>NW_027507903.1:457834215-462977762 GCF_037356315.1 Lithobates pipiens | reverse complement strand
AATAATTAGAAAATGGAAGACATACAAGACCACTGATAATCTCCCTCGAACTGGGGCTCCACGCAAAAAATCTCACCTCGTGGGGTCAAAATGATCACAAGAACGGTGAGCAAAAATCCCAGAACCACACGGGGGACCTAGCGAATGACCTGCAGAGAGCTGGGACCAACGTAACAAAGGCTACCATCAGTAAGACACTACGCCGCCAGGGACTCAGATCCTGCAGTGCCAGACGTACTGGCTTAAGCAGGGGGACACATGTCCGGGCCCATCTGAGGTTTGCTAAAGAGCATTTGGATGATCCAGAAGAGGATTGAGATTATGTCATATGGTCAGATGAAACCAAAGTAGAACTGTTTGGTAGAAACACAACTAGTCATGTTTGGAGGAAAGAGAATGCTGAGTTGCAACCAAAGAACACCATACCTACTGTGAAGCATGGTGGTGGCAACATCATGCTTTGGGGCTGTTTCTCTGCAAAGGGAACAGGACGACTGATCCATATACATGAAAGAATGAATGGGGCCATGTATCGTGAGATTTTGAGTGCAAACCTCCTCCCATCAGCAAGGGCATCGAAGATGAAACGTGGCTGAGTCTTTCAGCATGACAATGATCCCAAACACACTGCCCTGGACAATGAAGGAGTGGCTTTGTAAGAAGCATTTCAAGGTCCTGGCGTGGTCTAGCCAGTCTCCAGATCTCAACCTCATAGAAAACCTTTGGCGGGAGTTGAAAGTCCGTGTTGCCCAGCGACAGCCCAAAAACATCACTGCTCTAGAGGAGATCTGCATGGAGGACTTACAGAAAACGTTTGACCTCTGTCATTGCCAAAAAAGACAAAATACTTTTCTACCATAATTTGCAAATAAATTCTTTCAAAAATCAGACAAATGTGATTGTCTGGATTTGTTTCCACAATTTGTCTCTCATAGTTGAGGTACACCTATGATGACAATTACAGGCCTCTCGTCTTTTTAAGTGGGAGAATTTGCACAATTGGTGGCTGACTAAATACCTTTTTGCCCCACTGTATGTGTCCCCTGTACCATGTGCTTGTATGAGAAGGTATCCTGTCCTGTTTGTATTGTTTCCTTTGTGTGAAAACCCTGGTGTTCCTGCCAGTCCACCTGCAGTCCTAACTCTATAGATTTTTAAGAGTCTCCATAGCAGAAGCACATGCATAATAATGGATAGGCAGAGGGCATGCGAGCTTGGAGGGAACCCACCCCTCCTTAAAGGAACAAGGGTGCACTGGACACCTATTATGCATGTGCCACCATGGAGGCTCTCAAACATGTATGTAACACGAGTTAAGACAATAGAATGCAGATAATACTGGGGTGCCGTGAAGTGGCTCTGCAGCTTATGCATGTATTTGCAAATTTGTGCAAACGAAACCCGTTTTTAACAAATAATGTCAGACAGGATAATTTGGTTGGTTGCAAGCAGTTCGGTAAATTCAGCTGGGAATTTTCTTTGGTTTTGTATGACATTCGTCTCCCTTCTATGTGCTCCTTGCTGAGAAGGCCAGTTATAGGTGGGAGAATTGGCCATATGTTTGTACTATGAAAACACAAGGTGGTCAGTTTTCTGGCTGTGCTGGGAAATCAGCCTGCTCTCCGAGTTCCGTATGCAGCTGAGAACAGAGGGTATGTATTCACTTACAAGTTTTTTTTATATTTATACACCAGCCATTCTCAACCAGGGTTCCGTGGAGCCCTAGGGTTCCTAGAGGGTTGGTTAGGGGTTCCTTGAGCTGTGGCTGACCTCCATCTGACAGTGCCTGCATAGTTCCTGGTCGAATGTCACTTTGCAGCACCAGTGGCATGACTGCGAGGGAGTCATTCTGGTTACCTCTGTAAGGGCAGAATTCTTACCAAGTGCCACATCCAATGTAGGGGCATTTTCCCAATGACAATCAATGTACTAATCCTACCAGGGGTTCCCCGAGATCTGAAAATTACCTCAAGGATTCCTCTGAAGCAAAACGGATCAGAAAGGCTGCTATACAGATATGTTTTGCCTTTCATTTCTATTTTAAACTGATTGGGTTGTTTTACAAGGTGAGGATTTACATATTCTTGAAGGGGTCATACCCTTGACAGCTGTTTTGAAGGCAAGAACCTGACATGGGTTCTTGTTGAAGTAGATCTGTGCTTCGAGGGCTATGTTACAAACATGCTTTTGATGAGGGGAGGGTACAGAGCACATATGTACTACAAGCTATGTCCTCCCACACCACGCAACAAAATCGTTGTTTAAAGTGGAACTAAACCCATCAATTTAACTATTCCAAATTCATGGCATGGTGGAAATGCTAACAGTCACATTTATTTGTGCTCTCAAACAAACAAAAATGATTGGCAGTTGCTGATCAGACAGCGGCTACGATACCATATTAAGCCTAGGTTCGGTTCACAATAATGCGGTGCAGAATTTGCAGCAATTCCTGTGCGTTTCCCACATGAAAAATCACACTCCGTTCATGCAAACTGCTGCGGGTGTCAATGTTGAGTTAACAACACTCCAAAAACGGTTTGAAAAATGCAGTGCAATTGGCAGAATCGGATTGTATGGGTGTGAGCACCCATGACATGCGATTCCAGCGTGGCAAAAAAATGAAAAAAAAAAAAATGTGTTGCATGCACCTTTTGTCGTGCGGTGCCATACAAAATAAAGGGGCTCGAATTGCACTGCAAAGAATCGCATGTGATTTGAACAGGAATGCAGTGCGATTCCTGTCTGAATCACATGCAGTTTTCCGTACTGCATTGTGTGAACCTAGGCTAAAGCTTCAGTTTCCTTAAATGAAAATAATAAACATACTATACTTACCTTCTCTGTGCAATAATATTACACAGAGCAGCCCCAATCCTCTTCTTCTGGTGTTCCCCGCCAGCGTGCCAGCTGGGGCCTCAAACTGGCCCACTGCCTGTGGGAGTCATGCTTGTAACTATCAGCCTTGCAATGCCTCGTGGGACTTGTAGTTTCGCAACAGCTGGAGGGCAGCCAGTTTGAGACCCCTGACCTAAAGCATTTCATTCGCCATGTGGATTAATAGGGCGATAGGTCACCTAGTCAACTCCTTAGGGGAAGGTTAGTTTAAAAGTGGAACTAAACTCTCCTATCCACAGGAGCCTCTGTTTAGATCTATAGTTGCCATGGTGCCGCAAATCTGATCAGCTACCTACCTGCTGATTAGCGATCACATCAGCCATAAAGAGCTTGAAAGTCCCATTGAGAGAGGACATAAGCACAAAGGCAGTTCTCACCAGTGGCATGCCCCGATTGTAGCCTACACTACAGTAAGCAGATTGTAAATTAAAAACACTTATTAAAACATCTTTGGTGTGTTCGATAAAAGATTTAATAGCATTTACTGAACTTTTACTGAATAGCATTTTCTAACTTGAGATTTCTTTTGGGAAAATCTGTGAGTTTACTTTAAGGAAACCCCTAATTTTGCCATTCATACGTGCGGTATGCGGAAGCGCAGGATTGCTTCCATCTGACAGCCAAAAGTAAGCTCGTCAGATAAACCCCCCCCCCCCCCCCCGCTGTAAGCCCTGCCAGCAAGAGAGTAAAAATGGTTGTAAACCCTTATACCCGGTGAAGTGACTGGCCTTGGGTGATACACTGAGATGGAACAAATCCCCCTACATCAGTTATACCCATTTACCTGCAGCCAGATCTACATCAGTTAAAAGTCCAGAATTTATACAGGTTGTCCGAGCTTTCAGAAAGCAGTTACAATCTGCACAGCTCAGTAAGGAGAGATGATTGGAGGGAAGAGATGCAAACCCGTTTGAACAGGAACAGAGCTGAGACTGTTAATCACAGGCTGTGTTCTGGAGATCCCTTCCCCGTCACCTTTTTATCTTGGCGTCAGGAAAACTTGCAAATAGCAGAGGAACAAGGCAGCAGACAGAAATAACACTTAGGCCCCTTTCCCACCGAGGCGGTTTTTAGGTGCTACATCGCTAAAAATAGCACCTGTCTAGCGCCTGAAAAAAACAGCCGCTTTCACACTGGAGCAGTGTGCTGGCAGGACCGTGAAAAAAGTCCTGCTAGCCGCATCTTTGGAGCGGTGTATTCACCGCTCCTACCCATTGAAATCAATGGGGCAGTGCGGCTATACCGCCGCAAAGCGCCGCTGCAGCGGTGTTTGTGGGCGATTTTAACCCTTTACCACTGACGCCCGCACTGCCCCAGTGTGAAAGGGGCCTTAGTGATCTGGTTTGAGACAAGTACACGGTATAAAGGAATATTCTTTGTACATATTTCAGGTCTGAGGTTTACAACTATTTAAAATGACTAATCATACCTTCCTGTCCAGCTGTTGCATTCAATGCTGAGAGACAAAGGAAGTGCCCAGTACTTCTGGGTATGAAGGTTAATGTGAGCGAAGAATCAAAAGAGAGACTTTCCAGCCAGTATATTCCAAATAGCCATACCCCTGCCGGTACAGCTTTCAGGATCACATGTCCAAACCAGAGTAGGGAGGTTGCACTTAAGCCCCATACACACTATCAGTTTTTCTGCTGAGTTTTTCCTTCAGATTTACCAAAACCATATAATATGAGGTCAAACCCTAGGCGTCTCAATTTGTATGCAAGCCCTTCTACTACATGGTTTTGGTAAATCTGAAGGAAAAACGCAGCAGAAAAACTGAGAGTGTGTATGGGGCTTAAGGGTTGGACTTCATGAGCCATCTTTTCATGTGTTATATCTTCTTTGTATATTTTATATAATATATATAAAATTTTTGTACTACTTAATAAACTTTATATAATTTATTGATATATTGGTGTTCTCAGTCACTTTGAAAGTCCTGCTCCTTAGGGGGATTGTTTTTCTCTTCTTTCGTGTAACCTCTGAGTAGGGGATACCATCGGATGCATTCGTTAGGCAGCCCACTTTATAACCTCGGGTTTGTAACTGCATAAAAAAAAATTATATGCATTTCATTTTGGTTAAAAATAGCTTTGGCACTCCATTATCTTCTCTGGTAGGGTACAGGCCTACAAAATACCGTATTTATCGGTGTATAACACGCACTTTTTCCCCCTTAAAATCATGGGAAAAAAATCATGGGTGCATGTTATACGCCGATCCTCCACCATTTTGGGCGGCTTTCGGACACCTTCGGCCCTTCTCTGTGGCTTTTGGCCGCCTTTGGCCCTTCTCGGAGGCCGTATGCCGCCAAGAACAGCCGAAAGCTGACGAGCAGGGCCAAAGATGGCCGAAAGCCGATTAGAAGGGCCGAAGGCGGGCAAAAGCCGACGAGAAGGGCCGAAAGCCGCCGAGATGTCCTGTGTATCTTGGCGGCGCTCGGTAGTCAATGTATCAATATATCAATCTATTTTTAAAAATAAAAGCTGAAAATGACACTGACAAGGGGACAAGGCTGCAACACAAAGCTGCATATGACACTGACAAGGCTTCAGATGGACACCGATAAGGCTACATTGATGGGCATTTAAATGCAAGTTTTTTTTCCCTTAAACTTCCCTCCTAAACTTGGGGTGGGTGTTATACGCCGATAAATACGGTACTTAAAATTTTCTTTTTACAGATGTGCTGATAATGTAAAAAGCAACTCCCAGTAGAGAGAGGGGGGAATCATCTCTCTGCTGGAAAAGCATTACACTGTCTACTCTACTTATCTTTCATATGTACAGGACAGATACTCCAGGAGTTTACAGGATCTTGCAAAGTGAGTGACCCATTGTTAAAAAAAAAAAAAAAAAAAAAAAAAAAAATCCTATGAAAGGAAACGAATGCCACCACCGCATCTAAAGGACTGGTAAGATGCAATGTATGACATTTTTGTTTTTAATTTTAGATACACTTTATTGACCGATTTAGCTATACTCCTAAAAGGATATTCAGTGCCTTTATCCCGACTTGTGCTGTTCATTCACTCGTGTTATGGAGCATTCTTTTGCCTTTATGTTGTGTAGGTTATGCCATGATACTGACTATCCTTTCAGATACACATGTATTTATACTACAAGCAGTTGTATTCAGTATCTGCCTAGGAACTTCAGGAGCTCCGGCAATTCTTTTGGAGGTCCCAAAATAGTAAAATAATAAGATGACGCTGGGGCACGTCAAGTGCCTACCCAACAGCGTTTTCCCAGGGATATAATTTGTCTACCAGTCCAAGTTTACTGCTTTGCTGACTGTGGAACATAGATAAAAGGAGGCGAGGCTGCGCCAAATCATGTACCTAGCACGTGATCTGACACTAGGTTGGTGGGGGGGCGCGTGCGCCGCCATCTCCTTAGCCATGCTGTGATTAAAACACCGACCAATAGATTACCGCCGGCACCCGTCGATCATCATGAATTTACACAGGATAGAGCCTTGCCTATGTAAACAAAGCAGAGCCCTGTCCTGTCAGCAGGGAATACATTTTCTTTCCCTACAAAGCAGGGAATAAAATCCATTACTTATCTTAGTAAAAGCGGCACACACAGTACACCAAAACACTGGCTATGAGGCGGGTTCGCAGGCCACCCTTATCCCCCCCCCCTCCCCTCCCAGCCCTCCCTATTCCCCTCTCTTTATCTTCAGTACTCTACACTCTTGCTCTTCTCTTTTTCTGACTCTTCTCTTTCCTAATTTGTTGTAGATTTTCCCATATTGGAAAGAGGGATATACCCTCTTTTGACAGGTTACCTAGGGAGTTTCCGTCAAGGTGCCTAAGGTACTGGTTTCTTACATGGGGCTCTCAGGGTGATACCTGTGGCCTATTATCTTTGCTTTACCTCCAGCTGGGGGTCTTCTGTGCCTCATTGCCTACCTCAAGAGAATGTGTATATTTTACGTGGCTGTTTTCTCCTGGTAACGGATTGTTTTCCTATACTGTATATGCTTCTTTCCTTCAATAAAAGTTTATTAAACAAAACACTGGCTATGCGCACATTCAACCCTTTGATCTCCTTAGATGTTTAACCCCTTCCCAGCGAGTGTCGTTAAAATAGTGCATATTTTTAGTAATGATCACTGTATTGGTGTCACTGTATCCCAAAAAGCGTCAGTGTCCAATTGTCCGCCGCAAAAATCACAGTGCTGCTATAAGTCACTGATCGCTGCCATAACTAGTGAATTTCAGTATATGCCATAGATTGTAGAAGCTATAAATTTTGCGCAAACCAATCAATATACGCTTAATAGGATTTTTTTTTTTTACCAAAATCATGTAGCACAGGAGTGCCCAACCGCTGGCCCGCGGGCCACGAGGCCCCCAGCGCCCTCTACCTTCTGCTCTGGGATGGCAAGCCCAGATCGTGGGGGCCCAACCCGCCATCCCTGAGCATCAGTGTGAAGAACAGATCTGGCACTAGAGGAAGCAGAGCCGATGCTTCCTGTATAGCAATGGCTCCTGTCACAGGCAGAGTGATACCAAATGCACTCCGCCTGTGACAGGAGCCAACGCAATACAGGAAGCATCGGCTTTGCTCTCTAATGCAGCCGCATGCTTCCTCAAGTGCCAGCTCCTGTCACACTGGTGCTCGGGGATGGCAGATCGGGAACCAGCCAGCAGTACCAGCCTTGGAGGACAGCCAGCAGCAGCCACCTCGGGGAAAGCAGCAGCAATACCTGCAGGAATCCTGAGGAAGAAGTGACGATTGAAGCAGCCTTAGGCCCTTTTCACATTAACTGGTCCGAATGCCTGTTTTTCAGGTGGATCCAATCGGACCCTCCATTCACCTCTTCAGAGCGGAAGACTGGAAAGGAGAAGGAGAAGAAGGAAGGAGAAGAAGGAAGGAGAAGAAGAAAGGAGAAGAAGAAAGGAGAAGAAGAAAGGAGAAGAAGAAAGGAGAAGAAGAAAGGAGAAGAAGAAAGGAGAAGAAGAAAGGAGAAGAAGAAAGGAGAAGAAGAAAGGAGAAGAAGAAAGGAGAAGAAGAAAGGAGAAGAAGAAAGGAGAAGAAGAAAGGAGAAGAAGAAAGGAGAAGGAGAAAGGAGAAGGAGAAAGGAGAAGGAGAAAGGAGAAGGAGAAGATTGTCCCGTTCTGTCTGGGTGGATTGGACTGGAGATCCCATAGATTAGAGCGGGCAGTGTCCGTGTTTGCTCTCCATATGCAGAGTGGACCAGACCTGTCATCTGTCTGCTCTGCTCATTGTGGCCCGCGACCGGTTACCAAGTCACTAAAAGTGGCCCTCGCTCTTCAAAAAGGTTGGGCACCCCTGATGTAGCAGAGTACATATTGGCCTAAATTTATCAAGAAATGTCATTTTTTTTTATAGGATATGTTTTATAGCAGAAAGAAAAAAAAATATTGTTTTGGCATCTGTGGAGTGTAGAGGTTTACATGTTAGTATACTGTTACAATTACTCACCGAGTTCATTTTTTTTTTTGGACCCCGGCCAGAGTGTTAATGCTGTTGATTGTTACAAGACATAAAAGCATCCTCTAAGCTTCCCATTATTTGATTCCTGCCAGAACGTTAGCCGCGGCTAATGTGTCTTCTGGGTACAGAAAGACTAACTGCAGGGTCTGTAATGCATGTCATGTCCTTGAAGTCAGACAAACTTTACAGACAAGGAAGCAATCGTAACCAGCAATGTGTCAAACATTGGGAATGATTACAGGCAAATCGCAGAGCTCTTAAGAGAAAATCAAGGCAAGACACCTAATCGATGTCGCTTATCTTCATCAGGCGGTGAATCTCAGTCCCGATCAGGGTGAGGCCCCTTTCACACAGGCTGTCTGATCAGGTCTGCCTGTCAGTTTTTCAGGAGGACCTGATCAGCCCATCCATTCACCCCTATGGAGCAGCCAATATCACTGGTGGCATGTCCGATGACATCCAGCGCTATCCGATCCTGTCTGCCAAATCCAGACGGGTGGTGGTCCTATTTTCAGGCAGTCTGTTTTTACCTGATTTCCCCAAAGAGGAGAGCAGCACTTTGTTCGTCTCTGCTTTGCACAGTGAGCGGAGATGGACCTGTCATCCGCCTCCTCAGCAGAGCAAACCCCGCTGAGCAAGCAGAGTCCGCCAAACAGAGGCACCCATGTGAAAGGGGCCTTACAGTGCCTAGGAGCTAGTGGTGGTACAGGAAGAAAATGGCAGTGATTCTGCCACTTTGGGTGCCACCATGGTTTAGAATGTCAGGGCCATGAAAAAAAAATAAAAAGTGCCCCATGGGATTGTCACCCCTATCACCATATAATAACTGTTAAAGTGGGAGTAAACTCCCATGTATGATGTTTACATATAGGTAAGTCTATAATAAGGCTTACCTACAAGTACAGTAAAATATCTCCTAAACATGCACCGTTTAAAAGATATTTACTTTAGATGCAGCTGGTGACTTCACCGGCGAATGCGCTCTGAAGGAACGGCATACCTGTGCACACATCGACTACCACGAGCATGCGTTGAGTCACATCATTGCTGGCTTGGCCATTCATATCGCCGAAGCCCACGAACCCAGAAAGAAGACCTGGTGAAGATGAAAATCGGCTTCAGCGCGCTGCTGGGTGGCTTAATTTTTCAGGTAAGTCTGTCATAATGTGCTAGTATGCGATGCATACTAGCACATTATGACAAACTGTGCGGGGTCCCATTGTTTTTATTTTTTATTATGTTGTTTAATACCGCTTTAAGTACACGACTCTCTGTGGCTGCTTTTCTGGTTCTGTTTTGTGTTTCAGGTAACAAGCTGCCTGCTGACGCTAGGAAGATTTACCTCAGCTGCTGAGTACCATATTGGTGACAAACCTTTTGGCGGGAAACATCCAGCCAATGAGTGTAACCTTTTAATTGTATATCCTGTCCTGTCACTGGATGGAGTCAACATTTACCTCAGATCTGTCAATGGACTCCCCTCTGGATTCTCCTCAGCCTTCCTTTTATATGTTTTGACTTGTTCCTGCACCAACCCTTCCCTTTGTTATTTTTCCTTGTCATGGTCCACCTTTATGTGGGGGTAACGTCACCAACTTTGTGGGTGGTTAGTGGTTGGTAGTTGGTACGCTGTTATTTGGTTGGTATAAGGCCCCTTTCACATATGCGGACGGTGTGGCGGTTTTTAAATTCATCCGTTGAGGGATAAAAAACAGGACATCAATGCATCTCTATGGAAAATGGATGTAAACGGATGATTATCCTTTTACATCTGCTTCGGTCAACATCCATTTTTTGGAAAGGTTCAAAGCCGTAGTTTTCTTCTGTTAAAAAAAAACAATAGGATGAAAAATGGATGTAAAACAGATAAACAATCCGCTTTTGCATGAAAAAAAATGGCACTAGGACTCAAGTGGTAAGGACTCTAGCTGGAGGATGTAAAAACTGATATAATTTGATGTAAACTTCATCCATTATTTCTTTTAAAAAACATGACTGAACTGATCAAACGAACCAGTCCAGAAGTATGAAAGGGGCCTTAGAAGTTGTTGTGAGTCTTGGTAACTAAACAGGTTAGTCTGTTATTGGTTGATAACAGTTTTGTTTGGTATTGAAGGTCCATCTTTATGGGGTAATATTGAAAGGGGGGGGGGGGGCCTGGGGCTGCCCCAAACATGCCCCTGGTAAAATGGACTATGGGGTAATGTCACCCTCTTTGTGGGTGGACAGTGGTTGACAAAGTTTTAAAGGAAGGAATCCCATGTGCACCAAATGCAGGACGTTCCATTGACATCAACGGTTCTACACCTATTCCCTATAGGCCATTCAATAGCACTGTACCTGCTGTGTAGGTCTTCTCTGTGTTTTCCCAATACAGGCAGTACCCTACTTACAAACATCTGACTTACAAACGGAGGGAGACAACAGGAAGCGAGAGGAACTCTACCCCTATGAAGGGAAATTTTCTCCTGTAAGAGTTAAAATGGGGAAAAAGGTATCTCCACTGATGCCTCATCACCAGTCCATGTTTCCCCAACATCCCAAAATTTTCAAAACCCAATTGTCATTGGGACAGAAAGTGAGGTGAAATTGAACAGGGGCACAGACAGCTAAACAAACATTACAGGGGTGATAACCCTTCCCTATGCTATCCAAAATCCTTAAAAATTGATTTTTTGGCTGGCGCTACACTTAAAAAAAAAAATGGACCTGTTCTGACTTACAAACAGATTCAACTTAAGAACAAACCTACAGTCCCCATCTTGTTTGTAACCCGGGGACGGCCTGTATTATGTGACAACACATGATGGGGCTCTTACCACAAAAAAAAAAAAAAAAAAAAAAAAAAAACTACTAATCCTATCCAAATTCCAGTCATGTGCCCTGGCTTTCTTCTTGGTCCAACATCGGCGGTCTTTTTCAAGTGTCACATCATTCTGCCCATTTTCTGTGAGCCCAGCCTGTCGTCTACATGGCCCCTTCCACCTCTTCCTTGTTAGTATCACTAAGGCCCCTTTCACATGATAAGCCCACTTTGGATCCACCTGTCCGTTCTTCAGGCAGATCAGAGCGGGCCACCCATTGACTCCCTTGGGCAGGCCTATGTCAGCGGAGCCGACACCCGTCTGCCATTCGATCCACTAAAAACAGATGTATGGAGATGTTCAGCCATCCGTATGGCGGAATAGATGAGATCTGATGAAAATGGACATGTTGTCTGTTTTTGTCTGATCTCCCCATAGAAATCGGCGGGGCTCCGACAGGTCGGTGAGCAGAGACGGACCAGTCATCAATGAAGCGATCTCCCGATGAACTGGCGGACGCCACACGACCGGATCCACCCCGTGTGGAAGGGGCCTTACAGTACTTTGCCACCTTTTTATTGCCTTGTCCCAACTTTATTATTTCAAAATGACCTTTTCCTTAAAATTGTACTTTTCCTTTAACATTTTGTTTAAACATTTGATATGTTTTCTATTGTGACTACAATATGGATTTACGAGGTTTTCAAATCATTGCATTCTGTTTTTATGTAGATTTTACACAGCGTCCCAAAGTTTTTTTCTGAATTGGTTTTGTACGTTAAATAATGTATTAATGATTACAGAGCTACAATCATTTGTATATTTTATATCCGCCTAGACCACAGCCTTGAAACTAGAAAAGCATTCTAGCCAAAACATAATATTTCAACCATTAGATGCAGACTTTCCCTCCACCTCCGGCAGTTCTTGCACATCTGCATCGTAAACATAACTGAGAAGTAACCATAATCCTAGTCTTCCCAGAGTGCCTCGCCATAGAACAATCCTGCACTAATGTCTGACATCATTCCATGTGCACAGGTTGTTTCCTGCAGCTGTGTTTACAGAGGGGCACAATCTGCCATGATCTCTCTGCCTCTACAAGTACGCCATCCGCAGCGGGAGAGGCCACCACCAGCTGCACACAACTGTCTGAGGCCGCGGCGCTACAGGAATTCGAATGCGAGCCTGACAAGTCTTTGATATTCAACCATGACAGCAAATGCTTTTTCAAGTTTTTTTTTTGCCTGTGTGAAAAAAAATGAATCCACAAAACAAAAAAAGCTTTTGGATTTTTAAATCTTCTGCTCTAAACAATACTGTTTTTTTTTTTTTTTTTTTTTTAGGGATCATTCACACCACATCTGCTGGTATTTACTGATCTGCATGGATCAACAGAGGGGTTAAACAATTGTTTTCTATGTGCCCCGTTTACTCCATACATGCACAATGGCGCACGCTGTATACAATGCAGCATGCATGCAGTTTTAGACAGCGAAACTCATCACACAACTTCAGCACAGCGCAGTGTGTTACAATGTGATGCAGTGGATAGAGTTGAATGAAGTGTCATTTTGTGATGCTTTAATAAAACTAAAAGAAAAAAACAACAACAAAAAACCAGTGTGACTCCTTATAACCCCGCCACCACTACACAAGGAATAGCAGAACACATGCATTTTAGGATGTGGGCTGGTGTGACGAGCCATTAAATCAGAACTAAAAAGGCAAAACTTTTTTTTCTTCTCATTTTGGCTAGAGTATGGGAGGGTTATAACCCCCCCCCCCCCCCACCTCCTTTCAGGAGATTTTCCTTCACTTCCTGTCCTATAGCCAAAACAGGAACTGAGCGCAAGTCCCTCCAAAGTCATGGCATCCTTTGTCACCAGATCCTCATTGGAATAATTCCTGGCAGGACAAGAGAGGATTTTTTTTCTTCTGCAGTTAAGAAAGACTTCATTTAGATGTGCGGTTTGGTCAAAATGCATGGTTGAAGTGTGTTCCCCCCCCCCCCCCCCCCCCAATTAAAGTGCAATTGGCAGTGGACGGGGGATAAGTTTATATGCCGCAGTCGCAATGCTTCATGCCCACAGAAATGTTTATCCAATGGGTGGCGATCAGCAGGTTTGCCAAACGCTACACACTCCAGCAAATGGGGAAACATTGCAAATGCCCAATAAATGTGTGCAACGCACGTAGTTGCGGAGCATCAATCATCAAAAATGGGGCTAATCAGGCAGTGAGGAAGCGTCACGTCGCTTCCTCACAACCTGTCAGTAGCCTCTGATACTCGATCTGAATGCAAATGGCGCTTCAGAGGAAAGGGAGATTTTGACGCACATCTAAATATACCATAACACTTACAGGTCTGGTCCCTTCCCCAGCCTGTGACTGGACAGTGAACAAAGAAGCAGCAGACTGACAAGCTCATCTGCATCACTCCTATCAACATGTTCTTTGTTAAGCACTAGTTTCTTGTGCTGCTCCTTTCTCTTCCAGTCTGAGCTTTGCTATACAGGAGTCTGCAAAAGGCACATTCAGGTATGTATACTAGTTGCATTTTTAAAATGCATTTAATTGTGTATTAATACCAAGGTGCATACATTTGTGGCTGTACCTGTAGTTTAGCTTTAGGCTGGGTTCACACCATCTTTGCATGCGGCTCCCAGCAGGGGTCTGGTGCGTCCCCATTCACTGTTCCACGTCCGATATCAGCCCCCGAATTTTTGGCTGAATTTGGACCTGAAACAGACCAAGAGACGCATTGGGGCTCCTATGCAAATTCGCACCAGAGACGTATGGACCAGCTTCATAGAGCCGGTCAAAATCTCCTGCTATTACGAATTAGATACGGGGAACCCAGTCTTAAGGTAACCCAACATCAGGAAAACATGGGGACTGTCGTTGCTGATCTTTCTTGGGAAAACGCTAGTTGCCTGGCTGTCATGATAACACGTCTTAAGAGTTGCTTACAAGTATGGACCAGGAGTCCTGACTTCGCAATGACTTCATTAGCTGTGTACGTCTTGCGGTCAGTCAACCCCCTCAGTTCTTGTTATTTAACAAACTCCACCGCGCACATGGCTTAGTCCTCTCTTCAAAATCAATGCACTCCTTTAATCAAGAGATGATCCGAGACGACAGAGAAGAATGACTGCTGTTTACATAGTGCTAGGTAGCAGGGAGTGAGTGATGTCCCATAATCTGCATTCTGGGCGCCTCACAGGGCAGCACATGACACGCTAAGGTAAAGGTCACCGCTTTCTTACAGGACTATTTAAAAAAAAAGGTACGTGCCTTATGTCCTGTACACGTGGTCGGACATTCTGTTGTCAAAATCCGTCGGATTTTTTCCGATGGATTTTGGCCCAAACTTGTCTAGCATACACAGGGTCACACAAAGGTGTCGGAAAATCCGATCGTTCAGAACGAGGTGACGTAAGCCACAAAAGATGGGACTATAAAGAGGGCAGTAGCCAATAGCTTTTGTCTCGTAATTTATTCTGAGCATGCATGGCACTTTGTCCGTCGGAATTGTCTGCACACGATCGGAATTTAACTGATCGAATCTTGTTGTCGGAAAATTTTCGATCCAGCTCTCAAACTTTGTGTGTCGGAAATTTCCGACGAAAAAGGTCCGATGGAGCCCACACACGATCGGATTTTCCGACAACGCGATCCATTTCCATACGCGTGCACAGGGCATTACTCTGCACTGCGCACGCCATCATAAGAAACAGCCGCGTTCACAGAACCCAAGAGAGCATCACACGGTGCCTTCCACTTAAGACTTGCACACACACTATAAGAAAATCGGGCAAACATTTTCATCCAAACTATTTTCGCACGATTTTCGTATAGTGCGTATACAACTTTCGAAAGCCGATTCCAAATTTTCATATGAAAATTCCCGAAGGGAAAAACTCCAACAATTCTCTTGTACGGGAATAGAAAAAACAATTTTTGTTTAATATGTACTGTTTTTGTGCAAGAAAAAACAGAAAAGAAAGACTGCACACGATCAGAAACAAACAAAAAAAAAAAAACCCTTTGTCGTATGAGAATTTTCATATCAACTTTCGTTCATCAGTTCCGATTTGCTGTGAAACGAGGTAAATCGGACGATCGTTCGCCCAATTTTCTTACAGTGTTTACCCCCTTTAGAGGTAAAGTATAATGCAGCAGGAAAACTGCACTGGGTGAAGTCAGTATGACCAATTATATCAAAATTGTCAGATTTTCCACTGCGATCTTCAAGGAAGGGTATTTTTAATGGCTCTCTTTTTAAGCGCAATGTCAATCATATTATCAATGTGGAAATCAAAATGGAATATGTTGCAGCTCCACAGTTGTTAGATGTGGTGTCTGCATTCCTTTTCTTTTTTCAGGTTTCCTTTGCAGGTAAGGATGTTACCTGATGATCCCCCTGTCACACAGGGTGCTAGGGTGACAACACTTACTGTGCCCTATAAAAAAAGCAGCGTTGTCACCCTCGGACAGGACTACAGACACCTCCCCCTTCACCATAAAATACAGTGGGGGTGTTCTGTAGTCCTCAAAGATAGCCAAGGACAATTTAGCTGATAAGAAAGAAGCACAGGAAACTGTCAACTGATTTGTGGCAGGATCAAAGTTTTTTTTTTGTATTTATCAAACCGATATAACAATGTTTTCTGTAGTCACAAATAAATCTTGCTTTGACCCCAGAAACAATTAGAAATCAAAAGAATGTTCTTAAAAACACAAAGTTTTTTTATCAAAATTCTACTTGTGTATGGCCAGCTATATTTGAAGCTTGTTAACCCAACCCAAGTATATAGATTACATTACAGGGAAGAGAACCAGACTGGTGGGAATGCAAAGGAGGGCACATTGGTCAACTGCTGAAGATATAATTTAATGTATTTGTATTGTGGCTCCACATAAAAGAATGCCCAGGTGGAATTTCCTCCCCAGGTCATGGCATCACCAACTGCTGTAGTTCTTCAAACCTGGCAGTAGGAGAAAATGAAAATGAAATGGTCCCTGTGGAAGGCGTGGGAGACCCATAAGCAGACCCCTGCGAGAGCCACGCTGCATTTGGAAGGCAGACAAATGGAACAAGTGATTTATTGTGATTGAATACTGGCCACGGCCAGGCTTGTTTGCATGGAGGCTTTGATCACCGGAATCCAAAAACCCTTTAAAGGGCCGCTATACTCAAAGCACAAGTTACATAATCTCTTCTGGTTGCATTCCGTTGGCTGGAATTTACATATAAAGCAATGAAGAAACTTCAACCACAATCAACACCAGATTGGGGATGATTTACTAAAGTCAAATACAGTAAAACTTTGGATTACAAGCATGTTTCTGGAACAAATTATGCTCGTAATCCAAAGCACTCGTATATCAAAGCAAATTCCCTCATAAGAAATCATTGAAAATCAAATGATTTGTTCCAAAACCATTTATTCATAAGTCTATAGTCAATATAAAAATATTAGAGCAATGTGATAGGTTGTGTAACCACAAAATGTCCACAAATGGCAGCCTCCACAAATGGCAGTATCCACAAGGGGATTAGAATCAAAATCAAACAGGAGCCACAGAGTGTAAAAGAGAAGAGAGGCACCTCTAAAGCCTCATACACACGATCAGACTTTGTACAAACTTTCCCGTGCATTTTTGTACAAAGGGCGTCGGGCCGTGAACTTGTATTGCATACACACGGCAGGACTTTTTCTGCCAACTTTCACCAAATCATGTGGTTTTTCTGCTCTTTACCACCACCTTTGGTCAAATTCTGTATCGTTGTCTGATCTTTTGCATTGGTTTTGAGCATGTGTGTTTGTACTTTGTACAGAAAACCATAGTACTTTTGTACAAACGATCGGACTTTGCTCCATTGGACTTTTGTTGCCGGAAAGTCTGTCTGTTCGCACAGCCAACAAAAGTCCAATGAAAACCCAAAAAGTTTGTCCGATGGAGTGTACCCACATTCGAATGTTGCTCCAAAACAGCTAAATGTGCATGTTTGTTGTCAAAAAGTCCGATCGTGTGTACGGGCCTTTAGTGTAGCAATATGGTTACATTTAATGAAGGTGCAACATTTAGCAACTCACATGGTTGATGATTAAAAGAGGCACATCTAAGTATGCAGGCATCTGGAGTAAACCTGTCCACATAGACCATCCTCCGCACCGCCGGCTCTCACCGCGGTCAGTCTGCAATCGTGACCAGGAAGACTACCCTGCAGTAGAGTGATCTGAAAGCAAGGCTTGAACCACTCATGGAGCGCAGCATGGAAGGGACGAAGTCGATGGTGGTGTGGAGGATGGTCTATATGGACAGCTTTACCCCAGAAGCCTGAATATTTAGATGAGCCTCTTTTAATCATCAGCCATGCGAGTTGCTAAATGTTGAACTTTCATTAAATGTAATCATATTGCTACACTTAGAGGCGCTTCTGTTCTCTTTTATACTCAGTTGTGACATGACGCTACTTGTATATCAAGTCAAAATGTATTTAAAAATGTTGCTGGTCTTGCAATACGCTTTCAAACCAAAGTTACTCTCAAACCAAGGTTTTACTGTATACTGCAAGTGCACTTGCTCCAGAGCTCAGTAAATAAGGTAAAACTTTGCTTTGCAAAGAATGCCCAATCACATGCAAAAAAAAAAAAAAAACACAGCGTTTTGCTTGCATACAATTGGATAATAGAAATCAGCAGAGCGTCCACTCATTTATGAAGCTCTGTAGCAAGTGCACTTGCCGCGCACTGTATATTTGACTTTAGTAAATCAACCTTCTTAGATATCCATTTCTCTATTCATTTAACGGTCTATATTTTCATCCATCTGTCTGTCCACTCATCCATCACTCCATCTCTGTCTATCCATCCATCTATGTGCCCATCTCTGTCCACCGGTCAGTCCATCTCTTATTCATTCATCCATCATGTCCCCTGGCAACCCTGTCTAGCGGGAAGAGCTGATTGGTAGGCTGGATCTTCCAGTGGATAACCATTTTTTTTCCCCAAGATGAGCCAGTGCCAAGGGTGTGTGCCCGAGTTCCCCTACTGCTATATGTCCTCAAACACAAAGTTGATAGTTTTATTTTCCGTATGCAGGCTCATAAGAACCCCACTACGAGAGATTTAAATGGAGGCCATGGTTCATAAGTCACCACTTCTTGCAATGGCAGCACGAATATCCACATTGCCCCATTCTGTGACATGCTACTTCCCATATGGAAGCATCAATGTATAATGTTGGCAGCTGTACATCTGTCATTAGTAACTGACACAGGAAGCCATAAAAGAACCGGAATCATGTAGCTATATAGCATGATGTTTCCATTACCTGCAAAGTGTCTACAGCGTTACTGAGATTCCTATAAACACATGTAGTATGTTAAGCAGAAATAAAGCCCACTTGTTACTTTTTGTAAAAACTATGACCCCTTCCAGGTGGGACACATACGCTGCAAGGAGTAGGCCTCATGCACACAAGGAATTGGCCTGGCTCTCAAACGCCTTTCCTCCCGCCAGCAGCATTTTGTCAGAAAAAGACACGTTTAGAACGCCTCGGTGTGACATTCATTTCATAGAACAAAATAATGAATTTATTTTTTCTGCCAAAACGGCGCTTCTCCTGGACGCACTGGTAGCGCGGGGGGGGGGGGGGTCTGCCTCTATGTGTGCACTTTATTTATTTTTGGCAAAGACCCTAGAGAATAAAAAGTCAATTGTTGCAATATTTTGTCACACTTAGTTGACGCAGCGGTCTTTCAGACGCAACTTTTTGAGAAAAAAAATACACTTCGATGAACACAAAGGGTAACATGTAGGGGCGTTTAGAGGAAGAAAAAAAAAAACCAACAACTGCCAGACGCCCCTAAAAGCAGCGTTTTTAAAGCTCAGTGTGCACGATGCCGCGTACACACAACCGGGCTTTCCGGTAGACTAGGCCCGACGGTCTTCCCCGACAGACTTTCAGCAAATTTCCTGAACAAACGGACTTGGCCACACACGAATGGACTAAGTCTGTTCGAAAGTCCGTTCGTTTTGAACTTGATGATGTAAGACGGGACTAAAAAAAAAAAAAAAAAAAAAAAAAAAAAAAAAGAAGGACGTTCAATAGCCAATAGCTGCCCTTGCATCGTATTTTACCAGCATACAGACGAGGGATTTTCCCGATAGGAATTGAGTTGATCGGACAGATTTGAAACTTTCTATTTCTAGCTCTTTCGGATTTTTATTTTATTTTATGAAAAACGATCGGATTAGCCCACACACGATCGGATTGTCTGACGGACTGATTCCGTCGGACCTAGTCTGCCGGAAAAGTCCGGTCGTGTGTACGCGGCATGAGACTTAAGAGGGGGATCTCTTACAGTGGTTGGTCAGATGTAGGTGTTGTTCAGTTTTTTGTCCAACTCCTTATATAGATTTTTGTTTAAATTAAAAGGATGTTGGGTGGAGTAGTGCTGACAGTAGAGCTGCGCGATTCTGACTAAAATGAGAATCTCAATTTTTTTTTTGTTAGTAGATCACGATTCTTGTGGCGTAACATCATCTTTCACATAAAAAAAAAAAAAAAAAAACATTGGGCCAACTTTACTTTTTTTTTATTCATTGAAGTGTATTTTTTCCCCAAAAAATTGCTTTGAAAGACCACTGGGCAAATACAGTGCGACATAAAATATTGCAGCAATTGACATTTTATTCCCTAGGGCAGCGATGTTGAACCTTGGCACCCCAGCTGTTTTGGAACTACATTTCCCATGATGCTCAACTACACTGCAGAGTGCAAGAGCATCATGGGAAATGTTGTTCCAAAACATCTGGGGTGCCAAGGTTCGCCATCATTGCCCTGGGGTCTCTGCTATGTTTGGGGGCTCCAAGTTATTGACTTTAACTTGAGTGTGTCAGAAAAAGATTTAGACTAAGTGGTTAAACTTTCTGCATTTATACTTGTTTAAAAACTTTGCAGACTGCCTAGATTTTTTTTCCCCCCACACAGAAGTTTATCCCTTTGATCTAAGAAGGAAGAGTTAGTTACAATGTTTAATTTTAAAAACTTGGCAGACTGCCAGGATGTTTTCTTTTGACAGCTGAGTGAGCAGATAAGTCTCTCCACTTGTTATATGACAGAATCTGCAAACTCTGCAAGAGAGATGGTCAGAGGGGTTGAATCAAGATCACGTTTTTTTTTAATGATTAATTGTGCAGCTCTAGCTGACAGGGTCACCCACAAATCAAAATTTTCCCGGTTCATTAGGAACTGGCTAAAATTCACTCAGCGCATAGACAGCTTTAACCACCTGCCGACCGACTCCTGTACATATACGTCGGCACTTTGAAGAGGGATATCTTGGTAACGGCACCAGCTGCTGCCACAATGGAGATATCCATCTTTCCAGGAGCCGGTCCCCTTTACGTTAATGGTGGTCTCCGTGGCGGATTCCCGGCAAGATCACCGTTATTGGTGGCAGGAGAGGTGCCATCCCCCTCCCGCACCATCTGCTTACTGGAGCCATTGGGTCCTTTCATGTCCCGAGTATGGAGATGAGTGAGGCTAAGATGGCCCCCACCTGTCTCCATACCATAGGAGGGCGGAAGCGACATCAAAACGTCACTTCCGTCCATACCTCTTAAAAGGAATATTTTTCTGTTGTAATTTTTTCAAATGACAATTTTTTTTTTTTTGCATTTTTGTCAAAATATGAGATCCGAGGACTTTTTGACCCCAGATCTCATATTTAAGGCTCGGTTCACACAGCGGGCGGCACGACTTGCAGCGCCGCGACCTGCACACGATCAGCGGCGACTTGCAAAACGACTTCTGTATAGAAGTCAATGCAAGTCGCCCGAAGTCGCCTCAAAAGTAGTACAGGAACCTTTTTTCTAAGTCGAGAACGGTTCCGTAGTACAGAACGGAGCGCGACTTGTCAGGCGGCGAAGTCGCCTGGACAAGTCGCCCCTGTGTGAACCGAGCCTAAGGAGGACCTGTCATGCTTTTTTCTATTTCAGGGGATGTTTACATTCCTTGTAATAGAAATAAAAGTGAACCAATTATTTTTATTTTTTTAAAACAATTAAAAAATAAAATAAGAAAAACACTTTTTTTAAAGCGCCCCATCCCGCAGAGCTCGTGCACAGAAGCGAACACATACGTGAGTTTAAAATGGAAGTAAACCCTTCCAAACAACTTTGACCTACAGGTAAGCCTAGATTAAGGCTTACCTGTAGGTCCAAGTAATATCTCCTAAACCTATATGGTTTAGGAGATATTTGCCCGAAAATGGGCACCGCTGTCTACGGCGCATGCGCCGTAGACAGCGGCGCGCATGCGCACTAAATGCGGCAAGTCCAAGAATGGATTTGCCAAATTTGTCGACTCCCGTGCGCATGCGCGGGAGTGACGTCATCGCGGCCTCGCCGTATGACAGCGGCGGAGCTGCGAGGCGCGACTCCCGTGCGCATGCGCGGGAGTGACGTCATCGCGGCTTCGCCGCTGTCATTGGTCGGAGCTGCGAGACGCCACCAGCAAGATGGACGCGGCGGACTACAGGGATCAGCGGCGACTTCGCTGGCTCCTGTGTCAGGTAAGTGACACATAATGAGCTACTATGCGATGCATAGTAGTCCATTATGCTTTACCTTTGCAGGGAAAAAAAGAGGAAGTAAACCCATCAGGGTTTACTTCCTCTTTAAAGCTCCCTGAAGTACATGCCCAAGCAAGGCTCACATGTGCACGCTCTGCAATAGATCAAGAAGTAAAGAAAAGTCCTGGATGGCCGCACACTGAATACAACGCGAACACGTTTCACGGCGTATGATGTTGCTTAGTCACAGCCAACACCAACATACGGTGTGAAACGCGTTAGTGATCCAGCTCTGCCTCTGTACCATATGGACTGAATTTTGGGATTTTAAAAACTTTTTTCAATAAAAAGGTGTTGTATTCAGTGTGCGGCCATCCAGGACTTTTCTTTGCTCCTTAATTATAGGCTTACCTATAGGTAAAAGTCAACTTCAAGTGGGGACAGCCACAAACTGATTGGAATTCAGATGGTTCCAAAAGAAAAAGAACAGCTTGTTGGGTTTTTTTTTTTAAATTAACTTAAACAGGCTTATTCTTGCTGCTGACATTTAGTTTCGCAACGTATGCTGCGTCGCAGACCTCAGTCCAACCTAAACACAGAAATGATTTACATATTTACTGCTCAGTATCCCCTTTCACAACCAAACAGGGACACGTCTGCAGAAGCAGCTATAAAACAAGCCTTATATACCGGATATTTCTGAAAAAGCAGCTATGCAACTTGAGATCAGTAATGGACAAGGCCTTCTAGTGTCCTGCATGAATAGCTGCCCAGCCCAGCTGAGACCTTAATTTACAGGATACTCCGTAGTATTGCTGCTTCTTAAAAAGACAATGATGCCAACTTTTAAAAAAATACAGGCAAAAGCACAAAAAAGTCCTACTGGTTACTTGCAGCAGGTTTCCTTTCTATAAGCGATTTTTTATTCATGAGCAATGTGCGTCAAAATTTTGACTACTCCACGAAGAGTCAAGTCCCTCGCACTGCCTCCTCCTGCACTTGTATATTATTGTAGCCCTTTCCACTTCTGGGAGTGTCCAATTACTGTCAGTGCTGGCCTAGCTCCTTCTCTCCTCCCCTCACCCCTCTATGTAACATGGGAAGGAGCAAAATGGGACTACCAAAGTACCACTTGGGTGGCAGCTCTTTTCTTGGGGGGGGGGGGGGGGGGGGGAGCGCTCTGTATGTTTAGATGCATAATAACGAGACTTGGCACATGCATTAAAAAAAAATAAAAAATTACCAAGTATAATTATTCTCTCGTTTTCACATAGGATTTTCTTTAACGATGCCATTACATTTATTCCTGGAATGATCCTTTGCAAGTAGCTGTTACTGGAGAATCCAGGTATGAATGGAATGGAATGTATCACACAACTCTATTGTTTGACCAGATTAACCGAGCTCGAGACCCTCAGTAAAACATTCATCACTGCAGCCAACGAGATCACCGCGTGCATTCCAAAGTAGATTTACTGTTCTGTAGCACACCACCCTACAGCCTAGTTGCCAACAAAATGTCATTAATTAACTAAAATTATTAAAAGGTTATCTAAACCTAAGAATATAAACAAAAAAAAAATAAAAAATACTGTTGCAGCTTCTCCGTCCCATTCTGCTCCTGCAGGAATCGGCCGAACTGTGAACTTCAATCCATCTATGAGCAGGTTGTACTGAAGTGGATTTATCGATCAGCCTGTTGGGTTTTTTTCCTTCGATCACTGGCGCTGTATTCTGATGGCTGGGAAGCTCCTGCTGCCAGAACACAATAGTGCAGCGGGAGGGATTCCCCCATCACTGACTGTTGATGGGGGGTAAGTGGGCAAACGTATGGCCTGCCTGAGGGTGGCCATACATAGTCCAATTTTGGCTCCATTCCGTGGTCCGGTATGATGATTGACGCTAACCAAACACGGCTAAAATTCCAATCAATTCCCGCCGATTGATCAACTTGGGTACAACCATCCTGCCGGGTTTTACATGTGATTATTGCTAGCGGCATCTGTTGATCCTGCCAGTTAATCTGTAGCTTTTCAACTTCCTTTAAAGTGGTTGTAAACCCTTACACACCACCTTACCCTACAGGTAAGCCTATAATAAGACGCACCTGTAGGTACTGGAAATAGCTCCTAAACCTGTGCGGTTTAAGAGACATTCACCATATACAATTGGGCTGACCTCATTGGCGCATGTGCACTGAAGAAAGGGCACGATCGTGCCATTTCTAAAAGGGCCCATGCTGTGACAGTCGGCTGTAGTGCGCATGCGCGGGAGGGACGTCGTGCAGCTCTGGCCAGTCAGTCCACAGCCCCGGAAGGAAAAAAGGGTGAAGATGGATGGGGCCACCAGCTGGGACCTTGGGGACATTGCGGGCTTCGTTTGCAGGCAAGTGCACATAATGGGCTAGTATGCTATGTAAGCGATACTAGCCCATAATTCTTTTACTTTGCAGGGTAAAAAAAAAAAAAGAAGGAGGAAGTAAAACCCATCAGGGTTTACTTCCTCTTTAACAGACCAAGCTGTCCAGCAAAAAAGCAGAAATCAGAGATTTGAAACAAACCTTTTAACACTGACAGTGGTGCTTACAATGGTCAGCTTCATTCATCTTGTTAAACCTTTATACCAAAGAGAAACTGTTGCTGTGCCTGCTTAAGACAATTTTAGCTGGAGTTTACCTTTCATTTTTTTAGTCACTTATATAAAGTCCATCTTAAAGCCCATACACACGATCAGACTTTTTGACAACAAACATGCAAATTTGCTGTTTTGGAGCAACATCCGACCGTGTGTACGCTGCCGTGTGTATGCAATACACGTTCACAGCCCAACGCCCTTTGTACCAAAATCCAAGGGAAAGTTTGTACAAAGTCCTATCGTGTGTATGAGGCTTAAAGCTGGCCACACACAGAAAAGCCTCATACACACGATCGAACTTTGTACAAACTTTCCTGTGGATTTTTGAACTTGTATTGCATACACACGGCAGGACTTTTTCAGCCAACTTTCACCAAATCACGTGTTTTTTTGCTCTTTAGCACCACCTTTGGTCAACTTCTGTATTGTTGTCTGATCTTTTGCATTGGTTCTGAGCATGCCTGTTTGTACTTTGTACAAAAGTCCTATGGTTTTCTGTACACACGATCAGACTTTGCTCCATCAGACTTTTGTTGCCGGAAAGTTTATCCGTTCAGACAGCCAACAAAAGTCAAATGAAAACCGAAAAAGTTTGTCCGATGGAGCGTACACACGGTCGGATGTTGCCTTAGAACAGCTAAATTTGAATGTTTGTTGTCAAAAAGTCTAAAGGCCCATATGTGTGTATGGGCCTTTAGATTATTTTTCCATTCAACCCACTGTTTGGCAGATTCCTCAAACAAGGTGTATGGGGAAATCCCCCATGCCTGGACTGATTGGCTGCAGTCTTTGACCAACTGTCAGAATACCTAAAAAAAAAAAAAAAAGAGTGCCTGCATCTGACTGGAGCCATATACTGTTTGAATAGGTTTCCTAACATTCTGGAATATATTTTTGTGGCAACCAGTACTACTGACTATTGAGACAATGGGGGTTATTTACGAAAGGCAAATCTGCTTTGCATTATAATATAAGTGCACTCGAAAGTGCAATCGATTTAGATCCGAGGGGGACATATAAGGAAAAAAAACAAAAACAAAAAAAAAAAAAACAGCATTTTAGCTTGCACATGATTGGATGATAAAATCAGCAGAGCTTCCCCTCATTTCAGATCTACCCCTCAGATTTACAGCGGCTGCACTTCCAAGTGCACTGAAAGTGGATTTGCCTTTCGTAAATAGCCCCCACTGTCACCTTGTCCATGCAGGTGAACTGAAAATGCAGGACTTCATGCCTTGCCCAGCTGTCTAACTGCACAAAGCTGTTCACTATTCTCATCTTTACTGCATGGGAACTTAAGCTGGCCATACATTATGCAATTTTCTTTCCTTCAACCACAGGTAGTGGCTACAGCCAGTGGCAGTGATTATACAAAAAAAAAAAAAACTTGACAGGCTGGTTGTACTAAAGTCAGTCAATCAATAGATCAGTTTCAGTACAACCAGCCTGCCCATAGATGAATTGAAATCCGCCTGGTTCCGGCTGAACCAGACACATTTTGATCTGTCTATGGCCAACTTCATTGTTCTATAGTGCAAGCTAAGAACTGGGAGGTGTAATTAGACCCCATGGGATAACATATGAATTAAAGCTGCACGATTTATCGTTAAAAGATCGTGATCTCGATTCAAACCCCCCTTACAATCTTAATCCAGCATTTCCACGATTCATGTAACAAGTGCAGAGCAGTTCCTTGCTCTCAAAAAAATAAATAAGCAGCCAACAACATTGCTCAGCACTGAAAGAGATAAAAAAACATTGTATCTTTCTGTCCTTTTAGAGATCAAAGGGATGAACTTCGGTCGGCAAATGAGGTCAGTTTAAAGTGGTTGTAAACCCTTACAAACCACTTTGACCTACAGGTAAGCCTAGATTAAGGCTTACCTGTAGGTCCAAGAAATATCTCCTAAACCTACACGGTTTAGGAGATATTTACGAAAAGACAGCAACCGCTGCAGGCGCACTATCGCTGTTATCGGCATGCCGCTGCTAGCGGTGATATGCCGTTAGTGGCAGCTCCCGAGCGGATGCGCGGGAGTGACATCATCGCTGCTCCGGTGCTGTGAGTGGCCGCAGCAGCAATACCCGGAAGAAGATGGATGCTCCGGACTACAGGGGACAGCGGTGACATCGCTGGCTCCTGTGTCAGGTAAGTGACACATAATGGGCGACTATGCGATGCATAGTAGTCCATTATGCTTTAACTTTGCAGGGAGACAAAGAGAAAGTAAAAACATCAGGGTTTACTTCCTCTTTAACCACTAAGGCCCCTTTCACACGGTTGCGAGTTGCAAGTCACACGATTTCAGGGAATGCCTGAGTAAACTTGAGGTCTATCATGGGGTAGGACTTGTGCAACAGACTAAGCCTTTTTTTCTGACACTTGTTGCTTACAAGTTAAAACCAATATTTTTTGCTAGAAAATTCCTTAGAACTCCCAAAACACACATATATAAAAATTTTTAGCAGAGACCCTAGAGAATAAAACTGCAATCATTACAATATTTTGTTGCACTGTATTTGCACAGTAGTCTTTCAGACGCAATTTTGTTGGGAAAAAAAAAAAATACACTTCAATAAAAAAAAAAAAAACACAGTAACGTTAGCCTGATTTTTTTTGTATAATGTGAAAGATGATGTTACGCCAAGAACCACAAGAGAATCGTGATTCTTACTTTATCCAGAATTGTGCACCTCTAGTATGAGTTGAACACAAGACAGAGGTCAGATCGGAAATTCTGATTCTGTATTTCTGTGCACTTTAAATTTAGATATAAACAAAGGGTTTTCAACAGACCAACAGGGATCCCATAGGAGAAGTTCATTGTTGAAGTTTACATACACTTCAACTTTACCGAAGAATTCTTGGGTATGAGAGGTCTGCCTTGGCCTACAGACGTGTGAACTTTCCCCAGTCAGACATTAAACAGCTGAATTGGGCCAACCTCCTGTGATATCTGTAGGCACCTTTATGCTTATCACCAACTTCAGGTTGAAACACATCATGGGTAAACAGCTTTGAAGACCCAATCTGGGAATACTCACATGAAAGACAGACTGATAACATTCACAGCAAAGTTTTCAAGCTCCTATCAGAACTGAAGCTATTTGAGATCATGGGGGAAGATGGGGTTCCTTTGCAATGCAAATTTCCTCATAGTAAGCCTATGAAGGGCACTGCAGGGAATCTTTATTTTGTGTATACAAATGTTACCAACATCGCAATAGACAGCCTAGAAGACAGCAAAGGAAAATTAAAACAGGAGCCCAGAGTGAGCGGTTAGCTTTCATTCTGGACCTGAACTAGGAAATTGAAGTTTATTACAATGATTGTAATGAGCAATACTTACCAGTTTCTGAGATTTATACAAAGTAATATATATATATTTTTTTAAAAACTAAAAAGCATATTGCCTATAGCAACCAGTCAAATACAACTGATATTCAAGAGCAGGCTTACTAAACAAACAACCCAATTAACCGCTCTTAGCAATAGACACTTGCACACGAGGATCTAAATAACAGGCTTCGCTAAAATATGGTGAATTTCTATACATATTTGGGGAGCAGATTTATGTCATGATTCCAAACCTAAAAACTGCTTTGAAGTAATATACCCAATAAAGTCAAAAGGTGCAGCAAATTCATAGAGACTTCATATTAACAATAGATCAAGTACAAGGAGCAGTTTGACTTGAATTTACAAATCACTCTCCCTCAGGCACCCTCGGCCCAGGAAGCAGTGTCCCCTCCCTCGGGCACCTTGGCCAGGAAGCAATATCCCCTCCCTTGAGCACCTTGGCCTGGAAGCAGTGTCACCTCCCTCAGGCACTAAGGTCCAATGAGCAATATCAACTCATGTGGGCACCCGGGCCAGGAAGCAATATCAACTCATGTGGGCACCCGGGCCAGGAAGCAATGTCCTCTCATGTGGGCACCCGGGCCAGGAAGCAATGTCCTCTCATGTGGGCACCCGGGCCAGGAAGCAATGTCCTCTCATGTGGGCACCCGGGCCAGGAAGCAATGTCCTCTCATGTGGGCACCCGGGCCAGGAAGCAATGTCCTCTCATGTGGGCACCCGGGCCAGGAAGCAATGTCCTCTCATGTGGGCACCCGGGCCAGGAAGCAATGTCATCTCATGTGGGCACCCGGGCCAGGAAGCAATGTCATCTCATGTGGGCACCCGGGCCAGGAAGCAATGTCATCTCATGTGGGCACCCGGGCCAGGAAGCAATGTCATCTCATGTGGGCACCCGGGCCAGGAAGCAATGTCATCTCATGTGGGCACCCGGGCCAGGAAGCAATGTCATCTCATGTGGGCACCCGGGCCAGGAAGCAATGTCATCTCATGTGGGCACCCGGGCCAGGAAGCAATGTCATCTCATGTGGGCACCCGGGCCAGGAAGCAATGTCATCTCATGTGGGCACCCGGGCCAGGAAGCAATGTCATCTCATGTGGGCACCCGGGCCAGGAAGCAATGTCATCTCATGTGGGCACCCAGGCCAGGAAGCAATGTCATCTCATGTGGGCACCTGGGCCAGAGATCATTGTAACCTCCCTTGGGCACTAGGGCCAGGAATTAATCGTCACCTCCCTCAGGCATCAGAGCCAGAAAGCAACGTCAATACCCCCTCTGAATTAAAAAAAAAAAAAAAAAAAAAAACAGCAGTGTATGGTCAGCTAAACAATAAAAAAAAAATGGTAGCAAAGTTTTATTTAGGTTTCTTCTACCATAAACTCTGTCCCTACTGCTAACATTTTTCTCCATACGGACTGATGTGTGGTGAACAATCCTGGCATTTGTAAGATGACAGGAGTAAGAGCCAGGAGTTGGGCCAATGCAACTCACTGTACTATATTTATGAAGCAGCGTTTTCACCATAGGACACAACGGGACTACAGAACCTTCCCAATTGGAGCGTAGTGGTATCTAGTTTAGAGGTGAGCATAAAAGTGCAAGGTGCACACAGGGCAGCACTGGATTTCTGGAGGGATCAACGTATATTTTTTGCACTTACTGAACAGCTACAACAAAAGGCTTTCAATGGTTATAATTAACAGACTAAAAAGGAAAAAATAAATAAAGGAAGGTCATTTGTATGGCTGAAATGTTCTTCAGAGAACCACAAAACATGCCATACCTTCTAAATACAATTTTGCACATCTTACATAAAAGAATAAAATATGTATGTTGTCTATAGCAATTACATTCTTCTTTTTCACTTTGTAAGCTGCACTAGAAGACTGTCAGCTGGATTCCGATTGGCTGCCATGGAATGCACAGAAAGTCTCCTTTCACAAGCTGCTCTTCTCATTGTCTGTCAGTTCTAGTGTAGAATGACAATGGAGTCTGCCTAAAAGATTGCCTGTAGGTAACTTAATACACAGAGTTAATTATCATAGTCAACTAGGCACTGAATTAAAAGAGCTGATATATTAGGGGGAGGTGCTGAGAACTGTGCCTAATAACACAGACAGCCCCTTTAAGATAAATTATGGACTCAGGTCAGATGGGGCTGACCTCTGCCGCTAATTAACTCACCAGTTGAGAAGGTCAAACAAAGTACACCGTCCCCGAGAAGTGCTGCATTTTGTACCACCCAGAGAGCATCCCCACAGCATGGGCTTGTTCACACCACAACGCACACACATGTGTTAACGTACTGTGATAAAACGCCTTAGGGTCTGTTCTCACTTGTGCATTGCATTAACGCACTGTAAAACACGCATTTTACCATGCATTAATGCAAACACGCGGCAGCGCACGTATCGTATTTTGCTACATTGCTATTCATTTTGAATAGTACCCCAACACACTTACCCAATGCAGTGCAAGACATGTTACAATATATGTGAACGGTTTGTGCGCTGTGGTATACAACAAATGCGTGATTCAGGGACTTCTTACAGTATATCACAAAAGCGAGTACACCCCTCACATTTTTTGTAAAGAAATGACACTTTGCTACAATGTAAAGTAGTGAGTGTACAGCTTGTATAACAGTGTAAATTTGCTGCCCCCTCAAAATAGCTCAACACACAGCCATTAATATCTAAACAGTTGGCAACAAAAGCAAAAAAGTACATCCCAAGTGAAAATGTCCAAATTTGGCACAATTGGCCATTTTCCCTCCCCGTTGTCATGTGACTCGTTAGTGTTACAAGGTCTCAGGTGTGAATGGGGAGTGGGTGTGTTAAATTTGTTGTTATCGCTCTCACTCTCTCATACTGGTCACTGGAAGATCAACATGGCACCTCATGGTAAAGAACTTTTTGAGGATCTGAAAAAAAGAACTGTTGCTCTACATCAGTGATTCTCAACCAGGGTTCCTGCAAATGTTGCTAGGGGTTCCTTCAGCATTGAACAATTTCTGCCTCTCAGATAAGTTCCCACTGACACCATTGATCTTTTTGGCCATCTGTAAGGAGGTAATTTTTCCCAATGACCATCACACTAGCAGGGGTTCCTGGAGACCGGATAACTATTTCAAGGGTTACTCTGTGCTAAAAAGGTTGAGAAAGGCTGCTCTACATAAAGATGGCCTAGGTTATAAGAAGATGGCCAAGACCCTGAAACTGAGCTGCAGCATGAAACCATAAATGCCAACATGTACCGTGACATACTGAAGCAGAGCATGATCTCCTCTCTTCCGAGACTGGGCCGCAGGGCAGTATTCCAACATGATAACGACCCCAAACACACCTCCAAGACAACCACTGCCTTGCTAAAGAAGCTGAGGGTAAAGGTGATGGACTGGCCAAGCATGTCTCCAGACCTAAACCCTATTGAGCATCTATGGGACATCCTCAAATGGAAGGAGCGCAAGGTCTCTAACATCCACCAGCTCCGTGATGTCATGGCGGAGTGGAAGAGGACTCCAGTGGTAACCTGTGAAGCTCTGGTGAACTTCATACCCAAGAGGGTTAAGGCAGTGCTGCAAAATAATGGTGGCCACACAAAATATTGACACTTTGGGCCCAAGTGTGTGTACTCACTTTTGTTGTCTGTGGTTAGACATTAATGGCTGTGTGTTGAGTTATTTTGAGGGGACAGTAAATTTACACTAATATAAAAGCTGTACACTCACTACTTTACAGCAAAACAAAGTGTCATTTCTTCAGTGTTTTCACATGAAAAGATCTAAAATATTTACAAAAATGTGAGGGGTGTACTCACTTTTGTGAGATACTGTATATATAAAAACTGTAATTGTGTGTGAAAGTCTCTGTTAAATATACCATTGAATGTAAAAAAAACACACACTGCTGATCCTGACTGAAATCTAGTGAGCTGATAAACTGCTAAATACTTTTTCTCATGAGCATTATAAGGCAGTCTTGTGACTTCTATCAGTTCCTGGTAAAGCTTGTAGGAGGAGTTTTCATACTGCACTGAACTATCCTATTAGGATCCAGGACCCCTGACTCTCTGTCTAGACAGTGCTGATTGGCCCTGTGCAGATCACATGCACTCTCACAAGCAAAAAGGAAACTATCTAGCAATGCACACCAAACTGAGCATGTGCAGCGTGACTACAAAGGCTCTGTACTACCTGGTCATGTTCTGAAGTCAGTGGAAGAGGATCAAGCAGCCTTATTACACAATGCAGAGGATTAACCCCTTAGGTTCAACTGTGAGCTTAACAAGCATGCTTTACTGCAAGTACAAACTGATTTTACTGTTGTGGGTTTAGTAACACTTTAATGAGATTTCAATAAAAGATCATATAAAAAATAAAAGTGGGGCAAACACCCCAAATGCGCATCTTTCTCATGATAGCATTACCACACCCCTGAAAGCTTATCATCTTGTCCACAATCACCCTACCACCCATTTTGATAACGCTCTAACTTCTAAGCATGCTTTAGAAACATCTAAACCCTTTGTTGATACTTTATTCTGTACTTTAATCGATTGTTCACTAGACGATCGACTATTCAGCTTTGTTCTTTGTAACTTGAAAAATGTATAATAAAAATTAAGTTGAGAAAAAAAAAAAAAAAAAAAAAAGAAGAAAAGTGAACCATGCAATGCGCTCCAATGGATGCACCAACACTGCTGTCATCCCATCGCACACCAGCTGATGTGTTGTAATGCAGTGGCTGCTGTGAATGTACCCCTATGTATGCAGTACAGTGAGTGAGTGTTGTCACCCTAAGACAGGAAGTGTGTTACTGGCAGGATCACCAAAATAAACTGTATAGCATGTTCGCTGCATCATGATATTTGTCTACAAGTTCTCTTATGTGGGCTTGGGGAGGGAGTCTCCAGTTACTGGGACTGATTTATAAAACCAATAAAGAAAATGACCACAAAGATGGAGCATTTGCCCACAAAAACAGTTCATAACATTTTAGAACATTTGAGGGGGTGGTCATGTTCTGGAGGTAGAACATTGGTGGGGAGATCATATCTTGGAGGTAGAACATTGGGGGGGGTGTCACGTCCTGAAGGTAGAACATTGGGGGGGGGGGGGGTGTCACGTCCTGAAGGTAGAACATTGGGGGGGGTGTCACGTCCTGAAGGTAGAACATTGGGGGGGGTGTCACGTCCTGAAGGTAGAACATTGGGGGGGGTGTCACGTCCTGAAGGTAGAACATTGGGGGGGGTGTCACGTCCTGAAGGTAGAACATTGGGGGGGGTGTCACGTCCTGAAGGTAGAACATTGGGGGGGGGGGGTGTCACGTCCTGAAGGTAGAACATTGGGGGGGGGGTGTCACGTCCTGAAGGTAGAACATTGGGGGGGGGGGGGTGTCACGTTCTGAAGGTAGAACATTGGGGGGGGTGTCACGTTCTGAAGGTAGAACATTGGGGGGGGTGTCACGTCCTGAAGGTAGAACATTGGGGGGGGTGTCACGTCCTGAAGGTAGAACATTGGGGGGGTGTCACGTCCTGAAGGTAGAACATTGGGGGGGGGTGTCACGTCCTGAAGGTAGAACATTGGGGGGGGTGTCACGTCCTGAAGGTAGAACATTGGGGGGGGTGTCACGTCCTGAAGGTAGAACATTGGGGGGGGTGTCACGTCCTGAAGGTAGAACATTGGGGGGGGTGTCACGTCCTGAAGGTAGAACATTGGGGGGGGTGTCACGTCCTGAAGGTAGAACATTGGGGGGGGGGGGTGTCACGTCCTGAAGGTAGAACATTGAGGGTGTCACGTCCTGAAGGTAGAACATTGGGGGGGGGGGTGTCACGTCCTGAAGGTAGAACATTGGGGGGGGGGGGGGTGTCACGTCCTGAAGGTAGAACATTGGGGGGGGGGGGTGTCACGTCCTGAAGGTAGAACATTGGGGGGGGGGGTGTCACGTCCTGGAGGTAGAACATTGGGGGGGGGGTGTCACGTCCTGGAGGTAGAACATTGGGGGGGGTCACGTCCTGGAGATAGAACATTGGGGGGGGGGGTCACGTCCTGGAGATAGAACATTGGGGGGGGGGTCACGTCCTGGAGATAGAACATTGGGGGGGGGTCACGTCCTGGAGATAGAACATTGGGGGGGTCACGTCCTGGAGGTAGAACATTGGGGGGGGGGGTCACGTCCTGGAGGTAGAACATGGGGGGGGGACACGTCCTGGAGGTAGAACATTGGGGGGGGTGTCACGTCCTGGAGGTAGAACATTGGGGGGGGTGTCACGTCCTGGAGATAGAACATTGGGGGGGGGGGTCACGTCCTGGAGATAGAACATTGGGGGGGGGTCACGTCCTGGAGATAGAACATTGGGGGGGGGGGTCACGTCCTGGAGATAGAACATTGGGGGGGGGGTCACGTCCTGGAGATAGAACATTGGGGGGGGGGGGGGGTCACGTCCTGGAGATAGAACATTGGGGGGGGTCACGTCCTGGAGATAGAACATTGGGGGGGTCACGTCCTGGAGATAGAACATTGGGGGGGTCACGTCCTGGAGATAGAACATTGGGGGGGGGTCACGTCCTGGAGATAGAACATTGGGGGGGGTCACGTCCTGGAGATAGAACATTGGGGGGGGTCACGTCCTGGAGATAGAACATTGGGGGGGGTCACGTCCTGGAGATAGAACATTGGGGGGGGGTCACGTCCTGGAGGTAGAAAATTGGGGGGGGGTCACGTCCTGGAGATAGAACATTGGGGGGGGGGGGGGGGGGTCACGTCCTGGAGGTAGAAAATTGGGGGGGGTCACGTCCTGGAGGTAGAAAATTGGGGGGGGTCAGGTCCTGGAGATAGAACATTGGGGGTGGGGGTCACGTCCTGGAGATAGAACATTGGGGGGGGTCACGTCCTGGAGATAGAACATTGGGGGTGGGGGTCACATCCTGGAGATAGAACATTGGGGGTGGGGGTCACATCCTGGAAATAGAACAGTGGGGACACGATGATTTATCACACATGTGACATTGGAAGGGGGTGATTCACTAAACGTATATCACTTTGGGGGTGATGTAGTAAATATTTAACATCGGGAATGATATACTAAGGACACAAGACATTGTGGATGATGCAGTAAAACTGTAGAATGGGGGTCGGAGGGGTGATTTACTAAACATGTCGATGTGGGGGTGAAGTCCCGGGTGATGTGGCAGGGAGGATCTCCCGATCCCACCATGAAGTTAGGGAAAGTTTTGGTGCGATGTATCAGCCTATCAGAGGACGGGATGGACGGAGCCGCTCTCTTACCTCATCCTTCCGGACGGTGCGGCCCGGGGGCCGGCCTGTGATTGGATCCCTGTCCCGCCCGGCTCGGAGTCTCCGGTAGTTGGAGGAGGCGGCAGGAAACGGAAACTCAGGAGAGGGGGAGAGAGCCGGAGTCAGTGCGGGCTGGGCGAGACTCGGCGGCTGGAGGAGTCTGGGGATGTACAGGGGTGGGCTTACAGGGGGGAGAGGGGGAGGGGCGGACATAGGTATACCGCTCTGTACACACGTGTTATAGGACCGCTCCACCCAAACCCAACACTACAAGTTCTGCCATCTCATCGGAAGGACCATTTCATACACGGACTTTTATTAAAGTCTATGTCCAGGGAAAACAAACAAACTTGTTTTCAATATAGCGAGACAGGGTTAGAACCCCTGTCATGTTTTTACTGTTATCCTGAGGCTCTAGTCTAGAGTGATGAATGGTGGATTCTATGCGCACACTTACCTCCTGTGTGCTGAGGGCTACAATCCCTGGCACCCACAAAGTCACATATGTGTAAAACAAATAGTAAATTATACGCTGCGCTTTAAAATATTACACAATAAATGTGTGCTGAAGAGTAAAACAAACACGTGTAGTGTTAATGTGACATGTGTGACATAGATGTGGTATGAGAAAAATAAAAACAATAAATATGTCACTTAAAACATTAATAATAAAGTGTTCATGTGCATCCATGTGCTTTGTAACACATAGAAGTGTCCGGTGGTATAGAAGGAACAACACTAATCACACTTTAAATAGCAACAAAGTGCTATTGTGCAAAAAACAAAAACATGTGTACCCCACCAATACAAGCCAATGGCTGCATGCAACTGATCTCACTGGATACCCACATCTGTATCATTGAATACCCACATCTGTATCTATCATTGGATACCCACATCTGTATCATTGAGTGCCCACGTCTGTATCATTGAGTACCCACGTCTGTATTATTGAATACCCACATCTGTATCAGTGGATACCCACATCTGTATCATTGGGTACCCACATCTGTATCTATCATTGGGTACCCACATCTGTATCTATCATTGGGTACCCACATCTGTATCATTGGATACCAACATCTGTATCATTGAGTGACCACATCTGTATCAGTGGACACCCACATCTGTATCATTGGGTACCCACATCTGTATCATTAAATACCCACATCTGTATCTATCATTGGGTACCCACATCTGTATCATTGGATACCAACATCCGTATCATTGAGTGCCCACATCTGTATCAGTGGGCACCCACATCTGTATCATTGAGTACCCACATCTGTATCAGTGGATACTCACATCTGTATCAATGGATACCCACATCTGTATCATTGAGTACCCACATCTGTATCAGTGGATACTCACATCTGTATCAATGGATACCCACATCTGTATCATTGAGTACCAACATCTGTATCAGTGGATACCCACATCTGTATCAATGGATACCCACATCTGTATCATTGAGTACCCACATCTGTATCAGTGGATACTCACATCTGTATCAATGGATACCCACATCTGTATCATTGAGTACCAACATCTGTATCAGTGGATACCCACATCTGTATCATTGGGTAACCACATCTGTATTATTGAATACCCGCATCTGTATCATTAAATACCCACATCTGTATCTATCATTGGGTACCCACATCTGTATCAGTGGATACTCATCTGTATCATTGAATACCCACATCTGTATAACTGGATACCCACATCTGTATCACTGGATACCCACATCTGTATCATTGGATACCCACATCTGTATCAGTGGATACCCACATCTGTATCAGTGGATACCCACATCTGTATCAGTGGATACCCACATCTGTATCAGTGGATACTCACATCTGTATCACTGGATACCCACATCTGTATCAGTCTATACCCGCATCTGTATCACTGGATACCCACATCTGTATCAGTCTATACCCACATCTGTATCACTGGATACTCAAATCTGTATCATTCTATACTCACATCTGTATCAGTGGATACCCACATCTGTATCAGTCTATACCCACATCTGTACACACATCTATACCCTACATTTCCCATGATGCTCAACTACACTGCAGAGTGCAGGAGCATCATGGGAAATGTAGTTCCAAAACATCTGGGGTGCCAAGGTTCGCCATCACTGGTCTATACCCACAGCTGTATCAGTGGATCCTCACATCTGTATCAGTCTATATCCACATCTGTATCACTGGATACCCACAAATGTGCATACTCTCTCTGAATGCCAAAATGGCAACCTACACATATGAATGCACATGCAGTAGCCCTTGGCGTTTGCTTGGACATGGCCATATAAAGTCATCTTCACTTGTATTGGCAGCTTTACCCAGCACATGCAGCTTCCAGGGCACCAGAAAACACCAGGGATTTCCAGTCTCAGCACAGCTCAGTTCACACCTATAAAGTTTGCTTCTGCAGTGCTTTTTGCTGTGCATTTTTTGCACATTTGACACATTTTGTGTTTTTTTATGCATTTTTGTAGCATTTTTTTTTGGGCAATTTGTTGTTGGGTGGATTATAAAATGCACTACATGCTTTTCTGCAGCTTCTCCATGAAAGTCGGTTGAAAAGTCCAAAAATGTACCGCCTTGCTATTAAAAGTCCCTGACCCTTTCCAAAAACACAGCAGCTGAAAAATAAATGTAAACTTTCTCTGCATACATTTACCTAAATAATAAGGCTTACCTATAGGTAGTTTAAATATCTCCTAAACCTGTACAGTTTAGGAGATATTTACATTGCATGCAGCCACTGACATCACTGGTGCATGCGCTCTGAAGGAATGGCCCGCGGGTGCCGTTCCTTCCAAGTCTGTGCCGTGAACGGCGGCTCCTGCAAGCATGCGCGGGAGTGATGTCATCATGGCTTCAGCCAATCACAGCACCGGTACCCACGAACCTGGAAGAAACCCCGGTAAAATGTCAGCTGTCTCAGCGGTGTGCAGGGGGCGCTGCAACAGCTTTATCCTAAGGTAAGTATTTCATAATGAGCTAGTATGTGATGCAAACTCATTATGCTTTTGTCTTGCAGGTTTTTTTTATTTTATTTTTTTCTAAGGTTTACAAACTCTTTAACCACTTCAGCCCCGGACCATTTTGCTGGTCAAAGACCAGACCACTTTTTGTGATTCGGCACTGCGTCGCTTTAACTGACAATTGCGTGGCCATGCGACGTGGCTCCCAAACAAAATTGGCATCTTTTTTTCCCACAAATAGAGTTTTCTTTTGGTGGTATTTGATCAACCCTGCGGTTTTTATTTTTTGCGCTATAAACAAAAATAGAGCGACAATTTTGAAAAAAACTCATTATTTTTTACTTTTTGTTATAATAAATATCCCCCAAAAATATATATAAAAAAAAAAATTTTCCCTCAGTTTAGGCAGATACATATTCTTCTACATATTTTTGGTAAAGAAAATTGCAATTAGCGATTTTTGATTGGTTTGCGCAAAAGTTATAGCGTTTACAAAATAGGGGATAGTTTTATGGCATTTTTATTAATAATTTTTTTTTTACTAGTAATGGCGGCGTTCAGCGATTTGTATTGTGACTGCGACATTATAGCGGACACATCGGACATTTTTTAAACATTTTTGGGACCATTGTTATTTATACAGCAATTACTGCTATATAAATGCAGTGATTCCTGTGTAAAGGACACTGGCAGTGAAGGGGTTAACCAGTGGGTGGCAGTGTAGGGGTTAAGTGTTCCTAGGGGTGTGTTACTAACTGTAGGGGGATGGGCTTTCATTTAGTGAACACTGATCTCTGCTCCAATCACATGGAGCAGAGATCAGCGTCACTAGTTGCTAGGCAGAATTGGGAAATGCTGTTTACAACGGCATTTCTCCATTCAGCCGCCCCGTGAGACGATCGCGGGTATGCCCGCGACGATCGAGTCCACGTGACCCGCGACCGGACTGACAGGGGTCCCGACCGGCACGCGAGCGCGCTGCTGGCGGCGCGCTCGCGATGGCAGGGCGGCATTAAAGATTGGACGCACCTGTACACCAATATGCCTGCCCGTGCCATTCTGCCGACGTACATCGGCGTGCGCCGGTCGGGAACCGGTTAAATGGACTGTAGTGTGTTTCTGCAAAAAGCATCAAAAAACATAGGTGTGAACCAAGCCTTACTGGATACTGAGAGAGTCTCATCAGACACTGGATTGGCAGTCAGCTGAGCGTATCTGTGTTCACACCTGAGCGATTTTCTGCTTGAAGCTTGTAGCTCTGAGGATGGGTTCACACCTATGCAAATTAAATGTGGTTTTCCCCGCATCCAATTCGCATAACAGGCGACTGTGACCAGCTCTCTATGGAGCCAGTTCACATATCTAGATTGCGGCTGTAGAGCAGGTTGCACAGGAACGCTGTGCATCTTTGGCTCCGTTCCAGGTCCAAATTCAGGCAAAAATTCAGCCCTGATTTGTCCCTGAACGGAGAACAGGGACGCACCGGACCCCATCTGTCGGAGGTGTAAACCCAGCCTAAAAAACCCATTCATTCCAAAGGCTCCCGTTCCCATATGAGAGTTCTGTCGCCTGAAGCAAACCGCCTGTCGCTCAAAAAAGTACATGAGCTTCTTTTTGGCAGAATACAAGTGTTTTTGACCCCATAGACTTCAATGGAAACACCTGGCTTGAGCGTTTTGTTGCTCGTTTTCTGCTCAAACAGAAGCTCTCCACCTCTAATTATCCCCCCCCCTCTCTTCCCCCTAGTGCTTTCTATTGGCTAAAAAAAAAATGCCTGAAGCTGTAAAACACTTGTAATACTCTTCGAAACACTTAAAAAACTATTGTAAAAAGCGAAAAAAACACCCAAAAACCGCAAATAAATTGCTTCGCTCAGGTGTGAATGGAACCTTAGAGAAAGTCAACCTGAAAGTGTGGATGGTCCCGGGAGCCGCACATCAGAACAAGACCCGCTGTGTGTGAACAAGTGGCAGTCTAAACTTGGACCCAAAAGTGGAACTTCCACTCATTTGTCTCCTCCCCACTCCGCTGCCACAACTGGCACCTTTGTTCCCACTTCCGGGAGTCCAGACTGCGGCCCATGACATGACCCCGGGGCTCCCTCCTCCTCTCCCTGTCACTGGGCCAGTAGAAGAAAGGAGTAGGGTCTCGCGTATGCACAGTAAGTTTCCCGGCATGAAACCGTAAGGCTACACAATGGCGGCGGCAGCACCCGACAGCTGATGGAAACATCTGCGGAGCCGACATTGCTGGACTCCAGGACAGGTGAGTGTCCTATTGTTAAACGCCAGCAGCTGCAGTATGTGTAGCTGCTGACTTTTAATTTTTTGGGGGCGGAACACTGCTTTAACCACTTGCCTACCCACCCATAGTAATATGACACCCGCAGATGGGATCTCTAATCCTGGGTGGGGTCATATGACGTCCTCCCATTCCCGGCTACCTAGGGGGCGCATGCCCGCAGCGTCGCTCAGGACCCGGTGCGCGTGCCCAGCGGCCCGCGATCTCCGCAGGGCACTCGCGATTGCCCGGGAACACAGCAGGACCGTGGATCTGTGTATGTATGTAAACGATGGTGTGTTCCCAGTACAGAGGAACACCGATCGGTCTCCTCCCCTTGTGAGTCCCCTCCTCCCACAGTTAGAATCACTCCCAGGGCCTCAGCAGCGCCCCTGATGTTAACCCCTTCCCTGACAGTCACATTTACACAGTAATCAGTGCAATTTTATAGCACCAATCACTTTGTAAATGTGAATGGTCCCAAAAATGTGTCAAAAGTTTCCGATATGTCCGTCACAATGTCGCAGTCACGAAAAAAAACGCAGATCGCCACCATTACTAGTAAAAAAAAAAAATGCCATGAATCTATCCCCTATTTTGTAAACACTATAACTTTTGCGCAAACCAATCAATATACACTTATTGCGATTTTTTTTACCAAAAATATGTAGAAGAATACGTATCGGCCTAAACTGAGTGAAAAATTTGTTTAGTTTTTTTTAAAAAATGGGATATTTATTATAGCAAAAAGTAAAAAATATTGTGTTTTTTTCAAAATTGTCGCTCTTCTTCTTGTTTATAGCGCAAAAAATAAAAACCGCGGAGGTGATCAAATACCACCAAAAGAAAGCTCTATTTGTGGAAAAAAAATTGACGTCAATATTGTTTGGGTGCAACGTCGCATGACCGCGCAATTGTCAGTTAAAGTGACGCAGCGCCGAATCGCAAAAAGTGCTCTGGTAAGGAATGGAGTAAAATCGTCCAGGGCTGAAGTGGTTAAAGAGTCTTCTTTTTTAATTGTACCTACAGGTAAGCTTATAATAAGGCTTACCTGTAGGTACTGTAAATATCTCCTACACTTGCACCGTTTAGGAGATATTTACTATATATGTGCATGCGCTCTGAAGGAACGGGCGTATGTGCCATTTCTTCAGAGCCATGTGCCGTGACCGGCAGCTCCCATGCGCATGCGTGGGAGTGACATCATTGCGACTCCGGTCACTCACATTGCCGAAGCCCACAAACCCGGAAGAAACACCGGGGAAGATGTCAGCCGTCTCAGCAGTGTGCAGATGCTGCTGCGGGGGCTTCGTTCTAGGGTATTTCATAATGAGCTAGTATGCGATGCATACTACTTCAATATGCCTTCGTCTTACAGGGTTTTTTTGGGGGGGGGGGGGGGTTACAACCTCTTTAAAGTCTGAGGTCCTTATCCCACACACAAGGGCCAATTTTGACAAGAGATCTTTAACAGCATGTCTTTTGGAGTGTGGGAGGAAACCAAAGTACCCAGAGGAAACCCATAGAAGCATAGGGAAAACATGCAAACTCCATGCAGATGTCCTGGCTGTGAGGCAGCAATGGTAACCACTACACACGACCAGACTTTTCAACAGTAAAGGTCCGCCTGAACGAATCCACCAGACAATTCGATCGTGTGTGGACCTTTTCTGTCTAAAAATCAGACGGACTTTAGAAATTTTTCCGCCGGAACCAGTTCCTATCGAGAAATCCATTGGTGTGTATGCTAGTCCGACGGACAAAAACCGACGCTAGGGCAGCTATTGGCTACTGGCTAGGTATGAGCTTCGTGTTCGAGTCGAACATACGTTCGACTCAAACATCGGCTGTTCGCCCGTTCGGCGAACTCCGAACGTTATGCAGTGCATTGCTGGCTCATGATTGGCCAAGCATGCACTGTGACCCCGCATGCTTGGCCAATCACAGCGCCGGCAGCGAGGAGAGCCATGATTGGCCACAGGCTGTGTAGTACATGCCCCACACTATATAAGGCCGCCAGCGCGGGGGCCTTGTGTAGTGTGTTGGCGTCTGTAGCAGTTAGTGGGTGTCCTGTGTACCTTCAACACAGTATACACCGATCGTTATCGGACGATTTTTCGTTCTTGCTCTTCTGTAGTGGTTGTTGTCTGCGTGCCCTGACCGCAGTATACACCGCTATATCCACCTATATAGCTAACTATCTTGCTCGTTTTAAATAGAGCTTGCAGTCAGCGTTAGGAGATTGTGCGTGCTGTCTGCGTGCTCTGAACCCAGTATACACCGCTATATCCACCTATATAGCTAACTATCTTGCTCGTTTTAAATAGAGCTTGCAGTCAGCGTTAGGAGATTGTGCGTGCTGTCTGCGTGCTCTGAACCCAGTATACACCACTATATCCACCTATATAGCTAACTATCTTGCTCGTTTTAAATAGAGCTTGCAGTCAGCGTTAGGAGATTGTGCGTGCTGTCTGCGTGCTCTGAACCCAGTATACACCGCTATATCCACCTATATAGCTAACTATCTTGCTCGTTTTAAATAGAGCTTGCAGTCAGCGTTAGGAGATTGTGCGCGCTGTCTGCGTGCCCTGACCGCAGTATACACCGCTATATCCACCTATATAGCTAACTATCTTGCTCGTTTTAAATAGAGTTTGCAGTCAGCGTTAGGAGATTGTGCGTGCTGTCTGCGGGCTCTTAACCCAGTATACACCGCTATATACACCTATATAGCTAACTATCTTGCTCGTTTTAAATAGAGCTTGCAGTCAGCGGTAGGAGATTGTGCGTGCTGTCTGCGGGCTCTGAACCCAGTATACACCGCTATATACACCTATATAGCTAACTATCTTGCTCGTTTTAAATAGAGCTTGCAGTCAGCGTTAGGAGATTGTGCGTGCTGTCTGCGTGCCCTGACCGCAGTATACACCGCTATATCCACCTATATAGCTAACTATCTTGCTCGTTTTAAATAGAGCTTGCAGTCAGCGTTAGGAGATTGTGCGTGCTGTCTGCGTGCTCTGAACCCAGTATACACCGCTATATCCACCTATATAGCTAACTATCTTGCTCGTTTTAAATAGAGCTTGCAGTCAGCGTTAGGAGATTGTGCGTGCTGTCCGCGTGCTCTGAACCCAGTATACACCGCTATATCCACCTACATAGCTCTTCTCTATTTGAGCCATCTGCCATCTGCAGGAGTTAGTGGAAGTTGTGTGTGCCTCCAGCACAATATACACTACCCAATTGCTGGTTTTCCCAACTCCCTTCAGGCCATTACCATGTCTGGAAGGCCAGCAAGGAGAGTCAGACAGGCGCGAGCCTATAAAAGAGGACAAGCAGGCTCTGTGTCTAGAGACAACAGTGCTGGTCGTGGACACGGTGCATCGTCATCATCAGCACGTGGCCATGGGACACGCTTGTCCTTCTTTTCAGCAGCTGGACATGTTGAGCCGCAACATGCCAACGACTTGGTAGAGTGGATGACCAAGCCCTCTTCATCCTCCTCATCCTCTCTCACCCAGGCTCAGGGTACTAGCAAAGCAGCTGCCAACGCATCGTCTTCCCTCCTCTCAATGTCATCATCAGTGACTCCTTCCCTAGACCCACCACGTCCTCCTGAAGAGTCTCCTGAACTCTTTGAGCACAGTGTTGGGTACATGCTCCAGGAGGATGCCCAGTGTTTTGTAGGCTCTGATGATGATACTCAGCTAGAGGAAGGCAGTAGCGTGAATTCAGAGAGAGGGGATGCTCAAGAAGGACAGCAATCTGGCAGTCATGTTCCACAAGCTGCAGCATACTGCCAGGTTTGCTACAGCGATGAAGAGGGAGGGGATGATGAGGGCACTGACTCCACGTGGGTGCCTGGTAGGAGAGAGGAGGAGGAGGAGGCACATGTCCAACGAGGCAGGATGCCCTCCGGGGGCCAGCTTAGGGGCAGCACACCGACTGAATCACACCGCAGAGCTCCGCCTGTGCAGGGCGCTGCCTCTGCGCGTTATTCTAAAAGTTCTTTGGTGTGGGCCTTTTTTGAGATGAGTGCATCAGATCACACCGCTGCTATTTGCAACATATGTCTCAAGCGTATCTCGCGTGGCCAAAACATCAGCTGCTTGGGCACCACATGCTTGACCAGACATATGTTGACCTGCCATGCAGCTCGTTGGCAAGCGTACCTCAAAGACCCACACCAAAGAACAAAGCGGACCTCTCCTTGCTCCTCATCAGCTGGGATCTCCAACCCCACTAGACCTTCAGTCCTCTCTGAAACCTGCTCTGAGAGGAATGAAGGTGTAGAATTAGGTGTGTCACAGCCAAGTGCTTCCGGGCACTCTGCTAGCAGTACACCCACGTCCGATTATAGCAGGCAAATGTCCCTGCCCCAGCTGCTGGACCGGCGAAAGAAGTTCACTCCCAGCCATCCACATGCCCAGTGGTTGAATGCTAGCTTGGCTAAATTGCTAGCACTTCAACTTCTGCCTTTTCAGTTGGTAGACTCGGCCCCCTTCCGTGAGTTTGTACAATGTGCGGTTCCTCAGTGGCAGGTCCCCAAACGCCACTTTTTCTCATGGAAGGCGATTCCGGCTCTCTACCGGCATGTGGAAGGCAATGTCCTTGCCTCGCTGGACAGGGCGGTCAGCGGTAAGGTGCATATTACCGCTGACTCATGGTCCAGCAGGCATGGACAGGGATGTTACATGTCTTTCATGGCCCATTGGGTCACTCTTCTGGCAGCTGGGAAGGATGCAGGACAAGGTGCAGTAGTGTTGGCGGTTGTTCCGCCACCACGCCTCCAAAATGCTACTATTGGTTGTGACACACCTCTCTCCTCCACCCCCTCCTCTTCTTCTTCCTCCATGGCCTCTTCCAGTGCTCTGTCCTCAGAACCAGCGGTGCTCCGTAGGCGTTCCAGGGGCTACGCAAGTACGCAGGCAAAACGATGCCATGCCGTGCTTGCGCTGGTTTGTTTGGGGGACAGGAGCCACACTGGGGCAGATGTTTTGTCAGCTCTGCAGGGGCAGGCCGAGAGGTGGTTGACGCCACGCCAGCTTAAGCCAGGAATGGTGGTTTGCGACAATGGCACCAACCTCCTCTCCGCCCTCCGACAGGGACAACTGACCCATGTGCCCTGTGTGGCTCACGTCCTTAACCTGGTGGTGCAGCGGTTCTTGGGCAGGTACCCGGGCTTACAGGATGTCCTGAAGCAGGCCAGGAAGTGTGCATTTCCGCCGATCATTTAATGCCTGTGCTCGGCTGGCTGAGCTCCAAAAGGAGTTGAACCTGCCCAAGAACCGCCTTATATGTGACATGCCCACCAGGTGGAACTCAACGTTGGCCATGCTGCAGCGGCTGCACACGCAGCAGAGGGCCATCAATGAGTACCTGTGCAACTACGGCACCAGGACAGGGTCAGGGGAGCTCGGTTTTTTCTCACCACGCCAGTGGGGCATGATGAGGGATGCATGCACTGTCCTGTCACCGTTTGAGGAGGCCACAAGGATGGTGAGCAGTGACAGTGCATGCATCAGTGACACTGTACCTCTTGTCCACCTCTTGGAGCATACGCTGCGTGGAATAATGGACAGGGCACTTGAGGCAGAACAGAGGCAGGAAGAGGAGGACTTCCTTGCCTCTCAAGGCCCCCTTTATCCAGACAGTGTTCCTGCTGTGCCACCCATCACACAGGAAGAGGATGAGGATGAGGAGGAGGAGGAGGAGGAGGATGATTGTGTCAGCATGGAGGTGGAGGCTGGCACTCAGCATCAGCAGCAGCAGCAGTCTTGTAGGGATGATTTACAGTCCCAAGAAACCCGTGGACTTGTATGTGGCTGGGAGGAGGTAGCTGCGGATCATGTTGTCCTTAGTGAGCCAGAGGACTCCGGACCGAATGCCTCAGCTAACCTACGCTGCATGGCCTCCCTGATCCTGCAAAGCCTGCGGAAGGATCCTCGTATTCTTCGGATCAAGGAGAGGGACCATTACTGGCTGGCCACTCTTCTTGATCCACGGTACAAGGGTAAGGTTGCCGACCTTATCTTGCCTTTGCAGAGGGAGCAGAGGATGAGACATGTCCGGGAGGCCTTGCAGAAAGGTCTGTGCAACGCATTTCCAGAGACTGGGAGGTTACAAACTCCTGGTCCTGGACAACGTGTTGCTGAGGCATTGGTCAGAAGGAGCGGTGGAGAAGGTGGCCGTCTGACCGATGCTTTCAGGCAATTTTTTAGTCCGCAGCCCCAAGGTATGATCGGTTCCAGCAACCATTGCCAGCGTCTGATTTACATGGTGCAGGAATACCTAGGGGCAAGGTCAGACTTGGACACCTTTCCCATCGAAAATCCTCTGGCTTACTGGGTCTTGAGGATGGATCACTGGCCAGAGCTTGCACAGTATGCAATTGAGCTACTGGCCTGTCCTGCATCCAGCGTTCTTTCGGAACGCACCTTCAGTGCTTCTGGTGGCTTTGTTACCGATCACAGGGTGCGCCTGTCCACCGAATCAGTTGATCGACTGACCTTCATCAAGATGAATCAGTCTTGGATCACCCACAGCTACCAAGCACCTGAAGCTGATGTAACCGAATAATGTTTTTTGGAAATATCACATCCCTTCAAGACTGCCTATGATTGATGCAATGCTTTGAAGCAGGGCTAATTCCTGCACTAAAACAAGAGTATATGGGAGAGGTTGCAGTGTCGTGGCACCAGTACCAGTGCCTAAGGCCCAATTTTTCTGCCCCTGTTTAACAGGGGCGTTTAATTACAATTTTTGATGCAATGCTTTGCGGCAGGGCTAATTCCTGCACTAAAACTAGAGTATATGGGAGAGGTTGCAGTGTCGTGGCACCAGCACCAGTACCTAAGGCACAATTTTTCTGCCCCTGTTTAACAGGGACATGTAATTACAATTCTTGATATAATATTTCACAGGAGGGCCCGTTCCTGTGCCCACCCAGAGTAACTGTGAGGACTTATAGTGTTGTGGCACCAGCACCACAACCACCAAAGGTCAATTTTTCTACCACTGTTCAACAATGGCATGTAATTACAATTCTTGATATAATCGTTCACAGCAGGGCGCTCCAGCGCCCACCAAGAGTCACTTTGAGGGCTTACAATGTTGTGGCAAAACCAACACCTTGTTCCGTAATTTCTGCAGAGCATATAGGGCAGGCCCCTACTTTTAAACATCCAACTTACAAACATCTCCTACTGCAAACGGAAGGAGACAACAGCAAGTGAGATGAAAAAAGACGGACGGCAAAACAAATTATACAGGGGTGATAACCCTTCCCTATGTTTTCCAAAAAGCTTAAAAATAGTTTTTTTGACTGGAGCTACACTTTAAAAATGTACCAGTTGAAAATTACAAACAGATTCAACTTAACACAACAAATCTACACAGTCCCTGTCTTGTTTGCACCGCCTGTATACTGCTGTTCTGAGTATATAGGGCCTGGGGGCCACACGTATTTCCTTTTTTTAATATGGGTACGGGGTTCCCCTTAATATCCGTACAAGACCCAAAGGGGCTGGTAATGGGCAGGGAGGGCTACCCATGCCATTTTTCTCAATGATTTTCAACCATATTGCAGGAACCAGATATAACATTAAAACCGCAAGCAGTTTTAAATGACGTTATTTCCATTAAATGTCATTTTGTGCAGGGACTGTTCTAAACAGGGGAAACACGTGGCACTTCACAGGCATACTATAGACACCCCCAGGCACGATATTTAAAGGAATATTTCAAATTTTTTTTTTCACTTTAATCGTCATTAAAATCAGTGCTCCCGCCAAAACGGCCATTTTTAAAACTTTTTTTTTGCATTGACCCATGTCCCCTGGGGCAGGAGCCAGGTCTCCAAACCCTTTTTAGGACAGTATCTTGCATATTAGCCGTTAAAATTAGCACTTTTAATTTCAACCGTTTGAGTCCCACAGACTTCAATGGGGTTCTAACGTTCGTGCGAATTTGGGGTCCGTTTGAAAGTTCTGGTGCAAACCGAACCGGGGGGTGTTCGGCTCATCCCTACTGCTGGCTATGAACTTCCTTATTCTAGTCCGGTCGTACGTCATCACGTTTGGTGTGATTGCGTGTGTCCAAGTCCATTCGTTCAGGAAAGTCCGTCGGAACTCCGTTGGTCCATTGGGAAGACCGTCTGACCTAGTCTGCCGGAAAGTCCAGTCATGTGTACGCGGCATAAGGCACTGCAATCAAGCAGTGTGTGAAATCTGGAGCATTACTTTTTTGGAAACGTCAAAGTATCCAGGATATTGGATTTCTGTCAACCAATCCGAATCAATTTGGTGATGACCGAATTTCAGTGAACACACACATCATCAACGTGTTCAATCATTGCTATAAGAGGGCCATCAGTACTCCTTTCCTGTCCTGTGCTTTAGGCTAGGTTCACACTGCTGCGATGTCCGAGATTGGATGTGATTCGCACCGCACTGCAGTGCAAATCACATGCGATCTCTGTGCCATGCGATTTCAGCTATACAGATAGTATGGCTGAATTCGCCACGCATCCGGCCCAAACTCGTACAGGACCCTTTTTTTGGTCCGCAGCAGAATCGGATCGCATGGGTGTTCACACCATGCGATCCGATTCCTGTACGAGTTTGCAGATCGCACTGTGATATGCGAACTGATTTGGAGGTGTCATTAACTTTTAATTGACACTCCCAGCAGTTCGCATAGGGCAGTGTAAACTGTCGCCGGGAGGCATGCGATGCGGGAACCCGCAGTAGATTCGCAGCGTTCCCGCATCGCAGCAATGTGAACCTAGCCTCAAGCCTACCCATGAACAATGTCTCCTGCATACAGTCCCAACATTAGCATCCTATCCCTCAAGAAGGGCCACGTTGACCGTCTCAGCCTATATAAATGAGATTGCCGTCCAAATCTGACTCTGATGAAATATGTATGGGTAGCTTTAGCCATAGAGCCAGAATGGAATGAGGTGGGACCCATCTCAGGAGGCGACGCATTAATGGAGGCTTATCATGGGGCACAACAATCAGGCACAATAGAAGACTCTTTAGATGCTCCCGGATAGGCTGTGCCTGGTAAGAGCTTAATCCAGTTTATTGTTACATTGTGCAAACTACACAAACTATGTAAACACCCTTTATCTCCCAACTCCTCCCATCCTTTGTTTTGCTGCTAAGTGTATTAAGGATTGCTGAAAAGTAACATGGCATTGGCCTTTCATATTCTAAAAGTAACTGTCTGAGAAGTGTGTTTGACGGTGGGGGGTCACTTCTGGCCTGGGGGCAATTAGAGTTGAGTGGATCATGGCAAAGCAGCCACACATTTATCTTAGCACAGGGTTATGGCAAAAGAAACATCTGTTAAAGTGAGTCTGTCAGCAAAAGGATGTAAAATCATACCTGTATATGAAGAAGGAATATACTGCACTTCCCAGCAGCCTGAAATGCTGCATCCTCACTGCTCCCCTGCTGATACAAGTATTGGATGGGTCGAATATCTCCCCTCTGAACATGATGGTTCCCACTGCGGCTTGTTTGCTCTGTAGTGACATATTAACAGGGGAGAAAAACCACATTGCATGATGGCGAGCAGGTATTCCACACACACTCCAAAGCTTGGAATACTTGCAACAGTTGGGGAGCAGTGAAGATGCATTTCAACAGACCGGCCTCCAAACATCTAAAGTACAGCGGGAAAAAAAAATTATTTGATCCCCTTCAGATTTTGTAAGTTTGCCCATTTACAAAGAAACTAAGGGTCTATCATTATCAATATCAAACAAAAATATAGAAAAAAAAAACATAATACAAATGTTATGAATTGAGTTGCAGTTCAGCGAGTAAAATAAGTATTTGATCCCCTACCAACCAACAATAATTCTGTCTCCCACAGGCTGGCTACACTGCATGAGTGTTCAACCTGTGGCCCTCCAGCTGTTGCAAAACTACAACTCCCATCATGCCTCTGCCTTTGGGAGTCATGCTTGTAAAGCCCCGTACACACTATCAGATTGTCTGCTGAGTTTTTCCTTCAGATTTACCAAAACCATATAATATGAGGTCAAACCTTAGGAGTTTCAATGTGTATGCAATCAGGCAGGCCCTTCTACTACATGGTTTTGGTAAATCTGAAGGAAAAACTCAGCAGACAATCTGATAGTGTGTACAGGGCTTAACTGTCAACAGCTTGCAGTGCCTCATGGGACTTGTAGTTCTGCAACAGCTGGAGGGCCACAGGTTGAGCACCCATGGGCTACAGTATGTGCTCATGTGGTACACAGATTAGTCCTGTAAATTTAAAAAGGTGCTCCTAGCGACAACTCGTTATGTGTATAAAAGACACCTGTCTACAGAATCTTTCTTCCATTTAAACCCAACATCATGGGCAAGACCAAAGAGCTGTCAAAGGATGTCAGGGACAAGATTGTAGACCTCCATAAGGCTGGAATGGGCTACAAGACCATCAGCAAGAAGGCTGGTGAGGAGGAGGATTATTCGCAAATAGAAGAAGTACAAAATAAGCATCAATCGCCCTCGGTCTGGAGCTCCATGCAAGATTTTGCCTCATGGGGTAAGGATGATCATTAGAAAAGTGAGGGATCAGCCCAGAACTACATGAGAGGAACTTGTGAATGATTTCAATTCAGTTGGGACCACAGTCGCCAAACAAACCATTGGTAACACAATACGCCACCATGGATTGAAATCCTGCAGTGCCCGCAAGGTCCCTCTCCTCAAGAAGACACATATACAGGCCTGTCTGAAGTTTGCCAATGAACATCTAAATGATTCATAGAAAGATTGGGAGAAAGTTCTGTGGTCAGATGAGACCAAAATTGAGCTCTTTGGCATTACCTCAACTCACTGTGTTTGGAGGAAAATGCTGACTTGGAACACCATGCCTACAGTCAAGCACAGAGGTGGAAACATTATGCTTTGGGGCTGTTTCTCTGCTACATATAAAGGCCGACTTTAGTGAATTAAGGGGCCAAAGGATGGGGCTATATATTGTAAAATCTTGGATGAGAACATTCTTCCAACAGCAAGAACAGTGACAATAGCCCAAAACATACCACCAAGGCAACAAAAGAGTGAAACAAGAAGAAGCAAATTAGGGTCATAGTGGCCTAGCCAGTCTCCAAACCTTAATCCTACAAAAAATTTATGGAGGGACCTGAAACTTCGAGTTGCCAAATAACACCCAAGAAACATTAGGGATTTAAAGAGTGGATCAAAATCCCTCCTGAGATGTGTGCAAACCTGGTAACCAACTACAAAAAACATCTTACCTTTGTACCTGCCAACACGGGTTTCTCCACCAAGTACTAATTCATGTTTTGCTTGGGGATCAAATATTCTTTTACTCAATGAACTGCAACTCAATTTATAACATTTGTATCATGTTTGTTTTCTGGATTTTTGGTTGATATTCTGTCTCTGTCATTTAAAATATACCTATGATAAAAAATTATAGACCCTTCATTTCTTTGTAAGTGGGCAAACGTCCAAAATCTTCAGGGGATCAAATAATTATTTTCCTTGTATGGTCACTCATCCTTTACAGGTATACTTTTACTTGTGCTGAGAGGGTCACTTTAAGATGAGGGGATGTCTGACATTGTGCCCAGAAACGACTGAACTGGTGCAGATCTGATGTCTGTGGGGCCCCACACAAAACCAAGTTAGGTGAGCACGGTGATTTTCCCCCTAATGCCAGGTACACACAACCGGACCTTCCAGCAGAAAAGGTTTGATGGTCTTCCCGACGGAGTTCTGACTGAGTTCTGACCGAACGGACTTGCCCACACATTATCACACCAAAGTCCGTTCATTTCGAACGTGATGACGTATGGCGGGAGTAGAAAAGGAAGTTCAATAGCCAGTAGCCAATAGCTGCCCTTGCGTCGTATTTGGTCCGTCGGACCAGCATACAGACGAACAGTTTTCTCGATAGAAATTTATTCCGTCTGAAAGATTTGAAACATGTTCTATTTCTAGCTATGTCTGAATTTTTGAAGAAAAAAGTCAAATGAAGCCCACACACGATCGGAATATACGATGGAATGATTCCGTCTGACCTTTTCTGCTGGATAGTCCGGTCATGTGTACGCGGCATTAGAAGTTGATGTTTGGGGTGCCTGCAACCTTCCTTCTCCATTGCTCTCTGTCGGCTAAATGTGAATGGTCACCAATGAGATTATTCTTGCTTAGGAATCGCTAGAAGATATGTAACATACCAAAGGGCAATCGCTCCTGAACAACTGACCATTCTCTGATACCTCAGGCTGGATTTACATTATTGCGTTACATGTATTAGTGCACTGAGGTGCCATTCCTTCAGAGATCTGAACCTGACTTTTTAACCACTTCAATACCGGGCACTTATACACCTTCCTGCCCAGACGAATTTTGAGCTTTCAGCTCTGTCGCACTTTGAATAACAATTGCGCGATCATGCTACATTATACCCTAGCTAAATTTTTATCATTTTGTTCCCACAAATACAGTTTTCTTTGGTGGTATTTGATCACCTCTGGGATTTTTATTTTCTGCTAAACAAATAAAAAAATTCCGAACATTTTGAAAAAAACATTTTTTTTTGTTTCAGTTAAAAACTTTGTAAATAAGTAAGTTTTCTCCTTCACTGATGGGCACTGACGGGGCCGCAGTGACTGGCACTGATAAGGCGGCACTGATGGGCACCAATGATGTGGCATCAATGAAGTGGCACTGATAGGCAGCACTGATAGATGGAACTGATATGCGACACAGATAGACACTGATAGGTGGCACAAATAGGCACTGATAGGTGGCACGGATTGTCATGGATAGGTGGCACGGATTGGCATGGATGGGTGGCATAGATAGGTGGCATGGATGGGCATGAATAGGCGGCATGGATGGGCACTGATAGGCGGCATGGATGGGCACTGATAGGCAGCATAGATGGGCACTGATAGGCGGCACGGATGGGCATTGTAGTGTACAGTATTGTATAGGGATGGATGCCAATCAGTGCCAAACAATAATGCATGGCAATCAGTGATGCCCATTGTGGGCACTGATTGGCATCCATTATGGGCATTGATTGGCATCCATTGTGGGCACTGACTGGCATCCCTGGTAGTCTAGGGGGCATACCTGTTGCTGGGCATCCCTGGTGGTCTGGTGGCGTCCCTGGTGGTCCAGTGTGGGCATCCTCGGGGGGGCTGTGCTGATAATCGATCAACACAGACCCCCCTCTGTCAGAGGAGCAGCCGACTGGCTCTCCTCTACTTGCATCTGACAGACGCGAGTGAGGAAAAGCCGATCACCGGCTCTTCCTATTTACACTGTGATCAGCCGTGATTGGACACGGCTGATCACGTGGTAAAGAGTCTCCGTCAGAGACTCTTTACCGAGATCGTAGTTGCGGTGTGTCAGACTGGCACCCCGCAACAACGATCTCCGTGATGCGCGCCCCCGGGTGCGTGCAGAAGCTTAATATCCTGATCACGTCATATGATGTCCGGTCAGGATTAGTGATGGACGAACTTCCGACGGGACGTTTCGCGAACGCGAAATGCGAACGGACCCAAACGTTCGCGAAACCGAACGTTCGCCGCGGGCCCCATTGACTTCAATGGGAGGCGAACTTTGCAAACCTTCATGTCGAATTTGCGGCCACGTGGTAATTATTAGGGGGTAAAACGTAGTCCCACCATCTGGACAATGACATAATACATGTATGAGGTGAATTTGGGATCGATAACTACAAGCATTTTTATTTTATTTGGGAAATTGTTCTAACAATTCAGGACTATGGAGCTAATGAAGGCAATGGAGGAGAGGGAAGGTCAGGGACCAGGGTAGGCAAAGAAGAGGGTGCAGGAGATGATCACCAGCAGCGTGACATACCGGAATGACACATGCACCGTGATAGAGGCATCTGACAGCAGCACCGTAATACAGAGCACTGACAGCAGCACCGTGACATACAGCGCTGACAGCAGCACCGTGACATACAGCGCTGACAGCAGCACCGTGACATACAGCGCTGACAGCAGCACCGTGACATACAGCGCTGACAGCAGCACCGTGACATACAGCGCTGACAGCAGCACCGTGACATACAGCGCTGACAGCAGCACCGTGACATACAGCGCTGACAGCAGCACCGTGACATACAGCGCTGACAGCAGCACCGTAAGCAGCCCCAGGAGGAAGTCAGCACAGCACAGGGATGGTGTGATCCCCTCATAATAAGAACCCCCAGGAGGAAGTCAGCACAGCACAGGGATAGTGTGATCCCTTCATAATATGAACCCCCAGGAGGAAGTCAGCACAGCACAGGGATATCATAAGCAGCCCCAGTAGAAATATGACACCGCTCAACCTCTTCAAAGAGGAGGGTAGGGGCATATAGTACGGTGTGCTTTTTTGGGTCAAGGAAGTGAGCCAAATGAATTAAGAAGGTCTGTGTGCTTGATTAAAAAAATAGTTTATAGACATATACATGGTCTACTGGTCACATGTGTTGAATTCCTCCGAGATCCATGCCTCATTCATTTTTAGAAATGTGAGGTAGTTAACACTGTGGTGAGCTAGGCGAGTACGCTTATCGGTCACAATCCCCCCTGCTGCGCTGAACGTCCTTTCGGACAGGACACTGGATGAGGGGCAAGCCAACAGTTCGATTGCAAATTGGGCAAGCTCTGGCCAGAGGTCAAGCCTGCCCACCCAGTAGTCTAGGGGTTCATCACTCCTCAGAGCGTCCACATCGGCCGTTAACCCAATGTAGTCGGACACCTGACGGTCTAGGCGTTCCCTGATGCTGGATCCGGATGACACCTGTCGATGGGTCGGCTGAAAGAATGACCTCATATCCGAAGTCACCAACACATCTTCAAACCGGCCTCTTCTTGCAGGCGCTGTTGGATTGGTACCCGCAAATCCTTCTCTGGGAGTGGGAATTGCTCCTCTGCCAGCGCACGCAAAAGCAGAATGCAGCATTTCTCGAAGCAAGGCCTGGAAGTGCTGCATTCTGACAGCCCTCTGCGACGGCGGTAACATTTCCGCCATTTTGTGTTTGTACCGGGGGTCTAAGTACGTTGCCACCCAGTACTGGTCCTTGACCCTCATGCTTTTTATACGGGGGTCCCTATTAAAACACTGGAGCATGAAGGCCCCCATTTGCACTAAAGTGGAAGCGGTGTGGTGGCCTGGCTCCTGCTCATCATCCAGGATAATGTCGTCCTCTTCATTCTCCTCTCCCCATCCTCGCACAACAGGGATCCCAGAAAGGTTTAAAGCATGCTCTTCTTGCTCCTGCTCATCCGCCCTGGCACCATCCTCCTCTGACTCCTCATCAGACTCCTGTTGTTGACTTGTCTCAGATAGAGTAGCCCCCCCTGGGAATTCATCCAGCATTGCGACTTCCTCATCTTCCCGCTCCTGCTCCTCCACAGCCTGATCAATGACACGACGCAATGCACGCTCCAGAAAGAAGGCATAAGGTACCATGTCACTGATGGCGCCATGGCTGCGACTGACCAGTTTGGTGATCTCCTCAAATGGCCGCAGAAGTCTGCATGTGTCGCGCATGAGCAGCCACTGGCGCGGTGAAAAAAAACCCAGCTCCCCAGAACCGTTTCTTTCGCAGAGTTCATACAGGTAGACGTTAACTGCACGTTTCTGCTGGAGCAGCCTATCAAGCATATAGAAGGTTGAGTTCCATCGCGTCGGGCAATCGCAAATAAGACGTCTGACCGGCAGATGGTGTCGCCGCTGAATGTCAGCAAGGCGAGCCATGGCCGTGTAAGATCTTCTGAAATGGGCCGAGATTTTCCTTGCCTGCCGCAAGATGTCCTGGACCCCAGGGTATTTGACAAGGAATCGCTGCACGACCAAGTTTAAGACGTGTGCCATGCACGGCACGTGCGTGATTTTGCCCTGTTTCAATGCGCTAAGCAGATTGGCACCGTTGTCACACACCACTTTACCAACTGTCAAATTGAGCGGTGTTAGCCACTCATCTGCCTGTGAACGCAAAGCTGAAAGGAGTGCCGGGCCAGTGTGGCTCTTTGCTTCCAGGCACAACAGACGCAGCACGGCATGGCAACGTCTCACCTGGCATGTGGAATAGGTTCTGGGGAGCTTGGGCGGTGCAGTGGAAGAGACGCTAGCAGCGGAAAAGGAGGAGGCAGCTGAGGAGGAGAGGGAGGAGGATGGAGTAGGAGGAGGAGAAGAAGAGTCAGGCCTGCATGCAATCCGTGGCGGTAAAACCAAATCTACACGGGTGCCACGGGTTACATGCTTGACGGCCGTCAGAAGGTTCACCCAGTGGGCAGTAAAACTGATATACCTTCCCTGCCCGTGTTTGCTAGACCACGTGTCTGTGGTCAGATGTATCTTGGCACCGACACTGTGTGCCAGAGATACATTCACTTGCCGCTGAACATGGCCATATAGCTCTGGGATGCCCTTCTCTGAGAAATACTTCCTTCCTGGGACCTTCCATTGTGGTGTTCCAATGGCCACAAATTTGCGAAAGGCCTCCGAGTCCACCAGTTTATATGGCAGTAGTTGGCGGGCTATGAGTTCTGACAAGCCAGCCGCCAACCGTTGGGCAAGAGGGTTATCCGGCGTCATCATTTTTTTACGCTCAAACATTAGGCCCACGGAAGCCTGCCTTTTTGCAGAAAAATGTGAGCTTGGCGTGATGGAAGGTGGAGTGGAGGACAATTGTGAGGAGAGAGGAGAAGGAGAAGTAGAAGACGAGGCTGGACGGTGAGAGCCTGCAGTGTGGCTTTGTGTGTTCCGTTGCTCCCACTGGGCTCGGTGATGGCTGCTCATGTGCCTTCTTAAGGCGGTCGTCCCTAGGTGAGTATTGGGCTTACCGCGACTAACGCGTTGACTGCAAAGATTGCAGATGGCAACGCTATTGTCAGCAGCGGACACGTTAAAAAAAGCCCACACTGCGGAGCCATGTGCCGGTGTCCTGGGAGCGCCAGATGTGACCGTACATGGTCGATGACTCGCTCCTGATACATTTGCAGTCTGCTTTGTCCCTGCTGTGCAATGTAAGTCATTGCTGCTTCTCCTCCCTATCTGCTGGTCCATATCTCCCTCTGAACTCCCCTCCTCTTCCTCTCTTGTGGGCACCCACGTGACATCACTAGACACGTCATCATCAACGTCACCTTCCCCACCGCTATAAGTAGAGATCTCGGAGTAGGCAGCAACACCGGGGACCAACCTCCTCCTTGGGCTGATCTGGGTACTGGCGTCAGACTGCTGAGTAGCGCTTGTTGCTACCTCCTCTTCCTGATCCAATACCAAGAGTGGCTGCGCATCAGAAATGTCCTCTTGATATGGATCGGAAAATAATTCCAGTGACTCAAGCGGAAGGTATGTGGTGGTGGTGGTGGTGGTCGTGTTGTTGGTGGTAGTGTCTTTGGGGGTGCACATAGCAGAGAGTGAAGAAGAGGGTGCAGATCGAGAGGATGAGGAGGGTGCAGAAGAGTAAGGCTGAGCGAGCCACTCAACCAAGTCTGGTGCATCCTTTAAAGTAATTGAACGCACCTTCTGCAACTTCCCACTTTGGCTCAAGCCTGTTGCTCCTGCCCTACCCCTACCACCCCTGCGGAAGGGCCTGCCTCTTCCTCTGCCTGTCATTTTTTAAATGACCCTGTGACAAAACTCTTAGTCCCTATACCGATGAAGGACTGCTGCAGTATAGGGCAGCGGTCAGCAGTGGTGCACGTCAACCCTATCTATTGTGGACCGATAGCGGTCCTTACAGAACAGCAGACTGTACCGCACTCAAGCCTATGTACCGTAGCACCCTATACCAAGTTACCAGTCCTTATAAGAACTTTTGTGGACCAAGCAGGTTGTGTATTAGTGTTTAGCAGACTGTACGTCAGTCCCTATACCGCTGAAGGACTGCTGCAGTATAGGGCAGCGGTCAGCAGTGGTGCACGTCAACCCTATCTATTGTGGACCGATAGCGGTCCTTACAGAACAGCAGACTGTACCGCACTCAAGCCTATGTACCGTAGCACCCTATACCAAGTTACCAGTCCTTATAAGAACTTTTGTGGAACAAGCAGGTTGTGTATTAGTGTTTAGCAGACTGTACGTCAGTCCCTATACCGCTGAAGGACTGCTGCAGTATAGGGCAGCGGTCAGCAGTGGTGCACGTCAACCCTATCTATTGTGGACCGATAGCGGTCCTTACAGAACAGCAGACTGTACCGCACTCAAGCCTATGTACCGTAGCACCCTATACCAAGTTACCAGTCCTTATAAGAACTTTTGTGGAACAAGCAGGTTGTGTGTTAGTGATTAGCAGACTGTACGTCAGTCCCTATACCGCTGAAGGACTGCTGCAGTATAGGTGAGCGGTCAGCAGTGGTGCACGTCAACCCTATCTATTGTGGACCTATAGCGGTCCTTACAGAACAGCAGACTGTACCGCACTCAAGCCTATGTACCGTAGCACCCTATACCAAGTTACCAGTCCTTATAAGAACTTTTGTGGAACAAGCAGGTTGTGTATTAGTGTTTAGCAGACTGTACGTCAGTCCCTATACCGCTGAAGGACTGCTGCAGTATAGGGCAGCGGTCAGCAGTGGTGCACATCAACCCTATCTATTGTGGACCGATAGCGGTCCTTACAGAACAGCAGACTGTACCGCACTCAAGCCTATGTACCGTAGCACCCTATACCAAGTTACCAGTCCTTATAAGAACTTTTGTGGAACAAGCAGGTTGTGTGTTAGTGATTAGCAGACTGTACGTCAGTCCCTATACCGCTGAAGGACTGCTGCAGTATAGGTGAGCGGTCAGCAGTGGTGCACGTCAACCCTATCTATTGTGGACCTATAGCGGTCCTTACAGAACAGCAGACTGTACCGCACTCAAGCCTATGTACCGTAGCACCCTATACCAAGTTACCAGTCCTTATAAGAACTTTTGTGGAACAAGCAGGTTGTGTATTAGTGTTTAGCAGACTGTACGTCAGTCCCTATACCGCTGAAGGACTGCTGCAGTATAGGGCAGCGGTCAGCAGTGGTGCACGTCAACCCTATCTATTGTGGACCGATAGCGGTCCTTACAGAACAGCAGACTGTACCGCACTCAAGCCTATGTACCGTAGCACCCTATACCAAGTTACCAGTCCTTATAAGAACTTTTGTGGAACAAGCAGGTTGTGTGTTAGTGATTAGCAGACTGTACGTCAGTCCCTATACCGCTGAAGGACTGCTGCAGTATAGGTGAGCGGTCAGCAGTGGTGCACGTCAACCCTATCTATTGTGGACCTATAGCGGTCCTTACAGAACAGCAGACTGTACCGCACTCAAGCCTATGTACCGTAGCACCCTATACCAAGTTACCAGTCCTTATAAGAACTTTTGTGGAACAAGCAGGTTGTGTGTTAGTGATTAGCAGACTGTACGTCAGTCCCTATACCGCTGAAGGACTGCTGCAGTATAGGGCAGCGGTCAGCAGTGGTGCACGTCAACCCTATCTATTGTGGACCGATAGCGGTCCTTACAGAACAGCAGACTGTACCGCACTCAAGCCTATGTACCGTAGCACCCTATACCAAGTTACCAGTCCTTATAAGAACTTTTGTGGAACAAGCAGGTTGTGTGTTAGTGATTAGCAGACTGTACGTCAGTCCCTATACCGCTGAAGGACTGCTGCAGTATAGGGCAGCGGTCAGCAGTGGTGCACGTCAACCCTATCTATTGTGGACCGATAGCGGTCCTTACAGAACAGCAGACTGTTCCGCACTCAAGCCTATGTACCGTAGCACCCTATACCAAGTTACCAGTCCTTATAAGAACTTTTGTGGAACAAGTGAGTTGTGAATGTTTAGCAGACTGCAGCAGAAGGGCAGCAGTCAAGTATAATATCCTTTCTATATTTGGAAGAAAGAATATTATACATGTACAAGCCTATTACTGTACCACTGATACCAGTCCTGAAAAGAACCTTTGTGGAACTAATAATAACAGCAAGTCTTTAAAATTACCCTCACTGCCTGACAACACTGCTTCCTTCCTGTCCCTATACAAATTGGCAAAAAAAGAGAACGATTAGTGGTTACTGGAACAGCTCTTTTGTGGACCTTGATAGTAACAGCTAATGATGATGATGATGATGATGATGATGAAAGACTAATCTGGCTGTCCCTGTAGCATACACCGTCCTTTCCCTTTCTCTAAACTAACAAAAGACACTCAGGCTGCTGCAAGAATCAGCAGCACAGCAAACCTATCAACACCTAACACCTATACCAGTCCTGAAAAGAACTTTTGTGTACCAAATAGCTAGTGGTTTATCTCTCCCTACTCCACACAGGAACCTGTCCCTATCGTAACAGAAGAAAGAATGTAAAATGGCCACCGGATCGGGTGTATTTATAGGTTAGGGGGAATGTACAAGTGTCCATGTGCTGTCATGTCTCAATTGGCTGTCCTGTATCACATGATAAACGTGTCACCAAAGGTTAAAGTTCTTGTATACATTAAACACGTAAGTCCGCCGCGGCGAACGACGGAAAAAGGCGTTCGAACGTGCGGACCGCGAATGTCGGAAATTCGCCGCGAAACGACCGCCGGGCGAAACGTTCGTCCATCACTAGTCAGGATATTAAAACCACTTTGCCACCGTCATTTTGCTATATGGCGGGCGGCAAGTGGTTAAAGTTGAACTTGGTTGGGCTAAAATAATTAGGGCTTAGTCGTATATGTTATGTAATGATATTGGGGAGAAAGGCAAGAACATGAACATGATCTGTTGCAGTGCCATTCATTTAGATGTTAGGCACTCCAACGTACAATTGCAGTAGCCAATCATGTTTAGGTGCGCTGCCAGGCTCTTAAAAATTAATAAGCTGCCTCAAACTATGGGGGAAGCCAAAACTGGTGCATTCAGAATCTGGTGCAGCTCTGCATGGTAGCCAATCAGCTTCTAACTTCTGCTTTTTCATTTAGGCTTTGACAATAAAACCTGGAAGCTGATTGGTTTCTATGCAGTGCTGCAACAGATTTTGCATTCTCCAGTTTTAGTAAATCCCTCCCATGTCTAACGCCCAAAACAAAATGAATGTTTTGCAGCTTACCACCAGATGTGGTATGGCCTACTTAGATTTGGTGGCTGCATTAGTTTACTTTTTATAGTTTTTTTTTCCCTTTATTTTCACCTGGTGAAAGAATGGTGAGATTAGCACCCCCTGTCACTGGGAGGCTTTACTCAACTAGCCATACAAATTCAGTTGGATTTTCCCTCCTCGATCAGCTCCGCAGGCTATCACCGGCAGTGCTGATCAATGTACTGTGATGGCAGGGAAGTCTCCCCATTGTCAGAATACAAAGGCTCAGTGTGGAGGGTTCCCCCACCCACCTCTAATGTGAAAAAAAAGACTCATCTATGGGTTGCTTCACTCCTCCAGTGTATCTATAGAATGGTGTCATCCAGGTTGGACTTAAAACATGTCCGCCTTTGTTCATCTCCGTTACATGGGGGTTGATGAGACTAGTAATTTACAAAAGAAAAATTTTATATATATATATATATATATATATTAAGGCCCCTTTCACACAGACGGACTGTTCAAGTCTGCCTGTCAGTTTTGACGGCGGACCTGAACGGGCGCTTCATTCTGGTCTATGGAGCGACGGATGTCAGCGGAGACATGTCCGCTGACATCTGACCCGGTCTGATCCGCCAAAAGCAGACGGATGGCCCTATGGACCACACTGTATATTTTTCTTCTTTTATAGCTAGGTATTTTTTGTACTTACTGAAAATATTCAGAAAAGTCAGAAAATTAATGCAGCCACCACATCTAAGGACTGGTAAACTGCAATGTATTATATTTTTGTTCTTGGATTAAGTTATCCTTTAACACAGTGCACCCTAACCCACCCCAGGCTGTTGCACATAGTGTGAACAGGTCCTAATATGAGATTTTAGTCATTAGGATTACATTCTACTTTAAAGTTAAAAATCCTTCAACACATCCCGGTGGTTTGCTCCATCCATTATCCATTAGACAGTTTGAAGGCCGTTCATTTCTTCTGCCTTCTGTCACTATTGATTAAGATCTGCCTGCTTGATTAAAAGTTAGCAGGGAATAACAGAGACTGAAGGGTTCGACCTTCTCCTAGGGGAAACAAGTCTGAAAACAACTACAAACAGGGCGAAGAGATTTTGACACTGGGAGGCCCTTACTGTACTGTGCCCAGAATAATCTTCTATCCATCCAGACTGCCTGGAGACGGCCAACAAAGGCCAGGGGTGTGGCAGGTGTCAGGGAGCTAAGAGGGGACATCATTAATCAAGGATGGAAACTGTGTGCATGCTGATTGCAAGGTACACAACACATGCTTTCAGTGATTATTGAAATATTTACCCCAAAGTAATTTTTTTCCATTTTTAGCTTGCTTGCTCTTTCATATTTTGTTTAGCGTATTTCATTTCTAGACTTGTGGGTCTCTTTTTAGTGGTTATCTGTATATAAATCTCCTTTCACATGGGTGGCCATGGGGTGGTAAAAATAAGCCATTGAACTATTTACTACCCACCAACCACCAGTCATCGGCTCTCTGCTCTGCCCCTCCAGTGCTCACTGGAATGCCAGACTGTGGAGGGGACTGGCTCTCAGTGCACCCCTGAGAAGCTAGCTGAGCCAACTGCTAGTCAGGCATCTGGGCAGATCCCGACATTCTTTAGGGGGTCCCTGCAGAACCTGGACTGGCTCTGTCACATCACTTGATCGCTGTTGTCTGAATCTGGGTCACAGGAATGGAGAACTATGTGCACTCAGGTAACCCACAGAAGTATGGTCAAAAGAGCTTTGGCTATACTTCTTCTTTAAACACCACTTTGACCCCATCGTGACGAAGGGTAAAACAAAATCTGAACACAGTTTTGCAACTTTGACATGCATTAGTCAAACTGTACATATCATCACAACTACTTAGTGTATCCAGGTGAATTATACCATTTATGCTTCATGAGATATTGGGCCTTTATTTAGAGGTAAATGGTAAAGGCAAAATGTCTTGCTATTACCATAACCTACAGCCAAAAAACAATCCAAAATAATTTCTCCTGCTCCTAACGATCACAGTGATACCACATATGTGTGTGTGTTATTTGTTGTATGTACCCATAGAAGATCCCAAAAACAATAGTACACATTTTGCTTTTTTTTATCCTACCTGAAACACACTGATACAAAATTTAAAAGAGAAGTATTGGATTATGAAAAAATATATATTTACAATGGAACCTTGGATTATGAGCATAATCTGTTCCAGGAGAATGCTTGTAATCCAAAGCACTCACATATCAAAGCGAGTTTCCCCATAGAATTTAATAGAAACTAAGATTATTGTCACGGTACTACTTACAGTGAGCCCACAGGCGAGCAGGTGACATGGGATCCCCCAGTGCAGGGACCCTCTCACGAAGGTTTGGACTTAGCTGCGTGCTCACCCCAGGTCACGACCCCCAGGTTCACCCTGCTCGCTAGGGAAGTACCAGAAGACATTGTTAGACAAGGATGGATGGATGAAGCAAAGGAGAGCCGGATAGTAAGCCATGGTCAGGGCAGGCTGCAGACAACGTAATCAGAACAAGCCGGGTTGGTACACAAAAGATCAGTTCACGAGAGGTCAGGTAAACCAGGTTACACAGGGGAGCTTCAGAAACAAACGTTGCTCAAGCAATGGTAGCAAGTTAGAAAGGGATTTAAATAGAGAAGCACATGAGGGGCTGGACAGAAAGTAGCAGGAAGGAAACATATATTAGGCAACAGGTGAAGGGGGGGGCGTTGGAGAGCCTCGGAAATACTCAAGGACAGCTCGGCTGAACTCGGAAACACTCAGGAACCGAGTGTGTCTGAGTATTCCTGAGTCATTCCGAGTATTTCCAAATTGTTTCAAGAGTCTTTGGCACCCCTGCACCTCTGGCCAAATGCGGTACTGCACCGCTCATTAGCTTGAATTCTGCTCGTATTGCAAGACAACACTCGCAAACCGAGTCAGGATAAAAAAAAAAAAAAGTTGCTAGTCTTTCAAAAAGCTTGTTAACCGCTTTACTCGTAAACCAAGGTTCCACAGCATACTCACCTAGAAGGTGCTGGCCTTGAGAACTGAGCGTTAAAACACGGCTGATCGCTTAGTTCTCCCCTCCACTCTGAGCAGAGAGCGGTGACTGTCAGTCACCACTCTCTGCTCTGCCCCTCCAGCACACACTGGAGCACCAGGCTGTGGAAGGAGTAGGAGGGGCTGCCTCAGTCTTACTGGCTCAATCAGAGGCTTAGCCAGCTGCTGGTCCAGGCAGCTGGATGGATCCTGACTGTAAGTCGAGATTGATCCATGGCCTGGACTGGCTAAGTGATAGCTAAAGCCAGCTGTCGGCTAAAAAACAGGTCACAGGAGTGCAGAACTAACTCTTGTGATCCTTAGGGGAAGTAGGGGCAAAATACAGTTGGTCATATTTCTCCTTTAACCTCTTCATGACCACGCTATAGTTGAAGGATGGCTACAGCATGGTCACACATTGCTGGGAGGATGTGATAGGACGTCCTCCCATGAATGTGCTACCCGTGCACCCCCTGTGGCTCGCAATGGCAGTGGTCTGTAATCGCTATGTCTTCCAGACACAGCTGATCAGAGATCGGGGTAAAGAGCCAATCCCATTGGCTCTTTACCATGTGACCAGCTGTGTCCAATCACAGCTGATCACAGTGTAAACAGGATTTGTCAGTTATCGGCAATCCTCTCTTTACACTGACAGCACGTGAGGGGACATGTATATCATCTACATTTCTAATTAAGGCACTGCAGCCCCAACAGTGATCACCAGTGCTGCCTGTCAGTGACCACCAGAGCTGCCTGTCAGCGACCACCAGTGCTGCCTGTCAGTGCCTATCAGGGATGCTTGTCAGTGCAGCCTATCATTGCTGCCTATAACTGCCCATCAGTGCCCATTATTGCCACATATCAATGCCTATCGGTGCCACCTATCAGTGCTGCCCCATCAGTGCAGCCTCATCAGTGCAGCCTCATCAGTGCTGCCCCATCAGTGCAACCTCATCAGTGCAGCCTCATCAGTGCTGCCCCATCAGTGCAACCTCATCAGTGCTGTCCCATCAGTGCAGCATCATCAGTGATGCCCCATCAGTGCAGCCTCATCAGCGCACATCAGTGAAAGAGAAAAATTACTTCTTTACAAAATGTTATAACAGAAACTAAGAAAAACCTTTTTATTTTTTTTTCAAAATTTTGTGTCGTTTTTCATTTGTTTATTTTGTAAAAAATAAAAAACCCAGTGGTGATTAATTATCACCAAAAGAAAACTCTATCTGTCTCAAAAAATATTATAAAAATGTCATATGGGTGCAGTGTTGAATTCGCTCAATTGTCATTCAAAATGCAACAGCACTGAAAGCTGAAAATTGACGTGGGCAGGAAGAGGATAAAGTGCCCAGTAAGCAAGAGGTTAAAATGCTTTTTTTTGTAACGCCACCTAAAATGCACTAACCCTGACCATGACCTTTTGATCCTAACATTGACCCTGCCCTGTCCTGGATCAAAATCTTATCTAGCTATTTTTTCTTTTTATTAATATTATTTTTTACACACACTTCTTTGTGTACATCTTTCAACTCTAGCAGAAAAAAAAAAAGATACAATGTCCATTCAAGAGGAGAAAAACAAAACAAACACAGGGATGGGATGTACAGCGACTGATAACTATGACAGTCACCAATTAGTGCCTATTGCAGAGATCGAAAACCGGGCTTCCCGCTTCCCCGTCTTTAATACGAGAACCAGGGCTCTCGCGAACACAGGTACGCATAAATGCAGCCCCATAGATAAAGTCTCACTTCCATGAGGCCTCATATACTGCACTTGGAGGCGTGGGTTAAACCTGACCTTCAGTAATTTTATCAACTTTCCATCTATTAAATCTTCTACCTTTGATGTTTTAACTTTGGATAGTAAAACATTTTTTTTCTGCCAGTAAAAACCTTATACAGCCCACTTCTTGTTTCTTGTCTTCTTTATTATCCCAGGCTTATGACATCATGCACAGCTCTCTCTCTCTCACTAGAGTTTGCCAGGAAGGGAGGAGGGATGAATCATAAGAGGGCCAATGAGAGCTGCAGAGCTGGAGGTGTGCCTCTGTGTAAATCCAGGAAGTGAACAGGCAACAGCTTCAGCTGCCTGCAGTTAAAATTATTGCAGCCAGACTCAGTGGAGGGAGATTTCTGCAGTATACCTGTATTTGGCAAGTAGAGAATCACAGCATGTATAAAATAGTATGCAAAGTGGTTGGAGGGAAGCTTCAGAATGGCAAAGATGTTTTTATTACAAATTATGTGAGCAGACTGTAGTTGCTCTTTAAACAAACATTTTTTGCTTTTACTTACAATTACTGTTTTTATACTTCCTGGTTTCTTTACACCACTGGTGATGTCACTCAGACAGACCCAGGATTCCAGGAAGTAAAGGAAGATGGACGCATCTGTCCTTAGTAAAAATGGCTACTGTGACAATAATGGAAAGGAAATGAAAAATAAGGTATGCAAAAAAACTACATGTTTCGTCACAAAAAAAACATCGTCTGGGGATTGGCCAGGCCCTGGCTAATCCCCAGATAACGTTCATTTGTGCCGAAAAAGAGGGGAGCCTACACGATGGTGACGTCATCACGATACACCTTCCAAGAGGTTGACAGACAAGAAAACCAGGAAGTGAAACGAAGCTCGTAGGGATGCCACGGTTCCTCTATATAACATGCTGTTTTGATGCTTTTATATCATTAAATTTGGATACTTGAAGTACTACACTATGGGAGTATTTATTTTATTTCATATTTCCGAGTTCCATGTGCAAAGTGGGGATTCCAGACACTATTAAGGTTCCTGGGGAGACTCATTTCCTTGTGCTTGATGAGACCATTATTCTAGTGGTCACGGAGAACTGGTATGCAGGTTACTTATGCCGTGTACACACGGAGGGACTTTTCGCCAGCAAAGGTCCGACGGAACGAATCCGTCTAACAATTTGACCATGTTTGGGCTTCATCGGACCTTTGCTGTCGAAAAATCAGACAGACTTTAGATTTAAAACATGTTTCAAATCTTTCCAACGGACTCGAGTCCGGTCGAAAAATCCTTTTCGTCTGTATGCTAGTCTGCACGAAAACCGACGCTAGGGCAGCTATTGACTACTAGCTATGAACTTCCTTATTCTAGTCCGGTCGTATGTCATCACGGTCGAATCTGCCGGACTTTCATGTGATTGTGTGTGTTAAGGCAGCCTATTCATTTTAAATGGGATGGCAATGCACCACAGTGCAGGAAAAAAATGTAAGTGCGTAAATTTATGCTGCGATACAAGTTGGTCAGTTTCTGCTATATTTGAGCGCTGGGGTGCCATCTGACATAAATGGCAGTGCACTGCTGTTAATGCAACACATAAGTGTATAGGCCAGCATAGGGTCCTAAGAACGGGCACACGTGGTTTGGGAATGGGATTTAAGCTGGGTTCACACAATTGCGAAATGAATGTGCATCCAATTCGCATGTCAGGGGATTGTGACCGACTCTCAATGGAGCCAGTTCTCATATCTCCAGAGCGGCTCTGGAGCGAATGGCACAGGAGCCCTGTGTGACTTTTGGTCCATTTCAGATCCAAATTTAGACTGAAATCGGACCTGAAACGATGAACAGGGACGCACTAGACACCTGCTGTGAGCTGCTCCGTACTGCAATGTAAACCCAGCCTTAACCACTTAAGGACCGCCTCACGCCGATGTACGTCGGCAGAATGGCATGGCTGGGCACAATCACATACCTGTACGTGGCTCTTTAAGTGCCCAGTCGTGGGTCGGGAGCGACTCGGTCCTGAGCTCCGTGACCCTGCCCGCGGGACCAGCAGACCCAATCGCTGCTGGTGTCCCGCGATCGGGTCACAGAGCTGAAGAATAAGGAGAGGTCTGTGTAAACAAACCTCTCCCCGTGCTTCCTAGTGTGGCTGTTACCGATCGTCTGTTCCCTTTTATAGGGAAAGACGATCAGTGACGTCACATGCCAGGCCACGCCCCCTACAATAAAAAAACACATAACATCACACATAACCCCTACACTGCCCCCTAGTGGTTAACTCCTTCACTGCCAGTGTCATTTACACAGGAATCAGTACATTTAAATAGCACTGATTGCTGTATAAATGACAGTGGTCCCAAACAATGTGTAAAAAATGTCCGATGTGTCCGCCATAATGTCGCAGTCACAATAAAAATCGCTGATCGCCGCCATTACTAGTAAAAAAAAAAATTAATAAAAATGCTATAAAACTATCCCCTATTTTGTAAACGCTATAACTTTTGCACAAACCAATCAATAATCGCTAATTGTGATTTTTTTTTACCAAAAATATGTAGAAGAATACATATCGGCCTAAACTGAGGAAAAAAAATGTTTTTTTTATATATTTTTTGGGGATATTTATTATAGCAAAAAGTGAAAAATATCGATTTTTTTTTTAAATGGTCGCTCTATTTTTGTTTATAGCGCAAAAAATAAAAACCGCAGAGGTGATCAAATACCACCAAAAGAAAGCTCTATTTGTGGGGAAAAAAGGACACCAATTTTGTTTGGGAGCCACGCCGCACAACCGCGCAATTGTCAGTTAAAGCGACGCAGTGCGGAATCACAAAAAGGGGCTTGGTCCTTTGGCTGCAAATTGGTCCGGGGCTTAAGTGGTTAAAGTGAACCCGTGGGCACATTATTTAAGCTGCCATTGCTGACTATCTTTTTAAAGGTGCCTTTCCTGGACTTTTAATGACAGGTTTCCTTTAATGTAAAGGAATGGAGTGAAAATCATTGTGCCTACAGTTCTGCTTTGAGGTAAACAATCGGTTAAGGAAGTATTATCAGCAGATGCTGCCTCTCCAGATGCAGATGGGGGCAGTACAGAAGGGCCAAGGTGGAAAGTTGAACAAAAGTGTATTTTTAGCCCAAATCGCAGGAAGCTACGATATATATAGCTGCAGAGGCTGCGCGCTCCCATTTTCAGTAGTATGTGCAATACAGCATGCACCAGGGGCGGGATAATAGACTGCCCTTAATTTATGTGCTGTCTGAGAGGAAGAAGCTTTCCACGGGAGGGGAATTGCCCAGAGCGGATGGAAGCACTTTCCAAGATAAAAACTTGTGGTCAGACAGTGGTCTCACCACAACTGATGCCTGGTCAGGCTCCACATCCTTTTGTTGTGATGGTCAGGCTTTAGGGGAAAACATGTGTTCTGGTCCCTCTGCAATTTGCACTCTTTGTCACTCCAAGCCGTGCGCAGGAAGCACAGCGACAGAGGAGACACAAGTATGTTAGCTGGCCTGAGGAGACAATGTCACACAATCTTAGACTATAAAAAAAGGACATTGTCACCGGTAGCCACTATTGACTATGTGTCATTTATTTTGATTGTATTATTAGCTTTCAATGTACAGGCTGAAAACTAGAAAGCTAGCTATACATGTTTAGATTTTTTTTTAATTTTCTCTATCAACGCTAAGGATAGGCTCACACTGCGGTGATCTGATTTTAAACCGACTTTCAGTGCAATTATTTAGTGAGATTGGATGCTACTTGTGAAGTGGTTTGCATATTGTATGGGGCCAAAATCGTGTTGGAACCATAGTACAGGAACCTTTTCCAAAATTATTGAGTTGCATTGATGTGAATGGGCACCTTTAAAAAAAATGTGAAGTCCATTGTCATGAGCTTCTGTGGGACTCAAGTCACATCTGAAATCGCACTGGTGTTAATGGAGCCTAAACAACACAGAGAGAGGAATTTACTCTGCCGGTTATTGTATTCAGCAGCCACAACACTCACAGCTGCCTGAATACCTGAACAATGATTGAATCTACAGCAGGGGTCTGAAACTGGCGGCCCTCCAGCTGTTGTGAAACTACAAATCCCATGAGGCATTGCAAGGCTGACAGTTACAAGCATGACCCCCACAGGCAGAGGAATGATGGGACTTGTAGTTTTGCAACAGCTGGAGGGCCGCCAGTTTCAGACCCCTGATCTAAAGCCTTATTCGTGCAGGCCATACTATAGGATAGGTTCCAACTGTCTCTGATTTTGAGGGACTATCCCTGATTTGTAACAAATTCTCCCGTCCCTCTTTCCTCCTCATGTGTTCCTCATTTTGACCTGATCTATATAATTGTATATAGAATGCACTTGTTATCTTTAAAAAAAAGTTTCCCAGTGCTAAACATTTCATGCAATTTCTAAATTGCTGTATTTGTAAATTTTAAAAGCCAGTATAAGGAATAGTAGTGGTAAAAAAAAGCACTTGTGGGTTTAACTAATCATTTTTTTTTATTGTTTAAATCTCCTTTAAGGGGGCATTGAAGGGAGTGTGTCCTATGGCTACATATATTTGCTAATAGGTGTCCCTCGTTCCCATCTCAAAAAGTTGGGAGGTGTGCTATAGACAGGGGCTGCTAGGGCAGCGGAAGGACGCAGGTGCCAGGAAGTTGGTGCAGCAAACACGGGGGGCAGTAACACAGGTAAGCTGCAAGCATGAGCAGGCAAGGGGAATCCAGAGAAGAGTCAAAGCAAGGTCAGTAACAGGATCAAGCAGGCCTCAAGAACACAAGTCATAAGATGAAGCTGAAGACCATCCAGCAATGATACAAGGCAGGCCTCTGGTTTGAAATTGGCCATGTTCTTGTCCTTGCAAGTCAGTTATACATCTATGCTCATGAGTATGAGCTCAAGCACATCTGTACTGTGAGCACGTGCATGAAAATAAGCATGGACAGCCTTAGGTTCCTGACACTGTTCTTTTACTCTTAATGAGCAGTCAACTCTGCCTGTTCATTCACAACAGTAAAGGATCATCCAGCACTACAGGGCTGTATAATCTATCTGCCAGGGCTGTGTATGCTTACAAGCCACAGCAGATAATTCATACAACTCCACAGTGCTGAATGATTTTTTTATGAATGAACAGGCAGAGCTGATCGCTCATTTATAATAGTAAAATAGTTGGGTGAGCTATCTGTGGCTACTCGCAAACATACACAGTCCTAGCAGATGGATCACACAGTGCTACAGTGATCTTTTTTCTTTTTTGAAGGAATGATCAACGCTGTGCATGACACCCACAACACCACCTGGTAATCTATAATAGTAAAAGTTTGCTCTGAAGAAACCAGCATTCATAGGCTGGTGAAACGCGTCAGCAACGTGACGTCAGCACGTCACTGGTAAACCGCGAGCTCTGTGATTTCAGCGTCAGCATGGAATCAACAGCTGATGGCTTGTCTTTTCTACATCTGATGAATAGGAGCTTTTCCCTAAAGAAATTATCTGGTTTGATCTACAAAATTCCAAGTCTATTTTTCATCTTCAACAGTCATGCCATATTAAGCCCCAATCACCACATTCAAAAGCTAATCTAAAGCCCCATACACACTATCAGATTATCTTCTGAGTTTTTCCTTCAGATTTACCAAAACCATGTAGTAGAAGAGTCTGCCTGATTGCATACACATTGAAACTCCTAAGGTTTGTCCTCATATTATATGGTTTTGGTAAATCTGAAGGAAAAACTCAGCAGACAATCTGATAGTGTGTATGGGGCTTTAGATTAGCTTTTGAATGTGGTGATTAAGGTGTGCATGTGTGATGCGTAGCCGCAGCTCCCCATGTTTTTAATTAGACAATGTTGTCTTTTTTTAATTAGTCTGTGTTAGCCGTGCATTTTCTAGTTTAATTGATTTGTTGTGATTTTTTTTTAATTAATAAAGGCAGTTTGTATTAACCATAGTGGTCTGTTGTAGCCCTCTTAAAGTGGAAGTAAACCCATCGATTTAAACAGTTAAAAAAAAAAAGGCATGTTGGGAATGCTAACTGCACATTGGCTGTGCTCTCAGCCAAACTATCAAACCATCCAATGGCTGGTGTCATAGCAAATCACATGTGCAGGACCATAGCAGTTGAAGATTAAACAGAGGCAAAGATGGCAGCTTCCTTGGCTGAAAACGATAAGGGAGTTTACTTTAACTTTAAGAGAATTGTATTCTCTTAGTTTTTGTTCTCAATAACCTCAGCCCTGACACACCAGCTTAAGTGTACAAATATACAATATCACAGGAATTCATTAAAACTAACAATTAGTACTCCAGTACTACTGATTGGGTACACTTGGTGTCCTGCTCTCAGCGCCTTAGTCCCTGCTAGCAGTATCAGCAATGGATGAATAGCCCTCTCACCAGTCCTTGGGATTCTGCGGTGACCTCTCACTGTAGAAGGGAGGCCCCCTTGGTCTTTTAAAAAAAGCCTCCTGTGATCACTCCAGTCTCCCTGTGGCAGCGGTGGAGGTGCTGTGATGTGGGTGGTGCTGCGTTGCCCCCAGGTGTCCTCAATACCAGTCTCCGGCTTGGATCTTCACTGGTATGGTCTACCACTGGCAGGCAAATATTCAGACAGAGGTGTTCTTTCTGAAATTTTCTCAGTTCCAAGAGGAAGAACTTTCCCAGGCAGTTTAATAAAGATAATCTTGACACTCTTCCTACTGCACAATGCCTATTGGGATCTGTAGTATAAGGAGTCTGACCTATTATATGGCTGCTGTCTCAAACTACAAGTACAGGAGTATTAGCGCTCTGCATAGAAGTCTATGGGCATGTTTGGCTTTAACTCTCCCCCTGCTGGCTGGAGGAGAATGGAGCAGCATAACATCATTATATCAGTAGAGGGAGAGAAGAATAAATGGCAATGTCTCCTACTCCATATTGCTGTAGCCCAGCACCTGGCAAAACATCTCCCTCCCTAATCTCTATAAGCTTCTCCCAGAGGCAGGGGGAAGCAATCAAACTCCCAGCCTGTGGAACCTTGAACAAATCAGGAAAAATTATCACTGCTCCCTTTATTACAGAAGGAGCCAAAAAAAAAAAAATATCTAGCATCCTATGCTAGGAGGGTGATACATCTTGATAGAGTGAAGATGGATTAGAACATTTGTCAAGTTTTTACTGCTGTCTGTGTCTCCGTTAGGGAAATTCACCATCTGTATTTGTCATGTTTACCTTAATGCTTGAAAGTGAAAGCAAAAGAAAATCCCAATGTATGGGTTGTCCACAAGACCATAATCAGGGGGAAATCTTCCAAAGGGGACACTAGTCCTGGTGGCAACCATGGATTCCCTCACTTTGGACAGATTTCTTCTCACTTCCTGTTTTGACTATGGAACAGGAAGCAAAGAGAAATCTCACCAATGGAACATATAAGGCACAAATAAAACTGACAGGGGCTATAACCCTCCCAAACCCTATCCAAAATGGAAAAACAAAAAAATATTGCCTTTAGTTCTACTTTACCAGTGCAAGTTGCAGGGGTGTCATCCTGATCCACTCTTCACTACTTAGTCCATCAAGGCAAGGAGTTTGGGCTTTTTCAATTTGACTGTGTGCTTCTAGCCTTTTAGCCCTTGTACACACGGTCGGACATTCCGACGGAAAATGTCCGATCGGACCGTGTTGTCGGATAATCCGACTGTGTGTGGGCTCCATTGAACTGTTTCCGTTGGAACATCCGACGGACAAAGTTTTAGAGCTGGGCTATAAAACTTTCCGACAACATGATCTGATCGGACTTTGTCCGATTGTGTGTAGAGAATTCCGATCGGACGAAGTGCCACGAATCGAAACGAATTCTGAGTTGCTGGTCAGTATTTTACACGCGTACACACGTAAACTGTTAATTTGAAGAGGTTGAAGTTCCATTCTGAGATCTAGAATGTATTTTACTTGTGTACGCACATATGTGCAATACGATAAAAAAAAAAAAGCGCAAGAAATTTTGGCTGGGAATACTGATGTTTAAACATCTGTACCATGTGCAAGTACCCTCTTTGAGGTGGAAAAGCCAGGATGAGGATGGCAATTCCAGTGCCTGCCTCTTTAAGAAGAAGCCATTCTGATTTTGACCCAGTGGCAGGACATGCATATGGATGGATGCTATGTGATCTGTACACACACCCCCTGGATGACCAATCTAGGGGACGAATCGGGCAGCCAGGTTACATTTAGCAGCTAAAAACCAAGCATGTGACAGTGACTGTACACAGAGGAATGTGCTGCTGGGAAAACCGGCAGTGACTGAAGAGGTGGACGGGAACACAGAAGAGGCACAGCTGACTAAATCATGTATACAATGTGGGTGACGTCTTCCTTTGTTTCTGAAGGAAACATTATTCAAGGGTTCTTGTCAAAAGATGTTGTCATTGCTGACCTCTAGTGCTGAAAATACTAGATGCTTGGCTGTCATATACTGAAGTAAGACTGGTCACTGATTGCTGCATTACTTTGAGTAATGGAATAACTTTGACTTATCCTGGTTGGAATACTTGTTCTGAGGCTGTGATTCAGAAAGTCCTAAAGTCGGGTGTTACGTATAATAGCCAGGGAACAAGCATTTCTAAAAGGTGTTGAGCAATAGTAGGTTTTTTGACAGGTCTATTTAAAGTGGAACTAAAGTTTAAAAATAAAAAACTTTGGAGAAAACAGGCTCTTTTTTTTGCGGAAAAGACATCTATGGGTGGTTCTGTTTTTATCATTCCTAAGTTCACATGAAGAGTTGCATTATAAAATATGTCATATCATTAATAATTTGTCATGACATTGTTTTTTCCCTCAAACTTGAATTCAATTAAGTCAGTGCAACTGAGTGGACATAACATCGAACAATTATACAGTCTATATTAGTAGCAAAAACAAAGGATGTAGTATGTCAAGTGAATGAGACCAATGAGAGTATATGGATACATCAATTCCATATGAGTGTACCCACTTTTAGATAAATGGCTAAGCACCATAAGGCCTTATGCGCATCAGTGTCAAAAATGAACTACTGAGATCTGCAAAGAGAACATTCTGAATATTAAACAATAATGTGCTGCTCTTTACACTAATGCCGCGTACACACAAGACCGTTTTTTCCGCCGGAATAAATTCTGACGGTTTTTCCGACGGAGTTCCGCTGAAACTGCCTTGCCTACACACAATCACACCAAAGTCCGACCGTCTAGAACGCAAAAACGTACAACACGTACGTTGGGACTAGAAAAATGAAGTTCAATAGCCAGTAGCCAATAGCTGCTGTCTCATACTTGCTTTAGAGCATGCGTCTTTCTTCTTGGTCTTTTGGAACAGCATACAGACGAGCGGTTTTCCCGATAGGAATTGATTCCGTCGGAAATATTTAAAACATGTTCTATTTGTAGGTCTGTCAGAATTTTTGAAAAAAAAAGTCTGATGAAGTCCACACACAATCGTAATATCTGAAGAAAAGATTCCGTCTGACTTTTTTCTGCCGGAAAGTAAAACGTGTATATACGGCATTATTGTACCTTACACCATACAACAAAAAAATGATATAACAAGACACCCAGTGCATATATATATATATATATATATATATATATACACAGTTGTGGTTTAACTACTCCTTGGCTTGGAAACATCAGTCTCTTATATATATATGTCCTGAAGCCAAGTGCTTAAAGTCCTATTTGCAAATATCAAACTCTGTAAGTCCACTCTATTATTGTATATATGGAGTCCAATTTTGGATATTCTTCATTAGGCATATAGCTTCTCATATTGTCACCATGTAGTGCTCGTAATCTAATAATGAATGTACTCACCCTCCTAGAACAATTTGCACTCATGGTCTGTTTGGGGTTGACTGGGTTGGAGTAGGCTTTCTCAACCAGGGTTCCTCCAGACGTTGCTAGGGGTTCTTTGGGCAATGGGCTATGTCTGTCTCTCAGATAAGTAACTACTGACAACAATGATCTTTTTAGCCATTTGTAAGTGGGAGATTTTTACTACTGACCACACATGTAAACGGCATTCTTCCCAGTGACCATCATGCTAATGTATTGGGAGCTGTAGCTATAGTCATTTTTGGCAGGAACTCCCTAAGACTGGAAAGTTATTTCAATGTTTCCTGTGGTAAAACGTTTGCAAATGGCTGAGTTAGAGGGTATGGTTGGGTGTCAGGGTAATCCTATTGAGATGATATATATAACATGAAGTCTACAATGTTGTTGAGAATGGAATTATGTTGAAATAGACAGAAAATGTAAAAATAGTTTTTTTTATAATAATGACTCTGCTGATATCATATGGAACAAATGAAAACCGATGACATGACTGAAATCACACAACATCCTGTACAGTGAAGATATGTTTGGATAGGTGACGTCTTTAAAAACTGAACTTCCCAGAAATATGAGTTTTCCTGACTTTGTAACAATCTGTGTTGATGCGATGGGGCAGGTGACACCGTTCACGTTGGCATGGCTAAAGGCATCTACGTGGAGTGGAGGGCACACACCCCTTCAGGAACAGCTGGAGGGAATCTTGACATCTTCCCTGACGTGGTTGATATAATGGGCCCTCTGCTGGAGTCACAGTTTGTCTAACCCCATTCCTTTCCTGCCAGCAATTCCCACTTGCATTTTAACACTTTAGTATGTGCAAGAAAAACATAAATGCGTAGAAGCAAGCCGAGCATTCCTGACACGCTGCAAAAACACATTTTCTTACATCCTGCGGCACAGTGAGCAGTATTATCGGATATAGGGCACATAGGACCTCCTTCGCTGTTTAAGAGAACCTCTCACCCACTCATAATTGTACCCATGAACCAGTTTTCATTGAATTTAGAAGCTACTAAAATCACCACTACAATTTCTTTGTACTTCATTTAAAGAATATCTAAACTCTATTTATTATTTTTTTCATTGTGGTTAAACAACAATCTCCTATATATGTTGCTTACATGTTTTTTTCCACACTCCTTTTTCCCACTGTAGCTTTAATTCTGAATGCTCTTAGCTAGTTGGCACCTGCTTTTCACCTTTTTCATAATCTCCTCCATGTGGCTAATGATGCATAAAAGCTTTCATCCTGCCCGGTGGGCATGGCAAAATGCATCAGGGTGTGTGGTTTAGTGGAGCCATGTAGGTTGAGGCCGTTTGTCATAATTTATTCACCTGGGCTGTATGGGAATAGCGGCCGGTGATCCTTTCCTGTTCACGAAAACCACATTCACAGTTAGAATTTCGTCCATGCAAGATACATTTTCTATCCTGCTCCTTTTGAATTTTCTGGTCACTACAGTCAAAAATGAACTTTGATTTGACTCCAGTAACTATTAGAAAACCGAACAAACTTTATAAAAATGAAAACTTTCTAACGTATGGCCAGCTTTGCTTTTGGAGTATTTCAGTCATGGAGGAAGCCAGGGGCTAAGCAGACAGGGCTCCACCCCTTACTAAGATATCATTTTTGGGTGGTCTAATGCCGTTTTCACACAAGCCGTTTTTCCGTCGGAATAAACTCTGAAGGTTTCTCCAACAGAATTCCGCTCAAGCTGTCTTGCATACACACGGTCACACCAAAGTCCGACCGTCAAGAACGCGGTGACGTACAACACGTACGACAGGACTAGAAAAAGGAAGTTCAATAGCCAGTAGCCAATAGCTTCTGTCTCGTACTTGCTTCAGAAAATGCTTTGTTTTTGGTATGTCGGAACAGCATACAGACGAACGGTTTTCCCGATAGGAATTGGTTCAGTCAGAAAAATTTAGAACATGCTCTCTTTCTACCTCCTTCAGTATTTTTGACATAAAAAGTCTGATGAGGCATATACATGATCGGAATATACGATGAAAAGCTCCCGTCTGACTTTTTCTGTTGGTAATTCTGCTAGTGTGTACACGGCATAACCCTTTAAAAACATTTTTGTGGTTCAGTCTGTAGTCACAATAATTTACTAAAACAATCACAGATACTTGACAAGCTTATCAGGGTTATTTTAAAAGGACCCTGTCACCATCTTATATTGTATAGAAAAATGGAGGCAAACACAGAAACTCAAGAATCCAAGTGTTTTATACTTTCTTTCTTTTTTTTAATCAAGCAGGTTTTTTATTAAATGATAAGCAAACATGTGCAATCTGGCGACAGTAATTCACGTTACACCTTGAATATATATATCAGCAGCCTTCAATACAAAGAAAAAAGGAAAATCAGATACAAGAGCACATGAACAGCATATGTAGGAAACACCACCACTGTTTAATGAATAATATACTTGGCACACATCAAAAGTGCTCTGTGTCCATCTTATTGTTAACTATTGCTATCAGGGCATTGCAGCAACCGCATCTGAACAAGTTCACACGGATGAGTCCAGGGGTATCCATCCATGGTGCCCATACCCTCTCAAACAATAAATAACATTTTTTTCACTTGCAGAGTACCTCTGAATGCTATGATAAGATTGACTGCCTTAGAAATAGACAACTGGCTAGCATAACCTCCTCCCTCTTTGCATGTCATAGCCCTCTCCTCTTCTGGGAGTGCCTCTGTCTCACCTCCCTACACCTCCTAACCTTTTATGTAGCAGTTGGAGGAGAAGTGATAAGGAATAATATAGAATAGTCACTCAACCAGGGTTCTAAGGAACCCTAGGGTTCCGCCACAGGTTGCTAAACAGTTCTTTGAGCTGTGACTGACTGACCTCCCATAGGATGGTGCCTGCATATTTCCAGGACCAGCTCTACATGGGAGAGCCAGCAGGATGACACCAGAGGCCTTTTTATCCGCAGGAATAGCATTCTGTCCACCATTGTAGGGTTTTGTTCTTCCTAGTGACATCAATGTAAGGGGTGTTTTCTACTGACCCTAATAACTTGGTTTTAGCAGTGCTTCCCTGAAAATTATTTGTAGCACCCTTCTAGGTAGGTGCTAGAAGAGAGTATAGTTTTTGGTCTTTTTACTTACCAGGAAGATGGTCAGGTAAAACAGAGTGCTCTCTGCCTACCAGGGAGCAGGATCTATTGGTTAGGTCTGCTCATTGTACTCAGGTGAAGTTTAGCTTGTTTGACTGTTGCTCACTGGTCCATTAGGGGTAGCATATTGGACAAGGGGAGGGGACCTGACAAGTATGTGTACAGGCTTTGTTACAGTCCTGGCAATTGGCAGAGGAAAAGTGCTGCATTGTATGTTGGGTTTCTGTACAAAAACCCAGGGTACATGTGCTCAGAGTTAGTTGAGTCAGGGAACCGAGTGCAGGAGGAAGGGGGCGGCTACCCTCTCCTCCATGGAGTTGGTTGTGCAGCCTTAGGTGGTCGACCCAAGGGCCTAGAGTCAGAGTGAAGCTGAACTCAGAGGTCCTGCAGAGCTGACTGGAAGGGTGACACAAACAAGGATCTGATTCTGCCTAATGTGACTACAGATGTGTGTCTTTGGGGCCTGTCAAGTGAGGGTCAGCCCCTTCAGCTAAAATAGTCAGTGGACGGGTGTCAGTAAAGGGGATGCTAGAGAGTATCTTTAAGATAATGTAGTGCATCAAGTCTGCTGTTAGTGAAAGCAAGAAGACTTAATTCCTCCATACATGTGGCAGTATGGTTAAAGCAGTGTGACTGCTTCCACAAATAATCCTGTGAGGCCAAGTGAGAGTTGTCCTCATCCACTGTAAATAGTTCAAGTTGGAGTATCTCACTAATCCCTTGTCCCATCTAAGTTCCAAACTAAAAATACAAAAAACACCAATACCCTGGACTGGTCATTGAGTAACGAGCAAGTGGATACATTGCTAAGGACACTTTGTGAAGATCTTTGGGCCAAAGGCCATTGTGTTTGCTCAAGTGCTGTTCGGAAAAAGGAAGAGAAAGGACACTTTGCAAAGATTCCTTTGGGCCAGTTTATTTTGTGAGAGGTGCTACCCTGTGAAAAAGGTAATGGTTCATTGTCTCTTCAGAGAAAGAGAGTGCCAGAGAGAAAGGGCTCCCTTGAAGGGTTTTTATAAACACTCACAAGTAGGTCAGCTATTGCTCAAGCTTCAGCAGTAACAGCCAGCCGCCAGGAGAAGCTGTGCTGCCTCGGTGCCGCCGAAGAAAGGACACTGCAGGCATCAGTCGGATGGACACCGCATCTCTTCATCCTAACTTGTGGGTCTGACTAGGATAGGCAAGTGTCAGTACCCTGGTAATTGAGTGGGACTGAGTCTATTGCTAGTCATATGGTTCTCAAATGTGGAATGTGTCCAGTTATGCAGGCCATACACGGTCGAATTTCGAACGAATTTTCTTTTCAAAATCAGAAAATTCATTTTTTTGTGATCCGATGATGCCACCATTGATTTTCGAAATTCGGCCGACCAAGCCTTCAATTTCACCTCATGTTGCTACAGAAAAGAATTTTCTTGGCTGGGAATCTTCTTTTCTCTCCGTACATTTTCTTTTATCTCCGTACATTTTCTTTTCTTATTACGTTTCTCGCACGATTCTCCCATCATTGATTAGAAAATCGTTCGTTTTTCTAAAAATTTCTAACATGTCCGATTCCTCAAATTTTATTTCCGCACGAAAATCGGCTGTTGCTGCAGCCCACTAATGGTGCGAAATTCGTACGAAAATTCTTAGATACGATTTTCGAAAGAAAATTCTTTCGAAATTCGAACCATGTATGGCCGGCATTAGTCAGACTTATTTTGTTTTATCTATTACAGGGATACTACAGGACGAATAGTCAAGAGTTGCTCTTAGGGGGCTGGATACATCTACAATCTATATGTGATGATAAGCGATATGGATTAGTAAATTGAGAAGGACGCCTCTAAGGAGAGGACCTGTAACTGTTTGGGGTGAATGATACTATATACTTGTGTTTTCTTTTCTTTGCAAGCCTGCAAGAAATCGTCATGCCTCTGCAAAGGTTGTCCTCAATCTATTTGTTTATATTTTGTACATATGCAACAATGTTATGTGTAGCATAGTTAGTTAGGGTTGTTCAGCCATTTGCCCGTCATCCAGTTTTGTTTGGTGGGGGGGTGCACTGATATATATCAGTGCACCTGGCAAAAAAATGCGCTTTAACCACTTATCTACCAAGCACTTTCACCCCCTTCCTGCCCAAGCCATTTTTCAGCACTGTCACACTTTGAATGACAATTGCGCGGTCATACAACACTGTAACCATGTGAAATTTTTATCATTTCTTCACACAAATAGAGTTTTCTTTTGGTTGTATTTAATCACTGCTGCAAATTTTTATTTTTTTAGGAAAAAAATAAAGACCGATAATGTTGAAAAAAAAAGGTTTTTCTTAGTTTCTGTCAGTAAATTTTGTAAACAAGTAATTTTTCTCCTTCACTGATGTGCGCTGATGAGGCGGAATTAATGGGCTTTAATAGGCTGCACTGATGTGCACTGATGAGGTGGCACTGGTGGGCACTGATAGCCGACACTGGTGGGCACTGATAGGCGGCTTGGATAAGCAGCACTCATGGGCACTGGGCAGCACTAATGGGCACTGATGAGCTTTACTGATGGGCATCACTGATAGGTGGCACTGAAAGCCAGCACTGATTTCTGGCTGGTGGGCACTAATTCTTGGCACTGGTGGGCAATGATTGCTGGCACTGGTTGGCACTGGTTGCTGGCACTGGTTAGCGTAGGTTGCTGGCACTGGTGATCATCAGTCCCCTGATTACATCTCTCACTGTCCCCTGCGAGGAAATGCAGCTGATTGGCTCTCCTCGCCACACACTCTGTCAGTGAGAGGCGAGGAGAGTCGATTACCGGCACTTCCTTGTTTACATGTGACCGGCTGTGATTGGACCCTGCCAATCACATGATTAGGAAGCCGCGTCAGTGGCTCTTTACAGAGATTGGGGTCGCGCCGTGTCCTAGTAACACGGCGCAAACCGACGTGCTGCACACCCCCACGGGCGCGCAGGAGTGGCCCTTCGGGTGCGCCGTCATATGACGTCCACCGAGAACGAGAGCCACACTAGTGGCTAAAAATAATGTAAATATTTGTACAGCAGATGTTTATATTTTTCTATGCAATTTATTGTGCTAATTGGCCACATATGGGGTATGCCCCATGACCCTGTACATATGTTACTTCCCTTTTCCCCCTTTATAAGTTTGTGGGATACTCTTGTATAATCTTGTATTTTTGTACAGGTATTTTTGTAGGGGTGGATACCCAAAGCCAATGAGGACATGGCTTGTTTTGGTGGGGGTGGATATAGCACCCTCCTAGGTAGGTGCTAGAAGAGAGTATAGTTTCTGTTTTTTCTGCTTACCAGGAAGATAGTCAGGTAAAACGTAGAATGTTCTCTGCCTACTAGGGAGCAGGATCTATTGGTTAGGTCTGCTCATTGTGCTCAGGTGCAGCTCAGCTTGTTTGACTGTCCCTCACTGGTCCAATAGGGAGGCATATTGGACAGTGGGAGGGGACCTGAAAAGTGAGTACACAGGCTTTGTTACAGTCCTGGCAATTGGCAGAGGAAAAGTGCTGCATTGCATGTTGGAATACTGTTTAAAAGCCCTGGGTACATGTGCTCAGAGTTCATTAAGTCAGGAACCGAATCCAGGAGGGAGTAGGCGGCTGCCCTCTCCTTCTGTGGAGGTGGTCGTGCGGCCTTAAGTGGTTGACCCAAGGGCCTAGAGCAGGGGTCTCAAACTGGTGGCCCTCCAGCTGTTCCGAAACTACAAGTCCCATGAGGCTTTGCAAGGCTGACAGTTTTAAGCATGATTCCCACACTCAGAGGCATGATGGGACTTGTAGTTTTGCAACAGCTGGAGGGCCGCCAGTTTGAGACCCCTGGCCTAGAGTCAGAGTGAAGCTGAAGCCAGAGGTCCTGCAGAGCTGACTGGAAGGGAGACACAAGCAAGGATCTGATTCTGCCTACTGTGAGTACAGATCTGTGTCTTTGGGGCCTGTCAAGTGAGGGTCACCCCCTTCAGCTAGAAGAGTCAGTGGACATGTGTCAGTAAAGGGAATGCTAAAGAGTATCCTGAAGATAATGTAGTTGCATCAAGTCTACTGCTAGTGAGCGCAAGAAGACTTAATTCCTCCATACATGTGACAGTATGGTTAAAGCAGTGTGACTGCTTCCACAAATAATCCGGTGAGGCCAAGTGAGAGTTGTCCTCCTCCACTGTGAATAGTTCAAGATGGAGTATCCCACTAATCCCTTCTTCCATCCAAGTTCCAAAATAAAAATACAAAAACACCAATACCCTGGACTGGTCAGTGAGTAACGAGCAAGCAGGAGTAAGGGTGGGACAAGTGGAAACCCTTAGCGACCAGCTGTAGGTAAGCAGAAAGAGGCCTAAGAAGTCAACACTCAGCAAGCCCTACGGGAACATTGCTACATATTTTAGCGTTTTTGTTGGGTAAAAAGCTTAAGCAAGGATGCAACAGAGTGACACTTGTGTAATAGCTCAAAGTCTGCTGTGGTTCCTGACATTACATCCAACATGGTGGCACCCAGCTGCAGGAATTTGGAGGTGGCACATATACTCCTATGGGAAGATTGTTGTTAAAATGAATGGTCTGATGACAGGGTTTCTTTAAAGCACACACATAGCCAGATTTTTATTCAGCATGAGTCTTCTGAATGTCCCTCCTTGTGTTCTAGTCCCCCCTTATGGAATATTGGATCTCTCCAGCACAAATTCTTGTGCCCTGTTCTAAGTTCAGTCACCAGACTGTGTAGTTGCAGCCATGCACGTATACCCATTGGCTGACTGTCTGTCACCATAAATATCCCAGACATACAAATCACTGTGTGAAATTGAATGTGAGAGAACCTTTTTCTTTCGCTTCAAGGAAACCCTTTATCTCGGCTACAATAAGGATTTCCTGTAATGCTCATTAACCTTAGTTGCAAAATCCAACAGGGCTGCAGAAGATGACAGGCAGTGACAACTAATGTACTGCGGCTTGGAATTGTCTGTACTAGCCTTGTGGGACATGCCGTACGACACTCATCAGTTTCCGCCTCTAGCACGTTTTCTGTACCTTCCCACTAATAAAAAACTTGACCCAACGGCCGGAATTGTTCCCAGGAGGTAAGCTGACAATGGACGGTCTTTGCTGGAGTCAGCCAGACTAATCTGGTTGTAGCAAAAATATTTAGAGAAATCCCGGAGCCTTCAACGCGCCATTTGGCTAGTCCCAGTTTGGCGCATATTGTGTCACGAGCACAGCCTCACTTGACAAGAGGAAGTCCTTGTTGTCTTGTGCTGCGCCTGTTTCTACATGTCCTTAAAGGGGGAAATGTGGTCTATTTTTAAGCAGTGTACATTTGTTTCTCAAATTTACTGTAAATATTCTGTAAGCATTCAGGCTTTAGGTGTACAGAATGTATCCCCTTTACAAACTTTCTTGTACAAAAAAGAAAATGTTTGGTGGAGCTGCATATACAGCAGTGGTTCCCAACTTTTTCTTTTTACGACACCCCTTGAAAATGTTTAATTGATGTTGGCACCCCCTTTCAAAAATAATAGCACATTTGAGAAAGAAGAAACCAAATTTCTAATATTCCAGCTACAAATCAAACCAAATACAATACTTTGGGTTAACAAATTAAACTGAAAGTGATTGTAAATGATCACTTTGTAAAACAACCCATTCAGTTCAAAATAGAAACGAAAGGCAAAATATTTGTGTATAGCTATAAAAAAAATATATATAAATACAATTTATTTCCCCCTTTTTACAAGTGATCACATCCCCTCTTTTCTCAGCTGCATAAGAGCTGGGAGAGGAGAAGCGGCAGCACATTGAGCTTCCCAGTGAAAGGCTGTGCATGGGTGGCATGTCAAGATAAAGCTGATCATTGGAGGAGAGCAGGCTGAGTTTTCAGAAGAGCCAGAGAACTGACCACAGTGTGTTCTCCTGCTTAGTGTGGTCAGTTTTAGTCCAATCTTAGTTTATTGTATCAAGAAAAATATGATTACAAACAATAGTGTAATACAAAGATGAGTATAAGGTGTAATATCATCTTTTACAAAGATGTTCAACTTCTAAAGAAACATTACTATAATTGTCAATAAACAGATAATGAGGCATATAGCAACAGTCCAGGGTTAGCGAGAAATCAATTAGGATGTCAACAAAGTATAATAGTGCACCAAGAGAACATGGAGAACGGTTGATCTGTAGAAGTCGATTTGAATGCAAAGATAAGTTGTGGGGAGCACTAAGATGAAGAACATGTTTTGATATTTCTTTTTATGGCAAAAAAGGGGGTAAAGAGTCAGAGAGAGAAACAAAGGTAGAACAAGAGCACATGGTATATTATAGAATCCAGAAATAGGAGTACTGTAAACTCTGTCATGGTCCAGAGGCGGTAGGCGGGGACCACACGAGGCCCAGATTATAAATTCAGAAAAATAGCAGAACATGGACCAAGAGGTACAGGTTAGTGAGAACCGTTAGTCCCTATTAGCTTCCTGTGCCAACAGCCACTCAAGGTCTCTAATAGAGTCAACTTCCATGGACCACTCCCTGAGTGAAGGCATGTCGGTCGTCTGTCGAGGTATGACTATTCTCGCTAAGAAATGTCGAAGGATGTCTTTTTTAATGGATTTGAAGTATTGACAAGAGAGCTAGCTTGTACTGGTTGTACTGAGGTCACCATCAATTTGCAGTAAAGGTTAAAGATATGTTGCCAGAAGGATCTGATGGGGAGCATTCCCACCATATGTGTATCATAGTGTGTGGTCAGGTTTTAATAGGAAAGCAGAGGGACTGGCAGGAACACCAGGGATTTCACATAAAGGAAGCAATACAAAGAAATCAGGATACTTTTTCATACAAGTGCATGGTACAGCAGGCACCTATCAGGAATCCAAAATGTTGTGGTAACAAATACTTTAAAAAAAAAAACTTTTATGCAGGTAAGGAGCAGCTGTAGATAAAAAAAAAAATACAAGTTTTACCAAAGCTGAATAAAGCCTTATATATAGGTATAGGCAATTTATGTACCTCTTAAAGCCTGAATTAAAATCTCCCAGAGGTGGCATCCCCCTGTCCTGCCTCATCACTTACAGCAGATTCACACATGAGCGTTTGTAGCTTGAAGCCTGAAGCTACAAAACACTAGAGGGGAAAAAATCTATTACTCTCAATGGAGATGGTTCACATCTCCACTCCATGTCGCCTGAAGCCGAACGCCTGAAGCTCAAACAAGTTCTGGACCCTTTTTTGTCTCTCGAATCGAGCAGATTTGGGCATATTTTCTGTTTTAACATTGGTGACCTTTTGCCCCGCACAAAATCGCGGCAAAATCGCTGTAAATTTGCGCAATTTTCTGCTTGAAAACGCTACGGTCAGGTGTGAATGCAGCCTAAGACATTATTAGGACACTCCCAGTGATTACTGCTAAAGCCCACCATCACACGAGTGAGCTCTTTCTCTGATTTAAACCTCCCCCACTGCAGTAGCTCTGAACTTAGCAATGCTGTGATGGAGGAGACAGTGAACTGTGTGTGTATTTAAGACCTCACTCCTGTGATGGAGCAGTAACAGTTAGGGGTGTCTTAGCAACAGTCTAGCATCAAGGCAGGATATGGGGATACCATCTCTGGGAGTTTTTCAGTCGGGCTTCAGGAGGTACAGTACATAGATGGCCTACACTTAGTGGCGTCGCTAGGGGTGGCTTTTGGGGCTATAGCCCAGAATCTGGGGCCCATAGCTCTGAGTCCCAGGGGTCCCCAATCACAGGGATCCGTCCCACTATTGAGTTGTGGCCTCTCTGCAGTAGTGCGGTGGGCAGCATGGGAGAGCCGGAGAGTGGACAGGCAGCACGGCTGAGCCGGAGAGTGGACAGGCAGCACGGCTGAGCCGGAGAGTGGACAGGCAGCACGGGAGAGCCGTGCGGCACAGAGAGCAGAGAGATTACATCATCTCTCACTGCCCGCCTTCTCTCTGGTGACCCTGATGTAAGAAGCGGCACTCTAGGGACCCTGAAGTAAGTGGGGGTCTCTCTGGGGACCCTAATGAAAGGTGGAGGCTCTCTGGAGACCCTGATGTAAGGGGGGTTCTCTGGGGACCCTACTCTAAGTGGGGGCGGCTCTCTTGGGACCCTGATGTAAGGGGTGGCTCTCTGTGGACCCTGATGTAAGTGTTTGCCCACCCAAGCGTATGACTTTCTTTATTTTGCTGCTATGGGCTCTAGCCCCAGAACTTTTGTAGACCTAGCAACGCCCCGCCTACACCTATAACAAGGTCAAAGCCGCACAGCTTTTTTTTTTTTTCATCTACAGGTGCCCCTTAGCTGAAAAGGGAGTTATTTTTGTAAAAGTTAACAAACTCAATTCAGTGCATAACATGCAAATATAAATTGCCTGTACATCCTAATATATTCATAAAAAAAAAATGGGTAATATAATTCCCATTTTGAAGCATAAAATGCAATGACTGCTTCTTATTTATGAGTTTGTCAAAATGTGGAACTTTCTTGCTGACTAGAATTTGTCTTGATTGACAAAAGAGAACTGAATCTAGATTCACCCAAGTATGTTATAGAACACACAGGACATAGAGGGGTTGATTTACTAAAGGCAAATAGATGGTATACTTTAAAAAGTGCAGTTGCACTCTGCAAGAACAGTTGCTCCAGAACTTAGTAATTGAGGTAAAACTTCACTTTGCAAAGGATATCCAATCACGTGCAAGGGGAAAAAAAACAACATTTTTGTTTGCACATGATTGGCTGATGGAAGTCAGCAGAGCTTCTGCTCATTTACTAAGCTCCACAGCAACTGCTTTTGCAGAGTGTAACTGCAAAGTGCACTGTCTATTTGCCTTTAGTAAATCAACTCCAGAGTGTTTTACCGCTAAGTCTTGGGAACAAATTCAGTGTTGCACCCCAAAATTCCTCTAAAGACTTGCTTTCAAAGTGCAGTTTAGGAGCTCGATTTTGTCTGCAAATCATTAGGATCTTCTTTCAGTTCAACATCTGTTGTTTTTTTTCCAAATTGCAGGAATAAGGATTCATGATCTATTCTTCTAAAATGTTTACATCTCCAACAGAATAATATCCATCAAATTTTAAGTGAAGTAATGCACATTTATGAATTTAAGAGTGAAACAATATACAACATCAGATGTTACATAAGACACATCCAGTTCAATACACATTGCGTTATGAGAAATACTCTGACAATCAATTACTTAATTTACTTATATGTTTATTCTGTTATTCTATCCTTTTGATTAAATAGAAAATGAGTCTACAAGATATTTGCAATTTCAACCACCTATTACCACTGATCAAGGCACTCTGGCAATTGAGTTGTGGTGACTTGCGACTTGTCACTAGGGACACACACCCTGAAATTCCAACTTACACACCTTTGGGGTGTGGGCACCCCAGAATAGAAACCCCATATCTTCATCAACAGTGTCATCTAGTTTGCCGTCAGTATGACACAATCTATGTCTAAATCCCTGAGGTAGGAATCTTCTGCACTTTTACCACTTTCTAAACATAGAAAATGTGAAACAATTTGAGAGATAATGACATCCACATCTTGGTTCTGATGTAAATCCTAATTGAAATGCATTTGATTTGCTAAAGCACCATGTACCATTAATATTTTCCATTTTTTATTAAACTAATTTCACTTTTTTTCATCCTGTGTTGCATCTCAATTCTGCTGATCTAAAGAGTCTACATGCACTCCATCAATGGCTGCATGGCATTTCTTAGGTGGGTTTCCTGATGATGACAACAGCAGACCACCCCAATGTAATGTATGCATTGAAACGGCCATTTGTAATCTCCATTGGAAGCCCTTGTGACAAGGTGACAACATAGAAGCACAACTGGGAGTTAGGGGAAGAGCACAGTCTCCCTATAAGAAAAAAAACAAACAAAAGAGGGTGCATCAGTCTAGTGCATTATCCAGCAGCATTTATTTAATATCAACAAGAATAATACTCACAAATAAGAATGAGTCGAACACCCTTTAAAAGTCTATGTGAGAAATCAAAAGTGCTAATTTTTTAAGGCTTATATGCATGGTATTGTCATAAAAAGTTTTTGGAGACCTGGGTCCTGCCCTAGGGGACATGTATCAATGCAAAAAAAAAGTTTTAAAAACGACCATTTTTTTGGGAGCAGTGATTTTAATAATGCTTAAAGTGAAGCGTCACTCGGCGGGAGCCTCCCATGGAGGCGGAGCTGTTGCGATTTTTCTTTCTTTTTTCGGTCCAGCGGGCGGCGTGATAGAAGATGAATGGACATGGCGAGACATCTTTTTTTCTTTTTTTTTTTAATAAAGGACTTGTCCCAAAGTGTCTCCTGTCTTTTCTACTATTTTTCACACTTTTTTTGGTGAAATGGTAGGGGTACAATGTACCCCTTACCAATTCACATGGGGGGAGGCCGGGATCTGGAGGTTCCCTTTGTTAAAGGGGGCGTCTAGATTCCGATAAGCACCCCCACCCGCAGACCCCCACAACCACTGGGCAAGGGTTGTGGGGATGAGGCTCTTGTCCCCATCAACATGGGGACAAGGTGCTTTGGGAGGCTACTCCAAAGCCCCCTCCCCATGTTGAGGGCATGTGGCCTGATACGGTTCAGGAGGGGGGCCACTCTCTCGTGTCCACCCCTCTTTTCCTCTGGCCTGCCAGGTTGCATGCTCGGATAAGGGTCTGGTAAGGATTTTGGGGGGACCCCTACGGCATTTTTTTTAAATTTTGGTGCAGGGTTCATTTTCAGGCTTAATTTCCATACCAGACCTGAAGGGCACACTCCAGAGTGCAGGAGGACCTTTTCAGTCACCCAATAACAGGAAGTGTCTGAGCAAGGATTATTATGACACAATCACCAAGTATTATTTTAATGAAGAATCCATAGATGGAGACAAAATCACAGATTAATTGTTTCTAACATTAAGGTTTCTATCCAGGAGCATTAGTTTCAGTCCAACACAGAATTTATGTTACATTGTCCATGCCATGACGAAGGAGGATTTTTGGCCCTTGAAATGTGTTGGGTGACTTTTGCCTACTTGTTGTTAAGTGTGATAACAACAAGGGAGTTTGAACTCTTGAGCACACTTTTGTCATTTTTAGGCAGATTGAAAAATTACTTTTAAAATTGCATTAACATGATGCAAGTTACATTTTTTTTCAGCAATACGGTTTACATGAACTTTAAAAGTGAACCTGTGCTCAATTTAACTCTTCTAAACTCTCACTAGACATGTAGAGCAGGAACATAGACCTTCAGTAACTGCATTATTTACCTTGAAGAGTTTTAGATTTCGCTTAAGCCTAGTACACAGGGGAAGAATGTCGGGTGACAAAGACCAGTTCAATAGAAAATGGCCGACATCCGTCCCATGTTTATGCCAGCTGGTCCGAACGTGCATGCTGGGAAGTCAGCGGCCGACCGGCTCCCGATCAGCTCTCCAAATCATCACGGCTTGTGAAAAATTTTGCATTTCATTTGGAAATTAAGGTCCCAGAGTCTGGAAGATGAGTGGAGAAGCATAGAATCCAAGTTGCATGAAGTCCAGTGTGAAATTTCCACAGTCAGTGATGATTTGGGGAGCCATGACATCTGCTGGTGTTGGTCTGTGTTTTATCAAATCCAAAGTCAGCACAGCCCTCTATAAGGAAATTCTACAGCACTTCATGCTTCCCTCTGCTAACCAGTTTTATGGAGATTCTGATTTCATTCTCCAGCAGGACTTGGCACCTGCCCACACTGCCAAAAGTACCAATACCTGGTTTAATGATCATGGTATCACTGTGCTCAATTTGCCAGCAAACTCACCTGACCTAAACCCCATAGAGAATCTGTGGGGTATTGTCAAGAGGAAGATGAGAGACACCAGACACAACAATGCAGATGAGCTGAAAGCCACTATCAAAGAAACCTGGACTTCCATAACACCTCAGCAGTGCCACAGGCTGATTGCCTCCAGGCCACGATGCATTGCTTCAGTAATTCATGCAAAAGGAGTATTTTCGTTTAGAAAGCATATAGAATGGTTAAAACTCCGTCAGTTTTTTTTTTATCCTATTGGGGAAATTTCCCTTTACTTTCTGTCTAAAGACACAACAGGAAGTGATAGGAAATGTCTCCAAATTGAAGGGAATTCCCCTCTGAAAGTTGTGACTGGAACAGTTGCAATTAGAATTTTATTTTTTTCAAATATACATTTTATTCAACTCCAAGTAGGAGGGTGAGGGCCCCACAATACAATCATGAGTAAGTAAATAATCCTGGTTACATTGGTTATGCATTGGTTATGAATAATCAGAACAATGAATAGAACATGAGTAAACCTGAACATTAAAACAAATGTTTCACTCTGGCAGGATTCACAAACGTTGAGACCAATATTTGTTTCAGCTATCATAATATCAGGATCCTCGCCACCCACTTTTTCAACTTTTCTAGGCGAAAAAATAAAAAGCGTAAATTAGTTGAAGGGAAGATGGGTGGAAGAAAAAGAGGTGAGAAGGAAGGGAAAGGAGAGAGAGAGAAAGAGGAAAGGAGGAAGACGAGAAGAAGATATGGTGGTAACTGAGCCTGTGAGTTTTTAAAAGGGATAGGTTTGATTGATTATGACCTTAGCAGGCACTGCCCCTCATCTGATTAGATGAAGACATTCCATATATCCCAGGTCTTCTTATGAGCTTCTTGTTTAAAGTGGAAGTAAACTCCCCTATTGTTTTCAGCCAAGGAAGCTGCCATCTTTGCATCTGTTTAATCTTCAACTGCTATGGTGCTGCACATGTGATTCGTTATGACACCAGCCATTGGATGGTTTGATAGTTTGGCTGAGAGCACAGCCAATGTGCAGTTAGCATTCCCGGCATGCCTTTTTTTTTAACTGTTTAAATCCATGGGTTTACTTCCACTTTAAGTTGGGCAGTGAGGATCAAATCCTCAATTTTCTTCACATCCTGCACCTTCCTCAGTGAAATGGCCGGGGGTGAGTTTTGTTTCCAATGAAGGGGGATACACGCCTTTGCTGCATTGAGTAAATGGCGTAAAAGTGATTTCTTATATGTTTTAGTAGGGATCTTTGAGTGATGAAGGAGAAAGAATGCTGCATTGTCTGGCATGGCGTATTCTGTGAACTTCTGTGAGATACGGGGGACTTCTTCCCAGAAATCCTTTAGCTTAGGGCAGGACCAGAAGATGTAGATCAGAGTTCCCTCCTCCTCAGTGCAGCACCAACACCGGTCAGTGGAAGAGGGGAAACATTTCCGTAGTCCGGAGGGTCTCAAGTATCAATGGAATAACAACTTGAAATTTGTCTCCTGTATTTTAGTAGAGAGGGAAGACTTGAGCGCTAGAGAGATAATGCATAGCTTTTGTATTGGTGAGAATGTACAATTCAAGTCTCTTTCCCATCTGGTTAGACAGGGCAATTGTGGTTGTTCTTTGGGGGTGTTTAATAGAGTGTATGTTTGGGATAGTATATGGGCCAACAGATCGGTCCCGAACGGCATTAACTTCCGTATGAATTCTTGGGGTCTAGGGAGGGAGTGAAGGAAGTGATGAAGTTGCATAGCTCTCCAGAAAGGGAGTTGAAAGGTACCCGCCGGGTCCGTTAGTTCTAGAATGGAAGGCCATTTCCCTCCAACAATAAATTTGGCTGCATGGTCAGGGTCGGAATGATTTTTTTTTTATCTTGACAAACATAAAAAACAAAACAAAAACTTAGGCTTTAGATATACAACAGAACTTAGCCACCTCTGACCATCAGAGCTCAGACTGGGAGAGAGAAGCACCTAAGGAGCCAGTCAGTTGTGCTGCAGTGCTCATGTGCTAGCAAGAAGGATGCTGATAAAAGGAGAGAGCAAAGTGATTGGAGATGAGCCTATCAGCATGTTGATTTTACTATCCACTCACAGACCAGGCAAGGTAAAAGACCTGTAAGTGTTACTTAACTGCAGCAGAGAAAAAACAGGTCTTCTTCCCTGACATATGGGGCTGTGCTTTGTGTCAGGCTGTGTACATTTCAGGACTGGATGGACAGAAATATAAAACCTTTTAGCTGGTAAAACAGCACCATATATGCCCTTTGTCTATGTATTTAGCCGATTGCCTGGAGCTTTAAGATTAGCACACACTACATTTGCTATACTAACAATTTTGGTCTATGCTTCTGAATAAACTATACAGAAGATGTACTTTCTACATGACAAAATACAGTCACTGAACATCAATGTCAAACTGCATACCACTGATCAAGAGCGACTAGTACAAGTCTATCTGACTCAACCAATTGGCAATTATTAGCCCTTAAATTGCCCTGCAAAGGATGGTATCGCTTGGTCAAAGGCCTTGCATGCTTTCAGTTGTTTGCCATTGTGCTACCTGTGCTTTGGCTTTGCGAAGGCATAGCATTTTAATTCTTTCTCTAAGTTTTATAATTCATTTCTCCATGTGAACACTGTGAGTGCATTTTCGTTGTCTCTCGAGGGGCGTATACTTTTTTCTAATGCCGTTTACACACGGTCGGACTTTCCGGCCGAAAAAGTCAGACGGAATCATTTCATTGGATATTCTGATCGTGTGTGAGCTTCAGTGGACTTTTTTTTTTTTTTAATTCTGATGGATCTAGAAATAGAACATGTTTTAAATCTTTCCGACTGAATCAAGTTCTATCGGGAAAACCATTCATCTGTATGCTGTTCCGACAGACCAAAAACGACGCAAGGGCAGCTATTGGCTACTGGCTATTGAACTTCCTTTTTCTAGTCCTGTCGTACGTGTTGTATGTCACCACATTCTAAATGATCGGACTTTGGTGTGATCGTGTGTAGGCAAGTCTGTATCAGCGGAACCCCGTCGGAAAAACCATCAGAGTTTATTCTGACGGAAAAAACAGGTCATGTGTATGCAGCATTACAGGCTCTTTTGTGTTGTTGCTCTAGTCTTTTTAAACCTATGACCATGCTGATTTAAAATGCCCCTAATGAGACATGTATGTGTGGATTGGAGACCAGATCCAGAGTTTTGAAGGAGGTTTGTCCAGGATTGTCCAGTTTTATGGCGGCAGGGGCATGATGTGATAGGGTTAAGGTGTTCTATATGTATATGTGAGATATTAGGTAGATGAGATGGTGGATTCTTAACATGTCTGAAAGTTATAATGCATGCAGTTTTCTGATTTGTTTGAGAGCTGAAATGCCTATATGACCTCAACTGTGAATTAAAATCCCTTCCTGAGAAGAATAATAAATGATGGCATAAATACCCACCTGTCAGCCACCCTATCTTAACTGGGGGGGGGGGGTTTACTAAAACTGGTGCATACGAGCGCTCCGATCAGTTCCGCCTGTCAGTTTTTCAGGTGGACCTGATTGGACGATCCCTGCACCTCTATGGAGCGGTGGATGCTAACATCCGCCGGTATCCGATCCAATCATATCCGTGAAATCCAGAAGGATGGGGACCCTATTTTCCATCCATCTGGAGTATCGGATAGGATTGGATGAAAACGGACAGGTGGTCCATTTTCATCCGATCTCCCATAGAGGAGAGCGGGGCTCTGACAGGTCCGTCTCTGTACATTGAGCGGAGACAGACCTGTCATCCGCCTGCTCAACGAGGATCAGCAGATTGATCCCCCGCTGAGCAAAGCGGAGTCCGTAGGGTTTAAAGCCTGTGTGAAAGGACCCTTATTGTCAAAGCTTGATTGAACAAGCTGATTGGTTACTATGCACAGCTGCACCAGATTCTGTGTTCACCAGGTTTAGTAAATCTCAGCCAATGCATCCCTAAGCTCTCCCATCATCATAGAAGAACTTCAACAGGGTATAGCGAACTCACCCACTGGTAAAGCTCCTGGCTCAAAATATAGTAAGTAATGCACACCCAAACCACAACATCAGTGCCTAAGGGGTGAATTACATAAATAAGGGTGCTGAAGACATAGATTGGGTTTCCTCAAGAAATGTCCAGGAATAACGCTCTATAAATAAATACCAGCACCCCAAATAGCAAACTTTTTCATCTAATTATGAAAGAAAGTATCATATAGAGACATAACAGCACCATAGAGCATGCGCAAGATCTCCCCACAGTTTCTCTTTCTAGACAATTTATTTATAAAGCTCCAGGCTGAGACAGCCTAATATACCATTACTTAAATTCTTTCCTCCCTAGCCACAGACTTTTTAATGCATTCAATGCCATAAATGAAGACCATGCTCCTCTGACAGACACCCCTTTCGCTCACATTACAGTAATACCAAAACAAGACAAGGACTCAAATTATTGCAATCTTCCTTTTGAACTGTGATCTCAAGCTTTTTGCTAGTATTTTGGCTAACTGAATCGGACCCATCCTTCAACAGCTAATCTACCTAGACAAGACAGGATTTATGTCACAGAGAGAAGCCTGCAATAACACCATCTGCACATTGAATCTATTAGCACAAACCTGGTCGGAGGCCTTGCCCCTGCTTCTTCTTTCTGTACGTGTAGAAATTTTTGTCCAGGTAAACTTAAACTTTCATAGACTTAACCTAACCTCCCCACATGATAACATGGATACAAGTCCTCTATTCTACCCCCACATGTATACAGTGCTGCCTCCTCTCCCTCTTGATATTTTTCCTTACTCTTGTACCTCTCCTGAGGAGAATCAGTATGAACCCTGACATCCATGGTCTCGCTTTAGATACTGCAGATTATGTAAGGGTTACATACGGGGCCAACTTATTGTTCTACGTCACAAATCCCCTCATTTCCATGCCAGACCTAAGAAAAAAAAAAGATGAAAAGATTTAGGTCAAGTATCTTACTATATTTAAAAATATTTAAAAATCAAGGGCATTAAACGTATAATTTCCACAGACAAGACTGACCTTGCTCAAACCTCTATTCTCTTTCAAATGGGCCCCACAAACTATAAAATGCTTTGGCATCCATTTATTCCAACTGACCTATTCCATTATATAAATCTGGATTCCGTTAAAATACTATTTTTGAAAAGACTTACATCAGAGGAGAAAACAAGCCTTTACATTGTGTGGAAGGTGCAACATTCTAAAAATGAAAACAATGCCAAGACTCTTCTACCTACTCCAAGCCCTCCCAATATCTTTACCTCCATACCTCTTAAAACAAATTTAACCCAGAATGACATACATTCATATGAAAAAAAACAACTCTACCAGAATCAGCAAAACCAATTCTCCTTTCCAAAGCTGAGGGGTGGGATTGGACTCTGAGATTCAATATCATAACACAAGGCAACCAACTTCCCAGTCTCAAAGACTGGTGTAGACACAGACAGATTAAACAATGGTTCAGCTTACAATATAACCTATTTCCAGCTCCTTCTGTTTGGGGCAGTCTGGTTAGAAGATGCAACCTCGACCCTTATTGATGCTACCTGGCATGGTCTGGTTAGAAGTTGCAACTTTATCCCTCGTAGGTACTACTTGGCATGGTCTGGTTAGAAGATGCAACATCAACCCTTATTGATGCTACCTGGCATGGTCTGGTTAGAAGATGCAACTTTATCCCTCGTAGGTACTACCTGGCATGGTCTGGTTAGAAGATGCAACCTAATCCCTCATAGGTACTACCTGGCATGGTCTGGTTGGAAGATGCAACCTCATTTCTCATTGGTGCTACCATTAAAATGGTCCTAAAATACTTTTACTCTGTTGCCGCACTGCGATATCTGTGATATCTGTCAGCATTGAAGCCAAATTTGGGGGTTGTATATTACCTCTGCACTATTGTATCTTTTAGTACCTACAGTCATGTGAAAAATGTAAGCACCCCCCATGGAAATTGTTCTCAGGCAAACATTAGATTTTTATTCAAATCCTACCCGTGGAAAACACTGATACGAACAATTACAAAATTGGTTATACTGGTGTACTGTGGAAAAAATACATAAACTCTTGGTGTTAAAAGCAACCTACTATTGCAAGAGTTACCAGAACCTTTGCATTTCAATTTTGGGTTCTTTGAGACTTCTGGCATCAAACCCTTAGCTCTTGGGCTGGTTTGCTGGGCTGGTCGGTCCTGGACAAATGAGCAATTGTTGAAATTGATGGCATTCATAGATAAGTTTGCTTACAAATGATTGATTTCTTTTAAAAACCTTTGCCAGACTCACTGAGCTTAAAATATGCCTTTAAACGATCTAATGTGCATGGACACATAGGAGAACATTTGTTTGTTCTACAAGCAAAACACGAAACGTCTCTAGGAGCAGTGTTTTTTTAAGCCAGTGTGCATGGAGCCCAAGAGAGCTCTATTGATCTTGGCATGATGACAACACACAGGTCAGTAGTAAAGAGTACACCAGACCCTAGATATCTAGGGTTTAAATAAGACAAGTTCTACCTGAATATTCGCTAAGGAGGTTCTAATCATTGGCACCAAATCTGGAACATCAGAGTCTAACTTCATACATTTGAAGTGGTAGGAAACACGGGGGTATCCTTACCTTTTCTATATGACAAATCTGCATTTTTGTTCATTTAGATTGTGAAAATGAATACACCATTTCAAGTGTGCCATTTGTTTAAGTATATCATATTTATCTATAGGCAGTATATGAATTAAGATCTAATGTCTACCTGTTCAAAAATTTTGAAAAAGTCAACTTTCGTTTTTTTTGTTCTATTGGCTGCACTTACCTTAACTGCATATGAGATGATAATGTATGCTTTAGTTCTTATGAGCTCTGGCAAATAATGATTAAAAAAAAAAAAAAATAGACTAAAGATACCCTATAACGAAAAATCACCGGGTTGCTTCAACCAACACAGATGCCTTCCCTCCCACCATTCCAGTGTCTAGGATGATGTCACATAATATTGCAAATTAGCGTTTTCTATGGGAGGCTGGGAAAGAAAGGGCCAGATCTCAGGGATTGTGATGTAAAGTTGTGAGTCACAGCTCAAGGTTGTGGCACATTCATTTCCTTAAGAGTTATGTACTCGATCTGTCACTTTTTGGTCAATCTACCGCACACTGCAATACACGAGCAAGCCAATCAGAAGTTTCCCTTACAGATCAGTGGACAATGAGGACTGCTGAAAAGGAGTGGGAAGAATAGGGCTTTTTAGAGAATAACCAGCAGGGGACCAAAGCTTGAAAAATTAACTTTTTCTTCTCGCTATAATCCTTTTCATGTTTCTTCCATGGAGGATGACGTGTTTGTCAGATTAGCCAGTGAGTGGCAGATGCGAGATCGCTGGTCTCTTTATGGTAAATAGGACATTATCATTATAAGCTAAACTAGACTGTTGAAGGGCAAGTCAAGCTGAATGTAAAATTTAAGACCAAACTCCAGTCAAGTAGCTAAATACACATATGTGAGATGTTTCCCTGTCAAATGATTGTCCATCCAGTTCTGATATTTACAAAGTTCCGCCACACAGCATATCTCTGTCTGGCAGGGCAAGAGACTTGATTTTAATATGCTTCAATCCAGTAACATTGCAGGTCTTGTCTCATCCCCAGCCTGTGACTGAACAGTGAAAGAAGAGAAGTAGCAGATGGATCAGCTCATCTCTCGGTCACTCTGCTCCCTCCTCCTTTCAGCATCTTCATGGTTAGCACAGCACAACTGACTAGCTTCTTGTTCTACTTCTTCCTCCCCCAATTTGAGCTCTGCTGTACAGGGGAATTGCCATTGGCTTATATCAAGTCAAATTCAGGTATTTACACTGCGCTGCAACCTAAACCCTAACTTAATGATGTGCAGTATTATTGAATACAGAACAGTGGTAATTTGGGTTTTATATGGGTTTGGAGTTAAAGGTTAAAGAGGAGGGCCGTTTAAAAAAAAAATAAGTCAGCAGCTGCAAACACTGCAGCTGCTGACTTAATAAACACACTTACCTGTCCAGGGCGCCCGCGATGTCGGCCGCCCGAGGCCGACCCGTCCCTCGGCTCTCGGGTCCCGGCGCCGCCATTCCCTCTAAGGGAAACAGGCAGTGGAGCCTTATGGCTTCACTGCCCATTTCCTACTGCGCATGCGCGAGTCCCGCAGCTACTGTGCATGCGCGAGTCCCGCATCGCTTTCTGAATGGGACGCGCTGTGTTCTGGAACACACAGTTCCCAGAACACAGCGCGACCCATTACCCAGAAGACGCCGCGACGAAGAGAGAAGACAGAAGATCTCCGCGGAGGAGGAAGAGGAAGATTAGGATTATGTGCCTAGCAACAGGCATTTCTGGTAAGTAAAAAAAAAAAATTTTTTTTCATTTTTTTTTTTTTAGATTTTTTTTAGATTTTTTAAATTTTTTAGTTTTCAGGGTGGCCCTCCACTTTAACTAGCAAATAAAAAAAAATATATAAAATTATATATATATATATACACATATATATATATATATATATATATATATATATATATATATATACACATATATATATATTGTATACAATTGCGACACAAGTCATATTGTGATTGAATGTTATTAAAAATGACCTTTACTTGTCAATCTGCAACTTTGTAATTTTATGTAAAATGCAATATTGTATTGCTACCTGGAGGTGTTCTGTACACAGAATTTATACAGAACCCCCCCACAAACATAATTTCCTGCTTCTGTGATTGGCTCACTGATTTTACCAAAAGTCTACACTAAGATACAAATCAGATTTCAGGCATCCTCTGCAACAAACATAAAATTTTTGGTGAAATATTCCCAATAGGAAATCACATCTAAAGGGATGCCAACCCTGCAGTTTTCCTTATTAGAGGCCTGCAGCTGCTTCAGAAATATGAAACCACTCCCATTAGACTTAACACAGGCAAACATACAGGCAAACACACATGGATTTCTTCAGATTAACAAAAGGTAGGAATCTGCAACAACGTTTGTTACAATCCTTGCAATGTACATTGAACACCCAGAGGGGAATGTTTTTTCTCAACAAAAGTGGAGTTACTCTTTAACCACTTCAGCCCTGGACCATTTTGCTGGCCAAAGACCAGACCACATTTTGCGATTCGGCACTGCGCCGCTTTAACTGACAATTGCGCAGTCATGCGATGTGGCTCCCAAACAAAATTGACGTCCTTTTTTCCCACAAATAGAGCTTTCTTTTGGTGGTATTTGATCACCCCTGCGGTTTTTATTTTTTGCACTATAAACAAAAAATAGAGCGACAATTTTGATTTTTACTTTTTGTTATAATAAATATCCCCCAAAAATGTAAAAAAAAAAAATTTTTCCCTCAGTTTAGGCCGATACGTATTCTTCTACATATTTTTGGTAAAAAAAAAAATTGCAATAAGCGATTATTGATTGGTTTGCGCAAAAGTTATAGCGTTTAAAAAATAGGGGATAGTTTTATGGCATTTTTATTAATATTTTTTTTACTAGTAATGGTGGCGACCAGCGATTTTTATTGTGACTGCGACATTATGGTGGACACATCGGACATTTTGGACACATTTTTGGGACCATTGTCATTTATACAGCAATCACTGCTATACAAATGCAGTGATTCCTGTGTAAATGACACTGACAGTGAAGGGGTTAACCAGTGGGTGGCAGTGTAGGGGTTAAGTTTTCCTAGGGGTGTGTTACTAACTGTTGGGGGGCTGGGCTTTCTTTTAGTGAACACTGATCTCTGCTCCAATAACATGGAGCAGAGATCAGCGACACTTGTTGCTAGGCAGAATGGGGAGATGCGGTTTACAAAGGCATCTCCCAGTTCAGCCGCCCCATGAGGCGATCACGGGTATGCCCGCGGCGATCGAGTTCGCGGGACCCGCGACCGGACTCACGGGGGTCCCGACCAGCACACGAGCGCGCCACCGCGCTCGCGATGGCAGGGCGGCATTTAAGATTGGACCTACCTGTACGCCAATATGCCTGCCTGTGCCATGCTGCCGACGTAAATCGGCGTGCGCTGGTCGGGAAGTGGTTAAGCTTTTTTCAATGAAACATTGAGCCCCCCCCAAGCACCTTGTCCCCACAAGGTTCTCTTCCCAACAACTCTGGGCTGTGGTGGTTGAGGAGTCTATGGGCTGCTGGTTTATCAGAATCTGAAAGATCCCAACCCCCATGTGAATGAGTATGGGGTACATAGTAGAGTCAGTGAAGTTGGCAACATTGTCATGATCCCTAGCCGCAGCAGTGCAAGTGTCATCAGAGCCAGTGTAAGGCAGTAAAAGTGTGCCCTGATCATCGCTACATCAATAGTGTCACCAGTGCAAGCCAGCACCATAAATCTGATTGCCAGCCACACCAGTACAGTGTCATCTACAGTGGCGGCTGGTGGGATCTTCTTTTGGGGGGGGGGGACAAACAAAGAACAATGCAGCGTGGCACGACACTGAAGTAGAACACCCTCGGTCCAGCACTTACCCGCAGGGCTATGGTGTCCTCCTCTTCCGGAGTGCGGACAGCAGCCGCGACGGCTTCGGTGTCCACTCCTCCAGCTTCCTCCGCCACGTGTCTCCTCTTCCACCAAAGCACTAGGCAATTGGGAAACAGGTCTCACAGACCTGCCTCCTGATTGTTGGGAGGAACGTTAGTGAATACATTTTTGCTATTTTGACACTATGATCACACAACTGGCTGGCCTTGGACCGTAATGCTCTGCACTCTGAGGCCACCCTTTTTCGAAGCCTGTTAGAGCCTCTGGCTCTAATCAGGTGTTTCAAAAAAACACCCATCCCGCATTGAAATCCATTGTCTGGTGCCACTGATATGTAGATCAGGGGGCCGAATGCATGTATAGGGGAGGCGGTGCCCATGCGCCCTATCTAGACAGGCCGCCACTGGTCATCTAGTGCCACTGCTAGGCACAACCAGTGTTCTGAACACCAACCAACACTCATTTGGTACCAGTGCAGCCACTGCCAAAAATCTACACTAATGAGATAGCCTTTCAAATTCTAAACATAAGTATAAGAAGAAGACCTGAGATTCATTAACAGCCAGCTTGGTTCAGAGGATGAAAGGGCCCTGCTAAAAGAGCTAAGAATACCGTGTCACCCACACTAAATGTCTTGGTGAAAAATTGGATCGCTTGTCAGGAAATTATGTCTCACCCTACTTCTTACAAAATACCTTTGAGGTTCTGCTTTACAAAATCTGGTAATTTTGTGGGCATTTCCTGCTCTCCTGGCATATCAGAGCTTTGAGAAACATGACAGGTAGTGGGGAAATCAGTTGCATAATTTATGCACCTTAAAAGTCTGACGGTTCAGCCTTGGAGCGCCGAGTGGCAGTCATTGAGGGGACACAAGATACACAGGCAGAAGCATTGATTGAACAACAGCTCTACCTAGAGGAGATGGAGGACCGTAGCCGAAGGAATAAACTGCGGATTAGGGGATTGCCGGAGGCTATGTGCCCAGAAGATCTGGCGGACACGGCGGTAGCTATTTTTTGAGGTATGGCGGGGGGGGGGGGGGGTGATCTTCCGTAACGTGTGGAATTGGACAGGATCCACAGGGTGCTCGGCCCTAAGTATCCAGACCCTAGCAGACCTAGGGATGTAATCTGCAGTTTTTTATTGTAAAAGATAAAAACCCAAGTGGTGATTATATACCACCAAAAGAAAGCTCTAATTTATGTACAGTGTTGCATGACTAATTGTCAAAGTATCACAGTGCCGAAAACTGAAAAATGGCCTGGACAGGAGGATTGGCAATTCGATCTTTAACTGGATAGCCTTAAAAATTTTATAGCACAAAATTTAATCCCTATTCTTCTTCGTAAAATATAAAAGACAAGATTGTGTTGAGTAAATTGATACTAAAGATGTCAAATCTCCAAAGTGTGTGCACCTGTGAAATAGCAACAAATTAAACTCAAAATTTTACATGGACTAGGCTTTAAAAATCTCCACAGGTCATCGGAATTAGAAGTGTAAATTATGGCCCATTCAATATGTGTATATGCAATCAGTGTTCACATATGTGTGCATGCACAGGGGTTAATTATATACTGTATAATATACAGTGCCTTGCGAAAGTATTCGGCCCCCTTGAACTTTTCAACCTTTTGCCACATTTCAGGCTTCGAAACATAAAGATATAAAATTTAAATTTTTTTGTGAAGAATCACCAACAACAAGTGGGACACAATTGTGAAGTGGAACGAAATCTATTGGATATTTTAAACTTTTTTAGCAAATAAAAAACTGAAAAGTGGTGCGTGCAAAATTATCCGGCCCCTTTACTTTTAGTGCAGCAAACTCACTCCAGAAGTTTAGCGAGGATCTCTGAATGATCCAATGTTGTCCTAAATGACTGATGGTGATAAATAGAATCCACCTGTGTGTAATCAAGTCTCTGTATAAATGCACCTGCTCTGTGATAGTCTCAGGGTTCTGTTGAAAGCGCAGAGAGCATCATGAAGACCAAGGAACACTGCAGGCAGGTCCGTAATACTGTTGTGGAGAAGTTTAAAGCTGGATTTAGATACAAAAAGATTTCCCAAGCTTTAAACATCCCAAGGAGCACTGTGCAAGCGATCATTTTGAAATGGAAGGAGTATCAGACCACTGCAAATCTACCAAGACCTGGCCGTCCATCTAAACTTTCAGCTCAGACAAGGAGAAGACTGATCAGAGATGCAGCCAAGAGGCCCATGATCACTCTGGATGAACTGCAGAGAACTACAGCTGAGGTGGGAGAGTCTGTCCATAGGACAACAATCAGTCGTACACTGCACAAATCTGGCCTTTATGGAAGAGTGGCAAGTAGAAAGCCATTTCTCAAAGATATCCATAAAAAGTCTCGTCTAAAGTTTGCCACAAGCCACCTGGGAGACACACCAAACATGTGGAAGAAGGTGCTCTGGTCAGATGAAACCAAAATCAAACTTTTTGCCCACAATGCAAAACGATATGTTTGGCATAAAAGCAACACAGCTCATCGCCCTCAACACACCATCCCCACTGTAAAACATGGTGGTGGCAGCATCATGGTTTGGGCCTGCTTTTCTTCAGCAGGGACAGGGAAGATGGTTAAAATTGAGGGGAAGATGGATGCAGCCAAATACAGGACCATTCTGGATGAAAACCTGTTGGAGTCTGCAAAAGACATGAAACTGGGACAGAGATTTATCTTCCAACAAGACAATGATCCCAAACATACAGCAAAATCTACAAAGGAATGGTTCACAAATAAACGTATCCAGGTGTTAGAATGGCCAAGTCAAAGTCCAGACCTGAATCCAATCGAGAATCTGTGGAAAGCTGAAAACTGCTGTTCACAAACGCTCTCCATCCAACCTCACTGAGATCTAGCTGTTTTGCAAGGAAGAATGGGCAAGAATTTCAGTCTCTCGATGTGCAAAACTGATCGAGACATACCCCAAGCGACTTGCAGCTGTAATCGCAGCAAAAGGTGGCTCTACAAAGTATTAACGCAAGGGGGCCGAATAATTTTGCACGCCTCACTTTTCAGTAGTTAAAAAAGTTAATAGATTTCGTTCCACTTCATAATTGTGTCCCAAGTTCAAGGGGGCTGAATACTTTCGCAAGGCACTAATTATATATATATATATATATATATATATACACACATACATATACATATACATACATACATACACACACACATACATATACACATATATATATATATACATATACACACACACACACACACACACATACACACACAAATTATACAATGCATCCGGAAAGTATTCACAGCGCTTCACTTTTTCCAAATTTTATGTTACAGCCTTATTCCAAAATGGATTAAATTCAGCATTTTCATCAAAAATTTAAATTTACAAACAATAACCGTTAATGAAAACGTGAAAGAAGTTTATTTGAAATTTTTGCAAATGTTTTAAAAATAAAAAAAATGTAAATAAGTATTCACAGCCTTCTGGGAAAGGGTACATAAAAATTTCTGCTGCATTGAAGCTCCCAATGAGCACTGGTCATCCTCCATTGGGGCTTCATGGTCTGACACTGGGTTAAATATTTCTGCTCCAACAGGATGAGTATACAACTAAATAACAGCACACACAGCAATCTTTAAAAAAAAAAAAAAAAAAAAGGTAAGAGTGCTCCACAACAACAAATAAAATGTCAAGAATCAGGTTCTTACATATGTCCATTCATGGCTGGTTCTCTTTAAATTGACTTGTCCTTTCATGTTTTCCTAAAAATAACATATTCCCTTGTCCGGTCTTTGAAGGAAATAAAGAAAATCCAGTAGCGCAAATCTATGTACCGTAATTATTATGTAGAAAATCAGTTTGTGGTGAAGGCGTCCTCCTCCACAAGTCATCTTTCACACTCATGAAATAATTTCCTCCATGGATGGGCTTCATCCTATAGCATCAGTGCTAGAAATATCCTGCAGGGGAGTGCGTCCAGCCACCGGTCACTAAAGCTATATATCACAGGCGGATATAAACGCCTCTGGTTTAAGGGACCGTTTTAGCATCCCATAATTCCTATTTACCCACATGTCGCACAACCGAAAGGTCCAGTCAATTCATGAAAATATCAATTTCCCTTCCCTAATTACATCTTCTACAAAGGGCAAAAATAGGATCCTGGAGATAGGGAGTTGAAGGGAAAAAAAAACATTGCTATTTATTTTATGTCAGAAATCTTTCTATTGTTCTCTGATCATCTCATAAAAGGTTGGCTGCTGTGTTGTAATTTATTTATATTTACATACAAGAAGATTCTAAATGCACAACCACTGTTGGACAAAAGGCCTTAATCACTTTTTTTGAAAGAATAATGATGTGCAATTACACATAAAAAAACAGCCATTAGGTTAAAAATCCAGGCAGACCTAAAACCTGTAGTGAATGACATTTAGGCTCGGTTCACACAGGGGGCGATGCGAGGCGACACGACTTGCCGCGCCGCGACCTCAGCGGCGACTTGCAAATGACTTCTGTATAGAAGTCAATGCAAGTCGCCCGAGGTCGCCCAAAAGTAGTACAGGAACCTTTTTTCTAAGTCGGAGCGACTCGAGTCGCTCCTCTTAGAACGGTTCCGTAGTACAGAACGGGGGCGACTTGTCAGGTCGCGGCACGGCAAGTCGTGTCGCCTTGCGTCGCCCCCTGTGTGAACCGAGCCTAAGTGTGCTAATGTTCTGTGTATCACAAACAATTACCATTGAAAACAAAAATATTTGCTTTCACATTTTTTAATCCTTTGTTACACCTCAGTGGTGCTGATCTACTGTAGTCTCTTTGCAGCCATCTCCTGTCTACATGCACTCCAGCGATGGCTTCATGGCATTTGTCAGGGTGGGTTTCCTGATGGTGACAACAGTGGACCATGCCTGTGTAATATGTGTTGTAGTGGCCACCTGTTGTCTCCTTCGAAAGCTTGTGTGTTAGGGTGACAATGAAAGAACCCAGTAAGGTGACAAGGACAAGTGTGGGCACCCCATAACAGAAAGTGCCTTAACAAGGTATTATACAGTATTTATAAAGCTGCAGAACTAAAAAATATTGAAAATGACTGTTAAAATGATATATTTATGTTAAAGCCGATATCAGATTTAATTGATTAAGTTCACATATACTTAAAAAAGAAGTCCCACTTCGATTTCAACTTCAATCCAAGTGTCTGCTTGAATACTGGCACTTTCACAATGAGTCCATACCTACAGGAGGGGGATTATAGGGGGGTGTCTATATCATTTATTTGTCCAATCACAGGTGGGGTGTGTGCTGGATTAGGCTGCACTGTCATGCAGGGGTGCCTGGTTTACAAAACTGGCTGAACAGAATTATACTTCTCATTTACATCTACCATGTACACTTCCAGTACATGAACACACAAGCACTGTGTATATAACTGTACCTGCTATGTTGGCTTTTAAGTTATTACTTTACTAGTAATAAATTAAGTGTATAATCACTCATTCAGCCGCTCAAACCCGGACACTCTAAAGATAAAGCAATGATATTAAGAAAAACAGTCAACAAGTGAAGTATTTTTTAATATTGCATATAACAGAAGAGTGTACATTGTTATTTACTGCAACAAAAAATATTAAAAATGAGTTATGTCCCGCACAATTTCATTGCAGTGATATACAATACTGTATTCAATTTCAGTCTTTACACATATTTTATACAATCTTGTTCATAGCACAAAACACAGACAGTGATCAAACGAAATATCAATATTTTCAGACATTTAGGTTCACATTTTGCAAGTTCACAGAGTTTTATATTTTCTGCATTTATGTGGGTGCCATATACCAGACAGTGCACAGACCTATGTATAAGTTCCTGCACCAGAGGAGCTAGAAATCAAATGTGCCTAGCTCACTCAAATAAGTAAACAGACATACATAGTTTAATTTCTATTTGGTCAGAACCTGATTAACCAATGTGTTTGGATGGTGAGAGGGGAAAACAGAGCTCTAAAGCCTTGTACACACGGTCGGAGAATCCGTCGGAATGCGTCTTATCGGACCGTGTCGTCGGATAATCCCACTGTGTGTGGTATGCATCGGACTGATTCCGTCCGACCCAATTTTCCAACATGTTGGAAATATTTTCCGACCAACTGGTTTGATCGGACATACTCCGATCATGTGTAGAGAATTTTGATTGGACCAAGTGCCACGCATGCTCAGATCAAATTCCTACATCAAAGCTATTGGCTACTAGCCTGAATGTAGTCCCATCGCAACAAAATTACGTCATCACGTTCTGAATGATCGGATTTTTCGACAACTTAGTCCGACTGTGTGTATGCAACAGTTTCGGACAAGATCCAACGGGCAAAATCCGACGAATTTGGTTGGCAGAATGTCCGACCGTGTGTACAGGGGCTTACAGGAGACGAGCATATAGGTGACTATATTAGGGATGGGTTTTAGGGGGTTAAGTGTTTTGGTTTAGTTTTATGGTTAAAGAGAAACTGGAAACTCTGGCCAAAATAAGATAAGCAAAAGGCAACGGCTTACTTATCAATTCTGCCCGTGGTCTCCCTGCAGAAGATCTTTCCCCATTATTAACTTACCACATCTTGTTCTGCACTGTGTCTATACGTGGAGGCAGCCATCTTGGTAGAGCAGAGCTTTGCTTCCTCACATCAGAGCCTCTAGCAAAAAGAACAGCAAGCAGCACAGTGCCTTCATTTATATACTGCAGCTACACAGCCATGAGGCACAGGAGGACCTAGGCATCTTCACATACCAAGAAGTGCACTTTTATTTTTCAGGAGGAACTCTTTTTCAGTTCAGGAATTCAGGTACACATTATGTTTTCAGAAAGTTCATGGGTAATGCAGTGAGGTTGAAGGTTACAAGTTGAAATCTAGCTAAGGGTTAGAATAAAGTGACTGTAACGGTTGTTTTATGTTTGGTTGTTAAATACTAAACATGTTATTTTTACCTGCTCTGTGCAATAATTTTGCACAGAGCAGCCCAAATCCTCTTCTTCTGGGGTCCCCTGCAAGTGCTGTCCATTACTCCTGCCTAAAGGCAGGCTTCAGTCTTAAGATCAACCAAAGATTAAAGTTAGGGTTGGGTGATTCAAGAAAGGCTTTTCATTTTTTTTTTCTCTGTGCCAAATACTACCAGGTGCCAGTTTCTTGGAGATAATCATTCTACAACCTCTGTTGTCCATAAGGTGGCCAGTGTGGTGGAGCTCATAAACAGAGAATCAGGCTAGCATTCCAGAATCTCCCAGAATAAGGGTCTGTAATAATTCACATGCTGGAAAGAACGCCAACAATCCAAAATGCAGTCTTGCTCGTCTCAGCGTTTTGAGGTTAAAGTAAGTGTTGAGGAGACCCGGAAGATCTGCGGGAGCATATTGCTCAGCTGATAAAACATTTCCTCCGAGATATTCTGTGAAAATAAAGTGACATCATTCATATGTTTAGCAGGATGCATCAAGATCCAAGTGATTTAAAACAGAACCAAAATAATATTTTTGTAGTTTTGGTTAGTCTAAAGAAGCTTTAGAATCTGTCAGGTTTTTATCTGTCTGTGCCCCTGCTAGTCTCACGAGGACAGGGGATCTCTAAAATTTCACAGTTTTCTTCTAATGGGGACACCTGTACTGGGAAAAAGTAGAATTTCCACACACTTTAGAGAGATTTCTTTTTTTCTTCCTGTGGTGTCTCCAGGACAGAAAGTGTGGTAAACTTCAAAAATAGGAACACAAATAGTAGAAGATAAATATTAAAATATTCAAGTAGGATGTGCTGGATCCAAAAGCAATGGACTGACTAGGCAAATCTCAAAGCATACAAGGGCCATCAAAAGGCACCCTGAAGGGATGTAAGGAAGTGTAGAAGAAAAGTGCTACACCAATGGTTTAGGGGACCAAAAAGGTCATTTATTATCTTAAAATGTTCATGAATACACTCCAATATGTTTTGGGGGGTTATAGCATACCACCTTTAATGCCTACTGTCAGGAAGATCAAGCCAGCCCACATAGCTGGTTTCCAACGTCAGCAGTTGCTCACAGCTCAGGCCTTGCGGCATGTGCATGCCCCATCGTCGTGAATAGTGTTAATAGTGCTAATGCCGCGTACACACGTTCAGACTATCCGGCGGACAATCCGCCGTACTTTGCAGCGGAGGTCTGCCGGACTTTCCGAACGAGTGGACTTGCCCCACACACGCCCGGACTTTTCCGGCGGACAAGCCGCCGGACTATGGCGGGGGTCCGCTGGACTTTTGAAATGAACGGACTTGCCCACACACGGAGTAAAGTCTGTTAATTGTGAACGTGACTCCAGGTAGACAGGACTAGCGAAGGAAGTCAATGTCGCCGCCTCCATTGGAGAGATTGACACCTTGTGAGCCCCATTGCCTGGTATGGAATTAAACAGGAACCCCTATGCTGAAAAAACAGCGTGGGGGTCCCCCCAAAGTCCATACCAGGCCCTTATCCGAGCACGCAGCCCGGCTGGTCAGGAAAGGGGGTGGGGACGAGCGAGCACCCACCCCCCCTGAGCCATACCAGGCCGCGTGCCCTCAACATGGGGGTGCTTTGGGGAAGGGGGGCACCTTGTCCCCATGTTGATGAGGTCAAGGGCCTCTTCCCGACAACCCTGGCCGCTGGTAAGCAAACAGAACCATAGAAGAGTTAGAACAAGCTTGGTTTAATGGAGTGCAGAACATAGCACTGGAGTCTCAGTTTTCAGCCTTAAAGTGATACTAAAGCCTTGTGTTTATTATTTTTAAAGAAAAAACAAAAACAAAAAAAAAAAACATGTTCTACTTACCTGCTCTGTAAAACGTCTAATAAAGTATTTTAAAAACCTGTGTTGTGTTTTTTTATTAACACTTTTTTTTCCCCAGGTGAATCAGTAGGGGTACATAATACCCCATACTCAGGATACTGCAGGAGAGACTCGGCAGTTCGGGACTCTCCCTCCTGACAATCAAAGTCAGTTAGTCTAGAGGGGGTGGGGCAGAACTACAGCTCAGTGTCTGAATGGACACACAGAGCATTGACTCAGCTCAGGTGCCCCATAGCAAGCCGTTTGCTGTGGGGGCACTCAACAGGAGGGAGGGGCTAGGAGCACCAACAAGGGACCTGAGAAAAGGAGGATCCCGGCTGCTCTGTGCAAAATCGTTTTACAGAGCAGGTAAGTAGAACATGTTTTTTTTTTTTTTTTTTTCTTTAAAAATAATAAACACAAGGCTTTAGTATCACTTTAAGGCTGAAAACTGAGACTCCAGTTCTATGTTCTGCACTCCATTAAACCAAGCTTGTTCTAACTCTTCTATGGTTCTGTTTGCCTACCTGTTCCTGTATTGACCATGGCTTATTACCCAAATATGATTTCTGCCTGCCATTCTGGTACTTAATTCCTTGCAAGTTATTGACCCAGCCTGGCCCTAATTATGTTCCTGCCTACTGTATTGGCATTGTCTTATCCAGCTGTTGCTTACCAGATTGTTCCTATCCTCTTCTCAAGGGGTACCCCCATCTTCTGAGACCTCCAGCTACTTTATGGCGGTGCATGAGTTCCAGTGACATCATGGCATCACCATCTACTGGAACTCGTGACACTCTTTTGTCCCTTCTTCCCTACTCTTTTCCCCACTACCTAGGGCAGGGATATGCAATTAGCGGACCTCCAGTTATTACAGAACTACAGGACCCCATGAGGCATTGCAAGACTGACAGCCACGAGCATGACACCCAGAGGCAGAGGCATGAAGGGACTTGTAGTTTTGCAACAGCTGGAGGTCCACTAATTGCAAATCCCTGACCTAGGGGAACCTGGACTGGAGCAGTAGGGGAGTCAGTCCCCATAATCTCTGGCTCCACATAAAAGTATGCAACACTTACGAAGCTATAACCTACAAAATGCATTGGGGTTATCTTGGATGTTTCAAGACGACATAAAATGATCTTTTGGAATTCCAAACTATTGGTCTTGCATTTTCGCTTCTTTACCTCCAGCAGACCTGACAGGGGTTCTAATCCTTCCCTGCTACTCAGAACTAGAAAAAAAAATGTTTTTGTCTTGGGTTCCAATCTCAAATAGTCGGTCTCAGCCATGAAACAAGCAGTTACAGTGTTGACTACTTCAATGTCCAGATGACTTATGACTAAAGAGAAGGGTTAACAATTATTGCAGGCTCCTCATTTTTTTTCCTCTGTGAATGCAGACGGCCAGCCATGTAAATACTTGTCATTGTTTCAGGCTGCTTGGAATGACACTTCCTGTTAATATAGATGATCTCACCAGACAAAGAAATAAAGCCACATTCTGAGAGAGAAATTTCCTTTTCATCTTCGTCACAGTGTCGCCTGCTCGTGATTTAATGAGCGCTTTGGGAACATAAACGTCAGGCAGCTCCCTCCAGCCAACTGCCCGGCACTCATACAGTCTAATTGTTTTTTATATATCGAACAAATACTTATTGTATTTAAGGTTCTGCTTGCCTTTGAGAAAAGCAGCTGGGACGTGACACATTACGGTGCTTAACCTGGTTTGCTAAAGGGAACTCAAATCCAAAAACTTTTAAGAATATACATGTTAAAGTGTTCAGTTTAAAGACATGAATTATGAACAAAGCATATCCTTTTATAGTGTGGACTTGTCTCAGTTAGGAGCACTAAATGTTAATTTCAGTCTACTGCTTTGTTCGTCTGCCATCAGTATGAATCACTTCTGACAAGTATTCCTGACACCAGGAGAAAAATGGTGACAGGGGAACAGATTGAGAGCCTCAGCTCTGTCCCTATGAGCTGTGTGGAGGGGGTGTGTCTCTTCCCTCCAATCAGCTCTCAGAGATCTCCTTGCTGAGCTCTGTAGAGTGTAAATTTTAGCTTTCCGCCCACTTTTTTCTGAACTCTAAGGCCCCTTTCACACTGAGGCGTTTTCAGGCGCTACAGAGCTAAAAATAGCGTCTGTATAGCACCCATCCTTCCTTTGCATCCTCCAGCTGTCTGACTGGCCTTGTCACAATGCACACAGGAGTCACAGAATGCGGCACAGAGCTCTGTAGGGAGGGCACAGGTATACCATCACTTCAGAGCGCATGCACTGGTGATGTTACTGGCTGCGTGCAGTGTGAATATCTCCTAAACGTGATTTAGAAGATAGTCACAGTACCTACAGGTAAGCCTTATTATAGGCTTACCTATAGGTTCAAGTTTACAAAAAGGGTTTACTTCCATCTTCAGAAACATAGTATGATGACCGCTATGCCCTTTCAGATATCTTGCATAGCAGTGATCTTTAAAATCTTATTCAGACTACATCACATGCTCTCAGGAAAGGTGATACTGCTTTCCCTGCACTCTTGCAACAGGAAAGTCACATGATGTAAAGTGTAGAAGACATTAGATCCCGATTCTCATTATGTGTTGACTTGCTGAAAATGGGGTCCATGTGAGGTAGCCCAGACAGCACACCTTGGAACTTTGTTATTAGGACTTTTGGAGCCATGCACCATGATATTTTTTTCTCTAAACCAAAAGAAGCTAGAATAGCAGTAGGTATGGTCCAACCTAAGCCAGCATTTTCCACAATGTGTTCCCGAAGATGCCAACCACTGGTTAAAAAAAAAAAAAGTCTGAAGCTGCAGAAAACAAAAGTGTTCTCTCTTGCTATGCCAAGTTAGCTCATTAAGGGCAACATGCGGTTAAATCTGTCACACAGATGTGCGGTTACTGGAAGATCCAACTCAACAATGGGGCCTGTGTATATGGCCAGGTAACAGGAGATATAAAGGCTGAATACAGGTGAATTTGACCCATTCACTAGAGACAGACAACGTAAGCATTGTTGGAGCAAGTGTGGGCATCTAGTTTCAGCTTTGTTGTGGGTTATTCTTGCCACTGAACAAAATGAAAGAATTCTAGAATTCCAAAGATAAAATGCCATGTAAGAGAAAGACTAAAGGAGAGGCAAGGCATGGTCCATCTCAAAGCAATGCAAAAGGATAAGGATATCTGATGGTATCATATATTTGTATGTAAAGAAATAAACCACATGGGAATAATCAGTTTCTATTTGGGTAAAAAAAGGAGGACAATGACTGATGGAATGAAGAGACGCAAAGACATACCGTATGTAGGACTATGCACCAACCAGCGTTTAGGTGTGGTCAGTTTAGCTGCATTTAGATAAAATAGAGGTGTAACGTCCCATCTATTTGCAAATGTATGCAACAAAAGCACCCGGTTTTTAATTTAAATGGTATAAATCTTTTAAGAATTTTTATACCGACAACTTGTATTGCTCAGAACACTGCCCTGTCCATGTGCATCTTTCCTGTGCTAGCTATATAATGAATTGAGTGGCTGCCATTTTAACTTCTTTGAGGGCTAGCAGGGAGCATGAGTTTTGCTGACTGCAGAGCTATAAGTCTGACTTAGCAGTGGGCATTTAAGACCTCTGCATAGAGAGCATTGCTTCCACAAAGAGGGCAATGGTCCTTCTCTGCAGCATGCTGGCAGGGGACATACGTTTTCTAGTTCAGGTTGTGGCTGCTTTCAGAGAAGATATTGCACCATGTTTTAATGAAACTTATATATAGATACCGGTATATATTATAGATAGGTATAGATATTGTAGTGGTTTAATTCTGGAATGTCCTAGTGTGATATCAACAGGAATCCAGATTATGCCCCATTCTGAGGTATTGAATGAACGTATCGACAAGGGGCTTTGGAAACCTGTATTGTATATTGACTAATATTTTCATGACATTGCATATCGTATTCTGTATGCATATTTCTTATAAATCATGGGACACAGAGCCATAGTAGTTACTATGTGGGTTATAGGCCACCTTCAAGTGATGGACACTGGCATACCCTAAATTAAAAAGTGCCCCCCCCCCTATATAACCCCTCTCACTGGTGGGAGTACCTCCGTTTTTTTGCCAGTGTCTAAGGTGTTGGTCACGAGTAAAGATGTGCTGTGCTAAGCTCCTCTGGAGCAATCCTTGCTGGGGCTAGCCATGCTGACCACATCCATTCACAGTGTCTCTTTTGGCCAAATTGAATGGTATCCGGGCCTCGTATCCGAAGAAACAAGGTTTTGCCTGTAAATGCTTCTCTTTTTAGAGAGCTGGACCCCGGGATCCAGTACTTTTTGGTAGTAAGGCCATAAACTTACTAGCAGAGGTCACAGTCACATAGTAAGGTTGAATAAAGACACCAGTCCATCCAGTTCAACCTGAGTGAGTGTCTACAATTGTCCCTATCCCTGTACATTGGTCCCTACCCTCAAGGAGCCCACAACCCAAAGGTGCCCATTCATATACTAGGGCCAATTTTGGACAGAAGCCAATTAACCTGCCTGCATGTCTTTGGACTGTAGGAGGAAATCGGAGTACCTGGAGGAAAGCCACAGGCACAGGGAGAACATGCGACCCTTTTTACTGCTAGGTGAGAGTGCTAACCACTACACCACTGTGCCGCCCCTGTGGTGCTGTTACAGGTCCAGGATAGTGGGTTTCCTGAGGATCTCCAGCTCCTGAAGGTTTAACGGAATCCACTGTGAAGGGTGAAGATTTGGTCTGTTGGTTTACCACAGAAAACCCTGTGGCGGGAAAGGTAAGTGGGATTTTCTAAGAATTTTTTTGAATTTTCTTATGAATGTCTCCTTTAAGATCAGTAAGTATTTTTCTTTTAAATGTGCTTCTCCAGTGCCAGGGGCATCTGCCTCCAGGCAGTCACAACGGCCTCCACCATCCGGATTCAAGAGGTATACCTCAGGGTCCCAGGGTCAAAAGACCCGGGGGGAGGTAACCCACAAAACAAAATACTAAAGCCTTGTGAAAAGGCACCCCCGCTCCCTCGAGTGGGGGGGGGGGGGGGGCGCTTGTACAGTTTAATCTCGTTTTCTCAGATCAAAATGTTCCCAGAGATCCAGTGAAAAGAAGTCTCTCTTTCTAGCTTTGGATCATCTATTGTCTCAAACAGTGATATCAGTGGTCCCCTTGGTAGAGCAAGGATTAGGGTTTTTCAAACCTTTTTTACGGCTCCAAAATCATATGGGCATGTCGGACCCATTTTAGATCTCAAAAGATCTAAACCAGGTTTGAATATCCGTTCTTTTCAGATGGAGTTAATCCGATCAGTAGTCTCCTTCCTACAAGGGGGAGAACTTCTGGCGTCAAACGACATCAAGGATGCTCTTTTCCATGTGCCGTTTCTTCCCCACTCACCAGAAATTTACGCTTCATGGTAGAAAATCTTCATGTTCAGTTTGCAGCTCTGCCTTTCGGTCTAGCTACTCCACCTCAAGTGTTTACAAAGGTCCTGGCTCCTTCTTTAGCCATGGTAATGACTCAAGGTACAACAATACTAGCTTATTTAGATCTTCTCTTCATAGATCAATTCGGTAGCCTGCTTAATCCAAACTTTGGTCACCGCAGTTAGCTACATGGAATACCTAGGTTGGATTCTCATAACCTTGGATTCTGTATAACCCACATAGTAACTACTATGGCTCTGTGTCCCATGATGTACTTCAAAGAAAAGGATTTTACAGCTAAGCTGTTATAAAAATTCTATTTTTCCTAATTTGTTACAGTGTCTTATCCAGGCCTCTGTTTTATTTATAAAAAAAAAAAAAAAAAAAAAAAAAGAAAAAGTTATTTGAATGGTTGTAATTCTTTGTTTTCTTAAAACAATATACATTATTGGACACAGTACACAAAATAAAAACATGTTATGGTATTACACAGAGTGGCTCCGAACCTCATCTTTTGGGGTCTCCCACCGATGATCTTGACTCCTCCTTTTCTGCGTTTGCCCTCTAATGGCCTTTTTGCCTTTAGAACCATTTTAAAAGCATTTAGTTGATTTAAACTGAAAGTTCAGTTAGGCTTTATTAGCAAAGAATACAGGACCTAGCTTCTATGCAAAATGGGGCTTATTAGAACCCTGTCAGAGTCCAAAAAAACACTGCTGAAAATTCCTTGCAAAAGAATAGTTCTCATACTCTCCTCTCAGGCAGCCCATGTCTCCTATCTTCCTCTGTTCCAGTGCTGCATCCTTCATTGGGCTCTGGCATTCAGCCCTTCAACACTGACCCCTATTTTACTAGAAGGCATAACAGTGATGTAGTGGTCAGAGGACAGAACCACAGCATGCAGGGGGAACATAGGCATCTAATACTCCTGGAAGTGTTGAATGCTGAAGACTCTAAAGGAGGCGTCATTGCTAAAACAGAGTGAAGATAGGAGACATGGCCTTCTGGAGACATGAGTGTAAGGCCTGATTCACACCTATGCATTTTTAGTGCTTTTTGCAGATTTGCACTACAGTCCATTCAACATGGTTTCCTATGGAACACGCTCTGTAATGCAAATCTGCAAAATGCGCTAAAAATGCATAGGTGTGAATCAGGCCTAATACCACGTATATTGCAGGGACCTTTTAGCAGGATTTTTTTGGTAACCTGGAAGGGTTTCCAAACGATTTATTTCTAGTTTTTTTTTGCAGTGGCGAAGGGTTAAAGACCGCCAGAGTTTTTGTGCTGTCAGTGTCCCTACTGTGAAGATTTACCCTCTTTTTTCTTCTGTTACCCACTGTAATCGGGACAAATGGTGAGAGAAAATCCAAAAGTCTGAGTTGTCACCAGAACATGAATAGAGAGGAAATCTTCCAATAGGGCCACTTGCTGAGCTGACAAATGTTTAAACTAAATGCCTAAATTAGTCAAGAGAGAGGCAAAGAACACACAACAGAGGGTTCCATAGTGTCACTACACAGTAGAAGACTTTGCAGTAAATACACAGAAGCCAATTATGCATTACCTGTGGTACAAGAAATTGCACTGTCCTAGATACCCCTCCATCCCAGGAAACCATTTCCATCATGAAACCTGCAAAAAATCAAAAAACAAAATCCTGACTTAGTCTCAAGCAGTGTTGATCAATCAGCATATACAAACTAGGCCTAATCTACAACAATTAATATAAGTTTCAGTCGTTGAGATTTCATTCATTTTGGTTAACTGTATCTGGCCACTGCAGGGAATGTGTTAAAAGGCCCATTACATTCCCCTGGCACTCTGTTGTCTGCCAAGTGTGTGAAAAATGACTGAATGTGGACCATCTATTCTTGAGCAAAGGCTCAATTCTCACCACTCGCTGTTTTCATGTCTGTCTAGGTTATCCTTGTACAATTTCCGGTCTTTACCAACAGCAATATCATGTAAAGGCTTATGTAGGCACTATAAAGTTTGTAAATCTACAAGGACATTGCAGCTGTACAACCAATACAAATGTGTCCACGTCACCTAGGCAGCAACATGGATACCCAAAGTGAAGAGGGACTTGGGACATATAGATTTTCTTTTTTCAAACTAGCATAGCAATAAATTGGGGGTGGGGGGTAACCATGCCTAGAGTTCAAGTGTTACTAAACCCACAACAGTAAAATCAGTCTGTATATGCAGCATAGCATGCTTGATATACTCACTGTGCAACTTAAGCGGTTAATCCTCTGCATTGCGTAAAAAGGCCATTTTATCCTGTATGCATAGATCCTTCCCTCCCTGCACTGTCTATCTGGGGAAGGCCAGCTAACACAGGCAGGGTAGCTGGCCTGTACATGCCCAGTTGTGTCTTTAATGCCGTAGAGAATATATGTTGTTGAGCTGAACTACCCAGGCCACATTATATTAACATCACACATGTAGGCGTGTATACAGGCTGCAGTGGAAATCTCCTCCTACCTGAACTCTCATCACTGGAGAAAATGTGCAATTGATCACTGACCATGGTATCAGCCAAAAAGGTATATAGTGGCAATATTTTAATGTAAAAAGATGATTTTGTAAGCTGTGGGCACCGTGGGGGGGATTAACTATTTTTGGATTACTGGGTTTAGTAACACTTTCAGCTTTAAAGGATAAGTTCACCTTGGGGAACATGTAACATGTTCCCAGTGCTGCAGCCGCATCCTGCTGCCCCCTCTACCTGTGGTAGCAGTACAGGGAGAAGTTCCCCATATTAGCGGTCACTATTTGTAAAAAAGTGCGGCCATGCGGGGCTCCGCCCACACAACTGCATCATTCATACACACAGCTTTGTGTATCTGAATGAACTACAAGCTCCGACACCCTTAGAAGCTGCTGGCTTGTAGTTCTAAATGAACTGCCACGGCACTGTGGAGCGATGTAGTAGTTCATGGAGTCTTCTTGTCAATGAGTATCGGCTTGTCTCCAAGGGATGTATGGGTACAAAGATGTACTGACAGACCTGCATGGCATTAGCGGTCTGTTGATTGCTTTACATGCTAATATTACAAAAAAATAATAAAGGCACAAATGATGTGCGTTTATTATTTTTTTGTAGAAAGGTGAACTTATCCTTTAATAAACAGAGCACAGACATTACAGCAGCCTCATTTGACCCAGCACATTTATATCGAATACGTGCGCAGGAAAGCTCGAGGAGCCGCAAATACTGGCAGAATGTCACTGCCGACGAGAGACGTGAGTTTTATCAAACAGGTTATGAAAACGATCCAATCTTTTTTTTCCCATCCAAGTTAGAACGTGAATATTCAATCGACTTGGAGCCCACGCACTGATTGTACATTGGAACAATGGGATCCAGAGACGTGTGTAGAGGGGAATGCCATAAAATGTCAAGACCTGCCTTACCTTTGACACACTTAAACACCAGTTCGGCCCTCTTCAGACACCACGGTATAGTCATTTCCTAGAAGGACAGAAGAAATGCAGTCAGGAAGTGTTTGTATTATGATCATTAGGTGCTGAGGGCGTGCTGGGAATTTATACAGCACGATTGTCACACTATATGTGTCCGTGCAAAGGATTTCTAACTTAACAACTCCACCTCGTGTCGGCATTGAACATAAGACCCTGATGAGAATAGGAGGGAGAACATGATTGGCTGCAATGGGCAACAAGAAAGGTTCTTCCTATGGACACATTCAATCAAAAAGTGTTTCAACTACAAAGTTTAACAGAGACATCTTCATTACTTCATTGAAAGAGAACCTACAGTATTTTAAAGCTTTAACTACACCCTCATTAAATATCTCTATTTAGCACTCACACTATATCATATCTACTCTACTCTACTCTCTTTGTAGTAATCGGTTATGTGTTGCTCTCTCTTTGTCTCTTAATGTGTATTGCTCCTAATATCTACCTATCCATAGGCCTATCTACAGTTGTGCTCAAAAGTTTACATACCCTGGCTGAATTTATGATTTCTTGGCCATTTTTTGGAGAATATGAATAACACAAAAAAACATTTTTTTCACTCATGGTTAGTGTTTGGCTGAAGCCAATCAACTGTTTACAATTTTCAATCATAATCACAATAGAAACTTCCCAAATTACCCTGTTCTAAAGTTTACATGCCCTAGTGATTTTGGCCTGATAACATGCACACACGTTGACACAAAGGGGTCTGAAAGGCTATTAAAAGGTAAACATCCTCACCTGTGATCTTTTTGTTTGTAATTAGTGTATGTGTATATAAAAAGGTCAATGAGTTTCTGGACTCCCGACAGACCCTTGCATCTTTCATCCAGTGCTGCACTGACATTTCTGGATTCGGAGTCATGGGGGGAAGCAAAAGAATTGTCATAGGCTCTGCGGGAAAAGGTAGTTGAACTGTATACATTAGGAATATGATATAAAAAGATATCCAAGGAACTGCGAATGCCAATCAGCAGTGTTCAAACTTTAATCAGAAGTGGAAAATTAGGGGTTCTGTTGAAATGAAACCATGGTCAGGTAGACCAACTAAAATTTCAGCCAGAAAAATTGTTCGGTATGCAAAGAAAAACCAACAAATAACTTCAGGTGAAATACAGGACTCTCTGAAAACATGTGGTGTGGCTGTTTCAAGATGCACAATAAAGGAGGGCACTTGAAGAAAGATGGGCTGCATGGTCAGTTGCCAGAAGAAAGCCATTACTACGCAAATGCCACAAAGTATCCCACTTACAATACGCCAAACAGCACAGAGACAGGTCTCAAACCTTCTGGCACAAAGTCATTTAGAGTGATGAGACCAAAATTTAGCATTTGGACCACAACCATAAACACTACATTTGAAGAGGAGTCAACAAGGCCTATGATGAAAGGTACACTATTCCTACTGTGAAACATGGAGGTGGATCACTGATATTTTGGGGATGTGTGAGCTACAAAAGACATAGAAAATTTGGTCAAAATTGATGGCAAGATGAATGCAGCATGTTATCAAAAAATACTGGAGGAATGTACTTGGACATTCCAACATGACAATGATCCAAAACACAAGGCCAGGTAGACCTGTCCAGAACCTTCACAGAATAAAGTGAAGGTTCTGGAGTGACCATCTCAGTCTCCTGACCTTAATATAATTGAGCCACTCTGGGGAGATCTCAAATGTGCAGTTCATGCAAGACAGCCCAAGAATTTCTAGGAACTAGAGGCTTTTTGCCAAGAGGAATAGGCAGCTTTACCATCTGAGAAGATAAAGACTTCAAGCTGACATTAATGTTAAAGGGGGCAATACACAGTAATAAGAACTGGAGTATGTAAACTTTTGATCGGGTCATTTGGGTAGTTTCTGTTGTGATGATGATTTAAAGAGTAAAACACAGTTGATTAATAACTGGCCTCAGCCAAACACTAACCACGCGTGAAAGAAATGTTTGTGTTATCATTCATATTCTCTGAAAAATGGCCAAGAAATCAAATTCTGCTAGGGTATGTAAACGTATGTGCACAACTGTATATATGACTCCCACTTTCTATCTCCCAGGAGTGCCTAGGCACCCTCAAATCAGGAAGTGCATCACCATTTTTCAGAAGGAATTCAAGACAAAAAAGGTGCTTTAAGGTTATTGCCTAAGCACAATTATATGATCATTTTCCCTATAACATAATCTTCAAGTTCTGAGTTCAGTTACACTTTACCAGGCTTGCTGTAACTGCTAAACATCTGCAATATGAGGTTTGGGACCCTGGAAATGGTAATCTGCATTCCACGTTTGACAGGTAGGGTGACCACGCGTCCTGGATTGCCTGGGCCAGTCCCGCATTTTGGAGGTCTGTCCTGGGTACCTTCATTCTGGGACAATACAGTGGGGATCCGAGCTGTCATTGGAGATTAAGCTGTATGTCAGCCCGTAGTGGAACTGTAACCGACACTGAGCATCTGACAGCCCTGCCCAGGACATGCCCTCCGCTAACACCACCTCTCCCCAGCCCTCCCACTGTATGACACCAGTCACAGCCCGCCGCTCTCATCCTCTGCCCACCAGGTTCTGGTGCCATCCACCCCCGTGTGTGTGTTTGTGTGGCAGTGCAGCACAGCTGAGCCCTCCGTTTCCATGTAAGCTGCTACTGCACCTTGTGCCATCTATACACTTGCCAATTTTGTAGCTGAAGATGTGACGCCCCCTGAAACTAGTGAAGAACTACAGGTCTCAGCATGAACCCGTGAAATCTATGGGGTCACAGCCTTAGCTCTCAGTGGTTCGTGCTGGGACCTGTAGTCCTTCGCTTTTGGGAGATGTGACCCCCCCAAACATTGGCAAGAAAAAAGGTATAAAAAAAAAAAAAAAAGATTCTTTTTTTGGGGGTTGTCCCTGAATGGCAGTTTGGAAATGTAGTTACCCTATTGACGGGTGAGTGATGCCAGATGTCAGCCCCAGTCCCCATTAATAATCAGCAACTATTTAGCTTGGTTCCTGATAATGCCATCACCAGCACAGCTATGACATAACAGTAAAAAAAAAAAAAAAAAAAATTACACACACGTTTTTTTCAGTTGAGTTTCCGCTGTCAACATGAGGAGAAAAAAAAAGCGATCACCAATCTTTTGTTTTGATCATGTGATCTGCTGTCATTGACTGACAGCTGATCACATGGTAAGGGGCTGGGACCGGCCCCTTACCCAGATTAGTGATCACCTGAGTCTCAGTGACTCGGTGATCACAGCGTGCGCAGGGAGTGTGCACACGGGAGGCTGTCATATGACGGCCTCCCAGGAATTCACATTCACACGGATGTCAAGTGGTTAAAGAAGATAACTACATTTGCATTTAAGCACAAGCAACAATAATTTGAGGTATTTTTTTCCCCTCATATATTATTAATTTTTCAGCCCATAACAATCTGGATTGGGAATTTATTATAACACCGTTTCAAAAGAAAGCCTTGCGTGTCCCTAAAAACAATGTAAAAATGTTTGTGGTGGTCACAGAGTTAATGTCAAGTTAACCAACGCAAATCATCACTTAATTACTTCTGGCATTATGGACATCAATGGCCTCTGGTGATGAAGGGGTTAAAATGGTTCAGAGAAATCAGCTGACAATCAGTGCTTAGCAGCCATGATGTTTCTAAAGTGATATGATACAAGCCCTCCATGCTACAAGAGCCAGAAATGAAAAAAGTATTTTTTTTTTTTCACGAAAGCGCGCCCTATCGTCATAATTTATCTGCCTACACGGGACACATGCTTCCACTTCATGCTGTCAACACCGGAGTAGGCGTCTCTGACAGTGGTTTCAGCCCTGTGTTTTGGATAACGATAACAACCGGCATTCTAAAAAGGACACTTTTATGGCTTTTGTCCCAATCTGGTCTCACACTTGTCATGGGTGGAGGTGACCAAGTTCATTCAAGGTTCTGCAAGCCATTATTTAATAAGGATGATTTCACCTTCATATTGAGGGGCTTTACATAGGTAAAAGTAGAGGAACAGTGGGGGTGGTGGCAATAATGAATGGTAAGCTACACACAGGCATTTTTTTTTTTTTTTTTTTAATAACAAGATTTTATTTAAGAAAGGTAAAGGTGCTGAGGCACAGATATTAGCACACATCCATATGGACCAAGAGAGTTTGGGTTTGGGAAGGGTTGGTAAGGGGAAAAAGATGAATAAGGGCAAAGGAGCAGTGTGGAAATTCCCGTCTGTGTGCCCTTGCCTTTCAGTGGAATAATGGGGTGCCAGTCCTTATCAGAGTTTTTTCCAAGTGAGAAGTGGCAGCACACTCATGAGGGATTCAACTTATTTCTGCATTCACATGTACAAGAACTCTACTAAGGCAAGCCATAGATCATTTGAATTTCTTTTCTGCAACCACAGGTGGAAGGAGAGAAAATTACTTGGTTCCCCCATCGATACTATCATTGTTGATGGTGGAATCCTTCCGGCAGTGCTATTAAGTTTTGATGGTGGAAAGCACCCAAAAAGGACCAACAGGCTGGTTGTACTGAAGTGGATTGATGGATCAACCTAACTACAACCAGCCTGCCCATAGCCAGATCGAATCGTGGCTGGTTCAGCAGGGGCCCACCGCGATTTGATTTATCTAAAGCTTGCACACCTATGGTAAAGAGAGTATGATACTCCATGGTTATCATGTAGTAAAAAGATCAAGAAAATGATTTTTAGTACCATAAAAGTAGGCCGCTACTTTTTTTTTTCTTCTTTTACACAGTAAGTTTGAAAACACAAAAACATAAAAAAAAGTAAAGTACTGTATATGCCTTGGCTGCCATGTTTACTGCCTAATCAAAGCCAATGGAGCTCTGCTGACCTGCTTTGACGTGTGTCACATTTCAAACTAAGGGAAACAATGCCTGTTGACATGAGCCCCACAGTTACTTTGCGGTAAAAGGCTAGGTCAGCTTATTACATAGCACCTCCTTCCCCCATCAATATGGCTGAACAAAAATACCTGTGGAAAAAAAAAAAAGGGTATACTTACCTTACCCTGGCTTCCGCACTAAAGAGGGTACTGCCCAAATGGTGCGTCAGCGCTGTGCAGGAGAGTCTTCTCATGAGAATTATTAGACTGTAAGCTCTTCTAAGCAGGGCCCTCATAACTTTCTTGTACTGTAACATCTCCCTTTTATAATGTAAAGTGCTGCGTAAACTGTTAGCGCTATATAAATCCTGTATAATAATAATTGGGATCCTCAGGGTGCCCACTGCCTTACCAGAAGGATCATTTAGTTGCCAATGATGAAAGCTGGAGTAAGGTAGGCGTGTTTTGCACATGCATGCGGGAACCCCCGCTACAGTATCACTTTTACTTACAGATTGCCATCCCTCTTTACCCCATGATGGGACGGTGAAAGGTAAAGCTTCTCTTCTCACTCTGCCCTATCCTCCTATCAGCATGCTTTCTGCATTGCAACACACCTAATTTGATCCTTGTGCAGCTTCCCCCCCCCCCCCCCCCCCTTGATTCTGAGCTCTGCTGTAGAGGAATTGTAAGGCTTGCATTTAGAGAGAATACAGAAAGTGCTGTATTAATAATTACACAAGAGCATTCATTGATGTATTTATATCTGCCTGGAACTCAGGTGCCATTGCAGGGAGATAAATATAAATTGAGCCAATAAGACACCGACTCAGACCAAGTGTTATTTCTTCACTGACTGCACTTGCTCTTGGTCAGCTGCTTGCCAATATAGGGATTACAGCCCAAAGGCTTGCGCCGCTAAAATTAAGACAGCAAATCAGCTTATGCTTCCAGGTATGAGAAAATGGCACCTAACAATTTCAGAGAGATATCAATTAGGCCAGCCTTTGTGATTGGCTCATGACAGGTTTTCCTTAAGACCCTCCCACAGCTCAGAAACACAGTCTATAAACATGTGCGCATATGAAAGCCATTTATGCGTTTTGTTTTTTTAACCGCACGCCGACCAGCCGCCGCTCTACTGCGGCAGCATGGTTCGGTTGCGCAAAATCGCTGTTATGCTACATCAGTAGCATAAATGCCCCCCCCCCCACTCGTTCCTGACCGATGCGAGTGCCCGGGGCACACGGGGAACCGGAAGCTGTGGTGTAAACAGTTTCCAGTTCTCTGAGCAGTGAACTCACAGATCGTCTGTTCATACAGAATATGAACAGCGATCTGTTAGTTTCCCTGCACAGTCCCACCCCCCCCTTCAGTTAGAACACATACTAGGATAGATATTAACTCCTTCACTGCCAGTGACATTTTTACAGTAATCAATGTAATTTTAATTGCACTGATCGCTGTATTAATGCCAATGGTCCCAAAAATGTGTCAAAATTGTCCGACGTGTCCGCCATAATGTCGCAGTCATGATGAAAATCTCAGATCGCCGCCATTACTAGTAAAAAATAAAATGTTTTAATAAACAATGCCATAAAACTATCCCCTATTTTGTAAACGCTATAATTTTTGTGCAAACCAATCAATATATTTCCTATTGCAATTTTTTTACCAATTTTTTTTACCAAAAATATGTAGAAGAATACGTATTGGCATAAACTGAGGAACAAAAAAATAAATAAAAAATTTGGGGGGGATATTATAGCAAAAAGTTAAAAATAAAGCGTTTTTTTCAAAATCGTCATACTTTTTTTGTTTATAGCACAAAAAAATAAAAAAACTGAGGTGATCAAATACCACCAAAAGAAAGCTCTATTTGTGGGAAAAAAAGGACATCAATTTTGTTTGGGAGCCACGTCGCACGACCGCGCAATTTAGTTAAAGCGACGCAGTGCCGAATCGCAAAAAGTGGTCTGGTTTTTGGCCAGCCAAATGGTCCGAGGCTTAAGTGGTTAATAGGGAATACTGAGTAAAGATTCACTGTTCATGTTGACGCCACTCAAAATGCTAATATTTCTGCACTAATCATAGAAAAGTCTACTATTTTATGAGCCCAATGCCAAGCAAGGGATTGAACACCAAAACAGATCTGCAGAAAGGAAGACTGTCTGTGTTACCCCCTGCAACCATTCATGTGTTACCATTTATCTTCTAAGCTGAAAATGGAAAAGAAACCACTGCACACTGATTGGCTGCTCCAGACAACGCCTCCACTTTCCCTTTTTCAGGTCCTTTATTGTCATTGCCAGATTGCACAATTGCCTCCTCACAACAACGTGTGATTTGGTCAACCTCAGAAATATCGTCTGCGCGCGTCACAAAGTTCACACGACATCTCCTGCAACTGTGCTCCTGAGAGTTTGCGGTCGCAGTGGATGTTCCAAATCAGGGCAGCCAACCGTAAACAGTACTTCAAGGGATTAAAAAAAAAAAAAAAAAACCCTGCCATTAAACAGAGAGAGAGCATCAGGGCATCCTAGTCTGGGTCATGGAGTTCCTCCTTTGCTACGTGCATTGTACACCTCCTACACATGTTCCATACTGAACGCTTTGGCTTCACACCTCTCCTTTTTATTTCTCTTTTTGGCTCGTAAGGGAAAAACGATTCCAGTTGTGGTGTCAGTGGTCAAACAAGGGGGCAATAAATTAAATAGCACAAAGCCATATGCTGTTTAGAACGCTAACATTTGCTTTATTACAGCTTGAGCTTTACTTTATTTCCCTGCTCAAATGGTGTACAGACTTAGCTTAGCCATAAAATGGAGCTAGTGTAAGGAACAATTAGGATCGAAATGATCGCTTTACAACATTCAGACTGGAAGGATCATGAAATCACAATAGATCCAAGTTTATAAAATGCCAGTTGCATGGGAATATTCCTTGTCCTTTGTTTAACAGAATGACTAAGAAAATGAAAAAATGTTCTCAAATCTAATTAATTATACGGGAACAATTGAGAGCATTTGCTCATTTTGTTTACGGGAAACTAAAGCCTGTTTTTTATTTTTAGATTTATTGTGTTTTTTTTTAACTTTTTGTTTTTAGATAAACACGTTAACGTGATAAGCTTTAAAAAAATAAGTCCACCTTTTGTAACATGTACACGTATTCACCTTTTGTAACAGGTTACATCCGTATTTAGGGTATAATATGTATACAGCACCCGCCTGCACACCCCAATACCCCCTTGTAACAGCAGGTGAGGGATCTTCTTCCCACACCCACTATCACAATTTAAAAACAGCGTGCTGCCCACTCAGCTGCATTACTAATTCACAGAGATTTGTGAATGAATGGCCTACATGTCCCATCTTCCACCGCGGCTGACAGCTCGCAGGTCTCAATGAACTGTTAGGGAGGTGGTGGACGCTCTTAGTTCATTGACACTTTCTGCACGTCAGTATCTGCCCATAGGGGAGTTATGAGCAGTTACAGCTGTACTGAGTGTCTGCAGGAGCCTGGCATCCACTGATCGTGGGTGCAATGCTTTTGCAGGCTGCAGTGTAAAAAAATAAAAATAATAAATGCATATTTTTAACTGCAAAAATCAAGTGCATTTATAATTTTTTTTTACAAAAAGGTGAACTTGGCCTGTAAGAGACCCTGTCACTTTGTCCATTTAAGGCAAAATGATAGGTTCTCTTGCAATAAACATCCCCCTCTCACCTACTGGCATTCAGTTTCTGCATGCTCCTCCCTGCTTAATCTGATGTATGTTCTTTCTCCCAGGATGCAGTGTTCAGGCTTGATCCTCCAATCACCATGTCCGAACACTGACCAGGAGGAGGAAGACGTTAAAACTCCAATCACCCATAATGGTATTGAGGAGTAAAACTTGTTTAACCACTGCCCACCCGGCCAATATATAGAAATGTCTGGGTGGGTGCTCTCTCCTGAGAGGACGTTCAGGAACGTCCCTCAGAAGGAGGGGGATCGTGCCCACGCAGCGGCGCAATCTCGGTGTGCTCGTGTCATTAGGACACGGCGCATCGCCGATCGGCAGGAGGGCTCTGTGATTGGCCCTCCTGATCACATGACGGCCATGTCCAATCACAGCCATCATGTGATGTAAACACAGAGCTGGTTGCTAGGCAATTGGCTCTCCTCTCCTCACAAAGTAGTAGTTGTTGAGAGGAGAGCGGATCGCTGCAGCAGACTGGTGATCAGTGAGTATGAACTGTTTTTTACAGCTGTAACTGATCACCTGTCCCCCACACATGTCCCACAACGTCCCCAAATAATAAAAACACCTGTCCCCCACACATGTCCCACTAAAATCATATGTCCAAATGATTAACCTCCCACATATGTCCGTGATCACCTGTGTACATCTGTACATGATAATTTGTGTACATATGTCCGTGATCACACAAACCAATTATTATACACTTAACGGATTTTTTTTTACCAAAAACATGTAGCAGAATACATTTTGGCTTACATTTATGACAGAATTATTGGATTTCTTTTAAAATAGAAAGAGGAAAATATTTTTTTTTTCCAAATTTCCTCTCTTTTTTTGCTTATATCGCAAAAAAAATTAAAACTGAGTTGTGAATAAATACCAAAAGAAAGCTCTATTTGTGCGAACAAAATTATAAAAATTTTCATTTGGGTGCAGCGTAGCATGACCGCGCAATTGTCATTGAAGGTGCGAGAGAGCTGAAAGCTGAAAATTGGTCTGGGAAAGAAGGGGGCGAAGGTGCCCTGTATTGTAGTGGTTAATCTAGGGGGTGTTTAAAGTACAGAAATACTAGAATCCGTTCCCACCCCTTGATCACAGGAATCCCAATGCAGGATGGCTCTCACAAAATCAACCTGTTCGCGGATGATATCATCCTCTTCCTAACATCCCGAACCTCGTCCTTACCGCAGGCCCACCAGGTACTCCAGGAGTTTAGCCTGATCTCTTACTACAAGGTGAACTTCTCCAAGTCAGTAATTCTAGACAGACATTGAACCCCCCCATCGCACTCACCTGATGTCCACATTTCCATATAAGTGGAGTAACTCCACCATGCCCTACCTGGGACTCCAATTGACCAAAACAGCTCGCCATTTAGCAGAGGCTAATTTCCCCCCACTTATAGACAAACTTACAAAAGAAGCAAATAGACTAGCCAAGTGTGAACTATCATGGTCAGGGCGCCTCGCAACTTTCAAGATGCTGATGCTCCCCCAAATCTTGTATATGTTTAGAGCACTACCGGTCACCCCCTCTGGGAAACATTTCTCCGGTCTTAACTCCTTAATGAATAAATTCATTTGGCGTTCCAGAAGGCCTAGATGCTCCAAGGTACTATTGATAAAACACAGGCTGGCTGGTGGTATGGGCATGGTGGACCTAAAGGACTACTACCTAGCATCCAGGCTAGTCCAAACTTACACACTGGTTTAACTCGGTCCAGGAACTAAAATGGTGCTGCATTGAAAAAGCCCTCTGTCCTACCCAGAACCTAAAACTTATTCTTCTTACAGACTCAATTAAACATTGGCCTCTCCACCCACTTACTGATACCGTTCGGGCCTCCATGAAGGCCTGGCGAGATCTTCTTAGGTCCACGCCTCAGACCTCTAAATTGGTTGCACTTCCCATACCTTTGCAGGCCTTAGACTTCCTAATTCATAATTTCACTACCAAAGCGTGGGTAGAGAGTGGAATACAGTGGCTGCAGGATCTCTTTCAGGGACCTTCCATGATCCCATTTCACTCTCTAAAGATGCGCTTTCAGCTAAAGCCTGCCGATGTATACAAACACTATCAAATTTCTCATTTGCTGAAAGATAGTAAAGTTACCAGTGTCCCGGTAGTTGAATCTCTTTGGCACTTTATCGATGCCAATCCCCCCCTTACCTAAAAGGAATATCCTTATTCTATAACTTCCTCCAGCAAAAGCTTACCTTCATTAAATCCCGTCCCTATCTGCGCTGGGAGGAGGACTTGGGATGCACCTTTTCAGAGTCACAATGGTACCATGCATTCAAAGCTAACTAAAGGGCCTCGAAGTGTGTCGGGCATTGGGAGTTAGCCCAAAAAATTGCTCTGCGCTGGTACCTTACTCCATTTAGGATCTCTAAATTTGGTCTCGCTGAGTCCTCCCCCCTGTGCTGGAGGAACTGTGGGGAGGTTGGTAACCTACTTCATATGTTTTGGTCTTGTAAACATTTAAGAAGCTTCTGGAACGCCATATTTCGTGTCATTTCTAGTATCACAGGTTTCCTCTCCGCCCCTGAACCAGGCCTGGCAATTCTTAATTTGGGTATTGAAAAATATCCACCTAACTTTAGAGTTGTTATATCCCACATCCTCCTGGTGGCTAGGGCACTGATAGCTAGATTTTGGAAAAACGATCAAGCGCCCAATGCCTCAGAGGTTTGGTCGACCACCCACTTACATTTCACTTATGAATCAATCCTAGCCCTCAGGATGGGGAAAAAAAATCAGCTTGATAACAATTGGCAAATTTGGGACACATGGTATAAGAGTACTCACATGTTGCAATTCCTGACCCTGGAATCTAGCTACCCCTGCTAAAAAGTAGCAAGTACGTAGCGCCATTCACATTCTTTTTCCTACTTGCTTCTCCTTTCGGACATATGACAGACCAGTCTTTGACAGTTCTTTGTTACCTGTTATGTTTTTGTTTGCAGTATGTTTATCAAAACGTTTTATGCTTCTCCCTACTGTTTGCTTTGTGACATGCTACATACTGTTGGGATGATGTGGAGAAAACACTGAGATTATCTTGTCATTGTACTGTAAATTTTCTTGTGAAAATCTCTCAATAAAAACTATTTACAAAAAAAAAAAAAAAAGTACAGAAATACTTACCTTATTTCTTGCTCCCCCAACAGCTGGTGCTATCCTTTGCTCATGCAACATTCCAATGCAGTGGAAGTTTGGATGAAGAATATTAATTCTAAATTATAAAGAATAATTCTGACAAGTGGAACAATCTGGTCTGCATTGCAAGAGTTTAAACTGCCCCCCTTTATGGGCTAGCTTTATCTTGATAGCAAATAGCAGGAGATGATTCTACAAGTAGAACAACCTTGTCTGCGCTGCAAGAGTCTCAACAATCCCCTTAAAGGGCTAGCTTCATTTGCTAGCAAATAGCTGGGAATAATTCTACAAGTGGGACAATGTTGTCTGCATTGTGAGGTCTAAACAGTCCCCTTCAAGGGCTAGTTTTATTTGACAGCTAAGAGCTGTGTTTATAGTCTGGCCTTCTGCCTCAGAGTATATGTCTGCCGAATGAAAGAGGACTGCCGTTCAAGAGTCAGTGTTTAACTCCAAAAAAAATTTCTCCTGCAGTTGCGGCCTGGCGTACAGAAAGAATTGAAGAGAAATGAAGAGAGAAAAAAAAAGAGTACTTAACCAAGTAGGCCATGACCCCAGAGTTGTCTTCTCATATACCTCCGTTTCTACATGGATTAAGACATCATGCAACATATATGTCTGCTGGTAGGGTTCTCGAGCCACACCTCCTCCAGACAGGGATTCCTGTCAGGTATACGGAGGGAGTTCTCAAAACCCTACAAGAGATTGGCTGGCTAGTCTTTCAAAAAGGGTCACGTGACTCCAACGCAAATCCTTGTGTATCTGAGCGCTTAATCACGGTTCAGGATACATATTTTTTGCCACTAGAGCATACTGGTGGTAGGATGCTGGGTAATCCTGGCTTTCCTCTCTTCACCTGTCACCTTTTCAGTACCTGATGATCAGGACCATGATCTCTCCCATCCTTATATTGAGGTGTGATCAATAAAAATGGCATCCTGTCCTGAAAGGGTTTTTTTCCCCAATGTTGATCATGCACCCAGCGATTCATGTCTCGCAAACAGGCAGATGAAGCCTTGAGTGCTGATACAGTAATAAATATGTGCTGCCGAGTTATTGTCAGTGGAACTCCCGTCCCCACAAAACATCAAAGTGAGTCCAAGAGTCACCAACATGACACGAGACGTGAACAAATTCTTGACTGTTGTGTTACCAACTGCCTCCACCTCGTGCATGAACCACCACCAAGGATAAAGATGTGCTCTTACCAGAGAGCATTGGCAAATCCTCATGTTTTTTTCATCTTAACCACTTCCCGACCAGCGCACGACGATGTACGTCGACAGAATGGCACGGGCAGGCATATTGGCGTACATGTACGTCCAATATTCGTTGCCGCCGTGCCATCGGGAGCGCGCCGCCGGCGGCGCGCTCCCGCGCTGGTCGGGACCCCCGTGAGTCCAGTCGCGGGACCCGCGGACTCGATCGCCGCGGGCATCCCCGCGATCGTCTCACGGAGCGGCCGAATGGAGGAAATGCTGTATAAACAACATTTTCCCATTCTGCCTAGCAACTAGTGACGCTGATCTCTGCTCCATGTGATTGGAGCAGAGATCAGTGTACACTAAATGACAGCCCAACCCCCCCACAGTTAGTAACACACCCCTAGGAACACTTAACCCCTACACTGCCACCCACTGGTTAACCCTTTCACTGCCAGTGTCATTTACACAGGAATCACTGCATTTATATAGCAGTGATTACTGTATAAATGACAATGGTCCCAAAAATGTGTCAAAAATGTCCGATGGGTCCCCCACAATGTCGCAGTCACAATAAAAATCGCAGATCGCCACCATTACTAGTAAAAAAAAAAATAATAAAAAATTATTAATAAAAATGCTATAAAACTATCCCTATTTTGTAAACGCTATAACTTTTGCGCAAACCAATCAATAATCGCTTATTGCGTTTTTTTTTACCAAAAATATGTAGAAGAATACGTATCGGCCTAAACTGAGGGAAAAAAATTTATTATTACAAAAAGTAAAAAATAATGCGTTTTTTTCAAAATTATCGCTCTATTTTTGTTTATAGCGCAAAAAGTAAAAACCGCAGGGGTGATCAAATACCACCAAAAGAAAGCTCTATTTGTGGGAAAAAAAGGACGTTAATTTTGTTTGGGAGCCACGTCGCACGACCGCGCAATTGTCAGTTAAAGCGACGCAGTGCCGAATCGCAAAAAGTGGTCTGGTCTTTGACCAGCAAATTGGTCCGGTCTGAAAGTGGTTAATTCATACTATGCATTAAGGTAAAAAAACTTCTGTCACTGATCGCCCCCCCAGTTTTACTCACTCGAGTCCTGCAATTCCCTCAGCGGAGACGAGCTCTTCCCCTCTGCCCCGTCTCGATTGGATAGATTGATAGCAGTGCAACCATTGGCTCCCACTGCTGTCAATCAAACCCAATGACGCGGGCGCTGGGGGCGGGGCAGAGTCCCGCATTCTGTGTCTATGGATGAAAAATGTTGGACTCGGGCTCATGCCCGCAAGGTAACCCCCCGTGAGAACGCTTCTCCTAGGGGGTTATACGATGTGGGGAGGAGCTACCAGCGCCGCTGGGGGACCCCAGAAGTCCAGGATCGGGGGCCACTCTGTGTAAAATGAACTGCACAGTGGAGGTAAGTATGACATGTTTATTATTAAACAAAAAAAAAGAAGGAAGCCCTACAATCACTTTAAAACAATTAAAAACTCTACCAAGTCTTTTATTGCTCCCACTAGAAACATGTACCCTCATTTCCTGTCCAGGTTAAGGGGTGTCACGGGATCATTTATTTGTAGACCCCAATGCTGAAGTTGTTTACATGCAATCTGGTAGGGAGGTGGCTTCTTCACTAAAGCCTATACAGAAATTAGATTTCTGTCTATAGCTGGACTCCTTCCACCCTCCAGTGCTCCCCGCCCCAACTGACCTCTTCCGCCCTGCTGTATTTTTTTTTTTTGGTCACGTAGCAGACAGGGTTCTTTCAAATCTTTTACAGTTGTAGGCAGTACTCTGTTATGCAGTGGTTGGTGTTGATGTGATTATGCCAGAGCAGCTATGCGCATCATTTTATGTGAATTCAGAGCACCATGGCGATGCACTGCATTCACAGACTATCCTCAGTCTTCCAGGTTTGAATAACGTTGGGCAATCATCAACCCAGGATATCGAGGACATCTAGTAGTGGAAATTAATTACTGCAGGAACAGTCCTTGAGACGACAGTATTCCAGGCAGAGCTGCTTTTAGGTTTTTAAATCCTTGCTGGGCAACTAATAAAATTACAGAAACAAAAAACTGCGCCGACCCTACAATAAAGAATGTCCAAAAGTAATAACAAAATAAATAGGAATTAACCTTAAATAATTATGACAATGGAAAAACAGCTTAAGTGCATAAAGAACACAGCAATGTGTAAAGTAAAAAACATAAATAAAAGTCCATTCAAAAGAAGTTCCTATGTGGATCCAAATAAACGTTTGTGACACCGCGGTGATTAGAAACGATCCAAAAGCTCAAAAAAGTGCCCGTCACCTTACAATGAATGTGCTTACCAGAGACTAAGCAATTTGGGCATGTGTGTATAATCGATGAGTCCCATCAAAAGATATCCTCCTTTTTGGTGAGTCAAATCTCCATCTCCCAATAATGCCCTCCAGGTATTAATATGCTTCGTGGAGCTCAGTAATTCCCGAAAAAGAAAGGGGCTAACATGGCATGATATCGTTTGAACAATTTATTAAAGAAAAAAGTAGCACACTTACATGTGGATGAGTAAAATACAGCTTTGTATAAACAGTAAAAAACCGGCCGGTAAAACAAGAGCCCGTCCTCCTCTCGAACAGCGTGGTGGCGTCACTGCGTGCCCTCCCAGACGCGTTTCGTCATACCTGACGTTGTCAATGGGGAACGGGCAGCGCAGTGACGCTCCACCTTATAAAGATACTACAGCGTACCAAGCCTCATTCTGAGATGCAGGGCTGGGTACTGGCACGCCATATTGAATAATGGCAAATAGCCCTAACGATGCGATCTGTCCCCTGCTGGTGATCTAAAAGGACTACGATATACTGTAGATCGCTGACTTGGTGAACATCATGCAGATGCAGCAGATATTCAAAAAATATGTAAAATAAAAATCAAGTGAATAAAAAAGACTTGCGCATTTTGAAAATGACATTAAATGCTGGCTCATGAGTGTTAGTGCGCCGCCGGGTGCAAAGTAAATATTGCGCCGGCACCGCACAACATCCCAATATATAAAAACAGAAGAAATCTTAAAAATAAAGGGGAATTGGCCAAATAGTGGAATAAGTGACATTAAATCATGTAAGGGGATCGGTACAAAAAAAAAAAACCTATTAAACCGCATTCGACATATCTAACATGTCTATCCCCTATACATCAATGGTCACTACATATATATGAATAGCCAAAAAAACACATTGATCAGAGGGTCTGTAGGCTATATAATGACCGACGAGGGTTTTATCAATATGAACGAAAAACCACAAATCCGAAATGAAAGGGATATAATCAAATATGATAAAAAATAAAAAATAAAAAATAAGGAATAAAGATAAAAATCAAAAATTAAAATATGTAATGCATAAAATCTGTACAAAAACAAATATAATGAAAATATCCCATATCTAGATATCATAGCCCAGTCCAACATCTCAGAACTGGCAAAGCCACAAAAGCTAACATGGTACATATAAAGAATAAATTTGACATACATAATACATAAAAAATATATATGTGTCTTACATAAGGTTCTCAACTAGTGATGGACGAACTTCCGACGGGACGTTTCGCGAACGCGAAACGCGAACGGACACAAACGTTCGCGAAAACGACCGTTCGCCGCGGGCTCCATTGACTTCAATGGGAGGCGAATTTCGCAAACCTTTAGGTCGAATTTGCGGCCACGGGGTAATTATTAGGGGGTAGCACGTAGTCCCACCACCTGGACAATAGCATAATACATGTATGAGGTGAATTTGGGATCGATAACTACAAGCATTTTTTTTTTATTTGGGAAATTGTTCTGACAATTCAGGACTATGGAGCTAATGAAGGCAATGGAGGAGAGGGAAGGTCAGGGACCAGGGTAGGCAAACAAGAGGGTGCAGGAGATACAGAGCACTGACAGCAGCACCGTAATACAGAGCACTGACATCAGCACCGTGACATACAGCGCTGACAGCAGCTCCGTGACATACAGCGCTGACAGCAGCTCCGTGACATACAGCGCTGACAGCAGCTCCGTGACATACAGCGCTGACAGCAGCTCCGTGACATACAGCGCTGACAGCAGCTCCGTGACATACAGCGCTGACAGCAGCACCGTGACATACAGCGCTGACAGCAGCTCCGTGACATACAGCGCTGACAGCAGCTCCGTGACATACAGCGCTGACAGCAGCTCCGTGACATACAGCACTGACAGCAGCTCCGTGACATACAGCGCTGACAGCAGCTCCGTGACATACAGCGCTGACAGCAGCACCGTGACATACAGCGCTGACAGCAGCTCCGTGACATACAGCGCTGACAGCAGCTCCGTGACATACAGCGCTGACAGCAGCTCCGTGACATACAGCGCTGACAGCAGCTCCGTGACATACAGCGCTGACAGCAGCTCCGTGACATACAGCGCTGACAGCAGCTCCGTGACATACAGCGCTGACAGCAGCTCCGTGACATACAGCGCTGACAGCAGCTCCGTGACATACAGCGCTGACAGCAGCTCCGTGACATACAGCGCTGACAGCAGCTCCGTGACATACAGCGCTGACAGCAGCACCGTAAGCAGCCCCAGGAGGAAGTCAGCACAGCACAGGGATGGTGTGATCCCCTCATAATAAGAACCCCCAGGAGGAAGTCAGCACAGCACAGGGATGGTGGGAGCCCCTCATAATAAGAACACCCAGGAGGAAGTCAGCACAGCACAGGGATGGTGGGAACCCCTCATAATAAGCAGCCCCAGTAGAAATATGACACCGCTCAACCTCTTCAAAGAGGAGGGTAGGGGCATATAGTACGGTGTGCTTTTTTGGGTCAGGGAAGTGAGCCAAATGAATTAAGAAGGTCTGTGTGCTTGATTCCAAAAATTGTTTATAGACATATACATGGTCTACTGATCACATGTGTTGAATTCCTCCGAGATCCATGCCTCATTCATTTTTAGAAATGTGAGGTAGTTAACACTGTGGTGAGCTAGGCGAGTACGCTTATCGGTCACAATCCCCCCTGCTGCGCTGAACGTCCTTTCGGACAGGACACTGGATGAGGGGCAAGCCAACAGTTCGATTGCAAATTGGGCAAGCTCTGGCCAGAGGTCAAGCCTGCCCACCCAGTAGTCTAGGGGTTCATCACTCCTCAGAGCGTCCACATCGGCCGTTAACCCAATGTAGTCGGACACCTGACGGTCTAGGCGTTCCCTGATGCTGGATCCGGATGACACCTGTCGATGGGTCGGCTGAAAGAATGACCTCATATCCGAAGTCACCAACACATCTTCAAACCGGCCTCTTCTTGCAGGCGCTGTTGGATTGGTACCCGCAAATCCTTCTCTGGGAGTGGGAATTGCTCCTCTGCCAGCGCACGCAAAAGCAGAATGCAGCATTTCTCGAAGCAAGGCCTGGAAGTGCTGCATTCTGACAGCCCTCTGCGACGGCGGTAACATTTCCGCCATTTTGTGTTTGTACCGGGGGTCTAAGTACGTTGCCACCCAGTACTGGTCCTTGACCCTCATGCTTTTTATACGGGGGTCCCTATTAAAACACTGGAGCATGAAGGCCCCCATTTGCACTAAAGTGGAAGCGGTGTGGTGGCCTGGCTCCTGCTCATCATCCAGGATAATGTCGTCCTCTTCATTCTCCTCTCCCCATCCTCGCACAACAGGGATCCCAGAAAGGTTTAAAGCATGCTCTTCTTGCTCCTGCTCATCCGCCCCGGCACCATCCTCCTCTGACTCCTCATCAGACTCCTGTTGTTGACTTGTCTCAGATAGAGTAGCCCCCCCTGGGAATTCATCCAGCATTGCGACTTCCTCATCTTCCCGCTCCTGCTCCTCCACAGCCTGATCAATGACACGACGCAATGCACGCTCCAGAAAGAAGGCATAAGGTACCATGTCACTGATGGCGCCATGGCTGCGACTGACCAGTTTGGTGATCTCCTCAAATGGCCGCAGAAGTCTGCATGTGTCGCGCATGAGCAGCCACTGGCGCGGTGAAAAAAAACCCAGCTCCCCAGAACCGTTTCTTTCGCAGAGTTCATACAGGTAGACGTTAACTGCACGTTTCTGCTGGAGCAGCCTATCAAGCATATAGAAGGTTGAGTTCCATCGCGTCGGGCAATCGCAAATAAGACGTCTGACCGGCAGATGGTGTCGCCGCTGAATGTCAGCAAGGCGAGCCATGGCCGTGTAAGATCTTCTGAAATGGGCCGAGATTTTCCTTGCCTGCCGCAAGATGTCCTGGACCCCAGGGTATTTGACAAGGAATCGCTGCACGACCAAGTTTAAGACGTGTGCCATGCACGGCACGTGCGTGATTTTGCCCTGTTTCAATGCGCTAAGCAGATTGGCACCGTTGTCACACACCACTTTACCAACTGTCAAATTGAGCGGTGTTAGCCACTCATCTGCCTGTGAACGCAAAGCTGAAAGGAGTGCCGGGCCAGTGTGGCTCTTTGCTTCCAGGCACAACAGACGCAGCACGGCATGGCAACGTCTCACCTGGCATGTGGAATAGGTTCTGGGGAGCTTGGGCGGTGCAGTGGAAGAGACGCTAGCAGCGGAAAAGGAGGAGGCAGCTGAGGAGGAGAGGGAGGAGGATGGAGTAGGAGGAGGAGAAGAAGAGTCAGGCCTGCATGCAATCCGTGGCGGTAAAACCAAATCTACACGGGTGCCACGGGTTACATGCTTGACGGCCGTCAGAAGGTTCACCCAGTGGGCAGTAAAACTGATATACCTTCCCTGCCCGTGTTTGCTAGACCACGTGTCTGTGGTCAGATGTATCTTGGCACCGACACTGTGTGCCAGAGATACATTCACTTGCCGCTGAACATGGCCATATAGCTCTGGGATGCCCTTCTCTGAGAAATACTTCCTTCCTGGGACCTTCCATTGTGGTGTTCCAATGGCCACAAATTTGCGAAAGGCCTCCGAGTCCACCAGTTTATATGGCAGTAGTTGGCGGGCTATGAGTTCTGACAAGCCAGCCGCCAACCGTTGGGCAAGAGGGTTATCCGGCGTCATCATTTTTTTACGCTCAAACATTAGGCCCACGGAAGCCTGCCTTTTTGCAGAAAAATGTGAGCTTGGCGTGATGGAAGGTGGAGTGGAGGACAATTGTGAGGAGAGAGGAGAAGGAGAAGTAGAAGACGAGGCTGGACGGTGAGAGCCTGCAGTGTGGCTTTGTGTGTTCCGTTGCTCCCACTGGGCTCGGTGATGGCTGCTCATGTGCCTTCTTAAGGCGGTCGTCCCTAGGTGAGTATTGGGCTTACCGCGACTAACGCGTTGACTGCAAAGATTGCAGATGGCAACGCTATTGTCAGCAGCGGACACGTTAAAAAAAGCCCACACTGCGGAGCCATGTGCCGGTGTCCTGGGAGCGCCAGATGTGACCGTACATGGTCGATGACTCGCTCCTGATACATTTGCAGTCTGCTTTGTCCCTGCTGTGCAATGTAAGTCATTGCTGCTTCTCCTCCCTATCTGCTGGTCCATATCTCCCTCTGAACTCCCCTCCTCTTCCTCTCTTGTGGGCACCCACGTGACATCACTAGACACGTCATCATCAACGTCACCTTCCCCACCGCTATAAGTAGAGTAGGCAGCAACACCGGGGACCAACCTCCTCCTTGGGCTGATCTGGGTACTGGCGTCAGACTGCTGAGTAGCGCTTGTTGCTACCTCCTCTTCCTGATCCAATACCAAGAGTGGCTGCGCATCAGAAATGTCCTCTTGATATGGATCGGAAAATAATTCCAGTGACTCAAGCGGAAGGTATGTGGTGGTGGTGGTGGTGGTCGTGTTGTTGGTGGTAGTGTCTTTGGGGGTGCACATAGCAGAGAGTGAAGAAGAGGGTGCAGATCGAGAGGATGAGGAGGGTGCAGAAGAGTAAGGCTGAGCGAGCCACTCAACCAAGTCTGGTGCATCCTTTAAAGTAATTGAACGCACCTTCTGCAACTTCCCACTTTGGCTCAAGCCTGTTGCTCCTGCCCTACCCCTACCACCCCTGCGGAAGGGCCTGCCTCTTCCTCTGCATGTCATTTTTTAAATGACCCTGTGACAAAACTCTTAGTCCCTATACCGCTGAAGGACTGCTGCAGTATAGGTGAGCGGTCAGCAGTGGTGCACGTCAACCCTATCTATTGTGGACCTATAGCGGTCCTTACAGAACAGCAGACTGTACCGCACTCAAGCCTATGTACCGTAGCACCCTATACCAAGTTACCAGTCCTTATAAGAACTTTTGTGGACCAAGCAGGTTGTGTATTAGTGTTTAGCAGACTGTACGTCAGTCCCTATACCGCTGAAGGACTGCTGCAGTATAGGGCAGCGGTCAGCAGTGGTGCACGTCAACCCTATCTATTGTGGACCGATAGCGGTCCTTACAGAACAGCAGACTGTACCGCACTCAAGCCTATGTACCGTAGCACCCTATACCAAGTTACCAGTCCTTATAAGAACTTTTGTGGACCAAGCAGGTTGTGTGTTAGTGTTTAGCAGACTGTGCGTCAGTCCCTATACCGCTGAAGGACTGCTGCAGTATAGGGCAGCGGTCAGCAGTAGTGCACGGCAACCCTATGTATTGTGGACCGATAGCGGTCCTTACAGAACAGCAGACTGTAACGCACTCAGGCCTATGTACCGTAGCACCCTATACCAAGTTACCAGTCCTTATAAGAACTTTTGTGGACCAAGCAGGTTGTGTGTTAGTGATTAGCAGACTGTACGTCAGTCCCTATACCAATGAAGGACTGCTGCAGTATAGGGCAGCGGTCAGCAGTAGTGCACGGCAACCCTATGTATTGTGGACCGATAGCGGTCCTTACAGAACAGCAGACTGTAACGCACTCAGGCCTATGTACCGTAGCACCCTATACCAAGTTACCAGTCCTTATAAAAACTTTTGTGGACCAAGCAGGTTGTGTGTTAGTGTTTAGCAGACTGTGCGTCAGTCCCTATACCGCTGAAGGACTGCTGCAGTATAGGGCAGCGGTCAGCAGTGGTGCACGTCAACCCTATCTATTGTGGACCGATAGCGGTCCTTACAGAACAGCAGACTGTACCGCACTCAAGCCTATGTACCGTAGCACCCTATACCAAGTTACCAGTCCTTATAAGAACTTTTGTGGAACAAGCAGGTTGTGTGTTAGTGATTAGCAGACTGTACGTCAGTCCCTATACCAATGAAGGACTGCTGCAGTATAGGGCAGCGGTCAGCAGTAGTGCACGGCAACCCTATGTATTGTGGACCGATAGCGGTCCTTACAGAACAGCAGACTGTACTGCACTCAGGCCTATGTACCGTAGCACCCTATACCAAGTTACCAGTCCTTATAAAAACTTTTGTGGACCAAGCAGGTTGTGTGTTAGTGTTTAGCAGACTGTGCGTCAGTCCCTATACCGCTGAAGGACTGCTGCAGTATAGGGCAGCGGTCAGCAGTAGTGCACGGCAACCCTATGTATTGTGGACCGATAGCGGTCCTTACAGAACAGCAGACTGTACTGCACTCAGGCCTATGTACCGTAGCACCCTATACCAAGTTACCAGTCCTTATAAGAACTTTTGTGGACCAAGCAGGTTGTGTGTTAGTGATTAGCAGACTGTACGTCAGTCCCTATACCAATGAAGGACTGCTGCAGTATAGGGCAGCGGTCAGCAGTAGTGCACGGCAACCCTATGTATTGTGGACCGATAGCGGTCCTTACAGAACAGCAGACTGTAACGCACTCAGGCCTATGTACCGTAGCACCCTATACCAAGTTACCAGTCCTTATAAAAACTTTTGTGGACCAAGCAGGTTGTGTGTTAGTGTTTAGCAGACTGTGCGTCAGTCCCTATACCGCTGAAGGACTGCTGCAGTATAGGGCAGCGGTCAGCAGTAGTGCACGGCAACCCTATGTATTGTGGACCGATAGCGGTCCTTACAGAACAGCAGACTGTAACGCACTCAGGCCTATGTACCGTAGCACCCTATACCAAGTTACCAGTCCTTATAAGAACTTTTGTGGACCAAGCAGGTTGTGTGTTAGTGATTAGCAGACTGTACGTCAGTCCCTATACCAATGAAGGACTGCTGCAGTATAGGGCAGCGGTCAGCAGTAGTGCACGGCAACCCTATGTATTGTGGACCGATAGCGGTCCTTACAGAACAGCAGACTGTAACGCACTCAGGCCTATGTACCGTAGCACCCTATACCAAGTTACCAGTCCTTATAAGAACTTTTGTGGAACAAGCAGGTTGTGTGTTAGTGATTAGCAGACTGTACGTCAGTCCCTATACCAATGAAGGACTGCTGCAGTATAGGGCAGCGGTCAGCAGTAGTGCACGGCAACCCTATGTATTGTGGACCGATAGCGGTCCTTACAGAACAGCAGACTGTAACGCACTCAGGCCTATGTACCGTAGCACCCTATACCAAGTTACCAGTCCTTATAAGAACTTTTGTGGACCAAGCAGGTTGTGTGTTAGTGATTAGCAGACTGTACGTCAGTCCCTATACCAATGAAGGACTGCTGCAGTATAGGGCAGCGGTCAGCAGTAGTGCACGGCAACCCTATGTATTGTGGACCGATAGCGGTCCTTACAGAACAGCAGACTGTACTGCACTCAGGCCTATGTACCGTAGCACCCTATACCAAGTTACCAGTCCTTATAAAAACTTTTGTGGACCAAGCAGGTTGTGTGTTAGTGTTTAGCAGACTGTGCGTCAGTCCCTATACCGCTGAAGGACTGCTGCAGTATAGGGCAGCGGTCAGCAGTAGTGCACGGCAACCCTATGTATTGTGGACCGATAGCGGTCCTTACAGAACAGCAGACTGTAACGCACTCAGGCCTATGTACCGTAGCACCCTATACCAAGTTACCAGTCCTTATAAGAACTTTTGTGGACCAAGCAGGTTGTGTGTTAGTGATTAGCAGACTGTACGTCAGTCCCTATACCAATGAAGGACTGCTGCAGTATAGGGCAGCGGTCAGCAGTAGTGCACGGCAACCCTATGTATTGTGGACCGATAGCGGTCCTTACAGAACAGCAGACTGTACCGCACCCAAGCCTATGTACCGTAGCACCCTAGACAGACCAAGTTACCAGTCCTGATAAAGAGCTTTGTGGAACAAGTGAGTTGTGAATGATTAGCAGACTGCAGCAGAAGGGCAGCAGTCAAGTATAATATTCTTTCTATATTTGGAAGAAAGAATATTATACGTGTACAAGCCTATTACCGTACCACTGATACCAGTCCTGAAAAGAACCTTTGTGGAACTAATAGTAACAGCAAGTCTTTAAAATTATCCTCACTGCCTGACACACTGCTTCCTGCCTGTCCCTATACAAATTGGCAAAAAAGAGTAGGCTGGAACGATTAGCTGGAACAGCTCTTTTGTGGACCTGATAGTAACAGCTAATGATGATGATGATGATGATGATGAAGAAAGACTAATCTGGCTGAGCTGTCCCTAAAATAGCAGCATACAGCGCTCTGTCCCTTTATCTAAACTGACAAAAGAAACTCAGGCTGCTGACCTAACACCTATACCAGTCCTGAAAAGAACTTTTGTGTACCAAATAGCTAGCGTTTTCTCTGTCCCTACTCCACACAGGATCCTTTCCCTACAGTGACAGAAGAAAGAATGTAAAATGGCCACCGGATCGGGTGTATTTATAGGTTAGGGGGAATGTCCAAGTGTCCATGAGCTGTCATGTCTCAATTGGTTGTCCTGTAACACATGATAAACGTGTCACGAAAGGTTAAAGTTCTTGTATACATTAAACACGTAAGTCCGCCGGGGCGAACGACGGAAAAAGGCGTTCGAACCCGCGGACGGCGAAAGTCGGAAATTCGCCGCGAAACGACCGCCGGGCGAACCGTTCGGCCATCACTATTCTCAACCATAATATTGGGAATGGAAAAGAAAATGAATCAGGAATTGTCAATGAAGGCATTGACATCGGTGTCAATATTAAGTCCAAAGGGGATATAAGTTTTGAGACGATGGACCCAAGACATCTCGAGTTTTGAAATTTCCCTCACTAAAGAGCTGCCCCGCCAATGAGGCTTATATTTGTCAATCCCTAAAAAAAGGGTCTTGGAAGGGTCTTTGTTGTGAAATCTCAAGTAGTGCTTAGACACAGAATGATTTGGGAAACCAATAATAATGTTAGTTATGTGTTCATTAAGTCTGACCTGTAGGGGGCGTTTTGTGCGTCCCACATATTGCAGCCCACAAGGGCATTGCAACATGTAGACCACTCCCGTGGTGACACATGTGATACATGGTTTGATGATATGATCTAATCCAGTGGCCATACTCCGAAAAGTGGTGGTCCGTCTCTGATTGCAGGAGTTCAGAGAACAGACCCTACACTTTCCGCACTTGTAAAATCCAGTGAGTTGGTCAAAAAAACCCCTACTCCTAACGGGAGGGTCAACAACATTGGGTGCTATACGATTACGTAATGACGGAGCACCTCTAAATACCACTTGAGGTTTCTCACTTATCACATTTTTTAAAGTGGCATCACTCCTAACAATGTGCCAATGTTTATTTATAAGTTTTTTTATACTCTTCTGTTGAAGAGAATAAGTAGTTATAAAAGGGACTTTTCCATGAAAATCATTTATACGTGGACCCCTTTCAACTAACAGGTCATCACGATTAATGTTGGTCACTTCATTAAGGGTTTTAATCAAAAAATCTTGTTGGTATCCCTTTTCCAAAAATCTGGAAGTAAGTATTTCGGCCTGTACATGAAATTCCTCTATTCTGGAGCAATTTCGTCTGAGTCTAATATATTGACTTTTGGGGACTGCTCTAAGCCAGGGGATGTGGTGACAGCTGTCGATAGGAATGAATGAATTCCTATCTGTGTCTTTAAAGAATGTCGAAGTGACAAAACGATCCTCTACCACTGAAATATTCAAGTCCAGAAAATTAATTTTTACCTGACTCAACTCGTAACTGAGACTTATGCCCCTTTCGTTGTTATTCAAGGACTCTAAAAAGTTCCTCAACTCACTCTCCTGGCCATTCCAAAGGAGGAGGATGTCATCTATATACCTAGCCCACAATCCAATCTGAGGTATATTGTGGGCATAGATGACATCCTCCTCCCACTTGGCCATGAAAAGATTGGCCAAGCTAGGGGCATATTTAGCCCCCATAGCTACGCCCATAGTTTGTCTATAGAACTGGCTCCCAAACCAAAAATAGTTATGGGAAGCAGCGAACTCCAGGAGAGACATAAGGAAAGCTACCTGCTGGGTAGAGAGCCTAGGGTCTCTATCTAAATAGGAATGGACTGCAGCAAAGCCTAAGTTATGCGGAATACTCGTATACAGGGAGGCCACATCTGCCGTGACCATCCATGTATCAGGACCAGCAGACAGGTTTTCTAAAAGGTTGATGACATGTCTCGTATCTTTAACATAAGAGGGAGTCATTTGGACCAAAGGCTGCAGATATGAATCGATATATCTGCCCACCCGGGAAGTGATGGAATCAATACCACTAATGATAGGTCTTCCCGGGGGGCAGACAGGATTCTTATGTATTTTAGGTAAGTAGTACAGGATCGGTGTACGTGGAGCTCTAGGGATCAGGAAATGGCTCTCTTTGTTGTTCAAAAAACCAGCTACCTGCCCTACCTTAACCAATTTTTGCAATTCCTTAATGTAGGTAAGTTTTGGATCAGAGGGTAGTTTAATATAAGTATTGGTATCACCCAAAATTCTATCAATTTCTGCCTCATAATCCGCCCGATCCAGCACCACAATAGCACCACCCTTGTCAGCAGGCCTAATGACAAGATCCTTACTCTCACAAAGTGAGTCCAAACCTTCCTGCAATACTTTTTTCATTTTGCATCTCTTCACTTCTAGTGCATCCAGGTCTCTTAAGACAACATCTCTAAAGACACGTAATGCAGCAGGGAGAGTGCCAGGAGGGTTAAAAAGTGAGGCATTAGCCAAGCCTGAATGAACAACCTGTGGAACTACATTATTTGATGTATTAAGATTATGTGTGTTGGATGATCCCATCATATATCTTTTAATATTTATCTTCCTCACAAACTTATGTACATCCATATAAGTTTGGAATTTATTTAGTCTAGCTGGGGGTACAAACTTCAAACCTTTGTCAAGAATTAGTTGTTCAGACTCTGACAAAGTTTTGGAGCTCAAATTAAAGATGCCCTTACCAATTACATTCTTGGCCTTTTTAATTGTTCGGGCTCTCCTCCCCCCTCTGGTTCCTCTCCTCTTTCTCCCAGTCTTTTTATGCCTTGTGTGGGTTTGTGAAAACCCCAACTAGTAGGTGCATTAAGGCCCAAAGAGCCCCCAGCAGGCTGTTCCTTGGTAGGGACCTGATGGAATTTGGTTCTTAAAGGTTCCTGGACTGGGACAAAAGGGGCTTGCGAGTTACCTTCAGTCACAGGGGTGTTAAGATCGCTTAGTGGGAAGAAGGAGTTTCCAGTGGGAATGCCATAATTCCACTCCGAAAATCCTCCCATATCATAATAAGGGGAGGGGTTATGATCCCAATAGTTACCCCCTTGGGAATTCCACCCATCATAATAATTATTGGGGGGACCTCTTCCTCTTGTATTGGAATGTTGTACCCAACCTCTCCCACGGGGTGGGTAGTTCATGTTGTGGGGGAGAGTATATTCTCCATTCACATTCCCATGCCCATTATATGTTCTCGACGTGCCAAAAGGTCTAAATTGGCCCCGAGGGGGAAATGCACCCCTATTGTTACCACGCCCTCTCCGGGGGGAAGGGTGTGCATAGTTAGTGTTGTTGGACTGGACTTTGTTCATGGATTGAGGACGCTTTTGATTAAGCGATTGTGGAGGTGGCCCAGATTGTGAGACTGTCTCTACTACAGGGCCCACTGTTTGTGTGGAACTCACCTCCATACATTCCTGTGTAGGACCCACTTCCAACAGTTTTTTTTGCCACTCAAAGACAATATTGTTATTATAATCAGCTAGATCCCTATTATATTTTTTCTTCTTTTTGGCCCTTTGATCTCTATCCTCTTTTTCAAGGATTTTTAATAGGTTCTGCGATTTTTCTTGATAATCTATACTTCCTTTGACTGGAAATAGCTTAGTTTGAATTTCTTTTATCTCATCATCCAATTTTGATAATTTAGAAGTTTTCCTCCCCACCAAAAATTTTAAAAAAGAGACACCTGCTTCATTAAAATATTTGTACCATTCCTCCAAATGTGTATCACCTTTTTGAGGTGCTACCTCCCACCTCAAGCTCCTAGGGACCATTGCATGTCTGATGTAGGTTTCCAGATAAGCAATGTCCCATTTAGTGTGGTTTTCGGAGATCATGAGATTTTTTAATCTCATGAAACTTCCTCCCAAATCATCTTCATCGTCTCTATAGAGTTCAAATACTCCATCGATGTTCACCACCTTAGTGGCTCGAAAGTCAAAAATATCCATGAAGGCTATATAGAAGAACCCAGTGAAGGGTATTGTTAACCCAGCAGCAGTAAAAAATATCAGAACAGTGCAAATGGAAAAAATTATTCCGCGCTAGGGAAAAAAACAAACTCAAATGTACTAAATGTGAAACAGGCTGCAGCAATAGATGTGATACAACACCAAACAAGTATACAGAAACAAAAAACTGCGCCGACCCTACAATAAAGAATGTCCAAAAGTAATAACAAAATAAATAGGAATTAACCTTAAATAATTATGACAATGGAAAAACAGCTTAAGTGCATAAAGAACACAGCAATGTGTAAAGTAAAAAACATAAATAAAAGTCCATTCAAAAGAAGTTCCTATGTGGATCCAAATAAACGTTTGTGACACCGCGGTGATTAGAAACGATCCAAAAGCTCAAAAAAGTGCCCGTCACCTTACAATGAATGTGCTTACCAGAGACTAAGCAATTTGGGCATGTGTGTATAATCGATGAGTCCCATCAAAAGATATCCTCCTTTTTGGTGAGTCAAATCTCCATCTCCCAATAATGCCCTCCAGGTATTAATATGCTTCGTGGAGCTCAGTAATTCCCGAAAAAGAAAGGGGCTAACATGGCATGATATCGTTTGAACAATTTATTAAAGAAAAAAGTAGCACACTTACATGTGGATGAGTAAAATACAGCTTTGTATAAACAGTAAAAAACCGGCCGGTAAAACAAGAGCCCGTCCTCCTCTCGAACAGCGTGGTGGCGTCACTGCGTGCCCTCCCAGACGCGTTTCGTCATACCTGACGTTGTCAATGGGGAACGGGCAGCGCAGTGACGCTCCACCTTATAAAGATACTACAGCGTACCAAGCCTCATTCTGAGATGCAGGGCTGGGTACTGGCACGCCATATTGAATAATGGCAAATAGCCCTAACGATGCGATCTGTCCCCTGCTGGTGATCTAAAAGGACTACGATATACTGTAGATCGCTGACTTGGTGAACATCATGCAGATGCAGCAGATATTCAAAAAATATGTAAAATAAAAATCAAGTGAATAAAAAAGACTTGCGCATTTTGAAAATGACATTAAATGCTGGCTCATGAGTGTTAGTGCGCCGCCGGGTGCAAAGTAAATATTGCGCCGGCACCGCACAACATCCCAATATATAAAAACAGAAGAAATCTTAAAAATAAAGGGGAATTGGCCAAATAGTGGAATAAGTGACATTAAATCATGTAAGGGGATCGGTACAAAAAAAAAAAAACCTATTAAACCGCATTCGACATATCTAACATGTCTATCCCCTATACATCAATGGTCACTACATATATATGAATAGCCAAAAAAACACATTGATCAGAGGGTCTGTAGGCTATATAATGACCGACGAGGGTTTTATCAATATGAACGAAAAACCACAAATCCGAAATGAAAGGGATATAATCAAATATGATAAAAAATAAAAAATAAAAAATAAGGAATAAAGATAAAAATCAAAAATTAAAATATGTAATGCATAAAATCTGTACAAAAACAAATATAATGAAAATATCCCATATCTAGATATCATAGCCCAGTCCAACATCTCAGAACTGGCAAAGCCACAAAAGCTAACATGGTACATATAAAGAATAAATTTGACATACATAATACATAAAAAATATATATGTGTCTTACATAAGGTTCTCAACCATAATATTGGGAATGGAAAAGAAAATGAATCAGGAATTGTCAATGAAGGCATTGACATCGGTGTCAATATTAAGTCCAAAGGGGATATAAGTTTTGAGACGATGGACCCAAGACATCTCGAGTTTTGAAATTTCCCTCACTAAAGAGCTGCCCCGCCAATGAGGCTTATATTTGTCAATCCCTAAAAAAAGGGTCTTGGAAGGGTCTTTGTTGTGAAATCTCAAGTAGTGCTTAGACACAGAATGATTTGGGAAACCAATAATAATGTTAGTTATGTGTTCATTAAGTCTGACCTGTAGGGGGCGTTTTGTGCGTCCCACATATTGCAGCCCACAAGGGCATTGCAACATGTAGACCACTCCCGTGGTGACACATGTGATACATGGTTTGATGATATGATCTAATCCAGTGGCCATACTCCGAAAAGTGGTGGTCCGTCTCTGATTGCAGGAGTTCAGAGAACAGACCCTACACTTTCCGCACTTGTAAAATCCAGTGAGTTGGTCAAAAAAACCCCTACTCCTAACGGGAGGGTCAACAACATTGGGTGCTATACGATTACGTAATGACGGAGCACCTCTAAATACCACTTGAGGTTTCTCACTTATCACATTTTTTAAAGTGGCATCACTCCTAACAATGTGCCAATGTTTATTTATAAGTTTTTTTATACTCTTCTGTTGAAGAGAATAAGTAGTTATAAAAGGGACTTTTCCATGAAAATCATTTATACGTGGACCCCTTTCAACTAACAGGTCATCACGATTAATGTTGGTCACTTCATTAAGGGTTTTAATCAAAAAATCTTGTTGGTATCCCTTTTCCAAAAATCTGGAAGTAAGTATTTCGGCCTGTACATGAAATTCCTCTATTCTGGAGCAATTTCGTCTGAGTCTAATATATTGACTTTTGGGGACTGCTCTAAGCCAGGGGATGTGGTGACAGCTGTCGATAGGAATGAATGAATTCCTATCTGTGTCTTTAAAGAATGTCGAAGTGACAAAACGATCCTCTACCACTGAAATATTCAAGTCCAGAAAATTAATTTTTACCTGACTCAACTCGTAACTGAGACTTATGCCCCTTTCGTTGTTATTCAAGGACTCTAAAAAGTTCCTCAACTCACTCTCCTGGCCATTCCAAAGGAGGAGGATGTCATCTATATACCTAGCCCACAATCCAATCTGAGGTATATTGTGGGCATAGATGACATCCTCCTCCCACTTGGCCATGAAAAGATTGGCCAAGCTAGGGGCATATTTAGCCCCCATAGCTACGCCCATAGTTTGTCTATAGAACTGGCTCCCAAACCAAAAATAGTTATGGGAAGCAGCGAACTCCAGGAGAGACATAAGGAAAGCTACCTGCTGGGTAGAGAGCCTAGGGTCTCTATCTAAATAGGAATGGACTGCAGCAAAGCCTAAGTTATGCGGAATACTCGTATACAGGGAGGCCACATCTGCCGTGACCATCCATGTATCAGGACCAGCAGACAGGTTTTCTAAAAGGTTGATGACATGTCTCGTATCTTTAACATAAGAGGGAGTCATTTGGACCAAAGGCTGCAGATATGAATCGATATATCTGCCCACCCGGGAAGTGATGGAATCAATACCACTAATGATAGGTCTTCCCGGGGGGCAGACAGGATTCTTATGTATTTTAGGTAAGTAGTACAGGATCGGTGTACGTGGAGCTCTAGGGATCAGGAAATGGCTCTCTTTGTTGTTCAAAAAACCAGCTACCTGCCCTACCTTAACCAATTTTTGCAATTCCTTAATGTAGGTAAGTTTTGGATCAGAGGGTAGTTTAATATAAGTATTGGTATCACCCAAAATTCTATCAATTTCTGCCTCATAATCCGCCCGATCCAGCACCACAATAGCACCACCCTTGTCAGCAGGCCTAATGACAAGATCCTTACTCTCACAAAGTGAGTCCAAACCTTCCTGCAATACTTTTTTCATTTTGCATCTCTTCACTTCTAGTGCATCCAGGTCTCTTAAGACAACATCTCTAAAGACACGTAATGCAGCAGGGAGAGTGCCAGGAGGGTTAAAAAGTGAGGCATTAGCCAAGCCTGAATGAACAACCTGTGGAACTACATTATTTGATGTATTAAGATTATGTGTGTTGGATGATCCCATCATATATCTTTTAATATTTATCTTCCTCACAAACTTATGTACATCCATATAAGTTTGGAATTTATTTAGTCTAGCTGGGGGTACAAACTTCAAACCTTTGTCAAGAATTAGTTGTTCAGACTCTGACAAAGTTTTGGAGCTCAAATTAAAGATGCCCTTACCAATTACATTCTTGGCCTTTTTAATTGTTCGGGCTCTCCTCCCCCCTCTGGTTCCTCTCCTCTTTCTCCCAGTCTTTTTATGCCTTGTGTGGGTTTGTGAAAACCCCAACTAGTAGGTGCATTAAGGCCCAAAGAGCCCCCAGCAGGCTGTTCCTTGGTAGGGACCTGATGGAATTTGGTTCTTAAAGGTTCCTGGACTGGGACAAAAGGGGCTTGCGAGTTACCTTCAGTCACAGGGGTGTTAAGATTATACACACATGCCCAAATTGCTTAGTCTCTGGTAAGCACATTCATTGTAAGGTGACGGGCACTTTTTTGAGCTTTTGGATCGTTTCTAATCACCGCGGTGTCACAAACGTTTATTTGGATCCACATAGGAACTTCTTTTGAATGGACTTTTATTTATGTTTTTTACTTTACACATTGCTGTGTTCTTTATGCACTTAAGCTGTTTTTCCATTGTCATAATTATTTAAGGTTAATTCCTATTTATTTTGTTATTACTTTTGGACATTCTTTATTGTAGGGTCGGCGCAGTTTTTTGTTTCTGTATACTTGTTTGGTGTTGTATCACATCTATTGCTGCAGCCTGTTTCACATTTAGTACATTTGAGTTTGTTTTTTTCCCTAGCGCGGAATAATTTTTTCCATTTAACTAATAAAATTGCCAGAAGTTGGGCTTTAAATCTTTTTTCGGCAATCCATTTTGATCTTCAGCACACTGAACAGGCCAAAACATTAATATTAGAAGATAATAAAGTCGGCCTTCTGTTGATGGACAATGCCGCATTACTCCGGCCTCTTACCTCAGACATTTCATGGACGAGCAGCAAAGGGATGTTGATAGTGGTAATATCGTGGGTGCAGCACACTTTTAAGATGTTTCTCAGGCCCATAATGGCTGGATCCCGGGCAGTTATATTACCATTCCTCACATTGTCGTCCACACAAAGATGAAAAACCACATGACATTCTGACAGATTGGAGTGCCGCGTGACGTAAAATTCGCCTAGTAAAAGCAAGTTTCATTGGTAACAATAAATACATGCCATTAATAAAAATAAGAAAGAAACAAAAAGGAAATTGGGGATGTTGCAAACAAGAATCAGGCATTAGCTTTTTACTGTAGATAAAAAAACAGCTGGAATCTGGTTGCCATGTGAACAGACTGCTAATGTCAAATTGTCAAAGTCCAGGAAAACCGCTAATTATATAGCTTACACATCAGTGAAAGTCGTATTTGCTTAAAGTAGTTGCAAAAACCTCAGATATTAAATATGAACAAAGCATATTCCTCTATAGTGTGTACTTGTCTCAATTAGGAGCACTAAGTGTCATTTCGGTCTGCTGCCCCGTTCCTCTGCTATCAGCATGAATCACTTCTGACAAGTCTCCTTGACACCAACAGAAAAAAGGCACCAGGGGGTGGGCCGCCAGCTGATTGACAGCCTTAGCGCTGTTCCTGTATGCTATGTGAAGGGGGTATCTCTCTTCCCTCTAATCAGCTCTCAGAGCTCTCCTCACTGAGCTCTGCAGAGTGTAACTTAAGCTCTTCATCCCCTTTTTTCTGACAGCTCAGACATACTTTATAAATTCTGGACTTTGAATAGATGTAGAGAAGAGAACACTGCAGATAAACAGGTACAACTTATATTGAAAGAAGATGCTACCATCACTCTGTGCCCTTGGTCGTGGTGCACTTTTCAAACATGACAATGATCCAAAACACACATCTAAGGCCACTGTTGCATATCTGAAGAACAGGGTGAAAGTGATTCAATGACCAAGTATGTCTCCTGATATGAACCCAATCGACCACCTATGGGAAATTCTGAAGAGACAAGTTGAGCATCACTTTCCTTCCAGCATCCAGGCTCTAAAAGAGGTCGTTCTTGAAGAATTGAAAAAGATAGATGTTGCAATATGTCACCAACTGTTCATTCCATCCCTTTAAGACTTGGTGCTGTCCTTACAAATCATGGAGGTCATACAAAATACTAGATGTTGTAGTTATTTTTGTGGGGTGTATTAATTTTTGCATCAACTAATTTGAGTAAAACTAAAGATATTGTGATCCAAGTTATATTACTAACCTTACTTTCACGTAATGAGCTGTAAACGTTCACAATTCTGGAATTTGTTCATTGAGATATTGATTCAAATTATATATAATATTTTTTTTCAATGCTCATATATATATATATATATATATAGATATATATATCTATATATATCTATATATATATATATATATATATATATATATATATATATATAAAATCAATCTCTCTCTCTATATGAAAAGTCCACAGGATTGCTGTACTTAAAATTTCTTTATTGAACTGATAGTTCATGCATTACATGATGTGGAACTACATGATTTCCCTTTGGGGCTCACAAGCTTACGCCCTTCATCAGGTTAGGAACGCATCTAAAGTTCCATGTGTAACACACATGACTGTATAAATACCTTCACCCTACACATTTGGAATCAATTATGTGATCAATCAATTAATGTCAATTACATCCTTATCTTATACATCTTTAGGATAGCAAGGCTCAAATACTGAATTAGGGATAAATTAGTACAGTTGCCTTTAGCGAGACATCTTTTGGAAATAGGACGTTCAATCTCTCAATTAAAAACGTATGGTGCTGGGGTGGCAGATAAAAAAAAATAAAAAATGGAGGTATATTGCATCAATTTTCTCAATACTATTGTCCCTAAGGTGTTAAACAAAGATTTGGATTTGTATTTATTTGATTTTGTTTGATCTTCTAAGTATTTAATAAAAAAAAATGACAATCGTATCTATGGGATTGCTAGATAGTGATATATTATGTATACGTTTCTTTCAAAAGATTAACGTGTTGGAGGCTCTTTTGCTGAAATAATGAGAGGGCCTTAGATTCTGCTAGCCATTTCCTCACCAGTGATTTAAAGATGTATAAGGATGTAATTTGCATTAATCACATAACTGATTCCAAATGTGTAGGGTGAAGGTATTCAACCACTTCCCTACAGGGCTCTTACACCCCTCTTCCTGCCCAGGCCATTTTTCATTTTTTAGCACTGTCGCACTTTGAATGACAATTGCACGGTCATGCTACAGTGTACCATAACAAATTTTTTCTTCACACAAATAGAGCTTTCTTTTGGTGCTATTTAACCACTTCCCACCCGGCCAATGCATATATACAGCCGGGTGGGAGCCGTCTACTCCTGATAGGACGTTCAGGAACGTCCTTCAGGAGTAGCGGGATCGCGCGCGCGCGTGCCCGCGCAGCGGCGCGATCCCGATGTGCTCGTGTCACCCGGACACGGCACATCTCAGATCGGCAGGAGGGCTCTGTGATTGGCCCTCCTGATCACATGACGGCCGTGTCCAATCACGGCCGTCATGTGATGTAAACAAACAGCCGGTTGCTAGGCAATCGGCTCTCCTCTCCTCACACGGAAGTCACCGCTGAGGAGAGGAGAGCAGAACGCTGCAGCCGGCTGATGATCAGTGAGTATGGGCTGCTTTTTACAGCTTTTTACTCACTGATCATCAGTGTAGTGTAATCACACAACACACCACACAGTACAAACACAGTCCCCACATATGTCCCCAAAACGCACATGTCCCCAAAACATACATGTCCCCAAATAATAAAAACACATGTCCCTAATAATAAAAACATGTCCCCCACATATGTCCCACTAAAATCACATGTCCCAATGATTATCTGCACACATATGTACGTGATCACCTGCACACATATGTACATGATCATTTGCGTACATATGTCCGTGATCACACAAACCAATTATTATACACTTAACGGAATTTTTTTTACCAAAAACATGTAGCAGAATACATTTTGGCTTAAATTTATGACAAAATTTGATTTTATTGGATTTCTTTTCAAATAGAAAAAAGAAAATATTGTTTTTTTTCCAAATTTCCGCTATTTTTGCGCTTATATCGCAAAAAAAAAAAAAAAAAAAAAACGAGTCGTGAATAAATAACACCAAAATAAAGCTCTATTTGTGCGAACAAAATGATAAAAATTTTATTTGGGTACAGTGTAGCATGACCGCGCAATTGTCACTGAAAGCGCTAGAGCGCTGAAAGCTGAAAATTGGGCTGGGAAGGAAGGGGGTGAAAGTGCCCTGTATTGTAGTGGTTAATCACTCCTGGGTTTTTAATTTTTTACAACAAAAAAAAGACCAAAAATTGTGTTTGCTTTTTTTCTGTCAGTAAATTTTGTAACCAAGTCATTTTTCGCCTTCACTGATGTGCACTGGTGAGGCGGCACTGATGAGTTGGCTCTAATGGGCACTGATGAGGTGGCCCATATGGGCACTAATATGTTGCACTTATGGGCACTGATAGGTGGCACTGGTGGGAACCAATAGGCGGTACTGGTGGGAACCAATAGGCGGTACTGGTGGGAACCAATAGGCGGGATGGATAGGCGGTACAGATGGGCATTGATGGGCTGCACTGATTGCCAGCACTGACTGGCATCACTAATGGGCACTGATTGGTGACACTGTATTGCTTTATTGTAATCAGGGCACTGATGATCATTGCCCCGATTACAGTCCTAGATGTCCCCTTGTGTGTAGATGCCGCTGATTGGCTCTCCTCGCCACACACTCTGTCAGTGTGAGGTGAGGAGAGCTGATTACCGGCATCTCCGTTTACCAATCACATGGTTAAAAACCCACGGGCGCGGCTCTTTACAGAGATCGGTGTCGTGCTGTGTCCTAGCAACACAGTGCAGGTGCAATCCCTAGCGGCCCCCGTGGGTGTGCGAGAGTAGCCGTTCAGGGATGCCGCCATATGACGTCATCCCAGAACGAGAGCCGCACCGGGCAGCAAGCAGTTAAACATTAATGTGTCTAACTGGAACTTTAGTTGCGTTTTTGAAGGAAGTAAGCTTGTGAGCCCCAAACGGAAATCATGTACTTCCACATCATGTAATGCAATGCATGTTTGAACTATCAGTTCAATAAAGAAATTTTAAGTGCAGCAATCCTGTGGACTTTTCTTCTTAGATTCGGTTGGTGGGATGACCAGATTGCACTGCACAAGTTGAAGACTGGGTGCGGCTTTCCTCCATTTCAAGAAGAGAGATAAATAATTATTTTATTAAAAATACAAGAGGCATGTGCATTCTTAGTTGAATCTTGGTGTGCTTTATGTACTTTTTCCAGGTCTGTGCAGCTATCCAGCATGTAACTCCACCTACACTTTGCCCTTGAACTTTGACTGGTCACTGCTGCCTCCTCTCCTTGTACAGGGTGACTGGTCTTGTATCCGCCCCCTCATGTAGTTTGTTTGCAAAGGCATTTGGTACACAGAAAAAAAAAAGATTTATATCCTATGTAGCTATGAAGGATATATAGATGAATTGCTCAAAGGTCAGTTTTAAACAAAGTATGCTTACAAAGTAATTTAATTTAAACTGGTCACATGACCTGATAGAAAAAAAGCAATTGAGCAAGGCATACACTTACCAGGCAATAAATTACACTGGTTTCTCTCGCTGCTTTTTACTTTATCACGTGCTTCATTGTCATTGGTGGTGTCTGTAACATATAAACAAAAACAACCTTTAACATGAAAAACTGACTTTTAAAGGAAGGAAGGAAGGAAGGAAGGAAGGAAGGAAGGAAGGAAGGAAGGAAGGAAGGAAGGAAGGAAGGATCAAAATAAAAAAAGTTTTTAAATCATGAGCAAAATATGACCAAACGGTAATATGTGTAAATACAAATAAACCAGCAAAATCACATACATAGCACCACACTGTGCCTGTTTTGGAACAATGTCCCTCTTTCCTCCTCATTTAGGTCTGATTTATAAGACCCCTTTCACACCGAGCCGCCCCAGGCGTCAGCGGTATAGCGCCGCTTAACCTAAACTATTTGTTTGAACCCCCCCGCTAGCAGCCGAAAAGGGGTTAAATCCGCCCGCAAAACACCACCGGAGCGGCGTTTTGCCTGTGGTATCGCAGCGCTGCCCCATTGATTTCAATGGGGAGCAGCGATGGAGCAGTAGTGGAGGAGCGGTGAGTTCTCCAAAGAAGCTGCTGGCAGGACTTTTTTTGTGACGCCCTGCCAGCGCACCGCTCCAGTGTGAAAGCCCTCGGGCTTTCACACTGGAATGAATGGAACCGCTTTTTGCAGGTGCTATTTTTACCACCATAGTGCCTGAAAAACACCTGCAGTGTGAAAGGGGTCTTATAGTTGTATATAAAATACACTCTCTTTCAAAAAGTGTTTCCCAATGCTAAACATTCCATCCAATTTCTAAATATTTCTGTGTACTGTATTGTTTGTACATTGCAAAAGCCAATATAAAGGCATAGGAGTGAAAAAAAAAATAAAAAAAATAAAAACAACCACTTGCGGGTTTAACTAATTTTTTTTGTTTAATAAGGGGCATAGCAGGGGGGTGTGTCCTATGCCTAGATACTTTGCTAATAGGTGTCCCTAGTTCCGATCTCAAAAAGTTGGGAGGTATGCACATGTAGTAGGTCAAAATAAAATACACAAAGCAAAAGAAACATACAAATAAAACTGATGGAAAATAACGTGTGTGTGTGGAAAGCTCAAAAGCCAACCAATATTTCAGTTTAAATCCACTACATTTTGGGTGAATATACATTTTTGCATTTTTTTTTCTACGTAGCAGCCACAGGTCAAACAGCAAAGCCTGTCCCCTGCCAGCATGCTGCAGAAAGGGTCCTTTCTCTCTGTGTAGAAGCAGTGGTCTCTCTGCAGAGGTCCAATACAACAACTGATTCAGACCTACAGCTGTGCAATAAGTAAAACACAAGATCCTTGCTTATTGGAGAGCTGGCAGTAAATAGGCTATTCTACTCCAGATAAAGAGTCAAATAATTTAAATGATTAAAGCGTTAAAACAGAAAGGGATCATGATCGCAGCAATTCTTAACGGACACCGGAAAAAAAAGGATAAGCTTGATAATTTTCACTTTGTTAGTTGAGTACCTGACACTACCGCTTAAAGATTCACATATAAAAGAACTTTTTACATTTCTGAATCCTTTACCCACTTAAGCTCCGGAAAGGTTTTACCCCCTTTATGACCAGGGCAATGTTTGCTATTCGGCACTGTGCTACTTTAACTGGCAATTGCGAGGTCATGCAACACAGTACCCAAATGTAATTTAGATAATTTTTTCACCCAAATAGAGCTTTCTATTGGTGGTATTTGATCACCACTGTTTTTTTTTTTTTTTAATATAAATTTTTTTTTACTTTCTGCTATAAAACAGATCCAATAAAAAAGAAGAAAAAAAAAAAAAAAGAAAAAAAATCTAATTCCTTCATAAATTCAGGCCAAAATGTATTTTGCTACATGTCTTTGGTTTAAAAAACAAAAACAAAAAAACAATAAAGTGTATCTGATTTGTTTGTGTGAAAGTTATAGCGTCTACAAACAATGATATATGTACTGGAATTTTCATACTAGTAAATGGCAGTGATCTGCGACTTATAGTGGGACTGTGATAATGCAGTGGACAATCTGCCACTAACTGACACTGGGTGGGAACTCACTAGCACTGACATCACCAGTGGCACTAATACAGTAATACGATACACTGGCTGGGATGGGGTTAACATCTAGTGGCAATCAAAGGGTTAACTATGTGCCTAAAATAGTGTACTGTCGCTGCTCCGTGGACAGAGCCCTGTGTTAGCACAAGGCTCAGTACTGTGATTTGCTAAGCCGATCAGCAGGTCCCGGCCATAAATCACTGGCTGGGACCTGCTGACCGACTTGTGTTGTACTGAATGACAGCACAGATCAGGCAGCGCGCAGGCCCCCTACCCAGAAATATTGGATCATATACATGTATGTGATCCAGTGCAGTGGGGCTGCCCTGCCACAGTAAAAGTACATGGGGTGGCCCCCCAAGTGGTTAAACATACTGGTAACCTTACAGTCTGATACATATACAAATATGCAGCCCAAGTAGACTAGACAGTGCTGCTACTTAGCAGCAAATTTTTACTTTCTGTCAAAACCCAGCAGTTAAACCCTTATCAACAGGAAAGAAAAGTTGGATCTAGGGGGACAGAAAGAAGCAGTTTTTGTCCACTACTTATGCCCCACTGAGTTATCCATAGGCTGAAAGTTTCAAATTTATCAACAGTTTCTGTAATCATTGGAAAGGGCTGCGTGAGGGGTTGACCTGTCCTCGTAAAGTGAAGATTTGCTAGGTTAGAGAGAACATCTAAATATGTTAATTGTACCCAAGCAGTATCCTGTACACCGTGCCTAGGCATTCCTATGCCTTGAACCTCATAACTATATATTTGCAATGTGAGATCATCTAAAGCAGGGGTCTCCAAACTTTCGAAACAAAGGGCCAGTTTACTGTACTCAGGGCTGTCTGTCTGTGTGCCCTGTTGTCAATGGGAGTAAACAATGCCCCATCATTGGTATTCGTGGGAGGAATAGTGCTCCATCGTTTATATCAGGGGAAGGAATAATGCCCCCTTATTAGTGTCAGTGGAAGGAATTGTTTCCCCATTGTTGGCATCAGTGGGAGGAATAATGCCCCAAGGGCCAGATAAAGGCAGACAAAGGGCCGCATTCGGTGACTATTTCTCTGTCCATTCAGGGTAAAGTTACAGTGTTTCTGCAAAGCGCATCCCTTACCCCCTTATACTAACCTTATCTGTGCTGCTCCTTCCTCCACAAATTTCAAATCTGCATTCTTTTTTTTTTCCCTCCATTAAACTACCATTTGACGAATTAACAATGTGAACGGAGCTAAAATACTATTAATATATAATCATATGCATTGGCCTTTGCCTGCCGATCTCATCTAATACCCTGGATCCATTTAAGATGCCTGCAGTGTTCAGAACACATGATCTTGGCCATTATTAAGTACCTGTCATCAGCCTGCATTGAATCTCTAGGAGAAGCAAATGTATGCAATAGCCAGTCCAGAAACACAATCCCCTGGAGAATGACCTAATTCCCATCACAGGCCCTGTGATGTCTCCTAGCCACAGACAAGTGAGTTTTAAGCTTAGATCTGTCTTCATATCAGAAAACAACATGCCACAGCATCCCTGATATACTTGAAAAGCTATCAGCGGATGAGTAAAAGGGTTGCTCTATATGAGGAGAAGGCTGATAGAGTTACTTGCTGGGAGGATTGTTGGCACCCGCAACATACTCTTTATAATCCTCAACAGTGCACAAAACACCCCAGGGTGCATTTGGAAGAACTGTATTTTTGAGAAGTGGGGTAAGGTTACGGATAGAAGCCCGGATTATCCCTGAGGTATGGGGCGGCTGAGGAGGTTGTTGCAGGTCATGGACTAAAGGAGGACACTGAGAAAACAGCAAGCATCTCAACTATTTACGGAGAAGGGAGGGAACCCTGCTCAGTAAGCAAGACTACAAAAGTCTCAGGAATAATATTTTAAGGCGAGTGATAACTTTAGGCTACTCCTAATCCACACCTATACAGACCATGGGGCTTGTTTGCGATTGTGTATGACAGAGGCACAGGAAAACCATGTAAAAATTCTACAGGGGTCTGGGCCTTAAAGCGGAGTTCCATCCAAAAGTGTAACTTCCACTTTAGTACTTTTTACCCCCTGACATGCCACATTAGGCCTGTCTTTTTGGGTGGGGGGGAGAGCGGGTACCTAGTTTTGACAGGTACCCAGCTCACACTTCTGCCCCCTCCCTCCAATCTTCTGGGACACGTCACAGGTCCCAGAAGATTGCACGGCCATCCACAACGTGCGAGACTTGCGCATACACTTTTTGTAGCTACTGACTTTTAATAAACACAGACCTGGGTGGAACGGCTTTAACTCTACCATCTCCACAACAGCACTTAAAGTCTACCTAAACCCAAAAACAAAATATAAAATATTGCAAGCTACGAGTCTTTAGATGTGGTGTCTGCATTTGTATTTTTTTACCTTTATTTTCACCTAGTGATCCTGAAAACATTTCCTGCCCCCCCCCCCCCCTCATATCTACACTAATTTCACTGTTGTATCTATGGAAGGAGCCATAGATGTTGCACAGGCTGAACTTAAAGTAGACGGAAGGGCAACTTATAATGAACTGCTCCATTGGTACCTTTTTAACTATCATCTGCTTGGATTTGTAAAAAAAAGCCTACACAATACCTTATGTCTATGTGTTCAGTGGTCATGTGACCATTAATTCGGTCTTGGTTCGCTTTGCCCCGTTAGTGGCAGGTGGCGATTTTACGGAGGAAGAACATGAAAACGAGAAGTTACATGGGTAGGTTTGAGCTTCGTTGCACGCAGAAACTTAGAATGATGTGTCTGACGTCCCCTAAGTTTCTACATACATAATTAAAGCGGAGTGCCAGGCTTTTTTTGTTTATTAAAAGTCAGCGGCTACAAAAAGTATAGCTGCTGACTTTTAATAAACAGACACTTACCTGTTCCAAGGTCCAGCGATGCGGCCACACGGAGCTATGGGCACCCAGCCGTGACAGCTTGCATGTCCCAGAAGATTGCAGAGAGGAAAGGGCCACCTAGAGGGAGAGGAGTCACTGCCTAGGAGGCCCGTAGGCAGAAGCAGGAAGTAGGACAGGAAGTCCCACTCAAAACTAAGCACCTCCCCCCCCCCTCCAAAACAAAATTACATGCCCAATGTGGCACGTAAGGGGGCGAGGAGTGCCCAAAGCGGAAGTTCCACTTTTGGGTGGAACTCCACTTTAAGTAGGGCAGCTTTCAGCTGCCAACATTGCTAGGGAGCTCAGTCATTTCAGTAGTGGCTGATCTCCATTGCTGTCCCTGGACAGGAAATAAAGCTTAACCACTTCAATACCAGACACTTTCAACCCCTTTCTGCCCAGGCAAATTTTTAGCTTTCAGTGCTGTCACAATGTGAATGCCAATTACTCATTAGTGCAACACTGTACCCAAATGAAATGTTTAGCATTTTTCTTTTTTTAAGACAGATAGAGCTTTCTTTTGGTGGTATTTAATCACCTCTGCATTTTTTATTTGTTAAGCTATATAAATAAATAAAAAAAAATACAGAAAATTTAGAAAAACCAACCAACAAAAGAACCCTTTTTTGTTTCTGTTATAACATTTTGCAAATAAATCTTCCTTCATAAATTTAGGACAATTTTTTCTACGATATAGATATCCATCTACTGTATACAGTTGTGCTCATAAGTTTACATACCTTGGCAGAATTTATGATTTATTGGCCATTTTTCAGAGAATATGAATGACCAACACAAACATTTTTCTTTCACTCATGGTTAGTGTTTGGCTGAAGCCATTTATTATCAATGAGCTGTGTTTACTCTTTTTAAAATCATAATGGCAACAGAAACTACCAAAATGACCCCGATCAAATTAAAGGTTTACATACCCAGAGTTCTTAATACCATGTATTGCCCCCTTTAACATCAATGACAGCTTGAAGTCTTTTGTGGTATTTGTGGATGAGGCTCTATCTTCTCAGATGGTAAAGCTGCCCATTCCTCTTGGCAAAAAGCCTCCAGTTCCTGTAAATTCTTGGGCTGTCTTGCATGAACTGCACGTTTGAGATCTCCCCAGAGTGGCTCAATGATATTGAAGTCAGGAGACTGAGATGGCCACTCCAGAACCTTCACTTTATTCTGCTGTAGCCAATGACAGGTCGACTCGGCCTTGTGTTTTGGATCATTGTCATGTTGGAATGTCCAAGTAAATGCCATGCACAGCTTCTTGACTGATGAGTGCAAATGTTCCTCCAGTATTTTTTGATAACATACTTCATTCATCTTGCCAACAATTTTGACCAAATCTCCTGTACCTTTGTAGCTCATACATCCCCAAAACATCAGCAATCCACCTCCATGTTTCACAGTAGGAATGGTGTACCTTTCATCATAGGCCTTGTTGACTTCTCTCCAAATGTAGCGTTCATGGTTGTGGCCAAAAAGCAAAATTTTGGTCTCATCACTCTAAATGACTTTGTGCCAGAAGGTTTGAGGCCTGTCTCTGTGCTGTTTGGCGTATTGTAAGCTAAATACTTTGTGGCATTTGCGTAGTAATGGCTTTCTTCTGGCATCTTTCTTCAAGTGCCTCAGTGTGCATCTTGAAACAGCCACACATGTTTTAAGAGAGTCCTGTATTTCACCTGAAGTTATTTGTGGGTTTTCTTTGCATCCCAAACAATATATTCCTGGCAGTTGTGGCCGACATTTTAGTTGGTCTACCTGACCGCAGTTTGGTTTCAACAGAACCCCTCATTTTCCACTTCTTGATTAGAGTTTGAACACTGCTGATTGGCAGTCTCAATTCCTTGGATATCTTTTTATCTCTTTCCTGTTTTATACAGTTCAACTACCTTTTCCTGCAGATACTTTGACAATTCTTTTGCTTTCCCTATCCAGAAATGTCAGTGCAGCACTGAATGAAAGATGTAAGAGTCTGTCAGGAGTCCAGCAACGCATTGACCTTTTATACACACACCAACTACAAGCAAACAGATCACAGGTGAGGATGGTTACTTTTAATAGCCAGTCAACTTGTATGCATGTTATCAGGCCAAAATCAACAAGGTACGTAAGCTTTTGATCAGGGTCATTTGGGTAGGTTCCGTTGCCATTATGATTTAAAAAGAGTAAACGCACTCGAATGATACAAAAAAATGGCTTCACCCAAACACTAACCACGAGTGAAAAATGTTTTTGTGTCATCAATCATATTCTCTGAAAAATGGCCAAGAAATCATAAATTCTGCCAGTGTATGTAAACTTATGACCACAACTGTATACATAATAAAATTATATTATGGGGCAGCACAGTGGTTAGCACTCTCGCCTAGCAGTAAAAAGGGTCGCTGGTTCGAATCCCAACCACGACACTACCTGCCTGGAGTTTGCATGTTCTCCCTGTGCCTGCGTGGGTTTCCTCTGAGTACTCCGGTTTCCTCCCACACGCCAAAAGACATGCAGGTAGGTTAATTGGCTTCTGTCCAAAATTGGCCCTAGTATATGAATGGGGACCTTTGGATTGTGGGCTCCTTGATGGTAGGGACCGATGTGAGTGTGCAATGTACAGGGATAGAGACAATTGTAGATACTCACTCAGGTTGAACTGGATGGACTGGTGTCTTTATTCAATCTTACTAATTATGTAAATGTGCTCGTCGTCATAGCCAGAGGTTATCTTTGGGAAATAGACGTATGAGTGCTGCCAGCATTGCTGCAGAGATTGAAGGGGTGGGGAGTCAGCCTGTCAGTGCTCAGACTATACGCCGCACACTGCATCAAATTGGTTTGCATGGCTGATGTCCCAGAAAGAAGCCTCTTCTACAGATGATGCACAAGAAAGCCTGCAAACAGTTTGCTGAAGACAAGCAGACTAAGGACATGGATTACTGGAACCATGTCCTGTGGTCTCATGAGACCAAGATAAACGTATTTAGTTCAGATGGTGTCAAGCGTGTGTGGCGGGTGGAGTGCAAAGACAAGTGTGTCTTGCCTTCATTTAAGCATGGTGGTGGGAGTGTCATGGTCTGGGGCTGCATGAGTGCTCCTGGCATTGGGGAGCTACAGTTCATTGAGGGAACCATGAATGCCAACATGTACTGCGACTGACTGAAGCAGGGCAAGATCCCCTCCCTTCAGAGACTGGGCCGCAAGGCAGAATTCCAACATAACAATCCCAAACACACCTCCAAGACGACTACTGCCTTGCTAAAGAAGCTGAGGGTAAAGGTAATGGACTGGCCAAGTATGTCTCCAGACCTAAACCCTATTGAGCACATGTGAGGCATCTTCAAAACGGAAGGTGGTGGAGCGCAAGGTCTCCAACATTCACCAGCTCTGTGATGTAGTCATGGAGGAGTGGAAGAGGACTCCAGTGGAAATATGTGAAGCTCTGGTGAGTGCTGGAAAATAATGTTGGCCACTCAAAAATATTGACACTTTGGGCCCAATTTGGACATTTTCACTTAGGGGTGTACTGCCAGTAGTTTAGTCATTAATGGCTGTGTGTGAGTTATTTTGAGGTGACAGAAAATATACACGGTTAAACACAAGCTGTATACTCGCTAAACATTGTAGCAAAGTGCCATTTCTTCAGTGTTGTCACATGAAAACATGTACTATATTTTCAAAAATGTAAGGGGTGCTGATGGCCTCTCATTTCTTGAGGCCCTAAAATACCAGGACAGGAAAAATGTTTTTGTTTTTTTAACACTAGCATTGCATACAAAGGTGATGATCACTGTCATAAGCAATCATTTTTATGGATGACATTCATTCATAACCATTATGTATTAGGATAGCAGTTATTGGCCACAGCTATCACATGAAACAGTGCACTATGATTGGCCCTGTCTGTTCCATGTGATCCCTGTGACCAATCACACAAATCACAATGCTGCACAACAAATGGCTATATATAACAGCCATTCATGGTGTACAACTGTCATGTGGTCGCTGCGATTGGTCACATAGATCACAAGATACCGGAATTGGCTCGGTACACTGATCTGTCATCCGCTGTGTGTTCGGTGGACACAGTGGGTGACAGATCAAGTTGCAGTGCAGCTGACATTTTCAAATTTTTCCCTAAAAAGACACTTTAAAAGATGTCCGACTTTGTTCCCTTCGATTGATGTGACTAGTAGTTTAAATCAGTAAAAAGCAGTCCTTGTCACAGGAAAATGTTCTTTGCCTGAAAAATTTAAAATGAATGCAGCCACCACATCTAGAAAGACAGGTAAGTTTTAATATACTGAATTACATTTTTGTTTTTGGGTTTATAAACACATTAGTATCATTGCACTTTCATTAAAATGCAGAGAACTACACTCTAAAAATTGTCTACTTGTTATTTTTGGAGACCTATCCATTTCTAACCATGAGACATGCATACTATGAATTGTTTATTTTTATGCTAAAAAGACCCTCCTGCTAACACGGAAAGGCTCTTCACCTCCCACTACTACCTTGTGGTTGCAATTGATTAACGCTCACCTCCCGCTCTATAAGCGTACTTTTGAACTTCGCAAAAAGTGTTGTTTGATGCTATTTGGGACTGTTTGGGACTGTTGGATATTATTCAGTGGCGTAACTAGAACCTTCAGGGCCCGATGCAAAAAAAAGATGAAGGGCCCCCCTGAACCCCAGGCAGGGCCCTTCCCTCCGAGTCCGGCGGTGGAACTCCAGGGCGTGGTCACAGGTATGACCTTTGGGAGCCCTGGAGTTCCACCACTGGTATCAGTAGTTTTTTTTTATTATTTTTTATTTTTAGGTGCCCCATTGGGGGACTGTCCCTAGGCAGGATGGGGTCCCTGTCCCCAGAAGAGATGAGGTCCTTTTCTCCAGGGCAGATGAAGTTACTGCCCCCAGGTGAGAAGGGGTCCCTGTCCCCAGGGGAGGTGGGGGTCCTTGTCCCCACGTGAGAAGGGGTCCCTGTCCCCACGTGAGAAGGGGTCCCTGTCCCCAGGGGGAGATGGAGGGGGTATGTAATGGTGTGTGGGGGATGGGGTCCTCTCACTCACCATGACCAAGCTGTAGGCCGCGCACTCATCCATGTTGGCCTTGGCTCCATCCAGTGTGCTGGACAAGCGATCAGCATATCTCCCAGAAAGACCTTTCATCATCTGTGTATTATGGGGGAGGAGGGGGGCTGGCAGACAAGCCTGCAGTGTCCTCCGGGGAGCCGACTCTCATAGGGCTGCACTGCATCTGTGTGCTTAAAGTTTGTTTACCTGGGAGAAGTATGCAGTGCAGTGTGGGCCGGACTCAGGGGGGGGGGGGGGCGGGACTCTGGCTGGGGAAAACAGACATCGGACTGAGCGGCAATGCATGGAGCAGGAGAGGGGTACTCCGAGTAGCCGGCCGAGGACACAGGTCATGCGGGGAATGCACAACTAAAGAGCAGCCAGTGCGATAGTCGAGCATGGAGCTCTGCTAGTCACCCTCCAGCCACCCGTGTGCATGGTGCACTGGTACCCCTAGTTGCCTATGCTGCTGCCGGCCATATGTAGAGGGGGCTGCATGGGCCCCTTGCATCACAGGGCCCAGTTGCGGTCGCGACTGCTGCACCCCCTATAGTTACGCCCCCGATATTATTACTTATGAGTGATTTCACATTACTAAACTTTATGACCTGCTGCTTGACCTGACCATAATACCCAGTGTACTGTTTGTAGCATCCTTCTCTTTGTTCTCTATTAAATATCGATAAATAACTCATGGACTTTTTTTTCTGTATTATTAATCAGCTTGCAGAGATTTTACTGGCCTTGCACAGGGACATTTTTCCATGCTTGTTTACTGTCGTATTTGTTTGAATACTTTTGCATCATACAATAATGAAACAGAAGTAGTGTGCATCTGACAGGAGCATAAAGAAAGACTTCTTTACAATATAGGCTAGGAATATTTTCAGTTGACTTCCCCTGTAGCTAGTTCCAACAACCTAGCAACAACAAACTAACTTCTTAGTAGACTGCTTCAAAAACAGTTCTGAAGAGTCTTTAACCACTTAATGGCCGTAAGGATTTACCCCCTTAATGACCAGGCCATTCTTTGCAATTTGGCACTGCGTTGCTTTAACTGGCAATTGCACGGTCGTGCAATGCTGTATCCAAACACAAATAGAGCTTTCTTTTGGTGGTGTTTGATTACCTCTGCGGTTTTTCAATTTTTTGCGTTATAAATAAAAAAAGAGCAACAATTTTGAAAAGAAAAAAAAAAAAAAGTTTTATTTTGTTATAATAAATATTCCCAAAAAAATATATAAAAAGGGTCGAATTTCTTCCTCAGTTTAGGCCAATATGTATTCTTCTACATATTTTTGGTTAAAAACAAAAAAAACAAAGCCCCCACCAAAAAAATGCAATAAGCATATATTGATTGGTTTGCGCAAAAGTTATAGTGTCTACAAAATAGGGAATAGATGTTATGGCTTTTTTTTTTTTTTTTTTTTTTAGTAATGGCGGCAATCTGCAATTTTTTGCAGGACTGTGACAGTGCGGCGGACTGATCTGACACTTTTTTGGGACCAGTGACATTTATACAGCGATCTGTGCTATAAAAATGCACCGATTACTGTATAAATGTTACTGGCAGGGAAGGGGTTAACACCAGGGGCGATCAAAGGGTTAAATGTGTTCCTTGGGAGGTGTTTCTAACTGTATGGGGGCTGGGCTGACTGGGGGAGAGAGAGAGCGCACTGTTCCTAATCACTATCACAATCACTCAGCTACCCTGTTAGAACGGGGATCCGCCGTGTTTACACTGGAATATCACTATTCTGCCAGTGTGTGGAGTGATTGTGGGTGGCCGGTGGACATCGCTTCCACCAACCACAAGCATGGGCTCCTGGGGGGCTGCACGCGCCTGCTATATCTATTACACAAAGCGACGTACAATGACGACGATTCGCGTAATAGAGCCAAGCTGCCGTAATACAACTGCGGAGGCTGGTCTTTAAGTGGTTAAAAGAAAAAATATATAACTGGCTAACAATATTTATAAGAAAGAACACTATAGTTTGTTGATCCAAAGTGTATGCAATTGCCTTAGGGGATCGGGGAGTAATCTTTTCAATGTTGGATTAAATTGAATCACCCTCCATCTGGATCAACAGCGGGTTTAGGGTTCTAAACATACAGGTTTTTAAAATGCCCCCGTCACTACGGGGTCACCTTTAAGAGAAGGCTAGTCCTGTAAAAGAAGCCCATCCATACTCGAAATGCTGCCGCTTCATTGTTCCCCAGGTGCTCCAGGTAGCTCTTTTCCAAGTGCCGGCATACCTGTTCCCTCTGCTGCAAACGCTCCGCTTTAAAGAGGCTAATACCGGGTCCAATTGAGACAATTAAACTGCTTGAGTTTAAAAAAAGATATAATGATGTATTAACGTGGTAATAAACTAGAAAGCAAATGTTTATTACAGTATATTGCAGATTACCATTTAGATATATAGGCTGCAATAGTTTTCTTTCTTTCTTTCTTCTTTTTTGTTTTCTTCTGGTGATCCAGCCAGAAAGTCTGTTTTTCAAAATAATACTATCAGTTACAGAGATTAAACAAACCATTTAACACTAGCAGGGGTGCTTAAAATGATCAGCTGTTCTTTATGTAAAACCTTTATCCCAAAAGGAAAAAAAAAAAAAAAAAAAAGTTGCTGTAACTGTGTTTGACTTCAACAAAGTTAGACCCCTTTCACACTGGGGCCGCCCGTGCGTTAGCATTAAAGCGCTGCTCTTTTTAGCAGCGCTTTGTGGCCACTAGTGTGGTGCTTTAAACCCCAAAGAAGAGGTTAAAAACGCCTGTCTTGCGGCGCTTCAAAAATGATGCCCATTCATCTCAATGGGCACGGTGTTTTGGGAGAGTTGTATACAGCGCTCCCAAACCGCCGCAAAGATGCTGCTTGTAGGACTTTTCCTAACATTCCGCAAGCTTCCATGCCCGTGAAAGCACTTGGGCGGCATGGGAGGCAGTTTTCAGGTGCCATTTCTATTGCTAAACCGCCCTAAAACTGCCTCAGTGTGAAAGGGGTCTTAGTGCATTTAAATCTGCTAGTCCATCTAACATTCCCATTCCCTCAGATGGAAAATGCTGCTATCCAAAGGTGCTGCTGTGCTCCTTCATCCAGAGTGGGAGCACAATACAGGAGGTGTGTTACTGGCCAGATCACCAGGTGAAAACAGGGGAAAAAAAAAGAAAGAAAAGAAAACAAATGCAGCTACTACATCCAAGGATTGGTAAGCTGCAATATACTGTAGTACATTTTTGGTTTTGGGTTTAATACTGCTTTAAATGACTACAGAGCTGAATTTGTACCTTTTATATTTGCCTAGTGCTCAGCTTTAAGCATTCCGAATTTTTGTGGGGGTGAGCTGGGCTTGTGCTTTGAAAAATCATTTACGGTTATATTTACATACCGTTAATACGATGACAGAAGGCTAATTAGAGAAACTTCACTGGCTTTGAGGATTTGGATGAACGACATTCTATGAAATTTTATTTTCGAGAGACACACGACACCAGAGGTTCCTCACATGCCACAGCAAGCATCTAAATATACGTCGCAAACATCAAAACGGAGACAAATATGGAACCCCCTGAAAGCATTAACCTTGTAGTCATGCGACTAGTCACATGACTTCCCTGCAACAAAAGGCCGCATTATTTGAAGAGAGAATTGTTCTTGTTGCCCATTGCAATGAATGGCTTTCCTGTCTGCATTGCAGTATGCAACAACATGATTGGTTGCTATGGACAGCAGGAATTGTGCTTCCTTCAGACTTATAGACCACACAAAGTACCACCAGTGTGCAGTCTCTAGCGATTGCCTACAGTGGAATTCCAAACAGATATATATATAAAAAAAAAAAAAAACATTACTGAATGTAACTATGTAGTCACAATTAACAGTTTTTTTTTTTTAAAGTGATTCTCATTTGGATTTGATGCCAGCCTCCTGTACAGCAGCACTCCAACTGGAGGAGGGTGGGGCAGCATTTGGAGCCAATCAAGAGAAGTACAGTGAGCAGAGGGATTAGCTGTTCATTAAAGCAGGCCATAGATTATTGTATTTTGTTTGGTTGCAGGAAAGAAAATAGCTTGATTTATAAACACAGTCAGTTTCACAGAGCTAGCGTTCTTCCGGCGGGGGGGGGGGGGGGGGGGGCGGTTGAACACAATAATTATTGCTAGCAGCTAAAGCCACTGGCAATAATTGTGTGCTAGAAATCTAACATGCATGCTGGTTGTACCCAGGGCTGGGAAAGGACAAGGGGTGGGCAGGAGGGGAAGCTGCGTGTATATCTGTGTGTGGGGGGGCTCCATAAGGAGATTGGGGGGGGGAGGGGACTTGTGTTGGGAGGGGGGAAGAGGATTTGTGCTAGGAGGGGCAATTTGTGCTAAAAAGAGGTATCACTATAGGTAATAGATGGCTGAGTGAACAGTCACAAAAAGCTGCAGCTGTCGAAAGCCTGTCATTGCAGTGTGCATCTCAATGGCTGCAGCTATCTGCACAGGTGTCAATCCCAGCCACAGGAATAAGTAGCTTCTTGTCACTGGGATACGCAGCATGGCTTAACACCCATGTGAATAGGGCCTAACTGCAGCAAAGGAAAGACAGATCTCGCTGTACATATAGAAAGGGCTTTTGTAAACCTCAGGGACCCCCCTTGGAAGCTCTGTTAATCAGCTATTATAACATATTCACCGAGCAGATTGTTTAACATCACCATATACCACCACAGAGAAAATGCCCCGTTAACTTCATAAAACGATTGCTTTTCCAAAGAACCTCAAAATCGTGTGCGTGTGTGTGTGTGTGTGCGTGTTAAAGCGGAATTCCAGGCAAAAAGAGAACTCAGTCTCAAACAAATGACCACCCCCTACCTTTTTTTTCTCCAATTTTTTCCTTTGGGACTCCCATCCTATGTCGCTGCGGTGAGGTATGTCACTTCTGTGGTTGCATCCATCTCTCCTCCTTCCCCCTGCTGCCTTCTGGGACCTGCGTGTGTCCCAGAAGATGACAGGACCATTCGGAAAGCCCCGCGTGACTTGCGCATGCGCAGTATAAAACCGGCTGTGAAGCCTAAACTGCCAGTTTCCCTTACTTACAATGCTGGCGCCTGCACGCGAAACCGATAGATGGATCACCTTGTGGTGCTGACACCGCGGGCTCCCTGGACAGGTAAGTGTCCTTATATTAAAAGTCAGCAGCTACAGTATTTGTAGCCGTTGACATTGATATATAATTTTTTTTCCCCAGGCTGGAACTCCTCTTTAAGTGGGCAGGTTTTATACTTTCATCTTGCAAGAACAGCCATGTAAAAGTCATGGCACAGAATACAGACCAGGAAGTCCATGAAACATATGGTATTGGCTTTCAGTGCTGATAGTTTTTAGCATTAAAGTGGAGGTCCACCTTAAAAAAATAAAAAATTAAAAAAAAAATCAGCAGCTACAAATACTGCAGCTGCTGACTTTTAATAAATGGACACTTACCGGGCGGGCATCTGCGGCTAGCTATTCCCGGAAGTGGGTGCAGATACCTGGATTATACAGGTATCTTCACCCCCCCCCCGAAAGGTGCCAATTGTGGCACTGGGAGGGGGGGGGGGATCCGATGAGCGGAAGTTTCACTTTAGGGTGGAACTTCGCTTTAAGCTTCCAGTGCCAAAATCAAACGAAAAAGAAAACACAAAAACTTCACCTACGCTAGAATGGCAGTTCTGGCAACAATTTCCACACACTTGAGGGGAAAATTCACACCTTATTTCTGGGACAGAAAGTGAAAGGAAAGCAACCCCTCACAGAAAACTGTAAAACTGACAGATTGCAATCCTTCCCTATTTATGGTCTATATGCGATACGATATCGGCCAAAAGTGCACAGGACCCTTTTTTTGGTCCGCACCAGAGTCAGATGTGTTAAGCTAAAATAAAATGATTTAAAGTAAAACTATAGGACAAACTTTTGGATAGAGTGAGTGAGGGTCATAACCCCTGTCAGTTTACTTTTTTGGCTATCTGACCCATTGAGATCTCCTCTCACTTCTTGCCCATTAGCCAAAACAGGAAGTGAGAGGAAATTCCTGCAAATTAAAAATCCCCTGGGCCCCCCCCCCCCCAGGTCACAGGAACTAGTGTCCCCATTGGAAGGTTTCTATCACATTTCTGGGGACAACCAAAAATTTGGGAATTCTCCCGATTGCACAGACAGCGATAAAAACCTGAAAGGTATTCTAATCCATCGCCTGGCTTCAAAATTTTTTTAAAGTTTTGCCTTTAGTTATACTTTAATACTACTCAATACTACTTTGACCGACTAAACACTTACCATAACCGCTATGTTTATATACCTAACCAAAATCCTAACAATGAAGGTGCGGAGCTGCATTTATCTTCTTCTGCGCCTACGGTACCATACTATTTTCTGTACTGTTTCAAGTTATAAAAAAAAATTGGTTCTGTTGTTGAAATTAACGGATTCATAGTTCTTGGATGCAATAGATATTGAAGGAGGCTTGCTGAAATCGTGAATCCTACAGAACTTAGAACTTTTATCTTTTTAATGAGGGCCTGTACTGTGGAAGCTGTGGATAATAAAGGCAAGCAGAGGAGAAGTTATCTTGGTAAAGGAGCAGAGCTGTGGACAATAAGAGGAAAGCAGAGGAGAAGTTATCTTGGTAAAGAAGCAGAGCTTCGCTTTCCATGCTAGAGCTGCTCTCTGATGACTGGTGAGCAGATGATTGGTGACATAAATGATCAAAAAGCAGTAGGCGAGGTTAAGAAAGCACAGATCCACAGAATGGATGGAGAAGCAGGGTGATCCTTGCTCTGCAGATCCTCTGGTACAGCTTCCTCTCCAGCATGGCCAACAGTTAGCAGCACAGTAGTGACATCACTAACTCACTCCAAATCACAAGATTATCGCTCAGACAGCAGTGCCTTAGATCTCGCACTGCAGCTATAAAGCTATGAGGCTGCAGAACACTAGGACATGTTCTGCTGGTTTCCAGTAGGAAATCAATACACAAATATTAGAACCCTACACCCCACTATAAAAGTGACCCCTAACTCAAAACAAATTATTGTGCAAACCGCGTAATAAATTCTCTCGCCATCATGCTGCTGTGCGGGAAAAATTAAAACAAAATCAAAAGACAAAATGTACATTTTTTAGGGTAGGCACAATTAACATTTCTAGAAGCAGTAGGAGCTCTAGCAATTCTATGTTCCCCATAAGATAGCAAATCATCTTTGAGTTCAGGTCCGCTTTAATATCAGAAAGTTCCAGGAAGGGTTTAGATAAATCTACAGGTAAAACAGGAAAATCCCTTTAAATAAAATAAACTAAATCTGCCTTGAAATATTAGATACTGGCTGGAAATGCACGCACCGTCAACTCTCCCCCTAAGCAGGGTGGGCCAAGGAGTGTTGGCCAGAATAGTGAAGATGCCTACAAAAATATCAATGATCCCCAATCTGACTGTAAGAGGCTGGATTGGGCGCATGCCGTCTAACTCCTAAAGGGAATCATTGCAAACCGTGAACTGTGTAATAAATGATGACGGCTTTGAAAAACAGATTTAATGTAACAAATCCCTTTGCATTTAAGGCTGGACTGGAACACACTGCAAAGCAAAAAGGATTATCCAGGTCCAGTGAGTTCCTTTTAGTTTGGATCTGGGAAGTGTTGCCAAATGACTGGAATTGTCATGCCGACCATTTTTTTTTTTCATAGTACTTAGTAAAAGCTGCTGGCTGTATTTAGGAGTGCCCCAGCAGCACTTCAATTTATAGAGCAGCAGAGAGCAGATGACACGCCAAATAGAGACACAGATAAATATAGATGTGTGTTCATTTTGTTATGTGCTGATATATATTCACGTCACAGGGTTAGGCTGTTTACAACACTTGTGCCTTAAAGAAACATATAGTAGATGGCTTTGGGAACTAATGCTGCTTAAAGTGAACATGTGGAAACGCGCTATAATACAAAAGAGCAGTGCAAGCAGGCCCTGAGAACAGTTTTGTTTATGGTTCGTACATGGCGCTCCATCGATCTGGGCATCAGCCTCAACTTCAGCTCAGATTTAAGGCTCGGCCACATGCCCCGGCCTGCCCCACAGTCCAATACCAGGGTACAGCAATCAAAAACAGCATATTCACTGAATTGTTGGACATCTGGAAGACATGGTGGGGCTTTTGCTGGGCCTACGAGGACTGTGCAGCAAAAATGAACGGCCTGTTGAGGGCACAAGAAACAATGTGAAGGCATTTGCTGAAACATTTTAGGAACTTCTTTTTAGGAACCTCTGGAAATGGAGTTAGTATCTACACATAATTAAATTCACATAACAAGGTGACGTAAAAGCTCAACCCCAGACATCAAATACAAATGACATTTAGAAAACACTGCTATTCTGCTAATATCAAAGTCCAATCAATTATTGAACTTAATTTTTAGGCGTTCCAAAATGAGAATGTAGTCTTTAGGCAACTAAATTTGTGGAGAGTAAACCTCTCAGTACATAATACTTCATGCTGAACGCCGTACAGTATGAAACAGTGGAGGGAATATTTTTTATATCAGGGGACTGCATTAAAAACACAGCTGCATAAAAAAAACACACGTTTTGGTCCGTTCGCGCCAAATTCGTGTGGCTCACGGCCCACAATGCACTGGGATGGCGCAGTGCATTGCTGACTCATGATTGGCCAAGCATGCATTGTGACCCCGCATGCTTTGCCAATCGCAGCGCCAGCAGCAAGGAGAGCCATGATTGGCCACAGGCAGGATGCCTGTGGCCAATTTATAGCTCAGGCTGTGTAGTGCACGCCCCACACTATATAAGGCCGCCAGCGCGGCGGCCTTGTGTAGTGTGTTGGCATCTGAAACAGTGGGTGTTCTGTGTACCTTCAACACAGTACACACCGATCGTTTTCGGCCGATTTTCGATCTTGCTGTTGTGTAGTGGTTGTTGTCTGCGTGCCCTGACCGCACTATACACCACTATATTCACCTCACCTATATAGCTAGTGATCTATCTTTTATAATAGAGCTTGCAGTCAGTAGTGTTAGGAGCTTGTGCGTGCTGTCTGCGTGCTCTGTACCCAGTACATACCGCTATATCCACCTACATAGCTCTTCTCTATTTGAGCCCACTTGCCATCTGCAGGAGTTATTGGAAGTTGTGTGTGCCTCCAGCACAGCACAGTATAGATCTGTATATACCCCTTTATCTCTGGTGTTCTATAATAAAGGCATCTGCAGGAGTTAGTGGGTGTTGTGTGAATCTAGCACAATATACACTACCCAACTGCTTTTTTACCCAACTCCCTTCAGGCCATTACCATGTCTGGAAGGCCAGCAAGGAGAGGCAGACAGACACGAGCCGATAAAAGAGGGCAAGCAGGCTCTGTGTCTAGAGACAACAGTGATGGTCGTGGACGCGGTGCATTGTCATCAGCACGTGGCCATGGGACACGCTTGTCCTTTTCGGCAGCTGGACATGTTGAGCCGCAACATGCCAACGACTTGGTAGAGTGGATGACCAAGCCCTCTTCATCCTACTCATCCTCTTTCACCCAGTCTCAGGGTACTAGCAAAGCAGCTGCCAATGCATCGTCTTCCCTCCTCTCAATGTCATCATCAGTGACTCCTTCCCTAGACCCACCACGTCCTCCTGAGGAGTCTCCTGAACTCTTTGAGCACAGTGTTGGGTACATGCTCCAGGAGGATGCCCAGTGTTTTGTAGCCTCTGATAATGACACTCAGCTAGAGGAAGGCAGTAGCGTGAATGCAGAGAGAGGGGATGCTCAAGAAGGACAGCAATCTGGCAGTCATGTTCCACAAGCTGCAGCATACTGCCAGGTTTGCTACAGCGAGGAAGAGGGAGGGGATGAGGAGGGCACTGACTCCATGTGGGTGCCTGGTAGGAGAGAGGGGGAGGAGGAGGAGGAGGAGGAGGCACATGTCCAACGAGGCAGGATGCCCTCCGGGGGCCAGCTTAGGGGCAGCACACCGACTGAATCACACCGCAGAGCTCCGCCTGTGCAGGGGGCGCTGCCTCTGCACGTTATTCTAAAAGTTCTTTGGTGTGGGCCTTTTTTGAGACGAGTGCATCAGATCGCACCTCTGCTATTTGCAACATATGTCTCAAGCGTATCTCGCGTGGCCAAAACATCAGCCGCTTGGGCACCACATGCTTGACCAGACATATGTTGACCTGCCATGCAGCTCGTTGGCAAGCGTACCTCAAAGACCCACACCAAAGAACAAAGCGGCCCTCTCCTTGCTCCTTATCAGCTGGCATCTCCAACCCCACTAGACCTTCAGTCCTCTCTGAAACCTGCTCTGAGAGGAATGAAGGTGTAGAATTAGGTGGGTCAAAGCCAAGTGTTTCCGGGCACTCTGCTAGCAGTACACCCACGTCCGATTATAGCAGGCAAATGTCCCTGCCCCAGCTGCTGGACCGGTGAAAGAAGTTCACTCCCAGCCATCCACATGCCCAGCGGTTGAATGCTAGCTTGGCTAAATTGCTAGCACTTCAACTGCTGCCTTTTCAGTTGGTAGACTCGGCCCCCTTCCGTGAGTTTGTACAATGTGCGGTTCCTCAGTGGCAGGTCCCCAAACGCCACTTTTTCTCACGGAAGGCGATTCCGGCTCTCTACCGGCATGTGGAAGGCAATGTCCTTGCCTCGCTGGACAGGGCGGTCAGCGGTAAGGTGCATATTACCGCTGACTCATGGTCCAGCACGTTACCTGTCTTTCACAGCCCATTGGGTCACTCTTCTGGCAGCTGGGAAGGATGCAGGACAAGGTGCAGTAGTGTTGGAGGTTGTTCCGCCACCACGCCTCCAAAATGCTACTATTGGTTGTGACACACCTCTCTCCTCCACCCCCTCCTCTTCTTCTTCCTCCATGGCCTCTTCCAGTGCTCTGTCCTCAGAACCAGCGGTGCTCCGTAGGCGTTCCAGGGGCTACGCAAGTACGCAGGCAAAACGATGCCATGCCGTGCTTGCGCTGGTTTGTTTGGGGGACAGGAGTCACACTGGGGCGGATGTTTTGTCAGCTCTGCAGGGGCAGGCCGAGAGGTGGTTGACGCCACGCCAGCTTAAGCCAGGAATGGTGGTTTGCGACAATGGCACCAACCTCCTCTCCGCCCTCCGACAGGGACAACTGACCCATGTGCCCTGTGTAGCTCACGTCCTTAACCTGGTGGTGCAGCGGTTCTTGGGCAGGTACCCCGGCTTACAGGATGTCCTGAAGCAGGCCAGGAAAGTCTGTGTACATTTCCGCCGATCATTTAATGCCTGTGCTCGGCTGGCTGAGCTCCAAAAGGAGTTGAACCTGCCCAAGAACCGCCTTATATGTGACATGCCCACCAGGTGGAACTCAACGTTGGCCATGCTGCAGCGGCACGCAGCAGAGGGCCATCAATGAGTACCTGTGCGACTACGGCACCAGGACAGGGTCAGGGGAGCTCGGTTTTTTCTCACCACGCCAGTGGGGCATGATCAGGGATGCATGCACTGTCCTGTCACCGTTTGAGGAGGCCACAAGGATGGTGAGCAGTGACAGTGCATGCATCGGTGACACTGTACCTCTTGGAGCATACGCTGCGTGGAATAATGGACAGGGCACTTAAGGCAGAACAGAGGCAGGAAGAGGAGGACTTCCTTGCCTCTCAAGGCCCCCTTTATCCAGACAGTGTTCCTGCTGTGCCACCCATCACACAGGAAGAGGATGAGGAGGAGGAAGAGGAGGAGGAGGAGGATGATTGTGTCAGCATGGAGGTGGAGGCTGGCACTCAGCATCAGCATCAGCAGTTTTGTAGGGATGATTTACAGTCCCAAGAAACACGTGGACTTGTACGTGGCTGGGAGGAGATAGCTGCGGATCATGTTGTCCTTAGTGACCCAGAGGACTCCGGACCGAATGCCTCAGCTAACCTACGCTGCATGGCCTCCCTGATCCTGCAAAGCCTGCGGAAGGATCCTCGTATTCTTCGGATCAAGGAGAGGGACCATTACTGGCTGGCCACTCTCCTTGATCCACGGTACAAGGGTAAGGTTGCCGACCTTATCTTGCCATCGCAGAGGGAGCAGAGGATGAGACATCTCCGGGAGGCCTTGCAGAAAGGTCTGTGCAATGCGTTCCCAGAGACTGGGAGGTTACAAACTCCTGGTCCTGGACAACATGTTGCTGAGGCATCGGTCAGAAGGAGCGGTGGAGAAGGTGGCCGTCTGACTGATGCTTTCAAACAATTTTTTAGTCCACAGCCCCAAGGTATGATCGGTTCCAGCAACCATCGCCAGCATCTGATTTACATGGTGCAGGAATACCTAGGGGCAAGGTCAGACTTGGACACCTTTCCCACCGAAAATCCTCTGGCTTACTGGGTCTTGAGGATGGATCACTGGCCAGAGCTTGCACAGTATGCAATTGAGCTACTGGCCTGTCCTGCATCCAGCGTTCTTTCGGAACGCACCTTCAGTGCTGCTGGTGGCTTTGTTACCGATCACAGGGAGCGGCCGTCTACCGAATCAGTTGATCGACTGACCTTCATCAAGATGAATCAGTCTTGGATCACCCACAGCTACCAAGCACCTGAAGCTGACGTAACCAAATAATTTTTTTTGAAATATCACATCCCTTCAAGACTGCCTATGCTGATGCTGAGTGACTGTCCTGTTATGTTGATTGTCTATCCTCTTCCTCCTCCGATGATATGTTGGAAGAACATTTCTGGTTCTGGGTGATGCCATCAGCCCAATTTTTCTGCCCCTGTTAAATTTAAGTACAATTTTTGATGCAATGCTTTGCAGCAGGGCTAATTCCTGCAATAAAACAAGAGTATATGGGAGAGGTTGCAGTGTCGTGGCACCAGCACCAGTGCCTAAGGCCCAATTTTTCTGCCCCTGTTTAACAGGGACATGCAATTACAATTCTTGATATAATATTTCACAGGAGGGCCCGTTCCTGTGCCCACCCAGAGTAACTGTGAGGACTTATAGTGTTGTGGCACCAGCACCACAACCACCAAAGGTCAATTTTTCTACCACTGTTCAACAATGGCATGCAATTACAATTCTTGATATAATCGTTCACAGCAGGGCGCTCCAGCGCCCACCAAGAGTCACTTTGAGGGCTTACAATGTTGTGGCAAAACCAACACCTTGTTCCGCCATTTCTGCAGAGCATATAGGGCAGGCCCCTACTTTCAAACATCCAACTTACAAACATCTCCTATTTGCAAACGGAAGGAGACAACAGCAAGTGAGATGAAAAAAGATGGACGACAAAACAAATTATACAGGGGTGATAACCCTTCCCTATGTTTTCCAAAAAGCTTAAAAATATTTTTTTTGACTGGAGCTACACTTTAAAAATGTACCAGTTGAAAATTACAAACAGATTGAACTTAACACAACAAACCTACACAGTCCCTGTCTTGTTTGCACCGCCTGTATACTGCTGTTCTGAGTATATAGGGCCTGGGGGCCACACGCATTTCCTTTTTTTAATATGGGTACAGGGTTCCCCTTAATATGCGTACAAGACCCAAAGGGGCTGGTAATGGGCAGGGAGGGCTACCCATGCCATTTTTCTCAATGATTTTCAACCATATTGCAGGAACCAGATATAACATTAAAACCGCAAGCAGCTTTAAATGACGTTATTTCCGTTAAATGTCATTTTGTGCAGGGACTGTTCTAAACACGGGAAACACGTGGCACTTCACAGGCATACTACAGACACCCCCCAGGCACCATATTTAAAGGAATATTTCACTTTTTTTCCCACTTTAATCGTCATTAAAATCAGTGCTCCCGCCAAAACGGCCGTTTTTAAAACTTTTTTTTGCATTGACCCATGTCCCCTGGGGCAGGAGCCAGGTCCCCAAACCCTTTTTAGGACAGTATCTTGCATATTAGCCGTTAAAATTAGCACTTTTAATTTCGAACGTTCGAGTCCCATAGACTTCAATGGGGTTCTAACGTTCGTACGAATTTGGGGTCCATTCGAAAGTTCTGGTGCGAACCGAACCGGGTGGTGTTCGGCTCATCCCTAATAGGAGGTCAAACCTAAACACTTATGTTTGCAATTTGTATGCAGACAGGTGCTTGCACTACATTTGAAGGTAAATCTAAAGGAAATTGAATAAGAAAATTGCATAATGTATGGCCAGCCTAACTCATTAACATACAACTGGGTTGTGGGAGGAAATCGGTGGAACAAACACAGGGTAAACATAAAAACTCTATGCATACCCTGTTCCTGGCAAGAATTGGACCAAGAATCCCAGTGTGTCCTTTTTACATTTCATGTTTCTAAATAAAAAATAGTTTTTCTTATATTATATGTGGTTCTGCCTTCAAAGTCCATGAGGGGTCGTATTGCATTCTGTGCATAATTTTGGTTTAATGATGCTGGCGGACCAATTTACACTACACTCAGCCCCTGCTCAATTTTTACCAAAAAGTGAAAAGTACTGCCCACCCCCCCCCCCCCCCCCCATTTTGGGGAGAGTGTTACCCCCCCCCTTCAGTACCTGCTCCCACTTCCCCAATTCTCATCTAGGCTATAATGACGTATGTTTGGGATCACCCCTTATCCTTTTTGCCTGTAGCCTTCTAGGTCACGTCACACAACCCAAAAAGCAGCAGGACCAGTCCCACCACAATGCCATACCACGCACATGCACAGTAGGGAGCCAGCTGTGAGTGCGATATCAGGACATCACAGCCGGCCCCAGATGGAAGTGCCAGAGAGCAGAAGTCAGATGAAAAAAAACAAACACTTGAATCTACATGCTGGTGTTTATTTCTTTAGGCTGCATTCACACCTGAGCGCAGCGTTTTCAAGCGTTTTTTGTGGCGTTTTTTACCACAATTCGCGGCATTTTTTACAGCGTTTTTTACAGAGATTTGCCACGATTTGGTGCAGGGCAAAAGGTCACCAACGTTAAAAGAAGAAAAACGCCCAAATCTGCTCAATTTGAGCGACAAAAAAGGGTCCAGAACTTGTTTGAGCTTCAGGCGTTCAGCTTCAGGCGACATGTAGTGGAGATGTGAACCATCTCCATTGAGAATAATATAATTTTTCCCCTCTAGCGTTTTGTAGCTTCAGGCTTCAAGCTACAAAACGCTCATGTGTGAATGGGGTCTAAGAGTCAGCAACAAAAGCACTTGTAGCTGCTGACTTTAAAAAATGTTAAACTGGAGTGAAGTTCCCCCAAAAGCTCCATGGCTTTAGCTGGAAGAGAAAAATAAAATAAACTTCCATCTGCAGAACCACTGTAACATTTACATGGAGGTCTTTACCTCATTCATTGCTTGTGGAAGACAACAGATAACAGTTAATCATTTTCCTACATAATCAAAGCTGGCCATACATGGGTCCATGGATTCCACAGTGGAAATCTCCACTGTCAGAATACACTGATCAGCAGCTGCAGCCGACTTGCTGCAGTTGCTAATCAACAAAAGTTTTTCAGTGTGTCCATTTGACAGACATTGATCTAACGATTGATTTCTGTTGTATAGGGATGGCCAAACACAGTTAGCGATTCAGCTAGTCACTGCTGAACCAGCCAAATTTTGATCTATCTATGACCAGATTAACATCTGCCTGCTCCCCTAAGGGGCTCAGTCTCTCAATGCCCCACAGAGGAGACATCATCTGAGCGTTTCTGGTCACTTACAGCAGTAGATGTCAAGTGTACGATGTCAATCAGTGGCAGCTGGTGAAGTTTAAGTATGGGGGGGGGAATAGGGTATATACATACATAGGTCAGCATTTGGTATACAGCACTCGCACCCCTTCCCCCCCACCCCCCTCGTGGCTCTGACAGGAATGCCCACCCCCCCGATGGCTGGCAGCTCAGACAGCACAACCCCCTCCATGGCTGGTGTGGCTCTGACAACACCCCTGGCGCAGGGCTCTCAGCCCTGATAGCACCCCACCCCACCCCACGGGCTTGCGGCTCCTGACACTGAAAGCACACACCCAGCACCATGAGGGAGGTATAACACTTACCGGGCTGTGGCTCTCCTCCTGTGCGGGTATAACACTTACCGGGCTGTGGCTCTCCTCCTGTGCAGGCAGCAGCGGAGGAGTCCGCTCCTCCAGCTTCCTACGCTCTGTGTCTCCTCTTTTGCCAAAGCACTGGGCATCCAATGAGATCTTCCGGCGCTTTGGCCAATCAGGAAACAGGTCTCACTGACCTGCCTCCTGACTGGCAGGGAGGCACTGTAGCTTGAAAATAGTGAAAATGTATTTGCTATGGTCACACAATTGGGTGGGATCGGGGTGCATTCTCTGTGCCCCAAGCCCACCCTTTTTTTTGAAGCCTATATATTAAATTCATTTGAACTGCCACTATATCAAATTATTTTGGACTATATTATCATATATGATATCTGTACCAGTTTTATTCACTCATTCATCTATGGTTTATATTTATGTATAATTATATAGGTATTGTCAAAATTAGCACTTGCACTGTAGATTGTGTTTTTTGTCTTTGAGCACAGGACATTATATCAGATTGAAGTGAATTAATGTTTGAAATATTAAGAATATATTCAATCATGTATGTATAGGTAGGTAGGTACCTGTTTGATTTAGCACTTTCACTTTGGTAACATATTGGTTGTTTAAGATTTCCAATAGTGACACTTATATATAGCGGTAACACATTATAGTATATTTATTGTCACTTTATATCACTGCCATGTGCACTTTACGCATTGGCATATTTGTTAATATTAGTTATACTCAGCACGGCACAAGTTTATTTTATTTATTTTTATTCCAACACAATTTATGGGAGTGTGTCTGTTGCTAGCAGTTGAAAGAAATTAGGACATTACCCCACACATGAGTAAGAGTAGAAACGCAGTTTAGCTGGGTGTATTGAATGCCACTGTTCTCTTGGACCCAACCCAGTGGGAGTGTTCTCCTGCTGTGCATTGTGGGGGGTGGTATTTAAGGTACCGACGCCACGTGGTTCGGGGTTCCATATTTGATTTTCTGTCTGTTCGGTTCTGTTGGTCCTCCTGACCCAGGCCCCATGGCCCTCCTGGCCTGGGGTGCAGAACCATGCATTCCGAGTCTCGGGGCCGGCTGGCCCGGGGGAACGCAACTGCAGGGACAGGCCCGAGTGGATTTCAGGGCCTATTGATCCAAGGGTGGTCCGGTGCCATCTCATCTGAAGGGAGAGGCCCAGCAACTGAAGAACCCCAGGGGAAGACTCTTCAGGAGAAGGCCGTGCACAAGGCTGGCTTCTCTGAAGGAGCCTGGAGGCTTAATTGAAGGAAGCAACCTGGATCCACACTCATACGGTATCGCTGGATCGGCTGAGAGAACCTGGTACCATATGATAGCTCTTTAAATTTATCTACGGCCTTCAGTAATGCTCAATTGTACATCACAAATCTGTGGCAGAGACTTTGTCAAACACCCTATTGGCTGCTAGGCCTAGTGAGAGGAGGTCTATCCGGGGATTGTAAAATCTAGTTGTGAAACGGTCTCTGAATTTACTATAAGGACCTTTATTTTTGCAACCTAAGTACCTGAACTTACTCCCAACCCTCTACCCTTTATTGAAAGACTCTGTTTCTGTTACAAATAAATAACCCAAAGAAGATTCAGTGTCAGTTTCCACATTCTTTGGGCCATCTACCACGGGAATCCCTTCGGGGGTCAGTGCTACATTTGTTTCTTAGTTTATTAGATTAATAGAGATCTTGGGAGCTACCAATAAGCGGCCTCAAAAAACACAAAAAACCCCCTTCTGCCCCCGTCATAGGAGTCCATGAGTCCGGCATCCTAAAAGGGGCTGGGCGCATGGATAGAGGGGTGGCGGCAGGGATGGGGGGGGGCAGCGCCTGTGAGCCCACAAAGCACGGGCTGCCACTGATGTCAATCAAGACTTATATGAAGACATATAAGATCACCTGTTTTCTGAACAAGGTGAAAGCAACTATGGGGCAAATGCTTATTTTGGCGGTCAAGCATGGGTGATAAGCCTCTACTTCAAAACTATGGCAAAGCCATGTGATCTGCTGAGGTTTTAACTCAACAGAGACAGCCATACATGTGGAAAATCTCCCTGTTCAATAATAATTGGCTTTGTCTGCCATTATTATCACTCTCTAAAAGAGCAGAACCTCCAAGCAATACTTGAAATTGGGACTGTGACCTACCAAACTATCCATTCTGCAACAATGTTTACACAACTACACTTGTCCATATTCTATGGAATGCCATTTCTTCATATCCACGTACGAATATAATCTACAATTACTACGCATAGGATAGTGTACCTTTTACCATACAAAGTTTGATTGATCGAGGAGCATGATACACGTTTCACATGTATGATACACTTCGCTGATAGGGATGGTTCACACCAGCCACGTTAAGCAGCGCTGGGCAGTGTTACCTAATGCAGTCCCAACACAAGAACAAAGTCATGTTGCTTATTTAATATGGCTTCAGTTAACACAAACTTATTGCCTTGGCGTGCAAAAAAAAACACAAAGACACACACAGCATTGCATTTTTGCACAATGCAACACATAAAATTACATAGAAAGAAAAACAATGCAATGAAATATAACAATGCAACTTTCAGTTCTCACTGCACACCAGTGCATGTGTTTTGTGCAAAATAATGCATTGTGTGTTGTGACCTAGCCTAAAGGCAGGCCACAGGTGCATTGAAATTTGGCCAGTTCAGCTGGAACTGGCCAAATTTTGATCCATCTATGGGCAGGCTGGTTGTATTGAATAAGTCAATAAATCGATCAACTGCAGTACAACCAGCCCGTTGGACTTTTTTTTTGTGTAATCGCTGCCAGCGGCTATAGTCAACAGCAGTGATCAATGTCTTCGAACGGTGGGGAAACCTCCCTCTGTCAGAATGCCATGTCACAAAACATGTAGCCCACGCTACCCCCACCAACCTTGCTGATGTTTAGCCTTCTGGTTCCTCTGAGCTCTGGCATACAAGACAACTTGTTGAACAACATCTAGCTGCTCCTGCAGCTGTGGGAAATGGAAGTCGGTGCATTCCTGGCAGACTGTGGCAAAATCTGGACACAATAAAGGAAAAGAAAATTCCAGTTAAGTCCCTTTGGGTATATAAGGATTATTAACAAATACAGAATATAGACAACCACTTTTTTGAAGCAGACTGCCAATAATGAGACAATCATGATTCAACTATTGGTTTGCAGGGGGTAACAAAAAAATATGTAGGGCACCATTGTTGGCCATAAACTTGCCAGGAGTCCTGGCTGAAATAAGACCGTCTATTATGCATGTTTGTTCCGGGTTAGCATCTCAATGTACTGAGGCTAGAAACCTCCATGCAGCCAGTATTTTTTTAGAAGCAGCTTACTGATGGCTGTATTTTGCTTGCTACAGCTTTCCTATAGATGTAAAATATACAGTATGGCCGCCTTTTATCTGTATGGCAGGCAGCTACACATCTTTCAGTGTAACAAGGGTTTTCACCTTGGAGAGATTTCCCTTTGTTGCCACTGTTGTGTGTACAAGAAAGGAGGAGAAGGAATATCTCCCCAATGGGACACAAAAGACAAAATAAAGTAACCAAAACAGAGCTTTTAACAATTCATAAGCATTTCCAAAACTAGATAAAAAGCTTTGGCTTTAGATGTAATTTAACACTGAGTGTCTGATATTAATAATTTCCTCGCCATAAGAATAACTGATAATGTCAGCTTTTTGAAATTAGGGTCAAATTTTTTTTTTTTTTTAAATGTATTCAAGATTGTTACCTGCTTTTGTTCTGTAGATGCTGAAAATCTACCCAATGCGATTGTTGATTTAAAAAAAAAAAAAAAATGATTGGCAAGGAGAGGGGTCTGGGGTTCACAAAATCAGTCTTGACGTTATAAAAAGCATAACACTCCTGACGTACCTTAACTACTTCAGCCCCAGAAGATTTGACCCCCTTCCTGAAAAGAGCATTTTTTTGCGATTCGGCGCTGCGACGCTCTACCCAAACAAAATTGACGTCTTTTTTTTCCCCCCACAAATAGAGCTTTCTTTTGGTGGCTTTTGATCACCCCTGTGTTTTTTATTTTTTGTGCTACAAACAAAAAAAAGAGCGACAATTTTGGGGGGGGGGGAGCTATATTTGTTACTTGTTTGCTATAATAAATATCTCCCCCCCCCCCCCCCCAAAAAAAAAAAAAAAAAAAATATATATATAATTTTTTTTCCTCAGTTTAGGCCCATGTGTATTCTTCTACATATTTTTGGTGGAAAAAAAAAAAAAAGCAATAAACGTTTGTTGATTGGTTTGCGCAAACATTATAGCGTCTGCAAAATAGGGGATAGTTTTATGGCATTTTAATTATTATTATTATTATTTATTTTTTATTAGTAATGGTGGCGATCTGCGATTTTTATCATGACTTTGACATTATGGCGGGCACATCGGACACTTTTGACACTATTTTGGGACCATTGTCATTTATACAGCGATCAGTGCTATAAAAAAAAATGCACTGGCAGGAGGGGGGTTTCCACTTACATGGTAGCAGGAGGGGGGTTTCCACTTACATGGTAGCAATCACTGCTCTCGATGACAGGGAGCAGGCATCTCCCCGTTCTACCTCTCCGCACTGCAATTGCGGGCCGCCAGCAAACACGAGTTACCGGGACCCGCGGGCACGCTCCAGTGTCATGCGGCAGGTGCACGCTCGACAGGCAGCAAATTTAAAGGGATGTACAGGTACACCCATTTGCTGCCTGTGCCATTCTGCCAACGTACATCTGTGTGCGGCGGTCAGCAAGCTGTTAAAAAGTGTACCTACCAGTGCAATAAACCCAAGCCTGAGTTTCATACCTTCAATAGCTCACGACTTCAATGAAATGCTAGAAAAAGGTTGGAGTTGTTACACTTTTCAAAAATAGGAATTAAAGTTAAAGATAGCTAAAACAAATATAAACCCAAATACAGCTTACCAGTACCTAAATGTGGTGGTTGCATTATTTTCCTTTTTTTAATGCTTTTTTTCCCCACGTGATGACCAACAGTAACACACAGCATATCCTAGGGTGACAATGCACACCTACTTCATACATTTCTGATGGAGCAGTGTTGTCACCCTAGGCTAGCCTCCTGGATTGGATTACGAATACCTCCCTAGCTCATTATCACCATTACATAGATGGGGGTTGCTTTGTAGTTCACAGAAGAAACCTGGGAGGGCTGATAACATTGATATAGATGTTTTAGCTCAACTAATTTTTGGCAGGGGCAACAGTTTTTTTTTTTTAAGTACTTGCAGAAAATGTTTTCAACCTGAAAAAACAAAAAAACAAAAAACAAACAAACAAAAAAAGGCAAAAAAAACAAAAACAAATGCAGCCACATCCAAGAGCCAGTAGGCTGCAATATTATACATTTTGATCTTGAGTTTAGCTATAATTTAAACATCACTGCTAGGATTACCTCTTTTGATACCACTGTAAGAATTAATACGGTTATCCACCAACAAGACTAGACCACACAACGATGCTGAATACAAGGAGAGTGCGGTCTGCAGTCTGTGCAGTTTAACTCCGCTCCGATGATAGCGTTTATGTCTGCAGAAATCTAACATGTCCGCTCTCAACAGCCTCAAATTGTGCATGGTCTTCAGCTGAGCCCCTGCGGAAACAGAAAAACATCACACACTGAAGGGGCTGGTTCCTATCTCAGCAAAGATAGGCAGATTGCATCACCCAGTAGTGCAATCTATGAAGAAAACAAACATTCACATCTCCAGGGAAGCAAAAAAGATGTCAGATTCATCTGTACGACATACACTATAAAACGTCAAAATTACTGAACATCCCACCTACACTACATGGCTAGAATTGTGTAGATACCCCTCCAAATAATTGCGTTCAGGTGTTTTCAACGAAGAGTACTGTAAAGTGGCTGTAAAGTTAATTTGTGCTTTAACCACTGCAGCCCCGGAAGAATTTACCCCCTTCCTGACCAGAGCACTTTTTGCGATTCGGCACTGTGTCGCTTTAACTGACAATTGCGCGGTCATGCAACGTGGTTCCCAAACAAAATTGATGTCTCCCTCACAAATAGAGCTTTCTTTTGGTGGTATTTGATCACCCTTGCGGCTTTTATTTTTTGCGCTATAAACCAAAAAAAAGAGGGACAATTTTGAAAAAAAAAAAAAAAAAAAAACGCATTATTTTTTACTTTTTGCTATAATAAATAGCCCCCAAAAATATATATAAAAAAACTATTTTCTTCCTCAGTTTAGGCCGATACATATTGTTCTACATATTTTTGGTATAAAAATTGCAATAAGCGATTATTGATTGGTTTGCCCAAAAGTTATAGCGTTTACAAAATAGGGGATAGTTTTATGGCATTTTTATTTATATATTTTTTTAAATGGCGGCAATCAGCGATTTTTATTGCGACTGCGACATTATGGTGGATACAGCGGACATTTTTTACACATTTTTGGGACCATTGGCATTTATACAGCAATCAGTGCTATACAAATGCACCGATTCCTGTGTAAATGACGCTGGCAGTGAAGGGGTTAACCGCTAGGTGGTAGTGCAGGGGATAAGTGTGTCCTAGGGTCATGTTGCTAACTGTGGGGGGCGTGGCTGTTTTACAGATCACTGATCTCTGCTCCAATCACAGGGAGCAGAGATCAGGGTCACTGTTGCTAGGCAGAACAGGGAGATGTTTGTTTACTTCAGCATATCCCGTTCTTCCTCTCCGTGAGGCAATCATGGGTATGCCCTTGGCGATCAAGTCCGCGGGACCCGCGACTGGACTCACAGAGCTTCCCGCGTGCGCACGTGCCCCCGCCGCCTCTTAAAGGGCAACGTACAGGTACGCGATTCTGCCTGTACATGCCCTTCTGCCGATGTATATCTGCGTGAGGCGGTCAGGAAGCGGTTAATTAAAAGAAAAAAAAATGAAAAATATGCCACTGTATACTTATTGGTATCACACAGAGCAGCCCCTCACCTCCTCTTCTGCTGTCCCCCATCAGCACTCTCTTCTCCTACTTTCCTGTGTGTGACCCCATAGCAAGCTGTGTGTTATGGAAGCACATGTGTGGGAGCGATCTCAAGCCAGACTGTACACTCACAGATGCACAAAGCACAGCTCAGCCACGCCCCCTGCTCCCTCCTCACAGGATTTTAGCGGGGTGGTTCTTAACCTAATATAGGGAATGCATTGATGTAAAAATACCTCTTATGCTGTGTACACACGATCGGACATTCCGACAACAAAATCCATGGGATTTTTTCCGACGGATGTTCGCTCAAAATTGTCTTGCATACACACGGTCACATAATGTTGTTAGAAATTCCGAACGTCAAGAATGTGGTGACGTACAACGAGCCGAGAAAATTGAAGTTGATTCTGAGCGTGCGTAGAACTTTGTGCGTCGGAATTGCGTACACACGATTGTTCCGATTGTTGTCGGAAAATTTGAGATCCAGATCTCAAATTTTCTGTGTCGAAAATTCCGATGGAAAAGGTCTGATGGAGCCTACACAGTCAGAATTTCTGATAAGAAGCTCCCATCGAACATTTTCTGTTGGAAAATCTGACCGTGTGTATGCGACAGAGTTCAGAACCATTTTACTGCTACAGCATATAAAAGACATTTTAGACAACTCCGCACATCCAAGTTTGCGGTAAGTTTGTAGAAAGCTCTTTTCACTTCCAGAATGACTGTACCCCTGTGTACAAAGCCAGCTCCATGAAGGCATGGTTTAACCAGTGTAGCGTTAAACGCAAATGTCCTGCAAAGAACCCTGACCTCATAGCTACTGAACATCTTTGGGGTGAATTGGAATGCTGATCCAAGTCTTCTTGTCCAACATTAGTACCTGACCTCACAAATGCTCTTTTGGCTAAATGGGCACCAATTCCAACCCCAACATCTTGTGAAGTCTTTCTAAAAGAGTAGAGACTTTTATAATAGCAAATTACGAATGGGCAGGTTTGTTTTAATGCCCATGCTTTTGGAACTTGATGTCCTGGAAGTTAATACAGGTCAGATGGCCAGGTATCCAAAAATGTTACCAGACACTGAAGCTGCATAAGATGGAGGTGCAGTGGAGAAAGGGGAACCATTCATACACATGTTGCATGTATACATTTTTCTGGATTTCAGCCACAGGCAGATCACTGATAAACACATTGCTTTGGATCCTCTTCTGCATCCAACAAAGTGTTAATTAAAAGGCCTTACCCAAGTGAATAGTAAAGCTTTCCTCTAGCTGCCCATGTTCCTCATACAAAGAGTGGCTGGTCTCTTGGGATTCCAGAAGGTGGCTTTGCTGGACTTTAATTTCCTCACTGTTGGGAAAAAAAAAAAAAAAAAAAATCAATAAAAAAACAAAAGTTTTTAGCTTTTTTTTTTAAATTGGAGCAGAAAGATAATAAAGTCCTACTACAATTATGAGAATTTACCAAGACCTGTGGGCTCAAGAAGAAAAACCATCCACCGATTCCCTGATCCATGCTAAATAGAGGGACTTGACTCAAATTCAAGACGCATATAAATAGCTATTTCAGTTGAAAAAATTTGTTAATAACTACTAATTAACTAATAAAGAAGGGTTGTTTCCAAAAATATGGATGCAAGGAAAAAAAGAAATCATATACCAATACTATGGTAACTAAGGCAAAGATGGAATTTGGACTGAATATAGTCAGGATATCATTCTGCCTCTGTCTTTGTAATTTTCTCAAAAAGAGCACATATAAACATAGAAAAAGCGCATCCAGCCATACCAATAAAAGAGTTGCCAGCATCCCTCATGCAGTTAATAAGAAAAGAAAATATTTTATTAAACAAAATGTATAATTATATATATATATATATATATATATATATATATATATATATATATATATATATATATATATATATATATATATATATATATATATATACATACATACACACATATACATATATATATATATATATATATATATATATATATATATATATACATACATACATACATACATACACACGCAAAATATGAATTTTAAAATTAGATAACAATGATGAATTCCCATAGAGGTCCAGATAGCCCAACACGTTTCAGGACACAACGTCCCTTCGTAGGAGCAATAGTCAGGAAGGGATCAATACAATAAAGGTCAAATACATTGATAAATAATATAATAGTTTCAATAATTTACATCAGTTGCTTTAATAAAAGAACATGCTATGAATGGCAGTTGCATGCAGCGGACGCTGGAGGATCTTAAATGGAGGGACTCCCGGTTTACCATACTTTTTGACACTCAAATACACATAAGATCCATTCCTTATTGCAAAATTATAGGCCTTAAGGGTGACACCTGCATGTATGCCCCTGGCTGTGGCGCTTTTTCTGTATTACCCCCACTGTGGATTCTATTAAGATTCCACTTTGTGGAGAGCCGCTAGGATTGCAGAGAGGTAGATCCATCTGTGCATTATACTTTGTTGCCTTATTGGGGGGATTTGTGTGGGTGACTGGGGACCCACCCGGTATAACGATATCCTTGTGACCCTAGTGGTGTATGCCTGCGATACATTTGCCGCTTTCTGTCCAGCAGTGAATTTCCATGAGGATCCTTTTGGGTATGCCTTTCATTCAATTTCAGTGCTGTATGGTTCTTTTATTAAAGCAACTGATGGAAATTATTAAAACTATTATATTGTTATTTATCAATGTATTTGATCTTTATTGTACAGTGTGATCCCTTCCTGACTATTGACCCTGACGAAGGGACCTGGTGTCCTGAAATGCCTTGGGCTGTCTGGACCGCTATGGGAATTCATCATCATTGTTATCTAAAATTTTATTGGTTTGAAAATTCATATTTTGTATATATGTACATTTTGTTTAATAAAAAATGTATTTTTGTATTTCGTTGCCGTTAAAGTCCCAGTTACTATGCATTTCCTTTTCTCAAAAAGAGCACAGAACAAGGTAAATTACTTGTTCTAACCTGGAAGGAATATCTGTCCCAGCAGTTGAGTCATGTCATATTTTTACAGAAAGCTTCTGATTGGATGCTCTGGGGTTGATTTACTAAAACTAGAGAGTGCAAAATCTGATGCAGCTATGCATAGTAGTCAATTATTTTCTAACTTCAGCTTGTTTGATTGAGCTTTGACAAAAGAAAAAAAAGAAAATAAAGAAAAACGGAAGCCGATTGGTTTCTATGCAGATCTGCTCTATATTGTGCACGCTCCTGTTTTATTGGATCAACCAATTGCACTTCACAATCCTGCCATACATTGTACATTTACTGTGCCCAACCTGATGAAGCTGTTGTTGGGATTCTTGAGGTCCTGGTGCAGCTTTATTACCCACTCCTGATACTCTTGCTTCTGGATGGTGGACAACTGCTTCATCTCTGTACTCCATTTGTTTTCCAGAATCTGGGAAATACAGAGTAAAACAAACACACAAAAGCATAACTGGCTAGTTAAAAAAAAATAATGAAATCTTGTTCACTTTACAGGGACTATTTTATGTGAATGGCAAAGTACAAGTACAGGTCAACATCATAAACCATATTTTGCGCTCCATAAAAACAATCCATAAAATTTGCCCGTTAGTTATATGTAAATTGTGCGTAAATTTATATGCAAGTGAGGCCGGGAACCCGCTGCGATTCATATGCAAATCACGTCACCTCCTCTGTATGCCGCCCAACTAGAAGATGTAAACAGCATACAGGAGGGCATAGTGGGCATGTAGAGGTAAGAGTTGTACTGAGAGGGAGATAAGAATGCAGAGAGATGGGGGGTTACTGTAAATACACCTGTTACATCACTTGTCAGTGTAAATGTATCAATTACATTGGTGGTTGATGTAACTACTCCTGCTGTGTTGAGGTCAGTGTATATGTCCCAGTTAGATTGGGGATCAGTGTAGGGTGCCCCCTTGCTTTGGTTGACAGTGTAGAAATATTTTTCAGTTATTATTTATTAAATATTTCTCATGGGCGTCCGCAGAACTTTTTTCAAGGGGGGGGCATAATTTTAGGATCACCCATGCACCGCCCCTTTTCGACAATGTCATTATCAGATTATTATGGTCAGAGACTGCAGACTTAGTACAGTCCCTAGGATAAGTAATAGATAATGGCCAACAGGCCCTCTTACCAGACCCATCGAAACACAAGTGATCCCTCCGGCTGGACGATCGCTCACATGCCCTGGGGGTGACTCTGGTCAGTAGTGTAGCATGTCTGTACCCTGGCAGTGACTCAGTCTTTCTCTCTCTGGCGGTGCTGGGCAGCATGGCTCTCTCTGGTGGTGTGGGGCAGTGTAGTCCTCTCTGGTGGCGCTGGGCAGCGTGGCTCTCTCTCTCTGGCTTCTGCCCAGCACAATCCTTGTTCTTTTTCCTGTAGCACTCTCTCCCTCAGCTTTTTTTCCCAGGCTACAGTCTCTCAATCTCTCGATCGAGCTGTATCCTCCACTCTGTGGAAAATGGGGCCGCCAATCTTTGGGACTACATGTCCTATGATTCTCTCCTCTCCTAGTCTCCTTTGATTGGCCCTCAGTTATGGCCAATAGGGAAGGAACAGAGCGGGCAGGAAGCTGGGCGAGGAACCTGGCGAGAGCCGTCGTCTTCTCCCTGACAGGAGAAAGGGGGGGTGACCCTGGGAAACCTGATAGCACCGCCACCAAGTTCTCTGCTGGACTGAGCACGGAAAAGAGCCCGCAGTCACACTGATAGCGGGGCTTGGCAGAACCTTGATGGTGCCACCCCACTGGCGGGTTGCACATGGGTGTGGGCTGCCCGCACCCTGATAGGGATGGAACTGTGTTGAATTTAAGATCTCATGCCTGATTCTAGGGGGGGGGGCACTCGACCCCCCTTGCCCCTACCTGCGGACGCCCATGTACACCATTTGGTTCAGAATGTTTTTTCTCGTTTTCCACCTCCAAAACCTAGGTGTGTCTTATGGAGTGAAAAATATGGTACATTACAATTTGATAGCTTAAAGTGAGTGTAAATGAGCACCTTGTAAAATAACGCATTCACTTTAAAATAGGAACGTAAGGCAAACAACTTTTTTTGTATGGATACTGTATACAAAAAAAAAAAAAAAACCAACACACATCCCAATATTATAAAATATCCCATTTACCCTTTTTTTCCCCTTTAAATAAGTGATCACATTCCCTCTGTTCTCAGCTGCAAAAGAGCTGGGTGGGAGGGGGGAAGTAACGGGACACTGAACTTCCCAGTGAGACGCTGTGCAGCGGGGGTGTATCAGGACAAGTCTGATCATCGGAGGAGAGCAGGCCGAGTTTCCAGCATAGCTAGAAAACTGGCCATGATGTGCTCTTCTGCTTAGTGTGGTCAGGTAGGAAAGCAGAGGGACTGGCAGGAACACCAGGGCTTTCACATAAAGGAAGTAATACAAAGGGAAAAGGATACTTTCTCATACAAGTACATGGTACAGCAGGCACATATCAGGAATATGAAGTGTTGGGGTAACAAAAGCATTTTTTTATTGTTTGAAAAAACCCAAAGCAGCAGCAATTGCCTGTGTCAAGCTCATGATGAAAATGTGCTACAGAGGTATACTGATCCTAGTGGTTATAAAGGGGGCCCAGTGCCTTGTATACATTTTTTTCTTTGCAACATGAGCTGGACACAAGCAATTTTGATGTAAGTGATGCTATATTCTGCTAATAAAAACTTTTACTAATTCCTGCAACCTTGCAGCTTTGTTTGGGATCTGTCCCAGGAATAATCTTTCAAGCATTGCATCTGAATTAGAGAATTTTTTTGGTCTTTCATTGTTCATTTATATCATCTAATTTTTGGGATGGATGATAAAACATGATCACAGAGTGATTATTTGTGTACATTTCTATACATATATACATGTGATTGATTTTCTCTTTATTGCTCGATACTGGAGATTTTTCTTTAATAGTTACCTGCTGTGATTCAAAATGTTGTGCGGCCACCGAGTTTACGTCTTGGTCACTGAGGGACTTGCCCAGTTCTTGCATCACTTTGTTCATCTCTAAACCTTGGCTATGTTAACAAAAAAAATAAAAAACTAAAAAATAAAATAAATAAAAACACCCCAACAATCATTACATCAGTGCCATTGTATTAGAAGAATAGGATACAGTGGGTATAATTACGCTTCCCACCTTACTAAATGTAAATATAGGGTAGTTTGGGTAGCTGTCATTTCTTACATAGGGATTACATAACCCACAAATACATAGATTGGTTTCTGGCCTTAAACGTAGAGCTGTGGCCTGAGTATGGACATTCATATATTTACATATATATTCTTTTCATACACTTAACAAGCAGAGAGTAAATATTAAAATAAGCCCTCGGCAATCTCTGTAGCTGAAGGCCCTATGGAGTAATTCATCAAAATTCATGAGACAAACTAAAGTAATTCGAGTTTGGTCTCAGCACTCTGTTCTCCCCTCTCCCTGTGTATCTGCTCCCTGTTTATCTTAGAGATTAAAAAATGTTCAGGTTGCCAAGTCACTGCTGTAGGGTGAAAGTGAAAATGCTTATCGCTGTAAACTTTGAGGATGAATTAATCCACAGTTACTGCATCTACAGGGGTCAATAAGGGTTCATTCACACTAAAGTGATCCATTGTGGTGCACCAACCCAAGTTATTACTAGGGGTGCGCATCTTCACTGGTCTCACGATTAGATTATGATTTTCTGGTCAATGATTTGATCCCACTTCCGCTTGGGCTGCCTAGGTGGCCCTTCCACCCTGCAATCTTCTGGGACACATCACAGTTCCCAAAAAATTGCCCTGCTATGCAGGATAGCGCAGTGAGACATACGCGCCCGGCTGTAAAGCTGCAAGCTGTCACAGCTGGATGCCCACAGTAGTATTGCCAGCGGCATGGACAGGCAGGGGAGAGAATGGAGGGTTTGGGTGGCCACGTTGCTGTGGGACTGGCGAGTGTCCTTATTAAAAAGTCAGAAGATACACTTTTTTTGTAGCTGCTGACTTTTAACCAGTTCCCGACCGGCGCACGACGATGTACATTGGCAGAATGGCACGGGCAGGCAAACTGGCGTACAGGTACGTCCAGTTGAAATTGCCAACCTGGCAGAGAGAGAGAGGACTCGATCGCCGCGAGCATACCCGTGATCGTCTCACAGGGAGGCTGACATCATCTCCCCGTTCTGCCTAGCAACAAGTGACACTGATCTCTGCTCCCTGTGATTGGAGCAGAGATCAGTGTTCACTAACACACAGCCCAGCCCCCCACAGTTAGTAACACGCCCCTAGGACACACTTAACACTGCCACCCCCTGGTTAACCCCTTCACTGCCAGTGTCATTTACACAGGAATCAGTGCATTTGTATAGCATTGATTGCTGTATAAATGACAATGATCCCAAAAATGTGTCAAAAAATATCCCATGTGTCCGCCATAATGTCGCAGTCACAAAAAAAATATATAAATCGCTGATCGCAGCCATTACTAGTAAAAAAAAAAAAAAAAAAAAATTTATAAAAATGCCATAAAACTATCCCCTATTTTGTAAATGCTATAAATTTTGCGCAAACCAAGCAATAATCGCTTTTTACCAAAAATGTGTAGAAGAACACGTATCGGCCTAAACTGAGGAAAACATTTTTTTTTATATGTTTTTGGGGGATATTATAGCAAAAAGCGCTTTTTTTCCAAAATTGACGCTCTTTTTTTATTTATAGCGCAAAAAATAAAAAATGCAGGGGTGATCAAATACCACCAAAAGAAAGCTCTATTTGTGGGAAAAAAAGGACGCCAATTTTATTTGGGAGCCACGTCGCACCACCGCGCAATTGTCAGTTAATGCGACGCAAAATGACTGTTTTAATAAATGCCGTGTTACAATGAATGATGTGCCCCACTATGTGCTTTTCAAAAAAATATGTCACTTCATACTGAATTTCACAGGACAATACATCCCGCTCATGTGACTGCCCGGCCCGTCCTTTCCCACCTCTCTCCGCTCTCCTCTGTCCTGACGTCAGTGGGGAATGCTCAGCCCCGCCCGCTGACTATAGCTATCATATCAGAAGAGAGGCGGTGGGGCTGAGAATTCCCCACTGATGTCAGGACAGAGGAGAGCGGAGAAAGCGGGACGGGACGGGCCGGGCAGTCACATGAGCGGGATGTATTGTCCTGTCAAATTCGGTATGAAGTGACTTTAATCGTTTTTTTTTTGGGCAGAATTTGTGATTTCTTTGCCATTTTTCAGAGAATATGAAGAACACAAAAACTTCTTTCACTCATGGTTAGTGTTTGGCTGAAGTCATTTATCATCAATTGTGTTTACTCTTTTTAAATCATAATCGCAACAGAAACTACCCAAATGACCCTGATTAAAAGTTTACATACCTTGGTTCTTAATACCGTGCATTGCCCCCTTTATCAATTACAGCTTGAAATCTTTTGTGGTATTTATGGATGAGGCTCTTTATCTTCTCAGATGGTAAAGCTGCCCATTCCTCTTGGCAAAAAGCCTATAGTGCCTGTAAATTCTTGGGCTGTCTTGTATGAACTGCACATTTGAGATCTCCCCAGAGTTGCTCAATGATATTGAGGTCAGGAGACTGAGATGGCCACTCCAGAGCCTTCAATTTATGCTGCTGTAGCCAATGACAGGTCAGCTTGGCCTTGTGTTTTAGATCATTGTCATGTTGGAATGTCCAAGTACGTCCCATGCGCAGCTTCCTGGCTGATGAATGCAAATGTTCCTCCAGTATTTTTTTTTTTTTTTTATAACATATTGCATTCATCTTGCCATCAATTTTGACCAAATTTCCTGTGCTCACACACAGCTCACACATTCCCAAAACATCAGCGATCCACCTCCATGTTTCACAGTAGGACTGGTGTACCTTTCATCACAGGCCTTGTTGGCTCCTCTCCAAATATGTAGCGTTTATGGTTGTGGCCAAAAAGCTCAATTTTGGTCTCATCACTCCAAATGACTTTATGCCAGAAGGTTTGAGGCCTGTCTCTGTGCTGTTTGGCGTATTGTAAGCAGGATACTTTGCGGCCTTTGCGTAGTATTGGCTTTCTTCTGGCGACTTGATCAAGTGCCTCATTATATTGTGCATCTTGAAACGGCCACACCACATTCAGAGAGTTTTGAGAGAGTCCTGTATTTCACCTGAAGTTATTTGTGGGTTTTTCTTTGCATCTCAAACAATTTTCCTGGCAGTTGTGGCTGAAATTTTAATTGGTCTACCTGACCGTGGTTTGGTTTCAACAGAACCCCTCATTTTCCATTTCTTGATTAGAGTTTGAACACTGCTGATAGGCATTCTCAATTTCTTGGATATCTTTTTATATCCCTTTCCTGTTTTATACAGTTCAACTACCTTTTCCCGGAGATCTTTTGACAATTCTTCTGCTTTTCCCATGATTCAGAATTCAGAAACGTCAGTGTAATACTGGATGAAAGATGCAAGGGTCTGTTGTGTCAACTTGTGTGCATGTTATCAGGCCAAAATCACCAAATTTTTGATCAGGGTCATTTGGGTAGTTTCTGTTGCTATTATGATTTAATAAGAGTAAACACAGTTGACAGATAATAAATGGCTTCAGCCAAGCCAAACACTAACCATGAGTGAAAGAAATGTTCTTGTTATCATTCATATTCTCTGAAAAATGGGCAAGAAATCAAATTCTGACAGGGTATGTAAACTTATGAGCACAACTGTAAATATATATATTTTTTTTATTATACAGTTGTGCATATATATTTTAATTTTATTATATCTTTTCATGTGACAACAATGAAGAAATTAATTACACTTTGCTACAATGTAAAGTAGTGAGTGTACAGCTTGTATAACGTATAAAATTTGCTGTCCCCTCAAAATAACTCAACACACAGCCATTAATGTCTAAACCGCTGACAACAAAAGCGAGTACTCCCCTAAGTGAAAATGTCCAAATTGTCAATTTTGTGTGTCCACAATTATTTTCCAGCACTGCCTTAACCCTCTTGGGCATGGAGTTCACCAGAGCTTCACAGGTTGCCACTGGAGTCCTCTTCCACTCCTCCATGACATCACAGAGCTGGTGGATGTTAGAGACCTTGTGCTCCTCCACCTTCCATTTGAGGATGCCCCACAGATCCTCAATAGGGTTTAGGTCTGGAGACATGATTGGCCAGTCCATCACCTTTACCTTCAGCTTCTTTAGCAAGGCAATGGTCATCTTGGAAGTGTTTTTGGGGTCGTTATGTTGGAATACTGCCCTGCAGCCCAGTCTATGAAAGGAGGGGGTCATGCTCTGCTTCAGTAGGTCACAGTACATGTTAGCAAAGTGTCATCTCACCTGTACATGTACATTGTAGTAAAGTGTCATTTCTTCAGTGTTGTCACATGAAAATATATAATAAAATATTTACAAAAACGTGAAGTGTGTACTCACTTTTGTGAGAGCCGAGATATCCATCTACATATACATCCCTTTATCAGTGATCTTATAACCTCTGTTCTCAGCTGCATAAGGGTCTTAGAGAGGTGGGGGTGGCGAAGCAGCATTTCAATGATCTTCCCAGTAAATGGTTATGCAAGGGGAGTGCCAGCACAAGTCATGGCCACTGGAGGACGGGCAGGCTAATCTCCCCGAACAGCCAGAAAACTTACCACACTGGAAAGGATATCTGGTGTGGTCAGTTAGGGATAGGAAAGCAGGAAAACTGGAATAGGAATAGGAAAGCAGGAAAAGGGAAGCAATACGAAGAGAAGAAGATAGCTTTTAACACAAGCACATAGTACAGCATACACATATCAGGAATATGAAATATTGGGGTAACATTCTTTAGCCATTCCCCACTCTATGCAAAAAAAAAAAAAAAAAACCCTTACATTTTATTTTCCAGACAGATATAAAATATTCATTATTACATGAATTTTTGTAAAAGCTAGCAGTGCAAGTACCTGAATTTTAGCTTCTTTCAGTCTCTGTACAGCACAGCATAGAATTGGAGAGGAAGAATCAGCAAAATAAGCCAGTCAGTTGTGCTGCATGGCTCATGTGCCAAGAAGAGACATGCTGATGGGAGGCCAGAGCAGAGTGAAAGGAAGTGTGACTGTACAGGCAAGACTTATAGGCCTTCAGCCCTGCCAGACAGGGTTGTTCTGTGTGGCAGAGCTGTGTAAATAACAAAACTGTATGAACAAAAATATAAATCCTTTAGTGGGTAAAACAGGTCATATACATATATGTATATTCTGTTTTTTAGAATGCAATTTAAAAGCTCCTTGACTGCTATTAAAAAAAGTAAACATTTACATATCCAAAACCTGGCTGCAGTCACACCATTAATAATTAAACAATGTTTAGTGTCCTAATATGGGTGTTATCCTACCAAAAATTGCTCAGACTCAAGTTTACATCCTTCCAGAGAGAGGGCGTTTTTCTTCTTATGACTTGGATCAGTAAGGGAATATGCTACAGTGGGGAAATAAATTACTTGATTCCCTGTAGATTTTGTAAGTTTGCCTACTTACAAAGAAATGAAGGGTCTATAATTGTAATCATAGGAGAAAAAAAATAAAAATAAAAAACACACACCACGATATAAAATGTTATAAATTGAGTTGAAGTTCAGTGAGTAAAATACCGTATATACTCGAGTATAGGCCGACCCGAGTATAAGCCGAGGCCCCCAATTTACCCCCAAAAAACTGGGAAACCTATTGACTCGTGTATAAGCCGAGGGTGAGATATGCCTGTCCATCCCTGTGTGTGTGTCCATCCATCCATCCATCCCTGTGTGTGTGTCCATCCATCCATCCATCCCTGTGTGTGTGTGTGTCCATCCATCCATCCATCCCTGTGTGTGTGTGTCCATCCATCCATCCATCCCTGTGTGTGTGTCCGTCCATCCATCCATCCATCCATCCCTGTGTGTGTGTCCATCCATGTGTGTGTGTGTGTGTCCATCCATGTGTGTGTGTGTGTGTGTGTGTGTGTGTGTGTGTGTGAGGCCTTGTGTGTCCAGCCTACCTGTGTCCCCAGCCTCCGTCCGGTCCCGAGCCTCCGTCCGGTCCCGTCCGGTCCGGTCCCGTCCCGTCCCGAGACTCCGTCCGGTCCGGTCCCGTCCCGTCCCGAGACTCCGTCCGGTCCCGTCCCGTCCCGAGCCGAGCCGAGCCGAGCCTCCGTCCGGTCCCGTCCCAGGATCACCGCTCTTCGTCGGCGCCCATTTTCCTGTTCAAATGCCGCGCCTCCCTGTCTGTGATAGGCGGAACACAATTTCCCAGCAGCCTGTGTTCCGCCTATCACGGCCATCCTTTCATCCTCGTCCGTAGTACGAGGATGAGCGGATGTCCGTGATAGGCGGAACACAGGCTGCTGGGAAATTCAGTGTTCCGCCTATCACAGGCGAAGGCGGAGCCGGAGGCGCGGCTTTTGAATTAGAATAGAATGGCCGCTGTCTGTCTGCTCGACACGCTGATCGAGCAGGCAGACAGCGATGACTCGAGTATAAGCCGAGGGGGGCACTTTCAGCCTCAAAAAAGAGGCTGAAAATCTCGGCTTATACTCGAGTATATACGGTAAGTATTTGATCCCCAAGCAAAACAAGTACTTGATGGAGAAACCCTTGTTGGCAAGCACAGAGGGAAGACATTTCTTGTAGTTGGTTACCAGGTTTGCACATATCTCAGGAGGGGATTTTGGCTCTTTACAGATCTTCTCTAAATCCTTAAGTTTGCTTGGCTGTCGCTTGGCAACTCGAAGTTTCAGCTCCCTCCATACATTTTCTGTAGGATTAAGGTCTGGAGACTGGCTAGGCCACGCCATGACCTTAATGTGCTTCTTCTTAAGCCACTCCTGTTGCCTTGGCGATATGTTTTGGGTCCATCTTGAGTGTTCTGACTGAGGGAAGAAGGTTCTCATCCAAGATTGTACAATACATGGCCCTGACCATTGTCCCCTCAATGTGGCAAAGTCGGCCTGTACCTTTAGCAGAGAAACAGCCCCAAAGCATCATGTTTTCACCTCTGTGCTTGACTGTAGGAATGGCGTTCTTACGGTCATAGTCAGCATTTTTCTTCCTCCAAACACGGCAAGTTGAGTTAATGCCAAAGAGCTCAATTTTGGTCTTATCGGACCACAGTCCTTTCTCCCAATGCTTCTCTGAATCATTTAGATGTTCATTGGCAAACTACAGATGGTTCTTGTGCCTTCTTGAGGTGGGGGGCCTTGTGAATGCTACAGAATTTCAATCTATGGCGGCGTATTGGGTTACCAATGGATTGTTCTAGTTTTCAATTGTTAGCAAAGATCATTTGTTTATATTACTTATCAATGTTCTTTTGAATTTTTGTTATACAGTAGGACTCTCTTCCTGACAAGTACCCCTGATGAAGGGATATAACTGGTCCCAAAACGCATCGGGCTGTCCGGATCTACATGAGAATCTACCAATACCACCATTTTTGTTTTTATACATTTTGAGTATTGTTGTAATTATTTATATATGTAATTTTTTTAATAAAACTTTTTTTTACCATCATACATTGTTGCCCTTAAAATCCCATCCCCTCTGGGGGGGGTTATTCTTTTCTAAAATCATTCACAAGCTCCTCCTGTGTAGTCCTGGGCTGATCCCTCACTTTTCTCATGATTATTCTTACTCCATAAGGCAAAATTTTGCAGGGAGCGCCAGACCGAGGGCGGTTGATGATCATTTTGTATTTCTTCCATTTGCAAATAACCGCTCCTACAGTTGTCTCCTTCTCACCAAGCTTCTTGCCGATGGTCTTGTAGCCCATTCCAGCCTTATGCAGGTCTACAATCTTGCCCCTGATGTCCTTTGACAGCTCTTTGGTCTTGCTCATGATGGTGGGTTTGAATGGAAGAAAGATTCTGTAGATAGGTGTCTTTTATACACATAACGAATGGTCGTTAGGAGCTCCTTCCTAAATTGAAAGGACTAAAGCTGTGTGCCACATGAGAACACACTGTAGCCAATCAGTGGGAGACAGAATTCTTGTTGGTTGGTAGGGGGATCAAATACTTATTTTACTCACTGAACCGTAACTCAATTTATAACATTTGTACCATGTATTTTTTCTGGATTTTCTGGTTGATATTCTGTCAATACACCTATGATAAAAATTATAGACTCTTCATTTCTTTGTAAGTGGGAAAATGTACAAAATCTTCAGGGGATTAAATAATTCATAGTCCCGACTGTATATTTTATAATCATAAAAAAAAAAAACATATTACTGATTTGGGAATCTGATAATCCAATACAGTAACATTGGTTGGGACTGTAAAAATAAAAGTACCGTTCTCGTAGTTTCTTCAGCTCCACATCTCTTTCCCCCAGCAGCTCAGAAATGCTGACAAAGTAATTGTGCTCCAGGTTGAGCAGAGTCTCTGAAGCCGGGGAATGGATGAGATCATGATAAATATCAGCAAAGTCTTCATCCCAGTTAGGCTCCTCCGGACGGGAATGTTCCAGTGTTGTCTACAGCAGGGGAAGGGAAAAGACATTTTTCAACTCATATTTACTGTATAGTCAAAAGCTTTGTAGACACCCGACCATCAAACCTGCCTATATGACCAAAAGTATGATGGCCTCCCATGTAAAAGATTGACTGATAATACTACAGTATACAAAGACATTTTAGACAGTTGAGCACTTCTAACCTTGTGGTAACATTTTAGGAAAGATCCTCTTTTGTTCCAGCATGACTGTGCTCCTGTGCAGTCATCTCCGAAAAGACAAAGGGGTTGATTTACTAAAGACTGCACTTTGGGATGAATTGGTACGCTGACTGCAAACCTGGTCTTTTCATCCAACATAGTAACTGATGGCAGCGGGACCGACTTCTGGGGAATCTTGAGGTCACTTCCATCTCTCCACAGGAACTGCGTCAGACGTATGCGAGAACGTCTTGCCGTCATTCTGCTTGGCAGTTCTTGGCGAGGTGTGGGGGACCAGAGGCAGAGGTGGGATTTTCCTCCCTCTTTAGAAGGCATGCCGCCCTTAGCTCATGTGCCGCAGGCACCGTTACTGATGGACCAGACACGTTTTGATAACTTGCCGGGAAGCCAGTTTTGATATGTTTAACCACAGCTTAAAAATGGAGCTCACGTTTTCTTTTAGGGAGCAATATGTGCTTTGTTGCCTGGGGGATTATGATTCTAGGGATATTTAAACATTTTTGACACATAATATGTATGATAGGGGTTTCCCTGTTTATTACCAAAGAAAATAAATAAGCTATTGCGCCGACTAGAACCCAACCTTCATTTAACAGGGCCAGGAGAGTGGTAGGAAACACCAGGTGAAGTGGATGCAGCTCCTTGGTTTTTGACAAGCCTTGATCCACTTTAACGAGTGCATTTTTATTGTCTTTTATACTTTTTCAAATAAATCGTTACGCCTAGATGGTGGCGCCCTCTTGTGTTTGTTTCCCTGTTTGTGTCTTTTTCATTCCCACAGTTCATTCTACCTATATGTGCCATACTACAAGTGTGTTGATAATATTCTGAAAGGATCATTTATCCAGGGAGACTACCTCCATCTGGTGCGATTACTCCAATTGGGTTTGTTGTCAGCTTATCTTTTTTTTTTCTCTTTTTTTTTTTTTTGTGTGGGGTGCACTTTTGCTAATGTGACTCTCCACAGGTATGTCTGGCGTTTTATAGTTAAAATGACATCTTTTGATGCTGCTTTTCAGCTGTGACTTAAATAATCTAGTATTAGTGATGCATATGTTTATATATTTTTCCACATTAGAATTATCTGCCACTGTTTATATAGTGTGGCAGCACACAGGTAAAGTCACCTGGTTGTATCCAGGATGGGAAATATGTGTGCTCTAGATTCAGGCTTTATGCAGACTTTTACAACTAGAGGGGAAGTTAATGAGCCCAGCTGAAGTAAGTGGGCTCATTAAGACCTCTACAAAAAACCCCAGCATGCTTAGGGAGATGCTCCATCCTGGAACCAGTTTTGTGTTGTATAGACTGGGGAGTGTGACACCTGTTCTGTGCGGTGGAGTTAACGCCTGTGTGGCAAACATCTACAACAGAGACAGGGACTGGTGCAGCACAAGGCTGCACTCAGTTGTTAGACAGGGAATCTAAGTGTGTAATTAGAGGTCAAGCTGACCAGGATTTATTTTCATGTTTTATTTTTGTTTGGCTGTTATACGTTTCACTGCATTTAGCATAAATAAACCGCATCTTTTGTTTTTTTGCACCTACAACCCTGTCTGCTGTGCCTGATTTTGTGTTGTGAACCCATCCAGGGGGGTCACACACACTCGCTGCCGAGCAAACCCCTCACAATAGGCTATACTGTATAGGGATGATGATGATTCCTGCATATCCTTATATATATGACTTAATATATATTATTGGTTGGGAGACTTATTTAGTTGGAGCCAGGGTGGATTTAAATTTAAAATCACTAGTAAAAAGGCTGGTTTTAAATCGACTTGATTTAAATCATAGTTTTTAAAGAGCAACTGTCATCTGTCCCACAGCGGCTCCTCCTCTGATCTGCTGTTGACTCACCGATGAGTTATTCCAAATAGGAAACCTTACATTTTGTTTGCAAATATTAAAGATTCTAATTACCAGCAAGAATAAGTCCATACATTTAAAGAGCACCTGTCATTTCAGATCCATCATGGCAGTGCCTGTTAGTGGGCATCCAATCACCTGCTGCCACCATGTCCCTCACATTGTTGTGTCGCTGCCGCATTACCGGCCGTCCCATTAAAGTGAATGGGACGGCTGGTGATGCAGCAGTTAGGGTTACAAATCTTCAACAAATAACCTTCAACTTCCTGCAATTTTTTTTTTTCCCCATCACTTATGCTGATGTACAGTTTCAAAGCCATACTCCGAGAATTCCAAAGAGAGAACTACCCTTGCACTGCAGGAGTTAATTGCTTGTTAGAGCCTAACTTTACCTTTCCTAGCAACGTTATATCAATTTCCCACCTGTCTGCCTCTAGAATTGCATTTTTTTGGGGATCTCTCTCCCCACATTTCCTTATTTCTGGCCAGAATGATGTATAGTGTGCCAATGGCCTCCTGAGATGCCCACAACACGGGTCCCAGAAGACTGCAGGGTACTTTGCAATGCATGTGCTGCATCACCAACATGCCCCCAGTCTATTCAAATTTTTGGCAGTTGTACTGCGCCCCCCCCCAATGATGTAGTGCATGTGCATCATCGTGAGGCTCAACATGGAAGAGGCAGCCATATTCTTCGCTCTGGTGCACTCCTCCATGCTGGGTTGTGGGCGGTCCCATGCTGCTTTCACCACTATTGGCCCTGCTTGTGCTTAATGACATTGTGCCAATGCTGACCAGAGCACCTTACAGAAGAGACTTAAGGGGACCGTTCAAACAGATGGATAAAGCCAGCCACAGCAAGGTAGTATTAGGTTTGATTCACATGCATTACCCCTGAACTCTATATATTGTGCAATTTCATATGAACTACATCAAAGATGCAGCCAGCACGATTTTGTTCACCAAAACTGCACAGATGTGACAGGGCCTTACAGTCTGTTCCTGACCCTCAAGCGTTAACAAGCATTTAACTCTTGCAGTAATTTGTGGAGTTGGGCCTAAATTACACTAGACCTAGTCTTGAAGGGGCATGAGGGACTGATAGTCTAGCAGAGCTAGTCAGTCCACAGCTCTGCCGAACAGTGATTCCCCCCCTCTTGTATGAGGCACCATGGTCACACAACCAGGCATTGGAGGGGTGCTAAATGCAGGTTTTGATAGCATGGAGGTAAATTTTTCAAATATACAAATCAAAATGTAATTACGTTTTATAGTTACAATATACAGGTATCATTGTAATATAAACCTATTTCGCCACCTAGTGGTCATAATTGGCACTTTCGTTTGCTCTTTTTTTCTGACAATACTATGTAGGATATAGGGATGGGCCGAACACACCCCCCTACCCACCGCCTTACACCACCCCCCCCCCCCACCCCCGATTCACACCAGAACATATGAACAGTCAAAAAATTTGGCAGAACACACGAACACTGTCTATGGGACACGTACATGAAAAAATATAACTTGTTCAGTGTCATAAAAAAAGTGTTTGGGGACCCGGGTCCTGCCCCAGGGGACATGTATTAATTCCATTTTTTTTTTTTAAAACAGCTATATTGCTGAGACCCGACAATTCATTACAGCCGCGATCAGTTTTAAATTACAATTTTTTTCCTTTAGAAATGTAATTTTTCTGAGGTACTGTTCTAAACATGGGAAAAATGCACCACTTTACAGGCATACTATACACACCCCAGGCATGATATTTAAATAAATATTTCATTGTTATTGTTTCACTTTAAGCATAAAAAAAAAAAAAAAAAAAAAAAAAAAAAAAAAATATATATATATATATATATATATATATATATATATATATATATATATATATATATATATATATATATATATATATATATATATATATACATATATATATATATATATATATATATATAATTGCTCCCGAAAAAACGGCAGCTTTCTAAAAACATTTTTGCATTGATACATGCCCCTTGGGGCAGGACCCAGGTCCCCAAACACTTTTTATGAAAAGAACTTGCATATAAGCCTTTAAAATGAGCACTTTTGATTTTTCATGTTAATGTCCCATAAACTTTAATGGTGTTCCGAATTTTCCCCGAACACCACATATTGTTCGATGTTCGCAGAACAGCCGAAAAAATAAAGTTCAGCCCGAACCTATGCTCAGGCCGAGCAGTTTGCCCATCCCTAGTAGAATATACAGTGCCTTGCAAAACTATTCACCCCCTTGGCATTTTTCATGTTAAACTGGAATAACCATGGATTGTTTGAGGATTTGCATCATTTAATTTACAGAACATGCCCGCAACTTTGCTTCACAATAAAAATAAAAAACATCTTCAAAACAACAAATAGGACAAAATAACAATGTGCATAACTATTCACCCCCCTAAAGTCAATACTTTGTAGAGTCACCTTTTGCAGCTATTACAGCTCCAAGTCGCTCTGGATAAGTCTCTATGAGCTTGCCACATCTTATCACTGGGATTTTTGCCCATTCCTTCTTGCAAAACTGCTCCAGCTCCTTTAAGGAGGATGGTTTGTGCTTGTAAACAGCAATCTAAGTCTGACCACAGCTTTTCTATTGGATTGAGGTCTGAGTTTTGACTAGGCCATTCCAACACATTTACATGTTCCCCCTTAAACCACTCAAGTGTTGCTTTAGCAGTGTGTTTGGGGTCATTGTCCTGTTGGAAGGTGAACCTCCATCCTAGCCTCAAATCACACACAGAGTGGTACAGGTTTTGCTCAAGAATATCCCTGTATTTAGCACCATCCATTTTTCCCTCAACTCTGACCAGTTTCCCAGTCCCGACTGCTGAAAAACATCCCCACAGTATGATGCTGCCACCAACTTGTTTCACTGTGGGGATTGTATTCTTTGGCTCATGTGATGTGTTGGGTTTACGCCAGACATAGGGTTTTCTTTGATGGCCAAAAAGTTAAATTTTAGTCTCATCAGACCAGAACACCTTCCTCCATACATTTTGGGAGTCTCCCACATGCCTTTTTCGCAAACTCAAAACGTGCCATTTTGTTTTTCTCTGAAAGTAATGGCTTTTTTCTGGCCACTCAGCCCAACTCTATGGAGCATACAGCTTATTGTTGTCCTATGTACAGATACTCCAGTCTCTGCTGTGGAACTCTGTAGCTCCTCCAGGGTTACCTTAGGTCTCTGTGCTGCTTCTCTGATTAATCCCTCATTGCCTGCTCCGTGAGTTTTTGTGTGCAGCCGTCTCTTGGTAGGTTTGCGGTCGTGCCATGTTCTTTCTATTTAGTTATGATATATTTGATGGTGCTCCTAGGGATCATCAAAGATTTGGATTTTTTTTTTTTTTTTTTTTTTATAACCTAACCCTGATTTGCACTTCTCAATATTATCCCTTAATTGTTTGGAGTGCTCCTTGGTCTTCATGGCAGTGTTTAACCACTTGGGATCCGCGCTATTGCCGAATGACGGCATTAGCGCGGACCTAGATTGCCGGGACTACGTCTATTGACGTCGTCCCGGTTACGAGCGGCCTGCGCGCCCCCTGAGGGGCGCGCGCGGCGCGCTCTGTGATCGGCGAGTCCGTGAGACTCGCCTGATCACCGATCCGTGTAAGGGGTCGATCCCGACCCCTTATCACGTGATCAGCTGTCAGCCAATGACAGCTGATCATGTGATAAAACGGAGCCGGTAATCGGCTAGTATTCCTCCTCGCGCTGACAGCGCGAGGAGAAAAAAAAAAAAAGCCGATCGCCGGCGGCCGTGTTCGGGACATCAGTCCCGATCACGGCCAACAATTCAAGTGGACACCTGCCCCCTGCCAGTGCCCACCTGCCACCCGCAGTGCCATCCTGAAATAAAGTAAGTGCCCCCCTGTCAGTGCCACCCAGCAGTGCCCATAGTGCCCACAGTGCCACCCAGCAGTGCCCACAGTGCCACCCAGCAGTGCCCACAGTGCCACCCAGCAGTGCCACCCAGCAGTGCCACCCACAGTGCCACCCAAAATCTGCCTCAAAGGTGCTGCACCCCAGTGCCGCCCATCAGTGCCCAGCAGTGCCGCCCATCAGTGCCCAGCAGTGCCGCCCATCAGTGCCCAGCAGTGCCACCTATCAGAGCCACCTATCAGTGCCACCTATCAGTGCCCATCAGTCCCATCTATCTGTGGTACCTATCAGTGCCCATCCGTGCCACCCATCCGTGCCACTTATCCGTGCCACCCATCCGTGCTATCTTATCTGTGCCCATCTTTGCCCATCGGTGCCGCCTTATCTGTGCCCATTAGTGCCGCCTTAACTATGCCTATCAGTGCCCACCAGTGCAGCCTATCAGTGCCCACCAATGCAGCCCATCAGTGCCCACCAATGCAGCCCATCAGTGCCCACCAATGCAGCCCATCAGTGCCCACCAATGCAGCCCATCAGTGCCCACCAATGCAGCCCATCAGTGCCCACCAATGCAGCCCATCAGTGCCCACCAATGCAGCCCATCAGTGCCCACCAATGCAGCCCATCAGTGCCCACCAATGCAGCCCATCAGTGCCCACCAATGCAGCCCATCAGTGCCCACCAATGCAGCCCATCAGTGCCCACCAATGCAGCCCATCAGTGCCCACCAATGCAGCCCATCAGTGCCCACCAATGCAGCCCATCAGTGCCCACCAATGCAGCCTATCAGTGCCGCCTAATCAGCGCACTTCAATGAAGGAGAAAAATGACCCGTTTGCAAAATTTTATAACAAACTATTAAAACATGATTTTTTTTTTTTTTTTTTTTTGCATCTTTTTTTGTTTGTTTAGCAAAAAATAAAACTCCGAGCTGTAACTAAATACCACCAAAAGAAAGCTCTATTTGTGGGAAAAAAAATGATAAAAATTTCATTTGGGTACAGTGTTGTATGACCGCGCAATTGTCACTCAAAGTGCATCAGCGCTGAAAGCTGAAAATTGGTCTGGGACTGAGGGGGGTTTAAGTGCCCAGTAAGCAAGTGGTTAAATAGTGATGCCTCTTGCTTAGGTGTTGCAGCCTCTGAGGCCTTTCAAAAAGGTGTGTATATGTAATGACAGATCATGTGACACTTAGATTGCACAAAGGTGGACATCATTGCACTAATTATGTGACTTCTGAAGGCAATTGGTTGCACCAGAGCTTTTTATGGGTTTCATAACAAAGGGGGTGAATACATACGCACATGCCAATTATCCGTTTTTTATTTCTGAAAAAATATATGCTTTTCTAATTTTACTTCACCAACTTAAACTATTGTGTGCTGATCCATCACATATAATTCAGATAAAAAAACAAACCATTGAACTAAAGGCCTTAATGTAGCAAAATTGGTAAAAAGCCAAGGGGGTGAATACTTTTGCAAGGCACTGTATTGATCTGGGTGGATTCTAAGCACCTCTAACTCTGCAAAATGTTTCTGATCAAAAATAGAATACTTTAAAAGAAAATGGAATCAAATGCATTATATAGAAAAATTAGACACCCCTCCAAATTAAGGATTTCAGGTGTTTCAAGTGAAGAGTATTGTTATTACTACAACAAAGACATTATAGACAATTGCACACGTCCAACCTTGTAGTAACAGTTTGGGGAAGGCACCTTTCTGTTCCAACATGACTATACAACGGTGCACAAACCCAGCACCGTAATGACATAATTTTATGGGCGTGGGGTAGAGGAACTCAAGTGGCCTGTGACAGAGTATCAACATCACTGATTGGCCAGGTTTGCTTATCCAACATCAGTACCCGACCTCACAAATATTCTTTTGCCTTAATGGACAAAACAATCCCATAGACACACTCCAAAATCTTGTAGAAAGTCTTCCCAGAAGACTGGAGGCCATTATAGTTGCAAAGCGAGGCCAATTCCATGCCCATGGTTTTGGAATGGGGTGTCCAACAAGCTCATATAGGTCTGATTATCTGGTGTCCACAAACATTTGAGCATATAGTGTAGACCCAACCAAAGTGCATTTATCCATCTAATTCTCCATATCAATAATTTTTTTTCAAACTACAACATGGCGCCAGTATTGTGAATTAGGTCAATGGCACCTCTATCTTCTTAGGAGTGTCCTAAAATGGTCTAGGAAACCAGCATACTATACAAAAAAAACAAAAGCAAAAATAAAAAAAAAACAGCTATGAAAGCGATGCAAGGCCGGCAACTATTCTCGCCTTTGTGCTATATACAGCCTCTGCTCTCTCTCACCTCTGTATAGGATTTCATCCAGGCATTGGCCAATGTCCCAGCATCCACCTCACCTGACCTCACAGCCTCCAGGGCCTGCTCTGCTTCTCGGTCAAAGTCTTTAATGGTTTCCTCTTCCACAAAGTGACAGAGGGATTTTTTTAGATCTGTCATTAGAGAAAGAAAAGCACTTGAGTTTCTCAGAGGTGTTAATTTGAGAAAGATTCTTTATCCAGGAGTGAAAGGCAGCAGTTGCATGGGTTATGAAAACCTTATGAAGTAAACATGAGCACATTTTTAGTTCAGTCAATTGGGCATTCTTCCTACCCAGCCCTGCAAAAAAATATTTAACTAAAAATAAAATTTAACTAAACTAAAGCTTTGAGCTTTAGTAACACGGCAGTAAAAAAAAAAAAATGCATTTGCAAGCAACTTTTATTCATGGATCCGAACATAGTTGCATTGTTTTTAATGGAGACAATCACACAGGTGCGTAAACATGCATTACTGAATGTACCACAGAACCAAAAAAGCTGCATCCAAAACATTAGTTTACACATACACCATTAAAAAAAAAAAAAAAAGAAGGAAGAACAGGACAATGTGTTTACACATTAAAAAACATGTTATAGAGGAACATTTTTCATTGCCTAATGATCAGTAAGGGCCGGTTCACACAGCGAGGCGCGGCGAGGCGTCTCCGACTTGCATCGCCGCGACCTGCGGGGATCTCAGCGGCGACTTGCAGAGGACTTCTGTATAGAAGTCAATGCAAGTCGCCCCCGAAGTCGCCCAGAAGTAGTACAGGAACCTTTTTTCTGAGTCGGAGCGACTCGAGTCGCTCCTCTCAGAACGGTTCCATAGTACTGAACGGGGGCGACTTGCGGGAGCGAGGCGAGGCGAGCCGTGTCGCCTCGCATCGCATCGCTGTGTGAACCGGCCCTTACATTTTCCAGAAACACAACAGGAAGTGAGAGGGCATCTCTCTAAAGTGAAGGGAGACCTTGAGTATCATTAAATGTAGGGCGATTCTTGTGAGGACCTATCTATTTGCCTCCCATCACATCAATGGCCCGGTAAAGCTGCAATGTATTACATTTTTGTTTTAGATATACCTTAGAGCTGAACTTCAGCATTCTTTTCAGTCTTGCACAGGCTCCTCTGCTGTACTGAAATTGTGTCATAGATATGCAGTAATGTTCGTCTGTCAGCTTACCTCTCCATGTGTTCAGCTTAAGAGGCCAAGAATTTTCACCTGGCTGCTTAAGTAATCTCTTCTCAAAGCATGTCTCCACCCCAGCCCCTATCAGGGAACTCTATAATAACCTGTGCACTGCAAACCAGCCCTGCTGATCAATATTGTGTGTTTGGCTTTCGTGTGCGACTTGCTGTGTTTTCTATGGCCGATTCCAGTTACTGACCTTGGCTTGTTACTGACTATCCTTACCTGCTTGTTACCCCGACCTTTGGCCATCTCCTGACTATCCTTTGTTGTTGCAGTCTTCTGCTACCACTCTACCTCCCTGTAGTCTATAGTGAGCGTTATCTGATAGGTCCTAGGGGTTGCGACCTGGAGCCAGACTGCAGATAAATCCATCCCCACCACTAAGGGCCTCTGGTGAACACCCACTGGCTCTTAGATTCCACGCGCTGGAAAATCTCATGCTCGAGTTCCCAGGGTCATCCTTGTTGGTACTACAGAGTACCTACTCTCCTATATATCCTAGAGCTCCATCCGCAGAGGTCAGCTGTAGGGTCCACTACCTTGCGGTGCACTCCAGACCCAAACATGGTGCATCTGTCAACTGGACTCAGTTGACCTGACAAATTGCTTACACTGCAGTCAGATAGGAGATGTCAAGAATCAATCAGTTCTTAACTCCCAAGCCTCACTCTTCCTGGCCCACCCCTTTCATTCACAGGATTTCACTTCTTTCAAGGATGGAGACTCAGTATCACATTTGTGCGTTAGCTAGGGCCGTGTGCCTGCAAAATGTAGTCTGCCTGAGAACATACTCCATCAGACTGACATCCAACCTTCAAGGTATCTTCATATTAGCATTACTCCTCCTAAGTGCCAGGGGCTGAGGACTACCGAGTGGAGTATTGCTGTAGGGTGCTGTGATGTTTTCAGAAATCTCTGTACAGCATCCTGCTAACCATAATCTGCCTGCATTGAAAGGATAAGAACAGAGATCCAATGATGACATCACTAAAGCTGGCCAAAGATTGATTGAATCCCTGCTGAACCGGGCAAGATTCGATCTATGTATAGGCAGGCTGGTTGTACTTAAGTCCATCAATTGGTCAACTTCAGTATAACCAGCCTGTCTGACTTATTGCATACGATTACTGCCAGCGGTTATAGCCACCAGTAGTAATCATTGTGTTCTGCAGGCAGGGAAGGCTCCCCACAGGCAGAGCACAATAGCAATGCGGGAGGGATTCCCCAACAGCACTAAACGGGTTGAAGGAATCAAGCAAATTTCTTTCCTGCAATCTATGGCTTGCTTAGGTTTAAAATAAGGAATGCCATGAAAACTAAAAAGTTTAGAAAATGTACACAACAGGAAAAAAAAAAAAAGGAAAAAGAAAAAAAAGGGATGGAGGAAACTCTCACACCTTTCTTTCTATCTTGTAGCACCCCCCTCTACCCCGCAGCAGAGACAGCTCAGCTACTGATCTCTGCACAACAGACTGTAAAATCTGCCCGCTGTCTGTACTTGACCAATGAAAGTGAAGAACACTCCTGCACAGACCAGCGTTGAGCTTGCCTCCCCGACACGGACTACATACATACCTTGGTCAATAAAACAGGGCAAATCATGGAGCAGCATTAATCTTCCATGTAAGTGATCCAGATTCTCCTGAACCGGGAACTGGAGGGGCACAGTCAGGACGAAGCTCTGAGACCCAGCATGGAACTTGTATATAAAGTCCCTCTCTGTGTAACTTGCTTTTCCTTTTCCAGGCTTCATCCTGTATTCGTAAACTACAAAAGAAAATAACACACAAAGCACTAAAAAGGCTCAACATATACAGTACAAGACACAAAAACACAATGAAGAAGCCATTTTTGAACAGACTAGTTCAAAATTAGAGCCCCTGTCAGGTTTTATTGCGGTCTGTGTCCCCGCTTTGGAGATTTGTCCTCGCTTTCTATTCTAGTGACCATTGTTACCGGACAAAGCGTTGTGCGATTCTAAATTTTACCGTTGTCACTGGACCTCCAACCACCTTATAATTATCTATTGGGCTCCCCTGATGCGCCTTCTCTGGCTGCAACTGCAAAAAAAACGTGGTACTTCTAAGTGGGTGGAAGCATGTAATCACCACTCTGGTCTAGCGGAGGAGGTAATGTCACCAGTCCTTCTGACACCAACAGACATCAGGAGGAAAGAGCAACAAGGGCGCAATGAAAAGAGAGGAGTATAAGTTAGTGGGGAGGGCTTTAAAGGGCAGGCTCACTTTAGAATTTAAATTTCTCCAGCTCCCTAAACCACTGTAAGCTAAAACCCACCTAGCCTGCCTCTTTCTTAGGGTGGTGGCGCATAGCTCACAACTGTCCCTCATTCGGAAAACAAAGTCCCTATGTCCCTTTCCTCCTCATTTTAGTCTGATCTATATAGTTGTAAGTAAAATGCACTTTTCCCAGTGCTAAACATTTCATCCAATTTCTAAATTGCTGCATTTGTAAAGTCCAAAGGCCAATATAAAGAAAAACCAGTGTTATAAAAAAATAAATAAAAATAAAATAAAAAGCGCACTTATGGGTTTAACTAATCTTTTATTTTGTACAATTCTCCTTTATGGGGGTGTGACAGGAGGGGTGTCCTGTGCCTATATACTTTTGCTAATAGGTGTCCCTCATTCCTATCTCAGAAAGTTGGAAGATTTGGTCGCGTCCTCCAACAACCTCAGGTCAAAAATGTGGTCTGACTCTGTGCAGCACTTCACCATAGACTTGAATAGTGCGTTGCTCCAACAGTATGGATTTAGCCCATTCAGCGGAAGAGACTGTGTAGGCAGCATTGGAGAAGATTTCTATGGCAAGGCTGTAAACACTATGGGAGTCCAGTGGCATCACGGGGAGTTAGACACCTGGTAAAGATATTGGGGGGTACAGTTATCTTCAGTTTTTTTTTTCCCCCCTCTTTATTTTTTATGGAACGCTTCACGAATTTGCGTGTCATCCTTGTGCAGGGGCCATGCTAATCTTCTCTGTATCGTTCCAATTTTAGTATATGTGCTGCCGAAGCAAGCACTATCTTCAGGTTTTTACTTTAAAGAGTAACTCCACTTTTTTCAGAAAAAAAAAAAAAAAACACAACATGCCCCCAGGTGATCCATGTACACTGCAAGGATTTTAATTGAGTGGGAGTGACTTTTTCATTGTTAATCGGCCAAAAAAAATAAATAAAAAAAAAGTAGTTTGCTTTTACATACACTTAAAGTGGAACTAAAAGGAGATCTGGCATTGGCATCTTCTTCTGTGTGGCACATTTCGGGGCCCTTCATTGGCCAGCAGAGGATGACATCATTCCTGCGCATGTGCAGGAGCTAGTCATCCTGGCACACAGGGCTAGGTCAGCTGCTGCAAGAGGCCTGTAACAGAGCAACAGGATGAGCATGGTGAAATCTGAGTCTGAGTACATGATCCTTAGGGTCCGTTCACACAGGGGCAACTCCTGATCCGACTTCAAGTCGCCCCTAGTCGCCTCAGGACGGACAACATTTAAAAAGCAATGTAAGTGAATGAGAGCCGTCTTAATGCACACTACTGAAGTCGCTCCGACTTCAGAAAAGGTTCCTGTACTACTTCTATCCGACTTGTAGGCGACCGGTACCCATTGATTTCAATGGAGATCGCCTCCAAGTCGGATCTCCGTCTATACGGAGGCGACTCTGACAGAATTATTAGCTCTCAAGAGGGAACTCCACGCCAAATTTCTGAAAAAAATTTGGCGTGGGTTCCCCCTCCGAGAGCATACCAGGCCCTTAGGTCTTGTATGGATTCCAAGGGGAACCCCCTACGCCGAAAAAACGGCGTGGGGGTCCCCCCCAGACCCTTATCCGAGCACGCTACCCGGCCGGCCAGGAAAGGGGGTGGGGACAAGAGGGCGGCCCCCCCCTCCTGAGCCGTACCAGGCCGCGTGCCCTCAACATGGGGGGGGTGCCTTGGGGGAGGGGGGGGGCCCTCAACATGGTGACCCCGCCCCCTTACCATGTGACATCAACCCATGTGACCAACCCATGTGACATCAACCCATGTGACATCAACCCATTGTCCCTATATAAGTGGCAGCGGAGCGCGTCCCTGGCATTGTGGCCGGAGAGAGCGTCGTGTCAACATCTCCTGGAGAAGAAGAAGAAGAATGGAAGGCGGCGGCGGCGGCGACAGAAGACCGGGCCACCGCCTCTAAAAGAGCTATAAGAAGGCGCGGTGGCCCGGCAGAAGAACCGAAGAGGGGGACAAGACCCCCGAAGTCGGGAGAAGAGGCCGGCGGCGAGGAAGAAAGCCGGACTCCTCCGCTAGCAAAAGAGCTACAAGAAGATAGCGGAGGAGTCCGGCGAGAAGACCCCCGAAGACGGAAGACCCCCGGAGCTGTGCAATAAAATATTTTAACCCTGTGTTGTGTTTTTTTTTGTACTTTATTTCACAGGTGAATGGGTAGGGGTACATTGTACCCCATACTCATTCACATAGGGTGGGGGGCCGGGATATGGGGGCCCCCTTATTAAAGGGGGCTCGCGGATTCCGATAAGCCCCTCGCCCGCAGACCCCGACAACCAACGGCCAGGGTTGTCGGGAAGAGGCCCTTGTCCTCATCAACATGGGGACAAGGTGCTTTGGGGTGGGGGGGGCGCACGCCCCCCCCTCCCCCAAGGCACCCTCCATGTTGAGGGCACGCGGCCTGGTACGGCCGCTCGTCCCCACCCCCTTTCCTGGCCGGCCGGGTAGCGTGCTCGGATAAGGGTCTGGTGTGGATCTGGGGGGGACCCCCATGCCGTTTTTTCGGCGTAGGGGGTTTCCCTTGGAATCCATACCAGACCTAAGGGCCTGGTATGCTCTCGGAGGGGGAACCCACGCCAATTTTTTTTCAGAAATTTAGCGTGGAGTTCCCCCTTGAGCTCATTCTCTGCTTGGCCACGGCAAAAGTCGCCTGGCCTGGGGCGACTTGTAAGTCGTCCCAAGTCAGGTTGAAGTCATCACAAGTCGTGTTGAAGTCGTCCCAAGTCGCGCTGTGATCTTAACTCAAGTCGTGTACAAGTTGCCTCACTCAAGTCGCCTACAAGTCGTGTTGCCCCTGTGTGAACGGACCCTTAGGGAAACAACTGCACATGAGAATTCACAACAGCAGTTGTATGTTAACCACAAGAGAGACTTTAAATCTAAAGCCTGAATAATGCGAAAAAATAAATAAAATAAAAAACACAGATCAGTTTACTTCATTTTACACATCAGTTTTTTTTTTTTCAAAAATGTTTGATCTTTTTTTATATCAGTTTTTCACATCCACTTGTGCCCTTAACCAATAGAATTCCTGGAGCCATTCTTTCCACTCTTTTTAATGATTTGGTTTACATGATTACAATTATTTTAGCCCCGAAGATTACTTTAAACCCCCAAACATTGTATATTTTCTGAAAGCAGACAGCCTAGAGAATAAAGTTCTGGTAGATCCATTGTTTTATGTCATATGATATTAGCACAACGATTTATAAAATACAAATATTTCAGTAAAAAATACACTAACGTTAATGATTTGTGGTAATCATGGTTTGTCAAAATATAAAAGATGAAGTTGCAAGTCAATACCCTATATTTTTCATAGGTGATGCTTTAAAAGCCCCTACAGGTCATCAGTTTAGCGTTACCCAGGGGCTTTGGTGCCTTGATTGATCTTATTCTGGCGTGCGTTGTGATATGTAACATGTATAGCACAATTGCGTTTTTTTTTTTAACGTAGGTGTCACAACTAATCCATTTTTGTGTGTTTGCCTGTGTATATGTGGGTGGGGAGGCTCCATTACCCCCCCCCATCCTTTTTTTTTAAACTTTTCATGTGTCTGTCTTTTTAAATGTTTATTTTTAACTTATGATATATTATTGCTATCACATAGGGGACCAATATGTGATAGCATAGATGTGACAGGTCCTTTGTGGCCTGGGTTTGTGCAGTACACACACACACACACACACCCCTTGTCTGCAGTACACACAGAAACCCCCACATCATCCGTTTACATCCGTTTGCCCATGGGAATGCATTGCTCTCTGTTTTTCATCTGTCAACAGATGGATGAAAAAAGGACATGAGGAACACCCATGTGAAAGGAGCCTAATCGTTAATAGGAGGCTGTATCAAATGCTTTTGCAAAATCCAGATACACCACGTCTACATGACAGCGCACTTCCTCATAGAATGTTAACAGATTGATCTGGCAAGAATGATCTTTTTTAAATCAATGTTGATTACTACCAATGATACCGCATTCATAAGCAAATTATTGGGTATATTTCCTTATCATTCCCTCCAGTAGCTTACATACTATCGATGTTAGACTGACTGGCCTGTAGTTTCCAGAATAACTATATATGGGGTGCAACGGATCGGCACCAATCCGAACGGGTCACCCCACTCGGATCGGCACACTCCACGATCCGCGGAGCGCTCCAGGGTCTCGGCCTTAGGAAAGGCAGCGGCTTTGGCCTAATTCCGAAGCAGCGGCCATCTTGGTACACCCGTCGGCATTTACAATGTGATCGATCCGTCACGGAGCCATCACCTGTAATAACGACGCCGGTTCCTCTCTCCCCTCTCTGTACTGATCTGTACAGTGGAGGGGAGAAATCGGATGGTAGCCACAGCCATCCGAGCAATACCCTGACAATACTCTGCAATACTTACCCCGACAATACTTACTCTGCCAATATTCTGCAATACCCAGCAATTCCCTAGCAATAATCTGCAATACCCAGCAATACCCTGCCAATACCCATCCATGCTCAGCCAATATTACATTGGGGGGGATGACATGGATATTACAGTGGGGGAGATGTATATTGCAGTGGGGACTATATGGTGGTGGCATTATCACAGGTTTTTGCAAATTCAATTATTATTTGCTGATCTGAAAAATGATTAGATGAACGATCCGATCCGTGAGTTTTTTGATCCATTGCACCCCTAATATATTTATCTGCTCTTTTTAAAATATTGGTAACACATTGGCTTTTCACCAATCAGTTGGTACCATCCCAGTCTCTAAGCTGTCCATAAAAATTAGGATTAATGGTCTGGCTGTTACCTGGCTAAGTTCTTTGAGGACTCTTGGCTTTAAGCCATCTGGTCCTGGTCATTTATTTGCTTTAAGTTTTTCAAGTCTTTTGGACATTGGATTCTGTTAGCCACAAGGACACAGTCCATGCTGTGTTACTAACAATACAGTGTTAAATTATCATACCCCTCCTTTTCCTTGGTAAAAGCTGAGGAGAAGAATGCATTTAGTACAGTTGCCTTCTCTCTCTCATTTGTAACCAACACGCTCTCACCTCGCTTTTGTAAAATGTGGGGTGGGGGATTTTCTTTTTTTCCCTTTTTACCCTCTGATTGCCCTCTTGCATTTCTTATTGTATTCCTTGTAATGTTGGAATGCCAACATTGACACCTCAGCCTTAGTTTTTTTAAGGGCCATTTTTTTTCTCTTTGATATGCCTTTTTAGAGAAAAAACATAAATTAATAAATATAAGTCACCCAGGTTTAACCTTAGTTCTTTTATATTTGTTGTCTCATTGGAATGCACTGGCTAATACCTTAAAAACTTAAAGACCGGGCCTTCTTCTGACATTTGTTGCTTACGTTAAAATCTGTACTTTTTTGCTGGAAAATTACTTAATATCCCAAACCTTATATAATGATAATTGTAAAAGCAGAAACCCTAGAGAATAAAATGGCCATCGTTGCAATATTTAATAACGCACTGTATTTGTGCAGCAGTCTTTTAAATATTTTAATGAATAAAAATAATCTGTATTTTCGCACAATTTCAGGATCGTGTACGGGCCATTACAGATGAGGTCTTGAACTAGAATTATTGCTCTCGCTCTAATGATCCCAGCAATACCTCATATGTGGTTTGAACACTGCTTACATTTGCAGACATGACTTACGTATGTGTTCGCTTTCGGTGCCTTAGCACTGAGGGATGGGGTGCTTTCACTTTTTTTTTCTGCTGTCACAAGGAATGTAAACATCCCTTGTTACAGTAATAGGCAGTGACAGGCAAGCTTTATGGAAGGATCTGGGGTCTTTTTAGATTTTTTTTATAGTGAGTGTGTGTGTGTATATAATGTTTTTATTCTTTTAACTGAGAAATTATACACCCCTCACATTTTTGTAAATATTTTATTTATCTTTTAATGTGACAACACTGAAGAAATTGCAAATTTGCTACACTGTAAAGTAGTGAGTGTACAGCTTATATAACAGTTTAAATTTGCTAGGGTTGCACGGATACCAATACTGAGCATTTGCCCAAGTACAATCACTGAATTCCCTGTATACATTTCACTGACAGTATTGAAATGCATACAGTACATGGTGATCAGTGATTGTAACCCCCCCCCCCCCCCCAGCGCTGAGTTGATCATCCCCGACTGTCCACCAAATCCCCCTGCGGTCCCCCTCCATGCTCGATCTGTCAGGATGGAGAGCGGCAGAAGGAGCCGGTAAATATGTAATTTACCGTCTCCTTCCTTCTTGAATGGACAGTCAGTAATCACTAACTGTCAATTCTTAACTGAGCATCGCATTTGTGTGTGTTTACGATGCTTCAATTTATGAATGGAGAGGAGCCGCTATCTCCTTTCCATTCATGGTCAGTGCAGCTGGAACTGGGGAATCTTTGTCCCTTTCCCTTTCTCAAAGGGGGGATTTCAGGGGTCTATTAAGACCCCTGATATGGAGGAGGAGGGAAGATTGTCATAAAAAATATATATATTGAAAAAAGGTTAAATTGTAAAAATAATAAAAAACCCACTGACACCATCCACTCCCCCACCCCAAAAAAACCTTGTAAATAAATTGTAAAAAAAAAATAAAATACTACACACGAAAACACACTACTGACACAGTCTAAGCCCCGGACCATTTTGCTGGCTTAAGACCAGAGCACTTTTTGCGATTCGGCACTGCGTCGCTTTAACTGACAATTGTGCAGTCATGCAACGTGGCTCCCAAACAAAATTGACGTCCTTTTTTCCCCACAAATAGTGCTTTCTTTTGGTGGTATTTGATCACCTCTGTGGTTTATTTTTTGCGCTATAAACAAAAAAAAAGAGCGACACTTTAAAAAAAAAAAAAATAAAAAACGCATTATTTTTTACTTTTTGCTATAATAAATATCCTCAAAAAAATTTGTATTACTTGTAATGGCAGCGATCAGCCATTTCTATTGTGACTGTAACACTATGGCGGACACATCGGACATTTTTGACACCATTCTAATTTATACAGCAAATGACACTGGCAGTGAAGGGGTTAACCAAGAGGTGCCAGTGTAGGAGCTAAGTGTGTCCTAGGGATGGGTTTCTAACTGTGGGGGGCGTGGCTGTGTTTTACAGATCACTACATTGGCATCTCCCCGTTATTCCTCCCCATGAGATGATCGCGGGCATCTCCGATCGATGGTACGGCGGCAAATTCAAAAGGGACATACCTGTACGCCCATTTGCCTGTCCATGCCATTCTGCCGACGTACATCTTAGTGCGCCCAGTCGGGAAGCGGTTTAAAAAATTTAAAATGTATCGGTATTGGCGAGTACTTGAAAAAAAGTATTGGTACTTGTACGCAGTCTTAAAAAAGTGGTAAAGCTTTTGTTCCCAGGGCATGGGAATTACAGGACCGAGCTGTGGCCACTAAGACAGGAGAGGGGGATGCGCGGCGGCAAGCCTGCATGTGGCGAATCCACATGCAGACTGCCTGGTGCTCAGCTGGGGAGGACAGGACGGTGGTTCAGCAGGGGGGCAGTTCCCTGGCACCCAGCACTGAGGCTGTGTGCTCTAAGTGTGCTGGGTGGGGGGAATTGGGTCCAGGATTGAGGCCACTGGGCAGCCTGCATATGGCAGGGTCTATGGTGGGGGAGGGGCCAGAGCAGGGTTTCTGACAGGCACATAGTGCTTTTTCACAAAATATGGCCCACTTGCTTCCCCACCCATAGTCAAATGATGTCCACAGGAGGGATCTCCCATGTTGGGTGGGTGCCATATGACGTCCTGGGCTTCCCAGCCACCTGGGGGCCACGTGCGTGCCCGCCGTGTCACTCGCGAGCCAATGCGCGTACCTGGCAGCCACGATGTCCGCCGGGAAGCCGCGATGTCTGCCGGGCACCCGCGATTGCTGGTAACAGTGCAGGGACACAGATCCACGTCCTGTCAGGGGAAACACTGGTCTCCTCCCCTTATGAGTCCCTTCCCCCTACAGTTAGAATCACTCCCTAGGTAACACAGTTAACCCCCTGATCGCAACCTAGTGTTAACCCCTTCCCTAACAGTGACATTTATACAGTAATCAGTGCATTTTTATAGCACAGATCACTGTAAAAATTGTGAATGGTCCCAAAATGGTGTCAAAAGTGTCCAATATGTCCACCACAATGTCACAGTCACAATAAAAGTCGCAGACATTACTAGTAAAAAAAAAAAAAAAAAAAATTTAAGAGCCATAAATCTTTTCCCTATTTTGTAGACGTTATAACTTTTACGCAAACCAATCAATATACGCTTATTGCAATTTTTTTTCCAAAAATATGTAGAAGAATACATATCAGCCTAAACTGAGGCGTTTTTTTTTTTTATAATTGGGATATTTATTATAGCAAAAAGCAAAAAAAAGGTGTTTGTTTTTTTCAAACTTATCACGCTTCTTTTGTTTACAGCGCAAGAAATAAAAACCGCACAGATGATCAAATACCACCAAAAGAAGGCTCTATCGTCATTTCTTCATTTGTGTAGTGTTGCATGACTGCGCAATTGTCATTCAAAATGCGACAGCGCTGAATACTGAAAATTGGCCTGGGCAGGAAGGGGTGGAAAATGCCCTGTATTGAAGTGGTTAAGGGGGGCAGGGGGGGGGGGGGTTAAAATCTGGAGGACAAGTGGTTAAATTCATCACAATCTGCATAGCAACTGTAATGCTTTGTACACACGGTTGGAAATTCAGACGGAAAAGGTCCGATCGGATTATATTGTCGGAAAATCTGATCGTGTGTGGGCCCTATTGGACCTTTTCCGTCAGAAATTCCAACGAAAAAAAAAAATTGAGAGCTGGATCTAAAATTTTCCCACAAAAAAATCCAATTGGACTTTTTCCGTTTATTTGTAGAGAATTCCGACGGACAAAGTGCCACGCATGCTCAGATTAAATTATGAGACCAAAGCTATTGGTTACCAGCCTCTACGTAGTCCCGTCGTACGCAACGAATGCCACCTTGTTCCGAACAAACGGATTTTCCAAAAACTTTGTCCGACCGCGTGTATGCAACACCAGTTCCGGACAAAATCGGAATGTCTGACCGTGCGTACAAGGCATTACAGTTAGGCCCCTTTCACACCGCTGCGACTTAAAAGTCAAGCAGTTTCAGGGAATACCTGTGTAAACTTGAGGTCTGTGGACCATGAAAGGCAGACCAAAGTACCATAGAGACTACTCACATAGAAGTCACACATATATAAATGGTTATCATTGGAAATCAGGAAGAACACTTTACCATGTGACTTTGCAGTCCCAAGTTGCCAAACAAGTCGCACAAGTGTGAAAGGGGCCTTAGCCCCCTCCCGTTCACATTGACTGCGGTTTTGAAATCATGCGACTGTATCTGAAATCACACACTTTCAAAGCCGCATGTCACTGCGATTTCAGGTGCGACTTGAAAAACATCTGTGCAGCTTTACGCACAGATGTCTATGCAAGTCGCACCTGATATCACCAAAAGTAGCGCAGAAATGACTTTTTTTTTTAAATGGTGCGGCACTGCAAAGTCATCGTTACACCGATTTGAACAGAGCAATCGCTGCAACTTGTACGTAACGATTTGACCTGTCAAAAAGCATGACAAGTCGCTCCAGTGTGAATGGTGTGTCGTAATTGGTTAAATAATTGAATTTGTTGTAGCACGAGTGGATATGTAAACAACAGATCTGCATCACAAGCTGACAGTTGTGGGTGTCCCTGCTGAGACTGACAATGACTACCTTGCTGTGCAGGCTGATGGAGTGGATGGGAGCTGCTAGACATGAATGCCTTGCCTTGGATCCTTTGCCTGAAGCCCTTCCATCCCTGGTCTCTGCTTTTCAGCAGTTGTCGGCTCCCAGTGAACTCTCTTCCCCTCTTCCTCTTCCCCCTTTCCTCTTCCGGGATGACTACAGCTCTGTCTCCGACTACTGCCCCTCCCCCCTCTGATGACAACCCTTCTTCTCAGTTGCTCAGCTCCACTGTCTGCTTGGCCCTAGTGCCTGCTCCTAAAGTCTGATTCACACCTATGCAGGTTGCAGTTTGCATATTCCAGGTGCATTTTGTGTTTTTCAATACACGTTTTTGATCCATTGAAGTCTATGGAACCAAAAATCAGAAAAAAGTCCCTGGCCCTTTAAATAAAATTGCCAGATGTGAACGTGACCCATAGGAAACCATGTTAAATGTGCTGTAGTGTGTGTCTGCAAAACTGAAAATGCACAAAAAAAAAATGCATAGGTGTGAACCTAGGCTTAGGAGAGGGGACGTCAGCAAATACTTTGTACACCATTCACGCTGACAGGTCAAATCGTAAGACAAGTCGCAGCCCATTTGAACTGTTCAAATCGGTGCAACGTCGACTTTGACCTGCGTGACTTTTGGTGATTTCAGGTGCGACTTGCATAGACATCTGTGCATGAGGTCCCTTTCGCACTTGTGCGACTTTTCTTGCGACTTTGGACATAAGAGTCGCATGACAAGTCATACCCCATGATTCTCAATAGTAACCATTCATATCTGTGCGACTTCAAGTCGTACCCATTTCAAAGTAGTCCCTGTACTACTTTGGTCTGACTTTGATGTGAGTTGAGGTCCATAGACCGTCCCTAAAATCTTGTCAAAATCTTTCAAGTCATGGCAGTGTGAAAGGGGTGTAAAGCTGCACAGGTGTATTCCAAGTCACACCCGAAATCGCACTGACAATCGTGCGATTTCAGATGAAGTCGTGTGAGCAGTGGCTTAGAAACTGTGAAACTTTCTACTGATCTGCCTTGTTATTTGCTGGCTTCTGGGCATAGTCCAGTTGCTGCCATGCTTATTAGCCTAGGTTTCCACTATTGCAACCTGAAAGTCATGCGATTTTGCCACGATTTTGATGCAACTTTATGCAATGCCTGTGTATTATTGAGGTCGAATCAATGTGGGACCAAAATAGTGCAGGGGCTACTTTGAAGTTGCTGCGATTTTAAGTCGGCTGTAATGTATTGCCGGATCCTGGTAGTATAGATAAAAATCAATGAACAAAATTGATGTGCCCCCCCCCCCCCAGTCCATACCAGGGCCCTTCGGGTCTGCCTGATCCACAGAGACCCACCTGCAAAAATGCCAGAAGGGGAAGGTGCCAACACCCCACAGTAACTGGGGCCATCCGGAACAATGCACAAACCCACTTCACCAGAAAAAAAGCAACAATGCCTCTGGGCAGACCTCTGGTCAATAGACCAACACTGGAGCCAAGCATTTTCCGAAACATCACCCCCAAGAGGCAGAGCATGGAGAGCAGTGGGCCACATCAAAGGAAGCATCACACACGTATCCCTCCAAGAAAACTGTCAACATTAAAAAAGGCGTGGGCGACAGTGTGATGCTAAGAGGACTACATTTCCCATCATGCACTCTGCAGTGTAGTTGAGCATCATGGGAAATGGAGTTCCAAAACATCTGGAGTGCCAAGGTTTGCCATCACTGCCCTAGGGGTATCCTCAAAAATTTAAAGTAACAAGAATATATTAGTGGCTAGTAGGGATGAGCCGAACACCCCGCCCCCCCGGTTCGGTTCGCACCAGAACTTTGGAATGGACCGAAAATTAGTGCGAACTTTAGAACCCCATTGAAGTCTATGGGGCTCGAAAGTTCGAAATAAAAAGTGCTAATTTCAATGGCTAATATGCAAGATATTGTCCTAAAAAGGGTTTGGGGACCCGGCTCCTGCCCCAGGGGACATGGATCAATGGCAAAAAAAATGTAAAAAAGGGCTGTTTTTTCAGGAGCACTGATTTTAATGACGATTAAAGTGGAAAAAAAAGTGAAATATTCCTTTAAATATCGTGCCTGGGGGGTGTCTATAGTATGCCTGTGAAGTGCCACGTGTTTCCCGTGTTTAGAACAGCCCCTGCACAAAATGACATTTAACGGAAAAAAAGTCATTTAAAACTGCTTTAATGTAATATCTGGTTTTGGCAATATGTATGAATATCAATGAGAAAAAACTAGCATGGGTTGCCCCCCCTCCTGCCCATTACCAACCCCTTTGGGTCTTGTACGGATATTAAGGGGAATCCCGCACCCAAATTAAAAAAAGTAAAGGCGTGGGGCCCCCAGGCACTATATACGCAGAACAGTATACAGGCGGTGCAAACAGGACAGGGACTGTGTAGGTTTGTTGTGTTAAGTAGAATCTGTTTGTAATTTTGAACTGGTACATTTTTAAAGTGTAGCTCCAGTCAAAAAATCTATTTTTAAGCTTTTTGCAAAACATAGGGAATTGTTATCACCCCTGTTTTTTCATCTCCCTTCCTGTTGTCTACTTCCGTTTGCAAGTAGGAGATGTTTGTAAGTTGGATGTTTGAAAGTAGGGGCCTGCCCTATATGCTCTGCAGAAATGTGGGCCTAAGGTGTTGGTGTTGCCACAACACTGTAAGCCCTCAAAGTGACTCTTGGTGGGCGCTGGAGCGCTCTGCTGCAAACGATTATATCAAGAATTGTAATTACATGCCATTGTTGAACAGTGGTAGAAAAATTGGGCCTTTGGTGGTTGTGGTGGTGGTGGTTCTGGTGCCACAACACTATAAGTCCTCACAGTTACTCTCGGTGGGCGCAGGAACAGGCCCTGCTGTGAAATATTATATCAAGAATTGTAATTACATGCCCCTGTTAAACAGGGGCTGAAAAATTGGGCCTTAGCCACTGGTACTGGTACCAAGACACTGCAACCTCTGCCAGATACTCTATTTGGAGTGCAGGAATGAGCCCTTCTGCAAAGCATTGCATCAAAAATTCTAATTACATGACCCCGTTAAACAGGGGCTGAAAAATTGGGCCTTAGCCACTGGTGCTAGTGCCCAAGCACTGCAACCTCTCCCAGGTACTCTAGTTGGAGTGCAGGAATGAGCTTTGCTGCAAATAATTGCATCAAAAAATGTAAATACATGCCCCTGTTAAACAGGGGCTGAAAAATTGGGCCTTAGACACTGGTGCTGGTGCCTTGACACTGCAACCTCTCCCAGATACTCTAGTTGGAGTGCAGGAATGAGCCCTGCTGCAAAGCATTGCATCAAAAATTGTAATTACATGCCCCTGTTAAACAGGGGCTGAAAAATTGGCACTTAGCCTCTGGTGGCGTCACCCAGAACTAAAAATGTTCTTCCAAGCTATCAGCAGGATCATTGAGGAGGAAGAGGATAGTCAGTCAACATAACAGGACAGTCACTCAGCATCAGCATAGTCTTGAAGGAATGTGACATTTCAAAAAAAAAAATTTGGTTACATCAGCTTCAGGTGCTTGGTAGCTGGTGGTGATCCAAGACTGATTCATCTTTATGAAGGTCAGTTGATCAACCGAGTGGGTGGACAGGCGCACCCTGTGATCGGTTACAAAGCCTCCAGCAGCACTGAAGGTGCGTTCCGAAAGAACGATGGATGCAGGACAGGCCAGTAGCTGAATTGCATACTGTGCAAGCTCTGGCCAGTGATCCATCCTCAAGACCCAGTAAGCCAGAGGATTTTCAGTGGGAAAGGCGTCCAAGTCTGACCTTGCCCCTAGGTATTCCTGCACCATGTAAATCAGACGCTGGCGATGGTTGCGGGAACCGATCATATCTTGGGGCTGCGGACTAAAAAATTGTCTGAACAGTGCTACTACTTTTCTGGTGGTGTACACAGCACACAACCCAGTATAACCGTAGTTAGGCTTGTGCAATTAGTTTCGTAACGAATCGAAATTCGGCCGAATTTTGCATCTTTCGGACATTCGGATGCATCCTAATGTCCGAATAAAAAAATAACAAATTACAACGAATACGAAAGAAATATAACGAATGAATTCGAATGAATTCGGCATGATTCAAAATTATTTCAACCGCATTCGAAATTATTTCAACTGCATTCGAAATGATTTCAACATGATTCGACATTATTTCAACCACATTCGAAAATATTTTGTGACCCGACTTTAGGACCATGTATCTCGGGGTCACTTGGTGCTGGACACTTTGTTGTAGTGCTAGTATTATTGTGTTTGCATACCAAATTTGGGGTTTCTAGCTATAAGTGACCCCCAGATATGTGGCCCCAAAATCGGGTCACAAAATGTTATTAGTTATTAGAGCAGAGAATGACATTTTGCGACCCGATTTTGGGGCCACATATCTCGGGGTCACTTATAGCTAGAAACCCCAAATTTGGTATGCAAACTACTAGCACTACAACATATCCAAATTTGGAGTTTCTAGCACCAAGTGATCCCGAGATACATGGCCCTAAAGTCGGGTCACAAAATATTTTCGAATGTGGTTGAAATAATGTCGAATCATGTTGAAATCATTTCGAATCCGGTAGAAATATTTTCGAATTTGGTTGAAATATTTTCGAATGTGGCCGATTTTTCGAATTCGGTAGAAAACTAAACGAAATCCGAAAATTAATTTAAGGAAGTTAACGAATATAACTAAACGAAATTAATGAATTAACGAATTAAAACGAAACAAAACGAAACTAATTTTTTCCTTTTGCACATGTCTAACCGTAGTGCAGTTGATACTACTTTTCTGGTGGTGTACACATTACACAATACAGTGTAGCCATAGTGCAGTTGCTACTACTTTTCTGGTGGTGTACACATTACACAATATAGTGCAGCCATAGTCTAGTTGCTACTACTTTTCTGGTGGAGTATACATTATACAATACAGTGCAGTCGCAGTGCAGTTGCTACTACTTTTCTGGTGGCGTACACATTACACAATACAGTGCAGCCGTAGTGCAGTTACTACTACTTTTTTGGTGGTGTACACATTACACAATACAGTGCAGCCGTGGTGCAGTTGCTACTACTTTTCTGGTGGTGTACACAATACACAATACAGTGCAGCCGTGGTGCAGTTGCTACTACTTTTCTGGTGGTGTACACAATACACAATACAGTGCAGCCGTAGTGCAGTTGCTACTACTTTTCTTCCTGAAGTTATATAATGATTCATAATAATCTGAGAATGAGTCTGCTAATTCCTTGGGATTATAATGTGTTTTATAAATTGCATGATCAATTATTCTAGATATTTTATTATTGTTTTGTCATTGGCTCAATTGATATGCTAGTAATTTGCTAGCTTTATTACTGTGGGAATAATGGTTTAGTTTTACTCTTTTTAGGTATTATTGTGATCTGCTATTAAAGTGTATCCTTGTTCCATTATGAGGTTGTTTAGTTGTTGTAGTATTATTAAATCTTGAGGATTGTTTGTGCGTGTTTCTTCTAAGCTAGATATATTCAGTAGTTGGTTTATAGTTTTTAGTTTTCCCTGGCTGCAACCTGTATAAGAATTCCTCTTGTAAATGCTTTATGAGTGCACCATAAATTTGCAGTATTCAAGGAATCATCTGAATTAAGGCACCTCTCACACTGGGGCGATTTTCAGGTGTTACAGCGCTAAAAATAGCGTCTGTGTAGCGCCTGAAAAAAACGGCCCCTTTCACTGCAGTGTGCTAGCAGGACGGTGAAAAAAGTCCTGCTAGCCGCATCTTTGGAGCGGTGAAGGAACTGTGTATTCACCGCTCCTAAACCGCTCCGACCCATTGAAATCAATGGGACAGCGCGGCTATACCACCGGCAAAGCGCCGCTGCAGCGGCGCTTTGTGGGTGGTTTTAACCCTTTTTCGGCCGCTAGCGGGGGTTAAAACCACCCCGCTAGCGCCCGCAGACCGCCGCTAAAGCGATGGTAAAGCGCTGCTAAAAATAGCGGCGCTTTACCGCCGATGGCCGCACCGCCCCAGTGTCAAAGGGGCCTAAATGTAAACAATTCTATTAGGTTTCTTTTTATTACAGACAAATAGTCCTTTTGAGAGAGAATAAAGGTATTGTTTCTCCATAAGGTATTGTTGGTACAAAGACAAATTGTTGAATTTCTGTCGTGGTTGGTGCATGGTGAAATAATAAAAAAGGTGCAGCGCTTAGATTATATATAATATAATCAACTTTAATAGTGAAAAAAACTCTGCATAAATTAACACTATTAATGATTTTATGTTTTAGACAACACTATATCCAAATATACAAAAAAATAAAAAAAATTGATATACGTATATCCACCAAGGTGAACGTGTTAAGAGTCCATAAGTGAAACAATATGGTGACAAAGTGCAATATCTTGAGAGGTTATAGTGACTTCAGTGAATGCTTTGCAGAAATCCACCACCACTTGAGAGGAGGCTTACCAGATGTTATGGGCCCAGTTAGGTATATACCTAGTGAGTCACACGAGTTTATTGATGTAAATTCACACGAAAAAACAGCTGGCAAAACTTGTAACTTCTCATGGGTACCAGAGTAGACAGAGAGATGACCCAAAAATAGATGAAATGGCTATACACCTTTTGGGGTGACTGAGGACAGAGATTCTTCCACGTATATTATAGGCCAAAAAGAAAATACAGCCTCATAGTGAAATAATGTTTAAAACTTTTATTAACATTAAAAGCATAAATGGGTACATATTACAGGCAAATACACGCATGGAAATAAAATCTGGCAACGCAGTGGCATCAACGAGCCCTTCCGACGCGTTTCTCCTAAACAGGCATCATCTGGGGATGTTAGCACACTGCGGCCACCACGTTTATATAGACTATGGGGTACTCACATTAGAAGGTCAGCTCCCCTATCAGCTAGGTCCAGGTATGAACTGTTTCCGGTATATTCAAAATGGCACCCATGGCTTGCTATCCAAGCCTCATTCTGATCAGTGCTTCTGGTCAGCAAAATGGCACCCGTGATTGGTGCATGACCAGACCGTGTTATATTATGTATTTTGGCATTGACTACCTTTTGAAGAAGGTATTTGTCTGTAATAAAATAGTCTATTCTGGAGTAGGATATATGAACAAGTGAAAAAAATGTATAGTCCCTTTCAGTGTCGTGTGGGCATCTTCATGGGTCATACAGGTCTTCATCGTGGAGCATCTTACTAAGTCTAGGTCTGGTGGAGTGTTCCTTTTTGGAGGTGTCCATAGTGGGATCCAGAGGTGCGCTGAAGTCCCCACATAATATGAGTTGGCCTTTTTGTATTTTCCTTGCTGTCATTATTGTTTTTTGTATTAATCTTTGTGGATGTTTGTTAGGAGCATAAATGTTTATGATTGTATAAGCAATGTTGTCAATGTTTGCTGCCAGGATGATATATCTACCTTGGCTATCTGTTTTAAGGTCCAGTAGTTGAAAGGCGACGGTGTCTTTAATTGCTATTACAACTGCCTTTTTCTTTTTTATTGTTGGAAACAAAAATTAGTGTTAACTTGTGGTGTGAGAAATTGGGTGCTTTATCCACTGCAAAATGTGATTCTCGAATGCAAACTATGTTGCTGTTGAATTTTAATACATCATTCCAAATAGCTTTTCTCTTTTATGGACTGTTGAGACCTTTGGTGTTAATTGACATGAGTTTAAGTCCCATAATGTTGGTGGCAGTTGATGCTGGTTAAGTATAGCTTAATAGTAATTGAAAACAATATTACCTCAATTATGTTCTTGTTGTTATTACCTTTTACGACCAGTAGATGGTGGTGTTGAACCTTGAAATTCACAAAGTAAAGTCATATGAGTGAAACATTTTGTTTAAAATAAGGTAAGAAATTGGGAGTTGGGATGCAACTCCAGTATACATTGTTATTGTACTAGATATCTGTGGATAGGGGGAGTTACACAAACTACCCAGACTTAGGGTTCCCTATAACTTGAGTCCATGAGTTAAGGATTTGATATTGCTGGTATTCTTGCAATAGTGCATTTGGTGTAAATGGCTTTTGAGATCATTCAAAAGTATCCTTGGCATGGGAGAATGATGATCTTCCGTCGTTAGGTAGCCACTGTTGAGGCAATTTTCCAGGTAAGGGATTCTTGCAGATATCATCTCCTCTATAGGGTAGTAGGCCCCATAATTGTAGGATCTTCAGGCTCTCCTTCATATGGTGAATAGAGTCACATTAGATCAGTAATTTAGTGGGGAATCCCCATCTATAGATTATTTTGTGGTTCTGTAGTATTTTAGTAATTGAATTCAAATTTTTTGCATGCTAAAATTGTTGCTTGTGAAAGGTCAGAATATAGCACGATTGCTGCGTAGGGGTCAAGGAGAGGTGAGTGCGGATGTGCATATTGTATTAACTGGTCCTTCACTTGAAAAAAGTGTGTTTTTGCAATTGCGTCTCTGGGTAATCTTTCCGGTATATGTGAGGGCTTAGGCAGCCTGTGTGCTCAGTCAATTGACAATTCCTGATGTGGAACTGTAGGGATTAGTATGGTTATCATTTCCCCTATGAATGTCTTCAGATCTAGAGGTTTTATGCTCTCTGAAATACCCCAAAACGTAACATTATTCCTTCTAGACCTGTCCTCTAGGTCTGCCACTTTTCAATCTCAGTGTCATGGTTATGCATTAGAGTTGTTCTCCTTACCTGTCTGCATGTGTTCATTTCTAGAGACCAGCCGAGCTTCACCTGACTGCTTTTATTTCCTTCCTCTGGAATGGCTCCACCCTAGCCCCTATCAGACTACACTATATTAACCTTTGCACTGCTAGCCTATCCTGCTGATCAACCTTTGTGTATTAGCTTCCTGTTTCCTGTCGTCTGCTCTGCTACTGATTTCCGTTACCGACCTTGGCGTGTTCTGACCATCCCTGCTTGCCTGTGACCCTGACCTATTGGCGTGTACCCGACTATTCTGTTCTGCTTGTGGCCCCGACCTTGGCTTTGTCCCTCACCATCCCTATCCTCCTGTTACCTACTGTGGGTGTGAGCTGGGGGACCCTGGGGGTCGCGACCTGGAGCCAGTTGCAGCCAAGACCATCTTCACCACTCGAAGCTCTGGTGAACACCAGCTGGCTCTTAGACTCCGCGCCCCGGGGAATCTTACGCTCTTACCCCAGTGGGACCTGTCCCCCGTCTGCAGCCGTCAGCCGTAGGGTCCACAGCCTTGCGGTGCACCCCCAACCCTACGGTGTGCACCTGTCACCTGGGCTCTAGGTGACCTGACAGTTTGATCAGCCATGGACCCGGCTGACGTGCCGCTCCCTGCAGTCGATCCATTGCAGGGCATAGTGCGGAGACTCGAGACCCAGGAATCTAATCAGACTCAGGTGATGCGATTCCTCCAGGATCTGGCTTCTCGCTTCGAGCAGCTACAGGCTTCCTTGGGAACCCCGAACCCGCAGCCTCAAGTACAGTCTGCGACTGCACCTATCGCACCAGTCGCATCCACGCATTCATTAGTACTGCCTGCTCCGTCCCGTTTCTCTGGGGACTACAAGGCCTGCAGGGGCTTCCTCAGCCAATGCACCATTCATTTTGAGCTCCAGCCTCAAAACTTTCTATCCGATCGGGCAAAGGTAGCCTATATCATTTCCCTCCTCTCCGGTGAAGCTTTAGCCTGGGCTGCCCCCCTGTGGGAGAAAAATGATCCAGTGGTTTCCAGCCTGTCCGACTTCTTGAAGCTCTTTCGTAACATCTTTGAGGAGCCAGCTCGGGGTTCTTCTGAGGCTAGTGCCCTTTTACGCCTTCGCCAAGAATCTGGTTCAGTGGGCCAATATGCACTTCAGTTCCGTATCCTTACAGCGGAATTGAGCTGGAACAATGAGGCCCTGGTCGCAACCTTTTTACATGGCCTCTCAGACCGAGTGAAGGACGAATTAGCAGGAAGAGCTATCCCCGCCGGTCTAGACGAAGTAATTTCCTTATGTAATCAAATTGACATTCGCTTCCAGGAGAGGTCCTTAGAAAAAAGACGCCAGCACCCCCCAGGTTCTAGTCAGCCTGAGCTTTTTCCCCGTCGCCCTGTGGAGCATCCTCCGTCTGCTGAGGAGCCCATGCAGCTGGGCCGGACCAGACTAACCCCCGAAGAACGTGCTAGACGCAGAACTCTGGGCTTGTGTCTTTATTGTGGGGGAAAGGGTCATTTTCGTGACTCCTGCTCGCTCCGTCCGGGAAATGCTCGGGTCTAATACATTTGGAAGGTGGAGTATTGGACCCAGAAACATCACCTTCTCATCTCCTTCTTCCGGTGTTCCTCCATGTAGGCACTTCTCCCCAATCAGTCCTAGCATATCTGGACTCCGGGGCTGCCGGCAATTTTATGGACTGGAGAACTGCCTCTTCTATGAAGCTTACCCTTTCTCCCCTCGCTACTCCACTAGTAGTCTCGGCAATTGATGGCACTGTGCTCCCAGGGGGTCCTATCCGTTTCTAGACGCTACCTATTAGGATGTCGGTAGGGATACTCCACCAGGAGTGGATCTCCTTCCTCATCCTACCCAAGGCCTCTACCCCCATTGTATTGGGTCTTCCCTGGCTGCAGCTCCACTCGCCACATGTGGACTGGGTATCTGGGCAGATCCTGGCCTGGGGTCCTTCGTGTTTCTCGTCTTGTCTTTCCAAGGTGACCCCCAAGAGGAAACTTCCCATTGCTACCACATCTGTCTCGTCCGATCTTCCTGCGGCTTATAGCGATTTCCGGGATGTGTTCTGTAAGAAGTCTGCTGAGGTACTTCCTCCTCACAGATCTTTTGACTGTGCTATTGACCTTGTCCCTGGAGCAACCCTGCCCAGGGGTCGTACCTACCCTTTATCCATTCCAGAGACCCAAGCCATGTCTGAGTATGTCGCTGAGAATTTGGAGAGAGGTTTCATCCGGAAATCCTCATCGCCTGCAGGAGCAGGGTTCTTTTTCGTTGCCAAAAAGGATGGCACCCTCAGGCCCTGCATTGACTATAGAGGTTTAAACGCTGTGACTATTAAAAACCGTTACCCCTTACCTCTAATATCTGAGCTATTTGACAGGTTGAAGGGGGCTTCCATTTTCACTAAATTGGATCTCAGAGGTGCATACAACCTCATTCGAATACGAGAAGGTGACGAATGGAAGACCGCATTTAACACTAGGGACGGGCATTACGAGTACTTGGTTATGCCTTTTGGTTTGTGTAATGCTCCAGCTGTGTTCCAGAACTTTGTCAACGAAATATTCAGGGATCTACTGTACCAGTTTGTTGTCATCTATCTGGATGACATTCTCATCTTTTCCCAAAATCTGCCTGCTCACAGAAACCATGTACGCACCGTACTTCAGCGCCTTAGAGAGAACAATCTCTATGCCAAGATGGAGAAATGTTCCTTTGAATGTTCCGAGGTCCTGTTTCTGGGATGTTTTGTTTCTAGTGAGGGTCTTCGCATGGATCCCGGAAAGGTCTCTGCCATTACCAACTGGCCCCTTCCTGCTAGCCTCAAGGCCACACAGCGCTTCCTTGGCTTCACAAATTATTATAGGCAGTTCATAAGGATTTACTCTTCCATTGCTGCGCCTATTATCGCTTTGACCAAGAAGGGTGCTAATGCCAAAGACTGGTCTTCCGAGGCTGTCTCTGCGTTTCACGATCTGAAACAGGCCTTTGTCTCTGGACCCCTCTTGAGGAGACCAAATCCTGAAGACCCATTTTTTATTGAAGTAGACTCTTCTTCGATGGGGGTGGGAGCTGTGCTTCTTCAGGACTTTGAGAAGAAACGTCAACCATGTGCGTTCTTCTCCAAAAAAATTTCTCAGGCAGAGAGAAATTATGCCATTGGTGATCGGGAACTTCTCGCAATTAAATTGGTGTTGGAGGAGTGGCGTCATCTCTTGGAAGGTTCCCCTCACTCCATAACGATCTTTACTGATCATAAGAATCTACAGTACCTACAGAATGCTAAACGTCTGAACCCCAGACAGGCCAGGTGGAGTCTCTTCTTTTCTCGTTTTAAATTCACGATTACGTACAAACCTGGTTCCTGCAACGGTCGAGCTGATGCGCTCTCTAGGTCATTTGACACCTTGGACGAGGAGTCCAACCCTGATCCTGAGCCGATCATTCCTACCTCTTGCATTGTTGCCCATTCTACCACCCTGGAATCAAAGATTCCTCCTGGTAAGACCTTTGTTCCCACGGAGCTAAGAACCAAGATCCTTTGTTGGGGACATGATTCCAAGATGGCAGGTCATGCTGGGTTCCTCCGATCTTTCCTGCTTATCAGTCGTCACTACTGGTGGCCTAATCTCCGCTCGGATGTTAAAGACTATGTTAAGGCTTGTCACGTCTGTGCTCAGTCTAAATCTTCCACTCAAGCCCCTGCTGGTCTTCTCATGCCCTTGCCCATTCCTAAGGAGCCCTGGTCTCATATCGCCATGGATTTTATCACTGATCTTCCACTATCGGAGAATAATACGGCCATTTGGGTAGTAATCGATCGGTTCTCCAAGATGGCTCATTTTGTTCCTCTTCCTGGTCTCCCTTCTGCCCCTGCCTTGGTTCCCATTTTTGTACGAGAGATTTTCCGCCTTCATGGTGTTCCTTCGCATGTCGTCTCGGACAGGGGTGTGCAATTTACTTCTCGTTTTTGGGGAGCCTTTTGCAAATCCCTCGACATTACCTTGGATTTTACCTCTTCTTATCATCCCCAATCCAATGGCCAGACTGAGAGATTTAATCAGGAGTTAGAGGTCTTTCTCCGTACCTTGGTCTCTGCCCATCATGATGATTGGGCATCACTATTACAGTGGGCTGAGTTCTCCCACAATAATCATGTTAACGTCAGTTCTCAGAAAACACCCTTTCTCACTGTTTATGGAAGACATCCTCAGCTTCCCCTTCCTATGATTTGTTCTTCTGACATTCCAGCTTTGGCTACTGTTCAGGAATCATTCAATTCCATGTGGGCTGACGTTCATGATTCCCTCCAGAAAGCTGCCAACAAATTCAAGAGTTTTGCTGACCGTCGCAGGCGTAAGCCACCCTCTTTTCAGCCAGGAGACAAAGTCTGGCTCTCCACCAGGAACATCAAACTCCGGGTTCCTTCCCTCAAATTTGCCCCAAGATTCATTGGTCCATACACCATAATTTCTAAACTGAATCCGGTTTGTTTCAAGCTCCAGATTCCCAAAAGCCTCAAAATCTCTAACTCCTTCCATGTTGCCCTTCTAAAGCCGTTAGTCCTCAATAAGTTCTCTCGTCCTTCCCCTACCATAGCACCGGTCTCTGAGGATGATCAGGAGTACGAGGTTAGCCAAATTTTGGATTCCCGACTCTGTAGAGGCATTCTCCAGTACCTCGTGCACTGGAAAGGTTTTGGTCCTGAGGAGAGGTCGTGGATTTCGGCTTCCGAGGTCTTTGCACCTCGTCTGTTGAGGAAGTTTCATTTGAAGTTCCCCTCTAAACCTGGTCCCAGGCGGGGGAGGGGGAGGCCTCGTAAGAGGGGGGGTACTGTCATGGTTATGCATTAGAGTTGTTCTCCTTACCTGTCTGCATGTGTTCATTTCTAGAGACCAGCCGAGCTTCACCTGACTGCTTTTATTTCCTTCCTCTGGAATGGCTCCACCCTAGCCCCTATCAGACTACACTATATTAACCTTTGCACTGCTAGCCTATCCTGCTGATCAACCTTTGTGTATTAGCTTCCTGTTTCCTGTCGTCTGCTCTGCTACTGATTTCCGTTACCGACCTTGGCGTGTTCTGACCATCCCTGCTTGCCTGTGACCCTGACCTATTGGCGTGTACCCGACTATTCTGTTCTGCTTGTGGCCCCGACCTTGGCTTTGTCCCTCACCATCCCTATCCTCCTGTTACCTACTGTGGGTGTGAGCTGGGGGACCCTGGGGGTCGCGACCTGGAGCCAGTTGCAGCCAAGACCATCTTCACCACTCGAAGCTCTGGTGAACACCAGCTGGCTCTTAGACTCCGCGCCCCGGGGAATCTTACGCTCTTACCCCAGTGGGACCTGTCCCCTGTCTGCAGCCGTCAGCCGTAGGGTCCACAGCCTTGCGGTGCACCCCCAACCCTACGGTGTGCACCTGTCACCTGGGCTCTAGGTGACCTGACACTCAGGTTTTTTAATTCATCCTCTATTTCAAAATGGGCTTCAACCAGGTCATTGTGTGCGTCAGTGAAGTCACACATTTTACTTTCTATATAGTCTACTCTGTCACCAATGGCATCAATGTCTCTTTTGAACTATTGCATGAAGTTAATCATGTCTTATTGCAGAGCTCCCCTTAAAGACATTACTATTTATTTAATGGTTGAGTCTGATAGGCTGGCCTGAGGTGGGAATGGCATTCAGCTTTTCATCATATGGATTGTTACACATGTGATATCATAGTTATGAGATGTCTCGCTTACATTTCCTTCAGGATTGTTGAGTCTTCTTTTCTGCTTGAGTGGGCTGTTAATGTCAGCTTGTGAGTCTTTTCCATCCTTGAAATGCAGCTCAGTGTGTGATCTCTCTCCTTCCTCAGCTCGTGCAGTGTGATTTCTTGTGCTGTGCTGAAAGGAGCCAGCACCAAATAATTTTCCGGAGTCCCGGCCGGGCTCCAGAATTCGCCTAATTTGGGTGGTCTATCTCTTTTCTTTTTATTCCCCATCAGGTCTCTTGGGTCACCCCCACTCCCAGATATTTCTTGTGTTCTCAGGGCTGCTTTTAGTGGCTTTTAGCCACTCTAGGAAGCCCCGTTGTCTCGGATCTGGTTAGCTATGCGACCATCTGCCTTTACTTCCTGTCAGGACCCCCTGTCATTCTTGCTTTTTTGACACTTTTTTTGGTGAATGAGTATGGTTGTGGGGAAGAGACCCTTGTCCCCATCAACATGGGGACAAGGTGTATTGGGGGGACCCCAAAGCATCCTCCCCATATTGAGGGCATGTGGCGTGGTATGGTTCAGGAGGGGGGGGCGCTCTCTCGTCCCCCCCACTTTTCCTGTGGCCAGGTTGCGTGCTCAGATAACGGTCTGGTATGTATTTTCGGGGGACTCCCACACCATTTTTTTTATTTTGGCGTGGGGTTTCTCTTAATATTTATACCAGACCGAAAAGGCCTGGTAATGGACTGGGGGGGGGCACACCCTTTTTTTCAATGATTTTTATCTATATATATCCAGCATTCAACTTCCTCCCCTACCCAACACAACAGGTCCAACACCACGCTCAATACTCTCCCCTTTTTACCACAGATGAAGTTGATAAACTCCTCTCCACGGCCCACCTCACTACCTGCTCCCTGGACCCTGTCCCCTCACAATTACTGCTACCACCTTCCCACTCTATCCTTAACTCCCTAACCCACATCTTCAACCTCTCCCTCTCCTCCGGCACCTTTCCTTCCCTGCTCAAACATTCACTGGTTACCCCCATAAGCAAAAAACTCTCACTAGACCCCACCTGTTTGAACAGCTTAAGACCCATCTCCCTGCTCCTGTTTGCCTCCAAGCTCATCGAACGCCTTGTCCGTGACCAAATGAGTCGCTACCTCATGGACAACAACCTGCTCAATCCCCTACAGTCTGGCTTCCGCCCACAACTGAAACTGCCCTACTAAAACTCACCAATGACCTACTAACTGCTAAAACCAAGGGCCACTACTCCCTACTCATACTTTTAGACACCTCTGCTGCCTTTGACACAGTTGACCACCTGCTCCTCCTCAGCAAATTACACTCCCTTGGCCTCTGCTATTCTGCTTTATCCTGGTTTTCCTCCTACCTATCTCAGTGCACTTTCAGTGTCACTTACAACTCCATCTCCTCCGCTCCCCTTCCTTTTTCTGTTGGGGTACCCCAAGGTTCTGTCCTTGGACCCCTCCTATTCTCACTCTATACCTCTTCCCTGGGCCAGTTGATAAACTCCCATGGTTTCCAATACCACCTCTATGCCAACGACACCCAGATCTATCTCTCTACTCCTCAACTCACCCCCTCAATCTCCTCACAGATCTCCAACTTACTGAATGACATATCAGTATGGATGTCACACCACTTCCTCAAACTCAATCTTTCTAAAACCCCCCATATCCAATCACTGGCTAAATCCTGCCGCCTTCACCTCCGCAAGATCTCCAGAATTCGACCCTTCCTGACTAATGACACCACAAAGAAACTCGTTCACTCCTTGATTATTTCCCACCTTGACTGCTGCGAATCTCTCCTTAATGGCCTACCCTTAAGCAGGCTATCCCCCCTTCAGTCTATTATGAATGCTGCTGCTAGACTAATACACCTCACTAATTGTTCTGTGACTGCTGCCCCTCTCCGCCAATCCCTTCATTGACTTCCCCTACCCCACCGTGTAAAATTCAAAATGCTAACCATAACATACAAAGCCATCCACAACATCGCCCCCATCTACATCACCAACCTCATCTGCAGATATCGCCCAAATCGCCCCCTCCGCTCCTCCGAGGACCTCCTGCTTTCTAGCTCCCTTGTTACCTTCTCTCATGCTCGCCTTCAAGACTTCCCCAGAGCCTCTCCCATCCTCCGGAACTCTCTGCCCCAGTCTGTCCGATCAGCCCCTGTCCACCTTTAGGAGTTCCCTGAAAACTCATTTATTCAGGGAAGCCTATCCCACACCCACCTAACTGTCCCCGAGCCACCCCCATCAAATCATTCTCTGCAGCTATTACCTTTTGTACCACCACCCCCTCCCTTTAGAATGTAAGCTCTACGAGCAGGGCCCTCCTGTACCTTTTGTATTGTACTGTAATTGTGTTGTCCCCCCTATACATTGTAAAGCGCTGCGTAAACTGTTTGCGCTATATAAATCGTAAATAATAATAATAATATATTGCTGAGATCCAACAATACATGACAGCCGCAAGCAGTTTTAAATTAAATTTTTTCCTTTAGAAATTTAATTTTGCTGTGGTACTGTTATGAACATGGGAAACATGGAACATGGGAAAGGAGCGCTACTTTACAGGCAGACTAAGGGCCGGTTCACACAGCGAGGCGCGGCGAGGCGTCTCAGACTTACCTCGCCGCGACCTGCGGGGAGCTCAGCGGCGACTTGCAGAGGACTTCTGTATAGAAGTCAATGCAAGTCGCCCCCGAAGTCGCCCCGAAGTAGTACAGGAACCTTTTTTCTGAGTCGGAGCGACTCGAGTCGCTCCTCTCAGAACGGTTCCATAGTACTGAATGGGGGCGACTTGCTCGCCTCGCCTCGCCTCGCCTCGCTGTGTGAACCGGCCCTAAGGGGACCCCCCCAGCATGATATTTAAAGGAATATTTTATTTTTATTGTTTCACTTTAAGCATTATTAAAGTCACTGCTCCTGAAAAAAACGTCTGTTTTTAAAACTTTTTTTTGCATTAATACATGTTCCCTGGGGCAGGACCCAGGTCCCCATACACTTTTTATGGCAATAACTTGCATATAAGCCTTTAAAATTAGCACTTTTAATTTTTCACGTTCATGTCCCATAGACTATAACGGTGTTCACACCAATTTTTTGCCTGTTAGCATGTCCTGCTGCAAACCAAACTAATAGCGGTAAGACATACTGTATATTATACTGCATATTGCCAGGATCTGTACTTATGAATAATATATGAATAATAGGGTAGCATAATAAGATATAAAGGGGGACTAGAGGAATAAAAACGTCAAGAATGAAGGGAAAGACCATAGGTGGTCAGAAAGAAAAGCGAAGAGATAAGAGACGAAGAGAGAAGGACGAGACAAGGGCGAATCTTTATGACTGGAAAAGTAATACTAAATATATGAAGATAAAAATGGTAATTGCCAGAGGGAGGCATCTGGGACCTCCTTCGGGGGGGGGGGGGGGGGGGGATCTGGAAGAGTGTTAGAGAAACCGCTATACTGTCCTATTTGACAGAGGCGGTATCGTCACCGGATCACCAGTAGGTGATATCAGCTCCTTAAGAGCATCAGATGTGGAGAATTGAATCCAAATATACCACAAGACTTTGTATTTATCAAAAGTACCATTATCCAGTGCTAGCATTTCTTCCGTACGCATGCTGTCGTTTACCATAGAAACCCATAAGGACAATAGAGGGGAAACATCCGTCATTCCAAAATAATGGTATGAGTTTTCGCACTAAGGGTGCAAAAAGCGTTAGACAACACTTTATCCTAAGTTAATTATATGTTACTTTGATGAAAAGGATAAAAAAAAAAATGACATGATTAAAAGTCATTAATTTCAAGAGAACATTTGATTGCTACAGTACAGATGTTGACAAGAAAGGAAAGAACTTCTGACAATTAAAAAAAACGCTATTCATTGAAAGTACATATTCTTTCAAATGCGGTAGAAATTTTCACAGCAATTTAGTCTAATTAAGTCTAAAAACTTAAACTAGGCTTATAATAAGAAAGGCTGTTCTGAAGAATATGAAGGTCAGAGGGAAAGTGCTTAGGTGGGCTCATAGAGGAAAGCAGCTGAGCATCATAAGTGTTATGTTCGCTACAAATCCAGAGAGAAACCAGAGGCAGGATGCCCAATCTTTTAATGAGGTATAGATTGTGCAACATTTTTATGTATTACAGTAGTCTTTTTTTCACACTATGCTGCACCTTAGTTCTGCTGATCTCCTTCAACCACTTTCTAGCCACTTCCTGCCTACATGCACTCCGTTGATGGCTGCATTACATTTATTAGGGCAGATTTTCTGATGGTGACAAAGGTAGACAATGCCAGTGCATTATGTGATGAAAGGGCCCCATATAGTTTCCACTGAAAGCTTATGTAACTGGGTGAAGTGCAGGGGGCACAATTGGGAGACAGAGAAAAAGTGTTATTACCCTATAATAGTAAGTGTTGGAATAACAGCCTTCACAACAGGATCTCCTGGTATTATATTAATGAAAGCTGCAGATTTAACCCTTCAGTTGTCAGGGTTAAACCTTTGCATACATGTTTAAATAATCATCATAGGCCTGAAGATTACATAAAACCCCAAAAAACATAATATACAGTACTTTCTGAAAGCAGACACCTGAGAGAATAAAATAGCTCTCATTTTTTTATGTTACATGATATTAGCGTAAAGGTCTAGCAAATGCAAAATTTCAGTAAAAAAATACACTAAGGTTCAATTTGTTTTCATCACATAGGGCAGTGGTCTCCAAACTGTGGCCCGGGGGCCAGATGTGGCCCTTTGCTTGCTTTTATCTGGCCCTTGGGGCACTATTTTCATCCACTGATCCCAACAATGGGACACAATTCTCCCCACTGAAACTAATGAAAGCGCAGAATTCCTCCTAAGGACACCAATGATGATGGGGCACTATTCCTCCCACTGAAACTAATGATGGGGCACTATTCCCATCACTATTCCTATTACTCATAGCAATGATGGGGCACTATTCCTCCCACTGATAACAAAGATGGGTCACTAGGCCTTCCACTGATACCAAACATGGTGCATTGGTTATTCCCACTTACGTCAGAACCTTTTCTACTCCCAATTAGTGCAATCCAGCCCTCCCAAAGTCTGAAGGACAGTAAGTTGGCCCTTTGTTTAGTAAGTTGGAGGCCCCTGATATAGGGGACAAAAAAATGTGATAATGACCCTGAATATCTCACATAGCCTCTAATAATTCTTATACAGTGCAGATCACACTGCATCATATTCTTCCTCAACCACATAGGCTAGGGAAACTGACACAGGGACCTAGAAGTGACGTTTAGCAGTAAAACTGCTGTAGGCTGGTTAGCAAGTGGCTAGTGTGCTGCTTCTCTTTCACTGTCCAGTCACAGGATGAAAAGGAAACCTAAAAGTCAAAGTGAAACTCTAGCAGATAATGCCCAGTTGGGGCTGTGTGGTAGAACTATGTAAATCTTAGGACTGGATAGGCAGCAATAATCCTTTGGCAGGTAAAACCTCTCCCATATGTGTATTCGTCTTTGTATTTAGCTGTTGGCCTGGAGTTTAGCTTTAAATGCAATATTGATATGTTTGACTGAGGAGTTCTGACTTTAAGTGACAGCGTGCTGGGTGGGACCCTGTCCATTCTTTTTGTTCCTCCTTGAAATTATATATAAGGGTGGGAAGATTAAATACGCTGGTGATCAGGATGTTACACAGGTATCATCTCGACTTTAGATTGGTTTTGTCTCTCATTAATGAAGAAGGAAATCTTTTGTGTGATGGGTGTGGTGCTGTTTTACTAAGCCTGAGTCAGTTAACTGGGTAAATAAATTAATATAAAACAATATTTGACTGTGGTCTGAACATCTTGTGATAACATTCTCCACGTGGAAAGCTACACAATTTAGTGCATGGCTGTAAGGGCTCTTTCACGCAGGGAGCCAGGGGTGATAAAAAGAGGTGGGTAAGCCATGGTATTACTGCTTCCCGGTTGCCCACCCAAATTCTAACATCACAGTCAGATATCTGCTATACTTCATGGAAATTTTAACTTAGCTTGCAGAATTTCACAAAACTCAACAACTGAGGTTAGTGGGAGTGTGTGCAACTGTAGAGCCAAGCACTTGGCTTGCAATTGTAGTGCAATTGTTTTAAACACAAAATGCCCTCTTTGGAGTAAAATAAAAAGGAGATATTCAGGAGGTGGCAGAATCAACTCCTATACACATGGCAGCGGCTGCTATACTACCCCCTAAAGACTCTTTCACTTTGGCGGCAGTGATTACCACCCTCTGAAATGTGATCCATGGTGGATCACTTTCCAGAGGCCAGTAAATTCCAAATCTGCTTCTTTATCCACTTGCCTACTGGGCACTTAAACTCCCCTCCTGCCCAGACCAATTTTCAGCTTTCGGTGCTCTCACACTTTGAATGACAATTACTCAGTCATATAACACTGTACCCAAATTAATTTTTTGTCCTTTTTTTCATACAAATAGAGCTTTCTTTTGGTGGTATTTGATCACCTCTGGGTTTTTTATTTTTTGCGCTATAAATGAAAAAAGACCGAAAATTTTGAAAAAAAAAACGCATTTTTCTTTGTTTCTGTGATAAAATTTAGCAAATTTTTTTTTTTTCCCATGAATTTTGGCCACAATTTATACTGCTACATATCTTTGGTAAAAATAACCCAAATTAATGGATATTATTTGGTCTTTGTGAAAGTTAGAGAGTCTACAAGCTGTGGTGCAAATCATAAAAAATTGATCACATCTGATGTACTGGTGGCCTATCTCATTTCTTGCGACCCAAACAAGTCAGGAAAGTAAAAATACCCCTCAAATGACCCCTTTTTGGAAAGTAGACATTCCAAGGTATTTAGTAAGAGGCATGGTGAGGTTTTTGATGTTGTAATTTTTTCTCACAATTCTTTGCAAAATGAAGATTTTTTATTTTTTTCCCCCCACAAAATTGTCATTGTAATAGGTTATTTCTCTCACATAGCAAGTGTATACCACAAATAATTCCCCCAAAATACATTCTGGTACTCCTCCTGAGTATTACGATACCACATGTGTGGGACTTTTTCACAGCCTAGCCACTTAGAGAGGCCCAACATGCAGGGAGCGTCGTCACATGTTCTAGGAGCATAAATTACACATCGAACTTGTTGACTACCTATTACACTTTTGAAGGCCCTGGAGCACCAGGACAATGACACGTGACACTGACGTGGCACTGATGGCAGATGGCACTGATACGTGGCACTGATGGCGTGTGACACTGATGACAGATGGCACTAATACATGGCACTGATGACACGTGACACAGATGACAGATGGAACTAATATGGGGCACTGATGACACGTGACACTGATGTGGCGCTGATGACAGATGGCACTAATACATGGCACTGATGACAGATGGCACTAATTAGTGGCACTGACACCTGACACTGATGACAGATGGCACCAATACGTGGCACTGATAACATGTGACACTGACAGGTGGCACTGATATGTGGCACTGATGACACGTGACACTAGGGACAGATGGCACTGGGCACACGTGGCACTGGGGACAGGTGGCATGGATAGGTGGCACTGGGGACAGATGACACTGATAGGTGGTACTGGGGACAGGTGGCATTGATAGATGGCACTGGGGACACATAGCACTGACAGGTGGCACTGGGGACAGATGGTACTGATAGGTGGCACTGGGGACAGGTGGCACTGGGGACAGATGGGCATGTGTGTGTGTGTTTCACTGTGTGTGTGTGTTTTCTCACTCTCGTTGCAGCTGCAGGATGGGAGCTTTCCCTCCTCACATGCTGTCTCTGTGTGAGGAGGGGAGCCGAAGATGAGCGATGATCTCATATGTTTACATATGAGATCACCTCTCATTGGACAGGCCGATATGATTGGCCATTTAGCACGATCTGTGATTGGCTGTGTCCGAAAGACACGGCCAACACAGAACTTCCCCGATGCGCGCCCGCAGTGGTGTGCAGAGGGGAAGTAAATACGAGGACGTCCAGGGACGCCCTCCCGGCAGATAGTGTCCGCGCTGTAGCCGTCTTTTGGCTATAGCGCAGGCGCGAAGTGGTTAAGATTAAATGATAATAAGGTGGTCTTGCGCCATTCCACTTGTGCTTCAATATGTGATCAATCATGCGCTTTAGTAGTAATAAATAACAAATAATAAATAATAAATAAACGTTGATGAACCAAGCTGAATAATTCAATAAGCTGTCAAAGTGTCCGAGTGATCAATAAAAATGTATATAGTCCTTCTTAGTTGAACTTCCGACGATTACAATGCTTTCACCAATCACCTCAGTGCTCTCAGAACTCTCACCACATAACTGTGAATAGAAAGCCTTAGGCCGCGTACACACGGGCGGATTGTCTGCCCAACTAAGTTCGTCAGGCAATCTGACAGACAGTCCGTTCAACTTTTGAATGAACGGACTTGACCACACACAAAGAACAGACAGTCCGCTGAAAACTTGCGCGATGACGTGTACAGCACGTACGACGGGACTAGAAAAACGACGTCCAATACACTGCAATGCAACCTTCGGCCGTGTAAATCTTTTCTGAGCATGCGCCATACTTAGTCCGTCCAACTTGCCTACACACGAGCGGACTGTCCGCTGAAACCAAGTTTGGACAGACAAAACCAAGTTTGGACGGACAAAATTACGGAAATTCCGAAAGACAAAGTCCGTCAGACTGTCCACTGAAAAAGTCCGCTGAAGCCCACACACGAGCGGATTGTCCGCTGAAACACGGTTCAGCGGACTAAGTTGGGCAGACAATCCGCCCGTGTGTACGCGGCCTTAGGGACAGATAAATGGGCTGGTTATCCTTACTTGATGTTTTCCTTTGATTGTCTCCTCTATATAGATTCCAGGATCCAGGCTCTTGAAGTACTACCAGTGACTCCAAACCACGTAGGGGAATGAATGGCTCCCATAGTACGAAATTGTTTAAAATAAGGAAACATTACTTTACATTACAAGACAATTGGCTGCTTACATCAAAACAAGGTTAAAATAGAATAAAAGCTGAAACAACAGCATTTGATCGCCTCTCACGTCACTTCCGGTCTGCTGTTCTTTCTGGCCATGCTTCTTTATGATGTTACACACCCTTAAAAATCATTCAGCTTCTTAGCACATACCAAAAACAAAGATATTAGTAGAGATCTACTGCCTTCTAGTGGCTCTGCTGTTTAATGTTCACAGAGATTGTTTATGTACATCACTTCCTGTCTGTGTGTGTCTGGATCAGAAACTACTGAAGGAGGAGGTAGAAAGAGAGTCAGAGAACTGAGCTGCATGACCATATACACATAGGGGCTGCTACTGCTGCTGTATTTTCACCCAGACCAGAAGCAGGGACCATTAGGCAAGTATTCCTATGTTCTAATAGTTTAACTGCAGCCGCCTATAGCTTCTTAAACATGTATCTAAATCTTTGTGACAGACTTATCAGTGTTGTAATGTTATTACCTTACATGCACAGTACCAGATTGCAAAGTCTGTGCTGCTGAATTTGTGTAGCGGTAACCTTCCAGTATATACTGTAAGTAGGTGAATCTGTTTATTGCAGTAAAGTTTATATGCATGTTTATATGCCTCTCAGATAAGTTCCCACCGAGACCACTGACCTTTTTAGCTATCTGTAAGGAAGTAATTCTTCCCAATGACCACAAGTGTAAGGACCATTCTTCCCACTGACCATCACACTAATGTATAATGAGTTGTAGATTTTTCATTTTTAGCAGGGGTTCCCCAAGACTGGAGAACTATTTCAAGGGTTCCTCTGTGTTGAAAAGGTTGAGAAAGGCTGAGGTATACAGTGCCTTGAAAAAATATTCATACCCCTTGAAATTTTCCACATTTTGCCATGTTACAACCAAAATTATAAATGTATTTCATTGGGATTTTATGTGATAAACCAACACAAAGTGGCACATAGTTGTGAAGTTGAAGGAAAATGATAAATCGTTTTCAAAATTTTTGACAAATAAATATGTGAATACTTTGTAGAACAACCTTTCGCTGCAATTACAGCTGCAAGTCTTTTTGGGTATGTCTCTACCAGCTTTGCACATCTAGAGTGACATTTTTGCCCATTTTTCTTTGCAAAATAGCTCAAGCTCTGTCAGATTGGATGGAGAGCATCTGTGAACAGCAATTTTCAAGTCTTGTTACAGATTCTCAATTGGATTGAGGTCTGGACTTTGACTGGGCCATTCTACCACATAAATATGTTTTGATCTAAACCATTCCATTGTAGCTCTGGCTGGATGTTTAAGGTCATTTTCCTGCTGGAAGGTGAACCTCTGCCTCAGTGTTAAGTCTTATGTGCCACTTTGTGTCGGTCTATCACATAAAATCCCAATAAAATACATTCTTTTTTTTGGTTGTAACATAACAAAATGTGGATCATTTCAAGGGGTATGAATACTTTTTCAAGGCACTGTATGTGCAAAATCCCATGAGGACTCTTTTGGGCCCCTTGCTGAAATCTGTTTGAACATTGGATGTATGTACTATTATAAATGTTTTCTTATGTAGCACCCTCCTAGTTTGGCTGCTGGGTAAATCTTGCCTTTAGTCTGCTCTTAAAGAGGAAGTTAACCCAGGAAAAAATAAAACATAAAAATAAACCCTGCAAGGCAAAGGCATAATGAACTAGTATGCATAGCATAGCATACTAGCTCATTATGAATAACTTACCTGAGATCGAAGCCCCCAAAGCGGTCCTCGTTCTTCATCTCCACCACTACCATGTATCCCGGAGTGACTTCCGGGTCTCGCGGCTCCAGTGCTGTGATTGGCTGGAGCCGCGATGACATCACTCCGGCGCATACGCATGGAAGCTATTAGTGACAGCATGTTCACCTTCACTTGTGGCTTGCCCAGTGCGCCTGCACCGTTGTCTATGGCGTGCATGCGCCTTAGACAGCGGTGCCCATTTTTTGTAAAATATCTTCTTAACCGTGTAGGTTAAGATGATATTTCTTGGACCTACAGGTAAGCCTTAATCTAGGCTTACCTGTAGGTCAAAGTGGTCTGTAAGGGTTTACAACCACTTTAAGAGGAGCAGTGATTGTTTGCTCTGGTCTGTTCAGGGTTTCATAAGAGGAGAGTTTGATTGCTTTCCCCTGTCTCTAGAAAAAATGTGTAATTCTTAGGGAGGGAGAATTCAGATAAGCAGCCTGTATATTTATCAGGGCCTGGCCAATCCCTGGAGAGGTGATCACAGATGGTGTTTGGGCTGTTAAATTGAGCCCTGAGGAGATTGTAACCCCCCCTCCCTTCATGGGGATAGATCTATGAGCAGAGAGGTAACTGATCTGCAAACTTCAGGGGGCTGTCTGCTCCTGGAACACCTCTAGACTGGCTACTGGACTATTCTGCTATGGACAAGTGCCATAGACTTAATTTCTATCCCCAGGATCTGTGGGTAGAGTTTAATTCCTGTGCTGCATTGTATGCCATGCCATGATTGCGGTGCTTTGCAGCTGTGGCAGGATTATACCCCCTCTTGCTTTTAATGGCATGGCACCACCTGTACGAGACCCATTCATGTGAATGCAATTGAACTGCAAGTGCCCTGCAAATGTGGTGATACAACACCTCCACACAACCTGTCAAATGCTCTCTGAAGAGCGAACAAAACACTTGATCGTTCTTTTGAAGGCAAAGCTAGAGTAAACAAGCCCTAAGTGAACATAGCTGGCTTACCCAGGAGAGGGTAAAAATAAAATCTGTATGAACGGATAAGAGGGAAGAAAATCGTTTTTGGTCAGAGTGAGACTTTATGCTGTATAAGACGGCTTTCACACTGCCACGCTTATATCGTCGCCAGTAAAACGCTGCAAAAAAGTGGCGTTTTACCGTCGGATTTGGGGTGCATTATGGGCGCTAGTGGGACACTTTTACCCCCCGCTAGGGGCCGAGGAAGGGTTAAAACCGCCCGCAATACGCTGCAATAGTGGAGCAGCGGAGCAGCGGTGGAGGAGCGGTAAACACACTGCTCCTTCACCGCTCCAAAGAAGCTGCTGGCAGGACTTTTCCTGACGTCCTGCGAGCGCAACGCTCCAGTATGAAAGCCCTGCAGCAGTTTTAGGGCGGATTGCAGGCGCGATTTCTAACACTATAGCGCCTGCAAAACGCCTGCAAAACGCCCTCGGTGTGAAAGGGGTCTTAAAGATTACAAAGCTGCATTCATTTTTGCCTTTTATATCTGCCTTGAGTTCATCAATAAGAAAATTAGGAATGTGATAAAGCAAGTCACTGCAACCTGTAAAAATAAAAAACACTTGTGATATGCTGAGTAATTATTAGACACAGAAAATGAGTTATAATACTGAGCCACTTCTGGGAATAATGCTCTTATCTGATAGGTTGATACTCATTTATGTGGGGAGGAAATGTTTTTGAGAAGTATACACCGTGGAGTATGTGCCAAACCACGTTTGCAGTATTTCAGTTGTGGTAGATAAAATGTATCTGTTTGTTAGCTCTAATGGTTTATGCCCAATATAGATATTTAGCTTTCTTTTTTTTTGTGGTGGGGGTATGAGAAATAGCCCTCCCCAAACAGGATAATGTGCTAAACCTGTAGATAAATAAGTGTTGTGCTGCCCCTGCAGTACCTGCTTCGTGATTTGGGTTCGCTGCTCTGCACCTTGACTCGAAGAACAACCCCAGTCCTTATGACACACCTGGTTGAATAAAAGTTACTGAAAGCTTTCTCTAATAGCTGTGCAACTGCTACCGACTTGCAAGTCATCAATATTATGCTCCTATCTGTATATACGATTGCAGTGGCACGCTGTATTTTTAATATAAATGTATTGAAAAAGAAAGTTACTGCAAGCACTTATAAGAACACAAGTGTGAATTAGCACAAGGAAATAGACACAAGACTGTTCACCGGTAAATTACCTCAATGTATTGGTACAGGTTAGAATATATGGTGGTTTGAGCATAAATGAACACACAGAAGGTAGGTTCAGACACAGTCCGCTAGACTGTATAATCATACTGAATCAGCAAAGTCAATAAACAGTGCATATACTGTATGCCTTAACTGCAATATAAATAATATTACTATAACTAATTTAGAGTATATTCTAGGAGAATGGCTAGGATATAGTGTGATGTTCCCTGAGAGGTATCTCTTAGCATAAGCAATAGATAGTTGTCTGTGTAGCAGCTGTAAAGGGACAGTCTTTAATTCTAACTCTTATGTGAGCTAGTGTTGGGGCCCAGTTGCACCGCTGGTGCACATGAGTAAAATAATGGGGCAGGTAACTTAAAATAACGGGATGGGCACTTACATGGCAAAATGTAATGCATTTGGTTGCTAAAAATATAAATGCAAATTACTCACTAGGGGGAGAACCCCTGAGCAATAGCATGCAATGTAAGGCTGCAGCAAGCAAAGCCAGCAGACTATTAGCATGCATAAAAAAAAGGGATTCACACCCCTTGAAATTATCCACATTTTGTTATGTTACAACCAAAAAAAAAAGTATTTTATTGGGATTTTGTGTGATAGACTGACCCCTAAGTGGCACATAAGACTTAACACTGGGGCGGAGGTTCACCTTCCAGCAGGACAATGACCTTAAACATCCAGCCAGAGCTACAATGGAATGGTTTAGCTCAAAATATATTTATGTGGTAGCATGGCCCAGTCCAGACCTAAATCCAATTGAGAATCTGTGACAAGACTTGAAAATTGCTGTTCACAGACGCTCTCTATCCAATCTGAGCTTGAGCTATTTTTCAAAGAAGAATGGGCAAAAATGTCACTCTCTAGATGTGAAAAGCTGGTAGAGACATCCGCAAAAAGACTTGCAGCTGTAATTGCAGCGAAAGGTGGTTCTACAAAGTATTGACTCAGGGGAGCTGGATACAAATGCATGCCACACTTTTCACATATTTATTTGTCAAAAATTTTGAAAACTATTTATCATTTTCTTTCAACTTCACAACTATGTGCCACTTTGTGTTGGTTTATCACATAAAATCCCAATGAAATACATTTATATTTTTGGTTGTAACATGACAAAATGTGGAAAATTTCAAGGGGTATGAATATTTGTTCAAGGCACTGTATACCTCAGCCTTTCTCAACCTTTTCAACACAAAGGAACCCTTGAAATAGTTCTCCGGTCTCGGGGAGCCCCTGCTAAAAATGCAAAATCTACAACTCATGATACATTAGTGTGATGGTCAGTGGGAAGAATGGTCCTTACACTTGTGGTCATTGGGAAGACTTACCTCCTTACAGATAGCTAAAAAGATCAGTGGTCTCGGTGGGAACTTATCTGAGAGGCAGAAATGGCCCAATGCTGAAGGAACCCCTAGCAACTTTTGGAGGAACCCTGGTTGAGAATAACTAGTATACCTGGATATATATACATAGGAGAAGTATGGCCAAAGATTTCTGGTCAAACTTCTCCTATAGATCACAGGAGCGCAGTTCGCTCTGAATTCCTTTGATCCAATCTTAGCTGAAGCCTGCTGTTGGCTGACATTACAGAGCTGGTCCAGGCTCTGAAAAGTTCACAACCATATGGTGGGGGTTTGCCCAAAAGCCTTGATCAGAACCTGGCTCAGCCTCTTAGCAATCTGCTGAGCCAGCTCCTCCACCCCTTCCGCAGCCCAGCACTCCAGTGAGCACTGGAGGGAAGAGTAGAGAGCCACTGATTGACAGTTACGGCTCTCTGCTCAGATTAGAGGGGAGAACTGAGTGATCAGCTGTATTTGATTGCTCGGTTCTCACTACAGAGCCTGCAGGGCACAGATGCAGCATCCGATCAATGCTTCATCCACCTAGGGGAGTATAAATGTTTATTTTTTTTAACCCTGAACTTCTCTTTTAGGCTGGGTTCACACCGCTGCGGGGGGAGAACCGGATGTGATTCGCACAGCAAATCACATCCGATCTCCGTAGCACTGCGAGTTCAGCCATACAGATAGTATGGCTGAACTCGCAGCTGTCCCGCAGCAAACTCGCACAGGACCCTTTTTTGGGTCCGCAACGGAATCGGATCGCATGGGGGTTCACACCATGCGATCCGATTCCTGTGCGAGTCGGCAGATCGCACTGCGATATGCCGACGGATCTGGGGGTGTCATTAACATAACATTGACACCCCCAGCCGTCCGCATAGGGCAGTGTGAACTGCCGGCGGGAGGTGAGCGATGCGGGAAAACGCCGCGGATTCGCGGCGTTCCCGCATCGCAATAGTGTGAACCTAGCCTTAATAGAGATATCTCCAGATGAATGTTGCAGAAAAGTCTAGTGCAGGGGTCCCTAAGAATGGTCATGATAATTGTCTTGTTGTTGGAGATCTGAAGACAAGGTCTGATGATCAGATCAGGAGACACTCCAGCCATTGTCCAACTAGCCTAGAATGCAGCTTTTCACCAGAATTTTCTTTTTAAATTTGACGTAGGGTTCCTCTTAATATCCATGCCAGACCTGAAGGGCCTGGTAATTGAATTTGGGGGACCCCCACGCTTTTTATTTATTTATTTATTTTTTTATCAATGACTTTCAATGAGTGTTCTCTCTATTATGGAGCCGACAATTCATAATAGCTGCGAGTGATTTTAAAGGACTTTTTTTCCTGCATAAATGACACTTTGTGCAGGGACAGTTCTAAGCAACAGAAACATGCGCCCCTTCACAGGCATACTATAGACACCCCCCCCCCCCTACGAAATTTAAAGGAATATTACACTTTTATTGTTTCACTTTAATCATTATTAAAATCACTGCTCCCGAAAAAACCCCCGTTTTTAAAACTTTTTTTTGCATTGATACATGTCCCCTGGGGCAGGACCCGGGTCCCCAAACACTTTTTAGGACAGTAACTTGCAAATCAGCCTTTAAAATTAGCACTTTAGATTTTGAACGTTAGAGTCCTATAGACTTTAATAGGGTTCTAAAGTTCACACGAAGTATGCTATATACCAGCTCAGTCGAATCTTCTTTATACATTCGACAGACACCATAAGCCTTCAAAAACAGATTCAACCGTAATTCATGTGGATTTTCGGACTAATGCAATTTTTGAATGAAAAACGAAATAAATAAAAACAAATTTCGGGAGTAACTAAATAAATTAATTTTTCGGACGAAAACGAAATTCCGAAACAAAATATTTTACTCTGCACATGTCTAACACACAGACAGGAAGTGATGTACATAAACAATCTCTGTGAACATTAAACAGCAGAACCACTAGAAGGCAGTAGATCTCTACTAATATCTTTGTTTTTGGTATGTGCTAAAAAGCTGAATGATTCTTAAGGGTGTGTAACATCATAAAGAAGCATGGCCAGAAAGAACAGCAGACCGGAAGTGACGTTAGAGGGGATCAAACGCTGTTGTTTCAGCTTTTATTAGAGTTTAACCTTGTTTTGATGTAAGCAGCCAATTGTCTTGTAATAAATTGCCTTATTTTAAACAATTTTGTACTATGGGAGCCATTCATTCCCCTACGTGGATCCTGGAATCTATATAGAGGAGACAAGGAAAGGAAAACACCAAGTAAGGAAAACCAGCCCATTTATCTGTCCCTAAGGCTTTCTATTCACAGTTATGTGGTGAGAGATCTGAGAGCACTGAGGTGATTGGTGAAAGCATTGTAATCGTTGGAAGTTCAACTAAGAAGGACTATATACATTTTTATTGATCACTCGGACACTTTGACAGGTTATTGAATTATTCCGCTTGGTTCATCAACGTTTATTTATTATTCATTATTTGTTATTTATTACTACTAAGGCGCATGATTGATCACATATTGAAGCACAAGAGGAATTGTGCAAGACCACCTTATTATCATTTAATCATAAAGAAGCAGATTTGGAATTGACTGGCCTCTGGAAAGTGATCCACAACGGATCACATTTCAGAGGGTGATAATCACAGCCGCCAATGTGAAAGAGCCTTTAGGGGGTAGTATAGCAGCCGCTGCCATGTGTATAGGGCTTTCACAGCTTCCTTTCTAGCTTCTACAGCAAGCAATAGTTCCTCTGCTCCAAATGACTTTAATTAGATTACTGAATAATTTTCTAGGATGGGAATCTCTTCTGTCCAGAGAGACCCTGTCCTAGGTGGAGGCACTGCCAACTTTATTCTCAAACCCACTCTTCCACCTATTGAAGGTTCTAGTTTTCTTCTTTAGCAAGGTGCTTTGCTAAGAATGGAGAGTGAGAGAAACACTGGCTGCAGCTTCTCTCTGTAGCGGCTGCCCTGCAGTGCTAAATTGATTAACAGCTGTTTCAGCAAGCGGAAGGAAGATGCTAAGCAGGAAGCATTCAGTAGACTGAATCAGGCAGTGATGCACTGTGGGAACTGTAGTCCTGAAGAGAGACTATGCTGGGGTGGGATGATCAAAACCTTTTGAACTACATATCCCAGAGAGGAGAATGCTTAGAGGAGGGGAGAGATATGCATTTTCCTGGGCTGTTCAAGACATAACTTCCTCTTGCCATGAGGGGGGCCAGAGAGTGCACAATGCTGTCCAGTGTGCAACATCACTTCTGCTTATCAGCAGCCTGAGAGGGATCCAGAGTGCTGAGTTCCGGGGTGCTGACAGACAGACACCTGGATGCAGAGCAGAGCAAAGAGTGGATGCTGTGTGTGACTGGATGGTAATCTGCAATGCTGCTTAGACTGGTGAGCTGCTGCTATGGGGTCAGGATTTACCATCTGCTGCTAGAGAGAGAGAGAAAGACAGAGCCCTTTCAGAACTGGCCATAGTAGCCTAGTTACTGTCTGCAGGTATGACTGGGAATGTACTCATAGTTTCATAGTCGGTAAGGTTGAATAAAAATGCTGGTCCATCCAGTTCAACCTGTATAGGTGTATGTGTGTCAATGTCGATAATAATTTCCAATATCCTTGCATGTTGTGTTCACTAAGATGCACATCCAAGCGTCTCTTACAACTATGATTATTCCCCAAAGACACCACAAATTGTGGAAGAGAATTCCACATCCTTAGCCTTGGAAGTGAAAATCCCCCTACGCAGCTTAAGCTTAAACTGCTTCTCCTCCAGTCTCATTGTGTGGCACCCGTGTCCTCTTACACTCCCTGATACTATATAGTTTTCTTCCTACGGTGGGATCCCCATTAAGGTATTTGTATACCGCTATATTACTGTATCTCCTCTCAAGTGTCTCTTCTCCAGGGAGAATAAGTTTAATGCTTGTAATCATTCCTTGTAATTGAGGTCCTCCAGTCCGCTTAATAATTTTGTTGCCCTTCTCTGGACTCTTTCCAGTTCCAGCACATCTCTCCTGATTGGTGACCAGAACTGGACAGAATATTCCAGAAGTGGCGGAACCAGAGTTTTATTAAGTGGCAGGATTATCGTTTCATCTCTGGAGTAAATTCCCTTATTTTATGCATGCTAATAGTCTGCTGGCTTTGCTTGCTGCAGCCTTACATTGCATGCTATTGCTCAGGGGTGCCCCCCCTAGTGAGTAATTTCCGTTTATATTTTTAGCAACCAAATGCATTAAATTTTGCCATGTAAGTGCCTAACCCATTATTTTAAGTTACCTACCCCATTATTTTACTCATGTAGGTACAACTGGGCCCCAACACTAGCTCACATAAGAGTTAGAATTAAAGACTGTCCCTTTACAGCTGCTACACAGACAACTTTATCTATTGCTTATGATAAGGTACCTCTCAGGGAACATCACACCATCTCCTAGCCATTCTCCTAGAATATACTCTAAATTAGTTATAGTACTATTATTTATATTACAGTTAAGGCTTACAGTATATGCACTGTTTATTGACTTTGTTGATTCAGTATGATTATACAGTCTAGCGGACTGTGTCTGAACCTACCTTCTGTGTGTTAATTTATGCTCAAACCACCATATATTCTAACCTGTACCAATATATTGAGGTAATTTACCAGTGAACAGTCTTGTGTCTATTTCCTGGTGCTAATTCACACTTGTGTTCTTATAAGTGCTTGCAGTAACTTTCTTTTTCAATACATTTATATTAACCACTTCAATACCGGGCCATAGTCAAATGACGCCCACAGATGGGCTCTCCCATCCTGGGTGGACGTCATATGATGGCCACAGTATTTTGTCGCTCCTGCTGGCCCTCGGGGGCCCGCAGCACGGCGATCATGGATGAGGTGTGCCCCTCGGACACAGCCCATCCCCGATCTGTGTGGTTGCCAGTCCCATCCACCCCCGATAGACGTGACCGGCCGTGTCCAATCACAGCCGGTCACATTCATGTTGTTCATGCACGCTCCTAGGGTGCGTGCAGAGAGGCGATCGGGGAATGCGGCTTGTCACCCTGACACAATGAAATTGGCTCTTTACCACGTGACCGGCTGTGTCCAATCACAGCCGGTCACAGAATGTAAAGAAACCGTGGTAAGGAGATGTTACCGGGTTCTCCTCCTCACACACCGATCATGTGTGAGGAGGAGATTGCGGTAACATCTCGTTACCCCCTAGTGTACACCAACACACACTGATTACCCCCACCCCCCAAAAGAAGACCTGTCACCAGCCATCAAAGTATCTGTCATCACCCATCAAAGTACCTGTCTATCAGCAAAGAGGTACTCACCGAGGCCAAGATGCAGAGAGCGGTGGCTGTTGCGACTCAGCGCACACCACCCCTGGAGGTGATACAGGGAATGGGTTGCACCAAGAGGCACAAGCCTCCAGCGGGATACCTGACTTGTGTGAAGGTCTGGAAGAAGGCTTGTGCAGGATGGACCGGACCAGAAGGTAAGCAGCCGGCAGGTCTGTAAAACAAGTAAAGAAAGTGCAGAAACAGGCCGAGGGTCAAACACCAGTAATCAGTACTGGAGCCAGCAAGGCTGAGAGCAGAGGATAATCCAGAGGCAGGCCGAGGGTCAAACACAGGTGATCAGTCCTGGAGCCAGCAAGGCTAAGTGCAGCAGACAGAGAATAATCCAGAGGCAGGCCGAGGGTCAAACACAAGTATCAGTCCAGTGCGCAGCAAGGCTAAGAGCAGGAAGTCCGTTTAAACAAGCCAGGGGTCAGGTCAGGAGAGAATCAGCATAGTCTTCAGGCAATCCGGGTCAAAACAGGAAGTGGCAAACAGGAACAGGAAGCAGGGAAACACAGGTGAGCTGAGACAAACCAGCAACTTGTCTGTGTGCTAAGAATCCTTTTATAGGCTGGTCAGGGAATTCACGTTATGCATGTGCTTGAGCGCACTCGCGCACGCCTCTCAGTAGGGCTGCGAATGTGCGTGCGCCGGAGCGCCGATCCATGGCAAATTTGTGTGCATCTTTGCGCAGGGAGATGGTGAGTTTGATACAAATTACTTCCCTGATACTGTCATCACCCATCAAAGTACCTGTCATCACCCATCACAGCCCATCTGAGTACCCGAGTACCTGTCCTAGCCCATCTGAGTACCCGAGTACCTGTCCCAGCCCATCTGAGTACCCGAGTACCTGAGTACCTGTCAGCCCATCTGAGTACTCGAGTACCTGAGTACCTGTCACAGCCCATCTGAGTACCTGTCAGCCCATCTGAGTACCCGAGTACCTGAGTACCTGTCAGCCCATCTGAGTACCCGAGTACCTGTCAGCCCATCTGAGTACCTGAGTACCTGTCACAGTCCATCCGAGTACCTGTCACAGTCCATCTGACTACCCGAGTACCTGAGTACCTGTCACAGCCCATCTGAGTATCTGTCACAGTTTATCTGAGTACCCAAGTACCTGTCACCAGCCCGTCGGAGTAACAGAGTACCTGTCATCAGCCCATCAGAGTAACGGAGTACCTGTCACCAGCCCGTCGGAGTAACGGAGTACCTGTCACCAGCCCGTCGGAGTAACTGTCACCAGCCCGTCAGAGTACCCGAGTACCTATTTGCAGACCATGCCTCATAGAATACACATCGAGGTGTTTGCTTTCCAAAATGGGGTCATTTTGGGGGTAATTCCATTGTCCTGGTACTCCAGGACCTTCAAACGTGTTATAGGTAGGAACGAAATTAGATGTGTAATTTATGCTCCTATTACGCCTGAAGGTACTACTTCAATGTTGGACCTCTGTATATGGTCAGGCTTTATAAACGTCTCACACGTGTGGTATTGCCATACTCAGGAGGAGTAGCAGAATGTGTTTTGGGGTGTAATTTTTTGCTATACACATACTATGTGTTAGAAATATCTTATAAATGGACAACTTTGTGCAAAAAAAAAAAAAAAATCATTTTTTTTCCACGTTTTCTGAAGACTTGTGTAAAAAAAAATTTACAGTTCAAAAGACTCATAATGCTTCATAGAATATACTTTGGGGTGTTTGTTTTCCAAAATGGTGTCATTTTTTGGGTAATTCCATTGTCCTGGTGCTCCAAGGCCTTCACAAATATAATAGGTCGTTAGGAAATTAGAGGTGTCATTTATGCTCCTAGAACGCCTGACGGCGCTCTCTGCATGTTGGGCCTTTGTATGTGGCCAGGCTGTGTAAAAGTCACACACCTGTGGTATCGCCATACTCAGGATGAGTAGCAGAATGTATTTTGGAGTGTCATTTTTGCTATGTACATACTTTGAGTTAGAAATATCTTATAAACTGACCACTTTGTGTAAAAAAAAATAAAAGTTTTCATTTTCTTTCCACGTTTTCCGAAGACTTGTGGAAAAAAAATGAATTGTTCAAAAGACTCATTATGCCTCATAGATATACGTTGGGGTGTTTGCTTTCCAAAATGGGGTCATTTTGTGGGTAATTCCATTGTCCTGGTGCTCCAGGGCCTTCACAAATGTAATAGGTCGTTAGGAAATTAGAGGCGTAATTTATGCTCCTAGAACCCCTGATGGTGCTCCCTGCATGTTGGACTTCTGTGTGGCCAGCCTGTGTAAAAGTCCCACACATGTGGTATTGCCATACTCGGGAAGAGTTGCAGAATGTATTTTGGGGTGTAATTGGAAGTATGCATATGTTTTGTATGAGAAATAACAACTTGTTATTATGACAATTTAGTAAAAAAAAATAAAAAAACACATTCTTCTTTTTCCCCAAGAATTGTGGGAAAAAATTACAACTTCAAAAAAACTCACCATGCCTCTTACTAAACACCTTGGACTGTGTACTTTTCAAAAAGGGGTCATTTGGGGGGTGTTTGTACTTTTCTGACATTTCAGAGCCTGAAGAAATGAGATAGGCCGACAGTGCATCAGGTGTGATCAGATGTGATTAATTTTCAATGATTTGCACCATAGCTTGTAGACTCTATAACTTTCAAAGAGACTAAATAATATCCACTAATTTGGGTTATTTTTACCAATGAAATGTAGTAGTATAAATTTTGGCCCAAATTTATGAACAAAAATGACTTATTTGCAAAATGTTATTATAGAAACTAAAAAAAAGTGTTTTTTTTTCAAAATTTTCGCTCTTTTTTCACTTATGTCGCAAAAAATAAAAAACTCAGTGGTGATTAAATACCACCAAAAGAAATCTCTATTTATATGAAAAAAAATGATAAAAATGTTGTTTGGGTACAGTGTTGCATGACTGAGTAATTGTCATTCAAAATGTGAGAGCGCTGAAAGCTAAAAATTGGTCTGGGAAGGAAGGGTGTATAAATGCCCTGTATTGAAGTGGTTAAAAATAAAAAAAATACAGCATGCGACTGGAATTCGGATATACAGATAGGAGCATAATATTGATGACTTGCAAGTCGGTAGCAGTTGCACAGCTATTAGAGAAAGCTTTCAGTAACTTTCATTCAACCAAGTGTGTCATAAGGGCTGGGGTTGTTGTTTGAGTCAAGGTGCAGAGCAGAGAACCCAAATCACAAAGCAGGTACTGCAGGGAAAGCACAACATTTATTTATCTACAGGTTTAGCACATTATCCTGTTTGGGGAGGGCTATTTCTCAAACCCCCACCACAAAAAAAAAAAAAAAAAAAAAGATGGCTAAATATCTATATAGGGCATAAACCATTAGAGCTAACAAACAAATACATTTTATCTACCACAACTGAAATACTACAAATGTGGTTTGGCACATACTCCACGGTGTATACTTCTCAAAAACATTTCCTCCCCACATAAATAAGTATCAACCTATCAGATAAGAGCATTATTCCCAGAAGTGCCTCAGTATTATAACTCATTTTCTCTGTCTAATAATTACTCAGCATATCACAAGTGGGTTTTCATTTTTACAGGTTACAGTGATTTGCTTTATCACATTCCTAATTTTCTAATTGATTAACTCAAGGCAGATTTAAAAGGCAAAAATGAATGCAGCTCTGTAATCTTTAATACAGCATAAAGTCTCACTCTGGCCAAAAACTATTTTCTTCCCTCTCATTCTCCTTCTTATCCGTTCATACAGATTTTATTTTTACCCTCTCCTGGTGAAGCCAGCTACGTTCACTTAGGGCTTGTTTACTCTAGCTTTGCCCTCAAAAGAAAGATCAAGTGTTTTGTTCGCTCTTCAGAGAGCATTTGACAGGTTGTGCGGAGGTGTTGTATCACCACATTTGCAGGGCACTTGCAGTTCAATTGCATTCACATGAATGGGTCTCATACAGGTGGTGCCATGCCATTAAAAGCAAGAGGGGGTATAATCGTGCCACAGCTGCAAAGCACCGCAATCATGGCATGTGTACATTGCCTGCTGTGGCAGCTACAAAGGAAGCTGTGAAAGCCCGGCTCAATCATGTGCTTTTCCGCCCCACCTTCCCCCTTTACCAGCATGAACAAGCCCTTAAGGTCCCTTGATACTTCTACCATCCAGGTCCAAGGATGTCACCAGTTCCAGTGATGCAGACTGCTAATCAAGCACTGCAATGGCACCAAGACCCCCAGTCCCCTCAAACAGGCAATAACATGGACACCTGAAAAAAGGACCCAAACAGGAAGTAAACATAAGAAGCAAAGGCTCAGGGCTGGATTGTGACATGACTGTATCTTTAGGAAAGTAATGCTCCTTTCACACGAGCGCCTCTGCTAAGTGGAATCTGCTTGCTTAGTAGGGGAACTCTCCACTGATTCCCACTGAGCAGGCAGATGAAAGGTCCGTGTCCCCTCTACACGGATACAGCCCTTCTTTCCTCTACGTGGCAGTCAGATGGAAATTAACTACCTGTCCCTTTCTATCCAATGCCATCCAATCTGCTGGACGGATGGAAAATAGAACCACACATCTGTCTGTTTTTGGCGGATCGGATCAGATAGCGGCGGGTGTCAGCAGACATGCGTCCACTCCATAGAGGACAATGCACGGTCCGCTCAGGTCCTCCTGAAAAAACTGACAGGTGGACCTGATCGGACAGCCTGTGTGAAAGGGGCTTTTAGTGCTGGTTCACACCATAAAAACGCTCTCAAGATCCGTTCCAGATGTGTTTCTGCAAACATGTTTTTTGACACGTTGCAGTTCATTTTTGATGCGTTTCCGGATGCATTCCAGGTGCTTTTTTTTTTCCAGTATTTTTTTTTTACTATAATAGGGTCCAGTGTGTTTTTAATGCGTTCCGGTGCATTCCAGTGCGTTTCTGATGTGTTTTACTGTGTTCAAGTACAGTCCAGTGGAGGAAAAATGCATGTTCTACTTTTTTTTCCCAGGAACTAGAATGCCCTGGAACTGACCGGCGTGGTGTGAATTATGCCATTGGAAACCAAATAACCTACTTTCTATGCATAAAAAAAAAAAAAATGTATTATCAGAAATCTGTTTTTATTGTACAAAATTTCAAAAAGTACAAAAAATGGATTAGAAATAAACCCCCAGTAATATATATAGTACATCATTAATGATATATTTAAGAAATTGAACCAATATTTATTGTTTGTATGTCGCAGCTAGGTATATATTCTACAGCATCAGAATTGGGTTCATTATTGTCATATTTAAAAAAAAAGAAAAAAAAAAAGAAAAAACAGAACTCAAAATGCAAATTAAACTAAAACAAACGTATAAAGTGCGTGTCATCCTGCGAACAAGCTTTATAAGTGCACGATAGACCGATCTTCCCATCACCATGTCCACCTGTCATCACCACTCTGCAATCCAATTAATCTGATAAAATTCTCTCACATCTGGAGTAGTCTATCATGGACCAATTGAGGTGGAGCTACAGCAGGGGGTTTCCATCCACTCCTGCCAGATTTTTGTGAATTTACCATCTGCATCCCTTTGCTGATATCCATTCTTCTCTCCAATCAATATACTATTAACTTGTTGTATCCATTGGCGTGACGTAGGTGAGGAGAGAGCCAGAACCTCAATATTCATTTTCTACATAGATAAAGTAGTCTAGTTAAGACAACATATGTAGCAGGGCAATATAATTCCTCTTCTAGACCACCAAGCAAACAAGTGACCGGGCTCAGTTGTAACTGTAACTGATGACTGACCACATCCTGGCAGTATCTCACCAATTTTGGACATTTCCACAACAGATGTATAAGCCCTTGTGCACACGGTCGGAGATTCTGACAACCAAATCCGTTGGACTAATTCCGAAAGAGTGATGTTGCATACACACGGTCAGACTAAGGCCGCGTACACACGCGGGGACTGTTCGCTCAACTTTGTTCGTCAAACAGTTTCAGCGGACAGTCCGCTCAAAATTAGCATGGACGGACATGGCCACACACGACGTACGAACAGTTTGCTGAAACCGTGCGCGATGACGTGAACGGCACGTACGACGGGACTAGAAAACGACGTCCTATACACTGCAATGCAACCTTCGGCGTATAAATTCTTTCTGAGCATGCGCGGAACTTTGTTTGACGAACAAGCCTACACACGAGGGGACTGTTCGCTGAAACAAGGTTTTTTGGAAATTCCAAAAAACCTTGTTCAGCAGACTGTTCGCTGAAACTGTCCGCTGAAAGCCCACACACAAGCGGACTGTCCGCTGAAACACTGTTCAGCGGACAAAGTTGAGCGAACAGTCCCCGCGTGTGTACGCGGCCTAAGTTGTCGGAAAATCTGATTGTACATAACGTGATGACGTTATTTCGTTACGAAAGGACTACGTTCAGGCTAGTAGCCAATAGCTTTGGTCTAGGAATTTGATCTGAGCATGCGTGGCACTTTGTCCGTCGGAGTAGGCTACACATGATCGGAGTATGTCCGATCGGAGCATTTTATGGGAAAATTTTACCGGCAAGTTGGAAAAGTTGGTCCGTCGGATATTCTGACGGAAACAGTCCGATGCAGACCACACACAGTCTGAATATCCGACAAAACGGTCCGATAGGACACATTCCATCGGAATCTCCGACCGTGTGTACAAGGGCTTAGAGTGCCTGGGTGTAGTTAACATTTTGGACACAAGGGGGAATCCCTCCTACCCAACTTATGCAGCTGAATAGGAGTTCTGTAAGCCAGATGGAGGATAAATAAATGCCAAAATTAATGTGATGTCAATATGGACACCAACAGGCCAGCAGCCAGGGTTTGTGTCCAGCTATCCCTATCAATAGGGCCAACATCTGATTCCCATTTTTCCCTGCAGGGTAGCAAGTCTGTGGCCTGTATGTGAGATAGCAAACAGACATATATTTGGGAAATAATTCCCTTTTTGTCTGAAGTAGCAAGAACCGAATTGAGGAAGTCAGACTCAGCCAAACGCAAAATTGAACTTCTGCCCTGCACCCTCATAGCATGTCTCACTTGTAAATACATGTATTAGCTATTGTGTAGCGGAGGAAATTTCTGTTGCAATTGGTCAACATTTTTCATGGTGGATCCATCAAACATTTGTGAGAGATATTTAATTCTGACCATCTTCTATATTGAGTAACTAGGAATTTTGCTAGTTCAGGGTATGATCTATTACACCAAATGGGGGTACATTCCAGGAAACCTGTTATGCTAATTCTCTTCTTAAGCTCCTTCCACAGTTTAACAATTAGCTGCACAGTTGGACAGTGCGGTAATACCTTCGGGTGTCCCACTTCCATTTGAGACATTGCCAAATATTCTGCAAGAGATTTAATCAGCAAGGCCCTATAGGGGTCCAACGTCCCTGGCAGCTCCCACCCAGAAAGGTGCTGCAACTGCCCAGCCAGGAGATATTTAAAGGAATGAGGAACAGCCATCCCACCCAGGTCCTTAGGGTACTGTAGGGTAATTTGTTTAATATGGGCCACTCCATTCTTCCATATTATCAATCTGTATCGGGAATCTATGCGGTCAAACCAATAATGGGGTATCCACACTGGAGCATTATGCAGGATGTATAGTAATTGGGGAGCCCATACCATTTTGATAAGATTAGCCCTGCTTGTAACTGATAAGGGTAATTTACACCAGCTAGTGCATATATGCTTAAACTTCTGTAGAGTGGGTTTGAGATTCAAGTTAATGTAGTCTCTAGTATCCCCTGTCACTATGATTCCTAGATATTTGAAAAAAGCGGACTACATCCATTTGAGATCCAAATCTGGAAGAGGGGACTCCAAAGCATCCAGCAATAGAAGAGAAGACTTGTGGCAATTGATGGTAAACCCTGACTATTGCCCAAACTTTTTTAGATTTTAAGGTTCATCACAGATTCCAGGGAGCCAGCAGCGTCCTCCAAATATATAAAGCAGTAAAGGCCTGTCCATAGGAGGCGTACGGGCAATAGCCCCTCCCCCCGCCCAGCAGTCACAAATTTTATTTTTTATTTTTTTTAAAGTCCCTTTAAAAAAAAAATTTGAAAAAAATGTTCTTTAAGTGCACTGTGTTCAGGCGCTGGACAGCTTCACAGCCTAGTTCTCTACTGCGCATGCGCGAGTTGCGCTGCGCGTCCTCACTGGTTCCTGCTATCTTCTGGGACCTGTGTGTCTCCCAGAAGACAGCAGGGGGGGGGGGGGACTGAGGAGGGGCCAGACATGGCGTAGATTGCCATGGAATCTGTGGCGATCTATTGGCGGAATTAGGAGCAAATACCTGTATTAGATAGCTATCTGCTCTCCCCTCCCCCCTGAAAGGTGGCACATGTGACACTGGAGGGGGAGAGGAACCAGAAAAGCGAAAGTTCAATTTTTTAGGTGGACGTCTGCTTTAATAGAAAGAGAAGAAGGGGCTCACTATATGTCTTGTATATCTCCACTGGGAGACCATCAGTACTCTGGGATTTACTCAGTGCAGCCTCTAATTTCATTCCTTTAAGTACTAAAAAATATGTGATAATGTCCACCACGTGAAGAAATACTGTAATAACAGCAACACAGGGAAAACTAAAAAGGTCTGGTATCAATAAACAATGTCAGTAGGTTATTATTTCTGATACATCATTAGGACAGAAAACATCAATGAAGACATATTGATAAGAAAATCTTGTAGGGAGGCCGCCACCAATTGTATGAAGGCTTATCGGAAAGATTGGACATAAAGGGGCATATACCTATTAAGTCAAATGGGCTTGTGGTGATATGCACACTTAATGATGTAGAGCCAACAGCAATCCAGATAGCCACGTTCACATTAGGACTTAAACGGTACTGGTCTCCAGCATATTCCCAAATGGACAAGCAAATATAGTTCCGATGGAGAGGAGGATGGCCAGAGAGGATACACATGCTCACACGAGGAAACCAAAATGAAAAAGAAGGTTCCACATAGTGTGATATCGTTTTTAAAATCGTCTTTAAAAAAAAAAAAGGAAAAAATTTGACACTCACATTTCAGATGCAATCAGTGGTTAAAAGGACATAGGATGGCACACTGGTGATGACAGAACTCGACCCAATGCATTTTGTCTGATTAAATGTCATCTGCAACAAGTATACAGGCTGACAGGTATAAAGTGTAGGTACCTAAGGTGCATGTATCTGCAGCAGCTTTCAAAACCCTTGCTGTCACAATCAGGGGTCAGGCTCGAAGACCAATTGCTATAGCAGTTGCAGGACTACCACTAACCAGCAGGATAGGAACACAGGCAGTCACCCTGGCAGATGACACAGGCTCACCTGAGGTGCGGAGTCGAAGTACTAACCGGTTTTCACCAGAGCTCCAGATGGTAGAGATGGACTTAGCTGCGTGTTAGTACCAGGTCGCGGTCCTCAGGATCGCCCCACCAGGAGGTGAGCAAGCCAGGGTTCAGTAACAGATGAGCAGGTAAGGATCAAACGGAAGTGTGGTCAGTAAGCAAGCCAAAAGGTCAGTAACGAGTTGTTGCAGGTTGGGATCAGGCAGAAGCATAGTCGTGGAACAAGCCAAGGGTTGATAACGAGCAGTAGCAAATATAAGCGGCAGCAGGGAAGACAGGAGCGAGATACAGGCTGGAGATAGAACAATATTTTGGCAAGAAGGAAGTGCAGAGACATGGCTTATATCAGGAAGTTCATGGGAGGAGCAAAGAGTTCAAGGTTCAACTGAAATCAAGGTACAAGGCAGGGTTGTCTAAACTTGGATCTGACAAAGCACTGTTCAGCATCTCAGATAGCTCAGAGAGAAGATTCATTGCCAGGCACAGCTGAGATCTTGGGTTCAAGCCCAGGTCCTGACACTTGCACTAATCAAAAAGCAGGTTTTATATTTGGATAAAGCTTCTACATTTGTGATAATGCTGAATATTTCCCAACCCATACCTCACATTCATGGTGGCCAAAGGGGCATCTCATGATAGTATTAGCTGAGAAGGAATTAATGAGAGTAGGAGGGAGTGGGCATGTAGGCAATTGCCTTACTGAAGGGTTAATGTTATTTTCTACGTGGATTCATGTTTTGCAGGTTTCTGGGTCAAATCTGCTGTCTTTTCCAGTGAAATTGTTACAATGTTGATGTGTGGTGCATCTGAGGGATTGAATAATTAGATTTTCCAGCCAATTTTCCACAGAGCCCTTCAATGGCCCAAGAGAGAGCTGCTGAAAATACTGACAAGATGTAGACTATTATTCTCAGTGGCGGCTGTTGGGTTTTATTTTTTGTGGGGTCGGCCGGTCATCCAGCCCCGCACTTACCACATCTAGGTTTCAGGCGGGCAACGCTCCTACAGGTGACGGACAGTGGCTTCTATCGTGTCTCCTCCTTCTCTGCATCATGGCGGCTTCCACCGTACGTCTCCTCCATCCTCCTCATATGCATCCAATAGGATCACCTGTCCTTTCAGTCAATCGATTCTCAGGACCCTCTTCCTGATTGGCCAGGAGGAGGATCAGTGTGACAATAGTGAATATTCATTCGCTATTAACACACAACTGGGTGGGCTCGGAGCCCACCCTTTTTTGAAGCCTATTAGAGCCTCTGGCTCTAATCACGTGCTTCAAACCCCCCCCCCCCCCACATTGGAATCCATGTGCCCAGCGCCCTACGTGTAGATTTGGGGCCAGATGCATGGATGGGGGGGCGGTGCCCGTGTGCCCCTAATGGATGGACCACCACTGAGTATGCTGTTGGACAACACCCGCAGCCTTGGGGGGCACTTACGGTTTCTGGGGGACTGGGAGGATGAGGACTCTTAACCACCAATATTGGCCTTTAAGGATCTTTGCCAAACAAACTATATGGACTCCGTGCTCCCTTCACGTGGATTATTCACCAATCATTGACTCTGCCTGTAATGAACACCTGAGGACTCTCATCTGTTATTTAGGTATGATTACCCTGTGGGCACTAAAACACCTTGTACAGAAATCTGTATATTGCCTTTCTTCAGTAAAGTTATCATTAACTGTTTAATGCCTAGTATGTTGTTTCTCTCATAATTGGTATATTGCATTGCGTATCCGAAGAACAAGGCTTGTAAAATAAGGACTGTAGGTTAGAGTAAATACTAGACATGTGCAGAGTAAAATATTTTGTTTCGGAATTTTGTTTTCGTCCGAAAACTTAATTTATTTAGTTACTCCCGAAATTCGTTTTTATTTATTTCGTTTTTCGTTCAAAAATTGCATTCGTCCGAAAATCCACATGAATTACGGTCAAATCTGTCTTTGAAGGCTTATGGTGTCTGCCGAATGTATAAAGAAGATTCGACGGAGCTAGTATATAGCATACTTTAGAACCCCTATTAAAGTCTATGGGACTCCAACGTTCAAAATCTAAAGTGCTAATTTTAAAGACTAATTTGCAAGTTACTGTCCTAAAAAGTGTTTGGGGACCCGGGTCCTGCCCCAGGGGACATGTATCAATGCAAAAAAAAGTTTTAAAAACGGACGTTTTTTCAGGAGCAGTGATTTTAATAATGATTAAAGTGAAACAATAAAAGTGTAATATTCCTTTAAATTTCTTAGGGGAGGGGGGGTGTCTATAGTATGCCTGTGAAGGGGCGCATGTTTCTGGTACTTAGAACTGTCCCTGCACAAAGTGTCATTTATGCAGGAAAAAAAGTCCTAAAAAATCACTCGCAGCTATAATGAATTGTCGGCTCCGTAATACAGAGAACACTCATTGAAAGTCATTGATAAAAAAATAAAAAGATAAATAAAAAAAGCGTGGGGGTCCCCCAAATTCAATTACCAGGCCCCTCAGGTCTGGTATGGATATTAAGGGGAACCCTGCCTCAAATTTAAGAAAAAAATTGACGTGGGGTTCCCCCTAAATATCCATAACCAGCGGTGGTATTCCACTCTTGCTATCCAGCGACGGACGGTCATCTCATCCAGCGCAGCAAATCCATCCTTCTTCTGTCTCCATGGAGGAGACACTTCAGGGATTCCGGCGGCCTGACACCTGGGTTGGTGGATGCCAGTGCAGGCTGTGAAGCTCTGGTTTCTAAATACCGTGCACCTGGGAGTTGGGGTTCTCTAACTGTAATGGTGTTTAGTGTGCTAAGTGCTAACAGTTAGCCATGAGTTAATGGAAGGTAACTGTGTTCATTGTGGCTCACTTCTAGGTCTGCAATTATGCCTTAATGCTGATTCTCACATGAAAGAAAACGCTTGCCAAGAACCTAGGCAATTAGATGTAGCACTTACCCCCGAAGGAGCAGCTGAATTCTTCTGGGCTTACCGATTACCTCCTCCAGCTCGTACTCGTTGTCCTTGTCTAGGGGTTCCCAGGGTTGGTAACCCGGTAACTGTAGAGACCGACACTTGAATTCCTTGTTAGGATTTTTATTTTGCATAAAGCGGTTGAACAAACTCAGTCTCTAAGTTGGGAATAGAGGATATCTGGGTAGAGTTTAGCCCAGGTGCTTGGAACTGTTGACTTCAATAAAAGTCTCTCTCTATGTACACTGTCCAGGGAACAGCCACTCGCAACTGGACTCTTTAACTGTTGGATAAATCTTTACATTTTGGGTTTAGCTGCCAACAGATAATTCTAGCTTTTCAAAGTCTCTCACGCAGACTTGGTTGGAAACTTGTAAACTTAGTTATAACTGGAAGGGTAGAGGTAGGAACTTTTCTTACTGTACCAGAATCTTTCAGCCAGTCTGGCGATACTGTAAGAATTGTGGATTCAATCAATGTTCATGGCAGCTCAGCTTCCAGGCTCTTACCGAGCAGCCAGCCTTGTGTGTGGCTCTCCTACCAAAGAGTCCTCCCCTGGTCACATGTAGAGTTGCTGGGCCTCTCCAAAACCTGAGACGGCAACGGAACACCTTAGAATCCTCCCTCCAGTTACTGTGCCTCGAACTAGCCAGTTCTGAGGCTCGGAAATGGATGGATCCACACCCCAGGCCATGAGGGCCCCTGGGGGCTGGTCAGGAGGACCAGGACCACGTAGTAAGCAACAACTTCTGGACCGGAACCCCGAACCACATGACTTCGACACCTTAAGTACCCCTTTCCGGATTACGCAGTGAGACAAACTTCCACTGATTGGTTTCGAGACAGAGCTTGGTACTCAATGTGCCCAACCAGACTGCGTTCTAAAGCCTCCCACAGGTGTACAACCCCACCTATGACCAGGCAGAACTTCTATACAGCCCAGCCAAACTGATACCAAAGTACAATTTAGCAAAATTAGCCCCAAAACTCATTACAGTCTTGGGCAAAAACAAAATTTAACATATAGCGCATACTCGTTAGGAGTACCGGCGCTACAGAGAGTGTAGTTCTAGTGTCCCCCACTAGGGCGCCTAAGCCCTGCCCACAGGCAACCTGACACAAATTGTGCAGTGCTGTTGCAAGGATCAAAAAAGGGATTGGGTACCTTTTGGCACACCTAGCATGGAAGTTGCACACAAAGTGCCACAATGAACAGGAGAAGATGTTCTGCAGTCCAAATTGGTGCAGCAAACCCAGGGTGATAATGATGTTACTCTAAAGATACAGTTAGTGAGGGTTGTCCCTTTACAACAGGAAAGGAGAAAATGAAAAGAAAAAGGAATCCTACACATCTAAACTGCAACACATTACATGTTTTTCTTGGGTTTAGCTATGCTTTATTGTTAATCCTGAATTACTGAATTAGTAGTAACTGCAGTGTTTAGTTTATAATCTCACCAGCTAATACACCTTTTCCCTCACTCAGGCTACATTAACAAGAGGCATGAAAACATTACATCACCAGCTTTAAAATATCAAAGGCTGTGCAGTATAGTAGTGGGCAGAATATTATGAAATGCAATTGCCATTAACACAGAATTTAAAGGAGAACAATGCCACAGGTCTTTCCATTCTAGACGCCCATCTAAAAAAATCTGGTTACACTGCTGACTAATTCAAGCCTTTCTTGTTTAAACTATAGGGGTTCACTTCTGTAAGGTCCCTTCCACAATGGGTGGACTCCACCAGGAGCCACCCTACTTAGCGGAAAATCTGATCTGCACTGAGCAGTCGGATGTCTGGTCCATTTCCTCTCTGTTTATGCAGATACAGCTCGCTGTCCTCTATGGACGGTCAGATGTAAACAGACCGCCTGTCCGTTTACATCTGACTGCCACCCGATCTGCTAGATGGATGGGGAACGGGTCCCCATCCATCTGTTTTTAGTGGATCAGATTGGAAGTCGGTAGATGTAAACAGACAATGGAGGGTCCGATTGGGTCCGCCTAAAAAACTGACAACCCGATCGGTCTGCTCGTGTGAAAGGGGCCTAACAACACCTTATCCTCAATGTAAATTTCCCTGTGTGTGCAGCTTTTCCTCCCACTCAGTATTCCACTGCAGAGAAAACTAAGTTCCCATAATGAGTGTAAACAAAAGCAGCACAAAAAGACAAGGTGGGGAAGTACCTCACCTAAAAGAGATTACTAAGGACTAGGGATGAGCTCAGGCGTGTTCGCATGCTCCACATGCAGAGCCCGCATTGAGGCAATGTCTCACTACCTGTGATTAGCGCAGTGCTGCGCCAACTTCCTGGCAGGCTCTGCACGTGGAACATGTGAACACGCCAGAGCTCATCCTTACTAAGGACCATGCAGCTTAAGATAAGGGAATTTTTTTTTATTCCATTTTTTATTAGCATACAAAATTAGCCCATGCAGGGGCCAAACCTTTGCCCAGGCAGGGGCATTTCTTCTGATACGGCAACATACCGCAACAGGGCACAACATAAACAAACTAACTTATACTATAGTTCAGGAGAATCTGTGCTCAAATTGGTACTAACAGGATAATGCAAGGATAAGGGAACTTTAATACAAAATTAGAAATGATAATACAAAAAACTGGGTAAAAAATTCCCACCACCAGCACCTCAGCCAAAAGAGTTAAAAAAGACACCGTTGTCTAGTCAAAATACAACTGCCACACTTTTACATTTATTATCATTTGTAATTTTGTATTAAAGTTCCCTTATCTTAAACTGCATGGTCCTTATAATCTCTTTTAGGTGAGGTACTTCCCCGCCTTGTTCTTTTTGTGTTTAACTCCTTGATTACCTGGATCACACCTTGACTGGTGAGTCAGCGACTTTAAGGGAAGCTGTGCTTGCTCATACATTGAACTTTGCAGCATTCATACCCTAGTGAGTTACTGGCAATCTTTGTGTTTTGTGAACAGCAGTAGTAACAGAGCACGGTGATAATTCATGGTTAACAACAGCTAAAGGCACTAAGGCCTCATTTCGCATAGCAGTATAAAATGCATTTACGAATATTTTTTATTTATGGATCTAAATGCAGCTGCATTGTTTTTAATAGAGACATTCACGCAGGAGAATAAACCTGCTGCATTTGTCTTTCACGGAAGTATTTACTGATCATTACGCAGGGACTTTTGTGCTAGAAAAACATGCCGAAAAAGATCTATAAAAATTTGAATGTGAATGTAGCCTAAAGCAGCCTATAGATTAGTCATTTTTATTTTGTTTGACCAGAAAGAAAAGGATTTGATTACCCCAGCACACTCACTGTGGATGGGGGGAATCCTCCCTGCTGATCCTTTGTAGTCTGACTGTGGGGAGATTTCCCTGCTATCAGAATACACTGATCAGCGCTGTCAGCTATAGCTTGCAGTGCTGATCAAGTGGCGAAATTCTGACAGGCTGATTGTACAGAAGTTGTTCAGTAGATCAACTTTTGTACAACCAGCCTGTCCATACATGGATCAAAATGTGTCTGGTCCCTGCTGAACCAGCCAAACTTCAATCCATGTCCGTCCAGCTTAAGAAAAAAAAAAAATATTAGGACATATGCTATCAATAAAAAAAGAATAATAGTTAGCAACTTAGAAAGAAAGAAAGAAGTTAATTTAGTTATAGTTAATGCTGTATTAAACTCTGCAATTTTTTTTTTTTTTTTTAATTATGCTCCTGTAGGCTGATGTCATAATGTGATAGTATGTACCACAATCTAAAACATTTTGATAGACCTCTCAAACATAGCCCTCCAACGTTGAGCTATACATGCTCCTGGCACTTTCATCTTCGCCAGATATTCCTTTTGGGTTTGTGCTCTTGAATGGTCGGGCCGTGATGTTGTCATTCCCGTGCATGCGTGAGCGGGGTCACTTCACCACAGCACACAGCGGGTGCCTTAAATGCAGTCTGAGCTGCACATGCACAGCTCAGATTACTTTCCCGCTGACAGGCCAGGAGAGCAATTTATGATAGAAGAGACGACTGGGGTTTCTTTTCTGTTATAAAAACCCTGTCTGTCAGCTTTTTTTTACATAACATAATACCGCTTTAGGGATAGAATTTTTAGAGAGGGTTTAGGATTGTAAGAGGTTAATCAGGGGATTAAATATTTAAAACTTTTTTTTTTTTTTGTTTCACAATTAAAACTTTTAATTAAAGGCCAAATCCAAGATATTAACAACATCCCCTCACCCCCCTCACTGATATAGAAAAGGATCAACTGTCCATTTTACTTACCTAAAGCTACAGTCACATGATGATCCTTCCCTCCTCTTCTGTTTACTTTCTGGTGTCCTTCTTTGGGTTATCGGTGGAGGCAACACTTCCAGAGTCTTTTCTCAAAGGCTCCAGAGGCAGGAGAACTCAGGAGGGGGCAGAGATGGGACCAGTACCCAAGAAGATAATGAATAGGGAAAAATGCCTGGTAGGGAAAGGCTCATAGAGGAAAATGTGACTTTGATCCATTACACTGCAGGATCGCTTAAAGCGGGGTTCCACCCTAAAGTGGAACTTCCGCTCATTGAAACCCTCCCCCCCTCCGGTGTCACAGTTGGCACCTTTCGGGGGGGGGGGGGGGGGGTGCAGATACCTGTCTAAGACAGATATTTGCACCCACTTTCGGGCATAGACTCCCACGGGAGTCTATGCTGTTTCCTGTCCCACCGCGCTGTCTGCTGGGACACACGGGTTCCCATTCCCATTGCGCTGCGCGACTTGTGCATGCGCAGTAGGGAACCGGGAAGTGAAGCCGCAACGCTTCACTTCCTGATTCCCTCACCGAGAATGGTGGCAGCAGCAGCCAAGAGCCAAGCGATCGATCGGTTCTCGGCTGCCGACATCGCTGGACCCTGGGACAGTTAAGTGTACATTTTTTAAAAGTCAGCATCTGTAGTATTTATAGCTGCTGGCTTTTAATAATTTTGTTTCCAGTGGAATCCCTCTTTAAGAAGAAGTGTGTGAAATCGAGACGGAGTAAAGCCTTGTACATACCACAGTTTTTTTCTTTTTCATTCAACCCAGTGGGTGACAGTTCCGAGTACAGAGATTTCCCCTGCTGTGTTGTTGTATTCTTACAGGGGGATGGCCCCCCACCAGAACACTCCGGTCAGCGCTCTCAGCTAGGGATGAGCTCAGGCGTGTTCGCATTGTCCACGTGCTGAGCCCGCCAGGAAGTCGTGCAGTGCTGCGCTAATCACAGGCAATGAGACATTGTCCGATCTCTGCAGCCGCAAATCGGGCAATGTCTCACTGCCTGTGATTAGCGCAGCGCTGCACCGACTTCCTGGCGGGCTCAGCACGTGGACCATGCAAACTCATCCCTACTCTCAGCCATGGGCTGAGAGTGCTGAACAGGAACTGGTCGGCTGTTGGTTTTCCAGCATGCTTGTCAGACAGAAACCAGCCAAACGACTAGCCTCTGTCAGACCAGCTGCCATACACACAGGAGGACGAATGTCGACCAGTTTCCATTGACCTGGCCGAAGTCTCCCGACATTCAGTCCGTGTGTACTAGGCTTAAAGTATTTGATGATCAATGCACTATATAAATATCATTTTTGCCTGGAGTTGGGCTTTAAAAAAAAAAAAGTTTTTAGGTTTGCTTCAGAGACTCCTGTGTATAAAAAAAGATACAGCTGCAGCTAACCACATTGTAACTTTTGGTTTACTTTTTATTGCGCATTATTCTGTAAACTGCTACAGCCGTCGGTGTTGAAAGAGCTGCTGACTACACAGATTGGGACTTAAGCTGTTGAAATGATAGCGGGTTCCAGTGTTTACACCCACGGGTGTGAGCTCTGCAGGGAAGCTCTCTAGGATATGCCCGGTATGTCCTAGAGACCTAGACAATTAAGTGGTGAAAGTCAGGAAGAGGGTGACCGCCCTGCCACCTGCGCACAATAGCACAAACTGCAAAACAAAACAAAATGCAGATACTGATAAATGTATATTTTCTTAGGTTATGTAGATTTCCTTGACCTAGTCTCTGGCTCTACTCCCCCTGACCTTGGAATTTTGCATGTTACCACCCAGCTTGGGGTGTTCCCCTTCTCTTCTCCATTATATGGGTGGTTTAACTGTGCAGCACCTGCTCAAACCTAAAATATGTGTTTGGGGTGGACTAAAGCCCCATACACATGATCAGAAATTCTGCCAGCAAAAGTCAGATGAAAGCTTTTGGTCAGAAATTCTGACCATGTGTATGCCCCATCAGACTTTTGCTGGCAGAATTCCAGGCAGTAAAAGATTGAGAGCAGGCTCTCTATGTTTCGGTCAGAAAAAGTTCCTATCCGAAGATGCAATTCAGACGTGCAAAAAATCACGCATGCTCGGAAACTATTCGACGCATGCTCGGAAGCATTGAACTTCATTTTCTCGGCTCGTCGTAGTGTTGAACGTCACTGCGTTCTTGACGGTCGAAAGTTCCGAGAACTTTTGTGTGACCGTGCGTATGCAAGACAAGCTTGAGCGTAATTCCGTTGGAAAAACCATCCAAGTTTTTTCCAACGGAAAATCAGCTCGTGTGTGCGGGGCATAATAATTTAAAGCTGAAATTTAATCGGCCTATAGTGTATTTTGCCTTTCTTGGTTCAACCTTCGCCTCCCCTCATCAACATGCTAATGACATGTTGAAATTAACTGCTTGCCGGCTGTATCACGTACATGCATGGCGGCAAGGCGGCTCTGCTGTGCCGAATTACATACTAGGTATGAGATCTGGTACTTCCATGTGGGGGGGCCACCCGGCTGTGCTGTGATTATAAACAACAGATGCCGATCAGTGGGTGAAGGCCAATGGGTGACCATCGGCACCTGACGATCGTTGGGAGGACACAAAGGACAGAGCTCTGCCTATGTAAACAAGGCAGAGCTCTGTCCTTTCAGCTGGCGAGTAATGGATTTTCTTTCCCCGCAAAGCAGGCTTTTACACTGGGGAGTTTTTCAGTAGCTTTTGGGCTAAAGTTAGCGCCTGTAAAGTGCCTGCCGTGCAGTTCCAGTGTGAAAGCTAGAGTGCTTTCACACTGGGACGATGCACTGGCAGGTCATTAAAAAAAAGTCCTGCAAGCAGAAGCAGGCCGAATAGCGCCGCTAAAGCAGTGGTAAAGCTCCGCTAAAACTAGTGGTGTTTTGCCATCAACGCCCACCCCAGTGTGAAAGCAGCCTAACACAGTATACAAAAACACTGGCTAAGCACACAGTTAACCCTTTCATCACTCTAGATGTTTAACCCCTTCCCAGTCAATGTCATTAGTACAGTGAGAGTGCATATTTTTAGCACTGATCACGGTACTGGTGTCACTTGTTTCTAAAAAGTGTCAAAAGTTTAGTGCCCGATTGTACGCTGCAATATTGCAGTCCTGTGATAATTCGTTGCTCAACACCATCACTAGTATAAATAAATAAATAAAAATTCCAGTATACTGTATATACCATATTTGTAGATGCTATAACTTTTGCCCAAACCAATCAATATAAGCTTATTGGGTTTTTTTTTTTTTTTTTACCAAAAATATGTAGCAGAATACATATTGGCCTAAATTTATGAAGAAATGTGATTTCTAAAAAAAAATGATTGGATATGTTTTTTAGCAGAAAGTAAAAAATAATGTTTTTATTTTTTCAAAATTGTTGGTCTTTTTTTGTTTATAGCGCACAAAAAAAAAACGCAGTAGTGATCAAATACCACTAAAAGAAAGCTCTATTTGTGTGAAAAAAGGACATAGATTTAATTTATGTGCAGTGTTACATTACCGCGCAACTGTCAGTTAAAGTATCACATATCGCAAAAAATGGCCTGCTCGTGAAGGGGAGGTAAACCTTTCCAGAGATTAAAATGGTTAAAAATATTCCGTTTCCTGTAAATAACCTATTTTAGACCCAATGATCTCATCGCTGGGTCTCTGTGCTAGTATATGCAATACAGGCAGATCATGGCTGGTCGGAGGGGCCAACAGGGCCCTGAAAACATCACAGCGCTCTGCTTCAGTACTTCTCTCAAGTACTGGCGCAGTGGACCAGCTCTTGAACAATGTTAAACAAATATAAAAATGCCCTGATGGGTGGGTGTCCGTCTGAAGGAGTGGGCTTTCCTAAGCAGATTTTATTTGCATGCAGACCACCCTATGTAACACCCACGTGTGATACTGGGCCTCAGTGATTGAATGCACTTAAATCCAATATAGGTAGGGGGCAGGCAAGGGAGAGTAAGACTGGGGAGGAAAAAGCTAGATGATTCTCAAAACATTAGAAATCTATCTGACTTGCTGCAGCTTCTAATGCACATTGTGAGACATTCACAGTGTGCAGAGTAAGCAATTTCACTACTGGACAGGAGACTATAACTGTGTAAGACTGAAGATAAGGCCAAAGTTCGGCTTTATCTATCCTCCATGTAGCCCATTTACATAACCGGACAGATAGGAGCAGCGCTGATGCAAGTGGATGTACCCGTGTCCTCGGATATGATTAAGGCCCATGCTTGGCGCTTGCAGTCCACTCAGCTGTGTTAGAAAAGCAAAAGACTATTTGTTTCCTAACACTGAACCGCCTCTCTGCCAATCAGGTGCTTGGGTCTGTTACCTGTCACCTGATTGGCTGAAATGACAGGTGCCGCTATTGGACGCCTATGGAGGAGAGGACTAGAGATGAGGCAGGAGAGGAGACGCATGAAGGACCCTGCTCGTCACCGTCACCCGATGCCTTACAGACACAGGGTAAGTGCCAGGTAGATGGTGAGTGAGCGACTGCACACTGGCATCATTTAATGGGCACACCGGCAGCATATGATGGGAACACTGGCAACATATGATGGGTAGTTGGGGACACTGGAAGCATTTGATGGGCAGTTGGGCCCACTGGCAGCATTTGATGGGCACAGTGGTAGCATTTGATGGGCACAGTGGCAGCGTTTGATGGGCACAGTGGCAGCGATTGGCACAGTGGCTGCATTTGATGCCACAGTGGCTGGATGTGATGGGACAGTGGCAGCGCTTGATGGGCACAGTGACAGCTTTCGGCACAGTGGCTGCATTTGATGACACAGTGGCTGCGTTTGATGGCACAGTGGCTGCATTTGATGGGCACAGTGGCTGCGTTTGATGGCACAGTGGCTGCAATTGATGTTTTTTTTTCAAAAATTTTTCAGTTTGTTTGCGTCCCCCCAAAAATTTGGAGCACCAGCTGCCACTGCTCGGGAGGAGTAGCAGAATGTGCTTTGGGATGGAATTATGCATATGCTGTGTGTAAGGGGGACTACGCTTGGGCAGGTGTTGGCACCATAGTTTGCTAGTCCTCACCTCGCTTTTTCTTGGTTAGGACAGCTGCCACCTGTTGTTGAGGGCCCTCTTCCATATTGTGTCACTCTCTTGGCCATTGGCCTGCCCATGAGATCCCCTGCCTGAGGCCTTAATATTTGAAATTAAATGAATGTCCACAATGTAATGCATTTTTTTTGCATTGTTCCTGTGTCCCCCTATGTGAACTGACCACGCTAATCATGGCTGCTGATCCAATAAACAGTGGCCAGTTTAAGTGCCTCCATCATCCCACCCTCTGCTCTCTGCTGTGAGTCTCTCCCTCTCCCCCTCCCTCCCTTCCTGCCTGCCTGTAAGTCCCTAGTGTGTGTAAGTCGATCTCCAAACCCTCCCCTCCTGCTAATATTGTGTTTGGTAGTAAAGTTAGTGGTTACGATTACTGCCAGCCCCTCTGTTATAACAAGCTATACTACACAGTGTGTATCTGTTTTTTTAATTATGCAGCTAAACACCTTAGTTCACAGTGCTGCTGTGTGGTCAAGTGACTTCCCAGCTGACGTCAGAGGAGAATCTCAGCCCCTTCCACTGTAGTCCTCAGATCGGGGAAGGAGGGCGACGGGATGTCACGTGATTGCACAGCGGTTCTCTGAAATAAGGTATTTATCTGCATAATTGAAAAATACACCTACACTGAGCAACATTGGCTTGTTATGACAGAGGGGCTGGAAGTAATTGTAATCACTGACTTTACAGCCACTGTACCCTGATGCAGGACAAACAAAAGAAGGTCGCTGGAGACAGGGCAACTACAGCTTTTTCTCCCATGGTCTGTACCATCTTGCCTGGGAAGTCCTGCAAAGGTCTCTTTAGATCCAGCTCTGAAGGAGACTACATCTCTAGCAGTACTGTGGTTGATCACTCCAGTGCCCCGTATACCTGAGCCCCTCCCATGCAGGCATTTATATGGGCACTAATTACACACAGGGCATCACTGAGGAGCGACTTTCCTAAAAGGGGAGCTAACACCCAATTACAAGTTTTCCTTTATCATACTAGAATGGGAATGGAGCCATCTAGCGGCAGATCAACTAACTGAACCTGCCAGCGTGTATGTGAGAAATAACTTGTTAAAATTACAAATTTTATTTAATTTCTTAATTTTCTTAAAATTGTGACAGAAAACACATCATGCCTCTTACTAAATACCTTGGACTGTCTTCTTTCCAAAAAGGGGTCATTTTGGGGGTTATTTGTATTGACCTTGTTATTTAGGGCCTTAAGAAATGAGGCTGTCAGACAATCGGGACTGATCAATTTTCAAATATATATATACCATAGTTTGTAGACTCTATACATTTCACACAGACTAAATAATATACACTGATTCGTTGGGGGGGGGGGGGGGTTTCACCAAAGAAATGTAAAAGAACATAGTTTGGCCTAAATGTATGAAGAAATATATTTATTTGCAAAGTTTTGTAACAGAAGCTAAGAAAAAATTTTTTTTCCTCCTTTAGATAATAAAAAGTAAAAAACCCAGTGGTTATTAAATGCCACCAAAAGAAATCTCTGTCTGTTAAAAGAAATTATATAAAATGAATTTGGATACAGTGTTGTATGATTGGGTAATTGTCATTCAAAGCGTGACAATGCTTAAGTCTGAAAAATGGCCAGGACCAGAATGGGCTTAAACTGTCTGGACTTAAAGTGGTTGAATATTCCATGTTCTCAGAAACCAGAAGATAATAAATGGATTTAATGTTACAATACAGTTCCTTGCAAAAGTATTCACCCCCTTGGCATTTTTCGTGTTTTGTTGCCTCATAAACTGGAACTAACATGGATTGTTTGAGAATTTGCAGCATTTAAGTTACAGAACATGCCCACAACTTTGAAGATGTTTTTTTGAAGCGAACAACTAATAGGACAAAATAACAGAAAAAGTCAATGTGCATAGCTATTCACCCCCCTAAAGTCAATACTTTGTAGAGCCACCTTTTGCAGCTATCACAGCTCCAAGTCGCTTTGGATAAGTCTCTATGAGCTTGCCACATCTTACCACTAGGATTTTTGCCCATTCCTCCTTGCAAAACTGCTCCAGCTCCTTCAAGTTGGATGGTTTGTGCTTGTGAACAGCAATCTTTAACTCTGACCAAATATTTTCTATTGGATTGAGTTCTGGGCTTTGACTAGGCCATTCCAACACATTTACATGTTTCCCCTTAAACCACTCAAGCGTTGCTTTAGCAGTGTGTTTGGGGGTCATTGTCCTGCTGGAAGATGAACCCCGTCCTAGCCTCAAATCACACACAGAGTGGTACAGGTTTTGCTCAAGAATATCCCTATAGTTAGCACCATCCATCTTTCCCTCAACCCTGACCAGTTTCCCAGTCCCGACTGCCCCACAGCATGATGCTGCCACTGCCGTGTTTCACTGTGGGGATGGTGTTCTTTGGGTGATGTGATGGGTTGGGTTAGCACCAGACATAACGTTTTCTTTGATGGCCAAAAAGTTAAATTTTAGTCTGATCAGACCAGAGCACTTTCCTACATACATTTTCGGAGTCTCCCACATGCCTTTTTTCGCAAACTCAGAACATGGCTTTCTTCTGGCCACTCTGCCATAAAGCCAAGCTCTATGGAGTGTACGGCTTATTGTCGTCCTATGTACAGATACTCCAGTCTCTGCAGAGGAACTCTGCAGCTCCTCCAGGGTCACCTTAGGTCTCTGTGCTGCTTCTCTGATTAATGCCCTCCTTGCCCGGTCCCTGAGTTTTGGTGTGTGGCCGTCTCTTAGCAGGTTTGCTGTTGTGCCATGTTCTTTCCATGGTTACAATAGATTTGATGGTGCTCCTAGGGATCATCATAGATTTGTATATTTTTTTCTAACTTCTCAACAACATTGTCCCTTACTTGTTTGGAGAGTTCCTTGGTCTTCATGGCAGTGTTTAGTTAGTGGTGCCTCTTGCTTAGGTGTTGCAGCCTCTGGGGCCTTTCAAAAGGTGTGTATATGTAATGACAGATCATATTACACTAAGCCAGTGTTTCTCAATTCCAGTCCTCATGGCCCACTAACAGGTCATGTTTTCAGGCTTTCCATTATTTTGCACAGGTGATTTGATCAGTTTCACTGCCTTAGTAATTACCCCAGCTGTTTCATCTGAGGGAAATCCTGAAAACATGACCTGTTAGTGGGCCATGAGGACTGGAATTGAGAAACACTGCACTAAGCCCTTGAACAAATGGTCGGAGATTCCGACGGAATGTGTCCTATCGGACTGTTTTGTCGGATATTCTGACTGTGTGTGGTCTGCATCAGACTGTTTCCGTCGGAATATCTGACGGACCAAGTTTTCCAACTTGCCGGTAAAATTTTCCGACAAAATGCTCCTATCGGACATACTCCGATCATGTGTAGCCTACTCCGACGGACAAAGTGCCACGCATGCTCAGATCAAATTCCTAGACCAAAGCTATTGGCTACTAGCCTGAACGTAGTCCCGTCGTAACCAAATAACGTCATCACGTTATGTACAATCGGATTTTCCGACAACTTAGTCCGACCGTATGTATGCAACATCACTTCCGGACCTCTTCCGGAATTAATCCGTCGGAATTACTCTGACAGATTTGGTTGTCAGAATCTCCGACCGTGTGTACAAGGGCTTAGATTGCACACAGATGGACATAATTTCACTAATTATGTGACTTCTGAAGGTAATTGGTTGCACCAAAGCTTTTTATTGGCTTCATAATACACATGCCAATTATCATTTTTTTATTTCTGAAAAATAGTTTTATGTATATATTTTTCTAATTTTACTTCACCAACTTAGATTATTGTGTTCTGATCCATCACATATAATTCAGATTAAAAAAAAACATTGAACTAAAGGCTGCAATGTAACAAAATAGGTAAAAAGCCAAGGGGGGTGAATATTTTTGCAAGGCACTGTATATGGGAGTTGGCGTCAAGGGCGCAAGTTTAGTTAGCTTTTTTACATGAACAATTGAGCAGCAGTCTTTTTTTACATAACAAATGTGTTTGTTTTCACTGTGTCTGTGTAAGAAACTGTATAGCCAACATTCATCTAGGTCTTTAGCAGCAGTCTGTGAGGAAAAAAATCCAGAGAACATTTGGATCCAAGGCCTAGAATCAAAGCAGATAATTAACTTCACATTTAAAAAATATCTACTTCTAGAATACTCAGGTCTAGAACATCTTTTACGTCTTTATTGATGTCCGTGTAGCTGTTGCTCATTTTCCCTCACTTTCTGTCTGGTGAAACCCATAGGCGTGCGCACAGGGTGTGCCAGATTTGCCTGGGCACACCCTAATCAGCCTGTGTGGCGTAGATTCCCTCTGTTTAGACCCCTAGAATTTCAAAGCCAACTAAAAAATCTCCTAAAAATAAAATAAATAAAGCTGTAAAAAATAATAAAAATAAAAACTACTGACACTGTCTGCGCCCCTACTGACGCTGCCTGTATATATACACATGCACATACATGCAAATGTGTTTGAGATTTGGGGTGAAACTATTATAATAATAGAAATAAGGGGAAATCTCTCTAAAGGAGACCCTGATACCAGACGAGTATAAAGCCTTCCACACTCTATACAAAACTAGCTAGATATACACTTTATAATTCTATAAATCTGTACTCTCAGGTGCTCTTTAACCGGTTCCCGACCAGCGCACGCCGATGTACATCGGCAGAATGGCACTGGCAGGCATATTGGCGTACAGGTACGTCCAATCTTCAATGCCGCCCTGCCATCGCGAGCGCGCCGCCGGCGGCGCGCTCGCGTGCCGGTTGGGACCCCTGTGAGTCCGGTCGCGGGTCCCGCGGTCGTCTCACAGGGCGGCTGAATGGAGGAAATGCCGTTGTAAACTGCATTTTCCCCATTCTGCCTAGCAACTAGTGACGCTGATTTCTGCTCCATGTGATTGCAGCAGAGATCAGTGTTCACTAAATGAAAGCCCAGCCCCCCACAGTTAGTAACACACCCCTAGGAACACTTAACCCCTACACTGCCACCCACTGGTTAACCCCTTCACTGCCAGTGTCATTTACACAGGAATCACTGCATTTATATAGCAGTGATTGCTGTATAAATGACAATGGTCCCAAATATGTGTCAAAAATGTCTGATGTGTCAGCCGCAATGTCGCAGTCATAATAAAAAATCGCTAATCGCCGCCATTACTAGTAAAAAAAAAATAATGAAAAATTATTAATAAAAATGCCATAAAACTATCCCTATTTTGTAAACACTATAACTTTTGCGTAAACCAATCAATAATCGCTTATTGCGATTTTTTACCAAAAATATGTAGAAGAATACGTATCGGCCCAAACTGAGGGAAAAAATGTTTTTTTATATATTTTTGGGGGATATTTATTATAACAAAAAGTAAAAAATAATGCGTTTTTTCAAAAATTGTCGCTCTATTTTTGTTTATAGCACAAAAAATAAAAACCGCAGGGGTGATCAAATACCACAAAAGAAAGCTCTATTTGTGGGAAAAAAAGGACGTCAATTTTTGTTTGGGAGCCACGTCGCACAACCGCGCAATTTTCAGTTAAAGCGACGCAGTGCCGAATCGCAAAATGTGGTCTGGTCTTTGACCAGCAAAATGGTCCGGTCTGTAAGTGGTTAAAGAGACCCTGACATCAATTTAGTAAATTTCAGGTGATAGCGTAGAAAAATTGAATATTTCCTATTCGTACTTCCAGTTTCTCCTTTCCATGCATAACATTTTATTCACGTGCCATGTGAAATCCTGTAAATTAATTATTTTTTGTACTGGCCCAGCTCCTCTGCCCTTTTCTTTATTTACCCCTCCGTTTTATTTAGAATTCTACCATTCTGACATCATACTCAAGGTGGCAGCACCCAGAAGCAGTTCCAGGACTTTTAGATGTGTACACTAGGGAGACTTTTAGTCCTTGTACACACGGTCGGACATTCCGATGGAAAATGTCCGGTCAGATAATCCAACAGTGTGTGGGCTCCATCGACTGTTTCCATCGGAATATCTAACGACCAAGTTTGAGAGCTTGGCTATAAAACTTTCCAACAACATGATCCGATCGGACTTTGTCCAATCATGTGTAGAGAATTCCGATCGGACAAAGTGCCACGCATGCTCAGATCAAATTTCTAGACCAAAGCTATTGGCTACTAGCCTGAACATAGTCCCGTCGTAACGAAACTACGTCATCACGTTCCGAACGATCGGATTTTCCGACAACTTTGTCCGACCGTGTGTATGCAACACAAGTTTCAGACAAAATCCGTCAGACAAAATCCGACGGATTTTGTTGTCGGAATGTCCGACCGTGTGTACAAGGGCTTACAGGTAAATAACATGCCTAAAATACAAAGTTTATGCATATCAAAACCTATGTATGGAATGGTAAAAACACATGCCGGGATATCATTTTTAGTAAATGTATTTAGCAAATCTCCCAAAGTAAGGGAAATTCCCCAGCTGTCCCCACTGGGGAAATTTTCCTTTCCCGCTTATTCTGGTGACACTTCTAAAATTTTGGATTTCCCCTCACCTTCTGTTTTGATGACACTTGACACAACGGACCCTTCCGCATTCGATCAAAAAAAAAAAAAACGGTTTAGACCCCGTTCATGCTTTAAATAGAAATGTGTCATCAATGGCAATGTTATACATAGAGCTTGTTCGTATCTGTGCTTTGTGCTGCAGCACATTTGTCAAAATATTGTAGCTCAGGTCTGTTTTTTTTTGTTCGCTTTCATGCATTTTATTGCCCATAAATGCCAATGTATGATGCATTTTACATGCGTTTTCAGCCTCTGGAAACAAGTCCAAATTGTTGTTTATTGACCAACATGATAAACTCATGGTGCATTAACCACTTGTTGATCACTGTGCATACAAAAAAGTCCTGGCTGTATGTGGTTATAAAGTTACGAAAATTCTTGTACGACAGAATAAAAATTCGGAAGTGGTGTCATATGTTGTAGTGTATCTGTATTGTATTTTTGGATGACAACTGCACTGATTAAACGAAAATAGTCCGATCTGGTATCATATGAGAAACATTTTTGTGTTTGCTAATCGGATAATATCGGATGAACTGTCGTAAAATCGGCTCTCGAAAGCTCTGTACTAACGATCAGATTATCGTACGATTGCGTCGAAAGCGATATTTGTTGTCCGGTTTTCGTATCATGTGTATGGGTCATTAGGCTATAGATACACTTTAAATGTACATATAATCCTATTGGAATATTTGTGTTAAAAAAATGAATGGTCAAGCAGCAAGGATAAATATTAGTCTGATTAGTTATTCTGGGTTAAATATTATTGTGATTGCAGCGTAATAGAATTTATGAAGCACATTCAAAACTTCTATTTATGTGTATATATAAATATATATATATATATATATATATATATATATATATATATATATATATATATATATATATATATATATATTAACTTATCCATAAAGTATTGGGATAAGCGAATCTAAATAATGTGTCTTCTTTGTATTTCTTACAGGAATCACAATGTGTCAAATTCTTCAACACATTTCCTAAGTCTACTGGTCCCTCCCCGAGAGAGGCCTGTCCTTCCACTCTTGCTGTGACAATGCCTGTTATGCTGAAACCTCCCACAACTGTCTACACCAGCTACTCACAGGAGCTCCACTGTGGCCGCAGGTAGGGAACACACATTCCTTCAGTGATTTCACAGGGAAGGCGGTTTGTAAACCCAGGCAGCACAATTGTGACACATGTGGATCTACGAGAAGTTTCCTTTGCTAGCTCTCAGCTCCCAAGGAGGAATGGACATCTGGAGACTCTAAGTTCCTCTTTTGCAGTTTCACTTTGTCAAAGTAAGTAGAAAAAGTTTCACAAGTTGTGGAAACGACTGTGGCTATGGCATTCAGAGATTGGTCCGCTGTGATCAGCACTCGCAGATCACTTTGTGGCTGAAAGCAAACAGATGTTTGAGAAACACGCTTGTTATAATTGTGGCCTGCAAATCACCTGCAAAAAAAAAAAAATTATAAGCATCATAGAATTTGTGTGTGATATATTCCTAAACAGACTTCTGAAAGTGACTGAATAATTATTTAATGGATTCTGATTATATAGAGTGAACTTTATTTTTATAGCCGGCGCGGTGGCTTAGTGGTTAGCACTTATGCCTTGCAGCACTGGGGTCTTTGCTTTGAATCTTGGTCAGCACACTATCTGTATGAAGTTTGCATGTTATGCATGGATTTGCTCCTTCTATTTCCAAAAATATGCTGGTTGGTCAATTGGCTCATGTACTAATTGGCCCTAGTAGGGGTATGCAAATTGGCCACGTACTTGTGTTATCACATTCTGGATGCCAGTCCCAAACTGAGAAATTGGTGGGGGACAAGGAAAGACCTGGTGACCTTGCAAAACATTTGCCAAGAAATGTCTATGGAAAAAGGCTTTCAAGTTTATAAGATATTACATCCAAAGAGCTTGCCCAAAGAATTGCTGAGATTACCAAAGGCACCTGACATCAACATGGCACCTCTGGCTGACTCCAGAATTGTAATTCTTTCTGGGTTCCGAACTTCATTGACTTCATGTGACTAATAAAAGGGGGAATCCAACTGTTGGATTTTTTTCTGCAACTTTACATGATAGAGAATGGAGAAACTCTAGGGCAGGGATATGCAATTAGCGGACCTCCATCTGTTACAAAACTACAAGTCCCATCATGCCTCTGCCTCTGGGTGTCATGCTTGTGGCTGTCAGAGTCTTGCTATGCTCATGGGACTTGTAGTTCTGAAACAGCTGGAGGTCCGCTAATTGCATATCGCTGCTCTAGGGACATCCTGTGGCATGTTGGGGTGGTTCAGTACACCAACACATTCAAATAAATGTAATGTAACTTAAGGGTCATTCACATCTGAGCTTCAAAAATCATGTCTGTGGCATTCCAAGTGTAATATAAGTGTGGTGGAGAGGTGCCCTGAGATGATATCTATAGTTACACTGGATGTACAATGGCATCAAACTGTTTCATGCAAGTGTTTTGGAGAAAGCTGTCAAAACACGACATGAACTGGGTAGATTAGAACTGAATCACTGTCCTTATAATTGATTGTCTTGTGTTGCTCAAAACTTAAAGGCTATAAGGCCCTGTTCACATCTAAGCGTATTGGAATCACAGGCAGAATCTCGCAATTCTGAGATTCCAGGATCGCAGAAAAATGCACGACATTGTGTATTTTTGGAGTGGAGGGAGGACCATTTAAAATGAATGGTGCTGCTCCAAAAACACTCCACAAAAACATGATGCTGGAGCTTCGCTAGATGTGGCTCAGATGTGAATGGGGTCTTATGCCGCGTACACACGACCGGACTTTTGGCGGAGTTCTGACAGACTTTCCGAATGAATGGACTTGGTCACACACAATCACACCACAGTCCGATGGATTCGAACGTGGTGACGTACAACCGGACTAGAATAAGGAAGTTCATATCCAGTAGCCAATAGCTGCCCTAGTGTCGGTTTTTGTCCGTCAGACTAGCATACACACCAGCGGATTTCTCCATAGGAACTGGGTCTGGCGGAATTCCGGCGAAAAAATTTGAAACATGTTCTATTTCTAAAGTCCGTCAGATTTTTGGACAGCAAAGGTCCGATGGAGCCCACACACGATTGAATTGTCCGACAGATTCGTTCCCTTGGACCTTTGCTGACGAAAAGTCCGGTCGTGTGTACACGGCATAAAGGCTCTTTCATTTTTAAGAAACGACCTCATGCACTTTTGCTGTACTATATTATTGGCCATTGTAGGCTAAAGATGGCTTACAAAAATTTGCCTGCTATGTCATTCAATGAGATTACTGGACAGGAAGTAAGATGTATGCAAGAAAAAAAACTCAGTTCTAGAATTTTATCTCATTCATCTTTAATTCTCTAAAGCCCTTGTAACCCTTTACGTAAAGACTATAAGATCAGTACAGCTGGCAATAGACATTAGGGAGAGGCTGCTAAACTAAAAAAAAAAATAAGTGTATAAAATGTAACATTTAAACAAGAAAACCTCCAAAAAACTTTAAGGGCCAACCGTATTTTATTATGCATGCATTAATGTGCATTGCATTCAAATTGCACATTCATTATAAAAGGGCTGCCAACACTTCAAAGCCAGTCAAAAAAATGTGCATGACCATTTTTTTTTAAACACGGCATATCACAACATACAGTATATACAGTATGTTGTAGTGCATTGGGCTGTACTGTACAATGTATTGGGGTGTCATTCACAATGAACTGTGGGCCAGATGTAGCCCTTAGCTTGCTTTTATCTGGCCCTTTGGGCACCATTCCATTCACTGACACCAGTGTTGGGGCACCATTCCTTCCACAGACACAAATGACCGGGCACCATTCCTCCCACAGACACAGATGATGGGGCTCTATTCCTCCCACAGACACCAGTGATGGGGCATTATTCCCCCCACAGACACCAATGATGGGGCACCATTCCTCCCACTGACACCCATGACGGTACTATTCCTCCCATAGACACCAATGATGAGGCACTATTCCTCCCACAGGCACCAATGAGAGGGTGCCATTCCTCCCACAGACACCAATGATGGGGCACTATTCCTCCCACAGACACCATGGACGGGGCACTATTCCTCCCACAGACACCAATGGGAGGGCGCCATTCCTCCCACAGACACCAATGACGGGGCACTGTTCCTCCCTCAGACACCAATGAGGGGGCGCTATTCCTCCCACAGACACCAATGATGGGGCACTATTTCTCCCACAAACACCATTGATAGGGTGCCATTTCTCCCACAGATACCAATGATGGGGTACTATTCCTCCAACAGATACCAACAATTGGACATTACTTCTCCCGCTGATGCCAACAGTAGGACACAATTCCTCCTATTAAAACAAATTATGATGCGTTGTTTACTCCCATTGATGCCAGCCCATTTTCTAATCCCACTGGCCAAAGTCCAGCACAGACACCAATGACGGGGCACCATTCCTTCCACAGACACCAATGACGGGGCTATATTCCTCCCACAGACACCAGTGATGGGGCATTATTCCCCCCACAGACACCAGTGATGGGGCACCATTCCTCCCACTGACACCCATGACAGGGTACTATTCCTCCAACAGCACCAATGATGGGGCACTATTCCTCCGACAGACACCAATGATGGGACACTATTCCTCCCACAGACACAAATGAGAGGGCGCCATTCCTCCCACAGACACCAATGATGGGGCACTATTCCTCCCACAGACACCAATGGGAGGGCGTCATTCCTCCCACAGACACCATTGACAGGGCACTATTCCTCCCACAGACACCAATGAGAGGGCGCCATTCCTCCAACAGACACCAATGACGGGGCACTATTTCTCCCACGGACATCAATGGGAGGGCGTTATTCCTCCCACAGACACCATTGATGGGGCACTATTCCTCCCACAGACACCAATGAGGGGGCACTATTCCTCCCACAGACACCAATGACGGGGCACTATTTCTCCCACAAACACCAATGATAGGGCGCTATTTCTCCCACAGACACCAATGACGGGGCACTATTTCTCCCACAAACACCAATGATAGGGCGCTATTTCTCCCACAGACACCAATGACGGGGTACTATTCCTCCAACAGATACCAACAATTGGACATTACTTCTCCCACTGATACCAACAGTAGGACACTATTCCTCCCATTAAATCAAATGATGGTGCGTTGTTTACTCCCATTGATGCCAGGTCATTTTCTACTCTCACTGGCCACAGTCCAGCACCCCCTAAAACCTAAAAGACAGTAAACTGGCCCTTTGTTTAGAAAGTTTGAAGACTGCTGCTCTAAACCGATGACCTGTAAAGGTTCTTGAAGCATCTCCCATGAATAGTTATGGCTATTATAGTTTGTCTCCTTTTGTGGGTACTTTTGAGACTTGACATATTTTGTAACTGTTTACTGGAAACAGTCTAATTTTTTATATTTTACTGAACATTTATCGTGTTTGTGTTCAATAACGTTCATTTCAATGCATCTTTGGCTAAAAATATTGATCTGATAAACAGGTGTTAAAATATTCTGCGACATAAAAAAATGTAGCTACCCTCACTTTATTCTATAGGTCCTCTCCTTTCAGAAAACATACTGCTTTTGGGGTTTAAGTGTGTCTCCATGTAAAAAAAAATTGCATTTTGTTATGTGTCAACAAAGAAGAAAATCGGTCTGATAGGGAAGGGGTTAAAATTTCTGCAAATTTTTTTGTGCTCTATAAAGGTTCACAAAACTGCACAATTCATGTGTTTTTGTGATTTAAGTATTTTATTTTTAATTTGGATGCTTAAAGCTAAACCCTAAGCAGATATAAAAGACACAAATTAATGCAACTCTGTATTCATTAATACATCATTAACTGTTTTTTTTTTCAATGCAAGCAGTGAATTTGAGAGCTCAGACTGGGAAAAGGAGAAGCAGCAAAAGGATCAGTTAATGTGCTGATAAGCTTGTTGATAGAAGGAAAAAACAGGGTGACAGAGAGATGAGCCCATAACTGAGCTACTTCTCCTTTCACTGAACTGTCACAGGTTGGGGTGGGTCCAGGATGACCTGAGTTCAGAGGAAGTGGACTGAATGATGTTGGCCCTCAGATTGAGGACATTTGGTGGCATAAAAAAGTGCTGCAGGGGAAATCCGTTGATTGAAGGCGAATATTGCAGCAAAAACTGGTTTTGTCATTTGATCTTTTAAGGGGCTATTCATTTTTATCTTGTTATTTTTGGGTTGGGTTTTTCTTTAAAATGTGAAGACGGACAAAAATTAGATATTGAAGTGTATAAACAACTCTGGATAGAGTAGAGAATGGTTAAAAGCCTTATCGTTTTTTTTGTTTTTTGTTCACTATCAATGTCCAACTAGGGAGATTTCCCTTTACATCCTGTCACAGAGACACAACAGAAAACAAAAGAAGATTTCCCTAAAGTGTGAGGAATTCCCTCATAGACAGTTGTCACTGGCAAAGCCAGTATAGACACCCTCACTTCTTGCTCTGATGACAACTCAAAAATTTAGGATTTCCCATCACTTAATGTCTTGGCTTGTTGGCAATTTTGACTAGGAGAGTAAATCTCCCCAGTGGAGGGGGGGGGGGGGCACAGAGAGGCTGCAATACACACTTGACAGAGTGTCTAACCCCCCACTTCTCTATCCAAAGCGAAAAAAAGAAAGCCTTGTCCTTACATCAACTTTAACCACTTGCTTGCTGGGCACTTAAACCCCCCTCCTGCCCAGACCAATTTTCAGTTTTCAGCGCTGATGCACTTTGAATGACAATTGCGCGGCCATACAACACTGTACCCAAATTAAATGTTTATAATTTTTTCCCCACAAATAGAGCTTTCTTTTGGTGGTATTTAATTACAGCTGGGAGTTTTATTTTTTGCTTAACAAACAAAAAAAGATGCAAAAAAATAAATGAAAAAAAAATCATGTTTCATAGTTTGTTATAAAATTTAGCAAACAGGTCATTTTTCTCCTTCATTTAAATGCGCTGATGAGGCGGCACTGGTGGGCACTGATAGCCTGCACTGGTGGGCACTGATAGGCACAGTTAAGGCGGCACTAATAGGCACAGATAAGGTGGCACCGATAGGCACAGATAAAGCAGTACTGATGGGCACAGATAAGGCGGCACTGATGGACAAAGATGGGCACAGATAAGATGGCCCTGATGGGTGGCACGGATGGGTGGCACTAATGGGCACTGATAGGTACCACTGATAGATGGGACTGATGGGCACTGATAGGTGGCACTGATCGGTGGCTCTGATAGGTGGCACTGCTGGGCACTGATGTAATGTATGCAAAGATTCACACATGCTCAGATTCAACTACGAGATGGAAGCTATTGGCTACTGGCTATTGAACTTCCTTTTTCTAGTCCCGTCGTACGTCACCGCGTTCTTGGTGGTCGGAATTTGGTGTGATCATGTGTATGCAAGACAGCTTGAGCGAAATCCCCTCGGAATTGTGTCGGGAAAACCATCAGAGCTTTTTCCAACCAAAATTCCAATCGTGTGTACGCGCCATAAGAACAGAATCAAGCTACTAAGCAAATATGGCAAAAAAATACGACCAGCATAACTGGCATTGGATTTTATATTGTTCTATGTGTATAAACATAATATTGCTTCACCTTAACCACTTAAGGACCGCCTCATGTACATATACATCGGTATTTTGAAGAGGGTTATCTCCATAACGGCAGCAGCTGCTGCCACAACCGAGATATCCCTCTTTACAGGAGGCGGCCCTGTGTGCGATAACGGTGGTCTCCATGGCGGGTTCACTGTGAGATCACCGTTATCGGTGGCGGGAGAGGTGCCACTCGCCCTCCCGCCGCTCTCCTGCGCCCTCCGCCACTTACCGGAGCCTTCGGTAGGGGCGGAGGCGATCGGGTCCTTTCCACTGCTGGGTATGGAGTGAGGCTAAGATGGCCCCCACTGGTCTCTATACCATAGGAGGGCGGAAGCGACGTCAAAACGTCACTTCCTTTCATACCTATTAAAGGTAAATTTTTTTTCAATGTCATTTTTTCAAATTACATTTTTTTTTTTATTGCATTTAAGTCCAAATATGAGATCTGAGGACTTTTTCACCCCAGATCTCATATTTAAGAGGACCTGTCATGCTTTTTTCTATTACAAGGGATGTTTACATTCCTTGTAATAAAAAAAAAGGATCACTTTTATTCCTAAGTGTAAAAATAAATAAAATCAAGTAAAATAAATAAGAATTTTTTTTTTTTAAAACACCCCGTCCCGACGAGCTCATGCACAGAAACGAACACATATGTGAGTAGTGCCCGCATATGAAAACGGTAGACAAACCACACATCTGAGGTATCCCCACGATCGGCAGAGCAAGAGCAATAATTCTAGCCCTAGACCGCCTCTGTAACGCAAAACATGCAACCTGTAGAATTTTTTAAATGTCGCTTATGGAGATTTTTGAGGGTAAAAGTTTGGGCTAATTTTACTGTTGTCTTGTTTTTTTATTCAAAAAAGTGAATTTTTTCCAAAAATAGTGCGCTTGTAAGACCGCTGCGCAAATACGGTGTGAAAAAAAGTATTGCAATGACTGCCATTTTATTCTCTAGGGTGTTAGAAAAAAAACAATATATAATATGTGATAGTTCTAAGTAATCTTCTAGCAAAAAAAACAGTTTTAAACTTGTAAACACCAAATCTGAAAAAGAGGCCTGGTCCTTAAGTGGTTAAAATGTTTTCTATTTTGTTATTGTTTTAGGCTGGGTTCACACTTGTGCGTCTGTAATTTTATGTGTTTTTAGACCATTTTTGATGTGGTTTTCATGTGTTTTTCATGCGCTGTCATTGAAGTATATGGGACCAAAAATATGCATTTTCAAACCAAAAAAAAACACCTGTACTTTTTCCAAGATTCTGAGAAGGGAGAAAGAGAAACTCACGGGTGTGAACCGGTCCCAAAATAATAGTAATCCTGTTGTCATGCATAGTCACACATAGGCCAACCCATTGCACAGGTGTGAACAGGGGCTGTTTTGATTTGCCACTAAAAAATATGTGCCTGTTAGCTGAAAGAAATATCATTTGAAAAGGTGATACATAAAGTCCAAAATATTCAAGTACTGTATCAAATTTGGCCAGACCAATACTTAAAGTATACCTGCCATTATTCCGCCCCAGTTGCCACATATTGGAGGGGTATAAGGCCATACCCGGTTGACACTCGCCAGGGCCAGCCACCTGATTGCCTCCACCACTCACTAACACAGGAGAAAGGGGCAGGAGGCAGAACAGGAAAGAGAAACAGCAGCGCTGAATAGACAGTGAGAGCTGCCGGAGTTAACTTTCCAAGTTAACCAGCAGGTGATTGGTTGCTATCTCCCATTCTGCCTGCTGCTCCCTGCTCCACTCGCCTATGTCTGCTGCTCTGCCCAAATAATGTAGAAAGGGGCAGAGGTGTGGGGGGTAGGGGCTGTAGGGGCTGTGTAATGCAAACGGATCTAGAAGTGTGGGGGGGCTGTGTGATTTGAAGGGGTCCAAAGGTGTGGGGGGGCTTTGTAATGTAAAGGGATCCAGAGGTGTGGGGGGGGGGCTTTGTAATGTAAAGGGGGTCAGAGGTGCGTGGGCTGTGTAATGTAAAGGAGTCCAGAGGTGTGGGGGCTTTGTAATGTAAAGGGTTACAGAGGTGCAGGGGCTGTGTAATGTAAATGGGTCCTGAGGTAAGGGGTCTGTGTAATGTAAAGGGTTTCAGAGGTGCAGGGGCTGTGTAATGTAAATGGGTCCTGAGGTAAGGGGGCTGTGTAATGTAAAGGAATCCAGAGGTGCGAGGGCTGTGTAATTTAAAGGGGTCCAGAGGTACATGGGAGGTACGGGGGCTCTGTAATGTAAAGGGGTCTTCCTACATTTTATCCGCAGTCAAAGCTGCAGTCCTATAGATTTCTATTAGGTTGCACGTTTTTGTTCTGCATTTTCAGAAAGCGCACCAAAAGTCCCACATGCTGCATCATTGGCGCACTTTCAGAAAACATGAAAATATTTTTTTTGGGGGGGGGGGTGACACCTTGCTTTACTGCACCAGGTGACAATAACCCTAGTGACGCCACTGGCAGTAGCACATAGTAGGTGTGCCACCGGCAGCTACACATGTTTTTCTGTCTGGCGCCGGCCGTCCAATGACAGGTTGTTTGGCACCTTTTTTTACAGAACAGGAGGAGGGGCCTGGCCACCCGGGGGAGCAGAGGGAGAAGGATTCTTCCAGGCTGCAGTGTATGGAGGCACTACACGTGCAGTGTGCCATCTACCTGCATGAGGGGGGGTGCCAGATATAGGTTACGCCCCAGGTGCCAAATGCTTTAGGTATGCCCCTGGTGAATTTATTTAGGGTGATTGCAAAGTCTCATTTTTCTTTTTTCAATAGAATAACAAACATGTTATACTTGCCTGCTCTGTTGCAGTGAATTTGCACAGAGCAGACCCAATCTTCCTCTTTTTGGGTCCCTCTTCTGTGCTCCTGGCCCCTCCTGTTGAGTGCCCCCACAGCAAGCAGCTTGCTATGGGGGCACCCGAGACTAGTCACAGCTCCCTGAGCCTGGCCCCATCCTCTCTCTCCTGATTGGCTGACTAACTTTGATTGATAGGAGTGGGAGCCAATGGTGCCGTATCTCAGTCAATCAGAAGGGAGATTCTTGGATGGCCGAGACACTCGTAGACATCGCTGGACAGAGATGGGGCTCGGGTAAGTATTAGGGGGGACTGCTGCACACAGAAGGCTTTTTCTTTTGCATTCTATGCATTAAGATAAAAAACCTTCTGACTTTACAACCCCTTTAAAAGGAAAAACTGAACTGACATAAGTATTGCTTTGTGCATTAGTGCAAAGTCATGTTGGAATAGGAAGGGGCCATCCCCAAACTGTTCCCGCAAAGTTGGGAGCATGAAATTGTCCAAAATGTCTTGGTATGCTGACACCTTAATGCCCCGTACACACGATTGGACTTTCCGACAACAAAACGTGGATTTTTGTTTGAAGGATGTTGGCTCCAACTTGTCTTGCATACACACGGTCACACAAATGTTGGCCAACAATTACGAACGTAGTGACCTACAAGACGTACGTTATATCTCCATTACGAATGCTAGTTTTACAAGACCGAGCGCTTCCGGCTCGTACTTGATTCAGAGCATGCGTGGACTTTTGTCCAACAGACTTGTGTACACACGATCGGAAAGTCTGACAACAAACAGTTGTTGGTGGAAATATGAGAACCTGCTATCCAACATTTGTTGGCAGGAAAGTCAGACAACAAATGTTCAATGGAGCATACACACGGTCTTTCCATCAACAAGCTCACATCCAACATTTGTTGTTGGAAAATCCGATTGTGTGTATGCGGCATTAGAGTTCCCTTCACTGGAATTTAAGGGCCAAGCCCAACCTCCGAAAAGCAACCCCACATCATAATTCCCCCTCCACCAGTGCACAAACAATTAATCAAGTTGGTTGAAGGGGAAAATATGGCTTATTTATGGGCTGTTTAATGCAACCACATCCAAGGATTATAAACTACAGTATATAACATTTTTGGTTTTGGTTTTAATACCACTTTAAAGTGTGTCAAAGTTTAGCTACGGAAGTATCAAAGGAAATCTCATACCCATCAAAATAAATCTCATACTCTGTATGCAGATACCAAGTTGCTTAAGAGGCCCCTCCCACAAAGTGTACCCCTTTATTGGTCAGTGAGGCTGGACATGACATAGTAGCACCTCATTGTAGGGCTCTTTTGGACACTTTGAAAGACAGAACAAAGTACAAGTAGGCAACACCTGTAGCTTCCAAATTTCAGGTACCGCTATTCTAAGTACAGTGGAACCTTGGATTATAAGAATAATCCATTCCAGGAGAATGCTTGTAATCCAAAGCACTCACATATCAAAGCTAGTTTCCCCATTGAAGTCAATGGAAACAAAGATAATTAGTTCCGCATTGACTTCTATTGCATGCAATACCACATGTGACCAGAGGTGAGGGGTGCCGGAGAGCCTCAGAAATACTCGGAGACAGCTCGGCTGAACTCGGAAACCCTCGGAAAGGCTCGGAAACACTCAGGAATGGAGTATTTCCGAGTGTTTCCGAGTAATTCCGAGTATTTCCAAGTATTCTGAGTATTTCCGAACGGCTCCAAGCGGCGCCCCCGCACTTCTAGCCAAATGCGGTACTGCACACCACATTAGCTTGAATTCTGCTCATTTTGCAAGACAACACTCGTAAACCGAATCAGGATTTTTTTTTTTTAAATTGCTCGTCTTTCAAAATGCTTGTTAACCAAGGTTCCAAAGTAACAGGTTTGATGTCAGCAGGTTGGGATTTACATCAGTGTAGTTTGACTGAATGGAAACATTCATCTTTTATATGAATTCACTCTGTTATAAATATCTACATACAATATCTGTCGATATCTAAAACTTTTTTAAATTTCAGAAAAAGCTGAAAGGAAACGTTGGTGGAATGCGCCGTGCTACGTGCTCTTTGTGTGTCAGTTTTGCAGTTTGGGTTTTGAGTTGCATGAACTTTTTATAGCTATGCCTGCTCTCTGGTTTTCTTTCACTCGCAGGCACACCATCAGAAAAACCTGCTTTACCACTTGTTTGCTCACTTCCTTTAAACAGGCCATGCTGCGAGAGTCAGATCTTCATAAATGACTCATTAAAGGATCTCAGCAATTTAAAGAAACGGGGCTGAACTAGAGAGTGTGCTTGAGAAAATATTAAGCCTGCAATGCGACTTACTTGAAAGACGAGTTACGCAGGAGTTTGTCACCAAGATAAAAGTGCTTAGCTGTGCAACAACTCGCTAATAAGATAAAGAATTGTATTTATATTAAAGGATAATTATATGTTTTTGCAGTTATTTTTTAAAAGCCCAATTGTGGCTTCTTTTTTTAATGAGTCAATGAAATTGGGATGCTGAATAAATGATGATGATGATGAATGCATACCTCCCAATTTTCTGAGATAGTAATGAGGGACACATCACAGCATCACAAGGTTTGTTGTCAAAGAGCTCACTTTATGCAGACCATGAAGAATTAATACACAAAAAATGATCAATAAACTGTGTATTTTCATCTCTACTTTTCCTTTGTATTGGTTTATGGAAATAACTTTTATGCCGCGTACACACTGTTGTGATATGGCTGAACCGGAGTGACTCCATCTTTATAAATTCATATAAAATTAACCTGGGTTAATCTGCTAGTTAGTTTAAAGTTCTTCTGTATTTACAGACTGTAGCAGTTTCCTATAAAGCATACATATAAATATAAAAATATAACTTGCATAAGCAGTTTTATTCTGAACTGTCTAAATAAAGAAATAGTGTCTCAATATGTCTGGGTCACCCCAGACATGACATAGGGACATAGGGAAGCAGGACTAATGACTATGAGTCATGAAAGCAGATGGTATAATTAATGATATGTAATGATATGTAATGTACACCTCTGTATTAACCACACCCATGTTCTATGCAATGATTGGCTAATAATAGAGTATATAAGTTGTAGACCCGCCCAGAATTAAACCAGATAAGCTTTGAACATCAACTTTGACTCTTCGGACTTTCCGGCAGATTAGATCCGAAGGGATTAGTCCGTTGGACAATCCGATCGTGTGTGGGCTAGTTAGAAAAAAAATCAGACGGACCTAGAAATAGAACATGTTTCAAATCTATCCGATGGACTAAAATCATGAAAACTGTTCGCCTGTGTGCTGGTCCGACAGACCAAATACGACGCAAGGGAAGCTATTGGCTACTGGCTATTGAACTTCCTTGTTTAGTCCCGTTTACGTCATCACGTTCAAAATGAACGGACTTTCGAACGACTTAGTCTGTACGTGTGGGGCCAAGTCCATTCATTCGGAAAGTCCGTCGGGAAGACCATCGGACCTAATCTGATGGAAAGTTTGGTCGTGTGTACACGCCATTAAACTGCATGCACAAGGGTGCCCAGTTGCCAGCAGCTTGTTAAAGCTTATGACAGGCTGAATTACACTATATTGCCAAAAGTATTAGGATGCCTGCCTTTACACGTACATGAACTTTACTGGCATCCCAGTCTTAGTCCGTAGGGTTCAGTATCGAGTTGGCCCACCCTTTGCAGCTATAAGAGCTTCAACTCTTCTGGAAAGGCTGTCCACAAGGTTTAGGAGTGTGTCTATGGGAATGTCTGACCATTCTCCAGAAGCGCATTTGTGAGGGCAGGCACTGATGTTGGACGAGGCATCAGCATACCAAGACATTTTGGACAATTTCATGCTGCCAACTTTGTGGTAACATCCCCCTGATGAAGATACAATATTTCCATTGTATCGACACGCGTAGGGGAGGGGACTGGATGGTGCAGGAGGCAGCTGGTCTGTCTTATGGTGTAGGAGCACACGCTCATCCACGTCTTGCCGCTATTAAGGCATGCTATAGAGTGGTGCACTAACGCACCAAACCCATGAGGCTACATCTTTGAGCAGTGTTTGGACCTTGCAACCTGACCTGGAATCTGTTTTGATGATTCAAAGCGTGTACTGACCAAACTTAATTGCGAGGTCACACGCTCTGAGGTGAGTGGCCATTACCTTGGGGTGAGGAGCACCTGAGTGTAATCACAGTTGCAGATCGCTATATTCACAGTTAGTGATGGACGAACTTCCGACGGGACGTTTCGCGAACGCGAAACGCGAACGGACACAAACGTTCGCGAAAACGACCGTTCGCCGCGGGCTCCATTGACTTCAATGGGAGGCGAATTTCGCAAACCTTTAGGTCGAATTTGCGGCCACGGGGTAATTATTAGGGGGTAGCACGTAGTCCCACCACCTGGACAATAGCATAATACATGTATGAGGTGAATTTGGGATCGATAACTACAAGCATTTTTTTTTTATTTGGGAAATTGTTCTGACAATTCAGGACTATGGAGCTAATGAAGGCAATGGAGGAGAGGGAAGGTCAGGGACCAGGGTAGGCAAACAAGAGGGTGCAGGAGATACAGAGCACTGACAGCAGCACCGTAATACAGAGCACTGACATCAGCACCGTGACATACAGCGCTGACAGCAGCTCCGTGACATACAGCGCTGACAGCAGCTCCGTGACATACAGCGCTGACAGCAGCTCCGTGACATACAGCGCTGACAGCAGCTCCGTGACATACAGCGCTGACAGCAGCTCCGTGACATACAGCGCTGACAGCAGCACCGTGACATACAGCGCTGACAGCAGCTCCGTGACATACAGCGCTGACAGCAGCTCCGTGACATACAGCGCTGACAGCAGCTCCGTGACATACAGCACTGACAGCAGCTCCGTGACATACAGCGCTGACAGCAGCTCCGTGACATACAGCGCTGACAGCAGCACCGTGACATACAGCGCTGACAGCAGCTCCGTGACATACAGCGCTGACAGCAGCTCCGTGACATACAGCGCTGACAGCAGCTCCGTGACATACAGCGCTGACAGCAGCTCCGTGACATACAGCGCTGACAGCAGCTCCGTGACATACAGCGCTGACAGCAGCTCCGTGACATACAGCGCTGACAGCAGCTCCGTGACATACAGCGCTGACAGCAGCACCGTAAGCAGCCCCAGGAGGAAGTCAGCACAGCACAGGGATGGTGTGATCCCCTCATAATAAGAACCCCCAGGAGGAAGTCAGCACAGCACAGGGATGGTGGGAGCCCCTCATAATAAGAACACCCAGGAGGAAGTCAGCACAGCACAGGGATGGTGGGAACCCCTCATAATAAGCAGCCCCAGTAGAAATATGACACCGCTCAACCTCTTCAAAGAGGAGGGTAGGGGCATATAGTACGGTGTGCTTTTTTGGGTCAGGGAAGTGAGCCAAATGAATTAAGAAGGTCTGTGTGCTTGATTCCAAAAATTGTTTATAGACATATACATGGTCTACTGATCACATGTGTTGAATTCCTCCGAGATCCATGCCTCATTCATTTTTAGAAATGTGAGGTAGTTAACACTGTCGTGAGCTAGGCGAGTACGCTTATCGGTCACAATCCCCCCTGCTGCGCTGAACGTCCTTTCGGACAGGACACTGGATGAGGGGCAAGCCAACAGTTCGATTGCAAATTGGGCAAGCTCTGGCCAGAGGTCAAGCCTGCCCACCCAGTAGTCTAGGGGTTCATCACTCCTCAGAGCGTCCACATCGGCCGTTAACCCAATGTAGTCGGACACCTGACGGTCTAGGCGTTCCCTGATGCTGGATCCGGATGACACCTGTCGATGGGTCGGCTGAAAGAATGACCTCATATCCGAAGTCACCAACACATCTTCAAACCGGCCTCTTCTTGCAGGCGCTGTTGGATTGGTACCCGCAAATCCTTCTCTGGGAGTGGGAATTGCTCCTCTGCCAGCGCACGCAAAAGCAGAATGCAGCATTTCTCGAAGCAAGGCCTGGAAGTGCTGCATTCTGACAGCCCTCTGCGACGGCGGTAACATTTCCGCCATTTTGTGTTTGTACCGGGGATCTAAGTACGTTGCCACCCAGTACTGGTCCTTGACCCTCATGCTTTTTATACGGGGGTCCCTATTAAAACACTGGAGCATGAAGGCCCCCATTTGCACTCAAGCGGAAGGTATGTGGTGGTGGTGGTGTTGTTGGTGGTAGTGTCTTTGGGGGTGCACATAGCAGAGAGTGAAGAAGAGGGTGCAGATCGAGAGGATGAGGAGGGTGCAGAAGAATAAGGCTGAGTGAGCCACTCAACCAAGTCTGGTGCGTCCTTTAAAGTAATTGAACGCACCTTCTGCAACTTCCCACTTTGGCTCAAGGCTGTTGCTCCTGCCCTACCCCTACCACCCCTGCGGAAGGGCCTGCCTCTTCCTCTGCCTGTCATTTTTTAAATCACCCTGTGACAAAACTCTTAGTCCCTATACCGCTGAAGGACTGCTGCAGTATAGGGCAGCGGTCAGCAGTAGTGCACGTCAACCCTATGTATTGTGGACCGATAGCGGTCCTTACAGAACAGCAGACTGTACTGCACTCAGGCCTATGTACCGTAGCACCCTATACCAAGTTACCAGTCCTTATAAAAACTTTTGTGGACCAAGCAGGTTGTGTGTTAGTGTTTAGCAGACTGTGCGTCAGTCCCTATACCGCTGAAGGACTGCTGCAGTATAGGGCAGCGGTCAGCAGTAGTGCACGTCAACCCTATGTATTGTGGACCGATAGCGGTCCTTACAGAACAGCAGACTGTACTGCACTCAGGCCTATGTACCGTAGCACCCTATACCAAGTTACCAGTCCTTATAAAAACTTTTGTGGACCAAGCAGGTTGTGTGTTAGTGTTTAGCAGACTGTGCGTCAGTCCCTATACCGCTGAAGGACTGCTGCAGTATAGGGCAGCGGTCAGCAGTAGTGCACGGCAACCCTATGTATTGTGGACCGATAGCGGTCCTTACAGAACAGCAGACTGTAACGCACTCAGGCCTATGTACCGTAGCACCCTATACCAAGTTACCAGTCCTTATAAGAACTTTTGTGGACCAAGCAGGTTGTGTGTTAGTGATTAGCAGACTGTACGTCAGTCCCTATACCAATGAAGGACTGCTGCAGTATAGGGCAGCGGTCAGCAGTAGTGCACGGCAACCCTATGTATTGTGGACCGATAGCGGTCCTTACAGAACAGCAGACTGTAACGCACTCAGGCCTATGTACCGTAGCACCCTATACCAAGTTACCAGTCCTTATAAGAACTTTTGTGGACCAAGCAGGTTGTGTGTTAGTGATTAGCAGACTGTACGTCAGTCCCTATACCAATGAAGGACTGCTGCAGTATAGGGCAGCGGTCAGCAGTAGTGCACGGCAACCCTATGTATTGTGGACCGATAGCGGTCCTTACAGAACAGCAGACTGTAACGCACTCAGGCCTATGTACCGTAGCACCCTATACCAAGTTACCAGTCCTTATAAGAACTTTTGTGGACCAAGCAGGTTGTGTGTTAGTGTTTAGCAGACTGTACGTCAGTCCCTATACCAATGAAGGACTGCTGCAGTATAGGGCAGCGGTCAGCAGTAGTGCACGGCAACCCTATGTATTGTGGACCGATAGCGGTCCTTACAGAACAGCAGACTGTAACGCACTCAGGCCTATGTACCGTAGCACCCTATACCAAGTTACCAGTCCTTATAAGAACTTTTGTGGACCAAGCAGGTTGTGTGTTAGTGATTAGCAGACTGTACGTCAGTCCCTATACCAATGAAGGACTGCTGCAGTATAGGGCAGCGGTCAGCAGTAGTGCACGGCAACCCTATGTATTGTGGACCGATAGCGGTCCTTACAGAACAGCAGACTGTAACGCACTCAGGCCTATGTACCGTAGCACCCTATACCAAGTTACCAGTCCTTATAAGAACTTTTGTGGACCAAGCAGGTTGTGTATTAGTGTTTAGCAGACTGTGCGTCAGTCCCTATACCGCTGAAGGACTGCTGCAGTATAGGGCAGCGGTCAGCAGTAGTGCACGGCAACCCTATGTATTGTGGACCGATAGCGGTCCTTACAGAACAGCAGACTGTACCGCACCCAAGCCTATGTACCGTAGCACCCTAGACAGACCAAGTTACCAGTCCTGATAAAGAGCTTTGTGGAACAAGTGAGTTGTGAATGATTAGCAGACTGCAGCAGAAGGGCAGCAGTCAAGTATAATATTCTTTCTATATTTGGAAGAAAGAATATTATACGTGTACAAGCCTATTACTGTACCACTGATACCAGTCCTGAAAAGAACCTTTGTGGAACTAATAGTAACAGCAAGTCTTTAAAATTATCCTCACTGCCTGACACACTGCTTCCTGCCTGTCCCTATACAAATTGGCAAAAAAGAGTAGGCTGGAACGATTAGCTGGAACAGCTCTTTTGTGGACCTGATAGTAACAGCTAATGATGATGATGATGATGATGATGAAGAAAGACTAATCTGGCTGAGCTGTCCCTAAAATAGCAGCATACAGCGCTCTGTCCCTTTATCTAAACTGACAAAAGAAACTCAGGCTGCTGACCTAACACCTATACCAGTCCTGAAAAGAACTTTTGTGTACCAAATAGCTAGCGTTTTCTCTGTCCCTACTCCACACAGGATCCTTTCCCTACAGTGACAGAAGAAAGAATGTAAAATGGCCACCGGATCGGGTGTATTTATAGGTTAGGGGGAATGTCCAAGTGTCCATGAGCTGTCATGTCTCAATTGGTTGTCCTGTAACACATGATAAACGTGTCACGAAAGGTTAAAGTTCTTGTATACATTAAACACGTAAGTCCGCCGGGGCGAACGACGGAAAAAGGCGTTCGAACCCGCGGACGGCGAAAGTCGGAAATTCGCCGCGAAACGACCGCCGGGCGAAACGTTCGTCCATCACTATTCACAGTCACCTATCAAGTCACGTTTATTATCTCTGTATTAAGGACACTGAAAACTGATCCTGGCTGGTCAGGGTATCACAGACTTATATGCACTTGAGCACTTTATGGATCACTTTGTATCAATATTTATATTTTATATTATTATATTATTTTATTTTTGAAATACATCTATGCATTAGAACACAAAGTTGGAGAACTGAGGAGGAAATAATGATGAGGGGATTTGATTCCAAAAGGACAGTGCCTTCAAATAAGAGACAGTTTGGAGCTATATGAATGAACCCTAGAACCCTCAGGAAAGGGGTTCAGGACTCCATTAAACATGGTGTTTAATGCAGGACTCTGGCCATGGCGAAGTTTCACTTTAGGGGTTCAGGGGTTGTCTTAAAATGCCAAAGGGGTGGGTTAGATGGATTCTTTTTGTTATCATTGAAGTTGAGTTGTTTTTTGACATACCGATTAAATATATTCTAATACCATTCCAACTATTTCCAGTGTTTTTATTGAGCAGAAAGGTCAAGGTATGTGCTTTGCTTTATTATTGTTAATATTATTCAGCATCCTGGCAGGAGGGGAAGGACTGATAGTTGTATTATTGATCTTGATGGAGAAGTAAGAGGAGAAGGCTCGGGCTTGGTGAAATATCATGAGTTCAGTTTAGAAAGATTGAGTTTGAGTTATGCAGACATCCCAAGTCTCCCGCGAGGTGCGGGAGTCTCCCACATTTCTGCTGCGGCTCCCTGACACCCGCAAGCACCTCCCCATATCCTGGCTGCAGGGCCGATCCTGTATGGTTCCCTGGTTCACAGCCGGGAATGATCGGTGTAGCTGCCGGAGGAGGAGGACACAGGGAACAACCGGGACTGATTGGTGTGGCGGCAGGGACAGCTGTGAACACTAATCTCCCTGTATAGCTTTTTAGCCGACAGACGCTTCTCCTTCTATCTCTCCCGTGGCTGTCGGCCAAAAAGCTATACAGGGAGATCAGTGTTCACAGATGTCCTTCCCGCCACACCAATCATTCCCGGTTGTTCCCTGTGTTCTCCTTCTCCGGTCGCTCCTTTGGCCCCATGTCCTTCTTGGCGGCAAACATTTTTTAAAATAATTTTTTTATATTTTTTCACAGTGTTTCTGGGGAAGGGCGTATGTGGCAGTGGATGGTGTGAGTCGTTTTTTTAAATTTTTATGTATTGATTTTTTATTTTATTTTTTTATTTTATTTGTTTTCAATTTTTTTTCACAATGCTTTTTGGAGGGAGCGGGTTGGGGCAGTGGATAGTGTTGGTAAGGGAGGGGTGACTGGTGTCAGTAGTTCTTTATTTTTTATATTTTTTTGCATGCCACGTCCCTGAAATTATTTTTTTCAGGTTAGGATGTCTGGTTATATATGTTCTATGCCTATGCTTCTCAGCAGTCTTGTTAAAGGTTTTTTTTTCTTGTCTTTGCATGTACAAGAGCTCCAGCACCTTTTTTTGTCGCCAATTCTATTTTTTTTTTTTTTTACATTCAGCTGTCAGCGGGGAACCCAGCTGACAGATGATGACTCATCAGTTGTTAAGGAAGGGGCGGCCGGCTTCCCGGTCTGCTTCTTAGCAACGGGTTATATACATTGAATGTGAAAAAACAAAGCGCAAATCGTCCAAAATCGCAGCAATACTGTGCAAAAGCAACATGCATAGATGTGAATTGAATGAATGAATGAATGAAATACTTGTATAGCGCACAATGCGAACTGAATCGCCTCTAGGCGCTGTGGCGAGCTTTGATCATCTGCTAAAAGAGGAAGGTCTTGAGTTTTTTCCTAAAAGCCAGGTGATTTTCTTCCAGGCGGATGTTGATTGGTAGAGCATTCCATCATTGAGCCTGACACATCCATTGAGCAGGCTGCAAATGCTTTAATAACCAAGCTGTACTACTGAATTGCAGAGGAACTTGAGCTTAGTGTCATTTTAAAGTTGATATATTTTAACTTTATATATAACCATTGGCTTTGAGTTCAGCATTAATGGTCTAAGACCTTTTCAAGGTGTATTACAATTTTTGTATGATGAGAACCTTGGAAGAAAACTCTGTAATACGTTTGGAAAAGCAGAATGTTCTAAAGTCTAGTGTCCCTTTAAATTGTTGGACTAGAAAGCCATTGGGACTTGATATACTGTATAACTCAAATGAGAATCGTACTATATTTGCTTTTCTCTAGAATAAAACCCTCTGTGTTCCCTTTGAAGTGATATTTTTTCCTTGGACAAATACATATGGTTTATGAAGATTAAAAAGGAGGCACAGCACAGTGGACGACAAAACGAGCAAATTTATCACAGTGACAAGTGGTTTTGTTAAACTGTGTAAAGCAGAGTGCCATATCATAAAGCTTGCAGGATGTTCTTGAGCTGAAAAGGAATACATTTGCTAAAAGAATTTTTTTTTTGTGTTTTAAAAAAACAAAAAGTTTTCAATTTAAATCCGCTCTACCTCAAACTAAAGACTAGTAAACTTAGACATAAGAAAGGAGTGATCTCCCTACCCCTGAGTACCTAGCTTCACCCTGTTCTTTTGCTGAAACATATTCAGATTAGCTTTATGCCAAATAGCAGGGTCATCTGTCCCATGCAGGCTTCCAACAAGGGGCGAGTGACACCTTAATTAAGCAAGTTCACCATCCTAGGACTCATTCACATGGGCCAGTGTCCCATACGACATTCATTCATCTTTTTGTACCATCATGTAGATCAGGGATATGCAATTAGCGGACCTCCAGCTGTAGCAGAACTACAAGTCCCATGAGGCATAGCAAGACACTGACAGCCACAAGCATGACACCCAGGGGCAGAGGCATGATGGGACTTGTAGTTTTGCAACAGCTGGAGGTCCACTAATTGCATATCCCTGATGTAGATAATTGCAGGTAGCTTATACACCGATCAGCCATAACATTATGACAGCCCACCATAACCCATCGTTGCATGGACTCCACTAGACCTCTGAAGGTATGCTGTGGTATCTGGCACCAAGTCATCACTGGCAGATCCTTTAAGCCCTGTAAGTTGTGATTTGGGGCCTCCGTGAATCAGGTTTTTCCAACACATCCCACAGATACTTGATTGGATTGAGATCTGGAGAATTTGGAAGCTAAGTCAACACCTCAAACTTGTTGGGGTTATCAAACCATTCTTGGATTCATCAGACCAGGCCACCTTCCTCCATTGCTCTTGTGGTCCACTTTTAATGCTCCAGTGACCATTGTAGGCTGTGGACACTGGTCAGCATGGGCACCTTGACCGTTCTGTAACAACACAGCCCCATACACAACATACTGTGATGCACTGTGTTTTTTGACACCTTTCTATCAGAACCACCATTAACTTTTTCAGCAATTTGAGCTACAATTGCTCTTCTATTGGATTGAACTACACGGGCTGTTTTTCACTCCCCACGTGCATCAATGAGCTTTGGCCACCCATGACACTGGTTCGCTGTTTTTTCCTTCTCTGGAGCACTTTTGAAAAACTGTAGACTGGAAACATCACATAAGAGCTTCAGTTTTCAAGATGCTCTGACCCAGTCATCTAGCCATTACAATCTGGCCCCTGTCACTCCAATCTTTATGATTTCCATTCTTTCTACTTTCAATACATCAACTTCAGGGATAACATGTTTACCTGCTGCCTATTATATCCCACCCACTTTCAGGTGTGAACAAGATGATCAATGTTATTCACTTTACCTGTCAGTGATCACAATGTTATGGCTGATCATTGTATAAGTAGATGGATATGCACTGGCTATACAGACTCACTTGCGGGTGAGTCCATGCAGCTGATGCTTATCCATTCAGTTATATAGACTGCCTACATGCAGCTACACACTAGAACAAAAAGGATAAACAAATGGCTCTTCATGCTGTATCCTCATGTGAATAACTTATTTCGGCCTCATCATATGCTTCAAAGCTTCGTAGAAAACAGTAACATAAGAACCTGTGAATAGATCCAAGTGCAAATTTTGGTCCCCTTTAGTTACCTCTCTACAGCCCCATACACACTATCAGATTTTCTCCTGATTTTTTTCTTCAGATTTACCAAAACCATATAATATGAGGTCAAACCTTAGGAGTTTCAATTTGTATGCAATCAGGCAGGTCCTTGTACTACATGGTTTTGGTAAATCTGAAGACAAAAATTAGCAGAAAATCTGATAGTGTGTATGGGGCTTTATACTCTCACTAATGCCGCATACACACGATCGGAATTTCGGCCAGCAAAAGAGCGATGAGAGCTTTTCATCGGAAAATGCGACCGTTTGTATGCTCCATCAGAATTTAGCTGACCTAATTCCCGCCAGCAAAAGTTTGATAGCATGTTCTCATTTTTCCCGATGGAAAAACTTTCGGAAATTCCAATTGTATGTATGCAATTCCGACACGCAAAAACTCACACATGCTCAGATTCAACTACAAGATGGAAGCTATTGGCTACTAGGTATTGAACTTCTTTTTTCTAGTCCCGTCGTACGTGTTGTACGTCATCGCGTACGTCGGAATTTGGTGTGGGCAAGACAGTTTGTGCGGAATTCCGTTGGAATTCTGACGGGAAAACCATCAGAACTTTTTCTGACGAGAATTCCGATCGTGAGTACGCGGCATTAGAGTTCCTTCACGCCATGTGCAGTGAGTGACCCGCATTTTTCTTCACTAGATCAACACAGGTCATTGCAAAGGTACATAAAACAATGGTTTTCTATGTGCCTCGTACACACCAGCACATTTGAGTTGCAGTGCAGTTGCAAACCCTTACCCCTTTTCTGTCTGTTCCCCTTAATGCCTCCCATACAGTATGTACACTTACAGTAATAGAACAGGGTTACCCGATCCTGCGAATTTATGCAGGGAAGCTGCCTGGCCATTTGTAAGGTGCAGGGTCACTTTCCCATACATCCAGTAGTGCTTGGTCACATGACGACACATCCCTTTACTGTAGGTCAGCCCAGGCACCTATGCTGTGCAATTTTGTGGATGTACCTGAGACCTTCCTATTTACTGCGCACTGTAACTTTTTAATCTTAAATCACAATTGAAGTCTCACATGTATTTTTTTTTATACTTCTGTACCTCCGCAGTATGATTTTTAATGCTTAGCGAAATTCTCTTCTGGCTCTTCAACTCCAGTGTTCTATGCTGGCATAGATGAGTAGTGGTCATACCCCTCGCCACAAGCCTCCTATTGCACTATTGTAGAGCTGAGAAAGAGAGGGGATGTGTCTGACCAGGGTACTTTATGTAAATTAAACAGTATGGTCAGACTTCAGTAGCTATTGGACTGTGTAAGGGAAAAAAAGAAATGGCCCCTGGAAGTCACACATCTAAGGTGTCTTAGAGAGGTGAATGGAGTGGAAACCTCAGCCTGGACTCCAACCAGGCCACAACAACCAACGCGTTTTACTCTGCCCCTGGAGCTTAGTCATGGGGAGCTGAGAAAAAGAGAGGGCATGTCTGACCAGGGCAGTTCGTGTAAACTGAGCAGTGTGGTCAGACTTCAGTAGCTATTGGACTGTGTAGTTTTATATTTTTATATATATGTATATATATATATATATATATATATATATATATATATATATATATATACACACTACTATAGCAGGAAAGTAAAGGTAAGAATATGAAAATGGAGGTTGCTGCACAAAATCTATCTTCATATCTATTACTGTGACTTCAGCTTGGTTTTAATAATGATCTGTGATGCAGCTGTGACCATTGTTTCTACACCGCTGGCAGGAGCCCAGTAAACATAAGATCTTACATGGAGAAAGATCAAGTCTTCTTAGAAATGTATGAATGTTTTCAGTGTCCATATGCTGTGTGTCAATATAATACAACAGGGGTGGATGGATTGTAAGAGCCAAGTTATTGTATAAACCTTGTAAAGCATTTCCTTTATACTGTTGTGTTTCCACCGTGTATTTACCTGTAAAAACAAAACCAATCTTCAATTCGTATTTTATCCCTGGAAGTAAGTGTGGAAAACAAATTTTTTGTGGTACTTCAGAAAAGTTTTTTTGCAACATTATTCCACATGGGAACCAATGCCGAACTGCAGGTGCTGCTTGAGGCTCCAACGGGTTCTCTTATGATAAACCACTGGGAGTGCAAGCGAGGACGGAACTTGTCCCAGTTCCATGGATGCTAATACTAACAAGGAAAAGTCCTTAGTTGTAAATCACTATAAAAACGTATGTGTGAAAACAACCTCAACTCGGGCCCCATCCAGAGCCAACCCTAACACGTTTCACCCTGCCCATGGGGCTTAATCATGGGGAGCTCATGATTAAGCCCCATGGAAGGGGCGAAATGCATTGGGGGTTGCCCAGGATGGAGCCCGGGCTGAGGCTGTTTTCACACACAGGTTTTTGAAGTGATGTGTAAGTAAGGCCTTATCTATTTTAGTATTATTCCACATGACAACATAATAGAAGAATGTAGTGACAACTACACTAATTACTTTTTGTGTAATGATTTTGTAGATAGCAATTATAAGACACATTTTTAAGGATAGCTTTGTCTTAATTGACTGATAATTATCATACACAGATTATGCTGGCACAATACAGTATATAGTTAATATAAGCCAACCATGCTGGAATGTTATGCTGTGTAAGGTTTTGGAGAAAGTGATACAGTAGTCTCATTGCTTTACAAGAAGGTTACTACCAAAAGCTTTGTTAATTTTTTGTAAACCTATATTATAACTAAAAATAGGCCGCTCATAAAAAGTGCAATTATGTGCAGGCTCTTTTTCTTAACTGTTTGTCACTACTAATAAAATATCTGGTGATTCTGCAAGTCTCAACCTTTTTCTGGGTTGAGCAACATTGTTATCCATAGGCAACTCTGTTAACATTGTTGGCCATGTGCACATGCTCCCCTGCTCAGTCTAATGCACACTGTGCCTATGCAGTGTGTTTCTTGCTCAAGAAAAAAAAGTAGGCTCACCTGTGGAGGAGGTCCTCAGCTTTCAAAAGACAGTGACTCCTACAGAGAGCCTCAGGCCCGGTTCACACTTGTGCGATGCGAGAACCCTGCTCACACCCGACTAGCACGGCAGTTCACACTGCCATATGCAAACTGCTGAGGAGTGTCATTATATGTTAACGACACCCCAATTTCAGCTCGTGTATCACACTGCGAACTGACAGTTTGGACATGAATCGGATCGCATATGTGTGAACACACATGCGATTCCATTCTGGTCCGAACAGAAAAAAGGGTCCTGTGCATGTTTGGACCGAATGCGGTGCGATATCAGCCATACTAACTGTATGGCTGATATCTCACCGCACAGACATCACATGTAATGTGAACAGCAGTGCACTGTGAATTACATGCGATGTCTGGCATTGCATAAGTGTGAACCCGGGCCTCAATGTACTCTATTTACAAATAAGTGGTAGTGGCATCACCAGTACACACAAAACCTGACACTTTTGTTTTGTGTTCATGGCACCAAGTTGTTGCAGGGCATGTTAAAAATAGGGGTGTGGACCCAGGGGAGTGGAGCAAAGCCTGATCCTCCATAGCCAAGTGTTCCTTTAACACAACTACACTAGAAGCTGTATACAAAGTTTTCCTGAGATGGTATTGGTCCCGACCCGGATAGCGAGTTCAAACTCATCTTATAATGACAGGTGCTTCAGAGATTGCGGTTAACAAGGGGATGTTGTTCATACGTGGTGGTCTTGCCCTCATCTGATGGGGTTCTGGTCCAGGGGGCTCCTCTACTCCTTGTTCCATATACAAATTCACAAGGATGCTAAAGTGGCCCTATTGTATTCCCGGTGCAGAAATTGTTCCCACACCAACAAAAATTGGCTACTTATCTATTCATTCAATTGCCAGAGGTTGGAAAAGGGCCTTTGTTTAATTTGCCATGGTGAAAAGCATCTTGACCGACCTCCTGATCAATGGAGAAATGTCTAGTATTCCACATGATTCGCATTCTAAATTTCTCAAAGTATGGTCACCCTGGTGGTCTTATGCTCTCCCTTCTAATTTCTCTGCAGACTGGGCATAGGTTTGCCCTCAGTCTCACCTTTCCGTAATACAGCCCTTTGTCTAGGGCCTAGGGCATTTTGGTGGACCTGCGGCTAACATCGCTAGGTCAAACTGTCTGCATTTACCCCATTGTGATATTAAACAGTGAATGTTTCTAGCCATTATTGCTATTTTGGTTTACTCATATCGACTCCCTGGTGGGGAGCTACACGTCATAACTCTAGTTGCTTATTAATGCACCTGAATCATGGGCTCCCTTAGAAGGACCTTAAGGCCTAGGTGACAGATGTGGACCTATGGCTTATACTCCTAGGTCGCTCAAGGAATGTTGTGTATCTCTAAAAACACCTAGTTCTTCATATCCTTGCCCATGTCATTGTGATATGTTTGATGTAATGTCCCCCTGCATGGATGATGGATTGTTTTGTTATTGAGCTTTCTAAGTATCCATAGGGATGAGTTTACATGTCTCTCCCTTTATGTACTTCCACTATATATGGTTTTAACCATGGAACCTTTTTACTCAACCACGTCGGTCCCTTTGGAGGCACCTGTTTTGTAGGATGGTTCACCGATCCATTACTTTGAATGTGCTATACTTCTGTAACCTTGTTATGTTTACATATGGAAGACCCTTGCACGTTACCTCACTACTGGCTTGTCATGCTGTATATATTGCTTTCATTATACATGGTATTCACATATATTATATTACTACTTATTGCATATATTATATGTTATGCTGTGATGCTTTTTGACAGTAAAGGTATCTATTTGACTTATTCTTTAGCCACTCATACGCACCTCATTCAAAGTTCCAAACCCCCCCCCCCTTTTTGCAACAAATTGTCACGTACCTGGTTGGTGAGCCTGACATGTAGAGGAAGACCTCTCGTACAGCTCCGGCTCGAGGACTGCCAATAGTGAGACAGCAGCCACTGGAGCACGGCGGTGTAAGCCCTTGTACACACGATCGGAGATTCCGACGGAATGTGTCCGATCGGAGCGTTTTGTCGGATATTCCGACTGTGTGTGGTATGCATCGGACTGTTTCCGTCGGAATATCCGTCGGACCAAATTTTCCAACTTGCTGGAAATATTTTCCGACAAAATGCTCCGATCGGACATACTCCGATCATGTGTAGAGAATTCCGATCGGACAAAGTGCCACGCATGCTCAGATCAAATTCCTACATCAAAGCTATTGGCTACTAGCCTGAACGTAGTCCCGTAATGAAATAACGTCATTACATTCTGAACGATTGGATTTTCCGACAACTTCGTCCGACCGTGTGTATACAACAGTTTCGGACAAAATCCGTCGGACAAAGTCCAACGGACAAAATCCGACGGATTTGTTTGTCGGAATCTCCGATCATGTGTACAAGGGCTTAGAGTGCCTAGGATCATTCCAGAAGTCTGTGCAGGTAGTAGCCAGGAACTTGCAGGCAGGAAGCCAGACTTGGCTGGTAGCAGGAAGATGAGGCAGCAGACAGGCTGGCAGACTTGGCTGATGACAGACTGTGGATGCACAACAGGAAGCAGGAACCTGGAGGTGCTGAGCTAGACTGAAGAAGCTGTAGCAGGCTGGAGGAGTTGGAAGCAGGGTCAGGCGAGCTGGGTTGGTAACAGACAGGCAGGTCAGACATAAACATAAATGGTATCTTTTTGAACAATGACTTATCCTTTAGCCACTCGTATCCACCTCTTTCAAAGTCCCAAACTGCCCCCCACCCTTTTTGCAACAGATTTAGGCATAGAAACATGTGTTTTCCGCATTTTTCATTCAAAGTCCCAATTTTTCCTTTCTTATATATGCCATGTAAAATGAGTCGCTTTCTTAGGGGGAGCATTGGTCGGTGACTGTTCTTCCATGGAGACTTAACACTGCAGGAATTTCATTTACTGCATTATTTGCAGCAACCAGAGACTTTTGATAGTTGTTTTGTTGTTTGATTGATTTGTTGTTTGTGCCTGATCATCAGATTAAAATGTAATCCCATACAAGTTCAGTAAGGTGATAGCTGGAGCAGAGGTGTGTTCCTCCTGTCCAGTGGAGCTTTACAAGAACTTGAAAGCAGGGGGTTGAAGTGAGCATTGCATGGAACATGATTTTGACCATCTCTAGAAATGGTGAGATGACTAGCCAGAATGGTATTGTGTTCAAGGGCACTTCAGTGACTTTTCAGTTTATTTTGACCATTAGGTCAAAAAAAAATTATTCCCCTAAGGATTCAGTAAAGTGGAAGCCAAAGCAGCTGTGTGTTCCATGTATCCAGAAAAGCTATACAAGAACTTGTATACAGGGGTATGAAGTCAGAATTGTGTTAAACATGGGCCTGAGCAACACCAAGCATGGTAAGATGACTACCTAGAATGGTACTTTGTTCAGGGACACTTCAGTGACTTTTCACTTCACTTTAATCATACCAAAACATTATTCCCCCTATAGGTTCAGTAAGATGGAAGCCAATGTATGTTCCTTATGTCTAGTCCAGCTATGCAAGAACTGGTATGCAGGGGAACGAAATTAGTATTGTATGAAATATGGGCCTGAGCGTCACCAGACATGAGGAAATGACTGCCCAGAATGGTATTGCGTTTGGGACACTTCAGTGACTTTTCACTTCCACTTTGATCATCAGATCAAAATGTTATTCCCCTATATGTTTTGTAAAATGGAAGCAAGAGCAGACGTGTATTCCTTGTGTGCAGTGGAGTGGTGCTATACAAGAACTTGTATGTAGGGGACGAAGCGATGAGCGATGACTGTATGGAACATGGGATGGACCATCACCTGACATGGTGTGATGACCTCCCATAAGGGTAATGTATTGCATTCGGGGCCATTTCATTGACTTTTTACTGCACATTAATGCTGATGTCTTGCAAAATTTCCCCCCTCAAATCCTTCAGAGGATAAGGAGAACCCCATCCCACACATGAAGAAATGCACCACAGATGATCATCACTTGTAAAACACAAAGGTGTGAAGGAAGCCTTGGTCTCTAATCTCAATAAGGCAAAGCTTTTCACACTTGTAAAAGGAAGTTTGTCCTGACACCCTGTTATTTAGGATGTAATATGTTGGAGTCTTAATAAATACATGATAATAATAATAATAATATAAAATATTATGATTAAAGAAAACCCTTCATGGTCTTATTGGACTGTTGTCAAACCATATTGCAATAACCACTACCCCACCTCCAATTAAATAAATATAAATTGGGTGGAACGATATTTACTTACTGGTTATGTATAAAACAAGAAGTTAGGTCAATATTGACGGCAATTCAATTGCTTATTTGTACAAAGTGAGCTCTTTACTCTGGTTATTATGAGGAAAAATACCAGGCCTACTTATGGAATTGTCAAGTCCGTTTCCAGGTATTTTACAAAATTGGACAGGAGAAGAGAATGCTCCATGCTCCATTCTCTGCAGATAATGGCTGACAAGTACAGTTAACTTATATTTAATATATTTACTTGTAAATGTTTTGGATGATATTTCTCTCTAACAAGAACCTGCCTAAAGGGATGAAGCATATTTCATATAACATTCACAGTTTTTTTTTTTTTTAAAGGGATTCAAGCTTATGTGTATTAAACAAGATAGAAGTAAAAATACTAATGGACCTAGAAGTAAATATTACTTTATATCAGACTTTCTCAATCTTTTTACCCCAAAGGAACCCTTGCAATCATTTTCAGGTCCCAAGGGAACCCCTGCTAAAAGTAGTCCATTGATGGTCTTTGGGAAATTGCCCCCTATGTTGGTGGTGGACAGTAGCAAGAATGCTCCCTTTACAGACATGGCTCTGGCTATGCCAAGTGTTGTTGGATCTGGAACTATGCTGGCACCATCACATGATAGGTCATTTAGCCACAGGTCAAGGAACCCTTAGCCACCTCTGGAAGAACCCTAGGGTTCCACGGAACCCTGGTTGAGAATGGCTGCTTTATATGGTCACATTTTTTGCACATCTGATTATCACACACATATAAGCCCAAACATATGTGAACACCCCTGCAAATTATGCTCAGGTGTTTTCAGTTAAAGAAAAACTTTATCTCCCCACCCTCCACCCATGTCTTTTTTTCTAGACCCTCTTACCTTTTTTTGCAGGGTTATCTTCAAAAAACATACAGGGGTCAGCGAATCCATGACTGTTCTGCAACACACCCCTCCACTGCTACACACCGGGTCCTTTGATGCCATTTTCCTTTCGTCATTAGAAATCAGCTGTCTTTTCCAAGTTCTTACAGCTAGCCCCTGATGGTGTATCACCCAGTCTGCCCCAGCCACCTAGGATATATGACAGAGATATGTCAGGAAGTTTAAAAAAATCCCTGGAAAACAGCGCTGTCCAATAAATTGCTCAATCGTTCAAAAAAAGGCCTAAGCCAGTGAGGCAAGCTCTAAAACTACTGACAATAAACTAAATATAAGTTCTTGCTGCAACACAATGTGAGATACCCACAATAAACACAAGCCAAAAAATAAAGCTGCGCTAAAACTTATAAAGTGAAAAAATTAAAGAAATGATATTGTGACATATTAAATCCTAGTATCACATACTAAACAATGTGTGTAACCAAAAATTGTGCAACAATTATTCAAAATTAAAACACATAAAAAGTCCAGGGGGAAGAGAAACGCAAAGAAATAAATAAATTCAGTCCAGTGAAGTGACTCTTTAAAACACCCTTTAGATGTATAGCAGGTGTGCCCAAAGAGAGAGTTCTATCCACCACCGAATTCAGTAAGGCTTACCAGCTGACAAGATCTCTTTTTAGGGAGATCATACAGGCTTGAAAACAAAACGATCACTCCTGGTCTCTCCAATGGGTTCTGCTGGCGTCTCCAACTCTTATGACTTCTTGTTAGAGCGTCTCACATTCCACCATAAATTATTTGTTAAGAAAAAAAGAGAAAGGCTCCCATAGCATAATTCCGTATAAAAGTTTTTTTAATCCGAACGTAATAAAACAATAACAAACTCACAGATTTCCAGCTGAGTACAAGCGTGTATATAACCACGAGCCGGCCGGCTCTCTCCTGTTTACACTGCCACCCTTCCTGGTGAACGGGGAATGGCGGTGACGTCAGCACGCCGCTCACCCTACGTCGTTTCGTCAAAAATGACTTCTTCCTCCCTAGAACTCTCTATTTGGGCGCACCTGCTATACATCTAAAGGGTGTTTTAAAGAGTCACTTCAATGGACTGAATTTATTTATTTTTTTGCGTTTCTCTTCCCCCTGGACTTTTTATGTGTTTTAATTTTGAATAATTGTTGCACAATTTTTGGTTACACACATTGTTTAGTATGTGATACTAGGATTTAATATGTCACAATATCATTTCTTTAATTTTTTCACTTTATATGTCAGGAAGTTGCAAAGGCAGGGACCTGTTACCCTCTCAAATGCGAGAATGATGGCGCAGGGGGTGACCCAGAGTAAAACAAAAATTAAAAAATATAAAGAACGTCATATAACAGGTCAGTGTTACAGTGGGGAATAGTCCATTTTTGTAAAAATGATCCATTTTAGGTACCTGTGCTCTTCCACCTTGTGGCAGCTGTTTGGGGAAGGCCCTGATTAAGTTTGGTGGGGAGGAGGTTGAGAGATCTGCACCTCAAACTTACTGAACACCTTTGGGATAAACTGGAATTCCAGATTTTTGTCCAACATCATTATCTTACCCCACAAATGCTCTTTTGGCTGACTGGACACAAATTAACAAAAAAAAACCCCAAAAAACCTCCAATATCGTGTGGGAAGCCTTCCCACATGAGTGGATGCTTTTATATCTACAATGCACATGGGTTTCTAATTGGAATTTCAACAAGCCTATGTGGGTATGATAGTCCGATGTATGCAACGTTTTAGTCATGTAGTATCAAAGATGTATTACTGTAAATGCAATGGCCATGTCACTACCTGATTTTCTCTAGGAAGGTTTGGGAGGGTCACATCACTAATCAAATTTATGTAGCCGATGTCTACATCCCCCTTAAGGAACTATGTAGCACAAGGTGTTATAAAGATATCCCCTGTAAAGGTCTGTTCACACCATTTTGTTGTGGAAATATGCACGCATTACTCAAGGGATAGTAATACACCAAGCACAGTGTAATGCACTTTAAATGGCACCCCAGTGCATCTACAGACTGCATCTGCTCTATGATGCGTTGCAGTAAAAAAAAAAAAAAAGCGAGAAAGGCTATGACACATACTCACATAGTAGGTGAGGTTGAAAAAAGACACAAGTTCATCAAGTCCAACCTATGTGTGTGATTATATGTCAGTATTACATTGTATATCCCTGTATGTTGCAGTCGTTCAGGTGCTTATCTAATAGTTTTTTGAAACTACCAATGCTTCGCGCTGAAACCACCGCCTGTGGAAGGGAATTCCACATCCTTGCCGCTCTTACAGTAAAGAACCCTCTACGTAGTTTAAGGTCAAGCCTCTTTTCATCTAATTTTAATGAGTGGCCACATGTCTTGTTAAACTCCCTTCCGCGAGAAGGTTTTATCCCTATTGTGGGGTCACCAGTATGGTATTTGTAAATTGAAATCATATCCCCTCTCAAGCGTCTCTTCTCCAAAGAGAATAAGTTCAGTGCTCGCAACCTTTCCTTATAACTAATATCCTCCAGACCCTTTATTAGCTTTGTTGCACTTCTTTGTACTCGCTCCATTTCCAGTACATCCTTCTTGAGGACTGGTGCCCAGAACTGGACAGCATACTCCAGTCTTGTAGAGCGGGAGAATTATCGTTTTATCTCTGGAGTTAATCCCCTTTTTAATTCATGCCAATATTCTGTTTGCTTTGTTAGAAGCAGCTTGGCATTGCATGCCATTGCTGAGCCTATCATCTACTAGAACCCCCAGGTCCTTTTCCATACTAGATTCCTCCAGAGTTCTCCCCCCATTGTATAGATTGCTTTCATATTTTTGCCACCCAAATGCATTATTTTATTTGTTCAGATCTTCTTGCAAGGTTTCCACATCCTACGGAGAAGTTATTTGCCCTGCTTAGCTTAGTGTCATCCGCAAATACAGAGATTGAACAGTTTACCCCATCCTCCATGTCCTTTATGAACAAATTCAACAGGATGGGTCCCAGCACAGAACCCTAAGGGGGCACCGCTTCCCACCCTTGACCATCCCCAGTACTCCCCATTTATCACCTCCCTGTACGCTGTACCCAAACAAAGTTCCTTCCTTTTTCCCCCACAAATAGAGCTTTCTTTTTGTGGAATTTGTTCACCTCTCTGGTTTTTATTTTTTGTGCTATAAACAAAAAAAGAGTGACAATTTTGAAAAAAAAGCAATATTTTTGACTTTTTGCTATAATAAATTTTTTTTTTTAGTAATGGCGACGATCTGCGATTTTTATCGTGACTTTTCACACTATTTTGGGACCATTGGCATTCATACAGCAATCAGTGCTATGAAAATGCACTGATTACTGTGTACATGTCACTGGCAGAGAAGGGGTTAAACACTAGGGGGCGAGCAAGTGGGGGGTCACACTAAAAAAACAAAAAAAAAAACATTAATATTCTTAAAAAAATATAAAAAAATATATATATTAAAAAAAAAGTTTTTTACTCACCAGAAACCCCTGTTGCTAGGCAGACTTCCTAATCTGCCACTTCCTATTCCACGGCACTGTTTCTTCAATTCTTCCTCCTCGGATAGTGGCTCCGTTGTCTTCTGGCACATGTGTGTCCCACAGGAAACAACAAGGCCATTCACAAAGCGATGCGCGGCTCACGAATGCACAGTTGGAAACGAGCAGTGAAGCCGCAAGGCTCCACTGCCTGTTTCCCTTAGTTAGGATGGCGGCGCCGGCTGCCGGTCCTATGGGGCGGCCGACATCACAAGCTCACTGGACAGGTAAGGGTCCTTATTAAAAGTCAGCAGCTACAGTGTTTGTAGCTGCTGACTTTTTTTTTTAAATGGCCGGAACGCCCTTTTAACTGTGTTCCCTCAGCATGTTCTAACTGTAGGAGGATGGGCTCACTAGAATATGAAAGAGATCACTGGGAGCAGTAGGTCCCTGTCATGTTGCTAGGCAGAAAGAGAAATGCCTTGTTTACATAGGCATCTCCCCGTTCTGCCTCTCCATGCCACGATCGCGGGCCACCGGCAAACACAGAGTCCGCTTGACCACTTTGCCGTTGTATATCGGCGTGAGACGGTGGGCAAGTGGTTAAAGTAGCCTGGTGTGAGCAGGCCTTAACCAGAATATAAATTTGGGATAAATGTAGCGCTTTATTTATAAAATGAACATTATGGGGTTGGTTTACTAAAGGCAAATAGACTGTGCACTTCGCAAAAGAGCAGTTGCTCCAGAGCTTAGTAAATGAGCAGAGGTTCTGCTGACTTCCATCATCCAATCATGTGCAGGCAAAAATTCAGTTTTTTTATTTTCCTTGCATGTGATTGGGTATTCTTTGTAAAGTGAAACTTTGCCTCATTTACTAAGCTCTGGAGCAACTGCGCTTTGCAAAGTGTGCAGTCTATTTTCCTTTAGTAAATCAATCCCTATGTGCCTACAAAAAAAAACAACAAAAAAACCTGTGTTTGAAAGGCATTTTCATTCTTGCATTACTATGGCAGTTAAAGTATACTATTACCTTGGAATACAGTTTACAGCCATGTCATTCAAGCCTTTTGAGGCTCCTGTTCAAACATAGAGTACATTTTTATGGAATATTACAAATGGTTTATGTAAATGAAGATATATGACTCTGGAATTTATCCCCCTGGTATTCAGAAACACTTTAAACAACACGCCAAGTGACAGTGCAAATCTCACAAATCTTGTTCTTACAGTACCCTGGAGGCTGACAAGATTGAAAAATTCAAGTTTGTTCTGGGAGTTCTAACAAAAGACCAACTTAGCGGTGTCATTTGTCACAAAACGCCACAGAGGTTTCTAATGTAAACTATACGCCGATATTCGCATGATGCACAGCCTGAGGACATGTGGATTAAAGCTTTACAGTATGGATGAATGTCTCACTGCTAATAATGCTGAATTACAACTTGGTTGATACACAACAGCAATGGATAGTATTTATGTGTGCCTAAATAAGGCTGTGTACACACAGGTGTTAAGATCCCTTTCACACTGGAGCCACAACACAGGGTTAAATGTGCTCCGCTAGCAGCCGAAAAGTGACCCCTAAACAGCGGTAAAGCGCAGCTAAAACGAGCGGCACTTTGCCGATGTTTAAGCGGTGCTTTTCGGCTGTTAGCGAGGCGATTTTAACCCTGTGTTACAGATAACCTGTCCTCCTCAGTTCAGGATAGTCTAAGATCCGGCACCTGAACACTGGGTTCTCCTTTTCATACAGGTCATGGGGGGAGCTGCATCCCCAAGACCTGTTAGCGGCATAGTGTTAATCTTGCTGGGGCTCCCATGTTGTCCACACAGGGAATGAAAGTTCCAAGTCACCCAGGGCGGAACCAGTGTGTGTGAAATGCATTACACACACCATCGTCACCTTAAAAACACTGGGCAGCAATTAACCTGGCAGAGACGGATTAACTGGCACCACTAGAGAGTCCAAAACTCTTTGGCATTCACAATATACTATGTTTATATTGTAGAAAACGAATGCTGCGTACACACAAACTTAGCCTTAAGCTTTTCACGAACACTGACACATACAGGGGCGGACTGACCATTGGGCCACTCAGGCACTGCCCGAGTGCCCCATGCCACTAGGGGGCCCCATCAGGGTTGCCAGCCTCAGTTTTTTTTTTTACATCTGTCTCTTACCGACATCCTTTCGGTCTAAAAATCCTGAGATTATAGCTGCCCCACCTCTCCAGTACCTTCCCAGCCAATATAAACATGTCTGTGTATACTGTGTGATTGTATACTGTGTGTGTGTGTTTGTGTATACTGTGTGGCCCCATAATCTCTGATTGCCTGGGGACCCCAAAATCTCCTATTGCCCGGGGGCCCCATGAATTGTCAGTCCGCCCCTGGACACATACAGTACATGCAAGCAAAAAACCATTGGTAGTTTTGGCTCTTTTTGATGGGGACTACGGGTGGTGTTAGCTGTTGTTCCAGTAGTTTTAAAAAGTAAGGTCTGCAGCCACTTATCAACCATTTGTAATTTTTCTTACTTCATTTATTATGTAGTCTAAAAAATAAGTTGTTGCTGCGCAATGCAGTCACTTTCCTTATCTTTAGGTCTGTTAATATGTGCAAGCTTCTGTATGACCTCAGTCATTGCTAATGATAGTGAAAGTTCCAAAAGGCTGTAGTACGTTGCGGCTGCTTCACTCCATTGCATTGCGATATGTTCATGTTACTGCAACTCACTAAGCCCAAGTTCTCACTACAATGATCTCGGACATCGCATGTGGTTCGCACCTGCCTGATCACATGCGATGTCTGTGCAATGCGAGTTCAAATCACATTGGAGTTGCAGAAAAAAGTTGCAGGGACCCCCCCCCATTGGAATCGGATCGTATGGATGTTCTCACCCATGTGATCCGATTCACGTCCGAATCCACAGTTCGCACTGCGATCTGTGAACCGTTCTGGGGGTATTATTAACATTGTATTGACACCTGCAGTAGTTCACAGAGGGCAGTGTGAACTGCCTGCAACGGAAATGCGATGCAGGAACCGTAGCTGGAATCACGCTGGTTTCTGCATCGCTACAGTGTGAACCTAGGCCAGTACATTGGTGTGCTGCAGTGCCATTCATCTTCCCAAAGAACTACGACAATTAGAGTTTAGGCTGACTACAGCCTAGCAGCCTTACAGGTATGATCTTTTATTTATTATATACTTGCATTGGTCCAGCTTAGACTATGCATAGCTGATACCTGAGGGGTTGCTGGGGAAGCTGCCAATCACTGTAGTAGTCAGTGCTACTCAGGGTTGATAGTTTGTAAAAATCTGTGATTTTTTTTTACAACTGCCAGTAAATATCAGGGGCTTATAATTTCATGCTGTGTTGACTTTTTAAGTGTATATCAAGCAAAAAAAATGTGTTATAGGTATTGTCAGTGTTTCCATATTATGTTTATACTGTTCAAATATTCACTGTGTTAGTTTTCAATAGGAGTTCTGTAATTTCTCAGGTTGTCAGTAAAAAATGTGCTCCGACAGTAAATTCTGCATGTTTTGCCAGTAAAAAATGCTGTGGGAGGTTGGCAACCTTAGTGCTACTACAACTGCGATATTCCAGGTCCTATGCTCAGTGACTTCTCCTCTGCACACTGAACACAGGGGGGGTCGCTCACTCAGCACTACCACCATTCACAGAAAACCCTGTATTTCTTTCAGTGAATTGAGGTGATTGTAGATATATTAGAGCACCTGTGACAGAAACAATTGAGTACTCTCCATGATACTTTATTTATTTGCACTAACTTGCTGCTTTCAGTGAATTGAAATTTTAATTTAAGTGATGTCACCACCCCCCCACCTCTTTATCTCGTCCAATAAGAAAATGCCTGGTATTCTTTAAAAAAAAATACAATATGGATTCTCTCCTCTGCAATACATAAAGATCAGATAGGCTTGATGCCATTTTGACAGGCAGGGGGTAATACTAGAAAGGTTATAGACCTAACAGATTGAGTTGGCTCTTTCTATTCACTACACTTGCACACATAGGACTTAAAGGCCCTTTTCTTCATGCTTCATTCAAAAGCATATATACAGTGCCTTGCAAAAGTATTCACTCCCTTGGCTTTTTACCTATTTTGTTACATTACAGCCTTTAGTTCAATGTTTTTTTAATCTCGATTATTTGTGATGGATCGGAACACAATAGTTGGTGAAGTAAAATTAGAAAAATATATACATAAAACTATTTTTCAAAAAGCTCTGGTGCAACCAATTACCTTCAGAAGTCACATAATTAGTGAAATGATGTCCACCTTTGTGCAATCTAGGTGTCACATTATGTCATTACATATACACACCTTTTTTAAAGGCCCCAGAGGCTGCAACACCTAAGCAAGAGGCACCATTAACCAACCTCTGCCATGAAGACCAAGGAACTGTCCAAACAAGTAAGGGACAATGTTATTGAGAAGTACAAGTTAGGGTTAGGTTATAAAAAAATATCCAAATCTTTGATGATCCTTAGGAGCACCATCAAATCTATCATAACCACATGAAAAGAACATGGCACAACAGCAAAACTGCCAAGAGATGGCCGCACACCATAACTCACGGACCGGGTAAGGAGGGCATTAACCAGAGAGGCAGCACAGAGTCCTAAGGTAACCCTGGAGGAGCTACAGAGTTTCATAGCAGAGACTGGAATATTTGTAAAACAGAAATTTCACCGCTCCAGGTCAAACCACTGACAGGCTGCTAACTCTCCAAGTAGGTAGGGGTTCCAGGTGCAGGCTGATTGCATAAGCCAAATGTGTAGAAGCGGAACAAAACTCTGGATAGCCGCACTCCGGGTTGAGTAAAAATGGGGTGCCTTTATTTCTTCAAATGCAAGTGCAAAACTCCATTGAACAACACATCACAGCAAAAGGGGAACAAAAAAGATTTTTGAACAAGGTTGCTGACGCGTTTCACGCTACAAACAGCGCTAACTTGTGTTCTGAATAACAAACAAATATATACTGTTCATGTATAAACACACCATAGTAAAATCAAGAGTAAAACCATGACAGCTGGTAAAGCTATCATCGTAGATTCTCCACACATGCATTCCACACCCAATTGATAGAAATGACTGGGAAAGGAGAAAAGAAAAAGGTGAAAATATCCATGTGGTGAAACGTAATTTTATGCAAAATGTGAATATGCAAAAATATGAGGGTGAAAGTGACAGTGTGTGGAATAAAAAAAAGGAAAATATATATGTATATATATGTATGTAAATGTGTGTGTATAAATGTATTGATATGAGTGTGATACAATGTAATAATAATTATGCGTTAGTGCAAAGTAACCTTTAAATACATAAACAAAGGAAAGGTAAATAAATGTTATGCAGTTTAAAGGAAAAAAACAGTGTTAAATGTTTATGTATTTGTAGATGGACTCAAATATTTAGAAAAAACTGTGATGTAAGAGTAACAGGAATGAACATGCACTAAACAAAATCGCATCAGTTTGGTGGCCATGTTTATGTGAACTGTCAGTGAAAAAAATAGAAACCAACATAAAACCATACAATTGATGGAATTATTCAGGTGACAAGTAGTATGCATGCATGGAAAATCCAGAACTCAAAACTGACCACAGTTGCCAAATATTTCTAAGGTTGTACATACACCAGCCGATCTCATGCTTTTGTCGGTATGTGAATGAATGTTGATGTTTAAGTAGTACATCAATCAATACATAATCATAAAAATATATTCACAATTACCATCATGAAAACACACATGAAAATTGTTGATATAAAATAAAACAGAACAAAACAAAAAAAGAAAGCAAAAAAAACTTTGAGGACCCTCACGGGCAATAGAATGAGCCTTGAAGCCTCAATCAAGTGCATGAAACAATAAATGCACCCAAATGAGGCATATGCTCTTGGTGGCCGACCATGAACTTAAATATTCCATTGGTATTATGATTAATGAACAAATAAAGGGGAAGAAATAGTAAGAAGGGGGGTTAACCCCCCCCTAAACTATGATGAACCCGCATTGTTCACACAGGTCGCCCATGTAAAAACCGATGCAGAGGCATGTAGAGGCATCTGTGATGCAATGGCTGCGACTGGTGTGTGAACACCGTCTATTCCACATAGTATAATAATGTGTGGTATGTGATCGCAGTGTATGTAAACTCACTTAAACATTGTCTATAGGTTGTATGTATATAAAAAATGTCCCACTGCAATACTGTAGAATATCTCCTTTTCTTTAAAGACCAATGACCTGGATGAACAGTGTAAAGGCATCTATAATGAGATAGGAACAGGGATGCAATAACTGTGACAAGTGTGGACACAGTCTATTCCGCATAAAATAATGGTGTATATAATCGCAATATGTGTAAACTCATTTGAACATTATTTGTAAATTATATGTATACAGAAGGTGTCATGCTGCAATGCTATGAGATATCTCTTTGTTTCTTTCCTTTTATTCTCCAAGTTTAATAGGCACCTCTCTAGATTGTGTAGAATGTAAAGTATATGGGCTTACCTATATCTGAACTATGTTAAAAGGCTATAGTCACGGAAAAAGATGTTTCCAGATCTGTGCAATTGTTGGATGTAAGATGTACTGTGTATAAACAACATCTGTGAATTATGCATACCATAGAATATGTAAAGCGGTGTGCATAAATTCACCAACATCTAGATTGTGTCTGTGAACCGCATATACACAAAAAAATGTGTATATCCCATGTCTGTGAAACTATCCCGTATGAAGTATACTGTATCCAGAGATACCCATATATGAATTACATTCACAAACTAGATGCAAACCTCCCTCTATGGTATTATTAGATACAGGGAAATATGTCCATTGCCACACACTTTATGTATCTAACTGCCTCACACATATATATAATTTCAAGCATCCACATAGATGTTTTGAGAACTTAGATGTAAAGGGGAATCTTTGACTGTTTTAGTCCCATGTGTCATGCTTATATAGAGGATTAGTGTGAATGGACCTGTGACTGGTGTGACATTTAAACGTTAATTTTAGAATAAATAAGAAAGATAATGAAGAATGAGGAACAAAACTGCAACACTGGTACATCAGGGAAGGTAACGTTGGATTGGGGTAATCTTGATCATAGAGGGGAACTGCAATATTTCAAAAGATTTCTCAATCATAATAATATGAAACATCCCAATCAAAGTTTAACCCTGTGGGGTTTCTGGTTTCTAGAAAAAATATCCAGAAAACCTCACGTTTACAGAGTATGAGAAATCTGTCACCTCCTCGCTTGGGGGTCACCACTTTCTCAATCCCCTGTATAAACAGATTTGAGACATCCTTCTGATGTACAGCGTTCCAGTGTTTGGCCACATTAGTGGATTTGTTCTTTTCAATGTCATATAAATGATCATATAGGCGATCTTTAAGTCTACGTGTGGTGCGTCCTACATATTGTATATGACAAAGGTTGCAAGTTATGACATAAATTAAGTATTTAGTGTTGCAATTTATGAAAGATCTAATGTTAGCAATTTTGTTGTTAACACAAGAAGTGATCTGTGTGCCTCTCATAATATGGCAACAATAAGCACAACCTGTTCCACCACATTTGAAATTGCCTGTGAATCTTAGCCAATGTTGGTCAGATTTACTACTTGTGAATAAACTATGAGATAAAGTACGTCCTAAAGCGGGTGCTCTACAAGAAACCGTTTTTATGCCCCTAGAAAGAATTTGGTTATATGCAAAATCATTAAATAGAATAGGGATAAAGGAGGGATTGGCTCACTTATTTTAATGACAATAATTTAAATTTACAATTCACTGGAGTCTTGGAAAAAAAGCACTATAGAATTCCTAGATGTCAATCTGACTGGTTCAGAGGAAAATATAGTCTCTGGCCTACATAGAAAATCAATTGCAGGCAATACGCTTTTAAGAACAGACTCAGCCCATCCTGGTCACACCATTAGAGGGATACCATATGGACAATTTTTGAGGTTGAGGCTTTTATGCAGCACACCTGAAATATTTCAGGTGGAAGCCAACGAGATGGCCAATAGATTTAAGGAAAGAGGATACACACCCGCTAATATACAAAAAGCCCTGGTTTCAGCTAGTACCATTTCAAGGGACACTTTGTTACAGAATAGACATTCTTCTAATAGAAATAGCAATAAAAGTAAACTTTCCTTTTCAGAGACAAATATTCCTGTGTTTTCCACATCTTATAGTTCAGAATTTATTGACGTGAGAAAAATAGTGACCAAATATCTCCCTATTCTATTTAATGATTTTGCATATAACCAAATTCTTTCTAGAGGCATAAAAACGGTTTCTCATAGAGCACCCACTTTAGGACGTACTTTATCTCCTAGTTTATTCACAAGTAGTAAATCTGACCAACATTGGCTAAGATTCACAGGCAATTTCAAATGTGGTGGAACAGGTTGTGCTTATTGTTGCCATGTTGTCATATACAATATGTAGGACGCACCACACGTAGACTTAAAGATCGCCTATATGATCATTTATATGACATTGAAAAGAACAAATCCACTAATGTGGCCAAACACTGGAACACTGTACATCAGAAGGATGTCTCAAATCTGTTTATACAGGGGATTGAGAAAGTGGTGACCCCCAAGCGAGGAGGTGACAGATTTCTCATACTCTGTAAACGTGAGGTTTTCTGGATATTTTTTCTAGAAACCAGAAACCCCACAGGGTTAAACTTTGATTGGGATGTTTCATATTATTATGATTGAGAAATCTTTTGAAATATTGCAGTTCCCCTCTATGATCAAGATTACCCCAATCCAACGTTACCTTCCCTGATGTACCAGTGTTGCAGTTTTGTTCCTCATTCTTCATTATCTTTCTTATTTATTCTAAAATTAACGTTTAAATGTCACAACAGTCACAGGTCCATTCACACTAATCCTCTATATAAGCATGACACATGGGACTAAAACAGTCAAAGATTCCCCTTTACATCTAAGTTCTCAAAACATCTATGTGGATGCTTGAAATTATATATATGTGTGAGGCAGTTAGATACATAAAGTGTGTGGCAATGGACATATTTCCCTGTATCTAATAATACCATAGAGGGAGGTTTGCATCTAGTTTGTGAATGTAATTCATATATGGGTATCTCTGGATACAGTATACTTCATACGGGATAGTTTCACAGACATGGGATATACACATTTTTTTGTGTATATGCGGTTCACAGACACAATCTAGATGTTGGTGAATTTATGCACACCGCTTTACATATTCTATGGTATGCATAATTCACAGATGTTGTTTATACACAGTACATCTTACATCCAACAATTGCACAGATCTGAAAACATATTTTTCCGTGACTATAGCCTTTTAACATAGTTCAGATATAGGTAAGCCCATATACTTTACATTCTACACAATCTAGAGAGGTGCCTATTAAACTTGGAGAATAAAAGGAAAGAAACAAAGAGATATCTCATAGCATTGCAGCATGACACCTTCCGTATACATATAATTTACAAATAATGTTCAAATGAGTTTACACATATTGCGATTATATACACCATTATTTTATGCGGAATAGACTGTGTCCACACTTGTCACAGTTATTGCATCCCTGTTCCTATCTCATTATAGATGCCTTTACACTGTTCATTAAGGTCATTGGTCTTTAAAGAAAAGGAGATATTCTACAGTATTGCAGTGGGACATTTTTTATATACATACAACCTATAGACAATGTTTAAGTGAGTTTACATACACTGCGATCACATACCACACATTATTATACTATGTGGAATAGACGGTGTTCACACGCCAGTCGCAGCCATTGCATCACAGATGCCTCTACATGCCTCTGCAACGGTTTTTACATGGGCGACCTGTGTGAACAATGCGGGTTCATCATAGTTTAGGGGGGGGGGGGTTATCCCCCCTTCTTACTATTTCTTCCCCTTTATTTGTTCATTAATCATAATACCAATGGAATATTTAAGTTCATGGTCGGCCACCAAGAGCATATGCCTCATTTGGGTGCATTTATTGTTTCATGCACTTGATTGAGGCTTCAAGGCTCATTCTATTGCCCGTGAGGGTTCTCAACATTTTTTTTGATTTCTTTTTTTGTTTTGTTCTGTTTTATTTTATATCAACAATTTTATATGTCATACATGTGTGTTTTCATGATGGTAATTGTGAATATATTTTTATGATTATGTATTGATTGATGTACTACTTAAACATCAACATTCATTCACATACCGACAAAAGCATGAGATCGGCTGGTGTATGTACAACCTTAGAAATATTTGGCAACTGTGGTCAGTTTTGAGTTCTGGATTTTCCATGCATGCATACTACTTGTCACCTGAATAATTCCATCAATTGTGTGGTTTTATGTTGGTTTCTATTTTTTTCACTGACAGTTCACATAAACATGGCCACCAAACTGATGCGATTTTGTTTAGTGCATGTTCATTCCTGTCACTCTTACATCACAGTTTTTTCTAAATATTTGAGTCCATCTACAAATACATAAACATTTAACACTGTTTTTTTCCTTTAAACTGCATAACATTTATTCACCTTTCCTTTGTTTATGTATTTAAAGGTTACTTTGCACTAACGCATAATTATTATTACATTGTATCACACTCATATCAATACATTTATACACACACATTTACATACATATATATACATATATATTTTCCTTTTTTTTATTCCACACACTGTCACTTTCACCCTCATATTTTTGCATATTCACATTTTGCATAAAATTACGTTTCACCACACGGATATTTTCACCTTTTTTCTTTTCTCCTTTCCCAGTCATTTCTATCAATTAACAACTGGGTGTGGAATGCATGTGTGGAGAATCTACGATGATAGCTTTACCAGCTGTCATGGTTTTACTCTTGATTTTAAGGGGAAACATGTAAATGTGTTGGAATGGCCTAGTCAAAGCCCAGACCTCATTCCAATAGAAAATCTATGGTCAGACTTAAAGAATTCTGTTCACAAGCGCAGACCATCCAACTTGAAGGCGCAGGAATAATTTTGCAAGGATGAATGGGCAAAAATCCCAGTGGTAAGATATGGCAAGCTCATAGAGACTTATACAAAGCGACTTGGAGCTGTGATAGCCGCTAAAGGTGGCTCTACAAAGTATTGACGTTAGGGAGGTGAATAGTTATGCACATTGACTTTTCCTATTATTTTGTCCTATTTGTTGCTTGCTTCACAATAAAAAAAAATATTTTCAAAGTTGTGGGTATGTTCTGTAAATTTAATGATGCAAATCCTCAAACAATCCATGTTAATTCCAGGTTGTGAGGCAGCAAAACATGAAAAATGCCAATGGGGTGAATACTTTTGCAAGGCACTGTACCTCTCCCACCGCCAAGGTAATAAAACCCTTTGCAACTTCAAACTCCCTCCTTCTGTTTCATGGCACAAGGCAAGGCTGCCCACTGAACCCTCTTTTCTTTTTCTTGTGTGTCAGACTTTCTGACACAAAATGTGCGATCGGATTGTGTTGGAAATTCCGATCGTGTGTGGGCTTCGTCTTTTTCTGTCGGAATTTCCGACACACAAAGTTTGATAGTTTAAATTCTGATCGTGTGTAGACAATTCCGACGTACAAAGTGCCACGCATGCTCAGAACAAATTACGAGATGAAAGCTATTGGCTACTGGCCTCTTTATAGTCCCGTTGTACATGTTGTACGTCACCTTGTTCTGAACGATCAGATTTTCCGACAACTTTGTGCAACTGTGTGTATGCAAGACAAGTTTGGACCAAAATCCGTCAGAAAAAATCTGACAGATTTTGTCATTGGAAAGTCCGACCGTGTGTACAGGGCATATCTCTTACTCAAACTGGTGTCTCTCTTCTAAACCCGCACAAGGCCCTAGATGCATATAGTTCCTTGTCAGGATTTAGGATTACCCATTCTAAAACGAAGGCCCTTCCCCTAATGCTTCTCCATTCATGATTCGGTCTCTTTCTGCTTACTTTCCCTACACTTGGCGCACAACTAAGATAAAAATCCTGGGAGTAAACATCACCTCCACCTATGACACATTGTGGGGAGTACTCTATCCCTTTTTACCGTGGTATTAGCATGTCTCTCATGAGGTGGAGAAAGCACCAAAAATCTCTTTTTGGCCGCATAGCTTCTGTTAAAATAGCTATCCTACCCAACATTCTCTATATTCTCAACACCCTACCAATTCCTATCCCATCTACAGTATTCATATTAAACTAGAGCTTCTAGCCAAGAAGTGAATATCTCCAACCCCCTCCCCCAACTCATGCTTTATAGGTAAAAATGGTCATATAGTATAGTTTCAGGGATTCGAATCCTGATATTTATTGAATCGCTAGGCTGACACATACGTAATTGCAACAGTTCAGTAAAGGTAAGGATAGCCAGGGCTTACAGAGCTCTGAAGAGTATGCAGTCTCATGCCACGCACACACGATAGTTTTTTTTTACAACAAATATTGGATGTGAGCTTGTTGGAGAATTTTCCGACCATGTGTATGCTCCATTGAACATTTGTTGTTGGACTTTCCACCAACAAATGTTGGCTAGCAGCAGTGGCGTTGCTAGGGGGTGGCTTTTGGGGATATAGCCCCAAATCTGGGGCCAATAGCCCCAAGTCTCTGCAGGGGTCCCCAAGGGGATGGGGGGCTCTCTGGGGACCCTGATGTAAAGGGGGGCTCTCCAGGGACCCTGATGTAGGTGGGGGGCTCTCTGGGGATATACACACACACACACACACATGTATGTACGTATATTATATACATGTATATGCCCACCCAAGCGTATGACTTTCTTTACTATGCTGCTATGGGCTCTAGCCCCAGATCTTTTGTAGACCTTGCAATGCTCCTGGCTAGCAGGTTCTCAAATTTTCCACCAACAAAACTTTGTTGTCTGATTTTCTGATCATGTGTACACAAGCCTGAAGCACAAAAGTTCATGCATGCTTGGAATCAAGCAGAAGGAGCCCCACTGGCTATTGAACTTCCTTTTTCTCGGCTCGTCGTGTCTTGAACAACACCACGTTCGCAATTGTTGGCCAACTTTTGTGTGACTGTGTGTATGCAAGACAAGTTGGAGCCAAAATCCTTTGAACAAAAATCCATGGTTTTGTTGACGGAAAGTCTGATCGTGTATACAGTTAAACTAAGATGAGGGCATACTGCCTCTTATTTCTAGATACTTGACTTTTGTCTGGTGTACTTCGTTATATATGTACCCTGACAATGGGGACACTTTACTCACCGCCTTATTTAAAGCGCAGTTCCACCCACTTTTGAAAGGTAGTCTTAAGCCCCATACACACTATCAGATTGTCTGCTGATTTTTTCCATCAGATTTACCAAAACCATATAATATGAGGTCAAACCTTAGGGGTTTCAATATGTGTGCAATCAGGCAGGCCCTTGTACTACATGGTTTTGGTAAACCTGAAAGAAAAAATCAGCAGGCAATCTGATAGTGTGTATGGGGCTTTAAACTAAAGACCACCCCTCGTTTTTGGCTTAAAAATATTTTTTTTTCTTTCTAAAGTAACTTTTTCTGAAGGTATTAAAAGTCAGCAGCTACAGTGTTTGTAGCTGTTGGCTTTAAAATAAAAAATGTTTGTGGCTAGAACTCCACTTTAAGTACTATTCTACGCGTTTCAAAATACATTTTGGAATCTCTGGTAAGATTAAAGCCCCCTACCTAACTCTCCAAGACTTCCACATGGCTCAGTCTGCACACATGCTTGTAACAGCATGAGCCAAGGGTTAATGTTGTCATAACACAACGTATGTAATCTGCTAATCAATTCTGGCAGAACCTGTTGTGGAAAGACCTGGCTGGAAACATGAGAGCACTGAGATTCCAATCATGAGCTTTCACTTATACTGTGTCATTCTCTTGCTTCACAAATGTTTTCTAGATTTAGAAAATAATCATTTATTTTTGCAGAACAGCTTACCCGGGGTTCTCCTGTATATTTGTGATTTGATTTGCACTCCACAATATACATATTATTCATTGCATGTAAGCAAAAGGGTAGGAAATTCAAAACTGAACTCCAGGCAAACAGCTAAATACACAGATAAAAATAAGAGTGTTGTTTTATCTGCCAAAAAGTTTGTATTTCTCTACATCCAATTCTGAGATTTAAGCAGCTCTGTTACACAGCACCAGTTCCTGCCCAGCCTATAGACAATTGACGGCTGGGCAGGACATTCACTGTTTTGGGTGAATTTCATATGCTGTGCAATCTTTCACTGATCAGTGTATCGGCCGCTGCCGGTATCATGTGATCGCTGTGACCAGTCATAGCAGCTTACACGACAATTGCGCACAATGAATGGCTTTGGTTCATGCCATTCATTGTGTAATATTGTGTTGATCTCTGTGATTGGTTGCAGCGATCACATGGTACAGATAGGGCCAATCACAGCCATCTGTACCATGTGATTAGCTATTGCCAATCACAGCTAACTACAATAGTAAACGGTGAATGAATCAGTTTCATTCAGTAAAAATGGTTGCTTATAACAGGGAAATTCACTGGTCAGGGTTTCTCAACTCCAGTCCTCAAGGCGCCCTAACAGGTTATGTTTTCAGGATTTCCCTCAGATGAAACAGCTGTGGTAATTACTGAGGCAGTGAAACTGATCAAATCACCCATGAAAAATAATGAAGAGCCTGAAGAAATGACCTGGTATTGAGAAACACTGGTATAAGCTATCATAATATGTATATACATTTTTTTTTATTACTTCACCTGAGTAATACAGTATTGCTCTGGTCAAAGTGTGTTAAAAAAAGAAAAAATGGAACAAAAACATGTAAAAAAAGGAAAATGAAATATAAAACAATTATTAATTTTTATGTTTTTTTACATATTGACACCAGTCCCTGTCTCTGATCACCACCACACCAGTTATTTGTTGATGCTGTACTGCACTGGTGACAGTATGTAAAAAAAAAACAAAGGTCCTTATAAGGACTGGTAAGGTATAGGGTACTACAGTACATAGGGTTGAGTGAGGTACAGTCTGCCATTCTATAAGGACTGGTATAGGTCCACAATACATAGGGTTGAGGTGCACTACTGCTGACCGCTGCCCTATACTGCAGCAGTCCTTCATCAGTATAGGGACTGACGTACAGTCTGCTAATCACTCACACACAACCTACTTGGACCACAAAAGTCCTTATAAGGACTGGTAAGGTATAGGGTACTACAGTACATAGGGTTGAGTGAGGTACAGTCTGCTACTCTATAAGGACTGGTATAGGTCCACAATACATAGGGTTGAGGTGCACTACTGCTGACCGCTGCCCTATACTGCAGCAGTCCTTCATCGGTATAGGGACTGACGTACAGTCTGCTAATCACTCACACACAACCTACTTGGTCCACAAAAGTCCTTATAAGGACTGGTAAGGTATAGGGTGCTACAGTACATAGGGTTGAGTGAGGTACAGTCTGCTACTCTATAAGGACTGGTATAGGTCCACAATACATAGGGTTGAGGTGCACTACTGCTGACCGCTGCCCTATACTGCAGCAGTCCTTCATTGGTATAGGGACTGAGAGTTTTGTCACAGGGTCATTTAAAAAATGACAGGCAGAGGAAGAGGCAGGCCCTTCCGCAGGGGTGGTAGGGGTAGGGCAGGAGCAACAGGCTTGAGCCAAAGTGGGAAGTTGCAGAAGGTGCGTTCAATTACTTTAAAGGACGCACCAGACTTGGTTGAGTGGCTCGCTCAGCCTTACTCTTCTGCACCCTCCTCATCCTCTCGATCTGCACCCTCTTCTTCACTCTCTGCTATGTGCACCCCCAAAGACACTACCACCAACAACACCACCACCACCACCACCACCACCACATACCTTCCGCTTGAGTCACTGGAATTATTTTCCGATCCATATCAAGACATTTCTGATGCGCAGCCACTCTTGGTATTGGATCAGGAAGAGGAGGCAACAACAACCGCTACTCAGCAATCTGACGACAGTACCCAGATCAGCCCAAGGAGGAGGTTGGTCCCCGGTGTTGCTGCCTACTCCGAGATCTCTACTTATAGTGGTGGGGAAGGTGACGTTGATGATGACGTGTCTAGTGATGTCACGTGGGTGCCCACAAGAGAGGAAGAGGAGGGGAGTTCAGAGGGAGATATGGACCAGCAGATAGGGAGGAGAAGCAGGAATAACTTGCATTGCACAGGAGGGACAAAGCAGACTGCAAATATATCAGGAGCAAGTCATCGACCATGTACGGTCACGTCTGGCGCTCCCAGGACACCGGCACATGGCTCCGCAGTGTGAGCTTTTTTTAACGTGTCCGCTGCTGACAATAGCGTTGCCATCTGCAATCTTTGCAGTCAACGCATTAGTCGCGGTAAGCCCAACACTCACCTAGGGACGACCACCTTAAGAAGGCACATGAGCAGCCATCACCGAGCCCAGTGGGAGCAACGGAACACACAAAGCCACACTGCAGGCTCTCACCGTCCAGCCTCGTCTTCTACTTCTCCTTCTCCTCTCTCCTCACAATTGTCCTCCACTCCACCTTCCATCACGCCAAGTTCACGTTTTTCTGCAAAAAGGCCGGCTTCCGTGGGCCTAATGTTCGAGCGTAAAAAAATGATGACGCCGGATAACCCTTTTGCCACACGGTTGACGGCTGGCTTGTCAGAACTCATAGCCCGCCAACTACTGCCATATAAACTGGTGGACTTGGAGGCCTTACGCAAATTTGTGGCCATTGGAACACCACAATGGAAGGTCCCAGGAAGGAAGTATTTCTCAGAGAAGGGCATCCCAGAGCTATATGGCCATGTTCAGCGGCAAGTGAATGTATCTCTGGCACACAGTGTCGGTGCCAAGATACATCTGACCACAGACACGTGGTCTAGCAAACACGGGCAGGGAAGGTATATCACTTTTACTGCCCACTGGGTGAACCTTCTGACGGCCGTCAAGCATGTAACCCGTGGCACCCGTGTAGATTTGGTTTTACCGCCATGGATTGCATGCAGGCCTGACTCTTCTTCTCCTCCTCCTCCTACTCCATCCTCCTCCCTCTCCTCCTCGGCTGACTCCTCCTTTTCCGCTGCTAGCGTCTCTTCCGCTGCGCCGCCCAAGCTCCCCAGAACCTATTCGACATGCAAGGTGAGACGTTGCCATGCCGTGCTGCTTCTGTTGTGCCTGGAAGCCAAGAGCCACACTGGCCCGGCACTTCTTTCAGCTTTGCGTTCACAGGCAGATCAGTGGCTAACACCGCTCAATTTGACAGTTGGTAAAGTGGTGTGTGACAACGGTGCCAATCTGCTTAGCGCATTGAAACAGGGCAAAATCACGCACGTGCCATGCATGGCGCACGTCTTAAACTTGGTCGTGCAGTGATTCCTTGTCAAATACTCTGGGGTCCAGGACATCTTGCGGCAGGCAAGGAAAATCTCGGCCCATTTCAGAAGATCTTACACGGCCATGGCTCGCCTTGCTGACATTCAGCGGCGACACAATCTGCCGGTCAGACGTCTTATTTGCGATTGCCCGACGCGATGGAACTCAACCTTCTGTATGCTTGATAGGCTACTCCAGCAGAAACGTGCAGTTAACGTATACCTGTATGAACTCTGCGGCAGAACCGGTTCTGGGGAGCTGTGGTTTTTTTCACCGCGCCAGTGGCTGCTCATGCGCGACGCATGCAGACTTCTGCTCCCATATGAGGAGATCACCAAACTGGTCAGTCGCAGCCATGGCGCCATCATGGTACCTTATGCCTTCTTTATGGAGCTTGCATTGCGTCGTGTCATTGATCAAGCTGTGGAGGAGCAGGAGCGGGAAGATGAGGAAGTCGCAATGCTGGATGAATTCCCAGGGGGGCTACTCTATCTGAGACAAGTGAACAACAGGAGTCTGAAGAGGAGTCAGAGGAGGATGGTGCCGGGGCGGATGAGGAGGATCAAGAAGAGCATGCTTTAAACCTTTCTGGGATCCCTGTTGTGCGTGGATGGGGAGAGGAGAATGAAGAGGACGACATTATCCTGGATGATGAGCAGGAGCCAGGCCACCACACCACTTCCACTTTAGTGCAAATGGGGGCCTTCATGCTCCAGTGTTTTAATAGGGACCCCCATATAAAAAGCATAAAGGTCAAGGACCAGTACTGGGTGGCAACGTACTTAGACCCCCGGTACAAACACAAAATGGCGGAAATGTTACCGCCGTCACAGAGGGCTGTCAGAATGCAGCACTTCCAGGCCTTGCTTCGAGAAATGCTGCATTCTGCTTTTGCGTGCGCTGGCAGAGGAGCAATTCCCACTCCCAGAGAAGGAGTTGCGGGTACCAATCCAACAGTGCCTGCAAGAAGAGGCCGGTTTGAAGATGTGTTGGTGACTACGGATATGAGGTCATTCTTTCAGCCAATCCATCGACAGGTGTCATCCGGATCCAGCATCAGGGAACGCCTAGACCGTCAGGTGTCTGACTACATCGGGTTAACGGCCGATGTGGACGCTCTGAGGAGTGATGAACCCTTGGACTACTGGGTGGGCAGGCTGGACCTCTGGCCAGAGCTTGCCCAATTTGCAATCGAACTGTTGGCTTGACTCTCATCCACTGTCCTGCCCGAAAGGACGTTCAGCGCAGCAGGGGGGATCGGTACCGATAAGCGTACTCGCCTAGCTCACGACAGTGTTAACTACCTCACATTTCTAAAAATGAATGAGGCATGGATCTCGGAGGAATTCAACACATGTGACCAGTAGACCATGTATATGTCTATAAACAATTTTTTTAATCGAGCACAGAGACCTTCTTTCTTCATTTGGCTCACTTCCTTGTCCAAAAAAAGCACACCGTACTATATGCCCGTACCCTCCTCTTTGAAGAGGTTGAGCGGTGTCATATTTCTACTGGGGCTGCTTATTATGAGGGGCTCCCACCATCCCTGTGCTGTGCTGACATCCTCCTGGGGCTGTACCTCTGCTGTGCATATTTTGAGGTGCTCCCACCATCCCTGTGCTATGCTCATTATGAGGGGCTCCCACCATCCCTGTGCTGTGCTGACTTACTCCTGGGGCTGCTTATTATGAGGGGCTCCCACCATCCCTGTGCTATGCTGACATCCTCCTGGGGCTGCTTATTATGAGGGGCTCCCACCATCCCTGTGCTATGCTGACATCGTCCTGGGGCTGCTTATTATGAAGGGCTTCCACCATCCCTGTGCTATGCTCATTATGAGGGGCTCCCACCATCCCTGTGCTATGCTGACTTCCTCCTGGGGCTGCTTACGGTGCAGGTGTCAGTGCTGTATATCACGGTGCTGATGTCAGTGCTCTCTGTCACGGTGCTGCTGTCAGTGCTGTATATCACGGTGCTGGTGTGAGTGCTTTATGTCACGCTGCTGATGTCAGTGCTCTCTATCACGGTGCTGGTGTCAGATCACTCTATCACGGTGCAGGTGTCATTGCTGTATGTCACGCTGCTGATGTCAGTGCTCTCTATCACGGTGCTGCTGTCAGTGCTGTATATAACGGTGCTGGTGTTAGTGCTTTATATCACGCTGCTGATGTCAGTGCTCTCTATCACGGTGCTGTTGTCAGATCACTCAATCACGGTGCAGGTGTCATTGCTGTATGTCACGCTGCTGATGTCAGTGCTCTCTATCACGGTGCTGCTGTCAGTGCTGTATATCACGGTGCTGGTGTTAGTGCTTTATGTCACGCTGCTGATGTCAGTGCTCTCTATCACGGTGCTGGTGTCAGATCACTCTATCATGGTGCAGGTGTCATTGCTGTATGTCAAGCTGCTGATGTCAGTGCTCTCTATCACGGTGCTGCTGTCAGTGCTGTATATCACGGTGCTGGTGTTAGTGCTTTATGTCACGCTGCTGATGTCAGTGCTCTCTATCACGGTGCTGTTGTCAGATGACTCTATCACGGTGCAGGTGTCATTGCTGTATGTCACGCTGCTGATGTCAGTGCTCTCTATCACGGTGCTGCTGTCAGTGCTGTATATCACGGTGCTGGTGTTAGTGCTTTATGTCACGCTGCTGATGTCAGTGCTCTCTATCACGGTGCTGTTGTCAGATGACTCTATCACGCTGCTGGTGATCATCTCCTGCACCCTCTTCTTTGCCTACCCTGGTCCCTGACCTTCCCTCTCCTCCATTGCCTTCATGCGCTCCACAGTCCTGAATTGTCACAACAATTTCCCATATAAAAAAAGAATGCTTGTAGTTGTCGATCCCAGATTCACCTCATACATGTGTTATGTCATTGGCCATGTGGTGGGACTATGTTTGCACAGCTATTAATTATTTTGTAGCTGCAAATTTGACCTGTAGGTTTGCGAAGTTCGCCTCCCATTGAAGTCAATGGGGCCCGCCGCGAACGTTCTGGTTCGCGAACTATCGGCTGCGTTCACGGTCCGCGTTTGCAAAACATCCCGTCGGAAGTTCGTCCATCACTAGTGATTATGCAGTGATTATGCAGCCTCCTGGGATATCACTGGTGTGCCGAAGGAAGTCCTGATAACAGATATATAAGCACATACAGAGTGTGCTGTAAATCAGGGGAAATCTGGGCATGCTCATTCTAAAGAACAAAAAGGATTACAACAATACTAAGCAAGTAAGGAGATATCTACAAGCAGTGTTCATTAGGGTTTTTTATGCTGATTTACATGGGACAAAGTTGTGGGGGAGGGTTTACAACCACTTTAATGGCAAGTGAACATTGTATATTTAGTATCACAATAATTTTAAAGTGTATTTATAGTCATAACTCTTTTAATAGCATAGGGAAGAGTTAAAAACCCTTATCAGTTTATTTTTCCTGTGTGTCCTGTAGGGGAGATATCATTTAATTTCTTGTCCTAATGACACAACAGGAAATGAGAGAAAATCTCTACAAAATCACCAGACAGGTGTCCCCATTACATGGTGTATTCACTGCTATTGTTTTTGTGACAACTCAAAAATTCTGACTTTCACATCACTTCCTGTCCCTATGACAATAGCATAAGGAAAGGAATGGTCGGCATTCAGGATGACATCCAAAAAAATTGTATTTCTTTATTCAGTAAACATGTACAATGCTGTAAAAGATCCTACACGTTTCGGACATTAGTCCTTAGTCATAACTAAGGACTAACGTTCAAAATGCATAGGCTGTTTTAGAGTGAAATGGATATTTTGATGATAGGCAACTCCTATCCTCATATTGATTAGTGGTTCCAAATTAATAACTACTGCAGTAGGGAACAGACACAAAAGATACGCTCAGCATCTTTCCAAATAACCGTTCTCCTTTATTATGACGCATTTGAAGGCTTTTATACACATGATTACGTAGGTATCACATTAATATTACAATTGTACATTTATGGTAACAAGGGGCGTTACATAGGCAGGCTTATTCTAATCAGAACTCGAAAGAATGCAAAACATGTACTGAAAACATTATTAGTGCCGTGTGCACAGTGAGGGCAGTGTGCAATACATATAAAATAGAATACAATTATATACAGAACCTACAAATTTCCATTACAGTCTCCTCTCTTTTGATCAATATTTTGATCACTAACCATACCTGCTATCACCTTTAACCTGGAACCTCCACATGCTTAGGTGGAGGTAGTCCTGGCCAAAGAGGCAAAAACTCCATTGTGGAGAAAATAATAGCTGAGCAGCTTTTTTCATTACAAAATGACTTTTCACTGTGAAAAACAAATACATATTTACAGAGTACTGGCTGTACACTCCTGTGGCCAGAATGGCCTTCTAGCTTAATTGCTGGTATGCTGACTTATCAGCACATGTAAACACAGACAATTCTACATAAAATGGAAAAGGTACAAAAGACAAATATGACTTCAACATGGCTAAACTACTTTTCAAATATCTGTATCCCTTACAATTAAAGTAATTGAATCAAAAAATACCCTAGACTGTTATCGCAAGAGGGAAACAAAGCAAACACAGAGATTTCTTTCATTTAGTCATATTACAGTGTCTGGTGTGGATTTGGGTGACTTTTCCTTCAAGTTTTGCAAAACTGTACATAAAATAGATGCTGTATTGAGTCTCCAAACATTTCCTTATATATAAATGTCTCTTAACAATCCACAAGTCAACTGGCTTTAGTTTTAGATCCTTCCAAACTTTTAGGATCTGGAATTGGGGAGAAAACACATAAATAAATTTGTCAAAAACCTTAAAGAATCAGCAACATTCTCTGTGAGATCCGAATGGAGGACTTCAGCTGCTGAGACAAAATGTAAGAAAGTGAGTAACACACTCCCAACCCAAATCCCAAAGGGAGAGAGTCCAATATCCCCTCACGGGCTTGATAAAATATAATAAAACATTCAGGCAAAAGTTTTCTAGTTTCTTACTCTACTTTGTCCGCTACATTGCAGACAGCAGGGGGTGTAAAAATAAAACCTCAAAACTTCTAGTAAGGACTCTCCTATCAAAATGATTTCCTCTGTTACTCTCTGTAGATTCTGCACTCTGTACTTAAAAACTACTTCTGATAACACTTTTTTACTGTGGCCTTTGCAGTAGCATTTGCCACTGGACATCCAGAAAACATGTCCATACAAACAAAATACATACTAAGATCCTGACTTGGGCATCTGGATATATCTTTTTGTTATCTCTGGAAGGGATGTTCAGCTTTTGGTAACACCTTTGGTAACAGGTAAAACAAGAAGTGGTATGTTATAAAAACAACTGTGTTGAACCCTGGCTCTATCCCACGCTCATTTACTAAGGCAGCCATAACTGCTTGTGACTGATGACACGGTCCACGTGTCAAGCTGAAGGGAAAAGAGTGTCTGGCAAACATAAATGATCACCTTTTCCAAAGTCTTGTTTCGTAAGAAGTTGCCCTCTGTGGACCACTGGTGCTTCTCGTTCTGGGGTCCTTAAAGTTCAATTATTAATCCCAGCTATACTGGGCCAGAACTAGGGTGGAATCTGTGAGTTGCACAGACCCAGCAAGTGTCCGGGGCTGTAAATGCAGCATCCTTAGAGTCGCCTGGTCTGCTTCCATGTGTGAGTTTTACTGTTAGTATGGCTACCTCAGCAAGAACCTGGAAGGCTGAAAACAGCCGATCAAATTAACTTGGCATGCTTGATTGGTTTACCCACCGAAGTAAAAACAAACTTCTGGCCCTTCAAATGGAACCAAAAGCTCTCTATAGCTCGACTATCTATATAAATATATACTCTTTTTATAGCTCACAGGCTTTTCTAAAACATGGAGCTCTGCTTCTTGAGATGGGGAAAAAGGATCCAATGACTCTGAATACAGGCAATCCTTCTGGGTGATAAACTTCATCCTTGGTATAAAACCAGGAATAACAATACAAAAAAGGAAATACTCGGGTCTTCAGGGAGTGTGTCCTGCACTGGGCTCACAGCACCTGATTCCCATGCCATCAATTTTAACGCATATGCTTTTTCTTTGTCTCCAGCCTCCTCCAATAGAGGTAATAAGGTGGCTGGATTCAAATGTACGCATTTTTCATTGTTAGATTTGTACATAAACACACAAAACAAATTCATATTTTGAACCTTTCATTAGACAAACACTTAGTTAGTTATATATTTGCTGTGCATAATGTCGGACCATTAAAAATTAAATATTCAACCAAAATAATATCTGTAACTTTGTCTAATAGCACCTTTGCATAAAGCTACAGCTCTGATATATCAGAGTGAACCCTTCATTACTGGGTCCAGCTTGCATAAACAATGGCTTGTTTTCTATCATGCTGTTTGTGTAAGAACTCCAGTTTCATGTTTCAAAAAGACAACTTTTTCCTGGCAATATTATAATAAATGATAAGAATACTCTGCAGTCATGCAGAGATGTCCATAAATCCAAAATATTCTTCTACTTATACCCACTGCACTTACAAGGAAAAGGGGCACATCATTTCACAATCCACACATTCTGCTTTGGATTTCAAAAATAAAAATGCATAAAAACAAAAGGACCAACAATATGTATGATGGACCAGAAAGCACTTGGCCATCAAAAACTATAAACCAACTGGCTGCAGGCAGCAGCTATCCTAACAGGGTGTGTGGACTTGATGTGATGGGTCTGTTATATTTAAATGTTATTATTACTCTCACATCATGGACCGCACATTAAGTTATTATCAGACTTTAAGATTTCATTTCTGTAGAAAAACTTTCTTATGTATCCCATTCATCTTGGCTTTGTTAAACATTATTGCAGCTGTATTCAAATCAACAACCTCATCTTAATCTTTTTTTTCTTTCCACTTAATAAATGTAAAATTACTAAATTGTTATCTTAATCTAAACAAATTCCTTTTTTTACCAATTTCCCCATTAACCTGGATTTCATTTACAACCAAAGGTTGTCTAAACCAGTTTCAATATATCTATATTTATTTAAAAAATTGTTAAACTCATATTAGAAATTAATACTCATATGATAATTTCAATATCACACACTAATATATATGCACAGATAAATGTCCTTAAAGGGGGACATATTACTTAATTTTACTCAATTTCTCTCTCTTTTTTTTTCCACTATCACAGGATATTAAATTTGTGTAAGACACGGTTAAATGTAACCTTCAATTTACCATGTTTGGAAAACAGATTAAAAAATAATTGTGATCACATTGTTTATCATTAGATTCGTTAACCCGGCACATTTTGTTATAAATGTTTTGTCTAAAAAACTGAAATTGGCATGGTGTCCTCCCAGCTTATCACCAAGCTCTCATGCCAGCTACATTCTTCCAGGAGAGCACAAAAGAGGGGGCCACATCTGCGTACATGACACAAGCGATAGAACTAAAAGTTCCAGCATTCACAAACATACTCAAGTATCGCTCTAAAATCGCTTACATTATTCCCATTTGTACACAACACATGCATTTCATTCTCTCTTTATTTTAACGCTTTTTAAATACTTCCTTGCTTAAATTTCTGCTTTCTTTATTTTGTTCTGATATCCTTTGCATCCAATGTATTGTAATACCATACTTCACTTACTCTACCTTCTATGATCAGACGGGCAGCCATAGTGCTAATCCCATCTTCCCCCTCTGACAACATATAAAGGATTCTGTTTAAACTCTCATTACTGTTTCTTGACTTTACTAGTTGTAGTGCCTGACCCCAAATTCATCCCACAACTTAACATCAAAAAGTCCCTTTTTGTCTAGTGTTAATGTGACTCTTGATCCATCCTGCTTACATAAATAGCTGTTTCTCTAGCTGTATACTCTGCATGATTCTTTGTCCCTGTGGACTTTGGTGGTAACCCAGTTACCCTTTGTGGATCCCTGTCCACATTAACCATTAATCTAGGGGCTCAGTATAGGCGAAACCGCACCTTCGGTTCATATATAGCGCTCCTCTTGCGCTGGGCATTTTTGAGGGTCTCTTACCCATCATTCCCTTACTTAATTTAATGCCCATAATGACTGGCCAGTCTTCTCTACGTGTGCCTATACCCTTTTGCCTCTAAACTACTTTATCTAGCAGATGTACTACATATACCTGTGAACAGCACTATTCTTCCCTTTCTCTATAACACTTTGATGGACAGTAGACAGTGACAACATAACATATAACCACTAATCAATACAGTTCGATTAAGGGGACTAAAATAGGTACCCTTTGTCCCGAAAATGCCTTACCGATCAAGGAAGTCTGATAACTCAAATGTAAGCAAAAGGCTTACCTCAGCCGGCTGATTATCAGAAATTCCCGGATCGTCTCAAGCTCCTCGTTTCGGATACTCAGGGTCACCTGATAACCCCTGCTGGGCTGGCTTCGCCACCTGAAATGGATATTTTGATGATAGGCAACTCCTATCCTCATATTGATTAGTGGTTCCAAATTAATAACTACTGCAGTAGGGAACAGACACAAAAGATACGCTCAGCATCTTTCCAAATAACCGTTCTCCTTTATTATGACGCATTTGAAGGCTTTTATACACATGATTACGTAGGTATCACATTAATATTACAATTGTACATTTATGGTAACAAGGGGCGTTACATAGGCAGGCTTATTCTAATCAGAACTCGAAAGAATGCAAAACATGTACTGAAAACATTATTAGTGCCGTGTGCACAGTGAGGGCAGTGTGCAATACATATAAAATAGAATACAATTATATACAGAACCTACAAATTTCCATTACAAGAGCATTGTACATTTTTACTGAATAAAGAAATACCATCTTTTTGGATGTCATCCTGAGTGCCAACTATCCTTTTCCTTACTCTGATACGTTGGAGGTGTCAGCAGCCTCAAGGTCTGAGCACCGGGCGGAACTTTTATACACCTGTTTTCCTCCTATGACAATAGACACCCAGGCAAATAGAGAATGTACATCTAGCTAACTGGGACACAGACAGCAATAAAAACATGGGGTTTAATGACTCCACACTCTAAAAAAAATAAAAATGTTTTGGCTTACATACACTTTAGGTCATTAACTCTACCCACTGTGCTGTTTCTTTCATGTTCCTTTTAAGCACATGTGCATGTAGCAGAGTGTGATTGGCTCCTAGTACTGCCCCTCTTAGACTCCTTTCACACTGGGATGCCTTAGCAGGGGCCTTATCGGTAAAGTGCTGCTAGTTTTACTGGCACTGTGCGGGCAGGAGCTGGAAGATTTTAACCCCAAAGAAGGGGTTAACAAGGGGTTAAAAGCGCCCGAAAAGCACCGCTGCTGAAGCCCATTGCCGAATTTGTCCATTGATTTTAATGGCAGGGCCGGTTTAGGAGCGGTATATACAACGCTCCCACACCGCCCCCAAAGACGCTGCTTGCCGGACTTTTTTTTTTTACGTCCTGCAAGCGCACCACCCCAGTGTGAAAGCACTCTGGCTTTCACACTGAGGAGGCTTGTGAGGCGCTTTTCAGACCTGAAAAAAACAACTGAAAAGCGTCTTCGGTGCGAAAGGGGTCTTACAGTCTAAGCTTGCATAATTGCATAATTGCACCAGGGAACATCCAATTGCTATTGGGGGCTAGAAAGCAATGTTTGCCCTCTAAGCCCTTGTACACACGGTCGGAGAATCTGTCGGAATGAGTCTTATTGGACCGTGTCGTCAGATAATCCGACTTTGTGTGGTATGCATCGGACTGATTCCGTCCGAATCTCCGTCCGACCCAATTTTCCAACATGTTGGAAATATTGCCCGACCAACTGGGCCGGACGGACCTAATCCGATCATGTGTAGAGCATTTTGATTGGACCAAGTGCCAGGCATGCTCAGATCAAATTCCTACATCAAAGCTATTGGCTACTAGCCTGAATGTAGTCCCATCGTAACGAAATTACGTCATCACGTTCTGAAAGATCGGATTTTTCGCCAACTTGGCCCGACCGTGTGTATGCAACAGTTTCGGACACAATCCGTCGGACTAAATCCGACGGGCAAAATCCGACGGATTTGGTTGGCAAAATCTCCGACCGTGTGTACGTGGGCTTAGACCAGTATAGATTGTGCTTTATAAGGGTTTTTTTGCCTTCCTCTGGCTCAACCGCATATGTAGGTCTAGTAAATATTTTAATTGGTAATTTAATGTTTTTTGAATAACCTTTATTTTTGGCCCTCTTGTTTTTTGTTTTTTTTTACATTCTGGCCTGGATTCTAGTTTTAACACTCTCCCTGTTCTACTCTGTACTATCAAATTGTAAAAAAGGAAAATGATGAAGTTCTATTTATGCCCCATACTTTCCCTTCTATTTATAGACAAAGGTCCCTCTGTTTCTTTTAGTCTATCAGTCACACAGATTACATTTTAGACCCAAACCTGATTTTTGCTCTGGCAGATTTTCTATTTATCATGCTATTGTTTATCCCAGGACCCCATCATCAATCTTGCTGTCATCCCACAGATGACTAGGCATCCATTTGGATCTTTATTTATCCCAGAATTGCAATGCAGCACAAATTACAAGCTAGAAAAGCTGACCTTGGCCAATATCCATTCTAGAAAGAGAGACAGACGAATAAGCACTTTCACTTTTCCCATCATTCCGGAAAATAGATAAACTTGTTATCCTGACATCTCTGTGAATTACTTTTTTGGTAGGACAAACTATTGACAAAGGGTTCTCTCTATACAGTATGAGACATATAAGAGTAGCAACCTATTTGACCATTAAAGTAGATCTAAACCTTAAAGTGGTTGTAAAGGCACAAGGTTTTTTTACCTTCATGAAGGTAAAAAAACCTTCTGTGTGCAGCAGCCCCCCCTAATAATTACCTGAGCCCCCTCTAGATCCAGTGATGTCCTTGAGAGCCTTGCCATTCCAGGGAATCAAACTCATGATTGACTTTTGGTAGCAGCGAGAGCCATTGGCTTCTGCTGCTGTCAATCACAGCCAGTGAGCCAATCAGGACATGGTGGGGGCCGGGCTGAGCCATAGCTCCGTGTGTAAATGGACACATAGAACTGCAGGTCTGGAGTGCAGCTTGCTGTGGGGGCACCCGGCAGGAGGGAGGAGCCAGGAGCGCCGGCGTGGGACCCGAGGAGAGGAGGATCCGGGCTGCTCTGTGCAAAACCATTGCACAGAGCAGGAAAGTATAAAATGTTTGTTATTTGAAAAAAAAAGGCTTTAATATTTAGTTTTCATTTGTATAGAATGGAGAGGGATTAGAACACCTTTCAGTTGTTAGGGAGATTCACCCCCTCTATTTTTGTTGTTTACCATTAAAAGTGAAAATCCCAAATTTTGGATTGCCACCAGAAAAGTAATAGAGGAGAGATCTTCCAATGGGTACACTAGTTCTGGTGACAACCAGGGATTCCCTCAGATTTTCTCTCATTTCCTGTTTTGGATATGGGACAGGAAGTAAAGGGAAATCTCAACAATAGGACAAGAATGGCAAAAAACTGACAGGGGCTATAACCACTTACTCTATTCAAAATAGGGGGGAAAAAATCTTAAACTAAACTTTAACTGAATAACGTTTAAAGCACTGTGTGTTATTTCCATAGTCTTTTGTTTCAGGGTCTGCTGAACATCTTTGCTCTAAACTGGTATTCTGATGGTGACGACTGCGAGCCATGCTGAAGTTTAAAATGGCTTTTAAAATGACAATAATATTTTAATGCTAAATGAGGATTTAGTGATTGAGTTTAGATCTACTTTAAGAAATGTAAATTAACCCTTTAATCCAAATCACACATACCTGCAAATAGAAGACTTGAATGAATACTTAGCTTTTCAGCATCCTTCAGAATGCTGTTCCATTTAAGAGAAATCCTCTGCTAAAGACGCCAGAGAAACCAGCACTTCCTGGGTTGTTGATCTTCTTGGTTCCCTGCAGCCCTCAATGGTTTCTTTCAACGATGTCCACATCACTGCTATCTCCTGTAATGACTGGAAGGTCGATGGAGGGGGAACCTCTGAGAGCCGATAGGGACCAAAAAGTTGGACACCTCCTGGAGGTGTCCAACTCTAGAATGAAGACATGTTTCAGCGGCACAGATAGCAGAAAAGATAAATATCAATCTCTTCTTTTATGGGTAGGCCTGTTTTTATTTTGTATATTAAAATGTTACTTTCACTGAAAAAAGCTTCATTATTTATGAATAAATATTCACCAGTAGAACATTGCAGGGAGGTTTATTTCAGAATATGATTCCTAAAATGACTGAGAGCATACATGGCTGTACCGAGGCAAAATAGGCACACGCATGCTGTGGTGCCCTATCTGAGGTCGGAGCCTCCCCTGCCACGAAAATGTGTGTGACTGAACTGTCAAAGTATAATACCAGTCAAAACCCAGCTAAGCTAAAATCTACTCCCACCCCCATTCTAAGTCTATTCTATCTACCATGTAGAGACTCGGCTGTCTGGGACACTCCCTCCTGATTGACAGAGACACACAGCAGGCGCCAATGGCCCCCACTGCTGTCAATCAAAGTCAGTGAGCCAATGAGGAGAGAGAGTGGGTGGGGCCGAGCCACAGCTCCTTGTCTGAATAGACACACAGAGCAGTAGCTTGCCACAGGTGCCCCCATAGCAAGCTGCTTGCTGTGGGGGCACTCGGCAGGAGGTAAAGGCCAGGAGCACTGCGTGGTACCCAAGAAGAAGGGGATCTGGGCTGCTCTGTGCAAAACCACTGCACAGAGCAGGTAAGTATAACATGTTTGTGATTTTTAAACAAACAAAAAGAGGTTTTAGTATCACTTTAGGGTAAAAACTTTAGAACCACTTTAATTCTCCTTCATTTCCATCCTCCCTCAAAAAATTTAATTTTCATTTGCAGATTTTTCTTAAATTGATTGTATGTAATTTTTTTAAAAATTTGCATCTGTTTGTGTTCGTAGTGCCAAGTTTAAAAAAACAAGATAAAATTTGCAGTTAAAGTGGGAATGAACTCCCATGCATGAATTTGTTCCTTCAGAGTCCTGTGCTGTAAACAGCAGCTCCGACCACTCACACAGCCAGAGTCCGGGAACCCAGAAGGAAGACCGGGTATAGATGGTAGGCCTGTCAGCAGTGACAGTGTGTCGCTGGAAGGCTTCGTTCTAAGGTAAGGCCGCGTACACACGGGCGGACTGTTCGCCCAACTTTGTCCGCTGAACAGTGTTTGGGCGGACAGTCCGCTCGTGTGTGGGCTTTCAGCGGACAGTTTCAGCGGACAGTTTGACGGACAAGGTTTTTCGGAATTTCCGAAAAACTGTCTGCTGAAACCTTGTTTCAGCGAACAGTCCGCTCGTGTGTAGGCTTGTTCGTCAAACAAAGTTGCGCGCATGCTCAGAAAGGATTTTCACGCCGAAAGCTATAATGCAGTGTATAGGACGTCGTATTTTTCGTCCCGTCGTACGTGCCATTCACGTCATCGCGCACGGTTTCAGCAAACTGTTCGTCCGTCGTGTGTGGCCATGTCCGTCCATGCTAAGTTTGAGCGGACTGTTTGCCGAAACTGTTTGACGGACAAAGTTGGGCGAACAGTCCCCGCGTGTGTACGCGGCCTAAGTTTCACATAATGTGCATACTAGCACATTATAACTTTGCCTTGCAGGTTTACTACTGCTTTAACTCAAATTTTCTTTAAACCCAAAAATTTATAGTTACATTTTAGTTAACCTTTATTTTTATTGACTCCTTAATTCCCTTTTGTTGCATTTGTTGCATTTTGTCTGCATTTTTAGTTTATGTAGCCCCAAGTTAAAGTGCTTGGTGAGGGCGAGTACTTTAGCATTCTTGCTTTCTCTCCGGGCACTGAGAACAAATACCACTGATGCTTTGGGACTGGCATGCAACCATGCCACCCTGAAGAATTGATTCCTGCGAGTTTCATGTACAAACACAAATGGAGTCCAAAAATGATTATTATATAGAAGTTACATGTCTTTACAGGTTTCACACTGTTGCGCATACTCAAAAGCTTTATGATTAAGCGCAACAAAGTGAAAAATGCCAAGTTATTTAACTTGCATTCCATTTGAGTTTGTGTCCAAACCTGATCAGATGAGTCTTCAATGGCGCATTTAAACATATATGGTAAATTCCCTGGGCAGTCCAGTTCACTGCATTTCAGTTCAGAGTCTATTTCAAGCCACTGGTAACCAGAATAAATTCTGGGCCAAGCCTCTGTTTTCCCTAGAGCAACAGTACAGAATATATTGCTCAGACTATACTGTGATAAGACTATACTGTGATAAGATACAAAAATTAGTAACCAGAATAAATACAGCAGCCCCTGTATTTACAATACATAGCATTCAACATGTCAAAATAGGTGTTATTTTTTTTTTCTATTGTTCACTATTAAAAATTCAGATGGGAACCCTAACATCATTTGGCTGTGCAATGGCCAGGCTTAGAATTCTGGTGCAGACATGTCAGCATTGTAGACCTGAACAACAAGGGGCTATCATGCTATTTAACTTGTGGCAACCATGCAAAACTAAGACACGGGCTATTTGTGGAACTGGCCTTTAAATTTCAAGATTCTCAATTAAACAGCTCTGATTTATTATCCTTATATGCATCTGCAGATTAATATTACTTATTTCAAGAATGTCAGTGGTACATTTATTCTTCTTTAAGGATCAGGAAAGGTTAATACAAATTTGAACAAAATCACTTTGAGATTAGGGAAACAGTGCATTATACTCAAAGTGCGTGGTGGCATTACACAGATTTTGACATTTAGGAGAGTTAAGGATCATTTCTGACACAGAGTGCTTCTAATTTTATGATACATTATAACAATCCTGGGCAGCAAATGAAATTAGTCACTGGAGTATTAATGCTATCTATGAAACACTGTCTGAAACAGCGCTCCGTATACCCAGAGTTTTAGGTTAATTCCCACAGCCATATGCCGGTGCTCTTCTCACATTCAATGTGGGTAGGTCTGATTCCTAAATTTATATATATATATATATATTTTCAAATATTTTAATTTAACCACAAAAGGTGGGTCTAGATTCTCACAACAACTATATGTACTCATTAACATTACAGATACATTGAGGTAATTAAACAATGGGAAGGAGGGAAGTTTAAGGAAAAAACTTACATTTAAATGCCCATCAATGCAGCCTTATCAGTGTCCATCTGCAGCCTTGCCCATCCATCTGCAGCCTTGCCCCCGTATCATTTGCAGCCTTGTCATTGCAGTCATGAAGTTTAAAAATGGTGCAGCCGAGATACAGAGTCCTGTGTATTATCTGCATACCATGCTGTATATAAGCACATGGGACTCTGTGGTGGAAACAGCATCTTTAGTAAAGTATTATTGTTATATTTTCTTTATCTTTATCTGTATCTGACATTATCTTTAACCACTTGCTTACTGGTACTTTAACCCCCTTCCTGACCAGGCCAAGTTTCAGATTTCAGCACCGTTGTACTTTGAATGACAATTTTTATACAGAAATAGAGCTTTCTTTTGGTGGTATTTAATCACTGCTGTTTTTTTTCAAAAAAAAATTGCAAAATAAACAAATAATTATCAAAAATTTAGCCTTTTCATAGTTTGTTATAAAATTTTGCACACAGGTAATTTTTCTCCTTCACTGATGGGCACTGATAGGCTGCACTGATGGGCACTGATGGGGCGGCACTGATGGGCTCTGATAGGCTGCACCGATAGGCACTGATGAGGCAGCACTGGTGGGCACCGATAAAGAGGCACTGATGAGACTGCACTGATTGGCGGTACTGATAGGCACTGATAGGTGGCACTAATGGGCACTGATATGTGGCACGGATGGGCACTAATAGGCAGCACTACTGGGCACTGGTAGGTGACACTGATGGGCACTGGTAGGTGACACTGATGGACACTGGTATACGGCACTGATAGGTGACATTGAGGAGGAGACACTGGAGGGCACTGAGTGGCAGCAGTGGTGGGCACTAATTGGCAGCAGTGCTGGGCACAGATTAGCAGCACTTTTGCAGAAGCTGTTTATCGGCTCTTTTTGCCTCTCCTCCACACGCTGACAGAGTGAGACGGAACGAAGAAGAGAGCCAGTAACCGGCTTCTGTTAAAATTGTGATCAACTGTGATTAGATACAGCTGATCACATGCTAAAGAGCTGCTGATTGGCTCTTTGCCTCAGTCTGTGTTCGGCAGTGTTCAGAGGACACTACAAACACAGAGTGCGCCACTCGTGCCGAGCAGCAGGCGTGTGGTGGGGGCATGTTCAAGGGAGGCCATCATATGAATGACCGCGGTGTAGCCGTCATTCAGCTATAGCGCAGTTGGCAAGTGGTTAATAAATGTTATATTTATAAGTATTTTGTAATCTCTCTTTGCACATATCGAATTAAATCCAAAAAAATAACTTAAACTATCATGTAACTGTGATACAACACCCCCATCCCCCAAATCCCCCCAAAAATGTTTTACCCCTCCTAGCACAAATCCTCTGCCCCTAAATGTTCCCTACTAGTACACACCCCCACCCCATCTCCCAAGACAAATACCCTTAGATCATCACTCTTAGCACCCCCCCATATTTCCCCTCCTAGAACAATACTTTCCACCTGCTGCTCCCCAAATTCCCCCTTCCAATACAATTGGTGGTGCCCCCACCTGATACCACTGTGCCCAGCCATCCCTCCTTCCCACCCCTTGTCCTGGCCCTGGCTTTGTCTAATCACAGCCTTCACAGTGTAAACAGAGACACGCGTCCCTGTGTTAGTTCTCCCTGCTGAGCTCAGTGAGAGCTCAGTGCGGGGGAGCCGGGGATTCTGCAGCCTGTGCTGACAGCTCTATCTGTAAGAGATGATACACAGAGAGCTGTCACAGATCACACAGACTGCAGCCATCAACACAGTACAACAAGCCCCACTGTTACCACTGTCCCATGAACATCTGTACAAATGCACACAACATCTGTCACAGTGTCCAATCAACATCTGTACCAGTGCACAAAACATCTGCCACAGTGTCCAATCAACATTTGTACCAGTCCACAAAACATCTGTCAGTGTCCAATCAACATTTGTTCCAGTGCACAAAACACCTGTCACAGGGTACGTGTCCCATCAACATTGCACAAAAACATCTGCAATAGTGTTACATTGCAACATTAACATTTGTCAGTGTCTGCCAGTGGACAATCAATATCTGTCATACTGTACAGGTGCACAAAAACATATGTCAATGTACCAGTTACCCGCCAATAATGAAATAAAAAATGTAAAGCCCCACTGCCCCTCCCCCCCGTGCTTGCATGCAAAAGCGAACGCACACCTTGGTCCCATACGCATACGTAAACGTAGACCGCACCACACATGTCAGAGTGAGTGCAAAAATTCTAGCACCAGACCTCAAGTGTAAGTGTAGCACCCTCTAGGTGGGTGCTAGAGTAGGATTTTTTGTAGGGTATGCAAATTTGAGCAGGCCTGGCTACCCAGGCCTGTTTGTTTTGATCTGGTCTGGGCTTGGAGGGGCTTATGTTAGCAGCTGGTGACTCACAGGCAGCATCACTGAGACTTCCTTCTTCTTTCTAGAGCTTTCTGGAAAGTACTGGAAAGAGAAGAGGGAAGGAGAGGTGGAGCTGCCTGGGGTACTCTAAGGACCCTGACCAATCCCCAACTTGGATTGGCAGGGGGCAGGCCTCCTTAACTACCCAGGGTCATCCCAGCTGGGGAGGAGTTGGAGTTACTGGGAATATGCAGTCTGGGATGGGTGCAGAGATGTGGACTGTGGTGTCAATGGCAGTGGAGAAGGGCAGCTTAAGCCAGGAGGGCTGCCAGGGCCTGAAGATGGGTTACTGGGCTTAGTAACTGAAATTAGGTCAGCTAGCACTAAGAACTTTCTATTGCTACACTAAAGGGGCCTGTGGTCCCTGCCTGCAAGTGGATGGGGAGGGGGGGTGTGAGAGAAAGAGAGAGAGAGAGAGAGAGGGGTGAGAGAATGAGAGGAAGGGTAAGAGTGAGCAGGGATGTTGGGGGAGGGGATAGAGAGGGGGTGAAAGAGAAAAGTTGAAAGAGAGAGAGAGAGGAGGTGAGAGAGAGAGAGGGAGTGAAAGAGAGAGAGAGAGAGGGGGGGTGGGTGAGAGAGAGAGAGAGAGGAATTGTAAGAGAGAGAGAGAGAAAGCGTGAAAGTGGGGGTGAGACAGGGGGGCACCCTGTCACATCTGCTTGATGTTCTTGCGTCTTACACTTACCAACCATGTAACAGGGGTATTTACTATGACAGACCCTTCTCTGCCTCGTTGCTAATATCTGCATCTTTATCCACCTCCTTTCACCTGTGCATACTAAATCGCCCTGCTAACCTCTGCATCCCGCTCCCCAAACCCCCTCATCTCTGGTTAATGCCACATGCCTCTGTTCATCTTTGCACCCCAGCTCCCCCTTAGGGTTGCCACCTCATCCCTGTAAACCCAAACACATATGAATTACACAGGATCTGAGGCTAATTCAATGCAGGTAAGGCATAGATTGAATTTTATTGGCACCCTTTGCAGCCACAAAACCTGTGTAATTAATATGTGTTCGGTTTTAAAAGATATGAGGTGGCACTCCCCCTCTTTGGTCATGTTTGCCCTCCAAACTGTAATCCCTTCTCTTTTTACCTCTTGACAACCTCCCCATCCATCTATTCACCTTGGCAGTACAGGCTGATGGCAGGCTTAGTGACTGTGGCAGGCAGGGCTTGTTATACATACACAACGTAGCCAGCATACAGCAAAGGTGATGGTGGACCAGGGCTCAGGGAGTTTGACATACCTATGAATGCTCTAACAATTTACATATCAATGCTGCCTGTGATTTACATATCAATGCTGAGCCGATTTACATATCAATCGTGTACGATACACAGAGCAGGGCTGGGCAACATTAGTGGCTCACTGACACCACTGGGCAGGGCCTATCTTAAGGAAGGGGCCTGGAGCTACAGCTCCAATAGCCCCTATGTTAATCTAGCCCTGTGTGTGTGAGATATAACTTGTTAATATGAAATATTTATGAAAAAAAATATTTCTTAATTTTCCAAATAATTGTGGGAAAAAAATTACAACTTCAAAAAACTGTCCATGCCTTTTACTAAATACTTTCGACTGTCTACTTTCCAAAAAGGGGTCATTTTGGGGGATATTTGTACTGTCTCTGCATGTTAGAGCCTCAAGAATTGATAGGCCGTCAGTACATCAGGTGTGATCACTTTTAAATGATTGGCACCATAGCTTGTAGACGTTATAACTTTCACACAGACCAAATAATATACACTGATTTGGATTATTTTTACCAAAGAAATGTAGCAGTATAAATTTGGGTAAAAATTTATGAAGAAAAATTACTTATTTGCAAAATTCATCAACTGTCAGCAGAGTTCTCTACTGATCCAGTGGGGAAATCCCGAAGAATGCAAACTGGTACTAGTATGCAAAACTCATCTCCACCATCAAGAGCTTTGGTGAACACTGGTTAGTGCTTAGACCATGTGCCTTGGGTGAGCCTGCTCCACCCGCCAGGGGGACCTGCGTGTGTATTTATCCTGCTGGTTTCTGTGCGAGACTTTCCACTTCCACAGCAAAAGCTAGTTAAGGATCAGGAGGTACCAGTATTGGTGCAGAAGTAAACGAGTCTTTAGTTTAGTAAAGGCAGCCTGTGCCTCTGGTGTCCACACAAAGGGTGTCACTTTCCTTGTTAGTTGAGTAATTTGTGCTATTAACAAATACCCCCCCCCCCCCCCAAATACTTTGGCAGAGAGGAGTCTTTTCAACATTCCAGGAATTAAGGCATAATGCACAGATTTTGGACAGTCCCACCAGGTGGTGAGAAAGTCATGGTGCAATAGCAGATGTAGCAGGTAGGTATCAAGCCGAAGTGTAGTCGGTATACAAGCCAAACCTTGATAACAAGCGGTTGCAGTTTGGGATCAAGCAGAAGCGTAGTTGAGGAAGAATCCAAAAGTTGGTCATCTTTCCCCACTGCAAATGTCTCCTTAAGCTCAAGTGAATCTATTTTAGCTTCACCGTTTGCCGACCAGTTTTACTGTGGCAGAATGGCACGGCTGGGAGAAAAGACGTTCCCTTATGTCGCTTTGCCTTTTGGCCACTAGGGGTGCGCATGTCGCTGGAGGCGCATGCGCACACGCAGCATGTGCCCATCGCAGCATGTGCCCATCGCTGATGTGAGTGCCCTTGCGCCGCCATTACTAATAACAAAAAAATAATAATAATAAAAATGCAATAAATCTATCCCCTACATTGTAGAGGCTATAAATTTTGCACAAACCAATCAACATACACTTATTGCGATTTTTTTTTTTTTTTTACCAAAAATATGTCAAAGAATACATAGCCTAAACTGAGGAAAAAATATTTATTTTGATAAAAAAAATGTGTGTTATTTATTATAGAAAAAAAGATATTGGGGGTTATTTACTAAAGGCAAATTCACGTTGCACTGAAAGTGCACTTGAAAGTAAAGTCACTGTAGATCTGAGGGGGACATTCAAGGAAAATAAAAAAACAGCATTTTAGCTTGCACATGATTGGATGATAAAATCAGCTAGCTTCCACTCATTTCAGATCTACCCCTTATATTTAGAGCGACTGCACTTCCAAGTGCACTTTCAGTGCACTTGCAATGCAAACTAGATTACTTTTCGTAAATAACCCCCATTGTGTTTTTTTCAAAATTGTCGCTCTTCTTTTGTTTATAGCACAAAAAATTAAAACCGCAGAGGTGATCAAATACCACCATTAGAACGCTCTATTTGTGGGAAAAAAGGACATCAATTTTGTTTGGGTACCGCATTGCACGAGTGTGCAATTGTCAGTTAAAGCGTCGCAGTGCTGAATTCCAAAAAATGGCCTGGTCATTGACCATGCCAAATCTTCTGGGGCTGAAGCGGTTAAACACTTTATTCACCCAGTCACATGCAAATTTAGGTAATTTGATGAATCGTAGTCCAGAAAAAAGCTCCCAACCTGTTTGATGTATTCCTACTTGCAATTTAAGCATTTTCTCCTATCTAAATAATCTCTGATTTTAGAGCGCCCCACAGCATCCGTACGGGTTTGTAGTTAAAGCCCCACTCAAATTAAACTGATCTCTACTATTTACAAACTCCTACATGAATCCATCCAAGTAAATGGGGACCAACATCTTTATGTGATAAAATGGGAATCTGCTTTTCAAAGCCCCATTCCTCCTGTATGCTGGGACAAAATATGCGCAGCGATTGCAAAGTTATCTTCGATTGCGGTACACAAAGAAACAAATTATAAAATGTTAATGTTTTGGTATAGAGGTGCTTCATGTACTTGATCAATCTATTCCAAAAACATGTTTGTGATACGGACAAGCTTCAGGTTCTTTATATCACATATATTTAGCAATGTGCTTCAGGTGTTGCAGCAGTAACAAGATGCATCTCTATCATTAAACCCTTTACACTGCTTACTTGGTTTACCTTTTCTAGGCCTACTTAAATATGCTGAAAAATTAATCACTTATATCCTGATGGTTGCTAAATGACTAATGCCTCGTACACAGGATCGGATTTTCTGACGGGAGCTGTGTGATGACTGTTGGCGGAAAATCTGACCGTTTGTTCGCTCCATCAGACAATTGTTTCTCAACTTTCCCGTTGACAAATGTTTTCCACAGACAACGGTGTGTTGTCGGATTTTCCAGCGTGTGTACACAAGTCCGTCGGACAAAAGTCGAAAGTACAAACACACATGCTCGAAATCAATGCTCGCCAAACACAACATTAGCAGAAGGTGCTCAAAGGGTGGCTCTATAGAGATGAAAAACCACGTAGTACTTCACTACATTCATGTTTGTTGGCCAACAATTGTGTGCCGTTTGTATGCAAGATTGTGTCTGATTGTGTGTATGAGGCTTAATTCTGCTCCTCTGGAGATCTGCTGTTACCCCGCCTGCAAACCATCTCCTTAATGATATAATAGAACTTTGTCATTTAGAATATCTTACGACTAAATGAAGAGACCAATTAGACCTATTTGAGTGTATTGGGATGCCTTATCCTTTAGTCAATGGACCAAAGGTCAAAGACCTTTTCTGTATCCAACCAGGCCACTCCTCATGTGTCAGCATTGTCATGAGCGGTTGTTAAATTGAGAAATAGATGGCAAATATTAATATCGGTGCCCTTCCCCAGCATAGTCCCAATCTGATCAACATGAGAAACCGAGATTTCTACTCAATCTGTGACTGCCTTCTAAACAAATGAACTGTAAGGCCTAAAACACTTTTTGCTCCTTGAATCTGTTTAGCTTATTTAAACTGAAATTGTAATTGGGCTTTAAAACTGAACTCCAAGATAAGCAAATATTGCCTACATACATGAGTCATATGTATTCTTACTTAAATCCTGGTGTGCTTTATGTGTTTCTCACAGATCTGTGCAGTAATCCAAAGTGAAATTTTACCTACTGAATGTGCTGGAGCTTGCTGTAATAACTAGCATATTGATCCATTGCTGATCCCTACTTGTGCAGAGTGACCGTTTATGCATTCGTCCCCTTTCTCTGACCAGCACAGCGATAATATCACCTCTACCTTTACAAAGTAATAACTGGTCTTTAAAAGGCAATTGGCGCATACAAACTGCATTTATAGTCTTTCTGGCTATTGAAAAACACATTTCAATGAAAGTTTTTGAGTTCAGCTTTCAAAAAAATTAATGCAGTTTTATTCTCTGCAAATTGTGTTATTCCATTTTTTTTTTCCAAAACAAAAAGGACTGTTTAATTCTAAAATTGAAGGAACCCTTTATTTTTCATAAAAGACAGAACATGGTGGCATGAAAGCTGCTGCAAGCTGTAATTTTTAAGCAGCAAAAATTGCCTGCGCGCCCCCTGCAGGACGCGTGCAGAGCGCTCTGTGATTAGCGAGTCAGTGAGACTCGACTGATCAAAGATTGGAGTAAGGGGCTGATCCCGACTCCTTTCCACGTGATCATCTGTCAGCCAATGACAGCTGATCACGTGATGTAAACAGAGCCCGTAATCGTCTATTTTTTTCCTAACCGTGACATCATGAGGAGAAGAAAAAAACAGATCACCGTCTTTTGTCAGAGAGACATTGGTTTCCGAACACTGAGAGCCGCCGCTGCTGCCTTATCTGTGCCCATCAGTGCCATTTGCCAGTGCCCACCAGTGCCACCTACCAGTGCAAATCACTGCCCATCAGTGCCACCTATCAATGCCGATCAGTGCTGCCAAACAGTGCACATCAGTGCCTCATCATCAGTGTCAGCTACCGGTGCCTGTCAGTACCCTTCAGTACCACTTATCAGTGCGCTTTAGTGCCACCCATCAGTGCACATAAGTGCTACCTAGCAGTGCCCACCAGTGCCGCCTCATAAATGCCCATCAGTGCCGCATTACCAGTGCCATCAGTGCCACTTTATCAGTGCCCATTAGTGCCGCCTCATTAGTGCCCATCAGTGCAGCACATCAGTGCCCATCAGTGTAGCCTATCGGTGCCTATCAGTGCCCATCAGTGCAGTCTCATCAGCACACATAAAAAAATTACCTGTTTGCTAAATTTTATAGCAAACTATAAAAAAAAAAAAATTTTGGTACTTTTTTGTTTGTTTAGCAAAAAAATTAAAACCCCAGTAGTGATTAAATACCACCAAAAGAAAGCTCTATACAAAATGTAATTTGAGTACAGTGTAGCATGACCACGCAATTGTCATTCAAAGTGTGACAGTGCTGAAAGTTGGAAATTGGCCTGGGCAGGAAGGGGGTTTAGGTGCCCAGTAGGCAAGTGATTAAAACTTTCATGTAGAAAAGGGGGAAAATAGAAGGAGCAGTTGTAGATTTGGAGATTAGAACAAAGAAATATAGTTCTCTGATTAAATTTTGCCATTTGCCGAGAGAGATCTACATACGGTATGCAACTGCTCTATAGCACCGTCAACTTCTGCGATTCTTATTAAGAGTGTACGTTATGAGATCACATTAATGTTGAGTGTAAATGAGTCTTCTGAATATTACATGGTAATACCATTTAAATTGCAGGCGAGAATAGTGCTGTTGTGAAAAAAATATATTTTGCTGTGCTTTAGCCACCCAGCAGCAAGTAAGAAAAAGTAATTTATAACATCCAACTTATTCATTTAAAGTGAGCTCCAAGCTTAGGAATGAGTTGCAAATAAGGTTACCAACTGGGCCTTTTTAGCAAGGACACCCTGTATTACCAATAAAGTTTCACTGTACCATTCTTTAATTAGCTCAATTCCAAAAGGCTACAGATTTGGATGAAGCAGGTCTAGTTGCTCGCCAATTCATTATCTGCTTATCATGTGAACGGTGTTCTATCTGCGTAATGCTATACCGCCATACAGGTCCTTTTCCTCTAATTCCAGCTCATCACCAGGGGCCTATACAGCGTATTCTGTGGTCAGTTCACTAAGCGAAAATATTTTAACCACATTCATTATTTTTAGGGCTGTTACTGATATGAATTTTCATATTCGATTAATCGATTTTTTTTTAATCGACTAAGTTTGATTAATTTAAACACACATACAGATCCAACTACTTTTAGCGGATCTCCTTGCCTTGCAACTCTGCATTAATCAGTGGTAAATGTGGTATACACTATATACAATCAACCGACACTAGTTAGTTTCCAGAATCCATGACTTAACTTCACGGTTCACACAAATACGTTTTAAATTCAAACTGTAGCACTGATGTAAGTAATTTTTTTTCCACAGTAGCGTGACAATCCCTCCACCTCCGGTCTAACTAATCACTCTCACCTTATGGCATGTACCCCTGTGCAAACAGGGAGTCATGCAAGCGGGTATCAAAAGGGTTAACACGGACCATAAACTTCTCTCATGTCTCCTTAGATCTCAGCAAGGAAGCCAAGTCATGGGTAGAAAGAAAAGATCTAAGTGCTCACTGCTTAAGTATAAGATTACATTTTTGTGTTCAAACACAAACTACTCACATAAAGATGATAAAAACCGTATACAATACGTTCAATCAGAACTTCTACATCACTGGACTCCTCCCCCTTCCCTTTGTCAGCAGATGGAGGCACTTGGGGAAGGGGGGAGGAGTCCGGTGACGTTGATGTCCATGATGTCACCGGATCTGCGACGGAAGTCCCCGAAGACCTGGAAACCGGCAGAGAGGTGAGTACCGATCAAAAGACTTTTGATCGATCAAAAAAAATTAATCGATTAATCGAGGAATTAATCTTTAATTTCCACAGCCCTAGTTATTTTATATCATGGTTATTTCCCTGTATAGCCAGGTGCTTGTCTAGAGACAGAGAGCGGTATAGGACACTGTGCTGCAGTGCTCTCTGCGCTCCCAATGGACTTTAGCTGAATGGGTTTACTCTACCTTGCCTCCATTGACCAGAAAGAGTTAACAAGCAGAAGGAACTCAAGAGCTCTACTGGGCTGCTGTGGCAGGGTTCTTGAATTTCATTCAGTGAACTTATCTTTGTAAGAGGGATGGACAAAAAAAATAGCACAAGAAATATTCTTGGATTCCTACCAGAGCCACAGAGAAGAAGGTTCACAGCTGACCTGGATTACACCTTCTAGGGGTCCCATTATCCCCACAAAGCACAAGTGACCACTCTAGCTATAGATGGTCAACTCTTAAGGGTGAGGGCACATCCATGTGGGGCACCTGTGTCTGCACACTGAATTGGAGCACCTTTTATTTGATCAACACATGAGCACTTTACTTCACAATGAAGTTGGACTTGGACTGTTAATACATTATTGTGAATTACATTTTTCTTTTCACTTGTTCATGTTTACATGCTTCTAAATTATACAGCTGAGCGCGGTGTTCACTTCTTCTTTTTCAAGAGACTTGATGATTGGTAGCACTGAATCAAGGGAGATCATGTTTGGGAAAAAAACTTTACTAACACAGTCTATGGACCATTTAATTACAATTCCCAATGCAAGCTGGGTATAAGGGGAGAGAGAGTAGCTTACTTTTCTGTGAGGGCACTGAGGTGTGCACATTACTGCTCCTGTGCTCCCAGTAGCAGAGCAGTATCCATTTGGTTAACCTGGTGTGTCAAGGCAGAAGAGCAGAGAACCTAATCTACCACATGGCTCCTGCCGGGGTAGTGATACTAAATCTGTAATGGAAGACGACACAAATGTGAGGAATAGCTGCGCACCCCAACTATGTATTGAATAGAGGAGTTCCCCCACAGGGTTTTTAGGCAGCAAAAATATCACAGCTTGTTAAGTGTATAAAATGGTCTTTATTTAAGAAAAAAATTAGAAACACTTGTTGTCATTAAAACCTGAGCTCTGGTCATGAGGCTAAGGTATATATACTATAATACAGCAATGTGAACATGGATATATAAAAGATTACATTACAGTGATACACATGCTAGAAGCCCTGACGCGTTTCGACCTAGTCATTTGTGGTCTTCTTCTGGGGGACAAATTGCTCTAGAATAAATGCATTCAAGTTTAGATTTTTTCAAAATCATTTTTTTTTCCAAAAACATGCAATAATTTCTATGTACATGAACATTAATATATTTATCACTGAACGCTGAAATTAATGACCTCTTGATTGGTGAGTCTAAAACTGATTGAAAAGATCCAGCGGACTTGGCAGACACCTCCACTTCACCATCCTAAGAGGAATGGGGAAAGAACCAGCCTAGAAGGCTTACGAGAAGCCATGTTTTGTGCCCCCCCACACAGAGGAGGGAGGGGAGGACAGAGGATGGCACCAATATACCACTTCCCAACTGTTGACAATATATCAAAAGAAGATTGTATTGGTATAATGCTATAGGAGTTTAGAAATATTTTATATATGTGTTTATGTGATTAGGAGGATAATGAATAAAAGAAATTGTAAGGATGTATCAACTTGTTTTTGTTAGTGTATTGGGGAGGTGATAAATTCCAGGAAGGAGAACTGCCCAGCACGTGGTTCTTTTCCGTGTGGCCACTGCTCCCACTGCCCCCTCATTAGGAGAGAGAAGATGTTTCTTCTCTCCAGTGGGGAAACCTTTCTACCTATCTACTTTGCTAATTGCCAGACTCACGGACTGGTCTACATGATGGCATGTGAATCCGACGCATTCTACATAGGAAAAACAAAACAAGAGTTTTGGCTCCGCATTACTAAACACATATACAGCATGCAGACAGCAAATCAATATTTACCACTTGGTAGACATGTTGTCTTTAAACACAACTATAAAATGCCAAAAGTTTCCTTCGCTACCCTTGATCGAGTACACATTCCTGACAGGGGTGGCGATTAGAACAAAATTATTTTGCAACGAGAGCAGAGATGGATCTTCAGGTTACTGGCCACTGTGTATCCCGGCCTGAATGAGTCCATCTCTTTTGCTCCATTCTTGCAGGGTTTTGTATCAGGCAAGGCACAATAATGTCCATGATAAAGTAGAACATATAGGATGCTATACCTCTTTAAATAATATTGTGTAGGTCGCAAAGAGATATACACACTCATTGAATGTATACACAGCTCGAGTTGTACAACTTATACTTGACTTATTTCAAAAATATATAATATTTGTTAATTATTTTAACTGTATTCATTGGAAGTTACTAATTATTGCATATGCTTGGTTGCAGATCTTGGCAGCAAAATGGAGCACCCCTTTGCTCACATGGGGAGGATTTCTAGTACTTTCACGGCAGGAAGGGGGCACATGCAGTTTCTCCATCTTCCCCACAATATGTTCCATGTAGCGGCCATGCCTAGTTTTGGCTGCTAGGGCGAGCACTATCCTGCCGGCAGCATCCCGAGATCACTCCAGACGTTTGCGACTGGCCACACATGCACGTCAGATCGATGTGCATGGCATGTCATGATGTCACGCGTTTTTTCAGCGGAATTGATGACAGTAGTGGAAGGCATTGCCTTCCGGAACGCCGGGGAAGCCACGCAGTGGCTGCACATTAGCGACCAGAGTGCTTCCACCTGGGGGGAGGGAGGAGGAGAGGACATTGACCAATTGAGCACCATACAGGAATCACAAGTAACGTGTATAAGCTAGATGTCATTAAGATCTCATGCAACAAATAAGACAGACGGATACCATTACTACTTTGCTAAAGTGAGTAACAATTCAACCTGATTGCTGTACCTGACTATTTAGGCAGTCGGGAAAGGTCACCCTTACCAATATTCAACCAAACCTAATCTACATTCATCTCTTCGATCATTAGGCTCTTCCGACTTCTTTCCATAAGAACCTATGTCCTTTTTTCTTCTCTAAGCCTGATATTATCCTTTATTACAATCTGAAGGCTCACTCCAACTATATAAAAAATTCAAGGTAAATTATGTCACTTGCAATTTTTTTCACTTTATTTCACTTCACTTGTAACCCTTTTTTCTTTTGACTGCTTTTATTAGCACATTTAAATTATCTCCATATCTTTTACTTTTTCACACAGTCATATTAGCATGATTCACAAAATCTCTTCCTCCCATTTGCTCACTGTTATAACATTCACATACTCATATATCACTTATTGAGTTTGATTGTTTATTGAATTAAGCAAAACAATCCCCTTCACCACATAAAATGATCCTGCCAATATGGTCTTTTATTTTTATGCCATATGTTCTTACCACATTCACAATGTTTTTATGTAATACTTATGTGTAGTTTACACATAATGATGTAGAAAGTACACATCACTTATCATCTAACACTTATTACTCAAATTTATCACCTCCCCAATACACTAACAAAAACAAGTTGATACATCCTTACAATTTCTTTTATTCATTATTCTTTTAATAACATAAACACATATATAAAATATTTCTAAACTCATATAGCATTATACTAATGCAGTCTTCTTTTGATATATCGTCAACAGTTCGGAAGTGGTATATTGGTGCCGTCCTCTGTCCTCCCCTCCCTCCTCTGTGTGGGGGCACAAACGTGGCTTCTCGTAAGCCTTCTAGGCCGGTTCTTTCCCCATTCCTCTTAGGGTGGTGAAGTGGAGGCGTCTGCCAAGTCCGTCGGATCTTTTCAATCAATTTTAGACTCGCCAATCATGCGGTCATCCATTTCAGCGTTCAGTGTTAAATATATTAATGCTCATGGCTATAAATTATCCTCGCACCACAATGTTTAAACAAATAAAGAAAGAGATTATGGTTGCAGCAAAACACTGACAGGGGCTCAAACCCTCCCCTAAATAGATATGCTGTATGTGTGTTGAATGGTGTTGCGCTCCATACAATATAAATAAAATTATAAATATAAATATAGATATATATCTTAATATATAATACACAAATAGTTATGAAATAGCTGCATGTGACTGATTAAACTAGTAGTTCCAAACAGTGAATAAGTGCCATCTAAGTAGTATCCAATCGCATACAATATGACAGTTGGATCGTTTTAGACTAAAGTTCATCAAGTGACAATAAACAGTAAAGTGCATCCAGTGTCCATAAAGATAGCCAAACTAAAATATTTGTGATAAGGATGCAAGATTATGATTCAATCCATAAAGTGCATCAAGTGAAGAGAAAGAATAAAAAATATACAAATAATGAAAATAAAAATAAATAAAAATTATGTATAAACAAATATTAACAAAACAATAAATAATCAATTTCCAATAAAGTGCAATCAAATAATTAGTATCCAATAGTGGTGGCAAGTCTAGTCCAATCCTACTCGTATCGTCACTTGGACATGTGACTTCATCAGGGTATTCCCTGATGAAGTCACATGTCCAAGTGACGATATGCGTAGGCTTGGACTAGGAGGATACCGGAAGTGACGTCCGGAGTACGAACGTGGAGTCCGTTCGTTTGATGCTGTCGTTTTGCTTTTGTTTTGCCTGTGTATTGTATACCTAAATGTGAGTACCCAGGACTATGTCCTTTTAGAATAAAGTTGAATTTTAATTACATACTTCACTAATGGAGCTCCTTCTTTTCTCCTATGGATATGAGTGATGGCTTATGACTAAGCACCCAGAAGGGACCACCTATATTACCTATACCACCTGATTGCTGGAAGTAATAATTGCTCTCTACCTTACAGCAGTGAGGTAAGGTAGTCATTGCACCTAGTGTGTGGACACTGATTGTTTGAAGATTCACAAGATCACCGGTGGAGTTTTAATTTGTGGTCACGGAGTCATTATATGCTTATGACACAGAGTGGATCCACATAGTGCAGGTTTAAATACGAACTAATGTTTCTGTTATAGAAAGAGACATTGCCACCGCTATTGGATACTAATTATTTGATTGCACTTTATTGGAAATTGATTATTTATTGTTTTGTTAATATTTGTTTATACATAATTTTTATTTATTTTTATTTCCATTATTTGTATATTTTTTATTCTTTCTCTTCACTTGATGCACTTTATGGATTGAATCATAATCTTGGATCCTTATCACAAATATTTTAGTTTGGCTATCTTTATGGACACTGGATGCACTTTACTGTTTATTGTCACTTGATGCACTTTAGTCTAAAACGATCCAACCGTCATATTGTATGTGATTGGATACTACTTAGATGGCACTTATTCACTGTTTGGAACTACTAGTTTAATCAGTCACATGCAGCTATTTCATAACTATTTGTGTATTATATATTAAGATATATATCTATATTTATATTTGTAATTTTATTTATATTGTATGGAGCGCAACACCATTCAACACACATACAGCATATTAATGCTCATGTACATGGAAATTATTGCATGTTTTTGGAAAAAAATATTATATAAAAAAAAAACTTGAATGCATTTATTCTAGAGTAATTTGTCCCAAAGAAGAAGACCACAACTGACTAGGTCAAAACAGGTCGGGGCTTCAACCTGTGTATCACTGTAATGTAATCTTTTATATATCCATGTTCAGATTGCTGTATTATGGTGTATATACCTTAGCCTCATGACCAGAGATCATGTTTTAATGTCAACAAGTGTTTTTTTCTTAAATAAAGACCCTTTTATACACAAGCTGTGATATTTTTGCTGCTTAAGAACCACGTGGGGAAACTCATCTATTCAATACATAGTTGGGGTGCGCAGCTATTCCTCACATTAGTGTCATCTTCCATTACATATATTTTTAGGTGGCTAAACACCCTCTTCCCCGATACCTATGAGTTGAAATATGAGCTGTGTGTCTTTTGTTCAATTGTGTATAATACCCCTGTGATATACAACAATAATTCCATGATGAGTGTTTTCCAAGGTGAAGAATGGGCGAGTCTCATGTCTGTCTATGAGACTGATTTTGAAAGGGGAGATCAGATTGAAACTCAAATCTCCTCCCTTATTCAAAAATTAGGTCGAATACTCGAAAAAAATCTGCACTTTTTTGGCACACCAAGTCTTTTGATAGATATGTGAGGGAACTAATTAACCTGGGTTACGTGTACAAGTTTTTCCAAATTTGGAGCAAATTAGCAAAGAATGCAAAAAAGAATGGGAGGAAAATTTGAGGCAGTGTTCAAAAGAAATGATGCTTATTCTAACTAGAGAGTACAATAAGTAAATTGAATTGTTGGATCTATAAATCAGCAACTTGGAATTGGCCCTGGTTCCTTTTATAGACCATAAGCTATATTTCAAGATACAGGCTCCGATCATGCATATGATGCTTCACAGACCGATCACTCTTTGTCCACAACACAGACAAATCCAACACATAATACAGGATCAGGGGAATCTGATTCCTCATTCTCAGACACTAACAGTCTAGCAATGTTAGTCATACTGTCCAACTGACAGGTCGTCTAAAATCTGCAACGACAAAATCTTTAAACACAGGGAGCCTGTTCCTCCCCCCAAACGAACAGGGGAGCGAAAGGTCTGGACCAATATGTAATTTGGATCCAGCCCGACCCCCAAGGGTAATCAATTTATCACACCACTTAACTGCAATGGAGATACAAGTACTCTCCAGAGGTTTGAGTTTTTGTCCTCAGGCAAATTTCGATTTGTTTGAGGTCATCACTGATATACAACTTTTTGCACGGAAATTGCAATTAAAATGCATATATGCCAAAAATTATGTAGATTTTGACATCCCAGATTGGTCCAAGTATAGCATGAAGGAATTTAAAGCTCACCCTCCTCTTTCAAGAAAGCAACACAGTAGATTTAATTGATCAGATTGACCTCAATAAAATTGTTGAGGATATAAATAAATCCACATTTACAATGCCTTGCGAAAGTATTCGGCCCCCTTGAACTTTTCAACCTTTTGCCACATTTCAGGCTTCAAACATAAAGATATAAAATTTTTATTTTTTGTGAAGAATCACCAACAAGTGGGACACAATTGTGAAGTGGAACGAAATCTATTGGATTTTTGAAACTTTTTTAACTAATAAAAAAATGAAAAGTGGGGCGTGCAAAATTATTCGGCCCCCTTGCGTTAATACTTTGTAGAGCCACCTTTTGCTGCGATTACAGCTGCAAGTCGCTTGGGGTATGTCTCTATCAGTTTTGCACATCGAGAGACTGAAATTCTTGCCCATTCTTCCTTGCAAAACAGCTCGAGCTCAGTGAGGTTGGATGGAGAGCATTTGTGAACAGCAGTTTTCAGCTCTTTCCACAGATTCTCGATTGGATTCAGGTCTGGACTTTGACTTTGCCATTCTAACACCTGGATACGTTTATTTGTGAACCATTCCTTTGTAGATTGTGCTGTATGTTTGGGATCATTGTCTTGTTGGAAGATAAATCTCCGTCCTAGTTTCAGGTCTTTTGCAGACTCCAACAGGTTTTCATCCAGAATGGTCCTGTATTTGGCTGCATCCATCTTCCCCTCAATTTTAACCATCTTTCCTGGCCCTGCTAAAGAAAAGCAGGCCCAAACCATGATGCTGAGACCACCATGTTTGACAGTGGGGATGGTGTGTTGAGGGTGATGAGCTGTGTTGCTTTTACACCAAACATATCGTTTTGCATTGTGGGCAAAAAGTTTGATTTTGGTTTCATCTGACCAGAGCACCTTCTTCCACATGTTTGGTGTATCTCCCAGGTGGCTTGTGGCAAACTTTAGACAAGACTTTTTATGGATATCTTTGAGAAATGGCTTTCTTCTTGCCATTCTTCCATAAAGGCCAGATTTGTGCAGTGTACGACTGATTGTTGTCCTATGGACAGACTCTCCCACCTCAGCTGTAGTTTTCTGCAGTTCATCCAGAGTGATCATGGGCCTCTTGGCTGCATCTCTGATCAGTCTTCTCCTTGTCTGAGCTGAAAGTTTAGAGGGACGGCCAGGTCTTGGTAGATTTGCAGTGGTCTGATACTCCTTCCATTTCAAAATGATCACTTGCACAGTGCTCCTTGGGATGTTTAAAGCTTGGGAAATCTTTTTGTATCCAAATCTGGCTTTAAACTTCTCCACAACAGTATTACGGACCTGCCTGATGTGTTCCTTGGTCTTCATGATGCTTCTCTGTGCTTTCAACAGAACCCTGAGACTATCACAGAGCAGGTGCATTTATACAGAGACTTGATTACACACAGGTGGATTCTATTTATTACCATCAGTCATTTAGGACAACATTGGATCATTCAGAGATCCTCGCTGAACTTCTGGAGTGAATTTGCTGCACTGAAAGTAAAGGGGCTGAATAATTTTGCACGCACCACTTTTCAGTTCTTTATTTGCTAAAAAATGTATCCAATTATCCAATAGATTTCGTTCCACTTCACAATTGTGTCCCACTTAAAATGTTATATCTTTATGTTTGAAGCCTGAAATGTGGCAAAAGGTTGAAAAGTTCAAGGGGGCCGAATACTTTCGCAAGGCACTGTATTCCTACTACTGTTTAAAAAGCCACCTACAAAATTTCCCCCACCCAATACAAACCCCAATGTGGCAACTTTTTTAAACAAACCATCAGGAACATCTGTAAATTGCTATTCAAGAAAAATAATCCCCAAAATCTGACTGACGAGGAAAACAAGGCCCTGCAATCTCTGTGTAAAAACCAGTCCATCATAGCAAAAGCTTCAGGCATAGGAGACAATGTTGTCCTTATGGACAACCTCTTTTACAAATCAATGTGTCAGAAAATTCTGAACACATCGTGGTATAGACCTATCCCAGTTGGGTTGATTGATCAATTCAACAAGGAATTTTATATGTTTTTTGATCAAGCATATGAAGGAGGCATCATTCCAGAGGACCTCTGTTAATTCATTAGGATCAAACACTCGAGGGTGGCTACTTTTTATAGCGTTCCCAAAATACATAAGGACTCTACAAATCCTACAGGATGTCCCATAGTTTCCGGAAACAAACAATTCATGAACTAACTATTTCAGATGAGTCTATCCTGCCATAGATGTAGAGGCGCTGTACAGCTCAATCCCCCATAACAACGGATTGGCTGCTGCTCATAGGGTCCTACAACAAGGTATCCATCAGGTTAGGGCTTTGAATTAAGTCATACTCAATGGTCTCAAATACATTTTTAATCATAATTCTTTCTTGTTTGATGGTTCCCACTACCTCCAGGTACAAGGCGTAGTGATGGGGGACATGCTGTGCCCCATCCTACACCAGTCTGTACCTGGGGGACTGGGAACGATCCCTTCTAAGCAGCAAGGACCTTGTCGAGTATACGAGCCATGGCTCCGATACATCTACGACATCTTCGTTGTCTGGGAGGGACCAGAAGAAACCCTGATAGAGTTCTTCCACAAGATCAACATTAATGATTTAAGTTTAAAATTCACAATGATACATGACAAGAACTAACAACATCCTCAAGATGTTCTAATGACATCCTCAAGAAGAAGCAGGCAAACTCAAAGATAGAATGTCTGAAAATTCTCTAAACAAACTTCTCTTCAAATCCAACCCCAAAAAAGCTTCAGACTGTGATCCAACCAGGATAATTTTGCATTTTCAAAACAACACAAGCAAATTAGAGAAATTATTCAACGCCACTGGACAATACTTACGGATGATTCAAAAGTCCAGAAGTTTATATCCAATGTCCCCTCTATCACATTCAAGAGAGCCACATCGGTAAAGGACAGACTAGTTCAAAGTGAATACAAGTGTATTGGGGAGGTGATAAATTCCAGGAAGGAGCACTGCCCAGCACGGGTCCTTTTCCATGTGGCTACTGCTCCCACTGCCCCCTCATTAGGAGAGAGAAGATGTTTCTTCTCCCCAATAAGGAAACCTTTCTACCTATCCACTTTGCTAATTGCCAGACTCGCAGACTGGTCTACATGATGGTATGTGAATGCGGTGCATTCTACATAGGAAAAACAAAACAAGAGTTTTGGCGCCGCATTACTAAACTCATATATACGGGATGCAGATAGGAAATCAATATTTACCTCTTGGTAGACATGTAGTCTTTAAACACAACTATAAAATGGCAAAAGCTTCCTTTGCCGCCCTTGATCGCGTGCACATTCCCGACAGGGGTGGCGACTGGAACAAAATTATTTTGCAACAAGAGCAGAGATGGATCTTCAGGTTACTGGCCACTATGTATCCCAGCCTGTATGAGTCCATCTCTTTTGCTCCATTCTTGCAGGGTTTTGTATCAGGCAAGGCACAATAATGTCCATGATAAAGTAGAACATATAGGATGCTATACCTCTTTAAGTAATATTGTGTAGGTCGTGGACAGATATGCACACTCATTGAATGTACACACTGCTCGAGTTGCACAACTTATACTTGACTTATCCCAAAAATACATAATATTTGTTAATTAATATTTTAACTATTAATTGGAAGATACGAATTCTTGCATATGTTTGGTTGCAGATCATGGTGGTAAAATGGCACACCCCTCGGCTCACATGGGGTGGATTTTCAGTCCTTTATGGCAGGAAGAGGGGAAATGCGGTTTATCCCTCTTCCCCACAATATGCTCCATGTGGCGGCCATGCCTAGTTTTGGCCAGATCAGTGTGCGCGGCACGTCATGACGTCACTGTTTTTTTCGGTGGAAGTGACAACAGTAGTCGGAGGCATTGCCTTTCAGAATGCCGGGGAAGCCACAGGGTGGTGAAGTGGAGGTGTCTGCCAAGTCTGCTGGATCTTTTCATTATGATCTTAGCATCTTAGCATTATACCAATGCAATCTTCTTTTGATATATTGTCAACAGTTGGAAAGTGGTATATTGGTGCCATCCTCTGTCCTCCCCTCCCTTCTCTGTGTGAGGGGGCACAAAACGTGGCTTCTCTTAAGCCTTCTAGGCCGGTTCTTTCCCCATTTCTCATAGGGTGGTGAAGTGGAGGTTTCTGCCAAGTCCGCCGGATCTTTTCAATCAATTTTAGACACACCAATCATGAGGTCATTAATTTCAGCGTTTAGTGGTAAATATATTAATGCTCCTGTACATAGAAATTATTGCATGTTTTTGGAAAAAAAAAATATTTTGAAAAAATCTAAACTTGAATGCATTTATTCTAAAGCAATTTGTCCCCCAGAAGAAGACCACAACTGAATAGGTTGAAACTTGTCAGGGCTTCTAGCATGTGTATCACTATAATGTAATCTTTTAAATATCCATATTCACATTGCTGTATTATGGTATATGTACCTTAGGCTCATGACCAGAGCCCATGTTTTAATGTCAACAAGTGTTTCTAATTTTTTCTTAAATAAATACCCTTTTTATACACTTAACAAGCTGTGATATTTTTGCTGCTTAAAAACCCAGTGGGGGAACTCCTCTATATGATAATAAATCTGGACTCTAGGCAAACCTGACAGCTTTGTAAAAAATAACGAATCGTTAAATTTATTTTTTAAATGGAAGCAGTGTAGGTTTCTGATTTGACCTGGTATCAATCCCTTGTAGTTCCTGTATAGTAGGGCTGGAGTGTGGGAGAAAGAACAGTAGAAAGAGGCAATTGGTTAATATGGTGACAAGAAGTATGCTGATAGGAAGAGTAAACAAATTGACAGAGAGATAAGCTCATCACTATGCTGCTTCTCCTTTCACTGTCCAATCACAGGCTAGGGCAGGTCCAGGATGACCTGGGCTCAGAGGAAGTTGTTTGAAAGATGTCGTCAGACTGATAACTTCTAGCACCAGAATAAATGTGCTGCAGAGAAATCTCTGGATTGAAAGTTAATATTGTAGCAAAGCCTGGTTTTGTTATTTTATCTTGCAATGGGCTGTTCATTTTTATCTCGTTATTTTTGTCTGGTGTTCTTTTTAAAAAATGTTCAATTAACATATGATAATACTTCATAGATTTACAATTGCAGTTATTTTTCTATAAATTCTTGATTCTGGTAGAACTGTGTGTTCCCAAAAGAAACCTGACTGAGGTAAATGTTCCTTAATATGTCACACACTCCCCTCCTCAGACACTGCAGCTCACAGTGGGATTGTTTCAGCAGCAGAGGCAGTGTTGTCATTGCTATTTGTGGGCAGGTGCTAATTGACGAGCTACAAGAATGTAAATCAGCAGTGGCAATGCTTCAACATTTTTTCATTCCACTGTAGTACAACCATGTACAGCCTATGTGGGTGGCAACTTTGCTCTGAATTCAGAAGAAGTGTAGCATTGTTGCCACACTAGCACAGAAATTTGCATTAGATGGACATCACTGACAGAATCAACAGGTTCTGGGACATTGCAGGGGGACTAAGATCAAACTGTAAGTGCAGATTCACTTATAATTTAGTGCTAAAGTACATACAGTATTTACAGGTAGGCCACAGCTCTACTTATATTGGTCACCCATACCAGCCATCAGTTGCTTTTTCACCAACTTCTTAGGTACACATCTCATAAGCAAAACACAGTCAACGTCAGTCAGAAGGTGGTATTCGGGATTCCTGTGCTGTCATTTTAGCGAACGCCGAACAGACCAGTAGTGGTTAACCTGGTAAACACAGAGGGCCTCAAGTGCTCTCCCTAACATATCAAAATCGCTGCACAAATTATTTGAATTTAAATTACAGATAGACGGCAGATATATAAAGAAACAGATAAATATATTGAATTTTGCACACATACCTATCACATTGACGTAAAACATGTTACTGGAATGCACGACAACATATGGTACATGTGTTGGTGCCATGTAGTCAATATTGCCCAACGCACCACAGTGGAGCTACAATTGAAGTCCAAGAGCAAGGTGTGCTGAGCAGCCCGTTTAAAAAAACGGTCTGCTCTAAAGCAAAGTGTGTTAATATGCCTATGTTTAATGCACCATAGCAAAGCGGGCTGGTGTGAATGGGCCCTAATGCACAGAGCAATTTTGCATTAACAACTGTCCGTTTAAACTGCATTATTGTACAGAAACTTGTCCACCACTTCACATTCTGCAGCTTGTTTTCCAGCAGCAGGGCAGAATTTACAGATTTACAGCCCCTGCAGGGCCTTACAATTACCCTTTTCCAATGTGACTATGGCTATACAGAAGGTGGATTCAACCTACAGTTAGGAGCAAAGAGCTGGGATTGGGAGCCTCTGATGTTTTTTGCATGTGGACCCCACTGGACGTAGCTGCCACTTAGGAATCCAGGGTACAGGCAAAGATCAGTAAGCCTGTATGTTGGCTATAATTAAGGATTTTATTTACTTGGTGCCCGATACTCAGCAGGCCACACACAGTAGAAATGAAAGCCTTTTTTTTACTTGGTGTCCTACATGTAGTGATGGTCACGTGTTGGGCACCATGGAAATAGACTTTACAATGTAAAGTGTGGAAAACAAAGTATATTTGAACCCAGGGCTTTTTTTTTGTAGGGAATGGTTGTACTCTTGCCAGATTTTATATTATTGTGTCCCACTGGAAGTTTCCTGTCCCAGATAAATAAAGCAAAATTAAAGGAAATCTCTAAAAAGTGAGGGAAATCTCAGAAGCACTAAAGCAGAGGTTCTAACCCTTCACCACTTTATCCAAAACAAAAACAACTAGCCTTCAATGAGCTTCAAAGGTATGGGTAAACAAATCACTGGTTAGTTTTTGGGACGTTTGCATCTGCCTTAAACTATGCACAAGTAAGACCCCTTTCACACTGCGGCTAAAACAGCGCTAAAGTGATGGTCGTTTTTGCAGTGCTTTAGCTGCACTTTTGTGGCCGCTTTTGGGTTCTAGCGGGATGGGTTTTTTAAGGTCACGTGACAACGTGACCGTTAGACCCCTTTCACACTGAGGCAGTTTTCAGGCATTTTAGTGCTAGAAATAGCCTCTAAAAAGCACCTCAAAACTGCCTCCTATTCATTGCAATGAGTGCTTTCACACTCGGGCAGTACGCTTGCGGGATGTTAGAAAAATTACTGCAAGCTGGATCTTTGGGGCAGCTTGGGAGCACTATAAATAGCACTACCAAAACACCCCTGCCACTTGAAATGAATGGGAATGAATGAGAAGTGCTTTGAAAGCGCCACAAAACTGGACTTTTTTCCTTTTTTTTAAGGTCATGTTGTCACGCGACCTTAAAAAAAACACCCTGCTAGCACCTGAAAAACACCACTAAAAAGCACAGCGAAACAGACCAGCGCTTTAGCTCTGTTTTAGCAGCACTGCAGTGTGAAAGGGATCTAAAAAAAAAAGAAAACAGTTCTGCTTTGCGGGGGCTTTCAAAGCCCAAAGATGCTGCTTGCAGGACTTTTTTTAACATTCCGCAAGCGCACCGTGTGAAAGCACTCATTGCAATGAATGTGAGGCAGTTTTCAGGCGCTTTTCAGGTGCTTTTCAGGTGCTTTTTAAAGGCTATTTCTAGCACGAAAACGCCTGAAAACTGCCTCAGTGTGAAAGGGGTCTAAGACTTGTTTTAACAGTAATCATTTCATGGTGGTAAAGATTGTATGGATTGTATGCAGTTTATAAACGCATAATATGTTTCAAGATCACTCTATCACCACCTGTTTGCATGTTCTAATGTTGTACAGGGAATAATTATTCTGCTTTCTTCTGTCGCCCTGTACTCCTGTGTTTGCTTTATGTTCCAGTCCAGTTTATTAAAGGAGCAGAGTGAGACAGGGATTTTCAAAAACCCTTTTTCTTTTTTTCCCTGGCTTTCATGGCTAATTAAAGAGACGGTTGCTAAGAGATGATCAGAAGCATCATCATGAGACTCTAATGCACTTTCTTTTTTTTTCCCTACCTTTAACATCTAGGTTGTGGACCAGAGTTTGAGGCTTCCGCTAATCGTTACGTTTGGTAATGGCCGCTCTTGAGAATTCTTCAACACTTCAAGGGAAACAAAGAAGATTGGCAAGGCAAACCCAAAAAGACAGTCTGAAATGGGCACAGGGATATGACTCGGGACAACAGACTATGCTGGGGAAGGCACATGAGTTTTTTCAGATTTGTGATACAGAGGGCAAAGGCTTTATTGCGCGATGTGATATGCAGGTAAAACCAACATTTGATCATAACAAAAATGCTGTTGAGTACCATAGTAGCCCAAAAACTGTAAAATATTGTTTTCTTTTGGGTGGTTTTCTTTACATTAACTTTTTTTTCAAGTGATTGTGCAACAGCAGCAGTACATTTATAGCATAGGTTTTATCAATATGAATGTTAATACATAAATTAGCCAAGTATTATTATAGTCCATTGAATTCTTAGTGGTTTTTGCCCGTGTGTTTTTTCTTATTTTTATCTGATGGTTTATTATAAAATGGTTAAATTGTTGTTATTTAAATTATTATTATTACTACAGGTACTTAAATTATTTCATCATATCCATTCTGTTCACCAGCTTTCTATATCCCATAACCATAAAATGTATTCATATTTTACAGCATGACCATGTTTATAATTTTATTATCACAACATAAATTTTAAAATGAAGAGGAATAGCAAAATGATGATACTCAGAAAAACTTTCAGTGTTTTTGAAAGACTTTTTAGCTCGTTCTTGCATCCATCAAATGACTGGTGTCTAGAATGAAATAGTTGCAAAAGAGTGAAAAAAATAAGCTTCAAATCGGCTTGTGAATATTGCCATAACCAAATATATAAAATACAGTAGATAAAAATACAAAAGAATATGAATGTATATGTGAACTATTGGTATTGATTAAGGGAAGTACAGAAAATAATATTGATCATTGGAAGTTCCAGAGGAAGAAGATTATGTGTTCTAGTGAAGAGTCCTCTTGATGATAACTCATGAGCTAAGTGACAAATTGCTTTTTGTTTCAGAATCAATGGAAAACAAGAGGCCATTGAATGTTATTATATGCAGTATATTGGTGTTATTGTAGGACGCTGGGATGTATTTGTATGGGGTGGTTTAAATTATGAGAAATGTCTAGTTTTCCATAAATGTAGATTTTGGAATTTTAAAAATGTATTTTTATTGGTTATTTAATTAGGTGATTTAATGTTTTCATAGGTTGTACTGCTGATAATCTAAAGCAATTCCAAGGAAAGGAAAAACAAACCTAAACTGAATGAAAATGTTATCTTTTTTCTATAATAGATTTTATATGTATTGACACTTTTTTGTCATAAGAGTAAAATAATAATAATAATAATAATAATAATTTTAATTCAATCGATGTGGCCATTTGGTAAATATATGTAGCCTTGACTCTGCCATGGACTGCAAGACCTAAAAAGGTGACCGTTGACTGTCAGCATTTCTACCTACTGCTTACACAGAGAGGGAGCAGCCATTTTGTTACTGAATCAATATTTATAAAATGTAGTCAGTACCATAAACTGTGTTGTAATATAGCAATGACATCCTAGGGATCTCATAGTGTGAATTTTGGTTCTAGCAATAAAATAGCTATTGCAGAAGTCCATCAGTTGGGTCGAAAATCTATCACATATAAAATAGCTATTGCACAAGTCCAGCAGTTGGGTTGACAATCTATCACATATATATATATATATATATATATATATATATATATATATATATATATATATTTGGAAATTATTGACCAGAGAACAGTTGCAACACTTGAACAGGGTCTAAAAGTTGCAGGTCTCAAAGGAGAAATATGACCAAAGCTTATTACTCATACGTCTCCTGTGGGTCACAGGAGTGTACTTGGTCCTGCACTCCTGTAACCCAGATTCAGCCGACAGCAGGATGTCGGTACAGCATGTAGCGCTACCCCTATTGAAGCCACTCTAATTTAATTGGTTCTTTCCCAAGATTAGTGCAGAGGCAGGCACACAGCAACAGTTCATTCAATCCGGCTCATTAATCAGTCTAGCTGGTATACTTTTAATTGCCGAAGAACTTGGAAAGGGTGTAGGGTGATATGGGATACTCCAGAAGAACTACTGAATAATAGCAGCAGGACACTTCGCTTTGCTAAGCCTCCCTGAACAGTCTTTATACAGGAGAAAAGAAAGATGGCCAGAATTGAGTCCTTGTAAAAGCTATCTCAGTTAGAACTACCGCTGGCACTTCCACCCAAAGCAAACAACACACAGTCACTAGGACTCAGGTCAGGTCAGTAGGCTCACTAGGCTCAGGTCAGTACTCACAATATCACAGGATCACTGGATGCCATATTCCAATATCCACTAGACACTCTTCAGTAAGGGAAAGGTTAATGCTCACAATGCCACAGACCATTTCCAACTTCCACTGGGCACTTTTCAGTGAGCTCTCCAGACAAAGTCCTTAGGTGAAGTCCCTTGCTTAGCTTCAGAATTTTAGAAGCAGGCCCCCCAGCTATGCCACACCTGGGACCTCAATGAGCATACAGCAAACTTCAGAAATAGACTAAGGACTAACCTGGGCTGCTCTGGGCCTCAGATTATTTATGTGCTCTTCATTCACCAACTGGGCACACCTCCCCAGGAATTGGCTGAAGTCCCATACATATTTGTTTATTTGACTTTCCAGCCCTCTAGAATCCTCTAGAACACAGGTAGAAACAATTAAAGATGCACCCCGTGAAACCTAGAACAACCCAATACAATCAATAAGTGCTCCAATAAGTGTTCCAGTGATTACTAAGGAGCCAAAAAGAACTACATTTGTCTAACATCCCAGCAACCTACTAGGAGGGTGCTACATCCACCCCCTCCAAAAATAGGTCCTGTCCTCATGGCAAGTAACAAAAAATATGTGGCATTTCCACTTAATAAAAGTTTTTTATTTTGTAAACAATGCAAACTGTTCAAGTTCAAAGTATGGGAGACTGGTAGCAGGTCATAATAAGACCAAATCAGGTATCAGAACTCTTAGCCCTTGTACACACGGTTGGACATTCCGACAACCAAATCCGACGGATTTTGTCCGATACTGGGGTTGCATACACACAGTCGGACAAAGTTGCCGGAAAATCCGATCGTTTGGAACGTGATGACATTATTTCGGGACGGGACTACTTTCAGGCTAGTAGGCCAATAGCTTTGGTATAGGAATTTGATCTGGGCATGCGTGGCACTTTGTCCGATCGGAATTCTCTACAAACAATCGGACAAAGTCCGATCGGATCATGTTGTCGGAAAATTTTATAGCCCAGCTCTAAAACTTTGTCGGTCGGATATTCCGATGGAAAAAGTCCGATGGAGCCCACACACGGTCGGATTATCCGACAACACGGTCCGATCGGACATTTTCCGTCGGATTGTCCGACCATGTGTACAAGGGTTTACAGCAATAATTTGACACATATAGCTAGGTACAGCCCTACCACTAGCTAATAATAAGTGTTTAGTACTTCCAAAATATTATCAGTGCATTATACTTCAGTCAAATTCCTCCACCTCAAACTCGCTCATCCATGTCTTTATGGACCTTGCTTTGTGTACTGGTGCACAATCATGTTGGAACAGGAAGGGGACATCCCAAACTGTTCCCACAAAGTTTAGGACATGAAATTGTCCAAAATGTCTTGGTATGCTGATGCCTTAAGAATAAAGGGACCAAGCCCAACCCCTGAAAAACAACCCACACCATATACCCCCCTCCACCAAATGATTTGGACCAGTGCACAAAGCAAGGCCCATAAAGAAATGTATGAGTGAGTTTTGGGTGGAGGAACTTGACTGGCCTTGAAAGTCCGGACCGCAACCCAAGAGAGCACCTTTGGGATGAATTACAGCAGAGACAACATCAATGCCTGACCTTACAAATGCGCTTCTGGAAGAATGGTCAAACATTCCTATAGACACACTCCTAAACTTTGTGGACAGCCTTCCAATAAGAGTTGAAGCTGTTATAGCTGCAAAGGGTGGGCCAACTCAATATTGATCCCTACGGACTATAACTGGCATGCCATTAAATTAATGTGCGTGTAAAGGTCGGTGTCCCAATACTTTTGGCAATATAGTGTATATTCACATTCTGGCAAATTGCAAGCCCAAAGTGCAAAGGTCTAATGTTGTTGAAAGAAACTGCAAAATGTACAACGTTGCGAAAAATGGAAACATTTACCCGCAACCGTTGTTTTACTCTTTCTTCACAGCTCCAGCTTTTTTTGTGTAAGTGCAGAGTATTCTCTTCCCTGCTAGACTCAACAGAATGCTGAAGGGTTTCAGGTGAGGAGTTGCCCCCCTACTTTGGGCAACAGTTCAGTTCTTGAAACAACAAAGACCATATATCCAAAAACTTTAGATACACTGGCAAAGGGTCCCCTCCACAAGAATTTTACTACAGTAGGAGCAACATTTTCTTTATGAGCATATCCAGCAATTTATGAGCTGTCCCCAGCCTTGGGCAACAAGGCTGTAATTACTAAGTTCAGTCTGTAATTACTTTTTCTTACTAGTCAAATTGTAGATCAATCCATTAAGCACAACAATTGAGGAGCAAAACAAGCACAGCAGTTCATCTGTTTTCTTTTTTGCAGACAACACATAGGATTCAGAAGCCCTTTTGCTCAGCTTCCTATGAATCACATCCAGATGCGGGCTCTCAGCATTCTCCAGAATTACATATTAACTGCTAGACATGTGCATTCGTTTTCGTCCGAATGCATTTTCGTCCGAATTTCAGCTATTTTAGTTTTCGTTTTGACAAACGATAACGAAAGCACAAAATCCGAAAAACGAAAGATCCGACATAAATAAATGCTTTATTTTCGTTTTCATTGTTACAACAGTTCGATATAGAATAGGAGATTCGACATGACTCTGACAACAATCTGTCTATAGAACCTGTGGTCGAATGTGCTTAACCTTACCTCTATTAGTCCAAGATTATATAGAGAAAATATTCGACAGAGAAAAAAGATTTGACAGAGAGAAAAGATTCTGCAAGTTACTGTCCTAAAAAGTGTTTGGGGACCCGGGTCCTGCCCCAGGGGACATGTATCAATGCAAAAAAAAGTTTTAAAAATGGCAGTTTTTTCGGGAGCAGTGATTTTAATAATGATTAAAGTGAAACAATAAAAGTGTAATATTCCTTTAAATTTCGTAGGGGGGGGGTTGTCTATAGTATGCCTGTGAAGGGGCGCATGTTTCCCGTGCTTAGAATTGTCCCTGCACAAAGTGTCATTTATGCAGGAAAAAAAGTCCTTTAAAATCACTCGCAGCTATTATGAATTGTCGGCTCCCGTAATACAGAGAACACTCATTGAAAGTCATTGATAAAAAAATAAATAAATAAATTAAAAAAAAAGCGTGGGGGTCCCCCAAATTCAATTACCAGGCCCTTCAGGTCTGGTATGGATATTAAGGGGAACCCTGCCTCAAATTTAAGAAAAAATTTGACGTGGGGTTCCCCCTAAATATCCATAACCAGACCCTTCAGGTCTGGTATGGATATTAAGGGGAACCCCGCGTCAAATTAAAAAAAAAAATGGTTCCCCCTAAAAATCCATACCAGACCCTTTATCCGAGCACGCAACCTGGCAGGCCGCAGGAAAAGAGGGGGGGACGAGAGAGCGGCCCCCCCTCCCTCCTGAACCGTACCAGGCCACATGCCCTCAACATTGGGAGGATGCTTTGGGGATCCGTGACCCCTCAAAGCACCTTGTCCCCATGTTGATGAGGACAAGGGCCTCATCCCCACAACCCTGGCCGGTGGTTGTGGAGGTCTGGGGGCGGGGGGCTTATCAGAATCTGGAAGCCCCCTTTAACAAGGGGACCCCCAGATCCCGGCCCCCCCCCTGTTTGAAATGGTAAGGGGGTACAAAAGTACCCCTACCATTTCACAAAGAAAGTGTAAAAAATGTTTAAATAAAACAAACACACTTTTTAAAAATTCCTTTATTAAAAATAAAAAAAAAGATTCCAGCGGCGGTAATCCACTCTTGCTATCCAGCGACGGACGGTCAGCTCTCCATCGATGTCTAATGTCATCCAGCGCAGCGCAGCCTCCTTCTTCCACGCTTTTTTTTTTATTTATTTATTTATTTTTTTATCAATGACTTTCAATGAGTGTTCTCTGTATTACGGGAGCCGACAATTCATTATAGCTGCGAGTGATTTTAAAGGACTTTTTTTCCTGCATAAATGACACTTTGTGCAGGGACAATTCTAAGCACGGGAAACATGCGCCCCTTCACAGGCATACTATAGACAACCCCCCCCTACGAAATTTAAAGGAATATTACACTTTTATTGTTTCACTTTAATCATTATTAAAATCACTGCTCCCGAAAAAACGGCCGTTTTTAAAACTTTTTTTTGCATTGATACATGTCCCCTGGGGCAGGACCCGGGTCCCCAAACACTTTTTAGGACAGTAACTTGCAAATTAGCCTTTAAAATTAGCACTTTCGATTTTGAACGTTGGAGTCCCATAGACTTTAATAGGGTTCTAAAGTATGCTATATAGTTAGCTCCGTCGAATCTTCTTTATACATTCGACAGACACCATAAGCCTTCCAAGACAGATTCGACCGTAATTCATGTGGATTTTCGGACGAATGCAATTTTTGAACGAAAAACTAAATAAATAAAAACGAATTTCGGGAGTAACTAAATAAATTAAGTTTTCAGACGAAAACGAAATTCCGAAACGAAATATTTTACTCTGCACATGTCTATTAACTGCAGGTCGAGCAGTGCTTCCCCACAATGGTTATAGCGACTCCAAGCCCTGATTACAGTGGTCAATGTTCAGAATGTTCCGCACACAATCCCCAAGTGCCCAGCTCCTCTCAGTGTGCATAGAGCCAGACATCCACTGTGTTCCATATGAGGAACCTCTGTTAACAGCTATCTCCAGGGCTCAGCTAACTGGCCAGGGCATCGTCACAGCCTGGTACCTGGAAAAGAGACAATACACCATCTTGGTACAACCACACCATCTTGGTACAACCACACCAAATGGAAAGCTCTCCATCTTCCTGCTTAATCTTTACTCTCTCCCTGCGTGGTAGATTCCTTCCTCTTCTTCGGGTCTCTACCAACAAGCTTCTCCCAGTGTGCAAGCAGACTCCTTTGGAAGAGGTTAACTCTTTGCTGCCCCATTGAAAATGCCTCTGAACCAGGCAGCAATTTCCTCAGCTAGACATGGACTTTCATTGTAATAAAGCACTGCAGCGATTCTCTCCTGTATGGGGCTGGCAACGGCCACATGCACTTAAGGGAAATCTCAGATGAACCCCCACATGTGCTCTATCCTCATAGGTGCTGCTGTAATTTAATTGGTTCTTTCCCAAGATAAGTGCAGAGGCAGCCAGGCACACAGCAACAGGCTGGGGACTCCTTCTGCTGGGTTAGACCCAGGGCTAGTGAGGGCTGCTCCAGGCTTTAGATTATTAAGGAGCTCTTCAGCCACCTACTGGGCACACATTCCCAGGGAAGTACCATACATATTCAGCTGCTTATTTGACTTTCCACCCCACTATGATTCTAGAATCCTCTAGAATGCAGGGGGAAACAATCAAACGTCCAGCCTGTGAAGCTCAGAGGAGACCAAAGCAATAAGCAACTGCTCCACTAATTACAGTGGTCAAGCCGTTAGTTTGCCTCCACACTGGTCGTATGATTGCGCAATTGACCTTCAGCCTGGTGCCATACCCCCTCGTGGCCGGGTTTACCCTTTGTCAGTCTTGGAGGATAAGGCCATGGAGGAGTATGTTGCAGATGCACTTTCTCGAGGTTTCATCCGCAAATTCTTGTCTCCTGCTGGTGCTGGTTTCTTCTTTGTGAAGAAGAGGAGTGGTGAACTGAGACCTTGTATTGATGATAGGGGTCTCAATAGTTTCACGATTAAGAATGCCTATCCGATTCCTTTATTTACGGAGTTATTTGACCACCTCAAGGAAACAATGGTTTTCACAAAGCTTGATTTGAGAGGGGCATATAATCTTGTGAGGATTAAGGAGGGTGGCGAGTGGAAAACTGCTTTTAATACCAGAACAGGCCTTTGTAACACCCTGGCAGTTTCCCAGGAATTTATTAACTATGTCCTCCGAGATTTGTTGCAGGTATGTGTGGTGGTTTATCTCGACGATATCCTCATATTTTCCAAATCCCTGGAGAGCCCCCACACAGATGTCTGTCGTGTGCTTCAAAAACTAAAGCCGCTTTTACACGGGCGGACTGTATGGCCTACTTAGTCCGTCATACAATCCGACGGACAGTCCGTCCTACTTTCAAATGAACGGACTTGACCACACACGGATGCACAAACAGTCCGTCGAAAGCTTGCACGATGACGTGTACAGCACGTACGACGGGACTAGAAATAGGTTGTCCAATACACAGCAATGCAACCTTTCGCTGTGTAAATCCTTTCTGAGCATGCGCCATTCTTAGTCCGTCGAACTAGCCTACTGACGAGCGGATTGTCCGCTGAAACCAAAGTATGACGGACAGTATTTCGAAAAATCCGAAATACTTAGTACGCCAGACTGCACGATGAAAAAGTCAGCTGAAGCCCACACACGAGCGGACTGCCCGCTAAAATGTGTTTCGACGGACTAAGTAGGCCATACAGTCCGCCCGTGTGTACGCGACTTAAGAGAGAACAATCTCTATTGTAAATTGGAGAAGTGTGAATTCCATTGTGAACAGGTTAAATTCCTGGGTTATGTAATTTCCACTGCTGGTTTTTCGATGGACCCAGAGAAACTTTCCTACAGTGGCCCCGACCCGTGGGTTTAAGTTCTCTCCAGTGTTTTCTTAGCTTTGCCAACTATTATCGGAAGTGTATTTGTAACTTCTTGTCTCTGGTCAAGCCCCTGACTGATATGACCAGAAAGAACGGTAATCCACAGAGTTGGTCTCCGGAGTCCATTAAGGCCTTTGATATTCTCAATGCTGCCTTTGTTTCTGCTCCTGTGTTGGCACATTCTGATCCTACGTTAATTTTTAACCTTGAGGTTGATGCTTCTGAGACTGGAGTTGGCGCCCTTCTGTCTCAACATCCTACCTTTGAGAACGTTATGCCTCCTTGTGGCTAATTTTCAAAGAAATTGTCACCTGCGGAGTGAAATTACAAGATTGGTGACAGAGAGCTGTTAGCGATCATTTTAGCTCTGAAAGAATGGAGACATCTAGTCGAAGGTACCACTGTGCTGTTCTTACTGACCATAAGAATCTCACATTCTTGTCTGAGGCTAAATGCCTCTCTCCCAGAAGGGCACAATGGGCTCTTTTCTAGTTTCAATTACATTGTCTCATTCTTACCCGGTACTAAGAATGTATGGGCTGACGCTTTGTCACGACAATTTTCCTCCACTTCCAAGATGGAGTCGGTTTCCGGTTCCTGTGATTCCTCCTAATCGTATTCTGACTATGGTTTGCACCAGTCTCACTTCTCCTTTGGGTGACAAAATTCTTGCTGATCAGGTCCATGCTCCTCCTGAGAAACCTTGTGACTGCTGCTTTGTCCCAGAGAGTCTTAGTACTCCCGTGCTCTAGACTTTACCATTCTCCCAAGTCTGCTGGCCACCCTGGGAGGAATCAACTCTTGGGCCATTTCCAAACAATTCTGGCCTAGTCTACGTGCTGATGTAACCGTCTTCATAGCTGCCTGTTCCGTGTATGCTCAGAGTAAGACTCCACGACACCTTCCAGTAGGCCTCCTACAAGCCATACCCATAGATGTTTTCCCCTCAAGCCTGATGGTTCTCCGAGGGGGAGGGGTCATTGAGGAGGGGGTACTGTCATGGCTGGGCTCAGCCTTTCCTTCTCTGAGCCAGCCTGTGAAGCTCAGAACAGCCCAAAGCAATCAGCAACTGCTCCACTAATTACAGTGGAGCCCAAAAAAACTAAATGTACTTAATATATGTCAGGGCAGGGCTGGGCTGGGCCCTTCCTTCTCTGAGCTGGCCCCTCCGCTGTTGGCTAATTGCCAGCTCTTATCTCTCCACAGTGACTCACCTGTTGATGATATCCTGCTTGTCAGTCCTGCCCACTTAAGCCATCCAGTCCAGATGATCTCTGCCTTCGCCTTGGTCACATCTCTATAGATGCTCTCCTGTGTTCCTGTTAAAGACTTGCTTGGCTGACATTCCTTATGGCTCCAGATCCTGCTTGCTGTTCTATGGCACCCTGACGTTTTGGCTTGTCTGACTATCCATTCCGGTTCCTGAACTCTGGCTATGTTTTGACTATGTTTACTCTGTTTACCTCTTTTTATTATTGTAAAACAAGTGTGATTTAACTGTACTTCTGTCTTAGTCTGATTCATGGTTTCTGTCAATATCCTAGCAACCTAACTACTACTAGGAGGGTGCCACATCTACATATGCTTATAGATATATATTATATATTGTAAGGGGGGCATGCTTAGCTGATTTTGGCAGCAGTCATGCATTAAATACGGACACCCAGGAACAGTCCTGGACTTTTATTTAGAAGGACAGCAAACAAAAACAGTTTAAATGCTCAAGGGCTTAATACAGAAAGTCCATAGCATAAAACAATCTATGTACTCATATGTTTCTGAAAACAAGATGCCCCCTAATTGTTTCCGCAACACAAACAGGTATCACTTATACCTTTTTTGTGTTCTAAGCAACAGGTTCCCACAGCAGTGAGAGATAGAGAGAGCTCTAGCATCTGTCAGCTCACATATACAGTATAATAGTCTGTGCACAGCATTAATGAGGTCTGGCTACCGGTAAAAGGTGGACCTATGAATAGAGGCTTTTTCCCACTCAAAATTTTACAAATCTTTAGGGCTCTAGAAACCAGAAAACATAACAAATGTAAATTAAAAAAATTTAAATTCTTAGAAAACAAACTGTATTCTGCACATCAGCCATAAACCCTGGAGACACTCCTCTTGTGTATGTAAGAAACCTAAATAAATAAATAATTATATATACACTGTCCACAATCCTGCCCGCCAGTGCCACCCAATACATATATGCGTACATACACACTTCTAAAGCAACAAATTCTAAAAAATTAAATCTTGTTTTAGAGGCTCCATGGTGAATTACCTCTTAGTCATGAAGAACTGGAAAAGGTATTCGACACCCTGGATACTGATGGAAATGGCTTTCTGACCTTAGAAGAATTCACTACAGGATTTAGTAAGTTTTTGTTTATTAATTTTTAGTTTTTAGTCCTCCTATCCCCTCAAAGCACTTTCAGGTACTTTATACACCCCCCTCTCTGTCCCTCTGTTTATTTGAAGCCCACTGTATTCGTCTATTTTCGCCAGTTTAATTGAGAATTGCTGTGATCTATCGGCCCCCTGGACCGGTATCAAACTTCCTTGACGACTTCTCTGTGTAGCTACCCTATTTTCTCTCCTCTGAAATTCCAACAATCATTCTTGGTGACTTCAACATCCCTGTTAATCTTAACACTCCTGCTACTTCTAAGCTGCTGAGCCTAACCTCCTCTTTTGACCTAAAACAATGGACAAGCACTTCTACTCACTCTGTTGGCAACTGCCTTGACCTCATATTCTCCTACCTATGCACTCTGCAGACCCTTTCCAATATTCCTCTTCCTCTATCTAATCACCACCTTATTAGTTTCACTCTCTCCTTGTCTGCTTCTTCCTTGCCTTTCAACTACCAAATTATTGCCCGTATTGCCCCCTTCGCCATCTTAACCGTTCTCTTCTTTTTTCTGCTACAGATTGTCTCTACGACAAAGTCTCATCCTTGTCCTGCCCCAACTTGGCTACTTCTCTCTACAACAGCTCACTGTCATCTTCTCTGGACACCTTCGCCCCCTCACTACGCACAGAATCAGGCCCCGACCGCTATAACCCTGGCAGACAGACAATACCAGAAGCCTCAAAAAACTTAGCCACACTCTTGAGAATCTGTGGCGTAAAACTAAGTCACAGCAAGATTTCAGCCAATATAAATCTGCCCTCCAAAAATACCATTACTGCCTGCATACTGCCAAACAGACCTAGTTTATCACTCTCATTAACATCCTCTCACGCAGTCCCCGTCAACTGTTTTCTACCTTTATCACTCTACTTTGTCCTCCATTACCCTCACCCACTAACTTACTCACTGCCCAGGAGATTGCTAATCACTTCAAAAATAAGATTGAGGCAATTCGCCTCGAGATCTCCGCTCTACAGATTATCTCCCTCACTTTACACTCCTTGTCCTCCTGCACAACCAATACTTCCCTCTTTTAACCCAGCTACTATAGAGGAAGTCACTAAACTTTTTTCTAATGCCCACCTAACCTCCTGCCCCCTGGACCCTGTTCCTTCTCAAATACTATGGTCACCATCTGACTCAATCCTACACTCCTTAACTCATATCTTAAACCTCTCACAATCTACAGGCATCTTCCCCAACCCTCTAAAACATGCACTAGTCACTCCCATACCAAAAAAGGCCTCAGGCCCCACCAATCTTAACAACTTAAGACCCATCTCTTTACTCCCTTTTGCCTCCAAACTCCTTGAACGTTTAGTCTACAACCGACTGAGCGACCACCTCATTGAGAATAACCTTCTTGATCCCCTTCAGTCTGGATTTCGCCCACAGCACTCCACAGAAACTGCCCTCCTAAAACTTACAAATGACTTACTAACAGCCAAAACCAATGGTCATTATTCCATACTCTTACTCTTGGACTTTTCTGCTGCCTTTGATACAGTCGACCACCCCCTCCTCCTCAAAAAACTCAATTTGCTTGGTCTCCATGGCTGCACTCTCCATTGGTTTGAATCTTACCTATCTCATCGCACCTTCAGTGTCACTTACAACTCCACTTCCTCTTCTCCAACTCCCCTTTCCATTGGGATCCCCCAAGGTTATGTCCTCGATGGGTCAGCTGATAGCCTCCCATGGCTTTCACTACCATTTATATGCTGATAACACCCAAATCTATCTCTCTGCCCCTCAGCTCACCCCATCAATCTCCTCACGCATCACTGATCTACTAACAGACATATCAGCCTGGATGTCAAACCACTTCCTCAAACTTAATCTATCTAAAACCAAGCTCTTAATATCTCCTCCCCCACATGCCCCTTCCCCTGACTTCTCTGTCTAGATCAATGGCACATCTATCAGTCCGTCCCCACATGCCAGGGTCCTAGGGGTAACCTTAGACTCTGAACTGTCTTTTCAGGCCCACATACAATCCCTGTCCAAATCATGCCGCCTTAGCCTCCGCAACATTTCCAGAATACGCCCTTTTTTAACTAATGACACCACCAAGCTTCTAATTCACTCCCTGGTCATCTCTCGCCTCGACTACTGCAACTCCCTCCTCATTGGATTACCTTTACATAGACTATACCCCCTTCAGTCCATAATGAATGCCGCTGCCAGACTCATCCACCTTACCAGCCATTCAGTGTCCTCCACCCCTCTCTGCCAATCCCTCCACTGGCTTCCATTCACCCAACAAATACAATTCAAAGTACTAACAATAATTTACAAAGCCATCCATAACTCTGCCCCTAGTTACATCACTAACCTAGTACCAAAATACCAACCAAGCCGCTCTCTTTGGTCATCCCAAGATCTCTGGTTCTCTAGCTCCCTTGTCACCTCCTTCCATGTGCGCCTCCAGTATTTCTCCAAAGCTTCTCCCATCCTTTGGAACTCCCTACCCCAATCTGTCCGACTGTCCCCTAATCTATCCATCTTTAGGCGATCCCTGGAAACCCTTCTCTTCAAAGAAGCCTACCCTGCTTCTAACTAACACTGTTTTACCTCCTCCATCAGCTCACAGCCCCCCCACACACACAGCTATTACATTTTGTATCAATTGAACCTTCCTTTTTAGATTGTAAGCTCTAAAAAGCAAGGCTCTCTGATTCCTCTTTTACCAAATTGTAATGTAATTGTAATGTCTGCCCTCATGTTGTAAAGCGCTGCGCAAACTGTTGGCGCTGTATAATAATAATATAATAATACAGAGCCTCTGTATACTATATAGACAACTCCATAATGGGAAATACTGGGTATTTCTCTTCACTCCCAAATGCTTAACAGAGCAGTGGGGAGTAAATGGAAGATACATATAAGCAGCCTTTAGGGTAAGACGTTAATGTGTATCTATTGGCAGAACCTTTTTTTCTTTGTTTTGGGATAATGAAGGCTTTATCCAACCTAGTCAGTTTTTTTTTGTTTTGCTCTCAGTGTTCTCACTGGGAAGATTCACCTGCTGTATTTGTGACCATTTTCTGAATAGGCTGAAAGTAGGAAAAAATCCAGAATTTTGTCACCAAAAAAAAAAAATGGAAGGGACATTAGAACATTTTTGCGGTGTAAGCTAAGAGGGGATTTTCCTCATGGAGAAATGCTCTCTTATTTCCTGTTGGTGAATTAAAATCCCCCCCCCCCCCCCCAGTGAGACACACACAACACTTATTGGGGATGTAATCCCTTGGCTACTTACTATATCCAACCCTAAAATATTTTTTTGGGCCCTAAAAATGTTAAATCTTACCTACATAATTAGAAGCTTAGAAAGTTGCTGATAAGAATGTCACAAGGAACTAAAATGAGAAAGCCCAAGGTAATTTCAGAAATGTATCTATAATACAATTGTTCAATGTTTTCCATTTCAGGTCAGTTTCTACATAGAGAGGAAATCCCAGCGCATGAAACGCCTCATGGGGAACTTGCTGAACAGCTAGAATTTGAAAATACATATCAAACAAAATGGGAAGAAAGTAATCAGGAAACCCAAGAGGAGGATGAAAACACCCAATTCTACAACCTAATTGACGGCTTAGGGGCCAACAAATTTTTGGAAGAGTAAGTTCAAAATGGAAAATGTAGTAATCATGCATGCACTGTAATAAACAGTCCGCCACAATCATAATTTATTTGAAGAATGCCTGTTATGTACCTTTTTTGTGTGTTACACACATTACTGTATGTAGGCAAACGTTTCGGGGCACCTAACATCACACATATGAGTTTTTTTTGGACATCTCATTCCAAAACCATAGGCATTAATAAGCCACCCCCCCCCCCCATACACACACATACATACACCTTGTGACTGTGACAATCCTAAAAAGGAAGTAAACTTCCAAGTCTTGTTTGTACCTATAGGTAGGTATAGGTAGTAAATATAGAGATATTTACTGTATACTGCGCCGATTACATCATCGTCACATGCGCTTTGAAGGAAAGGCAACCCGTGCCCTTTATTCAGAGCCCTGTGCCATGACCGGCAGCTCCTGTATGGGAGTGATGTCATCCGGCTCTGGCCAGTCACACAGCCGGAGTCTGCAAGTAAGTTTCACATAATGTGCAAGTATGTGATGCATACTTGCACATTATGCCTTTACTTTTGCAGGTCACGAAAAAAAAAGATGCTTTACTTCCTCTTTAACGGAAGGGCTTTCCACAAGATTTTGGAGTGTGTCTGTGGAAATGTGTGACCATTCAAGCAAAAAGGCAATTGTGAGCTTAGGCACAGACTTGGACAAGGAAACCTGGTTTGCAGTCATCATTCCAATTCTTCCCAACGTTAAGGTCAGAGCACTGAGTCGGCCACTTGTGTTCCTCCGAACCTTACTCATCATACCATCTCTTTATGGACCTTGCTTTGTCCACAAGAGCACAATCATGCTGTAACAGAAAATGGGCCCTCCCAAAACTCCTCCTACAATATTGGAAGCACAAAATTGTCCAAAATGCCTTTGTGTGCTTCAGCATTGACATTACACTTGTTATTGAGTTTAGGTGAAAAGACCTGAACTTAATCATTTGAAGGGGCCTCTCTATACTTTTGACCATGTAGGCATGACGGTCAAATATCCAGTGTTAGTCTACATAGTGTATTTTACATGTTTTTACAGAGGTTAAAGGTTAAAAAGGGTTTGTTGTTAAGCTCATTTGTTTCTTGTTAAGAATATATAAATGCTTGAATGTCTATACCAGTGTTTCTCAACCTTTTTACCTTGGAGGAACCCCTGGCAAAAAGTTTAAGATCTCGAGGAACCCTGGAAATAATGTTCACATCTACAGCTCACGGAACATTGGTATGGTCAGCGATCTGTTGATAACAACAAATATTTGTAGAAATAGCATTAAATAAAATAATAATTATTAAAAAGTACCTATTTAATGTGAAACTTGTGCTTTCTTTTCCTGCAGAGCTGATCCATTCAGAGCACATTACAGGGGACATTACATGGGACAGGGGACATGACAGGGGACATTACATGGGACAGTGGACATTACATGGGGCAGAGCACATTACATGGGACAGGAGACATGACAGAGAATCTTACATGGGGCAGGGCACATTACATGGGACAGGGCACATTACATGGGGCAGGGCACATGACAGGGCACATTACATGGGGCAGAGCACATTATATGGGACAGGGCACATTACATGGGGACACTACATGGGACATGAGACAGGGCACATTACATGGGACAGGGCACAATACATGTGGCAGGGCACATTACATGGGACATTACATGGGGCAGGGCACATCACATGGGACATTACATGGGGCAGGGCACATTACATGGGACATTACATGGGACATGGGACAGGGCACATTACATGGGACAGGACACATTACATGGGGCAGGGCACATTACATGGGGCAGGGCGCATTACATGGGACATGGGACAAGGCACATTACATGGGACAGGGTACATTACATGGGGCAGGGCACATTACATGGGACAGGACACATTACATGGGACATTACATGGGGCAGGGCACATTACATGAGGCAGGGCACATTACATGGGACATTACATGGGGCAGGGCACATTACATGGGACAGGGCACATTACATGGGACAGGGCACATTACATGGTGCAGGGCACATTACATGGGACATTACATGGGGCAGGGCACATTACATGGGGCAGAGCACATTACATGGGACATTACATGGGGCAGGGCACATTACATGGGACATTACATGGGACAGGGCACATGACAGGGCACATTACATAGGACAGGGTACATTACATGAGACATGGCACATTACATGGGGCAGGGCACATTACATGAGACATGGCACATTACATGGGGCAGGGCACATTACATGAGACATGGCACATTACATGGGGCAGGGCACATTACATGAGACATGGCACATTACATGGGGCAGGGCACATTACATGAGACATGGCACATTACATGGGGCAGGGCACATTACATGGGACAGGGCACATTACATGGGGCAGGGCACATTACATGGGGCAGGGCACATTACATGGGACAGGGCACATTACATGGGGCAGGGCACATGACAGGGGACATTACATGGGACAGGGCACATTACATGGGGTGGGGGACATGACATGGGACATTACATGGGGCAGACTAATGGGCACATTGTGGGGGGTGGGGACACAGCTGGGCATGGTACCGGTGGCTTTCTTCTGGCTTCAGAGCACAATTAATTTCTCCTCCAGTGGCACGCTGTTCCCCCTCGGCCCCTCCTCCTCCCATCCTGTCCACCGCAGATGATCTCACTTACTCGGGAAGGACAAGAGGGGAGGAGGGGCCTGCAGGGAACAGCACTTTCCAGCCAATAGGATGCCAGCCGCTTGCCTGCCTATCTCTGCCTGTGTGATCCTCCTGTCAGCTGCCTGACTGACAGTCAGATCGCTGCGGAACCCCTGGGGACCTCTCGCGGAACCCTAAGGTTCCGCAGAACCCCGGCTGAGAACCACTGGTCTACACTCTGGGCACAGATTATGGTGCTAATGTGTTTTAACCTCTTCAGGATCACATAGTACTGGAGACAAGAGGCTCCTACAGGCACACTGAAGTGTGCAGGGCATGTGCCCCCCCCCCCCCCCCAACTCCCGCTGATTAGACACAGTGAGATTTTGTCAATGTCTGATTGGCTGTGTCCAATCCCAACCTAGAGCTCTGTGTTGACAAACAACACATTGGTTCTGTACAGAAGGAACCATCACTTTGTTTCTTTGTAGGGAGAAGGAACAAAGAGACTTTTAGCAAAACATAGCACATAATGCACACATTAACCCTTGTTAGGCAAACAAGATGTTAACCCCTTCCCAGCCAGTGTCATTAGTACAATGACAGTGTACAGTATTATCACTGATCACTGTATTTACATCACTGATAATGTCAGTGTCAGTTAGTCAGTTCCCACCCAGCATGAAAAAAAAAAATAAAAGAAGAATTTGTAGATGTTATGGTGTTGATTTATCAAAGATAAATAGACTGTGCAATTTTGCAAGTGCAGTTGCTCCCGAGCTTAGTAAATGAGAGGGAGCTCTGCGAACTTCCATAATCCAATCATGTGCAGGCAAAAATGCTGTTTTTTTTTTCCTTGAATGTGATTGGGTATTCTGTGAAGCTTTACCTCATTTACTAAGTTTTAGAGCAACCAGGCATGTACTGGCCATTGAGACTACCAGGAGTTTCCTGATGAGCTGATGGCTCAGTGGATCGGTTTCAGTGACAGCCTGCCAAATTAACAGCTGCATTACCCACGCAGCCATTAATTTGAGCACCGCTGTACTGCCCATGGCTAAGTATTGAGCAGCGGCGCGATCCCGATGTGCTCGTGTCACCCAGACACGGCACATCTCAGATCGGCAGGAGGGCTCTGTGATTGGCCCTCCTGATCACATGACGGCCGTGTCCAATCACGGCCGTCATGTGATGTAAACAAACAGCCGGTTGCTAGGCAATCGGCTCTCCTCTCCTCACACGGAAGTCACCGCTGAGGAGAGGAGAGCAGAACGCTGCAGCCGGCTGATGATCAGTGAGTATGGGCTGCTTTTTACAGCTTTTTACTCACTGATCATCAGTGTAGTGTAAACACACAACACACCACACAGTACAAACACAGTCCCCACATATGTCCCCAAAACACACATGTCCCCAAAACATACATGTCCCCAAATAATAAAAACACATGTCCCTAATAATAAAAACATGTCCCCCACATATGTCCCACTAAAATCACATGTCCCAATGATTATCTGCACACATATGCACGTGATCACCTGCACACATATGTACATGATCATTTGCGTACATATGTCCGTGATCACACAAACCAATTATTATACACTTAACGGAATTTTTTTTACCAAAAACATGTAGCAGAATACATTTTGGCTTAAATTTATGACAAAATTTGATTTTATTGGATTTCTTTTCAAATAGAAAAAAGAAAATATTGTTTTTTTCCAAATTTCCGCTTTTTTTGCGCTTATATCGCAAAAAAAAAAAAAAAACGGAGTCGTGAATAAATAACACCAAAATAAAGCTCTATTTGTGCGAACAAAATGATAACAATTTCATTTGGGTACAGTGTAGCATGACCGCGCAATTGTCACTGAAAGCGATAGAGCGCTGAAAGCTGAAAATTGGGCTGGGAAGGAAGGGGGTGAAAGTGCCCTGTATTGTAGTGGTTAAATGAGCAGGAGCAACCCGTGTGTCATCCTGAGAGCAGGCGACAGGCAGAGAAGTCCCTGGAGCAGACGAGGGAGGCCGGAGGATGACGGTGCTGCAGAAACCCGTCCAGGTAACCGGCCGGCCTGGCACAGCCATTGAATATATAGCAAAGGATGTGTGCGCTAAAACAACATAAAAAATCCATTCGTTGCAAATAATGATTCAAACAATATGCAAAGGTCATCAAAGGTGTAAATTAATATTGAAATGCTCATAAAAATATTTTCAGCAAAAAATCATATATAAACTATGCTTATAATTAATACCATTATATCCAAACTATGTCCTGGGCTCCTGTAGGAAGAAGGAGCCCTAAGGAATGAAGGGGGTGTTTGAGATGTATGGGCCATATAAGAAGGGCCCTATGGAATATAGGGGGTCACCAATGGGAAGAAGGACCCTATGAAATGTAGGGGGTTGTATGGGATGTAGGGGGCCTAGAAGAAGGGCCCTATAGAATGAAGGGGGCCCCAATGGGAAGAATTGGGGTTATAGTTTCTGTATCAGTCTTGATGACATCAGAAGTCCTTAGACCTTTTGAGCATGGGGAAGAAGACTCTCTGAGAACCAGTCTAACAGGATGAAGGATCAAGTAAGCAAATCTTCCTTTGTCATGCTGCCTGGACCTAAACAAGCCCTTGCAGTGTGGGCACGATTTTATTGTCACATGACAAACTTACCTTTGAAGCAAAGCCCTCCAGCAGAGTGCTGTCACTGCTGCCGGGGGTTTCCCCCTTCACCCGGTCTTCCTTCTGGGTTTGTGTGTTCCTGCTGTGTGGATAGCCAAGCCGTGATGACGTCACTCTCGTGCAAGTGTACAGGATACTGTTTTTGTGCATGTTTGCAAAATTAGAGTGGGCTGGTCTTGATGAAGTCCAGGGCCAAATTGTTGTCCCCAGTCTAGCCCTGAGAGAAACTGCACTTGCAGAGTGTAACTGCACTTTGCAAAGTGCACAGTCTATTTGCCTTTAGTAAATTAACCCCTATAACTTTCAGGCAAACCAATCAATACACACCCTTTGGGAATTTTTTTTTTTATTTTTTACCAAAGACATGTAGCAGATAAATTTTTGCCTAAATTTATGATAAAATGTGGTTTTTTTTTTAAATAGTTTATTATATATGTTTTTTAGCAGAAAGTAAAAATATTGTTGGTCTATATTTTAGGTCTTTTTTATTTTATATAATAAAAATAAAAAACATAGTGGTGATCAAATACCACCAAATACCACCAAAAGAAAGCTCTATTTATGTGAAAAAAATTATATGTTTTGTTTGGGTACAGGGTTGCATGACAGCGCAATCACTAGTTAAAGTAGCGCAGTGCCAAATAGCAAAAAATGGCCAGGTCATCAAGGGGTAAAACCTTCTAGAGCTGAAGTGGTTAAGTGCATTTATTCTTTAGCTGCTTGCCGCCACTGTCAGATGACGGTGGGGCGGTGCAGCTCTTGCTCTGGGACGCCATCATATGATGGCCCAGAACGGCCGCTCTCGTGCTCCAACAGGGGCACACAGAGCGGCAATCGTGCCATGCTGCTAGGACACGGCGCGACTCCGATCTGTGTAAAGAGCCCCATCCGCATCCTTAACCATGTGATCGGCTGTGTCCAATCACAGCCGATCACATGTAAACACGGAGATGTTTCCTCGCCTCACACTAAAAGAGTGGGATGTAATCAGGGCACTGATCATCAGTGCCCTGATTACAATAAAGAAATAAAGTGTAACAATACAGTGCTAGCATACAGTGTCCACCAATTCCAGCATACAGTGCCCACCAGTGACAACAATCAGTGCGCACCACTGCCCACAAGTGCCACAAATCAGTGCCCATTAGCCATGCCAGTCAGTGATGGCAATAAATGTCACCATCAGTGCTGCCCATCAATGCCCATTAGTGTCACCCATCAGTGCCACCCATCAATGTCCAACAGTGCCCATCTGTACCACCTATCCATGCCCACCAGTGCTGCCTATCAGTGCCCACCACTGCCGCCTATCAGTGCCCACCACTGCTGCCTATCAGTGCCACCTAACAGTGCCCATCAGTGCCACCTATCAGTGCTCATCAGTGCCACATATCAGTGCCCATAAGTGCAGCATATTAGTGCCCATAAGAGCCACCTCATCAATGCCCACCAGTTCAGCCTAGCAGTGCCCATCAGTGCCACCTCATCAGCGCACATCAGTGAAGGCAAAAAATTACTGACAGAAAAAAAGCAAAAAAAAATTGTTTTCCAAAATTTGTGGTCTTTTTTTTTTTTTTGCAAAAAAAAAAAAAAAGCAGTGATTAAATACCACTAAAAGAAAGCTCTATTTGTGTGAAGAAAATTATAAAAAAAAATTTGGGTGCAGTGTAGCATGACCTCACAATTGTCATTCAAAGTGAGACAGCCCTGAAAGCTGAAAAATGGCCTGGGCAAGAAGGGGGTGTTAGTGCCTGGTAGGCAAGTGGTTAAATACTCATACTCCCCTAGTACACTGGCCTGGCAGAAATAGAAAAATCAGGAGTAGGATAATACTAACTTATCAGAGGTTTTTGCTTTTGTGATCCCTTTACATCTACTGTGTAAAAATAGGAATATATTTAAAGCGTGAATTGTTTATGCGGCACTTTGACACCAGTTCACAAAAGATGAGTTGAAGTTAGTGCTTATGAATAAACAATTTCCAGTTAGATGTGTAAATACAGATAATGGCTTTTCAGTACAATCACATAAAACATGGTATTTTTTGAACTTCCTGAGAAAAGTCATTACAGTTCCGTGTTTATAGCCAAGTAGCAAGACAAGTTATTACATGCCACGTAGTTCATTTCGGGATAAAAGTGGCGGCACAAACAGTGAGATTCTGCTTAAAATGTATCTGAATATATTAACCGATTCTGTTTTTGTTCCTTCTTGTAGGTTACTAACCTCAATTCTAAAATGATTAAAGGGAGGCATCATCTTAGATTTGCATTATTAAAAGGCAGAAATTAGCACTTGGGGGTATTTTTGGTGCTGGTCACATGAGTTAGAACATCAACTATGGGATCCCTTATAAAGAGACTTCAAAAACACCAATGAATCTGCAGCTCTGCTAGATCTGTGACCCTCTCTTTCCTCAGAGACTCAAATGAAGGAAGATCAGAGCAATCATTTTTGTATGAAAGCACCTCCTAAAAGTAGACCAATATAAGGTCTGAAAGCAACCCTATTCTTTGCCAATGTTTACAGAGGCCACTTCTTATAATATGACCTATGTAGCTTATAAACTCCTCAACAGTTTTAAAATAGCAAGCATTAACTTCTCTATTCTGTTCCCTGAGCCCAAGTTATTCCACTGTTAAATGCCACCATATTCTGTTGTTAAATTCCACCACAATATCATGATTTTGGTATTATAAGCAGCAAAGAACAGGCAAAAATTTTCAAGCATTCTATTATTCTTTATTAATAGTCCTTGTAGGACTTTGGTGGCTAGAACCCCCAACACCAACACCGGTGGTGACCGGAAGTGATGGGAGATCTTCCCATCAGCATAAATAAAATGCTCTGATGCCTAGGACTTTGATATTGTTAGCAGCAAGGGAAGGAGTTTGGAAAAGCACATTCTTCAGAACAGGCAAGAATTTTCAAGTCCTCCTATTATTCTTTATTAATTCCTTCCTGCAGGACTGGGGAGTCTAGAAACCCCCAACACGAACACTGGTGGTAGCAGGAAGTGAAGTAAATAGTTCCTAGTGAGGTTTCATTCAACAATAATGAACTTAACTCAAGTTCTAACTCTATCAAAGTTGAAAAAAGAAAATGTAAAAGTTTATGGCTGGAGGTGCAGTTTAAAGCAGAACTCTAGAGAGCAACAAACAAAATAAAAGCCACCCCCACAAACTTGCATCATCAAGGCACAAACATGCACTGGGACCACGAGTTCCACAACTCATCCTTATTGTCATCTTGTAACTGGATTCTAATGATGCTGCTCCATTGGCATAAATAACTACTGGGTGATATGGAAGTAAGAGAAATTAGACCAGAAATTGCTGTGCAACATCACTGTCGCACAGCTGCAAGCTTTATTATAAGTTTGGTCAAAATCCCTGTCTGTTTTTTTTTTTTTATTACTGCTTGGGGTGGTTAACATTCACCACCTGTCCTAAAGTCACAATAGAAAATTAATTGAAACCTCTTGAAAATCTCTTCAAACAAATACAAAATGTTTTGGATAGAATAGATAATGATCAAAATTCCTGTCTGTTTATATATATATATATATATATATATATATATATTGTTTTATATATATTAACTGTGTGTATGCCTATTAGAAGTCCTACCACCATTTCCTGTTCTGGAGACAGCCATAACTTGTTTTGGCTGGGCATACACTTTTATACCTTACAATACTAGTCACCTTAAAGGATTTCACTCACTTCCTATCCCACTGGAAGTAGTCATGTAGGCAGGACATGAGGGTAGATCTCTCCAATCGTGATACAGGCAGTGGTGAAGGAAAGGGCTAAAATCTTTGTCAGATTTTATTTCTGCAACAGACTAACTATTCTGAGTACTCAGAAATGTGTCTGGAAATCTTTGGTTTGTATGTAACTCAGAATACCTATCTGGTTCTCTGTTGCAGTGAGAATGCCATTAAGCGTTTATGGATGGAGTTAAGGAAAGATGACCCTCATCTGCTTCCAAGCTTTGAAGATTTTCTTATAAGAGTCTTTTCCCAGCTCCAGGAAGCCAATGAGGAGAAGAATGAAATGGAATGTGCACTCAAGAAGTCAGTAAACCAACTTTTCTCGCATCCAACATTTAATAAACCTATATGAGTCCATATTACCATATACATTCTACTATTCTTTCATGCTGCTTCTAAAATTGATTAGTGTATAGCTGTGTCCAAAATTTCCACTCACTTTAAATGAACCCTAGAACAAGTCATGGCCACAAACTGACCAAGAGGCTGTCCATGTGTAGAAAACAGTCATTTTATTTCTATTTGTGTTGGCTTCATATATACTGTATAGTTATAAGTGACTCAATAAATCAGTTCTCTTTTTAGCCTTATTTAGACCCTCATATTTTATTATTATCATTGATCTATCCATCTTTCAGTGTTTGATGCACTCCTGTTTACCCAATGTTCAATACCTACTTTTTTGTATGGCCATTCTCCAGTTCTTTCGGCTATGCACACTTTATCTCTGGGCATTCCTCTTTATTTAAATCAATGCCTGTTCTCCTTTCTGACATCATTCTCTTCCACGTACATCCATGTTCATTGTCTTCTATGGCCATTCTCCTCCACTTTCACGCATGCCTGCTCTTCTATATAGTCTTTATTCTCCACTTCATGTATGCCCACTCTCCTCACCCTCTGTTATTATTTTCCTTCACTTCCATCCATGCTCACAATTGTGTATGGTCATTCTCCTCTATTTCCAACAATCTATAACCATTCTCCTCCTATTTGTCATCATTCTCCTCCTCCTCTATCCATACTTACTCTCCTTCCCTTTGTCATCAGTTTCTTCATCGTCATGCAGACCCAGTTTCAGCTTTGCTCCTCTGTGTTTGTTTGCTCTCCTTCCCTCTGTGTTCATTCTCCTTCTCCTCTAGCTATGCCTGCTTTTCTCCCCTCTGTCATTATTCTTCTCCTCCTCCATCCATACCTGTTATCATTCCTTCTATTATCATTCTCTTCCAATTCTATCCTGGAAGGATCAATTATATCATAAAACATGAGCAAAAATAAACTATATTTTTTACATTCAACACTAGAAACGAACAAAATGACTAGACACTAAATGTGCACCCAATCCCAAAATGACTGTTCAACAGGAAGACATTTACTAAAGCCATTAAATCATAATGGCTAAAACTGCTAGTTTCTGCTGATAAAATCTGACATCAAAGCTGCTGGTCCATGGCAGACCAGAGGTGCACTAAATGTGGGGATTTATTTTTCAACATGTAGGGAGCTATAATGGATGTCAGGTACAAGTGGACAATCACTCTCTAAATGGTCATGGAAGCTTTAGTGGGCAAAATATGATTCTGTTTTGGAAAAAGGAATGATATTTCTAAGGATTTTCAAATCATTTTCTTTGTAACCAGGAAAATCGCCACGTATGATGTTGAAATACAGAATCTGTATGAAGAGATGGAACAACAGATAAAATCAGAAAAGGAACAATTTCTCTTACAAGTAGGTTCCTAGTTCTTTGTTCTGCAAAACCACATCATCATAATCCTTTAAGTTGCTTGTGCATTCCCATAGATTTACATAGGGAGAAAAACTGTTCTAACGTAAACAAAAGCCCACTGACACTCTGAATTCCCTATTTGGTGGCTTCCTGCAGCCACTGATCTGCTACGACACCTGAAATACACACGCTTGTTTTGGAACCACTGCATCCACTGAAGGGTACTGTAATGCCACGTACACCCGACCGGGCTTTCTGTCAGAAAAGGTCAGACAGAATCATTCCGTTGAATATTACAATCGTGTGTGGGCTTCATTGGTCTTTTTTCTTCAAAAATTCTGACTGATCTAGAAATAGAACATGTTTCAAATATGTCAGACAGAATCAATTTCTATCGGGAAAACCGTTCGTCTGTATGCTGACCCAACGGATCAAATACGATGCAAGGGCAGCTATTGGCTACTGGCTATTGAACTTCCTGTTCTAGTCTTGTCGTACATCATCACGTTCAAAACTAATGGACTTTGGTCCGTTCGTGTGTGGGCAAGTCTGTTCAGTCGGAACTCTGTTGGGCAGACTGTCAGGAAGACCGTTATACCTTTTCTTCCGAAAAGTCCGGTCGTGTGTACGTGGCATAATGCTATAGCATACACAGACATTTTAGACAACCCTGCCCTTACTGTACCCCTGTGCACAAAGTCAGCTCCATAAAGAAATGGTTTGACGAGTTTGGTGTGGATGAACTTAAAGTGATTGTACGGGTAATTTTATTTTTTTAAAATAACAAACATGTCATAATTACCTCCACTGTTTTGCACACAGTGGCCCTGAACCTGCTCTTCTGGGGTCCCCCGGCGGCTCTCGTGACACCTCCTCACATCTGATAACCCCCTTGGAGAAGCACTTCCCCGAAGGGTTTACCTTGCGGGCATGCTCCCGAGTCCAGCACTCTCCTCTATAGACACAGAATGCCGGACTCAGCCCTGCCCCCCGGCACCCACGTCATTGGATTTGATTGACAGCAGCGGGAGCTAATGGCTGCGCTGCTATCAATCTATCCAATCAAGAGCCGGAAGCCTGTGGGGAAAAAGCGCATCCCCACCGACTGATTGAAGGGGTTCAGGTAATTAAAATGGGGGGCTAGTGGGCGGTGACTGCCAGGTGTTTTTTCACCTTAATGCATAGGATGGACTATTAAGGTGAAAAAACACAAACCTTTACAACCCCTTAAGTGGGCTGCACAGAACTCGGACCTTCACCCTACTAAACATCTTTTGGTTAAGATGGAATGCCAATTGTAAGCCAAGACTTTTCATCCAAAAGCAGTACCTGACCTCGCAAATGATCTGGCAGAATGGGCACAATTTCCCACAGACACACTCCAAAATCTTGTTAAACGTTTCCCCAGAAGTTTTTAGGCTGTTATAGCTGCAAACACTGGTACTCCATATTAACGTCCATAGTTTCGGAATGGAATATCCATCAAATTCATATAGGTCTAATGACCAAATGTCTACAAACTTCTAGCCATATAGTGTAGCGTCCTTGGAGGGTTCTAAGCTCAGAACCCAGAGCTGCAAAGCAAGAATGTTAACTACTTAGCCACTTGTGTCAGCTGCCCAGATATAAACAAGTAGTTTATTTTCTATAACTATTATCATTGTAAAATAAAGACAGGAGCTGCCAGGATTTTCATTAGAGGTAATTATTTATCTCATATACGAAATTACTGTCTAATTCTCCTAATCTAAACTGTGGGAGAGACAGCTAATGGAACACTTGGCCTTTTTTTTTTGCTTTGCAGGATATACAACCTAATTGAGTCTTTGTAGGATAATACACTTGAAACGTCGAACAAATAGAGACTCAATGCTGTACGCCTTCTACGCGTTGCTAGCAGCAATGATTACAGCAGAAATTTCTGCTTCCTCTAAAGCTTTTAATAGCCATTTGAGCAAGAGATGAACAACGAGAGAACAAAAAAAAAATCTATAATGCATCAATTCGCATTTAGTCAGCATACAGAAAATTGTGACAGCAACATTCTCATATTTTCTGAAATCTAGAGGCAAAGTGTACCTCTATTCAGGGCCATAAAGGGCTCATTCACATCATAGTAAATGTGTTAAGGCATGCAAAATGCATATGAACTGTAGTGTGATTTTACATTCTTTTGCATGTTTGAAACCCTTGAAAATATATGTGCCATTTTCCATTTCCTCCCAGGATGCAGTGTTCAGATTTAAGCAGTCAAGACTTTCAGGTAGGGGAGGAAAATAAGTCATTGATATTGTGTAAGCACTGAGGCTTTTTGACACAAGCTACCTCCGAGATTTGACAATAATTCATGCCTTCAGCCATGTTAATCAAACACCTTTTACAGACTCCCTACTACCAAGGGAATAGATTTTGTAATTGAAACAGGTTGTTACCACATACTTTTACACCTTCCATTCTATTTTTGCCTAATTAAAGCCACATTCATACTGGGCATATACAGTGCCTTGAAAAAGTATTCATATCCTTTGACATTTTATGTGATAGACCAACACAAAGTGGCACATAATTGTGAAGTGGAAGGAAAATGATAAATGGTTTTCAAACTTTTTTACAAATAAATATCTCAAATGTGTGCCATGCATTTGTATTCAGCCCCTCTGGGGTAATACTTTGACTGCAATTACAGCTGCAAGTCTTTTTGGGGATGTCTCTACCAGCTTTGCACATCTAGAGAGTGACATTTTTGCCCATTCTTCTTTGGAAAATAGTTCTAGCTCTGTCAGGTTGAATTCAGAGCATCTGTGAACAGCAATTTTCAAGTCTTGCCACAGATTCTTAATTGGATTTAGGTCTGGACTTTGAGTGGGCCATTCTAACACATGCATATGCTTGATCTAAACCATTCCATTGTAGGTCTGGCTGTATATTTAGGGTCATTGTCCTGTTGGAAGCTGAACCTCCGCCCCAGTCTTAAGTCTTTTGCAGACTCTAATGCATACACACGATCGTAACATTCCGACAACAAAATCCATTGGATTTTTTCCAACGGATGTTGGCTCAAACTTGTTTTACTTACACATGGTCACACAATGTTGTCGGAAACTCCGAACGTCAAGAATGCGGTGACGTACCATGAGCCAAGAAAATTAAAGTTTAATAGCCAGTGCGGCTCTTCTGCTTGATTCCAAGCATGCGTGGAATTGTGTACACACTATCGTGTACACACGACACACATTGTGTGCGTCGGAATTGTGTACACACGATCGGAATTTCTGACAACGGATTTTGTTGTCCAAAAAATTTAAATCAACTCAAATTTTGTTTGTTGGAAATTTCGATGGAAAATGTCCAATGGAGCCTACACACGGTCAGAATTTCTGACAACAAGCACCCATCGAACATTTCCCATCGAAAAATCCAACTGTGTGTATGCGGCATAACAGGTTTTTATCTAATGCCACGTACACACGACCGGACTTTCCGGCAGACTAGGTCAGACGGTCTTCCCGACGGACTTTCGGTGAAGTTCCGATGGACTTTCCAAATGAACGGGCTTGGCCACACACGAACCGCTTAAGTCCGTTCCTTTTTGAACATGATGACGTAAGATGGGAATAAAAAAGGAAGTTTGATAGCCAGTAGCCAATAGCTTCCCTTGCATCGTATTTGGTCCGTTGGACTAGCATACAGACAGACGGTTTTCCCGATAGTCGGACATAGGTCCGTCTAATTTTTTTTAATGAAAAGCGATCGGATTAGCCTACACACGATCAAATAATCCGACGGACTGATTCCGTCAGACTTAGTCTGCCGGAAAGTCCGGTCGTGTGTAGGCGGCATATGATTACCCTGTATTTGGCTCCATCCCATCAACTCTGATCAACTTCTCTGTCCCTGCTGAAGAAAAGCATCCCCACAACATGATGTTGCCACCACCATGCTTTACAGTGGGTATGGTTTGTTCAGGGTGATGTGCAATGTTCGTTTTCAGCCACAAATAGCATTTTGCTTTTAGGCCAAAAAGTTAAATTTTGGTCTCATATAACCAGAGCACCTTTTTCCACATGTTTTCTGTGTCCCCCACATGGCTGTTCGCAAACTGCATATAGGACTTCTTATGGCTTTCTTTCAACAATGACTTTCTTCTTGACACTCTTCCATGAAGGCCAGATTTGTGGAGTGCATAACTAATAGTTGTCCTGTGGACAGATTCTCCCACAGGACAACTATTACTATTAGTAACTCCTCCACTACCTCTTGGCTGCTTCTCTGATTAATGCTCTCCTTGCCCGGTCTGTTAGTTTAGGTAGACAGCCATGTCTTGATAGGTTTGCAGTTTTACCATACTCTTTCCATTTTTGGATGATGGATTGACAAGTGCTCCATGAGATGTTCAAAGGTTGGGATATTTTTTATAACCTAACCCTGCTTCAAATTTCTCCACAACTTTATCCCTGATCTGTCTGGTGTTGTTCCTTGGCCTTCATAATGCTGTTTGTTTACTAAAGTTCTCTAGCAAACCCCTGAGGGCTTCACAGAACATCTGTATTTATACTGTGATTAAATTACATACAGGTGGACTCTACTAGTTAGGTGACATCTGAAGGAAATTGGTTCACTAGTTAGGGGGATCAGAGTAAAATGGGCTGAATACAAATGCATGCTACACTTTTCAGGTATTTATTTGTAAAAAAAGTTTGAAAACCATTTTCCTTCCACTTCACAATTATGTGTCACTATGTGTTGCTCTATCACATAAATTCCCAATAAAATACATTAAGGCCGCGTACACACGGGCGGACTGTTCGCCCAACTTTGTCCGCTAAACAGTGTTTGGGCGGACAGTCCGCTCGTGTGTGGGCTTTCAGCGGACAGTTTGACGGACAAAGTCTTTCGGAAATTCCGAAAAACTGTCCGCTGAAACTTTGTTTGAGCGAACAGTCCGCCCGTGTGTAGGCTACTTTCGAAATGAGCAAACTGTTCCCGCTCGGAGGGAAGTCTGCTCATTACGAGCGCGTGTGCAGGTAGGCGGGGCCCGCGACGGAGACGTCGCGGGCTCCGCCGCCTGGAATGGACTTAAAGGGGAACCCCAACGCCGAAAAAAATCGGCGTGGGGGTCCCCCCAAAGTCCACAACCGACCCTTGTTCGAGCACGCTACCCGGCCGGCCAGGAAAGGGGGGCGAGCGAGCGCGCCCCCCCTTCTGAGCCGTACCAGGCCGCGTGCCCTCAACATGGGGGGTGCCTTGGGGAAGGGGGGGCTGCGCGGCCCCCCCACCCCAAAGCACCTTGTCCCCATGTTGATGAGGACAAGGGCCTCTTCCCGACAACCCTGGCCGTTGGTTGTCGGGGTCTGCGGGCGGGGGGCTTATCGGAATCCGGGAGCCCCCTTTAAGAAGGGGGCCCCCGGATAACGGCCCCCCACCCTATGTGAATGAGTATGGGGTACAATGTACCCCTACCCATTCACCTGTAAAATAAAAGTACCCAAAAAAAAAACACAACACACGAGAAAAAATATTTTATTGCACAGCTCCGGGGGTCTTCCGTCTTCGGGGGTCTTCTCGCCGGACTCCTCCGCTATCTTCTTGTAGCTCTTTTACTAGCGGAGGAGTCCGGCTTTCTTCCTCCCCGCCGCCGGCCTCTTCTCCCGACTTCGGGGGTCTTGTCCCCCTCTTCGGTTCTTCTGCCGGGCCACCGCGCCTTCTTATAGCTCTTTTGCAGGCGGTGGCCCGGTCTTCTGTCGCCGCTGTCGCCGTCGCCGCCTTCCGTTCTTCTTCTTCTTCTTGTTCTTCTTCTTCTCCAGGAGATGTTGACACGACGCTCTCTCCGGCCGGAATGCCAGAGCCGCCCTGCGCTGCCACTTATATAGTGACAATGGGGCGGTGTCACATGGTATATGTCACATGGGTTGGTCACATGGGTTGATGTCACATGGTGACCCCGCCCCCTTACGATGTCATAGTCCCCATGTGACATCAACCCATGTGACCAACCCATGTGACATATACCATGTGACACCGCCCCATTGTCACTATATAAGTGGCAGCGCAGGGCGGCTCTGGCATTCCGGCCGGAGAGAGCGACGTGTCAACATCTCCTGGAGAAGAAGAAGAAGAAGAAGAAGAAGAACGGAAGGCGGCGACGGCGACAGCGGCGACAGAAGACCGGGCCACCGCCTGCAAAAGAGCTATAAGAAGGCGCGGTGGCCCGGCAGAAGAACGGAAGGCGGCGGCGACAGAAGACCGGGCCACCGCCTGTAAAAGAGCTACAAGAAGGCGCGGTGGCCCGGCAGAAGAACCGAAGAGGGGGACAAGACCCCCGAAGTCGGGAGAAGAGGCCGGCGGCGGGGAGGAAGAAAGCCGGACTCCTCCACTAGTAAAAGAGCTACAAGAAGATAGCGGAGGAGTCCGGCGAGAAGACCCCCGAAGACGGAAGACCCCCGGAGCTGTGCAATAAAATATTTTTTCTCGTGTGTTGTGTTTTTTTTTTGGGTACTTTTATTTTACAGGTGAATGGGTAGGGGTACATTGTACCCCATACTCATTCACATAGGGTGGGGGGCCGGTATCCGGGGGCCCCCTTCTTAAAGGGGGCTCCCGGATTCCGATAAGCCCCCCGCCCGCAGACCCCGACAACCAACGGCCAGGGTTGTCGGGAAGAGGCCCTTGTCCTCATCAACATGGGGACAAGGTGCTTTGGGGTGGGGGGGCTGCGCGGCCCCCCCTTCCCCAAGGCACCCCCCATGTTGAGGGCACGCGGCCTGGTACGGCTCAGGAGGGGGGGCGCGCTCGCTCGCCCCCCTTTCCTGGCCGGCCGGGTAGCGTGCTCGGACAAGGGTCTGTTGTGGACTTTGGGGGGACCCCCACGCCGATTTTTTTCGGCGTTGGGGTTCCCCTTTAAGTCCATTCCAGGCGGCGGAGCCCGCGACGTCTTCGTCGCGGGCCCCGCCTACCTGCACACGCGCTCGAAATGGGCGGACTTGCCTCCGCCTTACGTGGGCGAGTCCGTTCATTTCAAAAGTTGAGCGAACTGTTTGGCAAACAGTTCGCTGAAACAGTCCGCTCGTGTGTGGGCAAGTGCGCTCATGCAAATTTTGAGCGGACTGTTTGCCGAAACTGTTTGACGAACAAGGTTGGGCGAACAGTCCGCGCGTGTGTACGCGGCCTTACACTTTTAGTTGTAACATAACAAAATGTTGAAAATTTAAAGAGGTATGAATACTTTTTCAAGGCACTGTAGCCCCAGTCTATGGGACTCTGGTGTTTAGGTGCACGTAGAGGGCATAGATGCACTTTCCAGCCCTGCTGCTAGCAGCCGGTAAAACTCTTTGAGAGACTGACAGCTACTGTGGCTGGACAGTGCATTAAGCAGTACTAAGATTTAGGGCTGTATGCACCCAGGAAGCAATGCCCGGAAAACGCGACTGATTGCGTTCAAGCATTTTTCCCTGGGCGCTTGCTGTACTAAAAATTAGTCCAGCTTGGTGCACCGTCTAGGACCATCCAGCTGCGTCAGCCTGTCATAGAGTTTAGCATATCTAAACACCAGAGTCTCATGCACTTGGTCTATACACCCAGTGTGCATGGGGTCTAACATCTATTTTGACACATTACATGGTGATTGGATTATTGGGGCTGAGTTACCTGAGTGGCCATGAATATTGAAGTATATTCCTGGCACCCATTAGAACAGAAGATGTGCCTTTATTAGGCTGTGAAACATCTTCAGCATAAACAAGTCCACATAATTGTGACTAAGTACTACTGGATACTCCATATCTCTGAAAGATGAACGGAGCAGTGAGGGAGCAAGGAAAAGGAAAATATCAATAGATGGGCGAGTGGGAACTTTCAAGAGAACCTCTTAATTTGCCCTAAATGGACAAATGACAGATTGCCATTAAGTATAGACCTGCTTTAAATATTGAATAGAAGTAGAAAAATAAATAAATACATGAATAGAATAAGATACATTATATTTCCATACCGCACTCATAAACCATATTATCAAATGCAAAATAAAAGCAATATAAAGTCCATAAACCACCACCAACATTTTTGAATCAAGTGAGAGTGAAACAATCCTGAAATATGAGAAAAAGGGGGAGGAAAGCACTCACATTGCCACGTCCATAAATTAGAGAGGAAACAAAGAAGGGCACTCGGGGAGAAACCATAGATCTGACTTTAGTGGCATGGAAACAATGGAGAAGTAGAAAAAATATATATAGATATTATTTATTGAAAAAAATTACATAGTAATACACAGTATTCACAGGCGTTAAAAATCATGTAAAATGATACAGTTTGTACAGTGAGCCCTTGTGCGTCTACGCGTTTCGCCATCTTCAGGACATAATCAAGGTTCAAAAGGATGACAAAAAGAGAGAATGAGTGTCACTGTCTTATTGATCGACTGAGCCTCATGTACAAATATCTGGAAAGTTTTCACCAACAATATCCAGAATATGGTTGCGAAAAAGCCCCAGAATGCCGCTAATTCTATTAGCAGCAAAGGTAGAATGCTACTCAAACAGGGGCATAAAACATCTTGCAGAGAAAAAGACCATGTTTAGAGATCCAGAATCCAATAAAGGAAAACACAAATGGAACTCATAAATATTAATGGGGTATCATATAACCCATCTGCATATCATACCCACAAAGGGGTAGTAGATACATTCAACTGACGAAAGTTTGCCCCTGGGAGACAGCCTGTTACTGTACACGTTTAGCAATGTGCTGTCTCCCAGGGGCAATCTCTCATCAATTGAATGTATCTACAACCCCTTTGCGAGCATGATATGCAGATGGGTTATATGATACCCTATGAGTATTAATGAGTTCCATTTGTATTTTCCTCTATTGGATTCTGGATCTCTGAACATGGTATTCTTCTCTGCAAGACATTTTATGCCCCTGTTTGGGTAGCATTCTACCTTTGCTGCTAATAGAATTAGTGGCATTCTGGGGATTTTTTGCAACCTTTTGAAAAGAGTCCATAATCTGGATATTATTGGAGAAAACTTTCCAGATATTTGTACGAGGCTCAGTCGATTAACAAGACACTGAGACTCTCTTTTTGTCATCTTTTTGAACCTTGATGGTGTCCTGAAGAAGCCTAATCGTGAAACGCGTAAATGCACAAGGGCTCACTGTACAAACTGAATAATTTTACATGGTTTTTAACACCTGTGAATACTGTATATTACTATTTAATTTTTTTCAATAAATAATATCAATATACAGTGGTGTGAAAAAGTGTTTGCCCCCTTCCTCATTTCCTGTTCCTTTGCATGTTTGTCACACTTAAGTGTTTCGGAACATCAAACCAATTTAAACAATAGTCAAGGACAACACAAGTAAACACAAAATGCAATTTGTAAATGAAGGTGTTTATTATTAAAGGTGAAAAAAAATCCAAACCATCATGGCCCTGTGTGAAAAAGTGTTTGCCCCCCTTGTTAAAACATACTATAACTGTGGTTGTCCACACCTGAGTTCAATTTCTCTAGCCACACCCAGGCCTGATTATTGCCACACCTGTTCACAATCAAGGCATCACTTAAATAGGAGCTGCTTGACACAGTAAGGTCCACCAGAAGATCCTTAAAAGCTACACATCATGCCGAGACCCAAAGAAATTCAGGAACAATTGAGAAAGAAAGTAATTGAGATCTATCAGTCTGGAAAGGGTTATAAAGCCATTTACAAAGCTTTGGGAATCCAGCGAACCACAGTGAGAGCCATTATCCACAAATGGCGAAGACATGGAACAGTGGTGAACCTTCCCAGGAGTGGCCGGCCGCCCAAAATTACCCCAAGAGCACAGCGACGACTCATCCAAGAGGTCACAAAAGACCCCACAACAACGTCCAAGGAACTGCAGGCCTCACTTGCCTCAGTTAAGGTCAGCGTTCATGCCTCCACCATCAGGAAAAGACTGGGCAAAAATGGCCTGCATGGCAGAGTTCCAAGGAGAAAACCACTGCTGAGCAAAAAGAACATCAAAGCTCGTCTCAATTTCTCCACAACACATCTTGATGATCCCCAAGACTTTTGGGACAACATTCTGTGAACCGATGAGACAAAAGTGGAACTCTTTGGAAGGTGTGTGTCCAAGTATATCTGGCGTAGAAGGAACACTGCATTTCATAAAAAGAACATTATACCAACAGTAAAATATGGTGGTGGTAGTGTGATGGTCTGGGGCTGTTTTGCTGCTTCAGGACCTGGAAGACTTGCCGTGATAAAAGGAACTATGAATTCTGCTGTCTACCAAGAGATCCTGAAGGAGAATGTCCGACCATCTGTTCGTGTACTCAAGCTGAAACGAACTTGGGTTCTGCAGCAGGACAATGATCCTAAACACACCAGCAAGTCCACCACCGAATGGCTGAAGAAAAACAAAATGAAGACTTTGGAGTGGCCTAGCCAAAGTTCTGACCTGAATCCTATTGAGATGTTGTGGTATGACCTTAAAAAGGCAGTTCATGCTCGAAAACCCTCTAATGTAACTGAATTAGGACAATTCTGCAAAGATGAGTGGGCCAAAATTCCTCCGGGACGCTGTAAAAGCCTCATTGCACGTTATCGCAAACGCTTGGTTGCAGTTGTTGCTGCTAAGGGTGGCCCAACCAGTTATTAGGTTTAGGGGGCAATCACTTTTTCACACAGGGCCATGATGGTTTGGATTTTTTTTCACCTTTAATAATAAACACCTTCATTTACAAATTGCATTTTGTGTTTACTTGTGTTGTCCTTGACTATTGTTTAAATTGGTTTGATGTTCCGAAACACTTAAGTGTGACAAACATGCAAAGGAACAGGAAATGAGGAAGGGGGCAAACACTTTTTCACACCACTGTATATTTTTTCTACCTCTCCATTGTTTCCATGCTTCTAAAGTCCGATCCATGGTTACTCCCTGAGTACCCTTCTTTGTTTCCAGTGAAACAATCCTGTTTCTGTGAAAAATATAGTACCGACATTACACCCTCGGATGGCAAAGAGATGTGTACTCCAATGGAAAAAAAACTGCCCCCAGAAAAGAAAGACCCACCAACAAAGGTTTGATCATATATCAAAGAGAAAAGAGAGAACTCCTCATGTTGTAGCTTGTAACTATTTATTATTCAAAACAAAGTATCCCCTTACAACTAGATATACTTTCAAAAGCTCATGGAACCGGGCAGGCATGCTGATCACTCACGTTCCACTTCTGTTCCAAACGCATTGCGGAAGTGACGTGTCACGCACTAGGCAATCCGATGCGTTTTGTCAGCAACATCTGACATCATCAGGGGTCATGTGATCCTCAGGGTGTCATTGAATAGAAGCAAATTATTTTTGGGCTGCTGCTAGTACATTTTCATTTTTACAATACTGTTTCAAGGGCTATTATTATAGAAGTTATTGCTGTCTTAGTGACACTATATTTATATTTTAATCAGGACACTGAGCGATACCAAACCCGCAGCCATGATCTGGAGGAGAAGCTGCTGAACAAAGAGCAGGAATTGGAACGTCTAAGCCAAAAGCAGAAAAGGGTAAATACCATTCATCACCAATTGCATAAAACAGTGATGCCACTCCATGTAAAACGAAACTATGATTATACATTGGAGAATCCCTTTCCAGAATATACCAATATTAGATCTATAGCATCCCTTATAATATGTGGCATTATTGAGGCATGTAACAATACGCAGTCCACACTTGAAGTCAACACCTGGCAACCTACTGGCTACACCATTATCAAATGGGGTTCTAATTTATCAGTGTCTCTGTTAAAGCTGAATTTTAGGGAAACAGCTAAATACATAGAAGAAATATCTATAAGGGTGCTGTTTACCTGCCAAAAGATTTGTATTTCTGTCCACCCAGGAGAAGCAGCTCATCTCTCTGTAACTATGTTCTTTGAGCCTATCAGCATGTTCCTTCTTAGCACTTGAGCACTACGGCATGACTGACTGAGGCTGGTGTTTTTAAAGGGATTGAGAATGTCATTTCAATATATTTTGTGAATAATCACTTTAGTTATACACTCAGGTGAAAAGCAAAATCCGGTTCACTTTGGATACTGAATCATGTGTAGATGACATTAGGAAACAGGACTTTACACATTATGTGTTAATTTAAGTAACTAGTCACAATTTATTGGGCAAAGATTCTCTACTCCTTTAGTAAATAAGCCCGGTTGTGTCCTTGTTCTTTTTCTCCCTCTCCCAGTCTGTTGCACAGGGACAGCAAGAGACTGATATCAGGTATTTATACTGCGTGCATTTAAAAACATACATTTATTGATGTATTAATAAATAATAGCTCCATTTGTTTTCTTATCTTATATATGCCAGTAGTTCACCTTTAAAGGGTTAGTTTACCTTTCCTGCACATTTCCAACTAGAAATTAATTTGGGCTTTCTCCAAACTCAACTCTCTTTGAATATTAAAGTTGCACTCCTTTCACTCCAATCATTTGCGGGTACGGTCATTCACCACCCCTCAACAAACATAAACAATGGAGCAAGATATTGGTGACAACAGTGCCCTTATATGGACATGTGCCCATATTTAGTCAATGACATTGGGCATTCGGACATCATCAGCATCCTGCCCTCCTGTTTATGTGTTGTGGGCCAGTGAGTTATCTGGCCTGCAGCTGATTGGACAAAAAATGAGTGCGACTTTGAAAGTTTGGATATAGTTTAATTTGGAGGACACCTATCTCTAATTCCAACAAAACTCCCCATGCATTCCAGCATTTTAATAAGGCTGCTTCTTTCCCATTCCATTTCTGTATGCCATGTGCGGCCTGTCCACAAAATTCTCATAGCTGGTCCCCTTCCAATCTGCATAAAAAGCAGGAAGGACAGGAGGTTAGATGTGTGTCCCCTGTGGAGCACTCTGGCTCATGCAAACTACATGCATAGTCAGTGAACTCCCTCCCCCTCTGTTGCTAGAGGTAGAATGAGCGCACTGCGCATGCACACAGTTTAAATGAGCCAAGAAGTATGCAGAAATAATGAACTTATCATTAAACATTAATAGTTAAAACCAATTTTTTTTTCTATTTATTTTGTCTCCCACTCGCTTTTCACTTGTCTCACTTTCGCTTTTGTGTGTGTTTTCTCACTGGATGAAGGGTGTGAGTCATTGGGCTTGCCCTGACATCAAGGGGGGCAATGTGTGGCTATCGGGTTCCTTCCTCCCCTGCCCCTGGGGTTCTCTCTGTGGGAGAGCCCCTTGACCAAGTATTCAATGGTTGGTTTTGGCGGACCAAGAAGAACGAGGTCTGCTAGGCCTTCTGGCTAGAAGGAAACCCTTTGTCCATGTCAGGAGCCTTATGCCCCAGGGGATCAGCATAGAGATCCTACTCCTTGGGGGATGGACTAAAGCACACCCTTAAGTGCACTTTTTAGTGTGTTTCACATGCATGTTTTTTGTTCACATACAGGTTTTTTCCGTTTCAGGTTTTTGCACAACCGTGGAAAAAAAATTAAAGAAATAATAGTTAAAACCCAGCTTCAGTCTTTAATTTTATTCAATTTTAGTCAGGAGACAGAACCTCTGTCAAGTTTTTATTGCTGTCTGTTTCCCTATTAATGATAGGAAGGAACAATGGCAGCCACTCAGATCAATGTAAAAGGGGCGGGAAGGGTGAATGTGGGCAGGTGCCTTGACATGGCAGTGTGGCTTTGCATGTTCTTGAAAATAAATGCAACAAAAATCTCTCTTTTTAATCTGCCCTATGAAGACATTTTCCTACTCTTCTTGTCCGGGCAGGAAGTAATACGAAATCTGTTCAATTTGGACACAGACTAAAAAATGTTTGACATTTTTTTTTTTGTTGCTGCCTTCCTGTCCCAGAAACAACCGTACCATCCATTTCATGTACAGGAGCGATCTGAATAGGAATTAGGTGTAAAATCTTCCCAAGAGAATCACATACAGAAATAATTAATGGAAAAGATTTTAACTTTATTACGCTCTAAAACTACTTCATCTTAAAGCGGAGTTCCTTTAAATGTTTTCCTTTGAAAGACTCCTTTTAACCTATAAACAGACATTTGGAGGAAATTTTTTTTATATACTTACCCTAAACGCTCTGTTGCTATGTAGTCCTTGTAATCTACCACTTCCTGGTGCGTGGAGCTCCTTGTGAGTTTCTCCCTCGTCTATGCTATGACACATCATTTCCCAGGAGTCTGTGGGCAGTACTGTGCTCAAAAACCGTTATGGCCACCGGTGAATTGCACATGCGCAAGATCAAGAGGTGCATGCTGGTTACCCAGCATGCACCTCTTACAAAGCTATTCCAGGAACCGATCTCGATTGGGCATCACATGCCCACAATCATGATGGAATTGGCCACAAATGGAGGCATAAAATATTACAGTAAAAAATGTATATTTTTGATAAATCGATGATATTAATTGTATAATCGTTTTTGAATTACACTAGTAATAATGCTAGAATCTCCGCTTTAAGTATAACTAAACCCAAAAACAAAATGTCCTTGTCACATTCTGTGAACTTAAAGGAAAAACAATGTTATCATTCTTGTGTAAATTACTAATCCCCCACCCCCATGTATTGGAAACAGGCAAGCGTAGGCATGTTTAAAGTCCAGCCTGGGTGGCTACCATGGACCTTTCCATTGATACACTAAGGGGGTGAGCGTAGACACCCAGGGACAAGACGTATGTTACCGCCAGGGTCACTAGGTGACAGTAAAAGGGGAAAACTGAAAGAAGGAAATGGGCGTATCTAGCTAAGCAATGGTATGCTGCAATATATTATTTTTATTTTTATTTGGGTTTTTTATCTTCAAGTGTGGGATGGGCAGATCTGCTAATTACAGGTCTGTGAGCTCTTACAGGGAACAGTAGTTCAGGGAACTCTGATGACATAAACACCTGTGCTTTTTAAGAGTAGTAATAGGAAATATTTCTGTACATTTATGGTGTGATTCAGATAGAAAAATCTAAACAGGATCAGAATAAAACGCCTTCAGCCAATGAATAAAGAGACTCAAGAGTAGCAGTTTGATAGTTCCATAACTTACGATATAAAACAAGGAGCAGTTTTTGAAGGCACCGTGCATACGACGGGCTGCAAATGTGCTAAATCCTTGAGGATGTAAATAGCAAGCTCATAACCATATTAGCAGCCACAAAGAGGCTAAAGGCAGCAAAACTGATAAAGTACACTAGATGGCCATAATTTTCTGTTTCAACTTTCATATTTCTGTTAACACCTCAAGCTTTGCTTCCTCTTAACCCCCACCCCCTTCCATGCTTCACTACTACATGACAGGTGAACTTTAATTGTTATGGCTTAACTGCTAGCCCTTTACACTATTCAGTAAAGTCTCGGCAGCCTTCAGCATTGTTAAATTGATGTCACAGAGGCGGCAAAAGAAGAATCTGCAGAGTTTTTTCTCTCTGTTGTTTTCATGTTTATGTAAATCTAGCTGTTTCCATTTTGTACATTTTATGTAGTGCTTTTAGACAAGAATGAATCAGGCTTTTAAAACGGAACTGTAAGAAAAATCTCTTAACAATTCGGTTATACCAATTTAGGCTGATTACATAATCCTCTCAATTTTATCTTTTCTGTTTGCATCAATTCAAGTATCTTAATTGACATACTGTACATACAAGGTTTTTTTGTGCGTTTTGTTATACCGCTGCTGCTTATCTCGATTCTCTAAGCGTGGTCTAGTCAGTTGTTACATAAGAAGACTTTTATTTTTCCATTAAAGGCTATTCTTACGGCCCATTTTTGCCCAATAGTCCTTCAAAAGACAGACAGAGCTGAAACGAGGCAGAGAGCTAAAGAGGGTAGCTTAGCCTTTTGGTTAATAATATCTCATACTGAGTATAAGAAATGAGGTTAAAGACGGGAAAGGCGCTAGAGACCAACTTATTCAATATAAACGTTTGCGCATGATTTATTTACCCCTGCTAGATTGGCTAAAATATTTGCCTGTAGATGTAATTATTACCATGCAGATTTTATTCAAATATTCTGGGATTGTACAGCAATACAACAATTTACAATTTTGGCTATATGTAGTACAATGTATAAATTCTGTCACAACGTTAAACATAATTCCTTCTGTGGAAATGTGCGTGCTGGGATTGGTTGACCCTTTGGTAATTATTTCGAACTTTCCTAACCTTATTTCTCTATTACGCTAGAAAAAGCATTATCCTTTCTTGGAAAAAATTCTCATGCTCCGACCGTGATGGCCAGGAAAGCTCTAATAAATAAAGCCCTATCTCCTTATAAGGCTACATATGCCAGTTGAGGGGTTCCAGCTAAATTTTACAAAGTGTGGGAAGAATGGGTGAATGATGCATCTACTGTATCTGAGTGAGAACTGTCTCTCATTGTTATCAACACTGTTACTGCATGTAGAGTTTTATGTTACGATGTGATGGTGTTCGTATCCGTATAAATGATGAGTTTCATCAATTGTTGTGGGCTCTTACCCTGAAATAGATCCTTATCCACTGGGCCATGCTGGCCACTTGTGCTGAAGGTATTTTTTATTTTTTCCTTTTTTGTGTTGTTAATTGACACGTGTCATGCTTATACAACAGTATACTGAAAGTTTAAATTAAAAAAAATATATGGGAAAGGCAATGGGGTATAAGTGGTTCTCTCTCATTGCTATCTCCTGGGGTTCATTTGCATATCCAGCATTTAGTACATGCAGCATCTAGATACAATTTTTTATTTTGACATCAAAAATCTGATGCCAGGTAGTTCTTTTCAGTAATTAAAGCAAGTGGAAAATTAACAAATCTCCACAGCGCCAACCCCTAATATTAATCTGACCCTTAGGAGAACCCTCCCAACACTTAACCCCTAGCCTAACCATGACAACCTTACTCCCTAAAACTTTACCTGTAAAGATCACAATGCTCCAAATAAAGTTTGAGCCAGCTAGTGCTGGGAGAAGGCTTTCTTGTACCCAAGGTGAAGATGACCAACTGTGCCCTCCCTCCAAACTAAGATGAATGGAGCTTGCACGTCCAAATTAACAGTGACTCGGCTCCTTCAGGGTGCAGAGATGACAACCACTGGTTACTGGCTCTGGACTTAACCTAAGGAACAATTGTAGTGGTTGTAGTGAAATAAATTGACAGAAAATTTGCAAATCTTGCAACATTTTTGTAGGAAGCAGAAATTCTCTCTTGTGCTCATTGAGCTTCTTATGCCGCATACACACGACAGGACTTAAGTCCGGCAGACTTTTAACGGAGTTCTGACAGAGTTCTGATGGACTTTCCGAATGAACGGACTTGGCCACACACAATCACACCAAAGTCCGACGGATTCGAACGTGATGACGTATGACTGGACTAGAATAAGGAAGTTCATAGCCAGTAGCCAATAGCTGCCCTAGCGTCAGTTTTAGTCCGTCAGACTAGCACACACACGAGCGGATTTCTGGGTCCGGCAGAGTTCTGTCTGAAAAATTTGAAACATGTTCCATTTCTAAAGTCTGTCAGACTTTTGCAAATCAAAAGTCCACTGCAGCCCACACACGTTCGAATAGTCTGCCGGAATTGTTCCGTCAGACTTTTGATGTTGAAAAGTCTGGTCGTGTGTACGGGGCATTAGGCAAAATACACTTGAAAAAAAGGATCTACTTTTTTTCTTTATCTTATAGGGTGTAGAGTTTGTGCTTTTTTTTTTTTTTTTTTTTACCTTTTATATATTCGAACATTTGTTTCTTGGCTTGTTAAATGTTTTATTTGACCTTTTTTTAAACTTTATAGTACCCTTTAAAATGACCAAAAACTACCTTAATTTCATATTCCTATTGTTTCTAATACATTTCCCATAAATAACAACATTTTGCTAACATCTCCTGATGTTCGCCAAAATTTCTGGGCAATGAGAACTTCTGGTACAAAGACTTTTTTAATGTGGCACTATTAAAAAATGTATGCAGGGGGGGGCGTGGCTTGCCGCGAGTGAAGATGGTAGCATAACTCCAGAGCTCCTTCACACCGCAGCTTAAAATCAGCTATACGAGAGACAATTCTGCTTTTACTACTCCCTCGGATGATGGGTACAGCATCAAGGGGCTCTTCTACCTCCAGATCAAGATCTCCGAGGGAAAAACACAGCCGAGGAACACAGAATATCTCGGATCTGTTCAGAGCTCAGAGATCCAATATGGCGACGTCCGCCTCAGCTCCCTCACAGGACGGGATAATACTAACCCCCACTCCTGCACCTCCCGCTACCGCTACTAATGCAACTTCGTCTACGGCCTCACAATCGCCAAGCCTGCTGGATTTACGCACAGTGGCGGCTGATATCAAGGACACTCTCTTCGCAGCCATTTCAGACCTCAGGCATGAAATTCAGGCCATTGCGGGGAGGGTGCTTGAGGTAGAGAAAAAGACCGCCATTCATCAAACAACGATCTCCATGATGCGCGCCATTGACACTCACACGGCCCAACTCAGAGATGTCCAGAGACACGTTGAGGACCTGGACAACAGGGGACGGAGACGCAACCTTCGGGTAAGAGGACTCCCCGAAAGTGTTGACAATGACCACTTACTCCCTGTGATTACTACACTCTTTAATCAAATTCTCGACGACGCTAATCCGTCCACCATAGCGATGGAGCGCATTCATCGAGCCCTTAGACCTCGCGGACGTGATACGGATCCTCCCAGGGATGTCGTATGTTGCCTATCTGACTTTCAGATCAAGGAGCAGATTCTAAAACAAGCCAGACTCAAAAAGCACTTAGTCTATGAGGGTCACCCCATTTCCATTTACCAAGCCCTTTCAGCTATAACACTTCGCAACAGGAGAGATTTACGCCCCCTCTTGGAGGTATTGAGAAACAACGGAATCCCATATCGCTGGCGCTTCCCGTTCGGGCTCACAGCCTCTTACCAAGGCAGGTCGGCCATTTTAAGAGTTCCAGAAGAGCTACCAGCATTTTGTCGCACATTGGATATCCCATTGGTATATCTTCCCGATTGGTATGCGGAATTCAACTGCTTTTCATCCCGCCCGTACCAGAGAATGGAAGACCAGATGGAAACTGTGCAGTCACCATATAGGAGACAACGCTCCCCATCTCCTCGTCACTCCCACCCGGAGTCCTTTCATCAACAGCAGCTGCACAGCCCCACGGCTGCACCAACCGCCCGCAGAGCTCGCCGTGACCATTGAAGAAGACATGCCGCACACACGAACGGTCAGTTCGCCTTCCTCCTAATCACCCGACCTACGACTCAGACACCCGACTTACAGCACGATCGCAACTATGCGATACACCCGCCCTATTCACATTGCTTCGAAAGGCTTTACTGCTGATACTGCCTATAACAACGATTATATTCAGCTCCTTCGCACCAGACCCCTTCTATCTCATACAGTACGATTTCCCATGCCTTCTCTGGGTTTGGCGCAGGTATGTCTCACAACTCTCAGCTCTCTCGACCTCTCACTGTCTATTGGATTAACTGAGTCCCTACTTGTATTCTCTAACTTCGGATTGATTTTTTTCTTTTTTTTTTTCTCTTTCTGGACATCACCCCCGTTTTATTACTCTGCCTTTTCCCCCTCCCATATTGTTTTACCATCATACCCTCCTCTTACTATAGTAGATATATACCTGCAATTGAGAATGCTATGTTTTCGTATTGGAATGAGTGCTCTCTATCCTCTCTCAGGATCTCTTTATTGAAACGTTAAACTGTTTTATATTCTGCCTATTCTCACTGGACGTTTTCTCCCCATAGCTTGTACCACGTAAGGAGGGCACACGCTTCTCAACGGTGTCTGTTTTATCTAAACTCATGAATAGATTCCCGGTTACCGGGTAATTTGTTTTGTTCTATACTGCATTTTTTGTTTTTTATAATGGGTCAATCTGTTAGTTGGCACTGTAGCTGTCTATCCTATAACGCACAATGAGGCCGGGGGGGGGGGGGGGGGCGGTCTGATGCCTCGGTTGAGACCTCCTCTTTTAAACCATGGGGATTGCTCTGGGTGATTTTGCCACCCCGGGGGGCACTCCCCTTTGACTTGTATTGTGAATTCCTGTATTCCTTTCCCCTCTGTTATGAGCCTTTCATCGGGGACGATGCAGCGGCTCTGCCACCCCACCGACCTCTTAGCTTGGCAAATACAGGCACATTTTACAACCTGTGCGCAAGCTTATATATCTGACACTTTGGTTAATTGTTCTTAAGTTATACTTTTATTGTTTTTGTGTGTTCCAGTATATGTACTGCATCACCGACTATGACGTCATAATTGATCTCCTTGCTCATAGTCCCGTTTCTACACATAACACCCCCCTCAACTCACCACATACAAGAATACACTTACCCAACTTTGTAAGATAAATAATTTCCTTTTTTTCCTATTCCTGACTCTCTCCTCAATATCTGTAAGAAGCTGTTGGTGTGTAGGACGTCACCCTTCGAACCCTTTACGACTGACGACCTCCTCCCACTCAGTGGTTTGTAGGATTCTCCTGTGTTTTATACATAGGACGTACCTTACAGGCCTCTAACCTCGTCCGGTACTTTCTCCCTATTATTTACATACGCAGGTGAGCGGGTTCTTACCTGTAGCCGGAATACCCACTTAACCCTTCATAAATACATTGTTTTCTTTCCAACTTCCCTGTTCCCTCCCCATCTTCTGCTAACATATTCTACCCTCAGACTATACTTGTGCTTGTTCTTCTCTTACTACTCGGTCATGCCCTCCACGGAGAAAGTAACCAACCTTGAGCATATCAAAATTACATCACTAAACACTAAGGGCCTAAATATCCCAGAAAAAAGATCGAAACTTTTACTAACCATGCAAAAAAACAAGTCAGATATTCTATTCCTACAAGAGACCCATTTCCGAACATCGAATATACCGAAACTCCGAAGCAATTACTATCCTGTAGCCTATCACTCCACCACGGCCTCGGCTAAAACTAAAGGAGTGTCTATCTTTCTTTCACGTCACTGCCCCCTCCAGATTACCGATTCCATGGTAGACGGTGATGGCAGGTTTTTATTCCTAAAAGGCTCCCTTAGGAACAAAACCATCACACTGGCAAATATCTACGCACCCAACACACATCAGGTACAGTTCTTCAAAGACGTTACCTCTAAATTGATCACATTTCAAGAAGGTACACTCATTCTCGGAGGAGATTTCAATGTTCCGCTGAATCCCATCCTCGATACCTCTAACGGGACATCATCCCTCACATATGCCGCCTTGCGATCGATTAAAACTCACCTACAATCCTTGCTCTTACATGGCGCTTGGCGAACTCTATTCCCAGACACGAAAGACTTCACTTTCTATTCGGCACCGCACAATAAACACTCCAGAATTGATTTCTTCTTTATCTCCCAAGAGGCCCTGCCCTCCCTCACACAAGCATCCATCGATCCCATGTTCCTATCAGATCACAACCCGGTCTCACTCACGCTGTCTACCCCTTCATTGAGCCCACGAACTCACTCGTGGAGACTCGACCCTTCCCTTTTGACTGACCCGATTGTAGCATCCGAAGTGGAGCAAGCTCTAAGACAGTATTTTAGTGTAAACAAAATTGAGGATACCTCTCCACTTACTAACTGGGAAGCTCACATGTAATCCGGGGGGTTCTCATAGGAGCAGCTGCTAGAAAAAGAAAAGAATATAAAGCCCATTTCAATGACCTAGCTTCCAAAATCAGGAGCTTAGAACGTGCACACAATCTTAAAACCACCACTGAACTTCTCACTGCACTCACTCAAGTGAGAAAAGAAATGCTTGAATTATTAGGGAAACAGACTAGACGCAAATACATACTCTCTCAAAAAATCTTTTTTACGAATATGGAAACAAGTCTGGGAAATTATTAGCGCGGGCACTGCATTCTAAGAAAACGCAACAGACGATTCACAGCATCTCCACACCATCAGGGAGAAAACTGACTTCCTCCCCCGATATTGCTGATAAATTTGTCACATACTATTCAAACTTATATAACTTACACACAACGAACTTAACACACAACAACCCTAACCAGCAGCGGGAAAAGCTAATATCCGAATTTTTATCCGCACACTGCCCGTCCCCGATTTCCCTATCTGCATACCAAACATTGGACGCGCCGTTGTCCCCGGAGGAAGCCGCTCAGGCACTTGCCGCCATGCACACAGGCAAGAGCCCGGGCCCAGATGGCTTGACAGTCGGTTATTATAAAGCATACGAACACATTTTGTTACCCCATTTTTTAGCCTCTTTCAATCACTGTGGATCACTCAGCACTCCCCCGCGCGACATGCTAACTGCCCACATAGCAGTAATTCCAAAACCGAATAAGGACGCCACACAGATAACTAATTATAGACTTATCTCCCTCCTAAATGTTGACATAAAATGGTATGCAAAAATTTTATCGAATAGACTCTTGCCCCTTCTCCCCATCCTTGTCCACCCTGACCAGGTAGGCTTTATACCTGGCAGGGAGGCGAGGGATAACACTCTCAAAGCGCTCAATATTCACCACTGGCTATCGTCCCAAAACCAACAGGGCTTCTTCCTTTCCTTAGACGCAGAGAAGGCATTCGACAGGGTGGCCTGGGATTATATGTCAGCCACTTTGAAAGCCATTGGTCTACCTCAAAGAATGCTTAACTTTATTGACACACTATATTCAGGCCCAACGGCAAGGGTGAAAGTCAATGGCCACCTGTCGAATGCCTTCAGGATCACCAATGGCACCCGTCAAGGATGTCCACTATCCCTGATCATATTTATCCTTACTCTCGAACCGCTACTAAGACAAATCAGATCACACCCAGATATTAAAGGTGTAGATGTTAAAGGGAGAACGTACAAGGTCGCTGCTTTCGCGGACGACGTTCATCTATCCCTGACGGAGCCCCTAACGTCCATACCTAATTTACTTAAACTCCTAGACCAATTCCACATGATTTCCAATCTAAAAATCAATTTTAATAAATCCCTTGCACTAAACGTTTCCCTGACTGACAAACAATGTTCCCAATGCCAAGTGAATTTCCCCTTCAAATGGAATCCCTCCAGCATACCCTATTTAGGGATACAACTTCCGAAATCCCTAGCTAATCTATATTCTCTCAATTTCCAACCACTTTTGCAAACAATATCGGCTGATCTGCAGAAGTGGTCCAAAGGCCTCTTCTCTTGGTTTGGCAGAGCAGCTATCATTAAAATGAATATTCTACCACGAACCCTTTATTTATTCCAAACTATACCTATTTCGCTCCCCCGATCGTTTTTTGCCTCCTTTCGGAAACTTTGCTCAACGTTTATATGGGGCGACAAAAGACCCAGATTGAGTCATGCCAGACTTACCACACCAAAGATGATGGGGGGTATAGGACTACCAGACATAGACAAATATTATATAGCATGCCACCTTACCAGAATAATAGACTGGAACGTTCACCTAAAAACCAAAGATTGGGTTCAACTCGAAACATCCCTAGATCGGATTCCGGTCACCCAAACCCCGTGGCTTCTTTCCACCCATATCCCTCACAGTTACTCCTCCCATCCGTTAATAGCCACATCACTATCGGCATTCCGTTACGCCTGCAAGAATTTTCAGATATCCTCGGTCGCTGGCCCACTGACACCTCTGAAATTTAACCCGGCTTTTCCACCTGGCATGCACCAATCTTTCCTACATGGACTGTGGCCTCACCCCAAGATATTATCCAAAGACTTTTATGCTCGCAACCGCCTCCTGCCCTTCACTGAATTGTCTAATTACATGCTCAACAGCGGATTGTCCCATTGGACATATAATCAAATACATCATTTCCTAACCTCACATCCATACACCTTACAGGGAGCCCGTTCCTTAACCCCATTCGAACATATGTGTACACTTGAAGAACCTCAAAGGCACATTATCTCCTTCTCATACAACCTACTGAATCCATCTTATCCTACACATAACCACTGGTCCACTAAAGCTTGGAATAGAGACCTGCCATCGGCCCTCTCTCCCAAAGAATGGGAATTCGCATTCTCTGTTGCACACAAAGGTTCCCGAAATGTCTGTGTTCAAGAAAACGCGTTCAAAATACTCTCCAGGTGGTACAACACACCTCTCAAACTGCATCATATATTCCCGTCCGTTTCTCCTCAATGTTGGAGGTGTCAAGCTCATGCTGGTACCCTAGAACACATATGGTGGTCATGCCCCATGATTCAGCCATTTTGGCAGGATGTTCACAAAATCACCCAAAAATTCTCAACCCGCCCATTGACGTTTTCCCCCAATTAATTCCTCCTCCATGTGTCGACTCACCCTAAAAAGGCTTACATAGGCTCTTTGCCCATGCACATGATCATGGCTGCAAATATGTGCATTCCCGCAAAATGGAAAACGAAACACCCTCCCATCGGAATGGTTCCAACGCATAAACAAAACAGCCGTGATGGAGGAATTGATACATCAGGCGAATGATACCCCTTCCACCTTTACCTGTATATGGTCATCTTGGTTACTTTTCCGTTCTTCCCCGGATTACTGTTTACTAAATCCCTGACCCGCCGAATATGTCTGAAGTTGGCACACAACCTGGCTGGTCCAGGTCATCTTTCTTTCTTTCCTTACCTAGCCCTTCTCTACGTCTGATCATTTTAGTTCCCTTTCCTTTCCTGTTTTTTTTCTTTTTCTTTCTCTTCTCTCTTCTTTTTAAACAAATAACACTATACTATATATGCATAACCCCCCTTGCAGATCCACATCACTAAAACCACTTACTCTGTGATGAACCTATCGGATCGACAATGCTAGCTTTTCCCAACCTCATATACTACCCATGAGTTACTTAGCGATGTGTCTGAATACTACATATCCGTTATTGAATGTTGATTACAGATATCTAAACACATGCTGTTTGGAGCTATTCTCCCTTTTGCCATAGTCGGTTTACTATTGTTTTAGATTTGGGCTTTGTATTCGTTTATACTGGTATTTTTCTCAGCATTGTATTGCTCAGCAATGTTTTCTATTCACTGGCTTTGTACTTGTCAATGACTTAATACCTGTATTCTTTTCAATATTTAATAAAATGTTTTCAAAGAAAAAATGTATGCAAGCTTTAAAAGTCTACAAATAAATGGCAATAAAGGCTGGAATGAATAATAAAAACTACCGTAATACAGGTTAACCAAATTTATTAATAAATGAAAACTACAACTGTAGCCTTGATTTATAAATGACATGAAAGCCCAACCTATAGATTAAACTGGGGGAACTGCTTTACTGTAATCTGCAAGGCTGGGCTGTTCTTTTGACAGCCTTGCCTTGGAGAATGCAGGAGATGGCTAAGCTTATGCAGAGATAGGAGATGCTTCCACCCAAGTTTACCATTACCAACACAGCCTTGAAGCACATCATTGTCTCTTTTAGTATCACCCACTAGATACCATGGGCCATGGCCTATACCTTCACACATACTCAGACTGCTCATTCATTCTCTCTTCATTCAATGAGCTTTGCACATATGTGGTATTTTCTCTGTAGATTCCTAAAGGAGAAGCATCTACTCACAGGCCTGCAATTAGCCTACATGATATTCGCAAATACTAAGTGAAGTATTGGTATTGTATTGTGCTTCTTCTCATTATTATGAACATACAATGTATCACCCGGCAGGAGCTTTCCCTTAGGCTCTGCTGTCTGGTTTGTTTAAACTGCTCTCTTCTGCCTTTCAAGTCTTGGCAGCACAGGCTCTGGATGAACTTCTTCATACACAAGGTGTGTGTATATGAGTCCTAAATAAAATACCAGCAAGCCTCTGAACAGTTCCTGTATGGGCTCTACCAAAAGGGCAGGAACACTGGTTCCCACCATTTCTGAAATGTACTTACTTACAGCAATACATTCAGATTCAGAATACTTTATTAATCCCAAAGGGAAATTATTAAGATAAAGTTACTGTACTTTCAATGAAGACAACACAAAATCACAATAATGAACAGAAAAGGGACACACTAAAAACAATAAAGTTACCAAATAAAGCAATTAACACCAAATAAAACTAAATTAATACTATACTGTAATAAACTATATCATCCTATTAAAATATTTCATAGAATGAATTAAACTGATTGAAAAGTAACATGAAATCAGACCATCAAAATGCAAATATTAAACCACTTTCTGTAACAATAACCAAAAATTAGATTTGCACAGATACCAGTATCATTATCGGTGCCGATACGAAGCATTTGTACCAGTACTTTTACTCATGCAAATGCCCCATTACTAAAACCGATACCTTCAATGGAGTCGGTTCACATATGTGCGAGCTGGCTGCAGTGCGTTTTAATAAAAGTCCAGGACAATTTTAAGCACGTGAACCACTAAACAAAGTCGCAATGATGGGGGCTGAAATCTCTCTGTCAAAAAATAGGTATCAGTAATTTGTATTGGCTAGTACTTGAGAAAAAGTATAGGCACTCATACTCGGTCTTAAAAAATTGATATTGGTGTATCTCTACCGAACATGTTACACATACAGTTCTGCAGGATGCTCTGCATAGAGATGCCCTAGTAAAATATAAACTGCAACAGAGCAGCTGTTGACATTTCTTAATGCAAAGAGCATATGACCAAGCTCATAAAATGCATTGAGCAGTGTTTGCTTAGTCATCAGCAGCTCTACTTTAGCGTTTGGCCGGGACCACTCCACTCAGAATTATCGGGGCATTAGAGTGCCATCAAGATAAGTTTCTGGTCCAAAATTTGTAGGAGGTACTGTATTTATTAAGCTAAAACGCAAAGGGGGGAGGTAGTAACCATTGTTTCCTACAATGAGAAGGAAAGATGGACTATCTTGGTACCGATAAGCACAAATAGATTGTGAATAAAAAAATCTAATTTATTACATGTAAAACACAAACATGGTTACAGAGAATCAATTCATTAAAGGAAAAAGTAAATACAGTATACATATACCTGTAGACTTTAAGGTGAGTTTCTGGTTACGCAAGTTCCTCACAGATTATATAATCCTCTACAAATTTCGTGGTCAAAGGACCGCTTCGTTAGTAGGATAAATCTATAAGGTAAATAGCATATTTGAAAAACTATACAACACATTATAATACATAAGCAGAGACAGGAGAAATATATGTTTACGGCAGAAATATATAAAAAAAGTGTAGTTTACATAAGATTGAATATAAGAAAAACATCAAGGGCCCGAGTACGATTAGTTACCTAGAGGTCCAAGGCCATAATATTTTTTGCTATTAAGCTACAACACTGAACTTCACAGTTGTTTTTTTACTATTATTTGAGAATTTCAAGTTCAGGAATGTGTGAGTAAAGCAATCAGAACAAAAAAATGTTCAAATAGGAATGTGATGACTATCCAGTCTTCAGTCTTCAAATTTTTCTACAGCTTCAGTCTCTTCGCTGTCACTCGTTTTGCTTTTCTTATTGACCTGTTCTTCTGAATTTGTTGCAGCTGGAGACACAATGTACAGAACTTAATAATGACAAGTATGAAACGAAAGCAGAGAATGAAAAGCTCAGACTGACAAACAAAGAGATGAGACGAGACCTGGAACGGACTTCTCAGGAGTTACTAACCGCTCAGAGACAGCTGAAGATTCTTCAGGAAGAAGCTTCCCAGCTGCATGAAGAGAGAGAAATGTACATACACCACATTATTATCATTGTCATCAACAAAGTTATTAGGTCTAATTCTCTGAATGAAATAGTTTATAACAAGAGTTTTTGGTTTAAAGGCATTTGTAAAGGGAATATAAAATGTTTCTGTTGATATTGGTTTCATTATATTATGGACTTAAAATGCAATTGAACAAATATTGTTTTATCAGGTAAAAAATTTAATAATATGGCATATAAACTTGTCCTTTTTATTTTTCCATGCCGGACAGTGGAACTTTATGCCCCTTTTTTGCATGTTTACCAGGCTAATATTAGCTGCCCTGCTAAAAAGAAAACCTCTTAATAGCTCAAACTGATATTTATAGGGGAAGTGACAATCTCCCTTCATAAATGTTTTGTATGACTCTGTACAGACTTTCAGCTAAAGAGACCATATGAAAGGAAACTGCTTCTGCTGTGCCCTTTCCTTAGAAATACCATAATTATCTGAGAGCTCAATGTATATATATATATAAAATATATATAAAATATACTGTAATTATTTTTAAAGGAACTTTTATATATATTTATTAAATATATTTATAATTGTAAATTTATATAAAAAGAACATATACATTTCTCTTTTTTTTCTTTTTAATCAAAAAATAGCATGCCCATCAGAAAAAATACCAGTCTGACATACAAGGGCATATGGTATTCCCATAGCTAAACGGGAACTGTGCTCTTTCACAGATCTCCATATCCTAACCCAAGTGTTTTAAAGGATATGTTTCTAGAACATGGTACATCTGTATTTAGGGTGTAACATGTAACATGTAACATGTACCAGCTCCCCCTCTCACCCCGTGTGACTGCGGAGGTTCCTCTCACCTGTAGCCACTGTAACATTTAGAATTGTGATGGCTGTGTGGTGCTGGGCATACACAGCCACGTCATTCTTTTATAGTGATCTGTGAATGAATCAAGTCCTGTCTGCCACTGCTGCAGGCAGCTTGTAGTTCTCAATGGACTACGAGTGTATTGATCAGCATGCTTGTAATCCATTCACACTTCATCCAGCTTTCTAATTGAAAGCTCACACTGTGGTAGATAGCAGGACAGAAAGATGGAAGGAGACTGTGCAGGAGCCTGACATTGCACCTGTAAGAAAAAATAAACAAATGCACATTTACCTGCAAAAATATATGCATTTATTATTTTTACCTTACAGGTGAACTTAGCCTTTAAAAAGTTATTTTCTAACTGTTCTTCTGGAAATAGATACCGTATGTGGTCTGATTCTTAGACCAGAAACTCCATAATTTTTGCATTTCAGTAAGGTAAGTTTTTTTTGTACTTTCGGATGAAGTAGTGAGGGGTTAGATCTTCTGTCAAGCTGTTGTTCTTTCTCCTGCTGGGGAGATTCACCCCTCAATTTGTTTTGGTGACCACTCTCAGGATGACAGAAGGTGAGAAACAATTCAAAATTCTCACTAGAATAAGAGGTGAGGGGATATCATCCATTGGGGATACACGAGGGAATCGGGTGGCTACAGTAACCAAAACTGCAGTGTTCATCCTCGTGACACATCACAGGAAGCAAGCTCATGGCTAACACAGGACAGAATTAGACTTGGGAAACTTAACATTAATAAATCACTGGGACCGGATAGCTTGCACCCGAAGGGAACTCAGTCAAGTAATTGCCAGACCATTGTTCCTAATTTCTACTGACAGTCTACTGACTGGAATGGTATCAGCGGATTGGAGAAAAGCCAATGTAACACCAATATTTAAAAAGGGCCCAAAATACATCCCTGGGAATTACAGACCAGTTAGCCCAACATCAATAATATGCAAGCTCTTGAAGGGGATGATAAGGGACTATATACAAGATTTTAGTAATGAAATCATTAGCAGTAATCAGCATGGATTCATGAAGAATCATTCTTGCCAAACCAATCTATTAACCTTCTATAAGGATGTAAGTTTTCATCCAAATAAAGGAAGGCCCATAGATGTGATGTATCTGGATTTTGCAAAAGCCTTTAACACGGTTCCCCATAAATGTTTACTGTACAAAATAAGGTCTGTTGGCATGGACCATAGGGCTAAGTACATGGATTGAAAACTGGCTACAAGGGCGAGTCCAGAGGGTGGTGATAAATGGGGAATACTCGGAATTGTCAGGGTTGGGTAGTGGGGTCCCATAGGGTTCTGTGCTGGGACCAATCCTATTTAATTTGTTAATAATTTGTTGATAAACGACCTGGAGGATGGGGTAAACAGTTCAATTTATTTGCGGATGATACCAAGCTAAGCAGGGCAATAACTTCTCCGCAAGAAGATCTGAACAAATTAATGGGGTGGGAAACTACATGGCAAATGAGGTTTAATGTAGAAACATGTAAAATAATGCATTTGGGGGGCAAAAATATGAAAGCAATCTATACACTAGGGGGAGAACCTCTGGGGGAATCTAGGACAGAAAAGGACCTGGGGGTCCTAGTAGATGATAGGCTCAGCAATGGCATGCTGCTAATAAAGCAAACAGAATATTGTCATGCATTAAAAAAGGATTAACTCCGGGGATAAAGCGATAATTCTCACACTCTACAAGACTCTGTTCCGGCTGCACCTGGAATATGCTGTCCAGTTCTGGGCACCAGTCCTCAGGAAGGATGTACTGGAAATGGAGCGTGTCCTGAACACACGGTCGGACGGATTTTGGTCGAAACTTTTAGATCCAGCTCTCAAACTTTGTGTGTCAGAAACTCTGACTGAAAAAAGTCAAATGGAGTGCACACACGATTGAATCCGACAACACGATCGGATCGCACATTTTCCGTCGGAAAGTCTGACCGTGTGTACAGGGCATAAGAGTGTCAAGGATGTGGAATTCCCTTTCACAGGCGGTGGTCTCAGCGGGGGGCATCGATAGTTTAAAAAAAACTATTAGATAAGCACCTAAATGCCTGCAACATACAGGGATATACAATGTAATACTGACATATTATCACACACTGGTTGGATTTGATGGACTTGTGTCTTTTTTCAGCCTCACCTACTATGTAACTATGTAACATTCCAGTCACAACTGTCTAAGACAGGAATTGCCCTCATTCTGGTGAGATTCGCTGCCACATCCTGTTGTATCTCCAAGACAGGAAAAGATGGGAGATCTCCCCAGCAAAAATAACCAGGTAGGAATTTAACAATTCCCTACTCTAAAAAAAAAAAAAACAGGTAGGAATTTAACACTTCACTTCTCTAAAAAAAATTAATCCGGTAGGAATTTAACACTTTACTACTCTAACCAAAATGTAAAAAAAAAATACATTTTGGCTGGAGATTTCTTTGTGGTAATACAAATTTCCTTTTTAAAGAGTTAGGACCTTTGTGTGTCTACCTCCCCATCACATCTCAAAGGCAGGTTTGAATCAGGAACCACAAATATCTTCTCCCATAAACCAAGACAAGCTTTCCATCCTGCACTTTATAAGTCAGTCATCCCAATATAGTAGACACAGACAAGCCATGGCTCCCACTGACCCACAGTCATCAAAGCCAGGGTGAAGATAGACATCAAAATATTGTGCATTACTAAATTAAGAGATCGCTAATTTCAGCAGCCCTTCTGTTTTTGAAATTGCTACAAAATCCTTTTTAGGGTATATAAAGCCTGAACAGGAATTCCTTTGCATAAAAGATATTTGCCGGAACTAAGGTTCTTTAGATAAGAAATACGGGAGCTACCACTGCTGACTTGTTTTTGAGGGTGCATGTTCCAGAGTCATAATCCTCATCCTCTATTCACTACTTAGTGGGTTATTAATGCATTTTGGTGTCCTGACACTTTACTGACTACTTTTTCTGGATCCTTGATGCAACAACTAGTAAGGAAACCTTTAAAATGACAGCCCTGGACTTTACACCTTTAAAAACAAGATCAAAAGGAAAGCATCCATTGTTCCATCTCAACAGGTTCCCTTTAAAATGCTGAATTGTTTTTATGTTCACTCTTTGGCATCCATTGTATCCACCTATGAATCAATTTTCGAGGATTCAGCCATGGCTGGTACTGCAGTGTTTACTATTCTCTGTTTATTTTTTCTGTCACAGGGAAGTATACCGGGTAACAGAGAGCTTACAGAGAGAAAGGACCGCACTGCTCAAACAGCTTGACTTGTTAAGGTATTTATCTGGAGTGAAACGTTGCACAGTTCACAATGCAATTCCCCAACACTTAGCTCTTCTAATCTCTTTTTAGTCGGTGAACCGCAAACCAAAACATTTTTCTGGAGTACCAATTCTATCTTGAATCAGGATTTTCACTGGTATTATAATTTAAAAATCTCACTCATCCCTTGTCCCATCCATCACTAATAGAAACCCATTTACTGAGGGTATAACACTTCCCCATGACACCCAAGGTGCATACGCAGACATGCGGGGAAGCCATGAATTCTTACTGGCACCTCCACACATTGGAAATTGAGGTGTGGTTTTGGGTGTGTGATGCACAAAGCTCCATGTGGTTCCATGCTGCCACATTTAAAAAAAAGGTTCAGGAACTTTTATCGCTGTTGGAACCACAGATACAGGGGCCTACTGATGTACTCACACAAACGCGAGCTGCACCACCCGTAATGGTATGAACCTAGTCTTAAAAGTCGCGCCTGCCATACTTAGTGTGCGTTTCCACGTGTCTGGTAGTCCATTGGTATGGATGGTGTGAACTGGCCCTTAATATTTACAATCTGTGTTAATGTTTCAAAAAATATAATGTGTGATTATAAGTCCAATTTCAGGCAAAGACTTTTATTTTGTTTTTGATAGAGTTTAAAAAGGTTAGAGCCTCTGATGGGTGTTTATTGCTCTCTAAGGCCCCATTCACACCTAAGCATTTTGTAGCTTGAAGCCTGAAGCTACAAAACGCTAGAGGGGAAAAAAATCTATTATTATCTATGGAGATGGTTCACATCTCCACTCCAAAACGCCTGAAGCCGGAAGCTCCAAAACACCTGAAGCCAGGAGCTCCAAAAAGCTTGAAGCTCAAACAGGTTTGGGCGTTTTTCTGCTTTTTACATTGGGGACCTTTTGACCTGTGCAAAATTGCGGCAAAAACGTGGTAAAAAAACGCAGCAAAAATTGCGGTAAAATCGCACAACTTTCTGCTTGAAAACTTTATGCTCAAGTATGAATTGATCCTATGTTGCAGAGATTGCAGTGCATGAAGTGATGGCAAGTCTCCTCAATGGGGGCACAGTCAAAAATAAACACACATTCCTAGCAATAGAAGGGTTGAATCCTCTGACAATATGTTTTTGTTACCCAAAAAGACAAAATTTAGGTGCCGCTCAGGTAGAGAGGTAAAGTCCAACTAGTCCGCTGTGAGTGCAGGAAGGGACAGGGAGCTTGTCCTAGCTCCAAGCTGCAGCATGTATTAGGAAAAGATCCATAAGCTACACATCATGAAGCAGACCCATGTGCATGAAGTGAGATGAATGGCAGCCTCAGCCCAGACTCCAGCCAGGCCACGCTTCCAAAGCATTTTGCTCTACCCCTTAGAGTTTAATCATGATTAAGCTCCAAGGGGCAGAGTGAAACGCGTGGGGTGCATGACCTGGCTGGAGTCTGGGCTGAGGCTGCCATTCATCTCACTTTATGCACATGGATCTGTTTCATGATGTGCGGCTTATGGATCTTTTCCTTTGACAATATTATTTTGTTGCTAGCTACATCTTCATCTCCAGGTGAAGAGGAGATCTGCTATAACTTTGAGGGAGAGGAGGAATGCTGGGAACCAGTATTAGATTTTTATTGCTGTATGTGTGTCCCTGGTGGGAAATATTTGTGACAAGATTAAAATCACCTTTTTATTACATCGGAGAACACTTTAAACCTCCATCATGCATTTTTTTTGCTGTTTGTGTCTTTCTGTCCTAGTGACACCAATACCCTTCCTTGTATTGATGCCACAGGAGTTGGAGGAATCACCTAATGGTGTCACAGATAGCAACAGTAAGCTAACAGGAGTCCTTACTTTCCCCACTCAATCTAGATTGAACAATGGTTTGGTTGCGCTGCAAAGTGTGAATGTGATTATTTACAATACTCATCTAAACTTGCATTTTTTTTTACTTCAGGGAGATGAATAAACACTTACGGGATGAACGGGACAGCTTTATACAGGTAATGCACAAAGAGGATCTTGGCTTTAAGATAAGAATTTCTTATTAATGTCCTACTTCAACTTCCCCAGGTTGCCCAATTGTTTAAACATTCTCTATGCCAAGGCTTTCTAGATTGGGCTTGATAGGCTTTTTAGATTGGGTGGGAGCAGACTCTTTATATGAGAAACATAACACCTGGAACATAGCACTAGCACATGGGTTGCATTGCTCTGGAACACACAGTACTGCGTTGCAGTGCACTGTTACCAAAAAATGCAGCTCATTGTGGTGCCTCGGACCAACAATGTAAATAAATAGACTGCCTTGCCTTAATGCAAGGCATGTTAATGTGCATGTGTTAAAAGCCCTGCCAATGATCAGATTGGTGTGAACTGGCCCTAGGACCTCGTGCACAAAGGGGTCCATGGCTATTAGCCATTGGAATAAATGAACGTTCAAGAGCTAGACGTGTCTAGCGTTTAGGCGTGTTCTGCATTTTTGAACACCCTGGTGGGGTCGTTTCTTTTTAGCTTTGAAACACTTCTCTTCTAAAATGCCTATGTGTGCATAGCCACATAGGCTAACATAGAGGTGCATTAAGAGGCTGAAAAACAAATATATACCCTTAAAAGCTTGTAAAAACTGCATCTTTTACATCTTGTGTGCACGAGGCCTAAGTGTGCAGGTTTTTATCAGTTACATTAAAAATCTGAATGTGATAATACTATTTGAAAGTACATTTTTGTAATCATGGAGATTTTTATTTTATTTTTAATCTAAGCAGAAATCAAAGATTACCTCATCAAAATCGATACGGAATCAAAGATCTGGATCTATCATTGGAAAATATATTGAGAGGAAGCCTTCTGTAAAAAGGTAAATACAGTCATTGTAAAGGTAAATGGATATTATACAGCGACCCATGTTTTCATTTGGCTTAAAGTGAACTTGTGCTTTGCCCATGCAGGTCAAGGCAACAGGTTCGCTTTAACGCTGACCCACACAGTAGTTTATTTTCCTTTTGCTCTTCTGCTACTTGGCTCACAGATGGGAGGCAAAGTCATAAATGTAAAAATTCTGATTGCGTGGTATGACTTGTTCCCCCTACTATGTGGCAACACTAATATTTTGCCTCTACTCTCTGATTTGATCCCAAACAAGCATGTAAAGCCGCGTACACACGGGCGGACTGTCTGGCCACCTTAGTCCGTCGAAACACATTTCAGCGGACAGTCCGCTCGTGTGTGGGCTTCAGCGGACTTTTTCAGCGTGCAGTCTGGCGGACTAAGTATTTCGGAATTTCCGTAATATTGTCCGTCAGACTTTGGTTTCAGCGGACAATCCACTCGTGAGTAGGCTAGTTCGACGGACTAAGTATGGCGCATGCTCAGAAAGGATTTACACAGCGAAAGGTTGCATTGCTGTGTATTGGACTTCCTATTTCTAGTCCCGTCGTACGTGCTGTACACGTCATCGCGCAAACTTTCGACGGACTGTTTTGCATCCGTGTGTGGTCAAGTCCGTTCATTCGAAAGTAGGACGGACTGTCCGTCGGATTGTCTGACGGACTAAGTTGGCCATACAATCCGCCCGTGTGTACGCGGCTTTACTTGTAAAGTCAGAGAGAAGTAAGAATGGAGTAATTCTAAAAGCGCTACATTTTTCAGATCAAAATAACAGCCTGACAACAATTATTAATAAAAAGGGGACTCAGCATTGGCAAACTTTATATTTCTCAGTATTGATTTCTTTTAATTGTTCTGCAAGACTTTGGCTTGTGAAACCTAGCATCACAAACACCCCCTTCTTGGAAATGCACAACCCTAATTAGAACATAAATAACTAACTAACTTTAATCCACAATCGTCTAGATCTGAAAGAAAATGGGTTAAGGAATTTGAAGGATTGGCTAGGTTAGGGCTAAATGAGTGGCAGTGATTTAAAGGGATCAGGCAAGACGTCTTCTAGAAGTTGGAAGCTGTGTGAGGCTGACCCAGGGAAGAGGGGTAGATCTTAAATAGAAGAGCTTTAACCCTTTAAAGTCCACATTTTTCAATTAGCGTGACTCAAAATGTGCTCCACCAAACGGAGGAGCAGAAGGTTAAAGGATTAAAGATGGAACCTTGGGTGACCTCTATGGAAACAAGAACAAGCGAGAAGGAGATACAGTTGCAAGTGACACTGAAGGTGCAATGAGATAATGATGAGGTAAGAGGAGAACCAGCGAAGAGTAGGGTCACAGAGGCCAATGGAGTAGCGTTTTTTTGAGTAGGAGCATTTGGTCAACTGTAGCGAAAGCAACTGGCCATAGATGGTCCAAAGCTGGCCATAGATGGTCCAAAGCTGGCCATAGATGGTCCAAAGCTGGCCATAGATGGTTTATTTTTTTGTTCAGTCACAAAGAATAAACAGATTCCTCCATCCACACAAACAAAGAGGATGGAGGAATAAGCTACCATTGGGCCATTGTATTCTGACAGTTTGACAGAGGTGAATCTAACGATTAACTTCTGATGAATGAGGACAGCCCCACATGAATTTGAAATTCAGCTTGCTAAATCAGCTAAATTTTGATCCGTCTATAGCAAGCTTATGTGTACAGGCTCACTAGAGCAAGATGCAGGTCAATCCATACAATAATAACAGATGAGAAAAAGCCTTATATGCATCAACAATATTAGTACAAAAACAGTCCAAAGTGATTTTCCCCTTGCTGGAATATGGACATGCTGATACAGTTTAGGTAAGAGAGTCCTGAAATTGGCAGCCACAATACAAACACAGTCTGGTTGCCTGGCCATCTGTTTACTCACTGCTTCATAAATTCTCTGAGTTGCATTTGTATAATTGACATCTGGTAGAATATGAACAGCAATAAAAAAAACACAGGTAAACTCTCTTGGAAGATAAAAGGGTTGACATATTAGCATAAAATCTTTCACATCTGCCATGCACTGTTCATCCACTTTAATTACGGTACATTTCCGCACCAGGAAACGTAGATGTACACACAGAGCCCCCCATCTGAATCTTACACAAATCCCTGGCTCTATCATCACATAACACATGCAATGGCTTCATTTGGAATGTCATAGTGAATAGTGATGGCCGAACGGTTCGCCCGGCGGTCGTTTCGCGGCGAATTTCCGACTTTCGCCGTCCGCGGGTTCGAACGCCTTTTTCCGTCGTTCGCCCCGGCGGACTTACGTGTTTAATGTATACAAGAACTTTAACCTTTCGTGACACGTTTATCATGTGTTACAGGACAACCAATTGAGACATGACAGCTCATGGACACTTGGACATTCCCCCTAACCTATAAATACACCCGATCCGGTGGCCATTTTACATTCTTTCTTCTGTCACTGTAGGGAAAGGATCCTGTGTGGAGTAGGGACAGAGAAAACGCTAGCTATTTGGTACACAAAAGTTCTTTTCAGGACTGGTATAGGTGTTAGGTCAGCAGCCTGAGTTTCTTTTGTCAGTTTAGATAAAGGGACAGAGCGCTGTATGCTGCTATTTTAGGGACAGCTCAGCCAGATTAGTCTTTCTTCATCATCATCATCATCATCATCATTAGCTGTTACTATCAGGTCCACAAAAGAGCTGTTCCAGCTAATCGTTCCAGCCTACTCTTTTTTGCCAATTTGTATAGGGACAGGCAGGAAGCAGTGTGTCAGGCAGTGAGGATAATTTTAAAGACTTGCTGTTACTATTAGTTCCACAAAGGTTCTTTTCAGGACTGGTATCAGTGGTACGGTAATAGGCTTGTACACGTATAATATTCTTTCTTCCAAATATAGAAAGAATATTATACTTGACTGCTGCCCTTCTGCTGCAGTCTGCTAATCATTCACAACTCACTTGTTCCACAAAGCTCTTTATCAGGACTGGTAACTTGGTCTGTCTAGGGTGCTACGGTACATAGGCTTGGGTGCGGTACAGTCTGCTGTTCTGTAAGGACCGCTATCGGTCCACAATAGATAGGGTTGCCGTGCACTACTGCTGACCGCTGCCCTATACTGCAGCAGTCCTTCAGCGGTATAGGGACTGACGCACAGTCTGCTAAACACTAATACACAACCTGCTTGGTCCACAAAAGTTCTTATAAGGACTGGTAACTTGGTATAGGGTGCTACGGTACATAGGCCTGAGTGCGTTACAGTCTGCTGTTCTGTAAGGACCGCTATCGGTCCACAATACATAGGGTTGACGTGCACTACTGCTGACCGCTGCCCTATACTGCAGCAGTCCTTCAGCGGTATAGGGACTGACGCACAGTCTGCTAAACACTAACACACAACCTGCTTGGTCCACAAAAGTTCTTATAAGGACTGGTAACTTGGTATAGGGTGCTACGGTACATAGGCCTGAGTGCAGTACAGTCTGCTGTTCTGTAAGGACTGCTATCGGTCCACAATACATAGGGTTGCCGTGCACTACTGCTGACCGCTGCCCTATACTGCAGCAGTCCTTCAGCGGTATAGGGACTGACGCACAGTCTGCTAAACACTAATACACAACCTGCTTGGTCCACAAAAGTTCTTATAAGGACTGGTAACTTGGTATAGGGTGCTACGGTACATAGGCCTGAGTGCGTTACAGTCTGCTGTTCTGTAAGGACCGCTATCGGTCCACAATACATAGGGTTGCCGTGCACTACTGCTGACCGCTGCCCTATACTGCAGCAGTCCTTCATTGGTATAGGGACTGACGTACAGTCTGCTAATCACTAACACACAACCTGCTTGGTCCACAAAAGTTCTTATAAGGACTGGTAACTTGGTATAGGGTGCTACGGTACATAGGCCTGAGTGCGTTACAGTCTGCTGTTCTGTAAGGACCGCTATCGGTCCACAATACATAGGGTTGCCGTGCACTACTGCTGACCGCTGCCCTATACTGCAGCAGTCCTTCATTGGTATAGGGACTGACGTACAGTCTGCTAATCACTAACACACAACCTGCTTGGTCCACAAAAGTTCTTATAAGGACTGGTAACTTGGTATAGGGTGCTACGGTACATAGGCCTGAGTGCGTTACAGTCTGCTGTTCTGTAAGGACCGCTATCGGTCCACAATACATAGGGTTGCCGTGCACTACTGCTGACCGCTGCCCTATACTGCAGCAGTCCTTCAGCGGTATAGGGACTGACGCACAGTCTGCTAAACACTAACACACAACCTGCTTGGTCCACAAAAGTTCTTATAAGGACTGGTAACTTGGTATAGGGTGCTACGGTACATAGGCCTGAGTGCAGTACAGTCTGCTGTTCTGTAAGGACCGCTATCGGTCCACAATACATAGGGTTGCCGTGCACTACTGCTGACCGCTGCCCTATACTGCAGCAGTCCTTCATTGGTATAGGGACTGACGTACAGTCTGCTAATCACTAACACACAACCTGCTTGGTCCACAAAAGTTCTTATAAGGACTGGTAACTTGGTATAGGGTGCTACGGTACATAGGCCTGAGTGCAGTACAGTCTGCTGTTCTGTAAGGACCGCTATCGGTCCACAATACATAGGGTTGCCGTGCACTACTGCTGACCGCTGCCCTATACTGCAGCAGTCCTTCATTGGTATAGGGACTGACGTACAGTCTGCTAATCACTAACACACAACCTGCTTGGTCCACAAAAGTTCTTATAAGGACTGGTAACTTGGTATAGGGTGCTACGGTACATAGGCCTGAGTGCGTTACAGTCTGCTGTTCTGTAAGGACCGCTATCGGTCCACAATACATAGGGTTGCCGTGCACTACTGCTGACCGCTGCCCTATACTGCAGCAGTCCTTCAGCGGTATAGGGACTGACGCACAGTCTGCTAAACACTAATACACAACCTGCTTGGTCCACAAAAGTTCTTATAAGGACTGGTAACTTGGTATAGGGTGCTACGGTACATAGGCCTGAGTGCGTTACAGTCTGCTGTTCTGTAAGGACCGCTATCGGTCCACAATACATAGGGTTGACGTGCACTACTGCTGACCGCTGCCCTATACTGCAGCAGTCCTTCAGCGGTATAGGGACTGACGCACAGTCTGCTAAACACTAACACACAACCTGCTTGGTCCACAAAAGTTCTTATAAGGACTGGTAACTTGGTATAGGGTGCTACGGTACATAGGCCTGAGTGCAGTACAGTCTGCTGTTCTGTAAGGACCGCTATCGGTCCACAATACATAGGGTTGCCGTGCACTACTGCTGACCGCTGCCCTATACTGCAGCAGTCCTTCATTGGTATAGGGACTGACGTACAGTCTGCTAATCACTAACACACAACCTGCTTGGTCCACAAAAGTTCTTATAAGGACTGGTAACTTGGTATAGGGTGCTACGGTACATAGGCCTGAGTGCAGTACAGTCTGCTGTTCTGTAAGGACCGCTATCGGTCCACAATACATAGGGTTGACGTGCACTACTGCTGACCGCTGCCCTATACTGCAGCAGTCCTTCAGCGGTATAGGGACTAAGAGTTTTGTCACAGGGTGATTTAAAAAATGACAGGCAGAGGAAGAGGCAGGCCCTTCCGCAGGGGTGGTAGGGGTAGGGCAGGAGCAACAGCCTTGAGCCAAAGTGGGAAGTTGCAGAAGGTGCGTTCAATTACTTTAAAGGACGCACCAGACTTGGTTGAGTGGCTCACTCAGCCTTATTCTTCTGCACCCTCCTCATCCTCTCGATCTGCACCCTCTTCTTCACTCTCTGCTATGTGCACCCCCAAAGACACTACCACCAACAACACCACCACCACCACATACCTTCCGCTTGAGTGCAAATGGGGGCCTTCATGCTCCAGTGTTTTAATAGGGACCCCCGTATAAAAAGCATGAGGGTCAAGGACCAGTACTGGGTGGCAACGTACTTAGATCCCCGGTACAAACACAAAATGGCGGAAATGTTACCGCCGTCGCAGAGGGCTGTCAGAATGCAGCACTTCCAGGCCTTGCTTCGAGAAATGCTGCATTCTGCTTTTGCGTGCGCTGGCAGAGGAGCAATTCCCACTCCCAGAGAAGGATTTGCGGGTACCAATCCAACAGCGCCTGCAAGAAGAGGCCGGTTTGAAGATGTGTTGGTGACTTCGGATATGAGGTCATTCTTTCAGCCGACCCATCGACAGGTGTCATCCGGATCCAGCATCAGGGAACGCCTAGACCGTCAGGTGTCCGACTACATTGGGTTAACGGCCGATGTGGACGCTCTGAGGAGTGATGAACCCCTAGACTACTGGGTGGGCAGGCTTGACCTCTGGCCAGAGCTTGCCCAATTTGCAATCGAACTGTTGGCTTGCCCCTCATCCAGTGTCCTGTCCGAAAGGACGTTCAGCGCAGCAGGGGGGATTGTGACCGATAAGCGTACTCGCCTAGCTCACGACAGTGTTAACTACCTCACATTTCTAAAAATGAATGAGGCATGGATCTCGGAGGAATTCAACACATGTGATCAGTAGACCATGTATATGTCTATAAACAATTTTTGGAATCAAGCACACAGACCTTCTTAATTCATTTGGCTCACTTCCCTGACCCAAAAAAGCACACCGTACTATATGCCCCTACCCTCCTCTTTGAAGAGGTTGAGCGGTGTCATATTTCTACTGGGGCTGCTTATTATGAGGGGTTCCCACCATCCCTGTGCTGTGCTGACTTCCTCCTGGGTGTTCTTATTATGAGGGGCTCCCACCATCCCTGTGCTGTGCTGACTTCCTCCTGGGGGTTCTTATTATGAGGGGCTCCCACCATCCCTGTGCTGTGCTGACTTCCTCCTGGGGGTTCTTATTATGAGGGGATCACACCATCCCTGTGCTGTGCTGACTTCCTCCTGGGGCTGCTTACGGTGCTGCTGTCAGCGCTGTATGTCACGGAGCTGCTGTCAGCGCTGTATGTCACGGAGCTGCTGTCAGCGCTGTATGTCACGGAGCTGCTGTCAGCGCTGTATGTCACGGAGCTGCTGTCAGCGCTGTATGTCACGGAGCTGCTGTCAGCGCTGTATGTCACGGAGCTGCTGTCAGCGCTGTATGTCACGGAGCTGCTGTCAGCGCTGTATGTCACGGAGCTGCTGTCAGCGCTGTATGTCACGGTGCTGCTGTCAGCGCTGTATGTCACGGAGCTGCTGTCAGCGCTGTATGTCACGGAGCTGCTGTCAGTGCTGTATGTCACGGAGCTGCTGTCAGCGCTGTATGTCACGGAGCTGCTGTCAGCGCTGTATGTCACGGAGCTGCTGTCAGCGCTGTATGTCACGGTGCTGCTGTCAGCGCTGTATGTCACGGAGCTGCTGTCAGCGCTGTATGTCACGGAGCTGCTGTCAGTGCTGTATGTCACGGAGCTGCTGTCAGCGCTGTATGTCACGGAGCTGCTGTCAAGCTGCTGTCAGCGCTGTATGTCACGGAGCTGCTGTCAGCGCTGTATGTCACGGTGCTGCTGTCAGCGCTGTATGTCACGGAGCTGCTGTCAGCGCTGTATGTCACGGAGCTGCTGTCAGCGCTGTATGTCACGGAGCTGCTGTCAGCGCTGTATGTCACGGAGCTGCTGTCAGCGCTGTATGTCACGGAGCTGCTGTCAGCGCTGTATGTCACGGTGCTGATGTCAGTGCTCTGTATTACGGTGCTGCTGTCAGTGCTCTGTATCTCCTGCACCCTCTTGTTTGCCTACCCTGGTCCCTGACCTTCCCTCTCCTCCATTGCCTTCATTAGCTCCATAGTCCTGAATTGTCAGAACAATTTCCCAAATAAAAAAAAAATGCTTGTAGTTATCGATCCCAAATTCACCTCATACATGTATTATGCTATTGTCCAGGTGGTGGGACTACGTGCTACCCCCTAATAATTACCCCGTGGCCGCAAATTCGACCTAAAGGTTTGCGAAATTCGCCTCCCATTGAAGTCAATGGAGCCCGCGGCGAACGGTCGTTTTCGCGAACGTTTGTGCCCGTTCGCGTTTCGCGTTCGCGAAACGTCCCGTCGGAAGTTCGTCCATCACTAATAGTGAAGCCAGGTTTCAGTAAAAGCAAGGGCACAGCACTCAAAACACAATCATATATAAATAATTCTGCACAGCACAGCCGCCTGTAGCAATAAATCTGCTATAGAGCGATCGGCAAGCGATTAAGTCACTATATCTTCGCACAAAGAAGACACAGAGGCATCGTCACACTAAGGACAAGCAGGAATAGATAGCAGTGCTATTATCTAATATTCAAACTTACAAGTTGTCACACTGAGGTTGATTTTCTAAACCTGGAGAGTGCACAATCTGGTGAAGCTCTGCACCCCCCTCCCTTCCTGACAAACTCTCAGGGGAGTGAAAGAGAGAGCTGTGCATGATGTCATAAGCCTAGGCTAATGACCAGACAAGAAAGAGGAAGTGGACTGTATAAGGTATTTACTGGCAGAAAAATGTTTTACTATCCAAAGTTAAAACAACAAGGGTAGAAGATTTAATAGATGGAAAGATGGAAAAATGACTGAAGGTCCGCTTTAAGCTTTGACAAAAACCTGGAGGCTGATTGGTTTCTATGCAAAGCTGCACCAGATTTTGCACTCTTCAGTTTTAGTAAATCAACTCTAATGTTTTGACTTTTTAACTATAAAGACAAGCAGATTATTGGTGGGAATTGTTAATGTTAAAGCGGGAGTCCGCCGGGACTCCGCGTTTTTTTTTTTTTTTTTTAAAGCCAGCAGCTACAAATACTGCAGCTGCTGACTTTTAAAATAGTGACACTTACCTGTCCAGCGCGCCCGGGATGTCGGCACCCGAAGCCGATCTCTAGATCGTCTCTCGGGTCCTGCCACCGCCATCTTGGGTATGGGAATCAGGAAATGGAGCCTTTCGGCTTCATTTCCCGGTTCCCTACTGCGCATGCGCGAGTTGCACTGCGCAATAAGGACGGTCCCCGCTGCCTCTGGGATCTGTGTGTTTCCCAGCAGGCAGCGGGGCACTTGCGGAAAGGGGCGGGCACTTGCGGAAAGGGGCGTAATCTACGCCCCTTTCCGCAGAGAGCTATCCCGGAAGTGGGTGCAGATACCTGTACTGTACAGGTATCTGCACCCCCTCCCCCCTGAAAGGTGCCAATTGTTGCGCCGGAGGGGGGGAGGGTTCCGATGAGCGGAAGGTCCACTTTAGGGTGGACCTCCGCTTTAACATATGGTTTATACTACAAGGATTTTGGCAAACTTTAGTCTGCATATTTATATCTTGCTCTCTTCTGAAGAAACGTTTGCATGTATTGTGATATGGAGGATCATTATCTCAGTGGTAGATGCATTTTAGTGAGTTCTCGCAAGTCAGCAAGTCTAGTTTAGGGCTTGGTGGGCCTTAAGGAAAGTTCTTGCATCAGGCTGCCTATGCAGGCTTTTTTTTCAACCAGCAAAACAATTTGCAGCATTTAGCTGCATTGGCCCACTCCCTGACCTCGCAATATGGGATCACCCGGCACCCCAGGATCTCTCATTCCACTTAGACTCAGACTTCTTCGTGGCCTCAGCTAGGCATGTGCAGTGCTGAAAAATGTGTTTGTTTTAGTTTCATTCGTTTATGTTTTTTTCAGAAATTCTAAAATTTGAAAATTTGAAAATTCGTAAAATTTGAAAATTCTGAATTCTAAAATTTGGAATTCATAAATTTGTAAATTCCTAAATGAGAAAATTCTGAAATTTGAAAATTTGAAAATTCAGAATTTGTAAATTCAAAAATGTGAAAATCTGGAAATTTGAAAATTCAGATTTTGAAAATTTGACAATTCAAAAATTCAGAAATTTGAAAATTCGGAATTCATAAATTCGAAAATTTGGAATTTGTGAATTAGTAAATTCCTAAATTAGAAAATTAGATAAGTCTGAAATTAACTGATAATAACTCACTATTAAATTGTAGGTATTGGAATTTCCTTTCAAATTTGGCTGTTAGTGAATGTAATAAATACAAATTTATCTGAAGTTATGAATTATCCAAAATAAAGAATGAAATGGAATGGAATGAAATAATAAATAGTTGTACATTTTTATTATTATTGTTATGTATTATTATTAATTTGCTACATTCCAATCGTTTAGATACGGCTTTCGTTATTATGAATAATTCGTAACTTTGGATAAATTCGTATTCATTGCGTTCACTAACAGACAAATTTGAAAGGTGATTCCAATACCTATAAATGTAATAGTTAGTAATAGTTAAGTTATTATCAGTTAATTATTATTTCCGATTTTCAAATTTTTGAGTTTTTGAATTTTCAAAATTGAATTCTTATTTTAGGATTTTCATTCTTTTAAATTTTTGGATTTTCATTCTTATTTTTGGATTTCCGGATTTTCAGACTTCCAAAATTTCTAATTTTCGAATTTCCGAATATTCAGAAAAATTAGGGAATTCTAAAATTTAGAGATTCTGATATTTACGAACGAACGAACTTGTCTAAATTTGTTAAAAATCTAATTTGGAACTAAACAAATTGCACATGTCTAGCCTCAGCTTTCTCAGCCTCCCAGAGTCCCTCCCCTGTCCCAACTCTCCCAATCTCCTGACAAGGGCACTCAGCTATGGCTAGGCCTCACTTATAATGAGTGTGCACTCCTGCATACTCACACAGCTTGCAGGTCTCCAGTAAGACCTGGACACAGGAATGGGGACTTCTTCTGACTTAAATCTCTTTCTCAAGCTTCACACCCTGATGCGGGATTAAAAAACATACACTTGATACGAACTTGGTGCTGTAATAAGACATGCTGCAGGGTCTGTATCCCTTTAGAAGTGGACAAGCGGCTTAGAGAGTATTTTCCCACAGAATAAATTTCCATTGCAATGAATGTCTGAGATTTGATTTGAATGTATAGACGTGAAGGAAAAGCAACAGGCCAATTATACAAGCAGAACATTTTTTTAATGGGCGCATTCAAAACACCAGTGTTGTACAGAATGCCTTTGGTTTACAATATTTTAATTAACTAATATTGAAAGTTTTGGAATTTTAGAAAATCACAGCATCTGCAAGATGAAATAGGGATGTCATTTTTGGGTACAGTCAATTACAAAATGGATTGTTTAGCAATTATATATATATTACAGTGTATATGAATATGCGTCAATGGATTTTTCCAAAAACTGACTGGCCTCAATGCACAACTTGTTTTTGTCCTTCTATATTTATAGGAACATTTAAAAGTGTACCAAAGCAGTACGCATGAAGTCCTCCTGAAAAATAGCAAGTGTATCTGAGGGCGTCTAAGCAATTTTGTGCCTACAATCTCATAGCTGTATATCTGCAGTGTGAGACCTAGAGCATTGCTGTCTCTGACTGTTAGGCTGTTCATAGATGGAGCGAATTTCGGATAGAGAGCGAAATAAATTTGCTTGATTCCCCTATCAACACAGACAGTGTTGATGCAGGAATTTTTCCTGCTGAGCCATTGTCTTCTCCTGGAGGGGGGGGGGGGGGGGGCAGGAATGCTGGGAGAAAACTGTAATTATTGCTAAAGGCTATAACAGCCGCTTGCAATAATCGAAAGGCTGGTTGTACCCAAGTTGATAGATTGGTCAACTTGGGTACATTCAGCCTACCCATACATTCCAATTGTGCCTGGCCGGCTTTAGTCTTGGGGGATTTGGTGATGCCACTACTGTGCTGCTCATATTTCTCCTTGCTGGAGGCTTTGACATGAGAAAGAGAATCCCTGCCTCTGCAAAGATGGCTTCCTCTATACAGAGAGACAGTACAGAACAAGACCACAGGAAATACTGGTGATTTCCCCTTTGCTTTCTACCTGCCTTTTTTGGTACAACTTACAGATTTGGGTTCCTCTCTAAATATATCATTCACCCTCACATAAAATAACCTATCTTCAACCCAGCTCCTGAGTTCTTCACTTTGTGGCCTTGCTTGGCACCACACAAACTCCACAAGAAATTCCCCCTGACCTGGTCTTGTTCCTAGTGTGCATGTGAGCCACTTGCCCACAGCTAGTTAACAGAGTACCAACCATTTATCCAAATTAATGAAGCTGTTAGAGCATGACTGCACATTTTTAGGAAGCCAGCAATTTCTCCACTGACAGGTCTGCATAAAAAGTGTTATCTGTGCAGCTCAAAACAGAATGATTTTGCTGAGAGGTACATTAATGCTGGTCAAATTAATGTGGAACTGAACAATATGTTTTTTTGACTTGTTATAGAAACATTTAGATGTGTGCCTAAGCAGTACTCAGAATTTATCTTTTGTCTGGGATTTCTCCTGAAAAACAGCAGTGCATTTTGTGATATGTAAGGGTGCCTAGGCACTTATTATCAGTCAATGTGTTTACTCTTTTTAAATCATAATAGCAACAGAAACTACCCAAATGACCCTGATCAAAAGTTTACATGCCCCAGTTCTTAATACTGTGTATTGCCCCCTTTAACATCAATGACGGCTTGAAGTCTTTTGTGGTATTTGTGGATAAGGCTCTTTATCTTCTCAGATGGTAAAGCTGCCCATTCCTCTTGGCAAAAAGCCTCCAGTTCCTGTAAATTCTTGGTCTGTCTTGCATGAACTGCACGTTTGAGATCTACCCAGAGAAGCTCAATGATATTGTGGTCAGGAGGCTGAGATGGCCACTCCAGAACCTTCAGTTTATTCTGCTGTAGCCAATAACAGGTCGACTTAGCCTTGTGTTTTAGATCATTGTCATGTTTGAATGTCCAAGTACGCCCCATGCACAGCTTCCTGGCTGATGAATGCAAATGTTCCTCCAGTATTTTTTGATAACATACTGCATTCATCATGCCATCAATTTTGACCAAATTTCCTGTGCCTTTGTAGCTCACACATCCCCAAAATATCAACGATCCACCTCTGTGTTTCACAGTAGGAATGGTGTACCTTTCATCATAGGCCTTGTTGACTCCTCTCTAAATGTAGCGTTTATGGTTGTGGCCAAAAAGCTAAATTTTGGTCTCATCCCTCCAAATGACTTTGTGCCGGAAGGTTTGAGGCCTGTCTCTGTGCTGTTTGGCATATTGTAAGCAGGACACTTTTTGGCATTTGCGTAGTAATGTCTTTCTTCTGCCAACTCGACCATGCAGCCCATCTTTCTTCAAGTGCCTCCTTATTGTGCATCTTGAAACAGCCACACCACATGTTTTCAGAGAGTCCTGTATGTCATCTGAAGTTGTTTGTGGGTTTTTTTTGCATCCTGAACAATTTTCCTGGCAGTTGTGGCTGAAATTTAAGTTAGTCTACCTGACCGTGGTTTGGTTTCAACAGAACCCCTCATTTTCCACTTCTTGTTTAGAGTTTGAACACTGCTGATTGGCATTCTCAATTCCTTGGATATCTATTTATATCCCTTTCCTGTTTTATACAGTTCAACTTACTTTTCCAGCATATCCTTTGATAATTCATTTGCTTTCCCCATGACTCAAAATCCAGAAATGTCAGTGCAGCACTGGATGAAAGATACAAGGATCTTTCAGGAGTCCAGAAACTCATTGACCTTTTATACACAGACACTAATTACAAGCAAACAGATCACAGATAAGGATGGTTACCTTTAATAGCCATTCAAACCCCTTTGTGTCAACTTGTGTGCATGTTATCAGGCCAAAATCATCAGGGTATGTAAACTTTTGATGAGGGTCATTTGGGTAGTTTCTATTGCTATTATGATTTAAAAAGAGTGAACACAGTCGATTGATAATAAATGGCTTCAGGCAAACAATAACCATAAGTGAAAGTAAAGTTTTTGTGTTACCATTCATATTCTCTGAAAAATGGCCAAAAAATCATACATTTTTCCAGGGTATGTAAACTTGAGCACAACTGTATGTGCAGAGTGAGATCTAAGGCACTGTGGCCTCTCTTGAAAGGCCTTCATAAATATTGTTATCTGTGTAGATCAAAACAATATTAGTTTGTTGAGAGGTAAGATAATGCTGGCAACATTAATGTGGAACTGAAATGTGACATCACATGTCCATAATACAGATGTCATTCATTCAGGCAGTAGAGGTTTGTCCATTTTGGCTCTGCTCAGAATTCCTCTGGTGCCTTCCCTGAGCCCCACTGCACTTTGACAACCTCTGCCGGGCCCTCTTGCACTGCAAATGTCTCTCCAGAGTCTTCACACAGGTATTGGAATCTCCTATATAGACCCAGACTTCCTGTGCACCTTCAGGATGAGACTCTGATATACTGTAGCTTGTTTCAGGGTTCCTTTGCTTGTGTATGTGGCTCTTTCTTTCTCTTAGATTATCCCCATTCGCTGCATTTGTTTGTCTTGACTTCTTAACTCTGGGTGCCCTGAACTATACTGTGTTACTTAAATATGTGTTTACATCCCTCTGTACACCACCTCAGCTTTCATTTAGATGTAGTGTGCCTGAAAACCCATAGTTCTCTGGGAATCCTTTGTCATATGTTAACAAACAGTTAAAAAACACAAATTTAAAGCTAAAGTTTAATCTTGCTTTCCCTGGTTCCCCCTCTCCCTCCCTTAATATGGTAATGACATTTTTAAATAAAACTTTTACGTTTTTATTACGGTACATACTCTAATTTAATTTAAGTAATGTCATCACTGGTTCTCTGTGCTTCTCTATGCAATGCAGGCAGCTCATAGCTGGAGGGGTGCTGTATATACTATAGCTCTCTAAAACTTGGCACTCTGCCTCATTGCTTTTCTCACCAGTGCTCAGTCCTATTGCAAGCAGTGGGATAGCGCTTGAAAGAAGTTATGCCTTGATGGGTTGATGTCAGTCTGGAAGAGTGGGCATTTCTAGGGAGGATGCATTTGCATGTATTGCCGCTGTGTTAATGTGTGGAGTAAGTATTATCCCAAGCCAGTTACTTTAAAAAAAAAAATAGAAAAAGAAATGGGATAACGGATAGTAGCAACAATCTAAACTTTATTGATACTCACGATACAGAGTTTCTGGGCAAAGACATTAACCTAAAAATGGTTGTGTGGCTGTTTAAGGGTGACAACGTTGTCATTTATCTTTTAATATTTATGTTTGAGTCTTTAACCAGAAACTGTGTGACTTGCTTGTCAATAAAGTGTAAAGTGTTGATGTTTGTTACTCTATCTTGGGCCATTTATTTTTCAGTTTTTTTTTTGAGGCTCCATCTACATGCGGACCACCCTCAGAAATGCCCACATGTGTGATACTGAGCCTCCATGATTGAAAGAAGTGGAATCCAATGAATAAAAGGGATGGACCAAGGGTAGTAAGGCAGGGGATGAAAAGGCTAAATGCTAGGAAGGCAAAAAAAGCTAGGCATCCTCCAGACAGGACATGCACCATGTAAGGGCTTCTCAATTGTTTAGAACAGGGGTGTCCAAACTGCAGCCCAGGGGCCAGGTGCGGGCCTTTGCTTGTCTATATCCAGGTCTTGGGGCACTATTCATCCCACCGATATGAAACACTATTCTGCCCACTGACACCAATAATGGCGGAGCACTATTTCTCACACTGACACCAAAGATGGGGCACTGTTTACTCTCACTAATGCTGGGAAAAGTTTCTATTCCCACTGGCCACAGTCCGTCCTCCCGAAAGTCTGAATGACAGTAAACCGGCCCTTTGTGTAGAACAGGGATATGCAATTAGCGGACCTCCAGCTGTTGCAAAACTACAAGTCCCATGATGCACTGCAAGACTCTGACAGCCATAGGCATGACACCCAGAGGCAGAGGCATGATGGGACTTGTAGTTTTGCCACAGCTGGAGGTCTGCTAATTACATATCCCTGGTGTAGAAGGTTTGGAGAATCCTGGTTTAGAAGCTTCAGCTAAGTCAGATAGAGCCCATCCCATTTCCTGACCAGAGGACATCAAGAATCATTTAGCCTTTAATCCTTGTCACTTAATTTAATTTCTTTCAATTTTGGAGGTTCAGCATCACCTGTGGGCATTGAAGCAGCTTCCTGTTTTCTTTATGCTATATACAGCACCATGCAGGCCCCTCCAACAGCCATATTTTGCATAGAAAAATACAGAGACCTAGTGATGATGTCACAGAGTCTAAAGTAAGGTAATGAAAACAAAAATGTTTTATTTAAATATGTAATTTGCATGTTGAAATGGAGGGGGGAGTGATTCAGGGAAGACAAAAATATGATCAGATGAAATTTCAGCATTAAAAAAAAATTGTCTACAGTGTGGCAGGATGACAAATATTAAATTGTAAGTAATCCCACGCTACGGTGTGACAATCGAATTAAAAAATAATGGATGGACTGCTGCTGTTCGGGTATAAGGTGCAATGTCCCTTTAAGATGTGCTATGTGCCAAACCCAGCACTGTCTTAAAAATGTGATTCCCTATGCAGGGGTAGTGTGTTACTTCAATTAAACCCTCAAATCCTAACCTCCTTGATTAAACCAAAAACCAATAGTAATTATCAGTTCATGGTAAATATATTGAAAAATAGATTATGTATTTACATAAGCTTCATATATTCCCATTGCTTTACACACTGCATATAAGGCCAATAGCTTGCTATTATCCACGAGGCGGTTTTACCTCAACTGTACCCTGCTAATTTATCTCAAGTGGGTTTTCAAAGACGTCATTGAAGTCCTTTGTGAACAATACATCATGGTTTATGAAGTCCTTTGTTGCAACGAGTGTCTATCTGAAACCCACCCATATCAAAGCATTACTGGAAATGTGCATATATAGTATTTTACACTTTAGGAAAAACATTATTCTAATTTTCAACTGTACAAAGGATAATCATTGTATAGATCTCACATATGATTTAGGGAATGCCAGGATTCAAAAATGATTATTGAAAATGGTACGATTAATAAAAATATTGCTTATTTTTAGACCATCTAATTTTAGGAGGCTCGTCTGGAGACCTCCTAAGTGCTGGGTGGACTATTTTATGTAATAATACATTTCTCACATCAGCAAATTATTTGCTAATTGGAAGGACATCCTCTGAGATATTCTCCATTATTATGCCTCTTCAGGTTTAATTGAATTTGATGAATTATAGCCAGAATCCACACAAAGGCCTAAAACAGCAGTGCACAATGCAGACAGAAAGTGGCTTTAAAGCTAAACTTCAGGCAGATCTAAAGCAAACACCATTTAAGTTGTGCATTCCTAATAAATGTATTAAATTAATTTTTACATTTAAGCAAACAAAAGTTTCTAAGGGCTTTTTCATAGGGTCACAGAGAGCCTTACATAGCAAAAAATGAGCATATTATGTTGCCTTGGAGTCACAGGTGTTTATGTACAGTTGCCTGTACAAATGAAAGGAGAAGTACAGCCAAAGCTTTTTTGTATGTACTTCTCCTATGGATCACAGGAGTGCACCAAGTGACCTGTTTTCAGCTAAAGCCCACTGTCAGCTGATGTCAAAAACCCAGTCTAGGCTCTGAAAAGACCTCAACCATATAGTGAGGATCCGCCCAGAGGCCTGGACCATCAGCCAGCTCTGCCTTTCAGCGGGCTTCTGAGAGCCTGAGCCAGCCACTCCCATCCCCTCCACAGCCTATCACTCCAGTGAGCCCTGGAGGGGCAGAGCAGAGAACAGGTGATTGACAGTCACCGGCTCTCTGCTGGATGAAAAGCCAAGAGCTGAGCATTCAGAGGTGTTTGAACACTCAGTTCTTGGTCATAGAGGCGGCAGGGTACAGATGCAGCTGGGATCGGTGCTGTAGCCATCTAGGTAAGTATGATTGTTTGTTTTTTTCTAATCCCATACTTCTCTTTTAATAACAGGCTGCGGCCCTGTGCTGGAAACACACATCAGAGGGTTTACGCGCATACAGGGATAGATGTTTGCTTCTAGATGCGGGCAGTTTGTGTCCAGGTCCAATCATCTGTCACTGTACTCATGTAAATGCTCAGATGAGTGGTTAACAGCCACAGCCTGTCCTTTAATTTTTACAGGCAGTTGTAGGCAAACACCTGTAAATACCTGGAGCAGAAATACGCTAATTTTTTAATGGTGTATGGCCCTCTGTGCCTATGTGTATGAACCCTAAATCTGCCTTGAAATCAGAAACGTATAACTCCCTGCCCCGAGGCACTCAGACTGTGAGGTGGGCCAGTGTTTCTGCCCCACTCAGGCTCAGTTGCTTACACAGGTGTTGACAGGGAACATTCTGTTAGGAGGAGAACGCAGAGAGGGCAGAGCTTATGGCATACTGATGTGTTGCTGTTCCTTTATTGTACAATTAGCAGCCAGTGGGCAGAGAAGTGGCATCACCGAATTCCTTAAAGTTAAACTGGAGCTGTTCTAGGAACACCAGTTGCTACTGGGTTACATTTCTTTTAATAGGTCAATATGTCTTGTTGTCTTGAGTTGCTCTTTAGAGTATAATAACTAAAGCCTTCGTTTTTGATAGAGTGGGGAAGACTTATCAAATCCTGTCAGGTTTTTACTTCTGTGTGTGCTCCCCCGGTGGAGATTTACCTTCCTTTTGACTTGGTGACCAATTCCTGAAAGTGAGGGAAAATCCAAACCTTTGAGTTGTCACCAGAAGAACAGGAACTTTTTCTGCCAAGTGACTTGTTGCAGTGGCAGAAAGCTAAAGCCCCGTACACACGATCAGACTTTTTGACAACAAACATGCAAATTAGCTGTTTTGGAGCAACATCCGACCGTATGTACGCTCCGTCAAACAAACTTTTTCGGTTTTCATTGGACTTTTGTTGGCTGTGCGAACGGACAAACTTTTTGACAACATAAGTTTGATGGAGCAAAGTCCGATCGTGTGTACACAAAACCATCGGACTTTTGTACAAAGTACAAACACGCATGCTCAGAACCAATGCAAAAGATCAGACAACAATACAGAAGTTGACCAAAGGTGGCACTGAAGTAATAGAACGTCCTCTTTTGAAGTGTCGTCAGTATGTTGAAATGTCACTTCGTTCGTGTTTGTTGTCTAAAAAGTCAGATCGTGTGTATGCAATACAAACTTATGGCCAACACCCTTTGTACAAAAGTCCACGGGAAAGTTAGTCCGATCGTGTGTATGGGGCTTTACAGGGGATTTTCCTCACTCTGGGATTTTTTTTCTCTCACTTCCTGTTGTGCCTACAGGACAGGACATGAAGTGAAAACTCTGAAGTGAAAACTCACAATACGACACAGATTTGAAAAAAAAAAAAAAGTTTTGTCTTTACATATACTTCTCGTTGGTTTTGTTTGTACATTTTGTGTTTTTCTATCTTATATTGCTGTTCATATGTGTGTTTTTTGTGCAGTCAGTCATCAGAAGAAGATGATGCGTTCACATCAAAGCGGAATTCTGTAGCACTAAATGGGGCCTTCTCCTCTATAACAGAACCGGACAGTTCCACAGAAGCTAGACAAAGCCAAGTTCATCCACTGCAAAGGATAATTTCCATTGAGGAGGATCATCTTCCCCAGTATTTGGACAATCAGCAGGAGAGAGCGCTAAATAACTGGCGGGAAGAAGATGAGAAGGAGGCAACCACTGCAAACATGGAGGAGAATGTGTATAAAGTGGAACACATGACAGAGGAAGCATTACCATCTTCCCCAAGAGGGCAGCCTGTTGGAAAAGAGACCCTATCAAGTGTAAGATTACCAAAACTGCACCTTAGCTATGGCTAATTTAAAAGGAAACTATTGTCTTATATATGTAACTAAAATGTTGTAGACAGCTGTCCATCACACCTACATTTTATGGCCAAATGTATGGACACCCCTCCAAATTATTACGTTTAGATGTTTCCAGTGAAGACTGCAAAATAGTGTTAATGCTACAAAATCCAAAGACATTTTAGACAATTGTGTGCTTCCAACCCTGTGGTAACAGTTTGAAGAAGGACCTTTTCTATTCCAGCGTGACTTTGAGGATGTATCCAAAGCCAGCTAGATAAAGATATAGGGGTTGATTTACTAAGAGCAAATATACTGTGCACTTTGCAAAGTGTAGTTGTACTCTGTAATTCCATTTGTTCCAGAGCTTAGTAAATGAGGGGAAGCTCAGCTGACTTCCATCATCCAATCATGTCCAAAAATGCAGTTTTTATATTTTTTTTATTTTCCTTGCATGTTATTAGGTATTCTTTGCAAAGTGAAGCTTCACCTCATTTGCTAAGCTCTGGAGAAAATGCCTTTGCGGAGTACAATACATTTGCAAGCCGCACAATCTATTTGCCCTTAGTAAATCAACCCAATAGTTTTAGGAGTGTGATGTGAATGAACTTGAGTGACCAGCACATAGCCTTCCCAGGAGAGTAGAGGCTGTTATAGTCACATAGGGGGACTTCATAGCCAGACAAGGTTCTGAATAGTTAGGGTCAATCTGTAGTCAAAAGGCAGACAGAGTTCAGAGGATAGTCAGATATCCGATCCAAGGTTGTCAACATAGAAATCCAAACAGCAGAGCAGGACAGACAAACATTCAGCTTGAGCAAATGTAACCAGTGCAGTCACAAGCATGAGACTGCAGACTTGGCTGGCTTAAATCAAGTTTGGTCTCCACCCAGAGACTGGCTATATCAATCACCTTGCAGGCGGACAGACAGACAGGGAAAATGCATCATAGCCAAAACTAGCTGCAAGCTCCTGACACTTGAAATTCACATTCATTCACAATTTATTCATGTCTGGGGAGTATTTGGTTATGCTCACAGATATGATACCAGAGTCCATCATGAAATCAGAACATCTGGTACTGCAGGCTGATTTCTTCAACTAGTTTCAGGCCTGGTGTCTGCTCTTTTCTGAGCGGTGTAGTATGTAGGGCAGTGTATAGGGGTCAGTAGTATGTAGGATGGTGTACAGAGGTCAGTAGTATATAGGGTGGTGCACAAAGGTCAATAAGATGTAGAGCTGTGCACAGAGGTCAATAGGATGAAAAGAAGTGTACATAGGTCAGCAGGTCAGGGGTTAGCAGGGCAGAGGACAGGGGGGTTAGGAGGGCTCAGTACAGGGAGGCCAGGGGGGCACGGTACAGGGGGGCTAGGAGGGTACTGTACAGGAGGGTATGGTGCAGGGGGGTAAGGATGGTGCGGTGCAGGGGGTCAGGAGGGTACAGTGCAGGGGGTCAGGGGGGTCCAGTGCAGGGGGGTCAGGAAGTCATGGTATTGGAGGTTCAGGTGGGTGCGGTGCAAGGTGGCCAGGAAGACATGGTGCGGGGGGGTTAAGAGGATGGGGGCTGCCATCCTAGAATTGGCCGAGGGTGTGCCCAGCCCCTGTAGCCTAAACAAAGTTACTTTGCCAGGATCTGTTTCCCTTGTTCAGCCTTAAGTCCATTAAATAAGAATAACACATAAATAATAGTACAAAAATCCATTCAGCTTTCCTGGGGACCATTTAGGAAAATGTGATAAGAGCCTACCTTACTGCGTCTGAAAGGTGGAAGCGGCCTTTAATCCAGGGATCATATAGAAAGAAAGGGCTGGGGAGCAATGATCTGCACATCACACGGGGCACTCCGCTATCTGCAAGATTGCAGGAAAGTGGTTAAGGTGAAGGAGATCCAAAGGGCTGAACAAGACAGAGAGTAAGAGCTCTGGCATGTTTGGATAAAAGCCCTTGGATGGGTTCTCCACTGTAATAGTATACATAAAAAGATAATTATTAAACAGCTTATCACAAAAACATTACATGTATTATACTGTACATCTTATAATAATCAAACCAAGTTTGATTATTATAAGCTGTATAATACATGTAATGTTTTTGTGATAAGCTATTTAATAATTATCTGTTTATCTATACCATTACAGTACCTTGTAGTATGATCCGAGGTCCTCATGAAACGGGATTCCTCGCAAAACGAGTTGACCCGATAGACGGATCCCAAGGTCATAGAATAAACAACTTTGTATGATTAATTTATATATTTGATTTTAACCAATCTTCTAATGTTTACTATATGTTTAAAAAAAAAAAATCAAGATTTTATACATAAAAATACTGCCTGTCTGTATTATACCTAAGGAGGTATATATAAAGTCTCATACCGTACTGGAAGTGTTAGACCTACTAATTAATGCTCTTAATATGAAAAAAAAAATCTGAAAATCTGTTACATTTTCAGGAAGAATGTGCATTCAGTCCTCCAGACCGATTATTTAAAATTGTTGTGGTGGGAAATTCTAGCGTGGGGAAGACATCATTTCTGAGACGGTTCTGCGAAGACAATTTTTGTGCCGGGACTTCAGCTACAGTGGGTAAGCATTGTTAAACGCGTACTTCAGCCAAACTGCAAAATGTTTTTATTTTACTTCACTCATGAAAAAGCATCCCTGTGAAAGGACTTAATTTTCATTCTAAGGGGCTGTGCACACTGGCTTATAAATTGCTGCTTCTACAGGACTTTTGTGTTATCCAATGTGTCCATTGACATTAGGACGTTTAGAGGTTTCAACGCCTTGAAAAAGTATTCATACCCCTTGAAATTTTCCACATTTTGCCATGTTACAACTAAAAACCTAAATGTATTTTATTGGGATTTTATGTGATAGACCAACACAAAGTGCCACATAATTGTAAATAAAAGTGGAAGGAAAATCGTAAATAGTTTTCAACATTTTTTACAAATACAGTGCCTTACGAAAGTATTCGGCCCCCTTGAACTTTTCAACCTTTTGCCACATTTCAGGCTTCAAACATAAAGATATAACATTTTTATTTTTTGTGAAGAATCACCAACAAGTGGGACACAATTGTGAAGTGGAACGAAATCTATTGGATTTTTGAAACTTTTTTAACTAATAAAAAAATGAAAAGTGGGGCGTTCAAAATTATTCGCCCCCCTTGCGTTAATACTTTGTAGAGCCACCTTTTGCTGCGATTACAGCTGCAAGTCGCTTGGGGTATGTCTCTATCAGTTTTGCACATCGAGAGACTGACATTCTTGCCCATTCTTCCTTGCAAAACAGCTCGAGCTCTGTGAGGTTGGATGGAGAGCATTTGTGAACAGCAGTTTTCAGCTCTTTCCACAGATTCTCGATTGGATTCAGGTCTGGACTTTGACTTGGCCATTCTAACACCTGGAGACATTTATTTGTGAACCATTCCTTTGTAGATTTTGGTGTATGTTTGGGATCATTGTCTTGTTGGAAGATAAATCTCCGTCCCAGTTTCAGGTCTTTTGCAGACTCCAACAGGTTTTCATCCAGAATGGTCCTGTATTTGGTTGCATCCATCTTCCCCTCAATTTTAACCATCTTCCATGTCCCTGCTGAAGAAAAGCAGGCCCAAACCATGATGCTGCCACCACCATGTTTGACAGTGGGGATGGTGTGTTGAGGGTGATGAGCTGTGTTGCTTTTATGCCAAACATATCATTTTGCATTGTGGGCAAAAAGTTCGATTTTGGTTTCATTTGACCAGAGCTGCTTCTTCCACATGTTTGGTGTGTCTCTCAGGTGGCTTGTGGCAAACTTTAGACGAGACTTTTTATGGATATCTTTGAGAAATGGCTTTCTTCTTGCCACTCTTCCATAAAGGCCAGATTTGTGCAGTGTACGACTGAGTGTTAGTTTTCTACCACACATAACGTTTTGCTTTTAGGCCAAAAAGTTCAATTTTGGTCTCATCTGACAAGAGGACCCTCACAAACTGCAAATGGGACTTCTTATGGCTTTCTTTCAACAATGGCTTTCTTCTTGCCACTCTTCCACAAAGGCCAGACTTGTGGAGTGCACGACTAATAGTTTTTCCTGTGGACAGATTCTCCCATCTGAGCTGTGGATCTCTGCAGCTCCTCCAGAGTTACTATGGGCCTCTTGGCTGCTTCTCTGATTAATGCTCTCCTTTCTTGGCCTGTCAGTTTAGGTGGGTGGCCATGTCTTGGTAGGTTTTCACTTGTGCCATACTCTTTCTATTTTTGGATGACGGATTGAACACTGCTGAGATGTTCAAAGGTTGGGATTTTTTTATAACCTAACCCTGCTACCCTGCTTTATACTTCACAACAACTTTATACCTGACCTATCTGGTGTGTTCCTTGGCCTTCATGATGCTGTTTGTCCACTAAGGTTCTCTAACAAACCTCTGAGGGCTTCACAAAAGAGCTGTATTTATACTGAGATTAAATTACACACAGGTGGACTCTATTTACTAATTAGGTTACTTCTGAAGGCAATTGGTTCACCTAGATTTTAGTTAAGGGTATCAGAATACAGGGGGTTGATTACAAATACACACCATATTTTTCAGATATTTATTTGTAAAAAACATTTGAAAACCATTTATCATTTTCCTTCTACTTCACAATTATGTGCCACTTTTTGTTAGTCTATCACATTAACCACCTTAACCACTTCAGCCCCGGAAGGATTTACTCCCTTCCTGACCAAGCCATTTTTTTGCGATACGGCACTGCGTCACTTTAATTGCGCAGTTGTGCGATGTTGTAACCAAACAAAATGTACGTCCTTTTTTCCCCACAAATAGAGCTTTCTTTTGGTGCTATTTGATCACCTCTGCGGTTTTTACTTTTTGCGCTATAAACAAAAGAATAGCGACAATTTTGAAAAAAAAAACACTTTTACTTTTTGCTATAATAAATATCCCCAATTAAAAAAAAATATATAAAAATCTTCATCAGTTTAGGCCGATATATATTCTTCTACATATTTTTGGTAAAAAAAAAATTCAATAAGCGTATATTGATTGGTTTGCGCAAAAGTTACAGTGTCCACAAATTAGGGGATAGATTTATGGCACTTTTATTTTATTTTTTACTAGTAATGGTGGCAATCTGCAATTTTTATTGGGACTGCAACATTGTGGCGGATAAATTAGACACTTTGACACATTTTTGGCATCATTGACATTTATACAGCGATCAGTGCTATATAAATGCACCGATTACTGTATAAATGTCACTGGCAGGGAAGGTGACACCAGGGGGCGATCAAAGGGTTAAATGTGTTCGCTCAGTGTGCTTTCTAACTGTGGAGGGATGGGACTGACTTGGGGAGGAGACCAATTGCTATTCCTATATACTAGGGACAACAAATCAGTCTCCTCACCCTTGACAGAATGTTTACACATACAAATCCCCGTTCTTGCTCTATTAGGAGTGATTTCAGGTGCCCGGCGGCTGCAATGCATCGGCTTCTTAGGGATGAAGTGGCTACGGTGATTCACGCAGGAGTGCCATTCTGCCAACGTGAATCAACAGTGGGCAATTGGCAAGCGGTTAAATACCAATAAAATTCATTTACGTTTTTGGTTGTAACATGACAAAATGTGGAAAATTTCAAGGGTTATGAATACTTTTTTAAGGCACTGTATATTTTAAGCTCAGAATTTTAGAGGCAGGAAAAAAAACCTTTCTGGTTTGCGTTTTTGGTTGGAGCTTTCTGGTAGAAAAAAACTCTAAGCTCTCCTTAACGCGCCTAAAAATGTGTACAAAAACGCGTGAGTGTTTTGGGTTTTTTTTGCTAAGGGAACTGCCATTTTTTTTTTGTTTAATTCGTTTTTATTGAAAGAAAGGGAATATAACATACATTGCACAGTATGCAGGTATTAGAACATACTTATAACATAATAACAAGCAACAAAACATACAAAAGTTAGAACATGTAGATGTCATAGCATGTCCTAGGCACATCAGTGTTCGGGCAGGTAGTTCCGAGACAGTTACTTTGTTTCTGGGTGGCAACATGGTTTGTCGAGGAACTACCTGGAGCGAAGTAAGAGGTGGCAGGAGGTAAATGTGCTTACCGCAGCTAGCATAGGGGGGGAAGGGAAGAGAAAAGGAGGAAGGGGAAAAGAAGACGGAGAAGATAAAGAAAGAGAAGATAGAAGAGAGAGAAAAGAAAGTGAGCCTAGAAGAGAGCCACCGGTACAAATTCACAGTGTTACATTACGGAACATGTGGGTATATTATATCATTAGATATTGGAAGTCGGGGTCATCATACACACTTCCCGAGACTATGGCCCATTGCCTTTCCGGAGCCAGTCATTCCATAGTTTCCAATGTTGTTCAAATGTACGAACATGTCCTTGTCTACATGCCAGTATACGCTCAAATGCATAGTTGTATCGTACCATATTAACCACCTCAAGGACACTAGGAGCCTGATTTGTTTTCCACTTTCTAGTTATAAGTAATTTGGCTGCTAAGAGGATGTGAGTTACTATTTTACGACAATCAGGTGGAAATTGTTCTATACCGATGTTAAGAATGGCTAGGGCAGCTGTAGGGGGGGTGAGAATACTAGTTATATCTGAGATGACACGAAACAACTTGTTCCAAAAGCTCGTCAGGTGTTTGCAGGTCCAGAAAATGTGCATGATCTGTCCCACTCCCCCACACTCCCTCCAACATAGTGGGGACTGTGACGGGAGAAACTTGGACAATCTATAAGGGGTGAGATACTACCGCAAAGTAATTTTATGGGATAGTTCCCAGTGGTTAGCACATTTTGAGGCCTGATACACCGATTTCGAGGCTGCAACCCATTTGGCCCTGGTAAACGAGGACCCCAACTCCGACTCCCATTTAAAGTGTAGAGTGGCTTTCTGGAAAACAAGTTTGTTTTGTAAAAAGTTGTAAAACAGCGAAGTTCCCTTTGCTTTGAGATGTTCTACATTTGTGAAGTATTGCCAACCAGGGGCAAATACTGGCAGTTTTGTCGAGCCCAAAGAAGAGATACAATGTAGGATGCAGATGTATTTGTAGTGGTCCGTGTTGGGTATGTCAAATTCCTTTTGGAGTGATTGGAATGTTTTAGGGGAGTTGTTTAGGAGTAGTTGATCCAAAGTTAAAATGCCTTGATCCCTCCATGTTCAAAGAGACAAGTTAGGGATTAGTAGCTCTAAAACCTCTATCGGGGTTGAGACAAGGTGTTGTTGCGTCAGAGGTGGGCTAGTTGCTATAAAGCTTTTCCAGGCTTCCAAAGAGGCCTGGATAGAGAGGAGCGGTTTGGTGATCAGGCCGGGTTTCCATGAATCGGCTATCAGTAGGTTTACCAGGGCCGAGGTGGAAGTTGCAGTCAATTCAATATTGGTCCATCTATTAAATACCTCTGGTCGGAACCAGCTTCTAAGTTGGGCCAGCTGCGAGGCTGCCCAGTAGTCATTTAGGTCCACCATACCCATACCACCAGCAAACTTGTGTTTTAACAGCTGGGAATGGGAACTTCTGGTTTTCATGCCTTTCCATATCTGGGCCCTCATCAACCTGTTGAGCGCCATGAAATGGGAGTGTTTGGGGAGAATAGATAATGTTCTGAACATATATAGGGTTTGTGGAAGTGTAAACATTTTAAAAGCCGCAAGGCGGCCCATCCAAGAAAGTTCATATCTGGTGGAACTTTGGATTTCTCTGGAAAGTTTTGTAATCAGGGAGGAATAGTTCATTTCAGCTAACTGAGTAACATCGGCAGTCAATAGAATCCCTAAATAAGGGATCTCTCCTGCCCTCCATGTGTAGGCAAAAGAGTTCTGTAAGCTTTTACATAAATCTGGTTTAACACCTATATTAAGAATAAGTGATTTGTTACAGTTAACTTTGTAGTAAGAGATTCTACTGAAGGTGTTAAGAAGTTGGTGTGTTGCGGCTAGGGACGTTTTAGGTTCTGTCAGAAAGATGATTATGTCGTCCGCGAACAAGTTTATAACATGGGAGTCAGAGTCCAGGTTGAAGCCTGTAATCTCTGGCGTAGATCTTATTGTCTGTGCCAAGGGCTCTATCAACAGATTGAAGATACTTGGGGATAACGGGCAGCCTTGGCGGGATCCATTTGTAATCAGGAAGGGGGAGGACAACGTGTTGGATGTGTAGACCCATGCCGAGGGAGCGGAGTACAGTGCCAGTATGGCTGTCAAGATAGAACCTTTAAAACCAAACTTTTCGAGCGTAGCTCTCATATAACCCCAGTGAATACGGTTGAATGCCTTCTCCGCATCCAAGGAGAGGAGCAGAGAAGGCACCCGACCGGACCCAGCATATTGTATCAAATTAATGACTCGTCTGGTTGCATCAGAGGCTTGGCACCCCTTCAGAAAACCCGTTTGATCAGGGTTAATGAGGGTGGGTAATATAGATGATAGCCTATGAGCGATGATTTTTGCATATAACTTGACATCAGTATTCAGCAAGGATATAGGCCTGTAGTTAGCTGGACAGGCTGGGTCCTTGCCAGGTTTAGGGATGGTTACAACATGAGCCTGTAGCATTTCTGCTGGAAAGGAGGCCGAGGCTGCAGCCGCCGCGACACCGGAGAGAGATTCGCACTAAGTGTCTCGTGAAACTGTTTATAGTAATCATTCGATAGACCATCTGGTCCTGGGGACTTCCCTAAGGGTAGTGACTTAATCGCTTTGCAAATTTCTGAGGGGGAGATTGGGGCATTCAGATCCAGTAATTGGTCTTTAGTTAGTTCAGGAAGTTGGAGAGAGGACAGAAAAGACAATATCTCATCTGGCCTTGGCTGCACAGTCTCAGGGTCTTTTAAGTTATATAGCTTACCATAGTAAGCCGCAAAGGCATTGGCAATGCCCTTTGGATCTAACGTTTTGGCATTTGAACAGGGGTCTATTAGATGCTCTATTTTGGAGTATAATTTCTTGGCCTTCAATTTACGTGCTAGGAATTTACCTGCTTTGTTACCCGAGGAGTAATTGGTTAGTTTGAGGGCTTTAACATGTTTGTCATGTGGTTCTAAAAGCATCGTTCTCAGTGTCGTACGGAGTTTAGATAGTTTTGTAGCTAGGGGCGTGGAGGGATTAGATTTGTTGTTGGCCTCTGTCGTGCGAATCTCTCCCAGTACCTCGTCAAGCCACTGAAGCCCCTGCCTCTTCATACGTGAACACATTTGAATAAAGATACCCCTGATAAAGGCCTTATGGGCTCACCACAGCACAAAGGGATCGGATACAGATGGCGAATTCATCTTGAAATATTCCTGGAGGTGTTTCTCAATGGTCGCCACTTGTTGTGGGGAGCTAAAAATCTGAGAGTTAACTCTCCAGAGGTACGCAGGGCTAGGCGCGTGCTCCTCCAGGATAGATACAGAGACAGGTGCGTGGTCCGACCACGTAATGTCATGGATGCTGGAGGAGGACACCGCCTGAAATAAAACCCTATCCACCAGGATCATATCTAACCGTGAGTATGAGTTGTGGCGCGCCGAGTGGAAGGTAAAGTCTCTTTCTTCAGCATGTTGACAGCGCCACACATCATACACATCCTCTAGGTGAAAAAGGGGTTGGAGTGCTTTAAGTGAACGTGGACGTTTCCCTGTAGTATCTACATCTGGGTCGGCTGTCAGGTTAATGTCCCCACATATAATCAATGCCCCCTTTTTACATCTAGAGATTGTCGAGAACAACTTTCTGGCAAATCTATATTGACGTTCATTTGGCGCATAAGCATTAACAAATGTAAAAAGTCTGCCGTTGATATCACAAATGAGAATCAGAAATCTACCATCCGCATCTTGAATAATATCATGGAGTTTAAAGGCCACGAGTTCTTAATGGCTATAAGGACTCCCTTCCGCTTGCAGGAGGCCGAAGCCGTGAAGACATGGGGGAATTTCTTGTGGGTAAACGTTGGGGAGGCTGAGGCTTGAAAATGAGTTTCCTGTATGCATACCAGATCACTCCCCAACTTAAGGGCCTCTTTCCAAAGGGAGGCACGTTTTGCCGGATGGTTGAGTCCTCGTACATTAAAAGATGTTATAGTAATAGGCATGAGAGGGTGTAGAGTACCTTATTTTTGTTGCGATCCATCCTTGGGGACATGTAGATCTGAGACCTTCGAAACTTGTTGATGCTTTGAGCGTCGGTGTGCCAGGCTATGACCGTAGGGCTGTGTGAGGCGACAGGTGATAGGAGGCTGTACTTCCGGCTCAGGAAGCTAAAGAAGGAAAAAAAAGAAAGGAAAAAAAAGAGACACAAAAAGAGAACCAAGTCTAAGTTTTGTGGTAAAAAGGACGGAGCGACCTCAAAAGGGGTCTGATTGCAGGTGTACTGCACAAGTTCCATGATGGAGGAGGGGGATTCACGTGGAAAGGCTCCAGTAGGCCGGGGGAGGTTGCAGAGAAAGTAGATCAAATTAGTGGACCAGAGGCGGCGGGGTCTCGATGGATTTGGTGTTTCCTCTTATGGGAGACTACTTGCCAATCTTCTTGGGACTGTTGTGCGGAGTGTTGCTGTCGGGGAGTCGGTAACTGTGCAGGGAGGATATCCCATTTGCGGAGGAGAGCCAGCCCTTCTTCAAGTGTATTGACCACTGACACAGTGTTGTTTCTGGAGATGACCAGACGAGTAGGGTAACCCCAACGATATAAAATGTCATGGTTCTGCAAGGCTTTAGTGATTGTCAGGAGTGACTTCCTCTTCTGTAATGTGTATTGGGATAAGTCAGCAAACAGTTGGAGGTTTGAGAAGCAGTTGTTCTTTTTTACGGAAACATGCCGCAAGCTGCTCTTTGATGTGAAAGAAGTGGACTCTCATTATCACGTCCCGGGGGACATCATTGTGAATGAAAGAGGGCTTAGGCAGTCTATGTATCCTGTCAATGATTACTTCCGTGTCAGGTACATTAGGGATAGTCGTGCGGATCAGATTACAAGCATATTGATTCAGTTGGCTCACTGAAACTGATTCAGGGACACCTCTGATCTTAAGGTTATTGCGCCTAGCGCAGTCCTCAAGGTCTGCGATTTAAGCAGTGAGCGATTCTATTTGGTCATCCCGGTCATTATGAGCGTCAATGAGCATGTTGTGTGAAGAAGCAAATTCGCCCATTTTGCTTTCTATATGATCCACTCTGTTACCTAGATCAGTCACATCAGCTTGAACTTTAGCCACACATTGTAAAATGTCAGTATTAAGAGAAGCTCGCAGTGAGGATAACATATCTTTAAGCACTGTTTCTGAGACAGGCTGGTTTGAGGCAGGGAACGTATGGAAGGAGTCAGGCAGGTCAGTGAGAACTAGAGCAGGGTTGCGGTCAGGGCCTGCCTCCGCCAGTGTAGAGTCATCCGACAACCTGGGCTTGCTCTTGACTGGGCTCTGGGAGAGTGGAGTTGCCGGACCTGGAGAGCCTTGCCTCGGGCTAGGAGATTTCCCCGCGGATCCGGAGCTGGGATGCGCCGGGGACGACGCGCTGGAGCCTCCCAGGGAAGATCCACCGGCGCCATCTTGGCCGCATGTATGGCGGGGAGGGGGGAAGAAATGGGGAAGTTTCCCCGTACTGACCGTGTCTCGCCTCTTTCTTCCCATCCCGGGGTGATCTCCGCAGCTGTCGGGTGGAGTATATGGCTTTGGGTCTCCGAATCACTGCCTCTGTCCGTGTTAATCCCCGGCTGTGTAGAGGAGCTACAGGTTCAGGCTTCCATTCAGCCACGCGGTAGCCACGCCCCCTCGGAACTGCCATTTTTTAAGCCCAGTGCACTTGGAGCCTAAAAGTCATGTTGTCCTGATCATTTCTGGTGATCTGATTTTCTGAGTGGGGGCATTAGGATGTCTATTTTCTGCTTCCTTCGGACACAGATGCTAATGAGACATTGCAGGGATGTGGAACCTTTATCCATACTTCTATAATTCCCTCTTACCTTTTTCGCGTGGTATCTACAACTAATATGCTCACCCACCAATTTCATTGGTATTTTGTAGAGATCTGCTACTATACTGATTTCTTAGCCGCCATCTTCGTCTTCTATGTCATCGGGAGCTGGCTGTCTTTTTCAGGCTCTTGCAGCTAGCACCATAATGATGTGCCGCTGGGTCCATCCTCCATCAGATACTGCAGATACTCAAGGGAAATGTGACATGAATATAACAGGAGGCATCAGAAGCTGGGCCTGTGTCATTTTCACCTAGGGACACATCAGAAACACTTTTGTGCACAAATCATTCATGGCAGCCAGCAACTTAATATAAAGTGGGCAAAAAAAAAAGTAATAAAAAAACTTAAAAAGAAGAAAAAGAGATAATGAATTAATTTGAAAACACAGAATTGGCCTTTAATTGTACATATAAAGTATTATCCTAAAATGTTTTGGCAGTCGTTAACATGTCTTTCATGTATGTTCAGATCTTTGCATAAGTTTTTATTTGGAAACTGAAAGCCTGCAAGATAAATGCCCAAAGAATGTGTGTGTTTTTACCAGATATTCCCATCAGGCCAATGGAAAAATTTCAGTCAACAATCTTCAGTTTCTTGTTGGGAGCAGCTGGTTCATCATGAATATTTCTCTTTATTTATCATGAACATTAGAATTTCTTGCATCCTATCAACATCATTTATAATAAAACACAACATGAAAGGATGTAATTGAAAATCCACGGTCAATAAACACAGTTTTATTATGATAGGAAGTTGGTGCCAGCAGGGCAGAGGAAATCACATTCTACTTGTTAAGTAACTTACATTCAAATGTTGACTGCATGAGAAAAGCATAATGTAAGTTCACATATACGTTTGCCAGAGTACCTGTTTTAGTGCAGCTTTGTAATTTTTTTCCTTCTTTTTTATGTCTTCTATCACTGTCCCTCTTTGTTTTATTTTATATTTATGTTTAAAGCTGAACTCATTGCATAGTCTAAATAGGCTCTGCTGTACTGACATTTCTTATGCTTTTTGCCTTTTAACTTCCTTTTTTCTAGGGCTCAATCACACTTCTGCCCGGGAGGGGTGGGTGGAGGATAAAAATAGGCAGTCAAGGCATGGTTTTACTGCCCCTCGACTGCTCCCCTTAACCTAACACAGAAGGAGTGAGATGGACACATGACGTAGCCATAGAAAAAATTATATCCCATTTCACGTTCAACAGGCACCCCATTTCTCTGAAATGGTTATGGCAAGCTGATCCACAGCAGATCACTTTTCAAAGGGATGGCAAGGACTGCCACTAGTGTAAACAATCCCTTACCCTTTCATCCACTACTCCATATTTCCATTCTGCTTTTCAACGCTTTTCTACTTCCCCTCTTGACTCTTTGCCTCTCCCTTTATCTATCTTCTCAGTCCTGTCCTGTCTTTTTTTAATCCTTCCCAGTCTCTTTCTTCTCTTTAATCTCTGTTCTGTACCATCCTCTTCTCTCACCGTGGATACCATTCTCTGATCTTCCTTTCAATTTTCTCCCCTTGCTCTATTCTCTCTACTTCTATCCCTTGCCCTCCTTTTCCCTTACCTTCCAACCCCTCCTTATAGTCTTTCCTCTTCCTTTTTATTTTCTGTTCTTGGGCTTTCCCTCTCCTCTTCCTTCTCCTCCTCTTGCTTTCTCCAGTCTATTTCAATCCTTTTCCCTTGCAACTCCTCCTCTTGGTCTCTCCTCATCCCTTCCATCTTCTCTTCTTGGTCTTTCCTTCTCTTCTTCTATGTTCTCATTTTGCTCTCTCCTCTTTACTTCTATTCCTTCCCCTCCTCTTCCCTTCCCACTCCTCCTCTTGGTCTCTCTTCTTCCCTTCCATCTTCTGTTCTTGGTCTTTCCTACTCTTCTTCCACCTTCTCCTCTTGGTCTCTCTGCTCTACTTCTATCCCATTCCCTCTTTTTCCCTTTCCACTCCTTCTCTTGGTTCTCTCCTCTTCCCTTCCATCTTCTTCTCTTGCTCTGTCCTTTCTATGTCTACCCATTCCCCTCCTACTCCCTTTCAAATCCTCTTCTTGATCTCTCCTCTTCCCTTTCATCTTCATTTCTTGGTCTTTTTTTCTTCTTCAATCACTTCCTCTTGCTCTGTCCTCTACTTCTAACCCTTCCCCTCCTCTTCACTTCAAACCCTTCCACTCGGTTTCTCTCCTCCCTTTCCATCTTCTCTTCTTGATCTTGCCTACTCTTATGCTATCTCTTCCTCTTGTTCTCTCCTCTCTACTTCCATCGCCTTTCCTTCTAACCCCAACTCTGGGTCTGGTTTCTCCCCTTCCATTTTCTCTTATTGGTCTTTCCTACTCTTCTTCTATTTTTCTCCTCTTACTCTCCCTTCTCTATTTCTATCCCATCCCCTCCTCTTCCCTTCCAACTCCTCCTCTTGGTCTCTCCTCTTCCCTTCTATCATCTTTTTCTCTCTTCTTACATCTTTTGCTTTTGCACTATCCTCTCTACATCTAACCATTCCCCTCGTATTCCCTTCCAACTCTTCCTCTTGGTCTCTCCTCTTCCCTTCCATCATCTTTTATTGGTCTTTTCTTCTCTTTTTCCATCTCTTCCTCTTGCTCTATCCTCTCTACGTCTAATCATTCCCCTCGTATTCAATTCCAACTCCTCCTCTTGGTCTCTCCTCTTCCCTTCCATCATCTTTTCTTCTCTTCTTCCATCTCTTCCTCTTGCTCTATCCTCTCTACTTCTAACCATTCCCCTCATATTCCCTTCCAACTCCTCCTCTTGGTCTCTCCTCTTGGTACTTTGTTCTCTTCTTCCATCTCTTCCTCTTTTTCTTTACTCTCTTCTTCTAACCCTTCCCCTTCTTTTCCCTTCAAACCCCTCCTCTGGGTCTCTTTTCCCCCCTTCCATCTTCTCCTATTAGTCTTCCCTTCTTCCCTTCCATCTTCTCTTCTTGATCTTTCCTTCTATTTTTCCATCTCCTCCTTTTGCACTCTCCTCTCAACTTCCATCCACATGATACATTTCTCTTGTTACCTTCTTTCCCCTTCTATTTACTTCTTTCTTTCTATACTTTCACCTTTCATCCGTCTTTTTTTCCCTGACACTTTGAAATGAAAATGTTTTTTTTATTATTTTGTTTTCCTATCAAAATATCCAATTACCCTGATTTATTAAAAAAAATATCATGTCACAGATGAAACTGGTCATATACCTGTAGCCCAGGGGTTGGCAACCTTGGTACTCCAGCTGTGGTGAAACTACAAATCCCATCATGTCGGAAAATCTGTGATCCAGCGGTGGACATGACCTTCAAGGGGGGAAAAGGCTCTCTGCCTGCAGCAGAGCATAGAGGGCAAGATGGCGCCCAGACCAAGCACTCAGCTAAGGAGGGGCCATGAGGATGTTTGGCTGCTCTCTGGGAAAGGGCATCCTGCACAAAACGCCTTCCCTCCTCCTGGAATTTACTGACCGGGTACCCCCGCCAGAGCATCCAGATGCTGCATGGCCAGAGGACTCAGAGCCTGCCTCATCATGGGACAGTGAGTACACCAGCCCCTGAAAACACTGCCAGGGCTCTAGCAGGCTAGGAGTTGCTTGCTCCTGAACCAACCCTTAGAGCCATTTTGACAGCAGTCACCTCCTGTAACATGTCTATTACTACCCTGTCCACTGAGATTAAAGGGGTAAAACTGGGGCTGAATCTAGTTAGACAGGATATACAGAAAATGCGTGACCGCACTGCAGCTCTGGTGGACAGAGTAAGTAACGAGGAGGATGATGTTGTGCCATTGAAGAAAGAAGTTAGCCATACGCAATCAATTATCACAGGCCACTCAACCCGTTTGGAGGACATGGAGAACAGAGACGCAATAATGTCCGTGCGGTGAGCATACCAGAGAAGGCAGAGGGGAAAAATCCTATGCCATTTATGGTTTGCTGTGGAAAGGGCTCATAGAGTCCCACCCAGGCTGTCCAAACGTGGAGAGCCTCCTAGGTCATTCCTATTTAAATTGCTTAATTTCAAGGATCGGGATGCCAAACTATATCAGGCCAGAACCAGGGAAGCCCTTATGAAGATGGATAATGTACGCATATCATTCTACCCTGATTTCTCTGCTGACCTACAGCACCAAGTTTACTGAAGTAAAGAAGCGTCTCCGCAAATATGATGTCACATATGCTATGTTGTATTGCAGCAAATTTGCGAGACGCTATTTTTGGTACCCCTTGCTAATGCATCCAACTGGCTGGATTGTATGGAGCACACCCTTAAAAAAGCACCAGCCCAGCACCCATGGCCTAATTGCATTTTATTTTCTACTACTTGTGAATGAGAATAGCTTAGGAGTAGAATTGAGCATGCTGATTTCTTCTCTCAGTTCTTCCTTTAAGGCGGAGAGGAATACATAAGTTGTTTGCACAAGATTTTACCAATGAAATGGATTCGCAAGTCCCTTTGAATCAGAGCTGAACTGAGATGTTGGGCCCCCCCTAACATCGTCTTGGGTGGACATGCACTATGTTACCTGGCTCCTTAATTGTTTAGAGCAGCGGTCATCAACCCCTGTCCTCAGGGCCCACTAACAGGCCAGGTTTGCAAGATAACTGAAATACATCACAGGTGATATCATTTGCTGCTCAGTGATTGCAGTATTCTAGTTTGCATCTCCCCAAGGTAATCCATAAAACTTGGCCTGTTAGTGGGCCCTGAGGACATGGTTGATGACCACTGGTTTAGAGGATGCAAAGACTTTTTCCTTTTTTTTCTTGGTTACCTACTGTTTTTATTTTCTTTACCGCCACTGACCACTGCTGAATGCAGGGTGGACGTTCTGCACTTTTATGTTTGTCCAACTGGAATTGCCTTTTTATGGCAGACACTGTCATCTATTCACCTGGACTTTGTCTGGGGAATCCTTTTGCTCACAGCTACTAAGTGAAAATGTGGGGAGTCCCCTGATGACTTTCTGCATCTGGAACTGTCCCTACAAGTTACTTACCATTCTGTTGTCCTATGCGTGTACTTTGATTTTTTGGAATGTGAGGGGGCTGGGAGATGGAGTGAAGCAGGTGGCATTTTTCTCTATGGTGAAGGCCCACAAACCTGTTGTGGTGGGCTTATAGAAAACACACTTACAAGCAAACTCTATATCTACACTTAAGCACCATAGTTATCCAATCCAGTTCCATTCCACTCATACAGCTTACTCAAGGGGTGTCAGCATACTAATTTCGCATGCTGTCTCCTTTCAGTTACTGCACTCCCTGGTTGGTGATCAGGGATGGCACATTTTTTTATTATGCAAACTAGCAGGGCTGACATGTATTATTGCAAACATCTATGCCCCTCCACCCTTCTCCTTTGACAGCCTGAAATGTCTAGCACAATTTACAGCCTCTTACTCCAACATGCCTGTTTGGGTGATGGGAGATTATAACAATGTTATGGAAAAGCAGATGGATACATTTTCACCCAGAGCTAGTGGCAATCCTCAGCCGGGGGGTCCTACCCCCTTTGCTCGATTCCTTACAGAAATAATCCTGCGAGATGTGTGGAGGGACCAGAATCCTAATGTGCACCTCTTTTCTTGCTACTCTCTTGCATAGATATATGTCTGAGACATATTTTGGCACATCAGCTGACTGACTCTGTGATGTACACTCCACGTAACATCTCGGATCACTCTCTCCTACGTATCCGCGTAGCTGTTTCTCCTAGCCATCAGCATAGGTTGTGGAAGGTCAACCCTTTCTGGTTCACAATTTTTCCAGAATCTGACCCAATTCCCAAAGCTGTCACAGAACTCTTGCACTTTAATCAGGGCACAGCTAGATCTATGGTGGTTTGGGATGCCCTGACGGCTCATCTACGGGGCTTAATTATCACACAGATTACCGCTATTAAAACTAAAACCAAAGAGTGGGAGAATCTGGTAAATCACCGGGAGCTGATGGCCTGCCCGCGGAAACATATACATATAAACAAATATGGGGATACTCTTCTGCCCACCCTGCTAAAAACCTCAAATGATGCCCTTCAGGGTGGTGGCTTGCCCGCCTCTATGAATGCGGCTATTTTAGTAGTTATTCCAAAGACTGGCAAGGACCCGTTACAGCCTGATAAGCCTATCTCACTGCTCAACACAGATGTCAAATTACTAGCACGGTGTTGGCCACTAGATTGGAATTGACTTGGTCCATCGCGACCAGTCTGGCTTCATTCCTGCCCGATCTACCGCATCGAATATCTGCAGACTATTCCTAAACACCCAAATCGCAGTAGATAACCCGGGCAACAGAGCTATATTTTCACTCGACGCTGCCAAAGTGGAACTATTTGTGGGAGGTTCTGTGTCGATTCAGTCTAGGTGACAGATTCATATCTTGTGTACAACTTTTATATGCTGCCCCTATGGCGAGAATAAGGATTAAAGATACCCTATCGAAGCCTTTTCCTCTGTTTCATGGAACACGGCAGGGGTGGCCATTGTCGCCCCTACTGTTTGCCCTTGCATTGGAACCCCTGGAAGCTATGGTGCGGGCCTCCCCCAACATCGAGGGCTTTGGAAGGGGACAGAGAGAGGACAAAATCTCCCTCTACGCAGATGACACTCTGTTTTACCTAGGAGATAATGGGGACACATTGAGGGCAGTGATGCGCCTAATTGATCAGTTCGGCAGTTGTCAGGCTTTGCCATAAATTGGCACAAATCGGTTCTTCTCTCATTGGATCCTCTTGTGGCACCTTTGCCAGAGGATGTATCTCAAATAAAGGTGGTCACTTCATTCAGATATTCGGGTATAGTGATAACCGCGGACCCACAGGAATACATAACATTAAATCTGAAACCAATACTTCAAAAGTTCCAACACAAACATGCCAGATGAAGCAAACAAACATGTTTCATTGACAATAAGTGTCAAAAATATTATCTGAATAAAGCCCATCGAGTACAGCTTTATACTTCTCTTGGGAAGTGTATATGCTTACCCTTACATGCTCCATTATCCATTCCGGTTTTCCCCTGTGGTCCTTCAAAACTAAAGTCAGATAATTCAGTTCGATCAATGTGCAAAACACAGACCGCTGTACATAATTTTACATGTTGAACTGACAAAAATCTAGCATGATACCTTATTCTCGTAACCGCGCTGAAATGCCATTACAAATTAGCTCAACGACCTTGCATTTTGTTGGCTAAATATCTTGAACAAGAAGAAAAGTTTAAAGAAGGATGTCACTGGCATAAACCATCAGTAAACCTATATCAGTCTTTGTATTTACCACACTTTTTTTTAAAGTATCAGCCAAGTATATTGTAATTGATGTGCATAAAAAGAAGTTATACAGGAATATATCAGGAAAAAAAGGTTACGGTATACTGAAATGGGTTCACCATCAAAGGTTATAACACAGCAGTTAATAATTAAACATCAGCAATTTACCACACTTTTTAAGGGCACTTTCATACCAGGGCAGTTTAATATGGTCAGGTAATATATATGCATCAACATGCATTATGTTTTGCGTTAATGTGTATTGTGTGAACCAATTCATTTCAATGGGTTGCCAAATCATTACAATGGACCTAAAAAAAAAAAACTGCAGCATTTTTGCTGAGACAATGCACCACAACATTTGTTATGGAGACAAAGAGGTGTTGTCTAGTAGTGATGGCCGAACGGTTCGCCCGGCGGTCGTTTCGCGGCGAATTTCCGACATTCGCGGTCCGCACGTTCGAACGCCTTTTTCCGTCGTTCGCCGCGGCGGACTTACGTGTTTAATGTATACAAGAACTTTAACCTTTGGTGACACGTTTATCATGTGATACAGGACAGCCAATTGAGACATGACAGCACATGGACACTTGTACATTCCCCCTAACCTATAAATACACCCGATCCGGTGGCCATTTTACATTCTTTCTTCTGTTACGATAGGGACAGGTTCCTGTGTGGAGTAGGGAGAGATAAACCACTAGCTATTTGGTACACAAAAGTTCTTTTCAGGACTGGTATAGGTGTTAGGTGTTGATAGGTTTGCTGTGCTGCTGATTCTTGCAGCAGCCTGAGTGTCTTTTGTTAGTTTAGAGAAAGGGAAAGGACGGTGTATGCTACAGGGACAGCCAGATTAGTCTTTCATCATCATCATCATCATCATCATCATTAGCTGTTACTATCAAGGTCCACAAAAGAGCTGTTCCAGTAACCACTAATCGTTCTCTTTTTTTGCCAATTTGTATAGGGACAGGAAGGAAGCAGTGTTGTCAGGCAGTGAGGGTAATTTTAAAGACTTGCTGTTATTATTAGTTCCACAAAGGTTCTTTTCAGGACTGGTATCAGTGGTACAGTAATAGGCTTGTACATGTATAATATTCTTTCTTCCAAATATAGAAAGGATATTATACTTGACTGCTGCCCTTCTGCTGCAGTCTGCTAAACATTCACAACTCACTTGTTCCACAAAAGTTCTTATAAGGACTGGTAACTTGGTATAGGGTGCTACGGTACATAGGCTTGAGTGCGGTACAGTCTGCTGTTCTGTAAGGACCGCTATCGGTCCACAATAGATAGGGTTGACGTGCACCACTGCTGACCGCTGCCCTATACTGCAGCAGTCCTTCAGCGGTATAGGGACTGACGTACAGTCTGCTAATCACTAACACACAACCTGCTTGTTCCACAAAAGTTCTTATAAGGACTGGTAACTTGGTATAGGGTGCTACGGTACATAGGCTTGAGTGCGGTACAGTCTGCTGTTCTGTAAGGACCGCTATCGGTCCACAATAGATAGGGTTGACGTGCACCACTGCTGACCGCTGCCCTATACTGCAGCAGTCCTTCAGCGGTATAGGGACTGACGTACAGTCTGCTAAACACTAATACACAACCTGCTTGGTCCACAAAAGTTCTTATAAGGACTGGTAACTTGGTATAGGGTGCTACGGTACATAGGCTTGAGTGCGGTACAGTCTGCTGTTCTGTAAGGACCGCTATCGGTCCACAATAGATAGGGTTGACGTGCACCACTGCTGACCGCTGCCCTATACTGCAGCAGTCCTTCAGCGGTATAGGGACTGACGTACAGTCTGCTAAACACTAATACACAACCTGCTTGGTCCACAAAAGTTCTTATAAGGACTGGTAACTTGGTATAGGGTGCTACGGTACATAGGCTTGAGTGCGGTACAGTCTGCTGTTCTGTAAGGACCGCTATCGGTCCACAATAGATAGGGTTGACGTGCACCACTGCTGACCGCTCACCTATACTGCAGCAGTCCTTCAGCGGTATAGGGACTGACGTACAGTCTGCTAATCACTAACACACAACCTGCTTGTTCCACAAAAGTTCTTATAAGGACTGGTAACTTGGTATAGGGTGCTACGGTACATAGGCTTGAGTGCGGTACAGTCTGCTGTTCTGTAAGGACCGCTATCGGTCCACAATAGATAGGGTTGACGTGCACCACTGCTGACCGCTGCCCTATACTGCAGCAGTCCTTCAGCGGTATAGGGACTGACGTACAGTCTGCTAATCACTAACACACAACCTGCTTGTTCCACAAAAGTTCTTATAAGGACTGGTAACTTGGTATAGGGTGCTACGGTACATAGGCTTGAGTGCGGTACAGTCTGCTGTTCTGTAAGGACCGCTATCGGTCCACAATAGATAGGGTTGACGTGCACCACTGCTGACCGCTGCCCTATACTGCAGCAGTCCTTCAGCGGTATAGGGACTGACGTACAGTCTGCTAAACACTAACACACAACCTGCTTGTTCCACAAAAGTTCTTATAAGGACTGGTAACTTGGTATAGGGTGCTACGGTACATAGGCTTGAGTGCGGTACAGTCTGCTGTTCTGTAAGGACCGCTATCGGTCCACAATAGATAGGGTTGACGTGCACCACTGCTGACCGCTGCCCTATACTGCAGCAGTCCTTCAGCGGTATAGGGACTGACGTACAGTCTGCTAAACACTAATACACAACCTGCTTGGTCCACAAAAGTTCTTATAAGGACTGGTAACTTGGTATAGGGTGCTACGGTACATAGGCTTGAGTGCGGTACAGTCTGCTGTTCTGTAAGGACCGCTATCGGTCCACAATAGATAGGGTTGACGTGCACCACTGCTGACCGCTGCCCTATACTGCAGCAGTCCTTCAGCGGTATAGGGACTGACGTACAGTCTGCTAAACACTAATACACAACCTGCTTGGTCCACAAAAGTTCTTATAAGGACTGGTAACTTGGTATAGGGTGCTACGGTACATAGGCTTGAGTGCGGTACAGTCTGCTGTTCTGTAAGGACCGCTATCGGTCCACAATAGATAGGGTTGACGTGCACCACTGCTGACCGCTGCCCTATACTGCAGCAGTCCTTCAGCGGTATAGGGACTGACGTACAGTCTGCTAAACACTAATACACAACCTGCTTGGTCCACAAAAGTTCTTATAAGGACTGGTAACTTGGTATAGGGTGCTACGGTACATAGGCTTGAGTGCGGTACAGTCTGCTGTTCTGTAAGGACCGCTATCGGTCCACAATAGATAGGGTTGACGTGCACCACTGCTGACCGCTGCCCTATACTGCAGCAGTCCTTCAGCGGTATAGGGACTGACGTACAGTCTGCTAAACACTAACACACAACCTGCTTGTTCCACAAAAGTTCTTATAAGGACTGGTAACTTGGTATAGGGTGCTACGGTACATAGGCTTGAGTGCGGTACAGTCTGCTGTTCTGTAAGGACCGCTATCGGTCCACAATAGATAGGGTTGACGTGCACCACTGCTGACCGCTGCCCTATACTGCAGCAGTCCTTCAGCGGTATAGGGACTGACGTACAGTCTGCTAATCACTAACACACAACCTGCTTGTTCCACAAAAGTTCTTATAAGGACTGGTAACTTGGTATAGGGTGCTACGGTACATAGGCTTGAGTGCGGTACAGTCTGCTGTTCTGTAAGGACCGCTATCGGTCCACAATAGATAGGGTTGACGTGCACCACTGCTGACCGCTGCCCTATACTGCAGCAGTCCTTCAGCGGTATAGGGACTGACGTACAGTCTGCTAAACACTAATACACAACCTGCTTGGTCCACAAAAGTTCTTATAAGGACTGGTAACTTGGTATAGGGTGCTACGGTACATAGGCTTGAGTGCGGTACAGTCTGCTGTTCTGTAAGGACCGCTATCGGTCCACAATAGATAGGGTTGACGTGCACCACTGCTGACCGCTGCCCTATACTGCAGCAGTCCTTCAGCGGTATAGGGACTGACGTACAGTCTGCTAAACACTAATACACAACCTGCTTGGTCCACAAAAGTTCTTATAAGGACTGGTAACTTGGTATAGGGTGCTACGGTACATAGGCTTGAGTGCGGTACAGTCTGCTGTTCTGTAAGGACCGCTATCGGTCCACAATAGATAGGGTTGACGTGCACCACTGCTGACCGCTCACCTATACTGCAGCAGTCCTTCAGCGGTATAGGGACTGACGTACAGTCTGCTAATCACTAACACACAACCTGCTTGTTCCACAAAAGTTCTTATAAGGACTGGTAACTTGGTATAGGGTGCTACGGTACATAGGCTTGAGTGCGGTACAGTCTGCTGTTCTGTAAGGACCGCTATCGGTCCACAATAGATAGGGTTGACGTGCACCACTGCTGACCGCTGCCCTATACTGCAGCAGTCCTTCAGCGGTATAGGGACTGACGTACAGTCTGCTAATCACTAACACACAACCTGCTTGTTCCACAAAAGTTCTTATAAGGACTGGTAACTTGGTATAGGGTGCTACGGTACATAGGCTTGAGTGCGGTACAGTCTGCTGTTCTGTAAGGACCGCTATCGGTCCACAATAGATAGGGTTGACGTGCACCACTGCTGACCGCTGCCCTATACTGCAGCAGTCCTTCAGCGGTATAGGGACTGACGTACAGTCTGCTAAACACTAATACACAACCTGCTTGGTCCACAAAAGTTCTTATAAGGACTGGTAACTTGGTATAGGGTGCTACGGTACATAGGCTTGAGTGCGGTACAGTCTGCTGTTCTGTAAGGACCGCTATCGGTCCACAATAGATAGGGTTGACGTGCACCACTGCTGACCGCTGCCCTATACTGCAGCAGTCCTTCAGCGGTATAGGGACTGACGTACAGTCTGCTAAACACTAATACACAACCTGCTTGGTCCACAAAAGTTCTTATAAGGACTGGTAACTTGGTATAGGGTGCTACGGTACATAGGCTTGAGTGCGGTACAGTCTGCTGTTCTGTAAGGACCGCTATCGGTCCACAATAGATAGGGTTGACGTGCACCACTGCTGACCGCTGCCCTATACTGCAGCAGTCCTTCAGCGGTATAGGGACTGACGTACAGTCTGCTAATCACTAACACACAACCTGCTTGTTCCACAAAAGTTCTTATAAGGACTGGTAACTTGGTATAGGGTGCTACGGTACATAGGCTTGAGTGCGGTACAGTCTGCTGTTCTGTAAGGACCGCTATCGGTCCACAATAGATAGGGTTGACGTGCACCACTGCTGACCGCTGCCCTATACTGCAGCAGTCCTTCAGCGGTATAGGGACTGACGTACAGTCTGCTAAACACTAATACACAACCTGCTTGGTCCACAAAAGTTCTTATAAGGACTGGTAACTTGGTATAGGGTGCTACGGTACATAGGCTTGAGTGCGGTACAGTCTGCTGTTCTGTAAGGACCGCTATCGGTCCACAATAGATAGGGTTGACGTGCACCACTGCTGACCGCTGCCCTATACTGCAGCAGTCCTTCAGCGGTATAGGGACTGACGTACAGTCTGCTAAACACTAATACACAACCTGCTTGGTCCACAAAAGTTCTTATAAGGACTGGTAACTTGGTATAGGGTGCTACGGTACATAGGCTTGAGTGCGGTACAGTCTGCTGTTCTGTAAGGACCGCTATCGGTCCACAATAGATAGGGTTGACGTGCACCACTGCTGACCGCTGCCCTATACTGCAGCAGTCCTTCAGCGGTATAGGGACTGACGTACAGTCTGCTAAACACTAATACACAACCTGCTTGGTCCACAAAAGTTCTTATAAGGACTGGTAACTTGGTATAGGGTGCTACGGTACATAGGCTTGAGTGCGGTACAGTCTGCTGTTCTGTAAGGACCGCTATCGGTCCACAATAGATAGGGTTGACGTGCACCACTGCTGACCGCTCACCTATACTGCAGCAGTCCTTCAGCGGTATAGGGACTGACGTACAGTCTGCTAATCACTAACACACAACCTGCTTGTTCCACAAAAGTTCTTATAAGGACTGGTAACTTGGTATAGGGTGCTACGGTACATAGGCTTGAGTGCGGTACAGTCTGCTGTTCTGTAAGGACCGCTATAGGTCCACAATAGATAGGGTTGACGTGCACCACTGCTGACCGCTCACCTATACTGCAGCAGTCCTTCAGCGGTATAGGGACTAAGAGTTTTGTCACAGGGTCATTTAAAAAATGACATGCAGAGGAAGAGGCAGGCCCTTCCGCAGGGGTGGTAGGGGTAGGGCAGGAGCAACAGGCTTGAGCCAAAGTGGGAAGTTGCAGAAGGTGCGTTCAATTACTTTAAAGGATGCACCAGACTTGGTTGAGTGGCTCGCTCAGCCTTACTCTTCTGCACCCTCCTCATCCTCTCGATCTGCACCCTCTTCTTCACTCTCTGCTATGTGCACCCCCAAAGACACTACCACCAACAACACGACCACCACCACCACCACCACATACCTTCCGCTTGAGTCACTGGAATTATTTTCCGATCCATATCAAGAGGACATTTCTGATGCGCAGCCACTCTTGGTATTGGATCAGGAAGAGGAGGTAGCAACAAGCGCTACTCAGCAGTCTGACGCCAGTACCCAGATCAGCCCAAGGAGGAGGTTGGTCCCCGGTGTTGCTGCCTACTCTACTTATAGCGGTGGGGAAGGTGACGTTGATGATGACGTGTCTAGTGATGTCACGTGGGTGCCCACAAGAGAGGAAGAGGAGGGGAGTTCAGAGGGAGATATGGACCAGCAGATAGGGAGGAGAAGCAGCAATGACTTACATTGCACAGCAGGGACAAAGCAGACTGCAAATGTATCAGGAGCGAGTCATCGACCATGTACGGTCACATCTGGCGCTCCCAGGACACCGGCACATGGCTCCGCAGTGTGGGCTTTTTTTAACGTGTCCGCTGCTGACAATAGCGTTGCCATCTGCAATCTTTGCAGTCAACGCGTTAGTCGCGGTAAGCCCAATACTCACCTAGGGACGACCGCCTTAAGAAGGCACATGAGCAGCCATCACCGAGCCCAGTGGGAGCAACGGAACACACAAAGCCACACTGCAGGCTCTCACCGTCCAGCCTCGTCTTCTACTTCTCCTTCTCCTCTCTCCTCACAATTGTCCTCCACTCCACCTTCCATCACGCCAAGCTCACATTTTTCTGCAAAAAGGCAGGCTTCCGTGGGCCTAATGTTTGAGCGTAAAAAAATGATGACGCCGGATAACCCTCTTGCCCAACGGTTGGCGGCTGGCTTGTCAGAACTCATAGCCCGCCAACTACTGCCATATAAACTGGTGGACTCGGAGGCCTTTCGCAAATTTGTGGCCATTGGAACACCACAATGGAAGGTCCCAGGAAGGAAGTATTTCTCAGAGAAGGGCATCCCAGAGCTATATGGCCATGTTCAGCGGCAAGTGAATGTATCTCTGGCACACAGTGTCGGTGCCAAGATACATCTGACCACAGACACGTGGTCTAGCAAACACGGGCAGGGAAGGTATATCAGTTTTACTGCCCACTGGGTGAACCTTCTGACGGCCGTCAAGCATGTAACCCGTGGCACCCGTGTAGATTTGGTTTTACCGCCACGGATTGCATGCAGGCCTGACTCTTCTTCTCCTCCTCCTACTCCATCCTCCTCCCTCTCCTCCTCAGCTGCCTCCTCCTTTTCCGCTGCTAGCGTCTCTTCCACTGCACCGCCCAAGCTCCCCAGAACCTATTCCACATGCCAGGTGAGACGTTGCCATGCCGTGCTGCGTCTGTTGTGCCTGGAAGCAAAGAGCCACACTGGCCCGGCACTCCTTTCAGCTTTGCGTTCACAGGCAGATGAGTGGCTAACACCGCTCAATTTGACAGTTGGTAAAGTGGTGTGTGACAACGGTGCCAATCTGCTTAGCGCATTGAAACAGGGCAAAATCACGCACGTGCCGTGCATGGCACACGTCTTAAACTTGGTCGTGCAGCGATTCCTTGTCAAATACCCTGGGGTCCAGGACATCTTGCGGCAGGCAAGGAAAATCTCGGCCCATTTCAGAAGATCTTACACGGCCATGGCTCGCCTTGCTGACATTCAGCGGCGACACCATCTGCCGGTCAGACGTCTTATTTGCGATTGCCCGACGCGATGGAACTCAACCTTCTATATGCTTGATAGGCTGCTCCAGCAGAAACGTGCAGTTAACGTCTACCTGTATGAACTCTGCGAAAGAAACGGTTCTGGGGAGCTGGGTTTTTTTTCACCGCGCCAGTGGCTGCTCATGCGCGACACATGCAGACTTCTGCGGCCATTTGAGGAGATCACCAAACTGGTCAGTCGCAGCCATGGCGCCATCAGTGACATGGTACCTTATGCCTTCTTTCTGGAGCGTGCATTGCGTCGTGTCATTGATCAGGCTGTGGAGGAGCAGGAGCGGGAAGATGAGGAAGTCGCAATGCTGGATGAATTCCCAGGGGGGGCTACTCTATCTGAGACAAGTCAACAACAGGAGTCTGATGAGGAGTCAGAGGAGGATGGTGCCGGGGCGGATGAGCAGGAGCAAGAAGAGCATGCTTTAAACCTTTCTGGGATCCCTGTTGTGCGAGGATGGGGAGAGGAGAATGAAGAGGACGACATTATCCTGGATGATGAGCAGGAGCCAGGCCACCACACCGCTTCCACTTTAGTGCAAATGGGGGCCTTCATGCTCCAGTGTTTTAATAGGGACCCCCGTATAAAAAGCATGAGGGTCAAGGACCAGTACTGGGTGGCAACGTACTTAGACCCCCGGTACAAACACAAAATGGCGGAAATGTTACCGCCGTCGCAGAGGGCTGTCAGAATGCAGCACTTCCAGGCCTTGCTTCGAGAAATGCTGCATTCTGCTTTTGCGTGCGCTGGCAGAGGAGCAATTCCCACTCCCAGAGAAGGATTTGCGGGTACCAATCCAACAGCGCCTGCAAGAAGAGGCCGGTTTGAAGATGTGTTGGTGACTTCGGATATGAGGTCATTCTTTCAGCCGACCCATCGACAGGTGTCATCCGGATCCAGCATCAGGGAACGCCTAGACCGTCAGGTGTCCGACTACATTGGGTTAACGGCCGATGTGGACGCTCTGAGGAGTGATGAACCCCTAGACTACTGGGTGGGCAGGCTTGACCTCTGGCCAGAGCTTGCCCAATTTGCAATCGAACTGTTGGCTTGCCCCTCATCCAGTGTCCTGTCCGAAAGGACGTTCAGCGCAGCAGGGGGGATTGTGACCGATAAGCGTACTCGCCTAGCTCACCACAGTGTTAACTACCTCACATTTCTAAAAATGAATGAGGCATGGATCTCGGAGGAATTCAACACATGTGATCAGTAGACCATGTATATGTCTATAAACAATTTTTGGAATCAAGCACACAGACCTTCTTAATTCATTTGGCTCACTTCCCTGACCCAAAAAAGCACACCGTACTATATGCCCCTACCCTCCTCTTTGAAGAGGTTGAGCGGTGTCATATTTCTACTGGGGCTGCTTATTATGAGGGGTTCCCACCATCCCTGTGCTGTGCTGACTTCCTCCTGGGTGTTCTTATTATGAGGGGCTCCCACCATCCCTGTGCTGTGCTGACTTCCTCCTGGGGGTTCTTATTATGAGGGGATCACACCATCCCTGTGCTGTGCTGACTTCCTCCTGGGGCTGCTTACGGTGCTGCTGTCAGCGCTGTATGTCACGGAGCTGCTGTCAGCGCTGTATGTCACGGAGCTGCTGTCAGCGCTGTATGTCACGGAGCTGCTGTCAGCGCTGTATGTCACGGAGCTGCTGTCAGCGCTGTATGTCACGGAGCTGCTGTCAGCGCTGTATGTCACGGAGCTGCTGTCAGCGCTGTATGTCACGGAGCTGCTGTCAGCGCTGTATGTCACGGAGCTGCTGTCAGCGCTGTATGTCACGGTGCTGCTGTCAGCGCTGTATGTCACGGAGCTGCTGTCAGCGCTGTATGTCACGGAGCTGCTGTCAGCGCTGTATGTCACGGAGCTGCTGTCAGCGCTGTATGTCACGGAGCTGCTGTCAGCGCTGTATGTCACGGAGCTGCTGTCAGCGCTGTATGTCACGGTGCTGCTGTCAGCGCTGTATGTCACGGAGCTGCTGTCAGCGCTGTATGTCACGGAGCTGCTGTCAGCGCTGTATGTCACGGAGCTGCTGTCAGCGCTGTATGTCACGGAGCTGCTGTCAGCGCTGTATGTCACGGAGCTGCTGTCAGCGCTGTATGTCACGGTGCTGATGTCAGTGCTCTGTATTACGGTGCTGCTGTCAGTGCTCTGTATCTCCTGCACCCTCTTGTTTGCCTACCCTGGTCCCTGACCTTCCCTCTCCTCCATTGCCTTCATTAGCTCCATAGTCCTGAATTGTCAGAACAATTTCCCAAATAAAAAAAAAATGCTTGTAGTTATCGATCCCAAATTCACCTCATACATGTATTATGCTATTGTCCAGGTGGTGGGACTACGTGCTACCCCCTAATAATTACCCCGTGGCCGCAAATTCGACCTAAAGGTTTGCGAAATTCGCCTCCCATTGAAGTCAATGGAGCCCGCGGCGAACGGTCGTTTTCGCGAACGTTTGTGTCCGTTCGCGTTTCGCGTTCGCGAAACGTCCCGTCGGAAGTTCGTCCATCACTATTGTCTAGTCCAGCAGGGAAGAACTCAAGCAGGACCAACAACATTGCTAGGGTTTTCAGTGAAGCTGAGGCAGCTGTAACTGGAATCTCACTCGATTTAGGGTAGGATTAATGTGAATTTTTCCATTCTTTAGTGTTTTTAAGGGAATTGTGAAATTGGCACAAACTGCAAAGTTGTGCTGATTGTGTTTTTTTTGTTTGTTTTTTTGTTTTTACCAAGACATGCATTTTAAGATCTAAGATTCATATAACGCAGAGTTTTATAATTGGTATTTATTTATTAAAGGTATTTATAAACGTGCCATCAATTTTTGCACAGTGCTTTATATACTGTATAGTGACATCCGTTCCTGCCCTCAAGAAGCTTACCATCTAAAGTCCCTATCTTATATTCTAGGACTAATTTGGACAGGAGATAAGCGACCTAACAGTATGTCTTTGGAGTGTAGGAGGAAACCCACACAAGCACAGGAAGAACATGCAAACTCCATGCAGATTGTGTTCTGAACAAGATTTAAACCAGAGTTCCCCAGTGGTGCACGGCAGAAGTGGTAACCACTAAGCCACTATGCAGATATGATCATCTAGCTCTAGTACTAAATATGTGTTTTAAATTATTTGCCAAATGCTGTCCCTTTGACGAGAGAATTGACCTATCATTGGCTGAGGTGTAAACATTATTGGCAGCTTCTATTTGCTTTGTTGTTTTTTTTTTTTTAAACTCAATCATTGCTGATTATACTTCATTTAATTATGCAGCCATTGCTATTAGTGTTACTTTTGTTTTCTTTTAAAATTAACTTGAAATGAGCGAAGTTGATAAGGGATTAGGAAAATCAATTGGTAAATCAATGGCAGTAATAACAAATAAATACAGACAAATAGAAGCAGTAGGAGTCATTCACAGCTTGTGTTCCATGTGTAAATGAATGCTTTTAAAGGATAACTGCATTTTTAAAAAATTGTATTAGCTCTCAATCTTTGCAGATAAAAAAAGAAACTTAATGTAGAAGTTAAAGGGGAGATGTGAAGGTCTTGGAGTATTTGTGCTAATATTTATTACAGCTGGAAAACGGGTCTGGTATAGTGGAAGGTTCTTCATTTTAGGCAGCTCTCCAGACAGTAACTGCCACAGGATGGCACATGGATTGGGCAGACATGTGTACAAAGAGTAAAGTGCCAGACACGTTGGCTAAAGTCTAGAAGTTGTATTAAAAGTGGCATTTGGTTAAAGCCAACGTGTTTCAGTGGTTCAAAAGTACTCCTTTAGCAGGACTGCAAGAAGACAACACAAATAATATAATAACTTCATAATGTTCTACCTGTGCTCATGTGGGTTTCCTGTGGATACGCCGGTCTCCTCCAACACTGAAAAGACATGCCGGTAGGTTAGTTGGCTCCTGTCTAAATTGGCCCTACGATGTGTATGTATGAATATGAATTAAGCTGGGTACACACTGCCTGAAAAACACTGCTTCCTGAATATAAGATAGGGACCTTAGATGGTAAGCTCCTTGAGGGCATGAATGGATGTCACTCAACTGGCTGACTTTTGATCAGTGTGTACAGCGGTCTGTCTGACAGAAGCCGGTCTAATGACCAGCTTTTGTCGAAGGGACATGCTGGAAAACCAGCATCCAATCAATGCTTGCAGCCAATGGCCCACAAGTGCCGTTCAGTGTATTTAGGCGAGGGGGAGTCCCCCTGTCAGAATACAATAGCACAGTGGGGTAGATCGCCACAACAACATTGTTTGTGTTAGTACAGCGATCTGTCAAATAGTCTGTGCTATATACCGTAAATACCAGTAATAAATAAATATATAATAATGACTTAGAAGGAGTTCAGCAATAGTTACCCCTATATTATTCCTAGACAGAATAAATAAAACTTTGACTGAAGAATTTATATCATTGCTTAAAGTGGAAGTAAACCCTTCTATCGTTTTCAGTCAAGGAAGCGGCCATCTTGGCCTCTAATAATTCTTCAACTACCATAATGCTGCACATGCGATCAGTTATGACACCAGCCATTGGATGGTTTGAAAGTTTGGTTGAGAGCACAACCAATGTGAAAGTTAGCATTTCCGGCATGCCGGGAATGTAAGTGTTTTTTGAAACTGGGTTTACTCCCGCTTTAACTTCCGTGTTGCAGCTGTCAAGGAATATATGTGTCAAGGCCAAGGCTCCTTTAAAGCCAGATACAAAATAATAACTCCAAGGAAAGGTCCTGCACACAGCATAAATCTTCTGAAAAGTTTATTTGTAATTCATGAATTATTAATACACTTTTCAGATGATTTATGCCATGCGCAGGACCTTGCCGGAGAATCCGCTGATTTTTTCCCTTCCGATTTACCAAAACCATGTAGTGCAAGGGCCTGCTTGATTGCATACACATAGAAACTCCTAAGGTTTGACCTAATATTATATGGTTTTGGTAAACCTGAAGACAAAAACCAGCAGGAAATCTGAGTGTGTATGGGGCTTTAGTGGACTTTAGCGGGGTCGCATTGTTCCTTGACTAGAATTAGCAGTTTACTGATTGGTTTTACTTGTCACTTAGAAGTCTATTTATAACAAATTTGATAAATGAATGGCATAAGTATTTTCCCAGTTGTAACGAATTATGACAGTATTTTGTCGGACACATACCTCGATCAGGACTGCATTATGGTCATGAGATGTAGCTGACAATCATACAAAATAAACTTTTATTCTAATACAGTGATTATTCATGACAGCTGGATGAATGCTTGTGACATTCAACCAGCTATTTATTTTTTTAGAAATTGACACCTAAGAATTACTCTTTACATCAAACTTAGTTTTGGATTTTCTTTTGGTGTTGCAGGTGTTGATTACATCGTAAAGACTGTGACAGTGGATAACTGCCAGGTAGCATTACAGCTTTGGGACACAGCTGGACAAGAAAGGTCTGTAACTAGATTATAGGATCGGCAACAATACCGGATTGCTATTTTTATTTTTTTATGTTTTCACTAATGTAAATTATTTATTAACCATGTGTATGAAATGGTTCCAAGGCTGTTCCTTGGAAATGTCTACAGGGCAGTGCTGAATTATTTTGTCTATTTAAAGTGAAGATTAACCACTTCAGCCCAGGGAGAATTTACTCCCTTCCTGACCAGAGCACTTTTTGTGATTCGGCACTGTGCCGCTTTAACTGACAATTGCGGGGTCATGCGACGTGGCTCCCAAACAAAACTGATGTCCTTTTTTCCCATAAATAGAGCTTTCTTTTGGTGGTATTTGATCACCTCTGCGGTTTTTATTTTTTTGCGCTGTAAACCCAAAAAATTGCATCAATTAAAAAAAAAAAAAAAACGCATTATTTTATTATATAGTTTTGATATAATAAATATCCCCCCAAAATATATAAAAAAACATTTTGTTTCATCAGTTTGGGCCGATACGTATTCTTCTACATATTTTTTGTAAAAAAAAATTACATTAAGCGTTTATTGATTGGTTTGCGCAAAAGTTATAGCGTCTACAAAATAGGGGATCGTTTTATGACATTTTTATTGATCATTTTTTTATACTGGTAATGGCGGCCATCAGCGATTTTTATCATGACTGCGACATTATGGCGGACACATCGGACAATTTTGACACATTTTTGGGACCATTGGCATTAATACAGCTATCAATGCTAAAAAATTGCATTGATTACTGTAAAAATGTCACTGGCAGTGAAGGAGTTAACCACTAGGTGGCGATGTAGGGGTTAAGTGTGTCCTAGGGAGTGATTCTAACTGTGGGGGGAGGGGCTGTGTGTGACACGTCACTAATCACTGCTCTTGATTACAGGGAGCGTTGATTAGTGACAGTGTCATTAGGCAGAATGGAGAGATGCTTGTTTACATTAGCATCTCCCCGTTCTTCCTCACCGTGAGACCATCGTGGGTATGCCCGCGGACATCGAGTCTGCGGGACCCGCGATCATGGTCACGGAGCTCCCAGGCAAGTATGTGCCCTTCTGCTGCAGTATGTCTGTGTGAGGTGGTAGGGAAGCGGTTAAAGTGTAGATGCCAATGTTTTTTTTACCTTAATGCATTGTCTGCATTTAGGTAAAAAAAATTCCAATACCCATTTCCCACCATCCACCCCCTCCCTCCACACACTTACCTTACTCCTTATAAATGCAGCACTGCCCTCTATTCCTGCTTTCACAGGATACACTGAAGGCAGTGTTAAGCATAGGTTCCCGCTTCTGCCAGTCAAATTCTGTGAGGAGTGAGCAGGGGGTCTTGGCCAAGCCATGCTGTGTGTCTATGGATACACACAGCTTGGCTCGGAAGCAAGCCTGCATAGGCGCATCCTTAGTACACAGCTTGCTAAAGGGGCACTCCTGAAAGGAAGAAGCGGACAGCCGGTGAAGGACTCCAGAAGGGGAGGAAAGGGACCACTCGCTACAATAACATTGCCAAGAGCAGGTAAGTATAAAAAAAAATGTAAAACGTAAAAAAATGCCTTTAGAATCACTTTAACTTTGGAAGCTGTGCACACAAAAGGAGGACAAAAAGCTTGTCACCAGTATTGCTCATGATATTCCTGCAGCTGATCTTTTCCCCATTACTGACTTAACATGGCTGGTTTTGCACTGGGTCTCTGTATAGAATCAGCTATCTTGGTAGAAGCAGAGCTTTGCTTCCTTATGTCAGAGCCTCCAGCAAGGAGAACAATGAGCACCACAGTAGTCACATCATCAAACCTCACTCCAAATCTCCTGAGACTAGAAGTCTAAGGCAGCAGTGCCTTAGATCTCACAATGCTCCATTCAAACCTGCAAATGGGACCGACATCAAATACACCAGAGAACCCTAGTCAGGTTTTCTGGCAATTAAATGCGGAGGCAGCCCCACTGAAAGCAATGCAGTGATCGTCCTTGGGCTCGGACAGTCGGGGCACAATTAACATTTCAAGATGTCCGATATAAAATAGCAAATTGTTTTGAGTGTGGTTTCACTTTAAGTGACCATCAAATAATTGTATAAAATCAGTAGTCTTTAATGAAAATGGAGACTAGCTGATTTATGTAAAAGAGTTTCTAATAATAATATTAGATGACTATGTGAGCTGTAGGCCAGTGGTGTAACTAGAACCTTCAGGGCCCCGATGCAAGAAACCATGAAGGGCCCCCTGAACCCCAGCCAGGACCCTTCCCTCCGAGTCCGGCGGTGGAACTCCAGGGCGTGGTCACAGGTATGACCTTTGTGAGCCCTGTATTTCCACCACTGGTATCAGTAGTTTTTTTCTATTATTTATTTTTTATTTTTAGGTGCCTCATTGGGGGACTGTCCCTAGGCAGGATGGGGTCCCCATCCCCAGAAGAGATGAGGTCCTTTTCTACAGGGCAGATGAAGTTACTGCCCCCAGGTGAGAAGGATTCCCTGTCCCCAGGGAAGGTGGGGGTCCCTGTCCCCATGTGAGAAGGGGTCCCTGTCTCCAGGGGGAGATGGAGGGGGTATGTAATGGTGTGTGGGGGGTGGGTCCTCTCACTCACCATGACCAAGCTGTAGGCTGCGCACTCATCCATGTTGGCCTAGGCTCCATCCAGTGTGCTGGATGGGCAATCAGCATATCTCCCAGAAAGACCTTTCATCATCTGTGTATGACGGGGGAGGAGGGAGGCTGGCAGACAAGCCTGCAGTGTCCTCCGGGGAGTCAGCTCTCATAGGGCTGCACTGCATCTGTGTGCTTAAAGTTTGTTTACCCGGGAGAAGTATGCAGTGCAGTGTGGGCCGGACTCAGGGGGGGGGACTCTGGCTGGGGAGAACAGACTGAGCGGCAATGCATGGAGCAGGAGAGGGGTACTCTGAGGAGCCGGCCGAGGACACAGGTCATGCAGGGAATGCACAACTAAAGAGCAGCCAGTGCGATAGTTGAGCATGGAGCTCTGCTAGTCACCCTTCACCTCCAGCCACCTGTGTGCATGGTGCACTGGTACCCCTAGCTGCCTATGCTGCTGCCGGCCATATGTAGAGGGGGCTGCATGGGCCCCCTGCATCACTGGGCCCAGTTGCGGTCGCGACTGCTGCACCCCCCATAGTTACGCCCCTGCTGTAGGCCCCATGCATGCAGTACAGAAGAGGCAGCAAAATCCTGCATAAAAAAAATGTACAATGTACATTTGTGCTGCGTTTACATGCGTACATGGTCATGGCCGCTGCTCAGGGCCGACATATCATGTAATCAGTAGCTCCTGCGAATTCATGACTGACAGAAAGTCGATTATTCTGTGCGTGTGCTGCCGCTGCATAAATGATTCCTCCAAGGCCAACGTGTGAGTGCCGCTGATTACACTTTGTTCATATTTACATATCAGTGATGAACAGTTGCCACTGAAAATGTAAATGTAGGTTGGACGCAATTAAACACTAGCTAAAATGTTTACATGCATACAGCATCAAATAATGTTCTTATACAGGACCCAGAACATGGATTTTCCTTGTTTTGGTTTACGCAGGTATGTGGGCCATAACAGACCTGTGTGAATGGGCTGAGATACAATAGTGCTGCGTTCAAATCCTTATAAATTACAGACCTGATCACAGATAATTGTGCTCCTATGTACAATTTACATAAGACCTTAAGGATGCTGGTGTACTGAAGAAAACTATAAATTGCTGTGCCTTTTCTTTCCTATCATAGAGCAATATATTACATTTACTTGTATCTTTTATCCTATCATCGTCTTTTTATTAACCTAAATTGATATTAAAATTTTTATAAATTGTTATAGATTTTATGTCTAAATGAGAGTTCTTTAAGAGCCCATAATGTAGTGTAATGCAAAGCATGCATTTTCTGGCTGAGAGTGTAACTCAATGTATAAAAAAGCAGGTCCTGCTTGAGTTTTTTCAGCACAGAGCAATACAGCACACAAAGCACTGAATATATTTTACGCTATAATGCAAGTTCATTACAATGCACTTTAGATGTAAGTTTGAGTGCAAATAACATTGTAACATACATCTATGTTGTGTAACTGTGCTTTGAAGTATTTCACGTTACAATGTGGGTCATGACGCATTTTACAATCTGTTGAATGTTTTCAGAAATGTTAGCAGATCCATTTAATATGTTATTACCATTAAAATTGGGGTGAAAAGGGAGTGACGTAGAGTGCCTCCCCCTACCAACAAATCATTTCTTTATAATGCTAGCAAAACTTAGAAGCATGCAGACTATTTAAGTGAAAAAGTTCTCAGGTCTTCTATTGGGGACAGGGGGCTTCACAAAGTGCTCCTTGTGCTTGGTTATGTGGTCTGTCACATGGCTACGTACAAAGGAGGAATGGTGCAGCTTCACTTTGTCAGTCCTCAGAAGCTTCACCTTGCTTTCTTTGGAGGATCTTTTATGGGCAGCTCTCTGAGCATGCTTATATGTTTCACTAGTAATATAGGACAGTAAACTACCCTAGGGAGGGTAGCAACGGGGGCTTCAGAAAGGGGCCCCATTGCAGACATTGCACCAGGGCTTATACATATTTAGCCATTATAAGCTTTTGAAGTTTCATTTGCACCCAACCCAGCATGTTCAACTTTATGTTGCTGTACGGGGACAAAAGAAACAAGCGCGTGATCTTTGGTTTGGGCCCGTATATGTGTCTTAAAGAGGTTCTACCTTTATTTACTATTTGAGTGAAATTCTTTCCTGCTTTTATGAGATACCTGTATACTTATTTTTATTTTTGATTCTTTTTCTTGATACAGATACCGCAGTATAACAAAACAGTTCTTTAGAAAAGCTGATGGAGTCATTGTAATGTATGACATCACATCCAAGGACACATTTACGGCAGTACGGCAGTGGTTTACCAGTGTAGAGGTATAAACAGAAATCAGCTTTGATGTGTAGAAGTTTTATTTATTTGTGATCTTGCTTTGTTCTTGCCAGGCTAGAGCATAACTGCAAATGTTTCTTGGTAAAGTGAATCTGTGCTTTCAACAATCTGTTACCTAAATACAAGACCAATTTACTAATCTTTCCCTCTGTATGTTGGTAAACTGGAGGTGCTTTTCCGTACTAGCATAGGCCATGGGCATCTGCAGCCTAGGGCAAGGGGGGGCGATTGCCCCCCCCCCCCCCCCCCCGGAATTGTAAGAAGGTGTTGAAGACAGTTGCCCTGTGCTGCAATGGCCACCGCTGTGGACTTTTTTTCTGAGTCTGCTGGCCTGGGGCTGCTCTCTATTCTGACTTATCACAGATACAGACATCCCTTACCCCGGCCCAATCATTTGGCTCTGCTGCTCGGGCATCTGCTCAACATCTCGGCTGTTCCGGGATTGGCAGCCTGCTTGTGTATGGCCTATTGCATCACAGGAGGAAATCCTGAAGAACCACAGGTAACAGTAGTGCCAGTTAAGAGGAGAATTTATATATATATATATATATATATATATATATATATATATATATATATTGCTTGGAAATTTGGACAGCCGAGCTATTGCTGGAAAATATATTTGTGTGTTTTATACTATAATCTTCTTCACTTTGTATGGTTGTCTCAGGCATACCATGCCTATATAAATATAGCCTAGAGAATATACATCTTTCTATATTGCAATGTATTGCAATACATCTGTTGTGGCCATATTTTGATCTTGATGAAAATAACATATACTGTATTGCAATATAGAAAGATGTACATTCTCTAGGCTATATATATATATGGGTATGGACTGGTACGCCTGGCCTGAGTAACTCCCAATACAAAGTGAAGCTGAATTATCTCAAGAACTATTTCACACTGCCATCTGGCAGCATTATCGGTAAAGTGCCGCTAGTTTTAGCTGTGCTTTACCATCGTTTTAGCGGCGCTATTATGCCGCTAGTGGGGTGATTTTAAACCCCGCTAGCTGTCAAAGAAAGGGTTAAATGCGACTGTGTATCTGACTGTGTGCTGCCGAAGCGCCCCCCGAAAAAAGTTCTGTGGACGCCCATGGCATAGACACATTGTGGCAGAGCAGGAAGTGAGTGGAAATCATTTCAAAGAGAGGGAAATTCTTAATTGACAGCAATCACTAAAAAAACGGGTACTTCAATTGGAAAATTTGCCCTTATCTTGTCTTCCAGTGACAGCCAAAAAGTTGTGGATTCCCCTTTAACTTCTGTCACCAAAACAAACAGTTGGGTAATTCCCACAGGAAATAGATAACAACAAAAATGTAGAATTTACTGAAGCCGTAGCCTTAATCATAGCAAATATTGGCAAGATCATTTTCCGAGCAGATCTCTGTAATAATTTCCAGTAATACATAATTAAAATAATAATAAAAATAATAAAGTACTCTGAATAAAAAAATATATATTTATGGCAACATAGAACTGCCGTCCACCCTAAGACACATACATATATAGAACAATGCATATCAAACCATTAATTAAAAAGCACGTAGTAATATTATAATTTAAAGCATAATCAATCTGTATCTATTAAAGTGTAAAAGAAATGGGATCAGTGTCAAAACACTAAAAACAGGGCTATCCACACTGGAACAGGTACATCAATCAAAAGCATTGTTAGAGTTTCCGTCAATGAATGATGAATATTTAAAAATGTATTTTTCAGGAAAATCTTTCACAACCACACAAACCTTCAAGGATGCTTTTTCATTTTTCTTCTAGGAAGGAGCTGGAGAAAATATACCTATACTAATGTTAGGTAATAAAACAGACATTGAAAAAGAAAGAGAGGTTCCCCGCGGTCTGGGAAAGCAACTTTCAAAGGTAGAGTGTTTATATTTCAGCTATTTCAATCTAAAGAGCAGGAGATAGTGAAGCCATTCTGTAGACTAGTGCCCTGTACACACGAGCGGATTTTCCGTCTGAAAAAAATCGGCAGTTTTTTCCGACAGAATTCCGCTCAAGCTTGACTTGCATACACACGGTCACACAAACATTCTCTGAACTTTCAACCGTCCAGAACGTGGTGAGGTACAACACTACGACGACCCGAGAAAATGAAGTTCAAGGGCTTCCGAGCATGCGTCAAATTGTTTCCGAGCATGCAAAGGAATTTTGCACGTCGGAATTTGTACAGACGATTGGAATTTCCGATCTGAACTTTTTCCGACCGAAAAATAGAGAACCTGCAGTCAATCTTTTTGCCGGCTGGAATTCTGCCAGCAAAAGTCCGATGGAGTATACACACAGTCGGAATTTCTGACCAAAAGCTCACATCCGACTTCAATCAGAATTTCTGATTGTGTGTATGGGGCTTAAGCCATTATTTATTTGTATTAAGTATTTGGTGCTTCTGATAGGGGTTAAGCTGGTTCAGCCAATGGGCCTTGACTATATATTCACAATATTTTCCCCAATGGTACAAGCCTTTTTACAGCATTGGAAAATACATTAGGTGATCCTGACTCTTGGTTGGATGTTTAACTGTATCATCAGTGATTACTGATCTCTTGTGACCGTGAATAGGCTGCATTGTCACTGATGTTACTGCTCACTAATGACAAGATATGCTGCAAGTTCTGGGATTTCATTGGTTTCTGAATGGATGGGCTGAATTCTTAGTGATGTCACTGATTTTTAATGAATGAATATGTTGCAACAGCAGAGATGTCACTGGTCTCTAGCCAAATGATAGCCTGTACTCTAATGCCGCATACACACGATTAGACTATCCGGCGGACTTAGCCCGGCGGACAAACCGCTGGGCTTTGAAGCGGAGGTCCGCCAGACTTTCCGAACGAGCGGACCTGCCCACACACGACTGGACTGAGCGTCGAGTCAACATCTCAAAGAAGAAGAAGAGAAGCTGGCGACAGCGGCAACAGAAGACCGGGCCACCGCTAGTAAAAGAGCTGGAAGAAAAAAAGCGGAGGCCCAGCAAGAAGAATCGAAGAGGGGGACAAGACCCCCGAAGTCGGAAGAAGACCCCCTGGCGGCGGCGGCGGTGACAGAAGACCGGGCCACCGCTTGTAAAAGAGCTGGGAGAAGAAAGCGGAGGCCCAGCAAGAAGAACCGAAGAGGGGGACAAGACCCTCGATGTCGGAAGAAGACCCCCTGGCGGCGGCGGCGACGAAGAAGAAGAAGAAAACCGGGCTCCTCTGCTAGTAAAAGAGCTAGCAGAAGATAGCGAAGAAGTCTGGCGAGAAGACCCCCCCAAGACGGAAGACCACTGGAGCAATAAATGATTTTAAAACCTTGTGTTGTGTTTTATTTACACTTTTTTCACCAGGTGAATGGGTAGGGGTACATTGTACCCCATACTTATTCACATAGGGTGGGGGGCTGGTATCTGGGGGCCCCCTTATTAAAGGGGGCTCCCGGATTCACATAAGCCCCCCGCCCGCAGACCCCGACAACCAACGGCCAGGGTTGTTGGGAAGAGGCCCTTGTCCTCATCAACATGGGGACAAGGTGCTTTGGGGTGGGGAGGCCGCAGGGCCCCCCTTCCCCAAAGCACCCCCCCATGTTGAGGGCATGAGGCCTGGTACAGCTCAGGAGGGGGGGAGCGCTCGCTCGTCCCCACCCCCTTTCCTGACCGGCTGGGCTGCGTGCTCGGATAAGGGTCTGATATGGACCTTGGGGGGGACCCCACGCCATTTTTTCAGCGTAGGGCTTCCCCTTTAAGTCCATACCAGGTGACGGGGCCTCCGTGTGCGGGAAAGTCCATTAATTTCAAAAGTCCGGCGGACTAGCATTCAGACCGTCAGATTGTCGGACTGCCGATTCCGGCGGACAATTTTGATTCAAAACTTCTTTCTAAGTCCGCTGGACTTTTGGGGAAAAAAAGTCTGCCGGAGCCCACACACGGGCGGATTGACTCTGGTCCACCGAACCAAGTCCGCCAGATAGTCCGATCGTGTGCATAAGTGATGTCACTAGTCTCTAGTGAAAGAATAGACTGCATTATTATGCTAAGTACACAAGGGCTGAATATCAGCCGGTGTCAGCAGGTTCCACAGGAACCAAGCAACGTTTGATCAGTGTGTACAGCTGTCCTCCTGACAGAAGAAGTCTAATGACCAGCTTCTGTTGAAGGGACATACCGGAATGCATCAGTGTGTTCTGGCAGGGGCAAAGTCACCCCATCAGAACACAAAGGCACAGTGGGGGAGATTGGCGCACTAACATCGCTTAGTTAGTATTGCAACCTCTCATTTTGTTTCCATTCAGCCCATTGAGCCATTGGGTTACGCGTGTACCCAGCCTTGGTGATGTCACTGGCCTTTAGTCAATGGTTAGGCTGCATATCAGTGATGTCACTGCCCTTTAGTTACTTGATAGGCTGCACTGTAAGTGATGTTACTGGTCTATAGTAAATGGATATATTGCATTCTCAGTGATGTCACATGTCCCTAGCAAATGGGCAGGAAAATCTTTCAGTGATGTCACTGGCTCATCAATGGATAGACTATATTGGTAGTGATGTCACTAGTCTCTAGTGAATTGATAGATTCCATTCTAAGGGATGTCACTGGTCTGTAATAAATAGATAGGTTGTATTCTTGATTATGTCACTGGTCCCTAGTTAATGGATAAGTTACAATCTTAGTGATGTCACTTGTCTCTAATAAATGGATAAGCTGTGTTTTCAGTGATGTCACATGTATCTAGAAAATGAACAGGGACATTTTTCAGTGATGTCAGTGGCCTCTAGTGAATCAATGGCTGCATTCTCAGTGATGTCACTTGCATCTAGTCAATGGATAGGCTGAATTGTTAGTGATATCACTGATTTCTAATGAATGGATAGGTTACATTCTGTCAGGATGTTTGAGTGATTAATTGAGTCAGCTATTCTAACATTTATTTGATCGATGTATAACAGTGCCTCAAATATAAAAATATTTTATTAAAAATAATTAAGCTGACCAATTAATTATTCCTGAGATTCATTGGCCTGTGCAGATACTCTTTAAAGGATAAGTTCACCTTTACATAAAATCTGTAAGGTGAATTTACACTGGACTCCATTCCCATCCCCCCAGTTCCGCTGTACCAAAGTCCCACGTTCCCCCGCTTTCAGGCACCATGACATTGCTTTACTGGTCTGGGGATTGGAAATCCTCCTGGTTTTCTCTCTTCCAGCACTGACAGGATCAGCTAGGTGAATTATAATTGGTCAGCGACGTCCATGTGATGGTGCTGACCAATTAGAATGCCTCCTATCCTAACACGCTGAGAGGTACAGATAGGAGATTAAGCCACAGGGATTTCAAATCCCTGGACAGGTAAAGCAGCAAACCGGTGTCTGACAGCGGGGAATCGCGGGACCAGGGCAGATGGGGAGGGGGTCCTGTGTAAATTCAGCTTACAGATTTTCTGTAAAGGTGAACTTACACTTGCACAATAAAATTATGTGAGAGTATGGGATATGAAACTAGAAAAAAAAATATTTAGATTTGTTTTACAATTAAGTCACTTAACAAACACAAATAACAGTAGAATCGATATTGTGACACAGACACTGAGATTAGATTCAAAATTAATTCCTAAATTTACCCACTACAACATAAGAACAGTATCTCACAAAAGTGAGTATACCCCTCACATTTTTGTAAATATTTTATTTTATCTTTTCATGTGACAACACTGAAGAAATGACACTTTGCCAAAGACAACCTCTGGATGTAACACTGAGCACGTGCACTCAACTTCTTTGGTGGACCATGGAGAGGCCTGTTCTGAGTGGAACCGTTCCTGTTAAACCGCAGTATGGTCTTGGCTACCATACTGCAGCTCAGTTTCAGGGTCTTGGCAATCTTCTTATAGCCTAGGCCATCTTTATCTAGAGCAACAATTTTTTTTTTTAGATCCTCAGAGTGTTCTTTGCCATGAGGTGCCATGTTGAACTTCCAGTGACCAATATGAGAGAGTGAAAGCGATAACACCACATTTAACACACCTGCTCCCCATTCACACCTGAGACCTTGTAAAACTAATGAGTCACATGACTCCGGAGAGGGAAAATGGCTAATTGGGCCAAATTTGGACATTTTCAATTAGGGGTGTACTCACTTTTGTTGCCAGCGGTTTAGACATTGATGGCTGTGTGTTGTGTTACTTTGAGGGGACAGCAAATTTACACTGTTATACAAGCTGTACACTGACACTCACTACTTTACATTGTAGCAAAATGTAATTTCTTCAGTGTTGTCACATGAAAAGAAAGAATAAAATATTTACATAAATTTGAGGGTAGTACGCACCTTTTTGAGATACTGTATATAGATATCTTCCTCTGATGGGTTTAGTGAAATTATTAGTGATATTACATTTTTGGTATATTAACTGAACATGAAAACTTGGCTACAGGGATGGATTTATTTATTAAAAGATACACATTGAAATATATTCTACAATATTTTGTATATACTTTAACTATTGCCATTTCACTACTTGAGAATGTATTCATTTTGAAGCACACATATTTCTTATGATAATGATTATAAACAATTAAATATATGGTAATAGGTCTCCCTGAGAGACCGGCTAATACAGTTTAAAATGGTCCACCGAGCATATTTCACCCCATATAGATTGCACAAAATGAACCCCGCCTCCCCCCCGGGGTGTTGGCGTTGTGGGACAATACCGGGGGACTTCACTCATATTTTTTGGACCTGCCCGGCCATTGTCGGCTATTGGAAGGAGATACTGAGGGTCATTACACAGGTCACCTCCATATCGCTCCAGCCCTCCATAGAAATTTGCATACTGGGCCTGATAGATCATATTATTCCCACTGTGGCGCGACGCACCCTGGTTGGGATTCTTCTTTTCTACGCCCGCAAGGCCATAGCCCTCAGCTGGCGTAAGCCAACTCCCCCTCCTCTCTCCCTGTGGAAAAAATTGGTCAACGGCAGCCTGCCTCTTTACAAAGACTGCTATGCTAATAGGGGTTGCCCGCAAAAATATGACAAGGTCTGGTCCAGCTGGCTGGCTGACGCCTCCACAGCCTCTGACCCGCAGCCTACTTAACAAGTTACCCTTTGCTAGTACACAGGTAACTGCACCAGTGGAAATGTCATATGTCTGAGTAGCGTGTTGTAACTCTAAGTTGTCCTGCTGCACATGAAGTCAGCTATCTGTGGCCATTGAGGTGCCTTAGACTCTCCGTCATATTCTGTATGTACCTAACTGTCTTGTATTACAAATCTGTATACATCACACCGGTAACTGTAGTCGTGACCAATGTATGTGTTCTTTTTTGTTTGTTAGTTTGCTTGCTGTTGTTTACTGCATAAACTTTAATAAAAAAGATTTGCAAAAAAAAATATATGGTAATATTTTTACTAAATCCTTTTTAGATAATATGATATTTTGTCATGATCTATTCTAGTAATTTCGTATATTATGCCTTATCCATATATACAGTATATAACATCGATGCACCCTTTATTATAATCTTTTCTAAAAGTGAACTCAACAATATCAATGGTCTTGTCCGATAAAATATCAAAAAGTTCAATTTATACCCATTAAGGCTGGGTTCACACTGTGTGTGCGGAAGCGGTTTGCAGCAGGGGTCTGGTGCGTCCCTGTTCTCTGTTTCAGGTGCAAATCGAGTCTGAATTTTTGCCTGAATTTGGACCTGAAACAGAGCCAAAGATGTACAGGACCCTTTTCCAGTGTGGATTACGGCCACCCAGGAAGTGTATGAACAGTCTCCTTTGAGAGCCGATCACAGTCTCCTGTCATGCGAATTGAATGCGGAGAAACCAGCATCCAATTCTCATAAGTGTGAACTCAGCCTTACTCTTCTCTAGCTTAATTTATTTTGTAGCCCATTCTCAGAATGTTTATTCAATAAATATCTCTTGTGTATCTTCATGGCTTGTTAAGAGTTTTGTCCACAAGTGGCACAATGGAGGAAATGACAAGTCTTGTTTCTTTTAGCTAAATAGTTGGTTTCTAAAGGCCTTGAAAACATAAACCAGTTTTAGTTTAATAAGATGTTCTTCACTCTGGATCCAGGTGTGTGAATAAAGCCTCGTACACACGCTTAGATTTTCGGAAGACTGAACGTCCTTTTTTGTTCCATGCTAGTCTCATGTTGAAAGTGAAGAGGTTACTCACAATACAAAAATGTTCGTACGAAAGAATACAACATCAGAAGTGACATAATGTGTTGAATAGTTTTGTATGTATTCTTTTGTTTTCTGAGCATGCATAGTCTTGCTCTTACGATTTTTTTCTTATGAAAACCGTACTAATGAAATGAAAATCGGACGTTGAGTTCACATCTGAGAAAATTTTTTATAGTCTGCACATCCAACTTTTGTCTGATGAAAAAACTAAATCAGCTGTCGAAAACACCGTACTAACAATTCGAAGATTAGCAGACAGCTCGTCGTACAAATTTTTCCATCTGATTTTCGTATCTTGTGTACGGGCCTTTAGAGAACCCCATTCCTCAGAGACCTTGCCACAATTTGCCCTGTAATCAGATTTGTCTTGATAACAAACAATTCAGTTTCTCTCTCTTTGGGATAGTTGAACGTTAATGGGACAGTGTATCTTCGCCTATTGGAAATCTTTCATTTTGTCACAAACCCTGTTTCATGATTCCAAACCATAGACATCATAAATCCATAATTTTAATTCAGGCTCTGACAATTCCCAGGGGTGGTCTCCAGTCAGTGAATAGATAAAATTCTTAATTATTGCACTGGCCTCTGGTGAATCCAAAGGCAACCTTCCCAGATATTCAGTGCTTGGATTTCCAGTAAGAACACCTCACTCCTAATGACAAATAAAAATCCAATATAAATTCCACTACCAACCACAATATATGGGTAGAGTGCGCCAATGCCGGGCAAAGGTCATCCAGCGCCCAGGGCAAAGATGCCAAACTGCGCCCCCCTTTCCCTTAGGGTTAGGGTCAGGGTGCCCCCTACCTCTGCAATACACCATTGCACCAGGGGCAGCCTCCTGCCCACCCCTTGTCCCGGCCCTGGAGTGCGCTCATCCTTTACATTCTCTAGATAGATTACTGCAACATTGCAGATAATAAAGAGCTGTGGAAACTAGGAACCTAAGGGTTGGGTTTGCAGTCTGGAGTCCGGTATGTTTTTTTTCACCAGTTCAGGTGCATTTGAGGTGCAAATTTTTACTTGAATTCGTACCTAAACCGGACTTAAAATCACACAAGACCCTTTTTAGAAACAGACTTACCCTGGACATTTGTGAATCAGCTAAATTATTTATAAAGCAGTATTAAACCCAATACGTAAAATGTAATATATTGCAGTGTACCAGTCCTTAAAGTGTATCTAAATCCAAAACCAAAAATGTACTATATGCTAGATTACTAGTCACTGGTGTTGTGGCAGCATGTATCTTTTTTTCATTTTTTTTTACCCCCTGGGCTGCTTTCCTTCAAACATGTCCATATCCCTTTCTGTCTATTAAATGGGGTACAGGGCCATTTGTAGTTTACAGAACAACTAGAACAGAACTAGGAAGGAAGATATTCTTCAATGTAGTTCACAGGCAGCTACAAAGTCATGCATTTTTGGCAAGATCAACGAGTAGTTTCTTTGCTGAAAATTTTCTAGGCTTGGAAAAAGAAAACAAATGCAGCCACCACATCTAAGGACTGTAACCTGCGATATATTACAGTTTTTGTTCTTGGGTTTAGTTATCCTTTAAATTTGGTGGTTGAATTTGTTTTAATGTCATGTGGTGATCTGGCCTTAGGACAGGGCTCAAAATTTCCAGTCCTGTGTTACGAGTCAGGCCTTACTCGCCACCAGTTGCCCCACCCAACCATCTACCCTGTCTGCCCCAAATTCCACCCCTAAACACGCCCTCATAAATTATCTGATGAAATGACACTTAAATGTTTTATGCAGAATTAAGTGTCCACCATGCAGCCTACCCATGTCCACCATGCAGCCTACCCGTGTCCACCATACAGCCCACCCGTGTCCACCATACATCCTAACCACGTCTGCCATACAGCCTACCCGTGTCCACCATATAGCCTACCCGTGTCCATCATGCTGCCTACCTGTGTCCATCATGCTGCCTACCTGTGTCCATCATGCTGTCTACCTGTGTCCATCATGCTGCCTACCTGTGTCCATCATGCTGCCTCCCTGTGTCAATCAGGCAGGAGAACAGGGGAGAGGAAGAGGATTGCCGGCCAGATGATCAGAGCACCGAGGAACATCACTGAAACAGCTTTAATTTCAGTTGCTGTGTTCCCGCCCCTCGGCTTCACAAACAGCCACGTCCCTTGGCCAGGGAACTTTGATACTCTGTCTATCAAAGTCCTGGCACCAGGTGGCAGGGCTGTGTATGACAGCGAGTGCGGGGAACACTCTGCTATTGAAATGAAAGCCGCTAGTGATGTTCCTCACGATTTGATAAACTGGCTACCTGCTCTGCTCTCTCTTCCCCTCCGCGAGCACTGTCAGAAGGACTCCCATACAACCCACCTGCCAGAGTTGCTCGCCCCCCCCCCCCCACACCCGATCCAAGGCAGCCATAGCTCGCCAGCCCTCAAAAACCCCTAGCAAAATGCGAGCAGGCGAGTGGAATTTTTGAGGCCTGCCTTAGGATGTCTCCACTCTGGATGGTGGAGCAACAGAAACACCCTTTGACAGCAGCATTGTCAATCTCGGTAAAGAATGGTATTAGATGACTGGATCAGATTTAGATAAACAAATTAAATCTGAACTCCAGCCAACACTGTATAAGCAGTTATAGTAAAAAAAAATCCTGTTTGAATAAAGGTTTTGCTTAAATGAATAAAAGCTGATCATTATAAGCACCCCTGTCAGTGTTAAATGGTTCGTCTCAACCATCTAATTGCCACATTTGCTGAACAGCTAGGTCTGTTAAAGGAAGTTGAAAAATAACAGTTACTGGTAGGATCAATAGGTCAAAATAAAGGAGAAAAACCTAAAGAAAAGAAAACTGATGCATCCATCACACATTTAATAATTGGTAATCTTCAATATAATAAACAAAAAAATTATGTTTGATACTGCTCTAATGTACAGTATCTCACAAAAGTGAGTACACCCTTCACATTTTTCTAAATATTTTATTATATCTTTTCATGTGACAACACTGAGGAAATGACACTTTGCTACAATGTAGTAAGTAGTGACTGTACAGCTTGTATAACAGTGTACATTTGCTGTCCCCTCAAAATAACTCAACACACAGCCATTAATGAAGTGAAAATGTCCAAATTGGGGCCAATTAGCCATTTTCCCTCCCCGATGTCATGTGACTCGTTAGTGTTACAAGGTCTCAAATGTAAACGGGGAGCAGGTGTGTTAAATTTGGTGTTGCGCTCTCATTCTCTCATACTGGTCACTGGAAGGTTAACATGGCACCTCATGGCAAAAAACTCTCTTAGGATCTGAAAAAATTCATTGCTGCTCTACATAAAGATGGCCTAGGCTATAAGAAGTTTTCCAATACCCTGAAACTGAGCTGCAGCAGAGAGGCCAAGACCATACAGCAGTTTAACAGGACAGGTTCCACTCAGAACAGGCCTCGTCATGGCTGACCAAAGAATTTGAGTGCACGTGCTTAGCGTCATATCCAGAGGTTGTCTTTGGGAAATAGACGTATGAGTGCTGCCAGCCTTGCTGCAGAGGTTGAAGGGGTGGGGGGTCAGCCTTTCAGTGCTCAGACCATATGCCACACACTGCATCAAATTGGTCTGCATGGCTGTCGTCCCAGAAGGAAGCCTCTTCTAAAGATGATGGACAAGAAAGCCCGCAAACAGTTTGCTGAAGACAAGCAGACTAAGGACATGGATTACAGGAACCATGTCCCGTGGTCTCATGAGACCAAGATAAACTTATTTGGTTCAGATGGTGTTAAGCATGTGTGGCGGCAACCAGGTTAGGAGTACAAAGACAAGTGTGTCTTGCCTACAGTCAAGCATGGTGGTGGGAGTGTCATGGTCTGGGGACTGCATGAGTGCTGCCGGGACTGGGGAGCTACAGTTGATTGAGGGAACCATGAATGTCAACATGTACTGTGACATACTGAAGCAGAGCATGATCCCCTCCCTTCCGAGACTGGGCCGCGGGGCAGTATTCCAACATGATAAGGACCCCAAACACACTTCCAAGATGACCACTGCCTTGCTGAAGAAGCTGAGGGTAAAGGTGATGGACTGGCCAAGCAAGATCACCAACAACAACTTGAAAATTGCCTCAGATCAATAGAGGATTGGATGACCACCAACTCCCTCCAACTGAACGACTCAAAAACAGAGCTGCTTATCTTGCACCCAAATCATAAACCCGCAACCAAAACCCCCTGGTCTCCAATAACTGTCTTTGGGCAGGCTATCTCCCCAAAAACCAAAGCCAAGAGTCTTGGGGTTATATTAGACGCACAAATGCATCGCAAATAGGAGCAGTAGTCAGGGGATCTCACCATCTGCTGCGCATGCTTCGCAGACTCATCCCTTTTATCCCAAAGAAGGACAAGGCAGTGGTAGTTGGAACAATCATCAATTCGCGACTGGACTACGCAAACTCGCTTTACATAGGATTACCACAATATCAACTTGCGCGATTACAACTTATCCAAAACACGGCGGCAAGGCTGATAACAGGAAAAAAACCATGGGAATCCATCTCTCCTTCGCTGAGGAGCTTACATTGACTAACTGTAAAAAATCGGATCACGTTCAAAACCCTTTGCCTCACCCATAAATGCGTGCATAGAGAAGCTCCGCAATACCTAATGGAGAAAATACATCATTACACACCAAACCGCAGTCTTCGATCTGCTAACAAAAACCTCCTCCTCGTGCCCAAAGCCCGGTATAAATCCAAGGGGGATCGGAGATTCGCTGTCCAAGGGCCCCGGCTATGGAATGCTCTACGAATCGACATCCGTCTGGAAGAAAATCACCTGGCTTTTAGGAAAAAACGTAAGACCTTCCTCTTTTAGCTGATGACCAAAGCTCGCCACAGCGCCTAGAGGCGATTCAGTTCACATTGTGCGCTATACAAGTATTTCATTCATTCATTCATTCATTCATTCATGTCTCCAGACCTAAACCCTATTGAGCATCTGTAGAACATCCTCAAATGGATGGAGGAGGAGCACAAGGTCTCTAACATCCACCAGCTCTACGATGTTGTCATGGAGGAGTGGAAGAGGACTCCAGTGGCAACCCGTGAAGCTCTGGTGAACTCCATACCCAAGAGTGCTGGAGATTAATGGTGGCCACACAAAATATTGACACTTTGGGCCCAATTTGGACATTGTAGCAAAGTGTCATTTCTTCAGTGTTTTCACATGAAAAGATATAATAAAATAATTACAAAAATGTGAGGGTGTACTCTTTTTTGTGAGATACTGTATGTCTAGTTTTAATAAATAGTAAAGAAGCTGAGACAACACACTTTTTTGTCTTACAAGCTTCTTACACAGCGATCTGTCCAGTAACTTCATAATCAGATGAACCTAGTATCTGGCTGCTTTGTCCAGCGGCTTTTAAGGAGCTGATAATTATTTTATTGTGAACAACCTAGGGGCTTGGCTAATAAAATCATTATGAAGAGTACTAAGTGGACTTAAGCTGGCCATAGATGGTTCAAATCTCGGCCAGTTCAGCAGGTCAGGCTTATGCCCAGGTTGATCAATCATTCAACTTTGGTAAAACCAGCCTGTCTGATTTTACATGTGATTATCAATAGCTGCTATTATAGCCGTAGAGGTAATCGATGTGTTCTCCTGGCGGGGACAGCTCTGTCCGCCCCGGGTCAGCGGGAGGGATTACAGTGATTTTCTTTCCTGCAGTCTGTGGTTGCAGGAAAGAAAATCACTCCGTCTGGACTGCTTTAGTATGTACTGAACTGCAAGTCACCCTTCGTTATCTTTTCTTCCTTTATGGCTCTATTGGCAATAGAGTATGTACCTGGATAGAAACCTAGTTACAGGAGCGTGTCCAGAGGTTGATGATAAATATTGTATCTTCTGAATGGTCTGGAGTTGTGAGTGGGGTGCCCCAGGGCTCTGTCCTGTCCTGGAACCCATTCTGCTTTTATTTGTTCATAAACAATATATATAGAGATCAGAATAAATAGTTCAATCTCAGTGTTTGCTGACTACATGGCAAATTAAATTTAACATTGAAAAATGTTAAATAATACATTTGGGGACTATAAATATGAATGCAAGTTACTTGTTAGGGGGAGAACCTCTGGGGCAAATGAGGATAAAAAAAGGATCTGGGGGTCTTAGTAGATCATAGGCTCAGCAATAACATGCAATACCAAGCTACAGCAAGCAAGTATTTACCAAGAGTTAAAAATATAATTTTACCACTTTCCAAAACTCTGGTTCAGACTAGGGTTGCCACATGTCCGGGATTCACCCAGACAGATGATTTACTAAAGGCAAATCCGCTTTGCACTACAAGTGCACTTGGAAGTGCAGTCACTGTAAATCCGAGGGGGACATGCAAGGAAAATAAAAAACAGCATTTTAGCTTGCACATGATTGGATGATAAAATCAGCAGAGCTTCCCCTCATTTCAGATCTACCCCTCAGATTTACAGCGACTGCACTTCCAAGTGCACTTGTAGTGCAAAGTGGATTTGCCTTTCATAAATAACCCCCACTGTCTCACCATGCTCTGCACATAATCAGTTGCTCTCTCTCTTTTTTTTTGCACTGTGCCAAAAATCTGAGCCACTATAGGCCGCTCTGCTGACAGCTTAAATATTTACTACTGCTCAGGGGCTCTGGACTTTAGCAAAATGATGCTGGAGACGATTTACAGCACACACTAATTTTGGTAGCAAAAAAATGAATGTGGAATGTATTTTCCTTGCTATGATTATTATTATTGATCAAGTTGTTATGGGTAAAGATCCGCTTTTACAAAGTTCTTTAGTTCGCTCCCTAAAAAAATAAAAATCAGCAGCTACAAATACAAAAACCTGTCCAGGCATCCAGTGCTGTCCTCACTAGGGCCAGTTCATTGGTGGTCTTTGGGTCCCTGGCGCAGTCATGTTTAATGTGGGAAGCTGGCTGTGACTCCTTGCGGAGCGAGTCGCTCTGCGCTTTGCAAATAAACCTGCAGCCCCCTGGTACCTGTTATGTGTCTCAGAAGGCTGCAGGCTAAGATAGGGAGGGTACCCCCCCCCCCCCCCCAAAAAAAGTGTCCAAAAGTGAGAGGAGTTGAAAATGCAGAACTTCCCTTTTTGGGTGAATTTCCACTTCAAGAGGAGATATACAAATATTAAATGGAGATTCTAGCTTAGGGAGAAAACTCTTGAGTTTCAAGTCACTTAAGACAACATATAGCCACCCTGTGAAGTTGGATGGGAAGCGGTATAATCTTAAACTGCATAAAGTTTTTTTTTTACTGTTATAGCGCTAAGGATGTGGAACTCCCTTCAACAGTTGGTGGTGTCGATAGTTTCAGATGGACGATTTAGCAAACGCAATATACAGGGATGTGGTAGTGACATAAACACGCACACACGCTAACACAAGTTGGACTTAATGGACCAGAACCTTACCTATGTACTTACTATGTATCTACTGTATGTCCCCACAGGCGGATTTGATATGTTTTTGCACATTTTAATCTGTATCATGTTAGTATTGTTAAGCACGTATACCTTTAAAGTTAAACTCCAGGTATAGATTTTATTGCATAGTTATAGTTTGGCACAATTTAGGTATGTATGGTCCATACCTGTGGAAGTGAAGAATCACTGTAGTAGTAACTACTACAGTGATTGTTGCTGTCCAAGCTCTACCTCTTCAAATCAGAGAATACTTTGAATTCATTGAGAAAAATGCAAGGTGTTCTTTGGATGTCCGCCGTGACAAACAAGTCACCCCCTGTGGTTACAATGCAGCAGGGCAGCAGCTCGGCATGGGACCTGGAATACCACGGCACCCACTGCAGTAGCCATTACTACGACAGTGATTCTCCGCTCCCACAGGAAGGGCATATGCATACATATATTGGTTAGAAAAGTAATTTTCATGACATTTATTAAAAATAAATATATGATATTGTCAGTTTCACTTTTTTGTATCTTATAGGACTGTGGCTTGATTTTCTATGAATGCAGTGCCTCTAGTGGACATAATGCTAAAGAACCTGTTCTGCATTTAGCAAGGTGAGTCATTTACTGAGTATCAGCCTCTAGCAATATTACCATCGTGTTTGTACCTGTCTTCAACAGACAAGTCTGCTTGTATCAGACTAATAAATCAAATTGCTGTTTGTTTTTGTAGTTCTAGTTCAGTTTTAGTTTAGTTTAGTTTCCAAACTTTCTAAGCAAAGGGACAGTTTACTGTCCTTCTGGCTTTAGGGGGGCCAGGCTGTGGCCAATGGAAGTAGAAAATGCCCCGGCATCAGTGCTCCATCATTGGTTTTAATAGGAGACATAGGAGGTTATTTGCTAAAGGAAAATCCACCTTGCACTGCAAGTGCACTTGGAAGTAAAGTCGCTGTAGATCCGAGGGGGACATGCAAATAAAATAAAAAACAGCATTTTAGCTTGCACATGATTGGATGGTAAAATCAGCAGAGCTTCCCCTCATTTCAGATCTACCCTTTAGATTTAGAGCGACTGCACTTCCAAGTGCACTTGCAGTGCAAAGTGGATTTGCCCTTCGTAAATAACCCCCATAGTGCTCTATTGTTGCTATCAAAGGGAAGAATAGTGCCCCATTGGTGGCGTCAGTAAGGGGAATGTTGCCCCATCGTTTGCATCAGTGGGTGGAATTGTGCCCTAAGGGCCAGATAAAGGCATGCAAAGGGCCATTTCCGGCCCCCAGGCCACAGTTTGGAGACTTTCCACTCAAACTGACACTAAAATAAAATTCTATTCAAATAAATATTCTTAACTTAAAAAGTACCCTCTATTACTCTCAGCCTCCTCCAAATGTCCAAATTCCCTTTTATTCCTGTAAGAGGGTGGCTACATTCATTCTCTACGGTTCCACTGTATGTAGGAACATAGCCACAGTCATTTGCTTGCTTCTGCGATAGACTATAGACTATGGCAGTGATGGCGAACCTTGGCACCCCAGATGTTTTGGAACTACATTTCTCATGATGCTCCACTACACTGCATGAGCCTCATGGCAAATGTAGTTGCGAAGCACCTGGGGTGTCAAGGTTCGCCACCACTGGACTATGGGATGTGTAGTGTGCATACAGCAGTACACGACTGAAACTTATGTGCAGTGCTCGTTCCAAACAAAGGGAAGTGAGGGGGGAAAGAAGAGGTTAAGGTGCTTTCAGAGGACTTTACAAGGAGGAAGGAAAACACAGTAATGGATGAGTCTAGTATGTGGCTGGAATGTCAAGAGGTTGTCTGCGTTCAGGACTGTGCACTGTGTCCGCTGACATCTGCCGCCCCATAGAAAATAATGGGTGGACCGATCGCGTTCTCCTGAAAAACGGTGGACCGTTCGCGTGAAAAAAGCCCTAGGTGTTAACACGATCACATCCCTCAAACACCTGGGAATTCAGTTTTTACTTGATTTCAGCCTCTTGTAAACCTTGTAATGCAGCTCTCAGACTGGAAGAGGGTGGGAGAGCACTTATGGCCAGCTAGGTTCCTGCAGCGTACTTGTGCTGGCAAGGAAAACAATGACTGGAGAAGAAATCAAAGAGATGACCTAATCCGACAGTTGCTTCTCTTTTCCTGTCTAATCACAGACTGGGGGCAGTGGGACGACCTCGCTGTGCTGTGTGGCAAGACTGTGAAAATGTCAGGGCAGGTTGGACAAAACTACAAATCCTTTGGCTGGTAAAATAGTTCCTCTAAAGCCTGGTAGACATGATGAGATTACCAGACGAAAAATCCTCAATTTTTATTTTATTTTTGCTTGCTAATCTCATGAAAATGAAGAGGTTACTAAAGTCAAAAAAATTCTTTACCCAACGTTGTTTTAGCAGTTTGTCATTTTTACTTTTTTCACTTGTATTTTTAAGGATATTGAAAGAACAAGAAGACAAAGTGAAGGAAAAGACAGTGCGGCTGCTGGACTCTCCCAAGAAGAATAGCTGCTGTTCCAGGCAGTAGCCAATGATATTTAATGTCTCATTTGATGCATACACTACTGTTCTATGACCAGATGTCTTTAGTTGTATATTTTTGTAGTATAATTCTACCAATCAACATAATATTTATTGTTAAATTGCTACAAACTTTTTTTTTTCTTTTTCCTGATATGTAATTCAGGAAAATGTTCCTTATACTGCTATACAGAAAACTGAAAGAGTAAAATTCTAAGATTTATTTTTTTAAGTAAACCTGAGTAATTCACACTGAACATACTATATAATGAAAATTTTCGAAATACAGATTATTTTTAGAAAAAAAAAACACATTGAAATGATTAGTAGATCCAGAAATACAGTGAAACAGATATTGTGTGTCACCAGCAGGGGGCAGAAGGCTATCACCAAGCACAATTCTAGCAAGTCTAGTGTTCCCCTGAGTCACCGAAGGAAAACAGATGAGGATAGGCTGAAGGTCAGGTCTGGCAGCAGACAAATGCAATCCAGAATCGAGCATAAGATCAGGACAGCTGGAAGATGAAGGATGCAAACCAAAATCGGTCATAACCGAAGGCCGGTAATAAAAGGATGAGACAAGGGCAGTCAGACTCAGATAGTAAGAGCAAGAAAAGTCATAATAAATCAGTGCATTTGAATCTAAAAAAAGCAGCCAGCCAGTTAGGATACAGAAACCACTTCAGCCCCGGAAGCTTTTAGCGCCTTCATGACCAGGCCACTTTTTGTGATACGGCACTGCGTTTCTTTAACTGGCGATTGCGAGGTCATGCGACGTTGTACCCGAACAAAATATATGTCCTTTTTTTCCCCCCACAATTAGAACTTTCTTTTGGTGGTATTTGATCACCTCTGCAGTTTTATTTTTTGCGCTATCAAAAAAAAAAAAAAAAGAGCAACAATTTTGAAAAGAAAAACAATATTTTTGACTTTCTGCTATAAAACACATCCAATAAAAAATTTTTTTTAAATCTAATCCATCAATTTAGGCCAAAATGTATTCTGCTACATATTTATGGTAAAAGAAAATCCCAACAAGCGTATATTGATTGGTTTGCGCAAAAATTTGCGCATCTACAAACTGTGGGATATTTTTATGACATTTTTATTTTTACTAGTAATGCCGGAAATCAGCGATTTTTAGTGGGACTGCAACATTGTGGTGGACAAATTGGACACTGACACTTTTTTGGGACCAGTGACACCAATACAGTGATCAGTGCTAAATAAATGCACTCTCAATGTACTAATGGTTGCTGCAGGGAAGGAGTTAACATCAGGGGCAATCAAGGGGCTAAGCAGTGGCAGCTGGTGGCTTTTTGTTTGGGTGGAGAGACAAACAACCACCCACCCCCATGCGGCACCTCAACCCCCCCCCCCCCACTGTCTGCCAGCACATACCCCATCTAGGCGGAAGGGCACATCGGGCAGCAGTGGGGATTGGGCAGTGGTGGAGATAGGGGCAGCAGCGGGCACATCGGGCAGCGGCAGGGATCGGGGCAGCGGTGGACATCAGGCTGTGGTGGGCATTGGCTCCTGTGTCTCCTCCACTCCTCCTAGGCATCCAATAGGATCCCCTTTCCTTTCAGCCAATTGGGTTATGGGTATCCCGATTGACCGGGAGGAAGATCACTGTTGCAACAGCAAATATTCATTCGCTGTTGCAACACACCTGGGTGGACTCCAGACGCAATGCTCTGTGCCCCGAGCCCACCCTATTTTGAAGCCTATTAGAGCCTCTGGCTCTAATCAGGTACTTCAAAAAACCCACCCCCCACCATAGAAATTTATGCACCCAGCGTCCTGGAAGGGACCAGGCGCATGGACTGGGAGAGCGGCAGTAGTGGATAGGGGAGGCGGCCCCTGTGTCCCCACAATAGAAGGGCTGCCCCTGTGGTTAAGTGTGCTCCTAGCGAGTGCTTTCTAACTGTGTGGGGGATGGTTTAACTGGAGCAAGAGAGAGATCTGTGTTCCTAATTATCAGTTTACATAGGCAGACCACCGTTCTGCCTCTCCAGTGACCGATCAGCAGGTCCCGCTAATTGGCTCCAGCTGTGCCCGATCACAGTGGGAGCGGGCCGCCGGCGGCACACGCACGCCCCAGACCCCATGGAGGAAACAAGTACAGGTACGTTGTTTTTCATGCAGCCAGGACGCGCTGCCGCAGAAAATGTGCGGTGGGAGGTCCGGAAGCAGTTCATCAGGAGCTATTTAATTTTCAGCCCTGGTTCACACTGATGCAATGCAGGAAATGCATAAGATTTGCTGCATTTGCCCGCATTAATGTTAAATTAATAACATCCAAAAGAGATTGCAAAATGCAGTGCAATTGCCAGAATGCAATTCAGGTGCAGAAAAAAAAGGGCCTTGCACCATTTTGGTGGTGGATGGGATGTGATTTGAGCCATACAAAATGTATGGCTTAAAGTGGAAGTAAACTCCCTTATCGTTTTCAGCCAAGGAAGCTGCCATCTTTGCCTCTGTTTAATCTTCAACTGCTATGGTGCTGCACATGTGATTTGTTATGACACCAGCCATCGGATGGTTTGATAGTTTGGCTGAGAGCACAGCCAATGTGCAGTTAGCATTCCCGGCATGCCTTTTTTTTTTAACTGTTTAAATCTATGGGTTTACTTCCACTTTAAATCTCACTGTACAGACAATGCATGTGATGTGCACAAGAATGCGGTGCGATTCTTATACAAATTACATGAGGTGTTCCAAACACACCAGTGTGAACCAAGGCTCAATATAAGCACTACTAATTAGGGTTAGGTGTGCAGCTGCAGTGTAACCATGCTACAGTGATGAATATTGTCCAGCAGGTGGCAGGGGTGAGCATTCACCTCGGGAGACTGCAAGAAATACACCGCTGCAGGTGGACAGTTGCATACAGGCAGCTGAATGTATATATACATTTCACACTTTCCTGTTAAACTCAATCATGGCCCCTTCTCCTGCCCACTTCTGTGCCTTACTATAAATCCTTAAATTTGATGGGGGGGGGGGGGGGGGCAAGGCTCATATCAGACCTTTACAGGAACAGTCAACACTTTGTGTATTGCTTCAGCTGCCTGTATCTTTGGTTCCACTGATAATTCTGATGGGCGGTTTTAGCTAAAGATAATCTCTGTATACATACTTTTCATTGTGTGCTCAGTTTGAATTGCCTAGGTTTGGGACACGTTTAATTTAACAAAAATAGGCAAAAATAGAATTCTGCTTTCATGTGAAAGAACGTACATATTGTTGGTTTGATCTTTGGTCTTCTATGAAACCAAACACTTGCCTCTGTTTAGAGAGGAAGCAAACTTTTTTTCTGTTGCGCCCCTGTCTTATCAGCTTATGTTGCTGCTAAAATGTTTTTGAATGAGCAAGTCTGAAATGTAAATTCAATATAGAGCACCATAATAAATGCCCCTGGGCTCCATTTCAAATGGGTCTCAGGGAGACTGGTGGGAAGGGAAACTAAGGCAGGCCATACATGGAGTGAATTTCCTGCAACCACAAGTTACAGGAAAGAAATTTCCTTGATTCCCCCATCAACACAGACAGTGTTGATGCAGCAATCTTTCCTGCTGGGCCATTGTCTTCTCCCAGCAGGGGGGTGGGGGGATGGGGGGGGGGGTTGGGGGTAAGGGAAGCCTTCCGCACCGGGAAAAGACAGTGACTATTTAAGACCTAAAGACCTTCATCTTGGCACGCCGATAGCAGCCACTAGCGATAATCACAAGTAAAGCTTAGCATGCTGGTTGTACCGAAGCTTATTGATCGATCATCTTGGTTCATTTATCCTGCCCATACATGGTTGGAATCTCGGCTGGTTCCTGCTGAACCAGCCGAGATTCCAACAGTGTATGGCCTGCCTAAAATGTTGGCATTCAGGTACAGGTTCTTATTACTGAGTGTACAAAGAGTCTTACTTCGGCTGTTAGAAGCATTGTAGAACATATTTACTTTTAGGACAAAAATCATAGTAAATTCTAACTGGGTATAGCTGGGAACCTAGGTAGAAATATTTTTCCGTTGGAACCCCCAAAAAAGCAAATATGTGGCTCAACCAGCAAGCATCTACCCAAACTGAAAATCAATTTAAGTAGACTGGAACAGTGAATCTGACATAGCTGACCATCAGAGTTGCATGATGTAGGTCATTGGTCTTTACACCCACATTCAAATTGCTAACTTGCTATTTCATTGAGTTGAATCACGTCTTGCAATATTAGGCTGAAAACCGGCCTTTGGCATTAGTTTGACATCAGTTTGAGACTGTTATGCGATCCTTCAGAAATCATTGACCGCTACATTTGACTTGCAGCTGACCTCTTTCTAACCTGCATTTTTGCTGCTTCAAACAGGTTCTTCATTCATGTAGAGCTGTGTGAGAATGCTAAACCCCATCCAAGGTGACTGCTCATTAACATAGGACCTGAGACTGAGCAAAAGCCATCTCGTGTGACCTAAAAGCATTTCTGTTCATTGTTGATGCTCTTCCAGCAATCAACCTTATACAACAAAGAGTCCCTATTTCATAAGCCCCAATTTCTAAGTGCAGTTTAACCCAGTTAAAATTTGCCTCAATCAGATATATTCTTATTGGCCGCAATGTGTTAGCACACTTTGAAAGTTATCCATTTAAAATTAAGAATTGATTTTGAATAAGGCTGCCAGTGTTACTTTTATGTCTGACCATTGGGTTTACTTATGTCCAACATTATTATTTAGGAAAATCTTCCAAAGAGAGATTTATTGTTTCCTCTAGTAACTGGTCAAATTGCTTTGTTTCCACCATGCTGTATTGGCAAAATGTACGAGAAAGTCTGATAGGTTGCTACAGGTACCAAGAAAAAATATGGCTCTTTCAGAGTTAAGGTTGGGGTGGGCCAAGGGATAGGTAGAAGAAGCAGCTGCCTTGGAAGCTTCAGCAAGAAGGGTGTGCAGGAACTGCTGAATTAGCATATAGTTTATTGGGGAAAATGACACCCTTTGGTCATTTTGCTTTAAGACCTAAAGACCTTCATTTATTGGCACTGCCTATAAACATGACAGCAGTCACCCAATTTCATTACTTTAATGGAAGCCCCTGATGCTGTTTATGTAATTTCTTTCTCTTTTATTCCTTTTACTTCTGAAGAGCAAAGTGATATCCTTGGCACTTTCTAAGTATATATTGGGTTTTAAGTATTGGGGAGCATATAATTTACTTTCTCCCACCTGGCAACGCAGGTACCCTTTACTTTTAGGATGACGCTTTGTGATACTGTGCTCAGAGTATGCTTGCAGGTTTGGCCATATCTATGGCTAGCTTTAGTCAACAAAGCAAATATGTGCAAACCGGCACATCAGAATTCATTTTTGATTGATTTGACTTTAGTAAACTGAAATTGAAATGGTTGCTACAGTTTACAGGGCTTTGCACACTGCCCATGTTACATTCCTGTACTAATTAAGAATGATAGTCTTTGACATTGCACATAAAAACATTACCACTTGTAAAATTTGTTTTCCATCTGTGTATGTGTAGGGATAGTAAATAACGATGCCCATTGCAAACAAACAGCTGTTTTCTATCAGTCTTTTAAAAGAGACTTCATGGAAAACTGGTAATTCACAAAAAGAAGTCAGCAGGTGGCTCTTGGGTTTCACATAAACCCCTGGTGGCCAACCTGCCACCCGAGGGCTGCATGTAGCCCTTTGGTATATGATGCGCAGTCCTCGGACCTCAGCAGTTTGCAGTGGGAACACTGATTTGAGTAATAACATTGATCTCTACTAGCCTCATGTTACATTTTCCCAGTTTCATATTGTCTTCTGTAGCATATCCCCAGTCAAATATCTAGCACATTCACACTCTCTGACCCAGAGGCGTAACTAGAACCTTCAGGACCCTGGTGCAATAAATCATATAGGGCCACCGTTACCCCCAGCGAGGGCCCCCCCATGGTGGAGGAATGCTAGGGCCCAGTCAGAAGTGCAATTTTTGAGACCTTGGTAGTTTCACCACTGGTGTGAGTAGACTTTTTTTTATATTTTTATTTTACCATTTTATTTAATTTATTTTACAACTTTATTTTTTATAATTATTTTAGGAGTGTCGTTGTCAGACTTTGAGAAAATATCAGCAGTCTAAACAGACCTTTAAGACAGAAAAAGAAGATTAGGGACACAGCCCTGAATCTCCATCTCTGCAGCTTCAATAGCACAGGATAAATGGACAGGAATAGCTCTGTTCATTCACAAACTGAAGCACAGTGAACACAGTTTGCTGTGCCACTTTTCTGAATAAGGAGTCCGTGATCGGTATGGATCACTGACTCTATTCAGTAAGACAAAAAAGGGGCCGGTAAATTACACATTTACCTGCCCCTTCCCTGGTCTCCATCCGGACAGATCCCCTGCAGCAGCTGGCGGAAAATGTGTGTGTGTGTGTGGGGGGGGGGGGGGATTACACAGAGGCCCGGGGGCAGCAGGAGGTGGATAGGAGGGATGGCATGTAGAGAAACCTATCCCTTCCATTTTCTTGAAGGAGAAAAATAGAGGGGATCATTTGGTTCTCCATGCCGCCCACTACCCCTCCTATCCAGCTGTACAGGTTGCTACATGAGCCCCCTGGAGCATGGGATCAGTCCCACTTGTGACGCCTGTGGCTCCTGTATGGATGCCCCTGCTCTGCTCCCTATTTCCTCTAGTAGGTCTGCGGTTTATGACAGTCATTTTAAGCATTACATATATTGAACACTATGTGCAGCCCTTTGGTAATATCAAGGGCTGCATTTGAGGCCCCCTTTAGCTCATAAATTGACAATTGCTGATCTAATGTAAGTGCTGTCATTTCCAGACATCACATACAGCACCACCTGATGGTGAAATGTGGCAGTGCATTCTAAACATTTTTTCAATTTCTTTGTTGATCTTTTTTTCCATCATTTATTAACAGTAAAAATAGCATTGGGGGTTCCAGCGTTATTTAAAGAAGCAAAACATTTACAACGCTGTTTTACTGTCAAGAAAGGTCACAGGAAAACAGGGACATTCTAACTAGACTAAGAACAATAAGTTGATTCTGATTGTTTGTTATGGGCAATACATCTTTTCCACATATATACTTTTCTCACTGTGTGTTGTAAAATATTTGTTGCTGAGGCTAGACTTGGACTGTCCTTAGATCTGAATGAATACAAGTTATTGGTCAAAAAGCAATACTAACTTATTCATTTTAAATACTTTATGGATTGTCACTGTTGTCCTAGAAAGATGCTTATTTCTAGAAATGCTGATCAGCTTTTTTAAATGATATTGTATTATTTAATGTTAAATGTATAAATAAATGTATTCTGAATTTAATGAGAATGTGAATCATTCTTTTCAAAGATTTTTTTTTTTTCAAATGATATTTTAATCTCTTATATTGAAAACTCCACACCAGTTACAACTAAAATCTGCCCTAGTTTGACCATATTTGGATAAACCAGTGCCCACATTAAAGTGTATATACATAAGTGTATATACAGGCAAAACCTTTTTTTTTGATAGGGTAGGTAATGGTTAAAATCCCTGCCAGGTTATTTATTTTTTTGTCTGGTGCAATTGGGGAAATTTAATTTTACTTCTTGTTACAGGGACACATCAGAATGTTAAATGAAATCTCTCAAAGTGAAGAGAATTCTCTTTGACCTCACAACAACAGTCTCCTTAATAAGAGTTCCCCAATTTTTAAAGCAGGACTCTGCTTAACCAGTTCCCGCCCGGCCTACGGCAAGATGATGCCGGCAGTAACCTCTCGTCGATCTGGGTGGACGTCATATGCCACGCAACAATAAGATCTGTCAAGGGCTGCGTCCACTAGATATAGCCGGTGACTATTAACTGTAATGGCCCACTGCTGGTACCGCTGTAACCAATAACAACAGGTCACGTGCCAGTAGTACACAATGGATGGCTTCCCTTCAAGCCATCCATTATATACAATTGTGTTGCTAGCTGTGATTGCTAGCCAGTGTGATCACATGGTACAGACTGGGCCAATCACAGCCCATCAGTACCATGTGATTATCTCTGGCCAATCACAGCTAATCACAACAAAACAAACTGAATGAATTGATTTCATTCAGCAAAATGCTTGCATATAGCGATGAAGTTCATTGCTATATGCAAACATAATGTGGAGAAAAAAATTCAAAATACTGATCGCTTTCCAAGAGTAGTACAGTGGGGGTTATTTACGAAAGGCAAATCCACTTTGCACTACAAGTGCACTTGGAATTAAAGTCTCTGTAGATCCGAGGGGGACATGCAAGGGAAATAAAAAACAGCATTTTAGCTTGCACATGATTGGATGATAAAATCAGCAGAGCTTCACCTCATTTCATAGCTTCCCCTCAGATCTACAGCTATCTACAGCGACTGCACTTACAACTACACTTTCAGTGCACTTGTAGTACAAAGTGGATTTGCCTTTAGTAAATCAACCCCAGTGTCACTACGGTAACATTATATTGCTCTGATGAAAGTGTGTTATTTTTTTTTTTCCTTACTGTCATCAGTCAGTGTCCCTGATAATTTCCACACCCATTATATGATGACGCTGTACTGCACTGCTGACAGTATGTAAAAAATAAAATAAAAAATAATTTCTTCATTTTCATTTTCCAAAAACTTATGACAAAAAATTAAAACTTCCAAAAAATCGCCATGAATGAATGAAATACTTGTATAGCGCACAATGCGAACTGAATCGCCTCTAGGCGCTGTGGCGAGCTTTGATCATCTGCTAAAAGAGGAAGGTCTTGAGTTTTTTCCTAAAAGCCAGGTGATTTTCTTCCAGGCGGATGTTGATTGGTAGAGCATTCCATAGCCGAGGCCCTTGGACAGAAAATCTCCGATCACCCTTGGATTTATACCGGGCTTTGGGCACGAGGAGGAGGTTTTTGTTGGCTGATCGAAGACTGCGGTTTGGTGTGTAATGATTTATTTTCTCCATTAGGTATTGCGGAGCTTCTCTATGCATGCATTTGTGGGTGAGGCAAAGGGTCTTGAACGTGATCCGATTTTTTACGGTTAGCCAATGTAAGCTCCTCAGTGAAGGAGAAATGGATTCCCAGGGTTTTTTTCCTGTTATCAGCCTTGCCGCCGTGTTTTGGATCAGTTGTAATCGCGCAAGTTGATATTGTGGTAATCCTATGTAAAGCGAGTTTGCGTAGTCCAGTCGTGAATTAATGATTGTTCCAACTACCACTGCTTTGTCATTCTTTGGGATAAAAGGGATGAGTCTGCGAAGCATGCGCAGCAGATGGTGAGATCGACTGACTACAGATCCTATTTGCGCATCCATTGACATTTGTGCGTCTAAAATAACCCCGAGACTCTTCGCTTTGGTCTTTGGGGAGATAGTCTGCCCAAAAACGGTTGGTGGAGACCAGGAGGTTTTGGTTGCAGGCTTATGATTTGGGTGTAAGATAAGAAGCTCTGTCTTTGATTGGTTCAGCTGGAGGGAGTTGGTGGTCATCCAGTCCTCTATTGATTTGAGGCAGTTTTCAAGTTGTTGTTGGTGATCTTTTTTTCCATTGATCCGGAAATAAAGTTGCGTGTCGTCAGCGTAAGAGTGGAAGCAGAGATCTGAGCATCTGATGATTTGAAGGAGTGGGCGAATGTAAATGTTGAAGAGAACGGGTGACAACGGAGAGCCTTGAGGGACTCCGCAGGTGACTGCCCGAGTTTCGGAGAGGAAGTTTCCTAGTTTCACTGTCTGTGACCGATTTCCTAGGAAGGACGCGAACCATTGGAGATCTATGTCTTGGACTCCGGCTACTTCTGTGAGGCGGACGAGTAGAGTATTGTGATCTACTGTATCAAACGCTGCACTTAGGTCTAGCAGTACGAGGAGACACGGCTCTCCGTCATCTGCTGCTTCTAGGGCGTCATCCCAAATCTTGAGGAGAGCTGTTTCTGTTCCATGACCCGGGCGGAAGCCTGATTGCAGCGGGTCCAGGAGTTTGTGAGTATCCAGGTGAAGTTGTAGCTGATGTACTACAGCTTTCTCTATGATCTTAGCAATGGTGTTGAGGCTTGTAATCGGCCTACGGTTGTTTGGATCCTGAGGGTCCAGGTTTGGTTTCTTGAGTAGAGGTTTGACGATGCCTTGTTTGAGGATGCTGGGAACAATCCCTTCGTGGAATGATCGGTTTATGAGGTGGGTTATGGTTGGAGCCACGATGTCGGAGCATTCTTTCAGTAGTTTTGTGGGGATGATGTCAATAGGTGAGGTACTGTCACGCAGTTTATTAATGATGTTTTTTGCGGTGTCTATGGTAATTGGGGATAGTGAAAATTTTGGCGGTTGCGGTATGTTGGTGCAGACATCCTCTTTATGTATTTGATGGCTGAGGTTGGATGTTTTCTTCTGACAAATTGTTTCCCTGATGGTTTTGACTTTATCGATGAAAAAATCCGACAGTTTGTCACAGTAATCCTGGGATTCGCTTTCTGGGGGTTCTAGGCACACCGGATTCATTGATTGATTAACCAGTTTAAACAGTTCCCGTGGTTGGTTTGTGGCCGTTGAGATTGTATATGAGAAATGGTCCTTTTTGGCTTTGAAGATTGCTTTCCGATAATTCTCTGTCAGACCTTTGTAGTTAAATAGGTTTTCCTCGGTGGGATTTCTTCTCCATGTTCTTTCCGCTCTTCTGCGTTCTTGCTTTAGTACGGAGAGGGAGCTATTAAACCATCCAGCATTTTTCTTCCTGATGAGTGCCCTGCGTTTTGGTGCTACCGAGTCTGCTGATTGCAGTAATGCCTTGTTCAGGGAGTTGAGTGTTTCCTCCGTAGAGTGGTTTAAGGTTATTGTAGATATCTTTTTGGACAGAGTGGTTTTGAAGGCTTCGGAGTACAGTTTTTTATGCGATCTGGTCCAGTGCATTGTTACAGGTTTCCGTTTTGCGTTGGTGATGTTGGTAGTGATTTTGAATTTGATGGCGTGGTGATCCGTCCATGGCAGAGTTATGTTGTCGAGTATGTTGACGTCGATGTTCTGTTTGAAAATGAGGTCCAGGGTGTGTCCTGACCCATGCGTGGGATTCTTTATCAGTTGCTGTAGACCCAGTTCTTCTAGTTGATTGATGCAGGCAGTCGCGATGGGGTCTTTAGGCTCGTTTGCCCAAAGGTTGAAATCTCCGAGTGCCAGGAAATTTTTGAATTTTAGGGTGTGCATTGCAAAGGATTCCGTGAGGGGTGAAAGAAGATTGGACTTTGGTCCCGGTGGTCTGTAGCACAGTAGAATATGAGTGGTGTCATGGGGTGTTGGTTGAAGATGTAGCATCAGGGTTTCCATAAAAGGAACTGGGTTCTGAGATGATGGTTTAGTGAGATCCAGGTGACCTTTAAAGATCACTGCTAGGCCTCCTCCTTTTTTCCCTATCCGGTGTTCGGTTAGGATCCTGTAGTTTTCCGGCACCAATTCGGTGAGGATGGTGTTGCAGTCAGAGGTTAACCAGCTTTCGGTGATGAAGAGGCAGTCTACATTGTTCTCGATGATGAAGTCGTGTACTTCCAGTCTATGTTTGACTGCAGACCTGGCGTTAATCAAGGCGCAATCTAATTGTAGTGGTCGAGTAGATGTCTTCCTGTGGTTGGGAGCTGGTTGTCGTCCGGTTTTTAATAGTTGTTCTCTTTGAAGTATTTTTTGTATGGAAGATGGCAATGTGGTGTTGATGTTCCTTAGTCTGTGCAGAACTTCAGCTGAGTATTTGAAGTAGCACATGGTTTGTGGATGCTGTTGATGGTACTATGGGCCTAAGATGATGATCCTGATCAGGGTATTGATCCTGAGGTGGGGCTAGGTATCAGACTTGCCGCCGTGCTTGAGGCTATTAGCGCGCAAGTTGATCAGGGGGTGCCTATATGGATGCGGAAGGAGTTGTTGTATTCGGTTGCTGGCTGTTCCCGCTACCTTTACTTAAAGTGGAGGTCTCCGCTCAGAAAAGAAGTCTGGCTGTGATCTGGAATAGTCGTCCTAGGATAGCGTAAAAAATGGAAAGGAGGCCGGAGGTAGGGGTATGCCTCTTACTAAATTCCTTGGACTGACTTTGCAAAAAACGGGTCATTTTGGGGATGTCTGTACTGTCCTGACATTTTTTGGGCCTCAAGAAAATAGATCGTCAGTACATCAGGATTGATCAATTTTCAGATATACTGTATACCATAGTTTGTGGACTCTATAACTTACACCTACAGACTAAATAATATACACCAATTTATGTTATTTTAAGAAAGGCAGCAGAATATGGGCCTAAATTAATGAAGAAAGATAATTTATTTCCAAAATTTATAACAGAAACAATGGAAAAGTATTTTTTTCAAAATTTTTGGCCTTTTTTAATTTATTCAGCAAAAAATAAAATCCAGTGGTGACTAAATAGCCCAAAAACAAAGCTCTGTTTGTGTGAACAAAATAATAAAAATTTTGTTTGACCGCGCAATTGTCATTCAAAGTGTGACAACGCAGAAAAGTGGCCTGGGCAGGAAGAGGGTAAAAGCGCCTGGTATTGAAGTGGTTAAAACAGCCCCCATTTAAATACACCCATTCGCTACAACAATGTATGCCAGGCAACGCAAACCTGTAATAGAAGAAAGGAAATACTTACATCTCCTGCTGTGCGCACAGCCAAATACCACTCATTAACTAATATTGAGATATCATTTGCCAAAGCCAAAGGGAAAATGACACTTCCTGGAGAGTCAACCTCCTGGGAAGTGGAGCTTCTTGTTGGCCTTTTCCCCCTATGATAAGAAAGAGTAATGACGTTGAAGTAACCAGGTGGAAGCAGTGATAGCTTTCTATGCCTGCACAATAAAGTCCAGTAGACTTTACGTTATGTTGCTCCAAGAGTACAGGTACACCCCAATCAAGTCTATGGGAAGTTACTGCACAGATGTGGGTAGCACAGAGATGTAAACAATGTGGGGGTGCCTCTATCCTAGGCATTTAAGTGGGGGGGGGGTAGTTTAAGGGACTGGGCAAGGGGGTGACTGGTTAGAGACATTAAGTTAAAGGGTAACTTGTGTTTTAAATAATTCACTGTGGAAATATTAGACACACGGGGAGGGTACGGTTTTCAGTGAGTCAGTCAGCCCATAGACTTGCATTGTGATAAAGAGCTGTAAACCATTCTAAATTTACCATTTAAACCTATACACAGATACAAGGTTTAAATCTGAGTTCCACCCAAAAATGGAACTTTCGTTGTTCGGATTACCCCCCCCCTCCGGTGTCACATTTGTCACCTTTCAGGGGGGAGCAGATACCTGTCAAATCCAGGTATTTTTCTCCAACTTCTGGGAATGTCTGGCAAATCCCCCTCCCCCTGCTGTCTTCTGGGAGACGCACAGGTCCCAGAAGACAGCAGTGACTAATCAGACTCGTGCATGTGCAGTAGGGAACCAGGAGTGAAGCCCGAAAGTCTGGTTCCCTTACCAGGAATAGCGGTGGAAGCACCTGGGAGTCGATCCGTAGATCGGCTGGGGTGCAAATATCGTGGGCTCCCTGGACAGGTAAGTATCCTTATATTAAAGGTCAGCAGCTACAGTAGTTGTAGCTGCTGACTCTTAATTTTTTAAGTCATAGAATGCATTAAGGTGAAAAACCTTAAGGCAGGGTTCACACTGAAGAATGGGCTGAATTCTGACCTGAAATAGACCAAAAGATGCACAGGGCTCCTCTGCAATTCACCTCGGAGTGGCCCCGATCCTCTTCTTGGGTCCCTAAGCGGCGCTCCTGGCTCCTCCGCTCGAAGAAGCGCTCCCCCTCAGGACACCCGTGCCCTGCTGCTGCGTCCATTGACACAGACAGCAGGACTCAGCCCCACGTCATTGGATTTGATTGACAGCAGCGAGAGCCAATGGCTGCGCTGCTATCAATCATTCCAATCAGGACCTAAGGTGAAAAACTGCGAGGGTTTACAACCCCTTAAGTTTTAGACTGCAATCTTCCATGATGCTCATACCATATTACCATTCTCAGTGGCTTAGCTGCCATTAAAATTCAGGCATGAAATTGTTATATCAGTTGATGGATGAATCTTTTATTCAAGGTGAACATAAAGCTTGAGAGTCGCCCTTTGCACTTCAGTCTTACAGCTAGAAAGAAAATCTATAAAATACAACACACTTGAAGATTAACAATGATGTAAACACTCTTGTTTTTTTTTAGCTGTAGCATAAAGATTCTACATTTTATAGTATATACCAATTTATTGCCAAAATACAAGCGCTGATACGTGTAAAATCAAGCATCCTCTTTACAAATCAAAGACTTTCATTTCCCAAAACAGCAATTTCTATCTTACATCAAAGTTAACCAGTGAACAATATCCAGTACATGCAGATAATGGTACCTAAAATTTTGCATGCGCAGTAGCGGTGGGCGTCACCCATCACCCCGATGGGTGACGTCACTCACTGTGCGGACGGCGTGCACATTGCCCATGGTTAAGACGCTGGACTCGTGAGCACATTCCCTGTGGTTGAGACGCTGGAGTTGGGAGCACTTTCCCCTTGGACGTTCCTCGTGGTTGAGATGCAGTTGGGACTTTGGAGACGGGAGCATACAGGGCTGCATTGGAGAGTGGGCACCATCCTTCCTGGCTACTATTACTACTATTTGTCAGTGAGCATTGCCACTTTCCTCTTAAACTGACAGTCCAACTAGTACTATAAACAAATACTATAAATACAAAACATTGATTGCATGCTATTTAGAAAGAGATATTCAGTTGTATGTACCATAGTATTTAGTTAGTTCTACTACTACTAAACTAACGAGCCAGGCAATGCATGTTTGAACTGTTATTTAGAAAGAAAGAGATAGCATTGCAGTATGTTATAATACACTGACAAGCCCATGAATTTTTTAAACATGACAAGACCTAACAGCTCCTCTGGTGCCTCCCCCCATTTCTGGGACATTGGAAAATATTCTTGAGCAGGGGTCTCAAACTGGTGGCCCTCCAGCTATTGTGGAAATACAAATCCCATCATGCCTCCAATGGTCAGCCTTGCAATGCCTCATGGGACTTGTAGTTTTGCAACAGCTGTAGGGCCGCCAATTTGGGACCCCTGTTCTAGAGCTAGTGGGTGGAGGTTAGGAGGAACGGTCTTCAATATTTATGGAGCCTCATCCAATCCCCAGGAGCTCTGCTGGAAGGGGGTTGTGCCCACTCCAGAAATAGACATGGGTCATTCCAGCAGGGCAGTTGGGTGGAAGATGGATATACAGTGCTGAGGAGGCTGTTGGTGGCCCTGAGGGGTGCCTCCTAGTCTAGTCGGGGGGGGGGGGATGGGCGTCCTGCATAGGGGCTCAGGTGCTGGAAGGATCTTGCCACACCCTTCCTAGAAGCAAGGCAGTAAGAGAGGACAGTGTTAGTAGATCAGCACTGCAGGGGACTTACAAGGGGGGAGACTGCCACATGTAGCCAGTTCTCCCTGAAGACAGCGTTGTGCTTATATCTTTATCCTTCCCCGGGAGATCTCTTGAGAGTCAGCCAGGTAGGCTGGTGAAGAGTTGGACTGGAGAACTGGTGTGGAGAAGTTAGCCTAGAAGGCTAGTGAAAGAGGCAGATGCAGTTATGTAAGTTGGTAGTGCCTGAAAGGTGGTGCTGGGATCAGTAGCCACAGGAGGAGATATGCAAGCTGTTTAACTGACATCTGCTACACAGCAAGACGCTTTGAGTCAATGTCTGTAAGGGGCCATTGTTAGATCTGACTGAGAGCATGTCAGATCAACTAACAGTGATTCAGCTGGGACCGGCAAGCAAGTATGTGCAGGAGGAGTGTAAAGGAGGATGTCCTTGAAGTTGTTGCTAAAGTTTTGCTGAAGTCAAGTGGGCATCCCATAATCTCCTATCCCTATCCAAGTTATTAATCACTAATAAATAACAAAAACAAAGTCACAGACTGTTCTCTGACTCTGAATTTGGCACCTTTCAGGGGGGAGGGGGGTGCAGTTACCTGGATAATCCAGGATTATCCAGGTAACTGCACCCACTTCTGGGATAGCTGTCTGCGGATAGGGGCGTAGATTACGCCCCTTTCCGCAACTGCCCGCCCCTTTGCGCAAGTGCCCCGCTGCCTGCTGGGAAACACACAGTTCCCAGAGGCAGCAGGGACCGTCCGGATTGCACGGCGCGGCTCGCGCAGTAGGGAACCGGGAAATGAAGCCGAAAGGCTCCATTTCCTGATTCCCATACCCAAGATGGCGGCGGCAGGACCCGACAGACGACCTAGCGATCGGCTTCGGGTGCCGACATCGCGGGCGCGCTGGACAGGTAAGTGTCACTATTTTAAAAGTCAGCAGCTGCAGTATTTGTAGCTGCTGGCTTTTAAAAAAAAAAAAAAACGCGGAGTCCCGGTGGACTCCCGCTTTAATCTGCGACTCCTTAGGGGATGTGCTAAACTTAGGTAAAGTTCATCTGAACCTACTAGTCATCTAACACCACCCTCAGTGAGTGCTGGTGTCCAGGGGTGTCTCCGCTGCTCCTCCACAGATAAAGGAGTCACCCTAAGACAGAAAGTGAGTTCCAGGCTGGATCGCCTGGTAAAAATAAAGGAATGAGGGAAGTGCTGACAATGCTGAGGTAGGCAGGAACGTGAATGATGGCAAAACATATTTACCTATTGTGGAAGCAACCATCAACGCAAGTTGAATAGGACAGGCTGTATGGGCTTGTCTTCACTTGGTACAGAACAAGGTGGAAAGCATTGTCAGCCCTCCACTGGAAATGTAACACACAAATGAAAACTGACATCAACAGGTAACTGCACAGGGAGATGAATAGAGGTAACACAGGGCCATGGTATCTAAGATTATTAGAGGTAATCATCTTTTATTTGTTGTTGGCTGGAGAAACACTGAGGACAGAATTGCTTGGAAGCTTAAAGTGGTTGTAAGCCCTTTGATATACACAGTGAAGTGACAAGCATCAGATGATACACAGAAACAAATCCTCCTACATAAGTTGTACCTGCTTATATGCAGCCATCTCTTCTCTACAACCATTTAAAGTCCAGAAATTATACAGCGTGTCTGCGCTTTCAGAAAACAGGGGGCAGGGAGCTGAAGTTACACTCAGAAGATCTCATTGAGGAGAGCTGATTGATGGGAAGGGACACAGATGTGCTCAAAGCTGTTCTCATTCATACAAAATGGGAGAGGGAACTACTGTTTGCAATGAATGATGGGACAGATAGAGATCATCACCTCATGTCTGTCACTTCCAGTGCAGAATATTTAGTGACACTGCTAGAAGGAAATTCAATGATCAGACTCCGGCTATTGATAACCAATGTATGTGATTTAGAGTTGCTGTTCCCACCACCAAAGTCTACTGAGAGAGTGACTGGTAAGAAAAGATGTCACACATTGACATTCCAATCATAGTCTGATCCAGGAGAACCCTGCAGACTCATATATTATCTACTGAAATACATAGGCCTACAGGACCATCAGGTCAGGAATATCAGGGCCAAGAGACACAATTGACCTCTGCCCAGGGGAGCACCCAGCACAGATAACCATGGGGCACAACCCAATGTGTGTACATGGAAAAAAAAAAAAAAGCATGGAAGGCTTTAGGGCCAGATACACCCAAGTAGGGCCAAAACTAATTTTTATTCAAAAAATATTTTTTTTATACATCTTTCACATTCACATTTAACATACACAATTTATTTATACAGTAAAACTACTACACTATGGTTCATTTTTCCCTATCTGTCTAAATAATATCCTATTTTTATTTATCCACAATTTCATTCTATACTTAAAAAGAGAGAGAGAATTGAGTGAAAATAGTACCGTAATTCCCAGTTGACTCTACATTGATGACCTGGGAGGGGGAGGGGGTTATAGCATTGCCTATGGAAAATGTAGGGTACCAAAATGTAATTGTTTCACAAGAGCATGCAACTTTTGGGTTTGAAATGTTGGGTATTTATTTATATCTTTCTAAAGAGTGGGTAATTTTTTACTGAAAATTAGCCCTTGATAAACTATTATATAATGCTAACATTGTGTGATATAAAAAATTGGAACTACCACAATTTTATTCTCCAAGATCTCTGCTCTCACAAAATAGATGTTGTTTGGAGGTTCTATGTAATCCTCAGGCCTAAAATGTTTTTTTTTTTAAAACCTGTGCAAAAAAGGGCCCAGGCAGTGAAAGGGTTAAAAGCTATCTCAGTGTATTGTTCAATGATGTACTCATGCTGATGTGTATTCCACCAATCCTGACACATGGAGCCATATCCTATCTCCAGGCCACAGGGTCATCATTTCCTGTCCAGGGGATCGGCTGTATCTGCCTGATCATTATTTGCCCAGGGACCAGTCTCCCCACACTGACTGTAAGGTGAAGAGAAGAGGAGCGTTCCACCAACCGCAGAGAGCGATGTGACAATATTACTGCTTCAAACACCTGGAAAAAACTGGAGCGTGCACATCACCACACCAACCCGGCTAAATCATCACAGCAGCCGGCCGCTGCCCTCATCCACCATGACGGTCTGTCTGGGTTCACCTCAGAGAGACTCCATACAATGTGACAGAAGAAACATGTTTGTGAAGAATAAAGTTTGAATTGTTTTGTATGATGCAAGGGGAGGGTCAAAGTCCCTGCCAGGGTTTATTTTATATCTGTGTGCCACTGGGGAGATTACACTTCCTGTCCTAGAGATGAAACCAGACATGAGAGGAAATCTCCTTATAGACAGATCCCTCATATGATGAGATGAACACAGATGTCTACAGAGCCCACATGAGGTGTTTGGCCCTTCCTCCCCCAGTGGTTTTCCTTAAAACGGTTTCCATCTACTTAACAGAAATAAAATGATGAAAAATAATAATCTTCCCACACTGCAAGTTCTCTACAGGAACTCAAAAATATTAAAAAATGTTTTATTTCAGTCACAATAGTGAATGCAGCTCATTGTGGACAGAGGGCACCATGGTGAATCTGTCCGTCACTCCCATCTGTAGATGTTCACCTTCTTTTTTGTCAGGGTGGCCAGCAGGTTGGTCTGGTTCACCGTCATAGGGCAGATGTTCAACACCGGTTCGTCAGCTGGTAGTTTCTGAATAAGGCTGCCACTCTTGGCGTGCCAGAGCTGGAATGAAGAAGAGACAAATGCCGGGATTGGTAGGCATTTCGTTTTTTTATGAATCTGGGGCTTATACAATGACAATAGCAGCTTCATATCACATGGAGAACCATTGGTACAGATCACCTTTCCCCACTTGTAAAATTAACTACCTTATCAAATCCCAGCTCACAGTTCATTGGTCAATCAGAGCCCACAGTCTGTTTAATCCAACTTTACAGCATTGACCTCTGGTGCCTACCCTATGGCCCTCACACCACAACAGTCAGTGTGTTCGCTGCCAAAGGTCCTACTCACACTTGAGCATCACATCACCTGAACAGTATAAAAAGAAGTGCTTAAATCCAAAGCAAAAGAAGCAACAGCATTGCAAACAAATGCCATCCACCAAACCCTGCTCCTTTAACATGGAGGGGCTTAATTTCTGACCTTCATGATTAAGCTTCCCTGGGTGAATACACTGGAGGAGGAGCAGGGTCTACTGAATGGTGTTATTTGTAATGCATGGTTCCCTATATGAGTGTATTGAAAAAGAAAATAAGGATTTGGCAGTGGTGCTTCTGGGACGAGGATGGGTCCCCCTGTAGTCTTGGCACCTGCAGGAGGTGGAATTTAAAGTTCACCCTAAGTGGTACCTCTTCCTTTTGCATACAGGAAGAGAAGGGTTCCTGACTATGGCTCTGCATCGTGTGACTTCATGAAAACCTTGAACACCTGTGCGTTTTCTCTAATAAAGTGGTGGAGAAAGTGCTCACTATTGCACTGTATGTGAACTACAAGAACAGCTACAGGTATTCCAATGAGAAGGCACAAATGTGGGGGCGTTGATCTATAAAGTGAGGTAATGGCAGTAATCTCTAGCAGTTATGGCTCATTTACACTTGCTTTGACTTTAACATGCTTTTTAGATGTGTTTCTGATGCTTCTGCGATGCATTGGTGTTGCTTCAATGATGCTTCGGTGGTGCCTTTCTGAAACTTAGCAGATGCCCTGTGTGTGTGTGTGGATACCTGCAGTTTCTCCAAAACAAAGCAAAGTTAAAGCTGAATAAAAGTCTCTCAAAAGCTTTATGTGCTTCAAGCGAGCTTAGTCAAAGACTTTTATAGAGGCTTTGAAGACACCTTGAATACGCTTTGAAGCACCAAGAGACATGGGGTATAGTTTTTGAGGCGAAGCAAAGCAAACGCAAAGAATAAACAGGATTGTAAGCTAACCATTTTAAATTTGTGGCGGGAGGTTTGACTCAGAGAGCTTTAAAAAAACGTGTTCAAAGCCATGTTTTAAAGCAAGTGTAAACTAACCCTTAGTGTTACACCAATACTGGTATCAATACCAATATTAAACATTTGAATGAGTACTTGTACTTGTAAAAAATGTTCCGATACTAAAACCGATAACTTGTGGGTTGGTTTGCAGTGCGGCTTCAAAGCCTGGTCCGGTGTGATTTTGTTCAGCAGTTCAGGTGCGATTACAATGCTAATTGTACTGTATGAGATTAGAAACTGCACTTGAACCGGACTGAAATCGCACAGGACTCTTTTTCAAATCTCACTGCGACCGGATTGCACATATGTGAACAGGCTCTAAAAAAACTCACTGAAATGCACATGGAAAACTAATGTGAAACTGATGTCTCTGCAAGTGAAACCTGTGTGGTTTTCCTATCAGTTTTCATGCATGTATATATGGGGTGAACAAGCCCTAAAAAAAAAAAAAACTAAAAAAAAAAAAAAACGTTCACAACGTAACTGGCGAGTACTTGAGAAAAATAATCTGTACTTTTACATGGCCTTAAAAAATAGGATTTTTTCTACAGCTTACCTGTAAAATCCTTTTCTTGGAGTACATCACGGGACACAAGGCTGCCATAATAACTAACTGGGTTATACGCCACCTATAGGTGAATGGACACTGGCACACCAAAAAAATAAAGACAGGAAGTCCTCCCCTATATAACCCCTTCTACACTGGAAGTACCTCAGTTTTGTAGCAAGCAGTAGACTTCACAGATAAGAGGGGAGAGATCGCTGTGTCCCGTGATGTACTCCAAGAAAAGGATTTTACAGGTAAGCTGTAGAAAAAATCCTATTTTCTTTATCGTACATCACGGGACACAGAGCAGCCATAACAACTAACTGAAATGTTGCCAAGCAGTGTTTTTTGTGGAGAGGGAACCCATTATGACCAAAGAAAACATTAACAGAACAACATGATCTATATTGCTGCCTGCAGTACACTGCCTCCAAATTCAATATCCTTCTGTGATCTAACATTCACTTGATAAAATCTAGTGAATGTATGCACCAAAGATCAGGTAGAGCCTTGTAAATCTGAGTCATAGATGCTTGATGATGAACTGCCCATGAAGCCCTCATTCTTCTGGTAGAGTGTGTCCTTACTTGGAAAGGCAAACCTATCCCCTTTAATCCATACGCCTGAACAATCACCTTGCGTATACATAGAAAAATAGTTGACTTAGATGCAGCCTGTCACCTCTTGGGACCTTCTGGTAATATAAACAAGACATCAGTCTTCCGCATCTGAGCTGACATTTTTAGATTCTGATATCCCATACCACGTCAAGAGAATGAAATAATCTTTCCTCTGCAGACTGTGGATTTGGAAAAAAGGAAGGTAGAATAATATCCTGATTCAGATGAAAACTGGACACTACCTTGGGTAAAAAATTCTGGTTTTGGTCGCAAAACCACCCGATCCTGGTGTAAGATCAGATAAAGTTCTTTACAGGACAGAGCTGCCAACTCCAATACCCTCCTGGCTGATGTCACTGCCACCAAGAAAACTAACATTCTTGTTAGGAGGACCAGAGGAATCTGCCGGATAGGCTCAAAAAGCTGCCTCTGTAAAACTCCCAGGACTAAATTTAAATCCCAAGGACACAGAGGTGGCCTGACTGGTGGAAGCACCCAAATCATCCCCTGTATGAAAGTTCATACTAAGGAGTGAGAAGCAATAGGCCTCTGAAAAAAGATTGCTAAGGCTGAAATTTGACAGGTAATCGTGCTTAAGGCCAGATTCATATCTATCCCTTTTTGCAGAAAAAATAACTCCCCTAATGACATATCTTCGGGGGTGCCAGCTCCTGGCCTCACACCAGGCCATATAGGAACTCCAGACCCTATAGCAGATATTTCTAGAAACTGGCTTTCTAGCATTCAACAAGGTAGACAATACTGAGCCAGAAATACCTTGGTACTTTAAGAGTCTGGTTTCAACAGCCAAACCGTTAAACTTAGAGACTGTAAAGCAGGGTGGAATATTGGACCCTGTGAAAGCAGATCCGGACAGAGCGGAAGAACCCAGGATTCTCTCACCACCAGTCTTACAATCAGTGCGTACCAAGTCCTTCTGTGTCAGTCCAGAGCCACTAGGATTACCGGTCATCTCTCCACCCGGATCCTGAGTAGTAGTCTTGGCAACAGCCGGATCGGAGGGCAGGCATAAATCAGGGAAAAATGATCCCACTGGATAATCAGAGCATCTCCTCCTAATGAAAGTGGGTCCCTAGTTCTGGACACAAAGGTTTCTAGATTCTTGTTGAACCTGGGTGCCGACAGGTCTACATGCGGAACTCCCCATCGGTGGCAGATTGATGCAAAAATCTCAGGATTTATGGACCATTCCCCTGGTAACATCTGCTGGTGACTCAAAAAGTCTGCCTGCCAATTCTCTACTCCCAGAATAAACACCGCTGATAGGAATGGAACACATTTTTCTGCCCAGGTCAGCATGCAATCCACTTCCTTCTGGGCTGTCTGACTCCTGGTACCTCCCTGGTGATTGATGTATGCCACACCTGTGGCATTGTCCGACTGGACCCTCACAGGACATCCCTGTAGTCTCAAAGTCCAAAATCTTAGAGCCAAGAGAGCTACCTGAATCTCCAAAATGTTGATGGACAAACTCTTCTCCTTCAAGGGAGATTCTCCCTGGATGGTGGCCTCCTCCAGGACTGCCACCCATCTAGAAAGACTGGCGTCTGTCGTTACCACCCTCCAGACCACAGGCAAAAAGGATTTTGCTTTTACTGGATTCTTGGTTATCATCCATCAACTGAGACTCTGACGCGCCTTCAACTAAAGAGACATGTGCCAATCCAGGGTCTGGACTGTCTTGTTCCAGACAGACAGAGTGTTGCTCTGGAGTGGAACTGTGCATAAGGGACTGCTTTGAATGAAGATACCATCTTTCCCAGTAGCTTCATACATACGAATGGAAGGATAGCTTTTCCTCTTTATGACCTGGACGAGGTTTTCATGCTTCTGACCTTCTCTGGTGGCAAATATACCTTTGTTTTGACTCTTTTGAGTCTATTGTTAGTCATAGATACTCTAGTTGCTGAACTGGCTGCAGGGCCGGTTTTGACCAATTCAGAACCCGACCCAGGAGCTCCAAGAATTGAACCGCCCAAGCTACATTCCGCCTTAGGTCTGGAACCATTTGAGCTAACAAAAGTAGATCGTCCAGGTATGCTGCCACTGATATCCCCTGAGAACTGCCAATAGTTTCATAGTTAGTAAGGTTGAATAAAGACACCAGTCCATCCAGTTCAACCTGAGTGAGTGTCTACAATTGTCCCTATCCCTGTACATTGCACACTCACATCGGTCCCTACCCTCAAGGAGCCCACAATCCAAGGTCCCCATTCATATACTAGGGCCAATTTTGGACAGAAGCCAATTAACCTACCTGCATGTCTTTGGAGTGTGGGAGGAAATCGGAGTACCCGGAGGAAACCCACGCAGGCACAGGGAGAACATGCAGACTCCAGGCAGGTAGTGTCATGGTTGGGATTCGAACCAGCGACCCTTCTTACTGCTAGGTGAGAGTGCTAACCACTACACCACTGTGCCGCTCCAATATGGGAGCTAATATCTTTGTGAACACCCGAGGTGCCGTGGCTAACCCAAAGGGCAGTGGCACAAACTGAAAATGTTGATCGCCCACTGTGAATTGCAGAAATCTTTGATGGGACCTGTAGATTGGCACGTGAAGATATGCGTCCTTGATGTCTATGGATGCCAAGAATTCCTTTCCGTGTAAGGAAGCTACCACTGAAAAAATTGGCTCCAAACGGAATGAACGAATGATCAGAAACTGATTCAGAGCCTTCAGATCCGGAATAGGCCTTACATCCCCATTTGACTTTTGGGATTATGAAAAGATTTGAGTAAAACCCCTCAAATCTTTTGATGATTGGAACTTCTGAAATCACTCCTTTTGACTTTAGTGGATTTAATGCCTGAAGAAAAGACCTTTTCCTTACTGGGTCTGTGGGGATATTGGACCTTAAGAATTGAGATGGGGGAAGCCCCTGGAATTCCATTTTGTACCCCTGAGACACAGCAGAAATAACCCACCTGTTGCTGATCACTTCTTTCCAGGCACGTGAAAATTCGAATAGCCCCCCCCACTCGTATAAGTGGGGGCGCTCCTTCATAAGAAAGGCTTGGAACTGACCCTTTTAGGGGGTCTCTGGACCCAAGTTTTTTCTGCCCCTGGCCTTGAGGCTTTCCCTTAGAACCGGATGTCTGAGGCAGGTTGAGACAGAAGCATTAGTGGTTGCTACAATGCCTGACAACGGTAATGGCTCAGACTTTCAGGAGAGTTAAACGTTAAACACAGCAGATGTAAGGCTAGCATCCTCAAATACAGATGGTGGTGCATTTGCACCCTTTCCTGCTGTGCCTCCCCCATTCCTCCTTCCTCCTTCAGGAAGACATGACTGAGACAAACTTGAAGTAAAGAAAAACCCCCACCTTTCTGTAGTTCACTGCTCTGCCAAAACACTATATCAGCCTTTGCAGTACCCAGCTCTTACAGGACCTGTGGTGCCTTGGTCCAGCCACAGGGACTCACGTGCCCAGCAGACACCGCTACTGTGTCCCCACCAGCCTGCTTACAGAAGCTTAGGCTGAACTAGTTCCTAATATGCTGCTTCCACCCTATTGCGCATGTCCGGGGCACGTGCTCCACGTACATGCACATAGCGTCCTGTACACGTTCGTCCCACGTGCACGCTCGTAGCGCTCTGCAAGTGTATGTCCCACGTGTACGCTTGTAGTGTCCTGTGCGTGTACGTCCCACTTTCACGCCATTCTCGTGCACGTGCCCATGCGCATCCTCTGACCACATAAACAGCAGCAGGAGAAGGCCACGAGGGCGCCGACGTAGGGACTAGTGCATGGAGGCGGGAGGACCTGGAGAACCGTCTGCCCTTTGCTAGAAACAGCTCTTCTAGCAGTTCCACAGAGCAGCGCCGCCATCCGCAGCACTACTGCTCCTGGTGGAAAAAACAAATATGGCACCTGGCAACAAAAAACCCCCACAGGTAAGAGACTGTAAGTACATCATACGGTTTATAACAAGTGCAAAAAATCTTTAAAACACTTACCAGTCCCGCCGCAGGATTCTGCTAAAAGCAAGATTCCAATCTTCCCCCATCACAGCGGGGCTCTGTCCCTTGGACCTTCAAGGACCTGGTCTTCTTAATATGGGGCCACTCCCTTGGACCTGTAAAGCACCCTGCCGGATCTCCTTAGGAGTCATTCAATCTTACCAAGGGTCTGGATTTCCCAGGGTCCAGTGCCCAAAGGTTCACAGTACAGGCAATACCTCGTAATCCTCTTGCATGAACGAGGTTCGGGTATCATCCATTTTAGTGTAACACTGTTTGGATGGATCCGATTATATAATCCTTAAAATCCTTCAGGACCATCTTCTTAGTAAGCTCATGGAGAGCTTCTCCAGACCATGACAATCACCTTTACAAGACACTGGCGAAAAAACTGAGGCACTTCCTGTTTAGGAGGGATTATATAGGGGAGGACTTCCTGTCTTTCTTTTTTGGTTTGCCAGTGTCCATTCACCTATAGGTGGCATATTACCCAGTTAGTTATTATGGTTGCTCTGTGTCCCGTGATGTACGATAAAGAAAATTGGTATTGGTGCATCCCTACTAGCAGTCTCTTGTAACACGTCCCCAACTTCTTACACCTGCAACACATGCACAGCCTCTACCTACACTTGCAACAAGTTCACAATATCTGCCAATCTTCTCTAGTGTTACATATTCTAAAGGTAGTAAAGTTGCATGTAGCTAGAAGGGTTGCACATTTCTTACCATGGCGGAGTTGGTGGATTTGTCTCCAATACACACCAGTATACCGCAGTCTGGATTCTGGAATATGGCGTTCTTGGTCAGAAGTCTACAGGTGGTCCCCCCCTTGAAGGTCTGTATTGGGCAACAGGAACATTTGTACTTATCTGCAGAATTTGCCAGGCTGTTTTTGGTGAGTTTCATCATCACACAGCTTATGTAGTTACGGGTATGATCTGTCAATAGAGCATATACAAGTCACAGAGGATAAAAATTTTAAAAACAAAAACTCTCCTTTTTCCAATCATACTTGGTCAATTTACTCTCCTTTCCTAAAACAAGCCATACACTCTACAATCTGATTGTACAACCTACTTTAGATCTACCAACAAGAAGTACAAAGTGCTGTTTGATTGTCTTGAAATGTAGTGCATGGTGTTGGCACATTTACATTTGGTAAATTTAAAGTGCACCTACAGGCTAAATTTTTATTTTATTAGTTTTGGATCGAGTGGAGAGGGATTTGAACACGTCAGCTTTTATTGCTGTCTTTGTGCCCATTAGGAGATTTGCTCTCTCCATTTGTCCTGCTTACCGTTATCAGCAAGTGAAAGAAAATCTTAAATTTTGGGTTGACACCAGAACAGTAATAGAAGGAAAATCTTCCAATGAGGACACTACTTCTGGTGACACACTGAGATTCCCTCTTTTTTGGAGGGAGTTTCTTTCATTTCCTGTTTGGCTATGGGACAGAAAGTGAAGGGAAATCTCCCTAATGGGAGAGAGTTGGCAAAACAGAAAACTGACCAAAAAAAAGTATCAGAGCTTGAAATTATGCAGTTTATATTCAGTTATTGTTAGGACCTTATTTAACAATCACATGCAGTAGGCAGTTCAAATGGGTTTACATGCACTTTCACAAGCAGTTCAATAAAGAAAGAAGAAATTATACAATTCCAGGTCACAGAATGTAATTTGGAAATTCATATGCATTAGTTAAAAGCTGCAAGTCCTATGCGTAAAACCAACATCTAGTTTACAAATTGGTAAAGTGCACCAGATTTAGGTCATCTGGGTGCTACATTTGAAATGGCCATATACTCACCTGGCCGGAAAGTGAACAGGCATTGCCTCGTGTTGCTCTCTGTCTGGATGTCAGTACATCCTCCGGAATCCAGGGGCAGTAGGTGTGCATTGTACTGGGCACCCTCCATCTCCCAAAAACACACTCCTTTTTGGTTCCCCACCAGCAATCCTCCACAGGGGAAGGCCTCAGAGGTGGCACGAGGCATGTAGGAGAGAGTAACCACCGGAGCACTTGAGGGAGAGATGACAGATCAGAGATTACAGGTATGACAAAACAAGCAAGTCTGTACTCTCAGCAAGAGCATTTTCATATCAAATTCTTTACCCCTTCATGACAAAGGTAAAACGCATCCTAACACTTGGACGCAGTTTTCCAACTTCGACATGTGTTAGTAAAACTGTACATTTCATCACAGCTACTTAGGCCCCTTTTACGCATGCAGAACGTTTTATCAGTTCAGTCACATTTTTTTCAAAGAAAATAACAGATGAACTGTTTACATCAGTTTTTCATCATTTTGTCATCCATTTTTTACATCCACCAGCTAGAGTCCTGGAGCCATTTTTTCATGTAAAAACTGACCGTTTGTCCATTTACATTCATTTTTTGTTCCATCCACTTTCTTAGCGGAAGAAAAATAGGTTTTTGATCCATTCCAAAAAACGAACATTGACGGAAGTGGAAGTAAACGGATGTCCATTTATACCTATTTTTCAGACTTGGTGTTTTTGTAAGTTCAAATCATTTTTTTTTTTGCTAGAAAATTACTTAAAACCAATAAACATTATAACATTATTTTTTTTTTCCAGACACCCTAGAGAATAAAAAGTAAAAAATATATATATATATATATATGTAGTGTGCTACTTTAGGTATAAGTGAATTGGATATAGAGAGAGCTCTGACACCAAGTAGAATTAATGAAGTAATGAATAATGCGGTGCCTAAGGAACCACACATAATTACTCACATTAACCACTTGCCGACTGCCTCACGACGATATACATCGACAGAATGGCACGGTCAGGCAGAGTAATATATATATACATTACTGCCCCCTGTAAACTAGGAGTAAAGCAGGTCAAAGACGCTTTTAGCAAGATAATACTTGCTATAATGGTGGAGACTGTAGAAGCATAAAATCAAATCTTCGCGATTCATATATTGTTTTACCCAGTGTTTTCACACAAGTCACATCTATTTAAAGTGGAGTTCCAGGCTTATTAAAAGTCAGCAGCTACAAAAAGTGTAGTTGCTAACTTTTAATAAACAGACACTTGCGGCCGAACGGGGTGTCGCTCCTCTCCCCCTCCTCTCCACTGGCTCCTCCATTGCCACTCTGGGCACCCGAGTTGCGCTGCACTCCCTGAGTGGATAGGCAGTCTCCTGAGAACTGTCACGTGTCCCAGGAGATCGCCTAGAGGATGGGGCCGCCTAAGGTGAAAGGAGGAGTCACCTTAGCGGTCCCTGGGCAGAAGGAGGAAGGGGGACAGGAAGTGCCCCTCCTAACAACTCGAAGGATGTGAGCAACCTCCCGTGCTGCAGCTGAGCTTCTTGTTCCTCCTTGATGGTTGACATATGCCACTGCCGTGGCGTTGTCTGACTGGATCCTGATCAGATGTCCTTGTAGTCTCATCGACCATGTGGAGAGGCATAGCCTGATCGCTTGAAGTTCGAGCACATTGATCGGCAACTGGGATTCCTCCCTTGACCAGGGGCCCTGGGTCGATTGTACTCCCAGTACTCCACCCCAGCTGGTCAGGCTGGCGTCCGTTGTGATCACTGTCCAATGAAGAGGTAGGAACGATTTCCCGGACTGAAGGACCGGAGATCTCAGTCATCCAGGGACAACGGAGATTTGTCCCATTTTGCCAAAATCTCCTTCTGCAAGACTCTGGTGTTAAATTGGGCATACGGTACCGCCTCGAAGTAGGCCACCATGGGGCCCAGAACTTGCATGGAGAAGCGCAGGGACAACCACCTGCGGAAGCTGCTCTCAGAAGGAGATCGTCTAGGTAACCCATGATAGCGATCCCACGTTGTCGCAAAACGCCAAAATTGGAGACAATACCTTGATAAAGACTCGGGGTGCTGAAGCCAAGCCAAAGGGGAGAGCCACAAACTGGTAGTGGTCTTCCCCAACTGCAAATCGCAGAAACCTCTGATGCCTGGGGCATATGGGTGCAGGTACATGTCCTGGCTATCCAGAGACGCCAGGGAGTCCCCCAGATGGTGTGCAGCGACTACAGAGCGATTCCATTCTGAACCTCTGTACTTTCACAAAGAAATTGAGGGCTTTCAGGTCCAAGATTGGACATACCTCTTACTTTTTGGGGACTACAAACAGATTGGAATAGAATCCCTGAAACCTTTCTGTTTCTGGGACAGGCAGAGTCCTCCCGGCGAGCCGGGAGTAAGGGTATGCTGGAGGGGAAAAATCTGTTTCCACTAAACTAATACATGCCAGATCCCCTACACCAATAATGTCCATATTAATAATTAGAAATAAAACAATTTAGGTCGAAACTCTACATTGTGTCCAGAGGGTGTTAAAGTACGTATGGAAGAGACTTAGGCTGCGTACACACGGGCGGATTGTCTGCCCAACTAAGTTCGTCAGACAATCCGACAGACAGTCCGTTCAACTTTTGAATGAACGGACTTGACCACACACGATGAACAGACAGTCCGCTGAAAGCTTGCGCGATGACGTATACAGCACGTACGACGGGACTAGAAATACGACGTCCAATACACTGCAATGCAACCTTCGGCCGTGTAAATCCTTTCTGAGCATGCGCCATACTTAGTCCGTCCAACTTGCCTACACACGAGCGGACTGTCCGCTGAAACCAAGTTTGGACGGACAAAACCAAGTTTGGACGGACAAAATTACGGAAATTCCGAAAGACTTAGTCCGTCAGACTGTCCGCTGAAAAAGTCAGCTGAAGCCCACACACGAGCGGATTGTCCGCTGAAACACGGTTCAGCGGACTAAGTTGGGCAGACAATCCGCCCATGTGTACGCGGCCTTAGAGAGCATGTTCAAAACATCAAAAAAAGGTTTTGACAAACATAGTTTGTCAAGACATTATGCGAAATTTCATAAAAAAGACCCCTCGTTGTTAATTATTTGTGGTATTCAAAAATACAAACCACATTGGAGAGGGGACAATAAGGTGATTAGGATTAGTCACAATATTGGTGTAGGGGATCTGGCATGTATTAGTTTAGTGGAAGTCTATTGGATACTATTACTCATAAAATGATAATATTTTAATTTATATATTTTATATTTTTTTATATTTATATATATGAATTATGATGATTTATTGGTAGTAGATATTCTTTTTTATTTATGATATATAATTGATTTATATTGATGGCCTCATCTACGTATTTTTAATTGATATTTTTGGGTTCACTCGGTCAACTGCAGGTTTTCCACTAGATGGCTTGTATGTTGTATGAGTAGGGTGATGATTGAGATATGTGGGCCCCGTTGAGTAATTTGCTCAAGGCGGCATCAGTATCTACATTAACCTGCATTCTCTTGTTGAACCACTAGATGGCCATACTTAGGATTTTCCTGTATTGGTTCTAATATTTGTGAGAGGCAATAATATTTTTTAGGGCCACTAGACGTCGCTCTATTTTGTCAATATATAGTTATTGATTTTTATTTTATATTTTGATTTTATTATGTGGAGCATTATTTGATTTTACCATAGGATGCTATGATGATTTTATGATGCTTGTATTAGAAGTATTGATCGCTGTTTTAGGAAGGCTCGTTTGTGTACGTGGAGGCTTACCACATATAAGCTCCGTTGACACCTGTCTCCCTTCACCCTTTGATAAAGTTACGAGGTTGTGACGCAACACGTCAGGGAGGAGCCAGGTGTTACGTTCGTCGCTTCTGGTCGCGGCCGAGACCGGAAGTTTGTGTATATACGGATCCGCTATTGTTTAAATTTATATGTGAGTGTGGATATTTTTTTAATAAATATATATTTTACATACTACACATGGGAGCCCCCTCTCTGTCTTTTTTCCCATCTCCTACATGACCTATGAATTGTTTGTCTTAACGGACTGGACGTATGAGGAGAAGTTTGGAAGTGTCATCAACATATGTACAGCGCTATATTGGCCATTGATGGTATATGTTTGAGGTGAGAGGCTTGGGAAAATGGGTGGTGCACAAGCTGAGCACTGAATTATTAGTGGACTGTCACTCATTTGAAGTTGCTACTATTATTTCACTGCATGGACTTTGTGTATGGTCACCATTTACCATTGGAGTTGGCACCGCATTGACTATCAAGATATTATATTATATTATATTATATTGTATAACATATGGACTTTTTCTTTTACATTTGCACTTTTTGGATTTCTGTACTTCTATATTTATAATATTTATTTGCACTATATTTAGCACTTTTATTGATTGCACTGTTTGTGTATATTGCACATGATACTTTCCAAGTGTGGTTATTCTTGCACTTTTTTGTGGTATTTGCGCTATTATTTATTTATTTATTTTCACTTAGTGCTCTATTTATATTTGCATTTATTTCATTATTATTGATTGTTTGCAGTTTTAGATTAGGGTTGGTTGCGCCACATATTTTCTTATTTTATTGTAATTTTTTTCTGTCCCACAGTAGTCGCCCTGTCGGACTGGGAGCTGAAGTCCTGGGCAGACGAAAAAAACTCTTTTGAGTGGAAAATGAGGGCCCTTGTCTGCGGCGTGGCTCCTTACCCTTCCTGGACTGTGGGAGCAAAGTGTTCTTCCCACCTGTGACATTCTTAATAATGTCATCCAGCGAGGCTCCAAATAGCCGCTTACCAGGGAAAGGCAAATCCGTCAAGGCTTTTTTAGATGCCTGGTCCATAGACCAGCATTTCAGCCAGATCAGGCACCACAGCACCACTGCTGATACTGATGCTCTGTAGAGCAAGGGAAGCGTATCCATGGCCGCGTCACAGACATACTTAAGGCTGTGCACTAACTGGTCTGCTAGTTCCACACAGACAGGAGAAGGCTGCTGCTTCTCCAATTCACGGTGCAATAGTTTTGCCCACTCAGTAAGTGTCTGTGACACCAATGCTATGGCCAGTACGGTCGTATCGCTGACCCCACTACCTAAACATGGACCGGGCTACTGCCTCGGCCTTCCAATCGGTAGGGTCCTTAAATGCAGAAGTCCCTTCTACCGGGATCGTGGCTACTTTATTTAACCTGGATACTGGGGGTCCACGACCGGGGGAGCCGAACATTTTTTAAGAACGCTCTCCTCAAAGGGGTAGCACACCGCCATTCTTTTTGGGACCGAAAAGGTCAGTTGCGGGCTTCCCCATTCCTTGTATATGAACTTATCGAAATAAGTCAGATACGGAAACACCTTAGGTGCTTACGGGACCCAAAAGGAACCGGTATCTCAGCAGAGGATACTGCTGCATCCTGTATTTTCAGGGTATCATCACGCACAGCTGTGATAAGTGCTCCAACTAGCGATTTGTCTTGCTCTGAACCGGACGCGTAATCATCCTCACTGTTCGATCGGTCCTGGACACATCAGAGCAGGCGCTGCCAGTCACTGCGGGGCACGAGTCTGAGTCAGAACTCTCCCCGGGGGGGGGGGGGCAGGGGCCGCTTTTTACCACCTTTACGCCCACACCGCCTCCACCCTGGCAACGAACGTTTCAAGGACCGCCGACAAAACGTCCAAAGGCACTGCATTGTTTGCAGATGAGCCGGTTGCAATGGCAGGAAGGTCTGGGGAAGAAATGCCAGTTTCTGACGCCATGCTGACCCACCCTGTCTGCCAACCTTGGAGACTTAGGAAAAGGTGCTCAATTCCATCCTCCTAGCTGCTGCAGACTGAGGGGCCTCCACCACAGTACTCACCACCCTGACCGAGTGCTGTGCCATGCTGTTATAGATGCCTGTGTCCAGTATTAGCTCCCAGGTGTCCAGAACAAAAAAAAACGCGTTGTTCTGAGGTACAGGAACCAGCACTGTGGAGAAAAAAACGTGCTGAGGCTACAAGAAAATGGCCGCCGGGCACCCTGTATAGAGAAAAATCACAGGGAACATGGCTGCCGAAGTTTGAGAAAATGGCCGCTGACCAGGCTTCTCACAGAGACTAAAAGAAAATGGCCAATGAACAACTGTACGCAGATAATGGCGGCAGTCAGCGCTATGGAGACAGCACATGCAGAGCTCACAGACACCAGCAGAAAGACCAAAGACAGCCCAGGGACACAGACAGCCAGCGCAGCCCCCAATCAAGGATCAGAGCCCCCTGGAGGACCCCTGGCTCAGGTACACACATCAAACAGACCAGTCATGCAGCATCCTCCATGGGGGGGGGGGAGAAAACAGGGACAGAGAGAGAAGAAAGGGAGGAGAGGGACCCCCTCATCGACCTCCCAGGGAATGCCCAACTGCTCTATCCCACCCAGGCAGGAAGAGCTGTACTTAATATCCGGATGAGCTGGAGGCATTCCATCACAAAGCCACACCCGAGCAGTAGGCCATGGCACACTGTGACAAAGACATCTGTAGTCTGGTCATATCTGTGCCCCGGAGCATTGCGCACACTGGCCACCCCTGGAGCCTGAGGGACATGTTGTGGCTGACCCAGCACGTAGCTAGGGTCTGCACACGCTTGATGGCCAGGCTGGGGAGACTACAAGGATCTATATTATCCAGCCTGTCACCTAGCCGGCTGTTGATAGAAGATCACAGGATCTTAAAATCTTGCGCAAAAGGCAAAAAACTGAGCTGCAAGAAGCAAGCTGAGGGGTTATTACCAGAGGGACCGCCCCCTGGGCAGAACTGTACAGTTCTGTTGTTTTTCACATTTATTACATGTTCTGCCTAGTCCTTTCCTGAAGGTGGCGTAATAACCCTACAGTCAAGATTAATGGCGCTGTGTTCGTCAATGAACGAAAAAGAAAATTATTTTTCTTTAATCCTACCTAAAATACACTGGTCTAACACAGACCTAGATCAATTTTTTCTTCTATTTTACAATGTATCTCTTTCTCAATTCAAGAGGAGAAAACAACACAGGGTACAGTGACTAATCACTCTGGTAGTCAATAATAGGCTCTAACAGAGATCATGCACCGATTCCCAATTGTTTGTATGAGGCCTAGAGCTCTTAGCAACAGCTCGGTTATTTTGCTATAAGTGCACTGTGTACCGCCCTCTCAGAACAAACTCAGTAGCGCATATATGAGACCTCAAGGATAAAGACCCAATTCCATGAGGCTACATATGCATATGCTAATCAGGAAGGGGTTAAAAAGAAAAAAAATTGACAGTCAAGAAATAAAATTAGTAGCTTCAAATTACAGAGATTCTCCTAAGATTCATAGATGGAGGCGAAGCAAGCAATCCCTAAACTGCACATTGCTCCCATAAATATCAACTGGTGTTCCCTGTGAACAGGGTGTGTGCAGTGAGGGTCACAGAGGATAGATAACACCTGATTGGAAGCAAGCGTCATGCACATCATTAGGGTGCAACTCCAGCCACAATTTCTTTTTCTTTGCTTAGTGGGAGAGAGTAACAGCAACAGTTGGTGGGAAGTCTACTTTCTTCTTTTTGGTAAAATTAAAATTTTCCCACCCAGGTTGGTTTTCCAGCTATAACGTTGAGGTTTTCATGATATCTTAGATCAGACATCACTAAATGGCAGGCCTATCCAGACCCATCACTGACAGTCCTCCTATCTGAATTACTTCAGCTGTGTCACCCCTTCCCCCAGAACCGCACAGCAGGGCAGAAGGGGGAACTTCTGGACAGACGGTGGGAGCTACCCAACTTTTCATGTTAACAAGTGGATGATGTGGGGAGGTCCCAGCAACCAATCATACACTGTGATATGACAGAGGAAAAAAGTGACGTAAGAGGGGTAATGTGTGGTGTGTAGGGGGCAAGGGGGCTGACTTGGGACACTGATGTAAAGGGGGAAAGGGGGAATGTGATGTGGTGGGATTAGGGAGGGGGGATACTGATGTAAAGAGGCAGGAAAACTCAAAATTCATTAGTGCACATTTTACATCCAAGTCAAAGATTAATACACAGTATAAATTTGTCAGCAATCAACAGATGCAGAGTTACTGCAAAAAGAGATTACAGCAAATACCTCCACAATTAACATAAAAGGTCACAAAAGTTAAACCAAAAGCACAGCAGCTGGCCAAGTCCTCCTTGGAAAAGGGGTCATTTTGTACCCTGAAATATTGGATCATGAGCTGTCATTACACAGCTAAATGCTATACTTTGGGTCATCTTTTATATGTTAATTACAGATGTATATACTGTAATGCTTTGTGCTCTAACTGTGCATTTGTTCTACTGATTATTGACAAACATCTACAATATATACATCCTTGACCTGGATACACAATTGGCATTCATGAAACTTGGGTGTACTTCCTTCTTCTGCCCTGTACACACGATAGGATTTTCCGACAACAAAATCCATGTGATTTTTTTCCTGACAGATGTTGGCCCAAACTTGTCTTGCATACACACGGTCACACAAAGTTGGTGGGAAATTCCAAACTTCAAGAACGTGGTGGCGTACAACACATATGACGAGCCGAGAAAGTGCGGCTCTTCTGCTTGATTCCGAGCGTGCGTGGCACTTTGTGCTGTTGGAATTATGTACACACAATTGGAATTTCCAACAACGGATTTTGTTGTCGGAAAATTTGAGAACCAGGTCTCAAATTTTGTGTGAGGGAAATACCTATGGAAAATGTCTGATGGAGCCTACACATGGTCGGAATTTCCGACAACAAGGTCCTATCACACATTTTCCATTGGAAAATCCTATCGTGTGTACAGAGCATTAGTATTGTTGTGTTCTAAGACACGGTGCATTCCCATTCCGTACCTCATCCTGCCAATGGCAGCCTATCCCATGCTGGATAGAACCCTTGGCTGTGTCAGGTGGTAACAGTTGTCCTGACTCTTCATTGTATTCACTAAACTGTAGTCCAGGCTCAGTCTTCTAGTTGTTAACACATCTATGTGTGTAGAAACAGACTGTTCTGAAAATAGCTACATGGCCAATAGACTATGTATTAGAATTTTTTTATAGTCATATTTGATAAGTGACAGGTCCTCTGTAATCTTGACAAGTTCCTGGTCTACCCTTATCTCTGCCTCCTGCCATATGTTTATTGATGCAAAACTGTTTTTTTTATGCACTCACCGGGACTCCCACAGCCTCAGTTTATTCACATGTTTGCTTGTGTTCCTCAGGTCGTAAACCATTACCAAGCCATTAATCATACCGCCATAAACATAGTTGAAGTCATCAGAGCACCAGCAGCAGCTCCAAAACGGCCGATTGACTTTGTAGGTCTGCACCACAGAGTTCGTTACAAGGCTGCAAGGGGGACAGACAATGTCAGAGGAGTTTTAAGCTCCCATTGTGCTCTTCTCAAACAATATATTCCCCAACAGCTACCACAAAGTAACCGGTAAAGTGATGTCCAGCCCAAACCCTTTACTATTTATTGTTAACGGCAACCTTGTCAACCATGTCCAGCAGCAGATATACTAAAGCTACTCAGTTACAGCTCGAGGCTAAAAAAACAAATGCATGTCAGTGAGGCAAAGAACAAAGACTGAATAGACTCCAATCTACTAGAGCTGCCTGCCCATTTATATGCAGGAACATGCAGCACTCACCTGGTCAGATTCAATGTGCAGTCCATAGAAGCGGAGAGGAGGAGGTTGTCAGAGCGCGAGCTGAAGGCCAGATCACGGATCGAGCTGGAATGGATGGGAATGTATTTCTCGCTCTCCATAGTGGCCACATTTATCTTATTCACACCACACCCTGGAAAGAGAACCAGAAGACTTATAAAGATAAATGAGGGGAGGAACTTGGAGATTAACAGGGGAGCATTGAGAGAGAGAGCGAGAGAAAGAAAGAGAGAGGAGATTTACAGAAGAACAATCAGAAAAATCCAGAAGATTTAAAGGGGAGCAATGAGAGAGATAGCGAGAGAAAGCGAGCCCTGGGAAATTTAAAGCGAAGCAATGAAAAAAAGACATGAGATTTACAGGAAAGGAATGAGAGAGTCCAGGGAGATTTACAAGGGAGAACTTAAGGAGAGAGAGCCCAGGGAGATTTACAGAGGAGGAATGAGACAGAGAGAGCCCAGGGAGATTTACAAAGGAGGAGAGAGAGAGAGAGAAAGAAAGAGAAGATTTACAGAAGAACAATCAGAAAAATTCAGATGATTTAAAGGGGAGCAATGAGAGAGAGAGAGAGAGAGAGAGAGAGAGCCCTGGGAGATTTACAGGGAATCAATGAAAAAGAGACATGAGATTTACAGGGGAGGAATGAGAGGGGGAGAGAGAGAGAGAACCCAGGGAGATTTACAAGGGAGGAATGAGAGGGGGAGGGAGAGAGCCCAGGGAGATTTACAAGGGAGGAATGAGAGGGGGAGAGAGAGAGAGAGAGAGAGAGAGAGCGCCCAGGGAGATTTACAAAGGAGGAATGAGACAGAGAGAGCCCAGGGAGATTTACAAGGGAATGTCAGAATGTTTATACTGAAATATTAAAATAATATAATATTTATGAAATTATGCAAACATCTATGTTTCAGGAGATTTTTTAATTTTTCCACAAATACAATCAAGTAGTTCAAGTTCGTTTATTCGTGCTATTTTGAAGACAAGTGACAACAATGATATGCTAAAAATATATATATTATTAACAAAAAATTCAGTGTAAAATAATATCAGTATATTTTGTGATAATACAAAAATGGATATATACTTTCAAATATCAAATACATTGAAACCTTGGTTTGGGAGCATAATTAGTTCCAGAAGAATGCTTGAAATCCAAAGCACTCATATCAAAGTGAATTTCCCCATAGGAAATAATAGAAACTTGGATGATTCGTTCCACAACCATTTATTCATATAAAAATGATTACGGCTAAACAAAATACAGTATAAAGTATACTGTAATCATAAAACAAATTAAACTGCACTTCAAAATACTGTACTGTACCTCTGTGTTGCAAAAGTTTTAAGGAAAAGAAAAAGAATGTGCACACTCACAATGGTAAGGAGTCTGGTGCTCACCTATTTAACCACTTGACAACTGGGCACTTAAACCCCCCTTGTGACCAGACCAATTTTCAGCTTTCGGTGCTCTCACACTTTGAATTAATGTAATATTGTACCCAAATGATTTTTTCTCCCTTTTTCCATACAAATAAAGCTTTCTTTTGGTGGTATTTGATCACCTCTGTTTTTTTTTATTTTTTTCTCTATAAAAAAAGACCGAAATGTTTGAAAGCAAACTAATTTTTCTTAGTTTCTGTGATAAAATTTAGCAAATTATTAATTTTTCTTTGTAAACTTTAGCCACAATTTATACTGCTACATATCTTTGGTAACAATAACCCAAATTAATGGATATAATTTGGTCTTTGTGAAAGTTAGAGAGTCTACAAGCTGTGGTGCAAATCATACAAAAAATTATCAAACCTGATGTACTGGTGGATCTCATTTCTTGCGACCCGAACAAGCCAGGAAAGTACAAATACCTGCCAAATCCCCAAATTACCCCTTTTTTGAAAGTAGACACTCCATGGTATTTTGTAAGATGCATGGTGAGGTTTTTGATGTTGTCACAAAAAGGCCTGAGAAGAGCGAGCTGAAAATCAGAAACAAGCGGACAAGAACGCACTGCAAAATCAAATACGTACTATAAAATATGTACTGAAAAACAAATGCAAACTGACTAACACAAGATAAACACGAGATTAGCAGAAGGAGCCCAAGGGGGGGCAAAATGGTTACTGAACTTCCTCTTTATAGTGCCGTCGTATGTCATCGCGTTCTCGAAGTTCGGAATTTCCAACAACATTGTGTGACCGTGTGTTGGCAAGACAAGTTTGAGCCAACATCCGTCGGAAAAAATCCCATGTTGTCAGAATGTGTGATCGTGTGTACGCAGCATAAGACTTTGAAGTCAGTTTTGTGAGATATGACAATATATGTATCTTCCTCGTTTTAAAAGCAAAAAAAAATTGTACTGCAGTTAGAATTCACTCCACTCCAAAACCGACCTGCCAATATTGATTGGATTTGTCAAGCATCATGCTCAACCAAACTTCAAGTACCTAAAAAAAGATTAATACTTTACCAGTGGTCTAAGAAACTTTGGTTTTGAGAAGTATCTGGTGAGGTGTTCCACAAGGGACCTCTTCCAACTTTCCTACATCTCTATGCTATATCCTTCTCCTCTCGTCTTACAAGACTCTTTCCGTCCTAAAATTCTTTCGGTCTCCTCCAAGCTTCCTTTGGATCTGAGCATCTCTAGCTTTCTTCTCTGCTATGTGTAACCACTTTTATCCCACCCAAAAAGTGTGTGTGTGTGTCACTACTACGTAATTGATGATGTAAAATTACGGTTTGTTTCCATGTTACTATGACAACCAGGTATGGCGGCCATCGTGGATTCTTAATATTTTCACCACCAGGGCGCAGTGTTGTATTAGAATTCATTTTATTAAATAATATAATAACTGACCTGAGTATAGCAAAACCTCTAAATGATTAAAAACTGCCTAAAATCTGGCATTCTCTCTAGCCATCTCGGCTCCTCTTGAAATATATATGTAAGAGAAAATATCCCCACACAATTAAACACGTGTTATAAATTCCTTAAGACTCAGACCATTGAAATTTAACCCTGTGTATAATTTCACATATACAACTTCTAATACTTTCAAACTTTTCATAGAATCTCATATTTGTAACCCTTATTATAATACTACGGTATATATGTATTAATGATGTATGAATACCCACACAATACATTATAAAAATATTATGAAAGAAAAATTATTATTAAAATACATAAACCAATATATGTGACATTATTCGCTATTCATTATTATTATTTTTTTGTGAAGAATCACCAACAAGTGGGACACAATTGTGAAATGGAACGAAATCTATTGGATTTTTGAAACTTTTTTAACGAATAAAAAAATGAAAAGTGTGGCATGCAAAATTATTCGGCCCCCTTGCGTTAATACTTTGTAGAGCCACCTTTTGCTGCGATTACAGCTGCAAGTCGCTTGGGGTATGTCTCTATCAGTTTTGCACATCGAGAGACTGAAATTCTTGCCCATTCTTCCTTGCAAAACAGCTCGAGCTCAGTGAGGTTGGATGGAGAGCGTTTGTGAACAGCAGTTTTCAGCTCTTTCCACAGATTCTCGATTGGATTCAGGTCTGGACTTTGACTTGGCCATTCTAACACCTGGATACGTTTATTTGTGAACCATTCCTTTGTAGATTTTGCTGTATGTTTGGGATCATTGTCTTGTTGGAAGATAAATCTCCGTCCCAGTTTCAGGTCTTTTGCTGACTCCAACAAGTTTTCATCCAGAATGGTCCTGTATTTGGCTGCATCCATCTTCCCCTCAATTTTAACCATCTTCCCTGTCCCTGCTGAAGAAAAGAAGGCCCAAACCATGATGCTGCCACCACCATGTTTGACAGTGGGGATGGTGTGTTGAGGGTGATGAGCTGTGTTGCTTTTACGCCAAACATATCGTTTCGCATTGTGGGCAAAAAGTTTGATTTTGGTTTCATCTGACCAGAGCACCTTCTTCCACGTTTGGTGTGTCTCCCAGGTGGCTTGTGGCAAACTTTACACAAGACTTTTTATGGATATCTTTGAGAAATGGCTTTCTTCTTGCCACTCTTCCATAAAGGCCAGATTTGTGCAGTGTACGACTGATTGTTGTCCTATGGACAGACTCTCCCACCTCAGCTGTAGTTTTCTGCAGTTCATCCAGAGTGATCATGGGCCTCTTGGCTGCATCTCTGATCAGTCTTCTCCTTGTCTGAGCTGAAAGTTTAGAGGGACGGCCAGGTCTTGGTAGATTTGCAGTGGTCTGATACTCCTTCCATTTCAAAATGATTGCTTGCACAGTGCTCCTTGGGATGTTTAAAGCTTGGGAAATCTTTTTGTATCCAAATCCGGCTTTAAACTTCTCCACAACAGTATTACGGACCTGCCTGGTGTGTTCCTTGGTCTTCATGATGCTCTCTGCGCTTTCAACAGAACCCTGAGACTATCACAGAGCAGGTGCATTTATACAGAGACTTGATTACACACAGGTGGATTCTATTTATCACCATCAGTCATTTAGGACAACATTGGATCATTCAGAGATCCTGGCTGAACTTCTGGAGTGAGTTTGCTGCACTGAAAGTAAAGGGGCCGAATAATTTAGCACACACCACTTTTCAGTTTTTTATTTGCTAAAAAAGTTTAAATTATCCAATAGATTTCGTTCCACTTCACAATTGTGTCCCACTTGTTGGTGATTCTTCACAAAAAAATTAAAATGTTATATCTTTATGTTTGAAGCCTGAAATGTGGCAAAAGGTTGAAAAGTTCAAGGGGGCCGAATACTTTCGCAAGGCACTGTATATAAGTACTTCAATATAATAATACCATGTAACATTGGTTAATATGATTACTTGTACTTGAGTATAGAACACTTTTTAATCCCTGATTAACCACATGCCAACCGGGCCATAGCCAAAAGACGGCTACAACGCGCTCAGCTTATTCTGGGAGGGTGTCCATGGACGTCCTTCCAGAATCTTGCTCTTGCGTGCCCTGGGGTGTGCTCCCATAAACATCCATGACCTCCGGGTCCACAAGACCCGGCACATCACGGATCGCAGTAATTGGCTGCTGGTAGCGGCCATTTACCACGTGATCGCTCCATCAAATGATGGAGCGATCACTTGTAAACAAACCAGAGTCATGTCATGACGCCTGTTCCTCCCTCCCCTCTCTGTACCGATTGGTACAGTGCGAGGGGAGAGGGGGAGAGATGGCAGATGTGTAGTGCCCACAGCGCTGCTCAGTGTCAATACTCTGCAGTACTCTGCTGCCCATACTGTGCAATACTCTGCAAATACTCTGCAACACTGTGCAATACTCTGCAACAATGTGCAATACTCTGCCAATACTCTGCAATATTGTGCAATACTCTGCAACACTGAAATACCCTGCCAATACTCGCCAATAAATTTTAACAGAAATAAGGTTTTTTTTTTTACCAAATTTTTTGATTTATAGCGCAAAAAATTAAAAACCCACCAGTGATTAAATACCACCAAATTAAGTCTCTATTTGTGTGAAAAAAGGACAAACTTTTTATATGGGTACAGTGTTGCATGACTGAGTATTTGTCATTCAAAGTGTGAGAGCACCGAAAGCTGAAAATTGGTCTGGTTAGGAAGGGGGTTTAAGTGCCCAGTGGTCAAGCAGTTAAATACATGTCTTTCCTTACTTCAGTTTAAGAAGAAAAAAAAATGTCTTTAGGTTCAGTGATATCTGAGACAACTCCTTATCCTTGTTTATTTTACAAAGTGTCCAGACCTTTGAGAGAGAGAGAGAGAGAGAGAGAGCAGGGAGATTTACAAGGGAGGAATGAGAGAGAGAGCCCAGGGAGATTTACAAGGGAGGAATGGAAGAGAGAGAGCCCAGGGAGATTTACAAGGGAGGAATGAGAGAGAGAGAGCCCAGGGAGATTTACATGGGAGGAATGGGGGAGAGAGAGAGAGAGACCAGGGAGATTTACAAGGGAGGAATGAGAGAGAGAGAGCCCAGGGAGATTTACATGGGAGGAATGAGAGAGAGAGAGCCCAGGGAGATTTACAAGGGAGGAATGGGGGAGAGAGAGAGATCAGGGAGATTTACAAGAGAAGAATGGAAGAGAGGGAGCCCAGGGAGATTTACAAGGGAGAAATGAGAGAGAGAGTCCAGGGAGATTTACAAGGGAGGAATGAGAGAGAGAGAGAGCCCAGGGAGATTTACAAGGGAGGAATGGAAGAGAGAGAGCCCAGGGAGATTTACAAGGGAGAAATGAGAGAGAGAGAGCCCAGGGAGATTTACAAGGGAGGAATGGAAGAGAGAGAGCCCAGGGAGATTTACAAGGGAGAAATGAGAGAGAGAGAGCCCAGGGAGATTTACAAGGGAGGAATGGAAGAGAGAGAGCCCAGGAAGATTTACAAGGGAGAAATGAGAGAGAAGAGAGAGAGAGAGAGAGAGAGAGAGAGAGAGAGAGAGAGAGAGAGAGAGAGAGAGAGAGAGAGAGAGAGCCCAGGGAGATTTACAGAAGAGAAATAAAAACGAGAGAGATAGAAGATTTACAGGGAAGCAATGACAGCACCATGGCCCCAAAGTGTATTTTATTTGTTTATCTGCATTTTATTATTATCTATTATAACTATTTGGCTGTTAGATTTATAAAGAAAATATGTATCATATTCATAGAGGGGAGCCCCCTTCTAATTACAGTTTATTAACGAGAGAACAAATGCCAAGTGAGATAAAACCAGTTAGAGCTCCAGAAAGTCTTTACAGAGGGATGACCACAGGTGAGCAGTACTCAGCAGGAAGCAGAGGCTTTTGTATGGACTATATCAATATGGTTGCCCCATGTCTATATGTATTTCCAAATAGAAACAGTAAGCCTTCTAATAGCTATATACTTTGCATTGCTGGCTATGTGACTTTGATGAGAGCCCTCAAACCAGTGCTTCTGGGTGTGGGGGGAAAACATGTAACCTCCCCCCAAAATGTAGTACAGTTGTATAGTGACAGATGGTATGCACACCTGTAGATTTTTTTTTCCCTTTAAGATGACTTACCAGAAAGGGCGGCTCCAGGATTGGGTTTTTGTGACACCATGAGGCAACCCAGCCACTCAGAGCAGGCCATGACATGGCAGTTCTCCATCTGAGCCATAGTCTTCTGAAAGTTGTATTTGTGTGGAAATTGGCTGAAGGACAGTTCGGAAGAACTGGTGCCATACTGAGCAATCAACATCTTTAGTTCCTTATGAAGAAAAGAAACTCAGGAGTGAGTGACATGGGCACCAAACAATAGTGGTGGAAGCACAAAAGTTACCTCCCAACATTTATCAATGAACTTGCTACAGTCTGACTATTTAGCTTCCTAGAAGACTAACAGCTGCTAGCTAGTAAAATTAACAGATTTCTGCAAGTGACTGGTCTGTGAACTGTCATAAGCAAGCCTCTCAATGACTGTGACTTTTAGGCGGCATTTTTTACCGCGAATTTGTGCAGGGCAAAAGGTCACTCGCGCGACTTGGAGTGGAGATGTGAACCATCTCCATTGAGAATAATGGATTTTTTTCCCCTCCAGCGTTTTGTAGCTTCAGGCGTCAAGCTACAAAACGCTCAGGTGTGAATGGGGTCTTAGGGGAATATTTGCTAAAACTGGAGCACTCAGAATCTGCTGTAGATGTTCATGGTGGCCAATCAGCTTCTAACTTCTACTTTTATTAAGCTTTGTCAATAAAACCTGGAAGCTAGTTTCTACGCAGAGCTGCATCAGATTTTTTTCTAGAAAATCACTCAGAACCCCCAAATATTATATATGTTTTTTTTAGCAAGGGAATACAATGGCAGTCACTGCAACTTTTTATCTCACACGGTCTTTTCTGCAGCAATTTTTCAAATGTGTTTTTTTGTTTCAAATTTCTCTTTATTTTATATTTTAAAAACTTACATTCAACAATTACCCCATTACAAATTTAATTACAGAAAAGAAAAAAAAAAAAAAACAAAAAACAAAAAAAAACCCCACAACAATCAACAAATTCACCTCATCCATCCCCCCACCCCCTCACTTACATAAATTCTTACAAGTTCCCCGAGGTACCCAATTCCTTCAATTTTTTCCAATACTTTGAAATTTGTTTCTCTCCATATCCCTCTTGTCTTATTTGTTTCTCCATAGAAAGCATTTAGCTCATCTTACATTTCCACTCCGTTGTTGGGGACTCTCCTTTTTTCCACTTACGTGCTATTACAGCTTTAGCTACTGAAGTCATCTGATGCAGAAATTCTATCTCCTTCTGTATTAATTTATTAAATGTATGGGAGCATAATACTGTCTTTATATCTGTTTTTATCTTATACCTGTCACCTTCTGATATAATTCTATTATCTTACCCCAAAATACTCTTATCTTCCAGCAACTATACCAGATATGCTCTAAAGTACCTTTTTCTATCTTACACCTCCAACAGGTTTAAGAGTTCTCTGTTTATTCTGTTCATGACCACTGGACTTCTATACCATCTTAATATAATTTTATTATTTTTTTCCTGATATTTAGTGGTTAAGGGTATTTTATATAGTCTTGCAAATATCTCTTCCCATTCTTTCTCTGTCATCTCATTCCCAATTTCTTCCTCTCATTTTCTTACACCTACTATTTTTTTAATATCACCAGTACTAAGTAATAGATTATATATCTTAGATAATATTTTTTTTTTGCTTTATCCTTATTTATTGCTATTTGTTCAAATATGGTTAATTGTCTATTAATCGTTGTTACAATTGGATCAATATATGCTTTCAGTTGAAAGTACTGAAACCATTTATTTTTATGTTCTTGCCCCAATTCCTGAAGTGTTGGCATTTTTCCATCCTTCAAGATTTGTATTATCCGTTCATGTTCCTCCATATTCCATTTCAAAAAGATATTATCTTTTAAGGCTGGTATAAATTCAGGATTGGCAAATAATGGAGTCATAGGGCCTATTAAAGATGACAGTTTACCTTTTTTTATCATATTGTCCTAAATTTTTAAGGTTGCTCTTACGAAGATAGGCATTTCCTTCTCCTCTGGTCTTAACTTCGTTTTTATCCATGAAGATATTTTATTTTAACCCCTAGTATATCTTCTTCTAACTTTATCCATTGCTTATCGTTTACATTCGTTTACATTAAATGTGTTTTTGGGGGGGGGAACAGTTTCATGACTTAAAAAAAAAATGTAAAAATAGTAAAGATTGGCCAATTTTTTGTATAATATGAAAGATGATGTTACGCCGAGTAAATAGATACATAACAATAAACACTAACACTAAACTTTGGTACATAAAAATCTCCGTAGGCAGCGCTTTAATTTTTTTTACAGGTTACCTGTTTAGAGTTACAGAGGAGAAACTGGGCTAGAATTATTTCTCTCACTCTAACGTTTGTGTTGATAACTCATGTGTGATTTGAACGTAATTTACATTTTATTTTTATTATTGTTTATTTTATTTCAATTTTTTTTTTTTTTTTTTACACTTGCCTCTTAAAAAAATAAAAATAAAGGATCACTTTTTATTCCTATTACAAGGAATGTAAACATCCCTTGTAATAGGAACAGTGTGTGACAGGTCCTCTTTATGGAGAGTTGTGGGGTCTAAAAGTCCCCGCATCTCTCCTCCAGGCAGAAAAGTCAGAGATCAAAAAATTAATTTCATTTTCAGTAAGAAAAAGGGAACCCAGAGGACAAATATGACCCCACACAGTGAGTTTTTACATGCGGACACTTTTTTTCAGCCACTGATCAATGCACTTAAAGGATAATTCACCGTTGGAACATGTAATATGATCCAGCTCCTGCCTCCTCTCCCCTCTGATCCCCCCTCCCTGTGACAGCAGGCCAGGGATCCTCTTCCCAAACCTGCTGTCACAATTAAAAAAATAAATGTTTTCTTGTAAATGAATGCATGCAAGTACCATCTGCCATTGCGGATGGTGGCTTGTAGCTCTCAATGGACTTCAAGGGCATTGACGAGTGCTCTCATAGTCCAATGATTCTTCCTGCAGTTCAGTAGCTGCGAGGTACAAGGTATGGGCTGACAGCTTACAGAGTGTCTGCAGGATCCAGACATCCGCTGATTGCAGGTGCAGTGCCTTACAGACTGCCGTGTAAAAAGATAATAAAAATGCATTTTTTTTTCAACCTGCAAAAAAATGTGCATTTATTATTTTTTGTAAAGTGTGACTATAATCCTTGAGTCAATGTTCACATTGATGCAATCTGGCATGCGATTGGACATGTCCAATCGCATGCCAAACTGGCAGCTATTGCCATAAATGGCACCGTCCGAATCGGTGTGACGTCAACTTTGCGACACCCTACTGATTCCCAAAAGTAGTTTCTGTACTACCTTTGGTGACTTTGAGGTGTGCAGGAACCCGCAGCGGGTATGAAATTGTGCGAGTTCAGCTGAACTTGTGCGATTTCAATCCTGCTGTCAGTGTAAACCTAGGCTTAAAGCCAAAAAGATGTCTGCATCGCAGTGTGGACAGGAGGTGCCGGCCAGCATTGGTCCACTGCTCTAAGCAGATGGGGCAACTGTCCCCCTCTTCTATTGCCAGAGCGCCCCCTGCAGGCTTTACAGGTGATCGCTGCAGAAGACACAGAACTATTATTTCTGTTATGTAACTTTGGTTACAGAACTCTAAACTATAGAGGGGACATTGAGGAAGGGAACTGCTGCTGACAGGTCCTAAAATAAGTCAAACTATCTGCAAACTGCTGGGAGCTCTAGCATCCCATTAGAATAGGGAAAAACAAAGCCTTGTGGCAGCTCACATTTCCTTCATTCTACTGTGAAAAACCCCAAAAATTGTCTATTGTCAACAAATGTAATTCCCTCCCACCCCCTCTCTCTTCCTACAATTGTCACTCCTTTAGCTCTTATTTAGATTTGAAGCCAAAATCCGGGCATAAAAATCAAAATCTATTCCTGGATATTAGAATGGATACACATTAACTAATGCCACTGAAAACCCAGATATTACCTTATAAAAGTAGAAGTGACACCATCACTGTATTACACATAGCCTTTGCAAAGCTGTGGGAGAGACCCAACAGGCTCCTCCCACCAAAGGCTGTCTGTAGAAAACTACAAGAGGGGGTGGAGACAAGACCAGTCACCCTGCACAAGGAGAGAGCACCAGTGAGCAGTCTTTATTACAGGAAGTCTCACACTGGATTACTCCACAGACCTGGAAGAAATATACAAAAAACACAGTGATTCAAGAAGAATGCACAGGGCCAATGGATTTTATATCCCGGTGTTCAGCTTTAATGTCCCAGGAATCTTTCTATTGGCATTCTTGATGATCAGATGCACCTCTTTCCTATCTTAGAGAAGTACAATGTGAGGACCTTGTTACAGCTCCTCATAGACACACTGTGGACTGTCAGTCACCTGTTGGGTTGGGAGTTCCGATGATGATTTCACTGGGGCTTCTATAACGGCTCTTGGATCTACAAATCAAAAACATAACAGGATCCATAATTGTGACAACCTGCAAAGACAGCTGGAGGAAAGTAACCCAGCAGAGGTCTGCAATTGAGCGAGTGACACCATGGCAAACATCTCCCAAGAGGCCACACCATATTCCCAATGGGACACCGCATCATAAATAGGCCATCCTTTACATCATGTTAATTTTGGCAGCAAATTTCCATTTAGTTTTAGTCTTAGTCTTACTGACTAAAATGGCATTTTAGCTTTAGTCTCATTGTAGTCTTCTGCAATTGTTTTAGTCATATTTAGTCGACTAAAATTTCCAGTAAATTTTAGTCGACTAAAACTCATTTTAGTCATCTAAAATCTGAGTATAATTAAATTGTAATGCATTAGTTAACATTTCTCTACAATTTCTAAACTCATTATATACTGCTGGAGTGAAAAATCAAATGTTATTATTTATGGTATTGAGGTATGAACATGCACTACAGACCAGTTTTCATTTTGAAGTCAAATTTCAATTTAGTTTTAATCTTGGTCTTTATACAAAAATGCCATTTTAGTTTTAGTCCAATTTTAGTCTTTTGACTAAAATGGCATTTTAGTTTTAGCCGTATTTTAGTAATGTCAATTGTTTTAGCTTTAGTCGTATTTTAGTTGACATAAATAGTATTCATTTAGTCGACTAAAATTTTTTAGTCGACAAAATGAACAGCTTTACATACAGTATTCTGCAATGTCACAACTGTGGGGCACCCACTGCATTTCTACACTTACCTGGCCACCCTATAAGCTTCCTTCGTGTCCAGGCAATTTTTTCAGTGCTGTGATACTTTGACTGACAATTACTTTGAAATGAAACACTGTACCCAAACTAATTTGATAGCAAAGGGGTGAATGGTTAAACTTTATTTCATCGCTGCTGCCATGATCGGTACAATGCTCATGAACTAAAGAATTATTAATTCATTCTCATGTCCCACAATGGAGAAAGGGAGCAGGTTCACAGATGTAAACACTGCATGGTTTACATCGGTCATGACTATGATAAGAGTTCATTTCATGGACATTAATGGGTGGAATGGCAGCCCGATGTTGCTTTTTCCAGTGCCGTTTGTATACAACACAGGTTAACGAACATTCTACCACCTTGCTGTCTTTAGACATGCTAAAGGTTTAACCACTTCAGCTCTGAAAGGTTTACCCCTCTTCATGACCAGGCCATTTTTTGCATTACGACACTGCATTACTTTAACTGACAATTGCGCAGTAGTGCAACGCTGTACATAAAAATATAATTTATGTCCTTTTTTCCCACAACTAGAGCTTTCTTTTGGTGGTATGTGATCACCTCTTTTCTTTTTTGCGCTACAAACAAAAAAAGTCTGACAATTTTGAAAAAATAAAAAACAATATTTCTTACATTCTGCTATAAAACATATCCAAATCAAATTTCTTCATCAGTTTAGGCCGATATATATTCTGCTACATATTTTTGGTAAAAAAAATACCAATAAGCGTATATTAATTGGTTTGCACAAAAATTATAGTGTCTACAAACTATGGGATCGATTTATGGGATTTTTTTTTTACTAGTAATGGTGGCGATCAGCAATTTTTAGCGGGACTGCGACATTGTGGCAGACATATCTGACAGTAAGAGATACTTTTTGGGGACCAGTGACACCAATACAATGATCAGTGCGAAAAAATACGCACTATCAATGTACTGACAATGGCAGGGAAGGGGTTAACATCAGGAGCGATCAAAGGGTTAAATGTGTCCCTAAGGAGTGCTTGCTAACTGTGGAGAATGTGCTTGTACTGTTAGAAGAGAGATCCGTGTTCTTGCTTAGGCATGTTCGAAATCCCACAGCGCTAATCACAAGCAATGAGATATTTCCCGGTTAGCAGCTGCACAGATCTGGAAATGTCTGTGATTAGTGCTGTGCAGTGTCCACTTCCAGACGGGATCGGGCATGTGGGATTTTGAACACGCCCAAGCTGCATCTATATTCCTGCTTAGCAGAACCACAAGATCTTTGTCTTCCCCCGACAGAACGGCGATCTGCCTTGTTCACATAGGCAAACCACTGTTCTGCTTATGTCGGGAATGATCGGCGGGTCCGCCTGACCTGCTGATTGGCTCCCGCTGTGTCCAATTACAATGGGAGCTGGTCACCGGTGGTGCGTGTGTGCGCGCCCCAGACCCGGAAGAGGCAATAACATACCTGTATGTGATTTTGCCAGTAGGAGGCGCCTCCCCGGAAGTATATGTAGGCGGAGCAGTTGACAGGTGATTAACCACTTAACAACCGCCCATTGCCGATTAACGGCTTCAGGGCGGTTGTTTAACTCTGAGAGGCCGTTAATTAACGGCCTCCCAGAATTCTGCTCTCGCGCGCCCCCTGGGGCGCGCACTCGAGAGCATCCGTGACCGCTGGGTCCACAGGACCCGGCGCATCACGGATCACGGTAAACGGCCGCTCGTCGCGGCCGTTTACCACGTGATCGCTCCGTCAAATGACGGAGTGATCACTTGTAAACAAACCGGCGTCATATTATGACGCCGGTTCCTCCCTCCCCTCTCTGTACCGATCGGTACAGCGGAGGGGAAAGAGATCGGTGTCAGCAGCGATGTGGGCTGCATCTGCAGTGCCCACATCGCTGCTCACCGAATTTAACCCCTCAATTCCCTGCCAATACTCTGCAATACCAGTGCATACACTGCAGTACCCTGCCATTACTCTGCAGTACCCCCCATTACTCTGCAGTAACCCCCATTACTCTGCAGTACCCCGCCATTACTCTGCAGTACCCCGCCATTACTCTGCAGTACCCCGCCATTACTCTGCAGTACCCCGCCATTACTCTGCAGTGCAGTATCCTGCCATTACTCTGCAGTACCCCCCAATACTCTGGAGTACCCCCCAATACTCTGCAGTACCCTGCCATTACTCTGTAGTACCCCCCAATACTCTGCAGTACCCTGCCATTACTCTGCAGTACCCGCCAATACTCTGCAGTACCCGCCAATATTCTGCAGTACCCGCCAATACTCTGCAGTACTCGCCATTACTCTGCAGTACCCCGCCATTACTCTGCAGTGCATTACCCTGCCATTACTCTGCAGTACCGTGCCATTACTCTGCAGTACCCCCCATACTCTGGAGTACCTCCCAATACTCTGCAGTACCCTGCCATTACTTTGTAGTACCCCCCAATACTCTGCAGTACCCTGCCATTACTCTGCAGTACCCCCCAATACTCTGCAGCACCCTGCCATTACTCTGCAGTACCCCGCCAATACTCTGCAGTACCCTGCCATAAATTGCCATACCCAGCCATACTCGGAGATACCCAGCCATACTCAGTGATACCCTGAAATACCCAGCCATAGACGCCCCCCACCCCTCACCGCCCTCCGGTGCTTCTACCAACTCGCCAGTACGATCAAAGCCAGAATCTTTTTTTTATTTTTTATTTCAGGCTTCCCAGCCTAGAGGTGAGATGTGGGGTCATATTGACCCCCCAGATTTCACTGTAAAGAGGACCCGTCACCCCATATTCCTATTACAAGGGATGTTTACATTCCTTGTAATAGGAATAAAAGTGATCAAAAATGTATTTTTGGGGAAAAAAATGTCAAACTAAAATAAATAAAGTAAAATGAACAATAAAAAAAAAAAAAAAAAATTTAAAGCGCCCCTGTCCCCATGTGCTCGCATGCAGAAGCGAACGCATGCGTAAGCCCCGCCCACATATGAAAACGGTGTTCAAACCACACATGTGAGGTATCGCCGCGAACGTTAGAGCGAGAGCAATAATTCTAGTCCTAGACCTCCTCTGCAACTCAAAACATGTAACCAGTAAAAAAAATTTAAAGCGTCGCCTATGGGGATTTTTTTAAGTAGCGACGTTTGGCGCCATTCCACGGGCATGTGCAATTTTGAAGAGTGACATGTTCGATATCTATTTACTCAGCATAACTTCATCTTTCACTTTATGCAAAAATTGGGCTAACTTTACTGTTTTTTTTGTTTTTTTTAAGCACAAAACTGTTTTTTCCCCCAAAAAATGCGTTTGAAAAATTGCTGCGCAAATACCGTGTGAGATAAAAATTTGCAACGACCACCATTGTATTCTCCAGGGTCAAATAAATGATGATTTTTACATGTAGGAGAGAAATGTCAGAATTGTCCTGGGTGCTCCAGAACGCCTGATGCCGCTCCCTGCATGTTGGACCTCTGTATGTGGCCACACTGTGTAAAAGTCTCACACATGTGGTATCGCCGTACACGGGAGTAATAGCAGAATGTGTTTTGGGGTGTAATTTGTGGTATGCATATGCTGTGTGTGAGAAATAACCTGATAATATGCCAATTTTGTGGGGAAAAAAAAAAAGGAAAAAAAATCTTGATTTTGCAAAGAATTGTGGGAAAAAATGACAACTTCAAAAAACTCATCATGCCTCTTACTAAATACATTGGAATGTCTTCTTCTTCTTTCCAAAAAGGGGTCATTTGGGGGGTATTTGTACTTTTCTGGCATGTTAGGGTCTCAAGAATTGAAATAGGCCGTCAGTCCTTCAGGTGTGATCAATTTTCAGATATTGGCGCCATAGCTTGTGGACTCTATAACTTTCACAAAGACCAAATAATATCCACCAATTTGTACTTATTTTTACCAAAGATATGTAGTAGTATAAATTTTGGCCAAAATTTATGAAGAAAAAATTACTAATCTGCTAAATTTTATAACAGAAACGAAGAAAAATTCATTTTTTCGCAGAATTTTCGGTCTTTTTTCTTTTATAGCACAAAAAATAAAAAACTGAGAGGTGATTAAATACCACCAAAAGAAAGCTCTATTTGTGTGAAAAAAAGGACAAAAATTTCATATAGGTCCAGTGTTGCATGACTGAGTAATTGTCATTCAAAATGTGAGAGCACCAAAAGCTGAAAATTGGTCTGGTTATTAAGGGTGTTTAAGTGCCCAGTGGTCAAGTGGTTAAATTACATGTAAACCCAATCACCGAAATCTAATACAAACTTCAGAGATTCCATCTCTAAAATTGATTTTAATCTAGTTCATTCTGCAACTTTCATTTACAATAATCCCTGGGGATCCTGCTATTAGGGTCCTTGCTCAGGCACTTCCTGTATTAGGACAATGCTCTGTACCCATCTCCCAATTTTCCTCCTGCATTGTTATATTTCCTTGTGTGAGAAACACACATATTATATATATATATATATATATATATATATATATATATATATATATATATATATGCACATATATATGCACACAGGAAGATGGTAAAGTTTATTCCCTCCAATCAGGGTATCATCAGAGTGGATAAGCAATGTCATTGCATGTGTATACTTTCTGAAAGGTGCAATACATATTGTTTTCTAAAAACAGAAAAGCATATGTATATAATCAACAAGAGAATCTATGAAGCAAAAAGAATTTGATGTCTATAAGCATTGGAAATTTAAATATAGGCCTACAATGATTTTTATCTTCATGGACAACATTAACCACTTGTTGACCGTGCTATAGCCGAATGATGGCTACAGTGCGGGCGTCTCGTCCTCTGGAAACTGCTGATCACAGGTTGAGGTAAAGAGCCAATCAGCAGCTCTTTAACACATGATCAGCTGTGTCCAATCAAAACTGATCATGGAGGCAAAGAGATGCCGGTTATCGGCACACCATTCCGCATGCTAACAGCATGAGGAGAGGAGAAGAGAGCCGATAACCAGCTCCTCTAACAGGGACATCTGCACTGAGAATCATGGCACTAATTATCAGTGTCCTGATTATCAATGCAGTCCCACCAGTGCTACAAATCTGTGCACACCAGTGCCCATCAGTGCTGCCAATCGGTGTCCATCAGTGCCTCTTTATTAGTGTCACCTATCAATGTTGCCTACCAGTGCCCATGAGCATCGCTCATCAGTGCCACCAGTGTTAATTTTGGCAGCAAATTTAGATTTAGTTTTAGTCTTAGGACTACAATGGCATTTAGTCCTATTTTAGTCTTCTGCAATTGCTTTAGTTGTATTTAGTCAAATTAATCTCCAGTACATTTTAGTCAACTAAAACTCATATTAGTCGTCTAAAATCAAATGGGTGTAATTAAATTGTAATGCATCAGTTAACATTTCTCTACAATTTCCATACTTATTATATACTGCTGGAGTGAGAAATCTAATATGTTATTATTTATGGCATTGAGGTATGAACATGCACTACAGACCACTGTTCATTTTGAAGTCAAATTTCTATTTAGTCTTAAGCCCCATACTTAGATTTTCAGCTGATTTTTTTCCTTCAGATTTACCAAAACCATGTAGTGCGAGGGCCTGCCTGATTACATACAAATTGAGACTCCTACGGTTTGACCTCATATTATATGGTTTTGGTAAATCTGAAGGGAAAAAACTCAGCAGAAAATCTCATAGTGCGTATAGAGCTTTAGTCTTTTGACTAAAATGCCATTTTAGTTTTAGTCGTATTTTAGTCATCTCAATTGTTTTAGTCGACTAAAATAGTATTCATTTGGTCGACTAAAATGTACCACCTATCAGTTCCCATCAGTGCAGCCTCATCAGTGCCCACCAGTGTAACCTATTAGAGTCCATCAATGCCGCCTCATCAGTGTCCATCAGTGCTGCCTATCAGTGCCCATCAGTACACATCAGTGAAAGAGAAAAATTACCTGTTTTCTACATTTTATAACAAACTATGAAAACGTTTTTTTTTTGTTTTTTTTTATATATTTTTTTTTTGTCTATTTTCATTTATTTAGCAAAAAATAAAAAACCCAGTGGTGATTAAATATACCAAAAGAAAGCTCCATTTGTGTACAGTGTTACATGACCGCAAAATTGTCATTTAAAGTGCGACAGCGCTGAAAGTTGAAAACTGGCCTGGGCAGGAAGGGGGTAAAAGTGCCCAGTAGGCAAGCGTTTAATGATAGACATTATTAAATAGTGAACTTTTGATATAGGGCTATATCTGTTTCAGTCCAGAATCTTAAGATTTGGCCACAGTCCAACAGTGCCATCCGTTAGATGAAAAACGCAAACGCTTAAGATTACTAAAACTTTTAAAGGGTGTGTCTCTACCTGGATGGGTGGGATGAAGTGGTGGCATCTCAAAGTGTATATACAATCAGGACAACAGCTTTATCTCTCTCTGTCTAGTAAAACTATTATTTCTTTAACTTTGTCTGTAGCATTCTTTTCCTGTAACTGAACCTCTCCATTAGTAACATTTGTATTTCCATTTGTAAATTTCATTAATTCTAAGTTATACCATTTACTTTATTTTTGTTATACTTAAGAGGAAACATTCCTTTCTGTTTTAAATAAATTAGATCTGGATTTATTAGAACTGCTTTGATCATTTGTTTTAATAATCTCATTATAAGTGATGTAGAAAGGCTTGATTAAAGGGGTTGTAAAGTACGTGTAAGTACGTTGTGTGTACGCAAAACCATCGAACTTTTGTACAAGGTACAAACAGGCATGCTCAGAACCAATGCAAAAGATCAGACAACAATACAGAAGTTGACCAAAGGTGGTGCTGGAGTAATTGAACGTCCTCTTTTGAAGTGTCATCAGTATGTTGAAACGTCACTACGTTCGTGTTTGTTGCCTAAAAAGTCCAATCGTGTGTATGTAATACAAACTTGTGGACTACGCTCTTGGTACAAAAGTCCACGGGAAAGTTTGTACAAAGTCCAATCGTGTCTATGAGGCTTTAGAGGGGCCTTGAGCACATATTGTAAGTTTCAGAACTTCATTAGGCAGATTGTGCGTATTTTCCTTTGCTTTTCAAACAGGGTGGCAGGGTTCTGGAGTGTGCAACACACAGAGTGTAATGTTCAGTACAGCTTTACGCACACACTGCAGTGTTCAGGATAGCTTTATGCACAGAGTGCTGCGGGAATGAAGCCATGTGAGTTCAGCTGAACTCACACAATTTCACTCTCGCTGGCAGTCTCGATTTCGGCCACAATTACAGAGACATCTGTGCAGGTTTTGCACCGATTAGGACGGTTCATTGACGGCAAATGGCGCAGAATTGACATGTCAAATTACAGCAGTGTGAACCAGGGCTTGTACTTGATTGGGTATTCTTTAACTGCTTGCTGACCGTATACTGTATATATAGACGGTGGCAAGGCAGCTCTCCTGGGCAGAATCATGTACCTAGTATGTGATCCTGCACTCCCGGGTCTGGGGCCACCAGCGACCCGCTCCCGCTGTGATTGGACACAATTGGAGCCAATCAGCGGGTCCAGCAGGTGCACTGTCCACCGTGACCCGCCAATCTTTTGGGACAAAGGCAGAACGTCAGTCTGCCCATGTAAACAAGGCAGATCGCCGTTTTGTGAGAAGGGAAGGTTGTGATCTTGTGTTCCTGTGAAGCAGGAACACGGATCTCTGCCTTCCCATAGTACAAGCACCTCACACAGTGTACACAAGCACAGGTAAGGCAGTTAACTCTTTAATCACCCCCGATGTTAAGAACATTCTCAGCCAACGTCATTGGTACAGTGACAGTGCATATTTTGAGCACTGATCACTGTATTAGTGTCACTGGTCCCCAAAAAGTGTCACTTAGTGTCCAATTTTCCGCCGCAATATCACAATCCCGGTCTAAGTCACTGATCGCCACCATTACCAGTATTAAAAAAAAAAAAAAAATTATATATAAATACAAAATTACATACGTTTTTTCCACAGTTTGTAGACGCTATAACGAATCAATATACACTTATTGGGATTTTACAAAAAATATGTAGCAGAATGCATATTGGCCTAAATTGATGAAGAAATTTAATTTTTTTTTCCATTCTTTTATTGGATGTGTTTTATTGCGGAAGGTAATATTGTTTTTTTTTTTGTTTATAGCGCACAAATTAAAAACCGAGGAGGTGATCAAATACCACCAAAAGAAAGCTCTATTTGTGGGAAAAAAGGGACACACATTTTATTTGGGTACAGCTTACCATGACCACGCAATTGTCAGTTAAAATAACTATAAAGTGCCATATCGCAAAAATGGCCTGGTCATAAAGAGGGGTAAACCTTCTGGAGCTCAAGTGGTTAAAAAGTGAAGCTTTACGACATTTACACTTATTATGGAAAATAAGTGTAACGGCATTTGCAGAGTGCAGAGTATTTGTCTTTAGTACATCCACACCACAGGGTGTTGCTTATGTTGAAATCTGCTGTACTTCAGAAGAACTGGGTGAGCAGATATCTTTCATTTCCCTGCTAAATAAGTACACATCTTTACTGATTTAGTCATAACCATTTTGACAAAAACCCTAATGTAAATAGCAGATATATAAATATATAGATAAAAAACACACAATATTTTGTTGAACCAATAACGTTTATTTGTATGTTCATTTTTATGATGATTACTGTAATATTTTAAATGAAATAGCCATTCACAAAAAAAAGGCATTTCAGGCAATTACCTACAATGAGAAAGAGAAAGTTACTGAGAGATTAGGGTGGGAGAGCTTGATCGAGAGCGCATTTAAAATGTTACTTTAAATTTTTATATATATATATACATATACACACACACACACATATATATATATACATATACACATATATATATACACACACACACAATATAAAAGATATAACAACACCAGACACTCTTTACTGCTCCCACCTTGTTCCTGCTGCACTTACCTCTGGGGTAGCCGAGTGGTTAGCAACCCCTACACTCACTGCATCTGTGAAGGGATTTTGAAATTACTGCTGTTCTTCCTTTTTTCTGTCTGTGCATTCAGGGTGGACAAAAATGGAATCTAATTGGTGCTAACTATTTAGAAACTAACTGGTCCATTCTAAAAAAGTGCAGACAGAGAAGATGTGAGGGGGGGGGGTTTCAAATCCCTGGACCGATGGAGTGATACTAAAAAAAAAAAATCATTTACTCACTCAGCAGATGCGCTTCTGCTGAGCGTTAAGAGAGCCTGACACTCCCCTTTCCTGATGAGCACCCAAATCAGGTTTACCCTCTTCCTGACCAGGCCATTTTTTGCGATACGGCACTGTGTTGCTTTAACTGACAATTGCGCAGTTGTGTGACACTGTACCCAAACAAAATTGATGTCCTACCCCCACAAATAGAGCTTCGTTGTGGTGGTATTTGATCACATGCTGATTAAATTCTTTGCGCTATAAACAAAAAAAGACCATACATTTTGAATAAAAAAACAATATTTTTTACTTTCTGCTATAAAACATTCCCAATAAAAAGAAATCGTTATCAATTTAGGCAAATATGTGTTCTGCTACATATTTTTAATAACAAAAAATCCCAATAATTGTATATTGATTGGTTTGCGCAAAAGTTATAGCTTCCACAAACTATGGAATAGATTTAGGCCCCTTTCACACTGGGGCAGTGCAGGCGCCAGAGGTAAAACTGCTATTTTTAGCGCTGATTTATCATTTTTTTAGCGGTGGTATTTGGGCACTAGCGGGGCGGTTTTACCCCCCCTGCTAGCGGCCGAAATAGGGTTAAAATCACCGCAAAGTGCCGCCCCATTTATATCAATGGGCAGGAGCGGTGAAGGAGCGGTATACACACCGCTCCAAAGATGCTTCTAGCAGGGCTTTTTTTTACCTCAGGCTTTCACACTGGAGTGCGAGGACAGGCTCTTCCAGGGCACTTTGCAGGCGCTATTTTTAGTGCTATCCATCTCCCCTGCCACTTTTCCTTGCTGGTTTAACATCAAGTCTCCAGTAACATCCGGCGTTTAGCGGTTTCTGACACTTTGGGGCGATCAGAGGACCCAGGCTGGAGCTCCAGGAACGCCAGGCTTACTAGCCATTTGCTGCGGTGGGAGGGTCGTAAGAACCAAGGCTGGGTATAAGTGACAAGCCATTATAGCTTGTATAGCTGGTAAGCCTTCATTTTGTGTGGTGGTGGATTCACTGTGTCCCTTGTCTATTGCAGACCTGTCACAGGGTGTTGGAGCGTTTATTCTTCTTGAATACACATGAAAGCGACTTTTTTTGTCATTTTTTTATCCGTTGTGTTTATTACACTAATTTATTATCAGGTTGTTTTATTTCACTTGTGAACACATTTGATGAGTCATTGAAGACCTGTCACAGGGTGTTGTAGCATTTGTTTTTCTTGAATACACATGAAAGAGACTTTTTTTGTTATTGTTTATTCGTTGTGATTATAACTAATTAATATTATTATCTAGTTGTTTATTTCACATGTAAACACATTCGATGATTCATTATTAGCGCAGCTTCTTATGTTATTAGAACAGGGAAATGCCTTGTTTACATTCTGCCTCTCCGTGCCACAATGGCGGGACACCGGCGGACATTGAGTCCACGGGACCCGCGGACACAGTCAGGCAGTACGGGGCGGTGCGCACGTGCCCACCAGCCCGCAAATTAAAGGGGATGTACAGGTATGCCCATTTGCCCACTGCTGCCATTGTGCCAACGTATATCGGCGTGCAGCGGTCAGCAAGTGGTTAAAGAAAAGGCTTGAAACTGACAGTTTCATTCAGGCCTGGATATGTCGTGGCATTTCCATTGAGTTTCCAATTGTAGCAGCAATCGATCAATCTATTTTTTTTTTGTCTTCAATATCTCAGCATCTGAAAAAATCCCCTCAAAAAAACTCTCTGTATCTAATATATATTTTTTACTTTGTTATAAAACATACCCAATAAAAAATAAATAATTATAAACATCAAATTTCTTCATAAATTTAGGCTAAAATGTATTTTACTACATGTCTTCGGTTAAAAAAAATAAAATAAAACTAAACAAGTGTATATTAATTGGTTCGCGTGAAGTTATTGCATCTACAAACTATGGGATATATACTGGAATTTTTATACTAGTAATGGCGGGGATCAGCAACTTATAGTAGGGCTGTGATAGTACGACAGTCAATCTGACACTTTGTGTGAACTGGCTGACTGCCACTAATACAGTGATCAGTGCTAACAATATACACTGACACTGGCTGGGAATAGTGTTGTGTAACGTGTGTACTGTGTGCTGCTTTTACTAAGGGATGTGCCGGTTTTATTCCCTTTGCAGGGAAACAAAAACGGCACAATCTATGTTGTCAGTAGAGAGCTCTGTGTTTTTTACATACACAGAGCTCTCTCCTGACACCAGCTCCACCATAAATTATTGTCCGGGACCCACTGATGGCCTTGTGCTGGAGCCACTGGCAGCACCTTTCCCCAGAAATGCAGAATCACGTAAATATACGTGATTCTTCACAGCTGGCTTCTATACGTGATTCTACATTGCTACAGTGCGTGGTAAGCAATTGGTGAAGGCATAGGCAAAAAGTGGTATTCACTTATTGGATTTATCATCAAGAGAATAAAACTGGCCATAGATGGTGTGATTTTCTTTCCTGTAACCATGGGAGCTATTATGAATCCCTCCCATGGAGTTATTGGCGGGGGAAAGGTGCGGGGAGCCATCTCTGCTAAAAGAACACAGGATTATTGCTAGCTGCTACAGGCACTGGCTATAATCGCTTGAAACATCTAAAATGCTGGTTGCACCCAATTGAATCGATCGACAATCAGCCTGCCCATACATGGTTTAATCTCGGCTGGTCCTTGCTGAACTGACCAAAATTTGAACCATCTATGGTCGGCTTAATTGGGGTTGTGAGTTAGCTAAAACATGGGCAGTCTGCTCAGATATACCTGGCTGTGCAGCATATTCGACACCCTCCTCATCTGTGGAGCTGTCCCCTTCTTCATCTCCTAGCAACACCGGCTTATGAGAACTGTTGTCTAAGTCCATTTGTCCACTCTGAGAGCTGAAAAAACAGAACACAAAGAATCTTAAACAGCCAGCCAGAGTAGAGAACTATGGATGACATTAGGCGGCTGCCTCCTGGCATTCTTCCTCTGGGTTTGATGCGTTGATGAGTTCAGCTCAGTGGCTTGCCGCAATTGCTCTTGCACCCATTACAGCCTCTGTAGTGTGTTAGAAGTATGAGACTAGACAGGTGGAGACTTGTGCAACAACAGGTCCTCGCCCCTGTCCCGCACAAGCCCAGAGTTGGTGCCAGCATAGGGCAGGTGCTGGGAATCCACCCATTCCCACTCACATTCCTCTAGTACAGGGATCTCAAACGGGTGGCCCTCCAGCTGTTGCAGAACTACAAGTCCCACCATGCCTGTGCCTAAAGGGAGTCATGCTTCTAACTGCCAAGTCTTGCAATGCCCCCTTGTAGTTTTGCAACAGCTGGAGGGCCACCAGTTTAAGACCCCTGCTCTAGTACCTCTTCCTCTCCCCACTCATCCCCAGTATTTTTCCCTCTCTCCTTCCCCAAAACTCTGCCTCATCCCCTCCCTCAGCCCGGATTTTTCATGCTGCCAGGGGGCTTGGTGCTGTTGTTGCTCATTGTCAGGGGCTCCCAGCAGGATTAAAGCGCTGCCTTGTCAGAACTCCATTCCTCACATCCAGGGTTGCCAACCCTCAGCGCCTTTTTGACAAAACATGAAGAATTTACTGACAGCACGTTTTTTTTTTACTGCCAACCTGAAAAATTACATCTATTTAAGATACATTAATAATTGAGTTTATTCAGCATGAAATGGAGCTTAGTTATGTAGCATGAGGCTGTATATTCTGCAATATTTACATTTTTTTTTTTTTTTTTTTTTTCCAGAAATTTTTATTGAGTTTTACAGAATACAAATGTAAAATACAAATACAAACGGTTCCAGCAAGGCATAAAAACACAAGCAAAAGGTCTAGAGGTATAAACTCATTCGCCTGGTATCTATATGCACAAACAAAGCTTTATAGTGGTCAATTATTGCCAAACAGTGAGCGTCACCGGTATAAAGCACACATAAATAGGATACCATTGTAAACATTAATAGATCAAGCGAACATGAAAAATCGTATTAATAATATGTCACAATCCGTTATATCTGAAACCGAACGTACGTCCACCCCTACAGGGAACTTGCTGTGGACGGGAGAAGGAGGGGAAAGGGAGGGGGGAGAGGAAAGGAAAAAAAAAAAAAAAAAAAAAAAAAAAAAAAAAAAAAAAAAAGGGGGGGGGGGGGAAAAAGTTTCGTAAGGAAAATCTATTCCTATTAGTGCAATTCACTCTTAGGGTTATTGAACTGGTACCGAATGATCAGAGCTATTGGACCGAAAATGTAACCAGCAAGACCAGATAGTACTAAATTTGTCATATCTATCTTGAGCTTGGTGGATAAGTTTTTCCATTTCCGCAATGCGGTCTACTTGCTTCATCCATTCGTTTACAGTAGGGGGCTGAGCCGACCTCCAATGCCTGGGGAGGCATTGAGTGGCTGCATTGATTAAATGCATTACAAGCGATTTATGATATGACCGCTTCGAGATGGACGTGTGGTGCAACAGAAATTGCGCTGGTGAGAAATCAGGAGTATAAGTAGTAATTTTAACGATTAGATCGTGTACCTCACGCCAGAAAGGTGCAATTAGGGGGCATTCCCACCAAATATGTAAGAAAGTGCCTTCAGCTGAATCACATCGCCAGCATACCGAAGGGATTTGCGGAAAAATTTTATGAATTTTGTCTGGTGTGCGGTACCATCTAGAAAATATTTTATATCTATTTTCCTGAGTGGAAACATTTATTGAACCCTTATGCATACAGTCAGCTATAGCGTCCCAGTCAGCGGTAGAGAAGGTGTGGGAGAGGTCTGTCTCCCATAGTTGTTGAACCTTGTGTAAGGGAGTGGTATCAACATGAAATAGTGCTTTAATCTGCGAGATCAAGTGTGACTGTGGCTCAGAGCTACTACATAAGGACTCAAAGGGGTGAAGGTCTCGACACCAGTGTGTAGTCGATCTATTATGTGTCAGGAAATGTCGAAGTTGAAGGAATTTGTAAAATGGAATGCGGAGTTCAGGAAATCTAGAGGAGATTTCAGCAAGTGAAAGGAGGTTACCATTGTGAAAAAAATCGCGTGCTCTGTACGTGCGGGGATGTACAGGGTCGTCCAAATTGCAATCATTTATACCGGCTAAAAATTCCGGGTTTCCGGATATTGGTGTCATAGGACCATTAGTTGTGTCTAGCTGGAGAGCTGAGCAAGATGTTCGGAAAGCTAGCAAAGTGGGTCCTATCAGTGGGTGTGTGGAGCATGCATTGGGAAGTGAGGCTGGTTTAATCCAAGGAAGGTTCAAAAGAGGGAGGTGTGAAAAGGCCTGCTCAATACGGACCCAATCCTTATTGGCACTATGCACATGCCAATCCACAATTCTTGTGAGGTGGACAGCCCGATGGTAAGTTTTTAAATCCGGCAATCCTAGTCCCCCCAGCCTTTTCGGGAGGATTAGCTTATTCCAGCTTAATCTAGGGGCACGATGAGACCATACAAATGACCTGCACATGCGACTATAAGATACAAAGAAGGAGGAAGGAAGCTGAATAGGGATAGTATGTAATAAATAAATCAATCTAGGCAGGACATTAAGTTTCAGTATGGCAATTCTTCCAAACCATGAAAATGATCCCTTATGCCATTGTAAGAGATCATCTTGTAGTTTAAGGAGAATGTTTCTAAAATTACAGTCATACAACCTGGCCAGGTCAGTTGGAATGCGAATTCCTAGATATATCAATGCTGAGGCTTCCCACCTAAATGGGTAGTTATTTTGACAAAGTGTGACCGTGGCCGCAGGTAGTGTGATATTTAGAGCTCTGGATTTGTCAAAATTAATTTTAAAATTTGATAGAGTTTGGAAGGTGTTTAGATCATGAAGGAGGTTAGGGATGGTAGTAATCGGGTCAGTCAGAAACAGTAGTATATCGTCCGCATATGCGGCCATTTTGCAGGATTGGGATTTAATGTCGACTCCTTTAATATTGGGGTTATCCTTTATTTTGCGAAGAAGGGGTTCCATAGTTAGAATAAATATAAGGGGGGACAAAGGGCACCCCTGTCTCGTGCCGTTGGAGATGGAGAAGGCGTCCGACAGGCGGCCATTGACCCTCAGTCTAGCAGTGGGGACCGAGTATAGTGCCATTATCATCTGTGTAAAGGTAGTTGGAAAACCAAGAGTCTGAAGCACTGCTTGCATATAGTCCCATGCCACCCTGTCGAACGCCTTCTCCGCGTCCAACGACAAAAAGAAACCCCTTGTGGAAGAAGATGTTAGCCAATTGTGTATATTGAGGGCCTTAGTGGTATTGTCCCTAGCCTCCCTTCCAGGGACAAAGCCCACCTGGTCCGTAGAAATCAGATTCGGAAGAAGAGGCAAGATCCGATTCGCCAAGACCTTAGCATACAGCTTGATGTCCACATTTAATAAGGATATGGGACGGTAATTAGAAATTAGTGTCGTATCCTTCCCTGGTTTAGGGAGTAACGTAATATGTGCCTCCAGGATGTCCGCGTGTCTTACATCGGTAGAGGAAAAGTTATTAAACGTTGCAGCAAAGTGTGGTATTAGTTGGTCCGAAAAGGCTTTATAGTAGCCTGCAGTAAGACCGTCCGGCCCTGGGCTTTTGCCCGCCTTAAGTTGTTTCAAGGCTGCGGTTACTTCCTCCACTGATATAGGAGAGGCTAAACTCGCCACCTCTTCCGAATCCGATAAAACGGGACAGTAGCTAGAAAGGAATTCCTGAATTAAAGCCTGTCTGCGTGAAATGTGATCCGCTGAGGTTTGCGCAGGTAGGTTGTATAATTTATGGAAATATGCAACAAATTGTTGCGTAATAATGTTCGTGTCTTCCAACGTGTCACCTGTGGGGGTCTTTATCTCGTGAATGGTATGAAGAGCTTTTTTCTTTTGTAAGGCTCTCGCTAACAGCTTCCCAGCTTTATTACCAAACTCATAAAAAAGTTTATGTGTTAAAGCAAACTTGCGTTTTATTGTTTTCTGTAATTCTTCTAAAAGGTTTTCCCTGGCTTCAGTAAGAGCCTCTAAGCAGCTGTTCGCTAAAGAACGTTTATGAGCTTTTTCTAGGGATTGAATACGCTCAGTTAGTTCTCTGATACGAGCCGTTTTAAGCTTTTGTCTTTTTGCCGCCAACGAGATAAAAACACCCCGCATGACACATTTGTGTGCCGCCCAGGTTGTGATAGGGTGCACCTCTGTATTTGTGTTCTCTAGAAAATATTGTTGCAAGCTATCAGAGATGGTCTGTTTATCAACCTCATCCAATAGCAAGGACTCATCTAGGCGCCAAATTGGGGATCTGGAGTAAGCTTGCCGGAAAGAGAGGGTAATAGAGATGGGGTGATGATCTGATAGGACCATAGGGGCTATTGTGGCACTATCAAGAGAGGGCAAATCAGCTTGTGTAATAAAGAAGTAGTCCAGCCTGGAGTATTTGGAGTGTGGAGGGGAAAAAAAAGTGTAATCCTGTGAGCGAGGATTGAGTGTTCTCCAGGTATCGTGAAGTGTCAGCGTTTGCAATTGAGATTTAATCGATCGAAGGGCTCGATATGGCAAAGAGGATACACCATTGGAAGTATCCAGGATAGGTGACAATGGAACATTAAAATCACCACCTAATACCAGCATACCAGATTGAAAAGCTGTGAGTTGATGTAAAGTATTATGAAAAAATGTCACCTGCTGTTTGTTAGGAGCATAGATATTCGCGATGGTGACGGGTTTGTTATAGAGCTGTCCTTTGATGAAAATAAATCTACCCTGTGTATCTCTCTGAATATCAGATATTTTGATGGGGCAGTGTTTGGAAATTATAATAGCGACTCCCTTGGATTTCGCCGCATCATTCGACGAGTGATAAACCGTTGGGTAGTGGTGGTTGCAAAGTTTAGGAATGGAGTCGGATCTGAAGTGAGTCTCCTGTATTAGGGCAATATGTGCTCTAGCCTTGTGTAAAGATAGCAATAGTTGCGATCTCTTTTCGGGCGTGTTGAGCCCCCTAATATTAACCGAATATAGTGTAAGCTGAGTGTGACTAGGTGGAGCAGGGGTTACATTACTGTGCGACATGACTAAACAGAGGTAAATAATAAAAAAAAAAAGAAAAAAAAAAAAAAAAAAAAAAAAAAAAAAAAAAAAAAAAAAAAAAAAAAGGGGGGGGGGGGATGGAATAGGAAGGTAGGAGAACTGGTGGAAAAAACCGATAGATGGGCGGAAGGTATCCGCCACCACTAAAGGATATAATATCGGTTGGATACTAAAGAGCAAGAGGCGCCCACGTCTCTGTACAGAAACGTGTGCACCAATGTACTCCCCAGTGTGGGGGTTGCCCTGGAGTGAGCCGAGGTATTATAATAAGAAAAATGTGTGTGATGATAAGGGAAGGGACGACACCCCGGGACATCGGAATACAGTGTAAAGGAGGTGAGGGTGTTTAAGTTGTTAGAAAAAGCGCTAGAGCCATTGTCTGGGGACAATGAGAACCATAGCCGGCCCAAATGGTAGGGGACGTGAAAGGCATACAACAATTAGGTATATGCTACCAAAGTATTAGACAATATATGGCACAATCTTAGAAGGTTATATAATTCTAGTGCCAATGTCAAAATCCACTTTTAATCGAAAAACATTAGTATAAAATCCGTGAACTTGCAAACTTTGTCAGTGAGCATCTTATGAGTATTTACCTGAAAACAGGAACCACTGCCAAACCTATGCTTAAAACAAGTACTCAAATCGGACAAATATGACCGAGCGTTGCCTACAGGAATTGAAGAGAATTCCAACTTATGCTTCACTCAGAAACACATATAGGTAGATCATACATCTCTGTTCGCCTATCAGGACGTTGTCCTTCAGGAGGAAAGCACCCCCTGTTTGGACCGTTTCAAAACCCGCAAATGAGAGGTCGGTTCTGGGCTTACCCAGAAGAGGATATACGTCCAGAGATATATGCATTAGAGAAAGACCATATTAGAACCTGAGTGAATTCTACCACATGTATTAACACCATAGGAAAGAAAAAATAATATAGAGCTTCCACATAACTAAACGAGCAGGATTATTAATTATAAAGCAAACCTCCCAGGAAAGCATAGTGAAATCCAGTCAGCATTCAGTCAGTAAAGATGGCCAGAAACCTCTGACCAGGTAATCAAAAACGTCTAACCATCCAGAACAGGCCATTAACTTGCAGTTCAGGTGTCCCATGGAACGTAGTAACTAGGCAGTATCTCATCAAGGTTCAATAAGATCATATGCACTAACACTGCCACTGAAAGCAGGCCGTATTAATGAGCAGGAGTAGGGAAGAAGGAGGTGGCGAAGCAACATTGCAAAGTTAAGTTGAACGTTCCCAAGACCAATAGGATCTAAAGACTGAGAAAGAGCATTCTGGGAAAGGTAGTTCGCAGTCTGCATACCAGAAGGTTTGTAGTAACTTGAGACCTTATGAATGGGAGGAGGCAGATAGTGCCCTTGGTAAAGAGTATTACTCACTTACACCCGTAGGAAACACTATTCAGTGTGGCAGCCGTAGAACGTAGCTTAAACAGGCCGCTCCATCAAGAGCTGAGCGCGGCAAAAAAAAAGGAGCAAAACTGGGAAAAAGCAGAGAGTAACAATAATAAAAAAAAAAAACCCAAGGGTGATAAAAACCTGAAAACAGTGTCATTTCTTCCTGTGTATTGCGCCAACAATGCTCAGAGGCGCCCATACTTCTCCCTGCAGGCCATATTTAGCGATCCCTCCGAGCTCTTCGGGATCTCGGGGAGGCAGAAGGGCTACGATCCCTTTGGGTAGTATCTGATGCGGGATGATGCCTAGATCCAGATGAAGAGCGTCTCCTACGATATCTCGATTCCTGATATTCCATCCTTTCCGCCTGAGAATCCGCAGGTTTGTATAGCGGCTGCCGAAAGTTGGCGTACCAATTAGGTACTTCAACAAGGGGGATCCCCAGGGTGGCGCAAAAAAGGGGTAAATCTTCCGGCACCTTCAGGTGTGCCGTGCGCCCCAGGTGAGTGGCGGATAAACAGAAGGGGAACCTCCATTTGTACAATATGTTTCTAGATCGCAGAACATCCAAAAGAGGCCTCAATTCTCGACGGTGCTGCAGGGTAATTCCCGATAAATCTTGGAAAATCTGAACCGGGGCAGACTCGAAAGATAGGGACTGCCTGCTCCGGGCGCCTTTGAGGATGTCTTCTTTTAGATGATAGTCCACCAGACAACATACGATATCCCGCGGTGGATCGTTTTCTCTCCCTCTAGGCCGGAGAGCCCGATGAATCCGCTCCATTTCAATAACGGTGTGAGCAGGTCTATCAAGAATGTCGTTGAAGAGAGTGGTGATCGCTCGGGAAAGGTTTTCGTTGTCGATGGTTTCCGGAAGGCCGCGCACTCTTAAATTATGGCGCCGACCTCTGTTGTCGAGGTCTTCCGTATGCCTCTGGAGATCTCTAAGCTGCAAAGTATGGAAGTCCACCTTCCTTGCCGTCTTACGGATCTGCATCTCATGGCGTTCGGTGACTTTCTCCACAACGTGAACTCTGTCTGTCAGTGCTCTGATGTCTAAGCGTAGCTCAGCTATGGCCGCCGACAAGGTGTCCTTTATATCCGCGGCCACATTTCGAAGGTCCTGTATATTAATCGGGGTAGCCATAGCAGTCCCGCTCGACACATCATTGGGAGTTGTAGGAGCCGGTCGTGAGTCAGTCATGATAAGTTCCATTGGCGGGAGAGCGCGCGTTTGTGAAGCTGGAGACTGCCTCCGGCGGGAAGGCGCCATGTTCCCTCTCTGAGACCGAAACATCTCCGGAATGTTTTGGCTCATATTGTCGCTTTGTGCGCGGGGGGACCGGGACCTAGACGTTGAGGAATGTCTAGAGGCTGTCCCCATCGTGTCTCGTAGGCAGAAATGAAATTTTCACCGCAGTATTTGATGAAAGCAGTCCCGGGGTGTCGAGAGCTCTTCACCTAAGCGTCCGCCATCTCTCGCAGCCAGGCCACGCCCCCATATTTACATTTTTTGGTAAACTCATTCATTGATGCATTCACACAATTTCACAGTAACCATGAAATATAACAAAGTTCAGGAATATTCCTTTATCCCATTGTTTTGCAAATATATGTACACTAAAAAAACTGTATGAATCAGTTCTGTTATCGCTGTTTTACTAAGGGCCGGTTCACACTGCAGGCGCGGCGAGGCATCTCCGACTTGCCTCGCCGCGACCTGCGGGGACCTCAGCGGCGACTTGCAGAGGACTTCTGTATAGAAGTCAATGCAAGTCGCCCCCGAAGTCGCCCAGAAGTAGTACAGGAACCTTTTTTCTGAGTCGGAGCGACTCGAGTCGCTCCTCTCAGAACGGTTCCATTGTACAGAACGGGGGCGACTTGCGGGAGCGAGGCGAGGCGAGTCGTGTCGCCTCGCATCGCCCGCTGTGTGAACCGGCCCTAACCTGGTAGCTTATTATTTTAAATAGGAAACCTTCATTTTGTTTGCAAATATTAAAGATTCTGACTAACATAAAGAATGAGTCCTTACATTTAAAGAGCACCTGTCATTTCAGATATATCATGGCAGCACCTGTTAGTGGGCATCTACTCACCTGCTGACGCCACATCGCTCACCTTGCTGTGTCACTGCCGCTTTACCAGCCGCCCCATTAAAGTGAATGGGACTGTCGGTGAGTCAACAGTGGGTCAGAGGAGGGCTCTGCAGGACAGAGGTGACAGTTGCTCTTTAAAATGTACGATTTAAATCAAGCCTTTTTACTAGTGATTTAAATCAAATCCACCCGGCCCTGATCATCAGTGGAGCCTCATTAGTGCCCTGATCATAATCACTAGTAAAAAGGCTTGATTTAAATCATAATTTTTAACCACTTGCTTACTGGGCACTTAAACCCCCCTCAGTCCCAGACCAATTTTCAGCTTTCAGCGCTGATGCACTTTGAGTGACAATTACGCGGTCATACAACACTGTACCCAAATGAAATTTTTATCATTTTTTTCCCACAAATAGAGCTTTCTTTTGGTGGTATTTAGTTACAGCTCGGAGTTTTATTTTTTGCTAAACAAACAAAAAAAGATGCAAAAAAAAAAAAAAAAAAAAAATCATGTTTTAATAGTTTGTTATAAAATTTTGCAAACGGGTCATTTTTCTCCTTCATTGAAATGCGCTGATTAGGCGGCACTGATAGGCTGCATTGGTGGGCACTGATGGGCTGCATTGGTGGGCACTGATGGGCTGCATTGGTGGGCACTGATAGGCTGCACCGGTGGGCACTGATAGGCATAGTTAAGGCGGCACCGATGGGCACAGATAAGGCGGCACTGATGGGCAAAGATGGGCACAGATAAGATGGCACGGATGGGTGGCACGGATGGGCACTGATAGGTACCACAGATAGATGGGACTGATGGGCACTGATAGGTGGCACTGATAGGTGGCTCTGATAGGTGGCACTGCTGGGCGGCACTGCTGGGCACTGATGGGCGGCACTGCTGGGCACTGATGGGCGGCACTGGGGTGCAGCACCTTTGAGGCAGATTGGGTGGCACTGTGGGTGGCACTGTGGGGTGGCACTGTGGGTGGCACTGTGGGCACTATGGGCACTGACGGGGGGCACTGACGGGGGCACTTACTTTTGCTTTTATTTTACTTCAGGATGGCACTGCGGGAGGCAGGTGGGCACAGGCAGGTGGCAGGTGGTCCCTTGTATTGATGGCCGTGATCGGGACTGATGTCCCGATCACGGCCGCCGGTGATCGGCTTTTTTTTTCTCTCCTCGCGCTGTCAGCGCGAGGAGGAATAATAGCCGATTACCGGCTCCGTTCTATCACATGATCAGCTGTCATTGGCTGACAGCTGATCACGTGATAAGGGGTCGGGATGGACCCCTTACACGGATCGGTGATCAGGCGAGTCTCACGGACTCGCCGATCACAGAGCGCGCCGCGCGCGCCCCTCAGGGGGCGCGCAGGCCGCTCGTAACCGGGACGACGTCAATAGACGTAGTCCCGGAAATGTAGGTCCGCGCTAATGCCGTCATTTGGCAATAGCGCAGATCTGAAGTGGTTAAAGAGCAACTGTCATCTCTGTCCCACAGCGGCTCCTCCTCTGACCCGCTGTTGACTCACCGACAGTCCCATTCACTTTAATGAGACAGCTGGTGATGCGGCGTTGACACAACAAGGTGAGGGATGTGGTGGCAGCAGGTGAGTGGATGCCCACTAACAGGCACTGTCATGATGAATCTGAAATGACAGGAGCTCTTTAAATGTAAGGACTTAGGCTTCATGCACACGAGACGCAGATGCAAACGCTGCTGGACACATGTTGAAACCGGCGTTTAGAAACGCGCGTTTTGCCGCGATTTTTACCGCGATTTAGCGGCGTTTTACCGCGTTTGCGTCTAGAAGCGTTTAGTTAAGCTAACATCATGGACCCTCCCCAGCTCAAAAATTAACTATTTCAGCAATTTTGTGAGACCAGAGTGAGTAGCAGCAGCTGTGAGAGCTGCAGTGTACTTGTATTTAGCGTGTCACTTGCCACGGCACCTGCCACAAGTTGTGGATTGTCCACTTGCCACGTGACTTGCCACATCACCTGCCACGTCACTTGCCATGTCATCTGCCACAAGTTGTGGATTGTCCAACTGCCACGTCACCTGCCACAAGTTGTGGATTGTCCACTTGCCACGTGACTTGCCACATCACCTGCCACGTCACTTGCCACGTCACCTGCCACAAGTTTTGGATTGTCCACTTGCCACGTCACTTGCCACAAGTTGGGGATTGTCCACTTGCCACATCACCTGCCACAAGTTGTGGATTGTCCACTTGCCACGTCACTTGCCACATCACCTGCCACGTCACTTGCCACGAGATGTGGATTGTCCACTTTCCACGTCATCTGCCATGCCACCTGCCACAAGCTGTGGATTGTCCACTTGCCATGTCACCAGCCACATCACCTGCCACAAGTTGTGGATTGTCCACTTGCCACGTGACTTGCCACATCACCTGCCACAAGTTGTGGATTGTCTACTTGCCACGTCACTTGCCACATCACCTGCCACGTCACTTTCCACGTCACCTGCCACAAGTTGTGGATTGTCCACTTGCCACGTCACCTGCCACAAGTTGTGGATTGTCCACTTGCCACGTCACTTGCCACGTCACCTGCCACAAGTTGGGGATTGTCCACATCACCTGCCACGTCACTTGCCACATCACCTGCCACAAGTTGTGGATTGTCCACTTGCCACGTCACTTGCCACATCACCTGCCATGCCACCTGCCACAAGTTGTGGATTGTCCACTTGCCACGTCACCAGCCACATCACCTGCAACAAGTTGTGGATTTCCACTTGCCACGTGACTTGCCACATCACCTGCCACATCACTTGCCACGTCACCTGTCACAAGTTGTGGATTGTCCACTTTCCACATCACTTGCCACCTGCCATGTCACTTGCCACAAGCTGTGGATTGTCCACTTGCCACGTCACCTGTCATGTCACTTGCCACGTCACCTGCCACAAGTTTTGGATTGTCCACTTGCCACGTCACTTGCCACGTCAGCTGCCACATCACTTGCCACAAGATGTGAATTGTCCACTTGTCACATCACCTGCCACATCACTTGCCACATCACCTGCCACGTCACTTGCCACGTCACCTGCCATGTCACTTGCCACGTCACCTGCCACAAGTTTTGGATTGTCCACTTGCCACATCACTTGCCACGTCAGCTGCCACGTCACTTGCCACAAGATGTGGATTGTCCACTTGTCACATCACCTGCCACATCACTTGCCACATCACCTGCCACAAGTTGTGGATTGTCCACTTGCCACGTCCCTTGCCACGTCCCCTGCCACGTCACCTGCCACAAGTGGATTGTCCACTTGCCACATCACTTGCCACATCACCTGCCACAAGTTGTGGATTGTCCACTTGCCACGTCACCTGACACAAGTTGTGGATTGTCCACTCGCCACGTCACTTGCCACATCCCCTGCCACAAGTGGATTGTCCACTTGCCACGTCACTTGCCACGTCACCTGCCACAAGTTATGGATTGTCCACTTGCCACGTCACATGCCAGTCACCTGCCACAAGTTGTTGATTTTCCACTTGCCACGTCACCTGCCAGGTCACTTGCCATGTCACCTGCCACAAGTTGTGGATTGTCCACTTTCCACGTCACTTGCCACTTCACCTGCCACGTCACTTGCCACAAGTTGTGGATTGTCCACTTGCCACATCACTTGCCACCTGCCATGTCACTTGCCACAAGTTGTGGATTGTCCACTTGCCACGTCACTTGCCACCTGCCATGTCACTTGCCACAAGTTGTGGATTGTCCACTTGCAATTGCTTAAAATATTTTTCTAATGGTTTTTCATCATTTGCAATCATTTTTGAGATTTTTAATGTAAAAAAAAAGGTCACCTTTAAAAACGCATATAAACGCAAACGCGGCTAAACGCGGTAGCGGCGTTTTGCCGCGTTTTACCGCGTTTTGCCGCGTTTTGCGTCTAAAACGTGGAAATTTTGGTTTCTGAACGCATTTTTTTGCTTCTGGAAAAACGAGACTAAACGCAACTGCATAAAAACGGAAAAAAACGAGACTGTGTGCATGGACACATAGGATAACATTGAATGAGTTCAGGGGCAGTTGAAAAAACTGTCCAACTGCATCTGAACGCGCGTTTAACTGCGTCTCGTGTGCATGAGGCCTTATTCTTGCTGATAAATCTTTAATATTTACAAACAAAATGAAGGTTTCCTATTTAGAATAATAAGCTGTCAGGTTAGTAAAACAGAAATATCAGAACCAATTCAATCATACAGTTTGTAGTGTACATAGATTTGCAAAACAATGGGATAAAGGAATATTCCTGAACTTTGTTTTCTCATGGTTACTGTGAAATTGTGTGAATGCATCAATGCAGTGCATGTTATCTCAGCTCGCAGAGCTTGGATTCATTGAATTATTTTACCAAAAATTTTAATATTGCAGAATATACAGCCTCATGCTACAAAACTAAGCTCAATTTCATGCTAAATAAACTATGAATGTATCTTAAATTTAAAACTATTTTTAGACAGATTTTTACTCCAGAAGCATTTTATTAAAATAAATTTGATAAAAATAAAAAAAAATCCGAGCCTCATCAGTGCCCTTATCATCAGTGGAGCCTTATAGGTGCTCTAATCATCAGTGCCCTGATCATCAGTGCAGCCTCATCAGTGCCCCGATCATCAGTGCAGCCTCATCAGTGTCCCCCGATCATCAGTGCAGCCTCATCAGTGCCCTGATCATCCACTTGTCAATATGATCAGTAGTTAGGAAATTAGATGTGTAACTTATGCCCCTAGAACACCTGAAAGGGGTTGTAAATCCTCGTATTTTTCATCCTATGCATTAAGGTGAAAAAACACCTGGCAGTGTCCGGCCCCCCAGCTGCCCCCCCCCATTTTACTTACCTGAGCTCCCAATTTCCCTCAGCTGGGACACGCTGTCCTCTCCACAGGGTCTGGGCTCTTGATTGGATAGATTGATAGCATTGCAGCCATTGGCTCCCGCTGCTGTCAATGAAATCCAATGACGTGGGTGGGGGGGCGGGGCTGAGTTATACATTTGGCGGCTATGGACTCCGAATGCTGGACTCGGGAGCGTGTCCACAAGGTAACTCCCTTGGAAAGCGTTTCTCCTAGGGGGTTATCTGATGCGGGGAGGAGCCGCAAGAGCCACTGAGGGACCCCAGAAGTTGGTGTTCGGGGACCACTCGGTGCAAAACGAACTGCACACTGCACAGTGGAGGCAAGTATTTGTACTGTCCTGGCACTGATGAGATGGTCTGAGGCTGCTGGCATGGTACAAAAGACGGTCAGAGATGTGATCTGGTCTCGTATCTACAATCTGTATATGTTTATCACATGTGTTAGCATTTCCACATCCCATTTAGTAACAAAAACAAATACTGCCCAAGGGACTTTGCTAAGAAACGCCAAACAATAGTAGATATCCTAAAATACATCAATCTTATTACAAAGACATAAAAGCATATATAAAATCACAGGTATTCACAGGTCAATGTTCATAGTAACATATGAAATAATCACAGACTGTAAAGTGGCTGAGCTATATCAGTGCTATGTTCCTAGAAAACCTTCTTAACGTGTTTTATGAAACTCCGTTCACTTCTTCAGGAGAAATGGTATAAGTGTTCAAACTGTAAAAAAGATTAGACATAAGTACAACAAAAGAACATATACTTCGTTATCCAGTGTTGTGCAAACCATATCACCCAATGCCCGGGACATGCAGATACGGGCGCTGGACAATTTTTTTTTTTACATTTAGCCCTGCTGTGGGCAAGAAGCAGGGTTTACTTTATGTGTTTTCAGTGCAATTGTCAAAGGTAGTTGTTCAGCTGTATAGGTGCGATTCAAATGTTATTCTGATAAGATTTCAGGGATGAGATTCTAAATATCCTTTTGTTCAATGCAAAATAAGTACTGCTGTGATTTTCAATCTACCTTCATATGCTAGAAATGTTGTCTATCCTCTTTTCTACAAAACTGCCTTCCACCCACTTCTATGCAAATCTTTCTCCTAGCCACTTCCATGCAAAAAATCTATGAATCACATCCTATGTGAACAGTTATCACAGAATGCCACTATACTGTGCGAGTTGGAAACTCATTGCTCCAAACTCACACAAGATCCAAATTGCACCGTATAGATGTGAATGTCTTTCATAGAAAATAATGTATTTTCAGATGCCATGCAAATCTATGCCTTTGGGATTGTCTGTGACCTGCATCAGATTGCCATCAGTGTGAACGGGGACTAAAGCCTCGTACACACGATCTAATTTTCTGCAGACAGAGCTTTGGACTTTTGTCCGAAGGGCGTGTGCCTAGATTTTGACTTGCATATAAACGACACACAATTGTCGGCCAACAAACACTAACGTAGTGATGTACTAGACATACTACGTGTTTTTTCCTCTCTTTAGCGCCACCCTTTGGGCACCTTCTGATAATTTTGTGTTTGGTGAGCATTACTTCCGAGCATGTGTTTGTACTTTGGACTTTTGTCCGACGGACTTACCGTATATAATCGTGTATAGGTCGACTCGAATATAAGCCGAGGCCCCTAATTTACCACAAAAAAACTGGGAAAACTTATTGACTCGTGTATAAGCCGAACATGAGACATGCAGCAGCTACTGTTACAGCAAAAGTGTGGAAAAGAGGTTCAACAATGCCCATCTGCAGCTGCATACCTCCCTGTGTACCTCCCTGTGTCCATTGCAGCCTACCTGTGTCCTGTGCATGCCTCTGTGTGCCAATCTGCAGCCTCTGTGTCCTTCTGCAGCTCTGTGCCCATCTGCAGCTCCGTGTGCCATTTTGCACCGATCAGCATAAAAACATACGGCGGCCATTCCACTGTTCAAAAGCCGCACCTCTCCTCGTCTGTGACAGACGGCGGCCATTCCACTGTTCAAAAGCCGCGCCTCCCTGTCTGTGATAGGCGGAACACTCAATTTCCCAGCAGTCAGTGTTCCGCCTATCACGGACATCCGCTCATCCTCATACTACGGACAAGGATGAGAGGCTTTTGGCAGGGAGGCGTGGCTTTTGAACAGTGGAGTGGAACAGTGGAATGGCCGCCGTCTGTCTGCATGACACGCTGATCAGGTAGGCAGACGGCGGTGACTCGAGTATAAGCCGAGGGGGGCACTTTCAGCCTAAAAAAAGGGGCTGAAAATCTCGGCTTATACTCGAGTATATACGGTATGTACACAAGATCGTAAAATCTGACAACAGCCCATTGTCCTCAGAAAATTTTAAAGCCTGTCATCTAATATTTGTCTGCGGAAAATCCGACAATTGTCCGATGGAGCGTACAAACTGTCAGATTTTCGGCCAACAGTCTGTCATCACACAATTCCCGTCTGAAAATCTGATCGTGTGTACGAGGCTTAAGGCGTCCGTTTACACCTGAGCATTTTGGAATTGCGTCAAAATTGCTGCGATTCTATCTGGATTTCAAAACGCAATACAATCGCAAAACGCAGGTTCAGCTGCCATTATTTTCGATGGCACCTAAAACGCAGTGTGGTTTTGACGCAAATTATTGCAGCTTCTTTTGGGGCAACAAGCTTCACACGATGCGACTTGCTGCAACTACCGTGCGATAAATCATGTGACAACTCTGGCAAAACTGTACCACATTTTAGTTGTCATCGAAACTAATGGCACCCGAACCTGCGTTTTGAGATCGTGTGCAAAACCGCATTGATTCTGCCGCAATCCCAAAACACCCAGGTGTTAATGGGGCCTCATGGAACGGACACTAGAGCTGGATTTGGCTGCTCAGCATGCACTTTTTTTGATCACCTAATGCTTCAGTGTGTGAGGCAGGGTCGTCATTAAGGCAGGGCAAAAGGAGCAGCTGCCCTGGGCCCTGTCATTGTTGTGGGGCCCAAAGCAGCTGCTTCATACTTGCCAACTATCCCAGTTTAAATTCCCTTGCCCCTTGAAGTTTTAGTCCCATACTGTGTCCTGACATCTCAGTGTGAAGTGCTGCTACTAATGCTGCCCATCTCTGCCCTATTGTTGGGTTGATGTGAATAACCGCCAATCACATGTAAATAGGGGCGGCATTCATATGTAAATAGCTGCATCCGGCAGCACAGATATGTAAATAAAGGTGGCATTCATATGTATATCATGCCCCCTGCAGTGAGGAGATGATGTGCTGTAACCTCTAGCAACCAATCAGTGAGAAGTATTACTGTACAGTAATCTCTAGCAACCAATCAACAAGCAAAAACCATGTGCTGTAACATCTAGCAACTAATCAGTGAGCTTTAATGTGTGCTGTAACCTCTAGCAACCAGTCAGTAAGTGGTAATAATACACTGTAGCCTCTGGCAACCAATTGCTGCCTGATTTGATACAGTAAACTGATTTTAAGTCTAGCTATTTATTGTATGTCTCAGAGCAGATGGAGAGCGAAATTGTATGGGGGGGGGGGGGGGCCCAAGAAAATGTTTGCCTGGGGTCCAATCAATATTAAAGACGGCCCTGGTGTGAGGGTAACCTGAGGAAATAAAGTTGTTTTTTTTCCTCTCATTGAGGCCGGCGCCTCATTTACTTGCTCAGCAGATGTGCTTCTGCTGAACATTAAGAGAGCCTGACACTCCCCTTTGCTGGTGAGCACTGAATCGGTGCTCGCCACATTGCAAAGTCTCTTCTCCTCCCCGCTAGTCCCTGGGTTTGGTGCTGGAGACCGGCAGAGAGGTGAGAAGATAAACAGTGCAGTGTTAAAACCTTATTTAGATATGGTTTTGGTTAAAATAATTTATTTTTATTTTTATCAATAACAAGTAGATTGGGATTATAGTAAAAAACTTGACCCTAAACTTGAATCTTAACCCTTTGAGAAAGTCACGAGGGTGTGACGCAACGCGTCAGGGAAGGAGCTGTGGTGTTACACTTGTCACTTCCAGTCGCGGCCGAGACCGGAAGTTCGGATCGTACGACGCTATCTGCTGTTCTCAGCCTTTATGTAAGTGACCAGTTATCATATTAAATTACCTATTTGAATTACTACACATGAGAGCCCCCCTGTCCCTTTATTTCATACTCTATGTACCGCACACTGTACTGGGAGATATGTGAAGAGTTTGAGAAAGGAATGTACAGTTATATACTATCTGCTGGATGGAGGAAGATGGAGTAGCTTTTTGCTTTCATACAGAGTCTGCTTACTAAGCTTTTGAGGTGAGAGGCTGGGGGAAACTGGTGGTGCACCTGTTTGGCACTGAAGTTGCTTGCTGGAATATCACTTGCTTGGAAGTCACGTTTTTTTGCATGGACTTTGATATATGCTCACGAAGCAATTATATGGACTTATATTAAGTCGACACGTTTTATTCTTTACTGCATTTATTTGCACATTTTATTTCAGCCACTTTTTATTATTTCCTGATTGTGCTATTTATATATTTATTTTCACATGATTGTTCTATGTACGCACAATTTTCATTTTTTCTAGTGTATTGCCTTATATTGCACATTGGAACACTTTGTGAGGTGGATTCACTTTTCTCACTTATTTATGTGCTTAGAGTTTTTTGGAATATTTTAGTCTAGTTTGCTGGTAGCGCCGCATTCATTATTAACACAAGTAGATTGGGATGTAGTCCCTTGGACAGGTAGTTTAGCTTAGCCGCCTCACATGGTGAATCCTCCAGAGGCAGCCACGTGAGGTGGCGAAAATAGTTGAGGTGGAGCCTGGCGGTAGATTCCCTACTATTGAGCGAGACTGTCATGTCTTATATATGCCTATATTATCCTTAATAAATGTGAGTTTAATACTAGCTGGGGGCAGAGAGTGGTTTATTGTTAATCCCTCGGATGCTGCACTATAGGAGGGACTATCGTTCGTATTTTACATGTATTGCTGCATTGCCAGTAGTCACTGGACCTAAAGTTTGGAGTTATCATTGTGGAAGGAGTAAACACCTGCTGTTGATTCCCCTTTGTTGTGATGATCCCTTGGAGGGGATATACGCAGAGTGCAAGGCGTTTGACCCTTTTAGGGTCACTTCAAGGAGGTGAGCGAGCAATTTATGTGGCGGTGGGATCACTTTTTCCTCTGAGTTTGTTTTGAAGATTCACCACACAAGTCATCTTTTTTGCACAATGTGGAATACATTTGTTTCATGCTTTTTTGGATTTTCATTTGATGATATTTTATTTGATATATTTGTGTTTGTGTATATTATTTATACAGCGCTGCTACACCTTATACCAGTTCACACTGATTTTTGCGGGAGTACAATAGTAGCTGCTGCAGTATTTTGTAAAAAGGAATTCTTCTGTATTACAAAGTTTATCACAAGGTGTTATTCATAAAAGTTTATCAGTAAATCATTTATTAATCCGTATTACCACAACTGTAATAGCGCGCAACTACCACAACTCACATCTCTACTATTGTTTGGCATTTCCTTGGGCAGTATTCGTTTGTATTTTCGTAGCTACAATCCCCTCCACCCATAATTAGGTTGTTGTGTTAGATCATGGATGATAATATTAGTATGAAGGAACACTGGCTGTGAGATGACTGGTATAGTGGCGGGTGATGATAACCTGTATGGTGGGGGGGTGACGATGACTGGTATGGTCATGGTGAGAGGGGTGATGATGACCGGTATGGTGGGGGCATGATGATCGGTATGTTTGGGGGGTGATGATGGGTGTGGTGGGGGGGTGATGATGACTGATCTGTATTGTGTGTGGGGGGGGGGGGGGGGGGGTGATGAACTGTATGGTGGGTGGGATGGAGATCTGTATGGTGGGGGGGTGATGACTGACCTGTATAGTGGGGGGTTGTGATGACCGTCATGGTGGGGAGGGGTGGTGGTGGTGAACTGTATGGTGGCGGGCTAGTGATGAACTGTATGGTGGGTGGGAGTAATGACCTTTATGGTGGAAGGGGGGGGGGGGGGTGATGATAAACTGTATGGTGGGTGGGAGTAATGAATGGTATGGTAGTGGGGTGATGATGACTGACCTGTATGGTGGGGGGGGGGGGGGGGGTGATGATGGGTATGGTGATGAACTGTATGGTGGGTGGGAGTAATGACTGGTATGGTGGGGGGGGGGGGTAATGACTGGTATGGTATGGGGGTGACGATGGGTATGGTGGATGGAAGTAATGACTAGTATGGTAGGGGGGTTGAATGGGTATGGTGGGTGGTAGTAATGACTGGTATGGTAGGTGGTAGTAATGACTGGTATGGTAGGGGTAATGACTGGTAGGGTCGGGGGGTGATGATTGGTATGCTGGGTGGGAGTAATGACTGGTATGGTCAGGGTGTGATGATGGGTATGGCGGGTGGGAGTAATGACTGGTATGGTAGGGGGTGATGATGGGTATGGTGGGTGAGAGTAATGACTGGTATGGTGGGGGGCGTGACGATGAGTATGGTGGGTGGGAGTAATGACTGGCATGGTAGGGGGTGATGATGGGTGGTAGTAATGACTGGTATAGTAGGGGGGTGATAATGGGTATGGTGGGTGGGAGTAATGACTGGTACGGTCAGGGGGTGATGATGGGTATGGTGGGTGGTAGTAATGACTGGTACGGTCAGGGGGTGATGATGGGTATGGTGGGTGGTAGTAATGACTGGTACGGTCAGGGGGTGATGATGGGTGGTAGTAATGACTGGTACGGTCAGGGGGTGATGATGGGTATGGTGGGTGGTAGTAATGACTGGTACGGTCAGGGGGTGATGATGGGTATGGTGGGTGGTAGTAATGACTGGTACGGTCAGGGGGTGATGATGGGTATGGTGGGTGGTAGTAATGACTGGTACGGTCAGGGGGTGATGATGGGTATGGTGGGTGATAGTAATGACTGGTACGGTCAGGGGGTGATGATGGGTATGGTGGGTGGTAGTAATGACTGGTACGGTCAGGGGGTGATGATGGGTATGGTGGGTGGTAGTAATGACTGGTACGGTCAGGGGGTGATGATGGGTATGGTGGGTGGTAGTAATGACTGGTACGGTCAGGGGGTGATGATGGGTATGGTGGGTGGTAGTAATGACTGGTACGGTCAGGGGGTGATGATGGGTATGGTGGGTGGTAGTAATGACTGGTACGGTCAGGGGGTGATGATGGGTGGTAGTAATGACTGGTATGGTCAGGGGATGATGATGGATATGGTGGGTGGCAGTAATGACTGATATGGTAGGGGGTGATGATGGGTATGGTGGGTGGTAGCAATGACTGGTATGGTCAGGGGATGATGATGGATATGGTGGGTGGTAGTAATGACTGGTATGGTAGGGGGTGATGATGGGTATGGTGGGTGGGAGTAATGACTGGTATGGTTATGGTAGGGGGTGATGATGGGTGGTAGTAATGACTGGTATGGTGGTAGGGGGTAGTGTCAGTTATGATGTTACAATGCTGGGTGTTGTATATTCCCAGCAGTAGGGAAGTCCTTTGTTCCTATAGCATGGAATGGACAGCCGGTGTCCAGTCAAATAGTGTCCCCCGTCGGATAGTGTCCGCTGTGTACTGCTCATGCGCAGTACACATGGCAAGCACATTCCAAACACATCCAAAGATGAACGGTGCCTGCGCCGTGAGTCCAGGTTCAAGCCCCACCATACAAGACATAGAGCTAGAATATAAAAGAGCCGAGCGAAGCGAGGCCGTGCCCGAAGCGTGGCGAGCAAAGCGAGGCAGTGCCCGAAGCGTGGCGAGCAAAGCGAGGCAGTGCCCGCGAGGGGCCCTCTAACTATGTGCAGCCCTATGTCCACTTGGATGGTGGGACTTGCATCTGGACTCACCGCACAGGCGCCGTTCATCTTTGGAGATATTCCGAATCTCCTTGTGCTCCATACTGTGCAAGCGCTGCGCCTGCCCAGTACACAGCGGACACTATTCGATAGTCGGACATTTTAGACAGAACACCGGTCTGGGAGCCCCCCCTCCCCCGGGATGATAACAGGGACACACCAGGGAGCGGGTCCTCACCTATGGGGTGTGGCCACCCTAATCTCTGTCCGGGAATCAGGAACAGGCCAGTCTATAGTCCAGTCTACAGTCCAGTCCGGAGAGTCAGTCTCCTGCTTGCTCCCCATTCTCCACTACCAGCACACTCGAGCTCCGCGCCGTTCACACCTGGGCGGGGCGAGAGGAGTAGAAGTTGGAACTTGTCAATAACGGAGAATTCTACCGGCTTCAGAATTGCGCATGGCCAGTTTCAAAGCAGACCGTAGTTATTCCCGGTGTAGCATGAAATTCGGCTTCCAATTAAATCCCCCTGCTGAAAATGCGCATGCGCAGACTCCACATCACACAGTGAAGTTCCTAGGGAAATAAGCCGAGCGCCGAACTCGAACGGAAGACTTCCCTGAAAGCATACATGTGTTTTTCTGAGAGGGGTCTGGCTGCAGAGTGGAGCTCCACACATGACAGGAAGCACGTGGCCTCCACTCCACTTCTTTTTTTTTTTTCTTTTTTTCTGAACTTTATTGCGACTGCAGTCTGCAGCAAATACTGAGCCATTCTGTTGTAACAATTAAAGCCTGAGATTTGCAGAAATACAAGAAGATGTTTGTGGTAGGTTTTGTACTTTCTGTTAAAGTGCTCTCCTTGTAAATGCAATAGTTTATTATTTACCAATTCATTTTTTTGGTAATGATATAAGTTCATGTTTTATGTTGGAAGAAGAATACAATCCATGTCTCTGATCACAACCTCATTGTCTTTGTTTGCTCCACGTTCATGACAACTAATGCGCACACGAGCAGACTTTCCGGACGACTAGGTCTGACGGTCTTCCCGACTGACTTTTGGCAGACTTCCGATGGACTTTCCAAACAAACGGACTTGGCCACACGAAATCACACTAAAGTCCGATGGATTCGAACGTGCTTACGTATGACCTGACTAGAATAAGGAAGTTCATAGCCAGTAGTAGAGATGAGCTCAGGCGTGTTCGCATGGAACACATGTAGAGCCCGCCAGAAAGTCGGCGCAGCGCTGCACTAATCACAGGCAGTGAGACTTTGCCCGATCTCTGCAGCCGCGCATCGGGGAAATGTCTCACTGCCTGCGATTAGTGCAGCGCTGCGCCGACTTCCTGGCGGGCTCTGCACGTGTTCCATGTGAACACGCCTGAACTCATCCCTAGCCAGTAGCTAATAGCTGCCCTAGCGTTGGTTTTCGTTTGTCGGACTAGCATACACACAAACTAATTTTTCGCCTGGAGTCCCTCGGAAAGATTTTAAACAGGTTCTAAATCTAGTCTGTCTGATTTTTCCACAGCAAAGGTCTGATGAAGCCCGCGCACGATCGAACCTTTGCTGTCAAAGTCTGGCCGTGTGTACATGGCATAACAGGGCCAAGAATGAGACACACATGGATCTCCACATAAAAAATGTTTTACGGTACAATGGAATGTCATTAAACCTCATCTTGAAAATCATACATGTTCTGGTGCAAATATTATCCACTTAACGACTGTCCGTCCACATTGTACTGCGGACGGGGGGCGCTGTAGGCAAAGCGATGTGCCGGAACGTCTCTGCCTACTCCTAGGTTTAGGACGCATGCATGTTTCCCACCCCTATCCTGCTCCGGCTGTGATTGTACAAAGCATCCTGGCCAATGATTCACACCCGGGACCAGCAGATCAGCTGTGTCCAATCACAGCCCAGAGCTCTGTGTTGAAATTCAGCACAGAGCTCTGTGCACACATTACACCTAGGTAAGGAACATATTTAACTCCCAGCCAGTGTCATATTTATAGCATTGATCACTGTATTAGTCTCACTGGTGATGCATACCTCCCAACTTTTGAAGCTGAGAATGAGGGACACTTTAGGGGGAGAGCGACCTGTGGCACATGTAGTGCATCAGAGCAAAAGTGGGCATGGTTTAAAAGTGGGTGCAGTTTATAAGTGGGTGTGGATAAATTTTGATGACCGGGAGGGGACAGTTGTGGCATCTGAGGGTTAAAGGGGAAAAACAGATGAGGCGAGGCAATATAATGCTTCCTTACGGCCTGTCAAATGCTCTCTGAAGAGCAATCTGAATGCCAATTGCTCTTCAGGAACCAAGGTGTAACCAAACCATAATTATTTATCTGTTTAATTTATTTACGTTTTTTTTTTTTTTTTTTTTTTTTCTTTACGTTTCTAACAGCCCTGTTGGGAAGCTTTGGGGAAATAGCAGGGTTAAACCTATCTACTGCTCCAAGCCCCCCCCCCCCCCACTGTCTATCCTGAATCCTCTTCTCCTGTGCCCTACAGCTGCTGCAGCAAATGGGAGGGAGTGAAGAAGAGCTAGCAGTGCTGTGGGGGCACACAAGGGAATCAGCGGTGTGGGGTGAAAATTAGAATGGTGGGGGGGAAGAAGGCACTGGGTGTAGACAATGTGATTTGATTTTCCTGTAGCACAGCCAGAGGGAAGAGGAGGAGAAGCCAGCTGCACTTAGGGGGGATCGGAGCCAGGGAATTAGTGAAGCCCGAAGCCAGAACAAGTTCCAGCTCTGGGATTTAGCCTGGATGTGCTGGATGCTGGGATTTCAATGACATTTTGGGATGGTCCTGCCCATTCTGGAACAGTTAGGAGGTATACAGTACCCAGCAGGTAAAGATAAGTTACTGAAAAGTAAGATGTGACTCATGGGACTAGAGTTTTAAACTCCCTGGTGTTCTCTCTGGAGCCACAAATTAACACAGAGATCTGAAGCCAGGCATAATCCAGTAATGGAAGCAATGCTACTGCGGGGTCCATCACCTGTAACTGTGCATGATGACAGCACTGCAGCTCAGTTCAGGAGAGAGGAACAGAGGACCAGAGGTCACTAGGGTGTGTGTGTGCGGCAGTGGAGCATGGAGCCGAAGTCAGAAGTGTGGGCTTGTATAGTGTGAAAAACTGGGAGAGAAAACAGGAGAGGTGCAGGAAGTGGCAGTGGAAGACAGGCTGACAGGGTAAAGAGAAGTGACAGCCGTCCAAGTGGAGTAACAGGATTTACTCACAGCTCATGGGTGCCCTCCATCAACCTGGTTTAACTGGCAGTACTGTACATGGAATCCCCTTACCGGGCAGGAGACTGTTGATGGTAGGAAGCCGGAATCGGAAGGCGGAGCTGGGAGAGCCTGTTCTTCCTTGTGTCTGTGCCTGCAAAGCACGTCATCAGTTGCTAGGATGCCGGCGGTCGTAGTAACCGATGAGTGAAAGAAAATTTGAAGGGGGAGGGTAGAGGGAGGCGGGGAGCACACTGAGAGCATTTATTGCATCCAGTGAGAATACCCCCACTGAGTTGAACTAGCTGTCTGAACTTATTCCCGGACTCCAGCCCAGATACACGGGACCCCGGGACAGCCTTGAAATCTCAGGACAGTCCCGTGGAATCCGGGAAGGTTGGGAGGTATGGTGATGTCAGTTCCCTCCAGCGGCAGTCAGTGTCAGATTGCACTATCACAGTCCCACTATCGTTTATTTGCGCCATTTGTAGTATAAAACAAATAAAAATTCCAGTACATATCCCATAGTTTGTAGATACTATAACTTTCAAGCAAAACAATCAATATACACTTATTGGGATTTTTTTTTTGTATCAAAAACATGTAGCAGAATATATTTAGGACAATATTTATGAATCACATTTTTTTTATTTTTTTAGCAAAAAGGTTTTTTTTTGCAAGAGATAGTGAGGAAAATGTTAAGGTTTAAGGCCGCGTACACACGGGCGGACTGTTCGCCCAACTTAGTTCGTCAAACAATCCGACAAACAGTCCGCTCAAAATTTGCATGAACGGACTTGACCACACACGATGAACGAACAGTCCGCTGAAAACGAGCGTGATGACGTGTACAGCAGGTACGACGGGACTAGAAAAACGACGTCCTATACACTGCAATGCAACCTTCGGCCGTGTAAACCCTTTCTGAGTATGCGCGATACTTAGTCCGTCCAACTTGCCTACACACGAGCGGACTGTCCGCTGAAACCAAGTTTGGACGGACAAAACCAAGTTTCATCGGACTGTCTTACGGAAATTCCGTAAAACTTTGTTCGTCAGACTGTCCGCTGAAACTGTCCGCTGAAGCCCACACACGAGCGGACTGTCCGCTAAAACACTGTTCAGCGGACTAAGTTGGGCGAACAGTCTGCCCGTGTGTACGCGGCCTAAGTCTACAAATGTGCACACTGAGAAAGTTGTATGAATTTTAGACATGTGCAATTTGTTTAGTTCCAAATTAGTTTTTTCATGAATTTTGACAAATTCGTTAATTCCGAACTTCCGAATTTTTCAATTTCCGAAATTTCCAAATTTCAAAATTTGCGAAATTATGAATTTCCAAAATGTGTGCATTTTCAAATTTCGGATTTATGAATTTCCAATTTTCGGATTTCCCAATTTCAGATTTTCGGATTTCCGAATTCCCAAATTTCGGATTTTCCAATTTCTGATTTTCGGAATTCCGAATTTTCAGAAATTCGAAAATCTGAAAAAAAGAAAGAAAATCTGTTTAATTCTAAATAATAACTAACTATTAAATTATAGGTATTGGAATTCCCTTTCAAATTTGTCTGTTAGTGAACGTAACGAGTACGAATTTATCTGAAGTTACGAATTATCTGAAATAACGAATGCCGCATCTAACCAAATGGAACGTAATGATCTAATAATAATAATAAAACCTTTTCATTATTATTAATTATTTATTATTAATTTGTTCCGTTCCATTTGTTTAGTTGCGGCATTCGTTATTTGAGATAATTCGTAACTTCGGATAAATTCGTACTCATTAATTTAATAGTCAGTTATTAATTAAACAGATTTTTTTTCTTTTTTTCAGATTTTCACATTTTTGGACTTTCAAATCTTTGAATTCCCAAATTCCGAAAATTCGGAAATCTGAAAATCCGAAATTCGGAAATATGAAAATTCGAAATTCAGAAATCTGAAAATTTTAAATTCTGAAAATTGAAAATTCTGAAAATTGAAAATTCTGAAAATTGAAAATTCGGAAAATTGAAAATTCGGAAATCCGTAAATCCGAAAATTCTAAATTCAGAAATTTGGAAATCCGAAAATTCGGAAATCCAAAAAATCGAAAATCCGAAAAATCAAAATATGAAAATTCCTGAAATTTCTGAATTCCGAATTTTCGATTTTACGAATTTACGAAAAAAGCAAAAAAACAAATGAAACGAAAATTAACTAATTTTTTGCCAGTGCACATGTCTAATGAATTTCTTACATTTTTTACTTGCAGTTTAATAATATGTTATTTCTATTACAGACAAAATGTTATGCCGGTGCAGCCTTTCCATGTCAGCCAGTGGGACAAGAACAATTATACGCAGGGTGGATATGGAAAGACATTTATTGTTGTGTAAAGTTTCTGCAGTGCCAAAATCACTGCACCCTCTCCAGTGCCGATCACATCATCCGCAGCACCCTCTCCAGTGGCGATACCACCACCTGCAGCACCCTCTCCACCACCTTCTGCATCCTGTCCACTGTCCTCCACATCTTTGCTAAAACACACATATATGCACTGCCATCTGTACCGGCCACAGTCAAAGTATATGGGAAATTTGTGAAATGCCTTCAGTGTAGCCTAAGTCTTCTCAGGAAAAACTTGAAATACACACGAGTGTAAATGTTGATGAGACAAATAGCATATTTGCAGTGCAGAGAAGTAAGCATGGAAACAGTTCATTTTTCTTGAAAGAATGTGGCAGTTATGCCCAGGTCACAGATTGGAACTACTGGAGCTTCACTCTAGACAGGAAACATTTGACTTCCACGTCCTTGAGTTGTGTGAGTGGAGGTCACGTTTCCAGTTGAGAGTGGAGCTCCAGTCAGTAGCCAGATACCCTTGAGGACATCTCTCTTTGTTTGAAATATATGTCATTTTGAAATATTTTTCTGAGGACATGATGCTCTCAGCTTTGCACAGGCACATTGCCAGGTGTTCTTTTGTCTATTATAGGTCACAACTATTCTGCCAAGGCAGCAAAAACTCTGTATTTCAGGCTCATGAATGGAGAGACACATCTGTAATGGTGAGCCACCAAAATCCACAATCACACAAAGTGAAACATGCACCACCCGAGCCACTTTTTGCCTCTTTACACATGTAACAGCCTTTGTCTCGCCAAAGAATTTGAGGAGCATCTTTTCCCCCAGGATATCTTCTTGAAGGAATATTTCTGCAGCAGTTCCTGTACAGTAATCTTGTAAGCGGAGATGACTGCTTACATAAACTGTTGGTCAGACCGCTACGCTGAGCCAACAACTGATATTGTAGACATTCCTCCAACTCACATTGGACTACATGATTCTTCCCCAGGTTCTTCCTTTTCACATGTACTGGCACAGGAAATCCATGCTTACTTCTCTGCACAGCAAATATGCAATTTGTCTCATCAACATTTACACTCTGTAAATGACAGGCCTGGGTAATATCTTGTACCACATCTGCATGCTTGCTTTCTCAAAATGTGTACTTTCAAGTTTTTCTTGAGAAGACGAAGGCTACACTGAGGGCATTTCACAAATTTCCCATATATTTTGACTGTGGCCGGTACAGGTGGCAGTGCATATGTGTGTTCTAGCAAAGATGTGGAGGACAGTGGACTTGACACTAGACAGGATGCAGCAGGTGGTGGTATCAGCACTGGAGAGGGTGCTGCAGGCGGTGGTATCAGCACTGGAGAGAGTGTTGTGGATGGTGGTATCAGCACTGGAGAGGGTGCTGCAGATGGTGGTTTTGGCACTGGAGAGGGTGCTGTTGGTGGTGGTATCGGGACTGAAGAGGGCGCAGTAGATGATGGGATCGGCACTGGAAAGGGTGCAGCGGATGATGGATTCGGCACTGGAGAGGGTGCAGAGGATGATAGGATTGGCACTGGAGAGGGTGCAGCAGATGATGGGATCGGCACTGGAGAGGGTGCAGTGGATGATAGGATCGGTACTGGAGAGAGTGCAGTGGATGATAGGATCGCCACTACTGGAGAGGGTGCAGTGGATGATGGGATCAGTACTGGAGAGGGTGCAGTGGATGATAGGATCGCCACTACTGGAGAGGGTGCAGTGGATGATGAGATCGGTACTGGAGAGGGTGCAGTGGATGATGGCATCGGCACTGGAGAGTGTGCAGTGGATGATGGGATCAGTACTGGAGAGAGTGCAGTGGATGATGGGATCGGTACTGGAGAGGGTGCAGTGGATGATGGCATCGGCACTGGAGAGTGTGCAGTGGATGATGGGATCAGTACTGGAGAGAGTGCAGTGGATGATGGGATCGGTACTGGAGAGGGTGCAGTGGATGATGGGATCAGTACTGGAGAGGGTGCAGTGGATGATGGCATCGGCACTGGAGAGAGTGCAGTGGATGATGGGATCGGCACTGGAGAGGGTGCAGTGGATTATGGGATCAGTACTGGAGAGGGTGCAGTGGATGATGGCATCGGCACTGGAGAGAGTGCAGTGAATGATGGGATCGGCACTGGAGAGGGTAAAGGGAGTGGCGATTTTGGCACTTCAGATATTTAACACAACAATAAATGTCTTTCCATATCCACCCTGCGTATAATTGTTTTTTCACAAAGGTGGCGGTGATAATGTCCCACTGGCCATCGCAAAAGCTTGCACCGACATAAGATTTTGTCTGTAATAGAAATAACATATTAATAAACTGCAAATAAAATGTAAGCAATTCATACAACTTTCTCAGTGTGCACATTTGTAGACTTAGGCTGGGCTCACACCTATGCGAATTGGATGCAACTTACACCACATCCAATTAACAGGACATTTTAAAATACATTCGTTGGAATGAGGCTGGTTCACATATGTGAATCGCTGCATTCGCACTCCACATTGCCCAAAAAACATGCGTTTTCTAAACATTGTGGTGCAAATTGCAAGCACATTATCTTCTATGGGAATGCATCTGATTTGAAGATGTATTCCGTTGTGAACATGAATTCTCTCCCCCTCCTCACTACACCTCCCCCTCTCCCCCCTATCCCTGCTCAGCTGATCCGCAGATACAACAGCTGCTTTTTCTCTTTGCGCAGTGAATAGAGCTGGACTGATGTGAATCCAGCCTTAAAGGTTAAGTTGACCTCTACAGGAAAATCAGCTTCAGCGGTGCTTTAAACCCCCTTTGGCCGCTAGCGGGGGTTAAAAGTGCACCGCAAGCGCCCAAAAAGCGCCGCTAAAACTATGGTAAAAAATAGTGGCGCTTTACCGCCAACGCCCCACTGTGAAAGTGCCCTAAGTGTATTCTGCTACATGTTTTTGATACAAAAAAAATCCTAATAAGTGTATATTGATTGGTTTGCCTCAGAGTTATAGCGTCTACAAACTATGGGATATGTCCTGGAATTATTATTTTTTGTTTTATACTGCAAATGGCAGAGATAAACGTCTTCTACACAGTTCCCCCCACAACTGCCGGTGGGGGAAACTGACATCACCAGTAACAATAATACAGTGATCAGTGATAAAAAAAAATGACACTGTCTGGGAAGGGGTTAACATCTAGGGGCGATAAAGGGGTTAAATATTTTCCTTAAATCGGTGTAATGTGTACACTGTGTGCTGCTTTATACTAATGATCACTGACAGATCACTCCCTCTGTACACAACCCAACACAGAGCTCTGAGCTATGATTGGACACAGCCGATCAGCTGGTCCTGGGTGTGAATCATTGGCCGGAATGCCATGTACAATCGTAACGGGAGCCGAGTGGGGTTGAACATGCATGCATCCTAAACCTGGGAATAGGCAAAGACGTACCAGCACATCGCTTTGCCTACAGCGTACCCAGTCCTCAGTACAATACAACTGGGTGGTCAGTAAGTGGATAATATTTGCACCAGAACATGTATGATTTTCAAGAAGATGAAGTTTAATGCCGACATACCATTGAACCATAAAACATTTTTTGCGTGGAGATTTGTGTCTCATTCTTGGCCCTGTTAGTTGGCATGAAGGTGGACAAACAAGGACAATGAGATTCTGTTTAGACATGAATTGTATTCTTCTTCCAACATAAACATGAACTTCCATCATCACCAAGAATGTAAATTGGTAAATGTTAAAGTGGTTGTAAACCCTTACAACACACTTTGACCTACAGGTAAGCCTAGATTAATGCTTACCTGTAGGTCCAAGAAATATCTCCTAAACCTACACGGTTTAGGAGATATTTGCCGAAAGACAGGCACCGCTGTCTATGGCGCATGCGCCGTACACAGCAGCGCGCAGGCGCACTGAGTGCGGCACCATCAACAACGAAGATGCCGCGCGTGGCGGCTCCCGTGCGCATGCGCAGGAGTGACATCATCGTGGCTTCGCCAGCAGCCCGCGATTATGGCGAGGAGAGGCATACCGGGAAACTGTCTATGTAAAGGTATTTCCCCATTCTGCCTAGTGACATGACAGATCTTCTGTTCCCAGTGATCGAGAGCAGTGATCTCTGTCATGTTTCTGTGAGCCCATCTCCCCTACAGTAGAAGACGCTGAGGGAACACACTTAATCCCTTGATCGCCCCCTAGTGTTAACCCCTTCTCTGCCAGTGTCATTTTTCAATTCATCAGTACATTTTTATAGCACTGATCAATGTAAAAATGTCACTGGTCCCCAAAAAGTGCCATTTAGTGTTAGATTTGTCCACCGCAATGTCGCAATCCTGCAAAAAATCGCAGATCTCCGCCATTACCAGTAAAAACAATAAACAAAAATAAAAGTCCCTAAATCTATCGCATTGTTTGTAGACGCGATAACTTTTGCGCAAACCAATCAATCTCTTATTGAGAATTTTTAAACAAAAATATGTAGAAGAATATGTATCAACCTAAACTGAAGAATAAATTTTGTTTTTTATTTATTATTTATTAATTTTTTTGTATATGTATTATAGCAGAAAGTTAAAAAAAATGTTTTTTTGTCAGTATTGTTTTCTCCAGTCATCTTCCAGGACGGCACACCTGAGAGATGACTGGTCCACCTGACAGGAAACACAATCAACAAGTTTAAAAGTTCCCACCCCTCCCTTAGACCCTCAGTTCTTGATTGTGTTTCCCACAGGATGGCAGCGAAACCAAGTTTCTCCTTTTTTTGTTTTTGCTGAGGGGTCTGGGACCTCGTTTTTCTCTAAAGAGGATTATTTTCCCTGGGACTCAGCAGACAGGGTCTGCGATAGTCTCTTGTAACCCCCAGGGGCACCTGGGGGGGATAGTCCTCACTCAAGGTCTCTTTAGGAGAGCCTTGTTCTCAGCCACATGGAACAGGGGAGTTGTCCTAATTGTGCTGCTCCCCATTAATGCTGTGTGCCTACCTTGAACGTTGTTCGTTGGTGGAGTGAGGTGAGCTGCATCCTTCCAGGCAGTGCTGAATTCGGATGGCGTGCGTTCCAGCACTACGGCGCATGTCCGGAAGTTCGGACGCGTCACTTCCAGGCATCGAGTTTCCGGATTGAGACCTCGTTGGTACAGTGTTGTCTGGACGTACCGGCGTGCGTTCCAGCATCACGGCGCAAGACCAGAAGTCCGCCGGAGGGGCCGTACGTCATTTCCGGGTGACGGACCTCCCAAAGATGGCGCCAATCAGCGGTGTATTTAAACACAGAGGGTGCAGTGGAAAGCACCCAGGCTACATTCCGGTGAAGCGCTTTGTGCATTGCAGCATCTCCAAGGTAAACACGCTCAAGACTACACCTGATCCAGCGATCCTGCAGGGCAGCTAAATCGCCATGGAAGTGGAAGGTCCATCTGAGCAGACAGCCATTGAGGTCGCCACAGGGGGTGAGTGATCCAGCTGTGTTTTAGGGGCAGGGTACTCTGAGGCAGACCCCCCTTGGCCCTTTTAGGACATGAGTAGCTAATTGCCTATTTTTTTACTATTTCCAGGGACTGAAGGCTCTGCCCAGGGGTCAGCCTGTAGGTCTAAAGGAAAGGCTACTTCAAAGTCCAGGCGTTGTGGTTATTGTAATTCTAAATTAGCACAAGACCACAGCAAGCCTTTCTGCGATAGATGTATCTTTAAGCTCGCAGGCAAGGAGACCACCCAGGTTGAGAAAGAATGTAGGGCTTTACAGTCAGAGATGTTAGCCACCCTTCAATCTTTCCAAACTACTCTAGTGAAGAGTCAGGATGAGGGTCCTTCTGGGAGAGAGACTCCTCATTCACAAGAGAATTTTTCCACATCCTATACGGAAAGTTCCCAGGGCCAGGTCTCCCTGTTGTCTGAGGTGGAGGAAGGTCAGGTCCCAGATTTTAGTACTGGGGAGGAAGATTCAGACCAGGATAGCCAGGGGGAGACTAAGCCTGGGGGACTTTTGTTCTCGACTGAGGACATGGAAGGCCTATTAAAGGCCATTTACACCTCAGAAGATATCCAGGTCCCCTCTGCTCAGGTTTCAGCACAGGATAAGGTGTATAGGGGCCTAGGAAGGTTGCAGGCCAGAACCTTTCCCATCCACCAGTCTCTGAAGGATATAGTCCTCAGAGAATGGAAGGAACCTGAACGTAAGCTCCTCAAACTGAAAGCTTGGAAGAGAAGGTGTCCCTTTAAGGATGAGGAGGAGAAGAAAATTTTTAAAACTCCTCGTTTGGATGCAGCCCTAGCACAGGTGTCTAAGAGGTCTGATTTATCCTTCGAAGATTCTGGAAACATCCAGGATCAGATGGATAGAAAGTCTTAGACATTACTCAAAAGGGCCTGGGAGGCAAATGCGGCGGCGATGGCGCCGGCCCTAGCTTCCGCCTGTGTAGCCAGAAATGCAGACACCTGGCTTGGCAGATTGATGGATCACGTCTCCCGGGGTAAGGAGACTAAAGAAATTGTAGACTCCCTGGAGGTAATCAGTCGAGCGGTAGCATATGTGGCAGATGCAGCGGAGGAGACTGTTAGGACCACAGCTAAGGCAGCAGCACTTTTAAACTCCGCCAGGAGGGCCCTATGGGTAAAGACCTGGGATGGATATTTCACTTCCAAGTCTCGCTTATGCGGCATTCCCTTTGAGGGTTCCCTGCTGTTTGGGTCAGGCCTAGATCAGGTTTTGTCCCGGTCTACTGAAAAGGGAAAGAAGTTCCCCGTGAGGCCCAAGAGGGAAAGGGGTAAGAGATTTTTTCGAGGCCCCCACTCAAAGACTCATCATAAAGGGAAAGTTGAACAGAGGAAGAAGTGGAACCTTGGAAAAGGAAAAGAAAAAAGTGCAATTCTTTTCTCCAGTTCCGGAGCCTCTCAGAAAGAAGGCAAATGACGCCACCGTAAAGGTAGGCGCAAGACTCAGCGACTTCCTTCCCCAATGGGAAAGGATTACGCAGAGTCCATATATTTTAAATCTCTTAGAAGAGGGGTACAGACTGGAATTTCAAAGTCTTCCCCCCCACAGAAATTTCTGATTACCTTTCCTCCCAGGAACCCAGCCAAGGCAGAGGGGTTACTGAGAAATTTAAAGGAGCTGGCAGAGCAAGGGGTTATTGCTCCAGTACCAGCCAGTCAGTTAGCCCAGGGTTTTTACTCACAAGTATTTGTGGTTCCAAAACCCTCAGGCAAATTTCGGTTAATAATAAATTTGAGAGGACTCAACCGTTACTTACTTCACAAGAGGTTCAGGATGGAGAGTATTTACTCAGTAAGAAAACATCTTCAGGCAGGAGTTTTTATGGTCACTCTGGACCTGAAAGACGCATATCTACACGTAACCATTGCTCCCGAACACCAGAAGTACCTACACTTCCCAGTTTGCATACAGCAGAAGGTACAACACTGGCAGTTCAGAGCTCTTCCCTTTAGGCTGGCGGCAAGCCCAAGGGTATTCACAAAGGTGATGGCCGAAGTCGTAGCATACCTACACCTGCAGGGGATAGGGTTAATACCCTACCTGGACGACTTGCTGATCTACAGTGTGGATCAGAGGCAAGCAGTGATAGACAGAGACATCGTGTTAGAGACTCTGCAGACCTTGGGCTGGATGGTCAGTCGGGAGAAGTCCTCACTGACACCATCTCAGTCCAAACTATACCTAGGCTACCTGTTAAACTCGCAGGCACAGAGGGTATTCTTACCAACAGAGAAGGTAGTGAAGGTCCAGAATGCGGTTGTCACCCTTCTCGAAAGAGGAGAAGCCTCTCTGAGATATATAATGAGACTGCTGGGTCTCATGACGGCCTGCATACCGGCAGTAACCTGGGCACAACTCCATTCTCGGCAGCTTCAGACTTTCCTACTTGCCTCATGGGGAGGAAAAAGAGAAACATTGGAGAGGAGAGTGTCCCTCACAGAGGAGGTCTCTCTCTCTCTGCGGTGGTGGCTCGACCCACACAATTTGTTGAAGGGTCGCCCCTGGTCCCAGGTAAACCCATTGGTCTTGACCACGGATGCTTGGGGTTGGGGGGCTCATCTGGGAGACCGATATACCCAAGGGTCCTGGAACCGCAGCCAAGCCAGGGAATCTTCCAATTTCAGGGAACTCTGGCAGTAGGCAAAGCCCCAGAGTATTTCCAACAGCAGCTGTAGGACAGAGAGGTTCAGGTCCTCTCAGACAACCGAGTCACGGTTGCATACCTAAACCACCAAGTAGGCAAATACCTAAACCACCAAGTAGGCAAAGCCCTAGAGTATTTCCAACAGCAGCTGCAGGACAGAGAGTTTCAGGTCCTCTCAGACAACCGGGTCACGGTTGCATACCTAAACCACCAAGGGGGGACATGGTCTGGAAAACTGAGGGAGTTAGCACAGAAAATCCTTGGGGAAGCAGAAAGGAGGGTCCTTTCACTGTCAGCGATTCATATAAAAGGCTCACTCAATCTGCAGGCAGATTTCCTAAGCAGACAGCCCATCCTTCAAGGGGAATGGGGATTGAGCAAAGAAATCTTCTTCCTGGTTTGCAGACATTTAGGCAAGCCAGAAATAGATTTATTCGCTTCCCGGAGGAATGCGAAGGTCCGCAGATTTTTCTCCCTTTACAAGGATCAGGAAGCAGAAGGGATAGACGCTCTTGTACAGGTGTGGGATTTCAGGCTGGCTTATGCCTTTCCCCCGTTGGTACTCCTTCCCAGAGTCCTACAGAAGTTAACCTACTCATGGACCGATCTAGTGCTGATAGCACCCTGGTGGCCCAAGAGGGTTTGGTTTCCCACCGTTCAGAGTCTCTCAGTAGCTCCCCCGCTGCATCTGCCGGTGCAACGAGACCTGCTCAGTCAGGGTCCAGTCCTTCACCCCGACCCGGGACGTCTCTCTCTCACAGCTTGGCTATTGAGAGGGAAATACTCCGTGACAGGGGCTGTTCGGAGAGAGTGATAGACACTCTTCTCCTCAGTAGGAAAGGCGTCACCAGAAAGATTTATGCAAAAGTCTGGAAAGTTTTCTCCCATTGGCTGCAGTCTAAGGAGGGGGCTCTCCAGATGATACCTACCATCCTAGACTTTCTTCAAGAGGGGGTGGACCAGGGTTTGGCAGTCAGCACCCTCAAAGTCCAGGTGGCAGCCCTGTTTTTTGACAGGAGGCTCGGACAAGAACCACTGATAAAAGATTTTTGTTGGCCAGGGAAAGGGTAGTTCCAGTCAGGTCGGTCAGTTGCCCTCCATGGGACTGTCCCTGGTATTAGATGCCCTAACAAAGGGGCCTTTTGAGCCGGTGGCTCAAATTTCTGTTAGACTTTTATCATTTAAGTTGGCCTTCCTTCTGGCTATCACTACGGCCAGAAGGGTGGGTGATATACAGGCCCTTTCGATTAAAGAGCCGTTTTTGCGTATCCTAGAGGATAGGGTAATCCTCACTCAGGATCCTCTTTATTTGCCAAAAGTGGCTCCGCTATTTCACAGAACACAGGAGATTATTCTCCCGTCCTTTTGCCAGAATCCCAAGAATAAGGAAGAGGAAAGGTTCCATTTCTTAGATGTCAGGCGCTGTCTCCTAGTCTATTTGGAAAGAGTGAGAGACTTTAGGAGATCCAGTCACTTATTGATCACCTTCTCAGGGAAGAGAAAGGGTCTACAAGCTTCTAAGGCAATGATAGCTAGATGGGTCAGACAAACCATATCTACAGTGGTGTGAAAAAGTGTTTGCCCCCTTCCTCGTTTCCTGTTCCTTTGCATGTTTGTCACACTTAAGTGTTTCAGAACATCAAACCAATTTAAACAATAGTCAAGGACAACACAAGTAAACACAAAATGCAATTTGTAAATGAAGGTGTTTATTATTAAAGGTGAAAAAAAATTCAAACCATCATGGCCCTGTGTGAAAAAGTGATTGCCCCCTAAACCTAATAACTGGTTGGGCCACCCTTAGCAGCAACAACTGCAACCAAGCGTTTGCGATAACGTGCAATGAGGCTTTTACAGCGTCCTGGAGGAATTTTGGCCCACTCATCTTTGCAGAATTGTCCTAATTCAGTTACATTAGAGGGTTTTTGAGCATGAACGGCCTTTTTAAGGTCATACCACAACATCTCAATAGGATTCAGGTCAGGACTTTGGCTAGGCCACTCCAAAGTCTTCATTTTGTTTTTCTTCAGCCATTCGGTGGTGGACTTGCTGGTGTGTTTAGGATCATTGTCCTGCTGCAGAACCCAAGTTCGTTTCAGCTTGAGTACACGAACAGATGGTCGGACATTCTCCTTCAGGATCTCTTGGTAGACAGCAGAATTCATAGTTCCTTTTATCACGGCAAGTCTTCCAGGTCCTGAAGCAGCAAAACAGCCCCAGACCATCACACTACCACCACCATATTTTACTGTTGGTATAATGTTCTTTTTATGAAATGCAGTGTTCATTCTACACCAGATATACTTGGACACACACCTTCCAAAGAGTTCCACTTTTGTCTCATCGGTCCACAGAATGTTGTCCCAAAAGTCTTGGGGATCATCAAGATGTGTTGTGGAGAAATTGAGACGAGCTTTGATGTTCTTTTTGCTCAGCAGTGGTTTTCTCCTTGGAACTCTGCCATGCAGGCCATTTTTGCCCAGTCTTTTCCTGATGGTGGAGGCATGAACGCTGACCTTAACTGAGGCAAGTGAGGCCTGCAGTTCCTTGGACGTTGTTGTGGGGTCTTTTGTGACCTCTTGGATGAGTCGTCGCTGCGCTCTTGGGGTAATTTTGGGCCGGCCGGCCACTCCTGGGAAGGTTCACCACTGTTCCATGTCTTCGCCATTTGTGGATAATGGCTCTCACTGTGGTTCGCTGGATTCCCAAAGCTTTGGAAATGGCTTTATAACCCTTTCCAGACTGATAGATCTCAATTACTTTCTTTCTCAATTGTTCCTGAATTTCTTTGGGTCTCGGCATGATGTGTAGCTTTTAAGGATCTTCTGGTGGACCTTACTGTGTCAAGCAGCTCCTATTTAAGTGATGCCTTGATTGTGAACAGGTGTGGCAATAATCAGGCCTGGGTGTGGCTAGAGAAATTGAACTCAGGTGTGGACAACCACAGTTATAGTATGTTTTAACAAGGGGGGCAATCACTTTTTCACACAGGGCCATGATGGTTTGGATTTTTTTTCACCTTTAATAATAAACACCTTCATTTACAAATTGCATTTTGTGTTTACTTGTGTTGTCCTTGACTATTGTTTAAATTGGTTTGATGTTCCGAAACACGTAAGTGTGACAAACATGCAAAGGAACAGGAAATGAGGAAGGGGGCAAACACTTTTTCACACCACTGTATTGCTTAGAGGCAGGCAGGTAAACCAGTGCCAACCCGCCTTAAGGCGCATTCAACCAGATCCCTGGCGACCTCCTGGGCATAAAGGGCAGGCGCCTCAATCGACCAGATCTGCAGAGCAGCAACATGGACGAGCCATAGAACATTTCTGAGGCACTACAGAGTGGAGCTGTTGTCCCCTCAGGATTTGGCATTTGGCAGGAAGGTCCTACAAGCGGTTGTCCCGCCCTAAAGGTAGGCCTGAACTTCTTGCTTATCGTCTCAGGTGTGCCGTCCTGGAAGATGACTGGAGAAAATGACCAGTTACACTTACCGGTAACGGCTTTTCTAGGAAATCTTCCAGGACGGCAGGCCTACTTCCCTACCCTTGTTTTATTGGTGTGGTATATTTATTCCTCACAGAATGTTCCCTCTGACACCGGTGTGGGCTTTTCTTTACCATAACTGAGGGTCTGAGGGAGGGGTGGGAACTTTTAAACTTGTTGTTGATTGTGTTTCCTGTCAGGTGGACCAGTCATCTCTCAGGTGTGCCGTCCTGGAAGATTTCCTAGAAAAGCCGTTACCGGTAAGTGTAACTGGTCATTTTTGTTTATAGTGCAAAAAAGAAAAACCGCCAAGGTGATCAAATACCACCAAAATAAAGCTCTATTTGTGGGAAAAAAGCATGTCAATTTTGTTTGGGTATAGCGTCACACGGCCACACAATTGTCAGTTAAAGCGATGCAGTGCCATAAAAGTCATTAAAGGGGCAAATCCATCTGGGGCTGAAGTGGTTAGACAATTGCTTTTACACAGGGCTTTTTTTCAGCTGGAACTTGATGGAACTCAGCTCCACTACCTCTGGCTCACGCCCTTTGCTCCCTGCTGACCACTATTACTTGAAAACACAAAAGTCCGGCTTCTATGCTTACAAGTGATAGCTTGTTCCCCAACAGCTCCCACAGATCAGATCTCTTGAGTGGCTCCCACTGAGTGAAGGATGGGGACAAGGGAGATGCAGGTACATGGGGTGCAGTGCAAATGCCAACATCACCACTGGATGATCTTCCCACAAGTGTCAGAGAGGTGGGGCCAACTACAGTATGTGGGGAGGTACTATAGCTGGATGCTTCAGCTTAATACAGCAACATAAATAAGACATGCAAGATGATGGAGCTTTTAAGGAGATGGGGGCAGTAGAATGGGGTTGCATGCAGAGGTCAGAACTGAAGAGCGGTAAACAAAAGATGTGGATGGGGGATGAAGAGGTAAGCAGCTGTGGAAGGAGGCTGAATTCTTCACACTGTGTGTAGCGCACACCTGAAATCTGCACTCTGTATGCAGCGCACCCCTGAACGCTGCACTATTTACGCAGCATACCCTGAACTCTGCAGTCTGTATGTAACTCCCTCCCTAAACTCTGCACTCTGTACATAATGCACTCCTGGTATTTAAAGCGGGAGTCCGCCGGGAGTTCCGCCATTTTTTTTTTTTTAAAAGCCAGCAGCTACAAATACTGCAGCTGCTGACTTTTAAAATAAGGACACTTACCCGCCCAGCGCGCCCGCGATGTCGGCACCCGAAGCCGATCTCTCGATTGTCTCTCGGATGCTGCCGCCGCCATCTTGGGTATGGGAATCAGGAAGTGGAGCCTTTCGGCTTCATTTCCCGGTTCCCTACTGCGCATGCGCGAGTCGCGCTGCGCAATAAGGGTGGACCCGCTGCCTCTGGGATCTGTGTGTTTCCCAGCAGGCAGCAGGGGACTTTCGGAAAGGGGCATAATCTACGCCCCTTTCCGCAGAGAGCTATCCCGGAAGTGGGTGCAGATACCTGTACTGTACAGGTACCTGCACCCCCTCCCCCCTGAAAGGTGCCAATTGTGGCGCCGGAGGGGGGGAGGATTCCAATGAGCGGAAGGTCCACTTTAGGGTGGAACTCCGCTTTAATAACCCTGTTAAGACCATCCCACTGTTAGTGAAATTTAACCACGCCCACTATTTTATGTGGTTTGGAAGGTGTGTGTAAGGGCCGGGGGGGGGGGGGGGGTAGATCGTCGTGATTGAGTTCCTGTACCTATTTTCCGAGAAAAAAAGCCCTGCTTTTACAAACTCAGTTTACAAAGTTAACCTAAGGAGAGCACTTTTACAGAAAGTTCAAAACCTCCCAAAAATATCTTGTATTTCTGCAAATCCCAGGCTTCACTTCCTGTAGTAACGTCTTTTTGTTGTTTGTTACATTAAAGTTCATTTAAAAATTTAAAAAAAGGTGGAGTTGTAGAGGCCGCATGTTTCCTGTGACAGTGGAGCTCCAGCTACTGAGATTAACAATAAAGTTCAGTAAAAAAAAAAAAAAAAAAAGTGGTGTGGAGGCCACATGCTTCCTGTCATCAGTGGAGCTCCACTCTGCAGCTAGACCCCCTTGATTTTTCTTGACTTGTGAAAAACCTTGACCACATCACTGCAGTCGCGACACTAAACAGCTACTTTTATGTCTATACTGTGCATGCGCAGACGGTTCCCAGGGTCCAGAGATTTTTTTAGACTTGAGCGGCTTGCAACCACGCCCCCCTAGATGGATCTGCTAATCTGTACAGAAGGAAAGTGGGAGGGGAAGATGGTGGGGATATGGCAGTGGGGAGCATTAGTTGGAGATGGTGGGAGTGGGGAGCAGTAATTGGGGGTGTTGGGAGTCTGGCAGTGGGGAGAAATAATTGGGGGTGGTGGGAGTCTGGCAGTGGGGAGCAGTAGTTGGGGGTGGTGGGGGTCTGGCAGTGGGAAGCAGTAGTTGGGGGTCTGGAAGTCGGGGGCAGTAGTTGGAGGTGGTGGGAGTCTGGCAGTGGGGAGCAGTAGCTGGGGGTGGTGGAGTTCTTGCAGTGGGGAGCAGTATTTGGAGGTGGTGGGGGTCTGGCAGTGGGGAGCAGTAGTTGGGGTGGTGGGAGTCTTGCAGTGGAGAGCAGTTACTACTGCTCCCCACTGCCAGACTCCCACCACTGGGAGTGATGGGAGTCTGCCAGTGAGAAGCAGTATTTTGGAGTGGTGGGAGCAGTAGTTGGGGGTGGTGGGAGTCTGGCAGTGGGGAGCAGGAGTTGGGAGTGGTGGGAGTCTAGCAGTGGGGAGCAGTATCTAGGAGTGGTGGGAGCTGATATTTGTGCTGTCCAACTACTGCTCCCCACTGACAGACTCCCACCACCAACTACCGCTCCCCACTAGAGATGAGCCTCCAAACACACCCCCCCGTTTTATTTTTTTTAAATGGTGTAGGGGTCCCCTCCAAAATCCATACCAGGCTCAAAAGGGACGTTTTTTCTTAATTCTGTCATGGGGCTCCCCTTAACTACTTTAATACACTATATTAAATATTGTACACTGCACTATATACCTTGCACTGCAGTATATATACTATACAGACTGCACTTTATATTCTGCTGAAAAATTGGGCCTTAGGTGTTGGCAGAACACGGTAACCCCTCACAGTTACTCTCGTTGGGCGCAGAAATGGGCCCTGCTGTTAAATATTTTTTCAAAAATTGTAATTACATGCCCCTGTTAAACACGGGCAGAAAAATTGGGCAATGGGTGGTGGTGGCGCCCTAAACCAAAATATTGTTGGAAGCTAGCATCCTCATGATTGAGGATGAATAGGATATGCAGCATAGGCAGTCTTCAAGGGATCGCAGATCCATAGCAAATTCAATCGGTTACATCAGTATCAGGTGCTTGATTAGCTGCTGATCCAGGACTGATTAATTTTTATGAATGTGAGCCTATCAACAGAGTCTGTGGACAGGTGCACTCTTTGATCTGTTACAAACCCTCCAGCAGCACTGAATGTGTGTTCAGAAAGCATGCTGGATGCAGGACAGGCCAGTATTTCAATTGCATATTGTTCTGGCCAATGGCCCAACCTCAAGACCCAGTAACTCAGTGGATGCTCTGTTGGAAAGGTTTCCAAGTCTGCTCTTTCCCCTAGATATTCCTGCACCATATAATGCAAACGCTGGCGATGGTTGCTGGAACCTATCAGACCTTGGCGCAGAGGACAGAAAAATTGTTTAAAGGCATCAGTCAGCCGGCCACCTTCTCCACCGCTCTTCCTGTGACCCAGGAAATGGTAACCTCCCATGATCTGGAAATGCATTACACAAACTATGTGTGTATATATATATATATATATATATATATATAAAATACATATATGTGTGTATGTATTTAACAAAAACAAGAGCACTCTGGGCAAGTTGAAACATCCTTTTTTTTTTCTATTTTTTACTATAGCCCATATCACGGATCATCCTGCAGGTCATCCCACAGAAATTCTCCAAATAGGAGATCAATGGGTCATGGAAGCTTGGGTCATTCTTATTCATCTTCAGCTCATGTCTCCCGCAGAGATCAGAGGTCACCCCAACATACCTCAAATTTGTACAAATCCCAATACAGACCTGTGTATCCAGGGGAAAAAAGCATGCTGGGTATGTGAGAAACAAGCTCTACCTGATAAATTAGTATGCGGTCAGTGCCTACTAGAAGCCACAGGAGACAAAGAAAGAGACAAACAGCAATCAATGGAGTCAATTTAAAACATGTTCAAGGATTCAATCTGGGAGTTGGCCTTATCCCAAGACCAAGTTAACCCATCCTCGGCCGAAACAGCAGTAGATACATCCACCCCTCAACCTGATCCAGAGGTTAATTCTGGAGACGAGACAGAAGTGGTGGAGAATAATGCTTCAGCCTTTGATTTCGCTCTAGTAGAACCTTTTGGCACCACAGTCAAGAACGCATTCCAATGGGAGGAAGATCCAGAGCCTCCATCTAAAGCAAAAGATATTTTCCACATCTAAAGAAGAAACGATCAACCTTCCCCTTAATGATAGAAATCAAAGAGGTAGTGACAGACGAATGCCAGAAAGTGGACAAGAGGCACATCGCTTTTAATAATTTTCTCAAATTATATCCGCTGACGGAGGCAGATGCACAACCTTTTGATGCTGTACTGTCTGTAGACACCACAATTATGAGGCTAGCCAAAAATACGATGTTACCATTGGAAGACGCAGTCTCCTTTAAGAATGTCCTTGACCAAAGGATCGATTCAGATCCAAAAAAATAATAAAATCGTATCAGACAGCTGGAGGGGCATGTAAACCAGCGGTGGCACTGACCTCGATCTCAAGGGCTACCAGGGTGTGGTCGGACAACATCAAAACAGCTCTCAGACAGGGCGTGGGCTCAGAGGAAATCTTTAAGGCACTGGACGAATTGAGATTGGCCTCAGATTTTATAGCGGAAGCAGCCATTAATGTCTTAAAATGTGCCTCCACAGCTATGCTGTACTCCATCACTGACAGTAGAGCGTTATGGCTTAAACCATGGTCGGTCAACCCAACATTAAGGCAATCCTGGTGTCATATGCCATATAATGGAAAAGCTCAGTTCGGCCATAAAATGGATGCAGCAATCAACAGAGACACAGGGGGGAAAAGTGGTTTAATTCTCCAGGACAGAAGCAGGAGGAAGAGATTTGCTACATGCCCAGCTTTTCAGCAGAGAGCGAAGGATTACAGTTCATACCGCCCAGCTAGGGAGTACAGAAGAGACTGGAATGGCTTGCAAGCCACTTTTTTGAAGATGGGGAAACCTAAAGCTTCAACATCCACAGTTAGGAGCCAGAAGTCTTTTTGACTCCCTATCCTCCTAAACCGGTCCAGTGGGAGCTCGTCTAAAAGTGTTTGCCCAGGTTTGGGTGGAAAATCATAGACCAGGGGGCAGTTTCCACGGTCCTTCAGGGGAATTTCTGGAAATTCAGAAGGTGCCCCCCCCCCCAATTTTCATTCCAACCCACTAAAATTCCAAGGGAGACCAATCAATATGTTTAAATTCTTATTAGTCAGCAGGCAGTGGTGTTAGTTCCGGACTCGGAAAAATGCTCGGGATTTTATTCCCCAGTCTTTTTGGTCCCCAAGAAGTCAGGAGTTTGGAGGCCTGTGCTGGACCTGAAGAGGTTGAACAGTCACATCCATGTGGAACATTTTTGGAGTCTTTAAATACAGTGATGTTATCAGTACAGCCTGGGGATTGGATGGTCTCTATAGACCTTCGAGATGCATATCTTCATATTCCTATCCAGCAGCAATTTCAACCATTCCTTCAGTTCAAGGTAGGTGACTTACATCTCCAATTTCAATGTCTTCACTTTGGTATCTCAAGTCCTTCACCAAGGTGCTAGTGGCATTCTTGGCTCCTCTTTGAGAGCAGGTGATTCGAGTCTTGCATTATTTTGTCGATATTCTAATTTTATCCCAGCACAAAGAGAGCCTAGAGATACATGTGCAATTGGTCCTAGATAATCTGATCAGGTTTGGATGGCTGATCAACTATTGCAAAAGCCAGCTCACACCTACGCAGGAGGTGACATATCTAGGAGCATTCTTCAACACTCCAAAGAAAGCAGCTTCATTCCCATCAGGAAAGGTTCCTATATTGATAAGGAAAGTAAAAAAGAACACTGGTGGGTCATTACATATCAGCATCAGACTGTCTGAGCCTGCTAGGGTCCCTTTCATCATGCATACCGATGGTAAAGTGGGCCTATGCTCGCATAGCGCTATCCAAACACTGCTACAGCCAAGAAAATCATCCATTAATTCTACCTATTACCAGGTATGGACAAAGTTTACAGAACTGGAGAAGGCTAATCATTGCGATCCCCTGGAGCCCGGGGTTCAGAATATACTTCTCTTCTTGCAGAGTGGATTGGACTTAGGTTTAGGCTTGAACACACTTAAAGCCCAGGTCTCAGTCCTTTTTAGCTTTAACAAATACACGGTGGGCATTAAACCCTCTGGTAGAATGCTTTTGAAGGCAGTACTAAGATTGCGACCTCCCAGGAAAATGCTATACCCCAAGTGGGACTTAACTATTGTACTTAATGTCCTATCAGAGCCTCCTTTTGCTCCCACAGAAGAATGCACTGTGAAGGATACTTCCTTAAAGGCTGTTTCCCTGATCACCATCACTTCAGGACGCAGAGTGTCGGAGATCCAAGCACTAGGATCACAGGAACCCTACATCACCTTTTTTTTTCCAGACAGGGTGGTTTTCATTTCAACCAGAAATGGATTCTTCCAGCATTCAGGGAGGACCCAGCCTCCTCAAAGCTGCAAGTGGGAGGAGGGGGGAGCTAGTTCAGGCAGAGGGTGGTAGTTGGAGAGGTGAGGGTCTGTAATTGGGAGCGGGAAGAGGGGGCAGTAGTTGGGGGTTGGGGTTTCTTAGTTGGAGAAGGTGGTGGTAGTTGGGGGGTGGGAGTCTGTAATTGGGTGAGGGGTTTGTCAGTGGGGAAGGGGGCAATAGTTGGGATTGGTGGTCTATTAGTTGGTGGTGGGGTGGTAGTTGGGGGAGTGGGCGGGGATCTTAATTTGGAGTAAGGGTTTGTCAGTGTGGGGGATCTGTCAGTGGTAGTTGGGGGGGAGGCTGCCAGTGAGGAAAAGAGGCAATAGTTGGATAGTGGTGGTCTGTCAGTTAGGGGAGGGGTGGTAGTTGGGGGGTCTGTAAATGGAAGCGGGGGTTTGTCAGTGGGAGGAGATAGTTGGGGAGGGGAACTGCAATTGGGTGAGGGGTCTGTCAGTGGGGGAGGGGGCAGTAGTTGTGGTCGGTGTTCTGTTAGTTGGAGCAGAGGGTAGTAGTTGCAGAGGAGAGGTTCTGTAATTGGGGGCGGTAGTTGCGGGTTGGGGTTTCCTAGTTGGAGAAGAAGGTAGTAGTTGAGGGGTGGGGGTCTGTAATTGGGTGAGGGGTTTGTCAATGGAGGAGGGGGCAATAGTTGGGATTGGTGGTCTATTAGTTGGTGGTGGGGTGGTAGTTGGGGGAGTGGGCGGGGATCTTAATTTGGAGTAAGGGTTTGTCAGTGTGGGGGATCTGTCAGTGGTAGTTGGGGGGGAGGCTGCCAGTGAGGAAAAGAGGCAATAGTTGGATAGTGGTGGTCTGTCAGTTAGGGGAGGGGTGGTAGTTGGGGGGTCTGTAAATGGAAGCGGGGGTTTGTCAGTGGGAGGAGATAGTTGGGGAGGGGAACTGCAATTGGGTGAGGGGTCTGTCAGTGGGGGAGGGGGCAGTAGTTGTGGTCGGTGTTCTGTTAGTTGGAGCAGAGGGTAGTAGTTGCAGAGGAGAGGTTCTGTAATTGGGGGCGGTAGTTGCGGGTTGGGGTTTCCTAGTTGGAGAAGAAGGTAGTAGTTGAGGGGTGGGGGTCTGTAATTGGGTGAGGGGTTTGTCAGTGGAGGAGGGGGCAATAGTTGGGGTTGGTAGTCTATTAGTTGGTGGAGGATTGGTGGCTGGGAAAGTGGGGATTTGTAATTGGGAGCGGGGTTTGTCAGTGTGGGGAAGGGGTGGTAGTGTGGGGGATCTGTCAGTGGTAGTTGGGGGAGGCTGTCAGTGAGGAAAGGAGGCAATAGTTGGGGGGTGGTCTGTTAGTTGGGGGAGGGGTGGGTTTGTAAATTGAAGCACGAGTTTATCAGTGTGGGGAGGGGGGTGGTAGTTGAGGGGGTAGGGGTCTGCAGTTGGGTGAGGGGTCTGTCAGTGGGGGAGAGGGCAATAGTTGTGGTTGATGGTCTGTTAGTTGGTGGAGGGTTGGTAGTTACGGGGGGGGGGGGGGGGGGTCTGTAATTGGAAGCAGGGGTCTGTCAGTGGGGTAAAGAGGTGGTAGTCTTGTGATCTTGTGTTATCTTTGTTGAGTGTGGTATGTGTTGCCATAATTTCCCTTTGGGATTCAATAAGTATTCTGAGCCAATAGTACAATGACAGTGCATATTTTTTTTAGCACTGATCACTGTATTAGTGTCACTGGTTCCCACAAAGTGTCAGTTAGTGTCCAGTTGTCTACCACAATATCACAGTCTTGCTATAAATCGCTGATCACTGCCATTACTAGTATAAAAAAATAAATAAGAATTCCAGTATTTACCATAGTTTGTTGTCGCTATAACCAATCAATATACGCTTATTGGGATTTTTTTTATTTTACCACAAATATGTAGCAGAATACATATTCTCTTATGAAGAAATTAGATTTTTTTTTTTTTTTTTTTAGTAAAAAAAATATATATATATTTTTTTTTTCAAAATAGTCATTTTTCTGCAGTCATTTAGTCTTATTATGTTTATAGCGCAATAAATTAAAAATGCAGTCGTGATCAAATACCACCAAAAGAAAGCTCTATTTGTGGGGAAAAAAGGACTTAAATTTTATTTGGGTACAGTTTTGCATGATCGTGCAATTGTCAGTTAAAGTAACACTGTGCCGTATCGCAAAAAATTGCCTAATCATGAAGGGGGTTAAATCTTCCGGAGGTCAAGTGGTTAACACAGCTTTCTGTTTCCAAATATGTACAGGCCCCTCCTATCAGCCATGATTTTCCAGTATTTCATAGAAAAGCATAGAGACCTAGTGATAATGTCACTGAGCCTAATATAAAGCATAAAATGATTTATTTAATAATGTTCGCATGTCGATGAAGGAAACGGAGAGGGAGGAACAGGGAAAGCAAAATATACACAGATAACATTTCAGCATTAAGAAAACTGTATATAGCGAGATATGACATCAGATATACTGCAAAATAGCTATGGAATTACAGTACATCAACTTCAAATATTTTCACACTGTATATACAGTAAGGCCAATAGCTTGCTATTATCCACGAGGTGGTTTAACCGCAACTGTACTCTGCTAATTTATCTCAAGTGGGTTTACAAAGACGTCCTTGAAGTCCTTTGTGAACAATACATTTAAGGACCAAGCCTCTTTTTTCAGACTCGGTTTTACATGTTTAAAACAGTTTTTTTTTTCCAACACCCTAGAGAATAAAATGGCGGTCATTGCAATACTTTTTTCACACCGTATTTGCGCAGCGGTCTCACAAGCGCACTTTTTTTGAAAAAAAAAACACTTTTTTGAATAAAAAAATAAGACAGCAGTAAAATTAGCCCAATTCTTTTTTATGTTATGAAAGATAATTTTTACGCCGAGTAAATTGATACCCAACATGTCACGCTTCAAAATTGCGCCCGCTCGTGGAATGGCATCAAACTTTTACCCTCAAAAATCTCCATAAGCGACATTTAAAAAGTTCTACAGGTTGCATGTTTTGCGTTACAAAGGAGGTCTAGGGGTAGAATTATTGCTCTCGCGCTACCGATTGCGGCGATGCCTCACATGTGTGATTTGACTACCGTTTTCATATGCGGGCGCTACTCACATATGCGTTCTCTTCTGCGTGCGAGCTCGCCGGGATGAGGTGTTTTAAAAAAATTTTTTTTTATTTATTTTACTTATTTTATTACAAGGAATGTAAACATTCCTCGTAATAGAAAAAAGCATGACAGTTCCTCTTAAAGGCCCAAAAGGTCCTCAGATCTCATATTTGGACTTAAATGCAATAAAAATAAATAAAAAATGTGTCATTTGAAAAAAATTACATTGAAAAAAATGGGCCTTTAAGAGGCATGGGCGGAAGTGATTTTTTTTTACGTCGCTTCCACCCTGCTATGGTATAGAGACGAGTGGGGGCCATCTTAGTCTCACTCGTCTCCATACCACAGACAAGACAGGTCCCGATCGCCTCCGTAACTACGTTGACTCCAGTAAGCGGTGGTGGCCGCGGGAGAGCGGCGGGGGGTGGCACCTCTCCCGCCACTGATTAATGGTGATCTCGTGGGGCGAACCCACCGCAGAGACCACCATTATCGTACACACGACCGGCGCCTGAAGAGATGGATATTTCTGTTGTGGCAGCAGCTGCTGCCGTTACGGAGATATCCCTCTTCAAAAAATGGACGTGCATCGTCGTGCGCCGGTTGTAAAGTGGTTAAAGGAGTCCTTTGTTGCAACAAGTGTACATTTGAAACACCCCATATCAAATCATTACTGTAAATGTGCATATAAAATATTTTACACTTTAGGAAAGACATTATTCCAATTTTCAATTGTACAAGGGCTGGTCATTGTATAGATCTCACATATGATAGAGGAACGCTAGGATTCAAAAATGATTATTGAAAATGGTATGATTAATAAAAGTCCGCTTCTTTTTTAGACCATCTTATTTTAGGACCCTCGCCTGGAGCCCCAATTACCTCCAAGTGCTGGGTGGACTATTTTATGTAATAATACATTTCTCACATCAGCTAATTATTTGCTAATTGGAAGAACATCCTCTGAGACATTGTCCATTATTATGCCTCTTAAGGATTAATTGAATTTGATGAATTATAGCCAGAATCCACACAAAGGCCTAAAACGCCACTGTACAACGCAGACAGAAAATGGCTTTAAATCTAAAAGTCAGGCAGATCACAAACACCATTTAATGAAGTCGTGCATTCTTTTAAAACTAATTAAATATATTTATACATTTGACAAGCGTAAGTTCCTAAGAAATCATTCACATGGGCACGCAGATATACTGCGGCAGAAGTGCACGTACAGGCAGAATCATGTACCTGTACGTTGCCCTGTAAGAGGCAGGTTGCGGGCGTGTGCCCGTCAGGAGCTTTGTGAGCGCGGGTCCTGTGGACTCAATGTCTGCAGGATACCCGCGATCGTCTCACGAACAGGAAGAACGGGGAGATGCTAATGTAAACAAGCATTTCCCTGTTCTGCCTAGTGACACTGTCAATGATCACAGCTCCCTGTAATCGGGAGCGATGATTAGTGTTGTGTCACACACAGTCCCACCCCCCCTGCAGTTATAAGCCCCACCTAGTGGTTAACCCCTTCACTGCCAGTCACATTTACACAGTAATCAATGCCTTTTTAATTGCACTTATCGCTGTATAAATGTGAATGGTCCCAAAATCGCACCAAAAGTGTCCGATCTGTTTGCCATAATGTCCCAGTCACGATAAAAATCACTGATCGCCGCCATTACTAATAATAAAAGTGCTATGAAACTATCCCCTATTTTGTAAACGCATTTACTTTTGCACAAGCCAATCAATAAACGATTATTGCGATTTTTCTTTTTTTACCAAAAATATGTAGAAGAATACATATCGGCCTAAACTGAGGAAAAAAACTTTTTTTATATATTTTTTGGAGATATTTATTATAGCAAAAAGTAAAAAAAAAGCGTTTTTTTTTCAAAATTAAAAGAATAAAAAACACAAAGGTGATCAAATACCAGCAAAAGAACGCTCTATTTGTGGGAAAAAAATAACGTCAATTTTGTTTGGGAACCACGTGGCACGACTGCGCAATTGTTAGTTAAAGGGACGCAGTGCCGAATCGCAAAAAACACTCTGGTCTTTGGCCAGCCAAATGGTCCGGGGCTTAAGTGGTTAACTTATCTTCATAGATCCCTTGAGGGATCTTGTTGATAAATATTGCTGTCCCAAGTAAAGGAGCCTCTCAGAGAATTAATCCAAGCCATGCTCTCAGCATTCATCAAGTTGTTGTCCATCATTATAGAATGATCTGCTCTCTTCATGGGCTATAATCAGTGGGTAGGAGGCTTGCCCCTTGTTCTCTCCAAATGCCCCTGCCCTGGTTGGGTCTGTCACACATGCACATGCGTATAATTCTGAACAAAGACTTCAATACAGAATAGGCATTAGCACGAATGCGCAAACATATTTGCATGTGCACAAGACGGAATATTTGCATGTGTACGGGCACTGGTGCTAATCGGCCTATTTTGGCATAAACAGATTGCTGAGTGGTCTTCTGCTAGTTTCTGTTTAACCTGTGCCTTTACCTGCTATATATGCCTACCCATGCATGACCTGGCTTGCCCTTGACCAATCTCTGCATTTCTATCTGCCTACTGTGACCTTGTACTCTCACTCTACGCTATCGCAGTGCATTGCTGGCTCATGATTGGCCAAGCATGCACTGTGACCCCGCATGCTTGGCCAATCACAGTGCCGACAGTGAGGAGAACCATAACTGTACACAGGCAGGATGCCTGTGGCCAATTATAGCTCAGGGGGATTTAGTACACGCCCCACACTATATAAGGCCGCCAGCACGGCGGCCTTGTGTAGTGTGTTGGCGTGCAGGGAAAGAGCAAGATAGGCAGGGACAGTGTATTTTTGCTTGGGAACCTAGCGATGTTAAAGTGGATGTTGTGTGCCTCCTGCACTGTATACACCTGAAGCTACCCCTTATTGCTGGTGTTGTTCTGTTTCTGTAACACAGGCATCTGCAGCATTTACAGTGGGTGTTGTGTGCCTCCTGCACAGTATACACCTGAAGATACCCCTTATTGCTGGTGTTGTTCTGCTTCTGTAATACAGGCATACTATAGACACCCCACAGGCACGATATTTAAAGGAATATTTCACTTTTTTCGCCATTAAAATCAGTGCTCCTGAAAAAACTGCATTTTAAAAATTATTGTTTGCATTGATACATGTCCCCTGGGGCAGGAGCCGGGTCCCCAAACCCTTTATAGGACAATATCTTGCATATTAGCCTTTAAAATTAGCACTTTTGATTTCGAACGTTCGTGTCCCATAGACTTTAATGGGGTTCTAAAGTTCGTACGAATTTTAGGTCCGTTCAAGGTTTTTGGTGCGAACCGAACCGGGGGGGTTTTTGGCTCATCTCTACTGGTGATCCTTGGTCATCTGATTCCTGCGACCCTCAGCTGGCACTGCCTGTTATACTGGTCCTTGTGCCATTCTGTGTCCTCACACCTCCTGTCATCAGTACCAGGAGTGTTGGACAAGAGGTGAAAGAGAAGCCCCCTCTAGAGCTCAGTCTCCACCAGGTACGTGACAGCTTGTGTCATTTTTACCTAGGCACACATAAGTAAATTTTTTTATAGAAATCATTCATGACAACCAGCAACTTTATATAAAGTGGGCAAATAAATAAAGTGATAAAAAAACGTTAACAAAAGAAAAAGAGGTTAATGTATTAAATTTGAAAACACAGACTTGGTCTTTAACCACTTTCTGCCCAGCCTATAGCATACTGACAGCCGGGAAGTGGTTCTGTTATCCTGACTGGGCGTCATATGACGTCCAGCAGGGTAACATGCCGGCGGGCGCCAGTGGGGGCATGCAGCGTGGCGATCACAAGTGCGGCGTGTCAGTCTGACACCCCCCATCTCCGAACGTGATAAGAAGCCTCTGTCAGAGGCTTCTTACCACATGATCAGCTATGACCAATCACAGCTGATCATCCTATGAACCAGGAAGTGCCGGTAAACGGCATTCCTCCATTCACGCTGACAGGGAGAGCCGATTGGCGGCTCTCCCTGTCAGAGAGGGAGTCTGTTCTGATAATCAGCACATTGATTATCAACACAGCCCCCTCGGATGTGCCAATCACCTGCCAACCAGTGCCCAGCAATGTCCCAAGATTAAAGTCTGCCAGTGCCCACCACAGTGCCAATCACTGCCCACCACAGTGCCAATCACTGCTCAGCAGTAACACCTGTCAGTACTTATCAATACCTCATCATCAGTGCTGCCCATCAGTGCCACCTGTCAGTGCCCATCAGTGCTGCATATCAGTGCAGCCTATTGGTGCCCATCAGTGCTGCATATCAGTGCCCATCAATTCTACATATCAATGCCTCCTCATCAGAGCCCATCAGTGCCACTTTATCAGTGCCAACTCATCAGTGTCGTCTCATCAGTGCCAGACAGTGAAGGGGAGTACAAATTTTTATGACAGAAATTTTGGTCTTTTTTAGTTTGTAGTGATCAAATACCACCAAAAGAAATCTCTATTTGTGGGAAGAAAATTATAAAAATTTAGTTTGGGTACAGTGTTGCATGACTGCGCAATTGTCATTCGAAATGTGACAGCGCTGAAAATTGTCCTGGGCAAGAAGGGGCATAAGTGCCTGGTATTGAAGTGGTTAATTATACATATAAAGTATTTTTCTAAAGTGTTTTGGCTGTCGATGACACGTCTCATGTATTTTCAGATCTGTGCAGAGGATTTTTGTTTGAGAACTGATAACTTGCAAGCTAAATGTACTCATGAATGCATGTGTATGTATACCAGATATTCCCATCGGGCCAATGGAAAAACTGCAGTCAACAATCTACAGTTTTTTGTTTTTTTGGGGGGGAAAGGCTGGTATATCATGAATATTTCTCTTGATTTATAAGGAACATTAGAATTTCTTGCATCCCATCAGCATCATTTATATTAAAAACACAACATGAAAGGATGTAATTGAAAATCCAGGGTGGTCAATAAACACAGTTTTATTATGATAGGAAGTTGGTGCCAGCAGGGCAGAGGAAATCACATTCTACTTGTTAAGAAACTTACATCCAAATGTTGATTGCATGAGAAAAGGGTAATGTAAGTTCATATATATTTTTGTCCGAGTACCTGTTTCAATACAGGGTTTTTTATTTTTTCCTTCTTTTTTATGTTTTCTATGGCTATCTTGCTTTTTTATTTATTTTAACCCCTTCACGCCTAAGGCTAAAACAAAACAATGCCTTTAGCACAATTTTGCAACATTGATGTGTGTTAGTAAAACCGTACATTTCATCACAACTACTTTGTGCATCCAGTTGGATGATGCCTTGTTTTTTTCAGGACAAACTGGGCTTTCATTTGGTAGTAAATGGTTTTGGATATGTCCTGATTTTATTTATTATCAAAGAAAAACTGGCCTAAAATAGTAAAAAAAAGTTAAATTTAAATTTAGCTGAAAATTTCTTGTTACTACCATAACCTACCACCAAAGAACAACCCAAAATAAATTCTCCTGCTCCTGATGATTGCAGCGATACCAAACGTGTGTTATTTATTGTTTGTACCCATAGTACGGCCCAGAAGCAATAGTGTGCCTTTTGCTTATATTTTTTTTTTTGTCCTACCTAAAACCCACTGTCACTAATAAAAAATTTTTTTTTAAATCCTGCCCAAAATATACTGACCTTTGACCATGACCTTTGACCCTGATCTTGACCTAAACATTAACCCTGGCAATATCCTAGATCAAACCTTGATTTAAAGGGGTTGTAAAGGTGGTTGTAAACATGTTATACTTACCTACAATAAGTAAAAGCAAACAGGGTCACTTATCCAGCGCTTAAGATAAGAGGTGAGAGCACACGGCTCTCTGCACTGGGGATTTATTCCGAGTCTCTCCCGGGAACCACCACGAATGATCTGTTTCTTTCTGAAGTGGTGAGATTATCAGAACGGCTTTCACCAGCACTGTATATTATACCTGAATGCTGTTTTAACCGCTTCCGGACCGGTAGAAGGGCATGTACAGGCAGAATCACGTACCTGTACATTTCCCTTTAAGAGGTGGCTTGCAGGCGCGCACATGCCACCAGGAGCTTCATGTGCGTGATTGAGTCCGTGGGGATACTCACAATCGTCTCACAGAGAGGAAGAACGGGGAAATGCTAATGTAAACAAGCAAAAATGGGGAAGCCCGCAGCGGACCTTTTCAGTTCCAAAAAGGATGGCAGTGCGTTACCCCTTTGAGGAGAGCCTCCTTAAAAAATGGTCGGCTCCCCCGGTCGTTGACCCCCCAGTATCCAGGTTAAACAAAGTAACCACGATTCAGGTAGAATGGGTTCCTGCATTCAAGGACCCTTCCGACAGGAGAGCCGAGGTATTGGCCCGGTCCATGTTTACGGTAGTGGGGTCAGCATTACGACCTATACTGGCCATGGCTTTGGTGTCACAGATGCTTACTGAGTGAGCAAAGTTATTGTACCGTGAATTGGAGAAGCAACAGTCTCCCCCAGTCTGCATAGAACTAGCAGACCAGTTGGTGCACGGCCTTAATTATGTCTGTGATGCGGCCCTAGATACACTTCCCCTGCTCTCCAGAGCATCAGTATCAGCAGCGGTGCTACAGAGCCTGATCTGGCTGAAATGCTGGTCTGCGGACCAGGCATCTAAAAAATCTCTGATGGCTTTGCCCTTCCTTGGGGAGCGGCTATTTAGAGCTTCGCTGGATGACATTATTAAGAATGTCACAGGTGGGAAGAGCATGTTGCTCCCACAGTCAAGAAGGGTAAGGAGCCACCCAGCAGGCAAGGGCCCTCCTTTTCGCTCAAAAGAGACTTTTTCGTCCGCCCGGGACGTCAGGTAAACACTTCCAATCCGACAGCGTGACTGCTGAGAGACAAAAGTGCCCCTGGTCTCGCAAGCCCAGCATATCTGCGAGCAAAATACTACCACATGAAGGTTTGCCCCTACCCGACACTCGGGTGGGGGGTTGCCTTAGGGAGTTTGCAGCTCGGTGGGCCTCTCGGCTGTCTGACCAATGGTCTGCAAACTGATTTCATTGGGCTACAAGATGGAGTTGTGTGTCCAGCCGTGCCATTCTGCTGACGTATATCGGCGTGAGGCGGCCCTTAAGCGGTTATCTAGCGCTAGTACTAAATATGTGTTTTCATTTATTCGTCTATCTTTTCCCTTTAGACAGAGAATTGGCCTATAGTTGATTTATTGGCTGAGATGCAAACATCATTGCCAGCTGCTATTTGCTATGTTGGGTTTTTTAAACTCAATCAGTGCTGATTATACTTAATTCAATTATGTAACCATTGGTATTAGTGTTACTTTTTGTTTTCTTTTAAAATGAACTTGAAATGAGCCGAGCTGATAAGGGATTAAGAAAATCAATTGCTAACTAAATGGCAGTAATTAGAAATAAATACTGACAAATAGAAGCAGGAGTCATTCACAGCTTGTGTTCCATGTACATTTTTTAAATTGTATTAGCTCTCCATCTTTGCTGCTACTGTGCAGACACGGACACTGAAAAGAAGGGGGGAGTTTGGGACTTTGAGGCACATAAATGGAAATCATTGGTTCAATCCAAAGACAGTTTTATTAAAAATTACACATGACATAGCACGTATACATACACAGAAAATTGGTTCACTAGTCATCATAACCAATAGCCCAATATAGGGTAATTGGTTGCGAGGGTGTCAATGTGTAAAATAATATTATAAACATCTTTAGGCAGTTGCTCCATATAGAAAAAAGGGTTGACATTGACATAGAGTAAATCACATCATATATAAGAACATATATGGATCATAAATGGTCTTTACGCGTGACACGTTTCGGGGATTATACCGCCTCATCAGGAGCAAATGCATATGATCTGTAGAGAAATTGTATATGTGACAGCCAATGTATCTACTGGTAACCCCAATACTGGAAAATGTAAAAAAAGAAAGGGAGCAAAGGGAGTCACATTGGCGCAAACACATTGATGAACACGTGGTACTGAACAGATGGGGACCATGGAGTGTCTCACCTGGGAGATGAGGGCATAAAGACCCAATGGGAAAGTAAACCTAGGCATAAAACTCCTCAAAGTGGTAATGGCGTCCACATTGACACTGCTGGTTATGCAAAGGAGAGACCATAGAGGTGATTGAAAAACAGACAAGAACTGAATGTAGAGGTTATAGGGGAAATGTGAGATCTTCGGATTGATTGTGCTAATAATTATTCTAGTTGGAAATCAGGTCTGGTATTGTAGAAGGTTTCCAATTTTAGGCAGTTCTCCAGTGAGTAATTGTCATGTGGCATGTGGATTGGGTAGGCCCATTTAAAAGGAAAGTGCCAGACACGTTGTATAAATTCTAATATAATAATGATTGCCAGGTAAGGAGTCACTAATCTGAAATAGGTATGCAGATAAGGACTTATGACTTACCTGAATTGTTTGTTTGTTCTGCGTCAGTAATTCTGAATATATAATGGATAGAGGGTTAGCATAATCGCCAGATAACTAACATTTTCAAAAAGGCATTCAGCATCGGCCCCTATATTTTTCCTGGGAAAATTACATTGCAGAATCACATTTCAACAGCATAGGGGGACAGGTGAAATCTGCCACTGCAGGTCTTATTAATTCTGTAGGGGGGCACTCTTTACGTCTGGAGGAAAAGAGATTTAATCTCCAAATACGGAAAGGTTTCTTCACAGTAAGAGCTGTGGAAATGTGGAATAGACTCCCTGCAGATGTGGTTCTGGCCAGCTCAGTAGATTGCTTTAAAAAGGGACTGGATTCTATTCTAAAAGAACATAATATAACTGGGTACTGACATTTATAGGTAAAGCTGATCCAGGGAACATCTGATTGCCTCTCGGGGGATCAAGAAGGAATTTTTTCCTCTGCTGGAACAAATTGGAGAATGCTTTGCTGGGGTTTTTCGCCCTCATCTGGATAAACTGTGGGTATAGGATTGGGATTGTATGATATTTTTTTCCTTTTCCCTTTTTTTAGGTTGAACTAGATGGACCTGTATCTTTTTTCAACCTGACTAACTATGTAACCATGTATAAGTTAAGTACTTCAAGGACCTTAGAAGAAGGGGGTATGCCAAGCAAGTGTAGCGTTCTCTCAGTAGGCTGCTAGTGTTTAGGTAAATTTGCTAGTGTTTAGCTCAATTTAGATTTTGGCCTCCCTGTAGTCAGGGAAAGCAATGATTGTGTGTTTGTGTCTGTTCTAGGTTTTGCTGGCAAACAAGGCGTTTTCCTTGGGTGGCATTTTTCAGGGGGGCGATGCCACCCCTAGGCAGAAGGGACACTATGACTTTGTTCCCATGATCACAGTCCAGAAGTATTACACAAGCACACTGATAGAAATGAATACAGCACAGAATATAATAATCAGTGCAAAGTGCTGCATGGGATACAATGATTCTAATGAGTGATCACAGCGATCAGAGTTCTTCCTGGAGTGATCTGAGGACACCGGTATGAAGATCAGTGCTGGGGATCGATGTGGTCAGACTTACTCATTCCCCTGCAGGGAGTTCTTCCTGGAGAAGGAATATCGGAGGTGTCAGTGGGGTTGTGGCACACAGCTGAGGCTCCCCATCCTGCTCCTGTTCTGATCACATCACATTGGGAGCGGAGAGCTCTGAGTCTGATAACATCATATCAGGAGGGCCGGGAGCAGGATAGGGAACCTCAGCTGTGTGCCTCAACTAGTGTTAATTTTGATGTCAAATTTCCATTTAGTTATAGTCTTTTATCTAAAATGCCATTTTAGTTTTAGTCACATTTTAGTCACCTTTTTGTTTTAGTTTTAGTTGAGTTTTAGTCGACTAAAATCTCCAGTATGTTATAGTCGACTTAAATAGAATGGGTTTAGTTAAATTGTAATGCATTATTTAAGCATTTCTCTAGAATTGCCAAACTCATTATATACTCCTGGAGTAAAAAACTAATAGCATGTTATTATCTATGGTTTTAAGGATTGAACATGCACTACAGACACAGATTTAGCCATTGTTATATATAACATCTTTATAAATGAAATCCAGCTTCATAAACTGTAAACTCTATTGGCTATAATGCCATTGCACATTATACCTGACTATATTACCAACATTAACTACTTCCCAACCGCCCCATACCAGATTGACTGCTACAGGGCAGCTGGTCTGCACAGGATCTCAAAAAAAAAAAAAAAAAATATATATATATATATATATTTCTTTTCATGTGACAACACTGAAGAAATGACACTTTGCTACAATGTAAAGTAGTGAGTGTACAGCTTGTATCACAGTGTAAATTTCTGTCCCCTCAAATTAACTCAACACACAGCCATTACTGTCTAAACCACTGGCAACAAAAGTGAGTACACACCTAAGTGAAAATGTCCAAATTGGGTCCAATTAGCCATTTTCCCTCCCCGGTGTCATGTTGCTCTTTAGTGTTACAAGGTCTCAGGTGTGAATGGGGAACAGGTGTATTAAATTTGGTGTTATCGCTCTCACTCTCTCATACTGGTCACTGGAAGTTTAACATGGCACCTCATGGCAAAGAACTCTCTGAGAATCTGAAAAAAAAAGAATTGTTGCTCTACATAAAGATGGCCTAGGCTGTAATAAGATTGCCAAGACCCTGAAACTGAGCTGCAGCATGGTGGCAAAGACCATACAGCGGTTTAACAGGTTCCACTCAGAACAGGCCTCGCCATGGTCGACCAAAGAAGTTGAGTGCACATGCTCACTGTCTTATCCAGAGGTTGTCTTTGAGAAATAGACATATGAGTGCTGCCAGCATTGCTGCAGAGGTTGAAGGGGTGGGGGGTCAGCCTGTCAGTGCTCAGACCATACGCCACACACTGCATCAAATCGATCTACATGGCTGTCACCCCAGAAGGAAGCCTCTTCTAAAGATGCATAAAAAACCCCGCAAACAGTTTGCTGAAGACAAGCAGACTAATGCCCTGTACACACGGTTGGATTTTCCAACGGAAAATGTTCGATGGGAGCTTTTTGTCAGAAATTCTGACCGTGTGTAGGCTCCATCGGACATTTCTGTCGCACAAAATTTGAGATTTGGTTCTCAAATTTTCCGACAACAAAATCCGTTGTCAGAAATTCCGATCATGCATACACAATTCCAACGCACAAAGTTTCACGCATGCTTGGAATCAATCAGAAGAGCCGTACTGGCTATTGAAAACTTAATTTTTCTCGGCTCATCGTACATGTTGTACGTCACCGCATTCTTGATGTTTGCAATTTCCGACCAACTTTGTGTGACCGTGTGTATGCAAAGCAAATTTGAGCCAACATCCATTGGAAAAAATCCATGGATTTTGTTGTCGAAATGTTCAATCAATGTCCAATTGTGTGTACGAGGCATAAGCATATGGATTACTGGAACCGTGTCCTGTGGTCTGATGAGACCAAGATAAACTTATTGGTTCTGATGGTGTCAAGCACGTGTTGTGGCAACCAGGTTAGGAGTACAAAGACAAGTGTGTCTTTCCTACAGTCAAGCATGGTGGTTGCCAGCGGTTTAGACATTAATGGCTGTATGTTGAGTTATTTTCAGGGGACAGAAAATTGACACTGTTATACAAGCTTTATAATAATTATATATATATTATATATTATATATATACAGTGGTGTGAAAAAGTGTTTGCCCCCTTCCTCATTTCCTGTTCATTTCCTGTTCCTTTGCATGTTTGTCACACTTAAGTGTTTCGGAACATCAAACCAATTTAAACAATAGTCAAGGACAACACAAGTAAACACAAAATGCAATTTGTAAATGAAGGTGTTTATTATTAAAGGTGAAAAAAAATCCAAGCCATCATGGCCCTGTGTGAAAAAGTGATTGCCCCCTAAACCTAATAACTGGTTGGGCCACCCTTAGCAGCAACAACTGCAACCAAGCGTTTGCGATAACGTGCAATGAGGCTTTTACAGCGTCCTGGAGGAATTTTGGCCCACTCATCTTTGCAGAATTGTCCTAATTCAGTTACATTAGAGGGTTTTCGAGCATGAACGGCCTTTTTAAGGTCATACCACAACATCTCAATAGGATTCAGGTCAGGACTTTGGCTAGGCCACTCCAAAGTCTTCATTTTGTTTTTCTTCAGCCATTCGGTGGTGGACTTGCTGGTGTGTTTAGGATCATTGTCCTGCTGCAGAACCCAAGTTCGTTTCAGCTTGAGTACACGGACAGATGGTCGGACATTCTCCTTCAGGATCTCTTGGTAGACAGCAGAATTCATAGTTCCTTTTATCACGGCAAGTCTTCCAGGTCCTGAAGCAGCAAAACAGCCCCAGACCATCACACTACCACCACCATATTTTACTGTTGGTATAATGTTCTTTTTATGAAATGCAGTGTTCCTTCTACGCCAGATATACTTGGACACACACCTTCCAAAGAGTTCCACTTTTGTCTCATCGGTCCACAGAATGTTGTCCCAAAAGTCTTGGGGATCATCAAGATGTGTTGTGGAGAAATTGAGACGAGCTTTGATGTTCTTTTTGCTCAGCAGTGGTTTTCTCCTTGGAACTCTGCCATGCAGGCCATTTTTGCCCAGTCTTTTCCTGATGGTGGAGGCATGAACGCTGACCTTAACTGAGGCAAGTGAGGCCTGCAGTTCCTTGGACGTTGTTGTGGGGTCTTTTGTGACCTCTTGGATGAGTCGTCGCTGTGCTCTTGGGGTAATTTTGGGCGGCCGGCCACTCCTGGGAAGGTTCACCACTGTTCCATGTCTTCGCCATTTGTGGATAATGGCTCTCACTGTGGTTCGCTGGATTCCCAAAGCTTTGGAAATGGCTTTATAACCCTTTCCAGACTGATAGATCTCAATTACTTTCTTTCTCAATTGTTCCTGAATTTCTTTGGGTCTCGGCATGATGTGTAGCTTTTAAGGATCTTCTGGTGGACCTTACTGTGTCAAGCAGCTCCTATTTAAGTGATGCCTTGATTGTGAACAGGTGTGGCAATAATCAGGCCTGGGTGTGGCTATAGAAATTGAACTCAGGTGTGGACAACCACAGTTATAGTATGTTTTAACAAGGGGGGCAATCACTTTTTCACACAGGGCCATGATGGTTTGGATTTTTTTACCTTTAATAATAAACACCTTCATTTACAAATTGCATTTTGTGTTTACTTGTGTTGTCCTTGACTATTGTTTAAATTGGTTTGATGTTCCGAAACACTTAAGTGTGACAAACATGCAAAGGAACAGGAAATGAGGAAGGGGGCAAACACTTTTTCACACCACTGTATATATATGTGTATATATATATATATATATATATATATATATATATATATATATATATATATACACACACACAGTATCTGACAAAAGTGAGTACACCCCTCACATTTTTGTAGATATTTTACTATATCTTTTCATGTGACAACGCTGAAGAATTGACACTTTGCTACAATGTAACGTAGTGAGTGTACAGATTGCATAACAGTGTAAATTTGCTGTCTCCTCAAAATAACTCAACACACTTAGCCATTAATGTCTAAACCACTGGCAACAAAAGTGTCAATATTTTGTGTGGCCAACATTATTTTCCAGAACTGCCTTAACCCTCTTGGGCATGGAGTTCACCAGAGCATCACAGGTTGCCATTGCCTCTTCCACTTCTCCATGACGACATAACAGAGCTGGTGGATGTTAGAGACCTTGCACCTTTCATTTGAGGATGCCCCACAGATGCTCAATTGGGTTTAGGTCTAGAGACATGTTTGGCCAGCCCATCACCTTTACCCTCAGCTTCTTTAGCAAGGCAGTGGTCATCTTGGAGGTGTGTTTGGTATCGTTATCATGTTGGAATACTGCCCTGCGGCCTACTGTTCGAAGGGAGGGGATTATGCTCCGCTTCAGTATGTCACAGTACATGTTGGCATTCATGGTTCCCTCAATGAACTGTAGCTCCCCAGTGCCAGCAGCACTCATGCAGCCCCAGACCATGACACTCCCACCACCATGCTTGACTGTAGGCAAGACACACTTGTCTTTGTACTCCTCACTTGGTTGCCACCACACACGCTTGACACCATCTGAACCAAATAAGTTTATCTTGGTCTCATCCACAGCCTCCGTTGATAGGCTCACATTCATAAAAAGGAATCAGTCTTTGATCAGCAACTATCAAGCACCTGATGCTGATGTAACTGATTAAATTTGCTATTTATGTGGGATCCCTTGAAGACTTTGTATGCTGACTATCCTATTCCTCTTCAATCTTGATGATGCTAGCTTCCAACAATATTTTTGTTTCAGGGCACCACCACCCAAGGCCCAGTTTTGCTGCCCCTGTTTAACAGGGACATGTAATTACAATTTTTGATCTAATATTTCACAGCAGGGCCCATTCCTGCACCCAACAAGAGTATCTGTGAGGGGTTACAGTATTGTGACACCACCACCACCACCCAAGACCCACATTTTCTGCCCCTGTGTAACAGGGGCATGTAATTACAATTTTTGATATAATATTTCAATGCAGGGCCCATTCCTGCGCCCAACAAGAATATCTGTGAGGAGTTACAATGTTGTGGCACCATCACCACCACCCAAGGCCCAATGTTTCTGCCCCTGTTTAACAGGACCATGTAATTACAATTATTAATATAATATTTCAATGCAGGGCCCGTTCTTGCAACCAACAAGAGTATCAGTGTGGGGTTACAGTGTTGTGGCACCACTACCACCACCCAAGGCCCAATTTTTCTGCCTCTGTTTAACAGGGGCATGCAATTACAATTCTTGATATGCTATTTCACAGCAGGGCCCATTCCTGCTCCCAACAAGAGTAACTGTGAGGGCTTACAGTATTCTGGTACCACCAACACCTAAGGCCCAATTTTCTGCAGAGTATATAGGGCAGGCCGTATAGTATATATACTGCTGTTCAGAGTATATAATGCCTGGGGGCCAGGGAACCCCCATGTAATTTTTTTTAAATTTGGGTGCGGAGTTCCTCTTAATATCATACCAGACCCAAAGGGCCTGGTAATGGACTGGGGGGGGGAACTTATGCCATTTTTTTTTTCAATGATTTTTATCTATATTGCCGGAACCCAACAATACATATACATATGCAATACAGCTGCGAGTAGTTTTAAATTACATTTTTTCCTTTAGAAATGTCATTTTGCTATGGAATTGTTCTAAACACGGGAAACATTTGTTACTTTACAGGCATACTAAGAACATCCCCAGGCACGATATTTAAAGGAATAATAGGATTTTTTGTACTCACTGTAAAATCCTTTTCTCTGTAATTCCCCGACCGTCACAGCTCTTTTCTTGTTATGCCCTATTACTAGGAGATACTAGGCATTAGTTGTAATACAACACTCAGAACTCTTAGTTCCGCCCAGGGGACGGTCCCTTGGGCAACAACCCTCCAGCCTGCCATGCAGCCATCAGTATGTCAACAAGCAGTATAACGTAAAGATAAAAAGGAGGGGTGGGTGCTGTGTTGGTCGGTGAATTACAGAGAAAAGGATTTTACGGTGAGTACAAAAAATCCTATTTTCTGTTATATTCACTGACCGACACAGCTCCTCTCTTAGCCATTGGGACGTCCTCAAGCAGTGCTAAACGAGGGGTGGGAAAACCACAAAACCAGGGTACCCTCAACAGGAGTGACTACCCACAACCGCAGGAATGTAATGCAACAGCGCATTAACTTAACGGTACTGCGTTTTTTATCGAAAAAACAGGAAAAAAGAAAATATATTGCATATTCAATTGCAACTATACGGCCACTTGCAAAACGTTGCGGCCAAAACAGGCATCAGCCGATGCACTGACGTCTACCTTGTAGAACTTGGTAAACGCGTGGACAGACGACCAGGTCGCCACTTTACACACCTGCACGACAGACGCTTGGTGTCTGGAGGCCCAAGATGTTGCCCTTGTGGAGTGGGCCGTGACTGGAAAGGGGGGCACCTACCCCTTCAAGGCGTAGGCTTGCACTACAATCTGTCTGATCCACCTGGAAATAGAGGCGGACGAGACCGTCATGTCTTTCTTTTGACCAGCCACCGAAACAAACAATGAGTCTGACTTCCGAAAGGGAGCAGTGGCAGAAAAATACACCTTAAGAGCCTGAACCATGTCCAGAGTGTGAAGGGCCACCTCCTTAGGGTGTTTCGGCTTAGGAAACAGAGATGGCAATACAATGTCCCCATTGATATGAAAAGCCGAGACCACTTTCGGCAGAAAAGACGGTTGCGGATGTAACACCACATTATCCTTGTGGATAACCAGATAAGGCGACTTGCAGGACGAAGCCGCCAGTTCTGAAACCCTCCTGGCCAATGTGATGGCCACTAGAAAGACCACTTTGAGAAAGAGTCAATAGGGTAATCTCCCTGATATTTTCAAATGGCGGTTTTTGAAGCGCCGATAACACCAGGTTCAAATCCCACGGGGGTAACGGTGGACGCACCGGAGGGACTACATGCCACACCCCCTGAACAAAGGTACTTATTAATGAGTGAGATGCCAGGGGTCGCTGAAAAAAGACAGCCAAGGCTGAAATTTTCTCCTTAATGATGCTTAATGCCAATTTCTGGTCTACTCCTTGCTGAAGAAACAGCAGGATCCTGGATATGGAAAAGGAGCACGGATGCCATCCTTTCTCCTCACACATGGAGATGTAGGCCTTCCAGGTACGATGATATATCTTCAGAGAAGAAGATTTCCACGCCCTCAACATAGTTGGGATCACAGAGTCCGATAGACCCCGGTTCCTCAACACCTGTCTCTCAATAGCTATGCCATTAAAACCAGCAAAAGTAAAGCAGGATGGAGAATCGGACCTTGAGACAGAAGGTCCTCTCGCAACGGCAGTCACCATGGGGCGTCCGCCACCAGGCACACTAGGTCTGCGTACCAAGGACACTGAAGCCAATCTGGGGCAATCAGTATTACTGGGATCCCCTCGACTTCCACTCTGTGAAGCAGACGTGGTAACAGTTTTAGTGGAGGAAAGGCGTAGATCAGCTGATGCCAACAGCGCTTCTGACGCATCTGCCCACGGATCTCTTGTCCTGGACACGAATCTCGGAACCTACCTATTGAGACAGAAGTCCAGAGGATCCACGTCTGGTGTGCCCCACCTCAGGCACAGTGGCCTGAATACCTCCGGATGCAATGCCCATTCTCCTGGGTCCAGCAACTGGTGACTCAGTTAGTCCGTCTGCCAGTTCTCCACTCCAGGGATGTAAATGGCCGACAGGCCCGGTACGTGTCGCTCTGCCCACCGAAGTATGTGAGCGACCTCCCGCGCGGTGGCTGAGCTTCTTGTTCCTCCTTGGTGATTAGCGTATGCCAAAGTCATGGCGTTGTCTGACTTGATCCCGATCGGACGCCCCTGAAGTCTCATCGACCATGTGGAGAGGCACAGCCTGATCGCTCTTAGCTCGAGCAGATTGATCGACAACTTGGATTCTTCCGCCGACCAGAGGCCCTGAGCCGACTGAACCCCCATCACTCCACCCCAGCCAGATAGGCTGGCATCCGTTGTGATCACTGTTCACTTCAGAGGTAGGAACGACTTCCCAGACTGAATCACCGGGGACCTCAGCCACCAGATCAGTGAATCTCTGACTGACTGGCTTACCTGGATCTGTCGATCCAGGGACAACTGAGATTTGTCCCATTTTGTCAAAATCTCCTTCTGCAGGACTCTGGTGTGGAAATGGGCATATGGTACTGCCTCCAAGGAGGCTACCGTGAGCCCCAGTACTCAAATGCAGAAGCAGAGCGACGACCACTTGCGGTTCACCAGCAGTTTTACTGCGGATCTAAGAGTCTGCAGTTTGTCTGAAGGGAGAAACACTCTCGCTTCCCTGGAGTCCAGCAGCAAGCCCAAGTACTCCAGACACTGGGTCGGTACAATCACCGACTTCTTTAGGTTCAACAGCCACCCAAATTCTTGCAGGGTCTGCATGGTGATCGCCACATCCTCCTCTAATTCTGAGGCAGAAGATGCCCTCAGGAGAAGATCATCTAGGCATCTCACGATCGCGATCCCATGTTGCCGCAGCAACGCCAAAACTGGAGGCAATATCTTGGTAAAGACTCGGAGGGCTGATGCCAGACCAAAAGGGAGAGCCACAAACTGGTAGTGGGCTTCCCCGACTGCAAATCGCAGAAACTTTTGATGCTGAAGGCATATGGGTATGTGCAGGTACTCATCCTGGATGTCTAAAGATGCCAGGGAGTACCCTTGATGGAGTGCAGTGACTACTGAGTGAACTGATTCCATTCTGAACCTCTGCACTTTCACAAAGTGATTAAGGGCTTTTAGGTCCAAGATTGGATGTACCCCTTCCTTCTTGGGAACTACAAACAGATTTGAGTAGAATCCCTGGAACATTCTGATTCTGGAACAGGTACAAACATCCCGCGACTCAGCAGGTCCCTTACTGCACCCAAGAGGCCTCCCAGTGAGCCGGGGATACGGGTATGCTGGAGGGGAAGAATCTGTTTGGCGGCCAAGAGAGAAACTCTATCTTGTAGCCAAAGGAAATCAGATCGCAGACCCATTGGTCGGATAGTCGAGAGGACTACCGGGCTGCACCTCCCGAAGGCATGGGTGGGGGCAAACCTTCATGCGGTAGCACTTTTGTTTGCAGACTTGCTAGGCTTGCAGTTCCAGGGACGTTTTTGTCCTTCCATGGTCGTCCTGTTGGGCTGGGGACGTTTAACCGAAGCTCCGGGCGGACGAAAAAGCCGTCCGGGCGGACGAAAAAGCCGTTTGTGAGCGCAAAAAGAGGGCCCCTGCCTACGGCTTGGCTCCTTAGCCTTCCTGGCCTGTGGGAGTAGGGTACTCTTACCACCAGTGCCATTTTTAATAATGTCATCCAAAGAGCAGGTCGCCAAGGAAGGTAAGATGCGTCAGGGCTTTTTTGGATGCCTGGTCAGCAGACCAGTATTTTAACCAAATCAGGCGCCTCAGCACCACTGCTGACACTGAAGCCCTGGATAACAGAGGAAGAGTATCCAGGGCCGCGTCACAAACATACTTAAGGCCTTGCACTAGTTGGTCTGCTAGTTCCAGGCAGACAGGAGAAGCCTGCAACAGTTTTGCCCACTCAGTGTCTGCGACACAAGTGCGGATGCCAGTACTGGTCGCACGGCAGACCTCACAACCGTAAACAAGGAACGAGCCACTGCCTCAGCCTTTCTGTCCGCGGGATCCTTAAGTGCAGGTGTCCCCTCTACCGGGATCGTGGTTACTTTATTTAACATGGATACTGGGGGGTCCACGACTGGAGGAGCCAACCACTTCTTGAGAAGGCTTTCCTCAAAGCGGTAACGCACCGCCATGGATTTGGGGACCGAAAAGGTCAGTTGCGGGCGACCCCATTCCTTGCAAATTAACTTATCAAAATAAGTCAGATACGGGAACACATTAGGTGAACGTTCTGGCTTGCGGGACCCAAAGGGGACCGCTACATCAGCAGAGGGATCTGTTGGCTCCTGAATCTTCAGGGTATCACGCACAGCTGTGATAAGTGCTCCAACAAGCGCTTTGTCACGCACGAACCCGGATAGGGACTCATCCTCACTGAACGGTCCTGGTCAGCGTCATCTGACAAGACAGAGCAGGGGTCACCAGCCTCAGCAGGACCCGAGTCTGTGTCGGAGCTCTCCCCAGAGGATGGGGGGGGGGGAGGGATCACTTTTTTTGCACCCTTTTTCACACGTGCCGCCTCCATTTTGGCAACAAACAAATTGAGGACCGCCGTCGGGGTGTCCATAGGCACTGCGCAGTCCGCAGGCGACCTGGTTACAATTGCCTGGATTTCGGGGGAAGAAACACCAGTTTCTGAAGCCATGCTGACCCTACCCTGTCTGCCACCCAAAGGGGACTTAGGACAGTGACAGTCCCACCCTCCTTACTGCCGCTGGCTGAGGGGCTCTTTCCTGCTGGACTCACCACCCTAAGGAGTTCTGCGCTATTCAGCAGGTAGTGCCTGTAGTCCCTGTTGGCTCTCAGGTGCAGAGGAAACAGTGCTGTGTCGGTGGAAGCAGCTGCAAATGGCGCTAAAACCGCTCTGAAGTGTGCTCAGGCTTCAAGAAAATGGCCAACCAGCGTCCAGCACAAGGACATAAAAAACAGGAAAAATGACTGTGAGGGCACAGGAGCACGTGCTGCTGCTAGAGAACACTCAAAAAATGTGTTCAGGCTACAAGAAAATGGCCGCTGGTGTTCTGAATCGGAACTCACCAGGAAAATGGCCGCTGAAGCCCAGGAGAGCATGCTGCCTTGTCCACACCTAAAATGGCTGCCGAAAACAGCTCCATGAGGTACAGGGAGAAATCAATGGTGGTGAGCACACTGCTGCGCAGGACATCAGCATGGTCTCACAGACACCTTCCAGGGGCATGAAAAACAGGACCCAGGACACAGCCAGCCAGTGCAACCCCCCCCCGGAGAGCCCCTGCATAGCACACACACCGCTCAGCAGCCACATGCAGCATCCCCCACAGAGAGGGGGGGGGAGATAGGGACAGGGAGAGAAGAGAGGGAGGTGAGGGACCCCGAATCGACCTCCCAGGGAATGCCCAGCTGCTCAGCCCTGCCGAGGTAGGGAGAGCTGTACTTACCAGTCCTGAAGAGCTGGGAGACATTCCAACACAGACCCACTCACTGATCAGTACAGGGTGGCTGCTGGCCCGGCATACTGTGACGCAGACATCAGTAGCCCGGTCATATGTATGCCCCGGAGCATAAAAGCTCACTGGCCACCTCTGGAGCTGAGATTTCGTCGTGGCCTGCCTAGCGCGTAGCTGCAGCCTGCACACGCTCGATGGCTGGACTGGGGAGACTGGGGAGACTACAAGGATAAGAGTATCCAACCTGTCACCCATCTGGCTGTTGATAGCAGATAACAGGATCAATCATCTTGCGCAAAAAGTCACGCTTCTGCAGAAAAAAGCACGGACCGATGGGACCACAGGGTTCCTAGGTCCTTCTCCTTCACTAGGCAAAATAAAACTGATGGCTGCATGGCAGGCTGGAGGGTTGTTGCACACGGTACTGCCCCCTGGGCGGAACTAAGAGTTCTGAGTGTTGTATTACAACTAATGCCTAGTATCTCCTAGTAATAGGGCATAACAACCCAATGGCTAAGAGAGGAGCTGTGTCGGTCGGTGAATATAAGAGAAATTTCATTTTCATTTTTTTTACTTTCAGCATTATTAACCACTTTCCGACCAGCGCACGACGATGTACGTCGACAGAATGGCACGGGCAGGCATATTGGCGTACATGTACGTCCAATATTCGTTGCCGCCGTGCCATCGGGAGCTCGCCGCCGGCGGCGCGCTCCCGCGCTGGTCGGGACCCCCGTGAGTCCGGTCGCGGGACCCGCGGACTCGATTGCCGCGGGCATCCCCACGATCGTCTCACGGAGCGGCCGAATGGAGGAAATGCTGTATAAACAACATTTTTCCATTCTGCCTAGCAACTAGTGACGCTGATCTCTGCTCCATGTGATTGGAGCAGAGATCAGTGTACACTAAATGAAAGCCCAACCCCCCCACAGTTAGTAACACACCCCTAGGAACACTTAACCCCTACACTGCCACCCACTGGTTAACCCTTTCACTGCCAGTGTCATTTACACAGGAATCACTGCATTTATATAGCAGTGATTACTGTATAAATGACAATGGTCCCAAAAATGTGTCAAAAATGTCCGATGGGTCCCCCACAATGTCGCAGTCACAATAAAAATCGCAGATCGCCGCCATTACTAGTAAAAAAAATAATAATAAAAAATTATTAATAAAAATGCTATAAAACTATCCCTATTTTGTAAACGCTATAACTTTTGCGCAAACCAATCAATAATCGCTTATTGCGATTTTTTTTACCAAAAATATGTAGAAGAATACGTATCGGCCTAAACTGAGGGAAAAAATGTTTTTTTATATATTTTTGGGGGATATTTATTATTACAAAAAGTAAAAAATAATGCGTTTTTTTCAAAATTATCGCTCTATTTTTGTTTATAGCGCAAAAAATAAAAACCGCAGGGGTGATCAAATACCACCAAAAGAAAGCTCTATTTGTGGGAAAAAAAGGACGTTAATTTTGTTTGGGAGCCACGTCGCACGACCGCGCAATTGTCAGTTAAAGCGACGCAGTGCCGAATCGCAAAAAGTGGTCTGGTCTTTGACCAGCAAATTGGTCCGGTCTGAAAGTGGTTAAACTTACTGCATTGATACATGTCCCCTGGGGCAGGACCCAAACACTTTTTATGGCAATAACGTGCATATAAGCCTTTAAAATTAGCCCTTTTGATTTTTCACGTTTGTGTCCCATAGATTTTACCGATGTTCGAACAAATCTTTTGCCTGTTCTCATGTTCTGCTGTGAACCGAACCGAGTGGTGTTCGGCCCATCCCTAATCTCTGGCTGCAGAATGGCCCTTCTTGGTGCTGCTGTACACTAGATTAAACAAGGTTGAGTAGTTTATTTCAGGTATCTATATGAATTTTATTTTAAAAAAAAATATATTATTTATTTTTGGATACAGAACTGCATTATTTTTTTTAGATCTGCCTTGAGTTCAGCTTTAAGGTTTGCATAATGTAATAAAGGATTTTGGAACACACTTGTCTGGTTAGCGGGTATTTCTTTCCATATTTCCTTACAAATTCCCATTGATGCTTTTTTACTCTTGTATTGACATAGTTGTAGGCAGTTTTTAATGACTGATGGATATTATGGAGAGAATTAGCCATAAGTGCTGCTATAAATAAGACCCTGGCAACATTTGCTGGATAATGTACATTATTCATCTAATAGAGATGTAAAAATGGGAACATTGATAGCAGAGCAATGATCTCATGCCCAGGAATGAGACAAATATCTACATAATGATAGCGCAGAGTAAAACGCCAGTCAAAACTTCATTTGAAGTGAGACTAAAAGAAACCCATTTTCAAAAATCTTAGGAAAAAACACAGAAGAACAAATCATTTATATATGTTTACTTGCGGTGTTTCAACTTTACATAAATTATTTTTATTTATTTGCAGTGTGCCTTTAACTAGAAAATTTAAATTCTCCAGGAAGAATCTGTAGGCAGGTTGCCTACAGGGGTGGACTGACCATTTGGCCTCTCAGGCACTGCCCGAGGGCCCCGGGCCACTAGGGGGCCCCATCAGGGTTGCCAGCCTCAGTAAAACCAGGGACAGTATGTAAAAATCTGTGTTTTTTGTTACATCTTTCTCTGAAATGTCCCTTACCGGCATCCTTTTGGTCTAAAAATACTGAGATTATAGCTGCCCCACCTCTCCGGTACCTTCTCAGCCAATAGAAACATGTCTGTGTATACTGTGTGTACAAGTATGTGTATACTATGTGATTGTATACTGTGTGTGTGTGTGTATACTGTGTGGCCCCATAATCTCTAATTGCCTGGGGGCCCCATAATCTCCTATTGTCCGGGGGCCCCATGAGTTGTCATTCCGCCCCTGGTTGCCCCCCAGTGCACTCCACTCCCCCCAGTGCTCCCCCCGTTCTTCCCCCTCAAGTTCTCTCCACTCCCCCCAGTGCTCCCCCCTGTTTTTCCCCCCCAGTGCTCTCCCCCCTGTTCTCCCCCCCCAGTGCTCTCCCCCCTGTTCTACCCCCCCAGTGCTCTCCACTCCCCCCTGTTCTCCCCCCCCCCAGTGCTCCCCCCCTGTTCTTTCCCCCCCAGTGCTCTCCACTCCCCCCAGTGCTCTCCCCCCATTCTTTCCCCCTCCAGTGCTCTTTACTCCCCCCAGTGCTCTCCCCCCTGTTCTACCCCCCCAGTGCTCTCGACCCTTGTTCTTCCCCCCCAGTGCTCCCCCCCAGTGCTCTCCCCCCTGTTCTCCCCCCCAGTGCTCTCCCCCCTGTTCTCCCCCCAGTGCTCTCCCCCTGTTCTTTTCCCCCCAGTGCTCTCCCCCCTGTTCTTTCTCACCCCCCAGTGCTCTCCAGCTCTCCCCATCACTCTCCAGCCCCCACCCCAGTGCTCTTCAGCCCTCCATTCTCCCCACCCCTGTTCTTTCTGGCCCCCTGGTGCTCTCAAGCTCCACCCATCACTCTCCAGCCCCCTGGGCTCTCCACTCCTGTTCTTTTTGGCTCCCCCCAGCACTCTCCACTCCCCACCCGTGTACTCTCCACTCCCCCCTGCATTTTGCCCCCACCCATGTGCTCTCCAACCCTGCCAATGCTTTCCACCTCCCATAATGCTCTTCAGTCCCCCGTGCTTTTCCCCCTGTTCTTTCTGGCCCCCACTGGTGCTCTTAAGCTCTCCCCCCTACTCTTTCTGCCCCCCCAGTGTTCTTCGCCACTCCACACTCTTAGCCCCCGCAGTGCTCTCAGCCTACCATGCTCTCCACCACTGTTCTTTTTGGCCCCCCCAGCGCTCTCTGCTCCCCACCCCTGTGATCTCCACTACCCCCTGCTCTTTGCCCCCACCCCTGTGTTCTCCAACCCTGCCAGTACTCTCTGCTCCCCCTTCTCTCCTGCTCCCACCCAGTGCTCTCCACTTCCCCAGGACCAGAGGACAGGCTGACTGGGGCCGGAAAATGGGGACGGCTGAAGATGCAGGTGGCCAAGGACCACTTCATCTCACAGCAAACAGATCCTCTGGAAGGAGCACCATCCCCATCCAAAACGAGAACAGACCCTGCCTGCTGCTGCCCGTAATGGATATCCTGCTGGCATGCAAGGTACCGTACCGAGCAACAACAACACACCTTCCCACAGACAGGGACTGCAGACTGGGACATGGGGCACAGGAGTGGCTGGATTCATGAGCACAGTGGGCTGCATTCACGGCACAGTAAAGCTGCATTTGATGGGCACAGTGAGGCCTCAATGGTGGGCACAGTGAGGCCGCAATGGTGGGCACAGTGAGGCCGCAATGGTGGGCACAGTGAGACTGCATTCACGGGCAGAGTAAAGCTGCATTTGGTGGGCACCCACCCCCCTTACCTTAGTGTATTCTTTCTGTGGAAGGTGGTCCCCCACGTTCTGAGTTCCTGGGTTCCCCTTTAATGATTGTCCACTTTTAACTGGAATTTGCATATATATATATATATATATATATATATATATATATATATATATATATATATATATATATATATATATATATATATATACACACACATATATCCCTATGTGATTTCATATTTATATATAATACGCTCTTCATCAAATGTGCTTTAAAATGTATCGTTTTCCCTTTCATGAACAAAAAAATAATGACGTTATGCTGTTGGGCTGGTATAATAATGCTGTGGGGCTGATATGAATTTTTTTTCTAGGGCTGGTTTTTATTCCCAGTTTGGCCCTGGTTAGTGCCCAGCTGCCCAGGTGGGGGGGTTAATGTTTTTATGCCTTTCCCTGGTGTGTTTGCAGGCTTTCAGTGAGGTCCAGCTTCGCTTCATGTTCTATAAAAGGGAAGAGTTTAGGATCCAACGAGGGACTCCGGGGAACACTTGGAGAAAAGCATGGGGAACATACATTAAGGACTTGCTGGGAGCTGTGGTCCGCTCTTGAATGCCGATTCGCTGGAAGAACCATGGAACATGGACTTCTCTGTTAGTGCACTGCCAAGCTTGGACTTCAAAATGGGTGTAAACCCCCACATATACCCAGTGAAGTGAACAGCCTCAAATGATACATAGAGATGAAACAAATCTCCCTACATAAGTTTTATATGTATATCTTCATCTTTATATATTCTTTAGAATTCTTACATCGTGTTAAAATTTTTACTTCCCCCATTCAGCTGTCAGAGTAGATTACACTGGGAGACAGCTGATTGGAGGAAAGGCACTTTTATCGCCGGCGGGAGAGGAGCCCTCTGCCGCTTACTGGAGCTGCCGGTAGCCGCGGAGGCGAATGGATGCTGTCACTAAATGGGTATGGAGACGAGTAAAGGGAAGATGGCCCCCGCCTGTCTCCATAACAATGTAGGACAGAAGTGATGTCAAAACGTCACTTCCGCCCACAGATCTTAAAGGGCAATTTTTTTTTAATGACAATTTATTTTTTTATTGTGATACCTCACATGTGTGGTTTGAAAAGCGTTGAAAAGCTTTTGAAGATCTTTTTGACCCCAGATCTCATATTTAAGAGGTCCTGTCATGCTTTTTTTCTATTACAAGGGATATTTAAGAATAAAAGTGACAATTTAAAAAAAAACTGTGTATAAATTAAAGGTAAAATAAATAATAATTTTGCCCTGTCCGGACGAGCTTGCGCGCAGAAGCGAGCGCATACATGAGTAGCGTCCGCATATGAAAATGCTTTTCAACGCTTTTCAAACCATACATGTGAGGTATCGCTACGATCGGTAGAGCGAGAGCAATAATCTAACTCAAACTCCCCTGTAACTCAAAACATGCAACCTATAGAATTTTTAAACATTGCCTATGGAGATTTTTAAGGGTAAAAGTTTGTCACCATTCCACGAGCGGCGCAATTTAGAAGTGCGACATGCTGGGTATCAATTTACTCGGCGTAACATTATCTTTCACAATATAAAAAAATTGGTGTAACTTTACTGCTGTCTTATTTTTTTATTAAAAAAGTGTATTTTTTCCAAAAAGTGCGATTGTAAGACCGCTGCGCAAATACGGTGTGTCAGACAGTATTGCTACGACCAACATTTTATTCTCTAGGGTAGTGATGGACGAACTTCCGACGGGACGTTTCGCAAACGCGGCCGATAGTTTGTGAACCGTAATGTTCGCGGCGGGCCCCATTGACTTCAATCGGAGGCGAACTTTGCAAACCTACAGGTCAAATTTGCAGCCACAAAATAATTACTAGCTATGCAAACATAGTCCCACCACATGGCCAATGACATAACACATGTATGAGGTGAATCTGGGATCGACAACTACAAGCATTCTTTTTTTATATGTGAAATTGTTGTGACAATTCAGGACTGTGGAGCGCATGAAGGCAATGGAGGAGAGGGAAGGTCAGGGTAGGCAAAGAAGAGGGTGCAGGAGATGATCACCAGCAGTGTGACATACAGCAATGACACCTGCACCGTGATAGAGTGATCTGACACCAGCACCGTGATAGAGAGCACTGACATCAGTAGCGTGACATAAAGCACTGACACCAGCACCGTGATATACAGCACTGACACCAGCACCGTGATAGAGAGCACTGACATCAGCAGCGTGACATAAAGCACTGACACCAGCACTGTGATAGAGAGCACTGACATCAGCAGTGTGACATACATCAATGACACCTGCACCATGATAGAGTGATCTGACACCAGCACCGTGATAGAGAGCACTGACATCAGCAGCGTGACATAAAGCACTGACACCAGCACCGTGATATACAGCACTGACACCAGCACCGTGATAGAGAGCACTGACATCAGCAGCGTGACATAAAGCACTGACACCAGCACCGTGATATACAGCAATGACACCAGCACCGTGATAGAGAGCACTGACATCAGCAGCGTGACATAAAGCACTGACACCAGCACCGTGATAGAGTGATCTGACACCAGCACCGTGATAGAGAGCACTGACATCAGCAGCGTGACATAAAGTACTGACATCAGCACCGTGATGTACAGCACTGACACCAGCACCGTGATAGAGAGCACTGACGTCAGCAGCTTGACATACAGCAATGACACCTGCACAGTGATAGAGTGATCTGACACATGCACCGTGATAGAGAGCACTGACATCAGCAGCGTGACATAAAGCACTGACACCAGCACCGTGATATACAGCACTCACACCAGCACCGTGATATACAGCACTGACACCTGCACCATAAGCAGCCCCAGAAGGAAGTCAGCATAGCACAGGGGTGGTGGGAGCCCCTCATAATTAGCATAGCACAGGGATGGTGGAAGCAGGGCCGTCTTTAATTTTGATTGGGCCCTGGGCAAACATTTTCTTGGGGCCCCCCCCCTCCATTCTGAGACATACAAAAATAGCAGGTAGACTCAAAATCAGTTTACTGCAGCAGATCATGCAGTGATTGCAATTGTTTGCCAGAGGTTACAGCCTATCCTTACTGCTCGCTGGCTGGTTGCTAGAGGTTACAACACATAATTTCTGCTTGCCGAATGGTTGCTAGAGGTTAATGCACATCATTACCACTTACTGATTGGCTGCTAGAGATTAAAGCAGATCACTACGGTTCGCTGATTGGTTGCTACAGGTTAATGTACATCATTACCTCTCACTGAGCAGTGGAGCAATCCTAAATAATTGAGCAAGTAAAGGGGCACATTAATACACATACTACAGGAGAGTGTCAGAGAGTGCAGACATACTACAGGAGAGGTTCAGAGACTGCAGACATACTGCAGGAGACAATCAGAGACTGGGAACATACTGCAGGAGACAATCAGAGACTGCGGACATACTGCAGGAGACAATCAGAGACTGGGGACATACTGCAGGAGACAATAAGAGACTGCGGACATACTGCAGGAGACAATCAGAGACTGCGGACATAATGCAGGAGACAATCAGAGACTGCGGACATACTGCAGGAGACAATCAGAGACTGGGGACATACTGCAGGAGACAATAAGAGACTGCGGACATAATGCAGGAGACAATCAGAGACTGCGGACATACTGCAGGAGACAATCAGAGATTGCGGACATACTGCAGGAGACAATCAGAGACTGCGGACATACTGCAGGAGACAATCAGAGACTGCCGACATACTGCAGGAGACAATCAGAGACTGCGGACATACCGCAGGAGACAATAAGAGACTGCGGACATACCGCAGGAGACAATAAGAGACTGCGGACATACTGCAGGAGACAATCAAAGACTGCGGACATACTGCAGGAGACAATCAGGGACTGCGCACATACTGCAGGAGACAATCAGAGACTGCGGACATACTGCAGGAGACAATCAGAGACTGCAGACATACTGTAGGAGACAATAAGAGACTGCGGACATACTGCAGGAGACAATAAGAGACTGCGGACATACTGCAGGAGACAATCAAAGACTGCAGACATACTGCAGGAGACAATCAGGGACTGGGAACATACTGCAGGAGACAATCAGAGACTGCGGACATACTGCAGGAGACAATCAGAGACTGGGGACATACTGCAGGAGACAATAAGAGACTGCGGACATACTGCAGGAGACAATCAGAGACTGCGGACATACTGAAGGAGACAATCAGAGACTGCGGACATACTGCAGGAGACAATCAGAGACTGGGGACATACTGCAGGAGACAATAAGAGACTGCGGACATAATGCAGGAGACAATCAGAGACTGCGGACATACTGCAGGAGGCAATCAGAGATTGCGGACATACTGCAGGAGACAATCAGAGACTGCGGACATACTGCAGGAGACAATCAGAGACTGCCAACATACTGCAGGAGACAATCAGAGACTGCGGACATACTGCAGGAGACAATAAGAGACTGCGGACATACCGCAGGAGACAATAAGAGACTGCGGACATACTGCAGGAGACAATCAAAGACTGCGGACATACTGCAGGAGACAATCAGGGACTGCGGACATACTGCAGGAGACAATCAGAGACTGCGGACATACTGCAGGAGACAATCAGAGACTGCAGACATACTGCAGGAGACAATAAGAGACTGTGGACATACTGCAGGAGACAATAAGAGACTGCGGACATACTGCAGGAGACAATCAAAGACTGCAGACATACTGCAGGAGACAATCAGGGACTGCGCACATACTGCAGGAGGCAATAAGAGACTGCGGACATACTGCAGGAGACAATCAAAGACTGCAGACATACTGCAGGAGACAATCAGGGACTGCGCACATACTGCAGGAGGCAATAAGAGACTGCGGACATATTGCAGGAGACAATCAGAGACTGCGGACATACTGCAGGAGACAATCAGAGACTGCGGACATACTGCAGGAGACAATAAGAGACTGCGGACATACTGCAGGAGACAATCAGAGACTGCAGACATACTGCAGGAGACAATAAGAGACTGCGGACATACTGCAGGAGACAATAAGAGACTGCGGACATACTGCAGGAGACAATCAAAGACTGCGGACATACTGCAGGAGACAATCAAAGACTGCGGACATACTGCAGGAGACAATCAGAGACTGCGGACATACTGCAGGAGACAATCAGAGACTGGGGACATACTGCAGGAGACAATAAGAGACTGCGGACATAATGCAGGAGACAATCAGAGACTGCGGACATACTGCAGGAGACAATCAGAGATTGCGGACATACTGCAGGAGACAATCAGAGACTGCGGACATACTGCAGGAGACAATCAGAGACTGCCGACATACTGCAGGAGACAATCAGGGACTGGGAACATACTGCAGGAGACAATCAGAGACTGCGGACATACTGCAGGAGACAATCAGAGACTGGGGACATACTGCAGGAGACAATAAGAGACTGCGGACATACTGCAGGAGACAATCAGAGACTGCGGACATAATGCAGGAGACAATCAGAGACTGCGGACATACTGCAGGAGACAATCAGAGACTGGGGACATACTGCAGGAGACAATAAGAGACTGCGGACATAATGCAGGAGACAATCAGAGACTGCGGACATACTGCAGGAGACAATCAGAGATTGCGGACATACTGCAGGAGACAATCAGAGACTGCGGACATACTGCAGGAGACAATCAGAGACTGCCGACATACTGCAGGAGACAATCAGAGACTGCGGACATACCGCAGGAGACAATAAGAGACTGCGGACATACCGCAGGAGACAATAAGAGACTGCGGACATACTGCAGGAGACAATCAAAGACTGCGGACATACTGCAGGAGACAATCAGGGACTGCGCACATACTGCAGGAGACAATCAGAGACTGCGGACATACTGCAGGAGACAATCAGAGACTGCAGACATACTGTAGGAGACAATAAGAGACTGCGGACATACTGCAGGAGACAATAAGAGACTGCGGACATACTGCAGGAGACAATCAAAGACTGCAGACATACTGCAGGAGACAATCAGGGACTGGGAACATACTGCAGGAGACAATCAGAGACTGCGGACATACTGCAGGAGACAATCAGAGACTGGGGACATACTGCAGGAGACAATAAGAGACTGCGGACATACTGCAGGAGACAATCAGAGACTGCGGACATACTGAAGGAGACAATCAGAGACTGCGGACATACTGCAGGAGACAATCAGAGACTGGGGACATACTGCAGGAGACAATAAGAGACTGCGGACATAATGCAGGAGACAATCAGAGACTGCGGACATACTGCAGGAGGCAATCAGAGATTGCGGACATACTGCAGGAGACAATCAGAGACTGCGGACATACTGCAGGAGACAATCAGAGACTGCCAACATACTGCAGGAGACAATCAGAGACTGCGGACATACTGCAGGAGACAATAAGAGACTGCGGACATACCGCAGGAGACAATAAGAGACTGCGGACATACTGCAGGAGACAATCAAAGACTGCGGACATACTGCAGGAGACAATCAGGGACTGCGGACATACTGCAGGAGACAATCAGAGACTGCGGACATACTGCAGGAGACAATCAGAGACTGCAGACATACTGCAGGAGACAATAAGAGACTGTGGACATACTGCAGGAGACAATAAGAGACTGCGGACATACTGCAGGAGACAATCAAAGACTGCAGACATACTGCAGGAGACAATCAGGGACTGCGCACATACTGCAGGAGGCAATAAGAGACTGCGGACATACTGCAGGAGACAATCAAAGACTGCAGACATACTGCAGGAGACAATCAGGGACTGCGCACATACTGCAGGAGGCAATAAGAGACTGCGGACATATTGCAGGAGACAATCAGAGACTGCGGACATACTGCAGGAGACAATCAGAGACTGCGGACATACTGCAGGAGACAATAAGAGACTGCGGACATACTGCAGGAGACAATCAGAGACTGCAGACATACTGCAGGAGACAATAAGAGACTGCGGACATACTGCAGGAGACAATAAGAGACTGCGGACATACTGCAGGAGACAATCAAAGACTGCGGACATACTGCAGGAGACAATCAGAGACTGCGGACATACTGTAGGAGACAATCAAAGACTGCGGACATACTGCAGGAGACAATCAGAGACTGCGGACATACTGCAGGAGACAATCAGAGACTGCGAACATACTGCAGGAGACAATCAGAGACTGCGGACATACTGCAGGAGACAATCAGAGACTGCGGACATACTACAGGTGATGGTCAGAGAACTTTCAGCAACGCACAGCTTGACAGTTGAATAACACAGCTCAGGGTTTAAGCAGTCAGGCATTTTATGGGTGCAAGGGCATACCTGGGCAGCCAAACTCACTACATACATTTAGAGGTATGTGGGCGGGGCTTCCATTCTCTGATCTCACTATAACTGATGCTTTGTAGGGGGGCCCCGTTACCCGTTAATTGGGGCCCCGATGAAGGTTTTGCAGAGTGCACAGAGGGCACGGGAGGTTGTATTCCCGCGCTAGCCAGCTGAGAGGGGGCGGGGCCGGGAGCTCCACTGACGCTCTGACTTCGCCCCCGTGCAGCCTGTATGCTCGGAACAGAGCGGCTGTAGTGAGAGCCAGTGATCGGTGTGGGAGTGTCAGTGGAGCTCCACTAACGCTCCCACACCGATCACTGGCTCTCACTACAGCCGCTCTGTTCCGAGCATACAGGCTGCACGGGGGCGGGGTCAGAGTGTCAGTGGAGCTCCCGGCCCCGCCCCCTCTCAGCTGGCTAGCACGGTAATACAGCCTCCCGTGTCCTCTGTGCACTCTGCAAAACCTTCATTGGGGCCCCAATTCGCGGGTAGCAGTGCGGGCCCCCTACAAACATTGGGCCCAGGGCAGGTGCCCCGTTTGCCCTGCGCTAAAGACGGCCCTGGGTGGGAGCCCCTCATAATGAGCATAGCACAGGGATGGTGGGAGCCCCTCATAATATGCACAGCAGAGGTACAGCCCCAGGAGGAAGTCAGCACAGCACAGGGATGGTGGGAGCCCCTCATAATAAGCAGCCACAGGAGGAAGTCAAGTATGTGCAAGTATTTTATACGTGTATTACACAACTATATACTGCACACCAAATAGTACACCTATACCAGTCCTTAAGGACCTTTGTGGAACTAGTAGCTAGGGATTAGCAGACTGCACCTCAGTCCCTATACTGATAAAGGACTGCTGCAGCAGAAGGGCAGCAGTCAGCAGTAGTGCACCTCAACCCTATATATTGTGGACCTATACCAGTCCTTAAGGGATAGCAGACTGTACCTCACTCAACCCTATGTACTGTAGTACCCTATACCTTACCAGTCCTTATAAGGACCTTTGTGGAACTATTAGGTTGTGAATGATTAGCAGACTGTACCTCAGTCCCTATACTGATAAAGGACTACTGCAGCAGAAGGGCAGCAGTCAACAGTAGTGCACCTCAACCCTATATATTGTGGACCTATACCAGTCCTTAAGGAATAGCAGACTGTACCTCACTCAACCCTATGTACTGTAGTACCCTATACCTTACCAGTCCTTATAAGGACCTTTGTGGAACTAGTAGGTTGTGAATGATTAGCAGACTGTACCTCAGTCCTTATACTGATAAAGGACTACTGCAGCAGAAGGGCAGCAGTCAGCAGTAGTGCACCTGAACCCTATATATTGTGGACCTATACCAGTCCTTAAGGAATAGCAGACTGTACCTCACTCAACCCTATGTAATGTAGTACCCTATACCTTACCAGTCCTTATAAGGACCTTTGTGGAACTAGTAGGTTGTGAATGATTAGCAGACTGTACCTCAGTCCCTATACTGATAAAGGACTACTGCAGCAGAAGGGCAGCAGTCAAGTATAATATTCTTTCTATATTTGGAAGAAAGAATATTATACGTGTACAAGCCTATTACCATACCAGTCCTGAAAAGAACCTTTGTGGACCTAATAGTAACAGCTACTGATTAAACTGACTGTCCCTCACTGCCACACACACCTTCCTGCCTGTCCCTATTTAAACTGACAAAACAGAGGCTGCTGGAACAATAACTTGAATAGCACTCAAAACTATATCCTGTATTACTTTACCATACCAGTCCTGAAAAGGACTTTTGTGGACCTAATAGTAACAGCTGATGAATAAACTGACTGTCCCTGCTGCACACAGCGTCCTGTCCCTCTCTCTACACTGACAAAAGACAGGCTGCTGCAACAATCACTAGCACAGCAGTGCCTCAAACCTATATCCTGAACTACACCTAACACCTATACCAGTCCTGAAAAGAACTTTTGTGGACCAAATAGCTAGCGATTTGGGTCACTGCAGTCTCTCCCTGCTCCACACAGCAACCTCTCCCTATAGTGACATACGAAAGAATGTAAAATGGCTGCCGGATCGGGTCTATTTATAAGTTAGGGGGAATGTCCAAGTGTCCATGTGCTGTAATGTCTCAATTGGCTGTCCTGTACCCCATGATGGATGTGTCATCATAGGTCAAAGTTCTTTTACACAGTAAACACGGAAGTCCGCCGGGCGAACGGCGGCAATAGTCCGCCGATCAGGCGGACGACGAACAGCCGAAATTCGCCGCAAAACGATAGCCGGGCGAACCGTTTGGCCATCCCTACTCCAGGGTGTTAGAAAAAAAAAAGTATAATGTTTGGTGGTTCTAAGTAATTTTCTAGTAAAAAAACAGTTTTCAACTTGTAAACAACAAATCTCAGAAAGAGGCTCTGTCCTTAAATGGTTATAGTAAACTCCCCCGACAAACATTTTCAGCTGCTTTTGTCTCCCATCTCGGAGAACGTGTCAGAAGTTATCATGCTGATAACAGAGCAACGAGACAGTAAAAACACACGGGACTTAGTGCTTTGGAGGGAGATAAGAAAACACTACAGGATATATGTGCCTAGGCCATATTTCATGAATTGGGCTTACATCCACTTTAAAGAGTGCAGGTAACCTGGGGCAGCCACAGCTAGGTACAGCTAAGAAGGGAACGTTACTGCATGTTATACAATACATGCTTTGACAAGTTTACAGTAAACATTGATTTAACTGCTAAGAGCCTGGTCTGAAGTTATTCAAGGGGTGCATGTGAGGATTTGGCATATTGTTAAAAAACTAAGTCCATAGTCCATAACAATATGGGGTATGTGTTACATCACTACGACAGAGGTTCAGGAGTAATCGCAAGGAGAAACAGCAACCAGTTGTTGGCATGGTACCTGGTAAGTGATGGGTTCTCTGGTAGCGAGGAGGCGGGTGTTTTGACTCCCTCCCTAGCTGTTCGTCTCTGCCGGTCCCAGCGAGAAGGCTAGCGTTACAGAGATCTATGGCCTGGTCTCTTGGTACGGAAGAGAAGAGTTAAGTGAGAGCATACATGAGGTCTGCGCTGTGTACTCGATGGGGCCCTATTCTGTTACTGGGAGCAAGAGGTACGCTGACTGGTAGAGTGGGTAGAGGCTCACGCTGTTCCTCAGAATGCAACATATACAAGTGTTTGGGACATGGGATTAAGCAGTTTAAGGAGGAGAACAGTACTTTGGGTACTGCACACATGTGGCCGCCTTAATGTTTGACTTTTCACGTGATTGAGGCTCCAGCTTGGTCCTGGTCATTGGTGAGCATGCCTTCAGGCGATTGTTACCCCACGGCAAGGGTTAGGGACTCCATTCAATTCCTGTCGTAGCCCAAAGGACCCACCTATGGTTAGGCCTCTCGTGTAACCCTCGCTTGGTGCCCGAGAGAGGGAAAACATGGAGGACGTGTCAACCAACCACCCACCTAACCTTACAAGTCAGTTGCCTTTATAGCCTTCTCCTCCTCTGTGAATGTCTAATTAAAGTGGTTGAAAACCCTTACAGACTACTTTAACCTACAAGTAAACCTAGATTAGGGCTTACCTGTAGGTGCCATAGACAACGGCGCAGGTGCACTGAGCGTGCCGTTAGTGAAGGTGATCATGCCGTCACTAACGGCTCCCCCGCATGCATGCGCCGGGAGATATGGTGGCGACGGAGGAGGCATACTAGCACTGGCATTTCAGTCTGACTTAGGGGGCGTGAATTTACATTGCTGGACATTTTTTTTTTTTAATAAAGGACTTTTCCCAGGCTGTCTCTTGTCTTTTTTACCATTTTTTACACATTTTTTGTGAAATGTACCCTGTTACCAGTTCTCGGGATCTGGGGTCCCCTTGTTAAAGGGGGCTTCCAGATTCCAATAAGCCCCCCACCCGCATACCCCCACCACCACCGGGCAAGGGTTGGGGGGATGAGGCCCTTGTCCCCATCAACATGGATACAAGGTGCTTTGGGGTCAGACCCCAAAGCACCCTCCCCATGTTGAGGGCATGTGGCCTGGTATGGTTCAGGAGGCGGGGCGCTCTCTCATCCCCCCTCTTTTCCTGCGGCCTGGTTGCATGCTCGGATAAGGGTCTGGTATGGATTTTGTTGGGGGACCCCTACGCCATTTTTTTTTACATTTGTCGCAGGATTTCCCTTAATTTCCATACCAGACTTGAAGGACCTGGTATGGATTTTGGGGGGACCAACACGCCATTTTTTTAAACATTTTTGGTTTAGGGTTCCCCTTAATATTCATACCAGGTAATTCATACCATTACCTGGTAATGCACTGGGGAGGGGAACCCGACAACTCATTACAGCCATGATCAGTTTAAATGATAATGTTTTCTTTAGAAATGTCATTTTGCTGCGGTACTGTTCTAAACATGGGAAAAATGCGCCACTTTACAGGCATACCATAGACACCCCCCAGGCATGATATTTAAAGGAATATTTCATTTTTGTTTCACCTTAATCATTAAAAAAATCACTGCTCCCGAAAAACTTCAGTTTAAAAAATAAATAAAAAATTTGCATTGATACATGTCCCCTGGGGCAGAACCAGGGTCCCCAAACACTTTTTATGGCAGTAACTTGCATATAAGCCGTTAAAATTAGCACTTTTGATTTTTCATGTTCGTATCCAATAGACTTTAATGGTGTTCGTCAAAGTTTTTTGCCTGTTTGCATGTTCTGGTGCTAAGCGAACCAGGGAGGTTGTTCGGTTCATCCTTGGTCACAATTACCTCTCACTGTAACTGAATGCATTAACATAGATAAAATATCTCTTGTCTAAGGTAATGCAAATTTCTTCATCATTCTTAATGACTATATATATTTTTTTCTTCCACAAGTTTTTATTGGGTGAAAAAGTGGACATAATACAGCTTAAAGTAAAAAAAAAATACATAGAAGCGCATATTATATATGTAACAAAAGTCGAGTACAATTACATAGTAAAGTAAGGACAATATTCAAACAGGTAATACATTAAGTAAGAGATCAAATAAACATATTATTACACCGTATTAACGGAGGTCAGCTGTTTGTTAAATTGAATACATATAGAGAGGGAGAGGAAGGGGTGGGGGAGGGTGGAAGAGAAGAAGAAAAAAAAAAAAAAAACATTGAAACTTACAGATTATATTTCATTTATAAATGAGTTAATCTCCTAATTCCGTGCTTCATTACTGAGTAATAGTTGCTTTATATTCTTGAGAATTCTTGTATTCTATCCATTCATGCCATGTTGCATAGAATCTTGTGATTTTTTCCTGAGAAATACTAATGAGCTCTTCAATTTGCTCTATCTTATTAATTCTCCGAAACCATTCCTTTTTTGTTGGAACGGATTCGGAGCGCCAATGGAAGGGGATACAGTGTCGTGCAGCGTTAACCATAAACATTGGTAATGATTTCAGATATTTTTTCCTAGGGATATCGTTTATATGAATGAGGTATTGTGCGGCATTAAAGCTCAGGGGTTCTAAGGATATCTTGTTGATGGTTTCGTGAACCGCTTCCCAAAAGGTCTGAATTAAGGGGCATGACCACCATATGTGGATCATCGAACCTTCCTCTCGGTTGCATCTCCAGCATTTTTCTGAGATTGTGGGGGAAAATTTGTGTAAAATGGAGGGTGTCCTATACCATCTGGATAAAATCTTATAGCTGCATTCCTGAGTGGCTACATTTAGAGACCCTTTGTGTGCATAAATATGTATTTTCTCCTACTGTTCTTCGGATATTGAGATGTCAAGGTCTCTTTCCCAGTTTTTGCATGTTGTATTGGCTAAGTCTGGTGCCCCATCAAATAGTGAGTTATATATGATTGAGATGAGATGTCTGTGTGGTGTTTTTTTCGTACAAAGGTCTTCCACTGTCATTAGGGGTTTTGTCCAATGATGTGATATCTGTTTGTTGGTTAGGAAATGTCTAATTTGAGTATAGGTCCAAAGGGGTATTTGGAAGGGTGCTATAATGCCATGAAGGTCTTCTCTAGAGAGTATTTTCCCATATTTAAAGAAATGCTTGGTGAGAATTTCCTTATGTGGCCAGTTGTGTTTGAGAAAATTTCTTTCTAAACCTGGTGGGAAGTCAGGGTTGTTTACTAGAGGGGTGAGGGGACCATACCAGGGAGTGGAGTTCTTGGATTTGAATGTGCTGTTAAAGGTTTCTAAAGTGGGTCCAATTAGGGGATGAGTCTTGATATCGCTAGAGTGAAATTTAGGGTTAATCCACGGGAGTGAGTTAATTGATAGGGGAAATTGGGATTGTTCTAACGTCACCCAATCCTTTACAGATTGATGAATGTTCCAATCCACTATACGCATTAAGAGAGTAGCTTGGTAATATTTCCTGAGATCTGGGAGAGCTATACCACCCTTGTGTTTAGGGAGGTTTAATCTGGCAAACTTTATTCTGGGGGTTTTGCCTCTCCATATAAACAAGGAGCATGCTTTACGGAAGGCTGTAAAAAAAGATGATGGCACTCTGATGGGAACTGTTTGCATAACGTATAGGTATCTAGGTAGGATTGTCATTTTTATCAGTGAAGCTCTGCCGAACCACGAGATGTTTAGGGCATTCCATCTTTTCAAGTCTTCTCGAGATTCTTTTAAAATGGGTAAAATAATTTTTCCAAGTCCGAGGGGATTTCAATGCCCAAATAGGTGATGCTTTTATCTGCCCAGGTAAACGGGTGATTTTTCTTGCATAGTTCCACTGAACTCGACTGTAGTGTAATGTTAAGTGCGTTTGACTTGGAATGGTTTATTTTAAGATTGGAGAGAAGATGGAAATGTTCCAGGTCTTTGAGGAGGTTAGGTAAGGACGTGTGTGGTTCCGATAGGAAAAGGAGCATATCATCAGCAAAAGCTGCAACTTTATAGGTGTTGTTCTGAATCTCTATTCCTTTGATATCATTATTAGCTCTGATCCTATTTAACAGCGGTTCTAGAGTAAGAACAAATAGGAGTGGGGAAAGCGGACATCCTTGACGGGTGCCGTTTCGCAAGTTGAAGGCGTTCGATAGGTGGTTATTTACGCGGACACGTGCAGTAGGGTTAGAATATAGTGCCTTGACGTAAGATCTCATTTGGGGTAGGATTCCTATATGAATTAATACTGCGTCTATGAAATCCCTTGCCACCCTATCGAACGCCTTCTCTGCATCGAGGGAGAGAAAGAATCCTTGTTTTTGTTTCAAAATTTAGCCAATGGATAATGTTTAGCGCTTTGGTCGTATTATCTCTACCCTTTCTGCCAGGTATGAAGCCCACTTGATCTAATGTTATTAAGGATGTAAGTAAAGGTAAGATTCTGTTTGCTAGGATTTTTGCATATAATTTTACATCTACATTAATTAAGGAAATTGGTCTATAATTTGTGACTTGGGTTAAGTCCTTACCTTCTTTGGGAATCACAGTTATATGTGCTTCTAATAGTTGTTTAGGGGGTTGGTTTTCTGCATGTAAAGAATGGAAAGAGTTCAGGAAACGTGGTTTTAATATTTCAATAAAGGTTTTGTAGTATTGTAGGGGTAATCCGTCAGGGCCTGGGGCTTTTCCTATTTTCATCTCTTTTATAGCTTTATCTAATTCTGTGCCAGAGATCGGTTCTTCTAGTTTTTGGGCTGTTACATCTGAGATTCGGGGTGGACTGTATTTACTTAAAAAGTCTTGAATGAGGTTGGCTCTCAGGTCAGAGTTTTGTGGGCTTTTGGGATTGGAAGGGATATTGTAAAGAGATTGGTAGTAAAGTTCAAATTGTTTTGCAATCTCCTCATTTGAGGATCGTAATTTACCTTGTTTATCCATTATCTGATGGATCGTTGCTGAGGTTTTTTTGTTTTGTACTGCTTTAGCGAGCAGTCTCCCACTCTTGTTGCCTTGTTCGTAGTAGATCTTGTGTCTTAATATATATTGCCTTTTGGTTTTTATATTTAGTTCCTCTGCAAGCTGTTTTTGCGCACTTGTAAGTTCCTCAAATGTTGAGATTGCAATAGTTTGTTTATGCGTTTTTTCCAGATTGTGGATGTGGGTTATCAATGAGTTTATTTTGGCTTGTTTTTCCTTCTTTATTTTGGCTAGTTTTTTTATAAATTCTCCTCTAATAACACATTTGTGTGCCTCCCACTGTGTGATTGAAGAGGTTTCCCCATTATCGTTTCTAGCAAAGTAATCTTTTAATATGTCATTGAACTCGGAAACATCTTTGGGGTCTTTCAGTAAGGATGTGTTCAGTCTCCATGTTTTGGTGCTGGTATTTTTCTCTGGGAAGGTCATTGTCATGGTGATTGTATGATGGTCAGATATCGTCATTGGTTCAATAGTGCTGTTGCTCAGAAGGGGAATGTCCGGTTGTGTTATAAAAAAGTAATCAATTCTTGAATATTTTTGGTGAACATTGGAGAAGAAAGTATAGTCCTTGGTTAGGGGGTTGAGGGTTCTCCAGGAGTCATGTAGCATAAGGTTTTGTAACTGAATTTTAATTTGTTTCAATGCTCTATATGGGAGACTCGATGTTCCATTTGAAGTGTCTATTGCGGGGTTAAGTGGGATGTTGAAGTCTCCCCCTAGTATGATAATTCCCGACGCGAAGTATGTTAAAAGGTCTGTGGTTCGGCGAAAGAAGGCTACCTGTTTAGTATTTGGGGCATATATATTAGCAATGGTCATGGGATGATGTCCTAGTTTGCCTTTCAGGAAGATAAATCTACCTCCAGGATCTGTCATAGTGTCTTGGAGTTGGAAAGGTGTCTGTTTGGAAATCAGAATCGAGACCCCTTTTGTTTTACCTTCTGGGTTTGTGGCATGGTAAGCGAATGGGAACCTTTTGTCTTGTAATTTTGGGGCTTTTTCAGATTTGAAATGTGTTTCTTGGATACAAATAATATTTGCTCTGTGTTTATGAAGCTCATTAAGAAGTCTAGTCCTTTTTTCAGGTATGTTAAGACCTTTGGCATTAATTGAGAGAAATTTAATCGTTAGTGGAGTAGATGTTTGTTTATAGTCAGTCATCTCGGAGTGTTGATGTTCAGTACTAGATAGGTAAGTATTTAAAAAAAAAAAAAAAAAAAAAAGGGGGGGGGGAGGGGATAGGATGGGATAGAATGGAAAGGGATAGGGGTATGTGATTGGTGTTAGACCGGGGGTAGATATAGATATAGACCTGCTAGTCTACCCTACGAAAAATCCGGTATGTTCAAAGGGCAAAGATGGTTGCCCTTTGTGTGAGATCGGGGTCCACTCGGGGTTCAATGGATGCTTGTGTTTGCTTGTTAATTATTGGAATATTAACCAAAAGGAAGTGTTTTTTTTTATCTCTTATTTAATTTTTTCCTTTCTTTCTTCTTTAAAGATATTTTTTCTAACAAAAAATAACTTCCTGCACTCGGGAGAAGTCATTCAGCATAAAATTGGGTAGTTTAGGGCGTTTATCGATAACGTGTGCCAGAGAAAGGGATGGTATTTAACCTGGTATCAAATGGATGGCTTTAGAAATGAGACGTTGTGATTTAAACTCATGTGAACACATGTGGAAACGTATTTGGAAGGTTGTTTTTTAGATGTACCAAAATATATAACTTTATTGATACAATCTTTTATTTCTAGTGCCCAAGAGGGGTTAGTAAAACGATTAACTGGTCGTTAGTGTAGGCTTTCAGGACTGGTCTAAGGGATGGTTACAACAGGTGTATAGCGTGCTAAAAACAGTGAGCCAGCTTTAGGTCACTCCAGTAGCCCATATTTGTATTTAACGTTACAACATTAGAATCAATTGTTGCTCATATCATTGTGTTTATTTTAAAACCGTTGGAGATAGTGTATGATGTGTAGTCACAAAATTTTTACCATATGTTAGTAATAACTGGTCAAAATGGAGATACTGAATGTGTTGTCTCCGCTCTGAAGTTAGTGTCTCTCCTGGTGAAATACAGGGGGGGGAGAAGAAAAAAAACACACTTCAAACATTTTTGACCCGTATCAACATTGTAAACATCTTAAACAACTTATACCCGGTTTTCTTATCAAGATAATCTTATCTTTGGTATAAAGAACAAGTAAGAAAAAACATTTCGTAATATGTAGATATATATCTAGCAGGTTGTAAACTGAGCGATATGTTCGTTAACCTTAGGGTGCATGGAACTGCACACTCCCCTTTTTTTTTTTCCCTTCCCCTTATGTTAACCCTTAGATAAGGTCACTGTACGTGTAGTAACTAGATTTGTTAACATAGCATTAAAGTATCCTGAAGACCTTATAAACCTATGCATTCCCTGTTCTCCTTATTCTCCTTGTCTTCATTACTTCTTTTTGGTATCATAGCATACCATTAAGCGTTGGTTGTCTACTCTGTGGTTTGGCTGGTCTGAGTTGTTTAGAAAATTGTCTCGGCTAAAGGGGTGTTTATTGTAAGGTGTTCGTCTTCTAGATTCCCCTGGATAGCCTAGGCTGGAGTGGCTCAATGGAGGTCCCGATCGCCGGCGGATAATCAATACACATACACTCGAGAGTACGTGGTAAATGATTACAAAATTTAATGGGGGAGTGGACCGTCTTTTATGTGGTACTCCACAAAGCCCTGCCCCGTGAGGGGCCACATATACATACATCGACAATTTCTTAACTCATGATATTAGTTCATTCCTGAAATGTAGATCAAAGGTTAGTACAATCTCCTGACAGTTATTTTGCCCTTTCAGCATCTGCTGACTGACCACATTCTTGCGTAACCAGTCCTATCTATCTTTGTGCCTCTCAGCAATGTATAGAGACGAAACCACAGGCAGATGTTTCCTGAGATGTCAACATCTTGCATAGACCCTCTGGCGAGACATACAGATATCGGTCATCTAGTCACACTATCTTGTATATAGTTTGTCACGTACGCCAGTATGCTTGTATGTCTTAATTCTGAAGCTATTGAAATGCAAGCCCAAGCATATTAGTCTTAGATTTTGACTAGTATATCTTTGGTAATTTCAATAGGTATCCCCTTATAATCCTCCCTTTGATCATTCTGTGATTTACATAATGATCATTCCTTTTCTAATTTAATAGCACAGGCTTCATACTCCGAACCCTCGTGCTCTTGGTTTTCATACCATACCGTTGGATCTTTAACAATGGAAGTGAGTTTCAGATCCTCCGGAGCGGCCATGTTTCCCTTTTTACATAAACATTTGATTATCTTATAACAGGCATATAAAAATAGAATGAAGAGAATCACAGTGGCAATTGTCATGGCAGTATTTCGGAGCCAAGATATTAATCCCCCAAAACTAAAGCTGCTCGAGAATGGATCCCAGTTTTTTCCTATGTTTCTTGCCTCTTCCTGTAGTTTATTTACCTCTTCCCTGTGTTGGGCAATAACGTCATAATAGTCTGGGACTTCGATGCTGGTATTATGAATCCAGGTACAGCACTCATAATCCTCAGTAATCTCACAGAGGCCAGTAAGGGATGCACTCATACTTTCTATAGCCAACTCATGTAGTTCTAGTTGCTTCCTAATTGCCCGTGTTTCTAAATTTAGTTTGGTTATGTCATCAGAATTCTTCTCCAGAATCTCATCAATTATGCCAGTGTAATTATTTAATCTTTTCATTAGGTCAATTCCCCACCCTGTCCAGGAAGGGAACCATGCCCAGGCCATATCTTTTTCTAAAAACAATTCTCGTTTATTACGGTGTCTAAGGGGATATCTAGGATGCATGCTAGCTTCAAGGAGGTGACTTCCCTTGTTATCCCCTAATACCCCCATGATAGGAACCAGGGCTGCAAGGTAACACCAGCCCTGGGGTTTGGTTGGGATCCAGGGGTGACAGAGCTTGCCGCAGCATATATATGTGGTATTTCCTAGAGCTAGGGGCCGTTTATGGAACACGTTCCTAAGAGTATCAGAAAGGCCAGAGAGCATCAGAATTGACATTAATTGGTGTATTGTAGACTTGGTACTGGAGCTAAGGAAGTCTAAAAAGGTGGCATTTAGGGTGGGATCTGAAGTATGGAAGAAAGAAGGACTGTTAAGCGATGTCATTGAAATGTTAAGTTTTGCTTGTTTGCAAACCTCGGCTCCATCTGTGGTGTTTCCCAGTTGGAAACACCAGTCTGGGAAGTGGCCTCTACCTATAATTTGGAAAATGAGGGTTATTTGAAAGGGTCCTAGTAACATTCGTTAGGACGATAGGGGGTGTTCCATTAAGGAGGGGGGTAAAATTCAAGGGGACTGCCATGAGAGGGATTCTAGCTGTACTGGGATGTAGCTTGCTGCAGATCCAGCATTTCTCAAAACCGGATTTTTGAGCATAGCTATATTTGAATTTTAGTAGTAACATCTTGTCAGTCAGTCCCTTAGGTGACTCATTAACGGGTATAATACTTCTGCTATGTCTTTGGCCGGGGGTATTATTCATCTTAGGTGGTCCACATATCCCTTTTAATAGACCTAAGTCTTTTGGATGATATATACAGTTGGCTATAAACCATGTGGGCAGGAATACAAGTAGTACCAGACTACCCCAGAGGCATACAGCCTTCCCTGACACTGGAGGTAAAAACATTTCTAGAAGTTCTTATGCTTGTCCTTCTTCCTCGCTATCGTGTAGGGTTTCAAGGGTTAATTGTCCAATGCCTTCCTGAATCTCTTGCAGTTCCGGTAGCTGTTCGGGTGAGTCGGGTTCTCCTTCAATAGGTGGGGGGTCGGGGGTTGTGGGAAGCGGTGGGCACTTTTTCAGCCTGCTGGCGTGGATCCAGGTGTTTCCTAGGTCAGTCAGGACCGCAGTTCTGGACACCTTTTCAACCTTCCAAGGTCCAGAGTAGATTGGTCCGATCCTCTTTTTGTGGGCCAGTTGTTTGACTAGCACTTGATCTCCTGGGATGAAGGGGTGTGTTGGCTCTGTGGAGAGAGGAGAGAAGGTGACAGAAACTTGTTCATTCGTTTCATGAAGCATACTTACCAGGTTTTTCACGTACATTTCCTGTTGGGAATAAATGTCAATATCAGTGTCTTGGTCTAATGGGGGTAGTTCTATGTTTGCGGGGACTCCCATCAAAATTTCAAAAGGTGAAAGTTTCGTTCTGGCGTGGGGTGCCGTCCTAATCTGGAATAGCACAGAAGGGAGGTGATCAAGCCATCCCTTCATTGTGCCCCCTGTGGCCTTTTTCAATTTATCCTTTATATTTCTATTCATTCTTTCCACTACCCCTGCGCTTTGAGGGTGATAGGGGATGTGTAGTTTCCATTGCAGCCCTAACAATTTAGCCACAGCCTGGGTAACGGAGGAGCTGAATGCAGGTCCCCTATCTGACCAAATAGATGTTGGTATGCCAAACCTACAAATCCAGTTATTCAGCAAGCATTTTGCTGCTATATTGGCTGTCTCACCTGCACAGGGAGTGGCTTCGACCCAGCCTGAAAATTTATCGACGACAACGCACAGGTATTTTAGGTTCCCCTTTTGTTTTGGCATGTGTGTGAAATCTACTTGTAAATCTGTAAGGGGACCTATTGGTGGGGGTAGATGACCATGTAGGCCATGCCGTTTGCCCTGCACATTGTTTTGAGCACATGTAAGGCAACTTGTGGTCAGGAGTTTGACTTGTTTGTTCAAGGCGTTTGTGCAGAAAGATTTGGTGTACATAGTGGCTAAAGGGACGGCACCTATGTGTCCTGGACCATGAAGGTAGGAGAGAATTAGAATACTGCTTGCCTCAGGTATTCCCAATATCTTCCCCTCTTTTGACCACAGACCCTCTGGGTCTTTGGTCAAGCCAGCCTTCACCCAACACAAGACATCTTCCTCAGTGGCTAATGATTGCATTTGTGCCACTACAGATTTAAAGTTAGGACAGGTGAAATGATCCTTAAAGTACATGGACGTGGGGGTGGGCTCCTGGGTGGAGGACTGGGCTGCCTTTTTCGCTTCTCGGTCAGCTAAGGCATTTCCCTTGGAAAGTCTGCTATTATCTGAAGAATGTGCTTTTACTTTAATTATTGCCACCTCTTTTGGGAGCAAAATAGCCCGAAGAAGTGCCTGAATCTGGGTAGCATTGGAAATAGGTTTATTATCTGCTGTTTTAAAACCTCTTTTAGCCCATATTACTCCGAAGTCATGCACCACCCCAAATGCATATCTACTGTCTGTGTAAATGTTCACCTTCTTATCTGTAAACAAAATGCAGGCCCTGGTGAGGGCTTCTAGTTCAGCCACCTGAGCCGAAGAGGGGGGCAGTGGTTTGGCTTCTAATACCTTGTTTGGCAACTGGACTATTGCATATCCTGTTTGGAAGGTGGAATCGGAGGGACGGGAGCAACTACCGTCCACAAAAACATTGTCTGCATTGGTAATCGGTACGTCGGTGAGGTCTGGTCTTGGTGATGTGATAGACTCCACTCGTGTTATACAGTCATGAAACTGGTCTGGGTCTCGTGGTAGGCGTAACATGGAGTGCAAGAGATGGACGGCAGGGTTGTTGGCGGGAACATATTTGAGAGACAGATTGTCTGTGTTCATGAGGGAAATCTCATATCCACTGAGTCTTTGTGAGGTCATGTGTTGGGTGTTCATGTTCTGTATGAGGTGAGTGACAGAATGTGTGGTGTAAAGCGTCATCGGGTGTCCCAAGACCATCTTGTTGGCATCTTGTACGGCCATAGCACAGGCGGCTAAATTCTGAAGGCATGATGGCATGCTTTGAACCTGAAGGGGGAGTTTTTTAGATAGGTAGGAGACAGGGCGGTAGCCTGTTCCATGCTGTTGTGTCAAAACCGCGGCAAAAGAGGTCCCCGAGACTACACAGTATAGTTGAAAAGCTTTACCATAGTCTACCAACCCCAGGGCGGGTGCACATGACAAACTGTTCAATAGGGCCTGGAAGGCCTTAAGCCGTTCCTCTGTCCAATCGACCTGCCTAGGGGCTGTTGAGGCGGTGGCCTCTCTTAGTATGCCATCATAATGAGAACAGTCGGGGATCCACTGGCGGCAATATACCACAGCGCCCAAGAATGAGAGCAGGGCTGCCTTGTCTTTTGGGGGGCTCAGAGCTTGTAGGGCTGCGGTGCGTTTGGGGGAGACCATCCTTGTCCCCCCTTTCAGTATGCACCCCAAGTATTCCACTTGTGGCATACACCACTGTATCTTCTTTCTGGATGCTAAATGCCCGATGTGGGCTAGATGGTTCAACAGAGATGTGGAATCGACCGCACAATCTTCAGCAGTGCGACTGCACAAGAGCAAGTCGTCCACATACTGTATTAGTACCGACCCTCGCTCAGGCGTCCAAGATTTGACAGTCTCATTGAGTACCATAGAGAAGGCAGCAGGACTATCAACATACCCCTGAGGCAGGCGTGTCCAGGTTAACTGACCCGTCAACTGGCCCTCCGTCCAGGAGAAGGCAAACATAGGCTGGGCCTCTTCCGCAATGGGAATGCTAAAGAAGGCATTTGCTAAATCAATCACTGTGTAGCATAGAGAATGTGCCGGTATACATGAGAAGATAAAAGTGATGTCTGAGACTAGGGGTGGAAGTGGAATCACTTGTTTGTTAACTGCCCTTAGGTCTTGTACAAGTCTCCACTCCCCACTGGCCTTTTTTACGGGGTAAATGGGCGTGTTCCAGGGACTGATGATTGGTTTCAGGATACCTTTTGATATGTAATCATTAATTTGAGGGGAGATGCCTTTGACTTTCTCTGGGGGTAGGGGATACTGTTTTTGATATTGTATCCCCGCATCTGATCGCATTTGGGGTGCATATGGTGTGCAATTAATAAAGCCCACACTACCTTTGTTTTCTGCCCAAATTGTGTGATGGTCAAGGGAGGAAGGTATCATTAGAAAGAAACTCCTGTGTGCATGTCTTTTTGGGCTGTGTAAGTCACAAAGAGGGGAACTCGCAGTGAGGGAGCCGTCTTTGTCAAACTTAATGGTAATGTTCAACTGGGATAGTAAATCTCTGCCCATTAGGGACACTGGACAGGAAGTCAGGACAGCGAAACTCTGCATACATAGCTCTAGTCCATCCGGGGTAGAGACTGGTAAAGGCGGGGTGACGGAATGAGTAACCGATGTCCCATTTATTCCAATAGAGTGTCCCTCAGTACACAGTGGTGTGTCATACCTCTCATCATTTAATGAGCTAAAAGTGGCACCTGAATCAAGCAGGAAACACACTATGTGGTTGTCTACGCGTAATATAACTTGTGGTAGACTCTTCCATGATAGGTTGTGGCACACCAGACTGAGGGAAGGGACATACTCTAGGCATCCCTATTGGGGGTGTGTTTGTCGGGTAGACGGCCACTGCATGGGGATTCGAGGGGGAGGTCTGTTAGAGGTTGGGGTGTAGGGTGGCTGTGCAAGCGCATGGTTTTGAGATGGTGTTTGGGGAGGTGGCGGATATTGGGGGTACCTTGTAGTGTGAGGGGGGCGATTAGCAGCGTTGTACCCCCTTCCCCTGCCCCTCGGATAGCTCGCCCTCTGTCTATATGGGCACTGTGATTTCCAATGTCCCTGTTCCCCACAATTGAAACATCCTTGGTCAGGTGGGTAGGGCTGCATGGTCATGAGGTGCGGTGGTGAGGATGAGGTTTCAGGTGTGACTAGGGTTTGTGTTTGTGTCAAGGAGGGGAAAATTCCCCCTTTTTGTTCAAAGACTCCTGAAGTCTCTCTGGACCTAGCGTCCTTCATGAATTCATCTGGTACTTGCTCCGCCCATTTGGGGTTTGTGAATTTGAGCAATTGCGTCACTTTGGGATCGCCTCCCGACATGATGGTAGTAGTAAATAATTGTGGTGTGGCCCCATCTACAGCTTTCCATAGGGAGTATACTCTGGTACAGTAATCATAGAATTTCTCTTTAGGTCCCTGCTTGGCTAGGATCAGTTCTTGGAGTGCAGATGATCCTTTGTATAATTTGGACCAATAACCTCCCATGCCTTTCCAAAAGGATATCCAATCCTTATTGGTCTGGATATGGGTTGCCCATAGGTCGTCTACAGGGGCTTCTTCTGGGCTGTCTGGGTCTATAATGCTAAGAATACCTTTTATGTCATCTTTGTCAAGCCCTGTGCCTGCACTATATTTTGCCAGAAAGGTACCTGCATCTCGTGGATACTTCTTGGGATTGGGACATAGTTCTTTTATTTTGGAGAGTGTACCCAAAGGTAATGGTATATGCACCTCGGTGTTCCCTATGGTCATCAAAGGTGCTTTGAATGAAGCCCCTACTACTTCTTTCTCAGTTTCCTCTTCTATGGATAATGTCCCTTTTTTACTAATTGGACCTGACTCCTCAGTTTTGGGAATAGGTGTCTCTTTTGTATGGCTTCTTGTAGTGGTGGGGGGCAGCGCTATAATCCTATCCTGCGCTTCTTTTAACACTTCCTCCTTCTTCCCTAATTGCCTTCTTAACTTTTCTAGTTCCTTTTTTAAGTCCTCCATCCTTTGTTCCTCTCTTTCTCTTCCCTCCTGGAGTTCCTTCTCCCTTTCTTCCAAGTCTTTCTGATACATTTCTAACTCTATTTTCCTATCCACTTCTACCTTTTCTGCCTCATTGAGGGCTATTTCTTTTTGTTTTAGTTCTTCCATAAGTGTTTCTAACTCAGTTCTCCTTTTCCCTATTCTCTCTTCTTCCTCCTTTTTCTTCTCTTCAAACTTTTTTATCTTTGCCTCTAATTCCTGCTTTTCGGGACTACCCACTTCTTCTTGTCCTGTAACTTCCTCCTGTCTCCCCTCTTCCTCTCTGCCCCTACTTACTTGTTCCCATTGGGCCACTTGTTGTGGTGTTGCTGTGGTGTGTGCTATGGCGGCTAGGACTACAGGATCCAGTGAAGGATATAGTTGAAGGTATGGACCTGGCGTCCCATCCTCGTTTTTTATCATAACATAAGGTGGGGGTGGACATTGAGGCGGGGGAGGGGGAGGTGAAGGGGGTGCAGGGGCTTCAGCCATAGTACTGGGTCCTATATTTGGAGTAAGCTTTGTAGTTTTATTAATATGCTTCTTTTTATATTTGCGTAGACATTTATCCCATGCATGGTAACAATCTTTCATATATTGAATATTTTCCCACTTCCCTGGAGGGTACGAATTTTTGGGGATTTGGCATATTTTACTTACTTCCTGCCAGTCTTCCTCAGTACAAGGACCATATGGCCCTGGGCCATGTATCCCCAATTGCTGACACCTTTCTCGGACTTGTGTCCAAAATGGTTCTACCTGGGGGCCAGGGATCATATTACTGACAAATTCATAGGGTGATGGGGTGGCCATGGCTTGGGTTGCTGCAGAATTCCCCATCTAGTAGTCTGGGCAGTGTGTGTCTAGTGGCAGGACACAGGTGATAACACCCGGTTTGTTCAATAATCCGGTCTCTGGTCTGGGAGTAGGATCCCTGATCTTCTAGGGCAGATGGACTTATATAGCTGTGTAGATTTATTCTTAGTACACGATGAAGGGTACCTCTCCTTGTGGCGGGATATACCCCTCTGGCACCTAGTCTATAAGAGAAACCCGTGGGTCTAGTGGTTAAAAGGACCCATTTCCCGTCTATGCTAAGAAATAAGAGACCTAGTGTGCAGCGGGGACAAGCGGGAGCTATTTCACTACAATCTGGTTCCGATGGTACAATATTCATTTAAACAGTATGCAAAAGATCATATATATTTTTTAAACTATATACTCACGTGGTTACCTGAAAGAAAATTAATGCATACACATATATACTCATACAGTGTTGGTCAGATATTAGCCTCAAAATATTGCTTTAAACATATATGGTGCACCTTTTACATAAGTCTCTGTTTAGCAGGCGTCCATTTAGCCAATCCTTATGTCACGGGCGTATATGATACCTCCCGTGTTAGAATATAATCATGAATATCTCTCTTAGTTTATAGTCGGACCAACCTAGTCAGACTCCTCAGTACCTGCGAACCCTTTTCACCCCCCAAGGGACCAGCCTAGTCCGTTGCGAAGGCACAATTTATATATATATGTATAATTAAATTTCTTATAATGGTTGTCTGGACAGGTCAAGCATAAACGCCAATTACCATAAAAAGAGGTAAAGGTGTAAATGACTTACCTGTGCAAACCCCACTTCTGGTACCAAAACTGTAAGGTGTTCGTCTTCTAGATTCCCCTGGATAGCCTAGGCTGGAGTGGCCCAATGGAGGTCCCGATCGCCGGCGGATAATCAATACACATACACTCGAGAGTACGTGGTAAATGATTACAAAATTTAATGGGGGAGTGGACCGTCTTTTATGTGGTACTCCACAAAGCCGTGCCCCGTGAGGGGCCACATATACATACATCGACAATTTCTTAACTCATGATATTAGTTCATTCCTGAAATGTAGATCAAAGGTTAGTACAATCTCCTGACAGTTATTTTGCCCTTTCAGCATCTGCTGACTGACCACATTCTTGCATAACCAGTCCTATCTATCTTTGTGCCTCTCAGCAATGTATAGAGACGAAACCACAGGCAGATGTTTCCTCAGATGTCAACATCTTGCATAGACCCTCTGGCGAGACATACAGATATCTGTCATCTAGTCACACTATCTTGTATATAGTTTGTCACGTACGCCAGTATGTTTGTATGTCTTAATTCTGAAGCTATTGAAATGCAAGCCCAAGCATATTAGTCTTAGATTTTGACTAGTATATCTTTGGTAATTTCAATAGGTACAGTGGTGTGAAAAAGTGTTTGCCCCCTTCCTCATTTCCTGTTCCTTTGCATGTTTGTCACACTTAAGTGTTTCGGAACATCAAACCAATTTAAACAATAGTCAAGGACAACACAAGTAAACACAAAATGCAATTTGTAAATGAAGGTGTTTATTATTAAAGGTGAAAAAAAATCCAAACCATCATGGCCCTGTGTGAAAAAGTGATTGCCCCCTAAACCTAATAACTGGTTGGGCCACCCTTAGCAGCAACAACTGCAACCAAGCGTTTGCGATAACGTGCAATGAGGCTTTTACAGCGTCCTGGAGGAATTTTGGCCCACTCATCTTTGCAGAATTGTCCTAATTCAGTTACATTAGAGGGTTTTCGAGCATGAACGGCCTTTTTAAGGTCAAACCACAACATCTCAATGTTTGATTCAGGTCAGGACTTTGGCTAGGCCACTCCAAAGTCTTCATTTTGTTTTTCTTCAGCCATTCGGTGGTGGACTTGCTGGTGTGTTTAGGATCATTGTCCTGCTGCAGAACCCAAGTTTGTTTCAGCTTGAGTACACGAACAGATGGTCGGACATTCTCCTTCAGGATCTCTTGGTAGACAGCAGAATTCATAGTTCCTTTTATCACGGCAAGTCTTCCAGGTCCTGAAGCAGCAAAACAGCCCCAGACCATCACACTACCACCACCATATTTTACTGTTGGTATAATGTTCTTTTTATGAAATGCAGTGTTCCTTCTACGCCAGATATACTTGGACACACACCTTCCAAAGAGTTCCACTTTTGTCTCATCGGTCCACAGAATGTTGTCCCAAAAGTCTTGGGGATCATCAAGATGTGTTGTGGAGAAATTGAGACGAGCTTTGATGTTCTTTTTGCTCAGCAGTGGTTTTCTCCTTGGAACTCTGCCATGCAGGCCATTTTTGCCCAGTCTTTTCCTGATGGTGGAGGCATGAACGCTGACCTTAACTGAGGCAAGTGAGGCCTGCAGTTCCTTGGACGTTGTTGTGGGGTCTTTTGTGACCTCTTGGATGAGTCGTCGCTGCGCTCTTGGGGTTATTTTGGGCGGTCGGCCACTCCTGGGAAGGTTCACCACTGTTCCATGTCTTCGCCATTTGTGGATAATGGCTCTCACTGTGGTTCGCTGGATTCCCAAAGCTTTGGAAATGGCTTTATAACCCTTTCCAGACTGATAGATCTCAATTACTTTCTTTCTCAATTGTTCCTGAATTTCTTTGGGTCTCGGCATGATGTGTAGCTTTTAAGGATCTTCTGGTGGACCTTACTGTGTCAAGCAGCTCCTATTTAAGTGATGCCTTGATTGTGAACAGGTGTGGCAATAATCAGGCCTGGGTGTGGCTAGAGAAATTGAACTCAGGTGTGGACAACCACAGTTATAGTATGTTTTAACAAGGGGGGCAATCACTTTTTCACACAGGGCCATGATGGTTTGGATTTTTTTTCACCTTTAATAATAAAGACCTTCATTTACAAATTGCATTTTGTGTTTACTTGTGTTGTCCTTGACTATTGTTTAAATTGGTTTGATGTTCCGAAACACTTAAGTGTGACAAACATGCAAAGGAACAGGAAATGAGGAAGGGGGCAAACACTTTTTCACACCACTGTATCCCCTTATATTTATTACCATGAAGGATCGAAAGATCCGCATCAGGGGGGGGAGGGGATGTTTCTAATCTGGGTTAGTGGGGTGATCTAAAACCACATTAAATCCGTGGGGAGCATAAAAGTTAAGCATAGAAGATATGCCCTCTCATTTCACCCCCGCCTCCCTCCCAAGTTCCTTCATTCCCTTCTCAGAGTTTCTTACCAGGTCTTGCTTAAGAAGTCCTTTATAGAGAGAGGGAGAAGAATGAGAGACATAAGACAATGCGGAGCAGAGTGAGAAGAGAAAAAGTAAAGATATAGCAATCAGAGAGAAAAGAGATGGGTCTTAGTAGCGTGAGGTAAGCAAAGTCAAAGTTTTTGAGGGTTTCTAGGAGGTGACTTATCCTGGAAGGTAAGCGTTCAGGTGTCCATTTGCTCTTGGTGATCCATGCGATCCCTGCGCCTGGGTGGGGAGATTCCGGGACTTCTTTGGTGAGCGTTTCTTCTGCTGAAATGCGGAGATGGTGATCTGCGACGGCGGTCTCTATTCCTCTGGGATCTTGGAGTGAGGTTGTTAGAGATTGCGATCCAGGATTCGTTCGGAGTGAAGGTGCTATACCAGCCTGGAACTTCAATTCTGGGAAGATCTAGAGTTTCAGAAAAAGCCTGGAGGTCTTCTGGTGTGCGTAATAGTGCTGTGTGGCCCCTCCACGTGGCTGAAAGGCAGAAAGGAAATTTCCATCTGTATGGAATGCCTCTGGTGCGCAGTTGCTCTGTGATCGGGCGTAAAGCTTTGCGCTGCTGCAGCGTGATATTTGATAGGTCTTGGTACAGTTTGATTTCATTTCCATTAAAGATGATTCTGCCTTTTTCTCTTGCTTTCTTGAGGATTGCTTCCTTCAGGGGAAAGTTAACAAGGCAACATATTATGTCTCTAGGGGGATCATCATCTCTACCCCTGGGTCTAAGAGCTCTGTGGATCCTCTCGAATTCAATAGGGGAATCAGGGGGTCTGTCCAGAATGTCATTGAATAGAGCAGCTAGCTGCCGTTTGTTCAACTGGATTTTGATCAGCCATTTCAGGGACCCCTCTGATTCTAATGTTGTGTCGCCTCCCCCTATTGTCCAAATCTTCTATGCGGCGGTGCATATCAATAATGTGATTGAGATGGATGTCTGCATTTCTTTGCACCTGTTTTATTGCTTCTGCCTGGTGTGCTGATGTTTGTTCTATTGCTCCTGTCCTTGCTGCAATGCTCTGTATGTCTGATCTGATCTCATTAATGGCAGCAGAAAAGGAGGCTTTTATGTCCATAGACATGGCCTGCAGATTGGTCTGGAGGTCTGCTAGGCTAAACGAATGATGGTGATGTTCCCCTTGATTTTGTGCGCCGTTCGCGCTATTAGCGGTGTCCGCGGAGGCCGCGGAGCCGCCGGGCGGCATGAGCGGCTTAGGCGAGGCCGCGGCTTTGGGGCCTTCTCTGTGCGCTGTCCGGAACATCGCCGGAATGCTTACCGGCGGCTGCTGCTGATGCTCCATCCGAGCCTGGGGTGCTGGGGGACTCAAATCTTGTGTTCCCTGGCGTGGATGCTTCAGAATTCGCCCTGATTGCGGTGGATTGTTCTCCCGAGTGCCGGAGCTAAGGGATTAGGCATCCATCTTCGTCCGGAGTTAGGCCACGCCCCATATTTTTTAATATACACAGTTATTGATCTCTTTTTTTTTGGCATAGGAAATGGTTGCAGCTAAAACATCCTTCCAATGCAGCTCTGCCAAATTCATACTTGTCTTGTCTTGTTTTTCTTGTCTCAAAAACAGCTCATGTCCTCACATACCCTCATTCTTTGTAATACAGATCCAAAATATCCACATTTCAAATAAACCTGTCACAAGGCAAGTAGGGGCTGCCATTTCTGGTCCTGAGATATGGGCTGAACACCCCCCTATTCGGTTTGCGACAGAACTTTCAAACATTGCAAAAGTTTGGAGAGGAACAACCAACCCCATTAAAGTCTATGGGACTTGAACTTGAAAAATCAAAAGTGCCTATTTTAAAGGCTTATATGCAAGTTTTTGGGCATGCAAAGGGTATGGGGGTCCAGGTACTGCCCTGGGGGACATATATTCATGCAACAAAAATAGTAAAAAAGATAATTTTTAAATGAGCAGTGATTAAAGCTCCTCCTTGTGGGTAGGGACAGATTTGAGTGTGCGATGTATGTGTGGAGCACTGTGTAAATTGACGGCGCTATATGGGTACCTTAAATAAATAATAATCTAATAGATGAGCATCTTAATGAGACACAATGTACAGGGATAGACACACACCCACACTCACTCAGGTTGAACAGGAATGACTGGTGTCTTTATTCAACCTTACTAACTATGTAACTATGTAAATGATGCTTAAAGTGAAACAATAAAAATGAAAAATTCCTTTAAATATTGTGCCTGGAGGGTCCCCTTAGTCTGCCTGTAAAGTGGCACATCTGTACCGTTTATAAAACCTGCTGCAGCAAAATGCCAAGAATAAAAAATGAAATTTTCCCTGCAAGCTTTCTTTATTTAGTAAACATCGGTTTGGGGAGCCAGTCTGTATGATGAGGCCACAATTTTGGTGTCTGTTTCTCAGACTTTGGATAGAAGTAACAGGTGCAGAAAAATTGGGCTTTGGGTGTTGGTGGTGCCTTCGCACCTTAACCCTATGGAGGTACTCTTGATGAAAGCAAGAATTGGCCTTGCTATAAAAAATTTAAATTCTATGCACCTGTCAAACAGGTGCGGAAAAACTGATCCTTGGGTGTTGCACTACTTTTGGTAACTTCGGGGGGCATGAACCCGCGCAGATGTCTGTCAAATCGCCCCCTATGTTGGACTGAAATGCCAGTTTGAAATCGGGCGAGTTCAGCTGAACTTTCACAATTTCAAACAAGCCCTCAGTGTGAACATGGGCTCATTCTCAGCATTCTCTATCACAGACATGGTAGACAGCAAGGACCCGATCAGTCCTAAATAACAATGAGGTTTGCCAATCTTTTGTTAATTAGGAGTAGGGATGAGCTTACACATGTTTGGATAGTAGTCCAAACCTGGCTGAGCTATTACATCAAGAAGCTGTTAACTGCCAGTCATAAGAGGCATTCCCTGCCCCAAAGCCATATGTATACAAGAGGTGTGTGTTTGTGTATATATGTGTATATATATTTATATAGATATAATATTTCCCTTCGACATTCCGAGAAGAGGAGGAGGCTATGAAGACAACTGACTTGTAAGGGTAAGTGGGTGGATGGTCACCACATCCTCCATGTTTTTGCTCTCTCATTGGGCACCAAGTGAGGGTCACACAAGAGGCCTACCCAGAGGTGGGTCCTTTGGTCTACGACGGGCATTGAAGGAGTCATTAACCCTTGCCGTGGGGTAACAATTCGACCTGAAGGCGTGCTCACCAATGCCCAGGACCAAGCTGGAGCCGCAGTCACATGAAAAGTCAAACATTAAGGTGGCCACATGTGTGCAGTACCTAGACCCTCATACCCTTTGCATGCCCAAAAATTTGCATATAAGCCTTCAAAATAGGTCCTTTTGATTTTCGAGTCCCATAGACTTTAATGGGGTTGGTTGTTCAACTTTTGCGATGTTCGAAAGTTCTGTAGCAAACCGAATAGGGTGGTGTTCAGCCCATATCTCAGGACCAGAAATGTCAGCCCCTACATGTCTTGTGACAGGTGTATTTGAAATGTGGATATTTTGCATCTGTATTCAAAAGAATGAGAGTATGTGAGGACATGAGCTATTTTTGAGACAAGAAAAACAAGATAAGACAAGTATGAATTTGGCAGAGCTGCATTGGAAGGATATTTTAGCTGCAACCATTTCCTATGCCAAACAAAAGAGATCAATAACTGTGTATATTAAAAAAATATAGTCATTAAGAATGATGAAGAAATTTGCATTACCTTAGACAAGAGATATTTTATCTATGTTAATGCATTCAGTTACAGTGAGAGGTAATTGTAACCAAGGATGAAGGAAAACAAGAAAAACAAGACATATATGAATTTGGCAGAGCTGCTGGTGCGAACTTGGATGAACACGCGGACACCATTAAAGTTTATGGGACACGAGCATGAAAAATCAAAAGTGCTAATTTTAAAGGCGTATATGCAAGTTATTGCCATAAAAGGTGTTTGGGGACCCGGGGCCTGCCCTAGGGGACATGTATCAATGCAATTTTTTTTTTTAAAACGCCTGTTTTTTCAGGAGCAGTGCTTTTTTTTAATGCTTAAAGTGAAGCAATAAAAATTAAACATTCCTTTAAATATCATGCCTGGCGGTGTCTATAGTATGCCTGTAAAGTGGCACATTTTCCCCATGTTTATAACAGTACCGCAGCAAAATGACATTTCTAAAGGAAAAATTGTCATTTAAAACTTATATATATATATATATATATATATATATATATATATATATATATATATATATATATATTTATTTATATATATATATATATTTATGTAGTATTTGATTTATATGGTAAAGGAAGCTTATATTGTATACGTTAAATGGTTTAATGGTTTCTTGCCCACTCCTCAGGAATGCCATTGGTTGCGGACCAATGAGTGGAACTCTAACCGAGCACACAGAACCATACAATGGGATTCCTCACAGCGGAGATAGGCTCAAAAGATACTAGTGTCTGGTAAGCGGCCATCTGAGTGAATATTCACAGAGGTGAAAAGTTTGGTGAAAGTGTAGAACTCCACGCATATCCATGCACATGGGAAGATAGAGCACAGGATACATATTCTAATGATGCAAAAACGAATGTGAAGGACTCTGTGATTTGGTGCTGGACTGTGTAACGCGCGATAGTGTGTGACTTTATCCCATATATATGATCTTTTCTTTCCGTGTGGTTACAAGATCTTTAAATGAGTATTTAACAATGCATTTGATCTAAATGAACTGCATGATTTCAACAGGTGATTGACGGTTTCACTAGTATGCAGCACAAGCGCTGTTAGTGATTGTTCTTTGGGTTTCCAGGTCGATCACATTTTGATGTATATGATAAGGTTGTTTTATAATAACAGCAGCTAAGGATTGAGATTTAACCCCAAGTGGGAATATTTTGACCACATATATGAGCGCTGGGGGCAGAGGCAGACACATCAGTTACTGAGTGGATACCCCTGCAGAATAAATATAACTACATTATTGGTGTTATTATTACATTCTACATTTTGATCTTGTTCTTGTAATATTTTGCTATTTTATTATTAAATCAATTTTTGAGTTTTTACACAAGAACTGAACGGACTTTCTTGGAACTTTTCTTACCAATATGATTTATTGAATATCAATAATAATAGAGAAATACGATTTTAACAGGCCCCCCAAAAGTTCTGGTATGCCAGGGCCTGGGTGCAAGTGTGACCTTTGCGACCCTGGTAGTTCTGCCACTGCTACAAGTGTGTAGGATGAATAGCAGAGCGCAGATGATTATTTGAGAATCTTAAAGGCTGAATGCGCTCTTACTTGCAGTAAAATGCAGAGAAAATGAATGTACATTTTCATCCATTTTATGTGTTTTTTTTTCCAAATAACAATTTATTTATTTTTCGTGGTCGCATGACAGAAATAATAGTACAGGCATACAGCAATATGGCTCCCAAAATATGAGGGGCCCAGTACAAATAGACAGTGCAAGGTAACACAGCATTGGTAGGTGCAGCAATATTAGGCAATCCGACCGAGGGTGCGCAGTCGGACGGAAGACATTGTAGGTCAGCTATCCTTGCTAGCAACCAAAAGGCAACCCAAGGTTTGCTGTCCGGCTCGTATGCCAGATTCATAACAAAGCAAGGACCATTAACATTGTAAACAGAGAGAGTAAAAGAGAGAAGAAGAGAGAGAAAGAAGGAAAAAGAAATAGAACGCCAGCGGTCTACATCACCATACTCATACCGGCTCGCCATCAATCCTCCAGTAGCCGCCATCTCCCCCAGACCAGGTCATGCTCCTCAAGCCTATCTCTCACTCTGGCAGTCATTCTCTCCATGAGTTCGACATCCTTAATCCTGGAGTATAAGGCCTTCGTGGATGGGGGCAATGAATTTTTCCAGTTAAGGGCTATCAGGCAACATCAGGCTGCTGTCAGGATATGCCTAAGGAGCTTCCAGCCCGGCCTGGCTAGTGGAGGTTGTGACAGGCTTAGTAGGAAAAATTTAGGGGAGTGGGGTACCGACACGTCAAATAAACGTTGGAGCAGCCTTCGGGTCATGAGCCAGTATGGGGCAATCAAAGGGCAGGCCCAGTAAATGTGGAACAGGGAGCCCCGCTCCCTCAGACATCGCCAGCAGCGGTCTGGGGTAGAGGGGTATATTTTGTGGAGTATGTCGGGGGTCTGATACCAGAAAAAGAGGATTTTGTAGGAATTCTCTTTGTACAGTGTACACAGAGATGACTTGGCCGCCTGACGCCACACCCCCTGCCAAGCCTCGAAGGGGAGCTCCTCACCCAGTTCCCTCTCCCAGCGTTTCATATATGAATGTTTACCTCTCGTTTGGAAGTGGTGTGTGTTGAGAATGCGGTAAATGTCTGAAATCAGCCCTCTGCGATTCCCTCCTTCCAGAATTATCTGCTCAAATGGGGAGGGCGGGGAGAACTGTAGGTGGGGGGCCCTGGCTTGTGCGAAGTGTCTTATTTGTAAGTAGCTGTAAAACGTCTGTCGGGGGAGGTCGTGCTTGGCCTGGAGCTCCGTGAAGGTCAGCAACTTTCTTGTTCTAGGGTCCACCAGGTGCCCTAGATGAAACAGGTTACGCGAGGCCCAGGGCCAGGACATCTGATGGGTCAGGCTGGTCGGCAACTGCGGGTTGCAGAGAAAGGAGGTCATTAGGGAGAACTCAGAATGAAGACTGCGCTCGCAGGAAAGCTTCCGCCAGAGCAGGCGGAGCTGGGCCATCGGCCCTGGTAGCCGACCCGGATCTATCTCGACGTTCGCGCCCCATAGGAAGCTGTTCGGGTGTACCGGGGCTAGCCAGATTTTTTCAATCTCCGACCACTTGTTATAGGACCTCTGTGGAAACCAGGAAACTATGGCCCGCAGCTGAGCGGCCTGATAGTAACGAACCAGATCGGGGAATGCCAGGCCGCCATCTGAGCGTAGGGCCGTCATGACAGAGCTCGGGACCAGGTGTTTTTTATAATTCCATACAAATTTCAACAGGTCCTTCTGAAGTGTGCGTAGATGTGTGTAAGGGACCGGGATCGGCAGTGTCTGAAACAAATACAGGAGCTTGGGGAGGATCACCATTTTAATAGACGTGATCCGTCCCAGGAGCGATATGTGATGCACCTTCCATTTGTGGATCAGTTTCCTAATTGCCCGATAAAGGGGGAGGGGGAAATTAGCCTGGTATAGGGTATGGAATGATGGTGTAAGAAAAACCCCCAGGTATTTAAGGGAGGAGCTTTCCCATTTATATGGGAATATGGAGCGCAGGTGGGACGTCTCATCCGTCGCCATATTCAGTGGGAGGGCCACCGATTTGGACGTGTTAATTTTGTAGCCCGAAAGCTCCCCGTAGCAGCTCAGTTCAGAGTGGAGGTTGGGTAGTGAGGTCCTAGGCTGAGTCAGGGTAAGGATAACGTCGTCTGCGAAAAGCGATATGTTGAATTCCCTGCCCCTAACCGGAATCCCCCGGATGTCGGGGTTGCTTCTAATGGCAGCCGCCAGAGGCTCCACACACAGTGCAAAAAGGAGAGGAGATAGCGGACAACCCTGGCGGGTGCCATTAGCGATGGAGATGGTTGAGGACGTGGCAAAGGGGGTCTTAACCTGTGAGGAGGGAGTAGTGTAGAGGTGCTGCACCGCACGCAGGAACGGGCCCCCCGAAAGCCCATATGGTGTAACGTAGCCTCCATGAAGGGCCAGCTCAGGCGGTCAAATGCCTTCTCGGCGTCTAAACTGAGGACCAGAGATGCTAGGTTGTCCCTATTCGCCACATCAATGAGATCTATGATCTTCCTGGTATTGTCCCCTGCTTGTCTCAGAGGGACAAAGCCCACTTGATCCTTATGTATTAAGGAGGGGAGAATCGCATTTAAGCAATTTGCTAAGAGCTTCGTGAAAATTTTTAGGTCCGCGTTCAGTAGGGCTATAGGCCGGTAACTGGCGCAGGAGGTTGGATCTTTGTCCGGTTTAAGGATGAGGGAGATAAAGGAGCCTAGCATTTCGGTCGGGACCGGGGACTGTTGGAGAAAGGAGTTGAATAGTTTGGTCATATGTGGGCTCAGGATAGGTAGAAACGTCTTGTAATACTCGTAGGGGAGCCCGTCCGGTCCCAAAGACGTATGAGTCGGGAGGGCCTTTACAGTCGCTAGGAGTTCCTCCTCAGTAATAGAGGCATTTAGTTCCCGAAGGTCCGTGTCCTGCAGTCGGGGCAGCACTATATTTTGTAAGTACTGGGTTATATGATTAGACAGGCCAGGGGCCGGGGGGTTGTGGGGAATGTCCGGCCTATTGTACAAATCTGTACAAAAGTCAGCGAACGCGTCCACTATCGCTTGGGGATGGGTCAGGAGGTCTCACACCGTCTTTTATTTGGGCCAGCGCAGAGGTCAGTGTGCGGTCCGCCAGTTTCCGGGCCAACAGTGACTGCGCTTTGTTTCCCTTGTCATAGTAGAGTTGTCGCAGGCGGATTAGTGCCTTTTCTACCGATCCCAACGCCAGGTCTCGGAGTTTCTGCCGAGTCTGGACAATTTGCTTGAGGGTGGAGATAGAGGGGGATCCTAGAAGACGGGCTTCAAGGGTCTTAAGTCATTTTTTCGGGCAGTAGCTTGGCGGCCTGTGCATCCCGCTTCAGGGCTGAGGATAGGGCGATACAACGACCTCGGATGACTGTCTTGGGGGCAGCCCACAGGATAGCATGCGAGACATCTGGGGTATCGTTCTCAACAAAGTAGTGCCGGAGTGAAGTCTCCAGCTCTGCCTTTGCCGGAGCATGCTGCAGGAGATAATTATTCAGCCTCCAGGTACAAGGCTTACGAAGGGAGAGGTCCAATTCTAGGGTTAGAGTTATGGGGGCGTGATCGGACCAGGAAATGGGCAGGATATGTGCAGATTGGACAGCCCTCAGTGTGGTGTTGTTGACAAAAAAATTATCAATGTGCGAGTGTGTGTCGTGGGGAGCAGAGTAAAAGGTGTACTGGCGATCCTGTGGGTGCAGAGCTCGCGAGGCATCAAAAAGGCCCGTCTTCTAGTGATCTGGCGGGAAAAGCTTAGAGTCTCTTAGGGCCCTAGCCTGAGGCGCCCGGGAGTCCACCGCAAGGCGGTCATAGAGTGCGGACTGAGTAAGGTTAAAGTCCCCCCTATCACCAGAAGCCCGGGGGGTGTTCGAAATAAGCGGTAGAGCACCCTAGACAGGAATTGATGTTGATGGACATTGGGGGCATAGAGGACGCACAGGGTCAAAGCCTGTGTGCGCCACAGACCATGGAGGATAATGTAGTGACCCTGAGGGTCTAAGTGTACGGAAGTGGAAGTAAAAGGGGCCCCCTGCCGGAAAAGTATGGCCACTCCCACTCTCTTACGTGGGTTGGAAGCCTGATAGACCTGAGGGAAATGTCTGGAGGCGAAAGTGAAGGAATCTCCCCGGTTAAAGTGTGTTTCCTGGACCATCACTATATCTGCCCCCGCCTGTCGGAACTCCCTGAGGGCTAGATGCCACTTTTTGTTGGCATTCAGGCCATGTACATTAAGGGACAGGATCTTAGCCATGGTCGAGTAGGGGTGGTGTGCAAGGCATACTTAGCTGAATTTGTTGGAGGCCTCCGTGCCTCGGGGGGAGCGGCGACCACTGGAGGAGGGCCGGCGACCGGGAGAACCACTGGCAGAGCGTCGCTGGAGAAGCGAGGAGAAGGGAAAACCTAGAGAGAAGAGAAAGAATAGAAACAATAACAGAGTACAAAGTAAAATGAAACATTATCAAAAGACAGTTTCAGAGATCCTATAGGGACACTGGATCTGTACGGTTCCTTAACGACTCCCCAGCCAGGAAGTCCAAAAATTCGGGCTAGGGAGGCACCAACAGTCCACTCCACGAAAGGAACCAACAGGTGGAAAACCACGGGGGGGGGGGGGGGCAATAACCCGGGAGTTGATCCGTCCTTGGACTCAACCTAGGCCAGCCCGGGGTAAGAAAAACGAGGAGTAAATGTAGCTCCGGCAATCGGGGGGGGAGGGAAAACCGATCCCCCAAAATAGGAGGATGAGGGTGAAAAAAAAAGAAAAACTGTTGAGGGGAGACGTCCACTGGACTTGGCGTTTCCTTCATTTACGTTTCGGTGACCTGCGGTGGGGATCTGGGCCTCTGTGCCGCTTGGCCGAGGGAACTTTCTGCCAGATCACTGGCATTGGGGGGGGCAACCAAGTCCCAGTCGGGCAGTTGAGGGACAGGAATGTCCAGAGTGTCGCAAAAGGGGACCAGGTCTTCCGGGTATTGTAGAGTCGCAGACTTTCCCTGGTGTCTTGCGGTCAGGCTAAAGGGAAAGCCCCATCTGTAGAGGACATTCTTGTATTGGAGGGCCCGGAGAAGAGGCTGCAACAGCCTGCGTTTTTGAAGCGTGATCCAGAAAGGATCCGGGTAAAGCTGGACTGGAGAATTGTCAAAGGCCAGGTCGCGGATGGAGTGGGATTTGCGCATGATATCTTCCTTGAGTGGGAAGGAGTGGATTCTGCAGATAACGTCCCTTGGCTTTGAGGCCGGACCCTTGGGTCTCAGGGCCCGATGGGCTCTGTCCATTTCTATGTGTTTGTCCGGGTCTTCCCCTAACATCTCATTAAATAACGTTTGCAGCGAGGTCTGAAGGTCCTCAGCGCCCTCCGTCTAAGGCAGGCCGCGGACGCGGATGTTGTTTCTGCGGCCTCTGTTATCGAGATCTTCCACTTGGTGCTGCATATCCCGTAGCAAGAGGCGGTGGTCGGAGGTCTCCACCTGAACGCGGTGGACTGTCAACTTAGTCTCCTGGATATCCTCCTCCGCCATCTCCACACGGTCAGCTAGGTGTTTAAGGCCAGTGTGCAGGGTCTGGATTTCAGCGCGGCAAGTAGCTTGCACCTCCGCTACGAGCTGTTTAAAGTCATCCTTCGTCGGTATGGTTTGCAAATACGCTTGCCAGTAGGGGTGAATGGTCTCTTGCTGTTGGAGGAGAGGTGGAGAAGGTAGAAAGTGGGGGGGCGGCTCCCCTCGTGGAAGTCCCCAGGTGGAAGAGGGGGGCCACGATGGCTGTGGTTTCCAGGGGTCTGCCCAGGAGGTAGCATGGGGAGAGCGGGGTGAGGGGTCCAGCTGGGCTGTTCCCTGAGGGTGGCCTGATGCCCGGGCCACCTGAGCATAGGAGGGGAGAGCGGCTGTGTGGTCTTTGGATGCACTGGAGTCCCGAGAGCGGGGGAGCCTCTGTGCTTTAGGCGAGGCAGGCAATGGCCATGCTGCCCGATCCCCCTCTGCAGCCGCGGGGGGTGTCCCATCTTCCCCACTATGTGCAGGGTAAGAGCGGGTCTGAGAGTTCTCCATGAAGTCCGAGGATGTAGGGGAGAGGCAGGCACTGGAGGCCGTACTGAGGAGAGGAGCGGTGCGGAGGAGGCGAGGAAAGGCCTCTGAGCATTGGGTATGCGGCATGGGTGTCGGCGGATCAGTGGCCTGCTCCCCCCAAAACAGAGGAGAGGGGGTGGGAGATGAACAGCCCTGGCCATCCACCCCAGTTAGCTGCCCGCTCTGCGGGGAGTCCCGTGGGGGAGCCGGCAGAAGCAGGGGCTGTGTAGCTTCAGGCAGGGGGGAGGGCTGGCTGGCGGTGAGGCTGTGGGGCCGGTCGGCGCCATCTTGCCGCTGCGTCCTAGTCCGTGGCGGAGGTCCTGGACAGTCTCGTGTGGGGCTTCCAGGCAGTCCAGGGAAGAGCCCGGAGGGTGGTGTGAGGCATCCAGCTCCCCCACGGCCTCGGGGGGGGGGGCGCGGGGGCTGCCGAGCTTGGTCCGCCTGGAGGGCATGGAGCGGAGGGCGAGACGCTGGTGAGGATCCACGCCATCCGGCACCATCTTGCCCCCGCCGCCCGGCAAGGCCTCGGGCGGCTGAAAATAGTGCTTGAAGGCCGAGGAAGAGTCCGGTGGAGGCTGCCTGGGGCTGAGGTGGAGCGCGAAGCCCGTGATCTCCCCATATGTGCAGCAAGTAAAACCCCCGATTCGAGCCTCTGTAGTGTCGGGCTGGAGGAGAGCTCTTACTCCTTGTGTCCGTCCAGCTCGGCTTCCGGACACGCCCCCCCCATTTTATGTGTTTTAATGTGCATTGGTGGCCTTTGCATGTTTCCTGTGACATCACATCCTGTCCCTGTTTGTGGGTAAGGAACAAAATTAATGACATTAAGTCTAAGGGGTTGATTTACTAAAGGCAAATAGACTGCACTTTGCAGTTGTTCCAAAGCTTAGCAAATGAGGTAAAGCTTTACTTTGCAAAGAATACTCAATACTGTGCAAGGAAATAATAATAATAATAATAAAAAAAAAAACAACAGCATATTTTCTTGCACGTGATTGGATGATGGAAGTCAGTGGAGCTTCTGCTCATTTACTAAACTCTGGAGCAACTGCAACTTTGCAAAGTGCACACTCTATTTGACTTTAGTAAATCAACCACAAAGTGTTAACGTGATCACAACCCTCAAACACCCAGGAATTTAGTTTCAACTTGATTTCAGTCTGTTGTATTCCCTTGTGCTGCAGCTCTCAGACTGGAAGAGGTTGGGACAATAGTTGTGGCCAGTTAGGGTCTTGCAGTGTACATGTGCTGGCAAGGAAAGCAATGACAGAAGAAAGCAAAGGGGTGACCCAATCAGGCTGTTGCTTCTATTTTACTGTCCAATCACAGGCAGGGGTGTAAGTGTCAGGACGGGTTTTACAAATCCTTTGGCTGGTAAAATAGTTCCTCTCTATATATTTTAGCTATATATTTAGCTGTTTTCCCTAAAGTTTAGTTTTTTTTAAATTATCCTTTTATTTCATTTGTATTTTTAAGGATATTAAAATAACAAGAAGACAAAGTGAAGGACAAGACAGTGCGGCTGCTGGACTCTCCCAAGTAATTGAGCATATAATGAAAAATTTCAAAGTAGAAATTACTTTCAGAGAAAAAGACAGGTCAAAATGATCTCCAGATCCAGAATTTACCAGATATTGTGTGTCACCAGCAGGGGGCAGACGGCTCTCACCAAGCACAAGCACTAGTCTTCTGAGTGACTCTAGGAAAAGAGATGAGGTTAGGACAGGCTGAAGGTCAGGGCTCACTGAAAGCCAGGGCTGGCAGCAGACAAATGTAATCCAGAAACAAGCGTAACATCAGGATATTTGGCAGGGGTGGAAAACAAAATTGGTTTTAACCAGAGGAAATTAGGAGTAACAGTTATAAGAGGATAACAGACTCAAATACTAAAAGCAAGCAAGGTCATAAAAAATACATTTGAATGCACAAAGGCAGCCAGCCAGTGGGGATACAGAAATCATTAATCGGGAACTGATTAAGCACTTGACTCTCAATATAAGCACTACTATTTGGGGTCAGGTGTGCAGTTGCAGCATAACCATGCCACAGTGCTAAATATTGTCCAGCAGATGGTGGGGGTGAGCATCTAAACACAGTAGATTTGTTTACCTTGGGAGACTTCAAGAGATACACAGCTGCAGGTTAACTAATAAATACCGGCAGCTGAATGTATATGAACATTGCTCACTCTCCTGTTAAAGTCAAGCATTGCCCTGCTCCTGCCCACTTCCTGTGCCTTACTATTGCTACTGGGGGGGAGACAAGATTATGTCAAGATTCAGGAACAGTCAGGACTTTGTATATTACTTCAGCTGCCTATATCTCTGGCTTTGCTGCTAATAATGATGTTTGGTTTTAGCTGAATATGATCTCTGCAGACATATGTAGCACTAGTGTGCTAATAGTGTAAGCGCAGGTATATTTATGTTATGACTCATGGTTATTTTGTGAGTCTGAAATTGGGTCAGGGTTACTGCAGGTCAAGCTGGATTGCTCCACAGAGACAGGCCTCTGGTACCTTCCCCTGGATCTAGAAGTTTTGAGAAGCTTCTAGAAGTTAGTGGGCGGAGGCCAGGAGGGACTGACCTGCATACTTGAGGGAGCTTGGCCAATCCCCAGGCAAAATGTCCTGGCATGGTAGCTAGGTCAGCCCTTAAATATGGAGAAGCAATGCCAGCAGCAGAGTCAAGTGGAAGATAGTGTTGAGGAGGCTGTCAGGGGCCTAGGAGGGGATCCCTGGGTCTGGGGGGGGGGGGGCCTCTGCCTCCAGGCTGGACTTGGATTGACTTGGGAAGATCCTATTAGCATCTCGGTTTGAAGAGGATTCTTGCCTAAGAAACAGCAAGGACCAAATAGAACAGAGTAAGTACATCAGTACACCCAGGGATTCACAAAGGTAGAGACTGCCATATGATCTTTGGAGCAACCAGGTGGGCAGGTAGACATGCAGCCAAGAGGCTGGTAGTTCCTGCAGGCAGTAGAGCTGGGAGCAGCTCTAGAAAGGAGATTAGCTACTCCTGTATGCAGTTTACAACCTACTGTGCTATTTTTTAAAGGGGACTAAGAGCTCATAGTCCTCAAGGGACTTTTGCTTTTTTTTAACACTGAAGTGTGATGGTGTTCAGGAAGGAGAACCATCTAGATTTTGTACAAAGAAAGGAAGTTGCCCCATTCATTGTTTCAGTCAATTCCATAAACCCTTTACTCTATCCCTTTACCCTATCCAAGTTATTTTCCCTAATAAAACAACAAAAACAAGCTCATAGACCGTTTTCTTGTGTCTGGATGAAAGTGGGAGCAGCACTATACCTGCCCTCTTTCCAAGCCCACCTTGTTTGATTTCTAAGTCCTAACAGAAGGAGGTGCTTGCAGCTGGAGCGGACCGGAGAGAGGAGAGGACACAGCCTGCAAAGGGGGACAAGCTTCAAGAGGCAGTCACAGATACCTCAGCTCGTGTAGTGATCTATGTGAGTTGTTTTTTTCTCTTTACACTTGGTTTAAAGAGGAGAGAAAGATTTCCCAGGATGGTTAATACAGTGTGGGAAATAGAAAATTAGAAGAATGGCACCATAGAACAAGATTCTTTTCTCAATCATTTCATGCCATGTTGTGACACCGGCAAGGCTTTTGGTAAGATCCTCATCAGGAAGGGACATAGACTTCATGCATTCCTTTCTGCCAGCAGAAGTCATGTTTCTTACAGAGACTTTCTGAGAGAAAAAAAGAATGCATGAACTCTGTGTGTTCTGTGCACCCGCATCCATCTCCCCCTCTGCTTTCTTTATCTTTAACATAAACATTGCTGGTGTTACACTACCTACAAGATGAATGGATTGAAAGGATCTTGTCCTCTGGTGCCATTCTGTCATTTATCTGTTTTCCACACTGTAGAAACAAGCCTGAGATCTTGTACACCAACTGCCTGAGCACATTTGTATATAGTGTACAGTGTATTTGCAGCTGAATTCCCTCTGTCTGGGCAGCCCAGGCCTGTCAGTGACATGAAGGTATGCCGCTGTACTCATGTTCGTGATAGCACCACTGTATACAGGAGGTACAGTGGCATACAGCCATTCATGTCATTGACAGGCTGTACACTGCACCTGGGCAGCCTGGACAGGGGAACTTATGCTGCAATTACACTGAACAATATTTACACTATCCACAATTTCATTGGGAGCATCGGTGATCAGTGACGTTGGTGTAAATGCCCCCATTAAATTAAAGCCTAGGTTCACTTAGGAACATGTTGCACCCGTATTTAGGGTGTAATGTTTAATATGCTTCTAACCACCTGCTTCCCACCACCAGAGTCCCTCCCTTTGACAGAAGGTTCCTCTCCACTGCAGCTGCTCACATTTAAAATCATTAAGGCTGTGCAGGTCTCCACCCACATAGCTGTGTAATTCGTTTACAGATCTAAGAATGAAGAAACTACAAGTACGGTTTGTCATCACAGCAGTCAGTGGTCCAGGAGATTGCTGATCAGCACACTCAGTCTATTCACACTTCCTATGGCTCTGAAACTGACAGTTCATACAAACTCCAAGCACAAAGAGGGGTGCACAGAAATGCGGCTTCACATATAAAGACTCACTTCTATGAGGTTGCATATCTGCGTATCACCAGAAAGGGGCTAACATCAGTTTGAGACTGTTCTGAGATTTTTATGAATTCTTGACAGGTGATTTGATCTGCAGTTGACCTTCTTCTGACCTGCATTTTTGCTGCTTCAAACAAGTTTTTCATTCCTGTAGAGCTGTTTGAGAATGCTAAATCCCATCCAATGTAACTGCTCGTCAACATAGGACTTGAGACTTAGAAAAAGCCATCTCATATGACCCCAAGCAATTCTGTTTATGGTTGAAGCTCCTCCAGCAATCAACCTTATACAAGTTCCTATTTCATAAACCTCAATTTGTAAGTGCAGTTTAGCCCAGTTAGAATTTGTTTATATCAGACCAGTACAGCATATATTCTGATTGGTTGCTATGTGTTAGTATACTCTGAAAATGATCAATTAAATGTAGCGGGTGACATTTTGGCTAAAGTGTCACACAGGTGTAAATTTTGTTTTTGCCTAAGAACAGTAGGGGATCTGAGGGTTAATTATGTAGGTTGACTTTGACATCAGTTTGGCTGGGCTATGTTAGAAGTTCTGCTTGGTCATGTGTGTGGTGAGGTGCACATGACAGGCCAGAACCAGGCCTGGTTGGACGTTTTGGGTATCAGCCTTCTTGGAGCCAATCAGTGGGAGTGCTGGGCCTCGCTGAGGAGTCTGGGAGGGGGTACTTAAGATGTTGGGGTCACGTGTTTAGGGAGAGGGGTTCATGAGGCCCGTGTGGTCTGTTCTTTTTCCGGGACCGGGGTAGCCCCGTGAGGGGTCCCGGTTACGGGGTGTCTGACATCCCGCAACATGTTCCTGTTAGTTACCCCCAATAGACCCGTGTGGTCTGGGGTAGGGATCCGTCCGTTCCCGAGTCTCGGAATCAACTGGTCTGAGGCACAGTAACTGAGGGAGGATTTAAGATGTCCGGGTGTGCCCTCGGCTTGGAGGGGCACCACAGCTCGTGGAAGTGACCAGGGGAGGACTCTTCGGAGGAGGGCCAACAAGCGGCATCCTGAGAAGTGCCTGGTTACTGAGTTGGGAAGGACATTGACGAATCCATGCTTTTTCCAGTACTATTATGGAGACAGAGAATGTTCCAGGTACTGAGGAAAAAGGTTCCCGCTCACCTCAATTTGTAAGTGCAGTTTAGCCCAGTTAGAATTTGCTTATATCAGACCAGTACAGCATATATTCTGATTGGTTTCTATGTGTTAGTGTACTTTGAAAATGATAAATTAAATGTAGCGGGTGACATTTTGGCTAAAGTGTCACACAGGTGTAAATTTAGTTTTTGCCTCAGAACAGTAGGGGTTCTGAGGGTTAATTATGTAGGTTGACTTTGATTTCAGTTTGGCTGGGCTATGTTAGAAGTTCTGCTTGGTCATGTGTGTGGTGAGTAGTGATGGACGAACTTCCGACGGGACGTTTCGCGAACGCGAAACGCGAACGGACACAAACGTTCGCGAAAACGACCGTTCGCCGCGGGCTCCATTGACTTCAATGGGAGGCGAATTTCGCAAACCTTTAGGTCGAATTTGCGGCCACGGGGTAATTATTAGGGGGTAGCACGTAGTCCCACCACCTGGACAATAGCATAATACATGTATGAGGTGAATTTGGGATCGATAACTACAAGCATTTTTTTTTTATTTGGGAAATTGTTCTGACAATTCAGGACTATGGAGCTAATGAAGACAATGGAGGAGAGGGAAGGTCAGGGACCAGGGTAGGCAAACAAGAGGGTGCAGGAGATACAGAGCACTGACAGCAGCACCGTAATACAGAGCACTGACATCAGCACCGTGACATACAGCGCTGACAGCAGCTCCGTGACATACAGCGCTGACAGCAGCTCCGTGACATACAGCGCTGACAGCAGCTCCGTGACATACAGCGCTGACAGCAGCTCCGTGACATACAGCGCTGACAGCAGCTCCGTGACATACAGCGCTGACAGCAGCACCGTGACATACAGCGCTGACAGCAGCTCCGTGACATACAGCGCTGACAGCAGCTCCGTGACATACAGCGCTGACAGCAGCTCCGTGACATACAGCGCTGACAGCAGCTCCGTGACATACAGCGCTGACAGCAGCTCCGTGACATACAGCGCTGACAGCAGCACCGTGACATACAGCGCTGACAGCAGCTCCGTGACATACAGCGCTGACAGCAGCTCCGTGACATACAGCGCTGACAGCAGCTCCGTGACATACAGCACTGACAGCAGCTCCGTGACATACAGCGCTGACAGCAGCTCCGTGACATACAGCGCTGACAGCAGCACCGTGACATACAGCGCTGACAGCAGCTCCGTGACATACAGCGCTGACAGCAGCACCGTGACATACAGCGCTGACAGCAGCTCCGTGACATACAGCGCTGACAGCAGCTCCGTGACATACAGCGCTGACAGCAGCTCCGTGACATACAGCGCTGACAGCAGCTCCGTGACATACAGCGCTGACAGCAGCTCCGTGACATACAGCGCTGACAGCAGCTCCGTGACATACAGCGCTGACAGCAGCTCCGTGACATACAGCGCTGACAGCAGCTCCGTGACATACAGCGCTGACAGCAGCACCGTGACATACAGCGCTGACAGCAGCTCCGTGACATACAGCGCTGACAGCAGCACCGTAAGCAGCCCCAGGAGGAAGTCAGCACAGCACAGGGATGGTGTGATCCCCTCATAATAAGAACCCCCAGGAGGAAGTCAGCACAGCACAGGGATGGTGGGAGCCCCTCATAATAAGAACACCCAGGAGGAAGTCAGCACAGCACAGGGATGGTGGGAACCCCTCATAATAAGCAGCCCCAGTAGAAATATGACACCGCTCAACCTCTTCAAAGAGGAGGGTAGGGGCATATAGTACGGTGTGCTTTTTTGGGTCAGGGAAGTGAGCCAAATGAATTAAGAAGGTCTGTGTGCTTGATTCCAAAAATTGTTTATAGACATATACATGGTCTACTGATCACATGTGTTGAATTCCTCCGAGATCCATGCCTCATTCATTTTTAGAAATGTGAGGTAGTTAACACTGTCGTGAGCTAGGCGAGTACGCTTATCGGTCACAATCCCCCCTGCTGCGCTGAACGTCCTTTCGGACAGGACACTGGATGAGGGGCAAGCCAACAGTTCGATTGCAAATTGGGCAAGCTCTGGCCAGAGGTCAAGCCTGCCCACCCAGTAGTCTAGGGGTTCATCACTCCTCAGAGCGTCCACATCGGCCGTTAACCCAATGTAGTCGGACACCTGACGGTCTAGGCGTTCCCTGATGCTGGATCCGGATGACACCTGTCGATGGGTCGGCTGAAAGAATGACCTCATATCCGAAGTCACCAACACATCTTCAAACCGGCCTCTTCTTGCAGGCGCTGTTGGATTGGTACCCGCAAATCCTTCTCTGGGAGTGGGAATTGCTCCTCTGCCAGCGCACGCAAAAGCAGAATGCAGCATTTCTCGAAGCAAGGCCTGGAAGTGCTGCATTCTGACAGCCCTCTGCGACGGCGGTAACATTTCCGCCATTTTGTGTTTGTACCGGGGATCTAAGTACGTTGCCACCCAGTACTGGTCCTTGACCCTCATGCTTTTTATACGGGGGTCCCTATTAAAACACTGGAGCATGAAGGCCCCCATTTGCACTCAAGCGGAAGGTATGTGGTGGTGGTGGTGTTGTTGGTGGTAGTGTCTTTGGGGGTGCACATAGCAGAGAGTGAAGAAGAGGGTGCAGATCGAGAGGATGAGGAGGGTGCAGAAGAATAAGGCTGAGTGAGCCACTCAACCAAGTCTGGTGCGTCCTTTAAAGTAATTGAACGCACCTTCTGCAACTTCCCACTTTGGCTCAAGGCTGTTGCTCCTGCCCTACCCCTACCACCCCTGCGGAAGGGCCTGCCTCTTCCTCTGCCTGTCATTTTTTAAATCACCCTGTGACAAAACTCTTAGTCCCTATACCGCTGAAGGACTGCTGCAGTATAGGGCAGCGGTCAGCAGTAGTGCACGTCAACCCTATGTATTGTGGACCGATAGCGGTCCTTACAGAACAGCAGACTGTACTGCACTCAGGCCTATGTACCGTAGCACCCTATACCAAGTTACCAGTCCTTATAAAAACTTTTGTGGACCAAGCAGGTTGTGTGTTAGTGTTTAGCAGACTGTGCGTCAGTCCCTATACCGCTGAAGGACTGCTGCAGTATAGGGCAGCGGTCAGCAGTAGTGCACGGCAACCCTATGTATTGTGGACCGATAGCGGTCCTTACAGAACAGCAGACTGTAACGCACTCAGGCCTATGTACCGTAGCACCCTATACCAAGTTACCAGTCCTTATAAGAACTTTTGTGGACCAAGCAGGTTGTGTGTTAGTGATTAGCAGACTGTACGTCAGTCCCTATACCAATGAAGGACTGCTGCAGTATAGGGCAGCGGTCAGCAGTAGTGCACGGCAACCCTATGTATTGTGGACCGATAGCGGTCCTTACAGAACAGCAGACTGTAACGCACTCAGGCCTATGTACCGTAGCACCCTATACCAAGTTACCAGTCCTTATAAGAACTTTTGTGGACCAAGCAGGTTGTGTGTTAGTGATTAGCAGACTGTACGTCAGTCCCTATACCAATGAAGGACTGCTGCAGTATAGGGCAGCGGTCAGCAGTAGTGCACGGCAACCCTATGTATTGTGGACCGATAGCGGTCCTTACAGAACAGCAGACTGTACTGCACTCAGGCCTATGTACCGTAGCACCCTATACCAAGTTACCAGTCCTTATAAAAACTTTTGTGGACCAAGCAGGTTGTGTGTTAGTGTTTAGCAGACTGTGCGTCAGTCCCTATACCGCTGAAGGACTGCTGCAGTATAGGGCAGCGGTCAGCAGTAGTGCACGGCAACCCTATGTATTGTGGACCGATAGCGGTCCTTACAGAACAGCAGACTGTAACGCACTCAGGCCTATGTACCGTAGCACCCTATACCAAGTTACCAGTCCTTATAAGAACTTTTGTGGACCAAGCAGGTTGTGTGTTAGTGATTAGCAGACTGTACGTCAGTCCCTATACCAATGAAGGACTGCTGCAGTATAGGGCAGCGGTCAGCAGTAGTGCACGGCAACCCTATGTATTGTGGACCGATAGCGGTCCTTACAGAACAGCAGACTGTACTGCACTCAGGCCTATGTACCGTAGCACCCTATACCAAGTTACCAGTCCTTATAAGAACTTTTGTGGACCAAGCAGGTTGTGTATTAGTGTTTAGCAGACTGTGCGTCAGTCCCTATACCGCTGAAGGACTGCTGCAGTATAGGGCAGCGGTCAGCAGTAGTGCACGGCAACCCTATGTATTGTGGACCGATAGCAGTCCTTACAGAACAGCAGACTGTACTGCACTCAGGCCTATGTACCGTAGCACCCTATACCAAGTTACCAGTCCTTATAAGAACTTTTGTGGACCAAGCAGGTTGTGTGTTAGTGTTTAGCAGACTGTGCGTCAGTCCCTATACCGCTGAAGGACTGCTGCAGTATAGGGCAGCGGTCAGCAGTAGTGCACGTCAACCCTATGTATTGTGGACCGATAGCGGTCCTTACAGAACAGCAGACTGTAACGCACTCAGGCCTATGTACCGTAGCACCCTATACCAAGTTACCAGTCCTTATAAGAACTTTTGTGGACCAAGCAGGTTGTGTATTAGTGTTTAGCAGACTGTGCGTCAGTCCCTATACCGCTGAAGGACTGCTGCAGTATAGGGCAGCGGTCAGCAGTAGTGCACGGCAACCCTATGTATTGTGGACCGATAGCGGTCCTTACAGAACAGCAGACTGTACCGCACCCAAGCCTATGTACCGTAGCACCCTAGACAGACCAAGTTACCAGTCCTGATAAAGAGCTTTGTGGAACAAGTGAGTTGTGAATGATTAGCAGACTGCAGCAGAAGGGCAGCAGTCAAGTATAATATTCTTTCTATATTTGGAAGAAAGAATATTATACGTGTACAAGCCTATTACCGTACCACTGATACCAGTCCTGAAAAGAACCTTTGTGGAACTAATAGTAACAGCAAGTCTTTAAAATTATCCTCACTGCCTGACACACTGCTTCCTGCCTGTCCCTATACAAATTGGCAAAAAAGAGTAGGCTGGAACGATTAGCTGGAACAGCTCTTTTGTGGACCTGATAGTAACAGCTAATGATGATGATGATGATGATGATGAAGAAAGACTAATCTGGCTGAGCTGTCCCTAAAATAGCAGCATACAGCGCTCTGTCCCTTTATCTAAACTGACAAAAGAAACTCAGGCTGCTGACCTAACACCTATACCAGTCCTGAAAAGAACTTTTGTGTACCAAATAGCTAGCGTTTTCTCTGTCCCTACTCCACACAGGATCCTTTCCCTACAGTGACAGAAGAAAGAATGTAAAATGGCCACCGGATCGGGTGTATTTATAGGTTAGGGGGAATGTCCAAGTGTCCATGAGCTGTCATGTCTCAATTGGTTGTCCTGTAACACATGATAAACGTGTCACGAAAGGTTAAAGTTCTTGTATACATTAAACACGTAAGTCCGCCGGGGCGAACGACGGAAAAAGGCGTTCGAACCCGCGGACGGCGAAAGTCGGAAATTCGCCGCGAAACGACCGCCGGGCGAAACGTTCGTCCATCACTAGTGGTGAGGTGCACATGACAGGCCAGAAACAGGCCTGGTTGGACGTTTTGGGTATCAGCCTTCTCGGAGCCAATCAGCAGGAGTGCTGGACCTCGCTGAGGAGTCTGGGAGGGGGTACTTAAGATGTTATGGTCACGTGTTTAGGGAGAGGAGTTCGTGAGGCCCGTGTGGTCTGTTCTTTTTACAGGACATGGGTAGCCCTGTGAGGGGTCCCGGTCACGGGGTGTCCGACATCCCACAACATGTTCCTGTTCTCAGAACCGGCTGGTCCGAGGCGCAGTAACTGAGGGAGGATTTAAGATGTCCGGGTGTGCTCTCGGCTTGGAGGAGCACCACAGCTCGTGGAAGTGACCGGGGGAGGACTCTTCAGAGGAGGGCCAACAAGCGGAATCCTGAGAATTGCCTGGTTACTGAGTTGGGAAGGACATTGACGAATCCACGCTTTTTTCCAGTACTATTAAGGAGACAGAGAATGTTCCAGGTACTGAGGAAAAAGGTACCTGTTCACTCTTGGTTACAACCTGTACAAATTCATAGGATTGCTCCAAGCTTTGAATCAAAGTGCTGACTGCCATGATCTCTGGCTAGAGATCTGTTCAGCCTTAAAGTACCCAGCTGCGAGTGGCTACTCTCTGGGTGGAATTAGAGACTTTGTTAGACCTGCAGTTCAAGGTACCTGAGTTCTTCACCCGTGCCCTCTGTTCCCATGAGAGAGAGTGTTATTGGATGTTATCACTGCAAAATAAACCCTTTCAAAAATAATTTATTTGTGTCAGCGTTCAAGTTGTTGGGTATCAACCCTGGGAACCCCTAGACGTGGAAGAGCAAGCCAAGTGGAGGTAACCGGTAAGCCCAGTAAGTCAAGGCCGCCCTACAAAGGGTTATGACCGCTACATAAAAATTAAGAATTGTTTTTGAATAAGGCTGTTAGTAGTGAGGCTGTCAGTGTTACTCTCATGTTTGATCACTGTGTTAATTTATGCCCATCATTATTATTTAGGAAAATTTCCAAAGAAAGATTTATTGTTTCCTGTAGTAACAGGTCAGATAGCTTTCTTTCCACCATGCTTTATTGTCATTATTAATCAGAAAGACTGATAGGTTGCTACAGGTACCAAAAACATTTTCCTGCAGGTACTTTCATAATTATGGCTCTTTCAGAGTTAAAGAACGCGGGGAAAAAAAAATCCCATGCAGCGGGGCTGTGCCCTCACTGCATGGATTACCTGCTTGTTTTTGTTTAAGGGGCAGTAGAGTGGATATATACTTACCTAATCCTCCAAGTGCATGACTGGTCCCTGCCGCTCCTGCCGCCCCACCCCATATGCTAGCAATCTTGTGCATGCACTGTTTTGGATGTCATCATGCTCATAGACCGGCTCTGGACGTGAGGGCGGCAGGAACAGTCCACAGCTGGATGCTGTTTTCTCAACTGTATGGGAAAATACATTTTTTTGTCCAGAGTTCTTCTTTAAGCTTTTTATAGGCTGGTTAAGACCCAGGGATAGGCAGAAGAGGCAGCTGCCTTGGACACTTCAACAGGAAGGGAGGCACAAAAAGTGCAGGATCTGCAATCTATGTTGATGAAGTAGATTGTAGTTTATTGGGGAAAAGGGCACACTTTGGTCTTTTATGTTTTAGAAGCTAAAGGACGTTGTCTTGGCACAATATAGGCATAACATTAGTCACCCAATTTCATTATTTATGGAAGCCCCTGCAGCTCTTTATATAATTTCCTTATCTTATACACCCCATCCGGGGCGGACTGACCATTGGGCCACTCGGGCACTGCCCGAGGGCCCCATGCCACCAGGGGGCCCCATCAGGGCTGCCCCACCTCTCCAGTACCTTCTCAGCCAATAGAAACATGTCTGTGTATACTGTGATTGTATACTGTGTGTGGGTGTGTTTGTGTATACTGTGTGGCCCCATAATCTCTGATTGCCTGGGGGCCCCATAATCTCCTATTGCCCAGGGGCCCCATGAGTTGTCAGTCCACCCCTGCACCCCATTACTCTGTTTGTCCTGAAAAGCAAACTGATATACTTGGTACTTCCAGGTATTGGAGACCATATGATTCACTGTCCTCCATCCACTTGATAAGGCTACTACTCTTGACTTTTAGGATGAAGCTTTGTGATATTGTGTTTGGATTATGCTTGCAGTTCTGACCATTCTCCTGTCCTGTCATACAATATTTGTTGCTAAGGCTAGATTTGGACAGATTACTCACTCTTGTGATATTCATATGAATAAAAGTTGTTGGTTATAAAGCATTGATAAGTTATTTGTTTTAAATACTATCCCAATTCCAATAAAGTTCAGACACTGTGCAAAACCTACATAAAAACAGAATGCATTGATTAGAAAATCTCAAATATCCATATTTTATTCACAAGAAAAAATAGAAAACATATCAAATGTTACAACTGAGAAAATGTTAAATTTTAAGAAAAAAATAAGGTAGTTTTGAAATTGATGGCAGCAACACATCTAAAAAAAAATATGTTTACCACAGTGTAGCATCCTCTCTTTTAACAACATTCTGTAAATGTCTAGGAAATGAGGAGACCAGTTGATAGAGTTTTGGTTATGCCATTCTTGTCTGATATAGGATTCTAACTGCTCAACAGTCCTGTGTCTTCTTTGACTTATTTTTCGATTCAAGATGTGCCAAATATTTTCAATTGGTGAAAGGTCTGGACTGCAGGTAGGACAGTTAATTACCCTGACTCTTCTGCTATGAAGCCATTCTGTTTTCATAGATGCTGTTGGAAGTGAATAAGAAGTAACGTTATATATCTAAAGTTCTACACATTTGTTGGTACAGCCGAACTCAGCCATGTTGATGTTTGCATGACACATGTTTAGAATGTGTAGAGGAATGTGGCAGAATCTGCATATCAAAGGAGTTACCTTCAGCCCAACTGGTGCACACAAGCTTCAAAGAGATTGATGACAAAGACGGCCCAGGGCACATCAGATGCATACTGGCCACACAAAAGCCAAGTATGGCAGGACAGTCAGTAATATTAGGAGGGCTGTCATGTGAACACTGATTGGTCCAAACCAAATGGGACTGGCAGTAGGGTGTGGTATGGCTGAGGTATGTTTAACAAAAAGGTTTGCAACCATGAGGTCTTCCTCTGTCTCTGTATTCCATCAGGAGACCCAGTCATGAGGATCGATAAGTATAAGGCTTATATTGCACTGTGATTGTATGCTATGTATTATTGTAACTTCTACTGATACTTGATGCACGTTTTTCTTATTCCCTTGGGAAATAAATGAGATTTAATTGACCTTAGACCGTGTATGGATTTCATAGCCAAGGGTGGTAGTATTGTGATATTAACAATAACATGTGCTTGGCGTAATTGATAGATTAGCTGAACTATAGGGACTAGACAAAGGAATACATAACTGATAATAATAATAATAGATTAAATTGATCAGTTACTTCAGATGCAGTTTGTGGTTTAGCACTGTTCTGCTTAAAAACACAAGGCTTTCCATGAAAAGACATCTAGATGTGAGCATATGTTGCTCTAAGTATATCTTTCAACATTGAAGGTGCCTTTCCAGATGTGCGAGCTTCCCATTCCATATGCACTAATGCACCCCCATACCATCAGAGATGCAGGCTTTTGAACTGAGCGCTAACAAGCCCCAAAGTTCCTCTCCTCTTTAGTCTGGAAGACTCAGAGTATTGCCAAAAAGAATGTCAAATTTTGATTCGTCTGACTACAGAACAGTTTTCCACTTTACTACAGACCATTTTATAGGAAAATTTCTGGATCATGTGCAGATATGGTTTCTTCTTTGCATGATAGAGATTTACCTTCCATTTTTGGATGGCACAGCAAACTTTGTTCACAGTGATTTTTGGAAGTATTCCTGAGCCCATACAGTGATGTTCATCACAGAATCATGCTTGTTTTTAATGCAGTGCCATCTGAGGGTCTGAAGATCACAGGCATCCAATATTGTATTTGGCCTTGTCCCTTGTGCACAGATTTCTCCAGATTCTCAGAATTATGTGCTGTAGATGATTTTTTTTTTAAATATGTTGCAGTTTTACATTGAGGAACATTATTCTGAAATTGTTTGACAATTTTTAGATGCAACTTTTCACAGATTGGTGAACCTCTGCCCATCTTTAATGCTGAGACACTCGCTAAGATGCTATTTTTATACCAAATCATGTTACTGACCTGTTGCCAATTAACCTAATTAATTGCAAAATGTTCTTCCAGCTCTTCCCTGTTAGTACCACTTACTTTGCCAGCTTTTTGTTGCCCTGTCCCAACTTTTTCGAGACATGTTGCTGCCAACATTTTAAAAATTACCTTTTTTTTGTTTCATTTTCTCAGTTGAAACATTTAATATTTTTTCTTTTGTGAATAAAATGTGGCTTGTACTTTATGGATTGCCCTGTTGTCCTAGATGCTTCTTTTTAGAAATGTTGATCACCTTTTTAAAATTATATTGTATTATTTACGTTTAAGCATATAAACAGATTTATTCTGCATTCAATGAGAATGTGAGTCATTCTTTTCAAAGAGAAGTATTTTTAAAATTACATTTTAAGCTCTTATATTGAAAACTGGTTAAGCTCCATACCAGTTGGAACTAAAATCTGCCCTAGTTTGACCGCATTTGGACATACCAGTGCCCACATTGTTAAAGTGTGTGTAGTCAAAGTTGTTTAGTTTTGATAGAGTAGGAAAGAGTTAATATCCCTGCCAGGTTATTTTTTTCTCCCGTTTGTGTACAGTTGGGGAAATTTCACTTCCTGTTGCAGGGATGCATCCGGAAGTTAGAGGAAATCTCTCAAATCGAGGAGAGTTCCCTTTTCCCCCAAATAACAGTCTCCATAATAAAATTTCCCCTCACCTCTTGCTCTGAGAAAAATAAAAATTAAAGCAGAACACTTTAAAAAAAATATTTATCAAAACAAAGTTTGCCAGCCAATGTAAACCTGTAATAAAAGAAAGGGAATAGTTACATCTCCTGATGTGCATGCCACCAAACACCACTCTAATATTGAGTAATCATTCTCCGAAGTTCACAGGAAAACTGACACTTCCTGGAGAGTCGATGTCAGGATCTGAATCACCTGCTGGTGGCACTGTGCTTCCCAGAGCCAGAGATTGTAGCTCTAGTGTCCACCAGCGGGTATCTTCCAACAGCCAGCAGTCTCCAGTAATTAGTCTTCACCTTTTGCTGGGAGGATTTTTAGGTCATCTTTTTCATGTCTCTTGCTTCAGTGTTTAGGTGCTGCTAAATCTTGTTGCCAGTAATCCTGATGTAACTCCTGCCCTGTACCTTGTACCCTGTATCCTGCTGCCTCATACCTGCTATCCTTTGTCCCTGACCCCAGTTTTTGTTCTCGCTTCCTATTTGCTCCCTGCATCTCCAGTTTCCCTGCTTTTCTTTGTTCCCCATTTTGTATATATTGTATATACAGTAGTTAGTTTTTAGCTTAGGTTCCTGTTTGTTAGGTTTATTAGTCAGGTATTCTGTCACTGGGGTTTTTGGTTCACTTATATCTTTACGGTTGTTGAGTGCTGGTTTAAGTATGGATTTTGTTTCACTGTAAATAAATCTCCTTTAAAGCATATATAGAGTTGTCTCGGGTTTTCCTAAGTGTAGCCACTCAGATCTGGCCATCTCTGTCATTGAATCCTGACAGTCGAGCTTCTGGGAAATGTAAGTTCATCTTGGCCTCCTCGTTACTACAAGAGAGTGTAATGACATAAAGGTCAGCAGGAGGAACCAGTGATAGATGCCCACGCTTGTACAGCAAAGACTGTATACTTGAAGGGGGGATGTTTCTCCAAAAGTATAGGTACATCCCAATCAAGTCTATGGGAATTTTCTTCACAGGCGCAGAAGTTGTAAAGATATAAACAATGTGGGAGGCACTGCCATCGGAGCAGATGAGTAAACACTAGGGGAGTTCAGTTTAGGATAGTTTAAATGGCTAGGAAGGGGGTGGTTGGCTAGGGGCTTTAAGTTAGGCAAACGTGTTTTAATTAAAATTTAAATAATTAAGTGTAGAGATATTGGACACATACTTAAATAACTGAGTGTAGAGATATTAGACACAGGGAGTGCACTATTTTTAGCGAGTCAGCCAGGCCATAGCCATGCATTGTGATAAAGAGCAGTAAAGCACAACCAATACAAATTTACAATTACAAACTATGCACAGAGACGAACAAGGTTTAAAAAAACATTAACAAATACTAATAACATTTTGTAAATTAAGCATATTCCTTTATATATCCCAATATGCACTCAAGCACTAACTGTAATGCCTCGTACACACGATCGGAATTCTCGTCGGAAAAAGCTCTGATGGTTTTCCCGTCGGAATTCCGATGGAATTTCGCTCAAACTGTCTTGCCTACACACGGTCACACCAAATTCCGATGGTCAATAACACTGCGACATACAACACATTCAACGGCACTATAAAAGGGAAGTTTAATGCTTCCGAGCATGCGTCCAATTGTTTACGAGCATGCGGCAGAATTTTGCGTGTCGGAATTGCATACACACAATTGGAAAATCCGATAGAAAGGTTTTCCGTCTGAAAAATTAAGAACAGGCTCTCAATCTAAAGTCCGTCAGAAATGCCGACAGAAAAAGACCGATGGGCATACACACGGTTGGAAAATCTGATGAAAAGCTCCCTTCGGACTGTTTCCATCGGAAATTCCGGCCGTGTGTACGTGGCATAAGAATTACTAACACCTTGAGTAGGTAGAAGTGCGCTTTAACTAAGTGAAAGTAGACAATGTTGAGGGCCAACCAGCACCTCCAAATGTTGATACACTGCCTCTTGGCACCATGGGACTCTACCTTAACCACTTGACCTCTGGAAAGTTTTACCCCCTTCGTGACCAGGCAATTTTTTTTGCTATTCAGCATTGTGCTACTTTAACTGGCAATTTATACAGTTTTTTTTCACACAAATAGAGCCTACTTTTGGTGGTATTTGATCACCACTGGGTTTTTTATATTTTAATTATATAAACAAAAAAGCCTGAAAAATGTGAAAAAAACCCAATATTTTTTACTTTCTTTTATAAAACATATTCAATAAAATCTAATTTCTTTATACATTTAGGCCAAAATGTATTTTGCTACATGTCTTTGGTAAAAAAAAAAAAACAACTGAATTTTTGGAGACACTATACTATTGGGAATACTAGTATAGTTCTGATCGTGATCAAGATACTGATCCGTAGAGACACTAAACAAGTAATGCCAGTGATCAGCAACTTATAATGTTACTGTGGTGGGAAATCTGGTGCTAACTGACAATGACTGGGAGGGATGCTAACTGACTGACACTGACATTGCTAGTGACCCTAATACAGTGATCAGTGATAATACTGTACAATGCCACTTTACTAATGACACAGGCTGGGTGACGGGGCAATCAGAGGGTTAACTGTGGAGGGCAATCAAGGGAGTAAATGTGCCTTGAAAGTGTATATGTGCTGCTTGTACTCACCCAGAATCTGACTGGTTTCTCTCCCTGAACTCAAAGAACTCAGGAAGGAAGAAACTGGCCAGATCCTGTGTGCTCTGTTTACAGTTTACAAACACACAGAGGTCTGTGCTGTGATTGGCCACAGCAGATCAGCAGGTATACAGGCAAATCACAGCACAGATCATCAGGGGGCATGCAGCACATCAGAGACTCAGGAAGTAAGCCATGTGTTGTATCCGTATGTTGCTTAGGCTGGAGCTGCTGGCCGCCCAACTAATTGAACTGTGGGCGGATGGCCAACAGGAACCAGCTAAACATCAATCCATCTATGGGCGTTCATGTTCATTAAAATTTGAACTATCGATCGACTTTTTATTAACGGTCCTACTGATACATTTTCATTCAAGAAGCACTTGCAGGAAAATGGCTGCAGTGCTGATCAGTGTATTCTGATAGCAGGGGAGTCCTGCTGTCAGAATACAATGACACCGTGGGGCAGATTCCTGCATCTACATTGAATGTGTGGATGGGGGAAGCCTTTCATTGTGGTTGTCGTACATCCATTGAATGTAAAAAAAAACTGAAGCTTGGTTCTGTCCATGGCTAGAGATGTTTTGGAAGGAGGTCCGCAGAATCTCTCAGAAATTCAATGATTATCAGATCCCTGTGGATCCTTTCTTCTGCATCTTTCGGACATCCCTGCTAGGATCTATAAGAAATCTGTATTATGCCACCTTCTCAATGCCATCAAGATAAAGCAGATGGAAGGCCTAGTACTTTCTTCCCCAATCCAAAACTTGGATCCATTGGACTATGTTTGTTTACCCGGATGAGGGCAAGACTCATGAAGCCCACCCTAGAAGACAATGACATTTTATTTACTCTACCATTTCCAACCTATTTTGCTAACATGGCTTCCCCTCTATCCACCCCACATCCCAATCCCACTATCCCACCTCCCAGCCCCCCCCCCCCCCTTTTTCCACTCATTTTTATGTTTATTAAAAGTCAGCAGCTACAAAAAAAGTGTTGCTGTTGACTTTTAATAAACACACACTCACCTGTTCCACGGTCCAACGATGTGGCCACCCGAACCCTCGCTTCTCTCCCTTGCCTCTCCGCAGCACTGGGATTGCAAGTGTGGGCACCCAGCTGTGACAGCTTTTGGCTTCACCGCCAGGTGGGCACTGCACATGCACGAGTTGCACAGCGCCTCTACATTGGTCGGGCAATATTCTGTGACCTGTGACATATCCCAAAAGAGTGCAAGGAGGGAGCAAGAGAGGAGAACTTTAGCTTGAGCCGCCTAGGAGTGGAAGTGAGAGCAGGTACTGCTCAAAACTAGGTACCTGCCCCTCCCCCTCAAATATGACATGCCAAATGTGGCATAATTGGGGGGAGGAGTGCTTAAAGCAGAACTTCCCCTTTTGGGTGGGGCTCCACTTTAAAGTTACGGCCATATGTTGGAGGTGCTTAAAGTTACAGAGCTCTTTGTAGTCTCAACCTTATGACTACTGCTCTCTTCACCCTAGCAGCTGAGTGTGTCTATATACAGATATTTTTTACACCCCACTTCACTGGCCTGTTCCTGCAGTAATCAATTTAATCTTATTGCCTTGGTGGAACTAAAGCCTTCCACATATGGCCATGATGCAACTGTTTGTATGTTTTCTAATGATACTTTTCTTTTTGTATGGTCTGTTGGATACTATACATCTTAAATAAAGAATTTGAAAAAAAATGAACCATGTATGACCAGCTCCAACCTTTTGTTTTAAATGTCACCCCTGTGTTAATTCTTTACTTTTTAAATTTAATTTCTGTTCAAAAATTTACATCAGGTCAGCTTTCCTGCTTCATAATTGGTCATAAGGGCACTGGTTTCGAGGAATAATTTCAGGAACACATGCTCTGCCCACTCAGTAACAAAGACCACACAGTGTATATTCAAATTAGCTATGGATGGGAGATGGGGGTGTGTCAGTGACCACTTTGTTTTGCCTTACTGGGACATGCATACAGTAGTCACAGACATATTTCAAATACAAAGTATGAGCAATGACAGGTAATAAATACATTACATAACATCATTGGGCTTTAGAAACATAAACATAGCTTTATTGAGGTGGTGACAGATCAGCTTTAATGCAATGACAAGTTTACTTTAATTTTCAAATTCTACTGGGGAACACCTCTAACTTCTGTTGCTGAATAGGGAGTTGAAAATTATAGCGGACATACAACCCCAATTCCAAAAAAGTTTGGATGCTGTGAAAAATCTACATAAAAACAGAATGAAATGATTCGTAAATCTCATAAATATTCACAATAGAAAATAGAAAACATATCAAATATCCCTGAGGAAGTCATGAGACCCCGTGATGTAACACGTAGGGGAGGGGCAACAGCATGGTACAGCACCCGGAACTTTTTGTGGCGAGAGAGACCCTCTGCAGCTAGTGCAGTGTCACAGACATATCACATATATATATATTTTTAACCGTGTATAGAGTGGTGCGCTAGTAGCACCTGAAGCACGTGAGTACCTTTTTTATAGTTTTAATAAAGACAGATTATTTTAAATTTATAAGCACTATTGGCAGTTTTCCCTTTTACATATGCCATGTGAGGTGACTCTTTTGGAGAGAGGCAGCATCAAAGGGAGGAGGATTAAGGAGATGCAGATTATGTTATTCTAGCCCGGGAGAGGCTAAAAAGCTTTGCTTGACCAATTTTAAACGTGAGGTCACACACAGCAAGGTGAGAGCATACCTATAAGAGAGGGAGCATGAGTGTGGGGATATATTACTAAGAGGCCCAATGTTTGCATAGAATTTAAGTTTGACTCGAACATCGGGTGTTCGTTTGTTCGTAGAAAAAAAGAACATATGGGGCACCTTTCAGGACGTTCGCCTGACCTGTATGCTTTGGCCAATCACAGCACAATGTACAGTGAGAGCCATGATTGGCCAAAGGGAGGGTGCCTTTAACCAATCAAGGCTCAGGGCTAAGTCCACGCCCCACACTATATAAGGCCGCTTACACGGCAGCCTTGTATAGTGTGCATTAATGGAGAGCGATTAGGCAGGGTAGTTAGTGGATTGAGCGTGCACTCAGTGTAGTGTATATACCGCAGTGCAGAGTATATAGTGCAGCCAGTGTAGTGTATATAAATGCAGTGCAGAGTATATAGTGCAGTCAGTGTAGTGTATATAATGCAGTGCAGAGTATATAGTGCAGACAGTGTAGTGTATATAATGCAATGCAGTGTATATAGTGCAGTGTAGTGCAGATTATATAACACAGTGCAGTGCAGAGTATATAATATTGTGTAGTGCAGGTGCTTCAGCAGCGATGCTTATTCATTTCAATGGACAGGAGCGGTAGAGGAACGATGTATACACCACTCTTTCACCGCCCCAAAGATGCTGCTTGCAGGACATTTTTTAATGTCCTGCCAGCGCATTACCCCAGTGTGAAAGCATGTGTAGCTGCTGACTTTTGTTAAACACACACTCAACTGTCCCACGGTCCAGCGTTGCAGCCATCCGAAGACTCGATTCTCTACCCCGCCTCTTCTCTGCACCGGCATCACTAATGTGGGCACCCGGCTTTGACAGCTTGCGGCTTCATAGCTGGGTGCGCACTGCGCATGTGTGAGTTGTGCTGCACTGTCCTGAATGGCCAAGCAATCTTCTGGGACATGTGACATGTCTCAGAAGATTGCAGGGAGGGAGAAGGGGGAGAGGAGGAGTTGCCTAGGTTGCACGGGCAGAAGTGGGAGCTGGGTACCTGTCAAAACTAGGTACCCACTCCGCTCCCAAAAAATTACATGCCAAATACAAATACAAAGCAAATACATGCCAGACTCTTTAAAGCAGAAGCAGATTTGGAGGATTTGTCAAAAACTGTCTCTTGTGGTTTTTACTTTTTGACACAATGTTGGTGAATGGGTAGGGGTAGGGTATGATGTGCCCGATACCCAATCACATAGTGGAGCGGTGGGGATCTGGGGGCCCTGTTGTTAGAGGGGGCTTCCAGATTCCAATAAGCCCCCCACCCGCAGACCCGGTTAACCACAGCCCATAGTTGTTGGGAAGAATCAAAAAGAATCAACGCGGGGACAAGGTTCTTTGGGGTGGGGGCACAGAACCCTCACCACCCATGTTGAGGGCATGTGGCCTGGTATAGTTCAGGAGGGGGGGCACTCCCTCTTCCCCCCCTATTCCTGACCTGACAGGCTGTTTGCTCCGATAAGAGTCTGGTATGGATTTTGGGGGGCACCCCACATTTAAAAAAAAATTTTGGTGCCCCGCAGCTTTTCTTTTTTTTAAATCTGCATTGCCGGGAGCCAGCAATACATTACAGCCACAAGCAAGTTTAAAATACATTTTTCCTTTAGAAATGTAATTATTGCTGCGGCATGTTCTATACATTGTACAGACGTGCTACTTTACAGGCAGACTAAGGGGATCCCCAGGCACGACATTTAACCACTACAATACAGGGCACTTTCGCCCCCTTCCTTCCCAGCCCAATTTTCAGCTTTCATCATTCTCGCACTTTCAATGACAATTGCGCGGTCATGTTACACTGTACCCAAATGAAATTTTTATAATTTTGTTTGCACAAATAGAGCTTTATTTTGGTGGTATTTATTCATGACTCCGTTTTTTTATTTTTTGCGCAAAAAAAACGGAAATTTGGAAAAAAAACAATATTTTCTTCTTTCTATTTTAAAAGAAATCCAATAAAGTCAAATTTTGTCATAGATTTAAGCCAAAATGTATTCTGCTACATATTTTTAGTAAAAAAAATTCCGTTAAGTGTATAATAATTGGTTTGTGTGATCACGGACATATGTACGCAAATGATCATGTACAGATGTGTGCAAGTGATCACCTACATATGTGTGCAGATAATCATTGGGACATGTGATTTTAGTGGGACATATGTGTGTTTTTATTATTTGGGGACATGTCTTTTTATTATTTGGGGACATGTGTGTTTTGGGGACATGTGTGTTTTATACTAGACTGGTGATCAGTGAATAAAAAAGCTGTAAAAACAGCTCATACTCACTGATCACCAGCCGGCTGCAGCGATCTGCTCTCCTCTCCTCAGCGACGACTTCCGTGTGAGGAGAGGAGAGCCGATTGCCTAGCAACCGGCTGTTTGTTTACATCACATGATGGCTGTGATTGGACACGGCCCTTATGTGATCAGGAGGGCCAATCACAGAGCCCTCCTGCCGATCCGAGATGCACCCGGATGGGTGACACAAGCGCATCAGGATCACGCCGCTGCGCGGCCACACGATTCCCCTCCTTCTGAAGAACGTTCCTGAATGTCCAGTCAGAAAGAGGGGGCTCCTACCCAGCCAATGTATATATACATTGGCCGGGTGGGAAGTAGTTAAAGGAATATTACATTTTTATTGTTTCACTTTAAGCATCATTAAAATCCCTGCTCCTTTAAAAATGATTGTTTTAAAAACTTTTTTTTTTGCATTGATGCATGTCTCCTAGGGCAGTACCCGGGTCACCATACACTTTTTATGGCAATAACTTGCATACAAGCCTTGAAAATTAAGACTTTTGATTTTCATGTTCGTGTCCTATAGACTTTAATAGAGTTTGCATATTTGCTAGAACTTTTTGCCTGTTCCAGATGTTCGGCCCATCCTTTTTAAGAACACAGGAGCACTGCAAACAGCTCAAGTTTATATGGTGGATGGCAATATATCATTGAATTCCTTCACTGGATCGAACATAAGAATTATATTACTGTATTTATATGCTATACACCATTTGGTATTTTTTGGGCATTGCAAGTTGATACATAACTAGCACTGTTATATATGTTAAGCACTCTAATTGCATGTTTTTTTTTGCATGTGTCATGTGTAGAAACATATGCATATATATGTTGTATTTGATTTATGAATGCACATTTAGTAAGGCTGTGTAGTCTTATGATTGTTATTAGGATTTATAGCGCAGCACATTTAATGCCTTTTGGGCACATCTTTATGGGAATATGAAAGTTCTTGCAGCTGTGCCTTGTATTGTATTAGTATACACCAAATGTTTCTACTGCCATCCATTTCAAACTTACCTTATTTTTTATATAAATGGTACATTTTCTCAATTCCAACATCTAATGTTTTATTGTGAATAAAATATGGATGTATGAGATGTGCAAATCATTGCATTCTGTTTTTATGTAGCTTTAACACAGAGCCCCAACTTTTTTGGAAATGGGGTTGTATATAGTTTTTTTTTTCTACTTATCTCCTATCAGACACTCTGAAATCTCAGATGGAACAAACCGATGGAAAGGAGACAACACATCAATCTATCTCCTGCGCTTAAATGTTGGGGCTTGTCATAAAATCTTCCTACACATCCATTTCCAGACAGTAGTAGTAGTAAGCGCACCACACCTTGCAGCCCTCTCAGGACTGGGGAAAGTCCCAAAAAGGACTGGAAAAGAACAAAGAAGAGAGGGTGCATCAGTCTAGTGCATTATCCCTATAACCTTTTATTGTTAAAAGTGAACAAGTAATTACTTACAATTACAAACATAGAAGTAAAGACAGCTCACCAAAGTGATAGACTTATTTTGGTCACTCCGTATGCTCCTGAAGCTTGGGAGGACATCTTCCTGGATCCAACCAGCTTACATGTTTCAAGGATAAATCTTCTTCCTTAGAGCCAAAACAGTTTTGGTTTACCCTCAACCACGTAAGAAGGTTGGATCCAGGAAGATGTCCTCCCAAACTTCAGGAGCATATGGAGTGACCAGAACAAGTCTATTCCTTTTGATGACCTTTATTTACTCCCTTTGTAAGTAGTTACTTGGCTACTTTTAACAACAAAAGGTTATTGGGATAATGCACTAGGCTGATGTGCCCTCTCTTCTTTCTTCTTTTTTCAAGAGAGAAAGAGGAATGAGTTAAGCTGGCCATACATGGACAGAAATTCGGCCAAGGGACTGTCTTAATTTTGATCAATGTGTGGCCACTCTGGTGGAACAGAAGTTGATCTACTGATGTCACAAAACTGACATCTGTCCCATTCAGCTCTGATTACGACAGGGAATCTGTCCATAGATTCTTGTGCCACTGACTTTTTTTGAACGGCCCTGTCAGATAAAAGCCGATTGATCAGCACTGCAGGCGATAGGCTCCAGCATTGATCAGTGTATTCCAACAGTGGGGAAATCTCACTGGCAGAATACAATAGTGCAGCGGTAGGATTCTCCCTTCCATATTGAATGAGTGGATTAGAGAATCGGGTCAGTATTTTTCACTTAACCCGCTGATTATGTATGTATGACCAGCTTTACCGATAATCAGACCACATATGTACATTTTAGCCTAAGCCTACATTTCTAGCTTAAGAGCCCTGCAAACAGACTCAATGAAGTAGAAAAAAAAAAGCGTTTGGAAAACTTGAAAATTACATGACAGCGCCAGTTGCTGATTGTATATGAAAATACAAAATATACTGTAAGTACACAATATTTGACATTTGTAGAGTTAAGTTGTAGAGTAGAGTTGTAGAGTTAAGTTGTACCAAAGTAGTTCATGCCATATTACCATTCTCAATACTTTAGCTGCCATTGAAATTCAGGCTGTAAATGGTTACTGTATATTAGTTGATGGATGAATCTTTTATTCAAGATGAACATGAAGCTTGGGGGTCGCCTTTTGCACTTTGCACAGTCTTACAGCTAGAAAATAAATCTATACAACACACTTGAAGATTAACAATGATGTAAACACTCTTGTTTTTTTAGCTGTAGCATAAAGATTCTACATTTTATAGTATATACCAATTTATTGCCAAAATACAAGCACTGACGGGTAAAATTAAGCATCCTTTTTACAAATCAAAGACTCATTTCCCAAAACAGCAATTTCTATCTTAGATCACAATTAACCAGTAAACACAATATAATTGCTCATTTCATTTATTAGCTACTTCCAACTGCTTAAATACATCAAGTTTAATTTTTATTCAATTTTTTTCATCCCTTTTCCATTGCCAGCACAGTTAGTCTTCATTGCTACGGGCTCACTTCCCATCGCTGAGCAGCTTCTAAAGAGCCCAGTGGCTTCAAGTATGGCAGGTAGAGGGTTAATGGGACGTTGTCCTAGCGCATTTTGTAGTCATGAGATATAGAGGCTTCACACAGCTGGCCTTTGAAATCCAGTTCTACTGTGAAATCCAGATCACGCTGAAATGAATGGCAAAAATGTTAGACTAGCCGGATACATGAGCCCTTAATCTTCCAAAGGAGTCACTGATGCTGTTGTAGAGGTCATTTATGGCAAAAGTGAGGAAAGGAGATCAAAATGAATGCACAGTGAAACTCTGAATGTGTAAAAAAAAAAAATACCTGTTGATCCGCCAGGTGCACCCATCTTCTTGTTGTGACCTGACAACTTTGACAATGCGGCACTGAAATGCCAAGTGGTGTTGTCTGCCCTGCCCAGTTCTCCCTGCTGGACTACAGAACTTCCCCCTTTTCATAACCGCTCTTTGATTGCAATCTTCCTGGGAGCTGCCTTAGCCCTTGTACACACGGTCAGAGATTCCGTCAGAATTTTTCCTATCGGACCGTTTTGTCGGATATTCCGACTGTGTGTGGTCTGCATCGGACTGTTTCCGTCGGAATATCCGACGGACCAATTTTTCCAACTTGCTGGTAAAATTTTCCGACAAAATGCTCCGATCGGACATACTCCGATCATGTGTAGCCTACTCCGACGGACAAAGTGCCACGCATGCTCAGATCAAATTCCTAGACCAAAACTATTGGCTACTAGCCTGAATGTAGTCCCGTCATAACAAAATAACGTCATCACGTTATGTACAATCGGATTTTCTGACAACTTAGTCCGACCGTGTGTGTGCAACATCACTTCCGGACCTCGTCCGGAATTAATCTGTCGGAATTACTCCGACGGATTTGGTTGTCGGAATCTCCGACCGTGTGTACAAGGGCTCAGAGTTGAGCACATGATCAGTGGAATTTGAATATTAACTGTTTAGCAGCCAGTAGTGTTAAAGCTGTCACAGGGCTGCTGTTATAAACCATGGGGCCCCATAAAGACAACCTGACATAGGACCCCATAAAGCCAATGCTTCAGTTATGAATGCATTCAGTGAGTGATCGGTATTGGTCACTCATTGTGTTCATTCAGGAGAGGAAGCAGCTAAAAGCCAATGGGAGGGAGAGGAGAAGAAGCCAGCTTTTAGCTGCTACAGAGAAAGCCATACAATTGATCAGTTCCAGTAATTGCCCTCCACCCATCACCCTCTCTGGCTTATGCGATTCACCCTGTTGCATGGGCCCTCCTGCTGGCCTGGGCTCCGTACAGGAGGGCTGGTGGTACCCCTTTATCTATGGCCCTGTTTATACAGGTATATATTGATTTGTTTCCAAGAAAAGCAATGCTACTGCCTTAAGTACCATAAGTCTGTCCACACACTTTGTGTATGGAAAGGTCTTTTGGGAGCTGTAGCTCTAGGAGTGTGCCTATGTCAGGCTTTGTAATAATGCTACAGGGAGTAAACATTATAGGTGTGTTGATTCACTGAGTGATATTTATCACTCCACTTAATTGAAAGCACTGAGCACAGTTTATTTATTTAGTTTATAAAGACATACTTATTGTGAATCACCTTTTTGACATTGAAATATAATTTGCCACAGGGGCATTGTTTGTATTATTCTCAAGTCACACATTATTGGAAAAGTGAAACAAGGAAACCCCCCCCCCCCCCACACACACACACACACACACACACCTGCTTACAACACACATGTGGAACTCTTTGATGTTCCTAAACAAATAATATGTTTTTCTACTGGAATATCCTCTGTGAGGAATGGCTTGTGGTTGACTTACACTATATTATGCAGTTGCACTGCGGTAGAATGGCAGGGCTGGGTGAAGCAACGTTATGTAACGTCACTTTACCCTGTGGCCACTAGGGGCGCGTGTGCGCCCCCTACTCTCCCCCGAGCCAATGTGAGTGCTCGCCAGTCATGATCACCACCAGGCTCCCGCGATCATGGCTGACACATGGAGAACAAGGATCTGTGTGTGTAAACACACAGTTTCCAGTTCTCTGAGGGGAGAAAAGACAGATCGTCTGTTCATACAGAGTATGATCAGCGATCTGTCATCTCCCCTACACAGTCCCCTCCCCCCTTCAGCTAGAACAACCTCCCAGGGAACACAATTAACACCTTGATCGGCCCCTAGTGTTAACCCCTTCCCTGCCAGTGACATTTTTACAGTAATCAATGCATTTTTACAGCACTGATCTCTGTATGAATGCCAATGGTCCCAAAAAAGTGGCACAATTGTCCGACGTGTCTGCCATAATGTCACAGTCCCGATAAAAATCTCAGATTTTTTGGTTTTTTGATATTTGGTGAAACCTGAGGATTCTTTTTCTTTTGTAAGCTGTTTAAACAAATGATTCATGTGGTATTACTTAGGACAATAACTAGCATATGTTTACTGTTTATGTTCTTTATCTTTCACACAGCGGTTGCATCCGCGATTTATATTCTTTTTCTTCTTGCATTTATGTAATGTCATATTGTGAGTTTATGAAAATTTAATAAAGATTATTCTAAAAAAAAAAAAAAAAATCTCAGATTGCCGCCATTACTAGTAAAAAAAAAAAAAAAAATATAATAGAAATGCCATAAAACTATCCCCTATTTTGTAGACGCTATAACTTTTGTGCAATATATGCTTATTGTGATTTTTTTTTAACCAAAAATATGTAGAAGAATACATATCAGCCTAAACTGAGGAAAAAACATTTTTTAAATATATTTTTGGGGGATATTTATTATAGCAAAAAGTAAAAAATATTGCGTTTTTTACAAAATTATCGCTCTTTTTTTGTTTATAGCGCAAAAAATAAAAACCGCAGAGGTGATCAAATACCACCAAAAGAAAGCTCTATTTGTGAAAATAAGGACGCCAATTTTGTTTGGGTGCAACTTCGCACGACCGATGCAGTGCCGAATCACAAAAAGTGCTCTGGTCAGGAAGGGGGTAAAATCTTCCAGGGCTCAAGCAGTTAACAATGTCTGGATATGGATAATGGAAAGAGGGACTTGGGTGATGGCATCTACTCTTTTATGATGCTACACCCATAGCATAAAACTATGGATTTAGAATATTCCTGTGAGGGGCTAGAGACGTTTCTACTGTCTATTGTTGAAGCTGATCTGTTATTCCACTTTCCCGTTCCTTTCTTCTCTTTCCCTGGTTTCCCTACCCCTCATTCCTTCATTATCTTACATGACTTTCTTTTAATTACCAAAAGTATATGTATAACTTTGGCAACTTGTCTTTTCTTTTTGTAAAAGTCTATTCACAGTTATAATGTGTTCAAAATGTAAAAACCATGAAAAATACAATAAAATATTTTGGGAAAAAAAAAAAAATGTTTGGCATGTACAACAGTTCTCATATGTATTTCTACTGCTGATTTAGCTTTCTGCCTGGGGTTCAGCTGTAATCCTGAACTTAAGGAGGCGTGCAAGTCAATGAGTTTTTCATCTGACAGGAAGAAAATATAATATTTTTTTTTAAATAACACATTTCCTTCTAGTTAGAGATCAGCATGACAAATAAGGTGTATTAGCATTTGTGGAGGAAGCGCCACGCGAGAGTGGCAGTGCCAACAGCAAGCAGTCATTCTCCTTCTGCAGCCTGCATACTGATCAGCAACAAGCAGCAGGAATAATGTACTGTAGCTCTGGCAGGTGACACTTCCTTTATCTGCATAGGAGGATCAGACTGTGAAGACAAATAGACTGCTGAGAAAGCAAAGGTCACCTGTGTACATATACAAAACTGAAGTCACTGTATATTCATAGGACCCCTATGAAGAAGAAATAAGTCCCACCCCTGTGAATATAGAGGTGATATAAGCAGATATAAAAGACAAATGAATGCAGCTCTGTAATCATTAATACAGCATTAAACATATTTTTAACCCCTTGTCTGCCCAGGGTACATTTTTAAAACGTCCTTGTATTTAGGGGACTAAAACAAGCTCACAGATGTTGTTGAAGCTATGAGCTTAAAGTGGTATTAAAGGTTTGGCACACACGTCATGCTTACCCTAATCCTCTTCTTCTTGGGCCCCCTGCCAGCACTCCAGGCTCCTCCCCCATGACCAGTACCCCTAATAGCAAGCCACTTGCTATGGGGGCACTGGTTCTTGCTCGCTCCCGACCCTGCTTTATGCGTCCATAAGACAGCACTTCTGTGAATGGACATTGCCCTGCCCACTGTTCTCTGCTCATTGGCTCCCATTGCTGCCTCAGCCAATGAGGAGAGGGAGTCCCAGATAGCCAAGGCTCTTGTGTACATCACTAGATCAAGTGGGGGCTCAGGTGAGTATTAGGGGGGAGCAGCACACAGACGTTTTTTACCTTGATGCATAGAATGCATCAAGATAACAAAAAAAAAACCTTCAGCCTTTACAAGCATTCTAAAATTACTTTTTTTCAGCTGTATCCTAGCTTTAATTAATTTTATGGTATCGGCTCCCCATATTCTCAGTGTGTGCCCACCCCTACCCACCGCTGCCACCTGCGTTAAATGTACTCAGGATGCTTAGTGGGAGAAGCTCGTGGAACACCCGTTCCCTGATCTCCTTGATGATGAATGAACCTGGAAGTGACAAGCATTTCACCTTTTACAGGTTCAGAACTGTCACTCCCCAATCTAAGCTTGATTAGCTTCAGTGGAGGTCAGAGGTGACATTAAGGGTCTAAAAGGCCCTTGATGTCTCCAAAAAGAGGACCTATCGCCTGTCCATGTTACCACATAGGAGTTTGTCATAGCAATATCTATATGGTGTCAGCCTGTTGCAATCCCTGTACAGCAGAGCTGGAGTGTGAGAGGAAGAAACAGCACATGGAGCCAAATAGGCTGATAGGAAGAGAAAGCAACATAGCAGAGAGCTGAGGTCATCACTGTGCTGATTTTCCTTTCCCTGTCCAGTAACAGGCTGTGGGGATGGTTCAAAGAAAGTGGATTGGATGATGCTGGTCATCAGGCTGAGGACATCTGGTGGCAAAAGTAAAAATACTGAATGAAGTTGAATAATGCAGCAAAAGCTAGTTTGATTCATGGTATCTTTTAATTAGCCCTTAATTTTAATCTTGCTATTTTTGGCTTACCTTCTGCTTTAAACTTTGAACATTGAAATTCCACCTTGCCATAAATACAGAAGGTAGGGGATTGTTGCAGCAGAAAAGCAGATGCACATTTTGGATTTATTCAGTATGCCATGGGTGAATTAGCAAAATGTGACAATGGAACCTGCAACATCCAGTCAGAATTCATCTTTCACTGGCATTAACCTGGTAATTTGCTGTGTGCACTTTATCAACAGGCCTGCTTGTAGCTAGTATTTCCACATCTGGACAGTTAGGGCCCAATTCTGTCAAAGCTCTTTATTTAGTTTTGGACGAAGTGGGAAGGTTTAGAGCCCCTGTAATGTTTTAATGGTTTTCTTTATCCAAAACGAAATAACTAAATAGGGGGATACAGTAGAGAATGTTTAGAGCCCCTGTCAGGTTTTTGTTGCTCTTTGTATCCCTATTGGGGAGATTCCTCACTTCCTGTCAGTAACCCAATTGATAGAGACTTCTAAAAACAATTCCCTTTACCAGAATCAGAGCAATATAATATGGATTCCGATTTGTTTGACTTACACTCCTGCTTGCATGGTTTTATTGAAAAAAAAACATGCATATTTCTTATTATTTGTATTTTTTTTGTTATAGGCATGTATATCATGCAGACCGTTTACACAGTGCTTTTTTCAAACTGTACACTGCCCTTGAGTAGCTTACAATGCAAGGTCACACTCTCACATGCACACACACTAGGGGCAATTTTAGATATGATCCAAATAACTTACCAGCATGTCTTTGATGTGTGTGAGGAAACCAAAGTACCCAGCAGAAACCCACCCAAGTACAGGGAGAACATGCAAACTCCATGCAGGTAGCATCCTAGGCAAGGTTCAGACTAAGGACCCCATTGCTGCAATGGCAGCAGTGCTAGCTAGTTAGTCACAGTGCTGCTTCTTACAAAATGTATTCATCATCAGAACATTTAAACACACAGACAGGTTGAAAAAGGACTTACAATGTTGTTAGCATTTGGTTTCATTGATATGGTTCCGTATAGCTCTTCCCCTCTTCGTACTGTTAGGTAATCCTCCATGTAGAAGACTGTTTGTTTCCAGTGTGTGTAAGGTGCATCAGGGGCTGTGGAAAAATAAGCAAAAAAAAAGATTGCTGCTAAAAGTAAACAATTATTCTCAGAGGCTTTAGAAAAGAAAGAAACAAAACAAATGCAGCTCAGCTGCAATACTCACCTTCAATCCAGCATTGTCCCTGCAATACCTCTAATTTTCCACAAGATGTCCTCAGTCTTCCAGGTTGAATAAAGCCCATTGTAACTCGTACTGGAAAACTGAGGAAAGACTGAGCGTGAGGCGTCATGGCGCCATCCCTGAGAGGGGATGTCACCATGGCATCCTGCAATCACATTATATTAACAAAGGAGTGGTTCTAACATCATCACAGCAGTGGTGGAACCTGGATCCAGGAGTTAAGCATAAATATCCAGATTCAGACTTAAAGTAAGTAAAACTTTATATCACGAAAAACTGAAAACTTTCATTAGTTGGCCTGTTCAGTCATAACAAGAATATTTGACTACTTGCATAAGCTTAATTGTAGTTTGGTGATTTAAATGTGTTCTATTCAAGATTAACCTTTTTTTCTCAGTGCAAAACAGAAGTCCCCAGATGTCACAATAATCCAATATTCTAGAGGGCGGTAATATGTAATTTTCTTTTTCGGGAAAGACACATTGACAGGGGTCTCAGCAAACAAGCTTCCAAACATCCACGTCTGCTCCTGGCCTAATACTGTGACAGTCAGTAAATTGAAACTGAAAACCATTTTTTCCCCAAGGCCTATCTTTAGAAAACCATTTTCATCACATTACCGAAATGCTACCTTATTTAAATCACTCATACTTGCATGGAAATTGAAGTAAATCCCAATAATATAGTTTTCCTTCAGAAATATCACCAGTAGATTTAGATGAGAATAATCTTCTATATGTCAGGAAGCCTGACCCACCTCCATCTAAATGGAACATTTCAGTTGTATAGGGGTGCTGCTATTTGAAATCCCATGTTGTTTTTTTGTTGTTTTTTGAGGGTAACACTATGAGATCAACTGTGACACTGATAGGGTTGCTTACAGTGATACCCCCACTGATCCACTTATACTCACCTTTCACTGCTTATCCAAGTGCCCCTTCTGCCTCACCAAAAAATACCCAGTGTTGGCTGCTGTGGAAACATAGAGGAAACAGTCCCTCCATCTTCTCCATATGTGACAGTGCTTATGCCTAACATATGGCAGCTAGGTCCAAGCAGGACCTCATACAAGAGAGTCCAATGTTGCAGGACCCCTATACACAGGGGGCATGCACCTGGTATTTTTATGGAAGCTACAAGACAGGAAGGAGTTAATTACCATTGGTTTGAGGGGGTTTTAAACAGACATTGTCACTTTAATCTTAATGGACAAAGTGATGGTGTCTCTTACAGTGCCTTGCGAAAGTATTCGGCCCCCTTGAACTTTTCAACCTTTTGCCACATTTCAGGCTTCAAACATAAAGATATAACATTTTTATTTTTTGTGAAGAATCACCAACAAGTGGGACACAATTGTGAAGTGGAACGAAATCTATTGGATTTTTGAAACTTTTTTAACTAATAAAAAAATGAAAAGTGGGGCGTGCCAAATTATTCGGCCCCCTTGCGTTAATAGTCGCTTGGGGTATGTCTCTATCAGTTTTGCACATCGAGAGACTGAAATTCTTGCCCATTCTTCCTTGCAAAACAGCTCGAGCTCAGTGAGGTTGGATGGAGAGCTTTTGTGAACAGCAGTTTTCAGCTCTTTCCACAGATTCTCGATTGGATTCAGGTCTGGACTTTGACTTGGCCATTCTAACACCTGGATACGTTTATTTGTGAACAATTCCTTTGTAGATTTTGCTGTATGTTTGGGATCATTGTCTTGTTGGAAGATAAATCTCCGTCCCAGTTTCAGGTCTTTTGTAGACTCCAACAGGTTTTCATCCAGAATGGTCCTGTATTTGGCTGCATCCATCTTCCCCTCAATTTTAACCATCTTCCCTGTCCCTGCTGAAGAAAAGCAGGCCCAAACCATGATGCTGCCACCACCATGTTTTACAGTGGGGATGGTGTGTTGAGGGCGATGAGCTGTGTTGCTTTTACGCCAAACATATCGTTTTGCATTGTGGGCAAAAATATTGATTTTGGTTTCATCTGACCAGAGCACCTTCTTCCACATGTTTGGTGTGTCTCCCAGGTGGCTTGTGGCAAACTTTAGACAAGACTTTTTATGGATATCTTTGAGAAATGGCTTTCTTCTTGCCACTCTTCCATAAAGGCCAGATTTGTGCAGTGTACGACTGATTGTTGTCCTATGGACAGACTCTCCCACCTCAGCTGTAGTTCTCTGCAGTTCATCCAGAGTGATCGTGGGCCTCTTGGCTGCATCTCTGATCAGTCTTCTCCTTGTCTGAGCTGAAAGTTTAGAGGGACGGCCAGGTCTTGGTAGATTTGCAGTGGTCTGATGCTCCTTCCATTTCAAAATGATCGCTTGCACAGTGCTCCTTGGGATGTTTAAAGCTTGGAAAATCTTTTTGTATCCAAATCCGGCTTTAAACTTCTCCACAACAGTATTACGGACCTGCCTGGTGTGTTCCTTGGTCTTCATGATGCTCTCTGCGCTTTTAACAGAACCCTGAGACTATCACAGAGCAGGTGCATTTATACAGAGACTTGATTACACACAGGTGGATTCTATTTATCACCATCAGTCATTTAGGACAACATTGGATCATTCAGAGATCCTCGCTGAACTTCTGGAGTGAGTTTGCTGCACTGAAAGTAAAGGGGCCGAATAATTTTGCACGCACCACTTTTCAGTTTTTTATTTGCTAAAAAAGTTTAAAATATCCAATAGATTTCATTCCACTTCACAATTGTGTCCCACTTGTTGGTGATTCTTCACAAAAAAATAAAATTTTATATCTTTATGTTTGAAGCCTGAAATGTGGCAAAAGGTTGAAAAGTTCAAGGGCGCTGAATACTTTCGCAAGGCACTGTATATGTAAACCTTCAAGTAAAAAAAGCCTTGCTTAATGTAGCGGGGATATAACTGTGTATGAATGCAATTAATGTGAAGTACAATGTAAATCTATGGACAATGTTATTCACTAGGATTGGATGCCATCTAGTGACCAAAACTGGAAATAGACTTTGCTATTTTCCCTTTCTATGGTGTTGGAAGGATAACAGGAAGTGACTCTGTTTACTTTGGTCATTTGACCTCATCTACCTAGGAGTCTGTGTGACCTACCCATGAACACTTGGATATGCAGTGCATGCTAGGTGGGAAATAAAAGGGACTGCAGCGGCCATATTTGGTCTCTTGGAACCACGTTGCCTGCCTGTGCGGAACTGTGTGTAAGGTTCTCGGATGCATTGGTAGATAGTCACCGCGTAGTGCAAACCGGACTGTTTGCTGGGTGACTTTACGGAGCCAAGAGCTGGTGATCAGACCAACGGGGATCGGAGACGCTTGTTGGAGCAGCGGAGAGCGGGATCCAGTGGTTGGAGAGACACGGAGCATCTGGCCTAGTCAGCGTAAGCAAGCTGCAGTTGTAGGACTCAAGCCATCACTCAGAACTCTGATCCGATTGGTGAGCGGGTTGCGGCCCACTGTTCAATCTATTACACTTACTTAGACTTACTAATAGGCCTCGCTTGGACCTGTTGTTCCACGGAAGCATAACTTAGCAACTGACACTTAATAGGCTCAAGGCCTGTTTCACTTTAGTACCTAAGTGTGATTACAAGTTTCTGGAGTTATACCTGGAGTGTTCTAAGTTAACTTTCTCTACTTACCTCTTTGGATTACAATTATTTGAGGAACTATTTAAGCTAGCGAAGAAAGAAGATAAAGGAAGAAATACATTAAGTGAGGCCTCATGTAGACTTTAAATAACGGGAGCTCCCAGGTCTAGATAGCAACATACTTGCATGTTGTTTATTGTATTTGCCTGTTGACTTATGTTGTGCTGACGTTCTACGTTGGAACAACAGTGCAAACTCTGTAACCACCTATTTGCTATATTTTCAGTAAAAGTATTCCTGTTTAAAGCGGGAGTCCACCGGGACTCCGCGTTTTTTTTTTTTTTTTTTAAAAGCCAGCAGCTACAAATACTGCAGCTGCTGACTTTTAAATAGTGACACTTACCTGTCCAGCGCGCCCGCGATGTCGGCACCCGAAGCCGATCGCTCGCTCGGCTGCCGGGTCCCGCCGCCATCTTGGGTATGGGAATCAGGAAATGGAGCCTTTCGGCTTAATTTCCCGGTTCCCTACTGCGCATGCGCGAGCCGCGCGGCACAATCCGGACGGTCCCCGCTGCCTCTGGGAGCTGTGTGTTTCCCAGCAGGCAGCGGGGCACTTGCTAAAGGGGGCGGGCGCTTGCGGAACGTACGCCCCGTTCCGCAGAGAGCTAGCCCGGAAGTGGGTGCAGTTACCTGGATTATCCAGGTAACTGCACCCCCCTCCCCCCTGAAAGGTGCCGATTGTGGCGCCGGAGGGGGGGGGATTCCGATGAGCGGAGGTCCATTTTAGGGTGGACCTCCGCTTTAAGAGTACAAGTGTGTGGTTTACTGTCTTTCCCCACCAGGTGGAGCCAAATGACCCTGAGGGATAGACACAGGTACATGATACTGTTTACACTGTACTCTGTACTGTATTATTATTGCACCACAGATGTGCCAAGGGGACAGAGTCATTCAGAAGGGGGGTTTCTCAGTAGTGTGCAAGCCCAATTAAAATCAGCAGCACCTTCGGGGGTCAGTGCTACATTAATATATCAGGGCCTCCCACAATCATGCATAACCTCTTCAAAGTACACAAAAAGAAAACCCTGTAGCCTAAAAAGTTAATATACTTACCTTACCCTTGGCTTCCATCTGCAGTGGCCAAGGTGTAAGTGCCTTAACCCAAATCTCAGAAAAGTACACGAGAAATGCGATACTCAGCATTTTTTTCATTTTTGCTGGAAGAATGACCTCTGCAGTACAGGAGCTGATGGTATAGTAGGTGTAATCCCAAACTCTAATCCTTTTGGCCCCACATTCAATCACTGTCCAAATCTTGCTGCATCAACCTACGCAACATCTCCAAAATTCCTTACCAATGACACCACAAAGCTCCTAGTTCACTCCCTGGTCATCTCTCGCCTCGATCACTGCAACTCACTCTTCATTGGCCTATCTTAATATAGGCTATCCCCCCTTCAATCCATCCACCTTACCAACTGTTCAGTGTCTGCTACTCTTCTCCGTCAATCCCTCCACTGGCTTCCACTCACCCAACAAATTAAGTTCAAAATACTAACAACTACTTAAAAAGACATCCACAACTTGGCCCCCAGCTGCATCACTAACCTAGTCTCAAAATACCAACCTAATTGTTCTCAACGTTCCTCCCAAGTCCTCCTGCTCTCTAGCTTCCTTGTCACCTCCTCCTATTCTTACCTCTGGGACTTTTCCTGAGCCTCTCCCATAATATGGAACTCCCCACCCCAATCCTTTCGACTATCTCCTACTCAGGAAGGCCTCTCTTATTCTTCCTGTGTTAAATTGCATTGTAACTGTACTGTCTGGCCTCATGTTGTAAAGCGCTGCACAAACTGTTGGTGCTATATAAATCCTGTATAATAATAATATTGTTAGTGTGAGGTAAAGTCCTGTTCGAGATAGCACCAGCACACCGTGTAAAGATAAACACACGGTGCACTTTAATGTTGCCAACAGAAAGCAACAAAGCCATTTTAACAATAGCTTGCTTACTATCCCTACAAATAGCCAGAATTAAATAACAAAATTTAACCCCACGCCATTGACTTTTATGCCACATAAACACGACCGGACTTTACGAGGGACTAGGTCCGACGGTCTTTCCGACGGACTTTCGGCGGAGTTCCGACTGACTTTCCGAATGAACGGACTTGGCCACACACAATCACACCAAAGTCCGACAGATTCGAACGTGATGACGTACGATGGGACTAGAATAAGGAAGTTGATAGCCAGTAGCCAATAGCTGCCATAGCGTCGGTTTTTGCCTGTCGGACTAACATACACACAAACAGATTTCTCGGTCCGGCGGAGTTCCAGTGGGAAAATGTAAAACATGTCCTATTTCTAAAGTCGGACAGATTTTTGGAAAGTAAAGGTCCGATGGAGCCCACACATGATCGAATTGTCTGACGGACTTGTTTCATCGGACCTTTGCTGTCAAAAAGTCCGGTCGTGTGTACGTGGCATAACAGAGTCTACACTCTGCTGCAAAGTCCGTGACCATCAAGCAAGATTGACAAAACTGTTCAGTAACCAACCCCTAGCAGATTTTCTCATCCATATACATTTGCATTTTTTGTATACCAATTCATACTGAAAATGTACAATGCTTCAAATAACTTGCTTTATTTGACCAGAGACTTTGGTTTAATGAATAGAATGAGATGTTTGAAAACCGTTTCCACACACTAGGTGCTAATTGAAAAAGAATATATTTTTATTACACGAGAACAGAGACAGTTGTGTTTTAGGAGAGACATTAACTGATTTGTACTTAAAGTCACTGCTAAGAAATTAACATACTGATAAAAATAGCATGGAAATCTGTTAACGGTCTAAATTTATAATCCAGTCTTGCTAAAAATTAACCATCATAGATATAATTTGCTCAATGTTAATGTGATATACTTCTAATAATTATATATTATATGGACTCCAGTCAGAAAAGAAAAAAATATTAGTGGATATTTATTATAGTCACAGCTTTCTTGAAAATCCTGCATCATCAAATATTTCTCGGTAGCAAATCCAAGGTCCTATCAACCATGGAATCCCTGTGTTTGACCTGTGACAGCCATGAACGGTGCTGGACGTGATCTACCTAATTTAGCCTGGGATAAAAAAACAAAAAAACATATATACTGTAGGTGAGAACCCTTCCACTATGATTGACAAAGCTTCACTGTAAAGGTGTGTATAGTGATCTCCCCTATATAACTTGGGAGGAAGATAGAGGATCTAATGAGGGTCTGAACCTTGCCTCACTCAGGTTCATTCATAAAGACAGTGAAGAAAAGAGCTCCACAAATGTGTCTGAGAGTCCAATTCCTTTTATTGATCACAATAGAAATAGTGAGCAGCCGATTTTTTTTATTATGATAGAGATAACTCCTCTATCATCAGGGTTTTTGAGTACAAGAAATGGTGGATCACTGGCCCAAACAATTGAGATTGTTCTGCATGTGGAAGGGCTTGTTCAGGTTGCTGGTCACCCTGAGTCTTTACATATGCAACAAACTCCACTTTGAGCTTACACAGAGTTTGGTCTATTTATCCACTTTTTTTTTATCCATATAAACCAGGATGAAGCGAGAGCAATGGCCCCTGAAATGCGTTGGAAACTTGCTGTTACTATTTAATATCTGTCGGACCCAATTTTCCAACTTGTTGGAAATATTTTCCGACAAACTGGTCCGATTGGACATACTCCGATCATGTGTAGAGAATTTTGATCGGACAAAGTGCCACGCATGCCCAGATCAAATTCCTACACCAAAGCTATTGGCTACTAGCGTGAACGTAGTCCTGTCGTAACGAAATAACGCCATCACGTTCTGAACGATCGGATTTTCCGACAACTTGGTCCGACCATGTGTATGCAACAGTTTCGGACACAATCCGTCGGACAAAATCCGTCGGACAAAATCCAACGGATTTGGTTGGAAGAATGTCCGACCGTGTGTACAAGGGCTTAGAGCTGATTAGAGGGAAGCGACATCCCCCCTCCCCCCCAAAGAGCACACAGGAACACAGTTGAGGATATCAATCAGATGGAGTTTCTCACCTGTCCCCTTTTTTTCTCTTGGTGTCAGGAAAATTTATCAGAAGTGATTCATGCTAAGATAGCAGGAAGAACGAAGCGGCAGACAGAAATTACAGATAGTGTCTTGGATTGAGACAAGTACACACTATAGTGGGATATGCTTTGCTCATATTTCATGTCTGAGTTTTACAACCACTTTAAAGCGGTAGTAAACCCGCAATTTTATTTTATTTTTTTAAACCTGCAAAGCAAAAGGCATAATGAGCTAGTATGCACCGCATACTAGCTCATTATGAAATACTTACCTTAGAACGAGGCCCCAACATCTGGCCCGATCCACGCCGAGGGAGCTGACATGCTCCCTCTGCGTTTCTTCCGGGTATCGCGGCTCCGGCGCTGTGAGTGGCCGGAGCCGCGATATCGTCACTCCCGCGCATGCGCGTGGGAGATTTCATTCCGGCCGGTTGGCCACTGCCGGATTTTCAGGCCGAGAATCCCCTTGTGCGCATGCGCCGCTGCAGTCAGCGGCGCATACCGAGGGAAATATCTCCTAAACCGTACAGGTTTAGGAGATATTTTTTTTACCTACAGGTAAGCCTTATTAAAGGCTTTCCTGTAGGTAAAAGTTAAAAATTTGAGTATAAAACCACTTTAAGTATGGGAAGGATGCTTCAAAGGATTGTGGTTAGCATTCACTTCCACACATTCTGTGGTGATTTAAACAAATGTATGTATCTAAAAATAAAACAAATACATATTTAAATCCAATCCTCATTTGAAAAAATATCACTCATGCATTATATTTATATTTAAATCTAATAGTGAGCCAGCTGACGACTTTGTTGAAATACAACCGATTGGCTTTAGATCTGAGCCAAACTAGGACCGAGGATCAAAAGGGAACTCCCTGTAGAATGTAAGTCTGAGTATATTTATAAACTTCGGTGCCATAATCAGCTGTTTTAGTTATTTAGAACAAATCCTTTTCATGTTTAACCAGCAGACAGACTATATCAAATGGAAACACATTGGACAGTTGTTTCTGAAGATAAAGCAAAACACAATCCACTGTACTAGAGTTTGAAAAGAAATAATTGAAAGTGATACTAAAGTCTTGTTTTGTTTTTTTGTTGTTAAAAATAACAAACCTGTTATACTTGCCTGCCCTGTTGTAGTGTTTTTTCACAAAGCAGCCCAGATCCTCCTCTTCTCGGGTCCCTCCAGGGCTGGACTGGGACAAAAATTTGGCCCTGGACTTCATCATGACCGGCCCACTTTAACTTTGAGTGTGCCCACCAGCAGCCCCCTTCACATCTGAGTCCCCACCAGCAGCCCCCTTCACATCAGAGTCCCCATCAGAAGCCTCCATCACATCAGAGTCCCCACCAGCAGCCCCCTTCATATCAGAGTCCCCACCACATCAGAGTCCCCACCATGAGTCCCCACCACATCAGAGTCCCCACCAGCAGCCCCCTTCACATCAGAGTTCCCACAAGAAGCCCCCTTCACATCAGAGTCTCCATCAGAAGCCCCCTTCACATCAGAGTCCACACCAGCAGCCCCCTTCACATCAGAGTGTCCTCCCTCTCCCTCCCCTCCCATATGTACTCACAGTTTTGAAGGCAGCTTTTCATTCCTCTCTCCAGTCATGTGATAACAAGTGATAAGGGGAGAGAGGAAGGAAAGTCTGCCGGTTGTCCATCTCCCCCTGCAGGCTGGAGGTAGCATAGCTAAATGCTCACTCCAGCATATGACAGAAGCTGCTCCTCCTGACAGTGATCACTCACTGTCAGAAATGAGCGGCTCCAGGACTGCACCCGACTGGCCCACTGAGCCATTCGGCCCACCGGGAAACTCCCGATAGTCCCGATGGCCAGTCCATTCCTGGGTCCCTCTTCTGTGCTCCTGGTCCCTCTCTCCTCTTACAGCTCCCTGTGTCCATTCAGATACAGAGCCACGGCCTGGCCCTCCCCTTTTCTCTCCTCATTGGCTGACTGGTTTTGAGCGACATCAGCGAGAGCCAATGGTGCCATGCTGCTGTCTCAGTCAATGAGGGTTGGAGGGCAGCCGAGACACTCCTGTAACATTGCTGGATCTTGACGGACCTCAGGTGTTAGGGGGTTGGGGGGGGGGGTTGGCTACTGCACACAGAAAGTTTTTTATCTTAATGCATAGAATGCATTAAAGTCGATGTAAACCCTCACATATCCAAGGTGAAGTGAACAGCCTCAGATAACACACAGAGATGAAACAAATCTCCCGATATAAGTTTTACATGTATATCTGATGTCTTCATCTGTATATATCCTTTAGAAAATGCTCTTCGTGTTGAAATTTTTCTCTTCCTGCATAGACTGGGAGTGGATTATTGGAAAACAGGCAAGACAGCTAACTGGAAGAAAAGCATACACCCCCTCTCCTCAAAGGCAAAGGAAGAAAGGGATGGGCACAGCTCTGCCCTCAGACGGCTAAACTGTTTAAAGCAACCTCCCCTGACACAAACTTCTATCTCCCGTCTCAGAGAACATGTGAGAGGATATCAGGCTGATAACAGAAGAATGTAGCAAGAGACAGCTATAGGACTCAGTGCTTTGGAGAGAGAGATAAGAAAACACTACATATATATGTGTACCCAGCTCAATTTCATGTATCAGGTTTACATCCACTTGGGCAGGGGTCAGGAACCTATGGCTAGCGAGCCAGATGTGGCTCTTTTGATGGCTACATCTGGCTCTCGCGTGGTGTGCCAATCTGCGGATTGAGCCCATAGGAAAGGCCGTGGCTTTGGCCTGGCTCTGGAGCTGCGGCCATCTTGGTACACCCAGTGGCAGCCTAGGTGAGCGGAGCGCTGATGTCATCATCACTGCCTGCTTCATCTGCTCCTGGATGTGCATATTACAGTGGGGGAGATGTGCATATTACAGTGGGGGAGACGTGGATATTACAGTAGGTGGGAGATGTGGATATTACAGTGGGGGAGATGACGTGGATATTACAGTGGGGGAGATGACGTGGATATTACAGTGAGGGAGATGTGGATATTACAGTGGAGGAGAGACATGGATATTACAGTGGGGGAGATGACGTGAATATTACAGTGGGGGAGATGACGTGAATATTACAGTGGGGGAGATGACGTGAATATTACAGTGGGGGAGACGTGGATATTACAGTGAGGGAGATGTGGATATTACAGTGGAGGAGAGACATGGATATTACAGTGGGGGAGATGACGTGAATATTACAGTGGGGGAGATGACGTGAATATTACAGTGGGGGAGATGACGTGAATATTACAGTGGGGGAGACGTGGATATTACAGTGGGGGAGACGTGGATATTACAGTGGGGGACACGTGGATATTACAATGGGAGGAGATGACGTGGATATTACAGTGAGGGAGATGTGGATATTACAGTGGGGGAGATGACGTGGATATTACAGTGAGGGCAGATGATGTGAATATTACAGTGGGGGAGATGTGCATATTACAGTGGGGGGAGAAGTGGATATTACAGTGGGGGAGATGTGCATATTACAGTGGGGGAGACGTGGATATTACAGTGGGGGAGATGACGTGGATATTACAGTGAGGGAGATGACGTCGATTAATTAGTCGATTAATCGGTTAAAAAAAAGAACATTAAGACCACCCTATGCCTGCATGAAGCTTAACCGCACCACGTATCAACCAGACTACAAAGCCATCAGCAAAACCATGCAGCACCAGAAGTTGCATTAATGGTAAGAAGTACTTTATTCATCAATGGTTAGCAACAGCATAACAACGTTATTAAAAGAATTCAGAGCCATGTCATGTTCGGCAACTTTGCCGTATTTCTTTGTTCTGTGATTTATCTCTTAATAAAGAACACCTGATTGTTTAATTCAGAGACTTATTGTACTTTACAAGTGTTGGTCTTACATAGAATGCACACATTTACTTATATTTCGTTTTAAACAAATTGTATGGCTCTCACGAAATTACATTTTAAAATTGTGGCGTTCATGGCTCTCTCAGCCAAAAAGGTTCCCTACCCCTGGGCTAGGGTAATATATGGACAGGCTAGGGTACAATATATACAGACTAGGGTATTATATAGACAGGCTAGGGTAGTTTATGGACAGGCTAGGGTAGTTTATGGACAGGCTAGGGTAGTTTATGGACAGGCTAGGGTAGTATATGGACAGTCTAGGGTAGTATATGGACAGGCTAGGGTAGTATATGGACAGGTTAGGGTAGTATATGGACAGGTTAGGGTAGTATGAATAGAATGCATGAAGGTAAAAAATCTTCACCCTTTACAGACATTTTTAGCCTTAGGATAAAATGAGTTTTGAAAATACACATCTAAGAGATAAACATTTATAGCAGTGGTCATCAACCCTGTCCTAAGGGCCCACTAACAGGCCAGGTTTGCAAGATAACTGAAATACATCACCGGTGATATCATTTGCTGCTCAGTGATTGCAGTATTCTAGTCTGCATCTACCCAAGGTAATACATACAACCTGGCCTGTTAGTGGACCCTGAGGACAGGGTTGATGACCACTGATTTATAGGATCATTGCTCTGCTGTGAAATATTTTGCCTGTAATTTGGAAGCTCCCACATTTAGATCTATTGTACATCAGCAACATTTAACTGGTTCCCACCCAGCCTATGGTACAATGACAGACGGGCAGGGCAGCTCTTATTCTGGAGGATGTCATATGATGTCCTCCCATTCTTAACGTGCAGCAGGGTGATCAGTGGTGCGCTGTGTCCCTTGGACACAGGGACACAGCGCATTTCACCAATCACGGTAAATAGCCAATGACGCAGGCTCATTACCATGTGATCAGCTGCATCCAGTCATAGCTGATCACATGTAAACATATGTCGGTTATCTGCATTTACTTTCCTCAGCACTGTCACTGTCTGAGGAAAGGTAAGCCAATAAGCTTATTTCTGTGACAAGGGACATTTACATTGATAATCAGTGCACCCCCCTCAGTGCAGTATATCAGTGTTCATCACTGCAGCGTATCAGTGCCCATCAGTGCTGCATGCCAGTGTCCATCAATGCCACCTTATCAGTGCAGCCTCATCAATGCCACCCATTAGGGGAGCCTCATCCATGCCAATCAGTTCAGTCTAATCAGTGCAGCCTCATCAGTGCCCATTAGTGCAGTGTCATCAGTTCAGCCTCATCAGTGCCCACCAGTGCAGCTGCATCAGTGCCCACCAGTGTAGCCTCATCAGTGCCAATTAGTGCAGCTTATCGGTGCCCATCAGTGCAGCCTCATCAGTGTCCATTAGTGTAACCTCATCAATGCAGCCTATCCGTGCCCACCAATGCAGCCTTATTAGTGCCTATCAGTGCCGCCTATCAGTGCACATCAATGCCACCTTACCAGTGCAGCGTCATCAGTGCCAATCAGTGCAGTCTAATCAATACCAATCAGTGCAGTCTAATCAGTGCAGCCTTATCAGTGCCCATTAGTGCAGCGTCATCAGTGCAGTCTCATCAGTGCCCACCAGTGCAGCCTTATCAGTGACCATCAGTGCAGCCTATCAGTGCCCATCAGTGCAGCCTATCAGTACCCACCAGTTCAGTCTCATCAGTGCCCACCAGTGCAGCCTTATCAGTGACCATCAGTGCTGCCTATCCGTGCCCACCAGTGCAGCCCATCAGTTCCCATCAGTACCACCTCATCACTGCAGCCTATCCGTGCCCACCAGTGCAGCCCATCAGTTCCCATCAGTGCTACCTCATCACTGCAGCCTATCCGTGCCCATCAGTGTAGCCTATCAGTGTCCATCAGTGCCACCTCATTAGTGCAGCCTATCAGGGCCCATCAGTGTCACCTTATCAGTGCCCACCAGTGCAGCCTTTCAGTATCATCTATCAGTGTCCACCAGTGCAGCCCATCAGTTCCCATCAGTGCCACCTCATCACTGCAGCCTCTCCGTGCCCATCAGTGTAGCCTATCAGTGTCCATCAGTGCCACCTCATCAGTGCAGCCTATCAGTGCTCATCAGTGCAGCCTATCAGGGCCCATCAGTGTCACCTTATCAGTGCCCACCAGTGCAGCCTTTCAGTGCCGTCCATCAATGCCCACCAGTGCAGCCTATCAGTGTCCATCAGTGCCACCTCATCAGTGCAGCCTATCAGTGTCCATCAGTGCAGCCTATCAGTGTCCATCAGTGCTCACCAGTGCAGCCTATCAGTGTCCATCAGTGCAGCCTATCAGTGTCCATCAGTGCTCACCAGTGCAGCCTATCAGTGTCCATCACTGCAGCCTATGAGCTGGTAAAGTGGTGTCCAAGCCTCTTATTCCATCTTGCAGGACTGGTGATCAGCGGGTGCTTGTGCTGTGTGCTTTGCTGTGTAAGGTATCTTCTCACCTGCTCCGCTCCAGTCCCTAAACTATACCCTGCTCTGGCGCTGCCCCACAAGTCATGCCCACCCCATGCCGCTCCACAACTAATGCCTCATCCTGCTTGGCCGCTCCTCAGTCGCTACAGTGTACACAGGAGGTGACGTGACACTGTATGCTGGAGGCAGAGACATGCAGTGCCAGTGGAGTTTTGTATATTGCTGTTCCCGCTGCACAGAAGTGCGGCCGTCCCTGCTCAGACTGCCGCCAGGGTCCAATGGACCCACTGGGACCCATGGTAGGGCTGAACCTGCTGAGCCGCCATTCATAGAAGCCGAACTATAGCTTCTATAAAAGACACAACATCTTTAAATGGACAGGTGGATGTTTGCTAGCCCCACCCCTCTATTTGGGGATCCTGTTTTATTCTTAAAAGCTGTAGTACTGTTATGTTATGTCTCTTATGTTTTAGCTAAACTTAGGCTTTAAAACCACATACAGCTTAACCAGTTATAGACCTGAACATTTTCCTTGTTAATGACCAGGCCATTTTTTGCGATAAGGCACTGCGTCACTTTAACTGACAAATGGGTAGTTGTGCGATGTTGTACCCAAACAAAATTTTCCCCACAAATAGAGCTTTCTTTTGGTGATATTATATCACTGCAGCGTTTTTATTTTTTGCGCTATGAACAAAAAAATAGCGACAATTAAAAAAAAAAAACAATATTTTTGACTGGAGGAGGAGACATATCGCTGTGCCTAGTCACTAGGAACAGCAGATCTGTCTCTCCTTCCCTATCAGAACGGGTGTGTGTTCACATGCACATGGGGCTCCCCCGCCGTGCAGCGGGTGTGCATGCCTATTATCGCCCTTAAAGGTGCTGACATACACCTACGACGACTTGAGGGATCGTGCTGACCTACCGCAGTATAATGATGGCGGCTGGTCGGCAATTGGTTAAAGGAAACCTATAATTAGATAAATATGGGGGTTACCATTTATACCTCTTTTAGAAATACTATTTTCCTGGGCGTGATGATGGCCTCATGCAGGGGTCTCCAAACTTTCTAAACAAAGGGCCAGCTTAATGTCCTTCAGACTTTGTGGGAGCCGGACTGTGGCCAGTGTGAGTAGAAAATGTCCTGGCGTCAGTGTAACTAAAAATGCCCCATCATTGGCATTAGTGGGAGGAATAGTGCCCCATTGTTGGTATCAGGGGAACAAATAGTGCCCGATCATTGGTGTCAGTGCAATGAATAGTGCCTCATTATTGATGTCAGTGCAAAGAACAGTGCCCCATCAATGGTGTTAGTGGGAGGAATAGTGCCCCAAGGACAGGATCAAAGCAAGCAAAGGGCCACATCTGGCCTCCTGGCCATAGTTTGGAGACCATTGGTCTATTGCATAGTTGGGAGTTGTTTTGCAACAGTCATATCATTAAAGCAATGCCATACTTTAATCTAACCTATATAAAATAGCTGTAGTTATCATGGCTAAAGAAAAAAACAAGAAGCCTGGTAGTTAACATGTACAATGGTCCTAAGGTTTTGCAAGGTACAGTCATTAACTATATAAACAATTATTCTGCACAGTAAAAAAAAAAAAACTGTGGAAAAACACCAAATCCATCAAAACTAAGCAAAGAAGCTGTCCCCTCACATCACAAAACCCCTTCATAGCAGAATTCTCCTTGCATTTACAGCCCCCTTTGCAACCACAGACCCCCCCCCCCCCTTACATCACAGCTTCCCCCTTGCACCACAGTCCCCCCAAACATCACAGTTTCTCCCCCCTCACATCACAACCCCCCCTTGCAATCGCAGACCCCTTCCTCACATCACAACTCCCCCTTCCTCACATCACAGCCCTCTCTCCTATCACAGTCCCCTTGAAATAAGAGAGCCCCCTCTCACAACACAGCCCCCGTTGAAACCACTACCCCCCGCCTCACATCACAGCCCCCACATCACAGTCTCCCTTTACATCATAGTCCCTCACACATCACAGCCCCCCTTGCAATCACACGTCCCCCCTTACATCACAGTCCCCCTTGAAATCACAACTCCCCTCCTAACATCACAGCTCCCCACTCTCACATCATAGCCCCCCTTACATTACAGCCCTCTTTGGAATCACACATCTCCCCTCACATCACAGCCGCCTTGCAAATATAGTCCCCCCCTGCAATCACAGTGCCCCCAATAAACCAAAGCACCCATTGCAGTTACAGCTCTCCTCCCTTTACAGTCCTACATTAACACAAGGAGGACAGGAGGCGCATCAGAGTGGACTGCTCTTCTGTGTGTACTCACCTGCCTGCCGCTGCTCCAGCTGTTAAACTTACAGCAGGGCAGAGGGCGGGAGGCACAGCAGGTCTGCAATGAGGGTGGGAGCTGCCCAACTTTTCTTGTTAACAAACAAGTGATTGGTTGCTAGGACTGCCTCAGAACCCAACATCCGCTTATTAATTTTAAAATGTGGGCAACTCCTGCTCTCAGTGCAGGCCTGCCATGCCTCTTGCCCTCTGCCCTGCCAGGGACAGGCAGGCAAGTACACATAGAAGAGGAGTCCTGGCTGCTAAGTGGTGCACCTGATGTCCAGACAGGACTGTCACTCGAACTGTGTCTAGACTGTGGACTGCCATTTGATGGATGACACCTAATCTAGAGCTATTTAAAAAAAAAAAAAACCTGGCCTCTTTAGCTCAGTGGGGGCGCGGGGGGGGGGGGGGGGGCATGGAAGAAAAAGGACTATTTCTTCACCTTCAGGTGCAGTGAAGTAATTTGCAGTGCAGCAGTTCCTGATAATTAAACTTAAGTTCCAGCCTCTTCTACAGTATGTCAAACCTCTGGAGCAATCCATCGGATTGATATAAAATAAGCCAGGACTTTCGTTTAATAATAATATTACTCTGCTCCAACGCTGACTTTCAACACAGAGCTTTCCCCTTCAGTACTTTACTTCCTCCACTAGAAGTTCCCCAGTTTGATGACCAGCATCATTCATCCAACTTCTTCTGAGCTGAGACTGTCCTGGGCCTGTGACTGTATGGTGACTTTTCAGGTGAAAGGAGAAGCAGCACAGTGATGAGCTCATCTTTCTGTTGCTTTGCCCTCGCCTTTCTGGTCTCATTCAATAGGGGCAGTTGAGTGCCCCATGCAGGGCAGAGTTTTGCCCGCACGAGAATGCAGAGGTGTTGCATGCATGTCTGGCAGGCAGTCCCACACGGCTGTGTCCTAATGTCAGATCTATGTGGAATGTAATGCAACATGGGATATACGGTATGTAATAATGATTACAGAACTACGTTAATTTATATCTTTTATATCTGCCTAAAGTTCCTCTCTAAAATAAACTTGTCATTGAATAAATCAAATGAACCTGATCACCTGCTCTCTGGATAAGAGAAAGTTATTACGCTTGTCAAGTGTTAAAACATGAAATAAGTGAATAAATTGCTGACGCCTAGAGGTGGCTTCATGAATCAGCATGCATCTTTACCATAGCGTTAATTTACAAATTCCAACAATTCCTGCAAAACTGAGAGCTAATCTGCCTCCTTATACACCTTCCTATTATTAGCCAGTCACAGTGATGTGTAAATATGGAGATTCAGGAGGTGGCAGATCAGCCCATGCCTTTTGAAATATCAGAATTCATGCATTAGAGGGTTCCAGGTTTGGAGGTTTTAATAAAAATGTACATACAGACATCAGATTCATGTACTTAGTTTATATTTTTACCAACTTACAGGTATACATTTTGATTGTTCAATATTTTTTTTATTGGAAATGTCAAATTAGCTTTGTACAGAACCCAATGCAAACAATGGTGGTTCCAAACATCACACAGGTGTCACATCAGGAATAATATAATTAGTTAAATTGTGTTGTCTTACATCATAGATAACAGTTAAAGTGGAATCTCACCCTAAAGGGAAACTTTCCCTTTATGCACTCCTCCCCTTCTATAACTTATGGCATATGATAATTGTTTTTGGGGATCAGGTACCTAGTTTCCATAGGTATCCGCTACCACTTCTGGTCAGATCGCCTAGGCCAGGGGTGTCCAAACTTTTTTCAGAGAGGGCCAGATTTGATGAAGTGAACATGCGTGAGGGCCTGATATTTTTTGAACCATTAAAATTCAGTCTAAGTGTGTTTGTCCAAGCACTAATACACTGCCCAACAAGAATTCTCCTGCCTTTGCAGCTGTGTGTGGCTCTCTGTGGGCATGTTATTTGGATATATATATATATATATATATATATATATATGAGAAATATATTCATTTATTTTCAGAATGAGCACACACAGCTCCATAGGGGTTCAGTAGGAATGTACTTCCTGACTGCCATCCCTATCTCCATCTGCTACCTGTGTAGAGGGCCGTCATCAGGGGGGGACAGCTGATCCAACTGTATGGGGCCCCTGGGGCCCAAGGGACCTGCTCGGGCCAGAAGGCGGCAGAACGGGTGAAGGGGAGCCATGTTGTGCACTATAGAAATGATCTTGCTGCTTCTGCTGCTCTCTTTGTCATTGAGCTCAGACATCGAAGCTCTTTACTGACACCTCTGGCTACTATGTACATGTGCACCCCTTGTGTGAGCTGCCTGTACTGTGCTCCTCTGTGTCAGCAATATGTCAGCTTTGTGAAAATGAGCTGGGACTAGGTAGGAAGATTTCCTTTACAAGTATGGGCTTTGAAGGAAAGGGAGGGGGACTGCTTGTGTACAGGGAGAGGACAGAGGTTTATGTGTTTACAGATTTGTGCATGTGTGGGGCTGACATATTGACATATATACACACAGATGGGGGGACTCACATATATACATGTGTAAGGGGGGCTGGCACATATACAGGTGTGGGGGGGCTGATATATATATACACAGGTGTAAGGGGGGCTGGCATATATACAGGTGGGAGGGGAGCTGACATATATACAGGTGTGAGGGGGGAGGCTGACATATAAACAAGAGTGTGGGGGCTGGCATATATACAGGTGTGGGGGCTGACATATATACAGGTGTGAGGGGGAGGCTGACATATAAAAAAGTATGAGGGGCTGACATATATACAGGTGTGAGGGGGGCTGACATATATACAGGTGTGAGGGGGGGAGGCTGACATATAAACAAGAGTGAGGGGGGCTGGCATATATACAGGTGGGGGGCTGACATATATACAAGTGTGAGGGAGGCTGGCATATATACAGGTGGGGGGGGGCTAACACGTATACAGATGTGTGTGGGGGTGGGGCTGAAATATATACAGGTGTGTTTGGGGGGTTGACATATATAAAGGTGTGAAGAGGGCTGGCATATATACAGGATTGAGGGTGTGGGCTAAAATATATACAGGATTGGGGGGGGGAGCTGAGTGTATAAAGGTGAGGTGGTCGGTGTGTGGATCCCATGGGTAAGCCTTGAGAAATGTTGGGGGCCCAGGCCTTAAGCTTTATTAAGGGCACAAACATTTCTCATGGCTGGCCCGCCTGTGTAACCAATCAGGCTTCCAAAGCAGGTTTGAATCTGGGGTGTACCAGCATCACCAGCAGATGTGCTCCAGAATCACCATTTCCAGATGGAAAGTTGTGCGGTGGACTGGTGCAGTACAGCAATGCCTGATTAGAGAAATAAACCACTCAGCAAGATAGCTGTGCCCTTTGATCTCATCTCAAGGTCTAATTTTCAATTCTGATGGAAGAGAACGTCCAAATATAAAGTAACACGTAAACAACTGATATTTGATACCTTTTCACAAAAGGAAAATTACGTTTCTTATAGTGAATTTTAGCTTACATTAAAGTTACAGAATTGCCCTTCTCTTCCCACCATATGAATTTTTTCATGGCATGGAAAAATTACGAGCCAGCTTTATAAAAGCAGAAAAATGAAACACAAAGATATGTAACACATAACTGGAATTTATATTTATTTGACAAGGATTGACGAATAAGGTAATTACTTATCATTACAATTTCATAGGATGTTGGAGGCATTAGTCATGCCATTAAAGACTAAAGTTAAAAGAGTGGGAGTAGCAAATGGCACAGGTTGATGTAATGCATTGATTGTCCTTCTTTGTAGGGAAACCATGAAAATGTATGATTGCCGTCACATGCAATTCACTGTACTACAGGTGTTAACTGTTACAAAAGAATTCTATACAATTCAATAACAGCCCACTATAATTTAAAGAATTCTTTGCATTATGATGGCTTTAAAACACTCAGGCTGATTCAATAATTAGCAGAAGGAGCAATAACATAATTACCAAGTACAATAAGTCCTAGAAAATCAAAACTAGAACACAGTTTATAGAACAAGATGGAGTCTGGTTGGCTGTGATTACTTTTTTTATATTTAGTGGTTTTCTCCCTAAATTGCAAGCCAAACTATCCGTAAGTAATATCTCATTTCAACCTAAAGGATTACATGGAGTAGGGATTTGGAAGTTTGGTCCCCAACCAGAACTCACCAGAAGCAAGAGAGCAGGTGGACTAAAGGATTTCATAAAGGGTACAGTTACCTTCTTTGTCTTCTCCAACCTGAAGTTTACAGTATCTAAAGCCAAAACTTTTTTGGGGATCAAGTGGTAAATTTCTAAGAACCTCTATCAGGTTTTAATTACTGTCTAGGTATATTTACTCTCTCTACTTGTCCTGAAACTTAAAGCGTATCTAAGGTCACAGGCTAGGTTCACATATTTATTTATTTAGTACAGCTACTTACATAGCGTCATATTAGCCCCTGCCTTCAAGGTGCTTACAAGCTAAGGTCCCTAACTTACATACACATACTAGAGCCAATTTTGACAGGAGCCAATTAACCTATCAATATGTCTTTGGCATGTGATAGGAAACCAGAGTACCCGAAGGAAACCCACGCAGGCACAGGCACAAGGAGAACATGCTAATTACACGCAGGTGGTGCCGTGGCTCTGACTCGAACCCACAACCCCAGTGCACATATTTGTGGTTCTGCGTGCTGCTTTTGAATGGGCTGCTGTACCTGTGTTTCCTGAAGGAAAAGGTCTCTAAACAGTTTTTAAAAACATGGCTTTTCAGTAAGTGGTGGTAACATTAAGATTTAAAGACACCTCTGCGTGTTTTATCAGTAGCGGCTGCTTGCCAGTGTGGGAACATGTGCGGTTCCCTAGCCATAGGGACCTCAGTAAACCTAGCCATAATGTAAAAAAATATATTTACTTCCTCGTTGAATTTTTTATTATTATTTCTAACCTACTCATAATATAATAATCTGAATGATGTTGATGTTTGTAAATTTACTTTGTGAAGAGCCCCACACATTTACTTGAATTCTGTGACATATATTCACTATGTCCTGTGATAGGCACTGCTGTGTCACACATTTCACAGAGCCTTCTTTCTGAACTACAGAGGAGCTAAGATGAGGTGTTTCAGAAGGGTAATTGGTACAGGAATCACTGCTTACAGGCAGCAAGGTACCATGGGATACATAGTCATTAGAAATTGAAAGTAAACAGCAGAGGAGAAGCTGCAAAGCATGATGGGAATCCAGGAAGTTGTAGAACAAGATCATTAGCAGACAGGCAGAGCTCACAACAGGAAGGAGTTTTTTTTTTAAAGTAAGCTTTTATTAGATTACCAATAATATTTACTGTATTGTTTGTTTTGTTATTTATGTTCCATCAGTGGCGTAACTAGAACCTTCAGGACCCGATGCGGGAAACCATGAATGGCCCCCCCTGCCGCCCTTCCATCTGAGCCCCGGGCTTCCAATTTTGGGAGGGTGTCCATGGACATCCTAGCAAAACAGAGCTTCCCGCATGCCCCCTGGGACGTGCATCCAGCGCAATCACAGCAGCCCTATGCCATGTGATCAGTTGATCACGTGTAAACAGACTTGCCGGTTATCTGCTGGCCTTTTCTGCCCATACTGTGTATGCGTTAGGAAAGGACTACCATTAACTGTCAAGAATGTCAGTAAATTGTTTACACTGATAATTAGTGCCCCAATCAACAGTGCCATCTATCAGTGCTCATCAATGCCACCTATTAGTGCCCATCAATGCTGCCTATCAGTGCTCATCAATGTTACCTATCATTGCTCATTAATGCTGCCTGTTAGTGCCCATCAATTCTGTCTATCAGCACCACCTATCAGTGCTCATTAATGCCGCCTAACAGCGTCCATTAGTGCCACCTATCAGTACTCTTCAATGCTGCCCATCAGTGCCCATCAATTCTGCCTATCAGTGTTCCTCAGTGCCCATCAGTGCAGCCTATGAGTTCTGCCTATCAGTGCTCATCAATGCCCATCAGTGCCACCTATCAGTGCCCATCAATGCCACCTATCAGTGCCCATCAATGCCACCTATCAGTGCAGTCTATCAGTGCACATCAATATGGCCTATCTATGACCATTGGTACCTCCTATCAGTGCCCATCAATGCCTCCTATCAGTGCTCATTAATGCCTCTTATCAGTGCTCATTAATGCCTCTTATCAGTTCCCATAAATGCCTCCTATCAGTGCCCATAAATGCCTTCTATCAGTGCCCATCAGTACCTTCTATCAGTGCCCATCAGTGCCTATCAGTGCCCATCAGTGCCTCCTATCAGTGCCCATCAGTGCCTCCTATCAGTGCCCATCGGTGCCTTTTATCAGTGCTCATCAATGCCTTCTATCAGTGCTCATCTGTAAATCCTATCAGTGCCCATCATTGACTCCTATCAGTGCCTCTCTTCGGAAGCCTTCTATCAGTGCCCATCAGTGTCTTCTGTCAGTGCTCATCAGTGAATCCTATCAGTACCCATCAGTGCCTTCTATCAGTGCTCATCAGTAAATCTTATCAGTGCCCATCAGTGCCTCCTATCAGTGCCCATAAATGCCTCCTATCAGTGCCCATAAATGCCTCCCATTGGTGCCTTCTATAAGTGCCCATCAATGCCTTCTATCAGTGCTTATCAGTGAATCCTATCAGTGCCTTCTATCAGTGCTCATCAGTAAATCCTATCAGTGCCCATCAGCGCCTCCTATCAGTGCCCATACATGCCTCCTATTAGTGCCTCCCATCGGTGCCTTCTATCAGTGCCCATCAGTGGCTTCTATTAGTGCTTATTAGTGACTTCTATCAGTTTCCATCAGTGCATTCTATCAGTGCCTTCTATCAGTACCCATCAGTGCCTTCTATCTAACAGCACAGAGACACCGAAATACATGAAACAGCAGCACAGAGACACCAGCATTGACAGTTCTATCTCACCCTCTGTCCGTCCTCCCTCACACGAAATCACAGAGAACACAGCTGATCTGCTCCCCCTTCTCCCTCCTCCCCTCTAGCTTTGCACTTGACAGCCCGCGGAGCACATGGCGGGGAGGAGAAGGGGGAGCAGATCAGCTGTGTCCTCTGTCATCCCATGCGAGAGAGGATGGACAGAGGGGGAAATAGAATGTCAATGCTGGTGTCTCTGTGCTGCTGTTATATGAGAGAAATGCTCTTCGCTCAGAGCCGTGTGATTGCAACCCCACTGGGCCCCCCACGGTAATGGAATGCCAGGGCCCCATTGCAAGTGCGACTGTTGCGACCCTGTTAATTCTGCCACTCTGTTCCATATTTCTTTTGGTTTGTTTAAAATACCATTGGAAGCATTTTGTTGTACAGGTTTGATCAGTAAAGAACTGCACTGTGAGTAGTAGAATAGATAAAATGGGAAACATTTATTTTTTTCATTTTTGATTGCGTAAGGGAGGGTTATAAACCATGTCAGTTTTTTTTAGCAATCTGTACCCCACTGGGCAAGATTTCCCTTCCATTCAGAGTGAGGGGATCCGTGTCCCCACTGAAAGTTTTCCCCTCTATCTCTGCTCTGGTGAGCGCTCAAAATTTGTCATTTTCTCTCACTTTCACTCTCTGTGAAAACAATAAACAGGACAAATAGAGAGGGTGAATCTCCCTACCGTGGGCAGAGAGAGAATTTAAAACCAGCCAAGTGTTGTAATCCCTTTCCACTCAAAAAAAAAAAAAAAGTTTTTCTTTTATAAAGTTATAACATAAGCAAAACACAAAACACAGTGGTCAGGGCTGACACCATGCAGCCCATAAAAAACCTGTGTTGTCAGCCCAGAACAGGGCTGAAAAGCTAAATGAATTTCTGGCAGACTGCATGGTTTTGAAAAGGTTTAAAATGTGAGGAAATGTGGATGTATTGCAGAGATGGTATGCATATTTTTTTGTCTATGAGGGGAATTTTGGAGAGCTTTTCCTCTCACCTCCTGATGTATGAGGTGACAGGACAAGGTCATCCTGCACCCGGGGCGAAAATGGCGAATTGCACCCCCCCCCCCCCAATGGAGAAGAGGAGGAGAAGACGCTCGCTTGTCCCCCCCCCCCTTTCCCTGCCTGCCAGGCTGCATGTTGTGAGGGTCTGGTATGGATTTTGTTTACATTTCAGCTGTCAGCGGGGAAGCCCACTGCAATGTATTAAGCTGATTTAACCTGAAAGTTCAATTGAGCTATAGCCCACCTTCGCATTAGGCCAATTTGGCATGCGATTTGACATATTAAATCGCATGCCAAATTGGAGCCTATTGCTGGCTGAATAGGTGCGCCGCCGACTTTGCGGTCCTGCACCGATTGCTAAAAGTAGTTCCTTCGCTACTTTTGGCAACTTCTGGAGTGATTTGAATAGACATCTGTGCATGAACCCGCACAGATATCGGTCAAATCGCCCCCAAAGTCGGACTGAAATGCCGGTTCGAACTTGCACAATTTCAAACTGGCCCTCAGTGTGAACGTTGGCTTAAGCACATTCCTCAAGGTGCTTACAATATACACATTCAATGTCTTTGGGATCACTGATTGGCATTTCCATGGTATGGGCACATCATTGCTTTAAACCTAAAGTTGGAAAAAAGAAAAACTGTACCTGTAGAAAATCCAGTTTTCTTGTGACATTTTGTAAACTCAATGTTGAAATAGGTGACAAGAGCATGGATGTAATCATTCCGCTGTACTTGTAGACAGAAAGCTGAAGTAAATGCCAATTCTTCCGGCTTTACTGTGTATATGTCAATTTCCTATTAAAAAATAATATTTACTTATTTGTCACCTTGCAGTGATAGATAACGTTACTCACATTAGCTACATATTTTAAATGTTACAGATACAAATACGTACATTGATACAAATCCAAATGGTACAGCAAAGTACTTCAAGAGCATGAACCAATGACCTTGTGGGACGGATGCTTAAAACTGCCCCATTTAACATTTTATATAGCTGGTAGGTATTCTTTGCAGTTGGGTAGAGGCACTATCCATCTACAGTTTATAAAAGTGGGATAACTATTAGGTCACAGTACACTTGCATGTGCTGGGCAGATTGAGAGTGAACCTTAGCCCCCGTACACACGGTCGGACATTTCCGATGGAAAATGTCCGATCGGACCGTGTTGTCGGATAATCCGACCGTGTGTGGGAGCCATCGGATTTTTTCCGTCGGAATGCCCGACCAACAAAGTTTGAGAGCAGGATATAAAATTTTACGACAACATGATCCGATCGGACTTTGTAGAGAATTCCGATCGGACAAAGTGCCACACATGCTCAGATCAAATTACGAGACCAAAGCTATTGGCTACTAGCCTGAACGTAGTCCCATCGTAACGAATGAACGTCATCACATTCCGAACGATCGGATTTTCCGACAACTTTGTCCAACCGTGTGTATGCAACACCAGTGTCGGACAAAACCCGTTGGAAAAAATCCGACGGATTTTGTGGTCGGAATGTCTGACTGTGTGTACAATGGCTAAAAGTGAACTTGTCACAAATTAGGACTATTTAAACTGAGATTATGTTGGAGATGAAAAAAAATGCATAGGCTAATGCTGCATACACACAACCGGACTTTCTGGCAGAAAAGGTCAGACGGTCTTCCCGACGGTCTTCCTGTCTTAGTTCCAACGTAGTTCCGACTGAACGGACTTGCCCACAAACGAAGTCTGTTTGTTTTGAACATGATAACGCACGATGAGTTTAGAAAAGGAAGTTCAATAGCCAGTAGCCAATAGCTGCCCTTGCGTTGTATTTGGTCCATCGGACCAGCATACAGACAGTTTTCCCGATAGAAATTGATTCCGTCGGACAGATTTGAAACATGTTCTATTTCTAGGTCCCTCTGAATTTTTGAAGACAAAAGTCAGATGAAGCCCACACACGATCGTAATATCCAACAGAATCATTCCATCGGACCTTTTCTGCCAGAAAGTCCAGTCGCAATAAGTTTACCTTTGAGATAAACAACATCTCAAAACAATCAGAAATAATGGAAGCTCAGGTTATATAAAATTTGCCAACTTTCCCATAGAAATTGTGCTTGGCTTTGCCTAAGCCACCCACCGCCTAAGGCGCTCTGTTTTTCCTTTATTGTGACAGGTGACTTTTTTGACCAATAGTGGTGTTCAAGTGGTAGGACTATGGTCAACTTTTACTAGAAGAACTGGGATTTGCATATAACATCAGCTTCCTATATCTCTCGTCCTAACGATAATTATGAGACCCACAGGGTAACCTCTGCTCATGTAGTATTTAATCACATGCTCAAATTAAATTGTTCAGGTTTGTGAGAGGTATACTTTAAAGTCTGTTTGAAACATCAGTTTGAATCAGTTAAATACTACATTCTAGGTACATTAAATTAAAGGGAGTGCAAAGTTTTAAAGTTGGCTTTATTGAAAACAGCTGCAGTTTGAGTGGAAAACCTCTTTATAGGGAGTCAGTGGTTTCTCTGCCGAGGTCCAACACATCCCTTGCTGAGTCAGAGCCGCTTCCCAAGCAGTGGGGAGCATGAGCATTGTTGCTTGCAAAGATATAGCTCTGAATATTTAGGAGGACCATTGCTTCCCTACAGAAAGCATGGGTCCCACTTTGTAGCTTCTGGTAAGGGTTATCTTTTTCTATTCAGTCTGTGACTGTTTCTTAAACCAATTGTAACACTTTGCATACTGTATTGCACACAATATTGGAATCTACTTGATATCTCCAGATAGGAATGTTGACAGTCCCTCTGCCAACAGTTCTAACTTTAGTATGACTTTCACCAATAGATTCCAAACTTTTTTTTTTTCTTTTTAAAAGTGGGGGTGTCCTGTACAAGTATAGAGAGAGCTTGGATGGATCAGGTGCTGGGCTTTCTATTTCCCGGAAGTTTTTTTTTAAACTATAGAGTATTTGTATAACAACTTTACAGGTGCCTCTTTGTTCAGTAAGTATTCCAAGTTTTGTGTGAGATTATTGGATAGTGCTATGACACAACACAATGGCTGAAATTTTGAGGCCTCATCTAAAACTTAAGGAAAATTAAGTGAACCTCTACTCAAAATGTTAAGTATATGTATAGCTCAAACTTTTATTTTTGGATAGATTACGGAATGGTTAAAACCATTGGCAGACTATTTTTTGCTGTCTGCATACCACTGAGCAAATCCTTCACTTCACCCAACAGGAAGTAAGAGAAAAAAAATGAAAGTAAAGGGATTGGGGGAGATTTCACTTTACTTTCTGTCCATGTGACAGCAGGACAAGAAATAAGGATAGTGGTTGTCACCAGGACAAAGGAACACAGACAGTAACTAATAACCTGTGCAATCTTTGGCCATGTACTAGGCACAGTTCCAGAGTTCTATAGACTTGACATAGAAGTTAAATATCTCTCCAAGCAACAGGCATATCTTATAGGACATTGAATACCTCAAAAAGGTCTAACAAGGCTTAGGGAAGGAGAACAACCTCCACAGATGGATAGATGGATTGATGCTCTATGTCAATCAGCAGTGGGCCACCCGTTCAGCAAATCTCAAGAACGCCAGCTCACACCGCAAAGACAGTTAAGCATTCCAATAGATTTGGTCCAGGTGGTCATACATAAAAGAAAAGGGGATTGAGCATCAAGAAGTATTTAAAACCATATTTATTTGTAAAAGGTAAACTACTCGCATAATGAGAGAAATAACAGGCATATCTTAAACAAACATTGGACACGATGACATCACCGCTAAGCTCCTCCCAACATCCTTGCGTCCAAAAATACATTGTCACCTCTTTCTCACCAATAGCGCTGAGGAAGCACAGGGCAGGTAAGGCTTACACCAATGGTGGAAGAAATAAACATTGCATAGTCTATGGGCTGCTTTAGTCATAGTTAGCAAAGTCCATAGGAGTCTTCCAATGGCTCATACTGCACATGATATAATAAAATCAATTCTGTGATGTGAAATGTTTTTCTTCTCAACAGAAATGAATGAGCACAAAAGAAAAAACAAAAATGTCTCTCTGCAATGAGAATTACCAAACCTTTATCAAACAGGAATTGGTCACCACTTGCTTTGGGTCTACTATGTCCACAAGCGGCTCCTTTATGGCCACATCTCTGATGCACGTCATGTCAAATCCATAGACATTCTCCCACCCTGTTAACACAAAACAGTTGAACACAAAGTTTACACACTAAGATTTACCAGGTTTCCATACAAAATGCTGCGGGCTGTCTAGATTTTAAAACAACTTTTCTTTCCTTTTTACCATTTTTTTTATCAGAGATACATACATGAATACAAAAGAAGTAGCAAACATGTTTTCTAAGATTATGTAATGTATATAAAATACACAAAGGAAATTTATCCATGTGTCCTATTAAAGAAATACAGTTCTAAATAATCTGCTTGAATAGACCAGAGTATCATGGGAGGTGTGCTATAGTTACATCACGCATAAGACCTCCTGGCCAACCAATGACTGGTGCATTTCACTGAACATATCTCTGGACTCTACCATAAGTCCATGACCAATACTGCTAGAAAGACTCAAGTAGGTGAGTTGAAAAAGAGAATAAAATAGAAGAAAATCAAAGCAGAAAACCTATAGATGAAGCTAGTCAGATTTTTCTAGTGGTTTTCTCCAGAGATATCGAATCCAAGAGTCCCATGTTTTTTCAGACAAAGGCAGTTTATCATTCAACATAGCCATCAGTTTTTGATTTAGCATTAGCCATGACATTTTGCCATTTATCTATGCAAATGGAAGAAATAAGGATCTGGCAATCATTATTATGGCTGCTATGAATATAAATGAGATCAATCGTTTGCTGTGTCTCAGTGCCTCTTCCATGGTTTGGTTAAGAAAGGCTTGTAGTGGGAATTTCTTAGGGCTGATTTGGGTCATAGAAACATAGAAAAGCGATGGCAGAAAAAAGATTGAGTCTGCCTGTTTTTTTTATATTCATGGTTTATATTTTTTCTTTGTTATTTTTTGTTTTTAGTTACCTTTTTTGAGTATAGATCCGAATATAGATAGATAATATGTTGGGTCAACAAAAATATAAAATTGTATATGCAGATCCAAAGTCTTTTGACCTTTGGGCATGGTTACTTTGCCTCCAATCAAATGGTGCTGCATGTCAGGATACAATAATCGCAGTGGGAAATTTGGCCATCTGGGCAGTATAGCGTGGATGGAGAAAAATGTTTGTATTTTTCTGTTCAGCCTGCAGGCTATATGAAAAAAAGAAGTGTGTGTCTGGTCAGCTTTATTTATAAATTGCAACTTAAGCATGCCATCACTTTTTTCCAGAATCCCAGAGTACGATATGGTGTACCATATTGGTCACCAAATCTTTAAATTGTATTTTGGGATATAGGAGGGCATAAGTGATCTCAGATTCGGATCTTCTGAGATCATGGAGATTAACATGGTGTCTTTAATATAAAGTAGAGCTCCAAGCTAATGTTTGGGAGAAAGGCAAAAACCTCTGTCAGGCCTTTATTGCTGCTTTTTTTTACCATTGGCTAGGATGGAACTCCAAAGACAAGCAGCTTTAGGGGACCAGTCGTATAGAGAGGAAGAAGCCTGTGGGAGCAAAGGCTAAGGTAAGTATTCCTGGTAGTCAGTGATTATTTTGTTGATGAAATTAACATGATTTTAGTCGACTAAAATACGACTAAAACTAAAACAATTCAGATGTCTAAAACTAAAATGGCATTTTACTCGAAATACAATGACTAAAACTAAATTGAAATTTGACGTCAAAATTAACACTGCTCTACCATATAAGAATAAGTAAGGGCATATACTAAGCTGCTGAACAAAAAAATACAAATAAGAAAAAGGCTTTTCTTATTTTTATTCCTAATATTTAATCTTGGTAATATATTCAGGTAATATGTTCAATGGCGTTACAGCCAACAGAGTTTACAGATTTTTTTTTTTTTTTTTTGTATATACAGTAAAACTTTAGTTTGAGAGCGTTTTGCAAGACAAGCAACATTTTTTGATTTTGACTTGATATAAAACCAATGTCCTAATATACAAGTAGCGTCATGTCACAACTTGAGTATAAAAGAGAAGAAAGGCGCATAAGTTTAGCAATACAGTTACTTTTAATAAAGGTACAACATTTAGAAACTGACATGGTTGATGATTAAAAGAGGCACATCTAAATATGTAGGCACCCAGGGTAAAGCTGTCCATATAGACCATCCTCCTCACCACCATTGACGTCATCCCTTCCTTGTTCTCCACGAGCCATTTAAGCCTCGCTTTTAGATCGCTCTACTGCAAGGTAGTCTTCCTGCTCTTGATTGCAGACAGACAGCAGTGAGAGCTGGCTGTGCGGGGGATGGTCTATGTAGATAGCTTTACCCCAGATGCCTGCATACTTAGTGTCTCTTTTAATCATCAACTATGTGAGTTGCTAAATGTTGTACCTTCATTAAATGTAACCATATTGCTACACTTAGAGGCACCTCTCTTCTCTTTTATACTCTGTATCTCCTGTTGGATTTTGCTTCTAATCCACTTGTAGAGGCTTCCATTTGTGGATGGACATTTGATGGTTACACAACCTATCACATTGCTATAATTTTTTTATATGGGCTATAGACTGAAGGACTTATGAATAAATAGTTGTAAAACAAATAATTGGAGTTTCCATTATTTCTTATGGGGAAATTCGCTTTGATATACAAGTGCTTTGGATTACAAGGATGTTTCCGGAACAAATTATACTTGCAATTTAAGATTTTACTGTATTTTAAAGTTGCACTTCTATTTGTCAAAAAGCAATATTTTTGTTTGTTCATGAAACTTGGTTTTATTTATGAAGAAGGCTAAATTTGTGTCTGTAGTACATGTTCAAACCTTAATACCATAAATAATAACATGTTATTAGATTTTTACTCCAGGAGTATATAATGAGTTTGGCAATTCTAGAGAAATCTAGAGCCTAAACCAGTTTGATTTTAGTAGGCTAAAATGTATTGGAGATTTTAGTCGACTAAAATAGGACTAAAACTGAAACAATTCAGATGACTAAAATTAGACTAAAAGCTAGTCAAAAGACTAAAACAAAATCAAAATTTGAAGTCAAAATTGAAGGGCGAGTTCACCTTTTAACAAAAGTTAATAAATGCACATTTATATCGCCGATACCAAGCAGGTCTTCTGCAGACCCGTCAGTGTATCTGCTCGCTCAACCACAATTTTTTTTAATTGCTACAGCTAGCGAGGAAGACAAGATCCCCACTAGTCAGAGTGGGAGATCAGGGGGAGTGGGGCCGGTCCGTTCGTAACATGTTACATGTTAAACACCCTGAATATGGGTGTAACATATAACATGTTATGAAAGATACACTTATCCTTTAATACTGCTGGTATACTAGAGAAAAAAAAAAGCATTTAATCTAAAACTTATCCCGCACTGCAGGGGTAGTTTTGGATTTTTTCCCAAAGTTCCGCTTTACATGAATATCCAATAACTGGTTATAAAATACCCTTTGGTACTCTGAGACAGTATTGCATCCGATGATCAAAAATACACACAATCAGCAACAAAGTGCCCCTGGAAATTTTGGTAACAGTAGTGTGAATGATATACTCACAGTGGATCTTGAAGTCCTTATATTGTCTGTCCTCGATTGCGACGATGTACAAAGCAGCTCGGTCTGGAAACATCAGCCCTCCAGGTTTCTGTTGATGAATTGTGGGGAAATGGATCTCGTAATCTATTCACCTGACAAAGACACCACAATTTGAACTGCACATATAAAATCCAGACAAGCACCCCCTGCATGCCTCTACTATCCTCCATCATACTGTCAGACACTGTTTAATATCTGAGAGGAGAGATCAGGCTACGGGCGACCATACAGATAAAAATGTCACTTTAAATCAAAGTGATTGTCAGTCAGGGCTAAGCGCATTGAAATAAAAAGTCTACAGCTTACTGGCCTCTTTCATCTCAGCTGAAGAGCAAATGGTTGAGATTTTCAGAAGTGCGAATTGCAGTGTTACAGGTGAATTCTTTAGCTTTTAAACTATTAGCCCAAAGAATCTTTTAACAGAGGAAATTCCCTCTGAAAAAAATGGAACTCCATTGTGTAAAAAAATTACACAAAAATGCCAACTCTGCCCTTTTGCAATGTCCATGTGGTTAAAAAAAAAAGTCTACATCTATGTGCAGACTGCAGTGAAAGAACTGGTAAGGCCCCTTTCACAAAGGCATTCCATCAGTTAATTTTTATCTGTGATTAGAGTGATCAAAAATGGACTGCAATGTATCCTTATCGGCAGCTAGATGAAAACAGATAGATGTCCAATTACATCTGGGTTACTTTAGGTTCATTGGCCTTAACCCAAGAAGCTTGGGTTGATCCAACTCAACTGAGGATGTCTAGAATCACCTGTCGAGGCAGAATGGAGGGCACCCATTTGAAAGGGGTCCAAAGGAAAAATATATTGTTACCATCTAGAGTCAGTGGAGCATCTGGTTCACAGAGCCTCAACTTCTGCAAAGCTGACGCTCCTACTGTGCCATTCAAAAGGGCAAAATCTCAATGGCAACAAGAGGCTCTGGCATTTGAAAGCCATACACTGAGCACATTTTGTCTGGTTCCTAATGGACCAGCAAAAGTTTGGTCAGTTGGTGATCCTGACGCCACCACTTTGCCCAACATCCTTTGATTAAAAAAAATTGAACAGCACCTGCAGCCAATCAGATGCAGGAGTTGTGTGGGCATTCTAATAGCTGCGGAAGGGGATTTGTCCATCTGTCCTGTTTAGAACGGTTGGAGAAATCTATGGGTGTATAACTAGCTTAAGCATGGGAAAAAGGCAGGGAGTAGAATCAACTTGACTAGACATGGGGGCTCTGTGTGTAGCCCGGGCCTCTCTTTCTAGGGGTCTACATAAGAATACCGATTTTCTTTTTTTCATTTAAATAGCAGGGATTTACAGGCAGTAAAAGTTCCCACACTTTAGCAGTATTAGGCTCCCTTCACATATGCTCACTCACAGGATGGGGTCCAGTGCGTCCCTGTTCACTGATTCTAGTGCAAATCAGGTCTGAATTTGTGCCTGAATTCGCAACCTAAACTGGACCATAAGATGCACAAGACCCTTCTACAATGTGGACCACCACCACCTAAGGCTGTGTGAACCAGCTCCATTGAGAGCCAGTCACACTCTCCTGTCATGTGAATTGGATGCCGAGAAACCTGCAACCGAGTCGCATATATATAAACCCAGCCTTACTGGCTTGGTAATCAGATCATTCTCTTAAAAGCTATTTGGATGGCAAAATATAGGCTAGGAACAGAGATCAGATCTGCTGATATTTCCATTCACCCTTTATGTGACTAAAGCCTAATCTTTTTTGACATGACAGGCACTAGAAGGAGCCCGAAGCTTAATTTTCTCCAGTAGTTTAGCCATTCTATTGATATTCACTTATCCATCTCATCAGACCATTATTACAGTTGTATGGTCATTTTTGAGGTTCTGGAAGACAGCATATGTTCTTAAAGTGACCCTATGAAAAGCATCCATATTTATATTCACATAGATTCCCTTTAAAACAAACAAAGGTTCACCTGAATGGGCTTGACCCTTGATGACAGGCATTGAAGGACACACAAAAGGTAAAAAGCAAAAGTGCACCAGTCCAAAAGTTAAAACTTTTTTAGTTTTTTTTTGGGGGGGGGGGTTTAGATAATGTGTGAAAATGGTAAAGTGACCCCGCATACATACCAGCCACTTATCCCGTGCAAAGATCACAGTGTTGAGCATGGACTCGTAGAACAGGCAGTACCCCATCCATTCCGTGATAATAATGTCCACTTTTTCTACCGGCAGTTCCACCTCTTCCACTTTACCCCTAAATATTGTAATGACTGGAAAATTCACAAAAAGAAAACACCATTGTGGCCACCATTCCATCATTTACAGACACAATGCAGCAACTGTTTTCATTAATAGGAATTTACCATGAAGTGAATACCCCTCTGAGAAGCCTCACTTAGATGCCTCCCTCTTCTGTATCTTCACTGAAAGTAAGGTGAAGGATCTAATTACCAATCATGACATTAGCAGCTTCCATTGGAGACTTCTGGTACTGTATTGCAGTTTGCAATCACATGTTAAAGTGTATATATTTATAATTTTGGTTAAATCAGAGCAAGACTAAAACTCATGGTACCTTATTTTCTGCCTTGTCATATTGAGGAGACTTCCATTCACTTCTTGTTTCTAAGGTACAACAGGAAGCAAAGAAAATCCCTACAAAACAAGGGTGATTCTCTCATATACAATTATCAGACAGGTGTCACTTTTGGAGTATTTGCCCTCTATTTCTGCTCTAGGGACAACTTAAAATGTGAATTTCCAGTCACTAAGCCACAGGTTTAAACACATTCATTAGATGAATGCCACAAGCATTCGCCCGGCCTGCACACATTTTTTCCATATTCTTTCTAATGCTACAACTTTCTATGATCGTCAGCTCCACATAGTCGGCAAAATTGTATATCTTTCTGAAATACCTTAATCAGAAAAAAAATGCATTTTGTCCACTTAATGGGATCATAGTATTTATGAAAATACATGGAAAATTCATGGAGCTTGGAGGAATGCTTGTGACATTCATCAAATGAATGGTTTATAATGGTTTTATCTTAATCATAGTGACCACCAGTACAAACAGAGAGTGTGAATCTGTGTATTCAGACAGCAATAAAAATCTGAAAGGGTTCTTATCCTATCCAACATCTCTATCCAAACAAAAGAAAAAAAAGTATTGACTATACATACATTTTAAACTTGATAATAAACATAACTACATAGTAGCAGGCTCTATGTTTATTATTAAACAGATCCTCTCCCATACATCTGGGGAGTCCTCCAAATACAACATAACTGCAGCCATGATCACTCTGACTTGGGAGTGATCCCATTATCCAATGAGATATCTGTTATTAGGGTGGAGGCGAGTCCTTGACGTAATTGCACAGTACACCTAAAAGAACAAAAATGCCCAAATTGATGAAGCTATGCCCGCTTTTGAATTTAGCATAACATGACAGGTTCTATTTAAAGTGTAAGTTCTCCTTCATAACATTTTCTGCCTAATCCACCAAGTAGTTACCAACTGTCCTAAAATTGGAGCGACTATCCCCCATTCAGAAGACAATCCCTCTGTCTCTCTTTACCGAACACAATGCTTCTTTACCTTAAAGTGGTTGTAAACCCTTACAAACCACTTTGACCTACAGGTAAGCCTAGATTAAGGCTTACCTGTAGGTCCAAGAAATATCTCCTAAACCTATACGGTTTAGATGAGATTTCCAAAAAGACAGCCACCGCTGTCTATGGCGCATGCGCCATAGACAGCGGTGCGCAGGCACACCGAGCAGGCCGCAGATTGCGGCGATATGCCGCGAGTGTCGGCTCCCGCACGCATGCGTGGCAGTGACGTCATCGCTGCTCCGGCGAATCACAGCACCGGAGCAGCGAGACCTGGAAGTCACTCCGGGATCCATGGCAGCGGCAGAGATGAAGACGGAGGACCGCTTTGGGGGCTTCGTTCTCAGGTAAGTTATTCATAATGAGCTAGTATGCTATGCATACTAGCTCATTATGCCTTTGCCTTGCATTGCGTTTTTTTTCCCCCCCCATGGGTTTACAACCACTTTAAAAGGCCTTTCTTTTATTTCTGGGGTAGGGATGTTAAAGGCATAGCTCACCTTTTGCAAACGTTTAATAAATGCACCCACATTAAAGCCTCGTACACAATCTGATTTTCGGACGACCGTTCGTCCGTTTTTTGCTGCATGCTAGTCTCATTTCGAAAGTGAAGAGGTTACTCATCATACAAAAATTCTCGTACGGCAGAATTCAACTTCAGAAGGGACGTAATGTGTTTTATTGTTTTGTATGTATTCTTTCATTTGTGTGCATGCGTAGTCTTGCTCTTACCATTTTTTTCACATATGACAACAATTTTATTATAGTCTGCACATCCAGCTTTTGTCAGACAAAAAATCTGAATCGGCTGTCGAAAGCACCATACTAATGATCCGAAAATTGGCAGATCGTTCACTGGACGAAATTTTACGTTGGATTTTCGTATCATGTGTAAGGGCCTTAAGACCCCATACACACTATACAACTTTTGTTGTCTGATTTCCTTTAGATTTACCAAAACCATGTAGTGCAAGGGCCTGCCTGATTGAATACAAATTGAAACTCTTAAGGTTTGACCGCATATTATATGGTTTTGGTAAATCTAATGCCGCGTACACACGATCAGACTATCCGGCGGACTTAGTCTGGCAGACAAACCGCAGGACTGTCCAAACGAGCGGACCTGCCCACACTCGGGATTTTTGAAGCTGACTATCCGCTGTACTTTTGAAATGAACGGACTTGCCCACACACGGAGCCCATATCAGACCCTTATCCGAGCACGCTACCCGGCCGGTCAGGAAAGGGGGTGGGGACGAGCGAGCGCCCTCCTCCTGAGTCGTACCAGGCGCGCGGCCCCCCCACCCCAAAGCACCTTGTCCCCATGTTGATGAGGACAAGGGCCTCTTCCCGACAACCCTGGCCGTTGGTTGTCGGGGTCTGCGGGTGGGGGGTTTATCGGAATCCGGGAGCCCCCTTTAATAAGGGGCCCCCAGATCCCGGACCCCCACTCTATGTGAATGAGTATTGGGTACAATGTACCCCTACCCATTCACCTGTGAAAAAAATGTAAATAAAACACAACATTACACAGCTCCAGGGGTCTTCTTCCGTCTTGGGGGATCTTCTCGCCGGACTCCTCCGCTATCTTCTGCTAGCTCTTTTACTAGCGGAGGAGCCCGGCTTTCTTCTTCGTCGTTTGAGATGCTGCCCCAGGTGTTTCACATGGACAGAAGCAAAGTAGGTTTCGTGATATCTTTGTTTTCTGAGAGAGCCTTGACCTGGGCAAACCCTCTATGGGAGACGCAAAAATCTATTGTCTCGAGTTACCCTGAGTTTGTGGCCTCCTTTAACTACTTCAACCCTGGAGGATTTGGCTGGCCAAAGACCAGAGCCCTTTTTGCAATTTGGCACTGTGCCGCTTTAACTGACAATTGCGCGGTCGTGCGACGTGGCTCCCAAACAAAATTGACATCCTTTTTTCCCCACAAATAGAGCTTTCCTCCTGTACGTTTGCCTCCAAGCTTTGCAGTCCTACCTGTGCCTCCCTCACCTCCCATGTCTCCTTGTACCGAGTCAGTCAGTGAAGATGAATCGATGCACCTGAGCTTCACAAGTCTCTCTGTGGATGAGAGAACCTTTCGGAGGAGGGAGAGATTGTGCCTTTATTGTGGCCAGGCAGGTCACTTTTTGAAGTCTTGTCCTACCGGTCCAGGGAACGCTCAAACCTTGATGTCCTTTCACAGACAGACCTTAAGTGGCATTGTTTCGTCCCCAGTTATCCAGAAAGATAAGCCCCTGGTTTCAGTCACCCTTTCTTGGGCTAAGTCGTCCATCGAGATACAGGCTCTAATCGACTCTGGGGCTGCAGGCCTGTTTATTGATGCTGCCTTTGCATCGAAGCACTCAATTCCACTGCAGCTGCGTGACACTCCACTTGCAATTGAGGCTCTTGATGGGAGACCTCTACAGCCTGACCATGTGACTCATGAGATGGTTCTGTTGTCCATGGCCGTAGGGGCTCTTCACCATGAGATAATCCAATTCAAAGTTATTTCCTCACCTAAGTTTCCACTGGTTATTGGTTATCCTTGGTTACAGAGGCACAACCCCTCTTTTGATTGGCTCCGTGCTGAGCTCCTGGTCACCACAATTTAGTGAGACATGCTTCCAGAGGGTAGCCAAGGTCTCTGTGCACCTCTTCATTCTCCTCCCCGCTGGAGGAGTACCACGATTTTAGTGATGTCTTTGACAAAAGGTCAAGCCGGTAGTTTGCCTCCACACCGGCTGTATGATTACGCAATTGACCTTCAACCTGGTGTCATACCTCCTCGTAGCCTGGTTTACTCTTTGTTGGTCTTGGAGGATAAGGCCATGGAGGAGTATGTTGCAGACGCACTTTCTCTGGGTCTCATCTGCAAAGCCTCATCTCCTGCTGGTGCTGGTTTCTTCTTTGTGAATAAGAAGGGCAGTGAACTGAGACCTTGTATTGATTATAGGGGTCTCAATCGTTTCACGATTAAGAATGCCTATCCGATGCCATTGATTACAGAGTTATGTGACCGCCTCAAGGGAGCAAAACTTGATTTGAGAGGGGCATACAATTTAGTGAGGATTAAGGAGGGGGACCAGTGGAAAACTGCGTTTAATACTAGAACAGGCCATTATGAGTACCTCGTAATGCCTTTGGCCTTTGTAACGCCTCTGCGGTTTTCCAGGAATTTATTAACGATTTGTTGCAGTTATGTGCGGTGGTTTATTTCGATGATATCCTCATATTTTCCAAGTCCCTGGAGAGCCACCACACAGATGTCTGTCGTGTGCTTCAGAAACAAATAGAGAATGATCTCTATTGTAAACTGGAGAAGTCAGAGTTCCATCGTGAACAGGTTAAATTCCTGTGTCATTTCCACTCCTGGAAACTTTCGGCAGTCCTACAGTGGCTCCGACCCATGGGTTTACGTCCTCCACAGTGTTTCCTGGACTTTGTCAGCTATTATCGGAAGTTATTCAGAACTTCTCATCTCTGGTCAAGCCCCTGACTGATATGAAAAGAAAGGATGGTAATCCGCAGAGTTGGTCTCCGAAGTCCATTAAGGAAATTGAGAGTCTTAAGGCTGCCTTTGTTTCAGCTCCTGTGTTGGCACATCCTGATCCTACTTTACCTTTTATCCTTGAGGTTGAAGCTTCTGAGACTGGTGTTGGTGCCCTTCTGTCTCAACATCCTACCTCTGAGAGCGCTATGCATCCTTGTGGCTACTTTTCCAATAAATTATCACGTGCGGAGTGCAATTACGAGATTGGTGAGAGAGAGCTGTTAGCGATCATTTTTGCCCTGAAAGAATGGAGACATCTCCTCAAAGGTACCACTGTGCCGGTACTCATTGTTGTAGTTACAAAGTTGTTGTAGTTGCAGTGACAATGTGCTTTTAAATGTGGACAACTCCTGCAATTTTTAGGCATCAAAAAAATTAAAGGTGTTATAAAGGCATAATGTTTTTGAACTTGCATTATTGCATGCATTAGATCCATTGAGAACAAAAACATTGTGTGTGTGTGTAGCAGACCCACAGCACACCATAATAGCTGAAGAAGATATTGTCACCTCATGTAGCAATTAAAGTACATTTGCACTAGTGTCCAAAATAAAGCCCATTTGTGAACATATTAGACATATAAGAAACACAGACAACAGTAGTTCAAATGAAATATCAGTTTATGATCTCAGAAAAAGATTAGACATGATCAGCTACAATTTTCTGCCAAGCCACTGCCCCTCTACCCACAAAACATTCAAGGTATTTCTGTCGTAAATATTGGGCAATTTGGGAGGGCAATCAAGCACGGGCATTTTCAATAACCGTCACCACAGATGGACGAGCTGCAGCCTTTTCAGCTGGGCCTGCCACTACAGGGTCCACGTCAGTTGGCAGTGAGGCTAGGTAGCATTCCTCCTTAAAAATGATGTAGGATACAGCAACACAGGACCACATGGTTGATCTTGTAGAGTGCCAGGTTGATTGGAGTCAAAAACAGCCTGAAGCGACTTGATAGGATGCCAAAGGCATCCTTCTGACACAAGAGAGTCTGTAATTGAAGATTCTATGCTCTGGGGTGATGTTCCTCATAGGAAACGGCGTCATCAGATGTTTCCAGAGCAAAAGGCCTCATCTGTCACAAAAACAAAATTGAGGCCCTCAACATTCTCCTCAGCAGGTGGCAAGTTTAAGGTGCCATTCTGGAGCCACTTGTAGAACTCTGTCTGCATAATCACTTCTCCATCAGAGTTGTGGCCGTTCTTCCCAACATCCAAATACAAGAGCTCGTAGTTGGCAGATACTACAGCTAGCATGACTATGCTGCAAAAGCCCTATAATTAAAATAGGAGCCAGAGTTGGCTGGTGGTACATTCCGGACATGCTTGCCATCAATAGCACAATCCCACTGCTGATGGAACTGGGCAGCAAACGTCCTGCCATTGCTCTGGGTTGGAAGGAAACTTATTGAAGGAATATATGCATGTAGGCCAAAAAAAGGAACAGGAAAACCTTAAAGCATACAAGAGGACATTAACAGCATATCACAATTTTGATAATTATGTAATCAATTAATAAAATACATTAGGAAACATAAATACATAGAATGTGATCTTAAAGTTAAAAACTTACCCTAATATAGTCCTTTTGCAGGACTTGAATGATGGCTGAGCAGGTCTTTGGAATAATGACTCCCAGAGCCTGGGGGAAGGGGATCCCAGTAGTAAACTTGAGGTCCTGAAGACTTATTCCCGTCGCCAAGTACCGCAATGTGGCTCTGGAGTGATGGAAAGCCTCATACATGTGTCCTGCTTCTTAATATAGGGGGTCACCAATGGCAAGAGGTGGTGAAAGCACGGGTCCATCATCCAGAGATAATTCCGAAAGTCATACGGATTATTCTCCTGGAGCTCCCGCAGCAATGATATATGACATAATTGGTCACAATTAAGCAAACAGTTTTTGGTCCAAGAACTCCTCCTCCTCCTGTTCCTGGACTGGACTTGGGTCAAAGCAATAACTCCTAGCCCAATAATCACACATTCTCTCCTCCGTTTCTGTTTCATATGTCACAGGATCATTACAGATTCTGCGAATCCTGAGAAACTGGCCTACAGGAATACCTCTGATGGTGTGTCGAGGATGGCCAGATCTGGCCAGTATGTATTGAAGCATCCCAACCACGCAAATGAACATCAAGGAACTTAATTTCATATTTATCACTGAGCCCTGTGAATTTTAGGTTCATATTGTTGTGATTGAGATACTTCAAAAATTCATCCAAAGAACCAAAAGCAGTCAGTGGTTACTCATCTGAAAGATTGAAATTGCTCATTGTTCAAGAAACCCTTAGTCTAGAAAGGCCGCTCTATAGCATTCCCCTGCACTCCTTCTCTGGTATCTACACAAAGGAAGGTGATGGGTGGAGGAGCTGGGCCATCACATAGAGTAATTAGACACTCCAAGACAAGGTGAGAGTTATGACACGCAAGGATGGAGAGGATTGTGCTAGGGAACTGACTTTTCTTACAGTGGTTACATTTTCTAGCAAGTGCAAAGGCATACTGAAAGTAAATTAAAATCATTTTTAGAAAGGAAAACACTGCAAGTAAGAATTTAAGATCACTTACTTGTGTTAAACATTTATCTAAATATATTCCTCAACAACCACTAAGGATATAAGTCCACTTTTTATACACTATCTACAGTGTTAAGAAACAGTATGTGAACCCCTTGGGATTAACTGATTTTGTGCAGTAATTTGCCATAAAATATCATGGGATCCTCATCTAAGTCACAAGACTAGACAAACACAATGTGCTTAAGCAAACAAACAATTCTAATTTCTCGTGTCTTTATTGAACACACCCATTAAACATTCACAGTACTGGAGGAAAAAGTAAGTGAATCCATAAACTAATTACTTCAACAAAAGCTTATTGAAATCAGTGGTTTTTACACCTGGAGTCCAGTTAATGAAATTAGTTTTGAAGTGTGGTTTAGAGCCACTTTGATTGATACATTTTTTTAAAATTGCGATTCATAAAAAGCATCAGCTGGTGTGAAATATGCCTTGCAAAAAAGGAGCTCTCTGTCTGAAGACAATCAAGAGTAGCTGATCTGCATAAGGCTGGAAAGTAGAGCTGCATGATTAATTGCCAAGAATCATTATCGTGATTTTTTTCCCTTTGCGATCTTGACAAAAGTGTTTCACGAGTCTTAATATCCAAAGAATTCTCTCTGCTCTTCTGAAGCCACAGCCATCAAAAGAAAGGAAGAAGAAAAAAAAACAAGATTCTTTAGCAGTGAAACTTAAGTATAAACATTGTAACAATTTGTCAATGGAATAGTCTTTGTGTGTAAATGAGGAAAGTTTACCCACTTAAACACTAAACCTTTTTTGACATTTGTTGGTTTCAAGTTAAAATCATTTTTTTTTTTTTGCTAGAAAATTACTTAGAACCCCCCAAACATTATATATATATTTTTTTATTAGAGACCCTAGAGAATAAAATGGTGGTTGTTGCAATATTTTATGTCACACTGTATGTGCGCAGTGGCCTTTCAAATGCAATTTTTTGGGAAAAAATTACTTTAATGAATTCAAATAAATAACCAGTAAAGTTAAAAGCCCAATTGTTTTGTATAATGTGAAAAATTTTACGTTGCGAGAACCATGATCTTTTTATTCTAAGCAAAAAAAAAAATTGTCATTCTCATTTTGGCCAGAATCGTGCAGCTCTACTGGAAAGGGATACAAAGTGCCCAGTCAGGATGACTCCCAAGGCATGAGCAGTGGCAGTAGGTACCTTTCAAAATCAGGTACCCACTCCTTCCCTACCAAAAAAAATAAAAAATGTATCCAAAAGTGATAGAAGAGGGGGAGGCAGAAAAGCAGAACTCCCCTTTTGGGTGAAGTTCTGCTTTAAGCACAGGGTGTCTGTCACAACTATTGTTGTCACCGTCACTGAGTTCTGCTTTCTACGTACCACAGATTTTATGAACTTCATTTATTCTATGAACTTCATTTATTTGCAATATAGGCACTTGAAGTCACCAGCAATGCATGCTATTTTTTAATATACTTTTTGATGAATTTTGATACTTATTAATGTTTTGCCAATATTGTATGCACTTTATTGTTTACATATACTGTATGCACTTTATTTACACAAGAATAGCACTTTAGTTATTGATATTTGTATCATAGGAGCAGCGCTGAGTTATAATTTTTCTCTTCTCATCTCTTTGGGCTATTTATCCATTTACTACAGCAGCAGCCCCGAGATACACACACACACACACACACACACACACACACACACACACATATAATCATCTTTTTAAAAATATTATTTTATATATATGTTTTTTTTTGTACTGTTTATCTCCATAGCGTGGGTTTGTAATTATTATTTTTCAAATTACTGCAGAAAACCTGATAATTGCAAGGGGATTACATACTTTTTCTTGCCACTGTACCCATTCAAACAGATATCACCTTGTAACAGTAGCAGTGACATCATCATTACATACCTCCCAAATTTTTGAAATGGGAACGAGGGACACCTATCAGAAAAAGTATGCAGGCATAGGACAAACCCCTTGCCACGCCTCCTATTCCTTTATATTGGCTTTTGGAATTTACAAGTGCAGCAATTCAGAAATCAGATGAAAGGTTTAGTGCTGGAAAACACTTTTTGATAGATAAAAGGTAATTGTATATACAACTATATAGATCGGACCAAAATGAGGGACAAATGAGGAGGAATGAGGGACAGAGGAACATTGCGCCAAATCAGGGACAGTCCCTTGAAATCAGAGACAGCTGGGAGCTATGTTATTATGCATTACATAGCCTGTCTAGAGGAAAGAGATGTGGGAGGGGCTCAGCAGCTCCACCCACTACAGGAGGGGGCAGAGATAAGACCAGTCACCCTGCACAAGAAGAAAGAGCAGCAATGACCAGTCTTTATTAAGGGAAAATACGGCACAGAGGTAAAATCTCATGCTGGATTACTGCACAGATCTGGAAGAAATACACAAAGCACACCAAGATTCTAAAAGGAATACACATGCCTTTTGTATTTAGACAATATTTGTTAACCTGGAGTTCAGCTTTAATAATGGTTCTTGTTGCAAATGTAAGGATGATACTTTTTAGAGGGACTGTAGGGAGAATAAATGTGGGAACACTCATTTGTAAAGGGACTGTACAGCAGTGATCTATAGTAGTGTTACATACCCCCAGTCTCCGACAGTCGGTAGCCATACCAAATATTATGCAGATCTATGGTTGGGCTGCTCTTGAACACATCTATGTCTAGAAAGCTGTCTATCACTGGCCTAAACAATACAAGTGTGTATATTTTCAAATATATAGTATATGCAATTCCTAGATCATACACAATGTAATGCCACATACACACGACCGGACTTTTCAACATCAAAAGTCCGATGGAATGATTCCGGCAGACCATTCGATCGTGTGTGGGTTGCAGCGGACTTTTGATTTGCAAAAGTCTGACAGACTTTAGAAATGGAACATGTTTCAAATTTTTCCGCCAGAACTCCGCCGGACCCAGTTCTTACCGAGAAATCTGCTCGTGTGTATGCTAGTCTGACGGACAAAAACCGATGCAAGGGCAGCTATTGGTTACTGGCTATGAACTTCCTTATTCTAGTCCAGTCGTGCGTCATCATGTTCGAATCCGTCGGATTTTGGTGTGATTGTGTGTGGCCAAGTCCGTTCATTCGGAAAGTCCGTCAGAACTCAGTTAAAAGTCTGTCGGACCTAGTCCCTCGAAAAGTCCAGTCGTGTGTACACGGCATAAAATATACTATATTGACATCGCAAAATATGGTTTCATAGAAAGTAGGAGAAATTAAAGTTCATAGACTCCAGGAAAAATCCCAACAGGTGCAAAGTCCTCAAGGTGCAGATAAGAACAGTCACATCAAATGTTCATAAGGGGAGAGGAATGAAAGTCCAAATCCAAGCCATCCACCAAAAAACGTCAGTGTGAGCAGAACTCCATGCGCGGTGACACTCCCTATGGTAATGCACTTACCACACTTCTAAAGGTTTTAGGCACATCTGATAACACCTGGTTCTTAGGATTCCTCAATAGTACACCTCAAATCCCGCGGATCTCCACCCAGCATCCATTCACATATAAGGAAAATCAAAAACACAATCCATAGTGCACACTGATTTTAATGAATAAAAAAATTCCTCCACTCCTTAAAAACATACGTACACAAAACAGCTAGGTTCTGTCACATATTCAAATATATTCAGACACTTGCAGAGGTCACAGTTTGTCTCACCGCGGTCCGGATTCTTAAGATGGTAACAGACCTCCGGAGCTGCGGCGGATCCCGGGAAAGCACAACAAACGTTCACTCTGGAAGGACATACGGCTGCTCAGTCACGCCCATACGTGTTTTGTCACTACGTCTTCGTCTGTGGGCGTGGCCGGGCAGTGCAGCTCGTACCTTATATACACAAAGCGAGAGACAAGCTGAGCGGCAAGACACTCCCCTGACCTGCCCACTCACCTCTCACTGTACTCTAAGGGCCGGACGTGTCTGATTAAACAAAATACCCTCCCCCTCGGCCGGTATAAGTTAACGTGCTGGGGACGAGAGACACACACACACGTCCTGCCGATCGGTCATCCAGCATCAGCTGCAGCACATAGCGATATCAGCACACGAACTGTACCGATCGTGCCAATGCAGAGTATGGAGACATCTGTGGAATGTATTAACCGGCTAATGGCAAACAGTTCCGTCCGCTCTGTCTCAGCTGAGCATAACACAGAGGAGATGAACACTCAAAAAATTTAACATATCAAAAAGTTGTAACATTGCTATCTAGCTACAATAGTTAATAGTATAAAGTCACAGACCTGCATGTCTCTTATCTAGTATGACACTTCTGATTCAAACACATATATGCTCTTATTCTTTAAAACGATCATACAACAATAAAAATAAAAAATTACAAATCTTTTTTAAAAAAAACTCAGTAACGAATATTACAGAGTATTTGATATCCCTAATACATCAAATCAAGAACGGGGGGATGTCGGGGGAAGCAGCCTTACACCAGAACATAGGTACATGATTCCTCTATATTACTAAAAAGGAAACTCACTGGTAGAAGTAATTCCGATCCCGCTACCCAGATGTGGAAATCAACGTCCAGTGGGACATAATATTTCAATTACAATCATTCCCATTAAATACCCTGTATATTATTATTTCCCTATTCCCGGATCTATGTTATAAAGCGCTAACGCGCGCTACCGCCTCCTCCATGTACAACAAAAATACTACACCGGGGAAATAACTAATTCAAAATAAAAGTGGCTCAAAATTTTGGCCTCCAAAGGTTTTCAAGCGCTAGTACGTGCCAACGCCTACTACATAAAATTACTATGTCCATCGTCATCCGACTGCATCTGCCGACATTCCACATTCACCAACTCCCACAATAGCAATCAAATAAAAACAATAAATAAATAAGTAAATAAGCCCGACAAAAATAAAGGGTTCGATGTCCCTTAAAGGGGTACCGAAATTTTTTTATTAATAAATATATTCCCCTATAGTGACACAATTAGGACGGGGAAAGGTACAGTTAATAGACCACCCAAATAAACACATAAAATTCATAAACCTATAGATAAAGGTCGAACCAAATTGATAATAGCAGCATATTCCCAAACTCACAAAAATCAACTAAAAAGGACACAAGGGGGACGAGAACATCATCATCAGTACTCACTGATGAAGCAGTTCAGGTCCACCTCTATATTCAAAACATGGGGGCTCATAGTATTCGTCCGTAAAATCCATTTGGTTTCTCGTTTCGATATTTCTCGGACTAGATTGCTCCCCCTCCAAGAGGGGAATACCCTGTCTATGCCCTAAAACTTTAAACCAGTGGGATCCCTATTGTGTTTAAGTCTAAAATGTAGAGAGACACTATGGTCTCTATAACCTATAGCAGTGATGGCAAACCTTGGCACCCCAGATGTTTTGGAACTACATTTCCCATGATGCTCTTGCACTCTGCAGTGTAGTTGAGCATCATGGGAAATGTAGTTCCAAAACATCTGGGGTGCCAAGGTTCGCCATCACTGACCTATAGAAATATTGTAAATGTGTTCTGACACTCTTTTACACAACTTCCTTTTAGTACGGCCAATATACATGAGTCCACATGGGCACTGTAGAACGTACACGGCATGCGTCGTGAACATTTAATGTGACTGAACTTATCTGCACCTTGAGGACTTTGCACCTGTTGGGATTTTTCCTGGAGTCTATGAACTTTCATTTCTCCTACTTTCTATGAAACCATATTTAGCGCTGTCAATATAGTATATCTTACATTGTGTATGATCTAGGAATTGCATATACTATATATTTGAATATATTTAAGCTTTTTATGATAGCTGCTTACTAACTAACTGGCATCCTACTGAGAGCGCTGGGATCAGTGAGAAATATTTGTTGGTAAATACTTTTCAGTGATATTTGTATTAGATAAGTGTATATTTATATACCCATAAATGAAGAGAACAAATCCATTAATAAGCTTCACTATCACGTTTGAAACTCAAGCCACTGTTACTATCCTTTTTTTGGGGTCATTTTTTTCTCACTGTGTGCTGCACTGTTAAAAATATTAGAACACTACTGTATAATTCTTTTTGCCCGTTTTTCTAAAATTGCACTGTGCACATGATTACATTTACTTTCTCTTTTCATGATATGAAAACCATATTGATTTTCCTGTATTTCATTTTTTAGATATTTTTTTTTTTGCCATCTTGTTCTCTGATATTAATATTGCTGGATCATAAGACAAGCTTGGTTCAACGCTTACAGCAAATCCAGTAGTCTTAATTAGTTTTGACAGTGAGATCATAGGATAAGGCTATGTGAAAAGTGGGAAAGTAATAAAAAAGACAATAAATAATATTTCACACTGGAGGTACAGAACATGAAAAACAGATTAGACATCCCACAAGCTGTTTTCAGAAATCTTCAACTTTCCATCAGCTATGACTTTATATGTCTTGTCGCAAAGGATTTTCTTTCACTGATTAGTCAGGTTCAGCCTGTGCTTTGGTGTCTATATTGCAGATATTTTAGCACAGCCGTCAGGTGGCAATTTTCTGGAGGTACGAGTACAGTAAATGTGGGTTAAAGAGGAGGCACATGGCTATATATTCAGTTCTCATCTGTTAAAATGAAAAACTAGCTTAGTCCTACCTCCCTACTGAAGCCCAGTGAGGCTTCCTAATAGACTAATAGGCTACTTTCACATTGAGGCGCTTTATAGGTGCTAGAACGCTAAAAATAGCGCCTTGAAAGAGCCTCTTTTTTCACTCCAATGTGAAAGCCTGAGGTCTTTCACACTGGAGTGGTGCACTGGCAGGACAGTAAAAAGCTGCATCTTTGCAGCGCTGTAGGAGCAGTGTATACAAAGCACCCCTGCCCATTGAAATCAAAGGGCAGCACCGCCAAACCGCCGGTAAATGCTCCGCTGCAGCTCCGCTATTGCAAAGAGATTTTGACCGGCTCTCTATAAAGCCGGTTCACATATCTCCACTGCGGCTCAGGTGCGACTTTGCACAGGTGTCCTGTGCATCTTTTCAGGCTAAAAAATCAGGCTGAAATCCCACCTGAAACAGTGAACGGAAATGCACAGTACCCCTGCTGTGAGCCGCATGCGCATCACTCAGCTTGTGACAGGATAGTGAAAGGAGAATCAGCAGACTGTATTTCCTTATCTCTCTGTCAATCTACTCTCTCCCCCCTCAGCATGCTCTTTTTACTGCAGTTCAACGGATTAGCTCCTTGTGCTGCTTATTTCTCACCCACTCCAAGCTCTACTGCTCAGGGATTGCAAGAGGCTGATACCAAGTCAAGCTCAGATTCTTACAATAGTTGCATTTAAAAAATGTATTCAATTACGTGTTAATGAACACAAATCAGAATTGATTTATGTATTAATAACTGCCTGGAACCTAATTCATTAAGGCTAGGTTCACTGTCTGGGGCTGAGGTGTGCCATGTTAATGCACAATAATGTGCATAGCAATAGATAGCCTATTAAAAATGAATAGTCTGGCAACGCAACTCAACATTCCAGAAAAGGACTGGTGTCTTTCTGTGTGCAGCGCACTGCAACACACATTTGTTCTGCACTGCAATGCACATCTATTGGGAAGGGCTGTTGGGCAGCCAGTCAGAGTGTAAGGCAGCTCATCACATCAATGCAAGTAACTTGATTTGCCACACGTATGTTCCTATAATGTAACAGTAGGAACCAAGTCAAAATGGCTCCAGTATGTTTACTATAATATGTCTCTAAACGTATTCTTTTTTACATAGAAAATGTCAAAATGATAAAGTAAACATAACACAACTTTAACCCACCCTGATGTCCCCTTTAAAAGTTCTTAAAGCCCAGGGGGGTGGAAATGATCAGCAATCATGTGACTACTGTCCTTTCTTGTATTAAGAGAGGTATGGACTCCAGAGAGAGAGATATCATTTTGCCCCTGTACAAATCATTAGTAAGACCTCATCTGGAATATGCAGTTCAGTTTTGGGCACCAGTTCTCAAAAAAAGGATATTGGGAACTGGAGAAAGTGCAGAGAAGGGCAACCAAACTGATAAGAGGCATGGAGGAACTCAGCTATGAGGATAGATTAGAGCAGTGATTCTCAACCAGGGTTCCGTGGAAACCCTAGGGTTCCTCCAGAGGTTACTAAAGGTTCCTTCAGCATTGGGCCATTTCTGCCCCTCAGATAAGTTCCCACCGACACCTTTGATCTTTTTAGCTATCTGTAACGAGGTAATTCTTCCCAACGACCACAAGTGTAAAGACCATTATTCCCAGTGACAATCATGAGTTGTAGATTTCAAATTTTTAGCAGGGGGTCCCAAGACTGGAGAACTATTTCAAGGGTTCCTCTGTGTTGAAAAGGTTGAGAAAGGCTGGATTAGAGGAACTGAATTTATTCACTCTTGAGAGAAGGAGATAAAGGGGGAGATATGTACAAATACATAAGGGGTCCGTATAGTGAACTTTTTGTTGAGTTATTCACTTTACGGTCATCACAGAGGACAAGGGGACACTATTTACGCCTAAAGGAAAAGAGATTTCCTCTCCAAATACGGAAAGGTTTCTTCACAGTAAGGGCTGTGCAAATGTGGAATAGACTCCCTTCAGAGGTGATTCTGGCCAGCTCTGTAGATTGCTTTAAGAAAGACCTGGATTCTTTCCTAAATGTACATAATATAACTGGGTACTAACATGTATAGGTAAAGTTGATCCAGGGAAAATCCTATTGCCTCTCTGAGATCAGGAAGGAATTTGTTCCCCGGCTGTAGCAAATTGGATTTTGCTTTTCTGAGGTTTTGTCACCTTCCTCTGGATCAACTGTAGATATAGAATTGGGTATATGGGATTGTATGATATTTTTTATTTTATTTATTTATTTTTTATGGTTGAACTGGATGGACTTGTGTCTTTTTTCAACCTGACTAACTATGTAACTATGTAACATGATTAGAAGCTGATCCTGCTGGCTAAGTGATGTTTTTCGGGGCTGATTCCAGCACATAAAGATTGCCTGTCCAGAGATGCATATGTATGGCGTGTAGGTGTTGAAGACCAGCTTTTTTCTACTGCATATGTGGATTACTAGTGTATAAAAGAGTTAATATTAAATGTTGCAGGCTTTTAATGCTTGTAATGATGGATAGATAGATAGATAGATAGATAGATAGATAGATAGATAGATAGATAGATAGATAGATAGATAGATAGATAGATATATGGGACATATTAATAAAGTAGTAAATGTGACATTTACTGCTGGTGAATCAATAACCATTTTAAAATACATGCAGCAGAAAGATCCGCCACAGTGACTTGCTTGGTGAATTTCAGATTAACTGCTTTATAAATATGCCCCACAGACCAAAACAAAACAAATATGAATATGTATTTATGCTTAAAATGTATGTCTATGATAAAAAATCCCCCACTGCAATGTGTATTATCTGCATCATAAATGACTGCTGTTTCATTTCCTGACATGTAATGATGGTGGGAGCTGTCACCGCGGTACATTGTTCATTTCTCCATGGGGTATTCCGTGTTTGTTCCTTACAATGAAAGTTACATTGATCCATAAGTGCTGGCGGCACAGAACTGAAGACAAGACTATTCAACAAGCATTTTATAAAATCCATTTCAGTCTCTGTAATAATGGGGCTCATTTATGAAACCTAAAGAAAAAAGTGGAACTGTTGCTTAGCGAAACCAGTTATATCTCTATATTGAAAGTTGTTGTAAAGTAAGGCCCCCGGAGCGAGTGTAATGGAATGAAATGGATAGTGAAGGGACGGCATGACAGGGTGATAAAGGTTGGCAACTATAGGGTTATGGAAGTGTAAGGGCTATTTCACACATGCAGATCCGTATTCAGACATCCACTTGCTCAGCAGGGATGGCTCCGTTGATCCCTGCTGAGCCGGCGGATGACAAGTCCGTCTCTGCACACTGTGCAGGGACAGACCTGTCAGATCTCCACTCTCCCCTATGGGGGGATCGGATGATTATAGTCCGCTGGTCCATTTTTATCTGATCCAATCCGTCAGACAGATGGAAAATAGGGTTTTCATCTGTCTGGATTTTTCTGAGCAGATCAGATATCAGCAGAACGGTCACCACTGACATCCGTCGCTTCATAGAGCTGTATGGGGTGAATGTTCATATCCGCTGAAAAAACTGTTAGGTGGATCTGAACGGTCCGCACATTTGAAAGGGCCCTTAGTGAAAAGGAAAAAAGTTGGTATTGGTCAGGAGCTGTGGGGCTGTGGGCTGAGTTCACCGGTTTGGGAACGGGGCTCTGATGGCAAAAGTGGACCTAGAATCCGCTTTTTGTTTGCTCCCTGTTCACCTGGACAGTTTCTGACTTCTGGGGTGCTGTTGGCAAGACAGCAACTACGTAGATTGCTGCTTGCCCATGGGATGCTCGGTTTCCTGTGCTCTGTTCGAACAGTTCAGTTCTTTTGTGGAATTGGTGGTCTGTGATGTATCGGGGGTGAATTCCGTCATCCATTATTTGGATGATTTCTTTTGTGTGGGGCCTCCCTCGTCAAACCTGTGTGCTATACTCTTGTCCATGTTGCAGCACATGGCAGACAGGTTCAGGATTCCATCAGCTGAGGACAAGACGGCCAAGACGGCCGACTACCATGCTTAGGTTCTTGGGCATAGTCCTAGACTTTGAACTTTCAAACTCCATGGAATGTCGTCTGCCAGAGGATAAATTGGTGGCCCTCAAGATGGAGTTACGTGAGATTTTGGGTCTGTGCAAGATACAGCTGCGGATGCTGCAATCCCTTTTAGGTAAGCTGAATTTTGAATGCCACATTATCCCCATGCTCAGGTTCTTTTGCCGAAGGCTGTCGGATGCCAAAGTTACATCCCTTACCCATTTTATCCAGCTCGCTTCGGGAAGATTTGAGGGTATGACACTCGTTTCTGGAACACTATAATGGACGATCAGTGTAGCTGTCAGGGCCGGTGAGTAATTTTGACCTGGAACTGTTTATAGACGTGGCTGGGTCTTCACGCTAGGGGGCTTTTTACCAGGGGCAATGGTACACGGAACCTTGGCACTCCAGTAAGGTGTTACGCTTAGCTGGGATGGAGCAGGGAGATTCGGCAGTACTTTGGTGTTACTATATTTTGTGTCTAGGGACATGGAGCAAGAAGTGTCGGTGTCTGCTCTGGAGCAAAAACTGGCAGGTTTGGTGTTATTCTTACAGGTTGGGGTGGATTTTACGAAGGAATTTTTGGGTTCGGCAGGCGATAAAAAGGTATTGTAAGTTGCATAAGTGCAAGGACACGAGGCGGCCCGTGTCATTTAGTAATTTACAGGCCATTTTTGAGCGATTGGGCTCACTATGTTCCTCTGTATGCGAGGTTGCATTTTTCAAGGCGGCCTTTTCTCTGGCATTTTTTGGGGCGTTCCAGATCAGTGAGCTGGTCAGCCCATCTCGTGGGGTCCCTGGGGGAATATTGGTGCAAGATTTACTCTATAGTGGTTAATATAGAAGGCTACCATGGCCATTTGTACTCCATGATAGGTGTGGTCTCATTCATTGGAATTAATATTAAAGGGTAAGCTGAGTACGGTGGTCAGGCAGACATTGAAGGTTGGTAACACCTGATTAAGGATGGGCCAAACACCCCCCTGTTCAGTTCGCATCCAGAACATGGGAACAGGCAAAAAATGTGTTTGAACACGTGAACACCAGTAAAGTCTATGGGACACGAACATGAATAATCCAAAGTGGTAATTTTAAAGGCTTATATGCATGGTATTGTCATAAAAAGTGTTTGGGAACCTGGGTCCTGCCCCAGGGGACATGTATCAATGCAAAATAAAGTTTTAAAAACAACCGTTTTTTCAGGAGCAGTGATTTTAATAATGCTTAACGTGAAACAATAAAAGTGTAATATTCCTTTAAATTTCGTACCTGGGGGGTGTCTATAGTATGCCTGTAAAGGGACGCATGTTTCCTGTGTTTAGAATAGTCTGACAGCAAAATTACATTTCTAAAGGAAAAAAAGTCATTTAAAACTACTCGCGGCTATAATGAATTGTCGGTCCGACAATTCATTAGGAACATTGGGAGGGTGCTTTGGGGTAGCGCCCCCCCTAAGCACCTCGCCCTCATGTTGATGGGGAGAAGGGCCTCATCCCCACAACGCTTGCCCGGTGGTTGTGGGGGTCTGTGGGCGGAGGGCTTATCGGAATCTGGAAGCCCCCTTTAACAAGGGGACCCCCAGATCCTGCCCCCCTGTGTGAATTGGTAATGGGGTACAAATGTACCCCTACCATTTCACAAAAAAGTGTCAAAAGGGTTAAAAAACACAAGGAAGGGGGAAGAGGGGGGTCATAACAAAAGTATGTTCAGCTAGATACAGCAGTAATGAAAGCTGGATTCCAGGCAGATAAATAAAATAAAAAAAGCAGATCTGTATTACTTCTTATAATCCAAGTAAACAGCAGAGTTCAGACTGCAAGAAGAAGAAGAAGCACAAGGAGCCAATCAGTTGTGCTGTAGTGCTCATGTGCAAACATGAAGCATGCTCATAGGAGGAAAGAGCAGAGTGAAATAGAAATGAGCTTACCATTTGCTGTCAAGTCACAGACTAAGGGAGGGCAAAACCTAAAAGTGTTACTTAACTACAGCAGAGAAAAATCAGGTCGCCAGACAGGGCTTTGCTTTGTGTCAGAGCTGTCTAAATCTCAGCACTGGATGGAAAGAAATATAAAATCCTTTGGCAGGTAAAACAGCTTAAAGTGACTGTAAAGCTTTAAAACTTTATTTAATTAAAATAAAATAAAACATTTTAATGTAATGGTTTTGCCCAGGGCAGCCTCGATCCTCCTTTTCTGGGGTCCCCCGCCAGCGCTCCTAGCTCAACTTCCTCACCAAGTGCCTGCATAGGAAGCCAAATCCTTTGGGGCAATTGTGCATGGTTAATCCCGAGTTGGGCTGTCTGCATCTATTCAGACACACCGCCTGGCTTGGCCCTGCCCCCTGCTCCCAGGTTTTGACTTAGCCAATAGCTCCTGCTGCTCTTAGCCAAGCCTGTGAGAGTGGGGAGAGAGGAGAAGAGCTGCTGTAGATATGCACAGCACTGGATCGAGATCAGGCTCAGGTGAGTATTTAGGGGGGGGGGCAAGGGGAAGGCTACTATTAAAAGGTTTTTTTACCTTAATGTGGGAAATGCATTAGGGTAAAAACTTTTACCTTTACAACTAGGGATGAGCTGAACACCCCCCCCCCCCCCCCCCCCAGTTCGGTTTGCACCAGAACATGCGAACAGGCAAATAATAAAGGCTTATATGCAAGTTACTTCCATAAAAAGTGTTTGGGGTCCTGCCCCAGGGGACATGTATCAATGCAAAAAAAAGTTTTAAAAACGGACATTTTTTCAGGAGCAGTGATTTTTATAATGCTTAAAGTGAGACAATAAAAATGTAATATTCCTTTAAATATCATGCATGGGGGTGTCCTTAGTATGCCTGCAAAATAGTGCATTTTCCCCATAGAACAATACCCCAGCAAAATAACATTTCTAAAAGGAAAAAAAGTAATTTAAAAATGCGGCTGTAATGAATTGTCCTGTCTTGGCAATATAGATACAAATCATTGAAACAGCATGGACACCCCTTCTCCAGTCCATTACGAGGTCCTTTGGGTCTGTTATGAATATTAAGGTAAACCCTGCACCAAAATTTAAAAAAAAAAATGTGTGGGGGTCCCTAACAAAAATCCACACCAGGCCCTTCACGTCATGTGGCGTCAGAGGGGACGGGGTCACCCATTTATGTCACTGAGTGGCCCCGCCCTCAGCTATATAACAGCTGTCATCGCGAAGAGCCTTCAGTCAGCAGAGCCTCCTATGAAGGCAGAGTTTTTTTCCTTCTTTTTTTCTCCAGTCGTCAGGTGCTGTGATCCAAGATGAATGGACATCGCGGGACAGTTTTTATATATTTATTTTTTTAAATAAAGGATGCGAATGCTGGATTCGGGAGTGCAAGGTAACCCCCCGGGAGAGCGCTTCTCCTAGGGGGTTATCTGATAAGAGGAGGAGCCACGAGAGCCACCGAGGGACCCCAGAAGTCGGTGTTAGGGGCCACTCTGTGCAAAGCTAACTGCACATTGGAGATAAGTATGATATGTTTGTCATTTAAAAAAAAAAAACACAAACCTTTACAATCGCTTTAAAGTCTTTTTGTCCTAGAAAAAAAAAAGGTCTACAACATTTTGATTGGACACATCTGTGAAATCTGCATCATCAATCTCAATCTGTGTGATCCCAATCACTCCTCGCCGTCCAAGTTGAGAGATCACCCCAACGATGGCCATCCTGTCATTGTGTCACACTGGGCAGATGAAAATGACAGTTTCATAAGACAAAGCTACATTTTATTAGTGTAAAAGCCCAAATTGAGAAGGCTTAATCACAGCCCCCACACATACTCACACCAGAGTCATCGGTAGATGGAAATTGAATCTGTGAATTCTTCTTGTCTGCCCAATTCATAATTTTATCCAGTACACACACCTATCCATCAAACTGATAGCTAGGTCTATCCACACCGCTGCGCTTTCCTGCGCTCGCTCCCAAACCTTTCATATCTAATCCATCACAGAAAACAATGTCCTTGTGCTGATATTGAATCAAGATAACCAAGCACTTCAACAGTGTTAGTTTTCAATATTTATCCCTTTAGCACTGACCGTACGCACATATGCGGCCTCGGGTTTAAGTGGTTATACCGGGATGATCCATGCAGCTACATGGATCATCCCGGTACCTTTTCTTGGAGTGGGCAGTCGGCTACTTGGGAATAAAAACCAATGTGGCTAAAAGCTGCTCGGCTGTTAACCCGAAGGAGTGGTAGGGGACTTCCTCAACTACTGCAGCTTTCTGCCGCTCTTCCCAGGCCTCCCGTCCCACCGGGAGCCCCGATCCACGATCTGGCACTTCCGCCGGCTAGAGTGAGACTGGAAGGAAGCCGGAAATGAATTTGTTCCAGTCTTCTTTCTGTAAATACAGAATTAGCTTCACAGCGTCACTTCCATTTACTCGGCTGCCAATGCAGGTGATCAGCAGATGCCGGCGAACATTGAATCCACAGCACCTGCTGATCAGCTCCCGCTGTGTATAATCACAGCGGACACGAGCCGGCGGTGGCGCACATTCACTCCCGATACCCTGAAGAGCCAGATAACACATATACATATATATATATACACATACATACATACATATACACATATATATATATATATATATATATATATATATATATATATATATATACGTATCTATACACGTGAACCAGTGCACAGCTGCTGCCCTGTAGCAGTAAAACTGCTATAGAGCAGTCAGCAAGTGGTTAAACCTGATGTGCTTTGTGGATTTCCTCCAAATCTGTGCAGTACTCCAGTGTGAAGTGTTTCCTCTGTGTAGAAGCTTCCTGTAATAAAGACCGGTCACTGCTGCTCTCTCTCCTTGTGCAGGTTGATTGGTCTGGTCTCCGCCCCCTCCTATAGTTTTCTGCAGGCAGCCTGTAGTGGGTGGATCTGCTAGGTCCCTCCCACAGCTCTGATCTCAGTACAGCCGTGTGATGATGTCACGGTTACTCTTATATAGTAACATCTGATAATATCTCCTGCAAATGTACAAAAAGCATTTATATTCCCAGAGGCCTCTGAGAAACATATTTGAAAAAAAAGTTTTTGTAGCTAGAGTTCCACTTAAAAATATACTGTATATAGCAGAAAGGCAAGAGCCACTGCATGCTGTAGACAGGTATGAAAAACCAGTGAGAAGCTAGAGATACGACAGAAGAAATGTATACAGAGGTAGAAAACCAAACAATGGTAAGGAGGGAGGCTCCTCCTCTGTTCTGTTCACATTGCACAGCTGAAGGGTGGACTTCCTGCTGTCACTGTATTGCATCAGGTAAGTGAGTTTAAGGACGGGGGAGGATTTGTACTGGGGGGGGGGGGTCTGTACTGAGAAGGGTCTGGGTAAGGGGTTCTGTATTGAGGGTTTGGGCTTTAAGGGTCTGTATTGAAGGGTTGGGCTGGAGGCGGTTCTATATTGAGGGGGTGGGCTGAAATGGGGGCCTGTGCAGGGGGTGGGGGTTTAGGGCAGTGAGAAGAAATCTGTACTGTGGGGATCTTTTTTGCTTGTACCTGTGCATTACACATTTTTGAACTCTGCATTCTCTGCACTTCACACTCCTGACCCCTGCGCTCTGTGTGATAACCCCTCCTGATCTCTGAAATTTGTGCATTATCCACACTTGACCACTGCACTCTGTGCAATAACCACTCCCGACCCCGCACTCTGTGCAACAACCACTCCCGACCCCCGCACTCTGTACAACAACCACTCCCAACTCCTGCACTCTATACAACAACCTCTCCTGATCCCTGCACTCTGTACAACAACCACTCCTGATCCCTGCACAGCAACCACTCCTGATCCCTGCACTCTGTACAACAACCACTCCTGATCCCTGCACTCTGTACAACAACCACGCCCGACCCCTGCACTCTGTACAACAACCACGCCCGACCCCCGCACTCTGTGCAACAACCACTCCCGACCCCCGCACTCTGTGCAACAACCACTCCCGACCCCCGCACTCTGTGCAACAACCACTCCCGACCCCCGCACTCTGTGCAACAACCACTCCCGACCCCCGCACTCTGTGCAACAACCACTCCCGACCCCCGCACTCTGTGCAACAACCACTCCCGACCCCCGCACTCTGTGCAACAACCACTCCCGACCCCCGCACTCTGTGCAACAACCACTCCCGACCCCCGCACTCTGTGCAACAACCACTCCCGACCCCCGCACTCTGTGCAACAACCACTCCCGACCCCTGCACTCTGTGCAACAACCACTGCTGACCCCTGCACAACAACCACTCCCAACCCCTGCACTCTGTCCCACACAATACCTCACACATCCCTCTAGTTTTCACAATGCCTCACATCATTACATTACATGAAGTGCTTCATAGCTGTATACTCCCAGCCTCTCATACCTCTCTATTACATTTTATATCTTATATCTTGGTCCTTCTCTGCAGGCAGTGCCTCATATCCCTCTACTTCACATAGTGGACTATGCCTCTTTACACACAACAAAAATAATCATGCAAATTAGTGACTGCCGCAAACCAAGCTGCCTCTCATTTAGCCTCTCTCAATTGTTTTCTATGTGCCTTTGAGTTGAGCCTGCATATACCTGCATGACAACCAACATGGGTGAATCAGGCCTTAGAGCAGTGATTCTCAACCAGGGTTCCTCCAGAGGTTGCTAGGGGTTCCTTCAGCATTGGGCTATTTCTGCCCCTCGGATAAGTTCCCACCGACACCTTTGATCTTTTTAGCTATCTGTAAGGGGGTAATTCTTCCCAATGAGCACAAGCGTAAGGACCATTCTTCCCACTGACCATCACACTAATGTATCATGAGTTGTAGATTTCTCATTTTTAGCAGGGATTCCCCGAGACCAGAGAACTATTTCAAGGGTTCCTCTGTGTTGAAAAGGTTAAGAAAGGCTGCCTTAGAGAATATCACCCCTCTCTACAAAACCATCTACATATTAATGTTTTATTAAAACCTCTTTTACACAAACTGCTTTATGAAAATGATATAACTTGTATTCAATTTATATGTATGTTATATTTTCATTAAACTAAAATTAGGTGTTAATGGGCTAGGCTTCTTTCTGCTACACATATAAAAGCCATAAGAACAAATAATACCAATAAAAAAGGAGGGGGGGGGGGGGGTTGGGGGTGTATGTGACAGACTTAATCAAAAGGGAATCGTTTTATAGGTATATGGCTTGAATTTTCATTTCCGTTAAGGTCTCATGTGTATAACCTCCACCGGTTATTGTTTCTAATCCATCCCCGTGATTACTGGTACATAATCAGTTCTTATAACTCCTACTAAAAAAAAAAGAAAACTGCGGATTACCAAGAGACTTCATACAGTTCAAATACAGAGGATGATGTGATGAAAATTGGAATTCCTCAGTGGATGCATTTTACCAGGTTGCTTTGTAGCAGGGTCTATTATATATCTTAGTATATACTATCTATACTAATAGATTCTTTATTGAATGAAAATATATTTTAGACCTCAACTCCAGGCATATAGCCAAATACACAGATGAAATGCATTTATGGGAGATTTACACAGCTCTGTTACACTGTACAGTCCTGCCTTGCTGGGCAGGAGACCTGATTTTCCTCTGCTGCAGTTCAGTAATACTCTCAGGTCTTGTCCCTCCCCTAGCCTGTGACTGGACAGTGAAAAGAGAAGCAGAAGACTGGTGAGCTCATGCCTCTGTCACGCTGCAGTCTAATAGCATAACCCTTGCACTGCAGCACACCTGGCTGGTTCCTTTTTCTATATCCCCCCTCCCCCCCCAATCTGAGCTAAGATGTATAGGGGCTTCAAGAGGCTGCAACCAACTCACATTCAGGAACTTACATTGTTTGCATTAAAGAAAATGAAGGTAAGATGCATTAGAGTGTGTCTACATGCAAAATCAAAGTTTTAATATATTGCAGCTTACCAGACCTTAGATGTGATGGCTGCGTTCATTTTATTTCAAGCTAATTTTGCTTTATTTTCAGCTGGTATTCCTGCAAAAAAAACACATTCTGTCCCTGAGTAGCTACGCCACTCCTTCACTTTATCTATGTAGGGAGTCATGGTTGTCACCAGGGGCGGACTGACAACTCACGGGGCCCCCGGACAATAGGAGATTATAGGGCCCCCAGGCAGTCAGAGATTATGGGGCCACACAGTATACACACACACAGTATACACAGACATGTTTCTATTGACTTAGAAGGTACTGAAGAGGTGGGGCAGCTATAATCTCTGGATTTTTAGATCAAAAGGATGTCGGTAAGGGACATTTCAGAGACAGATGTAAAACAAACAAAGATTTTTACATACTGTCCCTGGTTTTACTGAGGCTGGCAACCTGATGGGGCCCCCTAGTGGCCCGGGGGCCCTCTGGCAGTGCCCAAGAGGCCGAATGGTCAGTCCGCCCCTGGTTGTCACCCAAGGCTGCTCTTCTGATATGGAATACAAATATGTCTGTATCTCTTCATCCACAGCCACCGCAACTAACAGCTGTAAGCTGCAATATATTCGAGTTTTGTTAAGTTCTCCTTTAATGAATACACAGCAGCATTCACTTCTGTCTTTTACATCTGCTCAGAGTTCAGCTGTAAATTTTGTGATGATTGTGTCTGGACACCAAAATTGCAAACGGCAACCAAACATAAACTGTGATGTAATAAGTATGTAAAGCACAAACTATTCACTTTTTTTGTTTTAGAGCAGAGGGATCCAAACTTTCTAAACAAAGGGTCAGTTCAATGTCCTTCAGACTTAGAGGGTCAGACTGTGGCCACTTGGAATAGACAACGTCTGAGGTTTGGTGGTTAGTGGGATTAAAAAATTGCATAGCACCTGTGCCAAGTAAGTGGAGGAATAGTGCCCCCATCATTGGTTTAGTGGGAGCACCCAATCATTTATATCAGTGGGAGGAACAGGGCCCTATTGTCGGTGTCAGTAGAAGGAATAGTGCCCCATCGTTGGCGTCAGTGGAATAAATGGTTCCCCATTGTTGGTGTCAGTGGGAGGAATGGTGCCTCATCAGTAGTGTCAGTGAGAGCACTAGTGCCCGATCAGTGGTGTCAGTTGAAGGAATAGTGCCCCATCGTTGGCGTCAGTGGAATAAATGGTTCCCCATTGTTGGTGTCAGTGGGAGGAATGGTGCCTCATCAGTAGTGTCAGTGAGAGCACTAGTGCCCGATTAGTGGTGTCAGTTGAAGGAATAGTGTCCCATCGTTGGTGTCAGTGGAATAAATGTTACCCCATTGTTGGTGTCAGTGAAAGGAATAGTGCCTCGTCAGTAGTGTCAGTGAGAGGACTAGTGCACCATGAGTGGTGTCAGTGGGAGGAATTGTGCCCCACTGTTGGTGCCAGTGTAAGGAATGGTGCCTCAAATGGTGTCAGTGGGAGAAATAATGCCTCATATCAGAGAGAAGAACAGTGCTTCAGGGGCTGGATAAAGGCAAGCGAAGGGCCACATTTTGGATCTCTTCTATTGAACATCAGGATCACAGGCAGATCTGATTTACCCCTAAAGGAGTGTAGGTATCTGGTGAGTGTGGAACCGAGAAGGGAGCACAAGTGTCATTCACTTCTCTGCACAGAAGCTGTGATATATTTGACACACAAGTCACCTTGGAATTCTGCACAAGTCACTTTGGAAAGTCACGTTTAAAACCACTTTGGACAAATACTTAAAGGACATTATATATGAATTGTGTGCTGCCATTATACACATTAAGGGTCCTTTCACACGGGGCGGATCAGTTCTGATCCGCCCCGTGGAAATCCGTTTGCTCAGCGGGGATCACTCCGTCGATCCCCGCTGAGCAGGGAGATGACCGGTCCGTCTATGCACACTGCGCAGGGACGGATCTGTCACAGCGCCGCTCTCCCCTATGGGAGATCGGATGACGACGGACCGCAGTGCCCGTCGTCACCCGATCCGCAGACTGATGGAAAAATAGCTTTTTCCTCCGTTACACTTTTTCGGATCGGAGCGGGTCGGATGTCAGCGGACATGTCACCGCTGACATCCGACGCTCCATAGACCTCTATGGAGCACCCGTTCAGGTCCGCCTGAAAAACTGACAGGCGGGCCTGAACGGGACGTCAGTGTGAAAGAGGCCTTAAATATCAATATTTTTGCTAGCACTCACAACTGTGTTTTTATGTATGTTTTTTAGTACTTAGGATCTTTTACAAATATTTTGACCGTAAGTTGCACTTATTTGGAGGTTGATGCACTTTATTATTTACTATGATTGATTTGACCGCATTTAGTCATTACACGGTTACGTTTTCTGGCACCTCTTTACACTTTATAATTAACCAATACTTCACTTAGAGGAGTTACCAGGGGAGGCAGCAGCCACATTTACACCTAAGCGTGGAACTACACATATCTTATATTTATGTGTACTTTCACTGCTGAGCTGCAATCTATTTGTCAGGATTGTGTAGTTTTTTCTTAAACATGGGTGCTGAGTACTCTTGCCTGTTAGTGGGAAAATGTTCCAACAAATAGTGCGGGAGGATAAACCCCTGGAGTTATGAATATTTATCCAACCCAGCCAATCCCTGGGAGGCTTGCTCAGAAGGTATGGCTGGGGAGAAGATAAATACTTGGAAGGAGTTGATCAGGGTCTCCCTTCTCTGTGGCTTCCTCTGTGAGCAGGCCTGTGTTTCATTGCTATCTGTGTTCCTAAAAGGATAGATTCACTCTCTGTTTGTGACCGGGTGGCCATTACCAGCGGGACACACTGTGATGGGATATCCAGGCAAAACATGTTTTCCCAAAAACACTTTACATGCACTTTAATGCAATCCAGATTGCTATCATGGAACAAGCATACAGTACAGGAACAGTCAGAGAAAAGTCAGAACTTTTAAACGTATACTTGTTCTGGGTCACTAATTCAGAACGTATTGAAGATATTAAAAGTGACATACAGTATATAATGCAATCTGTCCAGCAAAGGTGTCAGTTACAGTAAAATTACCATTTATCACCATTGTTAGAGGTCTGTTCTAAGGTTACTTTTCATCTCTATGTCCCAGGAACATTCTGTTATGAGGGGTCTGTTCCAAGATTACCATTCATTCCTATTTCCTGGGGATAGTCCCCATTGTGTAGGGTCTGTCTTAAAAGTACCATTTATCTCTATTTCCTGGGGACAGACCCCGATCTGAGAGGTCTGTTCTAAGGTTACCATTCATCTTCATTTCCCAGGGACACTCCCCGTTGTGAGAGATATACTCTAAGGTTAGAATTAATTTTCATTTCTCAGGGACGGTCCCTGTTGTGATAGGTCTGTTGCAAGGTTAACATTCGTCCCTGTTTCCCAGGCCAATTCCCCATTGTGAGGGGGTCTGTTCTTAGGAAACGGCATCCTCACCATCATCCCTGGAAGCCTAGCAACACAGTATAAACTTTGTGGCGCAAGGGTACCAACTCAACAGTGTCATTGCACAAACACCATTTGAAATTAGCACCGCTAGAGAGTGTGCAGTAAATGTTTCAGCGCATGTGTGGTTGCCTCCAGCAGTGCTACTATGGAAATTGACACCTGCGCAGTGCCACTGTGGAAGTGACAGTGCCACCATTTTACTGCAGATCGAACAGCCCTGTCACCCTTTTACTCTGGAAACTGAAACAACGGATCTAATGACAGGATCAATAAAACTGTGGAATGGGGGGAACTCAGAAAAACAAAAACTGCTGTGTTAAATAGTGTGTGTACTTGTGTGCTGCTATGTTATACTAGTTAGTATTATATATTAAAAATCTAGTATCAATATACTTATAGACCGATTGCTCATACCTATACACACTCTCATTGAAAGTGTACTACTTTGCAAAATTATAATAAGTGGTGCTGCGCTCCTAAAAAAAACAATGGTAGTATCCCTTTAAGACTATTTAAAAAACAATTTTCCAAAACAACGATGATCAATGATAAATCAAACAGTGAAAATTCACTGAGAAATCACTCCTTGAAATGTCCTTAAGTATATACAGTAGCTGCTTGCATACAATTTCATCAATGAGAAAACTTGTATTCATATATCCAAACGTGTGTTTCTTTAATTAGTGTTCACCATTATGTGCTGCAATAATCCACATGCGATGGTGATTATCCCTGATGTGCCCTCACCTGGGCGATAAGACCAACCAATGGTCTATATGCGCTCTTTTCCCTCTATGGGGATCTGATGTGCAGTTTCACTTCCTCAATGGCAACCTTGGGGTTAAAATCCTCCTTGTCTTAAGCTTATCTCCATTCAACCAAATCATAAAAAGAGAAAGCAGGACATAGTGCTTATCCTTTTAAAAATAACCAGTTTTATTAAATACTATGGTATAAAACACTCACTTTTTTGGCGCTATGAGTGCACCAAACTGTAAAAGCATAAAATCCTCACAATACAGGTATGTAATGATCATACAGTGTGTTACCGCAATGCTCTCTCGATGCACACCTCAGCATGAGATCAGACTGGCCCCTCCCCTATGCATTACACCACAGGGACACATGGCTTCCTCAGGGGGATGCCATGGTTGGCATTAAGAAAGTGAAATTGCTCAGATCCTCAGAGAGGGAAAAGAGTGCATATAGACCCTTGGCTGCTCTTATCCCCCGGGCACATTGGGTGAGAGGATAATCACCATCACATGTGGATGATTGGAGCACATAGCGGTGAACACTAATTAAGGAAACACACGTTTGGATATATGAATACATGTTTTCTCATTGATAAAAGAGCAAGTGTATGCAAACAGTTATACACTTAAGGACATTTCAAGACCTGAATTATCACTGTTTGATTTATATTAGATTTTTTGTTTTTGAAAATTGTTTTTTAATGCAGTCTTAAAAGGATACTAAAATTGTATAAGCGGCACCACTTATGATTATAAAAGCTGCTGTGGTAATGCTTGTGACAAATTGTACCATATACTGTATGTCATGTTTGATTTTTCTCATAGTTACCATTTAAATCAGCATGAGAGCCAAAGGGCTAGCATTTTCAAACATGGAGTTCTGCAAGCCTAAATATTTGTTCATAAAGGTTTCTAAATATTGCAGGTTTCCTATCACTCCCTCCAGCAACTATAAGTACGGAAGGTCAGGAGTGTTTGTTATTGCTAACAGTTATTTTCTAATAGCTTCTTTTCCATGGAGGAGGAAAATCCATATACTGGCATTTAACATTGTGAAAAGTTGCGGCAGGCTTAGCAGAAATGAAGAATAAAAGCTTTGCCTTTACATTTTTGTACATTAAAACATTTTCAAATGCCTTACTGTTGTCCAAGTGGTTAGCCTTGATAATTTTCTCTGAATAATCTGAAACGCTGGAACATTCAATCTGCAAAAGAACATAAGATGTAAAAAGAAGCATCTGTGAAAAGGCACAAAACAGCAGCTCTACAAATACACATAATACTCCTTTTATTTCTTATGGAATTAAAGCTAAACTCCAGGTAAGGATTATATTGCATAGTTGCATTGTTTCATAGTAAAACAATGCTGCTGCCTTGGCTCTTAAGAGCCTGCCCACAAACTGAGCGTAGGAAACAGACTCTTGGGAGATGTTGTTCTGTGTGTGTGTCTACGCCAATAGGAACTAACCTCCCAGTTGCCCTCAACATTGGGAGGATGCTTTGGGGGTCTGTAACCCCTCAAAGCACCATGTGCCCATGTTGATTGGGACAAGGGTCTCATCCCCACAACCCTGGCCGGTGGTTGTGGGGGTCTGTGGGCTTATCAGAATCTGGAAGCCCCCTTTAACAATGGGACCCCCAGATACTGGTCCCCCCGGTTTGAAATGGTAAGGGGGTACAAAAGTACCCCTACCATTTCACAAAGAAAGTATAAAAAAAATTGTTAAAAAACACACACACACCGTTGGGAAAAGTCCTTTATTAAAAATAAAAAAAACACAAAAAAAGATTCCAGCGGTGGCTGGGATATATAACAGTAAACCGGAAGCAATGACATGATATCAATTTCGGTTTACTTGGGAACCATCGGTGCCATTAAAGTGCCTCTGTCCCCGCAAAGGCAAACACACATGTTGGTCCCGCAGGCATACAAACAGCCATTGTCCCATACATGTGAGGTATCACCTTGAACATCAGATCATAGGCAGTAATTCCAGCACCAGACCACCTGTGTAAATCTAAAGTAGTAACCTGTAACGGCTTTTAAAGCATCACCTATGGATAGTAAAATTTAAGTAGTTTGTCGCCTTTGGACAGACATGTGCAATTTTGAAGTGACCGCTGCTCCACATGCATATATTAAATTGTTTCATAGTAAAACAATGCTGCTGCCTTGGCTCTTAAGAGCCTGCCCACAAACTGAGCGTAGGAAACAGACTCTTGGGAGATGTTGTTCTGTGTGTGTGTCTACGCCAATAGGAACTAACCTCCCAGTTTCTGTTCCTGGAAAAAAAAATTCTAGCCTGGTGATAGGGAGTAATAAGGGGCGCTTCTCATTACAGAACCAAGGTAAAAGAAATAGTATAATTCTGGAACAAGATCTAGAGCAGTGGTTCTCAACTACCTTGGGGAGATGCAGACAAGAATACTGCAATCACTGAGCAGCAAATGATATCACCTGTGATGTATTTCAGTTATCCTGCAAACCTGGCCTGTTAATGGGTCCTGAAGACAGGAGTTGAGAACCATTGATCTAGAGCAGGGATCTTCAAATTATGGCCATCCAGCTGTTGCAGAACTACACATAACATGAGGCATTGTAAAAGTCTGATGCCGTGTAAACACGATCGGAATTTTGTATGGCTCGGTGGAGTCATTTGTAGCGCTCAACATTATTCGGTTGAATAATAAATAAATTCTACGTGTTTAAACTCTATTACACGATTGGGTGCACTTGTTCATTTTGTTTTTATGGTGACACGATATCCCGAGATTTTCGAGAGGACCGGAACGGACCTGGAACTACGAAACACCCGAAGGTGTGGGCTGATTTTTGGCTTCCCACATCGACAAGTTTATACGGTCGGTGCAAATCGTCCGGTGAGGAGATTCGAATCAACTCGAAGACAGTGGAACGTTTGAGTGACTGGGTCGTTGTTCGGTTGTCCGCTTCGAATCGCTTGGATAGTTGTATTTGTGCACATTAATCGTTGATCTGGTAAGCCTCCATTTCTTATTTGATTTGTAGCTGTGAAGTGTCCACGTGGTCAAGCACTCTCTCCTGAACGAACAGGATTAACTGCATTCTTGTTTACCTAAATTTGGACACTATTTCATACTTTTGAATTTCTTGTCACATGTAAATGCACTGGACTTTTGGGTTACTGAAAGATGTCAATTCTGTCAACTAACAAATAATTTTTTTCATACAAATTGCTCACTTCATTTGGATTCACTAAACACTTGGTTTTTTATGATAGTTTATTCATTTATACTTAGTCACACGATACTTTACTTAGTGATAAGCGCTGCACTTTTATTTTTTATTTTTGTTGTGCCCAGTATCCTGGTTAAGGTGTTCAGCTGCTGTTTTTTGATTTGATTTTAAGTTTTTTTACCAAGCGCAGATTTTTTATAATTTTTCTTGTTGTTTTCTGTCTCATTGGTCTTTTGCTGGCCGAAATTTTGATCGCGTGTACGTGGCATAACATTCACAAACTTGACTAGGCATGATGGGAATTGTAGTTCCTGAACAACTGGAGGGCCATAGTTTGGAGACCACTGATCTAGAGTGAAAGAGGGAGGTTTGGGGTAAAGTTAGGTTAAGGGGCTTGTTTTATACCATTATTTATTTTTAAAAGAAAGCACAACTGAACCTGAAGACTGGCAAAGAACCAGCCCCGGTGATGACAGCATTGGATCCCTGGACTGGCAAGTGTAGCTGCTGACTTTTAATCTTTTTCAGAATGACTGGCACTCTTCTTTAAGTAAAGCAAAGCAAAATCTTCTGAGAAGGCTTGTTTCACACCTATGGTTGTAATAATACATGGTGAAGTTTGAGGATTTTGATAAGACACCTTTTTTTCGGTGCCTCAAACTGTCAGGTAACATGCAGAGAAATTTAAATGTTGATGCAGTGTGTGGTCACACCTCCTCAGTATGTCATAAATAATAGGATGAAGAATGAAAACCTCTGCACCATAATACAATAGCAGCTTCTCCTGATTTCTTTGGTGGAATCTGTACTGTCAATCATCATGATGTAAGTGAGGGGGACAGGCACAGACTAGGGTTGCCACCCGTATGAGAATCACCCATACAGTCCAGATTTTGAATAGTGTGTCTGGGTTTCAGACCAGCTGAAACCCAGACACAATTTTCAGAATGGACCGTGGCTCCCCAAGTATCCAAGTACCACAACTGCTGAGTGCATAGGTGTGCACATGGGCCCCATACACGGGCAGGAGAGGAGAGAGGTCTTGCTCTGCTCCTCCTCCTGTCACCCCTACACCTCTGTCTGCCCACCCACAATCCAATCCCTGTCATTCTGTGCCTCAAGAAAAGAATGTGTGGGCTGGAATTTTGCATCTCAGTAACCGGCAGATATATAGTTGATGAAAGGTGCCAGTGCCTGAGCCTCCATCCTCGGGTGATTGAGCTCAACATTCAATGTCTCTGACTGACGTCTTACGCCTCCCTCCTTCTCTCTCCTGCCTCCAAGCGAATGAGTACACTAAGGTAAGGGGGGCTCAGATGTAAGGGGTGCCCTGCGGACTCTGATGTAAGCGGGAGGTTTGGTGAGCAGAAACCCCCTTACATCAGAGTTCTCCTTTACACCAGCGTTTCCCTTTAAAAATAAAATGTTGCCGTGCGTGGCTAACGTGTTCGGGTTTGGCTTCATGAAAAGGTGGCAACCCTAGCACAGACACATAATTTCAAAGTCGTTAGGTAGTAGCCACTGCCTAATACATGCTTTCTAATTGAAAAGGGAAGAAAGTAAACAGTTAACTGCTTATATCTAGAGATTGCAATGGCTCTTCCATTTAAAACTAGCAAAGGGTTCACCTTTAAGAAGCAACACGTTTTACACTATAAGCTAGGACGTGCACAATAATATTACCAGCTATACTTCAACAGGAAAACTATTCTTTACAATAATGTCAGTTGAGAAAGGAAAGGCTTGTGTTTGTTAGCGTAACAAGCCATCAAAGCGGCAGAAACATCTCTTCGGTAATTGGAAAGGGTATATTATGGCTGCAGCGGAAATAGCAAAGCAATCCAGCACTACAATATATCCGAATCCCACAGGTATCGTAACTTGCAGGCTAATTGTGAAAACGTATCTGCTGTGTTATTTTCATGTTTACCCCCTGAAAACTAAGAAACAGGTTGTTTCATTGTACATGGCAAGTAAACCTGCTAACCATGTATATGCTTATAGGCAATGTAAACCTTGATAAAATGACATGTCGTTTGCTAAAGCAAAGTATATCATAGACAACTGTCATTTTTTCCTTTTTTTTTTTTTTTTTAAGAAGAATAGGATTTTTGACCTACCTGTAAGATTCCTTTACTAGGAGTACAGTACAGGACATAGAATCTTTAATCTTATAGTGATATTAGGCTATTTTTTTTTTATTAAAATAAAAAAGAGGTTATACTTGCTCTCTGCAATGATATTGTACAGATCAGTCCTTTACCTCCTCTTCTGGAAGTCCTCCACCGGTGCTGTCTGGTTCGCCCTGCTCCAGGTGACAGGTTCTGGGGCTAATTTAATGCAGGTAAGGCACCAAGCGAGTTTAATTACCATCTTAATCAGCCACAGAACCTGTATAATTAATATGTGTTTGGTTTTAAAGGGATGAGGTGACAACCCTACTCCTTAGCCATGGGTACACCCATGAGGGTGCTCTCCCGAGCCGGGCTGTGTGCTTCCATAGACGCACGCGTTGCCAGTAAAACATGCTCCCACTTCCTCCTTGCAAGAGTTCGACTCATTATAGCGCCTACTGCCCTTAGTGTCTCCTGTGAGACCAGAAAGTGAGGGGAGCAATTCTGCAGCCAGGGTAGTGCTCGATTTTTGAGAGGATGCAGGTAAGTGTTTAGGGATAGGGTGGGGGAGAGTTAGTGGGGTGTTTATTTATTTTAGAACCACTTTAACCGTGAATTATATGCAGCTACCTTCAGAAAATTGGATAATAAAAAATCTGAAAAAAAAAAAGAATTTCCAGGAATATCCATATATAACTCCTCTCACTTCCAGCAAGCAATAGGGAGATCATAATAACAGAGGTGAGGGATCTGTGTCCTGTTCTGTACACTAAGAGTATAAAAAAAATACTATTTTTTTTAATAGCACAGTACAGATTGACCTGGGAAGAGGATTATACTGAGGGACTGACTGACTGCGGGGGGAGACTTGCCTGGGGGTATTATACTGGGGGACAGACTAAGCTGGAGGGAGGAAGAATAATACTGGGGGACAGACTGACCTGGGCAGGGATTATACCGGGGGACAGATTCACCTGGGGGAGCGAAGGATTATACTGTGGGGCAGACTGTACTGGGGGACAGACTGACCTTGTTTGATTTCACTATGCTCCTTAAGCTTCTCCCACCATTACCACAATTTGTACACACCCACTGTTCGCTGTGACATGCTACGTGCAACACATTACTATTCTTCTTGGGGCACCCAAAGGTGTCCCAGATCTTTTACAGTTTTCTAGTGTATACTAAAATCAAAAATTGCTGTGAGCCACTAAAGTGTTCGGGTTTGGTTTGAAGAAAAAGGTGCCAACCATATTCATGCTTAAAAGCCCACAAAGCACTAATGGATATGATAGATTGCCCTTTACCAGGGAAGGTTGGAATCCTAACCTTTTAGCATTTCCTAGCATCAGTAGGAGTAAACAATGTCCCACTTTGGTGTTAGTGGAAATATTAGTGTCCCATCATTGGTGTCAGTGGGAGGAATAGTGCTCCATCATTGATTTCAGTTGAAGGAAAAATGCCCTGTCTTTGGTGTCAGTAGGAGAAATGGTGCCCCATCAGTGGTATCAGTGGGAGGAATAGTGCACCATCTTTGATGCCAGTGAAAGGATTACTGCCCCATCACTGATGCAGTGGAACAAATAGTGCCTCATCGTTGGTGTCAGTGGGAGGAATAGTACTCAATTATTGATTTCAGTTGCAAGAATAATGCCCCATTGTTAGTGTCAGTGGGATAAATAGAGCCCCATCATTGGTATCAGTGGGGGGGAATAGTGCACCATCTTTGGTGCCAGTGGAAGGATTTCTGCCCCTTCACTGATGCAGTGGAAGGAATAGTGCCCCGTCATTGGTGTCAGTGGGAGGAAGAATGCCTCTGTGTTGGTGTCAGTTGCAGGAATTATTGTCCCATTGTTGATGTCAGTGGGAGGAATAGTGCCTCTTATCAGTGGAAGAAACAGTGCCCCAAGGGCTGGATAAAGGTATGCAAAGGGCAGCAGTTTGGAGACCACTGATGTATACCATAGGCTCAAAGACCAACTAGTCTAATCCACCTTACAACGGAAGAGGACATAAAGAGGTAAGAAAAATTTCCCGGTTAAGGTGGCCTCCCTTCACCTTAGGGAGAAGGGAGGCCTGAGAACGACCTTACTGAAATTTGGGCTCGCAAGGGACTGTCAGTTTGCCTGGATAGGCACATGTGTATGAATAGTTGCTCAAACACCCCAGCACCCCCAAAATCTGGTGCTTACCATTATATAAAAAAAAACTTAATTCTTCCAGGCTATGCTTGGCCTACACCCCTCACATGCCCACCTCTTTGCCAGTGAGCTGGTCAGTGCTTAGTATGGATATAATATAATTTACCTCCATAGGTTTTGGGGCTCCCGATATACTCAAGCAGCTAACTAAACAAATATGGATACTTCTGTAGTTGCCTGCTATCACCTCCTGGGCGCAGTATGATACATATAAATAGATCACAGAGGGTGACTCTGTTCAGAGTTAGCCCTTGTACACACGGTCGGACATTCCGATGGACAATGTCCGATAGGACCGTGTTGTCGGATAATCCGACAGTGTGTGGGCTCCATCGGACTGTTCTGTCTGAGTATCCGACGGACCAAGTTTTCCAGGTGCGCTATAAAATTTTCCGACAACATGATGCGATCGGACTTTGTCCGATCATGTGTAGAGAATTCCGATCGGACAAAGTGCCACGCATGCTCAGATCAAATTCCTAGACCAAAGCTATTGGCTACTAGCCTGAACGTAGTCCCGTCCTAACGAAATAACATCATCACGTTAAGTACGATCGGATTTTCTGACAAATTTGTCCGACTGTGTGTATGCAACAGTTTCGGACAAAATCCATCGGACAAAATCCGACGGATTTGGTTGTCGGAATGTCCGACCGTGTGTACAAGGGCTTAGAGTGGTTCTAAAGTAGGCTTGCCACGAGTACATATAGCCAATACTTCTTTTTCAAGTGCTAGCCGATACCAATACTATTATTGCAGCACTGACTGGCACTGGTAGGTGGCAGTGATGGGCACTGATGGGGCCTGGACTGTGTTAGTATTTTTTTTTTTTATTATTATTTTTTCAATTTATATATTATTATTATTATTTTTTTTACAATGCTTTCTTGTTTTGGTGGATGATGAGAGTTGGTTTTTAAATTTAATTTTTTACAATTTTACTTTTAAATATGTATTTATTGCAATGAAAGTGACTGAGGACAAAGATTCCCCAGTCCCTTACTTAGCAGCGTCAGCTGCATTGAAGATGATAGGACAGAAGACAGCGGCTCCTGTTCATTCATAAACTGAAGCGCAGTAAACACCATTTACAATGCTCAGTTATGAATGGACAGAGTCAGTGATGTGCATTCGGAAAAGGATTTACCGGTTCCTTCCTCCGCTCTCCATCTTGAGAGATTCAGGACGAGGGAGCCAGAGGAGGATCCAGGGAGGACATGGGACAATCGGGAATGATCAGTGCAGTGGTGGGGGCAATTACAAGCACCGATCTCCCTGACAGTCACGGGAGGGAGAGGAGGAGAAGCAGATGTCAGAAAAGCTATACAGGGAGATCAGTGCTTGTAACTGCCCCCACCACGCACCAATCATCTGTGAGGATGTCCGGCACCCCCTGCTACACTGAGGATGCCGGTTGTACTGACCTCCTGCCAGGTATCGGGTTAAGCATCTGAGCATTTGCACGAGTGTACATCCGCGGTATTAGTATCGGCACTGATACTAGTATCAGTATTGGTGCAACACTATTCTAAAGTTTTTTTTTTTCTTTAAACATTTTTTTTTTCTTTAACCACTACAATACAGGGCACTTTCACCCCCTTCCTTCCCAGCCCAATTTTCAGCTTTCAGCGCTCTAGCGCTTTCAGTGACAATTGCGTGGTCATGCTACACTGTACCCAAATGAAATTGTTATCATTTTGTTCGCACAAATAGAGCTTTATTTTGGTGTTATTTATTCACGACTCCGTTTTTTTTTTTTTGCGATATAAGCGCAAAAATAGCGGAAATTTGGAAAAAAAACAATATTTTCTTTTTTCTATTTGAAAAGAAATCCAATAAAATCAAATTTTGTCATAAATTTAAGCCAAAATTTATTCTGCTACATGTTTTTGGTAAAAAAAATTCCGTTAAGTGTATAATAATTGGTTTGTGTGATCACGGACATATGTACGCAAATGATCATGTACATATGTGTGCAGGTGATCACGTACATATGTGTGCAGATAATCATTGGGACATGTGATTTTAGTGGGACATATGTGGGGGACATGTTTTTATTATTAGGGACATGTGTTTTTATTATTTGGGGACATGTATGTTTTGAGGACATGTGTGTTTTGGGGACATATGTGGGGACTGTGTTTGTACTGTGTGGTGTGTTGTGTGTTTACACTACACTGATGATCAGTGAGTAAAAAGCTGTAAAAAGCATCCCATACTCACTGATCATCAGCCGGCTGCAGCGTTCTGCTCTCCTCTCTCAGCGGTGACTTCCGTGTGAGGAGAGGAGAGCCGATTGCCTAGCAACCGGCTGTTTGTTTACATCACATGACGGCCGTGATTGGACACGGCCGTCATGTGATCAGGAGGGCCAATCACAGAGCCCTCCTGCCGATCTGAGATGTGCCGTGTCCAGGAGTAGACGGCTCCCACCCGGCCGTATATATGCATTGGCCGGGTGGGAAGTGGTTAAGTGGTTGTAAACCTCAGTTATGAACTATGAACAAAGCATATCCCTCTATAGTGTGTACATGTCTCAATTCAGAGCACTAAGTGTTACTTCTATCTGCTGCTTTGTTCCTCTGCTATCAGCATGAGTCCCTTCTGACAAAAGTTCCTGACATGAAGAGGTGAAAAGGTGACAGGGGAGGGAGGTCTAGCACACAGCCTGTGATTGACAACCTTAGCTCTGTTCCTGTGTGCAGGGAGGCGTGTCCCTTCGCTCCAATCAACTCTCACTGAGCGTAACTTCAGCTCTCTGCCCCCTGCTTTCTGAAAGCTCAGACAAGCTGTATAAATGCTGGGCTTTGAATGGCTGCAGAGAAGAGAAGGCTGCAAATAAACAGGTAGAAATTATGTTGGAGGATTTGTTTTTATCTCTGTATATCACCTGAGGCCAGTCACTTCACTGGGTATATATAGGAGTAAATATTTCCACACAAACTGTTCCCCCACCCCTTAGCAATTACCTTGGGCCTCTCCCTGATCCACCACTGTCCCAGGTGCAACACCGCTCTTCTCTCTTCCTCTTCTCACAGAAGACACGAGAACAGTGGAAACCTTAGGCTCCTGTTGCTGTCAGTCAAACTAGTGTGAAGGGAGAAAGGGGTGGCTTACTGGAACTGTGTATGTCATGGGACGCACACAGCCCTGCCCACACTGATGCCCCATAGCACGGGCTTGCTGAGAGGGCACTCGGAGGAAAAAGGAGAAGCAAAAGTGCTGGCAGGGGACTTCCAGAAGAGGAGGTAAAGGGCTGCTCTGTGAAATATCATTCTGCAGAGCAGGTAAATATAACTTATTTTTTATTATATCTTTTAAATTTGACTTTGATATCACTTTAAGGTTTACATACACTTTAACAAATAGATAACTTACCCCGTATACTTTCTTTGCGCCAGCCTTTGCTGCAAACATAGACAGAATTCCAGTACCACTGCCGACATCCAAGACCACCTTATCCTTAAACACGTGCTTATTGTGGTACATTGAATTTCTATACGTGAGCGTACGCACTTCATCTTTTAACATTTCCTGGAAGTAAAAAAAAAAAAAAGTTTCTTGTGATGCTATGAACATGCATAAGGCTATAAAGGACAGAAAGTACATTTCAGGATAAGGCAGCTGTTGAAAAGTGGTACACGTGGCTTCTTCCATCCCTTCTCTACATCCTCCAACTGCTGCAAATACCAGTATACTGAATGATTATCAGCAAAGTCCAAGCAAAAAACCCTTACCAGCTGCCATTCCTAGCCTCCTTAACCAGCCTAGTGGCCCATACACATGAACCGGGAATCATACGAAAAATTCAGCTTTCTAAGTGATCGTACTATAATCTGATCGTTAGTACACAGCTTTTGATAGCCGATCTTGACAGTTCATCCGATATTATCTGATCGGACAAGCATGAAAATGTAACCCCCTACGATACCTGATCGTACAATTTTCATTTAATCAGTACATTTGTTGTCCACAAATACAATACAAATACACGACAACACATGACATCACTTCCAAATTTATTGTTCTGCGGTACGAGAATTTTCGTCACTTTAGGAAACTCTTCATTTTCGATATGCGACTAGCATGCAAAGAAAATTGGACGATCTGTCGTCCGAGTTTCAGATCGTGTGCACGGGGCATAAGCTAACATAATGGAAGCCACTCCCTCGTCCTTACTTCCTTCAGCACTGATAGCCTTTTCATAATTTACATCCTGGACGGAATGCTTGCACTTGTGCACTATAGTTCAATTAGATTTTGACGTACCCATACTGCAGGATCTAATCTATGGGGCGTTGGTGCACAGGCGTGTGTATACTGGCCAGGAAGTAAACATTAAAGAACGGCCCGGAGCAATGCCGAAGGTATTCGGCGGAGGGCCTCCATGACAGGGGTTAACGGGGCGGAGCCAGGGACAGGGAGCCAGTGGAGGAGTGGGCTTACGTGCAGTGATGGAGCTGTACAGCTTAGTGGGGAAAGGAGGAAGAGGAGGGGCCAGTCTGCACGAGGAGCCGAGAGGGTAAGGAGCTTCCCACCCACCCGCCCTATGATTGGAGGAGCTTGGTGTGCTGATATGGTGAGGGTTGCATGAATACAGGTTGGTGGTTAGGTGGCGGGGTGCAAGGTCCTTGTTAAGGTCATATGGACACCTAAAAGACATAGTTTAGGGACCTGTCTGAGGACGGCTCCCAGTTGGTATATGGGTACCTGCTAGTTGTCTCTGAGTTGGGGGCTTTAGCGACTTGAGGCCTGAGAAGTACTAGCAGGCACAGTTATGGGTGGTGCCTATTGGACCTTGTGCCCCATGGTGGTGAGAAAACTAGAAGTATATATAGATATAAAAAGGTTATTACGTTATTTTATGTCAATTATGGAAATTGATATATTGGTTAATAAAATGGTTGCTGTGGCCAATTCACTCCACCCATGTGTTGTGTCATCATTAAAGGGAGGGGTGGGGTTATTGGTAAAAGGATAAGCCGTAGTTAATACCATAGTCATGTGCAGTTAACTGTTCTGCTGGAAATCAAACTGCAGTGCAAGGATCACCTGGCTTCTACCTCATTCATTATGTAGATCTAACTCTACCAAGATGGCCACCCACACACAGAGACACACAGAGACAAAGAGCCGTGGCATGGCAAGTCAGTAATAAAAATGAAAGCTGCCAGGAGCCTTAAAGCAATACTGGTGAATAGTTCTTTGCTAACTTTTTGCCTTTTCTGGGCACAGCTTCTGTAATTCTTCTTTAACCACTTCAGCCCCGGAAGGATTTACACCCTTCCTGACCATAGCACTTTTTTGCTATACGGCACTGCGTCGCTTTAACTGACAATTGCGCGGTCGTGCAACGTGGCTCCCAAACAAAATTTACGTCCTTTTATTCCCACAAATAGAGCTTTATTTTGGTGATATTTGATCACCTCTGTGGTTTTTATTTTTTGCTTTATAAACAAAAAAGAGTGACTATTTTGAAAAAAAGCTATATTTTTTACCTTTACGATAATAAATATCCCCAATATTTATATATATATATATATATATATATATATATATATATATATATATATATATATATATAATTCAATTCTTTCTCAGTTTAGGCAGATATGTATTCTTCTACATATCTTTGGTAAAAAAAAAAAAAAGCGTATATTGATTGGTTTGTCCAAAAGTTGTTAGCGTCTACAAAATAGGGGATAGTTTTTTGGCATTTTTATTTATTTTTTTTTTATTAGTAATGGCGGCGATCTGCAATTTTTATCATGACTGGGACATTATGGTGGACACAGACACTTCTGACACCATTTTGGGACCATTGTCATTAATACAGCGATCAGTGCTATAAAAAATGTACTGATTACTGTGTGCATGACACTGGCAGGGAAGGGGTTAAACACTAGGGGCGATCAAGGGGTTAAATGTGTCCTAGGGAGGTGTTCTAATTGTGGGGGGGTGTAGTAGATCCCTGTCATGTCACTAGGCAGAACAGGGAAATGCCTTGTTTACAAAGGCATCTCCCTGTTTTTCCGCTCTGACACAATTGTGGGCCCCCGGTGGACATCAAGTCCGCGGGACCTGCGGGCATGGTCACAGAGTACGCAGCGGGCACGTGTATCCACAATGCCACGATTCAAAGGGGATGTACCTGTATGCACATTTGCCCAGCCGTGCCATTGTGCTGATGTACATCATCGTGCGCTGGTCGGCTAGTGGTTAAAAAGAATGCAGTTATGTGATGGATGCAGGGCAGGACTTAGGGTGGTGAGGGCCCTTGGGCTTCAGTCACTTTCGGGCCTTACCTTCTATACATTACCATATTTATCGGCGTATAACACACACCTCAAGTTTAGGAGGGGATTTTAAGGAAAAAAAACTTACATTTAAATGCCCATCAATGCAGCCTTATCAGTGTCCATCTGCAGCCTTGCCATCCATCTGCAGCCTTGTCAGTGTCATTTGCAGTCTTTCCCCAGTGTCGTTTGCAGCCTTGAAGTTTAAAAAAGGGTCCTCTCGGAGGCTCTTGGCAGCTCTCGGGTCCTCGCGGCGACTCTCGGGTTATCTCGGTGGCTCTCAGGTCCTCTCGGTGGCTCTCGGGTCCTCTTGGCATCTCTCGAGTCCTCTCAGTCTCTCACAGTCCAGAGCGGAGCTGAGTGTAGCCGAATGTACTTGGCTCCGCTCACAGTTACGCCCAGTCCCCGTGTTATGTCTATCATAGGGCAGGACTGGGCATGACTGTGAGTGGAGCAGAGCCGAGTACACTCAGCTATGTATCTCGGCGGGGCCCACGGGGCCCCCTATTGGGTGGGGCCCATGGGCTTGAGCCTAGTCAAGCTTAATGGTAAGTCCTAGACATGTGCATTCGTTTTCGTCCGAATGCATTTTCGTCCGAATTTCAGGTATTTTCGTTTTCGTTTTGACAAACGATAACGAAAGTGCAGATTCCGAAAAACGAAAGATCTGACATAAATAAATGCTTTTTTTCGTTTTCGTTGTTACAACAGTTCGATATAGAATAGGAGATTCGAAGTGACCGTTCGATATAGAATAGGAGATTCGACGTGACTCCATATGTCTATTGAACCTGTGGTCGAATGTGCCTAAGTTTCGTTTACCTCTATTAGTCCTATTATATAGAAAAGCTTCGACAGAGAGTAAATATTCGACATAGAGAGAACAGAATCGACAGAGAGAAACGATACTGGAATTGGGTGGGGGAAGTAAATAAAAAAAAAATTATGATAATATTCGACGGGATCGTTGCACGTTTATAATAATATTCGACGGGATCGTTGCACGTTTATAATAATATTCGACGGGATCGTTGCACGTTTATAATAATATTCGACGGGATCGTCGCAACTATACGACACTGCAATCGTACATTTCGGCAATCGAATGCTCCGCCTATAGGCTATATAGTTTAGCAGCTCCATCGAATCTTCTTTATCCATTCGACAGATACCATAAGCCTTCCAAGACAGATTCGACTGTAATTCATGTGGATTTTCGGACGAATGCAATTTTTGCACGAAAAACGAAATAAATAAAAACGAATTTCGGGAGTAACTAAATAAATAAAATTTACGGACGAAAACGAAAAAACTAAACGAAATATTCTAGTCTGCACATGTCTAAGTCCTGCCCTGGATGGATGTAATGTTCTGTGCAATATAAAATAACTTTGGCAGTTAATTAGTACATGTAATAATACAGATCTCAGGAGCTAAATGAAGGATATTTGAGGTGGAATGAGGGAGAAATGCATTTGGTTCCAAAAGAGGAACAGTTGGGAGCTATGGACTATTCATTCCCCTTAGTGAGACAGGCTTATGTTTATAGTTACAACCATAAATGCAATTGATGTTATCTGCATTAATTAGCAAACAATATATAAGGTTCTGGGTGAATAACCCTTCCCATGATGCATCGCTACAAAGCCAGCAATAATATATTTAGCTGGATTTAGTTCTTAACATAAGTGCCAAAATACTAAATGTATTTGCCTTCCAGACTACTATAGATAATGGCAGTCTTGATATTTCTGCCAAAAACTGTGTTTTTCAATAACTACTGCAGCAAACTCCTTGAGAAAGTGTTTTTAATTTGACAAACAACTGAATTTTTATTTTATTTTTGCTAATTTCAGTAATGCAGTTTAAATAACTAAGTCTTCATTTTAGGTAGAAGAGAAAAATCTATTTAGTTAAAGGACATTTCTGTAAAGAGGTATGTGTAGTAACTGCAGTCCTATTGCTTGCCAAGGCTGATGCCTCTGGGAATATCCCACACCACGGACACAATTCTGGCACAGTGCTTGGCTACCTATCAGCTGGCAATTACTTTAAGTTACAAAGAACATCAGATATGCTATTACTCTGCCTGATTACCTCCAGAATTTGTCATTTTTATATATTCTGCCTGCTGCAGTGAGCTCTCCTAAATTATATAACGAGAGCAATAAAAAGTACAATTTTTTTCTATGTCAACCAGGGTTTCAAATGATCACTAAATGCAGTGTTTCAAAATTTCGAGAGGCGTCTCTGAAGAGGCAGCCTAGCCCAGTCCAAAAAGAACTTTTAAAAGCCTCTGCTTATAAAAATCACCTAATTTTCCCTTTTCTAGTGATGGCCGAACGGTTTGCCCGGCGGTCGTTTCGCTGCGAATTTCGGCTGTTCGCGAATCGCCCGATCGGCGGACTATTGCCGCCGTTCGCCCGGCAGACTTCCGTGTTTTCTGTGTAAAAGAACTTTGACCTATGATGACACATCCATCATGGGGTACAGGACAGCCAATTGAGACATTACAGCACATGGACACTTGGACATTCCCCCTAACTTATAAATACACCCGATCCGGCTGCCATTTTACATTCTTTCTTCTGTCACTATAGGGAGAGGTTGCTGTGTGGAGCAGGGAGAGATTGCAGTGACCCAAATCGCTAGCTATTTGGTACACAAAAGTTCTTTTCAGGACTGGTATAGGTGTTAGGTGTAGTTCAGGATAGGCAGTGCTGTGCTAGTGATTGTTGCAGCAGCCTGAGTGTCTTTTGTCAGTTTAGAGAAAGGGACAGGACGGTGTGTGCTGCAGGGAGAGTCAGTTTAATCATTAGCTGTTACTATCAGGTCCACAAAAGTGCTATTCCAGTAACCAGTTATTGTTCCAGCAGCCTCTGTTTTGTCAGTTTATATAGGGACAGGCAGGAAGCTGTGTGTGAGGCAGTGAGGGCCAGTTTAATCAGTAGCTGTTACTATATTAGGTCCACAAAGGTTCTTTTCAGGACTGGTATCAGTGGTATGGTAATAGGCTTGCACATGTATAATATTCTTTCTTCCAAATATAGAAAGAATATTATACTTGACTGCTGCCCTTCTGCTACAGTCTGCTAATCAGTCACAACCTACTTGTTCCACAAAGGTTCTTATAAGGACTGGTAACAAGGTATAGGGTGCTACAGTACATAGGGTTGAGTGAGGTACAGTCTGCTATTCTATAAGGACTGGTATAGGTCCACAATACATAGGGTTGAGGTGCACTACTGCTGACCGCTGCCCTATACTGCAGCAGTCCTTTATCAGTATAGGGACTGACGTACAGTCTGCTAATCAGTCACACACACAACTTACTTTTTCCACAAAGGTCCTTATAAGGACTGGTAAGGTATAGGGTACTACAGTACATAGGGTTGAGTGAGGTACAGTCTGCTATTCTATAAGGACTGGTATAGGTCCACAATACATAGGGTTGAGGTGCACTACTGCTGACCGCTGCCCTATACTGCAGCAGTCCTTCATCAGTATAGGGACTGGGAGTTTTGTCACAGGGTCATTTAAAAAATGACAGGCAGAGGAAGAGGCAGGCCCTTCCGCAGGGGTGGTAGGAGTAGGGCAGGAGCAACAGGCTTGAGCCAAAGTGGGAAGTTGCAGAAGGTGCGTTCAATTACTTTAAAGGACGCACCAGACTTGGTTGAGTGGCTCACTCAGCCTTACTCTTCTGCACCCTCCTCATCCTCTCGATCTGCACCCTCTTCTTCACTCTCTGCTATGTGCACCCCCAAAGACACTACCACCAACAACACCACCACCACCACATACCTTCCGCTTGAGTCACAAGAATTATTTTCCGATCCATATCAAGACATTTCTGATGCGCAGCCACTCTTGGTATTGGATCAGGAAGAGGAGGTAGCAACAACCGCTACTCAGCAGTCTGACGACAGTACCCAGATCAGCCCAAGGAGGAGGTTGGTCCCCAGTGTTGCTGCCTACTCCGAGATCTCTACTTATAGCGGTGGGGAAGGTGACGTCGATGATGACGTGTCTAGTGATGTCACGTGGGTGCCCACAAGAGAGGAAGAGGTGGGGAGTTCAGAGGGAGATATGGACCAGCAGATAGGGAGGAGAAGCAGGAATAACTTACATTGCACAGGAGGGACAAAGCAGACTGCAAATGTATCAGGAGCGAGTCATCGACCATGTACGGTCACAGATGTGGCGCTCCCAGGACACCGGCACATGGCTCCGCAGTGTGGGCTTTTTTTAACGTGTCCGCTGCTGACAATAGCGTTGCCATCTGCAATCTTTGCAGTCAACGCAATAGTCGCGGTAAGCCCAACACTCACCTAGGGACGACCGCCTTAAGAAGGCACATGAGCAGCCATCACCGAGCCCAATGGGAGCAACGGAACACACAAAGCCACACTCCAGGCTCTCACCGTCCAGCCTCCTCTTCTACTTCTCCTTCTCCTCTCTCCTCACAATTGTCCTCCACTCCACCTTCCATCACGCCAAGCTCACGTTTTTCTGCAAAAAGGCAGGCTTCCGTGGGCTTAATGTTCGAGCGTAAAAAAATGATGACGCCGGATAACCCTCTTGCCCAACGGTTGACGGCTGGCTTGTCAGAACTGATAGCCCGCCAACTACTGCCATATAAACTGGTGGACTCAGAGGCCTTTCGAAAATTTGTGGCCATTGGAACACCACAATAGAAGGTCCCAGGAAGGAAGTATTTCTCACAGAAGGGCATCCCAGAGCTATATGGCCATGTTCAGCGGCAAGTGAATGTATCTCTGGCACACAGTGTCGGTGCCAAGATACATCTGACCACAGACACTTGGTCTAGCAAACACGGGCAGGGAAGGTATATCACTTTTACTGCCCACTGGGTGAACCTTCTGACAGCCGTCAAGCATGTAACCTGTGGCACCCGTGTAGATTTGGTTTTACCGCCACGGATTGCATGCAGGCCTGGCTCTTCTTCTCCTCCTCCTCCTACTCCATCCTCCTCCCTCTCCTCTTCAGCTGACTCCTCCTTTTCCACCGCTAGCGTCTCTTCCGGTGCGCCGCCCAAGCTCCCCAGAACCTATTCGACATGCCAGGTAAGACGTTGCCATGCCGTGCTGCGTCTGTTGTGCCTGGAAGCCAAGAGCCACACTGGCCCGGCACTCCTTTCAGCTTTGCGTTCACAGGCAGATCAGTGGCTAACACCGCTCAATTTGACAGTTGGTAAAGTGGTGTGTGACAATGGTGCCAATCTGCTTAGCGCATTGAAACAGGGCAAAATCACGCACATGCCATGCATGGCACACGTCTTAAACTTGGTCGTGCAGCGATTCGTTGTCAAATACCCTGGGGTCCAGGACATCTTGCGGCAGGCAAGGAAAATCTCGGCCCATTTCAGAAGATCTTACACGGCCATGGCTCGCCTTGCTGACATTCAGCGGCGACACAATCTGCCGGTCAGACGTCTTATTTGCGATTGCCCGACGCGATGGAACTCAACCTTCTATAAGCTTGATAGGCTGCTCCAGCAGAAATGTGCAGTTAACGTCTACCTGTATGAACTCTGCGGCAGAACAGGTTCTGGGGAGCTGGGGTTTTTTTCACCACGCCAGTGGCTGCTCATGCGCGACGCATGCAGACTTCCGCGGCCATTTGAGGAGATCACCAAACTGGTCAGTCGCAGCCATGGCACCATCAGTGACATGGTACCTTATGCCTTCTTTATGGAGCGTGCATTGCCTCGTGTCATTGATCAAGCTGTGGAGGAGCAGGAGCGGGAAGATGAGGAAGTCGCAATGCTGGATGAATTCCCAGGGGGGGCTACTCTATCTGAGACAAGTCAACAACAGGAGTCTGAAGAGGAGTCAGAGGAGGATGGTGCCGGGGCGGATGAGGAGGAGCAAGAAGAGCATGCTTTAAACCTTTCTGGGACCCCTGTTGTTGTGCGTGGATGGGGAGAGGAGAATGAAGAGGACGACATTATCCTGGATGATGAGCAGGAGCCAGGCCACCACACCGCTTCCAGTTTAGTGCAAATGGGGGCCTTCATGCTTCAGTGTTTTAATAGGGACCCCCGTATAAAAAGCATAAGGGTCAAGGACCAGTACTGGGTGTCAACGTACTTAGACCCCCGGTACAAACACAAAATGGCGGAAATGCTACCGCCGCCACAGAGGGCTGTCAGAATGCAGCACTTCCAGGCCTTGCTTCGAGAAATGCTGCATTCTGCTTTTACATGCGCTGGCAGAGGAGCAATTCCCACTCCCAGAGAAGGAGTTGCGGGTACCAATCCAACAGCGCCTGCAAGAAGAGGCCGGTTTGAAGATGTGTTGGTGACTTCGGATATGAGGTCATTCTTTCAGCCGACCCATTGACAGGTGTCATCTGGATTCAGCATCAGGGAACGCCTAGACCGTCAGGTGTCCGACTACATCGGGTTAACGGCCGATGTGGACGCTCTGAGGAGTGATGAACCCCTGGACTACTGGGTGGGCAGGCTTGACCTCTGGCCAGAGCTTGCCCAATTTGCAATCGAACTGTTGGCTTGCCCCTCGTCCAGTGTCCTGTCCGAAAGGACGTTCAGCGCAGCAGGGGGGATCGTGACCGATAAGCGTACTCGCCTAGCTCACGACAGTGCTAACTACCTCACATTTCTAAAAATGAATTTGGCATGGATTTCGGAGGAATTCAACACATGTGACCAGTAGACCATGTATATGTCTATAAACAATTTTTTTAATCGAGCACACAGACCTTCTTTCTTCATTTGGCTCACTTCCTTGTCCAAAAAAAGCACACTGTACTATATGCTCGTACCCTCCTCTTTGAAGAGCGGTGTCATATTTCTACTGGGGCTGCTTATTACGAGGGGCTCCCACCATCCCTGTGCTGTGCTGACTTCCTCCTGGGGCTGCTTATTATGAGGGGCTCCCACCATCCCTGTGCTGTGCTGACTTCCTCCTGGGGCTGCTTATTATGAGGGGCTCCCACCATCCCTGTGCTATGCTTGTTATGAGGGGCTCCCACCATCCCTGTGCTGTGCTGACTTCCTCCTGGGGCTGCTTATTATGAGGGGCTCCCACCATCCCTGTGCTGTGCTGACTTCCTCCTGGGGCTGCTTATTATGAGGGGCTCCCACCATCCCTGTGCTGTTCTGACTTCCTCCTGGGGCTGCTTATTATGAGGGGCTCCCACCATCCCTGTGCTATGCTTATTATGAGGGGCTCCCACCATCCCTGTGCTGTGCTGACTTCCTCCTGGGGCTGCTTATTATGAGGGGCTCCCACCATCCCTGTGCTATGCTGACTTCCTCCTGGGGCTGCTTATTATGAGGGGCTCCCACCATCCCTGTGCTATGCTGACATCCTCCTGGGGCTGCTTATTATGAGGGGCTTCCACCATCCCTGTGCTGTGCTGACTTCCTCCTGGGGCTGTACTTCTGCTGTGCATATTATGAGGGGCTCCCACCATCCCTGTGCTATGCTCATTATGAGGGGCTCCCACCATCCCTGTGCTATGCTCATTATGAGGGGCTCCCACCATCCCTGTGCTATGCCGACTTCCTCCTGGGGCTGCTTACGGTGCAGGTGTCAGTGCTGTATATCACGGTGCTGGTGTTAGTGCTTTATGTCACGCTGCTGATGTCAGTGCTCTCTATCACGTGCTGTTGTCAGATCACTCTATCACGGTGCAGGTGTCATTGCTGTATTTCACACTGCTGATGTCAGTGCTCTCTATCACGGTGCTGCTTTCAGTGCTGTATATCACGGTGCTGGTGTTAGTGCTTTATGTCACGCTGCTGCTGTCAGTGCTGTATATCACGGTGCTGGTGTTAGTGCTTTATGTCACGCTGCTGATGTTAGTGCTCTCTATCACGGTGCTGGTGTCAGATCACTCTATCACGGTGCAGGTGTCATTGCTGTATGTCACGCTGCTGGTGATCATCTTCTGCACCCTCTTCTTTGCCTACCCTGACCTTCCCTCTCCTCCATCGCCTTCATGCGCTCCACAGTCCTGAATTGTCACAACAATTTCCCATATAAAAAAAGAATGCTTGTAGTTGTCGATCCCAGATTCACCTCATACATGTGTTATGTCATTGGCCATGTGGTGGGACTATGTTTGCACAGCTATTAATTATTTTGTGGCTGCAAATTTGACCTGTAGGTTTGCAAAGTTCACCTCCCATTGAAGTCAATGGGGCCCGCCGCAAACTTTCCGGTTCGCGAACGCGGCCGATAGTTCGCGAACTGGAAAGTTTGCGGCGGGCCCCATTGACTTCAATGGGAGGCGAACTTTGCAAACCTACAGGTCAAATTTGCAGCCACAAACGTCCTGTCGGAAGTTCGTCCATCACTACTCTTTTCAAAGGTTTTTATTGGTAAGGTAAGGTTATGTAATCTTGTTTTGACATTTATATAATACTATGAGAATATTAATAGGTGGTAGATAAGGTCACCTTTTTCTTTTAGCGCTACACTATTGTATAATATTTGTATTTTTTCACTTTGTAATATCCTTGTGGTGTGTTAGCAGCTTTCTTTATTATTTTTTTGGGGATAGCGCACTGTTTGCTGGTATTGACGTTTTATTGGTAACTGACAAATTACAGTTGTATACAGTACAGTTTAAGTTTGAGCAAGTACAGATAGCATAAAACATCACGGTATAGTAATATGGCAAAAACATGTCGAAGAAGAAGGCACAGAAATCGGTCAAGTCAACATAGATTGCCTATTCCAAAAGGAGTAGTTAAAGAGCTATTACAAAGCAGAGGGGGGTGCCCTTAGACGCAAGAGGGCTGGCTAACAGGTTACTCCGTAGGTGGTGACCTCCATACCAACTGAACAATTTATATTAACTGACCACATTTCCTGTGGTAATCCATGAATAGGGAGGAAGGATTTGGAAGAAGAGGGAAGGAGGAGCAAAGAAGAAAGAGGGATAGGATGAAAGATGATTAGGGTAGTTAATAGAAAGGTGGTTGAGTGGTCCGCACGGGCTCAGGTCGTTTATTGTCAATTTCACTAATGGCGCACACACACACGACCGGACTTTTCAACATCAAAAGTCAGACGGAATGATTCCGGCAGACCATTCGATCGTGTGTGGGCTGCAGCGGACTTTTGAAATGCAAAAGTCTGACAGACTTTAGAAATGGAACATGTTTCAAATTTTTCCGCCAGAACTCCGCCGGACCCAGTTACTACCGAGAAATACACTAGTGTGTATGCTAGTCCGACGGACAAAAACCGATGCGAGGGCAGCTATTGGCTACTGGCTATGAACTTCCTTATTCTAGTCCAGTCGTGCATCATCACGTTCAAATCCATCAGACTTTGGTGTGATTGTGTGTGGCCAAGTCCGTTCATTCGGAAAGTCCGTCAGAACTCTGTCAGAACTCCGTCGAAAGTCTGTCGGACCTAGTCCCTTGAAAAGTCCGGACGTGTGTACGTGGCATAAGAGTCTGGGTGGGATTAAGGTTCTAAGAGATGCTTATCAAAGTCAGGGGGCAGAAAGTGATCTATCCAAGGGCGCCATATTTTGAGGTGCTGGGGGATACTGTCTAGGATCCTTGCTTCTAAATCTCCTAATTTTCTGCTCCATCGGTCCTCGATTCTGTTAGTGGCTTTCATGCTACACTACATGGCCAAAAGTCTGGCCCACTTTTCGAAATGAAGGTGTTTGTAGTGAAGGATGTTGTTATTGCTGCGAACATACAAAGACATTTTAGATAGTTGTGCCCTTCTGACCTTGTACATGTTGGGAAAGGCCTTTTTTTTGTTCCAACATGACTGTCCCTATGCAAAAATCCATCTCCATGGTTTCATGAGTTTGGTGTTGAGGTACTTGAGGTAGCCTGGAAAGAGCCCTGACCTCAACCTTACTGAACACTTTTTGGAAAAATTGGTATACTCTTTTGAGTCAGATCTTCTCATCCAACATCATTACCTGACCTTATGAATGCACTTCGGGCAGTTAAAAGTGCCCACATACACACTTTAACACTGGGCACATTTACCTCCCTCGTGCCCAGGCCAGTTTACAGCATTCAGCGCTGTCGCACTTTGAATGACAATTGCACGGTCATGCAACACTGTATCCATGAGAATTTTTTTTATAATTTTTTTCACACAAATAGAGCTGTCTTTTGGTGGTATTCAATCACCACTGGGGTTTTTATTTTTTTTGCTAAATAAATAAAAAAAGACAAAAAAACCCTGTGTTTTTTTTCGTTTCTATTGCAAATAAATAATCTTTATTAAACCCAAATCATTAAGTCTGTAGGATAGTCATTGAGTCCTCAAACTTTGGTATATTATATTATATATATATATATATATATATATATATTAGAATTAATTAAATTTATTAATTAAAATTGTTCAATCCTGATGTACTGACGGCCTATTTATTGAGGCCTGAAAACACCAGGACAGTACGAATAGTCAAAGGCATTTAGTAAGAGGCATGGTGAGTTTTTTTAAGTCATTTTTTTTGTCACAATTTTTTGGAAAAAGAAGAAATAATTGAAAAAAACTAAATAAAACACATTTTCACAATTTTCTTTTACATACTGTCACCAGTACAGTACAGCATGATCATATCATTGGTGTGGTGGTGATCAGGTACACTGACTGATCTATCTATGTATGTAAAAAATCTTTTTTCTTCTTTTTTTTTTTACATTTTTTTGTTCTAACACACTGTGACCAGAGCAATACAGTGTTACCATAGTAACACTGTATAACTATGGGAATTGAACAGGATTTTCTTTTTCTTTTTTTTTTTTTTACACATTATGATTGTTTATACCATGAGTGCCTTTTGTTTTGATTAGCTGTGACTGGCCAAAGCTAATCACATAGTACAGATTGGCTGTGAATGGCCCTGTCTGTGCCATGTGATCAGTGTGACCAATCACAGCTACCAACACAATTGTATACAATGGATGGCATGAAAGGAAGCCATCCATTGTTTACGACTATTATGACCATTATTGTTTATTGGTCACAGCGATCACATGGTACTGACAGCTGGCCAGTACAGTGATCAGTCACATGGCTGTAGACAAAGCCGGCGACAGATCATGCCGCTGCTCAGCCCCACGAGAGGCACATTCTGGGTTGACATCATATGATGTCCTTCCAGAACAACAGTTCTCCTGTCCGGCCATTATTTTACTATACGCTGGGCTGGAAGATGTTAAAATCACATGGAAAGTCTTCCCAGAGGCGTGGAGGCTATTATAGCCACAAGAGGGGGGCAACCTTATACTAATACATATCAGTGACGGCTGGTGATAAAAAAAGGGGGGGCACAAACAAACCACTCCAGGTCCTTATCTGAAAACTGAGCCTCCAGCCTGGGCTCCCCTGATACCGGACAGCTTCCGTGTTCCAAATCTTCACCCTCCTGATTGGCCGGGATGAGAAACCGGAAGTAACACAATGGCAAATTTTGATTCGCTAAAATCAAAAGTGTGAGGGTTCCGGGTGCAGTGCTCTGTGCCTCGGGGACAACGCAAAACAAGCCAATTAGAGCCTCAGGCTCTAATCACACACTTGTTAAAAACTGAGGGAGCGAATAGACTTCTATTAGCTCGGCACCCTACACAGCACACTGCACACACATAGAACAACATTTTTGAACTTTAAGATGTTAAAAATGTTAGTCATATTATCATTTATTTAAAAAAAAAAAAAAAAAGATCGTTCTATGATTAGCTTTCCTATTGGTCAAAACTTTTTGGGGGTGGTGCCTCTGCGCCCCTTATGGACTGGCCACCACTGATCCCTATTGTTTTGGGATGGGCTGTCCAGTAAGCCTATATAGGTGTGATGGTCAGCTGTCCAAAAACATTTGGCCATATAGTGTACAGTATGTGGCTGCTTTAATTAGGAATGAGACATTTTATTCTACAGGCATCACAACTCTTGCAGGCACTTGTGTGAATGTCGACCTCATTGTACTGTCACAACTCCTAAACCACACAATTCGGGTGCATGTGATGTGACACTGTCAGAGCTATGATTATAATTGTCAATTTCTGTCTTTGGACTGGTCATAAACAGCTCCAATTTGTCTGCATGTAACACCTTCTTTAGAAAACATAAAGGAATAGATGGGACATAAAGGAATAGATTTGGATGGCTTTGCCCACTGTCCTGAAATGAAGAACAATCCTCTTATTTTTGGGATATGTGAAGGAACGAGACATGAATACCTTCTATTCTAATAAGGCTTTACTGTGCTTGATATATAGAGAAAGTGGATTTTTTTATAATACACAGTGCTTTAGCAAACTACATGTCATCCAGTTATGCCGCGTACACACGCTCGGAATTCTCATCGGAAAAAGCTATGATGGTTTTTCCATCGATTGAATTTCACTCAAACTGTCTTGCCTACACACGGTCACACCAAATTCTGACGGTCAATAACACCGCAACATACAACACGTTCGATGGCACTATAAAAGGGAAGTTTAATGCTTCCAAGCATGCGTCGGAATTTTGCATGTCGGCATTGAATACACACGATCGAAAAATCAGATAGAAAAGTTTTTCGTCAGAAAAATTAAGAACATGCTCTCAATCTAAAGACCGTCGGAAATGCTGACAGAAAAGGACCAATGGGCATATACACGGTTGGAAAATCCGATGAAACGCTCCCATCGGACTGTTTTCATTGGAAATTTCGGCCGTTTATATGCCCACTGGTCTTTTTCTGTTGGCATTAGGGTTTACGCTTACATAAACTGCTGAACTTTCATGTTTGTCTGGAGTATACCTTTAAAAAGGTTATCTATGAAATGCTATTTACCAGTAAAAGAACTAGGAAGCCCTTCCATATCTGGTAATTGCACTGATATTATTTAATTAAAAATACTGAATGAATAAAAGCCAAATATATTATGTTTTCTTAGTACTGCTAAATGTATTCCATCCTACAATGCGTCTGAAATTTCATTACCATTGATTAAGAAAGTGTTCATTGCACTGCTTTTTGCATATCATTTGGAAGCCTGCAGATCAAATTGCCTTTAAGTGCAGTTTAATTCATGTATGGTAGCAAATACATTTTTCTGAGGTGTTTGTGATTGAATTTATGCCCCTATAAATGATGGTGTCATTTTAATACTGCAGCTTAAAGGGTATCTAAACCCAAGAACAAAGATTATAATATATTGGCGCTTACCAGTCCTTAGATGTGGTGGCTGCATTCATTTTTTTTTTTTTTTAGGCTTTTTGCCTTAAAGCGAAGTTCCAGGCTTTTTATGTTTGTTAAAAGTCAGCAGCTACAAAAAGTGTAGTTGCTGACTGTTAATAAACAGACACTTACCTGTTCCCCTGTCCAGCGATGAGGCCCAACAGAGCATTGCTCCTCTCCCGCTCCTCTCCGTCGGCGCCTCCATTGCCACTCTGGGCACCCAGCCGTGACAGCTTTCGGGTTCACGACTGGGCATGCACAAGTCGCGCTACTCTCCCAGAGTGGACAGGTGATCTCCTGGGACCTGTCATGTGTCCCAGGAGATCATCTAGAGGGAGGGGCTGCTTAAGGCAAAAGGAGGAGTCACCTTGGTGGTCCCTGGGCAGAAGGAGGAAGTGGGACAGGAAGTCCCCCTCCTAACGAAGCCCCCCCCCAAAAAAAAAAATTACATGCCAAATGTGGCATGTAAGAGGGAGAGGAGTGCTTAAAGCGGAAGTTCCATTTTTGGGTGGAACTCCATTTTAATGTTTCAACTGCCGATTCTGCCAACAACATATTCCCTGTTCTAGGGTAAAACCATCTCTAACTGTACTGTATCTATGGAGGAGCATCATTGCTTCCCCCATAGCAAGGACTACAGAACATCTTCCCCTCTCCTCTTCTTTATAACATGAAGGAGGTGTTGTGTAGTACACAGAGGTAATCTAGGTGGGGCTGGTAACACTCCTTGGGATTTCAGGGGTTTTGACTATTTCCTATATGAAACAAAAAAAGAAAAAAAGATTTGCATTTGGATACATTGTAAGCACTTTAACCGCTTCCCGACCGTCTCACGCAGATATACTGTGGCAGAAGGACACGTACAGGCAGATTAACGTACCTGTTCTGTGATTTTTTCTGACTGTTTTTGTGATAATTTTGACCCCACGAGGTGAGATCTTGAGTGGAGCCCCAGATCGAGGGAGATTATCAATGGTCTTGTATGTCTTCCATTTTCTAAATATTGCTCCCACAGTTGATTTCTTCACACCAAGCTGCTTGCCTATTGCAGATTCAGTCTTCCCAGCCTGGTGCAGGTCTATAATTTTGTTTCTGGAGTCCTTCGACAGCTCTTTGGTCTTCACCATAGTGGAGTTTGGGGTGTGACTGTTTGAGGTTGTGGACAGGTGACTTTTATACTGATAACAAGTTCAAACATGTGCCATTAATACAGGTAATGAGTGGAGGACAGAGAAGATACAGGTCTGTGAGATCCAGAAATCTTGCTTGTTTGTAGGTGACCAAATACTTATTTTACACCATAATTTGCAAATAAATTCTTTCAAACAATCAGACAATGTGATTGTCTGTATTTGTTTCCATAGTTGAGGTATACCTATGATGACAATTACAGGCCTCTCTCATCTTTTTAAGTGGGAGAACTTGCACGATTGGTGGCTGACTTAATACCTTTTTACCCCATCTTTGTTTTAACTATGTGCACCCAAGCAGAAATAAAAAAAAAAAAATCCCCAAAGTTCTTCGTTAAATGCAAGCCGTGCTTGGTGCGGTAGCAACAAATGAAAAAGAAAATGTATATTGTACCTGTCTAGTGTTTTGTCTACTGACATTTAGAACAAAATTAGATTTAATTCCTTGAATGGAGTGAAGTTTATCTTTCCCTCCCACCCTCCTATGCACTTTAATTTATTTTTTTGTTTTGCTTTTATGAATAATCCCTGTTTCGCAGTCACATATCTGCTGATTTATAAGACACCTGTTCAGAATAATCTATTAATTTTACAGCTATTATCAACAGTGACTTTCTGCTGTTCTCCGTGGAATAGATTTGTAAAACTAGGAGAAAAACAGATCATATCAAATGTAATGCTTCATTTAGTACACAACATTTCTTGCTCGCGCCTTGTCACATTTGCTATAGAATAGATCTAATTTACTCCTGTTTTTCTATATTGCGACACATTCATTTAGGTAATGAAGGTACATTTGTGTATTTGCAATGCATCAATCTGGAGACAACGTCTTTATAAGATACAGCACTTGAAAATTTGGTTTAGGAAGGAAAATGAAAGATGAAATATAACAAGTGACGCCTGTCATGAAAGAGGTAAGGAGGCTGCCATTACTGAGGTTTTTTTAAAAAAAAAAAGCAAATTGCCTGGCTGTCCTTGGTTTCAGTGTTACTAGAACTGTGACTCAAATGCCAAAGCTGCTTGCTGTGGTTCCTCCCGCTGGCTCCTATGTCACAGCATGATAGAGTAGTAATCCATGGGCCAGCAGGAAGAACCCCAGTACATGGCACAGGCCTGAGAAATATATACTCCTTGAAATGTATCACATTCTGCATGAATTCTTTTTATTCATTATGGCAGAGATCAGAGCAGGAGAGACATTATTTGTTTTCTTTGCAGGGGGCCATTTATTTTCAACCATATTTTAGCAACAGATTTATTTTAATGCCCATCTTCAGTGAAAAATAAGATACAATGAATAGCCTATTTAATTAAATATTCAATGATAGTTCTGTTGCAAAAGTCAACTTCAGTCCAAAGACTTTCAATGCAGAAATGTATTTCTGCCACTAAATATCCTAATGTCGCATACATACGATTGGACTTTCCATCAGAATAAACTCTGAGGCCGCGTACACACGCGGGGACTGTTCGCCCAACTTTGTCCGCTGAACAGTGTTTCGGCGGACAGTCCGCTCGTGTGTGGGCTTTCAGCGGACAGTTTCAGCGAACAGTCCGCTGAACAAGGTTTTTCGGAATTTCCGAAAAACTGTCCGCTGAAACTTTGTTTCAGCGAACAGTCCCCTCGTGTGTAGGCTTGTTCGTCAAACTAAGTTCCGCGCATGCTCAGAAAGGATTTACACGCCGAAAGTTATAATGCAGTGTATAGGACGTCGTATTTTTCGTCCCGTCGTACGTGCCGTTCACGTCATCGCGCACGGTTTCAGCAAACTGTTCGTTCGTCGTGTGTGGCCATGTCCGTCCATACTAATTTTGAGCGGACTGTTTGCTGAAACTGTTTGACGGACAAAGTTGGGCGAACAGTCCCCGCGTGTGTACGCGGCCTGACGGTCTTCCCGACTGAGTTTCCAACTGAACGGACTTGCCTACACACGATCACACCAAAGTCCGTTAGTTTTGAACGTGATGACGTACGACGGGACTAGAAAAGGAATTTCAATAGCCAGCAGCCAATAGCCAATGCCCGTCGTTTTTGGTCTGTTGGACTAGCATACAGATGAACGTTTTTCCCGATAGGAATTGATTCCGTCGGAAAGATTTAAAACATGTTCTATTTCTTGGTCCGTCAGAATTTTTGAAAAAAAAAAGTCAGATGAAGCCCACACACAACAGGTCGTGTGTACGCGGCATTAGTCCGATGGTCAGCCCAGCATCACTCAACCCACTTCCAATGAGCCCAGGTCATCTTGAACCCACTCCACCCTGTGTGTGGACCAGGGCCATCTTTAATATTGATTGGACCCTGGGCGAAACTTTTCTTGCCCCCCCCCCCCCATGCAGTTTTGCTCTCCACCTGCTCTGAGACATACAATAAATAGCAGCTAGACTCAAAATCAGCTTACTGAATCAGATCAGGCAGCTATTGTGATTGGTTGCCAGAGGTTACAGTGTATTATTACCGCTCACTGACTGGTTGCTAGAGGTTACAGCACACATTACAGCTCACTGATTAGTTACTAGAGGTTACAGCACATGATTTCTGCTTGTTGTGATTATTGTACAGTAATACTGCTCACTGATTCGTTCCTAGAGGTTACAGCACATCATCTCCTCACTCCAGGGGTCATGCTATAATAAGGATGCCACCTTTATTTACATATCTATGCTGCCGGATGCAGCTATTTACATATGAATGCTGCTGCTATTTACATATGAATGCTGGTTATTTACATGTAAACACAGGGTCTGCAGATGAGTCATCTGTACAAAATAATAGGGCAGAGCTGGGCAGCATTAGTAGCCGCACTTCACACTGAGATATCAGGACACAGCAAGAGACAAGGGAATTTAAACTGGGATAGTTGGCAAGTATGAGGCAGCTGCTTTGGGCCCACAACAGTAATAGGGCCCAGGGCAGCTGCCCCTTTTGTCCTGCCTTAAAAACGGCCCTGGTGTGGACAGTGATAGGGGAAGCAGCACAGCGATGAGCTCATCCCTCTACTTTCTCCTCCTATCAGCATGTTTCTTGTCAGCAAATTAACTGATTGGCTCATCGTGCAGCTTCTACCTTTCACACTCCAGCCCTGCTATACAGGCACTGTAAGATACCAATACTAGGTCAAATTGGTAAATGCAAAAATGCATTTAATAATATATTAATGATTACAGAGCTGCATTAAAGTAGAACTATGGCCTTCCTTTAAAGTGATTGTAAATGATCAAGAAGAGAAGAAAAGATTGATCGCACAATTGAATCCAAAAGATGCTGTAGAAATTTCTTTATTGTCATGAGCCAGACAAAACTGCAGTGATCATCAGTTTTTTTTTTTATTGTAAACGATCACCTTGTAATACAACTCATTCAGATTAAAATAGAAATTAAAGGCAAAACATTTGTGTATAGATATAAAAAAAAATTATGAATATCTTTTTTACCTTTTTTATAAGTGATCGCATTCCCTCTGTTCTCAGCTGCACAAGAGCTGGGGGGAGGAGAAGCAGCAGCACACTGAGCTTCCCAGTGAATGGCTGTGCAGCAGGGGTGTGTCAGGACAAGTCTGATCATTGGAGAACAGGCATAGCTAGAGAACTGACCACAGGTGTGTTTGCTTAGTGTGGTCAGGAACACCAGGGGTTTCACACAAAGGAAGCAATATAAAGAGAACAGGATACTTTCTTATACAAGTACATGGTACAGCAGGCACATATCAGGAATATGGAATGCTGAGTTTACATACTATAATAAAACATATATTTGCAGACTTGATGGACCATTTGTTCTTTTTTCTGCCATCACTTTGCTATGTTTCTACTTGTGTCTTTTATATCTGCCTATCTTTCAGCTTTAGGAATGTATAAGGGTTTTTTTTGTTCTAATGTTTTAATCACTTGCCAACCAGCCGCTGCAGTTGTACTGCAGCAGAATGGCACGACTGGGCGAAGCGACGTTATGTAACATCGCTTTGCTCTGTGGCCACCAGGGGGCGTGCACGCACCCCCTGCTTGCCCCCCAAGCCGATGCGAGTCCCCGGCGGTCACGATCATCGACGGGCTCCCGCGATCGCTGCTGACACGAGGAAAACTGGGATCTGTGTGTGTAAACACAGTTTCTGGTTCTCTGAGGGGAGAACAGACAGATCGTCTGTTCATACAGAGTATGAGCAGCAATCTGTCATCTCCCCTGCACAGTCCCCTCCCCCCTTCAGTTAGAACACACAATAGGGGACACATTAACCCCTTGATCGCCCCTAATGCTAACCCCTTCACTGCCAGTGACATTTTTACAGTAATCAATGCATTTTTATAGCGTTGATCGCTGTATTAACGCCAATGGTCCCAAAAATGTGCCAAAAGTGTCCGACGTGTCTGCCATAATGTCACAGTCCTGATAAAAATGGCAGATTGCCGCCATTACAAGTAAAAAAAAAAAAACGAATAAAAATGCCATAAAACGATCCCCTATTTTGTAGACGCTACAACTTTTGCGCAAACCAATCAATATACGCTTATTGGAATTTTTATACCAAAAATATGTAGAAGAATACATATTGGCCTAAACTGAGGAAAAAAAATTGTTTTATATATATTTTTGGGGGATATTTATTATAGCAAAAAGTAAATAGCAATGCGTTTTTTTCACAATTGTCGCTATTGTTTTGTTTATAGCACAAAAAAACAACACAGAGGTGATCAAATACCACCAAAAGAAAGCTCTATTTGTGGGAAAAAAAAGGACATCAATTTTGTTTGGGTGCAACATCGCACGACTGCGCAATTATCAGTTAAAGTGACTCAGTGCGAATCGCAAAAAGTGCTCTGGTCAGGAATAAATACCCGGCTCAGATTTATTATTTTCGCTTGACAAATGCATAAAAAAAAAAATGTTATTATCTGTAAACTGTAAACATTAAGTAATTATTTTGTTTAACCACTTCCCGACCAGCGCACGACGATGTACGTCGACAGAATGGCACGGGCAGGCATATTGGCGTACAGGTACGTCCAATATTCGATGCCGCCCTGCCATCGGGAGCGCGCCGGCGGCGGCGCGCTCCCGCGCTGGTCGGGACTCCCGTGAGTCCGGTCGCGGGACCCGCGGACTCGATCGCCGCGGGCATCCCCGCGATCGTCTCACGGAGCGGCCGAATAGAGCAAATGCTGTGTAAACAACATTTGTCTATTCTGCCTAGCAACTAGTGACGCTGATCTCTGCTCCATGTGATTGGAGCAGAGATCAGTGTACACTAAATGAAAGCCCAACCCCCCCACAGTTAGTAACACTCCCCTAGGAACACTTAACCCCTACACTGCCACCCACTGGTTAACCCTTTCACTGCCAGTGTCATTTACACAGGAATCACTGCATTTATATAGCAGTGATTACTGTATAAATGACAATGGTCCCAAAAATGTGTCAAAAATGTCCGATGTGTCTGCCATAATGTCGCAGTCACAATAAAAATCGCTGATCGCCGCCATTACTAGTAAAAAACAAAAATAATAAAAAATTATTAATAAAAATGCTATAAAACTATCCCTATTTTGTAAACGCTATAACTTTTGCGCAAACCAATTAATAATCGCTTATTGCGATTTTTTTTACCAAAAATATGTAGAAGAATACGTATCGGCCTAAACTGAGGGAAAAAAATGTTTTTTTATATATTTTTGGGGGATATTTATTATAACAAAAAGTAAAAAATAATGCGTTTTTTTCAAAATTGTCGCTCTATTTTTGTTTATAGCGCAAAAAATAAAAACCGCAGGGGTGATCAAATACCACCAAAAGAAAGCTCTATTTGTGGGAAAAAAAGTACGTCAATTTTGTTTGGGAGCCACGTCGCATGACCGCGCAATTGTCAGTTAAAGCGACGCAGTGCCGAATCGCAAAAAGTGGTCTGGTCTTTGACCAGCAAATTGGTCCGGTCTGAAAGTGGTTAAAGGGGGGTTGTTCTGTGGCTTTAAAATACTACCTTCCTATCACTCCAGGTGATAATAAAGGAGAAAAGCCTGGGAAAAAAAAAAGAAACTAATGTAGCCACTACATCTAAGGACTGATAAGTTGCAATATATTACATTTTGTTCTTGGGGTTAGATATGTTTCAAAACCTGGATTGCCACTGACTCCTAAACTGGTCATAGATGGATTGAAATTCGTCCGGTTCAGCAGAGAGTTTTGATTTATCTATGGGCAGGCTGGTTGCACAGAAGTCTATCCCTAGACTGCATTCAATAGTGAATAAGCAAGTGGTCATATGAACCACTGTTTACCTGGGAGTTTTGGGTGTTCCCACCAAGCTTTGTGTGCTCGAGCTACATTCTTTGTAATAGGCATTATTAAACAATACATCTAACAAGAAAAGTGTCTCATAATGGCAACATATGTGTGCAGAGACTGAAGAACTGGAAACTCAGCACAGAGATCCCTCTCGCAGAGTCCTTGAAAGATAAAAGAAAGTGTCAGGGTGTTTAAATCTCCAGCATCCACCAAGAACCGAAATATCCATTTTGGGTGCACTGACATTTTAAGATGGCGATGCACATACATTTTGAAATATACCAAGTAGTACCACCCAGAGTGAAGATTTACGCAAATGGTAACTCCACCACCCCCACTGCATGTCTACTTACTTCATGGATTCCGAAGTGTGCGTAGGAATCAAAGTAATAATCTCTTGAGGTCATCTCCTCTGGATTTAACAGTTTAGCCATTTTTCCTCTCCCCGGGCAGCTTGGTTGAATAGGGGTGTGTATGACATTCTGAGTTGACTGTATAGGTTTTGGGATTACCACTGGCTGAACAGGCTGCGGAGGGCCGCCACAAACCTACAAGGAAAAAGTTGTAAAAATGTGTTGAAATTTGAAAATGACTCTCCACCTTAAAAATATGATAGGTAGTCACCAATGATGCAGAACTGAAATACTCTGTTAATGAGATCAAGAGTAGCTACCTACACCTGTCAGATCTTTCTGAATTCAGAGTAATTTTATTTTAACATGGATATAAACTCAATCAATAAAATCTCACATAAAATTTGAAACGCTAATGTCTATTAATAAAGTCGTTTTCAATCTTTTTAAAATTTGCAGCTTTCAATGCTTTGTCCAGGGCCGTAAGCACACATTACAGAGCCCAATAGCAGAATTTTAAGGTCCCTCAATCCATACAAAGACCACTTTCCATAGTATTCACCACTTCACCAAACTGGTGGCCAGCAGCCTATACTGCAAACATTTATATTGTACCCTTCTTATATTACCTTTCAGTAAAATTGTCCACTTTACATTGACTTTTAGCAAACTTGACCCTTTACAGTAATGTTTCATGAAATGACCCGCCTTTATGTTGGATTTCAGTAAAATTGCCCCCTTTGAATAGGCTTTCAGTTGAATTTTGCCCATCACACTTTACAGTAGCACTTAATTACCTCCTTTACAATTAGCATTCAGTGAAATTGTCGACCTTACATAGCATTTTAGAGGAATCACTCCCTTTAGTGGAACTTGGCCCTTTACTTCAGCTTTTAGTAAAATGTCACCCTTTGAAAGGCTCTTACTTTGGTGGGGCTTCTTTACAACGGTATTCAGTGGTGAAAGAAGTCCCTTTATAAAAGCATTTGGTGGACATGGCTTTTGATTATTAGTGTTCAATGGCTAAATGTGCTTTTTTCATCTTGGTGTTTACCAATGGAAGGGCCTGCATTATAGATGGTTAAAATTTACATTGGTGTCAATGTAGTTACTCACTTCTTTACAGCAGTTGTGCTTTTATTTGCCAGTGAGCGGAAAGATCTCTCACAGAAAATTGTCCTCTCAAGTAGGTGTCAGCGAATCAATGTTCACTCTTTCACCATGGACAGGAGATGCACAGTAAAAAGAGGTAAAGAAATATTTTTGTAGTTGATTCTGCCATGGTTCCTCCTTCCTCTGGGTCCCCCCAACCAAAGCCACCACATATAAAACTATGGTGCTTGTTATGTCAGTGGCTCTGCCCCTGATTCCCAGGTGTGTTCAGGCATTTTGACAGAGACTACAAGTGGCTGTTTCAACACACATTACCATAGTTATCAACGTTTCAAAAAAAAATTCAGGGACACCTTCTTTTGCTGGGCATCCAGCAAGCCATTGTAAATGGAGAACATATGTTAAAGTGGTAGTAAAATCATTTTATTTAAATCCAATGACAGACAGGGACCTTAGACCTAAACCCTACACCAGACTTTCTCAACCTTTCCAACACGGAGGAACCCTTGAAATAACCTTTTGGTCTCTGGGAACCCCTGTTAAAAAATGGCTATATCTACAACTCAAGATAAATTTGTGGGATGGTCAATGGAAGAGTGCGTCTTACATCTGTGGTCTTGGGGAACAATGTCCCGCCTACAGATTGCTAAAAAGATAATTGGTGTCACTGGGAACTTATCTAAGAGGCAAAAATCAGTCATTGCTAAAGGAACCCCTAGCAAACATTGGAGGGACCCTGGTTGAGAAACCCTGCCCTAGACCCTAGTGGTCTCTTCTGTCATAAATGTCCCCCCTGCCTCTCAGCAATAATGTGATTTAAACCACGCATGCACAGCTCACATCACATTTATGACCCACTCTGTGTGCTGCAGCGATGTGACTCCCCTGCATATGCGTGAAAGTGGCATCAACGTTCAAGCAGCCAAAGATAGAGAACCCAAAAAGAAGACTGTATGTAGATGGATACGTCGAGGACCAAGGAGGGCCGTGATAGCACAGTGCTGGAGAGCTCCATTTGCAGGTAAGTCTATCATAATGTACTAGTTTGCGGTGCATACTAGTACATTATGACTTAAACCTGCAGGGAGACAAGCTTTTTATTTTAAAAAAATTACTTTACTACCACTTTTAATTTACGTTTGAGGCATTTATTTCAAATTCAAGCTGTGTATGGCACTCTATCTAATTGAAAAAAAATGTTTTTAGCTTGTCATACACTTTATAAATTGGAATGTCTGTGCTTTTTTGCGATATAGATAGAAAGTGAACAATTTGAGTCTACCTTAAAGAATTTCATTAAAATGGTCAGGGACTACTAACTAACCATCAACTGTTCAGACAGTATGTGATTACAATACAGCATATAGAGTTCAGGGGTCTGGAGGATAAAATGTACAGAGTGCAGTGGTCAGGGAAATGTTATGTACAGAAAAGTGTTCAAAGGACTGTGGTCAGGACAGGAGTACTGTATGTAAGAAACAGTGCAGTTGCCATATGCACAATGTGTAACATACAATAGCAAGGGGTATGTACCGCACAGCATGGTGTACAGAGTATATCAGGCATGCATATGTAATGTACATGGTAGATTACATAATTCTGATTGTTGCACTTTGTATTCTGTGCTGCATACTCCTCATTGTTAAACTCCTAGCATACAAAGCGCAGAGGTCAGAAGCCCCTGCACCCTTCTTTCATCACTGTTCACCTGTTGCACCATATTTCCACCACTGCACCACTCGCATCCCCAAACATTTCCATCACTGCACTCTAAGCACATCTTTGTCAATATACAGTGCCCCTGTTGTACACCACAGTCCTCCCAGGGGGCTGAGGGTTTGGCTTGTTGAGGCCATATCCAGGGATCTCCCCCACCGCAGAATGTGCGCAAGAAACCTTTTGAATGTATTCCCTTGACAACTTTACTTCTAGTGGGTTAAATGAGGATCAGTGTACTAGTCCTCTAGTCGCAGATATATAGATAGGTTTGATTACAGAGGTCTACTCAACAACAATAGCACCAAATTTGCATTCTATTACCATCTATTATCAAAAAATTGTTTGACCCCTTTCTGATCAAATCTACGTTCTATACATAACTCAATTTCTTTAGTCTTTCGGGTTAATAGAGGACACTATCACAGACATCTAATGTCGTGTACACGCTATAGGAAATTATTGTCGGAAAAAGTTCTGATGGTTTTCCCGACGGAAATCAGCTCAAGCTGTCTTGCCTACACATGATCACACCAAATTCCGATCCTTTAGAATGCGGTGACGTACAGTACGTACGACGGGACTAGAAAAAGGAAGTTCAATAGCCAGTAGCCAATAGTTTCTGTCTCTTAGTTGAATCTGAGCATGCGTTTTTTGGCGTGTCGGAATTGCATACACACGATTGGAATTTCCGATAGAAAGGTTTTTCCATCGGGAAAATTGAGAACATGCTATCAATTTTTGGCTGGCGGAAATTCGGACAGCTAAATTCCGATGGAGCATACGCACGGTCGCATTTTTCAATGAAAAGCTCTCATCTGCCTTTTTCTGGACTTTTTCTGATTGTGTGTACGCGGCATAAGAGTGTATGCCATTGAGCGTTTTCTAAAAATAGTTGCCAATCACTTGTTGCCCTTTACTTCCAGTCCCCTACTACTACAATATAATTAAGGCTTGTGATGGTTATAATTAATAAGCTTTTTATACATTTTTAAAAGCTTTTACTTTTCATGTAGTATCAATTGAATTACATGGTTCATTACTTATTACTAATCCTTAGATCCCATTTCACCTACCTTTGATAATAGCTTTCTCTCCTGCATGTTTAGATTATAATGTATAATATATAATAGATATATATACAGCCAGGAGCTGGCTAAAATTGCCTGCATTATTAGAGAAGAGAGAACAGAATGCTGGTAGAGGTAATATAAAGCCTGTGCGTGGACAGGATTGCTCATAGCAACAAATAGTAACTAATTTTGTTGAAATCCGTTAAAACGAATTTTGTTTATTCATTTTTTAATGAATTCCATGTTTTCAGAACACTTAGAATTTGGATTGGTCGAAATTCTGTGTAAAGAAATAGCTGGTTGTGAAGCAGCGGGCCAGGAAGCCGCCCGCCAGCATCCTTAACAACCATGAGTCATCATATGTCAGCGGGCTTCCCCACTGACAGATGAATATAAAAATAAAGAATGCTGCCAATTGCCCAACAATAGAAAAAAAAAAAAACACGGCAAAATAAAAAAAAACGGCTTGGGTTCACCCTCAAAATTCACACCAGACCCTTAGCCAAGCATGCAGCCTGGCAGGTCAGGCAGGGGGGGGGGGACTAGCAAGCGCCCCCCTCCCTCCTGAACCATACCATTATATATATATATATATATATATATATATATATATATATATATATATATATATATATATATACACACACAGTATCTCACAAAAGTGAGTACACCCCTTACAATTTTGTAAATATTTTATTATATCTTTTCAAGTGACAACACTGAAGAAATTACACTTTGCTGCAATGTAAAGTAGTGAGTGTACAGCTTGCATCACAGTGTAAATTTGCTGTCCCCTCAAAATATCTCAACAAGCAGCCATTAATGTCTAAACTGCTGGCAACCCCTAAGTACACCCCTAAGTAAAAATTTCCAGATTGGGCCCAACTGGCCATTTTCCCTCCCTGGTGTCATGTGACTCATTAATGTTACAAGGTCTCAGGTGTGAATGGGGAGCAGGTGTGTTAAATATTGTGTTATCGCTCTTGCTCTCTCATACTGGTCACTGGAAGTTCAACATGGCACCTCATGGCAAAATAACTCTCTGAGGATCTGAAAAAATAATTGTTGCTCTACATAAAGATGGCTCAGGCTATAAGAAGATTGCCAAGACCCTGTAACTAAGCTGCAGCATGGTGGCCAAGACCATACAGGGGTTTAACAGGACAGGTTCTACTCAGAACAGGCCTCACCATGGTCAACCAAAGAAGTTGAGTGTTCAGCATCATTTCCAGAGGTTGTCTTTGGGAAATAGACATATGAGTGCTGCCAGAATTGCTGCAGAGGTTGAAGGGGGGGGGGGAGGGGTGTCAGTCTGTCAGTGCTCAGACCATACGCCACACACTGCATCAAATTGGTCTGCAAGGCTGTCATCCCAGAATGAAAAGCCTTCCATTAAGAAAATGCACAAGAAAGCCCCAAACAGTTTGCTGAAGGCAAGCAGACTAAGGACATGGATTACTGGAACCATGTCCTGTGGTCAGATGGTGACAAGTGCATGTGGCGGCAACCAGGTGAGGAGTACAAAGACAAGTGTGTCTTGCCTACAGTCAAGCATGGTGGTGGGAGTGTCATGGTCTGGGGCTGCATGAGTGCTGTCGGCATTGTGGAGCTACAGTTCCTTGAGGGAACCATGAATGCCAACATGTACTGTGACATACTGAAGCAGATCACGATCCCCTCCCTTCGGAGACTGGGCCACAAGGACAGTATTCCAACATGATAAAGACCCCAAACACACCTCCAAGACGACTACTGCCTGGCAGGACGAGTGCAAAGTCTCCATCATCCACCAGCTCCGTGATGTCATCATGGAGGAGTGGAAGAGGACTCCAGTGTCAACCTGTGAAGCTCTGGCGAACTCCATGCCCAAGAGGGTTAAGGCAGTGCTGGAAAATAATGGTTGTCACAAAAAATATTGACACTTTGGGCCCAATTTGGACATTTTCACTTAGGGGTGTACTCACTTTTGTGGCCAGCTGTTTAGACGTGAATTATTTTGAGAAGACATCACATTTACATTTTTATACAAGCTGTACACTCACTACTTTACATTGTAGCAAATCATTGCTTCAATGTTGACACATGAAAAGATATAATAAAATATTTTCAAAAATGTGAGGGGTGTACTCACTTTTGTGAGATACTGTAGAATGATATGTGTTCACAGTCTATTTTTAGCCATTAAATACAGTATATACATTCTTATTAATTTATTTAGGTGGGACCCTTAAGGGCTTTTCTTATACTAGTGTCCTAATATTAAAAGTCAGCAGCTACATTATTTGTAGCTGCTGACTTTTAACTTTTTGGTGGGGGAGCTGGACCTCCTTTTTAAATTATCCAGAGCTTTTTGTATTGCTTGTACTAACCAATACGAGGCTCGTTTTGTATTATTGTCATGGTGCTTCAGGGGTGACACTCCGATCTGCCCCCAGCATTGTCTATATATACCTATACCTGGTCATGTCTGATGAAGGAGAACACATGCTCTGAACGCGCACCCTGCCCGCTCACCTTGGACCTTTCAGTGACGTCACTGCCATCTTCCAAGATACCAGAAAGAGTTGGGAGCCACCAGCACCGCAGGAACGATCGAATTTACTCCAACCAGCATCACCAAATCCGGACTTAGAGCAGAAGAACCTCAGCTGCATAAAGCACATTTATGCTTTTATCTTGTAAGTTAAAAATATCTTTAACTGTTACACGCAGATAACACTGCTCTCCGCTCTCCTTTTATCCCAGCAGAGCCAGCAGCCACTTACATCAGTAAAGTTATGTTAATACACAAATATCAAAGGACTTCAAGACCATATGAACTGGATGAACTATTTCACATTACTGACTCACCCCACATGCTTGTCTCTGGCATCTATTTAATTCAACCTTAACTCTAGTGTGTCAATATGGTTTGTCTTTGCCACAAACTTACCCTTCGCACACTTCTGCTACCACTGTACCATCCCTTTCCCCTGCACACCTCTTCCACCACTGCACTCTCCATGCACCTCTACTATCACTGTACCCCTACCCACACTTCTTCTGCCACTGAACTCCCTGCATGCCTCTGGCACCACCTTTTCACCCTCCAACCAGCACCTCTGCATTAATATACCCTCTCATACACCTTTGCAACCCCCCTCCCCAATATACGTTTGCCACAACTGTAGCAACCTCACACACCTCTATACCCACTGAGCACACCTGTGCCAGACTGTAGTTCCACCTCTGGTATCATCATGCCCCTTCGCACAACTACCCAATTGAACAGCTCTGCAACGCACCTAAAAAACATCAGTCACAACTCCACTACTACCACCCCCCCAAGTTATACTTTGACACCACTGTACCTCTTTGTACCACTATATCTCACTGTATCCCCCCAAGCTCACAATTACTTTGGCCCCCAATTACTTTAAAAATCGCAGTGCCCATTTCTTCTTTCCACATCCAGACCACCCTCCTATGATGTAGAGGCCTTTGTGCAATACAAAAAAATAAAAACTGTTCTGCTGAGAAGGGGGCAGGGCTAGAGAGTGGTTTTGTGGCATCTCTTGGCAATGATTGGAGTCTGTCTGCAGACCCTACCACTGTATCCTCCTCAGAAGCGATCCCCTACCAATGACACAGACTCAGTGTCAGGTCACCATGGTGATCAGGGGAGACAGCTAGCAAAAAGACATGCATATTGCTGGAAATAGGGGCCCAGCCTGAGTCTAAAACGTTGTAGGACAATGGGCTAATTACCAGGACAGTTGGTAAGTATGCATTACACAGGCATGGTCCAATGTTGTCACCATCAGGAAACCCAACCTAAGAAATGCCATTAAAAATCTCCTGTGTAGTTTAGGCCTTTTCAACTGCACTGCCAATCTCTAGGCCCAAACAATGTCACAACATGAAGGGAGTGACATCACTTCTCTCTGTAAGCTCTGACATCTGCTATTTTGCAGTGGCAGGGACTCTGATGAAGAAAGGTGCACCCGTGAATCCGAATCTACGAGGGGTTATACCCCGAGTAAATCATTTGGAAAGCATAAAAAAAAAAAAGGAAAATAAAGATGGCGAGAATAGAGGGATCAGTGGGAATGGAAACTGTCCCACCCCTCTATCTCGCTATAAGTAGCTTTAGTGCAAACTAGCCCAAACATGAGACAACCAACAAAGTAGTTCCATAAAGGAGGAAACCACTTCAATCAGCCTCAGCGTACGGGGGTGAGAAAAACAAAGTTAGTTCAATGAGCTTCAACGGGTTAACCAAATCTTCCCAGCAGTCAGTAAGGAAGTGAAGATCAACAATCCTGAACCCTTCAAATCCAAAAAGTCCAAGGAAGCCTTCCCCCCTTGTGTTCTCTCAAACCGGTGGCAGCGGACTTGAAGGAAGTTGTCATTTGGAGGAGTTAGAAGCGGAGCCATATGAAGGTATTGTAGGTAATGCCGAATGAGGCCTAGATATAGAAGAAGTCTCCCCCCCCCCCCCCCCCCACATAAAAGAAGTAAACGTATAGGCTTTACCTTTGAAAAGAAGTTTGAGTTGAAATGGGAAAAGCCACCAATACTTGATAGATTTTTCTGTCAAAATATGAAGCAGAGGTTTGAGGGATCTTCATTTTTGAATGGTGGAGGGGGACAAGTGCGCAAAAAATCTGGAGATCATGGCCCTGGAATGAGAGCTTGGGTAGAGAGCGAGATTACGTATCACTATCAGGGATATCTTTATAGGATTCCGGGAGCCCCCGGACTCCCTGAAATTGTATTTCCTATTTCTGTTCTCAAGGTCGTTTATTTTAGACATAGTTGTCTCTAGTTGATCTTGCAGGACTTGGATGCAATCTGTATTTTGGTTTGTTCTGGAAATTGTGGAATCTAGTTTATTTTCCATGACTTCTAGACATGTGCAATTCGTTTTGTTCCGAATTCGTTTTTTCACGAATTTCAAGAAATTCTGAAATATTTTTCTGAATATTCGTAAATGTGAATGTTTAAAAATTACGCATTTCCGAATTCCGAATTTACAAAATTCGAAAATCCGAAGATTTAAAAAATTCAAATTTCCAAATTTTCGCATTTCCAAATTTCTGTAAATTCATAAATGTGAAAATTTGAAATTTGAAAATCCAAAAATTAGAAAATTCAGAAATTCTAAATTTGGAAATTCAAAATGAGAAAATCCGAAAATTTGAAAATATGAAAATTCGAAATAATAACTTGACTATTAATAACTATTAAATTATAGGTATTGTAATTTCTTTTCTAATTTGGCTGTTAGTGAACGTAACAAATATTAATTTATCTTTATCTAAGTTTACGAATTTTTGGAAATAACGAATGCCATATTTAAACAAATGGAAAGTAATGAATTAATAAATATCAATAATAATAAAACCTTTTTATTATTATTATTATAAATTCATTATGTTCCATTTGTTTAGATGCGACATTTATTATTTTTGGATAATTCATAACTTCAGATAAATTGGTATTCGTTATGTTCACTAACAGCCAAATTTGAAAGGAAATTCCAATACCTATAATTTTATAGTTAGTTATTATTAGTTAGTTATTCTTTTGATTTTCCGGATTTCGGATTTTCAAATCTTCAAATTTACGAATTTTCAAATTTACGAATATTCAATTTTACGTATTTACGAATTTTCGATTTTATGAATGTTCGCATTTACGTATTTTAGAGTTTATAAATTTACTAATTTTCGAATTTTGGGATTTCAGATTTTCGAATTTACGAATTTTCGATTTTACGAATTTTACGAATTTTCAATTTTTTATGAATTTACAAATTTCCAGATTTGGGATTTTCGAATTTCCGAATTTAGAAATATCCGAATTTCGGATTTATGAATTTTTGAATCTTGGATTTTCAAATATACAAATTTCCGAATTTACGCATTTGTGAATTTACAAATTTCGAATTTACGGTTTTCGATCATAACGAATGACCCAAAAAGGGAAAGAAAGGGCGAATGAAATGAAAACTACACATTTTTCGACAATGTGTCGCCTAGAGGCGATTCAGTTTGCATTGTGCACTATACAAGTATTTCATTCATTCATTCATTCATTCATTCAATGCACATGTCTAACAGAAACTACACAAATGACCCTGAAAAATTTTAGGAAAATTGTAGGTACACTGCACCCACAATTTGGGTAAACCACAGCACATCAGTGTGAAAGCAGCCTTATACTATTATGCCCAATGTATTGCTTCATATGGACCTGAAGAGGTCTTCTTTCCTGATGCTGGGTGCACCCTGGAGACCGCTAGTCGTAAAAAGAGGTGGAGTGCAGTTGGTATCACTGCGCATGGGACAGAAGCCAGCATTACAGAGGAGGCATCAGCTTATGTGGCTCTTGTTTCCTACTACAGCTCCAACTTTACATGTAGTTCTTCTGCATTGCACTGTTTGATGCTCTGGGATGGCGGGTCAGCAAGCCCAGACCACAATCTAACAATCACCTATCTGAGATCTTCTGGTTGCTGACCCCGGCTGTACAGTGTATATGTAGCCAAAGCTCCTTTTTTGGATTTTTGTGTTAAAACCTCTGTCTATAAAAAATTTTCTCTGTGTACCATTGGTAAAGATTCCTTTCACTTCCTGTCCTAGAGATGCAACAGGAAGCGAAAGGATATCTCACAATGTGAAGAGAATTCTCCACTTAGACAGTTGTCCCAGAAACACACGTCTACATTGGAAGATTTCCCTCTTACCTTTTGTTTTAGAGACACTTGCAAAATTTTGGATTTCCTTTCACATTTTTCTCTCTGTGACAATGACATCCAATACAAAAAAAGAAGTGAATCTCTACAAAGGGGACACAGACAGCAATAAAAATTTGTCATAGGGGCTAACTCTTCCATGCTTTATCCTAAACTAAGAGAAAAGGGTTTGGCTAGTGATACACTTTAACCCTAATACATGGCCCATGTGAGGAGAGTAATTTGCTTCCCTGCCCAATTATTCTCTGCTCAAATACCATTTGATGACTGTTATGGGTGTATGACCAAATCTTAAAGCGGAGTTCCACCCAAAAGTGGAGCTTCCACTCGTTGTACTCCCCCTCCGATGCCACATTTGGCACCTTCCCGGGGGGGGGGGGGGGGGACGGGACAGAATACCTGTCTTCCACAGATATCCTGTTCCCACTTCCAGGAGCCTCAGCCATGGGTATTGAAGTCACTGCCTCCCTCCTCCTCCCTCCTCCTTCCCCGGCCGCCGGGCCAGTAAGAGAGAGGAATGGAGTCTCGCACAGTAGGGATCCTGGTGTGAAGCCGTAAGGCTTCAATGCCGGGTTCCCTTACTTGCAATGGAGGTGGCATGCACCGGACAGCTGATGGAAACATCAGCTGCAGTGCTGACATTGCTGGACTCCAGGACAGGTAAGTGTCCGATTATTAAATGTCAGAAGCTGCAGTATGTGCAGCTGCTGGCTTCTAATTTTTACAGCGGTGAGTGGACCTCCGCTTTCAAAACATGAAGTGTTATGCTCAGGGCTTTTTTTTGTCAGGGAATAGGTGCAGGAATTCACCCCCCTGCAACCCCCACCCCGAGTAACGAGAGTAGCAATATGGCTGCGTCATAGGGTGGGTGTGGTTAAAGACAGTGGGAGGGTCTTAAAGGGGCATTGCTATCCCCTGTACCCCACTGTCTACAACTCATCCCTGAAACCATATCTAAAGCTTATCTCTGCACCCCACCAGCCACAGCTTACTTCTGCATCCACAACTCACCTCTACACCTTCCCTTTACAACTTACCTCTGCATCCCTTGTCTAAAGCTCACTTCTGCACCCCCATCCAAAACTGTCTGCAGCTCCCCTCTGGGCCCCCCATTTGCAACTCACTTCTGCACCTTCATCCACAACTTACCTTTGCCCTCCCAGTCTGCAACTTACCTCTGTATTCTGCTGTCTGCAGCTTATCTCTGAACCCGTGTGTAAAACTGCTCGCAGCTCACCTCTGCACCCTCCCGTCTGTAGCTCACCTCTTCATCCCCCTCCTACAGCTCACCTCTGAACCCCCTGACCAAAGTTCACCTCTGCATCCCCTGACCACAGCTCACCTCGACACCTCCCCTCCGTTTGCAGCTCACCTCTACATCCCCTGACCACAGCTCACCTCTGCATCCCCTCTGTCTGCGGCTAACTGCTGCAGCCCCCATTTACAGTTCACCACTGCACCCCTCATCCACAACCCATCTTTACAACCCCCATCTACAGATCTCCTTTACACCCCCCATCTACAGCTCACCTCTGCACTCCCTGACCACAGCTCACTGGTTTAGCTGGGTTTCTGTGTTAACAAGTGACAGCGGTGTGCCATGAGAACAGGGTCAGTGCTGGAGGTAGTGGAACTCAGTTCCCCCACATTCCGGCTGAAAAAAAATGCCCTGAGTATGCTCCAAAGCAAATCAATCTGGGTCCTTCTTTTGGTTGCATGCTTATTAGTTGCTAGAATCCTATCACAAATTTTGGATAATAGGATTGTTATATTTATGGACACCAATACTGACTACCTAAAATACACAATGTCTTTCATGTCCCATTAAAAAATAGTTATACTTCATTAATTGTTGGGCCTTTTGTCCACTTTCTCTTTAAAAATGATTTTTTTTTTCCACTTAAGTACACTGAACTCTTTTTTTAACAGCAAAATAATTGCAATGACAAGTTGACAAGGAAAAGAGAATGAGATCAAAGAGAATAAAGACAAAGAAGAGAGTGCTAAAAATAGAATCCTCAATGGGAATTGTATAATAGCATTTAGTGAAGCACAATACAAAAACCTCAAGAAATACCGACATAAAACCCGACAACAAGCAGTGGAAAAATACAGCCTCTTCAGGATCCGCATTTTGTCAAGAGGGGTCACAAAAAGTGAGGTTTGGAACAAAAAGTGGTGTGCCTCTTTGCATGCGTATTGATCTATAACAGGTGCTGGAAGCAAGCATTGCCATTTTCTCTAGAACCCACTGATATTGGCTTACTTGACAGTTGTATTCCAACCCCTTTCCTCTGATGTCTATGAAAGCCCATCAGCAAATGTATGGAAAAAGCCCACCCACACGCCTACATTGCTTTACTAAATGTACAGGGTTTGGGGCTGATCTGAAGACTGAAGGTTATGCAATGTAGGTGTGAAGTAATGCATTGGGGCATGAACATGAACACATTTCATATGTGGACCTGAATCAGTTTTTGCACACACAGTTGTACTGCTAATAGCAAAGTAAATTCTTTAATTACTAGTTAATAATTAATGAGGTTATGGCAGTATAACTATGAGTGCAAAAATTTAAAACAAAGAAAACAAACAAATACAACGTGTTCTTGTCCACTGGTAGGCTGCTTCTCTAATGCCGCTTACACACGATCGGAATTCTCGTCATAAAAAGCTCTGATGGTTTTCCCGATGGAATTCCGACGGAATTCAGCTCAAGCTGTCTTGCCTACACACGGCCACACCAAATTCCGATTGTTTATAATGCGGTGACGTACAACACGTACGACGTGACTAGAAAAAGGAACTTCAATAGCCAGTAGCCAATAACTTCTGTCTTGTAGTTGAATCTGAACATGCGTGATTTTTGGTATGTCGGAATTGCATACACACGATCTAAATTACCAATAGAATTTTTTTCCGTTGGGAAAATTGAGAACATGCTATCAATTTTTGGCTGGCGGGAATTCGGACAGCTAAATTTCGATAGAGCATACACACGGTCGCATTTTCCGATGAAAAGCTCATCGATCTGTTTCTGGACGGAATTCCGATCGTGTGTACGCGGCATAATACTTGTGAACATGACACCTAAGCTGGCCCCGCATTAGTGGAATTTCATTCTAATTTTCTTTTAAGAACGTTCATTCACTTTCTAATGGATAGTGAGGGCAAATTGACATTAGGTTTTAACCACATGTGATGAGAAAATTAGAAGAAGCTGGGTGGTTTTTCTACCAGTGTTATGGTTTTTGTTTGGTAAAGTTAATTTGTTCCAAAACCACATCATTAAAAGCAAACAACATTTAATGTGGAAAAGACTGCTGACCCCTCATCTAAAAAAAAAAAAAAAAACAGCACTCCAGCAGTGCGGATCCTTTGCTGATGGATATCAGAATGCCATGTTGAATGCAAATATTTGGGGGAATTGTAGGACCCTTTTATTACAGTGTACTGTATTCTCTAGGGGAATCTACAATGGAAAAGGACCTGGGGGTCCTAGTTGATGATAGGCTCAGGAATGGCATGTAATGCCAAGCTGCTGCTAACAAAGCAAACAGAATATTGGTCCACCCTTTGCAGTCCCTTTGCAGCAATAACAGCTTCAACTCTTCTGGGAAGGCTGTCCACAAGGTTTAGGAGTGTGTCTATGGGAATGTTTGACCATTCTTCCAGAAGGGCATTTGTGAGGTCAGGCACTGGTGTTGGACAGGAAGGCCTGGCTCGCAGTCTCCACTCTTATTCATTCCAAAGGTGTTCTATCGGGTTGAGGTCAGGACTCCTTTAGTCAAGTTCCTCCACCCCAAACACAGTCATACATGTCTCTTTGGACCTTGCTTTGTGCACTGGTCCAAATCAATCGGTGGAGGGGGGTTATGGTGTAAGGTTTTTTTCAGGGGTTGAGCTTGGTCCCTCAGTTCCAGTGAAGGGAACACTTAGAGTGTCCGCATACCAAGATATTTTGGACAATTTCATGCTCCCAACTTTGTGGGAACAGTTTGGGAATGTCCCCTTCCAGTTCTGACATGACCAGGCCCAACCCCTGAAAACAACCCCACACCATAACCCCCAACCCCCTCCACCAAATGATTTGGACCAGTGGAGTAAGATCCATAAAGACATGGATGAGCGAGTTTGGGATAGAGAAACTTGACTGGCCTGCACAGAATCCTGACCTCAACCCGATAGAACACCTTTGGGTCGAATTAGAGTGTAAACTGCAAGCCAGGCCCTCTCGTCCACATCAGTGCCTGACCTTACAAATGCAGTTCTGAAAGAATGATCAAACATTCCCATAGACACACTCCTAAACCTTGTAGACAGCCTTTCCAGAAGAGTTGAAGCTGTTATAGCTGCAAAGGGTGGGCCAACTCAATATTAAACCCTACTGACTAAGATGCCATTAAAGTTCATGCGCATGTGAAGGCAGGCATCCCAATACTTTTAGTAATATAGGGTATAGGTATTTATATAGCATCAACATTTTACATTCACATCTGTCCCTGCCCTCAAGGAGCTTTCAATCTAAAGTCCCTAACTCACAATCACATACTAGGGCCAATTTAGACAGGAGCCAGTTATCCTACCAGTATGTCTTTTGGCATGTGGGAGGAAATTGGAACACACAGAGAAAACCCACAAAGGCACAGTGAGAACTCCAGGCAGGTAGTGCCATGGTTGGGGTTTGAACCGACAACCCTAGTGCTGCCAGGCAGAAGCACTATCTACTTAGCCACTGTGCTACACAGTTCAGGTTAACTTTAAAGGAAACCTGTCCTAGGGGCAATATATGAGGAGGCAATCACTACTGAACTGTTTCTGAAAATTCTGTTTCCCTGGTTGTACCTCGCTTGAAATTTTTCTTAGGCCCCTTTCACATGGACCAAATCCACTTTTTCTCAGCGTGGTGATTTGTCCACTGATCCCATGCTGAGCTAAGCAGAGTGGTCGTATAACAGGTCTGTGTCCTTTTTGCTTATGCAGGCACAACCCGCTTTGCTCTTTCGTCAATCAGATGTAAGCCGACTGGCTGTCCAATTTACACCCAGCTGCCCTCCAGAGGGGAATGGATCTCTATCTGTTTGTTTTTGCTGGATCGGAGGTAGGCGGGTGTAAATGCACACAATTTCAGTTTCATCCGACTGCCCATAGAGGAGAATGGAGGGTCTGATTGGGTCCCCCTGAAAAACGGGCAGGTAGACCCGATTGGAACTCTTGAGTGAAAGGAGCCTTACTGAGTTCATAAAAGCATGTCATAAGTGGAGTCAGAGCTCCTGAACCTCATGCTTATTCCAAGTCAATAATTTCTAAAATAGTAACATCAGCATGACAGCCAGGAAACTAACATTTTGTTTTTGAAGTAAAGGCAGACTCTATGTGTCTCTCTGCAAAAGGTGAAAAAAACAAACAGGAGCAATAATCAATTGTGTTGTCTTCACCTTGGTAAAGGGGCTTGCAAGTTTTTACAATGATGGTATTCTAATTCCTAATAAACAGTAACTATACTACTGGAGCACTGGCATCTTGTGGAATATTAGATACATGACGTTATAAGTTTCTACACCAAAAACCTTGTAGGAATATGTACACTCATATGTTTTCATGCTCGGGGAACAAATTAAAATACCGTACCTAAGACCTATAGCAGCCATCACTCTCCCATAGATCAAGAAAGCAAAAAAAACTTCAGCACTGGATTACTTGCTCCAGGACAGTGTTTGACAGTGCAGGTAGCAGGAGAGGTAAATATTCCTTTGCTTCTTTGTAGTTAGGACATTAGTAAGATGCTCTGAATAAGTGACAGTTGCTAATAATTCAGATTATGTCTAGTCATAATAAAACTGAGCACATAACATGATCCCAGTGCAATTTTAGTGGTTATTAACAATGATCTTTTCCAAGGTAATTTATTAAATGATGTCATCAGTCAAAGAGTGCAGATTACCAACCTATATATCCAGCAAGCAAACATTTGAGTTTATGCCTAAACCAGTGAGGTGATGCACTTTTCCTTGCTGGCTGGTTAGTGAGGAAACAGTGTCAAAGCAAACCCTTGCTAGTTCAGCCTTTGAGGGAATGACACCATAGGGACAGGAGGGACTCTGTAAGTGAGAGCTAAGAGGCTAAAATATATTTATGAAGCCACTCATACAAGTAATGGTATAGAAAACAACCAGTCCCCATAAATCAGCAGGCCTTTTCATATTATATTACAAGTTTCAGTCATAATGGTAGAGGAGAACACAGACACAGAATGGCTCCCAATGACTTACAAACAAGGCAGACATTGACAACAATTATTTTGAAAGTCAAGTGTTAGATATCAGCTAATTAGCAGGCCTTCCAGTTTCGGTGACATAATTGACTGGTTAGATTTAGAGATCTAAACAGCTATGCTATTAAAAAGTATATTAAGACATTTATGTTTACATTGGAGTTCCTCTGTAAAGTAAAAGTAGTGATCAGCGTCAGCCTTCACCACCTGCTAGTTATTAGTAGGGATGAACCAAACACCGCCCCGGTTTGGTTCGCTGCAGAACCATGCGAACAGGCAAATAATTTGTACGAACACCGTTAAAGTCTATGGGACACGAACATGAAAGATCAAAAGTGCAAATTTTAAAAGGCTTATATGCAAGGTATTGTCATAAAAAGTGCTTGGGGAACCGGGTCCTGCCCCATGGGACATGTATCAATACAAAAAAAAGTTTTCAAAAACAAACGTTTTTTTCAGGAGCAGTGATTTTAATAATGCTTAAAATGGAACAATAAAAATGAAATATTCCTTTAAATATCGTGCCTGGGGGTGTCCTTAGTATGCCTGTAAAGTAGCCCATTTTCTGTGTTTAGAACAATACTACAACAAAATGAAATTTCTAAAGGAAAAAAATGTAATTAAAACTACTACTGTAATGTATTGTCGGGTCCTGGCAATATAGATGAAAGTCATTGAAAAAAACGGCATGAGTTCACCCCCCCCCCCCCCCCCCCCCCGCCAGTCCATTACCAGGCCCTTTGGATCTGGTATGGATATTAAGGGGATCTCCGCATCCAATTTTTTTTTTTTAAATGGTGTGGGGGTCCCCCAGGCACTATATATTCTGAACAGCAGTATATATACTATACAACCTGCCCTATATATTCTACAGAAAATTGGGCCTTAGATGTTGGTGGTACCAGAACACTGTAAGCCCTCACAGTTACTCTTGGTGGGTGCAGGAATGGGCCCTGCTGTGAAATATTATATCATAAATTGTAATTACATGCCCCTGTTAAACAGGGGCAGAAAAATTGGTCCTTGGGTGGTGGTGCCACAACACTGTAACCCCTCACAGATACTCTTGTTGGGGTGCAGGAACGGGCCCTGCGTTGAAATATTATATCAAAAATTTTAATTACATGCCCCTGTTAAACAGGAGCAGAAACATTGGGCCTCAGGTGGTGGTTGTGGTGCCCCAACACTGTAACCCCTCAAAGATACTCTTGTTGGGCGCAGGAATGGACCCTGCTGTGAAATATTAGATCAAAAATTGTAATTACATGCCCCTATTAAACAGGGGCAGAAAAATTGGGCCTTGGGTGGTGGTGGTGGTGGTGGTGCCCTAAGCCAAAAATATTGTTGGAAGCTAGCATTATCGAGATTGAGGAGGAATAGGATAGTCAGCATAGGCAGTGTTCAAGGGATCCCACATCCATAGCAAATTCAATCAGTTACATCAGCATCAGGTACTTGATAGCTGCTGATCCAAGACTGATTCATTTTTATGAATGTGAGCCTATCAACGGAGTCTGTGGACAGTCGCACTCTATGATCCTTTACAAACCCTCCAGCAGCACTGAATGTGTGTTCAGAAAGCACGCTCGATGAAGGACAGGCCAGTAGATCAATTGCATATTGAGCAAGTTCTGTACAGTGGTCCATCCTCAAGACCCAGTAACCCAGTGCATGCGCTGTTGGAAAGGTCTCCAAGTCTGATCTTGCCCCTCTATATTCCTACACCATGTAATGCAGACACTGGTGATGGTTGCTTGAACCGATCAGACCTTGGTGCTGAGTAATGAAATATTGTTTAAAGGCATCAGTCGGCCACCCACCTTCTCCACCGCTCTTCCTCTGATTGAATCAAGCCTTAGCAACACGTTGTCCAGCACTAGGAAATTGTATCCTCCCAGGGTCTGGAAATTTGTTACACAAACCTTTCTTCAAGGCCTCTGTTTCATCCTCTGCTCCCTCTGCGAAGGCAGGATGAGTTCTGCAACCTTACCCTTGTAATGTGGATCAAGAAGGGTTGCCAGCCAGTAATAATCCCTCTCCTTGATACCTTTTGCAAGCTTTGCAGAATCAGGAATCAGGAAGGCCACGCAGCGCAAGTTTGCAGAGGCATTCGATTCTGAGTCTGGTTAGGATTACATGAACCATAACTATCTCCTCCCAGCCACGTACAACTCCTTGGGTTCCTGATGACTGAAAACCATCCCTTGAAGACTGCTGCTGAGTGTTATCCTCTACATCCATGCTGACACAATCCTCCTCCTCTTCTTCCTGTGTGTTTTCCGGGCCTGCAGCAATGCTATCTAAATAAAGGAGGCCTTGAGAGGTAAGGAAGTCTTCCTCTTCCTCCCTCTGTTCTGCCTCAAGTGCCCTGTCCATGATTCCATGAAGTGTGGGCTCCAACAGGAAGATTAGGGGGACAGGACAGTGCATGCATCCTTGATCAGTAGCCACTGGCATGGCGAAAAGAAGCCAAGCTCCCCTGACCCTTTACTTGTGCCATACTTGCACAGGTACTCATTGATGGCCTTCTGCTGTGTGTACAGTCGCTGCAGCATTGCCAGCGTTGAATTCCACCTGGTGGGCATGTTACAAATGAGGCGGTTGGTGGGCATTCCCTTTGAATGTCAGCAAGCAGAGCACTGGCATTGTATGACTAGTGGAAATGACCACACACTTTCTGGCCTGCCTCAGGATATCCTGTAAGCCTGGGTACCTGCTCAAGAACTGCTGCACCACCAAATTCAGGATGTGCGCCAAACATGCAACATGGGTCACGTGTCCCTGTTGGAGGGCGGAGAGAAGGTTGGTGCCATTGTCGCATACAAATAAAAATAAAGTAGATAGTCCCATGCTACTCAATAGATTGACTCTTTAACTGCTGCAAGACACTGAAAGGTTACTCCGTAACTGCAAAAAAGATAAAACAATAAGTAGTGCTGTGCTGATATGTATAATAGCTAACTTATAAATAATCAATGAATCTAAATGATGTTACACTATTGGTGTGGACTGAAATCCATACATGATTAAATAAAAAAAGTGACTATGTGCTACATAATTCATCATAGTGAAAAATACAATAAAGTGCTAAATGCAAAGAAATTAGTGTGCAGATGTGTAAATCGCATAAATAAATATAATTAATAGTCTTGGTGGGGGGAAGGGCCCAAGTGTTGTATCCTCTCTGAATATGATCTAAATAATGGGAAAATCCACTTTGCACTGCAAGTGCACTTGGAACTAAAGTCGCTGTACATCCGAGGGGGACATGCAAGGAAAATAAAAAACAGCATTTTAGCTTGCACATGATTGGATGATAAATTCAGCAGAGCTTCCATTTATTTCAGATCTACCCCTTAAATTTAGAGCGACTGCACTTTCAAGTGCACTTGCAGTGCAAAGTGGATTTGCCTTTCGTAAATAGCCCCCAATGTCTTTTCCTTCTTATTGTGCAAAACAACGCAGTGTGTAAAAGTGACTTCTCTTCTGTGCAGCACACTATAATGTAAGGTGGCCTCTTACCTTACGGCGGTAAGGTAACAGCGTATTTGTATGGCTTTGGAGATCGCGGGTATTCCCACTGTATATCCTAATGGTGATCCTGGCACTTTCAATATGGTAGTGTATATAACTGCTGCTTTAAGGCCAATTGCGGCAATGGTATCACTCTCTCAGTTGGTGTATATATAAGGTATATGGTAAAGAAGAAGGGCCAATGTAAGGGTAGCATTCTTTCCACTGGCCACCAATGTAAGAGGCGTTCATTAACTGAACTCTAAGCCCTTGTACACACGGTCGGAGATTCTGACGGAATGTGTCCTATCGGACCGTTTTGTCAGATATTCCGACTGTGTGTGGTCTCCATCGGACTGTTTCCGTCGGAATATCCGACGGACCAACTTTTCCAACTTGCCGGTAAAATTTTCCGACAAAATGCTCCGATCGGACATACTCCGATCATGTGTAGCCTACTCCGACGGACAAAGTGCCAGGCATGCTCAGATCAAATTCCTAGACCAAAGCTATTGGCTACTAGCCTGAACGTAGTCCCGTCGTAATGAAATAACGTCATCACGTTATGTACAATCGGATTTTCCGACAACTTTGTCCGACCGTGTGTATGCAACGACTTCTGGACCTTTACCGGAAATTAATCCGTCAGAATTACTCCCACGGATTTGGTTGCCGGAATCTCCGACCGTGTGTACGGGGGCTTATAAATTGGCTGTAGCAGGGGTTCCTTGAGACCTCAAAATTCTTTCAGGGGTTCCTCTGGGGTAAAAAGGTCGAGAAAGGCTGCACTAATGTATTCTTATTCTCAGGGTTTTTAAAAACCCCAATAAGCACAGGCAAATATAGGGTGAATATAGGATGAGTTTCTATGCATGTTATATCATTATTGTGTTACAATTATACAACCTTCATCACCTTCCCACGAAGCATAAAATACAATCTTTGATGGTGGTCCTCATAAAGCAATGCAAACGTTTTATCAAAACAGACAGGTGTTTGATGCGCGATGTATATATATTCAAGTCACATTCCCGATGAGCTATAAATAACCTGTGTCAATCCTCCTTTTCACAGCTGTTCTTTAACACTTTGCCTGAAAAACCATTAGATATACATTACAAGCTTCGCTGTTTGCACTTCTCTAGTCTCAAAGGAAAAAGACCCATATCTCAACTAATGATCTGTCATTTTTCTTCTTTATAGTTTGTGATTTCTAAAAGGAAAAAAAAAAAAAAAAGTATCTATGTGAAAAGATACAAAATCATATGAAAATCTTAAGTCCTGCTAAATGATTAAGGCATAAACATGCGAGTTGCCTTGGCTAAGCATACATGTTTATGCACCGAGAAGATGACACTGAAGTCAGGTTTATCTCAAGGGAATAACGGCTAACATATTGTGTTTTGGATGATCAGTTCTTTCCCCAACATCAGTCATCTAGCAAATGTCTGTGAACGTTATTAGACTGTCCTATCACATATGTCCATTTCCCTAGACAACCTCAATTGCTTAGATTGAACAAAGACTGTCTAATGTCTGTGGGTACCAATAACAGAGCATTCTCATATGTCATCTGATAAATGTCTGATAAATGTCCTTGACAGCAGGGCTAGATCTATTCTATCTGATCTGGGGGTGCAGTAAAAAAGTCAGAGGCAGAGAGGCATAGGTGTGCGCACAGGGTGTGCCAGGTGTTTTACTAAGACAGTAGATGGTGTCAGTAAGGCAGTTGATGGTGTCAGTAAGGCAGTGGACGGACACCCCAGTCATCCCCTGTGGTGCAGATTCCCCCTGTTTAGACCCCTGATTAGTGATGGCCGAACGGTTCGCCCGGCGGTCGTTTCGCGGCGAATTTCCGACATTCGCGGTCCGCACGTTCGAACGCCTTTTTCCGTCGTTCGCCGCGGCGGACTTACGTGTTTAATGTATACAAGAACTTTAACCTTTGGTGACACGTTTATCATGTGATACAGGACAGCCAATTGAGACATGACAGCACATGGACACTTGTACATTCCCCCTAACCTATAAATACACCCGATCCGGTGGCCATTTTACATTCTTTCTTCTGTTAAGATAGGGACAGGTTCCTGTGTGGAGTAGGGAGAGATAAACCACTAGCTATTTGGTACACAAAAGTTCTTTTCAGGACTGGTATAGGTGTTAGGTGTTGATAGGTTTGCTGTGCTGCTGATTCTTGCAGCAGCCTGAGTGTCTTTTGTTAGTTTAGAGAAAGGGAAAGGACGGTGTATGCTACAGGGACAGCCAGATTAGTCTTTCATCATCATCATCATCATCATCATCATTAGCTGTTACTATCAAGGTCCACAAAAGAGCTGTTCCAGTAACCACTAATCGTTCTCTTTTTTTGCCAATTTGTATAGGGACAGGAAGGAAGCAGTGTTGTCAGGCAGTGAGGGTAATTTTAAAGACTTGCTGTTATTATTAGTTCCACAAAGGTTCTTTTCAGGACTGGTATCAGTGGTACAGTAATAGGCTTGTACATGTATAATATTCTTTCTTCCAAATATAGAAAGGATATTATACTTGACTGCTGCCCTTCTGCTGCAGTCTGCTAAACATTCACAACTCACTTGTTCCACAAAAGTTCTTATAAGGACTGGTAACTTGGTATAGGGTGCTACGGTACATAGGCTTGAGTGCGGTACAGTCTGCTGTTCTGTAAGGACCGCTATCGGTCCACAATAGATAGGGTTGACGTGCACCACTGCTGACCGCTGCCCTATACTGCAGCAGTCCTTCAGCGGTATAGGGACTGACGTACAGTCTGCTAATCACTAACACACAACCTGCTTGTTCCACAAAAGTTCTTATAAGGACTGGTAACTTGGTATAGGGTGCTACGGTACATAGGCTTGAGTGCGGTACAGTCTGCTGTTCTGTAAGGACCGCTATCGGTCCACAATAGATAGGGTTGACGTGCACCACTGCTGACCGCTGCCCTATACTGCAGCAGTCCTTCAGCGGTATAGGGACTGACGTACAGTCTGCTAAACACTAATACACAACCTGCTTGGTCCACAAAAGTTCTTATAAGGACTGGTAACTTGGTATAGGGTGCTACGGTACATAGGCTTGAGTGCGGTACAGTCTGCTGTTCTGTAAGGACCGCTATCGGTCCACAATAGATAGGGTTGACGTGCACCACTGCTGACCGCTGCCCTATACTGCAGCAGTCCTTCAGCGGTATAGGGACTGACGTACAGTCTGCTAAACACTAATACACAACCTGCTTGGTCCACAAAAGTTCTTATAAGGACTGGTAACTTGGTATAGGGTGCTACGGTACATAGGCTTGAGTGCGGTACAGTCTGCTGTTCTGTAAGGACCGCTATCGGTCCACAATAGATAGGGTTGACGTGCACCACTGCTGACCGCTCACCTATACTGCAGCAGTCCTTCAGCGGTATAGGGACTGACGTACAGTCTGCTAATCACTAACACACAACCTGCTTGTTCCACAAAAGTTCTTATAAGGACTGGTAACTTGGTATAGGGTGCTACGGTACATAGGCTTGAGTGCGGTACAGTCTGCTGTTCTGTAAGGACCGCTATCGGTCCACAATAGATAGGGTTGACGTGCACCACTGCTGACCGCTGCCCTATACTGCAGCAGTCCTTCAGCGGTATAGGGACTGACGTACAGTCTGCTAAACACTAACACACAACCTGCTTGGTCCACAAAAGTTCTTATAAGGACTGGTAACTTGGTATAGGGTGCTACGGTACATAGGCTTGAGTGCGGTACAGTCTGCTGTTCTGTAAGGACCGCTATCGGTCCACAATAGATAGGGTTGACGTGCACCACTGCTGACCGCTGCCCTATACTGCAGCAGTCCTTCAGCGGTATAGGGACTGACGTACAGTCTGCTAAACACTAATACACAACCTGCTTGGTCCACAAAAGTTCTTATAAGGACTGGTAACTTGGTATAGGGTGCTACGGTACATAGGCTTGAGTGCGGTACAGTCTGCTGTTCTGTAAGGACCGCTATCGGTCCACAATAGATAGGGTTGACGTGCACCACTGCTGACCGCTCACCTATACTGCAGCAGTCCTTCAGCGGTATAGGGACTGACGTACAGTCTGCTAATCACTAACACACAACCTGCTTGTTCCACAAAAGTTCTTATAAGGACTGGTAACTTGGTATAGGGTGCTACGGTACATAGGCTTGAGTGCGGTACAGTCTGCTGTTCTGTAAGGACCGCTATCGGTCCACAATAGATAGGGTTGACGTGCACCACTGCTGACCGCTGCCCTATACTGCAGCAGTCCTTCAGCGGTATAGGGACTGACGTACAGTCTGCTAAACACTAATACACAACCTGCTTGGTCCACAAAAGTTCTTATAAGGACTGGTAACTTGGTATAGGGTGCTACGGTACATAGGCTTGAGTGCGGTACAGTCTGCTGTTCTGTAAGGACCGCTATCGGTCCACAATAGATAGGGTTGACGTGCACCACTGCTGACCGCTCACCTATACTGCAGCAGTCCTTCAGCGGTATAGGGACTGACGTACAGTCTGCTAATCACTAACACACAACCTGCTTGTTCCACAAAAGTTCTTATAAGGACTGGTAACTTGGTATAGGGTGCTACGGTACATAGGCTTGAGTGCGGTACAGTCTGCTGTTCTGTAAGGACCGCTATCGGTCCACAATAGATAGGGTTGACGTGCACCACTGCTGACCGCTGCCCTATACTGCAGCAGTCCTTCAGCGGTATAGGGACTGACGTACAGTCTGCTAAACACTAATACACAACCTGCTTGGTCCACAAAAGTTCTTATAAGGACTGGTAACTTGGTATAGGGTGCTACGGTACATAGGCTTGAGTGCGGTACAGTCTGCTGTTCTGTAAGGACCGCTATCGGTCCACAATAGATAGGGTTGACGTGCACCACTGCTGACCGCTGCCCTATACTGCAGCAGTCCTTCAGCGGTATAGGGACTGACGTACAGTCTGCTAAACACTAATACACAACCTGCTTGGTCCACAAAAGTTCTTATAAGGACTGGTAACTTGGTATAGGGTGCTACGGTACATAGGCTTGAGTGCGGTACAGTCTGCTGTTCTGTAAGGACCGCTATCGGTCCACAATAGATAGGGTTGACGTGCACCACTGCTGACCGCTGCCCTATACTGCAGCAGTCCTTCAGCGGTATAGGGACTGACGTACAGTCTGCTAAACACTAATACACAACCTGCTTGGTCCACAAAAGTTCTTATAAGGACTGGTAACTTGGTATAGGGTGCTACGGTACATAGGCTTGAGTGCGGTACAGTCTGCTGTTCTGTAAGGACCGCTATCGGTCCACAATAGATAGGGTTGACGTGCACCACTGCTGACCGCTCACCTATACTGCAGCAGTCCTTCAGCGGTATAGGGACTGACGTACAGTCTGCTAATCACTAACACACAACCTGCTTGTTCCACAAAAGTTCTTATAAGGACTGGTAACTTGGTATAGGGTGCTACGGTACATAGGCTTGAGTGCGGTACAGTCTGCTGTTCTGTAAGGACCGCTATCGGTCCACAATAGATAGGGTTGACGTGCACCACTGCTGACCGCTGCCCTATACTGCAGCAGTCCTTCAGCGGTATAGGGACTGACGTACAGTCTGCTAAACACTAACACACAACCTGCTTGGTCCACAAAAGTTCTTATAAGGACTGGTAACTTGGTATAGGGTGCTACGGTACATAGGCTTGAGTGCGGTACAGTCTGCTGTTCTGTAAGGACCGCTATCGGTCCACAATAGATAGGGTTGACGTGCACCACTGCTGACCGCTGCCCTATACTGCAGCAGTCCTTCAGCGGTATAGGGACTGACGTACAGTCTGCTAAACACTAATACACAACCTGCTTGGTCCACAAAAGTTCTTATAAGGACTGGTAACTTGGTATAGGGTGCTACGGTACATAGGCTTGAGTGCGGTACAGTCTGCTGTTCTGTAAGGACCGCTATCGGTCCACAATAGATAGGGTTGACGTGCACCACTGCTGACCGCTCACCTATACTGCAGCAGTCCTTCAGCGGTATAGGGACTGACGTACAGTCTGCTAATCACTAACACACAACCTGCTTGTTCCACAAAAGTTCTTATAAGGACTGGTAACTTGGTATAGGGTGCTACGGTACATAGGCTTGAGTGCGGTACAGTCTGCTGTTCTGTAAGGACCGCTATCGGTCCACAATAGATAGGGTTGACGTGCACCACTGCTGACCGCTGCCCTATACTGCAGCAGTCCTTCAGCGGTATAGGGACTGACGTACAGTCTGCTAAACACTAATACACAACCTGCTTGGTCCACAAAAGTTCTTATAAGGACTGGTAACTTGGTATAGGGTGCTACGGTACATAGGCTTGAGTGCGGTACAGTCTGCTGTTCTGTAAGGACCGCTATCGGTCCACAATAGATAGGGTTGACGTGCACCACTGCTGACCGCTCACCTATACTGCAGCAGTCCTTCAGCGGTATAGGGACTGACGTACAGTCTGCTAATCACTAACACACAACCTGCTTGTTCCACAAAAGTTCTTATAAGGACTGGTAACTTGGTATAGGGTGCTACGGTACATAGGCTTGAGTGCGGTACAGTCTGCTGTTCTGTAAGGACCGCTATCGGTCCACAATAGATAGGGTTGACGTGCACCACTGCTGACCGCTGCCCTATACTGCAGCAGTCCTTCAGCGGTATAGGGACTGACGTACAGTCTGCTAAACACTAATACACAACCTGCTTGGTCCACAAAAGTTCTTATAAGGACTGGTAACTTGGTATAGGGTGCTACGGTACATAGGCTTGAGTGCGGTACAGTCTGCTGTTCTGTAAGGACCGCTATCGGTCCACAATAGATAGGGTTGACGTGCACCACTGCTGACCGCTCACCTATACTGCAGCAGTCCTTCAGCGGTATAGGGACTGACGTACAGTCTGCTAAACACTAATACACAACCTGCTTGGTCCACAAAAGTTCTTATAAGGACTGGTAACTTGGTATAGGGTGCTACGGTACATAGGCTTGAGTGCGGTACAGTCTGCTGTTCTGTAAGGACCGCTATAGGTCCACAATAGATAGGGTTGACGTGCACCACTGCTGACCGCTCACCTATACTGCAGCAGTCCTTCAGCGGTATAGGGACTAAGAGTTTTGTCACAGGGTCATTTAAAAAATGACATGCAGAGGAAGAGGCAGGCCCTTCCGCAGGGGTGGTAGGGGTAGGGCAGGAGCAACAGGCTTGAGCCAAAGTGGGAAGTTGCAGAAGGTGCGTTCAATTACTTTAAAGGATGCACCAGACTTGGTTGAGTGGCTCGCTCAGCCTTACTCTTCTGCACCCTCCTCATCCTCTCGATCTGCACCCTCTTCTTCACTCTCTGCTATGTGCACCCCCAAAGACACTACCACCAACAACACGACCACCACCACCACCACCACATACCTTCCGCTTGAGTCACTGGAATTATTTTCCGATCCATATCAAGAGGACATTTCTGATGCGCAGCCACTCTTGGTATTGGATCAGGAAGAGGAGGTAGCAACAAGCGCTACTCAGCAGTCTGACGCCAGTACCCAGATCAGCCCAAGGAGGAGGTTGGTCCCCGGTGTTGCTGCCTACTCTACTTATAGCGGTGGGGAAGGTGACGTTGATGATGACGTGTCTAGTGATGTCACGTGGGTGCCCACAAGAGAGGAAGAGGAGGGGAGTTCAGAGGGAGATATGGACCAGCAGATAGGGAGGAGAAGCAGCAATGACTTACATTGCACAGCAGGGACAAAGCAGACTGCAAATGTATCAGGAGCGAGTCATCGACCATGTACGGTCACATCTGGCGCTCCCAGGACACCGGCACATGGCTCCGCAGTGTGGGCTTTTTTTAACGTGTCCGCTGCTGACAATAGCGTTGCCATCTGCAATCTTTGCAGTCAACGCGTTAGTCGCGGTAAGCCCAATACTCACCTAGGGACGACCGCCTTAAGAAGGCACATGAGCAGCCATCACCGAGCCCAGTGGGAGCAACGGAACACACAAAGCCACACTGCAGGCTCTCACCGTCCAGCCTCGTCTTCTACTTCTCCTTCTCCTCTCTCCTCACAATTGTCCTCCACTCCACCTTCCATCACGCCAAGCTCACATTTTTCTGCAAAAAGGCAGGCTTCCGTGGGCCTAATGTTTGAGCGTAAAAAAATGATGACGCCGGATAACCCTCTTGCCCAACGGTTGGCGGCTGGCTTGTCAGAACTCATAGCCCGCCAACTACTGCCATATAAACTGGTGGACTCGGAGGCCTTTCGCAAATTTGTGGCCATTGGAACACCACAATGGAAGGTCCCAGGAAGGAAGTATTTCTCAGAGAAGGGCATCCCAGAGCTATATGGCCATGTTCAGCGGCAAGTGAATGTATCTCTGGCACACAGTGTCGGTGCCAAGATACATCTGACCACAGACACGTGGTCTAGCAAACACGGGCAGGGAAGGTATATCAGTTTTACTGCCCACTGGGTGAACCTTCTGACGGCCGTCAAGCATGTAACCCGTGGCACCCGTGTAGATTTGGTTTTACCGCCACGGATTGCATGCAGGCCTGACTCTTCTTCTCCTCCTCCTACTCCATCCTCCTCCCTCTCCTCCTCAGCTGCCTCCTCCTTTTCCGCTGCTAGCGTCTCTTCCACTGCACCGCCCAAGCTCCCCAGAACCTATTCCACATGCCAGGTGAGACGTTGCCATGCCGTGCTGCGTCTGTTGTGCCTGGAAGCAAAGAGCCACACTGGCCCGGCACTCCTTTCAGCTTTGCGTTCACAGGCAGATGAGTGGCTAACACCGCTCAATTTGACAGTTGGTAAAGTGGTGTGTGACAACGGTGCCAATCTGCTTAGCGCATTGAAACAGGGCAAAATCACGCACGTGCCGTGCATGGCACACGTCTTAAACTTGGTCGTGCAGCGATTCCTTGTCAAATACCCTGGGGTCCAGGACATCTTGCGGCAGGCAAGGAAAATCTCGGCCCATTTCAGAAGATCTTACACGGCCATGGCTCGCCTTGCTGACATTCAGCGGCGACACCATCTGCCGGTCAGACGTCTTATTTGCGATTGCCCGACGCGATGGAACTCAACCTTCTATATGCTTGATAGGCTGCTCCAGCAGAAACGTGCAGTTAACGTCTACCTGTATGAACTCTGCGAAAGAAACGGTTCTGGGGAGCTGGGTTTTTTTTCACCGCGCCAGTGGCTGCTCATGCGCGACACATGCAGACTTCTGCGGCCATTTGAGGAGATCACCAAACTGGTCAGTCGCAGCCATGGCGCCATCAGTGACATGGTACCTTATGCCTTCTTTCTGGAGCGTGCATTGCGTCGTGTCATTGATCAGGCTGTGGAGGAGCAGGAGCGGGAAGATGAGGAAGTCGCAATGCTGGATGAATTCCCAGGGGGGGCTACTCTATCTGAGACAAGTCAACAACAGGAGTCTGATGAGGAGTCAGAGGAGGATGGTGCCGGGGCGGATGAGCAGGAGCAAGAAGAGCATGCTTTAAACCTTTCTGGGATCCCTGTTGTGCGAGGATGGGGAGAGGAGAATGAAGAGGACGACATTATCCTGGATGATGAGCAGGAGCCAGGCCACCACACCGCTTCCACTTTAGTGCAAATGGGGGCCTTCATGCTCCAGTGTTTTAATAGGGACCCCCGTATAAAAAGCATGAGGGTCAAGGACCAGTACTGGGTGGCAACGTACTTAGACCCCCGGTACAAACACAAAATGGCGGAAATGTTACCGCCGTCGCAGAGGGCTGTCAGAATGCAGCACTTCCAGGCCTTGCTTCGAGAAATGCTGCATTCTGCTTTTGCGTGCGCTGGCAGAGGAGCAATTCCCACTCCCAGAGAAGGATTTGCGGGTACCAATCCAACAGCGCCTGCAAGAAGAGGCCGGTTTGAAGATGTGTTGGTGACTTCGGATATGAGGTCATTCTTTCAGCCGACCCATCGACAGGTGTCATCCGGATCCAGCATCAGGGAACGCCTAGACCGTCAGGTGTCCGACTACATTGGGTTAACGGCCGATGTGGACGCTCTGAGGAGTGATGAACCCCTAGACTACTGGGTGGGCAGGCTTGACCTCTGGCCAGAGCTTGCCCAATTTGCAATCGAACTGTTGGCTTGCCCCTCATCCAGTGTCCTGTCCGAAAGGACGTTCAGCGCAGCAGGGGGGATTGTGACCGATAAGCGTACTCGCCTAGCTCACCACAGTGTTAACTACCTCACATTTCTAAAAATGAATGAGGCATGGATCTCGGAGGAATTCAACACATGTGATCAGTAGACCATGTATATGTCTATAAACAATTTTTGGAATCAAGCACACAGACCTTCTTAATTCATTTGGCTCACTTCCCTGACCCAAAAAAGCACACCGTACTATATGCCCCTACCCTCCTCTTTGAAGAGGTTGAGCGGTGTCATATTTCTACTGGGGCTGCTTATTATGAGGGGTTCCCACCATCCCTGTGCTGTGCTGACTTCCTCCTGGGTGTTCTTATTATGAGGGGCTCCCACCATCCCTGTGCTGTGCTGACTTCCTCCTGGGGGTTCTTATTATGAGGGGATCACACCATCCCTGTGCTGTGCTGACTTCCTCCTGGGGCTGCTTACGGTGCTGCTGTCAGCGCTGTATGTCACGGAGCTGCTGTCAGCGCTGTATGTCACGGAGCTGCTGTCAGCGCTGTATGTCACGGAGCTGCTGTCAGCGCTGTATGTCACGGAGCTGCTGTCAGCGCTGTATGTCACGGAGCTGCTGTCAGCGCTGTATGTCACGGAGCTGCTGTCAGCGCTGTATGTCACGGAGCTGCTGTCAGCGCTGTATGTCACGGAGCTGCTGTCAGCGCTGTATGTCACGGAGCTGCTGTCAGCGCTGTATGTCACGGAGCTGCTGTCAGCGCTGTATGTCACGGTGCTGCTGTCAGCGCTGTATGTCACGGAGCTGCTGTCAGCGCTGTATGTCACGGAGCTGCTGTCAGTGCTGTATGTCACGGAGCTGCTGTCAGCGCTGTATGTCACGGAGCTGCTGTCAGCGCTGTATGTCACGGAGCTGCTGTCAGCGCTGTATGTCACGGTGCTGCTGTCAGCGCTGTATGTCACGGAGCTGCTGTCAGCGCTGTATGTCACGGAGCTGCTGTCAGCGCTGTATGTCACGGAGCTGCTGTCAGCGCTGTATGTCACGGAGCTGCTGTCAGCGCTGTATGTCACGGAGCTGCTGTCAGCGCTGTATGTCACGGTGCTGATGTCAGTGCTCTGTATTACGGTGCTGCTGTCAGTGCTCTGTATCTCCTGCACCCTCTTGTTTGCCTACCCTGGTCCCTGACCTTCCCTCTCCTCCATTGCCTTCATTAGCTCCATAGTCCTGAATTGTCAGAACAATTTCCCAAATAAAAAAAAAATGCTTGTAGTTATCGATCCCAAATTCACCTCATACATGTATTATGCTATTGTCCAGGTGGTGGGACTACGTGCTACCCCCTAATAATTACCCCGTGGCCGCAAATTCGACCTAAAGGTTTGCGAAATTCGCCTCCCATTGAAGTCAATGGAGCCCGCGGCGAACGGTCGTTTTCGCGAACGTTTGTGTCCGTTCGCGTTTCGCGTTCGCGAAACGTCCCGTCGGAAGTTCGTCCATCACTACCCCTGATATTCCACCAAAGCCTCCTACTGGGGCTCATAAAAAATTGTAAAAAATAAAAATTAAAACTACTGACACCGTCCACTGCCTTACTGACACCATCCACTGTCTTACTGAAACATCCACTGATCTACTAACAACGTCACAGTTCAATGTCACTATGTCACAGTTCATCTGAGTACCTGAGTACCTGTCACAGTCCATATGAGTACCTGTCACCGCCCTTCAGAGTACCCAAATACCAGTCACCAAGCCATCAGAGTACCTGTCACCAGGCCATCAGAGTACCCGAATACCTGTCACCAGGCCATCAGAGTACCCGAGTACCTGTCACCAGACCATCAGAGTACCCGAGTACCTGTCACCAGGCCATCAGAGTACCCGAGTACCTGTCACCAGGCCATCAGAGTACCCGAGTACCTGTCACCAGGCCATCAGAGTACCCGAGTACCTGTCACCAGACCATCAGAGTACCCGAGTACCTGTCACCAGGCTATCAGAGTAACCGAGTACCTGTCACCAGGCCATCAGAGTACCCGAATACCTGTCACCAGGCCATCAGAGTACCCGAGTACCTGTCACCAGACCATCAGAGTACCCGAGTACCTGTCACCAGGCTATCAGAGTAACCGAGTACCTGTCACCAGGCCATCAGAGTACCTATCTCCAGCCCATCAGAGTAACCGAGTACCTATTTGCAGCCCATGCCTCAGAGATTATACGTTGGGGTGTTTGCTTTCCAAAATGGGGTAATTTTGTGGGTAATTTCACTGTCCTGGTGCTCCTGGACCTTCAAAAGTGTGATGGGTAGGAATGAAATGAGATGTGTCATTTATGCTCCTAGAATGCCTGAACGTACTACTTCAATGTTCGGCCTCTCTATGTGGCCAGGCTGTGTAAAAGTCCTACACATGTGGTATCGCCATACTCGGGAAGAGTAGCAGAATGTATTTTGGGGTGTAATTTTTGCTATATACATGCTATGTGCTAGAAATATCTTATAAATTGACAATTTTGTGTTAAAAAAAAATGCGTTTTAAATTTTTTCCACATATTCCAAAAACTTCTGGAAAAAAATTAACTGTTCAAAAGACTCATTATGCCTCAAAGATTATACGTTGGGGTGTTTGCTTTCCAAAATGGGGTCATTTTATGGGAAATTCCATTGTCCTGGTACTCCAGGGCCTTCAAAAATGTAATAGGTGGTTGAGAAATGAGATGCGTCATTTTTGCTCGTAGAACGTCTGAAGGTACTACATCAATGTTGGTGCTCTGTATGTGGCCAGGCTGTGTAAAAGTCTCACACATGTGGTATCGCTGTACTCGGGAAGAGTAGCAGAATGTATTTTGGGGTGTAATTTGTTGTATGCATATGCTGTGTGTGAGAAATAACCTGATAATATGACAATTTTGTAAAAAAAACATAATAATAAAAAAAAATCTTAATTTTGCAAAGAATTGTGGGAAAAAATGACAACTTAAAAAAACTTTAAAAAACTCACCATGCTACTTACTTAATACCTTGGAATGTCTACTTTGTAAAAAGGGGTCATTTGGGGGGTATTTGTACTTTCCTGACTTGTTAGTGTCTCAAGAAATTAGATACACCTGATGTACTGAAGGCCTGATCAGATGTGATCAATTTTCAGCGATTGGCACCATAGTTTGTAGACTCTATAACTTTCACAAAGACCAAATAATATATACTAATGTGGGTTATTTTTACCAAAGATAGGTAGCAGTATAAATTTTGGCCAAAATTTATGAAGAAAAATTACTAATTAGCAAAAATTTATGACAGAAACGAAGAAAAAGGCATTTTTTTCACAAAATTTACGTTTTCTTTTATTTATAGCACAAAAAATAAAAAACCCACTAGTGATTAAATACCACTAAAAGAAAGCTCTATTTGTGTGGAAAAAAGGATGCAAGTTTCATATGGGTACAGTGTTGGATGACTGAGTAATTGTCATTCAAACTATGAGAGCGCTGAAAGCTGAAAATTGGTCTGGTCAGTAAGTGCACTGTATTGAGGTGGTTAAAAAGGAGCATTGGAGAAGGAGAGTTTACTTCCTCTTTAAGGCATATTATATTATGAAATATATTCAGTAGAGATTTCCATTCTGTGATCTTGACCCCCTAGGTTTGATTTATTTCATACATAAGCACATGCAGACAAATGAGCAATCCCAGCAAAACCAATATCAGATCTGTACCAGCTAAGGTGAAGTTTAGTTCCTCCCCTCTTCCTATAGCTTCCCAAGAGCATAATAAATCATTGCTCACCTCCTTTCTGTTTATAGACAAAGGAAGATGATCAGTGAGAACAAGAGCAAAACTGTTCCAATCCTGGGCACAGGAGGATCTGGAATTCAATACTCACTTAGATGATTTACAGAGCTGTGCACAGCCTTGGTATTTCGCTTATTTTTCTTTGTTACTCTAACAGGGCCCTGTGGCTATACCTCAGCCCATGACGATACTCAGGTGAGAATCTGGTCATCCAGCATCAAGACCTGTTGGAATTTTTTTTTATGTTACAGAGCCAGTCACTGTCGAAAGCATTAAAGGATAAGTCCACCATAACCCTAAAATCTACAGACATCCATGATCTAAGACTAACCTATAACCCTGTAAAGAAGAAATCAGTATTCATACCTTTTCTGAATCCACTCTAGTCTGGTCTCTAGCAGTGGAAGCTCTGCAGAGGAGCTGTGAAATGAATGGGAAGTGACGTCACCCATAGAGTTACTATGGGGCTTCCGTTGTCGGCTGCCTCCCTTGCACGCGCCTACACAGAGAAGAAGCTCAGCATGGGACCGGATCGGATCGACTTCAAGAAAGGTAAGTATAGTGATTTCTTCTTTACAGGGCTAGATAGGTTAGTGTTAGATTGTGGTTGTCTGTAGATGTAGAGATTTTAGTATTACGGTTGACTTATCCTTTAACCATGTGTCCCATGTTTGGCCAATTGATGAAAGAGATCCTTGCCTGTAGTTCCCAAAAAGAACATCTCTCTCTCTCTCTTAGTAGAGACGGAACTTTTTGGATTACTCAGTTATTCAGAGACTGCCAACAAGCATGTTGGCATTCTTTTAGTTACTTATCAGACAATCCAGCATAGTTACATAGTAGGTGAGGTTGAAAAAAGACACCAGCCCATCAAGTCCAACCTATGTGTGTGATATGTCAGTATTACATTGTATATCCGTGTATGTTGCAGTCAGATACTTATCTAATAGTTTTTTGAAACTATCGATGCTCCCCGCTGAGACCACGGCCTGTGGAAGGGAATTCCACATCCTTGCCGCTCTTACAGTAAAAAACCCTCTACGTAGTTTAAGGTTAAACTTCTTTTCTTCTAATTTTAATGAGTGGCCACGTATCTTGATAAACTCCCTTCTGCAAGAAAATGTTATCCCTATTGTGGGGTTATCACCAGTACGGAATTTATATATTGAAATCATATCCTCTCTCAAGCGTCTCTTTTCCAGAGTGAATAAGTTCAGTGCTTGCAACCTTTTTTCATAACTAATGTCCTCCAGACCCTTTATTAGCTTAGTTGCTCTTTTCTAGACTCCCTCCAGTTCCAGCACATCCTTCCTGAGGACTGGTGACCAGAACTGGACAGCATACTCTAGATGCAGCCGGACCAGAGTCTTGTAGAGCGGGAGAATTATCGTTTTATCTTTTTAATGCATGCCAATATTCTGTTTGCTTTGTTAGCAGCAGCTTGGATTGCATGCCATTTGCCATTTGCCATTGCTAAGCCTATCATATACTAGGACCCCCAGGTCCTTTTTCATTCTAGATTCCCCCAGAGGTTCTCCCCCCAGTGTATAGATAGCATTCATATTTTTGCCACCAAAATGCATTATTTTAAATTTTTCTACATTAAACCTCATTTGCCATGTAGATGCCCACCCCATTAATTTGTTCAGATCTTTTTGCAAGGTTTCCACATCCTGCGGAGAAGTTATTGCCCTAGCTTAGTATTGTCAGAAAATACAGAGATTGAACTGTTTACCCCATCCCCCAGGTTGTTAATTAATTAATTAATTAAATAGGATTGGTCCCAGCACAGAACCCTGCATGCATTACAAACTGTCAAAAAATATATAAATGGGATAGCCACACTTTTTGTATTTATAAAGAAAATCTATAACAAAAAGATAGTTTTTTTTTTTTAAACATAACAAACCTATAGACATAGTAGCTGTAAATTCTGGGTTGTGCAATCTGCCTGCGGTCTTCACTCTAATCCAATGAAAGGCAGACCCATGAGCATGCACTGGGGTGATAATAATAACGGCCACAGAGAATAACAGTGGGATCCATCCATGCTGGTGGACGGCTCTCTTGGCCAGATATTGCACGCTGGTGAATTTTGGCCAGCATATAGGCCTTTTATTCGCTTGCAGCCTTTAGCAAGTTAGGAATATTATTGTAATGAGTGCCCTGGTTGTAGATAAAGGATACATTTCCTTAAATAATTCTGTAGCTGGACACTTTATAAAATCTTTCATGGATCCTTTCACTGGGGTAAAAGATTGTATTTTACAATTATTACTACCCCAAACCAAATATGTACTTTACTCCAGGTTACCAGTCCTTAGATGTCAAGGCTGCATTCATTTTTTATAGGCTAATTTAAAATGAATTTTCACCCGTTAAACCAGCGAATGGCACAGTTTCTGCCCTTAGGTGTCTAAGCTCACTTAATGAAAGAGAAAGCCATAGTGTGACACTGTCCTCAAATGAACTACAAACATCTTCCTCATAATTTCAGTTCTCCTCACAGAAAGTGACAAGCACACTACATTTTTGGCAGGATCAACATGTATTTTCTGTACTTGCTGGAAATATCCTTAGCCAAATGAAAACTAATAGTCACCACTTCTAGAATGGTGAGATGCAATACATTATTAACATTATTTCTAATATAATTATACATGATTTATGCAGTGCCAATAGTTTGCACAGCACCTTACAAAATAAAGGCAGACAGTACCGTTAAAATACAATTCAAGAGGAATCAGAGGGCCCTGCTCATTAGAACTTACAATTAGGGATGAGCCGAACACCCCCCCCCCCCGGTTCGCTTCGCATCAGAACATGCAAACATGCAAAAAGTTTGTTCGAACACGTGAACACCGTTAAAGTCTATGGGACACGAACATGAATAATCAAAAGTGATCATTTTAAAGGCTTTTATGCAAGTTATTGTCATAAAAAGTGTTTGGGGACCCGGGTCCTGTCCCAGGGGACATGTATCAATGCAAACAAACGTTTTAAAAATGCCTTTTTTTTTGGGGAGCAGTGATTTTAATAATGCTTACAGTGAAACAATAAAAGTGAAATATTCCTTTAAATTTCATACCTGGGGGGTGTCTATAGTATGCCTGTAAAGTGGTGCATGTTTCCCCTGTTTAGAACAGTCTGAGAGCAAAATGACATTTCTAAAGTAAAAAAAAGTCATTTAAAAGTACTCTCGGCTATAATGAATTGTCGGTCCTGGCAATATACATAGAAGTCATTGAAAAAAACGGCATGGGATTCCCCCACAGTACATTACCAGACCCTTTGGGTCTGGTGTGAATATTAAGGGGAACCCCGTGCCAAAAAACAAAAAACAAAATGGCATGGGAGTCCCCCCTCAAAATCCATACAAGACCCTTCAGATCTGGTATGGATTTTAAGGGGAACCCCACGACAAAATAAAAAAAATGGCGTGGGGTCCCACCAAAAATCCATACTGCTTATCCGAGCATGCAACCTGCTGGAAAAGAGGGGGGGACAAGAGAGCGCCCCCTCCTGAAACGTACCAGGCCATATGCCCTCAACATGGGGAGGGTGCTTTGGGGTAGCCCCCCAAAGCACCGTGTCCCCATGTTGATGGGGACAGGACAAGAGCCTCATCTCCACAACCCTTGCCCGGTGGTTGTGGGGGTCTGCGGGCGGGGGGCTTATCGGAATCTGGAAGCCCCCTTTAACAAGGGGACCCCAGATCCTGGCCTCCCCCCCGTGTGAAATGGTAATGGGGTACATTTGTACCCCTACCATTTCACAAAAAAAAGTGTGAAACTGGTAAAAATGACATGACACTGCTTGGGACAAGTCCTTTATTAAAAAATAAAAAAATAAAAATGTCCCACAAAGTCTTCTTCTTCTTTTCTTGCTCCGCCGACATAACAAAAAGAAAAAAAAAAGTGACCGACCTACCTCCATGGGAGGCACCCAACCGTATGATGTGTCTTCGCTTTGACAGTTCTTTTATAACTGAGGGCAGGGCCACACTGTGATGTTCCCGGGTGACCCCACCCCCCTCTGACGCACAGGGACTTCCCTATGGCTTCCCTATAGTCAGAGGGGGCGGGCCCATCCAGTTATGTAAATGGGTGGCCCTGCCCCCCTCCGACGCCCTGGGCATACTATAGACACCCCCAGAGATGAACTTTAAAGGAATATTTCACTTTTATTGTTTCGCTTTAAGCTACATGTCCCCTGGGGCAAACACTTTTTATGACAATACCATGCATATAAGCTTTAAAAATTAGCACTTTTGATTTCTCCCATAGAATTTTAAAGGGTGTTCCGCAGCTTTTCGAATTTGCCACAAACACCCCAAATTGTTCGCTATTTGGCGAACATCGTGCTCATCCCTCCTTACAATCTAAAAGGGAGAGTCAAGTAATACCAAGTGTAATAACTGTGGGGGATGAGCTGATGAAGAAAATAAAAGTTTAGTTGTTAGTGGGGCAAGAGAGACTTCTCTGAGGGGAAGGGTTTTCAAGATTGCCTAAAGGTAGATATAGTAGCAGACAGTCGGAAAGAGTGGGGTAAGGAGTTCCAGAGGATGGGAGAGACTCAAGAGAAGGTGACCATGGGAGGAAGTAATGAGGCAGCTAGAGAGCATGATATCTTGGGAGGAGCGAAGAGAACGATTAGGTTGGTATTTTGAGACAAGGTTAGTGATGTAGCTGGGGGCAGAGTTGTGGATGGCTTTGTAAATTGTTATGGAGGGATCAGCAGAGAGGAGTAGCAGACACCAAATGGTTGGTAAGGTGGATGAGTCTGGCAGTGGCATTCATGATGGACGAAGGGGAAGCGGAAGCGTATTTAAAGTTAGGCCAATGAGGAGGGAGTAGCAATAGTCAAAGGGAGAGATAACCAGGATTGTAGAAGCTTTGAGGTGTCGTTGGTCAAGAAGGAATGTTTTTTAGAAATGTTACGGAGGATGAGGAGTCAAGATTTTGGGGCTGTGAGGAGAATTCAAAGTAAAGGTTTACCCCTAACACCCTGGTTTGCGGGGACAGACTGGCTCAGGTGCCAAAATAGCAAGCTGCTTGCTGTGGGGGCACTCGGCAGGAGGGAGGGGCCAGGAGCGCTGGCGAGGGACCCGAGAAGAGGAAGGCAGGTAAGTAAAACATGTTTGTTATTTTTAAATGGAAAAAAAAAAGAAACTTTAGTAACACTTTAAAAGAAGATCGCAAACTGAAAGACTAATCTTTGTGTGACACATTTGTGAAGGGTAACGTGGCTACATTACATCTCTATATGACTGTATACCAACAGAGAGTCTAGCTGAGAATTACTACTTGAGTAAAACAGTTAAAAACACAGCTACTTGTGATTATCCTCATAAACAGCACAGTGAGGTCCAGGGTAGTTCTAATAAAACAGTTAAATAGCTGGAGGGACCCAAAAACACAAGAACAAAGGGCCACCTCTGTTGAACTACAGTGCTTTTGTAGCTATTGGGAAGGTGCTCCTTATAGTAGCTGGATCTTCTGGAGAAGATGCATGCTATTAGTCTCCTGCCTGGCTGCCCGCACACCGGCTCTGACAGTGGAGGGCTGTTCACTTGGCTGTAGAGCTATCTCTGCTTCATCAGGTGTGGTCTCCCTAAAATGCTAAGGGAGGAAAGCTAAGGAATTTATACTCCATGGGCTTATCCAAGAACCCAGGGAGTTGTGGGAAATTGGGTAAAGGCAGCCTGCGCCTGCATCTGAGCATGGTGGGCAAGAGACACTTCACTACAGGTCCACTTGAATTTTTTTGTTTTTGGTTGAGTGAGGCAAGATTTTTACAACTCACCATGGGAAGAAACTTTCTCCCTACCTGTAGGTCAACAGCCACAGCTTTGAAGTAAGCTGAGCTTTTCGGTTCAACTCCCTGGAGCGCTCTCTCTCCCTCTGTCTTTACATATATAGATATATATATTACTGGGGAGAATCCATTAGCGATGTCAGGAACCGGTCAGCTATCACCTTGCTCTGACTGCTTTAGACTGAAGACTGATAAAATATAATTTCATACTCTATGTAGCTGCACATCACTGCACTTTGCACAGTCTTATTCAATAATAGCCATGAACTTTCTCGGGGGGAAAACTGATGATATTACAAGTATTTAGTTCAGCCTTCATTGCACTAGGATCAGGCTGCAGCCAGAGAGTCAGTCCTTCATTATACAGTTTTGTGCTTTCCCAGCATATCCAAAAGAATAGATAACATTTTTATAAAGACTTGATGGAAAATCACAGTAGGAGTACATTACCGTAGACCTGCAGGGCGGTGTAGAGAAAATCATTTCCAGGCAGAAAAGACCGATATGAACTAAATATAGCCTTCAAAAGTTACCTCTAGACTTCTATACGTTTCATAGACTTAGCTTGTGGGAAATGATTGGAGTTCAGGGTCTAAACACACCTTACTAAACACACTATTATCTCGACTGTCAGAAACTTCTAAAAGAGCACATGTCTTTAACATACCCTGCAGCTCTGATTTTACTCTATTGAAGTCTAAAAAACATTTACAAGTCTTGTTCCTCCCCCAGTCTGTGACTAGATAGTGAAAGAAGAAGATGCAGGGTAATCAGGCTAATCTTAATTTTAAAATATTTTCTCTTCCAATCAGGATGTCCCTTGCTAACACCTCAGCACTGCAGCTGCAACCTATTGGCTTCCCATGCTGCTTCTCCCTCTCCCTGTAAGAGCCGTGCTGTGCAGGGACTGTATGAGGCTAATACCAAGCCAACTTAAGGTACTTACACTGGTTGCATTTTAAAAATTTGCCCCCTCTCTGCTACACAATTATCAGGGTCATTTTTCTTCCTCCTTTTGTTGGTTTACCTTTTTATCAAAACATATTTCTTCATAACCATAGCTCCCAACTGCCCCTGATTTCGAGGGACTGTCCCTGATTTGGAGCAATGCCCCTCTGTCCCTCATTCCTCCACATTTGTCCCTCATTTTGGTCTGATCTATATAGATATATATATATTATATATATATATATAGATATATATATATATATATATATATATATATATATATATATATATGTATATAAATTCACTTCTTATCTATCATTTCCAGAGCTAAACCTTTCATCTGATTTCTAAATTGCTGCATTTCTAAATTCCAAAAGCCAAAATAACGGAATAGTAGTGGTAAAAAAGCACTTGCTGGTTTAACCAATCTTGTTTTTTTTCTACAATTCTCCTTTAAGGAGGCGTGGCAGGAGGTGTGTCCTATGCCTGCATACTTTTGCTGATAGGTGTTCCTCATTCCCATCTCAAAAAGGTATCCATAACCCCTGTACTGTCATTCACCTAGGCCAGTGATGGTGAAACTTGGCACCCCAGATGTTTTGGAACTATATTTCCCATGATGCTCATTGGTAAAAGCAGATAATGCAATGCTCAAAATCTTGTAATAAAATCCACAATGGGTGCTCTGGCTCTGATGCTCTCTCTTACACCGGTACAGACATAAATACAAAGAATAGAGCTGGTGTTCTATCGAATTGTGCCCTGTGTCAAAAAGTGCCCGTGCCTGCCCAGTGCAAGAGCACTCCAGCTGATTTCCCGATCAGCTGGGGTGACGTCACCATGGCGTGACATAGGAGGCTTTTTTCAATGGGAGATACCATTTCACAGGGACAACTGAAAGCTATGCAAAGAGCAGAGAGCCTCGCAGTTGCAGGGCGGGTTGTGGCTGTATTGCAGAGCGTATTTTGTCTGTGTTGCAACCCACCCTTAGACCCAAGTAAAACCTGCCATTCAACACATCAAAACCACCCCGCAAAACACAGACAAAACCGGACCTTGAGCACACTGTAAGCCCGCAGCACAACAGCTATGCCCAATATGACAAATACGGTGTCCCTCTGCTGTTTACATAGCATCCAATTGTGCCCATCAAATGGTATCTCCCTTCTAAAAAAGCCTCCTGCGATGTGTGCATGCGCTATGGTGATGTCATGCCAGCTGATCAGGAAATCAGCTGAGGTGCCCTTCCGTTCTGCGCATGCGCAGGCACTTTTCGACGGAGGGCACAAATCAACAGAACACCGGCAACTCCAAACGTCCTTGTTGCTTCTTTATTGGTGCATAAAGAAAGTGAGTAAAAACATACAGGGGCTCACACGTTCCGGCTTAAAAGCCTTGATCACAGCATTACATTTCCCATGATGCTCATGCACTCTGCAGGAAATTTTGTTTTTAAACCTCTGGGGTTCCAAGGTTCCCCATCACTTGCCTAGGTGAATGACATCATCCCCCCCCCCAGTGTATCTTGGGATATATGACATGGATATCCCAGGAGGTGTCATGAGAATCCATTCACTAAAGCAGGAGGGCCAGTGGCTGTGCCTCCCAGTGACATCCTGGAAAAAGATGGTGGCGTGGGACCTGAGTGCCAGCTATGTGTAGGGGATCTCAGCAGTACAATGCTGGTTCCACTGAGTGGGTGAGTATCCTTCCTGTGCAGAACACTGCACCAGGTAGGCAGGAGAAAAAAAATTAGGGGGTTTTCCTGTTAATGATATGTTAAAGTAGAACTATAGCCCCCATTAAAAAATATGTGTTGCAGCACCTATTTGTAGGTGCATCTTCATTTACAATTCTTTCTTAATTCCTCTACAAAGTCCCACAAATAACTGTTGGTTCTGCCAGTAAAGTCCAGCTTCCCGTGATGGTGTGACAACAATGCTGCACTGCTCCTGAATTCCGAGCAGAGTTGCCACCCACATGTAGGCTGAGCCTACTTGCACTACAGTGGGATGAGAAGATGTTGTAGGGGGCGTGTAGGTTGGGCCTAACTAGTGTACCCGAGACTTGAGTAAATGCACATGGATACTTAACCATATTTATCAAAGGTGTGTGCAGCCTATTGCATTAGGATATGCACCCCAAAGCTCAAACACACATGCCCTTCTCTGCAACCTCAGCCTCATTGGACAGTGAATGAATGGGAAGTGCTCTGTACTGAGCAGCACAGTTTACTATGCTTCAGTTATGATTGAATACAGTGAGTGAGTGTGTTCACTGTGTCATTGAAAAAAGGAAGGGGCTGGTAAATAACATATTGATTAGACCTTTCCCGTGATCTCCATCTAGGTTTGCCACCTGTCTGGGATTCACCCGGACAGTCCTTGTTTTGAAACATGTGTCCGGATTTCAGGCGGACTGAAACTCGGACACATTATTCGGACCAGCCTGTGACTCCCCAAGTAACCAAGATAGTCACACACAAATCTGTTGCCATCCAGGACCTGTGTGGGTGGTTGTCTGGGGGCAGGTTCTGCATCACTGGGTTGCAGGGTGATGATGTCAGCAAGAGCAATTTGGCCACACCCACGTTTTGCTGTGGAATGCTATGTGCACCACATTTCTACTCTCCTCGGGGAACCCAAAGGTGTCCCAGGGTGGGGCTACTGGAGAAATGGCACCACGGCCCATTTCTTCGATGCGCATATGTAGATGATGTCGGCACATGCAGATATAGTGAATATCGCCTAAACTCTGCAAGTTAAGTAGATATTCATGGTACCTACAGGTAAGCCTTATTATAGGCTTACCTGTAGGTAAAAGGGGTGTAACAGGGTTACAACCACTTTAAAGTGGTTGTAAACCCTTACAAACCACTTTGACCACCTACAGGTAAGCCTACGTCCAAGAAATATCTCCTAAACCTACATGGTTTATGAGATATTTACTAAAAGAAAGGCACCGCTGTCTATGGCGCATGCGCCGTAGACAGCAGCGCACAGGCGCACTATCGCCGTTAGCAGCATGCAGCTGCTAACGGCGATATGCCGTTAGTGGCAGCTCCCATGTGCATGCGCGGGAGCGACGTCATCGCTGATCCAGCGCTGTGATTGGCCGGAGCAGCGATACCCGGAAGAAGATGGATGCTCTGTACTACAGGGGACATCGGTGACATCACTGGCTCCTGTGTCAGGTAAGTGATAGCAGCCCATTATGCTTTACCTTTGCAGGGAGACAAAGAAGAAGTAAACCCATCAGGGTTTACTTCCTCTTTAAGATCCCTTTCACACTGAGGCTCTTTACAGACGTTTTTGCGCTAAAAATAGCACCTGTAAACTGCCTCTTCTGCAGCCCCAGTGTAAAAGCCTGAGTGCTTTCACACTGGGGCGGTGCGCTTGAAAAACATTTCTGCAAGCAGCATCTTTGGGGCGGTGTGGGAGAGGTGTATACACCGCTCCTGCACCACCCCAAAGATGCCGCTTGCAGGACTCCTCCACCACCCCTGCCCATTTAAATGCATGGGCACCGCTTTCAAAGTGCCGTAAAAGCTAATGAAGCAGCGTTAAGCAGGTGCTTTTAACTCCTTTTTAACCGCTTCTGGGGGGTTAAAAGTGCCCTGCTAGCAGTGCCAAAAGGCCACTATAACAGTGGTAAAGCACTGCTAAAAATAGTGGCGCTTTACCGCTAACGCCCGCGCCACCCCAGTGTGAAATGGGGTCTAAGGAATACAAATATACATTAATGTGTATTTTATATCTGCTTGGTTTTCAGCTTTAAATTTTGTGCATATCTAACATTTGTTTTTTGTTTTGAATAGACTACAGAAGAGATAACTCCTCTGCCAGGTACACATAACTGCAAAGGGGATGAGAATTGAGCACTGAATGTAAGCAGGTTGCCATTTATTTCCTCTACTGCTGGTGGCGCTCAACTGCAGCGGCCCTGCGGTTGGAGAGGAAGTCTGGAGGAATCAGGATCCTCTATAGTTTCCTGGATCACTGTGGAAGCGATCTGGTTGGATGCTGTTGCCCCATGTGACTCTGACAGCCATCTTGGGTCAGGCAGAGCCTATTTAAAGTGACAGCAAACAATCCCCTTTTAAAACTACCCATTCAATTGAAAATAGAAATGAAATAAAAAAACATTTGTGTACAAATATAAAAAAATTATAAATATATTTTTTCACTTTTTTTGTAAGTCATCATATTCCCTCTGTTCTCAGCTGCATAAGAGTTGGGGGGTGGAGAAGCAACAGCACACTGATCTTCCCAGTGAATGGCTGTGCTGGACAAGTCTGATCATTGGAGAAGAGCAGGCTGAGTTCCGAGCACAGCTGGAGAACTGACCACTGTGTGCCTAGTGCGGTCAGTTTTTAATAGGAAAGCAGAAGGACAGGCAGAAACACCAGGGATTTCACACAAAGGAAGCAATACAAGGAGAAAAGGAGACGTTTTCATATAAGTACATGGTATAGCAGGCACATATCAGGACCATTAAATGTTTGGGTAACATACACTTTAAAGCCCTGGCTCCTAGATTTGGTGTGCTTTTTATGCGAGTGGGTAGTGCATTGATACCCCATCTGTTAGGGACAGTACTAGCGATAGGGAAAAGAGGGAGTGAAAACATAGGGTTGCATTCCTTCTGGATATCTTCCTGATTGGGCAGGAGACAGACAGGCCACATTGTGTCCCTCTTTACAGACACTGTCATTCTGCTTGGAACCCGCTCTGTTCACGTTGCTGCATCTGGTCTTCCCACCGGGATTGTTGTGAACTGTTGCTACATTGCTTTAATACAAGATTATCACTGCACCTGACTGTGTGAATTATTGTCGCTGCACCTCACTTGCATGCATATCACAGTGAATTTTGCATCCTCCACCAATGGTTAACAGGAATATGCGGGAGGCGTGGATGTGGCACAATCTCTGCTGCAATGCAAGTATTGTAAAATGTCGCTGGAATGGTACAGAACAGGATGAGGGAGGGGCTATTAAGTTTTGTACCACCACCCTCTCCCTTTAGAATGTAAGCTCTACGAGCCGGGCCCTCCTGTACCTTTTTGTATTGTACTGTAATTGTGTTGTCCCCCCTATACATTGTAAAGCACTGCGTAAACTGTTGGCGCTATATAAATCGTGTGTAATAATACCTGAATAAATTCAACTTTAAGTATTTAAAAATGTGTTTATACATTCTTTTTTAGGTTTAAAAAAAGAAAACCGGAGTTGCCCTTTAAAAGTCAAAAACGGTCCAATTTTATAAACAATAGAGTATTACAAATATGGGCTGGTGTGATTTATATGGGCTGTCTTTGCCTTATTAAAGGGTTATGGGTTCTCATGTGTGAAAATATCCGGGATCACAGCAGCTGTGATAGAATATATTATTTGTGAACAGGTTTCCTTCAACTTTTTATTACCACCGAGATTTGGAAGTTTCCAACAAGAGACCTAACATTGTTCATTTTCTATGCAGAAGATTTATTTTCAACCATACTCTGTGTATTGGAGTTTGAGTAGGAAGGATAACTGCACACTACCTTCCCTCGGGTCATTAACAATTCACAGAGAGATGCAAATAATGAAATAAGAGGGGCACTATGATTATGCTAGTTCAGCGTAATACCACAGCAGTAAGAAGCCTGGAGAGACACGGAGTGTTAAGTTGATAATTATTGAATGAAATGCGTTTATAGTATTGGATGTTTCTATGTAGTGTAAAGGACTAGCATCAAACGTAGAGCTTTAAGGACACCGCCACTCGCTGGTTCTTCTTTTCAAGGGCTTTGTTTGCCCATTTTTATTAAAAGCAAGTTCAGAAGACAAACATAGATTTCCCTCGCAGGGGTTTTCAGCATTCCTTTTTCCAACAACAAAATTCAGCCTAGTTGGCTCACTTGCAGCACTTGCAGCACTGCTACTCTGGCCTTACACTCCAGGCCCTTGTCTGTCTCCTACAGACTGTTTCAGCTTAGTGCACACAGCTAACAGACTCTGGCTTCAATGGCTTACCCGTGGAGCCCTCCTGACTCCTGCTACTGCCTGTCTGCTGGGTGGAGCCCAGAACCATGGTCAGATTACTACTAAAAGCCCAGCACACACCTGACCAAAAAGTATGCTGGCTGTTCTCAAAATCAGGACCCATGACTAGGGATTTCATCCCACCCCCGATCTCTCAGAAATCCCTGAGCTCCAGGTCCCAAAGTGGACTTTACAAAACACTGAGGAAACTGAAAGGCCAGTTTGCTCTTCATGTTATATGCTCCCTGGAGCTCCTCAATCCGTCTGGTTGAGAATTGTGGGTCACATCCTCCTTCTAGACACTGGCAGGGCAACGCTCTGCCACAGTAGGCTACACATACAGATTTGTTTATAAAGGCTGGGTAATGCCAGGCATATTTGTCTTCCTTGATTGGAATGCATTCACCATAGCCTAACAATCTAGACCAGGGGTCTCAAACTGGTAGCCCTCCAGCTGTTGCGGAACTACATTTCCCATAATTTCTCTGCCTGTGGAAGTCATGCTTCTAACTGTCAACCTTGCAATCAGCCTCCCCCATCCATGTGTCCGGCCACCTAGTCTACATGCGGGCGCCGGATGCATGGATTCCAATCAGGGTTTTTTTTTTTAAGCATGTGATTAGAGCTAGAGGCTTTAATAGGCTTAAAAAAAAAGGGTGGGCTCCCAGTTGTGTGACAGTAGCGAATGAAGAGTCCCTATTGTCACACGTATTCTCCTTCCTTCCGGGTTATGAGACCCATTTCCCGATTAGCCAAAAGGGGAAGCATGCCTAGGAGGAGGAGCCGTGATGCCAAGGAGGAGAAGCAAGGGGAAGCTGCCACCCATCGCTCGTGCCATAGATGGGGTAAGTGGGAACCATCTGACTGACCATTCAGCCGGGGGGGTGGGGGTGGTTGTTTGCAGGTGACCTGACTGTGCATGTGGGGGAGGGTGGCTGGCTGTGGGTGCATTGTTGGCCGCCCCACCAGCCGCAACTGCCTCATGGGACTTGTAATACTGCAACAGCTAAATGGCTGCCAGTTTGAGACCCCTGATCTAGACTAGTGATGGCCGAACGGTTCGCCCGGCGGTCGTTTCGCGGCGAATTTCCGACTTTCGCCGTCCGCGGGTTCGAACGCCTTTTTCCGTCGTTCGCCCCGGCGGACTTACGTGTTTAATGTATACAAGAACTTTAACCTTTCGTGACACGTTTATCATGTGTTACAGGACAACCAATTGAGACATGACAGCTCATGGACACTTGGACATTCCCCCTAACCTATAAATACACCCGATCCGGTGGCCATTTTACATTCTTTCTTCTGTCACTGTAGGGAAAGGATCCTGTGTGGAGTAGGGACAGAGAAAACGCTAGCTATTTGGTACACAAAAGTTCTTTTCAGGACTGGTATAGGTGTTAGGTCAGCAGCCTGAGTTTCTTTTGTCAGTTTAGATAAAGGGACAGAGCGCTGTATGCTGCTATTTTAGGGACAGCTCAGCCAGATTAGTCTTTCTTCATCATCATCATCATCATCATCATTAGCTGTTACTATCAGGTCCACAAAAGAGCTGTTCCAGCTAATCGTTCCAGCCTACTCTTTTTTGCCAATTTGTATAGGGACAGGCAGGAAGCAGTGTGTCAGGCAGTGAGGATAATTTTAAAGACTTGCTGTTACTATTAGTTCCACAAAGGTTCTTTTCAGGACTGGTATCAGTGGTACGGTAATAGGCTTGTACACGTATAATATTCTTTCTTCCAAATATAGAAAGAATATTATACTTGACTGCTGCCCTTCTGCTGCAGTCTGCTAATCATTCACAACTCACTTGTTCCACAAAGCTCTTTATCAGGACTGGTAACTTGGTCTGTCTAGGGTGCTACGGTACATAGGCTTGGGTGCGGTACAGTCTGCTGTTCTGTAAGGACCGCTATCGGTCCACAATACATAGGGTTGCCGTGCACTACTGCTGACCGCTGCCCTATACTGCAGCAGTCCTTCATTGGTATAGGGACTGACGTACAGTCTGCTAATCACTAACACACAACCTGCTTGGTCCACAAAAGTTCTTATAAGGACTGGTAACTTGGTATAGGGTGCTACGGTACATAGGCCTGAGTGCGTTACAGTCTGCTGTTCTGTAAGGACCGCTATCGGTCCACAATACATAGGGTTGCCGTGCACTACTGCTGACCGCTGCCCTATACTGCAGCAGTCCTTCAGCGGTATAGGGACTGACGCACAGTCTGCTAAACACTAACACACAACCTGCTTGGTCCACAAAAGTTTTTATAAGGACTGGTAACTTGGTATAGGGTGCTACGGTACATAGGCCTGAGTGCAGTACAGTCTGCTGTTCTGTAAGGACCGCTATCGGTCCACAATACATAGGGTTGCCGTGCACTACTGCTGACCGCTGCCCTATACTGCAGCAGTCCTTCATTGGTATAGGGACTGACGTACAGTCTGCTAATCACTAACACACAACCTGCTTGGTCCACAAAAGTTCTTATAAGGACTGGTAACTTGGTATAGGGTGCTACGGTACATAGGCCTGAGTGCGTTACAGTCTGCTGTTCTGTAAGGACCGCTATCGGTCCACAATACATAGGGTTGCCGTGCACTACTGCTGACCGCTGCCCTATACTGCAGCAGTCCTTCATTGGTATAGGGACTGACGTACAGTCTGCTAATCACTAACACACAACCTGCTTGTTCCACAAAAGTTCTTATAAGGACTGGTAACTTGGTATAGGGTGCTACGGTACATAGGCTTGAGTGCGGTACAGTCTGCTGTTCTGTAAGGACCGCTATCGGTCCACAATAGATAGGGTTGACGTGCACCACTGCTGACCGCTGCCCTATACTGCAGCAGTCCTTCAGCGGTATAGGGACTGACGTACAGTCTGCTAAACACTAATACACAACCTGCTTGGTCCACAAAAGTTCTTATAAGGACTGGTAACTTGGTATAGGGTGCTACGGTACATAGGCTTGAGTGCGGTACAGTCTGCTGTTCTGTAAGGACCGCTATCGGTCCACAATAGATAGGGTTGACGTGCACCACTGCTGACCGCTGCCCTATACTGCAGCAGTCCTTCAGCGGTATAGGGACTGACGCACAGTCTGCTAAACACTAACACACAACCTGCTTGGTCCACAAAAGTTTTTATAAGGACTGGTAACTTGGTATAGGGTGCTACGGTACATAGGCCTGAGTGCGTTACAGTCTGCTGTTCTGTAAGGACCGCTATCGGTCCACAATACATAGGGTTGCCGTGCACTACTGCTGACCGCTGCCCTATACTGCAGCAGTCCTTCATTGGTATAGGGACTGACGTACAGTCTGCTAATCACTAACACACAACCTGCTTGGTCCACAAAAGTTCTTATAAGGACTGGTAACTTGGTATAGGGTGCTACGGTACATAGGCCTGAGTGCGTTACAGTCTGCTGTTCTGTAAGGACCGCTATCGGTCCACAATACATAGGGTTGCCGTGCACTACTGCTGACCGCTGCCCTATACTGCAGCAGTCCTTCAGCGGTATAGGGACTGACGCACAGTCTGCTAAACACTAACACACAACCTGCTTGGTCCACAAAAGTTCTTATAAGGACTGGTAACTTGGTATAGGGTGCTACGGTACATAGGCCTGAGTGCAGTACAGTCTGCTGTTCTGTAAGGACCGCTATCGGTCCACAATACATAGGGTTGCCGTGCACTACTGCTGACCGCTGCCCTATACTGCAGCAGTCCTTCATTGGTATAGGGACTGACGTACAGTCTGCTAATCACTAACACACAACCTGCTTGTTCCACAAAAGTTCTTATAAGGACTGGTAACTTGGTATAGGGTGCTACGGTACATAGGCTTGAGTGCGGTACAGTCTGCTGTTCTGTAAGGACCGCTATCGGTCCACAATAGATAGGGTTGACGTGCACCACTGCTGACCGCTGCCCTATACTGCAGCAGTCCTTCAGCGGTATAGGGACTGACGTACAGTCTGCTAAACACTAATACACAACCTGCTTGGTCCACAAAAGTTCTTATAAGGACTGGTAACTTGGTATAGGGTGCTACGGTACATAGGCTTGAGTGCGGTACAGTCTGCTGTTCTGTAAGGACCGCTATCGGTCCACAATAGATAGGGTTGACGTGCACCACTGCTGACCGCTGCCCTATACTGCAGCAGTCCTTCAGCGGTATAGGGACTGACGCACAGTCTGCTAAACACTAACACACAACCTGCTTGGTCCACAAAAGTTTTTATAAGGACTGGTAACTTGGTATAGGGTGCTACGGTACATAGGCCTGAGTGCGTTACAGTCTGCTGTTCTGTAAGGACCGCTATCGGTCCACAATACATAGGGTTGCCGTGCACTACTGCTGACCGCTGCCCTATACTGCAGCAGTCCTTCATTGGTATAGGGACTGACGTACAGTCTGCTAATCACTAACACACAACCTGCTTGGTCCACAAAAGTTCTTATAAGGACTGGTAACTTGGTATAGGGTGCTACGGTACATAGGCCTGAGTGCGTTACAGTCTGCTGTTCTGTAAGGACCGCTATCGGTCCACAATACATAGGGTTGCCGTGCACTACTGCTGACCGCTGCCCTATACTGCAGCAGTCCTTCAGCGGTATAGGGACTGACGCACAGTCTGCTAAACACTAACACACAACCTGCTTGGTCCACAAAAGTTCTTATAAGGACTGGTAACTTGGTATAGGGTGCTACGGTACATAGGCTTGAGTGCGGTACAGTCTGCTGTTCTGTAAGGACCGCTATCGGTCCACAATAGATAGGGTTGACGTGCACCACTGCTGACCGCTGCCCTATACTGCAGCAGTCCTTCAGCGGTATAGGGACTGACGTACAGTCTGCTAAACACTAATACACAACCTGCTTGGTCCACAAAAGTTCTTATAAGGACTGGTAACTTGGTATAGGGTGCTACGGTACATAGGCTTGAGTGCGGTACAGTCTGCTGTTCTGTAAGGACCGCTATAGGTCCACAATAGATAGGGTTGACGTGCACCACTGCTGACCGCTCACCTATACTGCAGCAGTCCTTCAGCGGTATAGGGACTAAGAGTTTTGTCACAGGGTCATTTAAAAAATGACATGCAGAGGAAGAGGCAGGCCCTTCCGCAGGGGTGGTAGGGGTAGGGCAGGAGCAACAGGCTTGAGCCAAAGTGGGAAGTTGCAGAAGGTGCGTTCAATTACTTTAAAGGATGCACCAGACTTGGTTGAGTGGCTCGCTCAGCCTTACTCTTCTGCACCCTCCTCATCCTCTCGATCTGCACCCTCTTCTTCACTCTCTGCTATGTGCACCCCCAAAGACACTACCACCAACAACACGACCACCACCACCACCACCACATACCTTCCGCTTGAGTCACTGGAATTATTTTCCGATCCATATCAAGAGGACATTTCTGATGCGCAGCCACTCTTGGTATTGGATCAGGAAGAGGAGGTAGCAACAAGCGCTACTCAGCAGTCTGACGCCAGTACCCAGATCAGCCCAAGGAGGAGGTTGGTCCCCGGTGTTGCTGCCTACTCTACTTATAGCGGTGGGGAAGGTGACGTTGATGATGACGTGTCTAGTGATGTCACGTGGGTGCCCACAAGAGAGGAAGAGGAGGGGAGTTCAGAGGGAGATATGGACCAGCAGATAGGGAGGAGAAGCAGCAATGACTTACATTGCACAGCAGGGACAAAGCAGACTGCAAATGTATCAGGAGCGAGTCATCGACCATGTACGGTCACATCTGGCGCTCCCAGGACACCGGCACATGGCTCCGCAGTGTGGGCTTTTTTTAACGTGTCCGCTGCTGACAATAGCGTTGCCATCTGCAATCTTTGCAGTCAACGCGTTAGTCGCGGTAAGCCCAATACTCACCTAGGGACGACCGCCTTAAGAAGGCACATGAGCAGCCATCACCGAGCCCAGTGGGAGCAACGGAACACACAAAGCCACACTGCAGGCTCTCACCGTCCAGCCTCGTCTTCTACTTCTCCTTCTCCTCTCTCCTCACAATTGTCCTCCACTCCACCTTCCATCACGCCAAGCTCACATTTTTCTGCAAAAAGGCAGGCTTCCGTGGGCCTAATGTTTGAGCGTAAAAAAATGATGACGCCGGATAACCCTCTTGCCCAACGGTTGGCGGCTGGCTTGTCAGAACTCATAGCCCGCCAACTACTGCCATATAAACTGGTGGACTCGGAGGCCTTTCGCAAATTTGTGGCCATTGGAACACCACAATGGAAGGTCCCAGGAAGGAAGTATTTCTCAGAGAAGGGCATCCCAGAGCTATATGGCCATGTTCAGCGGCAAGTGAATGTATCTCTGGCACACAGTGTCGGTGCCAAGATACATCTGACCACAGACACGTGGTCTAGCAAACACGGGCAGGGAAGGTATATCAGTTTTACTGCCCACTGGGTGAACCTTCTGACGGCCGTCAAGCATGTAACCCGTGGCACCCGTGTAGATTTGGTTTTACCGCCACGGATTGCATGCAGGCCTGACTCTTCTTCTCCTCCTCCTACTCCATCCTCCTCCCTCTCCTCCTCAGCTGCCTCCTCCTTTTCCGCTGCTAGCGTCTCTTCCACTGCACCGCCCAAGCTCCCCAGAACCTATTCCACATGCCAGGTGAGACGTTGCCATGCCGTGCTGCGTCTGTTGTGCCTGGAAGCAAAGAGCCACACTGGCCCGGCACTCCTTTCAGCTTTGCGTTCACAGGCAGATGAGTGGCTAACACCGCTCAATTTGACAGTTGGTAAAGTGGTGTGTGACAACGGTGCCAATCTGCTTAGCGCATTGAAACAGGGCAAAATCACGCACGTGCCGTGCATGGCACACGTCTTAAACTTGGTCGTGCAGCGATTCCTTGTCAAATACCCTGGGGTCCAGGACATCTTGCGGCAGGCAAGGAAAATCTCGGCCCATTTCAGAAGATCTTACACGGCCATGGCTCGCCTTGCTGACATTCAGCGGCGACACCATCTGCCGGTCAGACGTCTTATTTGCGATTGCCCGACGCGATGGAACTCAACCTTCTATATGCTTGATAGGCTGCTCCAGCAGAAACGTGCAGTTAACGTCTACCTGTATGAACTCTGCGAAAGAAACGGTTCTGGGGAGCTGGGTTTTTTTTCACCGCGCCAGTGGCTGCTCATGCGCGACACATGCAGACTTCTGCGGCCATTTGAGGAGATCACCAAACTGGTCAGTCGCAGCCATGGCGCCATCAGTGACATGGTACCTTATGCCTTCTTTCTGGAGCGTGCATTGCGTCGTGTCATTGATCAGGCTGTGGAGGAGCAGGAGCGGGAAGATGAGGAAGTCGCAATGCTGGATGAATTCCCAGGGGGGGCTACTCTATCTGAGACAAGTCAACAACAGGAGTCTGATGAGGAGTCAGAGGAGGATGGTGCCGGGGCGGATGAGCAGGAGCAAGAAGAGCATGCTTTAAACCTTTCTGGGATCCCTGTTGTGCGAGGATGGGGAGAGGAGAATGAAGAGGACGACATTATCCTGGATGATGAGCAGGAGCCAGGCCACCACACCGCTTCCACTTTAGTGCAAATGGGGGCCTTCATGCTCCAGTGTTTTAATAGGGACCCCCGTATAAAAAGCATGAGGGTCAAGGACCAGTACTGGGTGGCAACGTACTTAGACCCCCGGTACAAACACAAAATGGCGGAAATGTTACCGCCGTCGCAGAGGGCTGTCAGAATGCAGCACTTCCAGGCCTTGCTTCGAGAAATGCTGCATTCTGCTTTTGCGTGCGCTGGCAGAGGAGCAATTCCCACTCCCAGAGAAGGATTTGCGGGTACCAATCCAACAGCGCCTGCAAGAAGAGGCCGGTTTGAAGATGTGTTGGTGACTTCGGATATGAGGTCATTCTTTCAGCCGACCCATCGACAGGTGTCATCCGGATCCAGCATCAGGGAACGCCTAGACCGTCAGGTGTCCGACTACATTGGGTTAACGGCCGATGTGGACGCTCTGAGGAGTGATGAACCCCTAGACTACTGGGTGGGCAGGCTTGACCTCTGGCCAGAGCTTGCCCAATTTGCAATCGAACTGTTGGCTTGCCCCTCATCCAGTGTCCTGTCCGAAAGGACGTTCAGCGCAGCAGGGGGGATTGTGACCGATAAGCGTACTCGCCTAGCTCACCACAGTGTTAACTACCTCACATTTCTAAAAATGAATGAGGCATGGATCTCGGAGGAATTCAACACATGTGATCAGTAGACCATGTATATGTCTATAAACAATTTTTGGAATCAAGCACACAGACCTTCTTAATTCATTTGGCTCACTTCCCTGACCCAAAAAAGCACACCGTACTATATGCCCCTACCCTCCTCTTTGAAGAGGTTGAGCGGTGTCATATTTCTACTGGGGCTGCTTATTATGAGGGGTTCCCACCATCCCTGTGCTGTGCTGACTTCCTCCTGGGTGTTCTTATTATGAGGGGCTCCCACCATCCCTGTGCTGTGCTGACTTCCTCCTGGGGGTTCTTATTATGAGGGGATCACACCATCCCTGTGCTGTGCTGACTTCCTCCTGGGGCTGCTTACGGTGCTGCTGTCAGCGCTGTATGTCACGGAGCTGCTGTCAGCGCTGTATGTCACGGAGCTGCTGTCAGCGCTGTATGTCACGGAGCTGCTGTCAGCGCTGTATGTCACGGAGCTGCTGTCAGCGCTGTATGTCACGGAGCTGCTGTCAGCGCTGTATGTCACGGAGCTGCTGTCAGCGCTGTATGTCACGGAGCTGCTGTCAGCGCTGTATGTCACGGAGCTGCTGTCAGCGCTGTATGTCACGGAGCTGCTGTCAGCGCTGTATGTCACGGAGCTGCTGTCAGCGCTGTATGTCACGGTGCTGCTGTCAGCGCTGTATGTCACGGAGCTGCTGTCAGCGCTGTATGTCACGGAGCTGCTGTCAGCGCTGTATGTCACGGAGCTGCTGTCAGCGCTGTATGTCACGGAGCTGCTGTCAGCGCTGTATGTCACGGTGCTGCTGTCAGCGCTGTATGTCACGGAGCTGCTGTCAGCGCTGTATGTCACGGAGCTGCTGTCAGCGCTGTATGTCACGGAGCTGCTGTCAGCGCTGTATGTCACGGAGCTGCTGTCAGCGCTGTATGTCACGGAGCTGCTGTCAGCGCTGTATGTCACGGAGCTGCTGTCAGCGCTGTATGTCACGGAGCTGCTGTCAGCGCTGTATGTCACGGAGCTGCTGTCAGCGCTGTATGTCACGGAGCTGCTGTCAGCGCTGTATGTCACGGAGCTGCTGTCAGCGCTGTATGTCACGGAGCTGCTGTCAGCGCTGTATGTCACGGAGCTGCTGTCAGCGCTGTATGTCACGGTGCTGCTGTCAGCGCTGTATGTCACGGAGCTGCTGTCAGCGCTGTATGTCACGGAGCTGCTGTCAGTGCTGTATGTCACGGAGCTGCTGTCAGCGCTGTATGTCACGGAGCTGCTGTCAGCGCTGTATGTCACGGAGCTGCTGTCAGCGCTGTATGTCACGGTGCTGCTGTCAGCGCTGTATGTCACGGAGCTGCTGTCAGCGCTGTATGTCACGGAGCTGCTGTCAGCGCTGTATGTCACGGAGCTGCTGTCAGCGCTGTATGTCACGGAGCTGCTGTCAGCGCTGTATGTCACGGAGCTGCTGTCAGCGCTGTATGTCACGGTGCTGATGTCAGTGCTCTGTATTACGGTGCTGCTGTCAGTGCTCTGTATCTCCTGCACCCTCTTGTTTGCCTACCCTGGTCCCTGACCTTCCCTCTCCTCCATTGCCTTCATTAGCTCCATAGTCCTGAATTGTCAGAACAATTTCCCAAATAAAAAAAAAATGCTTGTAGTTATCGATCCCAAATTCACCTCATACATGTATTATGCTATTGTCCAGGTGGTGGGACTACGTGCTACCCCCTAATAATTACCCCGTGGCCGCAAATTCGACCTAAAGGTTTGCGAAATTCGCCTCCCATTGAAGTCAATGGAGCCCGCGGCGAACGGTCGTTTTCGCGAACGTTTGTGTCCGTTCGCGTTTCGCGTTCGCGAAACGTCCCGTCGGAAGTTCGTCCATCACTAATCTAGACCGATCCTGTCTTCCAATCCTGTACATTGCATTAACACACATTGTAGTAGCTGATTCATTTTGAATCAGCTGCCCCTGCACAGGAACAAACCAAAAATGGACACGCAGTGCACCATGACACATAGTAATGACCTACTGTGCATTTTGAAGTGCGGCAACACATGTGCATCAAATCTGTATTGCCATAGGACGGCCATACATGGATCAAACATCAGCCATTTCAGTTGCTATATTGTAGAGATGAGTTGAGTGGAAAGATAGTTAGGGAAAAGACAACTGGGCAGGGCTGACACCACTCAGTCCACAAAAATGCCAGATTTCCAAGGCTCCACTGCCCCTCCTTAAGTAGCAAGTTCACCTTTACAGAAAATCTGTAAGGAGAACTTACACTGGACCCCATCCCTATCCCCCTGGTCCTGCTGTACCAGTGTCCCATAATCCCCCACTGTCAGACACCGGGACCCTGCTTCAACAATCCAGAGATTTGAAATCTCCTATCCATACCTCTCAGCGTGCAAGGATAGGAGGCATTTTAATTGGTCAGCATCGTCACATGGACAGCACTGACCAATCTGAATATGTCTAGCCCGTCCTGTCATTGCTGGGTGAGCTTTAGAAATAGCCAGGAGGATTTCAAATCAAATCCCCAGACTGGTGAAGCGGGATACCCGTGCCTGACAGCAGGGGAGGGGGGGGGAGTTGGGGTCTCCAGTGTAAGTTCACCTTACAGAATTTCTGTAAAGGTGAACTTACCCTTTAAAATTGTATTATCCTTAACCACTTTCTGCCCGCCATATAGCAATGGCAGCGCCGATCGGCGGCTCTCCTGACAGGGGGGCCTGTGTTTATTGATTGTCAGCGCAGCCCCCCCAAGGATGCCCACCCAGAACCACCAGGGATGCCACCAGGACCAACCTTGATGACCACCACTATGCCACCCTAGGCCACAAGGGATGCCAATCAATGCCCACAAATAATGCCAATCAGTGCCCATCATTAATGCCTGCCAGTGCCTCCTTATCAGCGATGCCCATAAGTTCCATCTATCAGTGTCAATCAATGCCACCCACCAGTGTCTATCAGTGCCACCCATCAGTGCCACCTATCAGTGGCCATCAGTGCCACCTATGAGTGCCATCAAGGCCGCCCATGAGTGCCCATCAGTGCTGCATATCAGTGCCACCTATCAGTGTCCATCAGTACTGCATATTAGTGCCCATCATCGGTGCCACCTCATCAGTACCACCTTATCAGTGCCCATCATTGACGCCTTATCAGTGCATGTCAGCGCAGCCTCATCAGTGCCCATCAGTGAAGGAGAAAACTTACTTATTTACAACATTTTATAACAGAAACAAAGAAAACTTTTTTTTTTAAAATTAGGGTCTTTTTTTATTTTTCTATATTTACCAAAAAATAAAAATAAAAACCCCCTTTTTAAGCCTGCATTTGTCACACTGCTCAGTGCAAACCCTGCCTCTCAAGATCAACAACACTTCAGCCACCTGTACTCATAAATGTATCCAAAGTAGCAAAAAAGCTGGTTTGTTTGGTTTTGTTTCATTTGTTTCTTTCACCCTGTTTTTCTTTGCCCTATATATTTTTAAATTACATTTCAAATACCTTTGCCCACTCCCCCCCCCCCCTTTTTTTTTCACCAAGAAGTCCGATCGGATTATGTTGTTGGAAAATCCGATCATGTGTGGGCTCTATTTGCCCTTTACACACAGTCGGACATTCTGACCACAAAATCTGTCGGAGTTTTTCTGACGAATTTTGGCCAAAACTTGTGTTGCATACACACGGCCGCACAAAGTTGTCAGAAAATCTGATCGTTCTGAATGAGGTGGCGTCAATCACGTACGTGGGGACTATAAATGGGCCAGTAGCCAATAGCTTTTGTCTCTTAGTTTATTCTGAGCATGCGTGGCACTCGCCATCGTCCATCGGACTTGTCTACACACGATCGGAATTAATGGGATCGGATTTTGTTGTCGGAAAATTTTAGATCCAGCTCTCAAATTTTGTGCGTCGGAAAATCCGACGGAAAAAGTCCGCTGGATCGCACACACGGTTGGATTTTCCGACAACATGATCCGATCGCACATTTTCCGTCGGAAAATCCGACTATGTGTACAGGGCATTTGAGAGCTGGATCTAAAATTTTCCGACAACGAAATCCAATCGGACTTTTTCCGATTGTATGTAGAGAATTCTGGCGGACAAAGTGCCATGCATGCTCAGAATAAACTACAAGACGAAAGCTATTGGCTACTGGCCTCTTTATAGTCCCGTCGTACGTGACTTACGTCACCTCGTTCAGACAACTTTGTATGACCGTGTGTATGCAACACAAGTTTCGGACAAAATCCATCGGAAAAAATCAGACGGATTTTGTGGTCGGAATGTCCGACCGTGTGAATGGGGCTTTAGGGTTTTCCTGTGGCTGTGTTGTGGTGGCCATCCTGTGGGGACCCTTGTGAGGGCTGCTCCAAGCCCAGACAGGGTTCATTGGATCAACAAAAAGTGTCAAAAAAATGTTGGGTTTCTAAGCAAAATTGTTGTCTCCCTCTTTTTAAAATATATTTTTTTACAATTCAATATCGGTACATATGCTTGATATGTTCACACACTATAATGCTGATGCTGCCTTAACCACTTTCAGACCGGACCATTTTGCTGGTAAATGACCAGAGGTCTTTTTACAATTTGGCACTGCGCTGCTTTAACTGGTAATTGCGCGGTCATGCAATGTTGTACCCAAACAAAATTTGCGTCCTTTTCTTCCCACAAATAGAGCTTTCTTTTAAAGGTATTTGATTGCCTCTGCGATTTTTATTTTTTGCGATATAAACGTAAAAAGACCGAAAATTTTGAAAAAAAATGATATTTTCTACTTTTTGTTATTAGAAAAATCCAATAAACTCAATTTTAGTCATACATTTAGGCCAAAATTTATTCAGCCACATGTCTTTGGTAAAAAAAAGTCAATAATTGTATATTTATTGGTTTGCGCAAAAGTTGTCACATCTACAAACTAAGGTACGTTTTCTGGAATTTACGCAGCTTTTAGTTTACGACTGCCTATCTCATTTCTTGAGGTGCTAAAATGGCAGGGCAGTACAAAACCCCCCCAAATTACCCCATTTTGGAAAGTAGACACCCTAAGGAAATTGATAAGTGGCATGTTGAGCCCATTTAATATTTTTTTTTTGCCTCAAGCGATTGAATAATGACAAAAAAAAATAGTTTTTTTTTTTTTTACACAAAGTTGTCACTAAATGATATATTGCTCACACATGCTATGGGCATATGTGAAATGACACGCCAAAATAAATTCTGCTGCTTCTCCTGAGTACGGGGATACCACATATGTGGGACTTTTTGGGAGCCTAGCCGCGTACGGGGCCCCGAAAACCAAGCACCGCCTTCAGGCTTTCTAAGGGCGTAAATTTTTGATTTCACTTCTCACTACCTATTACAGTTTTGAAGGCCATAAAATGTCAAGATGGCACAAAACCCCCACAAATGACCCCATTTTAGAAAGTAGACAGCCCAAGCTATTTGCTGAGAGGCATTTTGAGTCCATGGAATATTTTATATTTTGCCACAAGTTGCGGGAAAATTACAAACTTTAATTTTTTTTTATTTTTTTTTCACAAAGTTGTCACTAAATGATATATTGCTCACACATGCTATGGGCATATGTGAAATGACACCCCAAAATAAATTCTGCTGCTTCTCCTGAGTACGGGGATACCACATATGTGGGACTTTTTGGGTGCCTAGCCGCGTACGGGGCCCCGAAAACCAAGAACCGCCTTCAGGTTTTCTAAGGCCGTAAATATTTGACTTCACTCCTCACTACCTATTAGGCCGCGTACACACGCGCGGACTGTTCGCCCAACTTTGTCCGTCCAACAGTTTCGGCAAACAGTCCGCTCAAACTTAGCATGGACGGACATGGCCACACACGACGGACGAACAGTTTGCTGAAACCGTGCGCGATGACGTGAACGGCACGTACGACGGGACGAAAAATACGACGTCCTATACACTGCATTATAGCTTTCGGCGTGAAAATCCTTTCTGAGCATGCGCGCAACTTTGTTTGACGAACAAGCCTACACACGAGCGGACTGTTCGCTGAAACAAGGTTTCAGCGGACAGTTTTACGGAATTTCCGAAAAACCTTGTCCGTCCAACTGTCCGCTGAAACTGTCCGCTGAAAGCCCACACACGAGCGGACTGTCCGCCCAAACACTGTTCAGCGGACAAAGTTGGACGAACAGTCCGCCCGTGTGTACGCGGCCTCACAGTTTTGAAGGCCATAAAATGCCAAGATGGCACAAAACCCCCACAAATGACCCCATTTTAGAAAGTAGACACCCCAAGCTATTTGCTGAGAGGCATGTTGAGTCCATGGAATATTTTATATTTTGCCACAAGTTGCGGGAAAATTACAAACTTTTTTTTTTTTTTTTTTTTTTTTTTTCACAAAGTTGTCACTAAATGATATATTGCTCACGCATGCCATGGGCATATGTGAAATGACACCCCAAAATAAATTCTGCTGCTTCTCCTGAGTACGGGGATACCACATATGTGGAACTTTTTGGGAGCCTAGCCGCGTACGGGGCCCCGAAAACCAAGCACCGCCTTCAGGCTTTCTAAGGGCGTTACAGTTTTGAAGGCCATAAAATGCCAAGATGGCACAACCCCCCCCCCAAATGACCCCATTTTGGAAAGTAGACACCCCTAAATTTAGGGGTACACTAGTGAGACTAGGTAATAAATGGCGGGTGCCCTGAAACTATAAAAAAATAACTAACCAACCAGCGTCACCTGTAACAGTTATATGGTGATCACTGGTGAAAGGGTTAACTAGGGGGCAATCAGGGGGCTTTATGCGGTAGTATATGGGGGTCCCTGGCGCTATAAAAAGCTGCGGCGAACCTAAATACCTACCTGCCTAACTAGCGTCACCTGTGACACTAATACAGCGATCAGAAAAACGATCGCTTATTAGGCTGGGTTCACACTGGAGCGATGCGGGAACGCCACGAATCCGCGGCGGGTTCCCGCATCACATGCCTCCCGGCAGCAGTTCACACTGCCCTATGCGAACTGCTGGGAGTGTCAGTGAAATGTTAATGACACCCCCAGATCAGTTCGCATATCGCAGTGCGATCTGCAAACTCGGATCGCATGGTGTGAACACCCATGCGATCCGATTCTGCTGCGGGCCAAAAAAGGGTCCCGTGCGAATTTGCGGCGGGTGCGGCGGGTGCGATGCGAATTCAGCCATACTATCTGTATGGCTGAACTCGAATCGCACAGAGATCGGATGTGATTTGCACTGCAGTGCGGTGCGAATCACATTCGTTCTCATAAACCGCTGCAATGTGAACCCAGCCTTAGTGACACTGATGGGGGTGATCACGGGGTTAAACCTTTATTGGGGGGGTTAGGGGGGTACATTAGAACTAAAGGGGGCTAACCCTAACAGTTATTACAGTCACAAATGACACCAATGCAAATTAAAAAAAAAAAAAAAAAAAAAATGACATTGGTGTCACTGTGACTGGGGGAGCAGGGGTAATTGGGGGGGGTGATCGGGGGGGGTGTGAGTGTGCCTGGCATGTTCTACTGTGTAGTGTCGTGTTGGTGCAACTCACCGATCCTCTCTCCTCGGTGTCGGAACGAAAAATACCGACACGGAGGAGAGATTACATCACTTCCTCTCCTGTGTTTACATTACAGGAGAGGAAGTGATGTCACGGAGCATTTTCATTCGTCGGGAGCGATCGCGAGGGGGTGGCCATGAATGAATGGCCGTCCCCTCGTCCGGGATCGCTCCCGAACGAATACCGACCGCCGCAGGCACCGGGCGGGGGCCCATTCTGTCGACGTACATCGTCGTGCGGCGGTCGGGAAGTGGTTAAAGGTGAGGGGCCAGGGGCGGGGTTGAGGGTGGAGCTGAACAGGGCCCCGTCAGGTAGGCTGTTACCCCCATGATTTCCATCAGTGGCCCTGGGCTCAGGTGACAACATCGCTGTATCCCTGGACAGATATGTTTCCTTTTATTAAAAGTCAGCAGCTACAGTATTTGTTTTGGGGGAGCCTGGAGCTCCTCTTTAAGAATTTTGCATGGAGTCTACATATTCTCCCTGCGCCCGCGTGGGTTTCCTCCGGGTACTCCAGTTTCCTCCCATACTCCAAAGATATTCTGGATTAATTGGCCCTAGTATGTACAGTATGAATGTGAGTTAAGGACCTTATTGTAAGCTCCTAGAGGGTAGGGACTGATGTGAATAAATTATGTATATCTATGGCACTGTGTGAATTGATGGCGCTATATAAGTACCAGTAATAAAAGTAAATAAAATAAATACATTTTATAAACACTTTTTTTTTTATTTATATTTAAATGTAGTCCAGCTTTAATTGTAAAAGACCAGCAGTTGACAGTGAGAACAATCGCATGCTTAATAATGCCATCAATTTGTGACACCTGTCCCACTTGTTTTCCTTAAAGTAGAAAACTGTGCTTTGAGAAAATATTTGCCAAGCTTTCCGTATTACCCAATAGAGGAAATTGAGTTTTTACTAATCTGATTATAGTCCTTAAAATGCAGTCAGTTAGTTAACAGCTTTTACTCCTCAGCTGGAAATATTACAGTTCATTGTAGCTTATAGCGCCATTACTACAGGATTAGCATTACATTAGAATTAGAGTAATTTAATGATCATTTCTGAGTCAAAACCATTTGGTAATAACATAGAAAAAGCAGACTTAATAAAATGATCAATAGTTAGACTTGGATTGCAATTAAGACTGTGCTGTGCCTTCCATGACTTCTACAAAAAAGGTTATGTATTGTTGTTGTAATGGCAAACTTTAAAGGCAAAGACTGGGAAACACGAATGGCTGGTTACTTAGCTAACTTTGGTCAGATTGAACGTGTAGAATCAGATTTGAGCACTTTGTTTTTTAGACTGGGGAAACTGTTGAAAAAAAAGTCATCATTGTATTGGCATAAAGATTCCTTTGAAAATTATATGGGGAAGATATAAATCCTTTTGGACTTCGGGTCCAAATTTTTCCAACTTTTGAGGTCAAAGACACGGACTTCAAGGTTCAATGGGAAAAAATATTAAACAAATGTTCAAGGGAAATGATGTCATTATTGATAGAAGCATATAGAAAACAGATGATTGATTTGGATAAGGAGTTAGACCAAGTGTTTGGTCTGTTACATCCTCTACAAAATCAACCATCATACAATGAACGAGAAAAAAGCATGACGGAACGCTTGGAAAAATTTAATAAGGAGATTTTGATTAAGAAAGAGAAGAAAATAGCGAGGGATAGAAATGCCTTTAGAGAAGGTAAAGCCTATAAATGGCATAGTTACCAACCAACAAATAGAGGTATTTCTAATCTCTCAAAAAACCATGGAAGCAATATGGCCAATTCTGCCTCTAATACTCTACCTTTTCAGCACCTTTCTTCCACTTCTAGACAAAGAGGAACAGGTCGTAACAAGAGACAGAGATACCATGATGATCCACAGGAAGAAACAGCCAAAAAAACGCTAAAAGGACAAAATATGCACCCTAGACAAAGTTCACAAATTTCTGGTGTTTCTCATCTTTCGGTAACAGGTAACTCACATGTGGGTGTGGCTACGGAACTATCCTCTATTTCTCCTTTTGAAGACACTCATGACCATGCAAACTCTAGATATTCAGTAGATAGGAAAGACACGACATCAACACCTGTCGCACCTATCTTTTCTTCTTTTCCGAACCGCCCAATCACAAATGTGACAAGGGGCAACAAGACAACTCACGTACCAACCACGACATAGACACAAATATGATCTCTATACCGCACAACCAAAGAAATATAATAAATTTATCGTTGTATAAATTAACTGATCTTGAGGTGGACGTTCTCATGAGGGGATTGGGTTTCTGTCCCAAGGAAAACTGTAAGAAGTTTGACTTGGTGAGGGACTTGAATCTCTTCGTGAGAAGGTTACTTCTGAAAAACATGTACAGCAAGAGTTCAGATCCTGATATTCTTTTGAGCAAGGAAGAAGAGACAGCAATCGATCCCCTTGTCTCCCTCCTTGATGAAAATGATCAGTCTGAACTGATTGATAGTTTTGATATTGAAAAACTTCTGACCGAAGTGGGAACTGAACCGGATAACAAAGCAAGGGCTCAGTCCCTACTTCGGAAAAAATCAGATCAATACCCAGCACTGAGCTCTAATTCGAATGTAGCAACTTTTCTAAAATTGGTATCAAGAGACGTAAATAAACTCAAAAACAAAGACACATCGATCGACAATATGACACCGGGGGAAAGACAGGCCCTCAAAAATCTATCACAAAATAGTGACCTGGTAATTAAGCCCTCGGATAAGGGTGGAAACACCGTTGTCATGGACAACAACCAATACATGGCAATGTGCAAAAAGATTTTGAGAAATAGGAATTGGTACCGTCCAATCCCTAATTATGTGATTGAGAAGTTTAACAAGGAATTCTACGATCTCATAGATTCAGCTGGCCAAAGAGGCATTATCAGTGCAACTACATGGAAATATGTAAGAACCAAGTATCCCAAAATTCCTACGTTTTACTCACTCCTGAAAGTCCATAAAAATGAGAAGGATCCTCCAGGTCGCCCTATCATTTCAGGAAGGGGCTCAATCTCAGAAAATCTTAGTCGATTAATTGACGAACATCTGAGACCCTTTGTAGTCAGTCTGCCATCGTACGTAAAGGATACGATACATTTTCTCAAAATATTGGATGATTTGGTCATCCCAGAACACTCTAAATTGGTCACTATAGATGTAGAAGCACTCTATAGTTCAATACCACATTCTCTCGGTCTGGCTGCAATGCGACATATTCTGTCGCAGCAGTGCGAAGAGAAATGGCCTTATAGTGAGTTCACTATACAATCCCTAGAATTAATTTTGAATCACAACGTATTCTCTTGTTGTGGCCCATCATACGCCAACCTGTACCTGGGGGAGTGGGAGCGTTCACTGATGGCAGACGAACAAATGGCGATGTACACTGACCACATATAGATGTGGTCAAGGTACATCGACGATGTTTTCCTAATATGGGATGGGCCGATGGAAATGTTATCGGAATTTTTGGCAAGGTTGAATAAGAACACTTTCAACCTAGCGTTTACAATGTCCCATCACTCGGATGAAATAACTTTCTTGGATGTCTTGGTTATTCGTGGCATAGGGGGCAAGGTCCAGACATGTTTGTATAGGAAGTCCACGGCAGGAAATACAATCCTTCATGCCACAAGTTTTCACCCCGCCCCTTGATCGCGTCGATACCTTTCAGTCAGTATCTACGCACAAGAAGGAACTGCTCGGATGATCAAAGCTTCCAAGTGGAAGCTAAGAAATTGCAGCTTAGATTATTGGAACGGGGATATTCAAAATCATCATTGAAAAAGGCTTACAAAAAAGCACTGATGAAGACAAGACATGAATTATTGTATGGCCTTAGGCCAAAAATTGAAAATCAAAGTGAAAACACTGTACTAGGATCATAATATCATACTCAAATCAACACAATAAAATTCGTAATATCATACAAAAATACTGGCATCTCCTGTCGATGGACCCAGGTCTGAGTAGATTTGTATCAAAAAGACCCCTGATCACTTATAAACGACCTACGGCGATAAAAGATCGCATTGTACAAAGTGAATTCAAGGGGGAAAATCGTGGTGACCCTTGCAAAACTAAAGGTATGTACACATGTGGGGGCTGCACTTTTTGTCAATACATGTGTGTAGGCCCCACATGTGTGCTGCCTGATGGCAAGAGGTTTAAGGCAGCCCATTTTGCCAATTGTAAAACAAAAGGGGTGGTATATTTATTGATATGTGACTGTGGTTCATTCTATGTAGGGAAGACGAAGGTTGAATTGAGAGTTCGTCTCTCCAAACATGTTTGGAACATGAAAAAAGCTGTCCCCGATTTGCCATTGGGCAGACATGTTCTGTCGTCACTACATAACAGCATTTTTCCAAGTATTAAATGTTTGGTTCTTGACCGAGTACATCCAAGCAATAGAGGGGGGGATTGGAACAAGATCCTTCTACAAAAGGAATTAAAATGGATTTTTCAACTGAACGCCACGGTTTTCCAAGGCCTGAATGAAGCAACCAATTACAAACCATTTTTGGAGGGTTTTGTATCTGGGGGAATTGAGAAATAAGTGCATCGGGCCTTTCCCCCCCCTTTTTTTCCCCCCTCCTCCCCCCCCTTTTTTTAAATTATTTTTAAGTATCTCCGTGTGTCAAATGTGAACTCTTTTACATGCAGGAATGTGTTTTTGGGAAGAAGGGGGGTCTGCCTTGATGCGATCCCGGCACGCGGGGGGGGGGGGAAGGGCGCCTTGGACGGATACAACACGAGAGACACTTGAATTGTCACCCGTGGAGTTTTTCCGTCATACCGGTGCCCCCCCTTCTTTTTGCCAGCAACTACGGCGCTTTAGGGGATAGATTCCATCATGGGATCTATTTCCCCACTATTAGGGGTTACTACCAGGGAAATGACCTGGGGAAAGTCTCCGTATACGCACATTGAAAGCAAGTGACAATGGTCTTTATCCATTGCCTTGCTTTTTAGACTAACGCGAGGCATTATGGGATTTGAACTCCTATGAGATAGGACTCGCCCCGCATACAGAGCCAGCATACAATCTCAGCGCTATGCTGCACATGCGTGCCGGTGGGAGCGTGACACATGACGTCACTCCTCTCGCACGGCCATTCGAAGTATGGGCAGGGGGTGGCGTGGTGCGCCGCACACTCGGGGGACCGCCTCTGGACGTGCTGGAGCGAATGGGTGTGAGCGGTAATTATCGCTCTCACCTGCTGGAAGGAACAATTAGGGGGGAGGAGGTAGATTTAAGTGAGCTGAGGGATAGTACAAACGGAGGAGACATGAGGGAAGGCTGAGCACAGTGCAGGTAGAATCTGGTGATACTAGGAGGTTTCTCATATTCAGTTCCAGTTATTCCTTTGGATATCATGCCTGGATGGCAATGTATTTAAGGTAAGCTCTTTGAACATTGATACCAGGGGCTGCCCCCTGCTATGGGTGTTGGTGCTCTGTGAGAGGGCTATATATGTGATATATGTACATCACAATCAGCAGTATTTCTGACCTTGTTTTTTTAGGGATTAATAGAGGGGCGTCTCCAGAGGGGGTGTTCCATATCCCGTTTGTTGGTGTATGTCTTTGGCTACAGTATAGATTCTTCGAAATCTGATAAAGAGCGGTTATCTGTCCCAATACAAGGTAAAAGGGGGATATACCCATACACATATATGAAATATATTTACTGATGATTTAATGGAACCCTGTACTAGGGTACACGGCCCAATTCCTTGAAGGATCTGCTCACTTCCTCTCTTTCTCTCTTCCCCCCCCTCTCCTCTTTTTGTTTAGACTCTAGTATCCATGCGATCCCGGTTCGTATCTTGGTAGGGGACCCCAGAACCATACACATTTCCTGCAATTCCACACATTGCACCCTATGACCCTGTCTGACTCTGGGAAGGGGGGTGCACTTCGTCCTCCTTTTTGTCCCAGTGTTGGGCCCCATTGCAAACCCTCTACATATACAGAGAGGACTTGGAGGTTTCGAACCACATCCGATTTACACAGTTTTCCTTGTGAGTATTGTGGTGTTTTTTTTTCCCCCTTCTTCTTTCTTTTTCGTTTTTATACATGTACAGATATATTTATGTTTATCATTATAGATTAAACTTCTTAATAAGAGCTGCAAAAATGATGGATCCCTGAAGAAGGAGAAAATCTCCGTAACGCGTAGGATAAATCATATGCAGAATATTACTGTAATCAGATGTGCATAAATGATTCTGTCTTAATTGGGGCTCATTTGCATATGAAAAGAATTTGTTTCTTTTTTATTTTTGGAATAATTTATAGATTACTTGTATAGTTTCTCTTTTATTAATTATTGACTTTTCTATAATAAAGTGATTGTATCATTTTTTACAAGTGTGTTGTAAGTTTTTCAGTCCATGCCTAAAAAGTCCTGCCATTGTGAAGGGTTTTCCGTTTCGGTAGATTTTCCAAAAAAGGTTATGTAGGAAGAAGGGCGGAGGAGCTGGGCCAGCACACAGAGCAATTAGACAGTCCCAGAAGAAGAGAGGGCTGTGATGTGCAAGGAGGAAGTGGGCTATGCGAGGGAGTTGACTCGTCTGATTTTCTAGCAAGTTCAGAGGCACATTGCATTTGAGTGAAAAATCATTTATGGAAATGAAAAACACTACAAGTAAGTGTTTAAAATACTTGATGTTTCTCCGCTTTTACCTGTAGTTTTCTAAATTAGTGACAGTGGGGGGTTATTTATGAAAGGCAAATCCACTTTGCACTATAAGTGCCCTGCAAGTGCACTTGGAAGTGCAGTCGCTGTAAATCTGAGGGGGACATGCAAGGAAAATAAAAAACAGCATTTTAGCTTTCACACGTTTGGATGATAAAATTCTTGCTTACCCGTGTCTACTTTCTCTTTTCTTAATCTCTGGAGTTCAGGCCTATGCTGTAATTACATTTACACACCGTCATCTAAGTCAAAAGTAGGTCCATCCACTCTCAATAATCACACAGCATCTAAAAACTGAAGGTGTGAGAGTTTTCCACTTTAATGCCGCGTACACACGATCGGAATTTCAGCCAGAAAAAGACCGATGAGAGCTTTTCATCGGAAAATGCGACTGTGTGTATGCTTCATCGGAATTTAGCTGGACGAATTCCTGCCAGAAAAAAATATGAGAGCATGTTCTCAATTTTCCCGACGGAAAAACTTTCTATCGGAAATGTGTATGCAATTCCGACACGCAAAAAATCACGCATGCTCAGATTCAACTACGAGACGGAAGCTATTGGCTACTGGATATGGAACTTCCTTTTTCTAGTCCCGTCATACATGTTGTATGTCACCGCGTTCTTGGCGGTCAGAATTTGGTGTGACCGTGTGTAGGCAAGACAGCTTGAGCGGAATTCCGTCGAGGAAAACCATCAAAGCTTTTTCCGACCATAATTCTGATCATGTGTAAGCGGCATAAGACCAGGCCAAATTTGACACTACTTGTTTACATTTTAAAATCAGTATTGTTTGCTAAAAAAAAGCACTTGGAACCTAGAGAACCTAGAGAATAAAATGGTGGGTGCTACAATTGTTTATGTCACACACTTTTTGTGCAGTGGTTTTTCAGACGCAATAAAAAATAAAAAATAAATACACCTTAACCACTTACAGACCGGACCATTTTGCTGGTCAAAGACCAGACCACTTTTTGCGATTCGGCACTGCGTCGCCTTAACTGACAATTGCGCGGTCGTGCGACGTGACTCCCAAACAAAATTGACGTCCTTTTTTCCCCACAAATGGAGCTTTCTTTTGGTGGTATTTGATCACCTCTGCGGTTTTTATTTTTTGTGCTATAAACAAAAATAGAGCGACAATTTTGAAAAAAACTCATTATTTTTTACTTTTTGTTATAATAAATATCCCCCAAAAAACATTTTTTTTCCCTCAGTCTGGGCCGATACGTATTCTTCTACATATTTTTGGTTAAAAAGAATCGCAATAAGCGACTATTGATTGGTTTGCGCAAAAGTTATAGCGTTTACAAAATAGGGATAGTTTTATGGCATTTTTATTAATAATTTTTGATTATTTTTTTTTTTACTAGTAATGGCGGCGATCAGCGATTTTTATTGTGACTGCGACATTATGGCGGACACATTGGACATTTTTGACACATTTTTGGGACCATTGTCAGTTTTACAGCAGTTTTACAGCTATATAAATACAGTGATTCCTGTGTAAATGACACTGGCAGTGAAGGGGTTAACCAGTGGGTGGCAGTGTAGGGGTTAAGTGTTCCTAGGGGTGTGTTACTACCTGTTGGGGGCTGGGCTTTCATTTAGTGAACACTGATCTCTGCTCCAATCACATGGAGCAGAGATCAGCGTCACTAGTTGCTAGGCAGAATGGAGAAATGCTGTTTACAACAGCATTTTTCCATTCAGCTGTCCCGTGAGACGATCGGGGGTACGCCTGCGGCGATCGAGTCCGCGGGACCCGCGACCGGACTCACGGTGGTCCCGACCGGCACGCGAGCGCGCCACCGCCGGCGCACTCGCGATGGCAGGGCGGCATTGAAGATTGGACGTACCTGTACGCCAATATGCCTGCCCGTGCCATTCTGCCGACGTACATCGGCGTGCGCTGCAGTTGACAAGTAGTTAATACCTTGACTTCTAGCATTTAGAATTAAAAAACAAAACAAAAAACAAGTGGGCATAAACTATAATGTACTAAAAATCTACTGGTGATTTTATCTTTGGCTGAAGTTCTCTTAAATAAGCCCACTAGCCAATTTCTATGTTTCACATTAGCAGGACAGGTCATTACAGTGAAATGTCAAGAGCAGTTTGTGTCCTGACTGGGTACATTACAGCTTGATGAATAGCTACAATGGTACACTGTTTATCTTAAAGAAAATTCCTTTTTTTATTGCTATAGGAAGCTTTTATCTCCTGACCTTTTACACTGCAATCACTTGGACAATGAATGATAGCGATGAGACACTTGTATTTTACTGCTACACTGTGATGGGGCTTTCAAACAGCCAGAAGCTCTCATCCAACTGCTAACTATAGGATTTGTTCTTTGTTCCCTATACTCTATGCTTTCACCACCTAAATCCTGCAATATAGACAACAAAAAAAAAAAAAAAAAGGGGGGGGGGGAGAGAAGTAGACATGTATTTCTGGAACACAGTTGAAAAATTGCACTTTTTTTTACTATTTGTGCCTGTGCCTACCATTAGACAGCTCAAAGGCGAAATGCACAGAGCCATTCAAAGTGGCTCTGTGCCTTGTGATTGCTTTGATGACCAGTCACCAGTGTTTACATTTGAAAGCTCTCCCCTTCTTCTGCTGCTGAACATTTTTCTGCCAATTCATGACCCTTGGAGGCATGGCAGTACTCCCAGAGACATGGTGGGCCAACATTTCACTTTCACCTCAGCAGCCGCAGGGACCCGCCAATCGTTCTAAGGAAAGACGGATCAGCCTGCCTGTAAATGGTGGATTTGTCAGGAAGGGAAAGAGAGACCTTGTGATTCAGCTAAGCTGAATCACAGATCTCTCTTTTCCTTCAGTGTGACACTGCCTCACACAGTTAGTGAGCACCTCCCTAGGGAACATTTAACCCTTTGATCACCTTCCCTGCTAGTGCCATTTATACAGCAATCAGTGCATTTTCATAGCACTGATCACTGTATTGGTGACACTGGTCCCCAAAAAGTGTCAGATTTTTCCACTGCAATATCGTAGTCCTGCTACAAATCGCAGATCACCACCATTACTAGTAAATAAATAAAAGTCCCTAAATCTATCCCGTAGTTTGTAGATACTATAACTTTTGTGCAAACCATTCAATATACGCTTATTGGGATTTTTTCTAACAAAAATATGTAGAATACATATTGGCCTAAATTGATAAAGAAATAATTTTTGTAAAATTTTTTTTTTTTTCTAAATTGTCTGCTTTTTTTGTTTATAGCGCAAAAAATAAAAAGTGCAGAGGTGTTCAAATACCACCAAAAGAAAGCTCTATTGGTAGGGAAACTACGACTTTTATTTTATTTGGGTACAGCGTCACATAACCGGGCAATTGTCAGTTAAAGCAAAGCAGTGCGTATCGCATAAAAATGGTCTGGTTCGGAAGCAGGTAAAATCTTCTCAAGCTGAAGTGGCTTAAGCGTGACATGTTTGGTTGGTATCTATTTACTTGGCGTGACTTCATCTTTTATATTTTACCAAAAATGGGGCTATGTATTGTGTTATTTTTTTTAATCAAAATTAAAAAAAGTGTATTTCTTCCCCCCCAAAAAAAGTGTTTGAAAAACTGCTGCGCAAATAACATGTGGCAAAAAATTGCAAAACTCACCAATTTATTCTCTAGGGCCTCTGTTTAAAAAAAAAAAATGATATATATATACATACATTTGGCACTGTCTGACTTAAGGCATGCAGACTAAATTTTTTGTATATGTCAGTGTGGCTACATTATAGTAACACTGCTCCCACTGACCACCAATGAACAAAGGGGGCACATTCAGCAGCTAGGGGGGGTAACGCTTATTGTTTTGAATTAGCCGGGTACACACAGAGTTTATTTCCATTCGACCCAGCGGGGTGATGAAAAAAACAGTCAGCTTCGGTCGGAGTCGCTGTACTAACTATCCCGCGTTAGTACAGATGTTGTTTTTTATTGAACCGCCCAATGTCGCCGGGATTCGATGGGTCTTTAAAATACTTTTTTTTTTATTGTGGTCTGGGTCATGGTTATGGGATTTCCCACTTCCTGTATGGTCAACAGGAAACGGAGGGAAAATTTACCTAACAGATCTACTGTAGATGGGGGGAAAAAACTTGGCAGAGATTATATCCCATCCTTACCGTATGCTAAACAAAAGCTTTGCCTAGATTTGAGCTTTAAAATTGGAGAGTGCCATTCCCCCATTGTGCCTCCTCTTTGCTTACTTGTAGGAGTTGTTGCGGTCGCAAAGAGCTTGTCATTGCAAAGGCTGACTGTTGTTGAAAGCACTGACCAAACCACTTTCAATCAGATCCATTTTTCCTTTCGTATGCTTGATATGTACAGCAATTTTCAAGCAATCTTAACCTCCTTCAAGATTTTGATCATTCAAACATTTACCAGTTCTTAATTGCAAAAAATACCAACCAGATTATTGCAACCTACTAGCAAACAGCTGCTACCAACACCATGAAATAACTAAAGTTTTAGCACCTGGGAGATGGTAGGCATTACTTATTAATATACTGTATGGGGATAAATACAGGTTATAATATTTAAGTTAAGTTTGCTTGAGGGTTTTCAGGCAGCCTATGCCAACGATCTTTGGGCTTATGTTGATGGCATCAGTTTGAGGTGCTTCTGAGATAGTTCGGAATTCATTGACAGGTGCAGCTGACCTCCTTCCCTTTTTATGCATTCCCATAGCATACCACCCAACTTTTTGAGACAGGAACGAGGGACACCTATTAGCAAAAGTATGTATGCATAGGACACACACCCTGCTATGCCCAATTAAAGGAAAATTATACAAAAGCATGATTAGTTAAACCCACAAGTGCTTTTTTACCACTACTGTTCTTTTATACTGTCTTTTGAAATTTACAAATACAGCAATTTAGAAATTGGATGAAAGGTTTAGCACTGTGAAACACTCCTTGAAAAGATAAAAGGTGCATTTTATATACAACTTTATAGATCAGACCTAAATGAGGGACAAAATAAGAGGAAAGAGGGACAGAGGGACTTTGTTCCAAATCAAGGACAGTCCCTCGAAATAAAGGACAGTTGGGAGCTATGCTATAGAGCAGTGATTCTGAACCAGGGTTCCTCCAAAGGTTGCTAGGGGTTCCTTCAGCATTGGGCAATTTCTGCCTCTCAGATAAGTTCCCACTGACACCATTAATCTTTTTAGCAATCTGGAAGGAGGTAATTCTTCCCAATGACCACAAGTGTAAGGACCATTCTTCCCACTGACCATCACACTAATGTATCATGAGCTGTAGATTTCTAATTTTTAGCAGGGGTTCCCCCGAGAACGGAGAACTATTTCAAGGGTTCCTCTGTGTTGAAAAGGTTGAGAAAGACTGCTATAGACTGTCAATGTCACAGGCCATGAATGTTACCTGCTATGTTTTGAGCCAATGTGGCATAAAAGCATTCTCACAAAATGTGTAAGTGTGTACTGAGTCGCTAAGCTCCATAGTATTTCTTACCCAAGGTTGGTTGATGCCAGGGTCACTTGACCAAGCATTGCTATTCTGTTTTAATACACAGCAGTTTCTTTTACAGATAATGTGAATCTGCTTCACTATACACTTTTTCAAGAGTCTCTCAGGCACAGCTAATCAATTCTTAGGCAGTACTATCTCCCCAATTGTGGACAAAGCTAAAGGCTAACAGCCATGGCAATCAATTTCCATTCAATAGATTTCCAGCTATATATGTTTATATGAAAGCTCCCAGGCAGCTCTAATCTATTTCCTAATGATGGATTGCATCTGCTGGCTGCTGGAAAGTGAATAACGGAGCATATGGGCTTTGGTGGCAAGGTTAGTTAAAAATAAAAACTGGATCTACAATTGGCCCTGATTTTCCATAAGCCCTGGTTTACATTTTCCAGAATACCTTTGCTGTAAAATTCTGGTGACTTGCTTAAGATCTTTCTCGCTTTTACTCTGGGGGTTATTTACTAAAGGAAACTCCACTTTGCACTGAAAGTGCACTTGGAATTAAAGTCGCTGTAAGTCCGAGGGGGACATGCAAGGAAAGTAAAAAACAGAATTTTAGCTTGCACATGATTGGATGATAAAATCAGCAGAGCTTCCCTCATTTCAGATCTACCGCTTAGATTTAGAGCCGACTGCACTACCAAGTGCAATTGCAGTGCAAAGTGGATTTGCCTTTCGTAAAAAACCCCCTCTGTGTTGTGTCTGACATTTTAACATTAAAGTAGACATGAAGTTAAAAAAAATGAAGATCTACTATCTACAGATACAAGGAACATCCAGAGGTGTTAACAGCGCTCAACCAGAACTAAACATTTTATTTTTTTTGCCCTGAATCACTCATGATTTGCTTTGTATACTGGTCCAAATAATTTGGTGGAGGGGGGTTAGGGTGTGTAGTTGTTTTTCAGGGGTCGGGCTTGGCCCCTTAGTTCCAGTGAAGGGAACTCTTAAGGCGTCAGCATACCAAGACAATTTGGACAATCTAATGCTCCCAACTTTGTGGGAACAGTTTGGGGATGGCCCTTTCCTGTTCCAACATAATTGCGCACCAGTGCACAAAGCAAGGCCCATAAAGACAGGGATGAGCAAGTTTGGGGTGGAGGTACTTAACTGGCCTGCACAGAGTCCTGACCTCAACCCGACAAAACACCATTGGGATGAATTAGACCGGAGACTATGAGCCAGGCCTTTTCGTCTACATCGGTGCCTGACCTCACAAATGCGCTTCTGGAAGAATGGTCAGATATTCCCATAGACACACTCCTAAACCTTGTGGGCAGCCTTCCCAGAAGAGTGGATGCTGTTATAGCTGCAAAGAGTGGGCCAACTCAATATTGAACCCTACGGGCTAAGACTGGGATGCCATTAACTTTTATGGTTCATGTTTTCATTAGACCCCGCCAGGTACATGCAAAATCCCACGCTATTTTGTTCAAGTTTGATATACTGTATGTTCAATGCTGTGAATTGCAGTAGTGGGCTACATTGTCCTGTGCATGCCCCTTGTATTCTCAGGCTCATTCACATAACCATTTATTAGAACTGTTGTTGCGTTAACAAGTGTTATTGCTTTGTAGCTGTTACCCCTCCCCTCTCCACACACACTTGCAGATTTTTTGGGGGGTGGTCATTTTAAGATTTTGGGGGGTGGTCATTTTAAGAGGTCTTTTTTATCTCATTTTTTCTTCTGGTTTATTTATAAGAGTGTGGGTTGGGTACAGCGTGGTGCTCTGGCAGCAAGGAATACACTCACAGGCCAAGGAGGATAAAAACACAATACTGTGAGTTTGAACAAGGTACAAACAGCCCGGCGGAAAGGCACAGCTGACCAGAGCCACGCACAAACAGTGGCAGAGGATCGAGATCCTGGAAGGATGCTGACAGATTGTGTAGCGAGGAGCAGGAATGCAGCCTGGCTGGTCCACACCAAAACCAGAGGCTTCCTACACGGAGAAGGCCCTTTCCCAACGCCTCAGGAACCTTTCCCTGCTGCTAGGCACTGTATCTGCCAGACTCGACCCCGCCCCCCCGGCGCCTGCGTCATTGGATTTGATTGACAGCAGCAGGAGCCAATGGCTGCGCTGCTATCAATCTATCCGATCAAGAGCCGGGAGCCCATGGAGAGAGAGGCAGCGCGTCCCCGCCGACTGAATGAAGGGGTTCAGGTAAGTAAAACGGGGGGACTGGGGGTCCGATCAATTTCCGGTCGCAACCCCTTTAAGGCAGTTCTGAATAATAATGGTGGCCACAAAAAATATTGACACTTTGGGCCCAATTTGGATTTTTCACTTAGGGGGGGGGGGGGGTACTCACTTTTGTTGCCAGCAGTTTATACATTAATGGCTGTGTGTTGAGTTATTTTGAAGGGACAGAAAATGTGCAGTGTTTTATAAGCTGTACACTTACTACATTGTAGCAAAGTGTAATTTCTTCAGTGTTGTCACATGAAAAGTTATAATAAAACAATTACAAAACTGTGAGGGGGGTACTCACTTTTGTGAGATACTGTGTGTGTGTATATATATTATACAGTACATATATTAACCACTTAAATACCAGACACTTCCCAAGCCAATTTTCAGCTTTCAACAATGTCACTATTTAGATGACAATTGCGCAGTCATAATACACTGTACCCAACCAACATTTTTATAATTTTGTTCCCACAAATAGAGCTTTCCTTTGGTGGTATTTGATCACTTCTGGGTTTTTTATTTTTTGCTAAACAAATAATAAAAAAAATTTTTTGAAAAAAAAAAGCTTTTTTCTTTTTGTTATAAAATTTTGTAATTAAGTAGGTTTTTTTTTTTCTTCACTTATGGGCACTGATGAGGCTGCACTGACGGGCACTGATAAAGCGACACTGATGACGTGGCACTGATGACGTGGCACGGATGGGCACTGATATGTGACACCTGATGGGCACTGATAGGTGGCACTGATATGCAGCACTGAGCACTCATAGGTGGCACAGATGAGCACTCATAGGTGGAACTGATGGGCACTGATAAGTCGACACTGATGGGCACTGAAAGGATGCACTGATAGGTACTTATGGGTGGCACTAATGGACACTGATAGGCAGCAGTGGGCACTGATAGGTGGCACTGATGGGCATGGATGGGCACTGATGGCTACTGATGGGTAGCACTGATAACGAGGCACTGGCAGGCATTGCCGATTGGCACTGATTGGCATTATTTGTGGGCGCTGATAGGCATCCCTGGTGATCATGGGTGGCATGCCTGGTGGCCATCAGTGGTGGGCATCCCTGGTGGTCCTGGGTGGGCATCCCCCCATCAGATGCAAATGAGGAAAAGCTGATACACGGCTTTTCCTGTTTACACCATGATTAGTTGTGATTGGACACAGCTGATCATGTGGGAAAGAGCCTTTCGTCATAGGTTCTTTACCCAGATTGAAGATGTGGTATGTCAGACTGACACGACACACCACAGGCCGCTGCGCTGTGCACCGGCTTGTTATGCTGATCATGTCATATGATGTCTGATCAGGATTACAGAACCACTTTGCAAACATCATATTGCTATATGACGGGTGGGAAGTGGTTAAAATCATAAATAGGTAGAGGAACCATAAAGCTCTAAACTGGTCATACATGGATCAAAATTTGGCTGATTCAGCAGGGACTGGCGGAATTCTGATCCATGTAGGAGCTAGCTGGTTGTACACAAGTCAATCTACCGGTATTTCCTGAGTGATCAGTGCCACTGGCTATAGCCAGCAACACTAATCATTGTATTCTGCTGGCTTGGGAGGGCTCTCTCCGTTTACAGAATACATTGGCTTGGCAAGAAGGATTCCCCCATGCACATTAAAAGTGTAGATGGGGAATCAGCTCACTTTGTTTTCCAACCAGCTAGTTGAATGAAAAAAAAATTTGCAGATTCCCCATCCAAAAAATTAATCATGTATGGCCTGTCTTATTGTAGTAGTCATGTCATACATCGAAAATGGCAAATTGTCACAATAGCATATAATATACAGGGCTAATATTACATATCTTTAAATCCCAGTAGTAGGAGTGTGACTACATTTAAAAGTCATAAAATATTGATTTCTTTACTTAATTTGTTTTGAGCATATAAACTATCAAGTGGAAATTCAGGTTTGAATCCAATAAATCATGCTTGTAACTGTATATATATGCTCATCCAATTTCAATTTCACAATGTCTTCTTCAATTACCCAGAGTCTTGTTGTATATAACTATTTCACATAAACAGGTTCTTTACAAAATCAATATCCCAGGCCAAATCTCTCCATGAATGCTGCCGACCAGTCCGCAACTGCAGATCTCACCAATCCAAGGGTAACTAGGAGACACCACTTATTAACCACTTAAGGACCAAGCCTTTTTCTGAGATTTGGTGTTTACAAGTTAAAAACCTTTTTTTTTTTGCTAGAAAATTACTTAGAACCCCAAACATTATATATGTTTTTTTTTTCTAACACCCTAGAGAATACAATGGCGGTTGTTGCAATACTTTATGTCACACCTTATTTGTGCAGCGGTCTTACAAGCACACTTTTTTTGGAAAAAATACACTTTTATAATTAAAAAATAAGACAACAGTACAGTTAGCCCAATTTTTTTTTATACTATGAAAGATAATGTGACGCTGAGTAAATTGATACCCAACATGTCACGCTTCAAAATTGCGCCTGCTTGTGGAACGGCAACAAACTTGTACTCTTAAAAATAGGCAACCTTTAAAAAAAATGTTAGGTTGCATGTTTTCAGCTGCAGAGGTGGTCTAGGGCTAAAATGATTGCTCTTGCTCTAACGATCGTGGCGATACCTCACATATGCGTTCACTTCTGCACGCGAGCTCGGTGGTAGGGGGAAGGTTAAATAGTTGTTTTTTTTCTTCTTCATTTTAACTTTTATTTTTTATTTTTACACTGTTCTGAAAAAAAAAAAAAAATGGTGTCACTTTTATTCCTATTACAAGGAATGTTGACATTCCTTGTAATAGAAAAAAAGCATGACATGACCTCTTAAATATGAGATCTGGGGTCAAAAAGACCTCTGACCTAATATTTACACTAAAATGCAAAAAAAAAAGAGCTATGGGCGGAAGTGACGTTTTGGCGTAGCTTCCGCCCTGCAATGATATGGAGACAGGTGGGGGCCATCTTCCCCTCACTTGTTTCCATGCTTAACAGGACACAGGACCCAATCGCCTCTGACGCTACCGACAGCTCCATTAAGCGGCAGAGGGCACCTTGCTGTAAAAAATTGCAATGATATGCACCTGTCAAACAGGTGCAGAAAAATTGCTCTTGGAGTGTGGGGGGCACCTTCCCTCCGTAACCCTTAAGGCTGGGTTCACACTGCTGCGATGCGGGAACGCTGCGAATCCGCTGCGGGTTCCCACATCGCATGCCTCCCGGCGGCAGTTCACACTGCCCTATGCGAACTGCTGGGAGTGTCAGTGAAAATTTAATGACACCCCGAAATCAGTTTGCATATCGCAGTGCGATCTGCAAACTCGGACAGGAATCGGATCGCATGGTGTGAACACCCATGCGATCCGATTCTGCTGCGGACCAAAAAAAGGGTCCTGTGCAAGTTTGGTCTAGTTGCGATGCGAATTCAGCCATACTATCTGTATGGCTGAAATCGCATCGCACAGAGATCACATGTGATTTGCACTGCAGTGCGGTGCGAATCACATCCGATCTCGTACACCGCAGCAGTGTGAACCCAGCCTTAGTGCCCGTTCACACTACCGCGACTTGTCAGGCGACTTAGCCGCCTGACAAGTCGCGCTCCGTTCTGTACTATGGAACCGTTCTAATAGGAGCGACTCAAGTCGCTCCGACTTAGAAAAAGGTTCCTGTAGTATTTTCGGGGCGACTTCAGGCGACTTGCATTGACTTCTATACAGAAGTCATTTTGCAAGTCGCCGCTGAAGTCGTGTGCAGGTCGCGTCTGTGAGTCGCGCTGCAAGTCGCGTCACCCCTGTGTGAACGGGCACTCAGAGGTGCTCTTGTTGAAAGCAAGAATTGGTCTTGCAGTAAAAAATTGCAATGATATTGAACAGGTGCTGAAAAACTGCTCTTTGGGTGTTGATTGTGCCCATGAAACCTATACCAAAAACATTCTTCCAGATGAAATGATTGAACACCCTCAAAGCTAGGCAGCCTCGAAGTCCTGCAGAGATTGCACATCCCAAAAAGACTTAAACAGTGATATCAGCATCAGGAGCTTCATAGCTGGTAATCCAGGACTGATTCATTATTTATAAAAGTCAAACGGTCCACGGAGACTGTGGACAGAAGCGTTCTATGATCAGTAACAAAACCTCCTGCAGCACAGAATGCCCATTCTGAAAGCACGATGCAGGGCAGCCCCACAACTCAATAGCATACCGAGCAAGTTCTGGCCAGTGATCTATTCTCATGACCCAGTAAGTCAGTGGATCATCCCCTGGAAAGCTCTCCATCTCTGTTTTGGACCTGAGGTAATCGTCCACCATGTCATGTAGACGCTGCCGATGGTATGTGGAAGCTGACAGCCCTGGGCGGCGAGGAGTAAAAAAACTCTGAGACGTCTCTCACTTAGACAGACGTTCCTCTCTTGACCAACAGAAGACTCAAAACAACATTTTCCACCACACTGTAACCTACCGGAGTCAGGAAAAAACATTCAATAAAATCCTCATTAACGTGTCCTCAAGAAATGTTATCTTCTGCACTCTCTGTGGGGACAAGATGAGTTCTGAGACCTTCTCCTTATAACGGTGGTCAAGGAGGGTTGCCAACCAATAATCATCCTTCTCCTTTATGCCACATATTCTTGGGTCCTTTCGAAGGCTTTGAAGCATGAGGTTGCCCATGCGCCTCAAATTTGCAGAGGCTCGAGAAGCAGACTCCTCGGGGTCATTTGGGATGACAGCATAGGGTTTTTTCTTTTCTATTTTATTAACTAATAGGTAAACTTTTGTTTCTGTTTTTGTTTGCTTTGCTCATTAATATTTTTTTTCATCTTATTACATATATTTACATGCATCACACTGAAAATAGAGCACAATTGAAAAAAAAAAACACTTTACTTCATTTGCAAATAACTTTTCAATGCTTTATACCAAAATCATAATTTTAGTGTTGTTTTACACAGGACAAATTATAGAATAAAATATTTTTTTATGTGCAGTAACACTATTTATGTTTAAACTAAAAAGAAAAGAAAAAAGAGAACTGCGCTAACCTCAATTTTCCAAAGTGAATGGGATATGTGTGTGTGCTAAAACCACAATATGAACCTTAGTGTCTTAATATCTCAAAGAATAGTGCATACAATTATATATACAAAAATGAAAAATTAATACAAAATAAGACACAATTGCGTGTCCAAAATGTGAACCACCCAAAAACAACACAGAATATATAAATCTATATGTATATACCCCTAAGGATAAACCATAAAAAATAAAAAAATAAAAACATGCCCCAAAACTGAAAAAGTGCATGAAATAAATTCCCCAAAAAATTGTCAACTCTATATAATGTCCATATAATTATATGACAAATTATTGCTGTAAAGTGTCCATATGGTAGACAAACACCATTGAAAAGTTCTTCATATGAATAGCTGAATTGGAAGTGCACAAATTAGAAATCTTCTCCAGGAGTATAATGTGCTTTTCCCATCACAAAATAAATGAATTGGCTCCTTACCAGATCCAAGCGACCCCCGTTACAGAGGGTCACCACAGGCAAATACAATCAAAAGGATATCCGGGTAGTGGTTCCCCCTCAGGCGATCCCAGATCTTTCACACAATGGGGCTATGGCTGTTACTCCACATGTCACTCCCAACTCAACGTGGTATCACATAGGAAAAAACATAGGCTCCAGATAGTGTAAAACCAATGATTTTAATTTGCAAATAACGAACGTATACACTTACATAAGAAGACTTTAAAAGCAGGCTCAAAACAGAAGCGTGCGCCGGCCGGACACACGCCAACGAAGAGACCAACCCGTCCTTCCTGGTCTGAAATGAACGAACACGACTGGGGTGATGTCGACACGTTAACTTTATTGTAAGTTAGCCCCATTACGCTCCCCAAAAAACAAGCTTAACACCCTCATTTTCTTTGCAGGAGACAAAAATCCGTGACTCTTCTAGGAGAGGTTTGGGAATTTGAAAACTTATGTTGTGCATTTAGTAAAGTTTAGGCACATTATGGTACATTAGGCTCTTTTTACACTAAGCCATATGTTTTGGGATTGTAAAACATAGCTCAATGTGAAAAAATGTTGGTGTGATTTACCAAATGTCCTGAAATGTTCAGAATATGTTGACATAAACAGAATTTCCTATTGTGCGAAGTTTGGGGGAAATTGGTTAACATCTCAGTTCTTTTTTTGTACCTTAAGCCACAATAAGCTCCTCAAAAAACAATCTTAATGTCCCTAGTTTGCCTTGTGGAACACTGAAATTCATGAAACTTCTAGGATAGGTTTGGAAAGTTGAGAACCTAGGCTGTACAAAGTTTCAAGACAATTGATGTAGTTTTAGGCACATTATGGTACGTTAAGCTCTTTTTACATTAAAGTGGCTGTAAACCCTTACAACACACTTTGACCTACAGGTAAGCCTAGATTAAGGCTTACCTGTAGGTCCAAGAAATATCTCCTAAACCTACACGGTTTAGGAGATATTTGTCGAAAGACAGGCACCACTGTCTATGGCGCATGTGCCGTAGACAGCGGCGCGCAGGCACACTGAGCGCGCCACGCTCAACGGCGATATGCCGCGAGTGGCGGCTCCCGTGCGCATGCGCGGGAGTGACATCATCGCGGCTTCGCCGAATGACAGCGGCGGAGCAGCGAGACCCACGGAGAAGATGGATGCGCCAGACTACAGGGGACAGCGGTGACATCGCTGGCTCCTGTGTCAGGTAAGTGACACATAATGGACTACTATGCGATGCATAGTAGTCCATTATGCTTTACCTTTGCAGGGAATGAGGAAGTCATCAGGGTTTACTTCCTCTTTAAGCTGTTCATATTAAATGTTTTAGCATTGTAAAATATAGCTTATTGTATATAACTTTTGGTGTGATTTATCAAATGAGTTGACATTTTCAGAATATGTTGTCATGGATAGAGTTTTCTATTGTGTGAAGTTTGAGGGAAATTGGTTAACATTTCAGGTATTTTTTGTACATTAAGCCACATTAGGCTCCCCAAAAAGCAAGCTTACATCACATGCTCTGCTATACCTAAAAGCATTGGGTATTTTGCATTGTTGGTCACAGAAGAAGAAACAGGAGAGTGCTGGACAGGCTAGAGCTTTGATTTGGTCCAAATTGGGTTTGAACACAGAAGTTAGCTGTATTGCTGGGCCAATGAGCTGTGGGTGGGTGATCCCCTGGCCCTGTGCTGCATGTATACAAAGGGGCGGAGGTGCTCCTGATATTATTGACCTAATATAGCCACATGATAATATTAGGACAATGAAAAGTGGCCATATTGGGTCAATGATGTCACTAATATCCCTGCTAGGTGCAACTGGGAAGCGGTGAACTTCCTCACAGCTTAATGGGCCAGCGGGGATACGCTAATGTAACAGCTTCCTGAGGGCTAGGGTGAGCTAAGTTCCCAGCTCACCAACAGATCTGTAGAGGTTAATATAAATTGACTGGGGACAGCTTTACACAAACCTTGATACCCTGAATAGCCTTGTTGACAGTGTTCCCTAATAGAGGTTTTCTTAGAATCGCACCACACAAAATCAAGATACTGCGCCTTTCATACTTTACATATTTTCTCACAAGGCAGGAAACTGGAGAAGACAATAATGGAAATGTTGCCTTTAGAGCGTATTGAAGACAAATAAATTACCACTCTGATATCTCAACGATAAGCCATCCTTAGCCCCATGTCCTTACTTGTCAAACACAGAAGCAGCACAGGAGAAGCAAGTACAAATCTGTAGAGCAAGTTGTCAGATTGTTCGGCTTGCCAGGGTGAGCCTGAGACAGTAAGACAAACAAGGTCACGCTAGTCAACAACTGCTGAGTTTATCTTCTTGCAAGTTCTATAACATACACTGCATTGTAGTCCTCAGGGACAAGTGAAGGTTTTTTTTCCGGGGGGGGGGGGGGTGGGGGGGGGAGGATTTAAAAAATAAATAAAACGGTGTGGGTTTATGACATGAAAGTATACCTAGCCAAGAAAAAAAGGCAAATATCTGGGTTATCAATGTACTAGGTACAATATATATATTTTTTCTTTAATACTGTTTTATACTTGTTTATTCCTTGAAGTAGGGATGCACCAATACTATTTACGAGTACCGATATGAGTACCGTACTGATATTTTAAAAAAATATTCACCGATATTTACTGCAACTGTTTTATTTTATTTTTTTTATTTTTTGTGCTTTCTTCAATATAAAAAGTGTAACTATAGGTTAAATGTATAAAAATAATAATGCACAAAGCAAACAAAGAGCATTTTTAATTATAGTTTATAAAATAGAAGTAAACAAAAAAAATAAAAAATCAGCAGGAAAATAATAATTAAATGGTTAAGGAGAATAAGGAGTTAATTAAGGCCGATAAGTGTAAATTAAGGGCTAATAAAGGGTTAAACAGTAACATTTAATAAAAAACAAAGAAAGAACTTTTTTTTTTTTACTTGACAAGTTTCTTTAAACTGAATTCATCTGCAGATTGAAGTTCATCCCTTTGATCTGTAGATGATTAAACAGAAAGAAAAATAAACCATATTTCTTTTTATCTTTCTGTTCCAGTGGCTGAGCTGTGAGGAATGTTGATAAATATTGCCCGGCTGTTTTTTGTTTTTTTTTTGCCTGGACCTCATTTACACTTCAGCTGCCAACAGGAGAACCCCTGACAGCTAAATGAGTCATTGGTTGTTAGGGACGCGGCAGCCCGCTCCTTAACAACCCATGATTGAAGTAGGGGAATCCCGCTGACAGCTAAAAGAACCAAGCCTGGAATTATTGGTTTCAGGAATTGGAGCATTTGCATGTAACCCTAACTTGAAGCACATAGTTATATAGTTACATAGTAGGTGAGATTGAAAAAAGACACATCAAGTCCAACCTATGTGTGTGATTATATGTCAGTATTACATTGTATATCTCTGTGCGTTGCGGTCGTTCAGGTGCTTATCTAATCATTTTTTTTAACTATTGATGCTCCCCGCTGAGACCACTACCTGTGGAAGGGAATTCCACATCCTTGCCGCTCTTACAGTAAATAACCCTCTATGTAGTTTAAAATTTAAACTTCTTTTCTTCTAATTTTAATGAGTGGCCACGTGTCTTGTTAAACTCCCTTCCGCAAAAAGTTTTATCCCTATTGTGGGGTCACCAGTACAGTATTTATAAATTGAAATCATATCCCCTCTCAAGTGTCTCTTCTCCAGAGAGAATAAGTTCTGTGCTCGCAACCTTTTCTCATAACTAATATTCTCCAGACCCTTTATTAGCTTTGTTGCCCTTCTTTGTACCCGCTGCATTTCCAGTACATCCCTCCTGAGGACTGATACCCAAAACTGGACAGCATACTCTAGGTGCGGCCGGACCAGAGTCTTGTAGAGTAGGAGAATTATTGTTTTATGTCTGGAGTTAATCCCCTTGTTAATGCATGCCAATATTCTGTTTGCTTTGTTAGCAACAACTTGCATGCCATTGCTGAGCCTATTATCTACTAGGACCCCCAGGTCATTTTCCATCCTAGATTCCCCCAGAGGTTCTCCCCCCCATGGCATAGATTGAATTCATATGTTTGCCACCCAAATGCATTATTTTACATTTTTCTACATTAAACCTCATTTTCCATGTAGTTGCCCACCCCATACATTTTTTCAGATCTTTTTGCAAGGTTTCCACATCCTGCGGAGAAGTTATTGCCCTAGCTTAGCTTAGTATCACCTCCCATCAAACTGTAACATTTTAATTTTCTCATTTGCATTTTATCTACTTTAGTCTTCCCTTGGTATGCTTTTTCACTCTGCTATACTTCTTACCCCATCCACTTTAAAAAAAAAAAAAAAACTGGCCACCACAAGCATCTGTTTGCGATAGAAATGGTTTTCCCCCCATATATTTTAGAAGCAATTAAAGGTGAAGTTCAATCTGCCTACATTTTTCCTTCCCTGGTTTCTCCCTCTTCCATTCATCCCCATGTTAATAAAAAAAATAAAAAAATGCTCAAAGTGTGCAGCCAAAACAGAGTAAGCAAATTCAGTACAGGAAAGGAGCCTGTACAACTGTGCAAGATTCAAGGGAAGGCCGGAGTTCAGCTTTAAGAAGCATCTCAAATCTTAGGAGGCTGCATTTGCACATCTGCCTGTTCTGTTGCAGTGCGCTGATATAGCCACATTATGTCCTACACTAAAAATGAAGATAGAAAATAGACCTTATTTTAACACAGGGCACTAAAAAGTGCATTATGTGTGCTGATTTTCTCTGCAGTGAGGGTCTATTGGCAGCTACTGTACTGAGTGTTAAGATGACCTTGTAAATGAATAAAGAAATTGCAGCATGCAGTGGTGGACCAAGAATATGTAACTTCTGGAAGTCTCAGAATCTACAGATACTTCAGCTGGCAGTTTTTTTTTTACTCCAGTAGAGATTGGCAGCGTAAGCAGTGAGAGAGGTAATTATTAAAAGTCTTCTTTGCAGTAAGTCATTCACAGTATTTTATATTTATGTTAGCATCAGGGTCACTTTAAAGAGGAGTTCCAGCCTGTTAAAAAAAATATTAAAAGTCAGCAGCTACAAATACTGTAGCTGCTGACTTTTACTATAAGGACACTTACCTGTCCAGGGAGCCTGCGATGTCGAAAACCCTAAGGCGATCTATTCATCGACTTAGGGTGCAGGCGCCAGCATCCTTACTAAGGGAAACAGGAAGTGAAGCCTTGCGTTCTCACAGCCTACTTGCGCATGTGCGAGTCGTGCTGCACTTTCTGAATGGTCCCGCAGTCTTCTGGGACCTGTGTGTATCTCCCAAAAGGCAGCGAGGAGAAGGAGGAGGGGCAGTAAATGACGTAGGTTGCCATGGCCACCTTAAAACGGAAGTGGGAGCAGGTACCTGTTTTTTGACAGGTATCCGCTCCCCCTCGAAAGGTGCCAAATGTGGCACCAGAGCGGGGGAGGAAGCAGATAAGAAGACTGTCCACTTTTGGGTGGAACTTGGCTTTAAGGGCAGTACTTAAAAGGAACTACAGTACATCTGAGCACTACAAACCAAAAACGCCATTTCATTCATTTTTAATATTTAAAGCAAACTCCCCAATCCATATCTTCATGCTTTATTTTGTTGAGAAATCAATTTGAAAAACACTTTCTAGCATTTCTGACTGTGGTCATCTTGAGTAAGGGCAGATGAATTATGTAGCATTTACTTCCTGGAATTCATTTGCTCTTGGCTCAGGCATGCACGCAGGAAAATGTGATTAGCTGAGAAAACCCCTCCTTCTCTCCTCCCCTCCTGTAGACTCCTGGCATGTATGACATCATCTGCCTAGGCCTAGAGACCAGGAAATAACTGAAAAATGCAAAAAAAAAGTAAATATAGAATAAACAATAAAACCTTGGACTGAGAGTAACTTGGTCTGAGAGTGTTTTGCAAGGCAAGCTAATTTTTTATTTTTATTTTGACTTGATAGACGAGCAATGTCTTGATATACAAGCAGCGTCATGTCACAACGGAGTATAAAAGAGAAGAGAGGTGCCTCTAAGTGTAGCAATATGATTACATTTAATGAACATTTAGCAACTCACATGGTTGATGATTAAAAAAAGCACATCCAGGGGCGTTATTAGGTGGCAAAAAGACCAGGGGGCTTCAGCCCGAAGCGCACTCATCACAGTGGACAGCAGGCAGCCAGAGCCAGATGAGGATAGTCGCCCACCCGAGCGCTGAGTGGAGATCTTCTCATAGTGACATGGCCGCATTGTAATTCATGCCTTCTGGAGCTTGCAGCACCTATGATGGACATCACATGTCCAGCGGTCCTGGCATTGGATCAATGGGACTTCCATCATAGGCGCTGCAGGCTCCAGAAGGTGGGACCTGCTATGTCACTCGGTCGTGCTGGGAGTCAGATCGCTCCCTGCTCAGGCTCTGGGCTTTTTGGGGACCCACCTCAGTCCCCCCCCCCCAACACCACTGGGCACATCTAAGTATGCAGGCATCCAGGGTAAAGCTATCCACATAGACCATCCTTTCAGATAGCTCTACAGCAGGGTAGTCTTCCCGGTCATGATTACAGACTGACAGCTGTGAAAGCCGGCAGTGCTGAGGATGATCTATGTGGACAGCTTTACCCCAGATGCCTAAATACTTAGATGTGCCTCTTTTATCATCAACCATGTGAGTTGCTAAATGTTGTACCTTCATTAAATGTAACCATATTGCTACACTTAGAGGTGCCTCTCTTCTCTTTTATACTCTGTAGCTGGTGATTTTGCTTCTAATCCCCTTGTGGAGGCTGCAATTTGTGGATGGACATTTTATGGTTACACAACCTATCACATTGCCATAATCTTTTTATATGGACTATGAACTGAAGGACTTATGAATAAATGGTCATGGAACAAATCATTTGAGTTTCCATTATTTCTTATGGGGAAATTTGCTTTGATATATGAGTGCTTTGGATTACAAGCATGTTTCCGGAACGAATTATGCTCACAATCCAAGGTTTTACTGTACTTTAAAATCCATTTACTGATGTTAGCAGCATAAGGAAATAAAAATAGTCAGTCTTGATTGAGAGATTGAAATTCCACTTTAAAGCTGCCCCCCTTCCCGTCACAAAAGTGAATCTTTGAATAGCTACCGCTGTAAGCCTCTACTACATAATAATGAAAGCTTTCATTCAAATGTATTCTTCATTGGGCACAAGGAACATAAATCCACACATTGTGGGCACCAAATGCCCATTTAAAGGCAGTTACTACCTTTTAAAAGTAATGGTCACATAATCACTGTGCTGTACATAGCCTGTGCAGAGAACAGAGCTGTGGGAGGGACCTGGCAGCCCCCATCCATTACAGGCGGCCTGCAGAAATCTACAGGAGGGGCGGATACGTGACCAGTACAGTACAGCAAAGAGAGACAGCAGCAGTGACCGGTCTTTATTAGAAGAAGCTCCAGCACAGAGGAAATGTTTCATACTGGATTACTGCACAGATCTGAAGGAAAAACATAAAGCACACCAAGATTCAAATAAGAAAATACATGACCCTTGTATTTAGACAAAATGTGCTTGTCCCAGATTTCAAGCTCGCAAAGTTACGTACAAGTTAAAAAGATACTAAACTTTGCAGGTACTACACCTCTCCAGCTGACACTATTCTTGTAGCAGGATGTGAACAATTTCTGGGCTGTCAGGTGTGCAGATTCACATACAGTTGACTGGCTCCGGACCTCTATTGTTTCTTATATATAAAAACAGTGTTCTCTCCATGTTGAAGCACTTGGACAGGGCTCACAGAACAAGGACGGTAATCTTCCCTCGACCGACTGCTAACAAGGAACATTGGATGAGGCTCCTGTTACAAACACTTTGCAGTCATCATGAATTTCTTGACTTTTTATGAGAATGGTCATTATTATATATATGTAAATTATATGTTTGCAGTACATCTTACGTATTAAAGTAGTTGTAAATCTAATGCATAATTAAATCATTTTTCTTCAGAGAAAAAGGATGAATGCATTAACTATGTGATCACTTTTAAATAATAAATTTTATAGCTTTTTCCAGATTCAGTATTGCAGTTCACGTGATCACTATAGTTTCCACTGTAAAGCACGGATCTTCTGGTGTCCAGTGTTGGGACAGGAGCTGCCGAGTTTTCCAAAGCAATGGAATGCCATCCAGCCTGGCAGAACATGTCACTTCTTCCTCCTTACCCCAGCTGGGTGCAGTGGCAGGAAGGGGGCGTGACTGTGACTGACTGCGGAAAGATGCGCTTACACAAGCCACCTGTATCTTCAGCGTGGTGACACAAGACGTAAACTGACTACGCTAGCATGGATCGTCAATCTAGCTAGTATGGTTAGTTTACTCTCAGGAGGAGGGGCACAGGCAGGATCAAACAGGTAAAAGAACATCGACAGAGACATTTATTAATGACATGAAAATTCACATTTCAACAACATAAAGAGCCAGCACAAAGTTTCCTTTTTTTAAGTTTACAAACACTTTAAATTGCACAAACTGCACAATATAGCCCTGTAATTCCTTCTATTTGCTGCATGTGATGTGAGTACTGTTTGCAAAAATTAGGTAAGAGTTAACTTAGTACAAAACCAGACAATATTAGAATGAAAGGTATCCTGGCAAAAGTGGCAAATCACTGAGTGGCAGGGCGCCGTATCTCTGGGGAACTCTTCAGTCAATCCTTATCACGGCCTGGCTATATATAGGCTCACATCTCACCTAGACTGTCACTTTCTGACACCTATTGTACCCTCAAGATACTGAAGAGATGCACACAGCTCTGCTTCTCAATGACTCTGAGGTTGGGAAATAAAATCTCCTTCAATATGAGACCTACTTCTTTAACGTGAAAGTATAATGCTTTTATTTTTTTTTATTTTTTTGGGGGGTTTTTTTTAGCTGAAGTTTAGGTATGACAATTTTTACATAGTTACATGAGTCCAGCTATGCAAAAATTGGTAATGTTGAATAAAGACACAGTTCTCTCCAGATCAACCCAAGTCATTATGTGGATTATGTCTCTACCAATTACCATATCCCTGTATATTCTATTTGCTAAGGTGACCATTTCAAAATGATCACTGATACTGCCGATTGTGAAAGTGAGTTCCACATCGTTATCGCTCTAACAGTAAAAACCCCTTGTGAAGTTTTACATTGAACCACTTCTCATCCAACTTCATTGAGTGGCTGCATGTCATCCTAACTGACCTAAGAGTGAATAGTTTTGGTTGGAAATGTACGCATTCTCATTACCACGCTATTGTAACCAGGAAACGAGGCGAGTGAAACATTTTAGTTTTAATAAACAGTTTAACGATATACTACACTGTGAGAGTACCTTTTCTCTTGAGCTGTGCATATGTGAAGAGTCTGTGAGGCCGTTCTTGCTGGGAGGAGGTCTAGCCAAGCCTGCCATGATTTGACCAATCAGATTCCTTCTTTACCTGGGTTACTATATGCGCTGTTTGACTGCCTGTAATAGGGGGTCAACTTCATCCAGTAAGAGGTTGTGTGTGGCACTATGGGCGGTGGAGGATATCTCTCTCTTGGTTACATTTGGATTGCATTACTTATTTCACTTGGATAAAGAATGGACTTAATACTCACCTGGATGTAATCTGCATCTATCAGCGCTATACTTCCTTTATTTAATGTATTTGAGTTTGCAGCCCGCAAAATTGTGTTAGCAGCTACTTGTTTTAGGCCATTTTTCCTTAGTGCAGACTATTTAAATATTTTTTTCTAGTGAATCGTTTTTAACTTTACTTTAGCTTTTTTAACTTGACATCTGAAACATTTGCCTAGTGACATCTTAAACATTTTATTTTTTGCGTTGTCGTTTTTTATACTTTACTTTACCTTTTTGTACTTTAGTGTGACAGTGCGAGGCCTTGCCACTGTGAAATGTAGGAGAAAGTGACACAGGGTTCGCACATATGCCGAGTGCAGGTCTCCTGAATGTCAGTTCTGAGCAGAGAAAGGTGGCTTTTCATCTCTCCTTGGGTTTTTTAATTCCTGGATCAGGGTCTGGAGTTCAGAAACTTTGAAGTGCTTTGAGTAGAAAGAAGTCTCCAACCCAGTGTCCAGGTCTTGTTAAAGACCAGCAAAGTGTATTTCCAGATGCATACAGCCCTTATAATGAAAGCTTAAACCAGTCATAGATGGTGTGTTTTTCTTTCCTGCAACCCATGGTTAAATTGCTTGATTCCCCCATCAACACATTGGAGCTATTCTGGCAGATCAACAAGTATTTTTTTCTACTTGCAGTATTTTTTAAGGAGTAAACATAGGGAACTGTGCACCTATTTCAAAGATGTATTTTTCTCTCGCACACTCTAAGCCCTTGTACACACGGTCAGACATCCGTCGGATTTTGTCCGAAAATGGTGTTGCATACACACGGTCGGACAAAGTTGTCAGAAAATCTGATCGTTCGGAACGTGATGACGTTATTTAGTTATGACGGGACTACATTCAGGCTAGTAGCCAATAGCTTTGGTCTCTTAATTTGATCTGAGCATGCGTGGCATTTTGTCCGATCGGAATTCTCTACAAACGATCTGACAAAGTCCGATCGGATCATGTTGTCGGAAATTTTTTATATCCAGCGCTCAAACTTTGTTGGTCGGACATTCCGACGGAAAAAGTCAGATGAAGCGCACACACGGTCAGATTATCTGACAACACAGTCCGATCGGACATTTTCCGTCGGAATGTCCGACCGTGTGTGTAAGGGCTTACAGTTGTCTGTTAGGAGACTGGAGAGCCCCAATGAATGCAGCCCACTGGAGGTAGTAGGCCAGTATCATTCTTCTTTTCTAATGAGGGGTGAGGGACAGAAATAACCCCGGGGAAGGGGGGGGGGCACATAATTTATTGTGCTGAGGCATTGCTATCTTCATGCTTTCAACTGAATCCTATGGAAACAGATCTAGATCTAGTTCAAGACATTTCCACGTATTTTTATTTGGAGCAATAAACTTGAGCAGCGATTGCATTTTCCCCCCCCATTCATCTGTTTACAGAAATTGCTTATCTTAGAATGAGAAAGAAATCGGAACGGAATTCATGCTCATGCCTAGAAATTTTCCAAAGCATCTTCAAAGAAGACAGCAGCAAATAGGTACATCGCCTGCTAGACTTGATAGAATTACCTTTTCCGAAGAGCAGGCTGACACAAATTATTAGATTTCTTTTTAAAGCCAACTGCCCAGACTGCATTGCGTGACAAGTACTTAAACTACAAGAGACATGCTGGAAACACCTTGTAAGTCATATGAATAGCTCAACGCTGAATCAGCTCATTACGTTTCATTAGCCTTTTGTGCACTGCATTTGTTTAACTAAAATATCTTTTTTTTTTTATCAGAATTTGAACGACTAAAAGCACACGTGTAATTCTGTGAAGGTGATAAGTGGGGAAGGAGGATTAAATATTGCACCCGTTCTTCAAGGCTTTTGTGGAGTTTAAAGATTGTGTCTGGCCAAAAGCACCAAATACTTACCAAAATGTGTGGTCACATAATCTTCCGGGTCCTGTGTCTTTCTTTTTCTTCACTGCAGAGCGGTGAACAGTGATGTGGGTAACTCCTACTTGCTCCATCAAAGCGGTTCTTACAGTGTCCTAGAGACATCAAGTTGGGAGGCTGCAGCCGTGAATCACTGCTCTTTACTCTCAGAATGTGTCTCAGAGGGTTACCTGAAAGTAGAGTCAGGTGGGTATTAAAGGACATTGGAGTGCTTTTAAAAAAAAAGATGGTAAATAGTTGGCAGCAGGGTACATTTTATTTTGCCAGAAACAGGCTTTAAATGTGCCAGGGTAAACGTAAACTAATGGAGCTGCCAAAAATAAACAAAGTTCTGGGTGTAGGTGCAGAAGAAGACAAGTCCTCTTTTTGCCTCCCACAAGATGGCATTAAGTGGCCAGGTAAACTACTGCCAAACTCAAACACTAACAGGTGGTTGACATGCCTATGAATTGTTAGAAAGTTGATATCTGCATAAGAACTTTTACAGCTCAGCCATCTAGAGCATAGCCAAGCTGTAAAGTGTGAGGTAGAACCTTGTGATACCAGTTCTTTGACCCCTTTCACACGTGCCATCTGATCAGGTCTGCCTGTCAATTTTTCATGCAGACCTGATGTAATGGTCCATGCACTGCTATGAGCAGGCGGGTATAAATGGACTTGTTTACACCTGCCTATCTCTGAATCTGATCTGGTCTGCTAGTTCTGGCCTCTTCTGTCTAGGCAGATCAGATGGGAGGGTAGTCGGGTGTACACAGGCAGCAAAGTCTGTTTACTTCTGGTTGCCCATAGAGCAGAGCAGGCTCTGTCCTTGTTCACTCTGCAGAAACTGAGTGGACACAGATGTGTCATCCATCTGTTTTTCTTCGATCAGCAGGAGATCTGTGAGCTGATCCACCTGCTGATCTGCATGGAATCTGCCTTGTGTGAAAGAAGCTTTGTCTGCAGCCTTAAAGTGATTGTAAAGGTTCGTTTTTTTATTTTTTAAATAACAAACATATCATACTTGCCTCCGCAAGGGTTTTGCACAGGGGGTCCTGATCCTGATCCAGCACTCTTGGCTCCTCCTCTTCTCGAGTGCCACCACAGAGACCCACATTCCCTGGGGGCACTCGTGCGGGCACGCTCCCGAATCCTGCTGTTGTGTCCATTGTTACAGACAGCAGGAATTGGCCCCATCCCTGGCTTCCGTATCACTGGCTTTGATTGACAGCAATAGGGAGCCAATGTTACTGCTGCTATCAATGCAGCCAATAAGGACCCAAGACAGCAGCTGGAGCTGCTCACAGTGGCTGGAGCTGCTCTGCTTGTCCCCGTAGCTGGAACAATCAGGTTCAGGTAAGTAAAAGGGGGGATCTGGGGAGCAGCTGCAGCACAAAGGGTGCATTAAGGTGAAAAACCTTGAGGGTTTACAACCCCTTTAAGCTGACCATAGATGGATAGAATTTCAAATGAAATATCTTATGCAGCGTACACACGACCAGACTTTCCAGCAAACTAGGTCCGACGGAATCAGTCCGTTGGACAATACGATCGTGTGTAGGCTAATCTGATCTTTTTTCATCTTAAAAATCCGATGGACCTAGAAATAGAACGTTTCAAATCTGTCCGACGGACTGAATTCCTATCAGGAAAACCGTTCGTGTGTATGCTGGTCCGACGGACCAAATACGACGCAAGGGAAGCTATTGGCTACTGGTTATTGAACTTCCTTTTTCAGTTCCATCTTACGTCATCGTGTTCAAAACATCGCCAAGTCCGTTCATTTGGAAAGTCCGTCGGAACTCCACGGAAAGTCCATCGGGAAGACCGTCGGACCCAGTCTGTCGGAAAGTTCAGCCGTGTGTACGCGGAATTTGGAAAATTCTCAGAACATTTGAATGTCATTCAGATGATTTAGTTTGCTTTTAACATTTGATTTTGGAATGAATGAACTTAATGAAAACCACATATTCCACGGTTAGAAATTAATTTGTTCAAGAAAGATTTTCCATCCTGCCCTTTCAAATTTTCTAATCCGTACTGTACTGATTCGAAAAATGAATGCACTTTCTTAGAACATTCTTTTCCTAAGAATTTTCTTTCAAAATTCCCATCTTTGGCCAATTGTAGTTGGACCACTTAGCTCAATACATGTTTATAATAAAGAGAGCCAATAACCAGTCATTGGCATTTGCAATAATCTGTATCTCACTTTTTTCTATTATTTGCTTGTATACTGTCACCTTTAGCGCAAATGATCTTAAGCTACGTGCTGGGCTTCAAGGCCATCATATATCCTGCTTGTTGATAGTGAATACTTAACACTGTATAACAAAACTAAAGAGCTTGCTAATTATTGATTTTATTCCCCCTCAAAATATCAGTTATAAGTCATAAAATCAGGCAGGAGACAGGTCAGCCTCTGTGGGGGCCTTATTACTGATATATAAAAAGGTAGGATTACAAATTAATACCAGCAAACACACCACCTCTGGTAGCAAGAGTAGCTCTATTTTAAGTTAAGAGTTAGTATTTTTCCCACTTTTGACTTCCAGCCCAGCTCTGGGTTGAATTTAGCCCATCTTACCTCACCACTTAGCTTCCAATCATCCCTCTACTCCTTAGGGGTCCACTTCCAGCAACTAGCCTCTGACTGATAGTCTCAGCTCCTGTGTGCTGTGTGAAGGGGGGGGGGGGGGGGGGTTGGTCCCTCTCCTCCAATTAGCTCTCAGAGCTCTCCTCACTCCTCACTCTGCAGAGTGTAACTTCAGATCTCCACCCCTTTTTTTCTGAATGCTTAGATAAGCTGTATAAATTCTGGATTTAAATGGATGTTGAGAAGGAGAAATGCTGCAGATAAACAGGTACAACTAAGGGTTTACAACCACTTTAACTTTATTTGTTTTTATAGCCACATTTTCCCGCCACGCAGGGTATTCATCCTCTGCTGCAACATAGGTGTGATGTTGCAGCTGTCCCCTGCCAGCTCTAGACCTGAGAACTGACCACTGATTGCTCAGTTCTCTGTCTTCCCAGAGTAGAGAGTAGTGGTCAGTAACCACTCTCTGCTCTGCTCCTCCAGTACTAACTGGTGCACCGGGTAAGAGAGGGGACAAGTGCAGCTGGCCTCAGCCGCACACTGAGAGCCGGAGCCAGCTATCAATCAGGCAGCTGAAGGGATTTCCAACAATATTGTCAGGATCAGTGGCAGATGGTGCTCAAAATTTTTTGGGGGGCACAAACAAACTGAAAAATACTGAAAAAAAACATCAATTGCAGCCTCACTGTGTCATAAATTGCAGCCACTGTGCCCATCATATGCAGCCACTGTGCCCATAAAATGCAGCCACTGTGCCCATAATATGCAGCCACTGTGCCCATCATATGCAGCCACTGTGCCCATCATATGCAGCCACTGTGACAACCCTGGCCGCTCACCGTCTGACCTGCACTTACCCCATCCTGGTAGCTGGTCAGGTAGCGGGTGATGACAGCGAACTGTGGGACATGCAGTGGGTCAGGCAACGACTTTCAGCCAATCAGGTGTCAGGTATTAGACCTGCACTTCCTGATTGGCGGAAAGGCGGTTCAGTGTTAGAAAAGCAAATATTAATTTGCTTTTCCAACACATTTGGGTGGACTCCGAGCGCAATGCTCTGCTCTCAGAGTCTACCTTTTTATAAACCTATTAGAACACCCCCGTTGCTGTAATTCAAGCACCCAGCATCCGAAAAGGGGCCTGACGCTTGAATAAGGGGTGGCTACAGCGGCCATAGATAGATTCATGCTATTCATGAATCTATCCATTTTACATAAAGGGGAGGTGGCATAACAGAGGGGACCGCGCCCGTGCGCCCTTAATGGACGCACCACCACTGGTCAGGATCCTTCCAGAGCCTGGAGCGGCTCTGTGAGGTCAGCCAGCAACATTTGATTCTGGGTCACAGGAAAAATTAAGTGCACTCCTGTAACCTAGAAGCGAAGTATGACAAAAAAAAGTTTTAGTCTTACTTCTCTTTTAAAGTTTAGTATTGCATTCTTAGAAATTTTGATTGCCGTGTTACATTTGTTAAAAAATTCTGATTGCCCATGTTGCTTGTACCTTATTTACAAATGTTCAAGGTCACTGAACAGATGGCTTTGGCAACTGTCAGTTGTTCACACATTTAATGAATTAGGAAACAAGCTAAGCTATGCTACCAAGGGGAAAGCATGGTCAGCTTGTTTTTACAGTCGACAAACAATATGATGAAAAATCTATGTGGAGGTAATTGAAAGACCGAAGATGGAATCCTGATTGAAAATGAAGATATTATCAGGCAAAGTGGTAAAAGCCTTATCAGACCGAAAATAAAGAAAATAATGTACAATAAAGAGTCATATTAAATCTACAGCTGAGAAAAGGAGATGCCTATTACATAATTTGTAGGATATTTATCAAAAACCACTCGGTATAGCTTGTATTCATGTTCAGCTTCATTGGTATGACATGTACTGAATGCCATTAATTAAATGGCATATACAGTACACTAATAATTAATTATTAAACAGAATGCTCAGCGTAAAGTCATTAAGTTAGTAGATTAAAAAGCAATCATCCCAAACCATAAAGGTAATTGCCTCTTTACAGTACGATGCTAGTTATCGAAATCCATTTTGAGCACAATTTGCTTGAGGATTGGTATTAAAAATCACTTTGTATTAACATTGGAAAGAAAAACATAAGACAGTTATTGAAAATAACTGAGAAAATGACATTATAATGCTGTTTAATTGGTAAAACGCTGCTGCTTGCAAACAGCTAAATACTTTGTAATTCAATTTAGCTATTCTTGTGATTTGCTCAATTCAACTACACTGCATAGTCAGAAAGATGAGTCCACTAGGTTCTCTTTTTTTGCAGCTTCCTGTCTTTCCTCACTGCTCATTGGTCAGTGAATCAGTTGTGTGGTGATGGAGCAAGCTGAAGGTGACAACGGAAGCTGCAGAGCTATAGCAAGAAAAGGGCCCTTGGCTATGTTGTAGGAAAGAGGAATGTGAATCATAAGACTGGTAAACAGAATTTTTCATGTCATACAGTAATGAGCAAATTGACTTTATAGATACTACACTAATCATACAGCAAAATGGATCTATTGGAACAACTTTATATAGAAAACCCACGGCTGGCAATACAATATTGCATGCCGATAGTGCCCACTCACGACCACTTATCAATAGTATCCTGTACTCGCAATACTTTTGTCTACCAAGGAAATGTTCAAACTTGTAGTCAACAAATTACATAGCTGTCTGCTTACCAGAGCCTATACAAAAACTACACTAGGTAAGGAGTTTAATAAGGCCTAAACAAAAACTTGATATGAACTGCTATTTAACTTAAATAAGAACAAAAAACTGAGAAAGAAACAAGGATTATCACCACCTACTCGAACCAACACTCCCAAATTAGAAATATAATACAAAAAACTGCAGTCTCCTTACCAGTGACCCTATCCTTAATAAATACATTGGTACTTCTCCTGAAATCATCTACAGAAGCTCTACCTCACTTCTGGAACGTATAGTCACCAGTCATTATAACAGAACAAAAACTAGAAACAAGGATGACTCTGGGATTTTCAGATGTGAAAGTTGTTCATTTTGCCCTTGGGTTCTGGAGGGTTCATCCTTCAGACTTCCCAATGGCACAACTTTATCTGTTAGACAACTTGTCACATGCCAGACACGGGGGCTGGTATATATCATGTTATGCCCATATGGAGCCTTCTATGTGGGGAAAACAATTATATCCCTTTGGAAAATAATTTCTGATCACATTTCCTACATTACAAATGGCCTAATTGGGGGTCATATTGGTTTACGGCATGACTTTGACTAATCCCTTATCAGATTTGCAATCCTAGAAACAATAGCAGAGGACCCTAGAGGGGGAGATCTAGATCAAAGAGATTTACTCAAAGAAGCAAGATGGATCTATAATCTTAGGGCTACCACTCCCCGGACTGAACAACATGCTAGGCTATAAGCCATTCTTCTAAGCCATTTGACATCTTGGCCATGATCTTGTGACATACGACACACTAACTCCTTGTATGTATATTACAAGGGCGTTACATTATAAGCAAATATGTATTACTAGTCTTTGTTGATATGCTGTAAAAGGCTACCCACTTAAATACTATATATGCTTGACCAATACTGTTAGTAAAAATATAAGTAAGCATTTATTGATTTGTTTTTCTTTTCTGGCAATGTTGAAGCAATTGATGTTGACCGATGTGTGGAGAACACCCCAGTGCGGTCGTGCATGCGTGGGCTTTTTGCATTATGCTGGCGTTTGATCCATGCTTTCAGCACACTGAGTCCACGGGGAGGGGACACCAGTTTGCCTCCCCTCTTACCATCTATACACCCCCAGTTACCTCTGGTTGCCAGGTGTGATGTAGGACCTGGAGATATGCCATATCCTTGCCTGGGACCCTGCTCTGCCCAGTTAGTCAGATGACTGATGACACAGGCGTTATTTCTGAGCGGAGGCGTGGCAGTTGCCGCCCATTAGCATGGACCACTTCACCCGGCGTTCATGCGCAATGAGGCGTTGTAGGTGCACCCTGAACCAGGGACGCCGTTGCGTGATCTGCCCCTGTAGGCGAGTCGGCCAGGTGAAGGGAGCATAAAAGAAAAAATGGCAGGTTCCTCCGACAGCTGACTGGAGAGACTTGAAGAGCGGTAAGCACGAACAGAGCACACAGGTGGTAGGTGGCCTATATCTGTGCTGGGGATTTCAATGCTAATATGCAGACACTTTCTGTTCTGAGCCCCCTACAAGGCTGCTTTCCCACTAATTTGCTGTGGTTTATCTGCACTGCGGGTGCAGTGCAGTGCATCTGTGACTTTCTTGGGTTAGCTGCGCTTTGCCATAAACTTCTATTATATCCAGCAGATGTGGTGCACTTTCTAAAAGCGCACCAAAACTCCTGCATTCAGAAAGTGCACTAAACCCGCAGGATATAATTGAGGTCTAGGGCTAAGTGCAGCAAGCTCCAGGTACACTGCACTGCACCCACCATGTGGGTAAACCACAGCGTATCAGAGTCAGCCCTATACTATTATGCTTAGTGTAATGCTTCACATTGACCTCTTTTCTGCTGCTGGCACCACTCTGGAGACCGCTAGCTGGAATAAGAGATGGGGTGCAGTTGGTATCACTCCACACGGGACAGGAGCCAGCACTACAGAGGAAGTATCGACTTATGTGGCTCTTGCTCCCTACTACAGCATCAACTTTACAAGTAATCTCTCTGCATTGCAGTCTGATGCTCTGGGATAGTGGATCAGTAAGCCCAGACCACGAACTACCAGTCACATGGCCGCAATCTACTGGTAGATTGCGATCTATGGGTTGCTGACCTCCAATCTATACCTTAACCTGTTTTTAGTTTAATCAGCTATTTCGCCCTCTAATAAATAGTGCACCAAGCTGATCTGAGGGGTCTGTACCTTGTGATCACTGTGATAGCCAATCACATAGGCCACATGCTACTATGTACAATTGTCGATCCCTCTCCTTTCTCTTACAACAGAAAAAAGAGGAATCACAGTAAGTTCTAAATGCTGTCAGCACGAGCAGAAAAAAGGCCGATTACCGATCTTTTGTTTATATCACATGATCAGCTGTCATTGGTTGATCACGTGGTAAGGCAGCTCATGACGGCTACAGCGCGGACCTTAATTGCTGGGAGGCCATCAATAGAGCAATACAGCAAACAGACTTCCTGTCCCATTCCCGAAACAAAACTGAGTTGGCCTGAGAATTGCTCAGCCATTCATTGGAAGCCTTGTATTTTTATTAATCATAACAAGGCTTCCTCTGATTGACGTGGAGAGGCAAGTAGATAATGTCATGGTCTCCACCTCTCCATGTCTCCACCATTAATTCAAAAATACAAAGCTTCCTGTGAATGGAATGAAAAGTGAAATAAAATCTGGAGTTAGGCTTTAATGTTGTTGTATACCCTTACGGTTTAGGAGATATTCACTTTGCATTCAGCCGGTGACATCAGCGGTGCATGCACTGTGAAGGCCTGGCTGAAGGTCTGGCAGCGTCTGCCAGACCTTGCCAGAAAGAAGTCTCCCATGTGGGAGTGACAACATTGAGAACCCAGAAGACACGCCGAGTGGAAATGCCAGCCCCCTTGGCGATGACCGGGATCAGCTGCCGACACCTCGTTCTAAGGTAAGTATTACATAATGAGCTAGTATGCTGTGCATACTAGCTCATTATGCCTTTTGCCATACAGGTTAAAAAAATAAAAATAATTTGTGCGGGTATACAGGTGCCAAAAACAAGCGTTTCTGAGGGATTTTTTGTTCCGTGAGCACCTAGCCAAGCTCTCCATTGACTATAAAATAGGGAGTGGATAAAAGCTAGCACACACACTTGCTTGCATTCGAGTTGCCTTGCATCACGGTGAGGCAAAAATAATACTGCCTTTAGAGTTTGGCAGGTATGGACACTTGGAAACCATATCCAATGACTTCTATTGTAGTGCACCAGGATGTAGCAGAACGATTTTGATTGGTCAGCCCCGGCATTCTTAATAGGGCTTTGGTCCATCCTGAAAGCACTGCACAGAGAAGATCAAGAAGAGTGAGGATTTGAAATCCCCAGACTGCTGCACCAGCTTCATGGGCATTGACGGCTCATCACCCATGGAAGTAAGTACAACAGGGACCAAAAGGGGTGAGGAGGGTGTACAGTGTTAGGTCATCTTTTCATCTTTTCTAAAATTGTGAAGTAACCCTTTAACTGACATTATATGTCACAAAGCTGGTCCAGGTTTTGAAAAGAAGCCTGGACCCACATCTGCCTCAGCCTCTTAATGATCTGCTGAGAGCCTGAGCCAGCCCCTCCCACCCCCTCCAGTGAGCGCTGGACGGGCAAAGCATAGAGCTGTTGACTGACAGTCATGGCTCTCTGCACAGAGCAGAGGGATAACTGAGCGATTGTTGTATTTGATCACTCTGTGCAGAGCTGGCAGGGGAAATATGCAGCATCAGATCAATGCTACATCCACCTAGGTGAGTAAACATTTTTTTTTTCCCATAGCCCAGGCTTTTTTTCCTTCCTGTGGATCAATTTTTATTTTAAGATATTTTTTGGAGCATGTGCCTTTTTTCTGTTTACAATGCAGTGAGCAAGTCCCTTGGGAACGCATGGGAACAGAATTCCTGTACTTTTTCCACAACAGGAACTCAGTTCCCGTTAACAGCCGTGTCCTGCAAGACTTTGAAGTATGCGAGCTGTGTGGCAGGTGCTACACCAGCAGCTGCCAACACAGCTCGCAATAGTAAGTGCCGCACACCTGACCATTCAGGCATTGCCAGTAGGGGGTCCCATGACAGCTTCCTCTTCGATCTACCTGTCAATCACAGCTAGATGACGGGTAGATCAGGTCCCTGCTGCTAAGAGATTGTATTTAGTCAGACCTCTCGTGATGCACTCCTCCCCACCAGCCCCTCCTGATTTTCTGTCTACTCATCTCCCCCCCCACCCCCCCCCCCCCCCCAGTCTCCTGCATAGTTGCTCTGTGTGTCCCACTGAATCCGCCCTCCTTTATCTTCAGTGCCATATGATGAGAGAACCCAGAGGAGGAGCACAGCTGTTCTGCTCACAGGACATGCAGGGAGAGAGGTGAGCTGAGGGAGGAGCATCAGTTTGGGGTGGTAAGCTGAGCACAATACCTGGCAAAGTTTAATGCCAAGAGGGACGTTTATGTGGAAATATGTAATGGGTTGGAATAGCAGTGAGTGTGTGTTGGAGCCCTGCAGAGTTCGCAGCCCCCCAAGCTAACATACATCTCCTAAGCAGGAACACATCACTATCTCCCCAAGCATTCTGTCCACATAACAAGCAGTTAATTTCTGACCTTTCCGTTAAAACCCTGTGTTATCCAAACTCTGTTCAATGAAAAGTGTAAACTCACCACATAAAAACTCTATATACAAAATAAAATTCACCAATAAAGATCAGAACATGATGTTCACATTTGCATGGAAGCACAATTGAATGAATGCTGATTATTCAGAGAATTACAGTATTTATGTTTATTGCAGATTGTTTTTTTTATGTACTAACAGTTAAGCTTCATACACACAATACGAAAATTGGATGAAAAATACCACTTTTGAAGCATTCGTGCATATGAGCGTATCATTTTTTAATTTTTTTGGTGGGGGAGTGGACCTTTGGTGGGAGTTCCCACACTTTTTTCGCCAGTACTTGACCCCTGGCAGTGAGGCATGCTGAACAATCCTTAGGGCCCCTACTAAAACTACACATTCATTCCCCATAAGCTACACTAATAAAGGGAAGTGTCTTAATAGTTGCCATGACAACATATGTGTGCTTCTGGGCCTTATAAAAAATACACCTCCTGTGGTGTAATAATGGCTCACACTTATGAAGATCTATAATCATTTTACCTAAATTTTGCTCTGTCGATTCACCATATTCCTAAAGGAAATCATCTGCAGTAAAAGATTGATGGGCGAATATTGTATATCTCCCATACTGAAGTTATAAGTCTCACAATCCATTACAAACTGAATTAATAAATTCCTCATTCAACAACCTGTATTAAAGAGAAATTACATTTTATTTTCCAGAAATACAGAGTTACCAACACTTCTATACTGTGATAAACAAGTTAAACCCAAAACCAAAAATGTAATATATTGCAGCTTACCAATTATTAGATGTGGTGGCTGCATTCATTTTCTTTTTCAGGCTTTTTTATCTGGCGATTTGGCCAGTAGCACACCTTCTGTATTAGGCCCCATCTACACGGGACACTGTAAATGTATGTTCAGAGGCAGTTGGATGCTTTTTTCCACTGCCCCTCAACTCATTCAATGTAATCCTATGTAACCATGTACGCAGTCTCGTTTATTGACGTTTTTAGGCAGTTGCGTTTAACAGCATTTCTTCGAAAGCAAAAAAATGGGTTCAGACACCAAAGTTTAGCATTTAGCTGCATTTAGTTTATAGGGTTTTTTTTTGTTTTTGCCCATTTAAAAAAATAAAGAAATAAATATTTATATATATAAAATATATATTTTTTAAATATATATATCTAAAAAAAATAAAAATAATTTTATATATATATATTTCCATTAAAAACGCCTATAAACAAAATGCAGGTAAACACGAGTTACCGTGTTTAGCAGAGTTTACATGCTATTACAGGCATTTGGCATCTCAAATGCCTCTGAACATCCGTCCTGAACGCATTTTTTTGCTTTCCAAAAAATGCTTCTAATGTCAACTGCCTAGAAACTATTATAAACGATCCTGTGTACATGTACTGATAAGATAACAGAGGAGAGTTCGGGGGCAGCTGAAAAAAATGCCCAACTGCTCCTAAACCTCTGTTTACCAGCAGCAGTATACATGAGCATTAAGATAAAAAACCTTTTGTGTGTAGCAGCCACCCTGGCACCCCCCCTAATTACTTACCTAAGCCCCTTCTCTCTCCAGCGATGTCCACAAATGTCTAAGCCGTCCCAGGAACACTCCTCCTGATTGGCTGAGACACAGCAGCGGCGCTATTGGCTTCCACAACTGTCAAAGTCAGTAAGCCAATCAGGCGAGAGAGGGGGTGGGCTGGGTCGGGGCTCCCTGTCTGAATGGACACACAGAACTCTGACTTGGTTTGGGTGCCCCCATAGAAAGCTGCTGGCTAAGGGGGCACTCGATAGGAGGAGTGGGGCTAGGAGCAACAAAGAGGAACCCTAGAAGAGGAAGATCCAGGCTGTTCTGTGCAAAACCCTTGCACAGAGGAGGTAAGTATAACATGTTTGTTATTTAAAAAATAAATAAATGAGACTTTACAATCACTTTAAATTTCCCCCACTCTGTATAAAGGAGCTCAGTGATCACCTTTGGACAGCAGCATTGTCAGTCTGGGAAGAGGGTAGTGTTATGCCGGCCATACACGGTTCGAATTTCGAAAGAATTTTCTTTCGAAAATCGTATCTAAGAATTTTCGTATGAATTTCGCACCATTAGTGGGCTGCAGCAACAGCCGATTTTCGTGCAGAAATGAAATTTGAGGAATCGGACATGTTGGAAATTTTTAGAAAAACAAACGATTTTCTAAACAATGATGGGAGAATCGTGCAAGAAACGTAATAAGAAAAGAAAATGTACGGAGATAAAAGAAAATTTACGGAGAGAAAAGAAGATTCCCAGCCAAGAAAATTATTTTCTGTAGCAACATGAGGTGAAATTGAAGGCTTGGTCCGCCGAATTTCGAAAATCAATGGTGGCATCATCGGATCACAAAAAAAACGAATTTTCTGATTTTGAAAAGAAAATTCGTTCGAAATTCGACTGTGTATGGCCTGCATTAGTTGTACTCTTTTTTTTCCTTTTGGGATAAAGATTTTACATAAATAAATAAAATCTGCTCCTTGTACGCACACCTGGCAATGGTAAAAAGGTTTATCTCATCCCTGTAACTTGTACATTCTGCTGGAGAGCTTGTTATTTTGAAAAACAACAGCCTACTAACTGGATCATCAGATGAAAACAGAAATAAGAAAGCCTGCAGTCGTTAAATCTAATAAATGGTAAGCTGCAATATAATAAATGTTTGCTTTTGGGTTTCTTACTTTAGGAAATTTAAGTTATGAAGAAGCTATATTGAAGTATAAAATGGATTATACACATCAGATACTTGCAGCTATGAGCTTAGCCTGGACTACTTCACATCACACGACTGTGAAGCTTTAAAAGTCACCCCCCAGCCAGCATATTGATCTAATAATGATCTCTGGCACATCACCTCTTTTTCAATCAGAGAATAAATATAAAAGGCAGCGGTAGACTACTTTTTTCCAGTGATGGAAGGTTTCATAAGGGTGACACCAGTGGACCAATCCTGTGTGATATGTGTTGAAACAGCCACTTGCAGTTCCCATGTGATAAGGTAAAATTGGCCATACAAGGCTGAACAGAACAAAAATGGAACAAAAACGGAAGCAATTGCCCCACCCACACATTCAAGGTAGATAGGAAAATCGTCCCCGTTGTGTCATCGTATTCTGATAGCGGGACTCAGAGCACACTGATCAGCGCTACATGCCAGGACTGAGAGAAAATATACCAACAAACCCGTTCATGAAAAGTTGATTGATAGATCGACTTCTCATGAACAGGATTGGCCATACATAGATTCAAATTCAGCTGGAATCGATCCATGTGTGGCCAACATAACTACTCAAAATCATAACGGACAACAAATTAGCTATTCAGAAGACTAAGGCCGCGTACACACGCGGGGACTGTTCGCTCAACTTTGTCCGTCTAAGGCCGCGTACACACGCGGGGACTGTTCGCTCAACTTTGTCCGTCAAACAGTTTCAGCGGACAGTCCGCTCAAAATTAGCATGGACGGACTTGCCCACACACGACGAACGAACAGTCCGCTGAAACCGTGCGCGATGACGTGAACGGCACGTACGACGGGACTAGAAAACGACGTCCTATACACTGCAATGCAACCTTCGGCGTGTAAATCCTTTCTGAGCATGCGCGAGACTTAGTTTGACGAACAAGCCTACACACGGGCGGACTGTCCGCTCAAACCAAGTTTCAGCGGACAGTTTTTCGGGATTTCCGAAAAACTTTGTTCGTCAAACTGTCCGCTGAAACTGTCCGCTGAAGCCCACACACGAGCGGACTGTCCGCTGAAACACTGTTCAGCGGACAAAGTTGAGCGAACAGTCCCCGCGTGTGTACGCGGCCTTAGGGTGGCCATCTCCGCTTTGATATATTTACCCCATCAATGCGTTATTTAATCAAATGAATAACTTCCAATCGATTTAGATCAGAGTCAAACTACGTCGATCTGCCTGGGCCGAAAAGTATTGTAACGAAGGTCTGAAATATTGGATTCTTCTTTCTTTTGTTTTATGAAATTGATAATCTCTAATCCAGATGCAACATATGTAACAAAGTCAACTTATTGGCATAACTTGGTTTGCGAGTTTGTGTCCCCCACCAGTGGCGGTGCGTCCATTAGGGGCGATCGGGCGCCGCCCCCTCTCTCCAGCCACCCCCTCTGTGTACTATGGATAGATTGCATGAATCTATCCACAGCCACTGTAGCCACCCCCATTCAGGTGTCCGGACCCTTTTTGAAGCAGCTGATTAAAGGCTCTAATAGGCTTTAAAAAAGGTGCACTGTGAGCACAAACCATTGCGCCTGCAGTACACCCAGGTGTGTTAGCAAAGCAAATGAATATTTGCTTTGCTAACACAGAACCCCCGCTCAGCCAATCAGGAAGCCCAGGTGTAATACCGCGCACCTGATTGGCTGATGGTAGAGGCGATCCCATTGGCTGCCGTGCAGAACAGGAAGAAGACATGCACGGAGGAGTCCTGCATCCATCACCGTGCTACACGTCCCACAGCTCGCCGCCTGACCTGCTGCCTGACCCACCACCATGATGGGGTAAGTGCCATTCAGACAGCAGGCGGCAGGGTTTGCACAGTGGCTGCATATTATGGGTGCAAAGGCTGCAATTGATGGAGCATAGTTGGCTACATTTGCGTGGCACAGTGGCTGCATATTATGGGCACAGAGGCTGCAATTGATGTTGCACAGTTGGCTACATTTGATGAGCATAGAGGCTGCATATGATGGGCACAGAGGCTGCATATGATGGGCACAGAGGCTGCATATGATGGACACAGTTGGCTGCATATGATAGGCACAGTTGGCTGCATATTATGGGCACAGTTGGCTGCATATAACGGACACAGAGGCTGCATATGATGGGCACAGTTGGCTGCATATTATGGACACAGAGGCTGCATATGATGGGCACACTTGGCTGCATATGATGGACAGAGTGGCTGCATATGATGGACAGAGTGGCTGCATATGATGGGCACAGTGACTGCAATTGAGGTTTTGTTTGCGCCCCACAAAAAATTTGAGCACCAGTCACCACTGCTCCCCACAGGGGGTAGGACACGAGGCTGCTCTCAATAAGAAGCACATAAATTATTGTATCCTCCAGGATCGAGTCAGACACCTAGGTACCAAGAAGTGTGGGGCTGAATTCAAAGTTCCATAGATAACGATGAAGGGGGTCAGACTGTAGGGACTTCAGTGATAGAGCTCATGGCAGCAAGTCTCCTTAGAAGGATACATGGAACTGCCGAGTCTGCTTTTGCTTTCTGCACTGCTGGGACTTGTAGTTCTGTGTGACGTTCTGAACACTGGGACTTTATTCTCTGCTCTTTCTTCAACAACTGTTTGTGTGGCCCTGAAGCTGAGGCCAAGACATAGTCCTCCGAGGACCTGCGATGGCTTTGTAAAGGAACCCTGCCCTCTGGACCTTCTTTTCCCTGCCACCCTGCCTGGACTTCCTCTGATGAGGCCACAGTTGGCTGTTGAGTCACTGTATTTGTTGCCCTGTGATCCTGGATTAAAATGTTACTAAACCCACAACAGTAAAATCAGTCTGTATATGCAGTAAAGCATGCTTGTTATACTCACTGTGGAACCTAAGGGGTTATACCTCTGCATGATGTAAAAAGGCTGTTTGATCCTGTATGCACAGATCCTCCTCCTCTTCCGCTGACTCCAGAACATGTTGGGATAAGAGAGCTACTGGAGTCAGGCTGCACACAGTTTGGTGTGTATTGATAGGGAGTTTTTTTTACTTGGGAGAGTACATGTGATCAGCACAGGGCCAATCAGCACTGCCCAGACAAAGGGTCAGGGGCCCTTGATCCTGATAGGACAGCTCAGTGCAGTATAAAAACCCCTCCTACAAGCTTTAAGCAGGAACTGAAAGAAGTCACAATTCTGCTCTAACTGCTGTTCCGAACAGCTATTTAGCAGTTTATATTTACTAAAACTATTGCATTTCCATGTTCTGTGTACTGTGGGAGACCAGATATAGTGAATGCAGGGTCCTGGGTTTAGCAACACTTTAAGTCCTTGCTGCACCAGATTGTGGCCTGCTACTCATGGTGCATGGATTGTTGCCCTGTGACTCTGGACTATCCTTGCTGCACTAGATTGCTGCCCTGTGCCCCTCGGCTTAACGTTTGCTGCCTCAGATTATAGCCTGCTACTCTCTGTGTATGTATTGTTGCCCTGTGTCTCTGGACTAAGCCCCTGCTGTACTGGATTGCTGCCTTGTGCCTCTGGATTTATCCCTTAACCACTTAAGCCCCGGACCATTTTGCTGGCTTAAGACCAGAGCACTTTTTGTGATTCGGCACTGTGGCGCTTTAACTGACAATTGCGCAGTCGTGTGACGTGGCTCCCAAACAAAATTGACGTCCTTTTTTCCCCACAAATAGAGCTTTCTATAAACAAAAAAAGAGTGACAATTGTGAAAAAAAATTTTTTTTTTACTTTTTGCTATAATAAATATCCCCAAAAAATATATAAAAAAACATTTTTTTTCCTCAGTTTAGGCCGATATGTATTCTTCTAAATATTTTTGGTAAAAAAAAAAAAAAAAATATCGCAATAAGCGCGTATTGATTGGTTGGCGCAAAAGTTAAAGCGTTTACAAAATAGGGGATAGTTTTATGGCATTTTTATTAATTATTTTTTTTACTAGTAATGGTGGCGATCAGCGATTTTTATTGTGACTGTGACATTATGGCGGACGCATAGGACATTTTTGACACATTTTTGGGACCACTGTCATTTATACAGCAAATCAGTGCTATACAAATGCACTTATTCCTGTGTAAATGACACTTGCAGTGAAGGGGTTAACCAGGAGGTGGCAGTGCAGGGGATAAGTGTGTCCTAGGGGCATGTTTCTAACTGTGGGGGGCGTGGGTGTGATTTACAGATCACTGATCTCTGCTCCAATCACAGGGAGCAGAGATCAGTGTCATTTGTTGCTAGGCAAGTTGGGGAGTTGCTGTTTACATCGGCATCTCCCCTTTCTCCCTCCCCGTGAGATGATCACAGGTATCCCCATGGCGATCCAGTCCCACGGTCGGACTCACGGGGGTCCCGACTGGCACGCACCCAATGGCACGGCGGCAATTTTAAATGGACGTACCTGTACGCCAGTTTGCCTGTCCGTGCCATTCTGCCGATGTAGATCGTCGTGCGCAGGTTGGAAAGCGGTTCATTTTCCCTATTGCCACCCTGGTATATATATCTGTGTGTCTCCCATGATGTTGGAATTATTTCCTTTTTTTTTAAATACTTTTTATTTCATATATCTGCATTTACAAACATTAACAATATCACAATTCATCATTATCAATTCCTTTGTTTCTTTCATATTAATAAATGCCCATCAAAAAACCAAGAATAAATCACTATACGTTTCATTTCACCCTGAAAAAACACTAACTTGCTTCTCAAAAACAAAAGTTTCTTAGACCACCGGTAAAATATTCATTTTCTATTTTATCTTTTGATATTTTCCATTATTTAGCATATACATTACTAAAACCATTTTAACTTTGTTACATATTTGGAATTGTTTAGTTTTTAACTGCAGTACGAAGTAATTATTTTTCCAAATATAAAGAAATACACATGTTGTGTATCTCAACAAAAACTTGACTTGATTTTAATAGTCTTATCAATGGTTTGGTCATGATATATATTTAAAATAGTGCAACAATTAAAAAATCATGAACAGTTAATATCCTCTACACATACAATAGTGTACCCTTGTGTATTAGATAGCAAAAACATACCGGTATATAGGTTATAAATACAAAATACTCATTCCTTGCAGTATAGAGTCACATAGCATATACCTATATGAAAAAAACTCTGCACAGAACACACACCCAGTGTATGAACAGTGAGTCCAAGTGTATAAGTCACAGTAGACTACTTTTTATAGAAAACTGAACAAAAGTCCTCCACAAATGAAACATAAAGATTCAGAAAAGATCCATTACTGGGTCCATTGCAATAGTGCTTGAGCCACCACCGAAACACAATAAAATTTGCCGCTTACCAGAAGGGCATGAACCCCCACTACAGAGGGTCACAGAAGGCCTTTAAATATGAGCACGTCTTCCAGCCTGGCGGGGTCCTTAATGCTCTCCCTGCATCACCACTCCAAATAAGGGTTGTAAAGTAAATACTCCCAGGGGTCTTTCTTATAGATCCAAAAGGACTCAGGGTGGAGACATCAAAGCCATAAAAGAGAGATAGAACTCCAAATAGTGTAAAACCCTTTATTACCAGAGATAAAAAAAAAAAAAATTGCACTTACAGTGTATAAAAGATCAGAAAGCCTCGAGTCCGTTGCGCCGGCCGGACGCACACAGACAGACCCGTTCTCCTGGAACCGTTACAAACACGAGGTGACGTTTAGCGTATCGCTCAGCCCTACGTGTTTCGCAAAACAAAATTGCGTCATCCAGTGCCCCCTGGGAGAGCATTAAGGACCCCGCCAGGCTGGAAGACGTGCTCATATCTAAAGGCCTTCTGTGACCCTCTGTAGTGGGGGGTCATGCCCTTCTGGTAAGCGGCAAATTTAATTGTGTTTCCGTGGTGGCTCAAGCACTATTGCAATGGACCCAGTAATGGATCTTTTCTGAATCTTTATGTTTCATTTGTGGAGGACTTTTGTTCACAGTTTTCTATAAAAAGTAGTGTACTGTGACTTATACACTTGGACTCACTATTCATACACTGGGTGTGTGTTTTGTGCAGAGATTTTTTCACATAGGTATATGCTATGTGACTCTATACTGCAAGGAATGGGTGTTTTGTATTTATAACCTATATATGTTTTTGCTATCTAATACACAAGGGTACACTATTTTATGTGTAGAGGATATTAACTGTTCACAATTTTTTAATTGTTGCACTATTTTAATTGTTGCACTATTTGATGTTTATATAAGTTAGCGCGGCTTAGTATATTTTTTGTTTTGTTTTTCCTGTAGTTATGTGACACAGTTAAGCTGCAGCAAAACTTCTTTTATTTAGGAGCTTCATATATGATTAATTTTTACGTTTTACCTTAGCGCAGTTTTTTTTCCTTCTTTTTTGCATGATATATATTTAACGGCTTCCGGACCAGCCGGCACAGTTTTACGTGACCAGGACACACAGAACAGGGTTGAGTGTGTGTAAACACACACTTCCCTGTTCTGTTCTGACAGGAGTGACAGATTGTGTGTTCCTATTAGCTAAAAAACATGATATGTCACTTCCTGTAGTTAGTCCCTCCCCCTTCAGTTAGAATCTCATCTCAGGGAACAAAGTTAACCCCTTCACCGCCCCAGTGTTAACCCCTGAGTGTATATACCTAAGGGGGAGCACGAGAAGTCATTTTATTTGACGCACAAGAAGTCACTTTATTTTTGATATAAAGTAGCATCACCTGGAAACCAGCACAAGTCACTTTTATGGAAATATGAACACTGGATTAATATTGAAAGCATATATATACCATTTTTTTATTTTTAGTTAGATCTACTTGGTAATTAAGCAGTCCATTTAATTCACAGTTTTTATTTAATTATTATTATTATACAGGTTTTATATAGCGCCAACAGTTTGCTCAGCGCTTTACAACATGAGGGCAGACATTACAGTTACATTACAATTTGGTACAAGAGGAATCAGAGGGCCCTACTCGTTAGAGCTTACAATCTAAAAAGGAAGGGGCAATTTATACAAAAGGTAATAGCTGTGGGGGATGAGCTGATGGAGGAAGTAAAACAGTGTTAGTTAGAAGCAGGATAGGCTTCTTTGAAGAGAAGGGTTTTCATGGATCGTCTAAAGATGGATAGATTAGGGGACAGTCGGACAGATTGGGGTAGGGAGTTCCAAAGGATGGGAGAAGCTCTAGAGAAATCCTGGAGGCAAGCATGGGAGGAGGTGACGAGGGAGCTAGAGAGCAGGAGGTCCGATTTAATGATTGTATATTCATCAATGTTATATATTTTTTCTATATATATAATAATTTTTTTGTCACTTGATTCACTTGCATATTAAGCCCTTGTACACACGGTCGGACATTCCGACGGAATGTGTCCTATCGGACCGTTTGTCGGATATTCCGACTGTGTGTGGTCTCCATCGGACTGTTTCCGTCGGAATATCGGTCGGAATATCCGTCGGAGCAACTTTTCCAACTTGCCGGTAAAATTTTCAGACAAAATGCTCCTATCGGACATACTCCGATCATGTGTAGCCTACTCCGACGGAAAAAGTGCCACGCATGCTCAGATCAAATTCCTAGACCAAAGCTATTGGCTACTAGCCTTAACGTAGTCCCGTCGTAACAAAATAACGTCTTTACGTTATGTACAATCGGATTTTCCGACAACTTAGTCCGACCGTGTGTATGCAACATCACTTCCGGACCTCTTCCAGAATTAATCCGTCGGAATTTCTCAGACGGATTTGGTTGTCGGAATCTCCGACCGTGTGTACAAGGGCTCAGAGTTCACTTTTTATTAACACTAGGTTATCAGCCACTATTTACTTTGTGATAATGGACCATTTTTTGATGTGGATACAGAGTGTTTTTATTGGTATACAGGATACTTGCAAATAGGATATAATTATACTGCTTAGGGATTCACACTTCCGTCATTATTTGTCCTGTACAGACAACACATTATCTGCTTAAAAATAGGAACTCATTATAGTGTCTAAAGATTCATATTTCTCCTCCTTTATTGTCTCAAATAGATTAACATATTCATATATATTGTCGTATATTTAGCATTACCACAGTTGGCTGATATACATGTTATATTCATAAGCAGTGCCAATATCCCCATCTTTTTGATTGTATATTCCTTGGGACACCGCTAGTGGAGTCTTTATTTGGGGAGGCTGCAGCTTCATGCATACCTAAGCGTGGAATTTTTAGATTTATATAATATTCGCTATTGTCTTCATGATTCTCTGCATGGCCATTAAGGAAGCGAGATCCTGAGACCCATCACCTGATTTGCTGAGAGAAGAGATCCTATTGGCCGTCGAGGAGGAGGAGGGAGGAGATGCAGGCAAAACTGGCGTGAAGCCCAGGAGGAAGAGACAGGGCAGGGTGAAACTGCCGCCAGATGCCCGGGGCTGTTAATCAACTGGGGGCGAGGAGTGCCTGTGTCCTGACCTACCGACTGACTGGGGTGATTGTTTGTCACCCCCCCCACTAAAATAATATACCACCAGCCGTCACTGGACATTTCTATTCATGCTGTGACTTTATAAAGAAAACTTACTGTATGACCATTCACCCCTATTGTTCGGATACACCTGGAATGTATTTAGCTGATGTAAACTGAAAGTTCACTTGGGCTTTAATAAAAGATGAATTCTAATTGATTGAAATGCCTCTGTTTCAGTAGACTTTTATGTTCAAGTGGTTAACAAGACAGGCCCATCACTCTGCGTAGTGAATTGACTGTATAAATCAACTGATGAGTCAGTGAAACTTTTCTACAGAACAGCATTGATCACACATTAAATCACACTGTCTTTATAAAGAGTGTCCCTCTAATTAGAGGGATTCACAGATTGCGTCCATGCAGCTGTCATGCCATAAAGTCAGACTGCAAGCAAAGAATCAGTGACACAAACTGCATTGTAGAAGTAAAGCAGCATTGCTGTGATCACTGCCCCCCACCCCTCCTGCCCTGCAGCGCTCTGCTCTGCAGCCATCTACAGCACCATGGAGAGCTCCTGAACACAGTCTGCAGCTGCGTACTGCGTCCTGGCACGCTAACCGGCTCTGCTAGCCTGCTCTCATTGAAATGCATAACTCTGCTGCAGGCTGCCATAAACAGCATCATCACTGTAATAAGATGGCCCAACAATAATAATCAGTGCAGTGTAAAATATACACATCATTTACTAAATGCATCAAAATATGCTGCAGGTGCTTTTCCTATTCTGCAATGCTCCCAGGTTGCCAAAGAAGCTTTGTTTAAAAAGGAAAGAATTGGATATTTTTAATTGAGTTAAAACAATCTTAATACATTTAATATGTTTGCTTCTATATACATTTGGTATTGTAATAAATGTAGATTTCTGAATTAGCCACTCTTATCATCCTTCATCCCTGCCTAAAGTACCTTATCTAATCTATCTAAGCCTTAGAAGACATTATATATTATATATATATATATATATATATATATATATATATATATATATATATATATACACACACACACACACACACACACACACACACACAATGCTGTTAAAAAGTATTTTCCCCCTTTCTTATTTTTTTTTTTTGCATATTTGTCACACTTAAATGACTCAGATCATCAAACAGATTTTATTATTACACAAGGATAACCCAAGTAAATACAAAATGATGATAATTGATGGTTTCATTTATTAAGGCAAAAAAGCTGTCCAAACCTGCCTGGATTTATGTGAAAAAGTAACCTAAATTGTGCTTTGTTTGAACGATTTGGAGGTGGACTTGCTGTTGTGTTTCGGATTATTGTCCTGCTGCATAACCCAAGTTCTTTTGAGCTTGAGGTCATGAATTGATGGCCAGACATTCTCCTTTAGGATTTTCTGCTAGAGCTCAGAATTCATGGTTCCATCAATTATGGCAAGTCATCCAGGTCCTGAAGCTGCAAAGCAGCCCCAGACCATCACGCTACCAAAACCATGTCTGACTGTTGGTATGATGTTCTTGTTATGAAATGCTGTATTATGCCGCGTACACACGGTCAAACTGTTTGACGTACTTAGTCCGTTGAAACACATTTCAGCGGACAATCCGCTCGTGTGTGGGCTTCAGCGGACTTTTTCAGTGTGCAGTCCGGAGTACTAAGATTTTCGGTTTTTCCAAAAATCTGTCCGTCGTACTTTGGTTTCAGCGGACAATACGGTCGTCAGTATGCTAGTCGGACGGACTAAGAATGACACATGCCCAGAAAGGATTTACAGGGCGGAAGCGCTCTGTCTTGTAAAACTAGTTTTCGTATTGAAGCTAGCACATTCGTCATGCTGCTAATTTTGTGTTTTTTTAATATAGCACATTCTTTTCTTCTTCATAATGCAAGAAAAGTGAAGTAGCTTTGCTGCTTATATTCACACAGAGTTATCACAAATGTTTTTATTCATCCTCATCCTATGATTAATATTCCAATTCGAGAATAAATAAAAATAAAAGCGCGAATCATCTCTAACCAAACTTCCACTAACGCAAAGTCAGCAGAAGGAGCCCAAAGGGTGCTTTGCTGTGTCTTGGACTTCCTATTTCTAGTCCCGTCGTACGTGCTGTACGTCATCGCGCAAGCTTTCGTCGGACTGTTTGTGTATCCGTGTGTGGTCAAGTCCGTTCAGTGGAAAGTACGTCGGATTGTCCGTCGGATTGTATGACGGACTAAGTCCGTCATACAATCCGCTCGTGTGTACGCGGCATTAGTTTTAGGCTAGATGTAACGGGGGGCACACCTTCCAAAAAGTTACATTTTTGCCTCATCAGTCCACAGATCATTTGCCTAAAAGTCTTAGGCCGCGTACACACGGGCGGACTGTTCGCCCAACCTTGTTCGGCAAACAGTTTCATCAAACAGTCCGCTCAAAATTTGCATGAGCGGACTTGCCCACACACGAGCGGACTGTTTGACGAACAAGGTTGGGCAAACAGTTCGCTCAACTTTTGAAATGAACGGACTCGCCCACGTAAGGCGGAGGCAAGTCCTCCCATTTCGAGCGCGTGTACAGGTAGGCGGGGCCCGCGAAGGAGACGTCGCGGGCTCCGCCGCCTGGAATGGGCTTAAAGGGGAACCCCAACGCCGAAAAAAATCGGCGTGGGGGTTCCCCCCAAGTCCACACCAGACCCTTGTCCGAGCACGCTACCCGGCCGGCCAGGAAAGGGGGGCGAGCGAGCGCGCCCCCCCTCCTGAGCCGTACCAGGCCGCGTGCCCTCAACATGGGGGGGTGCCTTGGGGAAGGGGGGGGCCGCGCGGCCCCCCCACCCCAAAGCACCTTGTCCCCATGTTGATGAGGACAAGGGCCTCTTCCCGACAACCCTGGCCGTTGGTTGTCGGGGTCTGCGGGCGGGGGGCTTATCGGAATCCGGGAGCCCCCTTTAAGAAGGGGGCCCCCGGATACCGGCCCCCCACCCTATGTGAATGAGTATGGGGTACAATGTACCCCTACCCATTCACCTGTGAAATAAAGTACAAATAAAAACACAACACAGGGGGAAAAAATATTTTATTGCACAGCCGGGGGTCTTCCGTCTTCGGGGGTCTTCTCGCCGGACTCCTCCGCTATGTGTGTGTAGCTCTTTTGCCAGCGGAGGAGTCCGGCTTTCTTCCTCCCCGCCGCCGGCCTCTTCTCCCGACTTCGGGGGTCTTGTCCCCCTCTTCGGTTCTTCTGCCGGGCCACCGCGCCTGGTCCGGTGGCCCGGTCTTCTGTCGCCGTCTTCCGTTCTTCTGTCGCCGCCTTCGGTTCTTCTGCCGGGCCACCGCGCCTTCTTGTAGCTCTTTTACAGGCGGTGGCCCGGTCTTCTGTCGCCGTCGCCGCCTTCCGTTCTTGTTCTTCTTGTTCTTCTCCAGGCGATGTTGACACGTCGCTCCCTCCGGCCGGAATGCCAGAGCCGCCCTGCGCTGTGACTTATATAGTGACAATGGGGCGGGGTCACATGGTATATGTCACATGGGTTGATGTCACATGGTGACCCCGCCCCCTTACGATGTCATAGTCCCCATGTGACATCAACCCATGTGACCAACCCATGTGACATATACCATGTGACCCCGCCCCATTGTCACTATATAAGTGACCGCACAGCGCGTCCCCGGCATTCCGGCCGGAGAGCTCGTCGAGTCAACATCTCCAGGAGAAGAACAAGAAGAACAAGAAGAAGAACACGAACGGAAGGCGGCGACGGCGACAGAAGACCGGGCCACCGCCTGTAAAAGAGCTACAAGAAGGCGCGGTGGCCCGGCAGAAGAACCGAAGGCGGCGACAGAAGAACGGAAGACGGCGACAGAAGACCGGGCCACCGGACCAGGCGCGGTGGCCCGGCAGAAGAACCGAAGAGGGGGACAAGACCCCCGAAGTCGGGAGAAGAGGCCGGCGGCGGGGAGGAAGAAAGCCGGACTCCTCCGCTGGCAAAAGAGCTACACACACATAGCGGAGGAGTCCGGCGAGAAGACCCCCGAAGACGGAAGACCCCCGGCTGTGCAATAAAATATTTTTTCCCCCTGTGTTGTGTTTTTATTTGTACTTTATTTCACAGGTGAATGGGTAGGGGTACATTGTACCCCATACTCATTCACATAGGGTGGGGGGCCGGTATCCGGGGGCCCCCTTCTTAAAGGGGGCTCCCGGATTCCGATAAGCCCCCCGCCCGCAGACCCCGACAACCAACGGCCAGGGTTGTCGGGAAGAGGCCCTTGTCCTCATCAACATGGGGACAAGGTGCTTTGGGGTGGGGGGGCCGCGCGGCCCCCCCCTTCCCCAAGGCACCCCCCCATGTTGAGGGCACGCGGCCTGGTACGGCTCAGGAGGGGGGGCGCGCTCGCTCGCCCCCCTTTCCTGGCCGGCCGGGTAGCGTGCTCGGACAAGGGTCTGGTGTGGACTTGGGGGGAACCCCCACGCCGATTTTTTTCGGCGTTGGGGTTCCCCTTTAAGCCCATTCCAGGCGGCGGAGCCCGCGACGTCTTCTTCGCGGGCCCCGCCTACCTGTACACGCGCTCGAAATGGGCGGACTTTCCGAGCCGGAACAGTCCGCTCATTTCGAAAGTACAGCGGACAAGCCCACACACGGGCGGACTGTTCGCTCAAACACAGTTTCAGCGGACAGTTTTTCGGAATTTCCGAAAGACTTTGTCCGTCCAACTGTCCGCTGAAACTGTCCGCTGAAAGCCCACACACGAGCGGACTGTCCGCCCAAACACTGTTCAGCGGACAAGGTTGGGCGAACAGTCCGCCCGTGTGTACGCGGCCTTAAGGATTATCAAGATGTTTTTTGGTAAAAACGAGATGAGTCTTTGTGTTCTTTTTGGTCAGAAGTGGCTTTGGCCTTGGAACTCTCCCATGGATGCTATTTTTTCCCAGTCTCTTTCTTATTGTTGAACCATGAGCACTGATCTTACCTGAGGCAAGTGAGTCTTGCAGTGCTTTAGATGTTGTTCTGGGTTCTTTTATGATCTCCTGTATGAGTTGTCGTCATTCTCTTGGAGTAATTTTTGGAGGCTGGCCACTCCTGGGAAGGTTCACCACTGTTCCAAGTTATCTTCATTTGTGGATAATGGCTCTCCCTGTGGTTCACTGGACTTCCAAAGCCTTAGAAATGGCCTTGAAACCCTAAACCGATACATGTACATGACTTTGTTTCTAATCTGTTCTTGAATTTTTTTAGATTGTGGCATGATGTGAGGCTTTTTGTTATCTGTTAGCATGCTTCACTTTGTCAGACAGCTTCTATTTATGTGATTTCTTGATTCAACAGGTCTGGCAGTAATCTGGCCTGGATGTGGCAAGTGAAATCTAACTCAGCTTTCCAAAAGGTTGTGGTTAATCACAGTTCATTCATGATTCAGCACAGGAGGGTGCAATTGCTTTTTCACATAGGGCCAGGCAGGTTTGAACAGTTTTTTCCCTTAATAAATTAATTAATAATTTAAAAACTGCATCTTGGATTTACTCTGGTTATCTTTGTGTAATATTAAAATTAGTTTGATGATCTGAATCATTTAAGTGTGAGAAATATGCAAAAAAATAAAAAATCAGTAAGGGGGCAAATACATTGTCACAGCACTGTATACACTGTATATACTGCATCTCACAAAAGTAAGTACACCCCTCAAATTTTTGTAAATATTTTATTATATCTTTTCATGTGACAACACTGAAGAAATTACAATGTAAAGTAGTGAGTGTACAGCTTGTATAACCGGTTCCCGACCAGCGCACGCCGATGTATGTCGGCAGAATGGCACAGGCAGGCATATTGGCGTACAAATACATCCAATCTTCAATGCCGCCGTGTAAACAGCATTTCTCCATTCTGCCTAGCAACTAGGGACGCTGATCTCTGCTCCATGTGATTGGAGCAGAGATCAGTGTTCACTAAATGAAAGCCCAACCCCCCCCACAGTTAGCAACACACCCCTAGGAACACTTAACCCCTACACTGCCACCCACTGGTTAACCTCTTCACTGCCAGTGTCATTTACACAGGAATCACTGCATTTATATAGCAGTGATTACTGTAGAAATTACAATGGTCCCAAAAATGTTTAAAAAATGTCACAATGTCGCAGTCACAATAAAAATCGCTGATCACCGCCATTACTAGTAAAAAAAAAAAATAATAAAAAATTATTAATAAAAATGCCATAAAACTATCCCTATTTTGTAAACGCTATAACTTTTGCGCAAACCAATCAATAATCGCTTATTGCGATTTTTTTTTACCAAAAATATGTAGAAGAATACGTATCGACCTAAACTGAGGGAAAAAAATGTTTTTTTATATATTTTTGGGGGATATTTATTATAACAAAGTAAAAAATAATGCGTTTTTTTCAAAATTGTCGCTCTATTTTTGTTTATAGCGCAAAAAATAAAAACCGCAGAGGTGATCAAATACCACCAAAAGAAAGCTCTATTTTTGGGAAAAAAGGATGTCAATTTTGTTTGGGAGCCACGTCGCACGACTGCGCAATTGTCAGTTAAAGCGACGCAGTGCCGAATCGCAAAAAGGGGTCTGGTCTTTGACCAGCAAAATGGTCCGGTCTGTAAGTGGTTAACAGTGTAAATTTTCCATCCCCTCAAATTAACTCAACCCACAGCCATTACTGTGTAAACCGCTGGCAACAAAAGTGAGTACACCCCTAAGTGAAAATGTCCAAATTGGGTCCAGTTAGCCATTTTTCCTCCCTGGTGTAATGTGACGCATTAGTGTTACGAGGTCTCAGGTGTGAATGGGGAGCAGGTATGGTAAATTTGGTGTTATCGCTCTCTCTCTCATACTGATCACTGGAAGTTCAACATGGCACATCATGGCAAAGAACTCTCTGAGGATCTGAAAAAAAGAATTGTTGCTCTACATAAAGATGGCCTAGGCTATAAGAAGATTGCCAATACCCTGAAACTGAGCTGCAGCACGTGGCAAAGACCATACAGTGGTTTAACGGGACAGGTTCTACTCAGAACATGCCTCGCCATGGTCAACCAAAGAAGTTGAGTGCACGAGCTCAGCGTCATATCCAGAGGTTGTCTTCGGGAAATAGACGTATGAGTGCTGCAAGCATTGCTGCAGAGGTTTAAGGGATGGGGGGTCAGCCTGTCAATGCTCAGAAAATATCAGATTGGTCTGCATGACTGTCATCCCAGAAGGAAGCCTCTTTTAAGGATAATGCACAAAAAAACCTGCAAACAGTTTGCTGAAGACAAGCAGACTAAGGATATGGATTACTGGGACCATGTATTGTGGTTTGATGAGACCAAGATAAACTTATTTGGCCCAGATGGTGTCAAGCATATGTGGTGACAACCAGGTGAGGAGTACAAAGACAAGCATGTCTTCCCTACAGTCAAGCATGGTGGTGGGAGTGTCATGGCATGGGGATGCATGAGTGCTCCTGGAACTGGGGAGCTACAGTTCATTGAGGGAACAATGAATGTCAACATGTACTGTGACATACTGAAGCAGAGCATGGGCCGCAGGGCAGTATTCCAACATGATAACGACCCCGAACACATCTCCAAGATGACCACTGCTATGCTAAAGAAGCTGAGGGTAAAGGTGATGGACTGGCCAAGCATGTCTCCAGACCTAAACCCTATTGAGCATCCTTAAATGGAAGGTGGAGGAGCGCAAGGTCTCTAACATCTACCATCTCCGTGATGTCATCATGGAGGAGTGGAAGAGGAATCTAGTGGCCACCTGTGAAGCTCGGGTGAACTCCATGCCCAAGAGGATTAAGTCAGTGCTGGAAAAAAATGGTGGCCAAACAAAATATTGACACTTTGGGCCCAAATGTCACCCCCCCCCCCCCCCCTCATCGCCATAACAGATGCAAGAGGCAGATGTTCTGTTGTTCACATAAGTAACTGTGAAGGCTGATAACATTGTTTGTGATTTCAAGTCTGTGCACAGAAAGTTTCAAGGGCACTTGATATCTGGTAAGATCAATGGGTATTTTTCTCTAGTTGCAGAAAATGAACTTAAAGTGGATGTAAACCCCACATATACCCAGTGAAGTGACTGACCTCAGATGATACAGAGATTAAACAAATCCTTCTACATCATTTGCACCTGTTTATCTACAGCCGTCTTTCCCCTACATCCATTCAAAGTGTAGAAGTTACACAGGATCTCTCAGCTCTGAAAACCAGGGGGCGGAGAGCTGAAATTATATCAGTGAGGAGAGCTTTGAGAGCTGATTGGAGGGAAGAAACACTCCCTCTTTCATACAGCTCACAGGGACTGAGCTGAGGCTGTCAATCAGCTGGAGGTCTCTCCCCTGTCACTAAGGATGCAGTGGACAGAAATGACACTTAGTGCTCTGGATTGAGACAGACATGCACTACAGATAGATATGCTTTGTTCATATTTCATGTCTGAGGTTTACAAACACTTTAGCTTAAAAAAAAAAAAAAAAAGATAAAAAAAATGCAGTCACCATGTGTAAGGTGAATACAAATAGACAGGGCACTGGATCAATAATGTCAAAGTAAAAAAAAAAAAAAAAAAAAAAAAAAAAAGAAAAAAAAAGGAAAGTTTATTAAAACATCACTGGAAGACTTGCATGACAGTCTCTGGGGAGCACTTCAGAGGTGAAATAGTGAAGCTGTAAACAGCAGGCACAAACCAGGGACTACTGAGTTGGATGGTGATATGCCACACCGGTGTGGATCGAGAAGCTGTCAGCATGTGCACACTGCCCTCTGTCTTGCACAGTGAGATCGATGCTGCAAACTAGGAGAGCTGAGTAGCATTGGCGTTGGACTCACAGGGACTTAGAACAGCAAGGTGACTGGGGGATCCACTCAACAGCAGTGTGAGATGTGGGAACGCTGGGCCAGGAGATGGAATGCCAGACCTCCAGGGGTACATACTGCTGTGAGCGTGTGACGCTTCCCTCTGGACTGTTGGAAGAGCCCAAAGTCAGTGGATTGAGTGGGCTGACGAACATGTTTCAGGGATCTGCCCCTTTGTTAACGTCATCTGAGGTAAATGATAAGGACACAGGAAAAATAAAATGTTTAGGTAGCTAACATTAGAGCATATGGTGTGCAGCCTCCATGTTCTGCAACTCAAGAATAATGTTTAGAAGACAAAGAGATCCCATTATTCCAAACACTACTCCAGTCATCTATAGATTAGGTCCTCGCCAACCAACAGCCTGTCCGCAACCTTCAGACATCCAAAAAAAACAAACAGCCACACAGCAATGATGTCACTCTGAAACCAACTTTAGTCTCCAGCCAAAACACGAGATGGTCCATGCTTGAATACCACCCTTTAATCAACTAAAATGTACTGCAGATTTAGTCGACTAAACAGGACTAATGCCATGTACACACAACTGTATTTTCAACAGCAAAGGTCCGACGGAACGAATCCGCCGGACAATTTGATCGTGTGTGGGCTTCATCTGACCTTTGCTGTCTAAAAATCAGACGGACTTTAGAAATAGAACATGTTTCAAATGTTTCCACCGGAACCAGTTCCTATTGAGAAATCCGTTCGTGTGTATGCTGGTCCAACAGACACAAACCGACGCTAGGGCAGACATTGGCTGCTGGCTATGAACTTCCTTATTCTAGTCTAGACGTATGTCATTACGTTAGAATCCGTCGGACTTTGGTGTGATTGTGTGTGTCCAAGTCTGTTTATTCGGAAAGTTTGTCGTAACTCTGCTGAAAGTCCGTCGGGAAGAGCGTCGGACCTAGTCTGCCGGAAAGTCCGGTCGTGTGTACGTGGCATAAAACTCAAACAATTGCAGACAGCTAAAATGGGACTAAAACTAAAATGCCGTTTTAGTCAAAAGATTAGGGCTAAAACTAAATCAAAATTTGCTGCCAAAAAGAAAACTGCTTACATGTGCTATATGATGGGTGCTCTTATTATTGTGATGTTTTACTTGGTCATAGGAGGGTGCGCTTTAGGAATAAAAATTGGCACTGATAACTATGTAATGTGCCCTTCTCTACTTATAGGAGATGTTCACTTAGCCCCTGTACACACGGTCGGAGATTTCCACAACCAAATCCGTCGGATTTTGCCCGTCGGATTCTGTCCGTCGGATCTTGTCCGAAACTGTTGCATACACACGGTCGGACAAAGTTGGCGAAAAATCCGATCTTTCAGAACGTGATGACGTAATTTCCTTACGATGGGACTACATTCAGGCTAGTAGCCAATAGCTTTGATGTAGGAATTTGATCTGAGCATGCGTGGCACTTGGTCCGATCAAAATTCTCTACACATGATCGGAGTATGTCCGATCGGCCCAGTTGGTCGGGAAATATTTCCAACATGTTGGAAAATTGGGTCCGACGGATATTCCGACGGAATCAGTCCGATGCATACCACACACAGTCGGATTATGCGACGAAACGGTCCAATAGGACACATTCCGACGGATTCTCCGACCGTGTGTACAAGGGCTAACACGTTCTTTGTTTTTTGTAACCACAACATTTATGGAGCATTTGCTTTTTATTATGTATAATGGGTACTCCTGCTCTACTATGGAATGGTAAAATATATGTATAAGGTGCTGCAGACACCATATGAGTCAAACACTACTCAATGTGAAACAAATGGTAAAGTGATTGGTGTTGCGCTCCTAACAAAATATAAATTAATAACATGAAAAGAGTTCTCAATGAGAGAAATAAAAAACTGTGTCCACTACGTGACAAAATTCATCAATAAATATATATAAAAACAGTCCGCTGTGTCATAAAGTAAAATTCATCAACAAAAAAAGTGCTAGTGTGCAAACGGGTAATCACATGCAGGTGTGAATAAAACAGTACAAACACAGAAGCAATCGTGACTGTGATTTTTAAATCAACCGTGAAAAAAAATAAACAAATTGATGAATATATAAAAAAAAATAAAAAATTATATTAAATATTTAATATTATAAATATTGGCATATTTTATTTTTATATTCATAAATTTGTTTACAATTTTGAAGCAAGTCTTATTTCTAAGTCCGCCAGACTTTTGGGAAGAAAAAAAGTCTGCTGGAGCCCACACACGATCAAATTGTATTGGATAGTCTGTACGCTGCATTAGACCTACTTTTCTCACCAGCTAACCAGTAATACGAAAGCACCCTGAAGCAAGTCAAATGGAGGTCATAGAGAAGTAAATTGCAGCACAAAAGCACCATTCAATTAATTGTGGATGATCTCAGAAGCCTCTCAAATGGATGTCAAAAACAAGCTCATTAAAGTCCACCAGTCTATAATAAGGCTTACCTGTAGGTACTGGAAATCACTCCTAAACTTCTGGAGACAAATTTACCATATATGCTTGCGCCTAAGTCATTGGCGCAAGCGCACTAAAGAAAGGGCACGTGCTCCCCTGCACGGGCATGAGAGTGATGTCACTCGACTCTGGCCAGTCACAGAGCCGGAGTCCAAAGCCCCGGAAGAAAGAGGGGTGAAGATGGATACGGCCACCAGCGGGAACATTGCAGACTTCGTTTGCAGGTAAGTTGCACATAATGGGCTAGTCTGCTTTTACTTTGCATTTAAAGAGAAAGTAAAACCGATCAAGGTGTGCTGTGTGTGGCGGCCGCGATTTCTGATCAATGGTCCCAAAAAAGTGTCCGATCCGTCCGCCGCAATGTTGCAGTTCCACTAAAAAGCGCAGATTGCCACCATTACTAGTAAAAAATAAAAATAAAAAATAAAAATGCCATAAATCTATCCCCTATTTTGCTGACGCCATAACTTTTGCGCAAACCAATCAATATAAGCTTATTGCGATTTTTTTTTTAATCAAAAATATGTAGAATATATATTAGCCTAAACCGATTGTAGCACTGACCCACGAAGGAACTGCTGGTTTGATTTGGGCCTGCACTCTGCTAATAAACCCCACTAACTTGACTCAGTCCCCTTGACACAGCTGTGGTGCAATACAATACAGTACAATATAATATAACACAATATACCTGTATTGTCACCTCAGGATCCACTGGCTGGGAGAAACCAATAGAATAGAACCAATAGAAACCAATACCAATACTCCACACAACGGGGTACTTAACCAAAGTATATTTTACTGTATATGTTGGCAAACAGGTGGATTACAATAATTGTGCTGTCATCCCAACATAGAATGACAGAACAATGAAATTTTATAAAACAATTATAAACAATATAAATACAAGGGGGCTCCCCCTACTTTTATAGCTATTTGTGAGATCTCATCAAAAGTACCCAGTCTTTAGTCTTCTTGTCTTCTGCTAGCTATAATAATTTCTTATAATTTGTAATTCAAGAAGTAAAGTAATTAAAGTTAAGTTAAAGATGATCCTGGTGTTGCTTCCATAACTATGATACAAGGTTTGAGATGCAATAGCAGATAGGCCTTATGCCTGCCTAGTGTCAGTTGCTATACTCCTCCTCCGTAGGACTATGGATCCCAGCGATGCCTGGATATAAGTCTGACTAGGTGCAAAAGTTAATAAACTATGGGCCGCAACCCGCTCACCAATTCGATCGGAAGCTTGGTATGGTAGCTCTGGTCCGGTGTTTGCAGCTTGCTTCTATGTCAGCCGGCTCCGTCACTCCGCTCCGTTCCGATAGGTGGACCCGGTCTTCCGATGCTCAAACGAGTGTCTCTGGATCTTCTCAATCCGGTCACTGTGTATCTGTCACCGTCAAGTCACTCACACAATCGAGCGGGGTTGCGCTCCACAATGGCTGTAGGCCGTTTCCTCCGGGAGACCTCCTCACAAGTCCTCACAGACTAGCCATGCGTTCCCAAGAGACCTAAGATGGCCACTCGGGCTCCATTTATGTCCTACCCAGCATGCACTGTCAGAGAGGGTGCCCATGGGTAGGTCACCCTCCATCCTGGGTAAAAAAGGTCAACTCTCAAGTGTAAATAGCAGTCACTTCCTGTAAATAGTTCAATGCTTTGTAAAAGCAAAAATCATTTAAGTCCCATATCAGTGTTTGGCCGCTAGATGGCGCCAAACACTAAGCCATAGAGACTTCCATAGACTTTCATTATAAATGCTTATATAATTTAGTAGGCAAGGACTACCCGATGAAGAATTTTTAAAAAAAAAACATTTTTGGGATATTTATTGTAGTAGAGTAAAAAATATTGTTTTTTTTCAAAAAATTGTTGCTCTTTTTTCATTTATAGTGTAAAAATTAAAGCCGCAGAGGTGATCAAATACCAACAAAAAAAAGTTCTATTTGTGGGAAAAAAAAGACATCAATTTTGTTTGGGTACAGCGTCGCATGACTGCACAATTGTCAATTAAAGCGATGTAGTGCAGTATCGCAAAAAATGGCCTGGTCATTAAGGGGGGAAATCTTCCGGGGTTGTGTATATACTGCGGCAGGTTGGCACTATTGTGCAAAACTGCGTACCTGACAAAAGACAACATTTAGATCTGCTGTTCCTAGTGATCTCTGTGTTGTCCCAGCAAGCCCCCCCCCCCCCCCACACACATTTAGAACACACCAAGGGACACACAGTTAACCCCTTGATCGCCCCCTAGTGTTAACCCCTTCCCTGCCAGTGTAATTTATACATTGATCTGTGCATTTTTTTAGCATTAATCACTGTAATAATGTCAGTGGTCCCCAAAAAGTGTCACTTGGAATTAGATTTGTCCGCCACAATGTCACAGTCCCACTAAAAATCGCAGATCGCTGCCATTACCAGTAAAAACATAAAAATTATAATAAGTCCATAAATCTATCCCCTATTTGAGTGTTTCTCAACTCTAGTCCTCAAAGCGTCCCAATATGTTTTCAGGCTTTCCATTATTTTGCATAGGAGATTTGATCAGTTTCACTGCTTAGTAATTACCATAGCTGTTTCATCTGAGGGAAATCCTGAAAACGTGACCTGTTGGGGCTCCTTGATGACTGGAGTTGAGAAACACTACCCTATTTTGTTAATGCTATACCTTTTGCTCAAAACGATCAATATATGCTTATTGCAATTTATTTTTTACCAAAAATATGTAGCAGAATACATATTGTCCTAAACTGATAAATACATTTGTTTTTTTTAATCTTTTTTGGATATGTTTTATAGCAAAAAGTAAAAAATTGTTTTAATTTCAAAATTGTCGGTCTTGTTTTGTTTATAGCGCAAAAAATAAAAAACCACAGAGGTGATCAAATACCACCAAAAGAAAGCTCTATTTGTGGGAAAAAAGGACATTAATTTTTTTTGGGTACCACGTCGCCCGGCCGCGCAATTGTCAGTTAAAGCACCGCAGTGCCGTATGGCAAAAAATGGCCTGGTCATTAAGGGGGTTAATCCTTCCGAAGCTGAAATGGTTAAGGAGTTAGCTGGGCACTGCATCCTTAACAACAAATCAGCTGTCAATGGGCTTCCCTGCTGAGAGCTGAATGAAAAATAAAAAAACATTGCCGGCAATAGAAAAAAGTGAAGAAAAAAATGTGCGGGGTCGGTGACGTCACAAGGGGGCGGTGTCACCAGGTGACATTGCCAGGTGGTTCCGCCCCTTACCTATATAAGAACTGTCAAGCGGCGATTACAATTCGCTGTTGGCAGAGCATTTTTATGTTATTTTTTTGGGTCCCGCGGTGGCGTCGGCGTTGTGGTTGATGATGGATCTACATCCGGAGACATTGGTTTTATTTTTATTTTTATTAAAGGCATTGTCAACAACTGTGTGTGTGTGTGTGTGTGTGTGTTTATTTCTTTATGAAATTTTTTTGGTGAATGGGTAGGGGAACTATGGGGGGGGGCTAGGATCTGGGGACCCACTTATTAAAGGGCGCTCCAGATTCTGATAAGCCCCTTGACTGCAGATGCCCACAACCACAACCCAGGATGGTCGGGAAGAGGCTCTTGTCCCCATCAACATGGAATGCTTTAGAGTGGGGGGCATGTGGCCTACTATAGTTCAGGAGGGCGAGGCCACTCTCCGCTCACCCCCCCTTTCCTGACCTGCTGGACTGCATGCTCGGATGAGGGTCTGGTATGAATCTTGGGGGGGACCCCAAGCCATACATTTGAATGGATCTTTTTTGTTCTTCAGAAATTAGTGTCGCTGCAGCAGGTTCTATACAGTACATGAATGTGCCACTTTACAGGCAGACAAAGGGGACCCCCCAGGCACTATATTTATAGTTCATTTTTATTGTTTTACTTTAAGCATCATTACAATAACTGCTCCTTTAACCACTTGCCTACTGGGCACTTAAACACCCCTCCTGCCCAGACCAATTTTCAGCTTTCGGTGCTCTCACACTTTGAATGACAATTACAGTCATGCAACACTGTACCCGAATTAAATTTTTGTCCTTTTTTTCCCACAAATAGAGCTTTCTTTTGGTGGTATTTGATCACCTCTGAGTTTTTTATTTTTTGCGCTATAAATGAAAAAAGACCGAAAATTTTGAAAAAAAAACAACACATTTTTCTTTGTTTCTGTGATAAAATTTTTCAAATTATTAATTTTTCTTCATAAATTTTGGCCACAATTTATATTGCTACATATGTTTGGTAAAAATAACCCAAATAAGTAGATATTATTTGGTGTTTGTGAAAGTTAGAGTGTGGTGCGAATCACACAAAATTGATCACATCTGATGTACTGGTGGTCTATCTCATTTCTTGTGACCCGAACAAGCCAGGAAAGTACAAATACCCCCAAAATGACCCCTTTTTTGAAAGTAGACATTCCAAGGTATTTAGTAAGAGGCATGGTGAGCTTTTTGATGTTGTAATTTTTTTCCACAATTCTTCGCAAAATGAAGATTTTTTTATTTTATTTTCATTTTTTCCACAAAATTGCCATTGTAATAGGTTATTTCTCTCACATGGCATGTGTATACCACAAATAATTGCCACTAGATAAATTCTGCTACTCCTCCTGAGTATTACGATAGCACATGTGTGGGACTTTTCCACAGCCTGACCACATAGAGAGGCCCAACATACAGGGAGCACTGTCACGTGTTCTAGGGGCATAAATTACACATCTAACTTGTTGACTACCTATTACACTTTTGAAGGCCCTGGAGCACCAGTACAATGACACGCGACACCGACGTGGCACTGATGACAGAGGGCACTGATACGTGGCACTGATACATGGCACTGATGACAGATGCCACTAATACGTGGCACTGATGACACGTGACACTGACAGATGGCACTAATATGTGGCACTGATGACAGATGACTTATACGTGGCACTGACACGTGGCACTGATGACACATGGCACTAATACGTGGCACTGATGACAGATGGCACTAATACGTGGCACTGATGACAGATGGCACTAATATGTGGCACTGATGACAGATGGCACTTATACGTGGCACTGGGGACAGGTGGCACTGGGGACAGATGGCACTGGGGACAGATGATAGTGGGGGCAGGTAGGCACTTTATTTTCCTTTTATTATTTATTTTTTTACACTAACCGCTGTGAGATCTTACAGCGGTTCATCTCTCCTTCCTCACACGCTGTCTGTGTGAGGAGGGAGAGCGGCGATGAGAGATGATCTCATATGTTTACATATGAGATAATCTCTCATTGGGCACACCGATCGCGCTGTAAACGGCCGCTGTGATTGGCCGTTTACAGCGATCTGTGACTGGCTGTGTCCGGGGGACACGGCCAGCACAGAACGGGAAGTGCAGCGTGCAGAGGGGAAGTAAACAGGAGGAGGACATCCAGGGACGACCTCCCAGCAGTTAGCGTCCGCTCTGTAGCAGTCTTTCGGCTATACGGCGGGCGCAAAGTGGTTAAAAACGATAATTAAAAAAAAAAAGTTTGCATTGATACATTTGCCCCAGGGCAGTACCCGGCCCCCATACCCTTTTTATGGCGAATAACTTGCATATAAGCCTTCAACATGGGGACTTTTCAAGTTGGGGTCCCATAGACTTCAACGGGGTTCGTTGTTTGGGTCTACACTTTTTGTGATGTTCGGCTGTTCTGGTGCCCCAAACCAGGGGGTGTTCGGGCCCATCTCAACTGATCAACAGGTGCAGTCAGCTGTATCTACAACCTTTTCCTTACTTCTTTGATGTTCAACCTTGGCCCGGATTTTGGAGTTTGTCTGCGATCTGTATTCCAATTTGGTGCCATGCATGGTTGCCTGCCAATTGAGTATCACTATCTGGCCCCTCACAAGTTGCACCCTAGCATCAGAACATCACCAGCGGCTCTGAAGAACACCTGATGCTCCAAGGTTTAACTTCATGGGGATTCCATAAGTGACACTTGTTCTGGGTCAGCAATTCAAAAAGTAGTGAAACCAGTGGTCCTAAAGAACAACAAGGCAACCAGCATTTTCAGGAAGAGGCCAACAAAAACAGTCAGGTTATTTCTCTAACAACAGCTGTAATTTAAGAAGTTATATGTACAGTGCTTTACAGTTACAGTTTACCTTCCCTTTTATGTTAACTACTCATATTATTTCCCTTACAACCTCCCCTGAGATCTCATACTTTATTTTCAAGATCAGCTGTTACTGTATAGCCTGCCTGCGGTAATGTCAGGCCCCATTCCCAAATTTGTGCTTGCTCCAGCGGACTCCTATTATCAGCCCCATGCATGCTCCCGGCTCTCAACAGGAGGTATTGCAGATAATGGAACACTTTGGTGGCTTTGGGCAGGGTGGGCAGATAAAAGGCAAACATTTTGAAAATAAGGTATGAAATCTTAGCAGGGGGGATAGATGATGTCCTTGAGGCTGTGGGAAGGTTGCAGAGGGTTAATATAAGAGTGAAGTTATGCTTTAGACTATGTTATCTGAAGCTAAATGAATGTTTAAACCTCACTGCACTGACTCAGTTATTTTTTTTAGGAACACATTTTCTGAATACCCACAGCAAGTGCTTTAATGGAGACCTGAGAAAATCAAAGTGCCATTGCAGACCTACTCCGACCACTACTACTCCCCTGGCTTGATTTTTCTTATGACAGGTTTTCTTTAACGGGAATCTATCTATAGTGATGGACGAACTTCCGACGGGACGTTTCGCGAACGCGGACTATAGTTCGCGAACCGTAATGTTTGCAGCGGGCCCCATTGACTTCAATGGGAGGCGAACTTTGCAAACCTACAGGTCAAATTTGCAGCCACAAAATAATTACTAGCTGTGCAAACATAGTCCCACCACATGGCCAATGACATAACACATGTATGAGGTGAATCTGGAATCGAAAACTACAAGCATTCTTTTTTTATATGTGAAATTGTGACAATTCAGGACTGTGGAGCGCATGAAGGCAATGGAGGAGAGGGAAGGTCAGGGTAGGCAAAGAAGAGGGTGCAGGAGATGATCACCAGCAGCGTGACATACAGCAATGACACCAGCACCGTGATATACAGCACTGACCCCAGCACCGTGATATACAGCACTGACATCAGCAGCGTGACATACAGCAAGGACAACTGCACCGTGATAGAGTGATCTGACACCAGCACCGTGATAGAGAGCACTGACATCAGCAGCGTGACATAAACCACTGACACCAGCACCGTGATATACAGCACTGACACCAGCACCGTGATAGAGAGCACTGACATTAGCAGCGTGACATACAGCATTGACACCTGCACCGTGATCTGACACCAGCACCGTGATAGAGAGCACTGACATCAGCAGCGTGACATAAAGCACTGACACCAGCACCGTGAAATACAGCACTGACACCTGCACCGTAAGCAGCCCCAGGAGGAAGTCAGCATAGCACAGGGATGGTGGGAGCCCCTCATAATGAGCATAGCACAGGGATGGTGGGAGCCCCTCATAATATGCACAGCAGAGGTACAGCCCCAGGAGGAAGTCAGCACATGGATGGTGGGAGCGCCTCATAATGAGCATAGCACAGGGATGGTGGGAGCCCCTCATAATATGCACAGCAGAGGTACAGCCCCAGGAGGAAGTCAGCACAGCACAGGGATGGTGGGAGCCCCTCATAATAAGCAGCCCCAGGAGGAAGTCAGCACAGCACAGGGATGGTGGGAGCCCCTCATAATAAGCAGCCCCAGGTGGAAGTCAGCATAGCACAGGGATGGTGGGAGCCCCTCATAATAAGCAGCCCCAGGAGGAAGTCAGCACAGCACAGGGATGGTGAACTTTACAAACCTACAGGTCATATTTGCAGCCACAAAATAAATACTAGCTGTGCACACATAGTCCCACCACATGGCCAATGACATAACACATGTATGAGGTGAATCTGGGATCGACAACTACAAGCAAGCATTCTTTTATTATATGTGAAATTCTGACAATTCAGGACTTGAGACAATGGGGGCGAGGGAAGGTCAGGGTAGGCAAAGAAGAGGGTGCAGGAGATGATCACCAGCACCATGATATAGAGCACTGACACCTGCACCGTGATAGAGTGATCTGACACCAGCACCGTGATAGAGAGCACTGACAGCAGCGTGACTTAAAGCACTGACACCAGCACCGTGATATACCAGTCCTTAAGGATTAGCAGATTGTACCTCACTCAACCCTATATACTGTAGTACCCTAGACCTTACCAGTCCTTATAAGGACCTTTGTGGAACTAGTAGGTTGTGAATGATTAGCAGACTGTACCTCAGTCCTTATACTGATAAAGGACTACTGCAGCAGAAGGGCAGCAGTCAGCAGTAGTGCACCTCAACCCTATGTATTGTGGACCTATACCAGTCCTTAAGGAATAGCAGACTGTACCTCACTCAACCCTATATACTGTAGTACCCTAGACCTTACCAGTCCTTATAAGGACCTTTGTGGAACTAGTAGGTTGTGAATGATTAGCAGACTGTACCTCAGTCCTTATACTGATAAAGGACTACTGCAGCAGAAGGGCAGCAGTCAGCAGTAGTGCACCTCAACCCTATGTATTGTGGACCTATACCAGTCCTTAAGGAATAGCAGACTGTACCTCACTCAACCCTATATACTGTAGTACCCTAGACCTTACCAGTCCTTATAAGGACCTTTGTGGAACTAGTAGGTTGTGAATGATTAGCAGACTGTACCTCAGTCCTTATACTGATAAAGGACTACTGCAGCAGAAGGGCAGCAGTCAGCAGTAGTGCACCTCAACCCTATATAAATTGTGGACCTATACCAGTCCTTAAGGAATAGCAGACTGTACCTCACTCAAACCTATGTACTCTAGTACCCTAGACCTTACCAGTCCTTATAAGGACCTTTGTGGAACAAGTAGGTTGTGAATGATTAGCAGACTGTACCTCAGTCCCTATACTGATAAAGGACTACTGCAGCAGAAGGGCAGCAGTCAAGTATAATATTCTTTCTATATTTGGAAGAAAGAATATTATACGTGTACAAGCCTATTACCATACCAGTCCTGGAAAGAACCTTTGTGGACCTAATAGTAACAGCTACTGATTAAACTGACTGTCCCTCACTGCCTCACACACAGCTTCCTGCCTGTCCCTATTTAAACTGACAAAACAGAGGCTGCTGGAACAATAACTTGAATAGCACTTTTGTGGACCTAATAGTAACAGCTAATGATTAAACTGACTGTCCCTGCAGCACACAGCGTCCTGTCCCTCTCTCTACACTGACAAAAGACAGGCTGCTGCAAAAATCAGTAGCACAGCAGTGCCTCAAACCTATATCCTGAACTACACCTAACACCTATACCAGTCCTGAAAAGAACTTTTGTGGACCAAATAGCTAGCGATTTGGGTCACTGCAGTCTCTCCCTGCTCCACACAGCAACCTCTCCCTATAGTGACAGTAGAAAGAATGTAAAATGGCCGCCGGATCGGGTCTATTTATAAGTTAGGGGGAATGTCCAAGTGCCCATGTGCTATAATGTCTCAATCGGCTGTCCTGTACCCCATGATGGATGTGTCATCATAGGTCAAAGTTCTTTTACACAGTAAACACGGAAGTCCGCCGGGGCGAACGGCGGCAATAGTCTGCCGATCGGGCGGACCGCGAACAGCCGAAATTTGCCGCGAAACGACCGCCGGTCGAACCATTTGGGCCATTCCTATCTATCTACTTTGCACACAGGTTCTCTTTTTAGAACCACCACTGATACTTATTTTCTCAGTGCTCCCGCATTGCTCCAATTGACTGTCCAATATTGTACTTCCAAGTATGGGGCAGCGTGTGATCTTCTCCCCCTTCAACATGCATGTAATGCTCATGCCTGAGTGCCTAATTGTTAGGCACAAACACGGTCACATTGTGGATGGGAGCATGGACAATGCTTCTGCAAAGGACACAACCCCATTATACTCATCTTGCCTGCACACCCTTGCCACTCCTTCCTCTGTTGCAGAGGGATCACATGACCTGCTCCCCTGTGACAACACTCAGACCCTAACAGCCAATCGTTAGACGCAAGCACTGTCACATGACTGTGGAGATGACATCATCTCTCTCCCAGGCCATTGGTAATGCTGGCTTCAGTGTTGGCTATGATAAATAAAGAAACATTGTGGAAGAGCAGGATTATAAGGGGTTGGAAGTGGCAGACAGCCTTTTGCATAGGCAAGGCGACATTATCCCTTTAAGGTTTTCTTGAACATAAGATATGGAGAATGGTCCAGCAATTTTATGGTATGACTAGAGACTCTGCAACATCTGCAGACACCTACCAGACAACCAATTTGGGGGTGGGGGCAGACTGGATTTTATTTTTATTTTATGCCCAAGCTTCACCTCACAAGCATGAAAAATTATCTGCAACAATGCCGCACGTTGTGTTATTTTTCAGCAAGTAATGTCTGCTATTTGTATCTGACAGCACAAAGGGCAACAAATGCTATAACAAATGGCACTACACTGGTAATATTTTATAGTTTGTGTAGCTAATAAAGTACAGCTCCAGTCAAATTTTGCTTTAGATTTGGAGAAAAACAAGAATAGTTGAGTCCCGGCCCTTTGGGAGATTCAGCCACACTTCCTGTGGTATCACAGGAGCAGGAAGTGAGGGATACCTCTACAAGGAGGAAACAGACAGCAAAAAAAGAACTGAGTAAGGAAGAGTTAGAACATGTTTACTGCTGCCTGTGTTCTAGTTTGGAACATTTTTCTCACTTCCTCTTGAGTCACCAGGACAGGAAGTTAGGGTAAATCTCCCCAAAAGGGTGGCAAACTTAAATTAGATCTGACAGAGGTTCTAACTCTTGCATACTCAAAAACTAAGAACGATTTTGGCTAGGTTGTAAATCCATCCAAAGTTGCTTTTTCAGTGGTGGATTCAGGGAATTTCTAACAGTTTCCTGTGTCTTCAGAAAAGATATTTGCTCTAGAGGTCCTGGGTCTAATGCCATGGTTGTTATAAGGGTGCCCCATCTCTCCCTGCTAGATAAAGAAGGCTATGAAGAAGAATGCAAAAAATTGAGTGTGAACACACAAAGGTTAATGAGAACGCTTTCTATATCAAAGTCAACCAAAACAAAGGCAGGAACTAAAAAAGAGAAATGTTAGGTAATAGAACGCAGTGGGCGAGTCAGCCCATCGGACATCATATATATACCTCTTTCACATAAGTGTTCCCTAAGTTTGTGTTTGACCCATGATAAGATCAATAACAGACTACAATTTATTGCTATGGGTGGCCACATGAAAGCGGATGTGCATTTGAATACAGCCAGATCCTTTCAGGTTTGTCAGACTGAACGCAATAAATGTGCATCCAGATGTTGGCAGATATAGGCAAAAGCAGGTCCTCCTACATCTGGCTGTCCATAAGGATTGCATGGATCAATGTTTTTTCCATGACAAGATGGAGAAAAATAAACAGAACAGACTCAGATATCACATATGTGACATCTGCTTCCATTCCGATTGGACTCAGCAGAGAATAGGTCTATGGTCTCCCTGCTGAGACGGAACAGAGGCGTCTGCGTGAAAGGGGCCATAAGTGAAATATCAGTTTTGGCTGGAATCACCCTTTAACCACTTAAGCTCTGGAAGATTTTACCCCCTTCATGACCAGGCCATTATTTGCTGTTTAGCACAGCGCTATTTTAACTGTTAATTGCGTAATCATGCAACTCTGTACCCAAATTAAATATATATAATTTCACACGTATTTGATCACCACTTATTTTTTTTTATTTTTTGCGATATAAGCTAAAAAAAAAGACCCAACATTTAAAAAACAAAAATACAGCATTTCTACTTTCTGCTATAAAACATCCAATAAAAAAAATATTTTTTAAAATCTAATTTCTTTATAAATTTTGGCCAAAATGTATTCTGCTACATGTCTTTGTTTAAAAAAAAAAATCCCAATAAGTGTATATTGATTGGTTTGCGTGAAAGTTATAGCATCTACACACTATGATATAGAGAATTGAATGATTCACAGGGCCACAGATGTAAATTGCCACCATCCCTTGGTAATACACAGCATAAACCTCAAAAATTTGGGATTTTGTAGGCAATTAAAAGTGAAATGTCCTATATATATAAAATTTATTTTTATTGTAGAAAAATTACATAAAAAAATTCATGCTGAAATTACAAAACATTGCATCAATGATATTATTAATATTGCACAATTGACTGTTAACCATGAAGTAGTAGTCCTCATCTACTTGCTGTTGCCTTCGTCATTGACTGTGCCAAGGAATACAACAGTGGGGAGTATCCAACGCATTTCAAATTATACTGTTATAAAGGAATCTTCTTCAGGGAAAAATACCACTTCTGAAAAAACAGCTCAACTGCTTGCCGACCAGCCGCCGTAGCTGTACTGTGCCAACATGGCTAGGCTGTGCAAATCGCCGTCATGTTACGTTGGTAACATATGTGGCCACTAGGGGGTGCGCGTTCCCTGCTCGCCCACGGAGCCAATGTGAGTGCCCGGTGGTCGCGATCACTGCAGGGCTCCTGCAATTGCTCAGGGCACACCGAGAACCAGGATCTGTGTTTCCAGTTCTCTGAGGGGAGAACAGACAGATCATCTGTTCAAACAAAGTGTGAACAGCGATCTGTCATTTCCCCTGCACAGCCCCCCCCCCTTCAGTTAGAACACACAATAGGGAACACATTAACCCCATGATTGCCCCTAGTGGTTAACCCCTTCACTGCCAGTGACATTTTTACAGTAAGCAATGGATTTTTATTGCACTGATCGCTGTAAAAATGACAATGGTCCCTGAAATGTGTCAAAATTGTCCGACGTGTCCGCCATAATGTCGCAGTCCTGATAAAAATTGCAGAACCCTGCCATTACTAGTAAAAAAAAAAAAAAAGAATAATAAATATGCCATAAAACTATTCCCTATTTTGTAGATGCTATAACTTTTGGCAAACCAATCTATATACGATTATTGCTATTTTTTTAAACCAAAAATATATAGAAGAATACATATCGGCCTAAACTGAGGAAAAAAATATTTTTTTATTTATTTTTGGGGCATATTTATTATAGCAAAAAGTAAACAATATTGCATTTTTTTCAAAACTGTTGCTCTTTTTTTGTTTATAGTGCAAAAAATAAAAACCACAGAGGTAATCAAATGCCACGAAAAGAAAGCTCTATTTGTGAGAAAAAAAGGATGTCAATTTTGTTTGGGTGCAGCATCGCATGACCACGCAATTGTCAGTAAAAATGATGCAGTGCTGAATTGCAAAAAGTGATCTGGTCAGAAAGGGGGTAAAATCTTCGGGAGCTGAAGCAGGTTAAATTAGTGAACTATTGGTACACAATTATATGAAAAAAATACATGTTAATCATCATCCACATATATTTACAATGTAAAAATATGTTTAGCAGAAGTACCCCTCCAGATGGCAAGGATACCATACATCGGCCATTGAAGACCTCCGCCAAAGAGTCGCAAAATTATCAGCATCCATTGGTTGCCTGATGTAGGCTGCCCCAAGACACGATGGGAGGCTTGCACTATAGGATGGGGAGGGGGGGGGGGCAATGCAAAAAACCGGAGTTAGACTTACCGGTAACTCTTTTTCTAGGAGTCTTCCAGGACAGCCTTTGAGATATAGGGCTCCTCCCTCCGGGACAGGAAACACGTCAAGCCAATTAAATAAAAGGTGTGGTCCTCCAGGCCCTCCTCAGTTTTACTCCAAGAACCGCCGGGAGGCTCTGAAAGACATAACACACTAACAATCACGTTAATACACATCCTCACCACTTAGTCCAATTTAAACAACTTTGGGTGGGAAGCCAGGCTGTCCTGGAAGACTCCTAGAAAAAGAGTTACCGGTAAGTCTAACTCCGGTTTTCTCATATCGTCTTCCAGGACAGCCTTTGAGATGATAAGCAAGGAGCTCACCTTGTCAGGGCGGGATCACTGCCTGGAGGACCTTACGTCCAAAAGTCTGCTCTTTATCAGACCATAAATCCAGACGGTAATGTCTTGCGAACGTTGAGTAGCTGGACCACGTTGCTGCTTTGCAGATCTCCTCCGGAGAGGCTCCAGCCCTCTCTGCCCATGATGCAGAAACCGCCCTTGTAGAGTGTGCCTTAACTAAGGGTGCCTGCTTCCCCTCTAACTCATAGGCTTTAACTATCGCCATTCGTATCCACCTGGCGATAGACGCTTTGGATGCCTTGCAGCCCTTGCGGGCGCCCGAAAAATTAACAAAAAGTGAGTCTGACTTCCTGAAGACCCTAGTGGCTTCTAAAAAAATTAATAGACTTCTCCTGACGTCTAACAAACTTAAAGATCTCGCCTCGTCCTCGTCTGAGGTTGAGAAAAAAGTTGGCAAAATAATATCCTGTGTCCTATGAAAAGTGGACACCACTTTAGGAAGAAAACTAGGGTCAGTCTTAAGTACTACCCTGTCTTCTAAGATTAACAGAAATGGCTCTCTGACCAAGAGCGCCTGCAGATCACTGACCCTTCTAGCTGACGTGATCGCTATCAAAAACACAGTCTTTAGTACCATCCACTTAAGTGATGCTCCCTCTAAAGGTTCAAATGGATCTTGGGTCAAAGCCCTAAGAACCAAGGCCAAATCCCAAGTAGGACAGGACTTCATTCTCACAGGCCTGGATCTAGATAGAGCCTTGAAGAAGTTCCTGACAAATGGATTCTGCTGAAGGGAGGACTGAAGGAAAACGCTTAAGGCCGCCACCTGTACCTTTAGAGTGCTGATAGATAGGCCCAGCTCTACCCCTGCTTGTAGAAAGTCCAGGATTGCCGGGACCCCGGGGCTTGCAATTCCCTGTTCTCGCAACCAGGAATTAAACCTCTTTCCTACCTTGGCGTAAATTGCCCTAGTAACTGGTTTACGGCATTCTAACAAGGTCTTAATCACTCTTTCTGAGAAACCCTGTGACCTTAAGATTTGTTCCTCAGATACCAGGCCGCAAGCTTGAGCCTCTCTATCTGAGGGCACAGGATCGGCCCCTGGGAAAGTAAGTCCTCCCTGACTGGCAGAAACAGCGGAGGATGGACGGCCAATTTCTTTATGCTGGCAAACCAGGGTCTCCTTGGCCAAAAAGGAGCTACTAAAATGAGGTCCGTAGTCTCCGAACGGAACTTCTGCAGGACCTCCGCCACCATCCTTACGGGAGGAAAGGCATAACACAGGCCGAACAGCCATGGATTGGCAAGGGCGTCTATCCCCCTGGCCCGATCCTGTGGGTGAACTGAAAAAAATTGTGTCACCTTCCTGTTGCCTTGTGTTGCAAATAGGTCTATTTCTGGCCTTCCCCAGCATGACACAATCTCCTCGAACACTTCCTTGTTGAGGGACCACTCGTCCTGACCTATCTTCTGGCGACTGAGAAAGTCGGCCAGTAAATTCTGAGTTCCCTTTAGGTGAATGGCTGATATTGAGGACAAGTTCTTCTCTGCCCAGCAGAAGATTCTGTCCGCAATTACCTGGAGTGCAGGGCTTCTGGTTCCCCCTTGCTTGTTCAGGTAGGCTACTGCTGCCACATTGTCTGAGCGAACCTGCAGATCCCTGCCATGTAACTGGGACTGGAAGGTTTCTATAGCCTTCCAAACTGCCAGAAGTTCCTTCTGGTTTGAGGAACGACCTGTCTCTAGGTCCGACCAGGAACCCTGGGCTAAGGTTCCCTCTAGGTGGGCACCCCAACCCAGCGCACTGGCATCGGTCGTGACCACCACCGTAGCTTGTGGGGACCAGGGAAGACCCCTGTCTAGGTTGACCTGGGCCCGCCACCACCAAAGAGACCTCCTGACTGCAGAGGATAGGGGCATAACCTGATCCAGGCTCTCCTGCCTGCCATCCCAATAACGGAGCATGAGTCTCTGTAAAGGACGCTGATGATGCCTTGCCCAGGCCACCGCTGGAAAGCATGATGTCATCAACCCCAGGACTCTCATAACCTCCCTGATCTGGGCTTCCCGACCAGATTGAAGCTGGGCTACCGCCTGCTCTAGCTTGCAGATCTTCTCCTCCGGAAGAAATACCCTCATTTCCACCGAAGAAATCCTGTATCCTAAATACAGGACCTCCTGTGAGGGGGTCAGCTGGGATTTTTCCTGGTTTATCAGCCACCCCAGTGAGCGCAGGAAAACCAAGGCCTCCTGTATGTCCCTCTGCAGTTGTTGGGCCGACTGGGCTATGAACAGTAGATCGTCCAGATATGGGATCACTGTTATAGCCTTGAGCCTTAATGGGGCCAGTGCCTCTGCCAGAACCTTTGTAAAGATTCTTGGTGAGGCTGAGAGCCCGAAGGGGAGAGCTCGAAACTGGAGGTGTAACACACCAGTGTTCAACCTCACCGCCAACCTGAGAAACCTCTGAGATTCCAGATGAATCGGGATATGCAAATATGCATCCCTGAGATCCACTGTGGCCATGTGACAGCCCTGAAACAGGAACTTGGTTACCGAGAAGATTGACTCCATCCGGAACCGCTTGTATTTTATAAATCTGTTCAGGGGGCGGAGATTCAGTATTAACCTGAACTTCCCCGAAGGTTTCTTTACCACGAATACGTGGGAGTAAACCCCCAAGCCTCGCTCCTCCTGAGGCACCTGCACCATTACTTCTTGGTCCACCAGATCCCCCAGAAGAAGAGCCAAAGCCTCTGCTTTCTCTTGGTCCCTTGGTAACCTTGTTACTTGAAAATTTGGGAGGGGAACTGAACCAAACTCCAACCTGTAGCCGTTCCTTATTACATCTCGAATGAACGGACTTTCGGTTGAAGCTTCCCACTGTGGGAGGAACTTCCCCAGTCTTCCTCCCACCGGGACGCAGGAGTCACTGGGTTTTAGGGGAGGGTTGAGGAGGATTGAATAAGATTCCTCCTCTGCCTCTTCCCTTGTGACCTGTCCAATGCTTTTTGGGGCGACCCTCCCTTTCCTGCAGGTTCTGCTGCCTGGGGCTTCGAAAAAGGCGCTTCCCTTCAGGTCTCTTTTTCCTTTCTGGGAAAGCTTTCTTCCTATCCTGCGTGCGCTCTAACGCCTCTTGCAGGCCGGGCCCGAACAAATGATCCCCTGAAAAGGGTAATCCACATAACTTCAATTTTGAAGCTGTGTCTCCTGACCAGGTTTTAAGCCAAACGGCCCTTCTGGCAGCGTTCACTAGTGCTGCAGATCTAGCAGCCAGTTTGACTGATTCTGCAGAGACATCAGCTAAAAAGCCCACAGCCTTGAACAGTAGCGGAAAGGACTTCAACAGCTGTTGCCTAGAAGTACCCGCAGAAATATGCGATTGTAACTGTGTAAGCCAACACTCCAAGTTTCTGGCCACACAGGTAGCTGCTAGGGCCGGTTTAAGCCCGATGGAAGAGGCATCCCAGGCTCTCTTAAGCAGCACATCTCCCCTCTTATCCATAGGGTCCCTGAGTGAACCCATATCATCAAAGGCCAAATCTGTCTTCTTAGAGACTTTAGCCAAGGGAGCATCTAATTTGGGAACCTTGTTCCAGGGATGCACCGCATCCGACTCAAAAGGGAACCTCCTTCTAAGGCTACCTGAAAAAAATGGCCTTTTTTCCGGTTGTTCCCACTCCAGCAGAATCGCCTCCACTAGCGACTTATGGACGGGGAATACCCTGTCTTTCATTACACTCGACCCTTGATACATCATGTCGTGTTTTGAAAGCTGGACCTGTTCTTCCCTGATCTCCAAAGTGTCATATATAGCCTTGAGGAGGTCACCCACATCATCCAAAGACAGCTTGTATCTGGCTGATCTAATGGCCTCTTCCTCCCCCTCAGATTCAGAAGTAGACTCTGTCCTAGAGGAGGCTAATGACCTGGGTAACCTCTCCCTATCCACCTCCTCCTCCTGACTTGGTTCGGATAAGGAAGGCATACTCACGGCCCTGGGTAAAGGGACAGAGGGACCCTGCATCCTATCCATCATGTTTTTGAAAGATTGGAAGGTGGATGCAATCTCATCCTTTACGGATGTTAAAACATTGTGACAAGCTGCCACAGAGTCCTCTTTCACCAGGCTACTGACACAATCCGGGCAAAGCGGCTTCTCCCAACCGGTGCCTAACTTAGCCCCACACACAGCACATTTCCTTCTGGGCAAAGGTATCTGGGCTCTGTCCTGTTTAACCTAAAAACAAAGAAAAACAGGGTCCCATTAAAATACCACCCCTGACCACACCACTGTGCTTCTAGGGTCTGTCTAGGAAGTGCCCCCCTTCACCAGCAGGTTCTCCACCCCGGGAAGGTACTACGGGTCAGAGTGACCCCCCACCCCCCAGTGTAAGTCCTGGTCTGCCCTCACCAAGCTTACCTGAGAGGTACTGGAGCCTGTTGAACCGGAGTCCATCTGCACAACTGCACTCTCCATGGTTCCTGTGTCTCACTCAGTCTCTCTGAGCCCTCACACCGCTCCAGGCAACCCTGTAGTCACACCGCCGCGCCCAAAGGACTGGAACAGGTCCTGCGGCGCCCCCTGATGACGCGAATCCGGCGGAAGTGCGTCTCTCCCACTTCCGTACGCCAGAGCGCAAAGACTCCACCCCGACGCCGAGCGTTCCTTACGAACGCACCGCTCACAGTACCCGGACGCCGGTCGGTGGAACGAACGTCTCCCGCCGCCATCCGACCGACAGGTACGAGCGGTTAGCGCTCCGAGGGGGAGATTGCCGCGCATCGGGGTCCCGTTCTCTCCGAACGTTTTAAATGGCAGCGGGGACTGAAAGCTACCCTCTCCTCCCTTCGTACGGACCGAGGGGTGCTAAGGGTCAGGTCCATCAAGGTGCTCTCCCCAGGCAAAACCCCTGAGAAGGAGCTCCCCTTACCAGTTCCAAACGTGCTCCTTCCCGTCTGGCAGGAAACACAAAAACTGAGGAGGGCCTGGAGGACCACACCTTTTATTTAATTGGCTTGACGTGTTTCCTGTCCCGGAGGGAGGAGCCCTATATCTCAAAGGCTGTCCTGGAAGACGATATGAGAAAATGGTGGTAAATCCATAGGAAGATAATTAGTATCAATTCCAGGGGATAGTGTTGTTCCTCGAAAGGCTGGCCGAGTAACTAAATGGAAGTTACATACTTGAAAATCCCCCTTAAGCCATGCGTGCATGGATCCAGGGAATCACATTTCTAAATATCAATTGTGGCATAGGTCAAAGTTCTGAAGGACTGGCAACAAGAGGAAGGGAAACAAGGCTCCACATCAATGAAAGGCAAGAGGAATGGCACTGAGAGGTGCTGGTGGCGTCCCAATTATACTGCATATGTGCAAGAGGAAGTGATGTAATACGCATCATCGCGTGTAATTGTGTCACCGCCACTTCCACCCCCGCGCTGTTTAGGCTTCAAATATGTGAGAGGAAGTGACGTAATACGTGTCAACCCGACGCGACTGCGTCACCTCCAAAAAGCAGGTGCTGCCACTCTGACATCAAATGCTGCCACTGTGCCCATCAAATACTACCACTGTGCCATTGAATGCTGCCACTGTTTACCCCCCCCACCGTTCGCCGTCTGCCCGGCACTTACCCTGTCTTGTGGGGCAGCAGAGGACGGTGGTGAGTGGTGTCCTCCATGCATCACTTCCCATTCTCTCTTCCCGATAGGTGTCCAATCACAGCACCTGTCGTTTCAGCCAATCAGCTGACGGTTAACAGACCCAAGCACCTGATTGGTGGAGAGGCGGTTCAGTGTTAGGAAAGCAAATATTAATTCGCTGTTCTAACACACCTGGGTGTTTTTGAAGCACTGATTAGAGCCATAGGTTCTAATAGGCATTAAAAAAGGTGACCTGCATGCGCCATGCTTGGCACTCGCAGGTCACCTTTTTTGATGCCTATTAGAGCCTATGGCTCTAAGCAGGTGCTTAAAAAACCCTATCATTGTAATTCAGGAGCCCGGCGCCTGAAAAGGGCTGGAGAGAAGGGGTGGTGCCTGTGTGCCCTTGTGGAAGCACCGCCACTGCAACGGAAGCATTCAGAGAAAGAGGAAGCAAAGTTGTCTCCTGATTCCAGGAAATGAACATGAGAGCTTTCAGCTGCGGGGGGAAAAGGTAAATATGTCAACATCCTTACTGTTATTTGAAAAACAACCAGTGACATATTTAACAGATTACATATTTACATCGCATACAGATTTTTTCATTTTGACCATAGTTCTTCTTTACAAGTCCGTGTGATTATATGTCAGTATTACATTGTATATCCCTGTATCTTGCTGTCGTTCAGGTGCTTATCTAATAGTTTTTTGAAATTATCGATGCTCGCCGCTTAGACCACCGCCTGTGGAAGGGAATTCCACATCCTTGCTGTTCTTACAGTAAAGAACCCTCTACGTAGTTTAAGGGTAAACCTCTTTTCTTCTAAGTTTAATGAGAGGCCATGAGTCTTGTTAAACTCCCTTCCATGAAAACGTTTTATCCCTATTGTGGGGTCACCAGTACGGTATTTGTAAATTTAAATCATATCCCCTCTCAAGCGTCTCTTCTCCAGTGTGAATAAGTTCAGTGCTTGCAACCTTTCCTCATAACTAATATCCTCCAGACCCTTTATTATCTTTGTTGTTATTTGTGCTCCATTTCCAGTACATCCATTCTGAGGACTTGTGCCCAGAACTGGACAGCATACTCTAGGTGTGAACGGATCAGAGTCTTGTAGAGCGGGAGAATTAACGTTTTATCTCTGGAGTTAATCCCTTTTTTTAAATCATGCCATTATTCTGTTTGCTTTGTTAGCAGCAGCTTGGCATTGCATGCCATTGCTGAGCCTGTCATATACTAGGACCCCCAGGTACTTTTCCATCCTTGATTCCCCCAGAGGTTCTCCCCCTACTGTATAGATAGCATTTATATTTTTGCCACCCAAATGCATTATTTAAAAATTTTCTTCATTAACCTCATTTGCCATGTAGTTGCCCACCCCATTCATTTGTTCAGATCTTCTTGCAAGGTTTCCACATCCTGCGGAGAAGTTATTGCCCTGCTTAGCTTAGTATCATCCGCAAATACAGAGATTGAACTGTTTACCCCATCCTCCAGGTCGTTTATGAACAAAATTAAATAGGATTGGTCACAGCACAGAACCCTGTGGGACCCCACAACCCACCCCTGACCATCCCAAGTATTCCCCATTTATCCCCACCCTCTGAACTCTCCCTTGTAGCCAGTTTTCAATCCATGTACTCACCTTATGGTCCATGCCAACGGACCTATTTTTGTACAGTAAACGTTTATGAGAAACTGTGTCAAATGCTTTTGAAAAATCCAGATATACCACATCTACAGGCCTTCCTTTATCTATATGGCAACCCACCTCCTCATAGAAGGTTAATAGATTGGTTTGGCAAGAATGATTCTTCATGAATCCATGCTGATTACTGCTAATGATACCATTCTCATTACTAAAATCTTGTATATAATTCCTTATCATCCCCTCCAAGAGCTTGCATACTATTGATGTTAGGCTAACTGGTCTGTATTTCCCAGGGATGTATTTTGGACACTTTTTAAATATTGGTGCTACATTGGCTTTTCTGCAATCCGCTGGTACCATTCCAGTCAGTAGACTGTCAGTAAAAATTAGGAACAATGGTCTGGCAATTACTTGCCTCAGTTCCTTAAGTACCCTCGGGTGCAAGCCATCCAGTCACGGTGATTTATTAATGTTAAGTTTCCCAAGTCTAATTCTAATTCTGTCCTCTGTTAGCCATGAGGGTGCTTCCTGTGATGTGTCATGAGGATAAACACTGCAGTTTTGCTTACTGAAGCCCCCCGATTCCCTCGTGAAGACTGAAGAGAAGAATAAATTCAATACCTTCGACATCTCCCCATCCTTTGTAACCAGATGTCCTTCCTCATTCTTTATGGGGCCAATATGGTCTGTCCTCCTTTTTTTTACCGTTTAACTTTAGATAGTAAAGCATTTTTTGTCTGCCAGTAAATATCCTATACAGCACACTTCCTGTTTATTGTCTGGTCATTAGCCTAGGCTTATGGCATCATGCACAGCTCTCTCTCTCACTCTTGTGAGAGTTTGCCAGGTAGGGAGGGTGGATGAGTCATAAGAGGGCCAATGAGAGCTGCAGAGCTGGAAGTGTGTCTCTGTGGGTCTGTGTAAATCCAGGAAGTGAACAGGCAGCAGTTTCAGCTGCCCGCAGTTAAAATGGCTGCAGCCAGACTTAGTGGAGGGAGATTTCTGCAGCATATTTGGCAAGTACAGGATCACAGTATATATGAAATAATATGCAAAGTGGTTGCAGGGAAGCTTCAGAATGGCAAAGATGTTTTTATTACAAATTAGGTAAGCAGACTACAGTTCCTTTTTAACAATGTTAATGTGTGTAATATGTGCTTTTTTACTAAGCAATGTGCCGGCTTAAATAACACATTTCTGCTGTCCGAAGAGGGTTTTTTACTAACACAGGGCTCGCTTCTGTTATATGCTCAGCCAATCAGTGGGTCCTGGCCATAAATCATTGGCTGGGAAGCGCTGATTGGCTCAGGCTGTAGAAAAAGACAGCACAGACTTCTGGGTCCATGCATGCATGTGTGAGTGGACCCAAAAGAAAACCGCAACATAAGCTGCGCGATTGTGCCTGTAAGAGCTGACCTGCTCCAGTAAATGTACTGTGGTGGGTCAGCAAGTGGTTAAATCAGACAGGTAATGAAAAGTACGCCTCTGACATCACCCTAGCCCCCACACACACAGCCCACATGTGCTAAGTGAGTTATATTTGAACATACAACCCACATAAACCTATTACTTCTACATACACAGCCCACAGTACTTAAAACTGAAATCAAAAAGTGAAGATTTGCCATGTTGTGGAAGCATCTATAAACGTTCACTGTGCCCATGCAGTACTTTGAAAAATGTAGAATTCCTCCTGAAAAATAGCAGAGAATTTCCCAGTATGTGAGTGTGCTTAGACATCCCATCCCCATATCTGCACTGTGAAATCTAGGGCACTGCTGCTTCTGCTTTCTAGTTTTAGGAGATTTTCATGAAGTCGCTACTGTCCTCCTTAGGCCGCGTACACACGGGCGGACTGTCTGCCCAACTAAGTTCGGCAGACAATCCGACAGACAGTCCGTTCAAAATTAGCATGAACAGACTTGACCACACAGGATGAGCAGACAGTCCGCTGAAAGCGTGCGTGATGACGTGTACAGCACGTACGACGGGACTAGAAAAACGACGTCCTATACACTGCAATGCAACCTTCGGCCGTGTAAACCCTTTCTGAGCATGCACCATACTTAGTCCGTCCAACTTGCCTACACACGAGCGGACTGTCCGCTGAAACCAAGTTTGGACGGACAAAACCAAGTTTGAACGGACTGTCTTACGGAAATTCCGTAAGACTTTGTTCGTCAGACTGTCCGCTGAAAAAGTCCGCTGAAGCCCACACACGAGCGGATTGTCCGCTGAAACACTGTTCAGCGGACTAAGTTGGGCAGACAGTCCGCCCGTGTGTACGCGGCCTTACTGTTCTCTTTGCTGGAAGCCCTGCCTCTACCAAGATGGCCACCTCTACAGAAAGACTCCATGCAAAACAATGTATGGTAAGTCAGCAAAGTCAATTGCAGGAAACCACAGACAATGCTGGTGGCAAGTTATTTGCCTTGTTTTGATCACAGTTTCCAGAGTTCAGTCCCTCTCTAAATACAATACACCAGAAGACAATGCAACAGATGTATACAGATGTCAGGTATTACGACCCACACTTTCACGTCTCCTTTAATGTGCAGCTCTGTACACAGTATTGTACGACCTTTCACACATGTCTTCCTTTACTCCACTACAATGTCAACATAAGGCTGTCATTGTGGAGCGGCTACCTTTTACTTTGCAAATCAGAAACAGTGGAAGACATTTTCTAGCAACCTGCTATATGAAGTCCTGCCAACTCCGCTAAACTCAGCTACTTCTTACAGCATCATCGTAGCTGGCGCCAGCTCAGCCTGGCCAAAACAGACATAGGGAGCAAGCAGCCCATTCACATTCCTCCATGTGTACCACAGCACGCTTTTGAGCATTTTTAATTTCAATACATTTTTATTAAAGTTTTCACAAAAACAATGCATGACTCATGCAAATATATGGGCAGGACCAATGCATTGATAAATTCCAGGATAGTAATCAACATGCAGCAAAAGAGGAAAATATTTGGAATAGAAGACAATGTATATTATGGGTTACAAACTAACATTACAATAATGGTTAGCATTGTACATGCGGACTGAGCATGAGCCCTAGATTAGAAAGCACCCATAAAATTTTAAACAAAAGTCAGGCCAAGACTTAGGCCTCCATAGTGGGGGGGGGTTGCAAGGAAGATAAAAGTGTAGGGAAGGAAGGAGGTCAGGGACACCACAGCCAGAGCTCTAGGTCCTCGATGCCTAAAGAGATACATAATTTGCTGTAGGGACGGAAGGGTGGGCATATTGTAGAACATTTCAAGGTGAGGCTAAACAATCCATACATATTGTACTGTATGCCCATTTATTTCTAATGGGACCTCAACACCTAAACATGCACTAAACAAAATTATTGTGTTCATTCCACCACAACATCTATGCTGTTTTGCTATGTGTTCGAAAATTTCAAATCAGTGGGCATGAATTCAGTGTCCACAAGAAATGAATAAGTTCACATCACATTGCAAAAAAAATTGAGTGTGAACATACAGTACTGTATCTCACAAAAGTCACATTTATGTAAGTATTTTATTATATATCTTTTCATGTGACAACACTGAAGAAATTACACTTTGCTACAATCTAAAGTAGTGAGTGTACAGCATGTATAACTGTAAATTTGCTGTCCCCTCAAAATAACTCAGCACACAGTCATTAATGTCTAAACCGCTGGCAACAAAAGTGAGTACACCCCTAAGTGAAAATGTCCAAATTGGGCCCAATTAGCCATTTTCCCTCCCTCTCACTCTCTCATACTGGTCACTGGAGGTTCAACATGGCACCTCATGGCAAAGAACTCTCTGAGGATCTGAAAAAAGGAATTGTTGCTCTACATAAAGATGGCCTAGGCTATAATAAGATTGCCAAGACCCTGAAACTGAGCTGCAGCACAGTGGCCAAGACCATACAGCGGTTTAACAGGACAGGTTCCACTCAGAACAGGCCTCGCCATTTTCAACCAAAGGAGTGAAGTGCACGTGCTCAGCGACATATCCAGAGGTTGTCTTTGAGAAATAGATGTGTGAGTGCTGCCAGCATTGCTGCAGAGGTTGAAGGGGTGGGGGGACAGCCTGTCAGTGCTTAGACCATACGCTACATGCTGCATCAAATTGGTCTGCATGGCTCTCATCCCAGAAGATGATGCACAAGAAAGCCCGCAAACTGTTTGCTGAAGACAATCAGACTAAGGACATTGAATACTGGAACCATGTCCTGTGGTCTGATGAGATAAGATAAACGTATTTGGTTCAGATGGTGTCAACGTATATGGCGGCAAACAGGTGAGTACAAAGACAAGTGTTGGAGTGTCATGGTCTGTGGCTGCATGAGTGCTTCTGGGACTGAGGATCTGCAGTTGATTGAGGGAACCATGAATACCAACATGTAGTGTGACATACTGAAACAGAGCATGATCCCCTCCCTTTGGAGACTGGGATGTAAAGCAGTATTCCAACATAATAACGACCCCAAACACATCTCCAAGATGACCACTACCTTGCTAAAGAAGCTGAGGGTAAAGGTGATGGACTGGCCAAGCATGTCTGCAGACCTAAACCCTATTGAGCATCTGTGGGACATCCTCAAATGGAAGGTGGAGAAGCACAATGTCTCTAACATCTATCAGCTTCCAAGTTCTATTCCCAAACCTTCAACTGAACAAACTGAAGTTAAAAGCTGATTGGCTACAATGCACAGCTGCATCATATTTGAAGTGCACCAGTGCTAGTAATTCTACCCCGATGAGAATGGACTTTTCTACATCTAAACCTTACTGTTATACTTTAAAGCACAAGCTAGTAAAGTAAAAGTAAAGACCAAACATTCTTAAGTTTTGATGCAGTAGTTCAAACATTTACAATTAGCTGGTTCTCATATCCTCCCATGCATGAAAATTCTGACTGCAATCACAACTGTAAACCTTTACCCCAATCCTAACCCTAAGCCCAGTTCCAAACTTAACCATCTGCCATAGCCATTAATAACATAAATCATGGCTTGCATATATATATATATATATATATATATATATATATATATATATATATATATATATATATATATATATATATATATATATATATATATATATATATATATATATATATATATATATATATATATAAAATAAAAACCCCACTATTCAAAAATATAAAAAAAAAGAGATAAATAATCTGAAAGCAGCTATCACTACAAAATGTGCACTCATCACACTACAACAAAAAAAAAACATTGCAAACATTACATATTACATGTGTAAAAAGATAGCCTAGGTAGCCTTTGAGAAAACCTTGATGGCACAACACGTGAGACTAGTAGTGAGGTCACCACGTGAGGTCATCACGGTGAGCGGAGTCTAGATGCCATATATTGGAATATGTCTTGTTTTAACGGATAAATGTGTGTGTGTTTTTTTTTTTTTTTACCACTTTCAATAAAAATCGTAAGAACAATCTGCACTATTGGTGTCTCTTTGCTTCCCACATATTATCTTGCCATTGGGGGATGGTCTGTGAGGAAAGAGCAAGACTGGAGAGGAGTTACATTTGTACACATGTAAATAAAGTGCAGTTGGCCTCTTATCGGTGGGGTGCCAATAGATACCCATAAGGTGGGATGAAGGGCACTCGGGTGTGTATGGTGTGGAAACTGGAGCTTCCTTGCACTGTCCGAAGATCGACTTAATTGCAATAGGAGACTGCATGAAAATGTAATGCTGTATGGGTCTCATTTTATTTATGGACTTGTTCAAATTTATTTATATAGCTTTTCTTCTACCACTGTTGCACTTTATATTGACTTTGGAATAAAATATATTTAACATCACTTTGACATATGGATTGATTATGCTATTATTTTTTTAATGATTTACATGCTTCATTGCACATTTCTATGGTTCATTGTGGTTCGATCTACTCACTGATTTATCATATCTTAACAGATATATAGTTTATATATATATATATATATATTTATTATTATTAGATGCTTATTAGTGCTTATAATGTATTGATTTGGGGTCTTTGCACTCATAGCGCTTCACTGTTTGTATTATTTTTTTGTATTGATGTATAGTAAAGCCCCATACACATTATCAATTTTTCTGCTGATTTTTGTCTTCAGATATACCAAAACCATGTAGTGCAAGGGCCTGACTGATTGCATACAAATTCAAATTCCTAAGGTTTGACCTCATATTATATGGTTTTGGTAAATCTGAAGGGAAAAAAAAATCAGCAGAAAATCTGATAGTGTGTATGGGGCTTAAAGCTGGCCATACACCTATAGATTATCTTCAGATTTTCTATGGTTAGATGGAAAAAGTGGGAGATTCCTCCATCCACACAGTTTAGCGAACATGGAGAAATCTGTTGCACTTTTTCCATCTTAGGCTCCATGCACACTGAAGCTCAAAAAAGCTTTCTTCTGGACGCCAGATTGCTGGCAGAAAACACTGGTTGAAAAACGTGCTTTTAACAGTGTTTTGTACTAGCGCTTATTAGCGTTTATGGGCGTTTTCAATAAAAATACACAGAGAACACCCACAGTGCATTCCAAACTCCCACAATGCATTGAAAAAATAGAATGCCGAACACTAATTAACATGTGTTTATGAGCGTTTATAAGCGGTTTGAGCGTTTATCGGCGTTTGTCGTTTTTTGGAGGTGAAAACCGGCACTTTGAATGCGAATTTCTGGCGTTCAGAAAAAAGCCCATAAACTCCACTGCTCATTAAAGCTAAAAAACGTCCATGTGTGCATGGACACATAGGCTAACATAGAGTGGAGTCTATGGGCTTTTAAAAAAAACGCCCAAACTCCAATAAACTGCAGTTTATGAGCTCCAGTGTGCATGGAGCCTAACCATAGAAAATCTGCAGATAATCTATAGGTGTATGGCCAGCTTTAGTCTAGTATCCAGGTTGCATATTTGGTTTTTGTTCTGCATTCATAGCAGTGAACGGTTATGTTTTAATAAGAAAATGAGCAGAGATAAAATAGCAGACTCAGTTATAACTCATGCTGCATACAGAGTTGACCCCAGTAAATTTTGTTTGCCAGGGTACACATATCACTTCCAGCATCGACTGACAGCAAATTGCCGTAATGAATATGAATGTGTACATTCCCTCATTAACTAAATGCATTACACAAAACTGCAGAGCCTCCACCCTTATAACTAATGAAAGGCAGGAATTAGTCAGTCCTCCAAAGCCTAAGATCTAGCGTGCATAAACTGTCGGCGCTATATAAATCCTGTATAGTAATAATAATATTAATTGTAACAATGCAAGGAACGGTTAAAGTTTTTTTTTTTTTACTTTATTGAAATCACAAAGTGATGTTTCTATCATCGGAAGTGGCACTGCAGTGCAGTGAATGGTGCAGACATGATTTTTCCACAATTCAGTGCACATCACACCAGTGTTGTGGTGTGAATGAGACGCATAGAAAAGAACTGTTTTCTTTGTACTTTTGCGGTGACTGGCTCTGATTTGGTGCAGAAAAACACCAATCCCTACACATAAGTGTGAATGGGCTCCAAATGATGTGTTGCAATGATGCACCTGCATTAAAAGCAACATGTTTCAGTATGTAAAGGTGTGCTGCTTTAGGCTGGATTCACACCTAGGCATTTTTAGTGCTTTTTGCATTTTGCAGATTTGCACTACAGAACATGTTCCAAAGGAAAACGGAAAATTGTATACTCACCTTTCCGTAATTTTCCTTTCCTGTTGCATCTCATGGCAGCATACACCTATGGGTTGTGGCTCCGCCCCCGCAACCTGATAGGACCATTTAACTATTAAATCTTGAGAGGGCCCCTGCTTCAGCATTCTCAATATATAGATACCTCACCTTAGACGGGTGGGCATCTGTATGCTGCCATGAGATGCAACAGGAAAGGAAAATTACGGAAAGGTGAGTATACAATTTTCCGTTTTCCTGTCGCATCATGGCAGCATACACCTATGGGGAATAACTTGCAAAACTGGGTGGGTCTAAGCAGAAAAAGTTTATTTACAAGGAATGGAGGAATTGGACTGAATAATCGCTCTACCAAATTCCACCGTGGACAACCTAGCGGAGTCCACTTTGTAGTGGGATATAAAAGTACTTTTTGAAGACCATGTGGCTGCCTTGCAGATGGTTTCTGAGGAGACTTTGCAGAAAGCTGCCCAGGAGGTTGCCATTGCCCTTGTAGAGTGCGCCTTTAAGCCCTCAGGTATCTGAGCTTGATTAGAAGAGTAGGATTTCTTTATGATTTTCACAAGCCATGCTGCGATGGTGCGGGAAGTAGCTGCCTGTCCTCTTCTGGAGCCATGAGGGATGACTAGGAGGTTTTCCACTTTCCTGAAGTCACTGGTCTTCGAGAGGTAGGCCAGTAAGTTAGATTTTACATCCAGTGGATGAGGGTCGCCCTGCTCTGTAGAAAGAGTGGGAAGGCATATTTCCTGATTAAAATGAAAGGAGGAAGCCACTTTGGGGGCGAAGCGGTCTGAAGGTTTCAGAACTACCTTGTCTGGGTAGATGGTAAGGTATGGTTCCTTTGCCATTAGTGCATGCATTTCCGACACCCTCTTGGCTGATGTAATCGCTATCAGAAAGGTGATTTTGAGGGTTAGATTCCAAAGGGAAGCTTTTTCAACTGGAAAGAATGGGTCATGGGATAGGAAGTCCAGTACTATCGAAAGATCCCAAGTTGGAAATGAGGGCTTTCTGGGAGGTCTCAATCAAGCCTTCTGGAATTGAGAAATAAGAGGTTCTTGAGCCCATTTCACCCCCGTTATGGCAGATAGAGCTGATACGTGTACTTTCAAGGTGCTTGAACCAAGACCTTTGTCAAGATCTAGCTGAAGGAACTCTAGGACCTGAGCAACTGTAGGGGATGAAGGGTCCCAGGCTTGTTGCTGTGCGACCGAGAGGAACTTATCCCAGATTCTCTTGTAAGTGTTATTAGTGGTAAACCTTCTGGCTTGGAGAAGGGTGTTTATCACTTTGTGGGAACATCCGTGAGCTATGAACCTAGCCCTTTCAGTCTCCATGCTGTTAGGTGTAACTTCTCCGGGCATGGATGGAGGAATTGACCTTGAGAGAGTAGATCCGCTGTCACAGGGAGCGGCAATGGTTCTGCTGTACTCAATTGGAGTAGGGTCGTGAACCACGGCCTCCTCGGCCAAAAGGGCAGGACTGCTAAAACTGTGGAACTTGATTTCCTGAGTCTGAGTAGAAGCCTCGATATGATTGGAGTTGGTGGAAACACGTAACCTAGGTGGAAATTCCAGTTGTGTTGTAAACAATCCGTGCCTTCCGCCGAAGGAAAGGGAACTCTCGCCAGGTACCTCTGACACTTTGCGTTGTTTGGAGTTGCTGCCAGATCGATATCCGGAACCCCCCAAGTCTTCGTTATCAGAGAAAAGGCCTGACTGCTTAGGGCCCATTCGTGGTTGGATACGAACTGTCGACTCAAGGTGTCTGCTATCTGATTCTGGACACCTGGCACGTATGTTGCCCTGAGACTGGTTAAATTCAGTTGCGCCCATTGGAAGACTGGTTGGACTTCTTGCAACATGGAGCGACTCCTGGTGCCTCCTTGCCTGTTGATATAGGCCACAGCCACTCGATTGTCCATCTTTAGTAGGACATCTTTTCCCTCCAGAAATGGGCTGAAGGCTAGTAGTGCCTGGAATGCTGCTTTCATCTCCAATAAGTTGGAAACCACATCGTGTGTCCTGAATGGCCAACAACCTTGGGCTGCGTGGTGACGATAGTGTGCTTCCCATCCTTCCATGCTGGCATCCGAGGTGATTACTTCTTGAGAGAGAAGGACTAAGCGTTTGCACCTCTACAGATTGTGTGGTTTTGTCCACCATGATAGCGATTGCTTCACCTCTTCCCGGATCACTATCGGCTGGGTCATTGACACGCCGTTCCATTGTTTGAGGAATGATATTTGAAGAGGCCTGGCATTCCACTGGGCCCATTGTACCATTGGGATAGTTGCCGAGAATGACCCTAAAATACTGAGACATTCCCTGGCGGGGATGGTAGTGGCCACGAGTAATCTCTTTACTTTCCGGATTAGGTTGGGAACTTTCTCCTCTGGGAGTTCTACTGTATTGAGTCGGGTATCCAGCTCTGCCTCCAGAAAAATCATTCGCTGTGTGGGATTTAGACTGCTCTTCCCCCAATTTATCAGCCACCCAAATTTTTGCAGGGTGGAAATTAGGATTGCGCGGTGAAGTAGGAGGGAATCTCGGTTGTCGGCCAGGAGAAGGATATCGTCTAGGTAGTGGTGCACCCTCAGGCCTTGCTCCCTTAATAGGGCAATTACTGGCAGTAACACTTTTGTAAATGTTCTTGGAGCAGTGGATATTCCGAATGGGAGACTTTGGAATTGGAAATGTTGATGACCTACAACAAAACGGAGAAATTTCTGAAATGAGGTGTGAATGGGAACGTGCAGGTAGGCGTCCTGTAAATCGATGGAGAGCATCCAATCTCCTATGTTGATGGCCTGGAGGATTGTCTGCAGACTCTCCATTTTGAATGCCTCCACCAGGATTCGGTGATTGAGTTTCTTTAAGTCCATGACAGGACGTAAGTCTCCTGTTTTCTTTTTTACCAGAAATAGAGGAGAATAGAATTCTCTCCCTCTCTGTGGTAGAGGAACTTCCCTTATAGCTTGCTTCTGGATTAGGTCCTGAACATATCCGTTCAGTAGTACTCTCTTTTGGTGAGATGATGGTATCCTTGTTATTCGGAAATGGTCCCTTGGGTGCTTTCGGAACCTCCATCTGTGTCCGAATTGGACAGTCGCCACTGCCCATGGATCTTTTATTGTCCCCGCCCATACCTGCTTGAACAACCTTAGCCTGGCTCCTACTACAGCTGGTTGGGCGGGCGCACCTTCAAAAAGACTTTTGATCCCCTGAAGTAGGGGTCTTGGCTTTCTGGAGCTTGAGGAAGGATGATTGAGGGTTCTTCCAGTTTCTCCTGTACTCCTTGCCAGGTCTATAGGATCTTGCCTCCCTATATTTGTCTGGGAGGTTACGTCTGGGGGCTGACGGTCTTTGCTGTTTAGATCTTCTATCTGAAGGGATCAGACCCGATTTTCCCCCGCTAACTTTAGAAATCACAGAATCTAGCTTTTCTCCAAAGAGATTTGCTCCGTCAAAGGGAATCTTGCACCAGTTTGTCTTCGAGGATGGGTCTGCAGACCAGGGTTTCAGCCAAAGTGCCCTTCTGGCCATTACTGAGCTCAGCATTGCTCTAGATGTAGATTTAATTATATCTACAGAGGCTTCTGCGACAAAGTCGCCTGCGAGAGATAGTTCCTGTAGGGCTGAGATTACCTTCTCTTGTTCCCCTCCTTCTGACACCAGTTTCTCGGTATTGGCGGACCAGTTGGAAATGGCTCTACCGACAGCTGCTAGGGCCACAGCTGGTCTGCATGCGCCTCCTGCTGATAGGTAAGATCTTTTCAGATCTAGGTCAATTTTCCTATCTAGCACATCTTTAAATGTAACCGCATCTTCGATTGGAAGTGTCACATGTCTGGCAAGACGCATCAGAGAAGAATCCACCACTGGCGGGGTCACTAATGGAGTGACACTAGGCTCCTTCAGGGGATAAAGTTTTGCTAACCTGTTAGTTAGACTGATCTTCTTATCCGGCTTTTGCCATTCCTCTTTAATCAAATCCTCTAGTTCCTCAATAAATGGGAAGGTCTCAGGATCTTTCTTGAGATTTGGAAAATATTTCCTCAACTTCTGAGGAGTTTGTTTCTCTTCCACCCAATTGATCGCTTCCTTCACTGATTTAATGAAGGGTTCAACTAGTGCAAAGTCGAAGCCGGTAGAGGCGTCAATGTCATCATTATCTGACAAAGGATCTGACATCCTTGAAGTGGAGGGAACAGCAGATGTGGTGCCTTGCAAAGGTCTGCTAGTTTCCGGCCCTGCGATTTGGAGGGGCAATTCAGTAGCTGGAATACTAGGATCTAATTCCCTGTCTTTTGTTGCTTCATTGAAGCATGAACGACAGGCCAGCTTATCTGGGAGTGCTATTGCGCCACAAACCCAGCATGAGTTTCCAGAGGGATGGAGACTTTGAGCGCGAGAAGAGTGTCTGCTAGTAGGGGATCTTCTGTGGTAGGAGTGTCCATGTCGAGAGTAGGACCTTGATCGCCTCCTCCTGTGATCTCCGCTCTCTCTGCGCCTTGAGCGGCTTCTGCTATGGTCTCGGTCCCGTCTATGACTTGAGCGGCTTCTTCTTGAGCGCCTTGAGTGCGACGATCTGGATGACCTGATAGGGCTGTGCAATTTAGACAGCGTTAGTGACAGGCTCTCTTTTTCCTCTTCGTACTTACCAAGTTGACCCCACTTACCTAATAGGCTGGCGATGGTCTGCTGGGGCAGCGGCCTTCATGAAGAGTGAATCCTAAAAACGAACGGAAATCAGTGTGCAAAGACAGGTAGGGAGATATGCCAGTTGCAGAAAAAGAACTTTAGAAACGAAGAGACTGACCTGAGATCCGAAGGGAACGATATGTAAGAAACGATCGGAATGACGATCTTGGTCGTGAAGCAGCAGCAGCCACGGTACACGAAGCAAAAATGCAATTTTTAAACCCTGCGCTAATGCCGTCGTAACGTCGACGTCATCCCGCACATGCGCAGAAATGTCCCACGACGTTCGGCTCCATTTTGGAAAGTGGCGAACCGACAAGACAACGAGGCACTGAACGCTAGCGCATGCGCAGAGGAGTTCAATCATCGGCGCCCGAGGAGCGAGGTTCTACAGAGCTTGACAGGAAAGGAACAGAAAATACCTAGAAAGCACAGGTTAGAGGCCGCTGCATAATAAATCTGTTTAAGATTTGTAAAGATAAATAACTATACCCCTGAGACCATCAGAGTGGGGATCCCTCCATTAAGCTCATTTAGAGGCTGTACAGGTAGGACTTCCACCCAGGAGAGGCTTGAACCTGGCTGGGGCGATAGCGGTAAGGGGTGATGTCCGGTCTTCTCGGGTGAGGAAAAAAAGGAGAAAGCTGAAGCAGGGGTCCTCTCAAGATTTAATAGTTAAACGGTCCTATCAGGTTGCGGGGGCGGAGCCACAACCCATAGGTGTATGCTGCCATGATGCGACAGGAAACTATGTTAAATGGACTGTAGTGCAAATCTGCAAAAAGCACTAAAACTGCATAGGTGTGAATCCAGCCTTAAAGGGGTTGTAAAGTAAAATTTTTTATTTTTTTTAAATAACAAACATGTCATACTTACCTCCACTGTGCAGCTCGTTTTGCACAGAGTGGCCCCGAACCTGCTCTTCTGGGGTCCCTCGGCGGCTGTCTCTGCTTCCTCCCGCAGGTGCTTCTCACGTTAATGCGAGCTCCCTCGCATTGGTGAGAAGCACTGCGGGCGCGCTCCCGTGATACAGCCGGCGGCTATAGCCGCTCACTGCATCACAAGGCCCCGCCCCCCGGCGCGCTGCGTCATTGGATGTGATTGACAGCAGCGCGAGCCAATGGCTGTGCTGCTTTCAATCCATCCACTCCAGCCAATCAGCGGCCAGGCTGAGCGGCGAAGAGGACGGCGGGGGCGAGCGCGGGATTTTCGAGGGGTCAGGTAAGTAAAACGGGGGGACTGGGGGCGCCGGCAGTGTGAGATGTTTTTTCACCTTAATGCATAAAATGCATTAAGGTGAAAAAACATTTACCTTTACAACCCCTTTAATGTCAGTATATGCACAGAAAATCGTACTTTGCCCTATTTATTTATTTATTTAGTTATTTTTTAATGCAGCAAGTCCTAATGCTGCGTTGCAGTGTGCTTCAGTGCAGTTGTGTTGCCTGTTAGAGTGCATTGGGGTGTCATTCAATGAATGGTATCATGCTGCAGTGTTCAGGTTACTGTGCACTGCTGTAGTATGCAGTAAAAAATGTGTTTCAGCATGGGTTACTGTAACGCAATAATCTGGTAAAGAAAAAACACTAACTCTCTTCCACCTGTAATTAAAATATCATATATGGCTGGACTGACCTTTTAACAGGAAAGCATTACATCTATCCACCTCTTAAACTGCTTCACAAGCATGAAGAAGCAAAGTATACATACTAAAACGCTGCATGTAGCAATTTTCCCAGTTGATTATTCTCCCCATGTAGCTCAGCTGATCCCATTTCATGAAGCTGCATCTGAGAGAAGACAACAGTATTTCCTTTTTAACAAAAAAACTCTTATTCCGCGTACACACGGTCAGATTTTCCGACGGAAAATGTTCAATGTGAGCTTTTTGTTGGAAATTCCAACCATGTGCTCCATCGGACATTTTCCATCGGAATTTCCGACACACAAAATTTGAGACCTGGATCTCAAATTTTCCGACAACAAAATCTGTTGTCGGAAATTCCGATCGTGTGTACACAATTCCACGCATGCTCGGAATCAAGCAGAAGAGCCGCACTAGCCATTGAACTTTCATTTTCTCGGCTCGTCTTACGTCACCGCATTCTTGATGTTCGGAATTTCTGACAACATTGTGTGACCGTGTGTATGCAAGACAAGTTTGAGCCAACATCCGATAGAAAAAATCCCATGGATTTTGTTGTCGGAATGTGCGATTGTGTGTATGCGGCATTAGGGGATACGTGCACCCTTCTAATTATGGAAAATGGAAACTTTGTGACTGATTTACAAAGGTGTAGAGCAAGGTAATCTGAAGTGAACATAAACATCCATGCATATTTATTTTTTGAGTTGAGCTTTTATTGCCCATGACTGGATGTTTGAAGTGGGTTTTTCACTGCACCTCACCCCACAACTAAGCAATAACTCCACTTTTACGGGAAAAAAAATAGCAAATGAAAAATTAGCTCATTAACCACTTGCAGACCGGACCAATTTGCTGGTCAAAGACCAGACCCCTTTTTGCGATTCGGCACTGCGTCGCTTTAACTGACAATTGCGCGGTCGTGCGACGTGGCTCCCAAACAAAATTGACGTCCTTTTTTTCCCACAAATAGAGCTTTCTTTTGGTGGTATTTGATCACCCCTGCGGTTTTTATTTTTTGCGCTATAACCAAAAATAGAGCGACAATTTTGAAAAAAATGCATTATTTTTTATTTTTTGTTATAATAAATATCCCCCAAAAATATATAAAAAAACATTTTTTTCCCTCAGTTTAGGCCGATACGTATTCTTCTACATATTTTTGGTAAAAAAATCGCAATAAGCGATTATTGATTGGTTTGCGCAAAAGTTATAGCGTTTACAAAATAGGGATAGTTTTATAGCATTTTTATTAATAATTTTTTATTATTTTTTTTTTACTAGTAATGGCGGCGATCAGCGATTTTTATTGTGACTGCGACATTGTGGGGGACCCATCAGACATTTTTGACACATTTTTGGGACCATTGTCATTTATACGGTAATCACTGCTATATAAATGCAGTGATTCCTGTGTAAATGACACTGGCAGTGAAAGGGTTAACCAGTGGTTGGCAGTGTAGGGGTTAAGTGTTCCTAGGGGTGTGTTACTAACTGTGGGGGGGTTGGGCTTTCATTTAGTGAACACTGATCTCTGCTCCAATCACATGGAGCAGAGATCAGCGTCACTAGTTGCTAGGCAGAATGGAGAAATGTTGTTTACACAGCATTTCCTCCATTCGGCTGCTCTGTGAGACGATCGCGGGGATGCTCGTGGCGATCGAGTCCGCGAGTCCCGCGACCGGACTCACGGGGGTCCCGACCAGCGCGGGAGCGCGCCGCTGCCGGCGCGCTCCCGATGGCAGGGCGGCATTGAATATTGGACATACCTGTACGCCAATATGCCTGCCCGTGCCATTCTGTCGACGTACATCGTCGTGCGCTGGTCGGGAAGTGGTTAAACTCACAACATAAAAAAAAAAAAACTGTGAGTAAATGCTGTATTACATGCTTCTCATAGTCACTATGGGATTCATTTACTGTATTCTGCTGTTCACTGTCCCTCCCTCATTTCCTGTGTCCCCCACTGCAGCCTGAGATTGTGTAGACCACCCGTTGCCACATATACTGAGCATGCTCCAGTTTTAGTTCCCTTCCAAGCTATTCATTTCCTCCTTTTTCTTATCTGAGTAGCCCACGTGACTATAGAGTCCCACATGTGGGTGTATACACTCTGGATAAATGACAGCCCACAACCTCCCTCCTCCTCCATACCCACTAAACAGCTAAACACAATGGGAGCAGGATATTACATGTTGATTGATGGAGGCTTCACCTCCCTATAATTCTAAGCACATACAAACAATAGACACAGGCTGGAGGGGTGTGAAACAGGCTGTGATTGTCAGAGCCTCCCCTTAGACAGCCCACACCATGTTTTTTGCACAAAAATAATACATATTTGTTTTTCCAATACAAATTTGTATGACAATTTAAAACATTTAGTTAATACATTATATATGTTTCCTTTGTATTTAGAAAGCTGTTTTCTTTTTTTCTCCTTTTTTTTTTTGAGCTAGTGACTGGCATTAGAGGACTACACGCTACTCCAACTGATGTTTCCTTGCAAATGGGCTGGGGAAGAACTGGATCACATCACAACTGTATATTGATTATAAAAAAAGTACTTTGATTTTTTTTAAATAAAAATAAATACAGTACCATCATCCATATACATAAAGAGAGGGGGAAATGTAAATAAACATGTGTGCATTTAGTATCACTTTAATGTTATTAAAAATTACCTTTTCTTTTCAATCTGCAGCCACAAATGTTTCCTGCAAAATTAAATGCAATATGGCAACTTGTATGCATTTATATACCATTGGTGTGCGGACACTCTTCCTCCTCTCCAGAAATATTAATTCTTGTTTGTAATTGTAATTGGCTCACAAAGATACAAGTAATTTTTTAGGCAAACCTTGGCATAGGAATTTCAGTTTTCATAAGGTATTCCCCAAGGTTAATTACTTCTAGGGATGCAGACACTGCAGCTTTTCTCATCAGAACATTAAGAATGCACCAGGTAATTAGAATGATCCAGACTGTCCTATTCAGATTCAGTGTAGACTCACACTACCAACAGAGAAACATGTTTACAACACAAGGCACTGTTTACATTATTTTTTCCCCTAAAGTCTAATGGAATGTCACAAACGCAAAAACGCAGGTTTGCACAAACACCTGCGGAGGGGTGCAGAAATATGCAGATATGTTGCATTTGTTTGCATTTGTCCGCACTGCTCTCTCCTTGCAATTGTCTTAGATCGTCCAGACATCTTTTTAGACATGTTCAAAAAATTTGTTTTGTTTCGTTAAGATTCATTAATCTAGATATTTAGTTTCGTTAAATTTGGTTGATTCGTTCAATTTGTATTCGGGATTCATATTCGGAACTGGGTTTATTTTGTTTTCGAATTTTCTTAAAATGTACCGATTTCTTTTGATTCAACGCAATTTATTTTTTTCAATTCAAATATGACAAAGTGAACAAACAAAAGAAAAATCTTCATCAATTGATTACAATGACTCTTTAAATCACCTTTTGCTGAACTAGAACAGCATTATTTCAAAATGGTACACTGATAACACACACAGTCTGTGATTTCAGAATCAAATTTGACTGGAACTCAATATAAAATTTGATTTGAATTTCAATTCAAATTTTGTAAATTTGGACGGATTTTGTGTCCTTATTCGGAGCATTCGGTAAACTTTGTTTATACTGTAATTCGGGTATTCAGATATATACGAATCTCCGAATAATAAAAAATGTGTCTAAATATTTATTCCAAATTAAAGGAACCACACGTGTTTTTTTTTACTTTATACTCATGACTTCATACCCCTCATATAATCTTTATGAATACTGTAGTTTACATCACATGTACAGTCCCTTGATTGCATTTAAATACAAAGTCCATCTATTTATTTAACACTAATATATTACACAGTACACTATTGGTCTAATCGCATCAGTCCATGCCCCTGAAGGAGCTTACAATCTAATGTTCCCATTACACACATAATCACACTTCACTTATATACACACTGGCCACTTTTTGATCAGATGCCAATAAACTTTTTGACATGAAACTGAAACCCTCTAAGGCTGGATTCACACCTATGCATTTTTAGTGCTTTTTGAATTTTGCAGATTTGCACTACAGTCCATTTAACATGGTTTCCTATGGAACACGTTCTGTAGTGCAAATCTGCAAAATGCACAAAAATGTATAGGTGTGAATCCAGCCTAACAATTCATCAGCAGCTCCATATGACATGGAGTCACACTAGCTAGGTAACACCTGATGAGTGCACTACACATGATTATAATGCAAACATTGACTAAGGCCGGATTCACACCTATGCAGTTTTAGTGCTTTTTGCATTTTGCAGATTTGTACTGCAGTCCATTCACCATGGTTTCCTATGGAACACGTTCTGTTGAGCAAATCTGCAAAATGCAAAAAGCACTAAAAATGCATAGGTGTGAACCCAGCCTTAAAGGCAAAAATGAATGCAGCTCTGTAATCATAAATACATCCCTAGATGTACTTTTTTTTAAAATAACAGCAGTATAATTATCTTAATGTGACTTGTTATCAGCATTTTACAATCTCTATACAGCAGAGCTTAGACCAGGAGAGGCAGAAGCAACACAATGAGCCAATAAGTTGTGTTGCAGTGCAACGTGCATGCTGATAGTAGGAGAGAGCAGAGTGAAAGAGATCTGCTTCGTCTTCTTTTGCTGTCCTCTAAGACTGGATTCACACCTATGCATTTTTAGTGCCTTTTGCAGATTACCGTTCATTTAACATGGTTTCCTATGGAATCTGTAGTGCAAATCTGCAAAATGCAAAAAGCACTAAAAAATGCATAGGTGTGAATCCAGCCTTAGGTCTGATTCACACCTATGCATTTTTAGTGCATTTTGCAGATTTTCTCTACAGAACGTGTTCCACTAACAGGCCAGGTTTGCAGGATAACTGAAATACATCACAGGTGATATCATTCGCTGTTCAGTGATTGCAGTTTTCTAGTCTGCATCTCCCCAAGGTAATACATAACACCTGGCCTGTTAGGCTGCATTCACACCTATGCATTTTTAGTGCTTTTTGCATTTTGCAGATTTGTACTACAGCCCATTTAACATGGTTTCCTATGGAACACATTCTGTAGTGCAAATCTGCAAAAAGCACAAAAAATGCATAGGTGTGAATCAGGCCTAACACAGTGGTCATCAACCCTGTCCTCAGGGCCCACTAAGGCTTGATTCACACCTATGCATTTTTAGTGCCTTTTGCATTTTGCAGATTTTCTCTACAGAATGTGTTCCATAGGAAACCATGTTAAATGGGCTGTAGTGCAAATCTACAAAATGCACTAAAAATTCATAGGTGTGAATCCAGCCTAACAGGCCAGGTGTTATGTATTACCTTGGCCTGTTAGTGGGTCTTGAGGACAGGGTTGATGGTCTAACAGAGTAGGGAAGGGGGAAAAAAAACTGGTAAGTGCAATTGAAACTTTAGCAGAGAAAGATCAGATCCGCTGCCTGGCAGGACTGTCCTAAGTGGCAGAGCTGTGAAAATCCCAAGCCGAATTCCAGGGAAAGTAAAATCCCCCTCTTGCAGCACAGCCACCCCCACACTGCAAAGGTTAAATGCTCATTTAAATCTAGGGAACTGGGAAAAGCAGTTTTACTTATCTGATACCCTCTTCCCACAGGCTACATGCTACAGGACCAGTCCGCCCCTGCAACCAGTAGTTCACTTCTATATATATTGATAGAATAAATGTGCTGTGCTTAAAAATGTAGTAATATTAAGCACAGCACATTTACTATACTATTATTAAATGATTTTTTTTCACTTAGGGTCCTTTCACATGAATGTTACCATCAGCTCCACCTGTCTGTTTTTCAGGCAGACCTGACCGCAACCTTCACTCACCTCTATGGAGCTGCGGGTGTAAACTGACGTGTCCAACATCCAATCCAGGGATGGCCATTAATTTCCCTTCCATCCAGTGGATTGAATCAGATGGCAGTCGGGTGTAAACAGACAACTGGTCTGTTTACATCAGACCGCCCATACAGGAGAGCAGGCTGTGTCTGTGTCCGCTCTGCATAAGTGGAGAGGACAAGGATCTGTCATCTGCCTGCTAAGTGGGGATCAGTGGACAGATCCCCTTCTGCCCAAGCAGATTGCAGCTGGAGTCTGCCCCATTTGGAAGAATCAGCATCCTTTCACTCAGCTACAAAATAGTAACTGTAGTCCGGATATATATATATATATATATATATATATATATATATATATATATATATATATATATAATATTTTTATTACTGTCTATAGTATATACGTAAATAATAAAGCAAAAAAAAATATAAAATAAATAATATTAAAAAAATTATATATTTATAATATATATATATATATATATATATATATATATATATAGAATGCGGATGGTATACCCCAATCTTTTGTCCCGTTAAAACATTACCATAATATGAACCTTATTGCACCTTCCACCTGTTGCAAACTCTGTAATGTGTACTTCTTCCCTTCCTGGAATTCTTCAAATCATCTTCATGATGCACACGGGCTGCCATTTCTATAAATGTGCACAGTGGCCTACTTCTACACTATGTATATACTGTATATAGTATATAAAGAATGCAGTTAGCTTTAAATATCTGTGTAGATACTGTAGCTTTAAATGTGACTATATGGCAGCAGCTGGCTATATTATTCCTGGTCATAAACCTGATGACTGCATTACACATAATGAGACAAAAACTAAATGACATGTTAATAAAAGGTAATGACACCTATACCTTAACCATTTTATTATATCAGATCCCCCAAAGAAAAGAGGGGTGCCTTATACAGCCCCAGTTCAGTTATTACACCAGAATGTAGAGACCCCCACCATCCAGAAATTTATGAGTGACACCTGAGTAACCAGCAGCAATTTGTATGAATACACAGCACATATTTGTATCCCTATAATGGCACATATAGTACATATAATTGCATTATACTTGAAAATGACTGCATTCCACTTGCACCGCTCTCCTAACCGATCACTCAATGCCCTGACTATCCAGCAATGCCTGATTCCAACATACCCCATGTAATTTCATTAGACCTGAAAATACAGTATATGATTTCATTATACCTGAGCACTCATCCCCCCCCCCCCCCCTGCTCATATTACAGCCTCTCATCACTGCCCCCGCCACCCCACTCACACAGCCCCATGCTGCCCATTCACCTTAACTCCTTCAAGGGCACAGCATGCCAGTATAGCTGTCTGGGTAGCTGGCAAGTGGATGTCCTCCTCCATGCTGCTAGCATCAAGCATCACTACTAAAGCAGAGTCTTTATTGTGCTGTCACATTACAGATTACCAATGCAGCTTAGAATAGAGTAAATGTGCAGCAAGCATCACATGGATCCAGTCCTATTACAGCCCATGGCACGTTTATGCAACAACAGCAATGCCTCTGCAATGCAAAAAAAAAAAAAAAAAAAACCTTTGATCGCAGACAGATGACAAGTCGGGGGATGGAGATGGGTGATCTGGTGGTGTCCAGGAGCTGAGATCGCTCCATAAAGCAGTGAGTCAGTCACTGGCAGCTCTATAGAAGACTCAAAGCCCAGCACACATGCCCACGTTTGCCCTCTCCTAGCTGTCCCTGGTCATGCCAACCTTACGACCCCCCCAATACATCACCTACCTCTACATTCTCAGCTTCAGCCATCTTCCTCCTTAGGAGTAAGCAGCGGGAGGAGTGTTTAATTCCCATAAGAGCCAACTCTTTTTTTCCCCCTCTTTACTAAGCTTGTAGGGTGCAGATATAAAAGATCATCCGAAAAATAGAAGCCAAGGGATAAAGGTAAGCCTAGCCAACCGCCGCTGTCCAGCACCAGGCACAGGTGGACAGCTCCTCCACTCTGAAGTTTGTCCACAAGTTGAAGTTCTTTAACTAGTCAAAATAAATAAATAAATTGTATCAAAACGAGGAAGTTCTCCCAGATGATCCAAACCTGAGGTCATCGCAGAAGCTTTGGGGACATCAGCATCTTGAGATAGGCAAGTGGAGGTTGCAGCATTCTGAGCAAGAGCGAAGAGGAAGAGGCAAGCCCAGCACTAGAGTCAGCTGGAAGCTTATGGGACAAGTTAGGGGGAACCCAAATAACCTATATAGGAAAGGAGAAGGAGATCCTCGGGCACACTCCTCTCTGCTCCTGGATATTGCTCAGTTTTTCCAATGCACTGAACTTTTATTAATGATCTTCACTTGCTTGTTGTAATCCAGATGAAACTGTGTCGATTAGACATAGATATATATTTTTTTTTCTTTCTGGGTCAGCCCATTAACTCTTTCAGTTCATCCTCTTGCTGATTGGAGAAAGGATTTTTTTTTTTTCAAGCCCCTGTAGCTTGCTTTGGCTTGTCTGACTTCTTTTCAATGAGAAACTCATATGCACAAAAGAGAGAGAGTGGGGGGGAGGGAGAGAGTGAGTGAGTGCCTATATAGCATCAGGCAGTATAAAGAACAATATCAAGTGCATTAGACTAGAGTGCAGTGCCCCCTAAGCCAGCTTCTTCAGAGCTGAGATCACTGCACCCTTTTCTGCATTATATATATATATATATATATATATATTTATATATTTATTTTTGGCTTCAGGGAAGTTTTACAATAGCATATGCTGTGTGTGTGTGTGTGTTATGTGTGCATGTGTCATATAGCAGAATTGAGTTTTGTGTTATTGTTTCAGGGAGACAAATGTTGAGTATAGTCAGAGCTAGGATGGTGCTTTGATTTCTGTGCAGCAGATTGAGGTAATCTCATATATATAGAATGAATGCATTGTCATATTGTTTTAGGCACCGGAGCTGGGGAACTACAAGTCTCAGCATGTTGGGAGCCACAAGTAGGATACTATGTCAGAGAAATGTTTTTTAAAGGAAACCCTTTTTTGATAGACTTGGAAGCTGTCATGCTTAACCTCATTCTGCAAAATACTTTTTGCCTGTCTGTCATAGCAGGTTTCATGTTTCAATGCATTAAAGCAGAACTGGTAGGTAGATAGAATAAGATAGAATAAGAACATCTGCCTACTTGCTCTGGGTCTGGGTTCTTAAAAAAAGAGATTTCTTTCTTTCCTCTCAGTTTTTACTTGCTTTACAGGGTTGGGGACTGAAATTATTGAAGAAGGAGCAACAAATCCATCAGGAAAATAGTGTTTTCTGGTGGTTAGCAATGGTAGTCTCTATTGTTTTAAAAGAAAATACTATGTCTTTTTATTCTTCTTTCTTTTCTTCTTTCTTTTCTTCTTTCTTTTCTTCTTTCTTTTCTTTCTTTCACTTAATTTTATAATTTTATGTATACTGTACCCTAAGAAGGATCAACATATTGGTTAGGAAAATAGCATTTTCTGGTGGTTAGTAGTCTCTATTGTTTTACAAGGAAAGATTTATTTTCCTTTCACAAAGTTGGATATTTGCAGTCAACAGCATATTTTACTCTACCCATGATAAACATAAGCATCTGCTATTCTCTTTTTGACTGATATTCCAGTCAGTTACAGAGTGTATTGAAGTCTGAGGATCAGCCTATCAGCCCAGCAACTGGCATTTTGGATGGAAGAAGGGCCAATCTGGGAAGCCCCTTCCTTCCTTCCTTCCTTTCTCCCTCCCTTGCTTTCACTTCATTTTACCATTTATGAATACTATACCCTAAGAAGGGTCAACATTTCCATCAGGAAATTGTTTTACAAGGAAAGATTTACTTTAAAGTGTTTGTTAACCTAAAAAAAACAAACGATCCTGCTCATTTAAAGCATGTTATACAGCTGCTTGTGCTTGTGCTTGTGCTGTGAAATTTGGCCCCTTGTAACACCTAAAAAACTGGGCTGATCCTGACAATTTCGGCCTTCCCCTATATAACCTGACCACAGTATATCATGGCTGCTGAAACCCTGACACTGTGGTCAGTTTACATGCCTCCATCTTCCGCTCTCTGCTGTCCTCCTCCCCCCCATCCCATCCCTGCCTGTAAGCTCTTGCCCATGCCTGCCCCAATCCCCTCCTGCTGCTGAAATTACTGTTTGTTTTTTACACTATCCTCTGTGTTTAATTATGTAAGGTGCCCCTGTACTTCGTAAAAATAATCTGCTATATACCCGATTTACCCAAGAGTAAAAACATTTTCACTTACCTGGTCCTCCACTCGCTCAGTAGATGGCAGCAGTGGCCCGTCCCTTCATCATGTTCAGTGCAGGGCTAAGGACCCAGCATAGATCTTGATGATGTCAGGGCTTTAGACCTCTGGAGAGTCGGGGAGAAAAGCCTGTGGGGCACAATCTAGTAGATCTTCTTCTTTTCTATGTATCCTAGACCTAAATAAGCCGATAACCCTTGCAGCCCCACTGCAAGGGAGAATTTTTATGTTAACATTTTATGTTGAGCTTTAAAGAGAACCGTATACAGTATGTTTTAGACACAGTTCTCAACAATGCTCTTCTTTATTCCATCCTTCCTCACTACTTTCTTTCCAATTTTGACTTTTAAATGCTTTATCTAACATATAAAGTGAGTTAACACACTTGGAACTTGTAAGCTTGCAGCTCATTGTTCTCTGCTTACACCAAGCATAAGCTTGTACTGTGCTCTCTGTAAAGCCCCATACACCCTATTAGATTTTCTGCAGATTTGTCTTCAGGTTTACCAAAACCATGTAGTAGAAGGGCCTGCCTGATTGCATACAAATTGAAACTCCTAAGGTTTGACCTCATATTATTTGGTTTTGGTAAATCTGAAGGAAAAATTCAGCAGAAAATCTGATAGTGTGTATGGGGCTTCAAGGGTTACAATCCCTTCCATTTTCCTTCATGCGTTTGTTAACAATAAGTTGAAAGGATATTTTGAAAAAATGTCTCAGATCTTTACCACATAGCGGCCAAATCTTTCTGTGTTTACTCAGCATCTATAGCATAAGGAATCCGCCAGGCAGCCGTGACACAATGTAAGAACCTTGCTCCGTATATTCCCCTTGAAGGCACCAAAATTTTCATTGCCTGATGGTAGAAACGGCCTTGTATCAAGTTATAGATTCATTTAAGATAAGTCTGTGACAGTGAGTGGTTGATGTCAGCTCAAAGGAATGTGTTTGTATTCTTCAGAATTAATTACATTGTGAAAGGCAAGGTCATTGTCATTGCGGAATAAAAGGCATGAGTCAGTGGTGTATTTAGGTTTTGTGCTGCCCGAGGCCTGACTAAACTTGTGCACCCCTAATTTAAATATGACATACCCCATTACTGTCGACCACACCCCTTTCCAGTGGGGACACTAGATCTGAGTGCCTTGGTGGGCAATAGATTCCCTTAAATTGTAGAGATTCCCTCTCACTTTCTGTTTTGTCTATGTTGCAGGAAATGAAGAGAAATCTCTGCAATGGGACAGGGATTGCAAAAAAACTGACGGGGCTATAACCCTCTCTTACTCTATCCAAAATGAAAAAAAAAATGTTGCCTGTAGTTCTACTTTAAGCGCAAATTTCTGCTAAATTTAGGGAGAGGACTTAAAGGATATAACCATGTTAGTGGTGCAGCAGAAAACATATTCAGTAGCACAGTGATAAAGGTATGTGGTCCAGGCATTGAGCAAAGGAAGAACTGGGGCAAGGAACAAATAAAATCCAGCTGTTCATTTTATTTCTCTTGATTGCTGAGGAGAAAAATAAAGATTCCTTAATATGACAACTGACGCAATCAAAGGATTGCAGTAGAGTCCTACTACTTACCTGCCAGGTATAGGTGACCATGTCAGTGTCCCTTGTGTCTGCCCCATCCCTTGAATAAAAGCCCTTGGCAGCTAGGTAATTGCCATAAAAGTTTTACCCAAATAGTGTAGCTTTCCTTCTACCCTGGTAACCCCATGCTATTGTAGCATTCTCCCTGACCTCCAGAAGTCTAGTGGTTACCCCCAGAGTCAGGGAGAGCTGACATTCCTCCTCAGGGTACAGGTTACTAGGCATGGTGGGTGTTGTGCAAGGTGAAAAGATGGGTGCCAGTGACTTTTAACAATAAAAAAAGAGCGTTTTATTTTTTCTTAACAGGAAGAGGCGGAGAGAAGGGTAAGGCACAGGACACCCTTAGGCAAATGGAAGAGCAAATTGGCAGACTCCTTGGACAAAAATAGAACTAGGCAGACAGCAATACAGAAAAAAAGGCCTTTAAGTTGAATGCAGCGATCTCTAGCAACTGGTGTCTCCTATAGCAACTACTTCTTTTACAGTATCCCACTGTAGATCTTCAAACTTAGCTCCCAGCTACCTGCTGGACTTCTCAAGCTTCACTCACAGCTACCCACTATATTCTTCAAGCTATACCCCAGCTACCCGCTGGGTTCCTCGGACTCACAGCTACCCACTGGATCCCTCAAGTTTTACTGCTGTACATCTTGGATGAGTTCTCTCTTGAAGCTGTCCCAACACTTCACAGGCCTCGGCTGATGAAGAGTCTGCTCTAGTACTCCTTCAAAACTTCAACCTTTGAAACCTGCCTCCAGCAACAAAAGTGGTTGACCCTCTGGCAACTTCTTCTCCTATGCCTCCTGGCAATGATCAGGCTGAACCCCTTTATACACGGCTAGCCCTTAGTCCTACAGCTCTGCTGCTGCTCCACACACACCCACCCAGGCCGCAGCCTGGGTGGAAAGAACCCCGATCACCTGACTCTCTCCGAATAGACTATTCCAGCAGCCTCAGTGGCCAGAAAAACTCCTGCTGATTGGCTGAGAAACACATTTACTCATAACCTGAATTAATTGTAATCTATCATACTAATGCCAAAGGTAACAGTGCCACTTATTGACAGAAGAGTGAATCACAATTCAACTCAAACTTAGAAGAAAAGCATTTGCTCAAACTACAAATTAGCCAGGCTAGTTACCACCTAGCACAACTTAATTTACTAGCAGCCCTGTTTAGGACAAGGGTGCTACATTATATTATCTAGTAAGCTACTGTATAAACCTTAACATCTACCTCCTATATAGATTACCAACTCCTCTGCCACAAGCAAATAAGATTTCCTAATATTTCATTACCATATGCATCATTGCAAGCTCAAAAGTTTTCAGGGGTTTCTAGTATATACATTAGATTGTGATCACCCAGAGGTTTGCAGGAAAGTCCTACTACCTAACTCCTAAAGGCCTGTACACACGGTCGGACTTTTTGACAACAAACATGCAAATTAGCTGTTTTGGAGCAACATCCGACTGTGTGTATGCTCCATCGGACAAACTTTTTCTGTTTTCATCTGACTTTTGTTGGCTGTGCGAACGAACAAACTTTCTGGCAACAAAAGTCCGATGGAGCAAAGTCCGACCGTGTGTACGCAAAAGCATCGGACTTTTGTACAAGGTACAAACACGCATGCTCAGAACCAATGCAAAAGATCAGACTACAATACAGAAGTTCACCAAAGGTGGCGCTGGAGTCATTGAACGTCCTCTTTTGAAGCGGCGTCAGTACGTTGTGACGTCATTACGTTCGTGTTTGTTGTCAAAAAGTCAGACCGTGTGTATGCAATACAAACTTGTGGACCACGCCCTTTGTACAAAAGTCCACGGAAAAGTTTGTACAAAGTCCGACCGTGTGTATGAGGCTTAAGTGTAGGTGACCATCTCAGTCTCCCTTGCATCTGCACCATCCTTAATACCCAGATTAGAAGACCCATGGCAGCTAGGTAGTTGTCCTGCAATTTTCACTTAACTGGTGTGGTTTTCCTTTTTAACCTGGGTACTTAATGCACTTCTCTTGACATGAGATCTCCTCACACAGTGGATAGCCCCTCCCCTTTCACTCTACTGGCCCACGCCCTTCATCTGACTTTTTCCTCCAGACAATTTCAGCCTCCCAACATGACATCTGTTTCTCTGCAGCTGAGAGGTCCAATGTGATGATAGGACAGTCAAAACTAGAAGCAGCAGGCCTCCCCCACAGTTGCAGAATGCTGGGCACCCACACAACAAGTCATTGGTTGGGGTTCGTCGCCCGGGCCCCCTACATATGTATGGGCTGCCCCCCCCCCCCCCCGATGTCAGACCAGTCTGCTCCATAACACTGGCGTTACAATAAAAGTGCAGCACAAGCCAGCGGGGGCTCTTTTCGTGCTGCCCCCCTACGAAGTACTAGGCCTGGGCCTTCTTGGCCTAGGCTAAGATACAGCGTTGGCATGAGTATCAGTATCTCTGAGTCACAGCTATTTTCTCAACACTCTTACAAATAATAATTGACAGATTATTGATAGTATTTTATTTTTAAGACACTTTGTACATGGTTTTCAATGGATATATAGTAGGAAAACAATAACATGTTAGCTGGACTTTGACCTGACCGCATTGCTACAGATTGAAGTTTATCAGAGTGAAGTGTGCAGGAAAAATTACACAGATCTGAGATTATCCTCCAAAACTTCCTAATGTCTAGATCTGCCCCCACCCAACTACTGCACCATCTTATTGGCAGGCAAGGCCATGCTTCACAGTGATGGGCTTGTAGGGAGGTTTGGTAAACTAGAAGCACTTCCTGTTGTAGTTAAGGATTGCCCCTGCCCAGCTACTGCACCTTCTTATTGGCTAGCAAGACTGTCCTTCACAGCGATGGCCTAGTAGGGAGGTTTTGGAAAGCACTTCCTGATATAGTCAAAGTCTGCCCCTGCCCAACTACTGCACTTTCTTATTGACCAGCAAGGCCACCCTTCACGGCAATGGGCTAGTAACAAGGGCTGGGAGGCTGGAAGCACTTCCTGATGTAGTCAAGATCTGCCCCTTCCCAACTATTGCACCTTCTTATTAGCTAGCAAGGCTGTCCTTCACAGTAATGGTCTAGTAGGGAGGTGTGGGAGGCTGGAAGCATTTCCTAATGAAGTCAAGCTATACTCTTGCCCAACTACTGCACCCTTTTTTTATTTTGTTTTAGGCTAGCAAGGCTGTCTTTCACAGCAATAGGCTAGTAGGGAGGTTTGGGAGGCTGGAGTCACTTCCTGATGTAGTCAAGACCTGCACCTGCCCAACTACTGCACCTTTTTATTGGCCAGCAAAGTCATCCTTCACAGTGATAGGCTTGTAGGGAGAACTGAGAGGCTGGATTTACTTCCTGATTTAGTCAAGGTTTTCCCTGCCCCAACTACTGCACCTTCTTATTGACCAGCAAGGCCGTCCTTCACGGCGATGGGGCACTATGGGGGTTTGGGAAGCTGAAAGAGGTGAGCCTACACTCAGCTTCATCCAGAAGTGTTAGAATTTATATATTATAGTGTTTCAGGTTTTAGACTTATGCTACCATCATCATTAACATCAATATCAATTCCAATGGCTCTGTCGATACATCACTATTTCATAAACCCACAGCAGGGAATACAACTTTACATGCATCCACTGTACTCCCTCGCCCACTGGTACAGAGCATCTACTTTAGCCAGTATCTGCGCCTAAGGAGCAATTGTTTGGATAATCAAGCGTTTCAACAAGAAGCTGATATTCTTCGCCGCACAGATTACTGGACAGGGGTTAGAGGCCTCAAGAAGGCATTCAAGAAAGCGAAATCTAGATCACGAAATGCAATTCTGTTTAATCGTCCTATACCCAAAAATACAGATACGGTTAAATGTATTACTACATATTCTGACCAACACAGACAGATCCAAAAAATCATGAATAGACACTGGCATTTACTATGCAGTGACCCCACCCTATGTAAATATATAAAGGAATACCTTGAGATTACATATAAACACTCAGGATCCATTAGAGATCATTTGGTTAAGAGAGACTACACCAGTCGCCAAATAAAACAAGGAGAAATGCCAGGCGCATTTAGATGAGGCTCCTGTGACTAATGTGATGTACTAATGGAGGGTCCCTCAGTCCAGCTTCCTAATGGATGTACGCACTCAATCAAACACCACGTTTTATGTCTTAAAGGGATAGTTTATATAATACTATGCCAATGTGGTGCCTTCTACGTTGGCAAGATGAACAGTCCATTGTGGAAGCATATGAAGGACCATATGTATCATGCTACAGCTGGGATACTGGATACCTCTATTGAACACCATATAGCAGTGGTCATTGACTCTGTTCTCAGGGCCCACTAACAGGCCAGGTTTGCAAGATAACTGAAATACATCACAGGTGATATCATTTTCTGCTCATTGATTGCAGTATTCTAGTCTGCATCTCCCCAAGATAATACATAAAACCTGTCCTGTTAGTGGGCCATGAGGACAGGGTTGATGACCATTGCCATATAACAATTTGCAGCTCTGGATAGACTATACGAAGACCCTCGAGGGGGCAATTTTGATCAGAGGGTATTATTTAGAGAGGCTAAATGTATATTTGACCTAAAAGCTACAACTTTTCCAGGCCTGAATGATGTTCTTAGCTTCAAATATTTTTTTTTATTTTTTTTATAAATCTCCTATTTGCAGCAAATTTCCCTTTCCCCTATTTTCTATCTCCTGTCCCTTCTATCAACTGTATCCTGATCTAAGTCTGTTACTCATGCAGGGTTAGATTGAACTATTTCATATGTTGTAAATTACTATTGATACAATTATCCCCATATATGTTGAGGTGGTTTAAAAATAGTTATTTAATAAATGTTCGCCTTTACTTCTGTTTGCCTTCCCTGGTTGGTGTGTCTCTGTCTGTGTGTTTCCCAACTGTGGACATTTAATTCATCAGATCATTTGTGCTGTAGTTTGCAACTTGGTTTTATGGGATGGCCAAGTTTTCCTCCCAATACTGTCCCCTTTCCTGTGTCTCTCCTACGGTTGATGCTGGCTGCAGCTTGTGATGTGTGGTGGATGGGCTGATCCATACTTTGTGGGATGGCTGTCCCTGTGTTGAGGGAAGGACAGCTTGCCTACTCCCCTTTCACTTTGTCATTTGGCATAGGGGCAGGTTATGGGCTTTGTGCAGCCACCACGCCCCTATAAGGGCGTGTCGGTTTTTTGGATAATGGTCTTTTGTATGTAGTTGGCCGCCCACCCCCATGACGCCGCTGTACACCCTGTTTGGCTATGCTGTGACATTGTGACTCGTGCCTGCGATGAGCTGTGGCGTGCATGGATGTCTATTATGGCAGGGAGAGTATATATGACGCCAAGGTGTACGTTTATCAGAGATAATTTCTATCATTTAAGTCAGGGATCCTCAAACTACGGCCCTCCAGCTGTTGCGAAACTACACATCCCATGAGGCATTGTAAAACTCTGACATTCACAGACATGACTAAGCATGATGGGAATTGTAGTTCCTGAACAACTGGAGGGCCGTAGTTTGAAGACCCATGATTTAAGTTCTCAGCAGTTCGCAGAGAAAAATCTTCTCCTCTGGCACCCTGTTTATGAAGTGGAGAACATTTGTTCTCAGAAGGAGAAGTTTTTAATCTGAGAACACCTGAGATCTATGTAAGGAGGTGGGCTGCCTGTGATCTCCTGAGACACCTATGTGATTACAGAGCAGCTGAGTTTTCAAAGTGAAATCAAAGTTAAAAAGACTGTGTAATTACATGAAAATAATAAGCACTGGTGCTTTTTTTAACTTAGTTTTTTTTTTTTTACACACATTTTGGCACATTTTTAAATGTGTATTTTGGCCCCTTTTTCATTGCTCATTGTTTACATGCATTTTGCCTTTAACATGCCATATTTTTTTAAAGCACATCTGGCCGTGTTTTATTATTTTTTTTTTTTGTTTTTATTGCACATTTTTAAACACTTCAGCCCGGAAGGATTTACCTCCCCCCCCCCCCCCCCCCTCCTGACCAGAGCATTTTTTGCGATTCGGCACTGCGTCGCTTTAGCTGACAATTGTGCAGTCATGCAACGTTGTACTCAAACAAAATTGGCTATATATGTTTAAAATATTAGTATTGATGCATTTATACATGTATGTATTTCTTTTCATTTATGTGTGTATATAATGTTAAATGATTTGTTCTTCTGTTCAATGCAGTTAGACCTGTTTTCTATACCCCCTTATGTGTGTCCTAAAGAAGTGATCCAGCAAAACGTGTAGACGCACAGGGGCTCGCGCATTTTAGTGATGTCATACTTTTGAATGTCATTTGGGTATATGTGACCCCTTTTTGTCTGTTTTTGGCTGACTGTGGATATATGCCTTTTTAATATTAACACTATGTACGTTATATATGTCTTTTTTTACCTTTATGTATGAATAAAATATGATTTTTTTTTTCTTTTTTAATTAATATTGTTGGTCCAATCTACCTTTTTAAAGTCCAACCTAGTGGGTTATTTTCTTTTGTGTTCAAATTATTTATACGGATGTGGCTTTAGAGTGATAAACTTTAAATATATAGACTTATCCTACCCATGAAGATGTTTGAAGGTATTTGCAGGTCATTTTATGTGAATTTTATTAATGAAACAAATATAGTATGCTTTAGGAACTAACAGCTGTACTGACAGACAGCATTGACTGGGCTGAGAGCAGGGGTAGACATACAGTTACTTGAAAAGGTATTCATAGCCCTTTTAATGTTTCCATATTTTGTCATGTTACACGGTCGCATTTTCCGATGAAAAGCTCTCATCAGTCTTTTTCTGGCCGGAATTCCGATCGTGTGTACGCGGCATTAGAGTCTGCAAAAGACTTGAGACTGGGAGGAGGTTCACCTTCCAGCAGGACAACGACCCTAAACATACCGCCAGAGCTACAACGGAATGGTTTAGATCAAAGCATATCCATGTGTTCGAATGGCCCAGTCAAAGTCCAGACCTAAATCCAATTGAGAATCTGTGGCAAGACTTGAAAATTGCGGTTCACAGATGCTCGCCATCCAATCTGACAGAGCTTTAGCTATTTTGCAAAGAATAAATATTTCACTCTCTAAATGTGCAAAGCTGATAGAGACATACAAAAAAGTAGTGGCAGCTATAATTGCAGTGAAAGTTAATTCTACTAAGTATTGACTCAGGGGGGCTGAATACAAATGCATGCCACACTTTTCATATATTTATTTGTACAAAATTTTGAAAACCATTTATCATTTTCCTTCCACTTCACAATTATGTGCCACTTTGTGTTGGTCTATCACATAAAATCCCTATAAAATACATTTATGTTTTTGGTTGTATCATGATGAAATGTGGAAAATTTCAAGTCAGTATGAATACTTTTTCAAGGCACTGTGCAATTTGTGCAGACTATACAGCTGCACAAGGCCCCCATGAGATTTCGGTGTCCAGTTAGGCTGTATTCACACCTAGGCATTTTTTGTGCATTTTGCAGATTTGCACTACAGAACGTGTTCCATAGGTAGCCATGTTAAATGGACTGTAGTGCAAATCTGCAAAACGCAAAAAACACAAAAAATGCACAGGTGTGAATCCAGCCTTAGGCTCGATTCCCATCTATGCATGTTGCTTTTGAGCGTTTTTGCGGTACTTGTCGCGTTTTTTGGTCATGTGTTTTTACCGCGATTTTGCATACTATTTTTTTTTTTTTTTTTTACACTGTGGTTGCTTAGCAACCAGCTATATACAGTGAAAAAAAAATGGGGAAAAAAACGCAAATTGCGGTAAGAATGCGGTACTTGCGTTTTTGATGCAGGTCTATTGACTTCTATTACATGCAAAACGCTGCATTTTGCATGGAAAAAAAGTCTCCGACCCTTTCCAAAAATGCAGAGGCACAAAAATGCATTGATGTGAACATGTTCCATAGGAACCCATGTTAAAAAATGTCCCTGCATTTCTGCAAGATGCAAAATGCATCAAAAAAATGCGTTAGTGTGAATCAAGCCTTATACTAGATTTTTGTTAGATGAATACTTGAAGCTCTCCCACTGCCACATAGAGGTAAACACAACATACTTCTATTGAGCTATTCAGTGATGCTCAATACACAGTAAGGCCTGATTCACACCTATGCATTTTTTGTGCTTTTTGCATTTTGCAGATTTGCACCACAGAACGTGTTCCATAGGAAACCATGTTAAATGGACTGTAGTGCAAAATTGCAAAATGCAAAAAAGCACTAAAAAGGCATAGGTGTGAATCCAGCCCAAGGCTGGATTCACATGTATGCAGTTTAAGTGCTTTTTGCAGATTTGCACTACAGTCCATTTAACATGGTTTCCTATGGAATACGTTCTGTAGCGCAAATCTGCAAAATGCAAAAAGCACTAAAAATGCATAGGTGTGAATCCAGCCTTAATACGTGTTTTTCTTGGCCAGTATTTCAATAGGGTTGCCCAAAAAGTGTTCTTGCACAGGGTCCCCTTGGTGGCTCTGTCCACCAATGGCTGTGAAGGATCTGTGTGAGAACTATTATAGGAATCGGAAAAAGCGCTCTGCTCTTTTTTTTTTTTGCAAATTTTATTATTTGAAAATGCATTTTCTAGTGCAAGAAAAGCTCACGTGGAAGTGAACCCTTTACAGTCATGGAATAGTCCCTTTGCAATAATGCACATTACCACAATGCACAGCAAGGCATGCACCATGGTGCGCTGTGTTACTGTGTGATTGATTTTAAATAACATCCCAACATTCTGCACAGTAGAGGTCAGCATACAACACACCACAACCCATTAAAAAAATGCGTGTTAAGGTGCCCTGAGAGCCTATTAGAGATCAATGGACTTACTTAATGCAGCACATAATAAGGCAATGGTTAAAGCAACTTGAAGTCTGAATAGGCTTTAAAAAAAAAAACAAAAAAAAAAAACATGTCCTTGGGAAAAGAGTAATACCCTTTTAGCAACTGTCTAAAGACTATACACTATGTGCAATTACCTGCGTTTTTCTGAAGTGCAATGACACATAGAAAACCATAGTTTTCTGTGTCATTGTCAAAACGGAATGCTGTGTTTCTCTATGTTTCATAGCAGTACAAATGTATGCAACATGTTTGATTAATATCACACCGCAACTCACAGAAACACATCACAATGCACTGCAACACAACTCACCTCTCATCCAAAAGAACAGGTCAGGAAACATGCTTTTGAAAAAAATATATGCAGAAAAACGCGCATACAAACACATGGATCCGTGCATAAATGCACATAAAACCACACAGAAATCTGCATGGAAATGGGCAGAAACGCACCAAATGCAGTGCACTGCAGGCACATTTTTATGTGTTGTAGTGTGAATGGGCCCTAAGGGTGCCTCAATGCTCCAGTAATTAGGCCTTTGGTCCCATTCACATTCATACATTGCGGGTGCAGTGTGCTGTAAGCACGTTTTACATCCATTACCGCTGAACTTTATGTAAAGCAGAAACTGCTTCTTATTTTTGAAGCTTAATTCTGGTAAATATAAAAGCACCATTTAAAATAGTTATGTACTGACTGTATAAAAAAATAAATGCATATTTAAACACAGCTCACATAAGCAATGGAATCTATCTTGATACCAACCTTCTCTAATCCATTGTACAATAGAATTCCAAGTGCTTAAACCTTGTACACATGATCGGGTTTTCTGACGGCGAAATGTGTGATGACAGGTTGTTGGTGGAAAATCCAACCGTTTGTACGCTCCATCGGACATTTGTTGTTGGATTTTCTACTGGACAAATGTTGGATGGCAGGCTTTAAAATTTTCCGCGGACAAATGTCTGTTGTTGGATTTTCCGAGCATGTGTACACAAGTTCATCGAACAAAAGTCTAAAGTACAAACACACATTTCTCAGAAGTAAGGACGAGCCAGAAGCTGTCGGCAGTATCCTGGCTGTGAGCATCAGGGATGGGGTGGAGGAGTCGCTCCAGGGCACCTAGAGTGCTTAGCGTGCCCGAAGACAGCGGCAGTAGGAGCCAGGACCCACCAGGGCATTAGAGAACACCCCCCCCCCACCCCCCCCACAGCCTCTCCACCAAAATTTGAGGATTTCAAGGTAACCCCTCTTCAACCACTTCCCGCCCACCCTATAGCCAAATGATGGCTATAGAACAGGTGCTTTCGTCCGGGAGGCCGTCCCTGGACGTCCTGGGGTTTACTTCCGCAATGCGCACCGCCGCGGGCACGCATCGGGGAAGTTTTGTGTTTGCCGTGTCCTCCGGAGACAGGCAAACACAGATAGCTGTAAACGGCCAATCACAGCGGCCGTTTACAGCACGATCGGCATGACCAATGTGAGATGATCTCATATGTAAACATATGAGATCACCTCTCAGCGCCGCTCTCCCTCCTCACACAGACAGCGTGTGAGAGGGGAGAGATGAACGGCTGCAGCGGCCGTAAGTGGGAAATTTTTTTTAAAAAGTGCCATCCGCCCCAGTGCCAGGCTCCCCCAGTGCCATCCACCCCAGTGCCATCCACCCCAGTGCTACCTGCCCCCAGTGCCACCTGTTGTCAGTCACATCTGTCATCAGTGCCATGTGTCATCAGTGCCACATAGTGCCACCTGTCATCAGTGCCATTTGTCATCAGTGCCACCTGTCAGTGTCACGTGTCATCTGTTGTCAGTGTCACGTGTCATCAATGCCACTTATCAGTGCCATCTGTCATCAGTGTCACGCGTCATCGGTGCCACGTATTAGTGCCATCTGTCATCGGTGCCACGTATTAGTGCCATCTGTCATCAGAGCCACGTAAAAGTGGCATTTGTCATCAGTGCCGCATATTAGTGCCATCTGTCATCAGTGCCATGTGTCGTCAGTGCACGTATAAGTGTAATCATTGCCACGTATCAGTGCCATCTGTCATCAGTGCCACCTGTCAGTGTCACATGTCATCTGTTGTCAGTGTCACGTGTCATCAATGCCACTTATCAGTGCCATCTGTCATCAGTGTCACTTGTCATTGTCCTGGTACTCCAGGGCCTTCAAATGTGTAATAAGTAGTCAACAAGTTAGATGTGTAATTTATGCTCCTAGAACACGTGATGGCGCTCCCTGCATGTTGGGCCTCTCTATGTGGCCAGGCTGTGAAAAAGTCCCACACATGTGGTATTGTAATACTCAGGAGGAGTAGCAAAATCTTTTTGGGGGTGTCATTTGTGGTATACACATGCCATGTGAGAGAAATAACCTATTACAATGACAATTTTGTGGAAAAAATTTAAAAAAATGAAAAATCTTAATTTTGCTAAGAATTGTGGGAAGAAAATGACAACATCAAAAAGCTCACTATGCCTCTTACTAAATACCTTGGAATGTCTACTTTTCAAAAAGGGGTAATTTGGGGGGTATTTGTACTTTCCTGGCTTGTTCGGGTCACAAGAAGTGAGATCGGCCACCAGTACATCAGATGTGATCAATTTTGTATGATTCGCACCACAGCTTGTAGACTCTCTAACTTTCACAAAGACCAAATAATATCCACTAATTTGGGTTATTTTTACCAAAGATATGTAGCAGTATAAATTGTGACCAAAATGTATGAAGAAAAATTAATAATTTGCATAATTTTGTCACAGAAACAAAGAAATATGCGTTTTTTTTAAAAAATTTTGGTCTTTTTTCATTTATAGCGCAAAAAATAAAAACCCCAGGGGTGACCAAATACCACCAAAAAAAAACTCTATTTGTAGGGAAAGAAAAGGACAAAAAATGAATTTGGGTACAGTGTTGCATGACTGAGTAATTGTCATTCAAAGTGTGAGAGCACCGAAACCTGAAAATTGGTCTGGGCAGGAAGGGTGTTTAAGTGCCCTGTAAGCAAGTGGTTAAAAATTTTACTTTTAAGGTCCGTGTGATGAAAGACAAAGCCGTCTGAAGGGCAAGAGACACAATAGGGGTATATGTGGAACTTTTATGGACTGAACCAAACGGTAGTAGGTCTGAGTGGCTCCTATATCCTCCCCAGTGGTCATAACTGTGAATAAATAGGCAGAGGTGTGCGAAATCTTAAAACACAGTGCCGGTTATATTATACTAACAAGTTGGAGTGAAAAATTCTATCCGCAAGCGATAATGAATAGAACTATGATATCTACAGCGGGATATTACCTCTTAAGGTGAATGTGCCAGGTCAATTACATACAGACAGGGCATGTGAAGCAGAAAAATACTATAGCATATATGGCACATATATTGCATATACATTAAGTTGCCGACACTGGAGACTGCCCCAAGATGCACACTCTAGTACAAGAGAGTGTTTCTTGATAGAACTGTTGAATGAAGTAAAGACTGTGCATTTACCAACACGAGAGGGGAGTGTGGAATAAACCCCGGTTACACATATCATCTTTAAAAGATCTCAAAGGACTCTCCTTTTTTTGTTTTTGTTTGCAAGAGGGACACAGAGTCGCTGTATATCCAAGTAGTAGTGCAAACATTAAGATATACAGGAGATACATAGACACATAGGAGAGTACTGATCAGGTGAGAGTATTGATCAGGTGGACAGCTGGAGAGTGGAAGCTTCTGGGGGTTATTTGCCTGAGGCTCCACTCCCCCCCTCCTTTTTTTTTTGTTCTCCCCTTTAGATTCTGCCCGGTATTCGGAGACTTCGCCTTACCTCCCCCCCCCATCCCTTACTTTCCCTTCCTGGGACCTACACAATACTAGTCCACACCATACGTATTTGATAGTAAGAGAGTATATAAGGAGGAGAAGGGGAGAAAGGAAAAAAATATACAGTCGCTCAGTTACACAGTAGTAGGGGGACAAGGGGAGGGGTATAGGGAAGGTAGGGATAGAGGAAGATGTAGGAGTGTGGAACAAAGGGGAAGAGAAGGTATTGAAAAAGATGAGGGGGAGGCCAGCGAAGGGTGCCGGTGCGGGTGTAAACCCCCCCAAAGTAACCTCCAGCCCTGGCACAATTAAGAAATATATGACAGAAAATGGAAAATGGAAAAGAAAGCCCAAGTAAATCGACAGGGGCTAAAAGTAAAATCTCGGGAGGGGAGAGAAGATCTTAAGCAGGTACCAATACCCCACCACAAAATATAGATGTGATGGCCCAGGATTCTGTCCCAGAATTAAGACAAGATAAGTACCCGCCAACAAATTTACAGACAAAAGACGAAATGGCCGAGATGTTTGCTAGGCTGGAAGAATCCATACAGGGGAAATTAGTGATCATGCATGAGGACATGAATCACGTCCTCAAAAGACTGGAGGAGGTAGAGGGCAAATTAGAATCCCAGTCAGCGGGCATGCTAGAGTTTAAAGAACAGTTGGAAGAGCAGCAGAGAGAACAAACATTTCTTCGGTATAAACTCGAAGACCAGGAGAATCGTAGTAGGAGGAAAAACCTGAGGATCAGAGGGCTTCCAGACATGCTAGGTGAGGACTTAAAAGAAAAAATGGACAATATTCTCAGGCCACTACTAGGGAACGCAGAAATAAAATTAAATGCGAGAGAATACACAGGATTAGAAAACCTGCAGAAATGTCAGCTGAAACACACGTGATTGTAAGATTTCACAATTATAAAGATAAAGAGTTGATTTGGACGAAGTCTCTTTTACAGATTTTCCCTGATTTAGCACCAGAAACACTCTTGCTGAAACCCCTACTGGAAGTATTAAAAGAAAACAACATACAGCACTTCTGGGGATTTCCTGCCTGCCTTATTGACAAGAAAGAGGGCCGATCTGCAACATTAAGATTCCCAGAAGATATGGAAGCATTTTGCAACAAATTAGATATTGTGCCGGTAGATATCCCTGGTTGGTGGGAAGTACAAGAGAAAACATTAATTACCTTGGCCCAACGAGAATGGCATTCGGCAGACAGAAGAAACCAGAAAAAAGATGGAAGAGGACGGACTGGACGGATGAGAGTGGGGGTAGACGGGTGGATGAGGGAAGGGTGGCGCTACAGGAAGGGGGGAGGTGGGACAGGAAGGGCTACCCCAATAGGGGAGGCAAAGACTTGCTGGAGGGCACCACAGATGGAGCTCAACCTTCTGGGGGGGGGATCCGGAGAGTAGCAAGGCGGGGGGGGGACTACGGATCCCAGGGTCTTTTGTAAGACAAAATCCCACTTAGGATGTTGGTGGGGGTGGGGATGGGAAGGTGGGGAGGTCTCTCCAATATATAGGAAAAGGGACAACTGAGGCCCAAGTCTGCCAAGGCTTGGAAGTGGCATAATGCCGTCAGCCCGGCATACAGGTTATCGAAAAAGGCAGCAAATATGGTAGACAGATTAAGCCAGGGGAAGCTTAGGATGTATGGAGAGGTGGACGGCTGTATAGGAAGAAAAGGGTCGGGGGAGGCCTTTAATTCAAGAAGTCCGCATTAAAGATAGTGTCTTATAATGTTTGTGGGCTCAACACACTTACTAAATGAGCTAACATCTTTAGAGAAATTTAATATTTAAATGCAGATATAGTCTTACTCCAGGACACTCATATTGCACAGGATTCCAGTCTGAAGATTTGGTCAAGTGATTACCCGCTGTGGTTCTATGGGGATTTCCCAACTAAACGTGCAAGGGGAGTCGCTATAGGATTTTCAAGAGGAATTAGGTTTGTTCCCGAGGAAAAGAAGGCGGACCCGGAATGGGGTGCTACTTTTTTTCTAAGGGCCAGAATAAATGAAATAAAGTATTCAATAGCAAATATTTACGGTCCCAACAGAGACCCTATTGGATTTCTGATGGGGGCGGCAGGAAAGTTTATGGAATTCAAAAGTGGATGGGCAATGATTTTAATTTCCGTATGGATCCTGGGGTGGATAGCATGTCCCGAGCACAGAGGACTGAGAAGGCACAGAGGAAATTACTGAAAAAGAAGTTACACCTACATCAACTGATGGATGTTTGGAGGATACAACACGAAAATAAACGGGACTACACATTCCACTCCGCTGTGCACGGGACGCGCTTGAGGATCGATTTAGTCCTAGTCGAACATAGGATGTTGAGCACTGTGAAGAGTTCAAATATAGAAAGCGGTGTCTTTTCGGATCACACCCCAGTATCAATAAAATTAAAGATAGAGGGGGAACGAAAGGTGGTTAATAGGTGGAGACTGAATTAAGTATTGCTGCAAGATACAGAGGTTGTAGAGAGGATAAAAAGAGAATTAGAATGGTACTTTACAACAAACTGCAGTGATACTACCTCGGTAGCTACGGTATGTAGGCGGGATACTGATTGCAATAGAAACCGCAAAACAATGGGCAAATAGACAGAAAAGTGAAGAGCTACAGTGTCTTGCGAAAGTATTCCGCCCCCTTGAACTTTTCAACCTTTTGCCACATTTCAGGCTTCAAAGATAAAGATATAACATTTAAATTTTTTGTGAAGAATCACCAACAAGTGGGACACAATTGTGAAGTGGAACGAAATCTATTGGATAATTTAAACTTTTTTAGCAAATAAAAATTTGCGTGCAAAATAATTCGGCCCCTTTACTTTCAGTGCAAGAAACTCACTCCAGAAGTTCAGCGAGGATCTCTGAATGATCCAATGTTGTCCTAAATGACTGATGGTGATAAATAGAATCCACCTGTGTGTAATCAAGTCTCTGTATAAATGCACCTGCTCTGTGATAGTCTCAGGGTTCTGTTGAAAGTGCAGAGAGCATAATGAAGACCAAGGAACACACTAGGCAGGTCCGTAATACTGTTGTGGAGAAGTTTAAAGCCGGATTTGGATACAAAAAGATTTCCCAAGCTTTAAACATCCCAAGGAGCACTGTGCAAGCGATCATTTTGAAATGGAAGGAGTATCAGACCACTGCAAATCTACCAAGACCTGGCCGTCCCTCTAAACTTTCAGCTCAGACAAGGAGAAGACTGATCAGAGATACAGCCAAGAGGCCCATGATCACTCTGGATGAACTGCAGAGAACTACAGCTGAGGTGGGAGAGTCTGTCCATAGGACAACAATCAGTCGTACACTGCACAAATCTGGCCTTTATGGAAGAGTGGCAAGAAGAAAGCCATTTCTCAAAGATATCCATAAAAAGTATTGTCTAAAGTTTGCCACAAGCCACCTGGGAGACACACCAAACATGTGGAAGAAGGTGCTCTGGTCAGATGAAACCAAAATCCAACTTTTTGCCCACAATGCAAAACGATATGTTTGGCGTAAAAGCAACACAGCTCATCACCCTCAACACACCATCCCCACTGTCAAACATGGTGGTGGCAGCATCATGGTTTGGGCCTGTTTTTCTTCAGCAGGGACAGGGAAGATGGTTAAAATTGAGGGGAAGATGAATGCAGCCAAATACAGGACCATTCTGGATGAAAACCTGTTGGAGTCTGCAAAAGACCTGAAACTGGGACGGAGATTTATCTTCCAACAAGACAATGATCCCAAACATACAGCAAAATCTACAAAGGAATGGTTCACAAATAAACGTATCCAGGTGTTAGAATGGCCAAGTCAAAGTCCAGACCTGAATCCAATCGAGAATCTGTGGAAAGAGCTGAAAACTGCTGTTCACAAACCCTCTCCATCCAACCTCACTGAGCTCGAGTTGTTTAGCAAGGAAGAATGGGCAAGAATTTCAGTCTCTCGATGTGCAAAACTGATAGAGACATACCCCAAGCGACTTGCAGCTGTAATCGCAGCAAAAGGTGGCTCTACAAAGTATTAACGCAAGGGGGCCGAATAATTTTGCACGCCCCACTTTTCATTTTTTTATTAGTTAAAAAAGTTTCAAAAATCCAATAGATTTCGTTCCACTTCACAATTGTGTCCCACTTGTTGGTGATTCTTCACAAAAAATAAAAATTTTATATCTTTATGTTTGAAGCCTGAAATGTGGCAAAAGGTTGAAAAGTTCAAGGGGGCCGAATACTTTCGCAAGGCACTGTATAAAAAGATGGGCGACAAAAGCTTAGAACAGGATATTAGTTTAAAGAGAGAACAATTAAAAGAAAAAAATTGAACTATAAAATAGAGCTATGTATCACCGGCTTATGAAAGAGAAGTGTCAATGGGGTGATATGTCAAGCAAATACCTGGCCAAAATGCTAAAAAAGAAAAAAAGAGCAAATTTTATTGAAAGTATACAATCAGGGAAAGGAGGAAACATCTTTGCTACACAAGAGATTGCTCAGGCCTTTCAAGAATATTATGAGAATTTATATTCAGTAAATCAAAAAGACCCCACTGACATTGTTAAAAAGAGTCTTGATATCACCAGAGCCTTTTTAAACAGTTGTGGCCTTAAAAAAATACCTTCAGATAAAGTTGGCCCCCTGGAAGACCCTATAACAGCATTAGAAACATTTAAAATATTAAAAGAGTCTGCGTCTGGTAAAAGCCCGGGCCCCGATGGGCTTACAATTGCTTATTATAAAAAATTTAGCGACATTCTGGTGGTCTCCTATATAAATGGGATAGGTGTAGATTGGGAAAATATACGACGGGAAGCGTTGGAGGTGGAGATTACTATAATTCCCATGGAAGGTAAAGATCCTACCTTGTGCTCTAGTTACCGGCCCATCTCCTTGCTGAACGCAGAGGTAAAGCTGTTTGCAAAGATCTTAGCCAATCGAATGAAGACTGTTATGCATGATCTGGTACCTACAGATCAAATGGGAATTGTCCCTGGTAGGGTGAGTAGGGACAACGGCATCAGAACCCTTTTGTTTGTACACAAGCTGAAAGAGAGTGGATCCCCAGGGCTATTACTGTCTATAGACGCCCCGAGAAAGCGTTTGACAGAGTAGACAGAGGATTCATGCAAAACTCTCTGGAGGTGTCAGGTCACCCGAGACCAGGTGACAGATGCAGTCCGTAGGAGTCGGAAGTGCACCGCTAGGTAGTGGACCTTAGGACTTACTGCTGCAGATTGTACCCAGGGAGATTCAGGACACAGGTCTACAGGATCACTAACACAGATCACAATGGGAGCTGGAGCATAGATTCCCCAGGGCGCGGAGTGTAAGAGCCAGCGGGTGTTCGCCAGAGCCTCCAGTGGTGAGGATGGACTTTGCTGCAGTCTGGCTCCAGGTCACGGCCCCTAGGGTCTCACAGCTCACGCTCACAGTAGACTACAGGAGAAGGAAGCAGCAGGCTGGAATGACAAGAATAGTAAGGAGATACGGTAGAGGTCAGGGCAACTAGCAGACAGGAACAACAGAGTACACGCCAAAGGTTCAGGGTCACAGGCAGACAGGGATGGTCAGGGACATGCAAAAAGGTCAAGGCCACAAGCAGACAGGAATCGTTGAGAACACGCCAAGGTCGGTAACAGAGTCAAACATAGAGCACACGGCAAGCAGGAACCAGGAAGCCAAACGCACAATGAATACACAATGGTTGATCAGCACCGATGGCTTGCAGTGCACAGGTTAATATAGGGTTCCCTGATAGGGCCTGGGGTGGAGCCATGCTTAGAGGAGAGGTTATAAAAACCACCAGGTGGAAGTGGCTGGCCTCTTAGTCTGAACACATGAGGGGAGGTAAGCAAACACAGCAAGATCACTGCATAACCATGACAGGAGGCATATGGAGTTGGCCCTAAGATGTTAGGATGGATAAATGCCCTATACAAGCAACCTACAGCAAGGGTCAAAATAAATGGGTCCTTATCGCGGCCCTTCTAGATGTTCAACGGGACACAGCAGGGTTGTCCCCTATCCCCTTTATTATTTATTCTATCAATGGAACCATTGTTGGCTAGGATAAGATCGAATCCCGATATAATGGGATTACAGATTGACAATGAAGTACATAAAATAGCGGCATATGCCGATGATGTTTTGTTTTATGTCACCAGCCCTAGGGCAACCCTTCTGATTCTATTGAACATCTTAAAAAAGTATGGCGAAGTCTCAAACTTCAAGCTGAACCCCTCAAAATCTGAAATCCTAAATATAAATGTTGCCCCACAGGAAGTACAAACGCTTTAAACAGGACTATCCTTTTATTTGGAGAGACAATGAAATTAAGTATTTAGGTGTCAAAATAACACCCACATATGATACGTTGTACCAACAAAATTTTATTCCGTTAATGAACGACATTAAAACAGAATTAAACATTGTTGCCTCTAGATAGAGATCCTGGATTAACAGGATAAACTGCCTAAAGATGATAATAATCCCTAAAATATTATATAAAATACAAATGATACGAATCCTGATCCCTGAAACATATTTTAACAAACTAAATTTGTTATTTCGCAGGTTTATTTGGAGGCATAAAAAGCCACGAATAAGCCTGGGAACACTCTCTAGAGACAAGACGCAAGGAGGCTTGGGGGTTCCTCAGATTAAAATTTATTACTATTCAATTCTATTGGCACGAGTGGTGGAATGGGTAAAAGATAATAAAGAAAAAAGTTGGGTTAAGTTAGAAAAAGGGATAATATTTTGCAAACATATGTATATGGTGAGAAGACATTTGTAGCCCTAAGGGCATTAAAGCGGGACTGTACTGCGGAAAAAAATATTAAAAGCCAGCAGCTACAAATACTACAGCTGCTGACTTTTAATAAATGGACACTCACCTGTCCCGGGGTCCAGCGATGCCGGCAGACGAGGCCGATCGATCGCTCGGCTCTCGGCTGCTGCCGCCACCATTCTAGGCAGGCCTGGACTTGCCATAGGGCACACCGGGCATTTGCCCGGTGGGCCACGGACCGCCGGGCCGCATGTCATCTCGGCACTGTGAAGCTAGTCCTGCAACAAGCTCCGCGGCCGGCTCCATGGCAGCTCCGCGTCCGGCTCTGTGGCCGACTCCGCGGAGACGGCCGCATTTATTTCTGCCAGAGTCCCGGGCTGGGCTGCGGGCTGGGCTGCGGGCTGGGCTGGGCTGCGGGCTGGGCTGCTCCTTGTGCCAGCGCCGCTCACCACAGCCATCTCCACGGCCATCCGGCCAGCCTTTCACCTTAGGAGGAAGTGAAGAGGTCATGTGACCGAAGGGGGAGGAGTTGGAGGAGACCTCATCTGCCTAGTGTCGTAAAAGGACCTGCAACTGCTAGAAAGGTAAGTGACACTATTGCCCGCCTGTATATATGTATATTTTTTAATGCATCTTTGCTGATAATGTGTGTTTTTTTTTTTTGTTTTTGTTAATCATGCCTACCAATGTGTTTTTTTTTTTTTTTTCAATGCCTGCCGATGTGTTTTTTTTTTTCAATGCCTGCCAATGTTTTTGTTTTTTTTTCATGCCTGGCAATGCTTTAAACTGATCTTAATAAAAAATAAAAGTGGTCAGTCTCTCTTAGAGATCCGTATCACACTGGTTATCTCCTGTAATAGATCCGCAGTCTCTGGTCATCTCCTGTAATAGATCCGCAGTCTCTGGTCATCTCCTGTATTAGATCCGTAGTCTCTGGTCATCTCCTGTAATAGATCCGCAGTCTCTGGTCATCTCCTGTATTAGATCCGCAGTCTCTGGTCATCTCCTGTATTAGATCCGAGTCTCTGGTCATCTCCTGTATTAGATCCAGTGGCGGCCCGTCCATAGGGGGCGCCTGGGCGCCGCCCCCCCCCCCCCAGTCATCAAAGAAAAAAAAAGAAAAAAAAATGAAAAAAAATTTTTTTTTTTTTAAACTGGCCCTTTAAAAAAAAAAAAAAATTGAAAAAAGGTCCTTAAGTGCACTGTGTCCGGGCGCCGGGCGCAGTGCACTATGGGAAACACCACGTCAATGCAATCATGAGATTGCAGACGTGGAGCTTCATTTGCGGGATTTTAACCCGCCTTGTGGCGCAAATGAAAGTGCCAATTCGCTTCCGCCCATAGAATCACTATGGGCGGGAGCATTGTTGTTTAATTTAGAGGTTACTTCCGGGTTTTACGAAAACCGGAAGTGACCTCACAGCTCCATTCTGTGCATGGCCCGAGCGGAGCTGGAAGCAAGGTAAGTGCCTTGCAGCCCTGAGGCATTTTGTTAGTACTGTGTACTGAGGAACATTTGCCAGCTCAGCTGCCTAGCTGATGTGTAATTGTAGTGCCTTAGTTTACTGCCCTTGCATTCTTGTCTGACCCTGCTAATTATGCCTTCAATTCTTATACTTCTTTACGAAGCTGTCCTCACTCCCACCAGGAGAATTTTATTGTGGAGATTCCTGTCCATGTAAATGCAAGTGGGTGTTTTGCCTGTAAGCCTGCTTGTGTGGAAAGATCACATTTTTATGTCACCCGAGGATTGCTTTTACTTTTCATCTATTCAGCTGTTGGTGAAGCCAGATTAGATCCCCCTCCCCCTCCCCCCCTTTTCACTACACATTCCAAAAAATTGAATGCAAGTGTGATTATTAGGCCTCATGCACACGAGACGCAGATGAAACCTCTGTTAAAAAAAGCTGAAACGCGCGTTTAGAAACGCGCGTTTTGCCGCGTTTGCATGATGCGTTTAGACGCGTTTAGACGCGTTTAGACGCGTTTGCGTTTAGACGCGTTTATAAAGATAACATCATGTAGACCCTCCCCAAGCTCTCAAAGCATTTTTTTTAACTATTTCTGCTATTTTGATCAGAGTGAGCAGCAGCAGCATCGAGAGCAGTTGTACACTTGCATTTGCCGTGTCACTTGCCACGGCACCTGCCACAAGTTGTGGATTGTCCACTTGCCACGTCACTTGCCACAAGTTGGGGATTGTCCACTTGCCACATCACCTGCCACGTCACCTGCCACAAATTGTGGATTGTCCACTTGCCACGTCACTTGCCACATCACCTGCCACATCACTTGCCACGAGATGTGGATTGTCCACTTTCCACGTCATCTGCCATGCCACCTGCCACAAGCTGTGGATTGTCCACTTGCCACGTCACCAGCCACATCACCTGCCACAAGTTGTGGATTGTCTACTTGCCGCGTCACTTGCCACATCACCTGCCACGTCACTTGCCACGTCACCTGCCACAAGTTGTGGATTGTTCACTTGCCACGTCACCTGCCACTTCACCTGCCACAAGTTGTGGATTGTCCACTTGCCACGTCACTTGCCACAAGCTGTGGATTGTCCACTTGCCACATCACTTGCCACGTCACCTGCCACGTCACTTGCCACGTCACCTGCCACGTCACCTGCCACAAGTTGTGGATTGTCTACTTGCCGCGTCACTTGCCACATCACCTGCCACGTCACTTGCCACGTCACCTGCCACAAGTTGTGGATTGTTCACTTGCCACGTCACCTGCCACGTCACCTGCCACGTCACTTGCCACGTCACCTGCCACGTCACCTGCCACAAGTTTTGGATTGTCCACTTGCCACGTCACTTGCCACGTCAGCTGCCACGTCACTTGCCACGAGATGTGGATTGTCCACTTTCCACGTCATCTGCCATGCCACCTGCCACAAGCTGTGGATTGTCCACTTGCCACGTCACCAGCCACATCACCTGCCACAAGTTGTGGATTGTCTACTTGCTGCGTCACTTGCCACATCACCTGCCACGTCACTTGCCACGTCACCTGCCACAAGTTGTGGATTGTTCACTTGCCACATCACCTGCCACGTCACCTGCCACAAGTTGTGGATTGTCCACTTGCCACGTCACTTGCCACAAGCTGTGGATTGTCCACTTGCCACATCACTTGCCACGTCACCTGCCACGTCACTTGCCACGTCACCTGCCACGTCACCTGCCACAAGTTTTGGATTGTCCACTTGCCACGTCACTTGCCACGTCAGCTGCCACGTCACTTGCCACGAGATGTGGATTGTCCACTTTCCACGTCACCTGCCATGCCATCTGCCACAAGTTGTGGATTGTCCACTTACCACGTCACCAGCCACATCACCTGCCACAAGTTGTGGATTGTCCACTTGCCACGTCCCTTGCCACGTCACTTGCCACATCCCCTGCCACAAGTGGATTGTCCACTTGCCACATCACTTGCCCCATCACCTGCCACAAGTTGTGGATTGTCCACTTGCCACGTCACCTGACACAAGTTGTGGATTGTCCACTCGCCACGTCACTTGCCACATCACCTGCCACAAGTGGATTGTCCACTTGCCACGTCACTTGCCACGTCCCCTGCCACAAGTGGATTGTCCACTTGCCACGTCACTTGCCACGTCACCTGCCACAAGTTATGGATTGTCCACTTGCCACGTCACATGCCAGTCACCTGCCACAAGTTGTTGATTTTCCACTTGCCACGTCACCTGCCAAGTCACTTGCCGCGTCACCTGCCAGGTCACTTGCCACGTCACCTGCCACAAGTTGTCTATTGTCCACTTGCCACGTCACATGCCAGTCACCTGCCACAAGTTGTTGATTTTCCACTTGCCACGTCACCTGCCAAGTCACTTGCCGCGTCACCTGCCAGGTCACTTGCCACGTCACCTGCCACAAGTTGTCTATTGTCCACTTTCCACGTCACTTGCCACTTCACCTGCCACGTCACTTGCCACAAGTTGTGGATTGTCCACTTGCCACATCACTTGCCACCTGCCATGTCACTTGCCACAAGTTGTGGATTGTCCACTTGCCACGTCACTTGCCACAAGTTGTGGATTGTCCACTTGCAATTGCAATTGTTTAAAATATTTTTCTAATGGTTTTTCATCATTTGCAATCATTTTTGAGATTTTTAATGTAAAAAAAAAGGTCACCTTTAAAAACGCATATAAACGCAAACGCGGCTAAACGCGGTAGCGGCGTTTTGCCGCGTTTTACCGCGTTTTGCCGCGTTTTGCCGCGTTTTGCGTCTGAAACGCAGAAATTTTTGTTTCTGAACGCATTTTTTTGCTTCTGGAAAAACGAGATTAAACGCACCTGCATATAAACGGAAAAAAACGAGACTGTGTGCATGGACACATAGGATAACATTGAATGAGTTCAGGTGCAGTTGAAAAAACTGTCCAACTGCATCTGAACGCGCGTTTAACTGCGTCTCGTGTGCATGAGGCCTAACCCTCCTGCATTTACCCCACTGAATTTTGCTCACAAATCGGCTGATATCATCAGAACTCTGTATGTCACTCTGCTCTTCACCCCCCTTCAGGTAGACTGCTCCGGATACAGTAACTCATGGCATGGCAGCTGCCAGCTACTTTGTAGGACTCTGTGATAAGATGGGGAAGCTTCACAGCAACAGGTTGTTTTAAAATGTGGAAAACTCAAAACGGACATTCAGGCTGGGAAGAAGTGTGTTCTGTGTATGTGTGTGTATTGTATGTACTGTGTGTGTATTGTATGTACTGGGTGTTCTGTGTGTGTGTGTGTGTGTATTGTATGTACTGTGTGTGTTCTGTGTATGTACTGTGTGTATATTATGCACTGTGTGTGTATTATGTACTGTGTGTGTATTATATGTACTGTGTGTTCTGTGTGTGTGTATTGTATGTACTGTGTGTGTGTGTGTTGTATGTACTGTGTGTTCTGTGTGTGTGTATCGTATGTAGTGTGTGTTCTGTGTATGTATTGTGTGTACTGTGCGTCCTGTGTGTGTTCTGTGTATGTATTGTATGTACTGTGTGGTGTGTGTGTGTGTGTGTAATGTACTATGTGTGTTCTGTGTATGTACTGTGTGTGTATTGTATGTACTGTGTGTTCTGTGTGTGTGTATCATATGTATTGTATGTGCTGTGTATTCTGTGTATGTATTGTGTGTACTGTGCGTCCTGTGTGTGTTCTGTGTATGTATTGTATGTACTGTGTGTTCTGTGTGTGTGTAGTGTATGTACTGTGTGTTTCGTGCATGTATTGTGTGTACTGTGCGTCCTGTGTGTGTTCTGTGTATGTATTGTATGTACTGTGTGTGTATTGTATGTTCTGTATGTACTGTGTGTTCTGTGAATATACCGTGTGTATTGTATGTGTTGTGTATGTACTGTGTGTATTGTATCTGTTGTGTATGTACTGTGTGTTCTCTGTATGCATTGTGTGCTCTGTATGTACTGTGCGCTCTGTGTATGTGTTCGGGTATTAGGAGCCATGACAGCAGAGGATGGGTAGATAGGGACCTGGAGGGGTTTGCGCCCCCCCAACATTTTTTATCACCAGCCGCCACTGATTAGATCCGCAGTCTCTGGTCATCTCCTGTATTAGATCCGCAGTCTCTGGTCATCTCCTGTATTAGATCCGCAGTCTCTGGTCATCTCCTGTATTAGATCTGCAGTCTCTGGTCATCTCCTGTATTAGATCCGCAGTCTGTGGTCATCTCCTGTATTAAATCCGCAGTCTCTGGTCATCTCCTGTATTAGATCCGCAGTCTCTGGTCATCTCCTGTATTAGATCCGCAGTCTCTGGTCATCTCCTGTATTAGATCCGCAGTCTCTGGTCATCTCCTGTATTAGATCCGCCGTCTGTGGTCATCTCCTGTATTGGATCCGCAGTCTCTGGTCATCTCCTATATTAGATCCGCAGTCTGTGGTCATCTCCTGTATTAGACCTGCAGTCTCTGTGGTCATCTCCTGTAATAGATCCGCAGTCTCTGGTCATCTCCTGTATTAGAACCGTAGTCTCTGGTCGTCTCCTGTATTAGATCCGCAGTCTCTGGTCATCTCCTGTATTAGATCCGCAGTCTCTGGTCATCTCCTGTATTAGATCTGCAGTCTCTGGTCATTTCCTGTATTAGATCCACAGTCTCTGGTCATCTCCTGTATTAGATCTGCAGTCTCTGGTCATCTCCTGTATTAGATCCGCAGTCTCTGGTCATCTCCTGTATTAAATCCGCAGTCTCTGGTCATCTCCTGTATTAGATCCGTAGTCTCTGGTCATCTCCTGTATTAGATCTGTAGTCTCTGGTCATCTCCTGTATTAAATCCGCAGTCTCTGGTCATCTCCTGTAATAGATCCGCAGTCTCTGGTCATCTCCTGTATTAAATCCACAGTCTCTGGTCATCTCCTGTATTAGATCCGCAGTCTCTGGTCATCTCCTGTATTAGATCCGCAGTCTCTGGTCATCTCCTGTATTAGATCCGCAGTCTCTGGTCATCTCCTGTATTAGATCCGCAGTCTCTGGTCATCTCCTGTATTAGATCCGCAGTCTCTGGTCATCTCCTGTATTAGATCCGCAGTCTCTGGTCATCTCCTGTATTAGATCCGCAGTCTCTGGTCATCTCCTGTATTAGATCCGCAGTCTGTGGTCATCTCTTGTATTAGATTCGCAGTCTCTGGTCATCTCCTGTATTAGATCCGCAGTCTGTGGTCATCTCTTGTATTAGATTTGCAGTCTCTGGTCATCTCCTGTAATAGATCCGCAGTCCCTGGTCATCTCTTGTATTAGATTTGCAGTCTGTGGTCATCTCCAGTATTAGATCCGCAGTCTCTGGTCATCTCCTGTAATAGATCCGCAGTCCCTGGTCATCTCTTGTATTAGATTTGCAGTCTGTGGTCATCTCCAGTATTAGATCCGCAGTCTCTGGTCATCTCCTGTATTAGATCCGCAGTCTCTGGTCATCTCCTGTATTAGATCTGCAGTCTCTGGTCATCTCCTGTATTAGATCCGCAGTCTCTGGTCATCTCCTGTAATAGATTCGCAGTCTGTGGTCATCTCTTGTATTAGATTCGCAGTCTCTGGTCATCTCCTGTATTAGATCCGCAGTCTCTGGTCATCTCCTGTATTAGATCCGAGTCTCTGGTCATCTCCTGTATTAGATCCGCAGTCTCTGGTCATCTCCTGTATTAGATCCGCAGTCTCTGGTCATCTCCTGTATTAGATCTGCAGTCTCTGGTCATCTCCTGTATTAGATCCGCAGTCTCTGGTCATCTCCTGTATTAGATCCGCAGTCTGTGGTCATCTCCTGTATTAAATCCGCAGTCTCTGGTCATCTCCTGTATTAGATCCGCAGTCTCTGGTCATCTCCTGTATTAGATCCGCAGTCTGTGGTCATCTCCTGTATTAAATCTGCAGTCTCTGGTCATCTCTTGTAATAGATCCGCAGTCTCTGGTCATCTCTTGTATTAGATTTGCAGTCTGTGGTCATCTCCTGTATTAGATCCGCAGTCTGTGGTCATCTCCTGTATTAGATCCGCAGTCTGTGGTCATCTCCTGTATTAGATCCGCAGTCTCTGGTCATCTCCTGTATTAGATCCGCAGTCTCTGGTCATCTCCTGTAATAGATCCGCAGTCTCTGGTCATCTCCTGTAATAGATCCGCAGTCTCTGGTCATCTCTTGTATTAGATTTGCAGTCTCTGGTCATCTCCTGTATTAGATCCGCAGTCTCTGGTCATCTCCTGTATTAGATCCGAGTCTCTGGTCATTTCCTGTATTAGATCCGCAGTCTCTGGTCATCTCCTGTATTAGATCCGCAGTCTCTGGTCATCTCCTGTATTAGATCCGCAGTCTGTGATCATCTCTTGTATTAGATTCGCAGTCTCTGGTCATCTCCTGTATTAGATCCGCAGTCTGTGGTCATCTCCTGTATTAGATTTGCAGTCTGTGGTCATCTCCTGTATTAGATCCGCAGTCTCTGGTCATCTCCTGTATTAGATCTGCAGTCTCTGGTCATCTCCTGTATTAGATCTGCAGTCTCTGGTCATCTCCTGTATTAGATCCGCAGTCTCTGGTCATCTCCTGTAATAGATTCGCAGTCTGTGGTCATCTCTTGTATTAGATTCGCAGTCTCTGGTCATCTCCTGTAATAGATCCGCAGTCTGTGGTCATCTCTTGTATTAGATTCGCAGTCTCTGGTCATCTCCTGTAATAGATCCGCAGTCTCTGGTCATCTCTTGTATTAGATTTGCAGTCTGTGGTCATCTCCTGTAATAGATCTGCAGTCTCTGGTCATCTCTTGTATATGAAGACTGTGAAGGTGGAGGAGCCAAAGCAGACACCTGCTGCTGAGTCCTGGCAGAACACCGGATAACAGAAAACGTGAGTTCCGCGCCTTGCTCTGCGCTCACCCCCTTATAACCTGGATAGGAGGAGTGGTGGGGGGCGGCTGCATATAGAACAATCATTCTCTCCATCTTCCTCCTGCAGTATCAGAATGCCTGTGAGAGGTAGAGGAGAAGCAGGAGACTGCAGGAGGAAGATGAAGAGAATGATTGTTCTATATGCAGCCGCCCCCACCCCTCCTCCTTTCCTGCTTATTACTGCTGCCCCCCCCCCCCGGGCTCTCTACACCACCCAAAGTCTTTGCCTTATCGTGCTCTCTGCCACCCCCCCAGTGCAATCCACCTCAACCATGCCCGCTGCATCCCCCAGTGCGATCGACTTCCCCTATGCCCTCTGCCACACCCCTGAGTGCAATCCACCTCACCCATGCCCTCTGCCACCCCCCCAGTGCGCTCCACCTCCCCCATGCTCTCTGCCACCCCCCAGTGCAAACCACCTCACCCATGCCCTCTGCCACCCCCCGTGAAATCCACCTCACCCATGCTCTCTGCCACCCCCCAGTGTGCTCCACCTCCCCATGCCCTCTGCCACCCACCCAGTGCAATCCACCTCCCCCATGCTCTCTGCCACCCCCCCCTGTGCAATCCACCTCAACCATGCCCTCGGCCACCCCCCAGTGCAATCCCCCTCCCCCATGCCCTCTGCCAACCCCCCAGTGCGCTCCACCTCCCCATGCTCTCCACCGCCCCCTCCCTATGTTCTCCACCACCCTCCCTGTGCTCTCCACCTACCCAATGCTCTCTGCCACCCTCCCTGTGCTCGCCACATCCCTCCATGCTCTCCACCACCCTCCCTGTGCCCTCCATATCCCCCTATGCTCTTTGCTCCCCCCATGCTCTCCGCCGCACACCCTGCGCTCTCCACCTCCCCCCATGCTCTCCGCCGCACACCCTGCACTCTCCACCTCCCCCCATGCTCTCCACCGCCCCCCCTGTGCTCTCCACCACCCTTGCTGTGCTCTCCACCTCCCCCCATCCTCTCTGCTGCCCCCTGTCCTCTCCACCTCCCCCCATGCTCTCCGCTGCCCCTTGTGCTCTTCTCTTCCTCCCTGTGCTCTTGCCCCACCCCATGTTCTCAAGATTCTTCCCTGTGCTCTCCATACCCCCATGCTCTTTCCTGGTCCAACCTCACCCCCCCCACACACCTTTGCTGGGTTCCCCCCTCCCCTCTCTCAGGGGATTTGTCAGAGTGGAGAGTGGGGAAGGGTCGGTTACCATGTCATGGGCTGCTCAATCCAAAATGCCCGGGCCTATTTTTTGTCCCAGTCCGGGCCTGATTCTAGGTGAGGGAATCAGGAAGTAAAGCAAATCGTCTTCACTTCCCGGTTCCCTACTGCGCATGCGCGAGTCGTGCAGCGCAATAGGAATTGTGCGCTCTGTCTCTGGGACCCGTGTGTGTCCCAGCAGACAGCGCAGCAGGACAAGAAATGGCATAGATTCCCACGGGAGTCTATGCCCGGAAGTGGGTGTAAATACCTGTCTTTGACAGGTATCTGCACCCCCCTCCCCCCTGAAAGGTGCCAATTGTGACACCGGAGGGAGGGTTCCGATCAGCGGAAGTTCCACTTTAGGGTGGAGCCCCGCTTTAAAAGGGGAACAAAAAAAACACCCCACATATATGTAAGAGATAAATGCTACAATGATGTTGAAACGAGTTGGGACTACGATGAACGGAAGAGATGATTTAAGTCTCCTGAAAGCGTTCACTGATGTGGCAAAAAAATAAATAAAAATAATGGAGAATTAACATTCGTGACATGGCAAATTATGCAATCTTGAAATGCAGCGCACAATTCTCTTTTTCTTTAATGGGATAATAATGGAGCTGCTTTGCTGGTGATACTGATGAAGTTATTGCAAATTAATTTTCAAAGCCTTTTTTTTTCTAGTGATATCAAGATTAATACTATTATGCTTGTTATTTTATTTTTTTGGTGCAAGTTACCTCAACACCATTATCCTGTAGTTTTTAAAAGCAAAGATACAACTATGTTGTGTCCCTTGTTAATTTTACATTGGGAGTAGAAGAAAAAGAGAACGTTGGGACTTTAAATGAGGCAGTGACCGGGTAAGGTCAGTTGCCTCCATCCCTATTTGAATAAAGCAATTAGGATGACTGGGGGTTGGGACTTTAAATGAAGCAGGTAGGTGTAAAACATTTACATTTATTGGAAAATCAATGGTAAGTTGCATGAGGGTAGTCATGAGTACACCAAGAAGACCAATATATTCCATTCAATGGATAGACATACAGCAATAACAATTGACCACAAAGATACAAATCACATATTACAAGTGATCATTAAGTAAGTAAAACATATGGTTGGCATAAAACATGGCATATAGTAGCTCTATGCATTTTGTGGATTCATCCACTCTTCAGGAGCATGCACGTGGAAAACTGAATGCTGTAGTATAATAACAAATAATATCTGTAAGGTCTGACCCTGTCACGGAAAGTAGAGATTAAAATAAAGTAATTAGAGGTAATATTGGCTAGGATAAACCCCCCAAAACCACTCACAAAAGTACTTACATTGTCTGTATCTATGCAGTAGCAATGTGCCAAAATGAATCAGAATAACCCCATATGGGTATCACTGATGGGAGCTGAGATGGTTAAGGCAGATCAGGACTGGACAAAGATGGTTTCCAAGAAAGGAAATTCCAAAAATGAATAAGGGATAAGTGTCCATAAGTGCTAAAAGTAAAAGAAGGATTGTAAAATAAGTTGGAGAGTCATATTATGTGGTACAATAGGTCATCTGTCCTAAACTTGGTAAAGGATAGGATAATGAGATGCTACTGAGTGTATAGGTAAGGTTAACTTAGTGAGAGTAGAAAGTTAGAATGATTGGAAAGGTGAAATACATGAGATATATAAAAAATAAAAAAAAATTAATAAAATAAAATAAAATTTAAGAAACCATATCAACCAAAATGGTTAGATGAAATGAAATAGAAGTGCAGCATAAATCAAATAGTGAAAAAGTAAGATCAAATTACCTAATAGACACTTCAGTGTTGAGTGCTCCACAAGGTGTGCAGATAAAGGGCTGGAACCACCATGTGAGTCAATCTGCCCCAGAAGACTTATAAGGGCTAGTCTGCCACACCCACCAACGTCACGTGAGAGCATGCACTAAGGAGGATAGGCAGCTGCAGTGGGGCGGAACCGCCCCCAAGTAAAACAGTGCCAAATTATTCCTCCACCTGGCTGCTAGATGTAAAAAGTGATGGAAAACGGCGGCGCTAAAGACATGGCGCAGCGGTTCCATCAAATAAAGCGTGACGCCGATGCGTAGTGCAGGGCTGTCCACCCACCCTATAGAGAGGGGAGGAGGAAGGCCCGCGCTACGCCTCGCAGCTCCCAAAGTGATGGGGCGACTGCTCCTATCTAAAACATGCGACACATGCAACTGCCAGGGATATTAGCCCATTTAAAATAGGGGTGGGAGGTAAAAGGGGGCCCCATCCCATGGCGATTAGCCTGGTGGAAGAGGGGGGAGTTCCTATATTAGGTAATCTAATTATTACATGGTATAATTGGGTATTAATCAGACCTCAAATGATATAAACAAGCGCGCTTCCATCCCTAATTTATTTAGAAGAAAAAGAGAACGTTGGGACTTTAAATGAGGCAGTGACCGGGTAAGGTCAGTTGCCTCCATCCCTATTTGAATAAAGCAATTAGGATGACTGGGGGTTGGGACTTTAAATGAAGCAGGCAGGTGTAAAACATTTACATTTATTGGAAAATCAATGGTAAGTTTCATGAGGGTAGTCATGAGTACACCAAGAAGACCAATATATTCCATTCAATGGATAGACATACAGCAATAACAATTGACCACAAAGATACAAATCACATATTACAAGTGATCATTAAGTAAGTAAAACATATGGTTGGCATAAAACATGGCATATAGTAGCTCTATGCATTTCGTGGATTCATCCACTCTTCAGGAGCATGCACGTGGAAAACTGAATGCTGTAGTATAATAACAAATAATATCTGTAAGGTCTGACCCTGTCACGGAAAGTAGAGATTAAAATAAAGTAATTAGAGGTAATATTGGCTAGGATAAACCCCCCAAAACCACTCACAAAAGTACTTACATTGTCTGTATCTATGCAGTAGCAATGTGCCAAAATGAATCAGAATAACCCCATATGGGTATCACTGATGGGAGCTGAGGTGGTTAAGGCAGATCAGGACTGGACAAATTTTGGCACATTGCTACTGCATAGATACAGACAATGTAAGTACTTTTGTGAGTGGTTTTGGGGGGTTTATCCTAGCCAATATTACCTCTAATTACTTTATTTTAATCTCTACTTTCCGTGACAGGGTCAGACCTTACAGATATTATTTGTTATTATACTACAGCATTCAGTTTTCCACGTGCATGCTCCTGAAGAGTGGATGAATCCACGAAATGCATAGAGCTACTATATGCCATGTTTTATGACAACCATATGTTTTACTTACTTAATGATCACTTGTAATATGTGATTTGTATCTTTGTGGTCAATTGTTATTGCTGTATGTCTATCCATTGAATGGAATATATTGGTCTTCTTGGTGTACTCATGACTACCCTCATGCAACTTACCATTGATTTTCCAATAAATGTAAATGTTTTACACCTGCCTGCTTCATTTAAAGTCCCAACCCCCAGTCATCCTAATTGCTTTACATTGGGAGTAGGCAGTTACATTTAAAAAAATTCAAACGGTCATTTGAAGTAAAACACATAGCCAAGTATTATTTTCCAAATTTTTTTTTATTGTGCATTAAAAAAAGAAAACAAATAAAATTAGACATGCTATCTGCCAATAGAACTAAACAATAAAGTGCATTCTATGCATCCAAAATTATAGAAAATATACCAAATCAAATCATTATACAACTAAAAAATAAAATAAAAGCCTCATGCATGTGTCCTGCTTCTTAATATAGAGGGTCAGCAATGCCAAGAGTTGGTGAAAGCAGGGGTCCGTCATCCAGAGATAATTCCGAAAATAATCTGAATTATTCTCCTGGAGCTCCTGCAGCAAAGGCATATGACATAATTGGTCACAATTAGTAAAGCAACCAATTTTTGGTCCAAGAATTCCTCCTCCTCCTGTTCCTGGACTGGACTTGGGTCAAAGCAATAGCTCCAAGGCCATTAATAAATAGTACGATATCTCCTCCTATTCCGCAACATGTCTGGTTGACGAACGGCTGTTCAGAAACTAACTCAAAAGCTTGAAATGAAAAGTGCAAATCAACACTCACCAAACTTCTACTAACACAAAATTAGCAGACGTAGCCCAAAGGCTGGTGCTAAAGAGCTGGAAAAACACGTAGTACGTCACTATTTTCGTGCTTGTTGGCCCACAATTGTGTGCCATTTGTATGCAAGACAAGTTTGGGGCCAATGTCCTTTGGACAAAAGTCCAAGGTTTTGTCTATGGAAAATCCGATCGTGTGTACGAGGCTTTAGACTCACGTGCTGTGCAAGAACATGCTTAAAGGAGGAGAATAGAGACAGATGACTTTATCAGTTATCTGCTGTTCCTTCACTGCCCAGTCACAGGCTGGGGACAGGGGAATGACTAAGCCAAGTTTTTTTTAACTGCAGTGATGTAATGTAAAATCAGATCACCAACATAGTGCAGTAACCCCCAACAACCAATCTTGTACTGGTGTGGCTTCAGCAGGGTGAATTCAAATGGGTTGTTAAGGGTTACAGTGCTTAAGAATTAGCACTTAAAAGGTAAACTCCAGGCATAAAAACTTCTTATCTAAATATATTCTTTAATAGCTACAAAACGTTGTGTTCACCAAATGCTTTTGCAGTTATTATCCTGTAAAAGTAGGAGTGTAGCTGGTCAGCTAAAACCTGTCCTAGGTTGCTAATGTGACTTAATGCATATACAGTTATTTACTGTGGCTTTATATACAAATGTCATATAACAGTTGTATATTGTGTTCACAGAAGCAAACGAGAAACATATGCCTTTTCATTGTATGACAGTAAAGGTAAGCTCAAAGACACATCAGAATTGAAACCAGAAAACATAGAGTTAAACCTTTGTGATTCTCAAGAGTTTTGGCCAATCACAGCCAATCTCACACTGATCAAGAGTCTTGGCCAATCGCAGCCAGCCTTACACCCATTATTTTGTCTGGAAATTACCAGCACATTGCTAGAACTCATTACATCAGAGAGAGTGGACCTAAACAGATTACAGATCCAGCCAGAGTTCAGTTTTATGGAAGCAAGTGGTCAAAATAGGTATTTAATACAGTTATATATGTTACTATTGTTAAATAATGTGATTGGAACTGTATACTGAACTAGTTATGTAGTTCCACCAAACAGACATGCATTATCAAACAAATGTTCAAGCAAACAAACATCATAGCAAACATCATCAAATAAACATCATAGCAAGTATTCAAACAAGCAAAACTATTTCTTAAGCCTCAGATATACCTCAGAGAGATCATAAAGTGTCTAAAGTATTTAAAGTGAAAGTACAGATACTGAAGAGAGAAATATATCTACCATTTTATGTAGAATGACAAGATTGAACAGTTGAACTGACATTTGTTATACTTTATTCAACACGTTTGTACGTGCCTGATGCTAAATTGTCAGTGTTATATATGAAGAAAAGCTGAAGTTAATAAAGGAGATATCATAGAGGTTTGGTGTGCTCTTTAAACCTACTGCTTCCATAGAACAGTGCTAGAGGAAATATAAAGTAAGAGATAGTCCTGTTTGGACTAAAAGGTCAGAGATTAAAATTCTTCTAATACCACAGCGCATAAGGCACTTCATAGTGCTGCGCCTGCCTGCCACAAGGAGTGCCATCCTCATTGTACTGTACATAGACCTCACCTACTAAACACTGCTTGAAGAAAACTACCCAAGGGGCAGATACAGGACCAGTCATCCTGCACAAGGAGAGAGGACAGCAGTGAATGGTCTGTATAACAGGAAGCTCCTGCACAGAGGTAAAGCACAGTTGTTTAATGTTTAATTACTGACCATAATTGGAAGAAATACACAAAGGACACAGGTTCAAGAAATAATACAAATGGCTCTTCTATTTCGAAAAGAGATTGTTTAGCCATGAATTCAGCTTTAAGAATAAGAACCCTTACTTTAATAAGGCTGAAGAGGGTGAAAAGTATTATAATGAAATATTGATCTCAGCTGATGTCCCCTTTAACCATGGTCCATAAGAAAATGCCATTTAATCATGCCATCCAGTGTCCAGGCAGTCCTAATAATTTGTCCCCATGAAAGGATCTCAGGCAATAACTGGATCATAAACTGCTGTAAGCCTCTTATATCGCATCTGATTGTTTTTATCCCCAAATGTCATCTGCTTTTTATGCAGGATGAAAAATCAATTTATGAAAGAAAACACATCAATGTGACATATTCTCTGTCTCTGGAGCTTAAAGATGGAGCAAGCTTAGCTTTCAGGTGCATGCAGAATGGACTTGGACCTCGGAGAATGACATTGTCACACCTCTGATGTGTTATGAAGGACAGCATTCTGCTTGGTGACCTTATTAACCAAGAAACTGAATAGATAATTCGGCAGGATTTATTGTCAAATGTATAAATTCCATTGGCTGTTCACAGTACTAATTTCTGGAACAGAGATAAGGGAACTATACCTGGCAAAGCTGTGTTCAACTGTGCCAGTCTGAGGGTATCTCAATGATGATTTAAGTTTATACAATGATGATTCATTACATTTTTATAATATTTAAATTGTTTTTATAGGAAAAAAATTAATGACACACGTACATTAGGCTACACTAGCAAGCTCCTAAACTTGAGTTTAGGAGCTTTTGGTGTTTTTTTGCCAAAGCTCCTAAACTCAACTCCAAAAAAGCCTATGTGTCAATGTACACATAGGCTTTTAGCAGCATTTAGGAGCTGCTGCATTTAGGTGAGCTTTAACTTCCTGAACATGGAAGAATCGCTGTCAGGATAGGAATGTATTGACTTACTGCCATGGGAAATCGCAAAACACGACAAAAACGCAGCAAATAGTGATGTGTTGTTGAGATGTTCCTGCATTTTGCATTTTCCTGTGGCAGCAGTAAATGTAGATCAGTGTACATGAAGCTTTAGTGTTGCATGCATTTGGGATAGTAGCCCTATAGCTACAAGGCCTACATGGGTCCAAGTCCCAAGATATACAGGAAATAGGCAGTTTGTCCTAAATATGTTTTCCACTTTATTATTGTTTTCCAGGGCTGGCTATCAAAAATGGGACCTGTTGCCAGTAGGAATCGGAATTAAAAGGCATCTAAACCAAAAAGAAAAATTGAATAGAATTGGTGGCTGCATTTGTTTTCAATGAAGAACCTTCTCAGCATTTTAGAAAATTATCTTGCCAGAAATGCAGTGTCCTTGTCACTTTCTGTGAATTGAACTGATATATCAAACAATATTATCTTTCTTTCAATCTACGCTCTGTAAGCTACAAATCACCCAGACTCTAATGTAATAATGATGAAGTGAGGAAGAGATGCTTGAAATCCAGCCTGGGTGACAACCATGGGCATCCATCTATGGATACAGTGGAGGTGCAAGAGTAGCCACCCAGGGACTGAAAGTTTGTTATCTGGGTTTAGTTTAGTATTTTGTCCAGAAAAGATTGCAACAGCAGTTCCAAGTTTGTGTCCATTTTTGAGTAATGATGAGGAACACAGGTGGACTCAGCACCCAATATATATTTTTTATGTTTATTGTATGCTTACTAATTAAGGCAAAAGTGTAGCACCAGATATTTTTTGTCTTAAGTACACCTTCATCTTTTCTTTTCCTCTCCTGAAAAATTTTCCTAGTCTGCTTCACATGATCTTGGGTACTGGGAGAGGCATTCCAGTGATCCTCATTGCCCTGAACTGGCCCAGGTGGATGTAGTGTGCTGACCTGGTAAGACTCCTGGTAGACACTCTGAGGGCTTCACCAGATCATCTTAAGGACCAATTTAACATTCTGCTTCACAGTTGCTGGCTTTATCAGCATGGCTCTTGAAGTCCACGTTTTGAGAAGCAGAAGAGTCTCTAAACTGGGGATTCCTAGAATACAAAAAGCTAGGAAGTCTACTTCCTGTAAGGTCTATCAGCAGACATGCAAGATATACTTTACTTGGTGTGAGTCTTGGGGTGTCCATCCTAGGAGTTTCTTCATGGAATGAATGCTCTCCAGCCTACAGCTAGGCCTGGGCCAGTGTTTGGCTCTCAGCACTATTAAAGGTTGGGTTTCTACCCCTTCTATTTTTTTTTATTTTTTTTTACTATTTTGATTTGTAGGCCTTAGCCTCTCATTCTTTGATTAAGACCTGTGTACAGAGCGTCTCCAATGTACCTCTCAACCATGAAAAATGCACAGGTTACCCTGATGTCAAACATATATTCCTAAAATAAATTATTTTAAAGAAAATTGAGTACTGTATTTATCGACTTATAACGCTCACTTTTTCCCCCTTATTTTTAAAGTCTGCAAATGACACTGGGGCAAGGCTGCAATGACAAGGCTGCAGATGGACACTAGCAAGGCTGCAGATGGACACTGACAAGGCTGCAATGACCGACAAGCCTGCAGATGGACACTGATTGATGGGCATTTAAATGTAAGTTTTTTTTCCTTAAACTTCCCTCCTAAAACTTGGGGTGTGTGTTATACGCAGATAAATACAGTATTTAGCTTTTAAATCGGTGCTATGAAATATATATTTTTTTTTACTTTTATAAGATAACATGTACCATATAAAAAGTATATAAAACATTGCAAACTTCGATGCCATAATAAAGTAAAGAGTTACAGCTGGGTGCTACAATGACATGGAAATGAGACACAGTTTTGGCAGAGGTCCATCGAATCTGGGTGATACTTTTGAAGGGTTTTGGTGTTAGCTGATTATAGTTAAGGGACAGATTTGTTTTACTTTATCTTGGCACATAACACTTGGCTGTACAATATGATGGAGCTTAATATAGAGGTTGATTCAGAGCCGGTTTTTCAATCGAACATGTGGCGCTGAAAGCGCTGATATTTTTTTAAGCTGCACAGCATAGATCTAAAAATGAAATTTGGAAAACCATAAAATGAGAAAATATGAAATACGATCTGTTCGGAATAATAGCAGCACTGCACAAATCTTCACCATTGTAGCTGATCATATTTTGAGTTAGCTTTTATTAACTCATAGTGGCCATTCAAATTTGTTTTAGCATTTCACAAATGACAAGGCTCTCTGGGATCAGCTGCTTTTGGGTTGTGAACTTTAATATTTGCCCTATTAGGTAAAGGCACCAAGTGTGTGTGTTTAAAGCCTAACAGCCAAATGCTCCCTTTTGATTTGTAAATATGTCATTGTTTGAGTTAAAAAAAAAAAATACCTGTTGATCCTACCAGAAATCCAGTGTTGTCCTATGTACTCTGCAGGGTTATGTCAAGCAGTTGTCAGCCCTGCCCAGTTTTCTGAACTTCAGACCCCCCTTTATGTTATGGAGAAGACATTTCCCATCCTAGGGTGAAAACAGAGCTTCTCCATAGTATAGTAAGTGAGTGCTGACACCGTAGAATTGATCTAAGGATAATCTGCAATATATTACAATGTTGTTCTTGCTTACAGATGCACTTTAAAACTTAACTAGATTACCATTAAAACACAGTTTTACTTGCCCTATCCCTCGCTACTGCAGGCTTCCTCCTCTCTGTGCAACCGGTCCCCTGAAGCTGCTGTTCTTCCATCATCTGTCGATCAATCTCAGATAAAATGCAGGACCAGTAGTAGACCCATCGAAGGGAAGAGGAGAGTACCAGTTGTCAGGGTGTGAGAATAATTCAAACTGCTTTTAACAGCACCCTAAGCAAAAATAAGCATTTAACCTTGCAGTAAGGGGGAGTCCTACTGCAAGGGTCGTTATAGAAATAAATATTAAAAAACAACTTTATCCATGTCCACCAATGCAGCCTGCCCGCGTCCACCAATGCAGCCTGCCTGCGTCCACCGATGCAGCCTGCCAGCGTCCACGGATGCAGCCTGCCCGTGCCCACGGATGCAGCCTGCCCGTGTCCACGGATGCAGCCTGCCCGTGTCCACGGATGCAGCCTGCCCGTGTCCACGGATGCAGCCTGCCCGTGTCCACGGATGCAGCCTGCCCGTGTCCACCGATGCAGCCTGCCCGTGTCCACCGATGCAGCCTGCCTGTGTCCACTGATGCAGCCTGCCCGTGTCCACCGATGCAGCCTGCCCGTGTCCACCGATACAGCCTGCCGTGTCCGCCAATGCAGCCTGTATCCGCCAATGCAGCCTGTATCCGCCAATGCAGCCTGTATGCATGTGTCTTTATGGACCTTGTTTGTGCACTGGTGCACAGTTATGTTGGAACAGGAAGGGACCATCCCCAAACTGTTCCTACAAAGTTTGGAGCATGAAATTGTCCAAAATGTCCTGGTATGCTGATGACCTAAGAGTTCCCTTCACTGGCCACTCGCAACCCCTGGAAAAACAACCCCACACCATTATCCCCCTTCCACCAAATGATTTGGACCAGTGCACAAAGCAAGGTCCATAAAGACATGGATGAGCGATTTTGGAGCAGAGGAACTTGACAGGCCTGCAGAGAGTCCTGACCTCACCCCGATAGAACACCTTTGGGATGAATTAGAGCGTAGCCTGCGAGCCAGGCCTTCTCATCCACATCAGTACCTGACCTCACACCTAAACCTTGTGGGCAGCCTTCCCAGAAGAGTTGAAGCTGTTATAGCTGCAAAGGGTGGGCCAACTCAATATTGAACCCTACGGACTAAGACTGGCATGCCAATAAAGTTCATGTGTGTGTTAAGGCACTTTTGGTATTGTAGTATATCTCCAGGACAGAATCAAGTAAAGCAACATAACAATGCTACGTATTCTGCTGTCTTTTTTCTTTTTTTCTAGGCATGGGGTTAATTATTAGGTTAAGCAGAGTGATTTTGACTAAATTGATTTCTCTATGAAATTACAGATTTCATCATCTCCAAAGCCAAAACTCTTTATTTTTCTCTTCAGATTATTACTTAACCACTTGCCGACCGCCGCACGACGATATACGTCGGCAGAATGGCACGGGCAGGCATATGGGCGTATATATAAGTCCCTGCCTGCCCGCGGGTGGGGGGCCCGATCGGGCCCCCCCCCGGTGCCTGCGGCGGTCGGCATTTCTTCGAGAGCGATCCGGGATGAGGGGGCGGCCATTCATTCATGGCCACCCCCTCGCGATCGCTCTCGACGAATGGAAATCCCCCGTGACATCACTTCCTCTCCTGTAATGTAAACACAGGAGAGGAAGTGATGTATTCTCTCCTCCGTGTCGGTATTTTCCGTTCCGACACGGAGGAGAGCGGATCGGTGAGTTGCACCAACACTCTACACACACAGTAGAACATGCCAGGCACACTCACACCCCCCCTTTACCCCCCGATCACCCCCCCAATTACCCCTGCCCCCCAGTCACAGTGACACCAATGTCATTTTTTTATTTTTTTTTTTTTTTTTTTGCATTGGTGTCATTTGTGACTGTAATAACTGTTAGGGCAGTTAGAGTTAGCCCCCTTTAGTTCTAATGTACCCCCCTAACCCCCCCAATAAAGGTTTAACCCCGTGATCACCCCCCGTCGCCAGTGTCACTAAGGCTGGGTTCACATTGCAGCGGTTTATGAGAACGAATGTGATTCGCACCGCACTGCAGTGCAAATCACATCCGATCTCTGTGCGATTCGAGTTCAGCCATTCGCCGCACCCGCCACACCCGCCGCACCCGCCGCAAATTCGCACGGGACCCTTTTTTTGGCCCGCAGCAGAATCGGATCGCATGGGTGTTCACACCATGCGATCCGAGTTTGCAGATCGCACTGCGATATGCGAACTGATCTGGGGGTGTCAGTAACATTTCACTGACACTCCCAGCAGTTCGCATAGGGCAGTGTGAACTGCCGCCGGGAGGCATGCGATGCGGGAACCCGCCGCGGATTCGCGGCGTTTCCGCATCGCTCCAGTGTGAACCCAGCCTAATAAGCGATCATTTTTCTGATCGCCGTATTAGTGTCACAGGTGACGCTAGTTAGGCAGGTAGGTATTTAGGTTCGCCGCAGCTTTTTATAGCGCCAGGGACCCCCATATACTACCGCATAAAGCCCCCTGATTGCCCCCTAGTTAACCCTTTCACCAGTGATCACCATATAACTGTTACAGGTGACGCTGGTTGGTTAGTTATTTTTTTATAGTTTCAGGGCACCCGCCATTTATTACCTAATAAAGGTTTAACCCTCTGATCACCCGGCGGGTGTCATTTGTGACTAATAACTGTTAGGGCAGTTAGGGTTAGCCCCCTTTAGTTCTAAGGTACCCCCCTAACCCCCCCAATAAAGGTTTAACCCCGTGATCACCCCCCGTCGCCAGTGTCACTAAGGCTGGGTTCAGATTGCAGCGGTTTGAGAACGGATGTGATTCGCACCGCACTGCAGTGCAAATCACATCCGATCTCTGTGCGATTCGAGTTCAGCCATTCGCCGCACCCGCCGCACCCGCCGCAAATTCGCACGGGACCCTTTTTTTGGCCCGCAGCAGAATCGGATCGCATGGGTGTTCACACCATGCGATCCGAGTTTGCAGATCGCACTGCGATATGCGAACTGATCTGGGGGTGTCAGTAACATTTCACTGACACTCCCAGCAGTTCGCATAGGGCAGTGTGAACTGCCGCCGGGAGGCATGCGATGCGGGAACCCGCCGCGCATTCGTGGCGTTCCCGCATCGCTCCAGTGTGAACCCAGCCTAATAAGCGATCGTTTTTCTGATCGCTGTATTAGTGTCACAGGTGACGCTAGTTAGGCAGGTAGGTATTCAGGTTCGCCGCAGCTTTTTATAGCGCCAGGGACCCCCATATACTACCGCATAAAGCCCCCTGATTGCCCCCTAGTTAACCCTTTCACCAGTGATCACCATATAACTGTTACAGGTGACGCTGGTTGGTTAGTTATTTTTTTATAGTTTCAGGGCACCCGCCATTTATTACCTAGTCTCACTAGTGTACCCCTAAATTTAGGGGTGTCTACTTTCCAAAATGGGGTCATTTGGGGGGGGGTTTGTGCCATCTTGGCATTTTATGGCCTTCAAAACTGTAACGCCCTTAGAAAGCCTGAAGGCGGTGCTTGGTTTTCGGGGCCCCGTACGCGGCTAGGCTCCCAAAAAGTCCCACATATGTGGTATCCCCGTACTCAGGAGAAGCAGCAGAATTTATTTTGGGGTGTCATTTCACATATGCCCATGGCATGCGTGAGCAATATATCATTTAGTGACAACTTTGTGAAAAAAAAAAAAAAAAAAAAAAGTTTGTAATTTTCCCGCAACTTGTGGCAAAATATAAAATATTCCATGGACTCAACATGCCTCTCAGCAAATAGCTTGGGGTGTCTACTTTCTAAAATGGGGTCATTTGTGGGGGTTTTGTGCCATCTTGGCATTTTATGGCCTTCAAAACTGTAATAGGTAGTGAGGAGTGAAGTCAAATATTTACGCCCTTAGAAAGCCTGAAGGCGGTGCTTGGTTTTCGGGGCCCCGTACGCGGCTAGGCTCCCAAAAAGTCCCACATATGTGGTATCCCCGTACTCAGGAGAAGCAGCAGAATTTATTTTGGGGTGTCATTTCACATATGCCCATGGCATGTGTGAGCAATATATCATTTAGTGACAACTTTGTGAAAAAAAAATAAAATAAAAAAAAGTTTGTAATTTTCCCGCAACTTGTGGCAAAATATAAAATATTCCATGAACTCAACATGCCTCTCAGCAAATAGCTTGGGGTGTCTACTTTCTAAAATGGGGTCATTTGTGGGGGTTTTGTGCCATCTTGGCATTTTATGGCCTTCAAAACTGTAATAGGTAGTGAGAAGTGAACTCAAAAATTTACGCCCTTAGAAAGCCTGAAGGCGGTGCTTGGTTTTCGGGGCCCCGTACGCGGCTAGGCTCCCAAAAAGTCCCACATATGTGGTATCCCCGTACTCAGGAGAAGCAGCAGAATTTATTTTGGGGTGTCATTTCACATACGCCCATAGCATGTGTGAGCAATATATCATTTAGTGACAACTTTGTGTAAAAAAAAAAAAAAAAATTTTTTTTTGTCATTATTCAATCGCTTGAGGCAAAAAAATAAAATATTCAATGGGCTCAACATGCCTCTTATCAATTTCCTTAGGGGGTCTACTTTCCAAAATGGGGTCATTTGGGGGGGTTTTGTACTGCCCTGCCATTTTAGCACCTCAAGAAATGAGATAGGCAGTCGTAAACTAAAAGCTGCGTAAATTCCAGAAAACGTACCTTAGTTTGTAGATGTGACAACTTTTGCGCAAACCAATAAATATACAATTATTGACTTTTTTTTTACCAAAGACATGTGGCTGAATACATTTTGGCCTAAATGTATGACTAAAATTGAGTTTATTGGATTTTTCTAATAACAAAAAGTAGAAAATATCATTTTTTTTCAAAATTTGCGGTCTTTTTACGTTTATATCGCAAAAAATAAAAATCGCAGAGGCAATCAAATACCATCAAAAGAAAGCTCTATTTGTGGGAAGAAAAGGACGCAAATTTTGTTTGGGTACAACATTGCATGACCGCGCAATTACCAGTTAAAGCAGCGCAGTGCCAAAGTGTAAAAAGACCTCTGGTCATTTACCAGCAAAATGGTCCGGTCTGAAAGTGGTTAACCACTTCAATACAGGGCACTTAAACACCTTCCTGCCCAGACCAATTTTGAGCTTTCAGTGCTGTCGCACTTTGAATGACAATTGCGCGGTCATGCTACACTGTACCCAAATGAAATTGTTATCATTTTTTTCCCACAAATAGAGCTTTCTTTTGGTGGTATTTGATCACCTCTGCGGTTTTTATTTTTTGCTAAACAAATAAAAAAATACCGAAAATTTAGAAAAAAATTGTTTTTTTTGTTTCAGTTTCAAAACTTTGCAAATAAGTAAGTTTTCTCCTTCACTGATGGGCACTGATGGGGTTACACTGATGGGCAATGATAAGGCGGCACTGATGGGCACCGATGAGGTGGCACCAATGAAGTGGCACTGATGAGGTGGCATTGATGGACACCGATATGTGGCACTGATAGGCGGCACTGATGGGTGGTACGGATGGGCACTGATAGGTGTCACAAATTGGCACTGATAGCTGGCACGGATTGGCATGGATGGGCATGGATAGGTGGCACAGGTGGGCATGGGTTAGTCGGCACAGGTGGGCATGGGTAGGCGGCACAGGTGGGCATGGGTAGGCGGCACAGGTGGGCATGGATGGGCACTGATAGGTGGCATGGATGGGCACTGATAGGCGGCACAGATGGGAACTGATAGGCGGCATTGTATTATAATATATTGTACTAATGGATGCCAATCAGTGCCAATCAATAATGCATGCCAATCAGGGATGCCCATTGTGGGCACTGATTGGCATCCATTATGGGCACTGATTGGCATCCATTGTGGCACTGACTGGAATCCCTGGTGGTCTAGGGTGGCATACCTTGTCCTGGGCATCCCTGGTGGTCTGGTGGCGTCCCTGGTGGTCCAGTGTGGGCATCCTCGGGGGGGCTGTGCTGATAATCGATCAGCACAGACCCCCTGTCAGAGGAGCAGCCGATCGGCTGATAGACGCGAGTGACGCGAGTGAGGAAAAGCCGATCACCGGCTTTTCCTATTTACACTGTGATCAGCCGTGATTGGACACGGCTGATCACGTGGTAAAGAGTCTCCGTCAGACTGACACCCCGCAACAACGATCGCCCCGATGCGCGCCCCCGGGGGCGCGCAGCGGCTCATAATCCTGATCACGTCATATGACGTCCGGTCAGGATTATGCAACCACTTTGCCACCGTCTATTTGTTATAGGGCGGGCGGCAAGTGGTTAAAATAAAAAATTTAGTGTTTTTTCTTCTTTATTTAGAGTTTTCTTTTTTTATTCTCATTTTATGTATTTAGGGTAGTTTTACCTAGTGTTCTTTGTATCATTTTTTTCCTTTTTTCAGCTGATTAGCACAAACACAGGTCCAGGAAAGTCAAATTAAGTTTTTGTAACCTTCAGTAACCATTTAAAGCGCCTTTAACTACTGACAAAAGCATTTTCCCAAAATGGTGAAATGTCATTGACATCTCACAATTGTTTCAAAAATGTGGGGGACATTTTTACTAGTGTTAAAGTGGTGTTCCACAGAAAAAAAAATCTTAAAAATTCCTAAAAAAAAAAAAAAAATTGGATTTTTTTTTTAGCTCACCTTTAAATGCTTGTTGCTAGGGGGTCCCTCGTAGTCTTCCTCCTTCAGTGCCAGGGCTGGTGACATCACTTCCCCTCAGCACAGGAAGGGCTCAGCTCTGCCCCCTCCCTCCTGTCAGTCATCTGGGACACGTGACAGGACTCAGATGACTGCGCAGCCAAACACGGCGCATGCGCAGTGAGTGCCCGTCTGTGAAGCCACAGCTGGGTGCCCACAGTTGCAATGCCGTGCCACCAAGTGGAGGGGAGGATGAGCGGGGCTTCGATCCCCCTGCAACTCCACACTTCAGATCAGCCCCAATTCATGCACTTTCACACTTCAGATCACTGTCCCCCCTGTAAATCTGTTTCATTACTGTACCACCCTGCTCTTCTGTCCCACCAATGTACCCCTTTCTCACCTGCCCCACCACTGTACTAACCTGCACATCTGCCCCACCTCTGTACCCCCTGCTCATCTGCCCCACCATTGTAACTGCCTGTACATTTGCCCCACCACTGTACAACCCTGTTCTTCTGTCCCACCACTGTAACTCCCAGCACATCTGCTCCACTGCGTATCCCCATACTCTTCTGTCTCACTACCGAATCACCTTTTCATCTGTCCTAAAGCTGAACCCATTTGCTCATCTACCCCACCACTGAAACCCGCTTTCTCATCTGCCCCACCAATGTATCTCCTGCACATCTGTCTCACCTCTGTACCTCCTGCTCTTCTGCTCCACCTCTGTTCCCCCTGCTCATCTGTCCCAACACTGAATTGCCTTACTCATCTGCCCCATCACTGTACCTCCCTGCTCTTCTGTCTCACTGTTGAAGCCCCTTCTCATCTCTTCCACCACTGTACCTCCCTGCACATCTGCCCCACTGCTCTACCCCCCTGCTTTTCTGTCCTACCACTGAACCCCCTTCTCATCTGACCCAACACTGAACCCCCCTGCTCATCTGCCCCTTTACCGTACCTCCCTGCTCTTCTGTTCCACTGTTGAAGCCCCTTCTCATCTCTTCCCCCACTGTACCTCCCTGCACATCTGCCCCACCGCTGTACCCTCCTGCTCTTCTGTCCCACCTCTGAACCCCCTCCTGCTCATTTTCCCCACCGCTGTACCCTCATACTCATCTGCTCCACCGCTATACCATCTTCTCATTTAAAATATGCGTGATATGCAGAGAGGTTAAAGGAAGCAGAGACGAGACACATCTACCTGTTCTGGCATACTCATCCTGCTGATCCACCTCTCACATCCAGCCCATGTGCTTGTATGTGATGTATGGGATGTATGTGATATCACATACAAGCATCTGGAATGATGAGCTCAGGTCAGGGGCATTTTCTGAAAGCAGTCGGCCTATGTGCAGGATTATAAGTTGGGCCCCCCGTAGCTTAGAAAAAGTGTGGCGCCCAGCGCCGCAGGAAAAGTTGGGTGTTATTTTCATTGTGCTGAATACTAGCTGTGGCTTAAAGGGTCACAGAGTGCAGGGTTTCAGTAGTAAAGTAGTTCAGTAGTGATGCAAAGATTCAGGAATAATGTCAACAAAGTTCCCAGAAGTACAACAGTAATTCCACAAACTGTCACCTGATTGTGGTTTTCTCAATCACAGTGAAATCCCTTCTTTCTGAGATTTATAGCGGCAACTAAGCGAGTCATCTTGCTCTAGATGGTGGATGGGGCTAGCAGGACTGTGATTGGCTTTAGCAGTGGCCAATAACAGTCCTCTTGCTCCTGGAAACAGGGACTGCCCCCCAGCAGAACTGCACCCAATCTCTTCCCCATCACGAAAGCTGACGATCGCAGCTACAGCAAAGTTAGAGAGCCAAACAATGTTTCCTATCTTTTACAATGTGTGGGGGCACAGTGCCTCCCCCTCAGTGCAGGTGCCGCATGGGGAATTCTGAAATTTGAATGCATTAGTGTCTCTCTGACACTTCCCTGTGCTGCTCTGCTGATGGTGATGGAGTTGAGTGCTGGCAAAAGAGGCTCGGTGTTCGCTTGCAGCACCTGTGCTGGGGGTTGCCTACCCCTGCTTTAACCCATTCAGTGGATTGCTTTCCCAGCTGCTGTAGGCTGGTGAGATTGGGGGCATTTTTAGAGTTTCTTGCCTGATCTAAGGGCCTGTTTAGATCTATGTGTGTGTAGCATTAGGCAGGTGTTGCCACGTGTATTTCCTCGGAGCGTATGTCGTACCAGTGTGAACCCAGCCTTATGCCGCATACACATGATCGGACATTCCAACAATGAAATCCTAGGATTTATTTCCGACGGATGTTCGCTTAATTGCTCACACGGTTGCACAAATGTTGTCAGAAATTCCGATCTTCAAGAACACGCTGACATACAACACGACTGCACTATAAAGAGAAAGGTCAATAGCTAGTGTGCCACCCTTTGGGCTCCTTCTGCTAATCTCGTTTTAGTAGAAGTTTGGTGAGAGACGATTCACGCTTTTCAGCCTTATGCTTTTCAGATAGTTAATGCTCTTCAGTTTGTGCTTGTGGGTTCATATCTGGTTTTCAGTGCTTGTAGTCACTTCGTATCTGGTTTTCAGTGCGTATTTTTATATTACGTATTTGATTTTCAGTGCGTTCTTTTCCGCTCATTTCTGAATTTCAGCTCACTCTTCTCAGGCCTTTCAGATTTTCAGTGCGTTACGTTAGGCCGCGTACACACGAGAGGATTGTCCGTCCAACTTAGTCCGCTGAAACGTGTTTCAGCGGACAATCCGCTCGTGTGTGGGCTTCAGCGGACTTTTTCAGCGGACAGTCTGGCGGACTAAGTCTTTCGGAATTTCCGTAATATTGTCCGTCCAAACTTGGTTTCAGCGGACAGTCCGCTCGTGAGTAGGCAAGTTGGACGGACTAAGTATGGCGCATGCTCAGAAAGGATTTACACGGCCGAAGGTTGCATTGCAGTGTATTGGACGTCGAATTTCTAGTCCCGTCGTACGTGCCGTACACGTCATCGCGCAAGCTTTCAGCGGACTGTCTGTTCGTCGTGTGTGGTCAAGTCCGTTCATTCAAAAGTAGGACGGACTGTCTGTCGGATTGTCTGACGAACTTAGTTGGCCAGACAATCCGCCCGTGTGTACGCGGCCTTAGTTTGTTCTGACCAGCTGACCATTTTGAAGCCATGTTGCAGGTACTTACTCATCGTAGAGTTCGTTCAGTGCAGGGGCTTGGTGTTGGGGTTCTTACTTTGATCCAAGCACAGTCCATGAACAGGACGGGGGGGGAGTTCATGGACCAAGAATTGGTTGCTCCAGCATGACCAATTCTTGCACCTGCCTTTGTTGTGAGAGATCCGTGAGAATAATCCTGATGATTTCAGGAATTATCTCCGGATGACGGACCCCGTTTTTCACTGTCTGTTGGCTTTGCAAGCCATCACTCCTGAATAGAGGCTAGTCACCACCTTGCGGTACTAGGTGACTGGGAGAAGACTGCAGGACATCAAGTTCTCGACAGGCATCTCTCCCCAGGCTCTGGGGATCATTATTCCAGAGACCTGTTCTGCCATCATTCAGGTCCTGCAGAAGAACTATATTAAGGTAAGTTTTCTCCTTTAACATCACATTCTATTTACTTAATGTTTGCTAATGTATTGTATTTCTTTCATCATTTCCTAATTACCATGATTGTAAAATGCTGTGAAATGTCCCCTTTATCCTCAAGCATGCTGGAAGTTTTTAAAGTTCCTTTTTTGTCCTTCGTGCATATTTGCCTTCACTAACCTCCCCAGCATGCTATCCTGGGCCCATACACACCTAGCCCAGTCACTTAACAATATATTTTGTCAGCTTTATAGTAGTGCTTTACCCTAAAAAACCCCTAAAATGTGTACAAATGTTATTTGTGTCCTTAAATTCAGCCAGAGTGCCAGAGGCTTTTTTGTGGGGTCACAAAATCATTTGGAACCCTCCCTCCCCCCAACCACTAAGTCAACCGATACCAATACTCTGCTGACTTTGCCAAACCCATACACACTATACCTACCTCTTTTGTGGTCATATTTATGGAAAAATTCACCACAGCATGTAGTTAAAGGGCTTGCCTGAATACGTTTTAATGGTACTGTTTAAAGTTTTGTTCTCCTATTTTCTTGATAGATAATTGCAGAATGTAAAAATGTGCTTCAATTTGGACAGTGTGTTTTCATGTTTTTGTATTATGACACTTCTTACCTGTTCAGCGGGCTGCCAATAGTGTAAGTAAAGGAGGGGCTGGCCAAAGTAACCAAAGTAACACACACTATTTATGCATTCAGCTCTCAATGAAGTGGAAATGGTTACCTGTACAAAACATCCCCCCCCCCCCCCCCTAAAATTTTTACAGTGGGCCGTCAGAGGGGGTGAGGAATCTGATAATTGGACCTTGGATTTTTTTTTTCTTTAAATACTCTTTCAAACAAATGTTATACTTATGTTGGCCAAGAATGTTTGTGTCTAAATATGCTTGCAATGTTATGTGCAAAAGTCCTATTTTTTTTTTTCTTGTTTCACTCCACAGTTTCCTTCAACGCCACAGGAATGGCAGACTGTGGCTTCCCAATTTGCCCTGTGGTGGAACTTTCCCAACTGTGAAGGGGCAATAGATGGGAAACACGTCCACATAGTCCCAACCACCCAACTCGGGGGCATACTATTACAACTATAAGGGGCTTAATAGTATTGTGATATTGGCGGTGGTGTTGGCGACATATGATTTTCTCTATGTGGATATGGGGAAGAATGGCCGGATGTCAGATGGTGGAGTCATTGCCCAGACCGAGTTCTACGGATGTCTCCAGAGTGGTGGCTTGGGATTGCCACCTCCAGAAGACAACGTGGCTGGTCTGCCATTCGTCTTTTTAGCTGATGAAGCATTTGGGTTAGGTGATCACCTGATGCAGCCGTTCCCGATGAGGACTCTCACCCCGGACCAGAGGGTTTTTAACTACCAGCTGGCCAGAGCCAGAAGAGTGGTAAAGAATGCTTTTGGGATAATGGCCAGCCAGTTCCGCCTATTCCTTACACCAATCAACATGGCGGAATATAAACTTAACCATATAATTCTTGCATGCTGCATTCTACATTCCATTCCAATGGGCTCTTTTTTTTGCCCATTTTCTTGGAGTGCAAAGGTAATTTATTTGATACATGAGGTGACACTCTCTTCTTCAGCTAACTATTATGTTGTGGTTCTGCTACACACACACCTTGTTTTTGTTGTTAATGTATGTAATACATTAATGCTAAAAATATTCATAATTTTCCGCACCATGAATTTATGTTTTGGAGTGACAAAAATGACCTGATTGATGCAAATTATAAAGCACTGTGGGTGTTATTTACTAAAGGAAAATCCACTTTGTACTACAAGTGCACTTGAAGGTGCACTTGTAGTGCAAAGTGGATTTGCCTTTAGTAAATAACCCCCATTGTCATTATAAACAACAACTTAAGCAAAAAACTGCTATTGAGCATTGAAAGAACAAGCCACACATTGTTGGGTAGACAATTTTTTACTCTGTGCACATTCACATGTGCGTTTAGAGAAGGTTTTTTTGAACAAACCAACATATTTTTTTAATAAATTTTTTTTTTTTACAGTAGAAATGTCCTTTTTGTGGTAAACAGGCATTTTTTTTTAAATCATAAAACAATACACAACTCAGGAACTTACAAAGTTCAACTTTGAGGAATTGAAGGCAATATAAGACATTAGTATGTCCAAACTGTGTTGATATTCCATGAGATCATCAAATGGGGTGATGCCACCCCTGTGAAAGCCAAATTTTGAAGATGCACACAAATTGAGAGTCAAAATGGGGATTTCCCTCCTGATCCCATGCCTAATATCAACATGTGCTATCTCCCATCATGGGGGATCAATGGACATATTTCGGGGTGCAACCCCTTCCTCTCATCTACTTTAGCTGCGAGGAAGGGTTTGCACCCACAAAACATGTACATTGATATCCCGTGGAGGCAGATAGCACATGTTGACACTGTGTGCATCTTCAAAATCTGGCTTTCAAAATTTTGGAGAGAAGTTAGAAAAATAGAAACAATTTGATAAATGTTGGTGTGTTTTCGATTCTGCCTAAAACATCAATGATGTTTTTGAGTCTTTTTTTCAACATGATTGATGTCTTCCTTGATGTTCTGTAAATCCCAATTGCACACCATGATCTCCCCGATGAGGATCTGTGCACTTGCACTTGTGAAATGTGTTTCTTCTTCCACAACATCCATATCACCTAAAAAAACAAAACACACCATGTATTATAAATATGCAGGCATACATCTATTACCTGAAGCTGGGGTCTCAGACACTCACCTGTTGTGTTCACTATTTCACCCACTTCATAAACCTCTTCTTCCTCCACACCCTCTGGTGTTGTTTTGGGATTTCCCCTTCTTTATGAGGTGGGGGTCCCTGGTGACCTCAGACATCCCGAGTCTCTTCTCCCCTATGTGAATAAAAAAAAAGGTATACTTGGCACACAGGGGCCTTGAGAGGCAAGGAAGTCCTCCTCTTCCTGTCTCTGTTCTGCCTCAAGTGCCCTGTCCATTATTCCACGCAGCGTATGCTCCAACAGGTGGACAAGAGGTACAGTGTCACTGATGCATGCACTGTCACTCCTCACCATCCTCGTGGACTCCTCAAATGGTGACAGTACAGTGCATGCATCCCTGATCATGCCCCACTGGCGTGGTGAAGAAAAAACCGAGCTCCCCTGACCCTGTCCTGATGCCGTAGTCGCACAGGTACTCATTGATGGCCCTCTGCTGTGTGTGCAGCCGCTGCAGCATGGCCAACGTTGAGTTTTACCTGGTGGGCATGTCACATATAAGGCGGTTCTTGGGCAGGTTCAACTCCTTTTGGAGCTCAGCCAGCCGAGCACTGGCATTAAATGATCGGCGGAAATGCACACAGACTTTCCTGGCCTGCTTCAGGACATCCTGTAAGCCCGGGTACCTGCCCAAGAACTGCTGCACCACCAGGTTAAGGATGTGAGCCACACAGGGCACATGGGTCAGTTGTCCCTGTCGGAGGGCGGAGAGGAGGTTGGTGCCATTTCCACAAACCACCATTCCTGGCTGGGAATATCTTCCCCAGTGTGGCTACTGCCCCCCAAACAAACCAGCGCAAGCACGGCATGGCATCTTTTTGCCTGTGTACTTGCGTAGCCCCTTGAACGCCTACGGCACACCACTGGTTCTGAGGACAAAGCACTGGAAGAGGCCATGGAGGAAGAAGAAGAGGAGGGAGTGGAGGAGAGAGGTGTGTCACAACCAGTAGTAGCATTTTGGAGGGGTGGTGGTGGAACAACTTCCAACACTACTGCACCTTGTCCTGCATCCTTCCCAGCTGCCAGAAGAGTGACTCAATGGGCTGTGAAAGACAGGTAACGTCCCTGTCCATGCCTGCTGGACCATGAGTCAGCGGTAATATGCACCTTACCGCTGACCGCCCTGTCCAGGGAGGCATCGACATTGCCTTCCACATGCCAGTAGAGAGCCAGAATTGCCTTCTGTGAGAAAAAGTGCAGTTTGGAGACCTGCCACTGATGAACCGCACATTGCACAAACTCACGGAAGGGGGCCGAGTCTACCAACTGAAAAGGCAGCAGCTGAAGTGCTAGCAATTTAGCCAACCTAGCATTCAACCGCTGGACATGTGGATGGCTGGGAGTGAACCTCTTTCAACGGTCCAGCAGCTGGGGCAGGGAAATTTGCCTGGTACAATCGGACGTCAATGTACTGCTAGCAGATTGCGCGCAAGTACTTGGCTGTGGACACCCCTAATTCTACACCTTCATTCCTCTCAGTGCAGTGCAGTGAGGAGCAAGGAGAGGTCTGCTTTGTTCTTTGGTGTGGGTCTTTTAAGGTACGCTTGCCAACGAGCTGCATGGCAGGGCAAAATATGTCTAGTCAAGCATGTGGTGCCCAAGCGGCTGAGGATTTGGCCACGCGAGATACGCTTGAGACATATGTTGCAGACAGCAGCGGTGCGATCTGATGCACTCGTCTCAAAAAAGGCCCACACCAAAGAACTTTTGGAATAACACACAGAGGCAGCGCCCTGCACAGGCAGAGCTCTGCGGTGTGATTCAGTCGGTGCGCTGCCCCTAAGCTGGCCCCGGAGGGCATCCTGCCTCGTTGGAGATGTGCCTCCTCCTCCTCCTCTCTCCTATCAGGCACCCACATGGAGTCAGTGACCTCATCATCCCCTCCCTCTTCATCACTGGAGCAAACCTGGCAGTATGCTGCAGCTCATGGAACATGACTGCCAGATTGCTGTCCTTCTTGAGCATCTCCTGCTCTCTGCTCTCGCACTACTGCCTTCCTCTGGCTGGGTATCATCATCAGAGCCTTCAAAACGCTGGGCATCCTCCTGGAGCATGTACCCAACACTGTGCTCAAACAGTTTGGGGGACTCCTCAGGAGGACATGATGGGTCTAGGGAAGGAGTGACTGATGACATTGAGACGAGGAAAGAGGACGCGTTGGCAGCTGCTTTGCTAGTACTCTGAGCCTGGGTGAGAGAGGATAAGGAGGATGAGGAGGGCTTGGTCATCCACTCTACCAAGTCTTCAGCATGATGCGGCTCAACATGTCCAGCTGCCGAAAATAAGGACAAGCTTATCCCATGGCCACATGCTGATGATGATGCACCGCGTCCCCGAGCAGCACTGTCTCTAGACACAGAGCCTGCTTGCCCTCTTTTTTTGGTTCATGACTGTCTGCCTCTCCTTGTTGGCCTTCCCGACATAGTAATGGCCTGCAGGGAGATGGGAAAACCAGCAATTGGGTAATTGGGTAGCTTAAGGTGCACACTTAGCAGATGACACAGTACACCGACTGTAATTACTGCAGCTGCCTGCCTATGTTACAGAAATAGAACAACAGCAGCAATAAGGGGTAGCTTCAGGTGTATACTGTGCAGGAGGCACACAACACCCACTGTAAATGCTGCAGATGCCTGTATTACAGAACACCAGCAATAAGGGGTATCTTCAGGTGTATACTGTGCTGGAGGCACACAACACCCATGTTAACTGTTGCAGATGCCTGTATTACAGAACACCAGCAATAAGGGGTATCTTCAGGTGTATACTATGCTGGAGGCACACAACACCCACTTTAACTGCTTCAGATGCCTATATTACAGAACACCAGCAATAAAGGGTAGCTTCAGGTGTATACTGTGCTGGAGGCACACAATACACACTTCAACAGGGCTATGTTCACAAGAAAAGAACAGACTGTCCCTGCCTATCCTGCTCTCTCCCTGAATGCCGCAACACACTACACAAGGCTGCCGTGCTGGCAGCCTTATATATTGTGGGGCGTGTACTAAACCCCCTGAGCTATAATTGGCCACAGGCATCCTGCCTGTGGCCAATTATGGCTCTCCTCGCTGCCAGTGCTGTGATTGGCCAAGCATGCGGGGTCACAGTGCATGCTTCGCCAATCATGAGCCAGCAATGCACTGCAATGGCACAGTGCATTGTGGGCCGTGAGTGCCACGTGAATATGGCGTGAACGGCCCACAGAGTTCTGGCTTCGCCGAACGGGCAAACAGCCGGTGTTCGAGTCGAGCATGCGTTCGACTGGAACACCAAGCTCACCCCTATTGTCTACATGAGTTTATAACTAGGACATTCAGCAGCTGTTTACACATCTGGACACAGGAGAACTAGTGTGGGACACCAGAACAAACTTTTGAGGGTGTGTCCCACACAAGTGCTCCAGTGGATACTAGTGGTGTCTCCAGGTGTGATACTTTACCAAAAAAGGTAATTATTCCAGCTTTGGAAAGGGAAAAAATCATGTGTTCAGCTTTTAACTCTGCCAAAACAGACAATTGTACGACAATTCCAAGCAATGTTCCATATTCCTATTTCTGCCTTCAAATATCATTTATCCAGACAGTGTTCCTGCTGTCCCACCCATCACACAGAAAGAGGATGAGGAGGAGGAGGAGGAGGCTTGTGTCAGCATGGAGGTGGAGCCTGGCACTCAGCATCAGCAGCAGCAGTCTTTTAGGGATGATTTACAGTCCCAAGAAACCCGTGGACTTGGAGGTGGCTGCGGATCATGTTGTCCTTAGTGACCCAGAGGACTCCAGACCGAATGCCTCAGCTAACCTATGCTGCATGGCCTCTCTGATCCTGCAAAGCCTGCAGAAGGATCCTCGTATTCTTCGGATCAAGGAGAGGGACCATTACTGGCTAGCCACTCTCCTTGATCCACGGGACAAGGGTAAGGTTGCGGACCTTATCTTGCCATCGCAGAGGGAGCAGAGGATGAGACATCTCCGGGAGGCCTTGCAGAAAGGTCTGTGCAATGCGTTCCCAGAAACTGGGAGGTTACAAACTCCTGGTCCTGGACAATGTGTTGCTGATGGTCAGTCACAGAAGGAGCGGTGGAGAAGGTGGCCGTCTGACCGATGTGTTCAGACAATTTCTTAGTCCGCAGCCCCAAGGTATGATCGGTTCCAGCAACCATCGCCAGTGTCTGATTTACATGGTGCAGGAATACCTAGGGGCAAGGTCAGACTTGGACACCTTTTCCACCGAAAATCCTCTGGCTTACTGGGTCTTGAGGATGGATCACTGGCCAGAGCTTGCACAGTATGCAATTGAGCTACTGGCCTGTCCTGCATCCAGCGTTCTTTCGGAACGCACCTTCAGTGCTGCTGGAGGCTTTGTAACTTATCACAGGGTGCGCCTGTCCACCGACTCAGTTGATCGACTGACCTTCATAAAGATGAATCTGGAGTCTTGGATCACCACCAGCTACCAAGCACCTGAACCTGATGTAACGGAATATTTTTTTTTGAAATGTCGCATCCCTTCAAGATTGCCTATGCTGATGCTGAGTGACTGTCCTGTTATGTTGACTGACTATCCTCTTCCTCAAGGATCCTGCTGATAGCTTGAACATTTTTGGTTCTGGGTGATGCCACCAGTGGCTAAGGCCCAATTTTTCAGCCCCTGTTTAACAGGGGCATGTAATTACAATTTTTGATGCAATGCTTTGCAGCAGGGCTCATTCCTGCACTCCAACTAGAGTATCTGGGAGAGGTTGCAGTGTCGTGGCACCAGTGCCTAAGGCCCAATTTTTCAGCCCCTGTTTAACAGGGGCATGTAATTACAATTCTTGATATAATATTTCACAGCAGGGCCCGTTCCTGCACACACCGCGAGTAACTGTGAGGACTTATAATGTTATAATGTTGTGGTACCAGCACCACCACCATAACCACCAAAGGCCCAATTTTTCTACCACTGTTCAACAATGGCATGTAATTACATTTCTTGATATAATCGTTCACAGCAGGGCGCTCCAGCGCCCACCAAGAGTCACTTTGAGGGCTTACAGTGTTGTGGCAACACCAAAACCTTAGGCCACATTTCTGCAGAGCATATAGGGTAAGCCCCTACTTTCAAACATCCAACTTACAAACGTCTCCTACTTGCAAACGGAAGGAGACAACAGGAAGTAAGATGAAAAAAGACAGACAGCCCAAAAAATGTACCAGTTCAAAATTACAAACAGTTTTTACTTAACACAACAAACCTACACAGTCCCTGTCTTGTTTGCACCGCCTGTATACTGCTGTTCTGTGTATATAAGGCCTGGGGGCCCCACGCCTTTTTTTTTTTTGGGTATGGGGTTCCCCTTAATATCCGTACAAGACCCAAAGGGGCTGGTAATGGGCCGGGGGGGCTAGCCATGCCATTTTTTTCTCAATGATTTTCATCCATATTGCCAGAACCAGATATTACATTAAAACCGCAAGCAGTTTTAACCACTTCCCGACTGCCGCACGATGATGTACGTCGACAGAATGGCACGGGCAGGCATATGGGCGTACCTGTACGTCCCTGCCTTCCCGCGGGTGGGGGGCCCGATCGGGCCCCCCCCCCGGTGCCAGCGGCGGTCGGTATCCGTGCAGGAGCGATCCGGGATGAGGGGGCGGCCATTCATTCATGGCCACCCCCTCGCGATCGCTCCTGACGAATGGGAGTGAAGCATTGCATCACTTCCTCTCCTGTAATGTAAACACAGGAGAGGAAGTGATGTAATCTCTCCTCCGTGTCGGTATTTTTCGTTCCGGCACCGAGGAGAGAGGACCAACACGACACTTCACAGTAGAACATGCCAGGCACACTCACACCCCCCCTTTACCCCCCGATCACCCCCCCAATTACCCCTGCCCCCCCAGTCACAGTGACACCAATGCATTTTTTTTTTTTTTTTGCATTGGTGTCATTTGTGACTGTAATAACTGTTAGGGCAGTTAGGGTTAGCCCCCTTTAGTTCTAATGTACCCCCCTAACCCCCCCCAATAAAGGTTTAACCCCGTGATCACCCCCCGTCGCCAGTGTCACTAAGGCTGGGTTCACATTGCAGCGGTTTGAGAACGGATGTGATTTGCACCGCACTGCAGTGCAAATCACATCCGATCTCTGCGATTCGAGTTCAGCCATTCGCCGCACCCGCTGCACCCACCGCAAATTCGCACGGGACCCTTTTTTTTGGTTGGTTAGTTATTTTTTTATAGTTTCAGGGCACCCGCCATTTATTACCTAATAAAGGTTTAACCCCCTAATCACCCGGCGGGTGTCATTTGTGACTGTAATAACTGTTAGGGCAGTTAGGGTTAGCCCCCTTTAGTTCTAAGGTACCCCCCTACCCCCCAATAAAGGTTTAACCCCGTGATCACCCCCCGTCGCCAGTGTCACTAAGGCGGGGTTCACATTGCAGCTGTTTATGAGAACGGATGTGATTCGCACCGCACTGCAGTGCAAATCACATCCGATCTCTGTGCGATTCGAGTTCAGCCATACAGATAGTATGGCTGAATTCGCGTTGCACCCGCCGCACCCGCCGCAAACTCGCACGGGACCCTTTTTTTGGTCCGCAGCAGAATCGGATCGCATGGGTGTTCACACCATGCGATCCGAGTTTGCAGATCGCACTGCGATATGCGAACTGATCTGGGGGTGTCATTAACATTTCACTGACACTCCCAGCAGTTCGCATAGGGCAGTGTGAACTGCCGCCGGGAGGCATGCGATGCGGGAACCCGCCGTGGATTCGTGGCGTTCCCGCATCGCTCCAGTGTGAACCCAGCCTAATAAGCAATCGTTTTTCTGATCGCTGTATTAGTGTCACAGGTGACGCTAGTTAGGCAGGTAGGTATTTAGGTTCGCCGCAGCTTTTTATAGCGCCAGGGACCCCCATATACTACCGCATAAAGCCCCCTGATTGCCCCCTAGTTAACCCTTTCACCAGTGATCACCATATAACTGTTACAGGTGACGCTGGTTGGTTAGTTATTTTTTATAGTTTCAGGGCACCCGCCATTTATTACCTAGTCTCACTAGTGTACCCGTAAATTTAGGGGTGTCTACTTTCCAAAATGGGGTCATTTGGGGGGGGTTTGTGCCATCTTGGCATTTTATGGCCTTCAAAACTGTAACGCCCTTAGAAAGCCTGAAGGCGGTGCTTGGTTTTCGGGGCCCCGTACGCGGCTAGGCTCCCAAAAAGTCCCACATATGTGGTATCCCCATACTCAGGAGAAGCAGCAGAATTTATTTTGGGGTGTCATTTCACATATGCCCATGACATGCGTGAGCAATATATCATTTAGTGACAACTTTGTGAAAAAATAAAATAAAAATAAAAAGTTTGTAATTTTCCCGCAACTTGTGGCAAAATATAAAATATTCCATGGACTCAACATGCCTCTCAGCAAATAACTTGGGGTGTCTACTTTCTAAAATGGGGTCATTTGTGGGGGTTTTGTGCCATCTTGGCATTTTATGGCCTTCAAAACTGTAATAGGTAGTGAGAAGTGAAATCAAAAATTTACGCCCTTAGAAAGCCTGATGGCTGTGCTTGGTTTTCGGGGCCCCGTACGCGGCTAGGCTCCCAAAAAGTCCCACATATGTGGTATCCCCGTACTCAGGAGAAGCAGCAGAATTTATTTTGGGGTGTCATTTCACATATGCCCATAGCATGTGTGAGCAATATATCATTTAATGACAACTTTGTGTAAAAAAAAATAAAAATTTTTTTGTCATTATTCAATCGCTTGAGGCAAAAAAATAAAATATTCAATGGGCTCAACATGCCACGTATCAATTTCCTTAGGGGGTCTACTTTCCAAAATGGGGTCATTTGGGGGGGTTTTGTACTGCCCTGCCATTTTAGCACCTCAAGAAATGAGATAGGCAGTCGTAAACTAAAAGCTGCGTAAATTCCAGAAAACGTACCTTAGTTTGTAGATGTGACAACTTTTGCGCAAACCAATAAATATACAGTTATTGACTTTTTTTTACCAAAGACATGTGGCTGAATACATTTTGGCCTAAATGTATGACTAAAATTGAGTTTATTGGATTTTTCTAATAACAAAAAGTAGAAAATATCATTTTTTTTCAAAATTTGCGGTCTTTTTACGTTTATATCGCAAAAAATAAAAATCGCAGAGTCTGTCAAATACCTTTAAAAGAAAGCTCTATTTGTGGGAAGAAAAGGACGTAAATTTCGTTTGGGTACAACATTGCATGACCGCGCAATTACCAGTTAAAGCAGCGCAGTGCCAAAGTGTAAAAAGACCTCTGGTCATTTACCAGCAAAATGGTCCGGTCTGAAAGTGGTTAAATGACTTTTTTTCCGTTAAATGTCATTTTTTGCAGGGACTGTTCTAAACACGGGAAACATGTGCCACTTCACAGGCATACTAAAGACACCCACCAGGCATGATATTTAAAGGAATATTTCACTTTGGCATTGACCAATGTCCCTTGGGGCAGGGACCGGGTCCCCAAACCCTTTTTAGGACAATATCTTGCAAATTAGCCATTAAAAATAGCACTTTTTATTTCGAACGTTCGAGTCCCATAAACTTCAATGGGGTTCTAAAGTTCGTACAAATTTTCGGTCCTTTCGAAAGTTCTGGTGCGAACCGAACCGGGGGGTGTTCTGCTCATCCCTACTAGACAACAATGAACAGTACTAAACTTATTTTAATACAAATAGGCATGCCCAAATGTAGTTAAACTGTCCTGTATCTGCAAAAAACATCATATTAGCGGGCGAACAAACGATGTTTACTTACGAATGATTACTGTGCCCACGAACCTGAAAGTTGCCATTTTAAACTGTACAACAGTAAAGAAAAGTACATTTAGCAGCACAAATGTAATAATAGGTACACACGACAAAATACTTACTTTTTTTGCAGCACTCTTTTGATTCTTTTGTACTGATTCTGCTCCCTCAATTTGAGGTCTGACCAGCGATTCCTCAGTTCATCCTTCGATCGCTGTACCCCAAAAATTTTCGTCAGACTTCTCACAACTTTAGTCATGATCTTGGCCTTTCTCACATTTGGGTTTGGGTAAGGTTCATGCTTCCTGTCTTGAAGATGTCCACCATCTCCACCATATTTGAGGCCTTAAATCTACTACAGGATTGGGATGTTCGTGGCACCAGGCTTTTATGGCTTCTGATGCTGTCTTCATGCACTTGTTCTTTCTCCGCCATGTGCTCTCCCACAGCGCTGAAAGAGAAGGGATGGGGAATATACTAGATAGAAGGTCAGGGGTGGGCAGAGTTTCAAGTATGTGCAGTGTATATAAAACCTAACACGCGTGTGTCATACGTACGATCTGTGAGCAGAGGATGGAGTAGCGGAAACACCGATCGTGATAACGAAGGTACAATTTTAACGTGGGCCTATACTGCTTATAGATTGAGGCCTATATTGGGACAAGATTAGGAGAGTTTAGCCTGACATTAGGGTTTGTCTTGTACTGTGTCTTGCAGAGAAAATTGATATATTGAATGATCAGGACTTTATTCCCATATTCATTGATATGTACAGGGAGCTGCCCTGTCTGTGGCAGGTAAACCACCCCTTTTACAACAATAAAAGAAAGAGGCAGGCAGCACTGGATCAATTGTTGGAATTAGTGAAGCTGCAGATCCCCACGGCAACCATCAACTATTTGAAGGCTTCAATTGGGGGCATAAGGAGCACATATAATAGGGAGCACAACAAGGTCCAGGATTCCCAGAGGGCAGGAGCTGCAGCAGATGACATTTATGTACCCAGGCTGTGATACTATGACAGACTGCATTTTCTGGCAGACCAGAGGGAACCCAGGCCAGAACTCTCCAGTCTTCCTTTAACACTTCCTTCCACCCCAGCTGAGGCTTCCAACGTCCAACCTGGGCCTTCCAGCTAGGAAGAAGTGGAGGAGCCCAGCTTGAGCCAGGAATGATGTTAACTAGATGTAATTATTGATCACTAATTTCTGATTTAACAAAGTGTTTTACATATCAGTAGACAGAAGTGGCAACAAATGACCGGGACAAGAATGAAAAATGCTGGGATCAGAATGATTGTCTTTTCTATTTGTTAACATTCAATTTGCAACAGTCATGAGCTGAAAATTGTATGTGATTGATGAACCAAAAACTAAAACTATGTCCCTTTTTCATACACGGGAAAGCTTCAGCCAGGAGGAGGCTGTGGAAAGTGGCAGCCAGCAGGTGGCCTGGGTAAGTGGCAGCCAGGAGGTAGCCCAGTAGCCTGCCCGAATCCCAGGTCCCTCCCCTCCGCCTTCCAAAAAAAAGGCCCAGGAAGAGGACTAACCCGGAGGAGGCAGCATGTGGGCTATTTCAGAAGGCTACTGCAGCCTCAGAATCCCCCCAATATTCAAGAGGACTATGCCTGCATGCCAATGCCTCTTCTGTGAGGGAGTTATTTTACAAGCCCTAAATAAGGGGTTGAAGGGCGAAGTTACAAGCCAAAGCCAGGTTTGTGTCCTCCTCCACCTTCTGCCACAACTCTAACACCAGAGCCACAGCCTGGAAGCAAGTGTATAAGGAAGACAAGAGAGTGATGGCCTGGGTTCAGTCTGGTCTGACAAAAGACGCAGGCTGTTGTAAGACCACAGCCTGGGGACATATATGTCATCTGCTGCTGTTCCTGATCTCTTGGAGTCCTAGATCGGATTGTGCTCACTATTATATGGACTCCTCATGCTACCAATTTTGGCTGTAAAACAGTTGATGTGTGCCCTGGGGTACAAAGCCTTTGCCACGTTCACCAGTTTATCCAGTGTTGCCTTCCTCTTTATTTGGTTATGACCCATAATAAATGGCTATTTTTTTGTTCACAAATACTTGCCTATGTGTTTTACTTCAAAAAGGACTGTTTGTTTGTGAGTAGACAGTTGCATTTCAAAAAGACAATGTCAAATTAACAAGGGACACCAACACCAAACAACCTCCTTGAGGTTAAAAAATACAAGTTAATAATGGTGTTGTGGTAACTTGATACACAAAACAACAAAAAATATTATGGAGATCAGTAGAAAAAAAAATTCCTAAGAAAAACAGGAGAACAGGAAAAAGGTAGATCACTATAATAAAAAAAAGGGGGGATCTTCATAAAAAAAAAGATCACTATAAAAATAAATTCAAAACATTATTATGGAGCTCTGACGAAAAAAATAAAAAATATTATTCATGAGATCACAAGAAATAATAAATAAATCAGTTTGTCAGAACTCTGTGTGAATATCAGCAGCAAAACAACTTCATAATTCTAGAATTAGAAGAAGAGAAAGCTCTGCATTAAAAGATTAAAAAATATGACGTGACAAATGTGTTATCTCCATTAAGAACGTTAGTTTTATTCCGTCTCATACTTGTCCGAATTGTCTACACGCACTTGGAATTTACGACAACGGATTTTGTTGTCGGAAAATTTGAGAACCAGCTCTCAAATTTTTGTTGTCAGAAATTCTGACAAAAAATGTCCGATGGAGCCTACACGCGCTCGGAATTTCCGACAACAACCTTCCATTGAGCATTTGTTGTCAGAATGTCCGATTGTGTGTACGCGGCATTAGGGTGACTGTGATCAGGTGTCAATGAGGAGCTTAAAGCTGAAAAAACAAGCCTCTGTTTCATTTGCAACTGCCATGATGCTGAACATATGATCAGTTATGACACCAGACATTTGATGGTTTGATATTACTGAAAAACGGGTTGTGCTTAGTGATGGCCGAACGGTTCGCCCGGCGGTCGTTTCGCGGCGAATTTCCGACATTCGCGGTCCGCACGTTCGAACGCCTTTTTCCGTCGTTCGCCGCGGCGGACTTACGTGTTTAATGTATACAAGAACTTTAACCTTTGGTGACACGTTTATCATGTGATACAGGACAGCCAATTGAGACATGACAGCACATGGACACTTGTACATTCCCCCTAACCTATAAATACACCCGATCCGGTGGCCATTTTACATTCTTTCTTCTGTTACGATAGGGACAGGTTCCTGTGTGGAGTAGGGAGAGATAAACCACTAGCTATTTGGTACACAAAAGTTCTTTTCAGGACTGGTATAGGTGTTAGGTGTTGATAGGTTTGCTGTGCTGCTGATTCTTGCAGCAGCCTGAGTGTCTTTTGTTAGTTTAGAGAAAGGGAAAGGACGGTGTATGCTACAGGGACAGCCAGATTAGTCTTTCATCATCATCATCATCATCATCATCATTAGCTGTTACTATCAAGGTCCACAAAAGAGCTGTTCCAGTAACCACTAATCGTTCTCTTTTTTTGCCAATTTGTATAGGGACAGGAAGGAAGCAGTGTTGTCAGGCAGTGAGGGTAATTTTAAAGACTTGCTGTTATTATTAGTTCCACAAAGGTTCTTTTCAGGACTGGTATCAGTGGTACAGTAATAGGCTTGTACATGTATAATATTCTTTCTTCCAAATATAGAAAGGATATTATACTTGACTGCTGCCCTTCTGCTGCAGTCTGCTAAACATTCACAACTCACTTGTTCCACAAAAGTTCTTATAAGGACTGGTAACTTGGTATAGGGTGCTACGGTACATAGGCTTGAGTGCGGTACAGTCTGCTGTTCTGTAAGGACCGCTATCGGTCCACAATAGATAGGGTTGACGTGCACCACTGCTGACCGCTGCCCTATACTGCAGCAGTCCTTCAGCGGTATAGGGACTGACGTACAGTCTGCTAATCACTAACACACAACCTGCTTGTTCCACAAAAGTTCTTATAAGGACTGGTAACTTGGTATAGGGTGCTACGGTACATAGGCTTGAGTGCGGTACAGTCTGCTGTTCTGTAAGGACCGCTATCGGTCCACAATAGATAGGGTTGACGTGCACCACTGCTGACCGCTGCCCTATACTGCAGCAGTCCTTCAGCGGTATAGGGACTGACGTACAGTCTGCTAAACACTAATACACAACCTGCTTGGTCCACAAAAGTTCTTATAAGGACTGGTAACTTGGTATAGGGTGCTACGGTACATAGGCTTGAGTGCGGTACAGTCTGCTGTTCTGTAAGGACCGCTATAGGTCCACAATAGATAGGGTTGACGTGCACCACTGCTGACCGCTCACCTATACTGCAGCAGTCCTTCAGCGGTATAGGGACTGACGTACAGTCTGCTAATCACTAACACACAACCTGCTTGTTCCACAAAAGTTCTTATAAGGACTGGTAACTTGGTATAGGGTGCTACGGTACATAGGCTTGAGTGCGGTACAGTCTGCTGTTCTGTAAGGACCGCTATCGGTCCACAATAGATAGGGTTGACGTGCACCACTGCTGACCGCTGCCCTATACTGCAGCAGTCCTTCAGCGGTATAGGGACTGACGTACAGTCTGCTAAACACTAATACACAACCTGCTTGGTCCACAAAAGTTCTTATAAGGACTGGTAACTTGGTATAGGGTGCTACGGTACATAGGCTTGAGTGCGGTACAGTCTGCTGTTCTGTAAGGACCGCTATCGGTCCACAATAGATAGGGTTGACGTGCACCACTGCTGACCGCTGCCCTATACTGCAGCAGTCCTTCAGCGGTATAGGGACTGACGTACAGTCTGCTAATCACTAACACACAACCTGCTTGTTCCACAAAAGTTCTTATAAGGACTGGTAACTTGGTATAGGGTGCTACGGTACATAGGCTTGAGTGCGGTACAGTCTGCTGTTCTGTAAGGACCGCTATCGGTCCACAATAGATAGGGTTGACGTGCACCACTGCTGACCGCTGCCCTATACTGCAGCAGTCCTTCAGCGGTATAGGGACTGACGTACAGTCTGCTAAACACTAATACACAACCTGCTTGGTCCACAAAAGTTCTTATAAGGACTGGTAACTTGGTATAGGGTGCTACGGTACATAGGCTTGAGTGCGGTACAGTCTGCTGTTCTGTAAGGACCGCTATAGGTCCACAATAGATAGGGTTGACGTGCACCACTGCTGACCGCTCACCTATACTGCAGCAGTCCTTCAGCGGTATAGGGACTGACGTACAGTCTGCTAATCACTAACACACAACCTGCTTGTTCCACAAAAGTTCTTATAAGGACTGGTAACTTGGTATAGGGTGCTACGGTACATAGGCTTGAGTGCGGTACAGTCTGCTGTTCTGTAAGGACCGCTATCGGTCCACAATAGATAGGGTTGACGTGCACCACTGCTGACCGCTGCCCTATACTGCAGCAGTCCTTCAGCGGTATAGGGACTGACGTACAGTCTGCTAAACACTAATACACAACCTGCTTGGTCCACAAAAGTTCTTATAAGGACTGGTAACTTGGTATAGGGTGCTACGGTACATAGGCTTGAGTGCGGTACAGTCTGCTGTTCTGTAAGGACCGCTATCGGTCCACAATAGATAGGGTTGACGTGCACCACTGCTGACCGCTGCCCTATACTGCAGCAGTCCTTCAGCGGTATAGGGACTGACGTACAGTCTGCTAATCACTAACACACAACCTGCTTGTTCCACAAAAGTTCTTATAAGGACTGGTAACTTGGTATAGGGTGCTACGGTACATAGGCTTGAGTGCGGTACAGTCTGCTGTTCTGTAAGGACCGCTATCGGTCCACAATAGATAGGGTTGACGTGCACCACTGCTGACCGCTGCCCTATACTGCAGCAGTCCTTCAGCGGTATAGGGACTGACGTACAGTCTGCTAAACACTAATACACAACCTGCTTGGTCCACAAAAGTTCTTATAAGGACTGGTAACTTGGTATAGGGTGCTACGGTACATAGGCTTGAGTGCGGTACAGTCTGCTGTTCTGTAAGGACCGCTATAGGTCCACAATAGATAGGGTTGACGTGCACCACTGCTGACCGCTCACCTATACTGCAGCAGTCCTTCAGCGGTATAGGGACTGACGTACAGTCTGCTAATCACTAACACACAACCTGCTTGTTCCACAAAAGTTCTTATAAGGACTGGTAACTTGGTATAGGGTGCTACGGTACATAGGCTTGAGTGCGGTACAGTCTGCTGTTCTGTAAGGACCGCTATCGGTCCACAATAGATAGGGTTGACGTGCACCACTGCTGACCGCTGCCCTATACTGCAGCAGTCCTTCAGCGGTATAGGGACTGACGTACAGTCTGCTAAACACTAATACACAACCTGCTTGGTCCACAAAAGTTCTTATAAGGACTGGTAACTTGGTATAGGGTGCTACGGTACATAGGCTTGAGTGCGGTACAGTCTGCTGTTCTGTAAGGACCGCTATCGGTCCACAATAGATAGGGTTGACGTGCACCACTGCTGACCGCTCACCTATACTGCAGCAGTCCTTCAGCGGTATAGGGACTGACGTACAGTCTGCTAATCACTAACACACAACCTGCTTGTTCCACAAAAGTTCTTATAAGGACTGGTAACTTGGTATAGGGTGCTACGGTACATAGGCTTGAGTGCGGTACAGTCTGCTGTTCTGTAAGGACCGCTATCGGTCCACAATAGATAGGGTTGACGTGCACCACTGCTGACCGCTCACCTATACTGCAGCAGTCCTTCAGCGGTATAGGGACTAAGAGTTTTGTCACAGGGTCATTTAAAAAATGACATGCAGAGGAAGAGGCAGGCCCTTCCGCAGGGGTGGTAGGGGTAGGGCAGGAGCAACAGGCTTGAGCCAAAGTGGGAAGTTGCAGAAGGTGCGTTCAATTACTTTAAAGGATGCACCAGACTTGGTTGAGTGGCTCGCTCAGCCTTACTCTTCTGCACCCTCCTCATCCTCTCGATCTGCACCCTCTTCTTCACTCTCTGCTATGTGCACCCCCAAAGACACTACCACCAACAACACGACCACCACCACCACCACCACATACCTTCCGCTTGAGTCACTGGAATTATTTTCCGATCCATATCAAGAGGACATTTCTGATGCGCAGCCACTCTTGGTATTGGATCAGGAAGAGGAGGTAGCAACAAGCGCTACTCAGCAGTCTGACGCCAGTACCCAGATCAGCCCAAGGAGGAGGTTGGTCCCCGGTGTTGCTGCCTACTCCGAGATCTCTACTTATAGCGGTGGGGAAGGTGACGTTGATGATGACGTGTCTAGTGATGTCACGTGGGTGCCCACAAGAGAGGAAGAGGAGGGGAGTTCAGAGGGAGATATGGACCAGCAGATAGGGAGGAGAAGCAGCAATGACTTACATTGCACAGCAGGGACAAAGCAGACTGCAAATGTATCAGGAGCGAGTCATCGACCATGTACGGTCACATCTGGCGCTCCCAGGACACCGGCACATGGCTCCGCAGTGTGGGCTTTTTTTAACGTGTCCGCTGCTGACAATAGCGTTGCCATCTGCAATCTTTGCAGTCAACGCGTTAGTCGCGGTAAGCCCAATACTCACCTAGGGACGACCGCCTTAAGAAGGCACATGAGCAGCCATCACCGAGCCCAGTGGGAGCAACGGAACACACAAAGCCACACTGCAGGCTCTCACCGTCCAGCCTCGTCTTCTACTTCTCCTTCTCCTCTCTCCTCACAATTGTCCTCCACTCCACCTTCCATCACGCCAAGCTCACATTTTTCTGCAAAAAGGCAGGCTTCCGTGGGCCTAATGTTTGAGCGTAAAAAAATGATGATGCCGGATAACCCTCTTGCCCAACGGTTGGCGGCTGGCTTGTCAGAACTCATAGCCCGCCAACTACTGCCATATAAACTGGTGGACTCGGAGGCCTTTCGCAAATTTGTGGCCATTGGAACACCACAATGGAAGGTCCCAGGAAGGAAGTATTTCTCAGAGAAGGGCATCCCAGAGCTATATGGCCATGTTCAGCGGCAAGTGAATGTATCTCTGGCACACAGTGTCGGTGCCAAGATACATCTGACCACAGACACGTGGTCTAGCAAACACGGGCAGGGAAGGTATATCAGTTTTACTGCCCACTGGGTGAACCTTCTGACGGCCGTCAAGCATGTAACCCGTGGCACCCGTGTAGATTTGGTTTTACCGCCACGGATTGCATGCAGGCCTGACTCTTCTTCTCCTCCTCCTACTCCATCCTCCTCCCTCTCCTCCTCAGCTGCCTCCTCCTTTTCCGCTGCTAGCGTCTCTTCCACTGCACCGCCCAAGCTCCCCAGAACCTATTCCACATGCCAGGTGAGACGTTGCCATGCCGTGCTGCGTCTGTTGTGCCTGGAAGCAAAGAGCCACACTGGCCCGGCACTCCTTTCAGCTTTGCGTTCACAGGCAGATGAGTGGCTAACACCGCTCAATTTGACAGTTGGTAAAGTGGTGTGTGACAACGGTGCCAATCTGCTTAGCGCATTGAAACAGGGCAAAATCACGCACGTGCCGTGCATGGCACACGTCTTAAACTTGGTCGTGCAGCGATTCCTTGTCAAATACCCTGGGGTCCAGGACATCTTGCGGCAGGCAAGGAAAATCTCGGCCCATTTCAGAAGATCTTACACGGCCATGGCTCGCCTTGCTGACATTCAGCGGCGACACCATCTGCCGGTCAGACGTCTTATTTGCGATTGCCCGACGCGATGGAACTCAACCTTCTATATGCTTGATAGGCTGCTCCAGCAGAAACGTGCAGTTAACGTCTACCTGTATGAACTCTGCGAAAGAAACGGTTCTGGGGAGCTGGGTTTTTTTTCACCGCGCCAGTGGCTGCTCATGCGCGACACATGCAGACTTCTGCGGCCATTTGAGGAGATCACCAAACTGGTCAGTCGCAGCCATGGCGCCATCAGTGACATGGTACCTTATGCCTTCTTTCTGGAGCGTGCATTGCGTCGTGTCATTGATCAGGCTGTGGAGGAGCAGGAGCGGGAAGATGAGGAAGTCGCAATGCTGGATGAATTCCCAGGGGGGCTACTCTATCTGAGACAAGTCAACAACAGGAGTCTGATGAGGAGTCAGAGGAGGATGGTGCCGGGGCGGATGAGCAGGAGCAAGAAGAGCATGCTTTAAACCTTTCTGGGATCCCTGTTGTGCGTGGATGGGGAGAGGAGAATGAAGAGGACGACATTATCCTGGATGATGAGCAGGAGCCAGGCCACCACACCGCTTCCACTTTAGTGCAAATGGGGGCCTTCATGCTCCAGTGTTTTAATAGGGACCCCCGTATAAAAAGCATGAGGGTCAAGGACCAGTACTGGGTGGCAACGTACTTAGACCCCCGGTACAAACACAAAATGGCGGAAATGTTACCGCCGTCGCAGAGGGCTGTCAGAATGCAGCACTTCCAGGCCTTGCTTCGAGAAATGCTGCATTCTGCTTTTGCGTGCGCTGGCAGAGGAGCAATTCCCACTCCCAGAGAAGGATTTGCGGGTACCAATCCAACAGCGCCTGCAAGAAGAGGCCGGTTTGAAGATGTGTTGGTGACTTCGGATATGAGGTCATTCTTTCAGCCGACCCATCGACAGGTGTCATCCGGATCCAGCATCAGGGAACGCCTAGACCGTCAGGTGTCCGACTACATTGGGTTAACGGCCGATGTGGACGCTCTGAGGAGTGATGAACCCCTAGACTACTGGGTGGGCAGGCTTGACCTCTGGCCAGAGCTTGCCCAATTTGCAATCGAACTGTTGGCTTGCCCCTCATCCAGTGTCCTGTCCGAAAGGACGTTCAGCGCAGCAGGGGGGATTGTGACCGATAAGCGTACTCGCCTAGCTCACCACAGTGTTAACTACCTCACATTTCTAAAAATGAATGAGGCATGGATCTCGGAGGAATTCAACACATGTGACCAGTAGACCATGTATATGTCTATAAACTATTTTTTTAATCAAGCACACAGACCTTCTTAATTCATTTGGCTCACTTCCTTGACCCAAAAAAGCACACCGTACTATATGCCCCTACCCTCCTCTTTGAAGAGGTTGAGCGGTGTCATATTTCTACTGGGGCTGCTTATGATATCCCTGTGCTGTGCTGACTTCCTCCTGGGGGTTCTTATTATGAAGGGATCACACTATCCCTGTGCTGTGCTGACTTCCTCCTGGGGGTTCTTATTATGAGGGGATCACACCATCCCTGTGCTGTGCTGACTTCCTCCTGGGGCTGCTTACGGTGCTGCTGTCAGTGCTGTATGTCACGGTGCTGCTGTCAGTGCTGTATGTCACGGTGCTGCTGTCAGCGCTGTATGTCACGGTGCTGCTGTCAGCGCTGTATGTCACGGTGCTGCTGTCAGCGCTGTATGTCACGGTGCTGCTGTCAGCGCTGTATGTCACGGTGCTGCTGTCAGCGCTGTATGTCACGGTGCTGCTGTCAGCGCTGTATGTCACGGTGCTGCTGTCAGCGCTGTATGTCACGGTGCTGCTGTCAGCGCTGTATGTCACGGTGCTGCTGTCAGCGCTGTATGTCACGGTGCTGCTGTCAGCGCTGTATGTCACGGTGCTGCTGTCAGCGCTGTATGTCACGGTGCTGCTGTCAGCGCTGTATGTCACGGTGCTGCTGTCAGCGCTGTATGTCACGGTGCTGCTGTCAGTGCTCTGTATTACGGTGCTGCTGTCAGATGCCTCTATCACGGTGCATGTGTCATTCCGGTATGTCACGCTGCTGGTGATCATCTCCTGCACCCTCTTCTTTGCCTACCCTGGTCCCTGACCTTCCCTCTCCTCCATTGCCTTCATTAGCTCCATAGTCCTGAATTGTTAGAACAATTTCCCAAATAAAATAAAAATGCTTGTAGTTATCGATCCCAAATTCACCTCATACATGTATTATGTCATTGTCCAGATGGTGGGACTACGTTTTACCCCCTAATAATTACCACGTGGCCGCAAATTCGACATGAAGGTTTGCAAAGTTCGCCTCCCATTGAAGTCAATGGGGCCCGCGGCGAACGTTCTGTTTCGCGAACGTTTGGGTCCGTTCGCATTTCGCGTTCGCGAAACGTCCCGTCGGAAGTTCGTCCATCACTAGTTGTGCTATCAATATAAAGTGCATATATTCATAACTATTAAACAATCAAGTAAAACATTAATTTGTATCAAAAACTGTAAAAAATAATGTGTTAAAAAAAACATTCATAAATAATCCAGTAAAGTCCATCACAAAAAACAAGAAGAGAAGTGCTCTTGTGCAAAATTTAATTTATATTTGTATCAACAAAAATCTATATTTTACTGTGGATAGCAAAATCTTCACACCAAAAAGTGCACACCCAACTCTCAAGCTACTTACCAGCTACTCTGACCCCAAGATGGGAGCCTGGCTGCCTGGCTGCCTTTTATCCTAGTATCCCCATGGGATGGATGGATGGCTATCAGAAGCCAAGAGTCAAGGATGGGTTACCATAAAATCAGGATGCTCAACAGTGGACTCAGCAAAAGGGAGAGACAAAGGACGAACTCATAGTGTATTAATTAAAAATCCAGGCTTTTTAATGAAGTTTAAACTACTTACAAGAAGGCAGGAGTAAAATTACATATAAAACAAATCAAACACGTGCAGACACCCCAGCAGGTGTAAAAAGGTTACCGCTGTAGCTCCTCAAAATGATGGTTTGACAGTTCGGCTGAGAGCAAAACATTCCTGGCATGCTGGGAATATAACTGTCTTTTGAAAATTGTTAAATTGATGGGTTTAGTTCTGCTTTAGATGTATGAGTGTGTAGAAGCATGTTTTTTTTAGGGTACGCATTGTCAATTTGTGCATTGAGTTTTGATGCATGTTTTAATGCTTTTTAATTTAGAATTTAGAGTGGATAGGGTTAACAGCCATTGACCAAATCTTGTTAATGCCTGTGCAATGCGTGTTTTGATGCTTTGTTATTGACATCTATTGGTCTCCCACTTTTTTATAATTCAGAACAAGAATAGATATGCCGTATTTCAAGAATACACTGCAGTACAGCACTGAAAAATCCAAAATAAAACAGACATGTAGCTTCAAAAACACACCGTACTGCAGCACTCAGATTAAAATAGATGCTGTCTTTATTATAGGGAAGTTGGACACTTGTGTTTTAGCATGCTATAACATCAGTGGTGGCCGCTTATAAGGGGCGCAGGGGCGCCAACCCCACCAATCCATACGCCCGGCCCCTAATCTCCACGCAGGATGCCGGGTGCATAGATTTCGATGGGAGGTTTTTATTATTTTTTTGAAGCACATGATTAGAGCCTGAGGCTCTAATTGGCTTCAAAAAGGGTAGGCCTGGAGCCCACCCACTTGTGAGACATTAGCAAATAAATATTCACTAATATCTTGTGTAACATGTACATTAAAAAGGTGCCATGCAAATGGGGTCTTAGGCTCCACATATTAAAGTGATTGTTCACTTATATAAAATCATACCATCCATGCTATAATATACCAATAATGCGCTGTACACACGGTCGGACATTCCAACAACAAAATCCGTCTGATTTTTTACAACGGATTTTGGCCCAAACTTGTCTTGCATACACAAGGTTGCACAAAGTTGTCGGAAAATCCAATCGTTCAGAACGCGGTGACGTAGAACATGTACAGCGGGACTATAAATGGGCCAGTAGCTTTTGTCTTGTAATTTTATTCTGAGCATGTGTGGCACTTTGTCCATCGGAATTGTCTACAGACGATCGGAATTTAAACAATCGGATTTTGTTGTCGGAAAATTTTAGATCCTGGTCTCAGACTTTGTCAGAAATTCCGATGGAAAAAGTCAGATGGAGCCCACACACAAACAAGATCCGATCGCACATTTTCCGTCGGGAAAGTCTGACCGTGTGTACAGGGCATTAGAGTCCCTGTGCCTGTATTATGTAAAATATATTCTTATCTGTATATATATAAGCGTGGCTCCCAGTGCTCAGCTGACTCTTCGGCTCTCTACACTTTCTGGCCCACATTTCCAGTGGGTGGGGCTGAGCACTCCTACTGACGTCAGCTGAGGAGGAGAGGAGAGAGAGATGCGTGTCAGCAATCAGCATAGATGGACTGATTTTATATGAAGTATACGAGCAACAGGAGCGGGCGGGGGGTTAGGGTTGGGCATGAGACACACACAGACAGACAGAGAGGGGAGGGGGAAGGTGGACAGAGGAGACACAGACACAGGAGCAGAGCTGCGGAGAATGGAATAATGTAAACTGACCAAGGTCTCGAATCGGACTTGTCTACACACAATCACACCAAAGTCCGACGGATTAGACCATGATGACGTACGACCGGACTAGTATAAAGAAGTTCATTGCCAGTAGCCAATAGCTGCCCTAGCATCGGTTTTCGTCCATCAGACTAGCATACAGATGAATGGATTTTTTGACCGGACTCAAGTCTGTCGGAAAGATTTGAAACATGTTCTAAATCTAAAGTCTGATTTTTCGACAGCAAAGGTCCGATGGAGCCCACACACGGTCGCCTTGTCTGACGGATTCGTTCCGTCTGACTTTTGCTGTCAAAAAGACCAGCCATATGTACACAGCATTATACTATATTGTAATACAGCACTGGAGGAGTAGTGGATCCCAAGCATTTACATTTCTTTACATATCTTTAGCAGTCAGAACAGTTACTGTGTTTGTGTTTCAGCTGAACATTTTGGCTGAAGTTAGCCATAAAGTTTCTGTTTATTTTGTACTTTAGAGTAATCATGTTTTACTGACTTTAAGGTTTATCCGCAGGCCATTTCACTTTACAGATGCAATTTTATTTCTTGGACTGTACAAAAAAATATATATTTTTGTCAAAGTACTATAAGGTGAAATGGCTTTTGGTGAAATAGAGCAAGAAGCCATTTAATAATGTGTTGGCTGAGCACTGTTCATGTCATGGGGAAATTATTTTATTTTAGACATGCTAAAAAAAAAATTGAAATCCAGATTGCATTCAGCCTGTCATTGATGTTTGGAAAGATCCTTGTCATAAATAGATACTGATAGCAGAAGAATGAAAAACCAACAGAGATTCAGAAAATTAGATGTTTCAGCTACAAAACATACATTTTAATTAATACTGTGACCCGATTTAAAGGAGAAGGCTGCTCAAAGCACACAAACAAATTATATATATATATAAGTGAGTACACCCCTTACATTTTTGTAAATATTTTACTATATCTTTTCATATGACAACACTGAAGAAATTACACTTTGCTACAATGTAAAATAGTGAGTGTACATCTTGTACAACAGTGCAAATTTGCTGTCCCCTCAAAATAACTCAGCCATTATTGTCTAAACCGGTGCCAACAAAAGTGAGTACACCCCTAAGTAAAAATGTCCCAATTGGACCCAATTAGCCATTTTCCCTCCCCGATGACATGCGACTCATTAGTGTTACAAGGTCTCAGGTGTGAATGGGGAGCAGGTGTGTTAAATTTAGTGTTATCACTCTCACTCTCTCATACTGATCACTGAAAGTTCAACATGGCACCTCATGGCAAAGAACTCTCTAAGGATCTGAAAAAAAAAGAATCGTTGCTCTGCATGAAGATGGTCTAGGCTAGAAGAAGATTGCCAAGACCCTGAAACTGAGCTGCAGCACGGTAGCCAAGATCATACAGCGGTTTAACAGGACAGGTTCCATTCAGAACAGGCCCCCGCCATGGTCAACCGAAGAAGCTGAGTGCACATGCTCAACGTCATATCCACAGATTGTCTTTGGGAAGGTGGGGGGGGGGGGGTCAGCTTGCCAGTGCCCAGCAGACCATATGCTGCACACTGCATCAAATTCATCTGCATGGCTGTAATCCCAGAAGGAAGCCTCTTCTAAAGATGATGCACAAAAAAGCCAGCAAACAGTTTGCTGAAGACAAGCAGACTAATGGCATGGATTACTGGAACCATGTCCTGTAGTCTGATGAGATCAAGATAAACTTATTTGGTTCAGATGGTGTCAAGCATGTCTGAGAACAACCAGGTGAGGAGTACAAAGACAAGTGTGTCTTGCCTAAAGTCAAGCATGGTGGTGGGAGTGTCATGGCCTGGGGCTGCATGAGTGCTGCTGACACTGGGAAGCTACAGTTCATTGAGGGAACCATGAATGCCAACATGTACTGTGACATACTGAAGCAGAGCATGATCCCCTCCCATTGGAGGCTGGGCCAAAGGGCAGTATTCCAACATGATAATGACCCCAAACACACCTCCAAGACGACTACTACTTTGCTAAAGAAGCTGAGGGTAAAAGTGATGGACTGGCCAAGCATGTCTATAGACCCAAACCCTATTGAGCATCTGTGGGGCATCCTCAAACAGAAGGTGGAGGAGCGCAAGATCTCTAACATCCACCAGCTCCATGATGTTGTTATGGAGGAGTGGACGAGGGCTCCAGTGGCAACCTGTGAAGCTCTGGTGAACTCCATGTCCAAGAGGGTCAAGGCAGTGCTAGAAAATAATGGTGGCTATAAAAAATATTGACACTTTGTGCCCAATTTGGACATTTTCACTAAGGGGTGTACTCACTTTTGTTGCCAACGGTTTCAACATTAATGGCTGTGTGTTAAGTTATTTTGAGGGGACAGCACATTTACACTGTTATACAAGCTGTACACCTACTACTTTACATTGTAGCAAAGTGTATTTCTTCAGGTGTTGTCACATGAAAAGATATAATAAAATATTTACAAAAATGTGAAGGGATGTACTCACTTTTGTGAGATATTGTGTGTATGTAGATAGTTTATTTTTATGAATTAAAAGTTGTAAATAAACAGAAGAGAAATCCAAATCAAAATTTGGTGTGGCCACCCTTTGCCTTCAAAACAGTATGAATTCTTGTGCACAGTTTTTGAAGGAACTTAGCAGGTAGGTTGTTCCAAAATCTTGGAGAACTAACCACAGATCTTCTGTGGACATAGGCTGCCTCAAATCCTTCTGTCTCTTCATGTAATCATGACTTTGACTGTAATTATGACTCATTGGGCTCTGTGGGGGCCAAACCATAACTTCCAGTACTCCTTGTTCTTCCTTCTTTCTATGTTGTGTATTATTGAGTTACTTAGCCTTGTTTTCTCATCAGAGGTATGACTTTTGGGCCATAATTCTTCCATGAAGGCCACTTCTGGCCAGACTTCTCAGGACAGTAGATGGGTATACCTGGGTCCCACTGGTTTCCACCAGTTTTGTGCTGATGGCACTGCTAGACTTCACCCGATGTTGAAGTAAGTATGATATGCCTTTCATTTGCTGCATTAAGTTTCCTTGGCCGACCACTGCATCTACAATCCACAGCATTGCTTGTTTGTACTTCTTCAAAAGAGCTTGAACAGAACATCTTGAAACCCCAGTCTGCTTTGAAATCGTTGCCTGGGAGAGACCTTGCTCATGCAGTATACCTAACTTGTGTATTGTTGCTGTTCTCAGTCTTGCCATGGTATATGACCTGCGATATGAAACAATCTTCTACATCCTCACCTTAGTAGCAGAGTTTGGCTGTTCCTCGCCAGATTTAAGCTTCTACACAGCTGGTTCTGTTTCAGTTAATGACTGTGTTTGGGCTCACTTTCAAAATCTAACCGTGTAACATTGGAATACCGATTCACTTAACCTACGAGGGGAGGATACCCATTCCAGACACCAATCCAGTGGCATGATATAGTCCTATGAGTGACCACAAAGCAAGGCTGACTTTCCTTTTTACACAACAAGGAGGTCAACGCAATCTGGCAAGGTTGGATTATTTTTTACGAGCACGTGGTGATACAGCATGACAAGTGGGGATTTTTGGTGTCAAGACAAAACTGTCATTTTCACTTTCTTATGGACTGTCATTGTTATTTGTGGAATACTGATTACAGAGACTATATTACTATGAACTGAGCACTTATTATCCATTTATTTGTTATTTTAGTAACTTTGTGTTGCAAGTGCTGTCTAGCAAACATATGGTGTTATTTGTTATTAATTTACTTGGTTTGAGATAGCTGATGCACAGTAGGTAGTGATTTGGCGTGAGTGATTATTACACTTAAACAATGTGTATTTAACATAGTCCAATTTTTAAAAATCGAATTAAATACTTATTTTACTAAAAGTAACTAACTTAAAATAACGTATTATTTTGTAATCTTATTTTGAACCAGCAGGTGGAGCATTTATCTCCTTTTCTCATATTTAGGTAGGCATTCTTCTCAAATTGTTCTGGCCTGTTGAATGACCAGGGTCTTCACCCAGTGAGTTATCCCTTACCAGACAGCTCAGTCCAAAGTTGCAGGCCCACTTTGGAACCTCAAAGCAGATAATGTCTGTTATGCTACCTCTTTAGCCAACCCATGGTGCTCTGGGAATCCTTTTATATATAAAATGTTATCTTTTAAAACAAAGATTGCTTATACAGTAATAAAAAATATATGGCACAAGCTAAAAAAACATATTAAAAAACAAAAAAGACCTAATTCTTGGAGGGCATTAAAATGGAAATGAACCATTCCAAGCAATTCTATGCTGAAAAGTAGAAATCAGGATGTGTAGGCAAAGAGGCTTTTTCCATTTTTTCTTAATAAAGAACAGTGCCCACAGGCAAACCAAGACCTGTTTTAGTCCATCTATTTTTATGGCAGGGTAAAGAATATCACTTGACGTACAAATAAAACATTTCTGTTCTATTTAGCAGCTCCATTGGTGATGCCTTCTCTCTTTATACAGGAATATACAGAGAAGCTCATTGGGATTATTGGGAGATTCAATTTAATGCCTTGTTCTAGCACGGAGTCTGAGCTATATGCGTGCAAAATAAGTGGCAAACAATGTATGTTATACTACTGCTTTATATATTCATTCACTTGTAATTGTCAAAACAAAAATGATATGAGCATCGTGTAATAGCCATACTATTATCAAACACAGTTACTGGATAACTGTAGGCAAAACCCTTGGGCTGGTGTTAAATATTTAAAGTTATTTGCATTTTACTTACCAGTGGCAAATTTTTCTGGTATGATGATTTTTATTGAAACACAAAGAAAACAGATGCAAAGTCCCCATGCAGGGGAAATTTTACGCAAAAAAACAGAAGAAAATGTGTCATGGAATGTGAGCTATGAGCTAACAAAGACCCTCAGCACATGGCCAGTGGTCAAGGCTAAGTGCCTTAAGACTCAGAGGCTAAGGTGGGTGAGGGTAAGGGACCCATCCTCTAAGAAGGGATTAACAAAACCAGGCTGAACAAAAAAAAAAGGGGGGAGGGAATATAAAAAAATAAATAAAAGGGGTTGGAGAATAGTAGAGGGAGAAAATGGGAAGGAGATTGGAGGAACAGGAAGAACGAAAAGGTAGTAAGAGGGAAAGAGGAAGTCCCCCCAGCATGGGGATAGGTTCGATTGAGAGGCCTAGGCTGGTCAGGTGTAAGGTTGGAAGAGCTTAAGGTCGCCACCGGGCCCATGCTTTGAGAAATTTAGAGTGTCATGGAGGATACTTGTCATCTTTTCATGAATCATAAGGGTCATCAGGGCGCTCTTCACCACCACAAATGAAACAGCTAGCTTTTTCCAGGCCCTGGCTATTGCATGCAGACTGAACTGGGAATAAAAAACAGCCCTGGAAATAATTTCATACCAGCCCCATAGCATTATTATACCAGCTAAACAGTATAACTTCATCTTCCACTGTATTCAGGTGATCATAGATTGACATCCCCATTTATAAAAGAGATATAGAGCACATACCACTCGTTGCTCAGATTCCCAATATACCATCTGTATCCCCCCAGTAAATGATCACAGCTCCAAAATGGTTGACCCTGTATCCGGGCCGCAGCATAGGTACAGTAGCCCCCCCCACTTTAAATGCTCCCACGATACAATAGGAGCCACTGCGGGGTCCACAATGGGGCCACGGTGGTCACAATGGAATAGATTTGGCTGCACAAACCTGCCCCATCCACCCAGTAGGGAGGAGAGATCGGGCTGACGCTGCACAGTGATCCAATCAGGGGCCACCTCCCGCAAGGGAAGGGGAGATGGAAAGTGCCCCAGCCTGAACAACACATTCCCAACAACCAGACGGGTGGAGTGAGGCATGCCCACAAGACCAACATCCACAGCCTCTTCATAGCTGTCAACACAAAGGCGTACAACATATCAACTCTATAGGGCATATACATTACACCCAAATATGGGCCATATAAAAAAATACCACAAAGGTGTCTAACATAGCATAAAGTCCCTAAATCAAGAGTAGGCAACCTTTGAGAGATGGAGATCTACCTGAACAACATTGAAGAGATCAAAGATCACCAGGGTGCATAGCCCCCTTTTTTTTAGCCACCCCCCTTTTTCTTTTTTCTTCCCTAATAAAAAGTAAAATTGGTTGTGAGTAATTGGTTGGCCCCCAAAAGTCTGATGCTGGAGTCAGTTATGAAGGCAGAACTTCTAGTACTGAAAGCTGACATTTTGATTAATTTCAGGCCTGGCTATTTGCTCTGATTTCTGGCCAGTGTAGGTAGGATGTAGGGCAGCATCCAGGGCTCAATAATAGGTAGCGCAGTGTACAGTGTTCAGTAGACTGTAGGACAGTGTATAGAGGCCAGTAGTAGGTAGGGCAGTGTAGAGGTCAGTAGTAGGTAAGGCAGTGTACAGTGGTCAGTAGTATGTAGAGCAGTGTACAGCGGTCAATGATATGTTGCCTAGTGCAGAGGTCAGTAGCATGTAGCGCAGTGTACAGAGGTCAGTAGAATGTAGCGCAGTGTACAGAGGTCAGTAGAATGTAGGGCAGTGTACAGAGGTCAGTAGTATGTTGGACAGTGTACAGGGGTCAGCAGTATATTGGGCAGTGTACAGAGGTCAGTAGTATGTAGGGCAGTGTACAGAGGTCAGTAATATGTAGGGCAGTGTACAGGGGTCAGTAATATGTAGGGCAATGTACAAGGGTCAGTAGAATGTAGGACAGTGTACAGAGATCAGTAATATGTAGGGCAGCATACAGGACAATGTACAGAGCATGGCACTGGGGGTCAGGAGAGCATGGCACTGGGGGTCAGGAGAGCATGGCGCTGGGGTTCAGGAGGGCATGGCCCTGGGGTTCAGGAGGGCATAGCTTTGGAGGTCCAGGAGAGTATGGCGCTGGGGTCAAGATGGTTTAGTGCTGGAGGTCGGGAGGGCATGGCACTAGGGGTCAGGAGGGCATGGTGCTGGGGTTCTGGAGGGCATGGCGCTAGGGTTCTGGAGGGCATGGCACTAGGGTTCAGGAGAGCATGGTGCCGGGGTTCAGGAGAGCATGGTGCCAGGTGGTCAGGAGGGCATCATGCTGGGAGTCAAGAGGGCCGGGGTATAAAAACGCACAGATGTTTTTTAATGCATAGTGGTGCAGGGAAGGTGCAATGGCAAACCCACATGTCTTGGCTCTGATCCCTGGTGACAATCCTGTGTCGCCTTCCCACCTGCCATCACCCACAAGCCCCTTGGATAGGAGAGGAGGACTGGTGGGGATGAGCATGGAGGAGGAACAGCTCAAGAATGCCCAAACCCGCCCGAGAAATTCCGGAGTATTTTCCCTCCCCGTAGCCGCACATATGCAAGGGGTGGGGGCTACCCCTGCTCCACGCTCTGGAACTCTCAGTGGAAGAAAGGGTCGGCATTTTCCTGAGCTGCCAGTCACCTGATGGCTGTTGACGTGTAGCCCACGAACGACGGTTTGCCGACCCCCGCAGCTACAGCTCAAAGGGGCCCCAGGGCAGGCATCCTACTGGGAAATTTCCCGCTATCCTGGTAGGTCAGTCCAGCCCTGATTGCGCGTTCCGCTCCCATTTAAGCACATAGAATAGAGAGATAGAGGCATTATAATGGCGCGTACACGTGATCGGACATTCCGATAACAAAATCCATTGATTTTTTTCCGACAGGTGTTGGTTAAAACTTGTCTTGCATATACACGGTCACACAAATCTTGTCGGAAATTCCAAACTTCAAGAACGCGGTGACATACAAAACGTATGCCGAGAAAAATGAAGTTCAATAGCCAGTGCTTCTGCTTGATTCTGAGCATGCGTGGAACTTTGTGCATCGGAATTGTGTACACACGATCGGAATTTACGACAACGGATTTTGTTGTCAGAAAATTTGAGAACCAGCTCTCAAATTTTGTGTGATGGAAATTCCCATGGAAAATGTCCGATGGAGCCTACACACAGTCAGAATTTCCGACAAGCTCCCATCGAACAGTTTCCGTTGGAAAATCCGATCGTGTGTACGTGGCATTAGTGTTGAGCGAAGAATCTGTGACACGTTTCAGGCATATTTTAAAAGAAAACCAACTTTTTAAAAAATGGGGTTTCTAACTAGAATTTAAAGCAGAACTCCAGCTAAAAATAGCAAGATAAAAATGGAAAGCCTGTTAAAAGATACAGTACAATACCAAAAATAGGTTTCTTTGTATTACCAGTGAACACCGGGGGCGGGGAAGCTGCGGGAAAGCATGGCTCGGTAGGTGAAAAAGCCTATCGCGGTGGGCTATGAGTAAACATTGTCACTTTGCCTAATTGGGCAATGTTTCTTCAAAATATTTCTAGGCAAAACCTTTTAAGTTTTAGCTTTTTAGAATGGGGAATGTTTAGACCCTCTCAAATGTTGTTGTCTGTCCCTGTCCCTGATACACCCCTCTATTTGTACTGGTCCCCATTAGGGATGAGCTGGGTGTTCGAGTCAAACGCATGTTCAACTCAAACACCGGCTGTTCGCCCGTTCAGTGAAACCAGAACTTTATGAGCCATTAGCGCCACATTCGAGTGCCGCTCACGGCCCATAATGCACTGTTGGCTGATTGGCACTATGACCCGCATGCTTGGCCAATCACAGTGCCGTCAGTGAGGAGAGCCATAATTGCCAACATGCAGGATGCCTGTGACCAATTAGGGCTCAGGGGATTTAGTACACGCCCCACATTATATAAGGCCGCCTGCGCGGCGGCCTTGTGTACTGTGTTGTGGCGGCTCATAGAGACAGACGCAGAGACAGTGTCTTCATTTGAACCTAGTGCAATTACAGTCGGTGTATTGTGCCCACTGCACAGTGTACTCCAGAAGCTACCCCAATAGCTGGTGTTGTTCTGGTCCTATACCACAGGCAGCTGCAGCAGTTAGTCAATGTATTGTGCCCACTGCACAGTGTACAGCTGAAGCTACCCCAATTTCTGGTGTTGTTCTGGTCCTATACCACAGGCAGCTGCAGCAGTTACAGTCGGTGTATTGTGCCCCCTGCACAGTGTACACCTGAAGCTATCCCAATTGCTGGTGTTGTTCTGGTCCTATACCACAGGCAGGTGTAGCAGTTACAGTCAGTGTATTGTGCCCCCTGCACAGTGTACACCTGAATCTACCCCAATTGTTGGTGTTGTTCTGCTCCTATAACACAGGCAGCTGCAGCAGTTACATTCAGTGTATTGTGCCACCTGCATAGTGTACACCTGAGGCTACCCCAATTGATGGTGTTGTTCTGGCCCTATACCACAGGCAGCTGCAGCAGTTAAAGTTGGTGCATTGTGCCACCTGCACATTGTACACCTGAAGCTACCCCAATTGCTTGTGTTGTTCTGGTCCTATACCACAGGCAGCTGCAGCAGTTACAGTCGGTGTAGTGTGCCACCTGCACAGTGTACATCTGAAGCTACCCCAATAGCTTGTGTTGTTCTGGTCCTATACCATAGGCAGCTGCAGCAGTTACAGTCAGTGTATTGTGCCCCCTGCACAGTGTACACCTGAAGCTACCCCAATTTCTGGTGTTGTTCTGGTCCTATACCACAGGCAGCTGCAGCAGTTACAGTCGGTGTATTGTGCCCCCTGCACAGTGTACACCTGCAGCTACCCCAATTGCTTGTGTTGTTCTGGTCCTATACCACAGGCAGCTGCGGCAGTTACAGCCGGTGTAGTGTGCCACCTGCACAGTGTACATCTGAAGCTACCCCAATTTCTGGTGTTTTTCTGGTCCTATACCACAGGCAGCTGCAGCAGTTACAGTCGGTGTATTGTGCCACCTGCACAGTGTACACCTGAAGCTACCCCAATTGCTGGTGTTGTTCTGGTCCTATACCACAGGCAGCTGTAGCAGTTACAGTCAGTGTATTGTGCCCCCTGCACAGTGTACACCTGAAGCTACCCCAATTGCTGGTGTTCTGCTCCTATAACACAGGCAGCTGCAGCAGTTACAGTCGGTGGATTGTGCCACCTGCACCGTGTACACCTGAGGCTACCCCGATTGCTGGTGTTGTTCTGGCCCTATACCACAGGCAGCTGCAGCAGTTAAAGTCGGTGTATTGTGCCCCTGCACAGTGTACACCTGAAGCTACCCCAATTGCTGGTGTTGTTCTGGTTCTATACCACAGGCAGCTGCAGCAGCTACAGTCGGTGTATTGTGCTCCCTGCACAGTGTACACCTGAAGCTACCCCAATTGCTGGTGTTGTTCTGGTCGTATACCACAGGCAGCTGTAGCAGTTACAGTAAGTGTATTGTGCCCCCTGCACAGTGTACACCTGAAGCTACCCCAATTGCTGGTGTTCTGCTCCTATAACACAGGCAGCTGCAGCAGTTACAGTCGGTGGATTGTGCCACCTGCACCGTGTACACCTGAGGCTACCCCGATTGCTGGTGTTGTTCTGGTTCTATACCACAGGCAGCTGCAGCAGCTACAGTCGGTGTATTGTGCTCCCTGCACAGTGTACACCTGAAGCTACCCCAATTGCTGGTGTTGTTCTGGTCGTATACCACAGGCAGCTGTAGCAGTTACAGTAAGTGTATTGTGCCCCCTGCACAGTGTTCACCTGAAGCTACCCCAATTGCTGGTGTTTTTCTGGTCCTATAACACAGTCAGCTGCAGCAGTTAGTCGGTGTATTGTGCCCCCTGCACAGTGTACACCTGAAGCTACCCCAATTGCTGGTGTTCTGCTCCTATAACACAGGCAGCAGTTACAGTCGGTGGATTGTGCCACCTGCACCGTGTACACCTGAGGCTACCCCAATTGCTGGTGTTTTTCTGGTCCTATACCACAGGCAGCTGCAGCAGTTACAGTCGGTGTATTGTGCCACCTGCACAGTGTACACCTGAAGCTACCCCAATTGCTGGTGTTGTTCTGGTCCTATACCACAGGCAGCTGTAGCAGTTACAGTCAGTGTATTGTGCCACCTGCACAGTGTACACCTGAAGCTACCCCAATTTCTGGTGTTGTTCTGGTCCTATACCACAGGCAGCTGCAACAGTTACAGTGCGTGTATTGTGCCCCCTGCACAGTGTACACCTGAAGCTACCCCAATTGCTGGTGTTCTGCTCCTATAACACAGGCAGCTGCAGCAGTTACAGTCTGTGGATTGTGCCACCTGCACCGTGTACACCTGAGGCTACCTCAATTGCTGGTGTTGTTCTGGCCCTATACCACAGGCAGCTGCAGCAGTTAATGTCGGTGTATTGTGCCCCTGCACAGTGTACACCTGAAGCTACCCCAATTGCTGGTGTTGTTCTGGTTCTATACCACAGGCAGCTGCAGCAGCTACAGTCGGTGTATTGTGCTCCCTGCACAGTGTACACCTGAAGCAACCCCAATTGCTGGTGTTGTTCTGGTCGTATACCACAGGCAGCTGTAGCAGTTACAGTAAGGCCGCGTACACACGCGGGGACTGTTCGCCCAACTTTGTCCGCTGAACAGTGTTTCGGCGGACAGTCCGCCCGTGTGTGGGCTTTCAGCGGACAGTTTCAGCGAACAGTCTGCTGAACAAAGTTTTTCGGAAATTCCGAAAAACTGTCCGCTGAAACTTGGTTTCAGCGAACAGTCCCCTCGTGTGTAGGCTTGTTCGTCAAACTAAGTTCCGCGCATGCTCAGAAAGGATTTACACGCCGAAAGTTGTAATGCAGTGTATAGGACGTCGTATTTTCCGTCCCGTCGTACGTGCCGTTCACGTCATCGCGCACAGTTTCAGCAAACTGTTCGTTCGTCGTGTGTGGGCAAGTCCGTCCATGCTAATTTTGAGCGGACTGTTTGCTGAAACTGTTTGACGGACAAAGTTGAGCGAACAGTCCCCGCGTGTGTACGCGGCCTAAGTGTATTGTACCCCCTGCACAGTGTTCACCTGAAGCTACCCCAATTGCTAGTGTTTTTTTGGTCCTATAACACAGTCAGCTGCAGCAGTTAGTCGGTGTATTGTGCCAACTGCACAGTGTACACCTGAAGCTACCCCAATTGCTGGTGTTGTTCTGATCCTACACCACAGACAGCTGCAGCAGTTACAGTCAGTGTATTGTGCCACCTACAAGGTGTACGCCTGAAGCTACCCCAATTGCTGGTGTTGTTCTGGTCCTATACCACAGGCAGCTGCAGCAGTTACAGTCAATGTATTGTGCCACCTGCACAGTGTACACCTGAAGCTACCCCAATTGCTCGCGTTCTTCAGAACCTATACAACAGGCAGGCAGCTGCAGTAATTACAGTCCGTGTACTGTGCCACCTGCACAGTGTACACCTGAAACGACCACAATTGCTGGTGTTGTTCTGGTCCTATACCACAGGCAGCTGCAACAGTTACAGTTGGTGTATTGTGCCCCCTGCACAGTGTACACCTGAAGCTACCCCAATTGCTTGTGTTCTTCAGATCCTATACAACAGGCAGGCAGCTGCAGTAATTACAGTCGGTGTACTGTGTCATCAGCAGAGTGTGCACCTAAAGCTACCCCAATTGCTGGTGTCCTGCTGATCCTATACCGCAAGCAGCTGTAGTAATTACAGTTGATGCACTGTGTCATCTGCTCAGTGTGCGTCATCACGGTCAAATCCGTCGGAGTTTGGTGTGATTGTTTGTAGACAAGTCCGATTCGACGGAAGTCCATTGAAAGTCCAACGAAAAGACCAGTTGTGTGTACATGTGCATAAGAAGGATGATACCTGCACGGGAGGGAGTTTTGTTGGGTGGGGGGAGGGAGTGGCTGGGAAGGGCAGGGGGGGGGGGTTATGTTTATGTTTATGTTTGTATGTTATTACTGTGTTGAAAAACTTTCAATAAAAATAAATTTCAAAAAAAAAAAAAGAAGGATGATACCTCAGTTCATAGCCTTTGGTTCTGCAGATTTTGTGCTAATGCCCCACCCATTGTACAACCTGTAACAGGAAGTGTTTTTCTCACTCCCATAGCTTTCAATTAAAGTGGTAGAGTGGATGACCAAGCTGTCCTCATCCTCTCTCACCCAGGCTCAGGGTAATTTGTCTGGCAAAGCAGCTGCCAACGTGGCCTCTTCCCTCATCTCAATGGCATCAGTCACTCCTTCCCTAGACCCACCATGTCGTCCTAAGCAGTCCCCGAACTGTTTGAGCACAGTGTTGGGTACATGCTCCAGGAGGATGCTCAGCATTTTGAAGGTTCTGATGATGATACCCAGCTAGAGGAAGGCAGTAGCGTGAGCCCAGAGAGAGCGGATGCCCAAGCAGGACAGCAATCTGGCAGTCATGTTCCACCAGCTGCCACATACTGCCAGGTTTGCTCCAGGGACGAGGAGGGAGAGGATGATGAGGTCACTGACTCCACGTGGGTGCCTGATAGGAGAGAGGAGGATTTTTTTAATTTGGGTATGGGGTTCCACTTAATATTTGTACAAGACCCAAAGGGGCTGGTAATGTGCGGGGGGGGGGGGGGGGGGCTAGCCATGCCATTTTTTTTGTACAATTTTTCTCAATGATTTTCATCCATATTGCTGGAACCAGACATTACAGTCAAACACCTCTGAAAAGCGAGCCACCACATATAGCTTTTCAGAGGACAACCATATGTGTAAACAGTGCCCTGCAGAGGAATCCTCCTCACTTTGAGAGATTTCCTGTCACTTCCTGTTGCATCTCCAGGACAGGAAGTGAAGGAAAGTGTCCTCAATGGAATACAGGTAACAAAAAAATAACCTAGCTGGGGTTTTAAAGTAGTTGTAAGACCAGGTTCACACTGGTACATCCTAATTTGCCCTGCAACATTGGTCCTGCATCGGTCCTACTTCCATCCGACTTGAATGAACAGCATACGATTTTGCTTCTTACTTTGAGATAGTCCAACTTGACCAATCAAAGCAATCAAAGTGTGACATAAATTCCTTTTACTGCTGCTGTAATTACCATGGCGGATGTCACAAGTCGGATGGCTAGGACGAGGATCAGGCTTTGATCCAACTTCAATAACATTGGATGGGCTGAAAACGGACCAACGTCTGAGCAAAGTAGTGCAAAAATGTTTTCTAAAGTTGGACCGACTTGTGTCGGACCTGTTAAAACGGCTCTCATAGGGAACCATTGATTTGTACACGTCATGCGACATGTGCTCCCAAAGTCGGGGCGTATGTCACACCAGTGTGAACCAGGCCTAAGCCTTCATAAATACCCAGTGAACTGACTGGCCTCGGGTGATGCACAGAGATTAAACAAATCATCCTACCTAAGTTGCACCTGTTTATCTGCACTCTTCTCTTCTCCACATCCATTCAAAGTGCAAAATGTATAAAGCTTGTCTGAGATTACAGAAAAAAGGGGGTGAAGAGCTGAGGGCTGATTGCAGGGAAGGGACACACCACCCTCCACACACCACACAAGAACAGAGCTGAGGTTGTCAATCACAGGCTGTGTGCTGGAGATCCCTCCCCTGTCACCTTTTTTTCTCAGGAAAACCTGTCAGAAGTGGCTCATACAGATAGCAGAGGAATGGGGCAGCAGACAAAAATATCACTTAGTGCTCTGTATTGAGACAAGTACACAATATAGAGGGATATACTTTGTTTATATTTCATGTTTAAGTTTACAACCAGTTTAACCCTTCCCCATCCTATCTAGAATGAAAAAAACAGCTTCAGCAAACCATACACCTTTTTTTTTTTTCAAAATTGACGCTCTTTGTTTATAGTACAAAATTTTTTTTAAAACGCAGAGGTGAGCAAATACCACCAAAAGATAGTGTTAGTGCTCACATGTTGGAGTATTCTCATTGTTTCCAACACAGTGTCACTATCACAGACTCCTATCACATATTTTTCCTAATTTTTTATTTATTTTACAATTTTTTTCAGATTTTTCTTATTTTTCACAGATTATCGCTTTTCACAGTTTTAGCACGAGGCTTGCTTCCCTGCTTTTCCGCATGTGCCGCCTCAGCTCCCATGCCAGATCGTGTCCCCGGCTGCCCACGCAACCACTGCCATGCCCTTTGAGTATGGGTGGTTGATTCAAGCAAATTCCGTCTATCTCTACGTTTACTTTTTATATACAAGACTTACTCATTGTCTGATATAATACTTTCGTTTTATAGACATCCAATTTACATCAGCTCCTGATGAGTGGCAAGTTAGCCACGAAACGCATCGAGCTTCAGATGCCATAAATTCTATAATCATGCAGTTTTGTAACATATTCTGTATATACCGTTTTACCTAATTTACTTGAATATCATCGTCAATGTGCAATATGCCAATGTATGAATCAATTAATCATGATGGAAGATGCAATATGTACCACTGCTTTTGATGTATTTTACTGTGTTATATATATATATATATATATATATATATATATATATATATATATATATATATATATATATATATATATATATATATATATATATACAGCTAATTTTTTGCTTCCAAATCCGCATGCTTCATGCAAAGTCCCAACTTCTTCTCTTGCTTCATACCACCAAAAGAAAGCTCTATTTGTGGGAAAAGAAAACCTATTAATTTTGTTTGGGTACAACGTTGCACGACCACGCAATTGTCAGTTAAAGCAAAAAAACAGTCTGGTCTGGTCTTTAGGGGGGGGGGTAAATCCTTCCGGGGCTGAAGTGGTTGAAGCAGAGGGAAAGAAAAGTCAGAAGTAATTTTTTTTTTTTTTTTTTACAACAAAGCTTTACACATAGATAAAAAACATATCTTTTAGCCATGTGACTGTAATTTTCAAATCTCATTGTAATCAGTTGAAATTAGCTGTCATTTTTTAAATATCCTCGGGTGTTAACTTTGTTAAGACTCATGAGTTTTATAAGAACAGATATCCTTTCATTGCCAAACTTTTGATTTTTACAACTTAAAATGGCAGTACACTGGACGGCCTTGTCCTCAGCACATAAATATCATTCTTGCAGAAACTGCTAATGGGCTTTCTAGCTACAAAGCGATTTCACATGTGTCATTAGACTTGATGCACTAATTTAGCATATGCTAATTTCTTTGCTTGGCGAGAACCAACAGACATCTATTTGGGTGATGAGCGAATTTCACTGTAAGACATGTTGTAACAACCATTTAAAGTAGTGGGTTGATTAAATGTCAAGAAAGACGCAAAGAATAACACTAACCACATGCCCGTGATGACATTTTCATAAATAACAGCTGCTTGACATATTTTTATGTACTTAAATCTTTAGCGACCATGTTGCCCCAAGGACTTGTGAATGATACCTTCTTTTATGCAGGCTTCGGCCTCTTTTCAAGATCCATCCATGTATTACACTAATGAAGACAGCAGATGACCTGCTTTATATGCACAGCATCCACTTTGTGCAATGTATTGATCTTCAACCTGCAGAGACAGAGGTGATGAACTGATCAAGAACCACAATGAAGGAGCAAGAGAATGGGTGTCCACAGGTAGGGGCAAGGGGGTCAATTGCCCCCTCCCTGGAATCAGGGATCGGATCGGCACTGGTAAATTCAGCACAGTGGCAGCCCGCACCTGGGTGCCACCCACTAGTCAAGTGACACCATCAAGGTGCTGTCAAGCCCCCCCCATCAATGTAGTGTGACTGCGGGCTCTTTTCCCAGCCGAGAACTTGGCGGTGCTGTGACAGGAGAAAGGTGAGCTGCGGGCTGTCAGAGGTTTCCCCCGTTTGCCTCCCCCTTTCTCCTGTTAGGGCGAAGAGGCGGCGGCTCTCACTAGGTTTTTCTGCCCAGCTTCCTGCCCACTCCTTTCCTTCCCCATTGGCCAAAACTGAGGGCCAATCAAAGTAGACTAGGAGAGATGAGCATCATGGGACATGTAGTCCCGATGATTGGGGGTTTCATTTTCCACAGGGAGGAGGCCACAGCTTGATCGAGAGAGAGATTGGGAGACTGCAGCCTTGAAAAAAGCTGTGGGAGTGAGTGCTACAGGACAAAGAGAGAGGAGTGTGCTGGGTGGAAGCCACAGAGAGAGTCAGGCTGCCCAGCACCACCAGAGAGAGAGCCATGCTGCCCAGCATCACCAGAGAGAGAGACTGAGCCACTGCTAAGGTACAGACATGCTACACTACTGACCAGAGTCGCCCCCGGGGAACCCAGAGTGAGCGATCGCCCAGCCAGGGGGATCACTGCTGTAGTTTCGCTGACTCTGGTAAGAGGGCCTATCGGCCATTATCCATTACTTATCCTAGGGACTGTACTATGTCTACAGCCTCTGACCATGATAATGTGATAATGACATTATCTAAAAGGGTGGCGGCACATGGGTGACCCTAAAATGATGCCCATTAACAAGAGTACTGCATGCAAAACAAAAAACACTGAATGGACATGCCTGTTTTAAATGGGTTCAATAGTAGTTATAAATAGATTTCTTATTCACGATGGGCAGGAAAAAATGAAAGCTGAACTTTAGCCAATGCACAACTTCCTCTGCTGATTAGACTGCAGCAACTCCCATATCGCTGCACACTGTGAAAAGCTCACATTGTATAATAGAAGCAGACTATTCTATTATACAATGTATCACCCAGGAGATGACCACCAGTATCGTCCAGCTATCATTTATAGCACTTCTGTATTACACATAGGTGTTCCCCATGATGAGCTTCATTCTAAATTTACTACATGTCAGTGGGTTGTCAAAATTTTCAGGAAGCAAGAGGGGATTATTATCAATTTTTTTTAAATGGGCTATCACTGTGGAGAAAAGACAAAGTGGCACACCAGCAGGACCGTTGATCTGTGCTAACAGCTTTACCTTATTTTTTTTTGTTAAAAAGGTCATGGTGGTCTGATGAGTAGGCAATTTACTCACTGGGTGATCCACATGAAGTTTGCTACCGGTCTTGGTTGTAAGAACTGAAGTTGCACTTAACCACTTCAGCCCCGGAAAAATTGACTCCCTTCCTGACCAGAGCACTTTTTGCGATTCGGCACTGCGTCGCTTTAACTGACAATTGCGTGGTCATGCAACGTGGCTCCCAAACAAAATAGATGTCCTTTTTTTCCCACAAATAGAGCTTTCTTTTGGTGGTATTTGATCACCTCTATGTTTTTTATTTTTTGTGCTATAAACAAAAAATGAATGACAATTTTGAAAAACATAATTTTTTACTTTTTGTTATAATAAATATCCCCCAAAAATATATAAAAAAACATTTTTTTTTCTCAGTTTAGGCCGATACGTATTTTTCTACATATTTTTGATTGATTGTTTTTAAGGTTGAACTGGATGGACTTGTGTCTTTTTTCAACCTGACTAACTATGTAACTATATGTAACTATGTAACTATGATTGGTTTGCGCAAAACTTATAGTGTTTACAAAATAGGGGATAGTTTTATGGCATTTTTATTAATATATATATATTTTTAAATGGCAGCGATCAGCGATTTTTATCGTGACTGCAACATTATGGCGGACACATCGGACATTTTTGACAGGTTTTTGCGACCATTGTAATTTTTACAGCAATCAGTGCTATACAAATGCACTGATTCCTGTGTAAATGACACTGGTAGTGAAGGGGTTTACCACTAGGTGGCAGTGTAGGGGTTAAGTGTGTCCTAGGGGCGTGTTTCTAACTGTGGGGGGGTGTGGCTGTGTGTGACACGTCACTGATTTCTGCTCCGATCACAGGGAGTAGAGATCTGTGACACTGCCACTAGGCAGAATGGGGAGATGCTTGTTTACATTAGCATCTCCCCATTCTTCCTCCCCGTGAGGCGATCACAGGTATCCCCACAGTGATCGAGTCCGAGGGACCCACGACCTAACTCACGGAGCTTGCCGCTGGCTGACTCTTAAAGGGCAACGTACAGTTGCGCGATTCTGCCTGTACGAGCCCTTCTGCCAACGTATATCGGCATGAGGCGGTTGGCATTCGGGTTAAAGGAAAAATATTTATGGACTTTATTTTTTATTTTTGATGTATTAATTTGCACCACTGTTAATAATCAATTTCAGCACTGGATTGTCAGGATTTATTAACTGTATATTATTAATAAGCACTATGCACTTTAAATTGTGTATGTATAAGGATTGTCATAATTGAACACATATATAACGCCCCCTATCACCACACATCCCAAATTCTACAAAGACAGCACCTATGCACTTTGAGGGGAGCAGCTTATTTTTCTAGATTTCACCAATAACCACAATTTGTTATTCCATAGCGCAAGTTTTTTTTTTCGCCTTTACAATGATCCATTACTTATCTGCCTCATGTAAGCATCATGCACCTAAAACACAAATGGGATAAGGGATGGGCTTTATTTATGTTTAGTTATACCATGAAAGACTGACTCCTGCAGAAGCTGGCACCATTAGGGCCTTTGTTGGGGGACTTTGTGCATATGTCGATGGAATCAGTTTAATATCAGATGCTTACAGTGGGACTACACTTCATCTAAGCACCACAAACCAAAAATGCTATTTAATTAATTTATCTGCGCACCACAAACCAAAAATGCTATTTAATTCAATTTTAATATGAAATCACTCTGCCCCTAGCTTAGGCATGCAAGCAGGAAGGGGTGTGCTTAGCTAAGAAAGCCCCTCTTTACCAGAATCGCCTTCCGTGAGAAAAAGTGTCATTTGGGAACCTGCCACTGAGGAACCACACATTCCACAAGCTCATGGAAGGGGCAGTGTACCAACTGAAAAGGCAGCAGTTGAATTGCTAGCAATTTAGCCAAGCTAGCATTCAACCGCTGGGCATGTGGATGGCTGGGAGCCAACTTCTTTTGGCGGTGCAGCAGCTGGGGCAGGGAAATTTGCCTGGTACAATCTGACGTCGGTGTACTGATAGCAGATTGCCCACAAGGACTGAAGGTATAGTGCGGTTGGAGATCCCAGCAGATAAGGAGCAAGGAGAGGTCCGCTTTGTTCTTTGGTGTGGGTCTTTTAGGTACGCTTGCCAATGAACTGCATGGCAGGTTGACATATGCCTGGTCAAGCATGTGGTGCCCAAGCGGGTGATGTTTTGGCCATGCGAAATACGTTACTGCCTTCCTCTAGCTGGGTACCATCATCAGAGCCTTCAAAACGCTGGGTATCCTCCTGGAGCATGTACCCAACACTGTGGTAAAACAGTTCGGGAGACTCCTCAGGAGGTGGGGCTAGGAAAAGAGTGACTGATGCCATTGAGACGAGGGAAGAGGCCGTGTTGCAGCTGCTTTGCCAGACAAATTACCCTGAGCCTGGGTGAGAGAGGATGAGGAGGATGAGGACGGCTTGGTCATCCACTCTACCAAGTCTTCGGCATGTTGCGGCTCAACACGGCCAGCTGCCGAAAAAAAGGACAAGCATGTCCCACGGCCATGTGCTGATGAGGATGCACCATGTCCACGACCAGCACTGTTGCCTCTAGACACAGAGCCCGCTTGCCCTCACTCGTGACTGTCTGCCTCTACTTGTTGTCCTTCCAGGCATACTAATGGTCTGCAGGGAGATGTAGCTGCATAAAGCTGGGAAGTAAAAATATATATACTGATTATACTGCAGCTAGCAGAATCAATTGCCTGCCTGTAGTATTAGTATGAGAACACCAGCAATTGTCTTCAGTTAGATTTAGTTGCACACTGTGCAGAGGACACAGTACACTAACTGAAAATACTGAAGCTGCCTGCATTTGGTATTAGTATGAGAATGCCAGCAATTGTATTCAGGTAAGCTTTAGGTGCACACTGTACAAAGGACACTAAATCAAAATACTGAAGCTCCCTGCCTGTATTTGTATGAGAACACCAGCAATTGTATTCAGGTAAGCTTTAGGTGCACACTGTGCAAAGGACACAGTACACTAAGTGAAAATACTGCAGCTCCCTGCCTGTTAGTATATTATGAAGAGGATAACTGACTCACCTGCCTACTCTATCTAACTCAAATTAAATAACACTGTCTCTCTCTCTCTGTCTGTCTTTAACCATTGCCGCAACACACTACACAAAGCCGCCACACAGGCGGCCTTATATAGTGTGGGGCGTGTACTAAACCCCCTGAGACATAATTGGCCAAAGCCATCCTGGCTTTGGCCAATTATGGCTTTCCGTTTTTTCTGCGCTGTGATTGGCCAAAGCATGCAGGTCATAGTGCATGCTTGGCCAATCATCAGCCAGCAATGCACTGCGATGCCGCAGTGAATTATGGGCCGTGACATGCCACTCGAATTTGGTGCGAACGGCCCATAATGTTCGAAATTTGGCAAATGGCCAAACAAAGGATGTTCGAGTCAAACATGGGTTTGACTCGATCTCGAAGCTCATCCCTACTTTTGACCTTCTTTTGGCCTGCTTGACTTTGAGCTCCTGACTTGCTTCAAGAGGGTTTTGCATTTTACTAGCCTTGTATGTAAAAGTAAAACCTGCTTGACTCAAACATAAGCCCAATGACACAGGCTCTTAATGTTATTTATGTACTGTAGAGATGTTCTGGGGGGGGGCTAAATTAAAATATATGAAAAAATTAAACGGTTGTTTAAAATTAAATTAAATTAGTGGTATTTGATCACCTCGCTATATTTTTAACTTTTTGCTATAATAAATATCCCCCAAAAATATATAAAAAAAAACCGATTGTTTTCCTCAGTTTAGGCCGATATGTATTCTTCTACATATTTACATAGTTTGTGCGCAAAGGTTATGGCGTCTACAAAATAGGGGATAGTTTAAAGAAAAAAATGTATTAGGATGAATGAATTAAAATTCTGGTGGCGATCTGTGATTTTTATCGGGACTGTGACATTATGGCGGACACATCGGACACGATCGCCGTATATCGGCGTGCGGTGGTCGGCAAGTAGTTAAAGACACCTTACATTATATCTAAAGCTCAAACTTTTTTCTGTTTTCTGGATTGAATGAGAATGGTAAACCCCTGGTTTATTTATACCATTGGGGAGATTTCTCTTTAACTCCTGTTCTGTAGAAACAACAGTAAGTGAGAGGAAATCTATCCAAAGTGAGCAAAATCCCCCCTTAGACAGTTGTCACCAGAACAAGTGGCTCCATTGGAACATTTCCTCACATTTTCTATTCTGGTGACTCAAAATTTTGGATTTTCCATCCAAACTGATAAAAAATTATAGTTGATCATTTTCTTTTTTAAAAACAGCACTGGTTAGAAACGCTAAAGAAAGCCTCGTACACACGATCAGATTTTTGGACTACTGTTCGTCCGTTTTTTTTTTTGCATGCTAGTCTCATGTCGAAAATGATGAGTTTACTCACCATACGAAAATTCTCGTACGACAGAATTCAACTTCAGAAGTGACGTAATGCGTAGCTCTTACGTAGTCTTGCTCTTACGATTTTTTTCGGACGAAAACCATACCGATTAAACAAAAATTGGACGTTAAGTTTACATTCTACAAAAATGTTATAGTCTCATTCAGCTTTTGTCGGATGAAAAATCTTAATCGACTGCTGAAAGCACCATACTAATGATCCGAAAATCGCCAGATCGTTCAACGGATGAAATTTTACTTCTGATTTTTGTATCGTGTGTAACGTGTGTGCCTTAACTGTCTGCGCTGTATTTTCAGAAACCATAAATAACTCAAGAGAGGTGAATGAGCAATATATATATTTAGATGACAAATTGTTAATTAGTGTCACTGTAAAGGTTTTAAATTACATCTGTGTTTGTTCATTCATTACTGCCAGCAATTAAATCCAAATTTAAGTTTTCTTGCTTTCTGACTTTCAGACACAGTGTCAGTCTCTGCACACCTGGACATCCCGAAAACGTTCCTGGAGGTTTTATGAGGACAGCTGGTGGATGACAGCGGTTTAATTAGTGTCACCTTTTAAGCTGACAAATCTGCATTTAAAGGAGCAAGGATTGGAGTCTGGACAGATAAATCCACATTTGTTAGACTGCTCAAATATTTGGGTCAGCTGCAGATGATATTTCCTGGCAATGTTTACATCAAGAGACACAAAACTGTCTATTTTTCATTTTCCAGGCAGTTTTCACATAAGAACCACAGACAAGATTTAAAATTATGATTTAATATTCAGACCTTCAAACTAAACAGGGGGGATTGATTTTCAAATCAAATTGTTCAGTTCACAGAGTTTAATCTTTTTTGGCAAAAGCAAATATGGTGAATGACAGAAAATAGTTTCTTACCATTATTTGACAATATTATTCAGTCTAGAAGACAGTCTGTGAGGGCGAGCAGCTGACACAGAGGAACCTCTGGCCCTGACTGTCAAACTGTCAAGTGATCCTGTCATAAAAATGATTAAACCTCCTGTTACCTGTAAAAGAAGGCAGTACCTTACAAATGAGCTGCCAAACACCCCTCTGTTTATGAGTTCTCAATTTCTACTAGGAGTCCAACGTTTCTGGGGAGAGTTGATCTTCGGGATCCTCTACAGTTCTCATTGTCATTGCCAGTGGCGGTGCGTACATTAAGGGCACACGGGTGCCCCCCCTCTTCAGCCACCCCCTCTAGGTACAATAGATAGATTCATGCAATGCACCGCTGGCATGGCCATCGCTGCCACCCCCTATTCTGGCATCCGGCCCCTTTTAGGACACCGGGTGCTTGAATTACGGAGGCGGGGGTGTTTTTTTGAAGCACTTGATTAGCACCATAGGCTCTAAAAGGCTTCAAAAAAGGTGGACTCGGAGCGCAGAGCCTTGCACCCGGAGTCCACCCAGGTGTGTTAGAAAAGCAAATTAATATTTGCTTTTCTAACACTGAACCACCTCTCCGCCAATAGAGTAGAGTGGGCCTGATACCCGTCACTTGATTGGTTGAAAGGAGAGGCACTGCTATTGGACACCTAGCAGGAAGCAGTAAGATGAGACTCATGGAGGGCACAGCTCGCTGCTGCCTGACCAACCACCAAGATGGGGTAAGTGGCAGTCGACGCTTGAATTACGACTGTGGGGGTGTTTTTTTGAAGCACTTGATTAGCACCATAGGCTTTAATAGGCTTCAAAAAAGGTGGACTCGGAGCGCAGAGCCTTGCACCCGGAGTCCACCCAGGTGTGTTAGAAAAGCAAATTAATATTTGCTTTTCTAACACTGAACCACCTCTCTGCCAATAGAGTAGAGTGGGCCTGATACCCGTCACTTGATTGGTTGAAAGGACAGGCACTGCTATTGGACACCTAGCACGAAGCAGGAAGACGAGACTCATGGAGGACACAGTTCGCTGCTGCCTGACCCGCCACCAAGATGGAGTAAGTGCCCGTCGGACAGCGGGCGGGCGGGGGTCACTGTGGCTGCATTTTATGGTGCACAATAGCGGCATTTGATGGGCACAGTGGAGGCATTTGATGGGCACAATGGCAGCATTTGATTGGCACATTGGCAGCATTTGATGGGCACAATGGCGGCATTTGATGGGCACAATGGCGGCATTTGATAGGCACAATGGCAGCATTTGATGGCACAGTGGCTGCAGTTGATGGCACAGTGGCTGTATTTGATGGCACAGTGGCTGTGTTTGATGGCACAGTGGCTGCGTTTGATGGGCACAGTGGCTGCGTTTGATGGGCACAGTGGCTGTGTTTTATGGCACAGTGGCTACCATTGATGGGCACAGTGGCGGCATTTGATAGGCACAATGGCAGCATTTGATGGCACAGTGGCTGCGTTTGATGGCACAGTGGCTGCATCTGATGGCACAGTGGCTGCATCTGATGGCACAGTGGCTGCATCTGATGGGCACAGTGGCTGCGTTTGATGGCACAGTGTCTGCGTTTGATGGCACAGTGGCTACGTTTGATGGCACAGTGGCTGCATTTGATGGGCACAGTGGCTGCGTTTGATGGGCACAGTGGCTGCGTTTGATGGGCACAGTGGCTGTGTTTTATGGCACAGTGGCTACAATTGATGGGCACAGTGGCTGCATTTGATGGGCACAATGAGGCTGCAATTGATGTTTTTTTTTCAGAATTTTTCAGTTTGTTTACGGCCCCTCAAAAATTTGGAGCACTAGCTGCCACTGGTTCTTGCTATGTCCTCTATTGGAAACCAATGTGAGCAAATGACAGCACAAAAGCATACCCCAAAGATAGAAGAGCATTGTCACCCTACAACAGAAAATGCCAGAACAAGAACCCAGTATTTTTAAATAAGACCTCCACAGCAGCTTAAATATACCTTCCTTTCTCTACCCTTCAGCTTCATTTGGCTACCAGGAGCAAAATAAATGCTCTGTGTAGTCTTCAAGTCACTGGGATTGTAGTTGACACAGGATTATGGATTCCCTGTTTACTAGCAATGACTGGCTCATCACTGTCACATGGAGTGAGTCAAATGCTCCTCCAGTCCTAGAAGTACTGGGTCTTTCCATTGTCTCTTAATAATGACTAGAGTGGCAGTGTTTAAAGGAAAAGTGGACAGGAAGGCAACATGAGACGAAACTCTTTGGGATGGCAGTGAGGCTGGAATGTCCATGTCCAAAACTTTGTCTTCACTGCAGCTCCGTAGCGTTACCTTGTATACACAGAGCAGCATTACTGAGCTGGTGGCTAGGACTCCGGGCTTGGCCCTACAGAGTCATTGGTTGTTATGGTTAGGGATGAGCTACTGGTTTGGTCTGAAACTGGGTTAAGACTGCATTTCGCTTGTTCAGGCATTCATCTGAATACCAAACTTTTATCCCATTCTACAAGTCTATATATGACAGGTTCCTTCTTCCCCTATCAATAATTGTTAAGAAATAATCAGGTACAAACAACCAGATCCTTAAAGTGATATTAAAGTTTTTTTTTTTTGTTTAAAAACAACAAATATATCATACTCACCTTCTCTGTGCAGTGGTTTTGCACAGAGCCGCCTAGATCCTCCTCTTTTCGGATCCCTCGCTGCCGCTCCTGGCCCATCCCTCCTGCCGAGTGCCCCCACTGGAAACAGCTTGCTATCGGTATACACAAGCAGGGCCGCTTCTCTGTGTGTCCATTCAGACACAGAGCCATGCCTCTGCCCCACCCCATCTCTCTCCTCATTGGCTCACTGACTTTGATAGGAGCGGGAGCCAATTACACCCACTGCTGTGTCTCAGCCAATCAGGAAAGAGTCCCAGGAAGCCAAGGTTCTCGTGCAACATCGCTGGATTGAGATAGGGCTCAGGTAAGTATCAGGGGGCTGAGGAGGGTTGCTGCACACTGAAGTTGCATAGAATGCATTAAGATGAAAAAAACCTAGGGGTATGGCTGAATGGAGTATGTGAACGGTTGCATCTTGGAGCAGCTCTGGTCTCTCCTGCCTCAATCCTTCACCATCCTGGTTTGTTATCAACTGAATCACCGAACCACACAGCCTACCCTGATGCCGAAAATCCCCTCTCTACAGTGAGGTGTATTTTTCTGGTGGATGGACAACCAAAAGAAACAACTGCCGGCCAAGATGAACATCACTACATGCTCCTGCAAAGATGACCGCCGCACTATGTCTAACCAGCATCTACCCCTGGATCCCCTGCATATGGTGGCTGAAATAAAAAATTCCTATGCGGCAAGATGTACGAAAGATACGAGGTTGAGTTACTGAAACCAAACGCTGCATTAGTTATCTGGAAGACACTGTTAACCCCAATCTGTCTAAACTTAGTACATATGGCGGGAAGATAGCAACCCTGGAGAACAAGGTGGATGACCTTGAGAACCACCTCCATCGGAACAACATTCGCTTAGTGGGTCTCCCTGAACAGGTGGAGGGGCGTGACCCATTGGCTTTCCTAGAAAGCTGGCTGGAGCAGTTCAGCCATGACCAATTATTCACATCTTTGGTGATTGAACGGGTCCACAGGGTGCCGGGTCGGCCTCTTCCAGCAGGAAATCCTCCCCGTTCCATGATGATTCATCTGCTGAATTACAGGGACCAAGACTCCATCCTCCGTGTTGCTTGTCTAAAAGGAAGCCTCAAAAATAAACATGTGGTGGTCTCGCTGTTTCCAGATTACTCCGTGGCTGTTCGCAACCAGAGCCCAATTTCAGCAAATCAAGCAGAAGCTGCGGGAGAATGCCATGTTGTTTCAGGCTAACTTTCTGGTGGTCAACCAGAGGAAGGCCCACTTCTTTCAATATCATAAGGACACCTTGGCATGGTGGGAATCACTGCCACAGCTTCCCCAGCTCCCCACCTTTGGGGAGATGTATTTAACCTACCGGCCTATATATATTTTTCCAGAAACTGTGGAACTTTTAGCAACTCTTTTAATGTGTGGCTTGGTTCACCAATGTCTCATGCAGGAGAGTCCCAGGCCCTCTTCCACTAAGTTGACATGAGCTGCTATGAGGGAAAAAATGTTCAACCCCCATCTCCCCCTTTTTTTTAACACTGACTTTTTGTTTTTTTTTTGGTTTCTGGGAACAGGCCATGCACCTCACACATGGTACAAGTTTAGGGTTTAAGCCTGTTTTTCAGGAGTTGGGTAGGGTTGTTGTTACCTTCAGATAACCTTTACTTACATGTATAAAGTTTTATTTTTGTGTGTATGAAGTATGGATGGACAAAGGAGTGTGCACCAAAAATGTCTGGCTTACAGTGCTGGGGCCGTGACCAGAGTCTGGATGGTTCTGCCCCTAATGCTTTTAAGGCAGTAGTACAGGGCTCCTACATATCACGTATCAAACACTACTGAACTACTGGGGGGGCCATTGTCATGGACGTGCCGCACATAGCGCTGCAACTGATCGTAGGCGCACTGGTCCATTGAGACATGTTCCAGCTCACAGGCATCCAGCGGTGAACAAACTTTCGCCAAAGCGCATGCATGTGTGCAGATCGTGGAGATCGCTGCATTGGCACCCAGTGATCTTTAAAAGGGACCTCTTCGGAATGCATGCTTGCTGTTTGATCTACAGCTCATTCTGTAACCTGATCCTGAACCCGCATCTGATCCAGTACTCACCCGGCTTCCTGACCTCGCTGCTGTCTCCAGTCCTGACCTTTGGCTTGCCTTGGCCCTGCTCTGTCTGTCTGTTTGCTTGACCTCCTGTTACCGATCCTGTCTGGACTTTGACCATTCTCTGCCTGCCGCTTCTGCCTGATTGATCCGTTGTTGTGACCTGGCTTGTCTGACTCTGCTCTGCCTGCTGTTCTGCGGTTGGGCGCCCCTGCCTGCTGTCCGGCACCTGTGTGCATCTGCCTACTGCCTCTCAGCGTACCTGCATCCACAATCAAGCCTGTTCCTGTCTCTTCCTATCTTCAGCCAAGCGAACCCTGTAGGCCCTCATACCCAACATCTCTGTCGGAGAAGAAGGATCATACCTTACAGCCCTGTGTGGACTACTGGGAGTTAAATAAAGTTACGGTTAAGAACCAGTATCCTTTGCCTCTGGTACCCAAGCTTTTTCAAAGACTACGCACCACGGCTATCTTCACTAAGCTGGATCTGCGAGGGGCATACAATTTGGTGTGAATTCGTGCAGGGGATGAGTGGAAGACAGCTTTCCGAATGAGATTCGGCCACTATGAGCACTTAGTGATACCCTTTGGTCTGAGTAACGCCCCTGCAACCTTCCAGCACTTCATTATTGATATTTTCAGAGACTGTCTAGATATTTTTGTAATCGTCTATCTGGACAACATCCTGATTTTTTTCCACATCCCTGAATCAACACCGAAAGCATGTTAACATTGTATTTAGGGCTGAAACAATTAATCGATTAATCAACAACTAATCGATTATGAAATTAATAATTAAATTACTATTTTCATAATTGATTAATCGGCCACTAACATAATGGGGTTAAAAAAAACTAAAATTAACCCTTTATTGTACAAAAAGAGCAAATCGCTAATGTAAATATTACTTTCACTGTCCCATGGTAAAAAAAATGAACCCCTTACAGTAGCGATTATTTGCTCTTTTTGTACTAATTTTAGTTTTTTAACACCATTATGTTACTAAACATCTCAGGCCTGGGTCATACCTCTGTGTTTTTTGGTGCTTTTTGCAGAAACACACTACTGTTCATTTACTTTGTTTCCTATGGGACACATTCACATCCATGATTTTTTCAGCTGCTGTGTATTTGGAAGAGACAAGGACTTTTTTTTTACGCAAAACGGTGCTATTTTGGTTCAATATACTTCATGGGGAAGCTGCAGAAAAGCATGTAATGATGCATTTTTGCGGCAATTTGTGTTTTTTTATTTGTGTTTTTAATCTGCCCAACAACAAATTATCTTTTTTTTTTTCCTTTAAGGTTATTAACCGATTAATCGAAACATTAATCGGCCAACTAATCGATTATGAAAATAATCGTTAGATGCAGCCCTAATTGTACTCTGCCAAACCCGAAAAATTTGAATTCGAGCAGCAGAGTATTCAGTTCCTGGGTCTGGTTATCTCCACTGAAGGGTTCAAGATTGATCCGCAGAAGGTCACAGCTGTCCTGGATTGGCCTGCACCATCAGACAAAAAAGGGGTACAGCGGTTTGTTGGTTTCGCAAACTTTTACCACAGGTTCATCAAGGGGTTCTCCAACATAATTTCTCCAACCACCCAGCTGACAAAGCAGAATGCCCAGTTCCATTGGAATTCCAAGGCCCAGACGGCCTTTACTACCTTAAAAGGGCTTTTTACCTCTGCCCCCATCTTGAGTCATCTGGATCCCTCCTTACCTTATCTACTTGGGTGGATGCCTGAGAAACAGCGGTAGGAGCAGTCATCTCCCAGCGCCAGGGTCAAAGATTTGATGCATCCCATAGCCTTCTTCTACCGTAAGCTTTCTCCTGCCGAGAAGAATTATGACATAGGTGATCAGGAACTCCTGGCTATTAAGGCTGCACTTGAGTGGAGGTACCTGCTGAAAGGAGAGGCACATCTTATACTTATTTATATCGACCACAAGAATCTGGAGTATCTGAGAAGCGGAAAGCAGCTGAAGCCATGTTAAGCGCGATAGGTGCTATTTTTCTCCAGATTCTCTTTCCATATCACCTACCGGCCAGGGTCAAAGAACATCAAACCAGACGCCCTCTCCCGTATGTTCGAGGACCCCAAAGAAACCTCAGTTCCTGACACCATCCTATCCCACAGCAACTTCCTACACTTTCAATCTGATTTGATGCCCACCTTAAGGCAAGCTTCAGCGAGAATATCCAGCCCCCCAGGAGTCACCCTGTTGCCCAAGGATGGGTTACTTTGGAAAGACAATAACATTTTTGTACCAGAAACTTTCCAGGCAAAAGTACTGAGTCTTTGTCAGAATAATCCTCTGGCTGGCCATTTTGGGGTCCACAAGACTCTTGTGTGGATTCGGCGCATGTTCTGGTGGCCGAACCTTCAAAACACTGCAAAATGTATGCCAAATCATGTATTGTCTGCATTCAGAACAAGACTACTAGAACCAAGTCTTCAGGGCTTCTCAGACCGCTACCAATCCCTGACCGGCCATGGAGCATGATTGCTATGGATTTCATAGTAGAACTACCCCTGTCTGAATGATGTAAGGCTATCTTCATAGTTGTTGACCGCTTTTCGAAGATGGCCCATTTTATACCATTAAGGAACACACCTTCTGCCATTGAGACTGCCTGGGTTTTCATCAGGGAAATTGTCAGGTTGCATGGAATTCCAACAAACACAGTATCTGACAGAGGAGTCCAGTTCACCTCTCGTTTCTGGAGAGCACTATGTCGGGTCCTGAAGATTGATCTATCCAATCCATGTCTTCTGCTTACCACCTGCAAACTAATGGCCAAACCGAGAGGACAAACCAAACCCTTGAATAATATATCCAGTGATTTACCACATTTGTCCAGGACGATTGGGTAGGACTCTTACCCTTGGCGGAGTTCGCTTTTAATAATGCCAGCCATTCTGTTACAGTCCAGTCCCCGTTTTTCGCAAACTATGGGTTTCATACAGTCTTCCTGTCTGGCATTATTCCAGAGTCACGGGTTTCAACAGTACAGACCGCTGTTGACTTCCTGAAACAAAATAACAAGCTACTGCAAGCAACTATGGCCAAGGCACAGGCAACCAACAGGAGGACATATGATCAAAAAAGAAAAAGAGGAGAACTGTCTCTTCAGCCAGGTGACCAAGTGTGGTTGTCAAATACCAACCTCAGAATGGCTTGCCCTTCTAAAAAGTTGGCACCTAAATTTATTGGGCACTTCCTAGTTAAAAGAAAACTAAACAAAGTTTCCTACGAACTCATTTTACCAGATTCACTCAAGGTTCATTCAGTATTTCATGTGTCCCTACTGAAACCCACAATACCAGACCCCTTCCTGGACAGGGCATCTGGCCCACCGAAACCCATAATAGTTGTATCATTGATTGCAGAAGAAGGGGTAACCAACTACAGTATCTAATTAAATGGAAAGGATATGGTCCGGAAGAAAACTCGTGGGAACCCCAGCAGGATGTTCATGCCCCAAGACTGATCTGGGGATTTTTTCGCAGCCACCCTCGGAAAAGGGCTCTTCTAGGCACCCCAGAGGTTGCCTTTAAGGAGGGGGCAATGTCATGGATGTGCCGTGCATAGAGCTGCAACTGATCGTAGGTGCACTGGTTCATTGAGACGTGTTCCAGCTAACAGGCATCTAGTGATGAACAGACTTGCACCAATGCGCATACGCAAATCGCGGAGATTGTGCACACATGCACGGTGACGCTGCTTTGGCACCCAGTGATCTTTAAAAGGGTTCTCTTTAGAATGCATCCTTGCTGTTTGATCTGCAGCTCATCCTGTAACCTGATCCTGAACCCAGTACTTACCTGGCTTCCTAACCTCGCTGCTGTCTCCAGTCTTAACCTTTGGCATGACTTGGCCCTGCACTGTCTGCCTGTTTGCCTGACCTCCTGTTACCGATCCTGCCTGGACTTTGACCATTCTCTGCCTGCTGCTTCTGCCTGATTGATCCGCTATTGTGACTTGGCTTGTCTGACCCTGCTTCTGCCTCCTGTTCTGCGGTTGTGTGCACCGGCCTGCTGTCCTGCACCTGTGTGCATCTGCATGTTGCCTCTCAGCGTACCTGCATCCACAGCAATCAAGCCTGTTCCTGTCTCTGCCAGCGGACTACAACTTCAGCCAAGTGAACCCTGCAGGTCCTCATACCCCACTGAGCTCTGAGGGTCACTGTTCCCACTCCAGTGATCCCGGAAGCAGAGACGTACAAGAGGTCTCCCTCTGCATGTCAGGCTCACCTCCAAGGTACGTGTCAGCCATGCAATCTGCCTTAGAATAGTCCCTCGATGCTGCTAGATCCTGACATGTAGCAAACTCATCCTCTGAATCTTGTGGGATATTGGTGGAGGCTCATAACGCATTGCAACTACATATGGTCAATGTAACGAAAAAACAGCAACTGCATCTTTCCACTCGCATTTACGAGCATGGGGGAAAAATGGAAGATTGTTGGCCTTTCTTTGCCCATACTGACTTTCAAGATAGCTCAATCCCTGCCATACAACTCGCTGACGGGTCTGTTGCGTCCGATCCACTGATTATCATCCAGGAGTTTGCATTCTTTTATCGGGAACTCTATGATGACCAGGCTATCCCTCTGGAGACTCCACTGGTTTCCTTGTACTTAGTGACTCTCAAAGACTCCTCCTTGAACTACCCCTAACGAATGAGGAAGTGGAGACGCTATTCGGTCTCTACCACCCTCCAAAACTCCTGGTATAGATGGTCTCCCCTCTGAGTGGTACCAGACATATAGGGAAACATTTCCTGACTCAATGAATGATGCGCTTATTGTGGTTATACCTAAACTATCATGTGGGTCCTACCGACCCATCTCCCTCCTCAATAACGATGCAAAATATTGGCCAAAATCTTAGCACTACGCTTACAGAAAGTTATCCTGTCACTTATCACTCCTGATCAATCCAGGTTCATGTATCAATGCAAAAAAAAGTTTTAAAAACTGTAGTTTTTTCGGGAGCAGTGATTTTATTAATGCTTAAAGTGAAACAATAAAAATTAAATATTCCTTTAAATATCGTGCTTGGGGTGTGTCACTTTACAGTATGCCTGTAAAGTGACGCAGGTTTTCCGTGTTTAGAACAATACCACAGCAAAATTACATTTCTAAAGGAAAAAAAGTAATTTAAAACTGATCGCGGCTGTAATGAATTGTTGGGTCCAGGCAATAAATATAAAACTCATTGAAAAAAAACGGCATGGGTCTGGTATAGATTTTAAGGGGAACCCTGTGCCAAAAAAAAAAAAATGCCGTAGGGGTCCCTCCCAAAATCCATACCAGACCCTTATCTGAGCACACAAACTGGCAGGCCGCAGGAAAAGAGGGGACAAGAGTGCCCCTCCCCCTCCTGAACCGTAGCAGACCACATGCCCTCCCCATACATCAGCTGTTGCAATTTGTTGCGCCAGCTGATTGGATGGGGATCACCATAAAGAGACACAGCCACGTCCGCTCGGCAGCCTGCACATTTGGATGCTAGATGCCGGGACGGACGGGTGGATATACATAGGTTTATATTTTTTTTTCCCGCATATTAATTACAGTATTTAAATTTAATTATTGATCAATATTATCTTTAAACTTTATTTACTATTGAATAAATTCATTGCTCTGTATTTAATTAAGTATTTATCAAATTTAAATATCAATCTGATTTTTATTAAAACACTCACGTACGTCACAGTATGATATTAAGATATGAATTATTCTGCCCGCCATACAGAGCTATTTAACCCATATATATAAAATTAAATACCAACTAATTTATGATTACAACATTGATCAATGTCATATGAAAATATTATATATTTATATAAAAGCTATACGGAGCTATTCAGCCCATACATATAAAAGTAAATACCAATTTGATTGCTATTACAATATTGACGAATGTGATATGAAAATATTATATATCTATATAGCAATTAATCAGTCTGCTACACAGAGTTGCCAGGCCATTACATCTATGGCCTGTTTTTTTTTTTTATATCAGATAAATATAAATATATCCCCATAATAATGTTATAATTAAAAAAAAATATTTTAGGAGCTGCCTTGCCTGCCAATATTACATTTGCAATATCTGCTGGGTCTCAGGTATGATATTTTCTAAACCCCATACACTTCCTGGTGTTTTGAAAAAAATTGTGTATTTATGTATTCTTTTACTTCTATAAATGAAAGGACCTTTTTCACATACAACCGCATGGGGAGGAAAGGGATTTATTTCCTCCCCCCCCCCCCCTTGATTGGGTTTATAATACGCCTTTATTCTTTTTTGTACAGAACTGACTGGAGGGTTCTCCTTCATTTGTCCACCTGTATTAGGGGGTTGGTCTCCTTGTTACACCTTGCAGCTCCTTTGGCCTTTCTTGCCGGGGCGCCCACACTAGAAGTATCTGAAAGAGAAAATAGCCATCGGTAATATCCACCCTGGTATCCTGTCATGTTTTTAATTACAAGTTCTATGGAATGTCTACCCAACACACTGTTTTGAATATGTGAGTGCTTACCATAATATTTAATTATGTACAATGTATGTATATACCTGTTAAGATAAATAGCCTTTCTTAATATATATTACATTTTTTTTGTTAATAGACCTGTTTCTCATATCTACACATACCCTTGAAGAAGGAGATTCAGTATCTCCGAAACGCGTAGGGTACCTTAACCACTTCAATACCGGGCACTTAAACACCTTCCTGCCCAGACCAATTTTGAGCTTTCAGCGCTGTCGCACTTTGAATGACAATTGCGCGGTCATGCTACACTGTACCCAAATTAAATTTGTATCATTTTTTTCCCACAAATAGAGCTTTCTTTTGGTGGTATTTGATCACCTCTACGGTTTTTATTTTTTGCTAAACAAATAAAAAAATACCGAAAATTGTGAAAAAAAAAATGTTTTTTTTTTGTTTCAGTTTCAAAACTTTGCAAATAAGTAAGTTTTCTCCTTCACTGATGGGCACTGATGGGGCTACACTGATGGGCAATGATAAGGCGGCACTGATGGGCACCGATGAGGTGGCACCAATGAAGTGGCACTGATGAGGTGGCATTGATGGACACCGATATGTGGCACTGATAGGCGGCACTGATGGGTGGCACTGATGGGCGACACGGATGGGCACTGATATGTGGCACAAATTGGCACGGATTGGCATGGATGGGCATGGATAAGTGGCACAGGTGGGCATGGGTTAGGCGGCACAAGTGGGCATGGGTAGGCGGCACAGGTGGGCATGGGTAGGTGGCACAGGTGGGCATGGGTAGACGGCACAGGTGGGCATGGGTAGGCACTGATAGGCGGCATTGTATTATAATATATTGCACTAATGGATGCCAATCAGTGCCAATCAATAATGCATGCCAATCAGTGATGCCCATTGTGGGCACTGATTGGCATCCATTATGGGCACTGATTGGCATCCATTGTGGCACTGACTAGAATCCCTGGTGGTCTAGGGTGGCATACCTTGTCCTTGGCATCCCTGGTGGTCTGGTGGCATCCCTGGTGGTCCAGTGTGGGCATCCTCGGGGGGCTGTGCTGATAATCGATCAGCACAGACCCCCCCTGTCAGAGGAGCAGCCGATCTGACAGACGCGAGTGAGGAAAAGCCGATCACCGGCTTTTCCTATTTACACTGTGATCAGCCGTGATTGGACACGGCTGATCACATGGTAAAAAGTCTCCGTCGGAGACTCTTTACCGAGATCGTAGTTGCCGGGTGTCAGACTGACACCCAGCAACAACAATCGCCGCGATGCGCACCCCGGGGGCGTGCAGCGGCTCATAATCCTGATCACGTCATATGACGTCCGGTCAGGATTATGAAACCACTTTGCCGCCGTCCATTTGCTATAGGGCGGGCGGCAAGTGGTTAAGTAATCAGTGTGTATGTTGATTATCAATGTGTTCATGCATTCCTTATTTTATATGTATTTCTTAATATATTTTTTCAATAAAAAAAATCCTTTTGTACTTTATAAATCTGATATTTATTGTACGTGCCTAAAAAGTCCACCACTAGGGGTGTCCCAATTTTTTGACATGCCCTCAACATGGGGAGGGTGCTCAGGGCCTTATCCCCATAACCCTTGCCAGGTGGTTGTGGGGGATCTGCAGGTGGGGGGCTTATCAGAATCTGGAAGCCTCCTTTAACAAGGGGACTTCTAGATTCTGCCCTCTCCATATGAATTGGTAACGGGTACATTGTACCCCTGCCAATTCACAAAAAAGTGGCAAAAATAGTAAAAAAGACAGGATACACTTTGGGACAAGTCCTTTATTAAAAAAAAATAAAAATAAATGTCCCACGATGTAGATCCATCTCACGCCACCCGAGCGAAGAGGGAAAAAGAAAAAAAATGCAACAGCTCTGCCTCCATGGGAGGCTCCCACCGAGTGACGCTTCTTCTCGATGGCAGCTGTTATATAGCTGAGGATGGGGCCACCCGGTGACGCAAACTTTGTCATTTTTACTATTTTTGACACTTTTTGGTGAATTTTACAGGGGTACAATGTACCCATTACAAATTCACATGGGGGGTGGGATATGGGGGTCCCCTTGTTAACTTCTTAAGGACTGCCTCCTGCACATTTACGTTTGCAGAATGGCAAGGCTGGGCACAAACATGTACCTGTACATGGCTCTTTAAGTGCCCAGCCGTGGGTCATGCCTGCGACCCGGTCCTGAGCTCCGTGACTGTAGCCATGGGACCCGCGGACCCGATCGCCACTGGTATCCCGCAATAGGGTCACAGAGCTGAAGAACGAGTTGAGGTATGTGTAAAAAAACCTCTCCTGGTGCTTCATAGTGTGGCTGTCGCTGATCGTCTGTTCCCTGTTATAGGGAAAGACGATCAGTGATGTCACATGCCAAGCCATGCCCCAACAGTAAAAAAACACACACATGTCACACTTAACCCCTCCCCGCCCCCTAGTGGTTAACTCCTTCACTGCCAGTGTCATTTACACAGGAATCAGTGCATTTAAATAGCACTGATTGCTGTATAAATGACAACGGTCCCAAAAATGTGTCAAAAATGTCCAATGTGTCTGCCATAATGTAGCAGTCACAATAAAAATCGATGATCACCGCCATTACTAGTAAAAAAAAAAAAAATTAATAAAAATGCTGTAAAACACCAAAAATATGTAGAAGAATACGTATCGGCCTAAACTGAGGGAAAACATTTTTTTATGTATATATATTTTTAGGGGATATTTATTATATCAAAAAGTAAAAAATATAACGAGGTGATCAAATACCACCAATGTAATTTAATTTTAAACAACCGTTAATTTTTTTCATATATTTTAAGTTAGCCCCCCCTTGAACACCTCTACAGTATATATTTTTTGGGGATATTTATTATGGCAAAAAGTAAAAAATATAGAATTTTTTTCAAAATTGTCGCTCTATTTTTGTTTATAGTGCAAAAAAAAAAAAACACAGAGGTGATCAAATACCACCAAAAGAAAGCTCTATTTGTGGTAAAGAAGAATTTTGTTTGGGAGCCACGTCGCACGAACGTGCAATTGTCAGTTAAAGCGAAGCAGTGCCGAATCGCAAAAAGGTCCTTTGGCTGCAAATTGGTCCGGGGCTTAAGTGGTTAAAGGAGGCTTCCAGATTCCAAAAAGCCCCCCGCCCGTAGACCCCCACAACCAACATTTATTAAAAAATGTTGGTGCAAGGTTCCTCTTAAATTCCATACCAGACCCATGTCCCATGCCAATCCTATGAAGGCCTATTAGCAAATCAATGGCATACACAATGTTACAGGGTGCGGACACAGCAAGGGTATAGGCTAGCCTTTACCCTTGCAATGTCCGCACTCTGTAACATTGTGCAGTTGTATGGCTCATTGTGGGTCGCTACTTTCCACTTTTAACCTTTTAATACTTATTAAATGTGTTTGGTAAGGCACTAGGTGTGCCTCCCTTTTGTTCTGTTTTACTGCTCCTATATGTTGTTGAAAATATGGGGGTTTCAGGACAGCGTTTAAAACATACCTATTGCTTTTCTTTAAATAGGCAGATTTGCTAAAAAAGATAACACACTTAAATAGAAATATTGAATGTAGCATCCAAAATACAAAGAAAATTATCATGAACTTTTTCAGTATTTATGAACACAGACACAGCAGAAGGTCTCAAAGGCTTAGAACTGCCTTTGAAGATCCAGTACAATAAAAATCTAATGTCTGCAGGAATAAGTAAGGAAGATGTAGAACACATTTACAGGGTTTCCAAGGATGCCATCTATTATAAAACAAGCAGCTGCAGACTGCTTTTCTCTTCTTAACCTTTCCACAGGACATTATCTTATGTTTAACTCTTCAGCTTCCAGCCCTATCTGTTCTGGAATACCCTGGAATGTGGAAATTATGACTTTATGGCTGCATGCTGCTGGACATGGTTCAACATAGCAGCCATTTAAAAAAAATGTTGATCACTTTTTTATCTTTAATGAATAAGAATGTAAACTCAAGGCAGATATAAAGAAACTAGATTTATTTCATTTTTTTTTTTAATAAAACTACTTAAAGTGTCACTAAACCCAGATCATAAAAAACTATCAATAAACGGTGTATTACATTCTGTTCATACTCACTCAGTCACTATGAATTTTCTGTATTCTCGAAAAACCTAGTTGGTCCTGCTGTTCTCTATCTCCCCCTTCTGTCCACATTCCCAATGCAGTTGGGGATTTTGCAGAGCAGTGTTGGCAGCTTTGCACATGCTCAGTTTTCAGAGTTTCTTATTTTTTTTAAAATTCTTTATTTATATAACAGAACCAAATATCCAACAAGTACAGTATACTACAAAACACGTGCCATATTCACCTAATATTGTTTTTTTCAAAATAACATGCTATTATAAAGCAAATTACCAATATACTGAATATCACTAAGGCCCACACCATCTTCCCTCCTCCACATTTAAGGGAAAGAAAAAAATTAAGTGCTTGAGTTTTCTCAGATGGACATTTAAATTCCCTCCACTTTTTCTCTTTTCTCTTAAAAACAAGGGTGAAAAAAAGGGCAAAAACAAAAACAAACCTCCACTCCAGGGGAGATGGACCATGCGTGTGTATTAACTCAAGAAACCAGTAGACCTCAATCCCCAGAACAACTTTCCAGGAGTAACTTCCCCTCGTCTGAATGTACAAACTTGTCCCAGTGTAACCACGTTTTGGTATATTGTTCCCTTCTGTCCTGAGCAGTAAGCAGTTGTGTACCTATGGTGGGGGGGGGGGGTCTGCGCCGGGTGCCGCACACTGGGGGGTGTCAGGCCAGCGCCCCCCCATTCTCCCCTGCAAGTGAAGCGGTGACAGTGGTGCAGGCTCGCACAGTGCAGTGGTGATGGATGTGACTGTGCAGCGAGAGGTGAGCTGTGACAGGGTGCGGGGGTACCCAGAGTGGTGCAGACTGTACTGCTACCCGGGTGATATGCAGACGCAGGACAGAAAACGCTGTCTCGCTCTCCTGTACAGCAGGGGAGGGAGAAAGAGACAGTGGGGCAGCCCTGAATAGAAGATGGGAAATGTTGGAGTTAACTTTTTAAGTTAACTAGCAGGTGATTGGTTTCTAGGTTGTCCTAGCAACCAATAATTAGCTTGTTAATCTGAAAAAAACAGTTCCTACCCTCTGTTCAGCTCTGCTGTGTCTCCCCCTCTGCATGCGTAAGGTAGGAATGGGTCAGAGCTGTGAAACCTGCAGGGATCCAGAACTGTGGGAGGGGGGTGGGGGATGTCTGTGTAACATACAGAGGGTCCAGCTGGGGGGTTGGTGATATAAAATGCAGGGGGTCCAAAGCTGGGGGGTTGTGCAATGTGCAGGGGTCCAGAGCTGGCAGTAAGTACGAGGTCGTCCATTGCATTGACACTCCTAACTTTATTAAGCCACATAGCAATTGAAGGAGGATTAGGGTCCCTCCAGAGCAAAGTGATACATGCTTTGGTGGTAATAACCAAGTGGCAAAGTGCAATTTCCTATATTTCTGAAGCAGCATTTGTGAACAGTGGAGCAGGAAGAAGGCAGGATCCTCTGGTACTGGAAAATCTGTAAATGTTTGAGAGATCTTCTGTCCCTCTGACCAATATCGATCTTTGCGGAAAGCCAGAAGATGTGAAATAAGGTACCCTGTTCCTCACGGAATCTCCAGCAGTGGTCTGAAGCCTCTGGAAAAAAACAGAGCACTGTCAGAGTGCAATACCATCACATTAGTAATTTATAGTTGGCTTCCTGAATACACATGCAAATGGATCATTTCAGGGAGAGATAAATAATATTCTGATGGTGGGCAGATGTAAATGTTCTATTTAAATCTTTTTTCCATTTGCTGAGGCCCAGCAATAGAAATTTGTCGGGGGGGGGGGGGGGTATTAGCAAGGTCTACATCTTAGAAAGAGTATTACGAACAGGATCCCTGTCTTCACAATACAATTGAAACGGTGTCCGCTGTCGTTGAAAGTTCACCGGGGGTCCCAATGATCGAAAATAATGGCTTAGCTGTAGTGACTGCCAAAAATTGAATCTGTATCAGCTCTCCAACTGCATCAATGTGGTGGCTACAGGCCAGGTATCAGAAAATTAAAGGCTTGAAAGCATCCCTTCTCTAAGACTACGAAACGGGCCCGGCGCTGTTCCAGGGGGAAGCCCCAGGATTCCCAGTATAGGGAACAGCAGCGATTGTATAGAAGAGAGTTTTCAGTGAGTTTCTATGCTGAGCATTTTCTCTCTATCACATCTTGGCAGCCCATGTTACTATAGAGTCACATATGTGGGCATATACACACTGGTAAATGACAGCCCACTCCCTCCCTCCTTCTCCATGCCCACTAACCAACTAAACACAATGGGGGCGGGATGTTATATGTAGATTGACAGAGGCTTCACCTCTCTGTTATTCTAAAGACACAGGCTGGAGGAGCATGACACAGTCTGTGGCTGGCAGAAATCCACCCACACCATGTTATTTCCACAAAATGTATTTATTTTAATTTTTTTTAATAAACAATTTTTATTGCGGATAATGAGTAGAACATAAACAAGATAGCACAATACATATGTATCACAGTTTGTAAAGAATTTGGACATATAGTAAGTGCGGACGCAGCCGCTAGTCAGTAGCAAGATACAATGAATTTGACTCACTTTATTATATAGAGTGCAGTTGAATAGCATAAAGGTATAAAGGAATGGAGGGTTAGAGTAGCTTTGGGGGGAGCGAACTTATAACTCTAATAGAGTAGTGTATATTCGGGAGGGGGGGGGAGGGTGTCTGGAAGGGAATAGGTACGTAGGTTCAGAATGATATCTACACTCTCTGTCAAACGGTTCAGGGTTGTGATGATATGTTCTTGAAGGCATCTGTGGATTTATAATGGATCCAGCACGACCAAGTGGTTGTAAATTTCGACGGGGTGTCTTTCGTTTGATGAATAAGGTCTTCCATCTGCATTATTGCATTGATGCGGTTGAACCACTCTGTGATAAGTGGAGGATTTGGGGAGCGCCATTTAGATGGATTACATAATCTAGCGGCATTGACCATATGCACGGCCAGGGATTTGAAGTAAGAGCGGTCTGATGCAGTCGTATAGTGTAATAAAAATTGAGCAGGTGAAAAATCTAATCGGTAGGTTGTGACAGTCTCAATTACTTTATGGACGTCCAGCCAAAAAGGTTGGAGGAGTGGACATGTCCACCATATGTGGAGGAATGTCCCTATATCATTATTGCATCTCCAGCATGTCTGGGGGTTGGAAGGGTGAATTCGGTGTAGTTTATGGGGTGTATGATACCATCTCGAGACTATTTTAAAAGCATTTTCCTGGGTTTGTACATTAACCGTTCCCTTATGGACATACCTATAAATATTTTCCCAGTCATCATCAGAGAGGTCTAAGTGAAGTTCAGCAGCCCATTTTTGTCTTGTTTGGAGGTCTGTTCGATCACAATCAGAGAACAACAGTGAATATGTAAATGATATCATATGGCGCTGATGTTCCCCGTTAGAGCATATATTTTCAAATGTGGTTAAGGTTTTGGACCATTGAGTTTGGAGGTTCTGGGTGCGAAAAAAGTGGCGGAGTTGAAGGTATGTCCAGAAGGGAAAGGACGCATTAGGCATGAGTTCTCTTAGTTGTGAATGTGATAAAAGGGTATCATTGTGGAAAAAATGGAAAGCCCTCACTGTGTTGTGCGGCCAGTTTAATATCGGGAAGGATGGATGCATACCCGGTAAGAAGACAGGGTTTCCTCTAAGTGGGGTCATAGGTCCCTTTATGGATGAGATTCCGTGATTAGTGCAAGCCCAACGGAATGAATGTAGGGTCGGGTCGATCAGTGGGTGGGTTTTGTGTAGTCGGTCATGAGATTGGCGCTGGATCCATGGGAGGGAGGTTAGTGGTACAGGAGAAAATAATTGTTCAAGACGAACCCAATCTTTGGATGTATCGTGAGTGTGCCAATCGATTATTCTAGTCAAATGGCAGGCAATGTTGTATTTGCGAATGTCAGGGAGCCCGGTGCCTCCCTTAGGTTTTGGGGTGGACAATCGACGGAAACTTAAACGCGGACAGCTTTTTTGCCATATAAAGGTTGTGCAGATTTTACGATATGTCGTATAAAAAGATGGAGGAAGCTTTATCGGAAGAGTTTGCATAACATATAATATGCGTGGAAGTATGTTCATCTTGATGATTGCAATTCTACCGAACCAAGAGAAACGTTCTGGGGACCAAATCTTTAAGTCGTCGGTAATTTTTTTTAGCAGAGGGGTGTAGTTTAGATGGTAAATGTCCGTGAGGGAAGTCGGGAGTTGAATACCTAGATAGGTGATAGATTTGTCTTTCCACTGAAAAGGGAAGTTGGCGCGACAAAGGGAACATTGGGAAGAGGGAAGAGTGATATTCAGAGCATTAGATTTGTTAAAGTTAATTTGTAGGTTAGTAAGGGTTTTAAACGTGGCAAAATCTTGAAGTAGATTGGGAATGGATGTAAGGGGCATTGAGAGGAAAAGGAGAATGTCGTCCGCAAAGGCAGCTACTTTATATGTTTGTCCCTTTTATCTCGATGCCCTTAATATCGGGGTTTTCTCTCAATCGTCTTAATAGAGGTTCAAGTGTTAAAATAAAAATTAAAGGGGATAGTGGGCAGCCTTGACGTGTGCCGTTGGATATGGAGAAGGCATCCGACAGGTGACCATTTACTCTGACTTTCGCAGTCGGGACGGAGTACAGTGCTTGAATGAGATTGAGCATCTTATCCGGTAAATTAATTGCTTTGAGAACTGCGGACATGTAGTCCCATGCCACCCTGTCGAACGCCTTCTCCTCATCCAACGACAGCAGGAATCCTGGATTTTGGGAGACGGACAGCCAGTGGGTTATATTTATGGCCTTAAGAGTATTATCTCTTGCCTCTCTGCCGGGGATGAAACCTACTTGATCAGGGCTAAGGATTGTAGGCAGTAGCGGGAGTAATCTATTTGCTAGAGTTTTTGCATACCATTTCAAGTCCACGTTTAGTAAGGAAATGGGTCTATAATTTGTCACTACCGAAGCATCTTTGCCGGGTTTCGGTATAACCGTTATGTGAGCTTGAAGAAGTTCTTCAGGAGGGCTAATGGGTGAGGTGAACGAATTAAAAGCATGTAGAAAGTGGGGCGTAAGGATTTCTGAAAAGGTTTTATAATAAGCCACCGTGAAGCCATCTGGGCCCGGACTCTTCCCAGACTTAAGTTGTTTCAATGCAGATAGGACTTCTGACATCGTCAGGGGAGCATCCAGTTCTTGGACTGTGCTATCGGGTATAGGGTCGGGACTATATTGGTGCAGGAAGTCTTTAATTTTATTGTTTCTAGAAGCTACATCATTCGGGGTGTCTGATTGAGGGAGGTTATACAGTTTGGTATAATATTCGACAAACTGAGTGGCAATGTCTGCGGATTTGTTTAATCGTCTACCGGCAGTGTCTGTCACGAAGTGAATGGTGTTGCTAGCTTTTTTGGTCTGGAGTGCTCTGGCTAATAGTTTGCTCGCTTTGTTACCATATTCATAGAATGATTTTTTACGTAGTATGTATTTACGTTGCGTTTGTTTGTCTAATAGTTCCAGGAGTTCCTTTCGGGCGTTTGTAAGATCTTGGAGGGAGATTGCGGCCTGGGTGTGTTTGTGAGCAGCTTCTAATTTACTGATCCGTTCAATGAGATCTGTATATACTTTCTTTCGTGCACGATTTCGTTTTGCTGCCAGTGCTATTAGAGATCCATTTGTGGGCCGCCCAGTTGTTTAGATGTGAGGTATCTGACGGTGTGTTTTCCGCAAAGAAGTGTTGAAGGTGTGAGGTAATTTCAGTAACTGTTATAGGATCCGAGAGAAGTGAGGGTTCTAGTCTCCAAATGGGTTTAGGTGCTATAGTGTCAGGGAATTTTATAGTTATGGAGGTAGGATGATGGTCTGAAAGGATCATAGACTCGATAGTAGCATGTTGTAATAAAGGTAAATCGCGTTGTGACAGGAAGAGGAAATCGATACGGGAGTATCGTTTATGCGGGGCTGAATAGTGTGTGAAATCTTTACCATCTGGATTAAGGGTTCGCCAGGTGTCGTAAAGAAGTAAGGTTTGTAGACAGGTTTTTATACTTTTCAGAGCTTTATAAGGCAAAGAAGATGTATCCGATGATGTGTCCAAAAGAGGGTTCATAGGGACGTTGAAGTCTCCTCCTAAGATGACTGTTCCCTCTTGAAAGGGGATCAGAGTGTTAGTTAAGGATTTAAAGAATTGAACCTGATGATTGTTTGGGGCGTAAAGATTAACTAGGGTAATTTTCATGCCTGCGTATTGTCCTTTAAGAATAAGATATCTACCATTTTCGTCCACTAGTTGATCTGCAAGCTGGAAGGGGCAGTTTTTATGAAAGAGGATAGACACCCCCTTTGATTTAGAAAGGGGGGAGGTGGCATGGTAGGCTGTGGGGTATCGATAGTTATGTAATTTGGGGACTGAATTTGTTCTAAAATGGGTCTCCTGAAGGAATATAATGTCCGCTTTATGTCTGTGCATTGTGAGTAAGAGTTTGGAACGCTTCTCTGGTATATTTAAGCCCCTGATATTAAGCGAAACTATTTTGGCGTTAATGGGCGAGGTCCTGCTGTGATGTGCGGGCATCCTGAAAGTAATGTGTTAGTGGTGGTGAAATAGAATTGAGGTGTAGATTCGATAAATATGGGAATGCGGAACGGGGGGGGGGGATAGAGCGGAAGTAAGGTTTAAATAGTCGCTCAATGGAAAACGAGGGAAAAGGGGATTAAGAGAGAGATTTCCCTGGTAGGTCTTCTACTGGGGGGATTCGACCGTTACGTGTCGAATGTGAGATGTACTGGCACTGGGGAGTCCCTATATTCTACTTCAGGTAGAGAGGGAATTCCTATGTAGAGAAGCCAGTATTGGTCAGTGGGTTGAAGGGAAAATGCTGATTAAACTATGAGATAAGTCCACTGTTGAGGGGTTGTCTCAGTCGCGGAAGGATCGTGAGCCAAGAGGAGGAAGAATTATAGTGTATAGATATAAGCCTCTCTGCAATATGCTGGATTCAGTTGTATTAGCTCGATCAGAAGATCTAATCAAGCATGGGGTAAGATAGGTTGGGACATGTAGTCTATCTTGCCCGCAGCCTTGTCAGTGTATTGATTGAAAAGGACAATTACGGGTGGAGGGAGGCATAAGAATCTGGTATAAGAGTAGGGTATGGAATCAGAGATCTAAATTATTTGTCATGAATCTCAAAAGGTAAGGATAGGTTAAACTGTAATATCATATCTGTAAACTAGAAAGTCTCTATTACCGGATTGGTGATATAAGGAATGTTAGTAGGCCATGCTAATAACAGTGAAAAATGCGACATATACTAAAATAGCATAAAACAGCAAAGTTGTGCAACTGTGAAACCGTTAAACTATAAACCTATAGAAAACATGTAGCCAGTGTTACCGTATGAAAGTATCGGCGAGTGTCCCCCCCGGGGAGAGGGAGGGCATCCGTCGGTATAACAGGCATCGGAAGTATAGACATGTAATATCCTAAAAGCTCGAGCTGGAAGCAGGAGCAGCGTGACTGCAATGAAACCTTTACAGGCATATTCCTTTTCCAAAATTTAACCCAAAAAAAATATACAGCGCTATTCTTAAAAAATATTATTGAATAAAATTATGTGAAATACTATACCATGAGTGCAGCAGCAACTTTATAAGTGAGATACCCACAAAAACAAATCCTAGTTATTTTCCAAAAAGCTGCGCTAAAATTGATCCAAAAATATTTGTGAAAAATAAATAAAAAATATCAAACAATATTATAGCAATATATAATTCAAAAATTGTGTATATTCAGAAACGTAGTCCATATCACCATCTACACACAAAAAAAACTATTTCGTATGGAAAAATATATTCTTTTTGATTGTAGTCTCCCCCGTGCAACACACTACACCGGTAAAGAAAAGGTGTCCTCAAAGATGCAGAGACAGATTTCCACCACCGATATTACTGCCGCTTACCAGCTAGACTGGTCCCATCACAGAGACCAGATATGGCCACAACAAGAGAATACTCCTTCTGCACATAGACCACCGGGAGGATGAATCTCAGTTGTTTGGAAAGGTCCTACGGCCACACCACTCATTGCCCGGCACATACAGAGACAAGAAGGGTCGCCATAGTGTAATAAATTCTTACGTTTAATAAATATATAAAAGATTGCACTTACATCCAATTGAAATAACAATTCGCTGTATTACAAAGAAGTTTGCCGGCCGGCTTCATAAACGCTGCCCGTCGCTTCCGGGTTCAGCGTGGAACGCGGTGACGTCAATACGCCACTCCTCCCTACGCCGTTTCGTTAAAAGTAACGTCTTCCAGGGGCACGGGCGGCGCATTGACTCACCGCATTAAATAACAATACATGTAAATTAGTTCCGCCCCACTCTGAGCTTCTGACGGCCATATCAAGTAAGGGCAGATCACAGCACCGTAATGGACAGGCATGCAAATATTACCTCCACATACCTTCCACTATATTATAGACGATCGGATCCTAAAACAAGCACTAACTACCCAAATGAAAAGTTCAATTTATGTTTAAAAAAACGAATATTAGAACCGGGCAAAAAATACCTTAAACTAAAAAAGGGTTCAATCAAGATCTGAAAAACGGACATTAAATCAGGGCACGGGTTACTGTACACCTGACTCTATATCACATATATATACCATATTCCATATCGATTGGTATATTCAGATCAGCAATTAAAATTAAATGTATTACAAAAAAAAAAATATTTTATATTACAAATTTTTTTTTATATTAAAATAAAATAAAATGAAAAAGAAAAATTAAATTAAATTAAAATGAATTGAAATAAATTCAAAATTTAAAAATTCTTCAGTTAATTAATCTTATTATAAGACATAAAATTATTAAATCAATAAATAACCTTCCAGAACTACCAGCCAATAATATACACATCCCAGGGAATATCCCGTAGAATACAGTGGTGTGAAAAAGTGTTTGCCCCCTTCCTCATTTCCTTTTCCTTTGCATGTTTGTCACACTTAAGTGTTTCGGAACATCAAACCAATTTAAACAATAGTCAAGGACAACACAAGTAAACACAAAATGCAATTTGTAAATGAAGGTGTTTATTATTAAAGGTGAAAAAAAATCCAAACCATCATGGCCCTGTGTGAAAAAGTGATTGCCCCCTAAACCTAATAACTGGTTGGGCCACCCTTAGCAGCAACAACTGCAACCAAGCGTTTGCGATAACGTGCAATGAGGCTTTTACAGCGTCCTGGAGGAATTTTGGCCCACTCATCTTTGCAGAATTGTCCTAATTCAGTTACATTAGAGGGTTTTCGAGCATGAACGGCCTTTTTAAGGTCATACCACAACATCTCAATAGGATTCAGGTCAGGACTTTGGCTAGGCCACTCCAAAGTCTTCATTTTGTTTTTCTTCAGCCATTCGGTGGTGGACTTGCTGGTGTGTTTAGGATCATTGTCCTGCTGCAGAACCCAAGTTCGTTTCAGCTTGAGTACACGAAACAGATGGTCGGACATTCTCCTTCAGGATCTCTTGGTAGACAGCAGAATTCATAGTTCCTTTTATCACGGCAAGTCTTCCAGGTCCTGAAGCAGCAAAACAGCCCCAGACCATCACACTACCACCACCATATTTTACTGTTGGTATAATGTTCTTTTTATGAAATGCAGTGTTCCTTCTACGCCAGATATACTTGGACACACACCTTCCAAAGAGTTCCACTTTTGTCTCATCGGTCCACAGAATGTTGTCCCAAAAGTCTTGGGGATCATCAAGATGTGTTGTGGAGAAATTGAGACGAGCTTTGATGTTCTTTTTGCTCAGCAGTGGTTTTCTCCTTGGAACTCTGCCATGCAGGCCATTTTTGCCCAGTCTTTTCCTGATGGTGGAGGCATGAACGCTGACCTTAACTGAGGCAAGTGAGGCCTGCTGTTCCTTGAAAGTTGTTGTGGGGTCTTTTGTGACCTCTTGGATGAGTCGTCGCTGCGCTCTTGGGGTAATTTTGGGCCGCCGGCCAGTCCTGGAAAGGTTCACCACTGTTCCATGTCTTCGCCATTTGTGGATAATGGCTCTCACTGTGGTTCGCTGGATTCCCAAAGCTTTGGAAATGGCTTTATAACCCTTTCCAGACTGATAGATCTCAATTACTTTCTTTCTCAATTGTTCCTGAATTTCTTTGGGTCTCGGCATGATGTGTAGCTTTTAAGGATCTTCTGGTGGACCTTACTGTGTCAGGCAGCTCCTATTTAAGTGATGCCTTGATTGTGAACAGGTGTGGCAATAATCAGGCCTGGGTGTGGCTATAGAAATTGAACTCAGGTGTGGACAACCACAGTTATAGTATGTTTTAACAAGGGGGGCAATCACTTTTTCACACAGGGCCATGATGGTTTGGATTTTTTTTCACCTTTAATAATAAACACCTTCATTTACAAATTGCATTTTGTGTTTACTTGTGTTGTCCTTGACTATTGTTTAAATTGGTTTGATGTTCCGAAACACTTAAGTGTGACAAACATGCAAAGGAACAGGAAATGAGGAAGGGGGCAAACACTTTTTCACACCACTGTATATATATACCATATTTGATTTAAAAAAAAGGGGAAAACTTGTATATGTGAATTTATTGTACGTAATATTTTTTATATTCCTCATTGATCCCTTGAGTTACTTATATAAATATGAATTCACCATATTGATGGTACCATAAATATCATTGTTCTAATAAAAATAGATCCCTCAGAAAAAAGGAAAAGACACCTCAAGATGCTATTTGTTATTCTATGCTATTCACTCCTTTATAGAGAAAACAGCCAAAAGACAGCAACAAGCAAAAAAAAGGGGATTATTTTCACCCACCTTCATTTGCATGTCAAAAAGGAATATATAAATAGCATGAGAAAAATAAAAAAATATATATATATAAAAATATATATATATAAAAAGAAAAAAAGGGGGGAAAGAAAGGGATACCCCTCCAAAAAAGTAACCAGACTTGGGCCTAGCAGAAACTCACAGTGGGTTCACAATATTTCATTAGATCAATTACCAACTAGCTGTTATCAATAAAAGCTGTTATCAATAAATACCAATAGTGTTTTTGAATGGCAAAAAAAATTGGGAGAGGAACAAACATTGCGTTCTGATTCACAAATGGAAATGGGAACGCAAAATAGAGGTATTCTTGAACAAGAATCCTCTCAAATACAACATGTACCTATAGTGAATCAGGGTCAGAGAACTCCAAGGAAACCCGTGAGTAAACCCAACAAAAAAGAGAGAAGGGTTTCATACTCATCTCCGCAGAGAAATCCTAATACTGGGAAAACGGGACAACAGTATCGTAATCCTGTGGGGAATCACCCACCCCCTTATAGGCAGATGGGATACCAGGACAGGGAATATCGTCAGCCCTTCAACCCAGAGTATTCCTATTATTGTAGAGACCCTTATGCAAATGGAGGGAGAATGGAAAGACCTTTTAATCATTATACATCTAATGAAAGGCCTTTTTATGGTGTACCATCTAATTACCACGGAGGTTCTCGACCTTTCCATGATAATTGGAGAGGGGAGGATTTTGAATATGGGGTAGACACCCGTAATCGCTTCCTCCCCCTATATGATAGGGAGGGCCCTAGTAATCAATACCCTCAAAATTATATACAGAAGGCGAGAGAATATGGGGATTCAAGAATTGAACCCGCTAGGTCCGTGGTGAGTAATCAAACCCAGCAGAATTGAGGTTTTCCCAAAGTAAATCAAGGCATAAAAAGGGCAATAGAAAACAAAGAGGAACCAGAGGGGGGAGGAGAGCACAATCAATAAAAATCAAAGAAATAAATGGGGATGGTATTTTTAATCTCAGCTCTCAGACTCTTACTACAGCAGAAACAGCCCTTCTCAATAAGGGTCTTAAGTTTGCTCACCCTAAGAAACTGAATACGTTTCAAACTTATATGGATATCCATAAGTTCGTTCGCACTATCAATATAAAGAGACATTTTACGTCCATTCCAACTGTTCAATATGAAAGTACTCAACATCAATATATACATACAGGCCTCTCCAATGCATCTACCTTTAACCCTCCGGGGGTATTGGCCCCTTCTGTTAGGGTTTTTAGGGATGTCCTTTTGCGTGATTTAGAGTCCATTAAAACTAAAAATATCAAAATGGAAAGAAATTTGGAAGAGGGTTTGGACTCATTATGTAAAAATAAAAATTTGGTAATACGTCCAGCGGACAAAGGGGGGGGGGCATAGTAGTTTTGGACCAGAAAGATTACCTGACCGAGATGCATGGGATAGTGGATGATAAGGATACTTATGCGACTCTTCCAGGTAATTCAATAATTCAATATAAAAAAACATTACAACTATTGGTTGATAAGGGTTCTCGTTTGAGCATTCTGAACGAAAAGGAAAAAACTTTCCTGATCCCCAAAGCAGCACGAGCCCCCATACTTTATTATCTCCCTAAGATCCATAAGAGTCTCACTTGCCCCCCAGGCCGTCCAATTGTGAGTGGTATTAACTCCATCACGGCCCGGGTGGGCAAATATATAGACTTTTTCCTTCAGCCTTTGGTTCAACTTATGCCATCATATATTAAGGACACCAGACATGTAATCAATTTATTGTCTGAATTGAAAATAGGTGCTTCAACTTTCTTGGTAACAGCAGACGTGTCTTCTTTGTACACTATAATTCCGCACGCGATGGGAATCTCTGCAGTAAAATATTTTCTGGAAGGTTTTTCCACTACACCTAAGGTGCAACAAGCATTTATTATGGACCTTTTGGAATACGCAGCCAGCCATAATTATTTTTGGTTTGAACATACGTATTATAGACAGATTCGTGGTGTAGCCATGGGGGCGAAATATGCCCCCAGTCTCGCCAATTTGTTTTTAGCCAAATGGGAGGAGGACGTCGTCTATAAGGATAAGAGTCCTCACCTGACCTTTTGGGCTAGGTATATAGACGATGTCCTCCTCCTATGGGATGGGACTGCCCTGGAGTTGGAGGAATTTTTTGGATATCTAAATAATAACGAGAGGGGTATAAAGTTTACATATGAGGTGAGCCAAGAAAAAATAAACTTCTTGGATTTAACCATTTGTAAGAGTGCTGATACTCTTAAGACCATCTCTTTCATTAAGAAGACGGATAGGAACGCGTTTATCCCTAAAGGGAGTTGCCATCATGATGTATGGTTGGATTCGGTTCCAAAGAGCCAATTTTTAAGAATGAGGCGAAATTGCACTGATCTTACTGACTATAAGTTACAGGCAGATATTATTAAAGCCAGATTAATTGAGAAGGGATATGAAGTTGAGTCATTAAATCAGATAATGCAGCAAATAGGAGAAATCGATCGCTCTACCTTATTAAATGTAGGCCCAAATAACAATAAGAAAGAAAGAGCGAGACCAGCTATACCCTTCATTACCACCTTCTCAACCCAGCATTACCTTATCAAAAAACTGCTTCGTAAGCATTGGCATTTGCTGGGTAATGATAGGATTATTAAAACTTTCCTACCAGCCAGACCACAGTTGGTATTTAGGGGAGTCCCTTCGTTACGGGATATAATTGCCCCAAACGTTGTTGATCCGCCTACTAAAAAGATCTCTTTTTTTCAAAATATGTCAGGGTACCACCAGTGTCGCAGATGTCAAATCTGCGCACTGAACAAAAATAAACAGAGGAAAACGGAATCATTTATCTCCACGAGTACATCCAGAGAACATAAAATTGAACCGTTCATTACGTGTAGTTCCACAGGGGTGGTGTATCTTTTACAATGTCCCTGTGGTTTTCAGTACATAGGCAGGACTAAACGCACCATGCAGGTGCGTTTAGGTGAACATCTAACGAATATACGAAATGGCTTTAGGTTTCATTCAGTGTCAAAACACTATGCTATTCATCACAATCGTAACCCGGCGAATACATTGTTCCTGGGAATAGATAAGTATAGTGCTCACTGGAGGGGAAGCTCTCTGGTGAGAGAACTTTCTAAGTTGGAGATGAATTGGATACATAGAGTACGGTGTTATACCCCGTATGGTCTTAATGTAGAGGTGGACGTCAACGCTTTTATAGATAACAGCTAGTTGGTAATTGATCTAATGAAATATTGTGAACCCACTGTGAGTTTCTGCTAGGCCCAAGTCTGGTTACTTTTTTGGAGGGTTATCCCTTTCTTTCCCCCCTTTTTTTCTTTTTATATATATATATATATATTTTTATATATATATATTTTTTTATTTTTCTCATGCTATTTATATATTCCTTTTTGACATGCAAATGAAGGTGGGTGAAAATAATCCCCTTTTTTTTGCTTGTTGCTATCTTTTGGCTGTTTTCTCTATAAAGGAGTGAATAGCATAGAATAACAAATAGCATCTTGAGGTGTCTTTTCCTTTTTTCTGAGGGATCTATTTTTATTAGAACAATGATATTTATGGTACCATCAATATGGTGAATTCATATTTATATAAGTAACTCAAGGGATCAATGAGGAATATAAAAGATATATAAAAAATATTACGTACAATAAATTCACATATACAAGTTTTTTTGAATCAAATATGGTATATATATATTCTACGGGATATTCCCTGGGATGTGTATATTATTGGCTGGTAGTTCTGGAGGGTTATTTATTGATTTAATAATTTTATGTCTTATAATAAGATTAATTAACTGAAGAATTTTTTAATTTTGAATTTATTTCAATTCATTTTAATTTAATTACATTTTTCTTTTTCATTTTATTTTATTTTAATATAAAAAAAAATTTGTAATATAAAAATTTTTTTTTTTTGTAATATATTTAATTTTAATTGCTGATCTGAATATACCAATCGATATGGAATATGGTATATATATGTGATATAGAGTCAGGTGTACGGTAACCCATGCCCTGATTTAATGTCCGTTTTTCAGATCTTGATTGAACCCTTTTTTAGTTTAAGGTATTTTTTTTTTTTTTCTAATATTCGTTTTTTTAAACATAAATTGAACTTTTCGTTTGGGTAGTTAGTGCTTGTTTTAGGATCCGATCATCTATAATATAGTGGAAGGTATGTGGAGGTAATATTTGCATGCCTGTCCATTACGATGCTGTGATCTGCCCTTACTTGATATGGCCGTCAGAAGCTCAGAGTGGGGCGGAACTAATTTACATGTATTGTTATTTAATGCGGTGAGTCAATGCGCCGCCCGTGCCCCTGGAAGACGTTACTTTTAACGAAGCGGCGTAGGGAGGAGTGGCGTATTGACGTCACCGCGTTCCACGCTGAACCCGGAAGCGACGGGCAGTGTTTATGAAGCCGGCCGGCAAACTTCTTTGTAATACAGCGAATTGTTATTTCAATTGGATGTAAGTGCAATCTTTTATATATTTATTAAACGTAAGAATTTATTACACTATGGCGACCCTTCTTGTCTCTGTATGTGCCGGGCAATGAGTGGTGTGGCCGTAGGACCTTTCCAAACAACTGAGATTCATCCTCCCGGTGGTCTATGTGCAGAAGGAGTATTCTCTTGTTGTGGCCATATCTGGTCTCTGTGATGGGACCAGTCTAGCTGGTAAGCGGCAGTAATATCGGTGGTGGAAATCTGTCTCTGCATCTTTGAGGACACCTTTTCTTTACCGGTGTAGTGTGTTGCACGGGGGAGACTACAATCAAAAAGAATATATTTTTCCATACGAAATAGTTTTTTTTTGTGTGTAGATGGTGATATGGACTAAGTTTCTGAATATACACAATTTTTGAATTATATATTGCTATAATATTGTTTGATATTTTTTATTTATTTTTCACAAATATTCCTTTTCCACCCCTCTTTAACAAACACCATAGCCTTGAAGTCTAGAAGAGGGGGGAAGTATAGGGCACATATTATTCAGGGAAGGGCATAAAACTACGTTTAGCCCATATATTGAACGTATTGGACCAAGGTAAGGACAGGTAGAATTAGCAGAAGATCATTGTATTGTAATATGCAAGATCATTGTATGCATTATGAGCATTAAGGGGTATATGAGGTATTTATAGACTCATCAGGGATAATGGTGACCAAATAGGGAATATATGCACAGAGTCTAAGCCCGTGAATCAACTGATCAACCCGGACGCTGCAGAGTTGTTCCTGTGATCTTATTAAGCATATGACAAGCAATCATACCTTCCCTGGTCTGAGATTTGGCAACACGGTCAGTGTGGGTAATTGCAAACTTTACTTAGCTTTAACGAGTCTAGTGTCCTTTCGAAAGCTTGAAATGGGGCCGACTGAAAACGAATCTTATCGCTTCATAAGTGCCAAAGTTCAGCTAAGTGTTCTTATCCTGTCGTTCGGGAGACATGTTCAGGTCTGTATAACCTCTGTGGAAAGCTGAGGTCATCGCTGCTATTCGTGAGCGTTCGTTGTTCTGTAACGAAGATGGTGTTCAAAGTAACGAAGCAATGGTCAGCCTGTTTGGTAACTTAAGCTGTTCGGTAACGAAAACAAAAAGAGAATTCCGCAACGGCAGGTAACGATTCAAAGAAAGTGTAATAGTAGTGAGATAGGAAATCACTGTATCCTAGGCTATGTTAGCCTTTCTCAAGACAAGGAAACCTACATCTTAGCGGGACCTTCGTGCTCTACGAGACATCGGAGCTGCAGTCGGGCTTGGAGGTGGGTGTCGGAAGTTAGGGTCATCCCTCGTTCTAGGCATAGAAGCGAACGGCGCCTACGGTAGCTGGCGGTCTGATATTCCATATAGTTATCTTCCACATGGTCTCCATAGTGGAGAGGGATTCGAAAGTCCGCGTACCATCCTGGCAGATCAACGAACGGTACGTCCAGCGTTCGGCAGAACTGATTGAGATCCTCCGGGACTCTCAGAGTAGCCGTGCGGCCATGACGAGTTGCTTGAAGAGCGAACGGGAAGCGCCAACGATAGCGAATATCTCTGCTTTTCAGGACATCCAGTAAGGGGCGTAGGTCTCTTCTATGGCGGAGTATGATTGCTGACAAATCTTGGTAGATATGGACGGTACACTCCTCGTATTGTAGGTTCGATTTATCTCTCACCTTTTTAAGGATATCTTCTTTAATGGCGAAATCGTTAACGTAGCATATTACATCCCTAGGGGGATCCAATTCCTTGCCTTTCGGACGGAGTGCCCTGTGGATACGCTCCATCACTATAGGCGATTGTGGGGGTTTGTCAAGTAGTTGGTTGAAGAGAGATGTAACAGTCGGTAGTAGTTGGTCCTGGTCGACCGATTCCGGAAGGCCTCTCACTCTGAGGTTATGTCTGCGGCCTCTATTATCGATGTCCTCGACATGTCGGTTTAGGTCACGGAGCTGTAGGGTGTGAGTATCCAGCCTTCGATCATGGTTACGGATCAGTTGTTGTTGCTGGTTCGACCGTAATTCCACCGCTTGTAATCGGCCGGTGATGGCCTGTAGTTCTTGACGGAGATCCGTAATGGCGGTTGTGAGAGTGTCTTTTATGTCGGTCGCTACAGCCCGTAAGTCCTGTAGAGTCGGGTGTTGATGGGAGGTTTGTACTCCTTCCGCTGATGTCGGAATTTGCTCCGTTGGTGTGAGGGTAATACCGAGGTGGCCTCGGGCGGGAGAATTGGCGGCCATATTAGGGCCTTGGCTTCGGAAGAGCTCCGGGATAGTTTGCGAAGTACAGGTTCCCTGATCTCTCGGGGAACGCGAGTGAGTTGCAGATTGTCCACGGGAAGACGTTCCCATAGTTTTATGACGAATCGGCTCGATATCTCCCGGTCCACCAGAGTTGAAAGCTGCGGGCAAGACGGAGCTGAGGAGTTAAGCAGCCATTTCCTTCCACGGCCAGCCACGCCCCCCATTTCCACAAAATAATAAAGATTTATTTTCAAATATATATTTGTATGACAATTTAAAACACTGTATTGCTATTCGTTATTTATTTGTGCAGTTAAAGTAACGCACTGCCATATCACAAAAAACAGCCTGGTCATTAAGGGGGTAAATCCTTTACGGGGCTGAAGTGGTTAAATACCTTATTGTCCAGTATAAAATTACCTTTTGAATGAATAAAAAAATATGATGGGTATCGGATGGCTATTTCACATAGGAGAGGTTATGGGCCTAATTTGCTCCAGTACCTCCTAGGATAGCGATATTTGGGCTTAAAATGCTAATCAACTGATACATATGTCCTTATTCTAGGTGTACTGTTATTATCTCAGGAGTTATAAAATACACTGAAGTTTTGATTACTTCAGAAAAGTGTTTATTCGCCACCTATTCCAACTAAGCTATTCATAACGAGTGATAAACCTAATACTATTAGAAAAGGGGTTCATTTTCTAGTTACTCAAGCCCAAAAGCTTGATAGTTTTATGATGGCCTGCAGACTGTGAAGTGGATTGGAGTTGATATTGTCATACCTATCAAAGCACAGATAAGGGTGTTTGGAATGCAGCTAAAAGGTTGTTGAACCCTAAGATACCTTCCCGAGATGATGTAAAGGGGATCACTGCTGTTAATTGTCTCCTATTGTTACAAACGGTCATGACAGACTTAGGAGTTCTGAACAGTATGGCAGCCTTGCCCTTTCATGACACTTTTTGAGGTGCCCATTTCGTATTAACATGCCAAAACTCAAAAACGTAAAGTATTGCAGCTTCAGTGCCATAGGCTCTTTTTTCAGACTTTATTCCTTTATTTTAACCTAGTCATGATATGAATAACACACTTTCTTTCCCTGAGTGGTTATGCTCACTCCTCCACTGTATCTATGGAGGCATTATATGGGGGTGATGGAATCAGTAGTTTATAGAAGACGATTTTTTTTAAATTTAACTTCAGTTTATAGTGACAAGGACACTGCATCTGTGGCTAGATCAACAGTTTGCTGTTTGCCTGCAGTTCAGCCTTATATGTAGATTGTATGCCTCTCTTACTAAAATTTTCTCTATGTCTACAGTATAAATCCTTAGCTTAAAGTGATTGTAAAGATAAAATAACAAACTTACCTGCTCTGTTGTAGTGGTTTTGTACAGAGCAGAGGTCCTCCTCTTCTCGGGTGCCTCTTCACTGCTCCTAGCCCCTCCTCCTGTTCAGTGCCCCCACAGCAAGCAGCTTGCTTGGGGGCACCCAAGCAGAGTCACAGCTCTATGTGTCCATTCAAACACGGAACCCCAACCCCTCTTCCCCCTGATTGGCTAGCTGACTTTGATTGACAGCAGCAGGAGCTAGCAGTGCCGCTGCTGTGTCTCAGCCAACCAGGAAGGAGAATTTTGGACAGCTCCACATTCATGGAGATTGCTGGACAGAGATGGGGCTCAGGTAAGTATTAGGGGGTGCTGGGGCAGTTGCTGCACAAAGAAGGCTTTTTATCTTAATGCATAGAATGCATTAAGATAGAAAAAAACCTTCTGCCTTTACAACCTCTTAATGTCTTACCCAGAGAATAACTGATTGCCATTGATGAGGTCAAGGATTGTTTTTTGTTATCACTGTGATGATTATTCAACAGCTGGCTAAGTGAGGATTTTTTGCCTTTTTTTGGATCGGATTATTAACACAGCATTAGTATTGGAGTAGGTTGAACTGAATTGGCTTAGGTTAAAAAAAAGACCTATGTTAAAGCCAAACTCCAGCCTTACATTTAATCCATAGTAGCTCCCCTTTAACCTTTAGGCTGGATGACATCCAGTGTCAAGTAGCCCCTTCCTCCCCAGTTTGAACTTTAGTGGTGTCAGTCACCGCAGCCTTTCATCTGATAACCACAGAAACACCCACCACTGCTGACTGAAGCCATATGCTGTAACTCCTCCAGAGATTGCACAGTCCATGTGCCAGGGTTGGTGTTCAGGGAGTTAATCCCTGAATACTCAGCCCTGGGCTGTGGTCTGGGCTGGGCAGCCCTTCCCACCATCCATTGCTGGTTCCGGGGCAAAAGAAACTCAATGATGACATTGATTCTTCTAAAATATGGTGTAAATCTAAAACTGAACAATGCAAGTGCAAATTCATTTTGGCAGGTTGCCTCAAGGAAAAAAAGGGAGACATTCAAGTTATTATATTTTCTGACTAGATTTCAACTTTAATTAATTCAGTGCATGATCATACACAGGTAATGTACAAAGGGAAAATCCATTCCTTGCGCCCCGCTTAGGGTCAGTGATGGATTCATTAGCTCCACTGATCCAATCAGGATTGTTCCTCTCTTCTCCATGTGCTGCCAGCCCCTATACCATCTATCACGATTACTGTATTAGAAAGATGCTATTTAATCCAGACTAGTGATGGCCGAACGGTTCGCCCGGCGGTCGTTTCGCGGCGAATTTCCGACTTTCGCCGTCCGCGGGTTCGAACGCCTTTTTCCGTCGTTCGCCCCGGCGGACTTACGTGTTTAATGTATACAAGAACTTTAACCTTTCGTGACACGTTTATCATGTGTTACAGGACAACCAATTGAGACATGACAGCTCATGGACACTTGGACATTCCCCCTAACCTATAAATACACCCGATCCGGTGGCCATTTTACATTCTTTCTTCTGTCACTGTAGGGAAAGGATCCTGTGTGGAGTAGGGACAGAGAAAACGCTAGCTATTTGGTACACAAAAGTTCTTTTCAGGACTGGTATAGGTGTTAGGTCAGCAGCCTGAGTTTCTTTTGTCAGTTTAGATAAAGGGACAGAGCGCTGTATGCTGCTATTTTAGGGACAGCTCAGCCAGATTAGTCTTTCTTCATCATCATCATCATCATCATCATTAGCTGTTACTATCAGGTCCACAAAAGAGCTGTTCCAGCTAATCGTTCCAGCCTACTCTTTTTTGCCAATTTGTATAGGGACAGGCAGGAAGCAGTGTTGTCAGGCAGTGAGGATAATTTTAAAGACTTGCTGTTACTATTAGTTCCACAAAGGTTCTTTTCAGGACTGGTATCAGTGGTACGGTAATAGGCTTGTACACGTATAATATTCTTTCTTCCAAATATAGAAAGAATATTATACTTGACTGCTGCCCTTCTGCTGCAGTCTGCTAATCATTCACAACTCACTTGTTCCACAAAGCTCTTTATCAGGACTGGTAACTTGGTCTGTCTAGGGTGCTACGGTACATAGGCTTGGGTGCGGTACAGTCTGCTGTTCTGTAAGGACCGCTATCGGTCCACAATACATAGGGTTGCCGTGCACTACTGCTGACCGCTGCCCTATACTGCAGCAGTCCTTCATTGGTATAGGGACTGACGTACAGTCTGCTAATCACTAACACACAACCTGCTTGGTCCACAAAAGTTCTTATAAGGACTGGTAACTTGGTATAGGGTGCTACGGTACATAGGCCTGAGTGCAGTACAGTCTGCTGTTCTGTAAGGACCGCTATCGGTCCACAATACATAGGGTTGCCGTGCACTACTGCTGACCGCTGCCCTATACTGCAGCAGTCCTTCAGCGGTATAGGGACTGACGCACAGTCTGCTAAACACTAACACACAACCTGCTTGGTCCACAAAAGTTCTTATAAGGACTGGTAACTTGGTATAGGGTGCTACGGTACATAGGCCTGAGTGCAGTACAGTCTGCTGTTCTGTAAGGACCGCTATCGGTCCACAATACATAGGGTTGACGTGCACTACTGCTGACCGCTGCCCTATACTGCAGCAGTCCTTCAGCGGTATAGGGACTGACGCACAGTCTGCTAAACACTAACACACAACCTGCTTGGTCCACAAAAGTTCTTATAAGGACTGGTAACTTGGTATAGGGTGCTACGGTACATAGGCCTGAGTGCAGTACAGTCTGCTGTTCTGTAAGGACCGCTATCGGTCCACAATACATAGGGTTGCCGTGCACTACTGCTGACCGCTGCCCTATACTGCAGCAGTCCTTCATTGGTATAGGGACTGACGTACAGTCTGCTAATCACTAACACACAACCTGCTTGGTCCACAAAAGTTCTTATAAGGACTGGTAACTTGGTATAGGGTGCTACGGTACATAGGCCTGAGTGCGTTACAGTCTGCTGTTCTGTAAGGACCGCTATCGGTCCACAATACATAGGGTTGCCGTGCACTACTGCTGACCGCTGCCCTATACTGCAGCAGTCCTTCATTGGTATAGGGACTGACGTACAGTCTGCTAATCACTAACACACAACCTGCTTGGTCCACAAAAGTTCTTATAAGGACTGGTAACTTGGTATAGGGTGCTACGGTACATAGGCCTGAGTGCGTTACAGTCTGCTGTTCTGTAAGGACCGCTATCGGTCCACAATACATAGGGTTGCCGTGCACTACTGCTGACCGCTGCCCTATACTGCAGCAGTCCTTCATTGGTATAGGGACTGACGTACAGTCTGCTAATCACTAACACACAACCTGCTTGGTCCACAAAAGTTCTTATAAGGACTGGTAACTTGGTATAGGGTGCTACGGTACATAGGCCTGAGTGCAGTACAGTCTGCTGTTCTGTAAGGACCGCTATCGGTCCACAATACATAGGGTTGCCGTGCACTACTGCTGACCGCTGCCCTATACTGCAGCAGTCCTTCAGCGGTATAGGGACTGACGCACAGTCTGCTAAACACTAACACACAACCTGCTTGGTCCACAAAAGTTCTTATAAGGACTGGTAACTTGGTATAGGGTGCTACGGTACATAGGCCTGAGTGCAGTACAGTCTGCTGTTCTGTAAGGACCGCTATCGGTCCACAATACATAGGGTTGACGTGCACTACTGCTGACCGCTGCCCTATACTGCAGCAGTCCTTCAGCGGTATAGGGACTGACGCACAGTCTGCTAAACACTAACACACAACCTGCTTGGTCCACAAAAGTTCTTATAAGGACTGGTAACTTGGTATAGGGTGCTACGGTACATAGGCCTGAGTGCAGTACAGTCTGCTGTTCTGTAAGGACCGCTATCGGTCCACAATACATAGGGTTGCCGTGCACTACTGCTGACCGCTGCCCTATACTGCAGCAGTCCTTCATTGGTATAGGGACTGACGTACAGTCTGCTAATCACTAACACACAACCTGCTTGGTCCACAAAAGTTCTTATAAGGACTGGTAACTTGGTATAGGGTGCTACGGTACATAGGCCTGAGTGCGTTACAGTCTGCTGTTCTGTAAGGACCGCTATCGGTCCACAATACATAGGGTTGCCGTGCACTACTGCTGACCGCTGCCCTATACTGCAGCAGTCCTTCATTGGTATAGGGACTGACGTACAGTCTGCTAATCACTAACACACAACCTGCTTGGTCCACAAAAGTTCTTATAAGGACTGGTAACTTGGTATAGGGTGCTACGGTACATAGGCCTGAGTGCGTTACAGTCTGCTGTTCTGTAAGGACCGCTATCGGTCCACAATACATAGGGTTGCCGTGCACTACTGCTGACCGCTGCCCTATACTGCAGCAGTCCTTCATTGGTATAGGGACTGACGTACAGTCTGCTAATCACTAACACACAACCTGCTTGGTCCACAAAAGTTCTTATAAGGACTGGTAACTTGGTATAGGGTGCTACGGTACATAGGCCTGAGTGCAGTACAGTCTGCTGTTCTGTAAGGACCGCTATCGGTCCACAATACATAGGGTTGCCGTGCACTACTGCTGACCGCTGCCCTATACTGCAGCAGTCCTTCAGCGGTATAGGGACTGACGCACAGTCTGCTAAACACTAACACACAACCTGCTTGGTCCACAAAAGTTCTTATAAGGACTGGTAACTTGGTATAGGGTGCTACGGTACATAGGCCTGAGTGCAGTACAGTCTGCTGTTCTGTAAGGACCGCTATCGGTCCACAATACATAGGGTTGACGTGCACTACTGCTGACCGCTGCCCTATACTGCAGCAGTCCTTCAGCGGTATAGGGACTGACGCACAGTCTGCTAAACACTAACACACAACCTGCTTGGTCCACAAAAGTTCTTATAAGGACTGGTAACTTGGTATAGGGTGCTACGGTACATAGGCCTGAGTGCAGTACAGTCTGCTGTTCTGTAAGGACCGCTATCGGTCCACAATACATAGGGTTGCCGTGCACTACTGCTGACCGCTGCCCTATACTGCAGCAGTCCTTCATTGGTATAGGGACTGACGTACAGTCTGCTAATCACTAACACACAACCTGCTTGGTCCACAAAAGTTCTTATAAGGACTGGTAACTTGGTATAGGGTGCTACGGTACATAGGCCTGAGTGCAGTACAGTCTGCTGTTCTGTAAGGACCGCTATCGGTCCACAATACATAGGGTTGCCGTGCACTACTGCTGACCGCTGCCCTATACTGCAGCAGTCCTTCAGCGGTATAGGGACTGACGCACAGTCTGCTAAACACTAACACACAACCTGCTTGGTCCACAAAAGTTCTTATAAGGACTGGTAACTTGGTATAGGGTGCTACGGTACATAGGCCTGAGTGCAGTACAGTCTGCTGTTCTGTAAGGACCGCTATCGGTCCACAATACATAGGGTTGCCGTGCACTACTGCTGACCGCTGCCCTATACTGCAGCAGTCCTTCATTGGTATAGGGACTGACGTACAGTCTGCTAATCACTAACACACAACCTGCTTGGTCCACAAAAGTTCTTATAAGGACTGGTAACTTGGTATAGGGTGCTACGGTACATAGGCCTGAGTGCGTTACAGTCTGCTGTTCTGTAAGGACCGCTATCGGTCCACAATACATAGGGTTGCCGTGCACTACTGCTGACCGCTGCCCTATACTGCAGCAGTCCTTCATTGGTATAGGGACTGACGTACAGTCTGCTAATCACTAACACACAACCTGCTTGGTCCACAAAAGTTCTTATAAGGACTGGTAACTTGGTATAGGGTGCTACGGTACATAGGCCTGAGTGCAGTACAGTCTGCTGTTCTGTAAGGACCGCTATCGGTCCACAATACATAGGGTTGACGTGCACTACTGCTGACCGCTGCCCTATACTGCAGCAGTCCTTCAGCGGTATAGGGACTGACGCACAGTCTGCTAAACACTAACACACAACCTGCTTGGTCCACAAAAGTTCTTATAAGGACTGGTAACTTGGTATAGGGTGCTACGGTACATAGGCCTGAGTGCAGTACAGTCTGCTGTTCTGTAAGGACCGCTATCGGTCCACAATACATAGGGTTGCCGTGCACTACTGCTGACCGCTGCCCTATACTGCAGCAGTCCTTCAGCGGTATAGGGACTGACGCACAGTCTGCTAAACACTAACACACAACCTGCTTGGTCCACAAAAGTTCTTATAAGGACTGGTAACTTGGTATAGGGTGCTACGGTACATAGGCCTGAGTGCAGTACAGTCTGCTGTTCTGTAAGGACCGCTATCGGTCCACAATACATAGGGTTGCCGTGCACTACTGCTGACCGCTGCCCTATACTGCAGCAGTCCTTCATTGGTATAGGGACTGACGTACAGTCTGCTAATCACTAACACACAACCTGCTTGGTCCACAAAAGTTCTTATAAGGACTGGTAACTTGGTATAGGGTGCTACGGTACATAGGCCTGAGTGCGTTACAGTCTGCTGTTCTGTAAGGACCGCTATCGGTCCACAATACATAGGGTTGCCGTGCACTACTGCTGACCGCTGCCCTATACTGCAGCAGTCCTTCATTGGTATAGGGACTGACGTACAGTCTGCTAATCACTAACACACAACCTGCTTGGTCCACAAAAGTTTTTATAAGGACTGGTAACTTGGTATAGGGTGCTACGGTACATAGGCCTGAGTGCAGTACAGTCTGCTGTTCTGTAAGGACCGCTATCGGTCCACAATACATAGGGTTGCCGTGCACTACTGCTGACCGCTGCCCTATACTGCAGCAGTCCTTCATTGGTATAGGGACTGACGTACAGTCTGCTAATCACTAACACACAACCTGCTTGGTCCACAAAAGTTTTTATAAGGACTGGTAACTTGGTATAGGGTGCTACGGTACATAGGCCTGAGTGCAGTACAGTCTGCTGTTCTGTAAGGACCGCTATCGGTCCACAATACATAGGGTTGCCGTGCACTACTGCTGACCGCTGCCCTATACTGCAGCAGTCCTTCATTGGTATAGGGACTGACGTACAGTCTGCTAATCACTAACACACAACCTGCTTGGTCCACAAAAGTTTTTATAAGGACTGGTAACTTGGTATAGGGTGCTACGGTACATAGGCCTGAGTGCAGTACAGTCTGCTGTTCTGTAAGGACCGCTATCGGTCCACAATACATAGGGTTGCCGTGCACTACTGCTGACCGCTGCCCTATACTGCAGCAGTCCTTCATTGGTATAGGGACTGACGTACAGTCTGCTAATCACTAACACACAACCTGCTTGGTCCACAAAAGTTTTTATAAGGACTGGTAACTTGGTATAGGGTGCTACGGTACATAGGCCTGAGTGCAGTACAGTCTGCTGTTCTGTAAGGACCGCTATCGGTCCACAATACATAGGGTTGACGTGCACTACTGCTGACCGCTGCCCTATACTGCAGCAGTCCTTCAGCGGTATAGGGACTAAGAGTTTTGTCACAGGGTGATTTAAAAAATGACAGGCAGAGGAAGAGGCAGGCCCTTCCGCAGGGGTGGTAGGGGTAGGGCAGGAGCAACAGCCTTGAGCCAAAGTGGGAAGTTGCAGAAGGTGCGTTCAATTACTTTAAAGGACGCACCAGACTTGGTTGAGTGGCTCACTCAGCCTTATTCTTCTGCACCCTCCTCATCCTCTCGATCTGCACCCTCTTCTTCACTCTCTGCTATGTGCACCCCCAAAGACACTACCACCAACAACACGACCACCACCACCACCACCACATACCTTCCGCTTGAGTCACTGGAATTATTTTCCGATCCATATCAAGAGGACATTTCTGATGCGCAGCCACTCTTGGTATTGGATCAGGAAGAGGAGGTAGCAACAAGCGCTACTCAGCAGTCTGACGCCAGTACCCAGATCAGCCCAAGGAGGAGGTTGGTCCCCGGTGTTGCTGCCTACTCTACTTATAGCGGTGGGGAAGGTGACGTTGATGATGACGTGTCTAGTGATGTCACGTGGGTGCCCACAAGAGAGGAAGAGGAGGGGAGTTCAGAGGGAGATATGGACCAGCAGATAGGGAGGAGAAGCAGCAATGACTTACATTGCACAGCAGGGACAAAGCAGACTGCAAATGTATCAGGAGCGAGTCATCGACCATGTACGGTCACATCTGGCGCTCCCAGGACACCGGCACATGGCTCCGCAGTGTGGGCTTTTTTTAACGTGTCCGCTGCTGACAATAGCGTTGCCATCTGCAATCTTTGCAGTCAACGCGTTAGTCGCGGTAAGCCCAATACTCACCTAGGGACGACCGCCTTAAGAAGGCACATGAGCAGCCATCACCGAGCCCAGTGGGAGCAACGGAACACACAAAGCCACACTGCAGGCTCTCACCGTCCAGCCTCGTCTTCTACTTCTCCTTCTCCTCTCTCCTCACAATTGTCCTCCACTCCACCTTCCATCACGCCAAGCTCACATTTTTCTGCAAAAAGGCAGGCTTCCGTGGGCCTAATGTTTGAGCGTAAAAAAATGATGACGCCGGATAACCCTCTTGCCCAACGGTTGGCGGCTGGCTTGTCAGAACTCATAGCCCGCCAACTACTGCCATATAAACTGGTGGACTCGGAGGCCTTTCGCAAATTTGTGGCCATTGGAACACCACAATGGAAGGTCCCAGGAAGGAAGTATTTCTCAGAGAAGGGCATCCCAGAGCTATATGGCCATGTTCAGCGGCAAGTGAATGTATCTCTGGCACACAGTGTCGGTGCCAAGATACATCTGACCACAGACACGTGGTCTAGCAAACACGGGCAGGGAAGGTATATCAGTTTTACTGCCCACTGGGTGAACCTTCTGACGGCCGTCAAGCATGTAACCCGTGGCACCCGTGTAGATTTGGTTTTACCGCCACGGATTGCATGCAGGCCTGACTCTTCTTCTCCTCCTCCTACTCCATCCTCCTCCCTCTCCTCCTCAGCTGCCTCCTCCTTTTCCGCTGCTAGCGTCTCTTCCACTGCACCGCCCAAGCTCCCCAGAACCTATTCCACATGCCAGGTGAGACGTTGCCATGCCGTGCTGCGTCTGTTGTGCCTGGAAGCAAAGAGCCACACTGGCCCGGCACTCCTTTCAGCTTTGCGTTCACAGGCAGATGAGTGGCTAACACCGCTCAATTTGACAGTTGGTAAAGTGGTGTGTGACAACGGTGCCAATCTGCTTAGCGCATTGAAACAGGGCAAAATCACGCACGTGCCGTGCATGGCACACGTCTTAAACTTGGTCGTGCAGCGATTCCTTGTCAAATACCCTGGGGTCCAGGACATCTTGCGGCAGGCAAGGAAAATCTCGGCCCATTTCAGAAGATCTTACACGGCCATGGCTCGCCTTGCTGACATTCAGCGGCGACACCATCTGCCGGTCAGACGTCTTATTTGCGATTGCCCGACGCGATGGAACTCAACCTTCTATATGCTTGATAGGCTGCTCCAGCAGAAACGTGCAGTTAACGTCTACCTGTATGAACTCTGCGAAAGAAACGGTTCTGGGGAGCTGGGTTTTTTTTCACCGCGCCAGTGGCTGCTCATGCGCGACACATGCAGACTTCTGCGGCCATTTGAGGAGATCACCAAACTGGTCAGTCGCAGCCATGGCGCCATCAGTGACATGGTACCTTATGCCTTCTTTCTGGAGCGTGCATTGCGTCGTGTCATTGATCAGGCTGTGGAGGAGCAGGAGCGGGAAGATGAGGAAGTCGCAATGCTGGATGAATTCCCAGGGGGGGCTACTCTATCTGAGACAAGTCAACAACAGGAGTCTGATGAGGAGTCAGAGGAGGATGGTGCCGGGGCGGATGAGCAGGAGCAAGAAGAGCATGCTTTAAACCTTTCTGGGATCCCTGTTGTGCGAGGATGGGGAGAGGAGAATGAAGAGGACGACATTATCCTGGATGATGAGCAGGAGCCAGGCCACCACACCGCTTCCACTTTAGTGCAAATGGGGGCCTTCATGCTCCAGTGTTTTAATAGGGACCCCCGTATAAAAAGCATGAGGGTCAAGGACCAGTACTGGGTGGCAACGTACTTAGACCCCCGGTACAAACACAAAATGGCGGAAATGTTACCGCCGTCGCAGAGGGCTGTCAGAATGCAGCACTTCCAGGCCTTGCTTCGAGAAATGCTGCATTCTGCTTTTGCGTGCGCTGGCAGAGGAGCAATTCCCACTCCCAGAGAAGGATTTGCGGGTACCAATCCAACAGCGCCTGCAAGAAGAGGCCGGTTTGAAGATGTGTTGGTGACTTCGGATATGAGGTCATTCTTTCAGCCGACCCATCGACAGGTGTCATCCGGATCCAGCATCAGGGAACGCCTAGACCGTCAGGTGTCCGACTACATTGGGTTAACGGCCGATGTGGACGCTCTGAGGAGTGATGAACCCCTAGACTACTGGGTGGGCAGGCTTGACCTCTGGCCAGAGCTTGCCCAATTTGCAATCGAACTGTTGGCTTGCCCCTCATCCAGTGTCCTGTCCGAAAGGACGTTCAGCGCAGCAGGGGGGATTGTGACCGATAAGCGTACTCGCCTAGCTCACCACAGTGTTAACTACCTCACATTTCTAAAAATGAATGAGGCATGGATCTCGGAGGAATTCAACACATGTGATCAGTAGACCATGTATATGTCTATAAACAATTTTTGGAATCAAGCACACAGACCTTCTTAATTCATTTGGCTCACTTCCCTGACCCAAAAAAGCACACCGTACTATATGCCCCTACCCTCCTCTTTGAAGAGGTTGAGCGGTGTCATATTTCTACTGGGGCTGCTTATTATGAGGGGTTCCCACCATCCCTGTGCTGTGCTGACTTCCTCCTGGGTGTTCTTATTATGAGGGGCTCCCACCATCCCTGTGCTGTGCTGACTTCCTCCTGGGGGTTCTTATTATGAGGGGATCACACCATCCCTGTGCTGTGCTGACTTCCTCCTGGGGGTTCTTATTATGAGGGGATCACACCATCCCTGTGCTGTGCTGACTTCCTCCTGGGGGTTCTTATTATGAGGGGATCACACCATCCCTGTGCTGTGCTGACTTCCTCCTGGGGCTGCTTACGGTGCTGCTGTCAGCGCTGTATGTCACGGAGCTGCTGTCAGCGCTGTATGTCACGGAGCTGCTGTCAGCGCTGTATGTCACGGAGCTGCTGTCAGCGCTGTATGTCACGGAGCTGCTGTCAGCGCTGTATGTCACGGAGCTGCTGTCAGCGCTGTATGTCACGGAGCTGCTGTCAGCGCTGTATGTCACGGAGCTGCTGTCAGCGCTGTATGTCACGGTGCTGCTGTCAGCGCTGTATGTCACGGAGCTGCTGTCAGCGCTGTATGTCACGGAGCTGCTGTCAGCGCTGTATGTCACGGAGCTGCTGTCAGCGCTGTATGTCACGGAGCTGCTGTCAGCGCTGTATGTCACGGAGCTGCTGTCAGCGCTGTATGTCACGGTGCTGCTGTCAGCGCTGTATGTCACGGAGCTGCTGTCAGCGCTGTATGTCACGGAGCTGCTGTCAGCGCTGTATGTCACGGTGCTGCTGTCAGCGCTGTATGTCACGGAGCTGCTGTCAGCGCTGTATGTCACGGTGCTGCTGTCAGCGCTGTATGTCACGGAGCTGCTGTCAGCGCTGTATGTCACGGAGCTGCTGTCAGTGCTGTATGTCACGGAGCTGCTGTCAGCGCTGTATGTCACGGAGCTGCTGTCAGCGCTGTATGTCACGGAGCTGCTGTCAGCGCTGTATGTCACGGTGCTGCTGTCAGCGCTGTATGTCACGGAGCTGCTGTCAGCGCTGTATGTCACGGAGCTGCTGTCAGTGCTGTATGTCACGGAGCTGCTGTCAGCGCTGTATGTCACGGAGCTGCTGTCAGCGCTGTATGTCACGGAGCTGCTGTCAGCGCTGTATGTCACGGTGCTGCTGTCAGCGCTGTATGTCACGGAGCTGCTGTCAGCGCTGTATGTCACGGAGCTGCTGTCAGCGCTGTATGTCACGGAGCTGCTGTCAGCGCTGTATGTCACGGAGCTGCTGTCAGCGCTGTATGTCACGGAGCTGCTGTCAGCGCTGTATGTCACGGTGCTGATGTCAGTGCTCTGTATTACGGTGCTGCTGTCAGTGCTCTGTATCTCCTGCACCCTCTTGTTTGCCTACCCTGGTCCCTGACCTTCCCTCTCCTCCATTGCCTTCATTAGCTCCATAGTCCTGAATTGTCAGAACAATTTCCCAAATAAAAAAAAAATGCTTGTAGTTATCGATCCCAAATTCACCTCATACATGTATTATGCTATTGTCCAGGTGGTGGGACTACGTGCTACCCCCTAATAATTACCCCGTGGCCGCAAATTCGACCTAAAGGTTTGCGAAATTCGCCTCCCATTGAAGTCAATGGAGCCCGCGGCGAACGGTCGTTTTCGCGAACGTTTGTGCCCGTTCGCGTTTCGCGTTCGCGAAACGTCCCGTCGGAAGTTCGTCCATCACTAATCCAGACATCACATAAAAGATTTGTTGCTCACTGTCGTTAATGTGAAGATGGCCTCTGAAGCGTGAATAAACATAATCGTTTTTGCCATGCTTCATCAGAGCAAGATCTGGTAACATATTCCAGCCAGAGCACTGCCTGTTCTACAGTAGCCAGTCCAGGAGTGCTCTGTGATTCATCATGTAATATGGGGTCTGAAATTCATTGTTTTTAAAGAACTGTATGCTAAAATATATAACCAAAGTATTATAGGAAAACTTTACAAATAGGAACCACTCAAGAGACTGTATCAAGAAGGGAAAGCAAAGCTACTACTGCATCAACTTGTTAATACCTTTGTCCTTTTGTCCTTTAAGGACCCCTGGCTAAGCCATCAGCCAGCTCCAGATGGGAGATTTGGAGGCTGGGGAAGAGTCAAGGATAAGGGAAGCAGCCAGATTCCACTGGGTATTGAAGGGAACATGCCTCTAGGTGTGACATCACTCCAAGATGGCTGAGAACCAAAAAACAACGTAAAAAGGACAGCAGTAAGCTGACAATCAGCACACTAGGTTATACAATTGTGGTTTGTTCTCATGTTTAAGGTCCTGACTTTTGTCAATGTGTACTTTAAAATTAGTCTTTGCTTTGCTCATGCAGGGCAAAATAAAGTGCCTTGAAAATGTATTCATACCCCTTGAAATGTTCCACATACATGCATTTTATTGGGATTTTGTGTGATAGACCAACACAAAGTGGTATATAATTGTGAAGTGAAAGGAAAATGATAAATGGTTTTCTAAATTTTTTACAAATAAATATCTGAAAAGTGTGTTGTGCATTTGTTTTCAGCCACCATGAGTCAATACTTTGCCACCTTTCACTCCAATTACAGCAGCAAGTCTCTTTGGTGATATCTCTACTAGCTTTGCATATCTAGAGTAAAATTTTTGCCAATCCTCTTTTGCAAAATAGCTTTTTTCAAGTCTTGCCACAGACCCTCAATTGTATTTAGGTTTGGACTTTGACTGGGCCAATCTAACACATGAATATGCTATGATCTAAAACATTCCATTGTAGCTTTGGCTGTATGTTTAGGGTCGTTGTCCTGCTGGAAGGTGAAATTCCGCTCCAGTCTCAAGTCTTTTGCAGACTCTTAAGCCGCGTACACACGGGCGGACTGTCTGGCCAACTTAGTCCGCCGAAACACATTTCAGCGGACAGTCCGCTCGTGTGTGGGCTTCAGCGGACTTTTTCAGCCTGCAGTCTGGCGGACTAAGTATTTCGGAATTTCCGTAATACTGTCCGTCGGACTCGCATTTCGGCGGACAATCCCCCCGTGTGTATGCCAGTCCGCCGTACTTTTGAAATGAGCGGACTTTTCCCGCCCGGAGAAAAGTCCGCTCATTTCGAGCGGGTATCCAGGTAGGCGGGGCCCGCGAAGGAGACGTCGCTGGCCCCGCTGCCTGGTATGGTCCTAAAGGGGAACCCCAACGCCGAAAAAAATCGGCGTGGGGTCCCCCCCAAGTCCACAACAGACCCTTTTCCGAGCACGCTACCCGGCCGGCCAGGAAAGGGGGGCGAGCGAGCGCCCCCCCTCCTGAGCCGTACCAGGCCGCGTGCCCTCAACATGGGGGGGTGCCCCCCTACCCCAAAGCACCTTGTCCCCATGTTGATGAGGACAAGGGCCTCTTCCCGACAACCCTGGCCGTTGGTTGTCGGGGTCTGCGGGCGGGGGGCTTATCGGAATCCGGGAGCCCCCTTTAATAAGGGGGCCCCCGAATACCGGCCCCCCACCCTATGTGAATGAGTATGGGGTACAATGTACCCCTACCCATTCACCTGTAAAATAAAAGTACCAAAAAAAACACAACACACGAGATAAAATACTTTATTGCACAGCTCCGGGGGTCTTCCGTCTTCGGGGGTCTTCTCGCCGGACTCCTCCGCTATCTTCTTGTAGCTCTTTTGCTAGCGGAGGAGTCCGGCTTTCTTCCTCGCCGCCGGCCTCTTCTCCCGACTTCGGGGGTCTTGTCCCCCTCTTCGGTTCTTCTGCCGGGCCACCGCGTTGATGTCACATGGGGACTATGACATCGTAAGGGGGCGGGGTCACCATGTGACACCAACCCATGTGACATAAAGCCATGTGACACCGCCCCATTGTCCCTATATAAGTGGCCGCGCAGTGCGTCCCTGGCATTCCGGCCGGAGAGATCATCGAGGCAACATCTCCTGGAGAAGAAGAAGAAGAACGGAAGGTGGCGGCGGCGACAGAAGACCGGGCCACCGCCTGTAAAAGAGCTATAAGAAGGCGCGGTGGCCTGGCAGCCTCCTCCGCTAGCAAAAGAGCTACAAGAAGATAGCGGAGGAGTCCGGCGAGAAGACCCCCAAAGACGGAAGACCCCCGGAGCTGTGCAATAAAGTATTTTATCTCGTGTGTTGTGTTTTTTTTGGTACTTTTATTTTACAGGTGAATGGGTAGGGGTACATTGTACCCCATACTCATTCACATAGGGTGGGGGGCCGGTATCCGGGGGCCCCCTTATTAAAGGGGGCTCCCGGATTCCGATAAGCCCCCCGCCCGCAGACCCCGACAACCAACGGCCAGGGTTGTCGGGAAGAGGCCCTTGTCCTCATCAACATGGGGACAAGGTGCTCTGTGGCGTTGGGGTTCCCCTTTAAGTCCATACCAGGCGGCGGGGTCAGCGGCGTCTCCTTCGCGGGCCCCGCCTACCTGGAGACGCGCTCGAAATGAGCGGACTTTCCTCCGCGTGTGTGGGCGAGTCCGTTCATTTCAAAAGTAGGACGGATAGTATGGCGGACTTAGTACGCCGTATTAGTCCGCTCAAAAAGTGGTGTGTGTGGTCAAGTTCGTTCATTCGAAAGTATGACGGACTGTCCGTCGGATTGTCTGACGGACTAAGTTGGCCAGACAGTCCGCCCGTGTGTACGCGGCTTCACAGGTTTTCTTCTAAGATTTCCCTGAATTTAGTTCCATCCCTCTTCCCATCAATGCTGACCAGCTCCCCTATCCCTGCTGAAGAAAATCATCCCAACAGCATGATACTGCCACCACCATGTTTCACGGTGGGGGATGGTGTGTTCAGGTGATGTGCAGTGTTAATTTTCCACCACATATAGCGTTTTGCTTGTAGGCCAAAAAGTTCAATTTTGGTCTCATCTGACCAGAGCGCCTTCTTCCACATGTTGGCTGTGTCCCCCACATGGCTTTTCCCAAAAATGCAAACAGGACTACTTATGGCTTTCTTTCAACAATTACTTTTTTTTATTAGTTGTCCTGTAGATCTCTGCAGCTCCTCCAGCATTACCATGGGCCTCTTGGCTGCTTCTCTGATTAATGCTCTCCTTGCCCGGCCTGTAAGTTTAGGTGGACGGCCATAACTTGGTAGGTTTACAGATGTGTGTACTCTTTCCATTTTTAAATGATGGATTGAACAGTGCTCCATGAGATGTTCAAATCTTGGGATATTTTTTTATACCCTAACCCTGCTTTAAACTTCTCCACAACTTTATCCCTTTATCTATGACCTGTCTGGTGTGTTCCTTGGCCTTCATGATGTTGCTTGTTCACTAATATTCTCTAACAAATCAATGAGGGCTTCACAGAACAGCTGTATTTATACTGAGATTAAATTACACACAGGTGGACTCTATCTACTAGTTAGGTGACTTATAAAGGCAATTGGTTCCAATAGATTTAAGTTAGGCATATCAGAGTAAACGGGGCTTAATACAAATGCACGCTACACAGATATTTATGTGTAAAAATGTTTTTAAACCATTTATCATTTTCCTTCCACTTCACAATTATGTGCCACTTTGTGTTGGTCTATTACATAAAATCCCAATAAAATACATTTACGTTTTTGGTTGTACCATGATAAAATGTGGAAAATTTCAAGGGATATGAATACTTTTTCAAGGTACTGTAACAGCTTCACTTTAATGACACCAACGTCAGCAGCATATATTTACCTTCCTTTATCGCCGCATCATTTGGCCACCAAGAGCAAAGAAAAAGAGATGGGGGAACATTTAAGGTGGCACAGTGGTGTAGTGGTTAGCACTCTCACCTACCAACCACAACACTACCTGCCTGGAGTTTGCATGTTCTTCCTGTGCCTGTGTGGGTTTCTTCTGGGTACTCTGGTTTCCTCCCACACTCCAAAGACATGAAGGTAGGTAAATTGGCCCTAGTATATGAATGGGGACCTTGGATTGTGGGCTCCTTGAGTCTAGTGACTAATGTACAGGGATAGGGACAATTGTAGACACTCACTCAGGATGGACTGGTGACTTTATTCAAACTTACTAACTATGTATGTAACTTACTTGCCTCCCATGTGACATTGCTGATTGGCCATTTAGTGAAAGGGAAAGGTGCCCTGGCTGTGTGTAAATTCCTAGTCTGAGCTCTTCCTCACTACCAGTCAGCTAATGAAGTGGTGAGGGTAAAGAAAGGACGGTAAGTAGGTTCAACTGTTGGGCCAGCATTACGGTTACACTGTTGCTTGGCTCTGTATGGTTCACTTTAAAGATGTATATAAGGGATTTGGTAATAATTATGTCATTCTTTATTGAATTCTGATAAATGATGGAAGAGACCAGCTATGGGTATTTCCTAAGAGCTAGTTGTCAGCTAAAACTGTTGTCAGCAGATGGTGGAAGAGCCTCACTGAAGTTAATGCTCTAAAAGTGGCTGGCCTTCACCAGAGCCCCTGGTAATAGGGTTGGACATGTGTAGTAGGACTATTTCAGCACTGTGCCCCTCAAGGTGGGTTAAAGCTGGCCATTGATGGATAATTATTATTTCATTTTTTTTCATTCAATCACAAACAATATGGATGGTGGCATTCCCTCTGCCGGGACACTGTATTCTGATACTGGGACTCACCGCTGTCAGAATACACTGCTCACCAGCTGCAGGCGCTGATTGACAAAAAATTTCCCATCAAGAGAGTTTAACTATTCCCACCCTTTCCTGCCAGATCTGCCATTCGGAGAAGCTGTATTACAGTTTCAGTGATAGATACAGGATCTCTGAATGGGGGAAGATGGATGATTGATAGCTCCTCCCCCTCAATTCGCTCCTGTGTCGTTGACAACCCAATGGAAGATTCCGACAGCGGCAGTGGGTGGAAAAGCAGGATGGAGGAAAATATTATACTTATTATAATAAGTTATAATATTTACTTATAATATATACTTATATTTACATTTATATTTACTTATAATAATATATACTTATAATAGGTATAATTAATTAATTAAATTATACTAACTGTAAGTTATGTCCCTTGTACTGATATATAAATTTTTAATTTTAACTATTCTTTAACCCAATATTTTTACTCATACAATACCATATAGTGATGTATGGTATATGGTCCATTGTTTTTTAACAGAATACAACGAGCATATTTTTTTCGTATGGTTACTTAGCCTCCTCGCGCCCGCCCTATAGCCGAATGACGGCCGTAGAGCAGGCACTTTCGTCCGGGAGGCCGTCCCTGGACGTTCTGTTATTTACTTCCGCAATGCGCGCCGCCACGGGCGTGCATCGGGGAAGTTCTGTGTTTGCCGTGTCTCCCGGGGACAGGCAAACACAGATCGCTGTAAACGGCCAATCACAGCGGCCGTTTACAGCGAGATCGGCGTGTCCAATGGGAGATGATCTCATATGTAAACATATGAGATCATCTCTCAGCACCGCTCTCCCTCCTCACACAGACAGCGTGTGAGGAGGGAGAGATGAACGGCTGCAGTGGCCGTGAGTGTAAAAAAAAAAAAAAGTAAAACAAAAGTGCCATCCTGCCCCAGTGCCATCCTGCCCCAGTGCCATCCTGCCCCAGTGCCATCCGCCCCAGTGTTACCTGCCCCCAGTGCTATCTGTCCCCAGTGCCACCTGTTGTCAGTGCCATTTGTCCCCAGTGCCATCTGTCATCAGTGCCACATAGTGCCATCTGTCATCAGTGCTACATAGTTTCATAGTTAGTTAGGTTGAATAAAGACACCAGTCCATCCAGTTCAACCTGAGTGAGTGTCTACAATGGTCCCTTTCCCTGTACATTGCTACACCCACATTGGTCCCTATCCTCAAGGAGTCCACAATCCAAGGTCCGCATTCATATACTAGGGCCAATTTTGGACAGAAGCCAATTAACCACTTTCAGACCGGACCATTTTGCTGGTAAATGACCAGAGGTCTTTTTACACTTTGGCACTGCGCTGCTTTAACTGGTAATTGCGCGGTCATGCAATGTTGTACCCAAACAAAATTTGCGTCCTTTTCTTACCACAAATAGAGCTTTCTTTTGATGGTATTTGATTGCCTCTGCGATTTTTATTTTTTGCGATATAAACGTAAAAAGACCGCAAATTTTGAAAAAAAATGATATTTTCTACTTTTTGTTATTAGAAAAATCCAATAAACTCAATTTTAGTCATACATTTAGGCCAACATGTATTCAGCCACATGTCTTTGGTAAAAAAAAAGTCAATAATTGTATATTTATTGGTTTGCGCAAAAGTTGTCACATCTACAAACTAAGGTACGTTTTCTGGAATTTACGCAGCTTTTAGTTTACGACTGCCTATCTCATTTCTTGAGGTGCTAAAATGGCAGGGCAGTACAAAACCCCCCCAAATGACACCATTTTGGAAAGTAGACCCCCTAAGGAAATTGATAAGAGGCATGTTGAGCCCATTGAATATTTTATTTTTTTGCCTCAAGCGATTGAATAATGACAAAAAAAAAAATTTTTTTTTTGTTTTACACAAAGTTGTCACTAAATGATATATTGCTCACACATGCTATGGGCGTATGTGAAATGACACCCCAAAATAAATTCTGCTGCTTCTCCTGAGTACGGGGATACTACATATGTGGGACTTTTTGGGAGCCTAGCCGCGTACGGGGCCCCGAAAACCAAGCACCGCCTTCAGGCTTTCTAAGGGCGTAAATTTTTGAGTTCACTTCTCACTACCTATTACAGTTTTGAAGGCCATAAAATGCCAAGATGGCACAAAACCCCCACAAATGACCCCATTTTAGAAAGTAGACACCCCAAGCTATTTGCTGAGAGGCATGTTGAGTTCATGGAATATTTTATATTTTGCCACAAGTTGCGGGAAAATTACAAACTTTTTTTTTTTTTTTCACAAAGTTGTCACTAAATGATATATTGCTCATGCATGCCATGGGCATATGTGAAATGACACCCCAAAATAAATTCTGCTGCTTCTCCTGAGTACGGGGATACCACATATGTGGGACTTTTTGGGAGCCTAGCCGCGTACGGGGCCCCGAAAACCAAGCACCGCCTTCAGGCTTTCTAAGGGCGTTACAGTTTTGAAGGCCATAAAATGCCAAGATGGCACAAACCCCCCCCAAATGACCCCATTTTGGAAAGTAGACACCCCTAAATTTAGGGGTACACTAGTGAGACTAGGTAATAAATGGCGGGTGCCCTGAAACTATAAAAAAATAACTAACCAACCAGCGTCACCTGTAACAGTTATATGGTGATCACTGGTGAAAGGGTTAACTAGGGGGCAATCAGGGGGCTTTATGCGGTAGTATATGGGGGTCCCTGGCGCTATAAAAAGCTGCGGCGAACCTAAATACCTACCTGCCTAACTAGCGTCACCTGTGACACTAATACAGCGATCAGAAAAACGATTGCTTATTAGGCTGGGTTCACACTGGAGCGATGCGGGAACGCCACGAATGCGCGGCAGGTTCCCGCATCGCATGCCTCCCGGCGGCAGTTCACACTGCCCTATGCGAACTGCTGGGAGTGTCAGTGAAATGTTACTGACACCCCCAGATCAGTTCGCATATCGCAGTGCGATCTGCAAACTCGGATCGCATGGTGTGAACACCCATGCGATCCGATTCTGCTGCGGGCCAAAAAAAGGGTCCCGTGCGAATTTGCGGCGGGTGCGGCGGGTGTGGCGGGTGCGGCGGGTGCGGCGAATGGCTGAACTCGAATCGCACAGAGATCGGATGTGATTTGCACTGCAGTGCGGTGCGAATCACATCCGTTCTCATAAACCGCTGCAATGTGAACCCAGCCTTAGTGACACTGGCGACGGGGGGTGATCACGGGGTTAAACCTTTATTGGGGGGGTTAGGGGGGTACCTTAGAACTAAAGGGGGCTAACCCTAACTGCCCTAACAGTTATTAGTCACAAATGACACCCGCCGGGTGATCAGGGGGTTAAACCTTTATTAGGTAATAAATGGCGGGTGCCCTGAAACTATAAAAAAATAACTAACCAACCAGCGTCACCTGTAACAGTTATATGGTGATCACTGGTGAAAGGGTTAACTAGGGGGCAATCAGGGGGCTTTATGCGGTAGTATATGGGGGTCCCTGGCGCTATAAAAAGCTGCGGCGAACCTAAATACCTACCTGCCTAACTAGCGTCACCTGTGACACTAATACAGCGATCAGAAAAACGATCGCTTATTAGGCTGGGTTCACACTGGAGCGATGCGGGAACGCCACGAATGCGCGGCGGGTTCCCGCATCGCATGCCTCCCGGCGGCAGTTCACACTGCCCTATGCGAACTGCTGGGAGTGTCAGTGAAATGTTACTGACACCCCCAGATCAGTTCGCATATCGCAGTGCGATCTGCAAACTCGGATCGCATGGTGTGAACACCCATGCGATCCGATTCTGCTGCGGGCCAAAAAAAGGGTCCCGTGCGAATTTGCGGCGGGTGCGGCGGGTACGGCGAATGGCTGAACTCGAATCGCACAGAGATCGGATGTGATTTGCACTGCAGTGCGGTGCGAATCACATTCGTTCTCATAAACCGCTGCAATGTGAACCCAGCCTTAGTGACACTGGCGACGGGGGGTGATCACGGGGTTAAACCTTTATTGGGGGGGTTAGGGGGGTACATTAGAACTAAAGGGGGCTAACTCTAACTGCCCTAACAGTTATTACAGTCACAAATGCAATGCAAAAAAAAAAAAAAAATGACATTGGTGTCACTGTGACTGGGGGGCAGGGGTAATTGGGGGGGTGATCGGGGGGGTGTGAGTGTGCCTGGCATGTTCTACTGTGTGTGTAGAGTGTTGGTGCAACTCACCGATTCGCTCTCCTCCGTGTCGGAACGAAAAATACCGACACGGAGGAGAGAATACATCACTTCCTCTCCTGTGTTTACATTACAGGAGAGGAAGTGATGTCACGGGGATTTCTATTCGTCGGGAGCGATCGCGAGGGGGTGGCCATGAATGAATGGCCGCCCCCTCGTCCCGGATCGCTCCCGGACGAAAACCGACCGCCGCAGGCACCGGGCGGGGGCCCGATCGGGCCCCCGACCCGCGGGAGGCAAGGGACGTACATGTAAGCCCTTATGCCTGCCCGTGCCATTCTGCCGACGTACATCGGCGTGCGGCGGTCGGCAACTGGTTAACCTACCTGCATGTCTTTGGATTGTGGGAGGAAACCGGAGTACCCGGAGGAAACCCACGCAGGCAGAGGGATAACATGCAAACTCCAGGCAGGTAGTGTCATGGTTGGGATTTGAACCAGTGACCTTCTTACTGCTAGGTGAGAGTGCTAACCACCACGTATCAGTGCCATCTGTCAGTGCCACGTATCAGTGCCATCTGTCAGTGCCACCTGTCAGTGTCACGTGCCATCTGTTGTCAGTGTCACGTGTCATCAATGGCACTTATCAGTGCCATCTGTCATCAGTGTCATGCGTCATCGGTGCCACGTATTAGTGCCATCTGTCATCGGTGGCACGTATTAGTGCCACGTATTAGTGCCACATGTCTTCAGTGCCACATATTAGTGCCACGTGTCATCAGTGCCACGCATAAATGCCACGTGTCATCAGTGCCACGTATAAGTGCCATCTGTCATCAGTGCCACATATTAGTGCCATCTGTCATCAGTGCCACGTGTCATCATTGCCACGTATAAGTGTCATCATTGCCACGTATCAGTGCCATCTGTCATCAGTGTCACGTGTCATTGTCCTGGTGCTCCAGGGCCTTCAAAAGTGTAATAGGTAGTCAACAAGTTAGATGTGTAATTTATGTTCCTAGAACACCTGATGGCGCTCCCTGCATGTTGGGTCTCTCTAAGTGGCCAGGCTGTGAAAAAGTCCCACACATGTGGTATTGTAATACTCAGGAGGAGTAGCAGAATTTTTTTGGGGGTGTCATTTGTGGTATACACATGCCATGTGAGAGAAATAACCTATTGCAATGACAATTTTGTGGAAAAAAATAAAAAAAATGAAAAATCTTAATTTTGCAAAGAATTGTGGGAAACAAAATGACAACATCAAAAAGCTCACTATGCCTCTTACTAAATACATTGGAATGTCTACTTTCCAAAAAGGGGTCATTTGGGGGGTATTTGTACTTTTCTGACTTGTTCGGGTCACAAGAAATGAGATCGGCCACCAGTACATCAGATGTGATCAATTTTGTGAGATTCGCACCACAGCTTGTAGACTTTCTAACTTTCACAAAGACCAAATAATATCCACTAATTTGGGTTATTTTTACCAAAGATATGTAGCAGTATAAATTGTGGCCAAAACTTATGAAGAAAAATTTATAATTTGCATAATTCTGTCACAGAAACAAAGAAATATGCGTTTTTTCAAAAAATAAAAACCCCAGAGGTGATCAAATACCACCAAAAGAAAGCTCTATTTGTGGGGAAAAAAAGGACAAAAAATTCATTTGGGTACAGTGTTGCATGACTGAGTAATTGTCATTCAAAGTGTGAGAGCACCGAAAGCTGAAAATTGGTCTGGGCAGGAAGGGTGTTTAAGTGCCCAGTAAGCAAGTGATTAAAGTATAACTAAAGGCACATTTTTAAATTTTGTATACAGTGGAGAGGGATTAGACCCCCTGTCAATTTTTAATGCTGTCTGTGCTCCCGTTAAGGAGATTCGCTCTCTCTATTTGTCCTGTTTACCATTATCATTGAAAGTAAAGGTAAAAGAAAATCCCAAATGTTGGGCTGTCCCCACACAAGTAATAGAGGGGGAATCTTCTAATGGGGACACTAGTTTTGGTGACCTGGAGGTTCCCAAGGAATTCCTTTAATTTACAGGGATTTTCTCTCACTTCTTGTTTGGTTAGGGGACAGGAAGCGAAGGGAACTCTCTGCAACTTGACACAGATGAAAAAATAAAATCTAACAGGGGTTATAACTCTCCCTTCCTCTATCCAAAAAAAAATACTTCTACTTCATAAATTACTATATTTTATACACTTTGTGAATATGGTTAATAGGTTATAGTATCTAAATAGTAACATATATTGTAAAAACAGCAGGAAAAGAATTGTGGTCTGTGCTAATATGACTGAAGGGATGATGGTATCAGTATTGACTTGATGGAAGTTACCATATGAAAGTGAGTACATTACAGTATTCTGTAAACCGGAATTAGCTCTTGTGTGGGCTTATATCCAGCAGATTGAATAGGTGCTTGCCTCAGAAGACCCTGAATGTATAGACCAGAAAAAAGACGGGAAGAAGAGGTAACAGAGCCAGTAACGTGCAAACTGGGAAAGGGAGATGGACACAGATTAGCACTTCTCATTGTTCATAGCGAGACCACTTAACCACAGCTCAACACAGAAGGTAAACCTACCTTTCACCTGTATATCAGTGCTCACAATCTACGATTTTTTAGAAGCTCTTTCACACCCTTTCCATCCTTAATTAATTACAGCTATTGGTATTCATGTGCCGCTTCCCTTATTTAAAGCTAAAGAACAAGTTTGAGGGGGCTTAATTTCTTATTAATTGCCCCTGGGAGCCCAGAGTTTGTCACCAAAAATTGATATGAAATTAGGAACTGCAAAAAATATGCCACAGCTTATCCAAGTCTGTAATTAATTATCAAATATTTTTCATATGAAAGAGGCACCTATTGCAAAAGAGAAACTCCTTCAATTGGCGCAGTGCTTTCTAAATGTTGAGTTTAAATCCTCATTAGTAATTTAATTAACTTTTAAATGAAAGATGCCTAAAATAACATTGCTGCCAATGTCAAACAGGATATGAGTGTATGTGGAACACATGCAATGTGACAGATGCATTGTGTACAGAAAAAATAAATTAATGAAATACATGTCATCGTGAGTCAGTAAGCCCGCACGTTTATCTATTTGTGTAAAAAAGGGGGGGGGGGGGGTTCTTGCTTAAAAGCTCCATCCAATCTAATTTTACTTGATTAAAGGGAATATATAGTGGTTTTGTATATATTTTTTGCATACATTTAACAAATATTTTTTCATAAATTTCTATTTTCTGAAGACATTTATGTTGTTTGATATATATAAGGTTATACCTTATTTCATAGCTATATATATATATATATATATATATATATATATATATATATATACATACATACATACACACAGTATCTCATAAAAGTGAGTACACCCCTCACGTTTTTGTAAATATTTTATTATAATTTTTCATGTGACAACACTGAAGAAATTACACTTTGCTACAATGTAAAGTAATGAGTGTACAGCTTGTATAACAGTGTAAATTTGCTGTCTCCTCAAAATAACTCAACACACAGCCATTAATGTCTAAACCACTGGCAACAAAAGTGAGTACACCCCTGAGTGAAAATGTCCAAATTGGGACGAATTAGCCATTTTCCCTCCCCGGTGTCATGTGACTTGTTAGTGTTACAAGGTCTAAGGTGTGAATGGGGATCAGGTGTGTTGAATTTGGTGTTATTGCGTTCACTCTCTCATACTGACCACTGGAAGTTCAACATGGCACCTCATGACAAAGAACTCTCTGAGGATCTGAAAAAAATAATTTTTGGTCTATATAAAGATGACCTGGGCTATAAGAAGATTGCCAAGACCCGGAAACTGAGCTGCAGCACGGTGGCCAAGACCATACAGCGGTTTACCAGGACAGGTTCCACTCAGAACAGACCTCGCCATGGTCAACCAAAGAAGTTGAGTGCACGTGCTCAGCGTCATATCCAGAGGTTGTGTTTGGGAAATAGACGTATGCATTCTGCCAGCATTGCTGCAGAGGTTGAAGGGGTGGGGAGTCAGCCTGTCAGTGCTCAGACCATACACTGCAGAAGGAAGTCTCTTCTAAGAGGATGTATAAGAAATCCAGCAAGCAGTTTGCTAAAGACCAGCAGACTAAGGACATGGATTACTGGAACCAATGGTCTGATGGTGTCAAGCATGTGTGGCGGCAAATAGGTGAGGTGTACAAAGACAAGTGTGTCTTGCCTACAGTCAAGCATGGTGGTGGGAGTGTCATGGTCTGGGGCTGCATGAGTGCTACCGGGACTGGAGCGCTACAGTTCATTGAGGGAACCATGAATGCCGACATGTACTGTAACATATTGAGGCAGAGCATGTTCCCCTCCATTCGACCTCAAACACACCTCCAAGATGACCACTGCCTTGCTAAAGAAGCTGAGGGTAAAGATGATGGACTGGCCAAGCATGTCTCTACAACTAAACCCTATTGAACATCTGTGGGGCATCCTCAAATGGAAGGTGGAGGAGCACAAGCTCTCTAACATCCACCAGCTCCGTGACGTCGTCATGGAGGAGTGGAAGAGGACTCCAGTGGCAACCTGTGAAGCTCTGGTGACCTCCATGCCCAAGAGGGTTAAGGCAGTGCTGGAAACACAAAATATTGACACTTTTGATTTAATTTGGACATTTTCACTTAGGGGTGTACTCACTTTTGTTGCCAGAAGTTTAGACATTAATGGCTGTGTGTTGAGTTATTTTGAGGGGACAGCAAATGTACACTGTTATAGCTATGGGCCTTACATGGGTCAAATTTCGAAAGAATTTTCTTTCAAAACTCTTATCTAAGAATTGTTGTTTGAATTTCCCACCATTAGTGGGCTGCAGCAACAGCCGATTTCTGTGCGGCCATCAGATTTGAGTAATCGAGCATGTTGGACATTTTTTGAAAAACAAACAGTTTTCTAATCAATGATGGGAGAATCTTGCAAAAAATGTTAATCAAAAAAAAAAAAATGTACGTAAGCAAAAACAGAAAATTATCGGAAAGAAAAGAGGATTCCCATCTATGTAAATTATTTTCTGTAGCAACATGAGGTGAAATTGAAGGCTTGGTTAGTCCAAATCAATGGTTGCACCATCGGATCACAAAACACACAAAATTTCTGATTTTCAAAAGAAAATTCTTTCGAAATTCGACCATGTATGGCCAGCCTTAGGATTGTAATAAGAAAAACTGCCCTCTATTCATTATTGTAAAGGTGGATGAACTTAAATGCGCCTTGTAGTTCAGTAAAGACTTCTACAAAAATGAGAAAATCACATGCCCATTAAATGGAATTTCTTTAAGCATTTTGTATGCAGACCTAGGTAAAGTAATAGCCAGCAACACAAGAAGTCTTCAATAAATTACTTCATTATTGGTTCATGCTATAGAATCCAGTGCAGATAATGTGCTAATGCATTTCATCAGTTAAGCCTTACTCACAGTCACAGTAAGAGCATTATCTGCAATGGATTCAATACTGTGAACCAATAAACAAGTCCTTTAACCAAGTCTGCATGCTGCATGGGTTAATAGTAACCCCAGCCTGAACGCAGTTGTCTCCTATTACACAACCTGGAGGTTAGGATGCCTCCATGTTGCCGTATTTCAGGAATGCAACATTTGAATTTTATAAAATTACAAACTGCAGACTGAAATGGAAAGGAAATTAATACTATAACTACATTACAAAATGACAATTATAAGCAGTCCAATGACTTTACCCAGGCTAAGATGATGTCATCATTTCCTCATGCGCCCCCACCCCCCGTATGCCTAGATAGGAGGGTGGTGGCATGTAAAGGAACCAATCCCTCCATGCAGCTGCTGAACCCTCTGCTCCCTCCCGCAGACACTCGGCTGCAGGAGGAAAATGAAGAGTGTTGGCTCCACACGCTGCTCCTGCAGCCTCCCTATGTCTGTTCTTCCCTGGGGCTCATGTATCCTTCCCTGGCCCCTCCACAGCCCCCCCCCCCCCCACGGCGCTGCCGGGTTTCCCCTCCCACCTCCTGCCGGCTGCTGCAGGGGAAACGGTCAGGATGGAGATCGGGGTAGGGGCTGGTAAATGTGTCATTTACCAGCCTCTTCCATGTTTTCTTGAATAGAGTGAGTGATCAGTACCTTTTTTTATTTATTTTTTATTCATTCTTAGCTGGGGCATAGTGAACTGTGTTTACTATGCCTTAGTTTATGAATGAAGGGGGAGCTCTGTACAGAGCTATTCCTGTTCATTCATTTTGTGCATCTGAGGCTGCAGAGAAAGGGACTGATGAATCAGTCCCTTTCTCTGTCTCAAAAGGGAAATATCAGGGGTCTGTTTAGACCCCTGATATTTCACCGCACAAAATATGTATAAAATAAATAAAATAAAAATATGTAAAAAAATAAAAACATTATTTAAATGGTTAACAATTTATAAAAAAACAAAAACAAACTACTGACACCAGTGGCAGAACTATCATGGTCGCACTTGCACCTCGGCACTGGCGTTCCGCCACCGTGGGGGACCCCAAGACAGCAAGAAGGTGGCCCTATGCGGGACCGCAATAATGTGTCCCAGGATAAAAGTAATGGGCCCCGGGGATCAGTGGGAAGGGCCCCGGTCAGGGGCCAAGGGAGCCTTTCATGTTTTCTTGCACTAGGGCCCTGAAGGTTCTAGATACACTTCTGGTCTGAGAAATTTGTTAACACACCCAAGCCCTGCACAACCACCAATATTTACATGATTGTGTCATCTCTGAGCCAGCATCTTAGTTCAGGAAGTAGATGCTGACCTGGGAAGATGCCTGAACAAAGATAGTGCCATCCTGGAGAGAAAAACAGACAAAGGCATTGTCAGGGAGATTTTAAATATGGTCTATAATAATTACATTGTTATCACATTTCCTGAGCTTTATTTAGAGGAAAGGATATATAATAAGGCACAGTAAAACATTTTGCTTTCATGCTTCTTACTCAATTTCCCATTCCATGAAAAAAGTAAAGAGATTCCATAGGGGTTTGCATTTATTGACTGTTACCTTAAAATAGGTTTTGCTATGTAGAAGTAGTCTGCGGTGAGAGATTCATAGTGAGATATTTGTCACTTCTTGGTGAATGTAGGTTATCACGTGACCGTATGGCTTGCAGCCCTGCATGCACAATGTGAGTTTGTTGTCCAAGATATTCTGATCCACCCTAAGGCAGGCTAGTGCCTTAATCCATTCAACACAGCAGGGAGGACAAAGGAGGTTAACTCAAGAAGAACAGAGGAAAATAAAAATAGCAATGCTGGCTGTAGATGCCATTCAAATCCATAGATAGGCTAATGGAATAATAAATTAAAGTATAACTGAATCCTTATTTATAAAATATATGCAAGCAAAGGGCAAAAAAAGTATGTGACCTTATTTTCTACTGTACATAATAAAATGTTAAGCTTTTTTTTCCCGTGTGTTAATTTCAGAAAGTTATATGTGCCACTTCTGTTCATAAGCAGCTGCTACTGTCATCCAAAGATGGCAGCAGCTGAAATTGGCCAGTGAGAGGTTCTATTCCTTGGGGGACAACGCTGTTGCTGCTTAGGAAGCCAATCATAGCATCGTTGTCACCCTAGGACAGGAAGTGCCAATCCCGTAAGTAAAAACAAAGAGAAAAGATGCAAAGCAATATAGTGCAGACGGTGCCTTTATTTCATGCATTTTATTTTAAGATTTAAGATTTACATACACTTTAAAACTGGAGACAAGAATATTAGCACTAAATCCAATTCATTGTCCAAAGAACAGCAATGAGAATTGTTTGATTTAAAAAAATTCAGATGTGTCCTGATTGGCTGCAATTAGCAAGTGCGCGTGTATGTGTGTGTGTGTGCACGCATGCACTGTTTAGTAAATTCTTCTACTAATGCCCTGTACACACGATCAAACTATCTGGCGGACTTTTTTTTTCCCCCAAGCGGACTTAGAAAGTAGTTTTGAAAGTAGAAAGTAGTTTTGACTCAAAAATTGTCCGCCGGACTGCAATCCGGCAATGTGTGTGCTAGTCCGCCGGACTTTTGAAATGAACAGACTTTCCCTCACACGGAGGAAAGTCTGTTCATTTTGAACGCGGCTCCAGGTAGCCAGGACTAGCGAAGGAAGTCAATGTCGCCACCTTCAGTGGCGAGATTGACATGTCGCTGGCCCCATCACCTGGTATGGAAAAAATGGCATGGGGGCCCCCCCCAAGGTCCATAAAAGACCCTTATCCTAGCACGCAGCCCGGCCGGTCAGGAAAGGGGGTGGGGATGAGTGAACGCCCCTCCCCCTACTGAGCCGCACCAGGCCGCCTGCCCTTAACATGGGGGGCTGCTTTGGGGAAGGGGACCCACCCCAAAGCACCTTGTCCCCATGTTGATGAGGACAAGGGCCTCTTCCCGACAACCCTGGCCGTTGGTTGTCGGGGTTTGCGGGCAGGGGGCTTATCGGAATCCAGGAGCCCCCTTTAATAAGGGGGCCCCTAGATACTGGCACTCCACCCTATGTGAATGAGTATGGGGTACAATGTACCCCTACCCATTCACCTGTGAAAAAAATGTAAATGAAACACATGCTCGCTCGTACCCACCCCCTTTCCTGACCAGCCGGGTTGCGTGCTCGGATAAGGGTCTTATATGGACCTGAGGGGGACCCCCACGCCGTTTTTTTGGCCTAGGGCTTCCCATTTAAGTCCATACCAGGTGACGGGGCCATCGCCGTGTCAATCTCGCCGCAGAAGTCGGCGACATTGACCTCCTGCGCTAGTCCCGGCTACCTGGAGCCGCGTTCAAAATTAACGGACTTTGCTCCGTGTGTGGGCAAGTCCGTTCATTTCAAAAGTATGGCAGACTCCCACCATAGTCCCGTGGACCTAGCCCGCCGGAAAAGTCCGCTTGTGTGTGGGCAGGTCCGCTCATTCGGAAAGTTTGGCGGACTTTCCGGCGGTTTGTCTGCCAGACTAAGTCCGCCGGATAGTCTGATCGTGTGTATGCGGCATAACTCTTTGCAATAGTAATTAGTGATAAGGGATTAGTTTGAAAACCTGGTCAGGTCTGTCTGCACAGAGTCATTCAAGATTTCCAATTGCGCAGGCTCCAAAACTGCACAATTCTCTGCATGCATGCACTGGATGCTGCCAAATTGGTAGGTACACTATATTGTCTAAAGTATTGGGACACCTGCCTTTACACGCACATGAACTTTAATGGCACACCAGTCTTAGTCCATAAGGTTCAATATTGCGTTGGCCCACCCTTTGCAGCTATAACAGCTTCAACTCTTCTGGGAAGGCTGTCCACAAGATTTAGGAGTGTGTCTATGGGAATGTTTGACCATTCTTCCAGAAGCACATTTGTGAGGTCAGGCACTGATGTTGGATGAGAAGGCCTGGCTCACTTTAATTCATCTCAAAGGTGTTCTATTGTGTTGAGGTCAGGCCAGTCAAGCCCACCAACACCAAATTTGCTCATCCTTGTCTTTATGGACCTTGCTTTGTGTGCTGGTTCAAATCATTTGGTGGAGGAGGAATTATGGTGTGGGGTTGTTTTTCATGGTTTGGGCTTGGCCCCTTAAAGCGTCAGCATACCTGGACATTTTGGACAATTTCATGCTCCCAATTTTGTGGGAACAGTTTGGGGATGGCCCCTTCCTGTTTCAACATGACTGCGCATGAGGCATGACCTCAACCCTGTAGAACACCCTTGGGATGAATTAAAGTGGAAACTGCGAGCCAGGACTTCTCGTCCAACATCAGTGCCTTACCTCCCAAGTGCACTTCTGGAAGAATGGTCAAACATTCCCATTGACACATGCTTAAACCTTGTGGACAGCCTTCCCAGAAGAGTTGAAGCTGTTATAGCTGCAAAGGTTGGGCCAACTCAATAATGAACCGGACTAAGACTGGGATACCATTAAAATTAATATGTGTATAAAGGCAGGTGTCACAATACTTTTGACAATATTGTGTAGCTTGGGACAGTGGATGAAGGAACAATAAAAAATGACAACCTCACTAAAAGGCCTGTTCAGACTTGTCTGATCTGTTGTCCTCAAAGGAGAAGTCCAGCCTGAGCTCGTTAGGCTGAGCTTGGGTCACAGGAGTGCAATTCGTTTTCAGCAGAGAGCGGTCTGAAGTCTGCTCTCTGCTGACGTCACACAGATTTGTCCAGACACCGCATCATCCCAACTCTGGAAGTCTGGATCTGCCGGGTGCCTGGACTGATGGCCATCTCAGGCTCTCAGCGAGCCGCTGAGATGGCCACTTCCTGCTCCTCCACAGCTCAGCGCTCCAGTGAGCATGGAGGAGCAAAGTAGGAGAGCTGCTGATTGACAGGCAGCAGCTGTCTGTTTGGGGAGCCGAAAGAACCGAGCCATCCCAAGTTCTCAGTGCAGAGATGGCGGGGGACAAATGCAGAATCGGACCTGTTCTGACTCAACTACAAGGCCATAAACATTATCTCCAGATTCATATAGGGCTTACATGACCTGGTGCTCTATTTATCCCTTGCATCAATTCAGACTGCTTAACTCAATGAATAAACTCACTGTATGGAGAGACAGACGATGAATCCTTTCTAATGTTCCATTTAATGATGGCTATTCATAGGTAGAAAACCGTTGGTGAGGTAAGCCGCATGGAAAGATGTTACAGCATGATGGTATACTGAGCACAATGAATAAGAGACAGGAAGAGGAGGGGAATATACAGAACTATGGTGGGGGAGAGGTAGCAGAGCTTAAAGACACAAAGCGATAATAAATCACATAGTGTAACACAACACTCCCTGTCTGAAATCTTTAGATTGATAAATGTCCTGGAACCTGAAATGAAAAACATGCAACAGGCAAGCGTAAACATAAGTTCAACAGGATTGAAGAACATGTAGTCTGACGTATGATGTCTTCAAAGAATTCCAAAGTTCAGAGTAGAAACTGTAGATAGCAGCAATGTACTCCCCCGCCGTGCCAACAGCTAGTCCTTGAATAAGTCACTCACCTGGCAAAAGGAGTATTAACTCTGTAATTGGTCAAGTAAAGGTTCGTGTCGATCCTCCCTTGGTTACCTTGACTTCTACCTTCCTGACCTTGTTATCATCACTGGGCATAACTTTAGTAATAACACCCATAGGCCACTCATTCCGACAAACTTCCTAAGTTCCTTGTCTTTTAGAAGGATGAGATCTCCGAACCTTAATATTAGGCAGAGATGTTTGCCATTTGTTACAACCTTGAAGGTGATGAAGATACTTCTTCCTTCATGCTTCCATTGACGCCTGTAGATATCCTTGGGTTCTATTGTGTTTGAAGATATTACAGCAGTCCCAATCTTTTGAGTAAGAAGCGATGCTGGAGTAAGGATCACTGGAGCATCAGGATCTGAAGATACTGGCACTAAAGGTTTTGGGTTCACTATGGCAGACATTTCAGTGAGAAAGGTAGACAAAGTATCATGGGTGAGTGGTAAATACTTGTGAGTCTGCAACATGGAGTCAAGAATTCTTCGTGCTACTCCAATCATTCATTCCCAGGATCCTCCCATGTGTGAAGAATGTGGAGGATTAAACAACCAAGTACATCCATTGTTGGCCAGGAAATTGTCTACTTGTAGCTCTTTACTTGCTCCAACAAGTTGGTACCACAGTCAAATCTCTGCTGCTTAACTGGTTCTCTCAAAGAGAAGAATCTTTGTAGGGCACAGATGAAGGAAAAATAATCCATAGACTCGATTACTTCTATGTGTATTGCTCAGATGCTGAGACAGGTAAACAATACAGCCTACCTTTTACTACTGGCAGTTCTTGAGTGATGACGGACTATGGGCCAAAAACATCTACTCCAACATAGGTGAAGGGTGGATCTATACTTAGGCGATCAGCTGGAAGATTTGCCATTTGTTGCTGTTGATGTTTTCCTCTTAACTTGTGGCACTTGGCGCACCTGAAGAGCAAGGAGGAGACACACCCTTTCATACCAATGATCATCAAGTCAGCTGATCTGAGGGCACCTTTTGTAAACTGTTGGCCTTGATGATGTACAAGTTCATGTTGTTGATGAACCAGAAGAGTAGTAACGTGATGTTGACCTGGTATAATTATAGGATTCTGTTCTTTGCTACATAAGTCAAATTTTGTTATACGGCCACCAACTTTTAGCAGCTGATTGGCATCAACCACAGGGTTTAGAATGAAGAGAGAACTGATTTTAGACAATTCAGTTCCATTTCTGATTCTCCTGAATTCCTCCTGATACACCTCTTGTTGCACACAATGGATAATTACCTCTTCTGCGCGTGAAATATCTGCTGCGGAAAAGTGTCCAGAACAGTTATGCCAACCATGACACTCTGCCGCAGAGCTCTTCCCAAAGCAACGAGCAATATGAATTAGGCGAGGAATAGCTCTTATAGCAGATGACCAGGTGGAAAAACGCTCAAAACTGTGTGTTATGTTTTGTATTTATAGAAGTGTGGAGTGAGATATTCACAGTTCTTATTTCCTTATCATCTTCAGGACTTACTGGCCAGTAGGTGGTGTCAATAGGGGGTGAGTAGGAGTCCTCACACAAATATCTTGGAGGTGACAGCCATAAGCTGTCCTGAAGAAGAGCAGATGACACGGCTCTAGTCCCACATGCAGCTGGGTTGAGTTTGGTGGGAATGTGATGCCATTGACTTGGTAGAGTGAATCTCTTAATACAGTCAACCCTGTTGCTGATGTACACATAACATTGTTTTGTTTGGTTGTATATGTAACCAAGTACTACCTTACTGTCTGTATAGAAGGTGAAAGAATCAATTCTAGTGTCCATTTCACATCATATGACTTTGGCAATTTCTACTGCTAGCACAGCTGCACAAAGTTCAAGTCTTGGCATGGTATGTGCAGGTTTGGGAGTGAGTTTTACCTTGCCTAGGACAAACCTACAGTGTGATTCTCCATTAATTTCAGAGGTCTTCAAATAGGCTACTGTAGCAATAGCTTCAACTGATGCATCGCAGAAAATATGAATTTCTCTCCGGTTAGCAGTTGAAATGGAACCTGGAACATAGCAATGGGAGATCTGAAGTTTTTCTAGTGACTTCAAAGAATATCTCCACCTTTCCCACTTGTGTTGATTCTCACTAGGCCAAGGAGTATCCCAGTCTATGTTCTCAGTAGATAACTGTCTTAGCAGAATCTTACCTTGAATGCTAACTGGAGCAAGGAAACCCAGTGGGTCATAGATGCTATTCACCACCGACAGGACTCCTCTCTTAGTGAAGGGTTTGTCACAAGTTGACACTTGGAAGGTGAATGTGTCTTGTTTGATGTTCCACAACAGGAGGCACATCTTTACCTAAATCAACATTTTTTAGTTGCATAGTCCTCAGCGTGAAAGACATTCATAAGTTCATGGCTATTATATATAATCTTGTGCAGTCTAAGGTTTGTTACAGACAGCATCTCCTTTGTTCTGGTGAGAAGATCGATCGCTTCTTTAGCGGTTGGAAAAGACTTGAGTGCGTCGTCAATGTAGAAGTTCCTTTCAACAAACTGATGAGCATCAGATCCATATTCTTCCTCTCCAGTCTGAGCTGTTCTTCTTAGCCCATAACTTGCCACTGCAGGGGAAGGACTATTACTGAAGACATGTACCTTCAATCGATAGTCTATAACTTCCTTGTTGATGTCATTGCCTTTGTGCCATAGAAACTTGAGGCAGTTTCTGTTGTCTTCTCTGAAAATGAAGCACTGAACCATCTGTCGAATGTCAGCCATTACTACTACAGGCTCTTGTTTGAATTGTTATGTCCGTTCAATGTCAAAATGTATTATTACATATTATTTTATACATGGTGTGAGATGTTATTAAAAACTAACAAATATAAATATATTATTAAAAGCTAGCGAATAGAACAATTACAAAAGTAAAACATTGAGAAGGGAGGGGGGAGTAGAGAGTGTTTAGTAGGGGATGTGTCTGTGTGTTGGGTGAAGGTTACAGAGCACATTTCAGCAGCGAGGACAAAATGGAGTCTCTTGTGCTTAAATGAACAGTACAGTGAATGTCCATGTAATTTCCCTCCTTTTGTTTATTTGACACCATTCTTCTCAACGTTACATTCAGCCGATTGCTGGTAACTCCTGTTACATTGGCGCAGAGAGACGGCGTCCTGTTCAGCTCTCTCCTAACTTTCTCACAATAATGGGTTCATCAGGGCTGGTGGACCATTTGTCGGTACAGCGGGTAGTCACACAGAGGCACAGCCTGATGAGGAAGTAAATAACAAATATGAGAAATAGGAACATCAAAATGTAAGCGCCTAGTTTCTGTAACCATGTTGCTATGCCATATAAAAAGTCACCAAAACCTCCTAAACCCTTAAAGGGGTTCCATCCATCTTTAGCAATATCTCTGGCCTTATTCTGTAGTTCTCTTATCTTAGCAAGATGTCCTTTAATAATGTCCTCATTATCAGAAATGTATATACAACAGTCTGTGCGAAATAACTTACACATCCCACCTTGAGCTGCAGTGAGAAAATTCAGCGTTAATCTGTGCTCTAATACTACTTTTTTAATCTGAGCCATTTCTTCACTTAATAAACCTATATCAGTGGTAGTAAGGTTAATAATCTCATCTACAATTCTAGTGTAATTATTTATTCTTTTCATTGCTTCAATTCCCCATCCTGCCAGGAAGGGAACCATGACCATGCCTTGTCGCCTTCAGTGAACAGCTCTCTTTTGAACACTAAAGGGTATTCCGGACTTTGATCTGCTCGCACTGTATCTTTGCGAACAGCCAAAGCAGGTGCTAACTTCCCAATAAAACATGTACCTGTAACATTAGTAGGAAGCCAGGCGTAAGCTTTATTTCCACATATATAATATAACCCTCTACGTATGGATGGTATGCCTGCGCCTAAAAAACTGGAAGCAATAACATGGAATCTCAGGTAACCGATATTTTCACATATTGGGAACTGTGAACAATTTGTACTATAAAGGGTTCTATTTAGTTCTGGATCTGGGATATAATAATATTGACCATGGTTTCCTCCATAAACTGTAATCTTTGCCCTGGTGCAATCTGAATTGCCCAACCGTGTACATTTAGTGTTAAACGGACATGTAATGTTTAAACAAATCTGTGGAGTGTCTATCTGTTTTGAAACCATCAAAGTTACTGATCTGTGTTCATTATCTGTGGAGACGATGTATGAGCCATTTATTCTGGTCCTGCTTAGATCAGTGAATTTGAGAGGCATTGCTATCATGGGTATTGTTCCTGTTTGGGAATGTAAGTGAGAACACACCCAGCAGTCACTAGCGTTGCTATGGGTTGCATACAATTTTAACATTTGGATGAAAGGGTTATGTTTCCATGTCTCAGTTCTCACAAACAACAAAAAGAAAAGGAACAACATAATCATTTTTTCAAAGGATATCATCACTTCAGGATTTTCTTGCAGTGACTGGCCTGAATCCAGGAGGGCTTTCCTTCCAACTTGACAGCGGACCCGGTTGTCAAAAGCACCAAATGTGATCCGTCAAATTTTGGTTCTAGCGGCTTTCTGACGTGTCGCTTGACCACCACCCAGTCACCTGGTTGGATTCTGTGAATACCTGAAACAGAATCTGGGTCGGGGATAGATTTATAAACACCTTCATGTATTTTATTCAAAGTTCTTTGCAAAATCTGAACATATTCTAACAGAATAGAGTGAGAAGCCTGCAACTGTCGGGGAAAATGTAGCCCTGTTTTGGGTGGCACTCCAAATAAAACCTCATAGGGGGACAACCTTGTTTAGGGGTAGTTCGTACAGAATATAGGGCTAATGGCAAAGCTTCCACCTATTATTTTCCTGTATCTGCTTTAATTTTTGCACATCTGTTTTTCAAAATTCCATTAAGTCTCTCAACTTTACCACTACTTTGTGGATGATAAGGTGTATGGAAAGCTTGCTGTATGCGAAGGGCTCCCATTACCTCTTTCATTACTTCCCCAGTAAAATGGGTTCCTCTGTCACTCTCAATAGTTTTAGGAACTCCATATCTACAAACTATTTCATTCAACATTTTCTTTGCTGTTGTTTTTGCATTTGCTTTGGCTACTGGCCAGCATTCTGGCCAGCTTGAGAACATGTCAATACAAACTAAAGCAAACTCATAGGTGCCTATTCTGGGCATTTGAATGTAGTCTATTTGAATACTTTGGAAAGGGAAATCTGGCTTAGGAGAATGCTTTTGGAGAACATGGACAGGCCTCCCTGCATTGTACAGAGCACAAGTGAGACATGAAGCACAAAACCTGGCTGCAAATGCACTAAATCCAGGTGCTATCCAATAGCAGTCAGTAAGTGCCACCATCGCGCCCTTAGCAAGATGACTGACGCCATGTGCCAGTTGTGCTAAAACTGGGTACAAACTCCTGGGTAGACACCACCTGTTGTCAGCGCTCCACAGGCCCTGCTGATTTTGGGTAGCATTACATTTGATCCACTTATCCTTCTCTTCATCAGGGACCTGGTTCTGCAACTGAATTAGAGTTTCTACATCCCACTGCTCTTGATGAGGGGAATCTGTCCCTGCTACCTGGGCAACCCTACAGTGGGTGTGACTCCAAATGCCATAAGGGCAGCATCCTTTGCCGCTTGGTCTGCTAAAGCGTTTCCTCTGGCTGTCATGTCATTTCCCCTTGCATGCCCTTTTACCTTCAAGGATGGCAACTTCTGCTGGTTTCTGAAAGGCCTCAAATAGCTGCTCTATGAGTTTTGCATGTCTCACTGGCTTCCCTGCACTAGTCAGGAAATTCCATTCTTTCCAAATAGGCCCAAAATTGTGAGCGATTCCAAACGCATATCTGCTGTCAGTGTAAATGTTTCCCCTTTGATTCTCTAGGAGATGACATGCTTTGACTACAGCACACAACTCCGCTTCCTGTGCTGACATCTGGGGTGCCAATGCCTCCTGGTGTAAAATGGTGTCTGTAGTGGTTACAGCAAAACCTGTGTGTGGCTGACCATAATCGGTGTAAAATCTGGAACCATCTACAAATAAGTGTGTGTCACAATCTGATGAAGGCTCATCTTTTGCTGGTGTGACAGAGGCCCTTTCTACCTCCATCAGAGCCATACAATCATGAGAAAAACTCTCTGATTCTACATCAGTACCATTTGTTGCATCTTCCTCATCAATTATAGGAAGAAGAGTAGCCGGATTTAAAGTAACACACCGTTTGATTGTTAAATTCAATGGAGCAAAAAGAGCAGACTGGTACTTGTCAAATCTACTGGCAGACACGTCTGGTATTTACTTGATTCGTGATTTCCTGTACTGCATGTGGCACATACAGGATCAGAGCAGAATCTAGTACAAGCTCAGTTACTTTGTCTAGCAGCAAAATGCAGGCTGTTATGGCTCGCATACAACTGGGGGAGCCTTTGATGACAGGGTCTAATGAGGCTGATACATACATCATAGGCCTCTGTTTGTCTCCATGTAGCTGGGTGAGTACACCTGCAGCAAATCCATTGACTTCATGACAGAACAACGAGAAAGTCTTAGTATAGTCAGAAAGTCCAATGGCGGGAGCTTCAGACAAAATTTTAATAAGCTCCTTCATCAGCAATTCATTGTCCCATGAGAGGTTGAAAGGGTTTAGCCTCATATAGAGGAGCCATAAGTTCTGATGCATTTGGAATCCAGTCCCTACAATATCCCACTGACCCCAGGAAGGCACGTAGTTGTCGTACATTTCTTGGCTTTTCAAATGTTTGTAGAGTTTTAACTCTATCTGGGGTTAGGTGACGGATTCCATGTGAAATGCAGTGACCCAGGAAGATCACTTTCTCTTGGCAGTATTGTAGCTTATCTTTGCTAACTTTGTTGTTACTGTTATAGAGAAACATGCGAAGGCTTACTGTTTCCCTGCTACAAATGTCTTTTGTATCAGAACAAATAAGCAAATCGTCTATGTACTGAAGCAAGACTGTGTTTGGGTGTGAGGGGGACCATTGGTCCAATACTTGCTTTAACACAGTGTTATATTCAGAGGGGCTACTCACACAGCCTTGGGGCAATCTTGTCCATGCTAATTTTTGGGCATCATTGGTAAAAGAAAAACGGTACCAGCAATCTGGGTGCAGGGGCACCGAAAAGAAAGCATTTGCAAGATCAATCACTGTAAAGCAGGTGCTGGAGGCAGGTATTCCACTTAGTAAAGTGTGGGGATTGGGCACGATCGGGGTATCTGCCTCAATTATATTGTTAATGGCTCTCAAATCATACACCATGCGGTATGTGACCTGCCCACCCTTCTTGTCTGACTTCTTTGCAATTGAGTGATTTGATCCTTTATCCCCTCAATCTGAGCAATACTCAGTGGGTACTGTTTAATCTGTGGGAGATGGGCTCCTGGTTTAATTTTTATCATGACTGGGGTGCAATCCAGCAGACCTACATCATATTTGCTGGTGGCCCATAATTCAGCAGGAATCACTTTCAATTCTGGTGGAAATGGCGGAGTGGAGTCTTGAATTAAAAATACTCCACACGCAGTATTTAAAACTTCTCCTGACAGACTACTGACCACTTGGACTCCTGTAGGAGTGTAGTCTATGTTTGCTAAAATTTGATTCAAAATGTCAGCTCCCAAAAGATTGGTAGGAACTGTGTTTGAAACTAACACTTTAGTGACATTTTCTGTTTGCTGTCCTAGCCTGAGTTTAAGTGGCTTGGACTCAACCAAATCAGTAGATGTCCCGGTTAGGCCAACACCAGAGATAACATTTGTAGATAATAATCCTGGAGGTAAGTCCTCTATATTCAAAACACTTCGGGTTGCACCAGTATCTATTAAACAGGATAATTTTGTTTCTCCTCCAGGATAGGGGAGTTCTTGTAAAATTACTTTTACTCTGGCCTCTGGACCATTGTCTCCCCTATTTAACATGATTGATACTGGCATGCCATTTTCCTATGCCTGATCCCCTGCTTTTGGCAGAGAACTGGGATCAGCATGAGGTGCCTCTAAGCTCTTTTCCAGTCTACGGTCAGTAAGATGGCAGAATTTGGCTATGTGTCCTTCCCCATCACAATTGTAGCATATGATTGGTCCCCGGTTGCCACGATTGCCACGATTTCTGAAATTGCCTTTGCCTCTTCCTCTACCTCTCTGCTTCCCCACATACATAACCTTGGGTTTGCTGTCATTTTGGTTTTCTATGGATAACAGGATAGGTAGGACGTCTCGAATAGACATATTGCCTGCCTCAGGTCTTGCTGTGAACAACTTTTCTTTCAACTGGGGTATTAAACCATCAAGAAACCTTTGTTTCACCAGTTGTGCAGATGGACTTGCAGTTTCTCCCGCCTTCTCTTCCTCTATTTTAATGCCTGCTTCCTCAGCCATATCACTTAACCTCCTCCAATAAGCCCCTGATGCCTCCTCTTTCCCTTGCTTAGCATTCATAAATTCAGCATGTCTGGTTTGTCCATATATTTGGGGCAAGTTTTCCTTCAATTTCTCACAAACCTCCCGTCCACTAACCATCTTACCTAGATTTTTGACATCTACACCACATTCTTTAAGTATATAGCCAGACATGTTGCTTCCCACTGCTTTAATAAGAAGCTGATGAATGTCAGTAGCAGAAGCCTCATATGCTTCCTGTGCAGCGCTAAGTTTGTTTGCAAATCCAATTGGATTCTTTCTAGGATCTCCCAGTCCCTCTAATATGGATCTCATATCTTGGGGACTAAAAGGTACATGCCATTTAATTTGAGACTTACTGTCAACAGCATTACCTTCAAAAACTAATTGGGTTCTGACAGGATAAACTGCAACAGATTGCTCTGTGACCGGGGCAGAAGGGGTGGCATCTCCCTTCTTTCTCTCTTCATCTTGCTGCCACAATATGGAAATTATGGTTTGCTCCGAAAGTTCAGACTCTATCTCTTTTTCTCTGGCTAAAGCCTTAAGTTCAGAGAGATCTAGTTTTGCATATGTGCCTTTGGATTTATGCCAATCATCTGTTTCTAGGATACGAGCCAAATCCCTTTTTGTAGGTTGATATGGGGCTGTTAAACCTCTGCTCTCTATTATATTGCCCAGCTCATCTTTTGTGTGTTCCATGTAATCTAATTCTTTTGCTTTTGTGCATGGACCCCTTAAAGCCAAACTGGCAGACACATAATGTGGGAGGTCCTCCTCTATAGAGTCTTCTGGCCAAACGTAGTAAATTTGTGCAGTACTTTTATTAAACATCTCCATCAAGCCAGTTTGATTTGCTACTTTAGCTTCTGTCTCCCATGTGCAAGCTATTCTCCACGTTCCTTCACTGCACAGTAGTGGGCCATAATCGTGCAGAAAAGTTTACCATACTTGTAAATCAAAAGTCCCTTCAGATTTTAAAGGTTTAGCTGTTACCTTTGTCCATTCTACCCATTTATCTAGGGGCTCAGTATAGGCGGAACCATACCTACGGTTCATATATTCTCTAGCGCTCATCTGGAGCTGGGCATTTTCTGAAGGCCTCTTTCCCTTCATTCCCTTACTTAAATGAATGCCCATAATGAAATGCCAGTCTTCTCTACTTGTGCCTATACACTCTTGCCTCTAAAACAAATAGTACAGCAAATCTGCAGATTTACAAGAAAAGTCTCCACTTATCTAGAAGGGGTTTATGACAATAGACAAAACACTCATTAAGAGACCCTCCTTGTCTCTTCTCTGTGAGTTTTATCTGACCCTACCACACGCCTCTGGCCCAGGTCGCCCACAAGGAGTCAACGCAGGGAAACTGCAGAGGATTCTCCCTATCCACACACAGTCCAAACCCGTGAAGGGGGACATAAACACATTCACACACACACGTTACCCAACCAGAAAGGTCAGAGAGTGGTCTGATTTCCTTGAGAACCAACAGATAGGATACATAGGAAAGGCAGAAATATAGCAAGCTTAAAGACAGCTTACCTAGCCGGCATTTAGATGTCTGCGTTCCCGATGACCCCGATTAAATTGCGGTTCCTTCTGGAAACTCTGCCAAACTCCTGATATCTGACTCGCCAAATTGTTATGACTGATTTCTGATTGGGACTCTAAAACAAAGTTAATACTGCAGCTGCAGGAACAGATTCACAGGATCACTGTGTTTAAAATGTCCGTTCAGTGTCAAAATGTATTATTACATGTTATTTTATACATAGATAAGAAAGGGGTGGTGTGAGATGTTATTAAAAACTAACAAATAGAAATATATTATTAAAAGCTAGCGAATAGAACAATTGCAAATGTAAAACATTGAGAAGGGAGGGGAGAGTAGAGAGTGTTTAGTAGGAGATGTGTCTGTGTGTTAGGTGAAGGTTACAGAACACATTTCAGCAGCGAGGACAAAATAGAGTCTCTTGTGCTTAAATGAACAGTACAGTGAATGTCCATGTCAGAAGCAAATCAAGAATCCTATTAGACTGTTGTTCAAGTTGGGCCCCATAAGGAGCATGTTGTTAAGAGAAACACCTTCCTGCTGAGCACCGGAATCAATGACAACTCTGATTTGGTCTGGTTTTCATGGGTGATACACACAAAAGAATGGAAGGTATCAGCTATCTTCTCCCTCCTTTAATGGGGGTGCAGGCTCTGCATGATCTCTGTCAAATATATTTGGCATAAAGTCTACAAAGTGCTTTTGCATATCTGGTTTACTGCTTAAGTTTTGCTTTAAGGAAGAGAATCTGCGGTTGGCCTGCTGCAAGTTGTTTGGCAATCTCTCTCTTGGGAGATGAAAAGATAGGGGTGCTACCCTGTTATTGGAGTCATCTTGAAATAACTTCTTGAAAGAACTCATTGTCCATTACCTTGATGAATTCTTTGTCTTCCATTGAAGGAGCCATTACGTCATCTTCACTGGTTGTATTAAACACTGTAGAGCCAAAGCCGTCATTGTGGCAGGAGAAAGGGCTTGTGTAACCTGAGATACCATGCTGCCATTCATGGCTGGCTATCTTATCTTTCACCCAGTAGTGATGTGGGCATGGCTCAAAGTAAGTGTTTGGGCCATTTGGCAGAACATTTGTCTTGAATGATGAAATGTTGGTAGGTCTCTTCATTTTGCCTATACAGACAATGCCTTTGATGATCCAACCCTGGGCAAATGGGGCATCTGGGGGTCCACTGACTTGTCTGTTTACCTTGTGAACTCTTAGAATGTTTCTTCCTAACAGAAGAAGGATCTGAGCATCTTTGTCAAGCGGCGGTATCTCATTTGCTTTTACCTTCAAGTAAGGGTGGTGGAAAGCAGCAGCTGGACTAGGGATGCATTCCCTGTTAGCAGGTATCTGATTGCACTCAACAAGTGTAGGTTGGGGTAATTGCAAGTTACCTTTGAGAGAAGATGCCATGAGTCCATGAGCCCTTCTTCTTTATTTCAAATAGATTAAACAGTTCTGATTTTGCAAGTGATCTATTGCCTTTAGAGCCTTTAGAGTATTTTCTGGTTGATCCTTGTGGTATATGTTCACCAAGCATATTTTAGCACAGGACTTATCGGTCTTCCCCACTAACTTCAGTGCAGGTTGAAGAAATTATGGTAGCATTAGGCACTTGGTCTGACTCTGTATTCTCCCCGCCATGCATTAACCTGGGAGGAGAGTTAGCAGGTTGTGTGGAGCTGGGCTCAAGTGGATGGATGGCTTGCACATGTTCTTCAGAGCCACACTCTATGCACTTGATGGACACATTCCAGTCATTACATGTCTTTAAAAGCTCCTTACGCTCTCCAAGAAACTTTTTTCTAAAGCCAATACATTTTTTGAGGGGGTGTGGCTTCTTGTGAATGGGACACTCTCTGTTAAGGTTTTCAATCTTCCTACTCTGTTCATGGCCACAACTGTGGTAGGAGTGGGAAGGATGTCAGTCTTTTTCACAGATACTGGGCCTCTACGGCTTCTATAGTTGCCCTGAAGACTGGTATTCTTAGGAAAAGATGAGAAGAGACTGTACTCACTGTAGGAAAAACTTGGATCATTCTTGTACTTTGCAATTTTCCTGAAGAATTTGCACAAGAAAGAGAATAAAAAGAAGGAAACCTTGTTCTCTTTTTTGTATAATGACCCTAGTGCAGACCATTTTTCTTGTAAACCATACAGGAGCTTGGAGACTATTGGGTTTACCCCTCTTGCAGTGTCAAGGTAACTGAGTCCAGGTAGTTTTGGGTCTGCCTTGGCTAGCTGAAGCTCAAAGAGAAGGTCACTCAGTCTCTGGAATTCCTTGTTGTCCTTACCAGATATCTTTGGGAAAGTTCCCAGACGCATGAACAAGACATTTTCTATAGCTTCTGGGCTACCATAACTTTGCTCTAGTCGAAAGAGGACCAAGCCATCTGATCAGTAGATCCAATTCTTCAGCAGCTATAAGGCCAAGATCACTGATTGCAGTTCTAAAAGCACATTTCCAACTTCTGTAGTTCTCAGGTTGGTCATCAAAACTTGTAAGACCAGTTTTTGTGAGCTCCCTGTGAAGTATGTACCTCACAGACTCTGCTGTCTCAGTTGTCTCTGCCTTTATGCCAGATATTGCTGACATGATTGCACTATCTTTGACATTGTTGTTAAAGGACATGGGGAAATATGGTGCAGTAGATGCTTTCAGGTGGTACATTGATTCAAGGCTGTTCCGATGACCGGAAATTGATGACTTGCTTGCAGCTTGCTCTGATGCTCTGAGACATAAGAAGGGAGATTAGGTAGGCAGGCAGGAAATTCATTAGAGTGATTTTGCGTGCAGGAATTTGCTGGAACCTCTTTAACTTGAAGCTGTGTAGGAGTCTCCATGTTGTCAGGAGCATTGGAGACGATGGAGTGTATACTGCAGTGGCTTAGAACATAGCCTTTAGTGCATTTGAGGGGATCTTCCATATCTGCTATGTTTAGGTTCATGCTGTCTTTCTCACTTGCACCTTCGTCTTCACTGATAGCTTGCTATAGGACCCTTAGCTTTGCCATAACTGCATCATGTTTACACTGTTCATTTAAGATTTCTATTGTTGCTCTTTGATGTGCTGTCTGAGCTTCCAACTCTGCTCTCTTGCTCTTTTCTGCATATGCGACCTGCACCTTGCTGGCTTTCGCTTTAGAGCGGGCACTAATAAGTTGCTCAGAGTGCTGAGTATCTTGAACTATGGGATCTTGAAGACTTTTTAGAACGTCTGGTGGAAACAGATCTGTGAGTTGAAGTGTCCTGTAGCAGCTCTATCGTTGCTTCTGCCTTTAATTTGGTTTGCTGGATAAAACTGTCTCTTTCTAGATTAAGAACCTTGAAGCTCTTTAATTCCTTAAGAGAACCTTCTGTGTTCATTATTTGTGAGACATTAATGAACTTGTCACTGGTAAACTGATAGAGCTCATATGAGGCAGAAAGTTGTTTTATGGTGCCCTCTAGTGTCAGTATTTTACGTTCAATAGACACTATTCGATTTCAAAAACAATCTTCTCCCAAAATAATTTCAAGCTGTTTGACAATTCAGTTCTCAAAGCTTCAAAATTCTGCATTATTTTCCAAGTTGGTTTAACTGAGCATTTAGGTAACTCAGTTGGCTCAGGATCTTGTGCTGAGGTTGCTGTGTGTTCACATTCAGAGTACCGGTAGTTGTAACTCATGGCAGATAATGACGTGATAATGAGTAATAAGCAGGCAGGCTGTGTGTGCTGTAATATGACACCATGCAGCCTGGACTCAGGTTATTAGGCTCACACTGCTGCTCTCTTATTTTTTCTTGCAATGAGGGCAGTAAATCTTGTCTGTAGCTGTACGGTCATGCAGAAATCTTGTAATTAGGCTGTGAACTCAATTTTTCTACTGTTCTGACTCAACTACAAGGCCATAAACTTAATCTCCAGCTTCATATAGGGCTTACGCGACCTGGTGTTCTATTTATCCCTTGCATCAATTCAGACAGCTTAACTCAATGAATAAACTCTATTCTGACTCTGATTGTTGTGAAGCTATCTATCCCTTGTGAGACCTCTATGCCTGTCCAGTATAAGCAGATATAATCACTGTGGACAATCCTCATCAAATAGTTTGAACTCACCAATACCGATTTCCATCCATAGATGCTTTATTCTGAACATCAGATTACAGCAAATGACAGGATACAAACAGATGAACAGGTTGTGGTATTGTGCATTCAAAAGATGATATTGTCTGTAGCTTACAGTGTAGAATACATGTGGCTGCTACATGAGGCTTGTTACTCCATTGATGACACAGGAAGTACAAAACACAGGAAGTACAAAACACAGGAAGAAGGGTGGAGCATTACATACAAAGGAAGTATGTCATAACATAAGGGGAAAAAATAAGCTTGAGAACACAAGTGCATTACCATAAAAGTTCACTAGATGGCAGCATGTGAATTAAATTTAAAAGTCCATAGAAAATGGTTAGGAAAACAATATATATATAAATTCTATGCCCCGTTGGGGCAGCACAAACTCACTGTATGGAGAGACAGACGATGAATCCTTTTGAATGTTCCATTTAATGATGGATATTCATAGGTAGAACAAAGTTGGTGTTGTAAGCCACATGGAAAGATGTTACAGCATGATGGTATGCTGAGCACAATGAATAAGAGACAGGAAGAGGAGAGGAATATACAGAACTATGGTGTAGGAGAGCGTTCAGATAGACAGAGGGAACAGAGCGATAATAAAACACATAGTGTAACACAACAGCACCAATGCTGCATCCACCTAGGTAAGTATAAATATGGGGAAAAAAAAATCCCATACTTCTCTTTTAAGGGCCCATTCAGTCTTGTCTATTCTGATGTAATGCCTGCATGCATTTTGTTTGTGGTAACATACATTCCCTTAAGTCCATTCCCATGAATGAGTCACCAACACACCAGAACAGACTAAAAATATCAGAAAAATTCTGTGCACTGCAAAGCATGTGAATCTGAGGTACTTTGGGTTAATCAGGTGGGGTGACATTAAAGCCTAGCTTTAGTTAAAAATTAAATGAAAAATAGGCACAAAAGACATTATTTATCAATAATATGATGAGTGTCAGCATAATGTGCTGCTGTCCTTGTTTAGGTGAAATCTTTCTTCTCCAATGACCCCTGAACCCTGCCCCTTAATCTTCCAGTGTGGTGGGGGTTAATAGAATTGTGGGAACTGTGTCAGGTATTCATCAAGCGTGCCCAACAATGCCTGCCCATTCCGCCCAGCTACTCCATTTACAGAAGGCATTCACTCATACCATTGACAAGACAGTGGGATGGGGTGGGTCAGCTTGAAAAATGAGATGGGACCTCAGAAATGCTTTGCAGCCCACCTCCTCCTGCTTGTCTCTGTCTCCTGTTAGTGGAGTGAATGAAGGCTTGAGACACTGCTGACACTCCATCTGCCTGCCTGTGCCCTAAAGCACCAGCCACATGAGCTGTACACAGGATGTTTATATGTAAGTGAGCCTTAAATCAAAAGTGTTGTTTTTATCTCATACTAATTTGGCGCCCTGATCTATTCATTTAACAATGATTATCACTGCAACACACATCCATATACATAACGTGTTTTAAGGCATTTGCAGTTATGTTTTAACATGTGCATTCCCACAATGCACTGCACTGGAGAGGTTTGAATGGGCCCCTAGGGTATTTTTTTTTTTTTGGCCTTGTATCTCTAGGTTCTTGGGTTTGATTCACACCTGGGAAACTATCGTCGTGAATTATATTCTCAATGCTTCTGTAGGTTCTTTTGGGTGACCCAAAAAGAGACTGAGGATTCAGTTGGCTTCCAGTCCTAGTAGCTGCTTTGCACATCTGAAAGACTATGGTAGAGTCAATTGAAAACTAAGGTGCTAATGTATACATGATCTATGTACTCAATAAAACTCCAGAGCGTGTTGGTGCTTTATAAATTAACAAAATAAACAAATTATTGGTGTACATAGCAGCTTTAATCTCGGAAAGGATGCATTTGGCTGTAGGTGGTTTATTGAATGAAACCTCTTGGGGACCAATATAAAATCTCTCTACTCCTAACAGCCTCCAAAGGTTTTTCCCTGCAACCTACTACATCCATTTTCCTGTCTGTGTATTGATCTATGGGTGAAATTTGGCATGATATGAGAAAGAAGTCATAAACAAAATGAGTTATTGGCACAATTTCTACTTTACATTAGTTAAGTGGATCTTGAAAATTACATTGGGACAATGCCTTTTAAAAATGCCGACTGTATTGTGAACACAATATATATATAGACAGTGCTTTTAATCCCCTCTTGTGGCTATTGCAAATGTGTTTTATAATTATAAGGAACTAATGCAAATCCAAAACAGGTAAATGCAAAAGCCCTCCATGTGCATTGCAATAAAGTAGAACTATGGGCAAAATAAAGAATTACATATACGATGCAGGCTGTAAAAATGTAAATAGCGTTAGCACAACAGTTTTTGATTTTCTGAACCCAACCTAATATTTTTTTTTATTATGGCCTGAGCCTGCACTTAGGTCTGTTTTCAACCAACAGGTTTGTTATGTAAATCACCCAGCATGGTTGTCACCCTTAGCACAGGGTGGTTTTAGTTTGGCCATACTTAAGCCTCGTACACATGATTGGATTTTCTGCAGACAAAGCGTCAGACTTTTGTCCAAAGGGCATGTGCTTGGATTTTGTCTTGCATACAAACAGTACACAATTGTCGGCCAACAAACACGAACATAGTGATGTACTAGTGGAGCTTTTCATTTCGTGTTGTTCAGTTAATTTCTGAACGGCCGTTCGTCAACCAGACATGTTGTGGAATCGGAGGAGATAACGTGTTATTTATTATTGGTCTTGAAGTTATTGATTTGACCCAATTCAATAACGAGCCAGAAGCGGTCGGTCTTGTAAACTAGTGTTTGTAATGGAGAATTGACATTCGTGATGCAGCAAATTATGAAATCTCGAAATGCAGCACACATTCTCTTCTTCTTTATTGGAATAATAATGAAGCTGCTTTGCTGGTGATACTGATGGAGTTCTGCCAAACATATTTTAAAGGCTTTTATTTTCTAGTGATATCAAGAATAATATTATTATGCTTGTTTTTTTTTTGGGACAAGTTACCACAACACCATTATTCCGTAGTTTTTAAGATCAATGATACAACTATGTTGGTGTCCCTTGTTACATTTAAAAAAAAAACATTGTAAAATGAACTGTCTACTCCCAAACTGTCATTTGAAGTAAAACACATAGCCAAGTATTATTCTCCATAATTTTTCTTATTATGCATTAGAAAAAGAAAACAAATACAATTAGACATGCTAGACAAAAGTGTCCGATTTGTCTGCTGCAATGACGCAGTCCTGATAAAAATCACAGATCGCCACCATTACTAGTAAAAAAAATACAGTAAAATAAATCAAAATGCCATAAATCAATAACTTATACATCCAAAAATATAAAAAATATAGCAAAACAAATCATTATTCAACCAAAAAATAAACTAAAAGCCTCATGCATGTGTCCTGCTTCTTAATATAGGGGGTCAACAATACCAAGAGTTGGTGAAAGCAGGGTCCGTCATCCAGAGATAATTCTGAAAATCATCCGGGTTATTCTCCTGGCGCTCCTGCAGCAAAGTCATATGACATAATTGGTCATGATTAATAAGCAACCACATTTTCTTTCAAGAAATCCTCCTCCTCCTCTTCCTCTTCCTGTTCCTGGACTGGACTTGGGTCAAAGCAATAACTCCAAGGCCAATAATAAATAACACGTTATCTCCTCCGATTCCACAACATGTCTGGTTGACGAACGGCCATTTAGGAATTAACTGAACAACACGAAATGAAAAGCGCGAAATGGAAAGCACGAATCAACACTCACCAAACTTCTACTAACACAAAATTAGCAGAAGGAGCCCAAAGGGTGGCGCATGACATGAACATCCTCTTTATCAGCTCGTAGTACGTCTAGTACGTCACTACATTCGTGTTTGTTGGCCGACAATTCCTTGCCGTTTGTATGCAAAACAAGTTCCAGGCCAACGCCTTTTTGGACAAAAGTTTGACGTTCTGTCTTCGGAAAATCCAATCCTGTTTACAAGGCTTAACACTAAGGCTACTTTCACACTGGGGAGTTGAGGGCGTCGGCAGTAAAGCGTCGCTATTTTTAGCGGCGTTTTATCGTTGTTTTCGCTGCAATTTTTGGCCACTAGCGGGGCCGAAAAAGGGTTAAATGCGCCTGCAAAATGCAGCTGCCCATTGATTTCAATGGGCAGGGGGCGCTGCAGAAGTATAGTAGTAGGTGTATAGTATAGTACAGTAGTAGGTGTATAGTCTCATTAGACCAGAGCACATTCCTCCATACATTTTGGGAGTCTCTCACATGCCTTTGCACAAACTCAAAATGTGCCATTTTGTTTTTGCCCTCCTTGCCCGGTTCATGAGTTTTAGTGTGCGGCCGTCTCTTGCCAGGTTTGCTGTTGAGCCATGTTCTTTCCATTTGGTTATGATCGATTTGATGGTGCTCCTAGGGATCATCAAAGATTTGGATTTTTTTATAACCTAACCCTGACTTGAACTTCTCAACAACATTGTCCCTTACTTGTTTGGAGAGTTCCTTGATCTTCATAGCATTGCTTGGTTAATGGTGCCTCTTGCTTAGGTGTTGCAGCCTCTGGGGGCCTTTTAAAAAGGTGTGTATATGTAATGACAGATCATGACACTTAGATTGCACAAAGGTGGATATCATTTCACTAATTATGTGACTACTGAAGGCAATTGGTTGCACCAGAGCTTTTTATGGGCTTGATAACAAAGGGGGTGAATAGATACTTAAATGCCAATTATTAGTTTTTAATTTCTGAAAAAAAATTTTATGTATATATTTTAACTAATTTTACTTCACCAACTTATACTATTGTGTTCTGATCCATCACATATAATTCAAATTAAAAAAACATTGAACTAAAGGCTGTAATGTAACAAAATAGCTAAAAACCCAAGGGGAGTGAATACTTTTGCAAGGCACTGTATACGATGTTATGAGAGCGAACACCAAATTTAACACACCTGCTCCCCATTCACACCTGAGACCTTGTAACACTAACGAGTCACATGACACCAAAGAGGAAAAATGGCTAATTGGGCCCAATTTGGACATTAATGGCTATGTGTTGAGCTATTGTGAGGGAACAACAAATTGACACTGTTATACAAGCTGTACACTCACTACTTTACATTGTAGCCAAGTGTAATTTCTTCAGTGTTGTCACATGAAAAGATAAAATATTTACAAAAAAAATGTGAGGGGTGAACTCACTTTAGTGAGATACTGTAGCTCACAGCTGTCCTAATTTTGAGGGATTGTCCCTCATTCAGAACAATGTGCCTCTGTTTCTCTTTCCTCCTTATTTGACTCTCATTTTGGTCTGATCTATATAGTTGTATATAAAATGCACTACTTATCTATCAATAAAGGGTTTCTTAGTACGAAACCTTTTATCCAATTTCTAAATTGCTACATTTTTAAATTCCAAAAGCCAGTATAATGGAATAGTAGTGGTAAAAAAGCAATTGTGGGTTTAACCACTTCAGTAAAGGGCATTTTAACCCCCTTCCTGCCCAGGCCAATTTTCAGCTTTCAGCGCTTTAACATTTTGAATGACAATTGCGCGGTCATGCAACACTGTACCCAAATAAAATTGTAATAATTTTGTCCCCACAAATAGAGCTTTCTTTTGGTGGTATTTGATCACCTCTGTGGTTTTTATTTTTTGTGCTATAAACAAAAAACGACAATTTAAAAAAAAAAAATGTTTTACCTTTTGCTATAATAAATATCCCAAATTAAAAAAAAAAAAAAAATGAATTTTTCCTCATTTTAGGCCGATATGTATTCCTCTACATATTTTTGGTAAAAAAAAATCACAATAAGCATATATTGATTGGTTTGCGCAAAAGTTATAGCGCCTACAAAATAAGTCATTTTTTTTTTTATTTTACTGTATTTTTATTTAATAGTAATGGCGGCGATCTGCAATTTTTATCAGGACTGCGGCATTGCAGCAGACAGATCGGACACTTTTGACACTATTTTGGGGCCACTTACATTCATACAGCAATCAGTGCTACAAATTTGCACTGATTACTGTGTAAATGTCACTGGCAGGGAAGGGGTTAACACTAGGAGGCGATCAAGGGGTTACATATGTTCCCTAGGTGTGTTCTAACTGTGGGGGGAATGGGACTGACTATGGGAGGTGACCAATCGGTGTTCATACTTGGTATGAACACACGATCTGTCTCCCTTCATGATAGGATGTGGATCTGTGTGTTTACACACACAGCTCCACATTCCTGCTCTATCACGAGCAATCACGGGTGCCCGGGGGACATCGTGGCCACAAGCCAATTGGCTCCTGAGTGACATGGCGGGGGGAGCACATGCGTGCTCCTTATATCGCTGAAAATCCGAGCTGTCATATGACACTCACCTGGGATGGTAGAGCCACCTTGCAGGCGTCATATTACTATAGGCAGGATGGGAAGTGGTTAACCAATTTTTTTGTACAATTCTCCTTTAAATGTGGGGGGGGGGGGTGCCTACATACTTTTGAAAACTGGTGTCCCTCATTTACATCTCAGAAAGTTAGGAGGTATGCTTACACTATATGAGAGAAAGTTGACACCTGACCATTACACCTGTAGCACCCTCCAAGTTCAGGTACTAGATGTGAGGCAAATTTAGGTATTTTTCTCTGCTGTTAGGCCCCTTTCACACTGGGGCGGTGGGGGCATCGGCGGTAAAGCGCCGCTATTTTTAGCGGCACTTTACCGTCGTTTTAGCAGCAGTCTGCGACCGCTAGCGGGGTGGTTTTAACCCCCGCTAGCAGCCAAAAAAGGGTTCAATCCTCCCTCAAAACGCCGCTGCAGCAGCGCTTTGCCGGCGGTATAGCCGCGCTGCCCCATTGATTTCAATGGGTAGGAGCGGTTTAGGAGCGGTGAATACACCGCTCCTTTCACCGCTCCAAAGATGCGGCTAGCAGGACTTTTTTCACTGTCCTGCTAGCGCACCGCTCCAGTGTGAAAGCCCTCCATCTTTCACACTGGAGTGACAGGGGTCGGTTTTTTCAAGAGCTACACAGTCGCTATTTTTAGCGCTGTAGCGCCTGAAAACCGCCCCAGTGTGAAAGGGGCCTTAGAGATGGAGATATGATTGTGTTTTTCCTGAGTTCTGCAGCTGCAGGCTGTCTTTATAGAATCTTCTGGAAACATAGTGAACAGGAGAGGGCAGAGTCTGAGTTGGCAATGGATACAGCTTCAGCCAATCCCTAGTCGAGAAGAATGGCCAGTAGGGGGCTATATACTGCTGTCAGGGTCCTTTGCCAGCAGGAGAGTGACCCAGCCTGGAAATGCTGTCAAACCTTCCAAGGCTTAGGAGAAACCTTAAATCGGAGCTCCAGGCTCCTTCAGAAAAAAATAAAAGTCAGCAGCTACAAATACTGTATGTAGCTGCTGACTTTTAATATTAGGGCACTTACCTGTCCACAAATTCAGGTGTGTCCTCACCCGAGACAATTTTTACTGCCAAATATGGAGTGGGCACAGTGAGCATTATGCAGTGGGGCCAGTGTGCAGTGGGAGCAGTGTGCAATGGGGGGCAGTGATCAGCATGTATTGGGGGCAGTATGTAGTAGGGCAGTGAGCAGTATATGTAGTGGGGCAGTGAGCAGTATACAGTGGGGGCAGCGAGCAGTATATGTAGTAAGGGTAGTATGTAGTGGGAGCAGTGAGCAGTATGTAGTGGGGTCAGTAAGCAGTATATGTAGTGGGGGAACTACGTAGTAGGAAACGGGGGCAGTCAGCAGCATGTAGTGGTAAAGTATGCAGTGGGGCAGTATGTAGTGAGGACATTGAGCAGTATGTAGTGGGGGTAGTACATAGTAGGAGCAGTATGTAGTGGGGGCAATGAGCACTCTGGGGGCAGGGGGAACTACAGAGTGGGGGCAGTATAGAGTGAGGGCAGTATTAAATGAGGGGCAGTGGGAGCAGTATGTAGTGTGGGCAGTGAGCGGTATTCAGTGGGGCAAAATGCAATGGGGACAGTATGGAGTGGGGACATTACAGAGTGGGAGCAGTATGAAGTGGGAACAGTGCATAGTGTGGGCAGTGAGCAATATGTAGTGGTGGCAGTGAGCAGTATGGAGTGGGGGCAGTGAGCAGTATGGATTTAGGGGCAGTAAACAGTATGCAGTGGGGGGCAGTGAGCAGTATGCAGTGGGGAAAAATGTAATGGGGGCAGTATGGCGTGGGAACAGTGCATAGTGGGAGAAGTGAGCAGTATGTAGTGGGGTCAGTGAGCAGTATGGAGTGAGGGGCAGTGGGGGCAGTGAACGCTATGTAGTGGGGGCAGTGATCAGTATGTAATGGGGGCAGTATTGTGTAAGAACAGTATGGCACGGGGGCAGTGAGTAGTGGCAGCAGTGAGCAGTATGCGGTGGGACAGAATGGAGTGGGAACAGTGAGCAGTATTTAGTGGGGGGCAGTGAGCAGTATGAAGTGGGGACAGTATGGAGTGGCAGGGAGCCTTACAGATGAAGAGAATTTGTTCAGGAGAAAAGCCTCTCCCCTGTCAGCACTTTCCACATGACTGGAAACTCCTGGGCTGCCAACTGTACTCCTCCTCCCAGTCCTCTCCTCCTCAGTACAGTGGCCACCTGTGTATGTGGAAGAAGTTGGCCACACCTCCTCCCTGCCTACCATCTCCATCAGCCTTTAGAGAAGCTGCAGCTGGAGAGAGAGTCTCTATGGGCTGGCAGTCATAGGAGGCTGTCAGAGGCGGCTCCTGACGATTATCTAGGCAACCTGATGGAGCCTGATCTGGCGGCGGAATACTGCCTATAGTCTATGGGCAGCCCTGGTTGCAAGGATAGGGGTGCTAGCAATATTTTTGGGGGTGCTCAAGCACCCACTTGGCACCGCCCCTGCATAGGACCAACCTTAAAGTCATAGGAACATTCAAGGCAACACCCAGAGGGGATCTTTCTGGGAGAAATGATGAGGTCTTCAGTCTGCTGGGGTCACAGTGTGTAGGCCTTAGAGAATTTTTAAGAGAGAGACTGTTGCCTGTACAACCCTTTCTTCATAGAGAGATCGTTCCAGACTTACTGTCAGGGTTTTGCCTTAGAGAGGAGAAGACCCCTGTGCTTAAAACATTGTGCTACTTTTTTTTGTGGAGGGAGACCCTGCGTATTTTGCTTAACTGCTTCAAGATAGTGTCCTCATTCAAGTTGTTTAGTTCTGGGCATCCCAAAGCTTTTCCCAATCCCTATCCTAGTTCCACAAAACAATAAAATCAAAAAAAAAAAAAAAGACATTTGACCAGTGTAGAACAGATGTCCCCAACCTTAACGTATGGCTGCCAGGCCATAAACAACTCTACCCCATCCCCTTTTGTTACCTATACAAATAATGGACACCGCACAACAAATGGAGTGAAAAATGGCTATAGCAGCCTATTTATTAACAGTTAAATGTAAATTTACATAAAGGTGAAACATTCCTTAACACAGAAACAGATCAGTCACAAAAATTTTCCAATTATACACTGCGGGACCTTTTACCATAATAAGCCTCCAGCCGCAACACACTGGCTCGGAGACAACACACTATCTGCAGTGCAGCCATTACCATATTCCAAATGCACCATCATTAACTGGAGGGACACATGCCACTGATGGGTCCTAAACCATTTGCTTATCCTAAATTTCCCCTGCCAGCAAAGACCAACAACCGCCCAGCTGCCATGACATCCAGTAATCCCACTGTTTCTGATGAGGAAAATGACCATGACAGGGAGGGTGGGCAGAAAGCTGTTTCCTGCGTCTGCCAAGCTCCACTGGGCACCAGGGCTAAACCACCCCTCCTTAACCACCTCAATACAGTGCACTTACATCCCCTTCCTGACCAGACCAATTTTCAGCTTTCAGCGCTCTCACAGTTTGAATGACAATTACTCGGTCATGCAACACTGTACCCATATGAAACTTGCATACTTTTTTCCACACAAATATAACTTTCTTTTAGTGGTATTTAATCACCAGTGGGTTGTTTTTTTTTTAGCTATAAATAAAACGTAAATTTTGTGAAAAAAATACCTTTTTCTTTGTTTCTGTCATACATTTTTGCTAATTAGTAATTTTTCTTCATACAGTTTGCCCATAATTTATACTGCTACATATCTTTGGTAAAAATAACCCACATTAGTGTATATTATTTGGTCTTTGTGAAAGTTATAGAGTCTACAAACTATGGTGCCAATCGCTGAAAATGTATCACATCTGATCAGGCCTTCAGTACATCAGGTGCATCTCATTTCTTGAGACACTAACAAGTCAGGAAAGTACAAATACCCCCCAAAATGACCCCTTTCTACAAAGTAGACATTCCAAGGTATTAAGTAAGTAGCATGGTGAGTTTTTTTAAGTTGTCATTTTTTCCCACAATTCTTTGCAAAATGAAGATTTTTTTTTATTATTATTTTTTTTTTACAAAATTGACATAATATCAGGTTATTTCTCACACACAGCATATGCATACAACAAATTACACCCCAAAATACATTCTGCTACTCTTCCCGAGTACGGCGATACCACATATGTGAGACTTTTACACAGCCTGGCCACATACAGAGCACCAACATTGATGTAGTACCTTCAGACATTCTACGAGCAAAAATTACGCATCTCATTTCTCAACCACCTATTACACTTTTGAAGGCCCTGGAGTACCAGGACAATGAAATTTCCCATAAAATGACCCCATTTTGGAAAGCAAACACCCCAACATATAATCTGTGAGGCATAATGAGTCTTTTGAACATTTAATTTTTTCGGGTACTAAGATGAACTGTGACAGGTACTCAGGTACTCAGATGAACTGGGACAGGTACTCAGGTACTCAGATGAACTGTGACGGATACTCAGATGGACTGGGACAGGTACTCAGGTACTCAGATGAACTGTGACAGGTACTCGGGTACTCAGATGGACTGGGACAGGTACTCGGGTACTCAGATGGGCTGTGACAGGTACTCGGGTACTCTGATGGGCTGTGACAGGTACCCGGGTACTCGGATGAATCGTGACAGGTACTCGGGTACTTTGATGGGCTGTGATAGCTACTCGGGTACTTTGATGGGCTGTGACAGGTACTCGGGTACTCTGACGGACCGTGACAGATACTCAGGTACTCTGATGGACCGTGACAGGTACTCGGGTACTCTGATGGACCGTGACAGATACTCGGGTACCATGATGGACCGTGACAGGTACTCGGGTACCCTGATGGACCATGACAGGTACTCGGGTACTCTGATGGACCGTGACAGGTACTCGGGTACTCTGATGGACCGTGACAGGTACTCGGGTACCCTGATGGACCCTGACAGGTACTCGGGTACTCTGATGGACCGTGACAGCTACTCGGGTACTCTGATGGACCGTGACAGGTACTCGGGTACTCTGATGTGCCGTGACAGGTACTCGGGTACTCTGATGTGCCGTGACAGGTACTCAGGTACTCTGATGTGCCGTGACAGGTACTCAGGTACTCTGATGTACTGTGACAGGTACTCGGGTACTCTGATGGAATATGACAGGTACTCGGGTCTTCTGATGGACCGTAACAGGTACTTGGGTACTCTGATGGACCGTGACAGGTACTCAGGTACTCTGATGTGCCGTGACAGGTACTCGGTTACTCTAATGGGCTGGGACAGGTACTCAGATGAACTGTGACAGGTACTCGGGTACTCTGATGGACTGTGATAGGTACTCAAATACTTTGATGGACTGTGACAGGTACTCTGATGGACTGCTATTGACAGGTACTATGGGGGTGGTGACAGGTCCTCTTTATTGGGGGGGGGCAATCAGTGTGATTGGTGTACACTGTAGGTGATAACGAGATGTTACCACAATCTCCTGCTCGCAGGTACTCAGGTACTCAGATGAACTGTGACAGGTACTCGGGTACTCAGATGGACTGGGACAGGTACTCGGGTACTCAGATGGGCTGTGACAGGTACTCGGGTACTCTGATGGGCTGTGACAGGTACCCCGGTACTCGGATGAATCGTGACAAGTACTCGGGTACTTTGATGGGCTGTGACAGCTACTCGGGTACTTTGATGGGCTGTGACAGGTACTTGGGTACTTTGATGGGCTGTGACAGGTACTCGGGTACTCTGATGGACCGTGATAGATACTCGGGTACTCTGATGGACCGTGACAGATACTCGAGTACCATGATGGACCGTGACAGGTACTCGGGTACCCTGATGGACCGTGACAGGTACTCGGGTACTCTGATGGACTGTGACAGGTACTCGGGTACTCTGATGGACCGTGACAGGTACTCTGGTAACCTGATGGACCGTGACAGGTACTCGGGTACTCTGATGGGCCGTGACACGTACTTGGGTACTCTGATGTGCCGTGACAGGTACTCGGGTACTCTGATGGGCTGTGACAGGTACTAGGGTACTCTGATGGACTGTGACAGGTACTCAGGTCTTCTGATGGACCGTGACAGGTACTCGGGTACTCTGATGGACCGTGACAGTACTCGGGTACTCTGATGGGCTGTGACAGGTACTCAGGTACTCTGATATGCCGTGACAGGTACTCGGGTACTCTGATGGTCTATTACAGGTACTTAGATGAACTGTGACAGGTACTCGGGTACTCAGATGGACTGGGACAGGTACTTGGGAACTCTAATGGGCTGTGACAGGTACTGAAATACTCTGATGGACTGTGACAGGTACTCTGATGGACTATGATTGACAGGTACTATGAGGGGTGGTGACAGGTCCTCTTTATTGGGGGGGCAATCAGTGTGATTGGTGTACACTGTAGGCGGTAACGAGATGTTACCGCAATCTGCTCCTCACACACGATCGGTGTGTGAGGAGGAAAACCCGGTAACATCTCGTTACCACGGTTTGTTTACATTTTAGTGATCGGCTGTGAAAGGATCACAGCCGATCACGTGGGTGATGAGCAGTGTTCCCGGGGAACACGCCATCACTGCCGTGCATGCGCAGCGTGCTCGCGATCCCGCGCATGCGCCATGCACAGTGGGGGTGTGACCATCTGTGATCGGCTGTGACTTCATCCCGGCTGATCACATGGTAAACAGCCATAACCAATGGCTGTTCACCCCCTTCAGTGGCGAGCGGTGTCTCCGTGACACACGCCGCTACCGAAGAAACATGGATGTGCGCGCACGATCGTGCGCATTCCCTGTTTTTAACTGGAGGCCGTCATATGATGGCCTCCCGCCACAATATGTGCGCCGCCTGGCCGTCATTTGACTGCCGGCGCTCAGCAAGTAGTTAAGCTGACAGACCCTGCCCAGCCACAAGATAACCCCCCAATCAGGTAAGCCCCTTCCTATAATCAAAAACTCAACTGTTAACCCCTTCCTGACTTGCTCTCCTCTTCACACCGTCATGTCTGCCATACGCTATTTTTTTTTCTCTGGGCCTCACTAATTGCATAATCACTGTGTAAGGACTGAGTGAGTTTGGATACATTTGGCTGAAAATAAGTTGTGCCTGGCTGCTTGCTCTATTAACCCTTTTGTCGCCGGGTCCATACATCTTACAGACGCCTTGTGGCTGCTACAGCCACCGGGATTGTGTGTGAAACTGACAGGCAGACTCCTGCCACCCGAATGGTCTCACACACCCCCAGTACAGGTGCCACCGCCATGCTTACTGGGCTACACTTACCCATCTGGGGGCACGCAGGTGGCTGGGGGGGAAGGAGATGAGCAAACAAACGTCCGCTCTCTTCCCCCTCTTCTTGTGACCTGGAAAGCGGAATCTTTGACGTCATTTCTGGGTCAAGCTATCTGTGTCTCTGGCTATCTTAGCCAGGAAATAATGTTTTGTAATGCGATCTGCATTGCAAAACATTTAGTGTAGTACAGGGGAGACATCCAGGGTCTTTTAGACCCCTGCATATCTCAATAAAGGTGAACCTGCCACCAAAATAATACATAGGGGACTCCCTATCCTTTTTTTGGAGTACATCACAGGACACAGAGCAGCCATAATAATTACTATGTGGATTATTCCTATAGGTGAATGGACACTGGCAGATCAATCAAAGAGGAAGTCCTCCCCTATATAACCCCTCCTGCACAGGAAGCACCTTAGTTTTGTAGCAAAGCAATGAATATCACAAAAAGAGGGGAGGGACACCTGTGTCCCATGATCTACTCCAAATAAAGGATTTTACAGGTAAGTTGTAGGAAAAATCCAATTTTCTTTATCTTACATCATGGGACACAGGGCAGACATAATAATTACTATGTGGGAGGTCCTAAAACAATGCCATTGAGGGGAGGGAGACACATTCATAGAAACTGGCACCTGAGAATGACTTATTCTTCCGCCCGTAACATACTATGGCCAAAGCAGTATCCTTCATCGCTTTAATATCCATCTGGTAAAATCCTGTGAATGTGGGAAACAAAGACCATGTAGTGGCCTTAAAAATCAGGGCCACTGACACTTGATAGCGGATGGCCTAAGATGCCCCCACACACCTGGTAGCGAGCACTTTCATTAAAAAGTGGTGGGGTGGCCATTGGCTTGAGTAATTAACTGGCAGATCCAATGAAAAAAATAGTTAACTTGGAAGCCTCCTGCCCTTTGTGGGCTCTGCTGGCAGCACAAACCAGGATTCCTGACCTGCGCTGACAATTCAAGTAAATCCTGATCACCTGAACTACAGTACCTCCAGGAGTATGCAGCAATCTAACTCTAACTGAGGATTAGAAAGGAATGCAAGACACTGTCCTTATTCAAGTGAAGACTAGAAACCACTCTAGGCAATAAAGATGGATGAGGACGCTACATCACTTTATGATGTAAGACCAAGAACGGCTCCTTGCATGAGAGAGCCATCAGCTCTGACACTCCACTTGCTGAAGTGATATCAACCAAAGAAGCCATCTTCCGAGTCAAGGACTAACCATTGGTTCAAAAGGTGCCAAAGGGCACCAAAAGGCGGCCTCCGCAAGGACTGTCAAGAGCAAATTCAAGTCCCAAGGACACAAGAGTGGCTTGACAGGCGGAACTGTCTGATTTACACCCTGTGTGACGTATGAATCAAGGAGTGAGAAATAACAGCCTCTGGAAAAAAAGGATGGGGTAAATCTGACCCCTAATTGTACTTAAAGCCAATCTCCTTCCCACTACTGATTGGAGAAAGGAAAAAAACTCCCACTCACATATACTGTATCTGCGGGTGTCTCTACCTGGTTTCACCCCAGGCAAAAAATATTTCCAAGTCCTGTAATTGAAGCTCCCTGAAGCCGGCTTCCAGGTGCTCAACAGTGTGGAGATAACAGGACCCAAGACCATTAGGTCCAGATGGACTGGAAGTGTCCAAGGCTATGTCAGTGTACCAAGCCCTCCTGGGCTTATTTGACTAACACTATTATTGGTGTTACCACCTCCTGCACTCAAAAGATGCTGCAGTAGTTGAAACAGAGGAAAGACATTAATTAGGGAGAACTGGTCGCTAAGCTGTTGCTAGTGCATCTACCCCTATTGCCAGTGGGACTCTCGTGCCAGACACAACCTCTCCAACTTGTTGTAGAACTTGGAATTAGTGATGGACGAACTTCCGACGGGACGTTTCGTGAACGCGGACCGTGAACGCGGCCGATAGTTCGCGAACCGTAACGTTCGCGGCGGGCCCCATTGACTTCAATGGGAGGCGAACTTTGCAAACCTACAGGTCAAATTTTCAGCCACAAAATAATTACTAGCTGTGCAAACATAGTCCCACCACATGGCCAATGACATGACACATGTACGAGGTGAATCTGGGATCGACAACTACAAGCATTCTTTTTTTATATGTGAAATTGTGACAATTCAGGACTGTGGAGCGCATGAAGGCAATGGAGGAGAGGGAAGGTCAGGGTAGGCAAAGAAGAGGGTGCAGGAGATGATCACCAGCAGCGTGACATACAGCAATGACACCTGCACCGTGATAGAGTGATCTGACACCAGCACCGTGATATACAGCACTGACACCAGCACCGTGATATACAGCACTGACATCAGCAGCGTGACATACAGCAATGACACCTGCACCGTGATAGAGTGATCTGACACCAGCACCGTAATAGAGAGCACTGACATCAGCAGCGTGACATACAGCAATGACACCTGCACCGTGATAGAGTGATCTGACACCAGCACCATGATAGAGAGCACTGACATCAGCAGCGTGACATAAAGCACTGACACCAGCACCGTGATATACAGCACTGACACCAGCACCGTGATATACAGCACTGACACCTGCACCATAAGCAGCCCCAGGAGGAAGTCAGCATAGCACAGGGATGGTGGGAGCCCCTCATAATGAGCATAGCACAGGGATGGTGGGAGCCCCTCATAATATGCACAGCAGAGGTACAGCCCCAGGAGGAAGTCAGCACAGCACAGGGATGGTGGGAGCCCCTCATAATAAGCAGCCCCAGGAGGATGTCAGCTTAGCACAGGGATGGTGGGAGCCCCTCATAATAATCAGCCCCAGGAGGATGTCAGCATAGCACAGGGATGGTGGGAGCCCCTCATAATAAGCAGCCCCAGGAGGATGTCAGCATAGCACAGGGATGGTGGGAGCCCCTCATAATAAGCAGCCCCAGGAGGAAGTCAGCACAGCACAGGGATGGTGGGAGCCACTCATAATAAGCAGCCCCAGCAGGATGTCAGCATAGCACAGGGATGGTGGGAGCCCCTCATAATAAGCAGCCCCAGGAGGAAGTCAGCACAGCACAGGGATGGTGGGAGCCCCTCATAATAAGCAGCCCCAGGAGGAAGTCAGCACAGCACAGGGATGGTGGGAGCCCCTTATAATAAGCAGCCCCAGTAGAAATATGACACCGCTCAACCTCTTCAAACAGGAGGGTACGGGCATATAGTACGGTGTGCTTTTTTTGGACAAGGAAGTGAGCCAAATGAAGAAAGAAGGTCTGTGTGCTCGATTAAAAAAATCGTTTATAGACATATACAGTGGTGTGAAAAAGTGTTTGCCCCCTTCCTCATTTCCTGTTCCTTTGCATGATTGTCACACTTAAGTGTTTCGGAACATCAAACCAATTTAAACAATAGTCAAGGACAACACAAGTAAACACAAAATGCAATTTGTAAATGAAGGTGTTTATTATTAAAGGTGAAAAAAAATCCAAACCATCATGGCCCTGTGTGAAAAAGTGATTGCCCCCTAAACCTAATAACTGGTTGGGCCACCCTTAGCAGCAACAACTGCAACCAAGCGTTTGCGATAACGTGCAATGAGGCTTTTACAGCGTCCTGGAGGAATTTTGGCCCACTCATCTTTGCAGAATTGTCCTAATTCAGTTACATTAGAGGGTTTTCGAGCATGAGCGGCCTTTTTAAGGTCATACCACAACATCTCAATAGGATTCAGGTCAGGAGTTTGGCTAGGCCACTCCAAAGTCTTCATTTTGTTTTTCTTCAGCCATTCGGTGGTGGACTTGCTGGTGTGTTTAGGATCATTGTCCTGCTGCAGAACCCAAGTTCGTTTCAGCTTGAGTACACGAACAGATGGTCGGACATTCTCCTTCAGGATCTCTTGGTAGACAGCAGAATTCATAGTTCCTTTTATCACAGCAAGTCTTCCAGGTCCTGAAGCAGCAAAACAACCCCAGACCATCACACTACCACCACCATATTTTACTGTTGGTATAATGTTCTTTTTATGAAATGCAGTGTTCCTTCTACGCCAGATATACTTGGACACACACCTTCCAAAGAGTTCCACTTTTGTCTCATCGGTCCACAGAATGTTGTCCCAAAAGTCTTGGGGATCATCAAGATGTGTTGTGGAGAAATTGAGACGAGCTTTGATGTTCTTTTTGCTCATCAGTGGTTTTCTCCTTGGAACTCTGCCATGCAGGCCATTTTTGCCCAGTCTTTTCCTGATGGTGGAGGCATGAACGCTGACCTTAACTGAGGCAAGTGAGGCCTGCAGTTCCTTGGACGTTGTTGTGGGGTCTTTTGTGACCTCTTGGATGAGTCGTCGCTGCGCTCTTGGGGTAATTTTGGGCGGCCGGCCACTCCTGGGAAGGTTCACCACTGTTCCATGTCTTCGCCATTTGTGGATAATGGCTCTCACTGTGGTTCGCTGGATTCCCAAAGCTTTGGAAATGGCTTTATAACCCTTTCCAGACTGATAGATCTCAATTACTTTCTTTCTCAATTGTTCCTGAATTTCTTTGGGTCTCGGCATGATGTGTAGCTTTTAAGGATCTTCTGGTGGACCTTACTGTGTCAAGCAGCTCCTATTTAAGTGATGCCTTGATTGTGAACAGGTGTGGCAATAATCAGGCCTGGGTGTGGCTAGAGAAATTGAACTCAGGTGTGGACAACCACAGTTATAGTATGTTTTAACAAGGGGGGCAATCACTTTTTCACACAGGGCCATGATGGTTTGGATTTTTTTTCACCTTTAATAATAAACACCTTCATTTACAAATTGCATTTTGTGTTTACTTGTGTTGTCCTTGACTATTGTTTAAATTGGTTTGATGTTCCGAAACACTTAAGTGTGACAAACATGCAAAGGAACAGGAAATGAGGAAGGGGGCAAACACTTTTTCACACCACTGTACATGGTCTACTGATCACATGTGTTGAATTCCTCCGATATCCATGCCTCATTCATTTTTAGAAATGTGAGGTAGTTAACACTGTCGTGAGCTAGGCGAGTACGCTTATCGGTCACGATCCCCCCTGCTGCGCTGAACGTCCTTTCGGACAGGACACTGGATGAGGGGCAAGCCAACAGTTCGATTGCAAATTGGGCAAGCTCTGGCCAGAGGTCAAGCCTGCCCACCCAGTAGTCCAGGGGTTCATCACTCCTCAGAGCGTAAACATCGGCCGTTAACCCGATGTAGTCGGACACCTGACGGTCTAGGCGTTCCCTGATACTGGATCCTGATGACACCTGTCGATGGGTCGGCTGAAAGAATGACCTCATATCAGAAGTCACCAACACATCTTCAAACCGGCCTCTTCTTGCAGGCGCTGTTGGATTGGTACCCGCAACTCCTCTGGGAGTGGGAATTGCTCCTCTGCCAGCGCACGCAAAAGCAGAATGCAGCATTTCTCGAAGCAAGGCCTGGAAGTGCTCCATTCTGACAGCCCTCTGTGACGGCGGTAACATTTCCGCCATTTTGTGTTTGTACCAGGGGTCTAAGTACATTGCCACCCAGTACTGGTTCTTGACCCTTATGCTTTTTATACGGGGGTCCCTATTAAAACACTGGAGCATGAAGGCCCCCATTTGCACTAAACTGGAAGCGGTGTGGTGGCCTGGCTCCTGCTCATCATCCAGGATAATGTCGTCCTCTTCATTCTCCTCTCCCCATCCACACACAACAACAGGGATCCCAGAAAGGTTTAAAGCATGCTCTTCTTGCTCCTCCTCATCCATCCCAGCACCATCCTCCTCTGACTCCTCTTCAGACTCCTGTTGTTCACTTGTCTCAGATAGAGTAGCCCCCCCCTGGGAATTCATCCAGCATTGCGACTTCCTCATCTTCCTGCTCCTGCTCCTCCACAGCTTGATCAATGACACGACACAATGCACGCTCCATAAAGAAGGCATAAGGTACCATGTCACTGATGGCGCCATGGGTGCGACTGACCAGTTTGGTGATCTCCTCAAATGGCTGCAGAGGTCTGCATGCGTCGCGCATGAGCACCCACTGGCGCAGTGAAAAAACCCCCAGCTCCCCAGAACCTGTTCTGCTGCAGAGTTCATACAGGTAGACGTTAAATGCACGTTTCTGCTGGAGCAGCCTATCAAGCATATAGAAGGTTGAGTTCCATCGCGTCGGGCAATCGCAAATAAGACAGACGTCGACTGGCAGATTGTGTCGCCGTTGAATGTCAGCAAGGCGAGCCATGGCCGTGTAAGATTTTCTGAAATGGGCCGAGATTTTCCTTGCCTGCCGCAAGATATCCTGGACCCCAGGGTATTTGACAACGAATCGCTGCACGACCAAGTTTAGACGTGTGCCTCAGTCCCTATACTGATAAAGGACTGCTGCAGTATAGGGCAGCAGTCAGCAGTAGTGCACCTCAACCCTATATATTGTGGACCTATACCAGTCCTTAAGGAATAGCAGACTGTACCTCGCTCAACCCTATGTACTGTAGTACTCTATACCTTACCAGTCCTTATAAGGACCTTTGTGGAACTAGTAGGTTGTGAATGATTAGCAGACTGTACCTCATTCCTTATACTGATAAAGGACTGCTGCAGTATAGGGCAGCAGTAGTGCACCTCAACCCTATATATTGTGGTCCTATACCAGTCCTTAAGGAATAGCAGACTACCTCACTCAACCCTATGTACTGTAGTACCCTATACCTTACCAGTCCTTATAAGGACCTTTGTGGAACAAGTAGGCTGTGAATGATTAGCAGACTGTACCTCAGCCCCTATACTGATAAAGGACTGCTGCAGTATAGGGCAGCAGTCAGCAGTAGTGCACCTCAACCCTATATATTGAAAGGCAGCAGTCAAGTATAATATTCTTTCTATATTTGGAAGAAAGAATATGATACGTGTACAAGCCTATTACCATACCAGTCCTGAAAAGAACCTTTGTGGACCTAATAGTAACAGCTACTTAATAAACTGACTGTCCCTCACTGCCACACACAGCTTCCTGCCTGTCCCTATTTAACCACTTGCTTACTGGGCACTTAAACACCCTTCCTGCCCAGACCAATTTTCAGCTTTCGGTGCTCTCACACTTTGAATGACAATTACTCAGTCATGCAACACTGTACCCAAATGAATTTTTTGCCCTTTTTTTCCCACAAATAGAGCTTTCTTTTGGTGGTATTTGATCACCTCTGGGGTTTTTATTTTTTGCGCTATAAATGAAAAAAGACCGAAAATTTTGAAAAAAAACGCACATTTCTTTGTTTCTGTGACAGAATTATGCAAATTATTAATTTTTCTTCATAAATTTTGGCCACAATTTATACTGCTACATATCTTTGGTAAAAATAACCCAAATTAGTGGATATTATTTGGTCTTTGTGAAAGTTAAAGAGTCTACAAGCTGTGGTGCGAATCGCACAAAATTGATCACATCTGATGTACTGGTGGCCTATATCGCTTCTTGTGACCCGAACAAGTCAGGAAAGTACAAATGCCCCCCAAATGACCCCTTTTTGGAAAGTAGACATTGCAAGGTATTTAGTAAGAGGCATAGTGAGGTTTTTGATGTTGTAATTTTTTTCCCACAATTCTTTGCAAAATTAAGATTTTTAATTTTTTTATTTTTCTCCACAAAATTGTCATTGTAATAGGTTATTTCTCTCACATGGCATGTGTATACCACAAATGACACCCCAAAAACATTCTGCTACTCCTCCTGAGTATTACAATACCCCGTGTGTGGGACCTTTTCACAGCCTGGCCACATAGAGAGCCCCAACATGCAGGGAGCACCATCATGTGTTCTAGGAGCATAAATTACACATCTAATTTGTTGACTACTTATTACACTTTTGAAGCACCAGGACAATGACACGTGACACTGATGACAGATGGCACTGATACGTGGCAATGATGACACTTATACGTGGCACTGATGACAGATGGCACTAATATGTGGCACTGATGACAGATGGCACTAATATGTGGCACTGATGACACATGGCACTTATACGTGGCACTGATGACACGTGTCACTAATACGTGGCACTGAAGACAAGTGGCACTAATACGTGGCACTGATGCCAGATGGCACTAATACATGGTACTAATACGTGCCACCGATGACAGATGGCACTAATACGTGGCACCGATGACGCGTGACACTGATGACAGATGGCACTGATAAGTGGCATTGATGACACGTGACACTGACAACAGATGGCACGTGACACTGACAGGTGGCACTGATGACAAATGGCACTGATACGTGGCACTGATGACAGATGGCACTAATACGTGGCACTGATGACAGATGGCACTTTGTGGCACTGATGACACGTGGCACTGATGACAGATGGCACTGGGGACAAATGGCACTGACAACAGGTGGCACTGGGGACAGATAGCACTAACAGTTGGCACTGGGGGCAGGTGGCACTGGGGGCAGGTGGCACTGGGGGCAGGTAGCACTGGGGCGGATGGCACTGGGGCAGGATAGCACTGGGGCAGGATGGCACTGGGGCAGGATAGCACTGGGGCAGGATGGCACTGGGGGAGGATGGCACTTTTTTTAACTTTTTTTTTTTTTTTTTTACACTGACGGCCGCTGCAGCCGTTCATCTCTCCCCTCTCACACTCTGTCTGTGTGAGGAGGGAGAGCGGCGCTGAGAGATGATCTCATATGTTTACATATGAGTTCTCCCATTGGACGCGGCGATCGCGCTGTAAACGGCCGCTGTGATTGGCCGTTTACAGCGATCTGTGTTTGCCTGTCCCCGAGGGACACGGCAAACACAGAACTTCCCCGATGCGCGCCCGCGGCGGCGCGCATTGCGGAAGTAAACATTAGGACGTCCAGGGATGGCCACCCAGACGAAAGCGCCTGCTCTACGGCCGCCATTCGGCTATAGGGTGGGCGCGAGGAGGTTAAACTGACAAAACACAGGCTGCTGGAACAATAACTTGAATAGCACTCAAAACTATATCCTGTACTACTTTACCATACCAGTCCTGAAAAGGACTTTTGTGGACCTAATAGTAACAGCTAATGATTAAACTGACTGTCCCTACTGCACACAGCGTCCTGTCCCTCTTTCTACACTGACAAAAGACAGGCTGCAGCAACAATGACTTGAATAGCAGTGCCTCAAACCTATATCCTGAACTACACCTAACACCTATACCATACCAGTCCTTAAAACAACTTTTGTGGACCAAATAGCTAGCGATTTGGGTCACTGCAGTCTCTCCCTGCTCCACACAGCAACCTCTCCCTATAGTGACAGTAAAAAGAATGTAAAATGGCCGCCGGATTGGGTCTATTTATAAGTTAGGGGGAATGTCCAAGTGTCCATGTGCTGTAATGTCTCAATTGGCTGTCCTGTACCCCATGATGGATGTGTCATCATAGGTCAAAGTTCTTTTACACAGTAAACACGGAAGTCCGCCGGGCGAACGGCCGCCCGCCGGGCGCCGGGTGAACCATTCGGCCATCCCTACTTGGAATCCAGTACATCCATCTGCAGAGTTCCCCAACATTGGCAGATTGAAAGAAAGTGAGTAGGTAGTAGAAACTCTACATACACAACACTTCCTAATAAAATACATTTTACTTTAGTATTCTACTATACTCACAGGGGCATTTCTGAATGAATAGCAAAGTCTTTGTGTAATATGTGAATCAGTATCCCTTCTCCTAAAGGGTGTGTAGCGGAGATATGTATGTCTTCATCCAAGGAATTTCCAAAGTACTTTCAGGAGTAGAAATTGAAGAATTCTTTGTTTGTTCAATACTTCAACAATAGTTGTTTTATTGTTCAGAAAGATAGGCAAAGACAAGACTGACATCTGGCAACATATGGCATGATGATACCCTCAGAAGGAGGAAAGGGGCATTTGATCTACATTCTTCAAAGTGTAGAGTTCTTTCTCTTCCCACCTCTTTCCTAACTCTCCATAATCCAACTCCATTCTTATACTCTTTCATGATGTTATGTCAGCATATCCTAATAACACCCATATTTGCATATATACCTAATATGGTTCAGTCTAAAGATAAGTAGCATAACTCCACCCATTGTCCTGACATAGTAACTCAAAATTAGATGTACCTACTCAGCAAAACCATTCCTCTCTGTGCTCTCTGTTGTTCTGTGACCTTCAGAGACCATTACTTATTACTGTACATATAACTTACATATATTTTCAGAAACTTTTATCACTTAAAATATTAATTAAAGCGGGAGTTCCACCGTTTTTTTTTTTTAAGTCAGCAGCAACAAATACTGCAGCTGGTGACTTTTAAAATAAGGACACTTACCCGCCCAGCGCGCCCGCGATGTCGGCACCCGATGCCGATCTCTCGATCGTCTCTCGGGTGCTGCCGCCGCCATCTTGGGTATAGGAATCAGGAAGTGGAGCCTTGCGGCTTCATTTCTCGGTTCCCTACTACGCATGCGCGAGTCGCGCTGCGCAATAAGGATGGTCCCCGCTGTCTCTGGGATCACTGTGTTTCCCAGGAGACAGCGGGGGACCTTCAGAATGGGGCGTAGATTCTGCGGAAAGGGGCGTAGCTTCTGCAGGATCTACGCTGGAAGTGGGTGCAGATACCTGTACTGTACAGGTACCTGCACCCCTCTCCCCCCTGAAAGGTGCCAATTGTGGCGCCGGAGGGGGGGAGGGTTCCAATGAGCGGAAGTTCCACTTTAGGGTGGAGCTCCGCTTTAACTTGACAGCCCCCATGACGCGACAAACTAACCCCACGGAAGAAACCCCACCCTAAGATGACAGTCCCTTACCCTCTACCATCCTAGATTCTTAATACGTACTCCATAATTGGTATTTCCCGATCTCTGAATACACCAACCCATGTCTGTCCCCTGCGCACTTTACCCCTGCGGAGGGAGAGAGAGATGGCACCCATTCCATTCCCCCCTGCTCCTAACCGCCACCATCTCCCTACCCACCCCTTGTCAATCCATTACCCTTTCTATATCCTCCCTGATGCCCATCATTCCCATAAAGAAGTACGACATCCAACCCAGACCCATCCCAGATTGAATAAGCTATTCTCAAAGGCGATGATTTCAATGAACTTTCTCCCACGCCACTCTCTGGTACACTGCAGACCCGTGAGCGTAAGAGCAAATTAATATTTTACACTTGACCCAATACAGGGGCCAAACCACTCGGACCACGGAGGACGATAACTCATGTACAAATGGCTCTACAGTGTACCCTGCTTCATCTTTCACCCTAACCTAATGCTGCTTCCTTTCAACCAAAATGTTGTTTTGTTTTAGACGAACGTTCTGTCTTGGATAAATGACATGACCATACCCTCTGTAAAACTGTTTACTTCTGTAATGCTACTTACTGAGCTGTTGTTATTAAAAAAATATTTGCCCTACAGTAATTATATATATATATATATATATATATATATATATATATATATATATATATATATATAATTCATTAAAATGTACTCAGACAGATACTTTGCCTGCAAAAATCTCAATGAACTCTCGAAAAAAGTTAATAAGGCCTAAAAAAATCTTATTTTTTAAAAACAATTACCTTTAGTAAGTAATAATACCTTTTTAAATATATATTTTTCCTCATCAGTGAACCCTCTTCCAAGTATCTGGAAAATTTAACACAAAAATGTATTGTGCTTTGATCCATAAAAGTGAAAAATGTCATGGCATGTCTGACCAGTCTGTAACTTGATCTGCATCTCTCTGTTGGTAATACACTCCTCACATGTCACATACTCTTCAGAGAATGATCTGTTACTGACAGTCTTGGCTACCACCCTACACTGTACAATTTAGTAACAATCTCGTTTCTCGTTTTTTAAAATGTTTAACCTTTTTATCACTTTTTAAACATATTTTGTTTGTACATCTGCGAGAAATCATGTACACTATGTTATATGACTTTCCTGATTATAATAATGTTTTTGTAAAAATTGTTTAGAAGACAATCTCGTGAAACTCACAGATTGGGTCCTGCCCATGACCTGCGATTGGCCATTTCCCAGAGAAAACTCCTCCCACAACAAAAGTCCTTACTTTTACCAGAAATACCAATTTACAAAAACTTTTAACAATAATTATTTTTACATTTTTTTAGATTGAACAAAAACTTTCATATTTTAATATTTTCTCTGAGTAACCTTAAGTAAATTAGAACAATTTACTACTTTTAATTTAATAACCAAATCCAAGTTTGGAATTTTTTTTTTAAAAATTGCTCAATCCTTAACTTATTAACTTATTATTTACTGCAATCAAATCTGTAGGATTTTTGTAAAACACTAAACATCGTGTTTTTTTCCATTATCTCAATTTCATACAGTTTTTCCACAATCTTAATCAATATTTTTTTCTCTGAAAACTTTGTTCAGGGCTTAAATATTCATAAACATATACATGCAGCATTAAACTTAATTTCCTTAAAAGAACTTCTTTACACTCTGGCATAATTAATTACCTTACTACTGCATGTATTCCTATATTCCATACATATGAAATATATAAATTTCCTGATCGTACTGAGACTTACTTCTGAGCCTAGAGATGTTAACCATTCCCATGTTACTCTTTCATTTAAACAAACACACTCACCCCTTGTTAGTATGATAGTCCTGTGTGCACTTAAAATAAAACAAGAGATGAATAGTGTCCTTTTAACTTAGTTGTTTGTTGCTTTTTCTTTCTTTTTCTTCTTTTCTTGTAGCATTTTGCCTTGTTCCTTGAATTGTGTGCTGTAGCGTGCTGCCGTGTCTTGCCTGTTGATCTATTCTTTGCCTTTGTGCTTGGACCTTCCATCTTCAAACATCAAAATCCGACTTCCATATTAGCTCACCCAAAATGTACATTTTCCTCTGTACCTACAATGGCGACTTTTTCAAATAACGTGAAGTCTTTGTTCCTATTTGAACACTTTTTTCTTCTTGGGTAACAACCCAATATTTTCTTATGTGAGACTATCTCACCTTCTTAGGAACTAACCTTGGCAGATATCTTCACAAACGTAACTAAATTACGTCTTCACAAAGTCCTGGATTTTCCAAAAATAACTTGAAGTATACCGTCCAACTGGCCTTGTCAATCAACTTCGTAGGCTGTATCTTTTTTTTTTTTCTGTGTACAGAGAGGTGAGAAAACAAAGAGAGAAAAAACTCACCCTCGACTTTTAAGGACCGTTGTCCACATCTGACACAAATGCCTCCTTCTAGGTTCTTTGATTGTTTTTTCCCGTGACTTGATCAATCATGAAATTTGTGTTCATCTCCCCCCTTTGTCAAGGAGTAGGGAAAAAAATTGACCAGTTGGACTGGCTTGCCATTGAAAGAAAGTGAGTAGGTAGTAGAAACTCTACATACACAACACTTCCTAATGAAATTCATTTTACTCTAGTATTCTACTATACTCACGGGGGCGTTTCTGAATGAATAGCAAAGTCTTTGTGTAATATGTGAATCGGTATCCCTTCTCCTAAAGGGTGTGTAGCGGAGATATGTATGTCTTCATCCAAGGCATTTCCAACATACTTTCAGGAGTAGAAATAGAAGAATCCTTTGTTTGTTCAATACTTCAACAATAGTTGTTTTATTGTTCAGAAAGATAAGCAAAGACAAGACTGACATCTGGTAACATATGGCATGATGATACCCTCAGAAGGAGGAAAGGGGCATTTGATCTACATTCTCCAAAGTGTAGAGTTCTTTCTCTTCCCACATCTTTCCTAACTCTCCATAATCCAACTCCATTCTTATACTCTTTCATGATGTTATGTCAGCATATCCTAATAACACCCATATTTGCATATATACCTAATATGGTTCAGTCTAAAGATAAGTAGCATAACTCCACCCATTGTCCTGACATAGTAACTCAAAAATAGATGTACCTACTCAGCAAAACCACTCCTCTCTGTACTCTCTGTTGTTAATATTAATTAACTCAAAAACGTCTAACACAGATTAACAAAAAATGTCTCAAGAAGCAGGGACCGCAGGGTGCTGGCATTAGTTGCTGATGACTGGAAACCCCCTGTCATTTCTCTATACCTGGAATATGTACTGTGACAGAGACAGCATCTGTTGTTCTGCCCCAGACAGAATGTGGTTTACCTAATATATGCCACTGTAGAGGCATTGTTGGATTGAATCTACAACTGATTTGTTCATTAATCCAGAACCTGGTGTAGTGGCCAAAAGTTTCAAGATATTGCAGGGCAGTATTCTCTCCTGTGGAGATCAAGTCCACTGAACTGTAGTCACCTTCAAAACAACTGGAGAGACTAACACTGGTGGTTATTATCTTCCAAACTCCTGAAAGAATAATTTTACCTTTTCTAGATTCCGAACCATCAACCACCAATTTGAGCTCTGCAATACCGAGAATAATTTCTCCGGCCCAATGCTCATGTTCCAGACAGAGAGGATGTTCATCTACAAAAGACCTGGAGTAGGACTTACGTAGAAATGTATTGAAGGAAAAACTGGAACCGACTGCTTCCTGAACAAAGATTATTGAGGTTTACTGAGATTGGCAACCCTGCGTTTTAAGCAAGTCCAGCAGCGGGGCTTAGAGCTTTGTGAACCCATGGAGCTGTAGCCAGCCCGAACAGCAGAGTCACAAAAATAAAAAAAGACAACTTTGCATTGAAACCCTTGATAAGCCTGGAAAAACAGCACATGAAGATATGCATCATTGATGACTATGGACCCCAAAATCTACCTCCCACAGAGAGGTCAACACTAAATAGTCAACACTAAAGCAGAAGGATATCCAGCGGTTTATAATCTACACTAGACCTTATGTCTCCATTTGGTTTTGGGACTGTTACCTGCTTACGTTTTTTTTTTGTTTAATAATGAGCCCATACCTTCTGCTCCAAGAGTCAAATTCAAGGCAAAACTACTCTGTGGCAGACCCAGAAGGCCCAAAGAGGTATAACTAACCTACCAAGCTTCTGCTAAAGATGGAGCAAACTACCTCAGAGACTGCCCTAAGATCTTCTGGCCTGAGATACACTCAAAACACAGCAGCCACAGATGCCTCCCTCACACAGGTGGGGAAAAGCTTACAGCATCTGTTATTCCCAGGCGGTCTCCTTAGGTATGTAAGTATGCATGTACCCAGGCATGCCATTATGTAGGTACCTAGGTATGCAAACATGCAGGTATATAAGTATTCTTGCCGTTCATGCATTTATGTAGGCAGTTCAAGGCAAATAAGCACATATGTATGTATCCCAAGGCAAATAAGCCATCCATGCCGCACCCCAGGCCATGATGGCCATGGGGACTAGTCAGGAGGACCAGGACCAAACAGACAGAAAGCTCTTCTGGCCCGGAATCCAGAAGCACGTGATCTCAGTCTCTTAAGTACCCTCTCCCAGAATGCACAGCAGGAAAATACACCCACTGGGATGGTTCCGAGAAGAAATGGTACTCAATGTGCCCAGCTGAACTGCCTTCTCACACCTGCCAGTGATGACAGCGCCACCTATGGCCAAGCAGAACACAGTGCAATCCAGCTAGACTGGTACTGAAACCATCATTTGGAATAATTAAACTCAAAACCAAATTGCAGTTCTAGGAACATTAAATATAGAAAAACACATAGCTCTTCAGGAGTCGGCGCTACACATGTATCTATGCAACATGCATTTACGCAAACATGTGTCTATGCAAACATGTATCTATGTAAACATGCCCTTTGCAACATAAGTTTACGCAAACATGTATCCACGCAGAAATGCGTGTACACAACATACATCCATGCAAACGTGTATATCTATGCAACATGCATACAAATTTATGTACATATGTCTATGCAAACAGGTACCTATGAAAATCTGAATCTACACAACAAGCGCCTATGCAAGCGAGCACATGTCTGTGCAAACATGTGCCTATGCAAGTAAGCAAGCATTATGAAACATGTATACTATGCTGCACCTGCTCAACTGCATCTGGGCTCATACTAGTTTTACAGGATTAGCCAAGTACATAGGCATCCAATGCAGCCTCTATGCTGCTTCAAACAGCCTAAGCTCCAGCAGACCAAATGCATGCTAATCTAGAGACACAACTCCTTAAAGTGCAACAATGCTCACGTTCTTTCAATCATGTGCTTATGTCACATGTATCTATGCAACATATAGTCAAAACGTGTTTATTCAAGCATGTGTTTAAGCAACAAGTTTGCAAGCATGTACTGTATTTATCGGCGTATAACACGCACTTTTTCCCCCCTAAAATCAGGGGGAAATCGGGGGGTGCGTGTTATACGCCGATCCCCCGCTTTTGCTACCCGTTTCTGCCGTTCTCTGTGGCTTCCGGGTATTTTCGGTCACACTCGGCTGTTCTCGGCTATCTTCGGCCGTTCTCGGCCACACTCGTGGATTTCGGAAAGCCGAAAGCCTCCGAGAATGGCCGAGTGTGGCCGAAAATAGCCGAGAACGGCCGAGTGCGGCCGAAAATACCCGAAAGCCATCGAGAACTACAGAGCTCCGCCGAGAGACACAGGACATCTGCTCTGTATCTCGGCGGTGCCATTTTTAAATGACAAACACACTGACAAGGCTGCAAATGACTGACATGGCTGCAATGGACTGGCATGGCTGCAAATAACTGACAAGGCTGCAATGCAAGGCTGCAAATGACTGACAAGGCTGCAATGCAAGGCTGCAAATGACACTGACAAGGCTGCATTGATGGGCATTTAAATGTAAGTTTTTTTTCCTTAAACTTCCCTCCTAAAAGTTTTTTTGTTTTACATTCCCTCCTAAACTTGGGGTGCGTGTTATATGCTAATAAATATGGTATATTATGCTGCACCTGCCCAAGTGCACTTGGCCCCATACTAGTTTAGCAGGATTAGCCAAGCACATATGCATTCCATGCAGCCTTTTTTCTGCTTCAGAGCAGCCTAAAAGTAAGCTCCTGCAGACCAAATCTACATTGTTCTGGAGACGCAACACCTTACAGTGTAATGATTAATGCCGCATACACACAATTGGAATTTGGTCGGAAAAAGCTCTGATGGCTTTCCCGATGGAATTCCGATGGGATTTCACTCAAGCTGTTTTGCATACACACGGCCACACCAAATTCGGACTGGCAAGAACGCGGTGACATACAACACGTATGACAGGACTAGAAAAAGGAAGTACAATAGCCAGTAGCCAATAGCTTCAGTCTCGTAGTTGAATCTGAGCATGTGTGAGTTTTTGAGCGTCACAATTGCATACACACAAACACATTTTTGGATAGGAACTTTCTCCGACCAAAAGCAAAAGTCAGATGGAGCATACACACGATTGCATTTTCCGACCAAAAGCTCTCATCAGTCTTTTGCTGGCCAATTTTCCGATCATGTGTTTGGGGTTTGACAGTTGTACAGGCCCACTGGATTAAGCAGTAAGTATGCAGTATATAATCATGACTTGTCTGGCCACGCATTTCTCCCATAGTAAAAACTCCCATTTCATTAGTATCCATGGGCTATTGCTATGTCTCAAGAGGTCCAGCTGAACCTGCCATCCACATGGTAAATGTGGCCGCCCCTCCACTTCCTGTCTATATAGAAATAGGTCATAATGAGCAAGCTTGCGCCCTCTGGTGGCTGGAGGAGAAACAGCAGCCCACTCTCCTAAGAAGTACACAGAGCATGCTTAAACAGCACACTGCCCCCAGTGGCCACTGAGAGAAGACTAGACAGTCAGATCTTAAAAAAAAAAGAGAAACTGTAAACTTACCATTCATGCTGCAGAACTTTGAACATAACAGAAGTCCAACCTTCAACCATTACAGCAGGTATTTTCATAAAAGACCTTCAGGCCCTTGGTCCCCCTTAATGTGGCATCCATTCTCCTGGACCTGTATAGCACCCAGCAGGAAAACACCTTGGTCAGAACAAACACCACACAGGTTTCCATTATGCAGGGTCCAGCGCCGTAAAGCTGCCTTACAGGCAAACCTCAAGGGATTTCTCCTGTCCAAATGAGGCTCAGGTACCATTAATTTTGGCTGACAGCTTTTTCAAATGGATCCGATTGAAGTCCATGATTGTTAATAGAACCGTTCCAGACCTCCAAGTATGCTCCAAGAGCACATGTATTACATCAGTCACCACCACCTTATAGACACTGGTGAAAAAAACTGAGGTATTTCTTGTGTAGGAGGGGTTATATAATGGAGGACTTCCTGTTTGATTGATCTGCCAGTGTCCATTCACCTATAGGTGGCGTATAACCCACATAGTAATTAATATGGCTGCTCTGTGTTCCGTGATGTATGATAAAGAAAAGTTAAGTAAAAAAAAATATTTTTTAAAAGCACATAACCCCCCCAAATTTTTTAACCCCTCCACCCACACATGTACACACACACACAAGCATAAACGCATGCGTCGGGGAAAACGTAGATTGCAAAACACATTTTACATATTGCCGCTTATAGAAAATATATGGTAGTTTTATCTGAAGTTTGACACCATTTCCACGGGTGCACAAAAATTTAAGGTTTGGCATGTTAAGTATCTATTTACTCAGTGCAACCTCGTCTTTTATATTTTAGCAAAAATGTGGGTAATTTGTTTGTGGTAATATCGTGTGACATACAAAATTGGAACTACCACTATTTTATTCTCTAGGGTATCTGCTTTCAGAAAATGCATAATATTTGTGGGTTTTGTGTAATCTTCAGGCCTAAAATGATTTTTTAACCGTGTGCAAAAACCACAAAAACGGCTCTGGCAGCAAAAGGCTTAAGGGATCAGAACCTTGAATCAAAAGCGCAATGCCGCTATGGTCTATCCGCTACAAACCCACTATAATGACCAAAAGTGTATGGACATCCTTCTAAATTTTTTTTATTACAGGTGTTTCCATTAAAGGTTGCTATGAATCCTACTATATACAAAGACAATTTAGAAAACTGTGAGCTTTCAACCCTCAGGTTACGCTATGGGGAAGCAACAGCTGTATGAACACAGCCACAGCTCATAATCTGACAGGCATGTGGGTGCAGGTCTACGGCCCTGAACACAGACAGTGTGCATTTAGGGCGACACACCCACACCTGCACTCCTGTCAAATTAGGACCTGTGGCTGTGTTCGTACAGCAGCTGCTTTCCCATAGAGTAAAATATGGTGTTTTGGATCAGAACAAAAGTCAGATATTATTATATCTACCCCTGATAAGATTGAATATAAAAGCATGCACACTCTGAAGTAATACGTTGACACCGGGTTCAATACTTTCTGTTTAATATTTCCGCTTCTCAAGATTTTTATACAATTCCATTAAAGATTAAGAGATATGTCAACAAGACAAACCACAAATATAAAAATACATATGGTGATAAAACATTGGTTTTAGCTGGGTGCTCATTTGAGGAAGTAGCTTTGTTCTTGGAGCATTTCTTGTTTTTTTTAATCCATTGGTGTTATGTTGTTATATTCTGAATGTATTCTCGGAAGCAGACGCAAACTTTTCATTGGGAGGCATGCCACAGTACCTGTGTGAATGAGACCTTAAGGCACTTCACACAAGGTTGGGGAGGGGGAACCCCATGGTTGAGCTGTGCTTTAACCACCTACCAACCGCTATACCTAGTGGCTAGGGGTGTTCACATGCCACAGCCACAATACTATGATTTGCAGCCATAGCAGAAATGATACCCCCATTGAACAAGACCCATTCAAGTGAATAGCGATGTTCTGTAGGTGCCTCACAACCATATGCAAAAGCACATGTGATAGTGTGGGGATAAAGCAGGCAATAAGGAAGTGATATATAGTACCTCTCACTCTCTGAAGAGTAATCCAAATACTGACCGCTCTTCAGCACAATGGGCCTTTAGTTTTTCTTTCATTATTTTTAGAATATTTGATGACTTTTTTTTTAGAATTGTATTCTTTTTTTTTTTACTTTTTTTTCATTTTTTTTTCTTTTACATTTCTTTTACCAGCCCTGTTGGGGGGTGAAATGTTAGGCATCTAAACATACCTCTGATGTCTCAGAAGGGCACTGAGTACAGAGATTACCTAGTCTCTTTATCTGCAGTCTCACCTACACTGGACAGTGAATGAATGAGAAGTGCTGTAGGATGAGCAGCTTCTTGTTCATTCAAAAACCGAAGTATAGTAAACACAGTTTACTAGACTTCACTAATCAATGAACACAGGAGCAATTGGTACATTGGTAAGGGCTGATAAATTGGACATTACATTACCAGCACCCTCTCTCTATGCTGAAACTGATCCGTCTGTGTGCCTGCAGCAGCTGCCTGTGGGTGGGGAGAGGAGGGAAGCCAGCAGGGCTACAGAGAATGGGGGCACACAGGGGGGGCCAGGATAGCAGTTTGGTGGGGACATAGATACCGATTCCCCCCAGCAGTGCAGAAAGAGAGAGAGAGAAAGGGGAGAGAAGCCAGTAGAGCTGCAGGGGGAACCGTAAGAGGATCCCTCGTGCTCGGGAGGTGCCCTTCCCTCCTTTTGAACTGATGAGGCCCAGTACAGGAGGGCCAGCTGTACTGCTTTATTCATGGCGCTGAAGACATAGTTTGGTGTCGAGCAACCTGTCTGGCTTGCACAGAGTTCTGATCTCAATCCTACTAAATGGTTTGTGATGAATTAACCCTATTGCACACTGGATATTTTGCCATGTTTTTTTTTCCCTGCTTCTATATTCCCCTACATGTTAGCCTATGTATCCACATAGGTTTTTAGCAGCGTTTAGTGGCAGGGGCCTTTAAAAGCAGGAAAAAAAAAACACACTACCACTGTGTCCAGTAGCAGCAGAGTTTTTGCAGAAAAAATGCTTGATGCTGCTAAATGTGTCTCAACATGTCTAAATGGGCCTACTGTAAGTGTTAGGCGTGTTTAGTGCTTGAGTGATAATTCGTTTCACTGAATAGATGCACCTAAAATTTTAAAAGCCTTACAACCAATGCACAATGGTGGACCGATCGGGTCTACCCATCAGTTTCTTAGGCGAACCTGATCGGACCATCCATTACCCTCTATGGAGTGGCGGGTATCTCTTGACACCTGCCGACATCCGATCTGTTCCTGTCCACTTAAAACTGATGGTTGGGGATCCCCATCTGCCTATTGGATCGGACCAGATGGCCATCGGGTGTAAACAGACAGGCGGTCTGTTTACATCCAACCGCCCATAGAGGAGAGTAGGCTGTCTGTGTGCAGTCTGCATAAGCGTAGGATAAGCCATCAGCCTTCTCGGCAGGGGGGTCAGCAGACATTTCCCTGCTGAGCAGGCAGACTCCTGGCTAGGGGCAGACTGACCATTGGGCCACTTGGGCACTGCCCGAGGGCCCCGAGCCACTAGGGGGCCCCATCAGGGTTGCCAGCCTCAGTAAAACCAGGGACAGTATGTAAAAATCTGTATTTTTTTTTACATCTGTCTCTGAAATGTCCCTTACCGACATCCTTTTGGTCTAAAAATCCCAAGATTATAGCTGCCCCACCTCTCCGGTACCTTCTCAGCCAATAGACATGTCTGTGTATACTGTGTGTACATGTATGTGTATACTGTGTGATTGTGTGTGATTGTGTGTGTATACTGTGTGGCTCCATAAACTCGGATTGCCTGGGGGTCCCATAATCTCCTATTGCTCGGGGGCAATGAGTTGTCAGTCCACCCCTGCTCCTGCCAGAGCCTGCCCCATGCGAGAGGGGCCTTAGAAAGCCATTGCCAAGCCAGGTCTTCTCATCCAAAATCACTACTTACCCTCACAAATTACCCTTCCTTTGGCTAAGAGGGCACAAATGCCCACAGGCACACCTCAAGATCTTGTGGAAATCCTTTCCAGAAGAGTGCAGACTGTTCTAGCCGCAACTCTTTATTAATGCCCGTGGCTTTGAAATACAATGCCCAAAAGATATACTGTATAGAGATGTAATAAACAGTTGACCACAAACCTTTGGCCATATGGTACACACCTATCAGTATGTTTTGAATTACAGGTTCCTGGACAGCTAGGAAAATCACATGCAGAGAGCCAGCAACCTCCATACAAATATTAATTATAGTAGAAATTTCATTCAGAAACCCAGCACTGTAAGGCCACAGTGCTACACTTTTAGTTAGAAGGGTTAACAATATTAACTGGTAATCTAAAATCTGGATCCATTTTATTACATTTGAAAGACTTTCTTCACATTTCGAACCAAAATCTAAAGATGTTGAAAGTAAATGAACTTTGTGGGACTAACGCATGGGGGTCTTTAAAATACATTTTGTCTGTTATAAGTCATTTTCTGGGTCAGCGCAACGTTAAAGATAAACCATTTTATCGAATTCGCAGTGTGGTTAAAAAGTTATGGAAGCACAGCGGTCTTTTCTCATTTTATACAGCTTTGAACTTCATAGTCAAAAAAGGTTCAGCAGACTCTGTCATGCAGTGCTTTAAGAGAACAGAACAAAATTACATAAAAGATTTGTATTATACTGTGTGCCATTCACAGCTAAGTTAGACGTGCAGAAATTCATTTAAAGTAAAGCTGACATACATTTGAACAATTCAAAAAATAAATGAATAAATGCATAAGCAGGGGTTACCTTCAGTGAAAATTGCACATCAAAGTGATCAGTAGATCCATGGATATAAACAGCTAAGTTTATTGGCAAACCTCAACTTTTTCATGGAAAAATGGAACTGAGCACTTCTTCTTTGTAGCTCCACGTTATGTTACAGCAACTTGTCAAAAAACAGCAGCATTTGCATCACTTAGTTATCCACAACCTAACTATGGCATTTATGAAGTTCCTCCAGAGGTTGCTAGGGGTTCACTGAGTGATGAGCAGTTTTTTACTCTTAGATAAGCTACCACTGACTCCAATTATCTTTTTTACCTATCTGTAAGGGGTGCATTTTTTCCCACTAATAAGGCCCTTGTCCCACTGACCACCATTATAAGGTGGCTTTCCTTCGAGTGACAATCAGCATTGGATTTCTCTACTGGCTATCAATGTAAAGGGGCACTTTTGCCCTAACCACCGGTGTAAAAGAATATCTCTTTAACTGATCACCAGTGTAAGTAGTGCTATTCTGACCATCAGTGTGCTTCAGAATTTCTAACTTCTTCCAGTCTAATAAGAACCTTTGAGGCCACGGACCGCTGACATCCTTAAATATGTAGTGGGTTGTGAGGCATAGTGGGTGCAGAAGTGGTAAAAGTCATTGGGCGCCAGACACTTCTTGGATGCAAAAGAGGTTTTATTTATTTTACTAGTCCTTTTATATTTTGCAAGGGAAAGAGGGTTAGGGCGAGGATACCCTTAAGTAGTTGCAATTTCAATAGGCAGACTCCAAGGCTTCAATAGGCGGACAACTATACAGGGAAAGGCCCCAGCAAGGTGCCACTTCTGCACGTGCAGGTTTGCTGTCCCCTATGGTTACAGTACTTAACAGTTCCTAATTCAAACAAAACAGTTCTCCCAGTATTACTACAACTTCTACTTGTAGTTCTTCAGCCCCTTGAGCTCCTAGTCTCTCACTGGACTCTCTGATTCATTGACTCTGAATCCCATGAGCTCCTCAAAGTTTTTGCGGTGGTATCTCCCTCAAGCGTCACCCACGCTTCCCTGCTGGGTCCCTAGCTTGACACTTTGGATAATTTCAAGCTTTACCCCTGCTGACCAGCTCGTTCCCTAGCTTGACATACAAGGCTGCTCTGCAAGTGTCACCTCCACTGGTTGGGTCCCTGACTTGAACACCACCTGAAGTTTCTCGATTCTTCACCATGCCCATTTGGTGAGAATGCTGCTCTGGTACTTGCTTCAGTTACTCACTGTAGCCCTTGGTAAAGGTGGTTGGTGGTGACAGCTTCCCTTCTACCTCTGACCACGACAGGTTCTCCGGCTGGCAGAACTGTTACTTTTGGTTGGACTGCAAGCTGCAGTCCCAACCCTGCACTGCCCTCTTACTTCTGGATAGGCCCTCACACAGCCTGGCGGCCAGATGCCCCCGGGATAGGCTCAATCTCTGGCCTAGCAGCCCATAGCAGACGACACACATCCACCCAGATGGCAATCCGGGTGGCACAGAACATAGATCACCTGACTCCACCCAAATATATAGGCTCTCCCAGCAGGCCAAGGGATTCAAGAGAACCCCTGCTCATTGGCTAAGATACCATAACGTGACCTTGAGTTGTCCTTCTCATATCTAGTACCACCAAGTGCCTGGTCACCTAGTGGTAGAAGAGAAAAGTACAACAAACACGGAAACACAGAAATCAATGGACCACTAACTATTGAACTATGGTAGCTACCCCCGGTAAGGAATTTGGTGAGGAGCTTCCTGACTAAACTCCAGGGCGCTACAAGTGTAACAGGTAATTTCTTTAAAGTAATAAATAAAAGAGGACGTCTGCACTACTATACAACTACAATAAATCAAAAAGTTTATGTGGAAATGCTGCCAAATCAAAAGTGATCACCAATCACATAAAGACTGAAAAGTAATATACATAAATGTACGTGACTTAGTGCATGACCTTTGTGATCTGTTTACTACACAAAATATAATAATAATAATAATTTACCATATGTGCATCAAAAAACATTAATTTAAACGTGCTCAATAATTAAAGTGCATAAACAATAAAGTGCATCCAATAGTCCAATGTCCAAAGTGCACTCCTACTGGTAATAATCCTGTAATGCATCCAATATAGTTCAGTGGTAGGGTGAATTCATAAAGTGCACTCCGCTGCAGGCAAAGATAAAGTGCTAACAAATAAATATGTGCAAAATGCAAATCTTATGAAGTGCAAACAAATTCTGTGCCAAAAAATAGGAAATCCAAAATCTTGTGTCCATTCACTCCCAATTGTGGTGATTGGGGTGCGTTGTGAATCCAATAAAGTGCTCTCAGTGCACTTACCTCATGGGTTTAGGAAAAGCTCTCTAAGCCCTTGTACACGCGGTCAGAGATTCCGACAACCAAATCCGTCCGAGTAATTCCGACGGATTAATTCTGGAAGAGGTCCGGAAGTGATGTTGCATACACACGGTCGGACTAAGTTGTCGGAAAATCCGATTGTACATAACGTGATGATGTTATTTTGTTACGACGGGACTACGTTCAGGCTAGCAGCCAATGGCTTTGGTCTAGGAATTTGATCTGAGCATGCGTGGCACTTTGTCCGTCAGAGTAGGCTACACATGATTGGAGTATGTTCGATAGGAGCATTTTGTCGGAAAATTTTACCGGCAAGTTGGAAAACTTGGTCCGTCGGATATTCCGACGGAAACAGTCCGATGCAGACCACACACAGTCGGAATATCCGACAAAATGGTCCGATAGGACACATTCCGTCAGAATCTCCGACCGTGTGTACAAGGGCTTATAGATTACACCGATCTTGTCCCCACTTCCGTAAATGTAGGTCAATCAATTCAGCAATAAAGGTTAGGTATGGGAGATGAATAACCGCTTTCATAAAGAGAGCTTCTTTAGGATGTAAGCACAGGGGTGTGGGTTTTTTTATTTTTTTATTAAAGTATTCAAACTTCATTAAGCTGAGCTCATTTGTTTTCTGATCATTTTTATTTTTATCGGTGTCATTCTAATTACTGAAAGCGATTTTGCATCCTCTACATTCTCAATGCAATGTAAAAAAAATAACAAAATTCTGAGTGTTATTTGCATTAAACCCACAATATAACAAGCTCACACATTGCATTAGAGCAATACAATATATTTTGTGTGATAAATGAGATTATTTTATTTTGTCACTTCTAATAGTCTACTTAGACTATTAGTTATAAATGAGGGGTATAGTCCTTGGAGGGAAGCAAATGATGGGGCTATGGGACTGCCACGTAGTTAGTCAGGTTGAAAAAAAAGACACTTGTCTATCAAGGTCAAACAAAAGACAAAAAAAATAATGACGAACATTCATCCTTAGAACTCAGAACCGTAAACCTGCAGTTGATCCAGAGAAGAAAAAAAAACACATATAAAGTATGATACAATTTAATTCCAACAGGGAAAGGAATTTCTTTCCTATACCTTAAGGCATTCTGGTACTCCCTTGATTAACAATCTTCTATGTTATTTCTTATAAATATTAAATTATATTAAAATAAATTGTATAAATATTAATAGCCAGTTATATTTTGCTCATCAAGTAATATATCCAGTCATTATTTGAAGCAATGTGCAGAGTTGGCTAGAACTATCTCTTGAGAATTTGTTTTCCCATTTTTACATATCTTACTGTAAAGAAGCCTTTCCATATGCAGAAGTGAAACCTCTATCCCTCAAGTGCAAAGAATGCCTTCTTGTTCATGAAACAGGATTCTCTGCATTACTGAACCTGAGATCAAAGTGAAAAAAAATGATTTGATGTGCCAGATAACAGTAACATTGTCAGCAGGGCCGGACTGGGAATGAAAATCAGCCCTGGAAGACATTTCATACCAGCCCCATAGCATTTTTTATACCAGCCCAACAGCCTTATGTAATTTTCTTATTCATAAAAGGGAAAAACATGCATTTTAAAGCACATTTGAAGAGTGAATTATATATAAATAAGACAGATATGAAAGCACATAGGGCTTTATATATATGTGTGTGTGTATATGTATGTATATATATATATATATATATATATATATATATATATATATATATATATATAAGCAAAAAGTGTTAAAAGTGTAGCAATCATCAAGGGGGACCCTAGGGACTCTTGGAATGTGGGGGGTACTCTGGTGATCAGAGACCCCTTTCCGCAGAAAAAATACACTAATATAAGGAGGGGGGTTACTGATATAATGGGGAAACCCCCTTACATCACTGACCCCCCTTTAGACTGGCTTGGCGGCACTGATGCTCATCTCCTCTCAGGTGAAAAAGATCAATGCATCAATGCAGCCTCAGCAGTGTCCATCAAATGCAGCCTCACCAGTGCCCATCAAATGCAGCCTACCAGTGCCCATCAAATGCAGCCTACTAGTACCCATCAAATGCAATCTCATCAGTGTCTTCAAATGCAGCTTATCAGTGCCCACCAAATGCAGCCTCATCAGTGCCTACCAAATGCAGCCTCATCGGAGCCTACCAAATGCAGCCTTATCAGTGCCCACCAAATGCAGCCTTATCAGTGCCCACCAAATGCAGCCAACCAGTGCAGTGCCCACTAGTGCAGTGCCAACCAAATGCAGTGCCCATCAAATGCAGCCCACCAGCGCAGTGCCAACCAAATGCAACCTACCAGTGCAGTGCCCACCAAATGCAGCCCACCAGTGCAGTGCTCACCAAATGCAGCAAACTGCCTGCCCGGGCTGCCACTGTAAGAAAGTCCCACCTCCTGTTACACATGTCACACTGATTCAATGCCTCATTGGATTAGTATTCTGTCAATCACAGAAGCCGGTCTAGGAGGCGGAACTTTCTTACAGCACCACAGAACAATTCAGACCCAGCTCCATGACATGGCGGAGATCGCGACTGTGTGTGTGTTACACACCAGGAGAAGGGAGGGGAGGACTGCACGGAAGCTTCATATCCCGGTAAGCCAGTCCAGCCCTGATTGTCAGTCACTGGACCTCCATTCTATATTTAAATTTTACAAAAACAGCAGCAAATCTCTCCCTAGTTGTAGCTTGTGTATTTGGGGTTTGCCATTTTTATATAAATGAATAAATATGATACATTCCTTAGGATTTTCGTTTCTGCTGTTCTGTCCCCAGCTATTTCTTTTATAAAGTAAGCCAATTGATGTCTTTTAACCAGTTACAGTTCTGAAGCACTTTGTATTTTTTATTTTTTTTGCATATATGATCAGGTGGAGTCAAAAATTAAAACTGGCCCAGGGCAACTTTATGCCATAATGTATTAGTATGCATATTAGCACATTATGAAAGACTTACCTGCCAAGCGATCCCCTCCCAATGCTGCGGAATCAGTGTTCTCAGCTGCCATAGGCGCTTCTATGTTCCCTTTGTCTTTCTTTCCAGGTTCAGACTCTTTGGCTGCTTGACTGGCCAGGGTGTGATGATGTCACTCTGCTCATGGGCACAGGAATCACATCACCACCACACAGAGCAATACCGTAATTGTACGTTGCGCTCAGTGTACATAAACACTGACAGGCAGGAAGACGCAATTGTGACAAAAGAGAGCAATAGGGTCTTTTTTGTCATAAAAATCCTATATATCTGTTTTTTATTTTTGTTTTTAGTTCAATTTCACTTTGAAACCCACATTCCCACATAGCAAGCAATTGAGCTGCAAGTTTGAAAATGACTTGCTAAGCTATTGCTAGACTCGCCAGGCTTCATAAGTTTGCTGCACAATTGCAGCAAGTCAGCATTGCATGACTCCAGATCAACTTTCTTTGCAAACATTCTGCAAGTCTGTTGCAAGTTCTGGTTCAGTTATGTTGTGCAACAGTCATCCCACCACAGGCGCTGTATTTTCATGCTGTAGACTTGCAGAGCTCTTGCTGTAGACTCCCCACTGCAACTTTGCTCTTGCTAGAAACTTGCCATGCAAATTTTCTAAAAATTGGAAAAGTGTCAACTAGAATTTGTGCTTCAAATGCTCTGCATGTGTACAACTTGCTATTGAAAATGTTCAGCAGGTTAACAGACTAAAGCCTCATACACACGATAGGACTTTGTACAAACTTTCCCTTGGATTTTTGTACAAAGGGCGTCGGCCCTGAACTTGTATTGCATACACACAGCAGGACTTTTTCAGCCAACTTTCACCAAATCACGTGGTTTTTTTTGCTTTTTACCGCCACCTTTGGTCAACTTCTGTATTGCTGTCTGATCTTTTGCATTGGTTCTGAGCATGCCTGTTTGTACTTTGTACAAAAGTCCTATGGTTTTCTGTACACACGATCAGACTTTGCTCCATCTGACTTTTGTTGCCGGAAAGTTTGTCCGTTCGCACAGCCAACAAAAGTCTGATGAAAACCAAAAAAGTTTGTCCAATGGAGCGTACACACGGTCGGACGTTGCTCCAAAACAGCTAATTTGCATGTTTGTTGTCAAAAAGTCTGATCGTGTGTTTGGCCCTGTACAATTCAACACTGTCATAAATGTGTGGGGAGTTGTCCTTGCAATCTGGGTCTTTGTCTATAAAATCACTTAAACCCCCGGAACATCATCTATTTTCTGAACACAGAGGCTCTAAAGAATAAGAAGACAGTATCTGCAATTTTTTGTTTTCCCATGATATTTGCATAGCTGTATAGGAAATATATATTTTTTTAAGGAAAAAAATAGTAAAATACATTTTGCTGCATACAAATGCCATTGAACCCTAATTTTTAGTTCAAAGTTAAAACATGAGGCAGTGTTAAGCAAGTAGATACCAAACCTCAAACTTGTGCGTTCCCGCAAAATGACAAAAAAACAATGCTCAAATTTATCACCAGGTGGTGTTTACATGCCTTGGCAGCTCATCAGTTTCAAGTTCACTGTAAATGAGGGCCCTAGATTTATTGCTTTCATGCTATTTACAACAATATTTAACATCTTTGGCCCAATTACTGTTTACATGCACACCTGTGCCTTATACTTGGGGTTGCATTTGTATTGGGTAGATGACAGGTTCTCTTTATAGAGACATCAGGGGTCTATTAGATGCCTTAATGTCTCCCTTGTCCTCTACAGCTGGTCAAGCACAGAATTGCCAAACGTATTGTAAAGTTGAAAAAAGCAGTGTAAGCACGACTTTTTCAGATCGCACCACTCCAAACCTCATCGTCTTGCAGTACCTTGTGGTTTAGTGGCTGCAAACTTGCTTTGTTTGTTAGATGCATTTGGAGTACCATTAATAATTAGGCCCCATGCACACAGGGCATTTGCCCAGCTCTACTGAATGCCTTCCCTCCTAGCAGCAGCGTTTTGGCAGAAAAAACATGTACTTGAGCGTTAATTTATTTATATGGCTAAAATAATAATGTAATAATGACGCACCTGGCGTTAATGCAGGTTTAGACACCTTTACGTGCTTTTAGGCATGTCAATATATTTTCTTCCTAACCGCTGTTGCTCCTGGATGCTCTGGCAGTGAGGTTTTTCCTCTGCCTCTAAACTTCTCTGTGTGCATGCACACATAGGCTAACATGGAGGAATGATATGAGGCAGAAACAAAATTCAAATGCCAATAAAAGCAACTTTTTAATGCTCACTGTGTATGAGGCCTTAATTGGCACCTGTCTTGCAAGGAACAAACCTTTTCTGAACCATGTGAACTGGTCCTCAAACCAGAAAAGCCCAAACCTGGGCACTTCCAGCTTCACACACAGCAGAGGAGATCAGAGAACAACCCTGAGCTTCTCCCTCTAGCCATCCCAAAGGCATTTGTTGTGGTCCTGGGCTACAGGAGGTGCAGGACAGTATGCGAAAAGTCGAACAAGACTTTAAACCTGACCAGTAATATATGTATAAGTATGTTTGTCCACGATGAATGTGCTAGCTTATTCTTCTACTTTTAGCTGATTCTTCCAATATTTTTGAACATCAGAATATTAAAAAAAAAATGTTTAAAATATTTTTTTTAAATCAATAATGTTTACTAATAGGCAATTATAGGTCATTGGGCTACTTTAACACCTCTGTCTTTTTTTGTGGTGTGTTTTTAAATTGTTTGTAAATTCAGAAGTTTTTTTTTTATCTTAATGCATTCTATGCATTGAGATAAAAAAACCTTCTGTGTGCAGAAGCCCCCCCCAGCACCCTCTAATACTTACCTGTGCCCCATCTCTCTCCAGCGATGCCCACGAGTTACTTTGCCGTCTGGGACACTCCACCTGATTGGCTTGGCCACAGCAGCGGTGTGATTGCCTCCCACTGCTGCCAATCAAAGTCAGTTAGCCAATCAGGAGACAGAGGGGGCGGGCCAAACCGGGGCTCTGTGACTGAATTGACACAAGGAACTGTGACTCGGCTCGGGTGACCACATACCAAGCTGCTTGTTGTTAGGGCATTCAAGGGAGAGGACAGGAGAGCCAAAGAGGGACCCCAGAATAGTAGGATCCAGGCTGCCCTGTGCAAAACCACTACACAGAGCAGGTAAGTATAAGATGTTTGTTATTTTTAGAGAAAAAAATGAGACTTTACAATCACTTTAATGCCTCAAGCACAAGATTCACACGCATTACCATTCATCCCTATAGGAGGAGGTGTGTTTAGCTAGAAACCATATATTGCAGTCAGGGCTTTTATTTACATATTTCTTTTGTGACTATGTCTTCTAGTCTCCGCCCCCCCCCCCCCCCCCCATACCCATCCTCAGCAAGGTATACCCACTGATCCATACTCCCTGCTCCAGGAGTCCACCCTGGGTAAGCTTCGCCATCCACACACATGACAGTTTTGGGCCTAGTTATTGGTCAATCAGGTGCAAGCACTGTCACATGACGGAGGTCACTATTTCATCCATATCTAGAAATAATGGGTATGCCCTATTAGAGCAATAAAGCAAGAGCTCTAACAGAGCAAGAAGTTGATGAAAGGGCATAAATTAGTAAGTCTAAGTTGGCTGGTGGGTAGGCACTGGAATTGGCAAATTGACAAGTGTCCTTTTAATCACAAATATGTGGATGACGTTCCTCTGAAAATAGTCAAATGTGGCTTCAAACCTCAGATTTGAATAAATCCCCATGACTAAATGGGAGCTTTTACATTTGCCTGAAACTCTTCCCATATACAGAAGAAGAAGATGTCCCATCATCGCGTAAAAACTCAAATATTCAGCACTGCTTTCTTGGTAATCCATAAGCCTATATAAAACCTTTCAGTCCACAAGGAGAGCTGGCAACTCAACATCCCCCAATGTGCTGTTAACTCATGAGAACCATCCTTTAGCGATGAAATTAACAAACGATTTTCAGGTGCCCTGAAGTCACGGTGACCCAATCAAGTGGTAAGTTCTTGGTTTTCCATTGTGGATATGTCTATCCACAAATTAAAAGAAATCAATCTGTAAATTATAAAAAATAATGAATAATGAAAATAATAGAAATGAAAAAGAAAAAATTAAAAATAGAAAATAAAAAAATTATAAAAATAAAAATAGAAATGAAAATAAAAAATAATAAATACATGCCCTGGACACCCATTCATACTTACAATCGATTCCTTCCTTTATAAGCAAAGGGACCGAGAGTAACATACCAAGATTCTGAGGGTCAGTTCACACAGGGGCAACACGACTTTCAACGCGACTTTTGGAGGCAACGTGGACACGACTTCAACCCGACTTGGGCACGACTTGGGGGCGACTTACAATGCAACTTTAGGTTGCCCAAGGCCAGGCAAATTTTGCCGTGGCCAATCAGAGAATGAGCTCTCAAGGGGGAACTCCACACCAAATTTAAAAGAAAACGGCATGGGTTCCCCCTCCTAGAGCATACCAGGCCCTTAGGTCTGGTATGGATTTTAAGGGGAACTCTCTACGCCGAAAAAAATGGCGTGGGGGTCCCCCTCAGATCCATACCAGACCCTTATCCGAGCACGCTACCCGGCCGGCCAGGAAAGGGGGTGGGGACGAGCGAGCGCCTCCCCCCTCAACATGGGGGGTGCCTTGGGGAAGGGAGGCCCGCGCCCCCCCCCCACCCCAAAGCACCTTGTCCCCATGTTGATGAGGACAAGGGCCTCTTCCCGACAACCCTGGCCGTTGGTGCTTTGGGGTGGGGGGGCGCACGGCCCCCCTTCCCCAAGGCACCCCCCATGTTGAGGGCACGTGGCCTGGTACGGCTCAGGAGGGGGGGGCGCTCGCTTGTCCCCACCCCTTTTCCTGGCCGGCCGGGTAGCGTGCTCGGATAAGGGTCTGGTATGGATCTGGGGGGGACCCCCGCGCCGTTTTTCCGGCGTAGTTGGTTCCCCTTAAAATCCATACCATACCTAAGGGCCTGGTATGCTCTCGGTGGGGGAACCCACGCCAATTTTTTTAAATAAATTTGGCGTGGAGTTCCCCCTTGAGAGCTGATAATTCTGTGAGAGTCGCCTCCGTATAGACGGAGATCCGACTTGGAGGCTACCTCCATTGAAATCAATGGGCACCAGTCGCCTACAAGTCGGATTGAAGTAGTACAGGAACCTTTTCTGAAGTCGGAGCGACTTCAGTAGTGTGCATTAAGACGGCTCTCATTCACTTACATTGATTTTTACATGTTGTCCGACCTGAGGCGACTAGGGGCGACCTGAAGTCGGATCTGAGTCGCCCCTGTGTGAACCGGCTCTAATGGTTATGTAGATAGGGAAGAAGCTCTGTTTTCTCGGTCACCCTATCACTATAATCAGAATCAAACTGGGCCTTCTTACCAGTCAGGTTTTCCCGTGTTGACATAAGACTACCTGGGGAGCCCTGTAAGAAGAGAGGTACCAGAGGCGGGTGGAGGGTCCAAAGCAAAAAGAAAATGGACCTAACCTGCTCTGGCATCTTCAATTTACGTTCAGTGATTTTGACAGATGAAGAAAAATCGCTGTTAGACAAGGGATTAAAATATGTTCCCCCCCTAAGACACTCAATAAATTTTCTACGTTTATTGATAATCAGAAATGTTTTCCTAAATGAAGTATTCAGTATTTCTTTCTTTTCCTTCTAATACTGTTCCTGGTAGTAATGATGGTTATACACATATGGGTCTTTTAAACCCGTCTCTATTTAACCCTCCAGGGACCATGGCACCGGCTATTAGTGTTTTTTGGAACCTCTTATTGCGCGATTTAGATGTGTTGCCCATTAAATAAACATATTTAGATCCTAAGATCAAAAAGGGACTCAAATCATTGTGCAAACAGAAGAATTTGATCATTCGCCCAGCCGACAAAGGCGGAGCAATAGTTACAGCCGGCATTGGATTTATTTGGGATGTGACGTCCCATCTGCGTGCCATTGCTCCAAGCCTCATCATTAGGTGGGCATTGACATGAGTTGGACGTTGCATTCCATTATAGGTGTTTTGTTTTTCTCTGGACGTGATGTCACTTCTGCTTTCGTATTTCTGCTTTAGGCCTCGTTGTGAGGCACTTGCGGACGCGCGTTGTTGATTGACGCCACTTCCGGTTGGGACGACGTGACCAAGCCTCGTTCTGGGGCTGACACCATCCGCTTCGTTCAGTTCATTGTTGCCACTTGACTCGGGATTGGCCGGGCCAGGATGGTTGATGCAGTATGGCCGCTCCCAATTTGTCGACGTTCATCATGTGGCTTTGTACCCATTTTCACTGGCTTTTTTATACAGGCGCCACATGGTATATTTATATATTTACTTCCGGGGCTCTTTTTAATTAATTTTAGGATTTGTTTCTCAGTGTTTGATTGGCCCTTGCTGGGGGGTGTGAGCATGGTCCTTAAGGTGACCAGCCCCCCCCCCCCATCACAGAGCTTATTCTCATCGATTATTGATGGAGGTCTGTGATTGGTTTAAGTTTTCAGGGTATCTATTTATACATGTGAAATATGGGGGAGCTGTTAGATGCCCCAGTAGAAGTCCTTTTTGGATGAAACGTGTAGGGCCTGGTTTCTCCACTCACCATATTGCCTTTTTTATATATTGTGATCGCTGGTTTTTTGTTTTACTTGTATGTGGTTTTTATGCAAATAAATGGCCATCTTTTTTTGACCTACACCATTGGAAGCATTCTTCCTTTTGTTTTACATAATACCTGCCTATGAGCTGGTTTGAATCTCCGGTCAGTGATTCATTGTTTGGTGGCCTTTCTTCCATCCTCCTGATTCCATCAAGAGAAGACTGGATTCCCTGACGTCACCATGGATTATTCCATAACGATTGAGGGACTCCTGGGGACCTGCTGCACTGTTTCTGCATGATCGTGATTACATCCATTTATGCTCGTTCAACCTGGTGTCGCTGACACGTAGGTCCATTGGCTCCGGTAAGAGTACCCATCTTTTTTTACCCATCATCAATGTCATTCCTTCAGAGATCCACTAATCATTTCCTGGTTTAATATGCACCACCATCTTTGTGGCAGACCTATTGATTATTGAGACTGACTCTTTTTTGAGTTAATTTTTTTTAATATTTCCTTTTACGGACTTACGTTTTGTTAGCTTGATTGTCATATGTTGATGTTTATTTATTAACATTTTTTCACATAATATTTGTTATGAACACTTGTCATTTATGCCCTTTAGTATCCTTTCAGTCTCCAGTCACCATTCGTATGTAGCTGCTCTTTTTTGTTATCTTGCAGATTAGCACAATAATTCTTTATACATTTTCCATATGTGGTACGGATAGTTTTCAGTGATAGAGGTAATACACCACCCAGGTGTACTTCAGGTAATGCAGGAAGAGCTTCAGTGACCCCCTATTCGTGAGGGACCAAATAAGACATAGGGAAACAAGCGTGTGTGTTCATAAGATCTCTGATTTTTACTGAATACCACAGTGGCTTATATGCAAAAGAAAGAAGGGAGGAGCTGTGTTTTAATGCATATGTTTCTAAAAGTTTATAAAAAACTCAGTATTTTCTTATCATGATTAAAACTGCTGAATTTAGTTTAACAAGAACTAGTTGATGATTTTGCTTATACAACAGGCTGCTTGGCTAGATAACAAAAAATAGCTAATAACTTTTGCTGACACAAATTCGGCTTAACTACAATGTCATAGGGTTCCGTTCTATGCAAAAAGTAAAAAAAAACACAAACACAAGCAAAATGTTCACTTCTACTGTATGTAAAATCAAGGCCGTCTTTAATATAGATTGGACCCCGGGCAAAAAAATTCTTGGGCCCCCCCCATGCAATTTTGCTCTCCACCTGCTCTGAGACATACAATAAATAGCAGTTAAAATCAGTTTTCTGTATCAGATCAGACAGCAATTGCGATTGGTTGCCAGTGGTTACAGCATATCATTACTGCTTAATGACTGGTTGCTAGAGGTTACAGCACACATTACGGCTCACTGATTAGTTGCTATAGGTTACAGCAAATGATTTCTGCTTGTTAATTGGTTGCTAGAGATTACTGTTAAGTAATACTGCTCACTGATTGGTTTCTAGAGGTTACAGTACATCATTTCCTCACTGCAGGGGAGCATGATACACATATGAATGCCACCTTTATTTACATATCAATGCTGCCAGCCGCATCTATTTACTTAGTAATGCTGCCAATATTTACATATGAATGCCGGTTATTTACATGTAAACAGGGGGTCTGCAGGTGAGTCATCTGTACACAACAATAAGGCAGAACTGGGCAGCATTAGTACCATCACTTCACACTGATATATCAGGACACAGTACAGGACTAAAACTTCAAGGGACAAGGGAATTTACACTGGGATAGTTGGCAAGTATGAGGCAGCTGCTTTTGGCCCCACAACAATGACAGGGCCCAGGGCAGCTGCCCCTTTTGCCCTGCCTTAAAGAGGGCCCTGTGTAAAATGGAAGACAATCTTTAAGATGGAGTCACAGTTGTTTATACATTCTATTACAGTCAGTCTCAGTGGCATCGTGATCATCCTTGCCACAAACTTCTTGCAACAGACAACAGTTACTCAGCAACATCACATCAAGGATAACAGGGAAGAGGAACAATCCGTTTGTCTAGTGATATCTAGTGAATGAAAGCCAAATATGTGGTTCCAGGGATCATTCAGCAGACTCAGTCCCTGCCTTTTCCTGCATAGGTTTTTTCAGCTTAGCCAAATGCTTGATGTTTATGGAGAGATCTTCTTCATCATCATTTGCTGGTCCAGTATCATAGCACAAGCTGCTTTGGATGCTGTAAGACACAAGTTCAGTGCATACCTGTTCTGCAAAGATACAAGTCTCAGATTTTCCAGTTCCTCCTTTATTGCATGAAATCCTTCCTTTGTAGCAATTAACATTTGTAACAAGTTGCATCATGTCTTCTGCGATCACCCGATATTTGTCTGGATATAAAATACACTTCAAAATTATAGTTGTAAAAAATAAGAAATAGTCAGTGTCAGGATACAATAGGCCTCTGGCAATCATTTCAGGGCAACCTACAAAGCAATGGCTCCTACACTATCATTTATCTAATAACTTAATTTAGTGCATTCCTTTTACTTCTACAACAGCCGCTAAAATAAGATACATGTATCTATATAGTTTTATCATAATACAATATTCTTAGAATATTCCTCAACATTATTAGTACATGTTTTCAGTATGAAGTATTTTATATAGATTATACTTTTACATTTTATTTCCCAGTTTCCAGCCAATACTATTTCCCATACAATACATTTTAAATTCTTATAATTTCTTAACCTTGACTCCACCTACCAGTCACTATTACCCTGGTCATATCATAGGTCAATATAGTCAGTCCAAATATTTCTTTAGTTTTAATTCTTTAGGGTCCTTTCACATGGACGATACATTCAGGTCCACCTGTCAGTTTTCCAGGTGGACCTGAACGGATGCTCCATAGAGCTCTATGAAGCGTTGGATGTCAGCGGTGATATGTCTGCTGACATCCCAGCCGCTCCAATCCAAAAAAGTGTGACGGAGGAAAAAGCTATTTTTCCATCCATCATTGGATCGGATCGGGGGACGGCGGACACTGCGGTCTGTCGTCACCCGATCTCCCATAGGGGAGAGCGAAGCTGTGACAGGTCCGTCCCTGCGCAGTGTGCAGAGACAGACCTGTCATATTCCTGCTCGGCGGAGATCACTCCGGCGATCCCCGCTGTGCAAGCGGATATCCATGGGGCAGATCATCACATATATCTTGCTTTTTAAATTTTTTTTTTTTTTTTTTTATACGTATCCCCCAACATATAAATGAAAGTTCTTGGCCCACATCATGCAAATATCAAGATATAAATAACATAACATATCTTATAAAGCATCAATACCATACATTCTTAGTGAAATGTCATACTCATTACATAACACCTCCCCACTTAGTTTTATCATTTAAAATAAAAATAAAAATTCTTTATAATGATTGAACATTTTCTCAAAGTGAAACTCTACTCATAAAAATGTGATAAAAATAATGTTTGCTAGCAAGAAAAATGCATTTTGCATTAATTATTATGCGGCCATTTTACTGAAGCCCAGAACCTTTGAGCAGCAGTAGAATTTCATGTTGTCAGCAGACTGGCCTCTAGATTTTAATCAGTGCAAAAAAATAGAGCACAACTGAGCATGTGCAGAGCAGGGTGAGACAGTGGATTTTAAACAGTATAGTTTTTTTTTTTTTTTTACTGTGTTTCAAAGCTATACCTGCAAAAGGGGTCAGCCTCAAGTGACCCAGTAGGAATTAATTTACTGACCAAAGTTCCACTTTAAGGTGTTCACAGGAATAATACTTATGACATATATAACAATCAAAGCAATGGTAGTTGCTTTACAGAGTATCATATACAATTATTTAGAATTGTCCAATACTGAAATACTGTCTTTTTCTGCAACAGTGTCTTGTATGCATTCTACTTGCACTTATGTGAATAACACTCCTTCTAATCTCACTCAGACTGTAACTACTATAGAAACGGAAAATGTCACTGTCACAAATGTGAATTTAAATGCACACTTGAATTGTAAATTCTTCCACTTCCTTTTATTATCTTTAATGTACTTGCAGTCGTCAAGAGTTACTGACATACATTCCTTTAGTGGCTTTGATTGGAACAAGAGATCACATCTAAAACAAGGATCTGTTTAGAAACCAATCTACACCAATTTAGTTAATCCTTTTAAACACATGAATATTTTATCTCCCACTGTACAGCATTAATACTAAGCAACTATCATTTGCGTCTAAAATTCCTAAAATTAGTGACAAAATCAATCCGAAATTTCATATGGCCCAGTAAATTGTATTTCATTTGGTCTACAACAGCGCATACATCCTGTCCACCAATGAAAATGAGTGTGGACACAAGGTTCTATCATCTATGCCAAGCATAGAACATAATGGAACAGATTTTTTTATAAAAAAATGGGTACAATTATCTGATATCAGTGCTGTACATTTGCATGACCATATGAAAAACTTTGATTTACTTTAAAAAGGAGCAGACATTTATTTACCACTTCAGCCCCGGAAGATTTTACCTCCTTTCTTACCAGAGCACTTTTTGCGATTCGGCACTGCGTTGTTTTAACTGACAATTGCACAGTCGTGCAACATTGCACCCAAACAAAATTGACGTAATTTTTTTCCCCACAAATAGAGCTTTCTTTTGGTGGTATTTGATCACCTCTGCGGTTTTTATTTTTTAAACTATAAACAAAAGAAGAGTGACAATTTAGTAAAAAACACAATATTTTTTACTTTTTGCTTTAATAAATATTAAATTAAAAAAAAAAAAAATACATTTTTTCCTCAGTTTAGGCCGATACGTAGTCTTCTACATATTTTTGGTAAAAAAATTGCAATAAGCGTATATTGATTGGTTTTCACAAAAGTTATTGCGTCTACAAAATAGGGGATAGATTTATGGCATTTTTTTTTTTTATTAGTAATGGCAGCGATCTGCAATTTTTTTGTGACTGCGACATTGTGACGGACATATTGGACAATACAATGTGATCGCTCCGTCATTTGACATTTCACTTGTAAACAAATGTCATGACGCTGGTTCCTCTCTCCCCTCTCTGTACTGATCTGTACAGTGGAGGGGGAGAGATCGGATGGATGCAGCGCTGTGGGCTGCATCTGTAGTGCCCACAGCGCTGCTCTTTGACAGCCTACTCTGCAATACCCTGCCAATACCCAGCAATACCCTGCCAATACTCTGCCATACCCTGCCAATACTCTGCCATACCCTGCCAATACTCTGCCAATACTCTGCCATACCCTGCCAATACTCTGCCTATACCCTGCCAATACTCTACCCATACCCTGCCAATACTCTGCCAATACACTGCCAATACTCTGCCATACTCTGCCAATACCCTACCATACCCTGCCAATACTCTGCCATACTCTGCCAATACTCTGCCATACTCTGCTATACTCAGCCATACCCAGCCATACTCTGCAATACCCAGCCATGCTCAGCCATACCCAGCCATGCTCAGCCAATATTACTGTGAGGGAGATTGTGGATATTACAGTGGGGACTATATAGCGGTGGAATTTTCACAGGTTTTTGCAAATTCAATTATTATTTGCTGATCTGAAAAATAATCCGATCTGTGACTCTGATCCGAGGAATGATCCGTTCCGTGAGTTTTTTTATCCGTTGCACCCCTACTGGGAACACACCATCGGTCTCCTCTCCTCTGACAGGTCGTGGATCTGTGTGTTTACACACACAGATCCACGGTCCTGCTGTGTTCCCGGGCAATCGCGGGTGCGCGGCGGACATCGTGGCCTCTGGGCACGCACACCGGGTCCCGAGCGACATCACGAGCGTGCGCGCCGCCAGCCGGGAATGGGAGGACGTTGTATGACGCCCGCCCAGGATCGGAGATCCCATCTGCGGGCGTCATATTATTATGGGCTGGTAGGGAAGTGGTTAAAATATATCTATAGCTACAGCTTTGTTTCTTTCATTGCAATAAAGTCTATATGCAAGCACACTAAATAGACTTTGTAGAACTACATTTTCTGAAATTACATTGTGGTAATGTTCATAATTAAAAAGAAAGCAAATAAAATTACAGGGTCACTTGCACAGTCTGTTCAGTGTGAAGAGTTTAAGAAAATGTGCATTACTATGTCCCTACTTATCTGGAAGAAGTATCAAAAAAAGGTGTGAAATTTTACAAAGTATAACGTTACATATGAAAACGTGCTGGCTGCTCTTGGAATAAAGAAACAAATTATTACTTTAGTCAAACTAATAATCGGCCTGATGATTACTAAATATTGTAATCAGATAGGACGAAATAAGTTATAGCCAATACCAATAAGGGACCTTGCTCACCAGAGCTTACAACCTAGTATTAAAAATTAAGACTAATTATCTAACTCACCCTCCTGTATGTGCTACGTATAGCACACATAATAGTATGATAGCATTGTATTTACCATGCAACACTCTTCACTATTCTTTTTAGAGAATAAGAATCAAATATAAATTTGGAGTTCCCTTTTACCAAATAAACTCCATTACTATATTTGTTAAAACTACTAAGTAGGCAAATATATAAAGGTGACAGTATACATAATAATGTACACTAAGATAGGGACATGACAAAATAAACAACAAAAGCAAAAGGGAGAATAAGCACCCTCCCTATAAGAGTGATACACTAAATCTAAAATGCACCTTTCACTAATGCAGTCCATAATATAAAAGGCAGAATACCTATTATAATCTACAATTTATATTCTAATAAAATGGGGACCTATTCCCATGATAGACATTTTCCTTTTTAGAAGCATAAAAAATAAAAAATGAACAAATGTTTAGGAATAAGAAAGTATTCTGAGATTTTCTACTCAGCTCATCAAGTTTCTGTCTAAAGTCACCAGACATAACTCCCTAAACGTGCCCCTTAGAAAGATACAGAGTACTGAGAAAAAACTGTCACAAAAGTGATTTAATGTTGTTTTTGCCCTTACGTGCAGACAGCTATTTATAGAATGGTGGCTATACCTCCTATTCTCCTACACACACAATGAAGGAAATGCATTGTTTAACATGTAAAACTTACAACTGTAAAAATCTTTTTTAACCACTTGCTTACTGGGCACTTAAACCCCCCTCCTGCCCAGACCAATTTTCAGCTTTCAGCGCTGATGCACTTTGAATGACAATTGCGTGGGCATACAACACTGTACCCAAATGAAATTTTTATCATGTTTTTCCCACAAATAGAGCTTTCTTTTGGTGGTATTTAATTACAGCTCGGAGTTTTATTTTTTGCTAAACAAACAAAAAAAATATACAAAAAAAAAAAAAAATCATGTTTAATAGTTTATTATAAAATTTTGCAAATGGGTCATTTTTCTCCTTCATTGAAGTGCGCTGATGAGGCGGCACTGATAGGCTGCATTGGTGGGCACTGATAGGCTGCACTGGTGGGCACTGATAGGCATAGTTAAGGCGGCACTAATAGGCACAGATAAGGCGGCACCGATGGGCACAGATAAGGCGGCACTGATGGGCAAAGATGAGCACAGATAAGATGGCATGGATGGGGGCACAGATGGGTGGCACGGATGGGTGGCACGGATGGGCACTGATAGGTACCACTGATAGATGGGACTGATGGGCACTGATAGGTGGCACTGATAGGTGGCTCTGATAGGTGGCACTGCTGGGCACTGATGGGCGGCACTGCTGGGCACTGGTAGATGACACCGATGGGCACGGATATGTGGCACTGGGGTGCAGCACCTTTGTTGAGGCAGATTGTGGGCACTGCTGGGTGGCACTGTGGGCACTGCTGGGTGGCACTGTGGGCACTGCTGGGTGGCACTGACGGGGGGCACTTACTTTTTATTAATGTGGCACTGGCAGGGGTCAGGTGGGCACTGGCAGGGGGCAGATGGGCACTAGCAGGGCTGGCCGTGATCGGGACTGATGTCCCGATCACGGCCGCCGGTGATCGGCTTTTTTTTTTCTCCTCGCGCTGACAGCGCGAGGAGGAATAATAGCCGATTACCGGCTCCATTATATCACATGATCAGCTGTCATTGGCTGACAGCTGATCATGTGATAAGGGGTCGGGATCGACCCCTTGCATGGATCGGTGATCAGGCGAGTCTCATAGACTCGCCGATCCCAGAGCGCGCCGCGCGCGCCCCTCAGGGGGCGCGCAGGCCGCTCGTGCACGGGACTACGTCAATAGACGTAGTCCCGGAAAAGGAGATCCGCGCTGTAGCCGTCATTCGGCTATAGCGCGGGTCTCAAGTGGTTAAGCATGCAATTAATTACATTAGCAGCATTGAATTTATCTACGGATTCAAGCTATGCTGGGACTTGTGGTTTCACAACAGATAGTATTTGGAGAGCTACAACAATAAGATATATACACAAATTGTATCTAAGCATCCAGTCAGGTGAGAGATCATTACAGTCATCTGCACCATCAAAACGTCTCATATTCTTGTGACTATAAACTTCATTATTATTTATGTCACATTGAACTATCTGCCTATTGCAGTATTTCAGCAAGAGGGGCCTAATGACTATAAAACAAAACAAACCCTCTTTTCAGTTTAAGAGCCTATGATTACCTACATATATTTCCTTCCAGAAGCAGCATGCTAGATACAAAAAAAAATGGGTGAACTTTGTGTCATAAATTACCTAAAATGAACAATTTTCTTTTTTCTACAGTTTAAATAACTTCTAACTCCCTAAGCCCATTCATGGCGCTATCTAACTGAAGTACATATTCAAAAGAATATAAAAAAGATTAATGAATCATGCCTTCCACACACACACTCACTCACTGCCAATAACATTTTTAACTTTGACGCTAAAGTCAATCAGTCACCATAGATGTATCAATCTCTAGCCTTTCTATGAAAGTCACATACAATCATTAATAGTAAATGGTTATTCCTGCGCTGCTCCTAGAAGAAAACTATCTTTAAGAATAGCTGCATACACCGATATGGACCGAACCGTATCCGATAGAGAGAATATTATAGAGAAAATTGATGTCGTGCTATTCTTACTCTATTGTAAGAGAGGGGCTATTACACCTTCTCCTCTCCAATTACTAGGTGAATCTAGAAAGATGTAAAGGGCAAATACAATATATGATGTACAATATGCTCTTAGTGGTTCTATATGACCTAAAAATTTATTGCAAATAACATAAAGTGCCAAAGTAAATGTAAAGTGCAACTCTATAAGGCTATAAACACAACTACAAAGGTGCTAGCACCTAGTGTGTTGTGTGTATATGGACTCCCAGGGGTATATTAGTGTTGGATATTATCACATTGAACTCAGATATTGAGAAAAAGGCAAAATAAAAATAAAACAAACATAAGTAAACACACTACAGAGACAGCCTATGCATATACCACTTTAGGTGATAAATGATGTGTTTTTTTAATCTATATTGAGGTAATACCAATTCCCCGTGAATAAAAGTGCCAAGTGCTCAAACAGTGCAGCTGATTCAATACACTAAACAGAAAAAACAGGAAACACCTACTTAGAATCATATATCAACTGGTATAGATTAATGTTCTAAACAATAGTGATATGAAAACAGTATTAAATATAATGAAATATGTCAATAGAGTGCCAAAAATCCATATAAAGTGCACAGTGACAACCAGTGAACACCCTATAGAGGTGTTAACCCACAATAGTTTTGAATGTATAAACAAATATTATAAACAATAGTGCTATATAGCAGTCTAGAGTGTATAAGTGAAGTGCCAAAAATATAAAGTGCACAGTGGCAAACTGTAAACACCCTACAGAGGTGTTAGCACATATGATATCATATATCCCCTGATGAAGTCATGTGGTGTGACATCACGCATAGGGACAGGGAAGGACGTTTTATGCTGTTTTACACTGCACGAGTTCGCTGCTCATTTGATATAAGCTGTTTAAAGAGACCTGTTTTCTTTATGGAGATAAACTAAAGGAGGAGAGTGGAGTTGGAGAGAGGAGCCTTAAAGGGACATGCACCTGTGCTGTGACCATGTGTGTTTTTATAAAGAAAAGTGAAGGAGAAGTGTGGACCCAGACAGAGGAGCCTTAGAGGGACCCTCACTTATATGCTTTTGTCTCCTTGCCTTGAGGTAAGGGGCCATTACTTAAGCGTGTGGACACAGTGAAAAGTACACTGGGAAGTGGCTATTGGATTCATATGCACACTGGTTGTCACAGAAAAGCACAAGCACTTTAAGAGACGTTTTTTTCTCTCCCAATTTTGAACTTTGGTTTCCACTTTATATATTTTTATACTCTGCTTCCCACTAGCTCTGTAGTGTGTTTACTTATTTTGTTTTATAGTCTATTTTATCATATACTGTTTACATTATATTAGTTCCGGGCTTTTACATTTTTAATACACCGGACCCATTTTCATTTTTTGGTCAGTATATTAGACTGTTCACTTACCATTGGAGTCTTATATGCACAATTCATCTTTGGAGTTGATTTACCAATGTTTCCCTGTTTGATATATATATATATATATCTTTCTTTGCTCTTTATGAGACTTCAATTTTGAGTTTGATACTAAATACTTTACATTGATACATTCCTTTTGATCTTTTAATATCATATGTGCTAACACCTCTGTAGGGTGTTTACAGTTTGCCACTGTGCACTTTATATTTTTGGCACTTCACTTATACACTCTAGACTGCTATATAGCACTATTGTTTATAATATTTGTTTATACATTCAAAACTATTGTGGGTTAACACCTCTATAGGGTGTTCACTGGTTGTCACTGTGCACTTTATATGGATTTTTGGCACTCTATTGACATATTTCATTATATTTAATACTGTTTTCATATCACTATTGTTTAGAACATTAATCTATACCAGTTGATATATGATTCTAAGTAGGTGTTTCCTGTTTTTTTCTGTTCAGTGTATTGAATCAGCTGCACTGTTTGAGCACTTGGCACTTTTATTCACGGGGAATTGGTATTACCTCAATATAGATTGAAAACACACATCATTTATCACCTAAAGTGGTATATGCATAGGCTGTCCCTGTAATGTGTTTACTTATGTTTATTTGTTTTATTTTTAATTTTCCTTTTTCTCAATATCTGAGTTCAATGTGATAATATCCAACACTAATATACCCCTGGGAGCCCATATACACACAACACATTAGGTGCTAGCACCTTTGTAGTTGTGTTTATAGCCTTATAGAGTTGCACTTTACCTTCACTTTGGCACTTTATGTTAATTGCAATCAATTTACCGTATATACTCGAGTATAAGCCGAGATTTTCAGCCTCTTTTTTGAGGCTGAAAGTGCCCCCCTCGGCTTATACTCGAGTCATCGCTGTCTGCCCGCTCGATCAGCGTGTCGAGCAGACAGACAGCGGCCATTCTATGATTCAAAAGCCGCGCCTCCGGCTCCGCCTTCGCCTGTGATAGGCGGAACACTGAATTTCCCAGCAGCCTGTGTTCCGCCTATCACGGGCATCGTCTCATCCTCGTACTACGGACGAGGATGATACGACGTCCGTGATAGGCGGAACACAGGCTGCTGGGAAATTCAGTGTTCCGCCTATCACAGGCGAAGGAGGAGGCGCGGCTTTTGAATTTTACAATGGCCGCCGACGAAGAGGGCACGGGACGGAGGCAAGGCAAGGCACGGCACGGGACGGGACGGGACGGGACGGGACGAAGGCAAGGCACGACACGGGACGGAGGCTCGGGACAAAGGCTCGGGACACAGGTAGGCTGGACACACACACACACACACACACACACACACACACACACACACACACACACACACACACACACACCTGTACTGCCCACTAAACATGATGGGATTTTTGTCGTGGCTATGACGCAAAGTGGCTGCTGGATGGTCTTCTCTGTGTGGGTGGCCAGCGGGAATAAATCTGCGACTCAACTATTCCCTTTTCCCTGCCAAAGTGAATGGGTCCTCAGCCCTGGTTCACACTATATTGCCATGCAGCTAACACTGCAAACCCTATTCATTTCCGCACTGCGTTTTGCGATCTGCTGCGGGTGTAGGTGCAGGTAGGCTGGACACACACACACACACACACACACACACACACACACACACACACACACACACACACACACACACACACGGATGGAGACACACACACACGGATGGATGGATGGAGACACACACACACACAGGGATGGATGGATACACACACACACACAGGGATGGATGGATGGATGGAGACACACACACACAGGGATGGATGGATGGATGGATGGAGACACACACACACAGGGATGGATGGATGGATGGATGGAGACACACACACACAGGGATGGATGGATGGATGGACACACACACACAGGGATGGATGGACGGACACACAGGGATGGACGGACACACAGGGATGGACGGACACACAGGGATGGACGGACACACACACAGGGATGGACAGGCATGTCTCACCCTCGGCTTATACACGAGTCAATAAGTTTGCCAGTTTTTTTGGGGGTAAATTGGGGGCCTCGGCTTATATTCGGGTCGGCCTATACTCGAGTATATACGGTAGTCATATAGAACCACTAAGAGCATATTGTACATCATATATTGTATTTGCCCTTTACATCTTTCTAGATTCACCTAGTAATTGGAGAGGAGAAGGTGTAATAGCCCCTCTCTTATAATAGAGTAAGAGTAGCGCGACATCAATTTTCTCTATAGTATCACATACAATCATTCACATTTACACCTCATAAAAAAACACACACACACAACAACACTTTTAACTCATATAAATATAAACCCTCCTATCAAATACTAATAACAAGTGTCACAAAATCAAAGATATGAAACTGAAAATTCTAATTGTATTTGTATGGCAGATACATACCATTTCCAGATTCATCATACACTATGCAGAATTCAGCATCAGCAGCATACTTGCAATTCACTCATAGAACTTACACACAGGGGGATATTTACAGGGCAAATCCACTTTGCACTGCAAGTGCACTTGGAAGTAAAGTCGCTGTAAATCTGAGGGGGACATGCAAGAAAAATAAAAAACAGCATTTTAGCTTGCACATGATTGGATGATAAAATCAGCAGAGCTTCCACTAATTTCAGATCTACCTCTTAGATTTATAGTGACTGCGTTTCCAAGTGCACTTTCAAGTGCACTTGCAGCACACCTGTAAAGCAAAGTTAATTTTCCTTTTGTAAATAATCCCCAAAGTGTCCTTCCACACCAACATCTTTACAACCACTACAGACTTATTCTAACCTAATTTGGTAGATGATCAGTCTCCCTCCATTAATTACACATACAATATTCCCTAACAGTCTAAAAAGATTACAAAGAAATTAACTTAGATTTGTGAACATTTATTAACAAAATTTCATTATCTTCTTTTTCCATATAGCAATACACAGTCACTCCACCTAGCAAAGTATTCATACATATGAACACAAATGCCTGACTATATATAAATATACAAGTATTCACAGAATGATTAAAACTGACAGGTTAGTCAGTAATTTCTTAAGGACAGCAGTGCTCAGAGTAAAGCCAATAGGCACCGTACGCACATACGTCTCCTTACAAAAATTCTTGTCTCAAGACACGAAAAACCGCTTGCCACAGTGATCAGGAATATCTCCACCTGATTGTAACTCAGTTAGTACCCCTGCAACAAAGACCATTATAACAGATACATATAAACATATATACGCCTATATTACAAAGATGATACATACTTTTTAACTTTGTTAACAAATAGAGCTCCAAAGCCTTTATCTTATTTACCTGTCAGGACTTAACTTTCCTGACATTTCTAAACTCATGAGCATTGTTTTACACCACAACTTTTATGCTCTATGTTATCTTTTCACAGACAATAAAAAGGTACCTTTTTCAACTAGTAACTACATATCAATACTCATCCTAAAAAAATATTTAATTTAGGCTTTCCAGGGGTCTGATAAACCCAAAGCCTCCTCTAGACTGATTGCCAATCCAGGAAACCAACATGCATGTAAAATTTAGGCAACCTAAGAACCTCTTCCAAACTGGACTTGCCAGTTTAGGGAACCAATATAGGTTATCCAGGGGGTCACAAATTACCCCAAAACCTCATCCAGATTCATTATAAGTCTAGGGAACCAATTTAGGTTCATCGAGGGGTCAAACCCAAAGTACCTCTTCCAGACTAAATTTTGCAGTCAAGGTAACCAACATGCATGTAAAACGTAGGTTCTCCAGGGGTCTTTAAATCCCCAAAATCTCACCCAGACTAAATTTTGCAGTCTTGAGAACTGACATGCATGAAAAACCTAGGTTCTCTAGGGGTCTTTAAATCCCCAAAACCTCATCCAGACCAAAATTTGCAGTTTAGGGATCCAACAAGCATGTAAGCATAGGTTCTCCCGGGGTCTTTAAATCCCCAAAACCTCATCTAGACTACATTTTGTCATCTAGGGAATCAACATGCATGTAAACGTAGGTTCTCCAGGGGTCTTTAAATCCCCAAAACCTCATCCAGACTAAATTTTGCAGTCTGGGGAACCAACACGCATGTAAAACCTAGGTTTATACAAAGAGGTACAGGGCGTACCCCTTTAAAAAAAATACATCCAAGGTATCTCATCCTGTACAATGCACCTTAAGACACTTACAGTTGAAAAAACTCAACCTGCTATTACAAATATCTGCCTAGTGGACAGCGATACCCCAACAACAACCACCTTCCCCTCCTAGTGCTAGCAAAACACGGTACAACACAATGCAGAACTTTCAATAATAGGTGTCTGCTAATCTGAAATAAATTGTGCAATATTGTGTTGAGCTTAGTGCCTCACCAGCATGGAGTTATGCAAGATCGGATTTGATGTGATGCTGTCCCCATACGGGCCACCAACTTAAGTAGAATAATGATGACTCAAACCAGGCAGGACTTCAATGATGCAGGTTTATTAACAACAGCTGGGAACATGCAGGTTTATGTTCAAAGTATTACAAGAGGCAGGTCTAATTTATACAGTTTCTTACAATGCAAGCATATTAGGTACAACATGATTGGTTGCTAAGAACTACCTCAATGTATCTAACCATAAATCTGACACTTAAAACCATCATAAAACCAGACAAACGTATTAATTCCCAGAATTCCTACATGATTATTAAAATTATTTATAACTGTTTTTGTCTATGACTTTACCCATTAAAATACTTATATAGAGACAATATGGCACCCAGTCATGATAAATCAAACCCTCCTTGTCCTGAAAATACTTCACCAACTCAAGGATAACAGATTTCCAACTTTGCAATAATTTGCAATAACAGCACCTTATGTGTTATATTTCCTAAAGTTTTTAACTATACAATCCTATAGTTTAGCTCTACTGAATGCCTTCTCACCTAGCAGCAGCGTTTTGTAAGATGAAAAACACATACTTGAGCATTCATTTATTTATACAGTGGGAATCGAAAGTTTGGGCACCCCAGGTAAAAATGTGTATTAATGTGCCTAATGAAGCCAAGGAAAGATGGAAAAGTCTCCAAATGGCATCAAATTACAGATTAGACATTCTTATAATATGTCAAAAAAAGTTAGATTTTATTTCCATCATTTACACTTTCAAAATTACAGAAAACAAAAAAATGGCGTCTGCAAAAGTTTGGGCACCCTGCAGAGTTAATATCTTGTACTGCCCCCCTTTGGCAAGTATCACAGCTTGTAAACGCTTTTTGTAGCCAGCCAAGAGTCTTTCAATTCTTGTTTGAGGTATCTTTGCCCATTTTTCCTTACAAAAGTGTTCCAGTTCTTTTAAATTTCTGAGCTGTCTGTCACGCACTGCTCTTTTAAGGTCTATCCATAGATTTTCAATAATGTTGAGGTCAGGAAATTGTGAAGGCCATGGCAAAACCTTCAGTTTACACCTCTTGATGTAATCCCCCATGGATTTTGAGGTGTGTTTAGGATCATTATCCATTTGTAGAAGCCATCCTCTCTTTAACTTCAGCTTTTTCACAGATGGCATCAAGTTACCATCCAAAATTTGCTGAAATTTTATTGAATCCATTTTTCCTTCTACTCATGAAATGTTCCCTGTGCCACTGGCTGCAATACAACCCCAAAGCAGGATTGATCCACCCCCATGCTTAACAAAGAAACATATAAAGATGAAGCGATCAAAAAATAGTTTCAAAGGGGTACCACATCCCAATATTGTATATAACAAAAAATGAAGAAAATAGGGGGGGGGGGGAGCAGAACGGGGCTGGAGGGTAACCAACCCCCGGGACTTTTAAATTATTATTATTATTATTATTCAGGATTTATATAGCGCCAACAGTTTGCGCAGCGCTTTACAATATGAGGGCAGACAGTACACTTACAATACAAATCAATACAGGAGGGATCAGAGGGCCCTGCTCGTTAGAGCTTACAATCTAGATGGTACCCAAGTGGAATCAATCAAAGAAAATACCCATATAAAAATGAACAATATTTTTATTATTATTACACAAAATTAAAAAAGAATTAGACAAAAGACATATAATCATCAAGAAGTAAATTCATTGAATATATACAGGAGAGGTGCAAATCATAAAACCACGAGATGTTACCAATCCTACACATAAGATAATGCTGCTGTTTTCTACATGTTTCGCTCCTATGAGCTTCTTCAGGATGATGCCGCTTATATTAAAAACTAAGAGAAATAGAATAAAAATATTTTTTGTTGAAAGAATATGAATAAGTACATATGGGTGTTATACGTATGCAGAGTATAAATTACAAGGACTTTAAACTAATACATTGAGCACATATACCATTGTATTAAAGTATTAAAGGTGGGCAGGTAAATTATATCTCAATGCCTCAGGCTTGTCTATATGTTCATTTGCAAAGTTCAAATGCTGATTTTTGTGGTGAGGACATAGAAAAGGTATTCTTCTGATGACTCTTCCATGAAGACCATATTTGTACAAGTATCTCTTTATAGTGGAATAGTGTACCACAACTCCAGTGTCTGCCAGATCTTTCTGGAGGGATCGTGCAGTCAAACGTGGGTTTTGAATTCTCACAATCCTGCGAGCTGTTCTGTCTGATATTTTTCTTGGTCTTCCATTGGTCTATTTTGTCAGCTCTGCAGGGGCAGGCTGAGAGGTGGTTGACGCCACGCCAGCTTAAGCCTGGAATGGTGGTTTGGGACAATGGCACCAACCTCCTCTCCACCCTCCGACAGGGACAACTGACCCATGTGCAGGATGTCCTAAAGTAGGCCAGGAAAGTCTGTGTGCATTTCCGCCGGTCATTTAATGCCAGTGCTCGGCTGGCTGAGCTCCAAAAGGAGTTGAACCTGCCCAAGGCCTGCCTTATATGTGACATGCCCACCAGGTGGAACTCAACGTTGGCCATGCTGCAGCGGCTGCACACACAGCAGAGGGCCATCAATGAGTACCTGTGCAACTACGGCACCAGGACAGGGTCAGGGGAGCTCGGTTTTTTCTCACTATGCCAGTGGGGCATGATCAGGGATGCATGCACTGTCCTGTCACCATTTGAGGAGGCCACACGGATGGTGAGCAGTGACAGTGCATGCATCAGTGACACTGTACCTCTTGTCCACCTGTTGGAGCATACGCTGCGTGGAATAATGGACAGGACACTTGAGGCAGAACAGAGGCAGGAAGAGGAGGACTTCCTAGCCAATCAAGGCCCCCTTTATCCAGACAGTGTTCCTGCTGTCCCACCCATCACACAGGAAGAGGAGGAGGAGGATTGTGTCAGCATGAAGGTGGAGCCTGGCACTCAGCATCAGCAGCAGCAGCAGTCTTGTAGGGATGATTTACAGTCCCAAGAAACCCATGGACTTCTACGTGACTGGGAGGAGGTGGCTGCAGATCATGTTGTCCTTAGCGACCCAGAGGACTCCAGATCGAATGCCTCAGCTAACCTACGCTGCATGGCCTCCCTGATCCTGCAAAGCCTGCGGAAGGAACCTTGTATTCTTCGGATCAAGGAGAGGGACCATTACTGGCTGGCCACTCTCCTTGATCCACGGCACAAGGGTAAGGTTGCCGACCTTATCTTGCCATCGCAGAGGGAGCAGAGGATGAGACATCTCCGGGAAGCCTTGCAGAAAGGTCTGTGCAACGCGTTCCCAGAGACTGGGAGGTTACAAACTCCTGGTCCTGGACAACGTGTTGCTGAGGCTTTGGTCAGAAGGAGCGGTGGAGAAGGGGGCCGTCTGACCGATGCTTTCAGACAATTTTTTAGTCCGCAGCCCCAAGGTATGTTCGGTTCCAGCAACCATTGCCAGTGTCTGGTTTACATGGTGCAGGAATACCTAGGGGCAAGGTCAGACTTGGACACCTTTCCCACCGAAAATTCTCTGGCTTACTGGGTCTTGAGGATGGATCACTGGCCAGAGCTTGTACAGTATGCAATTGAGCTACTGGCCTGTCCTGCATCCAGCGTTCTATCGGAACGCACCTTCAGTGCTGCTGGTGGATTTGTAACCGATCACAGGGTGTGCCTGTCCACCGACTCGGTTGATTGACTGACCTTCATAAAGATGAATCAGTCTTGGATCACCACCAGCTACCAAGCACCTGAAGCTGATGTAACCGAATAATTTTTTTTGAAATATCACATCTCTTCAAGACTGCCTATGCTGATGCTGAGTGACTGTCCTGTTATGTTGACTGTCTATTCTCTTCCTCCTCCGCTGATATATTGGAAGAACATTTTTGGTTCTGGGTGATGCCACCAGCCCAATTTTTCAGCCCCTGTTTAACAGGGGCATGTAATTACAATTTTTGATGCAATGCATTGCAGCAGGGCTCATTCATGCACTACAAATAGAGTATATGGGAGAGGTTGCAGTGTCGTGGCACCAGCACCAGTGCCTAAGGCCCAATTTTTCAGCCCCTGTTTAACAGGGCCGTGTAATTACAATTTTTGATGCAATGCTTTGCAGCAGGGCTCATTCCTGCACTACAAATAGAGTATATTTGAAAGGTTGTAGTGTCGTGGCACCAGCACCAGTGCCTAAGGCCCAATTTTTCAGCCCCTGTTTAACAGGGGCATGTAATTAAAATTTTTGATGCAATGCTTTGTAGCAGGGCTCATTCCTGCACTCCAACTAGAGTATATGGTATAGGTTGCAGTGTATAGGCCCAATTTTTCAGCCCCTGTTTAACAGGGACATGTAATACAATTTCTGATGCAATGCTTTGCAGCAGGGCTCATTCCTGCACTCCAACTAGAGTATCTGGTAGAGGTTGCAGTGTTGTGGCACCAGCATGCAGTGCCTAAGGCCCAATTTTTCATCCCCTGTTTAACAGGGGCATGTAATTACAATTCTTGATATAATATTTCACAGCAGGGCCCATTCCTGTGCCCACCGAGAGTAACTGTGAGGACTTATAGTGTTGTGGCACCAGCATCACCACCACAACCACCAAAGGCCCATTTTTTCTACCACTGTTCAAAAATGGCATGTAATTACAATTCTTGATATAATCGTTCACAGCAGGGCGCTCCAGCGCCCACCAAGAGTCACTTTGAGGGCTTACAGTGTTGTGGCAACACCAACACCTTGTTCCACCATTTCTGCATAGCATATAGGGCAGGCCCCTACTTTCAAACATCCAACTTACAAACCTCCAAATCTCCTACTTGCAAACGGAAGGAGACAACAGGAAGTGAGATGAAAAAAGACGGACGGCAAAACAAATTATACAGGGGTGATAAGCCTTCCCTATGTTTTCCAAAAAGCTTAAAAATAGATTTTTTGACTGGAGCTACACTTTAAAAATGTACCAGTTCAAAATTACAAACAGATATTACTTAACACAACAAACCTACACAGTCCCTGTCTTGTTTGCACTGCCTATATACTCCTGTTCTGAGTATATAAGGTCTTCCCTTTTTTTAATATGGGTACGGGGTTGCCCTTAATATCCGTACAAGACCCAAAGGGGCTGGTAATGGGCATGGGGGATACCTATGCCATTTTTCTCAATGATTTTCGTCCATATTGCCGGAACCAGATATTACATTAAAACCACAAGCAGTTTTAAATTACTTTTTTTCCGTTAAAGGTCATTTTGTGCAGGGACTGTTCTAAACACGGGAAACGCGTGCCACTTCCCAGGCATACTATAGACACCCCCCAGGCATGACATTTAAAGGAATATTTTACTTTTTTTGCACTTTAATCATCATTAAAATAAGTGCTCCCAAAAAAACGTCAGTTTTTAAAAACATTTTAGGCATTGACCCATGTCCCCTGGGGCAGGAGCCAGGTCCGCAAACCCTTTTTTAGGACAATATCTTGCATATTAGACATTAAAATTAGCACTTTTTATTTCAAACGTTCGAGTCCCATAGACTTCAATGGGGGTTCTAAAGTTCGCATTCGTTTTTGGTCCGTTCGAAAGTTCTGGTGCAAACCGAACCTGGGGGTGTTTGGCTCATCCCTAGTTGCTAAGATCTACATCAATGTAACTAACCATAAATCTGACACTTGTCATACAACCAGACATACTTATTAATTCCCAGAATTCCTACATGTTTATTAAAATAATTGATAACTGTTTTTGTCTATGGCTTTACCCACTAAAATACTTGTATAGAGACAATATGGCCCCCAGTCATGGTAAATCAAACTCTCCTTGTCCTGATAAGACTTCACCAACTCAAGGATAACAGATTTACGACTTTGGGAAAATTAACTTGCAATAACCCCACCTTATGTGTTATATGTCCTAAAGTTAATGCATTTTAACAGTTTTAATGAGGACACAAGCAGACCTTTTTGACCCCGTCAAACTAAATTACTATACATAACTTTCCCATAATACACATAATTACTTTTTAATTTATCACTTATTCTTGACAATGTTTATTTATTACCTTTAAGGAATGTTATCTTATCAGACTATAGTTCAACTGCTGTCAAAGTGTTTCTCTTCTAAGCAGTTGACTTAATAACTTACAATGAACTATTATATATTATAAATATTATTGTATTAACCCCTATAAATGTATAACTTTTCTTAATATTGAACTAATAATAATATTGATGATATTTCCACTACTGATACACTAATATTAATATGAATAATAATTATGAATAATAATATGAACAATAATTATATTATCAATAAATCATATGTAAATGAATATGAATAATATGAACTACCGTACATTGGCTAATATGAAATTCTACTACAGTGTAAAAACAGAAAACAAGGAAGAGGAGAGAGAAATGGAATGGAGGAAAATGGAGAGTGGATAGAGAACTGCTCCTAGTGGGTGGTCTCATCAGTAAATGTAAAAATATGGTACAATAGGAAGCAATCTTGCTTTCTTGCTATCCACAGTTTCCTCCAATCATACACACCAGTGTGGGTTCTTCTTGGTTCTCATCCTATGAGAGACAATAGAGTTTCCTGGCAAATTCTTCCCCTTTGACCATCCAGGACTGATCCTAATAATAAGGCTTATAAACAGGGCCAAGGATAAATCCAAGGGAAAAAAAAACCCAAGTTTACTTACCAACCAGCTTGCAGAAAACATTAAACCTGTCTAACAGTATGCGTTAAAAGCAGGGGCTTAGTCTGCACATATTTGCGAATGCATGTGTAAGCCACAGAGGCTCGCCACAGTACCCTGGTATCTGGTGGGGACACTTATAAGTTAGTGTTAGGTACCACAGATACCAGGTTGCCATTGGAAAGCTCTGTGGCTTATGCATGCTTTTCCAATGATTGTTTTTTTCCCCTAGGATTTAACCTTGGCCCTGTTTATATATTATGTAGCCTTCTAATGCTGCTTATTGCTATGGCCAGCTATAGATGGGGCAGTGGCATCTTTTTTGTATCACTGTCATTTATACTGGTCAGGCAATGCACTGACACATTTGCAGCCATTGAGCTACATGCTGGGTGCTCAGTGTGCTCCTGTACCTTTAAGAAGAGGTGGGCTCCCCTTCAGTCCACCTGTCCTCACCTATCCATCAGAATGCATGTGCCTCCACTGTGGGGACACTTATAAGTTAGTGTTAGGTGCCACATATACCAGGGTGCCGTGGCGAGGCTCTGTGCAGTCTGTGGTTGGTAAGTAAGCTTGTTTTTTTCCCTTGGATTTATCCATGACCCTGTTTATATCTTATGTAGCTTTCCAATGCTGCTTACTGCGATGGCCAGCTATAGATGGGGCAGTGGCGTCTTTTTTGCATCACTATAATAAGATACCGCCGTTGAAGACGTCTATGACAAAACGCAGTTGGAACGTGCGCCGTTCACTCACATGCTAGGGCTCCTTATGCTAACCATCAGATAGAGTAGTTTTGGATAGAAACACCTATGCTGTATGGACTCTGTTTTTGTCTATGCTTTTTATTGTTTACTCTTTTTGTTTTAAAAAAAATACTTTTTTAATAAAACAATTTTTTGAATACTACCCTATGGGAGCCAATCCTCCTTCCTTTTTATGAGGAATATATCCAATTAGACCTGGTGCTGTCTGGAGACTTCAGAGTCGTCAGTGGGATTGCAGAAGCCTACACCTGTGAATATCGGTCTACATTGTGGATATACATGCGGATTACCCCTGTAGGGGTTACAGGAGCTGGTGAGTGGGGACCTAAGAGGGGGAGCACGCAAGTCACCAGCCAAGTTCGTGTGAGCACTCAAAGTCTCCTGCAACAATTCACTAAAGCATGAACTCTGTTTTCATATTGAAATGGATGCATGTATGTGTCTTTTGCAACTGATGTGATTTTTTTGGTGTTTTTTTCCTTTTTAAATTTTTTGTTTTTTTGGTGCGATTTTTGCATTTTTTTGCCTGCCATGTTCTTGATTTTTCTGGGACTTTCAATTGATTTTTGTAATATATTAATACATATTTTTTTGGACACTTTTTGTTTGGATATATCTCTTTTAGAGTCTGGATTTACACACAGTGCGCTTGTAGGAGTTCACTTTATTTGGGTATATGCAACACTTTGTTTATATTTACCATTTCTGTGTTTTTGAATTAATTATTTATTTAGTGTTAGGGGTTGGCCCCCCACTATAGGTTGAGCCCTCGGACTTGGGCTAACAATGTTATCCACATAGGTGGATGGGACATCCAGTGATACCCTCTGCGACAGGTTAAGGTGGTTTAATTTACCACTATGATTTAACCTTACTGTGAAATGGGTAAAGAGTGACCTACTAGATCACTCTTCATTATACAGGTAGTGCCACCTATCCCCCTTTTCTGTTTATTTTTATCCTTAAAAGTTCCCCTACGGGGGGGGGGGGGGGGTCCTGGGGAGGCTGCAGCCTTCACCTTGTTTTGTCCTAAGCGCGTTACTCTTTTTATCTATTTAAGATTTACCTGTAGGTACTATAAATATCTCCTAAACTTGCACTGTTTAGGAGATATTTACTATATACGCCGCTGCCATTGGAACATGCGCTCTGAAGAAATGGCTGCCCGTGCTGTTTCTCTTCAGGGCCCAGTGCCGTGACTGGTGGCTCCTGCGCACATACACAGGAGTGACATCATTGCGGCTTCAGCCAATCCCACCGCTGGAGCCTGCGAATCCAGAAGAAACACCGGGAAAGATGTCAGCCGTCTCAGCAGTGTGCGAGCGCCACTGAAGGGCTTCCTTCTAAAGTAATTATTTCATATTGAGCTAGTATGTGGTACATACTAGCTCATTATGTCTTTGTCTTACAGGTTTCTTTTTTTTTTTAGGGTTTACAACCTCTAACTTTTCATCTAATAAATAATACTACACTTAGAGAAACCCACTCTCTTTTTTGTGTCTTTGCCACTGTATTTTTACATCCACTGATGAGACCATTCACCTAAAACAGTTCTCTATCAACCCTCTATACATCGCCTTCGAGTACCATCAGAAGGTCGCTGCCTGCTGGACACACTGAGTAATGTCTGTGATACACAATCTTCATGTGAGTGCATCTCTTAGATTTTGTGTACATTGCCTTTTATTAATACTACACTGAAAGCAGTGCGCTTCCCCTCTCTCCTCTTTCTTATCGTTTTATATCCATCAGTATTCTTAAGAAGCTGCTGTCTGGGGGCATGGCTGGATGAATATCTGAGCCGATATGCCTGTGTGAAACTCCCACCATATTGCCGTTATCCTGCTGCTTATTCAGCTTTTCAGGTTCCCCTATCCCACCGTTTCAATCCTGGAGGCTCCCCTCGGCACAGCGGTCCGCCACATGAAGCCCAAACAGCACGCCCAAGCTTAAGCTTCTTCTCTGGGTGCCGATACCCTTTTGGTGAAGAAACTTCAAGTACTCCTGGCAGACGGGGAGGTAGGTGCTGCAGCAGACTCCCCCGCTTGGCCTGCAGCTGACAACGGATACTTCATTGATTCTGGTGGTGATCACTTTTGGTCCACATTGATCATCTTGCAGAGGAGTGCAATCTTATCAGAAATTATCTCAATAAAATCAGGGGCCATCTCACTGCACTGGTCCTCATGCAGATCAGTTACACTCTTAGTGGTGAAATCTTATGATGCTGAGAACCGACTGCGTCGCAATAACATCTGGGTGCTTGGCCTCCCTCAGGGGGCTGAGGGACCAATCCAGCGGATTTTGTGAAAGTCTTCTTTAAAGATCTCCTGAACCTCTCCGAAGTATCTGCCATGTATGTAGCTGGACGGGTGCACCAGGTTCCTGTGGGCTGCCCCACACCAGGGTCACTCCTTGCCCCTTTTTGGTTCAGTTCTTGGATTATAGTGACCGTGACTGCATCCTTTCTGAAGCCAGGAAGCAGCCAACCCTGCAATATGCCACTGTTATGCTGTTAAATAAAAAATGTAGATGCAGCGCTAATTAGTAGTATGTGAGGAGACAATGATGAAAACAAAATCTTAATACTATGGCATAAAAGCAGGAAAATTCCACTGAGGCATTCAAAATGACATTGCATACAGTGAAATAAAACAATATTTATTTTAGAAATGAATATAAAAATATATATTTATATAAAAAAAATTGTGGTGAAAAAACTCTAGTGGAGAAAAACTAAAGCAGTCACAAAAAAAAAATATCCAAATAAGTGATAAATGTGTATAAAATTGATAAACCAATCGCTAAAAAGACCCAATTCAAAGCAGTGCATTAATAATGTCTTAGAATATTAAACAAAAGTCTATAATGTGCAAGTGCTACTCCAAACAAATCATCGGTGAAAAAGTCCCGCATCCAGGATAATTCACACCCAAGTGAGTATTAAAGCCTCTTACCAGCTGCAGATGACTACTGTAAAGATAGTCTCACCAAGCACAGGGAAAAAAATTCAGGTCTCCCCCACAACCTATAGCGACTTCCACCACTGAAGATAAGACTGTATAGCTCATGAGACAAAAACAGAAATGGCTCCCATGGTGTAGTATTTCTTAAAAGGGTTTAATAATGTAAACTAATTGCACTTACAGGATTATTCATCCACGTAGAGCGTGGTACAATCATGTAAAATCAAAGATCGCGGCATCTCCTCTCGCTTCCTCCTGCCTCCTAACTGTGTCCCATCAAACTCTGCATAACAAACGTAATGATGTCACCGCCACGGGCTCCTACCTACGCGTTTCATCATGATAGGACGTCGTCTGGGGATTGGCCAGTGACTGTTATTCGGAGATTCATACAGGTGAAGTGGCCGATGTGCGGATTCAGTAGGATGGCCCATAGGCAAGCCCTGGGGAATGTTGGTGGTCATGCTTGGGGGGGCCCAGGTCTAAAGCTGTGTAAGGGGCCCAAAAATTTCTGATGGTTGTCCTGCCTGCGGGGTGTGTTTTCTGGGGAGGGCTGTCCCCTGATGCAATAAATGCCCTCCACCACCAGCTGCAAGGCCGCCTGGTTAGTGTAGTCTGAGAGACCATTTGTAACTCTTGCGTGTGCTAAAAGGAGATCCCCCTGAGGAAGACACGTAATTAGCCCTGTGTCGTCACATGTAAGGGAGGGCCAGGATGGTGGAGGAGACAGTTTCATGCTTGAATGAGCAGATTACTGACACACATAGGATTTGAAGTTACCTGGAAGAGGTTTTTTGCTACTTTATGCTTTGTATAGTTTGATGTGCTGGAAGGAGGTAGAGTTTTTTCATTTTTTTCTGCTTTTCGGGTCCGTTGGGCAATGTGATTGATGATGGATGTACATCGCGGGACACTTTAGTTTTTTTTAAATAAAGGAATTGCCAAACTGTCTCTTGTAATTTTTACTTTTTTTGGTAAATGGGTAGGTGTACAATGTACCGATACCCATTCACATGGGGGGAGAGGATCTGGGGGTTAAAGGGGGTTTCCATATTCTGATAAGCCCCTCGCCCACAGACCCCGACAACCAATGGCCAGGGTTGTCAGGAAGAGGCTCTTCTCCCCATCAACATGGTGCTTTGAGGTGGGGGGCGCAGAGCACCCCCTGCCCCAAAGCACCTACCCCCCATGTTGAGGGCTTGTGGCCTGGTATGGTTCAGAATGGGCGGTGGTCACTTACCCCACTTCCCCTTAACCTGACCTGCCAGGCTGCCTGCTCAGATATGGGTAAGGGTATGGATTTTGGGGGGGGGGGGGGGGGCAATGCACATATTTTTTAAAAATGTTTGGCTTAGAGTTACCCTTAATATGCATACCAGAAATGAGGGGAGCCAGCAATACATTATAGCCTTGGCAAAATTTAAATGACATTTTTTCTTTTAGAAATGTCATTATTGCTGCAGCATGTTCTACACATCGCACAGATGCGCAACTTTACAGGCAGATCAAAGGGATCCCCCAGGCACGATTTCATTTTTATTTCTTCACTTTAACCACTTAAGCCCTGGACCATTTTGCAGGCCAAAGACTAGAGCACTTTTTGTGATTCAATTGTCGATTTAACTGACAATTGCGCGGTCGTGCGACGTGGCTCCCAAACAAAATTGACGTCCTTTTTTTCCCACAAATAGAGCTTTCTTTTGGTGGTATTTGATCACCCCTGCAGTTTTATTGTTTGCGCTATAAACAAAAAAAGAGTGACAATTTTGAAAAAACGCATTATTTTTTACATTCTGCTATAATAAATATCCCCCAAAAATATAAAAAAAATGTTTTCCTCAGTTTAGACTGATACAAATTCTTCTACATATTTTTGGTAAAAAAAAACGCAATAAGCGATTATTGATTGGTTTGCGCAAAAGTTATAGCATTTACAAAATAGGGGATAGTTTTATGGCATTTTTATAAAAAAAAAAAATTACTGGTAATGGTGGCGATCAGTGATTTTTATCATGACTGCGTCATTATGGCAGACACATCGGACATTTTTGACACATTTTTGGGACCATTGTCATTTATACAGCAATCAGTGCTATACAAATGCAGGTGGTGGTGTAGGGGTTAAGTGAGCCCTGGGGAGTGTTTCTAACTGTGGGGGGGTCATGGCTGTGTATGAATTGTCATTGATCTCTGCTCCGATCATAGGGAGCAGAGATCAGTGACACTGTCACTAGGCAGGACGTGGAGATGCTTGTGTCAGGTCACCTTGAGGCCAGGTGACAGATGCACACCGTAGGGATCAGGAGTGCACCACAAGGTTGTGGACCCTACGGCTGACTGCTGCGGACGGGGGTCAAGGTGATAGGAAGGCAGGGCCGCTAGAACACCAAGATGGATCCCACCGGGGTTAGAGCGTAAGATTCCCTGGGGCGCGGAGTCTAAGAGCTAGCAGGTGTTCACCAGAGCCTCTAGTGGTGAGGATGGACTTGGCTGCAACTGGCTCCAGGTCGCGACCCCCAGGGTCCCCCAGCTCACACCCACAGTAGGCAACAGAAGGATAGGGATGGTGAGGGACAAAGCCAAGGTCGGGGCCACAAGCAGACAGGAATAGTCAGGGACACGCCAAAAGGTCAGGATCACAGGCAAACAGGGATAGTCAAGTTCACGCCAAAGTCGGTAACGGAACAACAGCAGAGCACACGGCAGGTAACAGGAAGCTAACACACAAAGGTTGATCAGCAGGGTTGGCCTGCAGTGCACAGGTTAATACAGAGTTCTCTGATAGGAGCTAGGGTGTAGTCATGCCAGAGGATGGATTACAAAAGCAGTCAGGTGAGGGTCGGCTAGTCTCTAGAGATGAACACATGGAAACAGGTAAGCAGACAAACTCTATTGCAAAACCATGACAGCTTGTTTACATTAGCATCTCCCCGTTCTTCCTCCCCATGAGGAGATCGCGCGTATCCGCGATCAGACTCATGGAGGTCCCGACCGATGTGCGGCGGTGGTGCGCATGCGATAGCACAGCGGCAAATTTAAAGGGACCTACCTGTACACCCATCTGCCTGTCCGTGCCCTTCTGCCGACGTATATCGGTGTGCGCCTATCGACATGTGGTTAAGCATTATTAAAATCACTGCTCCTCAAAAAAGCTCCACTGCTCCACAAAAAAGATTGTTTTAATTTTTTTTTTACATTGATACATGTCCTCTGGGGCAGTATCCGGGTCCTCAAACACTTTTTATGGGAATAACTTGCATACAAGCCTTTAAAATTAGCACTTTTGATTTTTCATGGTTCGTGTCCCATAGACTTTAAAAGGGTTTGCATGTTCACTAGAACTTTTTGCCTGTTTGCGGTATTCTGGTGCGAACCAAACCGGGGGGGTGGTTTAGGGTGGTGTTCAGCCCATCCCTACTCCTTTCTATTACGTTGATAGTTTTAACTATTAGATGAGCATCTTAACAATCACAACATACAAGGATATATGCTTTACAATTGACATAACCACATGCACAGACACACACCACAGGTTGAACTGGATGTACTGGTGTCTTATAGTCGCTAAGATTGAAATGTTACAATGGTTCAGTACCCAACTGGCATGACATGTAATATCAAAAAGTTGATAGGTGCTTAAGTGAAGTTGATTTAACCTTCTCCACTGTTCTTTGAAAGTATTATAATACCACAGGATCTGCCTCAGTCAGCTTAATGATGAGACATGCTCGTTAAAAGCTGCTGTCTCATGCTTAGTGCAACCACGGGCTCTCAGAGAAAAAAAAGAAACAGAAAAACACCATTGATTAGACCGCGTTTAGCTCGGCTGCCGCAGAGAATACATGCAACTGTCGCCTGCTTCTATAGTAAGCACAAGTAAAGGGTAAGTGCATCATTATATTCTACATTGTGGGGCCTTTTATGTGTTTTATTGGATGGCTTTACTGTTTTAGGCTTTTTGTTAATATGTAACACATAATATATAGATTTACTAAGAGTGGTGTTCCCTGCGGACAGGCATACGTATTGCTGCAATATACCAGGGAGATGATTCATATCTGTATTTGTTTGTAACTTTCAAGTTTAGAGCTGTCAGAAGATTGAATGATGCTTGCTGGGTGGATGTTAGGAATGACTTTTTTTTAAAACATTTTTAATTCGCATCTTTGGGACTGATTTACATTGCATGGCTTGGTGTGTTGACCTGAACTTTGCCACTGAAATCAATTAAAATGAATGTGTAACTCAATGGGGGTTATTTACGAAAGGCAAAAAAGTGCATTTGAAATGGCACTGAAAGTGCACTTGGAAGTGCAGTCGCTGTAAATCTGAGGGGTAGAACTGAAATGAGGGGAAGCTCTGCTGATTTTATCATCCAATCATGTGCAAGCTAAAATGCTGTTTTTTATTTTCCTTGCATGTCCCCCTCAGATCTACTGTGACTTTACTTCCAAGTGCACTTTCAGTGCAATTTTAACCCCCCTGACGGTTTTCCCGAGTCTGACTCGGGGTGGATTTTTTATACCATTAGCGGTATCCCCGAGTCAGACTCGGGACTGCATCGCTGGATCCAGGAGGAGGAATACTCACCTTCTCCCTCGGATCCAGCGTCGTCTCCCCGCTGTACGAGCGAGCCGTGTCTCGCTCGATCTATCACATCGGCGATCTCCATGCCCTGCGAGCGTTGCGACGCACGGGCACGGAGATCGGCGCCAAATTCAAAAAGTGAAACACACAGTATACATACAGTATAATGTAATCTTACAGATTACATTGCTGTATGTAAACATTTCACATCCCCGTTGTCCCTAGTGGTCTGCCCAGTGTCCTGCATGTAGTTTTATATAATAAAAGCTGTTCTTTATACCTGGAAACTGGAGATTGTCCATAGCAACCAAAACTGTCACTGTACATCAAAAATGATTTTAGAGCAGCTAGAAAACAGCGATAATAAATTGGAATCACTCGCAGAATTGAGCGATAGCGATTTGTGGGGAGATTCGTCATCAAATACTGAAAAGTAATGACAGTGACAATTCTGCAACTGAGCAAATTTCTGTGTTTTTGATGTGATTACATTATTGAATAATTTTTATTATTGTTATATTATTATTTGGTACAATTATTTATAATTATTTCTTATATTATAATTTATGATTTAATTTTTCAAACTTTATCATACCCGGGATGTCTGCTAGACTCTGGTTTGGACAGATTTAAGAGAGTTATTCCTAAGAATTGCAGGACTACAATATAAAACGCCAAATTTTCATGCAAAATAATGGTACCGCTTTTAGCACCTAAAATCCGAAATAATGGTACCGCCAGGGAGGTTAAGTGCCCTTTGCACGTGTAGTTTGCACTCGTAGTGCAAAGTGGATTTGCCTTTCGTAAATAACCCCCATTGTGTCAAAAACACGTCAATGCACAGCCTGTTAACAAATGTGTTTTGTGTAAATGAAGGCTATATTTGTGCTTCCTGTGTTTTTTTTTTTTCACTGAAAGTAAATATAGAATGCATAATAAATACCTTATGTTTTATTTCATATTCATTTTTGTTTGTTGTATTATTTATAGTAAACATGTCGTAAACCAGGAAAAATCAAACTGAGCATATGGTGAAAAATGTATAAGCATGAGCTTTCCTGCATGCCCATATATACAAATAAATCCAGAGACATAGGCAACCTGATGTCAAAATGTGAAAATAATAACTTTTTTTCTCCAAACCCCAAAAGGGCTTAACACGCGTTACTTTTTGAAGAGTGATTTGGGGTGGATCGCTTTTCTCAGACTGGTTAACAAGCATTCAGGAGGCAATACTGCTTGTTTTTTCTCTTTGACAGCCAAACAAGTTACTTACTCTGGTATTTGTGGTGCAGCCCCATTCACTTGAATATGTCACGTTTGCCGTCGGTACGGTGTTTTTTTTTTTCCTCAGTAGTTGTGCACTAAAACTTAAACAGCTAATTGTACAAAAGTGAATGTTGAAAAACACACACAAAAAAGTGCACTTAAGGGAGTGTCTCTAGTCAGCCCCCAAAGTGTGCACCATCTCTCCAGCCACCTCCTCTATGACCAGGCGCCTGAATTACAGCAGCGGGGGTGTTTTTGAAGCACTTGATTAGCGCCATAGACTCTAATAGGCGCCAAAAAAAGGTGAACTGCCTCTCCGCCAATCAGGTGCTCAGGTTTGTTACCTGTCACCTGATTGGCTGAAATGACAGGCACTGTGATTGGAGGAGAGGACGGGAGGAGACGTATGGAGGACACCACTTGTCGATGTCACTCGCTGCCCCACCAAGACAGGGAAAGAGCCGGGCAGATGGCAAACAGGCGCGGGGGGGGGGGCAAAGTGGAGACATTCGATGGCACAGTGGCAGCATTTGATGACACAGTGGTAGGATTCGATGGGTAAAGTGGCTGCATTTGATGGGCACAGTGGATGCATTTGATGGCACAGTGGCAGCAACTGATGGGCACAGTGGCTGCGTTTGATGGGTAGAGTGACAGCGTTTGATGGGCACAGTGGCTGCAATTGCAATTGACGGGCATAGTGGCTGCATTTGATGGGCACAGTGGCAGCATTTGATAGGCACAGTGGCTGCAATTTTTTGGGCACAGTGGCGGCGTTTGATGGGCACAGTGGCTGCAAATGATGGGCACAGTGGCTGCATTTGATGGGCACAGTGAGGCTGCAATTGATGTTTTTTTCTGAATTTTTCAGTTTTTTTGCACCCCCAAAAACATTTTGAGCACCAGCTGCCAGTGACCCTGACCCCGCCAGTGACCCTGCCCCCCCCCCCCCCCCCCAGGGTGCAAGGCTCCTGACAGGGGCAAGGCTAAGCTTCATCCACCCAGCCAAACAAACTGGCAGATCCATGTCCTCGAGTACAGGTGAGGGACTCCACAGAAGAGAGACTCCACAATTCAGAGGAGGACGGAATAGCTACACATCCTCTCCCTAGACTTCAGCGTAGCCACAAAGACCCACACCCCCTGTCCAGTGAGAAAGAAACACATACAAAAGAGCCAGGGAAAACATGAAGAAAAAATAAGTGCCCGTGCTAATGCATAGGCTAGGCCCTGTGACCTGGTAACAAATATTGCCCCACACTTAGCCAAAAGGCCTAGTCCAAAGGAGCGCAGTGCAGAAGAAGCTTTAGTGCCATGGCCATGTGCTATTTCGCACTGTTGGTTTCCCAAACCCAGGGTACACTGACACCGCGGATTCTCTGCCTTCCCAGCCCACGGCCAGACCAGGTAGATTCATTCAGATCAGGGGGCCCCTCCAGACTTCCCAGGGGAATTACTCCAGTGCCCCATATCTCGTGGATGCCCCGGTTTCTGTTCCAGCTTCTTCAGATGCCCCCCCATCATACCAGCAGGAACACTATACAGCCAGCCATTGCTGCCCAAAGTCCAGCATGGTGGCACAGCACCCCTACTGGACACTGATAAGAAGAGATATTACACTTGATCTTAGCCAAAAGGCAGAGAGTACTGTTGGGGAATGCGAAAGGGGGGTAATTTTGCTGCGTCACAAAGTTCCGTGGCCATGGAAAAAGTACACCCCTGTCTGGCTGTCATTGCAGCTTAAGTGGGGGAATGGGCTATTAAAAACAGGACTCAAGTACCTATTTTTACCACCACCCAACTGCAAATGTAAACTAAGCCTAATGCCATGTATACACGGTCGGACTTTCCAGCAGAAAAAGTCAGACGGTATCATTTCAGAGTTTATTTTGACAGAAAAAATGGTCGTGTGTACGCGCCATTACTTTACCTTGTCCCTTTAAGTGATATTAAAGTCTTGTTTTTTTTGTTTAAAAATAACAAACATGTAAAGCCCCATACACACTATCAGATTTTCTGCAGATTTTTGTCTTTAGACTTACTAAAACTATGTAGTGCAAGGGCCTGCCTGACTGCATACAAATTGAAACTCCTAAAGTTTGACCTCATATTATTTGGTGCAGTAGCCTAGATCCTCCTCTTCTCCGGCCCCCTGCCGGCACACCTGGTACCTCCCCTCAACCGAGTACCCCCACAGCAAGCAGTTTTATATGGGGGCACCAGAGCCTAGCCGCTACTCTATGTGTCCATTCAGACATGGAGCTACAACTTGGATCTGCCCCCTCTCTCTCCTCATTGGCTCACTGATTTGATTGAAAGCAGTGGTCACCAATGGCTCCCACTTCTGTCTCTGCCAATAAGGAGGGAGAGTACTGGACAGCCGAGGCTCTCATGCAACATTTCTGGATCGAGATGGGGCTCAGGTAAATTTATTGGGTCTGCAGCACACAGACGGTTTTTTATCTTAAAGCATAGAATACATTAAGATGAAAAAAAAACCTTCTGCCTCTAGAGACACTTTAACTACTTCCCACCCGGCTAATGTACATATATGACCGGGTGGGAGCTCTCTACTTCTGAGTGGATGTTCCTGAATGTCCATCAGAGGTAGGGGGATCACCCGGACACGACGCATCTCGGATCTGCAGGAGGGCTCTGTGATTGGCCCTCCTGATCACATGATGGCCATGTCCAATCACGGCCATTATGTGATGTAAACAAACAGCCGGTTTCTAGGCAATCGGCTTCTCTCCTTACACGGAAGTCGTCACTGAGGAGAGGAGAGCAGATCGCTGCAGTTGGCTGATGATCAGTGAGTATGAGCTGTTTTTTACAGCTTTTTACTCACTGATCACCAGTCTAGTGAAAACACAATGTCCCCACACAGTATAAACACAATGTCCCCACAACACACATGTCCCCAAATAATAAAAACACATGCCCCAATAATAAAAACACATGTCGCCACATATGTCCCACTAAAATCACATGTCCCAATGATTATCTGCAGACATATGTCCGTGATCACCTGCACACACATGTACATGATCATTTGCGTACATATGTCCGTGATCACACAAACCAATTATTAAACACTTAACCAATTTTTTTTTTACCAAAGACATGTAGCAGAATACATTTTGGCTTAAATTTATGCCAAAATTCGATTTTGTTGGATTTCTTTTAAAATAGAAAGAAGAAAATGTTTTTTTTCCAAATTTCCGCTCTTTTTTCGCTTGTATTGCAAAAAATAAAAAACTTACGTTAATAAATTACACCAAAATAAAGCTCTATTTGTGCAAACAAAATGATAACAATTAAATTTAGGTACAGCATAGCATGACTGCGAAATTGTCATTGAAATTGCGAGAGTGCTGAAATCTGAAAATTGGGCTGGGAAGGAAGGGGGCGAAAGTGCCCTGTATTGTAGTGGTTAACATCCCTATTGGCCAGTTAAGCTGGCCAGAGACCAACAAAATGGCCAAGGAGGTGGGGGGCTGAACTCAACATTTGCAGGAAATTATTTTGCATATAACTTCAGCCGCATCTTGATCTAATAATCAGTGTGATGTGTGGATTTCATTGACTATTTCAATCAAGTGTTCTGTTTAAATTGTCTATGATTATGTCAGGTTGGTTTTAACCTTTTAATTGTTAGATTGATATGTTTTATTGTACATGTTTGTAACTTCAATGTATTTTAAGGGACTGATAAAGCGTTACCATAAGCTAGTGTTTTGGTAAAGTTACACAAAGAAAGAAAAGTTTTTGTTAGATTTTGTAACTTAAAAGAGAAGTACAGGGCTATTTTTTTTCTTTTTTGCCCATTTATACTTACTTAGGTGGATGCAGCATCGGTCCGATGCTGTATCTGTCCTCCAGTGCCTCTGCACTGAGAACAGAGCGATCGAACACTGCCGATGGCTCGGTCCACACAGATCCCTAAATGGAGAGCTGCTGCTTGACGGTCAGCAGCTCTCCTCTCTGCTCCTCCTCACTTACTGGAGCACTGAGCTGTGGAGGGGTGGGAAGCAGCCGTCTCAGGCTCTCATGCATTCAATTTTTTTTAACCCCATGATGACCCAAAAACCCCATGATACAAAAAAAAGCATGCGGCTGCTACTGCTAAACGTTTTGGTCCTGGTTCATACCTATGCGTTTTTTGGTGCTTTTTTTCAAAAACACGCTAAAGTTAATTTAACAAGGTTTCCTATGTTTACATCTATGCTTTTTTCAGCTGCTGCATATTTGTAAAGTGTCAAGGACTTCTTTTAACGCAAAACGGTGCTTTTCTTGTTTCAGTAGACTTCAATGGAGAAGCTGCATGTAGGGCGTTTTTGCAGAAATTAGCTTTTTTTTATCTGCCCAACAACAAATTTGCCAAAAAAAAGCATAAATAATGCGAAAAGCAAATCACAGCAAAATTGCGTGTGCAAAAATGCAAAAAGCAGTGTGGAAACGGATCAGAAGTAAACTGCATAGGTCTGAACCGAGCCTTATGCAGGTCATACACATATCGATTTTCAAACGAGAATATTCAAACGAAAAATCTTTGTACATTCGCTTAACGAATGAACGTAATTTGAAAATTTCACTTGCTTTTAACATTCAGTTTTAAAATGAATGTAATTTCTGAACAAAAACCACATACACTGTCTGAAAACTCCTTTGACCAAGACGTTTTCTATGCTGCTCCTTCAAATTTTCCCATCACTGTGGTCAAAAAGAACATCGATTTGACCCCACTAACGATTAGAAAATGAAACAAACGTTCTTAAAATAACTTTATTTGAAGGAAGACATTGTTTTTGTATGGCCAGCATATAATATATTACAGTTATGTCTGAAAATCGGCAAAACCGTCTTTAATTTATTTTTTTCTTTAAATAAAAAATTCGATCTGAGTCTGATATTTACCAGATTCAACCTCTAATAGTATATATAGTATATATCTCTTCTTTCTGTTATTCTCAGAGTGGATTAGAGATTTTGCTCCCTAACCATATAGTTGATTATTTATATTTACCATGGCATATATATATTTAAGAATAAATTGCCTTTTTTTATACTTTACATATTAACTACCGTATTTATCGGCGTATAACATGCCACAGGTGTATAACACGCACCTTAACTTTAAGAGGAAAGTTTCAAAAAAACTTTCCACAACCCCCTGCACAACACACAGCCCCCTGCATAGTACACAGCCCCCTGCGCAACACACAGCCCCCTGCATAGTACACAGCCCCCTGCACAACACACAGCTCCCTGCATAGTACACAGCCCCCTGCACAACACACAGCCCCCTGCATAGTACACAGCCCCCTGCACAACACACAGCCCCCTGCATAGTTCACAGCCCCGTGCATAGTACACAGCCCCCTGCATAGTTCACAGCCCCCTGCATAGTACACAGCCCCCTGCACAACACACAGCCCCCTGCATAGTTCACAGCCCCCTGCATAGTTCACAGCCCCCTGCATAGTACACAGCCCCCTGCATAGTACACAGCCCCCTGCATAGTACACAGCCCCCTGCACAACACACAGCCCCCTACATAGTTCACAGCCCCGTGCATAGTACACAGCCCCTGCATAGTACACAGCCCCCTGCACAACACACAGCCCCCTGCATAGTACACAGTCCCCTGCACAACACACAGCCCCCCGCATAGTTCACAGCCCCCTGCATAGTATACAGCCCCCTGCACAACACACAGCCCCCTGCATAGTTCACAGCCCCCTGCATAGTTCACAGCCCCCTGCATAGTACACAGCCCCCTGCATAGTACACAGCCCCCTGCATAGTACACAGCCCCCTGCATAGTTCACAGCCCCCTGCATAGTACACAGCCCCTGCATAGTACACAGCCCCCTGCATAGTACACAGCCCCCTGCACAACACACATCCCCCTGAATAGTACACTGCCCCATGCATAACACACAGGCCCCTTTCATTATAAAGCCCCCCATGCACTCCCAGGAGACCCCCAGTCTCCTGGGACAGCGCTGCCCGCATACTCTTAAGTTGAGAAAACGCCACTGTCAGCCCCTTCTCATACACCTCTCCTTCTGTGTCACTCTCATTGTAAATTAAAGCTTCTAAATACCATAATTAATGCCGGACCCGGTCTTGTGACTGCTATGCTCTTTCATTGATGGTCATGTGACTGCTCTCCTCCTCCAATCAAAAGCTACACTCGAGGAGGAGCGGGAGGAGGAGAGCAGACATTATGAGCTGCGTTAATTGAGGGATTTAGAGGCTTTGATTTACATTGAGCATTACACAGGAGGAGTGGTATATGACAAAGGGCTGGCAGTAATATTTTTTGAACTTTAAAGTATACTGACAATATTGTCCCGCAGCCAGGAGAGGCAGGGCACCCGGCCTGACACCCTCACAATGGGTGGCACTTAGGGCGATCACCCGATCCCCGCCCCCGTTGGTAATAAAACTGATATTGGTAACACGCAGACACGGTTTACCCTCTATTTCCAGGGTAAAAAAAGTGTGTGTTATACGACGATAAATACGGTAAATTATGCACCACTAATCGATCAGTTGCAGCCCTATATCTTATTAATAATAATTTAAAACCTGATAAAAAAATAAACGCTGATAGAATTACAATCCTATCTTGCAGGACCATCTTTCCCAGGTCCCATTATTGATGTACAGTAAATATGTCAGTTCATCTTAAGCAACGTGGAAGCAATTACTGATTAGACTGTACAGTATTCTCAATGCATATCGTGAACCGTATTCACTTATTCAGGAGAACATGGGGAATAATCAATAGTGTATAACCATTTGAAGAACAGCCAATATAAAATCACATATGCCATCCATGTGTGTTTAACCCCCCACATATCCAGAAGAAGATAGGAGACCGCAGGGGACAAGTGAAAAGCAATATAAAGACTCAATAGGCTTTATTTACTAAAATCAAAAAGATTTTTAACTTTGCAAGGGAAGTTGCACTTTGAATGGGAAATCGTCCCAGCGCTTGCAAAGAACATCCAATCACATACAAGAAAAAATGGAAACAGCATTTTTGCTTACCTGCACATGTTTAGAAGGTGGAAGGCAGTAGAACTTTACCTTATTCACTAAACTGTAGTAATAATTTCCTTGTAAAATCAAACTGCACAAACAAAACAGTTTATTTGCCTTTACTAAATCAACACCAAAGCATTTCCAACAAACAGGAGATGATCTTACTACACCTTTCAATCATCCCACTATGAAAAGTGGCCACTGGGTAAATCTCAATTCATCTGTATTCTATAAGGTTGAATATGGAAAGGCAAAAATTCTAAAATTCTGTTCACTTTGCAATGGAATTTTACCTTAATTATTATTTAAATTGTTATTTAATTATTTAATTATTATTATTATTATTTATTATTATTATTATTATTATTGATATTATTATTATTATTATTATTTATTATTGTTATTTAATTATTATTTAAATTATTTAAATTGAAAAAAATACCCAATAATGTGCAAGAAAAAAAAAGAAGAATAAAATACATTTTAAAAAAACAGTATTTTTTCTTGCACTTGTTTGGATAATATAAGTCAGCAGCCTTTCCCCTCATTCACTAAACTGAAGAAATTCCCTTGCAAAGTTAACAGCCTATTTGCCTATAGTAAATCAACCCCTGCACATCTCCTAGGTTTTTTTTTTTTTCTCCCTCAGCTAGTGAATATTGCCTTGCCTAGCCGAAAAAATACCCTCAATCACATCCATGATGGGATAGAGTGAGATACACTATATTAGCAAAAGTATTGGGACGCCAGCCCACATACAAGAACTTTAATGGCATCCCAGTCTTACTTCGTAGGGTTCAGTATTGAGTTGGCCCACCCTCTGCAGTTATAACAGCTTCAACTCTTCTGGGAAGGCTGTCCACAAGGTTTAGGAGTAGGGATGAGCCGAACACCCCCCGGTTCGGTTCGCACCAGAACTTGCGAACGACCCCCGCGTTCGGTACGAACGTTAGAACCCCATTGAAGTCTATGGGACTCGAACGTTCGAATTGGAAAGTGCTAATTTTAACAGCTAATATGCAAGATAGTGTCCTAAAAAGGGTTTGGGGACCTGCCTCCTGCCTCAGGGGACATGGGTCACTGCAAAAAAAAGTTTTAAAAACTGCCGTTTTGGCGGGAGCACTGATTTTAATGACGATTAAAGTGAAAAAAAAAAGTGAAATATTCCTTTAAATATGGTGCCTGGGGGATGTCTGTAGTATGCCTGTGAAGTGCCACGTGTTTCCCGTGTTTAGAACAGTCCCTGCACAAAATGACATTAAACGGAAATAACACCATTTAAAACTGCTTGCGGTTTTAATGTTATATCTGGTTCCTGCAATATGGTTGAAAATCATTGAGAAACATGGCATGGGTAGCCCTCCCTGCCCATTACCAGCCTATTTGGGTCTTGTACGCATATTAAGGGGAACCCCGTACCCATATTAAAAAAAGGAAATGCGTGTGACCCCCAGGCCCTATATACTCAGAACAGCAGTATACAGGCGGTGCAAACAAGACAGGGACTGTGTAGGTTTGTTGTGTTAAGTTGAATCTGTTTGTCATTTTCAACTGGTACATTTTTAAAGTGTAGCTCCAGTCAAAAAAACTATTTTTAAGCTTTTTGGAAAACATAGGGAAGGATTATCACCCCTGTATAATTTGTTTTGTTGTCCATCTTTTTTCATCTCACTTGCTGTTGTCTCCTTCCGTTTGCAAGTAGGAGATGTTTGTAAATTGGATGTTTGAAAGTAGGGGCCTGCCCTATATGCTCTGCAGAAATGGCGGAACAAGGTGTTGGTTTTGCCACAACATTGTAAGCCCTCAAAGTGACTCTTGGTGGGCGCTGGAGCGCCCTGCTGTGAACGATTATATCAAGAATTGTAATTACATGCCATTGTTGAACAGTGGTAGAAAAATTGACCTTTGATGGTTGTGGTGCTGGTGCCACAACACTATAAGTCCTCACCGTTACTCTGGGTGGGCACAGGAAGGGGCCCTCCTGTGAAATATTATATCAAGAATTGTAATTACATGTCCCTGTTAAACAGGGGCAGAAAAATTTGGCCTTAGGCACTGCTGCTGGTGCCACCACACTGCAACCTCTTCCATATACTCTAGTTTTATTGCAGGAATTAGCCCTGCTGCAAAGCATTGCATCAAACATTGTACTTAAACGCCCCTGTTAAACAGGGGCAGAAAAATTGGGCCTTAGGGACTGGTGCTGGTGCCACCACACTGCAACCTCTGCCATATACTCTAGTTTTATTGCAGGAATTAGCCCTGCTGCAAAGCATTGCATCAACAATTGTAATTAAACGCCCCTGTTAAACAGGGGCAATAAAATTGGGCCTTAGGCACTGGTGCTGGTGCCACCACACTGCAACCTCTGCCATATACTCTAGTTTTATTGCAGGAATTAGCCCTGCTGCAAAGCATTGCATCAAAAATTGTACTTAAACGCCCCTGTTAAACAGGGGCAATAAAATTGGGCCTTAGGCACTGGTGCTGGTGCCACCACACTGCAACCTCTCCCATATACTCTTGTTTGATTGCAGGAATTAGCCCTGCTGCAAAGCATTGCATCAAAAATTGTACTTAAACGCCCCTGTTAAACAGGGGCAGAAAAATTGGGCTGATGGCATCACCCAGAACCAGAAATGTTCTTCCAACATATCAGCGGAGGAGGAAGAGGATAGACAATCAACATAACAGGACAGTCACTCAGCATCAGCATAGGCAGTCTTGAAGGGATGTGATATTTCAAAAAAAATTATTCTGTTACATCAGCTTCAGGTGCTTGGTAGCTGTGGGTGATCCAAGACTGATTCATCTTGATGAAGGTCAGTCGATCAACTGATTCGGTGGACAGGCGCACCCTGTGATCGGTAACAAAGCCACCAGCGGCACTGAAGGTGCGTTCCGAAAGAACGCTGGATGCAGGACAGGCCAGTAGCTCAATTGCATACTGTGCAAGCTCTGGCCAGTGATCCATCCTCAAGACCCAGTAAGCCAGAGGATTTTCGGTGGGAAAGGTGTCCAAGTCTGACCTTGCCCCTAGGTATTCCTGCACCATGTAAATCAGACGCTGGCGATGGGTGCTGGAACCGATCATACCTTGGGGCTGCGGACTAAAAAATTGTCTGAAAGCATCAGTCAGACGGCCACCTTCTCCACCGCTCCTTCTGACCGATGCCTCAGCAACACGTTGTCCAGGACCAGGAGTTTGTAACCTCCCAGTCTCTGGGAACGCGTTGCACAGACCTTTCTGCAAGGCCTCCCGGAGATGTCTCATCCTCTGCTCCCTCTGCGATGGCAAGATAAGGTCGGCAACCTTACCCTTGTACCGTGGATCAAGGAGAGTGGCCAGCCAGTAATGGTCCCTCTCCTTGATCCGAAGAATACGAGGATCCTTCCGCAGGCTTTGCAGGATCAGGGAGGCCATGCAGCGTAGGTTAGCTGAGGCATTCGGTCCGGAGTCCTCTGGGTCACTAAGGACAACATGATCCGCAGCTACCTCCTCCCAGCCACGTACAAGTCCACGTGTTTCTTGGGACTGTAAATCATCCCTACAAGACTGCTGCTGCTGCTGCTAATGCTGATGCTGAGTGCCAGCCTCCACCTCCATGCTGACATAATCATCCTCCTCCTCCTCTTCCTCCTCCTCCTCCTCATCCTCTTCCTGTGTGATGGGTGGCACAGCAGGAACACTGTCTGGATAAAGGGGGCCTTAAGAGGCAAGGAAGTCCTCCTCTTCCTGCCTCTGTTCTGCCTCAAGTGCCCTGTCCATTATTCCACGCAGCGTATGCTCCAAGAGGTGGACAAGAGGTATAGTGTCACTGATGCATGCACTGTCACTGCTCACCATCCTTGTGGCCTCCTCAAATGGTGACAGGACAGTGCATGCATCCCTGATGATGCCCCACTGGTGTGGTGAGAAAAAACCGAGCTCCCCTGACCCTGTGCTGGTGCCATAGTCGCACAGGTACTCATTGATGGCCCTCTGCTGCGTGTGCAGCCACTGCAGCATGGCCAATGTTGAGTTCCATCTGGTGGGCATGTCACATATAAGGCGGTTCTTGGGCAGGTTCAACTCCTTTTGGAGCTCAGCCAGCCGAGCACAGGCATTAAATGATCGGCGGAAATGCACACAGACTTTCCTGGCCTGCTTCAGGACATCCTGTAAGCCGGGGTACCTGCCCAAGAACCGCTGCACCACCAGGTTAAGGACGTGAGCTACACAGGGCACATGGGTCAGTTGTCCCTGTCAGAGGGCGGAGAGGAGGTTGGTGCCATTGTCGCAAACCACCATTCCTGGCTTAAGCTGGCGTGGCGTCAACCACCTCTCGGCCTGCCCCTGCAGAGCTGACAAAACATCCGCCCCAGTGTGGCTCCTGTCCCCCAAACAAACCAGCGCAAGCACGGCATGGCATCGTTTTGCCTGCATACTTGCGTAGCCCCTGGAACGCCTACGGAGCACCGCTGGTTCTGAGGACAGAGCACTGGAAGAGGCCATGGAGGAAGAGGAGGGGGTGGAGGAGAGAGGTGTGTCACAACCAATAGTAGCATTTTGGAGGCGTGGTGGCGGAACAACCTCCACACCTTGTCCTGCATCCTTCCCAGCTGCCAGAAGAGTGACCCAATGGGCCGTGAAAGACAGGTAACGTCCCTGTCCATGCCTGCTGGACCATGAGTCAGCGGTAATATGCACCTTACCGCTGACCGCCCTGTCCAGCGAGGCAAGGACATTGCCTTCCACATGCCAGTAGAGACCCGGAATCGCCTTCCATGAGAAAATGGCGTTTGGGGACCTGCCACTGAGGAACCGCACATTGTACAAACTCACGGAAGGGGGCCGAGTCTACCAACTGAAAAGGCAGCAGTTGAAGTGCTAGCAATTTAGCCAAGCTAGCATTCAACTGCTGGGCATGTGGATGGCTGGGAGTGAACTTCTTTCGCCGGTCCAGCAGCTGGGGCAGGGACATTTGCCTGCTATAATCGGACGTGGGTGTACCGCTAGCAGAGTTCCCGGAAGCACTTGGCTGTGACACACCTAATTCTACACCTTCATTCCTCTCAGAGCAGGTTTCAGAGAGGACTGAAGGTCTAGTGGGGTTGGAGATGCCAGCTGAGGAGGAGCAAGGAGAGGTCCGCTTTGTTCTTTGGTGTGGGTCTTTGAGGTACGCTTGCCAACGAGCTGCATGGCAGGTCAACATATGTCTGGTCAAGCATGTGGTGCCCAAGCGGCTGATGTTTTGGCCACGTGAGATACGCTTGAGACATATGTTGCAAATAGCAGCGGTGCGATCTGATGCACTCGTCTCAAAAAAGGCCCACACCAAAGAACTTTTAGAATAACGCGCAGAGGCAGCGCTCTGCACAGGCGGAGCTCTGCGGTGTGATTCAGACGGTGTGCTGCCCCTAAGCTGGCCCCCGGAGGGCATCCTGCCTCGTTGGACATGTGCCTCCTCCTCCTCCTCCTCTCTCCTTCCAGGCACCCACGTGGAGTCAGTGCCCTCATCATCCCCTCCCTCTTCATCGCTGTAGCAAACCTGGTAGTATGCTGCAGCTTGTGGAACATGACTGCCAGATTGATGTCCTTCTTGAGCATCCCCTCTCTCTGCACTCACGCTACTGCCTTCCTCTAGCTGAGTGTCATCATCAGAGCCCACAAAACACTGGGCATCCTCCTGGAGCATGTACCCAACACTGTGCTCAAAGAGTTCAGGAGACTCCTCAGGAGGACGTGGTGGGTCTAGGGAAGGAGTCACTGATGATGACATTGAGAGGAGGGAAGACGATGCGTTGGCAGCTGCTTTGCTAGTACCCTGAGACTGGGTGAGAGAGGATGAGGAGGATGAAGAGGGCTTGGTCATCCACTCTACCAAGTCGTTGGCATGTTGCGGTTCAACATGTCCAGCTGCCGAAAAGAAGGACAAGCGTGTCCCATGGCCACGTGCTGATGACAATGCACCGCGTCCACGACCAGCACTGTTGTCTCTAGACACAGAGCCTGCTTGCCCTCTTTTATCGGCTCGCGCCTGTCTGCCTCTCCTTGCTGGCCTTCCAGACATGGTAATGGCCTGAAGGGAGTTGGGTAAAAAAGCAGTTGGGTAGTGTATATTGTGCTAGAGGCACACAACACCCACTAACTCCTGCAGATGCCTTTATTATAGAACACCAGAGATAAAGGGGTATATACAGATGTATACTGTGCTGTGCTGGAGGCACACACAACTTCCAATAACTCCTGCAGATGGCAAGTGGTCTCAAATAGAGAAGAGCTATGTAGGTGGATATAGCGGTATGTACTGGGTACAGAGCACGCAGACAGCACGCACTATTTCCTAACACTACTGACTGCAAGCTCTATTATAAAAGATAGATCACTAGCTATATAGGTGAGGTGAATATAGCGGTGTATACTGCGGTCAGGGCACGCAGACAACAACCACTACACAACAGCAAGATCAAAAATCGTCCGAAAACGATCGGTGTGTACTGTGTTGAAGGTACACAGAACACCCACTAACTCCTGCAGATGCCTTTATTATAGAACACCAGAGATAAAGGGGTATATACAGATGTATACTGTGCTGTGCTGGAAGCACACACAGCTTCCAATAACTCCTGCAGATGGCAAGTGGGCTCAAATAGAGAACAGCTATGTAGGTGGATATAGCGGTATGTACTGGGTACAGAGCACGCAGACAGCACGCACTATCTCCTAACACTACTGACTGCAAGCTCTATTATAAAAGATAGATCACTAGCTATATAGGTGAGGTGAATATAGCGGTGTTTACTGCGGTCAGGGCACGCAGACAATAACCACTACACAACAGCAAGATCGAAAATCGGCCGAAAACGATCGGTGTGTACTGTGTTGAAGGTACACAGAACACCCACTGCTTCAGACGCCAACACACTACACAAGGCCGCCGCGCTGGCGGCCTTATATAGTGTGGGGCGTGCACTACACAGCCTGAGCTATGATTGGCCACAGGCATCCTGCCTGTGGCCAATCATGGCTCTCCTCGCTGCTGGCGCTGCGATTGGCCAAGCATGCGGGGTCACAGTGCATGCTTGGCCAATCATGAGCCAGCAATGCACTGCGCCATCGCAGTGCATTGTGGGCCGTGAGCGCCACACGAATTTGACGCGAACGGACCAAAATGTTCGGACTTCGCCGAACGGACGAACAGCCAATGTTCGAGTCGAACGTATGTTCGACTCGAACAGGAAGCTCATCCCTAGTTGTATGTAAAAATGTCATTAGCCTGGTGATGGGAGTGGGCAGATTACATTTCAGCTTTAACATCTAACACAGCTTTGAGGATGGTCTCACCTTGCCAGGAGGTATTCCATCAGGCAGAAAACACTTATTGGGTTCACGACTTATTAAAATTGCAATTTAGCTGAAGATGAATTGGGATTGTGCACAGATGGGGTAATTCTGCTGGAAAGAGGAACTCTGAATTGAAAGTGCTCTCTCCTGTCTGTGTGTTATAGTTTCCTTTCATTGAATAAGAAGGAGGTAATTTAAGCACAGAAGATGAAGCAAATTCAGGTCACTGGAGGCTTTGTTCTATTCTGCTGTGTATTAGCGCCGTAAATAATCACGAATACTCTTTGGAAAGAGAACAAAATTGCAACATGAAATACATTCACATTATTTTGACTGTTACGCAGATCAGAGATTAACATTAAAGTGGTTGTAAAGATTCTTTTTTTTTGTTTCTGAAAATAATAAACATTTGATACTTACACAGATTGGCCCTCAACGTTCTCTTCTGGGGTTCCTCACTGGCGATCTTGGCTTCTCTTCTCTGAGTGCTCCAATAACAAGCCACTTGCTATGGGGACACTTGCGCAGGCTCCATCCTGAGCTGTGCTGTATGCATCTATAGACACACAGAGCGGCTCAGCCCCGTCCCGGCTCCTTCCTCACAGGATTTCACTGACAGCAGCAGAAGCCAATGGCTCCCACGAGCAAGGGGGGAGAAGAGCTGCTCCAGACAGACACAGTGCTGGATCAAGATTGGGCTCAAAGGCTTTTACTTATGATAGAGAATGCATTAAGTTTAAAAAAAAAAAAAAAAAAAAACCTTTTACCTTTATAACCACATTAAATTAGAGTTTTTTTATGAGCTCAGTAAAATAAGCATTCCTTAGTAAACTATAGGCATACCCCACTTTTAAGTACGCAATGGGGTTTATTTACTAAAGCTGAAAAGTGCAAAATCAGGCTCACTTCTGCATAGAAATGAATGAGCTTCCAGGTTTTATTACCAAAGCTTAATTGAACAAGCTGGGGTTAGAAGCTCATTGGTTTCTATGCAGAAGTGAGCCTGATTTTGCACTTTTCAGCTTTAGTAAATAAACCCCATTGCGTACTTAAAAGTGGGGTATGCCTGTATTTGTTTTCAACTTTTTGCTCCCCAAAATGCCTGCAAATTAAAAGCATTGCATTGCATACTAGCCCATTATATGACACTTACCTGCAAATGAAGCCCACGCTGTCCCCTGTGCAGTCTGCGTCCCTCTTCGCCCCTCTTCCTTCCATGGGGCCACGGACTCAGACTCTGTGACTGTCCGGAGACACGTGACGTCACTCTCGCGCATGCGAGCGGGAGCCATCAGTCACGGCACGCGCTGGGGGAAGGAACGGCGCGGTGGTCTGTTTCTTCACAGAGCATGCGCAATGACAACATTGGCGCACTACAAGTGAAATATCTCCTAAACGGCGCACGTTTAGGAGATATTTCCACTATATATATAGGTAAGCCTTATTCTAGGCTTACCCATAGATAAAAGACAAACAAAAAGGTTTACAACCACTTTAACTGGATGCTGACCACCGGCCGTCAAATGACGGCCAGGCGGCGCACCTATTGTGGCGGGAGGACGTCATATGACGTCCTCCCGTTTAAACAGGGAATGCGCGCGATCGTGCGCGCGCATCCCTGTTTCTTCGGTGGCGGCGTGTCACGGAGACACCGCTCGCCACCGAAGGGGGTGAACAGCCATTCGTTATGGCTGTTTACCACGTGATCGGGCGTGATGAAGTCACGGCCGATCACAGATGGTCACACCCCGAACGTGCACGGCGCATGCGCGCGATCGCGAGCACGCTGCGCGTGCACGTCGGTGGCGGCGTGTTCCCCGGGAACACTGCTCGTCACCGACGCTGGTAAACAGCCATTGGCCGGCTGTTTACCCACGTGATCGGCTGTGATCCTTTCACAGCCGATCACTAAAATGTAAACAAACCGCGGTAACGGGATGTTACCGGGTTCTCCTCCTCACACACCGATCGTGTGTGAGGAGGAGATTGCGGTAACATCTCGTTACCGCATACAGTGTACACCAATCACACTGATTGCCCCCCCCCCCAATAAAGAGGACCTGTCACCACCCCTCATAGTATCTGTCAATCACAGTCCATTGGAGTACCTGTCACAGTCTATCAGAGTATTTGAGTACCTGTCCCAGCCCATCAGAGTACCCGAGTACCTCTCCCAGCCCATCAGAGTACCCGAGTACCTCTCCCAGCCCATCAGAGTACCCGAGTACCTGTCCCAGCCCATCAGAGTACCCGAGTACCTCTCCCAGCCCATCAGAGTACCCGAGTACCTGTCCCAGCCCATCAGAGTACCCGAGTACCTGTCCCGGCCCATCTGAGTACCCGAGTACCTGTCCCGGCCCATCTGAGTACCCGAGTACCTGTCCCGGCCCATCTGAGTACCTGTCCCGGCCCATCTGAGTACCCGAGTACCTGTCCCGGCCCATCTGAGTACCCGAGTACCTGTCCCGGCCCATCTGAGTACCCGAGTACCTGTCCCGGCCCATCTGAGTACCCGAGTACCTGTCCCGGCCCATCTGAGTACCAGAGTACCTGTCCCGGCCCATCTGAGTACCCGAGTACCGGTCCCGGCCCATCTGAGTACCCGTCACGGCACATCAGGGTACCCGAGTACCTGTCACGGCACATCAGGGTACCCGAGTACCTGTCACGGCACATCAGGGTACCCGAGTACCTGTCACGGCACATCAGGGTACCCGAGTACCTGTCACGGCACATCAGGGTACCCGAGTACCTGTCACAGTCCATCAGAGTACCCGAGTACCTGTCACAGTCCATCAGAGTACCCGAGTATCTGTCACCGTCCATCAGTACCTGTCACCGTCCATCAGAGTACCCGAGTACCTGTCACCAGGCCATCAGAGTACCTGAGTACCTGTCACCAGGCCATCAGAGTACCCGAGTACCTGTCACCAGGCCATCAGAGTACCCGAGTACCTGTCACCAGGCCATCAGAGTACCCGAGTACCTGTCACCAGGCCATCAGAGTACCCGAGTACCTGTCACCAGGCCATGAGAGTAGCCGAGTACCTGTCACCAGGCCATCAGAGTACCCGAGTACCTATCTCCAGCCCATCAGAGTACCCGAGTACCTATTTGCAGCCCATGTCTCATAGAATATACGTTGGGGTGTTTGCTTTCCAAAATGGGGTCATTTTGTGGGTAATTTCACTGTCCTGGTGGTCCAGGACCTTCAAAAGTGTGATGGGTAGGAATGAAATGAGATGTGTCATTTATGCTCCTAGAATGCCTGAACGTACTACTTCAATGTTCGGCCTCTCTATGTGGCCAGGCTGTGTAAAAGTCCTACACATGTGGTATCGCCATACTCGGGAGGAGTAGCAGAATGTATTTTGGGGTGTAATTTTTGCTATATACATGCTATGTGTTAGAAATATCTTATAAATTGACAATTTTGTGTAAAAAAAAATGCGTTTTAATTTTTTTCCACATATTCCAAAAACTTCTGGAAAAAAATGAACCATTCAAAAGACTCATTATGCCTCACAGATTATACGTTGGGGTGTTTTCTTTCCAAAATGGGGTCATTTTATGGGAAATTCCATTGTCCTGGTACTCCAGGGCCTTCAAAAGTGTAATAGGGGGTTGAGAAACGAGATGCGTAATTTTTGCTCGTAGAACGTCTGAAGGTACTACATCAATGTTAGTGCTCTGTATGTGGCCAGGCTGTGTAAAAGTCTCACACACGTGGTATCACCGTACTCGGGAAGAGTAGCAGAATGTATTTTGGGGTGTAATTTTTGCTATATACATGCTATGTGTTAGAAATATCTTATAAATTGACAATTTTGTGTAAAAAAAAAAATGTGTTTTAATTTTTTTCCACATATTCCAAAAACTTCTGGAAAAAAATTAACCATTCAAAAGACTCATTATACCTCACAGATTATACGTTGGGGTGTCTGCTTTCCAAAATGGGGTCATTTTATGGGAAATTCCATTGTCCTGGTACTCCAGGGACTTCAAAAGTGTAATGGGTGGTTGAGAAATGAGATGCGTCATTTTTGCTCGTAGAACGTCTGAAGGTACTACATCAATGTTGGTGCTCTGTATGTGGCCAGGCTGTGTAAAAGTCTCACACATGTGGTATCGCCGTACTCGGGATAAGTAGCAGAATGTATTTTGGGGTGTAATTTGTTGTATGCATATGCTGTGTGTGAGAAATAACCTGATAATATGACAATTTAGTAAAAAAAAAAAAAAAAAAATCTTAATTTTGCAAAGAATTGTGGGAAAAAATGACTACTTAAAAAAACTCACCATGCTACTTACTTAATACCTTGGAATGTCTACTTTGTAAAAAGGGGTCATTTGGGGGGTATTTGTACTTCCCTGACTTGTTAGTGTCTCAAGAAATGAGATACACCTGATGTACTGAAGGCCTCATCAGAAGTGATCAATTTTCAGTGATTGGCACCATAGTTTGTAGACTATAACTTTCACAAAGACCAAATAATATATACAAATGTGGGTTATTTTTACCAAAGATATGTAGCAGTATAAATTTTAGCCAAAATTTATGAAGAAAAATTACTAATTAGCAAAAATTTATGACAAAAACCAAGAAAAAGGCATTTTTTTCACAAAATTTACGTTTTATTTTATTTATAGCACAAAAAATAAAAAACCCACTAGTGATTAAATACCACTAAAAGAAAGCTCTATTTGTGTGGAAAAAAGGACGCAAGTTTCATATGGATACAGTGTTGGATGACTGAGTAATTGTCATTCAAACTGTGAGAGCGCTGAAAGCTGAAAATTGGTCTGGTCAGGAAGGGGGTGTAACTGCACTGTATTGAGGTGGTTAAAGAGGAAGTAAAGGCAAAAAAATTATAAAATAAAAAACACACCCTGTAAGGCAAAGGCATAATGAGCTAGTATGCATAGCATGAATAAGCCTATTTTTGACATTTGGTGTTTACAAGCTAAAATCCATATTTTTTGCTAGAAAATTACTTAGAACCCTCAAACATTATATTTTTTTAGCAGAGACTCTAGAGAATAAAACGGCGATTGTTGCAATATTTTATGTCACGCGGTATTTGCGCAGCGGTGTTTTAAACGCAACTTTTTGGGAAAAGTGACACTTTAATGAATTAAGAAAATAACTAAACAATAAAATTAGCCCAATTTTTTTGCATAATGTCAAAGATAATGTTACGCCGAGTAAATAGATACCAAACATATCACACTTGATAATTGCACACACTCGTGGAATGACGACAAACTACGGTACCTAAAAATCTCAATAGGCGACACTTTAAAAAAAAAAATCCGGTTACCAGGTTAGAGTTACAGAGAAGGTCTAGTGCTAGAATTATTGCTCTCGCTCTGACGATCGCGGTGATACCTCACATGTGTGATTTGAACATCGTTTACATATGCGGGCACGACTTCCGTATGATTTTAAAATTAATAAATTTTTTTGAAAAAAAAAAAAATTATCATTTTTATTGCTGTCACAAGGAATGTAAACATCCCTTTTGACAGTAATAGGTGGTGACAGGTACACTTTATGGAGGGATCGGGGGTCTAAAAGACCCTCGATCCCTCCTTTACACTTCAAAGTATTTAGATCGCTGAAAACGACGATTCTAAATACTGTATATTTTTTAAAATCCAGCGCCATTGGCAGCCGAGTAAACAGGAAGTGATGTTATGACGTCCCTTCCGTGTTTACAATTAGGAGACTGGAATGATGACGCTTACGGCGTACGGCGTCACTCTCGCGCATGCGCACAGGAGCCGACACTCGCGGCATGTCGCCGCGATCTGCGGCCTGCCCAGCGGTGGCTGTCTTCGGGTAAATATCTCCTAAACCGTATAGGTTTAGGAGATATTTCTTGGACCTACAAGTAAGCCTTAATCTAGGCTTACCTGTAGGTCAAAGTGGTTTGTAAGGTTTTACAACCACTTTAATGCTGATGGCTTCTTTACTCTCAGTGCTGCTTTCCTAAACTTCTGGTCTTTACAGGAATGGGTTAAAATGACACCAAGTTGGTTAAAAAAATCTATTCATGTATGTATTCTTAAAGTAATTATAAAAGGGATTTTTTATTAACAAACATGTAATACTTACCTGTTCTGTGCAATGGTTTTGCACAGAGCAGTCCCGATCCTCCTCTTTTTGGGTCCCCCGCCACTGCTCCTGAATCCTCCTTCCTATGGTGGCACACCTACAGGTATGATATTTCAACCCCCCCTCCCCCGGCTGGAGATGGACGAACTTCCGACGGGATGTTTTGCAAACGCGGCCGAAAGTTCGCGAACAACGAAGTTCGCGGCGGGCCCCATTGACTTCAATGGCAGGCGAACTTTAAAAACCTACAGGTCATATTTCCAGCCACAAAATAATTACTAGCTGTACACACATAGTCCCACCACATGGCCACTGACATAACACATGTATGAAGTGAATCTGGGATCGACAACTACAAGCATTCTTTTTTTATATGTGAAATTTTGACAATTCAGGACTCAGGAGCGCATGAAGGCAATGGAGGAGAGGAAAGGTCAGGGTAGGCTATGACGAGGGTGCAGGAGATGATCACTAGCACCATGATATAGAGCACTGACACCAGCACCGTGATAGAGTGCACTGACACCAGCACCGTGATATAGAGCACTGACACCAGCACCATGATAGAGTGCACTGACACCAGCACCGTGATATAGAGCACTGACACCAGCACTGTGATAGAGTGCACTGACACCAGCACCGTGATATAGAGCTCTGACACCAGCACCGTGATATAGAGCACTGACACCAGCACTGTGATAGAGTGCACTGACACCAGCTCTGTGATAGAGTGCACTGACACCAGCACCGTGATATAGAGCACTGACACCAGCACCGTGATATAGAGCACTGCCACCAGCACCGTGATAGAGTGCACTGACACCAGTACCGTGATATAGAGCACTGACACCAGCACCGTGATATAGAGCACTGACACCAGCACCGTGATAGAGTGCACTGACACCAGCAATGTGATATAGAGCACTGACACCAGCACTGCGATATAGAGCACTGACACCAGCACCGTGATATAGAGCACTGACACCAGCACCATGATAGAGTGCACTGACAGCACACCAGCACCGTGATAGAGAGCACTGACACCAGCACCGTGATATAGAGCACTGACACCAGCACAGTGATAGAGTGCACTGACACCAGCACCGTGATAGAGTGCACTGACACCAGCACTGTGATATATAGAGCACTGACACCAGCACCGTGATATAGTGCACTGACACCAGCACTGTGATAGAGTGCACTGACACCAGCACCGTGATATATAGAGCACTGACACCAGCACCATGGTATAGAGCACTGACACCAGCACCGTGATAGAGTGCACTGACACCAGCAATGTGATATAGAGCACTGACACAAGCACCGTGATATAGAGCACTGACACCAGCACCGTGATATAGAGCACTGACTGCTGCAGAATAGAATACTATGCTTTCTATATGTGCAAGTATTTTATACGTGTATTACACACCAAATAGTACACCTATACCAGTCCTTACAAGGACCTTTCTGGACCAAGTAGCTAGTGATTTGCAGACTGTACCTCAGTCCCTACACTGATAAAGCATTGCTGCAGAATAGGGCAGAAATCTGCAGCAGTGCGCCACAACCCTCCAAATAGTACACCTATACCAGTCCTTACAAGGACCTTTGTGGACCAAGTAGCTAGTGGTTTGCAGACTGTACCTCAGTCCCTACACTGATAAAGGACTGCTGCAGAATAGGGCAGTAATCTGCAGCAGTGGAACACAACCCTATCTATTGTACACCTATACCAGTCCTTACAAGGACCTTTGTGGACCAAGTAGCTAGTGATTTGCAGACTGTACCTCAGTCCCTACACTGATAAAGGACTGCTGCAGAATAGGGCAGCAATCTGCAGCAGTGCACCACAACCCTCCACATAGTACACCTATACCAGTCCTTACAAGGACCTTTGTGGACCAAGTAGCTAGTGATTTGCAGACTGTACCTCAGTCCCTACACTGATAAAGGACTGCTGCAGAATAGGGCAGCAATCTGCAGCAGTACACCACAACCCTCCAAATAGTACACCTATACCAGTCCTTACAAGGACCTTTGTGGACCAAGTAGCTAGTGGTTTGCAGACTGTACCTCAGTCCCTACACTGATAAAGGACTGCTGCAGAATAGGGCAGTAATCTGCAGCAGTGCACCACAACCCTCCAAATAGTACACCAATACCAGTCCTTACAAGGACCTTTGTGGACCTAATAGATAGTGATTTGCAGACTGTACCTCAGTCCCTACACTGATAAAGGACTGCTGCAGAATAGGGCAGCAATCTGCAGCAGTGCACCCCGACCCTCCAAATAGTACACCTATACCAGTCCTTACAAGGACCTTTGTGGACCAAGTAGCTAGTGATTTGCAGACTGTACCTCAGTCCCTACACTGATAAAGGACTGCTGCAGAATAGCGCAGCAATCTGCAGCAGTGCACCACAACCTATATATTGTACACCTATACCAGTCCTTACAAGGACCTTTGTGGACCAAGTAGCTAGTGATTTGCAGACTGTGCCTCAGTCCCTACACTGATAAAGGACTGCTGCAGAATAGGGAAGGAGTCAAGCATAATATTATATAGTATATACTATATACTAAGAAGAAAGTATATTATACGTGTACAACCCTATTTACTGTACACCTATACCAGTCCTTAAAAGGACCTTTGTGGACCTAATAGTAATAGCTAGTTATTAAACTGACTGTCCCTGCTGCACACAGCGTCCTGTCCCTCTCTACACTGACAAACGACAGGCTGCTGCAATCACCAGCACAGCAGTGCACTCAACCCTATATACTGTACTACACCTATACCATACCAGTCCTTAAAAGGACTTTTGTGGACCTAATAGCTAGCGATTTGTGTCACTACAGTCCCTCCCTGCTCCACACACCGCCCTGTCCCTACACTGAAATAAGGCAGAATGTAAAATGGCCGCCAGATCAGGTCTATTTATAAGGTAGGGGGAATGTCCAATTCTCCATGTGCTGAAATGTCTCAATTGGCTGTCCTGTACCCCGTGATGGATGTGTCATCATGGGTCAAAGTTCTTTCACACTGTAAACACATATGTCCGCCGCGCGAACAGTAGCAATAGTCCGCCGATCGCACGAATCGTGAACACGCAAAATTTGCCGCGAAACGACCGCCGGGCGAACAGTTCGGCCATCCCTACCCCCGGCTTCTTCATCACAGGATTTAATCAGTCAGTGCTCTCAGCCATTGCCTATCACAGGGTGGTGCATTGTAATAGCCAATATTACTGGGCAGGTACAAAGGGCACCATCTTGTGGAAGGCAGCACACTCACTGATTTTTTGTTATCCCAGCATACTCAGGCAAGAGAAGTGGTAATGTGCAGAGTTCATACATACAAACATACCCCTGAACTTTTGAACTTGAAAATGAGGGGTATACCAGGGAGAAAATGACTGCGTGCTGCAAAAAAACAGGTGTGGCCAAAAATGTATTGTGGAAGTGGCTTAAGAGAAGAGGGAGAGAGACTGCGGATGGAATACAGGAGATAATAAGAGACTGTGGCTGGATAACAGGAGATAATCAGAGACTGCAGACGGACTACAGGAGATAATCAGAGACTGTGGGCGGATTACAGGAGATAATCAGAGACTGCAGATGGACTACAGGAGATAACCAGAGACTACAGATAGACTACAGGAGATAATCAGAGATTGCAGATGGACTACAGGAGATAACCAGAGACTGCAGATGGACTACAGAAGATAATCAGAGACTGCGGACAGACTACAGAAGATAATCAGAGACTGTAGACGGAAAAACAAGAGATAACCAGAGACTGTGGACGGCCTACAGGAGATGATCAGAGACTGTGGACAGATTACAGGAGATAACCAGAGACTGGAGATGGACTACAGGCGATAATCAGAGACAGCGACGGACTGCAGGAGATAATCAGAGACTGCAGATTGATTACCCATATCTTAGGGTCCCTACTCTCCTCTTACATCAGTGACTCCCTGCTGATTCTTTTTAGCAGATGGCAGGGCAGTCTGACTGTGGCGTGGATCTGTCATGCACTGACCTTAATTTTCTGGTGCAGTCCAGGGCACTGAAGCTAGGAATTGATACCCTTGTCCTCCCGCTCCTCCTGCTTGCAGTACATTTCAAATCTTTTATTAAAAGGCACCTTTATGTCATGTCAGGGTCAGCAGAGTGCATCGCCCCCCAACCCCCCCCCCCCCACCTGAGCCAAGCCGAGCCGTCCGTCAACGGAGCGCCCCACCCAAGCCAAGCCGTCCGTCAGTGGAGCATCCTGCCCCCCAGCTCGAGCCAAGCTGAGTTGAGATCTAATGAGGCCTGGAGAATGGAGGGAGGAGGATGACAGTGGCAGCAGCTGAATCGACACAGGAGCTTGCCTTGTTCCCATCCATTGACAATTACAAACTGGATGGGGATGAGTGCAAAGCTCCCTTTTTTCAAAAACACAACTCTGCTCTGGGGGTTCAGACATCCCCGCCCCCCCCCCCTTATCTATGCCCATGAAAAGGAGAGAGCAGACAGAGCCGCTGTTCTTGTGTACATCGATAGATTGAGATTTGGCTCAGGTAAGTATAAGTGGGGGAGAACTAAATGCAGTAAATCCAGATAGTTTTTTCCTTAATGCAGAGAATGTGGCACATCTGCAGGGGAATTGTGGCGTTGGGCACACCTGGCACTAATGCCCCCCCTATGTTTGTACTTATACAGTATATCTATATTTATATAGTATTTTCAGCACTAGTGCTGTATTGTCTAGCTAAAGAATGTTGATCAAAACATACACTCAAGGGTTGATTTACTAAAACTGGAGAGGGCAAGATCTGGTGCAGCTGTACATGGTAGCCAATCGGCTTCTAACTTCAGCTTGTTTAATTTAACTGACAAAAAAAAACATGGAAGCTGATTGGCTATCATACACAGCTGCCCCAGGTTTTGCACTCTTCAGTTTTAGTAAACCAACCCCACATTCTGCTGTATGGATGGTAAGGGACTAGCAGCAAGCTAATTAAAACAGTAAAAAATCTAAGAAAAAAAAATGTTTCCACCTGCAAGGCAATATCATAATATGCTAGAATGCACCGCATTCTAACACATTCTGAAAGACTTACCTTAAAATGAAGCCCTCCAGTGGCACGCTGTCACCGCTGCAGAGACTTCCATCTTCTCCTTGTGGGTTCAGGGACTCCGGACATCTGACTAGCTGAAGAGCAAAGACATCACTCCCCTGCATGGGAGTCTTGGCTGCGGCACACAGCTCTGAAGGAACGGCAAGTGTATGTCGCTCCTACAGAGCGTATGCACCGGTGGCGCCACCGGCTGCTATTCAGTAGAATTTCTTTTTAACGGTGCACAATTATATTCATTTTACCTACAAGTAAGCTTTATTATAAGCTTACCTGTAGGTAGAAAAAAAAAAAAGATCCCATTACCATTTTATGTCATCTCTCTGCTCTGCCCTCAGGAGCTCAGGCCATGTGCAGTAACAGAGTCTGACTGGCATCTAGCACTGGCTCTCTTCCTTTCTGCCAGTCTGAGTGCTGCTGTTTGGGGGATAGTAAGATACTAGAACGGTTTCATATACATCTGTAGATGAGAAGCTAATATTGTGGCAGCCTGCAGGTCCGCAGCACTCAAACGTTCTAACGTACAGTTGTATAATGCTGCAAAAGCACTAGTCAGCTATATAGACATTTATGAGCTGCCTGTCAATATATCCTTAGGTTAATTACAGGCTGCCCTAAGTCTATGCAACTGGATCAGTGCTTACACCCAACCTTCTCAGGGAAAGCACTTCTAAACACTGCATTTGTAATTACACTAATGTTCAGAAGAGGCAGGAGGGCCCTTGCACATTGTATTGATCTTGTTTCTACTTTAAAATGAAAGTGTTTGTTAACCCCCCAAAAAATAGATATCCTGGTCCCTTAAAGCAGATCAAATAGCCCAGTGCTTTTGCTGTGTAATCTGCCCCCCTCTAAACTGTAAAAAAAACTTGCCTGAACCTGTCACTTCCTGTATCCCCCTCTCTGTGCTGACCACGAAAATCAGGACTACTGAGCCCTGACCATCGTTGTCTGAGATGTATCTGCATCATCCGCAGCCCTGCTCTACTCTAATCTCTCCCCCTCATCCCCTCCTCCTATCCGCCTGTCAGCTCCTTGTTGTGTGTCTCCGTCTCCACCCCTCCTGCCCCCCGCCGCTATTATTACTAATCCAAAAATTTTAAATGGTCACTGGCAGCACCTATTATACTCAGGCATAATACACTGTATATGTGTTTTCTAAAAACGAGGCTTGTAAATACCTATTTAGAGCTAGCTTCAGGCCAGTCACGTGACTCACGGGCGCTTTACAGCTCAGAGACAAGGCTTCTGTGGAAGGGGTTGAGATGCCACATGATCTCCCTGACTGACGTCAGAGGGAGATCTTGACCCCTCCTGCAGTAGCCATGTATCGGAGCTGAAAAGCGGCCAAGGGTCACGTGACCGGCCTGAAGATAGCTCTAAGTAAGTATTTACAAGCCCTTTTTTTACAAAACACATATACAGTGTGCTATGCCTGAGTATAATAGAGGGGATGCCAGTGACTCATAACATACCTCCCAACTTTTTGAGATGAGAATGAAGGACATTTATTAGCAAAATGCAGGCAAAGGACACCCCCCCCCCCCCCCCCCTTTAAAGGAGAATTGTAAAAGAAAACAAGACTGGTTAAATCCACACGTGCTTTTTTTTCACCACTACTATTCCTTTATATTGGCTTTTGGAATTTACAAATGCAGAAATTTAGGAATTTAGAAATCAGAAGGTTTAGCTCTGTAAAAAAAAAACTTTCTCATAGATAAAAAGTGCATTTTATATACAATTATATAGATCAGACCAAAATGAGGGACAAATGAGGAAGAATGAGGGACAGTCCCTCCAAATCAGGGACAGTTGGGAGCTATGTTATAATTGTGGCTTAACAAACACTTTAAAAGAAACCTCACAACCCAGAAGCGAACTTGTATAATAATAAATGGACCTCTGCAAAAATCAGCAATTCTATCAAGCAAGAGCTTTGGATTTGTTTTACCAAGCATTATTTGTGAATCAAATGAGTAGTTTTTGTTTGCTAGACAATATTTTAAGAGCGCTGGGGTGAATAATCAATCTTTCTGCACCACATGGCAGTGCAAAACAGAAGCAATGAGAGAGATTTATTGTTCTATTTCATCTTGAATCATAAATTCCTTTCTTTGCTGCTTCAAAGTAGCACTACAAATAAAACCTGCCGATGTCCGCTTCTTCATGAAAAACTGTCTTGGGTCTTTGCATGAAGGCCTTGTAGCACTAACGGTCATGTCACTGACGATAACTCCCAAACAGCAGGATCTCTACGGAGGACACGTGCAGACAGTGGAACACTCACCTGCTTGCAAATGTCACTTCCCCGTGGGCCTGCTTAACTGCTACAGAATTGACAATCTTTTGAATTGGAAATGAGCTAATGAACTTGGAACACAGTTCTTGTAGGGACAATGTAGTTTTAGATTATTTGTCAAAAGCTAGATCCTCAGAAAAGCAATACCCTTTTTTTCCCTTCTAAACAGCCCTGATCCCTGGACTGAGCTTGAGAAAGGAACCTCTGCAGTTAATTTAGTAGAGCGGCCTTTCTCAACATTTCAACACAGAGGAACCCTTGAACTGTATTCATTTAGTTGACGAAAATGTTTTCATCATAATTTTTGTCAGTGGCATGTTTCTAGTGACAAAAATGAAAGGAAAATAATGACGAAAATCAATTCCAATTTTCATCAACTAATTTAAACAGAACGAAAATGTGGGGGAGGGATGTTTAAACTTCAATACCCTAAATAATAACATATTATTTGATTTTTACTCCAGGAGTATATATTGAGTTTGAAAATTCTAGGCTTGGTTCACCTATGCGAATTTGATGCGGGTTTCCCCGAATCCTATTCATATAGCAGGAGAATGTGACCGGCACTCTATTCAGCCGGTTCACATATCTCTGGGGCGGCTGCAGAGTGCACTACACTACTGTGCTTCTTTAGTGCTGTTTCAGGGCCGAATCCCTGATTAGTCCCTGAACCTGAGAATGGGGACACACAGTGTTCTTGTGCGATCCGCAGCTGGTTCCAGTGTGAACTGAGCCTTAATAATGCATTACACTTTAACTACACCCATTCGATTTTAGTCAACTAAAATGTACTGGAGTTTCTAGTCTACAAAAATGTACTGGTGATTTTAGTCAACAAAAATGTACTGCGAATTTTAGTAGACTAAAATACGACTAAAACTAAAACAATTCAGATGGCTAAAATACAACTAAAACTACATTTTAGTGAAAAGACTATTACTAAAACGAAATCTATATTTTACACCAAAATAACACTGCCATTGAAATGACTTTCTGGTCTCAGGGAACCCCTGCTAGAAATTCTACATACATATTTAATTCTAAATATCTGCAATTCATGATAAATGTCAGTGTGATGGTGAGTGGGAGGAATGCTCCTTACATTTGTAGTCATTTGGAAGAATTACCCCCTTACAGATAGCTAAAAAGATCAATGGTGTCAGTTGGAATTTATCTGAGAAGCAAAAAATACTTATGGCTCGAGGAACACCTAGCAACCTCTGGAGGAACCCTGGTTGAGAAACCCTGGCTTAGAGTCTAGGGGTGCAACATGGTCTTTTTGGGGACAGAAAATTCAGAGGAACAGTTTGGTAGGGTAGCAGGATGGTATCTATATATGGTGATAGAACATAGCCTGGGAAGTGGTCACGTAATTTGGTTGAGTTTGGCCAAAAGGATTAACAAGGTCCAATTGTCCTATAACATGGACAAGTATCTGAGGTAATCTGAGGTTCATTTTCTAAGTGTGAGCGTTTGTTTGAGGATGGTAAGCAATTGACAGGGAGGACTAGATCTTCAATTTGCTGCACATTTCCTGACAAAAATTTCAAGTGAATTGGACTTTTCTTTCTGAAACAATGTCATTCTCTACCCAATTTACATTGTCACAATTTCCCTGGGAATGATATTGGCAGTGGCAGAAGCTGAAGGGGATACCCTTTGTTGAAAGGAAGTGTGCCATTGTGGTGAGACAGTCTACCAACACAAGGATTGAATTATACTCTTCAGATGGCCAATGAAATCCATCACCCACATGCTCCAGGGATGAGTTATGCATGCATAGTGTTCTGGGATGGTGGTCTGAGAGGCCTGTAATGCTGCACAGTGCTGGATGGTGGTCTGAGGGGAGGCCTGTAATGCACAGTGCTCTGCATGTTGGCGGTAAGAGGTGATCTGTAATGCACACAATGCTCTGGCAGGGGTCTGAGGGGAGGCCTGTAATGTATAGTGCTCTGCATGTCGGTGGTAAGAGGAGATCTGTAATGCACACAGTGCTCTGGCGTGTTTCTGAGGGGAGGCCTGTAATGCACAGTGCTCTGCATTTTGGTAGTAAGAGGCAATCTGTAATGCACACATTGCTCTGGCGGTGGTCTGAGGGGAGGCCTGTAATGTGCTCTACTCTGGATGGTCGTGAGTCAGGACTCTCATCGAGAGGTCTGTAATGCACGGTGCTGCTCTGGACGATTGTTTGAGGAGGTCTGTGATGCTGCACAGTGATAACTGCTAAGCATGGAGCTCAGTGGAAACTGTAAAACATCCCTCCCTCCCATTTTCGTTTCGTTAACGAAAAAGGGATTGATTTTCATCATAGTTTTCATCAATGGATGAATGTGGTGTACTTTTTGTTTTTGTCACTGTAAAAAGGGTGCTGATAAAAATTTTGATGAAAAGGTTTTCGTTGACAAAATTAACACTGCTGGGGAATTCAGAACTCGGCATGTCACTAGGAATCCAGACTTCGGCAATGGCAGCAAACGGGTCTGGCCAAAATGAAACGGCCAGAATCAAATCGACAGAACAGCAAAAAGAACCCTCAGGGTCTGGGTCTCCATCCCTTTTAGAGCACACGGGACCATGGGGTCAGATGCAGTAAAAACCCACTAAGACAAACACAGGAAGCACAATCAATCCAAATATACAGAAAAAGGCAATTAATATATCCAGGGAGAATATAAAATCTAAAATCACAGTGCAATAATAATCATGAAAATATGTGCCACAATATGAACACACACAAAAGTCCTCTGTGCATTCTATGTGACCATACGCTGTGCAATCTATGTAAACACTCAATGAAATCCAAAGTGCAATTCATGCAGAAACACTCTTCTTGTGAAGAAAACAATCCTCATGTGGTGAACTCCTCTCCCATATCACTCTAAAATTCTCACTTTAAGGTACTGACGGGTCAGGTTACACAGAGGTCAGCAAACGCACGTATACCCTCCTGGGATCATAATATGAAGATAATTGCCTCCTCCACAAAGCTCCCACAGGTAAAGCAGCTCAAAGGGGTGCCTCATCCACTTAGAAGTCACATCAAAAATAAAGCCTCTTATAGTGCTCACTGACAGTTTTTAAAGGAATCAGGTATAAAAATACTCATGCATCAGTTTTTTAGAAGCATGAATAAATGAAAAGCCCCCACGTGAACGACACTAGCCTGGCTAACCAGCTGCTCCCTCACGCCATGCTTAATCTAAGCATGATGACTTTAATCCCACGTGTATAGTCCAATGGCGGACTTCTTCATACCTTTCTGATTGAGCCCAGCAAGTGGTGAGCCTGTCTCTAGCAGGTCCAAAGGTTGCATGTGAGTGGGGACCCTGTGCTCCCCTCCAAAATTGGAGAACAGCTTACTCGTGAGGGTGATGTGCAAGTGCATATAAAGTGCAGGGGGGCTTTGTGCTGCCACCCAAAAAAGGAAGACTACTTACCCGATGCTTGTTATTTTATGTCAGTTTAACCCCTTCGCTGCCAGATGCTGATTTTTCTTGCACATGTTAAAATGCACATTTTAGGCCTTTAGATTGCATCATAACATGGGCGTACGCAGGTAGGGGCAAGGTGGGTCAAGTGCCCCCCCTCTGTAATCAGGGATCAGATCTTCAATTCAGTACAGTTGTGTCGCTATCGGGGTGCGGGCAGCCCGCACCCGGGTGCCACCAGCCAGTGGGGTAACACCATCAAGGTGCTGTCAAGCCCCCCCATCAGTGTAGTGTGACTTCGGGCTCTTTTCCCTGCTCTGTCCAGGAGAGAACTCAGCGGCGCTGTGTCAGAAAAAAGGTGAGCTGCGGGCTGTCAGAGGTTTCCCCTGCTCGTCCCCCCTTTCTCCTATCAGGGAGAAGAGGCAGCTGCTCTCACCAGGTTCCCCGCCCACCTTCCTGCCTGGTCCGTTCCTTCCCTATTGGCCATAAATGAGGGCCAATCAAAGGTGACTAGGAGAGGAGAGCATCATGGGACATGTAGTCCCAAAGATTGGTGGCCCCATTTTCCACAGGGAGGAGGCTACAGCTCGATCAAGAGAGAGCTTGAGAGACTGCAACCTGGAAAAAAGCTGAGGGAGAGAGTGCTACAGGACAAAGAATGAGGACTGTGCTGGGCGGAAGCCAGAGAGACAGAGCCAAGCTGCCCAGCGCCACCAGAGAGAGCCACGCTGCCCAGCACCACTAGAGAGAGAAAGACTGAGCCACTATCAGGTACAGACATGCTACACTACTGACTAGAGTCACCCCCGGGGAACCCAGAGTGAGCTGGAGGGATCACTACTGTAGTTTTGCTGAGTCTGGTAAAAGGGCCTATTGACCGTTATCCATTACTTATCCTAGGGACTGTATTACGTCTGCAGTCTCTGACCATGATAATGTGATAATGACATTGTTGAAAAGGGGCGGTGCATGGGAGACCCTAAAATTAAGCCCCCCCCCCCTGAAAAAAGTTCTGCGGACACCCGTGCATCACAAGTCCAACACAGTATATATTTCCTGAAAGCAGAGACCCTGGAGAATAATAGTAGTAGTTATTTTTTTAGCTCAGTTTATTGTAACACAATGGTTTATCAAATCCATATTTTCAGTAAAAAAAAATACTCTAAAGTTTATTTTAATGCACACAAGCACCATATATGACCCCATTTTTGGTAAAATATAAAGATGAGGTTTTGTCGTGTAAATAGATAGCAAACTTGTCAAGCATCCCAGTGGAAGAGGGACAAAAAGAAAGGGTGAATTTCTGAAGTTGTAACCACTCTCTCTAAGCTTTTAAATCACAAACAGATCGTTACTGGGATGTACACGACAGATGAAGTGCCTGTGCTGGAAAAATAATAGTAAGGAGGAAAGAACAGCTGATTCATGATTATGCTCTTATTTGATAATTATTTAGTCTATCCCATACTTCTCCTTTAGACCCATTTCACACTGGGGCTGCGGGCGCGTTCGCAGTAAAGCACCGCTCGTATTAGTGGGGTTTTACCACTCTTTGAGGTGTAAGCCTCCTGTAACCCCCCTCCCCCCTGTTTTACTTACCTGTACCCCCTCTATCTCGTCCCGGGGATGAGCACACCAGCAAAAGCCGGTGTCTCGGGTCCTGATTGGATGGATTGATAGCAGCACAGCCACTGGCTCCCGCTGCTGTCAATCAAATCCAATGATCCAGGGGGCGGGGCCGAGTCATACATTTGGCTTCTATGGAAGACGAATTAGTGACTCGGGAGCGTGCCAGCAATGTAACCCCTCGGGAGATCGCTTCTCCCAGGGGGGTTATCTAATGCGGGGAGGAGCAGCGAGAGCCACTGAGGGACCCCAGAAGAGGATGTTCGGGGCCACTCTGTGCAAAAAGAGCTGCACAGTGGAGGTAAGTATGATATGTTTGTTATTTAAAAAAACTAAGCTTTACTGTCACTTTAAGCCACGCTTTTTCGGATGCTAATTGGTTGCCACCTCATCCCTTTAAACCCAACGCACAAATGAATTACACAGGTTCTGAGGCTAATTAAATGCAGATAAGACAACAAGTGAGTTTAATTACCACCTTACCACAGACACAGAACCTGTGTAATTAATATGTGTTTGCGTTTAAAGGGATGAGGAGGCAACCCTAGCCACTAACGGGACACTTTTAACCCCAAAGAAGATGTTTAAAGCTCCTGTGTTGTTCATTCCAATGGACATTCATTCCAAAGGGCATTTTGGGAGTGTTAAATATGGGTTTAAGGAGCTTAGCAGAGACTATTTCCAACACTAAAGTGCCTGAAAACCGCCCCAGTGTAAAAGGGGTCTTACAAAAAACGAATTCCAAAATGCATTCTTTTTTAATCTTCGCCTTCTTAAAAGAAACCTGTCTTGAGAGAAACGTGGAGGCTACCATCTTTCTGAAAATACTATCTGGCATACAATGAAGTCCTTTTGTCTTTGACACCTTGAATCCCATGTGCATGACAGAGCTGAACCAGTAAATGGTCTGCTATTTATTCAAGCACTATGGGCTCAGTTGCCCTTCAAGGGGGTCGGTACCCAATTAAGGTCTGGTATAGGTGTTCCTTGTCAAGGTCTATGGATGCTCCCTCTCTGATAGTATAGGAAAAGATGCTCCACAGAGTACTTTGGATGGGTGTAGAGGTGCGCTTGATTTATATCAAGTAGTTAAATGTGTTCCATGGGAGGTGTTTCTAACTGTGGACTGACTGGGATTATGGAGAGATCGCTGTTCCTGATCACTAGGAACAGACAATGTCACTGTACTCTCCTGTCAGAATGGGGATCTGCTTTGTTTACATTGGCAGATCGCGTTCTGCCTTTCTGAGGAGCCATCGCAAGTGGCCGGTGGACATTGGGGCCACCGAACCTGTGCACTGGTCTTCCCTGCTGCAAAGTGGGAACATGCCCGCAGTCTCTCATGCACAAAACTACGTATGGGTATGTTGTTTCGCGCAATAGGCGTCTGTCAAAGTGCAGAATAGCGACATGTCCCTACACCCATCATTCAACACTTTGAGGCACTGATCCATAAAAAATATGCAGATAAGGGTTTTCCTGATATGCATACTTGTCATAAGTCAGTGACTCAAGATGTTCTGAAATTGGAGGGTCAATAAAACAGCCAAGCAATGAGGAGGTTGGCAATGGCAGCCTAAACCTTCCTCTTAGAATACTTTTCCTTTAAACTTGTACAGTTGAGAGAATCCTGCAACATGTCTCATATATTGATCAGGTTGATGAATTATAAATTAGTTTAAAAGGCCTTTGGATAATTCACTTCCACCAAGCTGGAACATTAAGTAATTTTGGAAGTGAAAGGCCAAATTTAACTCCATTATTAATAACAGTTAAAGGGTAGCTCCACTTTTGTTAAAACATTGATATAACATATACAATTACTGCACAAACAGTTTTGTAATTTAAAGTGGTTGTAAACCCTCGTGTTTTTTCACCTTAATGCATCCAATGCATTAAGGTGAACATACACCTTGCAGTCACTGGCCCCCTAGCTCCCCCGTTTTACTTACCTGAGCCCAGAATTTCCATCGGCATGTCCCCACTGTCCCTCTCTCCACGTGTTCCCGGCTCTTGATTGGATAGATTGATAGCAGTGCAGCCAATGGCTCCCGCTGCTGTCAATCAAATCCAATGACGTGGGCTCCGGGGGGCGGGGTCAAGTCCTGCATTTGGCCTCTATGGACGCCGAATGCTGGACTCAGGAGAACTCCCGCAAAGTAACCCACTCGGAGAGCACTTCTCCAAGGGGGTTATATAATGTGGGGAGGAGCCTCCAGAGCCGTCGAGGGACCCCAGAAATGGATGTTTGGGGCCACTCTGTGCAAAACGAGCTGCACAGTGGAGATAAGTATGACGTTTGTTATTTAAAAAAAATTAAAAACGATCCTTTAGTATCACTTTAATATAATAACTATGACCTCATCTACTGCTAGCCTTGACCTTTTGAAAGGTATAGATGTAGTGCCCTCCTCTAGTTAGGCTACTAGGATTACATTTTGTTTTTTGGCTCTACTGTAGTGAGTGGAACAGTCATTGATTGTTTTGGTCTGTTCAGAGTTTCCTGAGCTGAGAGTTTGATTATTCTCCCCTGCCTCTGAGAGAAGTTTCCAGAGCATGGGACTTGGAGATTCAAACGATTAGTTGAATTTTTATCATGCCCCAGCCAATCCCTTGAATGAGGCACCCAGAAAGAGGCTGGGGAGGTGATAAATGTGCGGTAAGCCTGAGTTGAGTGTTCTTCTCCCTCCAGGGAAGGTTCCAGTTCTAGGGCTGCTGCTCCCAGAAGCAGCTTTACTGAGACAAGAAACTGCAGTCTGGGCTGATGGCCTGGGGAAAATTGCCTGAGGATTACATTTGCTAGTGGGCACTGCACTGAAGTCCTGGGTCTGGAGAAGGAGCTAGTTAATCTCCCTCACTTAGGATCTACCTGCAGATGCTGGGTGGCAGGCAGTTCCTGTGACACTGTGAGTAAAGACCTTGTTGGGGACTGATAGTTGTGTGAGTGCCATAAGGGAACTAAATGCCAGAAGTGTTTTTATGGACTGCTGTGGTGGGGGTCCTAGATATACTGACCATTCCCTGCTAACTCCAGAAAAGCTGCTATTGAAGTTTCAGAAGTTTGTCCTCCCATTGATTGCTAATTCAATTTTGGAGTATCCTGAGACTCTAAACCCCTGTCCTGTTAAAATTCCTCAGCAAAAAATACTAGAAAGAAATCCCCTAGGCTAAGCATGAATTGTTATTTGGAAGAACCTGGGCATATTAGCACTACATAACACTTCAAACATGGCTTCCTGTATGGGGGCATTGTGTACACTGTTGGTGAATAGAACTCTTCCCTCCCAGCAGAAGTTTATTTGATAAATAGATTGGCTCACTTCTGTCACAACCAATTTAATTATATTTCCGCACCAACACGGATCATGTACGCATAGCATGATATCCTCGCTCACTAAATAGCTATTGGCTGCAGGAAATAGGAAGTGAGCGGAATCTATATGCCAGTTTCAATACTCTACAGTGAGATTTGCAATTTTTTTTTCAATGTATGCAACTGATAATGGGGAGGGGGGGGGGGGGGGTGAAGTTATACTTTAAACACTTTGCATTTGGAGAAATGTGTTTACTACATTACGTTTACATGTTAAAATTAGCACTGTTTTGCTAGAAAATTACATAGACACACCATGCAGTTGTATCTTTTCTGAAAGCAGAGGCCCTCTGGAATAAAATGGTGGCAGATTTTAAAACACACAAATACAATATTATACCCATTTTTTGGTAAAATATACAGAAGTGTATCAAATAGATTCAAAACATGCCAAGGTTCAAAGTTACCTGTGCCCATGAAATGAAATAGCAAAAAAACTACGGTACGTATATTTTTCATGAGTGATGCTTTAAAAGCATTTTCAGGTCATCAGTTTTGTGTTAACCATGGTTTATGGCCCTAGAATTATTGTCCTCACTCATGACATGCACGACAATAGCTCACATGTGTAGTACAATCTCTTTTTACGTACACATGCAGACCTAACATGTATGCACTGGGGGGCAGGGGTGCATTTAATTAAATTTTTTATATACATTTTGATTTGCTTTATTATAATGTATTTTTTTTTTTTTACACTTTTTTTTAAATGTAACTTTATTGCTATCATAAGGGAGCTAAAAAGCCCCCTATGGGATAGCATGGGAAGGTGACAAGTCAACTTTTTGGGGACATCTATTAGCTGCAATGTCTAATAGACTCGTAATATTTCCAGTTTACCAATCCTTAGATGTGGTGGTTGCATTAGAGTTCTTTTTTGGGGGCTCTTTTTTCCTTATTTTCACCTGGTGATTCTGCAAGTATCACTCTCCCTGTCCTAATGTGACAACATTTGCCCAGCCTATTCTATGAGGCCAACAGAAACAAGACAGGACTACTGGAAACACATGCTGTCCTCTTGTCTATAACATAGGTGGGTGGGGTCCTGTAGTCCTTAGAAGAATACAACTGAGAAGTGTGCACTTTTTTTGCTCTTATACATTCTGTATTTTTTTTTCTCTTACTATTTGCTATAATAAATATCCCTAATCCCTATTTAAAAAAAAAAAAATAATAATTTCTTACTCAGTTTAGACCGATATGTATTCTTCTACATATTTTTGGTAAAAAAAAATCACAATAAGCGTATATTCATTGGTTTGAGCAAAAGTTATAGCGTCTACAAAATAGGGGATAGATTTATGGCATTTTTATATTTATTTTTTTACTAGTAATGGCGGTGATCAGTGATTTTTAACAGGACCGCGACATTTCGGTGGACAGATCGGACACTTTTGACACTTTTTTGGGACCTGACATTGACATTTGATTGACATTTATACAGCGTTCAGAGCTAAAAATAGCTACTGACTACTGTATAAATGTCATTCGGATGGAAGGTGTTAACACTAGGGGGCGATCATCTGTTAAATGTGTGTCCTAGGGAGTGTTTCTAACTGTGGGGGATGGGACTGCCTGGAGGAGGAGACCGATCGCTGTTCATAACCAGTATGAACAGCAGATCTGTCTCCTCTCCCCTGACAGCATGGAGCTCTGTCTGTTTACATTGACACACCTCCATTCTGTCTTTCTCAGGAGCAATTGCTAGTGCCTGGCAAACATTGCAGCCTCCGGGAACGAGCATTGGCTTTGTCATTGCGCCGCAGGCACGCACCTGCCGCCGGCAGCAGCCAGCGTGCAGCTACTGCGATTTGCCCAGGGGAGCCAACCTGCCGCAGTATAACTGCGACGGCTGGTCCTTAAGTGGTTAAAGTGGTTGTAAACCTCAGACATGAAATATGAACAAAGCATATCCCTCTAGAGTGTGTACCTGTCTCTACTAAAAGCACTAAGTCTTGTTTTTAAGTGTATCTCTGCTATCTGCATGAATCCCTTCTGATGCTATTTCCTGACACTAATGCCCCGTACACACGAGCGGACTTTTCGACATCCAAACTCCGACGGACTGAGTCCGGCGGACTATCCGATCGTGTGTGGGCTGCAACGGACTTTAGCGAAGCTAAAGTCTGACGGACTTTAGAAATGAAGCATGCTTTAAATTTTCCCGACGGAACTCCGCCGGACCCGGTCCCCTTTGAAAAATCCGCTCGTGTGTGTGCTACTCCGACGGACTAAAACCGACGCTAGGGCAGCTATTGGCTACTGTCTAGGAACTTCCTACGTCGAATCCAGTCGTACGTCATCACGTTCGACTCCGTCGGAGTTTGGTGTGATGGTGTGTGGTCAAGTCCGTTCGGTCGAAAAGTCCGCCAGAACTCCGTCGGAACTCCGGCGGAACTCCGGCGGAACTCCTTTGGAGGTCTGTCAGACTTAATCCCTCTCGTGTGTACGGGGCATAATAGAAAAATGGTGACAAGGGAGGGAGCTCCAGCTGATTGACAGCATCCGCTCTGTTCCTGTGGGCTGTGTGGAGGGGGTTGTGTCTCTTCTTTCCAATCAGCTCTCAGATCTCTCTTGACTCATCTCTGCAGTGTGTGATTTCAGCGCTCTGTCACTTTTTTTTTCGGAACCCTTGGACAAGATTTATAATTCAGCACTTTGAATGGATCAGAACACTGCAGATAAACAGATACAATGTATGTAGGAGGATTTGTTTCTTCTCTGTGTATCACCTGACGCCAGTCACTTCACTGGATATATGTAAAACCCTTACAGCCACTTTAAAGTGAACACGTATTTCACTTAAACTTAAATGATTTAAAGTGGAACTAAAGTCTGTAATACTTACCTCAGCTCCAGTGACCCGAAGTCCGAAGGATCCCTCCAGATTAGACCAATGTAATTATGAATATAACTTCCCTTGGACCAGTCAAACCTTGCATATACCTTTTCAGGCAAAATTAGCTTTAAAAAAATGCACATGGTTTTGTTTCTACGAAAAGCCAATGTGATTATGTCAGCATTGAAATGGTGGCCAGTGACTTTATTAATAAGCAAAGCAAACCCTAATGCTAAAAATTGGGAAACAAAGAAAGAAGAGTCGAAAATGTTCTTTTACAATGATAAATAATATATCTATGACATGGTATTTAACCACTTGCCGACCGCCGCACGACGATATACGTCGGCAGAATGGCACGGGCAGGCATATGGGCGTATATATAAGTCCCTGCCTGCCCGCGGGTGGGGGGCCCGATCGGGCCCCCCCCGGTGCCTGCGGCGGTCGGCATTCCTTCGAGAGCGATCCGGGATGAGGGGGCGGCCATTCATTCATGGCCACCCCCTCGCGATCGCTCTCGACGAATGGAAATCCCCGGTGACATCACTTCCTCTCCTGTAATGTAAACACAGGAGAGGAAGTGATGTATTCTCTCCTCCGTGTCGGTATTTTTCGTTCCGACACGGAGGAGAGCGGATCGGTGAGTTGCACCAACACTCTACACACACAGTAGAACATGCCAGGCACACTCACACCCCCCTTTACCCCCCGATCACCCCCCCAATTACCCCTGCCCCCCAGTCACAGTGACACCAATGTCATTTTTTTTTTTTTTTTTTGCATTGGTGTCATTTGTGACTGTAATAACTGTTAGGGCAGATAGAGTTAGCCCCCTTTAGTTCTAATGTGCCCCCCTAACCCCCCCAATAAAGGTTTAACCCCGTGATCACCCCCCGTCGCCAGTGTCACTAAGGCTGGGTTCACATTGCAGCGGTTTATGAGAACGAATGTGATTCGCACCGCACTGCAGTGCAAATCACATCCGATCTCTGTGCGATTCGAGTTCAGCCATTCGCCGCACCCGCCGCACCCGCCACACCCGCCGCACCCGCCGCAAATTCGCACGGGACCCTTTTTTTGGTCCGCAGCAGAATCGGATCGCATGGGTGTTCACACCATGCGATCCGAGTTTGCAGATCGCACTGCGATATGCGAACTGATCTGGGGGTGTCAGTAACATTTCACTGACACTCCCAGCAGTTCGCATAGGGCAGTGTGAACTGCCGCCGGGAGGCATGCGATGCGGGAACCCGCCGCGGATTCGCGGCGTTTCCGCATCGCTCCAGTGTGAACCCAGCCTAATAAGCGATCATTTTTCTGATCGCCGTATTAGTGTCACAGGTGACGCTAGTTAGGCAGGTAGGTATTTAGGTTCGCCGCAGCTTTTTATAGCGCCAGGGACCCCCATATACTACCGCATAAAGCCCCCTGATTGCCCCCTAGTTAACCCTTTCACCTGTGATCACCATATAACTGTTACAGGTGACGCTGGTTGGTTAGTTATTTTTTTATAGTTTCAGGGCACCCGCCATTTATTACCTAATAAAAGTTTAACCCCCTGATCACCCGGCGGGTGTCATTTGTGACTAATAACTGTTAGGGCAGTTAGGGTTAGCCCCCTTTAGTTCTAAGGTACCCCCCTAACCCCCCCAATAAAGGTTTAACCCCGTGATCACCCCCCGTCGCCAGTGTCACTAAGGCTGGGTTCACATTGCAGCGGTTTGAGAACGGATGTGATTCGCACCGCACTGCAGTGCAAATCACATCCGATCTCTGTGCGATTCGAGTTCAGCCATTCGCCGCACCCGCCGCAAATTCGCACGGGACCCTTTTTTTGGCCCGCAGCAGAATCGGATCGCATGGGTGTTCACACCATGCGATCCGAGTTTGCAGATCGCACTGCGATATGCGAACTGATCTGGGGGTGTCAGTAACATTTCACTGACACTCCCAGCAGTTCGCATAGGGCAGTGTGAACTGCCGCCGGGAGGCATGCGATGCGGGAACCCGCCGCGCATTCGTGGCGTTCCCGCATCGCTCCAGTGTGAACCCAGCCTAATAAGCGATCGTTTTTCTGATCGCTGTATTAGTGTCACAGGTGACGCTAGTTAGGCAGGTAGGTATTTAGGTTCGCCGCAGCTTTTTATAGCGCCAGGGACCCCCATATACTACCGCATAAAGCCCCCTGATTGCCCCCTAGTTAACCCTTTCACCAGTGATCACCATATAACTGTTACAGGTGACGCTGGTTGGTTAGTTATTTTTTTATAGTTTCAGGGCACCCGCCATTTATTACCTAGTCTCACTAGTGTACCCCTAAATTTAGGGGTGTCTACTTTCCAAAATGGGGTCATTTGGGGGGGGTTTGTGCCATCTTGGCATTTTATGGCCTTCAAAACTGTAACGCCCTTAGAAAGCCTGAAGGCGGTGCTTGGTTTTCGGGGCCCCGTACGCGGCTAGGCTCCCAAAAAGTCCCACATATGTGGTATCCCTGTACTCAGGAGAAGCAGCAGAATTTATTTTGGGGTGTCATTTCACATATGCCCATGGCATGCGTGAGCAATATATCATTTAGTGACAACTTTGTGAAAAAAAAAAAAGTTTGTAATTTTCCCGCAACTTGTGGCAAAATATAAAATATTCCATGGACTCAACATGCCTCTCAGCAAATAGCTTGGGGTGTCTACTTTCTAAAATGGGGTCATTTGTGGGTGTTTTGTGCCATCTTGGCATTTTATGGCCTTCAAAACTGTAATAGGTAGTGAGAAGTGAACTCAAAAATTTACGCCCTTAGAAAGCCTGAAGGCGGTGCTTGGTTTTCGGGGCCCCGTACGCGGCTAGGCTCCCAAAAAGTCCCACATATGTGGTATCCCCGTACTCAGGAGAAGCAGCAGAATTTATTTTGGGGTGTCATTTCACATATGCCCATGGCATGTGTGAGCAATATATCATTTAGTGACAACTTTGTGAAAAAAAAAAAAAAAAAAAAAGTTTGTAATTTTCCCGCAACTTGTGGCAAAATATAAAATATTCCATGAACTCAACATGCCTCTCAGCAAATAGCTTGGGGTGTCTACTTTCTAAAATGGGGTCATTTGTGGGGGTTTTGTGCCATCTTGGCATTTTATGGCCTTCAAAACTGTAATAGGTAGTGAGAAGTGAACTCAAAAATTTACGCCCTTAGAAAGCCTGAAGGCGGTGCTTGGATTCGGGGCCCCGTACGCGGCTAGGCTCCCAAAAAGTCCCACATATGTGGTATCCCCGTACTCAGGAGAAGCAGCAGAATTTATTTTGGGGTGTCATTTCACATACGCCCATAGCATGTGTGAGCAATATATCATTTAGTGACAACTTTGTGTAAAAAAAAATTCAATCGCTTGAGGCAAAAAAATAAAATATTCAATGGGCTCAACATGCCTCTTATCAATTTCCTTAGGGGGTCTACTTTCCAAAATGGGGTCATTTGGGGGGGTTTTGTACTGCCCTGCCATTTTAGCACCTCAAGAAATGAGATAGGCAGTCGTAAACTAAAAGCTGCGTAAATTCCAGAAAACGTACCTTAGTTTGTAGATGTGACAACTTTTGCGCAAACCAATAAATATACAATTATTGACTTTTTTTTTACCAAAGACATGTGGCTGAATACATTTTGGCCTAAATGTATGACTAAAATTGAGTTTATTGGATTTTTCTAATAACAAAAAGTAGAAAATATCATTTTTTTTCAAAATTTGCGGTCTTTTTACGTTTATATCGCAAAAAATAAAAATCGCAGAGGCAATCAAATACCATCAAAAGAAAGCTCTATTTGTGGGAAGAAAAGGACGCAAATTTTGTTTGGGTACAACATTGCATGACCGCGCAATTACCAGTTAAAGCAGCGCAGTGCCAAAGTGTAAAAAGACCTCTGGTCATTTACCAGCAAAATGGTCCGGTCTGAAAGTGGTTAAACTATATAACATGAAGACCTTAATAAAAGATTTCTGAGAATTTATATAAAGGCATATCCAGCAATCAGTATAAGGAGATTGAGATTAAACTACACAATATAGATTTAGGGCCCAGAGAAAAGAAAAACAAAACATAAACCACTTATATGCTGAAGACTAGGGATGGGCCGAACACCCCTTTAGCTCGGTTCGCACCAGTAAATGCGAACAGGCAAATAATTTGTAGGAACATGCCAACCCTATTAAAGTCTATGGGACACAAAATCAAAAGTGCTAATTTTAAAGGCTTATATGCAAGTTATTGGCATAAAAAAGTGTATGGGGACCCGGGTACTGCCCCAGAGGACATGTATCAATGCAAAAAAAAGTTTTCAAAACTACAGTTTATTTCAGGAGCAGTAATTGTAATAATGCTTAAAGTGAAACAAAATAAACATAAATATTCCTTTAAATATTGTGCCTGGGGGGTCCCCTTTGTCTGCCTGTAACGTGGCACATCTGTCTGATGTGCTTTACAGTGCCGCAGCAAAATGACAATTCTAAAGGAAAAAATTTAATTTTTGTCAACTCCGATCAGCAGATTACAACTCACTGATCAGAGTTATTAACCTCAAATATGACCGCTCCCCCCACCCATGCCTCCGCTTCTATTTCCCCTGCCACTCCACCTCTCAGCACTAACTTTCATCTAGAACTACTCCCCCCACTCTCCTTTCCTATCCCCTTCACCCCTCTTCTTCCCCCCAGTATTGATTACCCCCCTCCACACCCAATCCGACCCCCACAAACTGGATCCCCCGTAGCTACCATCATAAGCCAGGATCCCTTCCCTGCCACTTCAGGTGCTGCATGGGGCTTGGGATGGATCCAGATGTGTCCCCCCTCCAGTCAGATTACCCCCTGTACTGGCCCTGCACCCCCAATCCATCCCTGCTCAGAGCGGTATCCCTCCTTCCCGTCCCACCACCTGGAGCTGCTGACCGCAGTGAGCTTTGGCGAGCTGTCATTCTGAGAGCGTGTGGGGTAGGGGGCGGGGGTGAGCAGTGCAGGTTGGGGTGAAGTTGGGGCTTGGGGAAGCTTGGTAAACATGTGTTTACTAGCCCCCCCTGTAGTACAGTGGGCATATTCAATGATTACTATAGATTGCTCCTATATGTCCACTGACAGCTGATACATAGTACATAGTAATAGTACATAGTAAAATGTGAGTGTTACTATGTATCAGACTGTCCGTTTATGAATGAATGAGAAATCTCAATACAGATTCCTCATTCATATAAGTAAAGTGCTACAGAGAAAGGGACTATCTTCCGTTCCTTTTCTCTGTCTCAAAAAAGAGATATGGGGGTCTGTTTTGACCTCTGATATCTCACCAAAGACCACCCCCCAAAAAAAATAAGCAACTTTTTGGAGGGACAGCACCCCCCCAGGTCTGCCCACACTTGCCCCTCCACAACCTCCTCAGCTTCTCCTTCCAGCTTGTCCAATGCGCTTCTTGTTCTGATTGGCTGGGAGGAGAAGCTGGAATACAATAGACACAAGTGGGTGGGTTCTGCGCCCAGAGCCCAACCTTTTTCAAGTCAATTAGAGCCTCAGGTGCTAATCAGGTGGCTTAAAAAATAAAAAAACGTATACAAACATATGAGTCCATTGCCCTGCAGGGGGCTCTGCCCCAGCACCCCTAATTGACCGGCCGCTCCTGGTAAGACATGGAGTGGACTCTGTCAAGCAGATCAGCCTGCTCAGCGGGGGATCTGTCTGCTGATCCCTGCTGAGCACGCAGATAACAGGTCTGCATCCTCTCTGCTGATGCAGAGTGGTCACGGACACAGCCTGCTGTTCTCTATTGGGCAGTCAGATTATTATTTATTGTTATTATTATACACGATTTATATAGCGCCAACAGTTTACACAGTGCTTTACAATGTATGGGGGGGGGGGTGGGGGTGGCCCTGCTCATAGGGCTTACATTCTAAAGGGGGGGGGGGGTGGTACAAAAGGTAATAGCTGCAGAGAATGATTTGATGGGGGTGGCTCGGGGACAGTAGTTGTTAAGTGGGCGTGGGATAGGCTTCCCTGAATAAATGAGTTTTCAGGGTTCTTCTAAAGGTGGACAGGGTAGGGGCTGATTGGACAGACTAGGGAAGGGAGTTTCAGAGGATGGGAGAGGCTGTGGAGAAGTCCTGAAGGCGAGCATGGGAAGAGGTAAGAAGCGAGCCAGAGAGCAGGAGTTCCTGGGAGGAATGGAGGTGACGATTTGGGCGATATCTGCAGATGAGGTTGGTGATGTAGATGGGGGCAATGTTGTGGATGGCTTTGTATGTTATGGTTAGCATTTTGAATTTTATGCAGTGGGGTAGGGGAAGCCAGTGAAGGGATTGGCAGAGAGGGGCGGCAGTCACAGATCGATTAGTGAGGTGTATTAGTCTAGCAGCAGCATTCATAATAGACTGAAGGGGGGATAGTCTGCTTAAGGGTAGGCCATTAAGGAGAGAGTTGCAGTAGTCAAGGTGGGAAATAATCAAGGAGTGAATGAGTTGCTTTGTGGTGTCATTAGACAGGAAGGGTCGAATCCTGGAGATATTGCGGAGGTGAAGGCGCCAGGATTTAGCCAGTGATTGGATATGGGGGCTGAAGGAGAGGTCAGAGTTGAGGATTACACCCAGGACCCTGGTATGTGTGGAGGAATCAATGGTTGTGTTGTTGATATTAATGGTAAAGTCACGGGGGGATTGTGAAGGAGGAAATATAACAAGCTCAGTTTTAGAAAGATTGAGTTTGAGGAAGTGGTGTGACATCCATACCGATATGTCATTCAGTAAGTTTGAGATCCGTGAGGAGATTGAGGGGGTGAGTTGAGTAGAGAGATAGATCTGGGTGTCGTCGGCATAGAGGTGGTATTGGAAACCATGGGAGGTTATCAACTGGCCCAGGGAAGAGGTATAGAGCAAGAATAGGAGGGGCCCAAGGACAAAGCCTTGGGGTACCCCAACATAAAGAGGAAGGGGAGCGGAGTAGACGGAGTTGTGATACTGAAAGTGCGCTAAGATAGGTAGGAGGAGAACCAGGATAAAGCAGAATCACGGAGGCCAAGGGAGTGTAATTTGCTGAGGAGGAGCAGGTGGTCAACTGTGTGAAAGGCATCAGAGAGGTCTAAAAGTATGAGTATGGAGTAGTGGCCGTTGGTTTTAGCAGTTAGTAGGTCATTGGTGAGTTTTAGTAGGGCAATTTCAGTAGAATGTTGTGGGCGGAAGCCAGACTGTAGGGGGTCGAGAAAGTTGTTGTCCATGAGGTAGCGACTCATTTGGTCATGGACAAGGCATTCAATGGAAACAGACCACCTATCCATTTCCATCGGATACCATCCAATCCGATCCGAACTACTAGATGGATGGGGAATGAAATATCCATCCGTCAGTTTTTAGCGGCCTGAACTGGATCAGATGCAGGTGGGTGTAAACGGAGATATGCTCATTTACATCAGCCTCTCTATAGCCCTTTCATGACTAAGCCTATTTTTGGCATTTGGTGTTTATAAGTTAAAATCCATATTTTTTGCTAGAAAATTACTTGGAACCCCCAAACATTATATATATATATATATATATTTAGAATAAAACGGCGATTGGTGCAATATTTTATGTCACACGGTATTTGCGCAGCGGTGTTTTAAACGCAACTATTTGGGAAAAGGGACACGTTCATGAATTTAAAAAAGACTAAACAGTAAAATTAACCCAATTTTTTTGCATAATGTGAAAGATAATGTTACGCCGAGTAAATAGATACCAAACATGTCACGCTTTAAAATTGCACGCACTCGTGGAATGACGACCAACTACGGTACCTAAAAATCTCAATAGGTGGCGCTTTAAAATTTTTTTACCAGGTTAGAGTTACAGAGGAGGTCCAGTGCTAGAATTACTGCTCTCACTCTGACGATCGCGGCGATACCTCACATGTGTGATTTGAACACTGTTTACATATGCGGGCGCGACTTCCATATGCGTTTTCTTTGCTTTGCGAGCTCACGGGGACGGCGGGTGCTTTAAAAATGTTTTTATTTATTTTATTTTATTTAAATTTAATAAATTGTTTTAAAAAAAATGTAAACATCCCTTGTGACATTAATAGGTGGTGACAGGTACTCTTTATGAGACATCCAGGCTGATACAGTATGTCTGTAAAATAGTGATGTGTGAGGAGACCGAAGGAGTGAGTTGAGGGGTGGAGAGGTAAATTTGGGTCGCTTCAGAGTACAAATGGTATTGGAAGCCATCATATGCTATTAACTGACCCAGGGCAAAGGTGTAGATCGAGAATAGGAGAGGTCCAAGAACAGAACCTTGTGGGACCCTGACAGAGAAAGTAAGAGAGGTGGAAGTAGAAAAGTAAGTAACGCTAAAGGTACAGTTGGATAAGTGGGATGAGAACCAGAGAAGAGTACAGTTATGGAGATCAAAGGCGTTGAGTTTTTTGAGGAAAAGGGGGTGGTCCACTGTGGCTAAGGTAGTAGAGAGGTCCAGGAGACAAAAAAGGGAGCAAAGAGATGGGGCATAGGTTGTTAAGATTGGTGGGGTCCAATGAGGGCTTTTTATGTATAGAGGTGACTAGTGTATGTTTTAGGGAGTTGAAGAATATGCCAGAAGAGAGGGAGAGATTGAAGATGTGAGTTAGAGAGTGAAGGATAGAGCCAGAGGATGACATATGTGAGGGAACAGGGTCCAGGGGAAAAGTGGTTAGGTGGACATTGGAAAAAGTTTAATCTCCTTTCTCACTCCCCTGTCAACCCCCGTCCCCTCCTACTCCCCAACCCCCTGGTAATATCCTGACCAGTGGAAATTCAGAACTGCAGAATTCAGTAAAGTGAGAAACGTACCCTTCTGTCGTATTGGGACTTCTTGAGTGAGGTTGACCCTACATGGTTCTTCTTACTATGATCTATATCTGCAACCATGTATGAATATTATTTTATATTTACATATTATTATTATTATTATTATTATACACAATTTATATAGCACCAACAGTTTGCGTAGAGGTACAAGAGGAATCAGAGGGCCCTGCTCATTAGAGCTTACAATTTTAAAAGGGAGGGTCAATTGAGACAAAAGGTATTAGCTATGAGGGATGAGCTGATGGAGGAAGTAAAACAGTGTATTAGTTAAAAGCAAGATAGGTTTCGGTAAAGGAAAGGGTTTTCAGGGATTATCTAAAGATGGATAGATTAGGGGATAGTTGGACAGATTGGGGTAGGGAGTTCCAAAGAATGGGAGAAGCTCCAGAGAAATCCTGGAGGTGAGCATGGGAAAAGGTGACAAAGAAGCTAGAGAGCAGGAGGTCTTGGGAGGACCGAAAGAGAGCGGCTTGGTTGGTATTTTGGGACTATATAAATATATATAGCATGTTGCTTTTGTTATGCGTCTAAATTATGTTGGGGTCACCCCACGGACTTGGTGTTTCTGCATTGTCTTCTATTGTATCATGTACTTTGGTAAGACTTTGAATAAGAATTAAGAAAAACTAGTAAGTGATAGATCAACAATATAGCCCACATAGGAAACATATAGAGAAGTAAACCAAATTATTCCTATCTGTAATCTATTTTGGTAGAAATGTATATCCTGGTTTCTGATTGGCTATTGTCTCCATCATTTTTACGTTTGCTAGCTCCTCACTTTTTATATGTCCTCCCAGTGTTCGCTGTTAGTTATGAGAAATGATTTTTGTCCTGCATAGATATTTACAGATCTGTGGAAGAAGGGAAATCAATAAGTTATTTACCAGATGCCTATAAATTCATTGGAGCAGTTAGTAAACTATAAACTGTTTATTTTTAGATTTTGCAGCGATGGGACATGAACAGGATGAGGAGAAAGATGAGAGAGGATCAATCTGCCTAAAATATCTCTTATTCCTCTTCAACTTCTTCTTTTGGGTGAGTTTCAAAATAATCTATTATCAAGCAGAATACCTGACTGAGAAGCCTCTGATGGAATTGCCTCTGGGCGTTTACACTTTCGCATTTTGTCTGCTACAAAAAGACAGATTGTCTTTAAAAGATTAGTAGATTGATTTTTGGTAAATGTTGTGACATTCATTCTGCTGAATGAACGCCCAGCACATACTAATCTAGATGTCCCATCTCTGCCAGGAAAGAGGAAGGGGGGTGTGCCAATATTCTAAGCCTTGGTTCACACTACTGTGATGTGATTTTGACACAATTTGCAGTGTGATTGTATAGTGTGACTTTGGATGAATTTTGGATGTGGTTTGCATGTTCTATGGGGCCAAATTGCATGGTAAAATGCACCAAAATGGTACAGGAACCACATGGTGTCCCATTGATGTGAATGGGCACCTTTTAAAACAAATGCAATTTCCATTGTCATGTGATTTTGTGACTTGAGTCGCATCTGAAATCGCACTAGTGTGAACCAGGCCTAAACCATTCAGCAAGCAATATGTGTTCTATTTCAGATGCCATTGTATGCATTGACATACCTCTTTTAACTCAGTCTGTTCAGACAGTATGGCCATCTGCTGAATTAGCGCCATCCACAGGCAGCTTAGCTCTTCAGTAAGATGCAGAAGTTGAATCCCAACACAATTTTACTTCAGCTAATTGCTGTACAGAGAATGTTTTTCCAGTCTTTTGAGGTGTAAGAAGCCAATAACGTTCCTATGCCCTTTCTCTGTCTGTGAAGTACTAACACTGACTGAGGGAACATGGAGGAAGTGGGGAGGGTCTAGCTAGGACTAAACTAACTAGCACTAAACAGGAGGGAAGGAGAAAGGAAGATACCGCAATTACATTAGTAGACATGTTGTAGTGGCCCAAAACTGCCACTAGATGTCAGCATCTACAGAAAAATGATAACCTCATGCAGTTTAATACAAGACACAAAAAATACACGAAAGTGGGACAGAATAGTCTATGCAACCTGATCTTCCTTCTATTCAACCCTTCACCACTCTGTCCACGCTGGAAGAGATTTAGATGAAGCTCTAATTTAGGAAATACATCCAGAAAAATATCTAAAAACAGTCTTTAACAGCTTCAGCCCCGGAAGATTTTAGCCCCTTCCTGACCAGAGCACTTTTTGCGATTCGGCACTGTCGCTTTAACTGACAATTGCGCGGTCATGTGACCTTGTACCCAAAGAAAATTGATGTCCTTTTTTTCCCACAAATAGAGCTTTCTTTTGGTGGTAATTGATCACCTCTGTGATTTTTATTTTTTTCACTATAAACAGAGCGACAATTTTGAAAAAAAAAGCAATATTTTTTTACTTTTTGCTTTAATAAATATTCCCTAAAAACATATATAAAAAAAATGTTTTAGGCCAATATGTATTCTTCTTCTACATATTTTTGGTCAAAAAAAATGGGAAAAGCGTATATTAATCGGTTTGCGCAAAAGTTATAGCATCTACAAAATAGGGGAGAGATTGATGGCTTTTTTATTATTATTTTTTTTTTTTTTTTAGAAATGGCAGTGATCTGCAATTTTTATCGTGACTGCGACATTATGGGGGACAGATCGGAAACTTTTGACACTATTTTGGGACCATTGTCATTTATACAGCGATCAGTGCTATAAAAATGCACTGATTACTGTGTAAATGACACTGGCAGGGAAGGGGTTAAACACTAGGGGGCGATCAAGGAGTTGTGTGTCCTATGGAGTGATTCTAACTGTGGGGGGATGGGCCACCACTGACATGACAGCGATCACTGTTCCTGATGACAGGGAGCAGTGATCTCTGTCATGTCACTAGGCAGAACAGGGAAATGTCATGTTTACATAGGCATCTCCCCGTTCTGCAGCTCCGTGGCATGAATGCCGGGAGACCGGCGGACATCGAGTCCACAGGTCCTGCGGGCACGGTCACACTGTATGCGGTGGCCCACTAGCCCCGCCAATTAAAGGGGGAGTACAGGTACTCCCATTTGCCCACGGCTGCCATTGTGCCAATGTATATTGGCGTGAAGTGGTTAGTTTACTTATTCTTTTAAAAAAATATTTTCCTTACGCTGGTGTAATTAACCTACATCTGTTTTCAGGCAGAGATTTTACAACTCCTCAGATTTAAAATCAGCCTGCAGGGGGCATGTCTCTTCTATAAGCGGATGCATGTGTGTTATACAGTGCATTCAGAAAGTATTCACAGTGCTTTACCTTTTCCACATTTTGTTATGTTACAGCCTTATTCCAAAATTGATTAAATCCATTTTTTTCCTGAAAATTCTACAAGCAATACCCCATAATGACCAGGGCCTTCTTTAATATTGATTGGACCCTGGGCAAAAATTTTCTTGCCCCCCCCCCCCCCCCCCATGCAATTTCACTCTCCCCCTGCTCTGAGACATACAATAAACAGCAGCTAGACTTAAAATCTGTTTACTATATCAGATCAGGCAGCAATTGTGATTGGTTGCCAGCGGTTACAGCATATCAATACTGCTTACTGACTGGTTGCTATAGGTTATAGCACACATTACAGCTCACTGATTAGTTGCTAGAGGTTACAGCAAATTATTTTTGCTTGTTAATTGGTTGCTAGAGATTACTGTACAGTAATATTGCTCACTGGTTGGTTGCTAGAGGTTACAGCACATCATCTCCTTACTGCAGGGGGGCATGATATACATATGAATGCCGCCTTTATTTACATATCAATGCCGTCGGCCACAGCTATTTACTTATGAATGCCGCTGCTATTTACATATGATTCCCAGTTATTTTCATGTAAACACAGGGTCTGCATGTGAGTCATCTGTACACAACAATAGGGCAGAGCTGGGCAGCATTAGTAGTAGCACTTCACACTGAGATATCGGGACACAGCACAGGACTAAAACTTCAAGGGAAAAGGGAATTTAAACTGGGATAGTTGGGAAGTATGAGGCAACTGATTTGGGCCCCACAACAAGGACAGGGCCCAGGGCAGCTGCCCCTTTTGCCCTGCCTTAAAGACGGCCCTGATAATGACAATGTGAAAGAAGTTTGTTTGAAATCTTTGCACATTAAAAAAAAATGAAACAAAAAACGATAGGGGAGAAGGGCCTTAGTTAGGGAGGTGACCAAGAACACGATGGTCACTCTGACAGAGCTTCAGCGTTTCTTTGTGAAGAGAGGAGAACCTTCTAGGACAATCATCTTTGCAGCTCTCCATCAATCTGGCCTGTATGATAGAGTGGCCAGATGGAAGCCACTCCTCAGTAAACGGCAAATGTCAGTCCACCTGGAGTTTGTCAAAAGGCACCAGGCTACACTCATCACCTTGCCAATACAATCCCTTCAGTGCAGCATGGCGGTGGCAACATCATGCTGTGGGGATGTTTTGCAGTGGCAGGAACTGGGAGACTAGACAGGAATGAGGGGAAGATGAAAGCAGCAATTTACAGAGACATCCTTGATGAAAACCTGCTCCAGGGCGCTCTGGACCTCAGACTGGGGAAAAGGTTCACCTTCCAACAGGACAACGACCCTAAGCACACAGCCAAGATAACAAAGGAGTAGCTATGGGACAACTCTGTGAATGAACTTGAGTGGCCCAGACTTGAACCCAATTGATCTGAAAATTGCTGTGCACCGACACTCCCCATCCTACTTGATGGAGCTTGAGAGGTCCTGCAACGAAGAATAGGAGATACTGTGCAAGAATAGGTGTGCCATGCTTTTAGCATCATACTCAAAAAGACTTGAGGCTGTAATTGGTGCCAAAGGTGTGTACACAAAGTATTGCGCAAAGGCTGTGAATACTTATGTACAGTGGTCTATACACCTCTGTTAAAATGTCAGGTTTCTTTTTCCACCTGTAATGTGACCTATAAACTGTACAACTCAATTGAAAAACAAACTGAAATCTTCTGGGGGGAGTAATAATAAAAATGTAAAATAATGTTGTTGCATAAGTGTGCACACCCTCTTATAACTGGGGATGTAGCTGTGTTCAGAATTAAGCAATCACATTCAAACTCATGTTAAATAGGAGTCAGTACACACCTGCCATCATTTAAAGTGCCTCTGAGTAACCTCAAATAAAGTTCAGCTATTCTAGTAGGTCTTTCCTGGCATTTTCTTGATTTCAAATTTTTTTTATTCCAAAATGCATAGATTATACATATAGCATAAGTCATACAGAAATAAACATTGAAGTATGGAAAGAGTCCTTGATGCTTCCCTCATTTATGGCTGAAAGAGTCCAGACCGCGGGTCAAATCCAGATCTAAGGGGAGGATCAACTGTTGGTATCCCGTCTGTAAAGCTGATAGAGTTTAGGAGAAGGACCCACATCCACCGGCACCCCGAGTGGGAGCAATCTGTGCCAGATGGGGGGCCCCCGACCCTCCCCCCAGACCACCTCCTCCAGGAAGAGGCGTAAACCGAGACACCAACCCCCAATCATCCTAAACTACAGCCACAAAGTAATGAGCACGTAAACGCATATTCAGACTCTACCAAAGGACCTTAAATAGTTGACTTCTAAATGAGAATAAACTTGGATAGAGGAGAGGAGAAAAAGGGATAGCAATAAGGCTCAGAGCGAGCTGAGCTAAGAAAGAAAGAAGAAAGAGCATCGCCTAATGCTCAGAAGAGGAGTTATTCTGGCCGTGGTGGGGATCTCAAGGAAACTCTGACCTTTTGGGCCCCTATTATTTCAAATGTTTCTGTTGTATTTAGTAGTAGACATGTGCATTCGTTTTCGTCCGAATGCATTTTCGTCCGAATTTCAGCTATTTTCGTTTTCGTTTTGACAAACGATAACGAAAGCACAAAATCCGAAAAACGAAAGATCCGACATAAATAAATGCTTTATTTTCGTTTTCATTGTTACAACAGTTCGATATAGAATAGGAGATTCGACATGACTCTGACAACAATCTGTGTCTATAGAACCTGTGGTCGAATGTGCTTAACCTTACCTCTATTAGTCCAAGATTATATAGAGAAAATATTCGACAGAGAAAAAAGATTTGACAGAGAGAAAAGATTCTGCAAGTGTTTGGGGACCCGGGTCCTGCCCCAGGGGACATGGATCAATGCAAAAAAAAGTTTTAAAAACGGCCGTTTTTTCGGGAGCAGTGATTTTAATAATGATTAAAGTGAAACAATAAAAGTGTAAGGCCGCGTACACACGCGGGGACTGTTCGCCCAACTTTGTCCGTCAAACAGTTTCGGCAAACAGTCCGCTCAAAATTAGCATGGACGGACATGGCCACACACGACGGACGAACAGTTTGCTGAAACCGTGCGCGATGACATATGTCACGTACGACGGGACTAGAAATAGGAGGTCCAAGGCACAGCAAAGCACCCTTTGGGCTCCTTCTGCTGACTTTGCGTTAGTAGAAGTTTGGTTAGAGACGATTCGCGCTTTTCAGACTCCAGCTTAATTTGTCCGTTCACTGCGGCGCAGTCTACCTGTGAGGTTTGTATCTGTCTTTCGGTACGCGTGGATCAGTTGTACCTGTTATTAGGCGCTTCTGGTCCGCTCGTTTCTGGGTTTCAGGTCGTTCTTCATAGGTCTGGCTGTTCTTCAGTGCGTTCAGTTGAGCTTGTCTGTCCAGCCGACCGTTTCAAAGCCATGGAGTGTGGACGTACTCGGGAACGAGTTCGTGCTATATGGGGGCTTGGTGTTGGGGTTAATACTTTGACCCGAGCCCAGTCTGTGAACAGGGTGAGGAGGAGTTCATGGACAAAGAATTGGTTGCGCCAGCGTGACCAATTCTCTCATATGTCTTTACTCCGTGAGATCCGTGAGAATAATCCTGATGATTTCAGGAATTATCTCAGGATGACGGACCCCGTTTTTCACCGTCTGCTGGCTTTGCTGACCCCTTATATCAGCAGGCAGGATACCTGCATGCGGCAAGCCATCACTCCGGAGCAGAGGCTCGTCGCCACGTTGCGCTACTTGGCGACAGGGAGAAGCCTTCAGGACCTCAAGTTCTCGACAGGCATCTCCCCCCAGGCTCTGGGGATCATTATTCCAGAGACCTGTTCTGCCATTATTCGGGTCCTGCAGAAGGAATATATTAAGGTAAGTTTGTTATTTTAATATTGCATTGTATGTTTGTATTAATTTCATCATGACTTTTAATATCCATGACAGGAATATGATGTGAATGTCCCCTTTATATGAATGCATGCACTTTTTTTTTTTTTTTTGGTGTCATTTTTTTTCTTTAAATGTTTTTTATTTATTTTTTTGTGTCATTTTTTTTAGCTTTTTACCTTTTTTGTGTATACATCCTGTGTGTGGGGAGAGAGAGAGATAGATAGAGAGAGATAGATAGAGAGAGAGAGATAGAGAGAGAGAGATAGAGAGAGAGAGATAGAGAGAGAGAGAGATAGATATATAGATATAGAGAGAGAGATATAGAGAGAGAGATATAGAGAGAGAGATATAGAGAGAGAGATATAGAGAGAGAGAGATATAGAGAGAGAGAGATATATAGAGAGAGAGATATATAGAGAGAGAGATATATAGATATAGAGAGAGAGATATAGAGAGAGAGATATAGAGAGAGAGATATAGAGAGAGAGATATATAGATATAGAGAGAGAGATATAGAGAGAGAGAGAGATATAGAGAGAGAGATATAGAGAGAGAGAGAGATATAGAGAGAGAGATATAGAGAGAGATATAGAGAGAGAGATATAGAGAGAGAGAGAGAGAGATATATAGATATATAGAGAGAGATATATAGATATAGATAGATAGAGAGAGATAGATAGATATATAGATAGAGATATGGATTGTCAACTCATTCATTTAATTATTCCCCCCACTCAAATTTGTTTCATGTGTTGTATACTTAGTAATTAGTCCCCCCCCACCCCACTTACCCACCTAATTTATGTCCCCTGGTCCATCAGAGGGCTGATTAATCTGTGAATTGGTCCGCCTACTTTTTTATTTTTATTTTTTGGCGTCTTTTTTTTTTCTTTAAATGTTTTTTTGTTTTGTGTCATTTTTTTTTTCTTTAAATGTGTTTTTTTTTTTTTGTGTCATTTTTTTTTTTAGCTTTTTACCTTTTTTGTGTATACACCCTGTGTGGAGAGAGAGAGAGAGATATAGAGAGAGATATATAGAGAGAGATATATAGAGAGAGATATGGATTGTCAACTCATTAATTATTCCCCCCACTCAAATTTGGTTCATGTGTTGTATACTTAGTAATTAGTTCCCACCCCACTCAAATTTGGTTCATGTGTTGTATACTTAGTAATTAGTCCCCACCCCACTCAAATTTGGTTCATGTGTTGTATACTTAGTAATTAGTCCCCACCCCACTCAAATTTGGTTCATGTGTTGTATACTTAGTAATTAGTCCCCCCCCCCCACTTACCCACCTAATTTATGTCCTCTGGTCCATCAGAGGGCTGATTAATCTGTGAATTGGTCCGCCTACTTTTTTTTTTTTCTTGGCAGAAAACAAATTAGCAAGATTTCTGTTTAACTGTTGTTCCAAAATGTTTTTGAATTTTCTTTGTTATGAATTGTTTTTATTTAATGACTAATTTTTTTTTTTTTTTTGGTTTCAGCTTCCTTCAACGCCACAGGAATGGCAGACTGTGGCTTCCCAGTTCGCTGCCCGTTGGGACTTCCCCAACTGCGGAGGGGCCATCGACGGGAAACATGTGAGGATTGTGCCCCCACCCCATTCGGGGTCCTACTATTGGAATTATAAGGGGTTCCATAGTGTGGTGCTAATGGCGGTGGTGTCGGCACAATGTGACTTCCTTTATGTGGATGTGGGGAAGAACGGCCGGATGTCTGACGGAGGAGTCTTTAGGCAGACCGAGTTCTGCCACCGTCTTACCACTGGTGGCCTGGACTTGCCACCAGATGCCGAAAATGTGGAGGGGCTCCCGTTTGTTTTTCTGGCTGATGAAGCGTTTGGTCTGAGTGAACATCTCATGAGACCCTTCCCCCAAAGGACCCTCACCCCGGAGAGGAGGATTTTTAATTACCGGCTGGCCAGAGCAAGAAGGGTTGTGGAGAGTGCCTTTGGCATTATGGCCAGCCGGTTCCGTCTGTTGCTGACAGCCATCAACCTGGCAGAATATAAACTCAACTATGTTATTCTGTGCTGCTGCATTCTTCACAATTTTTTAAGGAAATTTTCTGGTAACCAGTACCTGCAGCCTATTGGGCCTGAGGCCGGACTCAGGCTTCCAGAACTGACAGGGCTGGATCATGCCCTTCCTGGCTTAGCCCCCCAAACAGCACGTGAGGTGCGTGACCGCTATGTCAGCTATTTTAATGGTAGGGGGGCTATTCCAATGCCAGCTGACCAATAAAAAAAATCTTTTTCTTGAAATATGTCTTGTCTGTTCAAATTTTTAAGTTTGGTTCTTGTTTGCTTTTCACGTTGCTTGTATCCTACATTGACCTAATTCAGGGATATGCAATTGGCCAACCTCCGGCTGGTGCAAAACTACAAGTCAATCATGCCTCTGGGTCTCATGCTTGTGGCTGTCAGTCTTGCTATGCTTCATGGGACTTGTAGTTCTGCAACAGCTGGATTTCCACTAATTGCATATTCCTGTCCTAGTGCATTTGTATAGCAAAGTGGTTTTTGACAATAGGAAATAAGGCCCTTTGTGACAGAAAACACAAAATGACTTTCCAAACTGGTATTGAGTATTGAAAGAAGTAGACACACACATATTTTTTTTTTTCTTTTGATTTTTTAATAGTGCACATTCAAACCAGTGCCTCTTATTTAGATCTTTTTTTTTTTTGTGTTTTTTTTTTTTAATTCTTTTTTTTTTTTTTTTTTTTGTGAAATTGGTTTTTAAAAAATAATTTTTTTTATATATTTTTTTTTTGTTTTTATAAATTATTATTTTTTTTTTTTTTATTTTTTTTTTTGGTAAACATAGAAATATATAAATATATCAAAAATGCAATTATCACAAAAATTTAAAATAATAAAATCAGATTTTTAACTATTTACATAAAACAAGGGGTAAAGCCAAATTTTGAAGATGCACACCAAAAATTGGTAATGTCAACATGTGCTATGTACCATCATGAGTGATCAATGGACGTGTTTGGTGTGTGCAATCCCTTCCTCTCTCATACTAGAAGGAGGAAGGGTTTGCAAACACCAAATGCGTCCATTGCGATCCTCTGATGGCACATAGCACATGTTGACACACCGTGTGCATCTTCAAAATTTGGCCTCTAAAAATCAACTAAAAACCTTAAAAACTTTTTGGCAAGGAAATGAAGGACATGATCGATTGTGTTTTAGGGGAAAAGGGGCTTAGATTCTCCCTAAAACATCGATCATGTCCTTCATTTCCTGCCTCATAGGGACCAGCTGTTGCTGAATGCCCTGGATTCGTTGTTGCGTGGCCAGGATTTGTTGTTGCATGGCCTGGATGTTGCTCTCCATTAAGTCGATCCTGGCATTCCAGGCCATGATCTGCCCTATCAGCCTCTGGGCACTGTCCGCTGAAAAGGGCTCCGCAGCTTCTCCTACCACCACCAGATCATCACCTAAAAACATGTGTAGATAAAAAATTGGTTAAAATATACAGCCATTAATTGTTTACCTTAAGCTGGGTTGTCAGACACTCACTTTCACTTTGTGGGGTGTGTATCTCCACCTGCTCTTCCTCCTCCACATCTAGCCCTGGGCTGGGCTCATCCAGTGGAGCTACGGAGCTTGGTCCAGCGGAGGATACCGAGCTTGGCTGCTCCCTCGAGGACACTGGGCTGGGCAGCTCCAATACTGACGCAGGGCTGGATGGCTCCATCACCGACACGGGGCTGGGGCTGGGGCTGGGGCTGGGGCTAATTGCCCAATCAGGCTGGCGAGGTCGGGGGGTCCTGGGCTGCTCCGCCTCTTGTCTGAGTCTTTGTTTCCCTATGAGAATGAAAAAAAAAAAAAAAAAATACTTTTAAGCATAGTGATATTTGAGTTCAGAAATTTGAATATGAAACATTGGTTTGAAGTGGTGTAAAATTATTAGCTGGTTATTACAAGATCCTAGTTTAATACATCCTTAAAATGACTTTTTTTTTTAGTTAGGCTGTGTTCAGACTGCTGCGATGTGTGAACGCTGCAAATCTACTGTGGTTTCATGCATCGCATGCGGAGTTCGCACTGCCCTATGTGACCTGCTGGGAGTATCAGTGTAAAGTTTTATTGACACCTCCAAATTAGTTCTCATTTCACAGTGCAATCTTTAAACTCGGACAGGAATCGGACCACATGGTGTGAACACCCATGTGATCCGATTTGGCTGTGGACTAAAAAAAGGGCCATGTACAAGTTTGGTCCGGATGTGATGTAAATTCAGCCATACTACATGCATGGCTGAAATCGCATCACACAGAGATCACATGTGATTTGCACTGCAGTGCGGTGCAAATCACATTTGATCTCGTACATTGCAGCAATGTGAACCTAGCCTTTAACCAAACTGTGATACTGTATATCTTTTGTCCAAGTTTCACAGACGGACACACTCGAATCAACGCCTGGAGTACCTGTGTGTGATTATGTCAAAAATGTTCTATGAAGGCCCAAACTACACTTATAAAAGTTTCCTAGTCCAGATGTTGAACCAGCATTTTATCTATCTATCTATCTCATTTTTTTAATTGAGTCTACATTGCACTGAATAAATTTATGAAACTTTATTTAAAATGTATATCCTATAAACTGAGCGTGACAATTCAGTTTATCATGAACAATACAAAAAAAAAAAAAAAAAAAAAAAAAAAAAACTAATTAAAATCTAATCCAACACCAGATAAATTTACACCATACACAAATTCATGCTATTTACGCCCACATATACGAACAACCATATGCGCCATATTTTCATAAACTACCTACACGAACGATTACGATCTAATCCGCCAGATTTACAACGCCTACACGAACGATTAATATAAATCCGCCAGTTTCAGTCACTATCTACATGAACTATTACGATCAAATCCACCAGTTTTACATACACTATCTACACGAACGATTACGATCAAATCAAACGATTATGTCCGACAGTCACGAGAAACGCGGAGTTTACTCACTTTTTTTCAGGACCTTTTTGATGCGGTCATATTGGTCCGGCTCCCTGGACTTGATGTCCGACCATCTTTTCCGCAGCTGGTCCTTTCCTCTCCGTACCCCAAATTTTGTCTCCAAGGCTGTGACCACCTCGTCCAAGATGGCGCTTTTCCTGATATTCGGTTTTGGTTAAGGGCCATGTTCCCCATCATAGTCCTCCCTTTTAAGGATAGCCACCATCTCCACCATCTCTTCGAAGGCCATATTGGTGGCCTTGTATCTCCTCCTTGCTCCTGAAGCATGGGGCCCATGGCTTTCCTCCGCGCTGCTCACGCTGCTAATTGAACTTGCATCCGCCATTTTCTACTCTCATACACCCACAGCGGAAGGAGGGTAAAAGGGGCGGGGAAACACGGTCGCAAGGAACGTCAGGGGCGGGCGACGCAGGCGGAGCCTGAGCGCATGCGCCGTATATAAAGCGTTACCACGAGGCCGTACGCTTGTCCGAACGGGAGCAGCGAGTGCTACACGCGACGGTAAGATAGTTATCATTTTATTTTCGGTTAATTTAAAGCCTGCGTTAGGGATATGCATATTGAATTTTATTCTTATTGATGTTTAATTGATTTCTATGTGGGTTGGTGGTTGAGTGGGCTTGGTGTTTTGTGTGGTAGTGTGGGGGTGGGTGTATAGGGGGTGGGGCTAGTGTGTGTGTGTGTGTGTGTGTGTGTGTGTGTGTGTGTGTGTGTGTGTGTGTGTGTGTGTGTGTGTGTGTGTGTGTGGGGGGGGGGGGCAGTAGTGTGTGTAGAGTGTGTGTGTGGGGGGGGAGTGTTTGTGTGTGTGTGTGTGGGAGGGGTAGTGTGTATGTGGGAGGGGTAGTGTGTGTGTGTGTGTGGGGGGGGGGGGGTAGCGTGTGTAGTAGTGTGTGTCTCGCCTACATTGTCACAATATAGTGTGCATTTGGTCTGACTTTTTTTTTTTTTTTTTTTTGGTTTTTTTTTTTTTTTTTTTTTCAGAAAATGCAAAAGTATACTGCAGACCCCTTTAAAGAGGAGGCCTTCCTCTCCACCTTTCTAGATTTAGTGGAGTCCCACAGCAATCTGTGGGATACAAAACACCCCCAATATCCAATCCGTGCTGCCCGGAAGAAGACACTGGAGACAGTTTTGGCGTTTGTGAAAACCCGAGTCCCCCAGGCAGACACTAATTTTGTGAACAACAAAATTAAGAACCTGCGTAGCGCGTATAGGCGGGAGCAAAGAAAGATCCTAGAGTCCCAAACATCAGGATCAGCAGCAGGTCAGGTCTATGTACCTAGGCTGTGGTATTATGACAGGCTGCGTTTTCTTCATGACACGTCAGAAGCCAGGCCGTCACTTTCGACTCTTCCGTCTACCCGTTCCTCCACCCTTCCCTCTGCCTCAGGTGAGCCATCCCTGGAAGATCCAGACCCTTCCTTGCTGGACGAGGTTGATGCGCCCAGCTGGAGCCAGGTATATTTTAGTTTCTAACGTTTGGATTGCTCAAATATTAATGATGTCAAGTTCAATGTTTGAATTGCTTCCAAATCTAGGATTTCATCACAAATTAAATTAGATAGAAGGATACAGTAGTTTACACAAATGTGGCTCAAATCTTAATGAACTGATGGAAAAATGATGGTGTCAAAATGATAGCCTTTTGTATTTCAAGACAAATGTATTTGCAAGTGAGAACTGTAAAATTGTTAGTGATTGATGATTTCTAAATATAGACATATTTTAGTTATTGATTGCTTTGTTTTTTTACACAGGATGAGCTCACCCAGGAGGAGGCCGGGACCAGTGGTATGGAGGAGGAGGCCGGGACCAGCCACACGCAGGAGCTAGCTGGGCCCAGCAGGAGTAGGACTGAGAGCCAGGTCCCTCCCCTCCGCCTAGCCAGCAAAAGGCCCAGGAGGATGTGCCGTACAGAGGAGGAGTCCTTGGTGCTGATACAGCGAGCCACACAGATTTTGTCCAAACCCCCCCAATCCTGAGGAGGCCTATGCCACTTATCTGGCTAGCAAGCTCCAAGAAATGGACAAACCCCAAAGAAACATGTGTGAGGCAATCTTTTTTGATGCCATACAACTGGGTCTGAAGGGTGAGCTCACACCCACCACTAAGCTCTACAAAACAGACCCTACTGCTCCTCCTCCTCCTCCTCCTCCTCCTCCTCCTACCACAACTCCACCACCAGAGGCACAGCCTCCAGCGAAGCGTGGAGGGAAGGCTAGACGGAAGAGTCGCAAGTGACTGCCTGGCTTCAGTCTGCTCTGAAAGAAGACGCAGGCTGTTGTAGTACCACAGTCTGGGGACATAGATCTCATCTGCTGCTGTTCCTGGTCTTTGGGATTCTAGGACCTGGTTGTGCTCCCTATGTACATGCTACGCAGGTTCGGAATTTTGGTGTCCACTCACTTGATGTGTGCCTGGGGGACAAAAGGCTTCACAAACAAAATTGTCTCCAGTGTTGCCTCCCTTTTGTTTTGTTTTTTTGGTTCTGAGGAAAAATAAAAATTTATTATTGCAAAAAAATCTTGTATGTTTTATTTTTATTTTTTTTTATCAATATTTTTGTATAATTTTGGGTTAAAAAAACAAAGTTTATTTGTGAGTAGGCAGATACATGTCAAAAGACTCTGGGGGTTATTTACAAAACACATGTTCATGTAAATATGCTAACTTCAAGTGCAATTTTTAAAGCACTGCAAGTGCACTTGGAAGTGCATTCGCTGTAAATTTGAGGCTTAACATTTGAAATGAGGGGAAGCTCTGCTGATTTTGAACATGCAATCATGTGTAGGCTAAAATGCTGGTTTGGGTATCTATCTATCTATCTATCTATCTATCTATCTATCTATCTATCTATCTATCTATCTATCTATCTATCTATCTATCTATCTATCTATCTATCTCTACTTGCATAGTCCTGCTTGGCCCAAAAAAATGCAAGTCCATCTTGTTTCAAACCCCCCACCCAAAAAAACAAAACAAAAAAAAAAAACAATAGTAGTTCCAAAAATATATAGTAATAGATATTTTTTTTTTTTCTGAAATAAATAAATAAATAAATATATATATATATATATATATATATATATATATATATATATATATATATATATATATATATATATATATATATATATATATATATATATATATATAATGTGTCTATCTTAAAAAAAAAAAAAAAAAATTTGACAATGGTAGTTCCAAAAATATATAGTAATAGATAAATTCTTTTTTTTTTTCTGAAATATATATATATATATATATATATATATATATATATATATATATATTTTTTATTTATTTTTTTTGGGTTGGTTTTTTTTTTTTATATATAAATTGGGAATATATTTTTGCTATAATTGGAAGATTAATCATAGGATGAGGATGAATAAAAACATGTAGTATAACTCTGTGTGAATATAAGCAGCAAAGCTACTTCACTTTTCTTGCATTACGAAGAAGAAAAGAACGGGCTATATTAAAAAAAACACAAAATTAGCAGCATGACGAATATGCTAGCTGCAATACGAACACTAGTTTTACAAGACCGAGCGCTTCCGCCCTGTAAATTCTTTCTGAGTATGCGCGGAACTTAGTTTGACGAACAAGCCTACACACGAGGGGACTGTTCGCTGAAACAAGGTTTCAGCGGACAGTTTTTCGGAAATTCCGAAAAACCTTGTTCAGCGGACTGTTCGCTGAAACTGTCCGCTGAAAGCCCACACACGGGCGGACTGTCCGCCGAAACACTGTTCAGCGGACAAAGTTGGGCGAACAGTCCCCGCGTGTGTACGTGGCCTAATATTCCTTTAAATTTGGTAGGGGGGGGGTTGTCTATAATATGCCTGTGAAGGGGCGCATGTTTCCCGTGCTTAGAATTGTCCCTGCACAAAGTGTCATTTATGCAGGAAAAAAAGTCCTTTAAAATCACTCGCAGCTATTATGAATTGTCGGCTCCGTAATACAGAGAACACTCATTGAAAGTCATTGATAAAATAATAAATAAATAAATAAATAAAAAAGCGTGGGGGTCCCCCAAATTCAATTACCAGGCCCTTCAGGTCTGGTATGGATATTAAGGGGAACCCTGCCTCAAATGTAAGAAAAAATTTGACGTGGGGTTCCCCCTAAATATCCATAACCAGACCCTTCAGGTCTGGTATGGATATTAAGGGGAACCCCGCATCAAATTAAAAAAAAAATTGACGTGGGGTTCCCCCTAAAAATCCATACCAGACCCTTTATCCGAGCACGCAACCTGGCAGGCCGCAGGAAAAGAGGGGGGGACGAGAGAGCGCCCCCCCCTCCCTCCTGAACCGTACCAGGCCACATGCCCTCAACATTGGGAGGATGCTTTGGGGGTCTGTGACCCCTCAAAGCACCTTTTCCCCATGTTGATGAGGACAAGGGCCTCATCCCCACAACCCTGGCCGGTGGTTGTGGGGGTCTGCGGGCGGGGGGCTTATCAGAATCTGGAAGCCCCCTTTAACAAGGGGACCCCCAGATCCCGGCCCCCCCCCTGTTTGAAATGGTAAGGGGGTACAAAAGTACCCCTACCATTTCACAAAGAAAGTGTAAAAAATGGTTAAATAAAACAAACACACTTTTGAAAAATTCCTTTATTAGAAATAAAAAAATAAAAAAAAGATTCCAGCGGTGGTAATCCACTCTTGCTATCCAGCGACGGACGGTCATCTCTCCAGCGATGTCTCATGTCATCCAGCGCAGCGAATACATCCTTCTTCTGTCTCCTCCACGGAGACACTGCAGGCATTCCGGCGGCTGACGTTTCTTATATACGGAGGGCGGGGCCACCCGTCACCTGACCCCGCCCCCCTCTGACGCAAGGGGAAACCCGGGGTTCCCTGTGACGTAGGGGTGACCCGCACCCCTCTGATGTAACACAGGCAGGTTTCCGTTACATCAGAGGGGGGCGGGGTCACCCATACGTCACGGGGAACTCCGGGTTTCCCCTTGCGTCGGAGGGGGGCGGGGTCAGGTGACGGGTGGCCCCGCCCTCCGTATATAAGAAACGTCAGCCGCCGGAATGCCTGCAGTGTCTCCGTGGAGGAGACAGAAGAAGGATGGAGGATCGCTGCGCTGGATGAGATGAGACATCGCTGGAGAGATGATCGTCCGTCGCTGGATAGCAAGAGTGGATTACCGCCGCTGGAATCTTTTTTTTATTTTTTTATTTTTAATAAAGGAATTTTTCAAAAGTGTGTTTGTTTTATTTAAACATTTTTTACACTTTCTTTGTGAAATGGTAGGGGTACTTTTGTACCCCCTTACCATTTCAAACAGGGGGGGGCCGGGATCTGGGGGTCCCCTTGTTAAAGGGGGCTTCCAGATTCTGATAAGCCCCCCGCCCACAGACCTCCACAACCACTGGCCAGGGTTGTGGGGATGAGGCCCTTGTCCTCATCAACATGGGGACAAGGTGCTTTGAGGGGTCACGGACCCCCAAAGCATCCTCCCAATGTTGAGGGCATGTGGCCTGGTACGGTTCAGGAGGGAGGGGGGGCCGCTCTCTCGTCCCCCCCTTTTTTCCTGCGGCCTGCCAGGTTGCGTGCTCGGATAAAGGGTCTGGTATGGATTTTTAGGGGGAACCCCACGTCAATTTTTTTTTAAATTTGACGCGGGGTTCCCCTTAATATCCATACCAGACCTGAAGGGTCTGGTTATGGATATTTAGGGGGAACCCCACGTCAAATTTTTTCTTAAATTTGAGGCAGGGTTCCCCTTAATATCCATACCAGACCTGAAGGGCCTGGTAATTGAATTTGGGGGACCCCCACGCTTTTTTATTTATTTATTTATTTATTTTTTTATCAATGACTTTCAATGAGTGTTCTCTGTATTACGGAGCCGACAATTCATAATAGCTGCGAGTGATTTTAAAGGACTTTTTTTCCTGCATAAATGACACTTTGTGCAGGGACAATTCTAAGCACCAGAAACATGCGCCCCTTCACAGGCATACTATAGACAACCCCCCCCCCCCCTACGAAATTTAAAGGAATATTACACTTTTATTGTTTCACTTTAATCATTATTAAAATCACTGCTCCCGAAAAAACTGCAGTTTTTAAAACTTTTTTTTGCATTGATACATGTCCCCTGGGGCAGGACCCGGGTCCCCAAACACTTTTTAGGACAGTAACTTGCAAATTAGCCTTTAAAATTAGCACTTTAGATTTTGAACGTTGGAGTCCCATAGACTTTAATAGGGTTCTAAAGTATGCTATATAGTTAGCTCCATCGAATCTTCTTTATACATTCGACAGACACCATAAGCCTTCCAAGACAGATTCGACCGTAATTCATGTGGATTTTCGGACGAATGCAATTTTTGAACGAAAAACGAAATAAATAAAAACGAATTTCGGGAGTAAATAAATAAATTAAGTTTTCGGACGAAAACGAAATTCCGAAACGAAATATTTTACTCTGCACATGTCTATTTAGTAGTATTCTAGAGAGCTTTTCTTGCGCCATTATCCATGATATTATCTTTTTAGCTGCAGAAAATGAAACTGTCGGTTGCTTCCAAGCCCTAGCTACAGTGATTTTAGCTCCTAGCATTATAAATTGGATTAACCTCTTAGATGGTTTGGAAAGCAGTGGGATTTGATCATTTAAGAGGGAAATCATTGGGGGTTTTGGGAATCTGATCTCCGACCGGCTTATCAATTAAATTAAAAATGATTTTCCAGAAGGAACGTATTCTTGGGCATTCCCACCAAATGTGGGCTATTGTGCCAACGTGTTTGCATCTTCTGAAACAGAGAGGATCGGCCGCTGGGTAGATCAAAGCAAGTCTGGATGGGGTGTAATACCACAGTGAAATCACTTTCAAGCTTGCCTCCATCAGTGCAGTATTGATAATACCTTTAAAGGATTTGAAAAGGCGATCTGCCACTTGTCCAGATCCCACTGGAAATGAAAGTCGGATTCCCAGGCTTGCATAAATGCTTCCTTGGAGGTCGTAAAGTTAAGTGACGCATAGATAACCGATATCCCCCCTCTGGCTCTCAGCCTGGCCACACCATAACTCGTAATCAGTAAACCTTGGTGGAAGAGGTTTTTCCTTCCAGAGAGAATGAAGAAAGTGTACGATTTGTTTAAACTGGAATCATTCTGTTACATAAATCCAATGTTTTTACACAGTGAGCAAGGGTGAAGGGGCCCACTGCTGTGAAGAAATGGGCAATTCGGTACAGTCCCTTATCTAACCACTATTTGAATGCAAGGACGTTACTCCCAGGGGGAAATTTTGGGTTATTAAACAGGTGAGATAGGGGCCTGAAGAAAGAGACTAACGCATTTGAGTTTCTTAGCCTATCCCAGAGTGCGAAGGAGTGGGATAGGGTAGGGGCTAAAATTGGAGGACTGTCTTTCGGAGGACTCCAAAGTAGGAAATCTAGAGTAAATCTAGGTACCGCTTGCCTCTCTATGTGTACCCAATCAGGTTTTTCAAGTCTGGTGTAAACTACGGACAGCTGGGCCAATCTAGCAGCTTGGTAGTACTTGTAAAGGTGGGGTAAGCCCAAATCCCCCTTTTTCCTATGTAGGTATAGTACTTTTTGTGGTCTCCTATAACCTGCCTTTCCCCAGGTAAATTTCAGTAATTTGGAATGATTTGATGTGATCTTTCCGTATAGATATGGGGAAGGAGCGAAATAGATATAGTAGCCGTGGAAGCAATGTTATTTTTATGGAATTCACCCTCCCTAACCAGGACATGTTGTTTTTTGACCAGGTGTTTATATCTGTCACTAGTTTCCGGTATAGAGGAGGGTAGTTATGTGCATAGAGGGATTCTGTCCTAGCTGTCAGGTTGATGCCCAGGTACTTGATGGAAGAATCGCTCCAAGTGAACTTGAAGGCTTGTTTTAAAAGGGCCACTGTTTCGTTCTGAAGGGAGATGTTCAGTGCTTGGGATTTGGTGTAGTTAACCTGTAATCCTGAAATTGTTGCAAAGTCTTCTAAGGTTTTACAAAGGTTCGGAAGAGAGGCGATGGGGGAGATGACAAATAGCATAATGTCGTCCGCAAAAAGGCCACATTTATGTGTTTGGGATCCACAGGAGACCCCCTGTATATTTGGGTTTTGGCGAATTGCGATGGCCAATGTCACGATAGCTATCGCAAAAAAGAGGGGGGACAAGGGACAACCCTGCCAAGTGCCTTTCTGTATCTTGATGGACTTGGAGTAACATCCTTGAAGTTTGATGTGTGCCGTTGGGTATAATGCCCAAAAAACGTGTGCCGAAACCCCAACGCTCTAAAATAGTAAATAGTAAAATAGGTGAGACCGTGCCCTGGGATTCTGATCTTGGGCATGGTGTATGATTTAATTCGGGGAGATAACTTATTTGCCAGCATGGAGCCCATCTTGTCTCCATGGGTGTCTATTCCTGCTCCATCTGATTTGTTTTTCTGCTTTGGCTGTAAGCGCTAAGTTGAGCTCCAGCCTAGCTTTATCTAATTGTGCCACCATATTGGTGGATGGGTTCAATTTGTGTTGGGCTTTAAGCTGTGCATATGCCTCTTCCAGGTTCTCTATGTCCATCGCTCTCTCCCTTTTGATCTGGGCCGACATCCTAATGATTTCCCCTCTGATAAAGGTCTTGTGAGATGCCCACAGAGTTTCTGCTGCTATTCCACCTACATTATTTAAAAGGAAATATTCCTTTAGGGCCTTGTCCAACATGGTAACAGAGAGAATAGATTCTTTCAGCCTCCAGTGTCTCTGACCCGGCCTCACGCCCTGAGTCTGTATAGACATGATCACCAAGGAGTGATCCGACAAGATAGTGTCCTTGATGTGGTATTTTACAACTAGAGGGATCGAATGATGTGGGATTAGTAAATGATGAAGAGTTGTGAGGATGCGAGAAATGAGTGTAGTTGCGCTTAGCAGGATTTAGTTCTCTCCAAACATCAGACAGGCCCTGGGTATGTATGAGTTTCGCTATTTTCAGGCTTTCCTTAGTTGGCCTTGTTAGTTGGGCTGAGGGGGGTTTCGTTTTGTCCAGACCCTGGTCAAATGCTGCGTTAGAGTCTCCCCCAAATATGACCGTACCCTCCAGCAAAGGGGCAAGTGTTTCGAAAAGATGTTTAAAAAAAGGACGCTTGACCTCTGTTGGGAGTATAGTAAGATATTAGTGAGTAAAGATGGCCCTCGATCGTACCCTTTACTAGAATAAATCTGCCGACTGGATCCCTTTTATCAGCTATCCAGGTAAATTTGCATGATTTTGCCAGGAGAATGGCCACGCCCTTGGACTTATTGGCTGCACTGGCCATATAGAAATTAGGGAAATGAGAATGGAGAAATTTGGGAATGTACCGAATCGGGAAGTGGGTTTCTTGTATCATTACTATGTCCAGGTTGGAGGATTTGTATGTGTTAAATAGTTTCCTTCGTTTAAGGGGAGAATATAGCCCCTGGAAATTATGTGTCCAGGGGGTCTTCAGAGTATGTTCAGCCATGGAACCAGAGGTCAGGTGTGCTGCGATCTCTACCGTCACTTACCCTTGAAGCCTTCTGCCACCCTGTGTCAACGATATCAGTGCTGGTATCACATCTTCTTGCGTCTGTAGGACTGCCCACCTGGCCAGTGGAGGTAGCTACAAAAAATAACACTGTCAGGCGATGCTCCAAAGAGGATAGAAAGGAGAGAAAGAGAGAAATACAGGAAAAGACAGAAGGAAGTCTTCCCCACGAGGGGTAAGCGGACCCCACGGGAGAGAAAAGATCCTAAGGACAATCTCACGTGAATTTGTGAGACTTTATTGGAAATTTTCGAAAACTCCAGGTGAAACACCTTGGAGACCCTATCCCCCGAAGACCAGCTGGAGTTCAAGGGATAGGAGGAGGCACATGGGAGCCACCCCGGACCAGGGAGCCCCAAATATTCAAAAAGCTCTTAGAGCAACATACAAAACAAAAAGGTAAGAACAATTGGTAACTGTTGGAGCTTAATGGGTTCTAGAGACCCCCTTGACTGTCTCGAATTATTTTCCCCCGATCCCTCATCTAAACAGGGGGGGATGGGGGGAGCAAACCATCTATGAGCCTAAATGGTGTAGACCCATTTCCCTTCTCCCCAGAAAAATGAGAGTATTTAGTCCCGTGTTTTCTGAATGGGGTAATAAAAAAATATTTTAAAAAAAGGAAAAAAGGGAAAAAGGTTCCCCTCCGGGGACACCATAGGCACAATCGAGGGACAGGGCCAAGACTGCCAACGGGCAGATGTATATCACCAGAGGAAAGTACTCCTAGAGTCTTATGAGAGTCAGTGACCTAGAAAAAAAATGGGTGAGTCAGATGCAGGTGCATCAGGCAAGCTTGGAATCAAAACTAGCACCATCCCAGGACTCAGGGAGGACCTTTGTGCAACGATCTTCTGGTCTTGTGCTTGTTCCAAAGGAGATTTTGCGGGCTATTAGGAGGTGGACGTTTGTTTGGACCCATGGTGAAGGTGGAAAACGCAAGGTTTTGTCCTTTGTAAGTGAATTTCACAACAAAAGGAAAGGCCCATCGATATTTAGCCTCCTTCTGTGACAGCGCTCTCAGCAGAGGTTTCAAGGATCGTCTGCGCTGTATGGTGGAGGGGGAGAGATCTGCGAAAATTTGCACCGGGTGACCCTGGCAAACCACCTGTGGCATTGTGCGGGCTTGTTTCATTACCGCCTCCTTGACCGCATAGAAGTGGGGCTTTGCTATGATGTCCCTGGGGGAACCGTCTTTACGAGAGGGGCCCAGTGCTCTATGAGCCCGGTCAAGCTCCAGATGTGGCGTGGGAATGTTGGAGATCAGGGACTTCATAAGATCTTATGTAGCTGTCTTCACATCCAAAATTGATTCAGGCAGACCTCTAATCCTGAAGTTGTATCTCCTGGATCTGTTCTCAAGGTCATCTATGCGGGTCAGGGCTGTATCCAGTTCGTTATGGAGGGTTTGAATGAGGTCAAAATTCTGATGTGTGACGGCAGTGGTTTGATCCAGCTTTCCTTCTATGATATCCATTCTGGATCCTATAGTCTAGAGGTCTGCTTTAATTTCCCCTGTTATTTTGGCAGCTGTGGAGGCTAGCCCATTCTCTAGGAGTGTAGACAGTTTTAGGTATAGATCTGCTGCATTGAAGGAGTGACCTGGGTCTGTGGCGCCATGAGGAGGAAACCCCGTGTGGGGAGAGTCTGCTGGTCCAGCCTGTGAGTAGGCTTGGTCCCTGAAGGAGTGACTCAGGAGGGACTCTGTGGATGCAGAAGAGTGAGAATAAGTGTGCTAGCCACTGCCCTGTGTCCCCGGGGGGAAGTTCAAATGAGCTGGGGCCAAGACTTGCCTGTTTTCTGGCGTTGCTTTGGAAAGTGAGGCCTGAGGCTGAGACATCACTGCCACAGCGGCGGCCATCTTGGTACACGCGCACAGGGTGGAGATGGAGAATTCTAGCTCCAAACTGTGCCTGGCACCGGAGTGGAGCATGCAGATTCGTGCTACGATATTTTGGGAGGGGGTCCCCCTCGTCCCCGGTATCTAGGGTCTATTGCTGTGCGGCTTGTTGGTCCGGGGTTGCACGGAGCTCCGAGTTCAGGCGTCCATCCCAGAACTCCCGCACATGTGCACTCCTCCTGACATTTTCTTAGTCGCATCCTACAGCAAAAGCCATGGTCCACAGAGAGCTTCCAAAGCATCAGAGGGATCTCATTTTTAAAAGGTATCAGTCAGGAGAAGGGTACAAAAGAATTTTCAAGGTATTAGATATACCATGGAACACAGTGAAGACAGTCATCAAGTGGAGAAAATATGGCACAACAGTGACATTACCAAGAACTGGACGTCCCCCCAAAATTGATGAAAAGAAGAGAAGAATATTGGTTAGGGAGGCTGCCAATAGGCCTACAGCAACACTAAGCCTAGGTTGACACATATACGAAGCGGGAGCCAGCACAATTACATCGCCGGTTCCCGCATCGCATCTGTCCCACAGGCAGTTCACACTGCCCTCTGCGAACCACTGCGGGTGTCATTACAATGTTAATGACACCCCCAGATCGTTTCACAGATCACATTGCGAACTGTGAACTTGCACAGGAATCAGTTCACATGGGTGTTCTCACCGATTCCAGTGTAGGAAAAAAAAGTCCCTGCACTATTTTCCTGCAAATCCAATGCAAGTTCAGCCATAAAACTGTATGGCTGAACTCACATTGCATAGACATCGTATGCAATCAGCACCTCAGTGCAGGTGCGAATCACACGCCATGTCATTGTTCGCATAAGTGTGAACTCAGGCTAAAGGAGCTGCAGAAATATCTGGCTAGTATTGGCTGTATGGTACATGTGACAACAATCTCCCGTATTCTTCATAAGTCTGGGCTATGGGGTAAAGTGGCAAGACAGAGGCCTTTTCTTCCGAAGAAAAACATCCAAGGCCGGCTAAATTTTGCAAAAAAACATCTGAAGTCTCCCAAAAGCATGTGGGGAAATGTGTTATGGTCTGATGAAACCAGGGTTGAACTTTTTGGCTATAATTTCAAAAGATATGTTTGGTGCAAAAACAGCACTGCACATCAACAAAAGAACACCATACCCACAGTGAAGCATGGTGTTGGCAGCATCATGCGTTGGGGCTGTTTTTGTTCAGCTGGAATAGGGTCTTTAGTCAAGGGAATTATGAACAGTTTCAAATACCAGTCAATATTGGCAAAAAAACTTCAAGCTTCTGCTAGAAAGCTGAACACGAATAGGAACTATATCTTTCAGCATGACAATGGCCCAAAGCATACATCCAAATCAACAAAGGAATGACCTCACCAGAAGAAGATTCACGTTTTGGAATGGCTCAGCCAGAGCCCAGACCTGAATTCAATAGAAAATTTATGGGGTGATCTGAAGAGGGCTGTGCACAGGAGATGCCCTTACAATCAAATTTTGAGTGTTTTGTAAAGAAGAGGGGGCAAATATTTTCAATTTAAGATGTGCCATGCTGATAGACTCATACCCAAAAATACTGAGTGCTGTAATAAAATCAAAAGGTGCTACAACAAAGTTTAAGGGTGTGTACACTTATGTAACCATATTATTTTAGTTTTTTAGTTTTACTTCCCTCCACCTAAAAGATTTCAGTTTGTTTTTCAATTGAGTTGTACAGTTTATATATCACATTAAAGGTGGAAAAAGTTCTGAAATTATTTATCATTGTCTCATTTTTTTACATCACAGAAACCTGACATTTTAACAGGGGTGTGTAGACTTTTTATATTGACTGTAGATTTTTTTTTTTTTTTTTTTATAAATGTTTTATAAATTTGCAAAGATTTAAATTTTTTTTTGGACATTTTCAACATGGGGTATTGTTTGTAGAATGCTTGTAGAATTTTGAGGAAAATAATGAATTTAATCAATTAATCAATAATAATAAATAATAATAATAATAATAATCAATTTTGGAATAAGGCAAACAACATAACATAACATAACATAACATAACATAACATGATGTTAGGGTGGCACAGTGGTGTAGTGGGTAGCCCTCTCGCCTACCAGTAAAATGGGTCACCGGGTCAAATCCCAACCATGACACTACCTGCCTGGAGTTTGCATGTTCTACCTGTGTGGGTTTCCTCCAGGTGGTGTCTTTATTCAACCTTGTGGAAAAAGTAAGGCGCTGTGAATACTTTTCAGATGCACTGTATATAGGGTAACAAGTCCCTTTTTGGAATGCAATTTGGTGATGTCACTACTCTGCTGCCCACTGTTCTCCTTGCCAGAGAGGAAGCTGTACCTGAAGATTTGCAGTGCAAGGATCTCCCTGCATCTGCTTTATTCATTCTGTGGATCTGTGCTTCCTCCACCTCTCACCTGCTGCTTGAATATTTTCCCACCAGTCATCAGATAACCTGACACGAGGAAGCAAAGATAGCTGTCTTCTTCACACAGAAACCCAGTGCAAAGAAAGGCATGGTATGGGGGAAAGACCAACTGCAGGGAACATACAGGTAATACTGGTGACTGGTACTTTGCCCTATACAGTATTTGCCTTTCTGGCTGGGTTTCCACAGTACAGGTCCTCTTTAATATCCTCATTAAAACACTATTACAGTTGATACTTTTTAAAAACAGGATTGCTGCCTCGGATCTTTACTAGCTCACAAACAGGAATATTTTAAAAGATAAAGAATTTTACGCTTGGAATCCGAGCACATTGCTCTCTGCATTTTAAATAGCATGTAGGCAAGAGAGACAGAAATATTTAGCATTTTCAAAGTAAAATTATAGCCTGAAAAGTTATTTTCTCCTGGGGTTGTAAGTATTTAAAATTTCCCAATGTTTATCATGCAAGAATGTAATGTATTATGGACTGTATTTGTCTAGACTCCAGGCAACCTGCAAAAATATACTTGTGAATGATCTTACCTATCAAAGGATTTATAAGGGTTTGTAAAGATGGACAAATCCAGCACACTTTCTGAGGCACATAGCGTACAAAAAATTCAAGTAAGCAGCTACAAATACTGCAGCCGCTGACTTTTAATTACCAGACATTTACCAGTCCAAGGATCTAGCTCTGTCTTCACCCAGGCCACTCCCTCTCCAGTTTTGAGTCCCTGACACCGCCATGGTGACTGGGGGAAGCTGGCTGTGACTTCCTGCAGCTTCACAGCTGGCTTCCCACTGGGCATGTATGAGCCACGCTGTGCTCTGTGAATGGTCCCACATCCTCCTGGAACCTGTGGCGTGTCCCAGAAGTTTGTAGGCAGGGATGGGGGCTACTAAACTTCCATCTGAATTGGGAGAAAGTACCTGTCAAAACTAGGTACCCGCTCCCCCCCCCCCAAGAAAAATGTTTTCATTATTGTCAGAGGAGGGAGGGAGGAGGAGGAAGAGCAGAACTTTCAATTTTCAGTGACGTTCCGCTTTAAAGTGGAAACTAAAACTAGCCTTAAAAATGTCTCCTCCCCCCTCCATATTACAACACTGAGACTGATCAGGTGGTGACTGTTAAGGCAGGCACTACCACTTAAGGTCTGTGTATGTCTTAGCCCTTGTACACACGGTCGGAGATTCCGATGGAATGTGTCCTATTGGACCGTTTTGTCGGATATTCCGACTGTGTGTGGTCTCCATTTCCGTCGGAATATCCGACGGACCAACTTTTCCAACTTGCCGGTAAAATTTTCCGACAAAATGCTCCGATCGGACATACTCCGATCATGTGTAGCCTACTCTGATGGACAAAGTGCCACGCATGCTCAGATCAAATTCCTAGACCAAAGCTATTGGCTACTAGCCTGAACGTAGTCCCGTTCTAACGAAATAACGTCATCACGTTATGTACGATTGGATTTTGCGAAAACTTTGTCCGACCGTGTGTAAGCAACAGTTTCGGACAAAATCCGTCGGATTTGGTTGCCGGAATGTCTGATCATGTGTACAAGGGCTAAGTGTGCTTTTTGAGTTTCAGATAAAACAAGGAGGGTTAAAGTAGATTTTTTTATTTGGATAGACTAAGGGAGAATTATAACCCCTGGCACATCCATTTCACTTTGGGAGATTTCCCTTCACTTTCTGTCCCATAGCCAAAACAGGAAGTGAGGAGAAATCCCTCCAAAGTGAAGGCAACCTTTGTTGTAACCAGGGTCAGAACCAGAACTAAGATCTTCATTGGAAGATTTCCTCTCTATTGCTCTTTTGGTAATAACCCAATATTGTGATTTTCTTTCACATTCACCTTTGGTGATAATGGTAAACAGGACAAATAGAGAGGGTGAATCTCCCTAACAAGGGCACAGACAGCAATATAAATCTGGCATGGTACAGAACGATCCTGTCCCTCCCTAAAGCAAGGGGAGGAGTGTTTGCACCTGATTCATACCATTACCATGCTGCAGCAGTCCTCACCAGGTTGGTGAACTGATTCCATCATTCTCATTCCAAGCAATGGGCTTCCATATTTTAGTCTCCACCTAAACATGTCCTCTCAGTGGTGTACAAGGCCCTTCTTGCAAAACTACATTTTGATCTTCCAGAATATATGATTTAATGGACGTCCAACCTCAACGTGTAACTCACAGCAGAGGACTAGGAGAAGTCGTTAGCTCTTACTCACCATTTGTCTCTAGCGACTAAGGCCCAAGAGACAAATTTTAAACTTATCTCACATTGTTACTGATGTCCGACACTGTTCCTTTTTGGACCTATGCTGTCGATTCCATTCCACCAGGTTTATGGCAGGAATGCCCCCTATCCACGATTTTTGGGATTTGATCCTATGACTTTACATCATTGTTGCAGGGGCGAATGTTCCACTCCACAAGTCACTGTGCTACCGTGCTCTTTTTTAAATGTGTCAAAAAAGGCCTCCTTAGACATCGTTACAAAATACATACAAAATATAAAAAAGTTAATTGTATTCAAAATTCAGATATATCTGAAAACAATTGATGTGATATATAAATAATAATATATTATACACGTGTAAAGTCTAAAAGTGAAAATATAAATATCCAGCAGAAATTGTGATGAAAGTGATCACATCCATGCACACAAACGGTTAAGAGAGGAAAGTGTCTCAAAGGAAAGTTGAAAGGTCTTTCACCAGGTAATATCCTATAGGCTTACCAGATAGTCATGACCTTCTGGTGACAGGCAGGTCAGAATGCACATCTACCCCAGAGGGCTCATAGGAATCTTTGGCTCTGGTAAGCCTATAGGATATTGCCTGGCAGAGGACCTTTCAACTCTACTTTTAGACACCTTCATCTCTTAACCATTTACATGGGTGGATGTGATCACTTTTATCACAATTTTTGCTGGATATTTATATTTATTTAACTTTTGGACTCTGCATATGTATAATATATTTTTATATTGCTTTGTTTGCGGATATATCTAAATTTTTATTATAATTAATTTGTTCACTGTGTTTGAGATAGCACAATATGTTCTTGTTATTGTTTGATGGCTTCAAGAACGAATATTCCACGGCATTAGCGCACAATCAAAGTTCCTTCTTTGAGTGGGTTACAGAGATGGATCACATTGGGGGGATGGAGTCCCTTTTGGCATGTGAACTGGATACATATGAATGATGGGAGTCATCCGAGCTACAAGACGTCTTTGTAGGACAGGGGTAGGCCCTGTCTCTAGCTTGATGTCGTATGACGTTTCTTCTGGTTGTCCACCCCTGGCTATACTAGTTTATCTCTTTCTTCCTTCTTCACTCGCTGTTTCCTACTATTCGTTTTCCTCCTGCCTTTCCCTCTCCCCTACCCTCCCCCCTCTATGACTCATTTGTTCGAGATTAGGGACCAATTGCATACAGATCATGGTTCCCACCAGTGCTGTGTGGCTGTAGCTTGCAGCTTGCTCACATCCCTGGCAAGCCTCCCAATTGGTGCTGTTTGGCAGTCTATGCCCTTCTACCTACTTCCGGTTTTACACCATATAAACACTGCCCATCCAACCAATCAGGCTCCCCAGATAAAGGCACCCGGCCGTAACGCGTAGGGTTTGGCTGAGACAGACGTTTGTCACAAAGGACATGTGAGAAGGCGTTGTGACGCTGACCTGTTACGATTTTTTACTCTGCTTGTTTAAACTGTTACATTGTAAGAGACCACCCTTAGTTGTTTAATAAATTTACATATCTGGTCTAAACATACAGCACTAGTGGAGGTTTCTTTCTCTTTTCCTTCTCTTAAGCCCCTTTCACACGGGACGGATCCGTAATGATCCGCCCTGTGATGATCCGCTTGCTCAGCGGGGATCGCTCTGTTTATACCTGCTGAGCCGGCGAATGGCAGGGCGGTCCCTGCACACTGTGTGGGGACCGCCCTGTCAGCTCTCCGCTCCTCTCCGTACAGCCTACCTGACAGAGCCCCCCAAATATCAAAACAATATTTGCACTAAAAACATAGCAGCTAAAAGCCAACTGAAGGGAGAGGAGGAGAAGCCAGCCTTCAAATGCTAGAGAGAGAGTCATATAGGGGATTGGCTTTAGTAACAACTCACCCACCAGACCGATACCTGCCCGCATCTGATTCCCCCTGCTGCCTGGACCCTCTGCTGGTCATAAAAGAGGACCAGTGGTACACCCTTATTGGCAGCCCTGCCCCTTGTGGAGGTTTTCTCTTCACCTCCTATCCCAGACACAAAAGGAAGAAAGAAACAACTTCCTAGGCATTTTAAAAAATAGGACTGATGTAACAGACTTTAACCGTACCAGTGAAGGACATCGAAAACAAAAATAATACTAATTGTCTTTACTACAAATTAGTTAAAAAAAACATTTTACAGGTAAAATCCATCCAGAATTGTATGGCTCCAATCAATTTGATTGGCCATTATTATGTAATTGATCTCTGTTAGTACAGTGTCAAGAGGTCGACACGTTTCACATCTGTGCTTCCTCAGGGCCTTACATTCTTGACTAAAAACAGAGATTCTGATTAGAGGTCAAATTGATTGGAACCATACAATTCTGAATTGATTTTACCTGTAAAATATTTTTTAACTAATTTGTAATAAAGATATTTAGTATTATTTTTGCTTTGATGTCCTTCACTGGTACCGTTAAACTCTGTTACATCAGTCCTATCTTTTAAAATATTACAAAGGATGAGGTACCCCTATAGCCCATACAACTCCATATACAACTTCCTAGGCAGTTGCACTCTTATAATAACGGGAGCTTCCAAATTCTACCATAGGCCCCCATTTTACTTTAACCCCACCTCCTTTTTTGAGACATACAAACTTAGCCCAGGCTGCATCCCTGGCCTGGTTCAAATATCAATGGGAACCCCACTCCATTTTTTTCTATTTTTTTTTTTATTAATATATACCCCCACAGCTGTGAGGGACTTTCTGTGTCATTTTGTTGACGATATATTGCCTCTATGCGCATATAATCATGTACACCATGTGGCTTTTAGTGCATTTTTTGTGCCAAATTCTATGCACTCAAACATTATGGATGTTTGTTCTAGCTTCTCAGAGTGGAATCTATGATATCCGGGATGAATTTAGCATTTTCTCAAATATGAACACCAACCTTCCTTAGTCTTAACCTTTTCCTACTATATCTGAAACTCAGACAAAGCTCTGGCTATAGATACACTTTAGCAGACAGTTGTAGAAAGGGCTAATACGGCCTCCATCATTATCTCTGGGACAAAAGCAGGTACAAATCTGCAATAATGTCCCCATAATCCTTGCAAATGTAAATACATGGATACCTGGAGGATATTTTTTTCTTTTTTATTATCAAACCTTGAGTTCCGCTATAACACCATTCATCTTTAATCAGAAGGGAGTTTATTTCTATGTAGCATATGTAAGTCAGTAATATATATTTGCTCAATAATATATTACTTTGAATCTCTTCAATCAGATAGCGCTTACATGTTTATGTATATTTAATGTGTCATGGGAAAAGACATAGCTTGAGGGGATTTGTAGATAGGCCTGAATGCAAATGGCATAATCCAAAATAAGAAGGATGTGTAAGTCTGCCTATAGCTGCAAGAACATTCTTTATAGATTGTACTATAAAGGTTGCAATTATTATAGCTGAATACATCTCATATATAGGAATATTTTGAGGAAAAATTTGAATGTTTTCGAGGTGGAAATAAAGGCAGCGGGCAGTACAAGTGGGCAGAAATCCATTTTCCTCCCTATATCCAGTTCTGACCTACTTTAACTGGGACTGAGTTCAGCTCATTAATTATATGCCGAGTAGTTATGCTAATTTTTGCTCTATTTGTGGGAAAATTAGCAGTTGATTATAAACAGCCCCTACAGTTTTAATATAACCACGGTGGGTAATAAATCCAAAGCAAACCGAGAGGATGACCCTAAAAGTGAAGAGGATTCACGTGTTCAGAAAGCAGGTCTTTGCTACATTTCAAACAAACAGGAAAAAGAAAAAAAGAGGAAAAGGGACTTTAAATGTTGCCACTAGAGTCCTGAAATAGGAAAGAAAAAGGTTCTCAAATTATATATATATATATATATATATATATATATATATATATAATATATATAATAAAAATATATTTAATTTATTATAATCATATTAAAAACACATGATATAAGAAAAAAACGTGAACATATTTGGAAAAAAACACTGTCCCATGTATAAGAACAGATATAATGCTGATATATGAAAATCGCATGGCTGGCCTAGAAGTAGATTACAAAGTAGTCCTAGAAGGTCCCTTCTGGCTGAAGGCCACACATACGAGATCAATGTCAGCACTGTGCTCTCGTATGTGTGGCCTTCAGCCAGAAGGGACCTTCTAGGACTACTTTGTAATCTACTTCTAGGCCAGCCATGCGATTTTCATGTGGCCTTCATGTGTTTTAATGTGATTATAATAAATTTAATATATTTTTATTATAATTTGAGGCCATTTTTCTTTCTTATTTCGGGACTCTAATGGCAATCTTTAAAGTTATTTTTTCCTCTTTTTTTTCTTTTTCCTGTTTTTTGTTCAATTACCATTGGATGTGGTACCATGCTCTGTAATACTTGTCTCAGATTTTCTTTGCTACATTTAAACCTACTGGATACCTACAAATCATGTTTGAGGGTGGTACAGTGGTGTATTGGGTAGCACTCCTACCTAGCAGTAAAAAGGGTTGCTGGTTCGAATCCCAACCATGACACTACCTGCAGGGTTGCTGGTTTGAATCCCAACCACCACACTGCCTGGAGTTTGCATGTTCTGCCTGTGCCTGTGTGGGTTTCTTCAGTGTACTTCTGGTTTTCTCCCACACTCCAAAGACATGCTAGTAGGTTAATTGGCTTCTGTTCAAAATTGGCCCTAGTATATGAAAGGAGACCTTGGATTGTGGGCTCCTTGAGGGTAGGGACCGATGTGAGTTTGCAATGTACAGGGATAGGGACAATTGTAGATACTCACTCTGGATGGGCTGGTGTCTTTATTCAACCTTTGTAACTATGTATAAAGGCAGGTGTCCCAATACTTTAGGCAATATAGTGTGCTGGGGTGCTATGCAAAATTAATACTTCAATGCATCTAAGCATGTCCCATGATTTCCCACAACGTATAGACATAAATCACCCTAATACGTTTGTATATAAAAGCTTTCTGCGCTACTAACAACTACATACAAATTATAAATGCAATCATATATGAGTAACTTATAGACCAATACTTTTTTTTAATTATTTTTGTTATTATAATTTACTTAATATTTTCTTAATTTTTTTAAATGCAAGCATTGTAAATACTTGAATACCACTTGCTACCAGCCTCCTGCACTTCCTGTACAGCAGAGCTTTGACTTGGAGAGAAAGAAGCAGTACGAGGATCTTGTAAGGTGTGTTGCAGAGAAAAGGGCATACTGATTGGAGGAGAAAGCAGAGTGAGAGTGAAAAAAGCTAATCAGGGTGCTGATTCTCTTAAACCGTCCATTCACATGGTGGGGGTTGGAGAGGAGACCTGTAAGTGAAAGTGAAACTTCAGAACTGAGAAAGATTCAGTAGACAGCACTTTAGTGGCAAAGCTTTTGGTAACTTGTGTCTCTCTCTCTCTCTCTCTCTTGCGCAGATTGGTGGTGCCGCTGTCATCGCAATGGGATTGTGGACCTTGCTGGAGAAAAGCAGTTATATATCTTTCCTTGCCTACAGTACTCTCTCAATATCCGCATACATTCTGCTATTTGCTGGAGGTGTGGTCATGGTAACGGGATTCCTAGGATGCTGTGCCGTGATTCGGGAAAAAAAAGCCTGTCTATTGTTTGTAAGTAGTGTCTGCTATAATAATTGAACCAGAGCAGAAGTGGGTGATATAGTCCAATATGAAAATGCATTGTTGGTTAACCACTGTTTTAACGTGGTTAGCCAATAATGCAAAAGTGATGGGAAGATGCAAAATTTTAAGTTGTCACTAGAACAAGAAGTGGGAGAGGAACTCTTCCAGTGATGATACCTCTGCTCTAGTGACAACTGCCCAAGGCCTCGTTCACATGGGGTTTACTAAAGCATACATCCGTGGAGTGTTGTGTTGACCCACACTATCTGCTTTCGGGGCCATGCACCCTCTTGGATTTCAGATTCAGGGCAGTGACTGTGTCCATGCAGCCGCTATATCCCTATATCCCGACTGCCTACATGGGGATGCATGAAACCACGTGGGTAAACATGGCCCTCTATGGGGGAAAGCTTTACTATGCCCCATGTGAATAAGGCCTAAGAGGGGATCTTCCCTCACTTTGAAGACATTACAACAGCACAGGAAGTGAAGGGAAATCCCTTTAATGGGGATCTGATGGCAAAAAAACTTTAACTATTCCCCAATCCCCCAGTGTCCAACCTGCAGTCCAAGGGCCACATATCGTCATTAGCACTTTCTGTGCGAAGTGTTAATTACATTGACTAAAATATGTTCACCCACTAAATTCCCGAGAAAGGCCGAGACCGGCTGCCGAGAGCTACCGAGCGCGAGATACACAGGACATCCAGATCTGTATCTCAGCGGCGCCATTTTTAAACGGCAAAGCTGAACATGAAACTGACAAGGCTGCAAATGACACTGACAAGGGTGCAATGATGGACAAGGCTGCAGATGAACACTGACAAGGCTGCATTGATGGGCATTTAAATGTAAGGGGTTTTTTTTTCCCTTAAACTTCCCTCCTAAAAGTTTTTTCCTTAAAATTCACCCCTAAACTTGGGGTGCGTGTTATACGCCGATAAATATGGTAAATTGAAATTTGGTGTCACTGCATTAACACTGCACTACCACATAAGAATAAGTAGGGGGCATCTACTACACCGCTGAAAGAAAAAAATAATTAAGAAAAGGCTTTTCTTATTTTTTTCCCCTAATATATAATGTTGGTAATATATTTAGGTAATATGTGAAATGGCATTGCAGCCTTATAAAGTTTACATTTTTTGGGGGGGATTTATATTTTAAAATTGCACTTCTGTTTAACAAGTGTCTGTGTCTGTAGTGCATGTTCAAACCTTAATACCATAAATAATAACATGTTATTAGATTTTTACTCCAGGAGAGTATAATGAGTTTGGCAATTCTAGAGAAATGCATTACAATTTAACTAAACCCATTTGATTTTAGTAGACTAAACTGTACTGGAGATTTTAGTCAACTAAAATATGACTAAAACGAAAACAATTCGGGTGACTAAAATACGACTTAAACTAAAATGGCAAATTAGTCAAAAGACTAAAATACAAGCAAAAATCTCATAAAGACTATAACTTAACCACTTTCTGACCGACTTCGAGCGTGTGCACGCTGGAGCTCGCCAACGGGTCCGGCGGACTCCAGTCCTGGAATAGAGAGCCAGAATTAGGATCTGTTCTTAAAGGGGAGGAGAGAGAGATCGGCTATTCCTAGTGATCAGGAACAGCGATCTCTCTCTTCTCCCAGGCAGCCCATCCCCCCATACAGTTAGAAAGACCTCCCAAGGAACACAGTTAACCCCTTGATCGCCCCTAGTTTTAACCCCTTCCTTGCCAGTGCCATTTATACAGTGATCAGTGCATTTTTATAGCACTGATCACTGTATTGGTGTCACTGGTCACCAAAACGTGTCACTTAGGGTCAGATTTTTCTTCCACAATCCCGCTAAAAATCGCAGCTCGCTACCATTACCAGTATAAACAATAAAAATGTCCCTAAATCTTTCCCCTATTTTGTAGACGCTATAACTTATGCGCAAACCAATCAATATAAGCTTATTCAGTGAAACTTCCGAATACATGTTTATCTAAATCAACTTGGACATTAAACTAGAATTTACTGAAAGACTCAATAACAAAGCAAGCAATAGCAAAGACAGTTTAATATTTTCTAATAGATCACAGGGATGATGAAACGGCATCCACTATAAAGTGGGAAGTATTGAGGGGAGTTTTGATCTCACATGGCACTAGAATGAAGGGAGAAAGGGCATTTATAATAACTTCTCTACTTAAGGAAATACACAAATTAGAAATAAAACATAAACTAAATGTATATGTCTCTATTTTTCAACTTCTCCAACCAAAGTGTGCTGAATTACGTTCCCTGCTTGATTGAGCCTTTTTTGAAGTATAGGGAATGCGCACAGCAAGTTCTTTATGAGCATCGTAACAAGTGCAGCAAGGCCTTAGCACACTCGATTTCTAAAAAACAATCTAGGTACTATATCTCAAAGGTTCGATGTCTGCAGCGATGTCTTGTGCACGCTTCAGAACAAATAGAATCTACCTTCCATAATTATTAATCTTTAATGTATAATTTAAAGGGGAGGGCCAGCTTTTTTTTTTTTTTAAGTCAGCAGCTACAAACACTGTAGCTGCTGACTTTTAATAAGCACACTTACCTGTCCAGGGTACCCGCGATGTCGGCTGACACATGTCCCGGCACCGCCATTCTATTTAAGGGAAACAGGAAGTGGAGCCTTGCGGCTTCACTGCCTGTTTCCTACTGCGCATGCACGAGTCACGCAGCGCTTTGTGAATGGGGAGCGCTGTGTTCTGGGACACATACAGTTCCCAGAACACACCACGCCCCATTCCCCAGAAAACAGCGTGAGAAGGAGAAGACCGAAGATCACAGAGGAATAGGAAGAGGCGGATTAGGGCGATCTGCCTAGCAACAGGCATTTCTGGTAAGTTTAAAAAAAAAAATCATATTTTTTGGAACATTTTAATGTAATTTTGTTTTTTAGTGTGGCCCTCCACTTTAAGAGACACAAATATATCAAATTCAGACAGTTTTAATGACACACAACTTTCTGATTATATTAAACATACAGCTTTACCATATAAAACAAAGGAAGAGGCAAAGGGTCTCTTGACCCATTTTTCACTAGAAGAAATTAATCAGGCCATAAAATCCCTAAAACAAGGTAAATGCCCTGGACCAGATGGGTTCCTGGGAGTTTTTTATAAACAGTATTGCAATGTCCTTGGCCCTATTCTTTGTAACCTATATGATAAAAAAAAAAGACTGTCCATTTACTAAGCAAACACAGGAGGTACAAATTACTGTTATTGCCCAAACAGAAAAGGATCCTACTCAATGTACTAGCTATAGTACCCTATATATATATATACCCTACATCCCTCTGAACATGGACCTAACTTTTTTTGCAAAAATCTTAGCTATGTGCCTACAAATGGTAATCCCTTCTTAATAAGCCTAGACCAGGTGGGGTTTGTCCCAAATCGAGAAGCAAGGGACCATATTTTAAATACAAGCTTTCTGATACAATATGCCCGGAAAACCAAGACACCACTCTGTCTTCTTTAACTAAATGCGGAGAAGGCTTTTGACCACCTGGATTGGAGATTTATGATAGCATCTTTCAAACAAGTAGGTCTCCCGATAGAATTTATACAAAAAATAATGGCTCTATACTCTACTCCTTCAGCGAAGATAAGGGTTAATGGGATATTGTCCCGACACATTAATACCTCTAATGGGACATGACAGGGTTGTCCGTTATCACCACACTTGAACATCTTAGCTATGGAAAATCTGGCTATGGCTCTTCGGTGTATTCTACCTATTCAAGGAATTCAGGTGGGCAATAGCTCTTATAAATTAAGCATTTTTGCCGATGATTTACTTATATACATATCCAACCCAAGAATAGCTTTTCCAAGCATATTGTATGAACTAGAACAGTTTGTATTTCATAGCAATTTTAAAGTAAATGTTACGATATCCAGATGTCTTAACCACTTCAATACAGGGCACTTAAACACCTTCCTGCCCAGACCAATTTTGAGCTTTCAGCGCTGTCGCACTTTGAGTGACAATTGCGCGTCATGCTACACTGTACCCAAATGAAATTTTTATAATTTTTTTCCCACAAATAGAGCTTTCTTTTGGTGGTATTTGATCACCTCTACGGTTTTTATTTTTTGCTAAACAAATAAAAAAATACAGAAAATTTTGAAAAAAATTTTTTTTTTTGTTTCAGTTTCAAAACTTTGTAAATAAGTAAGTTTTCTCCTTAAGGCGGCACTGATGGGCAACGATGAGGTGGCATGAATGAAGTGGCACTGATGAGCAGCACTGATGGGCACTGATAGGCGGCACTGATGGGTGGCACTGATGGGCGACACGGATGGGCACTCCTAGGGGGCACAAATTGGCACTGATAGGCTGATAGCTGGCACGGATTGCCATGGATGGGCGGCACGGATGGGCATGGATGGGCACTGATAGGTGGCACAGATGGGCACTGATAGGCGGCACAGATGGGAACTGATAGGCGGCATTGTATTATAATATACTGTACTAATGGATGCCAATCAGTGCCAAACAATAATGCATGCCAATCAGTGATGCCCATTGTGGGCACTGATTGGCATCCATTATGGGCACTGATTGGCATCCATTGTGGCACTGACTGGAATCCCTGGTGGTCTAGGGTGGCATACCTTGTCCTGGGCATCCCTGGTGGTCTGGTGGCGTCCCTGGTGGTCCAGTGTGGGCATCCTCGGGGGGGGGGGGGGCTGCGCTGATAATCGATCAGCACAGACCCCCCCCCGTTAAAGGAGTGATTGGACACGGCTGATCACGTGGTAAAGAGTCTCCGTCGGAGACTCTTTACCGAGATCGTAGTTGCAGGGTGTCAGACTGACACCCCGCAACAACGATCGCCGCGATGCGTGCCCCCGGGGGCGTGCAGCGGCTCAAAATCCTGATCACGTCATATGACGTCCGGTCAGGATTATGAAACCACTTTGCCACCGACATTTTGTTATAGGGCGGGCAGCAAGTGGTTAATATTACACTACTGTCAAGCGAGAAAGAAACATTGGAATCCAACTTCCCATTTCAGTGGGAACTTCACTCTCTTAAATATTTAGGCGTCAATATCGCCTCTACAGAGGATGAGATCTATGAATTGAACTACTTGCCTATGCTGAACCCTGTGACTAGCCAACTTCAGCTCAGAGAGGGGGAAACACTCCTGGTTAGGGAGAATGGCTATATACAAGATGGATATCTTACCTCGTTTTTTATATTTGTATCAAATGCTATCTATAACACTCCCAAGAGCGCTCTTCCGTTTATTGCGATCAAGCCTATTAAGATATCTCTGGCCCAACTCGACAGCTAGACTCCGCTATGACATTCTAGTAAAGCAAAAAACAGACGGGGGAGTGGATTTACCGCATATGGAATTATACTATATAGCATGCATACTGACTAGAATAGTGGATTGGCTTTATCACAGTTAGGGATGTGCTTCGTGTTCAAGTCGAACCCATGTTTGACTCAAATATCGTCTGTTCGGCCGTTCACCGAATTCCAAACATTGTAGGCCATTTGCGCCAAATTCGAGTGGTGCGTCACAGCCCATAATTCACTGCGGCATCGCAGTGCATTGCTGACTGCTGATTAGCCAAGTATGCACTATGGCCCGCATGCTTTGGCCAATCATAGCACAGAAAAAAGGGAGAGCCATTATTGGCCAAAGCCAGGGTGGTTTTGACCAATTATGTCTCAGGGGGTTTAGTACACGCACCACACTATATAAGGCCGCCTGCATGGCGGCCTTGTGTAGTGTGTTGCGGCAGTGATTAAAGACAAACAGAGAGAGAGAGAAACAGTGTCATTTAATTTGAGCTGTTTAGAGTAGGCAGGTGAGTCAGGTTCAGTTACAGTGTGTAAAGGATATATATGTTTTCCAGGTGTATTGTATATATATTTATACACTGTATTCAGTTTAGCTAGATCCGTTCCTGTTATTCTCTTCATAATATACTGACAGGCAGGGAGCTGCACTATTTTCACTTAGTGTACTGTGTTCTTTGCACAGTGTGCACCTAAAGCTTTACCTGAATACAATTGCCGGTGTTCTCATACAAATACAGGCAGGGAGCTGCAGTATTTTGTTTTAGTGTTCTTTGCACAGTGTGCACCTAAAGCTTTACCTGAATACAATTGCCGGTGTTCTCATACAAATACAGGCAGGGAGCTGCAGTATTTTGTTTTAGTGTCCTTTGCACAGTGTGCACCTAAAGCTTTACCTGAATACAATTTGCCGGTGTTCTCATACAAATACAGGCAGGGAGCTGCAGTATTTTTTTTTGTGTCCTTGGCATAGTGTGCACCTAAAGCTTTACCTGAATACAATTGCCGGTGTTCTCATACAAATACAGGCAGGGAGCTGCAGTATTTTGTTTTAGTGTCCTTTGCACAGTGTGCACCTAAAGCTTTACCTGAATACAATTTGCCGGTGTTCTCATAGAAATACAGGCAGGGAGCTGCAGTATTTTGTTTTAGTGTCCTTGGCATAGTGTGCACCTAAAGCTTTACCTCAATACAATTGCCGGTGTTCTCATACAAATACAGGCAGGGATCTGCAGTATTTTGTTTTAGTGTCCTTTGCACAGTGTGCACCTAAAGCTTTACCTCAATACAATTGCCGGTGTTCTCATACTAATAATACTACAGGCACACAGTTGATTCTGCTAGCTGCAGTATAATCAATATATATATATATATATATATATATATATATATATATATATATATATATATATATACGTCCCAGCTTTGTGCAGCTACATCTTCCTGCAGGCCATTTGTATGTCTGGAAGGCCATCAAGGAGAGACAGACAGTCATGAGCCAATAAAGAGGGCAAGCAGGCTCTGTGTGTAGATGCAACAGTGCTAGTCATGGGCATGGTGCATCCTCATCAGCACGTGCCCATGGGACACGCTTGCCCTTTTTTTCGGCAGCTAGCCGCGTTGAGCCGCAACATGCCGAAGACTTGGTAGAGTGGATGACCAAGCTGTCTTAATCCTCCTCATACTCTCTCACCCAGGCTCAGGGTACTTTGGCAAAGCAGCTGCCAACGCAGCCTCTTCCCTCGGCTCAATGGCATCAGTCACTCTTTCCCTAGCCCCACCTTGTCCTCCTGAGGAGTCCCCCGAACTGTTTGACCACAGTGTTGGGTACATTCTCCAGGAGGATGCCCAGCATTTTGAAGGCTCTGATGATGGTACCCAGGTAGAGGAAGGCAGTAACATGAGCCCAGAGAGAGGGGGTGCCCAAAAAGGACAGCAATCTGGCAGTCATGTTCCCCCAGCTGCAGCATACTGCCTGGTTTGCTCCAGTGATGAGGAGGGAGGGGATGATGAGGTCACTGACTCTACATGGGTACCTGATAGGAGAGAGGAGGAGGAGGTACATCTCCAATCAAGCAGGATGCCCTCCAGGGACCAGCTTAAGGGCAGCACACCGACTGCATCACACCACAGAGCTCTGCGTGTGCAGGGCGCTGCTCTCTCTGCGTGTTATTCCAAAAGTTCTTTGGTGTTATTCCAAAAGTTCTCTTTTGAGATGAGTGCATCAGATTGCACCGCTGCTATTTGGGACATATGTCTCAAGTGTATCTCGCGTGGCCAAAACATCAGCCGCTTGGTCACCACATGCTTGACCAGACATATGTCGACCTGTCATGCAGTTCGTTGGAAAGCGTACCTAAAAGACCCACACCAAAGATCAAAGCAGACCTCTCCTTGCTCCTCATCAGCTGTGATCTCCAACCCTACTATACCTTCAGTCCTCTCTGAAACCTGCACTGAGAGGAATGAAGGTGTAGAATTAGGTGTGTCACAGCCAAGTACTTGCGGGCAATCTGCTATCGGTACACCGACGTCAGATTGTACCAGACAAACTTCCCTGCCCCAGCTGCTGCACCACCTAAAGAAGTTCACTCCCAGCCATCCATATGCCCAGCTGTTGAATGAAAAAACATTTGTCATTGGGACAGAAAGTGAGGTGAAATCTTCTGAAGAGGTGCACAGACAGCAAAAAAAAAAAAATGTTACAGGGGTGATAACCCTTCCCTATGTTTTCCAAGAAGCTTAAAAATAGATTTTTTTGCCTGGAGCTACATTTTAAAAATTACAAACAGATTCTACTTAACAACAAACCTACAGTCCCTGTCTTGTTTGCACCTCCTGTATACTGCTGTTCATAGTATATAGGGCCTGGGAGCACCACACCTTTCCTTTTTTTAATTCATCCATATTGCCGTGACCAGACATTAAATTAAAGCCGCAAGTAGTTTTAAATGACTTTTATTCCTTTAAAATTATCATTTTGTGCAAGGACTGTTCTAAACACGGGGAAACACGCACCACTTTACAGGCATACTATAGACACCCCCCAAGTACAATATTTAAAGGAATATTTCACTTTTTTTCACTTTAAGCATTATTAAAATCACTGCTTCCGAAAAAACTGCAGTTTTTAAAACTTTTTTTGCATTGATACATGTCCACTGGGGCAGGACCCGGATCCCCAAACCCTTTTAAGGACAATAACTTGCATATTAGCCTTTAAAATTAGCACTTTTGATTTTGAACGTTCATGCGAACTTTCGGTTCGTTCGCAGGTTCTGGTGTGAACCATACTAGGGGGGATGTTCGGCTCATCCCTAATCACGGTAAATCAAAACAGTGGGTAACTATTGAGCAGAATATAACATCCGCTCCCTTGATCGCTCTTCCATGGATTAAGCCTGAATTTTCACCCCTTTAGACAAACATTTTCACCTCTAACATTATCTTTATTAAAAGTTTGGAATTCCACCATTTGAAAATTCGGGATCTCTTCAACCTCTGGCCCATTTTCTCCAATCATGGGTTACCCAGAATTTCCACTGGGTTTATCCTCATCTAGGTTTTTTACGATGGACAACTTTAGCTCCTTCACCAATTAAACAAGCACTTTAGTTACTGGCACGGCATATCAGAAATCTCCTGAGCAGGGGAGCAGGGCCTTAGATAATTTTTTTTCCTGGGGGGGTTTCAGGTCTTTAAAACTTAAAAGCATAATTTACACTTTTATGTTGGGGGAGTTGTGGTGTGCTAGTGTACTCATTAATAGAGCGAGCTCCTCCTAAGCTCCCTAGATTTTTTTTTTTGTTCAGCCCACTGGGTTGAACTAAAAAAAGCTTACCATGACCAGGCTTTAGATCTCATTCATATGTTCTAAATGGCCATGGAATGGCAAACATACCATGAATACCTACAGCCAGGATCCCAGATGTTCCAATTTTTGTCAGCTGCTCAGTCTGTTCCCCTGAGTGATGGGCTGAAAAGAGCAATTGCTGTTAACGTGTATTTTGACATTTAGTGTCTCCCATATTTAAGCTCCAGGGGACAAAGAAAAACACATTGGGATGTGGCCTGGTGGGAACCCGGACTGAGGTAGTCTCTCCCATTACTACTACATTACCATAAGACTCCGTGGATGTGCGGCACCAGGGATTTTTTTTCTCTCTTCCCTTCCTTGACTATAGGAGCTGGGATGAGCTCCATCCCTTGCAGACACTCCTGCAGCACATTCGGTATCATCTACATTACTTCCCACATTGATTGAGCCTGAGCGACACACTAAGAAACCATGGGTCACAGTGGTTACCTGCTGTTAGGGACAAATTTCTGACCCTGGATGCAGAGAGCTTTTATCCAAGGGCAAAAATGTATACCTACCTGCAGGTAACCACTGGATGTGCAGATATATGTGAATATATGTTTACAGCAGCAGACAGCCTTGGCTTTTTTCAGCCCATCACTCAGGGTACAGGCTGAGCAGAGGTTGGAACATCTGAGATCCTTGGAGCAGGAATTTGTAGTACACTTGCTGTACCATGGTCATGTATGATATATGAATGATACCCAAGACTGGATGTTAGCTAACCTTACTGTACAAGTGGAGCAGGTGCAATGGGCAACTTATAGTAAATTTAGTGATTTATTTAAACCTTAAAAAACAGTGTCCTAAGAAAGTTTATGAAATGTTTTAAGAGATGGAAAAAAAAAATTGTGCACTGCCTTCCACAAGATGGTGCCCTTTGCAGCTGGTCAATATGGTTTGCTTTTATTTAGTCTTAGTAAAGACTAAATAAACCCAGCTTTTGAACTTGTACCTACAAGTAAGCCTATAATAACTCTTACCTGTAGGTACAGTGAATATCTCCTAAACGTGGTGTTTAGGAGATATTTACATGGAAAGCAGCTGGTGATGTCAACGGTGCATGCACTCTGAAGGAACGGCATACCGCTTGGTTGTACTTCTCCTGGGTAGGAGTGCAGTTCGTTCTGCACTTTTGTGATCCATTTTTAGCCAACAGCCAGCTATTGCCCGCTGTCAGCTGATATCGCTCAGCAGGTCCAGGCTGTGGAATGATCCTAACTTTAAAGTCAGGACTCACCCAGATGCCTGGACCAGTAGCTCACTCAGCCTCTCAGTGAGCCTCGGAGACCCTGAGCCAGCTGCTCCTGCCCCCCCCCCCCCCCACAGCCTGGAATTCCAGTGAGCTTGGGGGGGGGGGGACAGGCCCAGGGACTGACAGTCACCACTCTTTGCTCATTAAAGGCAGAGAACTGAGTGATCAGTGGTCTTTAATTGCTCTGTTGTTGATCTTAGAAGCAGCTGGGGACAGATGCAACATTGGATCAATGCTCCATCCACCTAGGTAAGTATAATTAAAAAAAAAAAAATTATTTTAAAGGAAAGCAATCCCCCTCTCCCTCCTAAGAACTCTCCCTCCCCAAGCAAAGATTCCCACTGTAAAATATCTCCCTCCTCCAAAAATTAAACCCCCCTGTTTCTAAACTGACCCCCCAAAGCAAAAATATTTCCCTCAGTCAACACTATCTCCCCCTGCAAAGATTCCTAATTATGAAGAAAATCTCTCTTCATCCAATCAAACTCCCCCCCAGAAGCAAATCCCTGGCATTAACCACCCCTTGTAAACGTCTCTACAAGAAAATCCCCCTTTCTCCAAAAGCAAACCCACCCCCTTTCCTTAACTCCCCCAGGCTAGAATTCTCACTTTCTCCTCCCAAAACAGAAAATGTATGCCTCCCCACTTACCAGACCTCAGATTCAGCATGGCACATAAGTAGGAAAACTTCTGCATCCCCAGTCTCCCTTTGGGTGTGTCATATGATACCTCGAGGACGAGTCTAGGAGTTCCCTCATCCGCGCACAGTCAATTGCCAGCATCTGAGACCTCGCAGTAGTTTAATGCTTTTCAGGGGGGCCCCTTATTAAACTGAGGGGATGGGGCACAATAGAAGGGGGGGCTGGCTTTTGGGGAGCCAAAAGTTTACATGCACTGTATCTCCACTGGAAAAGGAGGTACTACATGGATGGAGTAATGGTGCTGGGGGATATCAAGGGTGTATGGGAGAAAACAATCCTGAGAGGGGATCTGGGGTGTATAGGGTTAGCAATTCTTGGGATAGCTTGGGTGGCTATAGTGCTAGAGGTATCAGGGATGTAGAGAGGCCGCAGTGTAGGGGGTATCAGGGATGTAGTGGGGTCACAATACAAGGGGTATCTGATGGTATATGGTTACAGTGCGGGGTACAGTGTGGGGGGGGGGGGATATCTAGGGTGTAGATTAATTAATTAAATTAATTGAATTGTTTATTTTAAAAAAACAAAAAAACTTTAGTGTCACTTTAAGCTTTACAATCACTTTAAGTCTGGGTCAGGCTATGCAGAAGATTAGAGGGAAATAATATAAAGTCAGTTTCACACAGTCATATCAAATATATTTAAAACTGCATTGAATGTTTTAGTTTTTGTTTTTTTTAAGATTACATTACTTTATTTAATGGAATTTTATATGGCTGCTGGAGTTCAGCTTTCATATTTCACTTCCAAGGTCCACTGCGGCACATTGTGATCGAAAAAAAAAAATTGAATTCTGTACACAAGAATTTTTTACAAAATAAGAAAATAACATTTCTTACAAAATAAGAATACAAACTCAAAACTTGAAGTGTTTGAAAAACAATTGCAAAAAATAAACATTATATTGTTCACCAAGCGTTTTTTTTTTTGCTGGTCTAATTACCTAGCACACAGACCATTGTAATGACAAATAACTGCACCCAAGATCTAGCACAGTCCAAAAATAGGATGTGTCAACAATCTTTGTTTATTATATAAGTGAATAAAAATCTTTCCTTTCTGAGAAATGAGACAACTGTGCAGGAAGCGTAGCAGGGATCCAGCTCAATTGAAGCGACCCTGGAGATGAAGCCTATGTTATTGAACACAGATAAATACTGGAGACAAAGTAGCTGTGCATGAAATCTGAAAAGGCAATCAGTCACTCTGAGATGTGCTTCAAATAAATATATTTTCGGAATTATTACTTTTATTTAAAGCTAAACTTCAGACAAACAGTCAAAAAGACATATGCAAAAAATTCTTATTACCTGCCAAAAGGTTTCCAGCTCTGGTTAGCTAGTTTTGTAATCCAGACACTCCTGCCAGAGACTGCAGCCATGTCCTAAAATTCAAGAGAAAGCATCAAAACAGTTATAAGCACATCCCACTGCTTTTGTCTTCTGTCAGCAGATGTGCTCTGCAGGCTTCTGAAGCTGACCCTTGTTCCCTGTTACAGTCCAATGTGCAAGTTTCCCAAAATAAATGTATTATTTAACCACTTCAGCCCCAGAAGAATTTACCCCCTTCCGTACCAGAGCACTTTTTTGCGATTGGGCACTGCATCGCTTTAACTGACAATTGCGCTGTCGTGCGACATTATATCCAAACAAAATTGACGTCCTTTTTTCCCACAAATAGAGCTTTCTTTTGGTGGTATTTGATGGCCTTTGTGGTTTTTATTGTTTGTGCTATAAACAAAAACAGAGCGACAATTTTGAAAAAATTATTATTATTTTTTACTTTTTGCTATAATAAATTTCCCCCAAAAATATATAACAAAACATTTTTTTCCCTCAGTTTAGGCCAATATGTATTCTTCTACATATTTTTTTTTTTTTTTTTAAGTTTTATTTATTGCTTTTAACACAACAAGTATACACAAGACCCAACGGGCCACACATACAATTAAACTATTTACATTACTTCAGCATTGACTCTCTCCGCCTTCCATCCAGACCGTCACTCAGTGAAGATTACACAGTAATAATAAGGCCACCTGTTTTTAGTAACAGTCAATGGTACAATATGTCTGTCAATTACCTACTATACGTGCATGCTACTAGGTGCCACTCAACACGCTACCGTAGTTTCACTATTCATCCAACTCCCCCACACTTTATCAAATTTCTGCGGTATGCCCCAACTAATGTATGTGGCCTTATATAAAGGTGCAGCCCTATTAACCACACCCTTCCACGCTGATACAGCTGGAGGACTGGGCTTTTTCTTTTTTTTTTCCACAAAATTTTTATTAAGGTAAAGTAGTCATACAGAGAAATACAAACAATGGAGTAAGTATAGCATCAGAATATACATGGCACACTAAGGCATTAAAGCGTAGATAAACAGTTAATAGATTAACAGCTTACTCCAGAATTTAACCAATTTCCAACCGTGGAAAGAATCACATTAAAGCTCTTAGTTACTGATATAGTTGAATCTAGAATCAACCTTAAAGGTGCATTAACTAGAAAGGAGGGAAAACTAAGATATTCTGAGCCATCGAATGGGAAAACAGATCAAGCAGATATACATATTAAGGGGGAAAGGAAGGGTGGAAAAGATAAAATTTAAAGGGTAGGGGAGACACTGAGAAGGGTATAATCTAGTGTATGAGAATTATTTAACCAAATTGTGAGGAGTAAGCGTCAGTAAGTTTGAAACGGCGCCAGTCCTGCCATATTTCTGAAAATTTTGTGACTGTGTCATTGGATATGCTAATTAGTTCTTCAATGGTTTCGGTGTTATTTAACCACTTGCTTACTGGGCACTTAAACCCCCCTCAGTCCCAGACCAATTTTCAGCTTTCAGCGCTGATGCACTTTGAGTGACAATTGCGCGGGCATACAACACTGTACCCAAATGAAATTTTTATCATTTTTTTCCCACAAATAGAGCTTTCTTTTGGTGGTATTTAGTTACAGCTCGGAGTTTTATTTTTTGCTAAACAAACAAAAAAAGATGCAAAAAAAAAATAAAAAAAAATCATGTTTTAATAGTTTGTTTTAAAATTTTGCAAACGGGTCATTTTTCTCCTTCATTGAAGTGCGCTGATTAGGCGGCACTGATAGGCTGCATTGGTGGGCACTGATGGGCTGCATTGGTGGGCACAGATGGGCTGCATTGGTGGGCACTGATGGGCTGCACTGGTGGGCACTGATAGGCATAGTTAAGGCGGCACTAATAGGCACAGATAAGGCGGCACTGATGGGCAAAGATGGGCACAGATAAGATGGCACGGATGGGTGGCACGGATAAGTGGCACGGATGGGTGGCACGGATGGGCACTAATAGGTGCCACAGATAGATGGGACTGATGGGCACTGATAGGTGGCACTGATAGGTGGCTCTGATAGGTGGCACTGCTGGGCACTGATGGGCGGCACTGCTGGGCACTGATGGGCGGCACTGCTGGGCACTGATGGGCGGCACTGGGGTGCAGCACCTTTGAGGCAGATTGGGTGGCACTGTGGGTGGCACTGTGGGGTGGCACTGTGGGTGGCACTGTGGGTGGCACTGTGGGTGGCACTGTGGGCACTATGGGCACTGACAGGGGGCACTGACGGGGGGCACTTACTTTTTCTTTTATTTTACTTCAGGATGGCACTGCGGGAGGCAGGTGGGCACAGGCAGGTGGCAGGTGGTCCCTTGTATTGATGGCCGTGATCGGGACTGATGTCCCGATCACGGCCGCCGGTGATCGGCTTTTTTTTTCTCTCCTCGCGCTGTCAGCGCGAGGAGGAATAATAGCCGATTACCGGCTCCGTTCTATCACATGATCAGCTGTCATTGGCTGACAGCTGATCACGTGATAAGGGGTCGGGATCGACCCCTTACACGGATCGGTGATCAGGCGAGTCTCACGGACTCGCCGATCACAGAGCGCGCCGCGCGCGCCCCTCAGGGGGCGCGCAGGCCGCTCGTAACCAGGACGACGTCAATAGACGTAGTCCTGAAAATGTAGGTCCGCGCTAATGCCGTCATTTGGCAATAGCGCGGATCTGAAGTGGTTAATCTACGGAACCATTCCGCTATGGTTGGTACTGTAGAGGATCGCCAATGACATGGGATGCATTGTTGCGCCGTGTTAATCATGATCATATTGAGTGATTTAAAGTAGCGTGTCCTGGGGATTTTGGTGTAGTGAAGTAGGTAGGAAGCAGGGGAAAAATTATTGGATTGGGATGTTACAGCAATTATGGTGTCATGGACAGATCTCCAGAAATTCTGAAGGGCGGAACACGACCACCAAATGTGAAGCATGGTCCCTTCCGCCTTGCCACAGCGCCAGCATAAGTTGGAATTATTATCTGAGAATTTGTGAAGCAGGGAAGGGGTTCTATACCATTTGGAGAGAATTTTGTATCCTCCTTCCTGAACCGCTACATTAAGGGATCCTTTGAGAATATAAGTACAAATGGTTTCCCACTCAGAATCAGAAAGTTTGATAGCTAGATCTTGCTCCCATGAGGAGTAAGGCTTGCTGGAGAACGCTGAATCGCCCATGAAGAGATATGTGTACAGGATGGAGATGAGATGTCTTTGTGGTTCGTGTTGTGTACAAAGGCTTTCTAGGGTGTTCAGATCTCTTGTCCAATAGTCTATATTATGTCGTCCAGTCAAGAAGTGTTGTAGTTGTCTATACGTCCAGTCGGAGATGTGGGTAGGGGAAGCCGTGGTATTCAAATCAGCCAATGATCTGAAATTCTTTCTCCTGTCAAAGAATTGCCTAGCAGTAAGATCTGTGTGGGGCCAGGAGTTGGCCAGATAAATAGGACTCTTGCCTGGTGGAAAATCGGGATTGTTTCTCAGTGGGGTAAGAGGACTCAGCCATGGGTGCGGATATAATGTTTTCAATGCCTTGTGAATAACAGACAGTGTGGGCCCAATCAGCGGATGTTGCTTGTGCTGTATCGATATATGGCGTGGATTTATCCAGGGCAGTGATCGAAGATTTTGTGTAGAGACAAAGTGTTCTAGAGGTACCCAATCTTTTACATTTTGATGAACATTCCAGTCTACAATCCTGGCAAGATGTGTGGCCCAATAGTATCGACGTAGGTCAGGAAGGGCAATTCCACCTTTGGTTTTTGGAAGGGTAAGGCGTGTAAAACTTATTCTTGGCCTTTTATTTTGCCATATAAAAGCGGAACATACTTGACGGAAAGAATGGAAAAAGGACGAGGGAATATTGATCGGAATCGTTTGTACTAAGTAAAGGAAGCGTGGAAGAATAGTCATTTTAAGGAGTGCGGCTCTACCGAACCAGGACACTTGTAGAGCTCTCCAGTTCTTAAGGTCTGATTTGGTGTTTTGCAAAGTTGGGAGAAAGTTTTCCTTAAAGAGATTGGAGAGGGACGTCGGAATTTTAATTCCCAAATAAGTGATTGAGTGTTCAGCCCAATTAAAGGGGAAATTTGCTTTACATTGCGTTACCATCTCTGCGGGGAGAGTTACATTCAGGGCAATGGATTTGGAGTAATTTATTTTAAGATTGGAGATGGATTGGAACATCTCCAAGTCGGAAAGAAGATTGGGGATGGAGATATGCGGGTTGGTTAAGAAAAGAAGAATGTCATCCGCAAAAGCTGCTAATTTATAAATGCGGTTATTGATTGAAACGCCATTAATATCTGGATTCAATTTTAGTTTATTGAGAAGGGGTTCGAGAGTGAGGACAAAAAGTAAAGGTGAGAGGGGACAACCCTGTCTCGTACCATTGTGAAGCCGGAAGGCGTTTGACAGGTGGCCATTGACCCGCACTCTGGCGGTCGGTTGGGAGTACAGAGCCCGAACATATGAGATAAATAAGTCCGGCAGTCCTATTGCTTTGAGGACCGAGTCCATGTAATCCCAGGCCACCCTGTCAAACGCCTTCTCGGCGTCCAGGGAAAGAAAGAATCCTTGTTTTTTGGTTGAGGTCAGCCAATGGTGGATGTTAAGCGCTTTAATAGTGTTATCCCTACCTTCCCGTCCTGGGATAAATCCTACTTGATCTAAAGAGATCAAAGACGGGAGAAGCGGCAACAAGCGATTCGCTAGAATTTTAGCATAAATCTTGACATCCACGTTAATGAGTGAAATGGGGCGGTAATTCGTGACCAGGGAAGGATCTTTGTCCTCTTTCGGTATTACTGTGATGTGTGCTTCAAGCATATGAGGGGGGGCATGGGAAGTGGAGGCGAAGGATTTATATGCTAGGAGAAAGCGGGGTCTAAGTATGTCTGTAAATGTTTTGTAATATGTCAAAGGAAGACCGTCTGGGCCAGGTGCCTTCCCTACTTTCATCTCTTTGATTGCTTTATCGAATTCTTCTTCGGATAAGGGAGTATTCAGCTTTTGGGCATTTTCCTGAGAAATACGCTTAGGGCCAAATTTGGAGAGAAATTCGTTAATCTTATGCTGTCTCACCTCCAAACTACTGGGCTTAGTGGGCCTAGAGGGAATGTTATAAAGCGTTTGGTAATATTCTTCGAATTTTTGGGCTATATCTTCATTGGAATTGTAAGCTTTACCCTGGTTATCAGTAATATGATGTACAGTTGAGTTGAGTTTCTTACTTTGCACTGCTCTAGCCAGAAGAGAGCCAACTTTATTACCCTTTTCATAAAAGAGTTTATTTCTTAAGACATATTGTCTCCTGATCTTCAGGTTAAGTTCTTCTAATAATTGTTTCCTGATTTGTGTCAGGGATTGATAGGTCTGTATTGCAAGTGTTTGTTTGTGCGTGGCTTCCAACACGCGAATTTGGGACATAAGTGTTTCTATTTTGGCCTGGCGTTCTCTTTTAAGAAGAGAGGATAATTTGATAAATTCCCCTCGGATTACAGCTTTATGGGCTTCCCATTGGAATAGTGTGGAGGTGTCAGGGATTTCATTAAGTCTGAAATAGTCTGTAAGACAAGTTTTTATGCTTGCCACGTTGATTGGGTCCTTGAGCAAGGCAGAATTAAGTCTCCACGTTTTAGATTTGGTTACAGTTTCGGGAAATTCCAGAAGAATGGATATTGGATGATGGTCAGAAAATGTCATAGGTTCTATTGTGGCCTTAGTCAAGAGGGGTAGGTCAGGTTGTGAGATAAAAAAATAATCAATTCGAGAGTATTTTTGATGAGTAGGGGAGAAATATGTATAATCTTTTCCCTGTGGATTCAGCGTTCTCCAGGAATCATGTAACAGGATGTTTTGGAGTTGCAATTTTATTTGTTTCAAAGCTTTGTATGGCAAGGCTGAGGAACCAGAGGAAGAATCTAAGATAGGATTCAGGGGGACGTTGAAATCCCCCCCGAGAATGAGGATGCCCGATGAGAAGGAAGACAAAAGATCACAGATAGAACGAAAAAAAGTAACTTGTTTTGTGTTGGGAGAATATATATTAGCAATTGTGATTGGTTTGGAGTGAATGGTCCCTTTAAGAAATAAGTATCTCCCTTCAGTGTCGCTTAGTGAATCTAGTAGTTGAAAGGGTGTGTTTTTAGAGATAAGGGTCGACACACCTTTTGTTTTGGAGTGACTATTCGTCGAATGAAAAACCGCGGGAAAATTTTTATCCGACAGCTTAGGAGTTTTGTCTGTCAGAAAATGTGTTTCCTGTGCAAATATTATATTCGCTTTCAATTTATGGCATTCTCGCAGGAACTGGGATCTCTTTTCCGGTAAGTTAAGACCTTTGACATTAATGGAGACCAGTCTCAGCGAGAGCGCCTTGGAATGTGTCTTGTATGAAGGGGAGTCCATTCTATCTTCAGATATGCGAGAGACGCGATAGAACACCCTAGAAATATAATGACAGGGGTCGACGAAATGACTAGCCAAAGGAGTTTATACTACGTTGTGAAAGAAAAACACTAGGAGAAAAAAGGGGACAAAGGAATCCGGGGGGTAAAAGGGTCAAAAGAAGGGGGGGGAGTACTAGTCTCGAAAGATCTTACACCCGTAGATTATATAGAAGTGCAGTCGAGACTAGTGAAGTAATCGATTTCTCGGAGGTTTGTAGCGAGAACCAGCTCGCTGTGTCCGATGCAGCAAATATAATGCAAAGGACTAAACCTAGACAGGTGTGAGATATTCCAAGAACTAATGGAAGTAAATGTGGTATGGCTGAACAAAATATCTCTGTGTGAAACGTCGTCTGGGTTATTGAGGAGAGTAAATACAAGATTAAGAAATGCTGACAGCTGAACGGAGGGAAGGGTATGAATGCTAAAAATGGAGGTGTGAAAAATGTAAGCTACCTAACAACAGTCTAGAATCTTGTCAAAACAGTTAGAGGAAACACCCAAAAAAGAAAAAAAAAAAAAAAGGAGTGTATATCGGCTAATGGATCTAGTCAGTATAAAAGACACTTCGTCTGCAGGCACGAGTAGGAGAGGCAAAACAGGATTGAGGATAAAGGGTGCAGACCTGAGGCCTAGTAAAGTTTATCTGGAAACTCTAATTGACGCAATCATGCATAGAACATTTTCAAGGCGAAGAGGTATTGAGAGATAGAAATAAAAACCCATGAAATGGAGCAAAACATGGAAGAAGGTTTACACAACATCAGAACTAAACCGATAATAAACTTCAATTTCAAACTAAAGTATTATTGTCATACTAAACAGGTAACTTGTGGCAATAAAGCAAAACTAGCTCTTTCCCAAATTGAACTAGAATAGTCTCGAGGACGAATCAAGGACCTATCATTAGCAATACTCCTATGGAGATAGTAATAGCAGAGTTGTAGGGGAAATGATAGACCGGGCTCAAAAAAAAAATCAAAAAAAAAAAGACTCAGCACGAAACTTAAATTGCATGTTTGTGACCCCCCCATTAAGAATAAGGGGAGAGCGTGAAAATGACCACATCCTAATGGGAAATAGAGGAGGTGTCGTAACACAAGACTCTTACAATGGTAGATGCTAACCATGATGTCAGTAATCTAAAATAGGACACAGTTGGATTCATTTATGCTTACCAAGTCACCCCTTACCCCGGGTATCCAGTAAGCATCTGAGTGATCCTCAAAAAATTAAATAGATCTCTTTGTTTCCTGGTAGTAGAGGACCCAATGTAAAGAGGGGCTTCTGAGCACAACATAAATCATGAAAACAGGAATCATAGTTTCCCCCAGTTTCGGTAACAGTTAAAAACTGGGGGGAGGGGTAATCCACAGGGACCACAGCGCATATTAGTGAAGGGGATGGAATGAAAACAAATGGTCCCCCACTTAATTGAGCAGCTCACTGAATACCCAAGACAGGTCTGGGGTAACATACAAAGCCTGGTTGGTAAGTTATGTGTACTCTCTAGCTAAGGAAAATGCCCATGAGACGTTGCATTGGGTCCATGTGAATTACACCTATGAAAGGAATATCATACTTTAAGAAAGAAAAATTTTTATCCCAACATAAAGGTTTGTAATGAGTACGTTAATAAAAATCCCAGAATAGGCTACAGAATAACAATCTCTGAGTAGCTTGAGATTTACAAAAAAAAAAAAAAAAGAAAAAAGGGGGAGCAAGTGTGCTAGTAATAAGTCCCGGAGACCTAATGTGGCCCGAAAAAAAACCCCCGAGTCAATAAAAAGAAAAAAGAAAAACGATGGGAAAGAGGTGTCAGTATATCAACAGAAGAATCCCATTTAGCAACTCCAAGAAAGGGTTTGGGCTTTTTCCATGAGAGCACTATCATTTTCCTAGCATAATATATTAGGATAGTCAGCAGGGTACGAGTTACTCTCTTTGGGGCTAGATTGTCTACCAGTCCCAAAAGGCACACTTCTATTGTGGGCTGTATAGGAATGGCAGTTACTTCTGAGATACATTCTGTGACCCCCTTCCAAAATGTTTGAGTGTTCGAGCAATTCCAAAATATATATTCCTATATGGCTGCCTACTGTCGTCTGACATTTCTTATATAGGTAAAGGGCAGGGACACCTGGCTATGTCACCTGGTGGCATAATCTACATAAAAGTGTCTGGTGAGGAGTATATCCTTTACTTCAATTTTTTTGTGTAGTAAGTGGCGCCTCCTTTTCCCATCTCACAAAGTTGAGACATATATGTGCGTGTATGTGCCGTTGTATACAGGATGTACAGTAGGTGAATTCTGCAATCAAAGAAATATGAACACATTGAAATGATGACATGTAGGGCTTGTATGCCCAAGCACACTGTTCGATTCCATTGTGTGGGGGATTGTGAATTACTATAATAAGGATAGCATCTGTTATAACAAATTACATATTTAAACGAATGCAATCACACGCATTGGTAGTTACATTTATAGATCACTTTAAATGCCAAAAAAAACATTTATAGCCAAGACGTGATACAATTAAGAAAAAGTAATGAAAAGTATGAACTATTGTTAAACACTGAAAACTAGAGTAATGCCCATACACACGATCGGAAATTCTGCCAGGAAAAGTCTGATGTGAGCTTTTGGTCGGAAATTGGGACTGTGTGTATGCTCTATCGGACTTTTGCTGGCGGAATTCCCACCAGCAAAAGATTGAGAGCAGGTTCTCAATTTTTCAGTCGGATAAAGTTCAGATCGGAAATTCCGACACGCAAAATTCCTACGCATACTCGGTTACAATTTGACACATGCTCAGAAGCATTGAACTTAATTTTCTCGGTTCATCATAGTATTGTACGTCACCGCGTTCTTGACGGTCGAAAGTTTAGAGAACTTTTGTGTGACCGTGTGTATGCAAGCCAAGCTTGAGCGTAATTCCATCTGAAAAACCATCCAAGTTTTTTCTGACAGAATTTCTGATCGTGTGTATGGGGCATAACAGGTTTTCTTATAAGACTGCCCTGTATTTGGCTCCATCTATCTTCCCATCAACCCTGACCAGCTTCCCTGTCCTTGCTGAAGAAAAGCATCCCCACAACATGCTGCCACCACCATGTATCAGGGTGGGGATGGTGTATTTAGGGTGATGTGCAGAGTTTTCTGCCACACATAGCGTTTTGCTTTTAGGCCAAAAAGTTCAATTTTGGTCTCATCTGACCAGAGCACCTTCTTCCACATGTTTGCTGTGTCCCACGCATGGCTTCTCGCACACTTTCAACTATGGCTTTCTTCTTGCCACTCTTCCATTAAGGTCAGATTTGTGGAGTGCACAACTATAGGTTTTCCTGTAGACAGATTCTCTCACCTGATATGTGGATCTATGAAGCTCCTCCAGAGTTACCATGGACCTCTTGGCCGCTTCTCTGATTACTGCTCTTCTTGCCTGGCCTGTCAGTTTAGGTAGACGGCCATGTCTTGGTAGGTTTGCAGTTGTGCCACACTCTTTCAATTTTCAGATGATTGAACAGTAGTGATGGCCGAACGGTTCGCCCGGCGGTCGTTTCGCGGCGAATTTCGGCTGCTCGCGGTCCGCCCGTTCGGCGGACTATTGGCGCCGTTCGCCCGGCGGACTTCGGCGTTTACTGTGTAAAAGAACTTTGACCTATGATGACACATCCATCATGGGGTACAGGACAGCCAATTGAGACATTACAGCACATGGACACTTGGACATTCCCCCTAACCTATAAATACACCCGATCCGGCCATTTTACATTCTTTCTTCTGTCACTATAGGGAGAGGTTGCTGTGTGGAGCAGGGAGAGATTACAGTGACCCAAATCGCTAGCTATTTGGTACACAAAAGTTATTTTCAGGACTGGTATAGGTGTTAGGTGTAGTTCAGGATAGGCAGTGCTGTGCTAGTGATTGTTGCAGCAGCCTGAGTGTCTTTTGTCAGTTTAGAGAAAGGGACAGGACGGTGTGTCTGCTGTAGGGACAGTCAGTTTAGTCATCATCATTAGCTGTTACTATCAGGTCCACAAAAGTGCTATACCAGTTATTGTTCCAGTAGCCTTTGTTTTTTCAGTTTATATAGGGTCAGGCAGGAAGCAGTGTGTGAGGCAGTGAGGGTCAGTTTAATCAGTAGCTGTTACTATTAGTTCCACAAAGGTTCTTTTCAGGACTGGTATCAGTGGTATGGTAATAGGCTTGTACACGTATAATATTCTTTCTTCCAAATGTAGAAAGAATATTATACTTGACTGCTGCCCTTCTGCTGCAGTCTGCTAATCATTCACAACCCACTTGTTCCACAAAGCTCCTTATAAGGACTGGTAACTTGATCTGTCTAGGGTGCTACAGTACATAGGGTTGAGTGAGGTACAGTCTGCCATTCTATAAGGACTGGTATCGGTCCACAATACATAGGGTTGAGGTGCACTACTGCTGACCGCTGCCCTATACTGCAGCAGTCCTTCATCGGTATAGGGACTGACGTACAGTCTGCTAATCACTCACACACAACCTACTTGGTCCACAAAAGTCCTTATAAGGACTGGTAACTTGGTCTGTCTAGGGTGCTACAGTACATAGGGTTGAGTGAGGTACAGTCTGCTATTCTAGAAGGACTGGTATCAGTCCACAATACATAGGGTTGAGGTTCACTACTGCTGACCGCTGCCCTATACTGCAGCAGTCCTTCATCGGTATAGGGACTGACGTACAGTCTGCTAATCACTCACACACAACCTACTTGGTCCACAAAGGTCCTTATAAGGACTGGTAAGGTATAGGGTACTACAGTACATAGGGTTGAGTGAGGTACAGTCTGCCATTCTATAAGGACTGGTATCGGTCCACAATACATAGGGTTGAGGTGCACTACTGCTGACCGCTGCCCTATACTGCAGCAGTCCTTCATCGGTATAGGGACTGAGAGTTTTGTCACAGGGTCATTTAAAAAATGACAGGCAGAGGAAGAGGCAGGCCCTTCCGCAGAGGTGGTAGGGGTAGGGCAGGAGCAACAGGCTTGAGCCAAAGTGGGAAGTTGCAGAAGGTGCGTTCAATTACTTTAAAGGACGCACCAGACTTGGTTGAGTGGCTCGCTCAGCCTTACTCTTCTGCACCCTCCTCATCCTCTCGATCTGCACCCTCTTCTTCACTCTCTGCTATGTGCACCCCCAAAAGACACTACCACCAACAACACCACCACCACCACCACCACCACATACCTTTCGCTTGAGTCACAGGAATTATTTTCCGATCCATATCAAGGGGACATTTCTGATGCGCAGCCACTCTTGGTATTGGATCAGGAAGAGGAGGTAGCAACAACCGCTACTCAGCAGTCTGACGACAGTACCCAGATCAGCCCAAGGAGGAGGTTGGTCCCCAGTGTTGCTGCCTACTCCGAGATCTCTACTTATAGCGGTGGGGAAGGTGACGTTGATGATGACGTGTCTAGTGATGTCACATGGGTGCCCACAAGAGAGGAAGAGGAGGGGAGTTCAGAGGGAGATATGGACCAGCAGATAGGGAGGAGAAGCAGCAATAACTTACATTGCACAGGAGGGACAAAGCAGACTGCAAATGTATCAGGAGCGAGTCATTGACCATGTACGGTCACATCTGGCGCTCCCAGGACACCGGCACATGGCTCCGCAGTGTGGGCTTTTTTTAACGTGTCCGCTGCTGACAATAGCGTTGCCATCTGCAATCTTTGCAGTCAACGCATTAGTCGCGGTAAGCCCAACACTCACCTAGGGACGACCGCCTTAAGAAGGCACATGAGCAGCCATCACCGAGCCGAGTGGGAGCAACGGAACACACAAAGCCACACTGCAGGCTCTCACCATCCAGCCTCGTCTTCTACTTCTCCTTCTCCTCTCTCCTCACAATTGTCCTCCACTCCACCTTCCATCACGCCAAGCTCACGTTTTTCTGCAAAAAGGCAGGCTTCCATGGGCCTAATGTTCGAGCGTAAAAAAATTATGACGCCGGATAACCCTCTTGCCCAACGGTTGACGGCTGGCTTGTCAGAACTCATAGCCCGCCAACTACTGCCATATAAACTGGTGGACTCGGAAGCCTTTCGCAAATTTGTGGCCATTGGAACACCACAATGGAAGGTCCCAGGAAGGAAGTATTTCTCAGAGAAGGGCATCCCAGAGCTATATGGCCATGTTCAGCAGCAAGTGAATGTATCTCTGGCACACAGTGTCGGTGCCAAGATACATCTGACCACAGACACGTGGTCTAGCAAACACGGGCAGGGAAGGTATATCACTTTTACTGCCCACTGGGTGAACCTTCTGACGGTCGTCAAGCATGTAACCCGTGGCACCCGTGTAGATTTGGTTTTACCGCCACGGATTGCATGCAGGCCTGACTCTTCTTCTCCTCCTCCTCCTACTCCATCCTCCTCCCTCTCCTCCTCAGCTGACTCCTCCTTTTCCGCTGCTAGCGTCTCTTCCGCTGCGCCGCCCAAGCTCCCCAGAACCTATTCGACATGCCAGGTGAGACGTTGCCATGCCGTGCTGCGTCTGTTGTGCCTGGAAGCCAAGAGCCACACTGGCCCGGCACTCCTTTCAGCTTTGCGTTCACAGGCAGATCAGTAGCTAACACCCCTCAATTTGACAGCTGGTAAAGTGGTGTGTGACAACGGTGCCAATCTGCTTAGCGCATTGAAACAGGGCAAAATCACGCACGTGCCATGCATGACACACGTCTTAAACTTGGTCGTGCAGCGATTCCTTGCCAAATACCCTGGGGTCCAGGACATCTTGCGGCAGGCAAGGAAAATCTCGGCCCATTTCAGAAGATCTTACACGGCCATGGCTCGCCTTGCTGACATTCAGCGGCGACACAATCTGCTGGTTATACGTCTTATTTGCAATTGCCCGACGCGATGGAACTCAACCTTCTATATGCTTGATAGGCTGCTCCAGCAGAAACGTGCAGTTAACATCTACCTGTATGAACTCTGCGGCAGAACCGGTTCTGGGGAGATGGTTTTTTTTCACCGCGCCAGTGGCTGCTCATGCGCGACGCATGCAGACTTCTGCGCCTATTTGAGGAGATCACCAAACTGGTCAGTCGCAGCCATGGCGCCATCAGTGACATGGTACCTTATGCCTTCTTTATGGAGCGTGCATTGCGTCGTGTCATTGATCAAGCTGTGGAGGAGCAGGAGCGGGAAGATGAGGAAGTCGCAATGCTGGATGAATTCCCAGGGGTGGCTACTCTATCTGAGACAAGTGAACAACAGGAGTCTGAAGAGAAGTCAGAGGAGGATGGTGCCGGGGCGGATGAGGAGGAGCAAGAAGAGCATGCTTTAAACCTTTCTGGGATCCCTGTTGTGCATGGATGGGGAGAGGAGAATGAAGAGGACGACATTATCCTGGATGATGAGTAGGAGCCAGGCCACCACACCGCTTCCACTTTAGTGCAAATGGGGGCCTTCATGCTCCAGTGTTTTAATAGGGACCCCCGTATAAAAAGCATAAGGGTCAAGGACCAGTACTGGGTGGCAACGTACTTAGACCCCCGGTACAAACACAAAATGGCGGAAATGTTACCGCCGTCACAGAGGGCTGTCAGAATGCAGCACTTCCAGGCCTTGCTTTGAGAAATGCTGCATTCTGCTTTTGCGTGCGCTGGCAGAGGAGCAATTCCCACTCCCAGAGAAGGAGTTGCGGGTACCAATCCAACAACGCCTGCAAGAAGAGGCCGGTTTGAAGATGTGTTGGTGACTTCGGATATGAGGTCATTCTTTCAGCCGACCCATCGTCAGGTGTCATCCGGATCCAGCATCAGGGAACGCCTAGACCGCCAGGTGTCCGACTACATCGGGTTAACGGCCGATGTGGACGCTCTGAGGAGTGATGAACCCCTGGACTACTGGGTGGGCAGGCTTGACCTCTGGCCAGAGCTTGCCCAATTTGCAATCGAACTGTTGGCTTGCCCCTCATCCAGTGTCCTGACCGAAAGGACGTTCAGCGCAGCAGGGGGGATCGTGACCGATAAGCGTACTCGCCTAGCTCACGACAGTGTTAACTACCTCACATTTCTAAAAATGAATGAGGCATGGATCTCGGAGGAATTCAACACATGTGACCAGTAGACCATGTATATGTCTATAAACAATTTTTTTAATCGAGCACAGAGACCTTATTTCTTCATTTGGCTCACTTCCTTGTCCAAAAAAAGCACACCGTACTATATGCCCGTACCCTCCTCTTTGAAGAGGTTGAGCGGTGTCATATTTCTACTGGGGCTGCTTATTATGAGGGGCTCCCACCATCCCTGTGCTGTGCTGACTTCCTCCTGGGGCTGTACCTCTGCTGTGCATATTTTGAGGTGCTCCCACCATCCCTGTGCTATGCTCATTATGAGGGGCTCCCACCATCCCTGTGCTATGCTCATTATGAGGGGCTCACACCATCCCTGTGCTATGCTGACTTCCTCCTGGGGCTGCTTACGGTGCAGGTGTCAGTGCTGTATATCACGGTGCTGATGTCAGTGCTCTCTATCACGGTGCTGCTGTCAGTGCTGTATATCACGGTGCTGGTGTGAGTGCTTTATGTCACGCTGCTGATGTCAGTGCTCTCTATCATGGTGCTGCTGTCAGTGCTGTATATCACGGTGCTGGTGTGAGTGCTTTATGTCACGCTGCTGATGTCAGTGCTCTCTATCACGGTGCTGCTGTCAGTGCTGTATATCACGGTGCTGGTGTGAGTGCTTTATGTCACGCTTCTGATGTCAGTGCTCTCTATCACGGTGCTGTTGTCAGATCACTCTATTACGGTGCAGGTGTCATTGCTGTATGTCACGCTGCTGATGTCAGTGCTCTCTATCACGGTGCTGCTGTCAGATGACTCTATCACGGTGCAGGTGTCATTGCTGTATGTCACGCTGCTGGTGATCATCTCCTGCACCCTCTTCTTTGCCTACCCTGGTCCCTGACCTTCCCTCTCCTCCATTGCCTTCATGCGCTCCACAGTCCTGAATTGTCACAACAATTTCCCATATAAAAAAAGAATGCTTGTAGTTGTCGATCCCAGATTCACCTCATACATGTGTTATGTCTTTGGCCATGTGGTGGGACTATGTTTGCACAGCTATTAATTATTTTGTGGCTGCAAATTTGACCTGTAGGTTTGCAAAGTTCGCCTCCCATTGAAGTCAATGGGGCCTGCCGCGAACGTTCCGGTTCGCGAACTATCGGCCGCGTTCGGGAAACGTCCCGTCGGAAGTTCGTCCATCACTATTGAACAGTGCTCCTGTGAGATGTTCAAAGCTTGGGATATTTTTTTATAACCTTGGTTGTGGCATACAGCTCTGAAGGAATGGCATGGGTATGCCTTTCCTTCAGAGCACATTTGCCGGATGCTGCTCACTACAATATCTCCTGACGGTGCACGTTTAGGAGATATTAATTTTACCTACAGGCAAGCTTTATTATAAGCTCACCTTTAGGTAAAAATAAAAGCAGAGAGTTAACTACTACTTTAAGAGATTATTTTTGTATGGGATATGTTTTACAGCAGAAAGTAAAAAACATTGTTTTTTTACACAATTGTCAGTCTTTTTTCTTTCATATAATACACAAAAAAAACCCAGAGGTGATCAAATACCACCAAAAGAAAGCTCTATTTGTGTGGAAAATAAACATTTCTTTGGCTACAGTGTTGCATGACCCCGCAACTGTCGGTTAACCACTTCAATACCCGGCCATAGACATATGACGGCCACAGATGGGATCTCCCATCCTGGGTGGAAGTCATATGACGGCCTCAGTATTTAGCCTGATCCCTGATACATGTGACCGACCATGTCCAATCACAGCCGGTCACATGTACTGTGCCGTTATAGGGCGAATGCAGAGTGCCGATCGGGGATGCGGCTTGTCACCCTGACACAGACCAACCCCGATCGCAGTAAAGAGCCAATGAAATTGGCTCTTTACCACGTGACCGGCTGTGTCCAATCACAGCCGGTCACAGAATGTAAACAAACCGCGGTAACGAGATGTTACCGGTTTCTCCTCCTCACACACTGATCGTGTGTGAGGAGGAGATTGTGGTAACATCCCGTTACTGTTCAGTGTACACACCAACCACACTGATTACCCCCCCCTCCCCAATAAAGAGGACCTGTAACCACCCATCAAAGTACCTGTCATCACCCATCAAAGTACCTGTCACCACCCATCAAAGTACCCGTCATCACCCATCAAAGTACCTGTCATCACCCATCACAGCCCATCTGAGTACCCGATTACCTGGCAGCCCATCTGAGTACCTGAGTACCTGTCCCAGCCCATCTGTGTACCCGAGTACCATGCCCAGCCCATCTGAGTACCCTAGTACCTGTCCCAGCCCATCTGAGTACCTGAGTATCTGTCAGCCCATCTGAGTACCCGAGTACCTGAGTACCTGTCAGCCCATCTGAGTACCCGAGTACCTGTCAGCCCATCTGAGTACCCGAGTACCTGTCAGCCCATCTGAGTACCCGAGTACCTGAGTACCTGTCAGCCCATCTGAGTACCCGAGTACCTGTCACAGTCCATCTGAGTATCCGAGTACCTGAGCACCTGTCAGCCCATCTGAGTACCCGAGTACCTGTCCCAGCCCATCTGAGTACCCGAGTTCCTGAGTACCTGTCCTAGCCCACCTGAGTACATGTCCCAGCCCATCTGAGTACCCGAGTACCTGTCCCAGCCCATCTGAGTACCTGAGTAACTGTCACAAGCCATCTGAGTACCCGAGTACCTGTCACAGCCCATCTGAGTACCTGTCACAGCCCATCTGAGTACCTGTTACAGCCCATCTGAGTACCTGAGTACCTGTCACAGTCCATCTGAGTACCCGAGTACCTGAGTACCTGTCACAGCCCATCTGAGTACCTGAGTACCTGTCACAGTTCATCTGAGTACCCAAGTACCTGTCACAGTTCATCTGAGTACCCGAGTACCTGTCACAGTTCATCTGAGTACCCGAATGCCTGTCACCAGCCCATCGGAGTACCCAAGTTCCTGTCACCAGCCCGTCGGAGTACCCAAGTACCTGTCACCAGCCTGTCAGAGTACCTGAATACCTGCCACCAGCCAGTCGGAGTACCCGAGTACCTGTCTCCAGCCCATCGAAGTACCCGAGTACCTGTCACCAGCCCATCGGAGTAACAGAGTACCTGTCACCAGCCCGTCAGAGTACCCGAGTACCTATTTGCAGCCCATGCCTCATAGAATACACATTGGGGTGTTTGCTTTCCAAAATGGGGTCATTTTGTGGGTAATTCTATTGTCCTGGTGCTCCAAGACCGCCTGAAGGTACCACTTTCATGTTGGACCTCTGTATATGGCCAGGCTGTGTTAAAGTCTCACACATGTGGTATCGCAATACTCAAGAGAAGTAGCAGAATGTGTTTTGGGGTGTAATTTTTGCTATATACATGCTATGTGTTAGAAATATCTTATAAATGGACAACTTTGTGTAAAAAAAAAAAAGATTTTAATTTTCTTTTCACGTTTTCTGAAGACTTGTGTAAAAAAATGTACCACTCAAAAGACTCATAATGCTTCATAGAATATACTTTTGGGTGTTTGTTTTCCAAAATGGGGTCATTTTATGGGTTATTCATTTGTCCTGGTGCTCCAGGGCCTTCACAAATGTAATAGGTCGTTAGGAAATTAGAGGTGTCATTTATGCTCCTAGAACACCTGATGGCGCTCCCTGCATGTTGGGCCTTTGTATGTGGACACGCTGTGTAAAAAAGTCACACACATGTTGTATTGCCATACTCAGGATGAGTAGCAGAATGTATTTTGGGGTGTAATTTTTGTAGGGCTGTGAAAATTAAAGATTAATTCCTCTATTAATCATACATTTTTTTGATCGATCAATTTTTTTTTGATCGATCAAAATTCTTTTGACTGGTACTCAGCTCTCCGCCGACTTCCCCGGTCTTCAGGGAATTCCGCCGGAAATCCGGGGACATCACCAGTGATCCGGTGACGTTGAAGTTTCTGATTGAACGCAACGTGTCCGGGAGAGGAGCTACGTATGACGCCCCCCGCTGCTGCCCTATGGAACTAACACGATTGTCGGCTTTACATGCTGTGTTTTTATCATCTTTATGTGAGTAGTTTGTGTTTGAACACAAAAATTTAATCTTATTCTTAAGCGGTGAGCACTTTGATCTTTTCTTTCTACCCACGACCTGAGATTGTGAGAGAAGTTTATGGTCCGTGTTAACCCTTTTGATACCCGCATGCATGACCACCTGTTTGCACAGGGGTCCATGCCATGAGGTGAGAGCGATTCGTTAGACCAGAGGTAGAGGGATTGTCACGCTACTGTGGAAAAAAAAATTACTTACGTCAGTGCTACATTTTGAATTTAAAACGTTTGTGTGAACTGTGAAGTTAAGTCATGGATTGTGAAAACTAAGTAGTGTCAGTTGATTATGTATAGTGTATACCACATTTACCACTGACTTATGCAGAGTTGCAATGCAAGGAGATCAGCTAAAAGTAGTTGGATCTGTATGTGCGTTATAATTAATCGAAATTAGTCGATTAATTGATTTAAAAAAATATCGATTAATCGAACACAAAATTTTTGATCAGTAACAGCCCTAAATTTTTGCTTCATGCATTGAGTTAGAAATATCTTATAAACTGACCACTTTGTGTAAAAAGAAAAATATGTTTTCATTTTCTTTCCACGTTTTCCGAAAAGACTTGTGGAAAAAAATTAACTGTTCAAAAGACTCATTATGCCTCATAGAATATACGTTGGGGTGTTTGCTTTCCAAAATGGGGTAATTTTGTGAGTAAGTCTACTGTCCTGGTGCTCCAGGGCCTTCACAAATGTAATAGGTCGAAATTAGAGGCGTCATTTATGCTCCTAGAACCCCTGACGGTGCTCCCTGCATTTTGGACTTCTCTGTGTGGCCAGCCTTTGTAAAAGTCCCACACATGTGGTATCGCCATACTCGGGAAGAGTTGCAGAATGTATTTTGGGGTGTAATTGGAAGTATGCATATGCTGTGTATGAGAAATAACTTGTTATTTTGACAATTTTGTAAAAAAAAAAAAAAAAAACATTCTTCTTTTTCCCAAGAATTGTGGGAAAAAATTACAACTTCAAAAAACTCACCATGCCTCTTACTAAATACCTTGGACTGTCTACTTTTCAAAAAGGGGTCATTTGGGGGGTATTTGTACTTTCCTGACATTTCAGAGCCTCAAGAAATGAGATAGGCCGTCAGTGCATCAGGTGTGATCAGATGTGATCAATTTTCAATGATTTGATTTGCACCATAGCTTGTAGACTCTATAACTTTCAAAGAGACTAAATAATATCCACTAATTTGGTTTATTTTTACCAAAGAGATGTAGCCGTTTAAATTTTGGCCCAAATTTATGAACAAAAATGACTTATTTGCAAAATTTTATCATAGAAACTAAAAATAAGTGTTTTTTTTTCAAAATTTTCGTTATTTTTTCACTTATGCCGCAAAAAATAAAAAACCCAGTGGTGAATAAATACCACAAAAAGAAAGCTCTATTTGTATGAAAAAAATGATAAAAAATTTGTTTGGGTACAGTGTTGCATGACTGAGTAACTGGCATTCAAAGTGTAAGAGCGCTGAAAGCTAAAAATTGGTCTGGTAAGGAAGCTGTATAAATGCCCTGTATTGAAGTGATTAAAGAAGCACAGTGCCGCATAGCAAAAAATGGCCTGGTCATGAAGGGGGTAAATCTTCCAGAGGATAAGTGGTTAATGCATTCCTTGCATTAAGGTCAAAAATACTTAGGCATACAGTAAGTGTCCCCCTCCCACTCATACCCCTTTCAGGCTTTGTTGAGGCAGCATTGGCTCCTGCTGCAGTCAATGAAAGCCAGTGTTATTTTCGTCAACTAAAACCGACTAAAACATTTTAGTCGACTAACTTAATACCATTTTAGTCGACTAAAATACGACTAAAACTAAAATAATTGAGATGACTAAAATATGACCAAAAACTGCATTTTAGTCAAAAGACTAAAATGGGACTAAAACTAAAATGCCATTTTAGTCAAAAGATTTTTGCCGCGTACACACAATCGTAATTCTCGTCGGAAAAAGCTCTGATGGTTTTCCGATCGGAATTCCGAAGGAATTTCGCTGAAACTGTCTTGCCTACACACTGTCACACCAAATTCCAACAGTCAATAACACTGCAACATACAACACGTTCGACGGCACTATAAAAAGGGAAGTTTAATGCTTCAGAGCATGCGTCAAATTGTTTCCGAGCATGTGTTGGAATTTTGCGTGTCGGAATTGCATACAGACGATCGGAAAATCCAAAAGAAAGGTTTTCCGTCGGAAAAATTAAGAACAGGCTCTCAATCTAAAGTCCGTCGGAAATGCCGACAGAAAAAGACCGATGGGCATACACACAGACGGAAAATCCAATGAAAAGCTCCCATCGGACTGTTTCCATCGGAAATTCCAGCCCAGTGTATGCGGCATAAGACTAAAACCAAATTGAAATTTGACGTCAAAATTAACATTGGTCTGTAGTGCATGTTCATACCTCAATAACATAAACAACATATTTGATTTTTCATTTCAGCAGTATATAATGAGTTTGGAAATAGAGAAATTCTTAAATAATGCATTACAATTTAACTACACCCATTTGATTTTAGATGACTAAAATGAGTTTTAGTCGACTAAAATGTCACGGGGATTTAGTCTACTAAATACGACGAAAACTAAAACAAATTGCAGAAGACTAAAATGGGACTAAAACTAAAATGCCATTTTAGTCCTAAGACTAAGACTAAAACAAAATCAAATTTTTTTTGCCAAAATTAACATTAATGAAAGTCAGTGATGAGGGAGCAGGGCATGGGGCTGAGTCTCAATGACTGTGTCTACAAATGCAGACAGCGGGGCTCAAGAGAGAGCACACAGGTGGGGCCCCATAGCAAACATTTTCCTTTGGGGTACCACTGAGAAGAGGAAGAGCCAGGAGAGCCAGCGGGGAATCCAAGAAGAGGATGTTCTGGGTCGCTCTGTGCAATTCCATACAATCAATTTACAGTGGTTGTAAAGGCACAAGGTTTTTTACCGTCATGCATCTATGTGTAGCAAGGTCTTCGGCCTTGTCCAGTCTAATGAGAATCTTCAGAACCAAAGATAGCTGACATCCTGATGGGATGTGAAGCATAGTAGGTGCAAGGTGAACAAAGTTATTGGGCGCCAGACACTTCTTGGATGTAAAAGAGGTTCTTTCTCTTAACAGTCCTTTTTTTATATTTATGGAGGAAAGATGGCTAGGGCCAGGACACCCTTAAGTACACTTTTTTTTCTCTAAATTTCAGCTCCTCTATGCACCAATATAGCATTCATGTACTTTTTTTGCAAAAATATTAAAGCTTTCCATTAAACCTAGATCACTTGCTCTTCTTGTCCTAATCCACGTTTCCATTAGTAATGATTAGGGATGAGCCGAACACCCCCCTGTTCGGTTCACACCAGAACCTGCGAACAGACCTAAACTTCGTGTGAACTTTAGAACCCTATTAAAGTCTATGGGACTCCGAACGTTCACAATCCAAAGTGCTAATTTTAAAGGCTAATATGCAAGTTACTGTCCTAAAAAGTGTTTGGGGACCTGGGTCTTGCCCCAGGGGACATGGATCTATGCAAAAAAAAGTTTTAAAAACTGAAGTTTTGTCAGGTGCAGTGATTTTAATAATGATTAAAGTGAAACAATAAAAGTGTAATATTCCTTCAAATGTGGTACCTGGGGGGTGTCTATAGCATGCCTGTGAAGGGGCGCATGTTTCCCGTGCTTAGAACTGTCCCTGCACAAAGTGTCATTTGTGCAGGAAAAAAAGTCTTTTAAAATCACTTGCGGCTATATTGTCGGCTCCCCGTAATACAGACAACACTCAATGAGTGCTCTCTGTATTAGCCGACAATTCATTCATTCATTGATGAATTGGTGAAAAGTGTGGAGGTTTCCCTAAATTCAATTACCAGGCCCTTCAGGTCTGATATGGATATTAAGGGGAACCCCGTGTCAAATTAAAAAAAAATTGGACGTGGGGGTCCCCCTAAATATCCATACCAGACCCTTTAGGTCTGGTATGGATATTAAGGGGAACCCCGCATCAAATAAAAAAAAAAATTTGACGTGGGAGTCCCCCCAAAAATCCATACCAGACCCTTTATCCGAGCACGCAGGAAAAGAGGGGGGACGAGAGAGCGGCCCCCCTCCCTCCTGAACCGTACCAGGCCACATGCCCTCAACATTGGGAGGATGCTTTGGGGGTCTGTGACCCCTCAAAGCACCTTGTCCCCATGTTGATGGGGACAAGGACCTCATCCCCACAACCCCGAGCGGTGGTTGTGGGGATCTGTGAGCGGGGGGCTTATCAGAATCTGGAAGCCCCCTTTAACAAGGGGACCCCCAGATCCCGGCCCCCCCGTTTGAAATGGTAAGGGGGTACAAAAGTACCCTTACCATTATACAAAGAAAGTGTAAAAATGGTTAAATAAGACAAACACACTTTTGAAAAATTCCTTTATTAAAAATAAAAAAAAGATTCCAACGGTGCTAATCCACTCTTGCTATCCAGCGACGGATCTCCGGGGTCCAGAGATGGATGATCATATCCAGCGACGGGGGATCTCTCAGTCCAGCGCTGTCCATACATGCGTCTTCTGTCTCCACTGCGGAGACACTGCGGGGATCCCAGCGCTGACGTTATATTAGGAGGGTGGGGCCAACCGTCACCTGACCCCGCCCCCTCTGACGCTGGTGAGGAAAGCTATGGGGTTCCCCAGTGAGGTATGGGTGACCCCGCCCCCTCTGATGTAACGCAGGTTACACACTTTTTTTTTCTTTTCTTTTTTATCAATGAATGAATGAATTGTCGGCTAATACAGAGAGCACTCATTGAGTGTTGTCTGTATTACGGGAGCCGACAATATAGCTGCAAGTGATTTTAAAAGACTTTTTTTCCTGCACAAATGACACTTTGTGCAGGGACAGTTCTAAGCACGGGAAACATGCGCCCCTTCACAGGCATACTATAGACACCCCCCAGGTATGACATTTAAAGGAATATTACACTTTTATTGTTTCACTTTAATCATTATTAAAATCACTGCTCCTGAAAAAACGGCCGTTTTTAAAACTTTTTTTTGCATTGATCCATGTCCCCTGGGGTAGGACTCAGGTCCCCAAACACTTTTTAGGACAGTAACTTGCATATTGAAAAGAGAAACGAAGGGGTAAAGGTGCGCTATGGACCCTAGATATATTGAAAAAAATACACTAATAAGTGAACTCCCAAAACGCAGTGAAGTCAAGAATAATTAAATTAAGATGAAATGAAATGAAAAATAAAATAAATTGAAAAAAATGAATGCAATATACCAAACAGATACCCTAGTTGTCATGAAAAGGTCCACCCGTTGGTGGCGCTGTTGACCTTTTGGATTGCAGTACCAGTGTCCACCAGCGGGTGTCTTCTAACACCCAGGGCCTGTAACAAGAGGACCTACCTCTTGGTGGCACTATTGGATCCCTGGACTGTAGTACCGGCGCTCACCAGCGGGTGTACTCCGGCAGTGTGGAGCAGACAGCATCTGCTCCGATAAGCTGTTACGTGAGGGTAATCATCAGTAGTCTTATATATACCCGGCAAGCTCTAACATGCTTTGCCTTGGCATCGCTCTCTGTATGTGCCCTGAACCCTGAACCCTGAACCCTGAACCCTGTACCCTGTATCTACCTGACCTGTCCCTTTCCTATCCTGTGCCCATCCATCCGTCCTTACCCATCTACTGATTCCCCGGTGTATGACCTCGGCCTGGCTTTCATTGACGTCTCCGGTAGTTCCCATTTATTGTATATATATATATATATATATATATATATATATATATATATATATTTCCTGCTGTTGTGGTTGGTAGTGTACTGTATGTTTTCACTTTCCTTTTATTTATAATAAACACTTGTTATTTCACTCACATGCATTCTGGGTTTCCTCTGTGCAGTCCACACAGTCTGGTCTAATAGTTCCCTGACAGTATACCAAGGCCTCCCTGACCAGACGTGGCTGCATTGAGGAACCTGACCTGTTAGTCGGCCAATATGGATTTCAATGAAATCTCGTATTATTCCCTGCTGGCAGAAGAGGATGGTGAATATTGTCGCCAGTTTCTAAAAGGGTGTACTAGTGACCAGCTGATGGAAACCATCCGATCAGCTCATTCCCTGGTGGATCAGGGCTACATGTCATTTGAGGATGTGCAGCCCTTAACCACTTTCAGACCGGACCATTTTGCTGGTAAATGACCAGAGGTCTTTTTACACTTTGGCACTGCGCTGCTTTAACTGGTAATTGCGCGGTCATGCAATGTTGTACCCAAACAAAATTTGCGTCCTTTTCTTCCCACAAATAGAGCTTTCTTTTGATGGTATTTGATTGCCTCTGCGATTTTTATTTTTTGCGATATAAACGTAAAAAGACCGCAAATTTTGAAAAAAAATGATATTTTCTACTTTTTGTTATTAGAAAAATCCAATAAACTCAATTTTAGTCATACATTTAGGCCAAAATGTATTCAGCCACATGTCTTTGGTAAAAAAAAAGTCAATAATTGTATATTTATTGGTTTGCGCAAAAGTTGTCACATCTACAAACTAAGGTACGTTTTCTGGAATTTACGCAGCTTTTAGTTTACGACTGCCTATCTCATTTCTTGAGGTGCTAAAATGGCAGGGCAGTACAAAACCCCCCCAAATGACCCCATTTTGGAAAGTAGACCCCCTAAGGAAATTGATAAGAGGCATGTTGAGCCCATTGAATATTTTATTTTTTTGCCTCAAGCGATTGAATAATGACAAAAAAAAAAATTTTTTTTTTTTTTTACACAAAGTTGTCACTAAATGATATATTGCTCACACATGCTATGGGCGTATGTGAAATGACACCCCAAAATAAATTCTGCTGCTTCTCCTGAGTATGGGGATACCACATATGTGGGACTTTTTGGGAGCCTAGCCGCGTACGGGGCCCCGAAAACCAAGCACCGCCTTCAGGCTTTCTAAGGGCGTAAATTTTTGAGTTCACGTCTCACTACCTATTACAGTTTTGAAGGCCATAAAATGCCAAGATGGCACAAAAACCCCACAAATGACCCCATTTTAGAAAGTAGACACCCCAAGCTATTTGCTGAGAGGCATGTTGAGTCCATGGAATATTTTATATTTTGCCACAAGTTGCGGGAAAATTACAAACTTTTTTTTTTTTTTTTTTTTTTTCACAAAGTTGTCACTAAATGATATATTGCTCACGCATGCCATGGGCATATGTGAAATGACACCCCAAAATAAATTCTGCTGCTTCTCCTGAGTATGGGGATACCACATATGTGGGACTTTTTGGGAGCCTAGCCGCGTACGGGGCCCCGAAAACCAAGCACCGCCTTCAGGCTTTCTAAGGGCGTTACAGTTTGAAGGCCATAAAATGCCAAGATGGCACAAACCCCCCCCAAATGACCCCATTTTGGAAAGTAGACACCCCTAAATTTAGGGGTACACTAGTGAGACTAGGTAATAAATGGCGGGTTCCCTGAAACTATAAAAAAATAACTAACCAACCAGCGTCACCTGTAACAGTTATATGGTGATCACTGGTGAAAGGGTTAACTAGGGGGCAATTAGGGGGCTTTATGCGGTAGTATATGGGGGTCCCTGGCGCTATAAAAAGCTGCAGCGAACCTAAATACCTACCTGCCTAACTAGCGTCACCTGTGACACTAATACAGCGATCAGAAAAACGATCGCTTATTAGGCTGGGTTCACACTGGAGCGATGCGGGAACGCCACGAATGCGCGGCGGGTTCCCGCATCGCATGCCTCCCGGCGGCAGTTCACACTGCCCTATGCGAACTGCTCGGAGTGTCAGTGAAATGTTACTGACACCCCCAGATCAGTTCGCATATCGCAGTGCGATCTGCAAACTCGGATCGCATGGTGTGAACACCCATGCGATCCGATTCTGCTGCGGGCCAAAAAAAGGGTCCCGTGCAAATTTGCGGCGGGTGCGGCGGGTGCGGCGAATGGCTGAACTCGAATCGCACAGAGATCGGATGTGATTTGCACTGCAGTGCGGTGCGAATCACATCCGTTCTCATAAACCGCTGCAATGTGAACCCAGCCTTAGTGACACTGGCGACGGGGGGTGATCACGGGGTTAAACCTTTATTGGGGGGGTTAGGGGGGTACCTTAGAACTAAAGGGGGCTAACCCTAACTGCCCTAACAGTTATTAGTCACAAATGACACCCGCCGGGTGATCAGGGGGTTAAACCTTTATTAGGTAATAAATGGCGGGTGCCCTGAAACTATAAAAAAATAACTAACCAACCAGCGTCACCTGTAACAGTTATATGGTGATCACTGGTGAAAGGGTTAACTAGGGGGCAATCAGGGGGCTTTATGCGGTAGTATATGGGGGTCCCTGGCGCTATAAAAAGCTGCGGCGAACCTAAATACCTACCTGCCTAACTAGCGTCACCTGTGACACTAATACGGCGATCAGAAAAATGATCGCTTATTAGGCTGGGTTCACACTGGAGCGATGCGGAAACGCCGCGAATCCACGGCGGGTTCCCGCATCGCATGCCTCCCGGCGGCAGTTCACACTGCCCTATGCGAACTGCTGGGAGTGTCAGTGAAATGTTACTGACACCCACAGATCAGTTCGCATATCGCAGTGCGATCTGCAAACTCGGATCGCATGGTGTGAACACCCATGCGATCCGATTCTGCTGCGGGCCAAAAAAAGGGTCCCGTGCGAATTTGCGGCGGGTGCGGCGGGTGTGGCGGGTGCGGCGAATGGCTGAACTCGAATCGCACAGAGATCGGATGTGATTTGCACTGCAGTGCGGTGCGAATCACATTCGTTCTCATAAACCGCTGCAATGTGAACCCAGCCTTAGTGACACTGGCGACGGGGGGTGATCACGGGGTTAAATCTTTATTGGGGGGGTTAGGGGGGTACATTAGAACTAAAGGGGGCTAACTCTAACTGCCCTAACAGTTATTACAGTCACAAATGACACCAATGGAAAAAAAAAAAAAAAAAAAAAAAAATGACATTGGTGTCACTGTGACTGGGGGGCAGGGGTAATTGGGGGGGTGATCGGGGGGTAAAGGGGGGGTGTGAGTGTGCCTGGCATGTTCTACTGTGTGTGTAGAGTGTTGGTGCAACTTACTGATCCGCTCTCCTCCGTGTCGGAACGAAAAATACCGACACGGAGGAGAGAATACATCACTTCCTCTCCTGTGTTTACATTACAGGAGAGGAAGTGATGTCACCGGGGATTTCTATTCGTCGGGAGCGATCGCGAGGGGGTGGCCATGAATGAATGGCCGTCCCCTCGTCCGGGATCGCTCCCGAACGAATACCGACCACCGCAGGCACCGGGCGGGGGCCCGATCGGGCCCCCGACCCGCGGGAGGCAAGGGACGTACATGTATGTCCTTATGCCTGCCCGTGCCATTGCACCGACGTACATCGGCGTGCGGCGGTCGGCAACTGGTTAATCCAATTATGTGCAAAGCCAGCCCTGTCATGTTATCCCAAAGGAAGTGATGATTTTTCTCCCCCCTTCAATTTGGGCCAAGTTGAATCTCTGGTATGGTTGTTAGGCTCGGTCCACACAGGGGCGACTTGTCCAGACGACTTCGCCGCCTGACAAGTCTCCCCCGTTCTGTACTACGGAACCGTTCTAATAGGAGCGACTCGAGTCGCTCCGACTTAGAAAAAAGGTTCCTGTACTACTTTGGCGGCGACTTCAGGCGACTTGCATTGATTTCTATACAGAAGTCGTTTTGCAAGTCGCCGCTGAGGTCGCGGCAGGTCGCGGCGCTGCAAGTCGTGCCGCGTCCTGTGTGAACCGAGCCTCAGAGGATGATCCAGCCTATTTCATGGAATGTTATTCCTCTTGTCCACAGCAGGTGTTGTCTGATTGCATCTATTCAGTGCAATCTCTGGTTAGTCAGGCTGTGTGTGAATCAGTGTTTGTTCAACCTGTACTACAAGCATGGTCAGATCTCCTGCGTTTAGCCAAGCCACAACCTTCCAGCCCTGTCATTAATCACCTGCCTTCCCAAGTATCTATCTCCCCATTGCCTATGGCAACCTCAGCTATAGCCCAGTCTACTCCACTTCCTACCAAATACTATTATCCTGTCACCAAGTGTTGCACCCATCCTGCCTTCAATCCACCTGCCTCTTCTCCACCTGTAACAGTCCCACAAAACCCTCCTCCTGCCACTGTTCCTTGGTCTTCCTTTTGCCCAGATACTTTCTTTTCTTACAGCCCTGCACCTTCCTACAAAGCTGCAGTGGCTAAGTCAAAAAAGAAACGAAAGTTCTTTCCGACCCGCACAATCCTGCCAGTAACCCAACCCGCCTCCGCACCAACCAACCCAGTGCCAGCTACCCAGCCTGACGTCCCAGTTTCTGCTACCCAGCCTGACGTCCCAGTTTCTGCTACCCAGCCTGACGTCCCAGTTTCTGCTACCCAGCCTGACGTCCCGGCTACCCAGCCTGACGTCCCGGCTACCCAGCCTGACGTCCCGGCTACCCAGCCTGATGTCCTGCTGCCTACCTTCCAGTCCAACGTGACAGCCTTCCAGTCTGATGTCCTGCTGCCTACCTTCCAGTCCAACGTGACAGCCTTCCAGTCTGATGTCGTGCTGCCTGCCTTCCAGTCTGATGTCGTGCCGCCTGCCTTCCAGTCTGATGTCGTGCCGCCTGCCTTCCAGTCTGATGTCGTGCCACCAGCCTTCCAGTCTGATGTCGTGCCGCCAGCCTTCCAGTCTGATGTCGTGCCGCCAGCCTTCCAGTCTGATGTCGTGCCGCCAGCCTTCCAGTCTGATGTCGTGCCGCCAGCCTTCCAGTCTGATGTCGTGCCGCCAGCCGTCCAGCCTGATGTCCTACTGTCTGCCTTCCAGTCCGACGTGTCAGCCCTCCAGTCTGATGTCCTGCTGCCAGCTTCCCAGTCTGAAGTGCCAGCTTCCCAGTCTGAAGTGCCAGCTTCCCAGTCTGATGTGCTAGCTTCCCAGTCTGATGTGCCAGCTTCCCAGTCTGATGTGCCAGCTTCCCAGTCTGATGTGCCAGCTTCCCAGTCTGAAGTTCCAGCTTCCCAGTCTGATGTTCCAGCTTTCCAGTCTGATGTTCCAGCTCTCCAGTCTGATGTTCCAGCTCTCCAGTCTGATGTTCCAGCTCTCCAGTCTGATGTTCCAGCTTCCCAGATTGATGTCTCTGCCTGCCAGCTTGATGCCCTTGCTTGTCAGCCTGATGTCTTTGCTTGCCAGCCTGATGTTCCAGCGTGCCAGCCTGATGTCTTTGCTTGCCAGCCTGACGCTCCTGCTTGCCAGCCTGACGCTCCTGCTTGCCAGCCTGACGTTCCGGCTTGCCAGCCTGATGTCTCTGCCTCCCAGTCTGATGTGCCGTATTTCCAGCCTGATGTTCCAGCTTCCCAGCCTGATGCTTGGATACTGGTGTTCCAGTCTGAAGTGCTCATGTCTCAGCCAGAAGTTTCGGTGTCCGCTACCCAGTCTGCGGAGTCGGTGCCCGCTGTCTGCCCGGATGTGCCCGCTGTCTGCCCGGATGTGCCCGCTGTCCGATTTGAAGTGCCCGGTACCCAGCTTGACGTGCCCTCATCCATGGTGTGGTTTGAGACCATTAACCTGGGACAATTACACCTAGTTGGAGCGTCTGGAGGCCGCTCCTTTGAGGGGGGGTACTGTCATGAAAAGGTCCACCCGTTGGTGGCGCTGTTGATCTTTTGGATTGCAGTACCAGTGTCCACCAGCGGGTGTCTTCTAACACCCAGGGCCTGTAACAAGAGGACCTACCTCTTGGTGGCACTATTGGATCCCTGGACTGTAGTACCGGCGCTCACCAGCGGGTGTACTCCGGCAGTGTGGAGCAGACAGCATCTGCTCCGATCAGCTGTTACGTGAGGGTAATCATCAGTAGTCTTATATATACCCAGCAAGCTCTAACATGCTTTGCCTTGGTATCGCTCTCTGTATGTGCCCTGACTGCTGAACCTGAACCTGAACCCTGAACCCTGTATCTACCTGACCTGTGCCTTTCCTATCCTGTGCCCATCCATCCGTCCTTACCCATCTACTGATTCCCCGGTGTATGACCTCGGCCTGGCTTTCATTGACGTTTCCGGTAGTTCCCATTTATTGTATATATATATATATATATATATATATATATATATATATATATTTCCTGCTGTTGTGGTTGGTAGTGTACTGTATGTTTTCACTTTCCTTTTATTTATAATAAACACTTGTTATTTCACTCACATGCATTCTGGGTTTCCTCTGTGCAGTCCACACAGTCTGGTCTAATAATTCCCTGACACTAGTGGTGAAAAACAGGGGCTGCCACTACCTTTTAAATCACCCAAAAGGTGAATGGCGTAAATGTATGTCAAAGGTGGTAGTCACGGCGCACACCTGCTGCTACTTATGCTAATTCCAAGTATTCGCTAATCAATTTGTTATATGTGTACCCAGTTTTGTGTGAATATGTGAAAAAGTGAAAAAATGATAATAATAAAAATAATAATAATAAAAAATGTGACAGATATATATGCGTGATAACCAATAAAATCACTAACAATATGGGCGAAGGTATTGAAATTATTCCGTGCCTGGTGCACAATATTTTGGTAAAGTGCACAATACTCCTAAAAAATACTGATATAAATACTGTTAGAGAAGTGTATAGTGCAAAACATTAATTACAAAGTGCTCATTAAAAAGTGCGTAGTGCTCCAAAAAATACCTGAAAAAATGCTGGAAAGCCAAAAGGTACTACTTGCTTGTTTAAAATGTCAAAATGTAATTACACTCTTTATGTGATTATAAAATCGCTAAGTGGAGACATGCAGAAAAAGAGTTGAGAAAAAAGCTAAAAAATATTAAATATATGTAAAAAGTCCAACGTCAGAATACCATAAACAATAAAGTTTCAATAAAACTCCAATAAAATCAAATAAAAGTTCTTCTTAAACACAAATTCTTCTTAAGCAAAAGTGACAATGTGCTTCAAGATTCCTGGATAGCAACCGGTGCGATTGTGGTGTAAAAGGCAGTAATCCGCACTCACCAGCTCCCCATCCCCTTATGGGGTTAATGTTCCTTCACAGTGTGAGCCCCTGTGTCGCTATGTTTAGCTGGTCCGGTTAGGTATCCAGGGATTTCCTCATAAAAAGTAAGATGGGGCAAACATAGTGTGATCCAGTATATAAAATTTTATTTAATTGTTTATTAAAAAACTACTCACATAGTGTAGAATAAAAACCGGCATTTCAAGTAATCCAATATAAATCTCGGTCTGTTTGTATTCACCGCCGCCGCCGCTATGCACGAGTGGATACACCTTAGGCCACGCCCTACGCGTTTCGTCATCGGGCTCCAGACGACGTCCGATTACGAAACGCGTAGGGCGTGGCCTAAGGTGTATCCACTCGTGCATAGCGGCGGTGAATACAAACAGACCGGGGTTTTTTCACATATTCACACAAAACTGGGTACACATATAACAAATTGATTAGCGAATACTTGTAATTAGCATAAGTAGCAGCAGGTGTGCGCCGTGACTACCACCTTTGACAAACATAGTAACCTGCATATTACCCTTTAAAATTAGTACTTTAGATTTCTCCCATAGACTTGTATAGGGTGTTCCGGCTTTTCGAATTTGCCGCGAACAGCCCAAATTGTTCACTATGCTAGATGTGAATCGGGCATGAAAGTGAAATTGGAGGCTCAATAATAATGAGACTCCATTCATATCTGTGCATTTCCTTGCATTTCAGAAATGCGCTGCACAAAAAAAATCGCAGTAAAAAACGCACACCAAGCTCCACTCTAAAAAAAGTTCTGAAGCTTTTTTGGGGAGATTGCTGTGTGTGTGTAGGGCAGTCCATTCAGGTGGATAGGCTGCCTTATGTGTGACGAGTGAAAATGCTGAAACTCCTCCCCCCTCGCGGGAAAAAAAAATGCGTGTGGGAATGTGAGTTCCCGCTATGCAGAGTTGTGAATGGGGCTTGACAGTTGAATATTTCTGTCCACTCCCTCCTATGTACTTGTATAAAGATGAGCATGCACTATGCGATCTGATTGTATATTTAATGAGAAGGGTGATCACTGATTGATTGCATTTTATTTAAAAAATGTGCAGCTTAGAGTGGGAGGGTGGATGATGCAGGGTGTGTGCTAATGAGGTCAGCTGGTCAACTCCTTCCTGTGTCATGACCTATAGTCTGATCAGGAGACATTACTAATGGAAACATCTGGAAAGGTGGATTAGGACAAGAAAAGTAAGTGACTGTAGGTTTAATGGAAAGCTTTGATATTTTTGCAAAAAAAGTAAATGAATGCTATATTGGTGCATAAGAGAGCTGCAATATAGAAAAAAAAGTGTACAAAGGTGAACTTACCCTTTAAAATAAATATGTGCCATATGACCAGCATTAGATCCTGGCCAAAAACTTTTTTTTTTTATGAGAAATTTGGAAATCCATGGTGAAATATAGTACATGGCCAAATCACAGAGTTAGAAATAATGCAGTGCATTCAGCAAAAGTTATAGGAAAGCAATAAAAAGGCAATTAACCTTCATTTTGTGAAGATGGGAAATCCCTTTAATAGATGTCAGCATCTTACATTTTAATGGGAAAGGAAATTCAGTGTTGCTATTACAGGTAGAAGAACAGAAAGTAGGGCACAAAGAAAGACCGACGCAAATTCCAATTCTCAAAATAGAACAGAGCAGAACTGCCACTCAGAACCCCACTCACACCAGATACACATATTATTCTGAACCAAATGCTCCAGGCATCTGTCCACATAGAGCAGGTACATGTTACAGTAACCCCTGACAAGAGCTATTTCTTCGTAACAAAATTGCAGAGTGGAATTTTTCTTAAAGTGTACCCAGGAATAAAAAAAAATGAAAAATGAACACCTACCTGTGCTAGGCAGTCTCCAGTGCCTTTACTTAAAAAGTGTCTGTAAACCTCAGACATGAAATATGAACAAAGCATATCCCACTATAGTGTGTGCTTGTCTCAATTAAGAGCACTAAAGTGTAATTTCTGTCTTTGTTTGACAGCCTCAGCTCTATTCCTGTATGCTGTGTGAAGGGGGTGTGTCTCTTTCCTCCAATCAGCTCTCAGAGCTCTTCTAACTGAGCTCTGCAGAGTGTGACTTCAGCTCCCCGCCCCCTTTTTCTGAACTTTCAGACAAGCTTTATAAATTCTGGACTTTGAACATATGTAGAGTAGAGAATAATGTATATAAACAGGTACAACTTTTGTAGGCGGAATTGTGTCATCTCTGTGTCTCATCTGAGGCCAGTAACTTCACTGGGTATATTTAAGTAATTACAACCACTTTAAGGTGCATATAAACCCTAACAGTGAACTTCTCTTATTTGCCTAATTTTTGTCAAATATACCATTGAAAGCATTTTGTTTTATATGCTTTATAAATCTAATAAATACTTGTTGATCATTATTAACATAAAATCGAAACTGCACACTGACGTCATCCTCATCCTTGGCTACACTACTTGTCTGCCATAATGTCGCAGTTATGATAAAAATCACAGATCGCCGCCATTACTAGTAAAAAAAAAATATTAATAAAAATGCCATAAAACTAACCCCTATTTTGTAGACGCTATAACTTTTGCGCAAACCAATCAATAACCGCTTATTGCGGTTTTTTTACCAAAAATATGTAAAAGAATACGTATGGGCTTAAACTGAGGAAAAAAAAAGTTTTTTATATATTTTTTGGAGATATTTATTATAGCAAAAAGTAAAAAATTGTCACTCTATTTTTGTTTATAGCGCAAAAAATAAAAAACGCAGAGGTGATTAAATACCACCAAAAGAAAGCTCTATTTGTGGGAAAAAAGGACATCAATTTTGTTTGGGAGCCATCACTGAGATCAAGAGCAATATAACCCAATATATTTTATCAAGCTGCTTCTAGAGGATCCCACAACAGCGAATAACCCCAAGAGCAGAGGCAAAGACTTTAATAGCAATAAATATGGCAATCTATACCCGATTGGTTACCTCTACTCAAATTGGACTCAATGAGTCCAGGCAGGAGGAGAGCAGAAGAATGACCTTCTCTTATGTCAGAACTCTCTTTTCTGTCCCCTGACACCACAGGCCCAACTACAAACACTGTACCCAATTCAGTGGTCAGTGGTGTAACTCCCACGTTAGACTATCCCACAGACACACTACATATACAGAGCCCTGAGTATGTGTGTGCATGCCCGTATGGCACCAGCACCTTCAATCCCTTAGAATAAGGATGAGGCCTTGTATCTTCAGCTAGCCACTTTAGTTGGTGCAATTACATTTCTGCTTGACAAAGTGTAAGTGTATACGGATAGCAAGGCAGACACTGACTGTTTAACCGGTTCCCAACCGGCTCACTTCTATATTCGGGGGTCAGAATGGCTCCCCTGCGTGAAACCCCGTACAGGTGCGGGGTTCCTTTAAGAGCCGCCAGAGGGAGCACACGTGCCGCCGGAGGAGCGTGCGCACGCTGCGCGGCGGAGGACCGATGCACGTGTCCGGCAGACACAATCGCTGCCGGCCACACGTGATCGCGTGCACGAATGCCAGCATGGGGATTTGTGTGTGTAGACACACAATCCCTGTGTTGTCAGAGGAGAAGAAACATGTTTGTTCCTACTATGTAAAAACAGCGATATGTCTCCTCTCCTATTCAGTTCTATCCCCATACAGTTAGAACACACTGAGGGAACACACATTTAACCCATTGATTGCCCCCTAGTGTTAACCCCTTCCCTACCAGTGTCATTTACACAGTAATCAGTGCGTTTTTATAGCACTGATCACTGTATGAATGTCAGTGCTCCCAAAAATGTGTCAAAAGTGTACGATCTGTCCTTTGCAATGTCGCAATACTGCTAAAAATTGCAAATCACTGCCATTACTAGTAAAAAAAAAAAATGTAGAAACATATATATTGGCCTAAACTGATGAAGAAATTCTTTTTTTTTTTTTTTTATTGGGGATATTTATCATAGCAAAAAGTAAAAAATATATATTTTTTTCAAAATTGGCTCTCTATTTTGTGTATAGCGCAAACAATAAAAACCGCAGAGGTGATCAAATAGCACCAAAAGAAAGCTCTATTTATGGGAAAAAAAGGACACAAATTTTGTTTGGGTACAGCATTGCATAACCACATAATTACCAGTTAAAGCGACGCAGTGCAAATTGTAAAAAGTTCTCTGGTCAGAAAGGGGGTAAAACCTTCTGGGGCTGAAATGGTTAACAGGGTGTCAATGAGACCCAGGTTCTGGCAAGGGTGGACAAAATGAAGTAACACTGTCTTTGTGCAGTGTCCTTGTTTCCTGCAACTGGGCAAGTGCCCTCTCACCAATCCTTCGGCCAAAACAAACGTTCTCGGAACAGGCAGGCTCTTCTGATAACCCGACTGGTCACCTCACACTGGAACGTTTAATGCCATCAGTGCAGGTGAGCCTGGATATACACCTAGGATCCCATCTCAGGCTGGATGTTCCCGACCGGCGGCGGATGCTTGGAACAACGTGGTGGACAGATCTGGAAGGCAACACCTCTCCCCTGAGTCCAGTCTCTTCTCCTGCCTTGTGGTGACTGACTCCCCTCAGACAACAAGATGGTGTTCTTGATTCTTTCCATGCCATTTTTATTTATTTATTTATTTTATAAAAAGGCCCACCAAAATCCTCAGTACCAGGCCCATGATATTCTTAATCCGGCCCTGCACCCACCAGTAAAGTTATGAAGCACTTGGTTCATCATCAACTGGTTTAAACACTTCATCACTTTATTGGTCAAAATACCATATACATTGTATCCTGAATTCAGTGCTTATACATTGTTTCCTAGCTTTAAAGCGTTTGTTAGCCCAACACTTCATATTCTTGATATGTGCCTTCTGTACATGTATGAGAAATAATCCTGTTTCCTTTGTGTGAAATTTCTGGTGTTCCTGCCAGTCCCTTTGTTTTCCTATCAAAAACTGACCACACTAAGCAGTAGAACACACCGTGGTCACCCTTTAGTATGTAGAAGCTGCCAGCCTGGAAAGCAGACACTCAGTACAGACACCACTGCAAAATTATTGAATGGCAATACCAATAAAAAAAAAACATGATTCCAAAAAGTTTGTATTGCTGTCTGTGTTCTAACTGGGAACTTCTCTCTATTCAAAGAAACAGGAGAGGGAAAAGCTTGCAATGGGGAAACCTATTCTGTTGAAATATGGTTAAGGATAAGTTCACACTTGTGTGGGTAGTTCCTGCTGTGGGTCTGCGCCTATACGTGCAGCTGCAACCACCCGCACAAACACAGGCGATGCATGCTGGTGCCATAATCCTAACATAGTACTCAAAATATGGGATGCACTTTATCATAAAGAAAAATGGAAATATAACTCTCCATTAATCCCACTTGCAGTCACAAATTTTTTTTCACCAGGAAATGGAACACAATTGGGGAAACAAATGGGTAATGCACAATTAAGACATGACATCACAAGGGGATATTGTGACAAAGCAGCATCTAATAAAGAAACAGGGTTTTTTTTTTAAAGAATGGGAGTACCTACAAATTAAACTTTGTAAACACAATCCCCCAACCTATCAGAGAGGAGTGAGAATTATTACCAATGGAAAAGCTTTGCAATTCAAAAAACTCAGAAAAACATGGTGTATCATAAATATATGAAATATTAACAGAATTAGAGGGGCAAGGGGCCCTACCCTTCATAGAAAAATGGGAACAGGACATGGGTTTAAAAGTAGATGAAACGCGAATGATAAGTGCAGTATACAACTATGTATCCGATATAACCTCCATAGAGGTAAATTATAAGTGCATGCTACTGTGGCATCTGACACCAGAAAAAATACATAAAATCCACCACAATGCTGGAGGGACTATAACCAACAAGGGACAACATTTTTCACATATGGCGGGAATGCCCAGAGATAAAAGAATACTGGCGAGGTATATTAGAACACACAGAGATAATAACTGGAGAGAGGATCCCTCAATACCCTTGGAACTGTCTGTTCCATTGAACAATCAAAACAAAGAAACAATATAAAAAAAAAACTCTAGTCCCGTTCCTGCTTAACGCAGCAAAAGCTCTCATTCCTAAAAAATGGCTGTGTGCTAAGAAGCCAAGTATTAAAGAGTGGCTACGGAAAGTAGACTATATTAATAATATGGAGTATCTGTGCAGTACAGAGCAGGGACAGAATGAAAATTACAGGGCAATCTGGGAAAAATGGAGAATGTTTAAAACGACAGAAAAATATTTGCAGGCAATGATAGAAATAGGTTAAGGTAGAAATATAAGAGGACAACAGATCAAAGGAAGAGGAAGGGTGGGATAATAGGGAGTAAATTGTTATATGTAGTATAAATGAAAAACGTTAAGAGGTAATGTGATGATTCATGTTTGTATATTTATAAAACTTTCAATAAAAGACGAAATAAAATAAAAAAATCCTAACGTACGCTGCATACACTGGAAATCACACCCTTTCTGGGAACCACACTGCGCTTACAGTTCCCGTGCGGGCTACGATTTCTGAATAGCTGCAGGGACCTTTTCAGGAGGCATACCTGAGCATATCACAGCCTGCAGAGCAACACAGATGTGAACCCAGCCTTAGAGAGGCTTTCCCCTTGCTTTGGAGAAATGTCCTCTCACTTCTCGCTGTCTTTGTAGGACATAAAGTAAAGGGAAACCTCACCAATGGGACACAGACAAGAAAAAAGAACCAGATATGGGTCTTAATCATTCCCCACACCATCTCAAACAAAATTCATACACTTTAATATAGGCTCAAAATAGACACCATACAGAAAATTAGAGCCCAGCAAACATAGGGACAGAGCTTAGCGGGAAAGGCAGGTGCAGAAGGTGAGAGCCAAGAAAGAAATTGAATGAAAACCAATCAGCAGGAAAATGTTGTCCACTAAATCATCTTAAACACTGAAGGTTTGGCTAGAGTTCCTGTGCCATTAACCCTTTTAAGTTTTTTTCACTCAAAGGGTTAGAGGATGATTAATGCATAATATATCGCAAACAAAAAACTGCATAATATATGGCGTGGGCAGCCTCTGACAGTGCAGCATGAGAAAATAATAATTGATGGCAACCGGTTCTCTAATTTGAAAAGAGGAACAAAAACTTCTCAATATTTGCAGTTAATGAGCAGCAGAGTGTGATGTACACGCTTGTTTCTCCGCTGGACACAGAGCAACCATGAGGAAGTAAATTCTGTTGTTTAAGGGATTATTAGTACCCTGCAAGCCAGACCCTGTCAGGGTCCTCAGGATTTTCTATAGCCCTGTGGGACTAATTTGTGAAGGTTTAAGAAGTGTAGACAAATCATAAATAGGCAGAGCGGGAATAAAAGAACCATTAAGAACACAACGTGTTTTATATTAATGGTTTAACTCCTACAGGTAACACAGGGACATGCCCAGGGTACAGAGGCAGCGTTCCAGCCCCATGTGGGTCAAGGGCGAGCTTTTGTTAATTAACAAAGTTATCTTTGCATTAGAAATAGCAGTTCTTAATCCAGTAGAAACTGTTTTTTCTTTTTTTTTATACAAAGGGGATTTTCTACTGGGAATATTTATTTACAATATTAAGTACATGGATAAATGAAAGTGGTCTTTGGCTTACTTAAACATCCACCATGCAGAATTGCATTAACTTTTTTGTCTTCGGCAGATCTGGGCTTTAAGATCTCTGCAGAGCAATGTAATATCCTAATAAAACAGAAGGTATCTGTATATCTCACTTCCATCCTCACAAAGAAGTAATATTCCTAATTTTAGGATAGTGGGCAGAGCCATGCAAATCATTTCTGTATGCCTCAGGTATAACTGTGTATCCAGTACTGCTGTTTTACAGCAGCCTTCTAGTATTTTAAAAACACAATTATCTCAAATTGCATACAAGTGTTTTAGGCTTTTAAAGGCTTGGCATGGATGCCTGTTTTTTTTTTTGCAATCGGAAAATAACCCAGAATGGATTACCCCATCCATACCTGCAGGATAGATGGAGGAATAACCCCTCCGTGCTATTGTATTTTGACAGTGGGACTCCTCCGCTGTCAGAATACACTGATCAGTGGCTGCAGTTGGCTGATCGAGAAAGGTTTCCAACAGTCGTTGGGTCAAGTTCTGTCGAGCGGGAACAGCCATAGGCCGCGTACACACGCGCGGACTGTTGGCCCAACCTTGTCCGCTGAACAGTGTTTGGGCGGACAGTCCGCTCGTGTGTGGGGCTTCAGCGGACAGTTTCAGCGGACAGTTGGCCGAACAAGGTCTTACGGAAATTCCGAAAAACTGTCCGCTGAAACAAGGTTTCAGCGGACTGTTCGCTCGTGTGTAGGCTTGTTCGGCCAACTAAGTCTCGCGCATGCTCAGAAAGGATTTCCACGTCGGAAGGTTGCATTGCAGTGTATAGGACGTCGTATTTTTCGTCCCGTCGTACGTGCCGTTCACGTCATCGTGCACGGTTTCAGCAAACTGTTCGTCCGTCGTATGTGGCCATGTCCGTCCATGCTAAGTTTGAGCGGACTGTTCGCTCAAACTGTTGGACGGACAAAGTTGGGCCAACAGTCCGCGCGTGTGTACGCGGCCATAGAAGGTTTGAAATTGGGCCAGACTCAAGTGGGAAAAAGATTTGGATTGTACGATCGATTCTAGGTCTTGGTCCAACATATGGTATTTCACAAAATCTTCTTCTATAAATATATTGGCGTCTGAATCATCATATAAAGTTCTCACACGCTGGTATTTGGTTCCTGCGAGAATCGCCAAATTCTCAACAGACAAAACTGGCCTCTGCTTTTGTGGCTGTCCAGAAAAAGGTTCCTATATACATACCTGGTGGCATTGCTCAATTGTACAATCATTTTGGAAAAATATATTTCTGATAATTACAAAATTTTTTGATCGTCCAATTTTTCCAGACCCAATTATAGCTCTCCTTAATTTAAAACTAGCCTTTCTGAATCAGAAACAATTCAAATTAGTTCCTACACTCCTGATAGCCGCAAAGCAGACTATAGACAATGCGTGGAAAACAGATGTGGTGAATATTGCAGAAACCAAACGTAGAATGAATCAATCTTTCATCCATGCTAAAATGGACGCTATAGATAAAAACCAGATGACAAAGTTTGATATAATATGGAAACCTTGGATTAAATATTATACGTCAGATAATATTGACAACCGAGTTTTATTGTTATGGTGATTAAGATTTTTTTATAGAATTACAACATTAGCTGATACATAAAACCTCCTCCGGAGAATTATTCCCTCCCCTTCCCCTCCTATATACCTTTTATGTTCTTCCCTTACTATATAATACTTACTATAAACATACTTTAGAAGTTATGGTCAAAACTTTAAAATCATATATTTTCTTTTAGACATATTTATATTTTCTTGGGATTAAAATGTTTAAAACTCAGCTATAAGAATGTTTTCAAATTCTAAAATATATAAGGCTATTTATTGTCATTCCCACGAGAATATCTTGAAATTCTTCTTTGCTTTGTATTATCCGTACTTCAATATGTCTACTTTTTATTTCTGATATCACATAATTTGTCTTATATTCTGTACATGTAATTTATTTTAACATAAAATAAAAACTTTTGAACGAGAAATTGGGCCAGACTCTGAAACCGCTGGATTTATTTCCATCTATGGGCAGCTTTAGCTTTGGAGACATGGAAAGGTTCCCCACTGGGTTTTTAAGCAGCAAAGTACACAAAGTATATATTTGCAAAAAATGTATTACTTTATTTCGTGGAAAAATCCAAATGTTACAAAAGAATTTAAAATATGAGCTCTGGTTGGTGACATAAAATCAAGGTAAGCAAAATTGATGGTAACATTGTACATCATGAGAATAGTTATTACAAATGACATTACATCATGGGATGCACAGTAATACCCCAATGCATTTCGACCCCTACATTTGTGGTCTGCGTCAGTTTTTTTTTTACTGTTCTAAAAAATACAGTGCCTTGCAAAAATATTCACCCCCCCCCCCCCCCCTTAGCATTTTTCGTGTTTTGTTGTCTCACAACCTGGAATTAACTTGGATTGTTTGAAGATTTGCAGCATTTAATTTACAGAACATGTCCACGACTTTGAAGATTTTTTTTTTTATTATTGTGAAGCAAACAACAAATAGGACAAAATAACAGAAAAAGTCAATGTGCATAACTATTCACCCCCCTAAAGTCAATACTTTGTAGAGCCACCTTTTGCGGCTATCACACTTCCAAGTCGCTTTGGATAAGTCTCTATGAGCTTGCCACATCTTACCACTGGGATTTTTGCCCATTCCTCCTTGCAAAACTGCTCCAGCTGCTTCAAGTTAGATTACTTGCGCTTGTGAACAGCAATCTTTAAGTCTGACCACAGACTTTATATTGAATTGAGGTCTAGGCTTTGACTAGGCTATTCCAACACATTTACATGTTTCCCCCTAAACCACTCAAGTGTTGCTTTAGCAGTGTGTTAGGAGTCATTGTCCTACTGGAAGGAGAACCTCCATCCTAGCCTCAAATCACACACAGAGTGGTACAGGTTTTTCTCGAAAATATCCCTGTATTTAGCACCATTCATCTTTTCCTCAACTCTGACCAGTTTCCCTGTCCCACCTGCTGAAAAACAGCCCCACAGCATGATGCTGCCACCACCATGTTTCACTGTGGGGATTGTGTTCTTTGGGTGATGTGATGTGTTGGATTTGCGCCAGACATAGCGTTTTCTTTGATGGGCAAAAAGTTCAATTTTAGTCTCATGAGATCAGAGCAACTTCCTCCATACATTTTGGGAGTCTCCCACATGCCCATATACTCCAGTCTCTGCTGTGGAACTCTGCAGCTCCTCCAGGGTTACCTTAGGTCTCTGTGCTGCCTCTCTGATTAATGCCCTCCTTGTCCAGTCCATGAGTTTTGGTGAGCAGCTGTCTCTTGGCAGGTTTGCTGTTACGCCATGTCCTTTCCATTTGGCTATGATAGATTTGATGGTGCTCCTAGGGATCATCAAAGATTTGGATATTTTTTTATAACCTAACCCTGAAAGCATGCAGACCTCTTTTGATCTTACTTCAGCTACCATTCACCACCACCAGTCATTATCTGATTGAAAATATCCCATCCTGCAGCTTTAGCAGGATGGGATACAGTAGTGGATCTCCCATCCTGTAGCCTTTGAAGCAGCATCCATGCATATAATGAGAGTCTGAAACAAAGAAGAACTTATTCTACTGTAGTATATTGAATAAAAATATAAAAGCTTATGCTCTTTATACAGTTTAAAGAGGCTTCTTCAGAAAAAAATAAAAGTCAGCAGCTACAAATACTGTAGCTGCTGACTCTTAATATAAGAACATGTCACGTACCTGGTGGAAGGAGCCCGGAGTGCAGGGAGCGGCCTCTCGTAAGCCTCTGGCTCGAGATCCCCTGAGAGTGGGAACAGGGACTCTAGAGGTCAGAGGGCACAAGTGCCAAGTCCGTGATGGTGGGTTTGGCCCTGGAGCTGGCGTCAGACAGCAGCGGGTGCAGGCAGGTGGTTCTGGAACAGCTGGTGAGCAGTCAGCGGCTGGCAGCAGGTGCAGGAGATAGTACAGGAACGGCTGGCAGGCGGGCAACAGGCAGCAGCGGTCACAGAAGGCAGACTGGAGCGACCGGCAGGCGGCAACTGACGACAGTGGTCACAGAAGGCAAACTGGATCAGCAGGCAACAGCAGGGTCAAACACAGGCCGGGTCGTCAACGGGCAGGCAGCAGAAGTACCGAAGGAGAAGGCAGAAGCGTGGTCAGGAAGTCCGAGGGTCAAGGCTGGCAGCAAGCAGGAGTAATCAGGAACAAGCCGGGTAGATCAGAGGCAGGAACAATCAGGTTAGCAGAGGTAACTCACAGGAACGCTGTAGACAGAACAGCACCGGGCCACTAGAACGGATCTCTTAAAAAGCCCTCTGGGCGCCAAGAACGGTCGCACGGCGTGCCCGCGCGCGCCCACGTGAAACCGTGCAACCGTTCGTGACCCCGCGTGCGCACGTTCGCAACCTCACGCACCCGCGTGCGCCCGTTCGTACCTGCTCGCACCCGCGTGCGTCCGTTTGCGCTAACGCGCGCCAAGGAAGACCTATTAGCGCTCAACGGACCAATTCTGTGGATAGGTCTTCCATGGGCCGCTGGATCTCGGGAACGACCATGACAGAACACTTACCTGTCCAGGGATCCCGCAATGTCCTCACCTGAGCTGATTCTACAATCAACTTCAGGTGCAGGCGTTGGCATCTCTAGTAAGGGAAAGAAGAATTGAAGCCCTACTGCTTCACAGCCTGTTTCCTACTAGGCATGCACAAATCGGGCGGTGCCTTGTGAATGGTTCCACCGTTTTCTGGGATCTGTGATGTGTCCCAGAAGGCTTTGGAGGAAGGAGGGGAAGGAGGGGGGGGGGTGAACTTTTGGCTCAGTTCACAGCTATCTGAGCCGGAAGTGGGAGTGAGTTCCTGTCAAAACCAGGTACCTGCTCCCCGCTCCCTCCCAAAAAGTGCCAAATGTGGCAGTGGAGAGGGTGCAAACAAGCAGAGCTTCCCCATTTGGGTGGAGCTCCCAGCATCAGTATGAACCAGCTCAATCATTTTTTTTTTTTAACTTCTTGGAATTGTCACTGTCTTGAAGAGCTACAGTCATTTAAATAAAATCCACCACTTCTGGGTTTGTTGAATGCTTCTGCCCCCCATGGCATGCTTTGGTTCATTCCACTGGCCTCTATGTAAGTGATCTATCATGTAGTGACCTAGGGGCTGGCAGATGGAACCAAAATTGCAGTGGGATAGCAGGCTTCTAACACACCCAGAAGTGTATCAGAATGGTCAGCAGTATAGTTAATTATAAAAAATCATCCACTCCAGGAAACTTTTTATTCAATTTTTTTTTTTTAACCTTAGCCCCGAAAGATTTGGCTGCTAAATGAACAGGCCATTTTTTGCGATTCAGCACTGCGTCGCTTTAACCGACAATTGCGCGGTCGTGCAACGTTGTACCCATACAAAATTGACGTCCTTTTTTTCTCACAAATATAGCTTTCTTTTGGTTGTATATGATCATCTCTCCGGTTTTTATTTTTTGTGCTATAAACAAAAAAAAAGCGGCAATTTTGAAAAAAACACAATATTTTATAGTTTTTGGTAAAATAAATATCCCCATTTTTTTTTTAAAAAAGCTAATTTTTTCAGTTTCTCAGAGTACATTGATTGGTGTGCGCAAAAGTTATAGTGTCTACAATAAAAATTACTAGTAATGGCGGCGATCTGCGATTTTTATCTGGACTTCGACATTATGGTGGACACATCGGACAATTTTGACACATTTTTGGAACCATTGCCATTTATACAGTGATTAGTGCTATAAAAATGCATTGATTACTGTAAAAATGTCACTGGCAGTGAAGGGGTTAACACTAGGGGGCAATCAAGGGGTTAACTGTGTTCCCTGCTATGTGTTCTATCTGAAGGGAGGATGGGAATTGCTAGGGGAAGAGATAGATCGGTGTTCATACTTTGTATGAACACAGGATCTGTCTCTTCGGCCCTCAGAGAATCGGGATCTCTGTGTTTACACACAGAGATCCCAGTTCTCGGCATGTCACGAGTGATCAGAGGAGCCTGATGGTCATCGCAACTCGCATCACCCCTAGTGACTACAAATAGAAGCGACGGAACATGACGGCGATTCTCGCAGCTGAGCCATGTTGCCGCAGTACAACTAGTTAGCTGGTCGGCAAGTGGTTAAACATGGCAAAGCCACTGTAAACTGCTATTGTACGGATACAGTGGTTAGGAATATGTTTTTGTTGCTGTCTATTTTGTTTAATGCTTTTACCAGTGGAAGACATTAACAAGAAACATGAGAAGAGACAGAAAAGCTGCAACAACCAGCCTTAAAATTAATTGATTTTCTAATTGCCTAGAAAAAATGAGCGACAAAAGAGGCTCTAAATTGAAGCCCTAATTATGGAAGATAAAATTCGCATTAAAAGACACACTGATTCCCCGGGAGTGTAAAGTTACAAAAAAAACTTTAATATGTCCTCCTTACTAATCTCATCAAGACTTTTTAAGGGGCCGGTTCCCTAGACCACACGCAATCTGTTTTTAGAAAGTTTTAATTTTGGATGCTGTTGTTGTGACAAATACCTACAGAGCAATTTACATATTTAAATCATTAAAAAAAGGACAATTAGGAGATAATATATGCCAACATTAGATAATTTATGCATAATAATGCTATGTTCCCTTTGTTAAAGGAAGATTTGAGACAGAACACAAAATTGTGCAATTTGCTTGTGCTTATTTTTTTTCGATCTGATATTTGAAAAAAAAAAATTATTTTGCCAAACTATTGTGCCAATTTTTTCTTCTCTCCCCTCTGTGCTCACCTTTGTACTATGTTAAATATATTTTTTAGAGCAGTACATATCCTCTCCATGCTCCTGTGCTTCCCCATGCTTTGCATCACATGCCTTCCTCCGTGGTCCAGAACTGATCCTACTCCAGGTTTAATGAGGTCCAGCATCATGCAGGCTACATACTGTGGATGTCTCCTTCTGTGGCCGTCTCCTTGGGTGTACCATCAAACCACACTGAGCTCACAAGATAATGTTGCAGAGAGCAGCACCTATGTCACTACCAGGGCCACCATCAGGGGGGTACAGGCAATACAATTGTAAGGGGCCCGAGCGTTCCAAGGGGCCTGCTGGGCCCAGGGACAGCCCGCACCCTCATACAGCAGCTTAAAGAATTAAACTGTTAGACTAGCACAGCAGGCAGCCGCTGGCCGCGTGGCGCCTGCAATAGAGAATGTCACATACATGCACAAGAAGCCGCCGCCTGATTTATTTTCCCCATGTCCCCGCCTCCTCCCCAAAAGTGATCCTGCACTCGCTCTGCTTCCTTCACTGTTGAGGTGGAGCCTGCTGCTGCTAGGTTACTATTATTATTGTGATTGTGTGCGGGGTGGAACTTGGGAATGGGATGTGGTCAGACTCGTCAGTGGTGGGAGTGGACACAGCCCTCTCAGATGCATGCATTACAGGTGAAAGACAGAGAGCAGCGTGGAGGGTAAGTCCCCAGCGTGCAGTGGCGTTCTGCTGTGTTGTAGATTGGAGTGGACCAGTGAAAATGGATGAGGATGATTTTGAGTGGGGATAAGAGTTACATTGTGGAGAGGCTCTTCACAATGTAACTCTCATCCCCACCCAGAATCATCCTCATCCATTTTCATGATGTAATTCTCAGTGGCAGTCCTTACATTAGTGGCACCTCCCCCCCATCCATGCATCCTGCCCTCTAATCTACATGCAGGGAGCCGGACGCATGAATTCCAATGGGGGATTTTGAAGCATGTGATTAGAGCCAGAGGCCCTAATAGGCTTCAAAATAGGGTGGGCTCATGGCGCAGAGCACTGTGTCCAAAGCCTACCCAGTTGTGTGAGAATAGAGAATGATTATTCACTATTGTAACACTGATTCTCCTCCCAGCCAATCAGGAAGTGGGTCGTGAGACCCATTTCCCATTTAGTCAAAAGGAGAAGCAATCTGAGGAGGGAGGAGACACACGTCTGAGGAACGAGAGACTGACCCACCATCCACCAAGTCTGATCCTCGGGTCCCTCCATGCAGAGTGCTGTTAGCTCCTCCTCTTGCTGCGGAAGAGAGGTGCACACACTGATAGCCCCTATGACACCTCAACAATCCACCCCCACCTGGCGCCGACCTCATCTGGTAACCTTTATCTCCAATACAGGGTAGGAGAGCCGGGGTGGGGGTGGGGGGTGGTGACCGGCAGGTGGTGGCGTGCTGGAGAAATGGGGGGTGGGGGGTTCAGGTCCGTCTCCTGCCCCCCCTACCGATAGAGCACCAGCCACCACCGAATTCCATCATGCTCATCCCTACCCAGAATCATCCATCCCTCTCCACAATGTATCCCCAATCCCCGCCCTGAATCATTCATCCCTCTCCTGGAGAGGAATGTGGATAATTCAGGGTGGGTATGGGAATACATTGGGATAAGAGTGTTAAAATAAAAGTGGGTGCACCGAAGGACTTAGATAGCCAGTGGTCGGATTCGGTGGGAAGGCCAGTGGGCAGGCCCTGGGGAATGTTGGCTGTCAGGCCCCGGGGGGCCAGGCCTAAAGCGGTGTAAGCGGTGTAATTTCTGGTGACTGCCCTGGTCACTACATGGCTCCATTTTCCATCCACTGTTGCAGGAATAGGATGGTGATGGATGTCGTGTGATCCTGTGCACCGCTATAATTGCCCAATCCTATGCTGCTACCATGCCACTTCTTGGGTGGATGACACCCATCATTACCCAAACTCGTCCTGAAGTCCCGGGTCAGCAAAGACACACCTCTTATAGTCTTCTGGACTACAGAAGATGTGCCATCATGCTGCCAGCTGCTGTTAGCATTACTACAAGTGGTTATGAATAGAATGATATCTACCCTAACCCAATGTAATTGATGCTGCATTTTTTTGGCCATTGGACACATGGGAAATACAAACTTCTGGCTTGTATTTTTGACAAGAACAGCATCACAAGTGGTACTTATAACTCTGTAAATTCAGGCTTCAAGAAATACATAGGCTCTTTGCTGAAACTAACTGACTATACTGAATGTGGATCACATCCCTAATACATAGAGCAAAAAACTGATTCCTCAGATTGGAACTTTAAACGGACCACAAACAGTATTATAGTAAAAATATATATAAATTTATTGAACATTGATACCAATCAACGACAGGACACAAACAGGTCTGCCAGGACACAAACAGGTCTGGCAGACACAAACAGCCACACCATTCCATCTCAACTATAAGGTAAGCTTAACATGGGGTTTAGATGCCATGGCCTGCTATTCCAATTTATCTAACTTGAAGGTCATTGTACCGCAAGTCTAATGGCGCCATGAGTTACAGTTTTTCTATAACTAATAGTCTTTCCTTGTGGCTATTTTTAGATCAATAGGGCCTGTCCAGCCATCAGGTAGACTCATGTAACCACATATAACCTGATGTTTGGATCCCAGACACAGATTCTACTCCATACTGACTCGATTCGTGTTTATGGGGAACAAGGACTATATTTTTCCTCTAGAGTCATTGCCAATATAGGTATGATGTTTTGGTTGCTGGATATGTAGTTCCTGTTCATTTATTTTATTTTATGAACACTATTTTGTGCCAAACAGTTCTGGATATTATATCTGAACTAATTGGTGGATCTATCTATTTATCTACATAGATATACCACAAACTTTGTAGTCGGACTACTCCGTTCTATGTGGATCATTGGCTGTCGCCATCTCCCTGGTCTGATGCCTGTGCGCTGCTCTGAGGGACATAGCTCTCTTTTCATTATTGAGTTCTGATTTCTCTCTGTATGGGTGGAGCATCAACATTTGGGGTCAATATGCTCAGCTGTGATTTTATTGTTTTTGCTTTAAAATGTATGTATAGTTTTCTATTCATATCTGAAATGTCAGATGCTACAGATTTGTGCGTCCATATATATTTCTGTTGATATGTATTCTGTTATCATAGATATAAGCTACAGATTTAGAACTCGTAAGCCCTCGGTCCCTGAAGAAGATCTGCATTTAGTTTTTTCGAAACGCATTGGACGTTCTGTCTGTCTGACAGGTTTTGTGCTTTCTTCTCAGCTGTTTTCATTTCTGTTCCCAACATATGTGTTTGTTGCTTTTATTCCCACTCCTATGTTGTTGATTGGTATCAATGTTCAATAAATTTATTTATATTTTTACTATACTGTTTGTGGTCCGTTTAAAGTCCCAATCTGAGGAACCTGTTTTTTACTTCAAACTTCAAGATGCATCCTAGATTCACCTTCACTCTTGTTCCTGAGCTGCCCAACAAAGCAATGTAAGAGCATTGCCTTCTGGGAGATACAGTTTGTAGACAATGTTATGCCGCGTACACATGATCGAATTGTCCGGCGGAATTGGTCCGGCAAACAATCCGGCAAACAATCCGCCGGACTTTATAACGAATGGACTTGGCCACACACGGACGCTCCGAAAGTCCGGTGATTTCTAACGTGGTGACGTACAGCACGTACGGTGGGACTAGAAAAAGGAAGTTCAATAGCCAGTAGCCAATAGCTTCCTTCTCGTACTTGCTTCAGAGCATGCGTCATTCTTAGTCTGCAGGACTAGCACACTAGACAAACGGATTGGCCGCTGAAAGCCAAGTCCGGCAGACAAATTTTGAGTCAAAACTACTTTCTAAGTCCGCCGGACTTTACGATGAAAAAGTCCGCTGGAGCCCACACACGATCGAATTGTCCGGCGTACTGTGGTCCGGCAGACCTAGTCCGCCGGACAATTCGATCGTGTGTATGCGGAATTACACGAACCACTACTATGAACTAAATTTTAGGACATTTTTTTCTTTATGGAAAGGAGTGGTGGAGGAAACTGGATGATGTGTAAAAGATAACAGTTTATTGATTTACTCAGGATAAACTGCGGGTTTGGGGTTCTGAGGATGCGGCTTTTATTTAATTTATTTTTGTCTTTTTAGTTTAACTCAATAGAATTTTTCAGTCTGACTATGAAACGTAATCTGACTGCAAGCCTGACTAAAATTAGCTGGAGTTTGGTAACACAGTTCAAGTAATTATAATGACAAAATTGAATAATTAGAGCATAAGGGAACTAAAGGGTGTTTTACATATTTCCCCAGAGAGGTCCTTTAATTCCTCCTTTTAAATTAACCAAGGTTTCATTCTGGTTTTCTTTTTTTAAATGTGACTTTTGAATGCAGTGATTTTTCCATCAAAGAAGCAGATAATACAAAGGAAAAAAAGTGATTTAACAGATGATAATTGCACGTTCTGATGTTGTTTTGTCAGCCCGGGTACTGCTCTCTTCTCTTAGATTATGCAAAATTGAATTTCATGATTAACTATACTCGCAGAGAGCTAAATATACCACAAGTGGCTCTTTTATCACTGCAGGTGCCTTTGCAATAAGCCGATTCTGGTTCTTTGAAAGTAAGTTCCGCTGTCACAGACTGATCCCACTCATCCAAACCAGGAGCCCTGCGATTCCTTCCTCCGAATAAGGTACCAGACACACACAGCTCCTCTCAGAACACAGCATTAAAACGCACAGGAATCCAATCTGTTAATTTACCATTAATAGATCTGGATGATTCATGCATATACAGTATATTGTTGTTCATTTCGGTTGGCTGTCTAATCTTATTGTCTTTTAAAGCTTAAGTCCAGGTACAAAACATTTCATTTAAATATACATTATTATGGCTCACATCCTAAGAATACTTTTTTATTACTGCTGTAGCCAGGTGCTGGCTAGTATTGCCTGCACTGTCAGATGACACTATGCAGGATTGCTACTGTGAAGCTGCTCTCACCTAGTGGTCAGCCTGGACTGTGTGTCATCACATCCTGAAGTTAGAATGATTGAGTTCTAAGAGTGTAGCAAAGCATCTTGGGACATGTAGTCTAGGGAGCCAAGTTTTGCATTCAGCTGGACTGCAAATACCAGTCAGCTGGGGGAGGAGAACAGGATGCTGGGCGAGGTGATAAAAAGCCTGTGTGACTCTTCCATCTAAAAGTCCGAAGGGATGCCAGGCAAGCCCTACTACATTATCCAATACCTGGTTTGTTCGCTCCTCAGCAGAAGCTGGCCACTTACCTCTTCATAGTGGCTAAACAAACTATAGCTCAAGCCTGGAAGACCCAACGAGTAGATTTCCAAGGGGTGAGGACACGTATGACTGCTATGTTACTTCAGAAACGAATGTCCAGCATTGTGAATGATTCCCATGCCAAATTTCTCAAAATCTGGGAACCATGGATCTCTTATGAGTTTCCCACACTTCAAGCATCCTGTTTGGGCCTTGTCTGACTCCCTTCTGTGAGGCGCCCGCATCCGAGATCTCCCGTTCCTTTCCCCCCTCTCCTATCTCTGACCCACTCCTCTCTGCCTTCTTGCTCTTCTCGCTTTTCTTTCTGGTTTCTCATTATTCTGACTCCTACCATTGCCTCCTATGGAGGGTGGTTGCTGGAGAAGAGCCTCCCCTTCGGCGATGATTTTGGGGACAGGGAACTTTATACAGTAGTCATTTTTTTTATACCATCCCCTACTCTCACTGTGTTATGTGATAATTGTGAATGATATTGTTCAGTGGTAATTTTAACATGTCTCAAGCCCCTGTGTGGGCATTCAACAAGCTTGCTATATTTTCTTGTTTACCCAAAAACTTAATAAACATATTGAAACAGAAAAGCCTGTGTGAGGGTGGGATTGCTCTGTTTGGACTCCTGGCCTGGAACTGCAGGCAAATTACTCTGTGTAAGTGTGTGCTGTGTCCGAGCTGCGGCCTGTGCTACAGATAGAGAGAGAGAGTCATCACGTGCAGGTGCAGTAGCATCCACTGCCAGCTACGCCTGACCCTCCAGCAGCTGCCTGGAGGCTGCTCTTTACATGTCCGCTCCAGGTCCAGCACAGCTGCAGCGCGATGTGTCAAAGGGCAGCACTGTCCCTTGTGCCAGGCTCTCAGTAGCCTATTGCGGAATCCCGTGCCACTTTTCAATACCAAGAATCATTGGGACTGGTGAGCGGGCACTTGCTCATTCTGGATATAAACAAAAAAGTCAGTGCTACTACCCATACATCACATAGAATTCAGAGCTCCCAGGTGCTTGATCCACAGTCGTTGGCTGAGTAGGGAAATGAGGAAAAGATTATCCCCACTCCGGTTATTGCTCTTAAAAAATTTAGTATTTATTAACAAGCCACAGTGACCAAATGCAGATAAGAAAGGTTGATGTGTTTCAGTATATAAGGCCTTCGTCATAACCACTTGCTCATTCTGATACAGCAAGAGACACTGCATGCAGACACCATTGTCTTGTACTTTTGCCTAAGCCTGTAGGGCCTGGTGCTACACTTACACTTTGCTGAGCAGCAACAGCATCCCTTTTTCCACAGGCATCACCGGGCTACTTCACCTCCTTCTGATTACCAGGATACCTGAAGTTCATCACTAAAAAGCTTGTTGAAGGTTTTCTGTCCTCTCAGGGACTACAACATATCTCCCTCCACAAAGGGATTAACCACTTGGTGACGAGCTGCCATCATTATACTGCGGCAGGTCGGCGTGATCCCGTGAACCGTCGTAGCTATACATCAGCTCACGGGATCGGAATAGCAGGTGGGGGTGCCGATACTTGTGGCCAAAGGTTGCAATGACTGCCGGCCACAAGCAATCATGAGCAAGAGACACAGAACAGGGATGAGTGTGTGGAAACACACACTGCCCTGTTCTTTTCTGAGAGGAGTGACAGATCGTGTGTTCCTATTATCTAGGAACCATGATCCGTCACTTCCTCTAGTCAGTCCCCTCCCCCTTCAGTTAGAATCACCTCCCAGGGAACACAATTAACCCCTTGATCGCCCCCTAGTGTTAACCCCTTCACTGCCAGTGACATTTTTAAGGTAATCACTGATCACTGTATAAATGCCAATGGTCCCAAAAATTTGTCAAAATTGTCCGATGTGTCCGCCATAATGTCGCAGCCACGATAGAAATCGCAGATCGCCGTCATTACTAGTAAAAAAGATAATAATAATAAAAATGCTATAAATCTATCCCATATTTTGTAGACGCTATAACTTTTGTGCAAACCCATCAATATATAATTATTGCAACTTTTTTTTACCAAAAATATGTAGGAGAGTACATATTGACCTAAAATAAGAAAAAAATCTGCTTTTTAAAAAAAAAAATGGGTATATTGATTATAGGAAAATGTACAAAATATTGTGTTTTTTTCAAAATTGTTTATATCGCAAAAAATAAAAACAGCAGAGGTGAACAAATACCACCAAAAGAAAGCTCTATTTGTGGGGAAAAAAAGGACGTTAATTTTGTTTGGGTGCAGCGTTGCATGACAGCGCAATTGTCAGTTAAAGCGACTCAGTGCCGAATCGCAAAAAAATGGCCCAGTTATTCAGCAGCCAAATCTTCCGGGGCTGAAGTGGTTAAAGCAGCTAGTGCTATAAGGGTAAGTATTTTCACCCAGGACTCTATTTGCTAATGGTGCGAGTTTAAATACTCAAAGGTTTAATTATTCAAATCAAATTAAGTACCGTGTTATATCCTTCTGTCTTTTCTGGGACTGTGGTGTTGAGGTACAGTAGGGAGTGGTTTGACATGAACACATTCCTCATTCCAACTAAATAGAGTATTGCGTGAGTAATCTTTATATCCTGTAATCATTTACTGTTTCTATCCTACTGTCTTATATCATCGTTATCACTTGCCATAGTAAGACTTTATCACGGGCTAAGTTTATGTTGCTGGAATCTAATGTTTCTAACACTGCAGTAAAACAAGGCTCAACTGTTTCACTTAAATTGTGTGTGTGTCTCTAATTATCTTGAGTAAAAGGAAAACAAAGACGAAGGGATTTTCATGGTGCAACAATAAATTGGATTATAACATACTTGTTAGACGAAATATAAAATTATATATCAAATGTTTATTGGAATCAAAGTTAAAATTCATTAACAAACCATTTTTTTATATTTCGTCTAACAAGTATGTTGTAATCCAATTTATTGTTGCACCGTGAAAATCCCTTCGTCTTTGTTTTCCTTTTACTCATGTAATATTTTTGGGATGTGGTGCCTTTCTTACTGGGTGTCTGCTATGTTTTGTTGAACCAATGCTTGTTTCTAATTATCTTGGTAATCACCAACAATGTCTGAACCCAGGGTGTCAGAGGCGTTGGAGGACTTGCAAAGTCGGGGAAACCAGTGGGGTACAGATTCAGTAAGCAGCTCTCACGGGGGTAGCGTTACACTACTAATCTTAGGTCTTCCCTACAGTATATGTTGAGACAATAGTTCTTGGATTCGGAATCTATTCTACTCTGTCATGTCTATATTATGATTCTAGTCCTTTATTAGGTATTCATGATGTATTTTATGGACAATTATTTCTTATTATATTACAGCTATGTGAACAATGTTTGCTCAGATTTGTACTCTCTTTCTTGCTTGATTTTATAATTAATAAAGTTGCCTTAAAAAAAGTATATACAGTATTTCCCCATAGTGGGGATGAGCTAAGGTGTGGGCCAAATTCAGTTTGGGGAAACTGTCCAAGAAAATTTTTCATGATAGCAGCCTGACAGCAAGCTGTCTTTTTCTCAGTCTAATGCACCATGCCACTTTGTTTTGTGCACAAATAAGAACTCATCTGCTCCCATTTTGTATTTTGTCTGCTGTTAAAACAGACTGTGTCGGCTAGATTGTGTTCTATACATATAAACCCTCTACGAGGAATCAAGTGGCACTTTAATCTAAGATAAATCAGGGAATCGTGTGATATGCTGCACTGTGAAATTTTGTTACATCTATAGCCAGCTCTTGTTTGGTCACATTGTCTTGTCACATTGTAGAAAAAAAAATTTGTTAATTAGGCAAGGTAAGCGGAGACTTCCTTGTAAACAGAAAATTTAAATTTGTAATAAAAATGTATTTAAATAGTTTTGTTGGTCCATTGTCAGCAGTCCTACAATGATATTTACTGTACACAAATGCTTATGATGGAGTGTCTGGAAATACTGTAGGTACAAATGCTGCAGGAGAGAGGCAAGCTGCCCACCAAAATGCAACAGTGACTTTGTCTAATAGTAGTCACTCCCTCATTGGCTGAAACAGCTCTCAAATAATAACAAGAAGCATAGTTGTGTGCAGCCTATTGCATTAGGGTGTGCACCCCAAAGCTCAAACACACATGCATTTGTGTATATGTATAAACTCATAAGCCCCATACACACTATCAGATTTTCTGCTGATTTTTTTCAGATTTACTAAAACCATATAATATGAGGTCAACCTTAGGAGTTTCAATGTGTATGCAATCAGGCAGGCCCTTGTACTACATGGTTTTGATCAATCTGAAGACAAAAATCAGCAGAAAATCTGATAGTGTGTATGGGGCTATAAAGTTACAACAGTTTTGGATCTGTCAGGATCCTTCATCAGGTATAACAAGCATGAAAGTTAAACTCAAATATACTCTTTATATAGCAAATCTCTCCTAGACTGAACCCAGCCTAGGAGAGATTTGTTATATAAAGAGTATATTTGAGTTTCACTTTCATGCTTATTATACCTGACAGATCCAAAACTGCTGTAACTCTATTGCCACGTACACACACGATCGGAAATTTCCGACAACAAATGTTCGATGTGAGCTTGTTGTCGGAAATTCCAACCGTCGGAACCAACTGTCGGAATTTCTGTCAACCAAAATTTGAGAGCTGGATCTCAATTTTTACAAAAACAAAATCCGTTGTCGTAAATTCCTAGAGTTTGTAGACAGTTCCGACGCACAAAATTTCACGCATGCTCTGAATCAATTACGAGACGGAAGCGCTCGGTCTGGTAAAACTAGCATTGGTAATGGAGATAGCACATTCGTCACGCTGCAAAGTTTTTAATCTTTTAATGCAGCACATTTTCTTCTTCTTTATAATGCTAGAATAATGAAGTTGCTTTGCTGCTGATATTCACACAGAGTTCTGACAAATTGATTTCTCGTCACCAGATTTTCATAATAATGTTTATTTTTTCTAGTGATCTACTTTTTTTTTGGTCAAGAACTCCTGATTTTTTTTTTCTATTGATTTCCATAATATTTTTTCTCGTTTTGTGTGTCAAGTTACCAACACCATTATCATCTTGTATTTTTTTACCTCAAGGAGATTGGTTGGTGTTGGTGTCCCTTGTTAATTTGACATTGTGTTTTTGAAATGTACCTGCCTACTCACAAGCAAACTGTCAAACAAATTTTTTCAACTAAAACACATAGCCAAGTATTTGCTAAAAAAATAGACATTTATTAGGGGTCATAACAAAATAAAGAGGAAGGCAATGCTGGATAAACTGGGGAAATTGGCAAAGCCTTTGTACCCCAGGGCACACATCAGTTATTTGACAGGCAAAATTGGTAGCCTAAGGAGTCCATTTATTAGGGAGCACAATCCAGTCCAGGACTCTGAGAGATCAGGAACAGCAGCAGATGACATATGTCCCAAGGCTGTGGTCTTACAACAGCCTGGGTCTTTTGCCAGACCAGACCAAATCCAGGCCATCACTCTCAAGACGTCCTTGCAGGCTTCCTTCCACACTTGCTTCTGGGCTGTGGCTCTGGTGTTGGAGTTGTGGGAGGAGGTGGAGAAGGAGGAGGATGGTCCAACTCACACGGGTGGATTTTGCTTGTGAGTTCACCCCTCAACCCCTTATTTAGGGCCAGATAGATTACTTGCTCACAAATGAGGCATTGGCCCACCTCCATTTCCTGCATTTTGCTGGCTACCATGGAGGCATAGGCATCTTGAATATTGGGGGTGGTTCTGAGAGCCGCTGTAGCCTCCCGAATCAAAGAAAGCGCTGACTCCTCCATGTTCCTCCCCTTCCTGGTACTTTTTGTTGGAAGGCAGAGGGGAGGAACCTGGGATTCGGTCAGGCTACTGGGCACAGCCACCTCCTGGCTGCCACTTACCTCTGCCTCCTCCTGGCTGTGACTTTCCACAGCCTCCTCCTGGCTGAGACTTTCCACGGCCTCTTCCTGGCTGAGACTTTCCTCTGTATGAAAATGGGACATAGTTTTAGTTCTTTGTTCATCAATCACACACAATTTCAAGCTCATGACTGTTGCAAATTGAATGCTAACAAATAGAAAAGACTATCATTCTGACCCCAGCATTTTATTGTTCTTGTCCCAATAATTTTTGGCTACTATTGTCTATTGATATGTAAATCACTTTGTTAATTCCGAAATTAGTGATCAGTACTAACATCTAGTTAACATCATTCCATTTTTGGACAAGAAATATGTTGAACATACCTGGCTCAGAGCCTGGGGACATAAACATCATCTGCTGCTGCTCCTGATCTCATGGAATCCTGGACCTTTTTTCCCCTATTATATGTGCTCCTCAGCCCACCAATTTTGCACTTCAAATAGGGTATGGTTGTGTGTGAATCACCAGTTTCACAAATTACAGCAAGTGATCCAGCGCTGCCTTCCTCTTTATTTTATTACTATAACAAGGGAGACAGGGCAGCTCCCTGTATTTATCAATGAAGTTAGAGAGGAAGTCATGATCACTGAATCTATCCATTTTATCTGCAAGACACAACACAAGACAAACCTTAATGTCAGGCTAAACTCTTCTAATCGTATCCCAATATAGGCCTCAATCTATAAGTAGTATAAGCCACTGATGCTCCAAGTTAAAATGGTACCTTCGTTAGCACGATTGGTGCTTACGTTACTCCGTCCTCTGCTCACAGATCGTACGTGCGATGCACGCATGCTACGCTTTATATACACTGCACATGCATGAAACTCCATCTGCCTCTGACATTCTTTCTAGTATATTCCACACCCCTTCTCTTTCGGCGCAGTGGGAGAGCACATGACGAAGAAAGAGCAAGTGCATGCAAAGTAGAGCAGCAATGAGGAGGACGACGAAAGCCCAGAGCCTCAAGCGTCCCAAACTAGGAGATTTAAGGCCTCAAATATGTCCTTTGTAAAGATGGTGGAGATTGTGTACATCTTGAACAGGGCCAACTATGATGGAAAGCATGGACTTTACCCAAACCCAAATGTGAGAAAGTTCAAGATCATGGCTAAAGTTCTGAAAAGTCTGCAGAAGAATTTTGAGGTACGACGATCCAAGGATCAACTGAGGAAACAATATTCAGACCTCAAGTTGAGGGAGCAGGATCAGTACAGAAGAATCAAGAGAGTGCTGCAAAAATGTATTTTGTCGTGTGTTCCTATTATTATTATTATTACTTTTGTGCTGCTCCATGTGCTTTTCTTTACTGTTGTACAATTTAAAATGTTGTTTCAAATGTCAAGTTTCAGGTTCATGGGCACAGTAATGGTTCGTAGTAAACATTGTTTGTTCACTAATATGATGTTTTTGGCAGATTTGTTCATGCCTATATTTCTTAAAAGAAGTTTGTTGTCTAGATGGGTTTGTAACTAGTATCAGAGCCTACGTACCTGACCAGTGAGTCCACTTGGGCAGAGGGTGGTCTCCCTTACGTATTCGACTCGTGGCCCCTGGTAGAGAAGACAGGTGGCTCAGGAGTGCGGAGGAGTATGAGAGCCTGGTAGGTGAGTCTTGATGCTGGAAGAGAAGGGTCTTCAGACAGCAAGGTGGAGAGCAGGAATGCAGGCAGCGTGTACTGAGCAGGAGCCGGTAAGGAGAGTCCAGGTACAGACCGAGTTCAGCAACGTGCAGGCAGCAAGGTACAAGGGTTCAGCCAGACAAATAGTCCAGCCGGCACCAAACAGCACGCACGTGCGTGCGCCAACACACACAGGCGCGCGCAAACCTGCATACACGCACGCCCAAACACCCGCACGCGCACCGGCGTCCCCAGAAGCACACGCGCCGATGCCCACAGAAATGCGCGCGCCAACGCACATCCGCGCGTGCATCCGTGCATCAACATGCGCATCAGGGTCAGCCAGCACACGTGCACGTGTGCCCACAGGAGCACGCACAGCCACGCGCACAGGAACACAAGTGCCAACACGTGCCGGCGCACAACGGCGTGCGCCACAGCGGCCGGCCATCCATCCAGTCAGGTAACCTCTCTGACACTAGAATAAAATGCAAACTTGATTCAGTGTAAGGAGAGGACACTTAGCAGCTGTTTACACATCTGGATGCAGGAGCACTAGTGTGGGACACCAGAACGCCCTTTTGAGGGTGTCACACACAGGTGCTCCAGTGGATACTAGGAGTGTCTCCATGTGTGAAACTTGCACAAACCAGGTAAGTATTCTAGCTTTAGAAAGGGAAACAAAATAATGTCTTCAGCTTGGAACTCTGCAAAAACAGACAATTGTACGTCACTTCCAAGCAATGTTTCATATTCCTAATTCTGTCCTCAAGTATTTGTGTGCTAAGTATACCTTTTTTTTATTCACATAGGGGAGAAAAGACTTGGGACATCAGAGGACACCAGGGATCCCCAACCTCCTAAAAAAGGGGAAGTCACAACACCACAACCTCAGGATGTGGAGGAAAGAAAGGTTTATGAAGTGGGCAAAATAGTGACCACAACAGGTGAGTGTCTGAGACCACAGCTTCAGGTAATAGATGTATGCCTGCATATTTATAATATATGGTGTTGTTTTTTATTTTTAGGCGATGTGGATGTTGTGGAAGAAGAATCTCAGTGCACACGTCCTCATCAGGGAGATCATGGTGTGAAATCGTGATTTAGAGCTGGTAAAAGAAAACATCAATGATGTTAAAAAAAAAATGAAGAACATCATTGATGTTTTAGGCAGAATCTAAAACACACAAAAATTGTACCGTTTTGTTGTGTAAATTTCTCTTTTTAATCAAGTTTTAAAGTATTTTAAAAGGCAAATTTTGAAGATGCACACAGTTTGTCAACATGTGCTATCTGCCATCATGGGATATCAATGTATGCATTTTGGGGGTGCAACCCCTTCCTCGCAACTAAAGTAGATGAGAGGAAGGGGTTGCGCCCCGGAAACACGTCCATTGATCCTCCAAGATGGGAGCTAGCACATGTTGATCAAGAGGGAAATCCACATTTTGACTCGCAGTTTGTGTACATCTTCAAAATTTGGCTTTTACAGGGGTGACACCACCCCATCTTAAGAAGGCAATATCGACACATACTAATCTCTGATATTGTCTTCACTTTGTCAAAGTTGAACTTTGCAAGTTCCTGAGTTGTGTATGTTTTATGGTTTTAAACATGCCTGTTTAACACAACAAAAGGCTATTTGTACTGTCAAACCTAAAAATGTTATTAACAAATATGTTGGTTTGTTCAAAAACCCTTTTCTAACACACATGTGAATGCGCATAGCACGAACTCTACAACGAGTACGTACCTGAAACATGGTTAGAAAATGGTTGAATGGTTAAAACAAACTAACAGAACACACTAAAAATCAGAAAGGTCTGAGAAGAGCGACCTGAAAATCAGAAACGAGTGGACAAGAACACACTGAAAAACACATAAGAACTAGAAAAGAACGCACTGAAAAACAGATACAAACTCACAAACACAAACTGAAGAGCAGTAACGATCTGAAAAGCACGAGGCTGAAAATCGTGAATCGTCTTCTACTAACACGAGATAAACACACTAGCAGAAGGAGCCCAAAGGGTGGCGCATTGGCTATTGAAATTCCTTTTTCTAGTCCCGTCGTACATGTTGTACGTCACCGCGTTCTTGCCGATCGGAATTTCCGAAAACAAGACAAGCTTCAGCCAACATCTATCAGAAATAAATCCACGGTTTGGTTCCAATTCCAATCGTCTGTACGTGGCATATGAGTTTATAACTCTCTTAACCACTTGCTTACTAGGCACTTAAACCTCCCTCCTGCCCAGACCAATTTTCAGCTTTCAGCGCTGATGCACTTTGAATGACAATTGTGCAGACATACAACACTGTACCCAAATTAAAGTTTTGTAATTTTTTTCCCACAAATATAGCTTTCTTTTGGTGGTATGTAATTACAGCTGGGAGTTTTATTTTTTGCTAAACAAACAAAAAAAGATGCAAAAAAAAAAAAGAATCATGTTTAATAGTTTGTTATACAATTTTGCAAACAGGTAATTTTTTTTTTTAAATGCGCACTGATAGGCACAGTTAAGGCGGCACTAATAGGCACAGATAAGGTGGCACCGATAGGCACAGATAAGGCAGTACTGATGGGCAAAGATGGGCACAGATAAGATGGCACTGATGGGTGGCACTGATGGGTGGCATGGATATCTGATGGGCACAGATAAGGCGGCACTGATGGGCAAATATGGGCACAGATAAGATGGCACTGATGGGTGGCACTGATGGGTGGCATGGATAGGTGTCACGGATGGGCACTGATAGGTACCACTGATAGATGGGACTGATGGGCACTGATAGATGGTACTGATTGGTGGCTCTGATTGGTGGCACTGATGGGCATCACTGATGGGCACTGGTAGATGACACTGATGGCACGGATATGTGGCACTGAGATGCAGCACTGTTGTTGAGGCAGATTGTGGGCACTGATAGGTGGCACTGTGGGCACTGATGGGTGGCACTATGGGCACTAATGGGTGGTACTGATGGGTGGCACTTTTTCCCATAGTTTAGGTGGCACTGGCAGGGGGCGGGTGGGCACTGATGAGCTGGCCCCAGCTCGCCGTGATCGGGACTGGAGTCCCTCTCACTGCCGCCGGTGATCGGCTTTTTTTTTTTCTCCTCACGCTGTGTGTTGCATACAGACTTGCAGCTGCAATTGCAACGAAAGGTGGTTCTACAAAGTATTGAGGGGGGCTGAATACAACTGCAAACCACACTATATATATATATATATGTGTATATATATATATATATATATATATATATATATATATATATATATATATATATATATATAAATATATATATACATATATATATACAAACACACAGTGGTTAAAATAAGTATTGAGCACGTCACCATTTTTCTAAGTAAGCATATTTCTAAAGGCGCTGACATGAAATTTTTACCACATGTAGGTAACAACCCATGCAATACATACGTACTAAGAAACCAAAACAAATAAAGTTCAGAAATTAAGTTATGTGTTAATGACACAGGGAAAAAGTACTGAACACATGAAGAAAGGGAGGTACAAAATGGCACTGAAAGACAAGACACCAGCTGAAATATACCAGTAATTAGAAACCAATCCTGCCCCTTGTGAAAATATTATCACCTGATTCACACTCAACTGGTGGCCTATAAAAAGATGTCTCGTTACTAAGGTGTCACACAAGAAACATCTCATGAAGGGTAAAAGCAAAGGTCTCTTTTAAGACCTTTTAAAACCCTTTTGTTGCAAAACATACTGATGGCATTGGTAACAGAAGGATTTCTGAAATTCTGAATGTTCCAGTGAGCACTGTTAGGGCCATAATCTGGAAGTGGTAAGAACAGACAGAGACAGTCCTCCTCTGACAGAGGAGTGAAAAGAAGTATTAGAAGAGTTGTCCAAGAGCCAAGGACCAATTGTATAGAGCTTCAGAAAGAGCTAGAATTATCAAGTATAATTGTTTAAAAAAATGGAAAAAAGTGCCAAGACATTCTTGATAAAAATCTGCTGCAATCTACCAGGATGGTGAAGATGAAACGAGGGTGGACATTTTAGCAAGACAATGATCCAAAACACAAAGCCAAGGAAGCTCTCAATTGTTTTCAAAGAAAGAAAACAAAGCTGCTGGAATGGCCTAGCCAATCACCTGACTTGAATCCAATAGAAAATCTATGGAAAGAACTAACGATTGGAGTTCATAGAAGAGGCCCACAGAACCTTCAAGCTTTGAAGACTATTTTTGTGGAAGAATGAGCCAAAATCACAGTTGAGCAATGCATGAGACTAGTTTCTCCATATAGGAGGCATCTTGAAATACATTTCAGTTAGCATGTTCAATACTTTTTCCCTGTGTCATTCCATTTTATTACCGTATTTTTCGGACTATAAGGCGCACGTAAAAGCCTAAATTTTCTCACAAAATCGACCGTGCGCCTTATAATCCGGTGCGCCTTATATATGACCTGTTGACATGATGGCAAGCACCGAATTCGTTTTCTTCACTTGGGCTTTAACAGTATCTGTCAGATGGGCGCGCATGGAGTCACAGATCAATAGGGATGGAGATTCGTGGAAAAAGCCACCCGGTCTCTTACCGTAAACTGACGTACCGTAAACCTCTCAGGTTGTTCTACTGCGTGACTGATAGCGATGAGTTTGAAATCCGCTTCGTAAGCATGTCTCTTAACAGGAGCCATTTTTGGGGCAGCGGGTATACCGTAGAAAATGAACGAATGAATGCGCACACCTCCTGACTAAGATGGCCGTAATGCTCACGAAGCTGCACTGCTTGGATTGGGCATTACGGCCATCTTAGTCAGGAGGTGTGCGCATTCATTCGTTCATTTTCTACGGTATACCCGCTGCCCCAAAAATGGCTCCTGTTAAGAGACATGCTTACGAAGCGGATTTCAAACTGAAGGCTATCAGTCATGCAGTAGAGCATGGAAATAGAGTAGCTGCGAGAGAATTCAACATTAATGAATCAATGGTACGAAAGTGGAGGAAGCAAGAAGATGCCCTGCGCCAGGTAAAGAAGACCAAACTGAGTTTCCGAGGAAACAAAGCAAGATGGCCACGGTTGGAGGACAAAATTGAACAGTGGGTTATTGAACAGAGAACCGCAGGTAGAAGCGTCTCTACTGTCTCTATTCGACTCAAAGCAACAGCGATCGCACGCGACATGGAGATCAACGACTTTCGAGGAGGTCCCTCTTGGTGCTTCCGTTTCATGAAAAGGCGGAATCTCTCTATCCGCACAAGAACCACTATGTCACAGCAACTGCCAAAGGATTACGAAGAAAAGCTGGCCATTTTCCATACCTACTGCAAGAACAAGATCAATGAACAGAAAATCCGACCAGAGCACATCACCAACATGGACGAGGTCCCCCTTACCTTTGATATCCCTGTAAACCGTACTGTCGAGAGAACAGGGACCAGTACGGTATCTATACGCACTACAGGAAACGAAAAGTCATCCTTCACTGTAGTTCTCGGTTGCCAGGCTAATGGCCAGAAACTACCACCCATGGTAATTTTCAAGAGGAAGACTCTGCCAAAAGAAAAGTTTCCGGTTGGCATCATCATCAAGGCTAACCCGAAGGGCTGGATGGACGAGGAGAAGATGAGTGAGTGGCTGAGAGAGGTTTACGTCAAGAGACCGGGTGGCTTTTTCCACGAATCTCCATCCCTATTGGTCTGTGACTCCATGCGCGCCCATCTGACAGATACTGTCAAAGCCCAAGTGAAGAAAACTAATTCGGTGCTTGCCATCATTCCGGGTGGATTAACCAAAGAACTGCAGCCACTAGATATAGGTGTCAACAGGTCGTTTAAAGTTAAACTGCGAGCTGCGTGGGAGCATTGGATGACAGAAGGCGAACACACATTCACCAACACAGGGAGGCAACGCCGGGCGAGTTACGCCACTATCTGCCAGTGGATCGTGGATGCCTGGGCGAAGGTATCAGTCACCAGTGTAATCCGAGCTTTCAAGAAGTCCGGAATTATCACTGAACAGCTAAGTACCGGTACCGATGACAGCAACGAGCCTGACTCGGATACTGATGAGAATGATGAGAGGGATACGGGCGTGCTTGATGCCGAAATCGCCCAATTGTTAAACTCAGACACTGAAGATGAAGAATTTGATGGATTTGCGGGAGAAGAATAAAGTGAAAAAGTGAGTGTCTGGTTTTGTACGGTATTCACCGGTAACTGAACAGTGTTAAGAGTTATTGAAGAATAAAGTGAAAAAGTGAGTGTCTGGTTTTGTATTTAATTGAACAGTGTTAAGAGTTATTGTTATAGACCATTTTATGGTTATTGCTAAAGAGTTGAATAAAATTTGACTTACAGTACCGCATCCGAGTTGTGTTTCATTAAATGCGCCTTATAATCCAGTGCGCCTTATAGTCCGATGCGCCTTATATATGGAAATATCCATTATATTAGCCGGTCGTTGCTAGTGCGCCTTATAATCCGGTGCGCCTTATCGTCCGAAAAATACGGTACACATAACTTAATTTCTGAACCTATTCATTTTGGTTTCTTAGTATGTATGGATTGCATGGGTTGTTACGTACATGTGGTAAAAATTTCACGTCAATAGCCCCTTTAGAAGTATATTTACCTAGGAAAATGGTGACGTGTTCAATACTTATTTTACCCACTGTACATTTTATATATATATATATATATATATATATATATATATATATATATATATATATATATATATATATACACATATATACACACACACACACACAGTTAGAAATAAATGTAAACAAACATTTTATTTTAAAAACATGGACGGTGTCAGTAGAGCAGTTGATGGTGTCAGTGTGGCCTGGGAAACAGGGGCTCTGGTTTATTGGCACACCCCCTGCACATGCCTGTGGCAAGAAGCATGATTGAGTAGCACATTGCTAATTCAGGCAGTATAGGAATTCATGCAATTCTATATACATAAAATGCTATACTACTTCCCTAATCAGGTGATTAGCGATGTCACACAGCTTGCTATTCCATGCTATTCCAATAAAATCATTCATGGGACTCTTAGGAGTAGTTTTTTAGGCCTCCTAAAGACAGGCAGCAAGTGGGCAGTAAAAACAGGTGATTGAGCCACAGTTTTCCTGGCCCATGATTTCCCACCTAAAACATAACATGCAGCCAGAAAGGGCCATGATGCTTTGCTTCAGGTTAGTGAGAAATTTTACTTGGTATGTTGAGTTTAATGGGGCCACAGCCTGTCAATGTCGCCTATTGATGTCACAAGAATCTCATTGCAACCATGACCAAAACATTTGACTCGCAGGTTCCAGTGCAGTATTTAATTGCAAAATCCCTCTTTGGCTAACAAAAAAAAAATGCCACTGCCTTACCACCCTCTGAAATGCAATCTGCAGTGTAGTGAGGGTGTCTTTTTCTGAGTCATATGCACTTTTACCCTTTGTTCTAGCTATTGTTTCTTTTACTGTCCTTGTACTTACTGTCCTTGTCACCATGGCTGGCTACAAGATCGATCAGCTCCACACCCTGAACTTCCTTCAAGAGACACTGAGGGCAGAGGAGCAATAAGCTCCATGTTGTCCTCCTCATTCTAATTGCTAGGAGAATGGAGGAAGAAGGAGCAGGCTGGCTGGGCGTGGTGTATCTATGGATGCACACAGCTTGACTCAGGTCTTGGATGGGAGTGCACATGCCCAAGTGTCTTCTCAGCACCAAGCCAATCAAAGGAGACATTTGCAAACAGGGAGAATGGGACAGAGGCCAAGGATACTCTGGATCTCCTCTTCTAAAATATTTTAAATATTTTGTGCCCCTCTCCCCCTGGAAGCTTGTTTAGTTGATGGGAGGTATGAAGAAAACGTATCTTATTGCTCACTGCTGCAGGCTGCCTCCCTGATGTTGACCAGTCCCCACTCTGAAGAAATCACATACAATGCACGTCTAGAGGTTCTGCATTGTATAAGAAGACATCAAGAGCCAGTGCACATTTCCAGAGCAAAAGAGTGCGTTGGCTGTTGAGGGAGTGAGGAATAAGTAAGATCTTTTCTTCTTGGAGCACAAGCTAGTGAAATATTGTGTCTGATCGGAATTGAGCTTTAACAATATTTATTCTAAAATGTATTTCCTTTTTTCTCTTTCAGTATTTGGTCATTCTTATTTCAGTCTATGCAGCCGAACTTGCAGCAGGTGTCCTGTCATATATATACTATGAAACGGTAAGTGTGCATGTATTTTGGTACTGTCCCTGATGCAAGATGAGAATATTGTTTTCCTACCTCCAGGACCCTCACTTGTCTCATTCCACTATATTGGAAATGGATGCACCATTAACATCCATTCAATATTTCATGGTGGGAAGAAACAGGTGGAGTCCTGTAAGGACTGTAATGGTGGGTGAGGCCTAATTATGTAACCAAGAGGCTCAGCCACAAATTTATGAATCAGCGTGTTATGGTAATGGACACATTACCACAACGAATATCAATGCATGCTATGTCCGTTAGCTTGTTGTGGGGCCGTTCATTTAATGGCTGCCAACGGACCAAGGCAATACAGCTCCCTCACTTGGATTGCAGCACATTACAGGGGGGACCAGGAAAGGCAAACACTATATAAGGAGAATAAACTTCATATTTGAAGTGGAATTCCAGCTCATAGCATTGTCCCCTCCCCTCCTAACACCTATACTTACTAATTGGTGTAAATAAGATGTATAAACTTACTATTTTCAGGCCTTTCTGGTCTGTTCATGTGTTGCAGCCCCCATGTGTCAGCAAGTGTCAACTGCAGGATAGAGGAGAGAGCACTCTGACAATGGCTAGTAAAGCCTGGAGTGATAATGTCATCTATGGCCCATCTGTTGACAGCACTGTTTTGCTTTATGTTTGTTAAGGTCACTTTGCGGTAAAGCAAGGAAGCATAGAAAACCTCTGTCGTGTATTAATGTCCTTTACTGAACAAAAATACTGTACATAAAAAACTATTAACAATTATCAGAGAACAATACAAGATTGACAGATATACAGTACATACAGCACATGTTACATAAAGCCAGGACAGGACTTACCATTGGGCTTGACTGGGCTCAAGCCCATGGGCCCCGCCCATTAGGGGGCCCCACGGACCTCGCCAAGATACATAGCCGAGTGTACTCGGCTCGGCTCCGCTTACAGTCACGCCCAGTCCCGCCCTATGATGGACATAACACAGGGACTGGGCGTGACTGTGAGCCAAGCCAAGTACACTCGGCTACTCTCGGCTCTGCTCGGGACTGCAAGAGGACCTGAGAGCCACTGTAAGGACATATTCGGCGTCCCATCGCAGTTTGCTATGGAAGTGACATTCCTTCTCTGCCATCTTGCTACACCCCACACTCGTCCACAGTAAGGATGCACTAAGAAGGGGTAAAGCGGACATGTTGTTACACCCACCGGAGTTTTTAGACGTATTTATAACATTAAAGTTAGTATATAGTGAAATACAGGACTTACAACTCCATCTGACTACTTAGATGTTGAATTTTAAAAGCAGAACATTTCTGTCATTAGCAAACCTGTGAGATGGGCAGGGTTGCCGCTGCTTTTAAAATTCAAGATCTAAGTAGTCAGACGGAGTTATAAGTCCTGTATTTCACGATATAAATTGACTTTACTGTTATAAATACATGTAAAATGCAAAACTCCGGTGGGTGTAACAACATAACCCCTTCTTAGTGTATCCTTACTGTGGACGAGTGTGAGGTGTACCAAGGTGGCGGCAACGGAACGCCACTTACGTAGCAAACTGTGATGGGTCACTGAATATGTCGTTACACCGCCAAGAGGACCCGAGAGCCGCCGAGATATACAGAACTCTGTATCTAGGCGGCGCCATTTTTAAACTTCAAGACTGCAATGACACTGGACAAGGCTACAGATGGATGGGCAAGGCTGCAGATGGACACTGATAAGGCTGCATTAATGGGCATTTAAATGTTTTTTCCTTAAACTTCCCTCCTAAAAGTTTTTTTTTCTTAAAATTCCCTCCTATACTTGGGCTACGTGTTATACACTGATAAATACGGTAATGTATGGAAGGTAGGGCCCGAAAGTGACTCAAGCCCAGCGGCCCCCACAGCCCTAAGTCCTGCCCTGCATAAAGAAAACAGAATAGTGGCATGCATTAAAAAGGGGATCAACTCCAGAGATGAAATGATAATTCTCCTGCTCTACAAGACTCTGGTCCGGCCGCACCTAGAGTATACTGTCCAGTTCTGGGCACCAGTCCTCAGGAAGGATGTACTGGAAATGGAACGAGTACAAAGAATGGCAACTCAGCTAATAAAGGATCTGGATGATATTAGTTATGAGGAAAGGTTGCGAGCACTGAACTTATTCTCTCTGGAAAAGAGACGCTTGAGAGGGGATATGATTTCAATTTATAAATACCGTACTTGTGACCCCACAATAGGGTTAAAACTTTAACAAGACACACTCATTAAAATTAGAAGAAAAAAGGTTTAACTTTAAACTACGTAGAGGGTTCTTTACTGTAAGAGCAGCAAGGATGTGGAATTCCCTTACACAGGCGGGGTTTTTTAGCTGGGAGCATTGATAGTTTAAAAAACTATTAGATAAGCACCTGAACAACCACAACATACAGGGATATACAATGTAATACTGACATATAATCACACACATAGGTTGGACTTGTGTCTTTTTTCAACCTCACCTACTATGCAACTATGTAACTATGTACAGTAGGAATATGCTAAAAGTCACTTTGTCACAATCTCCAGATGCAATTCCTCCTTTGGTTCTGTAACGTCCCCTCTGGCACAGACCTTCCTTGTTATTATGGAGTCCTCCCTTCAGCTTATGTTGCTGGCCTTTTATTTAGAAAGTTTAAACATTCCTACATGGTTGTGGCCCAATCTCACTACTTCCTTTACATTCATTTTCTATGGGTAAAACATTTCCCAATTTAACCTCTAGATGACACTATTGTATTATACATGGCATAGATTATATATATCAAAAGGCCATGCTATAGTTGACCCTTAAAACCAAAGTAAAACCGAGTACTGAGTGATTATATAGCAGCTGGTACAAAAAAGGTAAATATACAACCTCCAGACAGTAATAGGAAAAAGTGTGCAGCGTACACTTGGAAAAGCAAAAGTCCTGTTATGTCAAATATGTCAAATACTGTAAATAAAAGATCAAATGATGAAACTGTGACATATGCTATACAATATCTTCAATAAATTCAGACAATTGCTACACTAGTCAGTGTGACATGCCAAACTACTCACCAGAAATCAGACAAATTCCAGCATTGAACACACTTTACCCAAAGTGCTGAAGAATAATCTTCCACAGTGATACACCTCCACCAATGTAAACACTCACCAGATGGTAAGTAGTAACAAGCCTTGAACTGTTGTTATGAAGTATAATGGTGTCATGCTCCTGTGTGTTGATTGCGTGGTAGGCTCCAATGAGATCAGACACTGTGCAAAAGAAACTCACCAGCAGGAGCCCAAGTAATACTCAAAGATGGCCAAGGATGTGGCTACGATGATGTCAGCATGTAGGCCACTTCCGACGTGTTTCGTGTGCATGCACGTTATCAAGGGACCCGTCTATCCTATCCTATTTATTGTTGACCCTTATTTACACAGCTGTTTAACAGCGTTTGACCAGAATGCAACACAGGTGCTCACTCCTTAAGTCATGTTGACTGGCAGAGGGGAGCCGAATCTTTCTTACACAGGTTAGTTAGCATAGGTACAGTATTTAAAAGGGAAAACACTGCGCTATAACAAACAAATACACGCTACACTATTTGTTACTCTATAGTTAGCATAGGTGTTAGGAGGGGAGAGGGGAATGTTTTAAGGCTAGTTAGGTGTAAGCTGGACATCCACTTTCAATTTCTCTGCAATGCTTATAGATACAAGAATGCATGAAGCCTTATTTTAAATTGCTTTTACTGATAGTTCAGATTTTGTAAATACTTAAAGTGATATAAAAATTAAATTTTTTTCTCCTTTATAAATAACAAACATATTATACTTACTTGCTCTATGCAAGTGCATTTGCACAGAGCAGCCCTATCCTCCTCTTCTTGGGTCCCTCTTCAGCACTCCTCGTCCCTCCCTCCTGTTGAGTGCCCCCACAGCAAGCAGCTTACTATGGGGGCACCTGAGCCGAGCTGCTGCTTTGTGTATCCATTCAGACACAGTGCTGTGGCCCAGCCCCTTCCCATCTCTCTCCTCACTGGCTCACTGACTTTGATTGACAGTAGCAGGAGCCAATGGATCTTTGCTGCTGTCTCAGCCAATGAGGAGGGAGAGTCTGGACTGCCAAGCCTCTCATGCAACATCGCTGGATCGAGATGGGGCTCAGGGAAGTATTAGGGGGGCTGCTGCACACAGAAAGTTTTTTTTATTTTAATTATAACAATACACTAAGGCTTGAAATATCATTATTTACTATGTATTACTGCACTTGGAGCGCAATCTCTGCCCTTTGCACTGTTTTATCCTTTACTGTACATATACAAATGGTCCATATATCACCAGATTTTTCTCTATTATACAGATAAGTGAAGAACTAAGAGAGAATCTTAACAAGACAATTATAAATAATTATGCACAGCCGGGGATGAATGATGCCACATATGCCATCGACCATCTGCAACAGGATGTAAGTGTTTTTTTTCTGTTTATATTGTACTAAGATAAGTTATAAAGTAACAAAGGTTAGCGCAGCCCTAGTGCAGTTAAATCTTTTATTGTAACTAAAATAAGTAATCAAGTAAAATGATCACACATATGGCACATGAGTAAAGTGTATGTAGTCTGATAAGAGGTTGTGTTCTCTGTATCCTGATTGGTGATCCATGTGTGTAAGCATGGTGTGCAGCTGACAGGTGGAGCGGAGCCGGTGTCCTGTCGGATAGTGTCCCCCGTCTGATAGTGTCCGCTAGTGTACACAGAACAAGCAGATTCCGAAAATAGCCAAAGATGAACGGCACCTACACCGTGAGTCCAGGTTCTAGCCCCACCATAACTAGAGGCCGTACCCGAAGCGTGGCGAGCGAAGCGAGGCGTACCCGAAGCATGGCGAGCGAAGCGAGGCCGTACCCGAAGCGTGGCGAGCGAAGCATGGCGAGCGAAGCGAGCCCGCAAGGGGCCCTCTAGTATGTGCAGCCCTATGTCCACTTGGATGGTGGGGTTTGCACCTTAACTCACGGCGCAGGCGCCGTTCATCTTCGATTTTCCAAATCTCCTTCTGCTCCGTACTGCGCAAGTGCTGCACCTGCGCAGTACGGGGCGGACACTTTTCGATGGCCGGACTATATATGTCACAACACCGGCAGTGCTGCTCCTCTAGGCCCTGCTGCAGAAATGGTGACCAGCAATGTTCTTGATCGACCTGATGCACATAACGTACATGTGTATAATCATAAGCAGTGAGGGTAGGCTGCAGGCTTGTTGAACGAGGCAGGCTGCACTTGCGACTATGAAAATCTCAGGAGACTTCAACTGAAGGGAAGAAGCACCAGCCACTCTACAGTGTTTTTGGCGGCATTACATTGCCATGACGCGGCAACTTATCTGTTATATTACTTATGTGCAGGCTGCCGGATTCCAGAAATGTGCAATTAGTTTTCGGATGAAATTCGACATATTCATTCATCCAGAAGCATCCGAATGAATAAAAGACTCTTTTGACTAATGCATACGAGAATGAACAAAAATCCGAAAGAACAAAAATACAAATATCTGAAAGAACAGAAAACTATTCAACTTATGAGTTTACCAAATTGATTACGTTTGGATAATTTCATTTTTCAATTATATTTAAATTATTAACTATTATTATACTGTCATTTTTTATTATTATAAACTATTAAATTATAGACAAAATATAAAATATTTTATAAATATAATATACATTTTATATATAAGAAAAAAAAATGTATATATATATATATATATATATATATATATATATATATATATATATATATATATATATATATATATATATATATTATATATTAGATAAATATAAATATAAAATAGATAAAAATAAAATATAGGTAAGTAAGCAATTATTCTAGTCAGGTCTCTGCGCCATGTTACTAGTCAGGTCTCTGCACCATAGCAGCTATCCGTCGGACAATTCGACTATGTGTGGGCTCCGGCGGACTTTTTCTTCTGGCGGACAATCCGCTCGTCTGTGTGCTAGTCCGCCGGACTTTCCAAATGAACGGACTTGCCCACACACGGACTAAAGTCCATTCATTTTGAATGTGACTTCAGGTACGACGGGACTAGTGAAGGAAGTCAATGTCGCCGCTTCCATCGGCGAGAGTGACACATTGTGAGCCCCGTCGCCTGGTATGGGTTTTAAGGGTAACCCCTATGTCAAGAAAATGGCGGGAGTCCCCCCAAAGTCCATACCAGACCCTTATCCGAGCATGCAGCCCTGCCGGTCAGGAAAGGGGGTGGGGATGAGTGAGCGCCCCCCCTCCTGAACCGTACCAGGCCGCGTGCCCTCAACATGGGGGGTGGGCGCTTTGGGGAAGGGGGGGCCCCCCACCGCAAAGCACCTTGTCCCCATGTCGATGAGGACAAGGGCCTCTTCTGAACAACCCTGGCTGTTGGTTGTCGGGGTCTGCGGGCGGGGGGCTTATCGGAATCCGCAAGCCCCCTTTAATAAGGGGTACATCCTACCCCTACCCATTCACCTTGGGGGGAAAAAGTGTCAATAAAAAAACACACAACACAGGTTTTTAAAGTAGTTTATTAGGCAGCTCCGGCGGTCTTCTTCCGACTTCGGAGGTCTTCTCGCCGGGCTCCTCCGCTATCTTCTGCTCTTTTGCCAGCAAAGGAGCCTGGCTTTCTCCTTCGTCGTCGCTGTCCAGGGGTCTTCTTCCGACTTCTCTGCGATTTCCGACCTCTTCTCCCGTTCTTCTGCCGGGCTCCTCCGCTATCTTCTTCCAGCTCTTTTACTAGCATTGGCCCGGTTTTCTCATTCGTCATTGCTGCCGCCGCCATCTTCTTCTTCTTCTCTTCTTCCGATATTGACACAACGCTCTCTCCCGCTGTAATGCCAGGGACACCTTGTGCGGCGACTTATATGGGCGGGGTCACCGTGTGATGTCATATGGTGACCCCGCCCCTTATGATGTCAGAGTCCCAGCATCCCCTGTGCATGTGACGTCATAATGGGCGGGGTTACCATGTGACATTACTCGGTGACCCCGCCCCTTATGCCTATATAAGTCGCCGTGCAACGTGTCCCCGGCATTACATCGGGAGAGAGCGTCATCTCAACATCGGAAGAAGAGAAGAAGAAGAAAAAGATGGCGGCGTCGACGGCAATGATGAACGAGAAGACCGGGCCAATGCTAGTAAAAGAGCTGGAAGAAGACGACAAATAGGAACAAAGCTGGGCTCCTCCGCTAGCAAAAGTGAGGCAAAAGAGCAGAAGATAGCGGAGGAGCCTGGCGAGAAGACCCCCAAAGTCGGAAGAAGACCCCCGGAGCTGCCTAATAAACTACTTTAAAAACCTGTGCTGTGTATTTTTTTTATTGACACTTTTCCCCCCCAGGTGAATGGGTAGGGATATTATGTACCCCATACTCATTCACATAGGATGGGGGTCGGGATCTGGGGGCCCCCTTTAATATCCTGGATTCTGATAAGCCCCCCGCCCGCAGACCCCGACAACCAACGGCCAGGGCTGACGGGAAAAGGCCCTTGTCCTCATCAACATGGGGACAAGGTGCTTTGGGGTTTGGGGGCCGCAGGGCCCACCCTTCCCCAAAGCACCCATCCCCCATGTTGAGGGCACGTGGCCTGGAACAGTTCAGGAGGGGGGGCACTCCTTTCCTGACTGGCCGGGCTGCATGCTCTGATAAGGGTCTGGTATGGACTTTGGGGGGACCTCCACGCCGTTTTTCGGCGTAGGGGTTACCCTTAAAATCCATGCCAGGTGACGGGGCTCGCAAGGTGTCAATATCGCCGATGGACTGAATGGACTTTAGTTTGTGTGTGGGCAAGTCCGTTCATTTGGAAATTCTGGCGGACCTCCGCCAAAAGTCCGGCGGATTGTCCGCTGATTGTCCGCTGGACCTAGTCGGAAAAGTCTGTTCATGTGTGGTCATGTGTGGGCAAGTCCGCTCATTCAGAAAGTCCGGCGGACCTCCTCTGGAGAGTCCGGCGGATAGTCCAATCATGTGTAAGGGGAATTGGTGAACAAAATGAACATGAATGCATCTGAAGTTACCAATAGTAACGAAGTAACGAATGATCCGATAAACTAAACAAAACACCAAAAATCAAACAAATAAAACTAAAACTAAACAAAACAAATTTTTCGGCAGTGTACATGTCTACCGTATTCTGTAGATAGCTTAACTGCAGGGCTACCCTGTCCTCTTCCTAATGGCCAGCTTCTGGTGCTGTGGGAGTTTCCAGCTTTGGGTCTCCAGGCTCAGTTGCACTAAAAATAATCTGATAGAGACACACCCCTCATGCCCCCTTCTGCCTAATGGGGGCTGGTGTGTTTTTTTGGGGGGTAGGGCAGCAAACAATCCGCTGGTGGAGTGGCACTAGCACAACTGCCACGACGACACGGCACGTCACTAACACCCCCCGCTGCCACCACCCGCTGTCCTTACCCTGGATGTGGGTGGTTGGAGCTGATGCAGCCATCTTCCAGCCCTGTCCTTAAGCGTGGCAGGCTTGGGGAAAGCTGCTCCGGTGTCCTCTCCCGGAGCAGCTTCCATGGTGTGTTTGTCTCCTCTCTGCTCCTCCCGGTGCTAGGTGTGCAATAGGATCGCCTGATGATTTGGCCATTCGGGAAACGGGTTTCATACCTGCTTAACGATTGGCCAGGAGGAGGATCAGTGTTGCAACAGTGAATATTCATTCGCTGTTGCAACACACCTGGGTGGGCTCTGGTCGCATCCTCTGTGACCGGAGCCCACCCTATTGAGAAGCCTATTAGAGCTTCTGGCTCTAATCAGGTGCTTAAAAAAAAACTGTTAACCGCCACAGCGCTAGAAGCACAGCAGCAAGATGAGGACAAGTCTGAAGTGAAGATTTCTATGGAATCCAGCAACCTGCACATCTTGGGACATACTTCATTACACATAAGTAATGTAACTAAAGCTGTAGAGAAGAAAATATTTTTTAGCTACAGGACTGGATGGACAGAAATAAAAATCCTTTAGCTCCCGTATATGCATTTTCTTTCTGTATTTAGCTATTTGCCTGGAGTCCAGCTTTAAACACAGCCAGCCTTTCAGTGTCAGAAGTTTACAGTCCTCATTTGTTATAGCCATAAGCAATAGTATACTTGGAGCTCGGAACAGCAGTTCATCATCATGTGACCTGATTTTATAAGACAATTTTATAGTACTTTCACAATTCATTTTTATAAGTGGAGGTTTTTAATGCATGTACTTGTAGCATCTCTACTGGTCCATGATTTTGTTCTGGTATAAAAAAGTACTATTAAAACCCGCCTATTTTTTCACTAAAGTATTCATATCCACCATATAACCCTGCACAATATTATAATATTATTATTATTATTATTATATTATTATTATTATTATTATTATGTTATAATATAATACATTCTTAAAGTGATATTAAAGGCAAAACATTTTTTTACAATTAAAAAAAAAAAAAAGATGTTAAACTTATGTTCTTTGTGCAACAATATTGCACAGAATGATGTTTTACCTCCTCTTCTGGAGTTCTCTGCCAGTGCTGTCCACTCCTTCTCCTCTCCAATTTCTCTCTCAGCAAGTCCACTGCTAAAGTCAGCCATACATGGATTGAAATTCCTCTGGTTCAGCAGGGACCGGCCGAATGTTCGATCAATCCTATTGGACGCCTGCTCCTCCCAGCACTAGGCATCCAATAGGATCTCTTGACGCCTGGCGAAAAATCCAACAGGGCAGCCTGTTGGATTTTTCTTCATATGGTTTGGGAATGAGAACAGAAATTTCACCGCTCCAGGTCAATCCACTGACAGGCTGCTAGCTCTCCAGGTAGTTGGGGGTTCCAGGTGCAGGCTGATTGCATAAGCCAAGTGTGCAAAAGTTGAACAAAACTCTGGATAGCCGCACTCCGGATTGAGTAAAAAGTAAAGTGCCTTTATTTCTTCAAATGCAAGTGCAAAATTCCATTGAACAACACATCACAGCAAAGGGAAACAAAAAAATAGAACATGATACTGACGCGTTTCACGCTACAAACAGCGCTTACTCATAGCTAAGAGTAAGCGCTCTTTGTAGCGTGAAACGCATCAGCAATCTTGTTCTATTTTTTTGTTTCCCTTTGTTGTGATGTGTTGTTCAATGGAATTTTGTACTTGCATTTGAAGAAATAAAAGCACTTTACTTTTTACTCAATCCGGAGTGCGGCTATCCAGAGTTTTGTTCAACTTTTGCACATACGGTTTGGGAATGCTACCTTTGCCACCTGCTGGCAGAATACAGAAGCACAGTGGGAGGCATTCCCCACCAACACTGAGTGTGTTGATGGAGGAATCTAGCAGTTTTCTTTCCTTCCACCAAAAGAAATGTTTCCATAGTGCAGTACTTTTAAGTATCAATTTTAATAGTATAAGTAGATTGCACTTACAAGAGTAAAAGCATCAAGAGTGGCATGTCCTAGAGTGAAACCGCGGCGTCCCCACGAGTTTTGCTTCACATCCTGGTTTGCTTGTCTGTCAACCTCCTGAGAGGAATAGGGTGATGACGTCACCGTCATAAGCCCCACCCTGCACATTTTGTCACAAAAGAACGTTGTCTGTGGATTGGCCAGTATCCATATAGATTCATTACTACAGAGTGATATATTTCAAGGATTTCTTTCTTTTAATTTTGATGATTATGCATTACAGCTAGTGAAAACCCCAAATTTAGTATCTCAGAAAATTAGAATACTGCGAAAAAGGTCAATATTGTAAACTATTCTCTAGTCAGCTAATTAACTCAAAACACCTGTAAAGGTTTCTTGTGCCTTTAAATGGTCTTTCAGTCTAGTTCAGAAGGTTCAATTATGGGAAGACTGCTGACTTAACAGTTGTCCAGAAGACAGTCATTGAAACCTTCAACAAGGAGGGTAAGCCACAAAATGTCATTGTTAAAGAAGCTGGCTGTTCATGGAGTGCTGTATCCAAGCATAATAATGGAAAGTTGAGTGGAAAGAAAAAGTGTGGTAGAAAAATGTGCACAAGCAACAGGGATAATCACAGCCTTAAGACGATTGTGAAGCAAAGGCCATTGAAGAATTTGGAGGAGATTCACAAGGAGTGAACTACGGCTTATGTCAAGCCACTCTTGAATCAGATACGTCAGCAACGTCTTACCTGTGCTAAGGAAAATAAGACTGAATTATTGTTCATTGGTCCAAAGTCCTCTTTTCAGATGAAAGTACATTTTGCATTTCATTTGAAAATCAAGGTCCAGGAATCTGGAGGAATAGTGGAGAGGCACAGAATCCAAGTTGCATGAGGTCCAGTGTGAAGTTTCCACAACCACTGATGATTTGGGAAGCCATGTTATCTGCTGCTCCACTGTGTTTTATCAAGTTCAAAGTCAGCGCAGCCTTCTACCAGGAAATTGTAGAGCACTTCATGCTTCCCTCTGCCGATCAGCTTTAAGGAGATACTAATTTAAATTTTCCAGCAGGACTTAGCACCATACACTGCCAAAAGTGCCTGGTTTAATGTTCATAGTATCACTGTGCTTGAATGCCCAGCAAACTCAACTGACCTAAACCTTGTAGAGAATCTATGGGGTATTGTCAAGAGGAAGATGGGAGACACTAGACGCATGGAACCGTGTGTCAGAGGGGGGCAGAGTCACCGGGTGGCCCCGCCCTCCGTTATAAAAGAACTGTCAGAAGAAGAGAAGCGTCACACAGCGGGAGCCTCCCATTGCGTGGAGCAGCCCGTGAACCAAGAAGAGACGCCGCGGAGGAAGATGCCGGACAAGAACACCGGACCAAGAAGAAGCGGATCGGAGGAAGAAGAGGATCAGAGGGAGAAGAAGATGGAGGAAGAAACCGAAGGATGAAGAAGGAAGAAGAACAGAAGTAAGAAGATGAAAGGAGACTTTGATAAAGGTATTGTCAAAGACCGTCTCCTGTCATTTTTAACACTTTTTTGTCACTATTTTGGGGAAATGGTAGGGGTACTTTTGTACCCCCTTACCATTTTACACGGGGGGGCGGGATCTGGGGGTCCCCTTGTTAAAGGGGGCTTCCAGATTCCGATAAGCCCCCCGCCCACAGACCCCCACAACCACCGGCCAGGGTTGTGGGGATGAGACCCTTGTCCTCATCAACATGGGGACAAGGTGCTTTGAGGGGCTACCTCAAAGCAACCTCCCAATGTTGAGGGCATGTGGCATGGGAGTTCAAGAGTGGGACCCCCACACCATTTTTTTTGGTGCGGGGTTCCCCTTAATATCCATACCAGACTCAAAGGGCCTGGTATGCTCTTGATGGGGAACCCATGCAGTTTTTTTTTTTACATTAAAGTCGTGTTGTAAGTCGCGCTGTGATTCACACTCAAGTCGTGCCCAAGTTGCCTCCCAAAGTCATGCTGGAAGTCGTGTTGCCTCTGTGTGAATGAATGGACTGTTATGATACAAGTTCAATAAACACAGATTGTTATTGTTAGAGTCACGTGGAATCTCCTATTTGTATCAAACTGTGTCAAAACGAAAACAAAAATAAAGCATTTATTTATGTAGGATCTTTAGTTTTTCGCATTCTGTGCTTTTGTTATCGCTTGTCAAAACGATAACGAAAATACATGAAATTCGGACGAAAATGCATTCGGATGAAAACGAATGCACATGTCTAGTAATTTATGCAAAAGGAGCCCCAACCAAGTATTGAGTGCATACTACAGTGGTGTGAAAAAGTGTTTGCCCCCTTCCTCATTTCCTGTTCCTTTGCATGTTTGTCACACTTAAGTGTTTCGGAACATCAAACCAATTTAAACAATAGTCAAGGACAACACAAGTAAACACAAAATGCAATTTGTAAATGAAGGTGTTTATTATTAAAGGTGAAAAAAAATCCAAACCATCATGGCCCTGTGTGAAAAAGTGATTGCCCCCCTTGTTAAAACATACTATAACTGTGGTTGTCCACACCTGAGTTCAATTTCTCTAGCCGCACCCAGGCCTGATTATTGCCACACCTGTTCACAATCAAGGCATCACTTAAATAGGAGCTGCTTGACACAGTAAGGTCCACCAGAAGATCCTTAAAAGCTACACATCATGCCGAGACCCAAAGAAATTCAGGAACAATTGAGAAAGAAAGTACCGTATTTTTCGGACTATAAGGCGCACCGGATTATAAGGCGCACTAGCAACGACCGGCTGATAAAATGGATATTTCCATATATAAGGCGCATCGGACTATAAGGCGCACCGGATTATAAGGCGCACTAGCAACGACCGGCTGATAAAATGGATATTTCCATATATATAAAGCGCATCGGACTATAAGGCGCACGGTCGATTTTGGGAGAAAATTTAGGCTTTTACGTGCGCCTTATAGTCCGAAGGTTTACGTCAAGATGACAGATACTGTTAACAAAGAACTCCAGCGATGTCAACAGGTCATATATAAGGCGCACCGGACTATAAGGCGCACGGTCGTTTTTGGGAGAAAATTTAGGCTTTTACGTGCGCCTTATAGTCCGAAAAATACGGTAATTGAGATCTATCAGTCTGGAAAGGGTTATAAAGCCATTTCCAAAGCTTTGGGAATCCAGCGAACCACAGTGAGAGCCATTATCCACAAATGGCGAAGACATGGAACAGTGGTGAACCTTCCCAGGAGTGGCCGGCCGCCCAAAATTACCCCAAGAGCGCAGCGACGACTCATCCAAGAGGTCACAAAAGACCCCACAACAACGTCCAAGGAACTGCAGGCCTCACTTGCCTCAGTTAAGGTCAGCGTTCATGCCTCCACCATCAGGAAAAGACTGGGCAAAAATGGCCTGCATGGCAGAGTTCCAAGGAGAAAACCACTGCTGAGCAAAAAGAACATCAAAGCTCATCTCAATTTCTCCACAACACATCTTGATGATCCCCAAGACTTTTGGGACAACATTCTGTGGACCGATGAGACAAAAGTGGAACTCTTTGGAAGGTGTGTGTCCAAGTATATCTGGCGTAGAAGGAACACTGCATTTCATAAAAAGAACATTATACCAACAGTAAAATATGGTGGTGGTAGTGTGATGGTCTGGGGCTGTTTTGCTGCTTCAGGACCTGGAAGACTTGCCGTGATAAAAGGAACTATGAATTCTGCTGTCTACCAAGAGATCCTGAAGGAGAATGTCTGACCATCTGTTCGTGTACTCAAGCTGAAACGAACTTGGGTTCTGCAGCAGGACAATGATCCTAAACACACCAGCAAGTCCACCACCGAATGGCTGAAGAAAAACAAAATGAAGACTTTGGAGTGGCCTAGCCAAAGTCCTGACCTGAATCCTATTGAGATGTTGTGGTATGACCTTAAAAAGGCCGTTCATGCTCGAAAACCCTCTAATGTAACTGAATTAGGACAATTCTGCAAAGATGAGTGGGCCAAAATTCCTCCAGGACGCTGTAAAAGCCTCATTGCACGTTATCGCAAACGCTTGGTTGCAGTTGTTGCTGCTAAGGGTGGCCCAACCAGTTATTAGGTTTAGGGGGCAATCACTTTTTCACACAGGGCCATGATGGTTTGGATTTTTTTTCACCTTTAATAATAAACACCTTCATTTACAAATTGCATTTTGTGTTTACTTGTGTTGTCCTTGACTATTGTTTAAATTGGTTTGATGTTCCGAAACACTTAAGTGTGACAAACATGCAAAGGAACAGGAAATGAGGAAGGGGGCAAACACTTTTTCACACCACTGTATACTGTATATAGACATACTTTTCAGTAAGCCAAAATTTCAGTATTAAAAATCCTTTTTTTTTTTTCTTATGTAATATTCAAATTTTTTGAATTTTGTTTTTTCACTAGCTGTAAGCCATAATCATCAAAATTAAAAGAAAGAAATGCTTGAAATATATCTGCGTGTAATGAATCTATACAATATATGAGTTTCACTTTATGAATTGAATTACTGAAAAAAATAAACGTTTTAATGATATTCAAATTTTTTGAGATGCACCTGAATATAGCACTGACAATTTACACAGCACTTTTCATACTGTACATATACATCACTTTTAAATGGAGTGTTTTAATAACACTTTAACTTCCAGTTAAACAGGTCCAGCTGACCTGGGAGCATATCAACGGAAAGTTTGAGGAAAACCAAAATATATTTTCAGTGCTGAGTTAGTACTGAGTGTGTCTCTTCTGTTCTATGTGCCCCAGTTTAGGTGTTGTGGCAGCAACAGTTATGAAGACTGGAAGTACAGCTTATATGTGATTACGGCCAATAACAGCGCAAACATTGTCCCAGAGAGCTGCTGTAAAACGATGACTGCGGACTGCGGGAGAAGAGACCACCCTTCTAATATATACAGAGTAGAGGTAAGGAGAATGGTAACCACCCTCTACAAACATAGACACTATAGTTGCAGGAATAGGTAATTGCCAAGACCATACTCTCCCTATGGGACATGGACTCTTTATATTTATTATTATAAGCAGTAAAGGCAAATCTGACACATGTTGCTTGCATACTTGCTGTTTAATGAAAATCTGCTGAAAGAATATGGGGTGCCCATTGGTAAACTTCTTTAGAAAATGTCAATTGCCTGGCTATCATACTGATATTCTTGCTTCAGTTCGATTTAAATAATTAGCCTGATACAGAAGGTGTCTGTAGACGGTGGACGGACTTCTTTCAGATCCACTCTCTCATTACCAGATAAGGTTACACTTGCTGAGTACTGTAGTTGGAATTTTTGACCTTAAGTGTATCACAGCTGGGTAGACCTGAACCAGGAAAAAAATACTGCTCCCATGAAAAAATACTGCTAAGAAAAAAAAAAATAACCGCTCGTCTTTTTGGGGATGTCTCTACCAGCTTTGCACATCTAGTGAAATTTTTGTCCATTCTTCTTTGTAACATAGCTCAAGCTCTGTCAGATTGGATGGAGAGCGTTTGTAAACAGTAATTTTCAAGTCTTGCCACAGATTCTCAATTGGATTTAGATCTGAACTTTGACTGGACCATTCTAACACCTGAATATGCTTGGATCTAAACTAGGGTTGTCCTGATACTAGTATCGGTATCGGGACCGATACCAAGCATTTGTGCAAGTACTTGTGCTCGCACAAATGCTCACGATTAGGGATGAGCTTCGTGTTCGAGTCGAACGTACGTTCGACTCGAACATTGGCTGTTCGTGCGTTCGGCGAATTCCGAACGTTTTGGGCGTTCGCGTCAAAATTCGAGTGACGCGCGCGGACCATAATGCACTGCGTTGGCGCAGTGCATTGCTGCCCGATGATTGCCCAAGCATGCACTGTGACCCCGCATGCTTGGCCAATCGCAGCGCCGGCAGCGAGGAGAGCCATGATTGGCCACAGGCATCCTGCCTGTGGCCAATCATAGCTCAGGCTGTGTAGTGCACGCCCCACACTATATAAGGCCGCCTTTGAGGCGGCCTCGTGTAGTGTGTTACTTAGCATCTGAAGCAGTGGGTGTTCTGTGTACCTTCAACACAGTACACACCAATCGTTTTTGGCTGATTTCCTATCTTGCTGCTGTGTAGTGGTTGTTGTTTGTGCCCTGACTGCAGTATACACCACTATATTCACCTCACCTATATAGCTAGTGATCTAGCTTTAACCACTTAACAACTGCCCATTGCCGATTAACGGCTTCAGGGCGATTGTTTATCTCTGAGAGGCCGTTAATTAACGGCCTCCCAGAATTCTGCTCTCGCGTGCCCCGAGGTGTGCGCACTCGAGAGCATCCGTGACCACCGGGTCCACAGGACCCGGCGCATCGCGGATCACGGTAAACGGCCGCTCATAGCGGCCGTTTACCACGTGATTGCTCCGTCAAATGACGGAGTGATCACTTGGAAACAAACCGGCGTCATGTTATGACGCCGGTTCCTCCCTCCCCTCTCTGTACCGATCGGTACAGCGGAGGGGAAAGAGATCGGTGTCAGCAGCGATGTGGGCTGCATCTGCAGTGCCCACATCGCTGCTCACCGAATTTAACCCCTCAATTCCCTGCCAATACTCTGCAATACCAGTGCATACTCTGCAGTACCCTGCCATTACTCTGCAGTACCCCGCCATTACTCTGCAGTACCCCGCCATTACTCTGCAGTGCAGTACCCTGCCATTACTCTGCAGTACCCTGCCATTACTCTGCAGTACCCCCCATTACTCTGCAGTACCCCCCATTACTCTGCAGTAACCCCCATTACTCTGCAGTACCCCCCAATACTCTGCAGTACCCTGCCATTACTCTGCAGTACCCCCCATTACTCTGCAGTAACCCCCATTACTCTGCAGTACCCGCCATTACTCTGCAGTACCCCCAATACTCTGCAGTACCCTGCCATTACTCTGTAGTACCCCCCAATACTCTGCAGTACCCTGCTATTACTCTGTAGTACCCCGCCAATACCCCGCCAATACTCTGTAATACCCTGCCATAAATTGCCATACCCAGCCATACTCAGAGATACCCAGCCATACTCGGTGATACCCTGAAATACCCAGCCATAGACGCCCCCCACCCCTCACCGCCCTCCGGTGCTTCTACTAACTCGCCAGTACGATCAAAGCCAGAATCTTTTTTTATTTTTTTATTTCAGGCTTCCCAGCCTAGAGGTGAGATGTGGGGTCATATTGACCCCCAGATTTCACTGTAAAGAGGACCTGTCACCCCATATTCCTATTACAAGGGATGTTTACATTTCTTGTAATAGGAATAAAAGTGATCAAAAATATATTTTTGGGGAAAAAAATGTCAAACTAAAATAAATAAAGTAAAATGAACAATAAAAAAATAAAATAAAAATTAAAGCGCCCATGTCCCCATGTGCTCGCATGTGCCACACATGTGAGGTATCGCCGAGAATGTTAGAGCGAGAGCAATAATTCTAGTCCTAGACCTCCTCTGCAACTCAAAACATGTAACCAGTAAAAAAAAAATTAAAGCGTCGCCTATGGGGATTTTTTAAGTAGCGACGTTTGGCGCCATTCCACGGGCATGTGCAATTTTGAAGAGTGACATGTTTGATATCTATTTACTCAGCATAACTTCATCTTTCACTTTATGCAAACATTGGGCTAACAAGTGGTTAATAATAGAGCTTGCAGTCAGTAGTGTTAGGAGATAGTGCGTGCTGTCTGCGTACTCTGTACCCAGTACATACCGCTATAATATAGGGCAGGCCCCTACTTTCAAACATCCAACTTACAAACATCTCCTACTTGCAAACGCAAGGAGACAGCAGCAAGTGAGATGAAAAAAGATGGACGACAAAACAAATTATACAGGGGTGATAACCCTTCCCTATGTTTTCCAAAAAGCTTAAAGATAGTTTTTTTGACTGGAGCTACACTTTAAAAATGTACCGGTTGAAAATGACAAACAGATTCAACTTAACACAACAAACCTACACAGTCCCTGTCTTGTTTGCACCGCCTGTATACTGCTGTTCTGAGTATATAGGGCCTGGGGGCCACACGCATTTCCTTTTTTTAATATGGGTACGGGGTTCCCCTTAATATGCGTACAAGACCCAAATAGGCTGGTAATGGGCAGGGAGGGCTACCCATGCCATGTTTCTCAATGATTTTCAACCATATTGCACGAACCAGATATAACATTAGAACCGCAAGCAGTTTTAAATGGTGTTATTTCCGTTTAATGTCATTTTGTGCAGGGACTGTTCTAAACACGGGAAACACGTGGCACTTCACAGGCATACTACAGACACCCCCCAGGCACCATATTTAAAGGAATATTTCACTTTTTTTTTTTCACTTTAATCGTCATTAAAATCAGTGTTCCCGCCAAAACGGTAGTTTTTAAAACTTTTTTTTGCAGTGACCCATGTCCCCTGAGGCAGGAGGCAGGTCCCCAAACCCTTTTTAGGACACTATCTTGCATATTAGCCGTTAAAATTAGCACTTTCCAATTCGAACGTTCGAGTCCCATAGACTTCAATGGGGTTCTAACGTTCGTACCGAACGCGGGGGTCATTCGCAAGTTCTGGTGCGAACCGAACCGGGGGGTGTTCGGCTCATCCCTACTCACGATGCCTCATCCGATACCTGGGAACGGTGGCGCAACCGGAAGTCAGTGGGTGAAACAACAGAAGGGATGCTCTGATGTCATCAGTTGGACATTCCAGTGCCCATCTTGGTACACCCTGCATTCAGCTGCAGTAAGCCAGCAGCGGACATCTTGTTACACTCAGCCCATATAGTTCGGGCTGGGTGTAACAAGATGGCCGCTGCTGCTTTTATGCGGTCGAGTGAAAGAAGTACCAAGATGGGCATTGCAGGTAGCCTCTCCTCCCACGTCATTTATTCCTGGCTGCATTTCAGTGCCTGCCCATCAATGCCCAAAAATTCCACCTATCAGTGCCCAATGCCCATAAGTGCCAGACACTTGTCAATGCCATCTATCAGTGCCAGCCACATGTCAGTGCCACCTACCAGTGTCAACTATCAGTGCCAGCCACCTGTCATTGCCATCAGTCAGTGCCAGCCATCAGTCAGTGCCCAGCCATCAGTCAGTGCTTTACAGAGCTGCATACCAGTGTCACCTAATCCTATCAGTGCTCATCAGTGCTACCTAATCTGTACTTTACTTTGAAAATTGTCACGTGACATTAAAATAGTATCGGCAATTGGTATTGGCAGTGGCGGCTGGTGCTCAAAAATTTTGTGGAGGCGCAAACATGCAGCCATTGTGCCCATTAATTGCAGCCGCTGTGCCAATTAATTGCAGCCACTGTGCCCATCAAATGCAGCCACTGTGCCCATAAAATTAAGCCACTGTGCCCATTAAATGCAGCCACTGTGCCCCATAAATTTAAGCCACTGTGCCATCAAATGCAGCCATTGTGCCATCAAATGCAGCCATTGTGCCATCAATTGCAGCCACTGTGCCCATCAAATGCAGACACTGTGCCCATCAAATGCAGACACTGTGCCCCATAAAATGCAGCCACCGTGCCCCATAAAATGCAGCCACTGTGCTATTCATATGCAGCGCCTGTGCCCATCATATGCAGTCTCTGTGCCCATATGTAGCCTCTGTGCCCATTATATGTAGCTGCTGTGCCCATCATATGCAGCTTATGTGCCTATCAGATGCAGCTTGTGTGCCCATCATATGTAACCTGTGTGCCCATCATATGTAGCCTGTGTGACCATCAAATTCAGTCACTGTGACCCCCCCACTTGCCGTCCGGCCATCACGCACTTACCCAATCCTGATGGTGGATGACAGTGGTGATCTGTGGGAGATGCAGCAGATGATGGCAGCGTGCTCCTGTGTCCTCCGTGGCTTTCTGTCCTCCTGTTCTTCCGTTATGTTAGGCGTCCAATCAGGGCACCTGTGCCTTCAGCCAATCAGGTGACAGTATTAGATCTGTGCCTCCTGATTGGCTGAGAGGCAGTTCAGTGTTAGCAAAGCAAATATTAATTTGCTTTACTGACCCACCTGGGTGAACTGTGAACATAATGCTTTGCGCTCGCAGTTCACCTTTTTTGAAGCCTATTAGAGCCTATGGCTATAATCAGATGCATTCAAAAACATCCACCCCCCCCCCCCCCCTGCCTCTGGAATTCACCGAACCGAAAACGGGCCGGACACCTGAATAGGAGGTGTCTACAGCGGCCATGGATAGATTCATGCAATGCATGAATCTATCCATTTTACATAGAGGGGAGTGGCTGGAGAGAGGGCACAGCCCCCTGCGCCCTTATGGACCACTGGGCATCGCCGAGTACTTACTTTACTAAAAAGTATCGCTACTTGCACTCGGTCTTAAAAAAGTGGTATCGAGACAACTTTAATCGAAACCATTTCATTGTAGCTCTGATGTATGTTTAGGGTCATTGTACTGCTAGAAGTGAACCTCCAACCCAGTCTCAAGTTTTTTTTTTGTAACAGGTTTTCTTCTTAACATTTGGACCCATCCATCTTCCCATCAACTCTGACCAGCTCCCCTGTCCCCGTTGAAGAAAAGCATGCCCACAAAATGATGCTGCCACCACCATATTTCACAGTGGGGATGGTGTGTTCAGGGTGATGTGCAGTGTTAGTTTTCCAATGTTACTTTTAGGCCAAAAAGTTCAATTTTGTTCTCATCTGAGCAGAGCACCTTCTTCCACATGTTCGCTGTGTCCCCACATGGCTTCTCGCAAACTGCAAATGGGATTTCTTATGGCTTTCTTTCAACAATGGCTTTCTTCTTGTGACTCTTCCATAAAGGCCAGTTTTGTGGAGTGTATGACTTACACACGATCGGAATTCTCATCGGAAAAAACTCTGATGGTTTCCGACGGAATTCAGCTCAAGCTGTGTTGCCTACACACGGCCACATCAAATTCCGATTGTTTATAACGCAGTGACGTACAACACGTACGACACGACTAGAAAAAGGAAGTTCAATAGCCAGTAGCTTCTGTCTCATAGTTGAATCTGAGCATGCGTGATTTTTGGTGTGTCGGAATTTCATACACACGATCGGAATTACCAATAGAAAGTATTTCCTTCGGGAAAATTGAGAACATGCTTCAATTTTTGGCTGGCGGGAATTCGGACAGCTAAATTCCAATAGAGCATACACACGGTCGCATTTTCCGATGAAAAGCTCTCATCTGTCTTTTTCTGGCCAGAATTCTGATCGTGTGTACGTGGCATAATAGTTTTTCCTGTGGACAGATTCTCCCACCTGAGCTGTGGATCTCTGTAGCTCCTCCAGAGTGGTCCTCTTGGCCGCTTCTCTGATTAATGCTCTCCTTGCTCAGCCTGTCAGTTTAGGTGGGTGGCCATGTCTTGGTAGGTTTGCAGTTGTGCCAAACTCTTTCCATTTACAGATGATGTATTGAACAGTGCTCCATGAGATGCTCAAAGCTTGGGATATTTTTTTATAACATAACCCTGCTTTAAACTTCCCCACAACTTTATCCCTGGCCTGTCTGGTGTGTTCCTTGGCCTTCATGAGGCTGTTTGTTCACTAAGGTTCTCTGACAAACCTTGGAGGGCTTCACAGAACAGCTGTATTTATACTGAGATTAAATTACACACAGGTTTTTTTTTGTACTATTTACTAAGACTGAAGGAAGCAATTAGCTCCACTAGATTTTAGTTAGGGGTATCGGAGTAAAGAGACTGATTACAAATGTACGCCACACTTTTCACATATTTATTTGTAAAACATTTTGAAAACAATTTATCATTTTCCTTCCACTTCACAATTATGTGCCACTTTGTGTTGGTCTATCACATAAAATCTCAATAAAATACATTTACGTTTTTGGTTGTAACATGACAAAATGTGGAAAATTTCAAGGGGTGTGAATACTTTTTGAGCCCAGGTTCACACTGATAGCGGGAATTAAATTGCGCGAGTCCAGCTGTACTCACCCGCTTTCATTCCCGCATGTCAGTCGCGACTTCGGGGGTCATTTCAGAGACATCTGTGTGGGTTTCTGCCCCAAAGTCACCAAAAGTAATAAAGAAACTACTTTTGGGAATCGGTGCGGCACTGCAGATGCGGCATCGCACCGATTTGGACAATGCCATTGCTGGCAATAGCCGCCGATTTGGCATGCGATTTGACATTTGCCATGCGATTTGCCAAATCGCTGCATTGTGAACCTAGGCTCGAGGCACTGTACAATGTTTGTAGCTGCTGACTTTACATTTTTGGGGGATGGGGCTGGAAATCCTCTTTGAGTTCTTCTTTATGATACTAAAAAGCCATAGGAAACATTAACAGGGAAGCTGTGTAAAGGTAACAGCGATTATCTACGTTTTTCTTTGTAATTTCAGGGAGGATGTATGACCAGACTGGAAAAGTTTATTCAGGAACATCTGCTGTTAATCGGAGCGATTTCCATAGGCATTGCTTGTTTCCAGGTATGATCTCCTCCTATGTTTACTAAAATTGAAGCAGAACTCTATGAGAGGGTATAAGGAAAAATACTAAAATTCTTGCACATGGTTGTCACGTGTGCTAATATAGAAGTACCTAAAGTGACCCTGCCACTACTGGTTTGCTTATATGTACCACCCAATCCTTAAAATAGTAGGCTCTGTATTTATGTTTCCTGCAGTCCATGTGCTAAAGGCTGAACATTAGGCAGCCATAAAAGACACAAATGAATGCAGCTTTGTGAATTTAACCTGGTATCAGCCTCTTGCATTCCCTGTACAGCATGGCTGGAGTGTGAGAAAAAGCAGCAGCACAAAGAACCAATCAGTTCACGTGCTGACAAGAACCATGCTAATAGTAGGAGACAGCAATGAGTTCATCACTGCCATTCGCTGTCCAGTCGCAGGCTCATAGAGGGAGGAAGTGTGCAGGATGATCTGGGCTGAGAGGAAGTTTATTGATAGATAGATGTCCTCAGTCTGAGGGCCAGCATCATTCAACCCACTTCCTCTGAGCCCAGGTCATCCTGAACCTGCCCCCTTCCTGTGTCTGGACAGTAAAAAGAGAAGCAGCACAGCGATAAGCTCATCTCTCTGTCACAAAGCTTTCTGCTCCTATCAAAATGCTTGTTGTGAGTACATAAACCGATTCCTTGTCCCTTGATTCTTCCTCTCACACTCCAGCCCTGCTGTAATGAGACTGCAAGAGACACCCGATCATATTTAAGTACTTGCACTGCTTTAATAAAATAAATAAATAAATACATTTAACCAATTGCCACCCGCCATATAGTAGAATGATGGTGGCAAAGTGGTTTCAATACCCTGACTGGGCGTCATATGACGTTCTAGGGACATTAAGCTGCTGCGCGCCACCTGGGGGCATGCATCACGGCGATCGTTGTTGCGGGTTGTCAGTCTGACACCCCGCAACACTGAGTCTCTGACGGAGACTCTTTACCACGTGATCAGCCGTGTTCAATCACGACTAATCACGATGTAGAGGAGAGCCGATCGGCAGCTCTCTTGACGGGGGCGGAGGGTCTGTGCTGATTGTTTATCAGCGCAGCACCCCTCGGATCCCGCCCAGGACCACCAGGGATGTCACCATACTGGACCACCAGGTATGCCCCCCAGACCCCCAGGGAAATGCACATCTGTGCCCAGGTAGCTGCCAATCAATGCAGTGATTGCCTGCCAATTCCTACCACTGCCAGTGCCACCAGGGATGCCCATCATTGCCTCATATCAGTGCCATGTATCAGTACCCATCAGTGCCACGTATCAATGCCCATCAGTGCCCAGCAGTGCCACCTATCAGTGCCCAGCAATGTTGGCTATCAGTGCCAACCATAAGTACCCATCTTTTCATCCTTTCAGTGCCCATCAGTGTCGCCTATCAGTGCCCATCAGTGCCCACCTGTGCCACCCATGAGTGCCCACCAGTGCTGCCTGTCAATGCCCATCAGTGCTGCATATCAGTGCCATCTACCAGTGCCCATCAGTGCTGCATATCAGTGCCCGTCAGTGCCGCCTTATCAGTGCCCATCAGTGAAAGAGAAAACATACTTATTTACAACATTTTATAACAGAGACAAAAACAAAAATTTTATTTTTTCAAAATTTTCTGTCTTTTTTTAATTGTTTAGCAAAAAATAAAAACCACAGAGGTGATCAAATACCACCAAAAGAAAGCTCTATTTGTGGGAACAAAACGATTAAAAATTTAGTTTGGGTACAGTGTAGCATGACCGTGCAATTGTCATTCAAAATGCGACAGCGCTGAAAGCTCAAAATTGTCCTGAGCAGGAAGGTGTATAAGTGCCTGGTATTGAAGTGGTTAATGATGTATTAACAATTAGACAGCTGCTATAATCTGTGTCTTGTATATCTGCCTGGAGTTCATCATAGAACTTCTTTTGACATCATATTCTTGCATATTGCTGTCATATCAGCTTTACAGGACCTCTGCCGTATCAGAATTTTGGTGACAGCAAAAGAAGAAACTAGAATTCTGGTTAGAAGACGATCATTTTACTGATGACTTTAGACAATAAAAATAAAATAAAAATAAAATAGGAACACCGTAGCATAATCTTGCACTTGCTCAGTGTTACCCCAAATAGTGACTGTATTCCCCAGTAGAGCCTGAAACTGAAATGGAAGCACCATATACAGGTACTGGGAACTCGGGCCATTCCTGGCCACACAGCAGTTCTGCCCCCTATCAGTTCTAAACCAAATATGTTACAGTTAAAAATTAAATGATTCATTTAGTTATTACAGAAAGTAACATTTTGCTAAATTATTATTTCAGGTTACTTTTTTTTTATCTTTAACTGCTTCTTAAATTAGAATTCAGAGTTTGAATAATTTAAAACCAGACTGCAGTCGAAATGAAATGAATGACAACAGCTCCTCCTACTGGAAATGAAGCAGTATAACAGTGTGTACCTATATAAAGTTTAAAATGGAACTTCAGTCATTTTTTCATCTTTCCAACCACTTAAGGATGGAGCCTCTTTTTGAGATTTGTTGTTTACAAGTTAAAAAATGACTAAGAACCCCCAAACATTATATATTTTTTTCTAACACCCTAGAGAATAAAATGACGGTCGTTGCAATACTTCCTGTCACACCGTATTTGCTCTTGCACTTTTTTTTAAAAAATACACTTTTTTGAATAAAAAAAATAAGACAATAGTAAAATTATCCCAATTTTTTTTATATTGTGAAAGATAATGTTACGCCGAGTAAAAAGATACCCAACATATCACCCTTCAAAATTGCTCCCCCTCGTGGAATGGCGACAAACTTTTACCCTTAAAAATCTCCATAGGTGATGTTTAAAAAATTCGACAGCTTGCGTGTTTTGAGTTATAGAGGAGGTCTAGGGCTAGAATTATTGCTCTCACTCTACCAATCGCAGAGATACCTCACATGTGTGGTTTGAACACCTTTTTCATATGGGGACGCTTCTCATATGTGCGTTCGCTTCTGCGCGCGAGCTCGGCAGGACAGGGCACCTTTAGAAAAAAAAAATGTTTTACTTATTTATTTTACCATTTATAAATGTGTCACTTTTAATCCTATTACAAGGAATGTAAACATCCCTTGTAATAGAAAAAAAGCATGACAGGACCTCTTAGATATGAGATCTGGGGTCAAAAAGACCTGTGATCTTATATTTACACTAAACACTAAAATTGAATAAAAAAAACGGACCGCCAGCCAAAAAAGAGGACACCGGGGTTATGGCAGCTAGCTGCTGCCATAACATCAATATTCCTTTTTCAAACTTAGGATGTATATTGGCATGCAGCGGTCCGGAAGTGGTTAAATCATCTGCACCTGTTTTGTTTTAATTTTGGATAGTAAAACATTTTTTTTCTGCCAGTAAATACCTTATACAGCCCACTTCCTGTTACTTGTCTGGTAAAAAGTCTAGGCTTATGACATCATGCACAGCTCTCTCTCACTCTCGTGAGAGTTTGCCAGAAAGGGAGGGGGATGAGTCATAACAGGGCCAATGAGAGCTGCAGAGCTGGAGGTGTGAATCCAGGAAGTGATCAGGCAGCAACTTCAGCTGCCCACAGTTAAAATGTTTGCAGCCAGACTCAGTGGAGGGAGATTTCTGCAGAATATTTGGCAAGTACAGAATCACAGCATATATAAAATAATATGTAAAGTGGTTGGAGGGAAGCTTCAGAATGTCAAAAATGTTTTTATTACAAATTATGTGAGCAGACTGAAGTTCCTCTTTAAAGAGGATCTTCAGTCTCCCCCCACCCGCACAAAAAAATAAAATAAAATAAAAGTCAAAAGCTACAAAAACTGTAACTGCTGACTTTTAATAAAAGGACACTTACCTGTCCAGGGAACCAGCAATGTCCTCACCTGGGCCGGTTCTTAGCCAGTCTCCAACTCCCCCCCCCCAACAAAGTGTTCAAAAGTTAAAGAGGAGAGGGGAAGGAGGTGGAAAAGCAGAATTTCCCCTTTTAGGTGAAATTCCACTTTAATTCAGAAAATGTATTAAAAAAAAAAGAAAGGGAATAACAAATCAAGACTACTGTATATTTACCAGGGCAACAGCCCAAAATTGCAGAGGGGAGTGGATCAAAAAGTTTCAATCAGCCATAAAATTATAGTGGACCTATAAAAAAAAGTCACACTTTACATGAATTGGTAGGGCATTACCAAATATTATGTTTTAATTCAATATTACCTTGTGCCCTTTGTGAATAAAAACATCATTCCAAGCTTTATCGTGTTACCAACAAATGACATGATCTCTAGCTACAGGTGCATTGTAGGCGTTTGACGTCATTGGGAACTGCAAGGGGTCTGTTTTCCATCAGACAGATCAGATCAGAGAATCAGCAGCAACATTTTAGTTCAAATGTAAAAATAGTGACAGAAGATTTTTAGATGAAGTGGTTTAGATGATCATTTTAGCATATTAAAGAGGAAGTAAACCCTGATGGGTAAAGGTAAAGCATAATGGGCTACTATGCAATGCAGGTATTATGTGTCACTTACCTGACACAGGAGCCAGGGATATCACCGCTGTCCCCTGTAGCACAAATCGTCCATCTTCTTCCAGGTATAGCTTCTCCGGCCACTCACAGTGCCGGAGCAGTGATGACGTCACTCCCACACATGCGCACGGGAGCCGCCACTAACGGCATACCGCCACTAACGGCATGCGCCGTAGACAGCAATGCCTGTCTTTTTGTAAATATCTCCTAAACCGTGTAGGTTTAGGAGATATTTCTTGGACCTACAGGTAAGCCTTAATCTAGGCTTACCCGTAGGTCAATGTGGTTTTTAAGGGTTTACAACCACTTTAAAATAGCAAGCTGAATAATATTAGGTCAAAGCTGAACCCCAAGGAGCTAGAAGTCATTTATTGAAATCCATATATTGGAGCTGTTGTTCCTGCTAAAGGATTTGTATTTCTGTCCAGCCAGCCCTGAGATTTACTCAGCTTTGCCTTGCAGCATAGTCCCGACTAGAAGGAAAGGAACCTGGTACACATAGGTGTACGCAGCCTATTGCATTAGGGTGTACACCCCAAATATCAAACACACATGAACGCCACCTGCTGTCACAGGAAGGGTGCTCTGATGGTGGGATACAGTTGATTGAGCGTATATTACTGTACACCCCAAATACAGGTGTAACATGTTCCTAAAGTTAAACCTAAACTTTAACATAATGGGGCATTTACACTTGCCACTGGCACCCCCAACCACCCACCTGGTGCTACTCCTGGATAATACTAATGCACATGGGGTGATTAGGATGTGCCCAGGCACATCCGACACACCCTGTGCGCATGCCTATGAGTTGAACTTCACCACACCCAGTGACTGGACAGTGAAAGAAGAAGCAGCCCCCCAATAGCAGGTGTATGACACAGCTACAATAATGTGTGCTTTTTCTATATGCGCAAAGATCAGTTTTATTATTTATTAGTAATTATTATGATTATACCAGGATTACTGATTTCATTTATTTTATTAGGGCAATCCTGGTTTGCTTATGGGCTCTAATGTATATGAACATTGACAAGTCAATGTAAATAACAATGACATTACATTTTTCTGCTTTCCAGCTGATTGGTGTAACTATGTGTGCGTGTTTCCTGTGTGTCCTCTATAAAGAAGAAAAAGAAGAGCTGTACAATATCATCTGATTTCCATTGTGTTATTGTCAGATACGAATGTACAGCAGTGGACTGGTCTGGATAACAGCGACTGCAAATCACAATCACACACAATCACACACAATCACCCTTATTTAGTAAAGACTTTTTAATTCTTAAAGGGCCAGTTCACCCAAATTGACATTTCACTTTTAGTGCTAGAACGTTAGTTATATATGTATACTTTCTTCTCACTCTTGAGAACTCTGTTGGAGAGATCTTTGCCCTCTACACGCCTGCCATGGTGATTTTGATGGACTCTGACTGTCACTGCTGGATTTTATTATTTATAATAACAGGAGAATCTGGAAAACACAAAAGTTGGTGGGAACCAGGGGCGGGCGGACTCATGAGGCCCCTGGGCAATAGGAGATTATGGGGCCCCCGGGCAATAGGAGATTATGGGCCCCCCAGGCAATCGGAGAATATGGGGCCACAAACTATACACACACACTATACAATCACACAGTATACACATACATGTACACACAGTATACACAGACATGTTTCTATTGGCTGAGAAGGTACTGGAGAGGTGGGGCAGCTATAATCTCAGGATTTTTAGACCAAAAGGATGTCGGTAAGGGACATTTCAGAGACAGATGTAAAAATAAACACAGATTTTTACATACTGTCCCTGGTTTTACTGAGGCTGGCAACCCTGATGGGGCCCCCTAGTGGCCCTGCAGTGCCCGAGTGGCCCAATGGTCAGTCCACCCCTGGTGGGAACATCCAAAACTCACAGGTGGATTGGATAAGAGCAAAGTTGGGAATTATGGCAGGGAGATCACACTTAAAAAGGCTGTTTTAACCCACTACACTCGGTATAGAACCATACCTCCTATTTCTAAGAGTGCAGAGGTCCGGAAGTGGTTAAATGCAATATGCTGTAGCGAGAAATAGTCAAAACTTTATTGTGCTTGTTCCCTACAAAATCCTCCTCCTTGTTACTGCAACTGATGAAAACATGTTGATCCTGCCAGAAACCCAGTGCGCTTGTAACATCCTGTGCATTGAAATTAAAAGAGAAGGATGGCCTTTTTTTTTCTCCCCGAATCATACTTACCTAGATGGATACAACATCGCCCCAATGCTGAATCTGTCCCCCGTCCGCTCTAACACTGAGAAACGAGCGATCAAACATCGATGATCACTCAGTTCTCAGAGCCCCCTGAGCAAACAGCTGGTGACTGTCAGTCAGCAGCTCTCTGTTGTGCCCCCCCCCCCCCACATGCTCACTGGAGCGCTGAGCTGTGGACGGGGAGGGAGCAGCCAGCTCATGCTCTCAGTGGCTCACTGAAAGGCTGAGCCAGGTGCCCTTCCAAGGTTGTGGGTGGAGCCTGACTTTATTGTCATGATCTTGCCCCAGCCTTGATCACCTCTGTGACATCAGCTGACAGTGCACTTCAGCCCCCTATCAGCTGAAAACGGCTATCAGCTCTTATTGCTTCTCTTCTGTAAACTGAAAAACACCCACCATGTAATAAACATGAAAAGAAGGTGGAGGGTGCTCTCTAGTCCAAATCAGGAGAGCCGGCTAGAATGACATAGCCATTCCTCCATAGATTTAATAAAGTAAGGGAGTGTCATCCTAGCATAGGATGTGTGTTACTGGCAGGATCACCAGATGGAGGTTAAAAAAAAAAAAAAAAAGGATTACTCCAAATGTGGAAGCCCAACAGAGCCTAAATTCAAAGGATCACTTTAAAAATGAACATCTTCTTGTGGTTCACATTTATGCAAACAGAATATAGAGAGGGAACTAACAGTTGGAAGCCACTGAGCAATCAGCTTCTGTTAAGACAATGAACACCATGGCCAGGACTATATAATGTACATCCTAATTTATGGAGTATATCATAGAGTGCAGGGTCAGGACTGTGTAATGTACAGCATTCAGGGTGCAGTGATCAGGAGGGCGCAGAAGAATGTCAGTAAAAAAATGTCCTTGCACTGGTGGTCAGCAGGAGGAAGTATGTCCCACCACCCGTGAGAGGAAAGTATGCACTGTTGTCTATAAAGCCCCATACACACTATCAGATTGTCTGCTGATTTTTTCCTTCAGGTTTACCAAAACCATGTAGTACAAGGGCCTGCCTAATTGCATACACATTGAAACCCCTAAGGTTTGACCTCATATTATATGGTTTTGGTAAATCTGATGGAAAAAATCAGCAGACAATCTGATAGTGTGTATGGGGCTTTAGTAGGAGAAACAATATCCCAAAGTCAATAGGAGGAAAGATTGATCCAAAACTGGTGGTCAGTAGAACGAAGAATCCTTCAATGTCAGAGGGTAGTAGGAGAATACCCCAATGTTGGTATCAGTGGGAGGAAAGAATGCCCCAGTGGTTATTTGGAGGAGAGAATGCCCCAATGTCAGTGGCCAGTAGGAGGAAGAATGTCTTAGCAGTGTCCCAGCATTGGTGATCCATGTGCAAAAATTCTGCTGAACAGTGGTCGGTGGGTTACTTATCTAAGGAGATTGCTGCTTCTGCTTGCCCCAGTCATATTGGCACTGGAATTATGCAGGCAGCATGGAGCAAGGGATCATTCCTTTTTTTTTAATTAGTGGGACCCTAAAATTTTTATTAAAATCCCTTGAAAGTCATAATCGATATGGTATGGTTGAGGGGTATGTTTTACTATAATATAAATAAACAAATACTCTAGTTCAATAAAGTGAATAGGTATCCCTTTATTAATATATCACTTCAAACCTCATAGAAATAATCCATGTGTACATAAATCCTCAAAGAACTCAGCATTGCCCATGAATGAGCTAAACTGATACAAAGTCATACAGTGTCCAAACAAATATGTAGCAAAGCTTCTCTTTTTAATCATGTGTGGTGGTGACCAAATATTCACCTCCAGCCCCCGTTCACACCAGTGTGATTTGTCATGTGATTTGACAGTTCCAAATCGCATGACAAGTCGCACCCCATTGTTGGCAATGGAACCATTCAAATTGCTGTCACTCACTACCTTTTGCTGATTTCATTTCAAATTGTATAGACTTCTGGTATAAGAAGTTGCAAGCCACAATGAAATTTTAGGTGAAAAATCGCACTGATCTGCGTCTTTGAAATCTTGCTAAAGTAGAAAGATTTCAAAGCCCCCCCCCCCATACTGTGAACCATGGCTCAAATGCCAAACCAAACACTATGAACTGCCCTCCACATGTATCTGCACTCACCAGAGGGAAGAAGCCATCAGATCAATGAAACGCATTCGATTAGAACCAAGCTTTTTGTGTGGATCGGCGGCATTTAACTGTCTACATGCCAGTGTCTGTTTTCACAGTGCAGCCAGATGTGTGTGAGATACAGACAGGAGTGCTTGCTACATGCTGTGGTCCGCTGTGGATATTTTGGATTCTTTGTTATACAATACAAATGTGAGTATAATGGATTTGCTTTATCACATGAAAAGATCAAAAAACAGCTCAGTGATTGAAGAGGTGGCTTTCATCTTTTTTTTAGGATCTTATAAATGCAATTGCCATACTGTGGAAGTTGGCAATATCTTTAGGTAAGTGAAGATCAGTAGGGGTGGAGGACACTATGTGGTATTTAGTTTAGAGTTCAAAGTGTGGCTATTTGGTCACTACCACACAGAAGTGAAGAAAGGCACCTGGCTACATTTGTTTTTACTTTTTTGGACACTGTATCACTTTGTATCAGTTTAGCTCAATCTGGGACACTGAGTTCTTATGGGATTTATGTACACCAGGAGTGTCCAACCTGCTGACCTTTCTGGGTCACTATGGAAGGAGAAGAATTGTTTTGGGCAATACACTTTTAGGCCAAAAAGTTCAATTTTGGTCTCATCTGACCAGAGCACCTTCTTCCACATGTTTGCTGTGTCCCCCACATGGTTTCTCACAAACTGTAAACAGGACTTCTTATGGGTTTCTTTCAACAATGACTTTCTTCTTGCCACTCTTCCATAAAGGCCAGATTTGTGGCGAGCACGACCAATAGTTGTCCTGTGGACAGATTCTCCCACCTGAACTGTGGATCTCTGCAGCTCCTCCAGAGTTACCATCTCTCTTGGCTGCTTCTCTGATTAATGCTCTCCTTGCTCATCCTTTCAGTTTAGGTGGACGGCCATGTTTTGGTAGGTTTGCAGTTGTGCCATACTCTTTCCATTTTTGGATAATGGTTTAAACAGTGTTACGTGAGATGTTCAAAGCTTGGGATTTTTTTTTTATAACCTAACCCTGCTTTAAACTTTTCCACAACTTTATCACTGACCTGTCTGATGTGTTCCTTGTCCTTCATGATGCTGTTTGTTCACTAAAGTTCTCCAACAAACCTCTGAGGGCTTCACAGAGCAGCTGTATTTATACTGAGATTAAATTACACACAGGTTTATTTATTTACTATTTACTAATTAGGTGACTTCTGAAGGCAATTAGCTCCACTAGATTTTAGTTAGGGGTATCAGAGGAAAGGGGCTGATTACAAATTCACGTCACACTTTTCACTTATTTATTTGTAAAACATTTTGGTGATGGTTTCATGATGCTGTTTGTTCACTAAAGTTCTCTAACAAACCTCACAGAACAGCTTTATTTATACTGAGATTAAATTACACATTAGGTGACTTCTTAAGGGAATTGTTCCACAAGATTTTAGTTAGGGGTATCAGAGTAAAGGGGGTTGAATACAAAAGCACGCCACACTTTTGAGATGTTTAGTTGTAAAAAAAAATTGAAAATCATGTATCATTTTCCTTCCACTTCACAATTATGTGCCACTTTGTGTTGATCTATCACATATAAACCCAATAAAATACATCATGTTTTTGGTTGTAACATAACAAAATGTGGAAAATGTCAAGGGGTATGAAAAGTTTTTCAAGGCACTGTATATGTATATATATATATATATATATAATTTTTTTTTTTTGTGACACATTTAGAAAGGGATAATATGCACTTAGCACTGTATTGAACTGGATTTTTTGTTCTGGTTTATTAATATTTTACTTTAAGGGATTTTTAATACGGCTGCTTTATTGGTTTGTTGGAACCATATTTGTATAGTGGGTTGATTGGAATAAGCTAATTATTTTTTTTATGTACTCACAAAAGCACGGTGAAGATTGTAATTTCTATGTTTGACTAAAATCAATTTTTTCAGTAGACTGACCCTATTAGTGCAGAACGTATTGGAATTCAGTTATTTCATAGGGTGAGAACCACTTTTTATATTTTTTTTCTGCAGTCGGTATTTTTACCAGACAGCTTTTCCCTAATGTCTGGACTTGACAACAGCAGTCAAATGTACAGGAAGTGACAATCACATTCCCGATCTGAACACATACAGCTATGATTACCTGAATCTAAAAATAAAGCACCAGTTTATTCCAATGATAAAATGTTTACAGAGCCAACACACTTTAGGGGCTGTAGCCCTTCATCAGGGCTAAATGCAACACAAAACATGAAAATATGCTTTAATGTAAAACATAACTTGGTTTTATTATCATTATTAATAACAGTTTCATATGCTTTTATCTTCATTTTAACTTTACTGGTTCCTAATTTAGTTTTTAGCTATTCCAATAATGTATACTTTTTGTCTATTTTCTAGTTATAGCAGACAAAATTAATTTGCTCTGTAAACATTTTATTATTGGAATAAACTTGTACAGTATTTGGACGTGAATTTTATAGCATGGTCCTTCAATTCGAAATTCATTCATCCCTAGCACAACCTATTTTTTGTAAACAGGAGGTTATAGGAATGGCGGGGCAGTTGCTGATACTATACCCGGCATTTCCAAACCTACAAGATTGTCTGGAGTTTATGGACTATCTCGGTACTTGATAATAAATGTCAATAAAATATAATAAAAAAAATGTACAAAAGTTTAATAACAACCAAAAAGTATATACAGACATGTAAACATTTAACAAAATAAAACCATATCCACTACGAACAAAACAATTTCTAGCGGGTTTCCCCGTAGGATTTATGTTGAGAAGTGGAATGACGAAGTTCCTCTACCGGTTTTGCGGTCACAACCGCTTCTTCAGGAGGGAAATCTACAAAATCAATGATGAAAAAATAGCATACAGTAAAATGGAACAAGAAAACAGCAAAATATGAAGCATATTAGCACAATAAAGTTACATTCAGATATAAATAAGGAGGCCGGCTCATCAGTACAACCAGAAGCAGTTGATCACAGGACCCACAAAATTCCCCCAGCGGCGAATGCCGGGGATTGTAACGGACCAACTCTGACATCAAGATGATAATAGATTAGAGATGTTAACCTAAGGTAGTGGGGTGCACAGCCAGTATAGCATAGTGATGAAATGCCCAAAAGGTGACCAAGTGATAGAAAACAAAACAACCTAGGTGACATAATAAAAAATTCCAAATGACCAGATGATAGAAGCCAAACGACCAGAATAGAGGAAGAGAGAGAGAAAAAAAATGAATATATACCCAGATCACCAAAAGTGCACCATTCAACATGTGTTGTTAATAATATCCACTCACCTAATAAAATAATGGAGCCAGGGTCTACATTTTTGGGAAACGGGAGGGCTAGTTGATCAGGCGAAACACACAGGTACAGTGGGTAAAAGAGTAGTAATAAAGAACCCGCAAAATATAGAGGCCAATCACTCCCAAAGGAAAAGAAGATGGGAGGATCACAAAATCTATAAAGTCCCAAAATAAAGCTCATGAGAATATAGAAATTGGGTAACAGATAGTAAGCAAATAAGGTGGTCAGAGCCCAAAGAATCAAGAGATTCCAGAGACTCCAAACGGTGGAGGATCAGCGCATAACACGCACCCGCGATTTTCCCCTGATTTTAAGGGGAAAAAAGTGCATGTTATATGCTGATAAATACGGTAATTCATTTTTAACTACGGTATACTAAGGCTTCGGTACACCAAAAATATATTTTTTTGTAGGCAGTCATTGGCCAGATTACCAACTGGTCATTTATGTCTAGACTCATTTGGCCAGATCTCCCAGTCAGAATTTCCATTAAACTTTTTTTTTCCCCAGTGAAAGAACTCATTAGTTCTATTTGTAATGGATGGAGTGGCTGGAGCTGGGAACTCTAGTGCCGCGTACACACGATCGGACATTCCGACAACGAAATCCTGGGATTTTTTTCCGACGGATGTTGGCTCAAGCTTGTCTTGCATACACACAATCGCACAAATGTTGTTGGAAATTCCGATCGTCAAGAATGTGGTGACGTACAACACATATGATGAGCCGAGAAAAATAAAGTTCAAGTGCGGCTTTTCTGCTTAATTCCGAGCATGCGCGGAATTTTGTGCGTCGGAATTGTGTACACACGATCGGAATTTCGGATTTTGTTTTTGCAAGATTTGAGAACTAGCTCTCAAATTTTTGTTGTCGGAAATTTGTACAAAAAAATTCCGATGGAGCCTAAACAACAAGCTCCCATCGGACATTTGTTGTCGGAAAATCCGATCGTGTGTACGCGGCATAAGGCTTACTTTTCACTTTTCACCAATATAACTAAATGACCAAGCCAATATGAGTGGTTGACCCAGCCAGATTGAATATTCCAATATCCTATCAATGCTATGTGGCGAAAGCCTTTTATGTACATTTCTGTAATTATATTTACCGTATATACTCGAGTATAGGCCGCCCCGAGTATAAGCCGAGGCCCCCAATTTACCCCCAAAAAACTGGAAAACTTATTGACTCGTGTATAAGCCGAGGGTGAGACATGGCTGTCCATCCCTGTGTGTCCGTCCATCCCTGTGTGTGTGTCCGTCCATCCATCCCTGTGTGTGTGTCCATCCATCCATCCATCCCTGTGTGTGTATCCATCCATCCATCCATCCCTGTGTGTGTGTGTGTGTGTGTGTGTGTGTGTATCCATCCATCCATCCATCCATCCATCCCTGTGTGTGTGTGTGTGTGTATCCATCCATCCATCCATCCATCCCTGTGTGTGTGTGTGTGTGTATCCATCCATCCATCCATCCATCCCTGTGTGTGTGTGTGTGTGTGTGTGTGTGTGTGTGTGTGTGTGTGTGTGTGTGTGTGTGTGTGTGTGTGTGTGTGTGTGTGTCCGTGCAGCCTTGTGTGTGTGTCCAGCCTACCTGTGTCCCAAGCCTCCGTCCCGAGCCGCCGTCGTCCCGAGCCTCCTCCGTCCCGTGCCGTGCCTCCTCCGTCCCGTGCCGTGCCTCCCCCGTGCCGTGCCTCCTCCGTCCCGTGTCTCCTCCGTCCCGTGCCGTGCCGTGCCTCCTCCGTCCCGTGCCGATGGATCGCCGCTCTTCTCGGCGGCCATTCTACAATTCAAAATTCCGCCTCCGCCTGTGATAGGCGGAACACTCAATTTCCCAGCAGCCTGTGTTCCGCCTATCACAGACATCCTCTCATACTCGTCCGTAGTATGAGAATGAGCGGATGTCCGTGATAGGCGGAACACTGACTGCTGGGAAATTCAGTGTTCCGCCTATCACAGGCGGAGGCGGAGAAGGAGGCGCGGCTTTTGAAAATTAATGTCCGCCGTCTGTCTGCTCGATACGCTGATCGAGCAGTCAGACAGCGGCGACTCGAGTATAAGCCGAGGGGGCACTTTCAGCCTCAAAAAAGAGGCTGAAAATCTCGGCTTATACTCGAGTATATACGGTAGTTACTTAGTAAGTGTACAGATCTATAAATACTGTACATTAGTGCTATGGAATGCGTATGTTATCTGGCTTTTTCAATAGGAAAGCGTTAAGTGCAAGAAGTTTTACAAGTTTGCAGTAACTTCAGCCAGCAGCAGTGGTAAAGCTAAACTCTGCACTGCACTCCACTCGCACTGCAAGTTTTTCTTGCTCGTTGTGCCTAGTGTACACGTGTCAAACACAAGGCCCGCAGGCCAAACCCGGCCCCCAGGCCTTTTTAAGTGGCCCTTGCATCCAGGGCTTTTTTTTCAGCCGCCACCTCTGGCTCTTGTCCTCTGCTACTCTCTCAATACTGTCACTTGTAAACACAGAAGCCTTCTATGTTTACAAGGACAGCTTTTCTCAGAGGGTCTCACAGGTCTCAGCCCTGCACTCACAGTGGGGATCAGGGAGATGCAGTGTGGAATGGGGCATCACGTGGTAAGCTGCAATGTGATCCCCATCTGTGCACAGCCTGTGAAAGAGAGATGACTCACCCTGTCAGAGTGCAGTAGAGAATTGGTCTAATGCCCCGTGCACAGGGTCGGAAATTCCGATGGAAAAAGTCAGATCGGATTATGTTGTCGGAAAATCCGATCGTGTGTGGGCTCTATCAGAATTTTTCTGCCAGGTTTTCCGACGTACAAAGTTTGAGAGCAGGATCTAAAATTTTCAGACAAGAAAATCAGATTGCATAAATTCCGATCGTGTGTAGACAATTTCGACGGACAAAGTGCCACGCATGGTCAGAATAAACTAAGAGACGAAAACTATTGGCTACTGGCCCGTTTATAGACCCGACGTACGTGTTGTACGTCACTTCATTCAGAACGGACTTTGTGCGACCATGTGTATGCAACACAAGTTTCAGACAAAATCTGTCGGAAAAAATCCGACAGATTTTGTGGTCGGAATGTCCCACCGTGTGTACAGGGCATAACAGTGTGGAGAAGGCTGCAGAGTGGAGGATTGGGTAGACCAAACTTCTTTGCACAGTTTTCTAAACTAAGCAAGCAGTTAACCCACGAAGTGCAATTGTAGCACTACAGTAAACTACAATGGATTACAGTTTGTATATTGCCTTTGCAAATTCTCTTTGCAAACCATGACCTGATACAAGCTTGAAGACACACAGTATATCATATGCTTTGAGCATGGTGGCTCCAGTATGGCCATTGCATCATTCACCATTGTAAAATTCTTTTGCCATCAAAATTTACCTGCACAATGGTCTAGTCAAGCAATGCTAACCAACGTCTACATTTGTTATTTGTTCAAAAGGAAAAACAGGTCCCAATAATATTCACTTTATTCATAATACAACTAATGATAGATTTGTCAGCAGTGCAGTAGTAGAATTTTGTAACAATGTAGAAGCTATTATTAGTTTCATGAGTTTTTTACATTTACAAAAGCTTTACATTTTAAAAAAAAGTTACCTGAAAGTGCAGCTTGCACCTTTAGCTTATAAAGGGTATCACTTAAAGTCTCAATCCTCACCCACTATAGCTTTTTGGATCACTACCGTTAACCATGCAATACCATTATATAAGTTGACGTATGAAGCCAGAGAATGCCCAAAAAAATTCCTTAAGATTTGGGGCTCTTGGGTCAGCTCCGAAAGTACCGTACCACCATCTCCTTGAAAGTCTAAATGGAGCCCTTTGTTCATTGATCAGTTCCAATTAAGCAGAATAGACATTTAAGCTTTAATGTGTCACATATCCATTACATGTATACCAGATTACCAGATTGTGCAATGGTTTGAGCGATGTTCGCTCCATATACAGTTTTTTGTTTTTGTGTTTGTTTGTTTTTTTTGTCGTTTTTCTTTGTTGTGTATGAAAAGAAATAAAATTCTACTTTAAAAAAACAAACAAAAAAAAAAACTGGACCAATAATTGACTTTATCGATTGTTTCATGTTATGACCTTTAGTTTGATAATCTATTCTCTTAGCCACAACTAGACATGTGCAATCTGTAAATTCTGAGACATTTTTGGTTATTCAGAGATTGGGTGTAATAATAACAAATTTTGTTGAAATTTCATAATATTAGTTTTGCTTAATAGTTTTATTCAAATTCTGTGTGAAAAATAGCTGGTTGTTAAGGAGTGGGCCAGGACGCCAGCTGCCACATCCTTAACCACTAGATATCCGCGCTATAGCCAAATGACGGCTACAGCGCGGACCTCCTTTGCCGGGACAACGTCTATTGACGTCATCCCGTGCACGAGCGGCCTGCGCACCCCCTGGTCACGGATCCGAGCAAGGGGTCTATCCCGACCCATTATCACGTGATCAGTGGTCAGCCAATGACAGCTGATCATGTGATACAACGGAGCCGGTAATCGGCTATTATTCCTCCTCTCGCTGACAGCGCGAGGAGAAAAAAAAAAGAGCCGATCACCGGCGGCCGTGATCGGGACATAAGTCCCGATCACGGCCAGCCATGCCAGTGCCCACCTGCCCCCTGCCAGTGCCACTTCATTAATAAATAAGTGCCCCCATCAGTGCCACCCAGCAGTGCCAATAGTGCCACCCAGCAGTGCCCACAGTGCCACCCATCAGTGCCCACAATCTGCCTCAACAACGGTGCTGCTCCCCAGTTCCACATATCCGTGCCCATCAGTGTCATCTACCAGTGCCCAGTGGTACCTATCAGTGCCCCTTAGTGCCACCCAGTTCCACATATCCGTGCCCATCAGTGTCATCTACCAGTGCCCAGCAGTCCCATCTATCAGTGGTACCTATCAGTGCCCCTTAGTGCCACCCATCCGTGCCTCCCATCCGTGCCATCTTATCTGTGCCCATCTTTGCCCATCAGTGCCGCCTTATCTGTGCCCATCAGTACTGCCTTATTTGTGCCTATTGGTGCCACCTTATCTGTGCCTATTAGTGCCGCCTTAACTATGCCTATCAGTGCCCACCAGTGCAGCCTATCAGTGCCCACCAGTTCAGCCTATCAGTGCCGCCTCATCAGCGCACTTCAATGAAGGAGAAAAATGACCTGTTTGCAAAATTTTATAACAAACTATTAAACATGATTTTTTATTTATTTTTTATTTTGCATCTTTTTTTGTTTGTTTAGCAAAAAATAAAACTCCCAGCTGTAATTAAATACCACCAAAAGAAAGCTCTATTTGTGGGAAAAAAATGATAAAAATTTCATTTGGGTACAGTGTTGTATGCCCGCACAATTGTCATTCAAAGTGCATCAGCGCTGAAAGCTGAAAATTGGTCTGGGCAGGAGGGGGGTTTAAGTGCCCAGTAAGCAAGTGGTTAACAACCGATGACTCATCAGCTGTTAGTGGGCTTCCCCGCTGAAAACTGAAATACAAACAAGAGAATGCTGGTGTTCCATTTATTTTTTTGCCCTCCGTCGAAAAGTAACATCTCCATAGCGCATGCGCACATCGTAGGAGGTTTTTTTCAATGGCCGATACCATTTCACGACCACAATTGAAATTTATGCAAAGAGCGGAGGGACACCGTAGATGTCACGTTGTGCCTCGCTGTAAACCCGCGGTGCAACAGCGAGGCACAATATGAGAAATACGGTATTACCTCGCTGTTTGCATAGCGTTAAATTGTGCCCGAGAAATTATATCTCCCGTCGAAAAAAGGCTCTTACGATGTGTGCATGCACTATGGCAACTCAGCGCTATGGCAACTCAGCTGGAGTGCCCTTCCGTTCTGCACATGTGCAGGCACTTTTCGATGGTGGGTACATATCAACAGAACACCAGCAATAGCAAAGTCAGAAAAAAAACTGTGTGCCCCCGCCCCACCCCTTCGGGTCTGGTATGGATTCTAAGGGGAGCCCCACTCCAAAAAAAATAAAAATAAAGTGTGACCGCCCCAAAATCCATACCATATCCTATTCAACCCCGGCAGGTCAGGGAGGGGGGAGGGGTAAGCGAGTGCCACCCCTCCTGAACCATACCAACCCACATGACCTCAAAATGTGGGGTGACAAGGGCCTCTTCCCCACAACCCTGGGCGGTAGTTTTGGGGTCTGCAGGCAGGTGGCTTATCAGAATCTGGAAGCCCTCTTTAAAAAGGAACCCCAAGTTCACAGCCCCCCCTCCCATGTAAATGAATATGGGCTACATAGTACCCCTACCCATTCACCAAAAACGTGAATAAAGACAGTACACAAGTTTTTGACAATTCCATTACTAAAAAATAAAAAACAATGTCCCCAGATGTAGATCCATGATCAATCACCGCTGGACCCAAAAAAACAAACAAAAAAACTTCAATCTCATCAAAGGCACCCTGCCAACTGCCTGCTCCTTCACCCGATGCTTCTTATATAGGTAAGGGGTGGAGCCACCCAATGACGTCATCAATCCAGCATGCCCCAGACAGTGACATTACAAGGGGCTTTGTCGCACACTGACATCATCGGGTGACTCTCTTAATTAATGCTCATGGTTTTGGAATGGGGTGTCTAACAAGCTTATATAGATGTGATGGTTGGGTGTCCGCCAACTTCTGGTCATATAGTTTAATGCCACCATCTGCCATAGTGATGAAAAAGTAGTAGACGCCACATGCAATGGTAGTACAATACATACATTTAAAAAGACCGATACATACAGTATAGCAAAGCGTAGCAATATCAAGAGGCAACTAAAGATTTTTTTTCTTCTTGTTTCCCACAGTGTGCTATTACTTCTAACTGTTAATAGCTCTGTCTATTACTGTGCTTTGTAATTAGGTTTTCAGCCCATAGCACAATAGTTTGTTTTTACATAAAGAAACATTAGCACAAATAACAGGCTGGAAAACCAACTACAACCAATTCAAATTGCTATTGTGATACCTTCTGTATATTTTACTTTGGATGTATTCTTTTGACACAGCAAGTAATGTATACATTTTAATAAAAATTAAACTGGAGCAATAAAATAAAAGTCTGTGTTCTCTCCTCCTGTGTTTTCCTTGCTGCTGATAGTGAAACCTGATATTTCATAGCTATACCCACCTTTCTTCCTGTCCTGTATACAGCTATATATACAACCACCTTCCTTCCTGTATATAGAGGCATTCCTCCATCATCACTGACTGCAGATATACATCTGTCCTGTATACAGCTATATATACACCCACCTTCCTTCCTGTATATGGAGACCCTCCTCCATCATTACTGACTGCAGATATACATCATCTGTCCTATATACACAGTAACAGGACAGATGACGTATATCTGCAGTCACAGTGGTGATGGAGGAATATCTATATACAGGAAGGAGGAATATGGCTGAATATTGCTGTATACACCACAGGACAGATGATGTAGTAAGGTCTCAGTCTCTGCTCTCTCTCTCCTCCGGGCCAGCCAATCTCTACACATACACTACTCCTCCAGCCGCATGATCATGCCTGGGCCCAGTCTACCCTGCCACAGAGACTTATGTGGTGGAGAGAAGCGGGAAGTGTGTGCCTGCGCGAAGCGTAGTGGCGGGCGGTGGCTGTCAGTGGGAAATTGAATAAGCATTCATCATGGCATTGGTTCACCCTTTGGGCGGCACGGAGACCAACGGTGCTGCTTAGCTTACCCCATCTGGTCCGGCAAGCCGTGCTCTGCTTCCAACATCCGAGTGACGAGTGTTGGGAAACTGGAAGGGCTAGTTCCATGAAAAGCACCGCCTACAATCCTCCGGACCTGCCAATCAAAAACATGCAACTGTAGGAATCAATGTAGAGTGAGGAGGGTTCTGGGCGCATGGCTTGCGCCTCAAGGACACTCCAAAGAGTGTCCAATGAAGCTTTTCAACAGTCAAGCTTCCCACATATCAGCTCAGTGTCCCGACACGGTAAGGCTACTTTCACAATCGTGCTCCCCCTATTGATGGGCCGCCACTGCTATGAACTCTGACAGTTAGTTCTTTCCATAGATTTCTATTGGATTCAAGTCAGTTGATTAGCTGGGCCATTCTAGCAGCTTTATTTACTTTCTTTGAAACCAATTGAGAGTTTCTTTGGCTTTGTGTTTGGGATCATTGTCTTTCTGAAACGTCCACCCTCGTTTCATCTTCATCGTCCTAGTAGATGGCAGCAGATTTTTATCAAGAATGTCTTGGTACATTTTTCCATTCATCCTTCCTTCAACGATATGAAGTTTACCAGTACCGTATGCTGAAACACAGCCACACACCATGATGTTCCCACCACCAAACTTCACTGTTGGTATGGTGTATTTGGGGTGATGTGCCATGCCATTTGACCTCCAAACATTATTTGTATTATGGCATCCAAACTGTTCAATTTTGGTCTCATCTGACCAGACAATAGTATATTCTCCCAGTATTTCACAGGCTTGTCTAAGGCTGCATTCACACCCGAGCGTAGCGATTTTGCGGCGTTTTTTACCGCGTTTTTGTGCAGGACAAAAGGTCACCAATGTTAAAAGAAGAAAAACGCCCAAATCTGCTCAATTCGAGCGACAAAAAAGGGTCCGGAACTTGTTTGAGCTTCAGGCGTTCGGCTTCAGGCGACATGGAGTGGAGATGTGAACCATCTCCATTGATAATAATAGATTTTTTCCCCTCCAGCGTTTTGTAGCTTCAGGCTTCAAGCTACAAAACGCTCAGGTGTGAATGGGGTCTTAATGTTGTGCAGCAAACTTTAAACAAGCTTCAACATGCTTTTTCTTCAGCAATAGAGTCTTGCGTGGTGAGTGTGCATACAAGCCAATGGCGGTTGAGTGCATTACTTATTGTTTTCTTTGAAACAATTCCAGGTCTTTCTGAAGCTCTCCACAAGTAGTCCTTGGCTCTTGGACAACTCTAATGATAATTCTTTTCACTCCTCTGTCGGAAATATTGTGAGAAACACCTGGTTGTGGTCATTTTGTTTTGAAATTATGTTCTTTCCACTTCCCGGATTATGGCCCCAACAGTGCTCACTGGAACATTCAGAAGTTATCCTTCTGTAACCAATGACATCAATATGTTTTGCAACAATACGTTTGCAAAGGTTTTCGAGAGCCATTTGCTTTTACCCATCATGAGATGTTTCTTGTGCCACACCTTGGTAATGAGACACCTTTTTATAGGCCATCAGTTGAGACTGAACCAGATGATATTAATTTGCAATGACAAGGGGAAGGATTACTTTCTAATTACTGATAGATTTCAGCTGGTGTTTTGGCTTTAATTTCTGAACTTATTTGTTTTCGTTTCTTTGTATGTATGGATTGCTGGGTTGATTGGGCTGTTACCGACACGTGGTGAAAATTTCATGTCAATGGCATTAAAACATATTTTCCTAGAAAAATGATTAAATAAAACGTATTTTATCTGCTGTATCAGGCTTGATTCACACCTAGGCATTTTTTGTGCTTTTTTTCATTTTGCAGATTTGCACTACACAACGTGTTTACATAGGAAACCATGTTAAATGGACTGTAGTGCAAATCTGCAAAATGCAAAAAACACTAAAAATGCAGAGGTGTGAACCAGGCCTTAGAGGGCAGGGACTGATGTGAATAAATCATATGTAAAAGCACTATATTAACCACTTTCAGACCGGACCAATTTGCTGGTCAAAGACCACTTTTTGCGATTCGGCACTGCGTCGCTTTAACTGACAATTGCGCGGTCGTGCGACGTGGCTCCCAAACAAAATTGACGTCCTTTTTTTCCCACAAATAGAGCTTTCTTTTGGTGGTATTTGATCACCCCTGCGGTTTTTATTTTTTGCGCTATAAACAAAAATAGAGCGACAATTTTGAAAAAAACGCATTATTTTTTACTTTTTGTTATAATAAATATCCCCCAAAAATATATAAAAAAACATTTTTTTCCCTCAATTTAGGCCGATACGTATTCTTCTACATATTTTTGGTAAAAAAAATCGCAATAAGCGATTATTGATTGGTTTGCGCAAAAGTTATAGCGTTTACAAAATAGGGATAGTTTTATAGCATTTTTATTAATAATTTTTTATTATTTTTTTTTTTACTAGTAATGGCGGCGATCTGCGATTTTTATTGTGACTGCGACATTGTCGGGGACCCATCGGACATTTTTTACACATTTTTGGGACCATTGTCATTTATACAGTAATCACTGCTATATAAATGCAGTGATTCCTGTGTAAATGACACTGGCAGTGAAAGGGTTAACCAGTGGGTGGCAGTGTAGGGGTTAAGTGTTCCTAGGGGTGTGTTACTAACTGTGGGGGGGTTGGGCTTTCATTTAGTGTACACTGATCTCTGCTCCAATCACATGGAGCAGAGATCAGCGTCACTAGTTGCTAGGCAGAATGGGAAAATGTTGTTTATACAGCATTTCCTCCATTCGGCCGCTCTGTGAGACGATCGCGGGGATGCCCGCGGCGATCGAGTCCGCGGGTCCCGCGACCGGACTCACGGGGGTCCCGACCAGCGCGGGAGCGCGCCGCCGGCGGCGCGCTCCCGATGGCACGGCGGCAACGAATATTGGACGTACATGTACGCCAATATGCCTGCCCGTGCCATTCTGTCGACGTACATCGTCGTGCGCTGGTCGGGAAGTGGTTAAGTGAGGGTGCTATATAAATATCTTAACCGGTTCCCGACCAGTGCACGCCGATGTACGTCGGCAGAATGGCACGGGCAGGCAAATGGGTGTACCTGTACGTCCATTTAAATTTGCCGCCCTGCTGGTCGGGACCCCCGTGAGTCCGGCATACCCGCGATCGTCTCACGGGGCGGCTGAATGAGGAAATGCTGTTGTAAACAGCATCTCCCCGTTCTGCCTAGCAACTAGTGACACTGATCTCTACTCCATGTGATTGGAGCAGAGATCAGTGTTCACTAAATTAAAGCCCAGCCCCCAACAGTTAGTAACACACCCCTAGGAACACTTAACCCCTACACTGCCACCCACTGGTTAACCCCTTCACTGCCAGTGTCATTTACACAGGAATCACTGCATTTATATAGCAGCGATTGCTGTATAAATGACAATGGTCAAAAAATGTAAAATGTGTCAAAAATGTCCGATGTGTCCGCCATAATGTCGCAGTCACAATAAAAAAATCACTGATCACCGCCATTACTAGTAAAAACAAAATTATTAATACAAATGCCATAAAACTATCCCCTATTTTGTAAACGCTATAACTTTTGCGAAAACCAATCAATAATCGCTTATTGCTTTTTGTTTACCAAAAATATGTAGAAGAATACGTACCGGCCTAAACTGAGGGAAGAATTTTTTTTTTTAGATATTTTTGGGGGATATTTATTATAACAAAAAGTAAAAAATAATGTGTTTTTTTTCAAAATTGTCGCTCTATTTTTGTTTATAGCGCAAAAAATAAAAACGCAGGGGTGATCAAATACCACCAAAAGAAAGCTCTATTTGTGGGGAAAAAAAAGACGTCAATTTTGTTTAGGAGCCATGTCGCATGACCGCGCAATTGTCAGTTAAAGCGACGCAGTGACAAATCGCAAAAAGTGGTCTGGTCTTTGACCAGCAAAATGGTCTGGGGCTGAAGTGATTAAATAAAAAAGAAGTGACTCTTTTCAGATTTTTGCTACATCTAACAAAATATTTGTCAGACAACAGCCTCCATGTGCAATGGCCGTATACAGATACAAAAAAGTGCTAACAATTATAAACGCTCAGATACACAGGAAAGCTTTTTCTAAATTAATATACAGCAAGCTATGCAACTTGTTTCTCTTGCTACAGCAGGATAAAAACAATTTAGGCCTCATGCTCCCGGGCATCAGAAATGCTGCTTTTCAGCGTGTTTTACTTTTTTTTTGTTCTGTCTCTAAACTCCCCTCCATGTCAGCCTATGTGTCCATGCATGCATAGGTGTTACAGACATTTAGAGGCAGGAGCATTTAGAAGCGCATACATTTTTTAAATAAATTGCTTGTTTGAGAGAGGAGTGTTTCGGCATAAAAAATACTCAACGCACCCAAACGCACCTGTATGCGTAATAAATAAATATTCATGTCAATGAAATTAATGAATTGATGAATAATTAATACTTGAGGCACCTAAATGCATTGACAAGATGCGGTTTTAGGCGCGTTCTTTATGCTGCTTTTCTCCTACCAGGAAAAAATGCGTTCAGAAGAAAGAGCTGAACAAATGCCCAGCGTGTACAAGGCCTTAAAAAGCATTTGACCTAAGCTGCTATATAAACATCTGCCACAAGAGTGCACTATTGTCTACACGCATTACCACTGCAGCTGCTTCAAATCTCAATAAATCCTTAATATAAAAATCTGCAGGAAAGTAAAAAAAAGAACAAATAAAGAAGAGATACCTTTTATTTCTCCCAACATCAAAGTTTATTTACTACGTGTACTTACAAGGTAACATATAAACCAGTCCTGGAACATTTGCTTGGTTTGGACACCTAACGGGGTCTTAAATAAAAATGATGACATTTTTCAGCTTAATGGGGGAAATACAGTCACTCACATTAGCAAGCTGGCCCCAATGTGTCAAGCAGACATGGAAGTATAAAGAATAGATCAAATTAATTGTTGTGTATGAGCTAGAACAGAGTTGTCCGGTAGCGAGCAATTAAACCGGAGAACAATCGCAATTTGTTATGGGATGTACATACGGGATGTTCCGCAGCAACCTGGACCAGGGCTCAAAGACCCCTTTGGGTGTCATCACCTTAAAAAGACAGCCACATCTAATGATTGTATTTAATTGGACACATTGCGTCAGCTTTCATAGCCTAGCCTTTGCTGGGGACTCATTAGCGTGACATATTTTGGCATCTTTAACCAGCTATCAAACACAAATCTAAACTCAAGTTTTGTAGCAAAGAAATATACGCAAATATACTTCTTGTGACTATCTACAAAAAAGCTGTTGGTTACTGCAATATTTTCACCATTAATAAAAGAAAAAAATCCACTTGCATAAAAAAATGTAATAATTGGTAAAACGTATTATTGGCTACATGTGTTAATTTGCCATATAACATTTTTTATATTTTCGGGTGTGTTTTTGGTACTTTTTTTTATTGAAAAACAACCAAAAAAAGCAATATTCTTATCACACATGTTCAGTGAAAAGGCCAAGAAGTAAGAGGGTGCTGTAGCAACTACCAGCTGGAGACTGGTAACACCACAAGTCAAAGTATATATCACCAGCACACTTCAAAATAACATGCAAATGTTTATTAGGATGATCACATTACAGCACCTTACTACTGTGGTGTGATCATCTTAAAAAAACATTTAGATGTTATCTTAGGCTGGATTCACACCTAGGCATTTTTAGTGCTTTTTGCATTTTGCAGATTTGCACCACAGAACGTGTTCCATAGGAAACAATGTTAAATAGACTGTAGTGCAAATCTGCAAAATGCAAAAAGCCCTAGAACTGCATAGGTGTGAATCCAGCCTGGATTGTAAAGCTTTTTTTTTTATTTTCTAAATAGGTTCCTTTAAGCTAGTGCATTGTTGATTCACTTACCTTTTCCTTCGATTTCCCTTATAAATGTTTTTTTTTCTTTGTCTGAATTGTCACTTGTCACTTCCTGTTTCTCCTCAGTAAACTTCACACCATCATCCGAGCCGTGTTTAGTCAGCCTGAACAGCTTACTGAACAGCTTACTGAGGAGGAACAGGAAGTGAGAAATTCAGACAAAGAAAACAAAGAAAAAAAAACATTTAGAACGGAAATTGAAGGAAAAGATAAGTGAACTAACAATGCACTAGCTTAAAGGAACCTATTTAGAAAATAAAAAACAAACCTTTACAACCCCTTTAAAGAGGTGTGCTGGCTTTGGCTTCAAACTAGCATCAGTTATTACGCTTGCACACTTTGTACACTTGCACAAAGTCAGGTTGTAGGTTTACAGTCAGGTGCATGATTAACCAGTTATACCAAGCAGGTATTAATCATCATCAAATTGTAGGAGGCTTAAAGCTGGGTGAAGAACAGCCAACCTCTGCTACTAATGTGAAGTTGTGAAAGATCGTTTCATATCACAGGTCATACACCATGACAAGACTGAGCACAGCAATGAGACACAAGGTATTTATATTAATTCAGCAAGGTCTCTCCCAGGCAAAGATTTCAAAGCAGACTGGACAGTGGTGGCTGGTGCTTGAAATTTTTTTGGGGTCACAAACAAATTGAAAAAGTAAACGGTTAGTAATGCAGAACTGTAAATAGCCATTTATCAGATGATTATGTATCATTACTGCTAGTTAAAACTGTACCCATCGTATGCAGCCTCATTGTACCCATCAATTGCAGCCTCGCTGTGCCCATCAATTGCAGCCTCTCTGTGCCAATCAATTTCAGCCTCACTGTACCCATCATATGCAGCCTCACTGTGCCCATCACAGTAGGCCAATCACATCCACATTTTAAGTAAAAGAAAATAAAACCACTTAACATAAGGTGTCCTCATCAGAGTCCCCTTTTAAATCAGATGTCCCAGTCAGAGTCCCCCTTTACAGCAGGTGCCCCCCTTTACATAAGGTGTTCCAATCACAGTCCCCCTTTACAACAGGTGTCCCCATCAGCATCCCCCTATACATCTGGTTTCCCTATCAGAGTCCCCCTATACATCAGGTATCCCAATCAGAGTCCACCTTTACAACAGGTGTCCCCATCAGCATCCCCCTATAAATCAGGTGTCCTCATCAGAGTCCCTCTTTACATGAGATGTCCCCATCCGAGTCCTCCTTTACATCAGGTGACCCCATCAGAGTCCCCCTTTGCATCAGATTTCCCCATCAGAGTCCTCCTTTACATTAGATGTCCCTATCAGAGTCCTCCTTTACATTAGATGTCCCCACCTAGTTGCTCTTTACAGCAGATGTCACCATCAGAGTCCCCCTTTACATCAGGTGTCACAATCAGAGTCTTCCTTTACATTAGATGTCCCCATCAGAGCCCTCCTTTACATTAGATGGCCCCATCAGAGTCCTCCTTTACAATAGATGTCCCCATCAGAGTCCTCCTTTACATCAGGTGTCACAATCAGTCTTCCTTTACATTAGATGTCCCCATCAGAGCCCTCCTTTACATTAGATGTCCCCATCAGAGTCCTCCTTTACATTAGATGTCTCCATCAGAGTCTTCCTTTTGATTAGATGTCCCCATCAGAGCCCTCCTTTACATTAGATGTCCCCATCAGAGCCCTCCTTTACATTAGATGTCCCCATCAGAGTCCTCCTTTACATTAGATGTCCCAATCAGAGTCCTCCTTTACATTAGATGCCCCCCCACCACCACTCACAGCTCTCACAGCAAGTTGCCTGCCATCCACCTTCGGACCAGCTGGGATAAGTCAGGGAAACCGGAAGTGAAGGCACAGGACCCGCCAATGACACACACCACAGCAGGGAACAATGCTTTAGAGCAGGGGTGCCCAACCTTTTGAAGAGCGAGGCCCACTTAAGCAACTTAGCAACCAGTCAGTGGGCCACAATGAGCAGATGACAGTTCTGCGTCCACTCCGCTTATGCAAAGCGGACACAGCCCACTCTACTCTATGGGCCCTCTGCTCTCATCTGATCAAATGGAAGGGACGGATCCACTTTCCATTTTTTTAGCAGATCGGATTGGAAGGAGGCAGGTGTAAACAGACACAAGTCTGTTTACATCTGCTGCTCCATAGAGGTGAATAGAGGGTCTGATTGGGTCAGACAGATCATGTTAAAGGGCCCTAAGCCCCTGTACACACGGTCGGAGATTTCGACAACCAAATTCGTCGGATTTTGTCCGTCAGATTTTGTCCATCGGATCTTGTCCGAAACTGTTGCATACACACGGTCGGACTAAGTTGTCGAAAAATCCGATCTTTCAGAACGTGATGACGTAATTTCGTTACGATGGGACTACATTCAGGCTAGTAGCCAATAGCTTTGATGTAGGAATTTGATCTGAGCATGCATGGCACTTGGTCTGATCAAAATTCTCTACACATGATCGGAGTATGTCCGATCGAACCAGTTGGTCGGAAAATATTTCCAACAAGTTGGAAAATTGGGTTCGACGGATATTCCGACGGCATCAGTCCGATGCATACCACACACAGTCGGATTATCCGACAACACGGTCCGATAGGACACATTCCGACGGATCCTCCAATCGTGTGTACAAGGGCTAAGGCTACTTTTACACTGATGGTCTGTGGTCTACCTGCACCTGTGGCTTTCCTGCAGGTTAGCTGTACTTTGCCATAGATTTGCACCAAGACGAGAAGTCTATGGCTCAGTGCAGTTAAGGCCAAGGTACACTGCGCTGTACCTGCAAATCAGTTTAAAAGCAGCCCAGTAACCACTGCAGAAAAGAGATGTCCATATATACACTGTGATTTTAGTAATAAACTTGCTGTCCCAGGCAGAGTGCATTTGGTTAACACTTTACCTATGACAGGAGCCGGTGCTATACAGCAAGCATTGGCTTATGAAGCTCTGCTCCACAGCTGCTTGCTTCCTCTGGCTTCATTCACAACACTGATGCTCTGGCATGGCGGGTAGACAACTTGCAATCTGGGCTTGCCAATGCACCATCCCAGAGCAGGAGGTCGCGGGCCACATCAGAGGGCTCCGCGGGCCACATGTGGCCCCCGGGACACTGGTTGGTCACCCCTGCTTTAGAGGGAGTGTTCAGGGTGCAGAGGACTTTCTAAAGGAAGCCAATAGAGCTTCTTGTTTGCAAGCACATTTTTGGAAACAGGCCGTCACTGAGACTGGGGTTTCAAAGTATACTGCTCAAGTTCTTTTGAGGAAGCAGAAAGAAATGGGTAACCTTGAGGACCATAGATGCAGTGGTCGGCCAAGGAAACGTAATGCAGTAGATGAAAGACACATCAAGCTTACTTCCCTTCAGAAGATGTCTAGCAGTGATAGCACAGAACTGGCAGAAATCAGTGGGATCCAGGTAAACCCATTTACTGTCATGCCACGTACACACGATCAAAATTTTGGCCAGCAAAAGACAGATGAAAACTTTTCATCGGAAAATGCGACCGTGAATAGGCTCCATCGGAATTTAGCTGTCCGAATTTCCGCCAGCAAAAAAATTATAGCATGTTCTCAATTTTTCAAATTCCGATAGTGTATATGCAATTCCGACACCCAAAAACTCACGCATGCTTAGATTCAAATACGAGATGGAAGCTATTGGCTACTGGCTATTGAACTTCCTTTTTCTAGTCCCCTCGCAAGTGTTGTACGTCACCGCGTTATTGACGGAATTTGGTGTGACCGTGTGTATGCAAGACAGCTTGAGCGAAATCCCATCGGAATTCCATCGGGAAAACCATCAGAGCTTTTTCCGATGAGAATTCCGATCGTGTGTATGTGGCAGTAGGAGAAGTCTAGCCAGAAGAGGTCTCTGTGGAGCAATTGTGGCCAAAAAGCCATACCTCTGGCATGAAAACAAGCCTAAGCGACTTGACTATGCATGAAATCAGGAAATAAAGTAGTACAATAATGAGTGTCTGCAGGCTACAGTGAAGCATGGTGGAGGTTCCTTCCTTCGAATAGAGTTGGAGGTTTGGTCAGGATTAATGGTGCCCTCAATGCTGAGAAATACAGGCAGATACTAATCCATTATTTCATACCATCGGGAAGGCGTGTGATTGGCCTCAAATTTCATTGTAAAGTAGAACAAGGAGCCCTGGAAGTGATGGTTTGGCCCCCACAGAGCCCTGATCTTAACTTCATTGAGTCTGTCTGGGATTACATGTAGAGGCAGAAGGATTTGAGGCAGTCTACAGCCACAGAAGATCTGTGGTTAGTTCCCCATGATGTTTAGAACCATCTACCTGCTGAGTTCCTTCAAAAACTGTGTGCAAGTGTACCTAGAAAAATTGATACTATTTTGAAGGCAAAGGGTGGTCATCGCAAATATTGATTTAATTTGGATTTCTCTTCGATTTATTTATGGATAGAGTAAGAAATGATTAGAGCCCCTGACAATCTTTATTTTTTAGTCAGTCCCACTGGCATAGCTGCCATAACCCTGGTATTTTCAGGAATAGCGTGTGTTTTTCTTTAAGATAAAAGTGGTCTCTGCAGCGGATTTGCTGAAAGATCACTTTTATCTGTGGCGGGAGAGGGGCCCCCCTCCCGCTGTACTCCGGTCGTCTCTGCCGCTTACCGTAGCAGTCAGAGATGATCTCGTCCGCTCCCTTTACTGCCTAGATGCTGAGTGAGTGGAAGATGGCCCCCGCTTGGCTCCATAGCATTGAAGGGTGGAAGCAATGTCAAATGTCACTTCCGCCCAATGCTTTTAAAAGGAGAATTTCTTTTTTTTTATTGCATTTTAGTGTAAATATGAGATCTGAGGTCTTTTTGACCTTTTGAGATGTTTACATTCCTTGTAATAGGAATAAAAGTGACCCCAAATTTTCTTTTTAAAAAGACAGTGTTAAAATAAAAAATAAAAAGTAAATAAATAAGAAAACATTTTTTTAAAGCGTCCCTTCCCGCAGAAGCGAACGAATACGTGAGAAGCGCCCGCACATCAAAGCACACATGTGAGGTATTGCCCCGATCGTTAGAGCAAGAGCAATAATTCTAGCCCTAGACTTCCTCTGTAACTCAAAACTGGTAACCTGTAGACATTTTTAAACATTGCCTATGGAGATTTTTAAGTGTAAAAGCTTGTCGCCATTCCACGAGTGGGCACAATTTTGAAGCGAGACATGTTGGATATCAATTTAGATATTATTTTTCCCAATATATTTTAATTCCAAAAAGTGCATTTTTTTTTTTAAAAGTGCACGTGTAAGACCACTGCGCACATACGGTGTGACAGAAAGTATTGCAATGGCCGCCATTTTATTCTCTAGTGTGTTAGTAAAAAATATATATATAATGTTTGGGGGTTCTAAGTAATTTTCTAGCAAAAAAAAAATATTTTAACTGGTAAATAGGGATGAGCCGAACACCCCCCGGTTCGGTTCGCACCAGAACTTGCGAACGACCCCCGCGTTCGGTACGAACGTTAGAACCCCATTGAAGTCTATGGGACTCGAACGTTCGAATTGGAAAGTGCTAATTTTAACGGCTAATATGCAAGATAGTGTCCTAAAAAGGGTTTGGGGACCTGCCTCCTGCCTCAGGGGACATGGGTCACTGCAAAAAAAAGTTTTAAAAACTGCCGTTTTGGCGGGAGCACTGATTTTAATGACGATTAAAGTGAAAAAAAAAAAGTGAAATATTCCTTTAACCACTTGCTTACTGGGCACTTAAACCCCCCTCAGTCCCAGACCAATTTTCAGCTTTCAGCGCTGATGCACTTTGAGTGACAATTGCGCGGTCATACAACACTGTACCCAAATGAAATTTTTATCATTTTTTTCCCACAAATAGAGCTTTCTTTTGGTGGTATTTAGTTACAGCTCGGAGTTTTATTTTTTGCTAAACAAACAAAAAAAGATGCAAAAAAAAAAAAAAAAAAATCATGTTTTAATAGTTTGTTATAAAATTTTGCAAACGGGTCATTTTTCTCCTTCATTGAAGTGCGCTGATTAGGCGGCACTGATAGGCTGCATTGGTGGGCACTGATGGGCTGCATTGGTGGGCACTGATGGGCTGCATTGGTGGGCACTGATAGGCTGCACTGGTGGGCACTGATAGGCATAGTTAAGGCGGCACTAATAGGCACAGATAAGGCGGCACCGATGGGCACAGATAAGGCGGCACTGATGGGCAAAGATGGGCACAGATAAGATGGCACGGATGGGTGGCACGGATAAGTGGCACGGATGGGTGGCACGGATGGGCACTGATAGGTACCACAGATAGATGGGACTGATGGGCACTGATAGGTGGCACTGATAGGTGGCTCTGATAGGTGGCACTGCTGGGCACTGATGGGCGGCACTGCTGGGCACTGATGGGCGGCACTGCTGGGCACTGATGGGCGGCACTGGGGTGCAGCACCTGAGGCAGATTTTGGGTGGCACTGTGGGTGGCACTGCTGGGTGGCACTGTGGGTGGCACTGTGGGCACTGCTGGGTGGCACTGTGGGCACTGCTGGGTGGCACTGTGGGCACTATGGGCACTGCTGGGTGGCACTGACAGGGGGGCACTTACTTTATTCAGGATGGCACTGCGGGTGGCAGGTGGGCACTGGCAGGGGGCAGGTGTCCTTTTAAATTGCTGGCCGTGATCGGGACTGATGTCCCGAACACGGCCGCCGGCGATCGGCTTTTTTTTTTTCTCCTCGCGCTGTCAGCGCGAGGAGGAATACTAGCCGATTACCGGCTCCGTTTTATCACATGATCAGCTGTCATTGGCTGACAGCTGATCACGTGATAAGGGGTCGGGATCGACCCCTTACACGGATCGGTGATCAGGCGAGTCTCACGGACTCGCCGATCACAGAGCGCGCCGCGCGCGCCCCTCAGGGGGCGCGCAGGCCGCTCGTAACCGGGACTACGTCAATAGACGTAGTCCCGAAAATGTGGGTCCACGCTATTGCCGTCATTTTGCAATAGCGCGGATCCCAAGTGGTTAAATATGGTGCCTGGGGGGTGTCTGTAGTATGCCTGTGAAGTGCCACGTGTTTCCCGTGTTTAGAACAGTCCCTGCACAAAATGACATTAAACGGAAATAACACCATTTAAAACTGCTTGCGGTTTTAATGTTATATCTGGTTCCTGCAATATGGTTGAAAATCATTGAGAAACATGGCATGGGTAGCCCTCCCTGCCCATTACCAGCCTATTTGGGTCTTGTACGCATATTAAGGGGAACCCCATACCCATATTAAAAAAAGGAAATGCGTGTGGCCCCCAGGCCCTATATACTCAGAACAGCAGTATACAGGCGGTGCAAACAAGACAGGGACTGTGTAGGTTTGTTGTGTTAAGTTGAATCTGTTTGTCATTTTCAACTGGTACATTTTTAAAGTGTAGCTCCAGTCAAAAAAACTATCTTTAAGCTTTTTGGAAAACATAGGGAAGGGTTATCACCCCTGTATAATTTGTTTTGTCATCCATCTTTTTTCATCTCACTTGCTGCTGTCTCCTTGCGTTTGCAAGTAGGAGATGTTTGTAAGTTGGATGTTTGAAAGTAGGGGCCTGCCCTATATTATAGCGGTATGTACTGGGTACAGAGCACGCAGACAGCACGCACTATCTCCTAACACTACTGACTGCAAACTCTATTATTAACCACTTGTTAGCCCAATGTTTGCATAAAGTGAAAGATGAAGTTATGCTGAGTAAATAGATATCAAACATGTCACTCTTCAAAATTGCACATGCCCGTGGAATGGCGCCAAACGTCGCTACTTAAAAAATCCCCATAGGCGACGCTTTAATTTTTTTTTTTACTGGTTACATGTTTTGAGTTGCAGAGGAGGTCTAGGACTAGAATTATTGCTCTCGCTCTAACATTCTCGGCGATACCTCACATGTGGGGCACATGCGAGCACATGGGGACATGGGCGCTTTAATTTTTATTTTATTTTTTTATTGTTCATTTTACTTTATTTATGTTAGTTTGACATTTTTTTCCCCAAAAATATATTTTTGATCACTTTTATTCCTATTACAAGAAATGTAAACATCCCTTGTAATAGGAATATGGGGTGACAGGTCCTCTTTACAGTGAAATCTGGGGGGTCAATATGACCCCACATCTCACCTCTAGGCTGGGAAGCCTGAAATAAAAAATAAAAAAAAGATTCTGGCTTTGATCGTACTGGCGAGTTGGTAGAAGCACCGGAGGGCGGTGAGGGGTGGGGGGCGTCTATGGCTGGGTATTTCAGGGTATCACCGAGTATGGCTGGGTATCTCTGAGTATGGCTGGGTATGGCAATTTATGGCAGGGTATTACAGAGTATTGGCGGGGTATTGGCGGGGTACTACAGAGTAATAGCAGGGTACTGCAGAGTATTGGGGGGTACTACAGAGTAATGGCGGGTACTGCAGAGTATTGGGGGGTACTGCAGAGTAATGGGGGTTACTGCAGGGTAATGGGGGGTACTGCAGAGTAATGGCAGGGTACTGCACTGCAGAGTAATGGCAGGGTACTGCACTGCAGAGTAATGGCGGGGTACTGCAGAGTAATGGCAGGGTACTGCAGAGTATGCACTGGTATTGCAGAGTATTGGCAGGGAATTGAGGGGTTAAATTCGGTGAGCAGCGATGTGGGCACTGCAGATGCAGCCCACATCGCTGCTGACACCGATCTCTTTCCCCTCCGCTGTACCGATCGGTACAGAGAGGGGAGGGAGGAACAGGCGTCATAACATGACGCCGGTTTGTTTCCAAGTGATCACTCCGTCATTTGACGGAGCAATCACGTGGTAAACGGCCGCTATGAGCGGCCGTTTACTGTGATCCGTGATGCGACCCGGCGGTCACGGATGCTCTCGAGTGCGCACACCTCGGGGCACGTGAGAGCAGAATTCTGGGAGGCCGTTAATTAACGGCCTCTCAGAGTTAAACAACCCCCCTGAAGCCGTTAATCGGCAATGGGCAGTTGTTAAGTGGTTAAAGCTAGATCACTAGCTATATAGGTGAGGTGAATATAGTGGTGTATACTGCAGTCAGGGCACAGACAACAACCACTACACAGCAGCAAGATAGGAAATCAGCCAAAAACGATTGGTGTGTACTGTGTTGAAGGTACACAGAACACCCACTGCTTCAGATGCTAAGTAACACACTACACGAGGCCGCCTCAAAGGCGGCCTTATATAGTGTGGGGCGTGCACTACACAGCCTGAGCTATGATTGGCCACAGGCAGGATGCCTGTGGCCAATCATGGCTCTCCTCGCTGCCGGCGCTGCGATTGGCCAAGCATGCGGGGTCACAGTGCATGCTTGGCCAATCATGGGGCAGCAATGCACTGCGCCACCGCAGTGCATTGTGGTCCGCGCGCACGTCACTCGAATTTTGACGCGAACGGCCCAAACGTTCGGAATTCGCCGAACGGCCGAACAGCCAATGTTCGAGTCGAACGTACGTTCGACTCGAACACGAAGCTCATCCCTACTGGTAAACACCAAGTCTAAAAAATAGGCCCTGTCCTTAAAGAGGAAGTAAACCCTGATTAGTTTACTTCCTCTTTGATTCCCTGCAAAGGTAAAGCATAATGGACTACTATGCATCGCATCGCATGTGCACGGGAGCCGGCACTCGCGGCATATCGCTGTTAACTGCGGCGCGCTTAGTGCGCCTGTGCGCCGCTGTCTACGGCGCATGCGCCGTAGACAGCGGTGCCTGTCTTTCGGCAAATATCTCCTAAACCGTGTAGGTTTAGGAGATATTTCTTTGACCTACAGGTAAGCCTTAATCTATGCTTACCTTTAGGTCAAAGTGGTTTGTAAGGGTTTACAACCACTTTAAGTAGTTAGGCAGACCCAACTCTGGAGTTTAGATATGCTGCCAATAATTTAAACAGTCCAATCAGTAACTTTACAAGTCTCCATGATATCACCAGTTTGCTTCAGCCAGGAGGAAGCATTTCCTCAGTCTTTTATCCCCCTTGTGTTGGGGTTATACATTGTACCTTAACTTGTAGCAAGTCACAAGGTTACATCAGGGGCTAGTTTGGGTAGGACCTTTTCAACAGGTAAAAACAACACATGTTCCAGAATTTAGACTGTGTCCTCTCTAAGCTAGCTTCTTAGTTCAAGAAAAAGATGGTGACCCTGGATAATGGCTAATTAAAGATTGATCTATTTGAAGAAGGACATGTTAAAGAGGAGTTCAGCTTAAAAAAAAACCTTACCTGTCCCAGGGTCCAGCGATGCGGGCGTACAAAGCCCTGCTCGTCTCCCCCTTCTCTCTGCGGCACTGGCATTGTAACTGTGGGTGCCCAGCTGTGAAGCACCCACTGTGCATGTACGATCCGTGCCGTGTTGCGTGACTGGCAGGGCAATCATTTGGTACCTGTGACTTGTCCCAAATGATTGCCAAGAGGGAGGGGGGAGAGGTGATCTCCCTTCTGGTGCAGCGGCGCACTGGGAGGAAGTGGGAGCTGGGACCCTCAACAAAGAGGGTTTCCTCTCTCCTCCCACCCCCCCAAAAATATTACATGCCAAACGTGGCATGTCAGGGGGTCACCTCTCTTAAAGCGGAAGGTCCATTTTTGGATGGAACTCCGCTTTAAAGCATTTTAGGAAATTGGGTTTACATACATTAAGTCCCCATTATACCCCATTTAGATGCTACATCTGTGTAAGAGAGTGTGACGGGAGTCACTTTTGAGAGGTCTTAGGGGTGCTATTAAATCAACACAGCAAACAGACGTTTAATTAATTATTTATTTCATATAAGTAACATATCCTGGATTGAATTATGTTTCAAAATGATTCTATTTGCCACAAATTTCTGTTTTTAGTAGTTTCTTCTTTCTGTAGGAATGATTTTCATGATGTCAGGTCAGTGAGGTCAGTCTGTTAAGCTTCTCCACTCTCCTTCCAACTGATTCATTTCACTTTGTCTGCCAAAGCAGGGAGTCCATTCATGGTGTCTGCCTTACTTGTGTCCAGAGAAATGGGCTTTCTCTCATTGAATTAACCACTTTCAGACCGGACCATTTTGCTGGTAAATGACCAGAGGTCTTTTTACACTTTGGCACTGCGCTGCTTTAACTGGTAATTGCGCGGTCATGCAATGTTGTACCCAAACAAAATTTGCGTCCTTTTCTTCCCACAAATAGAGCTTTCTTTTGATGGTATTTGATTGCCTCTGCGATTTTTATTTTTTGCGATATAAACGTAAAAAGACCGCAAATTTTGAAAAAAAATGATATTTTCTACTTTTTGTTATTAGAAAAATCCAATAAACTCAATTTTAGTCATACATTTAGGCCAAAATGTATTCAGCCACATGTCTTTGGTAAAAAAAAAGTCAATAATTGTATATTTATTGGTTTGCGCAAAAGTTGTCACATCTACAAACTAAGGTACGTTTTCTGGAATTTACGCAGCTTTTAGTTTACGACTGCCTATCTCATTTCTTGAGGTGCTAAAATGGCAGGGCAGTACAAAACCCCCCCAAATGACCCCATTTTGGAAAGTAGACCCCCTAAGGAAATTGATAAGAGGCATGTTGAGCCCATTGAATATTTTATTTTTTTGCCTCAAGCGATTGAATAATGACAAAAAAAAAATTTTTTTTTTTTTTTTACACAAAGTTGTCACTAAATGATATATTGCTCACACATGCTATGGGCGTATGTGAAATGACACCCCAAAATAAATTCTGCTGCTTCTCCTGAGTACGGGGATACCACATATGTGGGACTTTTTGGGAGCCTAGCCGCGTACGGGGCCCCGAAAACCAAGCACCGCCTTCAGGCTTTCTAAGGGCGTAAATTTTTGAGTTCACTTCTCACTACCTATTACAGTTTTGAAGGCCATAAAATGCCAAGATGGCACAAAACCCCCACAAATGACCCCATTTTAGAAAGTAGACACCCCAAGCTATTTGCTGAGAGGCATGTTGAGTTCATGGAATATTTTATATTTTGCCACAAGTTGCGGGAAAATTACAAACTTTTTTTTTTTTTTTTTTTTTTCACAAAGTTGTCACTAAATGATATATTGCTCACACATGCCATGGGCATATGTGAAATGACACCCCAAAATAAATTCTGCTGCTTCTCCTGAGTACGGGGATACCACATATGTGGGACTTTTTGGGAGCCTAGCCGCGTACGGGGCCCCGAAAACCAAGCACCGCCTTCAGGCTTTCTAAGGGCGTAAATATTTGACTTCACTCCTCACTACCTATTACAGTTTTGAAGGCCATAAAATGCCAAGATGGCACAAAACCCCCACAAATGACCCCATTTTAGAAAGTAGACACCCCAAGCTATTTGCTGAGAGGCATGTTGAGTCCATGGAATATTTTATATTTTGCCACAAGTTGCGGGAAAATTACAAACTTTTTTTTTTTTTTTTTTTTTTTCACAAAGTTGTCACTAAATGATATATTGCTCACGCATGCCATGGGCATATGTGAAATGACACCCCAAAATAAATTCTGCTGCTTCTCCTGAGTACGGGGATACCACATATGTGGGACTTTTTGGGAGCCTAGCCGCGTACGGGGCCCCGAAAACCAAGCACCGCCTTCAGGCTTTCTAAGGGCGTTACAGTTTTGAAGGCCATAAAATGCCAAGATGGCACAAACCCCCCCCAAATGACCCCATTTTGGAAAGTAGACACCCCTAAATTTAGGGGTACACTAGTGAGACTAGGTAATAAATGGCGGGTGCCCTGAAACTATAAAAAAATAACTAACCAACCAGCGTCACCTGTAACAGTTATATGGTGATCACTGGTGAAAGGGTTAACTAGGGGGCAATCAGGGGGCTTTATGCGGTAGTATATGGGGGTCCCTGGCGCTATAAAAAGCTGCGGCGAACCTAAATACCTACTTGCCTAACTAGCGTCACCTGTGACACTAATACAGCGATCAGAAAAACGATCGCTTATTAGGCTGGGTTCACACTGGAGCGATGCGGGAACGCCACGAATGCGCGGCGGGTTCCCGCATCGCATGCCTCCCGGCGGCAGTTCACACTGCCCTATGCGAACTGCTGGGAGTGTCAGTGAAATGTTACTGACACCCCCAGATCAGTTCGCATATCGCAGTGCGATCTGCAAACTCGGATCGCATGGTGTGAACACCCATGCGATCCGATTCTGCTGCGGGCCAAAAAAAGGGTCCCGTGCGAATTTGCGGCGGGTGCGGCGGGTGTGGCGGGTGCGGCGAATGGCTGAACTCGAATCGCACAGAGATCGGATGTGATTTGCACTGCAGTGCGAATCACATCCGTTCTCAAACCGCTGCAATCTGAACCCAGCCTTAGTGACACTGGCGACGGGGGGTGATCACGGGGTTAAACCTTTATTGGGGGGGTTAGGGGGGTACCTTAGAACTAAAGGGGGCTAACCCTAACTGCCCTAACAGTTATTAGTCACAAATGACACCCGCCGGGTGATCAGGGGGTTAAACCTTTATTAGGTAATAAATGGCGGGTGCCCTGAAACTATAAAAAAATAACTAACCAACCAGCGTCACCTGTAACAGTTATATGGTGATCACTGGTGAAAGGGTTAACTAGGGGGCAATCAGGGGGCTTTATGCGGTAGTATATGGGGGTCCCTGGCGCTATAAAAAGCTGCGGCGAACCTAAATACCTACCTGCCTAACTAGCGTCACCTGGGACACTAATACGGCGATCAGAAAAATGATCGCTTATTAGGCTGGGTTCACACTGGAGCGATGCGGAAACGCCGCGAATCCGCGGCGGGTTCCCGCATCGCATGCCTCCCGGCGGCAGTTCACACTGCCCTATGCGAACTGCTGGGAGTGTCAGTGAAATGTTACTGACACCCCCAGATCAGTTCGCATATCGCAGTGCGATCTGCAAACTCGGATCGCATGGTGTGAACACCCATGCGATCCGATTCTGCTGCGGGCCAAAAAAAGGGTCCCGTGCGAATTTGCGGCGGGTGCGGCGGGTGTGGCGGGTGCGGCGGGTGCGGCGAATGGCTGAACTCGAATCGCACAGAGATCGGATGTGATTTGCACTGCAGTGCGGTGCGAATCACATTCGTTCTCATAAACCGCTGCAATGTGAACCCAGCCTTAGTGACACTGGCGACGGGGGGTGATCACGGGGTTAAACCTTTATTGGGGGGGTTAGGGGGGTACATTAGAACTAAAGGGGGCTAACTCTAACTGCCCTAACAGTTATTACAGTCACAAATGACACCAATGCAAAAAAAAAAAAAAAAAAAAAAAAATGACATTGGTGTCACTGTGACTGGGGGGCAGGGGTAATTGGGGGGGTGATCGGGGGGTAAAGGGGGGGTGTGAGTGTGCCTGGCATGTTCTACTGTGTGTGGGATGTGTTGGTGCAACTCACTGATCCGCTCTCCTCCGTGTCGGAACGAAAAATACCGACACGGAGGAGAGAATACATCACTTCCTCTCCTGTGTTTACATTACAGGAGAGGAAGTGATGTCACCGGGGATTTCTATTCGTCGGGAGCGATCGCGAGGGGGTGGCCATGAATGAATGGCCGTCCCCTCGTCCGGGATCGCTCCCGAACGAAAACCGACCGCCGCAGGCACCGGGCGGGGGCCCGATCGGGCCCCCGACCCGCGGGAGGCAAATCACGTACATGTACGTGCTTATGCCTGCCCGTGCCATTCTGCCGACGTACATCGGCGTTAGGCGGTCGGCAAGTGGTTAAGGCCAGAAGAAACAGCCAGGACCACATTGCATCACTCCTGATGTGACTCTGTCTTCTGTCTTTCATTACAACAGTCCTGAGTCTCTATACATGGCAGTAAAGGATGAGAAAGCACAAATATTAGAACATTGTATACCTTGCATCAAACATAATAAATAATGGGATACATCAAAAAGGACAAATCCTTTTAGAAGCAGCAGCATAAGCAGTAATGCATATACTGCAGGACGTAAGGGGAAGTGTCAAGAGATTGACTTTGCATGTAGCATGTTGTATTTAATCCCTTTTTAGTTTGACAACAGGAGCAGCAGCAATGAAGAACATATTTATGAAATGGCACAAGGTAAAGCAAGTATTGGCCCAATGGCAAATCAAAGTTATAGCTGAGTTTGTGTTGATAGTTCAGGTTATAGTGTTGTATGTTAAAGTTGATGCTTTCTAAATCGACATGCAGTTGTAGCGATATGGACTGTTACCAGAAAGCTTTGTACCCTCAAGTGTTCTAAACATTGTTTGTCCCCATGATTATTCGTGCAGCCAGTGACTTCATACCTGTGTGTCAACGGAGTGAGTTATGGAGTATATAGTTCTCTTTGAATCTGCTGCTATGCATCCATGTACTCTAAGACTACAAATCCCAGGGGCCCTTGCAGTGGCCTGAAGGTTGCTGTGAGGGATGATAAAAGGAGCTTAGAAGCCCGTGCATGCTCTCTTCCTCCTGGGCCTGATGCGAGATGAACCTCTCTGTGTAACAGAAAGAGAGAGGTCGCGCCCTACCACGCGGAACACTACTTCCACCACGAGGCCTGAGAGGCCTGTTCCTGCTACCCACTGTCAGACATCCTTTTACTAGCATAATTTACAGCATCTACCCATCGGTACAGATGTGTGGAGAAAGACACTACAGAAGGCCGAGATGGAGGATCCATTGCCAGAGTGTTGCCATCGATGTTCCTGTCTAGAAGATTACAGATCGATTTGGGTCACTGGTAAGAGAGCAAGCTGCTCAATCTTTATCTATTCACTACCATCATTACAGAACACAGTGCGCACACATCTCTACCCAAGAACACTTTACTGCATTGCTGGAACACTGTACTCAGATGCCTTAGGCCTTCACCATTTGGAATCTGTTGTTTCATCTGCAACCAAATGGATAACAGTTAACGAGCTCCAACTAGCTACCAAAGAATAACAGATCTGCCACATGGAACTCTACTGCCTTTACTCATAGGAAGCCTATATATATATATATATATATATATATATATATATATATATATATATATATATATATATATATAACACCAGCAGGAGATTAGCTTTCCCATTAAAATAGCATAGGCTGTCTAGATTACATCTATCTCAGTGTGGCCACATGTGTAGTTAACTGAAACATCCACTAGGAGGCGACTTCAGATCTGAATATCCTTGTGTATATAGCATTATTCATTGTTTTGTTGTGTCTTCGGGAGGAGTCTGTTTGCTGAGTTGGCGCTGTTATCACAGCTCAGCGGATTTACTCCTTTCTTTATGAAATAACTTGTCCTATTTGGTTCAAGCAAAATATTTCAGAACCTTGAACTACTGAGTTGCTTGATTCTTGCTTTATAGTTTTAACAGGATGTCTGAACCCAGAGTGTCTTTTGGGTTGGAAGGTTCACTTGGTCATGGCCATGCAGATGAGCAGGTAATTCTCAGCAGTCCCCAAGGGGGCCGTGCTACACATATTTAAACATCAGTCCTCTATTTTTAAACATCAGTGCTCTTTTATGCCAGGAAAATAGTTTTGAATTGGAAGTCTGATAGACCCCTTCGCTTGATTGCTGGAAGGCTTTAGTAAACTCTATGGTCCTGCTTTATAAAATGACTTATCTCTCTATATTTGATTTGACTCACCACCCATGTCTGAGGCCAGATCGTATCCCACTGTTGGCCAAATGCTCTGATAGTTGACCACTATCTACAGCAGGGGTAGGCAACAATAAAGACTTGGAGATCTACCTGAACAATATGTCAGAAAGTAAAAAATCAACGTGCACAGTGTCGCTTCCTCACACCTGATTTTAACCTCTAATTGCCATACTACTGTGTTGAAATCGCATGCATTGCACATTAATCATGGGTTTAAAGCAGGTGGTGAGGAGGATTGCTTTTCATAGGAGCAGCAGTGTCTGATGCACTTGTGAATGAGCCCTTAGTTGCACTTGGCAGCAGCACCCTTGGGGCTCATTCACACATAAAGTTGAGGGGGGGGGTTGCTAAAACCCTGTGGTTGATTCATGAATTTGCCAACCCCAGTCCTTACCCCATTTAGCTGCTGCCTGAATGAATGATGAAATGAAACCCCTGTTGCTTTTGGTGGGTGCTACTGTCTACCATTTGTGACCCATACAAGTAAATTGGGCCACTCTGCAACCCCCCCCCCCCCCAAAACAGCATGCTTTTGCTGGGTCCAGTCGGTTAAAGCAGGTGGTGAGAAAGCAAGACGACACTGCCTGCTTGTTTTCTGTACTGGACAAGATTGCAGGGCATTTGCAGAGCACCCTCATACACTTGAATGGATCATGTTTGGCAGGTGCTACACCCACCAACCATGACAGGACTTATATCGCTTGCTGAGGCTGCGACATGTGTACACCCCTGGCCACTACCGCTAAAGGGGATGTGGTTGGAGCAGGCTTGGTAAAAACACAACTTAACTATGGGGATTACCATACCCAATCTACAAATGTAAATTAATCCTTACTGTTCTGAGCCCCCTATAAGGCTGCTTTCACATTGATGTTCTGTGGTTTACCTGCACCGCAGGTGCAGCATAGTGCATCTGCATACATCCTGGGTTAGCTGCACTTTGCCATAGACTTCTGTTATATCCTGCAGATGTGGTGCACTTTTTAAAAGCACACCAAAAATTCCTGCATTCAGAAAGTGTCCCAATCCTGCAGGCTATAATAGAAATCTATGGCTAAGTCCAGAAAAGCTGCACACTGCACACTGTACACTGCAGTGCACCCACGGTGTGGGTAAACCACAGATCTATTCTTTCCTGCTGCTGACACCACTCTGGAGAATGCTAGCTGTGATAAGAGATGGCGTGCAGTTTTTATAACACATGAGACAGGAGCCAGCACTACAGACGAGGGATTGGCTTCTGCAACTCTTTCTCCCTACTACAGCTCCAAGTTTACAAGTAATCTCTCTGCATTGCACTCTGTTTGATGCTCTGTGATGGCGGGTCAGCAAGCCCAAACCGCAATCTACCAGTCACCTGGTCATGATCTACTGGTTGCTGACCCCCGTTCTACATCATAGGTGCTCAACCTGTGGTCCTCCAGCATTTGCCAAACTATAGGTGCCATGAGGCATTGCAAGGCTGACAGTTACAAGCATGACTCCCACATGACTCCCACAGGCAGAGACATGATTACTGTATAAAAGATGTACCCTGTCTATTAACTTTCTGCTATGCCCGCCCCTTTAGCCTCCCAATAGCCACCTTCTTGTCCAATAACTGACACCACACAAAGCTGGAGTAACATCGGCCGAAGCAGACATTTTTTTATTAACACTCAATAAACTTTACATTAACTGTATAAAATACCTATTATAACCACCCACTCAGTTAGGTACTCACGTTGGTCTTTGCAGGCCCCCCCCCCCCTAATCTTGCCCACCGATCCACTCTGGCACTGTGGTACCATAAACTAAAAACAGGCCTCCAGCTGACATGCTAGCTCAGAGACAACACAAAACATTTACCGCAGTGCCCCACGTTAACCAACTCCAGCTAAAACTGTTATCTGGAATACCATCCCGTCCCGAACTCTTCCACATCCGGGGTTTCTTCCTTCACCCGCAAAGACTAACCCCACGCCTCAGCCATGACATCCAATGCCCTGTAGAAATAAATCACACAAGTTAACAGTAACACCCAACATTTACTTACCCATTTCAGGAGGGAGGGTGGGAAGCTTGTTCCTCCTATCCTCACTGAGCTAAGTTACCAAGCGCTCCTCCCTTGCCTCCTAACACCAATCCCAAATTCTCCACACCACCACCCGATGCCCAAGGGTTATACTTTTAACTCTGTCATGCCAGCCCTCCGTCTATGTATTTTCTTTTCTTTCCTCCAGGCTTTTTTTGATGGGACTTGTAGTTCCTCAACAGTTGGAGGGCCACAGGTTGATCACCTATGATCTACTGCCTGTGAGAGAGTACTGTGTTTATCTGATACTCACCTAGTAATTCTATTTGTTGGACCACTGATGTTCTCCTATTAGCATACCTCCCAACTTTTTGAAATGGGAGCTAAGGACACCTATTAGCAAAACTATGTAGGCATAGGATGCACCCTCTGCCACACCCTCTTAACCACTTGACATCCATAATGGTTTTACCCCCTTCTTGACCAAGGAATTTTTTCGACACTGGGCTACTGTAAGTGGTAATTGTGCGGTCATGCAATGCTGTACCCAAACAAAATTGATATTCTTTCTTTTCCCACACAAATAGAGCCTTCTTTTGGTTGTATTTGATCACCACTGTTTTATTTTAATTTTTTGTATAATATATAACCAAAAAAAAGACCAACATAAGCCACGATATTTAATATTTTCTGTTATAAAAAAAAAACAAATAAACTCAAATTTCATCATAAATTTAGGCCAAACATTTTAACCACTTCCCGACCAGCGCACGACGATGTACGTCGACAGAATGGCACGGGCAGGCATATTGGCGTACATGTACGTCCAATATTCGTTGCCGCCGTGCCATCGGGAGCGCGTCGCCGGCGGCACGCTCCCGCGCTGGTCGGGACCCCCGTGAGTCCGGTCGCGGGACCCGCGGACTCGATCGCCGCGGGCGTCCCCGCGATCATCTCACGGAGCGGCCGAATGGAGGAAATGCTGTATAAACAACATTTTTCCATTCTGCCTAGCAACTAGTGACGCTGATCTCTGCTCCATGTGATTGGAGCAGAGATCAGTGTACACTAAATGAAAGCCCAACCCCCCCACAGTTAGTAACACACCCCTAGGAACACTTAACCCCTACACTGCCACCCACTGGTTAACCCTTTCACTGCCAGTGTCATTTACACAGGAATCACTGCATTTATATAGCAGTGATTACTGTATAAATGACAATGGTCCCAAAAATGTGTCAAAAATGTCCGATGGGTCCCCCACAATGTCGCAGTCACAATAAAAATCGCAGATCGCCGCCATTACTAGTAAAAAAATAAATAATAAAAAATTATTAATAAAAATGCTATAAAACTATCCCTATTTTGTAAACGCTATAACTTTTGCGCAAACCAATCAATAATCGCTTATTGCGATTTTTTTTACCAAAAATATGTAGAAGAATACGTATCGGCCTAAACTGAGGGAAAAAAATGTTTTTTTATATATTTTTGGGGGATATTTATTATTACAAAAAGTAAAAAATAATGCGTTTTTTTCAAAATTGACGCTCTATTTTTGTTTATAGCGCAAAAAATAAAAACCGCAGGGGTGATCAAATACCACCAAAAGAAAGCTCTATTTGTGGGAAAAAAAGGACGTTCATTTTGTTTGGGAGCCACGTCGCACGACCGCGCAATTGTCAGTTAAAGCGACGCAGTGCCGAATCGCAAAAAGTGGTCTGGTCTTTGACCAGCAAATTGGTCCGGTCTGAAAGTGGTTAAACAGCGAGCACTAGATCTCGCATTTTGTTCCTCTCGACACCCGGCACCCTCGAGAGAGTTTTAAGGCTCAGCAAGCCATCAGGCAGAAGAGGGAGATACAGAGGATTAGTATGCTAGCAGTACTCCAGATCTGTCTCTTGATTACCCCTAGACGGGACCTGCCGTTTCTGACCTACTAGTAAAACAGGGGTCAGAATGTGAGGTGAGCGACTAGAGCACAGTGGTGGTGGTGAGCATTGCACTTTGGAAATTTACTTGTGCACAGTTTTGGTGGAGCAAGATCCAATTTCTTGATGTTGGGATTTTTCATTTACCGACTTTTTAATTCACTGACTTATTATTATGGATTATTAAAGCAGTTGTATACTCCACTTGGACATTTTTACCTACAGCTAAGCCTATAATAAGGATTACCTGTAGGTAAAATGAATATCTCCTAAACCTACACGTGCATGCGCGGGAGTGATGTCATCGCCGCTCCGGCCACTAGCAAAGCCGGAGCCAGTGATCCCGGAAGAAACGGCGAGGCAACATGTCAGCCCCCTCAATGCTGACCGGGTAGGGCTGCGGGAGCTTCGTTGTAAGGTAAGTATTTCATAATGTGCAATTATGCAATGCCATTATCTTGTAGGGTTTTTTTTTTCTACCGCTTTATTCACTGCGTGGCTTCAGGTAGCCGGGACTAGCGAAGGAAGCGTCGCTGGCCCCGTCACCTGGTATGGACTTAAAGGGGAAGCCCTACGCTGGAAAAAACGGCATGGGGGTCCCCCCCAGGTCCATATCAGACCAGAAGACGGCGAAAGCAACGAGAGCGGCGACAGAAGACCGGGCCACCGCTTGTAAAAGAGCTAGAAGAAGGCGCGGTGGCCCGGCAAGAAGAACCGAAGAGGTGGACAAGACCCCCGAAGAGGGGGACAAGACCCCCGAAGTTGGAAGAAGACCCCCGGGCGGCGGCAAAGAAGAAAGCCAGGCTCCTCCGCTGGTAAAGGAGCTAGCAGAAGATAGCGGAGGAGTCCGGCGAGAAGACCCCCGAAGACGGAAAAAGACCCCCGGAGCTGTGCAATAAACTATTTTAACCCTTAAGTGTTGTGTTTTTTTTTTTTTTTTCACAGGTGAATGGGTAGGGGTACATTGTACCCCATACTCATTCACATAGAGTGGGGGGCCGGGATCCGGGGGCCCCCTTATTAAAGGGGGCTCCCGGATTCCCATAAGCCTCCCGCCGCAAACCCCGAAACCAATGGCCAGGGTTGTTGGGAAGAGGCCCTTGTCCTCATCAACACGGGGACAAGGTGCTTTGTGGTGGGGGGGCGCGCAGACCCCCCCTTCCCCAAAGCACCCTCCCATTTTGAGGGCACACAGCCTGGTACAGCTCAGGAGGGGGGGGGAGCGTGCGCTCGTCCCCACCCCCTTTCCTGACCGGCCGGGTAGCGTGCTCAGATAAGGGTCTGATATGGACCTGGGGGGGACCCCCACGCCGTTTTTTCGGCATAGGGCTTCCCCTTTAAGTCCATACCAGGTGACGGGGCCAGCGATGCTTCCTTCGCTTGTCCCGGCTACCTGGAGCCACGCTCAAAGTGAGCAGACTTTTCTCTGGGCGGGAAAAGTCAGTTCATTTCAAAAGTACGGCGGACTAGCACACATACGGCCGTATTGTCCGCCGAAATGCGAGTTCGGCGGACATATTTGAGTGCAAAACTACTTTCTTAGTCCGCCGGAGCCCACACACAGGGTAAAAAAAGTCCGCCGGAGCCCACACGGGTGGATTTCCACCGGATTGTTTGATCATGTGTACGCGGCTTTAGACTCTCCAGTGGTGTATTTTGGTTTTGTGCTGCCCTAGGCCTGACTAAACTTGTGCCCCCCTAATTTAAATATGACCCACCCCTTCCTGTCAAGGTCACACCCACCCTGTTTAAGACCTGCCCTGTCATCTGTAAATCCCACTCCTTCCTCTTTAGGCTCCACCTTTCATAACATGCATGGTGAGCCTTAAGCTGGCCATGGTCTATACAATCTAACTGTACAATCTCCTTTTGGGCTACCATCAAATGTGTAATACTAGGGCCTGCCTGAATGGATACAGAGTGAATGTATGTTTTAGCTATGTCTTTATATTACATGGTTTTGGTAAATCTAAAGGAGGATGTCCAATGTGATTTGTTGGGTCAGCTTTATGGAGATTGTACAGTCTAATTGTATAATGTATGGTCATCAGAAAGGGAAGGAGGAATGCATGAATAGAGGGATGAATGGATGGATAGATGGAAGTAGAGATGAATGAAAGGATTGATGGATGATAGATTTATGGATGGAGGAATGAATGGAAGGAGGGCTGGGTGGATGAATGGAAGGAGGGAAGAGTAGGTGGGGGGACAGCTTTATGGAGGGATGCATGAAGTGTGAGTAGCTGTCATGCACTGACCTAGTTTTCTCTGGACCGGCCTCTTCTCCCACTGCAGAAATGGACTGTACTGAACACCCCCAGGACATGCCTTTTGCACACAGACCAGTCATTCTTGCTGGGGGTGCTGCGTCTCTTGGAGGTACACCCCACTGTTGGATTCCCTGGCCTGTCTCTTCTGTCGGATATAGCCGCAGGATGATGGAGGTGAGAGGGATCAGGGCTTTCCCATCACTTCCAGTTCTGGAAGATCCCAACAGGTCACCACAGGCTGGAAGACATCCTGGAACATCCAGGACAGAGGGTCAGTCACAGGGTATTATTCCTGGTAGGCCACTGGCACTACACAAAAGGTGTAGTGCAAGTTGACGGGGCCTATTTGAGGGAGAGTCGGGAGGAGGCTGTTTTTTTTGCGGGGGGCGTCAAAAAAGTCAAACTGCAAAGTGCCGCCCTAGGCCTGGGCCTTGTCCGCCTAGGCCAAGATACAGCGTTGGAAAGCGTGTATTGTCATTGAAATGCATAAATCATATTATATTCTCATATCTATGCCTGGCCATGGCAACAGAGAACACAGGCACATGATTGGTCTGTGGACAAATATGAACACGACTCATTCTTTTTAGTAATGCCCATGCTGAGGGTTAGGCTCAAAAAAAATTAACTCGGAAACTGTGAAAGATTTCCATGAGAATAGTCTAGCAAAGTTTGCATTTGGGTTGGCGGTGATGTACGGCTCGGCACATAAATTGCTTTGGTCCACAATTAATCGATACAGATCTTTCGTAAAAAAACAGCTCAAAAAAATCAAGGGGAGTTGTTAAATTTGCTATTTCCATCTGAATTCCAGGTTGGGCAGTGAATTGGGGAAGTATGGGTACTACAGAATCTGTGGGCTGCCAGTTATGACTTGCATGCACATTCGGAAGGACAATATGGGCTCTAAGCAGGGACGGTGCTACCACTAGGTGGACTAGGCAGCCACCTAGGGCTCATTGCCACCTAGGGCTCCTGGCCACTGGTTATCCTACTGTCCAAAGAGCAGAGCTTGCAACTATAATCCACCAGGCAGCCACTCTGAGCCTCTGACATGTGCCCAGCAGTGCCCCCCCCCAACCCCCCCATGCGTGGGTCTCTGCTCTGACACTGACATGTGTCCAGCACAATATCCCCCCCCCCCAAGCCACTCTCTGCTCTCCGCTCTGACACACATTGACATGTGTCCACACAACACCACAACCAGCCCCTACCCCCAGCCCGCTTTCCCTTAGAGCGGTGTCCAGGTACAGCAACCCCCACATGCCCCAGGAAAAGAAAACTCTCCTGGCCATGTCACTGGAGCGGAGTAAATCATCATGGGATACAGGCAACGTGGTGCCTGGCGGCGGCTCTCCGGGTTTGGGAACAGGCAGAGCCTGGGCTGGAAGAGGCAAAGACAGACAGAGGCAGGTAAAGCAAAGTTTTATATTGGTGCATGTGAGCGAGGAACAAGCAGCAAGCACAGGGTCACGTCGTCGGTCAGATACAAGTTTTCTGAGCCCAAGACCCTTGTTCTTCACTTGGTGTGGTGAGTAAAAACTGTTGCTTTTATTATGACGAATGACATGCAATTTGTGTGTGTATATGCACTGTATATTAACTGATCTACCAAATGCCAAGTATGTACCTCCCTCCCCCCCTATGAAGCAGCATTGATGGGCACAGCCTGGTGAGACTGTATCTGATGGTATGTGATGGGCACAGGTGAGAATATCTTCATTTGATTGGCGCTAGTGAGGCTGTATTTGATGGTATGTGATGGCCACAGGTGAGACAGTGTTGCATGCAAAATAGTAGCAGTCATTAAAAATGTGGGGTGTAAATGGGCAGGGCAAAGGGGTGAAGTCAGGGGTGGAGCAAAGAGGGGGGCGGCAAAATGAGGTTTCGCCTAGGGTGTCAAAAATCCTTGCACCAGCCCTGGCTCTAAGGGCCCATGTTTGAATTCTTGGTGGCAGCGGCACACTACTAGTACTAGCTACCACACCAGCTTGGACTGCATTTATGGAACTTGCCATGTCACCAAGTGATACTACAGTGCTGGGGTGTAAAAGGCCAGGATGTACTAGGCCACTGGTGCTTGCCAGTTTACCAAAACGTAGCTTGGCACCCTGGTGCATATGAGAATCATCAATGCGATTTTAGCACGATAGCAACCTTGGCACAGGGTCAAGTACACCTGACCTTAGCAGGGGCTTCTTTTCCATCATCTGAGCAAGCTATCAGGGTGCTGCTCTCTACAGGTTCATATTCTGAGCCTGATTCTGTCAGTGAGAACTCCCCTTTGTTCTCATCGGACATACTCAAAATCCTGTAGACCTCTTCATTAGTGTACCTTTCTTAGGACATTTTGGCCACTAAATGTACAGGTACTTAGTGTGACTCACAGGAAAAAGAGCACCTGATTGTCAGGGACTGCTTGAACCACTACAAATAACACATTCCTGCTAGTGCTAGCAGAGATCAGGCCTGATCTTGCTAAAACGGCGGTTTTGTGTGCAATGCATCAGAAGTGAGAATGATCTATTGACACCAAATCCCAGCGCCCAGGGGCTGGCAGGTGCCCGCATGCGCTCCCAGCCCAGCCGCTTCCCAGAGAATGGATCACGTAGATATATGTGTTTTTGAGCAGACGGCCCGCACTAAAGCTACAATGCACGGTCGGCAACTGGTTAAAGAAGAATAATAAAAAAAAAGATTAGTTAAACCCACAAGCAGGGGAAGACTGACAACTCATGGGGCCCTCGGGCAATAGGAGATTATGGGGCTCCCGGGCAATAGAAGATTATGGGGCCACATAGTATACACACACATACAGTATACACACACAGACACACAGTATACACACAGAATACACATAAACACACTGAAAAGGTACCGGAGAGGCAGCTCTAATCTTGGGATTTTTTTAAAAACACAGATTTTTACATACTGTCCCTGGTTTTATTGAGGCTGGCAACCCTGATGGGGCCCTCGGGCAGTGCCCGAGTGCCCCAATGGTCAGTCCGCCCCTGCCCACAAGTACTCTTTTTTTATTACTACTATTCCCTTACACTGGCTTTTGAAATTTACAAATGCAGCAATTTAGAAATTGGATGAAAGGTTTAGCACTGGGAAACACTTTTTGAAAGATAAAATGTTCCTTTTTTTATACAACTATATAGAACAGACCAAAATAAGTGACAAATTAGGAGGAAAGAGGGACAGAGAAACTTTGTTCTAAATCAGGGACAGTCTCTCGAAATCAGGAACAGTTGGGAGCTTTGTATTAGCTCTGTTGCTGCAGAGAACCTGTTATTGTATTTAAGCCCTGCATACTACCTTCATAGTCCCTATCTGATTGTATATATCTTTGCAATGTTCTATTGCTGCTAGTAATCCTGAAGGTGCTCCTCTGCCCTTATTGTTTTTCATACAAGGTTTGTCATGCTATTTTCTGTTGTGGTAGGTTACTGTCATTTTGAGCTGAAAAAAAACAAAGAAAATCAGTCCATCCAGCAAGTATGGTCACCTTCTGACTAAGCAACCTTGACAGACAGCTTATTTCTCCAATAAGACATGGCAGTTTAATCCAATGTACAATGTAGATTTGATTCCTAAATGCAGTATTGCGGATGTTCACTGATCTTTTGAAGTGTAAAGAAACAATAATTTTCTCAGGCTTGCCTGCTATGAAGGTTGGCAGGAACATGAAGAAGAAGGGAGAGGTTCATCTAAAGACTAAACTAACTATCCCCAGCATAGAAGGAAGCTGGATTATACCATTAACAGACATAGAAATAGCAAGTTGTAGTTACACTGAATTTCCTCTAGATTTAGCATCAAGATGTTAATACACACATAATGCAATCCAACGGAACAGTAATGGATACATGATAAGTGTTCCAGAACCATTAGAAGTAGACCCAATCATTACATTTTCATATAATCTTTAATTTGGTCATGTAATTTCAAAAGCCATTTTTTTTTTTTTAAATCTACAGCTTTCATCATTTGGGACAGAAAAAAAGTATGTTTATGTCAGAAACCATGAATCGGACTGAGACAGAAGTACAGTTAAATCACACTTGTTTAATAATAATAAAAAAAAGGTAAACAGAGTAAACGTAGTCAAAACATGTGTGGATTGGGGAATCCGGTCAGTTTTTATTATTTTCAACATGCTGGCTGAACGAAAAAATAACTGACCCATATTTGACCAGCTTACCACTGACCCCAACTGCAACCATTTCAGACCTTAAAGGGGTTGTAAGACACTCTTCCCTTGGAGGATGCTGATGGATTCCCTGCGCCATGGAACACAGTGAGTACCCCTGATGGCGGTGTCCCTGAGCTGCATGCTCACTCCCCTGCTGCTGATCCATCAGAACCTACTTTGAGAGACATATTTACTGCGGTTACCTCATGTAATCACTCTATAACCGCTCTCTCTGCTGACATTAAAGGTGTGAAAGCCGAGATTACTTTTGTCCGTCATGATATGCAGAAGCTTAGGGAGAGGGCCTCAGCCCTGGAGGGCCGGCTGAGCACAGTGGAGGATGACATGGCACCCATGCAGAGAGACTTGCGATTCAATTGCCATCTTACTGAGCAACACGATATGCGACTCGACGAAATGGAGAATCGCATGAGACGCAATAATGTGCGCGCTCTGGGGATTCCGGAAAAGGCTGAGGGCAGAAATCCTGTAGACTTTATTGAGAATTGGTTGATTGCAACTTTTGGCAGGGAATCCTTCTCTCCTCTCTTTGCTGTGGAACGTCCCCATCCCGCCCGCTGCCTCCTGGTAACCACCCACGTCCCTTCCTGTTTAAACTCCTTAACTACAAAGACAGGGATGCGGTACTTTCCAAGGCCAGAGGCTTCTCTGACAAGATGGTGATTGACAATGCCAAAATATCGCTGTTTCCTGACTTCTCAGCAGAACTACAGAAGAAACGGGCAACGTTTATTGAAGTCAAAAAGAAGCTCAGGGATCTTAATGTTCAATACGGCATGCTGTACCCGGCCCGTCTTCGGGTCACCGCCCTGGGCTCTACCCATTTCTTTGATAGCCCTGCTGCGGCCAGGCAGTGGCTGGACCGCGAAGATAAGGCGCTTAGAGAAGCCAGGCAACAACGCCCTCCTGTTTGATCCCGGATCCGAATGACTTCTTCTGATGGGGACTATTTTTTTTCCAGATTCGGCGGAGCACGCAGGACTCAGTGTTTCTTATTACCTACTGACAGACTATGCTGCTTGTTTGGGTGAAACCCCTTTTGTTACCTGGGAATGTTTTCTCTGGGTGTTTCCGTGGCCTTCCCCCCCATCCCCCCATAAGGATAGTGGGGGCACGTCCCACCCTTGTTATGCAGACTCAGGGCCTGTTTGGTTCTGCACCTGACCTCTTTTTTTTCTCCCCCTGCTTTTTGGATTTTATTTTTTTCCCCCTTTCCTTTTTCTACAGAGTCCCTCTGCTTCCACAACCTTCTCCTTGCTACGCAGACAATGCCTACATATCTGGATCCGGAACTATGACGGGGGGCTTTGTGCTTGTCCTGCCCAGATGCTCTGGCTCTTGGTGTGACTATGCCGGGGTGCTTTGGTCTGCTATTACCTTCCTGTTTTTTTTGATACTGTTATCACATATGTTGAGTGTACACATTTTTATGTTACTGAGCAATGTCGACCACCGTTAAGTGCCTTTCCTGGAATGTCAGGGGACTAAGCAGCCCTGTGAAGCGCCTGGCTGTCCTCCGGCATTTGAAGGCCATGGGTTCGGGTATTGTCTGCCTGCAGGAGACTCATTTCCCCCCGGATCACATACCTAGTCTTAGCCCGAGGACATACCCTACCCAGTTTCACTCTACGTTCTCCGCATTTGCTAGGGGGGTGATATATTTTTCTGCATGGCAGGATTGGTAATTGGGCATGTATTATAGCTAATATTTATGTGCCACCCCCGTACTCAGCTGAAGTTCTCCGATGTTTGGCCAAGTTTATGGCCCCTCACCATACGGTCCCCCTGCTGGCACTGGGTGACTTTAATAACTATCTTAACCATAGATGGGATAAGATTCCCGCCCCCCCGCCCATGCCTTCCCGCCCTGCGGGTGATACCCCGTTCACAGACCTGTTGTCTGAACTTAGTTTGAAGGATGTGTGGCGGACTTCCCACCCCCGGGTCAGGTGCTACTCGTGCTGCTCTACCGCTCATGGAAGCCTGTCGCGCATTGACCTGGGGTTGGGTAACGCGGCCTTACTCCCTTTTGTTGCTGACTCTGGTTATGGAGACAGACACGTTTCTGATCATTCATCCTTTTGGGTCGAACTTAATCTATTTACCGCAGCTACCCCGAGACTATGGAAGCTGAACCCTTTCTGGCTGACGCTTTTTCCCTCACCCGACCCCATTAGTGACAACCTCCAGAGTTTTTTTCGGGACAATATTGGTTCCGCCCCTTTGGGTACGGTTTGGGATACGGCGAAAGCCTTTCTGAGAGGTCAATTTATTGCCGCTATTACTTCTATTAAAACAAATACTAAGGCCTGGGAGCGGGAGGTTTGTAAAACCCTTAAGGATACAGAGGACCGTTATATCAACCATCCCTCAGATGATACTAAAAAGCTTTGGCTGAGTGCACAGGCTATGGCTACTCGGCTGACTTTACAGTTGGCGGAAAATAAGCGATTTTTTCTGCAACAAACACACTTTGAGGAGGGCGAAGCTACTGGTCACATGCTGGCTGTGTTGGCGAGAGCGCAGGGATCCACTCCGATGGTTTCCTCCCTGTGTGATGCACGGGGGGAACTCCACACGGATACTCCCTCTATATTGCAAGTCTTCCGCTCGTTTTATGCTGATTTGTATGCATCCAAGGTCCATCCCAGCGCGGAAGAGATTGATGCTTTTCTGGCTGGGAGTGACCTACCTTGCTTGTCTACTTCTGATGCTTGTAAGCTGGATGCCCCATTGACCATAGACGAACTTGCTCTAGCATTGGAACACACCCACAACAATAAATCTCCGGGGGCAGACGGGCTTCCTTCTGAGGTGTATAAACGATATGCGGCCACCTTATTGCCGACACTTTTGAATGTTTTTAATAATGCATTGGACTCTGGCACGCTTCCGGACTCCATGAATGAGGCCATTGTAATTGTGTTATTGAAGCCAGGTAAAGAGCCAACGTCCCCTGACTCCTACCGGCCTATCTCCCTACTTACAACGGATGTTAAGTTGCTGGCTAGAGTCATGGCGACCAGATTGTCTCACGTTATTCAGAAGTTAGTGCACTATGACCAGGCGGGTTTTATACCCACGAGATCCACGGCACAAAACATACGACGTCTTTATCTAAATATTCAAGTCCCTGTATTAAACCCTGGTAACCGAGCCATCCTTTCGCTGGATGCAGCTAAGGCCTTCGACAGTGTCGAGTGGCCTTACCTGTGGAAGGTTTTGGAAAAGATGGGCCTAGGCAGACGGTTTATTGGATGGGTCAGACTACTTTATGCTAACCCTGTAGCTAGGATTAGGGTTAACTCTGCAACGTCGGAACCCTTTCCCTTGTTTCGTGGTACCAGGCAGGGTTGCCCTTTATCTCCCTTGCTCTTTGCTCTGGCTCTTGAGCCTCTTGCTGCTAGGATCAGGGGAGATGCTGGTATTAAAGGTTTTATTCGTAACACGGGTGTGGATGTAGTATCGCTCTATGCAGACGATACTTTGCTATACCTAGGTGACACGCAGGACTCCCTGTCGGCCGTTATGACCCTAATTACGGACTTTGGTGCTCTTTCTGGCTTTTCTATTAACTGGAATAAGTCAGTACTCTTACCCCTAGACCCCATACCGACCGCCCTCCCTGACTGTGCAGCTATGATTCAAGTGGTGTCCACTTTCAGATATTTGGGGGTGCAGGTTTCCCGAGAGGTCACACACTATATTCAATTAAACCTGGTCCCCCTGCTGACTAAATTTAGGGAAAAATGCAAGGCTTGGTGCAAATTACCGTTATCAGTGGTGGGGCCGGCTAATCTTATAAAAATGGTCTGGGCTCCCCAATTATTATACGTTTGCCACAACTCCCCGGTGTGGATACCCAAGTACTGGTTTGACAAAATAGACTCCCAATTCAGAGAACTAATTTGGCGTAAAAAAGCTGCCAGGATTAGTTTGCGAACGTTACAATATGGTAAAGAGGACGGGGGCCTGGCTGTTCCACATGCCAGGGCCTATTTTTTGGCGTCTCAACTACAGCAGCTTGGTGGCTGGGGACTGGAAGATTCACTGGACCCTGTTCGCAAGTTGCTGAGCAATACGGCTCACCACCGTGTAGCGTTCTCAAACTTAGAGGCGGGCTTCCCTCATCTTCCTAAGGGAGCTCCGACTGTGGTCTTATTAAACACACTCTGGAAATATATTAAGCGACTGTTGAAAATCCAGGGCTTTTTTCTCTCTAACCCCTATTTGGGACAATGGTTTTTATTATCAGCTGCTGAGACTCAAAGGTTTCCGCAGCTGGCAGGTGAAAGGTCTGGAATGCTTGACCCAATTATACAATGGCCCCACCCTTAAGTCTTTTTTGGAGCTACAGAGGGAGTTCGCACTACCACGCACTGATTTTTTTAAATACCTTCAATTGAGACACGCTTTACAATCTCAGTCCAGAGTTACCCCACTTGCCTTGGTTGACCATGCAATTATACACTCTATAATGATGACGGACAGTAGGAAGGGTATGATTTCTAAGGGGTATGCCATTAAGCTTCAAGACTCGGCTATGTTGCCGTGCAGGCGTGGATGGGAAGGGGACCTAGGACCTCTAGATGGTGAGACCTGGGATCTCTGTCTTATGTCTGCCCACAGGGTATCAGTGTCGGCCTCCCAGAGACTTTCCCATCTTTATTTGTTACATAGAGCCTATAAGACACCAGCTAAATTGTATGCTTGGGGCCTCCGGGACTCCCCCCTGTGCCCTAAATGTAAGAGAGACCACGGTGACCTTCTCCATATGTTCTGGAAGTGCCCTAAACTGACTCGTTACTGGACTACGATTCTGGAAACTATTCATCAGGTATTTCGAATCATGATTCCCACAAGCCCGGTGATATGCCTGCTGGGGGCCCTGGACGAGGAGTCCCTTACCCCGGCCGTTTGCACGGCGATTCTCAGGCTGCTTTATATGGCTCGTAAACTGATAGCCCAGATGTGGATCGCGCCCAGGGTACCCAGCAGGCAACAGTGGATTGATCGGGTTAACGGGATGTTGATACGTGAAAAGCTGGCATACCAACATAGAAATACCCCCCAAAAGTTTTATAATATGTGGCAGGACTGGCTGGACGTCCCAGGTCTGGCACCACACCAGTTGATTCAGAATAGGTTATTGCAGGGCTGATCTGTCCTTGATATTTCCCATGGGTCCTGTCTTACCTGTTTGGTTTGGATGTATACAATTGTTGAAGAATGCTTTTGAATGCCAATAACTGTGGGTATTGCGTACGGTACTGGTTCTATATGTTCCGTGGCTCAGGGATCTCTGACTATCTCTCCCTCCCCCTAGTTTATTCTGCTTTCTTTTTCTGTTACTTCTTTTTTTATTTGTTTTATATATTTTTTTTTGTTCCTATTGACTAAGAAAATGTAAAATTTGAATACTGTAACTGCACAATAGTTTTCTCCTTTTTCCCTCTTGCTTCTTATGCTGAGGACAGATTTGCTGACATCCTGTCTATTATCCGGTCTCCCTTATTCTTATTTACTGCACCTCCTTGATATGCTGGTTCTGGGAAGATTATGTTTGTTACTCTGATTTCATATTGTGTGTGTTCTCATTATGTGAGGCCATTGAATGGATGTCTTGTTCCATTATGTTTCTCTGAAAAAAACTCTTTCTGATTAAAAAAAAAAAAAAAAAGGGGTTGTAAAGGTTCGTGTTTTTTCACCTTAATGCATCCTATGCATTAAGGTGAATAAACACCTGTCATTGACCGGTCCCCCAGCCCCCTTGTTTTACTTAACAGAACTTTCAACCTTTCCCACAGGGACGCGACATCTCTCTGCTAGGGGGTACTCGGCTGTTGATTGGATAGATTGATAGCAGAAAAAATTAACCTTTAGTGTCACTTTAACTTACAATGTTTTATTCTGTTTTCATCCTTTCATTTTGCAATCTGAAGGCTAGATAGAAATATAATATATGTGTAAATATTATAGAGTGTGTTTATCCTCTGCATAACAATCCTTATTTTTACTATCATTAATTTATTTCAATGTGATAGCAAGTTTCTGAGACTGTTCCACATTTTCAGAGGAACAGCGATGGGGTCATACTCCTCCCCTAGTTGATGGCATATACACTCTGTACATCAGATGACACCTTTCACAAGCTCCAATTTAAAATAGCTACTTTGCAATTCTAAAAACTTTCCACTAGCTTTAATAACTGCTGTAGAGCACTTTGTTTCACCATTTGTCTATGAGAATAAAGTTCCTAGCATTATACTCTGGAGAATATTGTGAGATAGCGTGAAGAAGCATGTCAGTTTATGAAGATAAATTGTTCCTAATTGCATTCTAGATTTCAGAATGTGTTGACATCACAGCTCCTAACTAAATATATCAACTGATTATTCTTTTCTTCCCTTTGTGTGAGTTCACAAGAGAAATACAATGAAGAAATTATGTATAATCTTTTCTCCACACAATCATTTTAAGTGATGGATGTGTTATCACATGTGCCAAGGAACAATTACATTCGGTACTTCTTTTATGAGCTACAATCATGCCTGTATTGTACCTAGATGTGTTTGGAAAAAAAAAACGTATCCTAATATATTCAGCTTATACCAACATATATTGTTGATTTTGAAGAACACAATTTAGTCAGTGAAAGCAGAGGAAAAATGAACACAGAAGAAAAGAAGGATCCTTTTTTTTAAAAGTCAACCCCTGCTCTGGTGTGACTGTAAAATGTTGAACTTTCCATCATCAAATGTTCTACTGACAATGGTCACGAGATCAAACACAGAGGATGAATCCCACAACAATAAAGTCCAGCAGAGGTTCTAACTCAAAACGAAGGAAAATACTTTGGCTATAGATATACAGTACTTTAAAGGGAAACCAATGGCACGATCACTTACCTTATGTCCAACAGCCCGATGTGCCTGAGAGGCCCCTAGCCAGCGCCGGCATCTTCTCCCCAGGTTTTTCTGGGTTTCAGTCTTCTGCTGTTTTAATTGGTCAGTATGGGATGGCATCACTCAAACTAAACTGAGCAGCTCAGCGTACATTCCACAGAAGATTGAGAATTGGAGGGTAAGTGTATTTTATTACAGAAAGAAAAAGCCCACATGTTTGCAATTATTATTTTTTACATTTAGTTCTGGTTTAACTGCCATGTCCGAATGGGCCATAGCTGTTCAGGCGATGACTGGAATCCAAACCCCAAGTAGTAAGTAATGGGATTATGGAGTAAATACAGAATTATACTTATAGACACGCTATCAAGTTTGTTTAAAAGTTATCATTATACATATTCATTATTATAGAAAGGTATGTGACCCATGGGCTACAGTTTGGGGACTACTGTTTTGGACACTATTTTTCCCCTTAATGCGATGGGGCATGATTCCTCCCACTGACACTAAAGATGGGGCACAATTCCATTTACAGAAACCAATGATAGGCCACAATTCTTTTCACTAACACCAATTATGGGGTGCAATTGCTTCCACTGACACCATTGCTTCCACTAAAAACAGTGCATTTGTATGCCTTTTCATATTGGCTTACAGTATATACATTATTGGTGTCATGCTCTTATGGCTTATTGTAAACATTACATATGTTTTGGTACCAAGATACTAGTTCAGTAGTTCCAGAAATTATTCCTTTGGCATAGGAAGCAAGTAAAAAATAACCACTGTCCCTATTTCTAAACTATCCCAAAGGATAAAGCACAGCCCCAAACCTTTAATCTGGACCTAAACTAACCTGCCGGGTCCCTTGCACAGCTCTGCTCTTTGCACAAGGTACATACTGTACAGTACATTAGACATGTGCAAAGTAAGATATTTTGTTTCGGAATTTGTTTTCGTCCTAAAAATAAATTTATTTAGTTACTCCCGAAATTCATTTTTATTTATTTAGTTTTTCGTTCAAAAATTGCAGTCGTCCAAAAATCCACATGAATTACGGTCGAATCTGTCTTTGAAGGCTTATAGTGTCTATCGAATGTAAAAGAAGATTAGACGGAGCTAGTATATAGCATACTTCGTGTGAACTTTAGAACCCTATTAAAGTCCGTGGGGCTCCAAAGTTCAAAATCTAAAGTGCTAATTTTAAAGGCTAATATGCAAGTTACTGTCCTAAAAAGTGTTTGGGGACCTGGGTCCTGCCCCAGGGGACATGTATTAATGCAAAAAAAAGTTTTTAAAAACGTCAGTTTTTTCGGAAACAGTGATTTTAATAATGATTAAAGTGAAACAATAAAAGTGTAATATTCCTTTAAATTTCGTACCTGGGGGGTGTCTATAGTATGCCTGTGAAGGGGCGCGTGTTTCTGGTGCTTAGAACTGTCCCTGCACAAAGTGTCATTTCTGCAGGAAAAAAAGTCCTTTAAAATCACTCGCGGCTATAATGAATTGTCGGCTCCCGTAATACAGAGCACACTCATTGAAAGTCATTGATAAAAATAAATAAATAATTAAAAAAGCGTAGGGTTCCCCCAAATTCAATTATCAGGCCCTTCAGGTCTGATATGGATATTAAGGGGAACCCTGCGTCAAATATTTTTTAACAAATTGACGTGGGGTCCCCCTAAAAATCCATACCAGACCTGATATTAAGGGGAACCCCGCGTCAAATTAAAAAAAAAATTGATGTGGGGGTCCCCCTAAAAATCCATACCAGTCCCTTTATCCGAGCATGCAACCTGGCAGGCCGCAGGAAAAGAGGGGGGGTAACTTGAATATTAGCCTTTAAAATTAGCATTTTAGAATCTTTTCTCTCTGTCAAATCTTTTCTCTCTGTCGAATATTTTCTCTATATAATCTTGGACTAATAGAGGTAAGGTTAGGCATATTCGACCACAGGTTCTATAGACACAGATTGTTATTGTCAGAGTCACGTCAAATCTCCTATTCTATATCAAACTGTTGTAACAACGAAAACTAAAATAAAGCATTTATTTATGTCGGATCTTTCATTTTTCGGATTCTGCACTTTCGTTATTGTTTGTCAAAATGAAAACAAAAATACCTGAAATTCAGACAAAAATGCATTCGGATGAAAACTAATGCACATGTCTACAGTACGTTACAGTGATGATGTCTCTGCTACTTTCACAAGGTAATATCTGAGTTTGAAAAGGCATTTGGTGCACACAAAGTGGATTTAAATCTTTTGTGGATAGTGAGAAATATATTTAATTGAAAGTTTTTGTGCTTAGAGTTCAGCTTTAACATGTGTCATTGTACATATTTTAATTGCATCTGTTAACCCATTACAATCCAGCAGAGTTGAATGGGCCCTAACAGTTATACATACTGTAACTCACTAAAGCTCAAGCCTAGAATAACCCATTGCCTAATTCTAAAGGCTTATCTAAAGCCCAACTCTATATAAAACCTTTATTTTTGGTGTGTAAAGCCAACACTTTTTCTTTTAGTTTTGAATAGAGTAGAAAAGGATTAGAACCTCTGTCAAATTTTAATTGTTGTTTGTATCCCCCCTGAGTAGACTCACTTCTCTCTATGTGTGTTGGTAATTATTTTCATTGAGGTATGAAATTAATTGAAAAACATTTTAGGATTTTGAACAAAACAGGAGGTGAACAAAAATCTCACTAAATAGAACATCTTTCAGATGAAAAATGTCCAAGAAAATAATATCCCTCAAAAGGGATTTTATTTCAATGCCTGTTGATTGAGAGGGGGCATGAAGGGAAATGTCCCTACAAAGACACAGACAAGCCAAAAATATCCTGACAGGGGATCTAACCCTTAACCCTTCTCTTTTCAAAACGAAAAAAAACAAAACAATGGAATCAATGTCCTATGCTAAAATACTAAACTACTGAAATGCTGACGCTGATATATCATTATCTGTTTAAAGTGGAGCTCCATCCAAAAAGGGAAGCTCCGCTTGTTCACACCCTCCCCCCCTCCACTGCCACATTTGCCACTCTTTGGGGGGGAGGGGCGATCAGGTATCTGGTTTGGCAGGTACCCGCTCCCACTTCCTGGTAAAATCACCGCACAGCGATCTACATCATGTCTGGCCCCTCCTCCTACCCCCTGCTGCCTTCTGGGACCTGTGTGCGTACCAGAAGATGGCAAGACCATTCAGAAAGCACAGCGCAACTCGCACATGTGCAGTAGGAAACCAGCTGGGAAGCCTGAAGGCTTCACTGCCAGTTTCTCTTACTTGCAATGCCAGCTCCTGCACTGAAGCCAATGGACGAATCGGCTTGGGGTGTCGACATTGCAGGATCCTTGGACAGGTAAGTGTCCTTATATTAAAAGTCAGCAGCTACAGTATTTGTAGCTGCTGACTTTTATTTAGATTTTGCCCAGACTGGAACTCCACTTTAAGTTGACCTTCAGTGGTTACACATCATGTTTTTATTTTATTTAGTAGATATAATATTTTTTCTTTATTTTGTTTAATTTATTAATCTGATTTTCTTTGAACAGGCGTCACATCAAATAAAGTGGTTGATCTAATCTTTCTTCCTGGACTAGTAAGAAGATTGGATGGAGCCACTGGCATAGTGCCTCACCGTCCTCTAGAGACATATTAAATGGCCAGGTAAAGCAGTTCCCCACTGAGACCTAATACTTAAGTACGGTTGTGTGTTATCATAAAACCTTTACAAGGTAAAGTAACCGTGTTCTTTAATAAGTCATTTTCCATGTGGTAAGACGCTGGAATTTTATTTTTTATTTTTTTATTTCTGAGTCATTATTTTGTTCCACACAAATTACTTTTATTTTACAGTTGACTTTTCTGCTTCCAGAATGAAACTTTCAGCCTGGATAAGGTGGGGGGCAGTAAATTACTTTAACACTTGACTGTTAGGAGCTATCATTATTTTTGTACAATACGTTGGATGTCACTAGAACAGCAGGCTCATAATTTTCTCTTTCCTCACTTAAGAAAAACACAAAGTTCAGGAACAAGAAGGAGCCAAAGCTATAAAGATTTGTATTTCCCTCTACAGTTATTCATGAATTATATTCAATATTAAAATGTGTTTAGCAAAAATTTAAAAGCTATAGATATGTGGGATCAACAAAAAACACAGTTAAAAGAGTCTAGAGTTTCAAAGGGACGAAACAAATTGTAAATTTATTGTTGGGGTATGCTAGATGCCTCCTAACCTTAACCACCTCAATACAGCGCACTTACACCCCCTTCCTGCCCAGGCCAATTTTCAGCTTTCAGTGCTCTCACACTTTGAATGACAATTACTCAGTCATGCAACTGATACCCATATGAAATTTGCGTCCTTTTTTCACACAAATAGAGCTTTTTTTGGTGGTATTTAATCACTAGGGTTTTTTTTAGTTTTTGTGCTATAAATAAAAAAAGACCGTCAATTTTGTGAAAAAAAATCCTTTTTCTTTGTTTCTGTCATAAAGTTAATCAAATTAGTAATTTTTCTTCATAAATTTTGGCCAAAGTTTATACTGCTACATATCTTTGGTAAAGTACATATACCCCCACCCCCCATGACCCCTTTTTAGAAAGTTGACATTCCAATGTATTAAGTAGCATGGTGAGTTTTTTTAAGTTGTAATTTATTCCACAATTCTTTACAAAATGAAGGTTATTTCTTACACACAGCATATGCATACAACAAATTTCACCCCAAAATACATTCTGCCACTTTTCCCAAGTATGGCGATACCACATGTGTGAGACTTTTACACAGCCTGGCCACATACAAAGGCCCAATATTGAAGTAGGGAAGATCATTTGGAAAGAAAACACCCCAACATATAATCTGAGGCATGATGAGTCTTTTGAATGGTTCATTTTTTTTCCCAGGAGTTTTTGGAAAATGTGTAAATGAAATGAAAGCACTTTTTTTTTTACACAAAGTTGTAAATTTTTAAGATATTTCTACACATAGCATGTATATAGCAAAAAATACACCCCAAAATACATTCTGCTACTCCTCCTTAGTATGGCGATACCATATGTGTGAGACTTTTACACAGCCTGGCCACATACAGAGGCCCAACATTCCTACCTATCACACTTTTGAAGGTCGTTGAGCACCAGGCCAGTGGAATTACCCACAAAATGACCCCATTTTGGAAAGCAAACACCCCAACGTATATTCTATGAGGCATGGGCTGCAGATAGGTACTAGGGTACTCTGATGGCCTGCAGATAGGTACTTGGGTAACTTTATGAGCTGCAGACAGGTCCTCGGGTACTCTGATGGCCTGGTGACAGGTACTCGGGTACTCTGATGGCCTGGTGACAGGTATCGGGTACTCTGATGGGCTACAGATAGGTACTCAGGGACTCTGATGGGCTGATGACTGGTATTTGGGTACTCTGAACTGTGACAGGTACTCAGATAGACTGTGACAGGTCCTCGGGTACTCAGATGAACTGTGACAGGTACTCAGATACTCGGGTACTCAGATGAACTTGACAGGTACTCGGGTACTCAGATGGACTGTGACACGCACTCAGGTACTCAGATGGACTATGACAGGTACTCAGGTACTCTGGTACGCATATGGACTGACAGGTACTCGTGTACTCAGATGAACTGTGAAAGGTACTCGGGTACTCGGACTGTGACAGGTACTCGGGTACTCAGATGGACTGTGACAGGTACTTGGGTACTCATATGGACTGTGACACATACTCAGGTACTCAGATGGACTATGACAAGTACTAAGGTACTCTGGTACTCATATGGACTGTGACATTTACTCAGGTACTTGGGTACTCAGATGAACTGTGACAGGTACTCGAGTACTTAGATGAACTGTGACAGGTACTTGGGTACTCAGATGGACTGTGACAGGTACTCGGGTACTCAGATGGACTGTGACACATACTCAGGTACTCAGATGGACTATGACAGGTACTAAGGTACTCTGGTACTCATATGGACTGTGACAGGTACTCAGGTACTTGGGTACTCAGATGAACTGTGACAGGTACTCGAGTACTCAGATGAACTGTGACAGGTACTTGGGTACTCAGATGGACTGTGACAGGTACTCGGGTACTCGGATGAACTGTGACAGGTACTCAGGTATTCAGATGAACTGTGACAGGTACTTGTGTACTCAGATGGACTGTGACAGGTACTCGGGTACTTGGATGAACTCTGACAGGTACTCGGATGAACTGTGACAGGTACTCAGATGGACTGTGTGTGACAGGTACTCAGATGAACTGTGACAGGTACTTTGATGGGTGGGGACAGGTCCTCTTTATTGGGGGGACCAATCAATGTGATTGGTGTGCACTGTAAGCGGTAATGAGATGTTACCGCAATCTCCTTCTCACACACGATTGTTATGTGAGGAGGAGAACCCGGTAACATCTCGTTACCGCTCTAGGTTTACATTTAGTGATCGGCTGTGAAAGGATCACAGTTGATCCTGTTGTAAACAGCCGCCGGCCAATGGCTGTTTACCAGCGTCAGTGAGGAGCAGTGTTCCCGGGAACACACCGCCACCGACGCGCACGTGCAGCATGCTCGCCATCGTGCGCATGTGCCATGCAAAGTGGGGTGGTATCATTTGTGATTGGCCATGACTTCATCACAGCCGATCACGAGGTAAACAGCCATGCCTAATGGCTTTTCACCCCCCTCAGTGGCGAGCAATGTCTCTGCAACACACCGCCGCCGAAGGTACAGGGATGCGTGCACGCAATCGCGCATGCCCTGTTTAAATGGACAGACCTCATATGACGCCCATCCAGAACAGGAGCCGTGCCGCCAGGCCATCATATGACGGAGGCAAGCAGTTAAAGGATGAGCTCACCTTTTCAGGCAGAATTTCATTATTTATAATAAATAGAAGCGTTTTCCAATGCTATTTCTGGGCCAGCCACCCCAATGTGCTTTTCTGTCACTTACCTCATCCACAGGATGTTTAAAATCTTGTCCGTTTATTTGTATTTTTGAACGGATTTCAGATTCCATCACTTCCTGTAGCTTGTATCAGCATTTACTTCCTGTTAGGTCATCTCCCAGAAGCCGTCACTTCCTTGTTGCATCACAGAAGAGAGTGTGATAGGGCATGTTCACCACTCTGGACTCCATATCTCTCATTACAGTACTACCTTCCACCTACTCCCTATACAAACTGATTGTACAATCTCCTTTAGAGCTCCCATCAGCTATGTAGTACAAGGGCCTGTCTGGATACAAATTGAATGGATTGTTCAGGTGTGTCCTCTATTCCATAGTTCTTGTAAATCTGAAGGAAATTGAACGGAGATTGTACAATCAGATTGCATAGTGTATGGCCATCTTTATACAAGTACATAGGAGGGAGGGACTATACACACTCAGTTGTCAGACCTCGTTCACATCTCCACCTAGAGAAAACTAACATTTGTGTTTGTGTCAGGTGTTTTGGAGCTTTTTCACCTGTCACGCATAGGGCAGCTCATGCATTAGAATGGGCTGCTCTGCACATGACAATTGCTCCAGAGAAGCTCCAGAACTTTTTTTGGAGTGGAGCATGATGTACTACCGCAGTTTATGGTGTATTTTCTGCACTTGGGGAGCCTTGATCATGTAATAACAACACAAGCACGATGCACAATTGCAGATTTTCTGAATGCATGGCAAAGTGCAAATTTTCTGTGCAGTTTTCCATGCATTTGGAAACACACAGATGTGAATAGAGCCTCATTGTTCTGGTGTAAACGTATCAATTTCACTTTCAGACCCCATTCACACCTAGAGCGTATGTTTTTTGGCTCATTTTTCCAGTGAAACACATAGGGCAATCTGTTGATTTCAATAGGCTGCACTACATGTGGCAAAGTAGCTCATGGGACATTTTTGCATATTTTTTACTCAATTTGTCACCTGTTTTTTATATAGCAAAATGTGTGTTTGCTTCTGTGTTTGGTGTGCCATTAACAATTAATGACACTAAAAACGCAACTAGATAATTTTAGGTGTATAAATGTGGCCATACAGTATACAATCTGATTGTACAATCTCCTTTAGATATAGCAAAACTATATAATAGGAGGACACCCCATCTAGCCAAACACTCTGTATCCAATCAGGTAGGCTTTTGCACTACATTTGGGGTTGTCCCATGGACTGCATGGGGCCCCAGGGAATTTAGCATGCAGCCTCAGCCTGGCAAATGCATGCATGGAGGAATGCCGGGGGGTGCTGTGAAAACGTAGTTGACGAGTAAAGGTGTGCTAATGAGGTCAGCTGGTAAACTCCTTCCTGTGTCTTACTGGTTGGTCTGTCTGTGTCTGTATATCAGGGATTTTCTGAAGTGATCTGTGACTGTGAAATATAACCATGCCTGAGGTAAGGCCTTGTTTTCAAAATCAAAGAAAACTGGTTTAAGGAGGAGGAAGAGATCCATCTAATTTCACAGTTAGAGATGGCAAGAAGCAGGGCAATGTTATAATTATGGCAACTTCAATTATCCTAATATTGATTAGACAGACGGTGCTCACCCAACTAAGGCTCGTCTTTTCTTGAATGTGTTGCAGGATAATGTTATGAGTCAAATGGTGGACACCCCAACTAGAATTAATGCTCAGCTGGACCTACTAATTACAAATGACACAAAGCTGATTGCAGATGTGGAAATAAGGGATAACTTAGAAAACAGTGATCCTAGAGTAATTACACATGCCATAAATTATAGGAAAGGGAGACTCTGGGCAAAGATTACTATATTAAATTTCAAAAGATCCAACTTTAACAAGCTGTCCTTCATACTACATGGCACTAAATGGGATCGAATTCTTGAAACAAAGAACATTGAAGAAAAGTGGTTTAAGGACATATTACAAAATAAACCATGGATGCTCAACCTGTAGCCCTCCAGCTGTTGCGGAACTACAAGTCCCATCATGCCTCTGCCTTTGGGAGTGATGCTTGAAACTGTCAGCCTTGCAATGCCTCATGGGACTTGTAGTTCAGGAACAGCTGGAGGGCCACAGGTTAAGCACCCATGACATAAACAATGACATTTGTCAGTGCATTCCACAGGGCAACAAATAATATATAACAACAGTTTAATCTGGGTGGATAAATGCTAACATAAAAAGGCATATTAGTGAGAAAAAAACAGTCCTTGAAAAATATGGTCACTATCAGCATTCCAAAATTACAAAGAATGCAATAAAAAATGCAAGCGCACAATCAGGGCAGCTAAAAGAAATTACGATAGACTCATTGCTGTCCCAAAAATCCCCCAAAAAAGTTCAAATATATTAATAGTAGAAAGGCGAGGTCGAAACATATTGGCCCAAAAAGATGATCAGGGGAGGCTAGTCACAAGTGACAGGGAGAAAGCAACGGTATTATCCTCAGTTTATATGAACAAAGAGGAGGGGTGTAATAAACAGGACAGTATTGCTAATATGTCCATATTGAATGTACCCTTGCAGTTGACACTGACCAGTATTTAAAATAGACTATACAAACGTATTGTTAATAAACCACCAGAACCAGATGGCTTACACCTAAGTCCTGAAAAAACGTAGCCATATGTTTTTCTTGCATCTATCTAGCAAGGTTACTTTGTAGTATAAGCAAGGAAGCTGAGACCTCTGCAGTGTGTAAATGTGCTTTTACTATACAAAAATTTTGTACATACAAAATGATTACAATATTAAGAATACAGTACAAGACTGACAGATATCTATAAACAAGCAAAATGCCTAGCAAATAAACAGCCTATGGTCTATAACAGTAGAAATACATTTAAAAGTTACTGAACTCCAGTTACTGTATGTTCGTGATCTCCATTGACAACAATTCTTCTGGAGATGGGGCACCTTCTTGCATGAGTGGCTTCTGGTATTAAAGCCTGTTGAAGTGGGCTGTGTTTAAGGCATCATAAGCCTTTTATACATCAACTTGTTAGAAACTATGTTACCTTAACAACCAACAAACCTCGGTAGCTTCAGTTTGAAAGGCACTCTTTAAACTGTTTACTGTAGCTATAGAGACAACAGACGGTTTTCAAACTGTCAACGGGATACAACAATGGCATCTACATTCCCATTGTATCCAAAAGCATTTGTTTGAGAAATTCCGTGTCTGTGAAACCAGAATGCTATGAGTCTTATAGAAAAAAATGTATTTTATATCAAACACAACACATTCCGCCCTTGATTTTTCTCTCAGCCTACACACAGGAAATCTCTTCATTACTAAACTCATTCTAAACATAAATTTTCCTTGAATGCAACCCCTCCCATATTTCTGTCACTGAGAAGGTGTTTTAGTCTTTGGCTAAAAGTTCATTAGAAAGTCCATTCTAAAGTTCTTTAGAAACAAGTCCAGGCTTGTAATACATCAAAGGCCTTGGTCTCCACAGCTCTTGCTGTCTTCCATCATTCTGTTGATCATGTAACCACTTTTCTCTGGTCTTCCTATGGATTAAATCAGAGACAGCCTGTGGAGTGGAAAACAAAGCGGAGTATCTGTTCCTTCTAATAATAAATAAACAGTAGATCCTGGCCCTTCAGCTACAATCTCCCCTCTAAATGGCTTCTTGCCTGGATATCTGACCAATACTTTGCCATCTGCCTGTATGCACCTCTGATACTCCCAAAGAACATCAATAGGGAGGAGAGGAAATATACTGATATTTTCCAGAAGATCACTGTATTTTATTTTGGAAGGTTTGATGTAGCCTCACTTTCCACTCTTGCTGAGAAGTATCCACTAACCAGTCAGAGTCCCAGCCACTGTCTTGAAGCTCATCTGCCAATGCAAATATAACTTCAAACCTTCCTGCCAGATTCCCTCTCACTCCTAGATAGGCTTTAGGCTTCACTCTTGGTTTCTATGTCATGGGAAGCAATAACATGGTATCTGTTAAGCCCTGTTCTTTCAGGAACCTTACATAAATACTGAACTCTGTACCCCAGTAGTGGAATCTGTGCCCCAGCCCCTACCATCCTCTCATATAGTGTGCTTTTGGCTATTGTGCATCTGGTCCTTCAATAGCCCGACTTATATTTCAATCAAACCAACTGCCCGTGGATGGTATGGGATATGGCATAACCAGTACACTTCAGAATCTTTGGCCCACTGCTGTACTATTGATCCGGTGAAGTGGCGAAGTGTGAGCCATTATCACTTTGGACTTGTTTGGGTCAGCCACAAGCAACAACAAGTTTCTTGAGCAGTTGAGGCATTGCGGCTTGATCTGCACATTTGCAAGGGTGAACAAGCAAAGTCCTGAATAGATGTTCACTGCAGTGCAACAATATCTCAGTCCATTGTTTCCCCGGGGCAGGGGACTGATGAAGTAAACCCGCCAGATCTCTGCAGGCCTCTCTCCACTCTTAATCGACCCAGTGGAGTACTTTTGCAATGGCCATTGTCGCACGTCTCCACATACTGTACAGTTCCCTATTACAGTCTTTATCATGTCCATGGATATAGGCAATCCTCTCTGCTGTGCCCAGTCATGTGTTGCTTTCTGCCAAAAATGTCCAAATTGCTTGTGGGCCCAGTTGGCCAAGTTCATTAAGACAGGAACAATTGGCACAACTGCATTCACTTTGGCGATTTCATCTGCAACTCTGTTATAGTTCTCAAAGTCTGGGACTAGGGGCACATGTGTATCAACATGCCCCACGTTTATGGTGCGGGAGTGAACTTCCTTTCAGATGTGGTCCCAGACTTCCCTGCCTCCACACACCACCTTTCCATGAATCATCCATTCATTCAACTTCCACGTGGGCATCCAAGTTGTCAGTCCTTTAAAGACCGCCCAGCTGTCAGTGTAGATAGTGACATGGGAAGAAGGATACTCCTGAAGAGTCATCACTACAGCTTTCAACTCTGCATACTGACTGGATCCTCCAATTCCGGTCTCCTGCGGGACTGTCTGTACTTGGGTTGTAGGCTGCTGCTGTCCATTGACGCCCAGATGAGGCGACTATGGCTGAACCATCAGTGAACCATGCTGACTCATTAATTTCTTTTGACAGAGACTCAAAAAGGTGGAGCCTCTTGAATAGTGGATGACTGCAGCACAGGAATTTCTTCTTCTGGCAGGGTGCTGGTAAAAGTTACAAGCCCTGCAAACTGTTTTGAAATGTCTCTGACATCCCCAGCTGCAATACCCCTCTTTGTTGAAGGTACCATTACCATTTCATCAGTGACTGGTTCTGGGCTACAGCTGCCCTTGTGGTCAGTCCATTATCTCTTACCATCCTGCTATTGGCAATGCATTATGTATGGTGACTGTGTCCTTTCCTGTAATGATCTCTACATGTTCAATTGCTGTGTAGGCCCTAACAGGTACTTCTCTAGAGTCGTCTATCTCTTCTATGCCCCTGTCAGTTGCTTGGACCAAAATCCAATGGGTATTGCTCTCAATCCTTTCTTTTCATTTGGATGCCACAGACTCCAAGATATGGTGCTATTCTGCTCAAATGATATTCCTTGTCTCACGGGTCCTAATCCCTGATACTGCAAAATAGCTAGGCCAGGAATGCGGTCTGCTGCTCTGAACCCCGTGAGAATTCAGTCTTTTTTTCTGGTGACATTATATATATAGGCCTCAGAATCAGTCCAAGATGTGTGATGAACGATCTCCAGAACCCTGCAACTCCAATGAACTTCTGTACCTCTTCTTTGGTAGTAGGGGGCAACAACGCCTGGATAGTTTGCACAACTGTCTCTGGAATTTTCCTCTGCGGCCCCGTCCACATCGTTCCCAGGAATTTCACTTCTGTGGCAGGTTCTTGGACTTTGTCTTTGTCGATAGCCCACCCTCTGTTCTCCATGTGCTGAATCAGCAGGTGCAGTGCTTCAGTTACATCTTCTTTTGTTCCAGAGATCATGATGTAGTGAAATACAACAACTTTCAAAATCACGGTACTTAAATCTCGGGCAATCAGTTCATGACAAATTATTGGAGAATGAACATAGTCTTCAGGAAGCATGGTGAAAGTTTATTGGTGGCCGTCCGACACCATAGCAAACTGGTCTTGACACTATGGGTCTATCAAAAATAAAGAATTAGCCAGGTCTATCACAGCATGCTATTCTTCTGCCTCTTTAGCAATTTTCTCAACAATAGAGATCATATCAGGTACAGCTGACTTCAATGGAGGAGCCACTTTGTTTAGACCTCTTTAATCCACAGTCATTCTATATGTCCCATCAGGTTTCTTTACTAGGAACACTGGAGATGAGAAAGGACTTACAGCGAGTCTAAGGATCTCTACTCTCAACAGTTTTTGAATAGCCTCCCCAATTTCTTTGTGGCCTCCAGGAAGTCTGTACTGCTTCAGACAGACTGGATTTTCTGGTGGAGAATTGTAGACAGAACCTCTGACCACAGCCTTCTCCACCCTCACAAGATACACTTTATCAGGATACCCGAATATGAATGTAACCCTTTCAGTTGACTGACCCTGAATGAAGCACATCCATCCCAAGAATATTTTCGGGTAACTCTGATACCAAAACATTTGTCATAAATCCTGATCCCTTGCTAATAGCCAATTTCACCCGTATCCTAACTGCTGGAGTGGTTTGCCCTCCCAAACTTTCTACATAAATCAATTCTCCTTTGTGATGGGAAGGATTTCCTTGCAAAAGTGTAACTTCAGCTCCGGTATCAATTAAAGCCATTGCATGTGTAAAAGAAGATGACTTCCCCCACCATACAGTGACAGTGCATATGGGCGTTGGTCTCCTGCTGTCACTGTCATCATTGCTATTACAGGAGACTCACCTTCCCTTCATAAAGGATAAGGAACCTCCCGCCTGCCTTTTCTGATTCTTTCTAACTCCTCCCCAGGATAAAGGAAGTTGGGTTTGGGTTCATGCTCAGTTTTGGGAATTGGTTTGGGGCTAACAGGAGGGGTCTGTTCTGTTTTCTCTAAGTCTAGGCTGATGTTATCTTCACTAGAAGTAGTGTTTCTAACACTGACAGTTTTCCCTACTAAATGTTTCCACCTCTTAGGCATTTCTGCAGTAGAAATCCCATATATCTCATCTTTAGGTACTCCTGCCTTTAATAGGTCCACCCCAATTTCTTTCCTAGAGATAAATAGCCCGGTTTTATCTTCACCTCCTGTTTTCTCTCCCACCATCCCTTTCTTTTCTGTAAAAGTTGACCTTATCTACTGACAGGTTTTGTTTTAGTTTCATCTATTTACCTCAACTGGCTTAAAAGGGTGGTGGCTTCATGAATCTTGCTGTTTAATCCCAGGCCTCCCAACAAGGACAATAATGGAGTCCTGAGATTAAATGGCGCAGATTTCATCAGCTTAGAGTGTAGAGCAGACATAAAGGGTCCCATATCTGGCCCCATCCATTCTGGAACTGTATTTAATCTGGTTATACAACCCAGGAGTAGGTATTTTCCAGGTCAGTAGGACTAGCGTATACTCAGACTATTCTATCTCTCACGAGATCTAACAGTGAAAAATTCACACTAAACTCTCTGGCTTTTTGCATTGCCAGATGCAATTGTGGATCATGGGTTAACACTCCCATAGCCACTGCTTCCTTACCTGACAAAAAACAGTGTAGTAGCCAACTCAATAGGGGCTCCCAAGACCTTTGTTTGTATTGTTTTGCCAGCTCATGGAGTTCAGTTTGTGTAAACTCCCATACTTCTTCAAAATTCAAAATTTCTGGGGTTCTGATAATGCACCTCCCCATCTGCCATATCCTCTCTATCATGTTACTGTTTCCTATGCTTAGTAATGAGAGGTCTGGCATACTTTTTCTTTCCCACTAGCAGAGCAGCATATGAAACATCAAACTCTAGCTCTTCATCCTCACTATCATTTGAGGAGAGCACATCCTCACAATCCCAGTTTTGGGATGGGACAATGGCACGTACCCTGGCTTTACTAACAGGTTTATGGCCCTTCCTTTTCCTTAAGGCCTTGATTTGGTCATGAGGGCTGCACACCACTCTTGCAAATCATCAGCCCGACTAGCGGTTGAACTTATACACTCTGAAGCAAGTGCTAGCTGATCTCTTAATACTTTAACTTCTGCCTCTGCCTTCTATGTGCTTCGGTATAAATAGCATGAAGGAAGTACCAACTCGCTGTGGACACTGTGCTATTCTCGTTTTTACTTAAAGCGGAGCTCCACGCTAAAGTGGAACTTCCGCTCATTGGAACCCTCCCCCCCTCCGGCGCCACAGTTGGCACCTTTCAGGGGGGAGGGGGTGCAGATACCTGTACAGTACAGGTATTTGCACCCACTTCCAGAATAGATATCCGCAGAATCTGCGGATATTTACGCCACTTCCTGTGGGTCCCCCACTGTCTGCTGGGAAAGACGCAGATCCCAGAGACAGCGGGGACCATCCTTATTGCGCATCGCGACTCGCAAGGCTCCACTTCCTGATTCCCATACCCAAGATGGCGGCGGCAGCACCCGAGAGATCGGCTTCGGGTGCCGACTTTGCAGGCGTGCTGGGCGGGTAAGTGTCCTTATTTTAAAAGTCAGCAGCTGCAGTATTTGTAGCTGCTGACTTAAAAAAAAAAACGGCAGAACTCCCGCTTTAAATCCAACCCCTTAAGGCTAAAATCTACAAAATGATCTGTGATTTTATCACCCTGTTAAAAAGTGAAGTGTAGAGAGTAAAATGCAAATGTAGTGTAGATACAACTCTACATACTCACTCACAGGGGCGTTTCTTAATGAATAGCAAAGTCTTTGTGTAATATGTGAATCAGTAAAGTCTGTCTTCCTTCCAAGGCATTTCAAACGTACTTTCAGGAGTAGAAATTGAAGAATCCTTCGTTCATCCAATAGTTCGTTTATTATTCAGAAAGACAAGATTGACATCTGGTAACATATGGCATGGTGATGGCTTCAGAAGGAGGAAAGGGTCATCTGATCTACATTCTCCAAAGTGTAGAATCCTTTCTCTTCCCACCAATCCTCCCTTTCCTATAACCCTAATCCATTCTTATACTGTTTCAAGATGTTATGTCAGCATATCCTAATAACACCCACATTTGCATATATACCCAATATGGTTCAGTCTATAGATAAGTAACATAACTCCACCCATTGTCCTGACTAGTAACTCAAAATATAAATACCTACTCAGCAAATCCACTCCTCCCTATATGATCTGCTGTTGTGTGACCTTCAGAAACCATCACTTACCATGGAACATATAACTTACATATATTTTCAGAAACCCTTATCACTTTAAAATATTAATTACCTCAAAAACTTCTAACATATTCCCCCTCAATGCACGATTTTCAACAAATAATGCATTCATCTTAAATAATAAATGTCTCTGATTCTCTTTTTTCCAATACAAACAATACAATAAACATTAATACAATACTCATTAATACATTTTAGTGAGTCAGATATTGTTCATAAACATTTTCAAAAATTCTGAGATGTTTCTATGAAAAATATTTAAATATTTCATTCCATTGAGAAAGTATAAACTATTATATTTAATTTTAATTAATTCTCCATCTAAATCATGTAATATTAAATATTTTCTTCTTTCAACTTTATAAATTAATTTAACTTCTTGTGAAACTCTTATAACTTTAACCATATCATATAAATATTTTATGGATAATCTATGATCTTACTTTAAAAATGATCTTCTTTTCAAGTATATTGTTCCATTATATGACACATTCTCTATGTGTATTCTTATCTGTGAAACCACTGACCTACTGACCTTTAGTCATAAACATTGGACATGGAAAACAACTGGTACCAAAATGACATTCACACAACTTGAATATTACGTAAATCACTCACACTTCATTTATGGCGCCCTTTCATACACATTTTGAATCAATTGCTCCAGATGTACCATAGCTAATCACTGGATCAGATAAACCAGAAGTAATTTTCCGACTAAAAATACTTGTCATAATTTTTTTCATTACTTCCTTAATCAATTTATAAAATTGTTTCATTCTAACCTTAATACAGACTTGAAACAAAATACATAAAAACTTTCCCATTAGTTGATAGTCATATTTTATATATTCTATCTATCATTCTATTTATTTTTCGATTTATTTATCTATCTATCCATGACCAGCAAGCAACTTTTTCTATTTATTGTTTTTTTTTTTTTTTAAACATTCCAAAATTATTTAAATTCAACAATAACTTTGTTTAGACACATTGAAATCCTTTTCTTCATATACTCTAATTATACCTTTTTGTCTTTCCTATTATCTTATTACTATCATCATTATTCATATAATTCATAAAAAAATTCTTATGAGAATCATATCCTAACTCCCCCTCACATAATGATCAACCGATCAATATGTCGCTTTTGATGCAAGTTCACCAAAAATTGATAGTCCTTGATAACATAATCAAAAAATAATAATTTTTGAAAAAACAAAAAATAGTAACAAATAGAAATTTAGTTGTGCTTGTTGCATTGTCATGGAAAAATTTCAAAAAACTAAATAAAAAAAATAAAATCGTTTTCTTTACATTTAGAAACGAAAGATATATCTATAAAAGAAAATGAAAACAAGTATCAAATTCTTTTAAAAATTATGTTTTCCTAAATAATTTTCATTAATCAATGTAAACCATTTTAAAATGATAATCCTTTCTGTGTTTACCCATTTTATTCTTATTTTTACCAATTATTTTTATTTTTACCAATACTTTTGAAACAAAAACTATAATCCCAATGTACCTTAAAAATAACAAAATAATCTTCCCAACTGATATCCCAGTTGACATCTCTGTTGACATCCTTGGTACCTTCAGCTCTATAATTCTTAACCATAACTTTTAGCTACTGGAATAAATTACTAAACATACTCATTAGAAGTAGAAATCTCATTCAAGACATCATTTCTTTTTAAAATTTAGCAAAGGCCTAGCCATGTTTTGTGAACAAACTTCTGAAATACCTATTCTTGTTGTTTGCAAAATTTGCATCCACATTACTTTCTATACAACAGATAATATAAAAAACTAAGTATGCCAATCTCAAAAGACTGTCATTAACTCAAAAAGTTAACACCTTATTCTTGAATCATCTTACCCAATACTATTCATACGTTCTACAATACCTGAGTACTTAAGATGATAAGAAACAAAAACTTTACTAAACCTAAAATTGCATACATGTCCTTTACTACCTGTCCTATAAAATTTTAAATCATTAACTGATTCCATGGTTTGAAATCCAACCCCAATGGAATATGACATAAGTTCACAACAACTTCGTTTTTATAAAAAATATAATTTTTTTAGAATTACCTCAATTAATTTATCAAAAAGAAACATTAACTAAAAAAAAACAATATCCTTGTAATCCTCCTGTAGCAAGTGAAAAAACTAATATAATCAAGCTATATAGATTTGCCAAATCCCTCAATACTTTGTAGTATCAGGTTAGGCCTCTTTCACTTTAGATAATTCTATAAACAAATAAAACTATTTTCAGAAGTTTGATGACAAAGTGTTCTAAAAATGAGTAGTTCAGAATTTTTATAAGCTAAAACAAAAAATCAATCAATCAGGTACCTGGATATGCAAAAAGAAATATTTTTCATTTAAAAATAACTCTATCCATTATTGTTGGAATACAATTATTTTTACAATAAATTTTCTCCTTTATCAGTCTGTACTGATTCTAACTAAGACAATGTCATAGTCCCCCTCTTTATCCTGTGACTAATATCAAATCTTCTAAAAGAATAATCTTGCCAGATAACTGTTTTTTTCTCTACACTGACAATTTATTTTAATTTTGTAAAAGAACATTAATTTAGGTTGGGCTTTCCTAAATATTCTGTTTCTAAAAGAAATTTGATCATTTTGAAGTTTCTTTTCAGAACCCAGCATTCTCCTCATACAGTATGATTGAATGAACCGCACCTGCTCTGTCACTGACTGCTAACATGGCAGTCTTAAATTCAGCTTTCAATGCGTCCACTAAAAGTTGAAAAAGTGACTTCTCATGATTAATTTACACAACTGTGGCTCTGTCCCTCACACTACAACTGATCTTTTTATCATTCAATTGCCATTAGACAAAGTTGTGTGTATTGACACCTCCTGTTTTCCTTGAAATAACACCTTTAGTGTAACATAAGATGTTTTTCAAAACAAATGGTGCTAAACCCACAATGTCTCAGATCTGTAGCATTGGACACTGCACCCTTAACATATTTATTTATAAATACCAATGAAATTGTCTCATCATATACTTAAATGTAAAATGACTGAGAGAGGTTTCTATATTTACCAAAAATACTAAATTTATAAGGGCTTTCTTCAGATCTTCAAATGTTTGTATATAAGTTATCTTTTGTTATTAAAAATATATTTGCCCTACAGTAAGCCTATATAATTCATTAAAATTTACTCAGACAGATACTTTGTCTGCAAAAATCTCAACGAACTCTCAAAAAAGTTATTAAGGCCTAAAAAATCGTATTTTTCAAAACAATTACTTTTAGTAAGTAATGATACCTTTTAAATATATATTTTCCTCATCAATGAACCCTCTTCCAAGTATCTGGAAAATTTAACACAAACATATATTGTGCTTTGATCCATAAAAGTGAAAAATGTCATGGCATGTCTGACCAGTCTGTAACTTGATCTGCATCTCTCTGTTGGTAATATACTCCTCACATGTCACATACTCTTCAGAGAATGATCTGTTACTGACAGTCTTGGCTACCATGCTTTGTACACCCTACACTGTACAATTCGGTAACAATCTCGTTTCTCGTTTGTTAAAATGTTTAACCTTTTTAACACTTTTTAAACATATTTTGTTTGTACATCTACGAAAAATCATGTACACTATGTTATATGACTTTCCTGATTATAATAATGACAAAAAATTGTTTAGAAGACAATCTCGTGAAACTCACAGATTGGGTCCTGCCCATGACATGCGATTGGCCATTTCCCCGAGAAAACTTCTCCCGCAAACCAAAGTCCTTACTTTTACCAGAAATACTCATTTACAAAAACTTTTAACAATAGTTATTTTTTTACATTTTTTTAGATTGAACAAAAACTTTCATATTTTAATATTTTCTCTGGGTCACCTTAAGTAAATTAAAACAATTTACTACTTTTAATTTAATAACTAAATCCAAGTTTGTAAAAATTGCTCAATCCTTAACTTATTATATCCTTCAACCAAATCTTTAGAATTTTTGTAAAACACTAAACATCATGTTTTTTCCATAATCTCAATTTCATACAGTTCTTTCCACATTTTAACCAATATTTTTTCTCTGAAAACTTTGTTCAGGGCTTAATACATAAAGATATACATGCAGCATTAAACTTAATTTTCTTCTTAATGAACTTCTTTACACTCTGGCATAAATTAATTAATTACCTTACTACTGCATGTATTCCTATATTCCATACATATGAAATGTATACATTTCCCAATCGTACTGAGACTTACTTCTGAGCCTAGAGATGTTAACCATTGCCATATTACCCTTTTATATAAACAAACACACTCACCCCTTGTTAGTATGATAGTCCTGTGTGTACTTAAAATAAAACAAGAGATGAATAATGTCCCTTTAACTTTGTTGTTCGTTGCTTTATCTTCCTTTTTCTTCTTTTCTTATAGTTCTTTGCCTTGTTATATGAATTATGTGCTGTAGTGTGCTGTAGTGTCTTGCCTGTTGATCTATTCTTTGCCTTTGTGCTTGGACCTTCCATCTTCAAACATCAAAATCCGACTTCCATATTAGCTCACCCAAAGTGTACATTCGCTTCTGTACCTACAATGGTGACTTTTTCAAATAACGTGAAGTCTTTGTTCCTATTTCAACACTTTTCTCTTCTTGGGTAACAACCCAATATTTTCTTATTTGAGACTCTCTCACCTTCTTAGGAACTAACCTTGGCAGATATCTTCACGAACGTAACTAAATTACGTCTTCACAAAGTCCTGGATTTTCCAAAAATAACTTGAAGTATACCGTCCAACTGGCCTTGTCAATCAACTTCGTAGGCTGTATCTTTTTTTTTTTTTTTTTATCATCTGTGTACAGAGAGGTGAAAAAACAAAGAGAAAAAACTCACCCTCCTTTGTTTTCTCTTCTGGATCATTTGTACGCATCTGACGCAAACGCCTCCTTCTAGGTTCTTTGATCATTTGTTCCCAAAACTTGACAAATTTGTGTGCACATTCCCCCTTTTCCCTTTTCAAGGAGTAGGGAAAATTGATCATTGTGGCTGGCACGACAATGTTAAAAAGTGAAGTGTAGAGAGTAAAATGCAAATGTAGTTTAGATACAACTCTACATACTCACTCACAGGGGCGTTTCTTAATGAATAGCAAAGTCTTTGTGTAATATGTGAATCAGTAAAGTCTGTCTTCCTTCCAAGGCATTTCAAACGTACTTTCAGGAGTAGAAATTGAAGAATCCTTCGTTCATCCAATAGTTCGTTTATTATTCAGAAAGACAAGATTGACATCTGGTAACATATGGCATGGTGATGGCTTCAGAAGGAGGAAAGGGTCATCTGATCTACATTCTCCAAAGTGTAGAATCCTTTCTCTTCCCACCAATCCTCCCTTTCCTATAACCCTAATCCATTCTTATACTGTTTCAAGATGTTATGTCAGCATATCCTAATAACACCCACATTTGCATATATACCCAATATGGTTCAGTCTATAGATAAGTAACATAACTCCACCCATTGTCCTGACTAGTAACTCAAAATATAAATACCTACTCAGCAAATCCACTCCTCCCTATATGATCTGCTGTTGTGTGACCTTCAGAAACCATCACTTACCATGGAACATATAACTTACATATATTTTCAGAAACCCTTATCACTTTAAAATATTAATTACCTCAAAAACTTCTAACACACCCCAAGTCTTATTCAAGGGAGAAGCATATATCAAAAATTCCTTAGCAAGAGGCTCCCACTCATTGTCTTTGGCCCAGATAAGGTAAGCTGCACACTTTATTCTAGCCACCAGAACCCTCTTGCTTTTCCTAAATAGCTTACACAGCATTTTACCTAGCACATGCTACACAACACGCCACAGAAAAAAAAAAACAGGTCTGCTTCAGTTGAATTATAGCATAGATCATGCTACGAGCCCCCAAATGTTAGAAAGGTTACTTTGTGGTATAAGCAAGGAAGCTTAGACCTCTGCAGTGTGTAAATGTGCTTTTACTATACAAAAATGCTGTACATTATTATTATTACAATATTAGGAATACAGTACAAGACTGACAGATATCTGACAGATATCTAGAAATGTCAGGGAAATGGCCGTAGGTCTGGCAATCCTGCCAGTATCCGTCATGGTCATACTGGTCATGGTCATACTGGGCGAATCCCCGTGCACATACACGCACACAGGTACACGACAATGGGTGCACATAGGCGTGAAATGCCGAACTGCGACAATTGTTGGTGCCCTCTGGCCTATTTAAGCCTACTGCAGATGCATGCAGGTTGCTGGATTATCGTCAGCTTCCTGTGTTTCCTGTACCTACTATCGGCATCTGATTCCTGTTTACTACCCAGCTTGTCTGACTCCTCCTGCTCTCCTCCTGCATCGACCTCCAGCTTGGACTTGACTACTCTCCAGTCTGCGCATCTTTACCTCTGTTTGTCTGCAAGGTGTTTGACCCCTGGCCTGGCTACCGACTCCGTTCCTGATTATCCTGCTGTACATCTTCTCAGGTTGATCCTGTTGTGTATGACCCCTGACCTGGCTATATGACTTTGTTTCTGTTTGCTCTACTGGGATCTCTCCTCGCACAGCTGCCCAATCAGCTTTACAAGTGCACCCCAGCTGCCCTCTGCTACCCAGCAGCAGCAGCACTCGGCAATGTGCTCCCTGTCTCACTCCCAGGGGTACACTGCACTTGACAATAAAAAGGCAAAACGCCGAGCAAATAAACAGCCTATTCTCTATAACAGTAGAAATACACTTAAAAGTTACTTAACTCCGCTTACTCTATGTTTGTGATCTCCATTGACAATGATTCTTCTGGAGATTAGGTACCTTCTTGCATGATGAGTGGCTTCTGGTGTTAAAGCATCATAAGTCATTTTATATGTCAGCTTGTTACAAAATCAATTACCTTAACAACCAAAAAACCTACATCTTGGTAGCTTCAGTTTGAAACAGGGCCCATGCTACCGCTAGACGGACTAGGCAGCTGCCTAGGGCGCACTGCCCATAGGGTGCCTAGCTGCTGGTTATCCTACTGTCTACAGAGCAGAGCTTGCAACTATAATCCACCAGGCAGCCACTCTGAGCCTCTGACATGTGCCCAGCAGTGACCGCCCAACACCCCCATGCAAGGGTCTCTGCTCTGACACTGACATGTGTCCAGCACAACGATGTCCCCCCGCCCCGCCAAAGCCGCTCTATGCTCTGACACACACTGACATGTATCCATACAGCACCACAACCAGCCCCCACTTCCAGGCTGTTCTCCGCTCTCGTTCAGAGCGGGAAGCGTTCTGACATGTGTCCAGGTCCAGCAGCTCCCATACTCCCCCCCCCCCCCCGGAAAAAGAACACTCTCCTGGCCATGTGACTGGAGTGGAGTAAATCTTCATTGGATACAGGCAGTGTTGCGACTGGGGGCGGCTCTCCGGACTTGGGGACAGGTGGGGCCTGGGCTGGAAGAGGCACCAACAGGCAGAGGCAGGTAAAGAAGAGTTTTATATTGGTGCATGCGAGTGAGGAACAGGCAGCAAGCATGAGGTCATGCCATCATTCGGATACAAGTTTGCTGAATCCAAGACCATTGTTCTTCACTTGGTGTGGTAAAAACTGTTGCTTGTATTATGAAAAATGGCATGCAATGTTTGTGTGTACATGCATATTATTATTATTATACAGGATTTATATAGCGCCAACAGTTTGCACAGGGCTTTACAACATGAGGTTAACCGATCTACCAAATGCCAAGTATGTACCAATTCACCCCCCCCCCCCCCCCATGGAGCAGCTTTAGCCTGGTGAGACTGTATTTGATGGTATGTGATGGGCACAGGTGAGACAATGTTGCATAAAAAATAGTAGCAGTCATTAAAAATGTGGGGTGCACATGGGCAGGGCAAATGGGGTGGGGTCAGGGGTGGAGCCAAGAGGGGGGCGGCAAAATAAGGTTTCGCCTAGGGTGTCAAAAATCCTTGCACCAGCCCTGGTTTGAAAGGCACTCTCTTACCTGTTTACTGTAGCTATAGAGACAATAGTCTGTTCTCAAACTGCCAACAGAATGCAACAATGGTATCTACATTCCCACTGTATCCAACACTGTGTATGTGAAACCAAAATGCTATGAGTCTTATAGATAAATTATATTTGATATCAAACGCAACACACCATGTTATAGCCAGACCATTATTCCTAATTTTTAAAGACAGCTTACTTGCTGGAATAGAACCAGCTCACTTACAGGAAGAAAATGTGATGCCAATATTCAAAAAAGGGATGCGCTATATACCTGGGACTTACAGACCCATCAGCAAAACATCAATAGTATGTAAACTATTGGAAGGAATTATAAGGGCCCCAATCCAAGAATTGTCTGATGAAAATAGTATAACTAGTGAAAACCAACTTGGATTTATGAAAACTGTTTTTTATCAGACCAACCTTTTAGCATTCTATTAGGAGGCTCTGTTCTAGGACCAATGCTGTTTAACTTGTTCATAAATAGTGATGGCCGAACGGTTCGCCCGGCGGTCGTTTCGCGGCGAATTTCCGACTTTCGCCGTCCGCGGGTTCGAACGCCTTTTTCCGTCGTTCGCCCCGGCGGACTTACGTGTTTAATGTATACAAGAACTTTAACCTTTCGTGACACGTTTATCATGTGTTACAGGACAACCAATTGAGACATGACAGCTCATGGACACTTGGACATTCCCCCTAACCTATAAATACACCCGATCCGGTGGCCATTTTACATTCTTTCTTCTGTCACTGTAGGGAAAGGATCCTGTGTGGAGTAGGGACAGAGAAAACGCTAGCTATTTGGTACACAAAAGTTCTTTTCAGGACTGGTATAGGTGTTAGGTCAGCAGCCTGAGTTTCTTTTGTCAGTTTAGATAAAGGGACAGAGCGCTGTATGCTGCTATTTTAGGGACAGCTCAGCCAGATTAGTCTTTCTTCATCATCATCATCATCATCATCATTAGCTGTTACTATCAGGTCCACAAAAGAGCTGTTCCAACTAATCGTTCCAGCCTACTCTTTTTTGCCAATTTGTATAGGGACAGGCAGGAAGCAGTGTGTCAGGCAGTGAGGATAATTTTAAAGACTTGCTGTTACTATTAGTTCCACAAAGGTTCTTTTCAGGACTGGTATCAGTGGTACGGTAATAGGCTTGTACACGTATAATATTCTTTCTTCCAAATATAGAAAGAATATTATACTTGACTGCTGCCCTTCTGCTGCAGTCTGCTAATCATTCACAACTCACTTGTTCCACAAAAGTTCTTATAAGGACTGGTAACTTGGTCTGTCTAGGGTGCTACGGTACATAGGCTTGGGTGCGGTACAGTCTGCTGTTCTGTAAGGACCGCTATCGGTCCACAATAGATAGGGTTGCCGTGCACTACTGCTGACCGCTGCCCTATACTGCAGCAGTCCTTCAGCGGTATAGGGACTGACGCACAGTCTGCTAAACACTAATACACAACCTGCTTGGTCCACAAAAGTTCTTATAAGGACTGGTAACTTGGTATAGGGTGCTACGGTACATAGGCCTGAGTGCGTTACAGTCTGCTGTTCTGTAAGGACCGCTATCGGTCCACAATACATAGGGTTGACGTGCACTACTGCTGACCGCTGCCCTATACTGCAGCAGTCCTTCAGCGGTATAGGGACTGACGCACAGTCTGCTAAACACTAACACACAACCTGCTTGGTCCACAAAAGTTCTTATAAGGACTGGTAACTTGGTATAGGGTGCTACGGTACATAGGCCTGAGTGCGTTACAGTCTGCTGTTCTGTAAGGACCGCTATCGGTCCACAATACATAGGGTTGCCGTGCACTACTGCTGACCGCTGCCCTATACTGCAGCAGTCCTTCATTGGTATAGGGACTGACGTACAGTCTGCTAATCACTAACACACAACCTGCTTGGTCCACAAAAGTTCTTATAAGGACTGGTAACTTGGTATAGGGTGCTACGGTACATAGGCCTGAGTGCGTTACAGTCTGCTGTTCTGTAAGGACCGCTATCGGTCCACAATACATAGGGTTGCCGTGCACTACTGCTGACCGCTGCCCTATACTGCAGCAGTCCTTCATTGGTATAGGGACTGACGTACAGTCTGCTAATCACTAACACACAACCTGCTTGGTCCACAAAAGTTCTTATAAGGACTGGTAACTTGGTATAGGGTGCTACGGTACATAGGCCTGAGTGCGTTACAGTCTGCTGTTCTGTAAGGACCGCTATCGGTCCACAATACATAGGGTTGCCGTGCACTACTGCTGACCGCTGCCCTATACTGCAGCAGTCCTTCAGCGGTATAGGGACTGACGCACAGTCTGCTAAACACTAACACACAACCTGCTTGGTCCACAAAAGTTCTTATAAGGACTGGTAACTTGGTATAGGGTGCTACGGTACATAGGCCTGAGTGCAGTACAGTCTGCTGTTCTGTAAGGACCGCTATCGGTCCACAATACATAGGGTTGCCGTGCACTACTGCTGACCGCTGCCCTATACTGCAGCAGTCCTTCATTGGTATAGGGACTGACGTACAGTCTGCTAATCACTAACACACAACCTGCTTGGTCCACAAAAGTTCTTATAAGGACTGGTAACTTGGTATAGGGTGCTACGGTACATAGGCCTGAGTGCGTTACAGTCTGCTGTTCTGTAAGGACCGCTATCGGTCCACAATACATAGGGTTGCCGTGCACTACTGCTGACCGCTGCCCTATACTGCAGCAGTCCTTCATTGGTATAGGGACTGACGTACAGTCTGCTAATCACTAACACACAACCTGCTTGGTCCACAAAAGTTTTTATAAGGACTGGTAACTTGGTATAGGGTGCTACGGTACATAGGCCTGAGTGCAGTACAGTCTGCTGTTCTGTAAGGACCGCTATCGGTCCACAATACATAGGGTTGACGTGCACTACTGCTGACCGCTGCCCTATACTGCAGCAGTCCTTCATTGGTATAGGGACTGACGTACAGTCTGCTAATCACTAACACACAACCTGCTTGGTCCACAAAAGTTCTTATAAGGACTGGTAACTTGGTATAGGGTGCTACGGTACATAGGCCTGAGTGCGTTACAGTCTGCTGTTCTGTAAGGACCGCTATCGGTCCACAATACATAGGGTTGCCGTGCACTACTGCTGACCGCTGCCCTATACTGCAGCAGTCCTTCATTGGTATAGGGACTGACGTACAGTCTGCTAATCACTAACACACAACCTGCTTGGTCCACAAAAGTTCTTATAAGGACTGGTAACTTGGTATAGGGTGCTACGGTACATAGGCCTGAGTGCGTTACAGTCTGCTGTTCTGTAAGGACCGCTATCGGTCCACAATACATAGGGTTGCCGTGCACTACTGCTGACCGCTGCCCTATACTGCAGCAGTCCTTCAGCGGTATAGGGACTGACGCACAGTCTGCTAAACACTAACACACAACCTGCTTGGTCCACAAAAGTTCTTATAAGGACTGGTAACTTGGTATAGGGTGCTACGGTACATAGGCCTGAGTGCAGTACAGTCTGCTGTTCTGTAAGGACCGCTATCGGTCCACAATACATAGGGTTGCCGTGCACTACTGCTGACCGCTGCCCTATACTGCAGCAGTCCTTCATTGGTATAGGGACTGACGTACAGTCTGCTAATCACTAACACACAACCTGCTTGGTCCACAAAAGTTCTTATAAGGACTGGTAACTTGGTATAGGGTGCTACGGTACATAGGCCTGAGTGCGTTACAGTCTGCTGTTCTGTAAGGACCGCTATCGGTCCACAATAGATAGGGTTGACGTGCACCACTGCTGACCGCTGCCCTATACTGCAGCAGTCCTTCAGCGGTATAGGGACTGACGTACAGTCTGCTAAACACTAATACACAACCTGCTTGGTCCACAAAAGTTCTTATAAGGACTGGTAACTTGGTATAGGGTGCTACGGTACATAGGCTTGAGTGCGGTACAGTCTGCTGTTCTGTAAGGACCGCTATAGGTCCACAATAGATAGGGTTGACGTGCACCACTGCTGACCGCTGCCCTATACTGCAGCAGTCCTTCAGCGGTATAGGGACTGACGTACAGTCTGCTAAACACTAATACACAACCTGCTTGGTCCACAAAAGTTCTTATAAGGACTGGTAACTTGGTATAGGGTGCTACGGTACATAGGCTTGAGTGCGGTACAGTCTGCTGTTCTGTAAGGACCGCTATAGGTCCACAATAGATAGGGTTGACGTGCACCACTGCTGACCGCTCACCTATACTGCAGCAGTCCTTCAGCGGTATAGGGACTAAGAGTTTTGTCACAGGGTCATTTAAAAAATGACATGCAGAGGAAGAGGCAGGCCCTTCCGCAGGGGTGGTAGGGGTAGGGCAGGAGCAACAGGCTTGAGCCAAAGTGGGAAGTTGCAGAAGGTGCGTTCAATTACTTTAAAGGATGCACCAGACTTGGTTGAGTGGCTCGCTCAGCCTTACTCTTCTGCACCCTCCTCATCCTCTCGATCTGCACCCTCTTCTTCACTCTCTGCTATGTGCACCCCCAAAGACACTACCACCAACAACACGACCACCACCACCACCACCACATACCTTCCGCTTGAGTCACTGGAATTATTTTCCGATCCATATCAAGAGGACATTTCTGATGCGCAGCCACTCTTGGTATTGGATCAGGAAGAGGAGGTAGCAACAAGCGCTACTCAGCAGTCTGACGCCAGTACCCAGATCAGCCCAAGGAGGAGGTTGGTCCCCGGTGTTGCTGCCTACTCTACTTATAGCGGTGGGGAAGGTGACGTTGATGATGACGTGTCTAGTGATGTCACGTGGGTGCCCACAAGAGAGGAAGAGGAGGGGAGTTCAGAGGGAGATATGGACCAGCAGATAGGGAGGAGAAGCAGCAATGACTTACATTGCACAGCAGGGACAAAGCAGACTGCAAATGTATCAGGAGCGAGTCATCGACCATGTACGGTCACATCTGGCGCTCCCAGGACACCGGCACATGGCTCCGCAGTGTGGGCTTTTTTTAACGTGTCCGCTGCTGACAATAGCGTTGCCATCTGCAATCTTTGCAGTCAACGCGTTAGTCGCGGTAAGCCCAATACTCACCTAGGGACGACCGCCTTAAGAAGGCACATGAGCAGCCATCACCGAGCCCAGTGGGAGCAACGGAACACACAAAGCCACACTGCAGGCTCTCACCGTCCAGCCTCGTCTTCTACTTCTCCTTCTCCTCTCTCCTCACAATTGTCCTCCACTCCACCTTCCATCACGCCAAGCTCACATTTTTCTGCAAAAAGGCAGGCTTCCGTGGGCCTAATGTTTGAGCGTAAAAAAATGATGACGCCGGATAACCCTCTTGCCCAACGGTTGGCGGCTGGCTTGTCAGAACTCATAGCCCGCCAACTACTGCCATATAAACTGGTGGACTCGGAGGCCTTTCGCAAATTTGTGGCCATTGGAACACCACAATGGAAGGTCCCAGGAAGGAAGTATTTCTCAGAGAAGGGCATCCCAGAGCTATATGGCCATGTTCAGCGGCAAGTGAATGTATCTCTGGCACACAGTGTCGGTGCCAAGATACATCTGACCACAGACACGTGGTCTAGCAAACACGGGCAGGGAAGGTATATCAGTTTTACTGCCCACTGGGTGAACCTTCTGACGGCCGTCAAGCATGTAACCCGTGGCACCCGTGTAGATTTGGTTTTACCGCCACGGATTGCATGCAGGCCTGACTCTTCTTCTCCTCCTCCTACTCCATCCTCCTCCCTCTCCTCCTCAGCTGCCTCCTCCTTTTCCGCTGCTAGCGTCTCTTCCACTGCACCGCCCAAGCTCCCCAGAACCTATTCCACATGCCAGGTGAGACGTTGCCATGCCGTGCTGCGTCTGTTGTGCCTGGAAGCAAAGAGCCACACTGGCCCGGCACTCCTTTCAGCTTTGCGTTCACAGGCAGATGAGTGGCTAACACCGCTCAATTTGACAGTTGGTAAAGTGGTGTGTGACAACGGTGCCAATCTGCTTAGCGCATTGAAACAGGGCAAAATCACGCACGTGCCGTGCATGGCACACGTCTTAAACTTGGTCGTGCAGCGATTCCTTGTCAAATACCCTGGGGTCCAGGACATCTTGCGGCAGGCAAGGAAAATCTCGGCCCATTTCAGAAGATCTTACACGGCCATGGCTCGCCTTGCTGACATTCAGCGGCGACACCATCTGCCGGTCAGACGTCTTATTTGCGATTGCCCGACGCGATGGAACTCAACCTTCTATATGCTTGATAGGCTGCTCCAGCAGAAACGTGCAGTTAACGTCTACCTGTATGAACTCTGCGAAAGAAACGGTTCTGGGGAGCTGGGTTTTTTTTCACCGCGCCAGTGGCTGCTCATGCGCGACACATGCAGACTTCTGCGGCCATTTGAGGAGATCACCAAACTGGTCAGTCGCAGCCATGGCGCCATCAGTGACATGGTACCTTATGCCTTCTTTCTGGAGCGTGCATTGCGTCGTGTCATTGATCAGGCTGTGGAGGAGCAGGAGCGGGAAGATGAGGAAGTCGCAATGCTGGATGAATTCCCAGGGGGGGCTACTCTATCTGAGACAAGTCAACAACAGGAGTCTGATGAGGAGTCAGAGGAGGATGGTGCCGGGGCGGATGAGCAGGAGCAAGAAGAGCATGCTTTAAACCTTTCTGGGATCCCTGTTGTGCGAGGATGGGGAGAGGAGAATGAAGAGGACGACATTATCCTGGATGATGAGCAGGAGCCAGGCCACCACACCGCTTCCACTTTAGTGCAAATGGGGGCCTTCATGCTCCAGTGTTTTAATAGGGACCCCCGTATAAAAAGCATGAGGGTCAAGGACCAGTACTGGGTGGCAACGTACTTAGACCCCCGGTACAAACACAAAATGGCGGAAATGTTACCGCCGTCGCAGAGGGCTGTCAGAATGCAGCACTTCCAGGCCTTGCTTCGAGAAATGCTGCATTCTGCTTTTGCGTGCGCTGGCAGAGGAGCAATTCCCACTCCCAGAGAAGGATTTGCGGGTACCAATCCAACAGCGCCTGCAAGAAGAGGCCGGTTTGAAGATGTGTTGGTGACTTCGGATATGAGGTCATTCTTTCAGCCGACCCATCGACAGGTGTCATCCGGATCCAGCATCAGGGAACGCCTAGACCGTCAGGTGTCCGACTACATTGGGTTAACGGCCGATGTGGACGCTCTGAGGAGTGATGAACCCCTAGACTACTGGGTGGGCAGGCTTGACCTCTGGCCAGAGCTTGCCCAATTTGCAATCGAACTGTTGGCTTGCCCCTCATCCAGTGTCCTGTCCGAAAGGACGTTCAGCGCAGCAGGGGGGATTGTGACCGATAAGCGTACTCGCCTAGCTCACCACAGTGTTAACTACCTCACATTTCTAAAAATGAATGAGGCATGGATCTCGGAGGAATTCAACACATGTGATCAGTAGACCATGTATATGTCTATAAACAATTTTTGGAATCAAGCACACAGACCTTCTTAATTCATTTGGCTCACTTCCCTGACCCAAAAAAGCACACCGTACTATATGCCCCTACCCTCCTCTTTGAAGAGGTTGAGCGGTGTCATATTTCTACTGGGGCTGCTTATTATGAGGGGTTCCCACCATCCCTGTGCTGTGCTGACTTCCTCCTGGGTGTTCTTATTATGAGGGGCTCCCACCATCCCTGTGCTGTGCTGACTTCCTCCTGGGGGTTCTTATTATGAGGGGATCACACCATCCCTGTGCTGTGCTGACTTCCTCCTGGGGCTGCTTACGGTGCTGCTGTCAGCGCTGTATGTCACGGAGCTGCTGTCAGCGCTGTATGTCACGGAGCTGCTGTCAGCGCTGTATGTCACGGAGCTGCTGTCAGCGCTGTATGTCACGGAGCTGCTGTCAGCGCTGTATGTCACGGAGCTGCTGTCAGCGCTGTATGTCACGGAGCTGCTGTCAGCGCTGTATGTCACGGAGCTGCTGTCAGCGCTGTATGTCACGGTGCTGCTGTCAGCGCTGTATGTCACGGAGCTGCTGTCAGCGCTGTATGTCACGGAGCTGCTGTCAGTGCTGTATGTCACGGAGCTGCTGTCAGCGCTGTATGTCACGGAGCTGCTGTCAGCGCTGTATGTCACGGAGCTGCTGTCAGCGCTGTATGTCACGGTGCTGCTGTCAGCGCTGTATGTCACGGAGCTGCTGTCAGCGCTGTATGTCACGGAGCTGCTGTCAGTGCTGTATGTCACGGAGCTGCTGTCAGCGCTGTATGTCACGGAGCTGCTGTCAGCGCTGTATGTCACGGAGCTGCTGTCAGCGCTGTATGTCACGGTGCTGCTGTCAGCGCTGTATGTCACGGAGCTGCTGTCAGCGCTGTATGTCACGGAGCTGCTGTCAGCGCTGTATGTCACGGAGCTGCTGTCAGCGCTGTATGTCACGGAGCTGCTGTCAGCGCTGTATGTCACGGAGCTGCTGTCAGCGCTGTATGTCACGGTGCTGATGTCAGTGCTCTGTATTACGGTGCTGCTGTCAGTGCTCTGTATCTCCTGCACCCTCTTGTTTGCCTACCCTGGTCCCTGACCTTCCCTCTCCTCCATTGCCTTCATTAGCTCCATAGTCCTGAATTGTCAGAACAATTTCCCAAATAAAAAAAAAATGCTTGTAGTTATCGATCCCAAATTCACCTCATACATGTATTATGCTATTGTCCAGGTGGTGGGACTACGTGCTACCCCCTAATAATTACCCCGTGGCCGCAAATTCGACCTAAAGGTTTGCGAAATTCGCCTCCCATTGAAGTCAATGGAGCCCGCGGCGAACGGTCGTTTTCGCGAACGTTTGTGCCCGTTCGCGTTTCGCGTTCGCGAAACGTCCCGTCGGAAGTTCGTCCATCACTATTCATAAACGATATAGAGGTTGGAATGGATAGTTCAACTTCAGTACTTGCTGATGATACAAAGCTAAGTAGTACAATAACATCACAAAAGGATCTAACAACTTTACAACAATATGTCAGTAAAATAGAAGGTGGGCATTCAAATGGCGGATGAGGATTCGATATGAAGTAATGTACTTGAGGGCTAAAATATAAATGCAAGTTACTCCCTATGGGAAGAACCTCTGGGGGAATCGAAGATGGAAAAAGATCTGGGGGTCCTTGTAGATGACAAACTCAGCTATAGCATGCAATGCCCAGCTGCAGCAAGAAGGGCCAGCAGACTATTAGCATGCATTTAAAATGGCATTTACTCAAGTGATACCACTATAAAACTCTGGTTTGACCACATCTTGAGTATGCTGTCCAGTTTTGGTACCAAACTTCAGAAAGGATGTACTGGAGGAAGTTCAGATACGGGCAACAAAGCTAATAAAGGGTTTGAATGACCTCAGTTTAAAAAGAAGCACCTATCCAAAAGGTCAAATTGTCTCAATCCCAAGCAGATACAGTGCCTTGAAAAAGTATTCACACCCCTTGAAATTTTCCACATTTTGTCATGTTACAGCCAAAAATGTAAATGTATTTTATTGGTGTGAAGTGGGAGGAAAATGATAAATGGTTTTCAAAATTTGAAAAGTGTGGCGTACATTTGTATTCAGCCCCCTTTTACTCTGATACCCCTAACTAAAATCTAATGGAACTAATTGCCTTCAGAAATCACTTAATTAGTAAGTGGAGTCCACCTGTGTGTAATTTAATCTCAGTATAAATACAGCTGTTCTGTGTAGCCCTCAGAGGTTCGTTAGTGAACCTTAGTGAACAAACAGCATCATGAAGGCCAAGGAACACAGCACAAGAATAAAGTTGTGGAGAAGTTTAAGGAAGGGTTATGTTATAAAAAAAATATCCCAATCTTTGAACATCTCATGATGCACTGTTCAATCCATCATCTGAAAATGGAAAGAGTATGGCACAAATACAAACCTAGGACGTGGCCATCGACCTAAACTGACAGGTCGGGCAAGGAGAGCATTAATCAGAGAACCAGCCAAGAGGCCCATGGTATCTCTGGAGGAGATGCAGAGATCCACAGCTCAGGTGGGAGAATCTGTCCACAGGACTATTAGTTGTGCACACCACAAATCTGGCCTTTATGGAAGAGTGGCAAGAAGAAAGCCATTGTTGAAAGAAAGCCATTAAAAGTCCAATTTGCAGTTTGTGAGAAGCCACAGCGCCTAGAGGCGATTCAGTTCGCATTGTGCGTTATACAAGTATTTCATTCATTCATGTGGGGGACACAGCAAACATGTGGAAGGAGGTGCTCTGGTAAGATGAGACCAAAATGTAACTTTTTGGCCAAAAAGCAAAACGCTATGTGTGCGTAAAACTAACACTGCACATCACCCTGAAACACGGTGATGGCAGCAGGACCGTCTTTAACGCAGGGCAAACGAGGCACCTGCCCTGGGACAAATCTTTGTTGGTGGGCCCAAAACATTGAGCCTGTGCTACCCGTGAACTAGGGCCCGATGAAGCTTTGCAGAGTACACAGAGAACACAGGAGACTGTATTTCCGAGCTGGCCAGCAGAGGGGGGGGGGGTCCAGGAGCTCCACTAACACTCTGACCACACCCTATGCAACCTGTATGCTCGGAACACAGCAGAGCTGTAGTGAATGCAGTGATTGGAGTGGGAGCGTCAGTGGAGCGTCAGTGGAGCTTCAGGCCCTGCCCCTCTTTACTGGCTGAGGAATACAGAGAGGCAGGGCCAGGAGCTCCACTGATGCTCTAACGCCACCCTGTATGCTCAGGGTGGAGCAGTTGTAGTGAGAGCAGAGAGTAGAAGCCCCGTCTCCGGACCTCTGAATGTATGCAGTGATCTTGGCTGGCCAGGTATGTCCTTTCACCCATAAAATGCCTGACTGCTGAAACCCTGAGCTGCATTATTCAACTGTAAACCTGTGCATTGCTGAAAGTTCTCTGACCCTCTCATGTATAATTTCTGCAGTCTGTCACCTGAAGCATGTCTGCAGTCTGTGATTGTCACCTGTAGCATATCCGCAGTCTCTGATTGTCTCCCATAGCATGTCCACAGTCTCTGATTGTCACATGTAGCATGTCCACAGTCTCTGATTGTCAGCTGTAGCATGTCCACAGTCTCTGATTGTCACCTGTAGCATGTCCGCAATCTCTGATTGTCTCCTGTAGCATGTCTGCAGTCTCTGATTGTCACCTGTAGCATGTCCGCAGTCTCTGATTGTCTCCTGTAGTATGTCTGCAGTCTCTGATTGTCACCTGTAGCATGTCCGCAGTCTCTGGTCATCTCCTGCAGTATATTTGCAGTCTCTGATGCTCTCATGCAGTATATTTGCAGTCTCTGACCATCTCCTGTAGTATTTGTATTAATGTGCCGCTTTACTTGCTCAATTATTTGGGATTGCTCCACTTCTCAGTGAGTGGTAACAATGTGCATTAACCTCTAGCAACCAATCAGTGAACAGTAGTGATCTGCTGTAATCTCTAGAAACCAATCAGTGAGTGGTAATGATGTGATGTAACCTCTAGCAACCAATCAGCGGGCTCTAATAATGGGCGGTACCCTCTAGCAACCAATTGCCAAGCAGAAATGATGTGTTGTAACCTCTAGCAACCAGCCAGTGATCAGTAAGGATAGGCTGTAACCTCTGGCAACCAATTGCAATCGCCGCATGATCTGCAGCAGTAAACTGATTCTGAGTGCGCCTGCTATTTTTCTCTCAGAATGGGAGGTCCAAGAAAAAAAGAAAATTATTTATTTCATTAAAAACATGTAATCTTACATAAATACATACAATTGGCCAAAAGTGGCCAAATATTTCCAACCTGTAGTTTATGATATATGATCTCAGATGAGTGAGCCACTGTGCATCAATGGTGCGCTTCCTCAGGACACACATAGGGGTAAGTGTAAAAACAACAGGTCTTACTGGATGTGAATACGCACGTTTATAAAAGAAACAGTAATGGCCAAGCAAAATATGCCCAAAATCATCTGATACAATCAGAGACTTGAAATTAAGAGAAGAAATATTTACTGGGCACATTTAAGTTGCAATGGAGGCATAGAACTACATACAAGAAGATCTCTGGACATAGGCAATTATTGACTGAAGAAAACAGCAAACAGATAGTGATATCTTGATATTAGATGGAAGGCTTTCGTTGGAGGGTCATTACACACAGAAGGATTATCAGAGCTATAACTCACACATCCCCAGACCTACCAAGGCTATTAAAATGCATCACAAAGGTGCATTCTTTTCTCAGCCATTCCTGTTGCTCCTGTGTCTACCCAGGAAGACTTTATGAACATGCATTTTTACACTTACCCTTATGCATTTAATTACATTTTGGTCACTGTTGTATATGTAATTTTCTTTTTTTCTTTATGTACAATAAAATCTGAATTTTTTTTATCAAATTGTTGTCCAATCTGCCTTTAAAGTACGACTTAGTGGGTTCTCTTCAACTTGCAGCTGTAATTGCAGTGAAAGGCGGTTCTACAAATTCAGGGAGGCTGAATACAAATGCACGTTACACTTTTTAGATATTTATTTTTAAAAATGTTGAAAACCGTTTTATCATTTTCCATCCACTTCACAATAATGCGCCACTTTGTGTTAAAATCCCAATAAAATACATTTATGTTTTGGTTGTAACATGTCAAAATGTGAAAACTTTCAAGGGGTATAAATACTTTTTCAAGACACCGTACTTGTGAAACACAATAGCCCCTGGGATTTTAAAGGAAGTCAACATATAATTTATTTCACATGGTATATTGTATATTTAACATCAATCATTTATTATGAGCAGCAATAACAAGAGATTAAAAAACAGAAATTGCACCAATGCAGAATGTATACATTAGAGAAGAGTGCCTCTTGGTCAATAAATGCATATTGTTTCATACAGATATATATTCCGTGGTTATTGAGTCAACATCCAGAAAATGTAGAGCATCTTATACTCAACACGTTTCATAAAACACAGTTCACTTCTTCAGGAATCTGATGCTACCAACAGGGTTCCTTAAGTTCAATATCCATAGTGGTTCACCTAAAGCAAAAAAGGGTGAGTTTTACATCCACCCCATCCTGAAAGCCACAAGAGAGAGGTCTATTCCGGGGGCTGTGGATTCAGGGGAGCCAGCCTACATGCAATCAAGAGGGGACATGGGGAGAACAAGACAGGAAACAAGACCAGAGTGGATAAACAGGTGCCAACAAAAGAAGTTATCCAATCAGACAGTGCCTAGACATAGCCTTCAGTCAGCTGAGTGATTCAAATTATTTTTTTTTTACAGTATTTAGTTCCTAAAGGGACAAAGCACATTTGTGTGCAGGGTCTTACTGTGCCCATGCACCTGGGGTAACAGCTCGCCTGAAGCCGTGCTCACCAGTGCCAACTATAATTAAGGCAGTCCCCAATTTAGAGTTGAGCCACTTGTGTGCAGCAATAATGGAACAAAAGGAAGTTCAAGACCCAGTGCCCCACCCTTTGGGCTCCTTCTGCTAATCTTGTGTTAGTATAAGTTTGGTTAGAGATGATTTGCGCTTTTCAGACTCTGCTTTTCAGTGCGTGCAGTTAGTTCGTATCTGTTTTTTCAGTGCATTCTGGTCTGCCCATTGCTGATTTTCAGCTCGTTCTTCACAGGCCTTGCTGTTCTTCAGTTCATTCTGACCAGCTGACCGTTTTGAAGCCAAGTACATGCTCATTGTAGAGTTTGTGCTGTGCGGGGGCTTGGTGTTGGGGTTTTAGCTTTGACACAAGCCCAGTCCGTGAACAGGGTGGGGAGGAGTTCATGGTCGAAGAATTGGTTGCTCCAACATGGCTAATTCTCTCATATGGCCTTGCTCCGTGAGATCCGTGAGAATGATCCTGATGATTTTAGGAATTATCTCCGGGTGACGGACACCATTTTTCACTGTTTGTTGGATTTGCCATCCCCTTATATCAGCAGGCAGGATACCTGCATGTGGCAAGCCATCACTCCGGAGCAGAGGCTCATTGCCCCGTTGTGGCACTTGGTGACTGGTAGAAGTCTACAGGACCTCAAGTTCTCTACAGACATCTCCCCCCAGGCACTGGGGATCATTATCCCAGAGACCTGTTCAGGTCCTTCAGAAGGACTATATTAAGGTAAGTTTTCTCCTTTAACATCACATTCTATGTATTTAATGTTTGCTAATATATTGTATGTCTTTCCTCATTCCCTAATTACCATGAATGTAATATGCTGTGAATGTCTCCTTTGTCCTCATGCATGCTGTAATCTTTAAATGCTCCTTTTTTGTCCTTCATGCATATTTGCCTTCACTAACCCCCCCCCAGCATGCTATCCTGGGTCCATATATGCCTATAGGCTAGTCACTTAACAATGTATTTTGTCAGCTCCATTGTAGTGCTTTACCCTAAACACCCCCTAAAATGTGTACAAAATTCAGATTGCCAGAGGCTTTTTTGGGGGGTCCCAAAATCATGTGCAACCCCCCCCCCCCAACTGCTAAATCAACCATACTAACCCATACACACTAGAACTACCTTTGTGGTCATATTTATGGATGAATTTCCCCAAAGCATGTAGTGAAAGGGCCTGCCTGAATACTTTCAGATGGTACTGTTTAAAGTTTTGTTCTCCTATTATTTTCTTGATAGGTAATTGCAGAATTAAAAAAAAGTGCTTCCATTTGTACAGTGTGTATTTATAATTTTGTATTATGACACTTCTTACCTGTCCAGTGGGCTGCCAATAGTGTAAGTAATGAGGGTTACCTGTCCAAAACATCCATATGTTGCCTCTGTTGGGCCCGACGCCAGACTTTCAGAAGTTCCAATGGAAGCGAGCCGCCCTGGCTTGCCCCCCCCAAAGTGCCCGCGACGTAAGAAAAAATGATGTACAATATTTTACGGGTAGGGGGGCCATTGCTTTGCCACCAAATTTTTAATAAATTTTATTTTTTCTCAGATAAAATCTTGATTTTCATTTACTGCTTGGGTTTATTTTTGATGACTCCTAAGTTCACCTAGTGCACTTGTAGTGCCTAGTGGTTTTTCCATTATTAAATAATACCCATTGTCACTGTATAAACACCAACTTTACACAAAAACTGGTATTGATCATTGAATGAAGCCACACATTGTTGAGTATACAATTTTTTATTCTGTGCACATTCACATGTACGTTGTAAAACATATTTTTCATAAAAACACCAATTATTGGTTTATTTTTTTTATTACATTTTTTTTTTTGGGGGGTTATAAACAGGCATGTTTCAAAACATAACATACACAACTCAGGAACTTACAAAGTTCAACATTGAAACACTGAAGGCGATATCAGACATTATAGTGTCCAAAATGTCCTGATATTGCCTGTAAAAGCCAAATTTTGAAGATGCATACAAATTGGGAGTCCAAATGGATAATGTCAACATGTGCTATCTCCCATCATGGGGGATCAATGGACGTGTTTTGGGGGTGCAACCCCTTCCTCTTACCTACTGGAGTCATTAGGAAGGGGTTTCACCCACAAAACGCATACATTGAGATCCCCTGATGGCAGATAGCACATGTTGACACACTGTGTGCATCTTCAAAATTTGGCTTTTAAAATGTACAAATATTAAAAATATAATCTGGTCATCTAAAAAGAAAATAAAGAACATGATCGATTTTGTTTTAGGGAAAAGGGGTTTATATTCTCCCCAAAACATTGATCATGTTCTTCATTTCCTGCTGCATGATGTCAAGGAAATTGAGCATTGCATCTATCTCCCCATTCCACGCCATGAGTTTGATAATGAGGGTTTGGGAGCTGGCCCTAGTAAAAGGTCCCGCCACTTCCCCTTCCACAACCAAACATCACTTAACCACTTGCCGCCCGCCCTATAGGCAATTGACGGTGGCAAAGTGGTTGCATAATCCTGATCGGACGTCATATGACGTGATCAGGATTATGAGCCGCTGCGCGCCCCCGGGGGCGCGCATCGCGGCGATCGTTGTTGCGGGGTGTCAGTCTGACACCCGGCAACTACGATCTCGGTAAAGAGTCTCCGACGGAGACTCTTTACCATGTGATCAGTCGTGTCCAATCACGGCTGATCACAGTGTAAATAGGAAGAGCCGGTGATCGGCTTTTCCTCACTCGCGTCTGTCAGACGCGAGTAGAGAAGAGCCGATCGGCTGCTCCTCTGACAGGGGGGGTCTGTGCTGATCGATTATCAGCACAGCCCCCCCCCGAGGATGCCCACACTGGACCACCAGGGACACCACCAGACCACCAGGGATGCCCAGCAAAAGGTAATCCTCCCTAGACCACCGGGGATGCCATTCAGTGCCACAATGGATGCCAATCAGTGCCCATAATGGATGCCAATCAGTGCCCACAATGGGCATCACTGATTGGCATGCATTATTGTTTGGCACTGATTGGCATCCATTAGTACAGTATAACAATACGATGCCGCCTATGAGTGCCCACCTGTGCCGCCTATCAGTGCCCACCTGTGCCACCTATCAGTGCCCATCCGTGCCACCTATCAGTGCCCACCCATGCCCATCTGTGCCGCCCATCCATGCCCATCTGTGCCGCCCATCCATGCCAATCCGTGCCAGCTATCAGTGCCAATTTGTGCCACCTATCAGTGCCCATCCGTGTCGCCCATCAGTGCCGCCTATCAGTGCCCATCAGTGCCACCTATCAGTGCCACATATCTGTGTCCATCAGTGCCACTTCATTGGTGCCACATCACTGGTGCCCATCAGTGCCGCCTTATCTGTGCCCATCAGTGTAGCCCCATCAGTGCCCATCAGTGAAGGAGAAAACGTACTTATTTACAAAGTTTTGAAACTGAAACAAAAAAAAACATATTTTTTTTCAAAATTTTCGGTATTTTTTTATTTGTAGCGCAAAAAATAAAAACCGTAGAGGTGATCAAATACCACCAAAAGAAAGCTCTATTTGTGGGAAAAAAATGATAAACATTTCATTTGGGTACAGTGTAGCACGACGCGCAATTGTCATTCAAAGTGCGACAGCACTGAAAGCTCAAAATTGGTCTGGGCAGGAAGGTGTTTAAGTGCCCTGTATTGAAGTGGTTAAAATTGATGAAAAAACATGTATTTAGAAATATGCAAGCATACATATATTACCCGAAGCTGAGGTGTCAGACACACACCTGGTGAGGTGCTCATGTCACCCACTTCCTCCACCTCTCCTTCCTCCACATCCTTAGGGGGGCTTGGGCTTACTTCACAATCAGGCTGGCGTGGTCAGGGGTCCCTGGGATCCTGTTGTCTGAGTCTTTTCTCCCCTATGAGAATGAAACAAAAGTTATACTTAGCACACAGATATTTGAGTCCAGAAATAGGAATATGAAACATTGCTTTGAAGTGGTGTAAAATTGTCTGTTTGGGAAGAGATTCAAGTTGAAGACATGATTAAAATTCCCTTTTTACCATGCTGCAATACTTACCTTTTTTGGGCAAGTTTCACAGATGGAGTCACCCCAAGTATTCACTGGAGCACCTGTGTGGGTTACCCTAAAAAATGTGCTTTGGTGTCCCACACTAGTGTTCCTGAGTCCAGATGTGTAAACAGCTGCTGAGTGTCCTCTCCTTACATTCCACTGAATCAAGTGTGCAATTCATTCAAGTTTCAAAGACATCTAGACAACAATGTCCTAAACTTATTTTAATAAGACAAATTAGCATGGCCAAAATGTAGTTAAAACCCTGTATCAGCTAAATACATTGTATTTATTTGCAAACGAACAATGTTTTCATACGAACAATGTTTACTACAAACGATTACTGTGCCCACGAACATGAAAGTAGCCATTTCAAACTGTACAACGAAAAGCACATGGAGCAAAATGCAAGTTAATAATCATAATAGGAAAAAACAACAAGTACTTTTGAAGTACCTTCTTTATTCTTCAATACTGATCCGGCTCCCTCAGTTTAAGGTCGGACCAGCGCTTTCTTAATTGGTCTTTAGACCGTCGTACCCAAAAATTCTGCTCCAGAGTGTTCACAACTGATGTCATGATTTGGTCCTTGCGCAAATTGGGTTGGTTGTACGGACCATGTTTCCCATCATAATCCTCCCTCCACAAGATGTCCACCATCTCCACCATTTCTTCAAAGGCCATGTTGGTGGCCTTAAATCTCCTTCTCCTGGATCTGGACATTTGGGTCTCCGGGCTTTCCTCCTTGCTAGATGGAAAAATAGCAACCACCTGTGTCTCCGCCATGTTGCTCCTACTTCTCATTGAAAAGAGAAGGGGCGAGGAATATTCTTAAAAAAGAACGTCAGGGGCAGGTGACGCGGGTGTAGTTTCATGCATGCGCAGTGTCTAAAAAGCTAACACGTGTGTGTTGTAACTACATTCTGTGTGCGGAAGAAGGAACAGAAACAACAAACATAATAACAAAGGTAACTTTTTTTAATTATTCCCGATTTATATAGCGCCAACAGTTTACGCAGTGCTTGACAATGTATAGGGGGGACAACATTACAGTACAGTTCAATACAAAGGGTACAGGAGGGCCCTGCTAGTAGAGCCTACATTCTAAAGGGAGGGGGTGGTGGTACAAAAGGTAATAGATGCAGGGAATGATTTGATGGGGGTGGCTTGAGGACAGTTGTTAGGTGGGTGTGGAATAGGCTTCCCTGAATAAATGAGTTTTCAGGGATCTCCTAAAGGTGGACAGGGTAGGGGCTGATCAGACATACTGGGGCAGTGCGTTCCAGAGGATGGGAGAGGCTCTGAAGAAGTCCTGAAGGCAAGCATGGGAGGAGGTAACAAGGGAGCTAGAGAGCAGGAGGTCCTGGGAGGAGCGGAGAAGACGATTTGGGCGATATCTGCAGATGAGGTTGGTGATGTAGATGGGGGGCGATGTTGTGAATGGCTTTGTATGTTATGGTTAGCATTTTGAATTTTACACGGTGGTGTAGGGGAAGCCAGTGAAGGGATTGGCAGAGAGGAGCAGTAGTCATGGATCAGTTAGTGAGGTGTATTAGCCTAGCAGCAGTAATCATAATAGACTGAAGGGAGGATAGCCTTTAAGGAGAGAGTTGCAGTTGTCAAGGCAGAAAATAATCAAGGAGTGAATAAGGAGTGAATAAGTTGCTTTGTGGTGTCATTAGTCAGGAAGGGTCAAATTCTGGAGATGTTGGGACATGAGTGGCCAAATGACGGATGACGTCCCCCTATGTATGTACGCCCATCCTCCTTCTCCTCCTGCCACAAGTCCACCTCCAGAGCCACAGCCTGCATGAAAGGCTGCAGGGAAGGGTGCAGGCCAGCGTATAGGGAAGGTTGCAGTGACAAGAAGAAAGTGATTGCCTGGGTTCAGTCTGGTCTGACAGAACACGCAGCCTGTTGTAGTACCACAACCTGGGGACATATATGTCATCTGCTGCTGTTTGTGATCTTTGGGAGTCCTGGACCAGATTGAGCTCCCTTTTATATGGCCTTCTCAAGCTAACATTTTTTTCTATCCACAGAGTTGATGTCTGCTCCGGGGGCCAAAGGCTTCGCAAATTCCAGCAGTTTCTCCAGCGTTGCCTTCCCTCTTTATTTTGTTATTAGGAGCCAGAATAAATGGATTTTTAATTTATGAAAATACTTGCCTATGTGTTTTTATTAAAATAGGACAGTTTGTTTATGAGTAGGCAGGTACATTTCAAAAATACAATGTCAAATTAACAAGGGACACCAACACCAAACAACCTCCTTGAGGTTTACAAATACAAAATAATAATGGTGTTGTGGAAATGTGACATACAAAATAAAACAAAATATGGAGATGACTATAAAATAATAAAAATAAAAAATAAACAACAGGAGATCTTGATTTAAAAAAAATACTATAAAAAAAATAAAAATAAGCATTATTATGGAGATCTGGCTTTAAAAACAAAAAAGATTATTCATGAGATCATGAGAAATAATAAAAAAATGTTTGTGAGAACATATATCAGCAGCAAAACAACTTAATTCTTCTAGCATTATAAAGAAAAAGAGAACACACTGCATTGAAAGATTTATAAATTATCTGTGTGCCATCCCAATTACAAACGGTAGTTTTAGCAGACCGAGCGGCTACGTCTCCTACTTGATTCTGAGTATACGTGGGTTTTTTGCGCGTCGGAATTGCTGATTGCATTTTCGGATAGGGACTTTTCCCAACCGAAAAATTGAGAACATGCTCTCAATCTTTTGCTGGCTGGAATTCGGCCAGCAAAAGTCCGATGGAGCATACACATGGTCGCATTTCCTGCCAAAAAACTCTCACCAATCTTTTGCGGGCCAAAATGCTGATCGTGTGTACGATGTTTGGTCCCATGTCACTACACAGTTGTAGTGATGTATGTTGCATTTGGAGGGACGTGCAGAGCCTTCGCCCACTCCACCAGTCTAGCGTATCTCTGTTACCTCACTCTCAGTATCAGAAAGGAGTCCCACCAAGCACAAAGCAGGCCTCATAAGTTCTCATTAACTCTTTCCTTCCAATACCTCATGATCAGGTCTTAGATCTCTGTAACGCTAGAGCACTGACCGCCTCGCTATCAGAGGACCCTAACCAGGCACTAAGCCAAATGACAGGTTGCTGCAGCTGTTCCTTTTGGTTACCCATGGCAACTACCTCCTCTTCTTGAGAGTTAACCTCTTGTAATGATGTTACTCATACCCCATAGTGCTTTTGCAGACCCATATTCTTAGGAATACGCCAAGACCCAACATGCACACCGTTGAAGAACTTCAGACCAGGCTCAAGGCTGTTGAAACAACTTTTACTGAAAACTTGGCACAACATGTATAACATGAATAAATGTCTTTTTCCCAACTAAACCTAAGTGTGGCTGCGCCAGCATACCTGAACAGGTGAAGGGGAATGTGTATATTTAGCAAAACTTGAATGGAGATGTCCATGGTCTTGAGTGTCCTGATTAGTTGCCATTAGTGATGGACGAACTTCTGACGGGACGTTTCGTGAACGCGGACCGCGAACGCGGCCGATAGTTCGCAAACCGGAACGTTCGCGGCGGGCCCCATTGACTTCAATGGGAGGCGAACTTCGCAAACCTACAGGTCAAATTTGCAGCCACAAAATAATTAATAGCTGTGCAAACATAGTCCCACCACATGGCCAATGACATAACACATGTATGAGGTGAATCTGGGATCGACAACTACAAGCATTCTTTTTTAATATAGCGATACCCTCAGTTAAGAGGGCCGCAAGTTTGGTTTGGGCCCTGAGCACAGCTCCGCCAACCCCCCCCCCCCCCCCCGGCAATCTGCTCTACCCACTCCGGCACAGTTAGTATCTAGCAATACACATTAAATCACTTATACTCTAAATATGTGTGTGCGTGGGTGGATAACTCAAGCTCATAGACAATCTTTGAAAGTATATATCTGACTTTACTTGTTGTTTTATAAAAGGAATAACATGAATCGAACATTTGGTTTGCAACACATAAGCAGGTCCCTGCAGTAACCAGTAATAAAGATAAACAGAGTAATCAGCATAATAAAGTATTGCTATGCAACTCTAGCGCTGCCCTTTTTCAGCTACTTCCCCGCATGGGTAAACTAACACCCAGCACTATCTACCTATGCAGTCAGGCCTGACTGATCTAGATGGAAGTCCAGTGAAACAATATTCGCTAGCAATCTTTCGGTGGTGCACTTGAAGAACAACTTTGTAATCCAAACGAATAATAAAGATAAAGTATCTGTCTTTAAACAGCTCTCACCACCCGGACAGGTCCAAGTCCGTTTTTCTCCGCCGATTCGTCTAGGAACAGGAATCCACCAACCTCCGAGTCTTCAATCCTTCTGGTGTACTGCAGCAAGGATGAGAAAATGTCTCTCAGGTGCAGCTAGGCTGGCAAAGGGCTCTTTGGAAAAGAGCACAAGGCCCAGGCTTCAGGCCTTGTGCCTCCAGCAGTTCAGCACAAAACCTCCTCTTGCTAGGAGAGGGGGGGTGTCCAAAGAGAAAGAACTAGGCCTCTCCCCCTCCTTATATGCCCTCCCCCATGAGTCTCTGGGGCATAACTCCAAACATCCTGGGAACCAGCGGGGTTCTGGGAACAGTAGTTTTATAGTCCTTAAAGAGACCCCTCTACACACCCCCCCACTTAAACTCTTTGGTCCCCAAAGATAAACTTTTAACACATATCCTGTACCAATTTTGAAAGTGCTGGGTATGATGTTGGTACAGGGAATTTCCACCAGAACTCAGAGGTGGGATTCCCTGTCCCACAGGTCACACTGGCATGAGTGGCCTGCCTAACTGTGCCAGAGAGTGAGCTGGGGTTGCCCTCCACCAAATGGTCAGTGGAGGGATTAGAGCGTTCAGCACTTCTTCTAGCAGTCACAACAGAGTCCTCAGAGCTCTCCCCCATTTGAGAGTAGGTTAGCTTCTTGGGGGGTCTCACAACTCGGCGAGCTCTCTGTTCTCTTGGGACTTCAGGCTCTGGTGCCACAGGCTCTACTTCAGGAACACACTCTGACAGCATCACTGGTTCTGGAACATCGGTCCTTTCCTCTTCTGAGTGAATGCTAGGGATATCTTCCCAGCCTTCAGGCACACCACTAGATGGAATGAACTCTGTAGCTTCTGGGTTCAGCGTCCCATCCTGTGTATCCTCAGTAGGTGGGAGATCTATGGCGGAATTTCCTGGAGTTGATGAAGGCCACAGCCACTCAAGCTCTCCTCTTCCACCTTCACCTCGTTGGGAATCTTGTCCATCTCTAACCCGGGAGGTCTGAGACCGAGTGCTAGGTCCCGGGGTATCCAGAATGGAAACAGAATCTGGTGGATTTCTCACTGGAGGTATTCTGACTGCTTCAGTAAGCGGGAGCAAATGATTCCTGTGCCAAGTCTTCAAGGGCCCCACTTTCCCCTCTGGTTTTAACTTATACACAGGCAATCCAGGTAGCTTTCTGCAAATGACATAGGGCTCCGATCTCCATCTATCAGCAAGCTTGTGCTTCCCAGGGATCCCCAGGTTGCGTAGCAGTGCACGGTCCCCAGGCTGCAGGTCTTGCACTCGAACTTTCAGATCGAAGTTCCTCTTGTTGCGGGCTCCCCTTTGGTCCGAGGCCTCCTGAGCTCTTTCATGGGCCACTTTCAAATTGTGTCTAAGTCGGTCCACATATCCCTTGTGGGAGGTAGCAGAGGCATGGTCTAGGGAAATGCCAAAGGCCAGATCCACCGGCAATCTTGCTTCTCTCCCAAACATGAGTCGGTAGGGGCAGTAACCCGTCACATCACTTGTGGTGCAGTTGTAAGCGTGCACCAAAGCTGATATGTGTTGGCTCCAGTGTTGCTTCTTCTCTGTCTCTAGAGTTCCAAGCATGTTTAGTAAGGTCCGAATAAACCTCTCAGGTTGGGCATCTCCTTGTGGATGATAAGGTGTAGTCCTGGTCTTCTCTACTCCCAATGAGTCCAGTAGGTTCCGGATCAGACGACTCTCAAAGTCCCTTCCTTGGTCTGAGTGGATTCTCTGTGGTAATCCATAGTGGACAAAGTATTTTTCCATGAGCACCTTGGCCACAGTGGAGGCCTTTTGGTCTTTGGTGGGGAAAGCCTGGGCATAACGGGTGAAATGATCAGTTACCACCAGAACATTTCCCAATCCACTCAAATCGGGTTCGAGGCAGAGAAAGTCAATGCACACCAGATCCATTGGACCCTGACTCTGTAGGTGGCCTATTGGGGCAGCTTGATGGGGTAGAGTCTTCCTCTGGATGCATCGTGCACAAGAACGGCAATATTCCTCCACTTCTGCCCTCATACAGGGCCAATAGAACCGGCTTCTGACAAGCTGGAAAGTTCTCTCCACCCCTAGATGGCCATGCTGGTCATGTAAGGCAATTAGTACCGTCTCTCGGTGCTTCTCTGGGAGAAACAACTGCCACTTATCTTCTGAGTTATCAGAGGGGCCCCTTCGGTAGACCACTCCCTGATGTACTTGTAGCTTATCCAACTCTTTCCTCAGCAGGCAAGCCTCCTTGGAAGGGTGATGTCGAAGTCCCTCTGGATTCTCGTTCTCCAAAGCTTCAAGGACCAATCTCTCCATGGGGTCTTCCAATTGGTCATAGCTCAGCTCCTTTCTGGACAGCTTTGGCAGGAGTTCCTCTGCTAGTTGAGTTACCCCACAGTAGGGTTGAGGGACTCCCACTGCGGTGACTCCTATCTCCTCTGCTCTGGAGCCCCCTCTTGCTTGAAACTCAGCACCCTGACAGAGTGCTCGCACTCCTTCCGGTGCTACCTGGGTCCAGTCTTCCCAGTCATTGACCATGACATGAGATCTTCGGGACAGGGCATCTGCATCCCTATTTCCAGCCCCTGGTCTGTACTTTAGACTGAAGTTGAATCCGGATAATGCAGCCAACCATCTGTGTCCGGTTGCATCTAACTTTGCAGTAGTGAAGAGGTAGGTCAGAGGATTGTTATCTGTCTTTACGGTAAACTCCGCCCCATAGAGATAGTCCTTCAGTTTGTCTACTACTGCCCATTTGAGGGCCAAGAACTCCAATTTATGAGTGGGGTAGTTCTTCTCCGAGGGAGTCAGGCTCCGGCTCACATAGGCCACTGGTCGCAGCTGCTCTTCATACTCTTGATAGAGCACTCCGCCTAGGCCCTCATGACTGGCATCGACATGTAGCTCATATGGTCTGGTGGGGTCGGCATAGGCCAGGACTGGGGCCTTGGTAAGGCTCCTCTTCAAGGTTCGGAAAGCCTCTTCACACCTTGGGTTCCACTGATCTTGAACCGACTCACCGGCCCTCCTAGGTCCCAAGCCATCCTCTTCTCCTTCAGTCTTGAGCAATTCGTTTAGTGGCCTGGCAAACCCATCCACAAATCTTCTATAATAGGAGCAGAACCCCAGGAAAGATCTGAGCTCTGTGACTGTTGTCGGTCTTGGCCAAGAGGTAACTGCCTCCAACTTCTCAGGGTCTGTAGCCACTCCCCTTTCAGACACTATGTGTCCCAGATAGTTCACAGAGGATTGGTAAAACCGGCACTTCTCGGGAGAAAGCTTGAGTCCCTCTTCACTGAGTCTTCTCAACACCTTCTCCAACCTGGCCTCATGTTCTTCCAAAGTCTTCCCGAAGACAATGACATCGTCCAAGTACACAAGGACTTCTATGAGGTTCATGTCTCCAACGGTCTTCTCCATGAGGCGTTGAAAGGTAGCAGGGGCTCCAGACAGGCCCTGAGGCATTCTGTTGAATTCAAAGAATCCCACTGGGGTTATGAAAGCTGTCTTCTCTCGGTCTTCCTGGTGCATGGGGATTTGGTAGTACCCACTCTTGAGGTCCATTACACTGAACCACTTGGCACCAGACAAACTCTGTAGGGCATCCTCTATTCTCGGTGTGGTATACTGGTCAGGGATGGTCCTCCTGTTGAGAGTCCTGTAGTCGATACAAAGCCTCAACGACCCATTCTTTTTCCTGACCACCACTATGGGGGAGGCATAGGGACTTCTAGACTCCCGAATCACACCCGTCTTCTTCAACTCCGCAAGCTGCTCCCACAGATCCTCCAGATCAGCTAGAGGGATACGCCTAACCCTTTCCCTGAAGGGTTTGTCTTCGTGGAGGCGGATTCGGTGGGTGGCACTCCTGGCACATCCCACATCAAACTCATCCTTTGAGAAAATCCTCTCCCATCTAGTCAGCTGGGCCTTGGCTCTCTCCTTCCAGGCTCCAGGTAGGTCCGGGTTCTCCATGGAAAGTTTTTCCCAAACATCTCCTCCTTCACCCGTTCCTTTTACTTCTGACCAGCTGACTGGGGCCGCAGGACTCACCTGTCCCAACAGCATCCTGGCAGGGATCTCTATGGGTCTCTCCGTAGGGTTTCTCACACTCACTGGGACTCTTCCTCGAGCCTTCTTCAGGGCCTTGATTGGAATCACTTCTGGTATCAATTCCAGGCCTGAGTGGTCCTCCCTTGGATCGGACTCCAGCATGACAAAGGGGCCAGGCTGCTCCCAGGTAAGCTTCACCATCGCCCTGAGGCAGGCTACCTCTCCGGGCTGCAGCACCACTCCTTCTCTCCCAAGTCTCCACACCTTCCCTATCCCCTCTCCTGGGGTATTCTGCTCTAGGACCAACCGTTGGTAGGCTGTCTTCAGCATGGGATGGATATTGGGATCTTGATGGTTTACCGTCTTCACTAGGGGGGTCAGAAGTCTTCGCACCAGATCCGTATTGGTCCCTATGATGAGGGACATCTTTCTGACCCCGGGCGGTCTAGGACACACAACTGCCAGGGTGTCAAACACCTCTGTTTTCCCCCCCACAGATGGATCGAAGGTCAGCTTTATGGGCAGGTAACCATCGTAGGGGAAACTCTGAGCTCCCAGGCCCCATATCTCCAGCTCTTCTATCTTCTGTATAGGCAAATGGCTCAAGTGCCTATCATAGAAGTCTCTGTACAACAAAGTCACTTGAGCTCCAGTGTCCAGGAGGGCCTTCGTGTAGACTCCTTCCACCTGGATGGAGACAGTGGGGGACGGGCCGACCAATTCTTCTGGGTAGGGCCGGGTTGAGGCCACCTTCTTCTGGGGACCCGTCTTCATCCAGTTGGTTTTTGACTTTATTCTTTTTTTTCGAGCCTGGTATGCATTGACCCTCCCCACAGTAATGGGAGTACAAACCCGCTGAGGGATGTTATTGTTTCTTATTTGTAGACATTCCTTCTGAGGGGTCTGGTTTTCTCTCTTTCTCTTCCTTCTATTCAGTTTGGAGTTCACTGAAAGGCATGGGCACCCGGTTGACTCCCTCACCGGGGCCCTCTGGAGTTTCCCGCCGGCTGGCGGTTATCTATCTTCTTCTTCTTGGGACTGGAACATCTACTGGCGAAGTGGCCACTGCCCCCGCAGTTGTAGCATAGCATCTCTTCTCGGTCCCGAGTGGGGCTTGGTGTTGGTGTATCTGGAAACAACTCCTTCCTAGGACTTGGTTTCTCGGCTCCCCCTTGACCTTTCGCCATCATAGCAGTCAACATCTCCATCACCTGGGACATCTGTAACTTCAAAGTGTCCACCTCCTTATCTCTAGCGGGAGAACTATTGCTACCGGTTGTTCGACGGGCTCGATGGGATGTTCTTCCCTTTTCTCTTCCAGTAGGGCCTCTTCCTCTCTGATCATTCGGATGAGGTCAGTGTACTCCAGATTCTTCCCATCCTGTCGGGCACGCAGTGTCCATGCAATAGGATCCATGGGTTGAGCTCCCCTCAGTACCTGTTGAGCACGGGCCTCATCTACTTTCCCTGGGCTGATCCCCTTCCTTAGGATCATCCTATGCAGGATTTTATCTAAACGTCCCATGTAGTCTGATAGTTTTTCACCTTTCTTCTGGTAGCAATGCTCTAACTGATAAGCAAGCTCAGAGATTTTCTCTGTCCCACCAAACACATTCTGAAATACATCTAGGTACTCCTGCGCATTACAGTCTGCCCTGCTCATCTTCAGGTTGGGTACGGCCTCTAGAGCAGGCCCTTTAGACTTTACACAATCCTCTGCTTCTTTCTGCACTCTGGAACTTCCCATTCCTCTAGTGCCTGAGTTGAGCTATCTAACCACTCTTCAAATCCCTCTTCTTCCGAAGGTACAGGTTTCCTCCCTGAAAACATCCGGAGTTTTCTGTACCCCGACATCGGGTAATCTGTGGGATCCTTCTTGCACTGGGCCACAATCTCCCCCAGGACAGCACACAGTTCTGCGCTAAGGGTGGCCGGTGCTGGTCTGAGACTCTCGGGTGAGGTACGGGCCGCAGCCTGCGGTTATCCCGTTGGCGATGGCTCCTCCTTTGTTGCGTGCGTCAACCTATAGGATCTGTTGTCTTGTGTCCGCACACAGTTGCGCTTGCAAGCCTCCGGCATCCTATCCCAGTATTCCACTAGCGCGTACTGATATGAGATGTCTGGGTCTGATTTTATCTCCATCACCCATGGTTCATGGTCTGGGGACACTGACTTCATTAACTCCTCTACGGTCTCAGTCGACCATTTCTCCCCTGGGAGGCTAATGACCACTGACTGACTTGGGTCGGCCTTAGCCGCTTCACACCACGCTCTGACTCCCTGTGGGTCCATGCCGGTACCTCTGGCGTGTTCACCGCTGTCTCAGAAATCCCGGATTTACGAGCCCCCACGTATAGCGATACCCTCACTTAAGAGGGCCGCAAGTTTGGTTTGGGCCCTAAGCACAGCTCCGCCAACCCCCCCCCGGCAATCTGCTCTACCCACTCTGGCACAGTTAGTATCTAGCAATACACATTAAATCACTTATACTCTAAATATGTGTGTGCGTGGGTGGATAACTCAAGCTCATAGACAATCTTTGAAAGTATATATCTGACTTTACTTGTTATTTTATAAAAGGAATAACATGAATCGAACATTTGGTTTGCAACACATAAGCAGGTTCCTGCAGTAACCAGTAATAAAGATAAACAGAGTAATCAGCATAATAAAGTATTGCTATGCAACTCTAGCGCTGCCCTTTTTCAGCTACTTCCCCGCATGGGTAAACTAACACCCAGCACTATCTACCTATGCAGTCAGGCCTGACTGATCTAGATGGAAGTCCAGTGAAACAATATTCGCTAGCAATCTTTCGGTGGTGCACTTGAAGAACAACTTTGTAATCCAAACGAATAATAAAGATAAAGTATCTGTCTTTAAACAGCTCTCACCACCCGGACAGGTCCACCAACCTCCGAGTCTTCAATCCTTCTGGTGTACTGCAGCAAGGATGAGAAAATGTCTCTCAGGTGCAGCTAGGCTGGCAAAGGGCTCTTTGGAAAAGAGCACAAGGCCCAGGCTTCAGGCCTTGTGCCTCCAGCAGTTCAGCACAAATCCTCCTCTTGCTAGGAGAGGGGGGGTGTCCAAAGAGAAAGAACTAGGCCTCTCCCCCTCCTTATATGCCCTCCCCCATGAGTCTCTGGGGCATAACTCCAAACATCCTGGGAACCAGCGGGGTTCTGGGAACAGTAGTTTTATAGTCCTTAAAGAGACCCCGCTACATTTATATGGGAAATTGTGTGACAATTCAGGACTATGGAGCGCATGAAGGCAATGGAGGAGAGGGAAGGTCAGGGTAGGCAAAGACGAGGGTGCAGGAGATGATCACCAGCAGCGTGACATACAGCAATGACACCTGCACCGTGATAGAGTCATCTGACAACAGCACCGTGATAGAGAGCACTGACATCAGCAGCGTGACATAAAGCACTAACACCAGCACCGTGAAATGCAGCACTGACAGCATCACCGTGATAGAGAGCACTGACATCAGCAGCATGACATACAGCAATGACACCTGCACCGTGATAGAGTGATCTGACAACAGCACCATGATAGAGAGAACTGACATCAGCAGCGTGACATAAAGCACTAACACCAGCACCGTGATATACAGCACTGACAGCAGCACCGTGATAGAGTACTGACATCAGCACCGTGATATACAGCACTGACACCTGCACCGTAAGCAGCCCCAGGAGGAAGTCAGCATAGCACAGGGATGGTGGGAGCCCCTCATAATGAGCATAGCACAGGGATGGTGGGAGCCCCTCATAATGAGCATAGCACAGGGATGGTGGGAGCCCCTCATAATAAGCAGCCCCAGGAGGATGTCAGCATAGCACAGGGATGGTGGGAGCCCCTCATAATAAGCAGCTCCAGGAGGATGTCAGCATAGCACAGGGATGGTGGGAGCCCCTCATAATAAGCAGCCCCAGGAGGAAGTCAGCACAGCACAGGGATGGTGGGAGCCCCTCATAATGAGCATAGCACAGGGATGGTGGGAGCACCTCAAAATATGCACAGCAGAGGTACAGCCCCAGGAGGAAGTCAGCACAGCACAGGGATGGTGGGAGCCCCTCATAATAAGCAGCCCCAGTAGAAATATGACACCGCTCAACCTCTTCAAAGAGGAGGGTACGGGCATATAGTATGGTGTGCTTTTTTTGGACAAGGAAGTGAGCCAAATGAAGAAAGAAGGTCTCTGTGCTCGTTTAAAAAAATTGTTTATAGACATATACATGGTCTACTGGTCACATGTGTTGAATTCCTCCGAGATCCATGCCTCATTAATTTTTTGAAATGTGAGGTAGTTAACACTGTCATGAGCTAGGCGAGTACGCTTATCGGTCACAATCCCCCCTGCTCCACATCTTCAAACCGGCCTCTTCTTGCAGGCGCTGTTGGATTGGTACCCGCAACTCCTTCTCTGGGAGTGGGAATTGCTCCTCTGCCAGCGCACGCAAAGGCAGAATGCAGCATTTCTCAAAGCAAGGCCTGGAAGTGCTCCATTCTGCCAGCCCTCTGTGATGGCGGTAACATTTCCACCATTTTGTGTTTATACCGGGAGTCTAAGTATGTTGCCACCCAGTACTTGTCCTTGACCCTTATGCTTTTTATACGGGGGGTCCCTATTAAAACACTGGAGCATGAAGGCCCCCATTTGCACTAAAGTGGAAGCGGTGTGGTGGCCTGGCTCCTGCTCATCATCCTCTTCATTCTCCTCTCCCCATCCACGCACAACAGGGATCCCAGAAAAGTTTAAAGCATGCTCTTCTTGCACCTCCTCATCCACCCCCGGCACCATCCTCCTCTGACTCCTCTTCAGACTCTTGTTGTTGACTTGTCTCAGAGTAGCCCCCCCTGGGAATTCATCCAGCATTGCGACTTCCTCATCTTCCCGCTCCTGCTCCTCCACAGCTTGATCAATGACACAACGCAATGCACGCTCCAAAAAGAAGACATAAGGTACCATGTCACTGATGGCGCCATGGCTGCGACTGACCAGTTTGGTGATCTCCTCAAATGGGCGCAGAAGTCTGCATGCGTCGCGCATGAGCAGCCACTGGCGTGGTGAAAAAAAACCCAGCTCCCTAGAACCTGTTCTGCCGCAGAGTTCATACAGGTAGACGTTAACTGCACGTTTCTGCTGGAGCAGCCTATCAAGCATATAGAAGGTTGAGTTCCATCGCGTCGGGCAATCGCAAATAAGACGTCTGACCGGCAGATTGTGTCGCCTCTGAATGTCAGCAAGGCGAGCCATGGCCGTGTAAGATCTTCTGAAATGGGCCGAGATTTTCCTTGCCTGCCGCAAGATGTCCTGGACCCCAGGGTATTTGACAACAAATCGCTGCACGACCAAGTTTAAGACGTGTGCCATGCATGGCACGTGCGTGGTTATGCCCTGTTTCAATGCGCTAAGCAGATTGGCACCGTTGTCACACACCACTTTACCAACTGTCAAATTGAGCGGTGTTAGCCACTGATCTGCCTGTGAACGCAAAGCTGAAAGGAGTGCCGGGCCAGTGTGGCTCTTGGCTTTCAGGCACAACAGACGCAGCACGGCATGGCAACGTCTCACCTGGCATGTCGAATAGGTTCTGGGGAGCTTGGGCGGCGCAGCGGAAGAGACGCTAGCAGCGGAAAAGGAGGAGTCAGCCGAGGAGGAAGGGAGGAGGATGGAGTAGTAGGAGGAGGAGAAGAAGAGTCAGGCCTGCATGCAATCCGTGGCGGTAAAACCAAATCTACACGGGTGCCACGGGTTACATGTTTGACGGCCGTCAGAAGGTTCACCCAGTGGGCAGTAAAAGTGATATACCTTCCCTGCCCGTGTTTGCTAGACCACGTGTCTGTGGTCAGATGTATCTTGGCACCGACACTGTGTGCCAGAGATACATTCACTTGCCGCTGAACATGGCCATATAGCTCTGGGATGCCCTTCTCTGAGAAATACTTCCTTCCTGGGACCTTCCATTGTGGTGTTCCAATGGCCACAAATTTGCGAAAGGCCTCCGAGTCCACCAGTTTATATGGCAGTAGTTGGCGGGCTATGAGTTCTGACAAGCCAGCCGTCAACCGTTGGGCAAGAGGTTTATCCGGCGTCATCATTTTTTTACACTTGAACATTAGGCCCACGGAAGCCTGCCTTTTTGCAGAAAAATGTGAGCTTGGCGTGATGGAAGGTGGAGTGGAGGACAATTGTGAGGAGAGAGGAAAAGGAGAAGTAGAAGATGAGGCTGGACGGTGAGAGCCTGGAGTGTGGCTTTGTGTGTTCCGTTGCTCCCACTGGGCTCAGTGATGGCCGCTCATGTGCCTTCTTAAGGCGGTCCTCCCTAGGTGAGTGTTGGGCTTACCGCGACTAATGCGTTGACTGCAAAGATTGCAGATGGCAACGCTATTGTCAGCAGCGGATACGTTAAAAAAAGCCCACACTGCGGAGCCATGTGCCGGTGTCCTGGGAGCGCCAGATGTGACCGTACATGGTCGATGACTCGCTCCTGATACATTTGCAGTCTGCTTTGTCCCTCCTGACCAATGTAAGTTATTCCTGCTTCTCCTCCCTATCTGCTGGTCCATATCTCCCTCTGAACTCCCCTCCTCTTCCTCTCTTGTGGGCACCCACGTGACATCACTAGACACGTCATCGTCGACGTCACCTTCTCCACCGCTATAAGTAGAGATCTCGGAGTAGGCAGCAACACCGGGGACCAACCTCCTCCTTGGGCTGATCTGGGTACTGTCGTCAGACTGCTGAGTAGCGGTTGTTGCTACCTCCTCTTCCTGATCCAATACCAAGAGTGGCTGCGCATCAGAAATGTCTTGATATGGATCGGAAAATAATTCCTGTGACTCAAGCGGAAGGTATGTGGTAGTGGTGGTGTTGTTGGTGGTAGTGTCTTTGGGGTGCACATAGCAGAGAGTGAAGAAGAGGGTGCAGATCGAGAGGATGAGGAGGGTGCAGAAGAGTAAGGCTGAGTGAGCCACTCAACCAAGTCTTGTGCGTCCTTTAAAGTAATTGAACGCACCTTCTGCAACTTCCCACTTTGGCTCAAGCCTGTTGCTCCTGCCCTACCCCTACCACCCCTGTGGAAGGGCCTGCCTCTTCCTCTGCCTGTCATTTTTTAAATGACCCTGTGACAAAACTCTCAGTCCCTATACCGATGAAGGACTGCTGCAGTATAGGGCAGCGGTCAGCAGTAGTGCACCTCAACCCTATGTATTGTGGACCTATACCAGTCCTTATAGAAGGGTAGACTGTACCTCACTCAACCCTATGTACTGTAGCACCCTAGACAGACCAAGTTACCAGTCCTTATAAGGACCTTTGTGGAACAAGTAGGTTGTGTGTGACTGATTAGCAGACTGTACGACAGTCCCTATACCGATGAAGAACTGCTGCAGTATAGGGCAGCGGTCAGCAGTAGTGCACCTCAACATGTATTGTGGATCTATACCAGTCCTTATAGAATAGCAGACTGTACCTCACTCAACCCTATGTACTATAGCACCCTACACCAGGTTATTACCAGTCCTTATAAGGACCTTTGTGGAACAAGTAGGTTGTGTGTGACTGATTAGCAGACTGTACATCAGTCCCTATACCGATGAAGGACTGCTGCAGTATAGGGCGGCGTGCAGCAGTAGTGCACCTCAACCCTATGTATTGTGGACCTATACCAGTCCTTATAGAATGGCAGACTGTACCTCACTCAACCCTATGTACTGTAGCACCCTAGACAGACCAAGTTACCAGTCCTTATAAGGACCTTTGTGGAACAAGTAGGTTGTGTGTGACTGATTAGCAGACTGTACGTCAGTCCCTATACAGATGAAGGACTGCTGCAGTATAGGGCAGCGGTCAGCAGTAGTGCACCTCAACCCTATGTATTGTGGACCTATACCAGTCCTTATGGAATAGCAGACTGTACCTCACTCAACCCTGTGTACTGTAGTACCCTATACCTTACCAGTCCTTATAAGGACCTTTGTGGAACAAGTAGGTTGTGTGTGACTGATTAGCAGACTGTACGTCAGTCCCTATAGTATAGGGCATATAGTATATTCCCTATAGTATAGGGCAGCGGTCAGCAGTAGTGCACCTCAACCCTATGTATTGTGGACCTATACCAGTCCTTATAGAATAGCAGACTGTACCTCACTCAACCCTATGTACTATAGCACCCTACACCAGGTTATTACCAGTCTTTATAAGTGTGTGAGGCAGTGAGGGTCAGTTTAACCTCACTCAACCTTGTGTACTGTAGTACCCTATACCTTACCAGTCCTTATAAGGACCTTTGTGGAACAAGTAGGTTGTGTGTGACTGATTAGCAGACTGTACGTCAGTCCCTATACCGATGAAGGACTGCTGCAGTATAGGGCAGCGGTCAGCAGTAGTGCACCTCAACCCTATGTATTGTGGACCTATACCAGTCCTTATGGAATAGCAGACTGTACCTCACTTAACCCTATGTACTGTAGTACCCTATACCTTACCAGTCCTTATAAGGACCTTTGTGGAACAAGTAGGTTGTGTGTGACTGATTAGCAGACTGTACGTCAGTCCCTATACCGATGAAGGACTGCTGCAGTATAGGGCAGCGGTCAGCAGTAGTGCACCTCAACCCTATGTATTGTGGACCTATACCAGTCCTTATAGAATAGCAGATTGTACCTCACTCAACCCTATGTACTATAGCACCCTACACCAGGTTATTACCAGTCCTTATAAGGTCCTTTGTGGAACAAGTAGGTTGTGAATGATTAGCAGACTGCAGCAGAAGGGCAGCAGTCAAGTATAATATTCTTTCTATATTTGGAAGAAAGAATATTATACGTGTATAAACCTATTACCATACCACTGATACCAGTCCTGAAAAGAACCTTTGTGGACCTAATATAGTAACAGCTACTGATTAAACTGACCCTCACTTCCTCACACACTGCTTCCTGCCTGTCCCTATATAAACTGACAAAACAGAGGCTACTGGAACAATAACTGGAATAGCACTTTTGTGGACCTGATAGTAACAGCTAATGACTAAACTGACTGTCCCTACAGCAGACACACCGTCCTGTCCCTTTCTCTAAACTGACAAAAGACACTCAGGCTGCTGCAACAATCAGTAGCACAGCAAACCTATATCCTGAACAACACCTAACACCTATACCAGTCCTGAAAAGAATTTTTGTGTACCAAATAGCTAGCGATTTGGGTCACTGCAATCTCTCCCTGCTCCACACAGCAACCTCTCCCTATAGTGACATACGAAAAAATGTAAAATGGCCGCCGGATCGGGTCTATTTATAAGTTAGGGGAATGTCCAAGTGTCCATGTGCTGTAATGTCTCAGTTGGCTGTCCTGTACCCCATGATGGATGTGTCATCATAGGTCAAAGTTCTTTTATGCAGTAAACACGGAAGTCTGCCGGGCGAACTGCGCCAATAGTCCGCCGAACGGGCGGACCGCGAACAGCCGAAATTTGCCGCAAAACGATTGCCGGGCGAACCGTTTGGCCATCACTAGTTGCCATTCCGATGCTGGACCACAGGTACCAGAGCTTTTGCAAGGTTCTAGTTCTCTCTCAATCTCCTGCTCCTCTAGGACACAAACCTCTTCCCTCTTATATTGCAGTGGAGGGAGCCTGGACCCCAGAAGAAGCCCATGAACATACGCAGGGAAGGCGACAAAAATATTAACCCCTTTCCTCTGAATATTGTTAAAAAAAGTGACACTTCCTCATTAAAGGAGAAGTAGGGCCAAAGCTCACAGGAGTGCACTCCTGTGACCCATGTGATGTCACTCAGCCAGCCCAGGTTCTGGATCAATCCCGACTTTAATGTCGGGATCTACCCAGATGCCTGTACCAGCAGGTGACTCAATCTCTGGCCCACCCCCTCCACAGCCCAGAGCTCCAGTAAGTGCTTGTGGGGCAGAGCAGAGAGCCGGTGACTGTCAGATCAGTGGGATCGGTGCTGCAGCCATCTAGACGAGTATGACTGTTTGTCCTTTTTGATCCCCAAACTTCTCTTTTAAAACATTTAGCAAAAAACAAAAAGAAGATCAGTCACAAATTATAGCATGTTTGTAGGGTAAAGGATAAGATAAAAATCAAATAAGACTTATACAGGACATTATTGTTTTCAACACAAGTAAAAAATGGATGAACACTGCAATTGATTGGTCACTATCAGCTTTATGACACATTTTGCATTTACTATTTGCTTTAGCAAAATAACCTAAATTTGTACTTGTCATGTATAGAGATCAACGTGTGTCTTTGTATTCCAAAGTATTAGGCTCTATTTTGCTAACTGTGCGCAGTGAAGCCATTAAATCCAGTAAAAACTTGGCACTTAAAGGAGGTAAGATGGATGGCTGAAGCTCTTACAAAGTAATGTACATAATCTCCATGCAATAAATGATAGGTTTGATCAGACTGTGTGATCGGACAGCTATGGTAATGGCTGCAGCATTAAGCATGTCATATTAGTGTCTGCATATCTCGCAGGAAACATAGTACAGCTCTGCCATGTGGCTAATGACAAGCAGAAAGCCTATTTCCATGTGCCAGCCCGCTGACAGCTACTTCTTTCTAGCCTGAATCATTTGTATTTTTCTCAACATAAAGAAGGCAAACAATTTATTTCTGCAGGGAGCTCACAGGAGGTCTAAAAGCTTAGATAAAACTGTCTGCAAAATATAAAAGGAATTCACACTTAGTGGCCACCTGCTTAAAAACAGCCAAACAGTGAGCCATGTGACTGCACACAGACATGGTCAAGTGGTTCAGCTGTTGCTTCACCAAACATTAGAATAGGCATGATGTGCAATCTTGGCGGTGAAATCATAGTTGGTGCCAGAGGTGGTAGCTGCAGAAACTGCTGGGACTTTCATGACTTTCTGTCGGTGAAAATGGGTTGTTAAAGGTTGTCTCTGCATTCCAGCTCCCAGAACTGAAATGGACTGTACTGTGAGGTGGAGTAAGAGCGTGTCCTGGCATTGGGGAGAAGAAGAGAGGCTTAAGACAATGTAGTCATGTAAGTGATTACTATTGCTAGGGGGAGTTAAACTTCACTGCCACTAACCACTAGTGAGAGGGCGGGGTGTTAAATAAACACTGCCACTTATCATCAGTAGGGTGGGGGGGGGGGGGCACTGCCACCAACCACCAGTGTGAGGAGTAAGGAGGATAAACTTCATTGCCACTAACTACCAATGAGGAGGGGGGTTGAACGCCACTGCCACTAACCCCCAATATGGGGAAGGGTTAAAAAACACTGCCACTAACCACCAATGTTGAGGGGGATGTGTGTAAACACCGCTCTAGGTCAGTCTCTCATCTCCACCTCCACTAACACACAGACCAGGTGCTGGTCTCGTCCATCATGGATTCCAATGAGAAAAAAGTATTCTAGTTGGCCGCACGTCCAATAAAATCGCCATGTGCGGTCAATCAAAATTCTTTTTCCTCAATGTTGGGGGGGATTATTACCACTGCTACCAACATAAACACAGGGTTTATTATTGCATTCTCAGACTCTCTAACACCATTGCTGGGGGGTTTTGTTGTGTCCACTAAAACCAACACTGGGGGGTATTATTGTGTCCACTGACACCAATGCTGGGGGCTATTATTACAGCCAGCTGGAAGTTCTAGTTGATGCATTTGAAGCCCTCTATTATGTTTAAGTTGACTACCACTGGACTAAGGTATCACCTCATAAAGGAATAAGGAAACTCTCTTCGGGTCTATGATAGTTTATTGTAAAATACATACATGACTCCAATCAGCTACAGAAACCCACAAGGGAGAGGTAATAGTATTTATACTGAGGCATACGCACTAGGGATCACAAAGGTCAAAAATTATGTGGAATTTCGATACGCGACTCTATTCTAGCTAAAGATAAAATTAAATGGAATAGAATAAGACTTGTTCCTAATATATAAAAGTGGGATTAAATGAAAACTATAGCAGGAAACTTTGTTGGTTAACAGAGTTTGGCATGGGATCTGCAACCTGTTGTTTTTGTCAGTAGTAAATCTTCTGGTTAGAGCAGAACTCTATGCTTGGGAGACATGGACCATTGCTTGAACACAAGTCATGGCTGCTGGAGAGTTGATTTTCCCTTCTATACTCCCTGTCCATGGGCGTCCGCAGCAGGGGGCAAGGGGGGTCAAGTGCCCCCCCCCCCCCGGAATCCCCAAGGTGTCTGCCGTAGCCGCCGCCATGCTGTATTTTTTTTTAACTTTTTTTTTTCATTTTTTTTGGCTGCATCCTCCGCCCTCTCCTATGGATCAGAGCGCTGGATGGCTCTGTGTTCCGAGGCCGCTCTGTAACACAGTCCCGCCCCCTCAGACCAGCTTGTGTGATAGTAAAGAGAATCAACGTTCCCCCTATCACACGAGCCGGTCTGGGGGGGCGGGGCCATGTTTCAGAGCGGCCGCCGAACACAGAGCCATCCAGCACGGTGATCAAGAGGAGGAGATGCTGCAGGTACAGCCCGCCCTGTGTGCCACAGTGGATCGAGGGGGGGGGGGCTGCAGGGGGCCCCTTGCAGATTTTCCTATCCAACTTATTTTACTGTCCCCAGTTCACCTTGTGCTCTCCAGTCCCCCGTGCTTTCCACCCCTGTTCTTTCTGGCCCCCACTGGTGCTCTCCACTCCCCCCTGCTCTTTGTACTCCCCCAGTACTCTCCAGCCCCCATGCTCTCCACCCCTGTTTTTCTGCTCCCCCAGTGCTCTTCACCGCACCACACTCTCCTGCCCCCCGTGCTCCCCCTCCAGTGCTCTCCCCCCTGTCCCCCCCTCCAGCTCTCCCTATCCTTCTCCAGCCACCATCCCAGTGCTCTCCCCCCCAGTGCTCTCCCCCCTGCCCCCCCCCCAGTGCTCTCCCCCCTGTCGTCGTCCCCAGTGCTCTCCCCCCTGTCCCCCCAGTGCTCTCCCCCTGTTCCCCCCACCCAGTGCTCTCCCCCCTGTTCCCCCCCAGTGCTCTTCCCCCCTGTTCCCTCCTAGTGCTCTTCACTCCCCCCAGTGCTCCCCCCCCCACAGTGCTCTCCCCCCTGTCCCCCCCCATGCTCTTCCCCCCTGTTCCCCCCCAGTGCTCTCCCCCCTGTTCCCTCCCAGTGCTCTTCACTCCCCCCAGTCCTCTCCCCTCCGTGCTCTCCCCCCGTTCTCCTCCCCAGTGCTCCCCCCCTGTTCTCCCCCCAGTGCTCTCCACTCCCTCCAGTGCTCTCCCCCCTGTTCTCCCCCCCAGTGCCCTCTTCTCCACCCAGTGCCCCCCCCCTGTTCTCCCCCCAGTGCCCTCCACTCCCCCCAGTGCTCTCCCACCCTGTTCTCCCCCCCAGTGCCCTCCACTCCCCCCAGTCCCCCCCCATGTTCCCCCCCCATTGCTCTCCACTCTCCCCAGTGCTCCCCCCGTGCTCTCCCCCCTGTTCTTTCCCCCCCAAGTGCTCTTCAGCTCTCCCCATCACTCTCCAGTCCCCACCCCAGTGCTCTCCAGCCCCCTATTCTCCCCACCCCTGTCCTTTCTGCCCCCTGGTGCCCTCCAGCCCCCCCACTGCTCTCTACCCTCCGTGCTCTCCACCCCTGCATTTTGCCCCCACCCATGTGCTCTCCAACCCTACCAGTGCTCTCCACCCCCATAGTGCTCTCCAGTCCCCCGTGCTTTCCACCCCTGTTCTTTCTGGCCCCCACTGGTGCTCTCCACTCCCCCCTGCTCTTTGTACCCCCCCCCAGTACTCTCCAGCCCCCGTGCTCTCCACCCCTGTTTTTCTGCCCCCCCCAGTGCTCTTCACCGCCCCACACTCTTAGCCCCTCCAGCGCTCTCAGCCTACTGTGCTCTCTACCCCTGTTCTTATTGCCCCCCCCAGTGCTCTCAAGTTCCCCCCCAGCGCTCTCTGCTCCCCACCTCTGTGATCTCCACTCCCCCTCGCTCTTTGCCCCCACCCATGTGTTCTCCAACCCCGCCAGTACTCTCTACTCTCTAGTACACTCTCCCTTCTTTCCAACTCCCACCCAGTGCTCTCCACTTCCCCAGGACCAGAGGACAGGCTGACTGGGACTGGAAAATGAGGATGGCTGAAGGTGCAGGTGGCCAGGGACCACTCCATCTCACAGCAGACAGATCCTCTGGAAGGACCACCGTCCCCATCCAAAACGAGAACAGAGCCTGCCTGCTGCTGCCCGTCATGGATATCCTGCTGGCATGCAAGGTACCGTACCAAGCATTAACAACACACCTTCCCACAGACAGGGACTGCAGACTGGGACATGGGGCACAGGAGGGGCTGCAATGATGGGCACAGTAAAGCTGCATTTGATGGACACAGTGAGGCTGCATTTGGTGGGCACAGTGAGACTGCATTTGGTGGGCACAGTGAGGCTGCATTTGGTGGGCACAGTGAGGCTGCATTGAGCTCTTGCATCAAGTCTGCAGTCTCTGACCATCTCCTGTAGCGTGTCTGCAGTCTCTGAGGGAGTCTGGAGAGGAGTCAAGAGTGGGAGCGCCGCCGGGATGGGGGTCATGGGAGAAGTCAGACTTGTCTGGACTGTAGACAGGAGACTATAAGATAAAACCAGAGCCACCAAGCTGGAGCCGACTGACTGAGCCCTGCACAGTGCACCTGAGAGGAGGTCAGTGAAAGCACCGCCAGGCCAGTCGGGGGGGGGGGGGGTCACTGATGTAAGGGGGGAGTGAATACGATAATGTAAGGGGCACTGATATAAAGGGTTTCCTCCTTATGTTAGTAACCCACCCCCCCTTACCTTAGAGTATTTTTTCTGCAGAAGGTGCCCCCCCCACGTTCTGAGTTCCTGGGGTCCCCCTTGATGATTGATCACTTACCACTATTAACTGTAATTTGAATATATATATATATATATATATATATATATATATATATATAAAAGTAGTAGGTAAGATGCACACACGGTCAGTGAAACAGGTGTGCCAGCAATCGAGTCTGTCCCAAAGATTCAATATAAAAAAGCAGAAAAGGGATTGCTGCACAAACAAAAGTAAATTTATTGATAAAATTTACATCACATCAGGTATAATATATATAATATAAGCCCTATGTGAATTTCATATCTATGTATAATACGCTCTTCATCAAATATGCTTTAAAATGTATGGTTTTCCCTTTCATGAACAAAAAAATAATGACGTTATGCTGTTGGGCTGATATAATAATGCTTTGAGGCTGGTATGAAATTTTTCCAGGGCTGGATTTGAAAGCATGGGCGTCCACAAGGTTACTCAGGTGGCTGGGTACCATACCCATATAGCCTAGAGAATGTACATCTTTTTACACTGCAATACATCTGTTTTTGCCATATTTTTATCTCGATCAAAACAGTCTATACAGTGACAGTATGAGATCAAAATATGGCCACAACAGATGTATTGCAATGTAAAAAGATGTACATTCTCTAGGCTATAAGGGCATGGAACACAGCTGCCAGAGTAACTTCCAATACAAAGCGAAGATGAATTATCTGTTATATAACACATACGTATTTCCAGTGGAAAGATTTTCATGAGATTGTCGAAAAGGGGCAGAGCATGAGTGGCTTTTAAAATGGTGCCCCCCCTTGGAAAAAGTTCTGCGGACGCCCATGTCCCTGTCCCAGAGACACAATATGAAGAGGGAAATGGGGAAATCCTTTCTTTGATAGCCATCAGCATAAAAGTTGTCCTATTTGATTTCACCTCTGATCCTATTTCAGTTGCAACGATAACATTTTAGGTTAACCATATTTTCTCTACCAGTAGCAGCAGTCAATAGGAAGGAAGTAGAAAGTAAATCTCCTAGATTGTAAACTCTAATGAGCAGGGCCCTCTAATTCCTCCTGTATTGTATTATAACTGTACTGTATGCCCTCATGTTGTAAACCGCTGCACAAACTGTTGGGGCTATATAAATCATGTATAATAATATGTAGCGGATGACATTTTGGACAAAGTGTCATTCATGTGTAAATTTCGTTTTTGCCTCAGAACAGTAGGGGTTCTGAGGGTTAATTATGTAGGTTGACTCTGACATCAGTTTGGCTGGGCTGTGTTGGAAGTTCTGCTTGGTCATATGTACAGTGAGGTGCACATGACAAGCCAGAACCAAGCCTGGTTGGACGGTTTGGGTATCAGCCTTCTTAGAACCAATCAGTGGGTGTCCCGGGCCTCGCTGAGGAGTCTGGGAAGGGGTACTTAAGATGTTGGGGTCACGTGTTTTAAGAGAGGCGTTTGTGAGGCCCGTGTGGTCTGTTCTTGTTCCAGGACCGGGGTAGCCGAGGGGTCATGGTCACGGGGTGTTCGACATCCTACAACATGCTTCTGTTGGTTACCCCCAATAGACCCGTCTGGTCTGGGGTAGGGATCCGTCTGTTCCCGAGTCTCGGAAACCGGCTGGTCCGAGGCGCAGTAACTGAGGGAGGATTCAAGGTGTCCAGGTGTGCTCTTGGCTTGGAGGGGCACCACAGCTTGTGAAAGTGACCAGGGGAGGACTCTTCGGAGGAGGGCCAACAAGTGGCATCCTGAGAAGTGCCTGGTTACTAAGTTGGGAAGGACATTGACGAATCCATGCTTTTTCCAGTACTATCAAGGAGACAGAGAACGTTCCAGGTACTGAGGAAAAAGGTCCTGTTCGCTTTCAGTTATAACTTGTACACATTCAGAGGATTTTTCAAGTTTTTAATCAACGTGCTGATTGCCATGATCTCTGGCTAGAGATCTGTTCAGCCTTGAAGTGCCCATCTGCGAGTGGCTACTCTCTGGGTGGTATTAGAGACTTTGTTATATCCACAGTTCAAGGTGCCTGAGTTCTTCACCCGTGCTCTCTGTTCCTACATGAGACTGTGTTACTGGATGTTACCATTGCAAAATAAAACCTTTCAAAGGGACTTTATTGGTGTCAGTGTCCAAGTTGTTGGGTATCAACCCTGGGAACCCCTAGATGTGGAATAACAAGCCAAGCGGAGGTAACCGGTAAGCCCAACAAGTTAAGGCTGCCCTACAAAGGGTTATGGGCGCTACAAATATAATAATAATAATAATAATAAATCCCCCAAATGGATATAGAGAAAACAATGAAGCCTTAATACAAGTTCTAACCCCCTGTTCAAAAAAAGTTTGAGCTCTGGAGAGAGGTCTGGACCTGCTGACTTTTAAGATTGCAATGAGCTTTATATGGCAACTGAGAGATTAGAAGAAAAAAAAGCTAGGAAGAGAGCCCAGTCAAGTGACCTGTCAAACTATTTATTACAGGCATTTATACAGAGCGGATCATTTACAAAGCCCTTTTACTGATACAATTAGGAATGAGCTCAAAATTTGGTCTCAATGCCAGCCACATCCTTAGCAGCCAGTGACATCATCCGGCCCTATTCGTTAACTGGGCAGGAATCCCACGAAATATACACAAAGAGGCAAGATTAACGTGACAGGCTGTGGCAACATTTGGTCAATGATGTCACGCAGGAGACCCCACCCCCTTGTTTCCTTTAGTCAGAGGGAGATGTAATTCAATTCAAAGTGAAGTGATAGAATTAGGTGTGTCAGCAGTGTTTTTATCTTTTTTCTTAGTAAATGCTTTTCTGTAGTATATATATCATACAGATGCGCCACTTTACAGGCAGCTTAAGGGCTCCCTCCAGACATGTTATTTGAATAAATTTTGCATTGTTAATGTTTTCCTTAAAAAAGGGTGATCAGATGTCCCCAGACTGAGGGCACTGTCCCCGTACTAAGTCTGTCCCCGGTTTTGTCCCCGGATTGGATTTGAATTTTGACACTCCATCCCTCCATACCTCCCTTTTCAGTCTGACCGCAGCGGTGCCCACTGTCACATGGATCGGAGCCTTGCTTGTAGTGCAGGGTGCTGTTTTGCGGCAGGGAGGAGGCCGGCTGTAACTTTAAGGGAGGACAGGTGAATCCTGGTCCTCCTGACTCCTGACCTTGATGCACACTACGTTTCTGCATGATGATGCTCAGTAGTAGCGGGAAAGTAGTAAGTGAGAGAGTGTCAAATGTGTGTCAACCACCGACCGTCCGGATTTCAGAGGTTAGTAGTCTTCAGTTATGACTTTTGCGGTAGCAAATTATTAACTTTAACTTAATGTATCAGAATACAAATGACTGTATAATTTGTTTCTTCAATGGCAGTGATATATTTATTAAGTTACTCAATTTGCTTACATCTAGCTCCTAGACTTAGATCATCAGGGTGCAGGTATAAAACCAGGTTTAGACAGATAGTAATATATTCATGGCTTTGTTTGCATTTATACATATGCAACAATCTATTCAACCAATAGAAAGCGCTCAGAGACCTCCTGACACAATAAAAACATAATTTTGATGAAGTCGTTACAGTGCCTAACTGTTCCTTTAACATTTTTAGTCTTATAATAGTTAGCTATAAACATTTGATTATTTATGTTCAACAGTATCCTAGGTGTTGTTACCATGCATTCTTTTACTGTTCTGAATTGTTAATTTATATTGTTATTGTTGAAACAAAATGAATTGGTAATAATAAAATTATGCATTGAAAAGTTTTTTCTCTATCTTATCTTCTTAACATTTGGTAGTCATAACCCCAAAAATTCTAATGCTGCGTACACACGATCGGACTATCCGGTGGATTTAATCCGGCGGACAAACCGCCGTACTTTGCAGCTGAGGTCCGCCAGACTTTCTGAACGAGCGGACCTGCCCACACACGACCAGACTTTTCCAGTGGGCTAGGTCCGGCGGACAACCCTGCGGACTATGACGGGAGTCCGCCGGACTTTTGAAATGAACGGACTTGCCCACACATGGAGAAAAGTATGTTCATTTTGAACGTGGCTCCAGGTAGACGCCTCCATCGGCGAGATTGACACCTCGCTAGCCCGGTCACCTGGGCTAGCGAGGTTCATATCAGACCCTTATCTGAGCACGCAGCCCAGCCGGTCAGGAAAGGGGGTGGGGACGAGCGAGCACCCCCCCTCCTGAGCCATACCAGGCAGCGTGCCCTCAACATGGGGGGGTGCTTTGGTTAAGGGGGGCCCCCCACCCCAAAGCACCTTGTCCCCATGTTGATGAGGACAAGGGCCTCTTCCTGACAATCCTGGCCGTTGGTTGTCGGGGTCTGCGGGCGGGGGGTTATGGGAATCTGGGAGCCCCCTTTAATATGGGGGCCCCCAGATACCGGCCCCCCAGCCTATGTGAATTAGTATGGGGTACGATGTACACCTACCCATTCACCTGGTGAAAAAAAGTGTAAATAAAAAAACAAGACAAATTTTTTAAATAATTTATTAGACAGCTCCGGTGGTCTTCTTCCGTCTTGGGGTTCTTCTCGCCAGACTCCTCCGTTATCTTCTGCTCTTTTACTAGCTCTTTTACTAGCAGAGGAGCCCGGCTTTCTTCTTCATCATCGCCGCCGCCGTCCGGGGGTCTTCTTCCAACTTCGGGGTCTTGTCCTGCTCTTCTGGAGTCTTGTCCCACTCTTGGGTTCTTCTGCCGGGCCTCCGCTATCTTCTTATAGCTCTTTTACTAGCGTTGGCCCGGTTTTCTGGCGCTGCCGCCACCTTCTTCTCTTCTTCTTCCTTGCAATGTTGACAAAACGCTCTCTCTGGCCGCAATGGCAGGGACGTGTTGTGCAGCGACTTATATAAGGACAAGGGGCGGGGTCACCAGGTGATGTCACATGGTGACCCCGCCCCCTTATGTTGTCACTGTGTGCTAGTCACTCGATTCTCACAGCTCCCCGAGCAGAAAGCTGCTGATTGTCAGTTAGCAGCTCTCTGCTCTGCCCCTCATGCTTAATAGAGCACTGGGCTGTGGAGGGGGCAGGGGCAGCCGGCTCGGGCTCTCAGTGACTCGCTGAGAGACTGAGCCGGATGCTGCTCCAGGCAGGTGGGCGGATCCTGACTTCCATTGTCGCAATCTAGCCCGTGCCTGAATTGGCTCTGTGATGTCAGCAGACAGTGGACTTTAGCCCGCTGTCTGCTGAAAACGGGTGACAGGAGTGCAGAACGAACTGCGCTCTTGTGAGCCACGTAGAGCCAAAGCTGTGAGCAAGCGTTGGCTGTACTTTTCCTTTACAGCATCTTTAAAATTGCTGCTCTCAGCCAAATTGAATTTATGAATGGGCTGCAAAATGCAGGCCACAACATGAAGTAACCTAGCAAATTATAGTGAAGCACAGATAGCGTTGCCAGATGTTATTCAGTTAGGGTTTATATATATTTTAGGTCAATCGCTTTCACAAATAGATCTAAGAAACAATAAAAAATGTTTCCCTTCAGGTTTGTATATATACAAGGATTATTTAACTACGCAAGAAGATAAGCAATCTGGAGAAATATAGATGGGAAAAAATTGTGCTGGAAATGATGTGAAGAAATACAGAAAGCTGTAGATAGTGATGACAGACAAGTCTGATGAATGCACTTAATTTCAGGTACAGTGGAGTCGATAACCCCTTGTGACATGTATGTTTAATATGAAAACAAATTCTGCACCCTAGACAGCTAGAAGCAACAGCTCTGTAAATTGTAACAGAAAACAGATCTATATACCCAACACCGGCACTGAAACATTATCCGACATGTATGCGGGCCTGGGCTTTATCATGACATAAAGCTGCAATGTCTCCACGGCTTACTTGTTTGTGACTGCAGACTCCAGAGCCTGTATTGTTATTCTGAGCACTGGTTTCACATACCTCTGCAAGCAGCCAGGGATTATAATCAGTAATGCTGTCCAGTGCATCACAACATAAAGAGACCCTTTTAAAAATAAAATCATAGCAGCATACATAGATGAGTTTATCATCCATAAATATTCACAGGTAAGAATTAAAATATAGATTATTCCACGCTGAGGTGGTAAAGTAGTATTAATAAAGCAGATGCTACACAATTGTGATACCAATTACAAAAAAAAATTCAAAATTGAATAACCAGAGCAGCGCTAAATAAAAAAAAAATGAATGTCAACCATTTCATAAGTTAGCATAGTTCATAAAAATGTAATAATTAATAAAAAATTAGCAAAGTTCATATAGGTAGTCCTAGTAGCATGCAAAAACCACAAATAAGTCTTTTAGAAAAATCTCATGTTCTCATCAAAGTGTCTTCCGCTCTCCTGTGAGCAATAAGTGCTGTCACCACCAATCACCAATATAAAAGCCTCTTAGCACACTGCCAGAACCAATAAATTATAAATGCTCAGAATGATCCTCCACACGGTCTCTCGCTCAATCTGACCATTACGCACAGATCACCTCTACCATAGTGAAAGTGTTATGCCACGTACACACGGTCGGACTTTCTGGCAGAAAAAGTCAGACGGAATCGTTTCATCAGATATTATGATCGTTTTTTTTCGAAAAATTCTGACGGACCTAGAAATAGAACATGTTTTAAATCTTTCCAACGGAATCAATTCCTATCGGGAAAACCGCTCGTCTGTATGTTATTCTGACGGACCAAAAACGGCGCATGCTCTGAAGCAAGTACGAGATGGCAGCTATTGACTCCTGGCTATTGAATGTCCTTTTTCTAGTCCCGTCGTACGTGTTGTACGTCACTGCGTTCTATAGGGTCGGACTTTGGTGTGATTCAACAAAAAGGGACATGGAAGAGATATAAATATAACTTCCTTAACCCTTAGGGTTAAGGAAGTTATATTTATATCTCTTCTTTGCATATTTCGGCTTGCTATACATGCTCCTCATATTGCTTTTACTCGTTCAGTGATTACTTTTTATGCCAACATCTGTTATTTGATGTTTTGCAGCATTTTTTATATTAGATTAAAATCTAAAAAATGTTATGACCTGCACCATATGGAGCCCGTTCTTTTTTTCTTTTTCCACGTGGCACTGTTGTACTGTTCCAATTACCATCCTTCTATCCGAAGTGGCCGATTAATATCTTTGGAGGAATCTCTTCATCGTCTCTGTCCTACCAACCAGCTTGGAGTACTGAGGAGCGTTAGACTTTCGGTCTAAATCCATGCCTTACTGGCCCACTGTCGTAAGACAAGTCTGGTAAGAAGTATCCATCCATTACCTTTCATTTGTTGAATGTACAGCTGTTGTTTATTATTACCAGCAGTGTTATACAGCCATCGTTACATTTACATCAATTTCACTATTCACCAAAGAGGACTCCACCCCAGTTCATTGAGTGGACTTATACTTATGAACTAATTTCTGTCTTTTTCCAACAGGATTTGGACTTTATTACGTTTTAGTCACTATATATATTCATGTCTAAAGTTGATTATGGTTCACCATTTTAGTGATTTATATTCACAAGTGTTACATTTTTTTACCTTTACTTGTAAAATATAACCATGGCTACAGTATACATACAAAAAAACATGCAACGAAGAGATATAAATATAACTTCCTTAACCCTAACCCTCAAGGTTAAGGAAGATATATCTCTTCCTTGCATCTTTTTGTGTATATATATACTGTATCCACGGTTATGTGCAATGTTTTTTTCAGTAAATATTCTTTATTTTTCCACTATTTCTTGTTTATGTGGTAGTGCCTCCAAAGTCCCACCCTTAGCAGGATTCTCTCTGAGAGAGTGAGAGCGATAACACCAAATTGAACACACCTCCCATTCACACCTGAGACCTTGTAACACTAAAGTCACATGACACCAGAGAGTGAAAATGGCTAATTGGACCCAATTTGGACATTTTCACTTAGGGGTGTACTCACTTTTGTTGCCAGTGGTTTAGACAATAATGGCTGTGTGTTGAGTTATTTTAAGAGGACAGCAAATTTACACTGTTATACAAGCTGTACACTCACTACTTTACATTGTAGCAAAGTGTAATTTCTTCAGTGTGGTCACATGAAAAGATATCATAAAATAATTACAATAATGTGAGGGTTGTACTCACATTTGTGAGATACTGTATGCATATTGTATATAATATTGCAGATTAGCAATTCTTAGATATGGTGACTTCAATATTTCTTTTTTTTTTCAGTCTTTACCCCAATTATCTGGTGATCTGGCCATGTTGTTTTTCAAAAGAACAAGCTCTTTGCAAATATAGCATTGATAAGAGAAACCATTTAGCACTGACATGGGTGCTTACAGTGATTAGCGGTTATTTATTTTTATAAAACCTTTATACCGAAAGAAAAAAAAGATTCCTGTAACTGTTTATAAACTGTGAGCTGGAGTTTGGCTTCAATTTGTTAGTGTAAAAATCTAGTAGTTCATCTAAAACTCCCCTCCCCCCAGACTGACAATGCTGCTGTCCAAAGGTGCCCCCTGTGCTCCTTGATCCAGAGTGGGGACATTCTAATACAGGAGGTGTGTTACTGGCCAGAGGAAAAGACTAAAACAAGAAAACTAATGCAGCCACTACATCTACTGAAAAGGTAAACTGCAGTACTGTATATTACTTTTTAAATGTCAAAATGCAGACCTCAGCCTGAATGACCTGAGGAGAAGAGTTCTTCAGGTGTAAAAACCTGAAGAACTTTGGCCATTCTAACACATGAATATGCTTTGATTTAAACCATTCCATTCCATATAGCTCTGGCTGTATGCTTAGGGTCGTTGTACGGCTGGAAGGTGAACCTCCGCCCCAATCTCAAGTCTTTTGCAGACTCTAACAAGTTTTCTTCTAAGATTGCCCTGTATTTGGCTCCATCCACCTCCTCGTCAACTCTAACCAGCTTCTCTGTCCCTGATGAAGATAAGCATCCCAACAACATGATGCTGCCACCACCATGTTTCACGGTGGGGATGGTGTGTTCAGGGCAATGTGCAGTGTTATTTTTCCACCACACATACATTTTTATTTACTAAAGTAAAATCCACTTTGCACTGCAAGTGCACTCGGAAGTGTAGTTAATGTAGACCTGAGGGGGACATACAAGGAAAATAAAAAACTGTTTTTTTTCTTGTACATGATTGGATGATAAAATCAGCAGATCTTCCCCCATTTCAGATCTCCCCCTCAGATCTAAAGTGACTGCACTTCCAAGTGCACTTGTAGTGCAAAGTGGATTTGCCTTTAGTAAATCAACCCCATAGCCTTTTTCTTTTAGGCCAAAAAGTTTAAGTATTGTCTCATCTGACCAGAGCACCTTCTACTACATGTTTGCTGTGTACCCCACATGGCTTCCTGCAAACTGCAAATGGGACTTATTATGATTTTTCAACAATGACTTTCTTCTTGCCACTCTTTCATAAACTCCAGATTTGTGAAATTAAAGACTAATAGTTGTCCTGTGGACAGATTTTCCCACCTGAGCTGTGGATCTCTGCAGCTCCTCCAGAGTTACCATTTGTAAAAAAAGTTTGAAAACCATTTATCATTTTCTTTCCACTTCACAATTATGTGCCACTTTGTGTTGGTCTATCACATAAAATCCATTCATGTTTTTGGATATAACATGAAAAAATTTGGAAAATGTCAAGGGGTATGAATACTTTTTGAAGGCACTGTATAGAGCATTTAGCTGCCATTCACATTTGCCATACAGGAACTTCTTTGGCGCAGAATTTGCGTGTTTTTGGTGCATAGACATTTACTATTGGAGTACACAAAAGAAGAATGTAGCATTCCCAACTTTTACCCCATCTCACTCTGTACCCACACCACCAAAGGGGCAACCACACTCTACCTGCACCACCAGAGAGGGAGCTAGGCTGTACCCACACCACCAGAGAGAGAGCCACGCTGTACCAGCACCACCAGAGAGGAAGCTAGGCTGTACCTGCACCACCAGAGAGAGAGCCATACTGTACCTGCACCACCAGAGAGAGAGCTATGCTGTACCCACACCACCAGTGAGAGCCACGCCTTACCCGCACCACCAGAGGGAGAAAGACTGAGCCACTGCCAGGGTACAGACATGCTACACTACTGACCAGAGTCAGCCTGGGCAACTCAGAGTGAGCTACGTCTGGTAAAAGGGCCTGTTGACCATTATCCATTACTGTTCCTAGGGACTGAGCCATTAGGAAGTGCCTAACTTGCCATCCTCTAGACCTTATTGACTGCCACAATGAACTCCAATGTTGGGCTCGAAAATAGGGGGGTGGGGAGGTGACACCATTTTTACCGCACTTGGTGACACCAACCCTAATGACGCCACTGGATGATACCACTCCTGCACTTGCGTGCAGGCATCTTGGACACAGCACACAGCTCTGAAGAAACTACACGGGTATGCTGTTTCTTCAAAATATATGCGCCGGTTCGTCGCATTTAGGAGATATTTATTTTACCTACAGCTAAGCCTTATTTTTAAGTTTACCTGTAGGTAAAAAATAAAGAGAGTTTACTACCAATGTAAGCTAACAGAAAGTGGCAAGGGCACTGCGATTAAAAATTACGTTTTTTTCTGTACTTACTGAAAATATGTAATCACTACCTCTAAGCAGCAATATTTTACATTTTTGGTGGGTTTTGAGATAAACTTTAAAATACTGAGATAGTACAATACAGTATAGTAACCTCTTCAAACTCAGATGGAAGGTTTGACTCTGACTGCCATATTCACAGAAGAATTCTAGTGTTGTGAGAAAAAGAATAATAAAAGTAAAAAAGGCCAGCCACTAGTTCATCATGCTCCTACTTGCAAACTCAGTGGGTTTGATTTGCTAAAGGCAGCTAGACAGTTGCTCCAGAGCTTAGTAAATGAGATAAAGTTTTACTTTGCAAAGAATACCCAATCACGTGCAAGGGAAATTTAATAAACAGCATTTTTGCTTGCAAATGATTGGGAGATGGATGTTAGCAGATTTTCTGCTCATTTACTAAACTCTGGAGCTCCTGCTCTTACACAGTGCAATTCACTTTGCAAAGAGCATAGTGGGGTTTTTACAAAAGGCAAATCCACTTTGCACTGCAAGTGCACTTGGAAGTGCAGTCGCTCTAAATCTGAGGGATAGATATGAAATGAGGGGAAGCTCTGTTGATTTTATCATCCAATCATGTGTAAGCTAAAATGCTGTTTTTTATTTTCCTTGCATGTCCCCCTCGGATCTACAGCCACTTTACTTCCAAGTGCACTTGCAGTGCAAAGTGGAATTTCCTTTAGTAAATAACCCCCATAGTCTATTTGCATTTAGTAAATCAACCCCTATTTGCCTATAACTATTGCCTCTACCCCATTTTAACAGCAGAAGGTTGTAAAGCCCTGAACAAGCGGATTTATGTATCCCCCGAAAGGCATTGTCTAGCAACTCATATGTTTTAACTGCAAAGGTTTGGGATTTTAAATGAGGTTTGTTTGAGAGGACTCAATGATCAAACAATGTAATATGGATGTGTTTATTTGTCTAAAACACACAGCAGAGTAAGCAATATAGAGTACATACAATTAGTAAACATGTAAAAAGCATGATGCAAAAAAACATAGACATTGTATAACACCTATTTTAATATAGAGTTATGCTTAAAATCGCTACTAAGTATGTTTATTGTACTAGAAAAAAAGACCAAGTAGATAGGTTCCAGCTATTGAATTAGCCGCCTTACCTTAGTGATTACCATATAACCTATAAATGGTGGCGCTGTTACTGGCGACATTGACAGAATAGCCATTTCCGAGATTGCAATACAACCTATAAAATGGCAATGGTTCACATTAGGGAATAGCCAACCTGGCATTATGTCTCGCAAGGTAATCCAAACAATGGCGGTGACCAAGACCAGCAACATATAGTATGTATACTATGCATATGCCGCTGGCCTGGTCTTCTAGAAAATGGCTGCTGTATAGTTTCCTATGGAAAACCCCCCAAAAATGGCCGCTATACGTGGATCATTTTTGACACATTTTTGGGACCATTGTAATTTATACAGCAATCAGTGCTATTTAAATGCGCTGATTCCTGTGTAAATGACACTGGCAGTGAAGGAGTTAACCACTAGGGGGCGGGTAGGGGTTATGTATAACGTGTGTGTGTGTGTGTTTTTTTTACTGTTGGGAGGCATGGCTTGGCATGTGACGTCACTGATCGTCTTTCCCTATAAAAGGGAACAGACGATCGGTGACAGCCACAGTAGGAAGCACGGGGAGAGGTTTGTTTACATAGACCTCTCCTCGGTCCCGCGGCCATGGTCACGGAGCTCAGGACACGGCTGGGCACTTAAAGAGCCATGTACAGGTACGTGATTGTGCCCAGCCATGCCATTCTGCCAACGTATATGTGCAGGAGGTTAAAGGAATATTTAATTTTTATTGTTTCACTTTAAGCATTAAAAAAATCAGAGCTGCCGAAAAAAACTGCAGTTTTTAAAACATTGTTTTGCATTGATACATGTCCCCTGGGGCAGGACCCACGTCCCCAAACACTTTTTTGACAATAACTTGCACATAAGCCTTTAAAATTAGCATTTGATTATTCATGTTCGTGTCTCATAGATTTTAACGGTGCTTATTTGTTCTGCCAAATTTTTTGCCTGTTCGCATGTTCTGCTGCGAACCAAACAGGAGGGTGTTCGGCTCATCCCTACTGTATAACATGCTTTAAGAGAACTGGTTCAGGCTTTTTTTTTTTTTTTTTTTTGGGGGGGGGGGGGGGGGGTGTAACAAAGGCTTTAATTGCTTTAAATGCAAAAAAAGAGCTTTGTACACCTATTAAGCCCAATACACACTATCAGATTTTCCACTGCTTTTTGTCTTCAGATTTACCAAAACCATGTAGTCGAACGGTCTGCCTGATTGCATACAAATTGAAACTTCTAAGGTTTGACCTCATATTATATGGTTTTGGTAAATCTGAAGACAAAAATCAGCAAAAATCTGATAGTGTGTATGGGGCTTTACAGAGGATCTATATAATGTTTGGTCTGGGTTCTGTTGAGTCTTTTTGACACATTGAGATTACTAGCACAGTGTCTGCATATCCTTAGAAAGAAATACATTTACAATGTTGCCATGTACATAACACTGTTTACTGGTGCAGCCAATGTATCACAGTGAGAATGTTAGGCCATAATGCATCTGGAAACATAACAATGCCACCCAAACACTCACTAAAACGTTATTACATTATGCGTGTGGATCACCGCAAGGCTACAAGTGTTTCATTCTGACACGGCTGAAAAGTTACATGCAGCACGAACACAATTTCCTGAATATACAGGGACAATTACTGTGTATGGATAGTTTTCCATGTTACTGTAAATGAACAATAGCTGGGGAGTCACAGGCTGTGTGGCCTATTCAGACCTGCTTACAAAAATATTCAAATGTGATGGAAAAAAAAATCTCTACTTGATTATAAACATTGCAAACATTACAGGAGATCCTTGCCTGCTTGTGTTCTCTAGATATTGAGGTATTATGCCAGTGCACTCATTCAGAATGGTTGTCAAATTTTACAATGGTCTCACCAAAGATGAATCAAAAGAACAGAAAGCCTAAAAACATTAATTCAAACATTTCTGGAACTCGCGGTTGGCCACACAAGTGAGACTGCTGCACAAAAAAGTAGCTGAATACTGTAACATACAAACTCTATAAAAATAATAAGAGTACGCTATCTCAAACAAATATGTGAATGAAAATGTACATATTATTCGTCAATCTCGTTTCGTGTTGGTAATCCACTACCACATATACATAAACGTGTTCCAAGTGCAGAATAACTGTACAAAAATGCATGTAATAAAGTGCATATATAGGGCAAAGATCATTTTCATATGATAGACATTTCTTATAAAGTGCAAAAAATCAACAAAATAAATGGCCATATGATGTGATCCAAAATTTTATATGCAGGAAAATAAATTCTAACTAAAAACAAACAAAAAAAATTAAAACACAACACTCCAAATAAAGTCGATCCAAGTGCAAAAGGAAAATGCTACTGGGCTAACCACTGCTGTAAGTGAATTGCTTAACCACTTCAGCTCCAGAAGGTTTACTGTACCTCCCCCTCCTTTCATGACCAGGCCATTTTTTGAGAAACATCCCTGTGTTATTTTAACTGACAATTGCGTGGTCATGCGAAGCTGTACCCAAAAAAAAGTATGCCATTTCCCAAAAATAGAGCTTTCTTTTGGTGATATCAAATCACCTCTATGGTTTTTCTTTCTGCGCTTTAAGCAAAAACAGGCTGACAATTTTGAAAAAAACAAAACAATATTTCTTACTTTCTGCTATAAAACATATTCAATAAAATAAATTAAGAAAATCAAATGTATTCATCAACTGAGGCCAATATACAGTATGTTCTGCTACATATTTTTGGTAAAATAATCCCAATAAGCATATATTGATTGGTGTGCGCAAATGTTATAGTGTCTACAAACTATGGAATAGATTCATGGATTTTTTTTTTTCTTTACTAGTAATGGCGACGACCAAAGACTTATAGTGAGACTGCCACATTGCGACGGACAAATTGGACATTATTTGGGGACCACTATTAATACAGTGATCAGTGCTAAAAAAAATGCACTGTCACTTTACTAATGACACTGGCAGGGAAGGGGTTAACATCAGGGGAGATCAAAGGGTAAATGTGTTTCTAGGGTGTGCTTCCGAACTGTATGGGGGGTGCTTGTACTGTGGAAAGGCAGAGATCCGTGTTCCTGCTTAGCAGAAACACAAGATCACTGGCTTTCCTTGTTACAGATTTCCTTGTTTATATAGGATGATCGCCGTTCTGCCTGTGTCATAAATGATTGCCGGGTGCCGGCGGACATCGATTCCGCAAGAACTGCTGATTTGCCCCCCGCTGTGTGGAACACAGCGGGAGCAGGTCGCCGGTTGGGCGCGCATGCACCCGGAGACTCACAAAAGCAGAATCACGTACAGGTGCAAGAGCTGACGCCCCACAGTATATGTACGTGGGGCAGTCAGCAAGCAGTTAAAGTGGTTGTAAAGGCAGAAGTTTTTTTTTTTTATCTTAATGTAGACTATGCATTAAGATAAAAAAAACCTTCTGTGTGCAGCAGCCCCCCTCAGGCCCTCTAATACTTACCTAAGCCCCATCTAGTTCCAGTGATGATGTAGGAGTATCTTGACTGCTCAGGACTCCCCTCCCCATTGGCTAAGACAGAAGCATGGCACCATTGGCTCCCACTGCAGTCAAAGTCAGCTAGCTAATGAGGAAAGAAAGGGGACAGGGCCGGGCTACGGCTTTGTGTCTGAATGGACACAGGGAGCTGCAGATCGACTCGGGTGAACCCCATGGCAAGCTGCTTGCTGTGGGGGCACTCAACACTAGGAAGGGACCAGAAGCTCTGAAGAGGGACCTGAGAAGAGAAGGATCTGGGCTGCTTTGTGCAAAACCACTGCACGGAGCAAGTAAGTATAACATGTTTGTTATTTTTCAACTGAAAATAATTTGACTTTAGTATCACTTTAAAAGTCACTTTGGTATCATCACCGTGCTTGTGAAGAAAAACAAGCTAGATCACACAAAGGGGATCAAAAACACTTAGGGCCGGTTCACACTGCAGGCGGCCTCAGCGGCGACTTGCAGAGGACTTCTGTATAGAAGTCAATGCAAGTCGCCCCCGAAGTCGCCCAGAAGTAGTACAGGAACCTTTTTTCTGAGTCGGAGCGACTCGAGTCGCTCCTCTCAGAACGGTTCCATTGTACAGAACGGGGGCGACTTGCGGGAGCGAGGCGAGGCGAGTCGTGTCGCCTCGCATCGCCTGCTGTGTGAACCGGCCCTTAGGAATATTCTCCTTACAGAGAGCAGCAGCTTGCTCCTGAGTGGTTCAGAGATGTCCTAATATATTCCACCTTCTAGCTTCAGCAAATGCCACAAAGTGCTGACAGTGCACCCACTCCTCACCAATTTATCTGCAACCCGCACCCCTATAATCCTGTCACTGCACATTGATCCCCTGTGTGACACTTCATCACCCTTTACACCCAGCACACTCTTATTATAACAAAGGGACAGTCCTTTACAATGATCTCACCAAAGATTAACCACTTGCTTACTGGGCACTTAAACCCCCCTCCTGCCCAGACCAATTTTCAGCTTTCAGTGCTCTCACACTTTGAATGACAATTATTCAGTCATGCAACACTGTACCCAAATTATTTTTTTGTCCTTTTTTTTATACAAATAGAGCATTCATTTGGTGGTATTTGATCACCCCTGGGGTTTTTTTTTTTGCGCTATAAATGAAAAAAGACAGAAAATGTTGAAAAAAATGCATCTTTCTTCATTTCTGTGATAAAATTTTGCAAATTAGCAATTTTTCTTCATACATTTTGCCCACAATTTATACTGCTATATATCTTTGCTAAAAATAACCCAAATTTGTGGATATTGTGTGGTCTGTGTGAAATTTATAGAGTCTACAAACTATGGTGAAAATCATAAAAAAAATTACCACATCTGATGTACTGAGGCCTATCTAATTTCTTGAGACCCTAACAAGCCAGGGAAGTACAAATGCCCCCCAAATGACCACTTTTTGGAAAGTAGACATTCAAGGGTATTTAGTAAGAGGCATAGTGAGTTGTTTGAAGTTGTCATTTGTTCCCACAATTCTTTTCAAATTTAAGATTTTATTTTATTTACTTATTTTTTTTCATAAAATTGTCATTGTAATAGCTTATTTCTCTCACATGGAATGTGCATACCACAAATGACACCCCAAAATACATTCTACTACTCCTCCTGAGTATTATGATACCACATGTGTGGGAGTTTTTCACTACCTGGCCACATACAGAGGCCCAACATGCAGGGAGCACCATCAGGTGTTCAAGGAGCATAAATTACCCATCTAACTTGTTGACTACCTATTACATTTTTGAAGGCCCTGGAGCACCAGGACAATGGAAACGCCCACAAAATGACCCCATTTTGGAAAGCTAACATCCCAACGTATAATCTATGAGGCATAATGAGTCCTTTTAATGGTTTATTTTTTTCCAGAAGTTTTTGGAAAATGTGGAAAAAAATTTAAACGCATTTTTTTTTTACACAAAGTTGTCCGTTTATAAGATATTTCCAACACATAGCATTTAAATAGCAAAAATAACACCCCAAAATACATTCTGCTACTCCTCTTGAGTATAACGATACCACATGTGTGAGACTTTTACACAGCCTGACCACATACGGATCCCTAACATTGAAGTAGCACCTTCAGGCATTCTAGGAGCATAAATTACACATTTCATTTCTCAACCACCTATTACACTTTTGAAGGCCCTGGAACACCAGTACAATGGAAACGTCCATAAAATGACCCCATTTTGTAAAGCTAACACCCCAATGTATAATCTATGAGGTATAATGAGTCTTTTGAACGGTTCATTTTTTTCCAGAAGTTTTTGGAAAATGTGGAAAAAAATGAAAACGCATTTTGTTTTACACAAAGTTGTCCGTTTATAAGATATTTCAAAACCTTAGCATTTAAATAGCAAAAATAACACCCTAAAATACATTCTGCTCCTCCTTCTGAGTATTACAATACCACATGTGTGAGACCTTTACACAGCCTGGCCACATACAGAGGTCCAACATGCAAGGAACACCGTCAGGTATTCCAGGGACACATAGCATGCACATACCAAGAATTACACCCCTAAATGCATTATGCTGAGCAAAGGGTAAACAAAAGATTACCTGTGGTTTTAGTAGCACAGTTGTCCACAGCAGGATAGCACTGGTCCAGGCAGCAGGAAGGGACTTGGTCAGCAACAGCGGACACAATTTTTCAGGCAGCAGGCAGGGATACTGTCCATATACAGTCCAGGGTCAGTGCAGAGATATTGTCAGCAGTGCCAAAAATATTGGTCCTGGTAGTAGGCAGGTCCATGTGGTGTGGTCAGAGTGACAGACAGAGGCATGATGGCAGTAGGTCCTACAGGCAGCAGGCTGAAGTAGGGCCTCATTCAGGACAGAATGGGGACAGGGGTAGAGGCTTCTCCCACCCAAATTTCTTTGAAGCCTCCGAGTCTCCAGATCCTAATCTAGGAATGAGAAAACAAAGAAAATTGTTTTCTTCATCCAGAAAAACTATTCTGGAGCCCCTCACATATGTGAGACCCCTGTGTTGAATCCCAGTAGTCCAGTTGCAGGGTACAAGATCAGTCCAAGAGGCAGGCAAATATCATGGTCAAACAGTCCAAGGTCAGTTCCAGATCAGGCAGAGATATGTACAGAATCGTTAGGTAGAAGCATGGTCGAATAACAGTCCAGGGTCAGTTCCAGATCAGGCAGCAGTATGTACAGAATCGGCAGGCAGAAGTATGGTCAAATAACAAGCCATGGTCAGTTACAGAGCAGGCAGTGAAGGTGTGTGAAGGCAGGAACTGAGGATTATATTTACCATACTTCACTAATAATTTATTGACGTATGGTAATGGCGAAAACAGTCACTTATGCAGAGGCCTGGTTGGGAAGGACATTGTGCACAATAATAAGATGTCTCTCTTCTGACTCCTGCTCTGTTACCCACCTTACATATTTTTTGAAGTCTTTGGCCTGGTGGTTTGGGAGGGAGGGCGCTCAGACAGTCGACTAATAATATCTGATCGGATATTTTCTGGTGGGCCATTCGGGAATACAAGGGCAGTGAAAACTTCCTCCTGGTAGCCAAAGAAGCGTTTGGGGTTTTGGGTAAATTACATATGAATTGTATATGGCCAATTGAAAAAAATAAATTGCGACTTTTTTATACCTATGGTATGTCCGTCTTGTGGCAAGGTATGGTTCCATCATTTGATCATTGAAGTTGACTCCCCCATGAACAAATTATATTCATAGATGCATTTTGGTTTCTTTATGGGGCCATTCCTTCTGGTGATTTCCACAAACGTATCATTGTGGATAGAAGACAACATGTATACATCTCTTCTGTCCCTCCACTTCACTGCCAGAATCTTCTTGTTTCGCAGACTTGCCGTTTCTCCTTTTCTCAACTTCTTATTGACAAGACTTTGAGGAAAGCCCTTTCGATTCTTTTTTACAGTGCCACATGCTGCCCTCTTCTTCCGGTGAAGGTTGTGGAACAGGGGCAGAGATGTATAGAAGTTGTCTACATGCAGGTGGTAGCCTTTATCCAGTAGGGTGTATATGAGGTCCCAAACAACTTTCCCGCTGGATCCCAAGTAGTCCGGGCAATTAGGGGGCTGCAGCTGGGCGTCCTTCCCTTTGTACACTATGAAGGAATATGTGTACCCTGTGGCTCGGTCACATAATTTGTACACCTTCATCCCATAGCAGGTCCTTTTGCTGGGAACAAATTGCTTAATTTTAAGCCTGCCGCTAAATTTAATAAAGGACTCATCCACATATATGCGTTGGGCCGGGGTAAACAATTGGGGGAATATTACTGAAAAATAATTAAGTATTGGCCGAATTTTGTAAAGCCTGTCATAATTTGGGTCATTTCAGGGAGGGCACTGGGTATTGTCACTGAAATGTAGGAACCTCATGATCATCAGATATCTGGTTCTGGGCATTACCACGGAGAAGAGCGGCATGTGGTTGTTGGGGTGGATTGACCAATAAAAAACGAAATTGATTTTTTTTGTTGAGTTCCATATTAAATGTGAGGCCTAAAAAAAACCTTGAACTCCTCCACTGTTAGGTCTCTCCACTCGTAGGGACGGCATAATAAGATGTTGGATTTTTTTTTTTTTTTATTCAAATATTTTTTTTATTTCTTTTATATACAAACAACAATAACAACATACAACCCAGCACATAGAGCGGGAATAACAAAAAAAGAGAAAAAATAAATAAAAATAAATTAAATAAAAATAAATAAATAAATAATAAAAATAATAAACCCTCACCCCTGCTCACCCCTGGCCCCCATGCTCCCCCCCCCCCCCCCATTGCTCCCACACTCATCTTATTTCCAGAATATCAAACCATCTTCTCCATATTCTTTCAAATTTCCCTAAACTACCTCTATGTAAAAAAAAATATTTTTTCTTAATTATGGTTTCCCTTACTTGCATTTTCCATTCTGCTACTGTAGGTGGCTATGGTGACAACCATTTTTGTGCTATAAGCTTACGAGCTTGAACTAAACTTCTACTTATAGATACTGTGTATTCCCCGGTGTTCTTAGTACATCCATAATACCCAAGAGACATCCCCGGGGTCTATAGACATCTCAATCTCAAATACATTATTAATCGTAGATACCCCCCGTACCAATAGTGATGGAGTTTAGGGCATCTCCATATCATGTGTATTAAATTGGCTGCCCTCCCTTTACATCTAGGGCATTGGTCTGTGTCCCTTTGTTTCCATTTAAATAATTTCTCTGGTGTATAATGTACTCTATGTAGAATGAATAGTTGTGTTAAATTTTGAGTTGGAGATAGAGAGGCCATAGGTGTTGCCGACAGTGCCAGTGCCCACTGTTCATCAGAAATTGGCCCTATATCACCAGCCCAAGCTGATCTTGCAGGTATATCCACAGCACCTTTCATTTTCTCATATAATATATCATATAATTGTGATATCAAACCTTTTTTTCTTTCCATCTTATTGAGCAAGGCTATTACCACTGATTTATTAAACTTCAATTCATGAGATCGACCCTGTGCTTTTAATGCATGCCTGAGCTGTAAAAATTGAAAAAATCTTTGATTTGGGATATTATATTCATTTCTTAATTCACTAAAGGTTTTCATCTCATTTTCATGAAATAACTGTATCATGTACCTTAATCCCTTTTGCCTCCAAAATTCAAACCCTTCCAGTTTCAACAGTTCTGTATAACTACTATTGTTCCAAATTGGAGTATATGTCATATATCCCTTTATGCCCGTCAGGAGAAGATGTTGGATTTTGCAAAATAAATTGCTGTGCATACAGGTTGCACTGGGCCACAATTGACGCTAACATGTCCTCCGTAAAAATTTAATGAAAAAAATGTATTGGGTAAAATTCTCCGTGTCCGCCTGGACTCCTGGCTGGTCAGTGAAAGGGGAAACGTTGGCTTATCCTGAATTAGGAAGAAGCCACAAGGGTTTCTGAAGGGCATAGGGAAGGCTAGTATGAGTCCTAACCCTTTGGGGCTGAGGTGACACCCAACTGGAACTTGGCCTTTCTTGCCGAGGTACTGCGGTGCTGGTGGATGGCACTGCAGTGCTGGTGGATGCCACTGCCTCCTCACTAGAACGCCTTCATTTGGTGGGCCGAATATCTTCCTCCTCTGCGTCACTCAGTGTTTCACTACTGAGGACTGGCTCATAATTTATGTCAAATTCAGAATCCGAATTTGAAAGGGAATCTGAAAAAGAGAGCCCCCCCCAATTGCTCTCGTCGGCCGTGGAAAGAATTTGGTACTCCTCCGCGGTGGAAAAGCATCTTTTAGACATGGTTGGCTGCTGGTGATGAGACTGCACAGGTGTATGCTAAGCCTGCACTGATGGGCACTGATGAGGTGGCACTGATGTGCATTGATTGATGGCACAGATGTGGACTGATGAGGTGGCACAGATGTGCACTGATTGATTGCACAGATGTGCACTAAGGAGGCGGCACATGTGGGCACAGATATGCACTGATGAGGTGGCACAGATGGGCACTGATATGCACTGATAAAGTGGCACAGATGGGCACTGATGAGTCGGCAAAATGTGCACTGATTGCACAGATGTGCACTGATGAGGTGGCACAGATGGGCACTGTTGAGGTGGCACAGATGAGCACTGTTGAGGTGGCACAGATGGGTACTGTAGAAGTGGCACAAATGGGCACTGTTGAGGCGGCACAAATGGGCACTGATGGGCCAGCACAGATGTGCACTGATTGATTGCACATATGTGCACTGTTGAGGGGGCACAGTTGGGCACTGTTGAGGTGGCACAGATGGGCACTGTTGAGGTGGCACAGATGGGCACTGTTGAGGCAGTACAGATGGGCACTGATGAGGCGGCACAGATGTGCATTGATTCATTGCACATATGTGCACAGATGAGGTGGCACATATGGGCACTGATTGGTACAGATGGGCACTGATTGGTACAGATGGGCAATGATGAGGTGGCATAGGTAGGCACTGATGAGGTGGTACAGATTGGCACTGATTGCGCAGATGCGCACTGATAGCACATACGGGCACAGATGGGCACAGACGGGCATAGATGGGCACAGATGGCAAGATGATGCACTGATGGCACAAGTGGGCACTGATGCGCACAGGTGAGCACAGATGGCACTAGCTATATATGCTAATGGGTCACTGTGGGCACTGATTGGGCACTGTTTGGGCACACTTGTTTTTTTTTTTACAGAAGAATTCACTCACTGATTCACAGATCCTCTCTCTCCTCACACGCTGTCTCTGTGTGAGGAGAGACAGCCGCCAATGAGAGATGATCTCATATGTTTACATTTGAGATCATCTCTCATTGGAGGCGTTGATCGCGCTGTGAACGGCCACTGTGATTGGCCATTTATAGCGATCTGTGATTGGCTGTGTCCAGGGGACACGGCCAACACAGATTTTCCCTGATGCGTGCCTACGGGGGGGCGCGGAGAGCCAGGAAAGGGTACGACATTGATAAACATCGTCCCGGCAATGTAGATCCACAATGTAGCCGTCATTTGGCTATAGCGCAGATCATTATTCGGAATACCATATTCTCTGCAACAGGCTGCCCAAGGTTGAAGCTGAAACACAGGCAAACCTCTAAATACATGATAGAAATGTAAATATGGGAGCACATGTACTTGCCATATAGTATATCTGTTTATCTTGTCCAGTGATTTACTTAGCTCTGCCAGGCAGCTTAGTCAATCTGGTGACCTAATTTTTCTCTACTGCAGTTAAGCCTCACAGGTCACCTTAATTCCTTTCAGGCTGTGACTGGATAGTGAAGGATTTGCAGCACACTTATAAGGATAGGCAGGTGGTACTACCTTCATGTTCCTCTCCTCTCTGGGTGCCAAGTGTGGGTCTCACTTTAGGAGGGGTGGGTTCTTCTGGGCTAAGCTAGGCCCTTTTTATAAGGTCACTGCCTTCCCATGGGGTACCTTGACTTGAACAAATTACTGAACTTAGCTAACTCTCTTGATGCTAATATACACCACTACTTCACTAGTCGAATTTAGGTGGGACACCCAGAGCCGATGCCCTCTCCACTTGACAATAACTCCTTCTGCAAGAGGCTATCCCACCTGCCACATGTATACACTTATGCCAGGCTGCATAAAAAATGTTGTCTTCATACTCTTGTCTTCATACCCCATTGGGGTGTAACTGACCCAACTGTATGTATTCTGGTTATTTGCATTACCCCCCTTTAGTAACTTCAGACCAGGCATAAGCAAAGTTTCAAAAGCTTTACTTAAATAGTCTGTCATAACAGAAGAACAAAAGCATCAGTCTTTCCCAAACTAATCCCTAACGCAGGCTTGTGGCTGCCCAGTATACCTGCACAAGATAGAGTCCATTATGGCAGAATTCCAGCCTTGGAGTCTTTGGGAGTTTTGTAGCTCTCAGTGGTTCCGTACTCTGTAGAGGTTCTTTATTCATGGGTACTCCGGATTCGACAGGAGCCTGTGTGGATGGACCCCCATGATGATGGCTTATCAGATAATATGTACACCTACTCACTCATTGCAAATGCACAGCTTGTTCCCTGAGTTGGACCCCTGTCCCATTTTTATATAGCACAGGACCAGTGGGTCAGATCCAAGAAAGCCCACCAAGAAAGAACCGGGAAACATACTAACACTAACTCTACTGGCTGGGGCAGCATAAAACTCAACTTGACTACACAATGTTCAGTTCATTTCTCTGCTTTGCATGCATCAAGCTGTATAGACTCCTAGTACTGCCCCTTCTTCTCTCAGTCTGAATAATCCTGAACATGCGATTACAAGATGCTGACATCATGTCAAACTCTGATAGTTATAATAGTTGTATCTAAAAATACATTTTATAATGAATATCTAGGTGTATTTATGTATGTTTTTACATCCACCTGGAACTAAACTTTAATGTTGGCCTGGAGACTTCTAACAGAGGCAATGAGAGAATTGTAGGAGCAAGGGGAAACCCTGACTACATGATAATAATCATGATGGTTTGGACAATTTTCATAGAATAGAAAGACCATTTTAAATAATATTACATTAGAGCATGGCTTCTATGGCAACTTTATAACTGAAATCAGTTGGTTAACAACAGTGGTGTTTTTTTTTTTAAATTAAAGCTCTATATTCAATCTTAGTTTTATTGGAAAATTATTGTAAAAATATACATACATTAATGGCATAATCATACCATCAAATATCTTACAAATACATTATACAAACTAACATAACCAAAACAAAAAATAACAAACATAAAAAAAGACAAAAAGGGGGGAAAGATGGCAACACATAGACATCATATATTGAAAACGTATTAGGTCGCATTTGGGTTCTACTCTAATTCCCATAAAACCTTCTAGTTTCCTGTTGATTCCCTAAACGTCCTCCAGGAAGCCCATACCTGACAGCATTTTTCGTATGTATCCAATTCATGTGCTATGAGTGTCTCCGTCCTCTCAATATAATTCATTTCCATTACCCATTCCTTCAGGGATGGAGGTTGTATTGATCGCCAATGTTGTGGAATAACCAATCTTGCCGCTGTCAACCAGTGTCTGAGCAGACCCTTTTTAATATTTTTATAGGGGCCTGGTAAAATGGATAAAAGGGTACGGTAATTTGAGGTGTATTGGGGACTAGCTCCCCTGTAACTGTAGTATACAACTGCATGATCCTGTCCCAAAAATTATGAATTTGGGGGCATTCCCACCATATGTGTATCAGCGAGCCTTTGACAGAATGACACTGCCAGCATACTGTATGTCAGATGTGTCTGGGTGTATACGCTACATGGATGTTGGGCATTGATTCCAATGAGAAACGAGCTTCTAGCTTGTCTCTTGGGCTTTAGTTGCCAATGGCAAGCAATGCGTGAGGGTAAATGACTTCTCCTACTCTTCTGCTCCAATTTTAACATTAAGATCACATGCCCACTTATTTGTAAATTCTAGGAGCTCAGGATGTTTTTTTGCAATAAGAATCTTATATATTTCCGATAGGACATACTGATTTAGATCTCTATTAAACATTTTTTTAAGGGGGTAGAGGACAAGACTGACAATAGTTGCTGAAATACCAACCATTGCATAAGTGTAGGAATTAAGTTCAATATGGGTGGAAGTTTACCCTGACAAAGAATCTGACTCACTCTTCGGTGAGACTCCTTATTCCATGTAAGAAAATGTATCCAGTCTACTGCAGGTGGGAATTGAGGATTGGCAAATAGAGGTGTCATTGGTCCTACTTGTGAAGAGAGCCCTAGCCCGCAAAATCATTTTGTACCAGATGCTCAATAAATGAGACATAAGAAAAGGTGGAGAAGAGGACATGTCTCGATGAATACCACGGAAAGATAAGTCTAACCAAGGAAGTGCCTGGAGATCAAACTGATGTTAATCCTCCCGAACCGCAAATATAGATTAGGGTCATATTTTTTAAGATCTTGTAGAGTATGTTGCATAAGAGGGATATAATCTGTCGAATATAGATGGGTTGGACCTGAAGGAATATTAATTCCTAAATATTTTAGTGCAGAGGAGCAGAATCTAAATGAAAAATTATTCTTCAGCATCGTCACTTGGTGTGGTGAAAGTGACACATTAAGAATTTCTATTTTTGATACATTTACCTTGAAATTACTCAAGGCTCCAAAACACTAAATTTTGGATAGAAAAGAAGGCATAGAGATATGTAGATTGGTAACAGATCATCAGCGAACAAGGCAAGTTTTATTTATTGTTGATCTCTCCTATACCAGTGATAGAGTGGTTCTGTCTAATTTACTAGAACATAAAGCAAAGGAGGTAAAGGGCATCCCTGGCGAATACTATTCTGTATGGGGAAACTTGTAGTCAATGATCCATTGATCTTTATTCTGGCCTTGGGTTTAGAATATAGTGCTAAAATCTTATTAAAGGGGGTTGTAAAGCTTTTTTTTTGTTTCTAAATAGGTTCCTTTAAGCTAGTGCATTGTTGGTTTACTTACCTTTTCCTTCGATTGTCCTTCTAAATGTTTTTTTTCTTTATCTGAATTTCTCACTTCCTGTTTCTCCTAGGTAAACTTTACACCATCATCCGAGCGGTGTTTAGTCAGCCAGAACAGCTTACTGAACAGCTTACTGAGGAGGAACAGGAAGTGAGAAATTCAGACAAAGAAAACAAAGAAAAAAAACATTTAGAAGGGAAATCGAAAGGAAAAGGTAAATGAACCAACAATGCACTAGCTTAAAGGAACTTATTTAGAAAATAAAAAACGACCCTTTACAACCCCTCTAAGCGAATTTTGGCCCATCCCTATTTGCCTCAAAGAATGCTCAAGGAAAGGCCACCCAACTCGATCGAAAGCCTTCTCCGCATCGACCGAGAGAAGGCATGCTGGTATTTTAGCTGTTTGAGGATAGCCCATTAGTAAAAATGTTTTTATCATGTTGTCACGTGTTTCTCTTCCTTGGACTTTATGTACCAGGCTCGAAAAAAGAGACTGGAGATGTGACGCAATCAATTTGGCATACATTTTGATGTTTACTCCAATTAAAAATATTGGACGATAACTGGAGCATAATGTTAGATCCTTATCTAGTTTAGGAATCAAAGTAATATGGGCTTCCAGTGTTTGAGTTTGGAAATGGGTTAGTGGAAGAGATGGAATTGAATACATGGAGCATAAATGGGGACAAATATTCTTTATATGTTTTATAAAGTTTTGGAGTAAATCCATCTGGGCCAGGGCTCTTACCTGATGGAATGTCTGTAATTACTCCTAATAATTCCTCAGTTGAGAAAGAATAATCCAATGATTTCCTATAATCGTCGTCTAGTGTTAGAATAGCAGTTTCCTGCACATAGTCTTCAATGCGACAAGTGTTAGATCACATGTCTTCCAAAAATGATGGTTGGGCCAGATTATAAAGAGCTGAAAAATATTCCCTGAATGTTCGTTGAAGACATTGTGGATCTGAGGTAGTTTCCCCCGACGACTTCCTAATACTAGATATAAACGTCTGAGGAGGACAGGGATGTAGTGTATGTTCTGGCTGTCTCCCACATTTATTCCCATATCTATATTGTTATTAATTATGAGATGCTTCCATAAGCTGCAATAAAGATACCCTAGTAGATGAGATATTAGCTAGTATTTCTGTAGACTGTGAGGCCGCGTACACACGCGCGGACTGTTCGCCCAACTTTGTCCGCTGAACAGTGTTTGGGCGGACAGTCCGCTCGTGTGTGGGCTTTCAGCGGACAGTTTCAGCGGACAGTTGGACGAACAAGGTTTTTCGGAAATTCCGTAAAACTGTCCGCTGAAACCTTGTTTCAGCGAACAGTCCGCTCGTGTGTAGGCTTGTTCGTCAAACAAAGTTGCACGCATGCTCAGAAAGGATTTTCACGCCGAAAGCTATAATGCAGTGTATAGGACGTCGTATTTTTCGTCCCGTCGTACGTGCCGTTCACGTCATCGCGCACGGTTTCAGCAAACTGTTCGTCCGTCGTGTGTGGCCATGTCCGTCCATGCTAAGTTTGAGCGGACTGTTTGCCGAAACTGTTGGACGGACAAAGTTGGGCGAACAGTCCGCGCGTGTGTACGCGGCCTGAGGCTTTGTGTAGAGTTTCTAGGGAATGAAGCTTTAACAAAGTATTTTGAATGGCCAGGGATCTTTCTTTTTTAAGACGAGAACCATGTTTAAAAATCAACCCTCATAGCACCACTTTAAGAGCTTCCCATTTTAATGGTAATGCAGTCTCATCCTGTTTATGATAAGAAACAAAGTTGCCCATTGTCCCTACAATTGCCTTGTGGCAAAGTGAGTCTGACATAAGAGTAACATTCAAACGCCAGGACCAACTTGTGCCCTGAGTCTGAGGGGCGTATATTGTTAAAAATACAGGTGAATGGCTAGACCAAATAAACGACCCTATTCAGTAGTGTATTTAGGTTATGTGCTGCCCTAGGCCTGACTAAACTCGTGCACCCCCTAATTAAAATATGACACACCCCTTCCTGTCAAGGCCACACCCCTTGAGTTTAAGACTCGCCCTGGACTTTTCAAGTGGGGACACTAGTTCTGGGGGACTGGGGGGGCAATGGATACCCTTAATTAATTCCCTTATTTCGCCCCCTCCCCCACACAGTTGTGGAATGCCAGCCACATACCAGAAGCAGTGAGGCTACTTTTTGGGGGCGCTAGGCTAATTTGCCTCTCAGCCCAGTCTGCCCCATAAGACTGGTACTACGCTAACAGTGTAGCACAAGACGGCAGGGACTGCCCTAGGCCTGGGCCTTGTTGGCCTAGGCCAGGATACAGCATTGGATCAAGACTATGTTGAACAAAATACAATCCTACAGAAAAACACTTTAGGAAAAAGATATGAAGAGAATATAGTTAGTGAGGCTTATGAAAAGTAAAAACATAGAAGTGCTATAGAAAAGTCTGGGACCATCCCATAGAATTAAAAATTCACTGATCTTTAGTACCAACTTCAACAACCAACACAGTGCCTTACAGAAAATTATTATTAAACATTGGCCCCTCCTCTTACAAGATACAAAATTTGAAAAAGTTTCACCTGAAAAACCAAAAGTAGTTTTCAGGAAAGCTAGAACTATTTTGAATATTGTTGCCCCTAGCAAAGTAAAAGAATCAAAGAGAAAAGTGAGACATATGCCCACCTTTCTAGACATTAGGGGTATATATCTGTGTAGAAATCAAAAGTGTGGCGCATGTAAACTTATTACTAGACATGTGCATTTTTTTTCGTCTGAATGCATTTTCGTCAGAATTTCAGGTATTTTCGTTATCGTTTTTTACAAACGATAACGAAAGTGCAGAATCCGAAAAACGAAAGATCCGACATAAACAAATGCTTTATTTTCATTTTCGTTGTGACAACAGTTCGATATAGGATAGGAGATTTGACATGACGCTGACAATAACAATCTGTGTCTATCGAACCTGTGGTCGAATGTGCCTAACCTTAACTCTATTAGTCCAGGATTATTCTACATAGAGAGAAAAGATTCAAAATCTGCGAAACACGTGTTGTCATAGGAATAAATTATGTAAGGTGTATGAGTGACTTATGGTTCACTCTGTTAGAGGAACATCGATGTACTTGTCTTCCAAGCCCCGGAAGGGATTTGGCAGACGCGGGGAGCCTGGATTGCCCTGTCTTGTAAGCCTGCTGGTAACAGTGCAGTACTGGCATTTTCCAGGCTGTGTCTCTGGCCAAGACTATAGCCATACATCTGTGACAGGCTGTGAAAGGTGCACACCCCCGTTGGGGTCATGTGAGTGCATATTTGTTTTTAATTTATTTTTTATTTTTGTGTGAATTTAGTGCAGTACTGGCATTTTCCAGGCTGTGTCTCTGGCCAAGACTATAGCCATACATCTGTGACAGGCTGTGAAAGGTGCACACCCCCGTTGGGGTCATGTGAGTGCATATTTGTTTTTAATTTATTTTTTATTTTTGTGTGAATTTATTTTTATTTTTATTGTTTTATGCAAAACACATAACAGAAGAAAAAAACATTGCCACACAGGGTGGAAATAAACAATATAAAATAAAATATCGTGAACACCCCCCATTCCACCTATCCAGGCTCACCACCCTGCAGGCAACTCCACCATCCTGGGTGTAAGTCCCCCTAAGGGGTAAGACTAACCAAATAAAAATGCATATAGTAAACACTTTGCAGCCTCTAGAATAATAACGCAATCAAACACACAGTCATGTACCTATCATGTAATATACAGGTCTATTTATTTTTAATTATTATTTGTTAAATAAAAGTTTTAATTGCACGAATGGTGCTATTGTCTTGTGTTCCCTTTTGCTTTAAATACTAGCATTGTAGCCTACAATCCTCATACAAATGCTGGCATTTATTGATATGATGTCAATGATTTATGCAGTGTTTTACAAATTGTACATTCACACATCAGTCCCTGCCCTCATGGAGGCTTCAGTCTAAGGACTTTAACCCCCATGCATACTGGGGCCAATATGGACAGGATCCCATTATCTTACCAGCGTGTCATTAGAGTCTGTCAGAAAACTGGAGTACCAAGAGGAAACCCAATGCAAGCACAAGGAGAACAAGCAAACGCTACTTGCCACCGAGAAAAATTATAAATGCAGCAAAGATGGGCAGATTTATTAGATTCAATCTCAGCTATATCAATACCATCCATAGGTAACTTGAACATCATGTAGATATTTAACAGCACTCCAAAGTATCTATAGCATTTCAACAATTAATTATGATGACCTCATGTCACATAGGTCAATTTGTCAATGTTTCCGAGTCCCCTTTCTAAGGGAGATGGTCCATGGTCCCACAAGGCCACCAAAGTTTGGTACACTGACTTATGAAACTCAAAGCTTTCATAAAAAAAAATTTGAAATGGATTCATTGGAGTGTGGATGACTTTCTACTTGATGTTCCAGATTTTGTATGGTGCCATTTGTTGTAGCCATTTCAAGCACCCTCCCAGGACTAGAGCTGTAAGAATTTTGCAGATCTGAACACGATTTTCCCCCAAGTAACCTGACGGTACTTCTGTGAGACTAAAGAAACTATTGCGGTTTCAGCTGAGATACCAAACCAAAGTGTAGCGCTTAACAAAGTTATGAATAGTCTAGTTAGTGCATCATCATACAGTTTAACCAAAACACCTTAAGTGTGACAATTCTTGAAAACTTGCATAGAAATAAAAAATACAGTCCAAACGAATAAAAATAAATTAAAAGTCTCTATGTGAGGAGTTGATCCAGTCCAAACGTGAAATACAGGTCACCATCCACCTTCTTAAATGAGACTAGCATGCAGGCACCCTGTGATGTTCCCGTCACCTTTAGAATTAAAGGCTTACCGGATAGTATGGATCCAAACGAATCTATATTCGAAGGATCATACAAGCTTATGACTTAGAAGCCAAAATTTGCAGGTGTAGATTTTCAAGGAAGTATCAACTCAGACTCCTCATAAAGTTGTCCCAACTAGTTGTTAAATCCACATCAGTATACTCCAGCTCAAAATGTTGAACTCATACAAAGGAAAAATAAGGAGCCACAATAGTGTAAATCCGTTTAAGAGAAAAAAATTTAATAAAAAAGTAATGAACTCACATGTAACCAAAGAAATCAAGCGCTTAATCCATAAAAACAGTGCTACAGCAGTAGTCCCGACGCGTTTCGTCCTCTACAGACGTCATCTGGGGTAGCACTACACTGTAGCATCATCACTTATATAGTAAACAGTCAATTTGGGCGAGAATTCCATCTGCCTGTGTCACCGCGTGTCATTTCCGGTTTAAGATGGCGCCCGGCGTGCGTTCCACGCCTCATTACAATGTTACAGCATGTATCAGCAGACAGACCATGCCCAAACATGTGTAAAATAAACCAATAAATGAAAACTAGGTTGGCCCAAACATTAGAAACATACCCAACGTAAAAATTAGCCAGACGTTGTGATTTATTCCACTCTGTAATACCGTTAGTAGTGTTTCCGGGTCATGATTAAACGCATAAGGGGCATGGGTACGGATCCAATCATTATCATACCCAGCCACCTATGCCGACAAAGCCACACCCACCACAGGGAGGCACCAACACAGTGGGCGTGTCGTACATAGAGAGCACTGATGCCCCCGTCAAGCGGCGATGGAACGCACCGCGTACCGGAAGCACCAGCACCACACGCACGTCCGACACAAGGGGCGGCGTAAGAGGAAATACGTCACAACCCATCGGAGAGCGTCGAACATCGGAAGTGACGTGAACGGAAGGTACAACACATCCGGCCAGGATGTATCCGACAACAGGAAGTGATGTAATGAAAATACATCATCTCCGGTGTCAAGTGGGACATATGTAAACATACGCCGGACCATACATCCTAGAGGGGATGTACATTTAAGTACACCCATACTAATAAGTATGGGATGGGAACGATTATGTATATGTAATGAAAAGATGTTTTTAAAACAATCTTTATACAAAATATATATCAGCACCGACACAACACATGCCCGGACAAGCACTGTGACAAGTACTGATAGCACCTAAGGCAGATAGAATTCTGTCCCAAGACCAATATTATTAGTATAACATAAACAGCAATAATAGAAAGGCTGCCACTTACATAAAAATCAAAAAATCAAAAAATGTTAAAACAGATAAACAAATTAAAATAAAGCACTAAAATAAAATATTATCAATGTGCATATTAACCATTATTAATGAAGGCATTAATATCCCATTCTATGTTCAAACCAAATGGCGAGTAAGAACGAATCAAATATATCCAGTAGGTTTCTAATCTGGAAACACCCCGAGTCATAGCACCCCCCCTCCACGGAGGTGTATATTTGTCAATAGCTAAAAATTGGGTACCTGTTGGGTCACTGTTATGATGTTCCCTATAGTGTCTCGGGACAGTGTGTTTAGAGACCTTACTCTTTATTAAGGCTATGTGTTCCCCCACTCTAATCGCAAACGTCCTTGTCGTCCTCCCCACATATTGTTTACCACACGGGCAAGTGATCAGATATCACTGGTGATGGTGACCTGTATTTCACGTTTGGACTGGATCAACTCCTCACATAGAGACTTTTAATTTATTTTTATTCGTTTGGACTGTATTTTTTATTTCTATGCAAGTTTTCAAGAATTGTCACACTTAAGGTGTTTTGGTTAAACTGTATGATGATGCACTAACTAGACTATTCATAACTTTGTTAAGCGCTACACTTTGGTTTGGTATTTGTTTTATTATTCACTGTTTTATCCTTGTGATTGTGTTAGCAGCTTTCTTTCTTTTTTGGATAGCGCAGTGTCACAGGGAAAGTTTTTTGGTTTCAGCTGAGATGACAACACTACTTTACTCACGATTAAAGTGATAAACACACGGTCTTACAGCACGCCATGTCTCTTCACCAGCTGCAGCCACTCACTGAAACATTCTTGGAAAATGAAATTCATCTTTTGCGTGCTGCTACGACATTATTTTGTTGCTCCGCTACGCTAGTGACAGAAGTATGTTCTGTGAGCAGAGCCGCACGTTAAATAAACTTCACAACCCAGAACATGACAGCAATGTTTTTGATCACACATCACAAACCTTAAGTATATATATATATATATTTTTCTAGTGAGGATAAAGTCAACTGCTCTATGAGAAATGTACAACATAATTTCAAAGAATTTAAGGAAAGGAATTTGTTGTGACAGATGACTAATGGTGGATTCTATTAAACTAGTAATGCAGCCTTATTGTTTTAATATGAAACGCCTTGATAAAGTCCAAACTAGTACATTAAAATACGTGATTACTTTTAACACAGTCAAAAAGAACATATATTTTGATCTTTTTTTAGCTGCATCCTCCTGCATCCTCTGCATCGCTTCCCTAAACTTCTGGTCAAGGAAAGTGCTCCCATAACACTATTACCACCAGTCAGTTGTTACACTACTCGGGGCTACATGTCCCATAATTTATTGTGCCAGTGTGCATGCATGCCCTTTCATTCATACGTGAGGACGCTGCCTATGCCAACATAGACTGGCAGCCCAAGAGTACTACACACACAAGACCCTGTTCATCCACCAATGGAAGTGATTGATAGTGAATGATAGCGGACAGAATGAAAAAAAAACTGAGGAGCTCGAGAGGAGTTAGCTGTAATATGCGAAGTTAGTACAGAAATCGATTATTGCATTGTGACAAGGGGACTGCCCCCTGCCAGAACACACCAGTCAGTGAATTCAGCCATTAGCTGCCAACGCCAATCAGGTGCCAATTGGATGTTGGTTTACCAGCATGCCTGTTCAGCAGAAGCCGGTCGTTTGGTTCATACACACAGGCAAAATGTTGGCCGGTTTCTGTTGAACCAGCTGGTATCGGCCCGTGTGTACCAGGCTTCACTGTCCTGGGATCCTGTGCAAATGGGTGGCTCCATAGGACAATGCAAGGCAATGAAACCACCCACAAACAAGACTGTAGGGGGCAGAAATCATGGTAGTGGAATAAACTTAAAGAGTTATAAACCCTGTAAGGTTCATTATTCCCATCTGTGTCCCCATAGGAAGGCTTCCCCTCTATTACTTTTCTGGGGACAATCCCAAATTTGGAATTTTCTTTTACTCTAGTTCTCTTTCATTTTCAATGATAATGGTAAACAGGACAAATAGAGAGGGTGAATATCCCTTTTTCATATTTAAAATTTTTATTTTGTCATCCAGCAAGGCATGTAGAACAGTACACCAAACAGTAAATATCAAGAGCAACACATATCACGACACACACACAAGAAGAAGATGGGGAGGAAAAGATGAAGAATAAAAAAGGGGGGACTAGAGGGGAGAGTGGAGAAAGGGACTGAGAGGCAGGGTTGAACAAATAAAGAGTAGTTGGAAGCCGTTTAAATGTGAAAACTTTCAAAGGGTCATAAGCGCCTTATTGAGGTGATGCCTAAGTGAATGATTAAGACAGAAGAGTAGCATAGACCTGTGCATACTAGGAATTGTGGCAATAATACTGTGTTTTATAAAATTTCTCCTTTTTACATTTCATAGCCACCGTCAGGCATTCCCTGTCATTCATTTTGTTTGCCACGGCAATCCACTGACCTACAATAGGAGGGTCAGTACATCTCCATATTTGTGGAATGCAGACCTTGGCTGCATTGAGCAAGTCAATCAGGAGATATCTCTTATATCTGCGCCTGGAGAGCAGAGTGACATTGTACTGTAGCTGGAATGGCTCTGGATGGTCCTCCAATGAAAAACATGTACGTTCAATCGCTGGACACCCTCTGAGAATGTAAGTAGAGGGCCATGAACAAAAAATGTTCAAAGGCGTACCTGTATCCTGTTGGCAATGCCAGAAGAGAGGTGAAACTGCAGGGAAAATCCTGTGTAGGAGAATGGGCGTCCTGTACCAATGTGTCAATAATTTGTAGCTGGCCTCGTGATATTTACTAGATATAGAAGATAAAGAAGAGGATGCTGTCCCTCTTTTTATTTGTAAAGGTCCTGCTCAAATCCTGTTCCCATTTCAGTAAGAAAGGGGGGACAAAGCCTTCCAGCAGAATATTGATCAGGGAGTAGGAAACTGACAACTGATGAAGTGGGGCAGTATCTTGACAAAGTCACTCATATGGTTGAACAGCTCCTAGAGAGTTTCAACCTACTTGGATAGACAATGTGTCAAATTTGCATTGATCACCATAGTTCCAATGGGGGGAGAGCATGGCACTGATCTCGGGATGGTCTGCACTGACCCTCCAACAGAAAGTGACATTATCTGAACTGGTTACTTCAGAGGAAGGCCTTGAACTTGGCACCCATCAGGCCTGGGTGAGTCTCCTTAAAGGGGGCACAGACAGCAATAAAAACTGACACCTGTTCTAATTCTAATCCTTCTCCACTCTATCCAAAATGAAATGTTAATATAATTTCAAAAGTTGCCTGCAACCTTTTTCAAATGTGCAGTCTTCTTATGCCGCGTACACACGATCAAACAAGCGGGTGGAAAAGTCCGGCAAACTCAAGTCCGCCGGACAATCCCCCCGTGTGTAGCCTCCGGCATACTTTTTTGACCCGAAAGTATGGTGGACTTAGAAAGTAGTTTTGCACTCGAATCTTCCCGCCGGACTCGCATTTCGGCGGACAATCCAGCCGTGTGTGTGCCAGTCCGCCGTACTTTTGAAATGAACTCCGGGCGGGAAAAGTCCGCTCATTCGAGCGCGTCTCCAGATAGGTGGGGCCCGCAAAGGAGACTTCGCTGGCCCCGCCACCTAGTATGGACTTAAAGGGGAACGCCGTATTAGTCTGCTGAAAAAGTGCCGTGTGTGGGCAAGTAGCCCGTTCGGAAAGTCCGACGGACAGTCTGGCGGGAAGTCCGTCAGACTAAGTCCGTCGGATAGACGGCTACGTGTGTACGCGGCATTAGTGATCTTGCAGTTAAGGTCCTTTTTCAGGTAATATATTTTATGGTGAAAAAACCTTCTTTCAAATACTGCTTTGCCATCCCCCATCACATGTGCCCTTGGTGGGGACTGCAACCAACTGTGCCAACACACATTGCGCAGACATGGTCCACCGTTGTCAGTTGTCACTATCATGAACTAGTCCAGAGCAATAATGTGCAGAAGACAATGGAGGGTGTGCATGTAGAAAAAAAGTGGCTGCAAGGAGGCTGGAAGACATCAGCAGTGCTGAAATACACAAAAGAATAAAAAAAAAAGGCGAAAACTATTTCTTACTTCTTAAAAAATGGCAGTTGTTTATGACACACAGTGGTGTTTATCTACTTTAACAATAAAAGGTAGAACAATTTCAAAAAAAATCATAATGTTGCTGTGACATCCCAGGATTTATTTATGCAGGCTTGTTACTGAAGGGTCCACATTCATACCGTATTTTTTTTTTCGTTTAAATGTTGTACATTAGAGCATCTCAGGACATGGAAAAACACAAATATTTGTGTAGCAAACAAAAACGTTTTATTCAAAGAATCAAAGGGTTATTACAATGTGTCATACTGTGTGCTGTCCTTGGATCGTTGCCTGTGAAGAGTTTATAGAAAGCGTGCTTTCTCCATCAGGTATACAATCAATTTGTTTATAACCGCTATTTCAGTGGATACATAAAAGCAAAGATGCAAACTCATATTCACATAATGAATATGTCGGATAACCCACAACACATTATCATGGCAGTCTTCCTGAGTAATAAAAGATAGGCCTTTTTGTGGATTGTTCTGATCAAGATTGTCAGAAAGAGTTTAGATCAACCAACGACACATAATGATTATGGATAAAACAATTTTGAGAAATATGAGAGCAGTTAATGGTACATTGTTTTCCTTTTAGATACAAAAGTGAATGAGTACAAGTTAACCTGAACATGCAAACATTTGCATTAAAGTGGATCTAAAGTGAAGATTGGTATAATATTGGAAAGTAAAAATGCAAAACAGAGTACAGTGGTGTCCTGTGGTACTGTGAATTTCTAAAGAAAGAGCACAACAAGAACTGTTACGGTTCTTTGCCTGATTGAAACTCCATACACCGATCTGACCAAAGCAAAAAGCAGGATGGAGGCAATGTGTAAATTTCAGCTTGAGCTATTGAGCTTATAAATAACTAAAGCAGACAAGGATAAAAAAGTGTATACAGTGCCTTAAAAAAGTATTCATACCCCTTGAAATTTTCCACATTTTGTCATGTTGCAACCAAAAACATAAATGTATTTTATTGAGATTTTATGTGATAGACCAACACAAAGTGGCACATAATTGTGAGGTGGAAGGAAAATGATAAATGGTTTTCAAAAGTTTTTACAAATGAATATCCAAAACGTGTGGCGTGAAGTCACCTTAGTAAATAGAATCTACCTACGTGTAATTTAATCTCAGTATAAATACCGCTGTACTGTGAGGTTTGTTAGAGAACTTTAATGAACAAACAGCATCATGAAGGCAAATGAACTAACCAGACAGGTCAGGGATAAAGTTGTGGAGAAGTTTAAAGCAGGGTTAGGTTATAAAAAAATATCCCAAGCATCTCACAGAGCACTATTCAATCCATCATCCGAAAATGGAAAGAGTATGGCACAACTGCAAGCCTACCAAGACATGGCCATCTGTCTAAGCTGACATGATGAGCACCCCCCCCCCCCCCTCCCCCTTGGGTTTTGATGAGCCTGTCACAACCTTTGATGAGCCTGATACTACTTATTATCCTGTAAGTGATTTTTAGTCCTTGCGAATTAAACCAGTTTTAATCTCTACACTTAGGTGGTGCTGCCCCTTCTCCCCCTTTTTTTGTCTTTGTCACAGAGCTGGCTTCACTCTGAGGATAGCTGCCGCCTATTATGCATACACACTAGTATGTTTATTTTACCTATGGACTCACTATGGACTAAAAAGTACGTGGACACTTTTGGTTTTTAACCCTGAATTAACTTCTTTGATTCAGCTCTAATTTTGTACCAGGAAGCACTGGGGGTTATTTACGAAAGGCAAATCCACTTTGCACTACAAGTGCAAGCTACAAGTGCAAAGTGCACTTGAAAGTGCACTAAAGGTTCACTTGGAAGTGCAGTCACTGTAGATACGAGGGGGATATGCAAGGAAAATAAAAAACAGTGTAGCACCCTTTACCTAAGTGTAAGTGCTAAAATAAGATTTTTTTCCCAGTTCAGGATATGTGCAGGTAAATTTAGGCAAGCTTATGCTTCATGCTGGGCCCGTCTGTTTTGATTTTGGAACTAAGGGCAGCACAGTGGTGTAGTGGTTAGCACTCTCACCTAGCAGTAAGAAGGTCACTGGTTCAAATCCTAACCACGACACTACCTGCCTGGAGTTTGCATGTTCTCCCTGTGCCTGCGTGGGTTTCCTCTGGGTACTCCAGTTTCCTCCCACAATCCAAAGACATGCAGGTAGGTTAAGTGGCTTCTGTCCAAAATTGGCCCTAGTATATGAATGGGGACCTTGGATTGTGGGCTCCTTGAGGGTAGGGACCAATGTGAGTGTGCAATGTACAGGGATAGGGACAATTGTAGACACTCGGGATAGGGTTGAACTAGATGGACTGGTGTCTTTATTCAACCTAAAAACTATGAAACTGGGCGTGTCCAGAGTAGTGGTGGGTGTGGTCACCTGTGCTCTGGTTCAGAGATGCCTCCCCTGCTTTCAGAAAGATGGTTCTGAAATTGGGGTTGGACCTGAGTGGCAGGCCGCTTATGTGAGGAGCCCCGACCAATTATCTTTCAGTATTGGCAGGGGGCAGGCCTCCCATATAAGCTGGGGTCACATGCTGCCAGGGGGAGTCTGAAGTGCCAGAAAAGACAGCATGGAGTATTGAGGTGCTGTTCTGGGCATCCCCACACAGGGATGTGCCGAGCACGGAGGAGGGATGAAGGAACCACTGAGAGGAAACCCTAGATAAAGATCTTCTTCTTTAAAAAGAAGAAGATCTGGTTTGAAAAAGTATCAAGCTGCTGTGACCGGGGAACACAGGACACAGGAATGCTGGACAAGATCAATACAGAAGAAGTAGCAGTAAAGCGGAGGAGAGTAGACCAGAGTTCTGTGACCGGGGACACCAAGTAGCTAAAGGTCAGTGTAAATGGAACAACAGAAGATAAGTTATCAAGAGTAGTGCATAATGCTGTGGCCGGGGAACGCAGCATTGACAGTAAAGGACTGGCTGGGAACAGTAGTCCGCCTGTTACCATGTGTCAGACCATCGGGAGGAGATACCGTGTTATCTCTGGTCTGGTTAGCACATTGGTAATACTCTTCCAAAAGACTGTATGGCTGTCTGATTCATTGCTCCATCAGGGAGAGGCTGTGTAGGCCTCTGGTTCTTTGATTGGAATTATTCAGAGTGATTCTTCCTTGTCAAAATTGGAAGTGAAAAAGTGGCGTTTCAATAGTATGCTGAGAATACTAGATGTACAACAATTTCCAAGCCAAGGCTATTCAGTATTCTTGTGCAATATACCAAATGCTACGGGCATCTCATATCACCCCCTTGTTCCACCCAAGTTGTATCCTGTAATAAACAAAGCAAAATCGTGCTAATGACTGTTCATTGTTCATGGGGAGTCTGGCAGCGGGGTGATTGGCGGATTGCTAACTAACCAAATCAGTAGCAGGGGTACCGCTACAGCAGCATTTTAGCATGCACATGATTGGATAATAAAATCAGCAGAGCCTCCCCTCATTTGGGATCTACCCCTCTGATTTACAGCAACTGCACTTCGAAGTGCACTTTCAGTGCAATTTCAAGTGCACTTTGCCATTGTAGTTTGCAAATGTAGTGCAAAGTGGATTTGCCTTTCATAAATAACCCCCACTGTTTATTTATCCCAAAAGTGACATCACAGGACACCACAAGTTGCCTAGTAGATGTGTTTCACACAATGCAAATGTGCTTAATCATTACTGTATGGCATGCTGAATTGACCTTTACCCAAAGCATAATTAAAAAGACAACGTTGTCTATGAATGGAACTCAAACAGGCATGTACTGGCCATTGGGACTACAGGGAGTTTCCCGGTGGGCCGATGGCTCAGTGGGCCGGTTTCAGTGACAAAGTAATGTCTGCGTGGCTTGCCCTCAACTTCACGCAGTGATGTGAGAAAGATGAGAAAAATACAGAGGAGAATAAGTGAAATAATAAAAGAGGTTAGTGAGGACTCCTTATGTTATGCTACTTATGTTTTTTTGCACAATTATGTATAGTTTTATATACTGTTTTTGTGCTTGTTTGCAAAATTAAAGTGGGCTGGTCTGGATGAAGTCCAGGGCCAAATTTTTGTCCCAGTCCAGCCCTGAACTCAAAGCTGTAAATACATCCATACTCACTGTCTAGCACATTCATTCGGAGTACCAATTAGCATGTAGTCTTATTTTAATCAGCAAATAAAGTTGGATTGGTGGACTTCAGTCATAATTCTCATGGTTCCAGTAGGTAGAGTGTATAATAAGTAAACGTGTCAGATGTAGGCTAGCAGATCATTATAATTCACTGAGCAGCCCTATGGTTAATTAACTTGTCATTGGCAGTCCATTCTATATGGTATCTCTATCAAGTGAAAATAGGGACTTGTGCTCATTTACCTGAAGCAAGTTGCCGAAACTAGCTCATCATGTAATACTCACCTGAGATCGAAGCCCTCACTGTGGTGCCCATACACCTCCCCGGAGTTTCTTCTGGGTATAGCGGCTCCGGCACTGTGATTGGCCGGAGCCATTATGACATCACTCCCATGCACGCGGGATAGGGTTGCCACATCATGCCTTTAATCCAGGACACATATTAATTACACAGGTTCTCAGGCTAATTTTATGCAGATAAGGCACAAAGTGAGTTTAATTACCACCTTAATCAGCCACAGAACCTGTGTAATTAATATATGTCCTGGATTAAAGGGTTGATGTGGCAACCCTAGCGTGGGGGGCCGCCGGTAACGGCACACTCACTGAAGCAAACCGTATGTATGTGCCATTGCTTCAGTGTGTATGTGAGGATGACACCGGCACATGCAGATACAGCGGCTATCTCCTAAACCATGCAGGTTTAGGAGATATCCTAGGTAGCTACAGGTAAGCCTTATGCCGCGTACACACGGGCGGACTGTATGGCCTACTTAGTCCGCCGAAACACATTTCAGCGGACAGTCCGCTCGTGTGTGGGCTTCAGCGGACTTTTTCAGTGTGCAGTCTGGCGTACTAAGTATTTCGGATTTTTGGAAATTCTGTCCGTCGTACTTTGGTTTCAGCGGACAATCCGCTCGTCAGTAGGCTAGTTCGACGGACTAAGAATGGCGCATTCTCAGAAAGGATTTACACGGCGGAAAGGTGCTTTGCTGTGTATTGGACTTCCTATTTCTAGTCCCGTCATACGTGCTGTACACGTCATCGCGCAAGCTTTCGTCGGACTGTTTGGCTATCCGTGTGTGGTCAAGTCCGTTCAGTGGAAAGTATGACGGACTGTCCGTCGGATTGTATGACGGACTAAGTACGCCATACAGTCCGCTCGTGTGTACGCGGCATTATTATAGGCTTACCTGTAGCAAGACGTGGATTGTAAGGGTTTACAGCCACTTTAAAGAGTGTTGCCAGTTCCTGACTCGGCTCGCTGAGAGGCTGAGATGGTTGTAAGTCCAGGCACCTGGTGAATCTAGATGATGCGGTGCCTGGACTGATATCCATGACATCAGCAGAGAGTGGACTCTCTGCTGAAAATGGGTTACAGGAGTGCTAAAACAGATTGCATTTCTGTGATCCATAGCAGTGGCGGCTGGTGACGTTTTTGGATGGAGGGGCGCCAGACCCCGCCCATCATTTTTTGCCCCTCCCGCTTCTCATAAACCACGCCCCTTATATAATCCACCCAATCCGTCCCCTGTATTCCTTCCACCCATAGTTTAAAAAATACTACATGTTGCATCTTTTACGTTATAGACGAGGTCTAGGGCTAGAATTAGTGATCTCAGTCTAACGATCGCGGTGATACCTCACATGTGTGGTTTGACCAGCGTTTTCATACGCGGGTGGCCGGCAGCAGTACTCACGTATGCGTTCGCTTATGTACGCGAGATCGTCGGGACTGGGTGCTTTAAAAAACATTTTATTTTCTTATTTATTATATGTATTTTTTCACAGTTTTTAAAAAAAAAATGGTGTCACTTTTATTCCTATTACAAGGAATGTAAACATTCCTTGTAATAGAAAAAAGCCTGACAGGTCCTCTTAAATATGAGATCTGGGTCAAAAAGTCCTCAGATCTCATATTTACACTAAAATGCAAAAAGGGTTTATAAAAATGTCTTTGCCAGCAAATTAACTGTGAGTAACAACAAGCAACAGAGCAGACCATTACTTTGCACTTTGCTGAATAAGAATAATACCGCATGGCATGATGTGATCCTCCTGCAAGAAGCATTAAATTATATTGTTTCTTTTACAAATTGCTTATTGCTCTAATAATAATTCCTGCACAGCACACAACAGAGTGGTCTAGTAAAGGCTGAGGCCAGCCGGGGTGCATTTGGCAATTAATTATTATTTGTAAATTAATAATTTAATTTTTTTCCCAGAGACAGCAATTGTGCCACTCACCTCACTGTCTTGCAGCTCCGCTCGGGCTGAGGAACGGAGCTGCCGACGTCAGTTCCGGGTTTTGTGAAGCAGCCGAAAGCCGGAAGTGACCTGCCTGTCTTTGAATGACAATGCTCCGGCCCGTAGAATCACAGTGATTTTACGGGCGGAAGCTAGTCGGCGTTCTACAGTGCGCCGCAAGGCAGGTTTTTAACCCGCAAATGAAGCGCCATGGATGCAATCTTGTGATTGCATCGACGTGGTGCTTCTCATAGTGCACTGCCACCGGCGCCTCAGTACACTATGTTAAATTGTTAAATGACTTTTTTGTCTTAAAGGGACGTTTTTTTATTTTTGACTTTTTTTTTTTTTTACACTATAGGAGGGGGGGAGGGTAGGTGGCGGCGCCCGGGCGCCCCCTATGGATGGGCCACCACTGATCCATAGGAGAAGCGCAGTCAAACAGGCTTTGGTTGAACTTCTCCTTTAACTGACCAGGTCAATATTCCAGGAGTTTAATTAATGTGATGCTACTGTATACTCTAACATATTATATCAGAAATACAGTATCTCACAAAAGTTAGCACTCCCCTCAATTTTTGTAAATCATTTAATATATCTTTTTATGTGACAACTCTGAAGAAACAACACTTTGCTACAATGTAAAGTAGTGAGTGTACAGCTTGCTCTCCCCTCAAAAAAACTCAACACACAGTTATTATTGTCTAACCCGCTGGCAACAAAAGTGAGTACACCCCAGGGCGTTACAGTGGTGGGACAGATGAGCGAGGGAGGGGGGTCAGTGTTTTGGGCCAGGTGAGAAGGGGGTTCAAAGATGAGCAGGGGAGGGGGGTTCAGTGTCGGGGCAGATGAGAAAGGGGTTCAGCAGTGGGACAGAAAAGCTGGGTGGGGTAGTGCGGTGGGGCAGATGTGAAAGGAGGTGCATTGGTGGAACAGATGAGCAAGGGGTTACAGTGGTTGGGCAGATGTACAGGGGCATACAGTGGCGGGGCAGAGGAGAAAGGAGATACATTGGTGGGACAGATGAGCAGAGGGTCACAGCGGTGGGGCAGAGGAGCAGGGGGGTACAGAGATGGGGCAGATGTGCAGAGGAGAAAAGAGGTACATCAGTGAAACACATGAGCTGTGGGTTACAGTGGTGGGGCAGAAGTGCAGGGGGAAAAGAGGTGGGACAGATGTGCAGGAAGTACATGGGTGGGAAAGATGAGCAGGGGGTTACAGCGGTTGGGCAGATGAGCAGGGGGGGTATGGAGGTGGGGCAGATGTGCAGAGGAGAAAGGAGGTACATCGGTGGAACACATGAGCAGGGGGTTACAGTGGTGGGACAGATGTGCAAGAGGTACAGTGGAGGAGCAGATGAGAAAGAGGGTTAAGAAAATATAAAATACTGGACTTTATAGGTGCGAAGACAGATGAAAAAATAATCAATGTATATAAAAAATATTCCTTTATTGGAAAAATAGAATACAAATACATATATTCCATAAAACCAAAACAGAAAAGAAAAGGTGGTACAAATTATGGCTAAGCGCCTAATGTTTCACAGCTCAACCAGCATAACAGTAGATGAAAAACTTCCCAACATGTTTCGTCCTTAAGTCAGGCTTCCTCAGGGCATGCTGGTTGTTCACAGTATGTACCGCCTTCTAATAAGAATATACATAACATATCCACAGATTAATTGACATCACAGAGTTACATTAATTACATCAACAATGTACAACAGTTTATTATGTGACTGCGTCTTCACTCTGAGAGTGGTAATGGTAGTGGGAGAAAGAGGGTTACAGTGGTGGGGTAAATGAGCAGATAAGTTCAGTGTTAGGATAGACGAGAAGATGATTCAGTGGTGAGACAGAAGAGCATGGGGGTACGGGATGTACAGTGCTGGGGCAGATGAGAAAGTGGGAACATTGGTGGGGCAGATGAGCGGGGGGTAGATGTTGGGCAGATGATGTGCAGGGGGGGACAGTGGTGGGGCAGATGAGAAGGGGGTTACAGTGGTGGGGCAGATGATCAGGGGGGTACAGTGGTGGGGCAGATGAGCTGGGGGTACAGTGGTGGAGCAGATGAGCAGGGGGGTACAATGGTGGGTAGATGTGCATGGGGTACAGTGTTGGGGCAGATGTGCAGGGGGTACAGTGGTGGGGCAGATGTGCAGGGGGTATAGGATGTACAGTGCTGGGACAGATGAGAAAGGGGGAACATTGGTGGGGCAGATGAGCAGGGGGTAGAGGTTGGGCAGATGTGCAGGGTGGTACAGTGGTGGGGCAGATGAGCAGGGGGTTACAGTGGTGGGGCAGATAAGCAGGGGGGTACCCCTGGTATATAGCATATATACTGTATATATATATATATATATATATATATATATATATACAGTATATATGCAGTATATATATATAAGGGCTGTGAAAATTAAAGATTAATTCCTCGATTAATCGTTAATTTTGACCGGTAATCCCCTCTCCGCTGACTTCCCGGGTCTTCAGGGAGCTCCGCCGGAGATCCGGTGACATCACCGGACTCCTCCCCCCTTCCCTAAGTGCCTCCGTCTGCTAACGAAGGGAAGGGGGGAGGAGTCCGGTGACGTTGAAGTTTCTGATTGAACGCAACGTGTACGGGGGGAGGAGCTACACATGACGCCACCTGCTGCTGCCCTACGGAACTAACACGATTGTCGGCTTTACATGCTGTGTTTTTTATCATCTTTATGTGAGTAGTTTGTGTTTGAACACAAAAATGTAATCTTATTCTTAAGCAGTGAGCACTTTGATCTTTTCTTTCTACCCATGACCTGAGATTGTGAGAGAAGTTTATGGTCCGTGTTAACCCTTTTGATACCCACATGCATGACCACCTGTTTGCACAGAGGTCCATGCCATAAGGTGAGAGTGATTAGTTAGACCGGAGGTGGGGGGATTGTCAAGCTACTGTGGAAAAACAAAATTACTTATGTCAGTGCTACAGTTTGAATTTAAAACGTTGTGAACTGTGAAGTTAAGTCATGGATTGTGGAAACTAACTAGTGTCAGGTGATTGTATATAGTGTATACCACATTTACCACTGACTTATGCAGAGTTGCAATGCAAGGAGATCAGCTAAAAGTAGTTGGATCTGTATGTGCGTTATAATCAATTAATTAATCAAACACAAAATTTTTAATCAGTAACAGCCCTAATATATATATATATATATATATATATATATATATATATATATATATGCATATTTTTATTTTCTTTTTTCTTTTCAAATAGTTTATTGATACCAACTTAGAGAACAAAAAGTCACTGTTACAAACAGATTACCAAAGAAAAAACACATTACATCAAAGTTTCGAACATAGACATAGAGTCAGGCTACATTCAGATATACGAAATGAACTACACGCTAGAGCGCGGATTAGAACTTGGGCCTACAACTCACATCACTAGTAGTATCACAAGGGCAGAGTCCAGTAAACACTGGAGAAAGTAGGAGGGCGGGGCTCTGCCCATATTACTGTGGCAGCAGTGATCGTACACGTATCATGTAGGTTGAGCATCATTATCAAAAGAGCATATCGGGAAATGGAGAAAGGTAAGACAGAACAAGAGATAAGGGAGAAAATATTTTATTTTTTTATAAAAATAATAAATAAGTAAAAAATATATAAAAATGTTATACAATACTTAAAACTAGATTTTCAATGTGAGACTAGGCTAGTTAGTGTTATCACAGAGGCTGCAGGAATGGCAACCACGTTTACTAATTAAAACACAGGCAAGGTTGTGCAGATATTTTGGATATGGCTAAGAAAGACGCATATGACCCCAAGAAAGCATGAAGTTGGGCTTTAAATCTTTTTTTAAATTTAGCTTAGTATTAGACTTTCTCTCTCTAACTGAAACTTCACACAGTGTGCCTGTGTGTACTATATACTGTATTTATCAGCGTATAACATGCACATGCGTATAACACGCACGCTCATTTTAGGGAAGTTTCAGGAAAAAAACGTAAATTTTAAATAAAGAGCTTTGAAGCAAAATAAGGGACAATGCCCATCAGTGCAGCCTTATCACGCACCAGTGCCCAACAATGCAGCCTGATCAGTGCCCATCTATGTATATATATATATATATATATATATATATATATATATATATATATATATATATATATAGATATAGATATTTATGTATATATAGAATCAAATGTAGAGCTTTAAGGACACTGCCCCTCACTGTTTCTCCTTTTTAAAAGAAAGTTCAGTAAACAGGGTTGCAGGGTTTCAACAGGGTTTCTTTTCCCATCAACATAAACTAAATTCTGCCTATTTGGCTCTCACGTGCAGCACTGACACTCTGTCCTTACACTCCAGGCCCTTGTCTGTCTCCTACAGACTGTTCACTGACCAACTTGGTGCACACAGCTAGCAGCCTCAGAACCATGGTCTTGAGCTCCACCCCGGCAGACAGGAGGTCTGGCCCAGGAGTCAGGAGGGCTCAACGTAGGAGCCAGTGCAGCAAGAGGCTGCTAGCTGTGTGCACCAAGTTGGTCGGTTATTACGAAAAGCTCAGCACACACCTGACCAATCAGTACACTGGCCATTCTGAATACCTGTATCCAGGATTGAAGATTTCATCCCACCCGGATCACTCCAGGCTCCAGATTCCAAAACAAACTTAAGAAAACTCTGAGAAAACTTAAAAGCCAGTTTCCTCATCATGTCACAAGCTCCCTGGAGCCCCTCAACCCACCAGTGCCTTGAAAAGGTACTCAAACCCATTGATTTTTCAAAATTATTTTACAAATAAATATCTTAAAAGAGTGGTGTGCATTTGCATTCAGCCCCCTTTACTCTGATATCCCTAACTAAAATCTAGTGAAACCAAATGCCTTCAGAAGTCCACCTTTGTGTAATTTAATCTCAGTAGAAATGCATTTGTTGAAGCCCTCAGAGGTTTGTTAGAGAACCTTAGTGTACAAACAGCATCATGTAGGTAAAGAAGCACGCCAAACTGGTCAGGGATAAAGTTGTGGAGAAGTTGAAAGCAGGGTTATGTTATAAAAAAAATACCCCAAGATTGGAACATCTCACGGAGCACTGTTCAATTCATCATCTGAAAATGGAAAGAGTATGGTACAACTGCAAAGCTACCAAGACATGGTCGTCCACCTACACTGACAGGCCGGGCAAGTAGAGCATTAATCAGAGATGCAGCCAAGAGGCCCATGGTAACTTTGGAGGTGGGGGAATCTATCTACAGGACAACTATTGAATGAATGAATGAATGAAATACTTGTATAGAGCACAATGCTAACTGAATCGCCTCTAGGCGCTATTAGTCCTGCACTCCACAAATCTGGCCATAATGGAAGAGTGGCAAGAAGAAAGCCATTGTTGAAAGAAAGCCATAAGAAGTCCTGTTTGCAAGAAGCCATTGTTGAAAGAAAGCCATAAGATCCCTGTTTTCAGTTTGCGAGAAGTCATGTGAGTGACGACACAATAAACATGTGGAAGAAGTTGCTCTGGTCAGATAAAACCAAAATTTTAGTTTTTGGCCTAAAAGCAAAACGCTATCTGTGGCAGAAAACGAACATTGTACATCACCCTGAACACACCATCCCCACCGTGAAACATGGGGGTGGCAGCATCATATTGTGGGGGTGCTTTTCTTCAGCAGGGACAGAGAAGCTGGTCAGAGTTGATGGGGAGAAGGATGGAGCCAAATACAGGGCAATCTTAGTAGAACAACTGTTGGAGTCTTCAAAAGACATGAGACTGGGGCGGGACAGCAGGACAATGATCCTAAAAATACATCCAAAGCTACAATGGAATGGTTTAGATCAAACCATATTCATGTGTTAGAATGGCCCAGTCAAAGTCCAGACCTAAATCTAATTGAGAATCTGTGGCAAGACTTGAAAATTGCTGTTCACAGATGTTCTCCATCCAATTTGACAGAGCTTGAGCTATTTTGCAAAGAAGAGTGAGCAAAAATGTCACTCTGTAGATGTGCAAAGCTAGTAGAGACATACCCCAAAAGACTTGCAGCTGTAATTGCAGCAAAAGGTGGTTCTACAAAGTATTGACCTGGGGGGGGGGGGGCTGAATACAAATGCATGCCACACTTTTCAGACATTTATTTGTAAAAACATTGAAAAGCATTTATCATTTTCCTTCCACTTCACAATTATGTGCCACTTTGTGTTGGTCTATCACATAAAATACATTTATGTTTTCGGTTGTAACATGACAAAATGTGGAAAATTTCAAGGGGCGTGGATACTACTTCAAGGCACTGTATGCACTTTGATGATAGTGAATTCATTTTTTCTATTTTCACACTAATGAAGTTCCTCCCTGCCAATCAGGAGGCAGGTCATGAGCGTCATTGGCCAAAGCTCCAGGGGATCCTATTGGATGCCTAGCGCTTAGACGGAAGAGAAGACACTGTACTATGGAGGAGTGGACACCGGAGAAGCCACTGTTCGCACTCCAGGAGAGGAGGAGAGGACACCACAGCCTGGCACATGGGTAAGTGTCGGACTGTGGGGGGTGTGCTGTCAGTACCACGCCGCCAGGTGGCGGGGGTAGTGCTTTCAGTGCCGCGCCGCTGGGTTTTTGTTTGCCACCCCCAACAGAAAAACCCACCAGTCGCCACTGATTGGGAGCGATGCCTAATCCATCTAGAATAGTCAATAAGATAACAGTATCTCTAAATAAAAATCATTTCAGTTTCCAGTATACATAAAATATTGATAATGTTTATTAATTACATGTTTTTTTTTTATTATTTCAGATACAGTAAGACCTTGGATTAATAATTTGTTCCTGAAACATGCTTGTAATCCAAAGCACTCATATATCAAAGCGAGTTTCCCCATAAGAAATAATGATGGTGATAATGATTTGTTTCACAACCACTACTGGTGTATGCAATAGTGTATGTGGCCAGAGGTGCGGGGGCGCTGGTGTATGCAGTACTGTATGTGGCTCCCAGCGCTTCCTGTAGAACTTGGAGACACTTGGAATCACTCCGAGACACTCAGAGACACTCAGAGACACTTGGGAACTGTTGAACTGTTTCGGGTGCTCCGGCGCACGGCACGCCCGCCACACCCAGCTGGGAGTGTCTCTGAGTGTCTCTGAGTTCTCCACAAAGAGCTGGGAGCCACCAGTGACCTCTGGCCACATACAGTACTGCATACACCAGTGGCTTTACTATATGGATTGTACTGCTCGTATATAAAGTCAGCGCTTGCATATCAAGTCAAATTTTTTTTTTAAATGTTGCTCATGTAGCACTAACCCCCGAAGGAGCTGCTGGTTATTTTTGGGCTTACCGTTACCCTCCGTTCTCCTTGTTGCATGTCTAGGGGATGTCCCGTGGTAGATGGCCCAGTAACTTGAGACTGACAATAGATCCACTTGAATTGATTTTATTTGCAAAACTGATGCTTACTCAGGAACAAAGTCTTTGCCACAGACGTTGTTACAGAACATGTAAGGGAACTAAACTTGAAACACTTGTAGGATACCTGGATCTTTCAGCCTGCTTGGTGATATCCACAAGACCGGATTCTCTCAGTTACTTCAGCCCTTCCAGGCTCTTGTTAAGAAAACCAATCCATACGTGGTGTTCTTCTAAAGAGTCCTCCCCTGGAATACTCGAAGTACACTGGGTCTCTCCCGAACCGGAGACGGCACCCAACCACCTCAGAATTCTCCTTTAGTTTCCTTGCCTTGGGCTAGCCAGCTCCAAGACATTAAAGTCAGGTGGATCCGCACCCCAGGCCATAGCCTTCCTAGGGGCAGGTCAGGAGGACCAGGACCATCATACTAGACCGGAACCCCGAACCACGTGACATCCGCATCTTATGTACCCTCTCCCAGAAGCACACTGACTGGGCTCCGAGAGAGTAACTTCAGCACATGACCAAACCACAGTTCCATGCCTGCCAGAAGAGACAGTGCCCCCTGGGGCCAGGCTGAACATCTCACAGTCCAGTCAGACTGATGCTGAGGCCAAATTTAGATAATTACACCCAAACCAAACTGCAGTTTAGGCAACTTTAATTTTAGAATAAAACACATAGCGCATGCTCTTCAGGAGCCGCCACTACACTCATCTTTCAAAGCGCTCGTATACAGCGTTACTCGTAATCCAAGGTTAAGGATGAGCCGAACACCCCCCTGTTCGGTTCGCACCAGAACCTGCAAACAGACCTAAACTTCGTGTGAACTTTAGAACCCTATTAAAGTCTATGGGACTCAAACGTTCAAAATCTAAAGTGCTAATTTTAAAGGCTAATTTGCAAGTTACTGCCCTAAAAAGTATTTGGGGACCTGGGTCCTGCCCCAGGGGACAGGGATCAATGCAAAAAAAAGTTTTAAAAACGGCAGTTTTTTCAGGAGCAGTGATTAAAGTGAAACAATAAAAGTGTAATATTCCTTTAAATTTCATACCTGGGGGGTGTCTATAGTATGCCTGTGAAGGGGCGCATATTTCCCGTGCTTAGAACTGTCCCTGCACAAAGTGTCATTTCTGCAGGAAAAAAAGTCTTTTAACCACTTGGGATCCGCGCTATTGCAAAATGACGGCAATAGCGCGGACCCACATTTTCAATAGACGTAGTCCCGGTTACGAGCGGCGCCCCCTGAGGGGCGCGCGCGGCGCGCTCTGTGATCGGCGAGTCCGTGAGACTCGCCTGATCACCGATCCGTGTAAGGGGTCGATCCCGACCCCTTATCACGTGATCAGCTGTCAGCCAATGACAGCTGATCATGTGATAAAACGGAGCCGGTAATCGGCTAGTATTCCTCCTCGCGCTGACAGCGCGAGGAGAAAAAAAAAAAGCCGATCGCCGGCGGCCGTGTTCGGGACATCAGTCCCGATCACGGCCAGCAATTTAAAAGGACACCTGCCCCCTGCCAGTGCCCACCTGCCACCCGCAGTGCCATCCTGAAATAAAGTAAGTGCCCCCCTGTCAGTGCCACCCAGCAGTGCCCATAGTGCCCACAGTGCCACCCAGCAGTGCCCACAGTGCCACCCAGCAGTGCCCACAGTGCCACCCACAGTGCCACCCAGCAGTGCCACCCACAGTGCCACCCAAAATCTGCCTCAGGTGCTGCACCCCAGTGCCGCCCATCAGTGCCCAGCAGTGCCGCCCATCAGTGCCCAGCAGTGCCGCCCATCAGTGCCCAGCAGTGCCACCTATCAGAGCCACCTATCAGTGCCACCTATCAGTGCCCATCAGTCCCATCTATCTGTGGTACCTATCAGTGCCCATCCGTGCCACCCATCCGTGCCACTTATCCGTGCCACCCATCCGTGCCATCTTATCTGTGCCCATCTTTGCCCATCAGTGCCGCCTTATCTGTGCCCATCGGTGCCGCCTTATCTGTGCCTATTAGTGCCGCCTTAACTATGCCTATCAGTGCCCACCAGTGCAGCCTATCAGTGCCCACCAATGCAGCCCATCAGTGCCCACCAATGCAGCCCATCAGTGCCCACCAATGCAGCCTATCAGTGCTGCCTAATCAGCGCACTTCAATGAAGGAGAAAAATGACCCGTTTGCAAAATTTTATAACAAACTATTAAAACATGATTTTTTTTTTTTTGCATCTTTTTTTGTTTGTTTAGCAAAAAATAAAACTCCGAGCTGTAACTAAATACCACCAAAAGAAAGCTCTATTTGTGGGAAAAAAATGATAAAAAATTCATTTGGGTACAGTGTTGTATGACCGCGTAATTGTCACTCAAAGTGCATCAGCGCTGAAAGCTGAAAATTGGTCTGGGACTGAGGGGGGTTTAAGTGCCCAGTAAGCAAGTGGTTAAAATCACTTGCGGCTATAATGAATTGTCGGCTCCCGTAATACATGAGTGTTCTCTGTATTACGGGAGCCTACAATTCATTCACTGATAAAAAAAAAAGCGTGGGGTTCCCCTAAATTCAATTACCAGGCCCTTCAGGTCTGGTATGGATATTAAGGGTAACCCTGCGTCAAATTTAAAAAAAAATCATACCAGACCCTTTATCTGAGCACGCAACCTGGCAGGCCGCAGGAAAAGAGGGGGGGACGAGAGAGCGCCCCCCTTCTGAACCATACCAGGCCACATGCCCTCAACATTGGGAGGATGCTTTGGGGGTCTGTGACCCCTCAAAACACCATGTCCCCATGTTGATGGAGACAAGGGCCTCATCCTCACAACTCTGGCCGGTGGTTGTGGGGGTCTGCGGGCGGGGGCTTATCAGAATCTGGAAGCCCCCTTTAACAAGGGGATCCCCAGATCCCAGCCCCCCCTGTTTGAAATGGTAAGGGGGTACAAAAGTACCCCTACCATTTCACAAAGAAAATTTCTCTCTAGGGTCCAGCGATGGCTGATCTGATCCAGCGACGGGTGATTTTCAGTCCAGCGCAGTCCATCCATGCATCCATCTTCTGTCTCCACTGAGGAGACACTGTGGGGATCCCAGCGCCTGATGTTTCTTATATTAGGAGGGCGGGGCCACCCATCACCTGACCCCGCCCCCTCTGACGCTAGTGAGGGAAGCCAGGGGTTCCCCAATGATGTATGGGTGGCCCCGCCCCTCTCTGATGTAACGCAGGTTTCCGCAGGCCACCCAAAAAATCTATAACTAAATGTAGCGCTGGTATCCTTGTCTACTAATGTGTTTTAGCATTTACAATGAAAGTCTGTGGACGTTTCTATGGCTTAGTGGTTGGCGCCATCTAGCGGCCAAACACTGAAAGTGGACTTAAATGATTTTTGCTTTCACAAGCATTGAACTATTTACAGGAAGTGACTGATATTTACATTGAAGAGTTGACCTTTTTACCCAGGATGTCGGGTGACCTACCCATGGACACCCTCTCTTGCATTGCATGCTGGGTAGGACATGAAAGGACCTTGAGCAGCCATCTTGGGTCTCTTGGGAACACATGGCCTGCCTGTGTGGACTGGTGAGGAGGCCTCCCAGAAGAAGTGGCCTATTGTCTTTGCAAAGCGCAACCCTGTTCGGTTGTTTGAGTGACCTGAAGTGCCAGAGACACAGTGATCGGAATTGAAAGGATCCAGAGACAATCGTTTGAGCATCGGAAGACCAGGTTCATCTGTTGGAACAGAACAGAGTGACGGAGGCGGCTGATGTAGAAGCAAGCTGCAAACACCGGACCAAAGTAGGAGTATAGCAATTGACACTTGGCAGGCATAAAGCCTACTTACTATTGTATCTCAAGTACTGTATTATAGTTACGGAAGCAACACTAGGATCATCCCTAACTCAACTTTGACTACTTTAACCCTTGGATTACAAATTATAAGGAATTATCATTGCTAGCGAAGACAAGAAGATTAAGGACTAAGTACTTTAATTGAGATCTCAGGCATAGCTATAAAAGTAGAGGGAGCTCCTGTATATATATATATATATATATATATATATATATATATATATATATATATATATATATATTGTTTATAATGGTTTTACTAAAATTCATTGTCCTGTCATTCTATGTTGGCGGATGGCAATACAATTGCTGTAATCACCTGTTTACCAATATATACAGTAAAATATACTTTGGTTAAGTACCCCATTGTGTGGAGTATTGTTTTCTCCCAGCAGGTGGAGCCAGTGGATCCCGAGAGGACAATACAGGTATATTGTGTTATATTATATTGTACTGTATTGTATTGCACCACAGCTGTGTCAAGGGGACTGAGCCAAGTAGTGGGGTTTATTAGCAGAGTGCAGGCCCAAATCAAACCAGCAGCTCCTTCAGGGGTCAGTACTACATAAAGAATGTTGAAAAAAAAATTGTAACTACCAATGGTGATGAAGAATAATGGTGATGGATATTCCACTTCAGCTACCTAGGCAGTGCAGGAGAGCCTCCTCTTCTAGTTGGTTGAAAATTAGGACATCAACAACAGATATTCAAAGTACTACATTTTTTTTTTCACATGCCAAATTTAAGAAATTTAATACAGGTCATTACATAGGTGCACCTTAAAATGCAATTTTTCAATAAAACGTCTGCCACTCATCTGCTCTACTTGTTATTTTAGAGTTTTAATGAAATAATAACACATCAAATCTTTAATGCACCAGAAGCAAAAGCTCATGCTTATTCTACCTTGAAAGTGAGATCAAAGGTTTCTTACATTCTCACATCAAACACATTCAGGGATTTACTCTGATCCTTCCTAAACAAACCTAACAACGTAGCACCACCTACACGATTAAGCTGCTGTATAACATGCATCTGTCTGTGTCATATGGAACGGAACTGATATTTACTGTAATTTTACGGACTTGGAACTAATGCTTTAAAGGAAAGCTACCGTCTGTTTTTTTTAAAGAGTTATGAGATTGTAGGCCACACGCCCTACCACCTTAACCACCTTCCAGCTACTGCTAAATAACCAAACCCCACCAATAAAATATTTGGCCGTGGCGCCTTTATTGGTTTAATATCTAAACATCAAATTGTATTTTCTTTTAATTATCATAAGTTTTCCACAGCTAACCAAATTATTAAACTGCCCAGTTTTCAGAAATTGAGCAGCCAGTCATAAACATTCTTTATATATCAAACAGTCCTCCCCAGAAATCCAGGGTGACCCCACTACATAAGAGGTGCATGCGACCAGTGAGGGAGAGAGGGAGTACTTTTGCTGCTGCTCCAGGCCAGAGATAAAGGAAATAAGCCCCACCACAGCTGCCCTTTATAGACAACTCCAGGCTTCCAGCACCTTCCCAGCAATCTTATTAGATCTTCCGAAACCTACAATACAGAACCCTTAAAGAGACAGTACCTAAATCCTGCCTAACCCTATCCACTACCATAACTAAACTAAATGCCTACTGTAGGTGTGCTAGCCACAATCTCACGCAGGTGGGCCTCAAATTAGTACCCCCCTTTGTCATTAGTGCCAAAGCCAGGCTTGCTCCCTGCCGGTTAAGTAGGACAGCCGGTACTACCTTACCTAGGAATGCCACACAAACACCAAACTGACAGAAAATGTTTCTTTACTGCAGGGAATTTGCAACCAGAAACCATACAGAAGCATAAGCATCAGTGACAGATTTGCTGATCTGCTGCAGTCCTCTGTGGGGCAGACATACAAGATAGTGAACAGAGATGCATTCTCTGCTGTATTATGGAGAGACAGTGTCTACAGTGACTGCATCTCTCTGACAATTCCACTGCTCTTCCAATAGGAGGTGATATGGCACAAATGGAAGGAATCCCACAATCTACTGTACACCCAGTTTGGCCTTGCTGGGACACTGGAGCTACATTGCCCACAGTTTACTGCTTTCATAGTCCATCATACAGGGTTATTCTTCAAGGCTAAATCTATGCACTGCTCAACTTTTCAGTGTTCTCAGACTTGCACAGCACATACACTGGTATTCTCTAAACACTGTTAAAATATTGGTGCTATTGCACAGTTCCTGTGTGAATGATGTGAAATAGGTGGTCCAAAACATCACATTCTCTATTATCTATGCCTAGTGAACCGGTCGTATAGAAAATGGCCACAATACCTTAATTCACATTAGCTTCAACAAAATAGCAGCTATTAGAGTTCCTGTCTTCCTGAGGAAGTCATGAAATGCATCGTAACACATAGGGCATGGCCAGAGGAGATGGCAGGCCGAAAGTAACGTGGGAGGTGAGAGTACCTGTGTTTTTACAATTCAAATGTGGTTTTAACATGTATTTGATGTAAGCCTGAATTTCTCTTTTAACACATGGTGATCTTTTAAAACGATATGAATAAAATAAAGAATCCTGCGCAAATCGTGCCACTGAAAAAATGGATGATAAATATAAATATAAAAAACAAGAGTCAATGAAAAATCATATAAATAGACACACCGATGAGTGTAGGTGTATGGTGAAAAAACTTGAGAAAGAACGGGACCAAATGTTCCAAAATATCAGGCTCTCAGAACTCTCACCTCAAAGATGGAATAATCAGGCAAAATGAAGATAACCCCAATAAACTTCTCCTTTACTTCTCTGTGTACAATGACCAAGGATTTGTAGATAAAGCATGTAGTATACGCTTCTGCCACTAGAGGGCCAATTCAACCTCTTGTATGTAATACTGCAGCTGTATAAAACTTAAAGAGAACACAGAGGGGAGGAGGGAAGGGAGAGAGAGAGGGGACTCCAATCGTGTAGTGGTTTCAATAACTAAACAGGTTTATTAAGAGAAAGCAATAGACTCTCACATTTAAAAAGGAAATTCAAACAGATAGAGATCTGGCGTGTACCGCCAGTCTTACGCTAGTTCCGGTTTGTCCTACGGCCACTCCCTACGCGTTACGTCACAATAGAAGTACAATTAAATTACACTTGTTTATTAATAAAAAATAAAAAGGTAAATAGAGTAAGCACAGTCGGAACATAGTCAGAGTCCAGTAACCGGATCGAGTAGTCAGCCAGTCCAGAGTTCAATAACCAGATTGGGTAATCAGCCAGGCCAGAAGTCAGGGATCCAAGTGGAGCAACAGCAAGCAGGATAAGGAGCCAGAAGGGATGTCAGCAAGCCAGTCTTTAAACAAAACCACAGGAGATGGTTTCTCGTGATGTGACCAAGGCAAAGGCAGAGATGAAGTGAGTTGGACACCTTTAAGAAGGCAGGTCAGACGAGCAGGATCAGGAACAGCTGGTAACTGTGGAGAGAGATGAGAGCTGGCAATTAGCTGACAGCCCTGACAGTAATGAAACAGTAACTGTGTGCTGGGCTGCTTGACCTCTACGTGTACAAGTACAACTGGCATCTAGTGGGGCAGAATGTAATCTCTTTAACCCATTGTTGCCTGGACCTAGGTTGTATCTGAAGACCCACCAAGATACTATGGTCATGGAGCTCCCTGGGGTATCCAATGCAGAATTCCTGCAACTTGTCCCTCTATGGGCACACCCTTGGGATACTCCTGGCCTGTCATAACTAATATTCCCAGCAGTCCACCATATACTTGCCTTATGGCAATGGACCCCAGTTCAGTTTCTACCAGCATGATCTTGTTTCCAGAGAAGGTTCCCACCTTGAGGTTGAAAGCAAAAGTCCACATAAAGAAAGCCTAATACTTGAACATTGATAAATATATGTACAGCTTCAGGCATTGTAGACAGGTGATGGTACATTTTGTTGCAAACAGGTGAGAAATTCATATGACAGGAGAGTTTAAAATAATCCCATATCTTTGGAAGGGGTTGCAAAGTCCAGCATCCAATGCAAATGTTTCTCCCTTGCTTCCCTTCTATAGGGGAAGCTGAGCAGATAATAATTTGCTGACTAGATCTTGCTGTGGTTTGGTTTTCTCATATCAACCACTGAGTGGCTTCCTACCAGTTAATTTATACCACTGCCCTGGTACCTATGATGACTCTCTCCTGGCAGGACAGAGCTGGCACAACCAATGGTGACACTGAAGCCGCATACACACAATCGGACTATCCGGCGGACAATTTGATCGTGTGTGGGCTCCAGTGGACTTTTATTTCCCAAAAGTCCGGTGGACATAGCAATAAGATTTGCTTTAAAATTGTCCGCTCGGCTTTTAGCGAACAATCCGTTCGTCTGTGTGCTAGTCTGACGGACTAAAACTGATGCTAGGGCAGCTATTGGCTACTGGCTATGAACTTCCTTATTCTATGTCATCACGTTCATCAGACTTTTGGAGTGATCGTGTGTGGCCAAGTCCGTTCGTTTGAAAGTCCGACAAACCTCAGCTGCAAAGTCCGTTGGATTGTCCGCCAGACCAAGTCCGTCAAAGTCTGGTCATGTGTACGCGGCATTAGAGTCACTACTCACTCTAAAGGCTCGAACACATGATTCAGAAATCGTAAGTAAACTTTTGTCTGATGAACGATCTGCTGATTTTTGGATCATTAGTACGGTGCTTTCGGCAGCCGATTCCACATTTTCGGACAACAAAAACTGGATGTGCAGGCTATAAAATTTTTGTTGTATGTGAACGCAACGTCCGTTTTTTGTTTAACTAGTACAGTTTTCGCCCGAAAAAAAATCATAAGACTATGCATGCTCAGAAACTAAAGAACACATACAAAACAATTTAACACATTACATCACTTCTGAAGATGAATTCAATCATACAAGAATTTTCATATATTGAGTAAACTCTTCACTTTCGCTATGAGATTAGCATGCAACAGAAAACTGTCAAACTGAAAATTAGTCCGATAATCTGATCGTATGTACCAGGCAACAAGTGAATATAATAAGAGGGCCACTAGTACTATCATAAAAATAATTAGCAATTTCTTAAGGTTGCCAAGTGCTTTTCCAAGCAGGCAAGGCACCGATACAAGCCAGGTGAAAAAGATGTGAACAAAGCAGGCAGAGTGGGAAAAAAAGGACAGAAAAAATCCTGCAGAGGGAATATGAATTACTGCAGGGGATGGTTATAATTTCTGGGAGCTGAATGAGTGGGAGGGAAACATCAGCCCTCCAACGTCTTCCAAAAGGAGCCTAGAGGGCAAGGGCTTGGAAATACCCAATATGTTCTTTAAAAAAAAAAATGGCAGAAATGGTCTTCCCAACACACTTGATTACAGGAAAGGGCAATTTTGGGGTGATGGGTAGCCTGCAAGACAATAGCTTAATTTAGAGATGGCAATCCTGGTTAGATAGCCTACATTCCCTATATTACATTCAAGGCTTCATTTTCAAGCTCACCAGGAGTGTGATAAAATGGGTTTCTTTTTTACATTAAGACCAATAAATCTACTAGAAGCTTAAACGAAGGATAAAATAAAGGAAAAATCCTGCTCGTCCTGTCGTTATACATCCCAGCAAAAGCATAAGGGATTAATTTCCATGTTTACAAAAAGTGTTTATTGCTTGTTTGGAACAATCAGGATCTATTCTCTCTGTTATAAAGAAAAAACCTGGCTAATTAAAACTGCTTGAAGATGATTGTTGCTTGTTGCAGAACTGCTATTTTCTAGGGGAGAACACATTCCCTTTTATCATTTTTGTGTTTATCATGGAAATATTTGAGCATACTGAAAACATCAAATCTGATTTTATTGTGTGTAAAACAAATAGAAGCACTCTGTATAATTAATACACGTGCCGCTTCTGATGAATGGAGTTTGTGTGGGTAAATCAATAATTATTGTTTTCATAGCTATTTGAAGAGATTGCCTGTTTTGAGATGGTTTTCAGCTATTGCCTTGTATGCAGTGCAAAACAGATTTTACTAAATGTGTTGCTTTAGGCTTCGGTAACAAAGAAAGAGCTTCCTAACTTCTGTTACTGTGGCAGCATTCTACCTGTGTTCTAAATGCCTTCGCAGGGAATTAGGCTGATGTCAAAGGCCGACTCTGCTTTTAATGATTCTGCTGCTTACAATTCACCAAAATTGCCAGTGGCAGGGCCACTAAGAGGCTGCCTGTTTGTCCGTATGGAATTACTTCCTTTCTCTGAGATGTTCCACCCTTTGCTAGTGATTGGGATTTAGCAGCATTTTATATAGCAACAAGCGACATCGTATATAAGGCTAGAAGGACAGACTTGCAGCCTTTTTAGCAAACCTGCCGCTGGCAATTTTTGCCCATCTGGCATCAGTGTGACTCCATTGGCTGGCAGGGCCAGATGTTTCATGGAGTGTTTTTCGGTTGGCACAAACCAAAGCAATGCCAAATATACAAGTGTATACTTGGCCATTCAACTCAACACTTTTTTGGAGGCGCTTGGTTTTCCCTTGACGCATCATGTGAACCAGACCTTGTGTTGGTCATATACGTGTAGGCAGGGCGTTATCAGTGTACCCAAAGACTGAGAAATCACTATATGGAGCATCTACAAACCATAGTATATATACAGATTTTTTACATTTTTTTTTATACTAATAATGGTAGTGATCAGCAACTTATAGTGGGGCTGTGATAGTGTTCTGGACAATCTGACACTAGCTAATGCTAGAGGATACGCTAACTGACTAACTGACACTAAACTAATACAGTGATCAGTTCTAATACTGTGCACTGTCACTGTACTAATTTCACTGGCTGGGAAGAGATTAACAACTGGGGGCACTCAAGGGGTTAACCATTTGCCCTACAATGTGTATTGTGTGTAATTTGTGCTGTTTTTACTAAGCAAACTTGTTTTTTCCCTGCGTTGTCTGTCAGGGTACAGAGCTCTGTGTTGTTTACAATACAGAGCTCTCTTCTGTGAATGACAGAGCCAATTAGCAGGTCCCGGTGATCAATCATTGGCTGGGACCCGCTGATTGGATCGTGTTGTAACACAAGCATGTGCCCTACCAAGAAGCACTGATCACATGCCAGATACATGATCCAGCGCACAGCAGCCGCCCTCCACAATAGATGTATGTGGAGCTGAAATTCGACGTTGTATATTGTAGAAATTGAATAGTAACAAACAAGGCAGTGATACCAATGGTACTGTGTATGTTGTGTAGACTATATAGCTCTTCAGGTAGATACAGTAATGTTTATAAGAAAGACAGTTTTCCAGCAATGTTATGATGCATACTTACAGATTACAGGATGGCATATCCCATGGAGGGGTGGTTGTGTAACTGAGTCACATGGCAATCACCAAAAGTTCCTTCAGAAATGTGTCTGCCAGTGGGAGACTGAACGTCTAGGAAATTTAGCAGAGGGTACATCCTGTGGGGAAAAACCTAATCTTTCCTTTCTTGTCAGGTACCTCTCCCTAATACTGCACCTATTCTCTCCCTATACAATTGGGACTCTGTCACTATCTTACTCCCATACTGCAGGCATATAGGAGAGTGGGAGTCACACCCTAGAGAGTAGGCCACGAGCAGGGCTGGACTTACCATTGGGCTTGACTGGGCTCAAGCCCATGGGCCCCACCCAATAGGGGGCCCCTGCCGAGATACATAGCCGAGTGTACTCGGCTTGGCTCCACTCTCAGTCACGCCCAGTCCCGCCCTATGATGGACATAACACAGGGACTGGGAGCGACTGTAGCTGAGCCAAGTACACTCAGTTACTCTCGGCTCCGCTCGGGACTGCGCGAGGACCCGAGAGCCACAGAGAGGATTCGAGAACCGCCGAGATACACAGGACTCTGTATCTCGGTGACGCCATTTTTAAACTTCAAGACTGCAATGACAAGGATGCAAATGACACTGGGGCAAGGCTGCAGATGGATGGGCAAGGCTGCAGATGGACACTGATAAGGCTGCATTGATGGGCATTTAAATGTAAGTTTTTTGCTTAAACTTCCCTCTTAAAAGTTTTTTTCTCCTAAACTTGGGGTGCGTGCTATATGCCTGATGCCGATAAATACGGTAATGTATAGAAGGTAGGGCCCCCGAAAGTGACTCAAGCCCAGGGGCCTCCACCACCCTAAGTCCTGCCCTGGCCACGAGCTATTAACCACTTGCCGACCGCCGCACGACGATATACGTCGGCAGAATGGCACGGGCAGGCATATGGGCGTATATATAAGTCCCTGCCTGCCCGCGGGTGGGGGGCCCGATCGGGCCCCCCCCCGGTGCCTGCGGCGGTCGGCATTCCTTCGAGAGCGATCCGGGATGAGGGGGCGGCCATTCATTCATGGCCACCCCCTCGCGATCGCTCTCGACGAATGGAAATCCCCCGTGACATCACTTCCTCTCCTGTAATGTAAACACAGGAGAGGAAGTGATGTATTCTCTCCTCTGTGTCGGTATTTTTCGTTCCGACACGGAGGAGAGCGGATCGGTGAGTTGCACCAACACTCTACACACACAGTAGAACATGCCAGGCACACTCACACCCCCCCTTTACCCCCCGATCACCCCCCCAATTACCCCTGCCCCCCAGTCACAGTGACACCAATGTCATTTTTTTTTTTTTTTTGCATTGGTGTCATTTGTGACTGTAATAACTGTTAGGGCAGTTAGAGTTAGCCCCCTTTAGTTCTAATGTACCCCCCTAACCCCCCCAATAAAGGTTTAACCCCGTGATCACCCCCCGTCGCCAGTGTCACTAAGGCTGGGTTCACATTGCAGCGGTTTATGAGAACGAATGTGATTCGCACCGCACTGCAGTGCAAATCACATCCGATCTCTGTGCGATTCGAGTTCAGCCATTCGCCGCACCCGCCACACCCGCCGCACCCGCCGCAAATTCGCACGGGACCCTTTTTTTGGCCCGCAGCAGAATCGGATCGCATGGGTGTTCACACCATGCGATCCGAGTTTGCAGATCGCACTGCGATATGCGAACTGATCTGGGGGTGTCAGTAACATTTCACTGACACTCCCAGCAGTTCGCATAGGGCAGTGTGAACTGCCGCCGGGAGGCATGCGATGCGGGAACCCGCCGCGGATTCGCGGCGTTTCCGCATCGCTCCAGTGTGAACCCAGCCTAATAAGCGATCATTTTTCTGATCGCCGTATTAGTGTCACAGGTGACGCTAGTTAGGCAGGTAGGTATTTAGGTTCGCCGCAGCTTTTTATAGCGCCAGGGACCCCCATATACTACCGCATAAAGCCCCCTGATTGCCCCCTAGTTAACCCTTTCACCTGTGATCACCATATAACTGTTACAGGTGACGCTGGTTGGTTAGTTATTTTTTTATAGTTTCAGGGCACCCGCCATTTATTACCTAATAAAGGTTTAACCCCCTGATCACCCGGCGGGTGTCATTTGTGACTAATAACTGTTAGGGCAGTTAGGGTTAGCCCCCTTTAGTTCTAAGGTACCCCCCTAACCCCCCCAATAAAGGTTTAACCCCGTGATCACCCCCCGTCGCCAGTGTCACTAAGGCTGGGTTCACATTGCAGCGGTTTGAGAACGGATGTGATTCGCACCGCACTGCAGTGCAAATCACATCCGATCTCTGTGCGATTCGAGTTCAGCCATTCGCCGCACCCGCCACACCCGCCGCACCCGCCGCAAATTCGCACGGGACCCTTTTTTTGGCCCGCAGCAGAATCGGATCGCATGGGTGTTCACACCATGCGATCCGAGTTTGCAGATCGCACTGCGATATGCGAACTGATCTGGGGGTGTCAGTAACATTTCACTGACACTCCCAGCAGTTCGCATAGGGCAGTGTGAACTGCCGCCGGGAGGCATGTGATGCAGGAACCCGCCGCGCATTCGTGGCGTTCCCGCATCGCTCCAGTGTGAACCCAGCCTAATAAGCGATCGTTTTTCTGATCGCTGTATTAGTGTCACAGGTGACGCTAGTTAGGCAGGTAGGTATTTAGGTTCGCCGCAGCTTTTTATAGCGCCAGGGACCCCCATATACTACCGCATAAAGCCCCCTGATTGCCCCCTAGTTAACCCTTTCACCAGTGATCACCATATAACTGTTACAGGTGACGCTGGTTGGTTAGTTATTTTTTTATAGTTTCAGGGCACCCGCCATTTATTACCTAGTCTCACTAGTGTACCCCTAAATTTAGGGGTGTCTACTTTCCAAAATGGGGTCATTTGGGGGGGGTTTGTGCCATCTTGGCATTTTATGGCCTTCAAAACTGTAACGCCCTTAGAAAGCCTGAAGGCGGTGCTTGGTTTTCGGGGCCCCGTACGCGGCTAGGCTCCCAAAAAGTCCCACATATGTGGTATCCCCGTACTCAGGAGAAGCAGCAGAATTTATTTTGGGGTGTCATTTCACATATGCCCATGGCATGCGTGAGCAATATATCATTTAGTGACAACTTTGTGAAAAAAAAAATAAAAAAAAAAAAGTTTGTAATTTTCCCGCAACTTGTGGCAAAATATAAAATATTCCATGGACTCAACATGCCTCTCAGCAAATAGCTTGGGGTGTCTACTTTCTAAAATGGGGTCATTTGTGGGGGTTTTGTGCCATCTTGGCATTTTATGGCCTTCAAAACTGTAATAGGTAGTGAGAAGTGAACTCAAAAATTTACGCCCTTAGAAAGCCTGAAGGCGGTGCTTGGTTTTCGGGGCCCCGTACGCGGCTAGGCTCCCAAAAAGTCCCACATATGTGGTATCCCCGTACTCAGGAGAAGCAGCAGAATTTATTTTGGGGTGTCATTTCACATATGCCCATGGCATGTGTGACCAATATATCATTTAGTGACAACTTTGTGAAAAAAAAAAAAAAAAAAAAAAAGTTTGTAATTTTCCCGCAACTTGTGGCAAAATATAAAATATTCCATGAACTCAACATGCCTCTCAGCAAATAGCTTGGGGTGTCTACTTTCTAAAATGGGGTCATTTGTGGGGGTTTTGTGCCATCTTGGCATTTTATGGCCTTCAAAACTGTAATAGGTAGTGAGAAGTGAACTCAAAAATTTACGCCCTTAGAAAGCCTGAAGGCGGTGCTTGGTTTTCGGGGCCCCGTACGCGGCTAGGCTCCCAAAAAGTCCCACATATGTGGTATCCCCGTACTCAGGAGAAGCAGCAGAATTTATTTTGGGGTGTCATTTCACATACGCCCATAGCATGTGTGAGCAATATATCATTTAGTGACAACTTTGTGTAAAAAAAAAATAATAATTTTTTTTTTGTCATTATTCAATCGCTTGAGGCAAAAAAATAAAATATTCAATGGGCTCAACATGCCTCTTATCAATTTCCTTAGGGGGTCTACTTTCCAAAATGGGGTCATTTGGGGGGGTTTTGTACTGCCCTGCCATTTTAGCACCTCAAGAAATGAGATAGGCAGTCGTAAACTAAAAGCTGCGTAAATTCCAGAAAACGTACCTTAGTTTGTAGATGTGACAACTTTTGCGCAAACCAATAAATATACAATTATTGACTTTTTTTTTACCAAAGACATGTGGCTGAATACATTTTGGCCTAAATGTATGACTAAAATTGAGTTTATTGGATTTTTCTAATAACAAAAAGTAGAAAATATCATTTTTTTTCAAAATTTGCGGTCTTTTTACGTTTATATCGCAAAAAATAAAAATCGCAGAGGCAATCAAATACCATCAAAAGAAAGCTCTATTTGTGGGAAGAAAAGGACGCAAATTTTGTTTGGGTACAACATTGCATGACCGCGCAATTACCAGTTAAAGCAGCGCAGTGCCAAAGTGTAAAAAGACCTCTGGTCATTTACCAGCAAAATGGTCCGGTCTGAAAGTGGTTAAAATAATTCTTCCCAATTTGGTTTCTAAAGCAAATAACCGTTTTATAACTGAAACCAACAGGCACTGTAAACCCAGCCTCTGTCTATGAATTCATTAGCATTACAAGAAGGGAATCCAGAACACGTCTCATTCTTCACCTAGATGTCTTTATTATTATCACTTTGTACATTATTCTCTCTCTCCAAAGGCACACACCACAGGAATCTACCACACATCTTCTTTATGCAAGGTCTTGCTCTCGAGACACTCCAGACCAGACCCCTAATGGCGTGTGCACACGATTGGACACGATCGGACTTTCCGAACGAGCGGACCTGCCTACACACGACCAGACTTTTCCAGCGGACAATCTGCAGGACTATGGCAGGAGTCCGCCGGACTTTTGAAATGAACGGACTTCCCACACATGGAGTAAAGTCCGTTCATTTTGAACGTGGCTCCAGGTAGCCAGGACTAGCGAAGGAAGTGAATGTCGCCGCCTCCATCGCCGAGGTTGACACCTCGCTAGCCCCGTCACCTGGTATGGATTTCAAGGGGAAGCCCGAGGCCGAAAAAACAGCGTGGGGGTCGCCCCAAAGTCCATAGCAGACCCTTATCAGAGCAAGCAGCCCAGCCAGTCAGGAAAGGGGGTGGGGACGAGTGAGCGCCCCCCCCCTCCTGAGCCGCACCAGGCCGCGTGCCCTCAACATGGGGGGTGCTTTGCAGCTTGTCCCCATGCTGATGAGGACAAGGGCGTCTTCCCGACAACCCTGGCTGTTGGTTGTCGGGGTCTGTGGGCGGGGGCTTATTGGAATCCAGGAGCCCCCTTTAATAAGGGGGCCCCCAGATACTGGCCTCCCACCCTATGTGAATGAGTATGGGGTACGATGTACCCCTACCCATTCACCTGGTGAAAAATGTGTAAATAAAAAAATAAGTTTTTAAAATAATTTCTTAGACAGCTCCGGTGGTCTTCTCTTCTTCCGTTTTGGGGGTCTTCTCGTTGGATTCCTCCGCTATCTTCTGCTCTTATGCTAGCTCTTTTACTAACGGAGGAGCTCGGCTTTCTTCTTCATCATTGCCACGGCCGTCTGGGGGTCTTCTTCCGACTTTGGGGTCTTGTCCTGCTCTTCGGGGGTCTTGTCCCGCTCTTCGGTTCTTCTTGCTAGGCCTCTGCTATCTTCTTATAGCTCTTTTACTAGCATTGACCCGGTCTTCTGTCGCCGCCGCCTTCCTCTCTTCTTCTCTTCTTCTTCTTCCTTTGCGATGTTGACATGACGCTCTCTCTTGCCGCAATGGAAGGGACGTCGCGTTGTACAGTGACTTATATAGGGACAAGGGGCGGGGTCACCGGGTGATGTCCCATGGTGACCCCGACCCTTATGATGTCACAGTCTAGGAGGATGCTGGGACTGTGACATGCTGACAAAAGCAGTTAATTTGCACTTCATCTTGACAATTTAGCTGAGCAGGGCTTTTTCCTCAGCTGGAACTTGGTGGAACCCTCTACTACCTCTGGCTCAGCCAATCTGCTCCCTACTCACCACTATCACTTGTAAACACAGAAGTCCTATTTCTGTGTTTGCCAGTGAAAGCTTGTCTACCAATAGCTCTCACAGATTTGATCTCCTGAGCAGCTCCCACTGAGTGCATGATAGACATGGCAAAATGGAAAAATGTGTTTAGTTTCGTTTTAGTTTTACTTTCTTGAATTTTCTAACAAATTCAAAATTTTCAGAAAGATTTCAATTTGGATCAGTCGTAAAATTATTGATTGATTCAAATTTTTTGTGAAGAATAGCTGGTTGTTAAGGAGTGGGCAGGGAAGCTGGCAGCCTTGTCTTTGACAACTGATGACAGCTTAAATGTAAACAAAAGAAGGCCAGCAATGAAAACTGCAAAAAAACAGCGTGGGGTCCCCCCCCCATCTATACCAGGCCCTTGAGGTCTGATATGGATTTAAAAAAAAAGGCAAGGTGTCCCCTTCAAAATCCATTCCAGACCCTTAACTGAGCATACAGCCTTGGGGGGGTGGGGGGAACGAGCGAGCAACCTCCCCTCCTGAACCATACCAACCTACATGCCCTCAACATGGGGGGGTGTTTTGGGGCAGGGGGGATCTGCCCCCCAAAGTACCTTGTCTCCGTGTTGATGAGGACAAAGGCCTCTTCCCCACAACTCTGGCCCAGAAGTTGTTGGGGTGCGGAGAGTGCCTTATCAGAGACTGGAAGCCCCAGATCCTGGCTCCCCCCATGTGAATGAGTATAGGGTACATAGTACCCCTATGTATTCAGCAAAAAAAAGTGTAAAAAAGTAAATAAAAGTACAGAGACTGTTTTTGACAAGTCTTTTATTAAAAAACTAACAAAAAATAAATGTCCCCAAAGTAGATCCATCGTCAGTCACAATGTCCACCTGAAAAAAAATGAAAAGCCCTGCACCAGATGAAGGCTCCTGCCATCTGCCAGCTCTGCCACCTGGCAGTTCTTAAATAACTAAGGGGCCAAGCCACCTGATGATGTCATCGGGTGATCCCGTACCCTTGTGGCATCACAAGCAATATGTCCCGGTCAATTACATCACAAGGGATCATCGGGTGACCCCCACCCCTTAGCTTTTTAAGAGCAGTTGAACAGCAGAGTTTGCAGATGGTGGGAGGTGGTTTTTTTCGGGTCGGCTGTGGCAGCGGGCATCATTATTGACGATGCATCAGGGGGACTTTTTTTTTTTTTTAAGTAAAAAAACTGTCAAAACTTGTCAAAAACTGCTTTAATTGATTTTTTTAATTTTTTTGGTGAATGAGTAGGGGCTTCCAGATTCCGATAAGCCCCCTGCCCGCAGAACCCCACAACCACCAGCCAGACTTGTGGGGAAGAGGACCTTGTCCCCCATGTTGAGGGCATGTGGCCTGGTATGGTTCAAGATGGGGAAGCCCACTCGCTTGACCCCTTTTTCTTGATTGCCAAAATTAGTTCCTACTTAATTCGGATACATATGAATCTCTGAATAACAAAAAAATCCCAATTTATATTCGGACCAAAATTAATTGCACATGTCTAGTACATGATGGGGACAAGGGAGATGCAGGTGCCTAGGATGCAGTGTAGATGCCAACAATTCCATTCGATGATCTGCCTGCAAGTGAAGTAGGAGGAGCCACCTACCGTGTTTGGGGAGGTACTAGAGCCGGCTGCCTGCTTCAGCTTAACCACTTGCCGACTGGCTCGCGCTGATATACGTCGGCAGAATGGCATGGGCGCGGAAAACCACATACAAGTACGGCACTCTGTCATCAGCGGCGAGCAGGCCTGCACTCAATGTCCACCAGTGGCCCATGATCGTGGCATGGAGAGGCAGAGCGGGGAGATGCCTATGTAAACAAGGCATTTCCCTGTTCTGCCTAGCAACATGACAGGGATCTACTGCTCCCAGTGATCGGGAGCAGTGATCTCTGTCATGTTCTAGTGAGCCCATCCCCCCTGCAGTTAGAACACAGTGAGGGAACACACTTAACCCCTTGATCACCCCCCTAGTGTTTAACCCCTTCCCTGCCAGTGACATATACACAGTAATCAGTGCATTTTTATAGCACTGATCGCTGTAAAAATGTCAATGGTCCCAAAATAGTGTCAAAGGTGTCCGATCTGTCCGCCGCAATGTCGCAGTCACGATAAAAATTGCAGACAACCGCCATTACTAATAAAACAAATTAATAATAAAAAATGCCATAAATCTATCCCCTATTGTCACGATTGAGTTCCTTCACTTATTTTCTAATTAAAAAAAAGCCCCATCGTTGGGTATATTACTTTCTTATTGGGCCAATAATATCACGGTGGGGGATTATTGCCTCAAGACCCCTCGCAGTGTTAAAAGCAGGATCATCACTGGAGGTCATCCAGCGAAGGGCTTCAGTTTACTACAAGGGTCAGGAAGGCTGGTTATGCATTCTGTCAACAATGAACTGCTATGAAGTCTTTTGGAGTGGTGAACTGAATATTCATTAGGCAGAGGGACTTTTCCATTATTCGCTCATCTCTACTAAAATACACAGCAGGGAAACTCAGGAAGAAATTTGGCTTGTTAAAACATGCACTATAAAAGTGAAGGGGAAATAAAGAATGATTAAATGAGCAACTGGAAATGTTTGAGTTGTGGAGTGACACCAGGCTGTCAGAGCACCAGAACCAATTCCTACTCCATCTGTCGCAGCAGAGACAATAAAATTACAAGGCAGACGGCACAACTAAGGAACTTCACAGGTGATCAAATCTTCGTGCAGACAGCTCAGATGTTTGTTACATTCCAAATAAAAACAGTTATTGTAACTAGAAAAAGTCCTGGCAGGAGGAGAGAAACATATGCATCGAAAGATGTTGTAGAATATTATAAAAACTCATCTCTGCTACATGAATTTTACAGATAACAGTGTTACGAGATAAACAGAATCTTACATCAGATTCTCATTAAAGAGTAACTTCAGGCAACAAGCAAAATCAATTGGTGGATGGCTGATGTTATCCAGAAAATGTGATAAAGGTAGAAAAGTCTGATTTATTTACCCTATTTTGAATTATTGCTTCCCCCATGGTTCAGGCTAGGGTTGTACGCTTGTGGGCGGGGCTTACTGCGCCCATGTGGGGACCCAGAGAAAGCTCTTGCTAGTGCCCCCAAAGGTGGGCTAAAGCTGCCAATTATCACAAGCTTGACATTAAGGCAGCACTTCAACTTAGACCCTTTTTACATTTGAGCGGTTTTCAGGCGCTTTAAAGCGGGGCTCCACTGCCTAAAACTTTTTTTTTTTTGGTACAATGACATGATGATGTTATGTAAAATTACTTGTTCCCGTTTTTTGTGTTGAAGATGTCCGTTTCGCTTTAAAAATTTACTTTTAAATCTTCTTATAGTTGGTTCTCATCTTGCCTGTGGGCATGTGAAGCCCACAGGCATTCTCTTCCGGGATACAGTGCCGCTGATCAACCAGCATGCACTGCGCGTTGTATCCCCGAATTCGCGCATGCGCAGTAACTTTCATTAGAAGCGCCGTCAACAGGTTAGGTTGCCATCGCAACGGGCGGCGTTGTTGGAAGTCCCGCCCCGTTGTGATGGCAACAGAGCTGAGCCAGGCCGCCGCCGCACTGACTCCTGGGAACAATGACACAAGCTCACAGGAGCCAGTGCGGCTCTAAGGAAATGGCAAAATAGCCGCAATATCCGCGCCCATATCCGAAGACTACACATACAGGAAGTACAGAAGATTATAATCACAACTAAGGTACAGTGAAAAAAAAAATGGTATAGGTCTTATGTGTTAAAATCGGGTGGAGCTCCGCTTTAACACTGGAAATAGTCTCTGCTAAGTGACTGAAAACTGCTTCCCATTCATTCAAGTGTGACTTTTCACACTGGGGCAGCGCGCTTGTGGGACATTCTGAAAAGTCCTGCAAGCAGCATCTTTGGGACAGGTTGGGAGCGATGTATTTAGCACTCCCAAATGAATGGACAGCGATTCCGAAGCACCTGAAAAGCGAATTCGCAAAGCGCGAAAATTAACTCTTTGTAATCTGTTGTTCAACTTCTGTAGTCTTTACATTGTTCACTACAGACATCAGTTCCCCATTACAATACATACCTCTTCTCTCATTTTTGTTGTGCAGCCTTTCTGAGCTGGTACCACTAAACTTGTACTGGACTTCACTGGTCCAGTAACATGTCACCTCATTCCCAGTGACATTGATTCATATATTACAGAAGAATACTAGGAAGCTTAACTCTTGTATAACACCTGTGCTTATTCTTCTCCTGAGACCTTGTATTTTTTTGTGGGGAGTCACCATGTTGTGACTTTCTTCAAAGTGTTGTATTTATTTTTTGGGTTATTTCCTAGTTCCATTGATCAAGTCACTTAGATCAAGTCTTGAGTATTATGGAAACAAGCCTCTATAATAGTTGGAACTGAGGTCTGGGCTCGTGGTGAGACAGAGGCAGGTGTATTTATACGTGGTAATGTGGCACAGCGTCTCTAGACATCCTCTTGATGATGAAACACGTCGGGCAGAGCCTTGTGCCAATGTCACCACGTACCTGGAACTGGGGGTAACTTGCTGGCATGGTGATTTTTATATGTGCATACTATTTTAACCATTGTGAGTGTACTTGTTCATCTTAATAAATGCATTTTAGTCTTTTATCACGCTATGAAGAGGCGCTTTGTTTTTCTTATGTGGAGTTGCGACTGGTCTGTTCAGTGGTTGACCCCCAGGGACAAGATTGTTGAAAATAGAGAGCGGCAGCTTTGGAGAGAGTTTTATTCAGTACGTGACCTCTCTTGAGAAGGAGAGTCATGTCGTTTTGGTAAGCAGATATCATATTACGGTTTGGGTGACGATGGCTGCCGATGACACATTTTTTTATGTTGAATTTTATCTAACCATATCACAAACACACTGATTCTGACTGGGACTTTCTGTGGACTCTTTGTTGTTTACTATTTTCACTTATGTTCAATATGGTATTATTATTCACTTCTTTTTTCTCTGTTTATCTATAGCACAACACTAATTTACATATCCTTCTATCACTTTGAAAAGTCACACGGCTTCCCAGCCTGGTGATTGCTTATGCACTCGGTACTAGTACTGTAGTGATTAGCAACAGCAATATAGCCTCCTCTGGATAGCTTCAGTGTGTGTTAGACATTTGTACTGCATCTTCTCTAACTCGTCTTGTCCCTTATTAAGCCCTGTTCTTATGATACTCTATACATGCATGTGCCCCTTTAAGACTGTCCTCAAGTACCTCAGCCAAAGTGAAGTTGATAAACGAAACATATAAGTAGTTCAACAAAGATGTCTTCCATATACATTCCTGTGTACCAACTTGCCCCTTAGTTAGTCCACTGATGCCCCTTCTCGCACATGAGGTAGTAATACCTTAATTAGGCGAGAAAGTCCTAATGCCATGTACACACGAGCAGACTTTCTGGCAGAACGATTCTGTCGGACATTCCGCTCGTGTGTGAGCTTCATCTGACTTTTTTTTCCAAAATTCTGACAGACCTAGAAATAGAACATGTTTCAAATCTTTCCACCGGAACCAATTCCTATCGAGAAAACCACTCGTCTGTATGCTGTTCCGACGGACCAAAAAACGACGCATGCTCTAAAGCAAGTACGAGACAGAAGCGCTCTGTCTAGTAAAACTAGTGTTCGTATTGGAGCTAGCACATTCCTTACACTGCAAATTCTGTGATCGTTTAATGCAGCGCATTGTGTTCTTTATAATGCTAGAAGAACGAAGATGTTTTGCTGCTCCTATTCACACAGAGTTCTCACAAACAGATTTCTGGATTATTTATCCTGATCTCATGAATAATATTGTATTTTTTAAAAGCCCGATCTCCATAATAATGTTTACAAATTTTTTTTTAGAGTCATCTTTTATTATTTTTGATTTCATCAAGATCTTTTTTTAGGATTATTTAAAAAAAAAATTCTAGTGACCTCTATATTTATTTTTTATTTTTTTGTGTGTCAAGTTACCACAATAACATTATTAATGTTTTATTTTTTTGTGTGTCAAGTTACTACAATAACATTAATGATGTTTTATTTTTTGTGTATTAAGTTACCACAATAACATTATATATATATATATTTTTTTTAACCTCAAGGAGGTTGGTGTCCCTTGTTGATTTGACGTTGTCTTTTAAAAATGTATTTGAATAAAAACACATAGGCAAGTATTTTCAGAAAATAAAATATCCATTTATTCTGGTTAACAAAATAAAGATGAAGGCCACGCTAGAGAAACTTTTGGAATTTGTGAAGCTTTTTGGCCCCAGGGCACACATCAAGTCTGTGGAAAAGAAAATTGGGATCTTGAGGAGTCCATATAATAGGGAGCACAATCTAGTTCAGGAATCCTAGAGATCAAGACCAGCAGCAGATGACATACATGTTCCCAGGCTGTGGTAGTACACCAGCCTGCGTCTTCTGTCAGACCAGACTGAACCCAGGCCATCACTTTCTTCTCTTGGCGGAAGCCTTCCCTCCACGTTGCCCTGCAGCCTTCCTTGGAGGCTTTGGCTCTGGTGGTGGACTTGCGGCAGGAGGAGGAGGAGGAAGGGCTTGCTCAGATATCTGGCTGGTCTCAGTTAACTGGCCCCTCAGCCCCTTCTAAAGGGCATCAAAAATAATTCTCTCACAGAGGAGGCGTTGGCCCTTCTCCAATTCTAGCAACCTGGTGGCTATATAGCAGCCATAGGCCTCTTCAGGGTCGACGGGGCTCCTGAGGACATTCGTAGCTTCCCTAATGAGGTGCAGTGATGCCTCCTCTGTCACCATCCCCTTCCTGGGCCCTTTTGTTTGAAGGCGGAGGGGAGGCACCTGGGATTGGGTGTGGCTCCTACTGGGCCTCCTCCTGGCTGTCACTGGGCCCGGCCTCCTCCTGCTTGCCACCTTCCACACCTTCCTCCTGGCTGAGCTCATCCTGTGTATAAAAAAGGGACATAGTTTTAGTTTTTGGTTCATCAATCACACACAATTTTCAGCTCATGACTTGCAAATTTAATGTTAATACATATAAAAGAGTATCATTCTGACCTCAGCATTTTTTCAAGCTGGTGACAAACATTTTCGGCCACTACTGTCAATTGATATGTATACATCATTTTTGGATAAAATCATTAATAGGTGATCAATTATAACATCTAGTTAACATCATTCATATTAGGACACTAAATATGTAGAAAAATAATATACCTGGCTCCAGCTGGGTGTATCCGCTTCTTCCAGGATGGAAGGCCCAGGTTGTTCCTCGTCAGCCTCTGCTGGGGTGGAGGGAAGGGTGGAGGGAAGGCTGAAGGGAAGGGTGGAGGTAAGGGTCGAAAGAGATTCCCTGGCTATAGCCTGGTCATCAAGAAAATGCAGTTTTTGGAAGTACCACAGCTTGGGTACATATACATATGCTGATGTTTCTGATCTGAGGGAAGCCTGGATCTTATTGTGCTCCTTCCTATACATGTTCCTCAGGATCCCAATTTTAATTTCCAAAAACTTCATGATTGCTTCTGGGATCCAAGTCACAAGGCACAAATTACAGAAGTTGCTCCAGCGTTGCCTTCCTTAATTGTTTGTTGTAATACAGCCTGTGTTTGACAATATACAAGACAATACACAAGACAAAAACATTAATGTTAGCCTAAACTCTCATAATCTTATCCCAACATAGGCCTCAATCTTTAAGCAGTATAGGCCACTGATGTTCCAAAATTGTAAAAAATATTACCTTAGTTTCGAATGCTCGCAACTTCCGTTCCTCCTTCCTCCGCACACTTACGGCAAATGCGTGTTAGCTTTATATACACTGCGCATGCCTGAAACTCCGCCTGCGTCATCCGCCCCTGACGTTGTTTTTCACGAATATTCCCTGCCCATTCTCTCTACGGTGTGCAGTAGGAGCAACATGGCGGAGACACAGCAGGTGGTTGGAAATTATTCCAGTAACGAGGAAAGCCCAGAGCCCAAAAATGTCCCGATCCAGGAAGAGGAGATTTAAGGCCTCCAATATGGCCTTTGAAGAAATGGTGGAGATGGTGGACATCTTGCAGAGGAACGATTATAATGGAAAGCATGGACCATACACCCATCCGAATTTGCGCAAGGCCAAAATCATGTCAAAAGTTGTGAAGACTCTGCATCAGAATTTTGGAGTACGACGCTCCAAACACCAATTAAGGAAACGCTGGTCCGACCTTAAACTGAGGGAGCAGGATCATTACAGAAGAATAAAGAAAGTGCTTTAAAAAAGTAAGTACTTGTCATGTGTTCCTATGCTGATTATTAACTTGCATGCTGCTCCATGTGCTTTTCTTTACTGTTGTACAGTTTTAAATGGCTATTTTCATGTTCATGGACACTGTAATCGTTCATAGGAAACATCATTTGAAAATATATATGATGTATTTAGTTGATGCAGGGTTTAAACAACATTTTTGTCTTGCTAATTTGTCTTAATAAAAGAAGTTTAGGACATTGTTGTCTAGATGTCTTTGAAACTAGAATGAATAGCAAACTTCATTCAGTGGAATGTAAGGAGAGGACACTTGGCAGCTGTTTACACATCTGGACTCAGGAGCACTAGTGTGGCACACCAGAGAACATTTTTTAGGGTAACCCACACAGGGGCTCCAGGGGATACTTGGGGTGTCTCCATCTGTAAAACTTGGCCAAAAAAAGGTAAATTGGTTAAAAGAGAATTTTAATCATGTCTTCAACTTGGATCTCTTCCCAAACTGACAATTGTACACCACTTCTAAGCAATGTTTCATATTCCTATCGTTATATTATATTTTCTATTTCACATCACCAAGAAGGGCAAATCAGCCCAAGCTCCCACGAGGATCTGGAGGAAGGAGAGGTAGAGGAAGTGGGTGAGATTGTCACCCAAACAGGTGAGTGCCTCACACCCCAGCTTCAGGTAATCTATGTATGCCTGCATATTTCTAATACTGTACATGTTTTTGTGACTGGGGGAGCCCGGTACAGGCTTAGCGAGACCTGCCTCTAAATGCTGCACACCTGGGAGTGGTGTCCTCTATGCAAAGGAGTGCTTAGGTGTCATCAGTGTAATGGAGAACAAGGAGTTAACAGTGTCATTGCAGCTCGCTTCTAAGTCCAGGAGACCTGCCATATTGTTGACTATGATATACCCGCAACTCACATCCTGAGTTCAAGCATTAGTGAGTGCATTTTTGGTCCCATAGACATCAATGGCAACGCATGTAAATGCTCGAAGCTAATGTTTTTGAGCATTTTTTTTATCAGGTGTATTCAGGACTAATTGGACACTAAGTGACACTTTGACACTTTTTTGGGGAACAATGACACTAATACAGTGACCAGTGCTAAAAAATATGCACTGTCATTGTACTAATGACCATGGTAGGGAAGGGGTTAACATCTGAAGCAATCAAAGGGTTAAGGGGTGCTTTCTAACTGTGTGTGGGGTGCTTGTACTGTAAGAAGACAGAGATCCGTGTTCCCGCTTAGCAGAAACACAAGATCTCTGTATTCTCCTGTCACAGAACGCCGATCTGCCTTGTTTACATGGGCAGACTGCTGTTCTGTCTGCCTCGGGAACGATCAGTGGGTCCAGGTGGACATCGGGTCCACCGGACCTGCTGATTGGCTTCTGATGTGTCCAATCACAGCGGGAGCGGGTCGCTGGCAGCATGCGCTAAAGGGCCACCCTGTCCCAGTATACAGTATGTAGGTGAGGCAGTCCTTAAGCGGTTAAGCTTGTGAGAACTGGTTTCTTCCCCCCAGTGCTTTCCACTGGCTAAAACAAAAATGCCTGAAGCTTTAACACACATGTAAAATGCTTGAAATATGCTTCTAAAATGCTCATGTAAGCACACCAAAATGCTGAAATAAAAACAAATGAATATCGTTCTGCTTAGGTATCAATGCAGCCTTAAAGAATAACTCCACTTTTGTTGATAGAAGAACTATCCCCTCTGCATTATCAATGTACATTGCAAAGATTTTTGCAAGCTTTGTTAAAGATTCCTACATGTTTTTGCTCTGCAGAAAAAGGTGTTTGTTGTCTGCAAAGTGAGTCAGAATTGGAGTGACTTTTTCATTATCAGTCAGCTGTGTTTGTGGTGTTCTAATGAGGGAAATGCAGGATTTACATCCCTTTAGAAGTGAGTAACCCTTTGGGAGTATCTCACCAACAATTATGGTAAAATTTGTTTGTTGTCTCTGATGACTAAAATCTGGCTTGTATCTTTGTGCAGACTTCTGGGAAATCAGTGAGCCAAATACACAAGCAAGAAATTTCTGGAGGGACATTTCTGGTTGTGTTCCGTACAACTCTGTTAGTAGTTTCAACTGCATGTTTGTTTCAGGTCTATGGCACAGAAGTATTGAAGCTAAAAACATCCGAGTTGCATTTTAAGAAGGCAGTCAACAATGCAAGTTTCTCTAGTTCTGACAGTAGAGGTTTACTTTTAATGCCAACGGAGCAGTGTTATCAATCGTCAGTATTTTTACTGGCAACCAGTAAAAAAACAGGCACTTTTCTCCTGCCAGTAAATGCTAGTGACAGGAAAAAGGTCACCAGTAAAAAATATGTCTGTGACTCTCTACTCAGAACTGCACAGTTGCAGTCTGGACCCAACCAAGACCATTAGAGTGCCTGCTACAGTGTGTTGGGGTGGTGTCAGCAGGGGGCAGGTCTGACGCTTGGAAGCTGAGCGGAGCCTGATGTGTGGGTTTGTGGGATGGGAGTAAAGCAAGCTGGGAGCAGGACTCTCAGTGTTGTTTTTACTGGAGTGGACTTAAGGGACCACCTGGAGTGGAGAGACACTGTCACTGTGACTCAGGAGGAGATGTCTAATTTCTTGCCCTTCTGAGTCCTGTCCCTGAGCTACTTACTTACAAAAATAAATATGTTTTTGCCTTAATACTGTAGCACTAACCCACGAAGGAGCTGCTGAATTTTTCTGGGCTTACCAATTACTTCCTCTAGCTCGTACTGGTTGTCCTTGTCTAGGGGTTTCCAGGGTTGATAACCCAGTAACTGTAGAGATTGATACTTGAATTCCTTGTTAGGATTGTTATTTTGCATAAAACGGTTGAACAAACTCAGTCTCTAAGTTGGGAATAGAGGGTATCAGAGTAAAGTTTAGCTCAGGTGCTTGGAACTGCTGACTTAAATAAAAGTCTCTCTCTCTGTACACAATCCAGGGAACAGCCGCTCGCAACTGGATTCTTTAGCTGTTGGATAAATCCTTAAGTTTGGGTTTAGTATCCAACAGGTAATTCTAGCTTTTTAAAGTCTCTCAAGTAGACTTGGTTGGAAACTCTGTTACAACTGGAAGAGTAGAAGTAGGAACTTTTCTTACTGTACCAGAATCTTTCAGCCGGTCCAGCGATACTGTAAGAATTGTGGATTCAGTCAATATCCATGGCAGCTCAGCTTCCAGGCTCTTGCCGAGCAGCCAGCCTTGTGCGTGGTCTTCTTGCTGAAGAGTCCTCCCCTGGTTGTGTGTAGAGTTGCTGGGCCTCTCCAAAACCCGAGACGGCACCATAACACCTTAGAATCCTCCTTCCAGTTACTGTGCCTCGAACTAGCCAGTTCTGAGGCTCGGAAATGTATGGTTCCACACCCCAGGCCATGAGGGCTCCTGGGGGCTGGAACCAGGACCAGGACCACAAAGTCAGCAACAACTTCTGGACCAGAACCCAGAACCACGTGACTTTGGCACCTTAAGTACCCTTTCCTGGATTACGCAGTGAGACAAACGCGCCCACTGATTGGCTCCGAAATAGAGATTGGTACCCAATTCGTCCAACCAGACTGCGTTCTATAGCCTCCCACAGGTGTACAACCCCACCTATGACCAGGCTGAACTTCTATACAGCTCAGCCAAACTGATGCCAAAGTACAATTTAACACAATTAACCCCAAAACTTACTACAGTTTTGAGCAAAAACTGAATTTAAACACATAGCGCGTACTCATTAGGAGTACCGACGCTACAATACCTACCTTAAATCACATTACTAATTGCATATTGTACTTGTTTGTAGCCTAAATACTGAAATTTACACTTAAAACTTGTCTGTGCCCGTAAAGTTTGGGTGTCGTGTCAGTGAGGCCAGCCATTCACGGTTCGAATCTTGGCCGGAACTGGCTGAGATTCCAACCGTTAATTGGAAGGATCAATCAATTTGGGTAAAACCAGCCTTCCGGATTTTGTTGGGATTATCGCTAGCGGCTGCTAAAGCCATTAGCAATAGTCACTGTCTTCTCCCGGTGGGGATGAAGACTATGGCCTGGCAGGAGGGATTCCCACATCAGTACTCTCTGTGGTTGCAGGAAAGAAATTTGCTCTGTGTATGGCTGATCTAAGTTTCAATCTGGTAGCTTGACAACACTGCAACTGAGTATATTATGTATGCTGCAACATGCCTGAATATTGTTCATGACCTTTATGGTTACTGCTTAGGTGTACCTAATAATGTAGTCTGAATGCATTTATATAGGTTCTCCTTGTGAAAAGTGGAAACTGTGATCCTCACTGGTTACAGTTTGCAGCTGTGCTTCAAGTTTCAACTCCCCAAATTAATTAATACTTAATAGCTTCCCCTCTGGTGGCACTTAACTTGGCTTTCATTCTTCGGTGAAGTGTTTCCCTGTCACCTTCTGCGGCATCCCACTGGCCTCCATGTTGTCACCAAATAAGACACCATCCTTGGCCGTGAAAATGTCTCTCTAGCAAGGCAGAAACATTTAATTATAGCTTTCTAAATCTAGACCCAGAGACAAGCTAGTGCTTAAATAATGAACAAAACACATTTGTAAGAAGGTGTCAATGTAAACACCTCAGAGGAAACTTCATTCACACTTATGAGAATATAAAAAGCCAATTTAAGCTGTTCAGCATGAATGCAAAATAGTGGATGCTGAGGTGAGAGGATATAAAATACTGTCTTGGTTACCGTTTCTACAGAAAAAATGGCTAATAATGTGAAATAAATAACAGTTGGTATACAGACATATTGACCACACACATTTCTGGAAGGAGTGTATTTCTACGGGTGTGGTCTGAGCCTGGAGCATTGTGTCACTTCATGCAGTAGTAGACCTATTCTCAAAGGTAAGCATAAAGCTTTGTTAACAACTTTTCTTGGATGGATGAATAAAAATAGCGCGAAAGTGTGAAATACTTAACTTTTCCAGAGAAAAGTCTCTTTGCGTCACTACTCACATAACCAATGGCCTAGGAATTTGGCCATGTGATCTCTGTTGAATGGGAGGACCTGAGTAGAGACTGGCTGATCCTCCTCTTAAGCAGAGAACACATGCCCAAAAGCCTAACTTTTTAATCATGTGACCATCACATTTATTCCAAGAGAAGGTATTTCAGTATTCTAGTGTAGCACTAACCCCCGAAGGAGCTGCTGGTTATTTTTGGGCTTACCATTACTTTCCGCTTCTCCTTGTTGCATGTCTAAGGGATGTCCCATGGTAGGTGACCCAGTAACTTGAGACTGACAATAGATCCAGTTGAAGGATTTTATTTGCAAACTTCAACCATTGAACAGTCTTTTTAACTTGGGATCAGAGGGTTGGAAAGGAATTCAGGTACTCTCAATGTCAAAGTCTATAAACGTTAAGGAACTTCCTTACTTTGACTGCATCCAGAGAATAGCTATTCGCAGCTGGATGAGCACTCAGGTTGGACAGTCCCTCTCTCACAAGGCCTAGCAGCCAACAAGGTGCTTACTCAGGAACAAAGTCTCTATCGCCGACATTGTTGCAGAACACGTAGGAAACTAAGCTGTAGAACACTTGTAGGGTACCTGGATCTTTCAGCCTACTTGGCGATATCCACAAGACCGGATTCTCTTGGTTACTTCAGCCCTTCCAAGCTCTTGTTAAGAAAACCAAACTCACACGTGGTGTTCTTCTAAAGAGTTCACCCATCCACCTCAGAATCCTCCTCTAGTTTCCATGCCTTGGGACAGCCAGCCCCGAGGCATTAAAGTCAGGTGGAACCACACCCCAGGGCATAGCCTTCCTGGGGGCTGGTCAGGAGGACCAGGACCATGTAATCAACACTTCATACTGGACCAGAAACCCCGAACCACGTGACGTCCGTATCTTAAAATACCCTCTCCCGGGGGGCACAGCAAGAGTGCCACTCCCACTGACCTGACTCAGAGAAAGAGTAACCTAAGCGCCTGACCAGACCATAGTTCCATGCCTGCCACCAGAGACAGTGCCCTCCACGGCCAGGATGAACATCTCACAGTCCAGTCAGACTGACACAGAAGTCAAATTTAGACAAATAGACCCAAACCAAACTGTAGTTTGGGTAAAGTTTTAACTTTGAAAAACATAGCGCATGCTCTTTAGGAGCCCGGCACTACACTAGCAATGAATACAAAGCAGGCTAATCATGTCACAACCTCTGACTCATTGTTAGAATACATTGCTTTCTCAGAAATGGCTGATTGCCATTCAGATAGACTCTATTGTGTTCTGAGTATGAGACAGGAAGTCTTGGCTCAAAAACGGAACATAGTGCGGTATGCTGTATGTAGCCTCAGCTACATACAGTTTATACAGCACATCCAGCTGTTTAACATGTTACTGAGGGACATAGTTGGTTTGGGCCCTCTTGGCCCAAATCAACTATGTAAAGTGTATCCAAAGCTGGAGTTCAGCATTAATCAACATTCTTTATTTTTAATATGCTGCTAGCCTTATAAAATACATAAAAAGGTATATTATTTTTATGTGTTTTAAAAAAAATTTTTTTTTACATTTCTTCAGCTGCTTCCTGGTTTCTTGCCTAGGCCAAAATGATGTCATACATCCCAGGAGTCTTCATGGGCATTTGTTTTCTTTCCTCTGGAGGAGAGGGGGCTTTCTCAGCTAAGCACACTCTCCCTCTTGTATGCCTGAGCCAAGGGCAGATGGATTCCAGAAAGTAAATATTACTTGAGTCATCGATCCTTACCTAAATTGGCCACGGCTAGAAAGGCTAGGGGGAGTCTTTTTCAAAGTGATTTCTCAACAAAAGCATGGAGACATGGATAGATGGTTGAGCTTGATTTGAATATTAAAAATGACTTAAATAGCATTTTCAATTTGTGGTGCTCAGATACAGTTATGTTATGCTTTAAAGCAGAACTCTGTTAAAATTTAACCTTTCTGTTTTGCTAAGAAGGGTCAGGATATAGTTCTGTGTTAGTTTTTTTTATTGCATTCCAGAAGCCTACTGGGTTCTTGCCTTTTTCCAGGACACAGGTTAAAGTTGAAGTTTAGGTATGCATATGGAGCGAGTACAGAGAAGGGCAACAAAACTAATAAAGGGACTGGAGGACATTAGTTATGAGGAAAGGTTACGAGCACTGAACCTATTCTCTCTGGAGAAGAGATGCTTGAGAGAGGAATTTAATAAGACAAGTGGCCACTTATTAAAATGAGAAGAAAAAAGGTTTAACCTTAAACTGCGCAAAAGGTTCTTTACTTTAAGAGCAGCAAGGATGTGGAAGGACCTTCCACACATGGTGGCTTAAAAAAACTATTAGATAAGCACCTGAACGACTACAACATACAGGGTTATACAATGTAATACTAACATAAAATCACACACATAGGTTGGACTTGATGGACTTGTGTAATTTTTCAAACTCACCTACTATGTAACTATGTATATCTTTGGATAGTTACATTGATTCAGCTTGAACCACGGCAAGTATGCATGTGAATGCCAAGCGCTCTCTAATTGGGTGAGGTAGAGATTGTAAAGTCACAGCCCCATCTCCCCACCTTGTCCAATCTGAGAATACCTTGCATTAATTGAGAAAGTGAATCTGTGCCAAGCAAACAACTTCCTGTCTTCATCAAGCAGCATGGCAGTCATTTGGCACATGGGGATCACACAGATATGGCACATGCATACCTACCTTGGTATAAGCTGGACCAATATAACTATGCATACCTAAACGTCAGCTTTAATTTCCACACCCTGAGAAACACATGCCAAGCCAAGTTTGACTTTTCAGCCATGCTTCTACTTAGCAAAGCCTGATTTCCCAAGTCAACTTAGGTATGGGATTCACCATGAGAGAATTACTAAGTTAAAATTCTACTGTCAGTAAGCATATACAGTACCTATCTCTTGCACAAAAAAAACATTGTTTTTAGGAGACATCATGTCACTATATTAGCCCCTTTTCTAATGTTTGAGGGGTGGAGTCCCTCCTTAAAATCTGGAGGGCCCTGAATGTAATACACTGTGGAACCCATGAAGTATTTTCTCCTATTTTCTTCATTGTAGTCATCCTGCCATGTGGATTACTGTCTGGTCCAACTTCCAGTACCACTAGACACATGGAATGCTCTTCCTTATAACTTTTCTAAGCTTTAAGAGATACACATCTTGATCTTAGGATCAGGCACAAAGCTTGAATGTAGAATAACAAAATAACACAGGCTAGTAGAAATCTCTAGTTGATATAAATAATAAATATTATCATCTGCAACCAAAATATTCCATAATCTCCTGCTCCCAACCCCTTAAGAAACACCTTGAGGGATACACTCCACTATCAATTTTCTCCCAAGTGAAGAGAACTTGTTTTGTCCATGGTGACAAAACAAACTGTAATTGTCTAAGCCCTTGTACACACGGTCGGACATTCCGACAACAAAATCCGTTGGATTTTGTCCGACGGATTGTGTCCGAAACTTGTGTTGCATACACACGCTCGGACAAAGTTGTCGGAAAATCCGATCGTTCGTAACATGATGACGTAATTTAGTTACGACAAGACTACGTTCAGGCTAGTAGCCAATAGCTTTGGTCTAGGAATTTGATCTGAGCATGCGTGGCACTTTGTCCGATCGGAATTCTCTACAAACGATCTGACAAAGTCTGATCGGATCATGTTTTCGGAAAATTTTATAGCCCAGCTCTAAAACTTTGTCGGTCGGATATTCAGACGGAAACAGTCCGATGGAGCCCACACACGGTCAGATTATCCGACAACACGGTCCGATCGGACATTTTCCGTTGGAATGTCCAACTGTGTGTACAAGGGCTAACAGCTTCAGAGTACATGTTCTCTCTCTTTGACAGCCACTGCAGAACTCCTCCTTCAACCAATAACCATTGGCATTTCTCGGAGGAAGATCTCCTTCAATGAAAGAATATAACCTGAGGTACACACTATGGTGGGAGGAAAGGGACCAAAATGCTGTAAGAAACGCTTACATTAGTGAACGAATGGTATACACAGGGTCTTTACTGAAGATAGCTACCCATCTTCTAAAGCCCCATAAACACTATCAGATTTTCTGCTGATTTGTTCCTTCAGATTTACCAAAACCATATAATAGATCAAACCTAAGGAATCTCAATTTGTATGGAATCAGGCAGGCCCTTGCACTACATTGTTTTGGTAAATCTGAAGGAAAGAATCAGTAGAAAATCTGATAGTGTATATGGAGCTTAAAACTCCTAGTGTCATATATTCAGAGATAATATTAAAAACCATTACCAGGAAGAAGCTAAAACAAAATAAGTATTTTTTTTCCTTTTCAAAAGAGTGTGGGAGGGTCCAGTCTGCAGTGGTCACTTCACTTTCTGGTGACATGGTGACTGCTCCTCTGGCTCCCATCACAGGGTCCTCATAGGGTACTGCAGCATGTAAGAGTGATGTGAGGGGTAGACAAAAGACCATTTAGTCGGAAAAGTACAGAGATCCACTTCAGACCACTGGCTGCCTCTACCAGAGGAGGTACCCCAAAGATCACATGACTGAAGATAAAAGTTTTCGTGAGTTTTTAGGTGGGAGCTTGAGAGTGGGTGAGTTCTGCTTTGAACAGCCACGTTCCTTCCTAGTGATGTAGACATTTCCCATAGGCTGAAAGAAAAGGTCCCGAAGAATCCAACAGCAGTATGATGACATCATGATGAAGGGCAGCAAGAAGATTAGTCAGTGGTGAGTCTGGACTACAATGGTAGGTCACTGGTCTCCGCTAGCGGAGAAGTTGCCATGGAGGGTCAAGTGGGTAAAAATGCTGTAAGAGGGTTTCTTTTCATTTCTGAATGGGTGAGAGTGTGGTGGGTGGAAGGGATTGAGAGAGGGCTTGCTACTGTTAATCACTTCTTTTTTTTTTTTGGAGATGGGCTTCAACTGTACTATGTTGCTCTATCTTCAGAGTGCCTTTCCTACTCTCTTTGATTTTCTTTTTGTGTTTTTCCGTTTTCTGCTTCTACAAGTCAGATATAATTTTCCCAGTCCTGGGTTGTCTAAGTACTGAGATGTATATATACCTTCATAGAGATGGGAGCTACTATAGAGTAAGACAGGAGCTAGAAAGAGTATCTGAACTGAGATCAAATCCTATCTGACTCAAAACAGATTCACATTAAAGTGCTTCTATAAAACATACGCCATACTGATACCTCCATGTCATCATTACATCAGTAGAAGCATCGTTCAGGCAATATTTTCACTGCTGCATAGAGATCATCTTTTTTCCTTTTATGTAGAAAGATCCCACATGTTTGAAGTCAACAGTTTAACAGCTGCTTAGTAAAAACTCTACAAGAGTCATATTTTATTCATCCGGGCTTCTCAAATATTTCAGCAGAAGCCACAATTTTCTATAAACTGAGTGTAAACAAAACCAGCATACTGTAAAGAAGTTTAATACTTTATGCTTTAAAACATTTGTACATGAGCAATGGCAGTATGATGTATTAATGTTTCACAACATCTACAGCAAGATAGAAGCTCCAGATTTAAATTCACAGCTAACTTCATTGCTTAAAGCGGGAGTCCGCCGGGACTTTTTTTTTTTTAAAAGCCAGCAGCTACAAATACTGCAGCTGCTGACTTTTAAAATAGTGACACTTACCTGTCCAGCGCGCCCGCGATGTCGGCACCTGAAGCCGATCTCTAGATCGTCTCTCGGGTCCTGCCGCCGCCATCTTGGGTATGGGAATCAGGAAATGGAGCCTTTCGGCTTCATTTCCCGGTTCCCTACTGCGCATGCGCGAGTTGCGTTGCGCAATAAGGACGGTCCCCGCTGCCTCTGGGATCTGTGTGTTTCCCAGCAGGCAGCGGGGCACTTGCGGAAAGGGGCGGGCACTTGCGGAAAGGGGCGTAATCTACGCTCCTTTCCGCAGAGAGCTATCCCGGAAGTGGGTGCAGATACCTGTACTGTACAGGTATCTGCACCCCCTCCCCCCTGAAAGGTGCCAATTGTGGCGCTGGAGGGTGGGAGGGTTCCGATGAGCGGAAGGTCCACTTTAGGGTGGACCTCCGCTTTAAAGACACAATCTGTTAAAGTGGTAGTAAACCCAGGACCCTGCATTCAATATATCTGGTCTCCCACAGTACACAGAACACTTGAGTAAATATAAACTGCTAAATACCTTTTCTCATCAGCAGTATATAGCAGTCTTGTGACTTCTATCAGTGTCTGGTTAAAGCTTGTAGGAGGAATTATCTGGAATATGCAGTTCATTTTGGGGCACTAGTTCACAAAAAAAGGATATCGGGGAACTGGAGAAAGTGTGGAGAAGGGCAACCAAACTGATAAGACGCATCGAGGAGCTGAGCTATGAGGAAAGATTAGAGAAATTAAATGTATTCTCTCTTGAGAAGAGGAGACTAATGCCGCGTACACACGTAGCGGACTATCCGACGTACTTAGTCTGGCGGACTTCCCGCCAGACTGTCCGTCGGACTTTCCGAACGGGCTACTTTCCCACACACGGCACTTTTTCAGCGGACTAATATGGCGTACTAAGTCCGCCGTACTATCCGCCCTACTTTTGAAATGAATGGACTCGCCCACACACGCGGAGGAAAGTCCGCTCATTTCGAGCGCGTCTCCAGGTAGGCGGGCCCGCGAAGGAGACTTCTCTGGCCCCGCCACCTGGTATGGACTTAAAGGGGAACCCCAACGCCGAAAAAAATCAGCGTGGGGGTCCCCCCAGGTCCACATCAGACCCTTGTCCGAGTACGCTACCCGGCCAGCCAGGAAAGGGGGACGAGCGAGCGCCCCGCCCCCCTTCTTGAGCCGTACCAGGCTGCGTGCCCTCAACATGGGGGTGCCTTGGGGAAGGGGGGCCGCGTGGCCCCCCCACCCCAAAGCACCTTGTCCCCATGTAGATGAGGACAAGGGCCTCTTCCCGACAACCCTGGCCGTTGGTTGTCGGGGTCTGCGGGCGAGGGGCTTATCGAAATCCAGGAGCCCCCTTTAATAAGGGGGCCCCGGATACCGGCCCCCCACCCTATGTGAATGAGTATGGGGTACAATGTACCCCTACCCATTCACCTGTAAAATAAAGTACAAAAAAAACACAACACACAAGATAAAATAGTTTATTGCACAGCTCCGGGGGTCTTCCGTCTTCGGGGGTCTTCTCACCGGACTCCTCCGCTATCTTCTTGTAGCTCTTTAACTAGCGGAGGAGTCCGGCTTTCTTCCTTCGCCGCGGCCTCTTCTTTCGACTTCGGGGGTCTTGTCCCCCCTCTTCGGTTCTTCTGCCGGGCCACCGCGCCTTCTTATAGCTCTTTTACAGGCGGTGGCCCGGTCTTCTGTCGCCGCTGTCGCCGCCGCTGCCGCCGCCGCCACCTTCTGTTCTGTTCTTCTCTTCTTCTTCAGATGTTGCCTCGTCGAGTCCTCCGCTCACAATGGCTCTGACCGGGCACGCGGCGACTTATATAGGGACATCCCGGATGATGTCCCCGCCCATTATGGTGTCACAGTCCCAGAGGATGCTGGGACTGTGACATCATAATAGGCGGGGACATCATCCGGTGATGTCCCTATATAAGTCGCCGCGTGCCCGGTCAGAGCCATTGTGAGCGGAGGACTCGACGAGGCAACATCTGAAGTAGAAGAAGAAGAGAAGAACAGAACAGAAGGTGGCGGCGGTGGCGGCGGCGACAGCGGCGTCAGAAGACCGGGCCACCGCCTGTAAAAGAGCTATAAGAAGGCGCGGTGGCCCGGCAGAAGAACCGAAGAGGGGGACAAGACCCCCGAAGTCGGAAGAAGAGGCCGCGGCGAGGAAGAAAGCCGGGCTCCTCCGCTAGTAAAAGAGCTAGAAGAAGATAGCGGAGGAGTCCGGCGAGAAGACCCCCGAAGACCGAAGACCCCCGGAGCTGTGCAATAAACTATTTTATCTTGTGTGTTGTGTTTTTTTTGTACTTTATTTTACAGGTAAATGGGTAGAGGTACATTGTACCCCATACTCATTCACATAGGGTGGGGGGCTGGTATCCGGGTGCCCCCTTATTAAAGGGGGCTCCCGGATTCCGATAAGCCCCTCGCCCGCAGACCCCGACAACCAACGGCCAGGGTTGTCGGGAAGAGGAGGCCCTTGTCCTCATCAACATGGGGACAAGGTGCTTTGGGGCGGGGGGCCGTGCAGCCCCCTCTTCCCCAAGGCACCCCCCATGTTGAGGGCACGCGGCCTGGTATGGCTCAGAAGGGGGGGTGCTCGTTTGCCCCCCCTTTCCTGGCCGGCCGGGTAGCGTGCTCGGACAAGGGTCTGATGTGGACCTGGGGGGACCCCCACGCCGATTTTTTTTGGCGTTGGGGTTCCCCTTTAAGTCCATACCAGGTGGCGGGGCCAGCGACATCTCCTTCGCGGGCCCCGCCTACCTGGAGACCCGCTCGAAATGAGTGGACTTTTCTCCAGGCGAGAAAAGTCCGCTCATTTCAAAAGTACGGCGGACTGGCACACACACAGCCGGATTGTCCGCCGAAATGTGAGTACGGCGGGAAGATTGGAGTGCAAAACTACTTTCTAAGTCCGCCGTACTTTCGGGTCAAAAAAGTATGCCGGAGGCTACACACGGGGGGATTGTCCGGCGGACTTGAGTTTGCCGGACTTTTCCACCCGCTTGTTTGATCGCGTGTACGCGGCATTAGCGGATATGATCAACATGTATAAATACATAAGTGGTCCATATAGTGAACTTGGTGTAGATTTATTCACTTTAAGCGATCTCAGAGGACAAGGGGGCACTCTTTATATCTGGAGAAAAAGAGATTTAGTCTCCAAATACAGAAAGGTTTCTTCACAGTAAGAGCTGTGAAAATGTGGAATAGACCCCTCAAGAGCTGGTTCTGGTCAACTCAGTAGATAGCTTTCCTAAATGTACATAATATACCTGGATACTAATATTCATAGGTAAAGTTGATCCTGGAAATATCTGATTGCCTTTCGGGGGATCAGAGAGGAATTTTTCCCCTGCTGGAGCAAATTGGATCATGCTTTGCTGGGTTTTTTTTTTTGCCTTCCTCTAGATCAACTGTGGGTATAGGATTGTGTATATAGGATTGTGTGATTTTTTTCCCCTTTTATTGATTGAACTAGATGGACTTGTGTGTTTATTCAACCAGGCTATGCCACTATTCTACTCTGACTGTCCTATGAGGCTGCAGGACCCATGACCCACTGTGTGGACCAGTGGTTCTCAACCAGGGGTTCCGCGACGATCTGACTGTCAGTCAGGCAACTGACAGGAGGATCGCACAGACACAGGCAGAGATAGGCAGGGAAGCAGCTGGCATCCTATTGGCTGGAGCGCGCTGTTCCCTGCAGGCCCCTCCTCCCCTCTTCTCCTTCCTCAGTATGTGACATCTTCTGAGGTGGACAGGATAGGAGGAGGAGGGGCAGAGGGGTAACAGCACGCCACTGGAGGAGAAATTAAATGTGCTTTGAAGCCAGAAGAAGAAGCCGGTACTATGCCCAGCTGTGTCCCCCCCCCACAATGTGCCCTACAGTCTGCCCCATGTAATGTCCCCTGTCATGTCCCCCACCCCATGTAATGTGCCCTGTCCCCTGTCATGTGCCCTGTCCCCTGTAATGTGCCCTGTCCCCTGTAATGTGCCCTGCCCCATGTAATGTGCCCTGCCCCATGTAATGTGCCCTGCCCCCTGTGACGTGCCCTGCCCCATGTAATATGCCCTGTCCCTGTAATGTGCCCTGCCCCGTGTAATGTGCCCTGTCCCCTGTAATTTGCCCTGCCCCATGTAATGTGCCCTGTCCCCTGTAAAGTGTCCTGCCCCATGTAATGTGCCCTGCCCCATGTAATATGCCTTGTCATGTGCCCTGTCCATTGTAATGTGCTCTGTCCCATGTAATGTGCTCTGCCCCATGTAATGTGCCCTGCCCCATGTAATGTGCCCTGTCATGTGCCCTGTACCATGTAATGTGCCCTGTCATGTGCCCTGCCCCATGTAATGTGCCCTGCCCCTGTAATCTGCCCTGCCCCATGTAATGTGCCCTGTCCCCTGTAATGTGCCCTGCCCCATGTAATGTGCCCTGTCCCCTGTAATGTGTCCTGCCCCATGTAATGTACCCTGTCATGTGCTCTGCCCCATGTAATGTGCTCTGCCCATGTAATGTGCCCTGCCCCATGTAATGTGCCCTGTCATGTGCCCTGTCCCATGTAATGTGCTCTTCCCCATGTAATGTGCTCTGCCCCATGTAATGTACCATGTAATGTGTCCTGCCCCATGTAATGTGTCCTGCCCCATGTAATGTGCCCTGCCCCATGTAATGTGCCCTGCCCCATGTAATGTGCCCTGCCCCATGTAATGCGCTCTGCCCCATGTAATGCGCTCTGCCCGATGCAATGCGCCCTGCCCCATGTAATGCGCCCTGCCCCATGTAATGTGTCCTGCCCCATGTAATGCGCACTGCCCCATGTAATGTGTCCTGCCCCATGTAATGTGCCCTGCCCCATGTAATGTACCCTGTCATGTGCACTGCCCCATGCAATGTGCTCTTCCTCGTGTAATGTGCCCTGTCCCATGTAATGTGCCCTGTCATGTGTCCTGCCCCATGTAATGTGCCCTGCCTCATGTAATGTGCTCTGTCCCATGTAATGTGCCCTGCCCCATGTAATGTGCCCTGCCCCATGTAATGTGCACTGTCATGTTCCCTGCCCCATGTAATCTGCTCTGCCCCATGTAATGTAATGTGCCCTGTCCCATGCAATGTGCCCTGCCCCATGTAATGTGTCCTGTCATGTGCCCTGTCCTATGTATTGTGCCTTGCCATGTGCCCTGTCCCGTGTAATGTGCTCTGCACCATGTAATGTGCCCTGTCCCCTGTCATGTGCCCTGTCCCATGTAAAGTGCTCTGCCCCATGTAATGTGTTCTGCCCCATGTAATGTCCCCTGTCATGTTTCCTGTCCCATGTAATGTGCTCTGTCATGTGCTCTGCCCCATGTAAGGTCGTCTGTCATGTCTCCTGCCCCATGTAATGTCCCCTGTCCCATGTAATGCCCCCTGTCCCATGTAATGTCCCCTTCATGTCCCCTGTCCCATGTAATGTCCCCTGTAATGATCTCTGAATGGATCAGCTCCACAGGAAAAGAAAGCACCAGTTTCACATTAAATAGGTACGTTTTAATATCTATTCTTTTATTTAATGCTATTTCTACAAATATTTTTTGTAATCAACAGCTCGCTGATCATACCAATGTTCCGTGAGTTGTAGATGTGAACATTATTTCAGGGGTTCCTCGAGATCTCAAACTTTTTGCCAGGGGTTCCTCCAAGGTAAAAAGGTTGAGAAACACTGGTCTGGACAGTGCTGATCGGCCCTGTGGCGATCACATGCACCCTCCCAAGAAAAAAAAAAACTCTCTAGCAATACTAGCAATACACACCAAACTGAGCTTGTGCAGAGTGACTCCAAAGGCTCTGTCTTATCAGGAGATGGATTGGAGACTGTGGAAGAAGAGGAGGATCGGAGAGGATAGAATCAAACAGTGTTTTACACAATGCAGAGGATTGCCCCTTATGTTCCACAGTGAGTATAACAAGCATGCTTTACTTATTATACAAACTGATTTTGCTGTTGTGGGTTTAGTAACACATTAAGACTCTAATGCCCTGTACACATGGTTGGAAATTCTAACGGAAAAGGTCCGATCGGATTATGTTGTAGGAAAATCCGATCATGTGGGGGCTCTATCGGACTTTTTCCGTCCAAAATTCAGACGGAAAAAGTTTGAGAGCTGGATCTAAAATTTTCCGACAACAAAATCCAATCAGACTTTTTCCGATCGTTTGTAGAGAGTTTGTAAAAAAAGTATTCATATGCCTTGAAATTTTCCATATTTTGTCATGTTATAACTAAAAACATAAATGTATTTTATTGGGATTTTATGTGATAGACCAACACAAAGTGGCACAAAGTTGTGAAGTGGAAGCTCTTTTACAGGCGGTGGCCCGGTCTTCTGTCGCCGCTGTAACCGCCGCCGCCGCCGCCACCTTCTGTTCTGTTCTTCTCTTCTTCTTCAGATGTTGCCTCGTCGAGTCCTCCGCTCACAATGGCTCTGACCGGGCACGCGGCGACTTATATAGGGACATCCTGGATGATGTCCCCACCCATTATGGTGTCACAGTCCCAGAGGATGCTGGGACTGGGACATCATAATAGGCAGGGACATCATCCAGTGATGTCCCTATATAAGTCGCCGGGTGCCCGGTCAGAGCCATTGTGAGCGGAGGACTCGACGAGGCAACATCTGAAGAAGAAGAGAATAAATCATTTTCAACATTTTTTACAAATAAATATTTGAAAAGTGTGGCGTGCATTTGTATTCAGCCCCCTTGATACCCCGAACTAAAATATAGTGGAACCAATTGCCTTCAGAAGACACCTAATTATTATATAGAGTCCACCTGTGTGTAATTTAATCTCAGTATAAATATAGCTGTTCTGTGAAGCCCTCAAGAGTTTTGTTAGAGAACCTTAGTGAACAAACAGCATCATGATGGCCAAGGAACACACCAGGCAGATCAGGGATACAGTTGTGGAGAGGTTTGAAGCAGGGTTAGATTATAAAAAAAATATCCCAAGCTTTTGAAAATCTTACGGGGCACTGTTCAATCCATCTTTCGAAAATGGTAATGGAGTATGACACAACTGCAAACCTACCAAGAAATGGCTGTCCACCAAAGCTGTGAAAAAATATATAAACTCGCGCTAAATGGTGTAAATAAGTAAATCAAATAAAAATGCAGCTGCTACACACAAAGTGCTAATCACTTGAAAAAACATATAAAAATAAATATAGAGCTCGCAAACACAATAAATGAATTTCCCAATGTGTATTAAACCAAATAATGTCCAAACAAAAAGTGACAAAATGTGCTCCAATCCAAAGGTAAGCGATGCAAAAGGCTTCAGAAATATTCAGGTGTGCAAAACCCCCTCATGTGTCCCCACTCACTGGATTTAGACAACCCCCAGATTTTCAGTCTGGTGGGTCACTTATGGCTTTGTAATTGGTGTCCAGGAATGATGGATTTTGTCGTCGGAAAGTCTGACCGTGTGTACAGGGCATTAGCCTTATTGTTGTGTTGGCAGCTTATCCCTTTTAGGTGGCACAGTAATTTATCCTTTTATATATGGAAGTTCAGGAAAGCAGCACTGAGAAAGCAGGAGCCAGCAACACTAAAGTTGTAAACTGCAAATGCTAATATAATGCCGCGTACACACACACGACTGGACTTTCCAGCAGACTAGGTCCGAAAGGATTAGTCCGTTGGGCAATCCGATCGTGTGTGGGCTAGTCTGATTGTTTTTCAAAAAAAAAATCAGACGGATCTAGAAATAGAACATGTTTCAAATCTATCCGACTGACTCAATTCTGACTGACTAAAATCGGGAAAACCGTTTGTCTGTGTGCTGGTCCGACAGACCAAATGCAACATAAAGGAAGCTATTGGCTACTGGCTATTAAACTTCCTTGTTTAGTCCCGTTTACATCATCACGTTCGAAACGAATGGACTTTCGAACGGACTTAGTCTGTTCGTGTGTGGCCCAGTCCATTCGTTTGGAAAGTCCGTCGGAACTCAGCTGAAAATCCATCGGGAAGACCGTCGGACCTAGTCTGCCGGAAAGACCGGTCGCGTGTACGCGGCATAAGAATTTAACAAATATTTTACTTGGGAATGTTTATTTTATTAAGCTCAATGTGTTTAACTAAAAACACACTGAGGATTTAATTCTACTTTAAAACCACTGTCATTTTTTTTTTTTTTTTTTTTTACTGTCAATGTCTCACTAAAAACAGGAAGTGGAAAGAAAACACCCCAAACTGAGGGAAATCCTCTTTTAGTTGTCATCAAAGCAGGTGTCTCTGGGATGATTTATTCTCTGCATCACTTCCAGTGAAGATGCAGAGTGGCTCCATTCACTTATACAACCTTTCAGATTTGAAAGGCCGCTGGCCATGTTAACTTGTGACTAGGCCATCAGGGGACGGCCAAACCATGGTTCAACCTTCTATGTAAACAAGACCAAACAAAAAAGGCAAATCTCCCCAGTGGGGTCACAGACATCAATATAAACCTGATATGTCCTTACTCTACTTGTAAGCAATTCTTTTCAAGTTATACATTGCACTTTACCCCTTTTTGGAGTCATAGTATTGTAGAACCCTGCATCAATATGTTCGCTTTTTATAAATTTAGCGTATAAGAAAATAGAAATTATTATCAATATGGCTGTTAGGGGCCAGAAGTCTCTGGTTACGATTCACTTAAAAAACACAATTATAGTTCAGAAACATGATCACCTGCAATAATACACAGAGAGCATAAATTATAACTATTAAGCCCCAAACAAAGCTTGACGGGTTCGATAACAGATTTAGAGCCGCAAGTTTGGTTAGAAGAACCAAAGACACAAGAGGCCATGTAATCGGATCAGCAGAAGGGAAACAATTAGATGCACACATACAAACGCAACTGGTCTGGGGAGTACTAAACAGGAACTTCAAATCCCACGGAGGCTGGGAGATTTGAATATTGCTAAAATTTAAGACACATAAGGGTATTGGGCCTTTGTGCATTTTAATAATACAAATCCTGTCTTTTCTATATAAAATATCCTCAACTCAAAATTAGCATGATGTCATAATGTAAATAAGTCAATGCATGTGAATTTATTGACAGTGGTAGAGAGGAAAAATATCATTAAGTCATAAACTTTGAAATCAGATTTGGCCTGGATCCTGAGAACTCGTGGATGAGGGCTACTGAGAATTTCAGCTCTTAATGCACACATATAGAAAAATTGAGATTTGAAAGAGAACCTATTTACTAGACAAGAGAAAGAAGCTATTTTGCACACATGGCCACAGCGGGCAGCTGGAGCACCCCTAATATAGGCTAACCCTCCAAGAACACCAGACCTTGCCCTGTAGTTCTCAATCTCTCTCTCTATGTGCTGGTAGTGGCCAGAGACCGGACCCACTTTCCACCCTCCTGGTTGCGTAACCTTACTCCCTCACTCCAAGGGGTATCCAGATACTGCCCCTCATCTTCCTCAGTACTCGACAGCCAGGTGACATTACTAATAACTCTTGCTCTCCTTCTCAGCGCAACTACTTCGATACCTAAATAACTGCACACTGAGGCCACACGTAGGTGAATTTCATTTCTGCTGAATATGAAGTGGTATAACAGCCAATGTCGTTCTTAGACCCCAACACAGTTCAACATAACATTTTTCCTCCAAATACTGTTGTAGCGGTACCCCCGCAAGGGCTGCTGAAAATTGTGGTTTATCTGTCACCCTGCCAAACCCTGTATTCACTCTCAGACACTCCGAGACATAAAGCAGTCAGTGAACATATTTTTTTGTTTTATTGAGGGGGGGTATAACTTTGATGGAGCTGGGAGATATGGGATGCCCAGCATGGAAACAGCAATTGATTTTGGGACCACTATGTACACTCCCTGTACATACTCCTTCAGCTTCCTCCTACACAAACTTGTTTGAAGCTCATCACTCCTCAATCTACCAGCACATCACTTGCTGCAGACTGTTACTTCTAGTCACCTCCAGCACATCACTTGGTTCTACAGGAACAGCTAGCACTGTTTGTTGGCTAGACCTGATACTGACTCAGCCAGACCTCAGCAAATGCCCTTTGCAGGCTGGAGCCATGGGCCCCAGGGGTCAAGTCCTGGAGAAAAAAGTGTGGGAACTCCCACCCAAGATCCACTCCCCCACCAAAAAAAGAAATGATACGTTCATATGCACAAACGCTTCCAAAGTGGTATTTTTCATCCAATTTTCGTTTTGTGTGTATGAAGCTTAACTGTTACTACATACAAAAAAAACAAAACACTCCCCAATAAACATAAATATGGTAATTCTCTGAATAATCAGCATTCATTCAGTTGTGCTTCCATGCAAATGTGAACATCATTTTCTGATCTTTATTGTGGAATGTTATTTGGTATATAGAGTGTTTATGTGGTGAGTTTACACTTTTCATTGAACAGAGTTTGGATAACACAGGGTTAAACGGAAAGGTCATAAATGAACTGCACATTATCTGAACAGAATGCTTGGGGAGATAGTGATGTGTTCCTGCTTAGGAGATGTATGTTAGCTTGGGGGGGGGGGGGGGGGGCTGCAAACTCTGCAGGGCTCCAACACACACTCGCTGCTATTCCAACTCTTCATATATTTCCACATAAACTTCCCTCCTGGCATTAAACTTTGCCAGGTATTGTGCTCAGCTTACCACCCCAAACTGATGTTCCTCCCTCAGCTCACCTCTTACCCTGCATGTCCTGTGAGCAGAAAAGCTGATCTACCCATCAGCTAGACCTAGACCTGATCTACCCGTCAGCTAGCTGTGATTGACAGGTAGATCGAAGCGGAAGCTGTCATGGGCCCCCCTACTGGTAATGTCTGAATGGTCAGGTGTGCGTCACTTACTATTGCGAGCTGTGTTGGCGGCTGCTGGTGTAGCACCTGCCACACAGCTCGCATACTTCAAAGTCCTGCAGGACACGGCTGCTAACGGGAACTGAGTTCCTGATGTGGAAAAAGTACAGAAGCTCTGTTCCCATGCATTCCTGCAGGACTTAAGCCCTGATGGGCCCCAATGATGTAGCAGAAAAGTCCTTGTGCTAGCTGCCCTAACTATGGCTACTGAGCCCAGGTAGCCCTCTTCAGGCCCTGCCAGACCTCCTGGCTACAGCTGTCCCTTTCCACTGCCCCTTCCACCACAGTCCACACTACTGGTTCTGCACCCATCTCAGACTGCAAACTTCCAGTCCTCTCAGGCATGCCTCCCCATGCTCCTGACTGTGCCACACTCACCAGTCCTCCAGGCTGTGACTAGTTGTCCTCCCTGGAGTTTCTTAGCAGTGCTCTCTCCCCCTGTCCTCTCCTTGCTCTCTCTTGTGCCTCCGGTCCAGAAGCTCTTCATATGTTCCTGAAGGTGGCCCTGACTGCACCCAAGCCCATGCCCAAGGCCACCCCTCCAGACTGGGGAGCTCCCTCAAAGGCCCCAACAGCCCAGGGGCAGATCCAGAGTCTAGACTCGGGAGGGGCACTGTCAGAAAATACATTTTTTTGCGGGCAATTTATCGGGGAAATGGCTGGTGGTGGTGCTTCAAGCATCCTGGCACCATGGTTGTTATGGTGTCAGGATGATTGAAGCGCATTATTTATATTATTAAATTGTTATATAAAATTAAATAGTTCAACTCACCATAATGCAGAATTAGTGAGAGCCCTGAGTGTGTCACTTGCCATGTCACCTGTCACCAGATGCAGATTGTCACTTGCCACGTCATCTGCCACAAATTGCAGATTGTCACTTGCCACGTCATCTGCCACAAATTGCAGATTGTCACTTGCCCAGTCACCTGCTATGAGTTGCAGATTGTCATTCGCCATGTCACCTGTCCCCAGGTGCAGATTGTCACTTGCCACGTCGTCTGTCACCAGATGCAGATTGTCATTGTCTCATTTCAGATAGTGAGATTCGTTCTCCTCCCTTTTTCTTTCTGTGTTATATTTCTGAACCTTGATCGTCCTGAAGAAGCCTCACAGCGAAATGCGTAGACGCACAAGGGCTCATTGTAAAAATTGCATAATTTTCATGTGATTTTAAATCTTTTTGAATATTGTTATTATACCATGTACTTTTTTCAATAAATATTAATTTTGTTACTTCTTGTTTGTTTCCATGCCTCAAAACTCCAACCTTTGGTTACTTTTTCTAGTACCCCTTTTTTTTCTCCCAGCAGATTTCACTTGTCACGTCACCTGCCCCATGTTGCGAATTGTCACTTGACCTGCTACATGTTGGTGATTGTGACTTGCCACGTGACCTGCTACACGTTGCCGATTGACATTTGTCACGTGTCTGAGAGTGAAGTCTGGCAGCAGAAAGATGATGTAATCTCTCTGCTGCCCGTGGCTGCCTGCAGGGTGAGGGTGGAACTGCAGGGATGCAGGGCGGGTGGTGAGAGATGATGTCATCTCTCTGCTCCCCCGCTTGCCAGCCCGCTGATTGGCCAGTCACCTGCTCATCTGCACACTGGCCCGCCTGTTCACCCATTGAGCCGCCCACCCACTCACCCACCAAGCTGCCCGCCCACCCACCAAGCTACCCACCGCTCACCCCGTCCGCCGAGCCACCTACCCACTCACCCGCCGCTCACCTGCAACTAATTTCTTGGGGGGGAAATTGCCCCCTGGATCCGCCCCTGCGACAGCCTCCTCACCCTCTCGCTCCAGCTCTTCCACCCGATAACACCTCCCCAGCTGGACTGACCCTGGATATTTAAGGAGGCCTGCCCGCTGCCATTCCAGGTTGGGGATTGGTCAGGGCTCCCTAAAACACCCCAGGCAACTCCACCTCTCCTCTCTTCCTCTCTTTCCAGAACTTTCTGACAAACTCTCAAAAGAAGAGGGAGGTCTCAGTGAGTCACCAGCTGCTACCTTGAGCCACTCCCAGCCCAGATCAAATCAAAACAAACAGGACTGACTGCGAACGAGGCTTGCTTAAATTTACCTAAAACACCCCAGGCAACTCCACCTCTCCTCTCCTTCTCTCTTTCCAGAACTTTCTGGCAAACTCTCAAAAGAAGAGGGAGGTCTCAGTGAGTCATCAGCTGCTACCTTGAGCCACTCCCAGCCCAGATCAGATCAAAACAGATAGGCCTGACTGCCAACGAGCCCTGCTTAAATTTACCTATCCTACAAAAAATCTTACCTCTAGTACCTACCTACCTAGAGGGTGCTACAATATCATAAGTCCCTTTAAGGCTGGTGGTGCATTGCTGTGTCCATCTCCGGGAACCTCCACTTGCTCATTTCTCCCATGACAACCCTTCCCATGACCAGGGCTCTCTCTCTGTCTACAAAGCTTCTCCCTCCATATTTATGGGATCCTGCCAGAAAGGAAGTGATCTATTCCCCCTTCCTGGAAGGAATTCAAAGAGCAACAATCTTAAGTGGGTCACAAGGCAGCCCCAACCTTGACCTGCCTACAATGTCACAATGCAATAAAGCATAGAGGACCTCATTCTTTAACCACTTACCCACTGGGCACTTAAACCCCCTTCCTAACCAGACCAATTTTCAGCTTTCAGTGCTCTCACATTTTGAATGACAATAACTCAGTCATGCCACACTGTACCTATATGAAATTTCTGTCCTTTTTTCACACAACTAGAGCTTTATTTTGGTGGTATTTAATCATCGCTGGGTTTTTTATTTTTTGTGCTATAAAAGAAAAAAGACCAGCAATTCTGTAAATAAATGCACTTTTCTTTGTTTCTGTTTTACAATTTTGCAAATTAGTAATTTTTCTTCATATATTTGGCCATAATTTACACTGCTACATATCTTTGGTAAAAATAACCCAAATCCGTGTATATTATTTGGTCTTTCTGAAAGTTATAGATTCCACAAGCTATGGTGCCAATCTCTGAAAATTGATCACACCTGATGCACTGACGGCATTTCTTGAGACCCTAACAAGCCAGGAAAGTATAAATACCCCCCAAATGACCTCTTATTGGAAAGTAGACATTCCAAGTTATTTAGTTAGAGGTTAGAGAAGTTAGAGAGTTTGAAGTTGTAATTTTTTCCCACAATTCTTTGCAAAATCAAGATTTGTTTTTCCTTTTTTTTCCACAAAATTGTTAAATTGACAGGTTATTTTTCACACACAGCATATGCATAGCACAAATTACACCCAAAACACACATTCTACTATTCCTCCTTAGTATGGCTATACCACATGTGTGAGACTTTTTCACAGCGTGGCCACATACAGAGCGCCATCAGGTGTTCTTGGAGCATAAATTACACATATAATTTCTTGACTACCTCTTGCAGTTTTGAAGGCCCTGGAGAACCAGCACAATGGAAACGCTCCAAAAATTACCCCATTTTGGAAAGAAAACACCCCAATGTATAATCTATGAGGAATAATGAGTCTTTTGAACATGTCATTTTTTTCTACAAGTTTTTGGAAAATGTGTAAAGAAAATGAAAATGCTTTTTTTTGACAATGTTGTCCATTTACACAATGTTTCTAACACATAGCATGTACATACCAAAAATTACACCCCAAAATAGATTATCCTACTCCTCCTGAGTACAGCGATACCACATGTGGGAGACTTTTCCACAGCGTGGCCACATAGAGAGGCTCAACATGTAGGGAGCACCGTCAGGTGTTCTAGGGGCATAAGTTTCAAATTTAATTTGACTACCTATTACACATTTGTGAGGCACTGTAGTGGCATGGATGAGAACTGATGTGGCATTGATGAGCATGAATGGGGATAGATGAGCCGTGGATGGGGATGGCTGAATATGGATGGGATGACTGAGCATGAATGAATACGGCTCAGTATGGCCAGGTACGGCTGAGTACGGATGGGTAGGGCTGAGTATGGCTGAGTACGGCTGGGTACAGCTGAGTATGGCTGGGTATGGATGGGATGGCTGGGTACGATTGAGTATGGCTGGGTATGGCTGAGTATGGCTGGGTATAGATGGGATGGCTGGGTATGGCTGAGTATGGCTGGGCATGACTGAGTACGGCTGGGTATGACTGAGTACGGCTGAGTACGGCTGGGTACGGTCACGGATATTTCCGAGTGCGCGCCCCAGGGGACGCGCAAGATCAGGATTCTGGGAGGACATCAATGTACGCCCTCCCAGAGTTATCCAGCCGCTCTGTAGCCATCAATCAGCTATAGTGCGGTCAACAAGCGGTTAAAGTGATTGTAAAGTCTTGTTTTCTTTTTTGGCCAAGACCATACAGCAGTTTAACAGGACAGGTTCCCATTAGAACAGGCCTCGTCATGGTCGACTAAAGAAGTTCAGTGCACGTGCTCAGCGTGATATCCAGAGGTTGTGTTTGGGAAATAGACGTTTGGGTCCAATTTGGACATTTTCACTAAAACCTCGTACACACGATCAAATTTTCCGATGGGAATTGTTTGATGACAGGCTGCTAGTGGAAAATCCGACCATTTGTATGCAGACAATTGTTGGCCAACTTTCCATAGACAAATGTTGGATGGTAGATTTATAAATTTTCTGCGGACAACGGTCTGTTGTCGGATTTTCTGAGCGTGTGTACACAAATCCGTCTGAAAAAAAGTCCAAAGTACAAATATACATGCCAGGAAGCAAGGACGAGCCAAAAGTGTTCGGTCTTGTAAACTAGCGTTTGTAATGGAGAATTGACAATTCGTGACAATTCGGCAAATTATGAAATCTCGAAATGCAGCGCACATTCTCCTTTTCTTTAATGGGATAATAATTAAGCTGCTTTGATTTACTGATGGAGTTCTGCCAAACGTATTTTAAAAGGCTTTTATTTTCTAGTGATATCAAGAATAATATTATTATGCTTGTTTTTTTGTTTGTTTTTTGGGCAAGTTACCACAACACCATTATCCTGTAGTTTTAAGATCAAAGATACAACTATGTTGGTGTCCCTTGTTAATTTTACATTGTATTTTTTTAAATGTACAGTAACTTGCCTACTCCCAAAGTGTAATTTGAAGTAAAACACAAAGCCAAGTATTATTCTCCACAAATTTTTTATTGTGCATTAAAAAAAGAAAGCAAACAAAAATGGACATGCTATCTGCCAATAGAACTTAACCAAAAAGTGCATACTAATTATCCAAAAATATAGAAGATATACAGAATCAAATCATTAATATTCAACCAAAAAAATAAATAAAAGCCTCATGCATGTGTCCTGCTTCATAATATAGGGGGTCAACAATGCCAAGCTGGTGAAAGCAGGGGTCCGTCATCCGGAGATAATTCTGAAAATCATCCAGATTATTCTCCTGGAGCTCCTGCAGCAATGGCATATGACATAATTGGTCACTATTAAGAAAGCAACTAATTTTTGGTTCAAGAAATCCCCCCCCCCCCTCCTGTTCCCGGACTGGACTTGGGTCAAAGCAATAACTCCAAGGTCAATAATAAATAACACACTATCTCCTCCAATTCCACAACATGTCTGGTTGACGAACAGCCGTTTAGAATCAAACTGAAATGCATGAACTAAAAAGCACGAAATGAAAAGCGCAAAATGAAAAGCATGAAATGAAAAGCACGAATCAACACTCACCAAACTTCTGCTAACATGAACTTAGCAGAAGGAGTGGGGCATGACAATTGAACTTCCTCTTTATCGGCTCGTAGTACGTCCAGTACATCTCTACGTTCGTGTTTGTTGGCCAACAATTGTGTGCCGTTTGTATGCAAGACAAGTTTTGGGCCAACACCCTTAGGACAAAAATCCAAGGCTTTGTCTGCGGAAAATCCGATCGTGTGTACAAGGCTTTAGGGGTGTATTCACTTTTATTGCCAGTACTATAGACATTAGTCATTCAACCACCCTGCGTAAAGCTGAATGCTGGGCTGGCGTAAAATATACTCATGCATTACATGGATTAAATGTTTGTTTAGTCTAGTTCAGTGGTCTCCAAACTGTGGCCCGGGTGCAAGATGTGGCCATGTGCTTTCCTTTATCCAACCCTTGGGGCACTGTTCCTTCCACCATTGCAAGACACTATTCCTCCCACTGACACCAACAAAGAGGCATAATTCCTTACATCAACGATGGTGCACTATTCCTCCTCTCTACAATGCTCCATGGAAGTGGGCAGATCCTCAGCATCCTCACAATGTGTTACTGCTAGTCCAGCATGGTACACAATAATGTATAAAAACCTGTGACTGGTGGAGCAGAAAAGTGGAGATGCTTTAGGGGAAGGTTCATACTGTGTGAAAGAAGTCTGTGAGACTGTGCAATAAGGCAAGTAACACATACTCATTATTACCCTGTACAAAATTTGGACAGTATTTATTAGACCCCTTTCACACCGGGGTGTTTTGCAGGCACTATAGCACTAAAAATAGCACCTGCAAAGCGCCCTGAAACAGCCGTTGCTGTGTTTCCAATGTGAAAGCCCCGAGGTCTTTCACACTGGAGAGATGTGCTGGCAGAATGGTAAAAAAAGTCTTGCTGGTTTTAACCCTTTCTCGGCCACTAGCAGGGGGGTAAAACTGCCCCACTAGCGGCTGAATACCGCCGGTAAAATGACGGAAAAGCGGCGCTAAAAATAGAGCCGCTTTACAGCTGACGCCCCCGCGGCTCAGTGTGAAAGGGCTCTTAATGCAGTATGGGGGGATGGCCCCACTGCATGGGTACATTTTTACAGCGATCGCGATCGCGCCGGGGGGGGTCCGCGGAGACAGCATACCCCAGCTGTGCTGCCCCAGGCGCCAGGTCGCTAATTCTAGTCGCAAATGCTACCTGGCGCCCGGGTTTTGTCGAGCCCTGTTTTAAGCAGACCATACATGGATCACGCATGGACCAGCTGAATTTCGATTCATATATAGGCTCACTTGTTTACACAAGTCGATCTATTGATTGACTTGTGTACAACCAGCCTGTCAGGTGTTTCCCAAATGATTAGTGCCGCAGGCTATAGCTGGCAACACATATCATTGTGTTCTGCTGGTAGGGAAGGCTCCCTGCAGGCAGAAAACAATAGAGCTACAGGAGGGATGCCTCCATCAACTAGGGTTGCCACCTGTCCAGGATTCACCCAGACAGTCTGGTTTTTACATCCCCTGCCTGAGTTTCTGACTGCCTTACACCCGGACACCAGGGCACACTAAAAAATTCTTCTAACACCCCCATAAAAGCTTAATCAGAATCTATCATCCATAACATGTATCAGAATGTCACCCATCTTTACATATATGTAATTGTCTGGATGCAAACAGCCCTAGTTACAAGGGACTTGTTTCTCTCTGTAGAGGGCTACAGAACCTCCGGGCCGCATTTTCCGGTGCTTTGCTTCTAGTTGCGGCTACCGGTGCCCTCTCAAGACTGCTCACTCTGTCCGACCGAACTCTTGGAGGAGCTGTGAGTGTGTGTGGGCGGGAAGAGGAAGGAGCTGCATGGACAGTGAGCGAAAAGCAGGACAGAGAGGGGAGGAGAAAAGTTGGCTGCCCATTAACAGACTAATCATGTATGTATTCATCTTATAGTATGTTGTGGTTGTGTCAAGTGTATTTATGCATGTTTGTGTGTATCTGAGTGCATGTATGTTTCTCAGTGTGTAAATATATGTGTGTGTATCGTGGAGTTGTACTGGACAGGAAGCACCGGAGGAGCAAGAGAGGACATCAGGAGAGAGCATTGCCGGGCAAGTCTCCAGAGAGAGGAACAGCTCATCACAGCCAGGAGGGCTATAGAGTTACAAGCACAGTCAGGAGGGTTTGGGAGGCACACCTGAGAGGACTGGGAGCATGCAGTCTGGGAAGGGTGCAGAAACAGCAAAGTGAACTGTGGTGTCATGGGCAGCGCAGGAAGGCAACTGCAGCCAAGAGGGCTGGCAGGGCCTGAAGATGGGTTGCTGGGCTCAGTAGGCGAAGATAGGGCAGCTAGCATCAAGAACTTGCTATTGCTACACTAAAGGGGCCCGCGGTGCCTGCCTGTAAGAGGCAGTTGCTAAGGTCTGGCTGAGTCAGTATCAGGCCTAATCATGCGGTGCTAGCTGTGCCTGGAAGCTCAAGCACAAGTTGTGCTGGAAGACCTGTCCTCAAGCAAGAATTGTGCTGGAGGAAGAGAGAAGTGTATATGCCGGAGTGTATATAATGTCTCCCAAGAATTTCTGCTAATTTTACTGGGCATCTCATACTTCCTAAGTAGCCAAGTTCAATGCCCTCAATAAAGTACAAAAACAAAGCGGACGGACTGTTCATTGACTTGGAGTGTCTGAGAGGTGAATGCCCGGCTGGGCAGGGTGACAGTTGGGTCACATCACTTAGCAGCCCCTACGGGGATACCACTACAAAAGTATATCAAACATCATCAATACAAAGCCATATGTAAGTGCATACAGTGCAGACATAACACCATTTTAAATGTTATTTTTAAAAATTCCTTGGCACAGAAATCCTCTCTTCTGTTAAAACCAAAATCTTGCCTATAGCTTAATAACCTTAAATGTACCCGATCTCATCTGATCTCAGAAGTACTAGTTAGTACTTGGCTCAGAGTTCACCTGGGAATACCAGGTGCTGTAGGCTATCAGAAAAAATAAAAAATCTGTAAAAAAAACATAAATTAAAACACATGAAAACATAAAACACCATTGTTAAAGGCAATATATTTTAAAAGTTTACTCGGCATTGCCAACTATCATTATAACTGAACATTATAGAATACAGTTGTTAAAACCTCTGGTAATTTTTAAATTTACTTGACACTGGGTTCCTTCCTCCTGTTAAAACGAACAATCTTTGTTAAAGAAAAAAATGAAAAAACATTTTTAAACCAATATATAAATTTAAAATGACCTCAATTCCAGAGAAAAGACTTTTGATATCAGTTTAAATAATGACAAATCTAAAAAAAAAAAAAAAAGGCAGACATATGGGGGGTGGGGTGGATAAAGAAAATGATAGAATGGTTGAAACAAATAACAAAGAGAAGCAAGGAAACAAAGGAGATGGAAGTGTATGTGCGTGTGTGTGGGGGGAGCGGTGGCGGCTGGGGGAGGGGTACAGTGGTGGCCAGTAAAAGTTTTTTCCCATTTGAAGCAGTGGTCAGTGCAGCAAATTCCATTTCTTGGGGACTGTTGGATAAGTTTTTTGGTAATGCAAAAACTTGGCAGAAATACCTTTAAAGATGAGAAGCACGTAAAGTGGAGTTCCACTCAAAACTGGAAGCTCAGCTTGTTTCTTTTCAGGGGGGAAAGGGTGCAGCAAGGTCCCCCGGAAGTTCGGCCTCCTTCTTCCTCCGCCAAGTCAGTTAGAAAAATGCAGAGAGATTCACGAGTGCGCAGTGGGGCACAAGCTGTACAGCCAAAAGGCTGCACGGCTGGTTTCCCTTACCATGCACCAGCACCTAAGAGGCGATGGGAAAATCAGCTGGGGTGGGGTGCTGACATTGGGGGATCCCTGGACAGGTAAGTGTCCTAATATTAAAAGTCTACAACTACAGTATTTGTAGCTACTGACTTTACATTTTTGACGGGGTGGGGGGCTGGAGCTCCTCTTTAAAGATGGAAAGGACTTCCAATATTATTAAAAGTCAAATATTTGTTTAACCACATGCCGACCGGGCCATAGCCAAAAGATGGCTACAGCGCAGTCAGATTATTCTGGGAGGGCGCCCATGGACGTCCTCACAGAATCTTGCTCCCACGTTCCCCCTGGGGCGCACACCCGAAAAAATCAGTGTCTGTCGAGTCCAGAAGACCCTGATAGTGGCCGTTTACCACGTGATTGCTCTGTCAAATGACAGAGCGATCACAACAACAGACTGGTGCCACGTACGGTTCTTCCCTCCCCTCTCTGTACCGATACAATGTGAGGGGAGAGGTTGAGAGATCATTTTCAGCAGTGCTGTTGGCTGGATGTGTAGTGCCCACAGCGCTGCTCAGTGCCCATTCTAGCCACATTCTGACTCTGCCATACCCTGCAATACTCTTCAATACTCTGCCATACCCTGCCATACTCTGCAATACTCTGCAATACCCTGGAATACCCTGGAATACCCTATAATACTCTGCCATACCCTGCAATACTCTGCAATACCCTGAAATACTCTGCAATACTCTGGCATACCCTGCAATACTCTGAAATACTCTGCAATACTCTGCCACACCCTGCAATACTCTGCAATAGCCTGAAATACTCTGCAATACTCTGCCATACCCTGCAATACTCTGAAATACTCTGCCACACCCTGCAATACCCTGAAATACTCTGCAATACTCTGCCATACCCTGCAATAATCTGCAATAATCTGCAATACCCTGAAATACTCTGTAATACTCTGCCATACCCTGCAATACTCTGCCGTACTCTGCAATACCCTGAAATACTCTGCAATACCCTACAATACTCTGCAATGCCCTGAAATACTCTGCAATACTCTGCCATACCCTGCAATACCCTGCAATACTCTGCCATACTCTGCCATACCCTGCCATACTCTGCCATACTCATCCATACTCTGCAATACTCATCCATCCATACACTGCAATACTCATCCATCTATACTCAGCCATGCCCAGTTATACTCAGTCATACCCAGCCACCCCACTCACACTCGGCCATACCCACTCAGCCATACCCAGTCATCCACATTAATGGCTCATCCATCCCACATCAGTTCGCATCCATGCTACTACAGTGCCTCAAAATGTAATTACCAGTAGATAGTCAAATTAGACTTGAAATTTATGCCCCTAGAACGCCTGCTGGCGCTCCCTGCATGTTGGCCCTCTCCATGTGGCCACGCTGTGTAAAAGTCTCACACATGTGGTATCACCATACTCGAGAGGAGAATCAGAATGTATTTTGGGGTGTAATTTGTGGTATGCATATGCTGTGTGTGAGAAATAACCTGATAATATGACAATTTTGTGGAAAAAAAAAAAAAGAAAAGAAAATAACTTGAATATTGCAAAGAATTGTGGGGAAAAAATACAACTTCAAAAACCTCCCCGTGCTTCTTTCTAAATACCTTGGAATGTCTATATTCCAAAAAGGGGTCATTTGGGGGGTATTTGTACTTTCCTGGCATGTTAGGGTCTCAAAAAATGAGATAGGCCGTCAGTACTTCAGGTGTGATCAATTTTCAGAGATTGGCACCATAGCTTGTGGACTCTATAACTTTCTCATTGACCAAATAGTATACACCAATTTTGATTATTTTTACCAAAGATACGTAGCAGTATAAATTTTGGCCAAAAATTATGAAGAAAAATTACTAATTTGCTATATTTTAACAGAAACAAAGACATTTTTTTTGTTGTTTTTTACAGACTTTTCTGTATTTTTTGATTTATAGCGCAAACAATAAAAAACCCAGTGGTGATTAAATACCACCAAAAGAAAGCACTATTTGTGTGAAAAAAAGGCCAAAAATGTCACAAGGTACAGTGTTGCATGACTGAGTAATTGTCATTCAAAGTGTGAGAGCACCGAAAGCTGAAAATTGGTCTAGTTAGGAAGGGGGTTTAAGTGCCCAGTGGTCAAGTGGTTAATAAAAAGCAAACTCTCTGCTCTGCACCTAGATGACTGGCTGTCGGCCCATCTGGACCCAGAACTCCAGACACTCACGGCGATGTGCATTCTCTTGGCGCAGAAGAAAGCTGTGTCCTTTGCAGCCTGTGAAAATGCAGCTCTTTTCCCTCCTCCTGGCAATTTCCCTCTGAGAAATGCAGTTCAATGGTCAATAGAGGTAAACAGTATAGCTCCCTTCCTGAACATTATTTCCCACATTCCACTGCGGCCAGCATGCAAGTCTATGGAGCTCCTTGATTTCCTGGATCCCCCTGCTGGGGGAGAGGCAGACAATGAGATGAATTAGTATATCAGTTCAGTGATAGCATAGAGAACCAATGCAAACTGTCATAACTTGTACATTATAGCCAAGTACCTGGCTACATACATATTGTGGTGGATTTACTCACTGTAAATAGATTGTGCACTTTGCAAGTGCAGTTGCACTCATTTAAACCAGGGCTTAGTAAATGTCGTAAAGCTCTGTTGATTTCCATCATCCAATCATGTGCAAGCAAAAATTATTTTTTTATTTTTCTTGCACCTGATTGAGTAGCCTTTACAACGCAAAACTACATATACATTTGTAGCAGTGTGTTGCCACTAGTAACAGGGCCGGTGCTACCACTAGGCGGATTAGGCAACCGCCTAGGGCGCACTGCCGCCTAGGGCGCCCGGCCGCTGGCTATTTTACTCCCGCACTGTCTATCCTCCATAGAGCCATGTTAAGCAGCACCACCAACCCCCGCCCCCCCTCCTCCCAGGTCTCCGCTCTACAGTACAGGGTTACGACACACTAATCCCTCCTCTCTGCTCTTCTATCATATGAGCAACGAGCGAATGTGTCACATGTCTGTCCAGCAACCCCCAGGGCGCTCTCTGCTGTGTATCACAGTGTCACTGTCAGGCAGCAGCCCCCCTTCTCCTCTCCCTCTCCGCTCTCCCTCTGACACTATCAGGCAGTCTGTGACATGTCATGTGACTGTCCCACCGTGGAGCACACAGCAACACTGTCCATTTCCTGTGTGTGTCCAGGCCAGCAGCACAGCCCCCCTTGGCCCCCCCCCCACACTCTCCTGGCCATCACTACTGGAGCGGAGTACATGATGGGAATTGGATATAGCATAGTGTGGCAGTGGCTCTCTGGGCTTGGGGACAGATGTAGCCTGGGCTGGCTGGAACTGGAAGAGGCATCAGGCACTGCACCGACACAGAACAGCAGCAGGCAGGTACACAGGCAGTACAGCAGAGTTGGTGCAACTGCAAGCGAGGAACAGGTGTTACTGGTGTGCTAAGTAAAAACTGTTGAGTTAATGAGATTGTATATGTGATGACAATGAAATGTAGTTTTAAAATGTGTGTGTATATGTATTATATTGACTGATCTGCCCCCTCCCCCCCCCCCGGCTGCACTTAATGGTCGCTGGCGAGGCTGTATTTGATGGTCGCTGGCAAGGCTATATTTGATGGTCGCTGGCGAGGCTGCATTTGATGGTCGCTGGCGAGGCTGCATTTGATGGTCGCTGGCGAGGCTGCATTTGATGGTCGCTGGCGAGGCTGCATTTGATGGTCGCTGGCGGGGCTGCATTTGATGGTCGCTGGCGAGGCTGCATTTGATGGTCGCTGGCGGAGCTGCATTTGATGGTCGCTGGCGAGGCTGTATTTGATGGTCGCTGGTGAGGCTGCATTTGATGGTCGCTGGCGAGGCTGCATTTGATGGTCGCTGGCGAGGCTGCATTTGATGGTCGCTGGCAAAGCTGCATTTGATGGTCGCTGGCGAGGCTGCATTTGATGGTCGCTGGCGAGGCTGCATTTGATGGTCGCTGGCGAGGCTGCATTTGATGGTCGCTGGCGAGGCTGCATTTGATGGTCCCTGGCGGAGCTGCATTTGATGGTCGCTGGCGAGGCTGCATTTGATGGTCGCTGGCGGAGCTGCATTTGATGGTCGCTGGCGAGGCTGCATTTGATGGTCGCTGGCGAGGCTGCATTTGATGGTCGCTGGCGAGGCTGCATTTGATGGTCGCTGGCGTGGCTGCATTTGATGGTCGCTGGCGAGGCTGCATTTGATGGTCGCTGGCGAGGCTGCGTTTGATGGTCGCTGGCGAGGCTGCATTTGATGGTCACTGGCAGAGCTGCATTTGATGGTCGCTGGCGAGGCTGCATTTGATGGTCGCTGGCGAGGCTGCATTTGATGGTCGCTGGCGAGGCTGCATTTGATGGTCGCTGGCAAAGCTGCATTTGATGGTCGCTGGCGAGGCTGCATTTGATGGTCGCTGGCGAGGCTGCATTTGATGGTCGCTGGCAAAGCTGCATTTGATGGTCGCTGGCGAGGCTGCATTTGATGGTCGCTGGCGAGGCTGCATTTGATGGTCGCTGGCGGAGCTGCATTTGATGGTCGCTGGCGAGGCTGCATTTGATGGTCACTGGCGGAGCTGCATTTGATGGTCGCTGGCGAGGCTGCATTTGATGGTCGCTGGCGAGGCTGTATTTAATGGGTGCTGGCGAGGTTGCATTTGATGGGCGCTGGCGAGGCTGTATTTGATGGTCGCTGGTGAGGCTGTATCTAATGGGCACTGGCGAGGCTGTATTTGATGGTCGCTGGCGAAGCTGTATTCAATGGTCGCTGGCGTGGCTGTATTTAATGGTCACTGGCAAGGCTGTATTTAATGGTCGCTGGCGAGGTTGCATTTAATGGGCGCTGGCGAGGATGCATTTGATGGGCACTGGCGAGGCTGTATTTGATGGTCGCTGGCGAGGCTGCATTTGATGGTCGCTGGTGAGGCTGTGAGGGGGGCGGCAAAATTAGGTTTCGCCTAGGGTGTCAAAAATCCTTGCACCAGCCCTGACTAGTAACTAACATCCACCATATCACCTTGCTGCCAGACCTCCATATATCACTTCTGAGACAATGAACAGTCATTTGCTTTGTTTTGTTTTTGTTTATTAGGGGGATATAACTTGGTTGGGGCAAAGGATATATGGGATGCCCATAGATTGAATTACTTTCCCATCATATTTATAAATTAGAACTTTGTTTGAGCCTTGAAGAAATAATGTACATGTACAACATCAACAGTCTCTTCCCTGCATCTCCATACCGATTATTGCTCCTCCTCTGCGTAACTCCTGCAGACTATTGCTCTCAGGAATCCTTCTCTCCTGCACAAACTTATTCTGTAGCACATTATGTTTCTTGTCACATCCTCTTCTATGTGCAAAAGAACCCACTGTGAATAGTCTCTAATGCTGACTCTGATTAGTTGCTGCTACTAGGCCAGAGGCCTGCAGTACCTCTCCCAGAGGCCTAGTAGTTTAGTAGCATGAGCTGTACAGTGGACTACTGTTCCCAACTAGCCCAGCTTGCAAATCCTACGCCCTCGGGCCGCATCGATTTGACACTATTCCCTACAGTCTCTCCTCTGTTCCAGGACTCCTCATCAATGACAGTGTAAGGATGAAGTTCCCTCCCAGACTTCCTGGAATGTCTCCACATCCAGCGCTCCACTGTGGTACACTCATGATGGAGAACTTAACTGGACCGTATGTTCCCGACAGTTTCTCCTGCCCCTCTGCTCCAGGAACTCCTTATCAATGACCATGTAGAGATGAGGACTTCACCCATGACCGTGTAAGGGTGAAGTTCCCTTACAGTTCTCCCAGGCCTCCTCCCGCGATCGGCACTCCCCCAGATGGGGGTGCCCTCCTACTGCTGTCTAGTACTCCATTCTCCCGGCCGACAACTCTTCCCAGTGGCCTGTTACCTCAGCTTATATGGAAGGCATGCCCCCTGCCAATTCCAGTTGGGGATTGGTCAGGGCTCCTCACATGAGCTGCCTGCCACTCCAGTTCTAGTCCCTGCCCCTCTTCCAGAACATTTTTTCCTGGAAGCAGAGGAGGCGCCCAAGCACTGAAGCACAGGTGATCGCACCCACTGCTACACTAACCACTCCCTGCCCCCAGGTCAAAACAAACAGGCCTAGCCTGAAGCATAGGCCAGCCTAAATTTACCTGTACTGACAGTTCCTTACCTACCTATGGCACATTTAATACGTAAAATGAGTGCAATTGCACTTGCAAAACACACAGTCTATTTGCTTTTACCATATCATCCCCAATGTAATGTACTATCTTATATTCATGCCTTAATCCAGGAAATATATTAGAAAGATCGTTTTTTTTTATCTTCTATGTTTTAATAACACATTCGTCTTTTGGCTTTCTTCTCTTTAACTTCATTGATAAATACTGTCTATAAAGCTTTGAATATAACTTATAGACATATAGGATTATCGTTTTGGAGACATATTAAAAATAATGTATATTTTCAATAGATTTCATAGCTGTTATTAAATCAATCCAGGTCCATCTCATATTACATAATCCCTGCAGAAATAATATCCATACAGACATGACTAGTATTGCTAATAAGGCAGATAAATGTAAGATGTAATGAAGGATTCTAACAGTGACCAGCAAAGTGGTTCCTCATTTCTTTTGGGGGTGAGTGAACCAGTGGACCTATTGTGACAGTAGCAGTGATGTGCTCCTCTTTTTTTTCAGTGGCCAGTAAAGAGCCACCCCCTTTTTGAAGGTGGCCTTTGAAACAGTCCCATCATTTTTGTCAGTGGACACGGAAATGGCCTCACTTTTTCTGTTGGTGGCCACTGAGGTGGCCTTCCCATTTCTATTGATGGTCAGTAAAACAGACCTTCATTTTCATTAATGGTCAGCACCCACTGGACAATAAAATGTTTGACATTAAAATGCTGTTGCAGTTTCTTTGGTTTCCAGTAAAGTGATCCCCCATTTCTATTTGTGGCAAGCAAAACACACATTTTATTTTTTATCTAGAGAAGAAGTCCTCCTTTTCCTTCAGAGAAGCAGTAAGCAATGGACATATTTTGGCAGTGGCAGCGGCATGCCTACCTTTTTTCAGTAGCCAGTGAAAAAGCACTCAATTTTTGTCAGTGGCCACTCAAGTGAATTCCATCAAAGGCCAGTGAAGTGGCCTTCCCATTTCCCTCGGTGTCCAGTGAAGCAGCCCCCCATATCTATTGGTGGCCAGTGAAGCAGCACCCTGTTTCCTTAAGTGGCCAATGAAGCACCCCGCCATTTGTATCATTGGCCATTGGCCAATGAAGCCCCCTACCATGTTTGTTGGTGTTAGTAAAGCTGCACCCCCATTATCTTTAGTTTCCAATGAAAGAATCCTCCATTTTCATTGCTGGTCAGGAAAGCGGCCCCACCATTTCTTTTGGTGGGCAGTAAAGCAATCCCCCATTTACTTTGGTCTCCAGTGAAAAGGGCCTCTATTTCTTTGAGGGGCCAGCAAAGCAAACCCTCATTTTCATTGGTGGCCAATGATTCATCCCCAACTTTTCTGTTTATGGCTAGTAAACCTACTGCTCCCCCTTCCCATTGTTTTCCACTGAAGCTGTACTAATTTTTTTTCATTAGCCAGGGGCCCCTGGACGACGTAATTACAGTATCTTACCAAATGCGCTGACGTCACCTCGGTGTTACTGTTCATATACCCAGAAGGACGGGTTTGTGCACCGGCCAGCACATCAGACTTCAGACAATTTACCAATGCAACGTTTGTAAGTGGGATACTTTGTTTTAATCCTTTTAAATAAACCCAAATGTTTTTACACTATTGGAGCATTTATGTCTCTTACATGCTACATGTATCCACTCATGGGCTTGAATATCAATGAGTCAATCTGAAGAGTAGCAAGTACGCTCGGTGCTCTCTGGAAATAAGCTGTGCCTATACTACATGCTTTCCCTGATCCTCTGTAACGGGGGATCATGGATATCTGTTAAGAAGTGATTCTTTCTATAGCGGTGGTGGATTCAACACAGGCTTTCTTTCATCAACGTTTGAAGATTTCTCTCATTTGTGGATGGACTTTATTTATTACGTTTTTGCACAGGTGGATGTTATATTTAATCAAGTTATACTCACATAGACTTTCGTCTTGTATGGACAATGAAAAATTTTATTATTATTTTATGGTTCACAGGTTTTTTTATTTATGCTTTTAAGATTTATGTTTAAATATTATACAAACTTGCTCATTTAGTTCATGATTCACACCGAATTTTGGATGATTTCACAATTGGTGTGTTTCACTTGTTAATTTATGGTTCACACCTGTTTAAATTTACAGGTTTAGCGAGATTCTTTTTTTCTTTTCTTTTTAATTAAGTGCATCAACATTTCTGTTAGTGGCCAGTGACAAAGTCCATGTATGTGAATGGCCAGTAAAGGAACCTCCCATTTTTGTTGGTTTAAAGCGAAACAGCCTCCTCATTTTAGTCGGTGGACAGTGGTGTGCCTCCTGCATGACCATATTCATAGATATAAGGAAAAAAAGATGGGTTTGTGTATTTTTCAGCTTAGTATAACAATCCAATAATGGTCTTCCAGCAACAGGCAAGTAAAATATTTATTAATACAAAACCATACCCAAGTACAGTACATATACTGCTTATTTATTAACACAGAGCGTGACAATCTCACCTGATAGCCTATGTGCCAAAAAACACTCACAGTCATAACTCCAGTAACTCATCCTTCTGTTCCAACTAACTATGTTGCCTACATTGAATGTGTCTAATCTTGTCTGATCTAAGAAGCTCAGCAGGTTCACAGCTGCTTAATACTTGTCAGCATTTAACCTCATGTTAAAACCAAAAATCTTGATAAAAGGCACATATACTGTACGTATATATAAATGATACACCACTTGATGCAGCACTTATTGACCAAGATCAGAGTAAAATAACAGTGATAAAAACTACTAAGAAAAATAAAATAAATTCCCAACAATGTAACAAATAGTGTCAACTGTGGAACAAATAACAAAGTCCTTCACATATAGTAAGTAAGTGTCCGTTATTACGCTTTCATTCTCATAAATTTGTAGGCAAGTGCAGTCTGCTTTCTCCACTACAGGTTGCACTCAACTGCAGCGGCATTGCAGAGGGACAGTAGGTCAAGAGGAACTTGGGTCCTTTATGGTTTCTTGGCTCACAAGGGACAATTATCCGACTGGATGCTGGCACCCCATGTGACTCTGGTGGCCACTTTGGCTCAGGCAGAGTCTGAGCTCCTGGTCTTGGCGCACATTTTGCATGTGACTAGAGTAGAGACAACTCATTCATCTGACAAGGACAGTGCTTAGCATCAGGAAGAGGTTCCAGGCAAGTAGGGAAAGTGCAGGGGCATGCCATCCTACCTGGAAGCCTCCCCACTTACAGACCAGCCAGGCTGCATTGCACCCCTCGAGACAGACGCTGTCAGCATACCCAAAACCCTCTGCTACTACCCATCGCTATTACATCCTGTGAGGGTTCCAGTCGGGTTGCCTGTCCACCGGGTTTGTTGTGTGTTGCCGAACTTCAATAATAATACATTTCTGTTTTATGCACCTGGACTCTTATGCTGCGTACACACGATCGGAATTTTGGTCGGAAAAAGCTCTGATGGTTTTCGCTCAAGCTGTCTTGCATACACATGGTCACACCAAATTCCGACTGTCAGGAACACGGTGACGTACAACACGTACGACGGGACTAGAAAAAGGAAGTTCAATACCCAGTAGCCAATAGCTTCCTTCTCCTATTTGAATCTGAGCATGTGTGAGTTTTGTTGGAATTGCATACACACGATCGGAATTTCCAATAGAAAGTTTTTCCGTTGGGAAAATTGAGAACATGCTTTCAATTTTTTGCTGGCGGAAATTCGGACAGCTAAATTCCGATGGAGCATACACATGGTTGCATTTTCCAATGAAAAGCTCTCATCGGTCTTTTTCTGGCCCGAATTCCGATCGTGTATACGTGGCATAAGTATTTTCTGCCGCCGCACCATACTGCACCTACCTGCAAACTTCTTATCATCCAACACATGTGAATGTCTCCAGCAACGATGGGAATCACATTCATCCTCTGATTTGCCTCAATGCCCTTCCTTTCTGTCATTGACTGTTGAATATGGTACTTCAGAAACTTCTCAGAAATACCTTTAAATATAAGAAGTACTCAAAAAGGAAAATACTTCTGTTCTTGCATGAAAGAAAAATTAGTTTAATAACAAATAGTAAATGATTACAAGATATAAAATATTATAATACAGAATATAAAATAATAATGAAAATTGTACATAGATGTGTGCAAATGTGTGTGTGCACATTGTAGTGCCATGAAGTTCTTCTATAGAGCATTTTAATATAATATAATGTAATTTGAATCTCTTTGTCTACTTGACTAGTAGAAGAGGGGGATTTGGTGAAGAAAGGTGCATTTTACTCTTCGACTTTGATCAAACTAAAAGTGCATGCTTATGTCTTCCATACACACGGTCGCACAAATTTGTCGGAATTTCCGATGGACAAGAACGCGGTGACATACAACACGTACAACGGGACTATAAAAGGGTAGTTCAGTACCATGTGCGCCACCCTTTGGGCTCCTTCTGCTGATCTTGCATTTATTGCGTGTTAGTAGAAGTTTGGTTAGAGGTGATTCGCGCTTTTCCGACTTGTGCTTCAGATCGTTACTGCTCTTCAGTTTGTGCTTGTGTGTTCGTATCTGCTTTTCAGTACGTGTAGTCAGTACGCATTTGTTTGTCAGTGCATGCTATTTATAGTACCGTATTTGATTTTCAGTGCGTTCTTGTCCGCTCGTTGCTGATTTTCAGTTCATTCTTTCAGGCTTTGCTGTTTTTCAGTGCTTTCTGTTTTGTTCGTTCTGACCAGCTAACCGCTTTGAAGCCATGTTGCATGTACGTACTCGTCGTAGAATTCGTGCTGTGCAGGGGCTTGGTGTTGGGCTTCTAGCTTTGACACAAGCGCAGTCCATGAACAGGGCGAGTTCATGGACGAAGAATTGGTTGTTCCAGGAGAATAATCCTGATGATTTCAGGAATTATCTCAGGATGACTGATCCCGTTTTTCATCACCTGTTGGCTTTGCTGTCCCATCATCATCAGCATTCCTGAAAGCCATCTATCCGGAGCAGAGGCTAGTCGCCACGTTGCGGTACTTGGTGACTGGGAGAAGCCTGCAGGACCTCAAGTTCTCAACAGGCATCTCCCCCCAGGCTCTGGGGATAATTATCCCAGAGACCTGTTCTGCCATTATTCAGGTCCTGCAGAAGGACTGTATTAAGGTAAGTTTTCCCCTTTATCATCACATTCTATGCATTTAATGTTTGCTAATATATTGTATTTCTTTCATTATTCCCTGATTACCATGATTGTAATATGCTGTAATATGCTGTGCCCCTTTGTCCTCATGCATGCTGGAAGCTTTTAAAGTTCCTTTTTTGTCCTTCGTGCATATTTGCCTTCACTAACCTCCCCAGCATGCTCTCCTGGGCCCATATACACCTATAGCCTAGTCACTTAGCAATGTATTTTGTCAGCTCCATAGTAGTGGTTTCCCCTGAACACCCCCTAAAATGTGTCAAAATGTTATTGTTGTCCTTAAATTCATGCAGAGAGCCAGAGGCTTTTTTTTGGTGGCCCAAACTCATTTGGAACCCCCCACCTGTAAAAGTTAGCTGATACCAATCCTCTATCTGCTGATTTTGGCAACCCATACACACTATACCTACCTCTTTTGTGGTCAGATTTATGGATGAATTCACCAATGCATGTAGTGCAAGGGCCTGTCTGAATACTTTCAAATGGCACTATTTAAAGTTTGTTTCTCATATTATTATCTTGATAGGTAATAGCAGAATGTAAAAATGTGCTTCCATTTGTTCAGTGTGTATTTTTATTTTTGGATTATGACACTTCTTACCTGTCCAGTAGGCTGCCAATAGTGTAAGTAAGGAGGGGCTGGCCAAAGTTAACACACATTATTTATGCATTCAGCTCTCAATGAAGTGGAGAAGGTTACCTGTCCAAAACATCTCCCCCCCCCCTCCTTAAATTGTTGCAATGGGCCATCAGATGGGGTGAGGAATCTGATAAGTGGACCTTATACTTTTGTCTTTAAATACTCATTTAAATAAATGTTATACTTATGTTGGCCAAAAATGTTTGTGTCTAATTTGCTTGCAATGTTTATGTGCAAAATTACTATTTTTTTTTCTTGTTTGACTCCACAGTTTCCTTCAATGCCACAGGAATGGCAGACTGTGGCCTCCCACATTTGCCACCCATTGGGACTTTCCCAACTGTGGAGATTCAATTGATGGGAAACATGTCCACATAGTCCCACCCCCCAACTCGGGGTCATACTATTATAATTACAAGGGGTATAATAGTATAGTGATGTTGGCAGTGGTGTCAGCTACTTACCAGTTCCTGTGGACATGAGGAAAAATGGCCGGATGTCGGATGGTGGAGTGATCACCCAGACGGCATTCTACTGGCATCCCCAAAATGGCAGCTTGGGTTTGCCACCTCCAGAAGACAATGTCGCGGATGATGCCTTTGCACTGGGGGACCCTCTTATGCGGCCATTCCCTATGAGGACCCTCACCCCGGATCAGAGGGTTTTTAATTACCGGCTGGCCAGAGCCAGAAGAGTGGTGGAGAATGCTTTCAGGATAATGACCAGCTGGTTCCGCTTATTTTTGACACTGATAAACATGGCGGAATATAAACTGAATCATATTGTTCTTGCCTGCTGCATTCTGCACAATTGTCTAAGACAAAATTCCACAAACTATCTGGCCTCAGTTGGGCTTGAGGCCAACTTTGCAGATGCTACATCCCTGATGGCACTTGAAGCTGGCCGTCCTGGTTTGCCCCCCCCCAAAGCACCCACGAGGTCAGAAGAAGATACCTGTAGTACTTTGCGGGCATGGGGGCCATTGATATTCCAGACAATGTCTGAGACATTTTTTAAATACATTTATAGTTGAAGCTGGAATAATATTTGCTTTCATTACTGCTTGGGTTTCTTTTAGCTGTCTCCTAGGTTGTTGTTTTTTGGGGCCTTTTTCTTCAACAGTGCAAACCAAATTTCTGAGGTGACAGTCTCTTCTTCAGCTAATATTATTATTATGTTGTGAGTCTGCTAGACACACACCTTGTTTTTGTTGTTAATGTATGTAGTGCATTACTGACAAACATATTCATAATTTTCAGCACCATAACAGAAATTTGGGGAGTCACGAAAATGGCAGGTTTGGGGCAAATTAAAAAGCACAGTGGGTGTTATTTACTCAAGGCAAATCCACTTTGCACTACAAGTGCACTTGAAACTGCACTTGTAGTGCAAAGTGGATTTGCCTTTAGTAAATAACCCCCATTGCCACTGAAAACACCAGCTTTGCTACATAAACTGATTTTGAGTATTGAATTTGAAAGAAGAAGCCACACATTGTTGATGATAATACAACTTTTTACTCAAAGGGTTTTTCAACAAACCAACATTTTTGGTGTATATAACATTATTTGTTGTAACATTAACCACTTTCAGACCGGACCATTTTGCTGGCTTAAGACCAGACCACTTTTTGCGATTCGGCACTGCGTCGCTTTAACTCACAATTGCGTGGTCGTGCGACGTGGCTCCCAAACAAAATTGACTTCCTTTTTTTCCCACAAATAGAGTTTTCTTTTGGTGGTATTTGATCACCCCTGCGGTTTTTATTTTTGCGCTATAAACAAAAATAGAGCGACAATTTTGAAAAAAATGCATTCTTTTTTACTATTTGTTATAATAAATATCCCCCAAAAATATATAAAAAAACTTTTTTTTCCCTCAGTTTAGGCCGATACATATTCTTCTACATATTTTTGGTAAAAAAAATCACAATAAGTGATTATTGATTGGTTTGGGCAAAAGTTATAGCGTTTACAAAATAGGGGATAGTTTTATGGCATTTTTATTAATAATTTTTTTTTTTACTAGTAATGGCAGCGATCAGCGATTTTTATTGTGCAGGTGCGGGCATCATCCCGGTATACCCCCCGGAAGCCGAGTACGCACATCTGCGTACGCTCGGCGGGAAGGGGTAGATGCACACAAATTGGGATTCAAACTGGGCATTTTCCTATTGATCCCATGCCTAATGTCAACATGTGCTATCTCCCATCATGGGGGATCAATGGACATGTTTTGGGTGTGAAACCCCTTCATCTCAGCCACTTTAATAGCGAGGAAGGGGTTGCACCCACAAAACGTGTACATTGATCTCCCGTGATGGCAGATAGCACATGTTTACACACTGTGTGCATCATGAAAATTTGCATTTCTAAAAAATTTTAACTGGTTTTTAAAATCTCAAATCGATGCTAGCTAGTTTTGTGTGTTTTAGATTCTCCCTAAAACATCAGTGATGTTCTTCATTTTTTGTTGAACATCATTGAGGTTTTTCTTTAGATTTTCTAAATCTCAATTGCACCCCATTATCTCCCCAATGAGGATCTGGGCACTTTCACTTGTGAAATGCGATTCTTCTTCCACAACATCCACATTACCTAAAAATAAACAAAAAAACACACCATGTATTAGAAAAATGCAGGCATACATCTATTACCTGAAGCTGTGGTGACAATTTCACGAATTTTAACAACCTCTCCCTCCTCCTCCTCTGTTTGTGGTGTTGGTATTTCCCCTTCTTTCGGAGGTGGGGGGTTCCTGATGACCTCAGACGTCCCGAGTCTTTTTTCCCCTATGAGAATTTTAAAAAGGAATACTTAGCACACTGATATTTGAGGGCAGAAATAGGAATATGAAACATTGTTTGGAAGTGTCATACAATTATATTTTTTGGCAGAGTTCCAAGCTGAAAACATTATTTTTTACACTTTCTAAAGCTAGAATACTTACATGTTTTGTGCAAGTTTCACAGATGGAGACACCCCTATAGTATCCACTGGAGCACTGGAGCACATGTGTAGGACTCCCTAATAAAAAGGGTGTTCTGGTGTCCCACACTAGTGCTCCTGAGTTCAGATGTGTAAACAGTTGCTGAGTGTCCTCTCCTTTACACTGAATCAAGTTTGCATTTTATTCTAGTTACAAACCCATCTAGACAGCAAACTTCTTTAAATAGAAATAGGCCTGAAGAAATGTAGTTAACCGCAAATGCAGCTTCCCAAAACATTGTATTTTAGTGGGCGAACAAACAATGTTTCTGACGACTAATTGAAACCATGTAAGTTGCCATTTTAACCACTTAAGAACCGCCGCATGCCATTGTACGTCATCACAATGGCATGTACAGGCACAAGCACGTACATGTACGTGCTTGCCTTCCAGCGGGTGGGGGGTCCGATCGGACCCCCTCCCGCTGGATGCGGCGGTCCGTTTCGCTTCAGGAGCGATCCGGGATGAGGGGATGGCCGTTGGTTTCTGGCCATCCCCTCTCGATTGCTCCTGGCGAATGAGAAGCTTCCTCCCACTGTGTATTGTATACACAGGCAGGGAGGAAGTGATGTCATTCTCCTCGGGGCGGTCTTTTTGACTGGACTACGAGGAGAAGACTAAAAGTAAGTGTGCACCAACACTACACTGACATGTAGGCACACACAGGCACACTAACCCCTCCCCCACGATCGCCCCCCCCCGATCGCCCCCCCCCATCCCCCCCTCCCCCTCCCAGTCACAGTGTCACTGATTGCAGTGATCATTTATTTTCTGATCACTGCATTCAGTGTCAGTTGTAAAAGTAAAAAGTGTCAGGGCAGTTAGTGTTAGGTCCAGGGTAGCCCCCTACCACCCCCCAATAAAGGTTTAACCCCCTGATTGCCCCATAGAGTTAACCCTTTCACCCCCTTTTGCCAGTGTCACTAAGCGATCGTTTTTCTGATCGCTGCATTAGTGTCGCTAGTGTCGCTAGGTAGCTAGTTATTTTTTTAGGTTCACCGCCAGGTTTTTATAGCGCTAGGTACCCCGATATACTACCCAATAATGGTTTTAACCCCCTGATTGCCCCTAGTTAACCCTTTCACCCCCTTTTGCCAGTGTCACTAAAGCAATCGTTTTTCTGATCGCTGCATTAGTGTCACTGGTGCCGCTAAGTAGCTAGTTATTTTTTTAGGTTCACCGCCAGGTTTTTATAGCGCTAGGTACCCCGATATACTACCCAATAATGGTTTTAACCCCCTGATTTCCCCTAGTTAACCCTTTCACCCCCTTTTGCCAGTGTCACTAAGCGATCATTTTTCTGATCGCTGCATTAGTGTCGCTAGTGTCGCTAGGTAGCTAGTTATTTTTTTAGGTTCACCGCCAGGTTTTTATAGCGCTAGGTACCCTGATATACTACCCAATAACGGTTTTAACCCCCTGATTTCCCCTAGTTAACCCTTTCACCCCCTTTTGCCAGTGTCACTAAGCAATCATTTTTCTGATCGCTGCATTAGTGTCACTAGTGTCGCTATGTAGCTAGGTTTTTTTTTAGGTTCACCGCCAGGTTTTTATAGCGCTAGGTACCCCCATATACTACCCAATAATGGTTTTAACCCCCTGATTGCCCCTAGTTAACCCTTTCACCTGCGATCACAGTATAAGTGTCACTGGTGACGCTGGTTAGCCAGTTAGTTATTTAGGTTCCCCGTCAGGTTTTTATATAGCGCCAGGGACCCCCATATACTACCTAATAAAAATTTGAACCCCCTGATTACCCTAGTTAACCCTTTCACCAGTGATCACCGTATAAGTGTTACGGGTGACTCTGGTTAGTTTGCTTTTTATAGCATCAGGGCACCCACCATTTATTACCCAATAAAGGTTTAACCCCCTGATCACCCGGCGGGTGATATCAATTAGATTTTAGGGTCAGGGTCTGCGTCGCCCCAGGCAGCGCTAGGTTAGTGCCAGTACTGCTAAGACCCACGCGCAAAGCATAAACCTCCCGTAGTGGTATAGAATCTGAACAGATCAATATCTGATCTGATCAGATCTATACTAGCGTCCCCAGCAGTTTAGGGTTCCAAAAAAACGCATTGTTAGCAGGATCAGCCCAGATACCTGCTAGCACCTGCGTTTTGCCCCTCCGCCCAGCCCACCCAAGTGCAGTATCAAGTGATCACTGTCACTTACAAAACACTAAACACATAACTGCAGCGTTCGCAGAGTCAGGCCTGATCCCTGCGATCGCTAACAGTTTTTTTTTGGGTAGCGTTTTATATTTAAATCCGGAAAGGCAGTGCTTGGTTTTCGGGGTCCCGTACGTAGCTAGGCTCCCAAAAAGTCCCCCACATGTGGTATCCCCGTACTCGGGAGAAGGAGCAGAATTTATTTTGGGGTGTAATTTGACTTATGCCCATAGCATGTGTGAGCAATATATCATTTAGTGACAACTTTGTGCAAAAAAAAAAAAAAAAATTGTAATATTCCTGCAACTTGTGGCAAAATATAAAATATTTCATGGACTCAACATGCCTCTCAGTAAATAGCTTGGTGTGTCTACTTTCCAAAATGGGGTCATTTGGGGGGGTTTGTGCTATTTTGGCATTTTATGGCCTTCGAAACTGTGATAGGTAGTGAGGAGTGAAATCAAAAATTTGCACCCTTAGAAATCCTGAAGGCAGTGATTGGTTTTCGGGGTGCCGTACGCAGCTAGACTCCCAAAAAGTCCCACATATGTGGTATCCTCGTACTCAGGAGAAGCAGCAGAATACATTTTGGGGTGCAATTCCACATATAACTATGGCATGTGTGAGCAATATATCATTTAGTGACAACTTTTTGTAAACTTTTTTTTTTGTGTCATTATTCAATCACTTGGGACAAAAAAAATATATTCAATGGGCTCAACATGCCCCTCAGCAATTTCCTTGGGGTGTCTACTTTCCAAAATGGGGTCATTTGGGGGGGTTTTGTGTTATTTTGGCATTTTATGGCCTTCGAAACTGTGATAGGTAGTGAGGAGTGAAATCAAAAATTTGCACCCTTAGAAATCCTGAAGGCAGTGATTGGTTTTCGGGGTGCCGTACGCGGCTAGACTCCCAAAAAGTCCCACATATGTGGTATCCCCGTACTCAGGAGAAGCAGCAGAATATATTTTGGGGTGCAATTCCACATATAACTATGGCATGTGTGAGCAATATATCATTTAGTGACAACTTTTTGTAAACTTTTTTTTTTGTCATTATTCAATCGCTTGGGACAAAAAAAAAATATTCAATGGGCTCAACATGCCCCTCAGCAATTTCCTTGGGGTGTCTACTTTCCAAAATGGGGTCATTTGGGGGGGGGGTTGTACTGCCCTGCCATTTTAGCACCTCAAGAAATTAGATAGGCAGTCGTAAATTCAAAGCTGTGTAAATTCCAGAAAATGTACTCTAGTTTGTAGACGCTATAACTTTTGCGCAAACCAATAAATATATGCTTATTGAAATTTTGTTTTACTAAAGACATGTGGCTGAATAAATTTTGCCCTAAATGTATGACTAAAATTTAGTTTATTAAATTTTTCTTATAACAAAAAGTAGAAAATATATATATTTTTAAAATTTTCGGTCTTTTTCCATATTATATCGCAAAAAATAAAAATCGCAGAGGCAATCAAATACCATCAAAAGAAAGCTCTATTTGTGGGAAGAAAAGGACGCAAATTTCGTTTGGGTACAACATTGCATGACCACGCAATTACCAGTTAAAGCAGTGCAGTGCGAAATTGTAAAAAGACCTCTGGTCCTTAGGCTGAAAATTGGTCCGGGACTGAAGTGGTTAAACTGTACAACAGTAAAGAAAAGCACATGGAGCAGTATGCAAGCAATAATAATATGAACACAGGACAACTGCTTACTTTTTTGAAGAACTAGCTTGATCTTTCTGTACTGATCGTGCTCCCTCAGTTTCAGGTCTGACCAGCGTTTCCTCGATCCTTGGATCGCCGTACCCCAAAATTCTTCTGCAGACTCTTCACAACTTTAGTCATGATCTTGGCCTTTCTCACATTTGGGTTTGGGTAAGGTCCATAATTCCCATCATAGTCGGCCCTCTTCAAAATGTCCACCATCTCCGCCATCTCTACAAAGGACATATTTGAGGCCTTAAATCTCCTCCTGGATTGGGACATTTTTGGATCCGGACTTTCCTCGTCCTCCTCGTTGCTGAAATTAGCACGCAACTGCTGTGTCTCCGCCATGTGCGCCGAAAGAGAAGGGGTGGGGAATAGACTAGAAAGAACATCAGGGGCGGGCGGAGTTTCACGCATGTGCGGTGTATATTAAACGTAACACGCATGCGTCGTACGTATGATCTGTCAGCGGAGGATGGAGTATCAGAATCGGTGATCGTTATAACGAAGGTACAATTTAAACGTGTTGCATCACTGGCCTATACTGCTTATAGATTGAGGCCTATATTGGTTTAGGATTAGGAGAGTTTAGCCTGACATTAGGGTTTGTCTTGTGTTGTGTCTTGTAGAGAAAATGGATGGGTTCAAAGACCACAGCTACCTCCCAATCTTCATTGACAAGTACAGGTCAAACACCCCCATTATAATAACAAATTAAAGAGGCGGGCAGCACTGGAGAAACTGCTGGAGTTGGTGAAGCCGGTGGTCCCCACGGCAAACATCCCCTATTTAAAAGCCAAAATTGGTGGCCTGATCAGCACGTATCTTAGGGAGCGCAATAAGGTCCAGGATTCCAATTTCCGACAACAAACTCCGATCGCACATTTTCCATCAGAAAGTCTGACCGCGTGTACAGGGCATAAGACCCCTTTCACACTGCCAGTGTTTTTCAGGCACTACAGCGCTAAAAATAGCGCCTGTATAGCACCTGAAAAAAGCGGCTCCTTTCACTCCAGTGTGAAAGCCTGAGGGCTTTCATACTGGAGCAGTGCTCTGGCAGGGCGTCACAAAAAGTCCTGGCAGCAGCTTCTTTGGAACGGTGAAGGAGCGGTCAATGGGGCAGTGCTGTGATATTGCCGGTAAAACACCGTTCTGGCAGCGTTTTGCGGGTAGATTTAACCCCTTTTCAGTCGCTAACGGATGAATAGCACCGCTAAAACAACGGTAAATTGGCGCAGTGTGAAAGCTGTCTTATATTCATGCCCTATGATGGAAATAATAATTTACAAAGATGGCATTCATATCTTTTATGTCTTAAAAACTTGTGTACTCCCTCACCTGTCTTTAACTTGATTGTTGAATAACATCTGAAATACCCTGTTCAGGTTCTGGTAAAGTAAATGGTTCCTTCAGTGTCACGCACCTGATGAACCACTATGTTGTATGGGACTTTTGTGTTTGTAGGATTCCCATGCATCTAACCTGTAAACACTGCAGTGAAAGCAAGGCCTCAATACTTTTGTGTGACTCCCGACATGGTCTTTTGCCACAGTGAACAGGAACAAAAGCTGATTGTAAAACCAGAGAGATAGCTATTTGGGTCACTGGCCCAGTATCTTGGAAAATACAGGTGTACATCTCCCGTCAGCCCCAACGCAGGAAGTGGCTGAACAATCTGCTGCTAGGGAGTTCCGCACATCTATATGTTCTTGATCTCAACTTCATATTATAAATTCCTTCCTCCTGAGCTTTACACCATTACTATATTTAAAGGTTTATTATGGAAAGTACCACATGTTGAGGCACGTGTGATACCTGTAGTACCCTCTTAGTTAGTTAGGTTCCTAGATAAATATTTTTTTTAAACTAAGAATTCATTGTGTTCTCTGGTTTTCTTTTAGGTGGGCATTACTGGGTAAAGCCCACCAGTTCCATGTATTATAAAAGGAACAGGAGGTCTATGCCAGAGAGAGGGGGAAAAGGAGCAAAAAATAAGAAAAGAGAGTAAAGCAGGGAAGAACCAGAGTGAAATGGAGCCTAAGAATGCAGGGATTGGAAACAGAGCCTGGAAGGCCAGAGAAATACCAAGCATCTGATTATGGACTTATCCTAAACAGGTATGCTGGGGCAGACTAGGGCTATAAAGGAATTTATTTAACTTTCTTTGGGCTGTTATTTATCATTGTCATCATGTTAATTCATTCTTCAATTAAAGCTGTGGAACTTTACCTTGCCTGGTCTGAAGTTACTAAAGGGGTGTAATGCAAGTAACTGGCACACATAGTTTACATTGTGAGCTAGATAAAACACATAGGGGTATGAAGACAGTCCCATAAGAGTTAAATACAGAGTGCAATACAAGCAAGTGGTTCCCCTCTTCTCTTACAAGCAAGTGGTTACCTAGGTTAATGGTGGTCTAGTAAGTAGCCTGTTGTTAAGCGTGTACACATGGCAGGTGGAACAGCCTCTTGCAGGAAGGAGATGCTGTCAGCATTCTCTCCGTAATTGGTCCTTCTCTCATAGCAACAGAAGCAGACTCACTCTGCAGAGGTTCACAACTTGTGCACAGGTACAGGAGAGCAAGAGTCAAGTTAAGTGCATGCATGGAGTCTGTGCTAGGTGCATGGCAAGACTCCATACCATTACTGGGAGTGAGGTAGCAGCAGTAATACATTGGCCAGGTGGAGAGGGCATAAGCTCTGCGTGTCCATCCTAGATGCAGCTGTGACAATGACCGTGTCCATCGACACAGAAACGGAAGAAATAACTAAACTACAGTCATCTGCTCAAATGTACACAGTGCCCAGAACAAAAGTAAAGGTGCCCCATGTTCAAGGCAAGCAACTCTGTCAAGATGCCTAGTTTAGCCCAGAAGAACCCACTCTGGGGTAGGCCTCTCATGTGACTCTTGCTTGGCATCCAATAAGGAGGGAAACATGGGGTACATGATAAACAGCTGCAACCTTACTACCCTCCCTTACACGCAGTGTTAAAGCTCACCACTGTACTGCCATATATATGCATATGGCCAGTGGGAAGAGGTTTAACATGCTTGGAATAAACACAGGTATACATAAATACATGGAAAAAGGGGTAGACTTGATGAGCAACCTGGTCTATTTCTGTCATCACTCTTCTATTTGTTTGAATGTTTAGTAAAAATAGCACTTTCGGTGTACTAAGAGTAGTAAGATGACAGAGGAGCTGAGGTTAATTTGTTTAGTGTTAGCTGGTAGAGCTCCAAGGACTGGGTCTCTGTTACCTCCCTCTGGCTTCTGGAACTTGCTAGATAGTTCTAGAACTTAGAGGGTGGAGGAAAAGAGGCAATATTTATGGAGTTTCCTACCATCAATGGTTTGGTAAGGCCCAGAAGGAGATGAGACAGGCCCTAAATAAATAAAAAACAGAACAAACATCCCCTGAATTGATTCTTGCATCTGCATAAAGCTTAGAAAATTCTTGTTGTCAGGTTATGTGTGTAAGAGAGGACCCAAAAATCCAGCAAGCCTTAGGCCGCGTACACACGGGCGGACTGTTCGCCCAACTTTGTCCGCTGAACAGTGTTTGGGCGGACAGTCCGCTCGTGTGTGGGCTTTCAGCGGACAGTTTCAGCGGACAGTTTGACGAACAAGGTTTTACGGAATTTCCGAAAAACTGTCCGCTGAAACCTTGTTTCAGCGAACAGTCCGCTCGTGTGTAGGCTTGTTCGTCAAACTAAGTTCCGCGCATGCTCAGAAAGGATTTACACGCCGAAAGTTATAATGCAGTGTATAGGACGTCGTATTTTTCGTCCCGTCGTACGTGCCGTTCACGTCATCGCGCACGGTTTCAGCAAACTGTTCGTCCGTCGTGTGTGGCCATGTCCGTCCATGCTAATTTTGAGCGGACTGTTTGCCGAAACTGTTTGACGGACAAAGTTGGGCGAACAGTCCGCGCGTGTGTACGCGGCCTTACTGGGGCGATAGATAGATAGATAGATAGATAGATAGATAGATAGATAGATAGATAGATAGATAAACAAAAACTTTGGTTTTTAACTTTTTATATTTTTTCAGCTGTGGAAATGAGTGCATTTAAATATATAAGCAGCAGAGCAGGTATTGGTAAAGTACAGTTTTTTTATTTTAGCTATTTATTTCTGGAAGCAAGCTTGCCGTTATTGCACTATATTTTCAAAGTAACTGCAGCTTGATCACCATGCTAAGTACTCCAAGCAGAGCTGCTCGGAAACTATCTGATTACAGTTTATAAAATATATAATTTCCTCTCATGTTGCACGCAGCAGATTATATGATTTTATATAAGTGCCATCTTTTTCAAGTACTTAATTATTTCTGTATCTCTTACCTTCCCAGTGGAGAGCTTGGGGAGATTATGAAAGCAGCACTCGGTGTTTATCTGACAGATGATGGTCTGTGTTCCATTTTCATCTTCTTCATCCCAGCCGCTCATCAGGGCGCTATATAACCTAGATTGCAGTTTGTGGGTTTTTTTTGAGGACCACCTCCTGGGTCATTTTGGACCTAAACAGCTTAAATAAATATTACTTTTGCACTGGAGAATTGTACAAGACTCATTGGCCCACATTTTTCCTTTAATAAAATTCGTTTTCTTTTATTCCATTGTTGGAAAATGACTAGCATTGATATTTGTAAATATATTTTTACATAAAAATACCAGGAGGTAATGAAGAACCCCAAGTTGATTAAAATATTTTAAAATTAGTCAACATTTATAGTCACAAAAAATTCTAAACTATTCTAATCATCATTGTCCGTATTTTTTTATTCTAAAGTAGATGTAAAACCTAGATGAATAACATTTCATTTGCTGAAGCTTTATATACATACACATTTAAGAGATGGCAACATGGCATTTCTCAGGGCTGACAACAGTGGACCATGCCTGTGCACTGTTATGAAATATCCACGTATAGTTCCCATCGGAAGCCTGAAAAAGGAAGCTTCAAAATCATTCATAGAATATAAAGCTTTCCATGAATGGCTGAGAATCACTCAGCTCCACTCTACTTTATTAGGGATTGGGGCAAGAAGATCTTGTCCCACTGTTGGAACATAGTACTGTATAGTTTATGTAGCTGAATATGAATACCTCTTGAATGTTTCCACATTTTGCCATGTTACAACCAAAACCGTAAATGTATTTTATTAGGATTTTATGTGATAGACCAACACAAAGTGGCACATAATTGTTAAGTGGAAGGAAAATGATAAATGGCTTTCAAAATTTTCTACAATTAAATATCTGAAAAGTGTGGCATGCATTTGTATTCAGCCCCCCTGAGTCAATACTTTGTAGAACCTCCTTTCACTGCAATTACAGCTGCAAGTCTTTTTGGGTACGTCTCTACTAGCTGTGCACATCTAGAGAGTAACATTTTTGCCCATCCTCCTTTGCAAAATAGCACCACTGCCCCAGTCTCAAGTTTTTTGCAGACTCTAGCAGGTTTTCTTCTAAGATTGCCCTCTGTTTGGCTCCATACAAATTCCTATCAACACTGACCAGCTTCCCTGTCCCTGCTGAAGAAAAACATCCCCACAACATGATGCTGCCACCACCATGTTTCACGGTGGGGATGGTGTGTTCAGGGTGATGTTCAGTGTTGGTTTTCCACCACACATAGCGTTTTACTTTTAGGCCTAAAGGGTACATTTTGGTCTCATCTGACTGGAGCACATTTTTCCACATGTTTGCTGTGTTCCGCACATGGCTTCTCAGAAAGTGCAAACGGGGCTTCTTACGGCTTTCTTTTAACAATGGCTTTCTTCTTGCCACTCTTCTATAAAAAACAGATTGTGATGTGCACGAGCAGCACGACTAATAGTTGTCCTGTGGACAGATTCTCCCACCTGAGCTGTGGATTTCTGCAGCTCCTCAGGAGTTAGCATGGGCCTCTTGGCTGCTTCTCTTATTAATGCTCTCCTTGCCGGGCTGCCAGTTTAGGTGGATGGCCATGTCTTGGTAGATTTGCAGTTGTGCCATACTCTTTCCATTTTTGGATGATGGATTGCACAGTGCTCCGTGAGATGTTCAAAGCTTGGCATATTTATTTATAACCTAACCCTGCTTTAAACTTCTCCACAACTTTATCCCTGACTTGCCTGGTGTGTTCCTTAGTTAGAGTATCAAACTAAAGGGGGCTGAATACAAATGGATGCCACACTTTTCACATATTTATTTGTAAACATTTTTGAAAACCGTGTATCATTTTCCTTCCACTTCACAATTATGTGTGACTTAGCCAGTAACTAGCCAGTTCTGAGGCTCGGAAACGGATGGATCTGCACCCCAGGCCATGAGGGCCCCTGGGGGCTGGTCAGTAGGACCAGGACCACGGAGTCAGCAACAACTTCTAGACCTGAACCCAGAACCGCGTGACTTCGTTGCCTTAAGTACCCTTTCCCGAATTACGCAGTGAGACCAACGTGCCCCCTGATTGGCTACGAGATAGAGATTGGTACCCAATGCGTCCAACCAGACTGTGTTCTAAAGCCTCACACAGGTGCACAACCCCACCTATGGCCAGGCAGAACTTCTATACAGCCCAACCAAACTGATGCCAAAGTACAATTTAGCACAATTAACCCCAAAACTCACTACAGTTTTGAGCAAAAACTAAATTTAAACACATAGCGCGTACTCATTAGGAGTACCGGCGCTACACACTCCCCTCGGACATTGAGACGATGTCCTCATCGTCTCACTAAGGAGAAAAAACTTCCTAACACTACATAAAATGTTGTTAAGCACTTGAGCGTTTGAAGGTGTTGGGATAGGGAAAGAAAGGGAAAAGAGTAATAACAGGTCTAATGCCCCGTACACACGAGCGGACTTTTCAACATCCAAAGTCCGTCAGACTATCCGATCGTGTGTGGGCTGCAACGGACTTTAGCTTCGCAAAAGTCTGACGGACTTTAGAAATGAAGCATGCTTCAAATTTTCCCGACGGAACTCCGCCGGACCCGGTCCCCTTCGAAAAATCCGCTCGTGTGTATGCTACTCCGACGGACTAAAACCGACGCTAGGGCAGCTATTGGCTACTGGCTATGAACTTCCTTATTCGAGTCGGGTCGTACGTCATCACGTTCGAATCCGTCGGAGTTTAGTGTGATCGTGTGTGGCCAAGTCCGTTCGGCCGAAAAGTCTGTCAGAACTCCGGCGGAACTCCTTTGGAAGTCTGTCGGACATAAGTCCTCTCGTGTGTACGGGGCTTTATACTTTTCAAGAAGAATGCAATGAATAGAGAGAAGAACTCTTTTTTGCAATCAAAGGCTCAGTCCAAAAGCGGTTCACTAGTAAAATCGGGGATCTGGCAAAACTAAGTCTCTTCCATGTTCATCCATGGTAGTGATAAAGTAGACGGCACTGTCTTTATCCGGCCTGCAAATGACCACTTTGTCTGCATAAATGTGCCGACCATAGCTCCAGTGTTGCAGACATCCCAGAAAATGTTCATACATCTCCCGGCAGAATGCCTTCTTACGAAGTGGCTTTGGAACTTTAAGGTAGTCCCCGACATCTTCCGCATACCACTTCCCACGATTTTCCTCAATAATGTCCATGATTTCCCTGGGCAAATAAGGAAATTCAAGTCCATACTCTGTTGCCACCCGCTTGTTCAAAAGTCTCTGAGACCTGGCAAGTCTCGTCATTAACGGTAGTTTTTTTTATACTCATTAGGAGTACCGGCGCTACACATTAATAAGTACTTTATTTTTAAAGGGTTAGTCCACTTAAAATTGATATTTAATTTCATATGGAGAATGCAAAAGGAGAAACTTTAATTTAAATATTTTCCTCTATAATCACAGAAATCCACGTTGTGCACACCAAATGCCTTTACACACCCAGTTATCCATTTAGTACAGAAAATCTCAAAGCTAGGGTATAGAGCCAATACAATTTTTCAGCTCCTGCTGTATTTCCTCTCATACATGGATCAGCTGTGAGAGGAAATAGTGTTTCCTAGCTGTGATTACAGCAGCATTTTTTTTCACTGCACCAGAGCCAGTCACAATGTCCCTGATCACTTGTTACACCAGTACAGTGTGACCAGAGCAGAAGCATTTTGTTATATCTGTTCAATAAGTGGAAAAATACCTGTTGATGTTGCCAGAAATCCAGTGAGCTCCTAAGTTCTTTAACTGTTATCAGCCCTGCCCAGTTCACTCCTGTGTACTACAGTGCACTCCCCCCTTCTGTTTGTGAGATGATTAGATGAGGAGGTGCTTTCTACTCCTAAATAATTCCTGTCCTAGGGTGTCAACCCTGCTCCTCCATAGATACAGTACAGTAAGTGAATGTTGTCACCCTGGGCAGAGCACAGATAAGGGAATACCATTGGTCTCCCTGTACGGGGCTCAGGCACACAGGGGGGCCCTGAAAGCAGGAGGCCTCAGATGTGGGCAGGACAGGGAGGGGGATCGGTGTGGTAGGGGTGAAATTACAGGAATGATCTCCTGTGTGTCTCTTCCTGCAGCAGCTGGAAGTCGGTTTCTTCCACTCTCCCACTTTCAGTTGCTGCAGAGAGAGACACACAGGAGATTGGTTCCAGTATTCCTCCCCCCCCCCCCACCCCGAGGCATATCCATCCTGCCCACAACTAATCCTTCTTGCTGTGTGTCCCCACCCCCAAACCCATATGCAGCGCTGCTGGCTTCCCTCTCCCACCAGGTGCACAGGATGGAGAGCGGGGAAAGGGGTCAGTAATTATGTAATTTACCAGCCCCTTCCTTTTATGAATGAATGATTGGTACCAATCACCCACTGCGTTCATTCATAACTGAAGCATAATAAACTGTATTTACTATGCTTCGGTTTATAAATTACCTTTATGTCCTGTTCATTCATCTGCAGTTCAGCTGAGGTCGCAGAGAAAGGAATTGAAGAATCTGTGTCCCAGTTTCTTTCTTTGTCTCAAAGTGGAGATGTCAGGTATCTGTTTAGACCCCTAATATTTCACCGAAGACCCCCAACCACTTTGTAAAGAAAAAGTAAACTTTTTTTTTTTAATTTTACAAAATAAGAACAAATTGTAAAGAAAATATTTTACAAAAAAAGGAAAAAATATTTTAAAATGATTTACAATTTTTGTAAAAAATAAAAATAATTTTAAAATGATTTTTTACAAATTGGTAAAAAATAAATAAAAAATGATGGGCTCACTCACACTGGTTCTCTGGCCCATACAGTGTGAATGAAATGTATGTATATGGGGCGGGAGCGGCCTGTTACTCTATGAGAAGGCAGAGGCTGCATGAACACAGCCGCAGGTCCTAATTTGACAAGTGTGCAAGTATATGGAAGTGGCCCCAAATACACACATAGCTGCCAACAGTCACAGACTTCCTGGGACATTCCGTGGAGTTTTTATCCCAGGGAGAATCCTAGAAAATTGACTATTTACTGGGCAGCAGCCAGCCTAGACTCTGCATTTCAAAACCTGGTTTTGTGAGGGAAGGGCAAGCAGCAGGTATTCAGGGACTCTCTCTCTCTCCTAAATCATGTCTGCGGTCTCTGGCTATGCCTTTTATCGTGTTTGCGGTCTCTGGCCATGCCTTTTATCATGTCTGCGGTCTCTGGCCATGCCTTGTATCATATCTGCGGTCTTTGACCATGCCTTGTATCATGTCTGCGGTCTCTGGCCATGCCTTGCATCATGTCTGTTATCTCTGGCCATGCCTTGTATCATGTCTGCAGTCTCTGGTCATCTCTTGTATTATGTCTGCAGTCTCTGGTCATCTCTTGTATCATGTCTGCAGTCTCTGGCCATGTCTTGTATTATATCTGTGGTCTCTTGTCATGTCTTGAATCATGTCTGCGGTCTCTGGCCATGCCTTGTATCATGTCTGCGGTCTCTGGCCATCTCTTGTATCATGTCTGCAGTCTTTAGCCATCCCTTGTATCATGTCTGCGGTCTCTGGCCATGCCTTGTATCATATCTGCGGTCTTTGACCATGCCTTGTATCATGTCTGCGGTCTCTGGCTACCTCTTGTATCATGTCCGTGGTCTCTGGCCATGCCTTGTATCATGTCTGCAGTCTCTGGTCATCTCTTGTATCATGTCTGTGGTCTCTGGCCATGCCTTGTATCATATCTGCGGTCTTTGACCATGCCTTGTATCATGTCTGCTGTCTCTGGCCATGCCTTGTATCATGTCTGCAGTCTCTGGTCATCTCTTGTATCATGTCTGCGGTCTCTGGCCATGTCTTGTATTATATCTGCGGTCTCTGGTCATGTCTTGTATCATGTCTGCGGTCTCTGGCCATGCCTTGTATCATGTCTGCGGTCTCTGGCCATGGCTTGTATCATGTCTGCGGTCTCTGGCTATCTCTTGTATCATGTCTGCAGTCTTTAGCGATCCCTTGTATCATGTCTTCGTTCTCTGGCCATGCCTTGTATCATATCTGCGGTCTTTGACCATGCCTTGTATCATGTCTACGGCCTCTGGCCATCTCTTGTATCATGTCTGTGGTCTCTGGCCATGCCTTGTATCATGTCTGCAGTCTCTGGTCATCTCTTGTATCATGTCTGCGGTCTCTGGTCATCTCTTGTATCATGTCTGCGGTCTCTGGCCATGCCTTGTATCATATCTGCGGTCTTTGACCATGCCTTGTATCATGTCTGCTGTCTCTGGCCATGCCTTGTATCATGTCTGCAGTCTCCGGTCATCTCTTGTATCATGTCTGCGGTCTCTGGCCATGTCTTGTATTACATCTGCGGTCTCTGGTGATGTCCTGTATCATGTCTGCAGTCTCTGGCCATGTCTAGTATCTTGTCTCCGCACTCTCAGACCATCTCTTGTATCTGTTTGATGGGATCTGCCTGGGGGGATAGTGCTTGAAGTATCTTTATCTGCTGATTGTTAAACTTTCTGGCATATATATATTGCTATTGTGGTATAGGATCTGGGCTTGCTGTTCCTCCATCCCTCTTCTCTCTCCTTCAGTCCCTATCTCTTTTATTTCTTTCTTTCTCACTTTTATTTCAGACTCTATTTAACCACACCCCAATTAAGCCACACCCAATATTTAGCATTGCTTAAACCACGCCCATTTTATTTTTTATTTTTTTTAAACACTGATTCAGGCGAACAGGCCCCAGCACCCGTGATGGACCCAAACACCTCAGAGTTTTATTTATTAACTCAATACAGTTTTATCTTTTGGATTTAGCAGGGATTTTGTAATTTAAGTTATGTTTGTGTCCACTAATAATGATTTTAGTGTATTTTTTGTGAAACTGTCCCGTAAACTCTACTGTGATCTCTAAACAGCAGCCCTGGTCCTAGGACATGAAATGTGTTGCTGGCATGATTACCAGGTGAAAATCAAAGGGAAAAAAGTCTGAAATAAAAAGAAAACTAATGAAGCCAGCATATCTATGGACAGAAAAGTAAAATTTTGGGGTTTTGGGTAGACTTTGAAGTGGATGCACAAAAAATAACAGCACGATGAAATGTTTTATACTTTGAACTATAAGCAAATTGGAATAATGATATATAAGCGACCACTTTCAGAAAAGTCGAACTTGCAGGCTTGTTTTGCTTGCTTTTTCACCTACAACAACAAGGTTGTATTATAAAAACAAAGCATTAGGACTTCACACAATTTTACTCCAAACCTTTTCAATAGCTTGGTGCATGACTTGCATTATCTCAGAACAGCATGTCCCTGCTTGTAGTACACAAGAAAACCGCAGATGTTCCTCACAGTTATTCTATTAATTCTGAAAGAGCCTTAGTCTGCAAATGTATTACTTGGAAATTTTTCTCCTTGCTGCTTTACACATTTAAAGGAATATAATGTCCATAGGAATACAGTGCTTCCAGAGTTCATAGGTGTGATGACATTACGTGCTACTTAGGTGTTCCATATTGCTGCTTCTTCCTATAAGAGGTAATTGCTTCAGGTGATAATACCATGTCTATGTTTTAGAATTTCCACTTAAGGAACAGAAGGATTTGCCCCCTTAATGACCAGGCCATTTTTTGCGATACGGCACTGCGTCGCTTTAACTGACAATTACGCGCTCGTACGACGCTGTACCCAAACAACATTTATATCCTTTTTTTCCCACAAATAGAGATTTCTTTTAGTGGTATTTGATCGCCTATGCATTTTTTTTTTTTTGCGCTATAAACAAAAAAAGACCGACAATTAAAAAAAAACAAAAAAAAAACAATATTTTTTACTTGTTGCTATAATAACAACAACAAAACAAATGTCTTCATCAGTTCATCAGTTTAGGCAAATATGTATTCTTCTACATATTTTTGGTAACAAAAAAAAAATCGCAATAATATATTTATTGATTGGTTTGCGCAAACGTTATAGGGGATAGATTTATGGCATTTTTATTATTCATTTTTTTTTACTAGTAATGGTGGTGATCAGTGATTTTAAGCAGGACTTTGACATTGTGGCGGCAGATCTGGCACTTTTGACACTTTTTTGGGACCGTTGACATTTATACAGTGATCAGAGCGAAAAATAGCCACTGATTACTGTATAAATGTCACTGGCAGGGAAGGGGCTAACACTAGGGGGCAATCAAGGGGTTAAGTGTTCCCTAGGGAGGTGTTTGTAACTGTGGGGGCAGTGTAGTGACTGGAGGAGAAGACAGATCGCTGTTATTAATCACTAGAAACAGCAGATCTGTCTATTCTCCCCTGACGGAATGGGGATCTGTCTGTTTACGTTGACAGATCTCCGTTCTGCCTCTCTCAAGAGCGGTTGCCGGTGGCTGGCTGGCTACGCACATTGGCTCCGGCGTTACACCGTGGACGCGCCCCCTAGTGGTCTTAAAGCCGCCGACGTACCATGATGGCAATTTGCCTAGGAGAGCCAACCTGCCGCATTATAACTGTGACGGCTGGTCTTTAAGTGGTTACTAATGCCTAATTTTTTTCCTGTGAGATTAGGTGAGTTAACACCTAATTATTCAAGCATTATCTGTGTGATAACACGTCTCAAAAATGAAAGCAGAATGAATAGCTCATTAAAAGATAAAATAATAAATCCATACTTACTGCCATATTCACCTCAAGCCAGAGATTTTCTGCACAGTACTTTATTTCTGCCACTAGATGTCAACGGTCTGTTGGCCAGCATTATTTAACACTTTCTCTGAGCTGAGGTCATCCTGGAGTCTACAGTTGGACAGTGAAAGGAGAAGCAGCACAGCAATGATGTCTTTGCCACTCTGCGTTCTCCTTCTTTCGAAAGGCTTCTTGTCAGAAGATGAACTGGCTCCTTGTATGCCTTCTTCTCACACTCTAGCCCTGCTGTACAGAGACTGTAAGAGGCTGATACCAGATCAGATTCAGGAACTTGGGAACTTACAATGCTTGCATTTAAAAAAAAACATTTAATGATGTATAAAATGACTACAGAGCTTCATTTATTTGTGCCTTTCATATCTGCTTGGAGTTCAGCTTTAAGGTGTAAGTCAAGCCAAAAACTTGTTTTTAAGTTTTGGAAAGAATGGGGAAGAATTGGAACTCCTGTCTAGTTTTTACTGCTATCCAGAAAGGTTTTACCTGACTTTCTGCTTGGGTGACAACAGTTTTACTCTGGATTTTTTTTATCAGAGAATAGATGCGTGGTCAGCCCTTGTCTCTGCCCCCAGCCCACTTTTAAGCACATCCCTTGGTACCACCCGCTAGCCACCTCCCTGTACTTTCCCTTTCAGAGAATACAGAACCGTACCGTATAGTTTTTTTGGTGCTAAGTCATTTGTATGGAATTTGTTAATTATAACAAGAAAAGCGGTAAAGTAGATGCCTCCAGCAATTAGAGACCACCAGCAACAATAGCTGCCCCCACCAAAACAATAGATCCACTTCAGGAACACTAGATCCCTCAGCAGCTAGCATCAATAGCTTTTCCAGTATATCCCAGCACCCTTTGCCATTACATACATGCAGTGCTAGAGGTGACGGAGTTCCCCCACGTTCTTGCTGAACATCTGCAACAGAGACCCAGACAGAAATAAAAATCTTGGAAAATGGAGATGACGAGGAGCTGTGTGTGGGAGTGTTTGACAATGGCTTTGAATTCCCAGGAACTGTGATGTCACCTTTTCATGGCCCGTCAGTTGTCAGCACTCCCTTATCTCTCCTGAAGTAGCTGCTCTCTGACTCGGGGGGATCGCATGATCAGATTGTATTAAAAAAAGTTATGTATACAGATCTTTTTTATACAGCCTATGCAAGATAGGTAGGAGGAGAGGAGAGAGAACATTTTTTAAGAATAGTTTTAGTTAGACTTATCTTTCGCTTTAAGGTCTAGACTGGGCTGAAGAATCAGAGAAACATAAAGGACTGTTTGCATGGCTTGTTTCAGCTCAAATTTGGCAACCTGCTTTTAAAAACTTAAGCATAATTAACTTAGTTCAGTAAACACTGGTGTGGTCTGCAGCTCCGGGAAGTGAAACATGCTCACAAAAAATCAACATAAGACCAAATCTTCCGGTCAGTGGCTGAATTGTAAGCCTTCCAGTCTAGTTATCAATAGCATTTAATAGCACTGAAACCCCTGGGGTCACTCCAATGTGTGCCAATGTTACAGCCTTTTGTAGGGGCTGGACTTACAGTGCCTTGAAAAAGTATTCATACCCCCTGAAATTCTCAACATTTTGTCATGTTACAACCAACCAACGTAACAACCAATGTAGATGTATTTTATTGGTATTTTTATGTGATAGACCAACACAAAGTAGCACATAATTGGGAAGGAAAATTATAAATGTTTTTTCAAATTTTTTTACAAATAAATATCTGAAAAGTATGGTGTGCATTTGTATTCAGCTACTTTGTAGAACCACTTTTCCTTGCAATTACAGCTGCAAGTCTTTTTGGGAATGTCTCTACCAGCTTTGCACATCAAGAGATTGAAATTTTTGCTCATTCTTTTTTGCAAAATAACTTAAGCTCTGTCAGATTGGATGGAGAGCATCTGTGGACATCAATTTTCCAGTCTTACCACAGCTTCTCAATTGGATTTAGGTCTTAACTTTGACTGGACCATTCTAACACATGAATATATTTTGATTTAAACCATTCCATTGTAGCTCTGGCTGTATGTTTAGGGTCATTGTCCTGCTGGAAGGTGAACCTCTGCCTAAGTCTCAAATCTTTTGCAGACTCTAAGCCCTTGTACACGCGGTCGGACATTCCGACAACAAAATCCGTCAGATTTTGTCCGAAACTGGTGCTGCATACACATGGTCGGACAAAGTTGTCGGAAAATCTGATAGTTCGTAACGTGATGACGTTATTTAGTTACGACAGGATTACGTTCAGGCTAGTAGCCAATAGCTTTGGTCTAGGAATTTGATCTGAGCATGCATGGCACTTTGTCCGATCAGAATTCTCTACAAACGATTGGACAAAGTCTGATCGGATCATGTTGTCGGAAAATTTTTAAATTCAGCTCTCAAACTTTGTTGGTCGGACATTTCGACGGAAAAAGTCAGATGAAGCCCACACACGGTCGGATTATCCGACAACACGGTCCGATCGGACATTTTCCATCGGAATGTCCAACTGTGTGTACAAGGGCTTACAGGTTTTCTTCCAAGATTGCCCTGTCTTTGGCTCCATCCATCTTCCCATCAACTCTGACCAGCTTCCCTGTCCCTGCTGAAGAAAAGCATCCCCACAACATGATGCTGCCACCACGGTGGGGATGGTGTATTCAGGGTGATGTGCAGTGTTAGTTTTCCGCCACGCTGCTTTTAGGCCAAAAAGTTAAATTTTGGTCTCATCTGACCTGAGCACCTTCTTCCACATGTTTGCTGTGTCCTCACACGGCTTCTTGCAAACTGCAAACAGCATTTCTTATGGCTTTCTTTCAACAATGGCTTTCTTCTTGCCACTCTTCCATAAAGGGCAAATTTTGGAGTGCATGACTAATAGGACAGATTCTCCCACCTGAGCTGTGGATCTCTACAGCTCCTCTAGAGTTACCATGGGCCACTTGGCTGCTTCTCTGATTAATGCTCTCCTTGCCCGGCCTGTCAGTTTAGGTGGATGGCCATGTCTTGGTAGGTTTGTAGTTGTGCCATACTCTTTCCATTGTCGGATGATGGATTGAACAGTGCTCTGTGACAAGTTCAAAGCTTGGTATATTTTTTATAACCTAACCCTGCTTTAAACATCTCCACAAATGTATCCCTGACCTGTCTGCTGTGTTCCTTGGCCTTCATGATGCAGTTTGGTCACTAAGGTTCTTTAACAAACCTCAGAGGGCTCCACAGAACAGTGGTAGGTATACTGATATTAAATTACACCAGGTGGATGCTATTTACTAATTAGGTGACTTCTGAAGGCAATTGGTTCCACTAGATTTTAGTTAGAGGTATCAGAGTAAAGGAGGCTGAATACAAATGCACACTACACTTTCCAGATATTTATTTGTAAAATGGCAGTGGTGCTATTTTGCAAAGGAGGATGGGCAAAAATTGTACTCTCTAGATGTGCATAGCTGGTAGAGACATACCCAAAAGACTTGCAGCTGTAATTGCAGTGAAAGGAGGTTCCTACAAATTATTGGACTCAGGGGGGCTGAATACGAATGCATGCCACGCTTTTCAGATATTAAAATTTTCCTTCCACTTCACAATTATGTGCCACTTTGTGTTGGTCTATCACATAAAATCCCAATAAAATACATTTATGTTTTTGGTTGTAATATGACAAAGTGTGGAAAAGTTCAAGGGGTATGAATACTTTTTCAAGGAACTGTATATTAAACCAGTTGGCAGCCATATTGTTTTTTTAACTGTGAGTCTAAAGCCAGCTTTGAAAAATCCAAACTTTCTACAGCAAACAATTACTTACATTTAATGTATTTGCATTTTAATGCGACATATAGTGAGATAAAACACTGAAAGTGGCATAATCTATTTCAATATTAATATTAGGGCCATAAAAAGAATGGATATAAGCCCTTCCATGGCGTTCGGAGAAGCCTTGCTTCTGAAAGATTAAAGACCGCATTTTATTACCTCTTTTTTTTTTTTTATTCCTAAATATTTACATTACTGGTAGAGTGTGAAATAGGGTGAAAATCTCCTCTTGGAAAGGCAGAAAATTTAATATGACAAGTTATTTAAATAAAGGTACAGATGGAACATTTTGTTTCCTTGTGCAGTATTTTTAGACTTCCACATATGAATACATGTATATTTATGGCAGCTGTTCTTATCCCCGCCATTGTAAAGAAAGCTTAAAAAGCTGCTGGAACGTAATCAAGAACTGGCTGCTGCTAGGGCAGTTTCTCTCTTCACTTAAAAGCTAGAAGTCATGTTTTTTTTTTTTTTGTTTTTTTTATGCATTCTGGGGTTTTTTTTCCGAGTCAGCGGCTAGCACCTAGAGGGCAAGAGATTCTGACCTTCATATTGGCGGCATGATTTGACCAGATGGGACAAGATTACACCCAAGGTAAATCAAAGGATAAATGGTGGGTAGCATCTTGGCCTAGGAGTATTTATTTGAATTCAAATAAATAAATCGCAAAGCAATAGTGAAATATTAAAAAAGCAGCTCCAGCTCAGTACGCACTCTGTCCAACCAGGGTTGCCAACCTCCCGCAGCATTTTTTACTGACAAATCATGGAATATTTACTGACGGAGCACATTTTTTACTGGCAACCTGAGAAATTATTGAAAACTAACACAGTGAATATTTGAACAGTATAAACACGATATTTAAACACTGACAATACCTATAACAAAGTAATTTGCTTGATTTAAATGTAAAAAAGTCAACACAACATGAAATTGTCAGCCCCTGATATTTACTGGGAGTTGTATAAGGGGTCCATATAGTGAACTTGGTGTCGAGTTATTCACTTTACAGTCAACAAGGAGGACAAGGGGGCACTCTTTACGTCTAGGGGAAAAGAGATTTAATCTCCAAATACGGAAAGGTTTCTTCACAGTAAGAGCTGTGAAAATGTGGAAAAGACTCCCTGCAGAGGTGGTTCTGGCCAGCTCAGTGGATTGCTTTAAGAAGGGCCTGGATTCTTTCCTAAGTGTACATAATATAACTGGGTACTAACATTTATAGGTAAAGTTGATCCGGGGAAAATCCAATTGCCTCTCGGGGGATCAGGAAGGCTTTAGCAAATTGGATCATGTTCTGCTGGGGTTTTTTGCCTTCCTCTGGATCAACTGTGGATATAAAATTGGGTATATGGGATTGTATGGTATTATTATTATTATTATTATTATTATATTTTGTGGTTGAACTGGATGGACTTGTGTCTTTTTTCAACCTGACTAACTATGTAACTATGTTGTAAAAAAAAAATCACTGACTTCTACAAACTGTCAGTAAATTTACTGGCAGTTGGCAACCCTGTGTCCAACACTGTCCATCGCAGACTCCTTACTCCAAGGTCCAGTAGCTGTCCTCATCCTGGGTTGAATACACTTTATGCCATCCAACTGTGAGCTCATGCCATCATGGACACAGGTCCTCGGGGTGCATCATCAAGCCAGCCTGGTCCCACGGAGAATATCTGTAGGGAATGGCAACATTCTCTGCAGCATTCAGGACCTGCCTACTGCTAATGCAAGAAGAACAGGAGAACAGAGGAGAAGATCCTCTGAAATGAAAAAAGTAGTGTATACACAATTGTTTAAAAAATTAAGGTAGCACAGGAAGCTTCATGGAAGGGGTACCCTGGAGATTTTAGAATGATGTCCATGAATATATAAAAATATAAAATAATGCTGTTATAAAATAAAAATATTAAATAATGCTGTTCACGAAATGTAAAAATGTATTTAAAGGCAAATTTCTGTTTAATTTTGGAACGGATAGCAAAGGGTTGTAACCTACGTAAGGTTTTTGACTTTTATCTGTGTCTCCTCCTGGGAAGATTTTCTTCGCTATTTTTCCCTGTCCCTGTCACTGGCACAGAAGGTGATAGAAAATTCCAACATTTTGAGTTGTCCCTGAAAAAAAGATAAGGGTTTGCGGTGAGAACATCTGACAAGTCGAGCCAGGAAGTGAAGAAAAATCTCCCCAGCTGGGCACATATAGGCAAAAACAAAGTCTGACAGGGATTTTTATCCAATCTTTATTCTAATGTTATTATTATTATTATATAGGATTTATATAGCCATTTACGCAGCACCTTACAATGTAAAAAAGGTTGACAATACAGTTATAATACAAGAGGATTAAGAAGGTCCTGCTCAGAAGAGCTTGCAATCTAATAAACAATGTATTTAAGGGCAATATCTGGGACTGCACAAATTGTGTAAAAGTCACATTAGAAAAAAAACTCCCGGAAAGTAATTAAATTTTTGCCTCTGTTTCTACTTAATTTAAACCTAGTAAATAAAAATGTATACTTCTAAGGCTTAGTTCACACGTGGTCAGTCTCAGATATTCAGGAGGCAACACTGCTTCCTCCTCAATTCCTATTTTTTTCAATTTCCAATGGGGTTGATGTGGCCATATTAGGATAATGATGCATCCCCTGTACATGCAGCTGTGGGATGGGGAATGCCACTGATTGGGTCAACACTAGCAGCTTTCATCTGGGATTGGCTGAGCATAGGCTTTGACCGAACCCAAGCTCATCCCTAGTCAGGGACCAGTGGTGGTTAATAACAGGAATGCAGAGCAGAGACTAGTGAAAAAGGCAGGCCAGATCATGAATGGAAAAGTACATCTCAGGAATAGGTTCAGGTTCAAGTCGCAGGCTGCCAACGATTATCCAACAACTGTCTACTTCAGCTTTGCTTCTTAAATGGGCCCTCTGTTGATAAAACTGAAATTAGGGGTGCATCCCCATGACCCAATGTGTCCACACAGTGTGCCCATGCACAACTGAGCCAGTTGTCACTTATAACAGTAAGTGCCTGCCCAAAGACCTTCATAGCAAGTCCACCACGTTAAAATACAGTATATGAGGTTTTAGTAGTTTGGTTTAGATATACTTTAACCACTTTAATACCGGCACTTTTACCCCCTTCCTGCCCAGGCCAACTTTCAGATTTCAACAGTCATGCTACACTGTACCCAAATTAAATGCTTATCATTTTTTTCACACAAATAGAGCTTTCTTTTGGTGGTTACCACTTGCGTTGCTTTAACTCACAATTGTGTGGTCGTGCGACGCTGTACCGAAAACAAAATTGTTCTTTTTTTACCCAAACATCTTTTTTTTTCTCACAAATAGAGCATTCTTTTGGTGGTATTTGATCACCTCTGTGGTTTTGGCTTTTTGCGCTATAAACAAAAAAGGCGACAATTTAAAAAAAAAAAACAATATTTTTTTTTTTTGCTGTAATAAATATCCCCAAAAATATTATATACCTGTTCCTTGAGGAACTGACACAACCCCACAGTTGCGACTGTAGGCTGCACTACAGCGCCAGCCATGGAAAAGGAGGCTTTCAATAACGTTTCCAGCTTCTTATCAGTTGGATCCAGTGGCGGCTGGTGAAGTTTTTGGATGGGGGGGCGCCAGACCCCACCCATCCTTTTTGCCCCCCCACTTCTCATAAACCACGCCCCTTATATAATCCACCCAATCAGTCCCCTGTATTCCACTTCCTTCCACCCATAGTTTAAAAAATTCTACAGGTTGCATCTTTTACGTTATAGAGGAGATCTAGGGCTAGAATTATTGATCTCAGTCTACTGATTGTGGTGATACCTCACATGTGTGGTTTGACCACCGTTTTCATATGCGGGCAGCTGGGCACAGTACTCACGTATGCGTTCGCTTATGCACGCGAGATCGTCAGGACTGGGTGCTTTAAAAAACATTTTTTTTTCTTATTTATTATATTTATTTTTTCACAGTTTAAAAAAAAAATGGTGTCACTTTTATTCCTATTACAAGGAATGTAAACATTCCTTGTAATAGAAAAAAGCATGACAGGTCCTCTTAAATATGAGATCTGGGTCAAAAAGTCCTCAGAACTCATATTTACACTAAAATACAAAAAGGGTTTATAAAAATGTCTTTGCCAGCAAATTAACTGTGAGTAACAACAAGCAACAGAGCAGACCATTACTTTGCACTTTGCTGAATAAGAATAATACCGCATGGCATGATGTGATCCTCCTGCAAGAAGCATTAAATTATATTGTTTCTTTTACAAATTGCTTATTGCTCTAATAATAATTCCTGCACAGCACACAACAAAGTGGTCTAGTAAAGGCTTAGGCCGGCCGGGGTGCATTTGGTAATTAATTATTATTTGTAAATTAATTATTTCATTTTTTTCCCAGAGACAGCAATTATGCCACTCACCTCACTGTCTTGCAGCTCCTTTTAACCTGCAAATGAAGCGCCATGGATGCAATCTTGTGATTGCATCGACGTGGCGCTTCTCATAGTGCACTGCGACCGGCGCCACAGTACACTATGTTAAATTGTTAAATGACGTTTTTTTTTTTTTAATGTCTTAAAGGGCCCATTTTTTTTTTTTTTACTTTTTTTTTTTTTACACTATGGGAGGGGGGGGCGGCGCCCGGGCGCCCCCTATGGACGAGCCGCCACTGGTTGGATCCCTAAATACCTGAGCATTATCCAAAGGACAGGTCAGGTTTCTATTCACACATGAAACAGCCGCATCGACAGATGGGACCCCCCATTTCTTGGTGAAACTTTCCTCCAGAGGATAAAGCATAGAAAACCTTTTAGGAGGAGCAAACAGTTTATCGGGATCTCCCCAATCCTCATACAACAATTTATCCATTAAGGGCTGAATTGGAAAGGAAAAGGCAGTCTGTGGGATTCTCCTGACCCCCAGGGAAGAAACAGAGGATGTAGCGGCCTCAGCAGCGGGCATTCTGAAAGTGGTACGCACCAACTCAGTGTAATATTGAACCTGCTTTCTTAGTGCCTGGGAGGAGGGGACTCTCTCCTCTTCCTCTGATTCATCTGACTGCTCTTGATCCCTATCCCATGATAGGGATCTCTCCTCATTGTCAGAGGTGTCATCTGAAAGAGGAATTTCAGCAGAGGGAGGGGATCCACCCCTTTTTCTGCTATTTTTCAGGGAAGCTATAATAAAATTCATGATTCTCCCTTCAAAACCCTCCGGCTGATGGGGAGGAACTGGAACGAAGCCGTAATCGGCTTCGTTCCAGTATCCTAATAGTAAACACGGAAGCAACGTCATGACGTCACTTCCCGTTTACTCGGCTGCCAATGGTGCCGGCTTTCAAAAAATATACGGTATTCAGAATCGCCGTTTTCGGCGATCTGAATACATTGAAGTGTAAAGGAGGGGTGGGGGGTCTTTTAGACCCCCCCATCCCTCCATAAAGAGTACCTGTCACCACCTATTACTGTCACAAAGGATGTTTACATTCCTTGTGACAGCAATAAAAGTGATACATTTTTATTTATTTTTTAAAACAATTTAGTCATTTTAAAATAAATAAAATAAATTAAAAAAAAATTTTTTAAAGCGCCCGCCGTCCCTGCGAGCTCGCGAAGCAAAGAAAACACATACGGAAGTCGCGCCCACATATGTAAACGGTGTTCAAATCACACATGTGAGGTATCGCCACGATCGTCAGAGCGAGAGCAATAATTCTAGCACTAAACCTCCTCTGTAACGTGGTAACCGTAAAAAAAATTTAAAGCGTCGCCTATTGAGATTCTGGGTACCGTACTTTGTCGTCAATCCACGAGTGCGTGCAATTATAAAGTGTGACATGCTTGGTATCTATTTACTCGGCGTAACATTATCTTTCACATTATGCAAAAACATTGGGCTAATTTTACTGTTTGTTTTTTTTTTAAATTCATGAAAGTGTCCTTTTTCCCAAAAAGCTGTGCAAATACCATGTGACATAAAATACTGCAACAATCGCCATTTTATTCTCTAGAGCAGTGATGGCGAACCTTGGCACCCCAGATGTTTTGGAACTACATTTCCCATGATGCTCATGCACTCTGCAGTGTAGTGGAGCATCATGGGAAATGTAGTTCCAAAACATCTGGGGTGCCAAGGTTCGCCATCACTGCTCTAGAGTCTCTGCTAAATAAATATATATACAGTACAGACCAAAAGTTTGGACACACCTTCTCATTCAAAGAGTTTTCTTTATTTGTATGACTATGAAAATTGTAGATTCACACTGAAGGCATCAAAACTATGAATTAACACATGTGGAATTATATACTGAACAAAAAAGTGTGAAACACCTGAAAATATGTCTTATATTCTCGGTTCTTCAAAGTAGCCACTTTTTGCTTTGATTACTGCTCCGCACACTCTTGGCATTCTGTTGATGAGCTTCAAGAGGTAGTCACCTGAAATGGTTTTCACTTCATAGGTGTGCCCTGTCAGGTATAATAAGTGGGATTTCAAGCCTTATAAATGGGGTTGGGACCATCAGTTGTGTTGTGCAGGAGGTGGATACAGTACACAGCTGATAGTCCTACTGAATAGACTGTTAGAATTTGAATTATGGCAAGAAAAAAGCAGCTAAGTAAAGAAAAACGAGTGGCCATCATTACTTTAAGAAATGAAGGTCAGTCAGTCCGAACAATTGGGAAGACTTTGAAAGTGTCCCCAAGTGCAGTGGCAAAAACCATCAAGCACTACAAAGAAACTGGCTCACATGAGGACCGCCCCAGGAAAGGAAGACCAAGAGTCACCTCTGCTGCGGACGATAAGTTCATCCGAGTCACCAGCCTCAGAAATCGCAGGTTAACAGCAGCTCAGATTAGAGAACAGGTCAATGCCACACAGAGTTCTAGCAGCAGACACATCTCTAGAACAACTGTTAAGAGGAGACTGTGTGAATCAGGCCTTCATGGTAAAATAGCTGCTAGGAAACCACCGCTGAGGACAGGCAACAAGCAGAAGAGACTTGTTTGGGCTAAAGAACACAAGGAATGGACATTAGACCAGTGGAAATCTGTGCTTTGGTCTGATGAGTCCAAGTTTGAGATCTTTGGTTCCAACCACCGTGTCTTTGTGCGACACAGAAGAGGTGAACGGATGGACTCTACATGCCTGGTTCCTACCGTGAAGCATGGAGGAGGAGGTGTGATGATGTGGGGGTGCTTTGCTGGTGACACTGTTGGGGATTTATTCAAAATTGAAGGCATACTGAACCAGCATGGCTACCACAGCATCTTGCAGCGGCATGCTATTCCATCCGGTTTGTGTTTAGTTGGACCATCATTTATTTTTCAACAGAACAATGACCCCAAACACACCTCCAGGCTGTGTAAGGGCTATTTAACCAAGAAGCAGAGTGATGGGGTGCTGCACCAGATGACCTGGCCTCCACAGTCACCGGACCTGAACCCAATCGAGATGGTTTGGGGTGAGCTGGACCGCAGAGTGAAGGTAAAAGGGCCAACAGGTGCTAAGAATCTCTGGGAACTCCTTCAAGACTGTTGGACAGCCATTTCAGGTGACTACCTCTTGAAGATCATCAACAGAATGCCAAGAGTATGCGGAGCAGTAATCAAAGCAAAAGGTGGCTACTTTGAAGTACCCAAAATATAAGACATATTTTCAGTTGTTTCACACTTTTTTGTTCAGTATATAATTCCACATGTGTTAATTCATAGTTTTGATGCCTTCAGTGTGAATCTACAATTTTCATAGTCATGAAAATAAAGAAAACTCTTTGAATGAGAAGGTGTGTCCAAACGTTTGGTCTGTACTGTATATATAATGTTTGGGGGTTCCAAGTAATTTTCTAGCAAAAAATATGGATTTTAACTTGTAAACACTAAATGCCAAAAATAGGCTTAGTCATGAAAGGGTTAGTCATGAAACTGCACAACCTGATGCTGAGTAGGTGTCTTGGGTTTGCCTAGATACAACTCCTTAGGATGCTTACTGCCCACAGCTCTGTGTCCTCCACTTACAGCCCCCTGGCGTTCTGGGCTTTTTAAAATTGCCGCTTTGGCGCCTGCGCAGTAAAGCGCCGTGCGCGCTGGTGTGCATGGCCCGCAACCACACCCCCTTCCATTAGTATGGGAGCGTGCCTGGGTATGCTTTGGATAACGAGGCCTGGGTACCATATCATCTTGGGAGTCAAATATCGGCCTGATATATGGATCTGGTTATCATAGCCCATAGACTCCTGCAGGGACCTGCATAGAGCTTTCTTCATAGCACATGTTTTACGTGACCAACCACCTTAGACACTGGCGAAAAAACTGAGGTGCTTCCCATATGGGAGGGGTTATAAAGGGGAGGAATTCTCCTGAATTGGGGGTTAGCCAGTGTCCAATCACCAGAGGTGCCTATATAACCCATTATGTAATGAAGCTCCTGTGTCCCGTGATGTATGATCAAGAAAAAAAGTTTTAATAATTTTTTGTTACCATTTTTAACAACTTCTGGACCGCCTGCCATCGATATAAGCAAGATCACCTTTAGATGTGCACACCCCCCTTCCGCCACATCCCGGTCGTCTATCCCCTGATAGGCAGGAAGTCGAGTGAGGGAATGATGGCCCCCACTCGACTCTATACCATTGGATGATGACCGCAACATGAAACTCCACTTCCGCCCAACAACCTTAAAGGGACAATTTTTTTGTTTGTTTTTTTAAAGACCATTTTTTTTCATTGCTTTGAAGTGTAAATGTGAGATCTGAGGTCTTTTTGACCCCAGATCTTACATTAAAGAGGTCCTGTCATGCTTTTTTTCTATTATAAGGGATGTTTACATTCCTTGTAATAGGAATAAAAGCGATCCAATTTTTTTTTTTTTAAAGGACAGCGTAAAAATAAAAACTAAGAAGTAAAATAAAAAAGGGGGAAAAAAATGTAAAGTGCCCCGTCCCTCCAAGCTCGCGTGCAGAAGCGATCACATACATAAGTCACGCCCACATATAAAATCGGTGTTCAAACCACACGTGAGGTAATAATTCAAGCACTAGACCTCCTCTGTAACTCAAAACTGGTAACCTGTAGAAATTTTTGAACGTCGCCTATGGAGATTTTTAAGTACCAACGTTTGTCACCATTCCATGAACGGGCACAATTTTGAAGCATGTTCTTATTTTTAAATTCTAAAAAAATGTATTTTTTCCAAAAAAATTGCATTTGTAAGACTGCTGCGCAAATACGGTGTGACAAGTATTGCGAAAATCGCCATTTTATTTTCTAGGGTGTCTGAAAAAAAATATATGTTTGGGAGTTCTAAATAATTTTCTAGCAAAAAAAAAATAGTTTAACTTGTAAACAACATAGATAGATTGATAGTAGCGGAGCCATTGGCTCCCTCTGCTGTCAATCAAATTCAATGACACAGGCGCCGGGAGAGGGGCCGGCATTCGTGTCTATGGATGCAAATGCAGGGCTCGGGAAACCACCCGCAAGGTAACCCCCCGGGAGAATACTTCTCCTAGGGGGTTATCTGATACGGGTAGGAGCCGCCGAGGGACCCCAGAAGAGGATGTTTGGGGCAACTCTGTGCAAAACTATCTGCACAGTGGGGGTAAGTATGATATGTTTGTTATTTAAAAAAAAAAAAAAACGAGCCTTTACAATCCAATTACGTGGTTAAATTATTTATTTATTTATTTATTTTATATACTGTGACCAGAACAATACAGTATTACCATAGTAAAACTGTACTAGTCTGGGGAAGTGATCAGGATTTTTTTATTTTTACACACTATGATTGCTTATAGCAGTGAATTTCACTGCTATAAGCAAACATTTTACTGAATGAAAGTGTGTATTCAGTATGTATTGTTGTGATTAGCTGTGAATTGACACAGTGGGTGACAGATCACTACGGAGCATGGCCTGTCGGGGCTGCGCAAATCGTGTTCTTGGGAGGACGTCATATGATGTCCTCGCAGAACAATAGGGTTCCCGCATGTGCCATCAATTTACAATGGAAAGCAGTTAAAGGGTTAGTTCATCTTTTTAGAAAGATTGAAAAGCTGAATTAACACCCTCCCAGCCTTCCGCTCCCTGTAGAACTTACCTCTGTGGGTGATGAGCTGTCAGTGTCCACAAAACTGGTTTAACGGTCCAGAGATTTGAAATCCCTGCTCTTATGAGTCTTATCAATCTTCTCTCTGGAGGGGCTTCCAGGACAGATCATTTGTGAAAAGGTGAACTTACAGTTTATTGAGAGTAAGGAAAAAACTCTCAAGTGGTTAAAAAGAATATATCTTCCCTTTAATATTGTTGCAGCCAATCGACACTGATTAGTGTATATTCAATACTAATGACATCACTTATAAGACCATCATTCGCTTTCACGGGTCTCCAGCCATTTGTAGCACCATTAGTTTGTGTCCATGAACAGGCAGAGAAGAGTGGATGGGTGATTTACATCTTCATGTGCCGGCTCATCTACGATTTGTTGGTGTTCCGCACACTGGAGCAGAACAAGCCATGGTTCTCCCCTAAAACATCTGGAAGCAGCCACATCTGCAGCAGGAAATTCCCCGCTAATACAGTGCATATGTTCAATGTAAAGTGTGGAAATGGACATTTCAGGTATAGTACATTGGGGACTGCTTTTCTATTTTACAGCAATTAATGTAATTCAGTTGTAATAAAGAGTTGCCATTTTTCCACTAGAACGCTAAAGAGTACCAGTCTCAAACTGGTTTAATGCAAGTAACTTATAGAGAATGGGTTTTATGCAGGTACCTTAAGATTTAGCCTTGATTTAATTTAATTCTGCAAGCTTGGCTACGAAAAACAGTATGTTTATTTCCCCTCTTCTATAGCTGTATTTTGTTTGTCTGGGAATGACTCTTAAATCTGAATATCAGGGATAAAAGGCTTCTTTAGGCTTCTTTAGGCATTTATATAGGGCTCTATTACATGGCTCTGTTATATGTAGACAGTGGGGGGACTCAACAGAAAGTGAGGGAGAATTTCTACAAAGTGAGGGGAATTCCCCTCTTACACATGTAGCGGCGGCTCCTGAAGAGCACGCACTATACATTTTTTTTCTAAAGTTAAAGTTGCCTAAACTGCAGTTTGGTTTGGGTGTAATTATCTAAGTTGGGCCTCAGCATCAGTCTGACTGGACTGTGAGATGTTCAGCCTGACCACAGGGGGCACTGTCTCTTCTGGCAGGCATTGAACTATGGTCTGGTCAGGTGCTTAAGTTGCTCTCTCTCTGAGCCCGCCCAGTGCTTTCTGGGAGAGGGTACTTAAGATGCAGACGTCACGTGGTTCGGGGTTCTGGTCCAGTATGATGTGCTGACTACATGGTCCTGGTCCTCCTGACCAGACCCCAGGAAGGCTATGGCCTGGGGTGCGGATCCACCCGACTTTGATGTCTTGGGGCTGGCTAGCCCGAAGCAAGGAAACTAAAGGAGGATTCTGAGGCGGTTGGGTGCCGTCTCCGGTTCGGGAGAGACCCAGTGTACTTCAAGCATTCCAGGGGAGGACTCTTCAGAAGAACACCACATATGGGTTGGTTTTCTTAGCAAGAGCCTGGAAGGGCTGAAGTAACCAAGGGAATCCGGTCTTGTGGATATCGCCAAGCAGGCTGAAAGATTCAGGTATCCTACAAGCGTTCTAAAGCTTAGTTTTCCTGTGGGATTTACAACAACGTCTGTGGCATTATCTTGTACATTCTTACAACGTCTGTGGCAAAGACTTGTTCCTGAGTAAGCACTAAGTTGGCTGCTAGGCCTTGTGAGAGAGGGACTGTCCAACCTGAGTGACCATCCAGCTGTGAATGGCTATTCTCTGGATGCAGTCAAAGTAAGCAAGTTCTTCAATGTTTTTGACTTTGACACTAATGCCGCGTACACACGATCGAATTGTCCGGCGGACCACAGTCCGCCGGACAATTCGATTGTGTGTGGGCTCCAGTGGACTTTTTCATTGTAAAGTCCGGCGGACTTAGAGAGTAGTTTTGACTCAAAATTTGTCCGCCGGACTTGGCTTTCAGCGAACAATCCATTAGTCGGTGTGCTAGTCTGGCGGACTAAGAATGACGCATGCTCTGAAGCAAGTACGAGAAGGAAGCTATTGGCTACTGGCTATTGAACTTCCTTTTTCTAGTCCCGTCGTACGTGCTGTAGGTCATCGCGTAAGAAATCGCCGGAATTTCGGAGCGTCTGTGTGTGGCCAAGTCCGTTCGCTATGAAGTCCGGCGGATTGTTTGCCGGACCAATACCGCCGGACAATTCGATCGTGTGTACGCGGCATAAGAGTACCTGAATTTCCTTTCCAACCCTCTGATCCCAAGTTGAAAGACTGTTCAATTGTCTGAGTTTTGCAAATAAAATCCATTCAAGTGGATCTATTTTCAGTCTCAAGTTACTGGGCCATCTACCACGGGACATACCCTAGACGTGCAACAAGGAGAACGGAAGGTAACGGTAAGCCCAAAAATAGCCAGCAGCTCCTTCGGGGGTTAGGGCTACACACAGTTGTCTCCAGAGCAAGCGTCCCCACTGTAAGATTTTCCATTGCCTCTTGTTTATGTGACAACTCAAACATTTTTGATTTCCTATCACTTTTTGTCTTGGTTACAAGACAGCCAGGAGATGGTGGATTTTGCAAGCAAGGGACACACAGGAATACTTTTCTACTCCAGCTAAGAGGAAATACATATTTATAACCTACAACACTGTATAATTTCATGCACTCTGCTGGAAGACAAACGCTAACAATGTCCTAAAGCATTTGTTAAAGCGGAGGTCCACCCTAAAATGGACCTCCGCTCATCGGAATCCCCCCCCCCCGCTCCGGCGCCACAATCGGCACCTTTCAGGGGGGAGGGGGGTGCAGTTACCTGGATAATCCAGGTAACTGCACCCACTTCCGGGCTAGCTCTCTGCGGAACGAGCGTAGGTTACGCCCCCGTTCCGCAAGCGCCCGCCCCCTTCAGCAAGTGCCCCGCTGCCTGCTGGGAAACACACAGCTCCCAGAGGCAGCGGGGACCGTCCGGATTGCGCTGCGCGGCTCGCGCATGCGCAGTAGGGAACCGGGAAATGAAGCCGAAAAGCTCCATTTCCTGATTCCCATACCCAAGATGGCGGCGGGACCCGGCAGCCGAGCGAGCGATCGGCTTCGGGTACCGACATCGCGGGCGCGCTGGACAGGTAAGTGTCACTATTTAAAAGTCAGCAGCTGCAGTATTTGTAGCTGCTGGCTTTTAAAAAAAAAAAAAAAAACGCGGAGTCCCGGTGGACTCCCGCTTTAACCTAAAAAAAATAAAAAATAAAGATCCTGTTCTTTTAAAGCATGTTATATAGCACAGTGCTTGTGCTGTGTCATTTGCCCCCCTGTAACACCTGAAATACTTGACTGATCCTGCCTGGCTTTACCCTCCCCCTGGTAAACTGACCACAGTATATCACAGCTGCTGAGCCCTGACACTGTGGTCAGAGCCCATGCCTCCGTCATCCGCTCTCTCCTCTGTCCTCCTCTGTGCTCTCCTCCATCCTCTTCCCCCTCCCTGCCTGTCAGCTCTATGTCCGTGCCGCTCTGCTCCCCGCCCCTTCCCTTCCATCTGCTGAAATTACACACATTTTTACACCATATTTTCTGTTTAATCATGTAATGTGTCCCTGTGTGTGTGCCTTATAAAATAATGCAGCTATATCCCTGTATAGACAGCGCCGATCGGCGATCAAGTGACCCGTCTGCTCTCTCCTCCTCTACTCCTAGCTGACATCAATGGGGATCCTCGGCCCCGCCTGCTGCAGCTGTCAGGCCAAGAGAGGAGAGAGGTGGCGGGTCATGTGAGTGTCAATCAGAGCTTTGAAAACAGGTATATAGCTGCATTATTTTTATAAGGCACAGACAAAGGGGTGCATTATATGTTTAAACAGAGAGGATGGTGTAAAGTATACTTAGTGGGTTAACAACCACTTTAAAGTTTTTTTAAAGGAAAATGGCTCAGTTGCCCCCTGCTCCAGCCTTGCTGGCTGTGATTGACAGGAGCAGAAGCCAATCACTAGGGAGAGACCTGGGAGAGCCTCAGGTCTCTTATGCCCTGAAAACACGGTCGGACTTTCCGACGGAAAATGTGCGATCGGATCGTGTTGTCTGAAAATCCTATAGTGTGTGGGCTCCATCAGACCATTTCCGTCAGAATTTCCGACACACAAAGTTTGAGAGCTGGATCTAAAATTTTCCGACAACAAAATCCGATCGTTTAAATTCCGATCGTGTGTAGACAATTCCAACGGATGAAGTGCCACGCATGATCAGAATAAATTATGAGACGAAAACTATTGGCTACTGGCCCGTTTATAGTCCCATGGTACGTGTTCTACATCACCGCGTTCAGAACCATTGGATTTTCCAACAAATTTGTGCGACTGTGTGTATGCTAGACAAGTTTGGGCCAAAATCGGTCGGAGAAAAATCTGACAGATTTTGTCGTCGGAATGTCCGACCGTGTGTACAGGGCAATACACATCACTGGATTGAGAATGGGCTTAGGTAAGTATAGGGGGGCTGAGCTACACACTGAAGGTTTTTTACCTTCATGCATAGAATGCATGAAAGTAAAAAAAAACTTGAGTCTTTACAGCCACTTTAAGCAAGGCATAGATGGATTGAAATTTGACCGGTTCAGCAGGGACTGAGTTTTGACCTGTGTGTGGCTCTCCCTGTTCGACACAATCTGCATTAGATTGACTTCTGTCGAATAACACGTTGGTTAACTTTTGTCAATCGGCGATTACACTGATCACTGTCTCAGCAAAGGGGATTCCTCCATCCACCTTGCTTGTGTGGATTGTGGAATTTTTTTTCGTTCGGTGGTAAACATATATAGCACCATGGGGTTTAGTCAGGGAGCTCCTCACAAATTTACTTCCCAAGAGTAGTCATCTTGGTCGATTGATAGAGATCTATTGAATTCTCCCTAAGTTTGCACTTTTCTCTTCTACCACTATGTGGCTGGGAACTTGGTGGTACTAGATATGAGAAGGGCAACCCAAGGGTCAGTTATGGGTATATGGGGTATCTCAGCCAATTGACAGGGGTTTTCTTGAAACCCTTGGCCTGCTGGGAGAACCTATATATTCGGATGAGGTCAGGTGATTGGTGTTCTGTGCCACCTGTACAGTTGTCTGGGTGGACGTGTGTTGTACGCCCCAGGCTGCTAGGCCAGAGATTGGGCCTATCCCGGGGGCATCTGGCTGCCAGGCTGTGTGAGGGCCTATCCAAAAGTAAGAGGGCAGCACAGTGTTGGGACTGTGGCTTGCAGTCCAACCGAAAGTAACGTTTCTGTCGGCCGGAGAACCTGTCCATGGTTGGAGGTAGAAGGGAACTTGTCACCACAAAGGGACTAACCACCTTTTCCAGGGACCACAGTGAGTAACTGAAGAAAGTAATATAACTAAATTCTCACCAAAAGGGCACGGTGGAGAATCCGGAAACTTTAGGCGGTGATCAAGTCAAGAACCCAACCTGTGGAGGCGACGCTTGCAAGGCAGCCTTGTGAGTCAAGCCAGCGAGCTTACCGGTTAGCAGGGGTGAACCTTGAAAAGTATCTGGAATGCCAAGCTAGGGACCCAGGAGGGAAGCGCGGGTGACTCTTAAGGGAGATACCACCGCCAACCTTGGAGGAGCTCATGGGATTCGGAGTCAATGAATCAGTGGGCCTAGTGAGAGACCGAGAGCTCCGTGTTGAACTACAAGAGGCAGTTGTAGTGGAGTTGAAAGAACTGTTACGTTTGAGTTAGGAACTGTTAAAAGACTGTTGCCATAGGAGACAGCATTGCTGCATGTGGAGATGTGGCTCCTTGCTGGGGCCTTTCCCTGCACAACTGTCCTCCTATTGAAGTCTCAGAGTCTGCCAATTGAATCTATAACTACTTAAGGGTGTCCTGGCCCTAACCTTCTTTCCCCCAAAAATACAAAAAGGACTGTCAAAAGAAATACAACCTCTTTTACATCTAAGAAGTGTCTGGCACCCAATGACTTTAACCATCTTTGTGCCCACTATGCCTCAGAACCCACTACATATTGAAGGATGTCAGCTATCTTTGGCCTTGGAGGTTCTATGTAGACTGGACAAGGCCGGAGACCTTGCTACACATAGTTAACAATAACAAGCATTGAATTAAACATTGAATTTAGATTAAGAACACTCTAGTTTAACTCTGGGACTGGCTGAATTTTGATCCATCTATGGGCACCCTGGTTGTACAGAAGTCAATCTCTCATTCAATTTCTGTACAACCAGCCTGTCGGGTTTGTTTTGCTTGATCAGTGCCAACGGTTATAGCTGGCTTATTCTGACAGAGGGGAATTCTCTCCACTGCCAGAATACAATAGCTCCACCGGAATGTATTGATTCAAATATTAGACGTGTTGAGTCCCCATCTAAAGTAAATAGCCATTTACAGTCAACACCACACCACACAACTGTCTGATAATGCTCTGCAACCATACACACTGAAATGCCATCATATGAATAGACTAGGATGTGGGGACTTGTAGTTTCCAACAATGTATGAGTATCATGATTGGCCCCTTTCACACATGCGGACCGTTCAGATCCGTCTGTCAGTTTTTTCAGGCGGATCTTGATGGTCGCTCCATACAGCTCTATGGAGCGTCGGATGTCAGTGATGACATGTCCGCTGACATCCGATCCGCTCCGATCCGATCCACTCCGCAAAATCGGATGGATGTCCTATTTTCCATCCATCTGGCGGACTGGATCAGATCAAAGCGGGCAGGCGGTCCATAATCAGCCGATCCCCCCATAGAGGAGAGCGGACTCTCTGACAGGTCCGTCCCTGCACAGAGTGCAGAGACGGACTTGTCACCTGCGGGATCAGCGGGGATCAACTGAGCGATCCCCGCTGAGCAAGCGGAGTAGTAAAAACGGACAGCCCCGTGTTACTAAAGCCTGTTTTTTTTGTTTTTTTTTGTTTTTTTATTAAAATAAAAAATATGTCTATACTTACCTGCTCTGTGCAATGGTTTTGCACAGAGCAGCCTCCATCCTCTTTTTCTGGGGTCCCTTGCTGGTGGTGCTCCAGTCCCCTCCCCTTCAGTAGGTGTCGCCACGTAAAGTCGCTTTCCATGGGGGCATCTGTACGTGCTCGCTCCCATGTCCGCCCTGCCCCTCTTGCCCGCTCCTGTGTTATCTGATTTGATTTACAGCAGCGGGAGGTAATCGCTCTCGCTGCTATTAATCTGTCCAATGAGAAGAGACACAGCAGCTGGAGCCGCAGCGTTCGTGCACATTGCTGGATCGGATGGGCTTAGGTAAGGAAAAGGGGGTCTGGGGGGGCAGCTGCATCATAAAAGGCTTTTCACCTTAGGGCCAGTTCACACCAGATGCAGTTCCATTTTTTCTGCACCAATACAGTCAGTTCCGGTCAGTTTCTGCACCAGAATACATGGTGAGTGAATACATGGAAAACACTGTGCATGCATTTTTAGTGCAGAAGAAAAGCGCACGGAACTGCATCTGGTGTGAACTGGCCCTAAAGGAATTGTTAAGAGATGACACACACACACAAATAAGCAAAAAAGATATATTTATGGTCAAAATATAAAAATTCGATATTTATTTCCACAAGTATTTCAATTATTTTTATTTCTAAACTTCTCCTCCTACTGTAAAAAATCTTGAAGTTTTGTAAACTTACTTTGTGAAGATCCCCACACATTTACTTCCTTGAATTCTATGACACGTATTCATTATGCCCTGGGGGTAGGCACTGCTGTGTCACACATTTCACAGAGCCTGCCTTCTGAACAACAGATATGCTGAGAGGAGGGGTTTCAGGAGGCGGAGTCAGTACAGGAATCACAACTTGCAGACAGCAAGGTACCATGGGAAATGTAGTCCTTAGGCTTCATTTACACTGCTGCTGGTAAACGGACATTTAGAAGCAGTTGGGCATTTTTTTCCGCTGCCCTTGAACTCTCCTCTATGTTATCTTATCAGTACATGTACACAGCACAGGGTCGTTTATAGTTGTTTCTAGGCAGTTGAGGTTAGAAGCATTTTTTGGAAAGCAAAAAAATGCGTTCAGGACGGATGTTCAGAGGCGTTTGAAATGCCAAATGCCTATAACAGCATGTAAAGGCGGTAGCTTGCGTTAATCCACATTTTGTTGATGGCATTTTAAATTTTTGACTATTTAAAAAAAAAAAACACTTCTAAAAGCAAACATGGCTAAATGGATGTTTTTAAACGTTGGTAACTATGGGGGTTATTTATGAAAGGAAAATCCACCTTGCACTGCAAGCGCACTTGGACATGCAGTCGCTGTACATCCGAGAGGGACATGCAAGGAAAATAATTTTTTTTTGCTTGCACATGATTGGATGATAAAATCAGCAGAGCTTCCACTCATTTCAGATCTACCCCTTAGATTTAGAGCGACTGCACTTCCAACTGCACTTGCAGTCAGGGTAGCTATCAGAAATTTTGGGGCCCCTTACATAGCTTTAGGACTGGGCCCCCCCGAGCCTGACCACCAACATTCCCCAGGGTCCACACTGGTCGTTTCACCGAATCCACTGTGAATGGAGAGGAATATAATTTACAGCTTTCCAATACTTAGATGTGGTGGCTGCATTCGTTTTTGTTTTTATGCTTTTTATTTTCTGTTTTCCCATGGTGATCTGTTCAGTAACACAACTCCTGTATTAGAGTGCCCCCCACTCTGGATGAAGGAGCAACAGAGACACCTTTGGGCAGCAGTCTGAGGGGAAGGGAGTTGGGGGGTGTTAGTTGTACTAGCAGATTTAGGTTAACTAAACAAATTGTAGCCATTCTCCAGCTCACACTTTATAATCAGTTACAGTAAACATTTTTTATCCCTTTTGGGCAAAAGGTGTTTTATGAATAAATGGAAACTGATCATTGTAAGCACCTCTGCCAGTGTTAAATGGTTTGTCTCCAAGACAGCTCGGTCTTTTGAAAAACAACAGACTTACTAACAGGATCACCAGGTTAAAATAAAAGAAAGAAAACCTAAAAAAGAAAACAAATGCAGCCTCCGCATTAAATAATTGGTAAGCTGCAATGTAATAAATGTTTGCTTTGGGGTTTAATACCACTTTAAGTGGATTAAGTTAATAAAGTCATTCTGTTATACTATTATACATCACATCTATGGGTAGATGATGGGAGTTTAATAAACACTGTGGGGTAAAGCTATTTCCAGTGCTGGCAGGGAGAGGGGAAAGAAGGGGGGGGGGGGGCAGGGAGAGAGATGTGGCAGAGAGAGAGCGAGGGGGAGAGAAGGAGGGGGAAAGGAGGAGGAGGGAGAGCGAGGGGGGAGAGAAGGAGGGGGAGGGAGAGTCAGAGGGGGGAGAGAAGGAGGGGAGGGAGAGAGCGAGGGAGGAGAGAAGGAGGGGGAGAAGGAGGGGGAGGGAGAGAGAGGGGGCAGGGAGAGAGAGAGGGGGAGGGAGAAGTGGAGAGAGGGGGGGCAGGGAGAGAACGAGAGGGAGAGAAGGAGGGAGGAGAAAAGTAGGAGGGGGGATAAGGAGGGCAGGACCCTCTTCGGCTGGAAGTCAAAGCCGGCCGGCAGGTCCAAGCTGTCTGGCGGGGACTTAGCCATTTCTCTCGACGCGCGGCTGGAACTCAGAGCCGTCCGGCTGGTCCAAGCTGACCAGTGGGGACTAAGAAGAAGAGAAGGAGGGGGGAGGGAGAGAGCGAGGTGGAGAGAAGGTGGGGGAGAGAAAGAGGGGGGAGATGGAGGGGGCAGGAAGAGAGAGAGGGCAGGGAGAGAGCAAGGGGGAGAGAAGGAGGGGGGAGGGAGAGAGAGGGGGCAGGCAGAGAACGAGGGGGAGCGAAGTAGGAGGGGAGATAAGGAGGGCGGGACCCTCCGCGGCTGGAAGTCAAAGCTGGCCGGCAGGTCCAAGCTGTTCAGCGGGGACTTAGAAGAAGAGAAGAAGGGGGGGAGGGAGAGAGCGAGGGGGAGAGAAGGAGGGGGGTGAGGGGGGGAGAGAAGGAGGGGGAGATGGAGGGGACGGAAGAAGGAGAAGGGAGGGAGAGAGAGGGGGCAGGCAGAGAATGAGGGGGAGAGAAGGCGGGGGGAGTGAAAGAGGAGGGGAGATAAGGATGGGAGAGAAGGAGGGGGGAGGAAGAGAGTGAGGGGGGAAGGAAAGAGGGGGAGATGGAGGGGGGGAATAAGAAGAGGGGGAGATGGAGGGGGGAGAGAGGGGGCAGGGAGAGAGCAAGGGGGGAGAGGAGGAGGGTCTGGTCACAGTGCTCGCTTACTTGAATGGTCTCCGGGGGGCTCTCAGTCAGTGACTTCTTTCAATGTGGCTGTTGGCTCCTTAAACCTCCCGCTCCCACATCCTCTTCACAGACACAGCACCACACAGGCAGGGAGAGGGGTGGGACACAGGATGTGTGTGAAGCTCAGGCATGCTGGAGGGGACAGAGCAGCATGGGGATCCTCTCCTTCCAGGACAACTACACCTCATGAGCTGCTTTTCACTGCACACTGAGCCCAGGGATTGTCAGAAGGACAGAGCGGTTCAGCTGCCATCAAAGGAGGAGGAGAGGAGCATGTGGATTGAACCACGAGTTTTCCGGGGGGGGAGCACATCAACTGACTGACCCCTGGAGCACATCAACTGACAATCCCCCCACATCACTGGCTGGCAGTTAGGTGCAAGTGCAGCAGGCGGCACCAACGGGAGTCGGGACTTGTGTAGGGGGAGGAAAAGAGCAAAGGGGAGATGCCAACTTGGAGCCCAGTGTCCTGAAGGACCGGGCCCCTCAGGATGCTCGGGCCCCTTACACTTGTATGGGCTGTACCCCCCTGACTGCTTGCAGTGCAAAGTGGATTTGCGTTTCGTAAATAACCCCCTATGTGTCAAGTTAAATCGTTCAGGGGAGGTTGTAAAACGGCCCGCGTACATTAAGCGTTAGAAATTGAAATGAAATAGCAGAGGAGAAGCTGCAAAGAGTTCAGGGAATCCAGGAAATTGTGGAAAGAGATGGCCAAATATAACTATTGTTTGCAATGTTATTGCAATTCTGATGTTATAAAATGAAAGTGTATGCTCACATCATAGACCCCCTTAAAGTGGACCTAAAGATCCGCTATGATACACTGTGCATGTAGGCATTTTTTTGCAGAAGAGACATGCATTGTCTCTTCTACAATAATGCCGCGTACACACGACCGGACTTTTCGAGAGACTAGGTCCGACGGACTTTCGGCGGAGTTCCGACAGACTTTCCGAATGAACGGACTTGGCCACCCACAATCACACCAAAGTCCGACGGATTCGAACGTGATGATGTAGGACCGGACTAGAATAAGGAAGTTCATAGCCAGTAGCCAATAGCTGCCCTAGTTTTTGTCCGTCGGACTAGCATACACACGAACGGATTTCTCGGTCCAGCAGAGTTCCGGTGGGAAAATTTAAAACATGTTCTATTTCTAAAGTCCGCCAGATTTTTGGCAAGCAAAGGTCCAATGGAGCCCACACACGCGAATCCGTCGGATCTTTGCTGTCAAAAAGTCCAGTCGTGTGTACGTGGCATTAAACATACTTACCTGCTCGCTCACAGCAATCCCTGCAATGTAAACTGAGCTGCACATAAGCTCAGCTCAGCTTACAGCAGCCGGGCCAATCCTGTGTGCCAGGATGACTTGTGTGACATCATCTCACACCGGCTAAGGAAAATGGCTGAAACCCGTCAAGGACAAGATGGCGGCACCAGCGAATAAGTGTTGCAAAGTTAAGCTTCAAAGTGGTTGTAAAGGCTGAAGGTTTTTTTACCTTCATGCAATCTCTCCTGGGTCTCTCCATCCTGATTGTCTGAGATGCAGCAGTCAATCACAGCTAGTGAGGCGGGAGCAGAGACAGGGGTTAGCCGCGCTCTTTGTGTCTTATGGACGTGAGCATGCACGAAAGCCCCCATAGCAAGCAGGGCCAATAAGCTTTTATTATACATTTGTCACCTACCAGAAAAAAGGCTAACAGCTAAGTACAATAACATAAATAACAGCAGCCATACGGAGGGGGGGAGGGGCGGGGGCGGGGTTGGGTGTCTCATATGGGACCAGAGACCACCTTACATCAGGGTTCCCTTTTACATCAGGGTCCACAGAGTTCCCCTTTACATCAGGGTCCGCAGAGTTCCCTTTTACATCAGGGTCTGCAGTGTTCCCCTTTACATCAGGGTCCATAGAGTTCCCCTTTACATCAGGGTCTGCAGAGCTCCCCTTTACATCAGTGTCCGCAGTGTTCCCCTTTACATCAGGGTCTGCAGAGTTCCTCTTTACATCAGGGTCCGCAAAATTCCCCTTTACATCAGGGTCCGCAGTGTTCCCTCTTACATAAGAGTTTCCCATCAGAAGCTCTGGTGACCACACCCCCCCCCCTCTCACATCTCTGGGGAGGGGGTGACTGAATAAGCTCTTCCATCCCACTCACGTCCTAGCCGGTGCTGGCTCTTCCAGTGGCTGAGTGAGCTCCTCCATCCCACTCACATCCTAGCCGGTGCTGGCTCTTCCAGTGGCTGAGTGAGCTCCTCTATCCCACTTACATCCTAGCCAGTGTGGCTCTTCCGGTGACTGATTGAGCTCCTCTATCCCGCTTACATCCTAGCCGGTGCTGGCTCTTCCGGTGGTTGAGTAAGCTTCTCCAGAGCCGAGCAGCTGTCAGTGTGCCTGAACTGTCGCTTCCTTCCTGGGAGCTCATACACGATCGGCTCATGTTGCATCTTTGTGAAAGTCGGAGAGATCTCATCGCTCAGTGAGTTCACAGAGGCTCTTATGGATGACAATTCTTAGGAGGGCTGGATTAACATAGGGGCTATTGGAGCTGCAGCTCCAGGCCCCTACCTTAATATAGGCCCAGCCACCCAAAAAGGACATGGAACGCAATGGGCCAACGGGAAGAGATCTCCCCTGACGGGCCCTGCATTCCAGATGCACCGCCTGGGCAGGGTGGAGGGATTGATAATAAGCACTGCATGAGCAGTCCTAACAGAAGCCTGGGGCACGCCAATGCAGGGCTCTTACAGAAGTCTGGAGCTTCCATAGTGTTAGGCCTGCGCAGCTGCACTCTTTCAGCTCAGAGTGCATGCCAATGCACGGCCCTTACAGAAACTTGGCAAATCAAATGCCAGGCTTCCCTAGTGTTATGCCTCTTGGAAAGCAGAAGGGTGCCCAGTAAAAGGTCCACCAAAATCCTCAGCACCAAGCACATGATGCTCTTAATCCGGCCCTGATCCTTAGTCACGCATCGGTGTATGAGTGCAACTGTCATTATTTTTATTCCAATTAATAAAGGTTACTGCAGCAGGGCCTGTGTTTGTGTTTTGTTGAGGGAATTGTCAGCAGGGCCGGATTTCCCAATAGGCATTCAGCCCCATCACTTGAGATCCGGGAAAGAGAGGTGCTAACTAACGGGGGCCCCTCTAGGAAGGACGCCTGTAAGCACATGCCTATAGTGCAAGGATATGCAATTAGCGGACCTCCAGCTGTTGCAAAACTACAAGTCCCATCATGCCTCTGCCTTTGGGAGTCATGCTTGTGGCTGTCAGAGTCTTTCTATGCCTCATGAGACTTGTAGTTCTGCAACAGCTGGAGGTCCGCTAATTGCATATCTCTGCTATAGTGCATATCGGGAAATCCGATGGATGCAGGCCGCAAGCTGAATACTGACAGTGGGCCGAACCTGATGAGGATACTGAGAGACTAGTTCCCCATCAGATCCACCTTCCTTGTGAAAGAAAGTGGACGGCAATGGGAGGATTCCATAGCTGCTATTCAGACCACTAGCGACTATAAAATCTGCCCACTGCTGTCCACTGGCAAGGCAGATATGATTGGGAACTTGTCTCTTAGAGCCCCATCAGACACTGCCCACTCAACAACTCAAAAAAATGCTAACAGATAAGTGTATTAATATAAATTCTTGGCTAGAGATACATGAGTGACTGATAATATATGAACATTAGAGAACATTCTCCCAATTGAGACATTTGAGGTTGGATTGCAAAATATTCATATCCACGACCTTGGCTGATGCTCCCTGGCCAAGCCAAGCAAAAGTGTTTGTGATAGAGGGGTCAATGTCAGGGAGCCCCCAAACATGAGACAACCCATAAAAACACAATAAAGTCCTAGTGCAGGGCTACTACAGGATTTCTCTGACTGTTGCGTGCTGAATTTAGGAAGGCATTTCTAGGACACAGAGGTTTAGGAAAGGTCCATCTCATTCGGCTCCTCTTTGCGGCTTACTTCAGACAGGTATATGTATATACAGACTGTTCCAAACAGCCTTTTGTTTGCTTTTAAAATAAAGCCTTTAGACATCTCTATTTCCAATTCATGCGAATCACGTAAACACCAAAAGCCACAAGATTTAGCCAGACGCAAGCCTGGCGTTCGCTGCGGGCCGCAGGGATCGACCTTTGTCCTCGTTGCACCTTTTCAGTACTTTGATGTTCTCTAATGATTTTTAAACCATACAAATGTCTTTCTTTCCGACAGAGATTATGTTACAGATCATTCACAGCCTCTACCCATCTAGAAACAGCTGTATGCTGCATTATGACATCTTTATATACTGCGTGCTGTTGTGAAGAATAGAGAATCGTCAAACGCATAACAAAAGGAAAACAATGCCATGCATTCAGAACATTGAATTCACTACATAATTTTATATTATTATTGTAACATTTACCTTAAAAAGAAATTTCAATGTCTAATAATTCACTTCTTTACTACTTTTATATAAAATTCTGTCTCCAGTGTTCATCTGTATATCAGAGGAAAGTGGAAAAATAGCACTTGGTCTGAAAGATTATATTGGTATTGCTATCTTAATGTTGATGTAAGGAATCTGGTTCCCAGGCAGGAGGCTTCTACACCCCGGAGGATCTCCACGGTCTCCTTGGTTGGTAAATAATGTAAAATAAATGAAAATTTCTACTGCTAAGAGGTCTAGATAGAACTTTATTCCAATAAAAGTCAGGGGGACTTTTAAGAGTAGCCAACTTTCCAAAAACACCCCCTTCATCAAGGCTTGATTAAAAACAATGTGAATGGGCTAGAAGTAAGCTTGACCTTTAGAGCTCTTTCACACAAGTAATGAATTTTAAAGCAGCCTTTAAGGCATCTATCGTTACATAGTTAGTCAGTCAGGTTGAAAAGGGACACAAGTCCATCTAGTTCAACCAAAAAATAATAAAAATAACAACCATACAATCCCATATACACAATCCTATACCCATAGTTGATCCAGAGGAAGGTGAAAATCCCCAGCAAAGCATGATCCAGTTTGCTACAGCAGGGGAAAAAATTCCTTCCTGATCCCCCGAGAGGCAATTGGATATTCCCTGGATCAACCTTACCTATAAATGTTAATACCCAGTTATAATATGTACATTTAGAAAATAATCCAGGCCTTTTTTAACCACTTGCTTACTGGGCGCTTAAACCCCCCCTCCTATTCAGACCAATTTTCAACTTTCAGCGCTGTCGCACTTTGAATGACAATTGCGCGGTCATACAACACTGTACCCAAATTAAATTTTTATCATTTTTTTCCCCCAAATAGAGCTTTCTTTTGGTAGTATTTGATCACCTGTGCGATTTTTATTATTTTTTTCTTATTTTGTTTTAATATAACGGGTCATTTTTGTCTGTCATTGATGTACGCTGATGAGGCGGCACTGATGGGCACCGATAGGTGGCAGTGATGGGCACTGATGGGTGGCAGTGATGGGCATTGATCGGTAATACTGATAGGCAGCACTTCTAGGTGGCACTGATTGACACCACTGGTGGGCATTCATAGGTGGCACTTGTGGGCATCGTTAGGTGGCACTTGTGGGCATTGATAGGTGGCACTTGTGGGCACTGTTAGATAAATGAGGCATAATCATACAGTCACCCAGCATGCCTGGAGGTACCTGTCTCTGCCAATGGCCAGGGCTGTAACTATACCTATGCTCCCATTTGTCAGATTTCCTCCCACTATCCAATATGTCTTGTCCTATTGGACCAATGCGAAACAGGCAGACAACATGATCAGCACCCGAGCACAATGAGCAGACCCTATCAATTGATCACTGCTCCCTGGTAGGCAGAGATCACCTAAATGTACCTAATAACCTCCCTGGTATGCAGGAAAACCCCAAACTATGCTCTCTCTTTAGCACCTACCTAAGAGGGTGCTATACTAATGATTTGTACAGGGGCAAAATACTCTCTCTCTCTCTCCAGTCCACACCTCTTTAAGAAAGGTATTTGCTCCCTTTGGAGACCGCAGATTGGCATTGCATGCTATTATTAAGCTTATGATCTACCAAAACCCCCAGATCCTTCTCCACTATTGATCCCCCCAGTTGTACTCCACCTAGTATGTATGATGCATGCATATTCTTAGCCCCCAAGTGCATAACTTTTAATTTATCAACAATAAATCTCATCTGCCACATTGTCACCCAATTAGACAGTGCATTGAGGTCGGCTTGCAAATTGGAGACATCCTGTAAGGACAGGCATGTATTGGCCATCGGGACTACTGGGAGTTTCCTGGTGGGCCGATGGCTCAGTGGGCCACTCTGATGTAAGGGGGCTGCTGAAGGGGGCTCTGATGTAAGGGGCTGCTGATGGGACACTCTGATGGAAGGGGGTGCTGATGGGACACTCTGATGTAAGGGGGCTGCTCATGGAACACTCTGATGTAAGGGGGTGCTGATGGAACACTCTGATGTAAGGGGGCTGGTAATGGAACACTCTGATGTAAGGTGGTGCTGATGGGACACTCTGTTGTAAGGGGGCTGGTGATGGGACACTCTGATGTAAGGAGGTGCTGATGGGACACTCTGATGTAAGGGGGTGCTGATGGAACACTCTGATGTAAGGGGGCTGCTCATGGGACACTCTGATGTAAGGGGGTGCTGATGGAACACTCTGATGTAAGGGGGCTGGTAATGGAACACTCTGATGTAAGGTGGTGCTGATGGGACACTCTGTTGTAAGGGGGCTGGTGATGGGACACTCTGATGTAAGTGGGTGCTAATGGGACACTCAAAATGTAAGTGGGCCGGTCTGGATGAAGTCCAGGGCCAAATTTCTGTCCCAGTCCAGCCCTGTGTAAAGATGTTATTCCACTGCATAGCTTAGTGTCATCTGCAAAGAAAATAATGTTACTTTTAATCCCAGACCCAATACCATTTATAAAGAAATTAAAAGTAAGGGTCCCAGCACCGAACCTTGGGGTACACCACTGATAAGTTTAGACCATTCAGAGTAAGAATCATTAACCACTACTCTCTTCGGTCTTTGAGCCAGTTTTCTATCCATTTACAAATTGATCTTTCCAGGCCTGTAGACTTTACCTTACACATGAGTCGTGTGTGGGGAACTGTGTCAAACACTTTTGAAAAAAGGCAAGTATATCATGTCCACAGCCACCCCTCTGTCCAAGGTTTTGCTCACCTCTTCATAAAAAGAAATCAGGTTTGTTTGACGACTTCTGTCTTTATTGAATCCATGCTATCTATAACAGAATGATGACCGGGAAGTGGTTCTGTTATCCTGACTTGGCGTCATATGACATCCAACAGGATAACATGTCGACACGCTCCCGCGGGGCACGCAGCACAGTGATCGCGAGTGTGGTGTGTCACTCTGACTCGTCGCATCTCCGATCGTGATAAAAAGCCTCTGACAGAGGCTTCTTACCACGAGATCAGCTGTGACCAATCACAGCTGATCATCGCGAGAACCAGGAAGTGCCGGTAAACGGCATTCCTCCGTTTGCACTGACAGGGAGAGCCGATCAGCAGCTCTCCTTGTCAGAGAGGGGGGGTCTGTGCTGATAATCAGCACATTGATTATCAGCACAGCCCCATCAGATGTGCCAAACAGCTGTCAATCAGTGCCCAGCAGTGCCCTAATAATAAAGTCTGCCAGTGCCCACCACAATGTCAATCAGTGCCCATCACAGTGTCAATCAGAGCCCACCACAGTGGCAATCAGTGTCCATTACCGTGCCAATCAGTGCCCAGCATTAATACCTGTCAGTACCCGCCCAATCTGTGCTGCCCATCAGTGTCATCTATTAGTATCCATCAATGCCACCTGTCAGTGCCCATCAGTGCTGCCTGCCAGTGCCCATAAATGCTGCCTGTCAATGCCCATCAGTCCTGCATATCAGTGCCACCTATCGGTGCCCATCAGTGCTGCATATTAGTGCCCAGCAGTGCTATCTTATCAGTTCCAACTCATCAGTGCCCATCAGTGCTGCCTCATCAATGCCGACTCATCAGTGCCTGTCAGTGAAGGAGAAACCAACATTTTATAACAGAAAAAAAAAATACCACCAAAAGAAAGCTCTATTTGTGGGAAGAAAATGATAAAAATTTAGTTTGGGTACAGTGTTGTATGGCTGCGCAATTGTCATTCAAAATGCTACAGCACTGAAAGGTCAAAATTGTCCTGGCCAGGAAGGGGCGAAAATGCCTGGTATTGAAGTGGTTAATAAATTTGCCTTCTCTTTGTCACCAGTCACCCACTCCAGATTATTTTGTAAAGGGCCTAGATGCTCAGACCTGACCTTTTTACTATTAGTGTATATATATATATATATATATATATATATATATATATATATATATATATACAGAGAGAGAGAGAGAGAGAGAGTTAATGAGTGTTTTAGACACGTTGCACAGCCATTCAAGCCATGTCCGCGACACTCCCGAAACACATTTGGCACATTTCAATAGAAGTGAATGGATGCATTTTGCAAAATTCCAACACATGTCAAGCTCTGTAGGCAGCATTATTTTAACCTGGTCAGACATTGCAGTTTGTACACCTTCTTCCACATCCAATTTAACAATTGAGTAATGTTGATAGGCAATCAAGAAACTGTAAAAATGTGATCCAACCATCTATATCCAAAGCCTGTGCAAGAGTGCTAGATCTGAAGTTAATGTTGTTTCTTCCAGTGTGATTACAAGCACAGCTTTGGCAGTCACACCAGCTGCTGACAGGGCCTATGCTTGTAATCACATTGGTGTGGCTCTTCAGTTTCCATTTTTGTTACATGGGTATATCGGCCTTGACTGCTGAGATAAGCTAAATTAGGGTGGCTACAGACAGACACAACTCGTATCTTAACTGCTTACAGACCGGAAGATTTTGCTGATTAATGACCAGGCCCTTTTTTGTGATAAGGCACTGTGTCACTTTAACTGAATATTGCGCGATCATGCAACGTTGTACCCAAACAAAATTGATCTCCTTTTTTTCCCCACAAATAGAGTTTTTTTTATGGTGGTATTTGATCACCTCTGCGGTTTTTATTTTTTGTGCTATAAACAAAGAAAGAACCACAATTTTGAAAAAGAAACAATATTTTTTACTTTTTGCTATGATAAATATCCCCAAAAATGTTTAAAAAAATAATGATTTCTTCATCAGTTTAGGCCGATATATATTCTTCTACATAATTTTAGTAAAAAAAAAATCGCAATAAGCGTAAATTGATTGGATTGAGCAAAAGTTATAGTGTCTACAAACTATGGGAAAGATTTATGGCATTTTTTTTTATTAGTAATGGCAGTGATCTGTGATTTTTAGCTGTTCTGCGACATTGTGGTGGACACATCAGACACTTTTGACACATTTTTGGGACCATTGACATTTATACAGTGATCAGAGCTATAAAAATGCACTGATTACTGTGTAAATGTCACTGGCAGGGAAGGGGTTAACACTAGGGGTGATCAAGGGGTTAAATGTGTTCCCTAGTTAGTGTTTCTAACTGTATGGGGATAGGACTGACTGGGGGAGAAGACATATCGTTGTTCCTACTTAGTAGGAACAAACAATATTTCTCCTCTCCCCTGACAGAACAGGGATTTGTGTGTTTGCACACACAAATCCCCATTCTAGCTCTTGTTCCCGCAATTGCGGATGGCTGGAGGTGATCGGGCCCCCAGCCGTGCCGAGGGCACCTCCAACGGCTCTTGAAGGGGACAACTTACCCGTAGTGCGATTCACGGGAATGTGCCCCCTTGCCGACATATATCGGCGGAAGCCAGTCAGCAAGTGGTTCATTTGACCCATTTCAGAGGAAACAATTCATTTTGTCATGAGATTTTCCAACAGGCAAGAAAATTTCCAATTGGAATAATTAGCTTTTAAGGCTGTCATAGATTTATCTCCACTTTCTTTTTACAGGGGTCTGCAAGGTATCTAAATATGACTGTGCAGGACAATTGTAACCAGAGTAAAGCCAGCTACACGCTACCGATCAGCACTCTCTGCCATTGGCTGAGTGCACGGATTGGGTGTTGAATGGCTGCTGGTTTTCCAATAGGCACATCTGACACAAGCCGATCAAGAGGCCGGCTTGTGTCGGACAGACCAACATACACACAGGCCGAATGTCGGCTGTTTTTTTTTTTTAACCAGCCATTGTCTCCCAACATTCAGCCCATGTGTTCACACTATCACCGCATCCGGCTCACAGCGTCTTGGTTCATCGTTTCAGGTCCGATTACAGCCCGAATTTTGGTCTGAATTCAGACCTGAAATGGACCAAAAGACTCACAGCATTTTTGTTCAAAATGCACAGGACCCACCGGCATCCTGAAGTTGTTATTACCAACAAAGGATTTTATACAAAGTATTAATTAAATTTCAGTTAGCCATGATACAAGAGATTGTTAGAGACTGAGAACATGATACAAGAGATGGCTAGAGACTGAGGACATGATACAAGAGAGGGGTAGAGATTGAGGACATGATACAAGAGATGGTCAGAGGCTGCAGACATGATACAGGAGGTATCAGGGGCTGCAGGCATGGTACAGGAGATGGTTAGAGACTGAGGATATCATACTAAAGATGGTCAGAGACTGCAGACATGATACAAGAGATCAACGCAGCCTCATCAGTGCCCATCAAATGCAGCATCACTGTGCCCATCAATGCAGCTTTGTCGTGCCCATCAATGCAGCCTCGCCATGCTCATCAAGGCAGCCTCACCGTGCCCAACAGTGCAGCCTCGCCATGCCCATCATTGCAGCCTCACAGTGCTCATTAAATGCAACTTTACCATGCCCATCAATGCAGCCTCACTTTGCCCACCAATGCAGCCTCGCTGTGCCAAACCAATGTAGTTTATCTGAGCTCATGAATGCAGCCTCAATTTGCCTACCAATTGTAGCCTCTGTGCCCATCAATGCAGCCTCACTGTGCCCCTCAATACAACCTCACTGTGCCCATCATTGTAGCTTCATGGTGCCCATAAATCCAGCCTCACTGTGCCCACTATTGCAGCCTCTCTGTGCCCATCAATGCAGCCTCACTGTGTCCATCAACCCAGCCTCTCTGTGCCCACCAATGCAGGCTAACTTTGCCCACCATTTGCAGCCTCTCTTCCCATCAAATGCAGCATCTGTGTCCACCAATTTCAGACTCTCCGCCCACACCAATTGCAGCCTCTCTGAATGAATGAATGAATGACTTGTATAGTGCTACCTATGCAAACTGAATCGCCTCAGGGCGCTTTCTTGCCACCAGAGTCCATCTGTGGCTTTGCGTGGTCCTTTACCCCGTAAGGTCCTGACACGCTTACAAACACATACAACATTAACATACACATACACACATATTAAGGCCATTTTTTTTTTAGACAAGGTCTAATTAACCTACCAGCATGTCTTTGGAGTGTGGGAGGAAACCGGAGTATCCAGAGGAAACCCACGCAGGCACAGGGAGAACATGCAAACTCCAGGCAGATGGTGTCGTGTTCGGGATTTGAACCAGCGACCCGATTGCTGATAGGTAAAAGTGCTAACCACTACACCACTGTGCTGCCCACCAATTGCAGCCTCTGTGTCCACCAATTGCAGCCTCTGTGTCCACCAATTGCAGACTCTCTGCCCACACCAATTGTAGCCTCTCTGCACACCATTTGGAGCCTCTCTGCCCACCAACTGCAGCCTCTGTGTCCACCAACTGCAGCCTCTGTGTCCACCAATTGCAAAATCTCTGCCCACCAATTGCAGCCTCTGTACCCACTAATTGCAGCCTCATGGTCTCACCATTTTCTGGATATCAACGCTTTCCTCCCTCTGTCCTCCGGCGCTCATATAAAACGGAGCTGGGTCTGTGTGCAAGGTCCCACCCCCCTAGACCGGCTTGTGTGATAGGACGAACACTGAACCAATCTACTATCACACAAGCCGGTCTTGGGGGGCGGGACCTTGCACACAGACCCAGCGCCAAGATATATGAGCAACGGAGGACAGAGGGAGGAGAGCGCTGCAGTCACAGCTCAAGGTGGCCCCAGAGCAGGCTGCCAACCGGGAAATTTCCTGGTAGGCCAGTCCGGCCCTGGAGGAGTCTGGGGGTATATGTATTCCTTCTCCTCTGTCAAGTCCCTCATCGGCTTGTTTCCTGGTTCTCGCCCACCCGTATCCCCAACTTTTCTATTTTTCATATACATTATACTCAGGGTATACCCTCTTTTAGGCATACTGACCAACAAGACCATGGCACACCTTAGGTCATGGCAGTTAGGGTTATCACATTTCTAGTGAAGACTCTGACTACAAATGTGTGTATATGTGTATATATATATATATATATATATATATATATATATATATATATATATATATATATATATATATATATATATATATACAGTATATATTTGTTTTTTGTTTTATTTATGCAAAAAAAAAACGATTATTTTTATGTTCATTGAAGCAGCACAGTGACTTAGGCCGCGTACACACGCGCGGACTGTTGGCCCAACTTTGTCCGTCCAACAGTTTGAGCGAACAGTCCGCTCAAACTTAGCATGGACGGACATGGCCACACACGACGGACGAACAGTTTGCTGAAACCGTGCGCGATGACGTGAACGGCACGTACGACGGGACGAAAAATACGACGTCCTATACACTGCAATGCAACCTTCCGACGTGGAAATCCTTTCTGAGCATGCGCGAGACTTAGTTGGCCGAACAAGCCTACACACGAGCGAACAGTCCGCTGAAACCTTGTTTCAGCGGACAGTTTTTCGGAATTTCCGTAAGACCTTGTTCGGCCAACTGTCCGCTGAAACTGTCCGCTGAAGCCCCACACACGAGCGGACTGTCCGCCCAAACACTGTTCAGCGGACAAGGTTGGGCGAACAGTCCGCGCGTGTGTACGCGGCCTCAAAGGTTAGCACGTCTGCTGTACAGGACTGGGGTCCTTGGCTTGAATCTCAGCCAGGACCCTATCTGCATGGAGTGCTGTGTTCTCCCTGTGGGTTTCCTCCAAAGCTCCAAAGACATGCTGGTAGGTTAACTGGCCTCTGTCTAATTTAGCCACAATATGTAAGTAAGATAGGGACCTTAGATTGCGACTTTTGTTGGAAAAGACAAATCTGTAACGTGCTGCATAAATTTATGGAAATATACTGTATAAATGCCTGAAAAAATAGCATATACATTTTTCATATTTACTTGTCTACAGCCTACAGGTAATGAGTGTACATTAAAGTAAGCATGCTGGAAAGCAGGACTACTGCTCTCAAACAGTGTAGCGGTGTCTCGAGGAGCTTGGGCATTGTTGATTAGAGTACTATGCATGGAGTGTATTGGTTCACTGGAGGCCTCGACTGTTGAATTCTTTGTGAGAGCAGTGGTCTGACTCTATATGCTGCCGACAGCTTGGTATCATGTTAAGCACAAACACAATAATAAAAGAGAATATTGTATTTGCTACTTGCTATGCAGTCTGTACACAACAAGTAAAAAATGTAAAAGACTTAACTTTTCCCTCCCTAATCACCTTCTTTTTTTTTTTTTACTCTGGGGAGTAAGATGTACGCCACCCTATTTCCAATTTCAAAGATTAGGGCAACATCACAACATTTGAATTACAATTTTATGCATACTGTATATTCATCAGTAACATTTCTCTATATGTGTAAATTACCATGTAATATACATGTCAATGAACAATTTTTTTCCCCCTTTTGCCCATTGATTATACTATGTACATGTCCATTCGATAACCCTTTTGTTCTTTCTGGTGAAAATGACTTGTACAACATCTTCCTCATGATGTATGTGATGATACTGAATGTAGCTCTTGGGGAACCCCTTGTACATCTCCAGGTTTCCCCGGGGTTGATGAAATTGAAATGCCAGCTCGCATTAAAGATGATGTACATATGCAATATGTCTTGTTACCCAATGACCATTAGGGAGTGCTACCACACCAGAGGTTTGCAGGCAACAGGTGATCGGAAACACAACAGAAGGAGCCAATACCATTGTATAGAATAGGAATCTGAACAGGTGGGGGGACAGTGCATTCCGAACCAGGCATGTGTCATTCATGAACTATTGACATAGTCCTTTACCAACAGGAGCGAGAGCCATCTGCTATTTACTGAATGTCCCAATGCATGCAATGTGATGAGAAATGTGTCACAGCAGGTTGTAGAATCAACCTTCCTGAGCAAAATATTGTCAGCTCTTCTGTAAAGACAAAGGGATGAGCAATGTATAGTGTAGAAAAAAGTCTTGGTTTTCGATTTTATGAACAGTGTATCAAGAATGAAGGCTGTTCTCTACATTATATATCTACAAAGCTGTTTCCTCTTCCACAGCTGGTTGCACCTCTAGAGCGCTACATTCATTCACCCATTCAAGCCTGAACTGAACTTTTCCAGGGTCCAAGCTATGCCCCACCACTGGATTTTATTATCATAATCACATTTACTTATGGTTTTGTTTCCCACCCATCTGTCGCTCTCCAAGCGCCACTATACTTCTTCCCTCTCTTCCCTGACCAATAGGGAGCTTGTGAAGCAGAAGAAAGAGGGCCAAACTTAAGTTTTAGATTAAGTGGGCGCTTGCCTGGTGTGACTAAGCAGCTACTGTCAGGCCTGTTTGTTTTTCCTGTTTTTCTTAGTACCAGTTTTCAGTGGGACTAATGTGCCACAACCGTGAACAAAGCAATTGGCTCGCGTTACATCTCTATTGACTTGAACGGCCAAATGCGACAGGCAGTGTCACCTGGCAACTTGATTTGCCATGTTAAATTTTCAAAGTATTATGGTCACCATCTAGATTTTTTTTTGCCTGGTGAGTGGTTAGGGGTGGTAAAATTGTGGCTCAACTGCCTCCCTTGTGAAAGAAGGGTTGTCCATACCTCTCAATTTAATAATCTTTTTTCACATGCAGTTTTCACATGCAGAGTTCACTTCAATTAAATCTGCTTGACCATATTTTAATCATATACTTTAGAATGGTCCTTACACTTGTGGTCATTGGGAAGAATTACCTCCTTACAGATAGTTAGAAAGATCAATGGTGTCAGTGGGAACTTATCTGAGAGGCAGAAATTGCCCAATGCTGAAGGAACCCCTAGCAACCTCTGGAGGAACCCTAGGGTTCCACGGAAGCCTAGTTGGGACTCATTGCTTTAGATTATTCAAACAAAAGAAGTCGCTGCTCCAGGTGAGACAGGAAGCCTAATGATATCACAGGTGCCCGCCTCGGCTCGCCTCCACATAGGATAAACACTGAAGAAATGGCTGCACTCCAAGATCCATCAAAATTCTTATTTAATAACGAACACCCCAAGTGTTACAGATAGTTCAAATGGTAGAGTTGTTTCACACACTAACAGGTGTACTTATTCATTACAAAGATAAATCAGCATTTTTCTCCTTATAAACCTATTCAACATAGCAACAGGTGATAGACTGTATTTATTGGCATATAACACTCATTTTTTCACCCTGAAAATCGGGTGCAAATAGTGTTTGTGTGTTATATACACCGATACTGCAATTTGGGCCACCTAGGGGGGAACGGGGAAGGGGGCGGGACGAGCACCATCAGATTACATACAGCAAGAATCTCCTGTTTACTCAGTAGCTTCTGTAATAAGAAATCCCATCTCCTGGGCCAGCATTGGACCACTTTTCTGTCTATCATAGAAGCCGGTCCAGGAGGCTTCTACGCGGCAGTTGAGTAAGTAGGAGATTCTCGATGTATGTAATCTGAAATGTAATCCCACCCCCCTCCCTGTCCCCTCCAAGGCAGCAGTAATCTGATGTGAGGCTGCAGATGGGCATTGATCAGGCTCCATTCATGGCAATGGTGAGGCTGCATATGGGCATTGATCAAGCAGCATTAATGGGCAATTGTGAGGCTGTAGATGGGCATTGATGGGCAATTGAGAGACTGCAGATGGGCATTGATCAGGCTGCATTAATGGGCAATTGTGAGGCTGCAGATAGCATTGATCAGGCTGCAGATGGGCAATGGTGAGGCTGCATTGATGGGCACTGACACTTATTTTGCTTCAAAGTTATTTTTTTTAAATGTACGTTTTTTTCCTGAAACTTCCCTTCTAAAATGAAGGTGTGTGTTATACGCCTGTGCGTGTTATATGCCGATAAATACGGTAGATCATCAAATTTCAGACTTCTTTCTAGCCACATGTGATTCACATAGACATTAGTGAGAAAGAAAAAACATAGACATATACACTTGCACATATTTGGATATCCATTCATAAATAAATGGTAGTAGTGAGGATATGCCATGTGCTATGAAAAAAATTGAATTTATAAAATATGTGTACAAAAATATATATACTTTAGATTAAATAGATCAAGATTGTGACAAAGTATCTTTTATTACAAGTCCAACTCCAGTGTTGATACATTTTAATTTGATTATTCAGATGAATTTTGAAGATGATTTTAATAAACTTCTGGTTGGCGTGCTTTAAAAACTTGGCTGCCATAAAAGCCAAGAATTTTGGATTCCCTATCTGTATACTTATTGTGTATCAAGAAGAAAAGATATGGGATGAATATGACAATTCTGGTCCAGGCTTTTCTCCTGTCACTAAAATCAAGAGCTTATCTAAAAAAAATAAACTAAGGCAGTCAATTCTTGCAATAGCAATTGCACAGTTGATGTTAAACCATAAGACCAATGCCCAGTGGCTGCTGATGGCCAAATTAGTGGGAAAGAGAAGAGGAGAGAAGGAATGTGGTCACCTGGGGTATATACTGCTGAAAATGCTATTACTGAACATTAATGTGGAACTTCACTTGTTTTGTTTTGTTCTGGACAGAGTGTGGAAAGAGTAACACATAACCTCTAGGGTAATTTCCCCTAATTACCTGTGTTGTCATCAAGACAGGAATTAAGCAGAATCTCATGGCTGGGGACACAGATAGAATGAAAGATTTTATTTTATGTTTTATGTAGCACCGTCTAGTGTGTGCAAGAAGTTAGTTGGTTTTGTTAGAGTTTAGAGTAGGTAAATTCTAGTTTGGCTCATGGAATCTGGGTCCGGGCTGAGTAAATCATCATAGTTGTAATGGAAATTTGTAGGTTCTGTATATAATTGTATTCTATTTTATATGTATTGCACAATGCCCTCACTGTGCACACGGCACTAACAATGTTTTCAGTACATGTTTTGCATTCCTTCGAGTTCTGATTAGAATTAGCCTGCCTATGTAATGCCCCTTGTTACCATAAACGTACAATTGTAATATTAATGTGATACCTACGTAATCATGTGTATAAAAACCTTCACATGCGTCATAATAAAGGAGAACGGTTATTTGGAAAGATGCTGAGCGTATCTTTTGTGTCTGTTCCCTACTGCAGTAGTTATTAATTTGGAACCACTAATCAATATGAGGATAGGAGTTGCCTATCATCAAAATATCCATTTCAGGTGGCGAAGCCAGCCAGGTGGGGTTATCAGGTGACCCTGAGTATCCGAAACGAGTAGCTTGAGACGATCCGGGAATTTATGATAATCAGCCGGCTGAGGTAAGCCTTTTTGCTTACATTTTGAGTTATCAGACTTCCTTGATCGGTAAGGCATTTTCGGGTCAAAGGGTACCTATTTTACTCCCCTTAATCGAACTGTATTGATTAGTGGTTATATGTTATGTTGTCACTGTCTACTGTCCATCAGAGTGTTATAGAGAAAGGGAAGAATAGTGCTGTTCACAGGTATATGTAGTACATCTGCTAGATAAAGTAGTTTAGAGGCAAAAGGGTATAGGCACACGTAGAGAAGACTGGGCAGTCATTATGGGCATTAAATTAAGTAAGGGAATGATGGGTAAGAGACCCTCAAAAATGCCCAGCGCAAGAGGAGCGCTATATATGAACCGAAGGTGCGGTTCCGCCTATACTGAGCCCCTAGATTAATGGTTAAAGTGGACAGGGATCCACAAAGGGTAACTGGGTTACCACCAAAGTCCACAGGGACAAAGAATCATGCAGAGTATACAGCTAGAGAAACAGCTATCTATGTGAGCAAGATGGATCAAGGGTGACATTAACACGAGACAAAAAGGGACATTTTCATGTTAAGTTGTGGGATGAATTTGGAGTCAGGCATTACAACTAGTAAAGTCAAGAAACAGAGAAATGAGAGTTAAAACAGAATCCTTTATATGTTGTAAGAGAGGGAAGATGGGACGAGCACTATGGCTGCCCGTCTGATCATAGAAGGTACAGTATGTGAAGTATGGTATTACAATACATTGGATGCAAAGGATATCAGAGCAAAATAAAGAAAGCAGAAATTTAAGCAATGAAGTATTAAAAAGCATTAAAAGAAAGTGAGAGAATGATAGGCATGTGTTGTGTACAAATGGGAATAATGTAAGCGATTTTAGAGATATATTTGAGTATGTTTGTGAATGCTGGAACCTTTAGTTCTGTCGCTTGTGTCATGTACGCAGATGTGACCCCCTCCTTTGTGCTCTCCTCAAAGAATGTAGCTGGCATGAGAGGTTGGTGATAAGCTGGAAGGACACCATGCCAATTTCAGTTTTTTAGACAAAACATTTATAACAAAATGTGCCGGGTTAACAAATCTAATGATAAACAATGTGATCACAATTATTTTTGAATCTGTTTTCCAAACATGGTAAAATGAAGGTTACACAAATTGAATATCCTGTGATAGTGGAAACAGTGCATTAAAAAAAAAAGAGAGAGAAATTGAGTAAAATTAAGTAATATGTCCCCCTTTAAGGACATTTATTTGTGCATATATATTAGTGTGTGATATTGAAATTATCATATGAGTATTAATTTCTAATATGAGTTTAACAATTTTATTAATAAATATAGATATATTGAAACTGGTTTAGACAACCTTTGGTTGGAAATGAAATCAAGGTTAATGGGGAAATTGGTAAAAATGGAATTAGTTTAGATTAAGATAACAATTTTGTAATTTTACATTTATTGAGTGGAAAAAAAAAAAGATTAAGATGAGGTTGTTAATTTGAATACAGCTGCAATAATGTTTAACAAAGCCAAGATGGATGGGATACATAAGGAAGTTTTTCTACAGAAATGAAATCTTAAAGTCTGATAATAACTTAATGTGCGGTCCATGATGTGAGAGTAATTATAACATGTAAATATAACAGACCCATCACATCAAGTCCACACACCCTGTTAAGATAGCTACTGCCTGCAGCCAGTTGTTTTATAGTTTATGATGGCCGAGTGCTTTTTGGTCCATCATACATATTGTTGGTCCTTTTGTTTTTATGTATTTTTATTTTTGAAATCCAAAGCAGAATGTGTGGATTGTGAAATGATGTGCCCCCTTTTCCTTGTAAGTGCAGTGGGTATAAGTAGAAGAATATTTTGGATTTATGGACATTTCTGCATGACTGCAGGGTATTCTTATCATTTATTATAATATTGTCAGGAAAAAGTTGTATTTTTGAAACATGAAACTGGAGTTCTTACACAAACAGAATGATAGTAAACAAGCCATTGTCATATTTATGCAAGCTGGACCCAGTAATGAAGGGTTCACTTTGATATATCAGAGCTGTAACTTTATGGAAAGTTGCTATTAGACAAGTTATAGACATTATTTTGGTCAAATATTTAATTTTTAATGGTCCGATATTCTGTACAGCAAATATATAGCTAACTATGTGTTTGTCTAATGAAAGGTTCAAAATATGAATTTGTTTTGTGTGTTTATGTACAAATCTAACAATGAAAAATGCGTACATTTGAATCCAGCCACCTTATTGCCTCTATCGGAGGAGGCTGGAGACAAAGAAAAAGCACGTGTTAAATTGATGACGTGGGAATCAGCTGCTGTGAGCCCAGTGCAGGACACACTCCCTGAAGACCCGAGTATTTACTTTTTTGTAGTGTTATTCCTGGTTTTATACCAAGGATGACGTTTATCACCCAGAAGGATTCCATGTATTCAGAGTCATTGGATCCTTTTTCCCCATCTCAAGAAGCAGAGCTCCATGTTTTAGAAAAGCCTGTCAGAGGGCAACTTCTTACGAAAAAAGACTTTGGAAAAGGTGATCATTTATGTCTGCCAGACACTCTTTTCCCTTCAGCTTGACACGTGGACCGTGTCATCAGTCACAAGTAGTTATGGCTGCCTTAGTAAATGAGCGTGGGATAGAGCCAGGGTTCTCCACAGTTGTTTTTATAACATACCACGTTTTACCTGTTACCAAAGGTGTTACCAAAAGCTGAACATCCCTTCCAGAGATAACAAAAAGATATATCCAGATGCCCAAGTCAGGATCTTACGAGTATGTATTTTGTTTGTATGGACATGTTTTCTGGATGTCCAGTGGCAAATGCTACTGCAAAGGCCACAGTAAAAAAGTGTTATCAGAAGTAGTTTGTAAGTACAGAGTGCAGAATCTACAGAGAGTAACAGAGGAAATCATTTTTATAGGAGAGTCCTTACTAGAAGTTTTGAGGTTTTATTTTTACACCCCCTACTGTCTACAATGTAGCGAAAAAGTAGAGTAAGAAACTAGAAAACTTTTGCCTGAATGTTTTCTTATATTTTATCAAGCCCGTAGGGGGATGTTGGACTCTCTCCCTATGGGATTTGCTTTGGGAGTGTGTTACTCACTTGCTAATATTTTGTCTCAGCAGCTGAAGCCGTCCATTCGGATCTCACAGAGAATGTTTCTGATCTTTTAAGGTTTTTGACAAACTTATTTATGTGTTTTCTCCCCAATTCCAGATCCTAAAAGTTTGGAAGGATCTAAAACTAAAGCCAGTTGACTTGTGGATTGTTAAGAGACATTTATATATCAGGAAATGTTTGGAGAATCAATACAGCATCTATTTCATGTACAGTTTTGCAAAACTTGAAAGAAAAGTCACCTGGATCCACACCAGACACTGCAAAAATGTCTAAATGAAAGAAATCTCTGTGTTTGATTTGTTTCCCTCTTGCAATAACAGTCTAGGGTACTTTTTGATTCAATTACTTTAATTGTAAGGGATATATATATTTGAAAAGTAGTTTAGCCATGTTGAATTCATATTTGTCTTTTGTACCTCTTCCATTTTATGTAGAATGGTCTGTGTTTACATATGCTGATAAGTCAGCATACCAGCAATTAAGCAAGAAGGCCATTCTGGCCACAGGAGTGTACAGCCAGTACTCTGTAAATATGTCTTATCAATCATTTGTTTTTCACAGTGAAAAGTCATTTTGTAATGAAAAAAGCTGCTCAGCTATTTTTATCTCCACAATGGAGTTTTTGCCTCTTTGGCCAGGACTACCTCCACCTAAGCGTGTGGAGGTTCCAGGTTAAAGGTGATAGCAGGTTTGGTTAGTGATCAAAATATTGATCAAAAGAGAGGAGACTTTAATGGAAATTTGTAGGTTCTGTATATAATTGTATTCTATTTTATATGTATTGCACAATGCCCTCACTGTGCACACGGCACTAACAATGTTTTCAGTACATGTTTTGCATTCTTTCGAGTTCTGATTAGAATTAGCCTGCCTATGTAATGCCCCTTGTTACCATAAACGTACAATTGTAATATTAATGTGATACCTACGTAATCATGTGTATAAAAACCTTCACAAGCGTCATAATAAAGGAGAACGGTTATTTGGAAAGATGCTGAGCGTATCTTTTGTGTCTGTTCCCTACTGCAGTAGTTATTAGTTTGGAACCACTAATCAATATGAGGATAGGAGTTGCTTATCATCAAAATATCCATTTCATAGTCTAGAAGGTTGGAGAATCTTCTAGAATTACTGGGTAGAGGCTAGGAGGAGCTGCTTTGATTATTTATGAGGCCTCGGCCAACCCCCAGTAGTGGTCTGGCAGGGGGCAGAGCTTACCTCATAAATAGACATGGGCTATGCCAAGCGGGCAGTCGGGTGTAACATGGAGATACAGCACTGAGGAGTCTATCGGTGGCCCTCAGAGGTGCCCCTTAGTCTGAGGGGTTGTCCTGCTTTAGGCCAGGGCTCAGGTGCTGGAAGGATCCTGCCATAACGCACTGGAGGAAGCCCTTCCTGAATGCACAGGAGCAAGAGGGGACAGAGTGAGCATATCAGCACTGCTGGGGACTAACAAGAGGGGGGCATTGCCACATGTAGCCAGTCTGCCTGAAGACAGCCAAGTGCATAAGTCTTCATCCTTCCCTGAAAGATCTTCTGTGAGTGAGCTGGGTGGGCTGGTGAAGAGTCAGTCGGGAGGACTGGTGTGGGAAAGGTAGTCTGGAAGGCTAGTGAAAGGGGCAGCTGCAGCCAGGTGGGTTGGCAGTGCATAAAGAGGTGGTGCTGGGATCAATGGCCACAGAACAGGATGTAACAAGCTGTTTCACTATATTTTTGCTACACAACAAGGGGCTTCGAGTTCCTGCCTGTAAAGGGCTAATGCTAAAATCTGATTGGGAGCCTGTTACATTACTCTACAGTGAATCATCTAGAGCAAACAAATGTGTGCAGGAGGGAAATTAAGGAGACTGTATATAGACTGTATATAAAAAGGTGTCCCTGAAGTTTTGCTGAAGTCAAGTTGGCATCCCATAACCTCCCATCCCTTATCCAAGTCATTAACCCCTTAATTAAAAAACAAAACAAAGTCACGGACTGTTCTCTGTCTCTGGGGGGCTTGTGAAATTTTGATATGCCTGACTGTGCAGGAGTGGGAGATCCGAGTTCATCAGCAGTCCCTATGGGGGTGTGCTACATTTAGTACCGTGGAAAAATCTTAAAAAGGTTTTTACCGCTGTCCATGAAAGGTTGCAGCTGTATTCTGGTAACTGGGCATCTGAGATTTTACCTGCAAACAAGAAAGATGAGTGTTCCTGAATGCAAATTTTCTGCATCTAGGTGTGCTTATCTATCTCTGTACAAAAAGTAAATACTTGGATGTGTGGTTACCAGCATACAGCTAACAACTAACATCCCTAATGCCTTGTACACACGGTCGGACATTCCGACCACAAAATCTGTCAGATTTTTTCCGACGGATTTTGTTCGAAACTGTTGTTGCATTCACATGGTCGGACAAAGTTGTCGGAAAATCCGATCGTTCGGAATGAGGTGACGTTTGTTGCGTATGACGCAACTACGTAGAGGCTAGTAGCCAATAGCTTTGGTCTCGTAATATAATCGTGACATGCGTGGCACTTTGTCAATCGGAATTCTCTACAAAAGATCGGAAAAAGTCAGATCGGATTTTTTTGTCGGAAAATTTTAGATCCTGCTCTCAAATTTTTTCCATCGGAATTTCCAACAGAAAAAGTCCGATAGAGCCCACACACAATCGGATTTTCCAACAATATAATCCGATCTGACCTTTTCTCTCGGAATTTCCGACCGTGTGTACAGGGCATTACAGTTGTCCCTGGGACAGAAAGTGATAAGAAATCAATAAAGAAAAAAAAAAAGTTCATAATCTTTCATAACTTTAAAAAAATATATATATTTCTGCAGTTCCACTTTTAGCCAAAAACAGGAAACAGAATTTGAACTAAAATGTAGCATTTTTATGCAGACAGTAAATAAGAACAAGCAAATTAATCCATCAAATTGATATAGCGTTTTAAATTATGCTATTATTCCATTTTCAAACTGCAGGGTATCATTTTCCTTTTAATAATAGCATGTTTGTTCTCATGTTAAATATGATAATACAGAAGGGTCCCTGATCAACAAAATGTTTCTGCTATTAATAGACAGTAAACAGCATGGGGTTGTGAATACATGAATTCGATTTGCATCTTGCCGATTTATAAAGCATGATGTGATTGTCTCTTGTGTGATCTTTAATCACTGTTGGATAATTGTTATCAATCATGGACAGATGAAGTGAAGATGTTACTGTCAGTTGGAGTAATATGGACAAATGCGCACAGTATAGAGTAGATATTAGCCATAATGTGATAAATATGCATTATTTACCAACATATGGCTGTTTTAATTAGGGAAAAAAATATTCTTTTGGTTCTCTCTAAATTAATTTATACAAGTAAAAAACACATTGAGATCAGTTGATGAAAACTACCTTCACACTATAGCAGCATGTTAAGAGCATCCCAAACTGTGCACATGGTTTTCAATAATAAAAAAAAGCATTACAATTGTGGCAAAATGCGCCATAGAAAACACATGAAACCTGAAGCTCAAAAAGATGCATAAATTACTTTGCAGCATTTTTTTGTGCATAGGGCAGCCCGCTGAAATGAATGGGCTGCCCTATGCATGTTGCACGAATCCTAACATTGTGAGTCATAGTGTGAATGGAGGCTTAAAGAATATGTAAACCCAACATTTCATATTCCTGATATGTGCCTGCTGTACCGTATACTTGTATCAAAAAGCTTCCTGTTCTTTTTGTGTTGCCTCCTTTGTGCAAAAATCCCTGGAGTTCCTGCCAGTTCCTCTTCTTTCCTATGGTCTTCTATCTATGCTGGAAACTCAGTCTGCTTTCATCCAATGATCACACTTGTGCTAACAACCATTAACCTAAGACATTAACTGGGAAGATCAGTGTGCTGCTGTTTCTCCCTCCCCAACTCTCATGCAGCTGAGAACCGTGGGATTATGATCACTTATAAAAAAGGAAAAAAGTTATTTATATATTTTTTTCTATCTACAGTATACGTACTTTTGCCTGCCAGTCGGAAAATCCAATTGTGTGTGGGCTCTATCGGACTTTTTCCGTCGGAAATCCATATGGAAAAAATTTGAGAGCAGGATCTAAAATTTTCTGACAAAAAAATCTGATCGGACTTTTTCCGATCGTTTGTAGAGAATTCCGATCGGACAAAGTGCCACGCATGCTCAGATCAAATTACGAGACCAAAGCTTTTGGCTACTAGCCTCAACATAGTCCTGCCGTAACGAACGAACGTCATCACGTTCTGAACGATCGGATTTTCTGACAATTTTGTCCTACCATGTGTATGCAACACCAGTATAGGACAAAATCTGTTGGAAAAAATCTGACGGATTTTGTTGTCGGAATGTCTGACCATGTGTACGGGGGCTAAGACCATTCAGAGTTAGAATCATTAACCACTACTCTCTGAATTCTGCCTTTTAGCCAGTTTTCTATCCATTTACAAACTGATTTTTACAAGCCTGCAGTGGTGGCCTGTCCATATGGGGCACAGGTATGCCGCCCCCCTAATCCATGTGCCCGGCCCCTAATTTAAAAAAGACAAGAAAAGGAGGCACCTCTGGGTGCAGACTGTCAAACAAGTTCAATCAAGCAAGAGTTGTAAGCATAACTCACATTTTTGTAGTAAAATAAGGCATGGTATGTTCCCAGACAACGGGGGGCATCAGTGATGTCAGTCCCTTGGAAGCCAATGGATGTGCTGTCTCAGAACTCGTCTGCAAAACCGATAAGTGGTGTTCGGCCGGAAGCAGTGAATGGGCGTCAAAATGAGGCTTGCGATGCAGTGGAATCCAGACCAAGGCTGATGACATCACGGCCCCTAATTTACATGCAGAGCGCCAGGCGCATAGATTCCAATCGTTTTTTTTTTCTTTTTTAGAAGCACGTGATTAGACCTGGAGGCTCTAATTAGCTTCAAAAAAGGGTGGGCTCAGGATGCAGATTGCAGCCCCCCCCCCCAAAAAAAAAAAAATACGTACCACCACTTGACACTGCAAGCCTGTAGACTTTACCTTACACATTAACCGTGCGTGGGGAACTGTGACTTCATTCTCGTCTAGGTGAGAAAGCAGGAAGTAAGGGTACCTCAGAAAACTACTTAACCACATATTTTTTAATATCCGATTGTGTAACAGGGAAGGGAGATGAGGCAGCGGGAGAAAAATGATGGCAAGTGAAGGTTTGCTTATCCTCTTTTGCTATTAATGCATCATCAAAATCTCTATTATCGAAAAATCTGGGACATACCAAGACGGTGATCATATAAACTCATTCATCTGGGCCTAATGAATGGAAGGTGTACTAGCAATCACTGTATATCACAGATCCTGCATTCACAAATCTCCCGTGTAATGCAGCCGCTATCCAAACATTTGTATTTATATTGAAACCCCTGGCTTATTTTAGTTTTTCTTTCTCATTTGAACCTGGCAATACCACTAACTCTCAAAAATCCCTGAAATATCCTATTTTTGTTATCCCTTTTCCTTGGCCAAGAATCTGTTCTATGAAGTGTTTGTGTGTTTAGGTTGGAATGCATTTATCTTGTAGCCTTTTTCCTCTGCATATAATCAATGTGAAATATTTTAGGCCGTCTCAATAATAGGAAGCCGTAGGATATTTAGCAAATTTTTACACAGCTGCAAAGTTTCAGGATTTGACGGAGATTTGGCTCTTGCGGTAAAGGAAAAGAAATACTTTCAAGTGAGTGATTGCAGTTATTACCGGAAAAGACGAAGGTGCCGCAGTGAGGATGTCATTGTACGGTAATATTCTGGTTCCCTTGTCCTTACTGTAGTGCCAAAATGTCCTTATTCTTCTCATTATTGTCATGTTATCTCAGCTTTCTACACCAAAAAATACCTAAATATCTTAAAGACGTACTCTGGCCTAGTGCATCCAGGGGATTGCTAGCAGTTACACTTATTGTAGTAAATATGTATACAGGATATTAAAGATGATATAAAACATTAATGCAATATATAAAAACCATGTCTAAAAACAAAAACTTACTACATTAACAAATATAGTTTTAACAATACTATCATTAACCATTACCACTTTTCCCAGCAAAGGAGAGCCACGGAGTGGAGGAACATATGTGCAACCGGCCACCGTGCAAACATGTCACTCATAAAAGTAAGTAAGGTCCCATTCAAAATTCAGAACCTTTGGAATATGTGTCTGTAAATAAAATATCCCAAAAACTTTATGTTTGAACAGTAGCTTAAACACATCATCCCCCTACGGGGTCTCTTAAACCTCTCAATCCCCTGTATACTCAAGGCCCTGTGATCACTCCCCATACACACACCATTAAAGTGGTTAGCTACATTTGTGGAATGCTTCTTTCTCATATGTGCCATATTTTGCATGTAATGAGATAAATCACATATTTCATATTACAAATAATAAACTCCATAATCCTATATTCTTTTCCACTACTCGTGGACACAAATCCATCCCCCCTCCTCAACCGTAGACAGCATGTGCACTCACCTGCACCGTAACGGTAATTCCCCCTGAAGTGCAGCCAAGTGTCACTCTGTTTTTTATGAGATGAAAAATAACTAGGGATAACACATTTGCCAACATGGAGGCATGCCAAGAAACTACTTTGCCACCCTCTGAACATACACTTCATCACTATACAATGTTGCATTACAACGTTCTATAATCTGTTTAATCATCTTGTACTCAATACTGACAATACTTACTGCTCTTCTAACTATTTCACTTGAATACCCTGTTCTTGAAAGCGATCCCTCATGGAGGTCAGTTTCTTTTCAAAGTCATCATCCCTACTACAAATTCTACATAATCTGAGGAAATTACCTACCTGGATGCCCCTCACAGTGTGATTCGGGTGGTCTTATTCAGCTCTCAATAGAGTATTGCCTGACAGGGGCTTTCTATATAGGCTGGTGACAACTTGCCCATTACAATTGGCCAACGTGACATCCAAAATTCATTGAGTTTATGTCCATCTGTCCCGTAAACGTTAGATTTAGTCGGCTGTCATTCAAATATGTTAAAAAATTATTCATAGATCCCAGGTCACTATAACAGATGAAGATGAGATCATCAGTAAAGCTTTGATAAAATCGTATGTATGGATGATAAGGGTTGTCACATCCAAAAATACACACCCTCTCCCACAAACTCATATAAAGGTTGGCCAGTGATGGTGAAAATCTAGTGCCCATCGCTGCTCCACATTTTTGCAAATTGAACTCTCCATTGAAGGCAACATTTATTGAGTTCTAATATCGTATCAAAATGATTAAAGTGACGAATGGGGCAAAAATTCAGACCTTTATTATTCAAGGTTTCAGTTGCTGTTTCCTCAGGGGGTAAAGATCTTTCTCTTTCATGGCTTCTTCTCTCCTTCCATACCCCCTCCCCATCAAGTTTTTCTTCCTGGTGACAGTCCCACTTCCACATTTAAATGAGACTCCTCTATCTGATTCACACCTGATGCACCCTCATAATTTGTTTCAGAAAAGGAATCTGCTCCTGATATTGCCATAGTTTGGTTGAGACCCATTTTCTGTGTCTGAGAAGTGGACTCTCTTTATCACATTGCCTGAATTGGGTCAGACTTGTTCTATTATGTAACAGCTTCTTCCAATATAGACTGTATTAGATTCTTAGTCAAATCTATCATGGATACATTTTTCTGTCTTCCCAGCAATGACATTTTTCTCCATCTTATATATATTTTCATTCAACTGTGCATCCATGGTTTGAAAAAATAGTTTGATCCTTGAAGGGAAAAATCTCCTTTTGTATCTCAGTTTGTATCTTTTCAAGCTACACCTGCTCCCCTTATCCAGACAGGTGGATTCCTTCCAACAAGGGGAAGAGGAAGTGAGCTGCTGCTCCAAATCTCAGACTATTTATGCCTCCCCAACCACCTTCTGGGCACACCTTCCCAGAGTAGGCTGGAGCACAATAAATATTTGGGCTGAGCTCTGCTTTGCTTAGCCCTCTATGTTCCAGAAGCCTTTATTAGACGGGGGGAGTAATCAAACCCACGGTCTGTGAGACCCAGAGCAGCTAGAAGTAATCAACAACTGCTCCACTTAGTACAGAGGAGCCAAAAAGAACTACATTTGCCTAGCAGCCTAACTAGGAGGGTGATACATCTGGAAGCTTACCAGCCTTTAGATGTGATGGCTGCATGCGTTTTTTTTCATGTTTTTTTCCTTTATTTTATGTTTTTATTAAAGTTTTAGAGATGTAGTTGTACAATGAACAAAGACATAGAACATTTTAGAAAGGCTTGTACAAAGGTTGCAATGCATAGATTGTTCATCATTTTAAGGTTACAGAAATTTTATATCACTTCAGCTGAGTCAGGTAGTCATCCTCGTACCAAGGAAGAGTGAGCAGTGAGAATGTGCATTCTTTGTCAGAGCGATCTTCCAGTAAGACACTTCCTTTTTTAGGACAACAGTGCTCAGTTACCGTAGGGGCTGCGAGTGAAAGGGCTCCCCACTTCTCCACAGCCAGACACAAAGCATCTTCAACTTGCATCCAGACACAGAAAACAGTCATTGAGCTTGTTTTTGTTATTTTATTAGGGGATGATAACTTGGATGGGGATGGGAATTATGGGATTCACAACTTGACAATAACAAACAGAACCAGGGAGGACGTCCTCCCTATTTACAGCTTCCACTTGATCCTCTTGAATAGGGATGAGCCGAACACCCCCCGGTTCGGTTCGCACCAGAACTTGCGAACGACCCCCGCGTTCGTTACGAACGTTAGAACCCCATTGAAGTCTATGGGACTCAAACGTTCGAAATGGAAAGTGCTAATTTTAACGGCTAATATGCAAGATACTGTCCTAAAAAGGGTTTGGGGACCTGCCTCCTGCCTCAGGGGACATGGGTCACTGCAAAAAAAAGTTTTAAAAATGGCCGTTTTGGCGGGAGCACTGATTTTAATGACGATTAAAGTGAAAATAAAAGGTGAAATATTCCTTTAAATATGGTGCCTGGGGGGTGTCTGTAGTATGCCTGTGAAGTGCCACATGTTTCCCGTGTTTAGAACAGTCCCTGCACAAAATGACATTAAACGGAAATAACACCATTTAAAACTGCTTGCGGTTTTAATGTTATATCTGGTTCCTGCAATATGGTTGAAAATCATTGAGAAAAATGGCATGGGTAGCCCTCCCTGCCCATTACCAGCCTATTTGGGTCTTGTACGCATATTAAGGGGAACCCCGTACCCATATTAAAAAAAGGAAATGCGTGTGGCCCCCAGGCCCTATATACTCAGAACAGCAGTATACAGGCGGTGCAAACAAGACAGGGACTGTGTAGGTTTGTTGTGTTAAGTTGAATCTGTTTGTAATTTTCAACCGGTACATTTTTAAAGTGTAGCTCCAGTCAAAAAAACTATTTTTAAGCTTTTTGGAAAACATAGGGAAGGGTTATCACCCCTGTATAATTTGTTTTGTCGTCCGTCTTTTTTCATCTCACTTGCTGCTGTCTCCTTGCGTTTGCAAGTAGGAGATGTTTGTAAGTTGGATGTTTGAAAGTAGGGGCCTGCCCTATATTATAGCCGTATGTACTGGGTACAGAGCACGCAGACAGCACGCACTATCTCCTAACACTACTGACTGCAAGCTCTATTATTAACCACTTGACCACTGGGCACTTAAACACCCTTAATAACCAGACCAATTTTCAGCTTTCGGTGCCCTCACATTTTGAATGACAATTACTCAGTCATGCAACACTGGACCTATAGGAAATGTTTGTCCTTTTTTTCACACAAATAGAGGTTTCTTTTGGTGGTATTTAATCACCTCTCAGTTTTTTATTTTTTGTGCTATAAAAGAAAAAAGACCGAAAATTCTGCGAAAAAATGAATTTTTCTTCGTTTCTGTTATAAAATTTAGCAGATTAGTAATTTTTTCTTCATAAATTTAGGCCAAAATTCATACTACTACATATCTTTGGTAAAAATAAGTACAAATTGGTGGATATTATTTGGTCTTTGTGAAAGTTATAGAGTCCACAAGCTATGGTGCCAATATCTGAAAATTGATCACACCTGAAGTACTGACGGCCTATTTCCTTTTTTTTTTTCCACAAAATTGTCATATTATCAGGTTATTTCACACACACAGCATATGCATACCACAAATTACACCCCAAAACACATTCTGCTATTACTCCCGAGTACGGCGATACCACATGTGTGAGACTTTTACACAGCGTGGCCACATACAGAGGCCCAACATGCAGGGAACGCCATCAGGCGTTCTGGAGCACCCAGGCCAATTCTGACATTTCTCTCCTACATGTAAAAATCATCATTTATTTGCTAGAAAATTACAGAGAACCCTAAGACATTATATTTTTTTTTTTTTAGCAAAGACCCTGGAGAATACAACGGTGGTCGTTGCAAATTTTTATCTCACACGGTATTTGCGCAGCAATTTTTCAAACGTGTTTTTTGGGGGGAAAAACAGTTTTGTGCTTAAAAAACAAACAAAAAAAAAACAGTAAAGTTAGCCCAATGTTTGCATAAAGTGAAAGATGAAGTTATGCTGAGTAAATAGATATCAAACATGTCACTCTTCAAAATTGCACATGCCCGTGGAATGGTGCCAAACGTCGCTACTAAAAAAATCCCCATAGGCGACGCTTTAAATTTTTTTTTGACTGGTTACATGTTTTGAGTTGCAGAGGAGGTCTAGGACTAGAATTATTGCTCTCGCTCTAACGTTCTCGTCGATACCTCACATGTGTGGTAACACCGTTTTCATATGTGGGCGGGGCTTACACATGCGTTCGCTTCTGCATGCGAGCACATGGGGACATGGGCGCTTTAAAACATTTTTATTTATTTTTTTATTGTTCATTTTACTTTATTTATTTTAGTTTGACATTTTTTTCCCCAAAAATATATTTTTGATCACTTTTATTCCTATTACAAGGAATGTAAACATCCCTTGTAATAGGAATATGGGGTGACAGGTCCTCTTTACAGTGAAATCTGGGGGTCAATATGACCCCACATCTCACCTCTAGGCTGGGAAGCCTGAAATAAAAAATAAAAAAAAGATTCTGGCTTTGATCGTACTGGCGAGTTGGTAGAAGCACCGGAGGGCGGTGAGGGGTGGGGGGCGTCTATGGCTGGGTATTTCAGGGTATCACCGAGTATGGCTGGGTATCTCCGAGTATGGCTGGGTATGGCAATTTATGGCAGGGTATTGCAGAGTATTGGCGGGGTATTGGCGGGGTACTACAGAGTAATAGCAGGGTACTGCAGAGTATTGGGGGGTACTCCAGAGTAATGGCAGGGTACTGCAGAGTAATGGGGGTTACTGCAGAGTAATGGGGGGTACTGCAGAGTAATGGCAGGGTACTGCAGAGTAATGGCAGGGTACTGCACTGCAGAGTAATGGCGGGGTACTGCAGAGTAATGGCGGGTACTGCAGAGTATTGGGGGGTACTGCAGAGTATTGGGGGGGTACTGCAGAGTAATGGGGGGTACTGCAGAGTAATGGCAGGGTACTGCAGAGTAATGGGGGGTACTGCAGAGTAATGGCAGGGTACTGCAGAGTAATGGGGGGTACTGCAGAGTAATGGCGGGGTACTGCACAGTAATGGCGGGGTACTGCAGAGTAATGGCAGGGTACTGCAGAGTATGCACTGGTATTGCAGAGTATTGGCAGGGAATTGAGGGGTTAAATTCGGTGAGCAGCGATGTGGGCACTGCAGATGCAGCCCACATCGCTGCTGACACCGATCTCTTTCCCCTCCGCTGTACCGATCGGTACAGAGAGGGGAGGGAGGAACCGGCGTCATAACATGACGCCGGTTTGTTTACAAGTGATCACTCCGTCATTTGACGGAGCGATCACGTGGTAAACGGCCGCTATGAGCGGCCGTTTACCGTGATCCATGATGCGCCGGGTCCTGTGGACCCGGCGGTCACGGATGCTCTCGAGTGCGCGCCCCAGGGGCCGCGCGAGAGCAGAATTCTGGGAGGCCGTTAATTAACGGCCTCTCAGAGTTAAACAACCGCCCTGAAGCCGTTAATCTGCAATGGGCAGTTGCTAATTGGTTAAAGCTAGATCACTAGCTATATAGGTGAGGTGAATATAGTGGTGTATACTGCGGTCAGGGCACAGACAACAACCACTACACAGCAGCAAGATAGGAAATCAGCCAAAAACGATTGGTGTGTAACTGTGTTGAAGGTACACAGAACACCCACTGCTTCAGATGCTAACACACTACACGAGGCCGCCTCAAAGGCGGCCTTATATAGTGTGGGGCGTGCACTACGCAGCCTGAGCTATGATTGGCCACAGGCAGAATGCCTGTGGCCAATCATGGCTCTCCTCGCTGCTGGCGCTGCGATTGGCCAAGCATGCGGGGTCACAGTGCATGCTTGGCCAATCATGAGGCAGCAATGCACTGCGCCACCGCAGTGCATTGTGGTCCGCGCACGCGCCACTCGAATTTTGACGCGAACGGCCAAAACGTTCGGAATTCGCCGAACAGCCAATGTTCGAGTCGAACGTACGTTCGACTCGAACACGAAGCTCATCCCTACTCTTGAACAATAACTTTATCCTTTCTACAGCTCTGCTTGGTTCACTCCTTTAGTAACTAACAGTCTTTTGTTAGCTCAGCAACAGCCTCTTAAAGGCTAGGAACTCTCAGTCTCTTAGAAAAGTAGCACCTGTGGAGTGAACTGCATCCTGCAACACCTTCTGCTTTCCTGTAGACACTTATCCCAGCTCTACATCATACAGAAATGCTAGCTTACCTGGCTGCTTCTTCTTCCCAGTCCTCCTGACTGACATACTGGAGATCTCCCAGGGCAGGGTCTTACTTCAAGAGAGACCTGCTGCATGTGGCAGTCTCTCCCCTTGTCTGTCCCTGCACTGTGCTGATCTTCCCAAGCTGTCCTTCCTTGAACCTCTCTAGAAAGCTTCCTCCAACTTCTTCTATGGTAGGATCCTTCCAGGCCAGCCACCTGAGCCCCAACCCAAGGTAGAGCCCCTCCCTGGCAGGGGTCCCTCGACGGGCACCGACAGACTCCCTCAACACTGCATCTCCATCTTCCACCCGACATAGTTCCCTGCCGCGCCCACTTTCTGGGGATTGGCTAAGAATCCCTAAATATGCAAGACAACCCTCCTAGCTACCACCCACTAATTTCAGAATATCTTCAACATTCTAGAACCAGGGGGAAGCACCAGAAGGCTGCCTGGATGAGTCATCCCGCCCTCAACTCTAATGAACCCTGAGCCAGAATCCATGGCTCAGGTTTACTACTACAGTGATCCTAGTTGCCCTGCTGGATTCAGAAAACGGCGGGTCCTGGACAGCCTGGGCTCAGAGGAAGTGGGAAGAATGATGCTGGTCATCATGATGAGGATATCTAGTGAAAGAAAAAGGAATACTGTGAGAAAAATGTCTGGACTGAAGTTTCCTTTTGGCTAGCGTTCTGCTAAAATGGAACTTTACCCTATACATTTCTTGTTAGGGTCTAAGTAAAGGAGTAGTTAGAATGCCTGTCTCACATCACATTCAGCATGTGTGGCGCCGATATATGCGTTCCAACACAGGGCCGCTCGCCACAATTTGGGCACGGCCTTGCTTTGCTCAACATAATTATAATCTATGTCCACTTGGATGGTGGGGCTTGAACCTGGACTCAGGGGTGTGGGCACAAAATTCTGCACAAGCGCAGATCGCTACAGTGTTTTAACGCATATGGCGGCATTGTGCATGCGCAGTCCAGCGGGTAGCCAAATGTGATGGGTAGCCATATGTGACACCTGTCAGGTTTTTGTTAGCTGGATCCTGTTGGGGAGATTTCTCTTCACTTCCTGTCCTGTGGACAGATTTAGAAATCTTCAGTTGTCACCAAAACAGATGTTTCCAATGGAAGACTTCCTCTCAACACTAAATATTAAAATTTCTCACTGTTTTCTGTCCTGTTGTCAAACGGAGATAGTAAGTCTCTTAGTGGGGACACAGATAACAATAACCTAAAAGAGGCTCTAGCCCATCCCCAATCAATCCAACATGCAAAAAAATAAAAATAGTTTGGATTTAGATACACTTTATGACAGCTATATCTTTAAGGCCCGTTTACACTGCCCCAACAGCTGCCGCACACTAAACTGCACAACAAACCCCAATATGTTTCGTAGCCGCTTTGTAGCCACTTCCAGTCTATATGCACTTCACTGATGGCTGCATGACATTTCTCAGATGGATTTCCTGATAGGTACAGCAGTAGAACATACCTGTGAAATGCGTGTTGAATGGGCCACTAATGTCCATGTGACAGGGAGACAACACAGGAGCACAATTGGAAAACAGGGACTACGTGTTGTCACTCTGTAACAGAAAGTGCCTGAACAGGATCACCAGGTATTATTAAAATGAAAGTTGCAAATTTAAAAAATATTGACTTTTGACATGACGTGAATGTGTTAAAGCTTAAATGGGATTGGTTGAGTTTCATATAGATTTTAGCAAAGAATCATTTTCATTATTCAGTCCAATCAACATAGTGTAATTAAATATATTCCATGCTATTTAGAAAAACTCTGAGTCATTATGGAATCTCAATGTAATTTAGAGGATACGTCATGCGTGAGCAGCTGAATACTGTAAGCACTGGCAGACAAATCTGTCAGCTGCGTCAATAGGATCTGCGTGTTTCCACATTGCATAGAAGAAGATGCTTAGCGCAATAGCCGAACATGGGGTGGAAGCCTCCTCGGCACAGACGTTTCTCTATTCATAAAGTTATTTTTGAATTAGTGCTTTAGACTATCCTTATATATGAGATTTGTGGCGATGATCTCTATGGATGTTCCCTCACCTCCAGTTTTGGGGTAGCAATTGAGCAAATAAAAAAAACTTGCTATCTCATTTTGTTCCAAAATCGCCACCTTTCGGGGGGAGGGGGGTACAGATACCTGTATAATACAGTAATCTGCACCCACTTCCGGGTATAGATATCCGCAGAATCTGCGGGTATTTATGCCACTTCCTGCGGGGCCCTCGCTGTCTGCTGGGAAACACACGGACCCCAGAGACAGCAGGGACCATCCTTATTGCGCAGCGCGACTCACGCATGCGCAGTAGGGAACCGGGAAGTGAGCCGCAAGGCTTCACTTCCTGATTCCCATACCCAAGATGGCGGCGGAAGCACACGAGAGCCAGCTTCGGGTGTCGACAGATCGGCTTCGGGTGTCGAAATTGTGAGCTCGCTGGACGGCTAAGTGTCCATATTTTAAAAGTCAGCAGCTACAGTATTTGTAGCTGCTGACTTTTAGAAAAAGAAAACGGCGGAACTCCCGCTTTAATGGCATCCCATTAAAATCCCTTAGTCCGTAGGGTTCAATATTGAGTTGGCCCACCCTTTGCAGCTATAACTGCTTCAACTCTTCTGGGAAGGCTGTTCACAAGGTTTAGGAGTGTGTCTATGGAAATGCTTGATCATTCTTCCAGAAGCGCATTTGTGAGGTCAGGCACTGATGTTGGATGAGAAGGCTTGCGGTACCTGCTCTAATTCCTTCCACAGTTGTTTTATCAGTTATAAGTTTTGCTTTTAGTTATTCTTTAAGTATGAATTTTCCCAATCAAAAACCACAATCATAGTTAGAATGTTGTTTATGGAAAATTTTTTCATCCTTCTTCAATTTTCCTGTCCAATGTGGACGAAAGTGTCAATTGATTTGACTCCATTAACCACTTTAGCCCCGGAAAATTTAGCTGGCCAAAGACCAGAGCACTTTTTGCGATTCGGCACTGCGTCGCTTTAACTGACAATTGCGCGGTCGTGCGACGTGCCTCCCAAACAAAACTGACGTCCTTTTTGTCCCACAAATAGAGCTTTCTTTTGGTGGTATTTGATCACCTCTGCGGTTTTTATTTTTTGTACTATAAACAAAAAAACAGCAACAATTTTGAAAAAAAAAGCTATATTTTTTACTTTTTGCTATAATAAATATCCCCAAAAAATATATAAAAAAACATTTTTTTTCCTCAGTTTAGGGCGATACGTATTCTTCTACATATTTTTGGTAAAAAACTTTGCAATAAACGTTTATTGATTGGTTTGTGCAAAAGTTATCGCGTCTACAAAATAGGGGATAGTTTTATGGCATTTTTATTAGTAATTATTTTTTACTAATAATGGTGGCGATCTGTGATTTTTATCGTGACTGTGACATTATGGCGGACAGATCGGACAATTTTGACACATTTTTGGGACCATTCACATTTATACAGCAATCAGTGCGATTAAAAATGCATTGATTACTGTGCAAATGTGACTGGCAGTGAAGGGGTTAACACTAGGTGGCGCTGTAGGGGTTAAGTGTGTCCTAGGGAGTGATTCTAACTGTGGGGGGGGAGGGGCTGTGTGTGACACGTCACTGATCAACCGATTACAGGGAGCAGAGATCAGTGACAGTGTCACTAGGCAGAACGGGGAGATGCATGTTTACATTAGCATCTCCCCTTCCTCGCCGTGAGACGATCGCGGGTATCTGACTCACGGAGATTGCGTAATACAACGTAATTTTGTGCAGAGGAGCCAACCTGCCACAGTAAAACTGTGGCGGCTGATCCTCAAGTGGTTAAAGCAGAATTGTGCTCACCTCCGCTCCAGCAATGTGGGGTCTCAGAGCTCCCTTGCTATCTGCTGACCTCTTTGGCCAGTTCCTGTGCATGCATTGGAGTTCCATAGCTCCCAACTGTCCCTGATTTGGAGCAATGTCACTCTGTCCCTCATTCCTCCTCATTTGTCCCTCAGTTTGGTCTGATCTATATAGTTGCATATATAAAAAGCACTTTTTATCTATCAAAAAGTGTTTTCCAGTGCTAAACCTTTCATCTGATTTCTAAAATTGCTGCATTTGTAAATTCCAAAAGCCAATATAAAGGAATAGTAGTTGTAAAGAAAGCACTTGTGGGTTTAACCAATCTTGTTTTTTTGTACAATTCTCCTTTAAGGGGGCGTGGCAAGGGGTGTGTCCTATGCCTGCATAATTTTGCTGATAGGTGTCCCTCATTCCCATCTCAAAAAGTTGGGAGGTATGGAGTTCATTCATCTCGGCAGTCATGCACATTGTGAACAGGCAGCAAAAAACAGAGTATAACAAGAAATAAGATAACAGTTCCATATACAAAACCATGTAAGATGTTACATTGTAGTCAAAAAGAATGCCATGGAGAAACATTCGGCCAATAGACAATAGAAAGCACATTTGTATTGTGAATATTTTGGAGAGAATAGAAGCCTACGTCTTCAACAACGAAACAACTACAATCGTGTATGAATGAATCATATTCAGAAAATGAAAAAAAAAAGAACTAAGAACAAGGAGAAAGCTTAACTAACCAATACAATGCGGCCAGGCTGCTATGTTTTTGAAACTTTCATTTAAGAGAAGATACACTATATAACCAAAAGTATTGGGACGGCTGCTTTTACACGCATCTCAAATTTAACAGCATCCCAGTCTTAGTCCGTAGGGTTTACTATTGAGTTGCCCACCCTTTGCAGCTATAACAGCTTCAACTCTTCTGGGAAGGCTGCCCACAAGGTTTAGGATTGTGTCTACGGGAATGTTTGACCATTCTCCAGAAGCGTATTCGTGAGGCCAGGCACTGATGTGAGCGAGAAGGCCTGACTCGCAGTGTCCTCTCTAATTCATCACAAAGGTGTTCTGTTGGGTTGAGGTCAGGACTCTGCGCAGGCCAATGAAGATACTCCACCCAAAACTCGCTCATCCACGTCTTTATGGATCTTGCTTTGTGCACTGGTGTGCAGTCATGTTGGAACAGGGAGGGGCCATCTCCAAACTGTTCCCACAAAGTTGGGAGCAAGTTTTGGGTGGAGGAACTTGACTGGCCTGCACAGAGTCTTGACCTCAACCCAATAGAACACCTTTGGGATGAATTAGAGAAGAGACTGCAAGCCAGGCCTTCTCGTCCAACATCAATGCCTGACCTCACAAATTTACTTCTGGAAGAATGGTCAAACATTCCTATAGACACACTCCTAAGCCTTGTGGACAGCCTTGAAGCTGTTATAGCTGCAAAGTGAGGACCAACTCCATATTGAACTCTACAGACTAAAACTGGGATGTCATTAAAGTTCATGTGCGTGTAAAGGCAAGCGTCCCAATACTTTTAGTAATATAGTGTATGCGTTCATGGAGCTCTAAGGGCATGCCTACACCATGGACTGTTTATTGGAAAATCCCACCAGTTTGTTGTTCTCATTGGAGGCGCATCATAGTTCATAAACTGATGGGCATACACACACGTGCACACCAGCAGTTTAGGGTTGGGATTACAGGGCAGATAAGTGGTAGGTATAGTGTTAGCATGCTTTTACACTTATGCATCTTTAAGAGGTGTAACTAGAACCTTCAGGGCCCTGGTGCAAGAACCCACGAAAAGCAGCTGACCGCAGCCCTTCACTCTGAGCCCGGTGGTGGAACTCCAGGGTGCGGTTGCAAGTGCGACCTTTGTGACCCTGGTAGTTCTGCCACTGGCGTCAGTAGTCTTTTTATTTTTGTTATTTTATTTATTTTTATTTTTTACCATTTTTTTTTTTTTTTTTATAATATTATTTTTTAATAAGTGTTTCCATTTTTTTAGGACCCCCGTTGGGGGGCTTAGGTGGAAGGTCAGGGGTCTAAAGAGACACATCCCGCGATCTCCTACTCTGTAGCCTCAGCTACACTGAATGAATCAACAGGAATAGCTCTCTACAGAGCGTCCTATTAATTCATAAACTGAATTCACAAACTAAGTTTACTATGTTTCGATTATGATTTGACAGAGTTAGTGATCGGTAAAGACCACTGACTCTCCATTCAGAAAAGGAAGGGGTCGGTAAAAGACACATTTACTGGCCCCTTCCCCACTCTCCATCCTGATACATTCCTTGCAGCAGCCAAGGTGAGAGGAGAGGGGGGAACCCAGCAGAGCTAAGGGGGATGGGGGGAGGCCGGGAAAGAGCACAGGGGGGCCAGGGGCAGCAGAAAGAAGCTGGATAGGAGGAGCGGAGGGTGCGGCTGCATACAGAGTAACCAATCCCCCCATTTACTTCCTGCAGGCCCTAAATCACCACTTCTCTTTTCCTTCCCACAGGCATTCAGCGGCTGCAGGAGGAAAATAGAGAGATTGCTTCCTCTATATGCAGCCACCCCTGCCGCTCCAATCTAGGCATACAGCAGGGCCGCATAAGCCCCCTGCAGCATGGGGCCAGGTCACAATTGCCAGAGCTGCAAGTTTCAGAGTTATGGGGGGTTAGTGGTATAGGGGAGTTAGTGTCAGAGCTATGGGAGGTTAGTGTTATAGGGGAGTTAGTGTCAGAGTTATGGGGGGGCTAGTGTTATAGGGGAGCTAGTGTCAGAGATATGGGGGGGGGGTTAGTGCCAGAGTTATGGGGGGGTTAGTGTTATAGGGGAATGAGTGTCAGAATTATGGGGGGGTAGTGTTTTTAGGGGACTCAGTGTCAGAGTTATGGGGCGTTAGTGTTATATGGGAGTTAGTGTCAGAATTATGGGGGGGGTTTGTTTTATAGGGGGGTTAGTGTCAGGGTTATGGGGCATCAGTGTTATATGGGAGTTAGTGTCAGAATTATGGGGGGTTGTGCTATAGGGGGGTTAGTGTCAGAGTTATGGGGGGTTAGTGTTATAGGAGAGTTAGTGTCAGTATTATGGGGGGGGGGGTAGTGTAATAGGGGAGTTAGTGTCAGAGTTACGGGGCATTAGTTCTATATGGGAGTTAGTGTCAGAATTATGGGGGGGGTTTGTGTTTTAGGGGGTTGATGTCAGAGTTATGGGGGGTTAGTGTTATAGGGGGTTGATGTCACAGTTATGGGGGGGTTAGTGTTATAGGGGAGTTAGTGTTAGAGTTATGCTGCATTAGTGTTATATGGAAGTTAGTGTCAGAATTATGGGGGGGGGTTTGTGTTATAGGAGGGTTGATGTCAGAGTTATGGGGGGGGGGGTTAGTGTTATAGGGGAGTTAGTGTCAGAGTTATGGGGTGGGGGTTAGTGTTTTTAGGGGAGTCACTGTCAGAGTTATGGGGCATTAGTGTTATAGGAGAGTTAGTATCAGAATTATGGGGGGTTAGTGTCAGAGTTATGGGGGGGTTGTGTTATAGGGGGGTTAGTGTCAGAGTTATGGGGGGTTAGTGTTATAGGAGAGTTAGTGTCAGTATTATGGGGGGGGGGTAGTGTAATAGGGGAGTTAGTGTCAGAGTTATGGGGAATTAGTTCTATATGGGAGTTAGTGTCAGAATTATGGGGGGGGGGGGTAGTGTAATAGGGGAGTTAGTGTCAGAGTTATGGGGCATTAGTTCTATATGGGAGTTAGTGTCAGAATTATGGGGGGGGTAGTGTAATAGGGGAGTTAGTGTCAGAATTATGGGGCATTAGTTCTATATGGGAGTTAGTGTCAGAATTATGGGGGGGGGGGGTTTGTGTTATAGGGGGTTGATGTCAGAATTATGGGGGGTTAGTGTTATAGGGGGTTGATGTCAGAGTTATGGGGGGTTAGTGTTATAGGGGAGTTAGTGTCAGAGTTATGGGGTGGGGGGTTAGTGTTTTTAGGGGAGTCACTGTCAGAGTTATGGGGCATTAGTGTTATAGGAGGGTTAGTATCAGAATTATGGGGGGTTAGTGTCAGAGTTATGGGGGTTTAGTGTTATATGGGAGTTAGTGTCAGAGTTATGGGGGGGTTAGTGTTTAGGGTGGGTTAGTGTCAGAGTTATGGGGGGGAAGTGTTATGGGGGGTTAGTGTCGGAGTTATGGGGGGTTAGTGTTATGGGGGGTTAGTGTCAGAGTTACAGGGGGGTTAGTGTTATAGGGAAGTTAGTGTCAGAATAATGGGGGGGTTTAGTGTTTTTAGGGGGGTTAGTTTCAGAATTATAGGGTGGGGGTTAGTGTTTTTAGGGGAGTCAGAGTTATGGGGCATTAGTGTTATAGGAGAGTTAGTGTCAGAATTATGGGGGGTTAGTGTCAGAGTTATGGGGGTTTAGTGTTATAGGGGAATTAGTGTCAGAGTTATGGGGGGGGGGTAGTGTTATGGGGGGTAGTGTTATGGGGGTTAGTGTCAGAGTTATGGGGGGTTAGTGTCAGAGTTATGGGAGGTTAGTGTTATGGGGGGTTAGTGTCAGAGTTATGGGGGTTAGTGTTATAGGGGGGTTAGTGTCAGAGTTACAGGGGGGTTAGTGTTATAGGGGGTTAGTGTCAGAGTTACAGGGGGGTTAGTGTTATAGAGGAGTTAGTGTCAGAGTTATGGGGTGGGGGTTAGTGTTTTTAGGGGAGTCACTGTCAGAGTTATGGGGCATTAGTGTTATAGGAGAGTTAGTGTCAGAATTATGGGGGGTTAGTGTCAGAGTTATGGGGGTTTAGTGTTATGGGGGAATTAGTGTCAGAGTTATGGGGGGGGTAGTGTTATGGGGGTTAGTGTTATGGGGGGTTAGTGTTATGGGGGGTTAGTGTCAGAGTTACAGGGGGGTTAGTGTTATAGGGGGGTTAGTGTCAGAGTTACAGGGGGGTTAGTGTTATAGGGGAGTTAGTGTCAGAATTATGGGGGGGTAGTGTTTTTAGGGGAGTTAGTGTCAGAGTTATGGGGGTTAGTGTCAGAATTATGGGGGGTTAGTGTTATAGGGGAGTTAGTGTCAGAGTTATTGGGGGTTAGTATCAGAGTTATGGGGGGTTTGTGTTATAGGGGAGTTACTGTGAGAGTTATGGGGGGTTAGTGTTAAAGGGGGGTTAGTGTCAGAGTTATGGGGGGGGATAGTGTTATAAGGGGGTTAGTGTCAGAGTTATGGGGGGTTAGTGTTATCGGGGGGTAAGTGTCAGCGTTATGGGGGTTAGTGTTATAGGGGGGTTAGTGTCAGAGTTTTGGGGGGTTAGTGTTATAGGGGGGTTAGTGTCAGAGTTATGGGGGGTTAGTGCTATGGCGGGTTAGTGTCAGAGTTATGGGGGGGGTTGGTTAGTATTGTGCCGCGTACACACGACTGTTTTTTCCAGCAGAATAAACTCTGCCTACACACGATCACACCAAAGTCCGATCATTTAGAACGTGGTGACGAACAACACATACGACGGGACTAGAAAAAGGAAGTTCAATAGCCAGTAGCCAATAGCTGCCCTTGCGTCGTTTTTGGTCCGTCGGACTAGCACACAGACGAACGGTTTTCCCGATAAAAATGTATTCCGTCAGAAAGATTTAAAACATGTTTTATTTCTAGGTCCGTCAGAATTTTTGGGAAAAAAAGTCAGCTGAAGCCCACACTCGATCGGAATATCTGCCAGTAAGTCCAACCGTGTGTACACGGCATTAGAGTTATGGTGGGAGCTAGTGTTATAGGGGGGTTAGTGTCAGAGTTATGGAGGGTTAGTGTTATAGGGGGGTTAGTGTCAGAGTTATGGAGGGTTAGTGTTATAGGGGGGTTAGTGTCAGAGTTATGGAGGGTTAGTGTTATAGGGGGGTTAGTGTCAGAGTTATGGAGGGTTAGTGTTATAGGGGGGTTAGTGTCAGAGTTATGGAGGGTTAGTGTTATAGGGGGGTTAGTGTCAGAGTTATGGAGGGTTAGTGTTATAGGGGGGTTAGTGTCAGAGTTATGGAGGGTTAGTGTTATAGGGGGGTTAGTGTCAGAGTTATGGAGGGTTAGTGTTATAGGGGGGTTAGTGTCAGAGTTATGGAGGCTTAGTGTTATAGGGGGGTTAGTGTCAGAGTTATGGAGGGTTAGTGTTATAGGGGGGTTAGTGTCAGAGTTATGGAGGGTTAGTGTTATAGGGGGGTTAGTGTCAGAGTTATGGAGGCTTAGTGTTATAGGGGGGTTAGTGTCAGAGTTATGGAGGGTTAGTGTTATAGGGGGGTTAGTGTCAGATTTATGGGGGGTTAGTGTTATGGGGGCTAGTGTCAGCGTTATGGGGGGTTAGTGTTATAGGGGGGTTAGTGTCAGAGTTTTGGGGGATAGTGTTATAGGGGGGTTAGTGTCAGAGTTATGGGGGTTAGTGTTATCGGGGGGTTAGTGTCAGCGTTATGGGGGGTTAGTGTTATAGGGGGGTTAGTGTCAGAGTTTTGGGGGGTTAGTGTTATAGGGGGTTAGTGTCAGAGTTTTGCGGGGGATGGTGTTATAAGGGGGTTAGTGTCAGAGTTATGGGGGGTTAGTGTTATCGGGGGGTAAGTGTCAGCGTTATGGGGGGTGAGTGTTATAGGGGGGTTAGTGTCAGAGTTTTGGGGGGTTAGTGTTATAGGGGGGTTAGTGTCAGAGTTATGGGGGTTAGTGTTATTGCGGGTTAGTGTCAGAGTTATGGGGGGTTAGTGTTATGGCGGGTTAGTGTCAGAGTTATGGGGGTTAGTGTTATCGGGGGGTTAGTGTCAGAGTTTTGGGGGGTTAGTGTCAGAGTTATAGGGGGGTTAGAGCCAGAGTTATGGGGGTTAGTGTTATAGGTGGGCTAGTGTCAGATTTATGGGGGTTAATGTTATAGGGGGGTTAGTGTCAGAGTTTTGAGGGGTTAGTGTCAGAGTTATAGGCGGGTTAGTGACAGAGTTATGGGGGGTTAGTGTTATGGCGGGTTAGTGTCAGAGTTATGGGGGGGTTAGTGTCAGAGTTATAGGGGGGTTAGTGTCAGAGCTATGGGGGTGTTAGTGTTATAGGCGGGTTAGTGTCAGAGTTATGGGGGGTTAGTGTTATAGGGGGTTCGTGCCAGAGTTTTGGTGGGGTTAGTGTTATGGGGGGTTAATGTTATAGGGGGGTTAGTGTCAGAGTTATGGGGGGTTAGTGTTACAGGGGGGTTAGTGTCAGAGTTTTGGGGGGTTAGTGTCAGAGTTATAGGGGGGTTAGTGTTATAGGCGGGCTAGTGTCAGATTTATGGGGGGTTAGTGTTATAGGGGGGTTAGTCACAGAGTTTTTTGGGGGGGGTTGGTTAGTATTAGAGTTGTGGTGGAAGTTAGTGTTAGGAAAATGTTAGTGCCAGCGCTGTAATGTGATGTATAAGTGACAATAATAAATATATACACATGTGTGCGTAGACTCCTCATCCTAGCTGTATATAAGCTCTGTGGACTCTGTGAAGTGTTTATTTCCTGGCTCGGGGCTGCTAGTAATGTTTGGGGAATGCAGACTCAGGAGAGGGACTGCTGGACTTGTCATTACAGGGGAAGAAGGGGAGGGTCAGGCGGGTGTAGGCAGGGAAGAGAGCCGGGAAGGAGGGCTTGTGGTGGGGAAGTGATAGGAGGTACATAGGTGTACAGTCACAAGAAGAGGAGGAGCTCTTACCCACTGACCCCGCTCCACTGAAACTCAATCCCAGTGTGGTTGCACTTCTCATGCCATTTGCTTGTTGCTGCATCCCCCCCATCCCCCCCTTTTCTCCGGTCATTTCCGCTCTCACTGACTCTCTGTTACAAATCTCAGCACTGACTTAGGACAGCACAACTTCCCTTCTATTATTTTATTTTCACGTTTCTGCCTTTCCCTGGAAAAGTCCCAGAGTTTCCTCCCTGGGGTCCTGCCAGCCTCCTCCTCCTCCTCCTCCTCGGTCTGGACTTCGGGATCTGGTGAGTAGATCATCATCTCTAGGTCCAATCATCATATACACTCTGACAGTCAGCACCGACTTGGCACCGACTTGGAGACGTGTTGGCTGGAATGAGATCTCTGGGTGGGTTCCATAGAGCTGAGCCTGTGTCTTCCTGTACAGGAACATTTAAGGTGACAAAGGGATGGCAGGACAGATGAAGCTCTGCAGATGGTGGGGATAGTCTGCAGATCCTCGTTGAAGTAGTTTTGTTTGTGTTTTGCAGATTTACTTCTTACAAACAATATTGTTCTTGTTTGATAACAAGGTGTGCAGAACTACAACAAGGCATTGCATGATTGTGGTCAGTAGATTGGATGTGCACTTTTATTCAGTGGTAAAAGAACTATTGATATATGCTTAGATTGTAAGCTCTTTGGGTTACTTATTGCTGCAGTCAGCTCAATAGTTCTGATTGGTCTCCCACTTTGACTCAGTTGTGGAATAAAGAAACCTTACTAGGTGCCTAGATTGTCAGCTCTTTGGGTCAATGATTGCTTCAATTAATTCATTATTTCATAGTGGCATTGCACTCTGGTTCAGTTTTCAGATGAAGAAATATCACTTTTTGCCTAGATTGCAAGCCCTTTGTGTCAGGGGTTGCTTCAACGAATTCATTATTTCTGATTGGCCTTGCACTTTGTTTCAGTTATGGGATAAAGAAATGTGGCCCTATGTCTAGATTGCAAGCTCTTTGGGTCAGTGATTGCTTCAACTAAATCATGTCTGTATAGCTTTGCACTTTGGTTTAGTTGCAGGACCCTATGCCCAGATTGTAAGCTCTTTAGATCTGTGATTGCTATACCTATTTCCGAATGGTTTTGCATTTTGGGGAGTAAAGATATATCACACAGTGCCTAGATTGCAAGCTCTTTGGGTCATTGATTGCTTCAACAAATTCATTATTTTATAGTGGCATTGCACTTTGATTCAGTTTTGGGATAAAGAAATATCACTTTATGCCTAAATTGCATGCTCTTTGGGTCAGTGATTGCTTCAACTAATTTATTTGTTCCGATGGGCCTCACACTTTCATTCAGTGGTGGAATGAAGAAATATAACCCAAAAGTAATATAACTCTATGCTTAGATTGCAAGCTCTTTGGGTCAGTGATTCCTTCAACTAAGGTATTAGTTCCGATGGGCCTCACACTTTCATTCAGAGGTGGAATAAAGAAATATAACCCAAACAAAATATAACTGTGCTTAGATTGCAAGCTCTTTGGGTCAGTAATTGCTTACCCTAATTCATGATTTATTTCTGTTGTGGGTAAAATAAACATCTGCATTTTAGTTAGTAACTAAAAGAAGTGGCTTGTGATACTTGATTCTAGCAATTGAATAATTATAGTTGTAAAAGTTTTAAACCGTTATTGGATTTAAAATGCCTGAGGTTCAGCTGGTACTTGTAGTTCTAAGTGTTGTGAGCCAAGCAAAGGAGAACTGTTTACAGCACTGATGTATTAGATCTAATAAATGACAAACAGTATATTACAAGTGTATTTCTTTTTCTTAAGTAGATAACATGTAGCACATTATATTATAATAAATGGGAGTGGAGGGACATAATATGATATGCTTGCTCTATGCCTGCCCCAATGTTATGTAATTAATATGTGTGTTATATTCCATCTGAAGTGGCTACAACTGTTTCGATTTTGACACCATGGCTTATTGGATAGTAAATTTTCAGCAGATGATGCTAATTGGTGTCTTTTCTCAGTATAGTAAGTGTTGTCATAAAGTTGTGATGACCCAGTGAGCACAATGGAAACACATGCTGGGACTTGTAGTTATAGTAGTCTGGATACCTGTGAATTATTCAAAGTCATGTCTACAGACAAAAGCCTACAGACTGGTTGTCCAAAACTTTTTAGTTTGCTCAGTGGTCTGTTGGGGAACAAATGAGTTGAGAAAATTCCCACCTGTTTCCCTGCGCCGGATTGTTTCCAGTATTCTGCAGTTTGGAAGAATACGGAAAGAAAAGTACAGTGCTGTTTACATTGATAAAACATTTCCTTAAAACCTCTTAAAAAAATATAACTATGCTGTACTTCCCAGTATGTTGGAACACAGGACCCCCCTCCTCCCTTCACCTCCCAGAATAGATTGTTGGATGCCTGAGCTGTCAATCATTAGGCCCAAGTCCCGTCACGAGGCAGGGGCAGGTGGGTTGGGGGGTAGAGAGCACTGTGTAAGGCTAATGATACAATGACAAGTTTTTTTCCCGCAGAGATTAATTGCTGCCACAGATCGCTAATTTCAGCGATTAACATCCATTTGTAGCTAGCGATTAAATCACTTGAGTTGCTGGCGATGTGTTACAGCATTGGGTTGCTCTGCTACAAATCACCCTCCTTCGTTAATTGCCGCAACCTTTCATAGAAAACCATTAAAGCCCCATACACACGATCGGACTTTGTACAAACTTTCCCGTGGACTTTTGTACAAAGGGCGTTGGCCGTAAGTTTGTATTGCATACACACAATCTGACTTTTTAGGCAACAAACGCGAACGTAGTGACGTTTCAACATACTGACGACACTTCAAAAGAGGGCGTTCAATTACTCCAGCGCCACCTTTGGTCAACTTCTGTATTGTTGTCTGATCTTTTGCATTGGTTCGGAGCATGCGTGTTTCTACTTTGTACAAAAGTCCGATGGTTTTGTGTACACACGATTGGGCTTTGCTCCATCGGACTTATGTTGTCAAAAAGTTTGTCCGTTCGCACAGCCAAAAAAAGTCAGATGAAAACTGAAAAAGTTTGTCCGATGGAGCGTACACATGGTCGGATGTTGCTCCAAAACAGCTAATATGCATGTTTGTTGTCAAAAAGTCAGATCGTGTGTACGGGCCTTAAGAACGATTGGCTCTATTGATTTTGCCACTGAACAGAAACTCTGACGAATTGTGGTCACTGAGCAAAAGAGCATCAAATCACTTTAAAAATGTCACTGTTAGGGATCCCACAGGAAATAATTATGATTTTCTTAGCAATAAATTGCTGTAACAAAATGTTAGGGGGGCATGATTGATGAAAGGAAAATTATTGATATGCCATTAGTCTAATGCCACGTACACACGATTGGATTTTCTGCTGGGAAATGTTGGATGTGAGCTTGTTGGCGTTAAGTCTGACCGTGTGTCTGCTCCATCGGACATTTGTTGGCGGACTTTCTGCCAACACATGTTGGCTAGCATGTTCACAAATTTTCCGCCAACAAATGTTTGTTGTCGGACTCTCCGATCGTGTGTACATAAGTCCGTCGCACAAAAGTCCATGCATGCTCGGAATCAAGTATGAGTCGGAAGCGCTCAGTCTTGTAAAACTAGCGCTCGTAAGGGAGATATCACGTACGTCGTGCACGTCACTATGTTCGTAATTGTTGGCCAACATTTGTGTGACCGTGTGTATGCAAGACAAGTTGGAGCCAACAACCTCGAACAAAAATCCACGTTTTTGTTGTCGGAAAGTCCGATCGTGGGGGCATTAGTTATGGCTTTCTTAGAACTTCTTACTTTTGTACACTATGGTCAAAGCAAGGCAATCATATTGTGTATAGTGGAGTAATTCATACCAATTTTTTGGGTTGCCAGGTGTTACTACACTTTCCATATCACCTTACATAAATCAGACTGCTTTACGGAATAGGTGAGGACAAGGTGACCTCTATCAATCAGCCAATCAGATTTTCGAGTACTAAATCATGAAAAATGGATTCTGATTAATTAGCGCTGCATTTTGCACATCATGCACAATTAGAGTTTGATTACTGCAGTTATCGCACAAGTTATTTCCAGTGATTTCCCCTCTTAGATTTGGTCTGGATTCCTCTTGCGTGTCTGTGACATTATATTCTGGGCAGATCGAGCACAAGGCCTTAAATACCATGTCAGTTAATTATGGCCTCCTACGTTCGTCCCTGACAGCTCACTCTGGTATTTCTGACTTCCTAAGGGACATATACCCATGTATAGGCTGCCAGCTTTTTATCGGTTCAGATCTGAGAACTGAAAGTGAACTTGTCAGCATTTGCTAAGTTTGTAAAATGAATGTACTGCTAATATGTGCAGACCCTAGAACAGCCTTTCTCAACCTTTTCAACACAGAGGAACCCTTGAAATAGTTCTCCGGTCTCGGGGAACCCTTGCTAAAAATTAGATAACTACAACTCATGATACATTAGTGTGATGGTCAGTGGGAAGAATGGTCCTTACTCTTGTGGTCATTGGGAAGAATTACCTCCTTACAGATAGCTAAAAAGATCAATGGTGTCTATGGGAACTTATCTGAGAGGCAGAAATTTCCCAATGCTGAAGGAGCCCCTAGCAACCTCTGGAGGAACCCTAGGGTTCCACAGAACCCTGGTTGAGAATCACTGCCCTAGAAGGTAGCTGAGTACCTTAGAAAAGACCAGCCCATCTTCTGTGCACCTGAGAAGCCCTGTAATCCTTGATGGAATTGTATTGTAGTGTGGGGACATTTTGGTTCACAACCATAGTAAACCATGACGGTTTTTGGGTTTTCCTACATGCACATGCACCCCCTGAGGCAGCCGTGTGTTTGGTTACTGTAGTCCTGTTCCGTTTGTAGCATTTATATACTTTGAAGACACTATATTTTAAAGTACCGATATCTATAAGCTTGTTCCAGGTCAGCAACTCACTAAGTAGCAGTGCACTTCTGTCATGACAGGTTTCCTTTAAAGTGACCCTGTCACCACAGGGTCACTTAGAACAAAAGACCACCCCCTGGAGGGCCATCTTCAGACTCTACAATGACAGAATGGCCAGGGACTCCAGAGATGGCCTCGTTCTCCATAACCCCTAGGACACCTCAAAGCAGCAATGATAGGTCTTTTCAGATTTCCCTTTTTTTTGCAGGTAGAGTACTGATCCCCAGCATTAGCGATTGCATGTCCAAGAGTGAAAGAGTAAACAAAAACACGTCATAAGGATTAGAAGACATGTTGGTTCATCTGTACAATAGGCACTCAACCTTTATAGCAATTTGGACCACCTGGATTGAATTATCTATGTCCCTCCACCTTCAACCCTGCAACTTAAGCAGGTCATACATGGGTCGTATTCCGAAAGAATTTTCTCACGTAAATCGTAATTAAGAATTTTCTTTCGAATTTCGCACCATTAGTGGCCTGCAGCAATGGGAAATTTTTGAATGATCGGATGTTGAAAATTTTTCGTAAAATACATTTCTAGTCAGTGATGAGAGAACTGTGTGGGGAATATAATCTAAAAAAAAAAAAATGTGCATGAGCTGTGACCTGGAAAGAGAAGAAGATTCCCGGCCACGAACATTATTTTCTGCAGCAAAATGAGGTGAAGTTGAAGGCTTGATTGGTCGGATTTCACAAATCAATGGTGGCACCATCGGATCACAAAACGCACAAGATTTCTGATTTTTGAAAGAAAATTTATTCGGAATTCAAACCATGTATGGCCGGCTTTAAGCTGACCATATAAGAGACTTTTTTTTTTTTTTTTTATCCAGCAGGTTGAACAAAAAGAACTGCCCAATTTCCCCCATCCACACATTTGAGGTTGATGGGAGAAGCTTCCTGCAGTGTCATTGTATTCTGACAGTGGGGAGACTTCTCTTCCATAGAATACACAGATCAGTGCTGCAGTTTATAGCCCACAGGGCTGATTGAGAGGGACTATTCCAGAAGGGCAGTTGTACAGAAGTCGCTCAGTAGATTGACTTCTGAACACTCACAGTGTCCATACATGGATTGAAATTCGGCCAATCCCTGCTGAACTGGACGAATTTCAATCCATCTATGGCCAGCTGTATACTCTGGCATTACAGTGCCAGTGCTGGTGTTGTTAGGCTTACTCCGGTTGGGCCTCTACCCCCAGTTGGGCCTCTGACTTACTCCTATATATATACAGTCACCTCTACTGCGCTTTGTAATTCTGTGAACTTTATACCTGAATTGTACCTACCTCAGAAGCTTTTTATCCTTTTTAAAAGGAGGAAGCCTGTCTCCTTCCTCCTATTTTTTTTCTGTGTATTCATGTTGAAAACCCAATCAACATTATTCTTGAAAAAACAGACAGCCTGTCAAAGCAAGAAGCCTTTTCCAGGGGTCCATGTGTTGAAATGTCACAGTTTTTGTGGTTCATCTTCTGGTTGGGTCAAATACCTGTTTCCTAGGAGCAGTTAAGCAGTGAAGTAATAGATTTATTTTTACAGGAATTTTTAAAAGTGACAAGTGTCATGAAAAAAGTATGGGGGCAGCCATTACCATTCTATGCTTTGAGAAGGTTAATGCCCCGGCTGTCAACTGGATGCTTTGGCTTCAATGCTTTCTGAGTCTCTGACCTGGAACAAAAATAGAGCAGAAATTCTGAAACTTTTCTTATGTGTAAAGCTTCATTTAATGACATTTTCTGAATATTCAACATGTTTCAATGGCATAAATATGCAGTAACACATAGGGGGAGATTTACTAAAACTGGTGCACATAGAATCTGGTGCAGGTTTGCATAGTAACCAATCAGCTTCCAGGTTTTAGCCCTCGTTCACATTAAATGCAGCTTTGAAATCATGCAGCTTCATCTGAAATCACACTATTTCAAAGTCGCAAGTTAGTGCGACTTCATGCACACATGTATATGAAAGTGACACCCGGAATCGCCAAAAGTAGTGCAGGAACAATTTTTTTTCAAATCAATGCGGCGCTGTAAAGTCAGAGTTGCACTGACGTCATTGCAGATAATAGGGTGCGACTTATCATGCGGTTTAACCTGTAAAATCGCATGAAAAGTTGCTCTGGTGTGAACTGCAGCTAATTGTCAAGCTTTATTGAACAAGCTGTAGTTAGAAGCTGATTGGTTACTAGGGACAGTTGTACCAGATTGTGTGTGCACCATTTTTAGTAAATCTCCCCCATTGCAGGACACTACAAAGGTGGGATGGGGCCCTAATGATGAAGATTATTGGTTGAAGTGTACAGGGCATGTTTATAGACATCATCCTTGTGTAAGGGTGCTGAAAATAAAATTCCACTTACAGTATTTTGTAGCTCTTTTTGGAATTAGGTAGAAGTGTAGAAATGGTATTAAACCCAAAAGTAAACATTTATTATATTTCAGCTTAACAGTTTTTAGATGTGGTGGATGCATTTGTTTTCTTTTTTAGTCCTTCTTTCTTTTATTTTCACCTGGTGATCCTGCCAATAACCCTGTTGTTTTTCAAAAGAACAAGTTGACTTGCAGATGTAGCAGTTAGACGCAAACTGCGGCCCTCCAGCTGTTACAGAACTACAAGTCCCATCATGCCTCTGCCTTTGGGAGTCATCCTTGCAACTGTCAGCCTTGCAATACCTCATGTGACTTGTGGAAGGTGGAAGGCCGATTGAGACAAACAATTTAACACTGACAAGGGGAGCTTACAATCATCAGCTTTTATTTTTTTTCATTTATTTTTTATTTTTTATAATCATTCATTCATTACAGGTGCTAATATGGCATTGCCAATTTATGCAGCACTTTACATATATATATATATATATATATATATATATATATATATATATATATATATATATATATATATATATAGTCAAACATACATTCACATCAGTCCCTGCTTTCAAGGAGCTTACAATCTAAGGCCGCGTACACACGCGCGGACTGTTGGCCCAACTTTGTCCGTCCAACAGTTTGAGCGAACAGTCCGCTCAAACTTAGCATGGACGGACATGGCCACACACGACGGACGAACAGTTTGCTGAAACCGTGCGCGATGACGTGAACGGCACGTACGACGGGACGAAAAATACGACGTCCTATACACTGCAATGCAACCTTCCGACGTGGAAATCCTTTCTGAGCATGCGCGAGACTTAGTTGGCCGAACAAGCCTACACACGAGCGAACAGTCCGCTGAAACCTTGTTTCAGCGGACAGTTTTTCGGAATTTCCGTAAGACCTTGTTCGGCCAACTGTCCGCTGAAACTGTCCGCTGAAGCCCCACACACGAGCGGACTGTCCGCCCAAACACTGTTCAGCGGACAAGGTTGGGCGAACAGTCCGCGCGTGTGTACGCGGCCTAAGACCCCTAACTCATTCATACATACACATAGTAGGGCCAATTTAGACAGGAGACAATTAACCTACCAGCATGTCCTTTGAGTGTTGGAGGAAACTGGATTTTCACTGACAAGGGGAGCTTACAATAATCAGCTTTTACTTGTTACATTTTTTTATAATCGATTTTTGATTGAAATTTTGCATCAAAAGGAATGGGATAAGAAAAATTCTGTCTTCAATAATCAGAAGTTATATCAATAAGCTTTTATTTATATATGTAAAACCTTTATCTCAAAGGCAAAAAACGTTTTCTGTAACTTCTTATAAATTGGCTTCAATTTGTTAGTATATCTAAATCTGCTAGTGCATCTTACACGCCTTTCAAGTTTGACAATGCTGTTCCTGTAGTCCTTCATCCAGGGTAGGGGCACTCTCATACAAGAGGTGTGCTATTGGCCAGATCACCAGGTGAAAACAGGGAGTAAAGCCTCTAAAAAAAAAACGAACAAGTGCACATAACCTGAGATGAAATCTTTTCAATTATAATGGTCTGCATGCTGTAGATCAGGGGTCTCCAAACTTTCTAAATAAGGGGCCGGTTTGCTGTCCTTCAGAATTGATGGGGGCCTGAGTGGCCAGTGGAAGTAAAAAATGCCCCAGCATCAATGGGAGTAAAAAAAATTACACAGTGCCTGTAGTCAGTAGAAGGAGGAATAGTGCCCCATCATTGGTATTAATAGGAGGAATAGTGCTCCATTACTGGTGTCAGTGGGAGGAGGAATGCCCCCATTGTTGTCAGTGTGAAGAATGGTTCCACACTGTTTGTGTCAGTGTGAGGAATGGTTCCACGCTGTTAGTGTCAGTGAGAGGAATGGTTCCTCCCTGTTGGTGTCAGTGAAAGGAATGGTTCCCCACTAATGGTGTCTGTGAGAAGAATGGTTCCACACTGTTGGTGTCAGTGAGAGGTATGGTTCCCCACTGTTGGTGTCTGTGAGAAGAATGGTTTTCCACTGTTGGTGTCAACTAGAGGAATGGTTCTCCACTGTTAGTGTCAGAGAGAGGAATGGTTCCTCACTGTTGGTGTCAACTAGAGGAATGGTTCTCCACTGTTAGTGTCAGTGAGAGAAATGGTTCCTCACTGTTGGTGTCAACTAGAGGAATGGCTCTCCACTGTTAGTGTCAGAGAGGAATGGTTCCTCACTGTTGGTGTCAGCTAGAGGAATGGTTCTCCACTGTTGGTGTCAGTAAGAGGAATGTTTCCTCACTGTTGGTGTCAGCTAGAGGAATGGTTCTCCACTGTTGGTGTCAGTAAGAGGAATGTTTCCTCACTGTTGGTGTCAGCTAGAGGAATGGTTCTCCACTGTTGGTGTCAGTGAGAGGAATGGTTCCTCACTGTTGGTGTCAGCTAGAGGAATGGTTCTCCACTGTTGGTGTCAGTGAGAGGAATGGTTCCTCACTGTTGGTGTCAGTGAGAGGAATGGTTGCTCGCTGTTGGTGTCAGCTAGAAGAATCAGGGGCGTAACTATAGGGGGTGCAGCAGTCGCGACCGCAACCGGGCCCTGTGATGCAGGGGGCCCATGCAGCCCCCTCTACATATGGCCGGCAGCAGCATAGGCAGCTAGGTGTACCAGTGCACCATGCACACGGGTGGCTGGAGGTGGAGGGTGACTAGCAGAGCTCCATGCTCGACTATCCCCCCCCCCCGAGTCCGGCCCACTCTGCACTGCATACTTCTCCCGGGTAAACAAACTTTAAGCACACAGATGCAGTGCAGCCCTATGAGAGCCAGCTCCCGGAGGACACTGCAGGCTTGTCTGCCAGCCCTCCTCCTCCCCCGTCATACACAGATGATGAAAGGTCTTTCTGGGAGATATGCTGATCACCCGTCCAGAACACTGGATGGAGCCCAGGCCAACATGGATGAGTGTGCGGCCTACAGCTTGGTCATGGTGAGTGAGAGAACCCCATCCCCCACACACCATTACATACCCCTCCATCTCCCCCTGGGGACAGGGACCCCTTCTCCCCTGGGGACAGGGACCCCTTCTCACCTGGGGGCAGTAACTTCATCTGCCCTGGAGAAAAGGACCTCATCTCTTCTGGGGACGGGGACCCCATCCTGCCTAGGGACAGTCCCCCAATGGGGCACCTAAAAAATTTTTATAATAAAAAAAACTACTGATACCAGTGGTGGAACTACAGGGCTCACAAAGGTCATACCTGTGACCACTCCCTGGAGTTCCACCGCAGGGCTCGGAGGGAAGGGCCCTGGCTGGGGTTCAGGGGGGCCCTTCATGGTTTCTCGCATCGGGGCCCTGAAGGTTCTAGTTACGCCACTGAGAAGAATGTTTCCCCACTGTTGGTGTCATTGAGAAGAACGGTTCCCCACTGTTGGTGTCAGTGAGAGCAATGGTTGCTCACTGTTGCTGTAAACTAGAGGAATAGTTCTCCACTGTAGGTGTCAGCTAGAAGAATGATTCTCCACTGTTGGTGTCAGTGAGAGGAATGGTTCCTCACTGTTGGTGTCAGTTAGAGCAATGGTTCTCAACTGTTGGTGTCAGTGAGAGGAATGGTTCCTCACTGTTGGTGTCAGCTAGAGGAATGGTTCCCCACTGTTGGTGTCAGTGAGAAGAATGGTTCCCCACTGTTGGTGTCAGTGAAAGGAATTGTGCCACTTGATGGTGCCAGTGAGAGGAATAGTGCCCCGAAGGCCAGACACAGACAAGCAAAGGGCCACATTCGGCCTATGGGCCACAGTTTGGAGACCACTGCTGTAAATAATGTTTTGCCAATGGTTTAGGTAATCTGTTCTTCTTGCCTAATTCATACATCTTCCTAATCTTGGCAGTTGAAGTTATAAGAATTCAAAAAAATGTTTTTCCTGTTTTTACAACATCCCACAAAAGTCAATGAACCTAAAGTTATGAGTACAGATTGCTATCCTTCCAACTCCTACCCAGAGCAAATCCTGACATCTCTACTTTGTTCATTAAACTTTTTTTTTTTTCCTTTGAGCGGTTACTGAAATTCCAGCCAAGAAAACGGACACAGTACAGCTGGCTTCTCTAGTTTACAGTCGTGTCAACAATTTTTTTTTTTGTTCGTTTTTAGGGAAGTAGCTGAAAAGATCATATTGTGACAGTTTTCAGTGTCCAGATACGTGCGGGTCAAATCGAATGTACTGAAAGAGGACCTGTCATAAGCAAAAAAGTATAAACAGGATATGGGTAGCATGATAGGTTGTTCATACCTTTTCACTGTGGTTCTCCAGAACAGCTGGGAGCCTCCCGATTTCTGACACAGATCAGCCCCTGCTTCAGTAGCTGAAATATCCACTTTAAGCCTCATTCACACCTGTGCATTTTAAGTGTGCTGCATTAAAAAAATTCTGCTTGCTGCATCTTTGATGCGCTTTCGTCAAAGCACACCTGTTATAGAGTTCAGTGATAATGCAAGGTCCATAAAGACATGGATGAGCAAGTTTGGGGTGGAGGAACTTGACTGGCCTGCAAAGAATCCTGACCTCAACCCGATAGAACACCTTTTAGATTAATTAGAGCGGAGACTGCGAGCCAGGCCTTCTCATTCACATCAGCGCCTGACCTCACAAATGTTCTTCTAGAAGAATGGTCAAGCATTCCTATAGACACACTCCTAAACCTTGTGGACAGCCTTCCCAGAAGAGTTGAAGCTGTTTAAGCTGCAAAGGATGGACCATATCAATATTGAACCCTACGGACTAAGACTGGAATGCCATTAAAGTTCATGTGCGTGTAAGGGCAGGCGTCACAATACTTTTGACAATATAGTGTATATTTATCTATCTATCTATCTATTTTTATATATATATATATATATATATATATATATATATATATATATATATATATATATATTTATATATATGTATACACATACGCATGTGTGTTTGAGCTCTGGGGCGCACACCCTAATGCAATAGGCTGCACACACCTATGCACACAGCAGTACCTACCCACAGGGCATGATGACTACGTGTCACACCATTCAAGGAAGTAAATGTGTAAGGGTGCTCGCAAAGTAAATTTACAAAATTCAAGATCCTTCAGATTATTAGGAGTAGGCTAGAAATAATTAAAGTGAAAGTTAAAGTCGTTGTAAACCCTTACAACACACTTTGACCTACAGGTAAGCCTAGACTAAGGCTTACCTGTAGGTCCAAGAAATATCTCCTAAACCTACACGGTTTAGGAGATATTTACCGAAAGACATACACCGCTGTCTACGGCACTCCCGTGTGCATGCGCGGGAGTGACGTCATCACGGCTTCGCCGAATGACAGCGGCGGAGCGGCAAGACCCACCGAGAAGATGGATGCGCCGGACTACAGGGGACAGCGGTGACTTTGCTGGATCCTGTGTCAGGTAAGTGACACATAATGGACTACTATGCGATGCATAGTAGTCCATTATGCTTTACCTTTTGCAGGGAATGAAAGAGGAAGTAAACTCATCAGGGTTTACTTCCTCTTTAAGGCAAACTCTAAACCTGCTCTCTACCACATTCTAAACCTAATCTATCTAACCCTGTAAAACAAAAATTGCTGTACTTACCTATTCTGCAGCTGATCCGGCCCGGTCCCAGCATCAGCTGTCAGTGGCAGCTTCAAAGTGGAGGGGGATGCAGGAGAGGCAGCCAACAATGGAAGCCCCATAGTGAGCCACCCAGCAGTGGGTGACGTCACCTCTCAGCCATTTCACAGCCGTTGTCGGTCCTCTCCTGCACGCGGCTTCTGCCGATGGAAACCGAACCGGATCGGCTGCAGAATAAGTAAGTGAACAATTTTTGCTTTACAGGGTTTGATAGATTAGGTTTAGAATGTGGCAGATAACAGGTTAAAGCCTGATATACACGATCAGATTTTCGGACGACCGTACATCTGTTTTTTGTTGCATGCTAGTCTCATGACGAAAGTGAAGAGGCTACTCACCGTACGAAAATTCTCGTACAGCAGAATACAACTTCAGTAGTTTTGTATGTGTTCTTTCATTTATGACAATGCGTAGTCTTGCTCTTACAATTTTTTCGGAGGAAAACCCTACTAATTAAACGAAAATTGGATGTTGTGTTCACATCCGACAAAAATTTTATAGTCTGCGCATTTAGCTTTTGTTATACAAAAAATTGGAATTGGCTGTCAAAAGCACCATTATAACAGTCTGAAAATCAGCAGATCATTCGTCGGATGAAATTTTACTTCCGATTTTCGTATGCTGTGTATTTAGCTTGTTTGTGCCTGGACTTACACTTTAAAATTGAATATGGAAATTCATATTTAAAATTTTGACCATAGATACACCATAAAAAAAAAAGCCAATTAAAGGCACACAATGATATGCCCATTTTTTATAAAGACTATAATGTTTGATTTTTTTTGGGTTTACTGACACCATATTCGGGGAATCAATTCTCTGACATACAGATTTCCGGAGTGGACATTTAAAAGTCTGGATGTGACACACACTAAAATATGTTACATCACAACAAAAATGACTTTCAGGTAAATGTTACAATAATAACTCGTAATGTGTACTTACCCAAAATACACAATATAATTCCTTTAAGTACAGGGTTGCAATTGAAAAATGTCATAAAGGGTGGTACTGTGGACGGAGGTGTTATTTAAACTTGGAATCACACTGTATATCTTTATTGAATACCGATTGCGAGGACAGATCTCATACTATTGGTGAAGGAAGAAGCTGGATTGTACATATGGAGATATGCACAGGTTGCTTGCCAGGGACCTCACACACAGCTACCCCCCCCCCTCAGCAGTTGCTTGTGTTCACATGTGGCTAATTTGGTTTCCTTGATTCTAAGTATACAACAGCTGTCTATAAAACAGCAAGGAACTTCCCTAAATATCCATTAGACAGATCTGGGAAATTGTGCAAGCTTAATTGCAGTTAAAAAGGTATAATTTTTAGATTAGCACATTTTCTATCTTTTTTTTTTCTTTTTTTATAATACCATATTTGATAGAGATTAAATATGTAAATTATTCTGCAGAAAAAGCTTGATTTAAATGCTTGAATAAAGTAATAACAAAAAAATACTTTAATGTATTTTCATTAAAGTAGTATTAAACCCTCGTATTAAAAGCAAGCTCTATTTAAATGCATATAATATCTATAATGAATCCATTGATTTTCATTTACTACTTTTATAAGACTTATATTTATCTTTATTAGATTTATACAGCTCCTTTTTCTTCAACCTCTGGTCAGGGAGTGTGCACACTCTCTCTCTCTCTCTCATGGTCACTTATTGGACTACACGTCCCCTGATCCCTCTCATGTGCATTGGTAATGCGATGCAAAATTAAGCCACAACGATTTTCTACAGATTTTTTATAAATTTTTATATTTAATATTTATGACATAAATATCCTTTTTTGGTTTGGTTTTTAAAATAAACTTTATTGTCCATATTTTAAGAAAGGTTATAATAAAGGAGGCTGTTGTACAATGTATGTGTGACTAACTATCTGTTTTTGTGACTTCAGTTGGGCTTTAACGGAAGGCCCCTTTAACGCCTGTCAGTTTTTTCAGGAAGATCTGATTGGACCCTCCTTTATCCTTTTTACGGATGTAAACAGATATGTGACCCACCAAAAACAGACGGTTGGGGTTCTTCTAGTGGATCGCATGTCAGTTGGGTGTAAATAGGCAGCCGGTCTGTTTACATCGGACTACCCATAGAAGAGAACAGGCTGTGTCTGTGTTTGCTCTGCATAAGGGGAGCAGACACAGATCAGCGGACAGATTCCCCACTGAGCAGGTGGACTCCTGGTAGAGTCCACTCCATATGAAAAGGGCCCTCAAACATTTAGTGAAACTACCATTCACTCTGGCTAGCAGGCTGCTCCAAGTGTTTACACATTCCTATCAAGTGCCTTAATCCGGCCCTAGTGGGATCGAAATTCGGCCTGTTCAGCAAGCTAACCATCAGCAGTTATCATTGTATTCTGCCATTGGGAAAGTCTCCCTGTGCTCCCCAGCAGAACACAATAGCCCTGTGGGAGGGATCTGTGTTGATGGGGGAATCAAGTCATTTTTCTTCCCTTTAACTAGTGATTTGTATGGCTTGTCCTAGGACAGTGATGGCGAACCTTGGCACCCCAGATGTTTTGGAACTACATTTCCCATGCTGCTCATGCACTCTGCAGTGTAGTGGAGCATCATGGGAAATGTAGTTCCAAAACATCTGGGGTGCCAAGGTTCGCCATCACTGTCCTAGGAGATTTGCATACTGGGGAGGCAAATGGAGATCATCTTCTATTCTCTTTTGCTTCATTATTGGCATGTCTCTGCTTCACTAATCAACATAGAGGTGCATTGGATGGTAGGAGATGGGTTTGAGCCCCCAAACACAGAAGCTGGTTGCCATTTTTATATTGAAGAATATTGATTGCTTTTTCCTGGCCACAGGTAAGCAGGACCTAAACTATAAGATTAGTTCTGCTTAATGACACAAGTAGGCAAGTAGTTTGAAATTATGAAAAACATACCTGTCATTTCTAAATAGTGGGTCCCATGGGGCACAAATGCATACAGTTTTGGCAACATTGCTTGAATTCCGCATACATTTACAATTGAGAATGCACCATATGGATCCTGTTAGCAATCTGTCACATCAATGAGTGCCTATAGACAGTGAGTGTGTATATATATATATATATATATATATATATATATATATATATACAATATCTCACAAAATTGAGTACACCCCTCACATTGTAAATATTTTATTATATCTTTTCATGTGAAAACACTGAAGAAATTACACTTTGCTACAATCCGAAGTAGTGACTGTACAGCTTGTATAACAGTGTAAATTTGCTGTCCCCTCAAAATAACTCAACACACCACAGCCACAACACATCCATTAATGTCTAAACCGCTGGCAACAAAAGTGAGTACACCCCTAAGTGAGAATTTCCAAATTGGGCCCAATTAGCCATTCTCCCTCCCTGGTGTTATGTGACTCGTTAGTGTTACAAGGTCTCAGGTGTGAATGAGGAGCAGGTGTGTTAAATTTGGTGTTATCACTCTCACTTCCTCATACTAGTCACTGGAAGTTCAACATGGCACCTCATGGCAAAGAACTCTGTGAGGATCTGAAAAAAAGAATTGTTGATCTACATAAAGATGGCCTAGGCTATAAGAAGATTGCCAAGACCCTGAAACTGAGCTACAGCACAATGGCTGTATGATAACGACCCCAAACACACCTCCAGGACGATTACTGCTTTGCTGAGAATCTGAGGATAAAGGTGATGGACTGGTCAAGCATGTCTCCAGACCTAAACCCTATTGAACATCTGTGGAGCATCCTCAAATGGAAGGTGGAGGAGTGCAAGGTCTCTAACCTCCACCAGCTCTGTGATGTCATCATGGAGGAGTGGAAGAGGACTCCAGTGGCAATCTGTGAAGCTCTGGTGAACTCCATGCCCAAGAGGGTTAAGGCAGTGCTGGAAAATAATGGTGGCCACACAAAATATGGACACTTTGGGCCCAATTTGGACATTTTCACTTAGGGGTGTACTCACTTTTGTTGCCAGCAGTTTAGACATTAAAGGCTGTGTGTTGAGTTATTTTGAGGGGACAGTAAATTTACATTGTTATACAAGCTGTACACTCACTACTTTACATTGTAGCAAAGTGTTATTTCTTCAGTGTTGTCACATGAAAAGATATAATAAAATATTTACAAAAATATGAGGGGTGGTCTCACTTTTGTGAGATACTGTGTGTTTGTGTGTGTGTAATATATATATATATATATATATATATATATATATATATATATATATATATATATATATATATATATATATATATATATATATATATATTACTTTTTTTTAAAATATATTACTTTATTGCTTTTAAGACCATCTATTCACATAATCTGTAGTTTTTCATTTTTAATAACATCTACGTGTTCAGTTGGGCAGCAGAAGAGAAAAATAAGAAGGATTAGGCACAACGAAATTTAAAACAAACATATTACAAACCCTCATGTAAGAAACATTCATCCTTCAGCTGTGATGCTGATGAATGGGTAAAATGGGCTGACGGATCATTTGTAGAAATTTGCTGACTGAATGCAGCCAGGATGGAGGCGGAAGGAGATGGGGGCAGCTCTGCACAATCTGAGACATCAAAGGACATAGTGTGTGGTGGTAGGAATTCCTCATCAGACGCTCCTATTGTTTGTGAAATACTATCTGACATCAAAAAGTGTAAAGTTGTAGAGTTTTCTGCTTGTTCAGAATCAGTTTCTAGTAAGGTATGGCGGGCCTGTACGATTACGTGGACTGATGTGATGACACCACTGCCTGTTATTGGTTAAATATCAGGAAAGAGTTTTATTATTCTTTCCAGTTGTATTCTATCTTCCAAGCTCCTGTCTGGCAATAAAGTATATGTCAGGGTAAAAACGTAGGAACATGAAGATCCGCTTTAACAAGTGGTAAGACCTGTAGGATGTGTGCCACACTCTCCCCGATTTCCCCCTATAGCCATACAAAGCATTATTATTTGAACTCTTTCTGAATATTTTATGTCTATGCTTTTGTGATATTGAGTCATATGTGTTGTAGCACGGATTTTTATATTTGTATTATATAGAATTTATGCAAAACTCATAGCTCGGTGAGCATGAGTAATTAAACTAAGGATGGTAATAATAATGATAATAGATTATATATCAAAAAATGGTCATGGGATCGGTAACTATACCAAAAAGACATTGTGAGATGACTGAATTGTGTGTCTGACTTTTCATTGATGTGTGTGGCCTGCTTATCATACATTGTAAAAATGACAGTTGAAATGATTTCAGCTGATCAGAGATCACATGACCAGTGCCACGAGCTGCCGCTTTGCTGTAGGTTGTCCTGCTGCTGCAGACCAGGTATTGATTATCTAGAAACACAGAAAAGCCACAGGAAAACTCTGAGGGCTCTAGTCCATGTCTTGCTTTGCAACACTTAAACCAAATCTGCTAGATTCTGCAAGTTTGCAAGGAATGTTAAATAGCCTGAAAATAAAACGTCTCTCTCATTGCTGGAATCCGGGCAGGCACAATGTGTAACTAATGACTTGGACAAGAGGACTGGCTGCATTCTCTGCTTCCTACTGATGCTCTAACTTCTGAGGGATAAATAGTTTTAATAGCCGAAATCCCATTTGACTCGGTAATGCTGCTAAGAAAATATGTCACTTGGGATGACCCAGCTGTATTTAGACAGGGATCTAAGTATACATGCGTGGGTGTAAGCGTGTCCATATATATCTGTATCTACATACATACATCTGGACAGCTCTGTCTATCTATATATAGGTTAGGTCTGGGTCTATTTATAACTTTTTCTTATTGGTTTGTAGAATGAGAAATTCTAGTTATTTCATTTAATCAGAATTATATAATTTTTCTTAAAGTTTCTGGACTGTTAGTAACAGAATGGTTTGTTTCCCTCTATATTGGTAAGGATCAGGCCACCCAAAATAGATATTTCAGTGTTTGGTAGATTCTGGTGAGGTCAATCACCTGACAGTATTGAGGAGATCTTTATGGTTGAGTTCCTGGGTCTGCACCCCGACGAGGCTAATATGAAAGCTTTTACTTTCCCTTTTAGAATTTTTTATTTTAAGGTAAAGTTATGGCCTCCCATTAAAATTATGTATGGCATAACTAAAGCGGAACTTCACTCTCTCAATCAATATTGGCTATTTTTAAGCCTTATGCTGCTAATCTTAGTACAGTAAATAGATTGGAAAGTAAATCATATTTACTTGTTTTAAACCTTTTTATTTACATATCTTTACATATCTGGTTTCCACGCCTAGGCAAATTATGTTGTAGATCCCAGTAGTCTTCAGGAAGGGAGGAACCATGCCTTGGCAAGTGATATCATACATCCCATTAGTCTTCAGGAAGGGAGGAACCATGCCTTGGCAAGTGATATCATACATCCCATTAGTCTTCAGGAAGGGAGGAACCATGCCTTGGCAAGCGATATCATACATCCCAGTAGTCTTCAGGAGGGGAGGAATCATGCCTTGGCAAGTGATATCATACATCCCAGTAGTCTTCAGGAGGGGAGGAACAATGCCTTGGCAAGTGATATCATACATCCCAGTAGTCTTCAGGAGGGGAGGAACCATGCCTTGGCAAGTGATATCATACATCCCAGTAGTCTTCAGGAAGGGAGGAACCATGCCTTGGCAAGCGATATCATACATCCCAGTAGTCTTCAGGAGGGGAGGAACCATGCCTTGGCAAGTGATATCATACATCCCAGTAGTCTTCAGGAGGGGAGCAACCATGCCTTGAAAAATTATATCATACATCCCAGTAGTCTTCAGGAGGGGAGGAACCATGTCTTGGCAAATTATATCGTACATCCCAGTAGGCTTCAGGAGGGGAGGAACCATGCCTTGGAAAATGATATCATACATCCCAGTAGTCTTCAGGAGGGAAGGAACCATGCCTTGGCAAATTATATCATACATCCCAGTAGCCTTCAGGAGGGGAGGAACTATGCCTTGGCAAATTATATCATACATCCCAGTAGTCTTCAGGAGGGGAGGGACCATACCTTGGCAAATGATGTCATACATCCCAGGAGTCTTCAGGAGGGGAGGAGGGGTTTTCTCAGTTAAGCGCATTCCTCCTGCCTGCATGCTTGAGCTAAGGGCAGATGGATTCCAGAAAGTAAATACTTCATGAATCATCTGCCCTTACTCAAGATAACCACCGTCAGAAATGCTAGGGTGTTTTACAAAATAAAGCATGGAGACATGGATGGGTGAGAGAGTTTGCTTTGAATTTTAAAAATAAAATACATTGCATTTTTAGTTTGTGGTGCTCAGATGCAGCATAGCTTCACTTTAATTATGATAAACTGCACTTTCAGTTTACTTTTTGTTCTCCTGCAAAGTCCTACAAATAAATGTTAGTCCTGCCAGTGGAGTCCACCTAACAAAGCTTCCTGTGATGGTGTGGCAACTATGCTGAGCTGCTCCTGAATAGAGAATAGAGTTGTTATTCTCATGTAGGCTGCACCTGCTTGTATCACAGTGGGATGAGAAGATGTTGCAGAGGCTATGGCTATGAGCATTGCCTCTTATGATTTACAGGCCTGTAGCTTGTCAATTGGCACGTGGCCACACCTTGTCCTGCCCATTACTTTCTGGATTGAGCGCACTAGTCTTGTTTCTGATCTCCTTCCCACTCTGAGCTGCAGTGTCTGGGAGGGGAAGTGTGTGAGAAACAAAGGAGAATGTGGCTCTGTCAGAGGAGGTAAAGGAAGTTTTTTGTTTAATGAGGTTTGTGCATCGCATAGTAACTGGATTTAGGACTTGTTTAAACAATTATACAGGAGCCTTTAGTTGTACTTCACGCTATGGAGAATAAAACAGGAGGAGCTGGAAATTTTTGCAGGGGGATATACACATTGGCGTATCCAAGACATATAAGTAGGCAGAGGCTGACTGAGATCACCAAGATCCATAAATAACCAAATATTTATTTTAGGTGGATTAACCCTTTCCCAACCTTTTTACCCTAGAGGAACCCTTGAAATAAGTTTTAGGATCTTAAGGAACACCTGCTAAAACCAATTCATTTGTGGGGTGAGTGGGAAAATGCCCTTTATTTCTTGGCCAGTGGAAAGAATGCTTCCCCTAACCATGGTGACCAGAATGAGATCCTTAGGCTGCATTCACATTCCAGCCTTTATGAATCGCGGGCAGATTTGCGGTGAATCTGCCCACAATTTGAAAGTGCTGATGTGTGAATGGCAAATGACGGTACTCGCATTTGAGATTCCATTTGTTTGAATGACACCTCAAATCGCAGCACGGGTCTGCCGCAATTTTCGCGTGATAAATTGCGCTGCAATTGGGGGAAGCATTTTCGCCCAAAAGTATCCCCTGAACTTTTTTGGGCGATGTGCTTCCCGCGATGCATGTTCCCGCGATTGCAGCGCGATTTATCGCAGGACAATTGCGTCAAACCCGCACCGCAATTTGAGGTGTCATCCAAATAAATGGCATCTCAAATATGAGTTCTGCAATTTGCCATTCATATATCAGTGCTTTCAGAATGTTGAAGTGTGAATGCAGCCTTACAGGCAGCCAAACAGATCATTGGTGTCCTTTAGCTGGCCCTGCCAATTGGCGTTGACTTCAGAACATGCCATATGAAATTGGAGGTCAATTCGCCACATGACAAGAAACCCCTAGCAACCCCTAGAGGAATCCTAGGGTCCCATTGAACACTGGTTAAGAATGGCTGCTTTAGAGGGAATCTGTACTGAATTATAATAATAGAAGTTGGGAGTCAAATATAAGGCACCAAGAAGTGCCAGTACATTCCTCTTATTATTATCTTAAGTGCCCTAGGATGTCTAGAATTTTGTGCAGATCCTGTTCCCTTAAAGTATGAAAAGTATGCACTATGCTAGTGCTGTGTAATTTGGCTCCTTCTATCACCTAAAAAGCCTGGCTGATCCTGCCTTGCTATACCCTACTCCCTGTAAACTGACCACTGTTAATCATGGCTGCTGGGCCCTGACACTGTGGTCAGTTTACTTCAATCATCTGCAGCCCTGCCGTGTCCTTCTCTGTCCCCCTCCGCCCCCTGCCTGTCTGCTCATGTCAGTGCTCACCCCCTCCCCTCCTGCTACTATTATAACTACCATAAAAATCTTCCATCCCCCCTTTAACAACAAAATGTGTCCCTGTGCCTGTGTTATATAAACAAAAAATGCTGATCTGTACCTACAGTATATCAGATCATCTCCCGGCACTCATGTGACTCCTCGGCTCTCTCATACCCTTCTCCCCAGCTGACGTCAGCGGCAGTCCTCGGCCCACGCCCACTTTAGCTGTCAGCCTGGCAGAGAAGAGAGCCGTGAGTCACGTGAGTGCCACCATAGGCTCAGATTTTTTGGTACAGATCTGCATATTTTTTATATAACAGGCACAGGGACACATATCATTATGTTACAGGGGAAGGGATGGGAGATTTTTATTATATTGTCTAAACAACCACTACCGTATATGCCGGTGTATAAGACGACCGGGCATATAAGACGACCCCCTAATCTTACTGTTGTATAAGCATTTTTTTCTTGTACTTACCGTATAAGACGACCCCCTTCCAAGGCTTCCGACGCTTGATATTCCGTCCGTCCTTGCTGAAGCAGGAGCTGGCGCCATATTCTTCTTCCTGCTTTTGCTGGAACCAATCACAGCAAGCGATGTATTCTATTAATGAATACAAAGCCTGCTTGGATTGGCAGAGGCTGTATCATCATCAGCCCGCGCCTCTGACTCTCAAAGCCAATCCGAGCAGGCTACAGAGTAGCCTGCTCGGATTGGCAGAGGTTGTTGCTCCAATCCGAGCAGGCTCTGTATTCATTTGAATACATCGCTCGCTGGGATTGGCTCAGCGTTATATATACTGTATGTAGCCGAAGCTACATACAGTATTACCGAACCCTCAGCAGGCATCGGAGGGGCTGATCCGGCGTATAAGACGACCCCAGATTTTCGGCCAGTTTTTTTAAGTGTAAAAGGTCGTCTTATACGCCGGCAAATACGGTATTATTATTGTTATTATTATTATACAGGATTTATATAGCGCCAACAGTTTTTGCAGCACTTTACAGCATGAGGGCAGACAGTACAATTACAATACAATTCAATATAGGAGGAATCAGACAGCCCTGCTTGTTATTGCTTACAATTTAGGAGGGATGGTCAAGTGGTACAAAAGGTAATAACTATGGGGGGTGAGCTGATGGAGAAATTAAAAGTACAGTTGTTAGGTGGAAGCAGGACAGGGTTCTCTGAAGAGAAAAGTTTTCAGGGCTCGCCTAAAACTGGATAGAGTAGGAGATAGACAGATTGGGGTAGGGAATTCCAAAGGATGGAAGAGGTTCGGGAGAAGTCCTGGAGGTGAGCATGGGAGGAGGTGACAAGGGAGCCAGAGAGCAGGAGGTCTTGGGAGGAATGCAGAGAATGATTAGGTTGGTATTTTGAGACTAGGTTGTGATGTAGGTTGGGGATGAGTCGTGGATGACTTTGTAAGTTATTGTTAGTATTTTTAATCTAATTTATTGGGTGAGTGGCAGACAATGGAGGGATTGGCAGAGAGGGGTAGCAAACGATGAGCGGTTTGCAATACCTATCTGAAAGAGTGCTTGGGGTGCTGAGTGTTTTGTGAGTGTTTAATTAATGCTTGACAACCACTTGCAAACTGTCTGCCCTGTGGCGACAAGGTCATTTTAAGGCATTTAAGTTCATTTTTATGCAGATATGTATGTATTTTATTCTTCATCCTTCCCCCCTTTCCCACCTTTGTTGCATATGGTGTCTTGGTCTGGCGTTGGTCTTTTCTTTGGGGATTTTTTTGGGCATCTGCTCACACTCTAACCGAGTGAAATATTCCACTCTGAAATGGCAGGATTCACTTGACATATGTGTATCCTGGACGTGTGTATACTATTGACACTGCATGCGGGCATGTCCTATCTCTCTATACAGAGGTGATAGGTTTCCAAATAGGGCCCTTCTTTATATATACATATATATATATATATACATATGTCTTATATCCTTTCTTTTCCTGTAGGTTGCCCTCTCTCCTAATCCCGCTTACCCATACCCATACCTTCCTCCATTATTATGTTTTGGAGGTGGTAATAGGGATGTGATCCCTTGCAAGCTTTTTACCCTTTGGATCCATTTTCCTTGCTCTTCCCCCCTCTGTCCGGGTAGAGCTAGCCATTTTTTCCATCTACATAAGGTCGGCACATCTATGAAGATTATGGGAGAATGTACGGAATCCTGTCCGGTCTTTTAAAAGAGGATTTCCCTTGTGATCAACATAGGTATTTATTGTTACAATATGTATCGCTTGATTGTTAACTGTGTAATCTTACAATGTTTTGATATATACTCTGTCTACAACAGATTATTTTTAGTACAACACAGTGCATCATGTATTGTGATATATATTTATGCTTGTCTTTTTTCTATTCTTTCATAAATAGATAGTAACCTTCTGAAGAAGACCCCTGGGAGGGTTGAAACGCGTAAAGGGTTTTTACTATCTACACGCATATATCTCTTACTGTATTGATACTATGTTTCAAGCATCACAATTCTATGTATATGTGTATTTCTGTTCATACATGTAATACCATACATTTTTACCTATTTAGTGGAGCTCAGTCTTTGACTACTGCGTGACCTATTTTATCCTCTTTTTTTATTATTAATAAATATTTACAATATTAGTTTACTTTTCTACATGTCAATGTTATTTATACTACACAGGTTAAACTTTGCTGGCAAAAAGCCCCGCTCCGGGGACACCATTTTCTTTTCTTTTTTTGTTTATAACATACCAGGGGTGATCAGCGCCCTCTGACCCCAATTTTGGGGGTGTTACCGTTCTTTCTATGTATGTGAATGAATCCAACTGGCCATGCACAGAGTGAACGTCTTCCATTTTCTGTTGAATCAGCTAAAATTTGATCTGTCGGTGGCCTTCTCTGCACCATTCCGCTCAACAAACTTTGATCTGAAGATCAAAGGAGCTTGGTGGAAAATTGTGGACCAAACAATGACTGCATCCAATCAGCTGAAATCACAGTTTGAATAATATGACAGCTGGGGTTGTCGGCTGTCAGGAGACAATAACTTGAAGTTGGAGATTTGTCCATCCAAATGTTTTTGCATTGAAATATATGTGAACCCTTACCTTGTAAAACAACCCATTCAGTTTTACCGTATATACTCGAGTATAAGCCGAGATTTTCAGCCTCTTTTTTGAGGCTGAAAGTGCCCCCCTCGGCTTATACTCGAGTCATCGCTGTCTGCCCGCTCGATCAGCGTGTCGAGCAGACAGACAGCGGCCATTCTATTCAAAAGCCGCGCCTCCGGCTCCGCCTTCGCCTGTGATAGGCGGAACACTGAATTTCCCAGCAGCCTGTGTTCCGCCTATCACGGACATCGTATCATCCTCGTACTACGGACGAGGATGATACGACGTCTGTGATAGGCGGAACACAGGCTGCTGGGAAATTCAGTGTTCCGCCTATCACAGGCGAAGGCGGCGGCGCAGCTTTTGAACTTTACAATGGCCGCCGACGAAGAGGGCACGGGACGGCATGGCACGGGACGGGACGGGGGCAAGGCAAGGCACGACACGGGACGGATGCAAGGAGGCAAGGCACGGCACGGGACGGAGGCAAGGAGGCAAGGCACGGGACGGAGGCTCGGGACAAAGGTAGGCTGGACACACACACACACACACACACACACACACACACACACACACACACACACACACACACACACGGATGGAGACACACACAGGGATGGATGGATGGATGGATGGAGACACACACACACAGGGATGGATGGATGGATGGATGGAGACACACACACACAGGGATGGATGGATGGATGGATGGAGACACACACACACAGGGATGGATGGATGGATGGACACACACACACACAGGGATGGATGGACGGACACACAGGGATGGACGGACACACAGGGATGGACGGACACACAGGGATGGACGGACACACAGGGATGGACGGACACACACACAGGGATGGACAGGCATGTCTCACCCTCGGCTTATACACGAGTCAATAAGTTTGCCAGTTTTTTTGGGGGTAAATTGGGGGCCTCGGCTTATATTCGGGTCGGCCTATACTCGAGTATATACGGTAAATAGAAATGAAAGGTAAAACATTTGTGTGAAAAAAATAAAATAATTGAAAAACCTTTAAACTTTTTTTAAAAGGTGATCGCATAATCTCTGTTCTCAGTTGTCTAAGGGACTTAGAGAGCTGGGGGTGAAGAAACAACAAAACACATGACACCTAATGACGTCAGACCTTGCTGACTAAACGCGTTAGTTTGTGACACGTCACTTACGCCATCTCTCTGGAACGCAGGTGGAATGTGATCGGCGTGGCTGCTTGTTTTTATGGGCATATTCAAGATTTACTGAAAATTAAAAAGTTAAAAGCTACACTATGAGGAGCTCTCTTTTTTTCTCCTTGACATATATGATTTGTATACCTTCGTTGGTGGTATATCGTCTTGGGCCATTTTCCATTGGAGGACACATTCCTTGCTACCCATGCTCTATATGACTACCTGTAATGGGTGTCATGTCTGAAGAAGACACTATTATATTTTTTCACAATTATAAAGAAGGAATCTCACTCACTATTGAAGACATCTGGTGGTGGTTTATTGACTTTATATATTGTTATTCAGCACACAACGAAGTGGATTGCATATGTTGAAAATGTGTTATAATTTTTTTTATATACTGATCTTCTCAGTGAATGGCTGTGGTGGGTTGGGGGTGTCAGTACACATCTTAGCCATTGGAGGAAAGGCAGACTGTTCTCCCTGCACAGCCAGAAAACTGAACACGCTGGCATGGATGTGCTTTTATACCTAGCATGGTCAGTTTGAAATAGGAGAGCAGGGGGACTGGCAGGATCATTATTTCACACAAAGGAAGCAATACAAAGAGAAGAGGATACTTTTTTATATGATTACATGGTACAACAGACATATATCTGGAATATGAAATATCAGGATAACATATTTGAATAGATGTTAGATTTTTTTGGTTTAGTCCGCAAGCTGATTGAAATAAGTATTTGCATGTATGGTCAGTTTAAAGTGGAACTAAAAGCACACATAGTACACATATCTTAGTTACAATGGTCTAAAGCCCACAAGGTCCCTCGCCAGTGCCAACATCTTGTCTCCAGGTTCCTCTGGGTTCTGGCCTACGGCCGATTTAATTGGTCAGCGAGGGATGACTTCACTCCCATGCATACGCTTGAGTGCACTTATCCCGGCACACAATTTCATAGAAGATTGTGATTAGGAAGATACAATTACAGAAAAGATATTACACGTCTCTAATACAATAAAAAACCTGTCTGTTCACAATTTTTTTACATTTTTTTTAGAATTTAGTTTCACTTTAATACTGCTGAATCCTGGACTGCCGTTTAAAATGTTACCATTGTTAGAGCCCATTCACACAGGGGCAACACGACTTGTAGGCGACTTGAGTCAGGCAACTTGGACACGACTTGAGTTAAGATCACAGCGCGACTTGGGACGACTTCAAAACGACTTGTGATGACTTCAAGCCCGACTTGGGACGACTTACAAGTCGCCCCAGGCCAGGCGACTTTTGCCGAGGCCAAGCAGAGAATGAGCTCAAGGGGGAACTCCACGGCAAATTTCTGAAAAAAATTTGGCGTGGGTTCCCCCTCCGAGAGCATACCAGGCCCTTAGGTCTGGTATGGATTCCAAGGGGAACCCCCTACGCCGAAAAAACGGCGTGGGGGTCCCCCCCAGATCCACACCAGACCCTTATCCAAGCACGCTACCCGGCCGGCCAGGAAAGGGGGTGGGGACGAGCGGGCGGCCCCCCCCCTCCTGAGCCGTACCAGGCCGCGTGCCCTCAACATGGGGGGGTGCCTTGGGGGAGGGGGGGCGTGCGGCCCCCCCACCCCAAAGCACCTTGTCCCCATGTCGATGAGGACAAGGGCCTCTTCCCGACAACCCTGGCCGTTGGTTGTCGGGGTCTGCGGGCGGGGGGCTTATCGGAATCCGGGAGCCCCCTTTAATAAGGGGGCCCCCGGGTACCGGCCCCCCACCCTATGTGAATGAGTATGGGGTACAATGTACCCCTACCCATTCACCTGTGGAAAAAAAGTACAAAAAAAAAACACAACACAGGGAAAAAATATTTTATTGCACAGCTCCGGGGGTCTTCCGTCTTCGGGGGTCTTCTCGCCGGACTCCTCCGCTATCTTCTTGTAGCTCTTTTACTAGCGGAGGAGTCCGGCTTTCTTCCTCCCCGCCGCCGGCCTCTTCTCCCGACTTCGGGGGTCTTGTCCCCCTCTTCGGTTCTTCTGCCGGGCCACCGCGCCTTCTTATAGCTCTTTTACAGGCGGTGGCCCGGTCTTCTGTCGTCGCCGCCGCCTTCCGTTCTTCTTCTTCTTCTTCTCCAGGAGATGTTGACACGACGCTCTCTCCGGCCGGAATGCCAGAGCCGCCCTGCGCTGCCACTTATATAGGGACAATGGGGCGGTGTCACATGGGTTGATGTCACATGGGTTGGTCACATGGGTTGATGTCACATGGTGACCCCGCCCCCTTACCATGTGACATCAACCCATGTGACCAACCCATGTGACATCAACCCATGTGACACCGCCCCATTGTCCCTATATAAGTGGCAGCGCAGGGCGGCTCTGGCATTCCGGCCGGAGAGAGCGTCGTGTCAACATCTCCTGGAGAAGAAGAAGAAGAAGAACGGAAGGCGGCGGCGGCGACGACGACAGAAGACCGGGCCACCGCCTGTAAAAGAGCTATAAGAAGGCGCGGTGGCCCGGCAGAAGAACCGAAGAGGGGAACAAGACCCCCGAAGTCGGGAGAAGAGGCCGGCGGCGGGGAGGAAGAAAGCCGGACTCCTCCGCTAGTAAAAGAGCTACAAGAAGATAGCGGAGGAGTCCGGCGAGAAGACCCCCGAAGACGGAAGACCCCCGGAGCTGTGCAATAAAATATTTTTTCCCTGTGTTGTGTTTTTTTTTTTACTTTTTTTCCACAGGTGAATGGGTAGGGGTACATTGTACCCCATACTCATTCACATAGGGTGGGGGGCCGGTATCCGGGGGCCCCTTATTAAAGGGGGCTCCCGGATTCCGATAAGCCCCCCACCCGCAGACCCCGACAACCAACGGCCAGGGTTGTCGGGAAGAGGCCCTTGTCCTCATCAACATGGGGACAAGGTGCTTTGGGGTGGGGGGGCCGCACGCCCCCCCTCCCCCAAGGCACCCCCCCATGTTGAGGGCACGCGGCCTGGTACGGCTCAGGAGGGGGGGGCCGCCCGCTCGTCCCCACCCCCTTTCCTGGCCGGCCGGGTAGCGTGCTCGGATAAGGGTCTGGTGTGGATCTGGGAGGGACCCCCACGCCGTTTTATCGGCGTAGGGGGTTCCCCTTGGAATCCATACCAGACCTAAGGGCCTGGTATGCTCTCGGAGGGGGAACCCACGCCAAATTTTTTTCAGAAATTTGCCGTGGAGTTCCCTCTTGAGAGCTGATAATTCTGTCAAAGTCGCCTCCGTATAGACAGAGATCCGACTTGGAGGCGATCTCCATTGAAATCAATGGGTACCGGTCGCCTACAAGTCGGATAGAAGTAGTGCAGGAACCTTTTCTGAAGTCGGAGCGACTTCAGTAGTGTGCATTAAGACGGCTCTCATTCACTTACATTGCTTTTTAAATGTTGTCCGACCTGAGGCGACTAGGGGCGACCTGAAGTCGGATCAGGAGTTGCCCCTGTGTGAATGGGCTCTTAGGAATCTGCTAGTTAGTATAGATGTATATCTGTGTTTATGCTGAATGTTTGTTTCTTGGGAGATAATGTAAACATCTAAAATAAGCTTTATTTGCATTCCTGAAAAAAAAACAAAAAAACATTATTGTTGATCAAGACTTGGATGATGTGTATTTCCAAATTTGGGCCTACTTTGTAGTACATGTAGTACTGTGTTCTATCTAGGTGTCCTGTACTGCCAGCAGCAATGTCGGACGGGGCACCCCCCCCCATAGCGCACGGCCATCCGACATTGCAGCTATCATGGAGATGGCTGCTTTGTTAGTGAGTGCCTGTCTCTGGCTTCCAGCACTTGCCTGAGGCAACCACCGGCATGATGTGAGGCTGACATGTCTGCTATTATTATCATTGTTATAGTACAGGATTGATATCCAGCCAACAGCTTGTGCAGCACTTTACAAAATAAAGAGAAACGGTAAAGTTACAATACAATTCAAGGCAAGATGGTTAAGAGGGCCCTGCTCCTGAGAGCTTACAAAATAAAAGGGAGGGGGGAGTGATACAAAAGGTGATTGTGAGAGATGAGCTGATGGAGAAAGTAAAATTGCAGTTGTTAGGCTTAGGCCGGCCATACACGGGGCTAATTTCCTGTGGTTGCAGGAAAGAAATTCGCACAATTCCCCCATCAACGCAGACAGTGCTGACAGGGAAATTGGCAATTGTCTTCTCCCAGCAAGGGGGCAGGCAGGGGATGCCAGGAACAGATAGTGATTGTCGTTAGCAACCACTAGCGATAATCGTAAGAGAATCAGTAAGGCTGGTTGTACCCAAGTTGATTGATTGACTAACTTGGTACATTCATTGGTTCAAATCTCGCCCGGTTTAGCAGGAACCGTGTATGGCCAACCTTAGGTCAGGATTTTCTGAAAAGATGAGTTTTCAGGGACTGTCTAAAGGCAGACAGAGAAAGAGATAGCCAGACAGAGGGTAGGGAGTTCCAGAGGATGGAGAAGTCCCAGAGGTGAACATGGGAGAATGTGAAAAGGGAACTGAGAGCAGGAAGGAAGTTTTTGGAAGTTTTGGAATTTTGAGACAAGGTTGGTGATGTAGCTTGGGGCAGACTTGTGGATGGCTTTGTGTGCTGTAGTTGGCATTTGGCTTGTTGGTATGTGGCTGGTTCCCCACATTGGGATTACCCATCCTCCTTATACAGTTAGTCCCCTACATACGAGCCTTAAAGTTGCGAATCGTCAAAGATACGAACATGCGTTTACATGTCCAATCGTGTGAGTTTTCATGGAAAAACAAGTATACTCTTGCGCTGTAAGAGCCATTTCAGCCTTTTGGTATAATGCATCTTTAAACAACCCGTGTCTCCCGCATTTCCTCAAGTAAACAGACATAGTCACCGTGTTAGCTCCATTGCTCCTCTGCCTGTCCTCAGGAGCACCGGCACCTTTTATTCCTCAGCAACAAAAGGAAATGACAAACAGGAAGTCATGGCCCCAACAACCAATTGCTTCCTCCATGCAAAATGACATCACAGGAAATGACACTACACAGGAAATTGCACTAAAAGGGAGGGCATCCACAGGAGTGGGAGTGAGAAGTGCACATGTCTCATCCACTTGAGGCATGTACACTGCTCTCAAAGCCAAATCAGCATGGAGCCCACTCAATACTGCTCAGAGTAACCAGTATCTAGTAAGATCATTCTACTTGTTCTAAGCCCTTGTACACACAGTCGGACATTCTGACAACCAAATCCGTTGGATTTTGTCCGAAACTGTTGCATACACACGGTCGGACAAAGTTGTCGGAAAATACGATTGTAAATAACGTGATGACGTTATTTCGTTACGACTGGACTACGTTCAGGCTAGTAGCCAATAGCTTTGGTCTAGGAATTTGATCTGAGCATGCGTGGCACTTTGTCCGTCGGAGTAGGCTACACATGATCGGAGTATGTCCGATCGGAGCATTTTGTCGGAAAATTTTACGGACAAGTTGGAAAACTTGGTCCGTCGGATACTCAGACGGAAACAGTCCGATGGAGACCACACATAGTCGGATTATCCGACAAAACGGTCCGATAGGACACATTCCGTCGGAATCTCCGACCGTGTGTACAAGGGCTTACAGGCTTCAGAAGGTCGGCGGGGACATTGCTACTGCTGTTGTCAATATACGATACCAGATATCAATGTCCTCTTATAAAAGCTGACATGTACCCAAAAGGGATAACATAACCACAACAGAAATGTAATAATATGTTTCTCTCATTATGCGGACTCCATTTCTCTAATGTGCATAGACGCTTGATACTTACAAACCGACAAATGCCCACAAACAAAGAGAACGTGTCTTCAAGCCCATGAGAAGGTTTTCATACTGACGGTTTTACCGCTGGTCCCGATTTAACCCAAGTGTGCTCTGCTAGAGTGCTCCTTGGTTAAATCAGACACAGGGAGACTGATGACAATACATAAAACACACATAATAAAATTTTCACAACAGAGTTAGTTCATATTTGTGGTGGTTGTGGTTCTGTGTACTTTGCTGTATACAGCACTGTATCTATACTTCAACATTTTTTTTCCCATATATTATAAACCTACTACAGTAATGTATTGGGCTGATTGTGTTAGTTGGGTACCTAGGTTAACTTTCTTGGACAAATTGGACTTACGAATATGCTCTCGGAACGGACCTTGATGGTATGTAGAGGACTTACTGTATTCCACTTTGTGCACAGCTGGAAGTAAACATAATTTACCTGCTATGTCTGGATAGAGAGGATTATGTGACTCAACCTTACTTCTCAGGTCACTGCACTGAAGTTTGACAATTGGCGGGACACTATTGCCACCAGTGGGCCAGAAGAGATTCCTCAGCCTTGTGTAAGCTTCGATTACAATTGACATGGTGCTTACCAGACAGAGTAACAGGAATACCAAGGGAAAGTAAGCATTCAATGCTTTAAAGCTCAAGTGAGCCCTTGCTATTTAACCACTTGCCGCCCGCCCTATAACAGAAACACGGCGACAAAGTGGTTTCAAAATCCTGACCGAACGTCATATGACATGATCAGGATTTTGAGCCGCTGCGCTTTCCCGGGCGCGCGCATCGCGGCGATCGTTTTTGCGGGTGTCAGTCTGACGCCCAGCAACTACGATCTCGGTAAAGAGTCTCCGACGGAGACTCTTTAACACGTGATCAGCCGTGTCCAATCACGGCTGATCACAGTGTAAATAGGAAGAGCCAGTGAACGGCTTTTCCTCACTCGTGTCTGTTAGACGCGAGTAGAGGAGAGCCGATCGGCTGCTCCTCTAACAGGGGGGGTCTGTGCTGATCGATTATCAGTGCAGCCCCCCCGAGGATGCCCACACTGGACCACCAGGGATGCCACCAGACCACCTGGGAGGCCCAGCACAAAGTATGCCACCCTAGACCACCAGGGATTCCAGTCAGTGCCCACAATGGAGGCCAATCAGTGCCCACAATGGATGCCAATCAGTGCTCACAATGGGCATCACTGATTGGCATGCATTATTGTTTGGCACCGACTGGCATCCATTAGTACAGTATAATATAATACAATTCCGCCTATCAGTGCCCATCTGTGCCACCTATCAGTGCCCATCTGTGCCGCCTATCAGTGCCCATCCGTGCCACCTATCAGTGCCCATCTGTGCTGCCTATCCATGCCCATCTGTGCCGCCTATCCATGCCCATCTGTACCACCTATCCATGCCCATCCATGCCGCCTATCCATGCCAATCTGTGCCAGCTATCAGTGCCAATTTGTGCCATCTGTGTTGCCCATCAGTGCCACCTATCAGTACCCATCAGTGACGCCTATCAGTGCCACATATCAGTGTCCATCAATGCCACCTCATCAGTGCCACTTCATTCATGCCCATCAGTGCCGCCTTATCAGTGCCCATCAGTGTATCCCCATCAGTGCCCAGTGAAGGAGAAAACTTACTTATTTACAAAGTTTTGAAACTGAAACAAAAAAAAACATATTTTTTTTCAAAAATTTCGGTATTTTTTTAGCAAAAAAATAAAAACCGTAGAGGTGATCAAATACCACCAAAAGAAAGCTCTATTTGCGGGAAAAAATTCATTTGGGTACAGTGTAGCATGACCGCACAATTGTCATTCAAAGTGCAACAGCGTTGAAAGCTCAAAATTGGTCTGGGCAGGAAGGTGTTTAAGTGCCCAGTATTGAAGTGGTTAATACTGTATTGCAAGCAAGCAGTCTGCATATACAGTAATAAATATTCTGGTCTGGGTTAAAATACCCGTGATGGTAGGATATAGCAGATTAAGCTTGCTGCTCTTACCCACAAAGCAGTGGTCCTGGTCCCCAGCAAGTCCCCATGCCCCCCTTACATTGCTCCAATCACCAGTGCTGCTCAGGGAGAAAGAACTATGTTAATCAGAGCAGTGTTTTGGGAATAATCTAATAAAAAGCAATGGTTCAAGTGAATCTGTATGAGCAAAGTCTCTCTCATTTGTATATTAAAAAAAAATGTAAAGATTGCAGTCTGTATTTCATTAATTTACTAGATACTCAAATTGGGAATATCAGAATTGGAATTTGAAAGCCTCAAGTATTGCATACAAAGAGTTAAAACTAACACAGTACCTGGAATGAAGAAATTGCTGAAGTGGGAGTTCACCTTTAATTGCTTTTGTGGTTATCACTTTAAAATAAACACACAATCTTCATTTTGTGCTTTGCGTCCCCATATGTAAACTAATTGAACATAATGATTCTTGGAAGGGCTTTTCTAAGAAGAAAATATACAGCTTTATGTAACAATTCACTTATACCTAATAATTACAATTAGACCCACCACTATGGGGAATAAAAGAACTGCAAAATGCTCACTAAAAGGAAAATACTACAGGTGAGGAAATATATTTGTAGTGATAATAACATGTATAGTATAAAATAGTTTTTTTCAGGAAGTCATAGCTACTTCTGATTCTTCCTGGATTATGTAAAATTCAACCTACATTGCTGAATATTTATTTTTGGCCCTCTGCAGTGTCACAGATTATTTGAGCCACACAATTCAGCATATCTGAAATAATACAATAAATTCCATATGTGGTAAAATATTAGACTGGGCATACATGACCTGAAAAAATCAAGCAGTGGAATTAATTGCGACATCTTTTTTTACGGTCAGTATTAAAAGTTTTTGTGACCCCTGGTCAATAATGCCTAAATAATCTGCCCAGGCCAAATTTAGCAGTGCCAGCATGTGTTGGTGAATTGAAAGTGGTCGTAAAAGCACAAGGTTTTTTTACCTTCATCCTTCTACGCATGGAGGTAAAAAAAACCTTCTGTATGCAGCAGCCCCCTAGCCCCCCTAATACATTCCTGACCCCCTCTCCATCCGGGGGTGTCCACGGGAGCCTTGGCTCTCCGGGGACTCGCACTCCTGTCAATGAGCCAATCAGGAGATAAAGGGGGTGGGACCAAGCTGTGGCTTCCTGTGTGAGTGGATACATAGAGTCGTGGGTCAGAAAGTGCCTGCTTGGGTGCCCCCAGCAGCAGGAGGGGACAGGAGCATCAGCGTGGAAACCCTAGAAGAGGAGGATCAGCTGCTCTGTGGAGAGCCACTGCATGTTTGTTATTTTAGAGGAAAACCAAAACAAAGCTTTAGTATTACTTTAACAATAACTCTACAACTACATAACAAAGCTAAATATATTTTTATATTTATTTTTAAGATCAAATACAGCTTTTATTTGGTTACCTGTTAAAAAAAACCTGCTCTTTTTTTATATATATATATAATAGGCTGACTAACTACAAAAAGAAAAAAAAAACAATGTTTTCGTTTTTATTTTTAGCCTGTATTTGTATCTGACAATTACAGTATTTAACAGGTGAACACTGCTACCTCTCACCTGCAGTGGCCTCTGCAGGCTGAAGGCTTATGTTGTCAATAAAGCCTCTGAGGCCGCGTACACACGCGGGGACTGTTCGCCCAACTTTGTCCGCTGAACAGTGTTTCGGCGGACAGTCCGCTCGTGTGTGGGCTTTCAGCGGACAGTTTCAGCGAACAGTCCGCTGAACAAGGTTTTTCGGAAATTCCGTAAAACTGTCCGCTGAAACTTTGTTTCAGCGAACAGTCCCCTCGTGTGTAGGCTTGTTCGTCAAACTAAGTTCCGCGCATGCTCAGAAAGGATTTACACGCCGAAAGTTATAATGCAGTGTATAGGACGTCGTATTTTTCGTCCCGTCCTACGTGCCGTTCACGTCATCGCGCACGGTTTCAGCAAACTGTTCGTTCGTCGTGTGTGGCCATGTCCGTCCATGCTAATTTTGAGCGGACTGTTTGCTGAAACTGTTTGACGGACAAAGTTGGGCGAACAGTCCCCGCGTGTGTACGCGGCCTGACTTGCATGTGGGGCAGATATCTTGGTTTCCAGTGAAATATCTGCCTCTCTATTACCACAGTTAAACCTAAAACCCAGGCAGATATAATAATCACAGGTATGTATTATTCATTTTAAGAAAAAAAATTCCATTAGGGAGATCTGCGAGTCTTGTTCTGGAGATACAACAGGACTCTTCAAAGTAAGGAGCTATCCCCTCTTAGGCTGGCCATACATTATACAATTTTCTAGTACAATTTTCCTTTAGATTTATCAAAACCATATAATATGAGGTCAAACCTAAACTCTTTCAATTTGTATGCAATCATGCAGAACCCTGCACTACATAGTTGAAGGTAAATCTAAAGGAAATTGAATAAGAAAATTGTGTGTTGTACGGCCAGCTTTAGACAACTGTTACAGAAACAGGTGTCCCTATTTCAACCCCATGTGAAGGAGATGTGCTGCACTGCATGAGGCAAATGGTGGTCACACCAGATATTGACTGATTTTCGGACCCCTCATACCCCCCCCGGATACAGTAAAACTTCACATTTTAGAGTGGCCAGTCCAAGGCACACTTGTGCAATAATCATGCTGTCTAATCAGCATCTTGATATGGCACACCTGTGAGGTGGATGGATTATCTCGGCAAAGGAGAAGTGCTCACTAACACAGATAGGGCCGTACAGTGGTGTAGTGGATAGCACTTTCACCTAGCAGTAAGAAGGTTTGCTGGTTCAAATCCCAACCATGACACTACCCACCTGGGCTTTGCATGTTCTTCCTGTGCCTGTGTGGGTTTCCTCCCACACTCCAAAGACATGCTGGTAGGTTAATTGGATCCTAAATTGTCCCTAGTATGTATAAATGTGAGTTAGGGACCTTAGCGTGTAAGCTCCTTGAGGGTAGGGACTGATGTACAATGTATATGTAAAGCACTTTGTAAATTGACAGCGCTGTATTAATACCTGAAATAAATAATACATTTAGACAGATTTGTGAGCAATTTTTGGGAGAAATAGGCCTTTAGTGTACATAGAAAAAGTCTTAGATCTTTGCATTCAGTTCATGATAAATAATTTTGCTCAGTGTATGTTTGAAGTCCAGCTTGGATGAGATGGCTTCTTCCATTGATACAGTGAAGTAATGAACATAGCCAACCCAGGGACAGGAAACGTGATTTCTTGCAGGATCACCAGGTCAAAATAAAGGAAGATAAGGCCTAAAAAATAAAAACGAATGCAGCCACCACATCTACGTAATCGTAAGCTGCAACGGATTACATTTTTGGTTTTGGGTTGAGATACATTTTAAAGGCAAGGCATTTCAAATTGGATTTGCTGTTAAACAGAGTGGCTTTTCATCAGTCATTCAGATCGTCATCATTCCACACCATCACCACAGACACCTCAAAAAAGACTGCTTACATCCCGCTGCGTTCTAGGGGTCGGCTTTGGTCACTTTGTTGTCGACAGCCAATAATGAATTGTCACATTTAAGCAACCTGACCACATCCGCTGTTTACCGAGAGCCTGATGCAAATTAAACTCCTCCATTCTATTCCACATACCAGAATGAGCACTATCAAAGGACTGAACCATGTGTTTATGGAACGATATCATTTAGCTGGCTCAGATAATGATCACTACTGGTATTGAAATGATTTTGCTCCCCTTTAATTAACTTTGGAGTAATTTCTGAATGGTTATTAGTGTGTCAAGAGCCATAATGATAAGGCACAAGTTTATTGTTTGCTCACACTGTAGAAGGAATAGCGATACTGGTGCTGTACGTGTCCCTGTGGTTCTGGGCCATATTCTTCCTGGTGTTGCTCTCCAGGTTGTGGGTCATCCATCAGGCAGCGTTCCTGTAGATGGGTTGTAGCACTTAAGAGTCATATGTGTGTGTTAAAGTGATCTACACCCTGAAAAAATGACATATTGTAGCTTACCAGTCTGTAGAGGTGGTGCATTAGCTTTCTATTTTCAGTCTAAGAACGATTTCAGAAAGTACACGAAATACCTGTTGATCTTGCCAAAAATGCAGTGCCCTTGGCACCTCCTCATAGGCTTAAGGGCCAATTTCCACCTTTACGACCTGGTGTGTTGCATTTTTACATGGTAACATGTTGTGTTAAGGCAGCCCATAAAAATTAATGGGTTGGCAACATAATCACAATGCATGTGCATCAGAGGTGCTCTAGGTTAATGTGATGCCATTGACACAGGGAAAGGGGAGTAGTGGTAAAAAGCAGACCATACTTGTAGCGCTTGATCCACTTTAAAGGGGTTGCAAACCCTCACCTTAATACATTCTATGCATTAAAGTGAAAAAACAAACTTCTGTAGAGCTGCAGCACCCCAGCTCCCAACTCACTCCCCCCCCGTTGTCATCTTCTGTCCGGGAACGAATATACCCACTCTAGCTGGTGTTACATGTTCTGATTGGATACAGTGATAGCAGCACAGCCATTGGCTCCCACTAATGTCAATCAAATCCAATGACACGGTTTGGGGGGCGGGGCCGACTCATGTATTCGGTGTGAATGGACTCAGATGCAGGATTTGGGAGCGCGCCCGCCCACGTATCCACTGTAAGAGAGCGCTTCTCCAACGTGGACACTTGAGGAGTGTCGGGGAGGAGCCACCAGCGCCGCTGAGGGAACACAGAAGAAGAGGATCTGGGCCACTGAGCAAAACGAATTGCAGTGGAGGTAAGTATAACATGTTTGTTATAAAAAAAAAAAATGAGGGTTTACAATCCCTTTAACTGTAGAACATCTACCAAACCCTGAAATACCAGTATACTGACTCTTAAAAGAAAACCATGGGACTGCAGGCAAAAACCCCCACTGCCAATAAACACCATTAATACTACTAATAAAGAAAACACTGTACACAAAAAATCGCCACGGTACATTATTGATTTATCAATAACAACATAAATCATTGCAAGAAGATTTTAATTCAAATAACAATAAGAACAGACAGATTCACCAATTTCTTTGCTCAAATATTAGAACTCGAGCATATGTAGAGAAAAACAAGCCCCCCCCCCGGATCAAGGGTGGCAGAAACACCACATAAAATGCCGCGATGGGGGGGAGCATGGGACCTCCTTGCTTGAACTAGATCCAGCTGCCTTTTATACCCTTGGGCCAGCATCCCATAATAATCCAAGGTGTTCCCATTGGCTTTTATAGCCTACCTGGGAAAACTCTGGGAATTCTTAAAGGAGCCATGTACCCAATACTGCAAACAAACGTACCTGCGATATCCATTACACCACTTTGAGAAGGAAGGAAAAAGGAGAGGGGAGAATAGCCACAATCCCACAAAGGTGAGCCCAAAGGGTTATGCCCCCCCCCCCCCCCTTTAACATTCTTTACAAAGCAACAGGTTTTCTTTAGCACTGTCCAATAACATATACTCACCCCTCTTTTGATTTTTTATGGCTCCAAAGGAAAGGAAGCCTTGTGTATGTAAGCTCCACCTAATGGGGCTTAAATACCTGCTCACCCTCTCTGTGTGGCAGCAATGGACCAGTCACCAAGCTCTGTCACATTAAAGGAAGGGGAGTGAGCATCATTGGGCATCAAACCTGGAAGTACCAAATATTTTACTTTCTCCTGATGGCTGAACAGAGCAGTAGGGGAGCAAAGGAAAGTTATGTACCTCTGGGGAGAGAAGCACTAAAAACACAATTGTTACTTTGCCCTGAATGGGACTTGTTATGGTGCAGAATGTGCATGTTGACCCTCCACAACTGAACGGCTCCATGTACTGTTCGTTTCTACATTCTGGAGCTGAGCTGAGGTGCATAGAAATGTATTAAAATTAATTTTGCCATTTTAATAAAGTTGGAAGAAAAAAAAAGTAGAGTGCATTTTATTGTGCAGGCCAGTACGAATGAGCCTTTACAATTACACTTAGGCTGCATTAACACTCCAGCGTTTAGAATCGCAGGCATATTCGCAAATTTGAAAGCGCTGATGCGCGAATAACAAATCACAGGACTCGCATTTGAGATGCCATTCATTTGGATGACATCTCAAATTACGGTGTGGATCTGCCGCGATTGTCATGCGATAAATCGCGGCAACCCACATAGCTGGAAGCACGTTGCCCCAAAAAAGTTCAGGAGCTACTTTTGGGTGACATGCTTCCTTCAAAGCAGGTTGCCACGATTTATCGCACGACAATCGCGGTAGACCTGCACTGCGATTTGAGGTGTCATTCAAATGAATGACATCTCAAATGCGAGTCCCGCGATTTGTCATTCACACATCGGTGCTTTCAAATCGCAGGCAGATTCGCTGTAGATCTGGCCGCGATTCAAAACGCTGAAGTGTGAATGCAGCCTTACCGTGAGCAGTCGAAAGGGGCTCATTTAACTTCTGCTTAATGTAGCAGACAAAACCCCATGATCAGAGGGGAGCTGAACGCGGCTTTCTCAGGTCACATAACTGGGCCTTGTTTTCATTTTCACAAATAAAGTACACTACAATCACATTAGGCCTGTCATGAGTAAAACTTGGAGGCTTCAATTGCTGACCATTTCTTCTGAAAATGCTGGTTGTCTGGCTGTTTTACTGACCCTCTTGCTTCAGGAATTTGAAACACTAATTTAGAATGGATATGCAGATGAGGACTTACGACTCTGCTCTGACTTTCCTAGTCTGTACTTCTGACCCTGCTCTGATTTTACTGGAATATTATTGAAGCACAGCCAGGAATCTAGCATTTTCAGGAGAAGATTATCAGTGGCAGCCTTCTTATTTCTCAGGTTATACTGTTCTGTTCTCTAATTTTTGGTGCAAATGACTTGCCTGGGCACAGATTGGCCTGATTCCACAATTAGTTCAGCAAAAACACAAGTTGCAGTACGGAATAATCGTATTTGTCCTTTCTCATGAATAACATGTGATTATAGATGGAGTCAGCACAAAGCCGTATGTCATTAGAATTGTTTTAAAGTTTGGGTGTAAGGTTTTCTGGTATTCATTAGCTAGGAGAAGTGGAAAACTGCTTTGAAGGGCATGTACAGCATACAGTATATATACCGTTTAGTCATAACATTAAAATCACTGACAGGTAAATTGAATAACATTGATTATCTTGTTACAATGGCATCTGAAAGTCAGTGGGATACAATAGGCAGTGGGTAAACATGTTGTCCCTAAAGTGTTGAAAGCAGAAAAAATGGGCATCGCAGTTTGCTGTGTATAGGGCTGTGTAGCAGCAGACTGGTCAGGGTGCCCATGCTGACCCGCGTCTACAGCCAAAAGTTTCTACAATGGGCATGTGAGCATCAGCACTGGACCATTGAGCAATGGAAGAAGGTGGCCTGGTCTAATGAGTCACATTTTCTTTTACATGTGGATGGCTGGGTGTTTGTGCAATGCTTACCTCAATAAGAGATGGCACCAGGGTGCAGTATGGGAATAAGGCAAGCAGACAGAGGCAGTGAGATGCTTTGGGCAATATTCTGCTATGGATGATACTTCGACACGTACCACCTACCTACACATTGTTGTTGACCTTCATGGAAATGGTACTCCCTGATGACAGTGGCTTCTTTCAACAGGATAATATGCCCTGCTACACTACAAAACTGGTTCAAGAATGGTTTGAGGAACACATTAACAAGTCTGAGGTGTTGACTTCAAAATTCCTCCTCCAAATTCTCCAGATCTTAGTCCAGCTAAAAATCTGTGGGATGTGCTGAAAAAAACCCACATCCAATCCATGGAGGCCCCACCTTTTTACAGGACTTAAAGGGCCTACTACTGACGACTTGGTGCCAGATACCACAGCATATCTTCAGAGGTCTAGTGACATCCATGCCTTGACGGGTCAGGGCTTTTTTGGCAGCAAAAGGGGGACCTACTCGATAATAGGTGGGTGGCCATGTTACAGCTGATCTGTGTATATATAGAATATGCTTAGTTTAATTGCCCCTTCCCCGATAAAAATGCAGACTCTGCGTAAGTGAACAGAGTTTTAGTGCTGCCTGTGTTCCTATTGGGAATACTTCCCCTTACTTCCTTCTCTTTCCAATGGGGGCGTAGAAAGTTGAAGGTTTTGACAGCATTTTCTTGCTATCGGTGTCTTCCTGTTCTATTGACAACACCCCCCCCCCCAACAAGTATTTCTATGGGTGTCACAGGGACAGGTAAAAACCTCCCTATGGGGGCCACAGACAGATATAAAACTCTGACAGCAGTTTTACATTTTTCCCACTCTATGCTCAGCCTCTAGACAGAGGCCAATTGAATTCTATGGGGAGCTACTGCACAGGTTAGGCCAGGGCGTGAAAGACTTTCATAACAGGTTTCAAACAAACACCAAAGACTGCGCCTGTCGGATTGAGGGAAGTATTCATCTGGGGAGGGGAAGGGGGACGTTTAGATTACAGAAAGAAGAGGTGGTAAGATAATTGCCCTTTGTTTTAAAGTTCAGCTATTTCTTTAAGGCACATTCACACTGAAGCATTTGGTTGAGGTATGTTAATGCACATGCGTTAACCTGTGTTGCGGCATGTGTTAATTGGTATTGCCCTAAGGCAATTGATTCATTATGAATTGGCTACCAATGCACTACAAGCAAAAAAAAAAGAAGAAAAACCACACTCTAGCACACGGTATATGCATCATGGTGGACTGCTGTGTTGTGCCCAACTGTACAATATGTTGAGTTACCATTCCCAATGAATGGCACTGCACCAAAAACATAGAGCAGGTACATTGCCATATGTTAGGAAGGCCCCTTTACCCTCATAGGAAAAGGAAGTCTTGATTGATGGGGGCCAATGGCTAGGATCTGGGCATGGTAACAGTAAACAAAGTGGCTAAGGATGATTGGCTAAGTGACATGAAGTGATGGGGTCGGAGGTAACATTTTTGCCTTTTAGGAACTGTGACTGGAAGACCCAGCCAACCTCCCACTCTATATGTGGTTTGTCACAGCTTTATCAGTGTTTTTTTTGGACATTGCCAGCAATAAAATTTGCTGTAATGGGCTATGCCCTTGATTGGAAGTTGGAATTAGTTAAAGCAGAACTTTACACATGACAACTTGATAAAAAATAATGTTCCTTAGCAAGGAACATTACATTCCACATTAATAATGATGCTATCAAAATTGATATGTGCTGTAAATGCCTCCAGCATTGTTCCTGTTTCTTCTTGCTGGAGGCTGCCATTTTGCTGAAGCCCAGAGACCCTGAACAGCAGTAAGTCATAAAGCAGTTTAACAGTTTAAAAAAACGTACATTCCTGGAATGCCGGGAATTATAACGGTCACATTTGCTTGTTTCCTCAACCAAACTGACAAACCATCAAATCGCTGGGACATTTCTTGGGGACCCCCTTGTCACTAGAAATAGTGTCCCCATTGGATAATTTCCCCTCTATTACTTTTTTGGAGACAACCCAACATTTTGGATTTTCTTTTTTACTTTGACTTTGATATTCATAAACAGGTTAAATAGAGAGGGTGAATCTCCTTAACGGGTCACAGACACCAATAAGGATTAACAAGCATTCTAATCTCTCTGCACTATATCCAAAACTAAGAAAAGTTTTGCCTTTAGTTATACTTTAATTTTATGACTGTGGTTTATCTTGGGAAATTGTCTGTGGTAAAATTTTAAATAAAGCTGTGGCCTTGCCCTTTCCAACTATATGGTGTTACGTGTGGTTTATTTATGTGGGCAAGGTTACTTATGGTGGGGATTCAGGCCTATGCTCCTCCTCAACATTCATGCTAATTTGTCCTCAAGGTCCTTGAACTGTCAATCTGTTACTTGTCCCATTCTAGGCTTATTACAAGTCCTTTTTTAAATCTACTCCAACCATAATAATAATCATACAGATGATAAACAACATGACTACCCCTGCATTCTTCAGGGCTGCCAACCTGCCACAGTATATGTACGTGAGCCTCTCGGGAAGTAATAACTGTAGGGGTGAAATGTTAGATAATATACTGTACTTGCCTCCAGCCACTGCCCCCCAGCACTTAGGCAAGGGTTAAATTTTTCTCCTTCTAGCAAGATCACTGAGAACATTGTGTAGCTTAAAGGCTGGCACACAGAGGCCGAACATCGGCCAGTGCAACAGAAACTGGCTGAAATTTGGCCCACGTGTACAGCAGCCTGTCCGACAGAAGCTGAAGCCAGCAGCTCACCGGCATACCAGCATCACATACAGCAAGCTCCTCAATTTTTTTTACGTTCAGCCTGCAGGGTTGAATTTAAAAAAAATACCAGGCTTAAATCTTTCTTGAATACAATCCTTTTCATTTTTTGAGTACTCAGTCTTTCCCAGGATCCCATCAGCAGTATTGTGACATCACCCCCTGCACTACAAATCTAAGCCCTTGTACACACGGTCAGAGAATCTGTCGGAATGAGTCTTATCGGACCGTGTCGTCAGATAATCCGACTGTATGTGGTATGCATCGGACTGATTCCGTCCGAATCTCCGTCCGACCCAATTTTCCAACATGTTGGAAATATTTCCCGACCAACTGGGCCGGACGGACCTAATCCGATCATGTGTAGAGCATTTTGATCGGACCAAGTGCCACGCATGCTCAGATCAAATTCCTACATCAAAGCTATTGGCTACTAGCCTGAATGTAGTTCCATCGTAACGAAATTACGTCATCACGTTCTGAAAGATCGGATTTTTCGCCAACTTGGCCCGACCGTGTGTATGCAACAGTTTCGGACACAATCCGTCGGACTAAATCCGACGGGCAAAATCCAACGGATTTGGTTGGCAAAATCTCTGACCGTGTGTACGTGGGCTTAGTCCCCCCCCACAGGGTTTTTTAAATGTAACATTATAGTAATGGACAACACTAAATAGGCAGACCATGCTTGAAGAGCAAGGTCCACTTTATTGCTGAACTCCAGGAATGATTTGTATTTGCTTCCTTGCATCAGTCCTGCTTGACACAATGTATATATGCATTACTCATATCTAATGAGCACTGGCGGTACATGTGGTTTATTTATGCGGGCAAGGTTACTTATTTATAAGTGGGGATTCAGGCCTATGCTCCTCCTCAGCAGTCATGGCAATTTGCCCTCAAGGTCCCTGTAATGTCAATCTGTTACTGTTCCCAATCTAGGCTTATTACAAGTTCTTTTTTAAATCTACTCCAACCATAATAATAATCATGCGGGAGGATAAACAACATGGCTACCCCTGCATTCTTACCCATAATCCTATTCTAATGTAAGCACATAACTGGTCCTGCAGTATCTTAAACCAAACAACTGTTTCAGCCTTCCAGGCAGAAGTAAGCAGCCCCCCCCAGAACCTCTCACCGGCACTCTTGTTTTTGAAATATTAGCTCAGCTGCATTACACGGTGTATGCTGTGCAAGAATGATTTCGCTGGAGAGAGAAGCCTAGTTCCTGATCTGTTCCCAGCACATTGCTGTCTCTGGTGACATTAGAGAAGCTTAACATTTTGTGAATGTGAATAGTGATGGACGAACTTCCGACGGGACGTTTCGCGAACGCGAAACGCGAACGGACACAAACGTTCGCGAAAACGACCGTTCGCCGCGGGCTCCATTGACTTCAATGGGAGGCGAATTTCGCAAACCTTTAGGTCGAATTTGCGGCCACGGGGTAATTATTAGGGGGTAGCACGTAGTCCCACCACCTGGACAATAGCATAATACATGTATGAGGTGAATTTGGGATCGATAACTACAAGCATTTTTTTTTTATTTGGGAAATTGTTCTGACAATTCAGGACTATGGAGCTAATGAAGGCAATGGAGGAGAGGGAAGGTCAGGGACCAGGGTAGGCAAACAAGAGGGTGCAGGAGATACAGAGCACTGACAGCAGCACCGTAATACAGAGCACTGACATCAGCACCGTGACATACAGCGCTGACAGCAGCTCCGTGACATACAGCGCTGACAGCAGCTCCGTGACATACAGCGCTGACAGCAGCTCCGTGACATACAGCGCTGACAGCAGCTCCGTGACATACAGCGCTGACAGCAGCTCCGTGACATACAGCGCTGACAGCAGCACCGTGACATACAGCGCTGACAGCAGCTCCGTGACATACAGCGCTGACAGCAGCTCCGTGACATACAGCGCTGACAGCAGCTCCGTGACATACAGCACTGACAGCAGCTCCGTGACATACAGCGCTGACAGCAGCTCCGTGACATACAGCGCTGACAGCAGCACCGTGACATACAGCGCTGACAGCAGCTCCGTGACATACAGCGCTGACAGCAGCTCCGTGACATACAGCGCTGACAGCAGCTCCGTGACATACAGCGCTGACAGCAGCTCCGTGACATACAGCGCTGACAGCAGCTCCGTGACATACAGCGCTGACAGCAGCACCGTGACATACAGCGCTGACAGCAGCTCCGTGACATACAGCGCTGACAGCAGCTCCGTGACATACAGCGCTGACAGCAGCTCCGTGACATACAGCACTGACAGCAGCTCCGTGACATACAGCGCTGACAGCAGCTCCGTGACATACAGCGCTGACAGCAGCACCGTGACATACAGCGCTGACAGCAGCTCCGTGACATACAGCGCTGACAGCAGCTCCGTGACATACAGCGCTGACAGCAGCTCCGTGACATACAGCGCTGACAGCAGCTCCGTGACATACAGCGCTGACAGCAGCTCCGTGACATACAGCGCTGACAGCAGCTCCGTGACATACAGCGCTGACAGCAGCTCCGTGACATACAGCGCTGACAGCAGCACCGTGACATACAGCGCTGACAGCAGCTCCGTGACATACAGCGCTGACAGCAGCTCCGTGACATACAGCGCTGACAGCAGCTCCGTGACATACAGCGCTGACAGCAGCTCCGTGACATACAGCGCTGACAGCAGCTCCGTGACATACAGCGCTGACAGCAGCTCCGTGACATACAGCGCTGACAGCAGCTCCGTGACATACAGCGCTGACAGCAGCTCCGTGACATACAGCGCTGACAGCAGCTCCGTGACATACAGCGCTGACAGCAGCTCCGTGACATACAGCGCTGACAGCAGCTCCGTGACATACAGCGCTGACAGCAGCTCCGTGACATACAGCGCTGACAGCAGCTCCGTGACATACAGCGCTGACAGCAGCACCGTAAGCAGCCCCAGGAGGAAGTCAGCACAGCACAGGGATGGTGTGATCCCCTCATAATAAGAACCCCCAGGAGGAAGTCAGCACAGCACAGGGATGGTGGGAGCCCCTCATAATAAGAACACCCAGGAGGAAGTCAGCACAGCACAGGGATGGTGGGAACCCCTCATAATAAGCAGCCCCAGTAGAAATATGACACCGCTCAACCTCTTCAAAGAGGAGGGTAGGGGCATATAGTACGGTGTGCTTTTTTGGGTCAGGGAAGTGAGCCAAATGAATTAAGAAGGTCTGTGTGCTTGATTCCAAAAATTGTTTATAGACATATACATGGTCTACTGATCACATGTGTTGAATTCCTCCGAGATCCATGCCTCATTCATTTTTAGAAATGTGAGGTAGTTAACACTGTGGTGAGCTAGGCGAGTACGCTTATCGGTCACAATCCCCCCTGCTGCGCTGAACGTCCTTTCGGACAGGACACTGGATGAGGGGCAAGCCAACAGTTCGATTGCAAATTGGGCAAGCTCTGGCCAGAGGTCAAGCCTGCCCACCCAGTAGTCTAGGGGTTCATCACTCCTCAGAGCGTCCACATCGGCCGTTAACCCAATGTAGTCGGACACCTGACGGTCTAGGCGTTCCCTGATGCTGGATCCGGATGACACCTGTCGATGGGTCGGCTGAAAGAATGACCTCATATCCGAAGTCACCAACACATCTTCAAACCGGCCTCTTCTTGCAGGCGCTGTTGGATTGGTACCCGCAAATCCTTCTCTGGGAGTGGGAATTGCTCCTCTGCCAGCGCACGCAAAAGCAGAATGCAGCATTTCTCGAAGCAAGGCCTGGAAGTGCTGCATTCTGACAGCCCTCTGCGACGGCGGTAACATTTCCGCCATTTTGTGTTTGTACCGGGGGTCTAAGTACGTTGCCACCCAGTACTGGTCCTTGACCCTCATGCTTTTTATACGGGGGTCCCTATTAAAACACTGGAGCATGAAGGCCCCCATTTGCACTAAAGTGGAAGCGGTGTGGTGGCCTGGCTCCTGCTCATCATCCAGGATAATGTCGTCCTCTTCATTCTCCTCTCCCCATCCTCGCACAACAGGGATCCCAGAAAGGTTTAAAGCATGCTCTTCTTGCTCCTGCTCATCCGCCCCGGCACCATCCTCCTCTGACTCCTCATCAGACTCCTGTTGTTGACTTGTCTCAGATAGAGTAGCCCCCCCTGGGAATTCATCCAGCATTGCGACTTCCTCATCTTCCCGCTCCTGCTCCTCCACAGCCTGATCAATGACACGACGCAATGCACGCTCCAGAAAGAAGGCATAAGGTACCATGTCACTGATGGCGCCATGGCTGCGACTGACCAGTTTGGTGATCTCCTCAAATGGCCGCAGAAGTCTGCATGTGTCGCGCATGAGCAGCCACTGGCGCGGTGAAAAAAAACCCAGCTCCCCAGAACCGTTTCTTTCGCAGAGTTCATACAGGTAGACGTTAACTGCACGTTTCTGCTGGAGCAGCCTATCAAGCATATAGAAGGTTGAGTTCCATCGCGTCGGGCAATCGCAAATAAGACGTCTGACCGGCAGATGGTGTCGCCGCTGAATGTCAGCAAGGCGAGCCATGGCCGTGTAAGATCTTCTGAAATGGGCCGAGATTTTCCTTGCCTGCCGCAAGATGTCCTGGACCCCAGGGTATTTGACAAGGAATCGCTGCACGACCAAGTTTAAGACGTGTGCCATGCACGGCACGTGCGTGATTTTGCCCTGTTTCAATGCGCTAAGCAGATTGGCACCGTTGTCACACACCACTTTACCAACTGTCAAATTGAGCGGTGTTAGCCACTCATCTGCCTGTGAACGCAAAGCTGAAAGGAGTGCCGGGCCAGTGTGGCTCTTTGCTTCCAGGCACAACAGACGCAGCACGGCATGGCAACGTCTCACCTGGCATGTGGAATAGGTTCTGGGGAGCTTGGGCGGTGCAGTGGAAGAGACGCTAGCAGCGGAAAAGGAGGAGGCAGCTGAGGAGGAGAGGGAGGAGGATGGAGTAGGAGGAGGAGAAGAAGAGTCAGGCCTGCATGCAATCCGTGGCGGTAAAACCAAATCTACACGGGTGCCACGGGTTACATGCTTGACGGCCGTCAGAAGGTTCACCCAGTGGGCAGTAAAACTGATATACCTTCCCTGCCCGTGTTTGCTAGACCACGTGTCTGTGGTCAGATGTATCTTGGCACCGACACTGTGTGCCAGAGATACATTCACTTGCCGCTGAACATGGCCATATAGCTCTGGGATGCCCTTCTCTGAGAAATACTTCCTTCCTGGGACCTTCCATTGTGGTGTTCCAATGGCCACAAATTTGCGAAAGGCCTCCGAGTCCACCAGTTTATATGGCAGTAGTTGGCGGGCTATGAGTTCTGACAAGCCAGCCGCCAACCGTTGGGCAAGAGGGTTATCCGGCGTCATCATTTTTTTACGCTCAAACATTAGGCCCACGGAAGCCTGCCTTTTTGCAGAAAAATGTGAGCTTGGCGTGATGGAAGGTGGAGTGGAGGACAATTGTGAGGAGAGAGGAGAAGGAGAAGTAGAAGACGAGGCTGGACGGTGAGAGCCTGCAGTGTGGCTTTGTGTGTTCCGTTGCTCCCACTGGGCTCGGTGATGGCTGCTCATGTGCCTTCTTAAGGCGGTCGTCCCTAGGTGAGTATTGGGCTTACCGCGACTAACGCGTTGACTGCAAAGATTGCAGATGGCAACGCTATTGTCAGCAGCGGACACGTTAAAAAAAGCCCACACTGCGGAGCCATGTGCCGGTGTCCTGGGAGCGCCAGATGTGACCGTACATGGTCGATGACTCGCTCCTGATACATTTGCAGTCTGCTTTGTCCCTGCTGTGCAATGTAAGTCATTGCTGCTTCTCCTCCCTATCTGCTGGTCCATATCTCCCTCTGAACTCCCCTCCTCTTCCTCTCTTGTGGGCACCCACGTGACATCACTAGACACGTCATCATCAACGTCACCTTCCCCACCGCTATAAGTAGAGTAGGCAGCAACACCGGGGACCAACCTCCTCCTTGGGCTGATCTGGGTACTGGCGTCAGACTGCTGAGTAGCGCTTGTTGCTACCTCCTCTTCCTGATCCAATACCAAGAGTGGCTGCGCATCAGAAATGTCCTCTTGATATGGATCGGAAAATAATTCCAGTGACTCAAGCGGAAGGTATGTGGTGGTGGTGGTGGTGGTCGTGTTGTTGGTGGTAGTGTCTTTGGGGGTGCACATAGCAGAGAGTGAAGAAGAGGGTGCAGATCGAGAGGATGAGGAGGGTGCAGAAGAGTAAGGCTGAGCGAGCCACTCAACCAAGTCTGGTGCATCCTTTAAAGTAATTGAACGCACCTTCTGCAACTTCCCACTTTGGCTCAAGCCTGTTGCTCCTGCCCTACCCCTACCACCCCTGCGGAAGGGCCTGCCTCTTCCTCTGCATGTCATTTTTTAAATGACCCTGTGACAAAACTCTTAGTCCCTATACCGCTGAAGGACTGCTGCAGTATAGGTGAGCGGTCAGCAGTGGTGCACGTCAACCCTATCTATTGTGGACCTATAGCGGTCCTTACAGAACAGCAGACTGTACCGCACTCAAGCCTATGTACCGTAGCACCCTATACCAAGTTACCAGTCCTTATAAGAACTTTTGTGGACCAAGCAGGTTGTGTATTAGTGTTTAGCAGACTGTACGTCAGTCCCTATACCGCTGAAGGACTGCTGCAGTATAGGGCAGCGGTCAGCAGTGGTGCACGTCAACCCTATCTATTGTGGACCGATAGCGGTCCTTACAGAACAGCAGACTGTACCGCACTCAAGCCTATGTACCGTAGCACCCTATACCAAGTTACCAGTCCTTATAAGAACTTTTGTGGACCAAGCAGGTTGTGTATTAGTGTTTAGCAGACTGTACGTCAGTCCCTATACCGCTGAAGGACTGCTGCAGTATAGGGCAGCGGTCAGCAGTGGTGCACGTCAACCCTATCTATTGTGGACCGATAGCGGTCCTTACAGAACAGCAGACTGTACCGCACTCAAGCCTATGTACCGTAGCACCCTATACCAAGTTACCAGTCCTTATAAGAACTTTTGTGGAACAAGCAGGTTGTGTGTTAGTGATTAGCAGACTGTACGTCAGTCCCTATACCAATGAAGGACTGCTGCAGTATAGGGCAGCGGTCAGCAGTAGTGCACGGCAACCCTATGTATTGTGGACCGATAGCGGTCCTTACAGAACAGCAGACTGTACCGCACTCAAGCCTATGTACCGTAGCACCCTATACCAAGTTACCAGTCCTTATAAGAACTTTTGTGGACCAAGCAGGTTGTGTATTAGTGTTTAGCAGACTGTACGTCAGTCCCTATACCGCTGAAGGACTGCTGCAGTATAGGGCAGCGGTCAGCAGTGGTGCACGTCAACCCTATGTATTGTGGACCGATAGCGGTCCTTACAGAACAGCAGACTGTAACGCACTCAGGCCTATGTACCGTAGCACCCTATACCAAGTTACCAGTCCTTATAAGAACTTTTGTGGACCAAGCAGGTTGTGTGTTAGTGATTAGCAGACTGTACGTCAGTCCCTATACCAATGAAGGACTGCTGCAGTATAGGGCAGCGGTCAGCAGTAGTGCACGGCAACCCTATGTATTGTGGACCGATAGCGGTCCTTACAGAACAGCAGACTGTAACGCACTCAGGCCTATGTACCGTAGCACCCTATACCAAGTTACCAGTCCTTATAAAAACTTTTGTGGACCAAGCAGGTTGTGTGTTAGTGTTTAGCAGACTGTGCGTCAGTCCCTATACCGCTGAAGGACTGCTGCAGTATAGGGCAGCGGTCAGCAGTGGTGCACGTCAACCCTATCTATTGTGGACCGATAGCGGTCCTTACAGAACAGCAGACTGTACCGCACTCAAGCCTATGTACCGTAGCACCCTATACCAAGTTACCAGTCCTTATAAGAACTTTTGTGGACCAAGCAGGTTGTGTATTAGTGTTTAGCAGACTGTACGTCAGTCCCTATACCGCTGAAGGACTGCTGCAGTATAGGGCAGCGGTCAGCAGTGGTGCACGTCAACCCTATGTATTGTGGACCGATAGCGGTCCTTACAGAACAGCAGACTGTAACGCACTCAGGCCTATGTACCGTAGCACCCTATACCAAGTTACCAGTCCTTATAAGAACTTTTGTGGACCAAGCAGGTTGTGTGTTAGTGATTAGCAGACTGTACGTCAGTCCCTATACCAATGAAGGACTGCTGCAGTATAGGGCAGCGGTCAGCAGTAGTGCACGGCAACCCTATGTATTGTGGACCGATAGCGGTCCTTACAGAACAGCAGACTGTACTGCACTCAGGCCTATGTACCGTAGCACCCTATACCAAGTTACCAGTCCTTATAAAAACTTTTGTGGACCAAGCAGGTTGTGTGTTAGTGTTTAGCAGACTGTGCGTCAGTCCCTATACCGCTGAAGGACTGCTGCAGTATAGGGCAGCGGTCAGCAGTAGTGCACGGCAACCCTATGTATTGTGGACCGATAGCGGTCCTTACAGAACAGCAGACTGTAACGCACTCAGGCCTATGTACCGTAGCACCCTATACCAAGTTACCAGTCCTTATAAGAACTTTTGTGGACCAAGCAGGTTGTGTGTTAGTGATTAGCAGACTGTACGTCAGTCCCTATACCAATGAAGGACTGCTGCAGTATAGGGCAGCGGTCAGCAGTAGTGCACGGCAACCCTATGTATTGTGGACCGATAGCGGTCCTTACAGAACAGCAGACTGTACCGCACCCAAGCCTATGTACCGTAGCACCCTAGACAGACCAAGTTACCAGTCCTGATAAAGAGCTTTGTGGAACAAGTGAGTTGTGAATGATTAGCAGACTGCAGCAGAAGGGCAGCAGTCAAGTATAATATTCTTTCTATATTTGGAAGAAAGAATATTATACGTGTACAAGCCTATTACCGTACCACTGATACCAGTCCTGAAAAGAACCTTTGTGGAACTAATAGTAACAGCAAGTCTTTAAAATTATCCTCACTGCCTGACACACTGCTTCCTGCCTGTCCCTATACAAATTGGCAAAAAAGAGTAGGCTGGAACGATTAGCTGGAACAGCTCTTTTGTGGACCTGATAGTAACAGCTAATGATGATGATGATGATGATGATGAAGAAAGACTAATCTGGCTGAGCTGTCCCTAAAATAGCAGCATACAGCGCTCTGTCCCTTTATCTAAACTGACAAAAGAAACTCAGGCTGCTGACCTAACACCTATACCAGTCCTGAAAAGAACTTTTGTGTACCAAATAGCTAGCGTTTTCTCTGTCCCTACTCCACACAGGATCCTTTCCCTACAGTGACAGAAGAAAGAATGTAAAATGGCCACCGGATCGGGTGTATTTATAGGTTAGGGGGAATGTCCAAGTGTCCATGAGCTGTCATGTCTCAATTGGTTGTCCTGTAACACATGATAAACGTGTCACGAAAGGTTAAAGTTCTTGTATACATTAAACACGTAAGTCCGCCGGGGCGAACGACGGAAAAAGGCGTTCGAACCCGCGGACGGCGAAAGTCGGAAATTCGCCGCGAAACGACCGCCGGGCGAACCGTTCGGCCATCACTAAATGTGAAGCATTATAATGAAATTCTAAAGCCCTCCACTCTTAGCTCCCTACAGAACGTTAGTTGTCATTCGAACTGGTCCAAAAAAGCCAGCGCTCTGGGCTCCCCCACATCCATTCTTCCTGCAGCCACTACTTCCAGCCGTGTACAATTATTTCATTTGGCTGACGTCCCAGAGGAAGTCGCTGCAGAGGACTGCAGGCCAAGTTTCTGTTTCTTTCTTTTTCTGTTTTTGACATTTTTCTACTGCTGCTATTTAAAGGCTCATTAAAATGAAAATAAAATAAAGATGTCTCAAACCCTGCAATAACTAACAACAACAAGAAGGAGGAAGGAAGAAAGAAAAATGAATCACGTAATTTACATTTAAAAAATATAAAATAATCAACTTTTTTCAGCTCAAGAAGTCCTAGCAATGACGGTTAAAGATTAGCTTTTAAGTAGCATGTGGTAAGGGGATGAGCTTTCTGTAGGGTTAACCTGCATTGTGTGAAGTGGTTAGGTTGGCCTGCCCTGACCTGTTCAGTAGATCTCCATAGACTTCTAAAGGACCGTCTTGTGAGACTGAACACGATTCAGCCTACTTTTGCGATTATGTGGTTGTTTTCAGGCTTCATGCACCCCATTTTTAACACAGACTGAAGTCTGTCTTATCAGATATTAGAACTGGTACTGGGTGGGTTTCCTCTGGGTACTCCGGTTTCCTCCCACAATCCAAAGACATGCATGTAGGTTAATTGGCTTCTGTCCAAAATTGGCCCTAGTATGTGAATGGGGACCTTGGATTGTGGGCTCCTTGAGGGTAGGGACCGATGTGAGTGTGCAATGTACAGGGATAGGGACAATTGTAGACACTCACTCAGGTTGAACTGGATGGACTGGTGTCTTTATTCAACCTTACTAATTATGAAACTATGAAACTGAAAAATCTACAGGCCACTATACAAGGCTCGACAGGAAATCAGTTAATTGCTCCAACCACGGATGGAGCAATCTCCACTGCCAGCTATGGAATTCAGGTAGCTGTGGCACCAATGGCTGCCTGAATAGTTACTGCATCAGATGTGATGCAGTTACTGTTCAACTGATAATTTTCCACCTGGCTCAATCCATTTTTTTATTGACTTTTGTGGTGCTTCACAAGTCGTCTATGGGGATCTTTTGTCTCAGAATCACAATTAAAAGCTCCTATATATGTCCTGCCTTTCTTTTATAGCGGCACACATACTCCATGTACAAGATGCACACCCTTCATTCTCAAAGAAGAATTTCAGGTATAAATATTTTACACATAGTTACATTGGTCCAACGTGAACCAAAAGAACTCTGTATATGCCATGCCTGGCCAATGTTCCTGGAAGCTGGAAATCACTGAAGTAGATTCTGCTACTCCGGTGAACTCTACTAGCTTCTGGGTCCCATGCTGGATGGTTGCCTTGCTGCATTTTGAACGCAGACTCACCACAGATGACTCACCACAGATGTTGACGTCACGCTTTCCTCCCTTTTATATTAGAGAAGGCTTTGCATTCATTCAGAAACTGTGAAGAATTCTCTAAATGGTGCTTGTGCTAAGAGGACAACCTCATGCGTTCAGAATGCAGCAGGGCAGTCGCTTGGTGCAGGACCCAGAAGCAAGTGAAGACTTCTTGCAGCAGCAGTATCTACTTCAGTGGAAGCTAATAAAAAATAAATAAAAATCAGGTATGGGCACTAGCTGTATCGAATAATAAATTTGTATTTATTTATTTCTTTGTTGATATGTTAGATGAAAAAATCAACATAAAAAAAAGAAGAACTGAGACATATACTATACTAAAAATATTGGGGCGCCTGCTTTTACAAGCACATGAAATTGAATGGCATCCCAGTCTTAGTCCATAGGGTTCCTTATTTAGTTGGCCCACCCTTTGCAGCTATAACAGCTTCAACTCTTCTGGGAAGGCTGTCCACAAGGTTTAGGAGTGTGTCTATGGGAATGTTTGACCATTCTTCCAGAAGTGCATTTGTGAGGTCAGGCACTGATGTGAACGAGAAGGCCTGGCTCGCAGTCTCCACTCTAATTCATCTCAAACAGTGAAGAGAACTCTTAAGGCGTCAGCATACCAAGACATTTTGGGCTATGTCATGCTCCCAACTTTGTGGGAACAGTTTGAGGATGGCCTTTTCCTGTTCCAACATGACTGCGCACTAGTGCACAAAGCAAGGTTCATAAAGACATGAATGAGTGAGTTTGGGGTGGAGGAACTTGACTGTCCTGCACTCAGTCCTTACCTCAACCCGATAGAACACCTTTGGGATGAATTACAGCAGAACTTCGAGCCAGGCCTTCTCGTCCACATAAGTGTCTGACCTCACAAATGCACTTTTGGGAGAATGGTCAGACATTCCCATGGACACCTAAACCTTGTGGACAGCCTTCCCAGAAGAGTTGAAGCTGTTATAACTGCAAAGGGTGGGCCAACACGAAATTGAACCCTATGGATTAAGACTGGGATTCCAGTAAATTTCATGGACGTGTAAAGGCAGGTGTCCCAATACTTTTGGTAATATAGTGTATGTTTGTATGTCACTGTATGACATATCCGTAGGAAACCGTAGGAAGACGATTGGCAGGGATGGCTTTTCCTGCCAATCGTTGTTTTCACAGAGACAGCCATTATCTTCAGTACTGCCCTCCTTACGTTCATGACACAAACGTTTATTACCTTCAACATGCAGCATGTTTTCTACTGTATATCAGCAAGTGTTTAGACCAGTCCATATTACTCATTTGTAGTGTTTGACATCTATAGCTAAATACACACACATCCTGTTTATTACCAATTCTGCATTTTGGCTGGTGCTTTTATATGTAAAACTCAGAATTTCCTAGCAAACTTTTACATATAAAGCGCACAGCTGCATTGATAGTGGTTCCTAAACAGTTGTCTTCATATACTGTGTGGCCCCGGGTCAGAGATTTGTGCTTTGTGACAGCTGTAAATACATTGCATTAGGAACGACCTACAGTGGTGTGAAAAAGTGTTTGCCCCCTTCCTCATTTCCTGTTCCTTTGCATGATTGTCACACTTAAGTGTTTCGGAACATCAAACCAATTTAAACAATAGTCAAGGACAACACAAGTAAACACAAAATGCAATTTGTAAATGAAGGTGTTTATTATTAAAGGTGAAAAAAAATCCAAACCATCATGGCCCTGTGTGAAAAAGTGATTGCCCCCTAAACCTAATAACTGGTTGGGCCACCCTTAGCAGCAACAACTGCAACCAAGCGTTTGCGATAACGTGCAATGAGGCTTTTACAGCGTCCTGGAGGAATTTTGGCCCACTCATCTTTGCAGAATTGTCCTAATTCAGTTACATTAGAGGGTTTTCGAGCATGAGCGGCCTTTTTAAGGTCATACCACAACATCTCAATAGGATTCAGGTCAGGAGTTTGGCTAGGCCACTCCAAAGTCTTCATTTTGTTTTTCTTCAGCCATTCGGTGGTGGACTTGCTGGTGTGTTTAGGATCATTGTCCTGCTGCAGAACCCAAGTTCGTTTCAGCTTGAGTACACGAACAGATGGTCGGACATTCTCCTTCAGGATCTCTTGGTAGACAGCAGAATTCATAGTTCCTTTTATCACAGCAAGTCTTCCAGGTCCTGAAGCAGCAAAACAACCCCAGACCATCACACTACCACCACCATATTTTACTGTTGGTATAATGTTCTTTTTATGAAATGCAGTGTTCCTTCTACGCCAGATATACTTGGACACACACCTTCCAAAGAGTTCCACTTTTGTCTCATCGGTCCACAGAATGTTGTCCCAAAAGTCTTGGGGATCATCAAGATGTGTTGTGGAGAAATTGAGACGAGCTTTGATGTTCTTTTTGCTCATCAGTGGTTTTCTCCTTGGAACTCTGCCATGCAGGCCATTTTTGCCCAGTCTTTTCCTGATGGTGGAGGCATGAACGCTGACCTTAACTGAGGCAAGTGAGGCCTGCAGTTCCTTGGACGTTGTTGTGGGGTCTTTTGTGACCTCTTGGATGAGTCGTCGCTGCGCTCTTGGGGTAATTTTGGGCGGCCGGCCACTCCTGGGAAGGTTCACCACTGTTCCATGTCTTCGCCATTTGTGGATAATGGCTCTCACTGTGGTTCGCTGGATTCCCAAAGCTTTGGAAATGGCTTTATAACCCTTTCCAGACTGATAGATCTCAATTACTTTCTTTCTCAATTGTTCCTGAATTTCTTTGGGTCTCGGCATGATGTGTAGCTTTTAAGGATCTTCTGGTGGACCTTACTGTGTCAAGCAGCTCCTATTTAAGTGATGCCTTGATTGTGAACAGGTGTGGCAATAATCAGGCCTGGGTGTGGCTAGAGAAATTGAACTCAGGTGTGGACAACCACAGTTATAGTATGTTTTAACAAGGGGGGCAATCACTTTTTCACACAGGGCCATGATGGTTTGGATTTTTTTTCACCTTTAATAATAAACACCTTCATTTACAAATTGCATTTTGTGTTTACTTGTGTTGTCCTTGACTATTGTTTAAATTGGTTTGATGTTCCGAAACACTTAAGTGTGACAAACATGCAAAGGAACAGGAAATGAGGAAGGGGGCAAACACTTTTTCACACCACTGTATATATAGAGGAGACAGAATTCTACTTGTGTGATAACGACTTAGCCGAGCTCTGACCCCTGCCGAACTTGGCAACAGAAATTAACTTTTTTTTTAATTCTACAAATGTATTATTTTTAGAATTCTATAGGCAGTATACTTTTTACCTTTTTACCTTTTCACAAGCATATCTTGTACCTTTTATAGCAAGGTCCCCCTATTAAATGTGGACCTACTCCTTCATAGCCCCTGTACACACGGTCGGAGATTTCCACAACCAAATCCGTCGGATTCTGCCCATCGGATCTTGTCCGAAACTGTTGCATACACACGGTCGGACAAAGTTGGCGAAAAATCCGATCTTTCAGAACGTGATGACGTAATTTCGTTACGATGGGACTACATTCAGGCTAGTAGCAAATAGCTTTGATGTAGGAATTTGATCTGAGCATGCGTGGCACCTGGTCCGATCAAAATGCTCTACACATGATCGGATTAGATCCGACCAGCCCAGTTTGTCGGGAAATATTTCCAACATGTTGGAAAATTGGGTCCGACGGAGATTCGGACGGAATCAGTCCGATGCATACCACACACAGTCGGATTATCCGACGACACGATCCGATAGGACACATTCCGACGGATTCTCCGACCGTGTGTACAAGGCTTTACACATTATGTTTAATTTCTTCATCAGTTTAGGCCAATATGTATTCTTCTACATATTTTTGGTAAAAAAAAAATCACAATAAGCTTATGTTGGTTAGTTTGCGCAAAAGTTATAGCGTCTACAAAATAGGGGATAGATTTATGGCATTTTTATAATTTTTTTATTTTTACTAGTAATGGCGGCGATCAGTGATTTTTATCGGGACTGCGACATTGTGGCTGACAGATAGGACACTTTTAACACTTTTTTGGGACCATTGACATTTATTTATACAGCGATCAGTGCTATAAATATGCACTGATTGCTGTGTAAATGTCACTGGCAGGGAAGGGGTTGGTTAACACTAGGGGGCGATCAATGGGTTAACTGTGTTTCCTCATGAGTGTTTCTAATTGTTGGGGGATGGGACTCACTGGATAAGGAGACCGATTGCTGTTTGACGACCTGTCTCTCCTTCCCTGACAGAACCGGGATTTGTGTTTACACACACAGATCCCCGTCTGACTCTTGTGCCCGCGATTGTGGGTGGCCGGCGGGCATCGTGGGCGCAGCCCGCTGCGCAGCGGCCTCTTCCGCTAAGGCTCTTAAAGGACTCAATGTACCTATACGGTGGATTGCGCAGGGCTGCCAATCTGCCACAGTATATGTACCTGAGGCGCTCGGGAAGTAATAACTCTAGGGGGGAATGTTAGATAATATACTGTACTTGCCTCCAGCCATTGCCCCCCAGCACTTAGGCAAGGGTTACATTATTCTCCTTCTAGTAAGATCACTGGGAACATTGTGTAGCTTAAAGGCTGGTACACAGAGGCCGAATATCGGCCAGTTCAACAGAAACTGGCCGGAAATTGTCCCACGTGTACAGCAGCCTGTCTGACAGAAGCTGACCTAACGTTAAGCTTCTGTTGACTGGGCATGTTGGGAAGCCACCAGCTCACTGGCATACCAGTATCACATAGTACAGCAAGCTCCTGCAAGGTTGAATTTAAAAAAAAAATACCTGTGGGTACCAGGCTTAAATCTTTCTTGAATACAATCCTGAACTGTGCTTCAGCCTTTTATTTTTTTGAATACTCAGCCTTTCCCAGGATCCCATGGGCAGGAATGTGACATCATCCCCTGCACTACAAATCGAACCCCCCCCCCCCCACGGGGTTTTTTAAATTTAACATTAGAGTAATGGGGCACACTAAATAAGCAGACCATGCTTGAGGAGCAAGGTTTGCTTTATTGCTGAACTCCAGGAATGATTTGTATTTGCTTCCTTGCATCAATCCACCTTGACACAATGTACATATGCATTAATCATATCTGATGAGCACTGGTGGAACTGGGAATCACTGTAGTAATCGGTACTACTACAGTGAAAACCGTGATCCCCTGGGTCCTGCTCGAGTTCTATATGAGCTGCTGCCCCACTTCTATACTGACCACATGGGTCACTCGCTATTGCTATGTGCTGCCACCATTCATACAAAGCGTTGTATTTTTTTTGTGAATACGTGGAGTATTCTGATTGGACAAGGCATAGAGAAAGGGCACTGACAGCACAATCTCCATCCTGTCCAATCAGGGAACACATTCATTATGTAAAAAAAATATAAGGTGTTCTATGGATGTTGGCGGAGCCAAAACAAGCAACCCCTGTGGTTAGTGTACTGTGGGGCAGTTGCTGGCACAGGTCCTGATAAGGACCCAGAAAGTTGGGGCTATAACTGTATTGATGTCAAACTACTACAGTTATTTTCAGTTTCCCCAGCAGCCCATCAAGTATGAGATATAGATACATGTATTATGTCAAGCTGGACTAAAGTAAGTTTTCAAAACAGATAAGTCCTAGAGTACAGGTCTAAATTGCTACTTTTATTATCAACAAGGGACCATAAGAATTATAAACTAGGCGCCGTTAGTTAAATCTGCTTAACAGATCTTGTCTCCCGCGCTATGCTGAAAGTGCACTTTTTTTTACAACAAACTTGCTAAGTCCACTAAAAGTTCTGTTGCTTTGTCACAGTGATCAAAGTTTTTCCAAGTTCTGTCGCACCATAAAGACATTTTGAAGCTTATTTGATTATTCATTAATGTTACAGAGGGGCTGTTTATCATGAATCTGGTTCACAGCCTTATTATCTTGGATGCATTTAGCTATTTGTTTTATTTAAAGTCTAAAGGCCCATACACACGATCAGACTTTTTGACAACAAACATGCAAATTAGCTGTTTTGGAGCAACATCCGACCGTGTGTACGCTCCATCGGACAAACTTTTTTGGTTTTCATCTGACTTTTGTTGGCTGTGCGAACGGACAAACTTTCTGGCAACAAAAGTCCTATGGAGCAAAGTCTGATCGTGTGTACAGAAAACCATAGGACTTTTGTACAAAGTACAAACAGGCATGCTCAGAACCAATGCAAAAGATCAGACAACAATACAGAAGTTGACCAAAGGTGGCGGTAAAGAGCAGAAAAACCATGTGATTTGGTGAAAGTTGGCTGAAAAAGTCCTGCTGTGTGTATGCAATACAAGTTCAGGGCCGATGCCCTTTGTACAAAAATCCAAGGGAAAGTTTGTACAAAGTCCTATTGTGTGTATGAGGCTTAACTTTAACCCTTTAAATTTTTGGAAGTTTTAATTTTTTATTCATTGTTCTTTGAGAGATGCAGCTAGATTCATCAAATGTGTAGGTTTATACTGTCACCTACAGGAGAGGACTCTAGGGCTCTTTACATATCAGTCTGAAGCTGGTAATACACCAGTAGAATTTCATCCAACGTTCATATGGAAATTCAGGAAAAACATTATGGAATTTGATTGTACCATTATGGAATTGACAAATTATGCCTTGTACACGCGGTCATCGGATCATGTTGTCGGAAAATCTGATCGTATGTGGGCTCCATCTGACTTTTTCCGTCGGAATTTCCGACACACAAAGTTTGAGAGCTGGATTTAAAATTTTCCAACAACAAAATCCCATTGTTTAAATTTCGAACGTGTGTAGACAATTCCGACGGGCAAAGTGCCACTCATGCTCAGAATAAATTACGAGATGAAAGCTATTGGCTACTGGCCCGTTTATAGTCCTGTTATACGTGTTGTACGTCACCGCGTTCGGAACGATTGGATTTTCCAACAACTTTGTGCAACCTTGTGTATTCAAGACAAGTTTGGGCCAAAATCCCATGGATTTTTTTGTCGGAAAGTCCGACCGTGTGTACAGGGCATCAGACATGAAAACTCTGAAAAAAAATGTTCAACTGTCATGCTGTTTTGAGACCAGTCAAGTTTCTCCACCCCAAACTTGCTCATCTATGTCTTTATGGATGTTGCTTTGTGCACTGGTACACAGTCATGTTGGAACAGAAAAGGGGCCATCATCAAACTGTTCCCACAAAGTTGGGAGCATGAAATTGTCCAAAACGTCTTGGTATGCTGACGCCTTAAGATTTCCCTTCACTGGAACTAAGAGGCCAAGCCCAACCCCTGAAAAACATCTCCACACCAAATGATTTGGACCAGTGCACAAAGTAAGATCCATAAAGACATGGATGAGCAAGTTTAAGGTGGAGGAACTCCACCCAAAACTCGATCATTCATGTCTTTATGGACCTTGCTTTGTGCACTGGTCAAAATCATTTGGTCGAGGGGGGATTATGGTATGGAGTTGTTTTTCAGGGGTTGGGCTTGACCACTTAGTTCCAGTGAAGGGATCTCTTAAGGCGGCAACATACCAAGACATTTTGGACAATTTCATGCTCCAACCTTTGTGAGAACACTTTGCGGATGGCTCCTTCTTGTTCCAACATGACTGCGCAGCAGTGCAACAAGATCCATAAAGACATGGATGAGCGAGTTTGAGGTGGAGGAACTTGACTGCCTCAAGTTCTGACCTCCACCCGATAGAACACCCTTGTGATGAATTAGAATGGAGACTGCGAGCCAGGCCACATCAGTGCCTGACCTCACAAGTGCGCTTCTGGAAGAATGGTCAAACATCCCCATAGAGACACTCCTAAACCTTGTGGACAGCCTTCCCAGAAGAAGAAGAAGAAGAAGTTAAAGGTGTGATAGCTGAAAAGGGTGGGCCAACTCAATATTGAACCCTACAAACTAAGACAGGAATGCCATTAAAGTTCATGTGCGTGTAAAGGCAGGTGTCCCAATACTTCTGGTAATATAGTGTATATAGCCAGCCAGAAATAGGTTCTAGTTGGGAGGGGGGTGCTAATGGGATATTGAAAAGGGGATGAACTGGGGAGCGAGAGGACTAGCTCATCACTGATATAAGTCTAGGAAGCTCCTGGGGGGAGGGTCAAGTACCAAATTAAATAAAAAGTTTTGACTGTTGTTTGTCTTCAAAAGAACCCTTAATGGGGACATGTAAGCTATCATTGCCGCAGTGACCTTCTGAAAATATTAGTTGCCTGGCTGTAATGTTACCGCTTTCTAGGAAACTATCCCTAGTACAGGTTTACAGACTCGGGGTTCTGACTTCATTCTGACTTTACTTGCTTGAATGCCTGTTCCAGGTCAGTCAACTTAGGCAACTAACAGCTCCTATTACAGCTTGTGGTTTTTAGTTTTCACATATGAGGACGAGACTTCTATAAGATTTTTCCTTTTTTTTTTCTTTTTATGTGGGGCATTGCTAAACGCCTGGACACTCCTGTATAAGCTTAGCCTGGTCTCAGTTTCACTCTTATTCCAAGTGCCTTTTCTCCCCATAGTTCAGGCTCTACAAGTTTGGACTTAAAACCAGATGGACCATAAACATATAGCCCAATCCTCCTCTGCTTCTCTTTTCCTTATTTTGTTCCCTACGTATTTCCTTTCTGTCTCCCTTTCCTCAGTTTATTACTATACCCCTCAGGCTCCAAGATACAACCATGATGGGTTTTTTGTATTTTATAATTCATCTTTCTAGTATTTTGCATCAGGCACGAAACCGTCCATAGGGCCTTTGTTTATTTTGTGAATCCTAGTATTATGCGTATGTTATCCATATGCCTTATGTAGGTTTCCCTGAATACAGGTGATATATTGGATTTGCCAATTGCTACCTTTAATTGCTATACATTTTATTGTATCTTTGTTAAACTTCAATAAACGCATATTCAACCTAGAAAAAAAAATAAAAAACTTGGCAACTAACATTTTCAGCAATAAAGCAGTGTAGCCTACATATTTCTTTCATTTTCAAAGCTGGGAACCTCAGTATAGCGAACCACTAAATGCCAAGTGGAAGGAATGAAAATGCTAGATGCTTGGCTTTCATGCTAACCAGCTGACTTCTTTCTTTTTTGAGACAATGTTGTGATATAAGTCTTTACAGTTCCTTGAAAAGGTATTCATACCCCTTGACATTTTCCACATTTTGTCATGTAACAACCAAATACTTAAATGTATTTTATTGGGATTTTATGCTATAGACTGACACAAAGTGGAACATATTTGTGAAGTGGAAGGGAAATGCTAAATGTTTTTCCTTTTTTTTTTTTTACAAATAAATCTTTGAAAAGTTTGGCTTGCATTTGTATTCAGCCCCCTTTACTCTGATACCCCTAACTAATTACTAGTGGAACCAATTGCCTTCAGAAGCCACCTAATTAGTAAATAGAGTCCACCTGTGTGTAATTTAATCTCAGTATAAATACAGCTGTTCTGTGGAGCCCTCAGAGGTTTGTTAGAGAACCTTGGTGAACAAATCACATGAAGGCCAAGGAAAACACCAGACAGGTCAGGTGTATAAAGTTGTGGAGAAGATTAAATCAGGGTTAGGTTATAAAAAAAATATCCCAAGCTTACGGAGCACTGTTCAATCCATCACCTGAAAATGGAAAGAGTATGGCACAACTGAAAACCTACCAAGACATGTCTGTCCACCTAAACTGAAAGGACGGGCAAGGAGAGCATTAATCAGAGAAGCAGCCAAGAGGTCCATGGTAACTCTGGAGGAGTTGCAGAGATCCACAGCTCAGGTCGGAGAATCTGTCCACAGGTCAACTATTAGTCCTGTACTCCACAGATCTTGTTGAAAGAAAACCCTGTGTGAAGTTTTGGAGAAATCATGTTGGGGACACAACAAACGTCGAAAAGGTGCTCTGGTCAGATGAGACCAAAATTTTACTTTTTGGCCTAAAAGCAAAATGCTCTTTCGCAAAAAAACAAACAAACACTGCACATCACCCTGAACACAACATTGCCACCGTGAAACATGGTGATGGCAGCATTATGTTGTGGGGATGCTTTTCTTCAGCAGGGACATGGAAGCTGGTCAGAGTTGATGGGAAGATGGATGGAGCCAAATATAGGGCAAGAGGAAAACCTGTTAGAGTCTGCAAAAGATTTGGGACTGTGGTGGAGGTTTACCTTCCAGCAGGACAACAACCTTAATGCGGAGTCACAGGCTTTTTATGTTTATTAAAAATCAGCAGCTACAAAAAGTGTAGCTGCTGACTTTTAGTAAACAGACATTTATCTGTTCCATGGTCCAGCGATTCAGCCGAATGGAGCATCGCTCCTCTCCCCCTCCTCTCCGCCGACGCCTTCATTGCCACTCTATGCGCCCGTGACAGCTTTTGGCTTCATGGCCGGGCATGCGCGGTGCATGCGCGAGTCACGCTGCACTCCCAGAGTGGACAGGCGATCTCCTGGGACCTGTCACAGGAGATCGCCTAGAGGAAGGGGCCCCCTAGGGGGAAAGGAGGAGTTGCCTTGGCGGTCCCTGGGTGGAAGGAGGAAGTGGGACAGGAAGTCCCACTCCTAACAAAGCCCCCACTCCCCCCCCCCAAAAAAAAATTACATGCCAAATGTGGCATGTAAGGGGGCGAGGAGTGCTTAAAGCGGAAGTTCCACTTTTGGGTGGAACCCCGCTTTAAACATACAGCCAGAGCTACAATGGAATGGTTTAGATCAAAGCATATTCATGTGTTAGAATGGTCCAGTCAAAGTCCAGACCTAAGTCCAATTCAGAATCTGTGGCAAGACTTAAAAATTGCTGTTCAGAGACGCTCTCCATCCAATCTGACAGAGCTTGAGCTATTTTGCAAAGAAGAATGGGCAAAGATGTCACTTTCTAGATGTGCAAAGCTGGTAGAGACATCCCCAAAAAGACTTGCAGCTGTAATTGCAGAGAAGGGTGTTTCTACAAAGTATTGAATCGGGGGCTGAATACAAATGCACACCAAACTTTTTCAAGGAACTGTATATGCCTGTTTTAGATCATTGACATCATTGAAAAAAAGGCAGCCTCCCTGTTTTTTTTTTTTTTTTAATGACAGGTTTTCTTTGATTGCACCATAGCAAACTTGTAAAATAAAAAATAAAACAGTTTTTGAAAGCTTATTTTATGAATTCAGTGGTAAAAATTGTTAAAATGGTGCTATAATGGAATCTTTCTTTTAGTAGGTGTTGATCTCTTTTTATATATTTTTTTTTTATTTCCACTACAAAGCTATTTATACGTTATAGCTGTTTTACATTTTTGCCTTCCGATATCTGAATTGTTTATTTGCTCTGAATGACATGTAACTTCAGATGTATTAAAACTTTACGGCATGTGATGTGATAAGACTGTAGAGTCTGTAGAGAGCAGTTTTAATGCTGCCAAAGCCGGTTATGAAAGTTGTTGATAACGCTGAAAACTTGAGCATTCTCCTAAATGTAGGAGTTTCCTGTTTCATGATTTCGAATTTAGGATCCCGTTGGTGAACGCAACCATTGTCCGTCTCTGCTTTTAGTGAGATAAAAATAAATCTATTGTTCCGTGACCCTCTTTCTATGCACGGTGAAGGATAAATAAACAAATCATGACATGACGGAATTCAAAAAGCATATAGTCTTTTTTTCAGGCAAATTGTAAACCTTGCTGAACATTTCCTCAAGTTTTATCTCTTTAAAAACACTGCAAGGACAGAAAAATACCTGCTGACCCTGTTAGAAATCCATTGCACTGCTAGCTCCTATCCCCATGTTGTACGCTGGGAGCACTGGCTCTACTGCTTTGAAATTCAATGTAGTCTTAAGCTTGGTACATACTATTCATTTTTTTTTTTTGTGTTCAACCCAGCAGGCTGAAAGAAAAAAACACTGAAGAGATGTTAGTACAGTGATCTCCGCGGTGAGATATTGTGTTTCTGACAGGGGGACAGCCACCCCTCCAGAACACACCGTTCGGCACTCTCAGCCATTGGCTGAGAGCGCTGACCGAATACTGATTGGCAGACCTTTTCGGTCATGCACCTTCAACAGAAGCCGGCAGAACGGCTGGCTTCTGTTGGACGAACTGTGGTACACACGGGCCGAATGTTGGCCGGCTTCTTTTGAATTCGGCCGATGCCGCCCAATATTCAGCATGTGTGTACGGCCCTTTAGTTATCCTCTGCTGGACTACAGAACTCCAGCTAATGCCCCCTACATCACTCCCCCCTACCTTTCCAGATGCATACATTGAGTTCTTTCCCAGTAAAAAAAAAAAATACTGCTCCATACAAACAAAACATAGAGCCACACACAGCCTTCCAAAATGTTAAGGTTCAGTTCACAACTATGCGCTGCAGTAGTAGCTCCAAAATTGCACGTGTACCTGCAGCACATTCTTCAAATCCCCCACATACCTTGCTAACTCTTCAATTTTGCAACACAACACAACCCTTGGTGATTTATTTAATTTATTACCATGTGTTCTATTGCAAGCTCTTCTTTGGTGCAGTTTTATGCATTGGGCACGGTAATACGCTTAAACACGCACATCAACATACATGCATGGTTTCATTGCAAAGATGTGATCCTAGCCTAATGTTCAAGCAACAGCAAAGACCTATATGCTCCATCGGACATTCTTCTTCTTCTACTGAGGATTAATTGTGGAACCCACATTGTGTATAAGGACAGGGCTCCTGGGTGATGTAGTTCTGGGAGCATGTATACGTCAATAAACACCAACCAGCAGCACACAAATCTCTCTTCCCAACAAATACCCCATGCAGGAATTTTACATCCTTTTATCACAGCAAGTGATAAAAGCGTTTTCTCACTTAGAAAAAATTGATAGAAAAAATGACATGCTCTGGAAAGGGAAACAGAGGTTTGGCCCGTTTCTATTTAAATCCTTTAAAGTACATGAAAACCCTAAGTGAAAAATACTTAGCTTGCTAAAGCACTTTTAGATACTCTCTAAAAAATGGCTCAATTTTTGAGCTCAGGTCCATTTAAAGCGTTCATGCCAAATACCCATATCTAATTTTGCCATTATCGCTGCTGTTGCAGATTGGACCACCTGCACATGGCTTGGTTGGTCCTGACCTGCATTAATGCAATGGAACCCTCTTGTGCTTTGGCTAAGATACCATTTAATGCAAGCCTTATGTAGTGTGTGAGAAGACATCACTCAACTACAGCTCCAGACAAAGCTCAGTGAGTTAAGGTTTACATTGGTTAAGACACCTGTTCAGAAAAATCCCAAAATAAAACACAGAAGAGTAGACATTTGGCCTTTGGCTAGACCTCACTTGATGTTCTGGGATTTGTGTTAACTTTTGTCACTTGTACTTGCGCCACTGTTTACCGCGTAGTTAAAAATTACATATGTGTTTGTTTTTCTGAAAATATCCATCTACTAGAATGTAACAGCAAGGAGTTCAGAGAGGCAACTGTTTCTAGGCCATTGAAGAACTTGACTGTCTTCCTTATTTGTTAGCAGTGGACTTTCATTTCTGTACCAGAATATGCAGTTCATTGAGCTTTATGCCTGCTTTTCTTTCCCTATTAGGCATATACAGTACCTAAAGAATAAAAAATGCTGCATTTTTTCCTATTTTTTTTTAAATAAGTGTTTTATAGGATGAATACATGCATTAAGGAATGTCAGGAAACAAATGCATAGCAATTGATTATCAGATCGTGCAACTCTGCCTTATTAAAAGCTGCATGTAATCACTGCTGCCAGAATTGAGGACTCCTCACCCGGTCACTGGGAATGTACTTCCTGATGCCTGTGTCATGACCCTTTCTCTCTTTGCTTCCAAACAGATTTAAATTTCAAGTTTAAAGCTGATGTATAAGCTGTGAGAAATTTCTTAGTACTTTTTTTTTTTTTTTTACATGAGACATTCTACTTCCCATCATTATGACAAAGATCACCTTAGCGGTGAGTGAAGAGTGTTGGGAATGTGATTTAGTAATAATGTGTGTCTGGGCATGGCTAAGACATAATGAACATGTTAAAGGATATGTTCACATTTTGCAACATGTTACAGTACATGAAAAATATATAAAACAGCCTCTAGCAGCCTGTATCAAGCAATATACAGCCTAATAAACTGTGCCTAATGTATCAAATGTTAAGAGAAAACAAAAACATAAAATATATAAGTGCTCAGGTGCTTTATTATTTTATGTTTTTGTTTTCTCTTAACATTTTTGTTTTTTGTTTTCTCTTAACATTTGATAAATTAGGCACTGTTTTTTAGGATGCATATTGCTTGATATAGGCTGATAGCGCTGTTTTATATATTTCTCATTTCTGGTTGTAGCACCTTTGTGCAGAAGCTGCGGTCTTCCTATTCATTTTATTACTGTATTTATTGGCGTATAACACTCACTTTTTCACCATGAAAATAGGGTGCAAATAGCATGTGCGTGTTATACGCCAATACTTAAATTTTAGCTGCCTTGTTTAAAATGTAATTTTTTTCCTGAAACTTCCCTCTTAAAATGAATGTGCGTGTTATACACCTGTGCGTGTTATACGCCGATAAATACAGTAATTTTTGTTTATTCATATTTCACTATTTGAGTTAACTCTCCAGCGCTAGTTTATGAATTAGATATAATGTTACAGTACATGTTACAACCATATTTAGAATGTAACATGTTATAGATGCACTGGCCCCCACACCCCCCTGATGACCTATTTTGACAGCGGGCGTGTCATTCATTCACAGTGTTCTGTGAATGGGAGAACTACAAGTACCAACAACCTTTGCGGCTGTCAGCTTGTAGTTCTCAGTGAACTATTAGTGCAATGTTGAGTTCTCTAGGTAGTTCATGAGTCTTCCTGGCAGCATGTACGAGGTACGGGCAGACAGCTACACAGACTGTCTGCACCCGTGATCAGCACAGGCTCATAGTAAAAAAAATAAAAATAAATGCCCTTTTTTTTTTACCTGCAAAACTATGTGCATTTATTATTGTTTTTACAAAGGTAGACTTATCCTTTACATAATGGAGAGTTTAGGGAAATTCAGCCCCCAATGACTCCTGACACCATGCCCTGCAGTGTAGCACCAAATTACCTTTCATACCATGCCCCACATTGCAGCTCCTACTTTATTATTATACAGGTTTTATATAGCGCCAACAGTTTGCGCAGCGCTTTACAACATGAGGGCAGACATTACAGTTACTTTACAATTTGATACAAGAGGAATCAGAGGGCCCTGCTTGTTAGAGTTTACAATCTAAAAAAAAAGGACCTCATAATGATGCCTCACAGTGCACCTCCTTTTTTATGATCTGCAACACTTTACCATGCCCTGAAGTACATCCCTGTGACATGGAGCTATAATGACAAAATTCTGGCAAAAGCATGAAATGTAGTAAATGATGTGGCATGTATAAGCTACTCCTTTATAACAATGATTGAACTAGATAATAGGGTTGGTTTACTAAAACTAGAGAGGGCTAAATCTGCTGCGGCTCTACATAGATAGAAATCAGCTTCCAGTTTTTTTTTGTCAAAGCTTAACCTCCCTGGCGGTATGATTCAGTCTGGAATAAGGTGCTGAAAGCAGTACAATTATTTTGCATGGAAATCTGGCTTTTATTTTGTAGTCCTGTAATTCTTAGGAATAACGCTCTGAAATCTCTTCAAACCAGAGTCTAGCGGACATCCCGGGTATGATAAAGTTTATAATATAATAAAGAATAATAAAAATTATTCAATAATGTAATCAAATCCAAAAAAAAATGAAAAAGGGACATGTTTTGGTTGCTATGGACAATCTCCAAATTCCAAGCAGTAAAAAACAGTATTTATAATATAAAAGTGCATGCAGGGCATTGCACAAACCACTAGGGACAAAGGGGGTGTGTATTTTTTACTACAGCACTGTAATCTGTAAGATTACAGTGCTGTGTGTGTTTTGTGTCTTTTTACATTTTTGAATTTGCCGCCGTTCTCCGCTCCCGTGCGTCGTAACGTCGCAGGGAACGGAGCTCGGCGGCATTCGGCACTGTGAATCGAGCGGAGGACGGCTCGATCACACAGCGCGGAGGACATCGCTGGATCCAGGGGACAAGGTAAGTGACGTTACCTGTGTCCTCCCCTGCATCGAGCGGTGCAAGCCCGAGTCTGGCTCGGGGTTACCGCTATTGTAATTAAAATTCCAACCCGAGCCAGACTCGGGATTACCGCTAAGGAGGTTAAAGCGGGAGTCCACCGGGACTCCGCGTTTTTTTTTTTTTTTAAAAGCCAGCAGCTACAAATACTGCAGCTGCTGACTTTTAAAATAGTGATACTTACCTGTCCAGCGCGCCCGCGATGTCGGCACCCGAAGCCGATCGCTAGGTCGTCTGTCGGGTCCTGCCGCCGCCATCTTGGGTATGGGAATCAGGAAATGGAGCCTTTCGGCTTCATTTCCCGGTTCCCTACTGCGCATGCGCGAGCCGCGTGGCGCAATCCGGACGGTCCCTGCTGCCTCTGGGAACTGTGTGTTTCCCAGCAGGCAGCGGGGCACTTGCGCAAAGGGGCGGGCAGTTGTGGAAAGGGGCGTAATCTACGCCCCTTTCCGCAGACAGCTATCCCGGAAGTGGGTGCAGTTACCTGGATTATCCAGGTAACTGCACCCCCCTAAAAGGTGCCAATTGTGGCGCCGGAAGGGGGGGGGATTCCGATGAGCGGAGGTCCATTTTAGGGTGGACCTCCGCTTTAAAGTGTTAATAAACCCAGGACTCTGCATTAATTATATCTGGTCTCCCACAGTACACAGAACATGCAAATGCAATCGTTTTAGTAAATATAAATGGCTAAAGACCTTTTTTTCATCATCAGAAAAGTCTTGTGACTTGTATCAGTGTCTGAATAAAGCTTGTAGGAAGATATTTAATTCTCCCCTGATTGTCCTATGAGGCTGCAGGACCCCTGACCCTCTGTCTGGACAGTGCTGATTGGCGCTGTGCTAATCATATGCACTCCCAAGAAATAAAAAAAAAACACTCTAGCAATATACACCAAACTGAGCATGCGCAGCTTGTCCCCTAATTCTCTGTTCTATAATGAGATGGATTAGGGACAGTGGAAGTAGAGGGGGATCCGAGAAGACATGATTACACAGCCTTTATACACAATGAAGAGGATTAACCCCTTAGGTTCCACAGTGAGTATAACAAGCATGCTTTACTACATATACAGACTGATTTTACTGTTGTGGGTTTAGTAACACTTTAATTGAACAAACTGAAGTTAGAAGCTAATTGGATAATATGCACAGCTACACTAGATTTTTGCACTCTCCAGTTTTAATAAATCGACCTTGATTGGTTTCTTTTAAGCTGGCCATGCACCTGCAAGTGCAAGAAAATGATTGCAGCCATTACATCTAAGAAACGGTAAACTGCAATTTATTAAAGTTTGCTTTTGGGTTTAATACCACTTTAAGACCCCTTTCACACTGGAGGCATTTTTCAGGTGCTTTAGCGCTAAACATATCGCCTGTAAAGCTCCTGAAAAAAGCCTCCGCTGCAATCTCGGTGTGAAAGTCCGAGTGCTTTCACACTGGGGCGCTGCGATGGCAGGACATCAATAAAGTCCTGCAAGCAGCTTCTTCTTAAAGCGCCCCTGGCCATTGAAATCAATGGGCAGCGCCGCCAAAGCGCGTGCAGTGCACCTAGGCAGCGGAGCTTTGCGGGCGCTTTTAACCTTTTATTGGGCCATTAGCTGGGTTTAAAGTGCCCCGCTAGTGCCGGAAAAACGACTCGGATGCCCGGGCTCTGGCAGTGTGAAAGGGCTCTTAAGCATATCTTAAACCAAAACAAAAAATTAAATATATTGCGGCTTACCAGTTGGCTGCATTCGTTTTCTTTTTTTGTACTTTCTTTCCTTTATTTTCACCTGGTGATTCTGCCTTTAACACACCTCATGTCCTAGTGTTTCAACAACTAGCAACCCTTGTGTATCAGGAAACCAGAAACATGTTAGGACTGAGGAACCGGTCCCCTATCCCATTCTCTATAATATAGATGGGCAGGTTTTATAGTCCTCAGAGAATAATATAACTGGTAACACTAACAGCCAAAAAAGCACATGAGTTATCTTGTAAGATTTTCGGTAAGCTTTTTTTTTCTTTTTTTTTTTTACTTATTAAACAGATATAACCAAATGCTTTCAATTGCATATATGTACTGGACCAAAAGAGAGAAAATAGAAGAAATTCTTTGTTGGGGTCTAATGGCCCTTTACATCAAGCCGTTTAATTGCAGTGGTTGTCTGTAGTCATTAGCTGTGTGAATCTAACAAGAACTTAGTACATATGTTCATATAGACACAACTGGCATTTCCCACAGTGATCAGCTGCTGTACAGACACAGCACTTAATTGGCTGCCAACTATGCCAGTACTTCTGTTCTCTCCTGATAGGGTTAACTAGAAAAGTGAGTGATGAAAGTTAGGATGGGTAGTCTCTGCGTTCTCAGCTGCTCGCAAAGGACATGTGCGGACTGCTGTGCAATCCCCCCCATCACCATAACCAAAGATATTTTTCTATAAAGATTCACTCTTTCAAAGTACCCACCACAACATGTCAGTTTACATTGGCTGTCAAGTGTTAAACTTGTTTTAAAGTGGTGAAAGCGGTTCAATGTTTTAATGGTGTATTTTTAGATGCAGTTTGTACAGACAGCTCTAGTGGCTATACTATAATATTATATTTTAATGCTTGTGGTCATTTCAAATGTACTTCACCAACCGCATGTCTGATCTGTCAAAAATAAATGGTCTATAAAAACCTAGATTGCAAAGTTGTAGATAATGACATTTTCTTATTCAGTACACAGTGCTGTATTTTAAGTGCTGCTTCTTAAAGCGTTTCTAAAGCATAAAGCAAAACAACGTTTAATACCAGTCCTTAGACAATATGACTGCATTCCTTTTCATTTTTCATGTTTTTCCCTTTATTGAGAAAGATTGATTGCTAGGCCCTAGGGTGGCAATCAGGACACCCAAAATACACGATGTGCCACATCCTAATAGTAAATTTAGTCAAATCTTTTTCCTCTCTTTCTCCTCCTCTCTTTTTCCCCCTCTCTTTGTCGCCTCTCTTTTTCCTCTCCTCTCTTTTTTCTCTTTCTCCTCTCATCTTCTCTCTTTCTCCTCTCATCTTCTCTCTTTCTCCTCTCAACTTCTCTCTTTCTCCTCTCCTCTCTTTTTACTCTTACCCCTCTCCTCTCTTCTCCTTTTCCTCTCCTCTCCCCTCTTTTTCCTCTTTCTCCTCTCTTCTCTTCTTTTTCTCCTCTCATCTTCTCTCTTTCTCCTCTCCTCTCTTTTTTTCCTCTTACCCCTCTCTTTTCTTTTTTCTCTCTTTCTCCTCTTACTCCTCTTCTCTCTTATCCTTTTCCTCTCATCTTCTCTCTTTCTCCTCTTCTCTCATTTTCCACTTACCCCTCTCCTCTCTTCTCTTTTTCCTCTTTCTCCTCTCAGCTTCTCTCTTTCTCCTTCTCCTCTCTTTTTCCTCTTACCCCTCTCCTCTCTTGTCTTTTTCCTCTTTCTCCTCTCTTCTCTTTCTCCTCTCAGATTCTTTCTCCTTCTCCTCTCTTTTTCCTCTTCTCTTTTTCCTCTTTCTCCTCCTCCTGTCTTTTTCCTTCTCTCTCCGCCGCCTTTCTTTTTCCTCTCTTTCTCCTCTCCTCTTTTTTCCTCTTTCTCATCCCTTTTTTCTCTTTCTCCTCTCATCTTCTCCTCTCCTCTCTTTTTCCTCTTACCCCTCTCCTCTCTTCTCTTTTTCCTCTTTCTCCTCTCCTCTTTTTCCTCTTACCCCCCCCTCCTCTCTTGTCTTTTTCCTCTTTCTCCTCTCTTCTCTTTTTCCTCTCAGCTTCTCTCTTTCTCCTCCTGTCTTTTTCCTCCTCTCTCCAACTCCTCTCTTTTTCCTTTTTCTCCTCCTCCTGTCTTTTTCCTCCTCTATCCGCCGCCTTTCTTTTTCCTCTCTTTCTGCTCTCCTCTCTTTTTCTGCTCTCCACTCTTTTTCTTCTCCTCTCTTTTTCCTCTTTCTCATCTCTTTTTTCTCTTTCACCTTTCCTCTCTTCTCTTTCTCCTCTCCTCTCTTTTTTTTCTCTTACTCCTCTCCTCTCTTCTCTTTTTCCTCTCCTCTCCCCTCTTTTTCCTCTTTCTCCTCTCTTCTCTTCTTTTTCTCCTCTCACTTTCTCTCTTTCTCCTCTCCTCTCTTTTTTTCCCTCTTACCCCTCTCTTCCCTTTTTCCTCTTTCTCCTCTCCACGTTTTCCTCTTACCCCTCTCCTCTCTTCTCTTTTTTCTCTCTTTCTTCTCTCCTCTCTTTTTCCTCTTACCCCTTTCCTTTCTTCTTTTTCCTCTCTTTCTCCTCTCCTCTCTTTTTCCTCTTACTCCTCTCTTCTCTTTTTCCTCTTACCCTTCTCCTCTCTTCTCGTCTCTTTCTTCTTACCTCTCTTTTTCCTTTCATTTCCTCTTATCCATTCAATTTTTCTTTCCTCTCTTCCAGTCCTGTTCTCCCTACCTCCTCTCCTCACCTCCCCTTATCTCTTCTTCCTTCTATCCTCTCTACCTTTGTCCTCCTCACTTCTTCTTCCCTTTTTGATTCCTCTCTTCTCCCTTTCCCTCTCCTATTTGTTTTCTTTTCTTCCCCTTTCCTCTTATCATTTTCTTTGCTTTCCCTTTATTTTGTTGTTTCTTTGCTTTCCCTTTATTCTTATTGTTTTATTTTGCTTTCCCTTTACACTTCTTGTTGTTTCCCTTGCTTCACTTTACGCTTGTCGTTTTCTTTCCTCTCCTTTTCATTTTCCTTTGCTTTCCTCTTTCTAACATTTCTTAGCCTTGGTTCACGCTATGAACTACATGATAATCGCACAGGAACCACACCACATTCCTGTGCAACGCACATGCGATTCAGTGCAGTGCGATTTGAGCCCATTCATTTTTAAAGGGCTCTTATTGCATCACACCAAAGACATGTATGCACCTTCTTTGGAGCCGCACACAAGTGGATCACATGGTAATTTTGTACTGCATTTGCGACCAGCGATTGGGGTGTCCTAACTTTGTATTGACACAACCCCAGCGGATCACAATTGGAATGCAGTGCCTTAAACCAAGGCTATAACACCAAGCTACTTTCTTTTTCTTTGTTTAGACATATCTTGAAATCTGTTTAGTACAAGACCTTACTAAATAAGAAAGCTTGTGTAATTGAGATCTCAGAGGTATAGGGATTTGTACTAAAACAACGTCCAGTACTTTTATTTTTAGATTTCTTAATTGCTCCATTTAAAAATAGAATACTTTGGAAAAACACAATCTTTGGACCATTTACAATTATGAAATAAAGGTTCCAACTTTCTTTTTCTATAAGAATGGGCGAATAACTAGCATTCTAGAAGTCATCAGGCTGCTTGTTATTATGTTTTCTTAGTTCCTGTGCTTGTGCCAAAAATAACACTATTTATGAAAGTACAAACATGCCGTTTTATAAGTGATTTATTAATTTACAGCTCACTTGAGGGTAGTTACTTGTTTAGAATTTGCGAGGCATTGTTCTCTAGGTTTTCTTAAAGAGACTTACATGGTGAAAATAGAAATCCTTTCCCTAGCTGTGGGGGGCACTCGGCCCATTAAACGCTAAAGCTGGACTTTAGGCAGATATAAAAGACACATTGATATAGCTCTGTAACCATTAACACATCATTAAATATGTATATATTTAAGTGCAAACGGTGAAAGTGAAATTGTTTTGTTATGAGACTCTGGCAGGCCATGTATAGGAGAGCTTAGAGTAAGAGAGGAAGAAGCAGCACAAGGAGCCAATCAGGTCTTGTGCTAAAGCAGAGCATCTAGAGATAAACACATCAACTCCAAGATTGGTGAGCACCATCTGGTCCAAGCCAAGAAGAGGCATATAATCCCTGAACCCAGCATATCATATTGGCCCAAACACTAGCAATTGGACAACGTTTATTTGATCCTTTACCCAAAAAAGCTGTTAGCAGACATATTATTGAGTATAGCCTCACATAATAAGGGTCAAAAGGAGGTAAAAACGTGTCATCATCCAATTTGAAACATTGAAAGGTGGAAGGGTGAAAATGTGAGGACAGTTGCTGATGCTGACCAGTACACAAGGACACCCAGATGGGCTAATGGACTATCACAACACTGATACACAGATCCAAGGTTTAAGATAAAAAAATATTAATTTTAATACAATTCAACCCAAAAAATTATACAAACATATTAAAAAATATCCCACACATACACAAACTCCCAACAGATACCCCAGTAGGGCTAGAGATGAGGTGGGGTATACAGGGATCCTCTACCGGTTTCGTGGTGTACCCGCTTCTTCAGGAGGAAACCGTCTACAGGATAAGAATTACATTTAAACAAAGCATACATTTATTTAATTAACAGATTACAGTTCAAAGTGAAGATGGAGAGATGCTCACCCGTCTGGACACGATCAATGGCGAGAGGACTCAACAAAATTCCCCCCCAAGGGCAAAAGGTGGAATAAACCTTTAAACCAAATTGCAAAAGACGTAAGCATGATATAAATAACACCAGCATATATAGTTTCTAACTATTTATGTACATGGAGGCAGTTTTATTTGCAGACTAATCGAAAAAATGGCTTACCGTATATACTCGAGTATAAGCCGAGATTTTCAGCCTCTTTTTTGAGGCTGAAAGTGCCCCCCTCGGCTTATACTCGAGTCATCGCTGTCTGCCCGCTCGATCAGCGTGTCGAGCAGACAGACAGCGGCCATTCTGATTCAAAAGCCGCGCCTCCGGCTCCGCCTTCGCCTGTGATAGGCGGAACACTGAATTTCCCAGCAGCCTGTGTTCCGCCTATCACGGGCATCCGCTCATCCTCGTACTACGGACGAGGATGATACGACGTCCGTGATAGGCGGAACACAGGCTGCTGGGAAATTCAGTGTTCCGCCTATCACAGGCGAAGGAGGAGGCGCGGCTTTTGAATTTTACAATGGCCGCCGACGAAGAGGGCACGGGACGGAGGCAAGGCAACGCACGGCACGGGACAGGACGGGACGGGACGGGACGAAGGCAAGGCACGACACGGGACGGAGGCTCGGGACAAAGGCTCGGGACACAGGTAGGCTGGACACACACACACACACACACACACACACACACACACACACACACACACACGGATGGATGGATGGATGGAGACACACACACACACAGGGATGGATGGATGGATGGATACACACACACACAGGGATGGATGGATGGATGGAGACACACACACACAGGGATGGATGGATGGATGGATGGAGACACACACACACGGATGGATGGATGGATGGAGACACACACACACAGGGATGGATGGATGGATGGACACACACACACACACAGGGATGGATGGACGGACACACAGGGATGGACGGACACACAGGGATGGACGGACACACAGGGATGGACGGACACACACACAGGGATGGACAGGCATGTCTCACCCTCGGCTTATACACGAGTCAATAAGTTTGCCAGTTTTTTTGGGGGTAAATTGGGGGCCTCGGCTTATATTCGGGTCGGCCTATACTCGAGTATATACGGTATCTACATTTCTTAATATTTAATAAAATCACAAAAATAATTAAATGCAAGCATGTAAAAATGTAACAATTATATTAAAGAATCACTTGAAGGTAAACATTGCAGTAATAAATCAAAATACGTGCTCACTGAACATACTCTGTTCTTTACCATTGAGTGACCATGATATATTGGCCTACATTTCTATATTGCAAGGCTCCACTAAACACTTTTATTTATTTGTTTTATTTATTTATTTATTTATTTATTTATTTGTAAAATGTCTACAAAATGCTAATGACATTTTAGGAAAATAATACAAGTCATTTTGTAAGTGAAACTTGCTTTCATGCTGGCTTTATGCCATTATCTGATTCAGACATGCTTTGATTTGAATCTTAATTCTCTTGTGTGTCAGCTTCTAATGTGTCATACATTATATAGAGAAAACATTCATAGATGCCTGGCCATCATACCCTATGAGCTCGTAGGACATACTATTCCAAAACCATATACATTGAAGTGTTGTTAACCCTCAAATGATAAATTCTATGTAAAAGCATAGCTCACACTATTGGCTATTTTTTTTTTAATCTGGTTTCAGGCTTTCATTTGGCCAAACAAGCTCTTGGAAATCTTTGAAAGATTGTTTCCGATCTTTAGGGTAACAACTCTGCCCAGCCCAGTGTAGCCACCTTGATGTGTGAGCTGGCATAATGTTGATTCATATGTGCCCCTTGCCCATACAGCACAGACAGCAGTGAAGGAATCCTTTAGAAGAAACCTCCTGGCTCAACTGCTTAGATTGACAGCTGGCTCCACTCTGTTGTTCATTATGACAAAGGGGAACATTACTAGCACTCTGGGAAAGCTTTCCACAAGAATTTGGAGTTTGTGTGTTCCCAGTCAACCAAAAGAGCATTTTTGATGTCACATACTGGCTTGCAATTGGTGTTGCAGTTTAACCCAAAGGGTTAAAGCGGAGTTCCAGGCTTTTTATGTTTATTAAAAGTCAGCAGATACAATAATGTGTAGCTGCTGACTTTTAGTAAACAGACACTTACCTGTTCCATGGTCCAGCGATGCGGCTGAACAGAGCGTTGCTCCTCTCCCCCTCCTCTCCACCGGTGCCTCCATTGCCACTCTGGGCACCCGGCCGTGACAGCTTTTGGCTTCACGTCGGGCACACAGGGCGTATGCGCGAGCTGTCACGTGTTCCAGGAGATTGCCTAGAGGCAGAGGGGCCGCCTAAGGCGAAAGGAGGAGTCGCCTTGGTGGCCCCTGGGTGGAAGGAGGAAGTGGGACAGGAAGTCCCACTCCCCCCCAAAAAACGTACATGCCAAATGTGGCATGTAAGGGGGGCGAGGAGTGCTTAAAGCAGAAGTTCCACATTTGGGTGGAACTCCGCTTTAAGGTCAGACCATTTTAATTTCTCCATATCAACCTCCTTAAATTATATCTTTATGGAATTGGCTTTGTACAGAGGGGCACAGTCATACTGGAACAGAAAAGGAGACTTGTCAAACTGCTACCACAAATTTGGAGGGGCATTATTGTCTAGAACAGAGGTCTCCAAATGTTTTAGGAGGGCCATATTGCAAATTTTACACATATTTGAGGGCCGAAAAAAATAAAAAAATCTGTTATTTATAAATGAATTAATGTGCCTCCCTACACATCCATGATTCCATCACAGCCTTCCCTTACATCTGTGTCCCCATAAGAGTCTCCATCCACATCTATACCCCCATCAGAGCCTTCCCTCACATCTGTTTCTCCATCAGAGTCTTCCTCACATCTGTGTTCCCATCAGAGTCTTCCCAGCATATATGCCCCCATCAGAGCCTTCCCTCACATCTGTGTCCCCATCAGACCCATTCCACACATCTGTGTCCCCATCAGAGCCTTTCTGCATATCTGTGTCCCCATCAGAGCTATTCCACACATCTGTGTCCCCTTCAGTGCCATTCCACACATCAGAGCCTTTCTGTACATCTGTGTCTCCATTAGAGCCCTCCCGCACATATGTGTCCTCATCAGAGCTGTTTCACAGATTTCTGTTCCCACCAGAGCCTTTTGACATAGCTGTGTCCCCATCATGGCTTTTCTGCACATCTGTGTCCCCATTAGAGCCTTTCCACACATCTGTGTCCCCCTATCAGAGTCTCCCCCATCAGAGCCATTCCACACGTGTGTGTCCCCATCAGAGTTTTCCACACATCTACATCCCCATCAGAGCCTTCCCTCAAATCTCTATCACCATCAGAGTCTCCTTATGCCGTGTACACACGACCAGGCTTATGTCCGACAGACTTTCGAAGGAGTTCTGACGGAGTTCTGACAGAGTTCTGACGGACTTTACGAATGAGCGGACTTGGCCACACACAATCACACCAACTCCGACGGATTCGAACGTGATGACGTACGACTGGACTCGAATAAGGAAGTTCATAGCCAGTAGCCAATAGCTGCCCTAGCGTCGGTTTTAGTCCATCGTACTAGCATACACACGAGCAAATTTCTCGGTAGGAACTGGGTCCGGCAGAGTTCTGGCGGAAAAATTTGAAGCATGTTCCATTTCTAAAGTCTGTCAGACTTTTGCGAATCAAAAGTCCGTTGCAGCCCACACACGATCGAATAGTCTGCCGGAATCATTCCGTCAGACTTTGGATGTTGAAAAGTCTGGTCGTGTGTACGAGGCATAACACAGCTATGTCCCCATCAGAGCCTTTCCGCACATCTGTGTCCCTTTCAGAGCATTTCAACACATCCTTGTCCCCAGCAGAACCTTTCCACACATCTGTGTCCCCATCAGAGCTGTTCCACACATCTGTGTCCCCATCAGAGCCTTTCTGCACATCTGTGTCCCTTTCAGAGCCTTTCAACACATCCTTGTCCCCATAGTTTCATAGTTAGTAAGGTTGAATAAAGACACCAGTCCATCCAGTTCAACCTGAGTGAGTGTCTACAATTGTCCTTATCCCTGTACATTGCACACTCACATCAGTCCCTACCCTCAATGAGCCCACAATCCAAGGTCCACATTCATATACTAGGGCCAATTTTGGACAGAAGCCAATTAACCTTCCTGCATGTCTTTGGATTGTGGGAGGAAACCCGAGTACCCGGGGAAACTCACGCAGGCACAGAGAGAACATGCAAACTCCAGACAGGTAGTGTCATGGTTGGGATTTGAACCAGTGACCCTTCTTACTGCTAGGTGAGAGTGCTAACCACTACACCACTGTCCCGCCCATCTGTGTCCCCATCAGAGCCTTTCCGCACATCTGTGTCCCCAGAACAGACCTCCCCCCAACATCTGTGTCCCCACCAGAGCCTTTCCACACATCGGTGTCCCCATTAGAGCCTTTCCGCACATCTGTGTCCCTCATCACAGTCTACCCCACATCTATGTCCCCCATATCTGTGTCTCCATCACAGTCTCCCTTACATCTCTGTCCCCTATATCAGCATCCCCATCAGAGTCTTCCCCATATAAGTGTCCCCAACAAAGTCTGCACCATATCTGTGTCCCCCTTCACAATCTTCCCCCACAGCTGTGTCCTCATCAGAGTGGCAACGGTGTCTGAGTGAGATGCAGGTCAGAGAAAACATAGAAGCGGGCCGGATGCGGGAGTCTGGAGACTCCTGGTCTAGAATATATTTGTATGCCCTAATTATAACCGTACACTTTTCTGGAAACACTTGAACTCAATACCTTGGAGGGGCGTCCATAATATTTTGGTCATGTAATATAGGCATGCATCTTTCGAAGAAGAAAATAAAATACCCAGCCCTCTTGATACACGGTATGGAGGTACGAAGGTGCTTTACATATTCAGTACAGATAGGGAAACACCTAAACGTTGTCAAACGTGGGCTGTATAAGTGGTGCTCTTGTATTACAATAACCGCAAATAAAAATAGTTTATTTGGTGCATGTGTTGATTTTTATAGTTTCTCATTTTCACAAAACACTTCTTGCTTATTTGTTAGGACTCATTCACATGGGCGACCAGGGGGCAGTAAAGATGGGTAGTTGAGGTGCAGTTTTACCTTGCCGCCAACTGCCCACCTATAGAAATGCAGCCACTGTGGTCTGTATAGAGCATTTGGTAGGCAGTACCACTGTCGAACTTGAATCGAGTGCATAGGGGGTGCGCTACCAAAGGCCCTGTAACTGTGTGCAATGTATGTGGTGGTTGTGTGATGGATTGGCAGTTTGACAGTTAAAACGGGCGCTATGGAGGCTGCATATCACCTCCTCATTGCCCATCAAGTTCCCTCTAATAAGATCTTATTTCAGAGGGACAGCAAGAATAGCCATATGACCAAGCTTTTAGACTGGAGTTCTGCTTAAGGAGATTACAAATAGCTATTTTGTTTTCCTAAATGCCACGTCTGCATTCTATGAACGGGGTTCCTGCCATGTGTTATCGTTTTCCTTTAATCTTAATACATTTTGATGTTACCAGCAGCAGATGTGAATAATTTCCACAACTGATCTCTGTGACAAAGACAAAGCATCAAGAGCTAAACTTTGATTCTTCGGCATTGTATTGAGTCTACATTAACCTCCAGCATGTAGGACAGGGCCACGTGCCAGGGCACAAATTAACAGGGCTATTTTATGCCAAAAGAACAATGTATTATTCAGAAATATGGTAAAGGCCAACTCTATCCTTAAGTGCCCGTTTACACCAGAAGGTGGTGCGAGAAACCCACGTTCTGTGCACATTTCCCACACCGCGTTTAAAATGCACTGCAGCAGTGATCTGCAGTGGGTGTCAATGTTAAAGTGAAAATCCACTCTTCCAATCAACATTGATTCATTTTAATCTTCATGCTGATAGCATTAGTAAATAGATAGGAAAGTATATCATATTTACTTGTTTTAAACTTTTTTTTATTTTATTTTTTATTTCTTCAGTTACTTCCTGGTTTCTTGCCTAGGCAAATGATGTCATACATCCCAGGAGCCTTCGGGAGGGAAGGAGAGGAGGGAGGGGTTTTCTCAACTAGGCACGCTCTTTTGTATGCATACTTGAGCTAAGGGCAGATGGATCCCAAGAAGTAAATGCTACACAAATCATTTGCCCTTACTCAAGATGGCCATGGCCATAAATGCTAGAGGGGGTTTTTTCAAAGGGATTCCTCAACAGAATAAAGCATACAGACATGGATAGATGGAGGCGCTTACTTTGAATATTACAAAGACATTAAATAGTGATTTTGATTTGTGGTGCTCAGATGCTGTGAAGATCCGCTTTAAGTTAACGACAGCCCAAATGCAGGTCATAGACGTAGTGCGTTTGCCTGCACCGGATCACATAGTACATAAGTACCATACAGACCAGTAGCAGTGCACTTTTTTAAGTGCACTACTTTTGGTGCAATCCAGTGCGATTCACCCAGTCCAAGATGAATAGGCTTAAACCGCACCGCACTGCACCACATGTGAATCACACAGGGACATGTAGCGCGTTCCTATGCAATTCCTGGTGTGAACTGGCACTTGGGCTGGGTTCACACTGGTGCAATGTTAGACACTGCATGTAATTTGAATGAATGAATGAATGAAATACTTGTATAGCGCACAATGAACTGAATCGCCTCTAGGCGCTGTGGCAAGCTTTGATCATCTGCTAAAAGAGGAAGGTCTTGAGTTTTTTCCTAAAAGCCAGGTGATTTTCTTCCAGATGGATGTTGATAGGTAGAGCATTCCATAGCCGAGGCCCTTGAACAGCGAATCTCCGATCCCCTTGGATTTATACCAGGCTTTGGGCATGAGAAGGAGGTTTTTGTTGGCTGATCGAAGACTGCGGTTTGGTGTGTAATGATTTATTTTCTCCATTAGGTATTGCGTAGCTTCTCTATGCACGCATTTGTGGGTGAGGCAAAGAGTCTTGAACGTGATCCGATTTTTTATGGTTAGCCAATGTAAGCTCCTCAGTGAAGGAGAGATGGATTCCCAGGTTTTTTTTTCCTGTTATCAGCCTTGCCGCCGTGTTTTGGATCAGTTGTAATCGCGCAAGTTGATATTGTGGTAATCCTATGTAAAGCGAGTTTGCGTAGTCCAGTCGTGAATTAATGATTGTTCCAACTACCACTGCTTTGTTATTCTTTGGGATAAAAGGGATGAGTCTGCGAAGCATGCGCAGCAGATGGTGAGATCCACTGACTACTGCTCCTATTTGCGCATTCCATTCACAGTTGTGTGTCTAAAATAACCCCGAGACTCTTGGCTTTGGTCTTTGGGGAGATAGTCTGCCCAAAGATGGTTGGTGGAGACCAGGAGGTTTTGGTTGCGGGCTTATGATTTGGGTGTAAGATAAGAAGCTCTGTCTTTGATTCGTTCAGCTGGAGGGAGTTAGTGGTCATCCAGTCCTCTATTGATTTGAGGCAGTTTTCAAGTTGTTGTTGGTGATCTTTTTTTCCTTTGATCCGGAAATAAAGTTGCATGTCGTCAGCGTAAGAGTGGAAGCAGAGATCTGAGCATCTGATGATTTGGAGGAGTGGGCGAATGTAAATGTTGAAGAGAACGGGTGACAAAGGAGAGCCTTGAGGCACTCCGCAGGTGACTGCCTGAGTTTCGGAGAGGAATTTTCCTAGTTTCACTGTCTGTGACCGGTTTCCTAGGAAGGACGTGAACCATTGGAGATCTATGTCTTGGACTCCGGCTACTTCTGTGAGGCGGACGAGTAGAGTATTGTGATCTACTGTATCAAACGCTACACTTAGGTCTAGCAGTACGAGGAGACACGGCTCTCCGTCATCTGCTGCTTCGAGGGCGTCGTCCCAAATCTTGAGGAGAGCTGTTTCTGTTCCATGACCCGGGCGGAAGCCTGATTGCAGCGGGTCCAGGAGTTTGTGAGTATCCAGGTGGAGTTGTAGCTGATGTACTACAGCTTTCTCCATGATCTTAGAAATGGTGTTGAGGCTTGTAATTGGCCTACGGTTGTTTGGATCCTGAGGGTCCAGGTTTGGTTTTTTGAGTAAAGGTTTGACGATGCCTTGTTTGAGGATGCTGGGAACAATACCTTCGTGGAATGATCGGTTTATGAGGTGGGTTATGGTTGGAGCCACGATGTTGGAGCATTCTTTCAGTAGTTTTGTGGGGATGATGTCAATAGGTGAGGTACTGTCACGCAGTTTATTAATGATGTTTTTTGCGATGTCTACGGTAATTGGGGATAGTGAAAATTTCAGCAGTTGCGGTATGTTGGTGCAGACATCCTCTTTATGTATTTGCTGGCTGAGGTCGGATGTTTTCTTCTGGGGATCAACTTAGCCAAAAACCGGGGGGGAGGTTTTTGGCTAAGTTGATCCCTGTCTCTGGTCTTGATCTGCAATATATCATATTTTGACCTATACTGTTTAATACTTATATTGTTAGGTGATTGATGTGTATATTATATTTGTATGATTAATTAATAATAATAATTTTCTTGTTTCTTAAAACACGCAAAACATGTAGAGCTTTCTCCTCCTCAAGCAGTACACCTAATACTGCGAGTAGAATAATCATATTTTGAAGATTATGTATTAAATGTTTATTATCTATTTTCAAAAATGAAAATGTGGAATGGCGGTTTATATTGTATATTATGGAGTACATGAGTTCTGTTGTGATTAGATGTTTTTTAAAAAAATCTCTGTTGTTTAGTACAATGGAAAATATGGTCTTAATAAAAATGTTGATTTTTATTCTTATTTCATGAATATTATTTTGTATATGGTGCCTAAAAAGTCCAGAAGTCCCACTTTTTGTTTTAGTTTTTTCTGTATATATCCTGTAGTTTTCCGGCACCAGTTCGGTGAGGATGGTGTTGCAGTCAGAGGTTAACCAGCTTTCGGTGATGAAGAGGCAGTCTACATTGTTCTCGATGATGAAGTCGTGTACTTCCAGTCTATGTTTGACTGCAGACCTGGCGTTAATCAAGGCGCAATCTAATTGTAGTGGTTGAGTAGATGTCTTCCTGTGGTTGGGAGCTGCTTGTCGTCCAGTTTTTAATAGTTGTTCTCGTTGAAGTATTTTTTGTATGAAAGATGGCAATGTGGTGTTGATGTTCCTTAGTCTGTGCAGAACTTCAGCTGAGTATTTGAAGTGGCACATGGTTTGTGGATGCTGTTGATGGTACTATGGGCCTAAGATGATGATCCTGATCAGGGTATTGATCCTGAGGAGGGCTAGGTATCAGACTTGCTGCTGTGCTTGAGGCTATTAGCACGCAAGTTGATCAGGGGATGCCTATGGATGCGGAAAGAGTTGTATTCGGTTGCTGACTGTTCCGGCTACCTTTTCTTGAGGTGAAGGTCCCCGCTCAGAAAAGAAGTCTGGCTGTGATCTGGAGTAGTCGTCCTAGGATAGCATGAAAAATGGAATGGAGGCCGGAGGTAGGGGTATGCTAACCTACGGTTGGTCCTGATTGTTCCAGAGGAAGGCGAAAAAAAACCCTGGCAGTAGCAGCAAACGCGCCAGTGGGGCAAAAATTCCTTCCTGACCCCCGTAGGCGGCCGGACGGAGTCCCTGGAACAATCACTAGGGGGGGGAGTGGAGGTGCGAGCTTACCTGGCTGCGGTGGTCCCCTTTAAACAGTCTGGTTCCGGTGAATCTGGCTTGCTGTCAGCCTGCCGTTTCTGGAGAGCAGTCTGGTTGCCCCTTGCAGTGGGATCTTTAAAATGGAGGTAGGATAGAGGTTAGAGACTCCTGTCTTAACTCCTGTTTTCAACTCCTGGTTATTAACTCTCCACTTTAGTTCAAAAATCCACTTGTGTTCACAAAATCCACATGCAAGCCACCATCAGGGAGCAAGCTCCTAGAGGACTTTGCATAACTACCTTTATACACCTGTGAACAATTAACCCCTCCCCTAAATTAGCAGAGCTGTGCAGATCACATATGATGTACTGTATGTGCGATGTCAATTCAGTCATACAGATTTTGTGGCTGAATTTGCATCGCATTCGCACCAAGATGGCGCAGGACTCTTTATTTGGTCCACACTGGAATCGTATCGCATTGGTTGTGCACACCCATGCGATCCGATTCCTGCACCATTTAATAGTTTGTCCTGCGATATGCAAATCAATCTGAGGGTATTATTAACTTTCTATTGACACCCGCAGTGGTTCACATGGGGCAGTGTGAACTGCCTGCGAGTCCCGTGCGATGCGCGAACCGGCACTGGAATCGCACTGGTTCCAGCATTGCGCTAGTGTGAACTGGCACTTAAAGCGGAGGTTCACCCTAAAGTGGAGCTTCCGCTCATTGGAACCCTCCCTCCCTCCGGCGCCACAATTGGCACCTTTCAGGGGGGAGGAGGGTGCAGGTACCTGTACAGTACAGGTATCTGCACCCACTTCCGGCATAGATATCCGCAGAATCTACGCCCCTTTCCCCAGAATCTACGCCCCTTTCCGCAGGTCCCCCGCTGTCTGCTGGGAAACACACGGATCCCAGAGACAGCAGGGACCATCCTTATTGCGCAGCGCGACTCGTGCATGCGCAGTAGGGAACTGGGAAATGAAGCCGCAAGGATCCACTTCCTGATTCCCATAGCCAAGATGGCGGCGGCAGCACCCGAGAGACGATCGAGAGATCGGCTTCGGGTGCCGACATCGCGGGCGCGCTGGGCGGGTAAGTGTCCTTATTTTAAAAGTCAGCAGCTGCAGTACTTGTAGCTGCTGGCTTTTAAAAAAAAAATGGCGGAACTCCCGCTTTAATGTTCCATTTTGTCTTGGCAGTAGTAAGTTGAGCCAAATGACAGCTTATATGTTTTTTGGGACCCCACTGGCAAAATTTCAGTGCTGTAATTTGAGTCTCTGCCCCTTCTTCTTAGCCTAAATGTAGCTGTCACTCGCTCTCCCATCTAGACTTCTCAGGTATTTCTACTCTACATCAGCTTTTCTCAACATTTTAACATAGGAATCCTTGAAATAACTTTCCATTCTGAAGGAGTCTAATATTTACTATCAGTGAACTGCAATATCTCTAGGAAGATCTTGAAAACTTGCTGTTTACAGACAAGATCTCCTTGGAAGGCACTGGTGACCTTCCTAGGAGGCACTGGCTACATCACCAGTGCCTTGGAATAACCAGGAAGTGGGATTTAATAAAATGTAAGTATCTAAAAAAGTATTTTTATTTTCCTTTTCAAATAACTACAATGATAATTTGAGAACAGTTTGTAGAGTTGCAATTCCTGGAATTAGGCTTTAAAGGTAAAATCTTTGAAGTGAATAAATGAAAGCCTTATATCCATCCTCCTTCATTAAGGAGTGTGATGTGTGCTGCAGGCACAGAACTCCCTATCTACTATGATACAAAAGTGTGCCCATTATGGCTGTGCTGTAGGCTACATTCTGCAAACCAGGGGCAGGCCATCCATTTAGGGTGCACGGGTGCCTCCTCCCCTATCCATGCCACTGCCACCCCCTATCCTTGCGTCCGGCTCCTTTCAGGATGCAGGGTGCATGAATTACAGTGGTGGGGGTGTTTTTTTGAAGCACCGATTAGAGCCAGAGGCTCTAATAGGCTTCAAAATAGGATGGACAGAGCATTGCACTCGGAGCCCACCCAGGTGTGTTAAAATAGCGAATGAATATTCACTATTCTCACACTGAATCTCCTCTCCGCCAATCAGGAAGTGCAGATTTGAGACATGTTTCCCGATTGGAGAAGCGTTCTGATTGGCTGCCAAGGAGAAGGGAGGAATCAGAAGCCGCTGAGCAGGGGAAGGAGAAGCTGCTCATGATGCCCGCGGAGGAGAGCCGGGGAAGCTGCCCGTGATTGCCCACCATGGCTGAGGTAAGTGCACCGACTGACCCTACCCGACTGTGGGGGGGTGGCCAGTGCACTGTTTGTCCCCCCAAAAAAAAAAATTGCCACCAGCTCCCACTGCTGCAAACCATCCTACTGTTAACACTATGCTGAAATAGACATAATCCAGCCTACCCCATTCTGTACAGTACAGTTCTGTGCAGTACATTACACACTCCACTATAAATGCTGTGCTGCGCTTCATATATTACTGCTGATTGCCATAGTATTGTAATTAGATTACACTACATACAAATATTCAATTCATAAGTAAATCATACCATCAGGACCGGTTTCACCCTGGTCAATGAATGGCCACACATTGACTACTATAGACATACAGTATTTACACAGTCTAATAATTCCAGATTCAGTAAAATTAGAAGTGTCCTCTGTAAAATATGAGATGGTAGCAGAGAGGGGTTCTTTTGGTGCCAGATGCTGTAAACTACAGGCTCCAGTGATAAAAATCTATGCCATGCTGGCAGTTATATGCTATGATCCAGCCTGGCACAGCCCCTGTCTTCCTCTGAAGTCCTTTGCTGCCCTCTAATACTGCCAGTATGATGCCAATCAGTGCACATCACACATCCGGTGGCACACAGGTAGACCTTCACGTTTCAATAAACATCTCCTGCCAATTCCTGATGTGGAATTTAGGTAGAACGTACTGTTATCCTTTAAATGGCTGCAGCATCTGAAGATTACAGTGACAAATAGCATATAATGTAATTGTTTCCTGCAGGGGGACACTGCACCACAGACAGTTAGTTAAATTTTTCCCACCAAGAAATAAATGACACCTCTGATAATTGCCATTTATTTGAAAAATTTCCCTTTTCCTTGCCCTCTATTTTTTATTGGGGTTTTTTTTTTTTTTTTGACTATCTGGTTTCCTAGTTTAAAATGGGGTTTTAATATTTTACAGGCTGCTCTAAAGTTTTAGTTAAAGTGGTGTAAAATGATAATGTAGGCTGTATAAAATGTTATAGTGTCTTTTAATCTGTAATGACTCTCCCAGTTCAGTAATTAAACTGCACGCCATGATGGCTCCAGTTATTGCAAGGTCTTTTGCAACATTAATGCTTAAAAATGCTTATATTATTGGGCTTGTTATTGTGCTGAAAGATAAAAAAAAGCAGGATTAGACATAGCCAGCCATATAAATTTGAGTGTGAAATAAATCTGTATATCTGTATTACCCCAGAGCAACCAATTAGATTAAAATGTTCACTCTTCCCAGTGTAGGCTTGAATTTGACCGGTTATTAATAGACTGAATGTTTTATTTTTAGATACTTTTAAAATTAAGCCTAATGCAAATGGAAAATGCTTCCTTCAAGAGGAAATGCACTCTGAAAGCTATCCCCAAAAGGACTTTTCCCTACTACTGACTTACCATGCCATGTTTTGCACTGTGTCTATATGTAGAGTCTGCAATTATGGTAGAGGCAGGGCTTTGCTTCCTCATTTTAGCCTCCAGCATGGAGAACAGTGAGCAGAACAGCAGTGACATCACCAAATCTCACTCCAAATCCCCTGAGACTACCAGTCAGAGGCAGCAGTGCCTTAGATCTCACACTGCAGATATACATTTATGAGACTGTAGGTACAGGTACAAGGGTGCCCAGGCACACTTACAAAGAAGGAAGAGTACTGCTGTTTTTCAGAGGGAATTCAAGACAAGAGGTACAATTTCAGGGTACTGCTTAGGCACAATTAAAATTGCGCCTATGCAGTACCACGTTAGACCCTATAATATAGCAATGCTGCCCCTTTTGAGATCCAGTTAAAAAGAAAATATGTTTGTTTGTAATAACCTATATGCACCCAAAAAGTTTTCCTCAGTTGTTGGTAGTTGCTGGGGTTGCAGCTAACGGCACACATTTTTCCCTGTCAGCTCTAGTTTTTGAGATCCAGCATAAAAACCATATACCACTTTTCACTCTGGTCGACCTCCAAAAATTAGGATATAAGTAAAGCAAAATACATTGAGAAGATTTAGACAGCACAGTTGTGAAGTAGCCAAAACCTCTACAGTGCTTGATCTGCAAAAATTAAATGATATGAGTGGCTGGGGTTTTAGGTTGGGTATACACTATAGTTTTTTTTCTTGCATGAATAAAAACCTGACAGCTCCAGTTGGGTGCCACTGTACTAACAATACAAGGTAAGTTCAGCTATCTCCCCCGCTGACCTGTTGTGTTCTGACGGGAGGTGGCCTTCCTGCCAGAACACTCTGATCAGTGCTCTCTGCCATTGACTAAGAGCGCTGATCAGGAGTTGGTTGGCTGTTGGTTTTTCCAGTATGCATGTCCGAATGAAGCCGGCTGAACGGCTGGCTTCTGTTGGACAGACAGACATACGCACGGACAGAATGTTGGCTGGTATTTTTTGTACCGTCAAATGTCTCCTGACTTTCTGGCCGCGTGTACGGGGCTTATCTTTACACTCTATTCCAAAATAAAAGGTTATTTTGTACATTCATGACACAATTACATTATTTCCATATGGAATATATTGTGTACCGGTCTTTCTCAACCAAGTTTCTTTCACATGTTGCCATGGCTTCTTTGGTCAATGAGAAATTTCCACTTTTTAGATATGACACCAATTATCTTTTTAGCTATCTGTTAGCCCTTGTACACACGGTCGGACATTCCGACGGAAAACATGATCCGATTGTACTTTGTCCGATTGTGTGTACAGAATTCCGATCAGACAAAGTGCCACGCATACTCAGATCAAATTCCTAGACCAAAGCTATTGGCTACTAGCCTGAACGTAGTCCCGTCGTAATGAAATAATGTCATCACGTTACGTGCGATCGGATTTTTCAACAACTTAGTCCGACTGTGTGTATGCAACACCACTTCCAGACTAAATCCATCGGAATTTATCCGACGGATTTGGTTACCAGAATGTCCGACCGTGTGTACGGGGGCTTAGAGGGCATTATTCCAAGTGACCAATACTATAAAGGATCAATCTTCCACTGACCATTGCCATAAGGGGCATTCTTCCTTTTGACCTCCACTATACAGAGCATTCTTCCCAATGACCACCAGTGTAATGGCCCCTTCTCCCACTGACTACCAGTTTAAGGGGGCCCTTATCTTATTTACCACCGGTGTAAAAGGTCACTTCACTGACCTTCAAGGTACGGGGGCATTTTCCACTTTCAACCATGGTGAGGAAACACTTCAATTTTCATTGGGTTTCTTTTCTTGCCATTGTTATTATTTTGTTTCATTTCATTATCATTACTATTACTGCAAAAATAATGTTATTATATAGAGCAGTCCCGGGTGTACAAAACACAAATGCTTATTCTTTTCTTTATTCCTTTATCTACAACTTACTGTTCACACTAACGTGCCATAGGGTGTAGATATAATAAATATTACTAGGAGTTCCCTGAGACCTGAAGGTTATTTCAAGGGTTTCTCCATGGTAAAAAGTTTGAGAAAGTCTATTGTAGACATACAGTAAGGTACTGGGTATAAATTGCAATAACCTGCTTTTTCACATAGTTTGACATTAGCAAACATTATGAAATTAGCAAACATGAACAGAAAGTTTCTCAGCATAATCATGTTCTAGGGTTTGTCATGAATAAAGCATTCTTTGTGACTGTGGCAGGACGCGCTTATCGCTCACCCTTTTAGAAAATAACTGGTCGGAGTAACTTTTTTTTCCTTTTTGTTTGAACGTTTCCTGTACATACAGTACTGTTGCAGAATTTGAATTTAATAAAGAAAAATAAATCATCCAAATATATTCTGTAGCTGTTGTATTAAAATAAAGCAAGCATGTCAAACTCACATTAAACAGCAGACTCTACTAAGAGGGAAGATCTTCTAGTGGCATGTTATATACATTGGGGGTCATGCCTACTAAGATTTTAGGATTTAGGTATTTAAAATGTAATATATTGCGGATTATAAATTCTTAGATGTTGCAGCTGCGTTTGTTTTATTTTTCGTGCTAAAAACATTTTCTGTAGGTACCGAAAAAATCCTGTAGTCCCTCATGGAAATTCTAAGTCCTTGTTGCATCTTGTAGTGAAATTTGTGCACCCCTCAATTTATGGAAATGAGGAGAGGGGGAACATAGGTGTGCGCAGCCTATTGCATTAAGGTGTGCACCCCAAAGCTCAAACACACATATCTTTCTCTGCAGCCTAAGCTGTGATTACAGGTCCCCAGGCTCTGTGAAGCCACATAGTTACATAGTTAATCTGGTCGAGAAAAGACACAAGTCCACCCAGTTCACCCAAATGAAAGGGAAGTGCTCTGTGCTGGACACCTTCTTGTTCATTCACAAACTGAAGCATAGTAAACCCAGTGTACTATGCCTCAGTTATGAATGAATACAGTGAGCGAGTGTGTTCATTTTGTTCATTTGAAATAGGAAGGTGTCAGTAAATAAATCAGAACTTTGCTCTCCATCCTGAAGCATCCCCTGCAACAGCTGGGGGAGAAAAGAGGAGGAAGGCCAGCGGCACTGCAGGGGGTGCAACATGGGGGAAGCCCAGGCAGTAGGCGGAATTGGCACTACACAGAGTGATGCACACCTATGTAGGGGAAGTAGTCCAGGTCAGAAAGGTAGTCTAGGATCACAAATCCTCTACTGCATAGATGCAGTGCAGTGAGTGAGGGTTGTCACCCTAGGACAGAAAAAGTGTTTTAGCAGAATGACCAGTAAAATAAAAGAAAAAAAACCCAAAGAAATGTAGCAAAATTGACTACAATTGTAAAGCACCGTATTCTGGGTCTTTCAAAGGCTCACCTGTCCCTCTAGTGCTCAGTGTATCAGGTGACATCATATTTGTGTGCCCAGGGGAAAGGACTGTGGGATGAGTGGTTCTCCTGCCAGATAATTGCTATACCTGATTTTGTGTCTGGACTACATATGCCATGGATCTTTGCTGCTGTTAGGAAGATTGCTGGGAGTAGCTATAAAAGAAGCTGGGCACTCTCTTCCTTCCAGACCTGATGCAAGACGGACCACTCCGTGGAACACAGGAGTGGAGGTCGCGGCCTACTACACCGTATTCACACCACTACACCTAATAGGATTACAGTTAACAAGCTCCCACGTACCGGTGAAGAAGAGCAGATCTGCAACATGGACTTTATTGTCATTACTGATAAAAGGGCCCTCTCCTTATATTATCATTCTTAAAACTGCTCTCCCTCCTTCTGATAAGAGTATAGGCTGGCCAGATTCCATCTCTTTCAAAGTGTCAGTAAGTCAGCTAGCTGTAACATCGTTTTAGGAGGTAACACTATTTCTCAAGGAAGTGTTTATTTATATACTATATAATCTTTATTAATATTGTCTTGTGCCTTTTTAGAGGAATTATTTTGCTGAGTTGGTGCTGTTGCCAAAACTCAGCAAATCTATTACACCCCCCCCCCCCCCCTTTATAACAACCTTCTTCTTTATTGGTTCCAGTAAAATATTCTATTCTTAGAACCTAAATATGTAAAGTGTCTGCTTTATTACTCTACAGCAGAGATCTCCAAACTCCGGCCCTTCAGCTGTTGTGGAACTACATGTTCCATAAGGCATTGTAAAACTCTGACATTCACAGACATGACTAGGCATGATGGGAATTGTAGTTCCTGACAAGCTGGATGGCTATAGTTTGGAGACCCCTGCTCTACAGCATACAAGGATGTCTGAACCCAGAGTATCAGGTGGGTTGGAATGTTCACTAGGTCATGGTCGTGCAGAAGAGCAGGTAATTCTAAGCAGTCCTCTAGGGGGCCGTGCTACAGAACGAAAACGAATGACATTACATTTTTGTTTTTGGGTTTAGATAAGCTTTTAAAACTGGACTGTGAAATAAGCAACTATTGTCCAGATACAAGAGGCATGTGTATTCTTGCTTGAACCTTAGTATGTTTCATGTATTTCTTCCAGATCTGCCTACTAATGTGAAACTTTGCCTGTGTGTAGTAGCTTCCTGTAATAAAGACCAGTCACTGATGCTCTCTCTCTTTGTACAGGGTGACTGGTCTTGTATCCATCCCTTCCGGTAGTTTTCTACAGGCAGCATGTAGTGGGTGGACCTGCTGGGTCCCTCCCAAAGCTCAGCTCTCTAGCTATGTACAGGCAAATCCACTCTGCATTACAAGTGCACTTGAAAGTGCAGTTGGAAGGGCAGTCACTGTATATCTGAGGGGAAGATCTGAAATCAGGGGAAGCTCTGCTGATTTTATCATCCAATCATGTGCAAGTAAAAGTGCTGTTTTTTATTTTTCCTTGCATGTCCCCCTCAGATCTACAGTGACTGCACTTCCAAGTGCACTTTCAAGTGCGCTTGCAGTACATTTGTAGTGCAAAGTGGATTTGCCTTTAGTAAATCATCCCCCCTGTACATTCAAAGTGAAGCTTTACCTCATTTGCTAAAGCGGAGGGCCACCCTAAAAAAAAAATAGCATTAATATTCTTAAAAAATACTTACCAGAAACCCCTGTTGCTAGGCAGCCTTCCTAATCCCTAATCTGCCTCTTCCTACTCCACGGTGATCTTCGGTCTTCTCTCCTCCTCGTGTTGGCTACTGGGGAATGGGGCGCGCTGTACAAAGCCTTGCGTGACTCGTGCATGCGCAGTAGGAAACGGGCAGTGAAGCCGCAAGGCTCCACTGCTTGTTTCCCTTAGTGAGGATGGTGGCAGGACACAATACGAGGGACGTTTCGGCCTCGGTGGGGGGTGGGGCAACATCACGGGCGCCCTGGACAGGTAAGTGTCCTTATTAAAAGTCAGCAGCTACATTGTCTGTAGCTGCTGACTTAAAAAAAAATTATCTGCTGGAACACCCCTTAAGTTCTGGAGCAACTGGACTTACAGAGTTTGCAAAGTGCACAGTCTATTTGCCTTTAGTAAATCAACCCCTTTGCATCCAGGGACAGCTGTACTGGCCATGTAGAAATTGACTGCAGCTGATTGGCCAGTTTGCATGTGAGCATAGCACAGAGTACTGTTGCATCCAAAGGCAGAGTTTAGTCGCATCTCAATGCTGCAATCCAGCCTCCTCCAACCCCCCCATGTAAATGTAGCTTTAATGTGCTGTTATTTTTAATATATGTCTGCCTAATGCTGAATGCAGTACATGCCCATGATAAATTATTTGTAATACCCATGATCTCCAGTGCAGTTACTCCATGCAGCTTGGTAAATAGCCCATTCCTAGCCTGCTGATTGGACAATGGAGGGGCAGCAGGACTCTCCACCTAAAGGCCTGTTCATACTGGGGGTTATTCACCAAAGGCAAATCCACTTTGCACTGAAAGTGCACTTGGAAGTGCAGTCACTCTAAATCTAAGGGGTAGATCTGAAATGAGGGGAAGCTCTGCTGATTTTATCATCCAATCATGTGCAAGCTAAAATGCTGTTTTTTATTTTCCTTGCATACCCCCCTCGGATCTACAGCGACTTTACTTCCAAGTGCACTTTAATTGCAAAGTGAATTTTCCTTTAGTAAATAACCCCCACTGTTACATTGACAACAGTGTGCAGAGCAATACAGTAGAATTAGTTCAAGGTGCTGCCCTTTTCTCCCACAGACTAAACCTGTGCATTATATTACAGGAAGCTAATATAAAGGCAGTATTTAGAGACTTATAGAAGCTTGATTTAAAACTCCTCTTTTTTTTAAATAAATACATAACAGGATTTAGTGGCCTGTTTTTACATCTGCCTGGAGTTTAGCTTTAAGCCTCATATTAAGTACGGTACATGACCCCTGTAAACAGCGGAAAGATCAGTAGCAGAATGCACATTGTTTAGAAAGCTACTGAATTATTTCCACTTCCTTGATGGCCGTTTATAAATCTGCCACTTGACTTAGATATCTGACCATCCCTTCTAAGCTATCTTCCTGCTATGTTACAGTCAGATGAAAGCAAGTATGGTCGCCCTCTTTGAACGGCCCTCTTTGTTTGTCCGCATTTGATTGCGATCCAGAGTAACATTTGTCACATTAATGGGAATGCATAATTTCACGGTGAGATGATCCGCTCGTTTGAACAGTCATTCGCTGTAATTAGCGGGCGCAGTCGCCCAGGAACATCCCCTGTGACTGCTAATTCTTTCTCTTGTAAATCCCTCACTTGGGGAAATTGTCATAACAGTGATATAAAAATAAATGCACAAATAAATCATTATGTTTACATCCATTTTATCCGCGGGGCATTTACATTAGACATTTCAAGGAACATGACTGGGATGGGGCACCTGCTGCTTAAATACACACTATAACACAATATTAAATATTTATTATTTTGGTCATATAAAGTATACCTAAACCTCTATCTCTAAAATCTCATTTATACTTTAACATATTAATGTAATTTGAAAAAATATTTTAATATCTTTACATCTGCGGCTTTCAGGAGAATAATTCCTGGTGATCCTGCCTTAAAGGTCATTGTCAAGCACTTTCTTTATAGGGTGATTACTGTCTCACAGTGGTGCTCCTGAAGCATGACCCCTGATGCGTGGCTTTGCCAGTGCACATTAGGCAGCCGCGGCCAGCCGTCGTCTTGATTTCGTGATGATCTTATGGCTTCATCCCTTTTTTTTACTGTGTAGTCCAGCCTTTCTCAACCTTTTCAACACTGAGGAACCCTTGAAATATTTGAGAAAGGAGAAAGGGGATTTTTACAGTGCTAGTGTATTGAAAGTACAATAATAAAAATTATACATAAAACAATTGATTTTATTATTAATTATTATTTTTTTTTTACATTTGCAATCATTGCATAGTTACAAAAATAACAAAGAAGACTGGTCCACATAGTACAGAGGGTGGGAAAAAAGGTTGCAGTCATCTATCCCGACATGTTTCGCAACAGCTTCCTCAGGGGATATGCAAGCTAATAACAAACAATAACACAAACAAATTTACAATTAATGCATTCAATATAAAACAACACGATTTGATTTTTTAAAATATTATTGCCACATCTAGGTCCTCATAGGGGCTTACCCTCCCTTCAAATCCACCGTCCAATGAAAGAAACACCTCACAAGTTGGAAAAAAGTGTGTACAGGGTTGCCCCTCCAATCAATGGGGTGGAACGGCTTAGGAGGGCATAGACAGGAGCCAATCTGGGTGATGGTGAAAAAATATAATAAAAATTCATGAAAATATGTCTAAGGTACATGGTGTTATTAAACACCTAAATTAACAAGAAAGGGTAGAGAAAAATAAATAAATAAATTCCTTCCTCTCTCTTTCCCTTTTTTTTTCTTTTTTTTTCTTTTCTTCCTTCCCCTTTCCCTCCCCTCCCCCTTTTCCCTCCCCTTCTTCCCCCCTCTCTCCCTCCCCTCCCTTTCCCCTCCCTCCCCTCTCCCTCCTTCCCTTCCTCTTTTTCCCTTCTCTTTCTTTTTTTCCCTTCCTATAACAATCAGGTCAATTCAATAATTCCCAATAATCGAGGAGAAGAGTATGGGTTGCAACAGTTGCGGTAAAAATATACCAAGTAGTAATATATTAGGGATTAGAAGCATCCCATAATTAACAAATAGCAATTAGATAGGATGTAAAATAGTTATGCCACCTGGTAACCGGCGAGCATTGCTCGGTGGACTACGTAAGGTACACTGTGCATACAGTGGCCTTATGGGAAACGTAGTCCGATAGTGATCCATTGCTGAGGGCGGTAGGACCATCCTTTAACCTAACTGATCCTATCTGAGCCTAGTTGACAATACATGTATTGAACCCATGCTTTGAAAGTTTTAACGTTTGTGAGTGCAATGTTTGATGGTTTTTTAATTTAATAAAGCACCTTGTTTGTTTAATGGAATTACACTATATGTGTTTTTCTTTGTAATTATCCTTCTTTCGGAGATCGAGTGGTGCGGTATATGAAGGGGAAGGAAACCTGCATTTACACCCAACAGGATTTCTTGATAAGATCTGTGAAACCAGCTGAGTCTGGTAAGAGAAATACCTAAGGGGGTCTTCTCACTGGCACCGACTTTCTGCGGTGTTTGCATGTGTGCACGCGTGGAGGTGTATTCCGGGAAATGGTGCAATATATGTCAAGAGTTTAACGAACTATGTTGAATTACTGCGATACTCACCATCAAGCGCTAAAATAATTTTTAGACGAACTGTTTTTAGATAGACATAAAATGAGACCTAGAGTTTGTAATCTATTTAACATATATACATTGTGAATTTATATGATTATGAATTTAATGAGGAAGTATTTTACTATTGATTGCACACTATTGTGATTGCCTATAATTAGACTATTATGCGCTGTTTTTGACTCTCTTCTAATGGATTGATTCATCTTTGGATGTGTTGATTTATTTTTTTAGAGTTTTTTGTACAATATAGTGAAATACAGTACAACTCCATCTGACTACTTAGATGTTGAATTTTAAAAGCAGCAAACTTCTGTCAGATTAGCAAACCTGCATGATGAGCAGGGTTGCTGCTGCTTTTAAAATTCAAGATCTAAGTAGCCAGACGGAGTTGTAAGTCCTGTATTTCACTATATAAACTGATTTTACTGTTATAAATATGTGTAAAATGCAAAACTCCGGTGGGTGTAGCAACATGTCCGCTTTACCCCTTCTTAAGGCCCATAGACACGATCAGACTTTTTGACAACAAACATGCAAATTAGCTGTTTTGGAGCAACATCCGACTGTGTGTACGCTCCATCGGACAAACTTTTTTTCATCGGACTTTTGTTGGCTGTGCGAACGGACAAACTTTCTGGCAACAAAAGTCCGATGGAGCAAAGTCTGATCGTGTGTACAGAAAACCATAGGACTTTTGTACAAAGTACAAACAGGCATGCTCAGAACCAATGCAAAAGATCAGACAACAATACAGAAGTTGACCAAGGGTGGCGGTAAAGAGCAGAAAAACCACGTGATTTGGTGAAAGTTGGCTGAAAAAGTCCTGCTGTGTGTATGCAATACAAGTTCAGGGCCGACGCCCTTTGTACAAAAATACAAGGGAAAGTTTGTACAAAGTCCTATCGTGTGTATGAGGCTTTAGTGTATCCTTACTGTGGACGAGTGTGGGGTGTACCAAGAAGGCAGCGACGGAACGTTACTTCCGTAGCAAACTGTGATGGGTCGCCGAATGTGTTGTTACACCGCTGAGAGGACCTGAGAGCCGCCGAGATACACAGGACTCGGCGGCGCCATTTTTAAACTTCAAGGCTGCAAATGACAAGGCTACACTGACAAGGCTGCAAATTACACTGGACAAGGCTGCAGATGGATGGGCAAGGCTGCAGATGGACACTGATAATGCTGCATCGATGGGCATTTAAATGTCCTTAAAATTCCCTCCTAAATTGGGGTGCGTGTTATACGCTGCCACGTGTTATACGCCGATAAATACGGTAATGTATAGAAGGTAGGGCCCGAAAGTCACTCAAGCCCAGAGGCCCCCACCACCCTAAGTCCTGCCATGTGTAGGTGTGATGGTCAGCTGTCCACATATGTTTGGCTTTAACATGTATATGTCATTACAGACTGTGGCAGCCTAGGAAGGTAGTCTTCTTGATAAATTATCCTACCGTTTCCATGATGTTGAGTAGTTGTGCTGGTGCTCCTTTGGAACAATGAAAGCTGCCTTGAGGCTTTCCATATGCTGTCATTTTGTTCTGTATGACTGTACTTCTAGCTCTTTCCTTAAACTTTGTGCTGTGATTTATGTCAGCATTTTACATTCTAAATACTCAGCACGAAGTCAAAATGTTCTGTGTTTTGTAGTTATGATAACTATGAAGTGTGATTGCAAGAACAGGCAGGCTGTGTACTTAGCGTACGTCTCGGAGAGAAGATCCAGCTGCTTGCAGATTCATCTTCTTTCAGAGCTGATGACTCCAGAAGCTGTAGTATTAAAGGAAAAATTCAAACTGAAACTTTCTTTTTTTTAGCAAGAGGAAAAGTGCCACATCTCCTGCAATAGTCATTTATACAAATGTTGCTAAAGAGTCAGTCCATCCATAAGTGGTATTTCAATTAAAGTTGGGTGATGATGGTCCGAGTCACATGTTTTCTAGCTTTGTAAAGTGTTACATTTTTCTTGTCATGTGACAATGTAAGTAAAATTATTTTAGTTGCTTAAAACAAACCTGTGACTCGGCTATGGACTTTTAAATATTCTTCACAATCAGTAAACAAGCTGTAAAGAGGAACTGACCTGTGTATGTTTTTGACACATTTTGAAATGTTTAGCAAAAGTCAGCAATATTCTTAAAGAGGTTGTAACCCTAAAAAAAAAGATCGTGTTCCCTTAATAGCAGATTAAAAAGTGCTTGTGCTGTCTAATCTGTCCCTTTCAATGCTTAAAAAAACCTGGTTGATCCTGCCTGTTCTTGTGTCCCCTAATAATAATAATAATCATGTCTGCTGATCCATTATACTGTGGTCAGGTTATGTGCCTCTGCCATCCTGCTGCTCTTCTCTCTTCCCCCTCCATCCCTGCCTCCTGCGTGTGCGTGAGCCAATCTCTTCCCTGCCCCTGCCCTCCTGCCACTATTAGAAGCTGGCAGTAAAGTTAAAGAAAGATTACTGCCAGCCCCTCTGTTCTACCAAGCCATACTGCACCGTGTACGTGTTTCTATAAAATTATGCCTCTAAATACCTTATTTCAGTTCATTTCTGGACACTCTAACCTCAATATAAGGGCTACAGCAGGAGGGGCTGAGCAGACAGCACAGTGGTCACGTGACCTCCCCAGCTGACATCATAAGGAGATCTCGGCCCCTCCCGCTGTAGCCCTTAGATCGGGTTAGTAGAGCGGCCGGATGTCATGTGACTGGACAGAAACTAAATTAAATAAAGTATGGAAGCATCATTTTGTACAAACATGTACACAGTATAATATGGCTTGGTAGAACAGAGGGACTGGCAGTAAACTTTCTTTGAGTTTAAAACTAATTTAAGCTGAACTCTGGACTGGAGAAAAAATTACTCTTGCAGTGGATCCCCCTCTGTACCTCAAGGGTTAGTTACTTGTTTTGTCTGAGGGAAAGGAATAAGGTTAGATACTTTTTGTTCTTCACTACCACAGCTTTCTCAGTGCTGCACAACCAGTCTTCAGAAGCACTTTACTGCCTGACCAGTTGCAGCTCTCTGTATACAGGGTAGGGCCAATGGTCCTGCATTGTACATGAGAATCCTGAGGGTGATGACATTTCTTACAACGAAAGAACATGGAGTCATATCGAAGTTCCAGACCACTATATATTATCACTTTTTGGTAGATTTCTCAGGAAGCATTGAACTTTATGATTTTTAGTTATGTATTAGCTACATTTAGTTGTTTTTTAGGAATTGTGAAGAAAATGTAGACATATGATTTTACACTTATGCACTTGATTTGTGAACTATTATGAATTTTGAGGATTATGAGGCACTTTATCATTTTTATTGGTGCTTAAAAGGTATACGCACCTATGAATTTATAATTCACCTTATTTATCAATAGTGATGGACGAACTTCCGACGGGACGTTTCGCGAAAGCGAAATGCGAACGGACCCAAACGTTCGCGAAACCGAACGTTCGCCGCGGGCCCCATTGACTTCAATGGGAGGCGAACTTTGCAAACCTTCATGTCGAATTTGCGGCCACGTGGTAATTATTAGGGGGTAAAACGTAGTCCCACCATCTGGACAATGACATAATACATGTATGAGGTGAATTTGGGATCGATAACTACAAGCATTTTTATTTTATTTGGGAAATTGTTCTAACAATTCAGGACTATGGAGCTAATGAAGGCAATGGAGGAGAGGGAAGGTCAGGGACCAGGGTAGGCAAAGAAGAGGGTGCAGGAGATGATCACCAGCAGCGTGACATACCGGAATGACACATGCACCGTGATAGAGGCATCTGACAGCAGCACCGTAATACAGAGCACTGACAGCAGCACCGTGACATACAGCGCTGACAGCAGCACCGTGACATACAGCGCTGACAGCAGCACCGTGACATACAGCGCTGACAGCAGCACCGTGACATACAGCGCTGACAGCAGCACCGTGACATACAGCGCTGACAGCAGCACCGTGACATACAGCGCTGACAGCAGCACCGTGACATACAGCGCTGACAGCAGCACCGTGACATACAGCGCTGACAGCAGCACCGTGACATACAGCGCTGACAGCAGCACCGTGACATACAGCGCTGACAGCAGCACCGTGACATACAGCGCTGACAGCAGCACCGTGACATACAGCGCTGACAGCAGCACCGTGACATACAGCACTGACAGCAGCACCGTAAGCAGCCCCAGGAGGAAGTCAGCACAGCACAGGGATGGTGTGATCCCCTCATAATAAGAACCCCCAGGAGGAAGTCAGCACAGCACAGGGATAGTGTGATCCCTTCATAATAAGAACCCCCAGGAGGAAGTCAGCACAGCACAGGGATATCATAAGCAGCCCCAGTAGAAATATGACACCGCTCAACCTCTTCAAAGAGGAGGGTAGGGGCATATAGTACGGTGTGCTTTTTTGGGTCAAGGAAGTGAGCCAAATGAATTAAGAAGGTCTGTGTGCTTGATTAAAAAAATAGTTTATAGACATATACATGGTCTACTGGTCACATGTGTTGAATTCCTCCGAGATCCATGCCTCATTCATTTTTAGAAATGTGAGGTAGTTAACACTGTGGTGAGCTAGGCGAGTACGCTTATCGGTCACAATCCCCCCTGCTGCGCTGAACGTCCTTTCGGACAGGACACTGGATGAGGGGCAAGCCAACAGTTCGATTGCAAATTGGGCAAGCTCTGGCCAGAGGTCAAGCCTGCCCACCCAGTAGTCTAGGGGTTCATCACTCCTCAGAGCGTCCACATCGGCCGTTAACCCAATGTAGTCGGACACCTGACGGTCTAGGCGTTCCCTGATGCTGGATCCGGATGACACCTGTCGATGGGTCGGCTGAAAGAATGACCTCATATCCGAAGTCACCAACACATCTTCAAACCGGCCTCTTCTTGCAGGCGCTGTTGGATTGGTACCCGCAAATCCTTCTCTGGGAGTGGGAATTGCTCCTCTGCCAGCGCACGCAAAAGCAGAATGCAGCATTTCTCGAAGCAAGGCCTGGAAGTGCTGCATTCTGACAGCCCTCTGCGACGGCGGTAACATTTCCGCCATTTTGTGTTTGTACCGGGGGTCTAAGTACGTTGCCACCCAGTACTGGTCCTTGACCCTCATGCTTTTTATACGGGGGTCCCTATTAAAACACTGGAGCATGAAGGCCCCCATTTGCACTAAAGTGGAAGCGGTGTGGTGGCCTGGCTCCTGCTCATCATCCAGGATAATGTCGTCCTCTTCATTCTCCTCTCCCCATCCTCGCACAACAGGGATCCCAGAAAGGTTTAAAGCATGCTCTTCTTGCTCCTGCTCATCCGCCCCGGCACCATCCTCCTCTGACTCCTCATCAGACTCCTGTTGTTGACTTGTCTCAGATAGAGTAGCCCCCCCTGGGAATTCATCCAGCATTGCGACTTCCTCATCTTCCCGCTCCTGCTCCTCCACAGCCTGATCAATGACACGACGCAATGCACGCTCCAGAAAGAAGGCATAAGGTACCATGTCACTGATGGCGCCATGGCTGCGACTGACCAGTTTGGTGATCTCCTCAAATGGCCGCAGAAGTCTGCATGTGTCGCGCATGAGCAGCCACTGGCGCGGTGAAAAAAAACCCAGCTCCCCAGAACCGTTTCTTTCGCAGAGTTCATACAGGTAGACGTTAACTGCACGTTTCTGCTGGAGCAGCCTATCAAGCATATAGAAGGTTGAGTTCCATCGCGTCGGGCAATCGCAAATAAGACGTCTGACCGGCAGATGGTGTCGCCGCTGAATGTCAGCAAGGCGAGCCATGGCCGTGTAAGATCTTCTGAAATGGGCCGAGATTTTCCTTGCCTGCCGCAAGATGTCCTGGACCCCAGGGTATTTGACAAGGAATCGCTGCACGACCAAGTTTAAGACGTGTGCCATGCACGGCACGTGCGTGATTTTGCCCTGTTTCAATGCGCTAAGCAGATTGGCACCGTTGTCACACACCACTTTACCAACTGTCAAATTGAGCGGTGTTAGCCACTCATCTGCCTGTGAACGCAAAGCTGAAAGGAGTGCCGGGCCAGTGTGGCTCTTTGCTTCCAGGCACAACAGACGCAGCACGGCATGGCAACGTCTCACCTGGCATGTGGAATAGGTTCTGGGGAGCTTGGGCGGTGCAGTGGAAGAGACGCTAGCAGCGGAAAAGGAGGAGGCAGCTGAGGAGGAGAGGGAGGAGGATGGAGTAGGAGGAGGAGAAGAAGAGTCAGGCCTGCATGCAATCCGTGGCGGTAAAACCAAATCTACACGGGTGCCACGGGTTACATGCTTGACGGCCGTCAGAAGGTTCACCCAGTGGGCAGTAAAACTGATATACCTTCCCTGCCCGTGTTTGCTAGACCACGTGTCTGTGGTCAGATGTATCTTGGCACCGACACTGTGTGCCAGAGATACATTCACTTGCCGCTGAACATGGCCATATAGCTCTGGGATGCCCTTCTCTGAGAAATACTTCCTTCCTGGGACCTTCCATTGTGGTGTTCCAATGGCCACAAATTTGCGAAAGGCCTCCGAGTCCACCAGTTTATATGGCAGTAGTTGGCGGGCTATGAGTTCTGACAAGCCAGCCGCCAACCGTTGGGCAAGAGGGTTATCCGGCGTCATCATTTTTTTACGCTCAAACATTAGGCCCACGGAAGCCTGCCTTTTTGCAGAAAAATGTGAGCTTGGCGTGATGGAAGGTGGAGTGGAGGACAATTGTGAGGAGAGAGGAGAAGGAGAAGTAGAAGACGAGGCTGGACGGTGAGAGCCTGCAGTGTGGCTTTGTGTGTTCCGTTGCTCCCACTGGGCTCGGTGATGGCTGCTCATGTGCCTTCTTAAGGCGGTCGTCCCTAGGTGAGTATTGGGCTTACCGCGACTAACGCGTTGACTGCAAAGATTGCAGATGGCAACGCTATTGTCAGCAGCGGGCACGTTAAAAAAAGCCCACACTGCGGAGCCATGTGCCGGTGTCCTGGGAGCGCCAGATGTGACCGTACATGGTCGATGACTCGCTCCTGATACATTTGCAGTCTGCTTTGTCCCTGCTGTGCAATGTAAGTCATTGCTGCTTCTCCTCCCTATCTGCTGGTCCATATCTCCCTCTGAACTCCCCTCCTCTTCCTCTCTTGTGGGCACCCACGTGACATCACTAGACACGTCATCATCAACGTCACCTTCCCCACCGCTATAAGTAGAGATCTCGGAGTAGGCAGCAACACCGGGGACCAACCTCCTCCTTGGGCTGATCTGGGTACTGGCGTCAGACTGCTGAGTAGCGCTTGTTGCTACCTCCTCTTCCTGATCCAATACCAAGAGTGGCTGCGCATCAGAAATGTCCTCTTGATATGGATCGGAAAATAATTCCAGTGACTCAAGCGGAAGGTATGTGGTGGTGGTGGTGGTGGTCGTGTTGTTGGTGGTAGTGTCTTTGGGGGTGCACATAGCAGAGAGTGAAGAAGAGGGTGCAGATCGAGAGGATGAGGAGGGTGCAGAAGAGTAAGGCTGAGCGAGCCACTCAACCAAGTCTGGTGCATCCTTTAAAGTAATTGAACGCACCTTCTGCAACTTCCCACTTTGGCTCAAGCCTGTTGCTCCTGCCCTACCCCTACCACCCCTGCGGAAGGGCCTGCCTCTTCCTCTGCCTGTCATTTTTTAAATGACCCTGTGACAAAACTCTTAGTCCCTATACCGATGAAGGACTGCTGCAGTATAGGGCAGCGGTCAGCAGTGGTGCACGTCAACCCTATCTATTGTGGACCGATAGTGGTCCTTACAGAACAGCAGACTGTACCGCACTCAAGCCTATGTACCGTAGCACCCTATACCAAGTTACCAGTCCTTATAAGAACTTTTGTGGACCAAGCAGGTTGTGTATTAGTGTTTAGCAGACTGTACGTCAGTCCCTATACCGCTGAAGGACTGCTGCAGTATAGGGCAGCGGTCAGCAGTGGTGCACGTCAACCCTATCTATTGTGGACCGATAGCGGTCCTTACAGAACAGCAGACTGTACCGCACTCAAGCCTATGTACCGTAGCACCCTATACCAAGTTACCAGTCCTTATAAGAACTTTTGTGGACCAAGCAGGTTGTGTATTAGTGTTTAGCAGACTGTACGTCAGTCCCTATACCGCTGAAGGACTGCTGCAGTATAGGGCAGCGGTCAGCAGTGGTGCACGTCAACCCTATCTATTGTGGACCGATAGCGGTCCTTACAGAACAGCAGACTGTACCGCACTCAAGCCTATGTACCGTAGCACCCTATACCAAGTTACCAGTCCTTATAAGAACTTTTGTGGAACAAGCAGGTTGTGTGTTAGTGATTAGCAGACTGTACGTCAGTCCCTATACCGCTGAAGGACTGCTGCAGTATAGGTGAGCGGTCAGCAGTGGTGCACGTCAACCCTATCTATTGTGGACCTATAGCGGTCCTTACAGAACAGCAGACTGTACCGCACTCAAGCCTATGTACCGTAGCACCCTATACCAAGTTACCAGTCCTTATAAGAACTTTTGTGGACCAAGCAGGTTGTGTATTAGTGTTTAGCAGACTGTACGTCAGTCCCTATACCGCTGAAGGACTGCTGCAGTATAGGGCAGCGGTCAGCAGTGGTGCACGTCAACCCTATCTATTGTGGACCGATAGCGGTCCTTACAGAACAGCAGACTGTACCGCACTCAAGCCTATGTACCGTAGCACCCTATACCAAGTTACCAGTCCTTATAAGAACTTTTGTGGAACAAGCAGGTTGTGTGTTAGTGATTAGCAGACTGTACGTCAGTCCCTATACCGCTGAAGGACTGCTGCAGTATAGGTGAGCGGTCAGCAGTGGTGCACGTCAACCCTATCTATTGTGGACCGATAGCGGTCCTTACAGAACAGCATACTGTACCGCACTCAAGCCTATGTACCGTAGCACCCTATACCAAGTTACCAGTCCTTATAAGAACTTTTGTGGACCAAGCAGGTTGTGTATTAGTGTTTAGCAGACTGTACGTCAGTCCCTATACCGCTGAAGGACTGCTGCAGTATAGGGCAGCGGTCAGCAGTGGTGCACGTCAACCCTATCTATTGTGGACCGATAGCGGTCCTTACAGAACAGCAGACTGTACCGCACTCAAGCCTATGTACCGTAGCACCCTATACCAAGTTACCAGTCCTTATAAGAACTTTTGTGGAACAAGCAGGTTGTGTGTTAGTGATTAGCAGACTGTACGTCAGTCCCTATACCGCTGAAGGACTGCTGCAGTATAGGGCAGCGGTCAGCAGTGGTGCACGTCAACCCTATCTATTGTGGACCGATAGCGGTCCTTACAGAACAGCAGACTGTACCGCACTCAAGCCTATGTACCGTAGCACCCTATACCAAGTTACCAGTCCTTATAAGAACTTTTGTGGAACAAGTGAGTTGTGAATGTTTAGCAGACTGCAGCAGAAGGGCAGCAGTCAAGTATAATATCCTTTCTATATTTGGAAGAAAGAATATTATACATGTACAAGCCTATTACTGTACCACTGATACCAGTCCTGAAAAGAACCTTTGTGGAACTAATAATAACAGCAAGTCTTTAAAATTACCCTCACTGCCTGACAACACTGCTTCCTTCCTGTCCCTATACAAATTGGCAAAAAAAGAGAACGATTAGTGGTTACTGGAACAGCTCTTTTGTGGACCTTGATAGTAACAGCTAATGATGATGATGATGATGATGATGATGAAAGACTAATCTGGCTGTCCCTGTAGCATACACCGTCCTTTCCCTTTCTCTAAACTAACAAAAGACACTCAGGCTGCTGCAAGAATCAGCAGCACAGCAAACCTATCAACACCTAACACCTATACCAGTCCTGAAAAGAACTTTTGTGTACCAAATAGCTAGTGGTTTATCTCTCCCTACTCCACACAGGAACCTGTCCCTATCGTAACAGAAGAAAGAATGTAAAATGGCCACCGGATCGGGTGTATTTATAGGTTAGGGGGAATGTCCAAGTGTCCATGTGCTGTCATGTCTCAATTGGCTGTCCTGTATCACATGATAAACGTGTCACCAAAGGTTAAAGTTCTTGTATACATTAAACACGTAAGTCCGCCGCGGCGAACGACGGAAAAAGGCGTTCGAACGTGCGGACCGCGAATGTCGGAAATTCGCCGCGAAACGACCGCCGGGCGAAACGTTCGTCCATCACTATTTATCAACCCCTAGACAAAACAAGCAATGAACCTATTCAGTGTGGACAGGACCCACTGCAGGGGTAACATTATCTCTAATGTAACTACTTCAAAGTATAAAATCCAGTTACTAAAATCTTAGGTTCTATAGGTCTTACAATATTAATATTATTTTAAAAATTTGATTGTGAGGTAGCATGTGACTTCCTCCCATGATGCAATGCTGGGTTACATAGTTATTAAGGTTGAATAAAGACACCAGTCCATCCTGAGTGAGTGTCTACAATTGTCCCTATCCCTGTACATTGCACACTCACATCGGTCCCTACCCTCAAGGAGCCCACAATCCAAGGTCCCAATTCATACACTAGGGCCAATTTGGGACAGAAGCCAATTAACCTACCTGCATGTCTTTGGAGTGTGGGAGGAAACCAGAGTACCCAGAGGAAAGCCACGCAGGCACAGGGAGAACATGCAAACTCCAGGAAGGTAGTGTCGTGGTTGGGATTCAGATTCAAACCAGCGACCCTTTTTACTGCTAGGTGAGAGTGCTAACCACTACACCACTGTGCCGTCCTAGTTATAGTGGCCAATTGCTAAATCCAAGCACTAAAAAAGTCCAGAAATCAAGATAGAGAAAAGGATACCACCGCTTCAGGCAGCTCGGCCGAGACTGAAACTTCTCCTCCAGTTTGCAGGAGCCCCAGGTGCTGGAAATGCATATAGCAATGAAGATGTCAAGAAAATTCTGGACAGGTGCACTCCAAAAGAAATTTTGCCTTTTATTGAAAAATCAGGATCACAAAATACAGGCCACAGCAGAACGATACAACGATTTCACACTACAAACAGTGTTTACTCATAGCTACGAGTAAGCACTCTTTGTAGTGTGAAACGCGTCAGCTCTTTTGTATCGCTCTGCTGTGGCCTGTATTTTGCCATCCTGGTTTTCAATAAAAGGCTAAATTAATTTTGCAGTGTGGCTGGCCAGAATTTTCTCCTCCTCTTCGTAGATCCAAGCACTAACAGATGATAGTAGGGTGCCAAAACTGGGTATTTTGGGGCAGCTGCAATGGAGCAAAAAAGCGGCAGGGAAGTGATGTAGTGGTATAAGCAGGGGAGAATGACAGTCTCTATGATTTTTCTCTGAATAGACAAAGTGACAATCTCTCTTTAAGTAGGGATTGGTAATGAAATTCCTTAATATTTAGAGGACCACTGGAAGGAGCCTTTATAATTCTAAATGTGAAATCATTATCAAAATATGAAAAAGTGGCCTGAAAAAATGTGAAAGTCTTATAAAAAATGATTTCAAGATCAGTGGTGAAAAAATAACTCTCAAAGTAAAAACTCAGTGGTTTCCCTTGAGCTAATCTTTGATATGTGACATTTATTGAGTGAAGCCCCATATCTCTTCTTTGTCTTGATTTCATTACTTGCAAGACACATAATTATTTCCCATTGTAATTATAGGTATAAAACAAAGATGAAAGCACAGCACAGAGGGCGATAAATATTGCATAGAGGTTTAATAAATGAATGTGCTTAGTTTGCTTGTTGAAATATACAGTATATATAAATTAGATCCTTTATTATTGATCAGGCAACATGGTTTGACACTTTGTTGAACTTGAAATGGCTTAAAATATAACTAAAGGCAAAACTTTTATTTTAGTTGTGGAAATGTAGTAGAACACCTATTACATTTGTATTGCTGTCTAGGTTATAGGTGTCCCTATTAGGGAGATTCACTCTCCCTTTTTGTCATGTTTACTATTATCAATGAAACTTAAAGTAAAAGAAAATCCCAAATCTTGGGTTGTCCCCAGGTAAGTAATAGAGGGGAAATCTTTCTATGGGGACACTAGTTCTGGTGACTTGGTGGGCCCCCAAGGGATCCCTTAGTTTGCAGGGATTTCCTCTCACTTTCTTTGGCTATGGGACAGAAAAAGAAGGGAAATCTCCCCAATGAGACCCAGATGGCAAAAATAAAACTGATGGGGGTTATAGCCATCCCTTACGTTATCCAAAATGAACAAAAGACGTTTTGTCTATAGTTCTACTTTAATATGTTCCTGGCTTCTGGCCTTATTGTTTTTAAGTGATCACATAATGTGAGAACTACATTGGCTGCCATTGCTGGTCTTCCTCTAAAAAATGTTTGTTGGCTGGCTGCATCTGGCATTGATACATTTAACTCAAAGACCCAGAACAAGCAGCTTTAAATGTGTATCAGAATTCCTCCTCTCTATACGTTGTCCAGGTCAGTGAATTATGAAGAATTGTAGCCAAGACATCAGCATGACAATGTCAAATATAGAATTCTCATATAACATTTTGAGCGGCATCCTTGGTTTTTATATGCTGTATATGCACGTTCAACTTATGGCAAGCAACAGATTTGGGAAGGCCCTTCCAACATGAATGTACCTCTGTGCAGAAAGCCAGCTCCATAAAGATATGATTTGATGAGGTAACTCAAATGGCCTTCAAAATGCCATGACCTCAACCCTACTGAACACTTTTGTGGAATGTTGGTTGGGAACCAGGTCTTCTTATCCAACATGGGTACATGACCTCACAAATGCTCTTTTAGCTGAACAAACACAACTTCCCACCTACACTAAAATCTTATGGAAAGCCTTCCTTGAAGAGAGGAGACTGCTTTAGCCACAAAGGGGTTGTGAAATCCATATTTATGGCTATGGATTTGGAATATGATGTCTCATTGGCTCTTATAGGTTTGTTCAGATGTCAATACATCTTTGACCATATAGTGTATTTCAAGATTTTGTTTTAAGTCTCTTTCGCACTTCAATTTGATGTCAACTTCGTTTGTGCCTCTTCTGCAGAAATGTTATTGGATAATTCCAGGCGTTGAGTTAGTACTCCGTTGTAGGCTACATGTAGAAGGCATACATTACATTAATGAGCCAGCTGTAATAAGGTGTAACACGATAGCGCATTCCATGTCTGAGATTAAATATTAAATCACCTGCAGGTCTGTACAGAAACTGATCCTCCCAGCCTATACTGAATCTGTGCCATGTCTGGACTTGAGTCTCAAGACATTTCATGTTCAAGCCCACTTTAATCCTTTTTCTTATAGAATAATTGATTTCTCGTTTTCTCTCTCTTCTAGGAAGAATAGAAAAATAGACAGGCTTGTCCTGAGGCTTCAATTTGTAAATATCACGGTAAGCTGGCTTTTCTTTTTTCATAAGTTTGCATTTTAATTTGAGTGTGTTTTTGTGCCGGGCTGGTTATTAATGAAGGTAAATGCTGTTTGTTAACTTTAGTGAAGGAAAGATTATAGGCTTAAACTTGAAGAGAAAAGCTTGTCTCAGCAATTCTGGGAAGAAAAACTGAAGATTGACCTGCTGGGATGGCATTACAAGTCTTAAAGTGAACCTGCTTTTGCCCATGCAGCATGGAACAAGTCCACTTAAAGGCACCCTTCAATAAAAATAAAAAAATGGTAAACAGGTCTACCTGAAAAATAAGTGCGGGAATATTTACCTTTCCTGCTGACCACACCAGAATGCTGCTTCCGTCAATATAAATCCTCCTCTAAAGTCCACTAGGAAACTGACACTTCTGGGAGTGTCAGTTTTGTGAGCTCTGTGCAGCACCAAGTGGTTCCTCCCGCCAACCTCCATATCAATACTCTATCCTGTAGTGACATTTAGTCAGGAGGAACCAACAAACCTTAAGGCGACCAATGAGATCAACAGGGAGATCCAAAAGTGTTAGTTTCTCAGCACTCTTAGGAGAATTTCTGTTGGAGAGGCATCCTGGCATGGGCTGTAGAAAATGTAAGTATTCCCTCTCTTCTTTTTCAGGTAGAGTTTTTTAGTTGTATTGGCAAGATCGATTTATCTGCCACCACTACTTTCCCAACAGTAAATACTTTCCATTTAGTATTATATCTGTGCAGCCACTGGGTACTTCTAGATATGGTGGACATGACTCTGCTTCCTCCCACGTGACAGTGATTGACCCAGGGCCATCACACGGGGCAAGGAGTACTGTGTAAGCTTCAACATTGTGATTTGGAGCTTGCACAGGACTATATATATATATATATATATATATATATATATATATATATTAGGGGAGAATAGTAGGGGAGATATATATATAGGGAGAATATGCAGATAGTGTCATGACTTAAACTGAAGACCCCTGTGCTGCAAGGCAGGAGTGCTAACCACTAAGCCGCACTATTGTAAATAATTGTAAAATTAGATTGTAACATGAGTGACCAGCTTAACACAGGTGCTTGCAGAGGCCAAGGTGCCTGCACTTTACCACTGTCACTATTAAGGACACTTTTTTCATCTAGGACATGTTCACTTTATGGCTTCATGCTTTAACACAGAAAGTCTGCATTTAGAGATTATGTTCGTACACAGCCATTTATGTCTATGGGTGGCAGTACATAGCACTTGGCCATCCCATGGAAAGTAAATAACCAGAAAGTTTAACAAATAATGCCTGCTTGTGCATGAGGCTTAAACAGCATCCTACTTGGATTGGTTTCAGGGTTTAGATCAAGCTCTTAAAAAATAACAGACTTAAAGAGAAGATTTAAAGCCTGTTCTCCGCTACAGAAGAAGACTGTATAATCTCCTTTCCATTGGCCTGTTTATCTTACCTCTGAAGGCTACAGTGCTGGCTCAGAGGAGAGGTAAGAGAAACAGGCTGCTAGAGAGATGAGCATACACTGGCTTCTTTTAGAAGCAGAGTGCAGGTTCTATATATCTTTAGAGAAGTGTCTCTCAGCATTAGGGAGACTGGTTTCCTGGTAAATTCTTCCAAAACCTTCCATGCCCCAACATGGCCATGATCAGTGGGTAGATCATGTTCGACCTGTCGCTGGCTCTCATTCTAAACCTGCCCCGTTCTGTCCATAACTAACTAAAAAAGTTTGGGCTGTATGAACACTTTGACCTCTTGGCACCTGCACCTCCCAGCCCTTTAAGAGGTTTATGAGGCCGGGCGGTGGGCCGCGGCTTAGGATCACATGACCGCTGTGATTGGCTGTCACAGAGGTCACGGGGTCCCTTGCAATTGGGAGCTTTCGGTAAAGCCACGGTAACTGCCATAGAGCTGTGCGATTAAACGTTAAAAAAATGTGATGTCGATTCAACCCCCCCCTTACGATTACTATATAGAATTTCCTGATTCATTCATGTAACAAGTGTAGAGAGTTCTCTGCTCACTCAAAAGAAAAAAAATGGGCATCCTGCCAAGATTTTCACAGCATTATCTGTGCTACCCTGTTTCCCCGAAAATAAGACCTAGCATGATTGTCGGTGATGGCTGCAATAGAAGCCCTACCCTGTTTCCCTGAAAATAAGCCCTACCCTGAAAATAAGACCTACAATGACTTTAACTAGGGCTTATTTGGGGGGTAGGGCTTATATTGCAACCATCACCGACAATTACGCTAGGTCTTATTTTTGGGGAAACAGGGTAGTAGATAACTATAAACATTGTAACTTTTTGTTCTTAGATCAAAGGAATGAACTTCAGTGTGTAGATGAGGGCAGTTTAACCATTTAAAAACGAAACCTTTTTCTGACACTTGTTTCTTACAAAGTTAAAATCTGTATTTTTTTTGTTGGATATATATATATATATATATATATATATATATATATATATATATATATATATATATTTATTTATTTTTTAGCAGAGACCTTAGGGAATAAAATGGCAATTGTTGTAATATTTTATTAATATTTTATGTCACAATGTATTTACGCAGCAGTCTTTCAAACACAATGTTTTGGGAAAATGTATACTTCGATGAATTTAAAAAAAGCTAAACAGAATCGCGCGAGAATCGTGATCTTTATTCTAAGCAAAAAAATTGTGATTCTCATTTTAGCCAGAATCATGCAGCTCTACTGTGCTGGGAGTATGCAGCGCATGAGCTCTCAGCACAAATGTATTGGGGGCAATTGACACAAATGTGCGCCCCCCGGCACTAAGGACCAGGCATCGAGAGGCTACATATTTGTGTACGGCCAGTGCCAAGGGGTTAAATTCATAACTTATTAACATAAGAATGTATAGGGCTGATCCATTAAATCGTAAGAGATAAAAAATAGCACACAATTGCAGCACACAGTAACCAATTCAATTCTTGTGTAATGTTTCCCCAAAAATACATGGCAAAATCTGATTGGTCACTATTGGTTACAACTCTAGTTCTCCAAGTATTTTTAATTCTAATTTTTGTATGTATTGTCCTTGGAGCAGATGATTTTTGCACATTTTTGTGATTTGTCACATGAATGCTCACATCAATCAGAATGGATACAATTTCCAACTGGTAGACTCCATGCACGCTATAAGCTAAAAAAAAAAAAAATGCCAGAAAAACTATGGATGAAAAACGTTCATAATAGCGTTTTTGTGCCAGCTTTTTAAAAAAAAGAGTGATCATTGGGACAACACTGAGCCTGGCAGACAGCATAGAAAAGTTTTCAGGATGAGGGCAGCTTCAGCAATAGATAATAAGAGCTCAGGAGGAGAATGTAGGCGTAAGTGCATACCCCAAGCTAACCAAACCCAAGAGCCACACACAACATCCCAATGATAGCAAGCTTTCCGGCCAACCAACCATGTGTACTACAGTTTAGCCACACCTGGTGGCCACAGGAGGCATCTCCAGCTCCAGACAGGAATCCTGCCTGCAACTGGGGCTCCACTGCGGCTTGGGCTTCGAACAGACTGACATCAGCAGTACAGTATACAAGCCAAGATCCTCCTTGACACCAAGATCTGCTCTGTCCTTTACTCCCACTTGCCTCTGGAATGAGTGCAAAGCTGCAAGGCTTCCTCCAGAAAGTTCTGGTTGCTACTCTGTACTAGTAGAGAATCAGGAGAATGGTGTGCATCACTCTGCTGGGACTGTCAGGCTCACAGGACAAACAGAGCTGGTCAAAGGGACCCCTATATCTCTACATACCCTCTAGGAGCCACAGGGAATTTAATACGGCTATTTTTTTTTCAAAGCTGTGACCCCCCCCCCCCATCTGTTTCAGCTGCTAAAGTCTAGCCTGTCAGAACAGACAGTAAACCTGACCTTGCAGGAGGTAGGCTGTGGCCCAATACCAAGCCTTGGCCTGATGGTTGAGAACTACAGCTTTAGACACTTGACAGGGTCTCTTTGACAGACCCTAAGATAGTTACATATAGTTACATAGTTGGTAAGGTTGAGAAACATACATCAAGTTCAACCTTTGTGTGTGGGCTTTTATGTCAATATTACATTGTATATCCCTGTACGTTGTGTTCATTTAGGTGCCTATCTAAAAGTTTTTTGAAATTATTTATGCTCACTGCTTGTGGAAGAGAATTCCACATTCTTACCGCTCTTACAGTAAAGAACCCTCTACGCAGTTTCCGGTTAAATCACTTTTCCTCTCATTTTAGTGAATGGCCGCAAGTCTTTTTAAGTCTTTTTAAATGCCATTCCGCGGAAAGGTTTTATCCCCATTGTGGGGTCACCAGTACGCTATTTGTACATTGAAATCATATCCCCCCTCAAGCGTCTCTTCTCCAGAGAGATTAAGTTCAGTGCTCGTAAAGTCTTTTTTTTTGCGTTATGTCTAGCATTCTATTCTAAGAGTGGACTATTTTAGTGTACAACACCAATTCGCAAATCCAGTTCTGATAAGGACTGTTTACACTCAGTGACTTATCCCCGTGAGAACTGCAGTCTTATTCATGTGTCACAGCACGAACGTTCTGCTGCATATTTCTTTTGCGAGATGTCAGACTAACTTCTTAGTGTTTACATGTTTTTGTGCCGCATAAATTCTCAGTGCTAGTCACATAACTCACATTCCTTGCATGCAGATTATCCAGGGTTCTCTGTGTGGTTCATATCAGCCATCATATGGGTCGGTGACTTTGCTTAGATATGGCAGGTCAACAGCTCCATCTGCTTGTCATTAGGAACTCCCATCTATCAACCTCTATGTGATTAATTAAGCTCTGATTAGCACAGCAATCAGTTTATTGGCTGCCTTTTTCTATTATGAATGGCTCCACCCTAAAATAGTTAAATTTAATGGGCTTGTAGGTGGCCTTATGAGACTTGAATGTATTTCTACAGCTTTCTATCTTTCTGAAGTCTTTAGCCATACAGTTACATATTAATACAACAGTGTAACAAGAACTGACATTTTCTATAAATGGATCCTGAATGCAAATTTCCTGCTCAATGGCCTCTGCTTATCTCTAAATTGTTACGTGTAGTTAGGTATCATTTTTGCCATTGCACTTGATCCACAAGTAAGGCAGGGGGTGTGCCAGGTGTGGTTGGGCACATCCTAATCACTATGTGTAGTGCCGATTGCCCCCCTACTGCCCATGATTCCCCTACCTTGTTGGTCCCCCACCCCGCAGTGCTGCTGGCTTCACTCCTCTCCTCTCCCCCCCTGGTTGCTGCAGGGGAACTTTCAGGATGGAAAGCAGAGGAAGGGGCTAGTAAATATGTAATTTACCAGCCCCTTCATTTTCTAAATGAACACACTCACTCACTGTGTCCATTCATAACTTAAGCATAGTCCAACTTTGTTTACTATGCTTCAGTTGGTAAATGAACAGGAAGCGGCTCAGAACAGAGCACTTCATATTCATTCACTGCCCCATGCAGCTGAGGCTGCAAAGAACGTCACGTTTGTTTGAGCTTTGAGGTGCACACCCTAATGCAACAGGCTTTGCACACCTATGGACATTACCTATACATTTATAGCTCCCAAATGACCCTCCTTTTGTTTACGTGTTACCATTCACACAGCATACCTAAAAACTATAAATATTCCTATTCTTTCTAGTTGTTTCTTTGGAGCAGGTTATTACATAGTACTGTAAAGACAGCTTCAGGATAGCTTGCAATTAGGGGACCGATTAGGACCCTTTTTTTTTTGTTCATTAATATACAAAGTACCACCCAGGCTTTGAGATCTCTCTCTGACAGAAAGTGTGTATATCCAGTTAACAACTGATAATGAGATCTGACAGTACCGTACAGACAGGGTTCATTGTAGTAAACATTACTTTTCAGCTCGTTCCTTAACATTACATAGAAAGGGGAAAGCTAGGTGGAATTTTTCAGCAAGTAAAAAGGTAAGTAGCAATATTTTGTTTTAATTCTGCTATGTGATTGGGAATATGTAACATATATAAATAAGTGTTATTCCAACTTGGCTGTCAAAAGTAGAATTGCACTTTAGGGTTTGCTTAGTTAAAATGCCTGTATATTTGTTCTATGTGAATAGGGAAAAAAATTTATGTAAATAGGCCATATCCTGTCCTGTTGGGATGTAAACCGTTGTTATGAAACTGAGAGTACGGAAAATAGGCTAATAGATGGAGCTAAGTGTTATGGGAATTTCCTATAATGCCACGTACACACGACTTTCCGTCAGACTTGGTGTGGCGGACCGCAATCCTTCAGACAATTCGATCGTGTGTGGGCTCCAGCGGACTTTTTTTCCCCAAAAGTCAGACGGACCTAGAAATAAAACATGTTTCAAATCTATCCAATGGACTCAAGTCCGACGGACTTAAAATCAGGACAACCGTTCATCTGTGTGCTAGTCGAACAGACAAAATACGACGCAAGGGCAGCTATTGGCTACTGGCTATTGAACTTCCTTGTTTAGTCCTGTTTACGTCACCATGTTCAAAACTAACGGACTTTCGAATGGACTTAGTCTGGTCATGTGTGGTCAAGTCCGTTTCGTTCAAGAAAGTCCGTCGGACCTTCTCCGAAAGTCAGTCGGGAAGACCATCGGACCTAGTCTGTCGAAAAGTCTGGTCGTGTGTACGCGGCATTAGACGTGGCTCCATCTAGTGGCCAAACATGGTATTTTCAATCTACAATCAATGATTTACATCCCAGCAGCACAGGATATGGCCTATTCCAGTGATGACAAACCTTGGCACCCCAGATGTTTTGCCACTACATTTCCCATGATGTTTAACTACACTGTAGAGTGCATGAGCATCATGGGATATATTTTTCCAAAACATCTGGGGTGCCAAGGTTTGCCATCACTGACTTATTCTATACAGAATCATAGGGAATTATACACAGCTTAGGCTGCCAGTCCTCTACTGGGTATTGGAGGGTCTACAGGGCCCTCACCTGGTATGCTGTGGAATCGGTATAGACTGCTATCAGTGACTCATGCAGATAGCAGAGGGAAGAGACAACAGAGAGAAATGACACTGTGCTTCGGATTGAGGCAAGTATACTCTATAGTATATACAAAAATATGCAGCGCTAACCCACTTCCACAAAAATCAAAAATGACCCTGATGCAGAAAAAAAAATGTGCAAATCAACAAACAATAAATAAACTATGAAGAGTGATAAATACAATAAAATTCAAAATGCATAATGAACAATTAAAAATATAAATATAAAATCAGAGTGCAGTGTAATCCTTAAAGTCCACACAAATGATTAGTGCAATACAGTGTACAAATAGCAGCAATAATCATAAAAGTGCAAAATGTGCAAATGGTACAAAGACCATACAAGAAATCAGTGCAATGTAAATACAAAAAGCTGTGATCATATAATCAATCCATGCGGTGAAAAGAAGCTGCTCCAAACAAACTGCTCAAAAAGAACGTGACAGTCCACCAATCCTTCAGTGCTTAAAGCGGAGGTCCACCCTAAAGTGGACCTTCCGCTCATCGGAACCCTCCCCCCCTCCGGTGCCACAATCGGCACCTTTCGGGGGGGAGGGGGGTGCAGTTACCTGGATTCCGGGATAGCTCTCTGCGGAAAGGGGCGTAACTTACGCCCCTTTCCGCAAGTGCCCGCCCCTTCCCGCAAGTGCCCCGCTGCCAGCTGGGAAACACACAGATCCCAGAGGCAGCGGGGAGCGTCCTTATTGCGCAGCGCGATTCGCGCATGCGCAGTAGGGAACCGGGAAATGAAGCCGAAAGGCTCCATTTCCTGATTCCCATACCCAAGATGGCGGCGGCAGGACCCGAGAAATGATCTACAGATCGGCTTCGGGTGTCGACATCGCGGGCGCGCTGGACAGGTAAGTGTCACTATTTTAAAAGTCAGCAGCTGCAGTATTTGTAGCTGCTGGCTTTAAAAAAAAAAAAAAACGCGGAGTCCCGGTGGACTCCCGCTTTAAGCTCGTGCACCATCTATTTCCCCCAGCCTCTCACCTCCAATAGAGACCATTAATGGTCAAATCCAGTGTAATGTATGTGTCCCACTGGCTGCTTTATCCTCTCCTCGTAGTGTCAGCCCATCAATGTATAGGTCCACCAGACATAAAACGGGTAATAGAGAACACAAGAAGGGGGGCTCCCATGTGTAGAACGTTTTTAAAACACTTTATTAAAAAAATGTCCACACTTACAGTTAAGTAAAACAGCTAGCAAATGGTAAACACAGGAACTTCGGGTCTCGGCCGCGGCCGGAAGTGACGATCGTGACACCTGGCTCCTCCCTGACGCGTTGCGTCACAGACACGTGACTTTTTCAAAGGGTACACTCTATAGGATATAGGATACGCTTTGTCCATTTTTCATGTTAGATGTATTTTTAAATAGTGTTAAGAGCTAGAGCTAATGTGCCTGAATTTGATTTGGAAGCAGCTTATTGTAATCCCCTATACAGCAGCACTCCATGGGTGGATTGGGAGATGGAAGAGCAGCACTGGGGTGCCAGTAAGGTTTCCTGCATGCACATTTGCTAACAAGTAGCATGCTCACAGTAGTACAGAACAGAGAGAGGGAATACCTCATCAGCACGTTGTTGCACTTTCCTTGTCCATTTACAAGGGAAGGGAGGCGACCGAGTTGCACTGTTTAAAGAAAATTTTAACTACCTGTGTTATTTTGTTTAAATCAGTGGTGGCTGGTGCTGTATATTTTGAGGACGGGCGGCAAACAAGACATCACGGCAGCTTCCCTCCTGCTTCCCTTGGCATGGTGGCCAATAGGGTCGCTTATCCCCTTAGCCAATCTGGTCTCAACCGCTTCCTGATTGGCCAAGAGGAGAGTCAGGAAGACAACAGCAAGTATTAATTCACTATTGTCACACAACTGGGTGGGCTCAGCCCATCCTTTTTTGAAGCCAATTAGAGCCTCTGGCTTTAATCACGTGCTTCTAAAAAATAAAATAAATAAAAAACATTGGAATCCATGCTTCTGGCACCCTGCATGTAGATTAGGGGGGCTGCACCCCTAATGGACAGGCCACTACTGGTTTAAATCCTCTCTTGCTTTGTTGGCTGGGGTATCCTCAAAACACATACTTACACGTCCAGCAAATACGGCATTATCCTGCTGCAATCTTCCTTTCACCAGGGTCCACACTACCATCTTCTTTGCTTACAATATTGGGAGCTGAATACCTTTTTCTGGCACTTGGAGTCAGCCCCCAGATGATGCACAATAGAAGTGTGCTCTAGATTGCTCAAAGCCTTCTGGGATGTGTGATGTGAATATCCTAGGAGGCTTCAGGCAACTGTGGTACATCATTCTCACCTAGGAGAGAATACCAGAAGTGGGGTCAGCTTGGAATAAAAAGAGGTACATCCAGAACTGATCTGCAGTGCATTTTTTGTGGCATGAACCAGCCCTTAAAGTGTAAATGTAAAGGCAATTTATTCTTCATTTTGGATAGAGTAAGGGAAGGGTTAAAACCCTCATGGGTCCCATTGGAGAGATTCCCTTCACTTCCTGTCCCCTAGCTAAAACAGGAAGTGAAAATCCCTCCAAGGTGAGGAAATCCTGGGGTGTCACCAGAACTAGTGTCCCCATTGGAAGATTTCCCCTCTATCACTGTTCTGATGTCCACCCAAAATGTTCGATTTTCTTTTACTTTATTTCTCAGTGGTAACGGTAAACAAGACAAAGGTTAAATTTCCCTAATGGGGTTACAGAACAATAAAAAAATGAACAGCTGTTCTGATTCCTGTTCGCTCCATCCAAAACTAAAAAAAGAAAAATAAATTGTCTTCAGTTACACTTGAAATATAAATGAGAAAATGTAAGCACCGGGTGGACAGACCTATACATCTTTTAGCAAGTAAAGCAGCCCCCATGCCCGGAGTTCCTCTTTAGCTTTTTAACATACATCCACATAAATAAATGCGAACCCCCATCTACAGAACATCCCTGATTGTGTCTTCACATAATGAATCTGTAAAGGCCCCGTACTATCCAGGGGATTGAACTTCTGTTAAGAGATTTGGCGAAGCCTTGATTGAACGCTAATTGAGTTAGCTTGTGATTCTCCTAGTATTTATAAAACACAGAGGAGAAAATTTACTAGGAAAGGCCACTTTGCAGCTTTTTTTATGGCTGCTCATGCATCACAATTACACGTAAAAAAAAAAGCGATCACTTTAGGGTCTGTGGCCGGGCTGGTAATAGTGTATGAAATTTTGCGGTCTGACCCTCTGGGGAACCACCATACGCTGCCTTGCAATTAGAACCTCGGTGGTTTGACTGCAATATTTCTGGGATCTTTTCTCACTTTCTATTCCAACATGCACATTGACTTTATTCAGATTAATAGCTCGTGTGGCTTGTATCATTAAGAATGAAGGTCTCAGGGAACACGGGGAGGCATTTCATTAATTTCAGGCCGTACACAGCTCTGTTTTAAAAGCCAAGCTGAAATCACTTTAGATTTAGCCTTACGGTATGTTGATCGTGTGATCACAGCCAGCCATTTTGTTTGGTAGGCCCAAATCCAAGGACATGCACTTTAGTGGGGCATCCTGAGGTAAAATTTATATTCATTTAGTAATAATTACTGTATTTTTTAGTCAGACATTCTGATGTTTTGGTTAGAAAACCTTGGCCTGATTCCCCCTCTCTGACAAACCTGCCAGTATAATTTGGAGCAATATAATCATGTTTCCTCAGGAACACAGGGGCTTGAAGTATTCGCTGTTTTTTACAAGGATGAGAGACATCAAGTGACCATTCCGTAAAATCAGCTCAGTTTTGTTATTACTTGTGTATTAAGGTTTTGCTATGGCAGAAAGCAAGCTCTGATTGCTTCCCAGCGGGTACATAGGATTGGTGTAAGCATGTGTACGTGTATGAGTTATGTGCACCTTGCATGAAAATACTAGATCCACTTTGCTGACAGCCCCATGCAAATAAAAAAAAAAAAAAAAAAAAGCTTTTCAAAGCTGACAAAAATACAGCTTTTTTTGAATGCAGGCGTTTTGGTGAGCTTTTTGAAAGGGCACCAAAACCATAGGACATAATAGAAGTCTATGGGAAAGTGTAGCTAATGCCGTGTACACACCACCGGACTTTCTGGCAGACTAAGTCCGACAGGATCAGACCGTCGGACAATCCGATCGTGTGTGGGCTAGTCCGACCGCTTTTTATTAAAAAAATCAGACGGACATAGAAATAGAACATGTTTCAAATCTATCCGACGGACTCAAGTCTGATGGAGTAAAAATCGGGAAACCCGTTCGTCTTTGTGCTAGTTCGACGGACCAAATACGACGCAGTGGGCAGCTATTGGCTACTGGCTATTGAATTTCCTTGTTTAGTCTCGTTTACGTCATCACGTTCAAAACGAATGGACTTTCGAACGGACTTAGTCTGGTCGTGTGTGGCCAAGTCCGTTCGTTCATAAAGTCAGTCGGACCTCCTCCGAAAGTCCGTTGGGAAGACCGTCGTACCTAGTCCGTCGAAAAGTCCGGTCATATGTGTGCGGCATAACTCATACAAAAACAATGGGTTAGCTGGGCTTTGCCTAAACCACAGTGGGGCAGTGTGAAGCTGCCCTATTAATGGCCTTTTTTATGCAGGCTTCTGCTTGTATAAGAGCAGTGTGAAGAGCAAGCTTTTCTGAAACTTCCAGCAGGTTTGTCTAAGCCTTTAAAATTCCCTTCAGCTCCTGTATAGAAATATTATACACAGATCTTATTGGGAGTGCTGATTGTCACTTTAACCACTTCTATACAGGGCATTTGCACCCCCTTCCTGCCCAAGCCAATTGTCAATTTTCAGCGCTGTCGCAATTTGACAATTGCGCAGTCATGCAAAACTATACCCAAATGAAATTTTTATCATCTTTTCCCCACAAATAGAGCTTTCTTTTGGTGGTATTTGATAACCTCTGCGGTTTTTATTTTTATGCGCTATAAACAAAACAATAGCAACAAGTTTGAAAGAAAACACAATATTTTTTAACTTTTTGCTGTAATATCCCAATTAAAAAAAAAAAAGCACACACACACACACACACACACATTTTTTCCTCAGTTTAAGCCGATATGTATTCTTCTACATATTTTGGTAAAAAAATTGCAATAAGCGTATATTGATTGGTTTGTGCAAAAGTTATAGTGTCTACAAAATAGGGGATAGTTTTATGGCATTTTTATTATCATTATTTTTTTTTTACTAGTAATGGCGGCAATTTTTATTGTGACTGCGACATTGCGGCGGACATATTGGACACTTTTCACACTATTTTGGGACCATTCACATTTATACAGCGATCAGTGCTATACAAATGCATTGATTACTGTATAAATGTCACTGGTATGGAAGGGGGTTAACACTTGGGGGCGATCATAGGGTTAATTGTGTTACCTGGGGAGTGATTCTAACGGCACTCACAAGGGGAGGAGACTGATCGGGGTTCCTCTGTACTGGGTACACATGATCAGTCTCCTCTCCTCTCGCTTGACAGGAAGTGGATCTGTGTGTTTGCACACACAGATCCACGGTCCTGCTCTGTTAACGGGCAATCGCGGGTGCCCGGCGGACATTGCGGCCCCCGGGCATGCGCATCCGTTCCCAAGTGACGCGGTAGGGGCGTGCGTGCGCCTCCGGAGGCACGCGCACGCCCCTCAGGCGGCCGGGAATCCCAGGACGTCAATTGACACCCATCCAGGATAGGAGATCCCAGTGCGATTTCAGCCCATTTAAAGGGATTTTAGGGAGTTGCATAGGAACATAGGACCACGTCTCTGTGTGATTCAGGTGTGAACCAGCCCTAAAGTGAAAAGAAAGTTAAGGAAGACTGGATGCAGAATACAGACAGAGAACACTAATATATATGACACTACTGGAAGCAGGCTGGGACACACTGGGAACACAAGGTTAGAACTATTGCAGACACTAGGGAATGCTGGGGATCACTAGAGGCACAGGACAACACTAGATAGGTTGCTGGAGAACACAGGTGGTCTGGCTAATAGCGTGTGGACACATTGCTCGAGCACTAAGCAATTCGCCCAGCGCCGCTCTGTGATTGGCTGGATGCCAGCTTGTGCACACAGAAGGAAAGACCCCCAGCGCTGGAGCATGGAACAGGTGAGTGTGACATATTCTTACCTTACCCCTCCTGTCTTCTGCACTGCTGGAATGAAGTCACAACGTCGGTGACGTCGGAAAGATTCCTGTGTAATGAAGGGCAGGTGAAATCTCAAAAGAACACACTTAAGCCCCGTACACACCCGCAGAAAATCCTACAAAAAATATCGCTTTCAAAGCAATCCTACGATAATCGGATCATTAGTACAGAGTTTTCGAGAGCCAATCATGGCAGTTCATCCGATATTATTTCATCGGAGATGAACAACATTTTTTTCCGTACGACGCCAGATTGCACGATTTTCGTTTAATAAGTACAGCTGTCATTCGAAAATGCAATACAAATACATTACAACACATGACATCACTTCCGAATTTCTATTCTGTCCTATGAGAATTTTCATGACATTAGTAAACGCATCAGTTTCGATCTGCGATTATGATGCAAAAAAAAAAAAACAGACGATCATTCGTCCGATAATCTTATCGTGTGTGCTGGGCATTAGGGGGAGATTTACGGAATATGGTTGTGCTGTGCATAGTAACCAATCGGCTTCTAACATGAGCTTGTCAAATTACATTTTGACAATAAAACCTGGAAACTGATTGGTTACTATGCACAGCTGCACCAGGTTCTGCGTGCACCAGTTTTAGTAAATCCCCTCCTTAACATTGCAAAAAGCATCTTCCCACTAGATTTTAGCTGTTCTGTATTCCCCAAGATCTAGCCGGAAGAAGTGTAATGTCATCCTCAAATGGGCGTCATGGGCAGAATATGGGGGTGAGGGTCAGTATAAACCCTAAGGCCCCTTTCACACTGCGCCGCCTGTAGCGTCGGCGGTAAAACGCTGCTATTGTTAGCTGCATTTTACTGTTGGATTTGCGGCGCATTTCGGCCGCTAGCAGGGCGCTTTTAACCCCCCGCTAGCATATGAGAAAGAGTTAAAACTGCCCACAATGCGCTGCAATAGCTGTGTTTTGCCGGAGGTATAGCCACGCTGCCCCATTGATTTCAGTGGGGAGCAGCCGTGCAGGAGTGGTAAACACACCGCTCCTTCACCGCTCCAAAGAAGCTGTGGCAGGACTTTTCCTGACGTCCTGCCAGCGCATATCCCTGGTGTGAAAGCCCTCTGGCTTTCACACTGGAGACAATGGTACAGCTGTTTGAGGGCGGATTGCAGGCGCTATTTTTAACACTTTACCGCCTGCAAAATGCCCTCTAACTTTTTTCTTGACTGGTACATTTTACACCCAGTTATACTAGGTGATTTTTGAAGTAGGAGGGGGCCTGGGACAGTGTAAGTGGGCCTTTCATTTTATTGCAAGGTCCACTTTACCTGGATTACATGGTTGTCTGCCGGGGGGATAGCTAGAATTGTACAACTTTATGGAAACTAATACCAGTAAGAATGTCAGATGTTGGGGGAAATAAACCTATCAAGAAATAAGTCGGTTGTAAAATGCTGTGAAGTTGAGATTTTTCATGCACATATTTTTTAAAGCAAAACTTCACACTTTTCTGTGACAACCTGAAACCTGTAAACTGCAGAAATTTAGAGAGATTTACCAGCCTTGTCACACAGCAAGGGTGTCCAAAACAGGAGCAATGATACGTTTTATGAGATTGATTTTCTTTAAGATGATGGTTTGATTCGAAGATTCCACCCCGTGCTGCTGAAAAGTACTGCGCCATTATAAAGATCGCCCGCACCTTTTTCTGAGCTGTGTGTCATCTCAGTAAAAACCAAAGCATCGAAAATGATATAGCTGACGCAGATGTCTTCAGGACTGTCATAGTTGGCTGTACAGGGCTGTAGGCTTAGAGATCACAGACACATTTATTTATGTATTACAGGTATTTATATAGTGCCAACAATTTACACATTGCATACTATATATTCACATCTGTCCCTGCCCTCAAGAAATTACAGTCTAAAATCCTTATATCACATGCATACATTCACATACTTGGGCCAATTTAGACGGGAGCCTACCAGAATGGCTTTGAAGTGTGGGAGGAAACCAGGAGAAAACTCATACAAGCACATGCCAACTCCATTCAGTGTCCTGGCCAAGATTTAACCTGATGAGCCCAGGGCTGCCAGGCAAGAAGTGCTAACCACACAAAGCCATCACAGATTATTTTTATGTTTTGGATAATAAAATTGAAAGGGTAGACTTGGCCTGGACAAATCTCAGCTAGTGCTAGGGTCCAGATTTAAAAACCTATGTGAGATCCAGAAGTAAGCAACTTGCTAGTTAGTATATAGGTAGCTGAAAGATACATAGTTAAGCAACAGTTAAAATGAGAACATTTGTTCTGTTAAATTTGAACCAACCTTCATTTAACAATCAGTCCGTCCCCACATGCCAGGGTGCTAGGGGTAACCTTGGACTCCAAACTGTCCTTTCAGGCCCACATACAAGCCCTGTCCAAATCATGCCGCCTTAGCCTCCGCAACATTTCCAGAATACGCCCTTTTTTAACTAATGACACCACTAAGCTTCTAATTCACTCCCTGGTCATCTCTCGCCTCGACTACTGCAACTCCCTCCTCATTGGATTACCTTTACATAGACAATCCCTCCTTCAGTCCATAATGAATGCCGCTGCCAGACTCATCCGCCTTACCAGCCATTCAGTGTCCTCCACCCCTCTCTGCCGATCCCTCCACTGGCTTCCACTCACTCAACGAATAAAATTCAAAGTACTAACAATAATTTACAAAGCCATCCATAACTCTGCCCCAACCTACATCACTAACCTAGTCCCAAAATACCAACCAAGCTGCTCTCTTCGGTCATCCCAAGACCTCCTGCTCTCTAGCTCCCTTGTCACCTCCTCCCATGCTCACCTCCAGGATTTCTCCAGAGCTTCTCCCATCCTTTGGAACTCCCTACCCCAATCTGTCTGACTGTCCCCTAATCTATCCATCTTTAGACGATCCCTGAAAACCCTTCTCTTCAAAGAAGCCTGTACTGCTTCTAACTAACACTGTTTTACTTCCTCCATCAGCTCATCTCCCGACAGCTATTACCTTTTGTATCAATTGCCCCTTCATTTTTGAATTGTAAGCTCTAACGAGCAGGGCCCTCTGATTCCTCTTGTACCAAATTGTAATGTAACTGTAATGTCTGCCCTCATGTTGTAAAGGGCTGAGCAAACTGTTGGCGCTATATAAAACCTGTATTATAATAATAATAATAATAATAATAATTAGATATAAAATAATAATAATAATAAAAATAATAATAATAAAAAATGCACAAATCATGTTCTGGAGCTGACAAATGCTGGCTTGAGAAGGGTGTTAGGTGTGACCTCAACAAGTCACCTATTTGTCAGGTTATGTTACCGTTTCCCAATTGTTAGTTAGAGTTCTTATCCAAGCAAAGAGACACGGAGATATTATTCAGTATTTCTGCTCAGAAGTCCGTCGTTAACTCTGACTGTCTCTGACTGACTGTGGCTCTGAGGCTTCTTTATTACATCTTTTATAGACAGAAAAGGGCAAACATCAGCAAATGTAAAAAAAACAACATTTTCAAAGTAAAGACAATTCTCCGGGTGTTATCAGCTGATAAGACAATCTTCTGGGCGTAGACTGCTTTTTAGGGCTGATGCGGCCTCTTCTTGATGAGTACGTGACAATAGATGACGAATCCTTATTTTACAAAGAAGGATAGAAAAATACATGTATTTAGTAAGACATACGGTCAACCATTTTGTTTTGACACCCCTTAATCCTTACATTTCCCCCTTTGACATCACCCCTCCCTCTTGCCCTGGGTCCACCTGAACAAGTTCTAGTCAGCCTATATCCAGAGTACTCTCCCTGACCGCGAGTTGTCAGAGGGGTATACACCCATCCCCCTGGACAGTACCAACATCTAAAATTCAGGAAGAGTGGCTTTTCTGACAGATGGGTGATGTCAAGGATCTAAATCTACCTATCTTCACAAAAGTTCCATCTTTTCCGCATCATTTACCTTGGCTCTCTTGCAAAAGCACATAAACAACTTAAAGCATGCATAAAAGAAAAATACGAATAAGAGCACCACTATAATCGTCATTGCTGCCTTCTTAACCCAAGAGAATAACCCTGAGAAACTAAAAGTTCCACCAAACGGATCCCAGTCGCGACCAATATTTCGGGCCTTCTCTTGTAAATTCTTTACTTCCGTACGGTGTTGTGCAATGATGTCATAATAATCAGGTACCTCAATGCTGGTGTTATGTATCCAAGTACAGCACTCATAGTCCTCAGTAGTTTCACAGAGTCCTGTCAGTGCTGCACTCATACTTTCAATTGCTAATTCATGTAATTCTAATTGTTGTCTGATGGCTCTGGTCTCCAGATTTAACTTAGTAATGTCATCAGAGTTTTTCTCCAAAACATCATTAATAATTCCTGTATAGTTATTTAGTCGTTTCATTAAGTCTATACCCCATCCTGTCCAGGACGGGAACCAAGCCCATGCCATGTCCTTCTTCAGGAATATTTCTCTTTTACTACGATACCTGAGGGGATATCTAGGATGCATGCTAGCTTCTAATAGGTGATCACCTCGTTCATCACCTACTACTCCCATTACTGGTACTAAACTTGCGAGGTAGCACCATCCCTGAGCTCTTCTAGGTATCCAAGTATAACATTTATCCTCACAACAGATGTATATATTGTTTCCTAGAGCTACTGATCTTGAACTGATATCATTTCTATAACGAGAGGTGTATCCATAGAGGGATAAGTTGGATACTAACCACCTGACATTATTATCCACAATGTTAGTGAGGAAGTCAGATAATGTCTGGTGTGTGCTGGAATTACTGGGATAGAAGCTTCCATTTAATACGACAATGGACAAATTAAACTTGCTGTCTTGGCATTCTCCATTTCCTCCCGTTGTGTTCCCTAAGTTGAAACACCAATCAGGGGAAAAGGCGAGACCATTTGACTTAAACATTACTGTCTCGCTGGTATTTGTTCTAATTATGTTAATGCTACTGTTAGCAAGATCAGTATAGTTTATAGGAACTGCCATCAGTGGTATACTTGCTGTGCTGGGGTGTAATTTGCTACAAATCCAACATTTCTCATATCCTGACTTCTGGGCATAAGCATATTTAAACTTCAGTAATAACATTTTTTTAGAAAATCCTTCATCCTTGTGTATTTTATTCTGTGAGGTAACCAAACTATTAGCCAGGATTACTGAAACAATAAAAAGATACATGTTGTCATTTGCCAACTGGCTCCTTTTTACAATGAGAAGCGTGGATCCAGGTAGGTTTCCCTTCCAATTTCACTGAGGTTGCTGTAATCAATAGCACCTGGAAAGGACCTTCAAACCTTGGTTCCAGTGTCTTTCTGGTATGTTTCTTTACATACACATAGTCTCCTGGTTGTAGATCGTGTGTACCTGTGACAGAATTAGGGTCTGGAAGAGAAGAATACACACTCTTGTGGATTTTAGTCAGACGCTGTTGCAACTGTATTACATACGTAGTTAAACTATCACATTGTAATTGCATACTTTGAGGAAAATATAAACCTAATCTAGGTGCACTTCCAAACAGTATTTCATATGGGGATAACCCTGTTTTTCCTGTTGGGGTGTACCTAATAGAGAACAAAGCTAAAGCTAGGCACTCAGGCCATGGTTTATTCAACTCCTGCATAGCTTTTTGTATTTTCAGCTTGATTGTACCATTTACTCTTTCTACTGATCCTGAACTCTGTGGGTGGTAAGGAGTATGAAAACTTTGTTGAACCCCTAACATTGCCATCACATTTTGCATTATTTCTCCCGTGAAATGTGTCCCCCTATCTGATTCTATTGTTTCTGGGAGACCAAACCTAGGTATCAGCTCAGTAATCAGTTTCTTGGCGGTGGCTTTTGCCGTAGCTGATTTCACAGGATAACTTTCGGACCAGCCTGAAAATAGGCAGATGCACACGAGAACAAATTCAAAGGGGCCGCTCTTAGGCATTTGTATGTAGTCAATCTGCAGTCTCTGAAAAGGATATTGGGCCCGGACCTGATGTTTACGTGGGGTTTTCACTCTCTGTCCTGGGTTATTAATCAGACAGATTTGGCATGCAGCACAGTAGTTCCTTGCAGTACTACTGAATCCAGGGGCTAGCCATCCTTGGCTTACAATCCTATACATAGAATTGGAGCTGACATGAGTGGGTAAGTGAACAGCCGCTGCCATTGCTGGGTATAGAGAACCGGGTAGACATATTTTGTCTCCTTCTCTCCATACATTGTCAAGGCCTGGTGCAGCTCCCTCCTTAACCCAACGGTCCTTCTCAATAGCCCCTGCTTGTTCCTGTAGTTCCATTAGCTGCTGCCATGTGGTTTCGGGCATACTCACCTGTACCGTGGCTAAGGTCTCAGGGCTTACTTCCCCTAGAGCTGCCTTCTTTGCAGTTAAATCTGCAAATGCGTTTCCTTTTGCCTCAGTTGTTTTTGCGCTCGTGTGTGCCGCTATCTTCATGATGGCTACTCTTATAACCTTTTGAAGATTGTTCAGGACTCTTTTGATTCCTTCACCATGTTTAACAGGTGTGCCTGCTGCTGTAAGGTAACCTCTAGCTTTCCATATGTGGCCATAATCATGTGCCACACCATAGGCGTATGCGGAATCAGTGTAAATGTTCCCTTCTTGTCCCTCCAAGTGTTCTAGGGCTTTCTCTAGAGCGGTTAGTTCCGCTTCTTGTGCCGACATGTGTACTGGTAGTGACTTTGCCTCAATTACCTGTGTGTCCGTTACCACAGCATAACCTGTGTGATATTTACCTTTGTCATCGGCAAATCTACTACCATCTATGTACAGTGTGTGTTCTGCATTTGTAATGGGTATGTCTGTGACATGTGGGAACCCCGTGGTTTCTTGTTCCATAAGTTGGAAACAATCGTGTTCATCAGATGTTATGTCCTGAAACGAAAGTGTGTCAGAATCCTGAGTATCTTGTGCTGTATCTACACCATTATCATCATTACTCCCCCCTGTCAAATCTGTCTGTAATGGTAAAAGCTGTGCTAAGTTAAAAGAAGTGCATCGCTGAAAGGTAACATTGGGAGGTAGGAGCAAAGTGCATTGTAGACGCAGCTGCCTTGCCATTGATATGTGTTTTGGCTGGACCTGTGATAAGATGGCGTGTATGTCATGTGTGGTATGTACCACTACAGGATTGTCTAAGACAATTTCTGAGGATTTGTCAATGATAATTGACACTGCTGCAACTGCTCGTACACAGGACGGTGATCCTCTAGAGACAGGATCGAGAGCCGCCGAGAAGTATGCTACCGGCCTTTGTTTGATGTGTTGTTGTGTCAACACCCCTGTTGCGTGTCCCGTGATTTCAGCAATGTACAAATGAAATGTTTTGGTATAGTCAGGGATCCCGATCGCAGGTGCCGAAATTAGTAACCTTTTTAAGGTGCTAAAAGATTCATGACCTGCTTCTGTGAGTACATAGGGTACTATTTTCAAGCAATCATATAATGGCTGCATCAGAGAACTGGCATGTGGTATCCATTGTCTACAATATGATACCATTCCCAGAAACATACGAAGTTGCTTAAAATTGCGTGGGATATTCATTTGTCTTATGGCCTGGACTCGGTCTTCAGTGAGATGTCGAGTACCCTGGGATATACAGTGGCCCAAAAAGACAACCTTTTTCTGACATACCTGTAACTTAGTTCTATTCACCTTGCACCCTTTTTCAGCCAGGAATTGTAACAATGATAGAGTGGCTTTTAAACAAGTATCGTTATCCGGACAACATAACAATAGGTTATCTACATATTGCAACAATACACAAGTGTCAGGCGGTAGCCATTCTCCCTATTTTTACCTTTTAAGGTTTAGTCAGTGGGGCATCGGACAAAAGACCGTCATAACCACTTATGGGTATGGTGTCACGGGACGTCATGTGTGGAGGGACTACTGAATCAGACAACAGACTGCGTGACGCTCCTGTGTCAACCAAACAAGGAATATGTTTACCTTCCACCTTCATCAACATGTGGAGCATTTTGTTCTCTGATTCAGCTAGGACTGGGGCAAGTCATGCGGTCGGATCGTCCCTATCATTGGTACGCCTCTGTCTGTAGTCCCTCGTGTCTCTGTCCGTGTTTCCTTCCTGTTCGTCTTTTATCCTTTTCCTACAGTCTCTTTTTATATGTCCCACCTTGTTGCAGTAATAACAGGTAAGAGGTTTACGGGAGGAATTCCCTCCTTCATTGACCCGGGCAACAGTGTTAACTCCCGGTGTCCTTCTGGGTTTAGTTTCTGCTAAATCAGCCTCTATGCCTTGTGCTTTCTGCAACAATGTTCCTCTGTCCCGTATGGCTCTCCATTCGGGAGTACATGCCTTCAGTTTGTCACCTACTTGGGGTACTAGTCCTTCCATAAACTGTCGATTGAAAGCCCTAATGGTGACGGGTAAGGCTAAATCTAGACCTTCGTCAGCCATCATGCTTTCCATGTTGAGGTAAAATTCTGTAACAGTCTGACCTGGGGCCTGTTTTATGGGCGCTGTCGAACCCCTTTCCTGCTGTTTCCCTTGGCAAAATTCTCGTAACTGAGCAATAAACAGGGGTCTAGAGTCTATATGACGGGGATGTACTCCTGGCGGATCTGCCGCTGGATCCCCTTGTGGTCTATGTGGAGCAATTTCATTCATAAATTGATTAAACATCGTTAGTGTCATTTTATGTCTACATATATCTTCTCCATCTTGCCAAGTTGCTTCATGTGTGTCTAGTAATTGTGTCACGAATCTACAGAATGCGGCAGGTTTTGCTACGGGATCAGGAGCATTCTGTATTAATGCCATAAGAGTGTCAGCCGACCAAGGTGTCCATGTCCTCAGAACGACTTGTCGGGTCACTGTAGGTGGCTGTCCTGCTTGACCCGCATTTGGATTATTTACTTGTATTACCCTAGTCCGACTATGGACTGGAGCTACGGGCTCTGGTCTTTGAGCTCCGCAATGTACACATTCCTGTGCCCAGTCTGGGTTCTGGGTACCGCATACTCGGCATACCCATCCTCTTCCTCTTAAGGAAGGATAAAGTTTTGGTCTTTCATTACCTGGTGTGGTAGTGTTATAAGGAGGTGGAGTACCTCCCGTATTTACCCTATCGCCGGGAGCAGAAGGAAGACTTTTGTGTCAGACCTTCATATCCCATCCACCCTTTTCCTGACAATACTCCCATCCCTCCTCTTCAGCCCTGTTGGAAACCTTAATTAAACATTGTATTTGTGATACCCATCTGTTCTGCAGTATCTCCCCCTGTCTGTCTCTCTTTATATTCTCCCAACCTTCTACACTTAGCCCATTTTCTCCATCCATCCCCAATTTCTTGAGAATCCTATTTGTGCCCTGTGCCTTATCCTTCCCATACAACATTGTAATTATGTCTTTAACAGCATAACATTTCTGAGATTCCTCCTGGGGTTTACCATGTGTCTGGCCCATTTTGACAGTCCTGCCTAGGTGGCGTTTGGATCACTTACTAAGTGTCTCGTTGCCTTCTCCTCCTAGGGTGCCAAAATACTAAAAACCTCTCCTGGATGAGATTTCTGAAATCGAATTACTTTATATGCTAGCCAACTGACAAATATTATGACCAGACTGACGGCTACAACATATACAAGCATTCCCTTTTGGTGGCCAAACACATATGACTAGGTCTCCGGGACTTTGTGGAGACCTTATTTCCGTCCCATTACCATGGAATCTCTCAGCATTCGTTTCTTATTCCTGCTTTATCGAGGCAGTCAGGACTTATACTTTCAACCCGTTTTTAGGCTCATGAATCAAAAAGCGTATATCAAACTTAAGTGTCGGACCCCCAAAGTACTCTTACGAGTTAAGGGCGCATTCCGTTACCCATTGGGATGATATATGTTTCAATTCACACCATACAAACAGAGCTTATCTCAGTCACAACAGACAGATGACAAGTAGACAGACAAGAAACAACGGTAACATAAGCCAAAATATTAAGTTCAAGACCCGCTTACTACAGAGGTTGGTGTTTACCTGAAGAACAATTCAGACAGATCAGGTGGGCACAAATCTAAGAAGCACAGAGTTTATAAGAAAATAAAGCTTTTCTTACCTGCGCAGGATTTGTCTGTGGTTCTTGATGTGCCCGACCATTTCGTTCCGTCCTTATGTTCGTTCGCCTCTTGTAGTTTCTTCAGCGAGTCCCTATTCGCGGCGCCAGAAATGTTAGGTGTGACCTCAACAAGTCACCTATTTGTCAGGTTATGTTACCGTTTCCCAATTGTTAGTTAGAGTTCTTATCCAAGCAAAGAGACACGGAGATATTATTCAGTATTTCTGCTCAGAAGTCCGTCGTTAACTCTGACTGTCTCTGACTGACTGTGGCTCTGAGGCTTCTTTATTACATCTTTTATAGACAGAAAAGGGCAAACATCAGCAAATGTAAAAAAAACAACATTTTCAAAGTAAAGACAATTCTCCGGGTGTTATCAGCTGATAAGACAATCTTCTGGGCGTAGACTGCTTTTTAGGGCTGATGCGGCCTCTTCTTGATGAGTACGTGACAATAGATGACGAATCCTTATTTTACAAAGAAGGATAGAAAAATACATGTATTTAGTAAGACATACGGTCAACCATTTTGTTTTGACACCCCTTAATCCTTACAAGGGGGAGGAGCATCTGAGCATAGGGTTTTCCCCAACATGCTGATTTAGCTATTGCTGATGGGGATGAAGGTGCTGGAAAGCCAGGGCTAGCTTGCACTTACAGTCTAGCATGTGTTTGCAACTGCACACGTATGAGCATAATTTCCCGAATGCAGAAGTTTTGCATTTAATCATGTCAATACAGTCATATGGGCAGAATTATGTACCAGCTGGGGGGTCCCAGGCACCGAAGACACAGATGTATTTTATGTGGTATGCCCATGTACCTATTTACGTCCATGTGCATGAGCCTTAAAGGATAAACCTGATTGGTTGCTGAGAACTTTTTTTTTTTTTTTTTTAAAGCAGATCTGTGGGTGCTGAACACCTGGAAAAGAGAACTCTGGCTATATATATATTTTTACATAGTGCAGTGCATAGGAAAAATCCTCTTTGCTGCATATTTTGGGGTTTTCAGCAAAGTACAGTTAATTGTAATATACTTTACTGCGTACTTCTCACATTTTTTTTTTTTTAATCTATATGTGTACTTTCACCCGATTTTGAATGAAATATTTTCGTAGAAAAACTAGTCATTTACTAATGAGTCATGACCATCTGAGCATGTGCAGTTTCTCCTAAAATCACTAGATGGCGCTTTAATCTTATCAGTCACCTCCCTCGCACTTCTCTCATTTTCAAGAATTGCCTGTTCATGCAGTTTCAAATTGTTATGATTGATGTTGGTATAAATAAGTCTTTCCAATTATGACAGTGTACCCATGTTCATTCCAACAAGCTTTTATGAAAGAAAAAAAAAAAAGGCGTCTTTATAGTCTGAAAATAACAGCATGAAATTCATTTTTATATAGTGAAAAATAATAGGACAGTGAAGCAATCACTGATTTAAAATGTGCAGTATATCAGCTCTGAGTTAATGAAGCAAATCACAATTCATTTAATCTGCATGCAGAATTTGCAGTGACAGCTTGGGAGTAATGCCAGAGCTGATAGGCCTCAGCTGTCGGTAAGACAGGTCCACTTCCGTTAACAATGGGATCACAAAAAAAATGTGGTTCCTGTGTGAAATAACACATTTCATTGACCGTGATAAATTATACCAACACTGAATTTTTTTTTTGTTTTATTGTTGTTTTTAAGATTATTGTACAGTCAGGACTGCTGAGGTCCAAGAGTCTGCTACCACTAGAACCATAATATAAGGAATATGACTTTCTGGATTTTGTGTGCCGAAGAGCAAAATTGAATTGTGTTAAAGCTATATTTCGTGGTACGCACGCAAATTGTATTTGCTTGTATAGAAAGTTGTTTAAAACAAAATAAAATATAGAATAAAAAAAAAAAAAATTGAGCAATCTGGGGTCTTTAAGACTCCAGATCTCTCCTCTACCCATAATAGCATCAGATAAAAAAAAGAAAAAAACATTAATCTGATGCTTTCCCCAAAAAATGGGCCTGTTTACATTCTCCCTAACTGGAAGTGGTGAATATTTTAGACCATAGAAATGATCGGTCCTCAATCACCTCTATTGTAAGCGGCTGCAACTGCTGGATCGATTCCCTGGGACGAAAAAAAAGCTACAAGCACCGGAACGGATCAGCTGCACAGATCACTTTTACAGGTTAGGAAATCACTGGCTGAACATTTTTATAGCCGGGTTATGGTTGACAGCTACTGCCATGGCCCCGGTGTAAGCACTTGAACACAATGACGTACATGTACAGTGAGGGGAAATAAGTATTTGATCTCCTGCTGATTTCGTACGTTTGCCCACTGACAAAGAAATGATCAGTCAATAATTTTAATGGTAGGTTTATTTTAACAGTGAGAGACAGAATAACAACAAAAATAGTTATAGTTAAAAAAAAGTTATAAATTGTGTTGCATTTTAATGAGTGAAATAAGTAATAAGTCCCCTATCAATCAGTAAGATTTCTGGCTCTCATGTGTCTTCTATACAGGTAACGAGCTGAGATTAGGAACACTCTCTACAGGGAGTGCTCCTAATCTCAGCTTGTTACCTCTGTAAAAGACACCTGGTTACAGAAGCAATCAGTCAAACAGATTCCAATCTCTTTACCATGGCCACGATCAATTAGCTGTCCAAGGATGTCAGGGACATGATTATAGACCTACACAAGGCTGGAATGGGCTACAAGACTATCACCAAGCAGTTTAGTGAGAGGGTGACAACAGTTGGTGAGATTATTCACAAACGGAAGAAACAACAAATAACTGTCAATCTGCCTCGGTCTGGGGCTCCATGCAAGATCTTATCTTGTGGAGTATCAATGAGAACGGTGAGGAATCGGCTCAGAACTACATGGGAGAATCTTGTTAATGATCTCAAGAAAACAATTGGTAACACATTACCTTGTGAAGGACTGAAATCCTGCAGTGCCCACAAGGTCCCCCTGTGCTCAAGAAAGCACATGTACAGGCCCATCTGAAGTTTTCCAATGAACATCTGAATGATTCAGAAGAGAACTGGATGAAAGCGTTGTGGTCAGATGAGACCAGAATTGAGCTCTTTGGCATCAACTCAACTTGCCATGTTTGGAGGAGGAGAATGCTGCCTATGACCCAAGAACACCATCCCCACCGTCAAACATGGAGGTGGAAACATTATGCTTTGGTGGTGTTTTTCTGCTAATGGGTCAGGACAACTTCACCGCATCAAAGGGACGATGGATGGGGCCATGTACCATCAAATCTTGGGTCAAATCTACTGCTCCTCCTCTTTGGTTCCCTCAGCCAGGGCATTGAAAATAGGTCGTGGATGGGTATTCCAGCATGACAATGACCCAAACCACATGGCCAAGGCAACAAAGGAATGGCTCAAGAAGAAGCACATTAAGGTCCTGGAACAGCCTAGCCAATCTCCAGACCTTAATACCATAGAAAATATGTGGAGGGAGCTGAAGGTTCGAGTTTACCAAACGTCAGCCTCGAAACCTTAATGATTTGAGAGGATCTGCAAAGAGAAGTGGGACAAAATCTCTCCTGAGATATGTGCACATCTGGTGGCCAACTACAAGAAGCATCTGACCTCTGTGATTGCCAACAGGGGTTTTGCCGCAAAGTACTAAGTCATGTTTTGAGAAGGGGTCAAATACTTATTTCATTCATTAAAATGCAAATCAATTTATAACTTTGTTTTTCTGGATATTTTTGTTGTTATTCTGCCTCTCACTGTTAAAATAAACCTACCATTAAAATTATAGACTGATTAATTCTTTGTCAATGGGCAAAGTACGAAATCAGCAGGGGGTCAAAAATGTTTTCCTCACTGTATGTGATGTGCATCAAGTGGTTAAAAGAATACTTAGTGTCCTTTCGCATTTACCCTTGAATGAGACTACAACCCACTGTGCCAACACTCATTGTGAAGGCGTGGTTCTCCATTGTCACCTTCAGGAAGCCGGTCTGGAGCAATGATGTACAGCTAATGCTGTGGCTAGTGCAGGAAGGAAGTGGCAGAAAAGGGCTGAAATAGAACATCACCATCGACATGGGACAAAGATCCATAAAATGAAACAAGAGTAATTTATGAACAACTTCCAATTACATATAAAACACAGTTCTTTAGTAAACTAAAGACCAATAAGTAATGTCTCTTTCACGCTAGGGGCCATGTTTTATGCTGTTTAAAGGGGCGATGTGGTGCGTTGTTACAACTTTAGCACTTGTTTCGCATTTTTTTTTACGTTATTGAAATCTCCTGAAATGATATTTCATGCTATGTACTGCAGTGAGGTGCATTGCATTAACCTCCCTTGCGGTTTTCCCTAGTGTGGCTTGTGGTTAAATTTTCAGTACCATTAGCGGTAACCCTGAGCCACACAGGGATTGCATTGCAGGATCCTGGTGCAGTGTACTTACCCTTGTCCCCAGGATCCTGCGATGTCCCCCTGCTGTGTCTGCGGGCTGTGTACTCCGCCCCATGTCCTGTGTGCTGGGCTCCATTCCCTCTGAGCGTCGCAACACATAGGGGCGGAGCCCGGTGGTAAATAAAAAAAATTAAAATTCACACATACACTGTAATCTTAGGCCGCGTACACACGGGCGGATTGTCTGCCCAACTTAGTGTTTCAGCGGACAATCCGCTCGTGTGTGGGCTTCAGCGGACTTTTTCAGCGGACAGTCTGACGGACTAAGTCTTTCGGAATTTCCGTAATTTTGTCCGTCCAAACTTGGTTTCAGCGGACAGTCCGCTCGTGTGTAGGCAAGTTGGACGGACTAAGTATGGCGCATGCTCAGAAAGGATTTACACGCCGAAGGTTGCATTGCAGTGTATTGGACGTCGTATTTCTAGTCCCGTCGTACGTGCTGTACACGTCATCGCGCAAGCTTTCAGCGGACTGTCTGTTCATCGTGTGTGGTCAAGTCCGTTCATTCAAAAGTTGAACGGACTGTCTGTCGGATTGTCTGACGAACTTAGTTGGGCAGACAATCCGCCCGTGTGTACGCGACCTTACAGATTACATTACTGTATGAAATCATTTCACATCCCTTTTGTCCCTAGTGCTTTGCCCAGTGCCCTGCATGCAGTTTTATATTATTATACTGTTCTTTCGGCCTGGAAACTTGAGAATGTCCATAGGAACCAAAAAGTGTCCCTTTACATCAAAGGTGGTTTTTGACCCGTTAGAAAACAACGATAGTAAATTACAACACTTGCAGAATTGAGGGATAGTGAATTGTTTGGAAATTAATTTTATTATTATTATATTATTAGTTTTTATAATTATTTATCGTTATTTATTATATTATAATTTATGATTTTGTGTTTCAAACTTTATCATACGCGGGATATCTACTAGACTCTTGTTTGTACAGATTTAAGTGTGTTATTGCTAAGAATTACAGGCCTACAATATAAAACGCCAAATTTCTATGCAAAACAATTGTACCGCTTTGAGACGCAAAAATCTTACATAATCATACCGCCAGGGAGGCTACAATGCAGACATGGTGCATCTTCATGCTGCACACTGCAAAGCAGCTGTATGGTATGAACAGGACATAGAAAACGTTTGCTGTCTATGTACTCTTGCACTGAGCCTGCATTGATTGTAGCGTGAACGAGCACGGTTTGGATCTACTTTAATTTGATTACTAACAAGATGTCGCTTGAGTTTAGGAAAATATTTCTCATCTCAAATATACTTTGCTTAGGCCAAATTCTTATTTTTTAATTTGCTGTTTAAAAACATTAATATTCATAAATGGCTGCAGTAATCTGATTTATTTATATCATGTTTTTTTTATATATGTGTAACATGTATCAAGTGGACTTTATTGCAGTTGCTTATGTACCTTTGCTTCAGGCCTGCTGTCTAATGATCTCTCCCCTGCAGCCATTTTCATCTATAATTACTGCAGCGCCAAATAAAATAACTGATTAAAGGGGCATTCTTCAACCCGGAGGAGTATTATTTTTAGAAAATTAGGTTTGTACATCCTTTTAAATTGGATGTATCATTAAAAATAGATTAGAATCCTATTTACCTTTAAGCCTCACTGGCTGGAGTGGGTATTGCGGTGTGTATTTCAGTCTTTAAAGTGGTTGTATACCCGCTGAAGTTTTTTTTTTTTTTCCTGACCTGCAAAGGAAAAGGCATAAGGAGCTACTGTGCACGGCATACTAGCTCATTATGAAATACTTACCTTAGAACGAGGCCCAGACATCTGGCCGATCCACGCAGAGGGAGCTGACATGTTCCCTCTGCGTTTCTTCCGGGTATCGCGGCTCCAGCGATGTGAATGGCCGGAGCTGCGATATCGTCACTCCTGCGCATGCTCGCGGGAGATTTCTTTCCGGCAGGGTCCGGCGTCTGCCGTACTTTCAGCTGAGAATCCCCTGTGCGCATGTGCTGCTGCAGTCAGTGGCGCATTGCGAGGGGAATGTCTCCTAAACCGTACAGGTTTAGGAGATATTTTTTTTACCTACAAGTTAGCTTAATTATAGGCTTTCCTGTAGGTAAAAGTCATAAAAATGACTATACAACCACTTTAATATATAGGATTGTAGAGGGTGAGACAAAATACAGTGATACCAGTTCTACTCTGTTTGCATGCGGACCAGAGTACATAACCATAGACAAGAAATTGTCTGCTCTGCTTAGATGTTTTATGTCCACCAAAAAAAAAAAATGTGTTTATAGCTTTGAAAACCATGATATTCAAGGCTATTCTATCAGTGGTAGCTCTCTGGTCAATAGGCCATTACCCTGAGGTCAGCGGGAGGTGAGCTCTTGCTGATGAGCAAGTAATACTGTAGTATAAAAGGTCTGTTGACAAGCCATTCATGTCCCTAAATCCACGCCCAGTCGCCCGCACTTTGACTACATACAGAATTTGTTGAAATGTGCTGCACATTTGCCATACAGGCAATTTCGGCAAGGGGTGCCGAAATGGTTTTTCCCCAGTGACCATCAGGCTCCCAGCACCTCTGCCCATCTATAACACTAACCAAATCATTAGCTATGTTATAATGAAACAAAGTATTAGTTGTCTGCAGAGTTTCATTGTAGATCACTAATACAAAGGCACCATGTAATACAAGTGCCATGGAGCTTGCAGTTGTCATGGTTAAACAGTATGAAATTTAGAAAGAAAATGCTTGAACTATCTGTTATTTCAAGAAATCCATAAATAATAGCCAATTAGATCAGATAGGAAAGTCATTTTCTATATAATTCTGAGTTCAATACTATGATGTAGGCTGGGGCTGACAGCTTTAGTAAGCTATTAATGATGTACAAGGAAGATTGCAGATGTTTGCAAGTGAATTCCCTCACGTTATATTAGCCAGAAGTGTGGACTAGGCCCAACACTGTGGCTTCACACTGGGGACCCAAGCAGAATTAATGAGCGGGAGTAAGAAAAAAAAGGCAGGGAATAGAATAGAAGTGTTTCCAGATTGTCAGCCGCAGGGCATTTTATGCCCTGTTTGATCATTCTTCAAAAAGCCCATTTGTGAGGTCAGGCACTAATGTGGACCTTGCAATGGTGTGCAGTCATGTGAAGGGATCATCCCCAAACTGGTCCCACAAAGTTGGGAACATGGAATTGTCCAAAACTTCTTGCTATGCTGACACCTTTAGCCCTTGTACACACGGTTGGACATTCTGACAACCAAATCCATTGGATTTTGTCCGACGGATTTTGTCCGAAACTGTTGCATACACAGGGTCGGACAAAGTTGTCGGAAAATCCGATTGCACATAATGTGATGACGTTATTTCATTACAACGGGACTACGTTCAGGCTAGTAGCCAATAGCTTTGGTCTAGGAATTTGATCTGAGCATGCGTGGCACTTTGTCCGTCGGAGTAGGCTACACATGATCAGAGTATGTCCGATCGGAGCATGTTGTCGGAAAATTTTATAGACAAGTTGGAAAACTTGGTCTATCGGATATTCCGACGGAAACAGTCCGATGGAGACCACACACAGTCGGATTATCCGACAATACGGTCCGATCGGACACATTCCGTCAGAACCTCTGACTGTGTGTACAAGGGCTAAGAGTTCCCTTCACTGGAACTAAGGGGCCAAGCCCAACCCCTGAAAAACAACTCCACGCCATAATCGCCCCTCCACCAAATCATTTAGACTGGTGCACAAAGTAAGGTCCATAACGACATAGATGAGCCAGTTTGAGGTGGAGGAATTTCACTGGCCTGCACAGAGTTCTGACCTCAACCCGATAGAACACCTTTGGGATGAATTAGAGTGGAGACTGCAAGCCAGGACTTCTTTTCCACCTCAGTGCCTGGCCTCATAATCTGCTTCTGGAAGAATGGTCAAACATTTCCATAGACACATTCCTAAACCTTGTGGGCAGCCTTCCCAGAAGAGTTAAAGCTGTAATTGCTGCAAAGGGTGGGCCAATTCAATATTGAACCCTACAGACTAATACTGGGATACCGTTAAAGTTTGTGTGTAAAGGCAGGTGTCCCAATACTTTTGAAAATATAGTGTATATCAAAGTGTCAGTACTAAGATATTCTTCACATCACCCAATCAAAAGCCAACCTGGTTTGGATTTTAGTAGTACAACAAATAATAAGCACGCCTATTCCAAAGGTAAGTAGCTCTGCGGGTTCTTTCAGCAGTATACAGAGAAAAGAGATAGAGATAGGCTTGACTTGGAATTGCTGTTTACATTAATAATATAACTGCACACAATTCATATTCTAATCAGATATAATCCTGGTAATAAGTGTATCTATATTCTCTGTGAAGATATTTCTATTTATTGTCTCTTGTGACCTATATACCCTTTTATACAACGTGCAAACGAAAATACAAGACCAGATGTTGTATCATATTCTATTGCACCTTTTCATGTATCAGAAACCGCTTTCTAATTATACCTAAATTACTGATTAAACAGAGTTCTGGGAGAAATAAAAAGGAAGGTATTGCTTATCCCTGTCCAGCATAGGAAATATAATATAGTGGACTTTATAATTTTGTTTCAGCAATGAGCTATTTTCAAACCCCAGTAATAGCTGGTTTTAACTGTAGTATTTTTTTCCCTGTGTATAAATCCTAACAATTAACTTTCTTCTATTTTTTTTTTTTGCTAGTGAGAATATTTATTGCTATATTACAGGGGATAGGTTGTGCATAACAGAATACATTGAACGAACATGAAAAAGGCACTGCAGTATCAACAGTCAGGATATACTGTACAGTGAGATAGTTGCATATGTCTTGTCCATGTTCACAAAAGACATCTGCAGTAACATTAAAGAACAATGAAGTACAAGGGTGTAAGGCCAGTCATACTTAATGGGCAGGCTAAATATACCAAGTCGATTGATCGATCAACTTGGGTACAACCAGCCTGTTGGATTTTCTTGCGATTATCGGTAGTGGCTGCTATAGCCTCTAGCGATAATCACTGTCTTCTCCAGGTGGCGACTGCTTTACCTACCACCGCCGGGAGAAGACAATAGCCTGGCAGGAGGGATTACTGCATCAACACTGTCTGTGTTGATGGGGGAATCAAGCATATTTGGTGATTGTATGAAAGACATTTGCTCCTTGTATGGCCGGCCTAAGAGGAACAAAAAAAGGTGGGCATGGAAGAAAGCAAAAGACCTGGTAACATCCAGTAATTGCCTAGAGGAACTAAATCCATTATGAGCCGTGGCCCCAAAGTACCAGTGGTGGGTCAATTTATAGAGCCACATTAATAGCTGCCTTCCTATCCACCACAGTGGGGGCTGAGGGCCCTTCCATTTGACCAAAAGGTTTGCCTTGCATAGAATGCCAAATAAAATATAAACAGTTTAACATAACGGGTATACAACATATTGTCAGTCGTACCCAGTAAAAAAATTAGAAGGTCTTGGACCGGCGACAGGTCACCCACAGAATTATTAGTAGCCACCACCTCATTCCAAAAGACCTAAATACGAGGGCCGTTCCACAATATATGGATGACAATACCTTCCCGTCTTTTCTGACAAGCACTAGAGGTATTGGGATGTATGTGAAGGGTGTGAACTTCTCTTATTTGCTACTGTTTGGTCTGTGAAATATACTATTATAAATGTTTTCTTATATCATTTTGATAAGAAAAAATACCTGTTGATCATGTCAGAAATTCAGAGCTGTCTTGTGTCCTGTGCACACTTCCTCTGTTATCTCAAGGAGTGTACAGGTGATATTCGAAAAATTTGAATATCGTGCAAAAGTTAATTTATTTCACGAATGCAACTTAAAAGGTGAAACTATTATATGTGGCTCGTTACATGCAAAGCAAGATAGTTCAAGCTGTGATTTGTCATAATTGTGATGATTATGGCTTACAGCTCATGAAAACCCCAAATCCTCAATCTCAGAAAATTAGAATATTACTTGCAATCAATAAAACAAGGATTGTACAGAGAACAATATTGGACCTCTGAGCATGCATATGTACTCAGTACTTGGTTTGGGACCCTTTTGCAGCAATCACTGCCTCAATTCGGCATGGCATTGAAGCTATCAGCCTGTGGCACTGCTGAGGTGTTATGGAAGACCAGGATGCTTCAATAGCAGCCTTCAGCTCTTCTGCATTGTTCGGTCTCATGTCTTTCATCTTTCTCTTGGCAGTGCCTCATAGGTTCTCTATGGGGTTCAGGTCAGGTAAGTTTGCTGGCCAATCAAGCACAGTAATCCCACGGTCATTGAAACAGGTTTTGGTGCTTTTGGCAGTGTGGGCAGGTGCCAAGTCTTGCTGGAAAATGAAGTCAGCATCCCCATAGAGCTTATCTGCGGAAGGAAGCATGAAGTGCTCCAAAATCTCCTGGTAGATGACTGGGTTGACCCTGGACAAAATGAAGCACAGTGGACCAACACCAGCAGATGACATGGCTCCCAAAATCAACACAGACTGTGGAAACTTCACACTGGACTTCAAGCATCTTGCAGTGTGTGCCTCTCCATTCTTCCTCCAAACTCTGGGTCCTTGGATTCCAAATGAGATGCAAAATGTGCTCTTATCAGAAACGAGGACTTTGGACCACTCAGCAACAGACCAGGTCTTTTTTTCTTTAGCCCAGGTAAGACGCTTCTGACGTTGTTTGTTGTTCAGGAGTAGCTTGAAAAGAGGAATACGACATTTGAAGTGTATGTATGGTGGCTCTTGATGCACTGACTCCAGCCTCAGTCCACTCCTTGTGAAAGTCCCCAACACTTTTGAATGGCCTTTTCCTGACAGTTCTCTCCAGGCTGCGGTCATCCCTGCTGCTTGTGCACCTTTTTCTTCTACACTTTTCCCTTCCACATAACTTTCTATTAATGTGCTTTGATACAGCACTTTGGGAACATCCAACTTCTTTTGCAATTACCTTTTGAGGCTTTCCCCCCCTTATCGAGGGTGTCAATGATGGCTTTCTGCACAACTGTCAGGTCAGCAGTCTATGATTGTGATTCCTACTGAATCAGACTGAGAGACCATTTAAAGGCTCGGGAACCCTCTGCAGGTGTTATGGCTTAATTATCTGATTAGAGTGGGACACTTTGAGCCTAGAATTTTGCACCTTTTCACAATATTAAAATTTTCTGAGATTGTGAATTTGGGGTTTTTATGAGCTGTAAGCCATAATCATCACAATGATGACAAATCACGGCTTGAACTATATTGCTTTGCATGTAATGAGTCTATCTCATATATTAGTTTCACCTTTTAGGTTACATTAGTGAAATAAATGCACTTTTGCACAATATTAAATTTTTTTCGAGTATCACCTGTAATTAGCTCTCCCAGTTGTCATCTTGGATCTACAGATCGATTGGTTTTATGTTGTGTAGATGGGAGACTGGGTAAAGGACTAGTTTGACAAAGGACTGGAGAGGGCCGACATCACTTAGTCCACAGAAATGCTGTGCGATGTCGGCCCACAACAGGGCTTAGTAGCTGAGTGCATTTCACAGATCACCAGGTATTTTTCTGTACTTGAAATTAAACCTCTTCCAAAAATATCATTTTGCCCTAGGGGCTTTTAGCCTGAAAGTCGGTTCACACTGAGGCAGCACGAATTGCAGCGCGACTGCCACAGGCGACCTGCACACAACAACAACTTCTGTATGGAACTCAATGCAAGTCGCCCCCAAAGTAGTACAGGAACCTTTTTCTAAGTCAGAGCGACTTGAGTCGTTCCTGTTAGAACGGTTCCATTGTACAGAACGGAACGCGACTTGTCAGGCGGCTAAGTCGCCTGACAAGTCACCCCAGTGTGAACCGGCTCTTAGGGGTTTATTTACTAAAACTGGAGAGTGCAAAATCCAGTACAGCTCTGCATGATAGCCACTCAGCTTTTAACATCAGCTTCTTCAATTAAGCTTTGAAAAAAAATCTGGAAGCTGATTTGTATGCAAGGCTGCACCAGATATTGCACTCTCCAGTTTTAGTAAACAACCCATCATGTGCTAGTACAGTATGTATATTCTATTAGCACATTAGGGCAAACTTACCTCACTAGTGATCTCCATCAATGCTGCACTGTCAGTTCTTCCATCTCCCCGTCTTCCTTCCAGGTTTTGACTCTTTTGCCACTTAGGTGGCAGGACTGCACTAATGTCCCTCCCACGCACGTGCGCAGGAGTCACATCCTCATGGCACAGAGCTGTACGGTAAATGTATGCTGAGCTGTACATGCACGGCTAAGTGTACGCAAACACTGACAGGCATAGAGAGTTTATGTTTATGACAGAAGAGACAGATAGGGTTCATTTTTTGATAAAATTACGTAAAAAGTACATAAAATTACATTTTATAAAATCAGTATTTTTTTCTTTTTCTTTCAAGGTTTAAAGTATAACTAAACACAATTTTTTTTTTTATTAGTTTTGGATAGAGCAGAGATGGATTAGAATACCTAAGGTTTATTTTTGCCATCTATGTCCCACTGGGGAGATCTACCCAACAACAGGAAGTGAAGGGAAATCCCTGAAAATGAAGGGAATCTCTTGGGGACCCCCAGGTCACTAGTTAGAACTAGTGGCTCCATAGGAAGCTTTCCCTTCTAGGACTTTTCTCGGAACAACCCACATTTGGGATTTTCTTTTAATTTCACTCTCGATGATAATGGTAAACAGGACAAATAGAGAGGGTGAATCTCCCTAATAAGGATGAGCTTAGGCGTGTTCGCAGCTCCACATGCAGGAGGCCACCAGGAAGTTTACACTACACAGCTTATTCTTCTACTTTTAGCTGATTCTTCCAATATTTTTGAACATCAGAATTTTTCTTTTAAATCAATAATGTTTACTAATAGGCAATTATAGATCATTGGGCTACTTTGAAACCTGACTTTTTTTGTGGTGTGTTTTTAAATTGGTTGTAAAGTCAGAAGGTTTTTTTTATCTTAATGCATTCTGTGCATTAAGATAAAAAACCTTCTGTGTGCAGCAGCCCCCACCCCCCAGCACCCTCTAAGGCCCCTTTCACACTAACGTCCCGTTCAGGCCCGCCTGTCAGTTTTTCAGGCGGACCTGAACGGGTGCTCCATAGAGCTCTATGGAGCGTCGGATGTCAGCGGTGACATGTCCGCTGACATCCGACCCGCTCCGATCCGAAAAAGTGTGACGGAGGAAAAAGCTATTTTTCCATCCGTCTGCGGATCGGATCGGATGACGACGGGCACTGCGGTCCGTCGTCATCCGATCTCCCATAGGGGAGAGCGGCGCTGTGACAGGTCCGTCCCTGCGCAGTGTGCAGAGACGGACCTGTCATCTCCCTGCTCAGCGGGGATCGGCGGAGTGATCCCCGCTGAGCAAACGGACATCCACGGGGCGGATCAGAACTGATCCGCCCCGTGTGAAAGGACCCTAATACTTGCCTGTGCCCCCATATCTCCCCAGCAATGCCCACGAGTTCTTTGGCCATCTAGGACTCTCTACCTGATTGACTGTGCCACAGCAGTGGTGCCATTGCCTCACGCTGCTGCCAATCAAAGTCAGTTAGCCAATCAGGAGACAGAGGGGGCGGGCCAAACCAGGGCTCCATGTCTGAATTGACACAGGGAGCTGTGACTCGGCTCGGGTGACCACATACCAAGCTGCTTGCTGTTAGGGCATTCAAAGGAGAGGAAAGGAGAGCCGAAGAGGGACCCGAGAATAGTAGGATCCAGGCTGCCCTGTGCAAAACCACTACACTGAGCAGGTAAGTATAAGATGTTTGTTATTTTTAGAGAAAAAAAACAAGACTTTACAATCACATTAATGTCTCAAGCACAAGATTCACACGCATTACCATTCATCCCTATAGGAGGAGGTGTGTTTAGCTAGAAACCATATATTCCACAGTCAGGCCTTTTATTTACGTATTTCATTTGTAAGTGACTATGTCTTCTAGTCTCCGCCCCCCCCCCCATACCCATCCTCAGCAAGGTATACCCACTGATCCATGCTCCCTGCTCCAGGAGTCCACCCTGGGTAAGCTTCGCCATCCACACACATAAAAGTTTTGGGCCTAGTTATTGGTCAATCAGGTCCAAGCACTGTCACATGACGGAGACCACTATTTCATCCATATCTAGAAATAATGGGTATGCCCTATTAGAGCAATGAAGCAAGAGATCTAACAGAGCAAGAAGTTGGTGAAGAGGCATAAATTAGTAAGTCTAAGTTGGCTGGTGGGTAGCCACTGGAATTGGCAAATTGACAAGTGTCCTTTTAATCACAAATATGTGGATGACGTTCCTCTGAAAATAGTAAAATGTGGCTTCAAACCTCAGATTTGAATAAATCCCCATGACTAAATGGGAGCTTTTACATTTGCCTGAAACTCTTCCCATATACAGAAGAAGAAAACATGTCCCATCATCGCATAAAAACTCAAATATTCAGCACTGCTTTCTTGGTAATCCATAAGCCTATATAAAACCTCTCAGTCCACAAGGAGAGCTGGCAACTCAATATCCCCCAATGTGCAGTTAACTCATGAGAACCATCCTTTAGCGATGAAATTAACAAAAGATTTTCAGTTGCTCTGAAGTCACGGTGACCCCATCAAGTGGTAAGTTCTTGGTTTTCCATTGCATTCCGTCCCATCGTAAATCCCCTACATCACCAAATGGCATCATATAAAATCTCCTTTTACAGCGAGCGAAGGAAGGGATCGTGTTCAGTAGGTATGTCTGTTTAATGTGGGACATTTTTGCAGAATGGAGAAAGGAAGGACAGGGCTTTCATGCTGGGAAGTAATACATTATTTACACATATGTGTTTCATTATCCTCTGCCCCCTGTTGTGAGCGGAGCTACAGTAAAAAATGAATAGACATTTTGGCATAGTGGAAGAGGTGGGTGAATATAGACACAAGCTGCTTACTTCTAAGGTCAAGTTTACACTGTCCTAGATATCTAAACTCCCAGGCTTTAAAGATGGTCTGGAAAATCTTGGTTCCTTAAAATATTCATGCTTTTGAATACTCGTAAGACTCAACTTACAAAGAACCTGTGCTTTTTGTATGCAGGGCAAAGCAAGAGATTCATTTCAAACCCAATTAACTTACAGACATATGCAGTCGGGTAGATGTTGGACAAACAACCTTCATTTTCATAGTCCTTCCTTCTATTTTCTGTTACAGCAGCTGTGCTAGGTATTTTAAATATGTCTGTGCAGTCTACTATGATCAACAATGAACTGGTCAGAGGTGTGTTTCTGTTACTGAGCTCTGCCAGCCTAGAGCACTGCAGTGTGATGGCAAGAAGCAGTATTTTTACTGAGAGAATACAACATTTTAAGAGATTTAAAAGGAAGGTGCTGCAAGGCAGCATTAAAGTGCATTCTATGCATTAAAGCGGGAGTCCACCGGGACTCCGCGTTTTTTTTTTTTTTAAAAGCCAGCAGCTACAAATACTGCAGCTGCTGACTTTTAAATAGTGACACTTACCTGTCCAGCGCGCCCGCGATGTCGGCACCCGAAGCCGATCGCTCGCTCATGCCGCCGCCATCTTGGGTATGGGAATCAGGAAATGGAGCCTTTCAGCTTAATTTCCCGGTTCCCTACTGCGCATGCGCGAGCCGCGCGGCGCAATCCGGACGGTCCCCGCTGCCTCTGGGAGCTGTGTGTTTCCCAGCAGGCAGCGGGGCACTTGCTGAAGGGGGCGGGCGCTTGCGGAAAGGGGCGTAACGTACGCCCCTTTCCGCAGAGAGCTAGCCCGGAAGTGGGTGCAGTTACCTGGATTATCCAGGTAACTGCACCCCCCTCCCCCCTGAAAGGTGCCGATTGTGGCGCCGGAGGGGGGGGGATTCCGATGAGCGGAGGTCCATTTTAGGGTGGACCTCCGCTTTAAGATAAAAAGCCTTCTGTGTGCAGAAGCCCCTCTCAGCCCCTCTAATACTTACCTGAGGTCCCTCTACATCCAGCGATGTTACAAGAGTGTCTTCTCATTGGCTGAGACAGCAACACGGCACCATTGGCTCCCGCTGCTGTCAATCAAAGTCAGTCAGCCAATGAGGAGAGAAAGGGGGCAGGGCAGGCTGTGGCTTTGTGTCTGAATAGACACATGGAGCTATGACTCGGCTCGGTGCCCCCATAGCCAGCTGCTTGTTGTGGGGGCACTCAACAGAAGGGAGGGGCCAGGAGCACAGAAGAGGGACCTGAGTAGAGGAGGATAAGGGCTGTTCTGTGCAAAACCACTACGCAGAGCAGGTAAGTATAACAGGTTTGTTATTGTTAACTAAAAAAAAAAAGAGACTTTACAATAACTTTAAGGTAAGCCAGTTGCTCTACCCATATAAGTAAAGTACAGGTTATTTATATTGCATGCCTTTGCTCTGGTTAAAAAAGTAAAGTTTCCTTTTCTGGCACTTACTACTCTGGTAGATTTCACCAACACGTGGGATTAATCATAGCGAGATCTATAATTGAAGAATATCAAAATTATATAAAAGGAATATATTGCAGTTTAGAACCCCCTAGATGGGTGACTGCATTATCTTTCTCTTTTCAGGCTAAGTATATTTTCTGCAAGTACAGAAGAAATGTACCTGCTGTTCCTGTAAAAAATCTTTTTAAATTCCTGTCTGCTTAATTGACATTTCAGATAAAAGTATCAGCTTTCAAAGCTATAATCTTTTAACTACAAAAGCCCTTCTTCCTATGTAATAGGAGATGTGGAGAGTGGGAGATGTTTGTATTCAGAAGAGCAGCCAAGGATGACAACGCTACTCCTTCATAGATACAATACAGTGAGCGTTGTCACCCTAGGACAGGAAGTGTGTTACAAGCAGCGTTTACCAGGTGAAAGTAAAGAAAAAAGATGTTTGAAAAAAAACAAATGCATCCACCACATCCCAGCACTGATAAGTTGTAATATATATATATTTTTTTGCTTTTGGGTTTAGATATGCTTTAAGCCTACATGCTGAGTGAAAGGCATCAGACATGGCCTTGGACCCTGTGTACACATTCTCTTGGTGCCTCCTCCCCTGGTAGCTACTTTGGACCCCACAACAATGGCCGTGCCCAGGGAAGCTGCCCCTTTTGCCCAGCGTCCAAGTGGAGTCTTGTCCATCTTGATCAATAAAGTATATTCATGGAAATGTGGTCAAGAATTCCATAGCTTAGAGCAGGGGTGCCCAACCTTTTGAAGGACGAGGGCCACCTAAGCGACTTGGTAACCGGTCACGGGCCACAGTCAGCGGAGCGGGTATATGGCAGCCCACTCTACTCTATAGAGCGCACTCTACTTTTTTTTTTCTTTTTGCTGATCTGATTGGAGGTATGCGTTTGTAAACGGACACAAATCCATTTACATCTTCTACTCCTTAGAGGTGAATGGAGGGTCCAATTGGGTCGGACTGATTGTGTGAAAGGGGCCTATGGCTCAGTGCAGGTAACCCCCAGGTGCACTGCTCTGCACCTGTGGATCAGTTTGAAAGCAGCCCAGTAACCACTGCAGAACAGATATGCCCATATATTCTCTGTGATGTTAGTAATAAATTTACTATTAATAACAGTATTCTATTCCATCACAGAGCAGGAGGTCGCGGGCCACATCAGAGGGCTCCGCGGGCCACTGGTTGGGTACCCCTGGCTTAGAGACAGAGAAGACAGAAAAGTCAAAGCTTCCTTCCTTGGTGCATCTGGTAGACATGGGTCAAGGGTATGTGCCTACACCAGCTTTTAGTTATTAAATGATATTTTAATGACCAAATAAATGATAAAGATATTGGAACTATTGTCTGAACATTAGAATGTTCACAATGCAGGTACAAGGCAAACCATGAAAATGTGAAGGATGCCTGTAACTGAAACAATCTTCTATTATCCATCTTTTCAGAGATGAGCCCATATGACAGGTTCTCTTGGTATTTTACAAGTTTGTGGTCTGCTGAAGATTCATCTCCCGCTTGGTGCCTGCAGACCCTCCAAGTACAATGTGTGTCGTCGACAACCACAGCTGCTTCAGCAAGTGTTTGTCTCATCGCTAGATCATGGCTGATTACACCGCGAGATGGTCACACTGGATATTTCTGGGATTGCTTCAATTTTAGCAATAGATTTCACCAGTGTGATGACAGCTAGTGGTAACGGCTTTGCAATTCAGTCATTTCAGATATTTTACATGTCATGATGTTGGCATTCCGTGCTGTGCACTAACCCTTTCCATGCTGAGAGTTATAGAAATAATAAAGCATTTCATTTCTGGTCTCTGGAAAATCGGATAGCGTTGGGGGGAAAAAAAAGGGAGAAGTCAACCGACAAATGGTTTTTCAGTTATATCTGTATGCTGACAAGCTGAATCTGCCAGGAAGTGTTTTTTATCTACTGGCAGGATCATTGGTTCCGCACCACTGCTGGGTCAGGCTCATGCTAATGCAGGTAGGAGGATCTGCTTCAGTGCCAGGACTCTTGAAAATTATAAACCAGAGGGTAATTTAAAGGGTTAGCCCACCCAAACTAATATTTCATTTTTTGTAGACAGGGGAGGTTAACACCCGGCAGTGTCTTCTAGGTTATGAGAATTGTGTCGGTGAGATCTCTGCTTCAAGTTCCCAAGTCTGCAAACCTACTGTGGCTAAAATGAGGGGCTCCCACCATCCCTGTTGGGTCCATTATTTTATATCGATAAGAATGCAACTGGAGGAGATCAAACACACAAACATGGGTGGGGATACTCAGATCTCAAGGTGGACAGGAACAGAGATGAAAAATATGACAGGGAAATTTCACTGCTGATGTACCAAGGACATTTAACATTCCAGGGGCTAAGTCAGCCTAGGCAAAACCACTAGGCTAAAGATCAGGGGCGCCTTTTTAATTTTTAAAATAAAAATGTAATTGTCTTTTTTTTTTTTTTTTGTAATATGCCAGGAATTTATTCATGTAGACTGGAAAAGTTATTGAAAGGTCCACTTTAAGGTGCTTGTCTGAATATTGGCCTTAACCACTTCAGCCCCGGAAGATTTTACTCACTTTTTGCGATTCGGCACTGCATCTCTTTAACTGACAATTGCGCCGTCGTGCAATGTTGCACCCAAACACAATTGACATCCTTTTTTTCCCACAAATAGAGCGTTCTTTTGGTGGTATTTGATCACCTCTGCGGTTTTTATTTTTTGCGCTATAAACAAAAAAAGAGTGACAATTTTGAAAAAACACAATATTTTTTACTTTTTGCTATAATAAATATCCACCAAGAATATATAAAAAAGCTAATTTTTTCCTTAGTTTAGGCCGCTATGTTTTCTTCTACATATTTTTTATAACAAAAATCACAATAAGCGTGTATTGATTGGTTTGCGCAAAAGTTATAGCATCTATCAAATAGGGGATAGTTTTATGGCATTTCTATTATTATTATTTTTTAATAATGGCGGCGATCTGCGATTTTTATCATGACTGCGACATTATGACGGACACTTTTGACACTATTTTGGGACCATTGTCATTTATACAGCGATCAGTGCTATAAAAATGCACTGATTACTGTGTAAATGACACTGGCAGGGAAGGGGTTATTAAACACTAGGGGGCGATCAAGGGGTTAAGTATGTCCTAGGGAGTGATTCTAACTGTGGGGGGGGGGGGGGGGGGCTACCACTCACATGACAGCAATCACTGCTCCTGATGACAGGGTGCAGTGATCTCTGTCATGTCACTAGGCTGAACTGGGAAATGCCTTGTTTACATAGGCATCTCCCCATTCTGCAGCTTCGTGACACGATCGCTGCATTCACTGGAAGACAGGTGGACATCGAGTCTGCGGATCCCACGGGTGTGGTCATGCTGTACACCCACCGCCAAGTATATTGGCATGCAGCGGTTGGCAAGTGATTAAAGTGGTTGTAAGCTCTTCCATATACCCAGTAAAGTCACTAGCTTCAGACGATACACAGAGATAAAACAAATCCTTCTACATAAGTTGTACCATAAGTTGAGATCTGCAGTCTTTTCTTCATCTGCTCAAAGTACATAATTTATAAAGCTTGTCTGAGTTGTCAGGAAAAAGGAGGCAAAGAGCTGAAGTTACACACTGCAGAGCTCAGTGAGGGGAGCTCTGAGAGCTGATTGGATGGAAAGAACACACCTCCTTTCACACAGCAGACAGGGACAGAGCTGAGGCTGTCATTCTGCTGAAGCTCCCTCTCCTGTCACCTTTTTTCTCTTGGTGTCAGGAAAACTTGTCAGAAGTGATTCATGCAGATAGCAGAGGTATGAGGCAGCAGACAGAAATGCCACCTAGGGGTTGATTTACTCAAACTGGAGAGTGCAAAATCTGTAACGGCTCTGCATAGAAACCAATCGGCTTCCAGTTTTTTTTTTTGTCAAAGCTTAATTGAACAAGCTGAAGTTAGAAGCTGATTGGCTACCAAGCACAAGTGCACCAGAATTTGCACTTTCCAGTCATTAGTAAATCACCCCCTAATGCCCCGTACACACGATCGGAAATTCAGCCAGCAAAAAGACAGATGAGAGCTTTTGGTCAGAAAATGCGACCATGTGTATGCTCTATCGGACTTTTGCTGGCCGAATTCCTGCCAGCAGAAGATTGAGAGCAGGTTCTCATTTTTTCGGTCGGAAAAAGTTCTGTTCGGAAATTCCGATCGGCTGTACAAATTCCGACGCGCAAAATTTCTACGCATGCTCGGAAACAATTCAACGCATGCTCGTTAGCATTGAACTTTATTTTCTCGGCTCGTCGTAGTGTTGTATGTCATCGCATTCTCGACGGTCGAAAGTTCAGAGAACTTTTGTGTGACAGTGCGTATGCAAGCCAAGCTTGAGCGGAATTCCGTTGGAAAAGTTTTTTCCAACGGAAAATGCGCTTGTGTGTAGGGGGCATTAGTGCTTTGGATTGAGAGTACACGCTATAGAGGGATATGCTTTGTTTATATTTCATGTCTGCGGTTTACAAGCACTTTAAATCTCTGTACTCATCCTTTAGAACAGAAAACAATGTACACTACCCAAAACTTAAAAAGAAAGCGGCTTTGGATACACTTTAATTAAGTTGGCGGTAACCGATCCAAATGTTTATTGGAGAAACACCGCTCTAACGTGATTATACTCTGCTGTAATGTTCCTTGTATACTAATGGTCGATAAAATAAGCGCGTTAAAAAAAAAAAAAGAAAAAGAAAAAAAAAAGAATCAAGTGTTTGTTTTTGGTCTTCAGCACAGCTTGTGATATTTCTTCCAGGCACACTCTAATTTCATTTGCTAATTTGTTCTTGAAAATTTACTCTAGTCATCTATGTATTTACTAACCAATAAAAGAGACATTTTGAATTCAAGCCACGCAGTTAGATGAACACAAATAAATGCATGTTTGAACAAATTAAATATTGATGTAAATATTTGTTTTTTTTTTAGCTATATTAAACAGGGAGAACAACATATGTTGGCACTCGCTATTAAATTTTAACTATCACTGTTCAATTAATTCATGAGTTTTTAAAGCTGAATACCAGCCTTACCTTTTTTTTCCTCACACTTGTAGCAGCCAGTCTTTTCCTGTGCTGAAACTGATTACAGTGGAATCTTGGGTTACGAGTAACGCGGTTAAGGAGCGTTGTGAAAGACGAGCAACTTTTTTTTTTTTTTATTCTGACTCGATTTGTGAGTGTTGTCTCGCAAAACAAGCAGAATTCAAGCTAATGGGCGGTGCAGTACCGCATTTGGCCAGAGGTGCAGGGGCGCCGGGGACACCCGGAACGGTTTGGAGCCATTCGGAGCTGTTCAGAAATACTCCAAATGACTTGAAGATACTCGGAAACACTCTGAAATACTCTGTCCCCAAGTGTTTTCAAGGCTCTCCGGCGCCTCCCCACCTCTGGCCACATGCGGTATTGCATGTAATAAAAGTCAATGCAGAACAAATTATCTTCATTTCCATTGACTTCTATGGGAAAACTCACTTTGATATGCGAGTGCTTTGGATTACAAGCATTCTCCTGGAACGGATTATGCTCGTAATCCAAGGTTCCCCTGTATTCTCAATGTCCTGCAAACTTGCACCACCACATTATAACTCTTTGTATCTTTTATTTCCTGTCTAAATAACTTCAGCCATCAACAGTCTTTTCTCCTCCTTATCTATACTGACATGTCCCCCCCTCTCCAGCTATGCACTTTCTCTGCCTATGCCATCAATCATTTTGTTCCCGAGCATCAGGAACCTTCCAAAATCCAGTGTATGGGCGGCTTAAGGGGCCTCTCAAAACACATAGGAACTGGTATGAAGACATTGGGCACCACACTGAGTACTATTCACAGTGAGTGGTGTCACACTGCACATAGAGCAGGTGCATAGCCATGCATTGTGGCATGGTGCATTTTTTGCGTGTGTTGCCACAAGTGTGAATAGTTCCCAAGATCATTAAAAAGATATTTGAAGTATATATAAACTTTTATTTGTTTGTTTTTGGTTTTGGATAGAGTAGGGAAAGGTTAGAAACTCTATCATGTTTGAATTTTTTACATCTTCTTCCAGTTGAATAGATGTTCTTTCACTTCCTGTTTTATAGACACATCAGTGAGAGGAAATCTTTATAAGTGATGGGGATCCCCTTTTAATTGAGTGTCTGCCATTATACATAGCTCCCCACTGTCCCTGATTTGGAGGGACTGTCCCTAATTTGGAGAAATGTCCATCTGTCCCTCTTTCCCCCTCATTTTGGTCTGATCTATATAGTTGTATATAAAATGCACTTTTTATCTTTCAAAAAGTGTTTCTCAGTGCTAAACCTTTCATCCAAATTATAAAATCGCTGCATTTGTAAATTTTAAAAGCCAATATAAAGGAATAGTAGTGGTAAAAAAAAAGTCCCTTGTGGACTCAATTAACCTTTTCTTTGTTTAATTCCTCTTTAAGGGGGTGTGGCGGGGGCGCGTCCTGTACCTTCATACATTTGCTAGTAGGTGTCCCTCATTCCCATATGAAAATGTTGGGAAATATGCATTACAGGACTTCATCTCTGTCCCTGCTCACAATTCTGAATATTCTCTTATTTTCAGTCCCAGTGTAGAGTGGGTGAATCTCCACAGTAGAGATTTAGACAGTAAAAAGACAGAAAGACAGTAAAAAAAAAAAAAGACCCATCCTACTCTAAAATAAACCTAAAATAAAAACTAAATTTGGCTTTAGATACACTGAAAATGATTCTTAACAGAAAAAGCGGAAAGAGAAGAATGCCCCAAGGGATAGTATGGGCAGGGAACCAACACACGATAGATGGAAAATTGATACAAAATGTATAAAAAAAATATAAATTTTATTAAATATATAACAATATATAACAATAGAGACATCTAAAAACACTTGTGGGAACAAGAGCACAAATATGGAGATACAGTTGCTAGATGCTGCAGCAAACTATATATCTAAGGACCATAGGTCAGTAGAGAACTGCGGTTGCAGCAAAAAACCTCTACTTGTTTCTTTTAAAAAGATATATATATATATATATATATATATATATATATATATATATATATATATATAACCAACCAGTAAATTCTTTACATATAGTTTCAGGAAGGCAGGCATACATAAAATGTATACACTAAACAGTTAGGTACTCACAAATCACAAGTTCCTTTATAAGGAGAAGGTGCAGAGCAACATTGCAGGTAAATGAAATCCCACGTCCGGAGGTCCACTGGATTAAAATGCAACCATGAAATTATTATTTTTTATTATTATCATACACGATTTATATAGCTCCAACAGTTTATGCAGAGCTTTACAAAGTATGGGGGGGGGGGGGGGGGGCAACACAATTACAGTACAGTTCAATGCAAAAGGTACAGGAGTGCCCTGCTTGTAGAGTCCTGGGAGGAGCGGAGGGGACGATTTGGGCGATATCTGCAGATGAGGTTGGTGATGTAGATGGGGGCAATGCTGTGGATGGCTTTGTATGTTATGGTTAGCATTTTGAATTTTACATGGAGGGGTAGAGGAAGCCAGTGAAGGGATTGGCAGAGAGGGGCGGCAGTCATGAATCGATTAGTCTATATTAGTCTAGCAGCAGCATTCATAATAGACTGAAGGGGGGATAGCCTGCAGTAGTCAAGGCCGGAAATAATCATGGAGTGAATGAGTTGCTTTGTGGTGTCATTAGTCAGGAAGGTCGAATTTTGGAGATATTGCGGAGGTGAAGGCGGCAGGATTTAGCCAGTGATTGGATATGGGGGCTGAAGGAGAAATCAAGGATTACACCCAGGACCCTGGCATTTTTTGTGGAGGGACCAATGGTTGTGTTGTTGATATTAATGGTGAAGTCACGGGGGGGGGGGGGGGGGATCGTGAAGGAGGAAATATAACAAGCTCAGTTTTAGAAAGATTGAGTTTAAGGAAGTGGTGTGACATCCATACTGATATGTCATTCAGTAAGTTTGAGATCCGTGAGGAGATTGAGGGGGTGAGATTGAGGAGTGGAGAGATAGATTTGTGTGTCGTCGGCATAGAGGTGGTATTGGAAACCATGGGAGGTTATCAACTGGCCCAGGGATGGTCCCAATCAAAGAATTGACTCTGCCTCTATAGTGAAGTGGAAGGTCAGGGCTCACAGGAACCACCAAAAAGGCAAGAAGGGTGTGAATCTAACAGGCAAGTGATTGGATATGATATGAACAAATGAAAAGAATAAAAAAAAGTTGGAGATTGTATGCACAGGACTAATGGATAGACCTATAATTCTTTGTCAAAGCCTCCTGTCGCAAAGCCTGGCTAAGGGTTTAAGGTTAAAAGCCTCATTAAGGCCGGGTGGAGAGGTGGCATTTAGGTTTGATATCCACCAAAGCTCACTTTGTAAGAGATGTTTGTTAAAATCTCCGCCCCGTGGGCTTGGGTGTATACGGTCCAATACTAGAACAGACATTGTTGGACAGATGCCATCATGAATCTGGGCAACGTGTCTGCCTAGTGGAAGATCAAGATTAAGTAAAAGCTGTGCTAAGGATAGCAAACCTTTCATAAGAATAAGAGCACTTCAAAGTTGTGTTTCTATATGTAGAAAAAAACACTCTCTCTTAAGACTGATGAGAAATAACACTGTAGATTGTTGATTTAGGGAGTATCTGATTGCCTAGGGTATGTTTTCCATGTTAGAGCAAATTGGAACATGCTTTATAGTTTTTTCTTCCATTAAAGTGGAAGTAAACCCATCGATTTAAACAGTTAAAAAAAAAAGGGCATGCCGGCAATGCTAACTGCACATTGGCTGTGCTCTCAGCCAAACTATCAAACCATCCAATGGCTGGTGTCATAACGAATCCCATGTGCAGCACTATAGCAGTTGAAGATTAAACAGAGGCAAAAATGGCAGCTTCCTTGGCTGAAAACGATAGGGGAGTTTACTTCCAATTTAACTGCAGATTTAGGGTTCTAAGGATGCAAGGCTTTTCATTTTGTTTTGCCTTTTGGTTGAAACTTATGGATATATGTCTGTGATTGCAAACCCTCACCTTGTAAGGCCCCTTTCACACAGGGCCGATCTGCTCCGCTAGTTCAGTGGGAGATCGCCCTGTTGATCTGCGCTGAGTCGGCGGATGACGGGTCCGTATCTACTTACTATGGAGAGATCAGACAGAAATGGACAGCATGTTCGTTTTCCTCAGATTCCATCCGATCCAACAGACAGATGACGAACACATGCATTAAAAAAACAAAAAAACAGTAAAGTTAGCCCAATTTTTTTGCATAATGTGAAAGATGACGTTACGCCTATTAAATAGTATCTATTTACGTGGCATAACATCATCTTTGACATCTTTAACAAAAATTGCACACAATCGTGGAATGGCGCCGAACTTAAAAATCCCCATAGGCGATGTTTTAAAATTTCTTTACAGGTTATCTGTTTAGCGTTATAGAGGAGGTCTTGCACGAGAATTATTGCTCTTACTCTAACGTTCGGGGCAATACCTCAAATGTGTGGTTTAAACACCGTTTACATATGTGGGCGCAACCTACGTATGTGGTTGCTTCTGCGAGGGAGCACACAGGGATAGCGGGTTGTTAAACTTTATTTTTTATTGTTTATTTTACATTTATTTTTATATTTTGATGCTTTCTTTTTAATTTTACATTTTTTTAACACTTTTATTCCTATTACAAGGAATTTAAACATCCTTTGTACTGTAATAGGAATATGGCATGAATCTATAAGTCCCCAGATCTCACCTCTAGGCTGGGAAGCCTGAAAAAAAAAATCCGAACAATCATAGAGACTTTGGGGACCATCTGGCCCGCCGGAAATCTCTACGGTCCACATCCGGGGCCGTTCGATTCTTTCTCTGGCTCACCGTTCATATGGGCGAACCGGTAGAAGCGCCGAAGGGCAGCGGAAGGGGGGGGGGGGACATCCCCTTCGGCCACCTGTAAGAACAGCCACTATGATTGTTCTTATGGTGAAAGGAATCGCTGGCTGTAAAAGAATATATCTGAATGATGGCTGTAACTGCAGGCATCATTCAGATATCCCCACTCAATATCTGCAAAGTCATATGATGTTGGGTGGGTGATTTAAAATAGAAATGAAAAACATTTGTGTATAGATATAAAAACATTATAAATACTTTTTTTCCCCCTTTTTCATAAGCAATCACATTCCATGTTTTCAGCTGCATGAGAGGAGAAACTGCAGCACACTGATTTCCCTAGTAAATGGCTTTGCGGGGGTAAGTCAGGACAAGTCTGATCATTGAAGGAGAGCAGGCTTAGCTAGAGAACTTACTACAGTGTGTTCTCCTGCTTAGTGTGGTCAGTTTTATTAGGAAAGACGAGGGAACTGACAGGAACACCAGGGATTTCACACAAAGGAAACAATGTAAAGAGAACAGGATACTTTTTCATACAAGTACATGGTACAGCAGGCAGGAATGTGAAATGTTGGGTTTACATATTCTTTAACTATGTAATTATATGTAAGGTGTGTCCCAATATGGCACTGGATACAAGGAGTGCTAATCACTCAGCTCTGTTCTGCCCTCCCCTCATCTGCTAAGCCCCATTCTTTTTATGTTGACATTCAAAAAATACCATGCCATACATCTGAGGCAATGATTGGAGCTGTCAACTCATCCTTGTCAGCAGGAAAACCACAATTGTCTACCTGTAAGACTCCCCCGAGCTATTCTATGAACTGTAAAAAGCTGTAGTGACATGATGTCTGCTCCTAGATTTGTTTTAACAGTAGGAAAAAATGATCTGATTTGTAAGCAAGAAAAGGCCTCTGTGAATAAGTGTGGGAGGGCATTATGCCATGTGTTTTTCTTATCCGAGGCGTTTAATTTACTGGACCTTGTCTCCATTATGGTTTTATTGGTTCGCAAACGCATTTGTTTTCACGGCTTTTCATAAACTAGCCCCCGAGTGTCATAAAAGGAAGTGTGACAGTACTTAGTATTTTGAATATTGAATTTTTACAATGCATTCAACAGAACGGTAGAATCTGCGCCCCGTGCTTAATGGCGCCAACACTTGCAGATGGCAGCGTGGACCGGATTGTGTATCACGCTGTTCGGTCCTGCTATTACATGGTTAAATGTATTTTAATATCAATTACTGTTAGTATATTTGACAGATGCTCTGTAATAATTGTGGTGTCTGGGAAATAGGCATGCATGCTCAAGGCCTGACGCTTAATTATATTGTGAGTAATAAACGTTTTATGAAAGATCATTTGTCTGAACCATTTCTTCTGTCGCTATTTGTCAAAGGTGACTTTGAGGCTTTTAACCCATCTGCTTGCCTATGTCACAGTCATGTCATGAGGGGTCTTTGGTTAAGAGAACCTGTTGCTTACGCGCAGTGGAAACTGTCATGTGTGTAGACGATGTTTGAGGTCCATTCTACTCAAAAGAGTGGATGGTTTGACACAGGTACCAAGGTTTTGGTGCTGTTCGAATACAAGGTGTTGGCAAACAGTAACTGCAGCTGATTGGATGCCGGCATCATTCAACCAACAATTTTCCACTGATTTGTCAAGTCGGTTGGTACTTGCAGGGCCATCTATAGCTCACATTTTGTGCTGCCCATGTGGACCTTTAGGGCTTGTTCACATTTGCGTTTGGGGGTTGTAAAACTCAGCGTTTGAGTTGTGTTTTTATGCCCCTCAATAGCTCCCCCTTTAGCTGGAAAGACAGTGGCGGGGGCAGCAGGAATTATACACCATGTCATGCTTGGCAGGCACTACCGCCTGACGAATTCTATGCATTCAAGTGAATGGGGCTGTGCTGCAACTGTCCTACAACAGCGCACAATGCATGTGGTTCCGACTTGGTGGTTCCGGCATTTAGGGAGTCAAGACAGTGAGGACGTGATACAACTCACCACTTGTCAAATACTCTCGGAAGAGGGATCCTAATGCAGAGTGTAAATGAGGCCCTAGTGTTATAGGTCAGTTTTAATTTGGTTAGAAGGTAAACTAAAGCAACTGTGCTACCATTTAGAGAAAAAAATGAAAATGCTTCATGTAAAAGAAGAGTTAAAGAGGAGTTTTAATACTCATCTACAACCCATGTTGCTGCTTTCTTGGAAAGCTGTGGCTACAGAAGAATCTTCCTCATCCACCACACTTTCAGGAGTGTAGGATGCCAAGTCCCCCTACTGTACACTTTGGTTTCATCAGCCATCTGCTTCGTCACTGCTGAGTCCTATAGTAACGTAACAGCCCATGGATTAATCCACCTGTATAGCAGGGGATCACGCATCTGACACACTGTAAGCCCCTGTACACATGGTCGGAGATTTCCACAACCAAATCCGTCGGATTTTGTCCGTCAGATTTAGTCTGACGGATTGTGTCCGAAACTGTTGCATACACACGGTCGGACTAAGTTGTCGAAAAATCCGATCTTTCAGAACGTGATGACGTAATTTCGTTACGATGGGACTAGATTCAGGCTAGTAGCCAAAAGCTTTGATGTAGGAATTTGATCTGAGCATGCGTGGCACTTGGTCCGATCAAAATTCTCTACACATGATCGGATTACGTCCGACCGGCCCAGTTGGTCGGGAAATATTTCCAACATGTTGGAAAATTGGGTCCGACGGAGATTCGGACGGAATCAGTCCGATGCATACCACACACAGTCGGATTATCTGACGACACGGTCCGATAAGACGGATTTTCCGACCGTGTGTACGCGGCATAAGAGATCTGTCAGGTGCAGAAGATTCTTCAGTGGTAATAGTTTTCCAAGCAACAACATAGGCTCACAGGACTGGTGAGTATTAATACTTTTCTTTTACAGGAAGCATTATTTTATTGTATATGTATTTTTTTTATTTTGATGGTGACAGATGTTTTACCCAAAAGATGTATTTCAATTAGAATTCCAGTCAAAATGCAAAATCTACCTTATATTTCTTTGAAAAAATCTATATCTATACTTCAAAAAAAAAAGAAAGAAACAGCACTCTAATTCAGGCAATGAGCAACCCTCATCACCTTCACCGACAATTATTGCCTTGAGCTGCCGAATTTGGCTGCTCAAAGGCCCTTCCTAATACCATTGCCAGTCCCTGTTCTAATAGAGCGGCACAGCCCCTCCGAGCTCTGATCAGCCTACTCAGCCCCTCACAAACCATCCTCAATTGACGAGAGCTCCGGACTCAGAGACTCAGGGCGTGTCATGTCCTCTCTAGCTTTCACTACAAATCCACCGGCCGCACTTAGAATCATAAAGAAGAATCATTTCAATCACATCAAAGGCAATAAACTGCACACAAAAAGGTAAAGGAACTGTGATTTTTGCATTTTGAAGGATATGACTGACTTTTTGTTGCATTAGCCATGGTGGAGGATTTTCTTCCACGTTAAGGTATTAGTGGAGACTGAGGACCACAGTCAACCACTTGCTTCTTGTCTCCTCGGGTATCATCATTCCATAGTTTCAGCCCCTGTACCTGACCACCCTGGAGTTTTTGGAGTTCCCACCCAACTTGTTCTAGCTCTACTTGTTACATTATCCATAATATAAAATCCAATAAAACCCTTTATAAGGGCTAGGAATTGGGGGTTCAAAGGGGTTTCCTAGTTTTGTTGATTTATGGAACCTTTCTTAACTTTTTGAACATTAGTTCCAGGTGCCTGGCTGTGCTTTGGCTGCAATAGCTTATTAGTTACTAACCCAGGATTTGGATAGAGTAGGGAAGGGCTAGAACATCTCTGTTTTTTTGCTCTCTTTGTCTTCTCTGTAGATTTACCAGTTAGTTCTCTTCTAATGCCCTGTACACACGGTCGGACATTCCAACGACAAAATCCATCGGATTTTGGTCCAAACTACACAGTCGCACAAAGTTGCCGGAAAATCCGATCGTTCAGAACAAGGTGATGTAAACCACGTACGACTAGACTATAAAGAGGCCAGTAGCCAATAGCTTTCGTCTAGTAATTTATTCTGAGCATGCGTGACACTTTGTTCGTCTGAATTATCTACACACGGTCGGATTTTGTTGTCGGAAAATTTTAGATCCTGCTCTCAAACTTTGTGTGTTGTAAATTCTGATGGAAAAAGTCTGATGGAGCCCACGCACCATCGGATTTTCCGACAACACGATCCGGTCGCACATTTTCTGTTGGAAAGTCCAACCGTGTGTACTGGGCATTATCTTAGTGACCTTTGTCACTGGAACTGAAATTGAGGTGAAATCTGAATTTTTGAGTTGCCACCAGAATAGGAAATGAGGAGATCTTCCAATGGGAAAACCTGCTGCAGTGACAGCATCTTAGAACGAATTTCCTATCACTTTGGAGAGATTTCTTTACACTTCCTATTTTGTGTTCTGAATAGGAAATGAAGAAATATTATCCCCATTAGGACACATGTATATAATAAAAAATACTAGGAGTTTTAAACCTTCTCTGCTCTGTCAAACATGAAAAAAAAAAAAAAATAGAAAAAAAGATAGCCTTTTAAATTGGCTACATGCGTTTTCCAGATCACTTACTCCTAACTAATATAGCCAGGCAACTAGAACTAACATTTTCAGGTCAGCAAAGTCTTGCCCACATGTTCCTCTAATGACAGGTGTACATTGACTGTTTAAAGAGCAGCTGGCAAATAATCGACCTGCTCACTGTAGCCATTGAAGCAATAACTGTTGATGCTGGATATGGCACTTTTTATACTTCCTTATTGAATAAGGTTAATAATAATTTTTACATTTCATAATGTACAATTAAAAAATCAGTAATGGAGAAATGTTACCATGAAATGAAATGGAAAATCTAGGTGGAAAATTATGCTAATTATAACATTATACAAAGCCGGCCACAATTTTATATTGATGTATATTAGTAGTAATTATCTCTCTAAGGGGCCACTGACCCTAATTAATTAGCAAGTAAGCAATTAACTTTGCAAAGTGTAGAAATTATGTTTTGTCAGGAACACATGACCTATGACTGGTCCCTGGCGGCTGCATATGGACAGATCTGATTTATATAATAAAGAGGTTGACTGGTGACATTTATTGGAGGATCATCATTGAAAGGGATAATCCACTTTTAAATTGCTAACACACCATATGGTGCAGTAGTAGGGTTTTGATATGTTCTTCCAGTATATGCGCTAAAAGCACACATGATTAAAACCAAAGTTTCATTCAGCTATAACTGTACCTTACTTTCTGTAACTGTATCTTACTTGCAATGCATTCTTTATGCTCAAAGTTATATTTAAAAGGAACAAGACAGAAATGGATGCTTGTATTCAAATGAGTCTCCTCTCCCACATTGCTGTATTAGTGCAGCCTTACATCTCAGTGAAGGCTGTGTGTTCTGTTATTTACTTGTATTCTCCCCCCTGCCAGAGCAAAGATTTGAGCTCAGTGTCAGGCTGAAAGGCTCACCTGTCTTCTGTCTAAAATCAGGGCGGACACACTCTACAGGCTGCTGGAGATGAGTTGATCGATCGTTTACTAATGCTTTTAGTTTTCATTCTGGTCATCCTAATGGCACCTTTGTTATACAGCATTTTTTGAGTGTCTGTTACCATCCCCGAGCTTATGCAGGGGGTACAATGGCCATAAAGATGAACGGTTTTGCTTTGGCAGGAAGAATAATAAATAATATAAAAATCAAGTAATCCCAGAGGGGCAAGACTGGGCTGTTAGAACAGTTCAGGCGTGAAGATTCTAGAAGTTTCTAACAAAAGCCGATTGGGGACAGGTTTCGTTAAATTGCCTCTTTTCCTAACTTTGCTGACTGCTATACCTGCACGTGTTTTACATTTTGCTGATTGCCAAGAGTGTCCCTAATTTGTGACATTAGATCACATGTCAACTTGATGCATTCTCAGGAGTAAAGCAGTGCATGCAAGGGCACATAAATACACTTTTACCCAATCAAGTAGAACTGTGGCCAGGCTGTAGATATTCAAAAATTTATACAGTATATTCTTAATAAAACAACTCTCACTGACCTCTGTAGCTGCAGGCACTGTGGGGTAATTTATTCATTTTTTATTTTTATTTCAGCAGTTCAGCTCATTCTGCTCTTCCTCTAATTCAGCGGCCTGCCAGCCTTAGAGGAAATGCAGTCTGCTCCCATAATTTGTAATAAAAACATCTTTGCCATTCGGAAGCTGCCATCTAACCACTTTGCATATTAATTTATATATGCTGTAATTCTGTACTTGTCAAATATGCTGCAGAAATCTCCCTCCACTAAGTCTGGCTACAGCCCTTTTAACTATGGGCAGCTGAAGCTGCTGCCTGTTCACTTCCTGGATTTACACAGAGGCACACCTCAAGCTCTGCAGCCCTGCAGCTCTCATTGACCCTCTTATGACTCACCCCCCCCCCTCCCTTCCCTGTAGCTGATGTACAATTGATGGCTCAGTTGATGTCTGGTGTTGGAGAACAAAAGCTGAACCCCCTGGTTCATTTAAAGGGATTATGGATCCTCAGAAATAAATACATAGACTGCCCCCCAGGGTGGGTGATCCTCTTCCCTTCCATCCATCACCTCTACCCCCCTTTTTTTTTCTTTTTTTTTCCCCCTCTCTCTGCCCCATTTTACCCTTAACTCAACCACTTCTTCCTCCTTTGGAAATAGGAAAATGTGAAATGAGCAACAGTTGCTTACCAATGCAATTTCGGATTTAGTTGTCCTGGAATGCTTACTTGCCTTTGCAACTCTTTTATCTTTTTAAGCCCCTGTTCACACCAGTGCGACTTGTCATGCAATTTGACAGGTTCAAACCACATGACAAGTTGCACCTTATTGTCGGCAATGGAACTGTTCGAATTGGTGCGACGCCAACTTTGCAGTGCCACACCACCCTGAAAAAGTAGTCCCTGCACTATTTTTGGTGATTTCAGGTGCGACTTGCATAGACATCTGTGTGCAAAGTCTGAAATCGCACTGTCAGCCAGCTTTGAAAGCGTGCAATTTTAGGAGAAGCCACACGATTTCAAAGTCGTATTCGGTGTGAACCAGGGCTAATGGTACATGTTTGATCTGTACGTTGGCCTGAAATGACATTTGTAACTGTTTACTCTGTTTTGATGGAGTTTGAAAATAATAATACTAACTAAAAAAAAATAGGGCAAGAAGAAGGTAAAAGGAGAGAAAAAAACTATGGAAGTATATATTATTACATGTTGTAAATGAATTATATCTCAATCAAATGCATGAGTACATGTTAAAACCTTCTCAGAATGGCTACAGTATAGGTACAGACTCCCGAGCAGAGATCTCACCAATCGTGTCCCTGAGGGCCCGTTAGCACTATGTGCGGTGACTGCTACATTTTCACACCAGTTCAATGCTGGTCACTGCAAGGACAAATAGAAAACAGTTGTTCACACCACAGCGCTGGTGTGATGTGTAGAGTTATGAGCAACTGTCAGGTAGTTACTCCCCAGCATCTACCAATACTAAACTATTAGATTTAAGGGCATTGACTCTTTAACGTGGCAAGCCAACCCCTGGGCCCCCCTGCACAAAAATAATTCAATATTCCTGCTATAAATAACAGTCGACAAATGCCCATTGTAACAAGCAGCAGTGGAACCTTGCAACATTTTCAAAATTACAGCCGAAAAAAAATGGATAATTGATGGTAATGGCAACTGGATGAATTTTTCACGGCCCTACCTTACTGTATATTTAGGAAAGTGATGCCCTGGTACTATGATTCCATGGAATCAATGATGAGTGACACAGGCTTCAAGGAGTTAATGATACGTGCATTCTGATAACTCCTGGGACATTGGAGACCCCAGAGCCGATATGTACGTTGAAATTCTATTTGCACGGAGGTTACAGTTACAAAGAATGTAAATAGTGTCACCGTTACGCAGAGATTTGATACTAGATCAAGAATGTTAAGTATGAACACTTAACACTCTGACCTTGTTCTGAACTACACTGCTATGGAATACGGTATAACACCTTATCCTTACATGACATTGTATGTCATTTTCAGTATTCTCTTCTTTACATAGATGAAGTATGTCAGCTACCAGATAACGCGTCTAACCTGATATTATATTTTTACATCGCTTCGAGGGAAAATGCGTTTTCTGTAATAAAATCTGGCCTTGCCAAGGCCAACGTTTATTTATAAAGGTCTCTTCTAAAAGTCAGTGAAAATATCATTTCAATCTTACCTCCAAGCACTAAATCTTTTATTGAAATACATAACAAAAAAAACCCAGAAATGATATATATCAATTTTGTGTGCAGCAGATGCCTTTGCTAACCCAGTTGTTGACTTGCAAAAGTAGCAGGGACATCATCAGAGTGCTGTACATGGCCTGTACAGAGAGCAGAGCTGTGGGAGGGGCCCAGCATGTCCACCCAATACAAGCTGCCTGCCGAATACTACAGGAGGGGGCGGATACAAGACCGGTCACCCTGTACAAGGAGAGTGAGTAGCCCTAACTGGTCTTTATTATAGGAGGCAACGTTTCACACACCACAGATCTGGAAGAAATGCACAAAGCACAGCACAATCAAGTAAAAATACACATGACTTTTGTATTTAGACAATATTTGTTGATCCCGGAATTCAACTTTAAGACCTCATGCACACTGGACGTTATAAAGCCACCAGTAGCATTAGTTGTAGAATGCAGCGTTAAAGATGCAAGTTTTTTAGCGTTTATGCAGTAGTGTTTTGTTGCATTTGCATTTTTTTAGCATTTTTAGCAAAACTCTACTCTTCCAAAAGCTTGAGGCTCACAAAACGCTCATTAACGCTGGATATCTGCGTTGTACCTCATTTTTCAGTGTAATGCCCTGTACACATGGTTGACTTTCCGACAGAAAATGTGCAATCGGACTGTGTTTTCCGTTGGAATTTCCGACACATAAAGTTTGAAATCTTGTTCTAAAATCTTTTCCGACAACAAAATCCGATCATTTAAATTCCCATCATGTGTAGACAGTTCCGACACACAAAGTGCCACTCATGCTTAGAATAAATTACGAGATGAAAGCTATTGGCTACTGGCCTCTTTATAGTCCTGTCGTACGTGTTGTACGTCACCTGAATGATCGGATTTTCTGACAACTTTGTGTGACCGTGTGTATGCAACACAAGTTTGGGCCAAAATCCATTGGAAAAAATCTGACTGTTTTTTTTGTCGGAATGTCCGACCGGGCATTAGAGCGTTTTTACAACTGAAAAACTCCTCTTCAAACACAGTAGTTCTGCGGGCCTGAAGATGCCTCTGGGGGAAGATGCCTTTGCCAAAAAACGATAAAAGCCTATGTGTGCATAGACACATATGATAACATGCTGGGGAGTCTAGTGGTTGTAGAAAAAATACGCCTGATGCCCAAAACGCCCAGTGTGCATGAGGCCTAAAGCTTTACTCCAGTCAACCATTTTTTATTTTGAAGACGGGAGAAGAGTTCAAATTTGTGATAGTCCTTGTACACGCGGTCGGACATTCCGGCGGAAAATGTCTGATTGGACCGTGTTGTCGGATAATCCGACCGTGTGTGGGCTCCATCGGACTTTTTCCGTCGGAATGTCCAACCAACAAAGTTTGAGAGCTGGATATAAAAATTTTCTGACAACATGATCCAATCGGACTTTGTCCGATCATTTGTAGAGAATTCCGATCGGACAAAGTGCCACGCATGCTCAGATCAAATTCCTAGACCAAAGCTTTTGGCTACTAGTCTGAACGTAGTCCCATCATAACTAAATAACGTCATCACGTTACAAACGATCGGATTTTCCAACAACTTTGTCAGACTGTGTGTATGCAACACCAGTTTCGGACAAAATCCGTCCGACAAAATCAGACGGATTTTGTTGTCGTTTCATTATTGTGTGTGACCCCAATAGAGAGGTTCTCTTATATTTACTGCCATTATGACACTCATATAAGACACAAAGGTATGGTCATCACCAGGACAAGATGGCATGGACAACAATAAAAAAAAATTGAGACAATCTAGCTATTCCTCACTTTGCTTAAATTGTGTTTTTGCCTATGTCTATGTTGGAGAGATTTAATATTACTTTCAGTCCTGACATAAAACCTTCACTTCCTAAGCACTAGAAATCTGTCAGTGGCTCTGGTCTTCTTACACCCACCCACCCTAGTATGTACTTAGAAAACAGGATTAGCATATTACAGATTTTCCTCTTTCTGTATGTCACAGGGTTACTAGTGGTAGGCAAGCGTAAGAAGACAGGAGGCTGAGAAATAAACCAGTATTTATGCTGCTTATAGCACTGTTCAAAGCTGTTCATGCTGGACTATTTGGTCAGTTGTTGGCCAGAGTCAATCATTTGGAAACCATCAGAATAAATTTTCCAGTGCATGGAAATCATTTCTCTGACTATTTTGATAAGGCATAGAAACTATGCTCATACTTAACAATGCATTCTATATAGGTTGAGCATGGCTATTCTGTAATCCTTGAGATACCATCGGTGGTTATTTTACACCTCCTTTCATTGTTCAGCTTCATGCAGTTGTCGGAGGAGGCATTTGCTCTCATAGTCCACCTGTTGAGGCCAGTCAGCCTTGTGGGAAACCACACATCAGCTACTTTATTAGTCAGTCCTAGCAGCAGTTTACGCCAAGAATTAAGTAACAATAGATACAAACGAATAATAAAGGGGGCTTTTAATCTGGACAATAAAAATAAGGAATCTTACATGGTATCTGCACAGGGCATATAGCTGAATTGATGTGCATTGTGTGTAATAGCTAGAACCCACACAAACAGATGGAGGTTTTTTTTTTATGCCATGTCCATTTCGGCTTCATTTGGTGCTCTTTATTAAATTTTTATATGCATCCCCAATGAAGCTCTTTATGTATGAGTGAAAAATGTTGGGTTTTGTTTTTGTCAGTCCTTTTTTTAATTAATTATGGGCACGTGGTTATTAGGAAGGGTGACTGGGGACTCCTTGATACCAGTTTTTGGTGGCTTGTTTATCAGTACCATGAAGAGACCTGATGGAGGGGACACAGTGAGCTCAGGGAGAATACATATGGACCACTGTGTTTCATCCTTTATAGATACTGCCATCAGTAATATTATTTGTTTTAGGCGGAGTGCCTTTTTCTGCAGGAATGGTATGGTTACATTTAGGTGGTGGAGATTTTCTGTAAAGCTCCTCTCCTCCCTTTTATTTCCTGCAGAATATTAAGGTATTATGTGTCTCCACCCATTGTCTTCACATATTCTCCCTTTGCGGTAGCAATTAGGATCTAACTGCAAACAGAGATTTGTATTATCTGTATAGTTACATTTTGTTTATATATACCATCAATATCAACCAATATTTTTTTTGGATGTGGCAGTTATCTCCAGCACCTCCATATATGAAAAAGCATACAGTATTTCATTATGCAGTTTAATAAAATCCCAATAAAGGTTATATTTTACTTTAGGGGGTATCGGTGTGTGGGTTAACACACCCTTGTCCCGTTGAAAGCAGAGGAAGGTTTGAGACAGATATCATCTACTAACATGGCTAAAATGAATATAACTTTTTTTTTTTTTTTGCAAATTGTGCATATAGAAAATAAAATACAGGCTGGGATTAATAGAAATAATGAGATATTTGCAGCTTTCAGGACACCTCGCATATGCTATGAATTGGGCTACCAACAGTTATCGTACGGACAGTCCTTTACCTAGACATTCAGATTAACAGAGGCAGCTTATTCTGAAAGTAACCAATTGAGGTGCCCACAAAGCTTTCAACCCAGCCAAAACAGGAGAGGGCAGTCTTATGCTTGTGAAAGGAATATGTTGGTGGTTCAGTATTTGAAAAAAAGTTTGGTTTTAGAGTGTAGGGAAAAATCGGAGATGCACAATGATGTGCCTCTAGTTGGGCAACTATCAAACCCAAAAAGGCCTCAAATGGACACCACAGAAGAAATCCAGTGTAGAAGAAGTAGAAGTACAACAGCAATAGTTTTGGAGTACAACAATATTTTATTTCAAGATAAGAATCCAAAACATTTCAGTGGCTGTAAAGTGCTCCCATTAGGACTCAACGTGCTAATTGAAATGAGACGATGGGCACTAGTGGATTAGTAAATTCAGAGGCAAAATTGAAAATGAAATAAAATACTTGTGTAGCGCTCCTGCTTCTTTTACACTTGCTAGTTTTATATTTGTGGACACCCTAAGCTGTTTCTCTTGAAAGGGCACAGTGTGGATGGAGCCAGAAAGTATCTTAAGCCAGTGTCTAGATGTTTGAGGAAAGAAGGTAGAGGCATAGCTCCATGACCAGGCTCTCCGAGTGACAGAGTACTGTAACATTGTGCTCTATGCATATGATTGTCTCTTGCTGCCGCCTATTGATTGAACAGTTAAAGAAGAACTTTAGTTACCAATCTAAGTTCCCCTCTTATGGCAGCTGACCATTACAAATTCCCAGCGTGCAATGTCATTTTCCCTGTAAATCTGCCAGAGGCACATTTGTAGGGCAGCCATTCACTGGGGTTGGTTTAGTAAAAGTGGTGAGTGCAAAATCTGGCGCATCTCTATATAGAAACCAATCTTTTTTTTGTCAAAGCCTAATCAAACTTCAGTTTTATTAAATCAACCCTATATGTTATTCCTGACTTCTATTCTTAGAGATGCCATATTTAGCTGATCACTCAGCTGCAAAAAATGGGCATAATAGGTGTCTCCATACTGCACGTGTACAGGATTTTCCAATTACAGAAATAAATCCGAAATAGGGTTCCAAGATGACGCTGTTGTTGACATGTTGGGGATTTAATGGTCTGCAGGAGGACATTTCAAATTGGGTGTCTATCCTCTTTTATTTATATATATATATATATATATATATATATATATATATATATATATATATCCACTGCTATGTCAGTAAATAGAACCTGTTTTCACTCCTCTAGGGCATAGGAAAGAAAGAAGGGCCAAGGAAGTGGTAAGTGCTATTAGCAGGTCACAAGAAGTACAGTACGTTTAGCCCAGTGATTCTCAACCAGGGTTTCTCCAGAGGTTGCTAGAGGTTCCTTCAGCATTGGGCAATTTCTGCCTCTCAGATAAGTTTCCGCTGACACCACTGATCTTTTTAACTGTCTGTAAGGAGGTAATTCTTCTCAATGACCACAAATGTAAGGATCATTCTTCCCACTGACCATCACATTAATGTATCATGAGTTTTAGATTTCTAATTTTTAGCAGGGGTTCCCCCGAGACTGGAGAACTATTTCAAGGGTGGTTCTGTGTTGAAATGGTTGAGAATGGCTGGGCTAGCCAGTGTGCAGCAAGTACACAAAGCCTGGTACAAAATATATGTTATAAGCATGTAGTGCCTTGTGCCCTTTGACACTTGTGCGACTTTTCCTGCGACTTTGGGCATCAGAGTCGCATGACAAGTCATACCCCATGATTCCCAATGATAGCCATTAATATCTGTGTGACTCGAAGTCGGACCAATTTCAAAGTAGTTTCTGTACTACTTTGGTCTGACTTTAATGCAAGTTGAGGTTCATAGACCTCAAGATTACACAGGCATTCCCTGAAGATGCAGCAAAATCGCGGTAAAATTGTGTGACTTTCAGGTCGCGACAGTGTGACAGGGGCCTGACTCTAACTTTATACTAGACATGTGCAGTGTAAAATATTTCTTTTCGGAATTTAGTTTTCGTCCGAAAAAATTAATTTATTTAGTTACTCCCGAAATTCGTTTTTATTTATTTAGTTTTTCGTTCAAAAATTGTATTCGTCCGAAAATCCACATGAATTACGTTTGAATCTGTCTTTGAAGGCTTATGGTGTCTGTCGAATGTATAAAGAAGATTCGACAGAGCTAGTATATAGCATACTTCGTGTGAACTTTAGAACCCTATTAAAGTCTATGGGACTCCAACGATCAAAATCTAAAGTGCTAATTTTAAAGGCTAATATACAACTTACTGTCCTAAAAAGTATTTGGGGACCCAGGTCCTGCCCCAGGGGACATGTATCAATGCAAAAAAAGTTTTAAAAACGGCCGTTTTTTCAGGAGCAGTGATTTTAATAATGATTAAAGTGAAACAATAAAATTGTAATATTCCTTTAAATTTCGTAGGGGGGGGGGTGTCTATAGTATGCCTGTGAAGGGGCGCATGTTTCTGGTGCTTAGAACTGTCCCTGCACAAAGTGTCATTAATGCAGGAAAAAAAGTCCTTTAAAATCACTCGCAGCTATTATGAATTGTCGGCTCCGTAATACAGAGAACACTCATTGAAAGTCATTGATAAAATAAACAAAATAAATAAATAAATAAAAAAGCGTGGGGGTCCCCCAAATTCAATTACCAGGCCCTTCAGGTCTGGTATGGATATTAAGGGGAACCCTGCGTCAAATTTAAAAACAAAATTGACGTGGGGTTCCCCCTAAATATCAATACCAGACCCTTCAGGTCTGGTATGGATATTAAGGGGATCCCCGCGTCAAATTTAAAAAAAAATTGACGTGGGGTCCCCCTAAAAATCCATACTAGACCCTTTATCCGAGCACGCAACCTGGCAGGCCGCAAGAAAAGAGGGGGGACGAGAGAGCAGCCCCCCCTCCCTCCTGAACCGTACCAGGCCACATGCCCTCAACATTGGGAGGATGCTTTGGGGGTCTGTGACCCCTCAAAGCACCTTGTCCCCATGTTGATGCGGAAAAGGGCCTCATCCCCACAACCCTGGCCGGTGGTTGTGGGGGTCTGCGGGCGGGGGGGCTTATCAGAATCTGGAACCCCCCTTTAACAAGGGGACCGCCAGATCCCGGCCCCCCTGTTTGAAATGGTAAGTGGGTACAAAAGTACCCCTACCATTTCACAAAGAAAGTGTAAAAAATAGTTAAATAAGACAAACACACTTTTGAAAAATTCCTTTATTAAAAAAAAAAAAAAAAAAAAAAAGATTCCAGTGGTGGTAATCCACTCTTGCTATCCAGCGATGGACGATCATCTCTCTGGGGTCCAGCGATGGCTGATCTGAATCAGCGCAGCGAATCCATCCATCTTCTGTCTCCACAGAGGAGACACTGTGGGGATTCCGGCGGCGTTTGTTATATCCGGAGGGCGGGGCCACCCGTCACCTGACCCCGCCCCCCTCTGACGCAAGGGGAAACCCGGGCTTCCCCGTGACCTATGGATGACCCTGCCCCCCTCTGATGTAACGGAAACCTGCCTGTGTTACATCAGAGGGGTGCGGGGTCACCCATACGTCACGGGGAAGCCTGGATTTCCCCTTGCGTCAGAGGGGGGCGGGGTCTGGTGACGGGTGGCCCTGCCCTCCGCATATAACAAACGTCAGGCTGCCGGAATCCCCGCAGTGTCTCCTCTGTGGAGACAGAAGATGGATGGATTCGCTGCGCTGATTCAGATCAGCCATCGCTGGACCCATCCGTCGCTGGATAGCAAGAGTGGATTACCACCGCTGGAATCTTTTTTTTTTCTTTTTAAAAAAGGAATTTTTCAAAAGTGTGTTTGTCTTATTTAACTATTTTTTACACTTTTTTGTGAAATGGTAGGGGTACTTTTGTACCCCCTTACCATTTCAAACAAGGGGGGGGCGGGATCTGGCGGTCCCCTTGTTAAAGGGGGCTTCCAGATTCTGATAAGCCCCCCGCCCGCAGACCCCCACAACCACCGGCCATGGTTGTGGGGATGAGGCCCTTCTCCACATCAACATGGGGACAAGGTGCTTTGAGGGGTCACAGACCCCCAAAGCATCCTCCCAATGTTGAGGGCATGTGGCCTGGTACGGTTCAGGAGGGAGGGGGGGCGCTCTCTCGTCCCCCCTCTTTTCCTGCGGCCTGCCAGGTTGCGTGGTAGGATAAAGGGTCTGGTATGGGTCTGGTACGTCAACTTTTTTTTTAAATTTGACGCAGGGTTCCCCTTAATATCCATACCAGACCTGAAGGGCCTGGCAATTGAATTTGGGGGACCCCCACGCTTTTTTTAAAAAAAAATTTTATTTTTTTTTATCAATTACTTTCAATGAGTGTTCTCTGTATTACGGAGCCGACATTTCATAATAGCTGCGAGTGATTTTAAAGGACTTTTTTTCCTGCATAAATGACACTTTGTGCAGGGACAGTTGTAAGCACCAGAAACATGCGCCCCTTCACAGGCATACTATAGACACCCCCCCCCCCCCCCCGTACGAAATTTAAAGGAATATTACACTTTTATTGTTTCACTTTAATCATTATTAAAATCACTGCTCCCGAAAAAACGGCAGTTTTTAACCACTTGAGACCCGCGCTATAGCCGAATGACGGCTACAGCGTGGATCTCCTTTGCCTATTGACGTCGTCCTGTGCATGAGCGGCTTGCGCGCCCCCTGAGGGGCGCGCACGCTCTGTGATCGGCGAGTCTATGAGACTCGCCTGATCACGATCCGAGCAAGGGGTCGATCCCGACCCCTTATCACGTGATCAGCTGTCAGCCAATGACAGGTGATCATGTGATACAACGGAGCCGGTAATCGGCTATTATTCCTCCTCGCGCTGACAGCGCGAGGAGAAAAAAAAAGAGCCGATCCCCGGCGGCCATGATCGGGACATCAGTCCCAATCACGGCCAGCCCTGCCAGTGCCCGCCTGCCCCCTGCCAGTGCCACATCAATAAAAAATGTGTCCCCCCCGTCAGTGCCACCCAGCAGTGCCTACAGTGCCACCCAGCAGTGACACCTAGCAGTGCCCACAGTGCCACCCAGCAGTGCCCACAATCTGCCTCAACAAAGGTGCTGCACCCCAGTGCCACATATCTGTGCCCATCAGTGTCATCTACCAGTGCCCAGCAGTGCCCAGCAGTGCCGCCCATCGGTGCCCAGCAGTGCCACCTATCAGAGCCACCTATCAGTGCCACCTATCAGTGCCCATCAGTCCCATCTATCAGTGGTACCTATCAGTGCCCCTTAGTGCCACCTATCCGTGCCACCCATCTGTGCCACCCATCCGTGCCATCTTATCTGTGCCCATCTTTGCCCATCAGTGCCGCCTTATCTGTGCCCATCGGTGCTGCCTGATCTGTGCCTATTAGTGCCGCCTTAACTATGCCTATCAGTGCCCACCAGTGCAGCCTATCAGTGCCCACCAATGCAGCCTATCAGTGCCCACCAGTGCAGCCTATCATTGCTCACCAGTGCAGCCTATCAGTGCCGCCTCATCAGCGCACTTCAATGAAGGAGAAAAATGACCTGTTTGCAAAATTTTATAACAAACTATTAAACATGATTTTTTTTTTTTGCATCTTTTTTTGTTTGTTTAGCAAAAAATAAAACTCCCAGCTGTAATTAAATACCACCAAAAAGAAAGCTCTATTTGTGGGAAAAAAATGATAAAAATTTCATTTGGGTACAGTGTTGTATGCCCACGCAATTGTCATTCAAAGTGCATCAGTGCTGAAAGCTGAAAATTGGTCTGGGCATGAGGGGGGTTTAAGTGCCCAGTAAGCAAGTGGTTAAAACTTTTTTTGCATTGATACATGTCCCCTGGGGCAGGACCCGGGTCCCCAAACACTTTTTAGGACAGCGACTTGCAGAATCTTTTCTCTCTGTCAAATCTTTTTTCTCTGTCGAATATTTTCTCTATATAAGACTAATAGAGTTAAGGTTAGGGCCGGTTCACACAGCGAGGCGCGGCGAGGCGTCTCCGACTTACCTCGCCGCGACCTGCGGGGAGCTCAGCGGCGACTTGCAGAGGACTTCTGTATAGAAGTCAATGCAAGTCGCCCCCGAAGTCGCCCCGAAGTAGTACAGGAACCTTTTTTCTGAGTCGGAGCGACTCGAGTCGCTCCTCTCAGAACGGTTCCATAGTACTGAATGGGGGCGACTTGCGGGAGCGAGGCGAGGCGAGCCGTGTCGCCTCGCCTCGCCTCGCTGTGTGAACCGGCCCTTAGGCACATTCGACCACAGGTTCTATAGACACTCCTATTCTATATCGAACTGTTGTAACAACGAAAACAAAAATAAAGCATTTATTTATGTCGGATCTTTCATTTTTCGGATTCTGTGCTTTCGTTATCGTTTATCAAAACGAAAACGAAAATAGCTGAAATTCGGACGAAAATGCATTCGGATGAAAACAAATGCACATGTCTACTTTATACAGTGTTGCAGAAAAGTCTAGAAGAGCCAAGGCTACAGCAACAGTTGGGTCTTGTGTGTAATCCATCATATATCTTCTTACAGCATGTTTGATCATTTTGCCAGATTTTTGAAAATGGAAATTCAACATATTAGCATGAATGTTTTAAAGGGTGTTACATGTTTATTTTTTACCATTTTAAATGTATTCAAAAATCTTTGTTTTTCAAATAAACATGTCAATAGATTTCCATCAAGGGACACAAAGAAAATATATTGAAAAGCTTGCATCCTCAGAACCCTAAACCTGCAATTTATCCAAAAAAGGTTTAGTGAATAAAGTGAAGCCGTGAACACTTTAATCATTAGGTAGAAGCAAACTGCTAATTAAACAGATGAAATAAATATATGGGAAAGGTTTTACCTGCCAAAGGATTTGACACCTTAGGCCGCGTACACACGGGTGGATTGTCTGTCCAACTTAGTCCGCTGAACCGTGTTTCAGCGGACAATCCGCTCGTGTGTGGGCTTCAGCGGACTTTTTCAGCGGACTTTCTGACGAACAAAGTCTTACGTAATTTCCGAAATTTTGTCCGTCCAAACTTGGTTTCAGCGGACAGTCCGCTCGTGTGTAGGCAAGTTGGACGAACTAAGTATGGCGCATGCTCAGAAAGGATTTACACGGTCGAAGGTTGCATTGCAGTGTATAGGACGTCGTTTTTCTAGTCCCGTTGTACGTGCTGTACACGTCATCGCGCACGCTTTCAGCGGACTGTCTGCTCATCGTGTGTGGTCAAGTCCGTTCATGCAAATTTTGAACGGACTGTCTGTCGGATTGTCTGACGAACTTAGTTGGGCAGACAATCCGCCCGTGTGTACGCGGCCTAATTTTTCCTTTTTTGTCGTTCAGTAACATTAAAGCTGGCCATACACAGACTGAATGAAAAAAATCTTGCTTCTTTTGCCTCACCAGTCTGAGCTTTGCTGTATATGAACTAAATACCAGGTCATATTCAGGTGCTTACGCTGCATGTATTTAAAAAAATATATTAAATTATGTATTAATGAATTCAAAGCATTGGTTTGTAAATTTTATAGCTACTTAAAGTTCAGCTTTAAAGGGGTTGTAAAGGCAGAAGGTTTTTTTATCTTAATGCATTATGCATTAAGATAAAAAGCCTACTGTGTGGAGCAGCTCCCCTCATCCCCCTAACACTTACCTGAGGTCCCTTTCTGTCCAGCAATGTTCACGAGTGTCTCAGCCATCCGAGATTCTTATTACTGATTGGCTGAGGCACAGCAGTGGCGCCATTGGCTCCCACTGCTGTCAGTCAAAGTCAGCTATCCAATCAGGAGCCACAAGTACACAACAGGGGCAGGGCTGGATCGGGCTCCTTGTCTGAATGGACACAGGGAGCTGTGACTCAGCTCGGGTGTCCCCATAGCAACCTGCTTGCTGTGGGGGCACTGAACAGGAAGGAGGGGCCAGAAGCACAGAAGAGGGACCTGAGAAGAGGAGGATCGGGCCGCTCTGTGCAAATTCGCTGCAACAGGTCAGGTATATAAAATGTTTGTTATTTTTATAGGAAGAAAAATTTGACTTTACAATCACTTTAAAGGCATAGTTTATTTTTTACCCCCCCCCCCCCCTCAAAAAAAGCAAGATCTTTTTCTGATTGAAACCCCTGCACATGCACATTCTCTTCCCTGATGCAGTAGCTCTGAGTTCAGCATTTGAAAGCTCGCTCCTGTGAAGGTGAATGGTAACAGCTGGGCCTCAACGTCCTTAGCAAACATCATGGGAGTTTTCCAGCAAGGCTTCATGAGGCAAGGCTTGTTTTTATCTATCAATGCCCAATACCTGCATAGGCAGTTTTTGGTAAAGGTGAACTAACCATTTAATTTCCCCCTGCACATGATCGGCCATTCAAAGCAAAAAAATGCTTAAGCGGTTTTAAACTTCACTTTGTGATTTTTACCTACAGGTAAGCCTATATTAAGGCTTACCTGTAGGTAAAATGAATATCTCCTAAACCTGCACGGTTTAGGAGATATTCACCCTGCATGTAGCCGCTGACATCATCGGCGCATGCACTCTGAAGGTCCGGCTTACCGTGCGAGTGACATCATTGCGGCTCTAGCCCTTCAGAGCACCGGAGCCCGCAATCCCGAATGAAAGGACGGGAGAAAATAGCCTCTTAGCAGTGACCGGGCGCCACTGAGAGTGCTTTATTCTATGCCTTGCATACTAGCATATTATGCCTTTATATTGCAGGGGTTCTTTTTCCCTAGGTTTACAACCGCTTTAACTAAACTAAGTGAACATTCACTTTGCTATGTGAACGTTTTTTTGTTTTTTTTTACTCCTTTATTAAATGATTATCTAATAAATATAAAGAAAAAAGATGAATTCCCTTGAAAAGCTTAAACATTTACGATGATTAGATAATGGTCATCCTTTGCCTGTTCGTCTTTATGAAAACCGCGATACGCACTGAACTCCCCACTTGCCTTCCAGCTGGGTTGCTCACCGATGTTATTAATTGAGGCATCCAACTGTGCTATCACAGCCAACTGCATTGTAATTAATTTGCTCTAGAAGAAGGATCAAGGTGAAGTATTTTAAGATAATTGCGTGAAGGCTGTAGTGACCACAAATTAAATTGATTTATACTGTATAATGTGAATTCTCAAGCACCGTTACCTAACCACTCCGCGGGTTAGTTCATAATTTTCCTGGACACAAACTGATATTACAGTAGACTCCTGCTGACCGTCTAGTCTTTATAGTGAAATGTCCCAGATTTTACTGGTAGGTAACTAGGCAGAAGATATTTAGGAGCCATTCATAATTTTAAAGAGATTCTGCCGCAGATTATAAAATGAAAGAAAAAAACTGCTAAAAGAGACAAAGATAGCAAAATCTTCAGCATCGGACACTTCTGGGTATGTCAGATGCATGCGTTCTCCATTGCGCGCTGTAGTGGGTGTGGTTCCAGCAGGCGTGGATGCAGGCATTATACACATCCAGAACGTATTCATGCTAAAGATTCTGTTGGCGGTTTTGCTCATCAAGAGAACAAAAAGTGCAGGACCAATTGATGGCATAGCTAGGCATAAATGGTCTTTTGCAGTCTTTTTTTTTTTTTAAATACCGTATATACTCGAGTATAAGCCGAGATTTTCAGCCTCTTTTTTGAGGCTGAAAGTGCCCCCCTCGGCTTATACTCGAGTCATCGCTGTCTGCCCGCTCGATCAGCGTGTCGAGCAGACAGACAGCGGCCATTCTATAATTCAAAAGCCGCGCCTCCGGCGCCGCCTTCGCCTGTGATAGGCGGAACACTGAATTTCCCAGCAGCCTGTGTTCCGCCTATCACGGACATCGTATCATCCTCGTACTACGGACGAGGATGATACGATGTCCGTGATAGGCGGAACACAGGCTGCTGGGAAATTCAGTGTTCCGCCTATCACAGGCGAAGGCGGAGGCGCGGCTTTTGAATTTTACAATGGCCGCCGAGGCGCCGACGAAGAGGGCACGGGACGGAGGCAAGGCACGGCACGGGACGGGACGGAGGCAAGGCAAGGCACGACACGGGACGGAGGCAAGGCACGGCACGGGACGGAGGCAAGGAGGCAAGGCACGGGACGGAGGCTCGGGACAAAGGCTCGGGACACAGGTAGGCTGGACACACACACACACACACACACACACACACACACACACACACACACACACACACACACACACACGGATGGAGACACACACACACAGGGATGGATGGATACACACACACACAGGGATGGATGGATGGATGGAGACACACACACACAGGGATGGATGGATGGATGGATGGAGACACACACACACAGGGATGGATGGATGGATGGACACACACACACACAGGGATGGATGGACGGACACACAGGGATGGACGGACACACAGGGATGGACGGACACACAGGGATGGACGGACACACACACAGGGATGGACAGGCATGTCTCACCCTCGGCTTATACACGAGTCAATAAGTTTGCCAGTTTTTTTGGGGGTAAATTGGGGGCCTCGGCTTATATTCGGGTCGGCCTATACTCGAGTATATACGGTAGCTTGATAAGCCTTTCTTTACCTGCTACAGTGGACTGAATTTATTATTTTTTTATTCATCTGCAGACTTATTATTAAAACAGTGCACTAAGGCCTCATGTAAACTGCCTCATGATAAACGAACGTTCAGAGTCAGTTGGATGCTTTTTTCAGCTGCCCTCAACTCATCCAATGTTATCTTATGTGTGCATGTACACAGGTTCGTTTAATGGCGTTTTCAGGCAGCTGCGTTTAGAGGCTTTTCTTTGAAGGCAAAAAAATGAGTTCAGATGCCGAAGTTTCTGGCGTTTCCGATTCCAAACGCACCTAAACGCAGCTAAATGCGGTACCGGCGTTTAGAAGCGTTTTTAAAGGTGTCCTATTTTTTTTACATTACTTAAAAATAATAGCAAATGAAAAATGAAAAAAATATTTAAAAAATTTGTCAAAGGTGGCAATGGACATTAAAATGAAAAAGAAGGTGAAAGGTGGCAACAGACATGCGAGTAAAATTAAAAAAAAATATCAGGGAAACTACGCAGCTGTACATACATGTTGGAAAAATATCCTACAGACATGCACAGCGCAATCAATGGATGAGTCCGGTAGTGACGAACTCTGGTCCTCGCACACAATTTCCGACATCTTTCCAGCCTCATCAACAGCAACTTCAGGAGCATTTTTTTACATATGCTCATCCATAGTAAAAGCACCGAAATTGAGGTAGATACAAGTACATTGCTGCTCTCTCAGCGGCTGCTACTCACTCTGGTCTCACAGAATGGCCAAAATAGTTAAGTAATACAGTTTTTTTTATACTTTGGTGCAAAACATTGCACATGGCCTTGTGAGGCATTTTGGCTCCACAGCATTGAGGACTTACCATACCTGCTTCCATCTGTGTCAGCCCAATACTAGGACTATGCAAGCTGGTTTGTTTGGATGGCTTTTAAAGATACAGACCCAGTTGAGGGACAGACATAGGACCTACCTATCCCTGGCCCCTTGTGGGTATTGGCGGGAACCCTGAGACAGCTTTCTTGTTTGGACGGCTTCCATTCCTGTATCAGCATACCATCATATGCCATTCATGCTCCTAACTGCACCTAATATAGCAATCTGTGACTTACCTGTACCCTTTGAGGAATTTGATAGTGCTCTTTTTTTTTGCATATTGTTGCACCCCTAAGGAAACATTTAATGTGAAACATGTTGGGACAAAGCACTGCAGTAACCCTTTCCACTTACCCCGTGTCTGGTTGAATATACTGTATTCTTAATATCTAATATTATGTTAGTAAAAGGAAGGGGATGCTTTAATATCATGGGGCTGGCGTTTGTCTATATGGTTTTCTGATTTCATGTTTTTACGGGGGTTTGTCAACCCAAATTCCTTTTAACGAATTTTCTAATAAATGTGATTCTTTTTTAACAATGTCGTTGGCTGTATTACTCTGATAGAAGATTTCAACATCTTTAAAGTCCCATTTTGTTTGGATACTCTTTCTATAAATTTTGTCTGGGCATTTAGGCTTTAAAACAAACTATTGGAGAATGTTCTCTCACTTCTGCAAAGGTTTTGTACCTTTTAACCTATCACTTTAACCTTCATTCACCTAGGGCAGTGATGGCGAACCTTGGCACCCCAGATGTTTTGGAACTACATTTCCCATGATGCTTCTGCACTTTGCAGTATAGTGGAGCATCATGGGAAATGTAGTTCCAAAACATCTGGGGTGCCAAGGTTCGCCATCACTGACCTAGGGGAAAAGGACACAGGTCACCCCAGCTGCCTCCTGGGTGATGTCTACATCACATATCCTGGGACTAATGTTTTTGCTGTGGCTCGCATGCGTGGCAAGAAATTCTGCACATGCCCACATGCCTCTTTCTGCCAGGTATTGCAGCTGATGGAGACTCGGCAGCACGTCTGCTTGTGGCAATTTCCATGCATTTACACACATTGCTCATGTCATGCAAGGCAGACGATACAATTAACCAGCGACACAAGCACACAAGAACCCCCATGCATGCGCTGATGTGCTGCAGGTCTTTGCTTCTGGTCATGAAAGGATTAACATTAATAAACTGAGCAGAAAAATAATAATAGGGAGATCAGTTCTCAACCTAACATTTTTCAAAGCACAACAACATGGGTGTCTCTTCTTTTTAATGCATTGTGGGAAGTGGGGGAGGCACATCATTGTATTTCATAATGCGAACAGAATAGGAGTTTTCAGACAAAAAGTGTTTGGATGCCTGAATATTGCACCTATATAAGCTTGTTGAATATCATATTCCAAACCATGGGCATTAATATGGAGTTGGTCCCCTCTGCCGGAATGTTTTTGCCAAGATTTTGGAATGTGCATGTGTCATTCAGACAAAAGAACATTTGTAAGATGAAGTTCTGAGGTTGGATAGTTACATAGTCAGTAAGGTTGAATAAAGACACCAGTCCATCCTGAGAGAGTGTGGGTGCGTATCTACAATTATCCCTAATTTATTTAAGGTACCCATATAGCACCTTCAGTTTACGCAGCGCTCCACACGTACATTGCTCCCTACCCTCAAGGAGCCCACAATCCAAGGTCCCCAACTCACATTCATATACTAGGGCCAATTTTGGACAGAAGCCAATTAACCTACCAGCATGTCTTTGGAGTGAGGGGGGGAAACCGGAGTACCTTCAGAGGAAACCCACGCAGGCACAGGGAGAACATGCAAACTCCAGGCAGGTAGTGTCATGGTCATGATTCAAACCAGCGACCCTTCTTACTGCTAGGTGAGAGTGCTACCCATTACACCACTGTGCGACCCTCACCACTGTGCTGCGATGAGAAGATCTGGCTTGCAATCTGCATTTAAATTGATCCCAAACGTGTTCAGTAGGGTTGAGGTCAAGTCTCTTTGTAGGCCACTCATGTTGCGCCCCACCAAACCCATCAAACCATGTCTTTATGAAGCTGGCTTTATGTACAGGATCATGATCAATCTGAAACAGTAAAGGGCCTTCCAAATTGTTGCCACACATTTGGGAGTGTACAATTGTCTAAAATATCTTTGTATCTACAGTACATAGATAGGTGTCATGGTCCACAAACATTTGGCCATATAGTGGATATACTTACAGTATGTGCCTGCTACATCCCAGTGATGTTACTTTAAATAGCATAGCTTGGTGACAGCTTAGTTTAAGCTGATCATGTTCACATGTATATCCAACAATAAAAATGTTGAAGTGACTATGGATTCAATGTAATCTCAGGAAATACTGTTATAATGTATCATGGTGGCATAGGTTCATGACAAGTTCACAGTGTTAAATGCTCATACCTGACATATTTGATCTAGTATCAGATTATCAGTGTTGCTTGCACACGGGATTTGTAACCATTAGATGGAAAGTATATTTATGGCTGTGAAGCTGGTAAAAGCCTGACAATAGATAGACGGTATGCATTGAGAAAAGGGGAATCATGTTTTATTTTTGTGCAGTCAATTGCAACATGCAAAACATGATTTTTATTTATAGATGTAAAGGCTAACTCCACCTTAAAGGGGTTGTAAAGGTAAAAGTTTTTTCACCTTAATGCATTCTATGCATTAAGGTGAAAAAACATCTGACAGTGCCTGCGCCCCGAGCCCCCCCGTTTTACTTACCTCACCCCTCGAAAGTCTCGCGCTCGTCCCTGACGTCCTTTCCACCGTTCAGCCTGGCCGCTGATTGGCTGGAGTGGATGGATGGAAAGCAGCGCAGCCATTGACTCGCGCTGTTGTCAATCACATCCACTGACGCGGAGCGCCGGGGGGCGGGGCCGTGTGATACAGCAAGCAGCTATAGCCGCCGGCTGTATCACGGGAGCACGCCCGCAGATGCTTCTCACCATGCGAGGGAGCTCGCATGAACGTGAGAAGCATCTGCGGGAGGAAGCCGAGACAGCCACCGAGGGACCCCAGAAGAGCAGATTCGGGGCCACTCTGTGCAAAACGAGCTGCACAGTGGAGGTAAGTATAACATGTTTGTTATTTAAAAAAAAAAATAAAATCACTTTACAATCCCTTTAAGACCATGTTACACCCCTATTTAGGGATGACGCTGTGCTGGGGTTCTCCCCCACAGCTGCTGTCAGATTGGAAATTGGTATGGCTGTTTGGCTTCTGCCTGCACATCTGCGTCAAAGCGTTTGTTACCCCAACACTTCATATTCCTGATATGTGCCTGCTGTATGTACCATGTACTTGTATGAAAAAGTATCCTGTTCTCTTTTTCATGCTTCTTTTGTGTGGGCAGGGGCAGTTTGTACGATCTCCAGCCTCCTGTCTCTACATCACAGGAAGCCTGAGATTACGAACGCTGCTCCGGACCTCAGTGATTCAAAGGCTCCCGTTTTTACCGTTTGTTCGTGAATCCTTATTCTGCTTTTTCAGAGAACAAAACATACTATACTCTTGTCTCTAGAGATGGGAGATTATCTGCAGGTGCACGCCATGGCACCCCAAATATGTTGATCAGGCATACAGGGGTGACACGAGCGCACATCCTCTAAATCTGCTAAACCGATAATGTCTTTGCAGGGTGAACACATCCCCACGATGATCACAGGGGTCCTTAGCTGGCGGACATATCACCACTCTGCAAACACGTCTCTACATCCCCAAGGAGCTTTCCACTACCAAACGGATCTCAACCAGCGTCAGTCTGCGCCAGTCGGCTCTTTAGAGCCGGCTGCGGGAGTACCAACACTGGGAGACACTATGACAATACATATTGAAATACATCTTCATAAAATTTCCACAACAATATCTATACAAAAATGTTTTGCCTTTCATTTCTATTTTAAATGCAATAGGTTGTTTTACAAGGTGATCATTTACAATCACTTTAATTCACAGTGATGTGTAAATGAATGAACTACAAGTCCCATCAACCACTGCGGCATCACTAGTCTATTGACACTTCCTCAAGGCATACAGTACGGACAATGGACATGTCCCTGGTTACAAAGACCACAGAGTTCGAATAAACAGAAAATTATTGGCTCTATTTTTTCTAAATGTTGTCCTTTCAATAAAAACAATTGAGATTGGGTAGAAAGTTTAGTGCAGCATAACACCATTGGCAGTAAAATAGTTCCTTTTGTGTGGAGATGTACACATCAGACCAACCAAACCCTCCAAATAAGAGTCATTTGGAGGCTATAAATATGTAGTACGGGCTAAAGGTGGAGTTAATCGACCTTTAACCTCCACCCAGATTTGTGTTCACGATTTGTCCATTAGCCCTGTAATGAACTGCAGCCTTGGACGTCACAGAGCTCAAGGCATGATTCTCTGTATTTATCCTGAAAAGGGATGAAGGATCATCGCGTACTGTTCTGGCTGTGACCAGCCGCGATTTAAATAGCAGTTACTGGCCGGTTCTGAGTACTATGTACCCTTCAGCACTTCCTGAACCATCTTCTGTATCTGCTGCCTCTTTGAAGTTAGCAGAGAAGACAGCTCTGGGTTATGTAAGATATTAGTGTACATTACAGCAAACAGCACACTTTGCCTTTGGAGCAATCAGTCTGTGTCATTTACTTTTAAAGATTGCTGATTCTTTCATACACATGTTGGCATGGGCTTTTTATGTGTCGCCCGCATTTGGACATGAAGTATTTTTCATCATGAGACATTTTTCACCCGTGTTTGCTCTTGCATTCTCTAGTTAAAAAAAAAAGAAAAAGTAAAGTATGGTGGCATGAGCACGCCATTAAAGTTGACCTAGCTTTAAATGTATTTTTCTTGTTAAGTACGTGTATGCTGAGTACTGTATAAGCGTAACACTTTATTGCAACTCACACATTTCACTGTATTTATCTGTATTTCTCTCCCAAAGGATAGGGCGATCTTTGAACAGGCATCATCCAGGGTCACCAATTGACCAATTAATTCCTGGACTGAAATGCTGACTCATAGATGTCATATAAATCCTGGTACCTGTACAGTCCAGGACTGCATTCACAAATGTCTGACATACATCAGCCCTTGCTGCAGCTTCTGACTGCGGAATTAGAGTAAGGGTTCTTTCATACATACGGAACCATTCAGGTCCACCTGTCAATTTTTCATGTGGACCTGAACGAACGCTCCATTCGCCTCTATGGATTGACGGATGTCAGCGGTGACATGTCCGCTGACATCTGATCTACTCCGATGCGTTTAAAACAGACGAATGGAAACCCTATTTTCCATCCGTCTGGTGGATCAGCTCTAATAAAAATGGACAAGTGGTCCGTTTTCATTCGATCCCACATAGAGGAGTGAGGAGCTCTGACAGGTCCATCCCTGCACAATGTGCAGAGATGGACCTGTCATCCACCAGCTCAGTGGGGATTAACAGATCGATTCCTGCTGAGCAAGCGGAGTCCGTCAAAAACTGACATATATGTGTGAGTTACTACAAAGTTACAGTGTTTCAGTCTGATCACTGAGGAAGATGAGACTGAGGAAATGTTTCCTTCTGCCTGCAGCAGACTGCTGGCATCATCTCAGCCTAGTCTAAGTCGCTGGACTGAGGCTTAAGAATAACTTTTTAATGAAAAAAGTATAGATTTTCTATAGAAAAATGTACTGTCGCTTTAAATTGTGAAATGTCAGGTATTTTTTCATGTAGACTTGTTAAATTAGTGAAAAATTCACTTTAAGATACCCTAAGAAGGGCACACATGAGCTTTGTGACCTTTGCAGAGGATGTAGAAAATTTTCATTATGCAAAATGACCTCACCTAAGTGAATAAGTTGAAGACTTGTTGACCTTAATGACCTTAGGTCACAGGTTTTTTCACGTTCATGATCAGATAATTAGCGTGAACATAGCTTCACCTCATTACCTTAAAGTGGTTCTAAAGGCTCAAGGTTTTTTTAACTTCATGCTTTCTATGCATGAAGGTAAAAAAACCTTCTGTGTGTGGCAGCCCCCTAATACTTACCTGAGCCCCATCGTGATCCAGTGATGTGCACGAGAGCCTTGGCTTTCTTGCGGCACTCCCTACTCATTGATTGAGATGGCATCTGAGCTATTTGCTCCCACTGCTGTCAGTCACAGCCAGTGAGCCAATGAGATGAGAAAGGAGACGGGGTTGAGCCACAGCTCTGTGTGTGAATGGACATGCAGAGCAGCCTTCTTGGGTGCCCCCGCAGCAAGCTGTTTGCTGTGGGGGCACTTGGCAGGAGGGAGGGGCCCTGAAAATAGGAGGAGCGGGGCTGCTCTGTGCAAGCAGGTAAGTATAAAATGTTTGTTATTTTAAAAAAAAACTAAAAACTTGCCTTTAATATCACTTTAAGGTAAGTGCACACTTTGCAAGGTACATTCTCTACTCCTATAGTAAATAAATCTCTCTGGTCTTGGCAAAAAGTTCAAATCAGTCAAATTCAATACAAAATTGCAAAAAAAATCTCAAAACTTGTGCTAGTTAAAAAACAGTGTCGTTTTTCTTTAATAAACACTAGCAGTCACATTTTTTATGAACAAAATCACTATGTACAAATTTTCCTGAAATTTATAACTTTGACAAATTAGAGGCGGACTGACATGAATCTTGGTGATGTTCGCTCATAATTTGCAGCCTCAAGTCTCAAATGAAAGAATGAGGGGAAAAAATTGGAAATGGCAACGGAGTAAGTCATGCTGATGGATGAGTCCCTGCAGTGAGAGGAACGTTTGCTTGTCCTGGCATAGTTTCAGCTGAATTTAAAGGCTGATCAGTGTAAAACCGTGGACCTCCCATGTGTCGGAGTCAAAATATTTTTTGGAGCACGTTAGAGAAACAATGAAGGCATCAAGGGATGAGTTCATCAGAGAATTTTAGAGCATGTGACTTTGGAGCATCTGATATAACAGCTATGTTGTTCAGAGCTACAAACCAGATTTGTCCTTTTGTGGTAGGTAGTGACAGTGCAAAGATTCAGCAGTAAATAAAATGGACCTTCTACACCCTCTAACTCCTTACTCTAATTCTGCGTACACACGAATGGAATTTCCCACAACAAATGTTCGATGTGAGCTTGTTGTCGGAAATTCTGACCGTGTGTAGGCTCCATCGGACATTAGCTGTCGGAATTTCCCACAACAAAAATTTGAGAACTGGATCTCAAATTTTCCAACAACAGGATCCCTTGTCTTAAAATCTGAGTGTCTGTAGACAATTCCGATGCACAAAATTCCATGCTTGCTCGGAATCAAGCAAAAGAACCGCACTGGCTTTTGCACTTCATTTTTCTCAGCTCGTCGTACGTCTTGTAAGTCGCTGTGTTCTTGACGTTCGGAATTTCCGACAACATTTGTGTGACCGTGTGTATGCAAGACAAGTTTGAGCCAACATCCGTTGGAAAGAAATCCATGGTTTTTGTTCTTGGACAATCATCTGTGCGCGGCATTACTCTCCTTGCGCTTATGCCCTGTACACACGATCTGACAAAATCCAACGGTTTTGTTGTTGGAAAGTCCGATCGTGTGTATGGGGCATAAGACTAAACCTACTTCCACCCCCACTCTGAGCCTATTCTATCTAACCCTGTAAAGAGAATATGTATGTACTTAACTATTCTGAAGCTGCCCCAGTCTGGTCAAATGATCAGCTGTCAATGGCGACTTCAATGTAGAGGAGGGATAGCTGGCAATGGATGCCCCATAGTGAGCCTATGGGTGACATAATCTCACAGGCATTTGCAGCCACTGTTGTTGATCTCTCCTCTACACAGAAGCCGCCACTGGAGAGATCATGTGACTGGACCGGAACGGCTTCAGAATAAGTAAGTATAGACATCTTTTCTTTACAGAGTTAGATTGAAAAGGCTTAGAATGGGAGTGGGTGTAGGTTTTGCACTGAACTTCCACATAAAGAAAATACAAATTGTAAATAACATACAGTGATCCTGGGATTGGCATACACCCCCTGAGATTTACCCAGCAAAGTGTTTTTAGAGTTCTTCTTTAATTGCTAAGGGGTGCTTTCCTGTAGGGAATACTTAGCGGTATGTTTATTGTTAGGGAATTGCCAGAGTTATGACGTGTCCTCAAAGCCTGGCACTAAGAACAAACTTAAAACCAAGGCATGACACAGGCCATGGATACCAATGACATAGTACAATCATAGAGGCTTTAAATGTGATGGGTCTAAAGAGGTGAAACAGCAAACCACTAAAGAGCCATGAAATATAACATATCCTTAATACCAAGGAAATGTGCATGTTATGGGTTCCAATACAAATAAGAAAGTAGCAGGCTTATTCTTCATTTTAGGCAGTTATGTCAATCATTCTATTGTGCCCCCGTGGTCAACTGTGAAGCTAGCTCTGCTGCTTTATAGCATAGATACAGTCTATAATACAAAGCCAGTTGGCCAGCTTGCATACTTGTCTTTAAGGAGGTGGGTCATGTGATATTGTCATGAACATGTTGCCGAATGAATATCAGTGAATAGTCTGTATCGTATTGACTGTGGAAAACACCCAAATGTTCAATGTTGGATTATGCATATTAGATGCTGTAACACAAGAACTCTGGGCTGCAAAAAGATTATGTATCATTGATTTCCTTCTTCTTATGGATTTCATTCATGTCTCTTCTTAATTTTACAAAAATAAATAAAAAATATGTAAACAACTATTGTATATACATTCTACTCTTTTGTCCAAAGTAAATTTGGGGGATATATCTCTTTTACACTGACACATTTTATGTGTGGTCTTTGCATAGAGTGTAACAATGTAATAAAACTGTATCAGGTAGCGCTCTTTATTGGTAGGTTTAGTTATTAAGGCGTTGTACCTTATTATAGCAGCAACCGGTCACAAAGTTTACACTTATTCATATGTAAATTATTCATATAAATGTAATCAGAGATATCACATAAGAGCAATTCATTTAATTTAATGATCACAGTTTATTGATAAGATCCAACATTTAATATCCCAGCGTCGTAAAAAAACGAATATTTAATAATAAGACTGTATGTGCTGTGACATAGGGGTAGAGCCCAAAGACGTAGTGTTCCCTTTTAATTTGGAAAATCTTAGCCTCTAACATAATTTAGTGCACAACAGTGAAAGAAGTCTGTTTGCAGAAAAAAAACATTCCTAAACCCTTTTAACACCCAGAATAAGCTTTTAAATAATTGTCAGGTCTAGGGAAATCCCTGCTAAAAACAATTCATCAGGGGTCAGTAGGACAAATACACTGTACATTGGAAGTCTGTAGAAAGATTACCCCCTTTACAATGGTGGTCAGAATGCTCCCTATACACACAGCTAAAAAAGTACATTGGCGTTTCTCTGATGAATAGTCTTATCCCCAAAACTATGCAGACATCATCAGATGAGAGGTCACGAAGCCACAGCTCAAGGAACCCCTTCCAACTTCCGAAGGACCCCTAGGGTTTCACAGAAGCTTGGTTGAAAATGGCTGGTCCAAAGTGTAAATATAGCCAAACAGATTTGGATAGAATATGGAAGTATTAGAACTAGTACCAGAGGTGAGGGTTACTTTTCTACTTTTTTTTTTTGCAGCAGCAAAGTTTTGTGTACTAACATGCCATTCGAGAAATTCTAAAGCTTACTTTAGAGCTTACTGCAAAAATAATAATTCTTAGTTACTTTTCCTTTTATAGCAAGACCAATTGTTTCTACTATAGGTGTTTTTAAAGCGGACCTTCAATACTTTTTATAATTTTCCATCTATTAAATCTTCTGCTCTTGTTGCTTTAACTTTGAATAGTAAAACATTTTTTTTTTCTGCCAGTAAATACCTGTCTGGTAAAAAGCCTAGGCTTATGACATCATGCCCGGTCCCAATCTCACTCTCGTGAGTGTTTGCCAGGAAGGGAGGGGGATTAGTCAGAGGAGGGCCAGTGAGAGCTGCAGAGCTGGTGGTGTGCCTCTGTGTGTCTGTGTAAATCCAGGAAGTGAACAGGCAGCAGCTTCAGCTGCCCACAGTTAAAATGGCTGCAGCCAGACTTAGTGGAGGGAGATTTCTGCAGCATATTTGGCAAGTACAAAATCATAGTATATATAAAATAATATGCAAAGTGGTTGGAGGCTTCAGAATGGAAAAGATGTTTTTATTACAAATTATGTGAGTAGACTGCAGTTCCTCTTTAAGGACAAGACCATTCATGTCAGTAAGACAGCAAAAAAAAAATGCCCCCCTCGTGTTGCTAAAACAGAGAGTAAGTCAGCGGAAATAAAAACATATATGTATAAATAAACAGTATGTTGAGAACATTGAAGAATATCACACAGAAAATGTAGGTAGTAGTCATAGTAGTCATTAACAGAAATATTACACTGCTGAATTTGTGTCATCCTGCACATAATAAAGTTGCTAGATCTAATTTGGTATGCAAGGGAAGGTTTTTGCTTCAGTTAGGGCTAGTTTAAACTTACTTCAAAACATGGCTTTGGACACAATTTGCTAAAGCTTTCTGAAGGCTAGTCAAAGCTCCTGTCACCAAATAAAATGGTTAGCTTATAGTCCTGTTTACACCTTGCTTTTGCTTGGTGCTTCGATGAGCCTTTGGTGGGGCTTCAATGAGCCATTGGTGGGGCTTCCATGAGGCTTCAGTGGGGCTTCAAGCAAGCTTTGCCGTAGACTTCTATGGAAGTTTAGAAGATGGTTTTAAGCACAACTAAAGCGACATGGGGTATACTTTTTGAAGCAAAGCCAAAGCAAAGCAAAGCAAAAGCAAGGTGTAAACAGAGCTGTAAGCTAGCCATTCTATTTAGTGACAGGAGCTTTACTAGCGTTCAGAGAGCTTTAACAAAGCCTGTCCGAAAGCCTTGTTTTGAACCAAGTGTAAACTAGCCGTTAATGTGTGTTGAAGCTGAAGCAAGTGTAAATGAGCCCTTACTGATAAAGGGACACTCCATTGTATGAATACACCCATGTTGTTCCTGTCCAGTCATATTGCTTTGGTCCGCTTGAGGGAGATGATAGCCAGATATGTCTGGTGTCTGTTTATTGATCAGAGAGGTTCCAATGTCACTACCGAGCTTTACTGTAAGCGCACTATTCACAAATGAGACATCATAGTTGACAGATGTAAAAGGCTGATCAGCCAGGTCCCCAAAGAACTCAGCAATGGCATATAGCATATCTGCTGCCAATCTTTCATCTAATGCACTACTGCAAAGTTCCTGCTCGTTGCATATTAGAATGTTTGTGCAGATATTCTTTATTAGTTGATAGGGAAATATACATATATATATCTGTGTATGCGGTCCTCACACACGCTGCTACACACAGCCTGGAACCACAGCTTACAGGTCTTAGCTGCCCGAAAACCAGTGAGAGCTCTCAATGCCCTGCATACAGCCCACATTGTGCCTGGAGCACACCGTGTCACATGTACCCACACCGGTGTCCCTCCCTTTCTTCTAGGGTTACTTTTCTAATGGGAACACCTTTTCGATTAACAGCTGTCTAAAAAGGAAATTCGCCTCACTTTGTAGAGATTTCTTCTCTCTTCTAAGCCCTTGTACACACGGTCGGAAATTCCGATGGAAATTGTCCGATCGGACTGTGTTGTCGGATAATCCGACCATGTGTGGGCTCCATCGGACCTTTTCCGTCGGAATGTCCGACCAACAAAGTTTGAGAGCTGGATATAAAATTTTCCGACAACATGATCCGATTGGACTTTGTCGAATCGTTTGTAGAGAATTACGATCGAACAAAGTGCCACGCATGCTCAGATCAAATTACGACACCAAAGCTATTGGCTACTAGCCACAGCGTAGTCCCGTCACAACGCGCAAACATCATCACGTTCCGAACGATCGGATTTTCCGACAACTTTGTCCGACTATGTGTATGCACCACCACTTTCTCTATCCTTCCCCACTTTACATTAAAGTAGTTCTAAAAGCAGGAAGTTTTTTTACCTTCATGCATATCATAAAAAAAAAAAAAAAACCTTCTGTTTGCAGCTTCCCCCCAGACTCCCCTAATACTTACCTGAGCCCAGTCTTGATCCAGCTATTTGCATGAGAGCCACTGCCTGGCTGGTTTAGACACTGCTGCTGTCAATCACAGCCAGTGATGAGTGGGGCGGGGCTAAGCCCCACTCTGTGTGTCTTATGGACACACAGAGCGGGGCTCAGGAGCAAGCATGCACAAGTGCCCCCATAGCAAGCGAGCCCAGAGCGCCAGTGGGGGACCTGAGAAGGGGAGCATTAGGGTTGCTTTGTTCAAAAACATCACAAAGAGCAGGTAAGAATAACATGTTTGTTATTAAAAAAAAAAAGAAAAATTGTACCTTTAGTATAACCGTTTGCCGACCAGCAGTTGTATTGCGGCAACATGACTGTTCTGTGCGAATCGTCGTCATGTTAAGTTGCTTCTATTGGTGGCCACTAGGGGCGCGCACCCACTGCTCGCCCCCGGAGCCAATGCGAGTGCACGGCAGTCGCGATGATCGACGGGCTCTCGCGATCGCTCGTGACACAGCAAGAACCGGGATCTCTGTGGGGAGAAGAGACTGATAGTGTGTTCATACAAAGTATAAATAATAAATAAATTGCGGCGCTCACCATAAAAGAATAACTAATCAATAGTAAACTGAAAAATATATATAGAAAGTGCAATGAGTGTGAATCACCTCACAAAGTGCAAATAGTGCAATTAAATAAATGCAATTAAATAAATACAATTCAGGTAATTGCTGCAATAATCAATGTGCTCATATAATATATATATGCCCAAAAAGAAAAATGCAAAATCAGAGGGCATAAACAATGTGCAAAAAACAATATTAAAAGACACAGTGAATCTGTAAATCATAAATGTTCATAAATTCCCGTTCGTGCAGATGCTTTGTGAACTATAAACAAAGTCCATGCATAAAAGTGCCTTCCGCAGTGTATACTAATCCAGTGATTCAATTCAGTGCCAAGCCAGTGCACCACCTGTTTCCCCAGCCTCTCACCTCCAATACTTGATACAGAAGCACAATTTAAAAGCCAGAGCTATTTCCTCCACAATCATCCAGTGGTTAGTATCCAGCTGACTTTTTCTTTCCCTGGTTCTCCACCTCTCACATAAGTAAAGAACAGAAGGACAAGGGGGCTCTCATGTGTAGTATCCAAATAAAGCGATTTTAATAACAAACAATAGTAACTTACAGTTCAGTAAATGACAACGAGTAGATATAGCAACAATCCGAACTTCCGGTCTCGGCCGCGACCGGAAGTAACAAGTGCAATACCACAGCTCCTTCCCTGACGCGTTGCGTCACGATCACATGACTTTTTCTTTGAAAAAGTCATGTGATCGTGACGCAACGCGTCAGGGAAGGAGCTGTGGTATTGCACTTGTTACTTCCGGTCGCGGCCGAGACCGGAAGTTCGGATTGTTGCTATATCTACTCGTTGTCATTTACTGAACTGTAAGTTACTATTGTTTGTTATTAAAATCGCTTTATTTGGATACTACACATGAGAGCCCCCTTGTCCTTCTGTTCTTTACTTATGTGAGAGGTGGAGAACCAGGGAAAGAAAAAGTCAGCTGGATACTAACCACTGGATGATTGTGGAGGAAATAGCTCTGGCTTTTAAATTGTGCTTCTGTATCAAGTATTGGAGGTGAGAGGCTGGGGAAACAGGTGGTGCACTGGCTTGGCACTGAATTGAATCACTGGATTAGTATACACTGCGGAAGGCACTTTTATGCATGGACTTTGTTTATAGTTCACAAAGCATCTGCACGAACGGGAATTTATGAACATTTATGATTTACAGATTCACTGTGTCTTTTAATATTGTTTTTTGCACATTGTTTATGCCCTCTGATTTTGCATTTTTCTTTTTGGGCATATATATATTATATGAGCACATTGATTATTGCAGCAATTACCTGAATTGTATTTATTTAATTGCATTTATTTAATTGCACTATTTGCACTTTGTGAGGTGATTCACACTCATTGCACTTTCTATATATATTTTTCAGTTTACTATTGATTAGTTATTCTTTTATGGTGAGCGCCGCAATTTATTTATTATTTATTGTTTCACTAGTAGTGTGGAGATCACTATTCTTGCAGGCTGCTTCCACACTTTAATATGATTTAAAATTTTTTTTCTTTTTGGTTTGTTACACTTAGATTAGTAAGGTGAAGCGCACTAGTACCCTCTAATTATATATTCATACAAAGTATGAACACCGATCTATCTCTTCCCCTGGCTAGTTCCATCCTCCCTTCAGTTAGAACATACACTAGGGAACACAGTTAACCCCTTGATCACCCCCGAGTGTTAACCCCTTCACTGTCAGTGAAATTTTTACAGTAATCAATGCATTTTTATAGCACTGATCGCTGTATAAATGCCAATGGTCCCAAAAATGTGTCAAAATTGTCCGATGTGTCCATAATGTCGCAGTCATGATAAAAATCGCAGATCACCGCCATTACTAGTAAAAAAAAAAAATATAATAATAAATATGCTATAAATCTTTCCCCTATTTTGTAGACGCTATAACTTTTGCGCAAACCAATCAATATAGGCTTATTGCAATTTTTATTACCAAAAATATGTAGAATACATATCAGCCTAAACTGAGAAAAAATTTGCTTTTTAAAAAAAAAAATGGGGATATTTATTATAGCAAAAAGTACAAAATATTGTGTTTTTTTCAAAATTGTTGCTCTTTTTTTGTTTATAGCGCAAAAAATAAAAAACGCAGATGCGACTAAATACCACCAAAAGAAAGCTCTATTTGTGGGAAAAAAAGGACGTCGATTTTGTTTGGTTACAATGTCGCACGACCGCGCAATTGTCAGTTAAAGCGACGCAGTGCCGAATTGCAAAAAATGCTCTGGTGATTCAGCAGCCAAATCTTCTGCGGCTGAAGTGGTTACAACAAACAGTTTTGTGGTTTTACATACATTTAATAGTGGAACTTGAAGACAAGATCAAGATGGATGGGCAGGAATTGGGGTAAAGCACTTTGATTTGGTTTGGTTTTAGATGTGTATATCAAGTGCTACAAATCTTCACTGTCATGGCCAAGCCTACACATTAGAGTCCTAGACGTCTATGGGGCTGGAGACAGTCCCATAAAAGTCTATAAGGCTATAATGTACAGGTGTTGCCGGAAAAGTGAAGACTTACATGGCTGAATGTAAACAAACAGCCGTGAGTTTGCACCTGTAGAGGGAGAGAGTGAGTCAGGTTAGGTCAGGGAAAAGTATATAACGTAGTGCAGAGTATATAATACAGCTTATTGAAGTGGTTAAGGGGAACCCTATGACAGAATTAAGAAAAAAAACAGGACCTTTGGGTCTGGTATAGATTTTAAGGGGAATTCCATTCCAATTTTTTTTAAAAAAAGGCGTGGGGCCCCCCAAAATCCATACCAGATCCTTATCTGAGCAAGCAGCCTGGCAGACCAGTAAAGGGGGGGGGGGGGGGTGAGCGAGCGCCCCCCCTCTCCTAAACCATACCAGGCCAGTTGCCCTCAGCGTGGGATATATATATATATATTTTGGGATATTTATTATAGCAAACAGTAAAAAATATTGTGTTTTTTTTCAAACTTGTCACTCTTCTTTTGTTTATAGCACAAAAAATAAAAACCGTAGAGATGATCAAATACCACAAAAAGAAAGCTCTGTTTATGGGCAAAAAATAATAAAAATGTAATTTGGGTACAGTGTTGCATGACCATGCAATTGTCATTAAAATTGTGACAGCGCTGAAAATTGGCTTGGGTAGGAAGGGGGTGAAAATGCCCTGAAGTGGTTAAAAAAGAAAACAAAAGTGTCCCGCAATGTAAATCCACCATCAATCACGCCACCCGACAGCCCTGAAAAATAGGAAAAATTTAAAAACTCCACCTTCCGCCGAATGCTCTCTCCTCGATTTGACAGCTCTTATATAGGCAAGGGGGCAGGGCCAGCCAGTGATGTAACCGGGTGACCCCGTCCCCTTGTGACATTATGTGTCATCATGTCCCCCTCTCTTTCCTGGCCTGCCAGGTTGCAGGCTCGAATAAGGGTTTTGAGGGGTACCCCACGCCAATTTTTTTTTACATTTAGGCATGGGGTTCCCCTTAAAATCCATACCAGAATCGAAGGGCCTGGTATAGACTGGGAAGGGGACCCTATGCTGTTTTTTCCATCTATATCACCGGGAGCCAACAATACATTACATACATTACAGCCGCGAGCAAGTTTAAATTACATTTTTTCCCTAGAAATTTCATTATTGCTGAGGCATGTTATATACATTGTACAGATGCGCCACTTTAGAGGCAAACTAAGCCCCCCCCCCCCCCCGGCACAATATATAAAGGAATATTTCAAAATTGTAAAAACATTTTTTGCATTGATGTCCCATGTCATGTCCCATAGGGCATTACCCGGGTCCCCATTCACTTTTTATGACAATAACTTGCATATAAGCTTTCAAAATTAGGACTTTTGATTTTGTATGTTCGTGTCCCATAGACTATAACAGGGTTCACATGTTCGCTAGAACTTTTTGCTTTTCGAGGTGTTCTGTTGTGAACCGAACCGGGGAGGGGGGCTTGTTGGGTGTTCGGCCCATCCCTAATTGAGACAAAAAGTGCAGTAAGGCCGGGTTCACACTATAGCGATGCGGGAACGCCGCGAACCCTGTTTATATAATTCAGCCATACTATCTGTATGGCTGAACTCGCATCGCTACGGAGATCGGATGTGATTTGCTGTGCGAATCACATCCGGATCTCCCCCCGCAGCGGTGTGAACCGGGCCTTAAACCCAATATTTTGAGAAGTCTCTAGAATGGGAATGGGAGAGAAACCTTCCAAGACTTTAGTTCAGGTGATGCTGTAGCTGTCTAAGAGGAGATTCTTCTCACTTCGACTATCAATTTCGTAGCTACAGTACAGTAAGTAAAGGCAAATGTCCCTTTTCATAGCTGCAGAATATACTGGGGTTGATTTACTGCATAGTGGCCAATCAGCTTCTAATGTCAGCTTGTTGAATTAAGCTTTGACAATAAAACCTGGAAGCCTATTGGTTTCTATGCGAAGCTGCACCAGATTTTACATGCACTAGTTTTAGTAAATCTCCCTCATTGTTTTACTGGATGGTGTCGCACAGGGCAGAGATCTTCACTGTCAAGTAGAGTTGTTCTAAGGTTGCAAATATAGCACAACAAAAAAAAAAGCCTACGTGTAATTGACTTTATATCTCTTGCATTTTCATTTAATTTACAACTTATATACTAGCGTAAAGTTGTTTTGGCAGTTTTTATTGTTTGAAAATAAGATGCTATAAGCAAAACTCCGTCTTTAACGCGGTAAATCAGTTTTTCGTCTTGCCTGGACAGATTGCTTTTAAAACAACAAGTCTGTTTTACTGATGCATTTTATAGGCTTCATCATTAAATGTTTACAGTTTAATTTTTATTCCCAGATGAAAGATTAGCTGCTATAAATGTGTTATTTTAGGCATGAAAGGGGTCTATGCTTCACCAGCTGTTATTCGGTCATTCTTCAGTAGCTCACTCACATGTTTCAAAGTGTACCTGTCACACGTGCAAAGTACAAGTTGTAGATGCACACTTGCCTTTTTGCGCTTGCCAGGACACCTACGATTATTACATGCCCTTTAACCTTTTCGAGATCACTTGACCAATACCCTGCTGGCATTTAGTCATGTGGTAGGGAACTGAAAACAAACATTTTTTTCAGACCTGGGTATACAACGTCTATGACAGCTAAGTGGTAATGGGCAGCAGGATAAATACATTATATTGAAGGCTCTTATAGGCTGTAGAAAAACAAGGAAGAAGAGAAGCTTAAAGTGGATGTAAACCCTATTCATGAAATTTGAGCTGGACACATATATCTGTAGTGTTTTCTTATCTCTCTCCAAAGCCCTAAGTCCCATGGCTGTCTTCTGCTCCGTTCTTCCGTTATCAGCCTGATAACTTCTTACAAGTTCTCTGACACGTGATAAAACCAGCCTGAAATTTGTGTCGGGATGGGTGCTATAAATAGATTAGCAGAGAGCTGGTCAATTCACAGCACAGCTCTGCAAATCTCTACCTATCAGGAGAGGGGGTGTGTGCCTTTCCTCCAATAAGCTGCCTCACAGTGTCTGGCAAGACTCCCCTCCCCCTGCAGGAACAGGAAGAGAAAATTCTAACAGAACATGCATTTTCTAAACAGTATATAAAGCTGAATACAGCAGATATACATGTAACACTTATGTAGGGAGATTTGTTTCATCTCTGTGTATCCTCTGAGGCTGTTCACTTCACTGGGTATATGTGAGGGTTTGCATTTACTTTAAAGTAAAACTGAAGGAACTGAAGACAAAACCTTGTTTTAATTTTTAGATAAAGTGGAGAGGGAATAGAACACCTGTCAGGTTTTCTGTGTCTTTGTTAGGGAGTATCACCCTTGTTTTAGGTGATCGTTATCACCGAAAGTAAAAGTGAAAGAAAATCCCAAATTTTGAGGGGTCACCAGAACAGGAATAGTAGGGAATCTTCCTGGTGACCATTATGAAAACCCTTACTTTGGAGGGATTTCGTCTCACTTCCTGTGGTGGCTGTGAGATAGGAATTTAAGGAAAGCAAAGGCAAATCAAAAGTGAGGAAAAAAGTTTTGGCTTAAGTTCAATTTAATCAGACTTTTAAGGAACAGAAATAAAGACATCCAATTTTATTAATACAGATGTTTAAAACGACACTTGTAAGTATTGAACATCTCTCAAAACCGTAAACTCATTAAATAAATAGGCTGACTTTATCCATCTGTTTTATAATACTCCGATAGAGATATTTTGTTGAATCAACATGGGGAGTCAGATATGTGTATAGTATCGATCCAAATGCTCTAAAATTGGTACCACCGGAATTGATTTAATATAACTGGAGAGTGCAAAATCCGGTGCAGCACCGCATAGTAACCAATCAGCCTCCTTCTTTTTTTTTTTTTTTTTTGTAAAAGCTTAATTGAACAAGCTGAAGTTGGAAGCTGATTGGCTACCAGGCACAGCTACACCAGATTTTGCACTCTTCAGTTTTAGTAAATTAACCCCAATGCGTGCAACTCATTTCAACTGTCTGGGTGAGGAAACCCCAGAAGAAAATATTCTTACCATGTTATAGGTCGGAATACTGTGCCACATAGGTAGGTATCTAGAGATGTTTAAATATAATAAAGCCCACTATCCTGAGAAAAATTAGTCCTCAAGGTAGTTTATAGTTAAAGTGGAGGTCCGCTGAACCGCTACACAAATTAAAAGCCAGCAGCTACACATACTGCAGCTGCTGTCTTTTAATAATAGGACACTTACCTGTCCTGGAGTCCAGGGATGTCGGCACCGGAGTTAATGTTTCCATCAGCTATCAGGTGCTGCTGCCGCCATTGCGGGTAAGGGAACCCGGCAGTATAGCCCTACGGCTTCACACCGGGAACCCTACTGTGCATGTGCAAGGCTCCGCTCCTCTCTTCTACTGTCTCAGCGACAGGGGGAAGAGGAGGGAGCCAAGCGTTGACGTCAATAGCCGCAGCCGTGGCTCCTGGAAGTGGGAACAGGATATCTCTCTAACCTCAGACCTAATGTTGGTTTATGTGAATGCAAAATACAGTCACAAAAAAATTTCTGATGATTACTGTACCCACACAGAAAGTGTAGTAACTTTGCTTGTCCTAGAATAGCTGCCTTGTTAGCCTATAGAAGACTTAAAAAAAATTGCCAACTTACCAATTCAGGGCAAAGTGACAGATTCTTTGCAAAGGACCCCCTCCAACCCACCTTGCCTGCATTTCTCTGCTGCTCTCTTCTCCATTGCAGCAGGCGACAAAACCCACTGCCATGAACAGGATCGGCATTTATCTGCCTACACCCCACAAGGACAAACTGGCAGGTGGCTAACAGGCTTGGTATGTTTTCTTCTGAAGCAACGGAATTAGAACTGATTGCATTTGAAGAATGTTGGCCTTTTTTCTCAATGCTGCTTTGTTGAAATGGTGTGTGTGTGACAGGTACACTTTAATGAACAACAATTTTTTTTTTTGAGTGGAGTCCTTAGCACATTGTTGGGGAGCAGTTTGTGTGTGTTTTTTTTTTCTGTGTAGTTATTGGCAGAACAGAACACGGTATGCAATCTGCAGCAGAACAAAGCCCGACTCCCCATGTGACTTCATAAAATAAGCACATCTGTAATTTTATTGCCAATATTAAATGTGTCCAGAAGCTGGAAATAAAAATGATAACTGGAGATTAATAAATCAGCTTTAACACTGGTAAAGCCCAGGTACAGGTTTGCAGACAGGCAGCTGAACAAAACAGGTCTTGGAGAATTTATTGTGAGAATTTATTATCCAATCTTTCAATGTATTGCAGAATTTCACCAAAACTCTTTATAGACTGAACTGAAAACTTTGTCTTGAAATTTCAGGAGCCCAAGTAAGTGCACTATTGTCTCTTTTGTTAAATATGATTGTCATTTTGAAAGTTTTTAGCATTTTTAAATCTGATGCATTTGTTAAAATAATACCTGGTGATCCTGCTTGGAATGTCTTTTTTTAGGCACTTCTTCTTATAGGATGTCTCTGTCTCTCAGTTGTGATCTTTTGTTGTCATCCCATCACATAGGTTTGAAATGGAGACTACAAGTGGTTGCCTCAACACACATTACTGTACACAGGTATCATCCACTGTTGTCCCCATCAAGAAACCCTCCCTGAGAAATTTAATGCAGCCATCACTGGACTGCATGTAGGCCAGAAGTGTTTGGAAAGAGTCTGCAGGAAATCAGGAGTGCTGAGATGCAACAAAGGATGGAATTCATTTAAAAAAAGCAGTTTAATATAATGCATGTAGATATTTGTTCAATCAAATCGAACTCTTGACGATTTTATGGGCCATCCTTTTGCACACCATATCCGATATACTTGAAAGCCTTTTTTGCATACAATCTTCTTAGCATTTTTTTTATACATAGTTTGCTAAGCTCTTATGCCGCATACACACGATCTGACTTTTCGGCGGACTTGGTCCAGCGGTCAACCTGACGGACTTTGCAGCTGAGGTCCGCCGGACTTTCAAACAAATGGACTTGGCCACACACGATCACTCCAAAATCCGACGGATTCAAACGTGATGACGTAGTATAAGGAGGTTCATAGCCAGTAGCCAATAGCTTCCATAGCGTTGGCTTTAGTCCGTTGGACTAGCACACAGACAACTGTATTTTCCGACCAGACTCGAGTCCGTCGGAAAGATTTGAAACATGTTTTATTTCTAGGTCCATCAGACTTTTGGGAAGAAAAAGTCCGCTGGAGCCCACACATGGTTGAATTGTTCGACGGATTCCAGTCCGCCGGACCAAGTCCGTCGAAAAGTCAGATCGTGTGTATGCGGCATAAGTCATAGCACCCAAATTGTTTGGCCTTGGGGCTGACATGCAGATTGTGATTGCACAACTGCATAGCAAATTTGTACACATGTGCTATTGCCAAGTTAGACCAAGCAGCATGGTTTGGAGTATGGGAGGAACCCCACCTAAACACAGGGAGAACATGCAACCTCCATACATATAGTGGCCTGGCTGAGGTTAGAAGGAAGCATCCCCATGCTGCAAAGCATAAGCGCCAACTGGCATGTCACTGTACCACCTTCATTTAACACACAATGCTTTAGCAATCTAAGGGGTTAGTTTACTAAAGCTGGAGAGTGCAAAATATGGTGCAGCTCTGCATAGAAACCAATCAGCTCGCAGGTTTTTTTTTTTTTTTTTTCAAAGCTTAATTGAACAAGCTGAAGTTAGATGCTGCTGGCTACCATGCACAGCCACACTAGATTTTGCACTCTCCAGTTTTAGTAAATCAACCCCTAAATGTCACTCAGTTAGGGTTTACAACTACGTTACCCCAAGACTGTTAATTGCCACTAACTCATCATCCATCATATCGTACAGAGTGGCCATTGTATAAAACCTGAGCTAAGGTGAAAAAAATTAAAATAATTAACAGTCTGTTCAACTGTCAAAAGTGCAAGTCTTTAGTGACTGCAAGAAATAAGGTCATTAATTATCCCACATTATGTATTTGAGAGGTGCATTAATTGCAGGCTGTAAAGAAGATTTTTTACTATGACTCTGGTGTCCCGTACACAGTGAAATATGCGGCTCCGAGCTTTGAAAAGTCCCAGGTCTCTTTATCAAGTTTACTGTTATGGAGCAGAGGAAGTCTCAGTCCTTGGGAACGATGTGTGTGGGAGTTAAAATAGACTTTTGATTGTAAATGGTATAGGGATTACACAGAAAGCTTGTTTGATCTTTAAGTGAGAGACAAGCAGACACATAAAAGTCACGCAGACGTGAGACAGCAAGTTAACAAGTTAATTATAGAATGCTCTAAAATGTTCTATATAGCGGTTTTTAAAATACCAATCACAAATTAGCTTAATGCAGGAATCCGAATAAGCGGTCCTAAATTACTATAATTGGGCATTCTTACTTATGAAATAGGTATGCTTGCCACTTTATATAGGTTACTACCTTGGTTGAATCTGTCACCTTGGTGGAGTTTCGAGGGGGAGTCAGATGTCACCTGAAGTCTGATAGTTGCTGTCTTGTCAGCTGCCTACTCCAGTAGAAGATCACAGTTACCCACCTATTGTCTCTTTCACTCTGGCGTTTTCTCGTTTGATGCCATTATGTACTGTCACAGACGCTGCAGTTGATTTACCAGTAGAGGATATAAAAGGCAAAGTCAACATTAGTAAATATAGTGAAAATGTGTTCACTTTGAATAATAAATACTTGGAAATAAAAAGATGGGAATTTGGCAGTATATGATTGGGTATTAAAGTGAACATAGCTTTATCTTATTCCATTACCATTCCCTTTGAAACATGAACATTCACCTTAAGCGAACAGCAGCCATTCCTTTAGTCAGCTTCACAGTGTAAGGTCAGACCGTCAGGCAATAAACAAGGCAGGGAGGCAGAAAGTCATTTTTTAAAATACCTTTGACTTCTGAAACCTCGCTGAAATGTCAGACCCAGACCAAGAAAGCACATTTAAATAAGGGGCAAATAATAGAGGGACGTTTGGCAAAATCTAGCTCCCCAATTTGAACTGCTTAGAAGCCAATTTCAAATTTCTCCCTTGATGGTACTTCAGTTGCCAAATTCACCTTCCCCACAAACATTCTAGGGATGCAATGAAATTGGCACATAAACTAAAATGCAATTCATTCAAAAAAGTGCTTCCAATATCCAATAACCATGATGTACATCCAACATCCAAAGTTCATCTATTCCCTAGAGGTAAAGCCCCATACACACGATCAGACATTCTGCCAGCAAAAGTCAGATGTGAGCCTTTGATCAGATATTTCCGACCGTGTGTATGCTCCATCTGACTTTTGCTGGCAGAATTCCAGCCAGCAAAAGATTGAGAGCAGGTTCTCTATTCTAGAACTCTCTCTATCTCTAGAACTTTTGAAATCCAATGGTTTGGACTCACTTTAGGTTAGATCCAAAATTTTGTGAATAATGTCCAAGGATAAAATGACCACCATACTGAACAATAAAATGGCTCTCTTTAAGACGCAGAGGTCTCCATCAATTCAACACTATATTCTTTCAAAGTTTGACCACTGCTCATTGGACATTTAGACTATACTGAAACTACTCCTAACTGGCCCTGATAATTCAGAAGGCTCCTCTGACCACAGACACCCTCATACCCCTAGTCTTACCCTCCTCTCACCTTCCTATGCTTCCTATCTTTCCAGTCTCCAGTACTCTCCTTTCATTAATGCGCTCATAGCGACCCAACCTGGCCCATTGACTATGTGTCCATTTAGGTTACTTTTGAGAGGGTGCAGAAGAATGCTCATTTCATCTGGCTGATCCCTCCAGAAGTTCAGCTTTTATTTTCCAAATCCTGAGGCGCTCTATTATGCAATAGAAGTTTGAACCCACATTCTCCAAGCATCCATGCATCACAATATGAGCAGTAGCTAGACTCAGATAAAGAGCCAGATTTTTAACTTCATGGTGAAGGTGAGGTTGCTTTGTTTTTTTAAAAGTGTAGTCTGGACCTTGCATCTTAATCCTGCATTCATTATGTAGCAAATCATTGACACAGAACAAGTATGCAGCCAGTTAAAGTGGAGCTAAACGTACCTTTTTTTTCAATGGTCCCTGTCCCTCGCCAGTATCTTCTTTTGGGTGCCATTCTTGGGCCATCTTCATTGGCCAGCGCAGGATGGTGTTGCTCACTATCTTTCAGGCACACTGAGATCTTCCCAGTAAAGTAAGAAGAGTTGCCCATGTGCAGCTCAGTTTCTGTGGCAGAGAGCACTGTGAGCAGGCAGTTGGTGTATTTAGACATTGCATGTCCCTTCTGTAATAAACAGCCTGCCTGCTCATAGTATGTGACAGTGGAACTTTAGTTGCACTTTAAGTCTAAGCTTTCTGATATCCTCTGTACAGCTGTACTCACATGGAGATAGAGATGGCCAGCATAGGAGACAGTAGCTCAAGCCCAGCTGTATGTATATCTGCTGACAAGAAACATGCTGACAGGATGTGAAGGAAGAGCAGTGGGGTGAGGTTATCACTGTGTTCTCTCTCCTTTAGTATCCAATTAGCAGTCTAGGAGTGTGTTTTGATCGGTCATTGACTAATCTGGGCTGCAGCTGCAGTGGAGGTTAAGAACCTGGCTGTGCTTTCTGGCAGGGTTGTCTAGATCAGTATTTCTCAACTCCTGTCCTCAAGGCGCCCCAACAGGTCATGTTTTCAGGATTTCCATTATTTTGCACAGGTGATTTGATAGGTTTCACTGCCTTAGTAATTACCACATCCGTTTCATCTGAGGGAAATCCTGAAAACATGACCTGTTGGGGCGCCTTGAGGACTGGAGTTGAGAAACACTGGTCTAGATCACAAAACTGGCTAAACTGAATTACAAATAAATTGGCAGGTAAACCCTTCCCATAAATGTATCTCAACTGTGTCTCAGCTGCTAAATGCCCATATTTCAATTCATCTGTACATAAATCAGACCTGCCATAAGATATTAATATAAACATAGTGAGAAATAGTGGGCATACTTTTTCCAGGATGCTAATATTATATGGTATTGAAATATATATGTAGTGTAACAGATCATCTTCTCATAGAATTTTTCCATAGTGGTCTGTCTCTGAATATAGGGCACTGTATGTGGTAAAAGCATTGCGATACCTTAAATCTGATTAATCCAGCAACCTCAGACGGCTTAGTTTACATTCTTGGTACCCGAGGCAACGTGCTCACAGCACAGCATGTCACATCTCAAATTGTGGAGACGTGTTTGTACTACTAGTTCACAAGGTCTTCTGATCACCATCAGAATGATTATACTGTTCTATGTTCATATGGCTTGCACAGCGAATAGATAGATCGACAAGCTCTTGTCATTGAGTGCTACATCCTGGCTTATGTCTGCTTAATCAGCAGAGATCGATATGACTCTCCTTTTGATTTTCCATCTCTTCCGATGACTTGACTGACTGTTTTTGTGTCGCAATCATGATGTACTCAAATATAGTCATATTTTTGAATGACTACTTGAAAATCTTTAAATTGCACAACAATTTATGCCCATGTAGATAAATAGTGATGCATAGAGCACGCTTATTCACAGCGACCATTCATAATTGCTCTTTGAATTTTATTAACTCATTTAAAGCCCAATATATATATTTTTTAAATTATAATACAGGTACAGTACAACCTTCGTTTGAGAGCGTTTTGCAAGACAAGCAACATTTTTAAATACATTTTGACTTGATATACAAGCGATGTCTTGATATACAAGTAGTATCATGTCACAACTGAATATAAAAGAGAAGAGAGGCGCCTCTAAGTGTAGCAATATTGTTACATTTAATAAAGGTACAACATTTAGAAACTCACATGGTTGGTGATTAAAACAGGCACATCTAAGTATGCAAGCATCTGGGGTAAAGCTGTCCATATAGACCATCCTCCGCACTGCCATTGACATCGTCCCTTCCATGCTGCGCTCCACGAGCCATTCAAGCCTCGCTCTCAGATCACTCTACTAGAGGCTAGTCTTCCCGGTCACAATTGCAGACTGACAGCGGTGAGAGCTGGCGGTTCGAGGGGCGGTCTATATATGTGGATAGCTTTACCCCAGATGCCTGCATATTTAGATGTGCCTCTTTCAATCATCAACCATGTGAGTTGCTTATTGTTGTACCTTCACTAAATGTAACCATATTGCTACACTTAGAGGCACCTCTCTTCTCTTTTATACTCTGTAGCTCCTGCTGGATTTGGCTTCTAATCCCCTTGTGGAGGCTTCCATTTGTGGATGGACATTTTGCTCTAATGTTTTTATATGGACTATAGACTGAAGAACTTATGAATACATGGTTGTTTAACGAATCATTGGAGTTTCCATTATCTATTGTGGGGAAATTCCCTTTGATATACAAGTGCTTTGGATTACAAGGATGTTTCTGGAAGAAACTATCCTCGCAATCCAAGGTTTTACTGTATTTATATAGCACTGACGTTCACCCAGCGATTTACATACTGTGCATTCACATCAGTCCATGCTCTCATCTAAGGCCTCAAATTCATATGCACAGTTACTAGGGCCAAATTAAATAGGAGCGAATTACAGGATTTAAGTTCACCTTTGGAAACACGTTACATGATCTACCCAATTTTAGGGTGGAACAAGTAACACAATCCCACTGCTGCAGCTACTCCCTGCTGCCCTCTCCCTGTGAAAGCAGTATGGGGGGAAGTTCCCTGTATTAGCCTACAAGGCTGCATCATTCATTCACAGAGTTCTGTGAATGAATGAACTACAAGAACCAACTTCCTTTGGGGATGTTGGCGTGTAGTTCTCAATGAACTACCACAGCACTGTTGAGCACTGTGGTAGTTTATTGATTCTTCCAGTCAGTGTGAAACTGCCTGGCCGTACGATGTACGGGGCAGACAGCTCACACTGACAATTTGCAGTAGACCTGGCTGGCATCAGCAATCTGCTGATCACTGGTGCACTGCTTTACTAGTTATCTTTTCTTTTTTTTTTATGAAATTGTCCTTTAACCTACTACCATGTCTTTGGAGTGTGAAAGGAAACTGATGCAAGTGCAGGAAGAACATGCAAACTCCATGCAGATAGTGTCCTTACAAGGAAGTATGTTCTACTAACCACTAAGCCTCTATGTTGCTGCCCACACCCCCTGTGCTGCCCAGTTAGGCTGGCTGTATAAAATAATTATGCAGCTCTTTTACATTTATTTTTTTAGTATGTAAGTGCTGCAGTGAGGTACGGCCCTCTGCTTCCAGAAAAAAATAATAAGAAGCAGCTGCGGTCTCCAGCGGTCCACCATGCACCCCTGCACACTGCTTATATTAAATGTGGCCTACCTGAGTAGCACAGGGTTTGTTCACACCGGGGGCATGTGTTATGCTGTGCATAATGCGATTCTACTGGTATGCACTGAGAAGAGGTGGTGCGGTGCAATGTGGCCACATGGTTTACCTCTTCTTTTTTTTTTTACACTTTACTGATATGTTACAAAATTACATTTAGTTCATCTCTTTTGTATCGTAGTGTGTTGCAGTAAGGTGCGTTGTGCTGCATATAAATGAAGACATGCTGCGTTTTTATGCTGATCAACGCAGCCTAATGTGCCTAATGTGAATGAGGCCTTAATTGGTGCAGTATGCGGGAAATGAAGTGAGGGGATGGTGTTATATGGCTGTAGACTTATCCTACTGCTTGTGTGTGGGGGCGACGGTCCCAGTTTCTAAGCTGCCGCCAGTACAGGGTATTTTAACTTTTGTTGAAACGCTGAGGGAACTAACTGTGTAATTATTACTGTATTAGCCTGAGTACATTACAGTAATTAAAACAGACAGAGGCTTCGAGTGGCCTTTAAAGACTTAGTCCAATGGCATATGATATTTTGGGTTCAAGTACAGCCTTAATGGACTGGATTACCCATTGATTTCATATAAGTCATATTTATGATTTCCACACTCTTCAGAGTGTTTGAATAGCCCTGCCCATTGTTTACTGCCCTTAGGCCTCATGTTGCATTTTACATTTATAAAATCAAATAAATGAATCGGTTAAAAGGTAGAGTGGGAACAACTGTTAGTGGCCACAGCAAATGTACAGACCGAGGAGCTTAGCACAGCGATCTCACCAATACAATCCCAAAGAGACAGAGGATGATGTCAGTTAAAGTGGAATTCCATAAAAAATACAATATCTACTCTTTATCTCTTTGAAAAAAAAATCATAAACTTCTATATTAAACACTTTTTGGACTGCCAAATGTCTGATTAGAAACAAGAGTCGAATTCAGATATTTAAGTAACGCTCCTCTGTCACCAACAACGGTTGCCTTGAGCAGCCAAATTTGGCTGCTCGAAGGCACTTCCTAATACCGTTGTTGGTCCCTGTTCTAACAGAGCCGCACAGACACTCCGCGCTTCTTCCAGCTTGCCCAGCCCCACCCCTTTCCTTACATCACAAAGCATCCTCAAATCATAAGAGAGCTCCAGACTCTAAAAAGGTAGAAGAACGACGATTTCTACATTTTGGAGCATATGGCTGACTTTGTGAAGGAGTTATTTATGAGGCTTTTCTTCCACTATAAAGCAGAACTCCAGTTTCTATTTTTGTTTAATAAATTGATTATAGGTTTTAGAAATAAAAAAAATATGCAGGTTTAACATTTAGGCCATTTGGCTGCCGGTTTGCTTCTGGGTTGAATGATGGCCAGTTTCATTCAGCCCAGAAAATCTAAGCGGAAGAGGTCCCAGCATCATTCCAACCCATGTCTAATATAAATGAGTCCCTAGTCCCCAAGGGCCCTTGTGCAGCTACACAGTCTACACATTCGTATGTGCAATTAATAATTTTCTTAGATTTAGAAAGGGTTGCTTTATAAAATGAAAGATTATTTCTGTAATTTTTGTAAAAAAATAATACGCAATGTAAGGCTTATCTGCTTGTTAAGTCTAGGGTTAGATGAATAAGTCATACTTGCTTTATTCCCTATTCCTACAGGCTTATGGAGTTCTCCCCTTTTCTCTGATGCTTCTGGTATTGGGCCTGTCCTCTAAGTCCTGGCATACAATGCAAGACTACAGGTCCTGCATTATAAAACATGGGTCAAAGTGTAACTGCAGGCCAAAGCACCAAAGAAAAGGAAGGGCAGAGCATGGTGGAAGCAAGATAGTGGAAGCAAGAGCGAGAAATACGGTATTACAGCTCATTCCTCTACGCCTAACCTCAACAAGCATTTAACCCTTGTACTGTGGGTGGCCCATTTCCAAGGATATTTAAAAAAAAAAAAATCATGGAGTTCAGCTTTAACATAAAAGAAAAAATTGTCAACATATATAATGTTCTCATTCCCCAAGTGCATTCTGCATCAAAGCCACGTACACACAAAGCATTTCCCCAGAGCTGCAGTCACATGATCTAGAAGCAGTTTATAGCTTGCTGCCTGACATACACCATATGGCAGGTAACAATATCTACAAATGTAGGGTGATTTACTAAATAGTGGTATTATTAGACAAATGACAGGATTAACACACCCGGTCCCTCTGATCACTTCTAATACAAAGCTGGAGATGCAGGTCCGGACAGCTGGGAGGAGATGCAGGCCGGGCGCTGTCTTCATCTGGTGTAATCGATACGCTCGTTGCCTTTGATATAGTGCTTACTAGAGTTAGATCAAGAGGACAGAAAGAAAGTAGACACTGGAAAATCTTATTCATAGGGGTGTTGCAGATGTTGCAGGCATTATCTAGACTATTGAAACCATTTCCTTTGACCAGAATCCTCCCTGCTTCTTATATTTCATTTATTTTGTTCATTTTTAGATTGCCGACAAATTCTGCAGCACTTTACAAAGTACATGCATCATGTGCATTATTTCAAGTTTCAAAGAAGCTTACAATTGAATTGAAAATAGTGAACTGTGCTTGCCACAGTATTACACACATTAACATGGCAGAAAATAAATCTGAAAGTACCCTGCAAAAGAAGAAAAAAGTGATACAGTACTTACCTTTCCAGCAGGCGATGTGTTAAGACTCTATGGCAGGGGTGTCAAACTTAATTTCATTGCAGGCTGCATCAGCATTATGAATGCCCGCAATGGGCCAGTTGTATTTGTAATACTAGACGTCCAGAGCATCCCCTCCCCTCACTTACACTTACACCATGGAGCTGGGAAGCAGAAAGTGAGGGTCTGAGGGAGGACCAGAGGAGGACTGGAGTCAGCTGCCAGAGTTTCCTGCACAGAGAGGATCTGTAGGAGGAGTTCTATCCTCCTCTCTGCTGCCAACTGCTGAGATGGGGGGAGGGGTCAGAGACAAGCTCTCCGCAACCTGCACAGAGAAGCGCAGGATCTGGAGGAGATCTGTCCTCCTTTCTGCTGCCAACTGCTGAGACAAGGTGGGGGCAGAAGCAAGGGGATGGCCGAAGCTGCAAGAGAGGTGCGAGAGCCACATCAAATGTCCTGGCGGACCGGATTAGGCCAGTGGGCCTTGTGTTTGATACATGTGCTTTATGGGGTTGATTTACTAAAGACAAATATACTGTGCACTGCAAGTGCATTTGCTCCAGAGCTTAGTAAATGAGGTAAAACTTCACTTTTCAAAGAATATAAACAGAATTTGTGTTTGTACATGATTGGATGATACAAACCAGTAGAGCTTCTCCTCATTTTAGAGCTTCTCCTCAGATCTAGAACAAATGCACTTAAAGCGCACTTGCAGTGCACAGTATATTTTCCTTTAGTAAATTAACCTCCCAGCATGGGCGTCCGCAGAACTTTGTTGGGGGGGCGCTTCGGCAGCAGCGATACACAGTCACATTTAACCCTTTCTTCGACCGCTAGCGGGGGTTAAAAGCGTCCCGCTAGCGACTGGATAGCGCCGCTAACACGATGGTAATGCGCCGCTAAAACTAGCAGCGCTTTACCGATAACACGGACAGATGGCAGTGTGAAATAGCTCTTGAGATAATTCAGCTTCACTCCATGCCCATATAAATATAGCCTAGAGAATGTACATCTTCTATTTGCAATGTATTGCAATATATCTGTTGTGCCCATATTTTGATTTTTATGAAAGCCATATACAGACTGTATAGGTTGTTTTCATTCATCAAGATCAAAATATGATACAGATGTATTGCAATACATTGCAATATAGAAAGCTGTACATTCTCTAGGCTATATTTATATGGGCATCATGGACTGGTATGCCTGAGAGACTGAGTAACTTCCATACAAAGTGAAGAAGATATGACAACATGAATATATTTTTCCAGCAATAGCTCAGCTGTCCAACTTTCCAAGCAATATATATATTTATGGTCAAAACCCTTCGTCCTGAAGGTATGGAAGGAAAACATAAACACGCCACATGACGAACAACATAAAATAGACCTGAAGTGTGCCCTGGTCTGCAGTAAGGTAAACCCAGTTGAGCTGGGCAGTGAGCCCTGTGCTACTGGGCGGTATGCTAAGAGAAGGGCGCATACCTGAAGAAAGTAATGGTTGTTCCTGTAGAGAAACTTGTTTCTTGAGTGCTGTGAGAAAGGGAAATGGGTGGGAGGGTACCGCGCACTGGAATCGACACTGAACGGTGTGGGAGGTCTGGTTATATACCCTCCGGGCTCCTCCCATAATTACGGGCCACCATACTGGCCCTCTTATTTATGGTCAAAACCCTTCGTCCTGAAGGTATGGAAGGAAAACATAAACACGCCACATGACGAACAACATAAAATAGACCTGAAGTGTGCCCTGGTCTGCAGTAAGGTAAACCCAGTTGAGCTGGGCAGTGAGCCCTGTGCTACTGGGCGGTATGCTAAGAGAAGGGCGCAAAAGACTTGGTTTAGGGACAAAGTAGTTTATTATAGTAAGACAATAGGTTTTAGAGAGCAAGGCCGCGGAAGGCTTGAGCCATTTCTGACTGTGGGTCGGGAATGTACTGAGCGAAGCAAGTGGATTTCCATCTTCCCAACTTCCTGATTACGTGTGCTGGAACTCCGTTGCGTGAGGCTGCTGATGCTGCTCCGATACGAAAAGAGTGTCCTGAATAACGAGCTGGGTCGAGGCCTATATTGCGTAGGAGGATCTTGACATGGCTGATAAACTGATTACAGCTAAGTGGTTTAACCGGGAATGGTAGTAACGGGCTGTCGGGTGATGGATCGGATAAGTGCTCTAGTAATTGGTCCAAGACGGCCACGGGGCACCAGGCATTGGAGGTTTTAAAAAACTTGATGTCCGTCCCTGGGCCCACCTGTTGTGTTTTAGATACCTCTAAATGTAAAGTGAAGAAGGTTTGGTGGCGAGTGAGGTGCCGTCTGCATAGCTTCTTACCGCTAGAGCTGGTGACTGTAAATTCGCTGGGGCGCAGAAAACCATAGAAGGCTAGGTAAATGGCTGCTTTAATGACCAGGCTAGGAAAAGGGCCAAAAGGGGAACGAGAGAGGAAGAGTGATATCTCACGAAAGATGGTGCCGGTCACAGGAAGACGTTTGCTGCTGACTGGCGGCTGCTGTTTGAGAATACCACGCAGAATTGTCTTGACTGCATGAGCGGCGAATAAGGACGGTTTGGCGGGGTCTTGTAAAGAAATAAAATGTTGGATGCCTGCCAGATAGAGTCTGATAGTGTTGTGAGCCAAAGTCATCTGCGTGTGGCAGTATGAAATGAAAGCGAGGATATGATGGAGATCGCCTGGGCTCGCCCCGGGAAAGGCTGCTAGGAATCTGTTGTACATTTTCCAGGCAGCACGATAGGCCTTGATCGTGTTGTGGGATAACGAAAGGTTAATGAGCTTGGTAGCATTGCATAGGTACGGATTCAATGAAGAGTTAGCTGAGACCAGTGTGGGATAGTAGTCATGGTTGGGTCGGCTCCAGGTTCCTGTGAAAAGAATGATTCGAAATTAAGGCGGGACAGGGCATCAGCTAAGGTATTACACTTGCCTGGGATGTGGATGCAGAGAAGATTAAACTGGTGCTGAAGGGACAATTGTACCAACCTGCGAAGAAATGCCATTATGGCCAGTGACTTAGAACGGCCTTTGTTTATGATGTTGGCTGTGGCTTGATTGTCTGTGACAACCGTAACTGTCTGTCCTGTCCAGCTACTGCCCCAGGCTTGTGCTGCAGCCACTATAGGATATAGCTCGAATAGCGAGGATGATAGATTGAAGCCGGGGATTGCGAGAATCTCTGGCGGCCATGGGCCTGCGAACCAGTGACGGTCAAAGATCGCTGCAAAGCCTGTGGAGGCTGCAGCATCAGTGACTATCTGGGGTGAAGAGGAGGATACTGATGGGATAAACATTGAGATGCCGTTCCAGTTTGCTAAGAAATTGTCCCACATGTTGAGATCGGCTGTTGCTGCTTGATCTAGCCTGAAGACACGGTCGGGGTCTTGTACTTGGGAAAGAAATACCAAGAGGCGGGAGACAAAAGATCGACCCTGGGGGATGATCCTTACCGCGAAGTTGAGCATCCCGAGCAAAGACTGGAGTTGTCTCTTGGTGCACCCTTGTGTAATCGTAAAGGTATGGATGACCTCCCTGATGCGGGTTAGTTTGTCGAGAGGTAAGCTGGCCTGCATGGTTTGAGTATCGAGGATGATACCCAAGAAGGTGAGGCGTTGTGCGGGGCCTTCCACCTTCTTCTCCGCTATGGGTACATTGAGTTTGGCAAAAACTTCTCTAAGGCTATTAAGATCTACTGGAGATTCCCCGGGTTCCTCAATAAGCAGAAAGTCGTCCAAGTAGTGGATCACTTTCTGACAGGACGCGTGGTGTGAAAGGATCCAGGACAGGCACTGGGCGAACGTGTCGAAGAGCCATGGACTGCTTTTGGAGCCGAAGGTCAATTTCGTGGCGAAATAGTACTGGTCCTTCCATTTGACACCGTGCCATTGCCATAGGCATGGATGGATCGGTAATAATTTAAAAGCGTCCGCGATGTCGGCTTTGGACAGCCAGGCGCCAGCTCCTAAGCGGAGGATGGTTTGGATGGCAAGGTCTACGGAGGAGTATTTGAGACCGAATTCCTCTGAGGGTATAAGGGAATTTAAACTAGGTACGTGAGAAAAATGAGGCGCGGACAAATCATAGACTAAACGAAGTTTATTTGAGAATTTCCCTTTCACGAGCCCGATAGGGCTGACTCTCCAAACAGAAAAAGGTGGGTGTGAGAAGGGGCCGATCATGTATCCCCGATCAAGTTCATTTTGTAGCAAGGTGTTGATCGCTTCTTCGTCTGTGGCTGCTGACCGAAGATTTCTGCATTCGTGGGTGGTGTCTGGGAGAGTGATAAACCCCGTGTGGAAACCTACAGTGAAACCCTGTAGTAGGAAGGCTGCTAGTGAGGGTGATGGGTGTGAAAGGAGGTAGAAGTGCAGCCATCCGATGTGTATGCGGCTCAGTCATGTGTGGTTAGGTTTTTTGATCCCGCAGGCGATTCTGGGGTGAGCTTGGTGGCAAGTGAGGCAGACGTGGAGGAGTCTGCATTGAGGGAAATGGCAACCCCCGATATTGAAGTTGTTGCAAATTTGAGCTCCTCCTAGCGTTTTAATGGGTCGACCTAACTTGTCCTCTTGTGGGCGCTGTGTGGATGTACCTGCGCTCTGAGCTGTGTTTGAGAAGGGGGGAAAGTACGGGGGGCGTCTGCCCTCGTTTTCCGAACACCAGCTAGTTGTGTGGGTGGCCGACTGGCAGTTGGTGCACAGTGGGGAGCGTAGACCCGCAAAATGGCGACAGAATAGTTCTGTATCGACTGCGCTCCAGTCGGTAGCCAACTGAAACTGACTGAGCCTGGCAGCAGCTTTGGCCGAAAAGGAGCGGTGGTAGTCGTAGAACGCGCTCCCTCCATACCTATAACCTAGATCCGTCACTGCGTGTAGATACAGATCAAGTTCTTCCCTTTTGTTGGGGTTGAGGGAGCAAATTATGTCTCTAACCATACCAAAGGCGAGCACGAACTCAGTGACTGTGAGCTTACGTGCGAGCCTACGGTCTTTCGCTTTTAGAACGACGGAGACATCCCCCCATGTATAGGCTTTGTTCTCCGCTGCATCGTGAACCGAAATAAGGAGGGACGCGAGATTGACGTCCCGGCCATCTAAAATGTCCTTCCTAATGTTAGCTGGGACGAGATGTGCCGGGAAGATGGTGGAGCTGTACTGGGGCGTACCTAACGGTATTGGCATGGGGGTGGTAGTGGTGGGTGATGTGGGGAGCACTTGTCGTTCTTCTAGAGACACTACTCTGGTCTGGACATCGGAGACTGTTGAAGACAGTGAAGCCACTAAGGAGTGCAGATGAGCAACTGCTGATGCAATGGAGTGTAGGGACGCCTGGGAATCTGATGGGGCTGGCGTAGATGGTGGGAATAGCAATTTGAAGAGTTCGGCTTTTCTTGCTGTAGCCGGGAAGGGGATATCCCTGCGTCGTAGTTCTGCCGTGAGTTTCGGGATGGTCCAGGCTCTGTAGAGCTGTCCGTCACCGTTGGTTGAACCCGCCCCAGGTGATGACGGGTCGGGGGAAGAGATGTCGCTGCCGGCCAACGACATGGTGTCCGCTAAACGAGAGGGGAAATGCATATGTTTTAAGAAAAGGTTGGGGATACAGGAGGGGACAGAAAGGTACTTCGAGGAAAGCATAAAGTAGGAAAATCAGGGGGAGTGACAGCCATAGCGACAGTTGGTTTGCGCTTGAGCGCTGTTTGAGTGAAACAATTTATTTATAACTCATAAGAATGCGTGACACCGAGGTGAGCCAGGAGGTGACTGGCTAGGTAACCGATAGCTCGGGTGTCCGACTGTGCTCGGCACAGACTAGTGCACCAGAATCCCCGGGGCGAACCGGGGAAGGTAACGGAAGTCTGGTGTGCTAAGTAGGAATGTTGCGGTCTGTAGAAATTGACGTGTGTTCGGTCGGCTAACTGCTTGCACTGCCAGCAAGAATGGGGGTTTAGGCGACCTTGTCTGCGTAGTGGAGGCTTGTGCTCCGAAAACAGAGTGAAATGCGTAGAAGTATGTGACAGTTGCTAACGCCTCGGACCCAAAAATTTAAAATTATGCGTGTGAGGTAAAATATGTTGTGAAAGTGTGTAAGAGAAAGGAACTTTTTTTTTTTTTTTTTTTTTTTTTTCCATACCTTCTAACGATGCACCTGCCTTGAAGCCCTGGTGCTGGTGACTCTGTTGGGTCAAGGGCTGAATTTGTGTGAAACCTACAGCGGGGTGATACAGGAGTAGTAATAAGGTGGGTTTACAAGCTGTTTCGGGGCCATAGGCGACCCCCTGGTGAAGAAATGCAAAACTCTAACCAGGTTACCTTGTATTCTACCCCCCTCCCCCCTTCTTTTTTTTTTTTTTTTTTTTTTTTTTTTTACCTGGAATGGGTGGTCTGAGCCTGTTGCAGGATGGACCAAGTGGCAAATTTACTGACCTAAAAAGAGGAACAGGGATAGAGAAAACGTATGAGTAGCCGTGTTGCTACTAGAGACGTTCGGCTGTTTTGTGAGCCAAATGCAGAAAGACTTGCCGTGGTTGCAAGACAGTTAAGTTTAGAAGGATAGAAGGTAAGAAAATGATTTATGTGGGGTTGACCGTGCGTAACTACGAGCGGTTTGGTGTAGAAGTTGTGAATGAACGTGCAATTAGGTTCGAGAAAGGTGAAAAGCATCGTAGAGCTTGTGCCGTGACTATTAGAACCGGGCTGGATGTGAGCCCTGAAAGAACGGTTGGTGACAGATTTGGCCCGTTTGTCGATGACGTGATAAGACCCGGTGCGGTATTGTGTATACCGCCCCCCTGACGATTTCCCCCCCTGACGACCGCCTGGAGTGCGTCTGTGATCTGAACGAGCGGGTAGATGGCCAACTTGAGGCGGGGTGCATGTTTGAAACCGTGTAAGGGTAGCACTGGTTTCGGTTTATTTACAGGCCGAGCGATTTCGAAAGAAAACATGGTAACGAGTACAGAATGAGAACGTACGATTTTAACGAAAGCTGTGAACGAGTACAGAATAAACGTGCGATTTTTACGAAAGCTGTGAATGAGTACAGAATGAGAACGTACGATTTTAACGAAGCTGTGAACAAGTACAGAATGAGAACGTACGGGTGAAATACGGCAGGTAGAAGAAAAATGTACGTGAAAGATAGCGTAAAGAGATACTAGCCTAAGACAACTTTAGCCAAGAAAACAAGCTAGCGAACTGATATCAACTTGAGTAAGGAATAACGAGAATAGTCCTACCTGTGACGACGAGGCGTAACGATCGGCAAGGTTTTGCGAGTGGAGACGGGATAGCGATGGTGTATGTACGCGCTTACTAAGACGAAGTAAGAAGCAAACGGTCGGCCTGGTGACGTATTACCGCGCACTGGAATCGACACTGAACGGTGTGGGAGGTCTGGTTATATACCCTCCGGGCTCCTCCCATAATTACGGGCCACCATACTGGCCCTCTTATATATATATATATATATATATATATATATATATATATATATATTCTCCTCCTAACTGGCACAGTGACACTGCAGTGTTGTTACCTGTGGTTCATCAGTGTCAGCATATTCTCTCTCGGCCACTGCACACACCTGTGGGAGGAGCCAATCATGCTCCGGAACAGCAGAGATGTCGAACAGATGCCCGAGCGGCAGTTAGAACCAATCCGATGATCGGGCCGGGGGTGAAGGAGGGAGGGAAGGATGTCTGCATCAATCTGTGATCATTCAGAATAGACTGAGAGCAGCCCCAGGCCAGCAGACGTAGAAAAAAAAGTCCACGGCTGCTGCGAATGGCGGATATATGATGCCGATTATTTTGGGCAGATATTTTTTTGGCAGGTGGTACTGGCAGGCACTGACAAGTGGCACTGGTGGCACTGGCAGATGGCACTGGTTGACACTGGCAGGTGGCACTGACAGGTGACACTGGCAAGTGGGACTGATTGGCACTGGCAGGTGGCACTGACAAGTGGCAAGTGTTGGCACTGATTGGCAGGTGGCACTAATTGGCACTGGCAGGTGGCACTAATTGGCACTGGCAGGTGGTACTGGATGGCACTAATTGGCACTAGCACGTGGCACTGGCAGATGCCACTGGATGGCACTGGAACTGGCAGGTGGCACTGAAAGGTGGTACTGGCAGACACTGATTGGCACTGGCAGGTGGCACTGGATGGCACTGGCAGGTGGCACTGGCAGGTGGCACTAGCAGGTGGCACTGGTTGGCATTGGCAGATGGCACTGGCAGGTGGCACTGGCAGACATTGGTTGGCATTGGCAGATGACACTGTCAGGTGGCACTGGATGGCAAAGGCAGGTTTCACAGCCGATAGTGTAACGGTGAGAAATTGTATGGAGAGAGAGAGAGGGGAGCTGACAAATTCAGTGTGATGTCGGAGGTGGGCGGGAGCCGGGGTGGGTAGGACCTGGGGTGGGCGAGACCCAGAAGCTATCCAGCCAATGATTGGGCTATTTAAGAAAGGGGTGGGGCCACATGCACGTATCGGCCTGCCCAGATCCGTTCGGCTGGTGTTGGATAGCTGGGTCCCGCCTATCCCGGGTCCCGCCCACCCCGGGTCTCGCCCACCCCGGGTCTCGCCCACCCCCGACGTCCAACCTCAATTTTGACAGCTCCTCTCTCTCCATACAGTTTTACACACCGTGGTACTGCTCTGCCAACAGAGTGTGGGGAAGGGAGGAGGAAACCCACCTCCTCCCTTCTCCGATATATTAGTCAACCTCTACCTTCTTATGTTTCCGGGGGGGGCAATGTCAGATAGCATGCCCCTCACTAACCTGTGGTTCCTCTAGCCAACCCGTACTTCACCACAGCGAACAGGACACATCTTTTTCTCAGCAGATCAAATATTCCTGCACCTTCTCCCAGAACTACTGCTAAATAAGGTGCTGAGGCAGGGGGGCTGAGCTGCTGAGATACTGCTGATAGGGAGTAGCTGAGCTGCTGAGATACTGCTGATAGGGAGTAGTTGAGCTGTTGAACCACTGCAAGCAGGGGGAAGCAGGATTAATGGAGATGCTGAATTACTGTTGAGGAGGGAGCAGGGTCAGCTGATCTGCAGAGTTACTACTGGAAAAGAGTAGCAGGGGGAGCAAAGATGCTAAGTCATTGCTAGGAAAAGGGAGCTGAGCTGCCGATTCACTGCTGGGAGGGGAATGAAGGGTGAGCTTAGCTGCTGAATCACTGCTTGGAGGGGGCGCAGATTGAGCTGAGTTGCTAAGTCATTGCTGGGAGAGACACCAGCTATATAAAAAGGATTATAATCATAAGTCAAAATGTTGATAATTTATTAAATGCGGAACTCTTTGTATGTGAGTAGGTCCACCCAACAAGGAAAACATAAAAAAAAAAATACTCTATAACTAATAATACTAATATTATACTAATAATTATAATAATAATAATAGAAAAAAAAGAATAGAAAAAAAATATTTGCACTGTAGACACTATACAATCAATTAGGCCCCTTTCACATTGGGGCGGTGCGGGCGTCGGCGGTAAAGCGCCGCTATTTTTAGCGGCACTTTACCATCGTTTTAGCGGTGGTCTGCGGCCGAAAAAGGGTTAAAACTGCCCGCAAAGCAAAGCGAATACACCGCTCCTTTCACCGCTTCAAAGATGCGGCCAGCAGGACTTTTTTCAACGTCCTGCTAGCGCACCGCTCCAGTGTGAAAGCCCTCCGGCTTTCACACTGGAGTGAAAGGGGCCGTTTTTTTCAGGCTCTACACAGGCGCTATTTTTAGTGCTGTAGCACCTGAAAACCGCCCCAGTGTAAAAGGGGCCTTAACCCCTATAGGTAACTGGCTAACTTTGAAAACAAAGTTCCATACTCATTTCCTTGACTCCCTTTCTAAACTCACAGCTGTTCTGGAAATCATTTTCAATATTCAGAATAATGGTCTCAAGCAAAAGACCATCTTGAATACTTTATGTTCCCTTTTATGAAACTTTAGCAGACATTCTTAATATCAACGGCAACGGGGCGCTTCCCCCACCCAACACAATACTAAATATTTCATCTTCTTTTTAGACAAATACTTAAGAACGCCTAATATTGCATTTTCTTTAGCAGAATACATCCTGGGGCGGTAGTCGGAAACAGTTTGTATTTGTGATAACTGTTTGATGAAAGGAATGGATTTTTTTTAATCAAGTTTAATTGTCTCGTCTTTTAATATACTGCTATGCAGCAATTTTTGGCCTGTGTCAGCAAATTACCAAGAAAGCTGCCATTTTTATACGCTGAAACTCAAGCTTTACTATCACGGAGTTGTAGATTTTAGATTAAAGTAGAACTCTGGGCACACAGCTAAATATACAATTGAAAGTCATATATGTGATTTTTCTTGGCATAAGACTTAAAGACTTGCAGTGCTGCTCAGCCATGCTTATGATTCACACAGCTTTGGCACTTGCAGGTAGGTCACTCTAGTGTTCCCTGGTTCAGAATAACAGCTCAAAGTAAATGTAAACCCCATTTGCTAAAGCACAGTGTGGCATCAACATTTGCCACATATTCTTTCGCTCGCTCATCCCTTCCCCTCCCCTTTCCTGACCTGCCAGGCTGCATGCTCGGATAAAGGTCTGGTATGGATTTTTGGGGGGGGGGGAGCCCTGCGCCATTTTTTTTTTTTTTTTGGCATGGGGTTCCCCTCAAAATACATAGCAGGCCCGAACCTGGGGGGGGGGGGGTAGGAATGGACTCCACAGCGTTCTTTTCTTAATTTTTTTTTACCAGCACTTTTTTTATTCAGCTGTCAGCTGGGAAACCCATTGACAGCTGATGAGTCATAGGTTGTTAAGGACGCCACTGGCTTCCCGGCCCTGCTCCTTAACAACCAGCTTACACTGCACCCTGATTGGGTAAAGCTTTGCCCAGTCAGGGTACAGAATGCACTGTGCAGCGCTCAGTGCATTGCAGGGTGTTCCTCGGGTGAACACCCGCCAAACACCCTGCAAATTCGGGAGTTCGCCAATTTGGGTGTACGTCAAATTCAGGTACTCGTACTGCTGCATTTTTATAATGTATATAATAATATATACAGAGTGGCAATAATTTGTGTGTTTTATATAAGCAGGACAGGGTTTGAGTTTGTGGTAGGGGACTAAAGTAGACAAATCTAATTTAGAAATGTAATTTAACAACCTTGTACTTGTACATAAATGTCCTATTTAGAAATTCTTAGCTATTCTAATTTGGAGGATTTTTTTTTTTATAAAAGTAGAAACTGAACATGTAGGTAAAACCAAAGTTTTCTGTATAAGTGCCAACGTTGTGCCAGTTAATCAGCCTCTACCAATTACAGGAAATGCACAGTGTGCCACTCTGTGTTAAACTGTAGAGAGAATTTTATATTGAAATGTAAAATAAGGAAATGGAACCCTGATTTGCGTTAAATGAATCTGACAGATATTACCCATTTGGCACACAAGGACAAATCAGACATGAATGTATTCTAGAAGCCGGCAGTTATCATTAGAACTCTCATTCAAAGATTCTATTATTAATCATAACAAGGAAAAGTCATTCTTTTCTCCTGAAGTTAGGTAATTATTTAAAGTGTATGTCTGGGCAAAAGAAAAAAACATATTCAGTACATCTCTCCAGTACGTGCTTTATCTCTGTAACAATGCTGGAAGTAAAGAAAAAAAAGTGATCTGCCGGAAATCCAGTGTGCTGCTAACTTCCTGTTTTAGCTGACAACACGGAGCCTCTACTGCTCTAAATTCCCAACCAGTGTTGTCAGCCCTGCCTGATGGCACACAGAACGATGCTTGTTCCCTCCCTTCCCTGCACATGTGGAGGCTAGTCATATGTAGCGCACTATGCAGAGATCTGGGGTAAGTAACGGAGAGGTCAGTAGTATGTCATGCACAGTACAGGGTTCAGGAGGTCAGGTTTAAGTGGGATATTTCTTTCCTACATGTATATGAAGCAGACTGTTCTTTACAGATGACTGGGTCCTCTTTAAGTACAGTGTGCAGCCCAGACTGGAGTACATATCAATACTGGAATGAGAAGTATCACATTGTCTGCAACAGCCAGATCGCAGCTGTCACTCACCTGGAGATAAGAAGCGACTTCTGTTTGGGTGCTGGGAAACAGTTACAGGCATTCTAGGTCCCGGACCACACACCTTCTTTTCACACTGCCCTCCCCTCCAAAACAGCAGCCCTCCCAAGTCCTATGCACTGTCTTTCAGAACACTTGAGAGGGCTGCGGCAGCTGTTCGGATGGCTGTTAGAGTTCTGAGTACAGTGCAGGGCTAAGTGCTTCTTCTGACCATCATACTGCCCCCTCAAACTCTGTGTGCAGTGGGGGATCTGACAACAGGATAGTCTGGAGGAGGAACTCATTGCCCTGCACAACCTCCAGAGCTGCCCTGGGGGAGGGCCACTGATATCTGGGGGGGCACAGACAACCCCAGCGGCCTCCTAGATCTGGTCTTGCTGCATAAGTCAACCTTTAAAGCAACCTTACCTTTTTTATAAAATGTATTCCTGTTTAACCCCTTGCTAACCCTTACTTATAGTGATTGTAAATGATCACCTTGTAAAACAACCCATTCAGTTTAAAATAGAAATGAAAAGCAAAACATTTTTTTTTATAAATATAATAAAACATTATAAATACTTTTTTTCCCTTTTTTATAAGTGATAACGTTTCCTCTTTTCTCAGCTGCATGAGAGCTGGGGGGAGGAGAAGCAACAGTACACTGAGCTTCCCAGTGGATGGCTGTGCAGCAGGGGCTTGTCAGGACAAGTCTAATTATTGGAGGAGAGTACACTGAGTTCCTAGCAAAGCTAGAGAACTGACCACTGTGTGTTGTCCTGCTTAGTGTGATCAGTTTTTAATCCGAAAGTAAGGGAACTAGCAGGAACACCACTAGGGATTTCACATAAACGAAACAATACAAAGAGAACAGGATTTCTTCTCAGCAGGCACATATCAGGAATAAAAAGTATTATAACAAACATTTTAACTATAATCGCCCCTAGTTAACTACTTCCTCTCCTTCTCCCCTTAACTATTATTTTTCTGCTGATTTATTTTACCATAAATATTTTAACTTTTCTTTTGTCCTCTATCCCCCAGTTGCTCTCCTGTATCTTGAGCCTGCCACATTCACTTCTAGTGGATGAGATTACAATCATCTATGCTGCCAACACTCAATGCTTCAGAATCTTCCACTATTGTCACTATTAGCTAACCTGCTTTTAAAATTGATCAGCAGCTGAAATTGGAGCAAGTGCAAATGATTTAAAAAGATATCAAATATTTTCTAAATGAAAAAGAAAAAAAAATCAGTGTTTGATACACAGTAGAATAGCAAATAATATGTTAACCAGTTAGGGTTTACATCTACTTTAAAGAAGCAGTTCATCATTAAAGACATTATTGATCACAGTTGGAATCTACAGTAGATCACGCCCTTGCCTCTTGTTTCTCCAGTAGTGAGATCTCATCTTTGGAATGTCTTTCTATTTACCTTGTTGTTTTAGGGGTTCCCACCAACTTGGGGTATTCCCAGATCACAGGTTGGACACCAGGGAGTTAGGAAATGTTAAAAAGTATTATTCTTAGGGCATTGTGATTTTAAATTAGTTTCTGTTGTCCCGTTTATTTTGCACATTACGCAATGCTTTATCTGCTGCTGATGCTGCAAATTTCTGTGATAATATCCCTTTAATTTTAAAGTTGGTCAATTAGTATAGCAGTAAGAAAGTCACTGATATTTACTGCATGCCTGCCAGTGTGCAGATCACAGCCTGTGACTTTGCACCCCATAGTTTTGGAATAGTGTAGATTCTCTTTGCTGAATTCCCTGGCGGTCACAGACAGAGGACTGAGCCCTGACTTGGCACTTGACACAGTGACAAGGACAGATATAGTCCAGTATGACGTAGTCCCTGGGGCCTAACTACCTTGTGTATAAACCTGTCACTTTAATATATTCACTTTTTAAGTGGCCCTTTTCCTGTGTGTATTCAATTTTTTTTTTTTATTGAACTTTGCTATTATATTACTAGAAAAGTACTGTTAAATGTATAATAGTGAACCACAAAGAGAAAAATTGAATTCTCATTATAGCGTTGCCAACATCCCGATATTAATTGTGAGAAGTGACCCTAAACTAAAGGGACACTAGTACCCCCCGGTACATTGGGACTTTAAAGGCGAACAGACAAAAGGTACACATGGACTTTAAATGCGAACAGACAAAATGATATTGTTTTATATATATATATATATATATATATATATATATATATATATATATATATATATATATATATATATATATATACACAGTGGTGTGAAAAAGTGTTTGCCCCCTTCCTCATTTCCTGTTCCTTTGCATGTTTGTCACACTTAAGTGTTTCGGAACATCAAACCAATTTAAACAATAGTCAAGGACAACACAAGTAAACACAAAATGCAATTTGTAAATGAAGGTGTTTATTATTAAAGGTGAAAAAAAATCCAAACCATCATGGCCCTGTGTGAAAAAGTGATTGCCCCCTAAACCTAATAACTGGTTGGGCCACCCTTAGCAGCAACAACTGCAACCAAGCGTTTGCGATAACGTGCAATGAGGCTTTTACAGCGTCCTGGAGGAATTTTGGCCCACTCATCTTTGCAGAATTGTCCTAATTCAGTTACATTAGAGGGTTTTCGAGCATGAACGGCCTTTTTAAGGTCATACCACAACATCTCAATAGGATTCAGGTCAGGACTTTGGCTAGGCCACTCCAAAGTCTTCATTTTGTTTTTCTTCAGCCATTCGGTGGTTGACTTGCTGGTGTGTTTAGGATCTTTTTCCTGCTGCAGAACCCAAGTTCGTTTCAGCTTGAGTACACGAACAGATGGTCGGACATTCTCCTTCAGGATCTCTTGGTAGACAGCAGAATTCATAGTTCCTTTTATCACGGCAAGTCTTCCAGGTCCTGAAGCAGCAAAACAGCCCCAGACCATCACACTACCACCACCATATTTTACTGTTGGTATAATGTTCTTTTTATGAAATGCAGTGTTCCTTCTACGCCAGATATACTTGGACACATACCTTCCAAAGAGTTCCACTTTTGTCTCATCGGTCCACAGAATGTTGTCCCAAAAGTCTTGGGGATCATCAAGATGTGTTGTGGAGAAATTGAGACGAGCTTTGATGTTCTTTTTGCTCAGCAGTGGTTTTCTCCTTGGAACTCTGCCATGCAGGCCATTTTTGCCCAGTCTTTTCCTGATGGTGGAGGCATGAACGCTGACCTTAACTGAGGCAAGTGAGGCCTGCAGTTCCTTGGACGTTGTTGTGGGGTCTTTTGTGACCTCTTGGATGAGTCGTCGCTGCGCTCTTGGGGTAATTTTGGGCGGCCGGCCACTCCTGGGAAGGTTCACCACTGTTCCATGTCTTCGCCATTTGTGGATAATGGCTCTCACTGTGGTTCGCTGGATTCCCAAAGCTTTGGAAATGGCTTTATAACCCTTTCCAGACTGATAGATCTCAATTACTTTCTTTCTCAATTGTTCCTGAATTTCTTTGGGTCTCGGCATGATGTGTAGCTTTTAAGGATCTTCTGGTGGACCTTACTGTGTCAAGCAGCTCCTATTTAAGTGATGCCTTGATTGTGAAAAGGTGTGGCAATAATCAGGCCTGGGTGTGGCTAGAGAAATTGAACTCAGGTGTGGACAACCACAGTTATAGTATGTTTTAACAAGGGGGGCAATCACTTTTTCACACAGGGCCATGATGGTTTGGATTTTTTTTCACCTTTAATAATAAACACCTTCATTTACAAATTGCATTTTGTGTTTACTTGTGTTGTCCTTGACTATTGTTTAAATTGGTTTGATGTTCCGAAACACTTAAGTGTGACAAACATGCAAAGGAACAGGAAATGAGGAAGGGGGCAAACACTTTTTCACACCACTGTATATATATCATAAATTATATATAAATAATATTATATATATATATATATATATATATATATATATATATATATATATATATATATATATATATATATATATATATATATATATATATATATATATATATATATATATTATGATATAGTTTTTGTCTGTTCGCCTTTAAAGTCCCCATGTACCGGGGGGTACTAGTGTCCCTTTCGTTTAGGATCTTCTCACAACTTCTGTTAAATGAGGTGGCATTTGGAAATCCTAACGGTATGTATAACTTCTGTATAACAATACTGTGGTATGCACTGTCTGTAATAGACAGCAAGAGTATGTAACACACTATACTGTGTACATAATGATTCAGTCTGGAGTATGTCATTTAATACAATGTACAGAGGTAAGAAATCGAGATTATGTCACAGCACTGTAGAGTAAGATGGTTGTAAAATACAGAATTGGGACAGTTTTGTTAGGATCATATGTAGCACTAACCCACTAGTGGCCTGCTGGACTTTATAGGCCATTCTAGCACTTCTTTTGGTGATTAGGTCTACAGCTGCCCTAATACACTGACCAACCCACCAGTGGTGACCAAATGACCAACTTTCACTGGTCAATCTTTTCTTGCAGGTCCTTATTGGCCCAATTTCCAGGAAGAGAGAGGTTTATCGATTACAGGATACCCAAAATAGGGAGGAAGTATTCCCTCCGCTCAAATGACTTCAGCCCTACTCAGGAGCTAGAAATGTACTTTTAAGCTGAGACTGTCAATCTTCAGGTTTTTTGCCTTTAAGCTAAGACAAGCAATAGACAAAGCAAACTTTTCTGAAGATGATCCCTTTTATAGCCGTCTTCCAGGCCCTAGCACAGGCTCAGGCCTTGGAACTTGACATTGAAACTGTTCCCTCTAGGGGTGCACCGAATGGAAATTTTGGTGCTAAAACCATTACCGAAAATCAAGGATGCACTAGGCTGAAAACGATACAGAAAATGGCAGTTTTTAATAAATATTGATATTATTTTTATATATAATTGTATTCAACTTTTTAATTAATATCAATAATTTAAATTAATATGAATTTATTGTTTGCCATTATTGGCACCTTTAGTGCAAGAAAGGTCAAGAAAAATGCAGTCTGCAGTCTCTAACCATCCCTTGTATCATGTCTGCAATATCTTACTTAAACTTAAATAAAAAATAGTATTAGCAAAATTTCTATTCCATGCACCTCTACCAGATATGATACAAAAGATGATCAGAGACTGTAGATATGATACAGAAGATGGTCAGAGACTGCAGACATGATACAAGAGATGATCATAGACTTTAGACATGATACAGAAGATGATCAGAGACTGCAGACATGATACTGTAAAATGGTCAGAGACTGCAGGGGATGGTCAGAGACTGCAGACCTGATACAGAAGATGGTCAAAGACTACAGACATGATACAGGAGATGGTCAGAGACTACAGACATGATAAAGGAGATGGTCTGAGACTACAGACATGATACAGGAGATGGTCAGAGATTGCAGACATGATACAGGAGATGATCAGGGACTGCAGACATGATACCAGAGATGGTCAGAGACTACAGACATGATACAAGAGATCAATGCAGCCTGCTTGTGCCCAGCAGCTTCACCAGTGCCCATCATATGCAGCCTGTCAGTGCCCAGCTTCTCCACCAGTGCCTGTCATGTACAGCATGCCAGTGCCCGTCATATGCAGCGCACCAGTGCCCATCATATGCAGCTTGCCAGTGCCTAGCAGCCCCATCAGTGTCCATCATATGCAGCTTGCCAGTGCACACCAGCCTCACCAGTGCCCATCATATGCAGCCCAGCAGCCCCATCAGTGTCCATGTGCAGCTTGCCAGTGCCCAGCAGGGTTAAATAAATATTCACAACCATAACATTGTATCTTCTTGCTCAAGCTACTGGAGAACACTCCCAGGAGGAGGCAGAAATAAACCATGACCTAGGCTTAGAGGAGACCTAATGGTTACAAATAAAAATAACAATCCTAAGCTCAGGCTGGCTTACAGCCTTGTTGCATTCTAAATTCGGAATAGCGACACTTCAGCTTATGACAGGGTCCTTAAATATATTAAACATGGAGCTCTCTGTCGGCAGCTCAGGTAACAGTAAACTTTGTAATATGAAAGAGGGGCTTCCTCTTACTCCTAATCCCCGAATTTCTCCTTTTAAAGTGGAATCTTGGCTATAGACATAACTAGCCTTAAAACTGTTCCCTTCCCACCCTCCTATGCTAACTAACCTGTGTAAGAAAGATGTACCTGTATATACTTTTTTTTTTTCCGGCTTGCTCTAATCCAGCCATGTGATCACCCCTGTATCAGTCAACAGCGGCTGCAGAGTAGCATAAAAAACACTCCAGAAATGACTATTAAACCTAGGAGCAGTAGTGACATCAACCATAGGCTTCAATGACCGATCCGTTGTTGATGATCCCTCCTATCCCCTGAAACGGCAATGACTGACAAAGGGGAGCTGAATCACTTGACCAGACCTAAGCCTGAAAATAGGTAAATATATACATCTTTTTTTGCACAGGTTAGTTAGCATAGGTATTAGGGGGTAGGTTTAGTGCTAGCTAGGTGTATAGCCAGAAATCTACTTTTAATATAACCACGATAAGGTGGAAAGCATTTTTATGTCAGTCTTTATGTCCATGTGCAGATCTAGGATTTGAAAAAGGGGACTGGGGAGGGGTTTAACCCTTTTCTACTCTATTCAAAACTGAAAAAAAAAACGGTTTGTCTTTAGATACTGTATACTTTCCTATATAGTGCTGCTGGTTGGATAAATTATTTTTCTTGTAAAAAGCAGATTAGGCACCATAGAATGAAATTACTGTCCATCCACTATTCTGAAAGCCTTTCTAATACCAAAATGCAACTACCCTTCCTGTGAAATATATACATAAATAATAAATACATAAAATAAAATTATTCCTTTTATGCTAGCAGGGACAGAGAAATTGATTATTACCACTATATCCATGGAACACAAAAAAAGAGCTTTTGCAGTTTTTTTTAATATGGTTTCACATAAAAGGTTGTATGAAAAACATCTAGTTTAAGACCAGAGCTAGGAGTTCAAATGCTATTATGTGCACAATAAAAAAAGTAGAATGTAATGGCCAAGTGCTGAATGGGTTTAGATGTTTTTTGGGCTAAAGCTTAATAATAGGCAACTAACTTTAGACACTGGATTCTTCTTTATTACAGGACATCTGTTATTAAATAATGCTATGTAGTCATTGTAGGGATCATTTCTACATAAACATATCATATTTTACATATGATAAATTGTGTTTATTGCTATATTACTATGTACTACGTGTTCTTTGTAAAGTACAGTAAGGTGTCTGATCTTACATTTACTGTCCCAAACTGCCTCAAAAGCCCCATCGTGGGCCTGGCACTCATAGGTGTTGGGATCATGTGATATTGCCTTCTCTGTTGAACAATTCAGTTCCTAAGCTTGTAGGCCCAAGCACTATCATATGTGGGGAAGGAGGTCAAGCCTATGTGTATACCAGCTTTTGAAAGATATGATTTCCATATGATTTCCAAGGGGAAGCCCTGGCACGTCTCTGTGTTGGGGACTACAGTAAAGATAAAATTAATCTTATGGTAGCTTCCATATTTCTGTTCTCGAAGGTTCACTTTAAGGAGAATGACAACTCTTCAGAGTCTACACTTCTTCTGATTCTTTGTCACTGACACATTTTCTGCCTGCTCTTTGGACTCCAGGAGAACATCATCCCATGCTGATACCCACCCTGTAAACAAACATTTGCTCCATTGGTGGCTGCATGGCCAAAGGTTTCGTCAAGTATGGACGTCCAAGAAAAACCCCGATCATACTCATCTAGGTGGATGCAGAATTGATTCTCTGCCAGCTCGGCAATGACAACTGAGCCATCAAAACACAGCTGATTTCTCAGATCTCCTCCACTCTAAGCAGAGAGCCGTGACTGTCAGTCACTACTCTCCCCTTCAACGCTCACTGGAACACTGGACTGTGGAGAGGGTGAGAGGGACTGTCTCAGGCTCTCAGAGGATCACTGAGAGGATGAGCCTGATGCCAATCCAGACATCTGAGGGGATCCCAACCATATGGTCAGAATCTGCTATCGGCTAAAAACAGGTCACAGGAGTGCAGTTCGTTCTGCACTCCTAAGACCGTTTTCAGATGACACTGGAGAAGAACTGGAGAAGCCTTTGGCCATACTTTTCCTTTCATCTGTGGGATGAGTGTTCAAAATGGCGACGTGTAGTCCCCATGTAACAGGATGACAACTCATGAACAAAATAGAGAGACAGGGAAAGAGTGCTGTCACCCTATAATAGGTAGTGAGAAAACAAGGACCTTCATTGAAGGATCACCAGGTATTATTTTATTGAAAGCTATATATTTAAAATGATCACTAAAATACATGTGTAAGTTACTGGCTATAAGAGATTTTAGGTGTATGTTAGCACACAGTAGAGAGGACCATATATGGTCCTAGATACCCTAAAGGAATCTCAGTTAGGATATCGCAGGACATTTTCATTGATTTAATTGACAAGTTTACTGTCATTTCATTACACTCTTAATTAACCCCTGACATCTCACAGCTGCCCCTGAGGCATTTGTAGTTAAAGGTCTTCTCAACTTCACTGGGAAAAGAAAGGGATTTTAAGGCATGCATGCTATATTTATAAAGCAAGTGGCCCTCACGTCATGTGTCACACGCATGCTGCATTCGTCACTCTTGCAACAGATGCTTAATGGATGGATGTCCACGTGTAACAGATCACTCTTTGCTGGGCTCCATTACCTCGTAGCACTGACTCTGCACGTCGGAGGTATTTCCTGACTTTTTATGCTGTGCTGCATATTTTTCCCAGTACAGCAAATAATAAGCTAACCTATACAGAAGTGTGCTTATTCATGGATCAGAGATATAATAAATTGTCTCATCCCATAACACAATGCATTATCTGATCAGCTAGGAGCAAGAAAATAAACTTCTAGGCACCTGAAATTGAAAAAGTTTTTAAAGGTATGTTGGTAATATTTTATACATTGCCTTAATTGTATTATTTTATTCAGTATTAAAGAATAATATTTTAAAGGAAACTCCATCATGTGCAAGGTAATTAGTGCAGTTGTAACAACATAACTATAATATCTGTGTACTTTTTAATTGCAGTAATAGTTATTTTTATTTTTTTTATGAACAAGCATCAGTAGTCTATAATTGTATTTTTTAGTCCTCTACATAGCAAAGAAAGAAACAATGTACTGTCAATAGTCAACTCCACTCTAATGTCCCTCTAAACTTTTTTAAAAATCTTTTACTTAACCACCTAAATATTAAATACTGATGCTGGAGGGCAGGTACAAGCTCTTTGCTTTTTATAAGGCTCCTAATTTCAACTGTAGTGCTAAACATACTGTAGAGCTGAATGACTCCAAGAAGGGACACACACCACACTCCCTGTTCCAACACTAATGGAAATGCCTTACTCATGTGTTACACACAGCTACCAACAAATATGCTGGCAGTGCTGGGCTTTCTCATTGGAAAGTCCAGAACTGTTTGCAAACTGTATGCCTCAGATGTATTTTGTATTAAATGCCTATTTGTTAAACCAATCCCACCTGGCCCCGTCCCTTTAAAAAATGTGACCACTGCGATTGGCTATCACAGTGGTCATATGATCGGGATCCGGTCCCATCTGTTACCGATCATTAGCGGGGGGGGGGGCAAGAACGGGAGGGAGCAATGAGTGCGCTCCCAGCACAGAAACATAGGCTGCCCATTGACACATACAGTGGTGTGAAAAAGTGTTTGCCTTCCTCATTTCCTGTTCCTTTGCATGTTTGTCACACTTAAGTGTTTCGGAACATCAAACCAATTTAAACAATAGTCAAGGACAACACAAGTAAACACAAAATGCAATTTGTAAATGAAGGTGTTTATTATTAAAGGTGAAAAAAAATCCAAACCATCATGGCCCTGTGTGAAAAAGTGATTGCCCCCCTTGTTAAAACATACTATAACTGTGGTTGTCCACAACTGAGTTCAATTTCTCTAGCCACACCCAGGTCTGATTATTGCCACACCTGTTCACAATCAAGGCATCACTTAAATAGGAGCTGCTTGACACAGTAAGGTCCACCAGAAGATCCTTAAAAGCTACACATCATGCCGAGACCCAAAGAAATTCAGGAACAATTGAGAAAGAAAGTAATTGAGATCTATCAGTCTGGAAAGGGTTATAAAGCCATTTCCAAAGCTTTGGGAATCCAGCGAACCACAGTGAGAGCCATTATCCACAAATGGCGAAGACATGGAACAGTGGTGAACCTTCCCAGGAGTGGCCGGCCGCCCAAAATTACCCCAAGAGCGCAGCGACGACTCATCCAAGAGGTCACAAAAGACCCCACAACAACGTCCAAGGAACTGCAGGCCTCACTTGCCTCAGTTAAGGTCAGCGTTCATGCCTCCACCATCAGGAAAAGACTGGGCAAAAATGGCCTGCATGGCAGAGTTCCAAGGAGAAAACCACTGCTGAGCAAACAGAACATCAAAGCTCGTCTCAATTTCTCCACAACACATCTTGATGATCCCCAAGACTTTTGGGACAACATTCTGTGGACCGATGAGACAAAAGTGGAACTCTTTGGAAGGTGTGTGTCCAAGTATATCTGGCGTAGAAGGAACACTGCATTTCATAAAAAGAACATTATACCAACAGTAAAATATGGTGGTGGTAGTGTGATGGTCTGGGGCTGTTTTGCTGCGTCAGGACCTGGAAGACTTGCCGTGATAAAAGGAACTATGAATTCTGCTGTCTACCAAGAGATCCTGAAGGAGAATGTTCGACCATCTGTTCGTGTACTCAAGCTGAAACGAACTGGGGTTCTGCAGCAGGACAATGATCCTAAACACACCAGCAAGTCCACCACCGAATGGCTGAAGAAAAACAAAATGAAGACTTTGGAGTGTCCTAGCCAAAGTCCTGACCTGAATCCTATTGAGATGTTGTGGTATGACTTTAAAAAGGCCGTTCATGCTCGAAAACCCTCTAATGTAACTGAATTAGGACAATTCTGCAAAGATGAGTGGGCCAAAATTCCTCCAGGACGCTGTAAAAGCCTCATTGCACGTTATCGCAAACGCTTGGTTGCAGTTGTTGCTGCTAAGGGTGGCCCAACCAGTTATTAGGTTTAGGGGGCAATCACTTTTTCACACAGGGCCATGATGGTTTGGATTTTTTTTCACCTTTAATAATAAACACCTTCATTTACAAATTGCATTTTGTGTTTACTTGTGTTGTCCTTGACTATTGTTTAAATTGGTTTGATTTTCCCGAAACACTTAAGTGTGACAAACATGCAAAGGAACAGGAAATGAGGAAGGGGGCAAACACTTTTTCACACCACTGTATGTGCAAAATGTGGGTGTTAAAGCCACCCCTTTTCAGCTGCACATTATGCAGGTAGCAACAGATTACACATTTTATACATATAATCAAAAAGATATAAAAATTATTTTAAAACTAGTAAAATGTGAAAATAAAATTGAGCAGAATCTTTATCATTTTTATAAAGAGTCTTTCATATAACTCATCCTCTTGGCACAGCACTATTACATGGGAGTAGGCGGAGAGATCTCAGCCTGTGTAAGCTCCAACTAGTGGGGCTCTGGGCTTACACAGTGACTTACTCCAAATGGCTGTACTGAGCAGTGTGGGTGGGGGGTGTTTATAAAGAGAAGTGGGGACATTAAATATCCTTTCTTATCTGTTCAGTTCTGTTTGCTATAAGCCGCATGTAGTAAGTGCAATGGCCAACCAAAGTATCTATGACACAGAAAAAATAAATTAATTATGGTTAAGCAATGGAATTTAAAATTGCTGGCAAATTTTTTCAAGCTGAAATTATTTGTTTACACTAAGTGTTTTAATTAATAACTAAGAACTATATATGTTTTTTTTATACAATATCCACAAACAGTAAACAAGACTTCGGCTAGAAAAAAAAAAAGAATTTGCATATAGGTGGGTACATGCAAAAAGAACATCTCTGTAAGAGGTTTTTTTTTTTCCCCCTATTTCTATAATTTAGTTCCTTCCAAGAGAGATCTGCGTCTGCTGCTTTATGCAATTTTTAAGTACAGCCTCAGGCAAGGGTGAACAGCCAAAATTTCAGCCCTGTCTTATTAGAGCTCATTAGTACGAGATATGGATTTTGGCTTCAGCTCGGCAGTGTGAGACCGTACAAATCCCTGGGCAAAAAACTCTTACAGATTACAAAATTGTACACAGAGACTCATAAAATACACCATGCTACTTGTGATTGGTTGAATAAAAAACTGTATCGGTGTTAGAAAATACTGACTCTGTAGTTTCTAAACTATAGTGATATCTAGGATTTGCTTATAGTGTTGGTGTTTTAGCAATACTGACAAACATCTTGAAAAGCTGTTTTATGGAATAATATCATTATAGATGCTGTCTTATTTTGTACTGTTTCAGCTTTTCTGAGTATATCCAGTTATTAATTATTTTACAAAAAATGGACTCCAGGCAATCTTTATTAATTGTTCTCCTGAATTTTTAGAAAAAAGGCAGTCCCTGGCTGCAATACTAACCTTCAATTTGAAACTATCCCTCGCAGTAACTCCTCTTTGCCACAAGATGTCCACAATCTTATGGGTTGAAGGAAAATCATAGACATTTCTATAGTATTATCTGTAATATTATGGGTGTTTTGTTGTCCTTTATCTATATAACTTGGTATCCCGTTTTTTTTTTCTATCACTGTATGATCATTTTGTGTCATTATACATCCGACAAGTATTACACTTTATGAGATCAGCTTTTATACATTACTGGAGCCCTGACCTCCTTGTCTCACATTTTTTGTTTCAATAGATTTTTATTGATTTTCAGTAATACATTAACAAAAATATCAACAATAATCAAAGTGAATCGAGCATTATCAGTGGACAGTGACAATAGGAAGGTTGCAAAGCATACATCGAGGTAGCCTGAATTAAAAAACAAAAACAAAAAAAAAGTTACATCAGTTGTTAGTCTTATATTGTTGATTCTTTATGCAAATTTAACGGTCCTGTCCACTTGGATTCGGGATGTGGTGGGTCTGGCTGTAGATAGCTAGTTTATCTGGCTCCCTTCAGGCACCCCAATGGGAGCTTACTGTGCCCAAGGGGACCCAGCCATATCATAGTCTAGTATGAGTTTGTTCTACACTCTAGGACATAGGGGCTATCTCAGCTTTCGAATACCAGGAGGACCAAGGTGCCCACTTATCTAGGGCTCCTTGGAGGCAATCCAAAGATGACGTCACTATTCCATCATACATGAAGTGTAGTTGGGTTAGGTCTATTACCTGGATTATTGTGGGAGGGGTGTTATCTTTCCAGTGTCTAGTAATCGTTAGAATGGCTGCCAGGAGCAAATGGGTAATGGTGTGTTGTGTTTTAGGATGAAAGTTATCTATCCCTAGGGATAGAACAGCTAAAGCTGAATTTGGTGGGGTCTGTTTGCTGGTAATATAAGAAATAATATGAAAATTTTCAACCAATATTGGTTCAGTTTGGGGCACGACCATAGAACATGCACAAGGTTCCTCTTGTGCCGCATTTTCTCCAGCATTAATCAGATGTGTAGGGGTGAAATCTGGAGAGGAAAGCAGGGGTATAGTACCACCTTAGAGTGATTTTAGCCAATAGTTCCCACAGTGTGGAGCAGTTAGAGGCACTTAGGGTAGTTTTACAGGCTTTGAGCCATTGAGTTGGGGTGAATGTTTGTTGTAGGTCTGATTCCCATTAGATGTGAGAGGTGGATTTGACGAAGGTTTGCTTCTGGTGGAGGATGTTATAAAATAGCGTAATTCCTATTCAGGATGGGGTGTCGGATGTCAGGAAGGACCAGGCCAGTGCGTATATTGAGGGTGAGGTGTTAGGAAGTTTGGATAGACAATGGCGTATTTGTAAGTATTGGTAGAAATCAGTGTGAGGAATGCCAAATTATTTTTGGATAGCAGCGAAGGGTTTAAACACGCCTTGGGCATATAGGTTGTGAATGTTTTTCATGCCTTACGTGAGCCAGGAGGCAAGAGAGATTTGATTAATGAAGTAGTGCAGGGTCTCTTGTGGGATTTCCATTTTAGTTGTGGGAGTGGCTGGGTAGTTGTGGATCTGAAGGTTAAGCCAGGTTTTAATGGAGATTTTCATTGTCAGGGGTAAGTGTGACGGGGGGTCTTTGCCCCCAGTTGAGCTCCAAAGAGCCATCATTTTGTTGGACCAAAGTGGCTGTAAGAGGCCTCGATGGAGCCCCATGGCATTTTTGACAATTGTTAATCCATCCAACCTTGCAGCATGACTGTGCCCCTGTACATGTAGCCAGCTTCATAATGACATGGTTTGATGAGTTTGGTGTGGATGAACTCCAGCGGCTTTCACAGAGCCCTGACCTCAACCCTACTGGACACCTTTGAAATCAATTAGAATGCTAATTACAAGCCAGGTCATCCCACCCAACATCAAAGTCTGACCTCACAAAGGATCTTCTTGCAAGATGGGCACAGCTTCCCATAGACACAATCCAGAATTTTGGGGAAAGCTTTCCAAACAGAGTCAAAGATGTTCTTGCCAAATTCCCATATCAAATGATAAGTTCACCTTCGGAAACATGTAACACGTTCCCACTCCTACAGCCTCTCACTGATTCCCCCCCCCCCCCCCAAATTGTGACAGCAGACTGGGGATCTTATTCCCATGCCTGCGAATGCTAGTGAGCGCTCTACGTAGTTCATTGAGTCTTCCTGTCATTGTGTAACTGGCTTCCCGTATGAGGTATGTGCAGACAGATACACTGACAGTCTGCAGGAGTCTGAGATTGCGCCCATGATCTGCTGATCGTGGATGTAATGCTTTACAGACTCCTAATAAATAAATAAATGCACTTTTTTTTATTGCATAAAATGTGCATTTATCATTTCTTTTTAGAAAGGTGATCTTATCCTTTAATGCCTGTGGTTTTGAATGGGATGTTCAACAAACTGATAAAGGTGTAATTTTCAGGTGTCCACAAATATTTGGCTTTATTGTACAAATATTTATCCAGGCACCAGCAGCAGATTAGGATATCAGGGGAACAAATGGAAGGTAATAAATTATTTCAGTGGTCCTTGGTTCACTGATGGAGAAACCCACATTTCTGCTTTAAATGTTTTGTAGCCTGTAGTAGGCAGGCAACTGGCATTGTCATAGGTAGTCAGCCTCTCACTATCTGTCTTTGCAGCATTTACTTAACCAGGTGCCCACTGGGCACTTAAACCCCCTTCCTAACTAGACCAATTTTCATCTTTCGGTGCTCTCACATTTTGAATGACAATTACTGTGCAACATTTTACCCATATGAAATTTTTGTCCTTTTTTTCCACACAAATAGAGCTTTCTTTTTGTGGTATTTAATCACCGCTGGGTTTTTATTTGTTGTGCAATAAAAGAAAAAAGACTGAAAATTCTGTAAAAAAAACAAATTTTTCTTTGTTTCTGTTATAAAATTTTGCAAATTAGTAATTTTTCTTCATACATTTTGGCCAAAATTTATACTGCTAAATATCTTTGGTAAAAAATAACCCAAATTGGTGTATATTATTTGGTCTGTGTGAACGAAGTCCACAAGCTGTGGTGCCAATCTCTGAAAATTGATCACACCTGAAGTACTGAAGGCCTATCTCAGACCCTAACAAGCCAGAAAAGTACAAATACCCCCCAAATTACCCCTTTTTGAAAGGTAGACATTCCCAGGTATTTAGTAAGAGGCATGGTGAGTTTTTTGAAGTTGTAATTTTTTTCCCACAATTCTTTGCAAATCAAGATTTTTTTTCACAAAATTGTCATATTATCAGGTTATTTCTCACACACAGCATATGCATACCACAAATACACCCCAAAACACATTCTACTACTTCTCTTGAGTATAGCGATACCACATGTGTGAGACTTTTACACAGCCTGGCCACATACAGAGGCCCAACATTGAAATAGCACCTTCAAGCATTCTAGGAGCATAAATTACACATCTCATTTCTCAACCACCTATTACATTTTAGAAGGCCCTGGAACACCAGGACAATGGAAACGCCCACAAAATTACCTCATTTTGGAAAGCTCCAATGTACCCCACCCCAATGTATAATCAATGAGGTATAATGAGGCTAATTTTTATCCAGAAGTATTTGGAAAATGTGGGAAAAAAATGAAAACGCATTTTTTTTTTTGCACAACGTTGTACATTTATAAGATATCCAACACATAGCATGTACATAGCAAAAATGACACCCCAAAATACATTCTGCTACTCCTCTTGAGTACGGCGATACCACATGTGGGGGACTTTTCCACAGTGTGGCCACATACAGAGGCCCAAAATGCAGGGAGCACTATCAGGTATTCTAGGGGCATAAATGTCAAATCTAATTTGACTACCTATTACACTTTTGTGAGACACCGATGAGCACTGTAGTGGCATGGATGGCTGACTAATGCTGGGTATGGCTGAGTATTGGTGGGTATTGCTGAGTATGTCTGGGTTTTGCTACATATGTCTGCGTATTGCTGAGTATGGCTTAGTATGGCTGGGTATGGCTGAGTATGGAAAGGGGTGGATGGGATGGTGGAGTATGGATGACTGAGTATGGATGGCATGGCTGAGTATGGATGGCATGGCTGAGTATGGAGGGCATGGCTGAGTATGGAGGGCATGGCTGAGTATGGAGGGCATGGCTGAGCATGGATGGATGAATGAGTATGGATGGATGGCTGAGTATGACAGAGGGATGACTGAGCATGGATTGATGGATGAGGCTGCAATGGGCACAGAGCAACTCTGTGGGCACTACAGATCCAGCCCACAGCGCTGCTGCACCCGATCTCTCCCCTCTCCACTCACACTGTACCGATTAGTACAGAGAGGGGAGAGAGGAACCGGACATGATGCTGGTTTGTTTACAAGTGATGGTTTGTTTACAAGCTGTCATCGGCCATTTACCGTGATCCGTGATGCGTCGAGAACCGGCGGTCACAGATACTCCCGTGTTCGCACCCCAGGGGGCTCGCGGGAGCACGATTATGGGAGGACATCATAGTACGCTCGGCTATAGTGCAGTTGTTAAGTGGTTAAAGGGCTAGTAAATACAAAATGTCCACTTTTCACGCCCTTTTAATTCTGACAAAAAAGCAGGCAGAAAGCAAAGGACTAGTTATCAGTATTGCCTGTGGTCTCCCTGTAGCTGATCTTTTCCCCACTACTAACTTACCATGCCTTGTTCTGCACTGTGTCTCTGTTTGAAGGTGGCCATCTTGGTAGACGCTGGAATAACAAACTAGTGACATTACCACATCTCACTCAAACAGTCTAGACAGAGTCAGAGGCAGCAGTGCTTTAGATCTATCACTGCAGATATACAGTTATGAGGCAACAGAACAGGAGTGCCTAGGCACCCTCATATACCAAGAAATGTTTTTTTCAGGAGGTACATTTTTAATTGTTCAGCCTAAAGCAATATTACCGTATATTACAGTTTACCATTTCTTAGATGTGGTGGCTATTTTATTTTTCATTTTTGTAAGCTTGTTTCCTTTTTCTCTCCTGGTTATCCGGTCTGTTATTTTTCACCCTCCCTTAACAGATGATGATCAGCTTTTATTTATTATGTAAAACATTTATCCCAAAAGAAGAAAAACTGTTGCTGTAACTGCTTGAAACGGAACTTAACTCATCGATTCAACAGTTTAAAAAAAAAACAGTTACTGTCCCGAAACGTGGTTAAATTGTCACATTGCTTGTACACTCAACCAAACTGGCTGGTGTCATTAATGATCACATGTGCAGCTCCATGGTAGTGGAAGATCAAACAGAGGCCAAGATGGCAGCTTCCTTGGCTAAAAACAATAGGAGGGTTTAGTTCTGCTTTAAAAAGTGTTAGCTGGAGTTTGGCTTTTAAAAGGAACCAGACTCACCCATTAAATGGTTTCTGGGGCATGCCATGAATGCTAACTGTCACAGGTGCTTTTGTTTTCAACCATAATGTCAAGCCATCAAATGGCTGGTGTCATGACCGATTGCATGTGTGGCACCATGGCAACTGCAGATCAAACCTAAACTAAAATGGCAGCTTCCTTGGCTGTAAAGTATCAGAGGCTTTTGTTTGGTTTTAATTTATTGGTCAAGTCCATCTAAATCTGTAAGTGCATCTAACACTACCCTTCCCCAGATTGTCAATGCTGGTGTCCAAAAGTATCTCCATTGCTCCTCCATCCAGAATGGAGCCACTTTGCAACAGGAATTGTTTTGCTGGCCAGATCACCATGTGAAGATCAAGAATAAAAAAAATGTAGGCACCATTTTTGGGTTAATTCATGCTTTAAGCACAATTAATACTTCTCAATTTTCCCTATAGCAGAAAATTCTCAAAATTTGAATTTTTTTTAGTTCAGTTCTGTTTACTTGAATGGCAGCTGCCTAAACACTCACCGAAAACCCTTACAAAAAAGGATAGAATGTACAAATTCCATCCAGCGTCCCTGGTGGCCTTGCACCCAGTATCCCAGCACTGCAAGGCATGCTAATAGCTTAGTCACCATGCTACCTGATTTTATGTTCCATTCATGCGAGCTTTGAAAGTGATGGTCTACGCACTGTAGAAAGTGCTAAGGAATTTGTTGACGACGTTTGAAATCAATAATATAAGTAAAAAATGTTTTCCTTTTGTATTTTAAAGTGTTATAGGTAAGAATAGAAATTTTTCTACCCGAAACAAGATAAAAGAAAGATGATTTTTATATATTGAATGTGTGTACGGTTACTCAAGTCTAAGTGTTAAAATCAAACACTCTTTTTATGGATAGTGACTAATCCCCTTTGCCGGCAGCTTGTTCATAGGTATAATATATTTCCGAAAGCTCAAATGGCTTTAGCTGTCCCACTTTAGTGAATCATGTGCCCTCTGCTATTCTGGGCTGTGTTGCCGGGAGCGATGGACATGAGGGAGCGAGTGTAGATCATAATGGCGCATTTTTACGTCTGCTCAGGGTTTAAAGGGGGTCACAGCATATAATCCACATTATAAATGATGTCACATGTGCATTGTGTAATCCAGGGGCTTCAAGAAGGCAACTTAACCTAAATCAGAAGGTTCTCCAGTGTGAATAAAGTCCAGTAATATTATTATTATTTTTTTTCCACAAAATTTTATATTTCTTTATGTATCTGATAGTGTTCCATAACCTGAAGGGGAAAAAATTTAGCTTTTAGTGTTTCCTTCTCGTTCTACTTTTTTGTTCTATACTTCATTAGTTGTTACGTTTTAAAGTTAAATCACATGTAAAAAAAAAATTGGATAAGCAATATCCGACAAATGTTTGCCTTTTGATGAGCCTAAAAAGAAAAAGGTAAGAGAAAATAATGCTAGTAATGAATAGGCTGCATACCCATTAGTGATGCTGATCTCTTGATAAGAGAATGCATAGGCTATACTCTCTGTGATGTCATTTGTCTGTAATAAGTAGGTAACATGCTCAGTGATGTCACTGGTCTCTAGTGAATGGACAGACTGCATTCTTAGTGATGTCACTAGTCTGTAATGAATAGGCTTACATCAGTGATTTCACCAAAATCTAGTGAAACACTTAGATATGTCGCCAATAGGTAGTGAATATGTTATATTCTTTGTGATGTCAGTGGTCTTTAGTAAATAGGCTGCATTCTCCATGATGTCACTGATCTCTTGTAAATGGATGGGCTGCATTTTCAGTGACATCAATGGTCTCCAGTGAATGAACAGGCTGCATTCACAGTGATGTCATCAATCTCTTGTGAAAGAATAGACTATATTCTCAGTTTCCCTGGTAAATGGATAGGCTGAATTATTAGTTATGTTACTGATCTCTAATGATTGGATAGGCTGCACTCCCAGTGATGTGGGCTTATATCAGTGAAAGCATAGGATATATGTCACCACTAAGGAATGTATAGTTTATAACTACATTATCAGTGATGTCACTTGTCTCTAGAGATTGGATAGGCTGCATTCCCATTGATGAAACTGGTCTCTAGTAAAAGGATAGCTGACCTTCTCAGTTACATAGTTACATAGTTACATAGTATACATAGTAGGTAAGGTTGAATAAATACAATAGTCCATCCAGTTCAACCTGTAGGTGTGTGTGTGTCAGTGTCAATAATCATTTCCCTTATCCCTATATGTTGTGTTCTTTAAGAAGCATGTCCAAGAGTCTTTTAAAAAATAGCAATACCCACTGACATCACATTGGTTGCACATTCCTATTGCCCTGACAGTGAAAAACCCCCAACACATCTTAAGGTTAAACTTCTCCTCCAATCTCATTGTGTGGCCCGGGTCTTCTTACACTCCCTGAGACTGAAACTTTTTTTTTCCTATGCTGGGATCACCATTGAGGTATTTGTAAATCGCTATCAAATCACCTCTCAAGCTTTTCTTCTCCAGTGAGAACAAGTTTAGTGCTTGTAGTCATACCTAATAATTGAGGTCTTCCAGTCCCCTTATTCATTTTGTTGCCCTTCTCTGGACTCTATCCAGCTCCAGCACATCCTTCCTGGGGATTGGTGACCAGAACTGGACTAAATACTTCAGATGCGGTCTGACCAGAGTTTTATAAAGTGGCAGGATTATAGTTTTATCTCTGGAGTATATCTGCTTTTTTATGCATGCTAATATTCTGCCAGCTTTGGTAGCCACAGCTTAACATTGTATGCTATCGTTCAGACTGTCTTTTACTTTCACACTCAGTGATGTCGCTGGTCTCTAGTAAAAGGATATGCAGCCTTCTCATGGATTGCACTGGCTTTTAGTAAAAGGATAGGTGTTCTTCTCAGGAATTTCAAAAACAATAGATTGCTTTCTCAGGGATGTCACCGGTCTATAGGTAAAAGATAGGTAATCTTCTCAGTGATATCACTGGCTTCTAGGAAATGGATAGGTGATCTTCTCAGTGATGTCACTGGTCTCTAGTAAAAGGAAAGGTGATCTTCTCAATGATGTTTCTGGACCCTAGTGAATGGATAGGTCACCTTTTCAGAGATGTTACTGTCCTCTAGTAAAAGGATAGGCAGATTTCTGAGGGATTTCACTGGCCTTTAGTAAAAGGATAGGTGGCCTTCCCAGGGATGTCACAGGTCTATAGGTAAAAGGATAGTGGGCTTTCTAAGTGATGCCCCTGGCTTCTAGGAAAAGGATAGGTGGCCTTCTCAGGGATGTCAGTGGTCTCTAGTAAAAGAATAGACTGCCTTCTGAGGAACATCACTGACCTCTAGTGTAAGGATAGGTGACCTTCTCAGTGATGTCACTGGACCCTAGTAAAAGGATAGGTGGCTTTCTCAAGGATATCACTGGCCTCTAGTAAAAAGATAGTCAGCCTTCTTAGGGATGTCACCAGCCTCTAGTAAATGGAAAGGTCACCTTCTCAGGGATGTCTTTAGACTCTAGTAAAAGGATAGGCGGATTTCTCTGCGATGTCAATGGCCTCTTGTGTAAAGGATTGGATTTCACAGCCTTCTAGTGACTGGATAGTCAGTGGTTCTACTAGTCTATGTTAACTGGATAAGCCCCATTCTCAGTAATATCACTGACTTCATCTGAATGGATGTATGTTAAGGGAAACTTTGGATTGCTACCACATTTGGACTTTTGGGCAAAGCACAATATTTTTTTCTTTTCATTTTTTTTTTTTAAAGTACAAATGTATTCCTCAGTCTAGTAGAATATGCAGCATTTGTTCATACAATCATGAAATATTTTCAGCTTGGTCGAGATTTCCTCTCTGTTGAGCTCCATTCATATTTATTGGAAAACAGAGACATTACTAGGCTTTCAATGAGCCCTGAACTGAGCCATGAATCTGAGCTGTACAGCTGCTTAATGTTGTTACATAGTCATTTTTTTAAAACGAAATGAAGAAAAAATGCTGCATCTTAACTTTTTTTTTAGGTTATTAAAAACAAATTTGTTGCCTGGCATTTCATTTCAGAAGGTGAAAATTCTTTTTCACAGCTGTTTTGCTTAAGTGACAAAACGGCACTATCTTGTCCGGTGGCAGCAGGAAAGCATTTTATCTTCTGACTCCACACCATGATGTCTTTTTTTTTTTTAAGCGGAATGATAAAAACCCTGGCCGGGTAATAATCCAAAGATGAATACAAGCAGGAAATAAATATCTGTGCACAGAAGGCTCCCAGAGAACAAATCACAGAGCAGATCTGTGAGACGCTGTGGCACTGTATATGCAGCGAACAGTATAATTAATCTTCACATGTGCTGAACGGGAGGTAAAGGACAGGAATGGCCAGCTTCATGCTGGAAGTTGCCTCCTGAGACTCATGATGGACTTACTATTTCTCAATGTACCTTCCTTTTTTAAATATGAAATCCAGGCTCGATAAATATGGTCTGAATACAAAAGCCATGTGTGTTCTTTCTTAAATCGTGGTGTTCTTTGTGTATTTATTCCAGATCTGTGCAGGAATCCATTCTAACCAACTCCTGCATCTTGTCCAGGTGCACTGTAATAAAGACCGGTCACTGCTACACTCTCTCCCTGTGCAGGGGGAATGGTCTTGTATTTGCCCCTTTTTGTAGTTTTCTGCAGGCAGCCTGTAATAAGCCTTTCAGTCAAATCCAGTGTGTGGTGGGTGGGTCTGAGCTGCGCTGTGTGTGTAAATGGAAAGCTCTGCTAGGGAGTGAGCCCGTACATGTGCCACCATAGAAAGTGGTTTGCTATGGTTGCAGACAAAGAGAAGGAGGTGCCGGCAGAAGAGGAGAGGAGATATGAGGCTGCTCTGTGCAATACCTGTGTACAAAGCAGGTAAGTATAAAAAAAATTTATGTTAGTAAAAAAAATCCTTTTAACCTGAGACCCACTTTAAATTTGATGTGTTTTGTACATTTCTTCTAGATCTGTGCAGTAATCCAGTATGGAGGTTTGCCTCTATGCAGGAGCTTCATGTACAAAGACTGGTCACTGCTGCTCTCTCTCCTTGTGTAGGAGGACTGGTCTTATATCTGCCCTCTTCTGTAGTTTTCTGCAGGCAGCCTGTAGTGGGTGGGCTGCCAGTCCCTCCCCCAGCTCTGCTCACAAGCTGTGTACAGCATAGTTGTGATACCACTGCTATTTTTTACAAGATAATATCAGGGCCTGCAGATTTATATCCTTTATAGCTTTTGAGGAATGTGGCCGGAGTCATCCCTTACTTGCTGAACGCCCTATAGCAGATTTACTGCTACAGGCCGGCTGCTGTGCCCAGGATCACCGGGTATAAATATATATATCTGGGTAGTGGGCACGAATGCGCCCTGACAGAGGCTCTCTCTCGATGTGATTATACACAGCAGGAGCTGATCAGCGGGTACTGTGGACTCGATGTCCGCTGTCACCCGCCGATCATTTAGTACAGAGGCAGAACAGCAGATTGCCGTTCTGTCAGTAGGGATGGTATGAGCCCAGTGTTCCTGCAGTAGGGACATGGATCCATGTCTTCCCCTAGTAAAAGCACTTCCCACACTGTACAAAAACACAGGCTAGGCGCACAGTTAACCCTTTGATCGCCCCTGATGTTAACCCTTTTTTCCCAGCCAGTGTCATTAGTACAGTGACAGTGCCTATTTTTTTTCACTGATCACTGTATTAGTGTCACTGGTTCCCAAAAAAGTGTCAGTGTCCGACTTGTCCAAGGCAATATAGTAGTCCCACCATAAGTCGCTCATCACCACCATTACTATTAAACAAAAATAAATAAATAAAAATTCCATAAAAATACCCCATATTTGTAGACGTTATAACTTTTGCGCACACCAATAAATATACGCTTATTAGGATTTTTCTTGGGATTTTTAGGTTTTTTCTTACCACAAATATGTAGCAGAATACATATTGGCCTAACATGATGAAGAAATTATATTTTTTACATTTTTTATTGGATGTGTTTTATTGAAGAAAATATATTTTTTCTTTTTTTTTTTCAAAATTGTCAGTCTTTTTTTTTGTTTATAGCGCAAAAAATAAAAAACTAAGAGGTGATCACATACCAACAAAAGAAAGCTCTATTTGTGGGGAAAAAAGGACACACATTTTATTTGGGTACATCATGCAATCGTCAGTTTAAAGTAACACAATGCCGTATGGCAAAAAATGTCCTGATCACGAAGGGGGGTAACTCTTCCGGATCCGAAGTGGTTAAAGTACAAACTTTACCAAAGGTACAGTCGTCCTTCAAGTCATCTGTAAAGTTATCATTACAAACTGGCTAAATGACAATTTTCAATGCCCTAACAGTTTGTTCATGTTTAAATCTGGGTGTGTGACATATTTTATTTTTATTGTGCTGTGGTCACTTTCCATTTTAGAAGGGCAGGCACTGCTGTGAAGCATCATCCTTACCCTGAATAGAATGAGGAGTGGACATGCTTCAGTGCTTAGAAGCTGGAACAATAGTTCTAGAACTTTTCTGATCATTATTTTAGCTACATAGCATGACACAGTCTTTTCTGTAAAGGAGCTCACTTTTCTCGTGCCTCTAAGCATCGGGAGGGCAGCAATTCATGACTGAACCAGAATGAAAAAAATAAGTCTTCTCTATTCTGTTCTATTGAGGCAGTCCTGTTGATTAGCACAATGTGTTGTAAGAGATGGGGACAGACACAAAATATTCATGGGTGATAGGTACCCAGAATTGCTGCTCTTTTGTTACAAAGAAACAAAAAAATAATAATGCCATTATGATAAAATGCCAGCCAAAATTGTTCGTTTTGTTCAGTAAAGAGCCAAAAAAGTTTAGAGCGTTCACAAATATGCCGTATCCTCTTGTGATGGGAAATTTCATCAAATGGAACATAGACAGAATCCATAACTCAGTGGAATGAGATCATTCACGCTATTGCATTGCGGTAACGTGTTTCAATGCATGTTACATGCATTAGTGCAATGCATTTGCCATTCATTTTGAATCGCATTCCTCATGCACTTTACTGGAGGACTTGTGTTTGCATTTTGGTGTACTGCAAGTACATGCATCATTTTAGGTATTTTGTGCTGTGTTGGCAACCTATTCATGAATTTGAATTTGTTTGTTAAAGGGGATGCCACAATGCACATTGACGTAAGTAACCCCATCAAGGTGCATGTGTTATGGGATTGCAGAACCCACAAGCACCCCTTTCAACCAAATAATAAGAAAACCACCTGAAATAGGAAAGTTAATTAAATGAAAGAACAAATGACAACTGTCCTGGAAAATATTAGGCCACAGCCCTTTATTTGGGTTAAAAGTATATCATTAAAATTCAAAAAATTTCCTTAACTATTATAACCATAAACAAACCAATAATTATTTTTAAATAAATATTAAAACCAACGCTCAGTCACCAAGACTCGAGCTGAACATAACAGTCCATTAAAGTCTTTAACTACCCTGTCCACCCACAATAGTTGTTGGCCACAAAACCCCTAAAAAAGGATAGCCGTGTTAAAGGGAAGGATAGGTGGGAAAGCTTGTCTTGATTGAAGATCTATCTGCTGAAAATTACATCAGGGAGAAGTAATTTAAAGATGAGTGTGAATCCGGGTTAGATGGCAAGTTTTCCTCAAAAAGACCGTAGCCAAAGGGCAAAAAACAACTAGCTGATCTGCCTAGCAACAGTTGATAGCTGGAATCCTGATTGGAAATAGCAAAAGGGATACCTGAAACAGAAAAAAGGAGAGCCAAGAAACCTAATACAAAGACCCTATTAACAACTACAACAGGCCCTAAACAATATGATAAAGGGGTGCTAGGGGCTTACAGTCCCATGAGACCACTGTTTAAAGCCTAGTACACACTATCAGATTTTTTAACAAAAAAAAATGTCAGCTTCGGTCAGAGCTACTGTACTAATAATCCAACATTAGTACTGCAATCTCCCCTGCTAAACCATTGTGTTCTTACTGGGGGGCGGTGCCCCCGCCAGAACACTCTTGTCAGCGCTTCCAGCCATTAACTGAGGGCACTGATCAGGAGCTGGATGGATCCTGGTTTTCCGGGATGATCTGACAGAAGCTGGCCAAACGGCTGGCTTCTGTCGGACCAGCTGTTATACAAGTGGGCCAAATGTCGCCTGGCATTTGGCCTTTGTGTTCGGGCTTAATAATTGTGGCCCTGACATTACATCACAAAGGTAGGAAAAAGCCCCGAAAAACTACTTATTGCTGTTTGTGTTTTGTCCAACCACACAATCAAATTTTTGCACAGAAATGGCAGGGGCTGGAATTATGAAAAATCTCCCCACTGAGGTGAAAGACAAAAATAAAAACACTATATCAAAAACTGGAGTAAAGTTGGCTGAAGGTAAACCCCAAGGCCCCATTTACACCTGAGGAATTTTCTGCTTGAACCTTGTAGCTCTAAAACACTCAACAAGTCAAATCCCTGTTCACATCTGAGCTTTCCTGTCACCTGTAGTAAAACGCCTGAAGCTCAGAAAAGTACACAAGCTTCTTTTTGACAGATTGCAAGCGTTTTTGGCCCCATAGACTTCAATAGAAACGCCTGGCGTTTTATGAGCGTTTTCTGCTCAAATAGCAGTTCTCCACCCCTAATTTCCTTTCCCTATCCTCCCCCTAGTGCTTTCTATTGGCTAAACAAAAAAGCCTGAAGCTGTAAAAAAAAAAACGCCAGTAAATCGATACGCTCAGGTGTGAATGAAGCTCAAATGTAAGAAAATGTTTGCTAAAACACTGGGTGTCATCAACAATTGGCTATTTTTTTATGGTTTCACCCTTCTTCATCCTTCTTTACATCAGTCAATTCCTACATGCACTCCCCCCACATCATTATCCTGAACCGTCCCTTTCATGGTGACAACAGTGGACCATAGCTGAAGTTATATTCTCCGCCAAGGGTACATGTGACATTTCAGCCATTTCCTGCATGGAATTTCTCAGGAAGGGTGACCTGATGGTGACAACAGTAAACCATGCCTTTGTAATGTGTGTTTCAGCCAACGAAAGCCTTTGTAACTGGATGACAACAAAGAAACACATTTAAGAGACAAGGACAGACCTAGGTCAACCTAGAACAGGAAGTGCTTTAACAAGGACCTTTATGGCAGGATTGTCAGTATTTTTCTTTAATAAAAGTTGCAGATTTTAAAAAATTGAAAGCTAATTTTAAAATGGCACTAACATGTTAGTGCTTATATGAGATTTCAGTGATTGGGTTTATATCCACATTATGCTTTATTACTCTCCTGGTTTGCCATAGGGGAGAGGGCTATAAAAATTGGAAAGATTTTTGGCCACCAGATACCTCTTGTTCCATTTGAAATGGATTTATAGACCGTATATTCAGCCCTGGCATAGGTTGAGCGTTCCTCCAGTAACTGACTGTAAAAGATGAGATGTCTACTTTAAACAACAACGGTTTCTTAGCAGTAAATGTATTTTATTGGCATCGCTCCCCAGCAGAGTTCTTACAATGAGAAGGTGATCATTTCAGTGAAAAGACATTGTTACATATCACAGGTGAGGGAATGAGCTACACCGTGCCATTGCCTGCAAACCACATTGTCTCTAATGATGTGTGAAACCAAACACTTTCTGAAATCTCTCGGCGCCTATGACAGTTAGAAAACAGTCCCATCCTTTGTCCCCGGACGACAGTTGATTTAGGCAATTCCTCCAGTGAAATGAGAAGACTGTAAGCGGTGAAATGACTCAATAAGTTAAAACTATTATGCTGGTGGTGTTAAATGTGCTTTTTTTCAGCCCAGCTATACAGGGAGCCTATCATCTTTATTAGAAATTTTGTGTGTGTGCGGTGGACTCAAAGAGGAAATTAACTCTGAACGCTTTGCCCAAAAAAATCATGTGGAGGGAAAAAGACTAGTCATCAGTACTGGCTGGGATCTCCCTTCAGATGATATTTTCCCTTACTAAATTTACATGCCTTGTTCTGCTCTGTCTCTGGGTGGAGGCAGCCATCTTTGTAGAGGCAGGGCTTTGCTTCCTCATGCCAGAACCTCCAGCAAGGAGAATAGTGAGCAGCACAGTAATGCCATCACCAAATCTCACACCAAATCTTATGAGACTAGCAGTCAGGAGAGCCTAAACACACTCACATACGATTATTGTTTTCAGGGGGAACTTCAGAAAACAGGTACAAATCCTTGTTTAGGCACATCCTGTCCTGTCATTCTGCTCTCTCCCAGTTGTGCTCCTGCATTGTCCCTCTGTCAAATCCTTCCTTGATGGAGACTATGAAAAAATAAATTTGGCCGCACACTGGAGATGTCATCCAATAAAAGTCCTTAATTCTTACCTACAGTTGACACCTTTCACACAAAGAGTACCAAATCATAATATATTAGTTATGATTGGGCACTCTTGTGTGAAACGCATCAACTGTATGATATATCCCAGTGCTGTTTGTCCCACGTTTTAAGAATAAAGGACTTTTTTTTTGGATGACATCTGCAGTGTGCGGCCAAGTTTAGTTTCTTCATGGTCATATGCGGTGGCGAGCTTGGGTCAGCACCTGTGAGTTATCCCTGAATCATCTACACCTGAGTGTTTTTTTCCTTCCTATTGGACTCTGATGGAGACTACAAGTGGCCTGCTGACACCGGCATGGCCCGCAGTTGTTACTATCAGGAAGCCAGCTCTGAGTAATGATGTGCAGTTTGCAAAAAAAAAAGGAGTATTGTATATGAAAATAAACATAGCAGCTGTTTATGATACAGTTTTACTAAAACTGGAGAATGCAAAATTTAGTGCAGAAGTTTTGAAAAAAAAATGGATGCTGATTGGTTTCTATGCAGAGCTGCATCAGGGTTTGTACTCTCCAGTTTTAGCAAATCAACCCTATAGTGCTTTAGAAAGTAAATGTCATCCAGTTAGGGTTCACGTCTACCTAAACAAATCAGATTATAGAATAGTTTGCAGATTTTGCGTTTAGCATCAAAACTAGCCTGTAGGTGTAAGTCATCTTATGTTTCTTTCACCACATCAGCCAAATCTAGTATATTACAGTAACTGGCTATAATGCAATGGATCCCTAAGACTGAAAGGTTATGTCATGTGTAATATGCCAGAAGGAAAATAAGACAGTGGTGGTGACTCAGAGGGCGTTAAAACACGAAATCCTAATCTTTGTTATACAGAAATCTTTGTCCTGCATTTCCCGCTGACATGTTCTAGATTAGAGTGAGTGACATAACTATGTTCTCTTCCATGATTGGCTAACAGCAGTCATGGGACTTAGGGACGCCGCCATTCCTCTGAAGAGCTAAACATAACAGCAGCCCGCACCTGAGCTCTATGATTACACAGAGCAAGAATTCGGAGCGGGACTCCCCTGGCGGACAGATTGATGATATAGTAGACGCAACTCCCAGACATTTGGCAGGGTTTTCATTGTGTAGAATGGCTGATCTCCTGCCACCTCTATTCCTGCAATCATTTTATTGTGTGCTTCATGGAGGCTGTGCGGGCTTAGTACAGAGTCTTAGGGGACAGGCCTGTTCTTTATAACACTTAACGATCTATACATTAAGGGTGAAGCTTTGCTGTAATCTTTATGAAATACTTTGAACACAATGATATGGAATTTATCACACATAATGAGACAAGGCTTGTTACTACTGTTATACACACGACAACATTCCTTTGTTATGTAGGTAAAAAATCAGGCTGGGTCTCTCTAAAGAACTTTCAGTTTAAAGGTGCATTGTTACGGAAAAAACAAGGAATATACAATGCTCAGCATAAATGAGTACACCCCAAAAGATTTGTCAGAAAATCTTTACTTCCCTTTTAGAATCAACGTTTTCTATGGGACGCTATACTACAAAATACTCCCACAAATGCAGGTCGTTGATTGTAACCAAGATTTGTTAATTTGCACACACAAAAAAGTATTTTTCTAACAAATTCATTCAAGACCATGTTGCAAAAATGAATACACCCCAATGAAAGATGAAAGTCTTAGCGAGAAAGCTAAATTTTTGGCAACAAAATCCTAAATAACAAGAATTCAACTACAGGTGAGTCTAATTATTCATTAAACAGGTGTCCAGCAGACAGTTGGTTATAAAAGGGGGTTACTTAACAAAGAAAACCCCTTCCCATTTCATTCTGTCAGCAATGGCACCACATGGAAGAGAAATGTCACAAAGCCTGAAAAGGGAAATCATTTCATTACACAAGAAAGGTGAAGGCTACAATAAGATCAGCAAAGCTTTACATATCATTCAGAATACTGTAGCAAAATTGATACAAAAATTTAACAAAGATGGAATTGCTACCATCTCACAGAGACATCCAGGCCATACACGGAAGTTAACACCTCGACAGGAGTGTTTTCTGATGAGAAGGGTTGAAGAAAATCCCCATGCAAGTTCACTGCAGTTAGCTAAAGAAATAGAAAGCCAAATTGGGGTGAATGTTTCCCATGACACAATAGGGCGTACACTGCAGAGGAATGACATGCATGGGTGTCGTCCACGAAGAAAGCCTTGCACAAAAAAGCCCACCTAGAAATTGCCAGGGCCCATGCTGAAAAAGAAGAAGACTACTGGGACTCTGTACTCTGGTGTTATGAGACCAAGATAAATGTTTTTGGAACTGATTGCTTCAAAACTGTATGGTGTTGCAAAGTTGAGGAGTACAAACAAAAATGCATGGTACCTACAGTGAAACATGGTGGTGGCAGTGTCCTTCTGTGGGGCTGCATGAGTGCTCCTGGTGTGAGGGGGCTACATTTCATTGAGGGTATCATGAATTCACAGATGTAAGACTCTATTTTGATAGAGAAGCTGCTACCATCACTCCGTGCTCTTGGACGTTGTGCACTTTTCCAACAGGACAATGGTCCAAAAAACACACATCTAAGGCCACTGTTGCATTTCTGAAGAACAGGGTAAAAGTGATTCAGTAAACAAAGAATGTCTCCTGATCTGAACCCAAAATAAAAACCTATGGGGAATTCTGAAGAAACAAGTTGAGCATTACTCTCCATCCAGCATCCAGGCTCTAAAAGAGGTCATTCTTGAAGAATGGGAAAATATAGATGTTGCAATATGTCGCCAACTTGTTCATTCCATGCCTATAAGGCTTAGTATTGTCCTTAAAAATCATGGAGGTCATACAAATTACTAGATGTAGTAGTTTTTGTTGTGGGGTGTAGTCATTTTTGCATCAACTGATTTGAGTAAAACTGAAGATTTTGTAATCTAAGTTACATTATTAACCTTACTTGCATGTAATGAGCTAAACAAATATTCTATAAAACTCAGTTTTGTCAAAATTTTGGAAATTGTTCTTGTGTTCATCGAAATATTGATTAAAATCGTACTTTTCAAAGGGGGTGCACTCATTTACACTGAGCAATGTATTTGTGGGACTTTATAGGTACTTATAAATCTACAGCATTTTAAACATATTAACTTTTATTGAATCCCATTACATTACATATACATATTAAAGTATTATGACTTAAATGGGTACAGTAATATATTTCACAACAGCATTTTTTTAAATCCTCTTTACCCTTTTTTAAGGTTTACTCCACTATGGTAACTTCCATTTTATGCATGTATCACAGGGAGATATCTAGCAAGGTTTATTTAAACTCTATGCATTTCTCAGAACAGTGTTGGCTTCCTCAGGAGATTTAGGGCTTATGCACACAGGTGCGAAAAACACAGCGTTTTTATCCATTTAGCTTTTTTTTATGGTTCTGAATGGAGTTTTGTAGTTTTCTATGGACCCATGCGCACAGCTGCAACTTGTGCTGCATTTACAGTAGATCCATGGAAAAATAGAAAAAAATAAAAATTTGTACCAGATGTCTTGTGAAAGGATATCATTTTATGCTGCACACATATAAATATTGTGATAATGTTTACATGCCTACAATGTACAGCGCAAATGCATTCTAGTAAAGCAACGTGCTTCCTAGCAACAGAGGATTCTAGGGGGCTTCTGAAAGAAAGTCCACTAACACTGTAATGCTGTATGCATGTAAATGTTGCTCAAATATTGCATGCATACAGCATACCGAGTACTTTTTTATATTATTATACATGATTTATATAGTGCCTACAGTTTATGCAGCACTTTGCAACATGAGGGTAGACAATACTGTTACAATACAGGAGGAATTAGAGGCACTGCTCATTAGAGCTTACAATCTACTTTATGCATAATCTTGCTGCCAGCTTTTGTCGGAAAGATGCTGCGTATAAGTTCTTATATTTTCATACAGACATGTGCATGTACACATAAGAGAAAAATATTAGGTCTGCCTTTGTAACAACCTTTAGTGGATATTTAGCCATAACCCTTAAAGTAGGAAAATATTAACCACTTGCCTACTGGGCACTTTCACCCCCTTCCTTACCAGGCCAATTTTCAGCTTTCAGTGCTCTTTTGGTGGTATTTTCATTTTTTGCTAAACAAGTGAGAAAAGAGCAAGCATTTTGCAAAGAAAACTAATCCTTTTTCTTAGTTTCTGTTAAACATTTTTCAAATGAGTAATTTTTCTTCTGCACTGATGGGCACTAATGAGGTGGCACTGATGGGCACTGATGAGGTTGCACTGATGGGCACTAATGAGGTGGCCCTGATGGGCACTGACGAGGCTGCATTGATGTGGTGGCACTGATGAAGCGGCACTGATATGCGGCACTGCGCGGCCCCCCCTTCCCCAAGGCACCCCCCATGTTGAGGGCACGCGGCCTGGTACGGCTCAGGAGGAGGGGCGCTCGCTCGTCCCCCCTTTCCTAGCCGGCCGGGTAGCGTGCTTGGACAAGGGTCTGATGTGGACATGGGGGGACCCCCACGCCAATTTTTTTCGGCGTTGGGGTTCCCCTTTAAGTCCGTACCAGGTGGCGGGGCCAGCGACGTCTCCTTCGCGGGCCCTGCCTACCTGGAGACCCGCTCGAAATGAGCGGACTTTTCTCCGGGTGGGAAAAGTCCGCTCATTTCAAAAGTACGGCGGACTGCCACACATGGCCGGATTGTCCGCCGAAATGCGAGTCCGGCGGGAAGATTGGAGTGCAAAACTACTTTCTAAGTCCGCCGTACTTTCGGGTCAAAAAAGTATGCCGGAGGCTACACACGGGGGGGTTTGTCCGGCGGACTTCAGTTTGAAGGACTTTTCCACCCGCTTGTTTGATCGTGTGTACGCGGCATAAGGAATAACTCGTCTAGTAGACATCTCGGGTATGATAAAGTTTGAAACACGAAATCATAAATTATAATATAATAAATAAATAAAAATTCCCCATGAATAGATATCGCTCAAATCCGGAAGTGATTCTAATTTATTATCGCTGTTTTCTAGCTGGTCTATAACCGCTTTTGATGTAAAGGGACACTTTTTGGTTGCTATGGACAATCTCCAGTTTCCAGGCAGAAAGAAGAAAAGAAAGAACAAAAAGTATTTATAGTATAAAACTGCATGCAGGGCACTGGACAAACCACTAGGGACAAAAGGGATGTGAAACAATTTGATACAGTAATGTAATCTGTAAGATTACAGTGTACTGTATGTGTTGTGTGTTTTTTACTTTTTGAATTTGGTGCCGTTCTCCATCTCTGTGCGTCGCAGCGCTCGCAGGGAGCAGAGCTCGGCACTGTGATAGATCCGTCACAAACACAGCGGGCAGACATCACAGGATCCTGGGGACAAGGTAAGTAACTTTGCCTGGATCCTGCGATGCGATCCCAAGTGTGGTTCGGGGTTACCGCTTTTGGTACTGAAAATTCCCCCTGAGCAACCCTCAGGATTACCGCTAAGGAGGTTAATGGAAGGGCCATTTCAAAATATCTCTTCATACCTGGTTGATTCATTCAGGATAAGGATTGTTCAAGGTGAGTTCTGTACAGGACTTACGTTAACTGCAGTATCAGGAAATTACTGAAAAACATAGTTAGGCCTCATGTACACTGCTGCTGGTAAACAGACCTTTAGGAGCAGTTGGGCATTTTTCAGCTGCCCCTGAACCTTCCTCTATGTTATCTTATTAGTACATATTATTAGTACACAGGGTCATTTATAGTCATTTCTAGGCAGTTGAGTTCAGAAGCTTTTTTTGGAAATCCCCAAAAAAATAAAAAATCCCCCCAAAAAAATGGGTTCAGACGGATGTTTGAATTTGATACGCCAAATGCCTGTAACGCTGCTAAGAGTGGTAAATCATGTTTAGCAGCATTTAGTTTACAGACATTGTATTTCATTTTAACAAAAAAAAAAAAAAAACACTTCTAGATGCAAACGCTGCATGTAAACGCGGCTAAATGCCCGTTTTTACATGGTGGTTTCTAGCTGTCAAGTTAAATAGTTCAGGAGAGGTTCAACAATGTCCCGTGTACATGGAGCCTTAGGCCTTGTACACACGGTCGGACATTACGAAGGAAAATGTCAGATCGGACCGTGTTGTCAGATAATCCGACTGTGTGTGGGCTCCATCGGACTGTTTCCGTCGGAATATCCGACGGACAAAGTTTTAGAGCTGGGCTATAAAACTTTCCGACAACATGATCCGATCGGACTTTGTCCAATTGTGTGTAGAGAATTCCTATCGGACAAAGTGCCACGCATGCTCAGATCAAATTCCTAGACCAAAGCTTTTGGCTACTAGCCTGAACATAGTCCCGTCGTAACGAAATAACGTCATTACGTTATGTACGATCGGATTTTCCGACAACTTTGTCCGACCGTGTGTATGCAACACCAGTTTCGGACAAAATCCCTCAGACAAAATCTGACGGATTTTGTTGTTGGAATGTCTGACCGTGTGTACAAGGGCTAAGAGATACACTTTAAATAGAAAGCATCTGTAGAAAACCATTGGCTAAGCCCACACTAGCAGATCCATACCAGTCAGTTGTAAGCTAGCCTTGGAGAATCACATGTCTTTATTTTGACAGAAATGCATGTACTCAGGTAACAGAGCTCTGCTTAGGTCTTCTGAGCAGCTTAAAATAAAAAAATTAGGAAATTTTAACTGAAAGTATCCTTGATGACAGAGCTTAAATGACAAAAAGAGAAAGGAAAATACTTGAAAACTGTCTTTAAATGTGTTTTAAAATGCAATTAACAATATAAGTTGGTATATTTATTTTTACAGCTTGGTTTCTAAAAGAAGGTAAAGAGACAGGGCGACCTGGGTCCATAGGATGGGCAATATATCTGTTTCTCTGCGATACATGGGTCGTTTATATACACATGCAGTTGTGCTGTTGTTAGTAGCCATATCAGATCAGTACAGACACTTTGAATGATTATATTAACAATTTTATTTTTTGGTATATCAAATCCAAGTATTGCGAGTGTTCATATTCTCAAATGAATTTAATGCATTTTGACTGCCGACAGTTTTGTGAAGTTTGAATTAGAGGATTAGAGGTAATTTCAGTTTGATATTAACATCCAAGGTCACACAGGAGGACTACGAGTTGCAAATAAATGGATGAATATGTGAAGCCGAAGATGATTATTTGTCATGAGCTGTGACATGGAAAGGAGGGGTACATAGGATTGTTCTTGTCATGACAGAAATGCATAGTGATGCAAAAGTCACATGGAAAATAATGTAATAATAAAAAGCACAGAGAGGTGAACTTGCTCTTTCAACAGCAAGTGTGTCCCTGCAAAATTTGTTGTAATTTTAAAATTATCATAGAAAAATGCTGTAGCCTATTTTTGAAGGAACCTGTACTGAGAGAAATTCAAAAGCTATCAATGTAAAATAATATAAAATAGACAATGGAGCAGATGATAATACATAGTCATCTGGAAGCTGCTCCAAGGGCTGCCAAGTAATGGTTTCTAGGATGGTATTCATCTGAAATTTTTGAGTTCCATGTTTTATACCTAGAGCTCTTGGAGCTTGTTCAAACAGACACATATGAGCACCCGAAACCTGTGTTTTTGGCCTGTTCTGCCCATGTTTTGAACAAATGGTGCATTTAATGTTGCTGGTTGCTGAAATATTGAAGAGTGACAGCAGAAAAAGACCAAGTGGTACATTGAGTCTGCTCCATTTTTTTATTTTTTTATTTATTTTATTTTTTTAGTATGGATTTGTATTTGTCCCAAAGCATGTTTGAATCCATGTACTGTTGACTGACTCACTACCTCTGCTGGAAGTCTAGTCCAAGAATCAACTACGCTTTCAGTTAAATAATACTTTCTAAGATAAGTTTTGAAATTTCCTCCTGCTAGCTTGAGGTCAAGTTCCCATGTTCTTAATCTTGGTTTCGGATTGAAAATACTGTACTCCTGAACCTTATTCACCCTCAGACAGTACATATTAAGTTCCTGACATCTCTCCTGATATGTCCTCTAGACCTTTCACCATTTTTATTGCCTGTCATTGAACTTGTTCTATCTTATTAATATCTTTTTGTAAGTGAGGTCTCCAGAACTGGACACAGTATTTTAAATGTCTACTTAATGATCTAACTAAATCTAAAGATCTATATAGGGGAGTCAGGTCCTCTTCCCTCCTGCTGGTGACCCTTATAATGATGCATCCTAGAATTCTAATCACTTTTCCTGCTTAATGGTTACACTGCTCATTTTGAAGCTGTTTTGCTAGTGCTAGAGGGGGAGAAGGGGGTGCTTTTTGGTCATTAGGACCACTTGTCAAATGCCCTGTTTAAGTATAAGTCTGAACGAGTCCTTATCGAAGACCTAAGCTAGCCATACATGGATCGAAATTCAGCTGGTTCAGCATAAACGGGACTGCTAAAAAATGTCAGTTCTCGCAGTGCTGCAGCACTGATCTGTGTATTTTGATGGCAGAGAAGCAGGGGATTCTCCCCACTGTCAGAATACAATGATACAGCAAAGAGGATTCCCGCATCCACAATTCGTTTCAGTTTTTTCAATCAGCCACCTGGCTGAATGAAAAAAAAAAAAAAGAACCATGTAGGGGCAGCTTTAGAATGACATGAATAGCTGGAACCTGGAAAAAAATCAAATGAAAGTGCTAGGAAATTAAGGTTTTCCTTTTATTGTAAGAGTCAGTTAAACAGCATATCTGGATTATGTACAGGAAGTTTCTTTATGACAAAGAATCTCTGTTGCCCTGGCTTTTTCGACTAAAAGAACCACAATTGAAACATCACTCCAGAAATTTAAATATGTCCAGATATAAATGTATTCCAAAATTAAATAAAGGAGTTTCTATGAAGATCTGGAACAGCAGATAACAGGAATGGAGGGCCAGAATTCAAATTGGTTAATCAATCCTTTCGGTATCAAATGTGTGGTTAAATGCTTCGGCTTTTGTTTACGTAAGCAAGACTGGAGGAATCCTTTAGCAGCATATTCTCCAGAAAGGGATTTGTATCTCTTCTGTTACTCTTTTCTTAAGTGTGCTAATTTCTTCATTAGGTATTTTTAAATGGCAGTGTTAAAACAGCTATAAACCCAATCACCTAGATAGCAAGGATAACTTGCCACAAATTCATGGCAGTGTTGAATTGTAAGCCTTGTCAATTTGCTGCACATTTTCACTGGCACGTTATACACTTGCAGAGCACTTGAAGCACACGTTCTAGATAACACTTTTCCAATTTGTGGCAAATTTGCGTGGCAAGTCTCTAGCATGAGCAAAGTTGCAGTGGTGATTCTACAGCAAGAGCCCTGCAAGTCACAGTGACCCCTGTGGTGGGATGCTTATTGCACAACATAACTGAACCAGAACTTGCAGCAGACTTGCAGAATGTTTGCAAAAAAAAGTTATTTTCAATATTTTTAAATCTGTAGTTAAAATAATACTTGGTGATCTAGCAATAAAGGATCATATACAGGCACTTCTTATTATAGGGTTGCAATGCTCTGTCCATCTCCCAATTGTACCCTTGCGTTATCATTGTCACATAGACTAAAGATGGAGGCTACAAGTGGCCTATTCAACACACATTACATAACAGGCATGGTCTACTGTTGTAACCTTCAGGAAACCTACCCTGAGAAATACCATGCTGCCATCACTGGAGTACATGTGGACAGGAAGGAGATCAGAAGCACTGAGATGCATAACAGGTTGTTTAAGATGCACAATCCTTTAGCAAACTCAATGTCATTGATTTAGGGTTTCCATCTACTTTGGGCACAGAAGCGAACATGACGAAGAATGGAAATGATGACTAGAGTTTGAGTAGACCAGTCTTTTGATAATAACCCATTCTGTAAGTTTTTTATGTTTCCAACAGAGACTAGACATATTGAGTGAAGACATAAAATATTTATGACCGTATGTGTGAAGCAAAATAAGCCTTGAGTTATTGAAGCTCTGTATGTTTCAGCTTTGCTAATTTGTATCAATATTATTCCTGTAGAGATCATGTTTGGTTTTTGTGTGCTTCTCTCTTGCTTAGTGCTTCATTGACAGCTCATCCCGTAGGCCCGGCTATTAGTTAATAAAAGATGTTCAGTGAAATGAAACAGAGACTAATGCTCTCTCAGGAGATTCTGTTTAACCCAACCCTGGTTGTAACTGTATTCTCTTGACCAAATACCGTATCAAGCCATACCGAGTCAAGATTAAGGCCTTAACCACACTGGGGTTTAGCAGGAGAATAGCAACTGCAAAAATGCTCCTAAAACACACATGTTTAGGCACTTGAAGAGCTTGGGCATTTATTCAATTTATTGGGCAGAATATTATTTTTATACAGCCTAAAGTAAATACACTTATTAAAGTTGAATTCCTGCATACTATTACATTTATTTTGCTCAATAGTTCCCTTCCCTTCTCTCAATAAAACCATTTTTTTTTTCATTTCAATTGCTTATACATATTATTTGAAAAATCATATATATAAAAGTCTGTGATGTCATCAGTGCTACTTGAAAAAATGCTGAGATTCCTGGGCACTGGGAGGGAGGATGAGGTGAGTACCAATACCACATCATTTGCATTCGGATAATCTACTAGTGGAGTGGATGGGAAGAGTGGTTAAAAGAGAAGTGTGGCCAAAGCTCATCTCTAAAGCCAGTTTTCCTACCAGTATCTTTGGAGTGTGGGAGGAAACCAGAGTACCCATAGGACATCCATGTGAGCTTGAGGAGAACAGGCAAACTCAACGTAGATGTTGTCCTTGCCAGGATTCAAATTGAGGGTCCCAGTGCGGCCTGTCAACTGGAACTGAACAGCTGCCAATATCAGGAGCATGTATCATATTTGCATGTCCCGACTCTCTTTTGCCACTTTCTCATCACCACTGCCACATGGGAGTTACATTGTCCTAGCACCTATCTTAAAGCAAAACTAAACCCATCGCTTTAACGGTTTCAAAAACTGTCACATTTGCTTGTGCTCCTAACCAAACTGTCAAAACATTAAATGGCTGGATTCAAAAATGATCACATGTGCAGCACCATGGCAGTTGCAGACCAACCAGAAGCTAAGATTGCAGCTTCCTTGGCTGCAAAGGATAGGAGAATCTTGCTGCTGAGAGTATACACTGCGCTGCATTTGCACCATAGGCAGTGTAGCAGTGTACAGTCCAATAAAAAATAAAAAAAAGCAATAGCAGACAGGCAAAAGAGTTTTTCTTGGCAGAGGAGACATATAAAAATCACTTTTGCCAACAAAAACTCTACTTACTGCCAGTTTTTTAGGGGAGACTTCAGGTCTCCCTGCTTTAGGCCTCTTTTACAGGGGCGGCTGCCACTGCTAAAAGCATGTTTTGTTATTTTAAAATTCCAAGGCTCCAGGCACAGCGATCACTTGCATCACCTTTATGTGCGTTTACATGTTGCTGCGCTTAGCTGCGGTGCAACATTTTTGCCATTTCTGATGTGCTTCCTGTTGTTTTTTTTTTCCTCGTTGCCACTGCTACCGCAGGTGAAACAGTACACTGCGATTACCCGCGGTTATGTGCAGATAGCTGCCCTAAATTAGTCCTATACGCAGTCAAATTTATTATTTCTAACCGCACAAAACCCCATGTAATGAAACTGTTACTAAACGCAATGTGTTAATGTGGCCATAGGAAAGCATTGTGTGAGTTAGATGCAGTAGATAACTTCATCTATCCGCAGCTATAAGCTGAATTCTGCTTCAGATTTTCTGCTGATTTTTTCCTTCAGATTCACCAAAACCATGTAGTGCAGGGCCTGCCTGATTGCATACAAATTGAAACTCCTAAGGTTTGACCTCATATTATATGGTTATAGTAAATCTGAAGGAAAAAATCTGCAGAAAATCTGATAATGTGTATGGGGCTTTAAGTTTATGAACAGGGCTCTACTGAGAAACACGGTTAGGAAAACAATAGACTCTGTATGTTGCTAATCCTTTCATTTTATTGCAGCATTTTGTAAAGCAAGGATGTTGACTGCACTGTTTAACAGTAACCATAAGGGAAAACCTAAAACCAGGTGGCTTGTCAGTATCAAATACTGATTTAGGAGATCAATGAGAATATAGTTAACTCATCTATACTGCTGTGCTGCTCGTATCACCCTGACAGTATATAAATGACCCCCATCTTCCATGATGGCCTCATGTTCTAAAACTTTGAATTCATTTCTCGGTAACCTCTGAGATTCTTATTTTATTTTGTTGTATAATTTAGAGAAAGATATGTGGACAGGCTCTGTTTTTACAACACGTTTAAAAATTCAGCATTGCGCCAGATGCCACATTATTGCAAACATTAAAGAATCATGGCATAGAGAGAGAGAGCGAGAGAGAGAGAGGTGCATCAAAGATCAACGTCATTGCTGAAAATCAAAAGGCTGCACATGAAAATCAAGGCCGAGCATCAGTGAGTTTGGCAACATGTTATAGCTATGTATTACCACTACAAAGGGCATGAATCCTGTTTTGTACATGTAAATCTACAGACCACCATTGATAGAAAAAATAAAAAAAGGAGACATTTCCTTAAGAGAGTGCAGATAGAGGGCGATGCAAAATATATTTCTGTTTTGGGTGTAGAGGGCTAAGGTGGGATTTACGTTACTGCTGGGGAGTGCGGGCTATTCTAGGGCCCGTTCACGCCAGTGTTTGGGACTTTGTCCATTTTATTTGGCATATTGGGTTGAGTACTTTCATTTTCAGTAAGACCTCAAACTATGTCCATAGGCCAAAAAACATATTCAACTTTTTTTTTTTTTAAGTGTATCACAAGGAAAAGCTTGTGTACTTTTTTGCACTGAGGGTTAGTGGTGTATGTTCAAGCTGTGAAATCACGCTGGGGGAACATTTGAAAATGACAGGGCATGCAGAGACTTCACATTTGTTGTACTAATCATTACCTTACATGATAACCCTGGTCAACATGTGCAAAAATGCAAATAGGGTCTGACTCATTGCGGGGGGGGGGGACTAAAAACGGAGTACTTAGAATTTGGTGCAGCTGTGCATGGTAGCCAATCATCTTCTAACTTTAGCTTGTTTAATTAAGCTTTGACAACAAGACCTGGAAGCTGATTGGTTTCCATGCGGACCTGCACACCAGTTTTAGTATCCCATTGTGTGTCTATTATGCAAGCTTGTTTATTTTTACCAGATACGGTCCTGGATTTGGATATTGGATTGCTGTTTAATACATCATGTGACCCTTGTTCTGGCTTTTGTTTTATTTGCACAACTACATTGTCCATTCTTCAATTAGATATTTCAGCAATACTTATGATGCTTTGTTACATCTGCCAACCTCAATCAGTCTTTAAGGTTATCCATTTTCATTTGGTGAATCACAAATAAAATCAAGATATTCCCATGACTCCTCTACAGTCTCACAAAGTTCAATAATCGACTGTTATATTTATGAGGAATTTACCTTGCTGTCCTCACTCACTTGCATATTTTGGCATAAGCAACATTGCACCTAGACCTACCAATACGCTCAAGCTAAAATGGTCAATGTGCTTCGATTAGGTCTCATTTTTGTACATATGCTGGTAAGAAATTCCAGAATTAGGCAAACATTTTCATTTCATTTCTGCAGGTTTTTTTTTTTTTTATATATACCTTGTCCAGAAATCAGAGAAATTGTCTTTTTAGTCATTGTGACATTATTACAGGGTGGGCTGTGTTCTTTGGGCCCCTGGAGGAAGGAACCCAAAGGGTACCCTGTGTCACTACCTTCAGATATTGAGCACCCACTGGACTATAGCTTCCTGTTAGTTCTTTGGAATTGTAGAAAGTTCTGTGGGCAGTAAGTAGGAGGGTTGTCAGCATAACTAATACTAATAACTCCATTCCTTAGTGTGTGCAATGAGAGTTGTCACCCTGTGAGAGGATGGACCATTCATTGGCAGAATTGCCAGATTTTTTGCAGCATTAAAGAAACATACAGTTTGCTTTGTATTTTTAACATACTTAAGTTCAAGTCTTAGCAAAACCTTTAGTTCACTTTAAATGTCCCCACCCAGTGGCACTTATACCTGTGAATGGAGCAGTGAGGAATCAAACTCCAAATGCCCTAGGCGAGCTTCATAATGATGTAGTATCATGGGTGCTCAACCTGTGGTCCTCCAGCTGTTGCAAAACGACAAGTCCCACCATGTATCTGCCTTTGGGAGTCGTGCTTGTAGCTGTCAGCCTTGCAATGCTTCATGGAACTTGTAGTTCTGCAACAGCTGGAGGGCCACAGGTTGAGCACCCATTTATGTAGTTGGAGCTTACACAGGATTCACTCTTTTCCTGCCACCATGGGCTAGTTCCTCATGAATGGCCTCTCAATTACCAATCATGGGAGTCTCATGCTCCCTATACCTGAAGCTTTGGGTATTTCTCTTCATTCCAGGTGGCAGAATGGAGTAGGGAAGGTAAGTATATGCAGGGGGGGGGGACTGGGTTTTAAAGAGAACCTGTTGCTCTGCTGTGCATAGATAAGCCGGAGGGTTCACTTTAAGGGAAGTTTAATCATTCTGTTCTAGGCACTGCTCACAACAGCCATCCGATAAATACAGCATAAGGAGAGATTGAAACCCTAGTATGAGGGTATTTTAAGCTAGATATTACGCTGGCGACTCGAGTGACTTTGCTATAAGCCGTTAATATTTCTTGTGTGACAGAATTGTTTCGAACTTGCATTACTATTTATTGGCTAAATGCAAAAGAGTTGCTTCATGAAGGAAAATGAATATCGGCTTTCAGATTCATAGCTAAGGCAATCCTTCTAGTTTCTCTTCTTAAATAATAGAATACTTACCTTTTGTTCTGTGACCTCTTTTCTTTTTTAATAAAAGATTTTTTTTTTTTATCTTTCCTTGCAGAGCACAGCGCGCTCCCACATCCGAGTAGGCTCGAACATTGATTAATTTGTAACATCTGGATATCCAATTATAGAGGCAGGTGAGTTTTAAGGGAAAACGGGTCAGGGAAAGGGCCTTGTTAGGAGGAGTCTTTCCAGAAAGATAATTTAATAAAGCCTTACACGTATTGTTTCTTCTAAAGAAAAAAAAGCTATTAATTATGAGACGGGAAATATAGGTGAGTATTAAATTAATGACTCCTATAACTCTACTAGACTTTTTATGTAAGAATAATATTACTGGTAAGACAGAAGGGGCAAAATAGTGTATGGGATTCTAAATGAAAGATTACTGGTTAAAAAAAAAAAAAAAAGATACATTATGAGCCTGTAAGGCTTGCAAGCAATACAAAAAAAAATCTTGAAGATGCATAGTAAATCATTTAGGAATACATTCAGTTCACCAAAACCTCTCACACAACCATCTGTTGAAGCTTATATTTAGAGGAAAGGATTGAAGCAGCCAACTCCTGTCTTAATTGACCTTCCATTAACCCATACAGGCCGACTACTTTTTATCATATACTCATCAGTACAGCATGAATTTTTGAGAACTTATGCCACATTATATGTCTTGTCTTTTGAAGTCCTGATGAATGGGGAATGCTGAAGCTCCCAAAACGCATTGAATTTTTACCTTAGGATTTTGATAACGAAATAAATACTCTTGAACTCCTCTTTGGTGTAACACTCTTGGTTTGATTCTAGAAATGATAACTGACACCGGTCCCAAACATTCCTTACTCTATCCGGTTTTAAAAATAATGTTTTGGTGGGGGTTCTACTTTAAACCTGCCACACATCACTGCTATCACAACTATGGCCTCATTGACTAATAGTGACATGCGGTAAGTAGGGGCATGCACCAGATTTAGGAAGGAAGGGTGCCCTGCATTTGAAGCTCCTGGGGTACTTGAGCATCCAGGTTTAATACATTTAATGTAGAACTTAAAGAGGAAGTAAACCCTAGTGGGTTTTACTTCCTCTTTGTTTCCCTGCAAAGGTAAAGCATAATGGGCTACTATGCATCCCATAGTAACCCATTATGTGTCACCTGAAACCGAAGCCCGCATTGTCTCGGTTGTCCCCACTAGCAGGGAGTGTCCTTCTTTGCCCCTCTTCCTTCTGGGGCCGTGAACTCTGGCTCTGTGACTGGCCGGAGTCATGTGACATCACTCCCGCCCATGCGCGTGGGATCCGCCAGTCACGGCATGACCCCTATTAGAAACGGCAAGATATGCCCTGTAGTCATCGGCGCTTAACTTTTTAGTAAATACCTCATAAACCGTGGAGATTTAGGAGATATTTCAAGTACCTGCAGGTAAGCCCTAATATAGGTTTACCTGTAGTTAAAAGTGGTGGTATAGGGTGTACAACTACTTTAAATAAATGCATAACTAAAGGAAATTCTTTTTTTTTTTTTTTTACTTTTGCATAGAGTGGAGAGGGATTAGAGCACCTGCCAGTTTTTATTACTGTCTGTGCCTTTGTTAAGGAGATGCACTCTGTTTTTTTGTCCTGTTTACCATTATCATTGAAAGTCAAAGTAAAGAAAAACCCAAACGTTGGGTTGTCCCAAAAAAGTAATAGAGGGGAAACGTTCCAATGGGGACACTAGTTCTGGTGACTTGGGGTTACCAAGGAATTCCATTCATTTGCAGGGATTTCTTCTCACTTTATATTTGGCTGCGGGAAAGAAAGTGAAAGGAAATCTCCGCAATGGGACACAGAAGGCGAAAGCAAAATCTGACAGGGGTTATAACCCTCCCTTGCTCTATCCACATATCCAAAATGAAAAAAAAAAGAAAGTTTTGCCTATAGTTCTATTTTAACTTTATCTGAGCACCGGAAGCTGAAAATGCTATTTAATTTATTTTTTTTAAATTTAAAGCAAAGTTACCTATCCATCCATGTCCAAACAATCCCCTAGCACATGGGTGCTCAACCTGTGGCCCTCAAGCTGTTGCAGAACTACAAGTCCCATGAGGCATTGCAAGGCTGACATTATCTGTTATCAGGAGGCTGATACCAGGTCACATTCAGGAACTTGCATTTAAAAAATACATTTAATGATGAATTTGTGAATATAAAGCTGCAATAATATGTGTCTTTTATATCTGGCAGAAATTCGATTTTACATTTTTTTTTTCTTCAAAGCATTTTGCCACGACAGCCATTTAGTTCTGCAGACTTGATCCCTATGGGCAGCTTTAGTGACATCATTTTGAGTATTCAATAAGCTATTGGTATTATTCTGAGCAATATTTTTACTTTCCGCTGATATGTTTGTGGTCTTTTTGAAAAGTTTATTCAAACTGCATTTGAAAGCATAAGATTGAAAATGCACAGGAGTGTAACTGTGTTTTACCTGTCCTCTAGTTCAATTTTTGATTCATAGATTGTATCAGGACCTTGCAAATCATATTTTACCTTGTGCAGACTGCAGAAATCTCTTATGTTGTTCGTGATAATATAATAAGCGTTCCAGGACATGCAATTCATTTCTCAGAAGAATTTGTATAACCTCATTTTACTTCAGTGCAGGAATTTCAATATTTTTTTTTTTTTACCAAGTCTAAAGTCTTCTTCAATAATTAAACTTTTTATTAATAGCACGGTTTAACTTGATATTTATCGGAAGTCATGCCTCACATTTGGTGTATTGGACAGTTAACAGATGTCGCCTTCAGCAAATTAAACTCTTTTCTAAAACATGAGACGATCTAATTTAGTTAGTTGAAAACATAATTCCTTTGCCTGTTTTGTTTGGAAGAAAAAAAAGCAGTTCACTTGAGATCATCTTAAAGGGTACCTCAGCCCATAAGTAATATTTTATTTAAAGATGGAGCCTGGTGGGCTGAGTCAGCTCCTGGCATCTTATATTCCTTGGATACTTCAACAGTACTTTCTCCCTGCCATAGTTCTGAATCTTTTCTTGTCCACCTGGGTGTTTTCCCATCCACCTTTGTATGTGCCATCTCTTTGTATTACATTCTCTATATAATATAATATATATATATATATATATATATATATATATATATATATATATTTATTTAAATATAGAGAGGGAGAGAGATAGATATATCTATCTACCGTATATACTCGAGTATAAGCCGAGATTTTCAGCCTCTTTTTTGAGGCTGAAAGTGCCCCCCTCGGCTTATACTCGAGTCATCGCTGTCTGCCCGCTCGATCAGCGTGTCGAGCAGACAGACAGCGGCCATTCTATAATTTAAAAGCCGCGCCTCCGGCTCCGCCTTCGCCTGTGATAGGCGGAACACTGAATTTCCCAGCAGCCTGTGTTCCGCCTATCACGGGCATCGTCTCATCCTCGTACTACGGACGAGGATGAGACGATGCCCGTGATAGGCGGAACACAGGCTGCTGGGAAATTGAGTGTTCCGCCTATCACGGACATCCGATAGGCGGAACAGCAGTCAGTGGGAAATTGAGTGTTCCGCCTATCACCGACGGAGGCGCGGCTTTTGAATCCTAGAATGGCCGCCGACGAAGAGCTGAAGGACGGAGGCTCGGCTCGGGACGGGACGGGCCGGGCCGGGCCGGGACGGGACGCAGGCTGGACGGGACGCAGGCTGGACGGGACGCAGGCTGGACGGGACGCAGGCTGGACGGACACAGGCAGGCTGGACACAGGTAGGCTGCACGGACACACACACACACACACACACACACACACACACACACACACGGATGCATGGACACACACACACACACACACACACACACACGGATGCATGGACACACACACACACACACACACACACACACACGGATGCATGGACACACACACACACACACACGGATGCATGGACACACACACAGGGATGGATGGACCCACAGGGATGGACGGACACACAGGGATGGACAGGCATGTCTCACCCTCGGCTTATACACGAGTCAATAATTTTTTCCAGTTTTTTGGGGGTAAATTGGGGGCCTCGGCTTATATTCGGGTCGGCCTATACTCGAGTATATACGGTATATAGATATAGATATATATATATATATTTGTGTCAATACAAAATGAATGGGCTCAAATTGACTCAAAGAATCGCATTTGCTTGAACAGGAATGCAGTGCAATTCCTGTCTGAATCGCATGCAATTTCCCCCACTCCTCCTGTGTGTGTGTGTGTGACTCACCTGTCTCACAATCCAGTGGTGTACCCACCTGCACTGTGTTTTCCTCGTGTCCTCCATCTCTAATATGGGCACTCGGCTGTGACAGCTTGCAGCTTCACAGCCAGGTGCCCACTGCACATGTGCTCTTTGACTGGTCCTGAAGTCTTCTAGGACCTGTCATGTGTCCCAGAAGACTTCAGGAGGGGGAGCTTAGGGGACCAGAACAGAAGTGGGAGCAAGTACCTGTACCCCCCCTCCCCAAAAGCTCTGTTTCACAAACAGGAGTCGGGGAGGAGGCCTTGAAGCAGAAGTTCCACTTTTGGGTGGAACTCCACTTTAATTATTGACTCCCTGAGAGAAAGGAAACGCTGTCATGTGGTTTCATTCTCCAGCATCTGTCAAAAATGGAAATATCAGATTTGAGGGGACTGACCCATTAAGGCATTACAAGGATTTTAGTAAAGTGTATTGTCAATCTTTACCATGTTCTGCTCGGCAGATGTCAATAAAAGCCAATAAAGGCCCATTCACAACATGGCACTGTGGTTACTAACATGTTACCACAACACATGGTAATGCACATTATGTGCTTTGGTGTGATGTAATGCCATTCATTCTACATAGCACTCCAACACAAGTTTGGCTTCCCTTATACTTTTTTTGTTACATAATATTTTTATTAGAAGGTACAATACCAAAGCAGGACCCTTTTAAGGTACTCCCATAGGTGTTAGTGTCTTCAAGACAATCAATGGGCCATCACCGGCCTAGTAAGACCAACCATAAATGTAGGGTCCAAGCCACAGCATGTACAAGTTACAAACCAAAATAACTAAACAAAAGAAAAAGCAGGAGCAGAAACAGACACCACATCAGTAACATAAAATGAATGCCATATTTAAGGGCGAGAAGCACACCTACACTGAGAAGCAAGAGCAAGCTACAAAGAATTACATATATGACAAATGAAATGGTAATAACAGAGGTTTAGATGCGCAGACAGCTTTCCACCAAATCGCTGACACTTATTTATATGTATATTTTGTTGTCACCATGTATTAGGCTCAGTTCACACTGATGCGACATAGGATCCATCTTGTGAGACCTCAAGTCGGATTACATATGAAATTCAATGTTTCCCTATGAGAGCTGTCTTAACTGATGCTACACAAGTCTGTCTGACTTTAGAAAAGGTTCCTGCACTACTTTGATCCGACTTTGATACAACTTCAATGCCACATTGTAAAAATTCACATCAAAGTCATGTCAAAGTTGGATTCCAAAGTTGCACAGAAAGTCACATAACTTTGAAGTCGGACTAGTGAGAACCGAGCCTTAGCAAAAATACAGGGCCTGGATTGTGGCATGTGGCAGTTTATTCCAACTTCAGTGTGGCTTCCTTATATCAAATGTAAACTCCTTAATATTCAAATCCTATCTAATACTGCTATATTTGTTTGCCCAAAAACTATGTTAGGGTCCTTTCACACGGACAGTCCGCTCTGTGAACTCCATGTTTGCTCAGCAGCGGATTGCTCCGCTGATCCTCGATGAGCAGGAGGATGACAGGTCCGCCTCCGCTTACTGTGCAGAACGGAGATGGACAGAGTCCTGCTCTCCCCAATGAAATTGGGTGAAAACAGACCGCCTGTCCATTTTACCCGATCTTATCTGGTCTGATCCTCCAGATGGATGGAAAATAGGATCACTATACATATGGGTTTGGTGGACAGGATCAGATGGGATAGCAGTGGGTGTCAGCGGACATGTCCCTGCTGACTTCCGCCGATTCATAGGGGTGAATGGAGAGTCCGATCAGGTCTGCCTGAAAAACGGACAGACGGACCTGATTGGACCACCCGTGTAAAAGGACCCTTAAGAAGGTTAAGTATGTTGGTACACTAAACAACCTCTGTGGGGAGGGAGACATAGATAATTGCTACCTCCCACCAGACTATACAGTATATTCCTTTTTTGAGTACGGCAGCTTATGTCTGCTATTACCTGTATTATAAAGGTAATATTAGATACAAGATGTGTTTTTGACAAATCGCTATCTATTTCTGTCCAGATCTCTTTTTTCTCTCGGTTTCTTTTATGCTCTATTTTTCCCTATCTCTTTTCCCATCTCATTCTCGCCCCCCTCCCCCATTGTTTCTCTCTCTATGTCTCCTTGCTCTATTGCTTTCTCTTGCTCTTTAGTATTTTTGTCATTCTGCATTTTTAAAGTTTTTGGATGATCGTTTTCGTTCTCTGGATGAGAGAGTTTGTCTTTTTTTTTTTTTTTTTACCTGACTCTGATAGTGAAATCTGAGTCTGAATCCAAGAAATATAGCTATTTTTCTGGCAATCCTCAACCAACCTACACCACAGATTAAAATGACTAATGACCGAACCTCCACGCTGAAGTCACATGGTCTTTAGAATCGCTGGAACGACCGGCTCGCCAGCAGCTAAATTTACAAACAGCTTTAAGTGCTGAGCTGTTAAAACGCGCTATTGTGAATTTATATGAGGCGTAAATGAGGGACGCTCCATCACCGCCACATGAAAGAATATGATTACCCCGGCTTTTATAGGCATATGTATCAACATTTTCACTTTGTAAAAGAACTAAATAGCCCAATAGAGATTTATGATATGAATATGACGGGATTTGCTGCAGTGATATTGTTTTGTAGTTGGTCTCATTTGAAATTGTTTGTAAATTTATTTTTAAGGTGTCATTTGTCTTCATGAAGTAATAATATCGGATCTCATGTGAGGAAGTGTCTCAAAAATCTGACTGTGTTGTCATTATAGACCAACCATTTTTTTGGATATTTTTTTTTTTAACCTACAGTAAAGCGTTACCTCACCTTCTTTTGGAAAAACTCTTGGAATAACAGCGGAATAAATCATTGAATATGCTTACCCTTCATAGATTGGTATTGTGCTGATCCATGTCAAACTTCCTGCTGCCTGAACAGCAGCTTTAAAAAGAGTGCTTGTCACTACACTGACTGTGTAGTTTTTTGTTTAAATTCAGGCAGGAGAAAACACAACCCCTTCTAGGTGATATATATATATATATATATATATATATATATATATATATATATATATATATATATATATATATATATATATATATATATACATATATGGCATAGATTTTAGTAGCCATGCACATACTACTACTTTTCTGAATTATTTAATGTCCTTTGTAGACTGATTCCTGACCAGGTGGGCCATAGGTGGCAACTCAAAGCACCTTGCCAAGCGAGGTGCGTTGCAGTGCACCACAATGCATGGTAATTTATTAGCATGTGTTGTGGTGCACTGAATTACAAAAAAAAAAAAAGATATATGCCTTGTTTGGTGCTTTTTTGGTGCAGTAGGTAGCTAATTTATATGAATGGGCTGCCTTAACACAGCGGACATTACATGTGTAAAAATGTGCATTAGCATGCATGCATTAATGCAGCACATAGATGTGAACCTGGTCTTCGGAAGCATTGCACCATACAGCGAGGAAAATAATTATTTGATCCCCTGCAGATTTTTTTACGTTTGCCCACTTACATTAAGAGTCTATAATTTTGTATTTTAAATGATAGAGACAGAATACCAACCAGAAAAAAAACACACAAAACAAATGCTACAAATTGAGTTGCAGTTCAGCGAGTAAAATAATCATTTGATCACCAAGTAAAACATGACTTAGGACTTAGTGGAGAAACTCATGTTGGCAAGCACAGAGGTAAGACATTTCTTGTATTTGGTTACCAGGTTTGCACACAACTCAGGAGGGATTTTTGTCTACTCTTCTTTACAGATTTTCTCTAAATCCTTAAGGTTTCTTGGCAACTCGACGTTTCAGCTCCCCCTATACATTTTCCATAGGATTAAGGTCTGAAAACTGACTAGGCCACTCCATGACCTTAAAGAGGAAGTAAACCCTGGTGAGTTTACTTCCTCTTTCATTCCCTCCAAGGTAAAGCATAATGGACTACTATGCATCGCATGGTAGTCCATTATGTGTCACTTACCTGACACAGGAGCCAGCGAAGTCACCGCTGTCCCCTGTAGTCCGGTGCATCCATCTTCTCGGTGGGTCTCGCCACTCCGCCGCTGTCATTCGGCGAAGCTGCGATGACGTCACTCCCGCGCATGCGCACGGGAGCCACCGCTCGCGGCATATCGCCGTTGACCGCGGCGCACTCGGTGCGCCTGCGCACCGCTGTCTACGGCGCATACGCCGTAGACAGCGGTGCCTGTCTTTCGGCAAATATCTCCTAAACTGTGTAGGTTTAGGAGATATTTCTTAGACCTACAGGTAAGCCTTAATCTAGGTTAACCTGTAGGTCAAAGTGTGTTGTAAGGGTTTACAACCACTTTAACCAGTTGCCGACCGCCGCACGCCGATGTACGTCGGTAGAATGGCACGGGCAGGCATAAGGACATACATGTACGTCCCTTGCCTCCCGCGGGTCGGGGGCCCGATCGGGCCCCCGCCCGGTGCCTGCGGCGGTCGGTTTTCGTCCGGGAGCGATCCGGGACGAGGGGGCGGCCATTCATTCATGGCCACCCCCTCGCGATCGCTCCCGACGAATAGAAATCCCCGGTGACATCACTTCCTCTCCTGTAATGTAAACACAGGAGAGGAAGTGATGTATTCTCTCCTCCGTGTCGGTATTTTTCGTTCCGACACGGAGGAGAGCGGATCAGTGAGTTGCACCAACACTCTACACACACAGTAGAACATGCCAGGCACACTCACACCCCCCCTTTACCCCCCGATCACCCCCCCAATTACCCCTGCCCCCCAGTCACAGTGACACCAATGTCATTTTTTTTTTTTTTTTTTTTGCATTGGTGTCATTTGTGACTGTAATAACTGTTAGGGCAGTTAGAGTTAGCCCCCTTTAGTTCTAATGTACCCCCCTAACCCCCCCAATAAAGGTTTAACCCCGTGATCACCCCCCGTCGCCAGTGTCACTAAGGCTGGGTTCACATTGCAGCGGTTTATGAGAACGAATGTGATTCGCACCGCACTGCAGTGCAAATCACATCCGATCTCTGTGCGATTCGAGTTCAGCTATTCGCCGCACCCGCCGCACCCGCCACACCCGCCGCACCCGCCGCAAATTCGCACGGGACCCTTTTTTTGGCCCGCAGCAGAATCGGATCGCATGGGTGTTCACACCATGCGATCCGAGTTTGCAGATCGCACTGCGATATGCGAACTGATCTGGGGGTGTCAGTAACATTTCACTGACACTCCCAGCAGTTCGCATAGGGCAGTGTGAACTGCCGCCGGGAGGCATGCGATGCGGGAACCCGCCGCGGATTCGCGGCGTTTCCGCATCGCTCCAGTGTGAACCCAGCCTAATAAGCGATCATTTTTCTGATCGCCGTATTAGTGTCACAGGTGACGCTAGTTAGGCAGGTAGGTATTTAGGTTCGCCGCAGCTTTTTATAGCGCCAGGGACCCCCATATACTACCGCATAAAGCCCCCTGATTGCCCCCTAGTTAACCCTTTCACCAGTGATCACCATATAACTGTTACAGGTGACGCTGGTTGGTTAGTTATTTTTTTATAGTTTCAGGGCACCCGCCATTTATTACCTAATAAAGGTTTAACCCCCTGATCACCCGGCGGGTGTCATTTGTGACTAATAACTGTTAGGGCAGTTAGGGTTAGCCCCCTTTAGTTCTAAGGTACCCCCCTAACCCCCCCAATAAAGGTTTAACCCCGTGATCACCCCCCGTCGCCAGTGTCACTAAGGCTGGGTTCACATTGCAGCGGTTTATGAGAACGGATGTGATTCGCACCGCACTGCAGTGCAAATCACATCTGATCTCTGTGCGATTCGAGTTCAGCCATTCGCCGCACCCGCCGCACCCGCCACACCCGCCGCAAATTCGCACGGGACCCTTTTTTTGGCCCGCAGCAGAATCGGATCGCATGGGTGTTCACACCATGCGATCCGAGTTTGCAGATCGCACTGCGATATGCGAACTGATCTGGGGGTGTCAGTAACATTTCACTGACACTCCCAGCAGTTCGCATAGGGCAGTGTGAACTGCCGCCGGGAGGCATGCGATGCGGGAACCCGCCGCGCATTCGTGGCGTTCCCGCATCGCTCCAGTGTGAACCCAGCCTAATAAGCGATCGTTTTTCTGATCGCTGTATTAGTGTCACAGGTGACGCTAGTTAGGCAGGTAGGTATTTAGGTTCGCTGCAGCTTTTTATAGCGCCAGGGACCCCCATATACTACCGCATAAAGCCCCCTAATTGCCCCCTAGTTAACCCTTTCACCAGTGATCACCATATAACTGTTACAGGTGACGCTGGTTGGTTAGTTATTTTTTTATAGTTTCAGGGCACCCGCCATTTATTACCTAGTCTCACTAGTGTACCCCTAAATTTAGGGGTGTCTACTTTCCAAAATGGGGTCATTTGGGGGGGGGTTTGTGCCATCTTGGCATTTTATGGCCTTCAAAACTGTAACGCCCTTAGAAAGCCTGAAGGCGGTGCTTGGTTTTCGGGGCCCCGTACGCGGTTAGGCTCCCAAAAAGTCCCACATATGTGGTATCCCCGTACTCAGGAGAAGCAGCAGAATTTATTTTGGGGTGTCATTTCACATATGCCCATGGCATGCGTGAGCAATATATCATTTAGTGACAACTTTGTGAAAAAAAAAAAAAAAAAGTTTGTCATTTTCCCGCAACTTGTGGCAAAATATAAAATATTCCATGGACTCAACATGCCTCTCAGCAAATAGCTTGGGGTGTCTACTTTCTAAAATGGGGTCATTTGTGGGGGTTTTGTGCCATCTTGGCATTTTATGGCCTTCAAAACTGTAATAGGTAGTGAGAAGTGAACTCAAAAATTTACGCCCTTAGAAAGCCTGAAGGCGGTGCTTGGTTTTCGGGGCCCCGTACGCGGCTAGGCTCCCAAAAAGTCCCACATATGTGGTATCCCCGTACTCAGGAGAAGCAGCAGAATTTATTTTGGGGTGTCATTTCACATATGCCCATGGCATGCATGAGCAATATATCATTTAGTGACAACTTTGTTAAAAAAAAAAAAAAAAAAAGTTTGTAATTTTCCGGCAACTTGTGGCAAAATATAAAATATTCCATGAACTCAACATGCCTCTCAGCAAATAGCTTGGGGTGTCTACTTTCTAAAATGGGGTCATTTGTGGGGGTTTTGTGCCATCTTGGCATTTTATGGCCTTCAAAACTGTAATAGGTAGTGAGAAGTGAACTCAAAAATTTACGCCCTTAGAAAGCCTGAAGGCGGTGCTTGATTTTCGGGGCCCCGTACGCGGCTAGGCTCCCAAAAAGTCCCACATATGTGGTATCCCCGTACTCAGGAGAAGCAGCAGAATTTATTTTGGGGTGTCATTTCACATACGCCCATAGCATGTGTGAGCAATATATCATTTAGTGACAACTTTGTGTAAAAAAAAAAAAAAAATTTTTTTTGTCATTATTCAATCGCTTGAGGCAAAAAAATAAAATATTCAATGGGCTCAACATGCCTCTTATCAGTTTCCTTGGGGTGTCTACTTTCCAAAATGGGGTCATTTGGGGGGGTTTTGTACTGCCCTGCCATTTTAGCACCTCAAGAAATGAGATAGGCAGTCGTAAACTAAAAGCTGCGTAAATTGCAGAAAACGTACCTTAGTTTGTAGATGTGACAACTTTTGCGTAAACCAATAAATATACAATTATTGACTTTTTTTTTACCAAAGACATGTGGCTGAATACATTTTGGCCTAAATGTATGACTAAAATTGAGTTTATTGGATTTTTCTAATAACAAAAAGTAGAAAATATCATTTTTTTTCAAAATTTGCGGTCTTTTTACGTTTATATCGCAAAAAATAAAAATCGCAGAGGCAATCAAATACCATCAAAAGAAAGCTCTATTTGTGGGAAGAAAAGGACGCAAATTTTGTTTGGGTACAACATTGCATGACCGCGCAATTACCAGTTAAAGCAGCGCAGTGCCAAAGTGTAAAAAGACCTCTGGTCATTTACCAGCAAAATGGTCCGGTCTGAAAGTGGTTAAAGTGCTTCTTCCTGAGCCACACCTTTGTTGCCTTGGCGGTATGTTTTGAGTCATTGTCATGCTGCAAGACCCATCCACGACCCACCTTCATTGTTCTGACTGAGGGAAGAAGGTTCTCCTCCAAAATTTTGCAATACATGGCCAAGTCCATTGACCCCTCAGTGTGGCAAAGTCAGCCTGCACTTTTAGCAGAGAAACAGCCCCAAAGCATCATGTTTCCACCTCAGTGCTTGACTGTAGGGATGGTGTTCTTACAGTGCCTTGAAAAAGGATTCATACTCCTTGAATTTTTCCACATTTTGTCATGTTACAACCAAAAATGTAAAGTGAAAAGAAAATGAGAAATGATTTTCTACATTTTTTACAAACAAATATCTGAAAAGTGTGGCGTGCATTTGTATTCGGCCCCCTTTACTCTGATACCCCTAACGAACATCTAAAACTGCCTTCAGAAGACAAGTAAGTTTTAAATAGAGTCTATCTGTGTGTAATTTAATCCCATTATAAATACAGCTGTTCTTTGAAGCCCTCAGAGGTTTCTGTGGACAGATTCTCCCACCTGAGCTATGGATCTCAGCAGTTCCTCCAGAGTTACTATGGGCCTCTTGGCTGCTTCTCCGATTAATGCTGTCCTTGGCCGGCCTGTCAGTTTAGTTGGACGGATGGCCATGTCTTGCTGGGTTTGCAGTTGTGCCATACTCTTTCCATTTTCGGATGATGGATTGAACAGTGTTCCGTGAAATGTTCAAAGCTTGGGATATTTTTTGTAAAACCTAACTTTGCTTTAAACTTCTCCACAACTTTTTGCTTGACCTGTCTGGTGTGTTCCTTGGCCTTCATGATGCCGTTTGTTCACTAAGGTTCTGTAGGGTCATAGTCAGCAATTTTCTTCCTCACATTGTTGTCCATCATGACAACAATGAGAATGATCTGCTCTCTCCATGGGATCAGAGGCTGAACTGAGCTCTTTTCCATACTCTGGCCAGGAGAAGCAGACAAAATCCCTGGTCTCCTCCATGGGCCATAATCAGTTTGTAGAAGGCTAGCCTCTAGTCCCCTCCAAAAGCCAATATCTCGGTTGGGTCTGTCACATTTATGAGATTGTGTTCTTAAAGTGTTGATGTTGGTGTAAATCATCTGGCTTTTGGGCAGGTAGCTTCTACACCCCAGAGGATCTCCATGGTATCATTGGCTAGTAATGTAATGTAACAACAATGTAAATTGAAGTGCCACACCACTGCTAAAAGGTCCAGATACAAACGTATTCCAATAAAAGCTAGGAGAACCATCCAAAGAGTATTCAGTGCATTTAGGGTCCAAAATCAAGCCCTTTCATCAGTGTTTGTCACATCTGCATATTTTAGTAGTGGGCGGTGCTTTGTTTTACGTTTTTGCTACTTGTATAGGGGGGTCTGTAGAGTGCAAAATCTGGTAAGCTTGTTTAATTAAGCTTTAAGAAAAAAATCTGGAAGCTTCTATGCAGAGCTGCACCAGGCTTTGCACTTTCCAGTTTTAGTCAGTCAACCCATCTATGTCTACTATAGATTAGACATGGGCGCCGTCAATAAATTTGTTTCGTTCTGTTCCGTTACGGTTTGTATTAAAATTAATTCGTACTTCGTATTTCGTATCCGAAATTCAATTTCAATTCGTACGAAATACGAATTGTCGTTAGGTTCGTTAACTTGTACGAACGTTCTTTACGATGAATTTAAAGGCAAAAATATACCTCAATATGACAGTCGATGCTGATAGAAGTTTGGTTTTTATCCCAAATACGAAATTCCGTTGAAGAATTTCTGATCCGAAATATGAATTTTCGTTAGATTAGGGGCTCCCACCATCCCTGTGCTGTGCTGACTTCCTCCTGGGGATTCGTATTTCGTACAAAATTCGGACGCATGGCAATTCGTATTTCAGATCCTCCCGAACGTACGAATTTAGGGAAATTCGTACGAAACAAATCGCACATGTCTACTATAGATACAGTAAGTTATTTACTGGTACTATCATGAATGAACTCGTAAATCTGTGCCTGTATTAAAAGTTTGGGTCCAAAAACCTGGCCCCTCCATGCATGATGCTGTTCGTGTTCTTCAAAGCCTCAAGTGCACTTTAAATACCTTCTTACTGTGTGTCCATGGAAGGCTTGCTGCACGGGAGATGTAATGGATACAGTAATGGTGCGTGTAAAACAAATGACAATAATAAAGTACAGGGATAAAAGCTTCTAGTGCAAGTAAGAGACAGGACAGGTGATCATGTTCATTGTGCTCTATAAGAAACCGTATTCTGTTATCACAGCTTAATATTCTGACCTATGGGATATTTATAAAGGCTTGGGGCTTTTTAGAGGAACCGCCATTCCAAATTATTTAGGGAAAGGAATGAGCGGATCAATCACTAAATTCCCATCCTTTCATCTCTAATAGTCTAATGGAGTGTTTTATTTATATACCATTCATTGTGCTGGGCGTCCTCCCTTGTTTGTTAACTTTATTATATTGTCATTTTCACTTTGTAGTGCTGTATGTAACCATAACAACATAATCTTTGCAGCACCAAATGATGCAAAAAAAAAAAAATCTATACTGACACACTTTAACAAAGGATATTTTAACAGCTTAGGGGTTCACGCAAGTTGTTTCTGTCTGTACACTGTATGCGTGTGCCGTTTGTGCTAACGTTTACATGTGTACCGTGTACATGCACCCTGGCGGCTGCTGCAACTGTTCAGGGTCAACATGTACATATCAACAATGTGTAGCCAGGTGTGAATCCACCACTGATTACACATTTTTGATGTTTACATCTCTCCCTGAATAAGTTATCCAAGTGGAGGCACGTGCGCAGAATGACCTTGTCAAATTCTAAATGAATGAGGCCAAGGTTATTCTGCACATGCGTCATCGCTACATGAATGACTCATTCAGGGGAGGACATCAGTAATCAGTGTTGGTGTCACTGGCTACACATCAACTTCTTTATCTTCCATTAGAATTATAATTCTGTCCATGCAAGAAGATGTCATCACTAATTGTCAAGGAATAGATTGTTGCCACCTTGTCTGCTGATTGGGCAATAAAAGAGCAGCAATACTCTGAACCATGGTATGCCATAAGCCACAGCGCTGCAAGGGAGATCTGTGAATGAATGAACTGCAAAGTTGAATCTATCACCATGACAGACCAACTTGTAGTTATGAGTAGAACATATGTGGGGTAATTAGCACACTCATAGTCCATTGACACTTCCTACAGCTCTCCAACGAAAGCTCATAAGGGCAGAGAGCTGGAGGAAGAGTTGCAAGAGCCTGGCATTGCACCCACAATCCACTGATGCTTTCCAGGCTCCTGTAAAAAAATAAAAAGTAAATGTTGTGACGGAAGGCGTGGGTGGAACAGAACACACACAGAGAAAGCAAGAGGGATGTTAGGGCCTCTGACCAGCAGATTAAAAAACAGGGAGCCAGAAAAGGAAGGCCGCAGGGCAATAATTCCAACACCGTGAGAAACATACAATAACAGGGGGGCAATAAGACACATCAAGGTATAAGTTCAGGGGCACAGGGCAGCAATTTAATATAGCAGAGTCACATGGCAAAATAACAGGTAGCAGGCCACGAACCAGTACAGCAAAGTCTGAGGACACATGGCAGAAATGTAGGAACTCAACAGCCAACAGTGGCCATAGCAGAAGAAGTCCAGGCAGAGTGGCCAGGAAAAGGTCCTTCACAAAGCTATCATGGGTCCTCGAAGAGCTGTGTGTCCTGGTCTCAGCTTCAGGGCCACACAGACAGTAGTTGAAAGAAGAGCAGAGAATAAAGTAAAAGTCCCAGTGTCCAGTATGCCACACAGAACAAAGGTAGTGTCAGCAGTCCTATGTATTTTCTAGTCTCCTTCTAGTGTACCTGCAGCCATCAGTTACTCCGTCCATCACTGTAGAGACAACAGACTGACACCCTTCTTTGTTATCTGTGTTTTTAAATCCCAATAAGTGTATATTGATTGGTTTCTGCAAAAGTTTTAGCATCTATAAACTATGGGATATATTTATGGAATTTTTATTTACTTATTTATTTACTAGTAATGGCAGCGATCAGTGACTTTTAGCGGGACTGTGACATTGTGGCAAACAAATCTGACACTAAGTGGCCATTTTTTGGGGACAGGTGACATTAATACAGTAATCAGTGCTAACAAAAATGCACTGTCACTGTACAGATGACACTGGCAGGAAAGGGGTTAACTTCGGGGGCAATCAAAGGGTTAAACGTGTCCCTAGGGGGTTCTTTCCAACTGTGGGGGGTGGGCGAAAACAGAGATCCGTGTTTCTATGTGTCAGAAACGCAAGATCTCCATGTTCCCCTCTGACAGAACGGCGGTCTGCCTTGTTTACATAGGCAGATCGCCATTCTGCCTCTCCTCAGAATGATCGCCGGGTGCCAGTGGACATAACTTCCACCAGGCCCGCTGATTGCCCCCATCTGCTGTGTCCAACCACAGCAGGAGCGGGTCACTGTGCACAAAATCACGTACAGGTACGTGATTTCACGCAGGAGGGCCACCCTGCCACAGTATATCTGTGCGGGACAGTCCAGAGGTGGTTAAGGTGAGCACTGCAATAAGAATTCAAACTGTTTTAATTGAAAATATACTGTGCCTTCCCTTTAAGTATAAAGCAGATGTAGAAACAAAGAAATAGAGCAAGAATTGGCTGTACAGAGTAAAAAAATAGATTTACAGGTAGTAGTCAAGTGACCATCTGTTTTTTTTATTTTTTTAAATACAAGTTGATCTTTACATTATTCCTAGTGTAGACCATCCCCAGCAAAAGTTTCTCTAACATTTTTCTCCAGTTTTTTTGTGCTACTTTTTTCTTTCAAGTGATTCTGCAGTTTTCAGTGGAAAATAAGCGCCATTTCACCCCGTGCTGCCATCTCAGTGAAAGGCAGCACAGCAGGGAGCATCCCTGAAAAACACATATTATTCTTCATGTGCAGGTGGGAAATGTTCCAGCATCTCAAATACGTATTTGTGGAGTTCCCAAGTTCTTCATCCTCTTTTATACTTGAACAAAGCCCACAAACAGCACATACAAATACACAATTATTCTGCTTAATTCCTCCTGTTTACAGAGATGTGTGTGTTTTTTCCTTGTTTAGTTGCATTATTACACTTGCAGCAGGGCTTTATGCGCTTTATGCTGCATGAAAGTTTATGCTGTTATCATTCACTGATGTTTTTTCTCAGCTCTCCTTAAAGTTTATGACTGTGCAAAAGAAAAAAAAAAACATACGCAGTACATTTCTGCACATTTCCCCATGTTCTAATTCTTTAAGGACCCTGCAAGTACAGAAAAAAAGACTTGCTGATCTGACCGAAATGCATTCACCTCCATAGCCCTGTAGTGGGCTGATTAAAGTAGAAGTAAACTCCCCTATCGTTTTCATCCACGGAAGCTGCCATCTTTGCCTCTGTTTAATCTTCAGCTGCCACGGTGCTGCACATGTGATCCGTTATGACACCAGCCATTGGATGGTTTGACAGTTTGGTTGAGAGCACAGCCAATGTGTAGTTAGCATTCCCGGCATGCCATTTTTTGAAACTGTTTAAATCCATGGGTTTACTTCCACTTTAACACGCAGAATTTTTGTGGTCTGAGTGGTGTCAGCCCTGTTCAGTTTATTTTGTAACTACTCAATCCCTCCCACTTTCCGATCTACAGGACATAGACATTCATTCTGTGGTCCTAAGATAAGAACTGGGAGGGCTAAATCGTTTTTAGGATAAAACATTTGCATATGGCACGATCAACAGTTTTTTAAATGTATTTTTATTACTTTTACAGATATAACAAAATGCTTTCAATGGTATATTTAGCAGACCAAATGAGAGAAAATAAGAGAAGATTATTGTTAGGGTTTACATACAATTTAAAATGACTGTTGCTATTCAAAAAGGCTCCGTACAAAAGAAGAATGTTTCCTGAGTCTTCTTTCCCCTGTTGAGCTATGGCCTCCAGCAGAAGCTTCAACATCTGACACTTCCAAGGTGTGTTGAATAGCTGCATCCCCCAGTTTCTGTCCACCTCCCCATATGTCACTACATGACACATAGGGAGTTATTTACTAAAACTGAAGAGTGCAAAATCTGGTGCAGTGCTGCATAGAAACCAATCAGCTTCCAGGTTTTGTTGTCAAAGCTTAATTGAACAAGGTGAAGTTAGAAGCCGATTGGCTACCATGCACAATTGCACCAGATTGTGAGTGTTCCATTTTTTCCATCTCCCCTGACCATGGTGGTCGGGGGAGATGGAACCACAGCATAGCTCCCAAACATAGGTCCCAACTATCCCTAATTTCGAGGGACTGTCCCTGATTTGGAGCAATGCCCTTCTGTCCCCTATTCCTCCTCATTTGTCCCTCATTTTGGTCTGATCTATATAGATGTATATAAAATGCACTTTTTATCTTTTCATCTGATTTCTAAATGTCTGTATTTGTAAATTCCAAAAGCCAATATAAAGGAATAGTAGTAGTAAAAAAAAGCACCTGTGGGTTTAACCAATCTTGTTTTTTGTACAATTCTCCTTTAAGGGGGCATGGCCAGGGGTGTGTCCTATAACTGCATACTTTTGCTGATAGGTGTCCCTCATTCCTATCTCAAAAAGTTGGGAGGTATGCCTATAGATTTGTAGTGAGATGAAGGAGCAGTGAACCTCAATCCCTGGGCAGTACTAAGTAGGAAGCAAACCCTGCATAGTCAATAAGCCTACGTAACTACATTTTGCACATAATAGAAAATAGTTATATTTGGTGATTTGTACTTGAACTGCCCATGAACCCCAATGGTCTTTTCTTTGCGCTGTTTGGTTGTCTGGTCATGTGATCTTTTTAGGTCAGGATTTGGTCCTTTCTTGTAATTGGATTCAGGGACCATATTGACCGGTAGCAAAGACTGCGATTGAAGGGAGCTGAAGCTGATTTTACCTTGTACCTGACAAACTCAGAAGTAAATCACTAATCTGACCAGAATTATACAACACAGAAAGGCTTTCAGATTTCACTTTATTGGCTGTTTTAACAGTCTTTAGCCTCTGCCGCAGGCAAGTGAATAATGTCCCCTCTCTATTGCTTTACCACTTCACAGTTTGGTATAATACAGTCAGCTATAGGACACTCAACATAAACCAGAATATTCCTTTTGATAACAGATAATACAATATCCCTATTTTAAAGGCTTTGTCCACATTGTTGCTCGCATATGAATAAGTGCTGGTTAGTTGTTTAACAACTTATTTCAGGAACTCCACTGGTTAGATATGCCTAACAAAAGTAATAGACTTTTAGTAATAATGGTATATAAAAACAAATAGCTGTGGTGTATTTCTTATGCCGCGAACACACAACCGGACTTTTCGAGGGACTAGGTCCGACGATCTTTCCGACTGACTTTCGGCGGAGTTCCGACAGACTTTCCGAATGAACCCACTTGGCCACACACAATCACATCAAAGTCCGACGGATTCGAATGTGATGACGTACGACTGGACTAGAATAAGGAAGTTCATAGCCAGTAGCCAATAACTGCCCTAGCATTGGTTTTTGTCCGTTGAACTAACACACACACGAACGGATTTCTCGGTCCGGAGGAGTTCCAGTGGAAAAATTTTAAACATGTTCTATTTCTAAAGTCCGCCAGATTTTTGGCAAGCAAAGGTCTGATGGAGCGCACACAAGATCGAATTGTCCAACGGACTCGTTCCATCGGACCTTTGCTGTCAAAAAGTCCAGTTGTGTGTACGTGGCATTAGAGAAAGTGGCATAGATCATTATGGCCTCAATGAAGTAGTTGAAGACACATCTGCAGAAAAGCCTTTCAATTGGAGTATTGGAGAGACTTAGGAAACCTATGGCATTTTGAGACATTGATTCCCACCTAAAATTGAAGTTTCAGTGAAGTTGGTCTTTAACATGAATCTAAAACCTTGTTACGTTACCTTATGTACACAGCCCAGGCCACTCCAAAATGTACTACATTGTTAGCAGTTTACAGATGCTCGCTCACCATTAATCCAGGCTCTTGGTGACTGCAGATTCTAGAACAGAGCTGCTCTTGGAAGCCACAATTAAAAAACAGAAAGTGTGTTTAGAGATGACCGCCCCTGCCTTCCAATCCCAACTACAGATCTGTGCTAACAGCTGCAGCCAGATTAGAAATGACAACAGGTTTTATCTATAGTTTTCAGTTACCTACCCCTCTTTGCTCCATTGCTGTTCCATTCCTACTGTTTCCTGTAAAATATTCATTAGTTTCAGGTATGGGGTGGTATTGGCTCTCCATCACACGATGCAGCACTTAAAGCGGAGTTTCTCCACGTCTCGCACAAGCGGAGCAGGGAACCAGGCTTTAAAGCTGTAAGGCTTCACTTCCTGATTCCCTTACGGAAGATGCCGGCGCCTCCACCCGGAGCCGAGGGACGGGACGGTTTCAGGTGAGGACATCGCGGGTACCCTGGACAGGTAAGTGTCCTTATTTTAAAATCAGCAGCTGCAGTATTTGTAGATGTTGGCAGAACTCTGCTTTAAGTTGTCACTTTTAGACATTTACCATGACTGCACTGGGTAAATGGTGTGGAGGAAAGGTAACATAAGTGGCAAGCTACACTATTGAGTTCATTTGTTTCCAGTGAAGAGTACTGTTAATGCTATAGCATTTTCAATAATTGTGCACCCTCAAACTTGTGGCTGCAGTTTGGGGAAGGCTCTTTACTGTTCCATTATCACTGTGCCCCTGTGCACAAAGCTAGATCTATAAACACATAATCTGATTAGTTTGGTGTAGAGGAACTTGACTGGCCTGCACAGTACCCTGACCTAAACCCTAGTGAACACTTGTGGGATAAATTGTAATGCTGTTTGTGAGCCAGATCTGCCCATCCATCATAAATATCTGACCTCACAAATGCTCTTTTAGAAATTAGAAAATTATGACAGTGTCAGGAACTGGGTCTGAACCCAACTGCCTCTGCCAGTAGCTATTCTTGTTGAGACACCTGAAATGTTGGACAGCTCCCTGCCTGACCCCTTGGACAAACTTTCTGTCTTGTTTCTGGTGGTCCTTGAATTCCTTGCTCCTCTCATGAACTTATTATTTAAGCCATGCTTTGCGCTGTTTTCCAGATTATTGTGCTCTTCTGCAGCCAATATCTTGCCCCTTATGTTCCTGCTGCCATCCACATCTTCATTACTGTCTGTTACTGACCTTTGGCTTGTTCCTCGTATATACTTTGGCTTGATCCCAACCTGCAATCATTTGTTATCGATCTGTGGCTTCTTCCTTGACTACGCTTCCATTTGACCTGACCTGTAACTACTTGTTACCCACTTTTGGCTTGTTTACTGACTATGCTTCCACTTGATCCCTACAGTGAGGGAAAAAAAGTATTTGATCCCTTGATGATTTTGTACGTTTGCCCACTGAGACAAAATAACAACAAAAATATCCAGAAAAGCGGATTTCAAAAAAGTTTTAAATTGATTTGCATTTTAATGAGTGAAAAAAGTACCCCTTGAAATAAGATCCCTTCACAAAACATGACTTAGTACTTGGTGGCAAAACCCTTGTTGGCAATCACAGAGTTCAGACATTTCTTATAGTTGGCCACCAGGTTTGCACACATCTCAGGAGGGATTTTGTCCCACTCCTCTTTGCAAATCCTCTGCAAGTCACTAAGGTTTCGAGGCTGACATTTGGTAACTCATACCTTCAGCTCCCTCCACATATTTTCTATGGGATTAAGGTCTGGAGACTGCCTAGGGCACTCCAGGACCTTAATGTGCTTCTTCTTGAGCCACTCCTTTGTTACCTTGGCCGTGTGTTTTGGGTCATTGTCATGCTGAAAGACACATTCATGACCCATTTTCAATGTCCTGGCTGAGGGAAGGAGGTTCTCACCCAAGATTTGATGGTACATGGCCCCGTCCATTGTGCCTTTGATGCGGGGAAGTTGTCCTGTCCCCTTAGCAGAAAAACACATCCAAAGCATAATGTTTCCACCTCCATGTTTGACAATGGGGATGGTGTTCTTGGGGTCATAGGCAGCATTCCTCCTCCTCAAAAAACGGTGAGTTGAGTTGATGCCAAAGAGCTTGATTTTGGGGAACAAATACGTTTTTCCTTCACTGTACCTGCTTCTTTTGCTACCTGGTGTGATGATCCTGAGGACCGTGAGTAAGCAGAACCCATTTTTACCATCCGGAGCTTGGATGAAGACCAATTAATGCTTAGACCCTGCTGCTTGGGTGAGCCTGTGTCACCCGCAAGGGGAATCTGCTTGGGTATTTATCCTGCTGGTTTTGTGAGCCTTTCCACTGCTATAGCCACTGGCCCCTGAGCCTGACTCCTGATCTTAACACACAGACACACTCCAAATTTATTTTAGAAAGCCTTCCTAAATAAGTAAATGTTGTTATGGTCTCAAAGAGGAGAGGGCAACTTTATATTAATTCCCATGACTTTGGAAGGTAATTTTCAACAAACTCTTAGCCCTTGTACACACGGTCGGACATTCCGACGGAAAATGTCCGATCAGACTGTGTTGTCGGATAATCCGACAGTGTGTGGGCTACATCGGACTGTTTCCGTCAGAATATCTGACCGACAAAGTTTTAGAGCTGGGCTATAAAATTTTCCGACAACCTGTCCGATCGTTGGTAGAGAATTCCGATCGGACTAAGTGCCACGCATGCTCAGATCAAATTCCTAGACCAAATCTATTGGCTACTAGCCTGAACGTAGTCCCGTCATAACTAAATAACGTCATCACGTTACGAACGATCAGATTTTCCGACAACTTTGTCCGACCGTGTGTATGCAAAACCAGTTTCGGACAAAATCCGTCGGACAAAATCCGACGGATTTTGTTGTCGGAATGTCCGACCGTGTGTACAAGGGCTTAGAAGTCTGACGGTCAGGTGTCTACAGAACTTTGGCTGTATAGTTTATCAAACAAACTTTGCCCTGAATGGATACAGGTTTGCTTTAGCCCCGACAAGTTGTGAGTTATAAATGTATATAAGTAACTTTACTGATCTTTAGCTGTGGGTTTCCCACTGTAGGAAATCTTCCGTCACACAGTGTTTCACATCTCTTCCAAAGATATAATGTGACCATACATAATTGTCTGTGCTTTGCATTCCTTTGAAAGCTACTGGATGCAAATTATATTTCTGTTATGATGAAAGGATTTATTTCCATCTAGATTATGGAGGGCAGCACCTTTTTAGAATAAATGGTTGATAATGTGGCTACTTCGGTCCAGGCATCTTGCACCGTAATGTAGTTCATTGTCAGTAAATCAATACAGGGGGACAAATTGTAAAGATAGCACTACAGTTACATCCAGATCCTTGTTAGCACATTAAATCATCAGCAGAGATGTGTCACCATGGAGCAGTAATCCATTCTGGGAATGCCAAACTTACATGTAGCTTAAAGGGAATTTCCAATGGTTTTCCATATATTGTTTTTTTACTTTGGTCAGGACTAAATTATATGTTTTCCCTTTTGTTTATGCTGTTATGTATACAGTACAATATGATATAATAAAAATTTTCAGAAATTCTTACTATACATTAGAATTTTTGTTGTAAAAAAATAATGTTAACAGAGATAAATAGTTCAAGCTTAAATGTATATACATAATTGAAAGAGTTAGAGCAGCTTTATATATAAAACCTACAGAAAGGGGATGCCACACAACCTTCAGTCCAACTAAATGATTTAATCTCCTTTAATCTCCTACTGCAGTGAAATGGTACATAATGGGCCCCCCATCCCTGTAAAGGGCAGGAATGAATAAGACTGTTTTCTGTGCTTCTGTTTATGTGCTGTTTTACTCATTTTACATTCAAATAATAAATCCTTTTGTTGGATTGAAGGTTGTGCAACATCCCCTTTCCGTGTATTATTAATAGATTAGCGGTGTGGAGCCCGCTGGTTACCTGTGTGCCAATTGGGACTGCCTGGCTTTCCAGGCAGCTCAACCCATCACCTATTATGGACATGTCTTTGCTCAGGGCTAGAATTCTGATAAAGGTGGAACATGCCTGCACGTGGTCGGCACAGCCACTTGTATCCTTGTGTAACAGAAAAACAACAGAATAGAGAAATTCTAGTCTGATTTTACGATTTCTGGGCACTTTCCTTTAGATTTACAAAACTGTATTATGTGAGACTTACTTATGCCATCCACTCAATTTGTATCCAGTCAAGCAGGTCCTTTTACTACATAGTTATAGGTGGATCTAAATTATACCTGCTATGGCCACTTCTTACTTCTTCTGGCCATAGCAACTAAATTAATCAACTTGAATGCAAATTGCAAACCAGGGAACCTTGCATTCGATCGATTTATAAGCTGTAGAACAATTTTAACTGCAAGATGATTGGCTGTGGGAAACTGTTGTTGATTGATTTTTATTGATCAAACAAATATTTGCTTGTGCATTGGAGAATTGATCTAAATACAGATAGATTAAACTATTGTTCTTAAAGTGGTTTTAAAGGCAAAAGTTTTTTTTTACTTTAATGCATTCTCTGCATGATTTAACTGACAAATGCGCGGTCGTGCAATGTTGTACCAAAACATAATTTGTGTCCTTTCTTTCCCACAAATAAAGCTTTCTTTTGGTAGTATTTGATCATCTGTGGTTTTTATTTTTTTGTGCTATAAACAAAAGAAGAGCGACAATTTTGAAAAAAGCACAATACCTTTTACTTTTTGAGCAATAATAGTATAATAAAGTATCCCAGTTTTTTTTTCAACATTTTTTTTCCCTCAGTTTAGGCAATCAGTGCTATACGAATACTGTATAAATGTCACCGGCAGGAAAGGGGTTAACACTAGGGTGGGATCAAGGAGTTAACTGTGTTTCCTCTCTGTGTTCTAACTGTAAGGGTGATGGGACTTGCTAGGGGAAGAGAGAGATTGGTGTTCATACTGTGTACACACACAGATTGCTCTGTCACGAGCGATCACGGATGCCTGGCGGTCATCTTGCCTGCTGGGCACTCGCATTTGCTAAGGGGGCAATCATGGGGTGCGTGTCACAGGGCAAAGCGACATAAGATAATGTCGCTTCGCCCAACCGTGCCATTTTACATCAGTAAAACTGCGGTGGCTGGTCGGCAAGTGGTTACATTTTTTCTAACCCTTGCTGGTTACAGGGGGCGAAGTGTTCTGTGCTATACTTGTTTGTCTGACATGTTCCTTCTCTGGAGATACCTACATGCCACATGTACACACGGTGGGGAGTCTGTATATAATAATATACCATATTGTACTTGATTATAAATTAAAATTTTTAATATGACTTATGGCTACTGCACTTCATTTTCTATCATGGGATATACGAGGACTGGGTGATGGAGTAAAATGAGTGGCCTTATTCTCTACTTTATAAAAGTATACCTCAGAGCAGAGGTATGTTTACAAGAAAGGCACTTGCAACCCAAAACTTTGTCCATCCTTAAACACGGCCTCTATCATACTCAGTTCCACTCCACTTACACTGCCTAATCCAGGGGGGGTTAGCATCTTGATAGCTAATGTGACACCTTTCACATTATTGCATTCCTTAATTAATGACCAAGGGAGATATATCTTGGTGAAAGGTGTTTCCTCCATCATTACAAATATGTATATCCCTCCACCATTCTCCCCTTTAAAACCTAAATAAATTGTCCCAATTCATGGCCCAGCACTCTAATGTTCCTCTCTGGGTACTGGGAGACTTCAATACAGTGATGGATAGGAGGTTGGATAGATTCTCGTCACACTCCACAGTTGGCACTGTCTCGGGTGGCCCAACCCCTTTTGCTAAATTGATCTGGGAACTGGGTTTGAGAGATGTATGGAGGGAAAGACTCCCACGGTGCAGAGCTTGTCGTGCTATTCAGCTTCATACCACTGCTTGTCACTCAAATACTGTATATGTGCCTGGGAAATGCTGAGGCACAGGGTAGGATTGACTCTGCAGCATATGCTCCTAGGAATATATCTGATCACTCTCCTCTCATCATTGGAGTTAATTTTTCTCAAAAGAAACAGAATAGACTTATAATTAATCCTTTTTGGTTCACATTGTTCCCAGAAAAGGATCCCTTCCCTAAGGCAATAGGGGATTTCCTTCATATTAAACGAGGTACTGCCAACTCCACAGGTGTGTGGGATGCCCTCAAGGCTCGTATGCGGAGACTTATCATTAAGCAGGTCAAAACTAAAACCAAGGAATGGGAAAACATCGTACTGCATAAAGCTGGCGAGGCAGAAGACCAATGTGGGGCTCCCACAGTAGACACAGAGCGCAGATAGCTAGAGGCCCAGGCCCTGTATCAATAGGTTTCTCTCAATGCGGCTGAAAATAAGAGATTCTTTATTAAACAAAACTACTTTAATGAAGGGGAAAACACGGGCCATCTCCTAGGAGTGATAGCAAGAGCACAGCAAGAGAATACACGTATAGACGCCATACAGACCCCACTTGGGGACACAGTTAGTGAACAGGCTCACATTGCCTCTGTGTTCACGGATTTCTTTAAAGATGTATACACATCTAAAGTGAATGCAACAGAGAAGGCACTTTCCCAATTCCTGGTCCATATATGAGGAAACTGAAAAAAAAGGGTATTATCTCTAGAACATATACACAAATGTTGGCTCATATACAGGTGCCTGATCTTCTGCCTTGCAGGGAGAAATAGGAAAGAGACATTGGTCCTATTGGTGGAGAAAAATGGGAGCAAATATTAAAAGCTGCACCCCTAGTGTCTGTGACACAAAAGCTATCACAGCTGTTTATTTTACATGTATAGGACCCAAGTACAATTACACTACTGGGGAAGAAGAGACTCACCCGTATGCCTTAAGTGTCAGGCTCACCCGGGAGACCTCATACATACAGTGCCTTGCAAAAGTATTCGGCCCCCTTGAACTTTTCAACCTTTTGCCACATTTCAGGCTTCAAACATAAAGATATAAAATTTAAATTTTTTGTGAAGAATCACCAACAAGTGGGACACAATTGTGAAGTGGAACGAAATCTATTGGATATTTTAAACTTTTTTAGCAAATAAAAAACTGAAAAGTGGTGCGTGCAAAATTATTCGGCCCCTTTACTTTCAGGGAAGCAAACTCACTCCAGAAGTTCAGCGAGGATCTCTGAATGATCCAATGTTGTCCTAAATGACTGATGGTGATAAATAGAATCCACCTGTGTGTAAGCAAGTCTCTGTATAAATGCACCTGCTCTGTGATAGTCTCAGGGTTCTGTTGAAAGCGCAGAGAGCATCATGAAAATCTACAAAGGAATGGTTCACAAATAAACATATCCAGGTGTTAGAATGGCCAAGTCAAAGTCCAGACCTGAATCCAATCGAGAATCTGTGGAAAGAGCTGAAAACTGCTGTTCACAAACGCTCTCCATCCAACCTCACTGAGCTCGAGCTGTTTTGCAAGGAAGAATGGGCAAGAATTTCAGTCTCTCGATGTGCAAAACTGATAGAGACATACCCCAAGCGACTTGCAGCTGTAATCGCAGCAAAAGGTGGCTCTACAAAGTATTAACGCAAGGGGGCCGAATAATTTTGCACGCCCCACTTTTCATTTTTTTATTAGTTAAAAAAGTTTCAAAAATCCAATAGATTTCATTCCACTTCACAATTGTGTCCCACTTGTTGGTGATTCTTCACAAAAAATAAAAATGTTATATCTTTATGCTTGAAGCCTGAAATGTGGCAAAAGGTTGAAAAGTTCAAGGGGGCCGAATACTTTCGCAAGGCACTGTATGCTGTGGCAATGCCCCAAACTCATTAGATATTGGAATAATGTTGTCATGACCATTAATACTATATATCAGGTTCAGCTGTCTGTAGATCCCTTGGTGTGCTTGCCGGGAAGTCTGGACGAGGACTTGTACTCCCCTCCTGTTTAAACTACATTATTTGGCCAGAAAGCTTATAGAGAGGTATTGGTTGTCTACCCAGATTCCAGCGAGCAAGAAATAGACCCAAACAGTTAACAACATTCTTGTTTGTAAAAAGAATACCTAGAAAATCTCCTAAGAACTTTGAAAAAATATGACAATGTTAGTTGGGTGGCCCAGAGGTAGTTCCTCCACAACTGGCCCTCACCAGGCTACTACAATGTTGATAGCCCTGTGAAGATGTGTTTACAGTTTAAAGAAGCATGCAATGGTTGACACACATTATTGCGAGATGCAGTGGACAAGCTGCTTTTGTGGTAGAAGGTACATAGCTATAGGGTCATATATCGGGAGCAGAATACACTGGTATTGTTAGGTTGAAATGTTTTTTCTTTTTTTCCTTTTTGAAGTTTCCGCAAAAGGCAATATGGAAGATGTACTGTGAATTTATATAGGATACAGTATAATGACAAAATTAATACTCCCTGTATATGTAAAGCTGTTTTTGTTTTATGTATGGACTGTATATTTACATATCTGTATTGGAAGTGCCTTTTGCTTTTGTCACAATAAAAAAATAAATAAATAAAAAACCTTCTGCATGCCGCTCCCCACCCCCCCACCCTTATCCTTTCCCGAGCACGATCCAGTGGTGTGCATCAAAGCAGCGGCTCTCTCAGCTCTCTCCCACATTGGCTCAGAGACAGCAATGGGAGCCATTGGCTCCCGCTGCTGTCAATCACAGCCAGTGAGGAAACCTTTAATATCACTTTAATAGATTGTTTGATTCATAACTGATGAATCATATTTTACTCAATATTTTCAGTCGATTGCAAAATACAGAAACAATACTGTGCGTGCTAGGATGGTCAATGTTTTAATCAACAAGAATTGCTTGTTTGCGATCCATTGTAGTATAACCGACCACACATCTATAAGTGTCAAAGGACACAGTACAGAGATTGTACACACCAACTGTAAATTTTATGGCCAGAAATAGAGTTTATGTATTGCTTCTCCCAGATTTTCCTAAAATTAAGGTGGAGAAAAGGCTACATTTAGCATCAGAGCTTCTCTGTATAGGCTTGTTTGACCCACGCAGCTCAGCACAAAACACTGAAACAAAACTGAACAAAACTCAATACAAATGTTTTTTTTTCCCTTTGCTCTAGCTATTGTCTTCCCCTGCGATACATCATTTAGTATTTTTTGAAAATTCTGCTCCCATTTCCTTTCAACAGTGCACAGCTACACAGCTACAGTTATGTACGGTAACTGTTTTTGCTTAGGTCACTATTTATTTCAAGGTTACAAAGTGCCATTAGAGTCTTTTTTTTATGCCGGCCTTTATTGATGCACTTTGGGAGAAACATTTCCAACGGATTGATGCTTGTAAAGCACATGTCACAAGCACAGGAGCTAAAGGCAGGCGGCTGCATCTTCTCTGTTAGGCAATGTTTGAGGAATCATTGAACTGAAATTAAGCCAAAGTGAAAATAAACATTTGGTCTGGCAGCTAATTAGGAATTAATGCCCCATCTATTTCTAAATCTTTCTGTTTGAGTGGAATAGTGCTGGCTTCGGAGCAAATGAAACGGTGGACTCCATATAGAGAATGGCAGCGCTTCTTAATTAGTTCCTCTCCCAAGTTTAGTATTACCGTATTATTGTAATGATACTGACGCATGGTCACATGCTAAAATACTGTATCTTCCAGCCTGAATTGATGCAGTAATGAGTACATGGAAGGAGCCCTGATAAGGTAGTTGTTGTTTTTGTTTGACTCATTTGCCGAAAGGAGCTGGGAAACAATTAATTTGCACGCTGTAACGCATGCATTCACATGCACTCCTACATACATATGTACACGCACATGCCCATAAAGCTGGAGATCAGCTTTAATTCCAGCTTGAACCAATGCATCTATGTATATGCCATTAATGGCCAATGCCCCTGGAGGCTGGAAATTATTGAAGTAGACACCACTACTTGGACCAATGTAACTACACTGTGTGCGCAATTATTAGGCAAGTGAGTATTTTGACCAAATCATAATTTTTATGCATGTTGCCCAACTTCAAGCTGTATAAACATGAATGCTTATTGAATTTAAGCATATCAGGTGATGTGTATTTGTGTAATGTTGGAGGGTTTGGCTTAAGGAGATCAACACCCTGTATCAAAGTGTGCATTATTAGGCGGCTTCATTTACTCAGGCAAAATGGAGATTTCACTGACTCTGAAATCTCAAAAATTGTAAAATGTCTTTCAGAGGGATGCAGCACTCCTAAAATTGCTAAGATATTGGGGCATGATCACAAACAATCAAACTTTTTGTTGCAAATAATCAACAGGGTCACAGGAAACGTGTTGAGATAAAAAGACTCAAATTAACTGCCAAAGATTTGAAAAGAATTAAACGTGAAGCTACCAGGAACCCATTATCCTCCAGTGCTGCCATATTCCAGAACTGCAACCTATCTGGAGTGCCCAGAAGTACAAGGTGTTCAGTGCTCAGGGACATGGCCAAAGTAAGGAGGGCTGAAACCCGAACAAGACACGTACATTGAAACGTCAGGAACGGGCCAAGAAATATCTGAAGACATATTTTTCAAAGGTTTTATGGACCGATAAGATGAGAGTGACTCTTGAAGCACTAGATGGATGGGTCTGTGGCTGGATCAGTAATGGGCACAGAGCTCCACTTCAACTCAGATGCCAGCAAGATGGAGGCAGGGTACTGGCATGGGCTGGCATTATTAAAAATCTGCTAGTTGGACCTTTTTCGGGTTGAAGATGGACTCAAAATGAACTCCCAAATCTACTGCCAGTTTTTGAAAGACACTTTCGTCAAGCAGTGGTACAGAAAAAAGTCTGCATCTTTCATCATATTTATGCCGAACAATGCTCCATCACATGCATCAATGTATTCCACTGCATGGATAACCAATAAAGGCCTTAAAGATGAAAGAATAATGACATAGCCCTCTTTCTCACCTTACCTAAACCCTATTGAGAACTTATGGGCCCTCCTAAAATAGCAGATTACGGTCAAGGAAAACACTACACCTCTCTGAACAGTGTTTGGGAGGCTGTGGTTGCTGCTGCACAAAAAGTTGATCGTTAACAGATCAAGAAACTGACAGACTCAGTGAATGGAAGGCTTATGACGATTATTGAAAAGAAGGGTGGCTATATTGGTCACTGTTTTTTTTTTTTTTTTAAATGTCAGAAATGTTTATTTGTAATTTATGAGTTGTTTGTTTATTATTCTCACTTTAACAGATGAAAATTGAATAAGGTCCCTTTCACACATGCAGACAGTATGTCCGTATTTCATCCATCCGTTTGCGGATGAAATACGGACATACATGCATTCCTATGGGATAGCGGGTGTCTGATCCGCAGACACCCGCTATCGTCCGCCTCCGCTATTGTCCGATTCTGCAGACGGAGGAAAATCCTATTTTTCTATCCGTCTGCAGAGCCGATCGGATGAACACGGACAGACGGTCCGTGCTCATCCGATCCCCCATAGAGGAGAGTGGAGAGCTGACAGGGCGGTCCCTGCACAGTGTGCAGAGACCGCCCTGTCCGCCGCCGGCTCAGCGGGGACAACGGAGCGATCCCCGCTGAGCAAAGGGATCATCACGGGGCGGATCATTACTGATCCGTCCCATGTGAAAGGGGCCTTAGTGAGATGGGAAAATTGTAATTTTTCATTTAGTTGCATAATAATTTTGCACGCTAATATTTGCCCTATAATTGTGCACACATAGATCTTCCCCTAAGAAAGCCAAAACCTCACTTTTACTTTCTTAACCACTTGCCGCCCGCCATATAGAATGACGGTGGCAAAGTGGTTTTAATATCCTGACCGGACGTCATATGACACCCCGCAACTACGATCTCGGTAAAGAGTCTCCGATGGAGGTATGTATATGCCATAAATGGCCAATGCCCATGAAAGCTGGAAATCACTGAAATAGACCCTGCTACTCTAGTGATCTCCACTTGCTTCTGGGTCCATTGTTGAGCGGCTGCACTGTGAACACAGGAAGTTGACCTTCCAACAAGGGGTGATGCTCTGGTGATGCGATGTCCGCAAACTCCCTTGTCGGGGCAAACATATTCTCTCCAGCTTTCTCTTGGTACAGTGACCATCTCGATTGTCTAGAGAGGAAAACATAACTTTGTGCACTTTGAGTCCAGCACTGAGATGTGTCGGGGTATGTACATGGAGCAGTAAAATGTGGTTTATTCACTAAAACTGGGGAGTATAAAATCTGGTGTAGCTCTCCATAGAAACCAATCTACTTCCAGGTTTTCTTTGTCAAAGCTTAATTGAACAAGGTGACGTTAGAAGCTGATTGGCTACCAGGCACAGCTGCACCAGATTTTGCACTCTCCAGTTTTAGTAAATCAACCTCTATATGTCTGCAAATAAAAAGTCTGCCTACTCACAAAATGTTCCTTTAGTTTGGCTTTAAATACATACCTGAATGGAAAGACTGTTTTAAAATGTGTCAGAAGTTGTGATTCAAACCACAAAATTGTTGTTTTTATGTCTTCTAGAGATCCTTATCTACAGAGTGGACCCTATGCTTCCAAATACATTTTATAGGCAGAGAATAGGTAGAATAGGTAGTCAAGAACACCCAGAAACACCTTAGTTGTATCAAGAGTGGTCCACAGGTTATCATGAGCAGAAATGAAAAATACCCTATATGGACAAAAGTATGAGGCCATCCCTCCAAATTATTGCATTCAGGAATGCCCACTGAAGAGTACTGTTTTTTCTACAGTATACAATGATTTAAAAACATTTTATGTGCTTGTGGTAAGAGTTTGGGGAGTACCCCTTTCTGTTCCAGCATGACAGCTTCATAAAGTCATGGTTTGATGAATTGGGTATGGAAGAACTTGAGGGGCCAGCACATAGCCCTGACCTCAGCCCTATTGTTGCGGGGGGGTTACTCTATTTCAATTAGCCATGTCTTTGGAATGGGATGTCCAACAAGTTCCAACAAGTTCACAAACCTTTGGCTATATAGTAAATAATGTGTAATATATAGATAGATTCTAGCCTACCCAAACTCCACATACAGCAGAAAATGTGTTTACATGGACAGACTCTTTAAAACCTAATAAAATGACTCACTTTTGTGATTGTTGAGTTATATCCTCACCCAGCTTAAACTGACATCCTTAATTATACTCCCCCCCAAAAAACGAAGCAAGCTAATAGGATCACGAGTCTAATTCTCCCGCCTAACAAACCCAATTGAGAAAACAACTTATTTTAGGATAAAGTTGCTCTACAGATGACTGTGTAATTTTGAGAGATGATTAGCTTCTCGATCACACAATTCTATTCCACTGCTTGGTTTTTCAGAGCCAGTAATTGGTGTGTGTTGGATAGAACATCGCGTTAGTCTCAAGAGTAGAGACCTCATTACTGAAAGTACGTGGGCCTGTTTTTTTGGATGCCAGTCAATTGCTCGTTCTATTCTTCGCATTAGGTCTTAGCGGGCGGTGTTAACGGTGCCTTTGCATTTTCAAGGCTTGTAAATGAAGCATCTTTAACGGCGTCAGGGTCATGAAACCAAAGATTGGGTGAACCTGTAATGCCTTTTCATTTCCAAACCCTCATTCATAAAAAAAAAAAATATATATATATATATATATATATACATACATATATATATATATATATATATATATATATATATATATATATATATATATATACATATATATATATATATATATATATACATACATATATATATATATATATACATATATATATATATATATATATATATATATATATATACATATATATATATATATATATATATATATATATATATACATATATATATATATATATATATATATATATATATATATATATATATATATATACACACATCAACAACCCATTAGGAACTTCTGCTATTCAGCTGCGTTTTGTCTGTACATTTTGTGTAACTCTCGCTTTACAGGGAAAAGTGCTGCTAAACATGACAGCTCTATGATCTATAGGGAGGGTGTGAGAAGAATAAAGGTGTGAATTTTGCCACTGATGACATATTTTGAAGAAGCAAACTCATGGGTGGTCATCCCCATCCTTTAGTATTTGAAGAGTAAATGACCTAGAACAAGTGTTTACATATTAAGTGTCAAAACAGCAATTACGCACAATATGCTCCCAGCGCTTGAACAGCATGCACATTGTGGGACCTATTTGGGGTCAAAGGGTCATTCCAGCTGCTGGAGGGGGTTTGAATTTTTTTGGGAAATTTCATAATAGCTGATTTTTCATTTATTCGAGACAGCAATTGCAGCTCATACATTTATATCTTAAAGTGGTTGTGAAGGCAGAAGGTTTTTTTACCCTAAAGGAGTTGTAAAGGCAGAAGGCTTTTTATCTTAATGAATTCTATGCATTAAGATAAAAAACCTTTTGTGTGTAGCAGCCTCCACAGCAACCCCTTAATTACTTACCTGAGCCCCATCTCTCTCCAGCAATGTCCACGAATGTCTAAGCCATCAGGGACACTCCACCTGATTGGCTGAGACACAGCAGCGGAACCCTTGGCTACAGCAGCTTTCAATCAAAGTCAGTCAGCCAATCAGGGGAGAGAGGGGACAGAGCCGGGTCTGGGGTCCGTGTCTGAATGGACAGATGGAGGGGCCAGAAGCAGCAAATCGGGACCCGAGAAAAGCAGGATCCAGGCTGCTCTGTGCAAAACCAACTGCACTGCCAGTGGACACACAGAGCAGGGCTCAGGATTGAGGAGGCACAAGTACCCCAATAGGAAGCAGCTTGGGCACTCGGTGGGGAGGAGGAGCCAGGAGTGTGGGACCTGAGAAGAGGAAGGTCGGGGCTGCTGTGTGCAAAACCATTAAACAGAGCAGGTATTACTTCCTATGCCTTACTTCCTATGGTTACAATTCACACCACAGTGTTGCTGTAACATAAAGCTCTGTGAAAAAAGCAAGTGCGATGCCCCTCGGATGTCCCACAATGCATTCCAGCAGCCATGCATTCAGTGCGGTTCACTGGTGTGAATGAACCCTACATCTGTCAAGTACATTCTAGGTACATCAACACAAAAGATTTGCAATTGCATAGTCTTGCATTTTGTTTTACTTAGAACATCTAGTAGAGCAGGACCATTGCTCTTTGTGGGAAAACAGTGGTCTCTCTGCAGTGGTCTGACACATCCTGTAGACATTCAGAATTCTACAAAGCTCCGGCTTTCTTCTCTCTCAGTACTCTCCTTGTGAGCACATGAGCACTACAGCACAAATAATTGGCTTTTGTGCTGCTTCTTCCTTTCTGAGTCTGAGCCCCGCTATATAGGAACTGCAACAGATTCATACCAGGTCAAATTTACGTATGCTGCTTGCATAAAAAATACATCTACTGATATATTATTGAGTACAGTTTTATTCATTTTTGTCTTTTAAATCTGCATCTATGGAGCGGCAGATGTCAGCTGACACCCGCCGCCATCCGATCCGATTCTGCCCACAAAAATCAGACGGATGGTGGTCCTATTTTCCATCCGTCTGGTGGATTGGATGGAAACGGAGCAGCAGTCCGTTTCCATCTGATTTCCCCATAGAGGAGAGTGGGACTGTGTCTATGTCCACTCTGCACAGCGAGCGGTCACAGACCTGTTATCCGCCTGCTCAGTGGTGCATTCCCCTGCTGAGCAAGGGAATCCGCAACACGGAGGCACCCATATGAATGGGGCCATACACAATGAGCAAAAAATCTGTTACAAGAAGGGTTAGGAAAGTTTCTTTAAAATTTCATTTGGGAGTTTGGGCTCATGCGTTGTAGGACTACTTGTGGGTCAGAAATACAAATATTCCCTTAAACCAAAAATGTGTAGAGTGCCAAAAATGTTTAGTTTTGCAGAATATGGCAGATTTTCTCAGTTTGCATCTCTCTTTGCAATGTCAGTAGCATCTAGGAAGCAGCAGGATAAGCTATGCAGGTTCACAGCTCACCATACAGGAGGAGGGTACATTCTAACACTTGTCCACTTTGATTAGGTGCTATATATCCTTAACCCAGAGACAGAGCGAAGAGGAGACTTGTGTGTCTTGACAACGGAATTCATAATACTCGCTGTCATCTTTTATCTCCTAGATTCCAGAAACAGATCAAAACCAATTGCTCAGTTTGTGCCAGCCTAATCAAGTTTTATGATTAAATTTAATCCTGATAGATTAGTGGCAACAAATGCTCCTAGTCAGATGTATTAAGTGGAATTTATTTCATTATGCAATGTCTAAGGAATTGTTTCCTTATCAACAGCTGGTGTAAAACAATGGCGTTTATATAGTAACATGATGCAAGTACCCAGAATGTTCTGTTGCCCATAACAACCTATGGATACTTCAAATATCTGATCACCATAGACTGCCCAAAGTAAAGCTGTCACTTTGTAAAAGAAAACATGGTACCTTCCATTGCTGAAAAACAAAACAAAAAATAAGGCGCACTGACCTAGTGCATTACCATAAAATAGAGCTTTATTGAAAACAGAACACGAAGCAAAATGGCTACTCACAAACGAGTATTGATAAAAGGCATAATCAATACAATTGGATCCATCGCACTGAACATCGACACGTCCAGATCTGATGTCAGATAAATTGATTGATGAATACCCCAATGTAAACGGCTGACGCGTTTCTGGGGAGAACCCCTTTCCTCAGAACCAGGCCTCCATGGCTGGCCATTTGTTTTGAGAATGTTAGCTGCCTGGATGTCATGTTGACCTTCTCTAGTCTCTAAAATGTTGATACCTAGTGGTGGCTGTTTGAGCTCCCGGGAAGCCACCTAAAATTTGGAGTTCTCATATGTGATTCTCAACACTTCCTGGAAGTTAAGCCCTAGCCTGTCGTCTGCACTTTTCTGTTGGCCAACAAGGACATAAATAACAGTGATAGGAAAATAGGAAGGTTTGGGGAAAGGCAAGATCAGATCTCCACTTCTTAAAGAGTACCTGAACTGTGGAAGCTGTGCCTAAAAAGGGCAAGCAGAGTGCAAAGGACTAGTCGCCCGTTGTTAAAAAGATCTGTATACTTACCTATTTTTAATCTGGTCTGGCCACGTCCCTTTGTTAGCAAGCAGCTGCTGAAGGGGAGAGGAGGGAGAACCAACAATGGCTAGGGCTACTTTATGGACAATGTCACTGCTTCCGGAATTTACAGACTTTGACAAACCCTCCCTTACACGTGAGAGCTGGAGCTGCATGGTTGCGTGACTGAACCGGATTAAAAAAAGGTAAGTACACAGATCTTTTTTGCACAGGGTATGTTGGATAAGTAGAAGGATGGTTAGAAGAGTTAGTGACATGAAAAGTTTACCTTTTAGCTTTAAGTGGAAGACAGGCTGGGTTCACAGCGACTTGCTGCGATCGTATGTGTGTTTAAACATATTTTTTTAGTCGCATTCCCATTGACTTCTATTTGACCTTGCATTTTCATGAAAGTGCATCAAAATCTCCTGCATGCTGCATCTTTGATACACTTTCAGAAAGCATGCATTATAATAGAGGTCAATAGAAACATGGCAAAAAATGTGTGTAAAATGCTCATGCAACTGATGTGAACACGGCCTAGATGCTTTTTCTAGATATTTCATATAAAATAGCACATCTTCACTTTGAGTTCTGGTCCCTTTTAGGGTAGTGTTGCAATTTAATTATTAGAGCTCCATAGATTTGTGGGCTCTCAGGGTGCTTGTGCAGAAGTTTGACAGTGCACTTATGTCAATCTAAAATACTACAGGGAGCATTTGGAAATCTATAAATTAAACAACAAGCAAAAATTGTGAAACTTGCTCAAAGTTCCTTATAGGTAAATGATAAATAGTAGCTCAAAAATGGTATTTAGTAAAAATATAGTAAAGAAAATGGAAAAATGTTAAACAATGATACTCTACTAATAATTTAATGTTAGGTGTTTTTCCTCCTCTAATCTTATGCTGTCTATGCCAGTTTTTTTCTTGTAACAAGACATCAAAAGTAAAATAAAGAAAGGTTTCTTTTCTTCTAATGAATTATCTATACTAGCTTATGAATATTTAGGTATTGTCATCAGTTTGGCTGTCTTTGTACTGAAAACTTCTGGGAATTTTCAGCCTTTGGTACCTTCACCCCTTGACCTGTCCCCGTGGGAACCATCTCATGTTCTCAGTGTTAATATTATTAACTGTAAAGATCAATGTAGTTGAAGCACATCTCACAATGTTAACTTCATGGTTGTTTTGGGGAGGTATATTTTCTCTAAGGAGCTGTCTCAGCCATAGGTTACATGCAAACAGAGATTATATGGTGTAGGGTCCATGTCGAGAACAGCTGGGTTAAATGTTGCTTATATAAATTGGAATGTTGGGAATTCTGGGTAGATTGCTTAGTGTGCTGAAGTTCTACAACAGGTGTGGGGAAAGAAAACAAGAAGTGGGGCTTATATCCCTCACTGGGAAACCTTAGATAACATGAATATCACTGCCCAAGCTAAAATGGTCAAGTTTAAGAATGTTTTATGGAATAAGACAACCATGCTTTTCTGTGGGTATTAACTGCCTTTCTGCTGCAGGCAGGCATTCAGAAGCAAAGAATGGAACAAATGTTATGATCATTTATCAACTGCCATTTTGGATTTTACATTAGGAAATCCCTTTTTAAACTGCTTCAGGGCAAAGTGACAGTACCTTTTTGATAACCCAAGGTGCACTCACCCATAAATGTTCCCTTGCCACTTCCCATCTGCAATATATATTTTAGTTAAGCCCACCTAATTGGCTGCCGTTACTGCTTCGCTCACTCATGTGACAGTGTACAAACCTGGTGATTGACACTATGACATCAGGGTCACATGCTGCCCCAGTACCCCCAAGCTCCACTTTGTTGAAGCAATAAAGTAAGGTCCCTGAAGGCAGTGAGAGAAAGTAAATGGGTGGCTATACCTTGCTGGGAGGGTGGGCTATCAAGAGATTTCTTTAAATGCCCAACTCCAGGAAAAAGCATTTTTTTTAAAAATCTGGGAAAGGGATAGAACCCCTGTCAGATTTATGCTAAGGTATGTGACACCCCATTAGAGAGATTTCTCCTTCCTTCCTGTTGGCACAGAAAGTGATGGGACATCTGCCAAGTAGGGAAACAGATGGCAAAAACACGAACAAACTTCTTTTTAGGTAACATAAAAATTGGTTAGGACCTTCTTCAGACTATACTCATTCTCTTTTTATTATATTTTCTAAAGTGTCAAAAACAGTATAAAAACTTTACAGAAGTATTTGCTCAAGTATATCTAAAATGAACCGTGTATGTCACATGCCTTTCCTATTCTCCCCCCAGCCAGCTTGGGCCATCTATAACGGACAGCCTCGATGCTCCCTAACCCTTACCTCCCCCCTTCTCTAGGCCTCTAACCTTCTGGCCCCCCTAGCTTTCCTTGTTCTTTCTCTGTCTCCCCACTTGTGTGCAATCCCCTTTCTGATAGCGTCACTTTCTTGTCTAATTTCTCTCTGGTTTCCACTCTGTCTTTTCTTTATAGAGCTGTATAGGTTATATCCTGCACCACTGTATGGATATTGATGAGCCCAGAGGATGTCCCGTTGTGGGGAACCTCTCAAGAACCCTCTGGCCTTTATGGCTTCTTGACTATGCCTATTTACTGCTGTTGTATCAGTTCTCTGGAGTTTTCTTTCCTTCTTTTAAATTTACGGTTTCATTTTTGCCTTCTCTTGCAAGCTTACCCTTGTTACATATGTCAAAGCTAGCTCCTGTGTGGGCAGAACCTTTGCATGTTAACTACCTGTTGAAACTGAATATACATTAAAACAGAAAAAAAAAAAAGCCAGCACTGCTCCGATAACCTAAAGACAGATCTTTTTTTATTTACGGGTAACTTTATTGTTTGTAAAAGATACTAAATACAAACCAGAGGGAATAACACTTACAAAGACATGTATAGACATGTAACATAGCATTAAACAGAGTGCCCATTAATTACAGAGCTATCAAATAGAAAGAATTTGGAATAATTACCATAACAGAGCATGATATACAGAATCCCCCCCCCCCAAAAAAAGGGGGGGGGGGTGGGATAAAACGAGGAGCAGCAGAAACATAGTAAAAAAAGAACATAATAATAGTGAAAAACAATAAAAAGGGCGGTGTGCTCACCAATTATACATACTAAGTACCCATTCATAATATACATGGTGAAACAGATACGTTACAGGATTAGGAACTACCATACACTTCAGGTGTTATAATGCATTCAGATTCTACACAGGGGGATCAGAGTTTGTGAGCTTTTTTAGGGCATCCTCTGGCCTTATAGGTCATCGTATATAATGGAATTTCTTGACTGATTAAAGTAATCCAGAAAGGTACGTCTGGGAATTTGTGATTTCCAGCATATGGCTATGAATTTTTTAGCATAAGAAAACTTTTAGTGTGGTTAGGGAGGACATCATCATCTATATACCCAAACTGGCATTGTAAAGGGTTACAGAAATGTATTGATTACGTGAGAGTACTAATGAAATCAGTAACTGCATACCAAAAGCTTTGAATAGGTGGGCATTCCCAAATTATATAGTAGAACGCGCCATCAGTCGTAGAGCATTTAGGACAGACAGGAGAGGACAGCCTGCCAATGTAAAATAAAAAAAATGGGTGTATGGTAAGATCTATATAAAAATTTGGTCTGGACAACTTTGTCCCTTGAGGAAATAACAGTGGGGACTTGTAGAGGGAGAGTCTCCTGCCACGCTTCCTCTGTAAGGCTGGGAATATCCACTCTCCAACGAGATCCTGTTGTCAAAAGCCTATCTGTTTTGATATGTAAAAGAGAGGAGTAAAAGGTGGACACCAATTTATTATGGGAAGGATCACATAGCAAGTTTTATAGTTCAGAAGGCTTGAGGGACACATTAGTCAATCCAAACTGTCCCTAAAGACAGATCTTAGTTGCCTCCTTTACCATTAGGCAGGCATAGAAGGCAGATCTCTAGGTCTACTGGTGGGGACTGGCCCTGAAACAGAATGGCTCCCACAGACTACAGCTAATCCTAAAGCAGGGCAGGCACCGGCACCAAATTATGATGGCTGTCTGGTTTAGGATATCAGTTTATTTTCTTATTAGCAACCCTCCCTATGAGGTTATATTAGGGCATCTAAACAGATCTGCTATTAGAAGTCATAAACTGTTTTGTTTAGAATTCTTCTTAAGAAAAAAAAAACTTTAACTAGACAAAACTAAGTTCATTTACCCCAGTTTTTTTATCTTGTGCTTCTTTTTTTATACTGAATGCTGGCAAGCCTAATATGCCTCTGGTTCCCATGATAATTTATTACAGTCATTAGAGTGATCATTCATTGTTGAGCTGCAATGTGCCAAGCACAGTGCGGATTTGAAAGAATATGCTGAAAGCCATTATCGATCAGCGCAGTTGCCTCTTCCTGTTCGGACTAAGTGCTGCTGAGGATGTGTGACTTCAACTTACATCCATTCGTAAAGGAAAATATTCGACCCAGAGCCCATTACTGACAGGACTGTATCTACTTGTATGCATAATGCATAGTGTTTAGACCTACTGACACGTTGAAATCGTGGGCATGCCACAAACTGTAGCGGGATGCCAATTGTCAGTGTTTTTGCAGCTTTTATTTAACTTTTTAGGAGTTTTGGATGGTAATAAAAGATTTTTGTAAAATGCAGTTTAAGCAAGGCTTGGAGATAATTATTTTTTCTCTAAGCAAGACATCAAATTATGTTAAAGCATCCTGTTATTCTTATCAAGGAGTATTAATAATTTAAAAACATTCTGCATGTGTATAGTTAGTAATGGTGTTCTGTACACATGTGCTTTATTTGCATGTTATATATGCACATGTGGAAAATGAATAGCTTTGGGGCATTTTATTTTTTACATTTTTTTTTATTGACTTGCCATGTCAATCCAATAGAAAAATATAAACAAAATACAAACAGCCATTAAAATGTATAAGAAGTAACACGAAATATCACATTGCCTTTGGGAATCAGGGTTTTTCCCTTGTTAGAAGAAATTGGACCATGCTTTATGATTTAAGTTTTTTTTCTTTGGCTTTCTCTGAATAAATAGTGGGTATTTTATATATTTATTTTTTTATTTTGGTTGAATTTGAGAGATGTGTCTTTTTTTCAACCTAGCTATGTAACAATTATGTTTTATATATGTATGTTTTTATTATTCTTTGTTTTACAAACAAATATTACAGGTATCTGCATTGACGAAGGATTACAGGAGCACTATGAGTTTACTAAGAGAGAGCACATCAAAAGAACTTGCCTCTCCTTCTAATTAAAACTTAGTGAAGAGCAGTGGGGGCTGGTGTTTTTTTTTTTGGGGGGGTGGCAAACAACGATGGCACATAAGCCCCCACCCCCGCCAGCTGGTCGCGGGAGTCAGGGGTGGAAACCCCCTCCATCGGTCAGTCAGTTAGGGTGGGCTTGGGGCGCACCCAAAAAAGGTGGGCTTGTTGTGCAGAGCACTGCTCAAAGTGCAGTGCTCTACACCCCAAGTCCACCCTTTTTTGAAGCCTATTAGAGCCTCTGGCTCTAATCACGTGCTTCAAAAGAAACACCCACATTGAAATCCATGCGTCCGGTGCCCTGCATGTAGAGGCCGGACATATAGACAGAGGGCCATGCGCCCCTAATCGATGGGCTGCCACTGGTCAAGTGCCTGAGGAATAGAGGGAGGAGGAATGAGGGAGATGGGTCACTGCTCATAAATATTTACTTTTGTGTAAATTTTTACATAAAGCTATTGTGCACTCTAAACAGCAGTATTTTTAAGCACACTAGATAAGGATAGACATGTAAAGATGTGAAAGCGAGCTCCTCCTACTAGCTTAAAAATTCAAATAAAAAATATTAATGTTTATTAAATCTCATTTAACTTTAACTATATAAACTGTATATAAACAATTACATTTTTAGGTAAAGAAAGTGTATACAGTATGCACAGCCACTATACATTATATTATGTATTCTCTTTAAAGCATTGCTTGTAATTAAATTATAGAAATTTAAAAAAATAAATTAAAAATACATTCCAGTCTTCCCACCAGCAACTCCAATGCAACATATTTCCCGGGGTGACAGCTCTATTGAAACACAAGGGTTCACTATATATTACGGCTGGCTAAGTAGCATTTTCAGAAGGAGGTCAAAAACTTATTTTTTCAGTTCCTGGGATAGATATTCAATTCCTGAGGTTGCCCTAGAAAAGAGGGGCATCTGGCAACCGTGCAAAGTATGCTGTGCCAGCTGGTAGGCACATAGTGCTTGATGGATTGTGTCAGAAAACGAAACTTTAAGGATCCTGTGTTTGTATCCCCAAATCCTCCTCGAAAACTTGTAATGTCATAAAGAGAAGCTGCTTCTGATGGGTCATAAATCATAGTAAGTGATTCAGACGTCGATTAAACTCTTCAAGAAAGTGAATGTGCGCAAGAGATGGTTTTATTAGCTGTTCCTGGCTGCACAAATCACTTTAGTAAGTTTAAGCTTTGGTGATGAGTTTTTGACAGCAGCGAGGACGTGACACATGCCTTAAAATGTGCAGTTTTTGGATGTAATAACAAGTCTAAGAAGTTGCTGACAACCAGGAGTAATAAGGGGAATTGTCAGAGCCTCAGCGATATTTATTGGAATAATACAGAAACGTGTGTTCTTTTCATCTGGTTTTGTCACTAATCAGTGTCATTGTAAGGACGTGTACTCATGCTTTCTGTTAAAGAGCCAAAACTTACCAGGTTGGTTTAAGATAGAGTGTCTTTGCTGAACTCTTTTTAACCGCTTCCCGACCGTCTCACGCCAATATACGTCGACAGAAGGGTATGTACATGCAGAATCACATACCTGTATGTTGCCTTTTAAGAGGCGGCGGTGGCCCGCCGCTGTCAGCGCGCTCGTACACCTGCGGAAAGCTCTGTGAGTCCCGTCATGGGTCCCGCGGACTCGATCACCGCGGGGATCCCTGCAATCTCCTCACGGAGAGGAAGTACGGGGAGATACTAAAGTAAGCAAGCATCTCCCTGTTCTGCCTAGCAACAGTGACACTGATCTCTGCTCCCTGTTATCAGTGATCTGTAAAACACAGCCACACCCCCCACAGTTAGCAACACGCCCCTAGGACACACTTAACCCCTACACTGCCACCTAGTGGTTAACCCCTTCACTGCCAGTGTCATTTACACAGAAATCAGTGCATTTATATAGCATTGATTGCTGTATAAATGACAATGGTCCCAAAAATGTCTGATGTGTCCGCCATAATGTCGCAGTCACAATAAAAATCGCTGATCGCCGCCATTTAAAAAAAATATATATATTAATAAAAATGCCATAAAACTATCAACTATTTTGTAAACGCTATAACTTTTGTGCAAACCAATCAATAATCGCTTATTGTGATTTTTTTTAACCAAAAATATGTAGAATAATATGTATCAGCCTAAACTGAGGAAAAAAAAATGTTTTATATATATTTTTGGGGGATATATATTATAGCAAAAAGTAAAAAAAGAATGCGTTTTTTTTCAAAATTGTCGCTCTTTTTTTGTTTATAGAGCAAAAAATAAAAACCGCAGGGGTGATCAAATACCACCAAAAGAAAGCTCTATTTGGGGGAAAAAAAAGGACATCAATTTTGTTTGGGAGCCACGTCGCATGACCGCGCAATTGTCAGTTAAAACAACACAGTGCCGAATCGCAAAAAGTGCTCTGGTCAGGAAGGGGGTAAATTCTTCATGGGGCTGAAGTAGTTAGGAATGCTGTTTCCCTAGCTGTTATGCTGATTCTTTGGTTTGTATGCTGTCTGAGTCGCTGATCCATGACATGTAGAAGTTCTGTGGTTCAAAACTCAGAAACAGACAGTCAACTAGCATTTTTACAATGAGCCCAACAGACCATGCTCATAATGTCTTAAGCCAGCCTGAATTAAGTCACTTCACTACTAGACCACACCCCCTCCAGAAATTGTATTTTGAAGATTAGACCCGTAACACTGTACTAAGGTAGCCACCATATTAATGAAGGTGTAAGATATCACTGGGCAGCTCTTCCTGTTCCTAGACCTCACCCCTGAAGTCAACAGCAATATAATGCAGTAATCAGAAGAAGGAATGGGTGAGTTAGGAGCCGGAAGCCCTGGCAGGCACATTTAAGCGTAGCAGAGCAGAGGGTACCAAGGCATTATTACAGTTAAAAGAGTTTTTCTGGTTGTAATCAGGAATTACAGTATATGCAGAAAAGCTACTTTTTTTATATACTGATTTGTTTTCACACATTAAATTATGCTAATGAATCTCTTTCAACTTTAGATTTCAAGTACAGGTCCACTTTAACAATTTTGCTTTACAGTTGTTTCCATGTTACATTTTTTAACATACAGTGCATTTGCCTAATTTTTAATAACTCTGTATCCTTAGAGCCCTTTCACACTGTGCCGCCTAGGGCATCAGCGGTAATGCGGTGCTACTTTTAGCGCCGCTTTACCGCAATTTTAGCAGCACTGTTCATTAAAACCGCCCCGCTGGCGGCCAAAAAGGGGTTAAATCCCTTTAAGCAGCGGCGTTTTGCCGGCGGTATATCAACACTGCCCCATTGATTTCAATGGGGAGGAGTGGTGGAGGAGCGGTGTGTTCACCGCTCCAAAGAAGCTATTATTCTAAAGAAACAGCTGCTTGTATGTCTGTGTCCATGTGGAAAATGAATGTGAATGGGAGTGATTTTATAATGATCAATCAGCTGCTGCAGTTGCGGGGCTCTAATGAGGAAAGTGGCAGGGTCTTAGATGTGAATTTCCTTTGGGAGTATCTCACAAAAAATTTATTTTTTGTTGCAGAGGATGCCAAAATTTTCATTTGTATCCTAATGCAGACTTCTGGCAAAATCAGTGAGCCAATCACACAAGCAGGAAATGACATATCTGGGGGCATTGTGTACACCATCTGTGTACAGAACACCTTCGGCTTGCCATATTGCATTGCATTTTACAAAAAAATTGCAGTGCTGCAGATTAAAAAAAGGAAAGGTAATATTCAATAACAATATGACTTGTGTCGCAATTGTATATGCTATATTTTTTTTTGCTATTTTTTTACTATAAAAGTGTAGTTACCCTTTAAATATTTTACAATAAATATAAAAAAGGATAGCACCTTCACACTACACTTTCAGCCTGTGCCAGGACCAACGTATTGTATTAGCTGCCAATTTCAGGAGTATACATGCTTCCATTTTAACCTTTTTATATATTCGTGCTAAAGTTGTCAGGGTGAGAAGTAAGCATGCTTGCTGTTCTGTGAGCTGTCATCTGCAGAAACTTCCCAACATGCACTAATGTCTTCCGATTGGTATCAAGTATTCACGTGAATTTTAGTGTAGAAGCTCTTGTCAAGGCCTGTTATGCACAGGGAAAGCGTGGAAAGGGGCACAGTTCTGCTACTGACTTTTGTCTGCAAAGTAACAATACATTGTAAATTAATTTACTGAAGCAATGCAATGCAATATACAATAGATTTTTCGATGCTGCATGAAAAGTCCTCTTAAAACACATAAAACTGCTAGCGTATTCAGTTCTGCTTCTTTTACACTGCTGCCTTTGGTTGTGGTTGCATATATGCTTTGCATATTAAACTACTCCTTACTTACACTTTTGCTGACGTGATCAATAATCTAGGCCAGCCTGCCGAAGAAAGTTATTTTGTAACTGTCAGTCTCCCTTGAACTGCATTTCCTTAATCTAAACTTTCTAATTAAATCTACCATTTTACAGAGAATTTGCATAAAACAAGCTCAAAAAAGTTTTTTTCTGTGTTTTATAGTTTTTGCATAAATCACAGGTTTTGGGCTCCAAAATGATCGGTTTAAGAAAGCGAATTATGGCACTGTGCTTAGCGATTATTATCAACCGAGAGCCCGGGCTGTGTTTACGGAATGCAGCTTCTAATAAACATCCTTTAAAGCGGTGGAGGGCATATTTAATGTATGAGGAATGTAATGACATTTTTTGCAGGCAATTTCAACCCCGTCAAAATGACTGTTTGGCATCGTGACTCACCATCAGCTATGCAGTCACAAGACGCCACTCTGTAGAGCTGGGTGTAAAAGCAAGGCTTAAAAAAGCATATTGGACAGGAGCGAGAGCATTTATCAGTAAGGCGACGGTACGGGCGGCCAAGAGGAGGGCCAACTCAGGTGCATCTTGTTCACAGTACATGCCAAGCTGGTATTAGAATGTCCATGGCTCAAATTAGACTGCCAAGTTCAGCGTGTAAATAGGTATCGATATTTGATGCATAATCAATAGACGTTGCCAGCAAAACACAAGAAACTCTGTGAGGGATCAGTACAATTGGGGAGATTGCATTTTAATTGTGTCACTAGAGAGCCAGAACTGTACGCTAGCATGCGACGTTGAGTTTTTTTTTTAAAGTTATTTTTACTTATTTCTGAAACAAACAGCTACATGGTGTGACTGTTAATAGAAAAGCCGGGTTAAAATATTTATTAAACAGTGCGTCCCACTTTGTAAAATGTCAGAGGAGTGTGATGCACTTTGCAGTAGGGCACAACGGATGTTTGAAAAGATTATACAAACTTCAGAAGGCCGTTGATGTATGCTTTTTACAAAGTTTTTGTTTGTTTCTTTCTGTGCTGTTATGACCATGCTGCAATCTGTGGTGCACTTCTGTCCTTGAAACCTTACTTGTTCTGTGGTTCCATGTTCCAAAATGAATGCCAGAGCTGCATTAGCCAATCAACAGAGTATTGCCATAGTCCGCAGTTGGAATCTATTAGACCTGCACACTAGGGTCAATTTTAGAAAATAGTCAGTTAACCTACCAGCATGTCTTTGGAATGTGGGAGGAATTTGGAGCACACCCACACAGGGAGAACATGCAAACTCCATACAGATAGTATCCTGGTCAGGATTCAAACGAAGGACCCTATAACTGCACTGAGCCACATTGCTGCTTTATATTGTTACATTTTTTATTTTTTTGAAGATGGCATTACATCCTAAAGCAGAACTCCAGTTTCACGGTCCACATTTGAGCGTTATCTACTGCGCCTGTGCCTATGGGCTAACACCTTGCCCAAAGGTATGCTCACCAATGCCTGGGACCAAGCAGAGTTTGTAGTTATGTGAAGGACCCAGCATTAAGGCAGTTCCTGCCTCGGAGATGAGCCACTTGTATGTAGAAATGAGGAATGTAATGACATGTGCAGTGCCTTGAAAAAGTATTTATACCCCTAAATTTTCCACATTTTGTCATGTTACAACCAAAAACGTAAATGTATTTTATTGGGATTTTATGAAATAGACCAACACAAAGTGGCACATAATTGTGAAGTGGAAGGAAAATGATAAATGTTTTTCCAGCGTACCTCAGTTACCTCACTCCCAGTAACAGAATGGAGTTCTTCTGAGCACATAGCGGGCCATATGCATGCCCTATGCATGCTCATTAATTCTTTCCTCCCCATACCTAGTGATCAGGTCTTAGAACCTGTCACCTAACCAGGAAGCACATCAAACTACTGGTTGCTTTAGCTGCTCTTTCTTTTTGATTACCCATGGCAACTCTCTCCTCTTCTTTGCGTTGCAAGTTCACCTTTGATAGCAATGTTGCACATACCCTATAGTGCTTCTACAGGCCCAGGTTCTTAGGAATACACCAAGCCCCAACATGCAACCTATGAATAATTTTAAACCAGGCTCAAGGCAGTTGAAATAACTTTACTGTAAACTCAACATGTCAAATGTAAAAAGGTTAAATACCCTTTCCCTAACCAACACTAATTGCAGCTGCCCCAGCATACCTGTACAGGTAAAGTCCTTAGATTGTGAACTCTAATAAACAAGGCCCTCTGATTCCTTCTGTATTGAATTGTATTTTGTACTGTCTGCCCTTCTGTTGTAAAGCACTGAGCAAACTGTTGGTGCTATATGAATCTTGTATAATATTAATTGGAGGGTTCAAAGAGGAGGTTTCCGCTTCACTCCTGGGACTTGAACATGTCCCCTTTTATAACACATGGGAAGGGGAGAAAAGAAGGCGGCAAAACATTAATGCCTTCTCCCTGCTTGTGCAGCCGAGCTAGCTGGCTAACTGGTAACTAGCTGGTTTTGCCACCTCCCTCCCAGCAGTGGCTGCATTAAGTTATGCTTTCTTGGTTGTCCCATATTTTGCGGTCCTGTTTGCATTTTCCCTGTGATTTAATGCAGTAGAACTTCACTCACCCACAATGCTTACCTCCCCTCTAAATCCTGTTGTGGCAGGAAATTGTCTGAATGCCGAAAGCCAAACTCGCTTCCAGGTAGGGTTGAATATTTCTACTACCTCCCACACCTTTACAACATCTTACGGTATTATTAACCCATCACAATGATGGTTTCCTTACAGTGTGAAGAAAAAGTGGATGACCCCATAACACAACAAAATTAATAATCAAATGTTCTTTATTGTCACCATGCCAGATGAATATTACAGGAGCATTGTTGACGCGTTTCACACGACCAGTACGTGCTTGTTCACAGCGCACTTACTGGTCATGTGAAACGCATCAACAATGCTCCTGTTATGTTCATCTAGCATAGTGACAATAAACGTTTGAATAGTATTCATCTTGTTGTGGTGTGTGGCCATCCTCCTTCTCTTCATATTGGCTATTGACGGCGGTGAGCCAGGGCGAACACCTGCAAGGATGTGCTGATTACTCATTGCTTGAGCGGCGTTACACTTTTGCTGGGTTTCCTTACAGGAGGGTATAGGAGGGTGCAGGAGACAAGAAGGGGTGGGGTATGGGAATAGCATTTTAGAGGCTACAGTTTTTTTACGGTAACTCTTTCTTGTTGCCTGCAGCTCATCAGTGAGTAATCATAATCTGATGACAGGTTCACTGTAAAGCACTAGTAAACTGCCGAAGAGTTTGAAAGAAAGTTTGAAAGAAAGACCCACCTGTAAGGCAATTGCATAATATGCTAGTATGCATCGCATACTAGCACATTGTGAAATACTTACCTTAGAACAAAGCCCTCCAGCGGTGCGCTTTTACCGAGAGGGAAGACACCTCCCCCCAGTCTTTCTCCCGGATTCCCAGGCTCCAGCGCTGTGAGTTGCCAGAGCCCTCACTTTTGGCACAAAGCTCAGAAGGTCCGGCGCGGTATGCCAGACCTTCAGAGAGCATGCGCCAGTGATGTCACCGGCTGCATCCAGGGTGAATATCTCCTCAACGGTTCAGGAGATATTGATGTTACCTACAGATAAGCCTTCTTATAGGCTTACCTGTAGGTAAAAATCGCAAAGTGGGCTTTGGTACCGCTTTAAAGTCCATTTTTGGGAAATTTATACTTTGTACAGAAAAAGTTCTCCCGCCCAGTGTACGTCTCTTCTGTCCATAGACAAACCATACGTGAAGTCTAGATGTCACCATCTCCCTGGTGCCATGCTATAGACTCAGCCTGCAGTGCTAGGGTGGCGGTAAGGAGACCAGCACACAGCTAGCTGGCTTAGGTGACCTGTCTCCTCAACAGGAAATGCTGCTGCTACAGCAGTTAAAGGGGCAGCATGAATAAAACTGTGACATCAGCTTGAACTTTTTTTTTTATACTCTGACAACTGTTTTAAATTAATTTCTGCTATTTCATGGAAGCTCTGGCTAAAACACAACAACTCTCCCAAATGACGGTGAGAAACATCGACAGCTGCATAATATGGCATCTCCACCGCCTCACACTAATTATTATTTTGTCTTTATCTCCACTCACGGTAGAGACTGACCTGTTTGTAACTTCTCTGTTAATAGTGAGATGTTGCTTTCAGAATCCCCTTATGGAAATGTGTGAATGGATTTATGACACTTTGGAATTGAGGCTGTTTTCCCCTCTCTCTTCCTTTCCTAGCGGCAGAGATGTCGATCTCATTAACAAACACAAACATGTGTGACCCGTGAGCCCCAGAGACTGTTGTCCAATACATTAATAGTTATAGTATATACAGAATAACGGATATCTCTCATTTTAATAGCAGGGGAGGTTACAGGAAGTAAGTTGATTGTGTCAGATTTCACGATACAAGAATAAAACACAGAATGGTCTATTAAAAGACAAATAGAAAGAAGTATGACCTATTATCAATATCATGACATGCCTCCATCCCTGTATTACATGTAAGTAAAGAGGAATAGTGGTCATGGGACTTTACATGAAGCATGTCTCTACCAAAGTCAAAATAACACAAAACGTAAATGGTTTACAAATTTTTTTATTACAGTCCAAGAATAAGTCTACATGATCCCAAAACATGGTAACAGATCACAGAAAAATCATAAAAAATCATTAAGACCACCTGAGATATAGAAAGCACATATTGATACAAATAGATGGATGTAATATTGATGCAAAATTACACATAAATGGTAAAAACAAAAACAAAAATGGTTATAAACTGCAAAAAAACAGACTATCTTGGAATCCTTGAAAAACCACAATGGAGCTTGACGCGTTTCGTGGAAAGTGTCCGCTCAGGAATACGGTATAGGTGAATGTCTATAATAGTAAATAAGTAAAATATATATATATATAAATTTAATAGTATACAGTCAAAATTATTGAGCACTTTCCTATAGCAGGAATGGAAAATATGGTCTAGGAAAGACAAGCAGTCTGGTACTTACCAGTCAGCTGGAAAATAGCCCAGTTCCTAGGAGGGGGAGACAGGGTGATAATAATGTCCTATTTACTATCATAGACATTCACCTATACTGTACTCCCGATGAGTGGACATGGTCTACAAAACGCATTTAGTTCCATTACAGTTTTTCAAGGATGCCAAGACAGTGGGGCCATCTTGCCCTTACTGGTCTCCATACCAAGTCAGGGAGCAGACCCGATCGCCTCCGCTGCTACTGACGGCTCCAGTAAGCAGCGGAGGGCAGCAGAGCGTGATGGGAGGGGGAGCCCTCTCCCTCCACTGATAAAAGTGATCTTGCTGTGAATCAACTGCAGAAACCACTTTTATCGTAAACCGGACCGCTCACTGAACAAGAGGATACCGGAGTTATGCCAGCTAGCTGCTGCCATAACAACGATATACCTCTTCAAAGTGCCGACATATATCAGCGTGAGCCGGTCCAGAAGTGGTTAAAAGACTCTGGGTAATCAAAAATGAAAGGGATATAGTCCTTTATCTGTTTTAAAGTATACAATAGGTCAAGCCAAAAACCTGGTTTTGAGTAGAGAAAAGAAAAGATGTAATGAGCTAGTATTAAACAACAAAGCATCAGGTCCCAATGACATATCGGGACTGCTCCTTCATATTGTCACATATTCAAATTGCATAAATATACAGAATATATATTATACTGCAATACAACAAAACAGTATTTGCAAATGTGGAACACCACTGACAGTATTCCAGTTCGTTCCAAACTCTGTAACTGACATTATTGGTGGACAGTTTGGCCTCCAGGTAAACACAGAGAAAAAAATAAATAAAAAAGGAATTTCTATACCAAAAAATATCATCACATATAGTAACTGCATACATTAATCAGCATACATTCTTGTGAGTTCCCCAAAAAAGCGCCACATTTCCTTTTTCATTTGTGATTTTCTTTTTTTTAATCTATTATTATGATCAGTTTGTCAGAATATGAATATTCTATTAGTGTGATGCTAGGAACACACAGCAGGATACCGGTTGCTTGTGTTAATGAATTGTTGTTAATGAGACGATATCACCACTTAATGAAATGTCACCTTTTAAATAAATGTTCTCTTTCACCTCTGTTGTCATTGTGTTTAGATGCACTTGTCTAGGATGGGTAAAAAGCATGTGGGAAAACAAAGTGCTTTCATGTGAGTTGGCCAGGCTAATCTATGACACCTGTGCAGTGCTGGTTTCTCCATAGGGAAGGGAAGTGTAAATGTCGGTCACAGAGATTTCACAAGGTGTTTGTAAATTTTTGACTCTGAAAACAATCAGCATTCCTCAAGATCAGAAGATTCACCACCCATTTGCTGCAGGTCCATTAATCCTTTTGGTTTACTTTCACCGAGCAGAACATTCACCAAGCTTTACATTAAGGCTCGGTTCACACAGGGGGCGATGCGAGGTGACACGACTTGCCTCGCCGCGACCTGCCGCGACCTCAGCGGCGACTTGCAAATGACTTCTGTATAGAAGTCAATGCAAGTCGCCCCTGAGGTCGCCCAAAAGTAGTACAGGAACCTTTTTTCTGAGTCGGAGCGACTCGAGTCGCTCCTCTTAGAACGGTTCCATTGTACAGAACGGGGGCGACTTGTCAGGTCGCGGCACGGCAAGTCGTGTCGCCTCGTGTCGCCCCCTGTGTGAACCGGCCCTTAAAGTGGTTGTAAACTCTCTCCCACAACTTGGTCCCATGTGAATCAGCATAAAAAACCCTAATGAACACTGCTTGTAGATATCTCCTTACTTGCTTAGTATTGTGGAATCCTTTTTGTTCTTTAGAATGACGTCACTGAGCATGCCCAGATCTCCCCTGATTTACGTCACACTCTGTGTACTTGTCTATCTGTTATCAGGACTTCCTACGGCACAACACTGAAATCCCACAAGACTGCATAATCACTCAGAGCTTTCTTGTACACCCCATGGGACCATGTGACATCACATGGAGTGGAAAAGAAAAGGCGTCAGACAGCATTACTGCAGTCTTATCAGCTGAAGCTGATAAGACTGACATAGGCAAACACTAGATAATTGGCACAAGTAAATACTATGAAATAAAACAAGTCAGCTATGAGCAGGGAAGCAGGGTTGCCATAGAAACGTTGCATTGAGAAGGAGGCTTGGTTAACAGTACAGGAAGTGCTCAATGTAAGGGTGGAAATAAACTCTACTGTGGATTCAGAAAACAATACTTAAGATGGCGCTGCCTAACCCCTGGAAACAAGATTTTTAAAGTTTCTTTAAACAGTAAGTAATTTGTGATTTGGGCTGGATTACAGTGGCTATAGTTTGATAATTACTTATTATAATGGACTAAATGAAAAGAAGCAATAGAGTGGGAGAGTTTACTTCCTCTTTAAAGTGAAACTTGATTTTTCTTAAACGAGAAGTTTAGGATTTAAAACAAATAAACATTAATACTAACTGAGGTGGATGCAGCGACAGTATGAAGCTGCATTTTTTCTCGCCAGCTCTGCAGTGAGAACTGAGCGGTCAAACATTGCTTATCGATGAGTTCCACTCTGATCATAGAGCTGGGACTGTCAGCCTCCGGTTCTTGGCTTGGCCCTCTAGAGCTCATTGGAGCACTGGCCTGTGGAGGGGGCAAGAGAGGCTGGCACAGGCTCTTGGATCACTGAGAGGCTGAGCCAGGTGCCAGTCCAGGCATTTGGGCAGCTATTTACCATATAGTCAGGATATTTCTGATCATCTGAGTGACGTCAGCCAAGCTGCTGCCGGCTGAAAATGAGTCATAGTAGTGCAGAACAAACTGCGCTCCTGTGATCCATAGAAGAAGTATGACCAAAAATCTTTGGCCATACTTCTCCTTTAACTTTTCAATTTACCCTGTTTATCTTGGTGACCTATGTTGGCTGAAAGTGATTGAAAACCCAACATTTTATAGTTGCCGCTAGAACAGCATGTGAGGGGAAATCTTTTGATTGTAATAGAACGGGGGAAATCTCCACAATGATTCAGGGCAGTAATAAAAAATAAATAAAAGCATATCTAGATGCAGTGCCTAGATGTGGCTGCATTAGTCATTGATACAATAGTGTGCTAATTACAGGATGGCCTAGTGAAAATAAAGCCAGAAAAAATAAACAAATGCAGCCACCACATCTAACAGGCAATCTGATATATATATATATATAATACATTTTCGTTTTGGGCTTAAATATGCTTTAACCATACTCTGCTCTATTGAAAAAGAAAACTTTTTGGCTATATCTCCTGCTGCAAATCCAGAATATGTATTCAGCACACACATACATTAACATACATTGATAAGATTATTTATTTCATGGCATTTTTACTTAGCTTCATTGGTCCAGCTTGAGCCAGTGTGACTATGTATATGCTATACCAATGGGATTCCTCTAGTCTGCTATTTTCCAGGTCCCATGCAAAGTTTTATTTGATTGTACAAGGTGAAGAGGTCGGCGGTGACATCACATTCTCAACTCTATCCATAATGCTTAACAGTCATTGAGAAAATACAAAGCATTCTCTGAATGCTGCCCATGCTGAGTAGCCATCCTGCATTCAGCATGCAGCATGGCAGCTCATCAGCACGGGGCCTGGAAGCTAGTGGAAATCACTGAAGTACTGGTTTCTACTCCGGTGATATCTATTTCTATCTAGTGGGATCCCACAAGTATAGTATATGCTTAGTTACATTGGTCTAAGCTGGACTAATGTAGCTATGTAAAAAATGCCCCATACCTGGAATTCTTGTTTAAATAAAAATTCAAAGGCACTATATTCCCTTTAATACCCGCAAATTCTTACTGCAATTGGCTCAAACCAACAGACGCTTGATGGATTTGCCTTTCAGATGCTAGTTGTATAGTGCACAGGATACTACTAAATGAATTTTGTTTCTTGTGAGCCTCACGAAAAAAAAAAAAAAAGAAGTCTGGCCCACATTCTTTGAGCTTCCCATTATAATAAGGTTTAGAGGAAGAAGACCCTTTGAACATTTTCAATTTTGGTCTGGAAATCATCTGCGTCTTTAAAGCCTGCAGCATTTGAAATAACTATGCTAACAACACCTGAAAGAACTCTTTACATCTGTATTTCAGGCCCTGAGCCTCTTTAGAACCTCAAGTAAACATAAATTATGGCTTAAGAGAGCGCAAGCCTCCCGCTAATATGTCTTAGAGGAAAGAAGATATCACATTTCCATACACATTACATTTGTGCACCGTGTGAACACCTTCATCAGGAAAAAAATGACAAATTTAATGTATAGAATAAATTGATACTTTTTTTTACTGCCAGCAGATGAAGCTGGGGATTCAAGTTATTTTTCTCATAATAGTATGATATTTCTCTCTGCTTCTGGAATGCAGACATTCTTCGATCTTACTAATAACGGCTCCTAATAGACACAAAGAGAGCCTGCCAGTGACTAATGTCCACTGACTTTCAACATATGAAAAAAGTTATTGTCCAACCGTTTGCGTATACAAAAATGAAATGGCACAGGGTGAGCACCTGGAGGTAATTACTCATGTCTAATGGAGGTTTAGACGGAGCTTGTCAGTCTTGGGACACTTATAGTATATTTGCTCTACTTTATCTCGAGGAAAGGAATGGGTAATATTTTATACATTGGTTTTGGTTTAGAACGGGGTTTCCCATGCATAGTCAGTTGTATGTTTCTATTACAAACTTCCTTTGTGGTGGCATCAAAATTACACTGTTAGGGCCTATGCATACCGATACAACGCTTGTTAGTGCACAAACCACAGCATGCTGCAGTGCAATCCATTTTGAAACACTCCCACATTGCAGCTCACTATAACACACATGTAGCAATCTACACTTTAATTAGGTTAAACTATGAGAAATTTGCTAGCTGCCCTATTGACGAACTGAAATGAATGAAGCAATAAAGTATATGCTCCTGTGCGCTACTTAGCCCTACTTTCTTTATGTATTATGCTCCTTAGCCCTGCATTCTTTATGTAGCATGCTCCTGTGCCCTGCATTCTTTATGTACCACGCTCCTGAGCCCTGCATTCTTTATGTAGCACTCTCCTGAGCCCTGCATTCTTTATGTAGCACTCTCCTGAGCCCTGCATTCTTTATGTAGCACGCTTCTGAGCCCTGCATTCTTTATGTAGCATGCTCCTGAGCCCTGCATTCTTTATGTAGCACGCTCCTGGGCCCTGCATTCTTTATGTAGTGCACTCCTGAACTCTGCACTGTTTTTTCTCTATCTTATCTTCATAACATTTAGTAGTCATAACTCAAAACATTCTAAGACTTTTCTTTTTTTTAATCTCATGGACGAAATGTGAGAAATAACATATATATCACATACACTGCATATATCATTTGAGGAAAATATGCATATACACTTTGTTTTTTTTACGGAAAAATTTATTAGACAAATCAGCATTACAAAACATTTGGCATTAAACATTCATCAAGGTGCATGACCAGATATTCACCAATAACATTTAGTCCTATAGGGAATGTTATCCCCAGTTAAATACCATACAAGATCTGATTACAAGAACTATAACATTGAGGACAGGAATCTGTCCCATCGACCAACATTACATAGCATCCCATTCCTTCATAACCCACAAATAGATAATATAGAGTGGAAAGTCGAGGGGGGGGGGAGGGAGGCAAAGCAGGGTGGAGGCGGGGAACAGTCGCAAAGTGTAATGAGACATGAAAGGGGGGGGAGAGAAGAAGAGAGGGGGGAGAAAGACTGAAGGAGCATCCCATCCTAATTATGGTGACCATAAGCATCTATCCAGTTAGACCAAACTTTGTCAAAATTTGCTGGGCATTGTCTGCGTTCGTACGTAAGTCTATATAGGGGCAACACTGCACTGACTGACTGTCAATATAAGTCAGGAGTAAGAGACTCTACCGAATTCCATCTTAGAAGTAGTTCCCTTCTGGAATAGAACAAGAAAAAAGTTATACAAAGCTTAATGTATCTGTCCACCTCTACCTATTCCAAGTGACTTAACAGCAGAACTAGAGGGTCCAACGGTACAGCTGTGCTACACAGTCTCCTCAGAGTCATGACTACTGCATCCCACTATGGGCAAAGTTTAGAGCAAGACCAGACCATGTGACAAAAGGTGTCTATTTCATGTTTTCATCTAGGACATGTCGGGTCCAGCTGAGTGTATATACGGGATAGTCTCTGTGAGGTGTAGGTGTGGAGAAATTTGAGTTGTATGAATCTGTCTTTGGCTGCAATCATCATCAAGGTTCGGGATATCTATCCTCCATCTATCCAAAGAGCGAGTTGGTTTGGTGTCATAGGACACCGTCAGATATAAATATAGGGAAGATAAAGGTTTTCCCATCACACCAGAGATTAGACAGCGCTCAACGAAGTCTGACCCAAGGACCACCTGTTCTACAAACTGTGCCCCAAAGGCATGCCGCAACTGCCAGTATCTAAACTTAAAGGATCCAGTTATCGAGTATAAGCGCTTCAACTTCTGGAAAGGCATGAGTCTGTCATTCATGATCACGTGTTTCAAAGTAGTGATCCCCTTCTTAGTCCACAGTGAAGGGTCTGGGACAGTATTCAGGTGAGGTAACATTGGACTTCCCTGAAGGGGTTTTGTGGGGATACATGAGAGGATTTTCTATATATCGCCCTGGCATTATCCCAAACCCTTATTGTGGTTTTCATGGAGGCTGTCAAGTTACTCAGAGCTACATAGGAGCCCAGAATAGCTGCCTCTAGCATGACAGCTGGATTCTGTATAGACTTGGAGAACCACCACCGTACTGTAACAAGGACAGCCGCCCAGTAGTATAGTTGGAAATTTAGTAGCACCAGTCCACCTCTGCTTATAAAATAGTTTACCATTTCCCCGGATTTCATTTAAAAAATCTGGTCACCTTACTTCATGATAAAATTGCCCAGCGTTTTGTTTGTACTTATGAGTCTCCCTATACTATGATAGCTGGGGGCTGCTACTGCAGATTATCTGTGTAGTGGCTCCAATAGAAATATGTTGTTACAGAACATTTTATTCCTATTCCTATGCCTGCAGATGTCTCATGTACTGTGCATCTCTGGGATAGAAGTAACAACACATTTTCTACATAAAAGTGTTGGTGTTTTTCTTTAAAACTCCCTAGCGAGTTATTATTTCAGCCATTTTGGGTACAGATAATGCTAAGTTTATTTCTTCAGTATGTTTTATGATAATCCAGCATTTCTGCAGCATTAGACAGTGACAATTGATTCATCTAGGAAGCTGTCAATGTATAATTTCTTGCATGTAATTTTCTACGAGTGGACTGGGAAAATTCCTCTCCACCGGTTGTTGGGTCGTATTTCTTCTTCCGTCCTCCTCTGGTCCATTGGGATCATGCTGATAAGTAATTTGTTCTATTAGAAACTTCAGATCTTAGCAACTGCTGGAGATTTATGTGCTGTTCTCCATGTCGGCAGCAGAAGAGAGAAAAGAAAAAGTCATATGGATAATTGCATGAAAACTGAAAGTCTGGATTATGGTATCGGCCACAGAAACCAATCAGATGATAGCTTATTTGTGCGCCGAAAAGCAAGTGTAGGCTGGCAAATAGATTTGAGCAGCACCGATTAAAGGGCAGGACATGAAATCGAGGAAGTAGGTGTCTAAATTCCAATTCCATCATGCACTGTTTGGGTTCTGGAACATTTCTGATAGGCAGTCATTAGGAACCAAGACATTGGCCTAGCCTTCAAATATCTTAGAGCAAAGGTTATAGACTCCCAGTGGGTTACCCAGTATATCCTTATACCTTATATCCTTATATCCTTATACCCCCTTCACCTGACTGTCAAAATCATCACCAGTCCAATTAGGGACCAACATGATTCCAAATACGTAAGTAGTTTGGTTTTGCTTTACATATCGATAGCTAGGAACAGAACAACTGAAAGAAAATCAGAAGGGTGTTTTGTATTGAAAAAAAAAAAAAAAACAGCAAATCACAATAAAACAAGCTTGCTATAGCTTGTGAGATTTACTGTTTTTGTGTGACCAGACCGAGGAATCTAGGTGCAATTACTGACAATGTTACTGGCATGTTATCTGACACATTGGAGGGGATTTACAAAAACTGCAGAGTGCAAAATCTGGTGCAGTTCTGCATAGAAACTAGAGCTGCACGATTCTGGCTAAAATGAGAATCACTATTTTTTTGCTTAGAAGATAGATCACTATTCTCGCGGTGTAACATCACCTTTCACATTAAAACAAAAAAAAACAAAAAAAATTGGGCTAACTTTCGTTTCGTTTTTTTTTTATTCATTGAAGTGTATTTTTTCCCCAAAAAATTGCGTTTGAAAGACCGCTGGGCAAATACAGTGCGAGATAAAATATAACAGCAATTGACATTTTATTCCCTAGGGCAGTGATGGCAAACCTTGGCACCTCAGATGTTTTGGAACTACATTTCCCATGATGCTCAACATCAGTGCATGAGCATCATGGGAAATGTAGTTCCAAAACATCTGAGGTGCCAAGGTTCACCATCATTACCCTAGGGTGTCTGCTAAAATATATATATTGTTTGAGGATTCCAAGCAATTTTCTAGCAAAAAATATTGATTTTTAACTTAAGAAACAAGTGTCAACTTAAAGATTTAGACTTTAAGTGGTTAAACTTCCTGCATTTACAGGTTGTTAAAATCCAGTCAGTCTTCCAAGTTTTTTTCTTTACACTTTTAATTGTGCAGCTCTAATAGAAACCAATCAGCTTCCAGGTTTTATTGTTAAAGCTTAACCACTTGACCTCTGGAAGGTTTAGCCCCCTTCATGACCAGGCTATTTTTTGTGATATGGCATTGCGTTACTTTTATTGACAGTTGCGTGGTCGTGCAACGCTGTACCCGAATAGAATTGATGTCCTTTTTTTCCCACAAATAGAGCTTTCTTTTGGTGCTATTTGATCTGCACTGTGTTTTTTATTTGTTGCGCTATAAATAAAAAAGTCTGACAAATTTGGGGGGAAAAAAAACTTTTTACTTTCTGCTATAAAATATATCCAATAAATTTTTTTTTAAAAAAATGTAATTTCTTCATCAATTTAGGCCAATATGTATTCTGCTACACATTTTTGGTAAAACAAATCCCAATAAGCGTATGTAGATTAATTTGTGCAAATGTTTTTAGCGTCTACAAACTATGGGATATTTTTTTTTTTACTAATAATGGCATCGATCAGCGACTTATAGCGGGACTGCTATATTGCAATTTGGACACTAAATGACATTTCTGACACTTTTTAGGGACCAGTGACATATTTACAGTGATGAGTGCTAAAAAATATGCACTGTCACTGTACTAATGACACTGGCTGGGAAGGGGTTAACATTAGGGGTGATCAAGGGATTAACTTTGTACCTAGCTAGTGATTTTGTGTACTGTGGGAGGAGCTTTTACTCAGGGAAGACATAGATCCATGTCCCTTGACACAGGACCAATGTCTTCCCAAATGACAGAATGGCAATCTGCTTTGTTTACATAGGCAGATCACCGTACTGCCTGTGTACTGAAAAATCAGCAAGTGTTGGCGGACATCGAATCTGCGGTTCCCACCACTGGGCTCCCACTGTGTGTAATCAAAACATGATTGCTTACGTCTCTCATTGTCTTGCATACCTCTGTTGCACATAAGATCAACCAGCCAGGGGCTGGCACATAAGAATTTAATTATGAATGCCATGGCGCACATGATTGTCTTTCTAATGGCGTTAATTCAATGCTGACTGATGGCAACCTTGTGAACGGTTATCCTATGGTTACTACTTATATAGTTTTCTTGGAAAGTTGGTATGATGTTTTTTTCAATAGAAGTAAACTAGAGCATATGCGACAAAGCTATACAAACAGAGAGAGCTTAAAAGTATATGCAAATAGATTTGCAGTATGTACAAACCTTGTGAATGGTTATCCTATGGTAACTATTTATAGGGTTTTCTTGAAAAGTTGCTATTATGTTTTATTCAGTAAACTAGAGCATCTGCGACAAAGAGAGAGCTTACAAGCATATGCAAATAGATGTGCAATATGTACAAACTATTAAAGCTGAGCTCCAGGGAAACCGAAAAGTAAATTCATAAATGTGAACTTTTTTTACCCGCTGAAGTGTTTGTATTTTCTGGATCTTGTGATGCAGAAATCTCTGACCATAGCGTACAGTCAGGTCCAGGACCCCTCTACTGTCTGTACTGCAGCTATACATTAGTGCCTGATCCAGGACCTTCCCCATCCAGTAACTGGACTTAGGAGAAGCAGCACGCTGGGGTTAATTTACTAAAGGTAAATGGACTGTGCTGTTGCTTCAGAGCTTAGTAAATAAGCAGAAGTTTTGCTGACTTCCATCATCCAATCATGTGCAAGCAAAAATGTTTTTTTTATTTTTTATTCCTGCCATGAATGGGTATTCTTTGCAAAGTGAATCTTTGCCTCTTTTACTAAGCTTCGGAGCAACTCTATTTGCCTTTATCAACCCCAATATCTGTTTTCTGCAATTCCTCTAGTACTGTGATGGCGAACCTTGGCACCCCAGATGTTTTGGAACTACATTTCCCATAATGCTCAACTACACTGCAAAGTGCAAGAGGATCATGGGAAATGTAGTTCCAAAACATCTGGGGCGCCAAGGTTCGCCATCACTGTCCTAGTATGTTCACGGTATTAGATTGACATCACTGTTCAAAGCCTCTGTTGGCGTACAGCACTCCCCTATTATCCTCCGGTGTATTTGCTGCAGTAGAGTCATATATGCTACTTGTACTGTATTTAATAATACTTGTAATGATTTTTTAATGTATTTGTACCAGGATTATTTGATGGCTTTTAACATCTGCCTGAAGCTTAGTTTTTTGCAGGTTTTCAGGAACACGTATAATTACTGTACATGATATAAGATGTACGCGATGAATATAAGATGTACAGCCCTTGTGGCCTGTAATCTTGTATAACCTTTGACCCCATGATGATAGCGCCAGGGTTTAAAATACACGTATTTCTGCTAACTATTACAAACACGACTGCATTTTGCAGATCTGATCAATCAATGCGGCAGCTTCACAGGGGATTCAGCATCAAACAAATGCACAGTGTATATTTTGCGATTGATTTCTCTTCGGAATGTTGTAGAATCAATCTGTAACTCTTACCCATCTGTCCGCTGTGAAAAATGCACCGCGGTGGTACAATAACTGCTTAGAAAAGGTCAGGTGACACTTGCAGAAAAGATCCTGAATTTTTCTTACTTTACATTTATATAACATGACTGCAGGGCAAGAGACAAATGACAGGTCAGAGCTCTGCTTTAAAAGGCAATCCTAGAAAGAAAAAAAAGGTAAAACTAACCACTGAACTGCTAATGTCTTCAGGAAAACATTGCATATGTGCTTTACTCAGAAAGGCTGCATGTATGGCTAAGCAGAAAGTGCACTTTAATGGTACCCCCCGAGGTAAGCTATACTTACCCTGCGAAAAGTTACAGGCATATGAATAGAGTGGATGCTGTTTTCCCAGACAGACCATGTAGTTTAGAAATAAGGATTGGCCTCAGCCTATGCTTCCCCACAAACTATGTACACTGATGCATTTCACCTCACCCATCTGGGCTTAGTCTTGGGAGCTTGAAGTAGGATGGAGGTTCTTATGCATCATGTGCCGCTTGAGAAATCATCTGGAAAATGTGAATAAAACAGGTGACACATATTAATGTAATGAGACTCAATGCTTTGTTGTGAAAAAATAAATAAATAAATAAATACATATATATATATATATATATATATATATATATATATAAATGTTATTCTTACTTTTTATTCTATTTTTTTTATATTATTTGTTTATTTATGGCTAAATTTTAATTTACCAACTATTCTTTTTGCCATTACCATTTTTTATAATTTTTTTTCCACTCCCACTTACACTTTTTTAAGTTTATTTTTCTTTCACAACACAGCAATGAGTCTTATTACAGTAATATGCTTACACATGATGCATAAGAACCTCTTCAAGATCCTGCCTCTATGACTAAGCCCCAATGCGTGTGACGAAACGCGTCAAAGGGCGTGGTTTGTGGAGCAGCATAGGCTGAGGCTGCTTCTTATTTCTATACTACACAGGCTGGCCGGCAGAGGAGCATCCACTCTATTTACATACCTTCCACTTTTTTTTTTAGATGAGTACATTAAGATGACAGCACCCCATTTCCAAGGGAAGAGTCTCCACTTAAGCTTAGAATGGTGCTCCAAACTCTTCCAACATTTACCTTGCCTTTATTCATCTGCTATTCCATTCACCCATGGGAATGAGGAGAAGAAGCCCATGCAGTCTAAGCACCAGGTTGCCTCTTTTCCTACTCATATGTGTGGGTGCTGCTTCCTTAGGGGTCAGTTGTCAAGCATGAAAGGAAGGAAAGTGGTTTACATGCTCCTCCCTACCCAAAAGTACCAGGTCTTTCTCTTTTCTCCCTGCAAAGTGAAGATTAATATAAGCAGCTTTGGGGTGCCAGTATTAAATTAACCTATGCATTGGCAAAGCACAGGTCCTCCTTAAGGCCCCATTCACGCCTGAGCATTTTGTAGCTTGAACCCTGAAGCTACAAAACGCTGGAGGGGAAAAAATCTATTATTCTCAATGGAGATGGTTCACATCTCCACTCCATGTCGCTTGAAGCCGAACGCCTGAAGCTCAAACAAGTTCTGGACCCTTTTTTGTCGCTCAAATCAGGCAGATTTGGCCATTTTGCTTCTTTTTACATTGGTGGCCTTTTGCCCTGCACAAAATCGCGGCAAAATCACGGTAAAAACACCGCAAAATCACAGTAAAATTGTGCAATTTTCTGCCTGAAAACGCTACGTTCAGGTGTGAATGGGGCCTAAAGGAAACCTGTAGAAGAGCCTGCCTTTGCTGATGTAGTTGCTTGGATGTTATGCTTATCCTCTTGCTTCAATTCTTGGAGTTACATTCACAGAACACGTATGCAAATAAGCCCCTCTGATAATCCTTATATTGATACTTTTCCAGCTCATTAAGTTGAATTTAAGATCTGTTAAGATCTATAAATTGGCTCCTGTGACAATAACAATACTTACTGGTAAGTGAATTGTGTTTTCTTTTCTGGAGACAAAAAGAAAAGGGACTTTTGCATTTCCAGCATCTCTGTTAACCAATTAAGGACCAAGCCTCTTTTTGAGATTTGTTGTTTACAAGTTAAAAACGATTTTTTTTGCTAGAAAATTACTTAGAACCCCCAAACACTAAACATTTGTTTCCTAACACCCTAGGGAATAAAATGGCGGTCGTTGCAATACTTTCTGTCACATAGTATTTGCACAGCGGTCTCACTTTTTTTGGAAAAAATACACTTTTTTGAATAAAAAAATAAAACAGTAGTAAAATTAGCCCATTTTTTTTTTATATTGTGAAAGATAATGATACCCAACATGTCCGCTCGTGGAATGGTGACAAACTTTTACCCTTAAAAATCTCCATAGGCGACGTTTAAAAAATGTTACAGGTTGCATGTTTTGAGTTTCAAATGCGTGTGCTACTCACGTATGTGTTCACTTCTGCACGGAAGCTCGGTGGGACGGGGCACATTTAAACCTTTTTTATTATTATTTATTTTACCTTTTATTTTTTATTTTTCCACTGTTCTTTTTTTTTTTTTAAATGGTGTCACTTTTATTCCTATTGCAAGGAATGCAAACATCCCTTGTAATAGAAAAAAAGCATGACAGGACCTCTTAAATATGAGATCTGGGGTCAAAAAGATCTCGGATCTCATATTTACACTAAAATGTGAGGGAAAAAAAATTAGCATAAAAAAAATAATAATAGTTTGGCCCTTTAAAAAAATAAAATAAAAAAAATGGCCCTTTAAAAACTATGGTCAGAAGTGACGTTTTGATGTCACTTCTGCCCTGCCATGGTATGGAGACGGGTAGGGGCCATTTTCCCCTCACTCGTCTCCATACCTAGCAAGGGACAATATCTGATCCCCTCCGCCGGTGCCGATGGCTCCGGTAAGAGGCAGAGGGCACCAGAGCACGGCGGGGGGGGGGGGGGGCGCGCTCTCCCATTGCCAATAAAAGGGATCCGCCACAGAAACCACCATTATCAGAAAGTGGACCGCCGGCCAAAGAAGAGCGTTATGGCAGCTAGCTGCTTCCATAACAACGATATTCCTCTTCAAAGTTAGGGCGTATATTGGCGTGTAGCAGTCCGTAAATGGTTAAAAAGTATTTTCTACTGGTATTGCTGGATGTATACTTTTTTGTATGACCCACGCCACCTGGTGGCTATAGGAGAGAAGCACAGTTCATTAACAGTGGAAGGGTGGCAAGCGATACAAGTTTTTACATGGTAAAAGTTGTATCCCAGATTTAGTGTAAACTCCCAATTGTCATATGTACCTTTAAACGTGGGCAGCTTTGTAATTATTATGTAATGAGTATATTTGACAGTGTTCCTGCAAATGATACCTTAAGGGTGTAATTTAAGAAACTAGCCACAAAATGATCCCCCCCCCAACCCCCAAAACAAATTATCTCATCTCATCCCATTTTGAGCCCACCAGAGCTCTGTGTTGTGTTCTCCCAAGTTCATGTCTTACTTGAAGCAATCTAAAATGTATTAAACATTACAAATTCTGAGTAATATTCTGTAGATCATTTTCAGCCCTCGACTCCGTCGGCAAGTTTACTTTATTGACTTCAGAAATGTACTTGCCGGCTAATTTGTCTCATTTTCTATCGGCTGCATGGCTGAAATATTAGAAGAGACTAAGCCAGACCCTAATATGCTGGCTTTAATCTTTGCCAGGTTCGAAAAGGCATTCATAGCTATCAGCTGTCTCTGTTTTTTCGTGCAATGGTACCACTATGGACCAAAAAAATTCCTTTTTTACCACTTATCTGATATACTGTGTGTATATTATATATATATATATATATATATATATATATATATATATATATATATATATGTATGTATATAAATATACTGAGGTTGCAGATTTTTAAGAAATTGGCGTTTTCCTTTTTGTTAAAATAATCAAATTTAAAAAGTAGTTGTTTATAACAAATGCTATTTGCCAGTCAGTGTGAAGTTAGAGTCAAAGCTTTTTTTTATAATTTTTTTTAACAAAATCTTACAAAAAACATTGTTTTTGTGCAGCAGTACAAATGGCATAGAACACGCAGTGATCATTTCACTAAAATATTGCATGTGATGTGTAGACTTTTGCAATCTACTGTACAGCAGAGCTCAGACTTGGAGAATGAGAAGAAGCACAAGGAGCCAATCAGGTGTGCTGCTTTGTTAATGTGCTATTAATGGACATATTGATGGGAGGAGAGAGCAGAAGGATGAACTCATCAGACTGTTGCCTCTTTTTGCACTGTCCATTGACAGGCTGAGGGGAGGCACAAGACCTGTAAGTGCTAATTAACTGCAGCAGGATCTTTATTGGGATTGATGGTAACATAGGCTTTTCTGTTAACTGTCATTGGTCCTTTCAAACATGACATCTTGTGAGTCAGTATACATGGTTAAGTCAAAAATGACCAAACTGCAATTCATGTGGCTATACAACCCCCAGGGACTGCGTAGTTCGATTGTTTATGGCATATTTAAACTTGTTTTTAAAAATAAGTAAAAAAATACAAAAGCAAAGGGGGCATAGAAGCAGTACTTATCTTAGAATTTTCCTTTCGGCCCAAAATATCCCTATGAACTTCCCTTGCATATACTGACTTTTTTGAAAGTCAGAGCATAGACACACCTTTGCATCCCACAATGCAATTTCAGGGGCGTGACCTAATAAAAGGTTCAGCTGATAACACAGGTGCCTATGCTCTGACTTTCAGTAAGTCACTATTTGTATGTATTATACTGCTGTCAGTAAGTAATGTCCTGACAATGACCTAAAACAAGCATTTAGTCCAGTGATAGCGAACCTTGGCACCCCAGATGTTTTGGAACTACATTTCCCATGATGCTCAGCTATACTGCAGAGTGCATCAGCATCATGGGAAATGTAGTTCCAAAACATCAGGGGTGCCAAGATTCTCCATCACTGATCTAGTCAATAAAGTCAGAGAAGAGTTAAAGCTCCTAAACTGCAAACCTTTGTGGCTTGGTGACTCCAACTTTGGAAGCCATTGGATTAGAATGCCATCCAGAAAACCAGTATTTCTAGACTTCAGCTGTGGCAACCTAAATATTTTTCACTGTAAATTCCTCTTAGATTTTTACTTGTACTCCATGATAGCTGCATTTCCATACCCATATTATTTTACATGTGTATATTTCTAAAAACAATATGGGCAGTTGACATACGCACTAGTCATATAAAGGGCCATGCTCTCTTTAGATGGTCATTGTTTGATACCTGTGAATACAACTGAAGAAGCATCAGGCTATGTATAGGACGGCATAGACAGATGCAGACTTGCTGGTGTCGGGGGAAAGGCTGTCAGTGACGAGAGTGTTGTTTCTCTGAGTTGAATATGTCTAAAGGTCACATAAATGTGAACACTCTTAGAATACAAGCATGAATGCTTATGTGTCTGTTGGGCATAAGAAAGATTTCTGGCAGACCAGCTGCTTGATAACGTCCAGCTGCTGCCCACTGGAGAGACTGGCATGCTTGGTATAATGAGCAACCCATATCTTGGTGCTCATGTAGAGTTCCATGCTTAAAAAGACATGTAATTTGAATACTTTTTTCAGTACATTTTCATGTGTTTGTGGGGGAGGGTAGTTTTAGCATGCTTGTTTTTGTATATGTAGCTAGTTTTTGTGTGAATGTTTTCACCAGCCCCCTGAGAGGCAGCCACCTAGCAAAAAATACTTGTCTGCAGCCTCACTTCTAGTTCCTCTAGGTTTGGTCCTGTCTGGCACCACACAGCCTCTGCAGAAAAATCCAGGCCCCTTCCAGCTCCTACTGTACATGTGCCCTGCCCATTTATTCCTATGGCTGGTACACAAAATACCGTACAGCCATAGAAATGAATGAGCCAAGGGTTGCGCCAATGCTGTAGGAGCTGGATGCATTCGGGACTCTCTATTTGCAAAACCCCCAGGAGTGCATCATCATACAGCCTGGGCCCACAGTGAAAAGCCACATAGGCTAGCCATACACACAGATTTCTATCATTCAGTCCATGTGATTCTTCATCCATGCTAAACAGCTTGAATGGAGGAATGCTTCCTAACTGCTGCTTTTCCTGCAGCTTTCAGAATACCTGAACAGTGATTGCATCTAATTTGGCAAATAATTTTCTGCAGCTCACTTGATTTTTTCTGTGAACTTTGTGGAGCCAGGTGGTGCTGACAGGACATTTGCTGCAGTAGGGAGGACTGCTGACACCAGAGATGAAGAGGAAGGACCCCACATGTCAGGTGACCAGCTAGAATTAATTTGGGTTTAAAGTATGTATAATTAAAACATTTTAAAGTAGGAGCCAGCAGGGTCCAAAAAAGCTGGCGTTACTCACTCATAAGATATTCCTGTTACAATTAGAAACCAAGATCCAAGCCTACAAGGCAGGATTGCTGACCACTTGGCCACCACATAGTCCCATGCCTTGCAAAGCATTAAATATACCCCAGGTAGCCAATATGAAGAAAGTCAGTTTTTTATCTATTTAAAACCATTTTCTTCCAGTGTCCTGTTGGCTTGCAAAATTAGACTGATGGGCTCCTGAACTCCATACTATCAGCCCACCCCTGAGCCAGCCAGTTGTCCAATATGTTGGCATGATTGCTATTGGGGCCATCAGAAGATAATAAAGACAAATTGATGATTGCTATTGTGGCCATCAGCAGATAATAAAGACAAACTGATGATTGCTCTGTCCAAGAGCTCATTTAGGGGCCTATAAGCACACACACTGCCATAGTTTGTTATTTGAACTAAACAAATAATAATAAATGCAGAAACAGTTCCATGGCTGTAATGTAGTCTTACCAGTCCAATCCATGGCTGTAATATAGTCTTACCAGTCCAATCCATGGCTGTAATATAGTCTTACCAGTCCAATCCAGTAAAGGAGTTCAGAATTGTATTTTACCCATCGCCAAATGACTTCAGATCCATCTTTTAGATGTACAAACCACAATGAAGGAGCAGCAAAACCCCGCTTTTACATGGCATGCCGTGAAATTTAAACCTTTCTGATTATTACTTTACAGTAGTAGATTGGAAGTTTTATGAAAATCATAATTCTTATTTGTTTAGGATAATACAAGGGCTTGAAGGGAGGGGAAGAAAGATTTAGACTTTTTAATGGCAGTGGTTTATTACTGGTTTATGTCAAACCATTCATATCTTGGTTATTTTTTATTTGTTTTTAATTTGCACACTTTATAGATGTAGTTTAGCTCTAAATGTTCTTTATGTTGACTACAAGTACTTTTCTTAAAATCTGTCATTAAGGTAGATCTGTTTTACATTCTAAGGGGCTGATGGCAAGGCTTACTGTCCTTGTCCTGTTTTGCATAAATAGCAGTTGTCTTTCCCTTAAACATTTCAATACAGGGCACTTTCCCCCCTTCCAGCCCAGGACAATTTTCAGCTTTCATCGCTGTTGTACTTTGAATGACAATTGCGTGGTCATACAACACTGTACCAAAACTAAATTTTTATTATTTTCTTCCCACAAATAGAGCTTTCTTTTGGTGGTATTTGATCACCTCTGGGATTTTTCATGTTTTGCCAAAGTAAAAAATACCAACATTTTTGGGGGGAAAAAACGTTTTTCTTTGTTTCTGTTATAAAATGTTTTTTTCTCCTTCACTGACGGGCACTAATGAGGCTCCAGTAATGGGCACTGATGGGCACTGATGAAGTGGCATGATAAGGTGGCACTGATGGGCACTGATGAGGAGGCACTAATATGTAGAATTGATGGGCTCCGATAGGCTACACTGATATGCAGCACTGATGGTCCCTGATAGGCAGCACTGATGGTCCCTGATTGGTGGCACTGATATTCACTGATAGGTGGCACTGATGGGCACTAATAAGCAGCACTGATGAGGAGGTACTGACAGGCATTACTGATGGGCACTGATTGGCACTTTGATAGGCACTGATTGGCACTTTGATGAGCACTGATTGGCACTTTGATGGGCACTGATTGGCGATTTGGGTTGGCACTGACTGGCAGCTGATGGGCACTGATTGGCATTGTGGTGAGCACCTCTGATGGGGGCTGCACTGATAATGTCCTGATTATCAGTGCCCCCCCCCCCCCCTGGACAGGAGAGGCCACAGGTCGGCTCTCCCTGTCAGCGTGTACCCAGGAAAGCTGATGGCCGGCACTTCCTGGTTCAAACTGTGGTCAGCTGTGATAATACCAATGTTGTAGTGTGAAAAGGGAAAATATTGAACAATTTTTTTGTGCCATTGCATGTCTGCACCATGGTGTGAATGAGGTCTTAAAAGGCAGTGCTATATGCACAGAACTGGAATGCTGAACAGCAACTCCAGAGAAAGAATTCACATACCAAGCAAGATGCTTTAAAATTGCAGAATGGTGCAGTAGCGACTAGGACTAGTTCACCGGCCAAGCACCAAGCTTGCAGGGCTCAGGGCTGACAACTGGCCATGTTGATTAGCCATGCAAGGCTTGTGGCAAGCAGGAATCAATAGTGTAAGCAATTATACAGGCAAGGGTCAGGGCTAGAGGCAATCAAAGGCTTATCTGTTATCCATGTATGGGTCAGAGCAAGGGACAGTCAGTTGCGTAAGAAGATGAAAATTCAAGGATTCAGGAAATATGTATACATTTCTGCTTTGTTTTTACCATTTTACATTCAGTAATTAGGTTTTTTAAATAAAGGACAGCTAAATTATTTAAAAAAAATCTGTTTCAAGTGACAAGCAAGGTTTACAACTGCTGGCAAGAATCTACTGATTGTGTGCCCCTGGCCACAGACAAAATTCTATGCTAATATAGCCTAATGCCCTGTACACACGGTCGGCCATTCCGACTACAAAATCCATCTGATTTTTACTGACAGATTTTGGCACAAACTTGTCGTGCATAAACACGGTCGCACAAAGTTTTCTGACAACAAGATCTGATCGCACATTTTTCGTGGGAAAGTCTGACCTCGTGTACAGGGCATAAAAATTGAATGTGCCGAGAGATAACCTGTAGAGAGGACACCACTCTATTTATTACAAAATGGCTTACTTCAGCAGACTGGCCTAGATTATTGATCACACCAACAAAAGTGTAAGTAAGAAATAGTTTTTTAATGCAAAGCATATATGCAACCACAACCAAAAGCAGCAGTGTATAAGAAGCAGAACTCAATACGCTAGCACTTTTGTGTCTTTAAAGAGGACTTTCCATGCAGCATTGAAAATTTGATTGTGTATTACATTGCATTACTTCAGTAAAAGTTAATTTACAATGCATTGTTACTGTGTAAAAGAAATGTCCGTTACATCATCTTGCAAGAACAAGACAAGATCTTCTACACTAAAATAAATGTGATCATCTGGTGCCAATCAGGAGGAGATGCTGGCTCATGTTGGGAAGTTTCTGCAGATGAAAGCGCACAGCACAACCAGCATGCTCACTTCTCATCCTGACAATTTTAGCACAGGTATATAAAAGGGCTTATATGGAAGACGTTAAACTGCCGAAATTGGCAGCTAATGTTGGTCCTGGTCCAGTTTGTAAGTGAAGTGTGGAGGTGCTAGCTCTGTTTCACAATTATTCATTTAAAGCGGTAAAAATCTCAAAAACAAAAATGTAATAAATTGCAGTGTACCAATCTACAAATGTGGTGGCTGCATTAGTTTTCTTCTTTTTTTTTTTGCATTTTTTCTATTTTTATTTTCACCTGATGATTCAGGCAGTAATATTTGGTCTTAGCCCTTGTACACACGATCGGAGATTCCGACAACCAAATCCGTCAGATTTTTGTCCGAAACTGTTGTATACACATGGTCGGACGAAGTTGTCGGAAAATCCGATCGTTCAGAACGTGATGACGTTATTTCGTTACGACGGGACTACGTTTAGGCTAGTAGCCAATAACTTTGATGTAGGAACTTGATCTGAGCATGCGTGGCACTTTGTCCGATCGGAATTCTCTACACATGATCGGATTATGTCCGATCGGAGCATTTTGTGGGAAAATATTTCAGGCAAGTTGGAAAATTTGGTCCGACGGATATTCCGATGGAAACAGTCCAATGCATACCACACACAGTCAGAATATCCGACAAAACGCTCCGATCGGACACATTCCGTCGGAATCTCTGATCGCGTGTACAAGGGCTTAGAGTGCCTCCACCAGGGGTGTTGCTAGGCCTGCAAAAGATCTGGGGCTAGAGCCCATAGCAGCGGTCACCAAAATTTTTGCACGCCTGTGGGGGGGGTTCACGGGCAATGGCTGGTGTTGACGCTTCAGTTGACCATGGCACCGTGGTTGATATGGTCTCAGGGTGACTGAAGCGCAATGTTTCTATTGTTACATTCTAATATATAATGAAGCAGTTCAAGTCACCATAATGCACAATCAGTGGGAGCCCTGGGCGTGTCACTTGCCACATCTCCTGCCACCAGATGCAGCGTGTCACTTGCAACCGTTGCTTGTCACCAGATGCAGCATGTCACTTGCCACCATCGCCTGTCACCAGATACAACATGTCACTTGCCACCATTGCCTGTCACCAGATTCAGCTTGTTACTTGCCAACGTCACCTGTCACTAGATGTGCATTGTCACTTGACATGGCCCCTTGCCACCAGATATGGATTGTCACTTGCCACCTGATATGGTTTTTTACTTGCCACGTCACCTGCCACCAGATGTGGATTGGCCCTTGCCACTTCACCTGCCACCATTTTCAAATTGCCATGTTACCAGCCACCATTTGCAGATCGTCCCTTGCCATGTCACCTGCCACCAGATGTGGATTGTCCCTTGCCACATCACCTGCCACCGTTTTCAAATTGCCACGTCACCTGCCACCATTTGTAGATTGTTACTTGCCACGTCACCTGACACCATTTGCAGATTGTCACTTGCCAGATCACCTGCCACAATTTGCAGATTGTCACTTGCCACGTCACATGCCACCATTTGCGGATTATTACTCGCCATGTCACCTGCCACCAGATGTGGGTTGTCACTTGCCACATTGCCTTGCACCAGATGTAGATTGTCACTGGTCAACTGATGTGGATTGTCACTTGCCATGTCAGCCAGTGCCACCAAATGGGCAATGTCACTGCATTGGTGGCAGGCTGGCAGCACTGGTCCATTTAGTGAGGACAGGAGAGTAGTGATGCGGGGCGGGCAGAGAGAAATGATGATGTCATCTCGGTGCTCCCTGCCACACCTCCGACATTGAAGAGGTCCATCCTGCGAGGGCGGAAGAGCTATGATGTGCGGTGGGCAGTGAGAGATGATGTCATCTCTCTGTTCCCCACCGAACCTCGCTCCAACATTGAAGAGGCCCAGCTGTAAGGGTGGAAGAGCAGTAATGTGGACCTGGCGGAGAGAGATGATGTCATCCCTGCTTGTCTACCCACTGGCTTCTCTCCTCTCATCCGCCTCTCATACAGCCCTCCCGCTACAGCCTCTGCACGCTGAATAGGCAAGGACACTACGGCAATAAACTCTGCCCCAGATTCTGGGCTATAGCCCAAATAGCCACCCCCTAGCGACACCACTGGCCTCCGCTCTGGATAGAGGAGCACTGGAGACACCTCTAGGCAGCAGCATTGTCAGTCTGCGGAGAGGGTAGAGTAGTGTTAGATATGTGAGCATATTTGGATAGACTTGACTAACAAATTAAAGCTGAGCTCCACCTAACACTTTTTAAAGTGAGCTCCACCCAAAAGGGGAAGCTCTGTTTGTCTGCCCCCTCCCCTGACACATTTGGCACCTCGTGAGGGAAGCGGGTACCTAGTTTTAACAGGTAGCCACTCCCACTTCCTGCTGAGTTTGCGGCAGAGAACTCAGCTGGAAGTTTGGCCCTCGCCACAGCCAGCCCATTGACAAAGCGCAGCACTATTCGTGTGCAGTAGGAAACCGCTTGTGAAGCTGCAAGGCTTCACTGCTGGTTTCTCTTACCCAAAATGGCGGTGCCAGCATTCAAGAATTGACTTGGGTGAGGACACTGCGGGATTGATGGACAGGTAAGTTCCCTAATAGTAAAAGTCAGCAGCTACCAAATTTTTTGGTGGGGGGGGGGGACTGGAGATTCGCTTTAAACAGTTACAGCAACAGTTTTTTATCTTTTTTTCGGGGTAAAGGTTTTTCATAAAAATGTATTGTAAAAGAGAAAAAAAATTCTTGGAAAAGAACCATAAATAAATACAAGCTGATAATTGCAAGTGCCCCAGTCAGTGTTCCATGGTGTGTGTCAACCTTCTAACTGCCATTTTTTGCTGGACATTTGGGTCTGTTGGAGGAAGTTTCAATTACTGGTCAAATCGCCAGGTAAAAATAAAGAGAAGATGCCTTAAAAATGAAAAGAAATGCAGCCATCACATCTAACGCCTGGTTCACACTATTGCGGGTGGTTGTGGGAATCGTATCTGTACCCGCAGCCAAAAAAGGGATGCTGTTTAAAAATGTGCAAGGCTGCCATTCATTCTTAACGGCACCCCCACAAATCTAAAACCAGAGCTTTTGTGGGTACAGAAACTGCAGGGAATTCTCATGGTGCAAAAGCACCATGCAGTTTCCCAGCTGCTACGTTTTCAATCTAGCGCAGAAATCTTTTTCCTGCTTGAAATGCGGGCACAGCAGCCTATTCAAATGAGTGGGCTGCCATGCCCGCATGAACGCAGCCCGCAGACCCACAATAGTGTGAACCAGCCCTAAGAATTGATGAGCTGAAATACAAACAATTTTTTTTTGGTTTTTGGGTTTCTGACTGTTTTAACTAATAGTGGGGTCAGGCGCTTGGCTGTGTGACCGAATGCAGGTGAGCGCTCTCATACCGATCTCATTTGCCTGGGGTTCAGCTTTAAACAATGAACAAGCTGGAAATTGTCATTTTGGTATCTATTTTTTAATAAAGACTCTTATCAGGGGATATTTAATCTGCTCAGCACGCATTTTAAATGTGTAAATATCCTTTTTCTGGTTTAACCACATCAATATCCAGCAATATCTAATAGAACATTAGCAGCTTTCACACTCGGCATGCAGGATTAAGTATAATGGTTCTTAGAACCCCCTGGGATTCACCCACTGTGAATGAGACCAGAGTATATTAGTATGGGGCTGGGCTTCAGGCCAAAACTACAGGTCCAGGCAGATCAAATTAACCTCTAGAATGCTAGAAAAATGCCAAATCTATTAAATAACATATGCACAAATCATAAAAGCTCACTGATCGATACCAGCCAATCAATTATTTGCTTTTTATTAACTACTGTATAGACCAGTTATTCAGCCTTATTGGATTATGTGCCCTTTGTTAGACTGGGTATTTATTAGGAAACCCCCTTCACCTCCTGTCTGCCCATGCAGACAAAACAAATGAAAAGAAATTAGCAGAACCTTTTCAGAAATAACAACTGCACTTTACTATAAGGGATATATTATTCAGTACTTACATGATTATATACACATAGCTCCCAACTGTCCCGGATTTCAAGGGACTGTCCCTGATTTGGAGCAATGTCCCTCTGTCCCTCATCCCTCATTCCTCCTCACCTGTCCCTCATTTTGGTCTGATCTATATAGTTTTTATCTTTAAAAAGAATTTCCCAGTGCTAAACCTTTTATCCAAATTCTAAATTGCTGCATTTGTCAATTTTAAAAGCCAATATAAAAGAATAATAGTGGTAAAAAAAAAGCACTTACGGGTTTAATTAAACTTTATTTTTTTGGTTAATTCTTCTTTAAGGGGGTGTGACAGGGGGGCGTGTCCTATGCCTACATACGTTTGGTAGTAGGTGTCCCTTATTCCCATCTCAAAATGTTGGGTGGTATGTATACATAACTATCAATACAGTTATATAACTGAACTGCAGACAAATATAAAACACCAGTTAATGCAATTGTATTTTGATTTAAACAAATGTAATTAAATATGTATTTTAAATCCAACTGGTTTAATGAACTGACTACGCTGTGATATCAGCCTCAAGTGATGCTCTATACAGCAGCAGTCAGACTGAGTGTGGGAGGAGCAACTCTAGGAGCCAATGTGTTTTATGGGAACATGCTGACAGGAGGAGAGAACAGAGGGATGATCAGGGTAACACTGCACCTTTGTTGCCCCGAAAAGGGAGACACAGATGACAGTAAAATCTAATGGAGGTTCTAACACTTTGCCATGCTAAGATCTGAACAATATTGGTGCTCCTCTTTAAGTCTGCGAACGTGCGAATTTAGTCATTTGCAGATTGCATACCAACGTTACAGTATATTGGGGCAGAATTACAATTTGTTCAGGATACTTAGCTCTTAGGGACCTACCTTTACCTAAAGTGGCTATCTATCTATCTATCTATCTATCTATCTATCTATCTATCTATCTATCTATCTATCTATCTATCTATCTATCCATCAATCATCAAGGGGCCTAACTATAAATAAAGTGGCTATCTATCTATCTGTCTATCTGTTTATCTATCAATTATAAATCCACCAATCATGTATTATCTATCTATTGATGTTTATCTACTATTGACCTTTAATCTATCTATCTATCTATCTATCTATCTATCTATCTATCTATCTATCTATCTATCTATCTATCTATCTATCTATCTATCTATCTATCTATCTGTTTATTTATCAATTATAAATCCACCAATCATGTATTATCTATCTATTGATGTTTATCTACTATTGACCTTGCACCTACTTATCTATCTATTTATCTATCTATCTATCTATCATTTATAAATTCACCAACCATGTATTGTCTGTTGTTGTTTATCTACTATTTACCTTTATTCTACCTACCTACATATATATATATATATATATATATATATATATATATATATATATATATATATATATATATATATATATATATAATGTGTTTATCTATCTATCCCTCGGTCTGTTTGTCTATCATTTATAAATCCACCAATCATCTATGGATACATATCTACTAATGACCTTTTATCTATCCATCTATCTATCTGTCTTTTATAAATCAATTATTTCTCTATCTATTCATCCGGAAAAAGTTTTAAGACTTTGATATTGGAGGCTTAAATGTATGTTTTCCTGTACATGACTGATAAATTATATATATGTGCATGTTTTTTAAAAGAATTTAGTGGTACACAAAGCGTATATCTCCTCAGCAGGCTGGCTAAGTGGCCCACTACTGATACAAAGTAGCGCTGTTATTAGGGTCATTTTTTATATGGAATTATTTTGTCATAATAACATTTTTTACATCAGGAACTATACACACAGCAGGACACCTTTCTGACCTGGCAAGCCTCAGACATATAGTAATGGCAAATTAAATCAGCGGTCACATGCCCCCTGACATGAGCGTAATTATGATAGATATCGCTGTGATGGTGTATGACCTGAGCCCCATATAATTCCGCCTGGCAGTGCAGCCATTGTCCGGACCCCGGTGAACACAGCCCACAGCTGAAGATGAAGAACACAAACATCTTAGGATAATTACATACATTTAGTCCCTTTAAAAGCCAATGTTATTACCAGTCTGTGTGCAGGGGCACCGCTGAGGTAAGAGCCGACTACTAGGGGCTTTTTTGTGGAAGCAAAGCAGTGGGAAATTCTTCTTCTTTTTGATTTTGTAAATATTTATTAACTACAACAAAAAAAAAAAGCTCAGTACAACTCAAAAGAAAAATTACGTTAAAGAGTAGGTTTAAAGTCAATGATTAAATAAAATCCATTAAGTGTTCATAAATAAAATCCTTGAAATGCCCATTAAAGCCATAGCCAACTTGATTTACTGGCTAGGCTCCCCCAGTATTAGATTGCATTTGCTGTGTACTTTAAAGAGCCCCCTCCTCCAGATCTCTCCATACCCACTTCTCCAGATTATGACCCGTATACACGATCTGAAAATCGGACAAAAAAATACCGCTTTCAAAGCGATCGTATGATAATTGAATAGTTAGTACAGAGCTTTCGAAAGCCAATCACGATAGTTCATTTGATATTATTTGATCAGACAAACATGAACATTTTTCTCATACGGTACTAGACCGTATGATTTTAGTTTAATCAGTACAGTTGTCGTGAAAGTACAATAGAAATACTCTACAACACATGACTTCTGATTTTTTATTCTGTCATAGGAGAATTTTCGTCACCTAAAGTGTAAGTAAACCCCCCTGTCGTTTTCAGCCAAGGAAGTTGCCATCTTTGCCTCTGTTTAATCTACAACTACCATGATGCTGCACATGTGATCAGTAATGACACCAGCCATTGGATGGTTTGACAGTTTGGTTGAGAGCACAACCAACTTCTCCATTTTTGATATGAAACTAGCATGCAAAAAAAAAACAAAAAAACTGACAATCTATCATCCGATTTTTGGATCGAGTGTACAGGCCATTTCCCCAGTATATGGTCTCTTCTCATGATATGGTGCTCAGGCCTAGCGGCCAGTCACACAACAAAGCTGTGACATCACCATTCCATCTGATCTCTGATATCAGATATTACCATGTTTATTGGTGGTAGCTGTGACAAAAGACAGCAAAGCAATGCAGAGGTGGGTATAAAGTGGTAGTATTTGGGATGCTGTCACTTTACCATATGTGGCCAATGTTATATGGTCTCTTTAACCAGTCATAGCCTGTATATACCCCTTAATTACCAGGCCATTTGTCAAGTTTGCAACACTAATCCCTCCACCTTTACCTTTAATATGCTGATCCTCCTCCTTGGCGTGTTTACAAACATTTAGCCTATTCACAGCAGAGGAAGGGGAGTTTCCTCTGTTTTGAATGGGCTGAATGTTTTTAAACACTACTAGTGTTTATGCCTGTGATGGCTGTACTTGGTTCACTTTGATCACAAGGTACAGAGCCATTCTGGTTGTCTTTGTACGCTGTGCCTGTGATCTGAGCTGTCCAATGACAGCATAGACAACATCCATACACAGATGTGTTAACCATAGTTACATAGTAGGTGAGTTTGAAAAAAGACACAAGTCCATCAAGTCCAACCTATGTGTGTGATTATATGTCAGTATTACATTGTATATCCCTGTATTTTGCGGTCGTTCAGGTGCTTATCTAATCATTTTTTGAAAGATTGGATAGATTGATAGCAGCGCAGCCATTGGCTCCCGCTGCTGTCAATCAAATCCAATGACGCGGCGCCAGGGGGTGGGGCCGAGTCCCGCATTCTGCTTCTATGGATGCAAATGCTGGACTTGGGAGCGTGCTGCAAGGTAACCCCCGGGATAGCATTTCTCCTAGGGGGTTATTCGATGCGGGGAGGAGCTACCAGCTCCGCCGGGGGACCCCAGAAGAGGATGATCGGGCCACTCTTTGCAAAACAAACTGCACAGTGAAGGTAAGTATGACATGTTTGTTATTTAAAATAAAAAATAAAAAATCGAAGCTTTGCAATCATTTTAATCTTTGACAGTAACCTAGAAGCTGATTGGTCACTATGCACAGCTGCATCAGATTCTGCGTGCAACAGTTTTAATAAATACCCCCTGATAATACTTATGAGTAACATTGTCAGTAACTAGACATCAGTTCCAGTTTCTGTTTGCCCAAAAGCACCGCAAACATTTCACTAGTTTTAGCTAATGTGTGTATTTGTGATTAATCCCTGAAAGACCAGGGCAGTTACAAATGATGGACAAGATGCAGCAACATGAGTCCTGCTTGAGAAAAGGGTCAGGTTAGACCCCCAAAAATTGGCAGCATAGCACCTTTTTTTTCTGTTTTTTTTTTACATTTCTTCATTACAGGGTGTATTGTCTACATAGATTGCTTGTACTTTAGCTTGATTATAACTGCTTGTTATTTGTATCTGTGTGATTGTAATCATTGCTTCATTGATGTATATTTATACTTGGAGTCGTGCGATTTTGGAGTGCAACTTTGAATGCATGTGACTTGTTGTTCCTCTGCAAATTTGAACCAACTGTTGCATGTAAAATGTTCAGTTACAACTTTTATGCAACTTTTTGAGGGTTAAAATTGATGCCTAGGGCCCTCAAGTTGCATGAAAGATGGACCAAAGTAGTTCATGAAGTTGCTATGACTTTAAATGGCACATATATGAATGGTTATCATTGGAAAACATGGGTATGACAAAAAGACATACTCAGCGCTACCCTTGTCTATGCACAATTTACCAAAGGGACAATTATCCTAAAGTACTCAGCTAAAATAGCATGATATATTCCCAAAGGTTAGGAATAATATGTTTTTAGTCAATGGCTAATATACAGGGCTCATTCGAAGCTGCCTTCTCAAGTGGGGCTGGGAACCCGAATGCTGAAACAGAAGGGAGGGAACGAGAGGCGCCAGCAGCCACTGGTGTAGCATGATTTATTGTTAAAATATAAATACTCTAATGAATAAACTCACAATTAGTTCTTGGGTAACAGGCAATGAGATGCAAGATGTGTCCTATTGGGAGTAGGGATGAGCTCAGGCGTGTTCGTATGGAACACGTGCAGAGCACGCCAGGAAGTCGTGCAGCACTGCGCTGATCACAGGCAGTGAGACATTGACCTGATGTGTGGCTGCAGAGATTGGGCAATGTCTCATTGCCTGTGATTAGCGCAGCGCTGCACCGACTTCCTGGCGGGCTCAGCACGTGTTCCATGCAAACATGCCTGAGCTCATCCCTAATCGGGAGTAGTTCAGGGAAGCTGAAGCCGACAATCCAGGGAACTGCTGGAGCAGCAAAGTTGGAGCTCAGATGTTCCTGTCAGAGGACACCATGGAGAAAGCTGTCAAGCTTTACGAACAACCTATCAGCCCAAGGAGCAGTGTAGCCAATAGGAACGCGTTTTGGAGGCAAGCCTCTGAGGCTGATGAATAAGGCGTGGCTTGCCTCTGAAACGCGTCCCCATTGGCCACACTGCTGCTTGGGCTGATAGATTGTTCGTAGGGCTTGATTGCTCTCTCTTTGGTGTTTTCTGACAGGAACATGCAAGCTCTGGCTTTGCTGCTCCAGTGGTCCCCTGGATTGTCGGCTTCGGCTTCCCCTGGACTGTGGGACTGTCCCCTGGATTGACAGCTTTGGCTTCCCCTGAACTACTCCAGAGAGAATACACCTTGCATCTCATTGCCTGTTACCCCAGAACTCATTGTGAGGGTATTCATTCGTGTGTTTATCAGTGGCAGCTGGTTCTTCATTTTTTTAAGCGGGGAGGTGGCAAAACAAACCACCGACCCCCCCCAGTCAGTCGATCAATCAAACCCCCCACCTCCCGTTGCTTGCCCAGCAAACCCCCCCTCGTTCGCTGTCCGTCCACCAGCCACTTACCCCATCCAGGTCGCGGCACCTTCGGCCGCTTCCCTCGCGTCTCCTCCTTGGTGGTTTGCCCCCTGCTTCTGCTCCTGGCCGGCCAATATGAGCACTTCTCCTCTCGGCCAATCGGGTCTTAATCCATCCTGATTGACCGGGAGGAGAAGCAGGAAGACAATAGCGAATATTAATTCGCTATTGTCACACAATTGGGTGAGCCTCAGGCTCTAATCATGTGCTTCAAAAAAAAAAAAGAAAAAAACATTGAAGTCCATGGGTTCGGTGCCCTGCATGTAGATTAAGGGCCGGGCACATGGATTGGGGGTGGTGACGCCCATGTACCCCTAATGGAGCAGCTGCCACTGGTATTTATGTTTTCACAATAAATTGTGCTGCACCAGTGGCTGATTGGTGCCTCTGCTCCCCCCCCCCTTCTTCTGTATACGACTTGTAATGCAACTTTGATGTCCGAAGTCGCATTACAAGTCACACAAGTGTGAATGGGGTGTGATACTTCCATTAATCCTGTTTTGCACTTTTTGATACTTTTTCACTTATATAAAAAAAAAAAAAAATACTCCATAAATTCATTCTATGGGTGTGCCAATCATTACTATTGTTATTTGGACACAATTCTCTCCCTGTCTTCCTGTTGTGCTCTTTTGTTGTCACCCTGTTACACACGTTCCTTGTGGAGACTACAAGCTGTTTCACTGTTGTTATCATCAGACTATCGCAGGGGTGCATATAGACAGGAAATTGCTGCAGAAGATCAGCAGCACTGAGATGCCATCAAGGATGGAAAAAAAGTCAAAGCAGTATTTTTTTCATTTTAAAAAAATGGCAGTTGTTTACGATACACAGTGGTTTAGCAAACTAAATGACATTCGGTTAGGGTTCACATTTGCTTTAAAGTTGCGCTCTAGATAAAATACACAATTAATGCAGCTCTGTATTTCTGTGAACATCATTACGTGTATTTTTTAAATGCAAGCATTGTGAGTACCTGAATTTGACTTGTATAGACATCTTGCAATTCCTGTACAACAGAGCTCAGACTGGGGGAGAGAGAAGTATAACAAGGATCCAATCAGCTATGCTGCATTGTTCATATCCTAGTTAGACATGTGTTGATAGGAGGAGAGAGCAGAGACACAGAAAGATGAGCTTCCCCATGACTAAGCTCCAGGGGGCAGTGTGAAATGCGTTGGAGGCGTGGCTTGGTTAGAGTCCAGGCTGAGGTTGCCACTCTATTCACTGCAGTAGAACACCATAGATGTGTGACTTCCAGGGGTTACCCTTCCTTTCTTGAACCTTTTGCAGAAGCCAAGACGGGCTCCATCCCCTGTCAGCTCTCTAGCAGCAGCTGCGGATGCACTGTCCACATACCCCCTCCCTATCAAGCCTGACTTTTCCCAAGGCACAGGAAAATGAGCTTGTCAGTCTGCTGCTTCTCCTTTCTAGTCTGGTCACAGGCCCCGGGAGGGACAAGACCCATAAATGCTGCTGAATTACAGTGGGAAAAAAAAATCAGATCTGTACTGTGTGGCAGAGCTGTGTAAATCTCAGGACTGGATTGACAGAAATTCATTTCCTTTGGTAAAACAGCTACTTTATTTGAATTTATTCTGTGTGTATAGCGGTTTGCTTGAAAATTAGCTTCCAATTATTTTTTTAATTTTAACCGTGACATGTGCTTCGTTTTTTCAACCAGTGTAGTATTTCCTGCGCCTGCAGTCTCAGCTGAAAATAATGATTTCTAATTTGCCAGCAGGCGCAAAGAGATACCAACACAAAGCAAGCGCAGACTAGCGCGGTAGAAAACACAAAACAATCGCTTTGCGCACATTTCCTAAACCACTTACAAAAAAAAAACGCTTGCAAATGCGAAGGAAGGGGGGGGAAACAAAAAAATGCACGCGTCGGAATGAATTTGCACGCTTTCAAAAAGACGCTTTAGCTTCAATTTCCTTTCTTCCAACAATTCACCCAAAATGACTTCATGCTTCTGTAATCGTGAATTCCGCAGATCAAGGTGCAGACTGAAGTGTCTCCCGTCTCTATCTCAATGAATGCAAATTCTCTCGCCGCATAAAGTTACAAAGAGAGAGAGGGAGAGAGAGAGAGAGCCCACAGTTCAAATGTCTCTGTAATGCCAGCTGATAAATATTAATTCCCGGCTTCTTTCATCTATATATTATTTTGAAGGGATTTCATTTAGTCCCTTTGCTTTATTTTTTCAGAGCAGCCCCTGACATTTAAGGGATTCTCTTTCGTGCACTTGTATAGTCAAAGTTAAATGAATAAGCCTTTTAAAGATATTATGTCATGTAGGTTGAGCCTGTAAGACAGTCCGGTCTCCATTGGCTAATTGGGAGGCAGGAGGGGAGGGCTTGACGGAGTAAGCTGTATTACTTGAGAGCTGGCTCAGGGATTTTCTGTGGGTTTGCCCACTAGTGCAGCAGCTGCTCTATAACACAGCTCGGCAGCCAAACACAGACCCAACAGCAGAGAGATCTGAAAGCGGAGACTAGGGAGGACTGACAAGCTCCAACTGAGAATTTTCAGCCTTGCAAAGTCTCCTGGGTGATGCAAAAAAAAAAAAAAAGCTTTTTTTCTGTCCGAGTCCACCCCAACGTAGCATCATTTAAAGGGTCTCGATTTTATCTTTTGCAAGTCTGGAACGCAAAATCACATTCATTATTTTTTTGAATTCCAAAAAAAAATAAAAATAAAAAAGCTTGATGAATGGTGGCTTTGGGTTGTTTTCTCTCTCACCCCCTCAGCCCCTGCCTCGGGGGGACTGTTCGAGGGTGTCCGGTTTGTGAATAGGGATCTGGCTACTAGCTGCTCTTCCACATTGTGCCGGATTTAATGCTGAGACATGCTAAACAATAGCCGGGGAAAGGGACAGGTGAAGGACTATGGAAAAATCCAGCAGTGAGGACTCTTCCATACATCGAAGTCCGTCCGTGGACAGTAGGGATTCGGCAAAACCGTCTACCTCAAGTAGGGAGTTTGGTCGAGGATTCACAGCTGGGGCTTTTTTTGGCAATTCGGGATCTCGTACGCAGAGTCATACCGGCGTGAAAAGGGACAAGTACAGCGCTCCCAAAGGTGGCAAATATGTTGTGTTTTACCTGGATCTATCGTTTGTTTTTCTTCTAGAATTCAAAAAGTGCAACATGGCTCGGGGCTGCCTCTGTTGTTTGAAATACATGATGTTCCTCTTTAACTTGATATTTTGGGTAAGTGGAACTTTCTTCTTATATATAAAGTTGTGTTTGTGTCTGAATTGCCCTATTGGCTTATATGAACTCTTATCGGTTGCTTCACAGCATAAGGCAACAAAGCTGCAGCAACTGTAGGGTTAATCTTTTTTATTTTAGCATCAGGAACTACAGTGAGTGCATAATAAGAAATAATTGGTTTGAAATATGCATGATTTTTATTTATTTTTTGTTATCAAATACTTTTTAAGTTTGCATGATTTTTATTTATTTTTTGTTATCAAATACTTTTTAAGTTTGCATGATTTTTATTTATTTTTTGTTATCAAATACTTTTTAAGTTTACATGATTTTTATTTATTTTTGTTATCAAACACTTTTTAAGTTTACATAATTTTTATTTATTTTTTGTTATCAAATACTTTTTAAGTTTACATGATTTTTATTTATTTATTTTTGTTATCAAATACTTTTTACGTTTACATGATTTTTATTTATTTTTGTTATCAAATACTTTTTAAGTTTACATGATTTTTATTTATTTTTGTTATCAAATACTTTTTAAGTTTACATGATTTTTATTTATTTTTTGTTATCAAATACTTTTTAATTTTACATTTTTCTTACACGTATACAAACAAAATGTTATTTATTTGACTAAGAACGATATACAGTTTGTCAAAATCTCTTTAAATAAGATTATGTATGTCTCCAGATGCCTTGTATGCTCAACCTAGGTGTTCTGTACCCATGTATGCATGCTGCTGAAAATGCCTTCACATTTTCCTCTTGCACCAAACTTTCAAATCACAAAAGGTACAGCCACAGCAGTTGCATGCCCAACACATACAATAACAGGTATGGTCAGCGTATGGTCAGCTTTTCCATTGCGGTCCATCAATACCTAAACGGTAGCTGCAGGAATCCTTCTTGCCCCCCCCCCTGTGGGCCAACTAGCTTCAGATTATAAGGAGATCACACAACAGCTTTGTGATTCATTGCTTTTTTTTTTCTTGATCTGAAAAATCCCTGCATGCAAGATTCATCGCTAAGATGCTGACTTGCATCCGCTCAGTCACTGGGAAAAGATACTTAAACATGCAGCATTTTTTGGAGACAATCCTTCTCTGTGACAGCTACACAGTCATGAGTAACAAGGCACGAGTAGCAGTCAGGTGACCCTAACCCAAGGTCTAAAACAGGCAAAAACTATTATTTCCTCATCTTTAAATACTGTAGTAGAGCATCCATGCTAAACCAGGGTTCCTCCAGAGGTTGTTAGGGCTTCCTTGAGCTGATGCTGATTGACCTCCCATCTGACGGTGCCTGCATATTTCCTGCAACACCACTTGGCAGAGCCAGCAGCACCACACCAATAATCTTTTTATCTGTCTGTAAGGTTGGCATTCTGACCACTACTGTAAGAGGTAGCATTCTTCCCATTGACCACCAGTGTAAGGGTCATTTCTTCCCACTGACCTCCAATAAATTGGTTTAAGCAGGGGTTCCTCAAGACCAGAACATTATTTTAAAGGTTCCTCTGGGGGGGGGAAAGGTTGTGAAAGGCTGCTGCAGAGTGTGATAATTGTTGTCAATCAAATGTGAAACTTTTAAGAAATATGCAATGAAAAAATATATTTCTATTAAACTGTTTTTTAAAATGTTTAAATCCAACTTTTTTTAGGTACCAATAGGTCACAGCATACAGATATCGACAGTTAGCTCAAATTGCCCAGTGTGCGCTCTTAAGTCATCTTAAGGATACTGACCAAAGTGACCCTAGACTGTATAGGTCTATGCATGGATAATTAATTATGGATTTGGAGTAGTAGCCATCCTTCAAGCTGCTGCCAGCTGTTTCATTTGAAATAACTTTGGAGTATCGGGTTCAATGGGGGGTGGGGGGGGGGGGGTGATAGGGAGGCGTACAAAAAGAAAAGAAAGCAATGCACCAAAGACACCTTTGGGCTTTTTATGATCTACAAAGACAACATAGGGCACCACCGTAATGCTGACCACTTGATTGGCGACAGCAAGGGTTAAGGAAATGCTTCTAGCCTTGGCACGGTCCCATTTTACTGAGATAGTCGAGCTCAGCACATGGCACTGATCTGATCCGGCTTGCGGATGAAGAAGCCTGCTTAAAGAGCAGGTCCACTTTGTGACATAGGTAGAGACCTCTCTTGCCTGGCTGACTGCAGAGTGACACATTACGTGGCAATGAAGGAGTTAAAACTGACCACTTTAACTCCCCCCCTCCCTGCTTCCCCAGGAATAGAAGGCAGGTCTCCTATTTAAAACAAGCTCAGTGCAGCAAGCTCCCAGCTCGCTGTAATCAGAAAAAGATAGATGTGCTTATGCCGCATTATTAGTTAGTGAAAAGCCCCTATGTGGCACTTTATACCATCGATTAAGCTCGCTCTTTCTGCCGCGCACCCTCTGCGCAACCCGTAATATATTCTGTCATAGCAGCAGCCTGCGATTTCATTGCAGAAAACAGAAGAAGAATGGCAAGTCCATGTTACAGCCCCCATAGTCTAAGCTCACTTCATTACAGCAATGGATTACTGCTTGCCCAATTTAATTACAAAGTCTCTGTAAATTGAATCTGTTGTGTTTTTTTTTTTTTTTTATCCTTAAGTTTACATGTGAAATGATTCAGTTGAATATAAAAAATGTTTTAAAGGACTCGTTAGTATATGTAATTTGTAGTTATGTAGTACATGGGGGCATGGGAATTTGCTAGTACTGGCTCTGCTTAGTAGTGTTAAATAGTGGTTGCGCTTTAGTCTTCCTTTGTCATAATGTAAGCCTGAGTCTACTCAGGCTGACAAACAACATTTTTTTTTAAGTCAGCAGCTACAACTACAGTAGTTGCTGGCCTATAAAAATCAGGTACTTACCTACGCTTGAAGGTCAGCATTGTCTTCCCACTGCCGTTTCTTTTTACCATTGTGAGTCCCCAGCGCCACCATCTTGAATATGGGAGCTGGCTGTGGCTTCCTGAGGGACCACAGCCTGCTACCCACCGTGCATGGATAAGCTCTTGCAATGCTTTGTGAATGATCCTGCTGCCTCCTGGAGCATGGGACAAGTGGCGGCAGGGCAAGTGTCATGATTGCGGGTACTGGTAAAAATCGATAAACGGTGCCCCCCCCCCAGCAACTAACTCAGTTACAAGCTGTTGCGGGAGAGTGAACCAGTTGTGCTTTAAGCTGTCAAAGAATTTGTATTTTTTGTCCATCCAGTCTTCAGTTTTATGCAATTCTGTAACTAAAAAGAGTGCAAAGGATGAGGGCACAAACTTTGTAACCAGTCCAATATAAGTTAAGGTAGAAGTTCAGTCTAAAACTAAAATCTCTAAATCTACTTGCGGTCACAATATAATATTAGCCTATCTAGCCCTGTAAAGCAAAAATCGCTATACATACCTTTTTTGAAGCCGCTCCGGTCCAGTCCCACGCTGAACTTCTATATGGAGGCGGGTGCAGAATAGGCAGCCGACAACGGAAGTCCCATAGTAAGTCTATGGTTGATGTGACTTCCCAGGCATTTCACAGCCTTTGTCGGCTGTTTCGTGCACGGAGCGTCTGCCGCTGGAGATGGGACTGGAATGGCTTCAGAAAAGGTATGTATATTTTCAGGGCTAGATAGGTTAGACTTAGCCCCCGTACACACGGTTGGACATTCCGACAACCAAATCCGTCAGATTTTGTCCGTCGGATTTTGTCCGAAACTGTTGCATACACAGGGTCGGACAAAGTTGTCGGAATGTCCAATCGTTAAGAACGTGATGATGTTATTTCGTTACGATAGGACTACGTTCAGGCTAGTAGCCAATAGCTTTGGTGTAGGAATTTGATCTGAGCATGCGTGGCACTTTGTCCAATCGGAATTCTCTACACATGATCGGAGTATGTCCGATCGGAGCATTTAGGATACTCCGACGGAAACAGTCCGATGGAGACCACACACAGTCGGAATATCTGACCGTGTGTACAAGGGCTTAGACTTGTGGCTGCAAGTAGATTTAGAGATTTTAATTTTTGCTAAACTTCCACTTTAACCACTTGCCATCTGGGCCAATTATGATATTTTTCACAGACATGTTGAAAATCAGCATTTTCTTTGCTAGAAAATTACTTAGAACCCCAAACATTATATATTTTCTGAAAATGGAGGCACTGCAGAAGATTATGTTGTGCCGAATAAAAAGATACCAAACTTGTCAAGATTTAAAATTTTGTACACCTGTGAAATGGCGACAAACTACAGTACCTAAAATTGGCCATAGGCAATGCTTTAAAAACAGGTTACCAGTTTAGAGTTAAGCATTAATTTCTTTTTTTTATTACACTTTTTTTTTTCATTCAGCTCTAATGCTATTACCTGTATCTCCTCTGTGGGCAACCGACCCAACCACTAACAGCTGTCCTGGGTTCCCTGGTGGAACAGATTTAGAGCCGCTCAGATCACTTTTACAAGAAAGCCGATCTCCGGCCATGACCCCGGTGTAACCGCTTCTCGTCCAGAACCTTTACACATACACTGGACAGGAAGCGGTTAATCTAGTTAAAGATAAGAAGGCAAAGCCGATGCGTTTTGGGGACTTACAACTCTGTCTTCATCAGGGTTAAGAGACAAGAAAACATGGGACTAAATAAATAGGTAGATCTAAAGAGATCAAATGCAAGACAACATACATAGTCAGGTCTATAGATTGGTATTGAGATATAAATTTATATGGTCTTATTTCTGATGAAGGGGGTGTTGTGAACCCCAAAACACATTGGTTTTGCCTACAGATCTTTTACCAGGATTAATAAACTTAAAATCCTTCATGCTCTTTTTGGACTACTCTAGGGATCTATAGGAATTGGTGGTATAGGGAGTGCTGCCTCTTAGATCTAGTGATCATACTTGATTATACTTATCCTTGGGTTCAGTGCTGCACCAACTTTTCTGTGAAACCAGCCTGTGACTGAATAGTGATAGGAGAAGCAACATACAGTTTATCTCATCACTCTGCTCCATCTTGCTATCAGCATGCTCCTTGTTAGCACATGAGTACTGCAGCACAACTGACTAGCTCCTTGTGCTGCCCCTTTCTTTTAGAGGCTGATATTAGAACACATTCTTGTACTTGAATAATTAATAATGCATTAATAAATACAGAGATTAATTATATGTGTCTGTGGATCAGCTTTAAATATAATATGTCATTAAAGCTACTCTGTTGCTAGAAAAAGACATCCTGCTAAAGAAGAGTTATAAAACATACTAGTCCAGTGGGAAGAGACTTGGATCTTCACTCTGCTGCCAAGCCATGCCACCTGATGAATCCTTCATCATCGGACATACTGGGAGTGTCCGGTGCCTGGTCCCCTGTGGTTCCACTCACTAGCTGCTAAGCCACAACTGTGTCCCTATAGAGCTGTAATGACGTAGTAGCTGTACTACAGCGGACAGTGGGGGGCCAGGCATTGGACACTTCTGAAGGTGTGTTGGATGCTGAAGATTCTTCAACCATCATAGCTCTGCAAGAGAACAAAGATGAAAGTCACAGTTAAGTACTATAAAAATGTTCTTTTTTTCTTGCAACAGAGTTGGCTTAAAGCTGATATAAAAGACTTAACCTAATGCAGTTCTGCAATAATTAATACATTGTTAAATGTATTTTGAAATGCAAGCAGTTTAGGAACCTGGTATCAGCCTCTTGCAGTCCCTATACCTATATAGCAGGGCTTGTGTGTTAAGGGAAGAAGCAACTCAAAGAGTCAATGTATTTACGTTCTGACAAAAAGCATGTTGATAGGGAAAAAAAAGCAGAGTGACAGAAAGATTAGCTCATCAGTTGTGCTGCTTCTCCTTTCATTGTGCAGTCACAGGCTGAGTTGGGTCCAGGACAACCTGGACTCTAAAGAAGTGGGTCAAATGGTGCTGGCCATCACACTGAGGACATCTAGTGGCAGAATAAAAGTACTGTGAGGGAACACTCTGGATTGAAGGTGAGTTCAGCATGTGCCATAACAATCATAATTCAGAATGTCCCATAACAACCATAATTCAGCATGTACCATAACAACCAATGATGGTATGTGGCCTGGCTGCCTGAATCCTAGCAAACATTTATGCTGTGCAGCCCAGCCACCAATGTCCTAGCATGTAGTGATACTGTGCAGCCCAGCCGCTAGCATCTTAGCAACCAATGGCACTGTATTGTTCGACTGCCAGTACCAGAGCAACCAGGGACTCTGTGTGGCTTGGCCACCCCACCAGCACCCTAACAATCAGTGAAGTTGTTCAGTCCAGCCACCAGTGTCCTAGTAACTAGTGATGGGGAGGAAAAAGCAGCAACAATGCCTGCCTCAGGCATCAACTGCTCCTGGCACAAACCTGCTCATAAGTATATATAAAATATTTGAAAACACAGAACAACAGTGCGTATTTTAAAAGTAGTACAAGCACTATTTTTTTCCCAGTCTGGTGCATTTTGTAGCCCATTCAGATAAATGGGCTGTCAAAACGCATAACACGGGAATGTGCAGGAGTGCATGGTGAGATTCCATCCCGTACGATTCAGTGTGAACCAGCCCTGAAGCATTTGGTCCTTTCATTTGATATCACATTGTATGATTATTTACTTTCACATGGTGAACTTGAAAAGTTCCTATTTGTAGTACATGTTCCAAGTTCCCCCATGTGCTGCGAATTCTCAGTACATCTGTTGCTGCATTTCGCTGTTAGCATTGTTTATCATGATCACAGGTTCTCTTTACACTATGCAGTTATTTTTGTATATGCAAGGTTTGGGTTTATTACTAGTGTGTTTGTGATTGCAATGTGCCATCTGCTCTTGCTTCTTACTGAGATTAAAGATGTCTGAGCTGAGAGCTAGCATGCTTATAGCTTTTAATTATGACGCTGGGATTTTGAGCTACAGCATAACAAAGAAAGCATACTTGTGTCATGTACACACAGATTATATGGAGGGATAAGTCTGTATGCGGGATAACCTTTGATGGAAATTAGTTAGTATATCCAAAGGTCAAGTGATTTTAAGAATTCTACATTTCATTTAGAACCAGCATGAATCTAGCATTAATGATATAGCACACTTCTTTGTCTTCCCCAATTGATTGCTTGATTTCGGAGCTGATAGCCCATATAATTACAGCATAGGCAAAGAAAACAATATTAAAGTGTGACTCTATTATGGGGAAGATCCATCGCATTTTACTTGTGTTCTGTGGTCCAGTTAGGCAAACCTTGCTTACTTCCTGTCCCAGGAACAATGTTCTCACCAGAACAGAATGGAAGAATTTTTTTTTCCAATGGTGTGACGGACAACAACTAGGACCTGCAGATGTTTTAGCCATTTCTTACTCTATTAAAAAAGTGCTGCGTGTTTTCTCTATGTCTGATGTCATAGGGGCGACTGCTGCTAGTGACAAATCAGCAACAGCAGGATCGTCAAAGAGGCTGCCTGTCTGTCGCTATAGAATCACTCCCCCTGTAGCCATAAGCAACAAAATGTCACTCCATTGCTGGCCGAATCACAGTCCCAAGCGATAGGATCGACATCTCACCATCTCAGCTAGCAAGGGAGAGATTCAAGAGAAGACACCCTCAAAAAAAAAAAAAGTTTGGCTGCAGTTTTACTTAAAAGTAAAATTAGCTTCTAAAGCCAAGGTACTTCCAAGTTGGCACTTGAAGATGCTCCCACATTCTACCATTATCGAAAGAGGAAAACTTAGGGGCTTGTACAGGTGCCCATTTAGCATGTGATGACAGGCATGGTACAAGAGATGGTCAGAGACTACAGATCGGATTCAAGAGATGGTCAGAGACTGCAGATATGGTACAGGAGATGGTCAGAGACTGCAGATACGTACAGTAGATGGTGAGAGAACACGGGCGTGGTACTGGAGATGGAGATGGTCAGAGACTATGGACATAATTCAAAAGATGTTTCGAAACTTCAGACATGGTACAGAAGGTGGTCAGAGACTGCAGACATGGTACAAAAGATTATCAGAGATATAAGAAATGGACAGAAACTGCAGACATGGTACAAGGGATGGTCAGAGACTACAGCCATGGTACAAGAGATGGTCAGGGACTGCAGACATTCTATAGGAGTTGTTGGCGACTGAGGACATGCTACAGGAAATAGTCATTGATTGGAGACATGTTACATGATACTGTTAAAAATCACTGCTATAACAAGACAATAGGGAAACACAAACCAGTATCTGCAGGGGGCCCGAGGACAACACAAAATGTGCCAAAGGGCCCCAAGTTGGGCACCAGTGTACTAATATTTGCTTTTGGTATGTATATTTTTTGATGCAAATACCTTTTATAAACATTAGGACTATTAGCACTATTAGGAATTCTGCAGGATCAAACCTGTAGAACTTGAACCTCATCTCCCACTTTGAAGAATATTACATGCTAATAGAAAACTAGTTAGGTTTGTAGATCATGATACCAAGTAAATATTTTGTATAACCCTTTCATGCCTAAGCCTATTTCTGACATTTGTTGCTTACAAGTTAAAATCCATATTTTTTGCTAGAAAGTTACTTAGAACCCCTAAATATTATATATATATATATATTTTTAGCAGAGAATCTAGAGAATAAAATAGCGATCGTTGCAATATTTTATGTCACATTGTATTTGCTCAGCGGTCTTTCTAACACTTTTTTTTTGGAAAAAAAAATACTTTTGTGAAAAAATACTAAACAGTAAAGTCAGCCTAATTTTTTTGTATACCGCGAAAGATGATATTAAATAGATACCTAACATGTCATGCTTTGAAATTGCGCACACATTCGTGGAATGACGACAAATTACGGTACCTGAAAATCTCCATAGGCGGTGTTTTAAAAATAAATATAGTACCTGACCGCGAGATTGTGTTTCCGATCACGCTGGTTCTCGGCGACAGGGCACTGTACATCTCGCGCTGGCTGCAATAGGAAAATGTCACATTTTCCTATTGCAGCGAGCGCAAGACAGAGCCAGCATGACTTCCTCTCAAGGAGCATACCAGGCCCTTAGGTCTGGTATGGATTTTAAGGGGAACTCCATACGCGGAAAAAACGGCATGGGGGTCCCCCCAAAATCCATACCAGACCCCTATCCGAGCACGCAGCCCAGCCGGTCAGGTAAGGGGGTGGGGACGAGCGAGCGCCCCCCCTCCTGAACCGTACCAGGCCGCATGCCCTCAACATGGGGGGTGGATGCTTTGGGAAAGGGGGGCTCCCTGCGGACCACCCCACCCCAAAGCACCTTTTCCCCATGTTGATGAGGACAAGGGCCTCTTCCCGAAAACCCTGGCCATTGGTTGTCGGGGTCTGCGGGTGGGGGACTTATCTAAATCCGGGAGCCCCCTTTAATAAGGGGGCTCCCAGATCCTGGCCCCCCCACCCTATGTGAATGAGTATGGGGTACATCGTACCCCTACCCATTCACATGGGGAAAAAAGTGTCAATAAAAAAACACACACTAAATGTTAAATGTGAAAATCAGAGGTGTTCTGTCACATTAACAACCATGTGAGGTCAGCAGGTTTGCTGCTGCTTTTAAAATCTAACCAGTCCCTCGGATTTACAAATACTGTATTTAAGCATATAAGCTCCGTTTTATGTTGGAAAATAACTGTGAAATCTAAAACTCCCGTGGGTGTAACAAGATGTCCACTTGCCCCCTTCTCACTCTATCATTATTGTGCAGGAGTGTGGGGTGTAGCAAGATGGCGGCGACGAAACATCACTTCCTGACGAGACAGCGGCCGTCGGGTGTACCAAGATGGCCGCCGCTCTGGAGCTAGGCTGAAGCGATCGAAGCCACCAGATCAGCGGAACCCTCCGTGGATCGCGTGGTGTGCGATCCGAACAGGGTGACCCGTTTGGTTCACGGATCGGTGACAATCCGTTGCACCCCTAGTAATAGGTGGTGACAGGTACTCTTTATGGAGGGATCGGGAGTCTAAAATCCCTCCTTTGCACTTCAAAATATTCAGATTGCCAAAAACTGCGATTCTGAATACTCCGGTTTTTTTTTTAAACCGGCGCCATTGGCAGCCATGTAAACCGGAAGTAACGTTGTGACGTCGCTTCCATGTTTACACAAAGGAGACTGTAAGGAAGCCCGAAAGGCTTCCTTCCAGTCTCGCTCTAGCAGGCAGAAGTGCCGGATCGTGGCTCTGGTCTCTGGGTGGGACAGGAGGCCCGGGGAGAGCGGCAGAAGGCGGCGGGATGGTGGACGTCCCATTTCGTTCCTCCGGGATAGCAGCCAAGTGGCTTTTAGCCACATCGGTTGTTATCCCTGAAGAGCCGATCGCCTGCTCTAAAAAACGGTACTGGGGTGATGCCTGCAGCTGCATGGATCATCCCGGTATAACCCCTTAAAGCTGATATAATCCCTTATGTGCATATGGTTGGCGGGAAGGGGATAATTAATCACCTTTCAAAAACTTGCGGATCCAGATAAAAATATGGATGTTAATATAGTAAAAGAAAATATAAATATGGATGATAAAAAAGAGGATGTATACGTCCCAATGAAATTCAAAGAATTCAGTGCCCTAGGAGCTCTCGAACCCAGGATGCTCAATATGTCAGAATTCCCCTTTAAATTCATGATTAATATAATATTAAGCTGTGAGTTGGGCAATCACAATTTCCTGAAATGTTTTAATCTTTTGCATTTTAATTATTGATATTTTAGTAAATTTGAAGTCTTTTTTCTCATATGCCTGGCAGCAACCTATATACAGTATACTTTATTTATAGGAAGTGGTTGATTTATTGCTATAATTTTATGTCTCGCCCTGTTTTAATTAACTATTGCTTCTTCATTACTGGTATCGCACAGCAGGGACATAAATCATATAATTTTTTTTTAATTTTCATTATGTCTAATGAATTAACTTATTCACATAAATTTGGGTAATATGGCAGCACTCCATTAAAATAATAGGAAATTAAAGTCTAATCGTTCTGTCTACACATATGGGCTACAGAAAGGTATTAAAAGGATAAATTGCTTGGGCTTATAGGTTTTCTCAGGGAAGTGTTTTTCTGCACACGCCTAACATTCTGTATATCAATACAGGTAACACTTTAAAGCACGTAAGTTTATTCTGAACATATAACCTGTGCTAATTACAGGATTTACATGTTTAGGTTAAATTATTAGTAAACCTGATCATTCATCTAAAATTTTAAATGTAAATGTAATTAATAATGACATTTTAAATCTATTTAAAACTGCAGGTTTTGCTAAAATAATAACTGGTGATCCTGCCATGAAGGTCCTTGTTTGGGCACTACCTGTTATAGGCCAACAAGGCTTCGTTCGTCCCCCTCTGCCAATTATTCCTCTGTGTTTTCACAGTGGCTTCTCATGGTGAATACAAGCCAATGCGCCGACACACATTTTTAATGTATAGCCCACTGTTGCCACTATTAAGAAACCCGCCTTGAGACATGCCATGCAGTCTTCCTTTGAATTAGCAGCAAAGAGGTTGCAGGAGATCAGTATTACTGAAAAGGCAAATAGAAAATATTATAAAAAAAAAAGATGTCAAGTCTTTATGATAAATAAATGTTACTTTAGTAAACGAAATGTCATTATGTTAGGGTTTATGTTTACTTTAACCACTTAAGGACCGCCTCACGCCGATATACGTCGGCAGAATGGCACGGCTGGGCAACATACATGTACGTGCTTGTGCCCAGCCGTGCCATTCTGCCGACGTATATCGGCGTGAGGCGCTCCTTAAGTGGGTCGCGCGCCCGGTCCTGAGCTCCGTGGCCGCAGGTGTCCCGCGATCCATTCACAGAGCTGAAGAACGGGGAGAGGTAGGTGTAAACAAACCTCTCCCCATTACCTGTCATAGGGAATGACGATCAGTGATGTCACGCGCCAAGCCACACCCCCCTACAGTAAGAAACACATATTAGGTCACACTTAACCCCTTCACCGCCCCCTAGTGTTAACCCCTTTACTGCCAGTGACATTTTTACAGTAATCAATGCATTTTTAATTGCAACGATCGCTGTATTAATGCCAATGGTCCCAAAAATGTGTCAAAATTGCCCGACGTGTCCGCCATAATGTCGCAGTCACAATAAAAATCGCTGATCGCCGCCATTACTAGTAAAAAAAAAATATTAATAAAAATGCCATAAAACTATCCCCTATATTGTAGACGCTATAACTTTTGCGCAAACCAATCAATAAACGCTTATTGTGATTTTTTTTACTAAAAATATGTAGAAAAATACGTATCGACAGAAACTGTTTTTTTTTATATATTTTTGGGGGATATTTATTAAAGCAAAATGTAAAAAATAATGCATTTTTTTTCAAAATTGTCGCTATATTTCTGTTTATAACGCAAAAAAATAAAAACCACACAGGTGATCAAATACCACCAAAAGAAAGCTCTATTTGTGGGAAAAAAGGACGTCAAATTTGTTAGGGAGCCACGTCGCACAACTGCGCAATTGTCAGTTAAAGCGACGCAGTGCCGAATCGCAAAAAGGGGCCTGGTCCTTTAGCTGCAAAATGGTCCGGGGCTTAAGTGGTTAAATATAAACCTTTATCCCAAGGGACACATGGTATACCCTGTGAGCACATACTAGCCTAAAAAGGAACAATGATAATAGTTCCCATTTACAAAATTATTTTGCCATTCTGTGATCAGTTAGCTCAGAAAAGGTTTCCCCTTATTTGTGTGTGTGTGTGTGTGTGTATATATATATATATATATATATATATATATATATATTCGCATGCACTTGTTTTTCACCTTCAAGGAGACCTTTCACGCTTCCTTCTAATCTTAAGTGTAGAACAGTTTGTATGTGTCACATGTACTCAAGAAAAATGTTCCACTTTAAGTATTTATTTGACACCTCCACACAGTGATGTATAAGATGAGTTCTCATTCCTGGCAATTGATATTGGTTTTCCCCATGTTGGAAGATCAGATTAGAGAATAAAGAGCCAATCGAAAGCTAGGTGCTTATCAGTCAGCCACAAATAATTTGAGAGCCCTAGCAGGCCTCGTTCACACCTTCTGAAGACATGGCTAGATTACTGACTTCAAGGTTCTGTTCCAGATAGAAATACTGGGGTTACCAAACAATCAAAAGTTTTCTGTAGCTGATGAATCCTAAACTTGTATTGAATAAATCTGTTTGAGGCTGGGTTCACATTGCAGCGATGTGGGAACACTGCGAATCCGCTGCGGGTTCCCGTATCGTATGCCTCCCGGCGGCAGTTCACACTGCCCTATTCGAACTGCTGGGATTGTCAGTGAAACGTTAATGACACCCCCAGATCAGTTTGCATATCATAGTGCGATCTGAAAACTCGGACTGGAATCGGATCACATGGTGTGAACACCCATGCGATCCGATTCTGCTGCGGACCGAAAAAAAGGGTCCTGTGCAAGTTTCGGCCGGATGCGATGCAAATTCAGCCATACTATCTGTATGGCTGAACTCGCATCGCACAGAGATTGGATGTGATTTGCACTGCATTGCGGTGCGAATCAAATCCGATTCTCGTCACCGCTGCAATGTGAACCCAGCCTTAAAAAGACACTGGGGTTGATTTACTAAAACTGGAGAGTGCAAAATCTGGTGCAGCTGTGCTTCTAACTTCAGCTTGTTCAATTAAGTTTTGACAAAAAAAACCTGGAAGCTGATTGGTTCCTATGCAGAGCTGCATCCGATTTTGATTTACTGGTTTCAGTAAATCAATCCCATTGTCACACTCCCCTTTGAAAATGACTCTACTGTCTCTACAAGTGGGCCCTCCCAATCCACTGATTGACCTTGCTCCTTTCCAACGCCTAACTCTCTCACAACCGACACCAAAATCTCCACTGCCACTTTGCCCTACACGTAAAAAAAAAAAATAGGGCATGTTATAGGGGAAGTGTTGAACATAGGAAAGGCCCTTTGTGAGAATAATTTTGGACATCTAATTCAATTAGGAGAACAGTTAGGGCACTAATAAGGATGTCTCCTGCCTTTCACCTGCCATTGGAAGCAGTGCCCATGTCTGTGTGAGAGTGGCACAAGGGTCCCAGCACTAACTCAGCACGCATGTACATTGGCCCTTAATTCCCAGAGGGTCATTGTACTGTCCAAACAAATGTTATGTACACTCCTGTGTGCGGTCTCAAGCCCGAACCCCCCCCCCCCCCCCCAGCTATGAACTCACAGCAGAGCCAGAGTAAGGGAATCTACAAGGAACTGCTTGGCATATTTATGTCAATTTAATGACTAGATGAATAGTGTCCCTTTAATACATACTGCTGACTTTTCACCTTCCCGATCACATATCTTCCAGATAATGTACTGTTTATGCTTACAAGGGAGATGGTATAAATCTAGGCAAGGTATTAATGCACAGCTCCAGTCTACTGCCTGAACGACTGTCATCCCATCTTACCTCTGATATACACAGTACGAAGATAGTTTGTCAGCTATTGTCCAATTTAGCAGGAAAGATGATTGACTGGTGTGTCCTGAGCTCTCATGTTTGTACAGCTTCTTCAAGCAAATGGGATGCAGGAAACAAATGGAGACAAATGGCAGATTAACACAACACACATATATATAGGCAAAGAAACAGAGGCATGCACAGGTGAAAACAAGTTGTGTGCTTTGTGGTTACCTCTGTAAAAATCCCCCCTCCACTTAGCAATTGGTGACTATTTTCCTAAATGGGACAAGACTCCCTTCAATCATAGGACAGGGCCTCACTTATACAGTACAGTGGGAAGAAAGGGCCCAAATAGCTGTAAGCACCCCTTACACCCGTGGAGATCCACTACTCAGTATTGGCCTTAGTTGTGGCCCCTGAAATTACCAATGGGTTACACATGATATTATTATATTACAGAAAAATAGCCTACATTTGATGTATGCCGTGCCTTCTTGGACCCCTGGTAAATGCCTACTCTATTTTATTAATATTTTTATTTTAGTTTTTGTCTCTCATTTTGCTCAAAAACTGGAGACACATTACATGGGACTGTGAAACATAACAGTCTTTACCTATCCTGAAGGCAAAACTTTTTTCACTTTGGATAGAGAATAGAAGGGTTTTAACCCCTGTCGGGTCTCACCAGGGAGATTTCCCTTCACTTCCTGTTCCATGACCACAGTGGAACCCCTGGTAGTCAACAGAACTAATGTTTCCCTTGCAATATTTCTCATCTACTGCTGTTCTGTTGATGACTCAAAATTTTTGATTTTTTTTCACTTTTATTTTTGGTAATAATGGTCATTGGGACAAATAAGAGGATAAATCTCCCTAACAGGGACAAGGACAGCAATTAAAATATGATTAGTGTTCTAATGCCTCACCACTCTAAACACAAAATAAAAAAAGTTTAGCTTTCTTGTCGACACTACTATACCTATGTACTCTACATATGTAGCGTTACCACCTCGCCATCATTGTACCAGCCTACTTGATAAAAATGGAACATGCCAGTTAATAGAAAATAAATCATAAGGCTAGTGTTTTTCCAGGAAAGGTAGAAACCTTAGTTGTATAAGGGTGGTGCTTGCTGCAAAAATATATTAGGATGGATCCCTCATTTAAAAAGAAAAGATTGACATGTCTGATAAGTAAATTGATGCCGCTATTCGTCATCACCGAGTGATTTTCTAAGATCTCCCAGCTTGTCAGGGGGGAGCTGTCAGTAATGGAGTGTGTGGATAGCTCCTCTATAAACTCATCTGTGTCTCTACCTCGCTAGTTACATCTGCAGCTGCAAGACAGCCTGTGCTGCACCGTCATGAGCCCGGGTGTAATAAGCATGAAAATTAGGGGAAATTGCGTTATTAAATTGGACATCGATGAAATGAAGCGAAGAAAGGAGAAAAATTCATGGCGAGGATAAAGGATAATATGCTCCAGGAAAAAATGTACAGATAACAAAGATGGATTCATTTAGATTTCAAAGGAAAGATGAAGCAGAAGCTTGGTAGAGGACAAGTGAAAAAAAGTTTCTGGAGTATACCCATCACCTTCAAATTGGCAGTCAAAATAACTCGCCCAGAAAATCCTGCATTAAAAAAATTATCTTCCCTAGTGGATGCTTAAAGTGTTACTAAACCCAGTAATATGAAAATAGTTCATTCCCCCCCTACAGTGCCCACAGCTTATAAATCTTTTTTTTTTGTTACATTAAAATACTGCCACTACGTTCCTTTTTGGATGATCTGTATGGCACAGTTACATGATAAACTGCACAGTTTCTCCATTGCTGAGAGATCAGGAAGGAGGAGATTTCCACTGCAGCCTGTATACACGACCACATATGTGATGTCAATATCATGTGACCTGGCTATCGCTGAGAGCAAGTAAATATTCTCTCCAGCATAAAAGACTCAACAGAGCATGTGCAGGTCGGGTACCCTGCCTGGGTTAGCTAGCCTTCCCCAGATAGGCAGTGCAGGAGGGGGAGGATCTGTGCATAAAGGATAAAACTGCCTTTATACACAATGCAGAGGATTAACCTCTTAAGTTCCACAGTAAGCATAACAAGCATGCTATGCTGCATATACAGACTGATTTTACTGTTGTGGGTTTAGTAACCCTTTAATATGGCTACCGATTGCGCTGTATAATCCAAATGCAGTGTGGTTATCTATAGGTTATCTGCTATCATAAGAACAGATTGGCACTGTAGCAGCTGATTATGTCAGATTTTTGCGACTCAAAGCGGTACAATTGTTTTACATAGAAATGTGGCGTTTTATATTGTAGGCCTGTATCTTTTAATAATAACGCACTTAAATCTGTCCAACAAGAGTCTAGTAGACATCCCGGGTATGATAAAGTTTGAAACACAAATTAATTAATTATAATAGAATAAATAACTATAAAAAATAATAATATAAAAATAATAAAATTCATTTCCCCACGATTCACTATCGCTCAATTCTGCAAGTGTTCTAATTTGCTATCACTGTTTTCTAGCTGGTCTAAAACCACTTTTGATGTAAAGGGACACTTTTTGGTTGCTATGGACAATCTCAAGTTTCCAGGCAGAAAGTACAGTATATATAATATAAAACTGCAGGCAGGGCACCGGACAAAGCATTAGGGACAAAAGGGATGTGAAATGATTTCATACAGTAATGTAATCTGTAAGATTACAGTGTACTGTATGTGTTATGTTTTGTGTACTTTTTGAATTTGCTGCTGGGCCCTGCCCCCAATGTGTCGCAATGCTCTTAGGGGATGGAGCCTGGCACACAGAGGCATCGGGCGGAGTACACAGCCCGCAGACAAAGCGGGGGGGACATCGCAGGGTTCCTGGGGACAAAGTCAGTGACCTGCACCAGGATCCTGCAATGCAATCCTGAGTGTGGCTCGAGTTTACCGCTAATGGTACTCAAACCACCAGGGAGGTAATTATTATGTGAATCTGATGTGATTCTGATGCCTTACAGAAAACACATAGAGGTTGATTTACTAAAGGGAAATAGACTGCGCACTTTGCAAATTGCAGTTGCACACTGCAAGAGCAGTTGCTTCAGAGCTTAGTCAATGATTTAAAGCTTTACTTTGCAAAGAATACCCAATCACAGGTATGCAGGAAAAATGAAAAAAAAATGCATTTTTGCTTGCACATGATTGGATGATGGAAGTCAGCAGAGTCAGCATACTTGTGTCATTTATTAAGCTCTGGAGCAACTGCTCTTGCAGTGTGCAACTGCACTTTGAAAAAGTGCACAGTCTATTTTCCTTTAGTAAATCAACCTCTATGTGTTCTGGAAGACATCAGAATCACATCAGATTCACATAAGTGTGAACCGGGACTAAATCAGACTGATTTGAATCTGTTCTCCCACAATATGGTGAAGTTAAAGTGATTGTAAACAATCACATTGTAATACAACCCATTCATTATAAAATAGAAATGAAAGGCATTTTGTATCGATATAAAGAAGCATTATAAATACCTTTTTCCCCCTTTTTTATAAGTGATCACATTCCCTCTGTTCTCAACTGCATAAGAGCTGGGGGGAGGAGAAGCAGCAGCACACTGAGCTTCCCAGTGAATGGCTGTGCAGGGGGGGGGCACTCCTGCTTAGTTTTTAATAGGAAAGCAGAGGGACTGGCAGGAACACCAGGGGTTTCACATAAAGGAAGCAATACAAGGAGAATATGATACTTTCTCATGCAAGTACATGGTATAGCAGGTACATACCAGAAATATGAAGTGTTAGGGTGACAAACGCTTTAATACATGTATCTGCAAATTTATTGGTTTTGTGGTTTCTACCTTTTGTGAAACTACAAATAACATCCTTTTTACTTTTGATAGATTATTTATACTGCGCAGGTTTGGTAAAGCAGTCACTGAGTATATTTAGATCTATACACCTAGGTAATAGCCTGAAAAAAAAAAAGAGAGACAAAAAGCGTAATGGAAGGAATGATGTCATGGCTCCTCTGTCAAGGCTGAAGGACAGTCTCTGAATGTTTCCCAGAGTTTCACATGGACAGAGTTGGAGGGATAGCCTTGACAAAATGTCCTGTGACAGTTGGCACTTAGCCTAACAAATACAGATTGGACAGCTGTTGGAGTTGCAGATAGAATGGAATTGGCCATTAATCAGCTCTTCCCCGCGTATACTCGTCCTCCCCTTTCTACAGTTACAGCCTCCTCATCTCTATCACTCTGGACAGAAGGAATCCAATTGTTGAGTGGAGTGAGGAAGACACATGTATCGGCTCATTGTCCCCTTGGGTGGCTGCCGCGTCTATTGAAATATGTGTGTGCCATCACTAATGATGAATCATTGAGCGTCACCGGTGTGTTTATGGAGTAAATTGATCTGCATCAAGCGTTCTCACTCTGCATTATGTTTTCTGCCTGGTGTTGCTATTAAAAAGTGTTATTATAGTATAAATGTATTCTTTGAGAAGGCATTTTGGTGTGGTTGCTAGCTATTGAGGTGTTTTAAACATAGGGGTTGGTTTACCAAAACTGGATGGTGCAAAACCTAGCGCAGCTCTGCATACGAACCAATCAGCTTCCAGGATTTTTTTGTCAAAGCTTAATTGAACAAGGTAAAATTAGAAGCTGATTGGCCACCATGCACAGCTGCACAGGATTTTGCAGTCTCCAGTTTTAGTAAAGCAACCGCTTTGAGTTATAATTTACTGAAATAAGCAATTGATGGGACTTGAAAGTGATATTCCATTGGCATGAATGACAACTCAACAGGTTTACGTTAAAGTGGACCTTACAAGAAATTGACCAACCCCCCCCCCCCCCCCCACACCCTCAGGTTAACGGAAAAAAAAATTGTAAGCGAAAATAAAATATACTACCAGAATGCTGGGAAACAATGCATTTTAAGAATGCAGTTCTTTTCTATACAGAATATTTTTACAAGGATCACACTCCAGATTGGACCACCTTTTTGGTAGGGGTGTCCTAAAAGTAGCCATATAAAACTGCAGACAGATGCAGGGTAAAAACTGCAAACACTGCAGTGTAATACCTCACCTCTCAACTGTGAAGAGCGAAATAAGCCAGATATTTACATACACACAGTTGGACCAGTCAGGTAATGAAGTCATAAACCGACACACTATGAATAAGCCCCAAAAGACAATCATTTTTCATAAGGGCATACTAGTCACCCTCATAGAGAATTGGATTTGTAGGTACCACATACTTCATTAAAAAGCCCCATAAAGTCATTGCATGCATAGCATAAGCATCTATATGTATATTTTTCACGCTTTAAAAATGCAGAATACATAGACTTAGGTATACCCAAAAGCAGAGTATCCCGTTGGGATCAGCTTGCTTGTTCAACGCGTTTCACAGGTCAAGGCCTGCTTCTTCAGGAAAAACCAATGGATATCTGTAAATAGACAAGGGCAATGATAACCAATATGTTATGTACACAATCATTTGTCAGCACTACTAAGCAGCAGGCTTAGCATGCATCTACATATATGGTTGTCTGAAAAAAGCCATTGAATTCTACTCTCCACTCCCCCCCCCATACCTAGTGTGTGACTGAACGGTGGCATCTGCTCACCTGATCGCAGCTGAAGAGGACTGTGGTAGCATGTACAGAATTTGCAGGCTCTGTCTGAATGCCAAACCTCCCATTCAGGTTAGATCACATGATTAAAAACTGGTATTCGGTCACATGACTAGGACCAGCTGGGAGGACTAATCCTGTATTTACCCCCTGCAATCAGACTCTACTGTTCTTAGTCCTTGTACACACGGTCAGACATTCCGAAGGAAAATGTCCGATCGGACCGTGTTGTCAGATAATCCGACCGTGTGTGGGCTCCATCGACTGTTTCCGTCGGAATATCAGAACAACAAAGTTTTAGAGCTGGGCTATAAAATTTTCCGACAACATGATCCGATCGGACTTTGTCCGATCATTTGTAGAGAATTCCGATCGGACAAAGTGACACGCATGCTAAGATCAACTTCCTAGACCAAAGCTATTGGCTACAAGCCCAAACGTAGTCCCGTCGTAACGAAATAATGTCATCACGTTCTGAACGATCGGATTTTCCGACAACTTTGTCCGACCGTGTGTATGCAACACCAGTTTCGGACAAAATCCGATGGATTTGGTTGTCGGAATGTCCAACCGTGTGTACAAGGGCTTACACCAGAAGATGTCATTTTAATAAATTAAGCTTACTTTGACAGTGTTGGTGTGTTTTAAAGTATATTTAAACCCTAGAAAAAAGTAATATAATGCAGCTTACCAGTGATGTGGTTCAATTTTTCAAGCTAAGAACATTTTCATTAAATACAGAAAATACCTGTTGATTTTGGCAGGAATGCAGTGCCCTTGTCACTTTCTGTCTGCTGAAAATAACACAAACATCCTTATGTTTCTTGTGTACTACTACTGCTACTTATCCCATCAATCCATCAAGTGTCGGGGATGTTTAAAGTCCAGCCTGGCTGCCCCATAGATACAGTGTATGAATTAGCGTGGCCACGAAGGCTCAAGATGTGTCATTTGCAGGATTGCCAGAAAAAAAGAAAACGAATGTAGCCACCATATTTTAGGATTATTAAACTGCAATACAGTACATTTCTGTTGTTGAGTTTAGATATACTAAAGATAATTATTACGGACTGTATAAGCTACCATGAAAAGGATACATCATTTAAATTAGTTCATGTCAAATTAAAAAATGCTCAGGGGAATGTATGCAATTTAAAATAACATATACCTTTTTTCCTCTGAAGACCTTATTGTGATCAGTGGCAGTAAAAAAAAAAAAAAAAAAGCATACATTATCTAAGAAGATGGGAGATAAAAATATTCACAGCAGACCAATATTCAGCCTCAAATAGCCTTGTACTATTAGAGTAACCTGGAGCGTTACTGACGATTGCCTGTTATAAAACTAGAGAACAACAAATCTATCAGAGAAGATGGAAAACGTCATTGTAACCAACTGAGATTTCTGCTGTGATAAATCTGCCGCTACTCTTGTCTCGATAATACATCAGGATTTGATGAATTAGATGTTTTTCTATTACACATGCCTGCTATGTTACCATATTCGACCCAATCAATGCACATACAAGTTGTTTTAAGCTATTCACCTTTGGGACCCATGTATGCGTCCCTGTCACTGCGGGCTTCAAACATACTTCGGCCTGTCTTGTTTAACCATTTTGCTACAATAACTGCATCTGCAGATTAAGCAGCAGAAGACTCTCAGGTCAGTAAGTTTGGTCATCTATGCTACATCTAAAAACTATGGGTGATCCAGGTTGCTTCTGACCTCCTATATCTTGAGCGGGAGGGGGGTGTTAGAGAAAAGGTGCTTAACTAAGGGATTTATCAGCACCTACATAGCCATTTCACTTACCCCCTCTCATCATGATATGGGCAGTCAATGATGGACCAGTGAATAGAGGAAAAAGTGGGAAGCAGTTGCTATACGTAGTAAAATCATCAGAGAAGGTCTGAAAGCCGAACAAGTAATTTACATTATATGGACACCTTAATAGGAATATGACAAATTTAGGATGGGTCCTTTTGTATGGGTATCCTTTATTATAATCCTCCAAAGTCTTAGCCCTTGTACACACGGTCGGACATTCCGACGGAAAACATCCGATCGGACCGTGTTGTCGGATAATCCGACTGTGTGTGGGCTCCATCGGACTGTTTCCGTCGGAATATCCGACGGACAAAGTTTTAGAGCTCGGCTATAAAACTTTCCGACAACATGATCCGATCGGACTTTGTCTGATTGTGTGTAGAGAATTCCGATCGTACAAAGTGCCACGCATGCTCAGATCAAATTCCTAGACCAAAGCTTTTGGCTACTAGCCTGAACGTAGTCCTGTCGTAACGAAATAACGTCATCACGTTCTGAACGATCGGATTTTCTGACAACTTTGTCCGACTGTGTGTATTGATTGGGTCATTATAATCTGGACAGTTACAATCAGAGGCTGAACGATCATCATTATGTACTGTACATAATAAAGGTAGACCAAAGTTGACATTGAGCCTGATTTAAAAAACTGGAGCAGGGAAACAGGTGCAATCAGATTTCTGATTGGCTGTTCAATTTTTGCTTCAGTTTTTTTTTAAATCAGACTTGTTATTATTGCCTATTCTCTAATCCACCTTCTCCTTTTTTTAAATCTGTTCTTTACTCATATGGAAACTATAGAATGGGAAAATTGGGTTGCCACGGTTTGCGGTAACCAGCAGTTAACATTGCCAGGATTTATAGTGAAGAGCAGATTTTGGCACAGGAAGAAAACTGAGGGGTTGGCGCAGCTTATCTGGTCATATTACCAATGGGTAGCTTAAAGGTTGTGCTGCTCACCGAATCTTATCACGTTTTTTAATCTTGTAATTTACAAACTGTAATTTATCTTCCAAAGATGCCCTTCTCCCTTCCATAACCAGCCAGCCTATCGCTTTTATACAATCTCATTTATAATGTCGCCTGTGTTTATTGAATAGATTACAAGATTTGTGAATGTCTCACTCTGCTAAGATTAACTCCTATAACGTTTGAGAAACTTGCTTTGCTTTTTATTCAGGAGACAGAATCTATTTAAAGGAGCACCTTTGGTTGACTAGAAAGATAAATGGTGGAGATCTCCCGCTGAGCACTATTTGTATCTAAAATTGCTTCATAAAATAACATAATTATCATTTTAAAACCAATGACAACCCTTTTCGTGGGGGAAAATGTACTTTTTTTTTGTCTCTAATTGCCTTTTGCTTGGAGTCTTAGCTTCCATGTATGGCCAATCCACTCCTCAACCAATCACCTAAGCGAAGGTGAGAATTGTAGGGTGTTTAGTACTGTTTACCTTGTGTGTAAGGAAGAGAATTTTGCATTTTTTTTCATCGGTTTTAGAAATTTATGCTTGTTTGTAAATTGAAATTCCAAGGTAATTTTTAATCTAACAAACATGTAATATGTTGCAGTTTACCAGTCCTTAGATGGAGTGATAAAATAGTTTTTTGTTTTTTTCTTGTTACCTGTTGATTCTGCCATTACACTTCTTTTGATACGTGACAATGCCCACCCACTCTACAGTATCTATGTAGAAGCACTGTTGTCACCCTAGGCTGCTCATCTGATTTGGAGTACCAATCCCCCCCCTCCTACTTATCTCTATAACATAGGCAGGCAGAAAGTGTTCTGTAATGTAGCCACCGCATATAGATGAGTAAGCTACAAATATATTGCATTTTTGTTCTTTTGTTGCATTTTTGTTCTTGGGTTTAAATATACTTTAAATTATAAAAGGGACTGCAAAAATTGTGTATATGTATTTTTATTACACTCACTTTTCTTTTGAATATATTATTATTGTTATTATTATTATTATCATTTATTACACTTGTCTGTGTGTGTTTTATATTTACATATATATATATATATATATATATATATATATATGTGTAAGCGCTCAATTTACTGGAGACCAGTGCCATTTTTGACAACCCTATCCAATTACTAGAGATTAGTGACATCACTGAGAATAACACCTATCCATCTAATGGAGACCAGTGACATAACTGATTGTAAAACCCTTTCAGTTTCCTGGAGACTAAATAAATATATATATATATATATATATATATATATATATATATATATATATATATAATTAGCCTATTAATAACTTCAGCAACCAGGTGGCAATCCTACCAGTTTGTGTTAATGGGGATGATGGGATTGCTTGCTAACCAATTTCTGACTGTGTCTTCCTATGCTTTAGCGCTGTAAAATTATTAATGTAACCTAAATACTGCTGCAATGCTGATCCGTTAAGGTTCAGCAGTTTGGCATCGTTGCTGTTTTCTTGCTTTAAACGGCGGCCTTGGACTACTTCCAGACAATTATGTCTTCATTCAGGTACAGCTCAGCTGCTGATGTTTACAGCAATAAAAGGCAAACATTTGTTTTCAAGTCTGTTGCTTTAATAGTAATACAACACTACAGATTCACCATGCCCATTGTAATACAACACGCCATATTTATTCGTTATTCCTATTCTTTATGCCCGTATACAATTACAGCTCCATGGGACATCTGCCTCTTTTGACAAGCCAATAACAATATTTTTCCAGATTTTAATGTGTATTATGGGCTTCAAAAAGAATGTTATCTCACCTGCTCTTAACATTTTTGGATAGATGTATTATAAGACTTCCAATTTTACAAAATGTAGCTAGAGTGGTCAGTTTGAACCTTTTACATGTACAGGCAATACCCGGGTTACAAAAAAAATAGGGTCTGTAGGATTGTTCTTAAGTTGAATTTCTTTGTAAGTGGAAACAGGTACATTTTAAAGGTTTTTTGGATAGCATAGGGAAGAGTTAACACCACTGTAATGTTTGTTTTGCTGTCTGTGCCCCTGGTCAGAAGATTTTACTTCATTTTCTGTCCCCATGACAATTGGATTTTGAAAATGTTGAGTTGTTGTGAAAGCAAGGATTGGTGATAGAGTTTCAGTGGAGACACATTTTTCCTATGATAACTCTTATGCCTTGTACATCAGTCGGAAATTCAGACGGAAAAGGGCTGATCGGATTATATTGTCGGAAAATCCAATCGTGTGTGGGCTCTATCGGACTTTTTCCGTTTAAAATTGTGCCGAAAAAAATTTGAGAGCAGGATCTCAAATTTTCAGATAAAAATTATCCGATTTGACCTTTTCCCGATCGTTTGTAGAGAATTCTGATCGAGCAAATTGTCACGCATGCTCAGATCAAATTAAGAGACCAAAGCTATTGGCTACTAGCCTGAATGTAGTCCCGTCGTAACGAACATCATCACGTTCCGAACGATCGGGTTTTCCGAAAACTTGGGCGACTGTGTGTATGCAAAACCAGTTTCGGACAGAATCCGTTGGAAAAAATATGACGGATTTTGTGGTAGGAATGTCCGACCATGTGTACAGGGCATAACAGGAGTGAATTTCACTTCCTAGGGGTAGATTTCCTCTCACTTCCGGTTGTCTCCCTCCGTTTGTAAGTAGGAGTCATTTGTAAGTCGGATGTTTGTAACTCGGGGACCGCCTGTATTGATTTGCAAAACATGGCAACTACTGGCCCTATTCATGAATGTTCTGTATGTCTAATTGGACTTAAAAATGTTGGTCTGCCTAAAGCTGAACCCCGGACAGATATAAACAAAGTAGTGCAGCTCTGTAATCATTAATACAAGCACGGTACAAAAGGTAAACCGCGCTACTCAAACAATAAAAGAAAGCAACCTATAAGCAGCAACCCTAATCGTAATACTCCGATATCAAACTAAATAGGTGAACAAAATGAGCTGCGCTAAAAACAATGAAACTAGAAAATAATCAAACACCAAAAAACCTAATCAACCTATACCAATAGACGTAAAAACAATATTAAATTGACAGAAAAATGTGATTAGTGAATAGTATACATGAATACTAACGTATCGTCATAAAGTGAATAAAATGTATACTAGACCTAAAATGACATTAATGTGAATATTACAAAGAAAACCCCCACAATAATTAATGTAGATTGACACAAAAAAAGGGTTATAATGTGTGCTAGATTTAAACGAATAGTATTAACTAAAATAATATTCAAAAAACCATAAAAAGTTCATATGTGATGAAAAAAATATTATTTATATAGTCCCAAGATTAATATTGGTTCTTCAAACTTGACATAAAGGTGCAAAAATATCCACAAATGCGTGTATATAAAAACAAAACATTTTTCAAAACAATCCTCCACCAGTGAGAAGAGGGGCCGCTTACCAGAGCTTTAGATCCCAGTGTTAGTGAGATCAGTAAGGCAACAGCACAGAGGTTTCTGGGTGAACCGTCACAGGCATCCCACCATCTCCATCTCCAATATGAAGCCTCCAATCAAGAAACGAAGGTGTCGTAGATTGCTGACACCACGCTGTCTCTATCTCCAATACGAAACCTCCAGTCCGGGAACGAAGGTATCGTGGATCATATAAAAAATCAAAGACACTCGCATAGCGTAAAACCACTTGGTTTAATAAAGTAAAGTTTAAAAGATTTACACTCACATGCGTAAAGAAAAAACGATCATATAAAAACGAGCCGGCCGGACTCGTGTGCCGCCCGCACTTCCTGGTTGGGCGTAGAACGCGGAGACGTCAGAACGCCTATCTCCCTACGCGCGTTTCGTCACGAACGGACGTGTTCACGGGATGCGGGACGGCGTTCTGACGCACCGCCTATATACAAATTCTTAAACGGACAGCCTCGGTCTGAGCTCCATGCTGTCCTCTCAATCCACCATGTTGGGTGAGGGAAAGAGGACTGGAATGCCCATATTAACCCCCAGTCCACCATTTTACATAAGAAAAAAAGGGGTAAAGATTTTTGCCCTACCATTACGCAGAGGCAAACCCATAATAATAACCCTCTCGATTCTTTTAGGAACCATAAATTAAAAATACAAAATTGTTATAGAAGTACATAAAAAGAAATTAAAAAAATTTCTTTCAAATACCAATTGAAAAATATATTTATCAAAAGGTATCCAATAAAATAATAAAACAATATTAAACACAAACAAAACAATCCAAACGGATAAACAAGACAGCTTCTGTAGTAAAGATATATACTGTCTCGTATGTCCAGATACTAATACGTTCTTAATTGAAAGAATTATATACCAGTGGAAATTGGAAACTTTTTATGGTAGTAAAACCACTGATATGGCATGTCAAAAAATGATAAGGGCAAAAAACCTCATTGGGGACTCATGGAACTCACACCAAGTTTACAGTTGAAAAAGCAACGACTACCACAGGAAGCTTAAGCTATGTAAATTATTCCAACCAATCATATACTATTCAAGAATTGTCAATAAACGCATTTACGTCTACTTCAATATTAAGACCATGAGGAACGTAACTTTTTAATCTGTGTATCCACATCATTTCAAGCTTGGAAATGCTTCTTACCAAATGGGTTCCCCTCCAATGGGGGTTGAACTTGTCAATTCCCATAAATATTGTGTTGGTAGGGTCTCTATTGTGTGCCAGCAGGTAGTGTTTGGAGACCGAATGCTGGGTATATCCTCTACGAATATTCCCAATATGCTCGTTCAAACGTACATGTAAAGCACGTTTGGTCCGCCCTACATACTGGAGGCCACAAGGGCACTCCAGCATGTAGACCACTGCCTCTGAACAGCAGGTAATAAAGGGTTCTATGGTATAAGACCTAGATGTGACCGTAGATCTAAAGGTAGTACTTCTCCTAGACCGACAGCCATTTAAGCTACATACCGTGCACTTCCTGCATTGATAGTACCCAGTAAGGTTCGAGAAAAAATGCGGACGATTCATGGGTGGGTCCAAAACGTTAGGGGCCACCCTATCCCTCAAAGATGTTACGCCTCTATAAACTACTTGGGGTCTGTCAGGCAAAATGGTTCCCAATACCGAGTCGTTCCTAAGTACATGCCAATGTTTTTTAAGTATATGTTTGATCCTAGTGTGTTGGCAGGAATAATTGGTGATGAAGGGGTAACGAAAATTGTTTTGACGGTCTCCTTCTCGTTCCTTTAGTAAATCGGATCTTTCTACTTGACTAATCTCATCTATCAGACGTGTCAAGGGTTCAGGTGGATAACCTTTATCAATGAACCTCTGAGTGAGAACGCGGGCCTGTTGTATAAAAACATCCTGTTCTGTACAGTTACGTCTCAATCTTTTTTTTAAATAATATTTAACTCAATCTTAAGAGCTGACTTCTAGGTACTGATTTGAGCCAAGATGGATGATGGCAACTAGTAGTAGGTATAAAGGAGTTCCTATCGGTGGTTTTAAAGAAAGTTGATGTAATAAAACGTTCTCCTTTAATAGTGATAGTAAGATCTAAAAAATTTATTTTGGTAAGACTGGCTTCATAAGTGAGGTGTATACCCCTGGTGTTGGCGTTAAGCTCACTCATAAACAAGGAGAGATCCGATTCATTAATACAAGGGTTCTTCAAAAAGTTTCCTCACTTTTTTTAACTCTATTATATATTTAAACTTTATTTATATATAATATATTATATATTTAAACTTTTTGAAGACCTCTCGTACAAAAGTAAATGCATTCTCTTCGTTTCAGGCAGTCTAAGTCCGTGAATTTGACTCAGTATCAGTTTAAGTGCTGGATTTAGAAGGGGGCAAGAGGAGAAATTTCCCCGGGCCCCCTTACCAGAGGGGCTCCAGACTTAAACTTATTTTCCTCAAGACTTGAGTAATGTGTCTGTTGAGGAAATTGTCCAGTTTGCAGCCTTTATCAAGCTCCAGTCATGTCTCACTCTACAGACATACCCCACTTTTAAGTGCACAATGGGGTTTATTTACTAAAGCTGAAAAGTGTGAAAGCAGGCCCACTTCTGCATAGAAACCAATGAGCTTCCAGGTTTTATTACCAACGTTTAATTGAACAAGCTGGAGTTAGAAGCTCACTGGTTTCTATGCAGAAGTGAGCCTGATTTTGCATTTTCCAGCTTTAGTAAATAAACCCCATTGTGAACTTAAAAGGGGGTATGCCTGTATCTCAGTGGTCGGTTTTATTACATAATGAAGAGCTTGCTGATACCTTTCGAGGTGTTAATGTAGATCTTAGAATATATTTGAGCATGATGGTCACTAGTTGTTCCAGAGAAAGGTCATTCAGCAAATTGGCACTAATCAAAAACAACTCGAGAACCACGAAGACCAGTGAAAGAGCTCTGTGCATACGGGCTGTTGAGAGCAGTGTCCTCAAGATGATACAGTTTGATGAGTTAAAGATTTTGCAGATTCTAATGCAGGAAGAAAGACTTCCCAATTCCAATTACCTGTGTAATGTGTTTTCTTACAGTCAATAAAATTGAGAAAAAAAATCAGACAAGTGTCTTCTTCGTAACCTAATTTATATTGCAGTTTATCATTCATTTCAGTTCACTTTTTTATATGCAATATCATTTAGTTTAGTTTCTATGTTGAGGGGCCCCCAAACTTGAAGTGCCCTGGCCCCCCAAGGTCTAAATCTGGCTCTGATCTGCCTCCTGTAGTTTAATGTACAGTTTGTACATAAGAGCTTGGGAAAGGGAGGCCATCAAAGAGCATGCAGGAGAGACCAGAGTGACAGAAAGATGAGCTCATCGCTGTGCTGCTTCTCCTTTCACTGTCCAGTCACAGCTTAAAAAATGGGGAGGAGACCTTTAAAGTAATACTAAAGTAAACTGCTGCATAGAAAGATGAAGAATCTTTCCCCTGCCTGCCAGGGATTTGCTGTGTGGCAGAGCTGTGTACTTCCCAGGAGTGGATAGGGAGCAAGAAATATGAATTCTTTGGCAGGCAGATAAAAAAAGAAAATTCTCATTTATATATTTCATGTGTACTTTTACTGGGTAAGTTATTGCTCAGAGTTCCGCATTGAAACATGTTGGTAAGCTTTAGGGACGGCTGGTTAGGGGTGTTATAATCTGAATTGATTTACTTGTCTTATGGAATAAGCAGAACAGTACTTTGGTTCTGGTTCACATGACCTAAAGCTAGAGGTTCCATGTAGTGGGGTAATGACATCAGTAAAAATTAATGAGCACTATGCTGATATTGGCAGTCACAGTATCACCTGACCTAATGCCATATTTAGATCATGCATCCTCCAACCAGATATGCTTCACCTCTTCATTCATCCTCCCTAAGTCCCTCCAAACTATTAAAGATGAACCAGGACTCTTGAGTTTAGGAACACTACAAAATGACTCAGGCAACACAGGCTGCTCAAAGACTCTAATTTTTATCCTGGTGTTCAAAAAGTTCCCTCACTTTTTTAAACTCTATTATACTCTATTTTTAACTAAAGTGCGGAAACTTTTAAATATATAAAAGTGATATATATATATATATATATATATCACTAAATCCGTCTTTATTTTATGAATAACCCTGCAGGTTATGAAGAACCTGCTGTATCTGTCTGACATTATCACTTAAATTAAATCTAGAGTAAGCCTGAAGACCGAGAACTCAGCAATCAGAGGTGTTTGATCGCTCAGTTCTCACCAATGCTGCATCTAAACCCATACTTTAATTGGCCTGTTCACACCTGAATGTTGTTTCACCTGTCATATGAAGCTCAAAAAAGTACAAAAGCTTCTTTGGGGCAGAATCGTCTGGTTTTGGCCCTATTGACTTTTCTTGGAGTTTATGAAAAACACGTTTAAGTGTATTTTCAGTCTTTTCTCCTTAGTGTATGGTGCCAAAGATACATGATTCTGCTTCTGTACTACAACAAAACGTGTGTATAAACATGCAAAAAAGTGGCTAAAATTGCCTGGCTATGTTCGCGCCAAGTGTGAATTGGAGAAGTTTAGACAGTTTAGACAGTTTTTGCCCAAACTAGTATCTCCATTGAAGTGATCACTAGGACAAATAGAGAGGTTGAATCTACCTATTGGGTAAACAGATAGCAATAAAACATTTTAAAAAAAAACTGACAATGGGGGGTTTGATCCTTCCCCATTTAATCAAAAAAAATGTAATAGAGCATTGCAAGACAGTAAATTTTCATTAGTACAGTTCATGAAATAAATATTGATTGGTTTCTGTGGTTTACTAGACATCACTGGCAAAGCCTAAATTGTGAACCTCCTGGGTACTATAGACATTGCTAGAACATCAAGATCATGTTGGATTTAGAGACTGCTCAGGTTAGAAATATCCTTCTCCCATTCCTTACAGCTCCACAGTAGGGATTATCTTCGAGTTTGAGTCGAACATAAGTTCTTCTCGAACATCAGGTGTTCGCCCATTCGCCGAACAGCAAGTTTTGTGGAGCATTCACAGCTAATTTAAGTGCCCCATAATGCACTGCAAGACCGCAGTGCATTGCTGTATGATGATTGACCAAAGCATACACCTGACCTGCATGCTTTGGCCAATCACAGCATGCTCCTCAGAGAGAGCCATAATCCACACTATATAAAGCTGCTTGCACAGCGCCCATATAGTGTGTTATAGTGGACAGAGATAGAGAGATTGAGCTAGATTAGGCGGGCAGGTTAGTTAGTGGCAGTGTATTTAATTCAGTATTTAAGTGCATTCAGCGTAGTCTATATATACAGTGCATTTAGCTGTGTACAGTTTCTATTACAGTGCAGGCAGTGTACACAGTATATTGTACAGTGTGTACAATTGCAAATACACTTCAGGAGGTGTACACAGTAATTAATACAGTGTAGTGCGGTGTTAAAAAAAAAATATCCATCACGTCCAGAAGGTCTCCAAGGAGAGGCAGAGGCTCACAGGCCACTAAAAGAGTGCAAACAGTTTCTGAAATAATATTTAACAGCCGGGACCTTTCCTGTACCCAACAAGAGTAACTGTGAAGGGTTTACAGTGTTCTGGCACCACCAACACTGAGGCCTCATTCACACAAGGCGGATCCGCTCAGCAGAGTCCACCAGCTCAGCAGGAGATCTCTCCGTTGATCTCCGCTGAGCCGGAGGATGACAGGTCCATCTCTTCTCACTGAGCGTGGAGGGGACTGTCAGAGCACTGCCAATTCCTATGGAGGGATCAGACGAAAATGGACAGCATGCCCGTTTTCATCAGATCTCATCTGATCCGATACGCCAGGACAGTCTGATTTTAGCGGATCGGAACAGATGTAGGCGGACCCGATGCTCCGTAGACCTGCATGGAACGTCCGTTCAGGACAGGCGGACCTGAACGGTCCGTCTGTGTGAAAGGGGCCCTAAGGCCCAATGTGTCTGTCCCTGTTTAACAGGGGCATGTAATTACAATTTTTTAAATAATATTTAACAGCAGGGACTGTTCCTGTGCCCAACGAGAGTAACTGTGAGGGGTTACCGGTGTTCTGCCACCACCAACACCTAAGGCCCAATTTTTCAGCAGAGTATATAGTGCAGTCCGTATAGTATATATACTACAGTTCAGAGTATATAGTGCACTCAGTGTAGTATATATAATACAGTGCAGGGTGTATAGTGCAGTGTACAATATATAATATAGTGTGTTGAAGTGGTTAAGGGGAGCCCTATGACAGAATAAAGAAAAAAATGGCTTGGCTTCCCCCCGCCCTTTGGATCTGATATGAATTTTGGGGGGGGGGCACGCCATTTAAAAAAATTTTTTGGCTTGGCGTTCACCTTAATATCCAAACCAGACCCAAGGGGCCTGGTATGGACTGGGGGGAGGAGTCAAACAAGCAGTTTTTTTAATGATTTTTTTTATGTATGTTGCCAGGATTTAGCAATACGTTACAGCCGTGAGCAATTTTAAATGACATTTTTTCCCTTAGAAATTTCATTCTGCTGTGGTACTTTTCTAAACATGGGAAAAATGCGCTACTTTATAGGCAGACTAAGGAGGCCCCCCAGGCATGATATTTAAAGGAATATTAAATTTTCATTGTTTCACTTTAAGCATTATTAAAATCACTGCTCTGTTTTAAAGACTTTAACGGTGTTCGCATGTTTGCAAATTTTTTGTCTGTTCACAAGTTCTGGTGCGAACCAAACCGGGGGGGGGGGGGGGGGGGGGTGTTCGGCTCATCCCTGCTCCCCAGTATGAAAATGGGATGCTCAGGTGCCGAGAGCATAGGTCTTTATACCTAACGTTGGATTGATTCAGCCACCTTGTGATCACCGTAGACAGTTTTAGGGCCTGTGTTCATTGTCAGGTGGATTTCATCTGCAGTTGACCTCCTTTTGACTTGCAGTTGACCTGCCTTAAGTCAGTTTTGCATGCCCATCCAAATAGACACACAATATTACCAAAAGTATTGGGATGCCTGCCTTTACACACACATGAACTTTAATGATATTCCAGTCTTAGTCCGTAGGGTTCAATATTGAGTCGGCCCACCCTTTGCAGCTATAACAGCTTCAACTCTTCTGGGAAGGTTGTGCACAAGGTTTAGGAGTGTGTCTATGGGAATGTTTGACCATTTTTCCAGAAGTGTATTTGTGAGGTCAGGCACTGATGAGGATGAGAAGGCCTGGCTTGCAGTCTCCGCTCTAATTTATTCCAAAGGTGTTCTTTGGGACACCTTTGTCAGGAATCTGTGCAGGCCAGTCAAGTTCCTCCACCCCAAATTCGCTCATCCATGTCTTTATCGACCTTGCTTTGTTTACTGGTCCAAGTCATTTGGTGGAGGGGGGACTAGGGTGTGGAGTTGTTTTTCAGGGGTTGGGCTTGGCCCCTTAGTTCCAGTGAAGGGAATTCTTAAGGCATCAGCATACCAAGACATTTTGGACAATCTAATGCTCCCAACTTTGTGTCAACATGACTGCGCACCAGTGCACAAAGCAAGTTTCATAAAGACACAGATGAGCAAGTTTGGGGTGGAGGAAATTGATTGGCCTGCACAGAGCCCTGACTGCAACCAGATAGAACACCTTTGGGATGAATTAGAGTGGAGACTGCGAGCCAGGCCTTCTCATACAACATCAGTGACTGACCTCACAAATACGCTTCTGGAAGAATGGTCAAACATTCCCATAGACACGCTCCTAAACCTTGTGGACAGCCTTCCCAGAAGGGTTGAAGCTGTTATAGCTGCAAAGGGTGGGTCAACTCATAATTTAACCCTACGGACTAAGACTGGGATGCCATTAAAGTTCATGTGTGTGTAAAGGCAGGCATCCTAATACGTACTATTGATTCCCTTTAAATAAGACATAGAGCTGCCCTTCCAGTGGATACAGGGGATCCAAGACATTAGATAATAGAGTCCTTAAAATAGCAAAGTGATGTTCAGATAATGACATACAACACAGAACATACTTTGCATGCCTGTAATCTTCAAGATGGACTTGCACGCAGGATTAAAGTACTTTAGAATGAAAGGTAAACCCATTGCCAACAGCAGTGCTCTATAATTAGTCTCACAGCACAAATGCATCATTGATCTATCTTTCTATCTATCTATCTATCTATCTATCTATCTATCTATCTATCTATCTATCTATCTATCTATCTATCTATAAATCTCATGTCTATCTGTTAATCAATCATTTATACACTTGGAGCAGTAGAACTGTATCAGCACCACCCATCTGTGTGTACTCATCTGTCCTGCACATCCTTTCAGTTCCAGGTAGAAGTAGAGGGCAGTTGGGGAATCACAGCTTTCAGTCAATAGCAGAATTTACAATGTAGCTCTGCTTTCATGCTACACCAAGCAGTTCTTCCGGAAGCCACAGACAAAGTGCTTGGTGTAGCACGAAATCGGTTGGCCTGTCTTCAGCAGCTGATGTATTGTTGTGTCTGCTGAATGATTTGCCATGTTGAATAAAGATTCCTCTTTCACGGATCAGTGGATTCCTGCTGATTGAAAGCTGTGATTCTCTGCTTTGGTTGCAGTGATACCTGGATTGTGGATCCTTTCTGACATATTGTATAGTCCTCGATTCCTTGGTGAAGCATGGTCAGCGCTATAAGAATCAAGGCTTATCAAATGATCCCAGAATTGTATTCTGTTGTTTATCATATGGCTGCCAAATCAATTTGGTCAGAATCAGTCCGAGTTGTTTACTTTATTGCTACATCATAGTTTCCAGCACTTTACCAGAGTACATAGACTATCTACTTCAGTTCCTAGGAGCTTACAGTCTAATATCTTTACCACAGTCATGTAGACCAACCTATTTGAAAGTCATTTAAGGTAAATGTAAACCCCTTAACTTAAAGCGGAGGTCCGCCCACTACTGCAAAATGTAAAAGCCAGCAGTTACCCATACTACAGCTGCTGACTTTTAATAAAAGGACTCTTACCTGTCCTGGATTCCAGCGATGTCGGCACTGCAGCTGATGTTTCCATCAGCTTTCAGGTGGTAAAGCTGCCATAGCCAGTAAGGGAACCTGGTAGTGATGCATTAGGGCTTCACGCCGTGGCCCTACTGCGCATGTGCCAGGAACCCGCTGCACTCTCCTACTGGCCCGGCGGTGGGGGAAGGAGGAGGGAGACTAGTGGTGAAGTCAAAAGCCGCGACTGAGACTCCTGGAAGTGAGGACAGGATACCTGACAGGTTTCCCTTCCCCTCCAAAAATTGCTAAATGCGGCACCAGGGGGGAAGGAGACAAATGACTGGAAGTTACACTTTTGGGTGGAACTCCGCTTTAATGAAATTTAGGATTTGATTTTCTAAAGGCAAATAGACCATACACCCTTCAAGGGCAGTTGCGCCAGAGCTTAGTATAGGAGTCGAAGCTTCACTTTGCAAAAAATACCCAATCATCATGTGCTGCTACAGTGCTGCTTGGCTTTCAGGAAAATCTTAAATCTTATGTTATTTACAGCAGGCTAAGATCTTGACAACTGCCTCTTGCTATTTGACGCAGCTTTAACCAGTGCAGAGGACTGTTTATATATATATATATATATATATATATATATATATATATATATATATATATATATATATATATATATATATATATATATATATACTGCATACATAGCATATGTGTAAAATAAATATAAATAAAAATACAATATAAAAAGAAATATATAAAATATGCAGCGTGTACATGCAAGCACATCTTAAAGTGATCCATACACAAAAACAATTCTAAATGTATATATATTAAAGCATCCATCTGGTTGCTGTATTTGTCAGAGACGCCATAAAATGTATAATTTTATTATCCTGTAACCTCATTAGGTGGCAAAACCAGAGATCTCCAGCTATTACCATTAATTAACAGTCATTTGCTTCAGTGATCATTAGTGCTAGTTTATAGCTTTGCCATTGTGAAACAGACCCAGGCAGATCAGAACAAAAGACCTGAAGAAAGAGTCTATTGTAATATTCACAAATGTGTTTATTTTAAATTAAAAAAATGACATAATTGGAAATCATTCTGAATTCTATCGCTAAGAAAAGATTACTAAGAAAATCATTTTTCCCACAAAATGTTTCCATTAGTGGATCATTTACAAATGCAGGGCATGTATTACAAGTGAAAATTATTCGAATCAAAATTATGAACAATTTTGTCAGTGGGTACAATCTAGGGTGCTGGCTAATGTTAAAGTATTGATATCTGCTATGACAATGAGAAAAAACATTGAGGCATACTGATCCTTATAAATATGCACTTAAAGCTAAACTCCAAGCAAAAAGCTAAATATGCAATGCAAAGACATTTATGGAAATTGTTTTGCCAGCCAGAACTTGTGATTCTGTTTGGGCTTTCTTGTGATTCGGGGACCTCTTCCACAAAGTGTGGGAAGGTCCTGGGCCTCCAGGAACACTACAGTGCAGATGAGCAATGCAGCCAGGTCTATGATCCTCCCAGCCAGTGACTGATTATCCATTTAACCGATAACCTTTTTTTTTGCATTGATCTGATCAGTTTTAGGCTCCCTTCAGGACTGTCTGCCAGTTGCGGCTTGTTACTGCACAAACAATGACGTTCAGTATTTCACGCGCTATTCATTTTGAATAAACTGACAATGCACCAAAAATGGGACATATGCTTCTTTTTAAACACACCAGAACAAAATGGGGGTTGGTTTGGTAGTTGTATGGTAGTTTATATTTTTATGTACTTTTGATGTAACTTAGGCATGTTAGTTACCTCTATTAATCCTTCCTTGTGTAGAAATTCAAAAGCCCTGAGACCGCTGCTTGGTACCATCATCTTGGACCATCTTGGATGTGATGTCGGCAGCCCCAGCAGACTTAGAACTTGCACTCAAGTGACACCCTCTTTTGTTCCCCTTCACTCCTCCAGGAGCTACATAAAAGATTAGATACTAAGAGGAGGAGCTGAGATTATGAGCACTCCGAAATTAGAGGGCTATGAGCACCATGGAAGGAGGTGGCTGTGTTAGGGAATTGACTCCCCCTAGAGTAGTCACATTTTCTAGTGAGTTGACAGGATTATTACAAGTTTCTTTTTTTATTAAAATTATACTTTATCTAACAACTACCTAGTCACTTCAGTGAATTCCCCCCCCCCCCCTTTCTGGATTCATGTGCACTCCCAGCCGGGACCAGAGTTAACACTATGGGGTTGATTTACTAAAGGCAAATATACTTTGCCACTTTGTAAAGTGCAATTGCACTTGGCAAGTGCAGTTGCTCCAGAGCCTAGTAAAGGAGGTAAAGCTTAACTTTGAAAAGAGTACCCAATCACATGCAGGGAAAATGAAAAGAAAAATACAGCATTTTTGCTTGCCCATGATTGGATGGTGGAAGTCAGCAGTGTTTATGGTCATTTACTAAGCTCTGGAACAGCTGCACTTGCAGAGGGAAACTGCACTTTCTATCTGCCTTTGATACATCCACCCCTATGTGCAGTATGTCCACTCATGCATTCAACCCCGCAGCAAACTACTCCCCTGCTCCGCTTTCCTCCATCTCCCCTACAACTGTGCTGTTCTGGCTGAAAAGTACATGTGAGAATCTCAGGTTATGAGCTTACCTTCCTGGAAAATGACTATTTTGTGCCAACAACTGTTGTTTTACTTACACAGTAAGTAATAATAATTGCCAGATTCTGTTGAACAATAGGTTGGGTAAATGTATGGCCAGCATTAGTCAAGACACCTGTCAAGGTACATGACATAACGTTCACCCAGGTAGATTGAAATAGATTAAAAAATGAATCCACAAAACTTGCAGGTGGCAGTAGGTCATGGTCAGGCACTGCTAGCTGATGTGGCTGGAAGTGGAGATAATAGGGAAGTTTTACTAAAGGAAAATAGGCTCTTCATTTTGCAAGGGAATTTTTCCTTAGCTTAGTGAATGTGGTGTACGTTCACTTGCAAATAATACCCAATCACTTGCATGAAAAATGAGAATAAATAAGCAGAGCTTTACCTCATTCACTAAACTAAGTGAAAATTTCCTTGCAAGGTAAACAGTCTATTTGCCGTTGGTAAATCATCCTCAGTGATCATCTACATTAATCTAGCTGAGCATGCATATTTATAGCAGGAACTTTTATGAAAATGGTTGCATCATGCCTGCACATCCACCTAAGCTTATGCATAGCATGGGGGACTGCCTGTGATTTATTTTTTAGGTGTATTGACTCCAAAGATTTATCCAGACCTGGAAATTATTAGACAGATTCATTTAGTCAGGTTCCTTGCCTATCTTTATTGACAAGCAACCTGAACAGAATGAAATGAATACCTAAATCTTAGTAACAAGCTGCCATGATCACAGGGCTGACCTATAAAATTCTGTCTCAGTTGGTATAATTTGATAATATGGTTTGGTAGCCCAAGGCAACCAGTCAAGATTCTCTTTTGACCTGACCCCCTGCAACCTGTGGAAAGCTTTCTGATTGGTTGCCATGGGTTAATGCACACCATTTGGACCAAGTTATTATTGAAGCCTATGTATGTGCCAGTCTTATAATTTAGTTTTCCCATTCATAATATATTCATAATGCAGATCCAGCAGTTGTCTGTTTACCCAAATGCGCCGCTTCTTGCCGGGCTGAATCTGTCAGCTGCTTCTCTGGCAATTAATTTCCCTAATGCTTTTACATTAAACCAGTACATTTCTCTAAAGATGCTCTAATTTGTATCCTGCCCTGTTTGTCATCCACAAGATTTAGCTGTGTGAGCAGTAAAGTCTTGACATCAGCCTCTGGGGACAAGTTACAATGGGTGAACAGTTCCCTGCTTCAGCAGTCCTCTGGACTTTTTTTTTTCCCCCCCCTTTCTTATTGGTCTGTTGCGTTATATGGCCGACCCAATCCGTAGTGACAGCTTGTCGACCTGATTAATGTAGACCCCTGAGAATTGTTATCTGCTGTCTGATTTATTCACAGTGCCAATGTAATTCTTTTCTATGTCTCCCATAGCGTGTACAGTAAACAAAGATGATTTAACAAGTCATCAAAATACGTATTTATTGCAGACACTGCTGTAAAATAAGAAATACACAAATTCTAGAAAAATATTAAAGATTATAGGTCCAGTTCATTTAAAAGTGAAATTTTGGTTACAGGTGCTGCCTAGGGTTCTAAGCCAGCTCCAGATTTTCTTATTTGTCTTGGATCCTCCAAAACAAGATGTCCCTACCATACATTTTGAGCTAAGTCAGTGTCCTGTTGAGGGCTTGTTCACATTAGATGCATTGGGGTAAGGATGACTACCATTTCCATGGCATAGATGGGGCAAAATCCCTTGTTTCACATGTTGTCAGCTCACCGCGTTGCTGTGGTGTGCGCTGAAAAAAATATTGCTGCTACAGTGTAGAGAACTGTCACTCGTAGCATTTCGATAAAGTTCTGTGAAAAAAAGAGTAAATTGCTTGATGCACTTGGATGAGTGCATTGGCACAGTGAGGTCGACTTACTAAAGGCAAATAGGTTGTGTACTCTGCAAGAGCAGTTGCTCCAGAGCTTAGTAAATGAGCAAAAGCTCTGCTGATTTCCATCATCCAATCATGTGCAAGCAAAAATATATATATTTTTTAATTTCCTTGCAAATTGGCTATTCTTTGCAAAGTGAATGTTTACATTATTTACTGAGCTCTGGAGCAACTGCACTTGCAGAGGGCAACTGCCTTTTGTGCCGTGCACAGAGTCTATTTGCCTTCAGTAAATCAACCCCAGTGTCTCTAGATTGCACAGCAATGGCCATGTGTTCAGTGTGGTTTGCTGGTGTCAACAGGCCCTGAGTGTTTGGGTGTTCCAGTCAGATTTGAATGTCCCATAACCTCTTGTTGCATTCTCCAAAATAAATATAATAAAAACACAGAAAATGGATAATTTAATAATGAATACAGAGTTATTTTTTGTTGTTTTAGCCTAAAGTTCAGCTTTAGTAGAGGAGGTAGGCACGGACACAAAAAGTTTGAGAATAATGCTGTCTATGGTACATGTTAGGCCCCATTCCATATCATGAAAATGGAAGAAAGTGGTAATTCGTTGTGATCAATAATCAGGTGATCTTTAATATCCATTGACCATTTTTCTCACATGTTCTGCCTATAACATGTCTTTCTCGATTATATTTCATCATTTTTTCTTCCCACGTCTTCGCTTTGAACATCTTTTTGCAAAGCTGCAGGATACCTGCTCCTATTTGGGCAACAAGCTTAGTGCGTTTTTTAACTGTGCATTTTGCTGCATGTTTTTGTCGCAACAGTCGTGGCAGAAATACACAGCGATTGGGGTAAGAATAATGGAACCCAAACGTGAATCACGCATTCTGTCGTGATTTGGAATTCCAGGCAGTTTTTGTGCGCGAGTTAAAATCGCCTTATGTAAACAGGGCCCTAAACAAATGTCCTCTCTTTTAGCATCAAAACAATTACCTTTTCTTTTTGAAACATCTCTGCTGTGCTGCTACTGGTCGGGAGTGTGCACTGACCAAGACACACTGCACTTGTACATCCAAAGCCTGGCACCCAAGTGGGCACATAATGGTAAGGAACCAAGCCACAATGCACATATGCTCCCTATAGCTCCCGAGCGGGGGCATAATGATAAGGACCCTGGCTACAATGTGCATGAGAGAGGCCCAGCAAGAGAGTGCACATTAGGATGGCTCTATGGAGACCCAAAAGGCAATAGAGTCACCCTTATAGGGAGAAATTACTTATACTGAGCCTGCAAAAGCTAATTATTCTGCATTATGCTTATCACCATGTGTTCATGTTTAATTAATTAAAGTATTCTTTTTTTTTCTTTTTTTTTTTTTCATAGAGTAGAAAGTGAAAAGAATCCCTGTCGGTTTTTTTTATTGAATTATCTGTTCCATTGAAGAGATTTCCTTTGACTCCCTGTCACAGGGACACTATAGAAAGTGAAAGGCAAACCCTCCAAAATGAAGGGTAATTTCTAGTGGTGCATCGAATGGAAATGTTGGTGCCGAAACAGAAAATGCAGGATGTACTTGGCCGAAAACCGAAACCAAAAATGACAGTTTTTAAGATATATATATTTTTTTTATATATAAGTGTATTATATAAAAATATATATATTTTTTATATATAAGTTATATAATTATATTATATAATTATTGTCAACTTTTTAATTAATATCATGAATTTAAATTAATATGAATTTATTGTCGGCCGTTATTGGCACCTTTAGCGCAGAAAAAGGCATCCCTTCTATGTATGTCTTCACACTGGCCAGTTGTGCTTACATTGTGGTGTTAACAAATCCCGCTTTGCTGTATTTTTGGTCAGTTAAAAAAAATGCACCTCCTCATTGAAATGCATTGAAAACACAGCAAGAACGCATCAATAATGCACCTGTGTTTTTGATGCCATTTTTGAGTCACTTGACCCATGATAAACACACCATAAGCTTAGTAAATAGAGGTAAAACTATGGCAAAACTGTAGTAAAATTATGGTAAAAATGCTATAAATTGCAGCAAAATCACATGCGTTTTCTCATTGTTGGCACCCTTTTCTCTTATCTGCAAAATGCAGATAACACCATTTTAGTACTTTCTTCTTAGTTGTCTGTAACAGGTGTCCTCTTTGGAAGATTGCATCACAGAGACAAATGCAACATTTCAGAGCCACGCAGGACCCCTTCGTCAGGCATAATGATGAAGAGGTCCTGCACGACTCTCCAGCAGGGAGCAATAAAAACCTGAAAGGGTTCTAATACTTCTTTGCCCCCCCCCCCAAAAAAAAAATGTGGCTAGCGATACACCCGAATGAATCAAAGCAGGAGCACACCATATCCCTTTCTAGTAGACGTGGTGACACGTAGATCTTCAGCATGTAGCAAGTGGTGACCTAGTGCTGGGCTTTATAAGACAACCCAGCATGCAATGTGGCATAATCGCACTTTATTAAAAGTTAGTAAAATAAAGATGCATAAAACACTGGTGGTTAAACTTGCGAACTTTCAAAGAAAAATTTAACTAAAATAGCTAAAACCACTAGTTTTCCTTTTAATAATGTATAACCAATTAATACACCTCTCAGAAAACCTTCTATGAAAGCAGTGATGTCTTAGCAGCTCTTAATAACTGAAGTGCGTTACCTTAACAGTCAGTTTTGACAGCAAAGCTCAATTCCAGCTTTCAGAAAAATGAGGAATGAAATATCTCGTTTTGACAGTGTGGCAATTTTACTATTTCAAGTCAGATTTCCAGCAATAAATTGTCATTTATTCCAATGATCACAGAAAAAAAAAGAATATATAAAATGTGAAAATCTCTCAAGGTGGCAGACTGGGTAATCGAGCCGTATTACGCCTGTCATTCAGGGCAGGAAGTATGGCTGCCGTCGACGTGAAAGTTAGACCGGCTGATAATCAGATCTAGTATGAAAATGACTTTTCAAAGCTTCGGAGAATTTTAATGTAGCAAAATCACTGTGCAATTTGCAAGAGCAAAGTCCGAAGCCAAAGAGAGGAAGCTAAGAAGTTATTTAAAAGATGTTAAAAAAAAAAAAGATAGGAACGATGTAAAAAAAAAAGAAAAAAAAAAATAAAATAAAAAGAAGGAAAGATGTAAAAAAAAAAAAAAAGAAAGATGTAAAAAAAAAGAAAAAAGAAAAAGATGTAAAAAAGAAAGTAAGGAGAAATACAGCCATATAATTTGCTGTGACGGTTAGGCACCGACGTCTTTAATATGACCTTTTTTTGCAGATTTGAGGAGGCCGTGTGAGACCGCATGAAAACCCATCTTCTTAAATATCTTGCTAGTTCATTGCACATCTGCCCTCTACTGCGTATGCTCTTCTTTCTGGAGTTGCAAGAGTTTTAAAGAAAGAAATAAAACATGATAAATTTGAAAGGACCTTTGCTATGTCCTAGAGCACTGTTTCTCAACCAGTGGTACATGTACCCAAGGAAGTACTTGTAGCAGATTAATAGAGTAGATATAAAACGCTGAACTCTGGGAACATAACTAATGCAGGATAAAGAAAGAAAAAAAAACTGGTATTGCTGTATTTTTTTTTATATTTTTATTTATTTATTAAACTACGGGGGATCAAAACAGACATTTCAGTGTAACATTTTGAATAAACTTGAACAATTTTCAGTTAATAAATAAAAAAAAATCTCAGTGTAACAAACAGGGCTTCAATAACTTCTTCTATCTTTTTTCTTTTAATATTTAAAATATATTTAACACCATTAGACTTTGAAAAACATTCTCGTTCTCTTTTTCCATTTAAAGCAAAACTGTGAGCAGGCTATGGGCATTTCAGTATTTAAAGCGGAACTTCAGTATTTTTTTTTCAACTTTCCCTCTTTTAAATCTTCCTCCCTTGTTGTTTTAACTTTGGATAGTAAAACATTTTTTTTTTGCCAGTAAATACTTTATACAGCCCACTTCTGTTTCTTGTCTGGTAAAAGGCCTAGGCTTATGACATCATGCACAGCTCTCTCTCTCACTCTCCTTAGAGTTTGCCAGGAAGGGGGGGGGGGAGTCATAAGAGGGCCAATGAGAGCTGCAGAGCTGGAGGTGTGCCTCTGTGTGTCTGTGTAAATACAGGAAGTGAACAGACAGCAGCTTCATCTGCCTACAGTTAAAGTGGATGCAGCCAGACTCAGTGGAGGGAGAATGCTGCAGCATATTTGGCAAGTACAGAATCACAGTATATATAAAATATTATGCAAAGTGGTTGGAGGGAAGCCTCAGAATGGTTCCTCTTTAAATATTCTTAAAAAGCATTAAATGAACAATAAAACAAGACCTCACTGACCAGGACTGCTGATAGAAATCGCAGGTCCCCATACAGACTACCTGACAACCCCCCCCCCCCCCCTCCAAGAAAATATTAAAGCTATATTTTGCTAATAAAACCATTATTAACATACACAAATACAACATAACTCACAAAATTCCTGCTAAATCCAAAAAATGAAACTGAGCTAATAAATAAAAATTACAATGAGATGAAAAAATATACAGGCTGAGCTCCAGGAGCAGAGAGACAGAAGAGAGAAACAAAGTTACGGAGATAACAAACTCAGAAGCAGAGCTAACATTAGAGCCAGCACTGGGAGGGGAATTAGAGAGGGATCTCTTTTTCAGCAGATGAAAGCTGACAGCAGGGAGAGGGGGAGAGATAAGATTTCATCTGCTGGAGAAAGAGTTCTGCAGTTTTCGTCCATCACTAATCCCCCTCTCTGTGTGGGCCCCCCTGTATGCTTGGGCCCCCTACAAGAGGACCGGCGGTCCCTGCTATCAGCAGTCCTGTCACTGACCTTTGTAACTGGAGGCACTGTGGAATAATTCATTCTTAGGCTCCATGCACACTGTAAGCTAAAAAAATGTCATATAAATGCTGGATGAAAAATGTTCATTATAGCGTTTTTGTGCTAGCTTTTAGCAGTGTTGTAGCAGCAGTTATGAACGTTCAGTGTTTTTTTCTGCCGGCAAATCGCTTCCAAAAATGCCACAACATTATTATTTTTTCTGCGCTTAGAAGCTGAAGTTACAAATACGCTTCTAGACTAAAATAGTGTGCATGGACGCATAGGGGTTGATTTACTGAAGGCAAATAGACTGTGCACTTTGCAAATTGCAGTTGCTCCAGAGCTTAGTAAATGAGCAGAAGCTTTGTTGACTTGCATCATCCAATCATGTGCAAGCAAAAATGTAGTTTCTTCACTTTTCTTGCATGTGATTGGGTACTCTTACAAAGTGAAGCTTCACCTCATTTACTAAGATCTGGCGCAACTGCACTTGCAGTCTATTTGCCTTTAGTAAATCAACCCCATAGGCGAAGCAGAAGAAAATTGCTCAAAAGCTGATGTTAGGAATGTTTTTTTAAGCTTAGTGTGCATGGAGCCTCAAAGTTCAGAGTAGGGACACTAAGGCACTGAATTACTTAGTTCCCCCTGCTTCTAGAACTTCCCAACAGTCTTCCGGTTTCCTTTCTTAACCACTACAATACAGGGCACTTTCACCCCCTTCCTTCCCAGCCCAATTTTCAGCTTTCATCGCTCTAGCGCTTTCAGTGACAATTGCGCGGTCATGCTACACTGTACCCAAATGAAATTGTTATCATTTTGTTCGCACAAATAGAGCTTTATTTTGGTGTTATTTATTCACGACTCCGTTTTTTTTTTTTTGCGATATAAGCGCAAAAATAGCGGAAATTTGGAAAAATAACAATATTTTCTTTTTTCTATTTGAAAAGAAATCCAATAAAATCAAATTTTGTCATAAATTTAAGCCAAAATGTATTCTGCTACATGTTTTTGGTAAAAAAAATTCCGTTAAGTGTATAATAATTGGTTTGTGTGATCACGGACATATGTACGCAAATGATCATGTACATATGTGTGCAGGTGATCACGTACATATGTGTGCAGATAATCATTGGGACATGTGATTTTAGTGGGACATATGTGGGGGACATGTTTTTATTATTAGGGACATGTGTTTTTATTATTTGGGGACATGTATGTTTTGGGGACATATGTGGGGACTGTGTTTGTACTGTGTGGTGTGTTGTGTGTTTACACTACACTGATGATCAGTGAGTAAAAAGCTGTAAAAAGCAGCCCATACTCACTGATCATCAGCCGGCTGCAGCGTTCTGCTCTCCTCTCCTCAGCGGTGACTTCCGTGTGAGGAGAGGAGAGCCGATTGCCTAGCAACCGGCTGTTTGTTTACATCACATGACGGCCGTGATTGGACACGGCCGTCATGTGATCAGGAGGGCCAATCACAGAGCCCTCCTGCCGATCTGAGATGTGCCGTGTCCGGGTGACACGAGCACATCGGGATCGCGCCGCTGCGCAGGCGCGCGCGCGCGATCCCGCTACTCCTGAATGACGTTCCTGAACGTCCTATCAGGAGTAGACGGCTCCCACCCGGCCGTATATATGCATTGGCCGGTTGGGAAGTGGTTAAGGCCCCTTTCACACTGCTGTGTGACTTAAGGCAATGCCTGTGTAATCTTTAGGTCTATGAGTCGCAAGTCGTATCAAAGTCGGACCATAGTAGTACAGGGACTTCTTTGAAGTCGCACAGATGAACAATACTTATTGGAAATCATGTAGAGGTCGACCAATATGGGTTTTTCGCTGGCCGATACTGATATTTAGAAATCGGGGAGGCTGATGGCTGATATATGATGCAGTTTTTTGTGGCCGATCGTTTTTCTTTTTTTGGCAGGTGGCACTAATTGGCACTGGTTGGCACTGATTAGCACTGGCAGGTGGCACAGATTGGCACTGGCAGGTGGCACTGGTTGGCATTCCAGATGGCAAAGATTGGCACTGGTGGTGGCACTAGTTGGCACTGGCAGGTGGCGCAGATTGCCACTGACAGATAGCACTGGCAGGTGGCACTGGTTGGCACTGGCAGGTTTCACACTGAATCCATATAGTGTAACTGTGTGGAACTGACATATGTAACTGAATGCAGAGAGAGAGGAGCTGTCAAAATTCAGCATTGATATCGGGGGTGGGCAGGACCCAGCAGCTGTCAAACACCAACCAATGATTGGGCTGCTTAAGAAGGGGGACACATACACTTAGTGGCCCGTCCAGATCCCATCCCATTGGCTTGTGTTTGATAGCTGCTGGGTCCTGCCCACCTCCAACATCAACGCTGAATTTTGACAGCTCCTCTCTCTCTGCATTCAGTTACACATGTCAGTTTTACACACTCAGGCAAGCGTCTAGTGCCACTCTGCCAATGGAGTGTGGGGAAGGGGAGATGATCATTTGTGAGTCGATTGGGCACAGTGCGGTCAGTGTTAATCGGTCGAATTTGCATAATAATCGCCTGATGCCGATTTCTTAAAAAAAAGGCAAGATATCAGCCGATATATCGGTCAACCTTTAGGTAAAACTTGTTGTTTGACTTTGCAGTCGCAAGTCGCAGGACAAGTCGCACAAGTATGAAAGGAACCTTGTTGTAAATGCAGAAGAGGTGCCCTGGCAAAGGGGAGCAGAGAACCAACTTGAATGACATCAGTGTTTTTGTGAATTTTGAAGATGAATTGCTGCACAGTGCCTGCAGCTACAGAGGTCACGGAGGGTTTGTTTTAAACAGCAATGACATCTGCTCTGGGTGTTCCTGCAGAGCTTAGGGTGAGTCTTATGCCTGCCCATTAGCACGATGCTCTGCACTAAGTGACCACCCAAAGCACCACCCACAGACACACCCATAAAAAGGGCAGGGGGGGGCAAAGCATTATGGGAGATGTAGTCACTATTTTTGCAGCAAGCAAGAACCCACTAGCATGATTCAGAACACAATTGCATGCTATTCAGAATACAGCTTTTATGTCATTGTGTATATCTTTAGGCTTGTATTAGTCTGAAATGACCCATGGACACTTGCATTCACAAAAGAGAAACAGCAAAGCACAATCACCATGCATCAATACAAAGAACAGGGCACTTTGTAGTATATAACTACTCTTTGTATAAATACAAACTAAATGTAGAAACATAGCTTTTAAAATGCTAGCACACAAAGAGATTATTATTCAAACTGAGCTGGTTATATATATTCACTTTAAAAAAAACGCTTTCCTTTACATTTCCATAGTGATTAGCATCGTTTTGAGAAAAAGCTTTTCATAATATTCTGAACTGCTGCTTTTTATGGAAATTTCTTCTTGACATTGAGCACGCCGATGAAGATGCTCGGTCGTTCAAAGCTATGGTTTGATAATTACCTAAGAGTCTGCTAATTGAGAATTGATTATATTTTATGATCCTGTGTTCCCAGAATAACTTCTGCGCAGCTGACCATTAATTTCGACAAGTCAACCAGAAGATACTGAACATTTGTATTGAATAGAAAAACTGTGCCTCTGCTTTTAATATTTAATTGCAATGAACTCTGCCAACAAAAAAAAAATACTTGTTTTAAAGCAGATAACTAGAAACTAAAACGCTGCTGGGGATAAAATGACTTTATTTCTGTCAAGGACGTATTGAGCAATCTGTAAACTCTTTAAACAGCCTTCAGATTCTTCAAAGAAACCTTGGCTGTGTGCTCTGTGTCTAAATAGATGGTAAGTAGGGGCTATAAAAGTGCATTTGCCTCATTATTATTTCAACCACGAGTCTTCTCCATATATATTTTTTTTCATGTAGGGGGAAAGCAGAGAACACAAAACACTGTTCTTGTATTCAAAATTGCACATTTTTTGTTTAAAAAAAAAAAATCGCTTAAAGAGGAAGTAAACCCTGATGAATTTACTTCCTCTTTCATTCCCTGCAAAGGTAAAGCACAATGGACTACTATGCATCACATAGTAGTACATTATGTATCACTTACCTGACACAGGAGCCAGCGAAGTCACCGCTGTCCCCTATAGTCCGTCGCATCCATCTTCTCGGTGAGTCTCGCCACTCCGCCGCTGTCATTCGGCGAAGCCGCGATGACGTCACTACCGCGCATGCACACAGAAGCCGCCACTCGCGGCATATCACCGTTGACCGCGGCGCGTTCTGTGCGCTGCTGTCTACGGCGCATGTGCCGTAGACAGCGGTACCTGTCTTTCGGCAAATATCTCCTAAACCGTGTAAGTTTAGGAGATATTTCTTGGACCTACAGATAAGCCTTAATCTAGGCTTACCTGTAGGTCAAAGGGGAATATGCCTGTTATGCCCTGTACACACGGTTGGACTTTCTGACGGAAAATGTGTGATCGGATTGTGTTGTCGTAAAATACGATTGTGTGTGGGCTCCATCAAACTTTTTCCGTCAGAATTTCCGACACACAAAGTTTGAGAGCTGGACCTAAAATTTTCCAACAACAAAATCTGATCGTTTAAATTGCCATGCATTGGCTACTGCCCTCTTTATAGTCCCGTCGTACATGGTTTACGTCACCTCGTTCTGAACGATCGGATATTCCAACAACTTTGTGCGACCGTGTGTATGCAAGACAAGTTTGGGCCAAAATCTGTCGGAAAAAATCAGATGGATTTTGTTGTCGGAATGTCTGACCGTGTGTACAGGGCATAAACTTCTTGATAATAAAACCATTTGACCATTCATGAAATGGAGGAGATGGTGGGTGGGTGTAGTTTAGCTACAGGGGGTAGTGCTGTGACTCCATGATGGGCACAATAACACAATAGAAATAAAAGTAAATGTAAGTTTTTTTTTTTTTTATCTCCAGAGAAGCAACAAAGTTGAAATTCAAATATCGTAATGGTTTTACCTGTCAAAAGATTTGTAAAGTAATTTTTATACTCTTTTGATCCACCCACTTATTGCCCAATCACATAAGATGGAGGAACATTTCAGAACCTGTATATAATATGTGTCATTGCTCTGCCTCCTTTCTGCTCTTTGCACAACTAGTGAATATCAGCACACTGGTGACATCCATCCTCAAAGTGGAGGCCCTCTCAATGAAAGCCTGATGTCATCTTCCAGTTGGAGTGTAGCAGCTTAATATATATATATATATATATATATATATATATATATATATATATATATATAATAAACTTTGTAGGAATGATCACAAATGATAATGTGTTTTATATATTGGTCTGGGTTTTAATATAATTAACATTTTGGAGAGAGCTATGTTACACTAGGTGGAGCAGGTGGCTGTTCTCCGTTGTCAACTTCTAAATCTCCTACAAAGTGAAGATTCTTCAGAAACAACTGGTGCAACCACCAACCTCAAAACCTTCTGTTTCCCAAGTGAACTATAATATCCCCTCCTCTTCTCAGGAAATGAGGCAGATTTACACTTCCTAGGAGTTAGCTGTTGGATAGACCAGATGGCTCTCCTACATCTCTAGTTACCACTGCGTAGCCTTTAAATGTGTAGCCCGACTTAATCTTCCTTACAAGCCAGGAGACCCAGGGGACCCGGCCATAAGCCATAAACCCAAAAGGACCTGAGGTCACATTAATCTGCTTATTCATCCACAATGGATGATTCCTACAAGGCTTATTATGGAATGATTGGAGGACAGTGCTGCACATTAATAAGTGACCAGCTGAAGGAGTCTTCCAAGATACAAAGGTAGTATAGGTTCTATACAATTCTACTCACATTTGAATGTGTGGAGTACAGTAACCTATACTAACCAATTCAATTTTAACTATCATCTGTGAAATGTCATCACAACAATAAAATATTTTTAGACTGGCCAATGTAGGGTATTGTATTTTGCACAGTGCTTTTGCATCTAAAAGTAGATGTACAGTACCTTAACTGGATGACAGTTAAAGCATCGAGTATCATAAACATCATCATCATAAAATACTATTTTGTACCTCAGTGCTGCAGATCTCTTCAAACCTTTTTTTCCAGCCACTTTCTGTCTAGATGCACTTGCTTTAGCAATGTCTGTTTGTCATTTCTCTGGACCGGTTTCCAAATGGAGAAAACAATGGAACATGCCAACAAAATGTGTATCAGCATGGTTGTTATATTTTTCATATGAAGTGTATCTGGCAGGGTGACAACACAGGAGCGCAACTGGAAGACAGGGAAAGATTGTTGCACCTGAGTACAGGAAGGGCCTGAACAAGGACAAGATATTATTATGAAAGCTGTGGATTTAAGCAGATCGAAAATTACTTTTTCAATTGCATTAGCATGTTAAAACTTATATGAGATGTTAATGATTTACTACTGTGCTTGATCGGCCTGAAGCAGAGGAAAGGAGAATTGTTAGGGGTCCATGAACGGTACCTGTCACCTACCTAATGCTATCACAACCCTCTTGTGCTAGTAAAAAAGTAAGGGTGAAAAATGAAAAAAAGTTTTAACATTAAAATTTAACAAAATAAAAGCAATAGCAAAAAAAATGTAATAACATCCCGTTGCCTGTGTAAACACAAACACATAGGACACTCACATGTATGTTTAGTGATGGCACAACACATATTAGGAATCACTGCGCATGCCAGACTGACAGAAATAATTCCAGGTCGCTCATTTACTGTTATCGCTAAACTGATAAGCCCTTAAGACATTAAAATGTTGCCTTTACATATTTGGTATCTATTTGTTTGACACAACCTAATTTATTTTGTAAAAAAAAAAAAAAAAAGTGGGGTTTATGCAAAGTTTGTGTGCCTTTTACGGTATTGTTTACTGAAAATGTAGATTTGATAAACTGTTGCACTGATATCAAGTGACATAAATGCAGATTTTTAGGGGTTTCTAGATTTTAATCAAATTGTTTATTATTTTTAATATACAGTATATTCTTTTTTAAGCTAATTATTATTATATTTACATTATTTCCTGGGTCCTTTTATTGCATTTTATGTTGCTCTGCTCTTTTGATTAAGTTGTCATTACTGGCTGTGATAAAACACAATATCAATACTGAACTAGTAGTCCGAATCCAGTTGTCAAGGGGGCAAGGGATGTGTGGAATTTAATGACTGCTTTTTACCATGATTTCTTTGACCTTTGGTCAAGATGCACGTGGGAGGTTGTTATTGATTGCCAGTGTAGGTTGTATTTTAGCGGCATTTATTGCTGGATTGTGCACTATCCTCTCTAGTAATGACCACCATCCACATGTAACTTAATAAAGTGCATAGGCTTAACAAGAGAAGAGTCCCAGTCGGACATTATTTGATGTTATTCCAACAGAATCAATTAAATGACTACAAGCTAATTAAAAACCAACTGAAGGTGTGCTATTGCTAAACATTGTCAGTGTTTAATGACTTCCCATCCACTGTACGTTTATAAACGTCCTCGGACAGGAAGGGTAAGATCTCGGTCATTGCTGCAGCTACAGTAATGATATCAATAAGATATCAATCTTTAGCCTTAGCAATTATGTGCAAAATAAAAGTAATCTGAGCAGCTAACAAGACGCTGGATTACTTCTACAGTCAGTGGAACGGAGTCCGACCCCCCTCCCTCAGCCACCTTTACCAGGCTCTCCTGTGTATCAAAAAGCCCAGTAAGGATGCGACCGGCAGCATGCAGCTCTAGGCACACAGTAAGAGGAACGGATGTTGTTCCTCCCACTACGTGATGTCAGAAACAGGAAACGACAAAGATTTCCTCACTTCCTGTTTTGGTTCTTTATTTACCTAGCCATTATCGACCAGGGAAGCAGTCAATCAGACCAATCTGTGTCTGATTAGCTGCATTGGAGGCCTAATACACCCCAGAGGTCTAATAGACCGCGGATCTCTCCACAAAGTGGAGCTGATGTGGCCCATGATATTACAAGTGATGTTGTGAGGGAACTCTGATTGGACAGGGTGATAGAAGTTGTTTAAACTTAGTCATGGCCCAAGTGACAAAATTGAAACTAAATTAGAAAAGGGCACAGAAGAGGCCCTCTGACTAATAATAGTAAAAGCAGATATCTTGTGGTGTGGCAAAACGTCTAACTTGAAATGTATATAAATGGAGTACAGGGTCACTTTAAAAACAGGTGTTTTATAAAAATCCGAACAGCATAATTTATTGCAGTTTCTTGCTTGCTGCGCTGCCTTAGGCAGTGGCCAACAAGTCTCTAGTGGGTAATATGGTCTTGTATAGGAGAGCCCTCTGGAATTGGCAGCTTACTGACCCATGAAATCACATTCATGTAGGCTCTGAGCAGAGAAATGTGTACAGCATCTGGATATTTCTTGATTAGCCTTGTGAAATCACTAGAGAAATAAGTTACATTTTCTAGCAATGGTGCTTATGGCATGTACAAGTAGCAAAGAGCATTATTTATTTAACCAGATAATCCCTTTATTGCCATGTTTTCAGTCTTTGCCACAGAAACAATACATATTACCTGGTCTGTGTGTTTACGTGGCTTATCTCGACAACATGACTTGGCCGCAGGTTGCATTCGTCTTGGCAGTTATTATATGTTTAGTTGTGTTGCATCCCAACTGTAGATAACAATTTTGTCATGCTGCTTGGTCACGATGTAGCCAGGGGCATTATGTCAGGATATTGCTAAGTGACATTTTGGATTTCGACTCTCCTTTACAACCTGTCCACTGCTGTAGTTTTTATTTTTTAAAGGTCACTTGCCTCTAAAAGAAAAAAAAAAGTATGAATATATAAAATTATTAATATAAAAAAAATATTAAAATATATTAAATTAATAGTTCAGGTAGGTCCTCATATTATATGGTTTTGGTAAATTTAAAATATTGCATGGTCAGATTGTAACGTGTTTAGTGATAGACAGAATGATAGATAGATAGATAGAGTCAGTCTATCATTTTTTCGCCAAGATGAGTTGACACAAGATTGCCTCTTCTCCATGCCATTCACATAAATAAGACTGACCATAAGTGAGTCTTTGTTTTTTTTATTCAACCAGTAGGTGAATGAAAGAAAATTACTTGATTCCCCTTCCACACACTCAGTGTAGCTGGATGAATCCCTCCCGCTCAGATATTGTATTCTGACAGCAGGGAAATTTCCCTGTTGTCAGAATACATTGATCAGCACCCACAGCCCTGATTGAGAGAACATTTTCCAATTGGCTAGTTGTGCACAAGTTGATCTGTAGATCGACTTATATACAACCAGTCTACCCATGCATGGACTCATACTGGTCCCTGCAGAACCTGCCTAATTTTGATCCAGTTAAGGCCAGCTTAAGAATTCTTGGGCAAGCCTAGGGGTTGATTTACTAAAGGAAAATAGACTTTATACTTTGTAAGTGCAGTTGCACTAATTTTCCCCAGAGCATTATGAATGAGGTGAAGCTCTGCTGATTTCCATCATCCAATCACGTGCTAGCAAAATGCAGTTTTTTTTTTTTCATTTTCCATGTACCTGATTGGGTACTCTTTACAAACTGAAGCTGCACCGCATTTAATACGTTCTGAGAAAAATGAGTGCAACCGCTTTTAGTAAATCAATCCCCTATTGTACATGTTTTTGTGACAATCACTGGGTTTTCTACTATTGTTGCCTCTCATTTTAACTCATTTTATATGTCTGTAACCAAATTTAGAGAGGAAAACTATAAAATTCTGGTTGGCTTCCTCTCTTCATTTACATATGCAAGTTAACCACTTCCCTTTAATAGGGTCTGTACGCTCAGGGGCAGGAAGGATGGGATGATCATGTGCCCACTTTAATATCCTGTCACAGTGGTCACATGACTGGGAACTTGTGAGACCAAGAGATATCTTTGTCACCTCTTTACTGTGCTACGAGCACCCCATGAACTTGCTCTCAGCACAGAAAGCTCTGTTGGCCAATACCCTCTCCCTTCTCATTAGCTCACTGTCTGTGATTGACAGCTGTGAGGACCAATAGCTCCCGCTGCTGTCTCAGCCAATGAGGAGTCCCAGGAGAGCCGAGATATTTGTACACATCACTGGATTGCAATGGGGCTCATGTAATTATTAGGGGGGCTGCTGCACACGGAAGGTTTTTTACCTTCACGCATAGAATGCATGAAGGTAAAAAACCTTGAGCCTTTAGAACCACTTTAACATTCACTGTACACATGTACAGTGCAACCGTGCTCTAATGGAGCTGCCTGCATCTTAGCAACCAAGAACTTTAGGTGTTGGTGCTGGTCAATAGTGTGCAATTAGCAGTGCAGGCACTGGTGACTACAAATTGTTGATACTGAGATCTCAGTCGTGAGCAGTGGTGGCAACCAATAGGGTACATTTTCACCCTACGTGTGTACATATTACCACATTTGTTACATGCGGGTAGAGTACAGACCATGGTCCCATGTGTATGAACCTATAAATGTGCAGGCCTTCAAAGAAGACACTATCAAATGCTTTCTGTCATGACCCTCACAATCTCTGTACAATCATCCATCGCAGTTGTTTGCATGGAAACAACATTCCCATGACACAGCGGCGCTCATTCGAACATTTCCCACTGGAGGCAATAGATACTTCAAGAGCTGTACGTGTCTCAAAAAACAAATTAAGTAATAGATACTGTTTACAAAGTTGATTATTTTGTTGCCCAGAATTACAGTATCAAGTTTGCCAGAAAGATATTGTTACGCTTTAAATAAATCCATATGGGTTTACAGTGCTTGTTCCTTATCCAAACTGATTTTATCATGCAGATTATGGCATAAAATTCAATTATGCTTGGTGTTTCCCACTGTTGTGTTTCAAGTGATGAATTTAGAAAGTGTTAGTTTATTGCTTGGAGCCCGACCAAAAATAACACTTTTATTTGTTTTTGTTCGGTATAAACCGCTCACTTGTGTTCTAACAAGCATCCACTTTTAAGCAATTTCACTGCTCTTTTGCTAAGCATACTTTTAATTACTTCGGAGAATGCGAGAGACAAAACACAGCAGATGTAAGGAAAAAAAAAATCATTCTTGCATTCATAATCTCGAACAATTGGGCAATGACCTGATTTTAATTGCTGGAAATGTGAAATGTAAGATTGTTCTGTTACAGATGCTTCATTAACATAAAAGGTATATGTTGTATAGGGTTTTAACTATTCTTCTGCCAATATAAAATTTCTGGTTTCAATCCAAATGTATGACATATATGAAACACCAATATTTATTCCAATTCGGTATTCATTAAAACTATATACATATATATATATATATATATATATATATATATATATATATATATATATATATATATATATATATAAATGTGTAAGCTCTGAATTTACTGGAGACCAGTGCCATTTCTGACAAACCTATCCATTTACTAGAGATTAGTGACATCACTGAGAATAAAGCCTATCCATCTAATGGAGACCAGTGACATAACTGAATGTAAAACCCTTTCAGTTTCCTGGAGACTAGTGACCAGTGGTGGCTGGTGTTTTTTTGGGGGGAGGGGGCAGCAACCACCTCCCCCTGAGCAGCCGGCAGAGGAACTACCCCCCGCGCTGTCTGCTGTTCGGTCCGTCACTTACCCCATCTAGGTGGTGGGTGGCAGGCTACAGCAGCGGCTCTGGTGTCCTCTCCCCCATCTAGGTGGTGGGCTGCGGGAAGCAGCTCCAGTGTCCTCTCCTCCAGCAGGGCGGCTTCCGCTGCACGTCTCCTCTAGCCTTCTTCTAGGCGCTAGGTGTCCAGTAGGATCGCCTAACGTTTTGGCCAATCGGGAAAAGGGTCTCACGACCCACTTCCTGATTGGCAAGGAGGAGATTTACTGTGAAAATAGCGAGTCCACCCTTTTTTGAAGCCTATTAGCCTCTGGCTCTATTCACGTGCTTTAAAAAAAACACCCCCCTCATTGTAATCCATAGTACAGCACCCTGTATGTAGATCGGGGGGCAAGACATATGGATAGAGGGGGCCCTAATGGATGGGTTGCCACTGCTAGTGGCATCACTGAGATGCCTATCCACTCCTATTCCTGTCAATGCATCCTATCCATTCACTAGAGACTATTGACATCACTGAATGTACAACTTCCCAATTCACTAGACCAGGGGTATCACTAAGACTAATGCCCCGTACACACGAGAGGGATTAAGTCTGACAGACCTCCAAAGGAGTTCCGCCGGAGTTCCGACGGAGTTCTGGCGGACTTTTCGACCGAACGGACTTGACCACACACCATCACACCAAACTCCGACGGAGTCGAACGTGATGACGTACGACTGGATTCGACGTAGGAAGTTCCTAGACAGTAGCCAATAGCTGCCCTAGCGTCGGTTTTAGTCCGTCGGAGTAGCACACACACGAGCGGATTTTTCGAAGGGGACCGGGTCCGGCGGAGTTCCGTCGGGAAAATTTAAAGCATGCTTCATTTCTAAAGTCCGTCAGACTTTAGCTTCGCTAAAGTCCGTTGCAGCCCACACACGAGCGGATAGTCCGCCGGACTCAGTCCGTCGGAGTTTGGATGTCGAAAAGTCCGCTCGTGTGTACGGGGCTTAAGGCCCCTTTCACACACTCCATTTTGATCAGCAGGGGATCTGCTTGCTGATCCCCTGCTGATCAGAGCAAAGTTGGCAGATGTCAGTTCAGTTTTTGCAGAGCCCACCCTGCTCTATAGGGGTCAGCAGGTGTAAATGGTCAGACTAAATCTTTCCAGAAGAGTGTAACCCTCCTACCTCCAATCCGGTCTGCTAAAAACAAACAGAAGGGGATTTGTCCTCCTACATCTAGGCAGATCGGAGGTAGTTGAGTGTTAATGAGCAGTGGAGCCTGTTTTTACCTGACCACCTCAGTCCGATCTGCCTAGACGAAGGAGGAACGATCCCTTTCTGTTAATTTTTAGCAGACCGGATCGGTGGTAGGTGGATGCAAAGGACCATTTACAGCCCCTGGACGGGCCATAGGGGTGAATGGATTGTCTGATCAGGTTGACCTAAAAAGCTGACCTGATCGGAATGGTCATATGTAAGGGCCTAAAGCCTATTCACTCAATGAAAACCAATGACCTCACTGACAAGCAAGCAAATCCATTAACTGGTCATCAGTGACATCACGGGGAAAAACTGATTATTTACTGCAGACGCCTTACAAATCATCATAAAGACTTATGTAGACTATCAATTCCTTGTCATAGCTAGTGTTTTGGCAATTCATTTTTTTTAACCCTTATTTTTTTAACCCTTATTTCCCACACTAATTGACAGTCAAGGCTACAAGATACATCTTTCCAGAATAGTATAATAATATTAATACAAATTCAGTGTAATGCATCTATATTATTAGTCTACTACCTGACCTCTGATAAGTCCTAGTGTGGTGTTTGAACTGTGCTTGTGCTTTATACGGAACTGTGCTAACTACAGAGCTGCAGTAAGTTATTTCAATTGCTCAGCTTGCTTGCTGATTACACGCAGTTACGTTAGTGGGACAAGTTAGCTGTTTATAGCTACCACATTATTGATTTACCATATGGAATCCCCCAGGAGGGGACGTGAAGCCAGTGAGTTATTCATTATTGGCTAAAAGGCAAGATCTATTCTTAAGCCGTACCAGTCTTGTTCTGTGTTTGTAGAATGGTTGCTTATAGATTTCATAGCTTCGGGTCACAGTTTGTTGCTTCAGCGGCTTCACATTGAGCACAGGCTATGGTTCGCTCAACACCACCACCATTTATTTTATTCAATGAATATAAGGCATTCTGAAATTGAACGCGTTGGAGATCACTATATCTCCTGCCCCTTCTCTCCACCTCTTCCTATTAGAGAACACTTTTTTTTTTTAATTTTAAAATAAAATACAAGGCGTTCTCTGTGAATGGAGCAGCTCCCTGTGTTCATTGTGCAGGAGAAAGCTGCAGGAGCTGCACCCGGAAGATCACTGTGTATAGCACCAATTACTACAGTTGTTTTCAGCATCCTCTGGATAGCAGATACTTTTTATTTTATACTTTCATCAAGCCAAGCTCAACCAAAGTACAAAAAAACAGTAATTAGGGAATTAGGGAAAAAAAACTATTCCCGGAGTTCCGCTTAAAACTATTCAGTCCATATTTGCTTTGACCAGCCTACACACTGGGTTAAACCCCCAGCTGTTTTTTTTTAACCTTTACTTTTATTATTCTGTCGCCTTGTTTTATGGTTTATGCCTGGAAGCCAGATGTGGCCTTTAAGGAAATTTGGTATATCCATCGACCTGCACCACCACTATAATTTGTTTTACGCTATATTATAATTTATTAGGGTCGGTTCGAGCAGACTGAATATTTGTATCCTTAGAACATAAGGATGGCCTAACATACTAAGAGCTCATGAGTGGATGTATTGAATCTCTTCTTCCTTCTTTATTGCATTACCACTGTCATTTAGAGCAGAAACAATGTCAATTCCCAAATAGCCTCCTGCAGATTTATGACTGTGATCTACATTATTGCATTTACGTAGGTTTTTCATCTATAGAGGAATGTGTTTGTTTTGTCCGCAACCCTGCAGAATCCTGGAGATGTCTTGTGAATTATTCCCATTCAAGAATGATATTTTTGTAAATGCTTGGGACACAATGAACAAGAAGTAGATTATTTAAATAAGCTATGTTCATATTGATGAATAAAATATCTGAGCTTAATTCGATGAACTTTGCAGGATATTGCCTACAGCCTATTTCAACAAGAATGGCTCTTCTGTCACTGTTTAGCAAACATAGCATTTACTATAGAATATTAAAGTAATATGTTACGTGCAGCGTAAGTGCCGTGTTGCCTTTAGCTGGAGGGATGTTCTTGTGCAAATGTGATTTATTTGAGCTTAATGCAGTTATTTTCGTTAGGGGTCAAAGTATATTTTCAGAATTGCATCTTTTTCACTGAATATAACCAGCCGCCACTGATTAATAATGATGGTAAAACATTGTCATTGCTCCTGGGCAACACCGAGTTTTATGAATAAAGTTACCGTCGCTTTTTACGCCAGTAAACAAGATGGAGATTCTGTCAAAAGGCAAGGAAGATGAGTCCATCAGTGGTAGATCACATTAGCAGAGGCTGATATACTACTGCAAAGTGGTCTCGAAGGACAAAGCTGTCAGGAAAGTGCAGTAGTGGGTCTGTTTTGCCAACCAAGCAGAAGAGTTGCATGAGGCACATGTGGCTCATGAAGGAGGAGAAAATAAAATTGTTTATACCTATTTACACCGTCAATCTCTTTTACTGCTTTATTCTCTTTTTTTTTTTAGCAATAGAGAACCTTCTATTTGTTTTTAACACCTCTGCTTCTTTTTACAAAACCCTCCAGCCCATTGTGTCTTGGGCTCTTGAGGGACTTAAGGGACTTAAGTGATCTAGCTGTAGTTTGCTCTTCAAGAATCACATAAGTTTTTTTAGTTTTGTAGCTGAAAGAGAAACTGATTGATCTTTCTCCCATTTCTGACTTAACATGTCTTGTTCTGCATGGAGTTTCTCTGTGAAGGTTACCATCTTGGTAGAGGGAGGACTTTGCTTCCTCATTTCAGAGCCTCCAGAAAAGAGAACTGTGAGCAGCACAGTAGTGGCATCACCAAAGTTCCTGCAACTAGCAATCGGGAGCAGCAGCACCTTAGATCCTGCACTGCAGATATACAGCTATGAGTGGTAGGCACAGAAGTGCCAGGTCACACTTCTGCACCATGCTTCCATGAACCAATAGAAGCCTTATTGATCAGTCTTAGTGATACCATGGTGAGGCGAGCACAGGCTCAGCATGCCTCCCAATGATCCATAAGCAGGGCAGATATAGACAACATTTCTGGGGGTCTGTTTTAGGAGATTGGTTCATTTGAATGTTATTGTCCCTTCCAGCTTTACTAAGTGGCAAAAGATTGTTCAGCCAGAAAATGCTGAAAGACTTATTTGTAATGCATTTTCCTAGCTATACAAATATTTTTTTAATGTCTTTTTGCTGAAATCGACCAAGTAAAGTGTTCAGCTTTTGATAAGTCTCACATCTCTTGGTTAAGAAGTTCTTCAGTGATTTTATTCTAAATTATCGTTCCGGGAGGATGCGACTTATAAATTGGACAGATTGTTATGTTTTTCCTCTAATAGCTGGGAAGACGTCGTAGTACACTACTGGGATTGCATGTCTGTATGAGGAAGTGCAGCAGACTGCAGCTACGGAACAAACAGCGCCATTTAAATATGTATAAATTGCTTGGCTCTCTGAAAACTGAGCATGTGGAGGCCTTCTCAGCAATCATCGCTTGTTTCTCATGCAAAGGCAGCTACAAAGGGATGTTAAAGGAGAAATATATGTAGTATATGGGATGTGTTTGCCCTAAAGTGCACCTGTCATGGGTACTGACAGGCTCCATTGGTGTAGTTCAGGCCAGGGGCATAACTAGAAATCACAGGGCCCCATAGCAAAATGTTGTATGGGCCCCTCACCCATGGGCGGATCTAGAGTCTAGTCTCGGGAGAGGCACTGCCAGAAAAAAACATTTTTTTGGGGGCAATTTATCGGGGCAATGGCTGATGTTGGCGCTTCAATCATCACGGCACCATAGTTATTATGGTGTCAGGATGATTGAAACACATTATTTTTACTATTAAATTGTTATAGAAAATGAAATAGTTCAAATAACCATAATGCAGAATCAGTGGGAGCCCCGAGTGTGCCACTTGCCACAGTTGCCTGCCACCAAATGCAGATTGTCACTTGTCACATGTTGCAGATTGTCACTTGCCACGTCACCTGCCACAAGTTGCGGATTGTCACTTGCCACATCACCTACCACCAGATGCAGATTGTCACTTGTCACACATTGCAGATTGTCCACTTGCCACATCACCCGCCACAAGTTGCTGATTGTCACTTGCCATGTCACCTGCCACACGTTGCGGATTGTCACTTGCCACGTCACCTGCCACACATTGCAAATTGTCCACTATCACCTGCCACACATTGCGGATTGTCCACTTGCCACGTCACCTGCCACCCATTGCAGATTGTCACTTGCCACAAGTTGCAAATTGTCCACTTGCCATGTCACCTGCCACAAGTTGCAAATTGTCCACTATCACCTGCCACACATTGTGGATTGTCCACTTGCAACATCACCTGCCACAAGTTGCAAACTGTCCACTTGCCACGTCACTTGCCACACATTGCAGATTGTCCACTTGCCACATCACCTGCCACAAGTTGCGGATTGTCATTTGCCACAAGTTGAAATTGTCCACTTGCCATGTCACCTGCCACACATTGCTGATTGTCCACTTGCCACGTCACCTGCCACACATTGCAAATTGTCCACTATCACCTGCCACACATTGTGGATTGTCCACTTGCCACGTCACCTGCCACAAGTTGCAAACTGTCCACTTGCCACGTCACTTGCCACACATTGCGGATTGTCCACTTGCCACATCACCTGCCACAAGTTGCAGATTGTCACCTTCTTGCTAAGGTGGGGAATGGGGATTGTCACTTCTGTTTCCCAGTCTGAGTCAGGCAGCAGAGAGATGATGTAATTTCTCTGCTGCCTGCACAGTGAGTGAGAGCGGAACTGCTAGGATGCAGGGTGGGCGCCAGGCGGGGAGAGATGATGTCATATCTCTGCTCCGCCACCCGCTGATTGGCCAATCCGCCCACCAAGCCTCCCAGCTGGCAGCTCCCCCCCCCACCGCCGCTCGTACAGTGTGACTGTACGACACCGAGCAGACGGGCAGCTCGGCGGCTCATCCTCTGCCCGCTCACTGGGCCCTCCTCGGCTGCACGCCCCATAGCGCCCCCATGGGTCGCTATGGTGGTGGTTCCGCCACTGGTTCAGGCATCATATACATACATTCACATGCTGCTGTAGCCTGGAAACACAAATTGCTCCGATTGCAAAAAGGTAACGCTTAGGCCGCGTACACACGGGCGGATTGTCTGCCCAACTAAGTTCGTCAGACAATCCGACAGACAGTCCGTTCAACTTTTGAATGAATGGACTTGACCACACACGATGAACAGACAGTCCGCTGAAAGCTTGCGCGATGACGTGTACAGCACGTACGACGGGACTAGAAATACGACGTCCAATACACTGCAATGCAACCTTCGGCGTGTAAATCCTTTCTGAGCATGCGCCATACTTAGTCCGTCCAACTTGCCTACACACGAGCGGACTGTCCGCTGAAACCAAGTTTGGACGGACAAAATTACGGAAATTCCGAAAGACTTAGTCCGTCAGACTGTCCGCTGAAAAAGTCCGCTGAAGCCCACACACGAGCGGATTGTCCGCTGAAACACGTTTCAGCGGACTAAGTTGGGCAGACAATCCGCCCGTGTGTACGCGGCCTTAGTTGTAATGTTGAGTATTGCCCCTGCCCCCAGCTTCTGGCCCACATACAATACTCACCTCTCCACCAATCCCACTCCTGCTTACTTTAATGTAGAAAGCTTAAGTTATCATACATTTTGTATGTAGGTGCTCATGTGAGTTTAGTAAAAACATTGTAAGCTCCTCGTGGGGGGGGGGGGGGGGGGGGGGGCTTGATGTAAATAATTCTGCCTATTCTGAATAAGGGAATGGATAAAAATATTACTTGAAGCAAGACCTTGTCCACAGCAAGTCAAATTTGTCAGATCTTTAATCCTATCTTTAATTTAATCTAGAATCGTATCTGGTCTTGGGAACAGCAGACACAGTTCTGCACTTAAACATAAAGGAACCCTGGTGGGAAAAGTTAATTTGTATACATTTTCAAACCTGTAAAAGAAGAAGCAATATCTTTTCGATGTCCTGTTTGTTGAAATACCACTGCATGTATTCTTCACTTCCAGGACAGAACACTATGGTTCCCATTCATTGATTTTTACATCACTGGAGGATGTACTAGTGGTTGAGAGGAACCACAGCACAAGTCAGTGCATAACTGGTATTCGGACCACCCAACAGTGTTTAATATCTTTAGAGAAGCTGCAAAGTGGCTACGTTTCAATGCAAGGATGTTTGGAAAGGTAAGTATGTCTCCCCTTCTCTTACAGGTATGGTATTTTATACAAGTGACCCTGTGCTGGCCAGCTGGAGCCCAGTAAGGCCAGATGGAGCCAATAGAACCCTTGCTATTATTTTCTTCCCTTTCTTTGAAAAATGACCAGCGTGTTTTATAATTATTTGTTAGGACATATTCTTTTGCTTCATTTTTAAATTCCTCATCCTTATGAGGCTTATGTGGAGCACACAATGCTGTTGGCTGTTTTCTCTCCTGTTCCCAATTCTGTTCTAAAATATTCAACACAGAACATCTCTTTTGCCATAATATATGGAGTTTCAAAACACACTGATGCCAATAAATAAACTATGATGATAATAAATGGCCATTTCTATTTAATGTCTCACCGGTGTAGCCTGACTAGCATAAAGTGATTTTTCACATTTTAAGAACCTAATCATTCTCCTCTATTATTGACTTTCTGTTGTCACCCCTGCTAAGCGCCTGTCCTTTTTTGCATTCCTGATTGATATATAAAACTGATGCAGTCAAATCTGTTTAAATGAAGAAATAGAAAAATGAAAACCGAAAACAATATGCACAATGTTATTAGGTTGACTTAAAGTAAACCGGTAGTTTCTAATATATACAGTATCTCACAAAAGTGAGTACACCCCTCACATGTCTGTAAATATTTTATTTTATCTTTTCATGTGTCAACACTGAAGAAATCACACTTTGCTACAATATAAAGTAGTGAGTGTAGAGCTTGTATAACAGTGTAAATGTGCTGTCATCTCAAAATAACTCAACACACAGCCATTAATGTCTAAACCGCTGGCAACAAAAGTGAGTACATCCCTAAGTGAAAATGTGAGTTATTTGGAGGGGACAGGAATTATACTGTTATACAAGCTGTACACTCACTACTTTACATTGTAGTAAAGTGTCATTTCTTCAGTGTTGTCACATGTAAAGATATAATAAAATATTTACAAAAATGTGAGGGGGCACTTACTTTTGTGATATACTGAAAATATTTGTAGATATCACAAGGCTTTTTGAAAAGGTAATTGCAGATTCCAACCTGCTGCTGTTATTCTTTCAACATACATATGAACTGACACATAGGTGAGGTTACATACACCCCCCCCCCCCCCATACCCAGAAGCTCAAATCCACTACTGAAGGCTGGATCCAGCAGTGATGATTGAGCATGGCCCATGTAAGTATGCATGTCTGGGGGTGGGCTATGTGCAGACATTGTCACTTTGGCATGACGAAGCAAAGTGATAGTGTCAGGTTGAGATAGAGATAAGATGGGTCAAGGGTTACGGACACCTAAAAACAATTGAAATATTAGTGAAAAAATCTAAGAAGATATGGAAGAGGATATTAGGCATAGCTCCACTTCTTTTGCAAAGGTGGACTCCGACAACAAACTATTCCGGGTGTCAGCTGAATTTTCAAATGAGCAGTCCTTCCCAGTTTTAGTCACTGTGACAAATTTGTTAACAAGAGCTCAGCAATTCGGCTATTAGAAACCAAAAGCCTCCGTGGTAAGATCCATAAAAGGAATATTTTGATATCTGTTCTTCTTTTTTTCTATTGTGCATATTTTGGCACTTGAAACTAGCAAGCTTAGAAATTCTGTTACTTTTAAACATATGTTTTTCCTAGCTGTCTGTCGTGCTGTTATCTGTACACTTTGAAGACTCAAGTGCTTTATTCAAGAAAATAACAGATGCAGTAAAGATAGATTTTGTGGCACGTGGCTTTATTTGGGTTAGGAATGCTGTATTTCACTAGTTGCTCAAGATTATATACGTTTTACATGGCCAGCAGCAAATGACAGCTGTCAAACCATATTTAACACACCTCTGCCCTGCCTGGAAAGACAGATTTGTTTCATACAACTGTTCAAATATTCTAGAGTTTAGCGATCGTTTAGGTGTTTATTGCTTTGTGTATAATTTATGGGTGAAATATGATTTTATTTTCCATGTTTTACAGAGATGGTGTGTGTGACAGCAGGTGTTGTCATAAATTCATATCCGTGAGATATAGTCAGTGAACTGTTGAAAGTAAATAGCATTTTTTTTCTTGCTGCATTAAAATATTGTATTTCAGTAGATTTCAGAATGTTGTAATACTAGAATTGTAAAATACATTTAGCACTTATTCACAGCAATCATTGCATGAACTGGCGCAATACACTTGTATGTTGACATACATGATTGTGTTTTTACAGTGAACATTGTATTTTTTCAAAGCAATGCGGTGCATTAATGGGTAGTTTTTGTCTAGGTTAATTAATTTGAGTTCATTTCTTCCCCCATTGTGCAGCACGTTACAATATGTTATGAGATTTTGCAACATACTGTGATAAATTGTACTATGTTCTGTTTTTCCAATAACCAGCAATGCATGGCATCGCCGTGAACTGGCACTACTGAAAAAAAAAAGCTATTTGCCTTGTCCTTGTGTTGGTACTATGATGAGAACCCCAGGCACTGTAGATGAGGAGAATGAGCCCCTAAGGCAGAATCCCAGAAAATGTAGACATTAGAACTGTCTTTCAGAATTTTTATAGCTTTAATAAGGGTGTAGGAAAAATGTGCCATGTTTGATTGAACTATTTTATTAATGTTAGTTTTTAATAAAAATCCAGGGCATTTTTATGGTTTTGAAGGGCCCCCTTCATCAGGGCTTGAAAATTTAAATTCAGAGATAATCTGAACATGAAATATGTATCCTGAAAGTGCAGTTTGGACAAGCTGGTTTGGCATAGGTTTTCAATACAAAGCTTGGATTGCCGCTTTAACAAGAGAGAAGATCCTGCCTTGGATCCTGGAAAACAGGGGGCCAGTGTGTCCCTGTATTTATCCGGAATTGTGTGCAATGAGGCTGGATGGATGCCGCTATACCTGGCCATCTCATTTAAGTTCAGAGTAGGGAACAGCCTCAGCCTATGCTTCTCTGTAGACCACACCTTTGACGCGTTTCGTCCTGCTCTCCAGGGCTCATAAAGTAGCATTTTTTTATGTTGCTTATGTGCCCATGCTTATTTTAGTAGATTGGGTAAGAACTAATTCTTCTGTCTGTCTATCCAAGCATCCTTTAACCCACCCCCACCTCTCTCCAAAAAAAAAGTTTAGGTGGTGTTCCACTTTATTTTATTTTTTTTGTTCTGGTTGCTAGCTTTTGTTTGTCTACAGTATTGCTATATATGTAACTCCTTGACAAATTGAAGCACAGCATGACTAATGCATCTTCGGAAGGATTTGTCTGTAGTTCATGAAGGAACAAAAGCTAAGTGTGGGTATAGATGACTCACTATCTGTTGTCAATATGTGGCAATTACGTGGCATTGATCAGTCGTTTATTATGTGTATCGTGTGCTGAACATGTGATCCCCTTTAAACCTTTAAATTCCCATCGGAACTCCATGACCCCAGTCGTGGGAACATATTACAACAAGTCCATATCGTTGTCGACTCACTGCAATTTACATAATAGATTTCCATGGTTTGCTATAACTTTTATTGATCTAATTGAAGGGCAGCTGTGAGCAAATATATTTTATAAGGCCGCGCGGTTATTCTGCACTGGTTTAATGAAGCACGAGTATGATTAGAGGGTTTTGATTTTGTGTTTTGGGAAAGCGTTGAATATTCGGTAACGGAGGATTAGTTATTGTCATAAACGCATTTGTTTACTTTTCCTGGCCATGGATCATGCAAATTCACTGAAATCCGTCTTGCCATTTCCAGATGTTGAACGTGTAATGAGTGGCTATTAATAAAGTTGGCTGCTTGTATTGATTAGATTTTAAAGCAAATCTGTCACATATACAGCATGACTGCAGTGTGGGATAGTAGATAGAAACATCGTCTTTCTCATTTGTTAAATCTGTACTCAAGCCTCTTCTTCGGTCTTGCACAGTTGTGCAGGTTCCTTTCCTGTATTGAAATTGCTTACTGTGATTGCACTGCACACTGTAAGCTTCTCACAATGTGCAATAGAAGCTGCAGAAAGCCAGATGGAGCCCACCTCATTTCCTGACTGAAGGACATCCAGAATCATCTAACCCTTTCCTTCCTAGTCTTAGGGCTCATTCACACTTTGATCTATTTTGGTCTGCATTGTTCGACACAAGGACACTAACAAAACAAATGTTTTCTACATTCCCTGTTCACATTACACATTTGCATTAGTGTGTTGCATGCGCAACATGTCTATATTTTTTTGCACAATAACACACAAAAATGCGTTACAGCGCTCGCAAGAAAGTCGCAACAGAATGTTGTGTATAGAATTAACTGAAGTATTTTTGTTAACATTAAATAAAGTTAAAAAAAGATAAAACACTGGAGTTTCTTGTAGAACCAATGCATCTCCACTGGTGTGATAAGGTCCCTACTGTCCCTGACCTTTTCCTTTATTCAGTGGATTTCCATTCTGTCAATCATGCAGGTTCAGCAGGAGGTCTGACATGCCTCTCCTGTTAAGCCAGGTACACACTATGCGTTTTCTTCCGTTCAATCCAGTGGGTCAGAGCTGCTGTACTAATTATTCGACGTTAGTATAGCGATCTCCCCGGCTGAGCTGTTGTGTTCTTACAGGGGGACGCCCCTCCTCCTGCCAGAACAATCCGATCAGCTCTCTCAGCCATTGGCTAAGAGCGCTGATTGGGAGCCGGTTGGCTGCTGGTTTTCCAGCATGCTTGTCTGACAGAAGGCAGCCAAATGATTGGACTGGCTGGCATACATATGGGTCGGATGTCACTCGGCATTCAGCCCATGTGTATGGGCCTTTAGAGCTACAGCACTTTAATCAGCAGGGAGCATGAGCTTTACCAATTGAAGAGCTATCGATCTGACTCAGTAGTGGTGTGCCAGACCTCTCCAGAGAGACCACTGTTTTTACACAGAAAAGCTTCCTTCTCTACAGCATTCTGATGGGGAACTGGCTTTACTAGTCAGGCTGTGGCTGCTTTCCTAAGAAAACTAGCTGTAAGACTTTGCACAGCTTTTGTTTTGATGTACCTGGAATGTATTTAGTGGATTAAACCTAAGTTCAGTTGGGCTTTTAGGCAAAATAGGGAAGGTAGCAGCTTACCCCTCCATCCCTTTAATTGACATTGATACCAATTGCAAACAGGACAGAGGAGTCTCCCTATTTGCATTAGACACCAACTACCTACAGATACATTCTCCCCTGTGAAGTGACAGGCAGGTGCACAGTTTTGACCAATTGTACTTTCCCCATGGTTTACTGCAATAGCATGATGGTTGTAGCATCCACTGGGCCATGGACTCCTGCCTAGACTGCCTTGTCAATGGTCTGGCTCATCCTATATCTTTTATGAAATGTGTTCTCTCCCAGAATGGTATTTAGTAAGATGATTCTCTTTAATTTATTCACAAAATGGAACTGTTAACCCCCCCCCCCCCTTCCCTGAGTTAATAAATGGCATTTAAAATATATCTTGAAATGTTTTCAAAGCCATCTATTAGTAAAAATACAATTCTGTCAGTTTTGCTCCCTTGCCTTTTCATCTTAATTCCCAGAGCTCTGGAGATGCGGAAGTCATGCCGAGGTAAATGATACACATCAATCACTGCACGGATAAATCTCCAACCCGTTGCTTGTCTCATTATCGCTGTGCATATTGATTGATTAATTAAGCATGTTACAAGCGCCCTGTCTGACCCAACTGGTGGAAGCTTTGCCTTTCCATTGTAATTTAAAAGCTGCATAAAGCGTATTGCGTTAGAGATCGGATCCTTTAAAATCAGTAAATGGAACCAGATAAATGAGCATCCTTACCTGTATTGCATGCTATAGTAGACCGATTAATATGCTAAACCTAGACACCAACATGTTTACAAATCATCAGTGGGGGTGGTTAGAAAGTAGGCATGGTATGCCCAAATATATCGACAACTTTGTGGTACAATTTCAGTTGTACTGATCTGGGGTCTGATGTGCCCTGTTCACATTTTAGATTGGGATACATGCCTACTTACCATATGTAAGGCAAGTAGGAGTGGTATGCCAATATATATCGACAACTTTGTGGTACAATTTCAGTTGTACTGCTCTGGGGTCTGATGTGCCCCATTCACATTTTAGATTGGGATACATGCCTGCTTACCATATCATGTTTACATAAATTAGCAGTGTTGCGCTGAATTAATACACCATTTCAATTAATCAAACACATAAATAATGAATACTTATACACATTGTCAGTATAATAATTCAACAGAGTACAGTGTCCATCCAAAAAACTAAGAAAAGTGCTCTAGATTAAAGGTAAAGTCCCCTTTAATGGTGCCAAATAAAATGATTCTTCTCTTTCTTATTCCCGAAAAGTGTTAATAGAATTCACCATCACCCAAACCAATGAAGATGCAGGATTACCAGACAGCTTTGACCCCCTTACACAAAGTGGTCATCAAGGCTGAATTGGCGTGCACTGATAGCCATGGTGACTCTGATGTCTGAAGACTATACATCCAAAGACAAAAATAAAATTAAGCAAGAAAATGCTCCTCGCAGTGCAGTAACTCAAATAATGTATTGTTTTTTTTAAATCACACTTACTGGACATAAAATAAAATAAAAATCCACATATAGATAAAATCACCCATCCAGCAGATACCTGGTAACTCTGGTTGACTTCCGGTTTACTTACAATATACTCTGCCTTTATCATGCTGACAGCTCATGCAGGAACAGAACAGGGGAAGTTTATCTGTTTTTTTTTTCATAAAAGTTTAAGCTGAACTCCAGCCTTCCCTTCAGTCTTGCACAGTGGTACAAGATCCTCTTGTGTACTATAATTGCTAACTTGGATTTCCCTACACGCTCAGCAAAAAGAAGAGCATAACTCCATAGGGAATGGGGTGCAGAACCGATAACTCTTCCTGGGAGAGCTCAGCATTGGAGTCTCCAAAAGAAAGGAAGGGCCAGTGGTGATTGATAAGGCCCACCATCCTATACCTATCATTTATTGCAGTAGTAAACTCAGCTGCACAAAACCTCACAAATTGTAAGGCCAGTATGATAAACATTTCCCCCACACACCTCAATACTATTTATCCCTATAGCATGTTTCTAACTTTTTTTTCCACTTTATTTCTTTAGTCCATGTGCCGACTGAAGCCGGCGCCATATTTGTGGTAGTGTATCGATTCCTTACAGCAGTGTTCTTCTACCCTTTCTCCAGGGTGAGACATAATCTTGCGCATGTGCAGTAACCAAGTCCTTCTGCAGACCTCCTTGCTCCCTGTACTAATGCTGAGTGGCAATGTTCACACCCCCATGATGTAGCTAGTCACATGGGGTGTTTCAGGGACTTCTCAATGTGCCAACACTCTTGCAGGGTGTAATGCCATGGAGTGCTGATGGTGGAGGCATGGCACCTCTATGAAGAGACTAACGGCATACTGAGTCATGGGGAAAGGGGCAAAAAGCCAGTGACATAATGTCAGCAAAAATTGTCCCAAAGTTGCATGGGTTGGGATGCTATGAAAGACTGCAACAAATGATCCATGAAGCGCTTGGACACGGTGTACAGCTCCATGAGTGGAACTTTTAGCTGGGTTTACATCACCCTCTGATACAGAGCGGAGGCCCCTCAGGCTCCCCTTGTATCATCCATTTTGCCATTGGGGCTGTACAACACCTGCATCAATGGTACCGCTGGGTTTCTCTGTGGCACACCAAGGTCCCTTTCATCCAAGGACAGGCATGGTCATATGCCCAATTGTGAGCTGTAGTCAGAACATGGCTCTGGGAGATGGCAGTTCCTTTGTAAGTTTGTCATTTTTGTGTCAATTAATTATTTTTATCAATTTAGTAATAGAGGCTGTTTAAATCACCAAGACTGAGCTCCAATTTCTTTACTGTCACAGAGCTATACACCTGAGTCCAAGCGCTTCATGGAACATTGATTGCAACCTTTACCTCTCCCCCTCCCAGGATTCACTCCCAGCTGCTAAGACTTTCAGGACGGTAACTAATGACCCCAAAAAAAGGTTCTCAGCAAACGCCTGATCTTTTTTTGTTTCTTTCCATACTATGAAGGACACCTACTTGTAAGTAATTTCAGAATTCTTTACATGGAACAGAGTAGGGCAGGAGAGTTTACTATCACTTTAAATATCAGTACCGGGTGGACTAACCCCTTAATTGAAGACCACAGTGTGAGTTCCCCCTTAAAGCTCTGTTCATTTTGAAATGTTATGTTAAGGAGGATGTAATAGCCGTTCCCTAGATACAATGTCTCTGCTGCTGTGCAGTGGATCTGAAGACGGTTAGAAGCAGAGCTGCTTGAAAGGTCTTTTCTGGAAACAAAACCGCCAGATAGGGAGTCTCATTACAGTACTGAGTTTTCAAAAGCGAGCAAAACCTTGTTCGTCTTATCAGTTAAATAAAGCAGGAGGCCTGTGTGCCATCACTGAGTGAGCTCCGGATTGGGTTACAGAGGACAGATAATTCCTCGGAGAAGTGCTAATCAGCAGTACAGTTATTACTGTTGACAAAATATGAAATGCTGACATTTTATCCATCCCTTGTTAAATAGGAATTCAACTAAAGCTGTCTCAGAAAATCTGCAGACTTTTCAATGAGTATATCATACAAAATGAGTATCGCTATACCTCCAACCAACAGAAAAAATAAGATGTGTTCCTTTGTGTTAAATACAAAGATAAGAATAACAGACATGGATAAGTAGATACTAATTTTCTCTTCTGGAACAAGGTCAAGAACTGAAGGAAATCTCCATGTGGCTATGCGTTGCAGATAATTAAAACCAGACAGGGGTCCAAACCCTTCCACAGTCTGTCCAAATCTAAGAAAAAGTTTTGTCTGGAGATGCACAAAGCAGAGAAGACCACCCTTTCCTTTCCATGTAGAAATGGTCCCATACATGGCTACGTTTTTTTTCATTCAGCCATATGTTCGAGGTGGATGGGGAAATCCTTTGTGCTGTGTTGTTGTATTCTGACAGCGGGACTCCAATTGGCTGCATGCGCTGATCAAACAGGAGTTGAGTTTCAGACAAAGCTTGAGTCTCACTTTAAATTTGTTCATCAAGGAATTATCAATAGGGGAAGTGAGCTCTGTATCTGCTGTTGTTCATTATCTGTTTAATGTGTATGAAATGAATGCTTACGGCGCAGGGAGTTGGCTCGATGTACCCTGTAACGTGACCTGATATTAGAGATTTAGACACGCAGATGAGATATCATGTTTAATTTTTAATAGGCTTCAGCGGCTAAACATGCAGCAAAAATTGCTTACTTTTGTAACTCTGATACATTGCTGCTACCAGATAGTACGAGTACACAAGCTTATATGTTGTTAATACCGTCTCGTTTGATAGCGTATGTCAATACGATTAAGTGGGGTTTAAACCAAGGCGGTGGGTGGGAGGGTGGGTTTACCAGTAATACATTACGCGTCTTAAATGCGGATTTTAGATGGTGGGGTTTAATCATCATCCCTCCGCTTAAAGGCTAATTTCACCTGAAATGATATTCCCGATTTGCGTGGTATTTGTACATTGCTTTTTTCACTAAATACACGTTTAAGGTTATCGCTGTAATGTTTAACTACAAGTAATTTTGGATGGTGCTTTAACCACTTGCTGTCCAATGTACATACATAATAAGTGGTTATACCAGCATCATGGTTGCAGCTGGTTCCATGTTCCTGATACCATTTTTTATCGGCTGGCAAACAGCTGTCAGGTAACAATGACCTAGTTTGAAAAATTGCTGGTAAAACCACAGAAAATTATAATTTTTCTCTTTGCATAAAGTATTTTTGATTCACTTGCAGTGTGCCTTTAAGTTTACAAGAAAACTTGACAACCTCAGGAAAAGTAATTTCTTAAGCACAGTCTGCTCCTTCCTTGCACATCATAAACCTCTGCTCTTCTGGGAGTGCCTAAGCACTGTCTGTGCTGGCCCAGTTCCTCCACCCCTCCCCTCACCTCTCTACATAACCTTTAATGTAACTGCTGGGGTACAAAAGGGAACACGCTAGATAATCACTTAGAACTAATGTCAGCAACCCCCAGCAGACTCAGAGTTGTCACCTAAGATGGCAGTGCCCAGCACCAGTCAGGGCTGTTGGATGTCTACATAAAGGAGGTGTTTACAGGTATATAACATGCCTATAATATATTAATGGCACCATTATGAGAAAAATTTAGTTGAATGGTCCAGCCACAGGGACATTTTAGGGCCAAGGGGCCACTTCAAACTTTGTTTGAAGTGACCCCTTGGTGCACACTGCATTAAAATGGTTGAAAACCTTTACATATACTCAGTGAAATGGTTAGAAACAAATTCTCCTATATACATTTAACCTGTTTATCTGCCGCCATATCTTCTGTAGATTGTTCTGAAAACAGTCAGCTCAAAGGATTTTTTTACAGCTCTAGCAACAGGGGGCAGGGAACTGAAGTTTCACAGTGCAGATCTCCGTGAGGGGAGGTTTGAGCCCTGGTTGGAGGGAAGGAACACACCCCCTTCACACAGTACATGGGAACATGCAGAGCTAAGGATATTAGCCACAGGTTGTGTGTTGGAGCTCTCCTCCCCCGTCACTTTTTTTAATCTCTTGGTGTCGAGGAAAGCTGTCAGAAGTGACTAATGCTGATAACAGAAGAAGATGCAGCAGAGAGAATACACACTCAATGCTTTGGATAGAGGCAAGCACATAGTATAGAAGTATATGCTTTTTTTCATATTTCATGTCTGAGGTTTACAACCACTTTAAAATAAATGCTAGGCATTTTTACCTTAATGTATTCACAGCAGAGAGGTAAAAAAAAAAAATTTGTAAGCCCCCATCCCCAAAAACGTAACTTTTCACTCTTTACCACAGAGTGCTTTAGGTCTCAAGGTGACATTTGCCCAAATTTCCAGGTTGTAGAGTCTCGTTGAGAATATGAGAGTGACAGACTGAAGCAGCTGTCTGTCTGGGACTATTTTAAAATTAAAAAATGGTTTACTATCACTTTAAGGTAGCTCAAGCATCTTCATTTACAAAAAAAAAAAGAAAGTCTGTCAAATTTACACAGGGGATATTTGTATTCATAATAAATAAATGAGAATTTACAACCATTTGTGCATCTGTTTTGTAGCCCTGAAGAAGGAGCATTTGAGCCCCCGAAACACGTTTGCTGTTTTATGTTTTCTTGTTATGAACTAATATCAACATTAAACAGTTTTGGACTTAATTCTTAGGTCTGGTGTTCTCATTAGACTTTTTTTTATACAACTTAAAACCTGTAGAAAATGTAACTATTCCCCAGTTTATCCAAAACATAAAAGTGGTTTGATTTAGAATTTCAAGTTTATGTAAACCCTAACAATAAAGTGTTGATTTACGACAACTGGAGAGCTCAAAATCTGTTGCAGCTCTGCAGGGTGGCCACTCAGCTTCTAATTTCCGCTTGTTCAATTAAGCTTTAACCTGGAAGCTGATTGGTTTCTGTGCAGAGCTGTACCAGATTTGCACTCTCCATTTTTAGTAAATCAACCCCTAAGTGTTGCCAATTCGCTCCCTTTTGGTCTGTTAAATATACCATTGAAAGCATTTTGTTATTAGTTCAAAAAGTGCAAAAACCTGAAAAAAATTGCGTGAGCTGTTAACTTGTGTGCTTGCTGCCCCTGCTGATTGCTGAGTTGTATTGTTGCCAGCTGTCCTTGTGGATTACAAAATATCTTACTCTGTTATTAATAAGAGAAGAGGGAGGAGTGCTTCATAGTAGTGACCTAGGGTGACAATGCTGATTCTTCATGATAAACAAAAAAAAACAAAAAAACAGAAGCCAATTGGTTTCTATGCAGAGTTGCACCAGATTTTCTTCTATCCCTAGGACAGAAAAGGGGGCGATGTACTAAACATGGTGCACACAGAATTTGGTGTAGCCATGCATAGTAACCAATCAGCTTCAAACTTCAGCTTATTCAATTAAATTTTGACAATAAAACCCAATTCTGTGTGCACCAGTTTAAGCAAATCCCCCCCCCCCCCCCCCCCACAGTATAGTACTGACAGGTGCACTGTCTAAAAATAAAGGAAAAAACCCTGAAAAAAACCCAAATTCAGCCACTGCATCTAATCGCTGGAAAGTTGATATATATAACAATTTTGTTTTGGGGTTTAGATGCAATTTAAAGTAGAACTATAGGCAAAACTTTTTTTTTCATTTTGGATAGAGTAAGGTAGGGTTATATATAACCCCTGTAAGGTTTATTTTTGCCATTTTTGTCCCATTGGGGACATTTCACGTTTTTTTCCTGTCCCATAGCCAAACAGGAAGTGACAGGAAATCCCTGCAAATTAAGGGAATCCTTTGGGGACCCCCAGGTCACTAGAACTAGAACTCCCCATTGGAAGATTTCCCCTCTATTACTTTTCTAGGGACAACCGAAGATGTGTGATTTTCTTTTACTTTCACTTTTAATGGCAATGGTAATCAAGACAAATAGAGAGGGTGAATCTCCCTAAAGGGGGCACAGACAGCAATATAAACTGATGTGTTCTAATCCATCTCCCCTCTATCCAAAACAAAAAAAAAAAGTTTTGCCTTTAGTTATACTTTAATGTCAGGTCTTTAGGCCTATTGGCATTTCGATCCTCTATTGCCTGTGCTTTGTCATGGGGAAAGGGAAGAGACTTGTCCTCTAAGTCACTGCTGTAGAGAAGAGTGTCTTCTTGCATTTGATTCTGTAACGTGAAATAGAAGGAACTGTATTGCTCATATAAAGTTTTTTTTATATATTTTTCTCCAAGTCACATTTTCACACCTCATATCCAGCTATGACTTTTTTTTTTTTTTTTTTTTTTTTTTTATAACTGTGGAATATGTTTGTTCTAGAGAATATTAATCACTGGGGCAGCGCTGTGCACTTACTTCCAAACATTGTTACGTGCTGCTATTCTTGGAGTATTAGCTCAGGAATTCTGCTAATTAGCAGAATGTCTTACATTTGGCAATCACTCTCTAAAACTATATTTATTATACAATGTAAATTTAGAAAAAGTAGCAGAAATTTTGCTTGCTTGTTAAGTGGATAATTAGGTCCCTGACCACCAGGCTATACTTCATTAGAGGACGAAAATGTCACAAATAAATAGAGAACAGTAAACACATTAGTGCTTTGTGGCATATTAGCTGATTTATGTTGTGTACACACCAGCGACACGGATTGGTGCCGTAAATGTACACTGAGTTGCGTATGCGCAGCTCAACGTGCATTACAGCTGACAGGTAGGGGAAACATTTATGACAGAAGAGTACAATAGGATTTCTTCTTTCATGAAAGCCCTGTGTGTCAGGGATTTTTTTTATTTTTTAAATGTGACTTTAATTCTGCTAAATCCATAGAACTGTTTTCTGTATTTTAGTTTCAATACTTTTTTACTGAGTTTTCAATATTAGAACAGACACAGTGTAAAACGTGATATGCGTTAAAATACGAGGTTCACATGAATCAGTTGAATAAAACAGAACATGGATCATAAAGATCTGATCTCAGAAAAGGAAACAAGAAACACTTAATTACACAGTCAGGAAACTGAATTTAGCATATCAGTAACAAAAAGTACAGAGTTAACAAAGAGCAATATAGTCTCTACTTCGAAGGTCTCAAACTGTTTCAGCCATGGTTTCCAATAATTCAGATGCGTTAGAGCAGGGATCTCCAAACTATGGCCCTCCAGCTGTTGTGGAACTATACATCCCATGAGGCATTGTAAAACTCTGACATTCACAGACATGACTAGGCATGATGGGAATTGTAGTTCCTGAACAACTGGAGAGCCATAGTTTGGAGATCCCTGCTTTTGAGTATTTCCCAACAGTAGAGGCAAATACTATTTCATATGTGTTTGCAGTGGGTGTGTATGGATTCAGTGACCTCCCCTAGGCAAGGAATTTTTGAGCTTTTCCAATGTCTAATTAAAGATAGTCTCGCAGCTAAAAATATGTGGATCTCCACTCTTCTCAAGGATTGGAGGATAACCTCAATGCCTAGTGATAACAAGGCAAGGCCTGGGAATAATAAGAGGGGGAGGCCCAGTACCTGTCCAACTAAGTTGAAGATAGAAGGCCAAAAGTTGGAAAGGTGTTGGCAGGACCAGAGGGTGTGGAACAAGGTACCTGATGTCTCACATCCTCTCCAACAGTTAGGAGACACGTGCAAGTTTAGCTATAGGATGAGGTGTAAGATACCATCTCAATAGAATCTTTTGAGTTAACTCCCATGAGTTAACGCTATGTCTAACAGTATATGAGATGGACAAAGCTCTCGTTTACTCTGGTTTGTACTCAGTGTCTAGGTCGGATTCCCATGCTTTGATAGGGGCTGTGTTTTCTGTATTATATTTTAAAAGTTGAAAGATAAAATCTGATTGGTTGTTCGGAGTAACACCTTCACTTTGCAAACATTTTTAGACACATGCAGCCATACTCAGAAAACAGTTAAAGAAGCAAAACACAAATTTTAGTTTGCCCAGCAACCAATCAAAATCTATCTTGCACCTGACTTAAACGGGTTGTAAAGGCAGAAGGTTTTTTATCATAATGAATTCTATGCATAAGGATAAAAAGCCTTCTATGTACAGCACCCCTCCCTGTCAGCCCGCCTAACAGTTACCTCTCTGTCTAGCGATGTCCACGAGTGTCTCACCTGTCTAGATTCTCCTTCCTGATTGGCTGAAACATAGCAGCGGTGACATTGGCTCCTGCTGCTGTCAGTCGAATTGAGCTTGTCAATCAGGGGAGTGAGGGGGTGGGGCCAGGTTGGGGGCTCCATGTCTGAGTCACAGGGTGCTGTGACTCAGCTTGGGTGCCCCCATAGCAAACTACTTGCTTTGGGGGCACTGAACGGGGGGGGGGGGGCAGGAGCACAGAAGATGGACCCGAGAAGAGTAGGGTCCAGCCTGCTCTGTGCAAAATCCACTAGACAGAGCAGGTAGGTATAACATGTTTGTTATTTTTATAGGGGAAAAAACAAGCCTTTACAATCACTTTAACTAAGTAAAACTTTTTGGCTGTTGGCAATTAGTGAACCTTGTGCAGTTCATTGAATAAGCCTGTTTAAGTTAAAGCATGGTTGGTCCTGGAATATGAATAATACTGACATGCTATTCTTATTTCTAAATTAGAGAAAACAATTAAGTAACTCTAACAATACCTAGCACTGAACAAATAGTTATATAATTAATAAACAAAGGTTGTTGGTTGAGATGGAAACGTAAAGATGTGCAACCGCAGATGACAATGCTGGAGTAATTGCCTCTCCGCTTACTATATAAGTAGATTTATTCCAGCTGTACCTAGCTCAAACAGGCAGCTGTTACTGTACTGTTCTAAGCTATTATTGCCTCCATATGTAGCTAATTCCATTTTTTTCTTCCTACATTTTAAAAAGCCACATTTTCTCATCCTGTTTATGAGCCGGTGGTAGAAGTTTGCTTACCATCATAAACTCCAAAGCTGTGAACATGGGGAAATCTAATAAAGTTGGATTAGTGATAAACACCTGTCACCATCATTCTTCACTTCATTTTTTACATTCTTGTTCAAAGATGTTTTCTACACTGGACAAAACCAATGCCTATTTCTCTGTCGGTGTTCTTTCGTTTATCTCTCGTTTTTTCTCGCTACTTTTTCATTTCCTCTCCATTATAAATTATGTTTCTCTCTTTGTTCGTACTCTATTTGGCCTTTCTTATTGTCACCTCCTCCTCCACATATCCTTGCCTGACCTCACTTATTTTACTTCTCCCCCGTCCTTCCCTCTCGCTCCCACATTATTGCCTGTCGTCATTCCATTCATCTTTTATGTGTACTTCTTCTCTTGTGCTATCCTCTCGAAACTGCTCTCCGTTTAATATTCCTCTCCTGTTGTCACTCCATTCTTCTTTTGCCTATTCTACCACTCCTTTGCTCCCCTGTGTGTTTTACATTCTTCTCTTGAGAAGTCTTCTCTCCCCCTTTGACTTTCTCTTGTATAATGTTATTTTTCTGTTCTTTCCTCTCCTCTTTTACCCATATTGCGCTTATCCTCTCCTAGTCTGTTCTTTATTATCATATTCATACCTCTAAATTTCTTCCTTAACAGGCCTCTTCTCCAGTTTCCAGTTTGTCTCTACCTCCTTCCATTTCCTCTTTTTTCCTTTCATCCCCTCTCTTTTGTTCCCCTCTTCTATCTGCTCTTCTATCCCCTTTCTTCCCCTCTCCACTTCTCTCCCCCCTTCCTTCTCCTATCACCTCTCTTTCTCTGCCTCATCTCTTCTCTTCTCCTGTTCTATCCTCTCTCTTTGCTTGTCCTCTCACCTATCCAGTCTCCTCCCTTCACTCTTCTACTTTCCTCTTATCCCCTGTTCCCTCCCTTTTAATGTACTCTCTCCTTTCCTTCCTCCTATTGTCTCCTTTCTCCTGTTCTCTCCTTCCTTCTCTTCTCTTGTTCCTCCTTTCCTCTCATTCTTCCTCTCCTTCCTCCTCTGCTTTGTTCTCTCGTTCCTCCTCTCCTCCCTTCCTTCTCTTCTCTCCTTCCTTCTTTGTCTTCTATCTTCTTTTTTCCTCCTCTTCTCTCCTTTTTTTTCTCTCCTTTCTCCTCCCTTCCTTCTCTTCTCTCCTTCCTGCTTCCTCTTCTCTCTTTTCGCCTCTTCTTTTTTTCCTCTTCTTCTCTCCTTTCTCCTCTTCTCTCCTTTTTTCTCTCTTTCCTCCTCTCCTTTTTTCTTCTCTCCTATTCTGGCAGCTTTTCATATCCTCTTCTCTTTATTACCTCATTAGCAGCCATCTTCCCACTTTTCCAGTCCTCCCATCTCGGAGGACCCATACTGCATACAATAATAAAGCCACAGGATGAACATGAGACTAATGTCTAAAAATAAATGGTACCCTCCAGTTTCTAATATGACTAGTTAGCATCACTGTTCCACAATATCACAAAATGTTAAAATCAAGGACAGTACCTGCCTTCCCTGCCTGCCTTCTTTTTAGCAGGTGCACATTAAAGACCATCAAGAACTAGTGCAGGTATCTTCAAATTACTGACACCTACAAAGATTCTGCACCCGTATAGCACAGAAGAGAATCACTAGCACAAGCTGTTCTCAGAGGATTTATCCTGATTTGCCATTAAATGTCCCAAACGGAAAACCTTTCAGTCCAGTAATGACTACTGCATATCGGCCAATAGCTATGGTCCTTCCTAGCAGGTATCATTAGGTGGGAAGGGAAAGGTAATCATCAGAAATGGATACATTGCTAGAAGGAGTCAGGAAAAGAATTAAAAGTTGGATGAAATATAAGTGTGCTGACTGTAAAGTACAGCATGAGTGCTTTTCTCAGAAATCATTGCATTTTGGCAAATCCAATTAAAGTATTACAAACATCTAAGTCTGAATGCTTCTATAATGCAGCGACCAAGCTATTAGTACACAACCTTTTAAACAGCTTTTCTACAAATCTTTATGTTCCTGATGTTAATCTAAAATATTCGCATTAGGATGACAGGGGAGGGTGGAAGTCAGGCATACAGTATATATCGCTTACTTTATTTCCTTTATATGAAGTGCTGACATTGGGGTTGATTTACTAAAGGAGTCTGTTTACTTTTCAATGATGTGTGTAGTGGTGTGCTACAAAAAAAGTTACTGGGATATTTCTTGTTCATTGCAATGTGTTTATTTTGACTGGGCTGCTCAAAGAGACCCCTATTGCTGGAAGAATCTTTAGTTTGATAAGTATAGAATATGTGTACATTCAACATATTTTCTACATATTGTTTTAATTGTAAAAGTATCTCTTATGTAGACATCAAAAAGCCATAAGACTTCTTCTGCAGGCCGCCATCTTGGATGTGCTGTCAGCAGCCACCAACAGACTCAGAGTTGTCACTCAGGAGACACTCTATATAGTATTGCCCTTGGCTCCTTCCCTGAATGCTTCATAAAAGTTTCTGGAGAGTGGTGAGGGTTGAAGGAGCTGGGTCACCACAGCACCCGGGTCAAATACCAACCATGGCAATACCTGCACAGAGTTTGCCTGTTCTCCCTGTGTCTGTCTGGGTTCCCTCCCACACTCCAAAGACATGCTGGTAGGTTAATTGGCTCCTGTCTAAATTGGTCCTAGTATGTATATATATGAATGTGAGTTAGGGACCTTAGATTGTAAGGTCCATGGGGCAGGAACAATAGTTGTATGTTGGGTTTCCATTCTAAGTGGATGCAACGCAAATGGTGGACATTACCATCACTGCAGTAACATGCAATAGAATGCATTACCCCAATGTATAATTCAAAAGGGGGGCTGAAAAGTTAATTTTCTTCTCTACTGCAGGCATTGGGGTATAAAATCTTGAAAGCTCATTGCTTACTTTCACACAGAATACCTTACATAATGTGTTGCTATAAAGTGTAAAGTACTTATTGGGTCATTGGTGACAAGTTTTCTCTAAGCGAACACTTCTTGGAAGGCAGTGTAGAGTGTAAAGGTAGTGTGTCATTGTTCAGCAGTTAATCGGAGTTAGTGTATGTGCGCCACTTCTCAAGCCTTGAAAGAACACATCAGTATGTAAATGAAACAATTACAGCCGGCCTAAAGCTTTTAATGCCTTTTCGGATGACCTTCTGTAGTGATTACTCGAAAGCCTGACTGCAGAAAGGTCTCCCTGCTGTAATGCTCTTATGTTGCTGAGCTACTCCATGCAAGCAGCCTAGTATCAAGTCATGCTCTGAAGTGCCCTTTGCTTTAAAGCCTTACACTTGGTCAATTAAACATAAAAAGGGAAAAGTGGAGAGATGGAGAAGCTGAATTTTTTAACTGTGCTGTTTGCCTTGACTCATAATCCTTCTTTTTAATGAAGTCCCATCATCCCCTGCATTGCCTGCTAAGCTGAGGATGAGCAGAGCAGAGGGGACTGATACAAAACTCAATCTGTTGTCCCCATCGTTTTAAAGTGTATCTAGACCAAAAAACAAAATGTAATATATTGCAGATTACCAGTCCTTAGATGTGGGAGCTTCATTTGTTTTCTTTATTCAGGCTTTTTTCCCTTGGTGTTCCTGCAAATAACACCCTTCCTGTCCCTGGTTGGCTACAGAAATTCCACCACTCTACCTATGGAGGGAGTCATAGATGCCAACCAGCCTGGACCTCAAACATATCTGCCATTGTTCATCTTTATTACATGGGGGTGATGGAATTGGTAGCTTAAAGCCAAACTACACTGCATCTGAGCACCACAAACCAAAAAGGCTATTGAATTAATGTTTAATATTCAAAGCAAACTTCCCAATCCATCCATGTCTCCATGCTTTATTTTACTGGAAATTCACTTTGAAAAACTTGCTTGCATGGAGTGGCTCAATAACATGAGAGCTTTACAGCAGGGAGACCTTTCTGCGGTCAAGCGTTTGAGTAATCACTACAGAAGGTCTTCTGAAAAGGTATTTATGGCCATGGTCACCTTGAGTAAGGGCAGATTATTTATGTAGCATTCACTTCCTGGAATCCATCTACCCTTAGCTCAAGCACACACTTCTGCTCGCATGCCTAGCTGGCAAAACCTCTCCTCCCCTCCTGAAGACTCCTAGGATGTATGATATCTTTTGCCTCGGCCTGGAAACCAGGAAGTATCTAAAGAACTGTTAAAAAAATTTTAAAACAAGTAAATATGATATACTACACTTTTGCTAGCAGCATAAAGATTAAAACTACTCATTGTTTTTTTGAGAGAGTGTTAATAAGAAAGATAACATTGTTTTAGCTTCCAATTTCCTCAGGATGTAACAAGAACACTGAATTTCTGTCAAAATCCACAGGTATTTTCTCTACTTGCTTAAAAGTTTTTTGCCTGAAAAATGAAAACTTAGGCTGGCCATACATTATACAATTTTCTTATTCAATTTCCTTTAGATTTACCTTCAACTATGTAGTGCAAGGGCCTGCCTGATTGCATACAAATTGAAAGTTTTTTAGGTTTTACCTCCTATTCAATGGTTTTGATAAATCTAAAATTGTATAATGTATGGCCAGCCTAATGCAGCCATCACATCTCCAAACTAGTAAGCTGTAATATATTAATTGTATACTCTAAGCTATATTCACACGGGCGATTTGCCTTTTAGTCCAAAGCTCTTATAGTATTATATTACATGCGGTCATTATAGATGTGGTAAGGGTATAGGCAGCATGTAGTGGAGGCTTCCTAGAGAAGTATTTACATGATTATAATAGGCAAAAAAATAATCTTATACAGAATCCGTTTTAATTTGCTTGGCACTTATTAAAAAACAGGAGGAATTTATCAAAACTGAAGCAGCCAGAATCTAGATTAGTTGTGCAAGACAAGCAATCAGCTTCAATCTTCAGCTTGTTCAGGTAAACTTTGAAAATGAAAGATATAAGCTGATTGGTTGCTATGCGCCCCTGCTCCAGATTCTGTCTGCTCCAGTTTTGATAAATTCCCCTCTACATGTCCATCTAATAATACTCTATCTACATAATGACAACACTGTAGTGATTTCCCTGCAGAGCAGATAGAGTTATCACCCTGTTACAGGAAGTGGAAAATTGGTGGCTTTTCTGGCAGGATTAATAGGTTGTAAAGCTTTTATAGAGGGGATTCAGAAAAAAAAAAACTGCTGTATTAATGCTGGTGGCAGACTGTAGGATATACTGTATGATGTTTTATGCTTTAGCCTATAGCAGTGTGCCCTTAGCACATACAAAAAAAAACGCACATTTTTGGCAACTCAGTGCACAGAGCTTTTACATCTTTGCGTAGTGGTGCATTAAAACAAAGCTGCATTTTTTTCTTACTGTATATGGGCATTCTAACTGCAGCTGCATTGGTGCTTCATTCACTAACAGTTGATGGGAAACTGTTTAGGCATCCTCTGTGTTTAGACTTGGATCATGCAGAATTAAGGGGGCAGAATTGCGACTCAACAGAAATGTTTTAGCTTTAGTAAACCTCCATGGTGAAATGCCCTTCTTGCACAAAATTTTCTTTGTCTTTTTTTTTTTTGCGGGGGTTGCTGCTTAATAGGCATTACAGTGCTAGGCCATAAAAGTTTTAAAGATATGCAGCATAGCCGTCATCTGCCCCTTGCTGCCTATATAGCTTCACTCCCTCCAAAGTCTCAGATGGTGTATCAGATAGCAGAGCCGGCTGCAATTTAATCATACACAAGTCTCTGGCACCTCTCCTGCTTTTCTGCTCTGCTTTGCCCAAATAAGTGCCATATCATACTTAAATGCTCATTTTGTAATTAAGCGGCAAGCTTCTTACACTGTATGGGCACACTGGGGTGATCATAAAGTGGAAATATTCAGCTAAATGACTTTTTCAAGCTGAATTCGTAATGATTCTTATTAGAAAGAAAATTGCTGTTAAATACTGTGTGCATTGCCAGCAGAAGTATCATTTGAAGTATAACTATACACAAACATTTAAAAATCATCAAATCAACCATTTTCTTTTATAAATAAATTCAAGTGTATCGTTCAAGTTTTGTTAATCTCCTTCTTGATGGAATTAATACCTGGTGACTTTCCTTTCTTGCATAAGTTGACAAACCTTATTGGGACAGCACCGAATTCTCTACAGTCACCTTGCACAGCAACTGTAGCTGTTTGTGTTATCTATTCTAAATAGGAGAGGCATTCAATGTCACTACTGATAATCCTGCCCTTAACCCTTTAACGTTCTGCTCCACTGTTTGATAGCGCGCATTTTGAGTCACGCTAACTCATTGAAAAATGTGGACTTTAAAGGGTTTATGCCAATCAACACAGGATATGTGGTCCAATTGGGTGCCATACCACTGGTGGAAGTGATGCAGGGCTCTCCCCCCTCCCCCAGAAGTACATCTCCGAAAAGTTATTTCCTTACAAACACTATATAGGCAGGCTCTTGGGAGTCAAGGTAGCATAACTGTTTTGCTGCAAAATATATTAATGTATGCATGTAGATTGAGAAAGAGAGTGTACGGTTAGATTGCTGTAGTCCAGCAGGCAGGGTTGACAACGCTGCTTGGGATTTCAGTGCAGCAAGGAATTGGGTTGTCAGCCCAAACAGGAAGTTAGAAGCTGGATTTCTGGTTGGAACGGTTTTTCTGTACATTTTTAAAAGGATAAATCATGGGGAATGTGCACGTGTTGAGACATTTACTGAATGTTTTTTTTATTTTTTATTATTGTGCCCTGATATACACCTTAGGTTTCAAAAGGTTTTGAGGAATGCACTAATCTGTAAATAAAGTAGTACATCAGTGACCGGTCATCTTTAATTAAGTATCGCTAATCCCATCGTTTATTATACCCAGGGTTAACATTACACTCTTCTAAAAGACATTGACCAATTATTATATTTACTAGTGACTCATCTAATGCGTGCTGTACATATTATACCTATAAATATTGCTTGTCTCTCATTTTCCTATTCAGTGACTTGCAGATAATGATATTCCAGCCAGAGGAGGTTTTTATTTTCACGTGTTTTATGTTCATTACACTAATAACATGTGTATGAGTTGTTTTCATTCTGTTCAGCTTGTCTGCCGATGCTGCTTCATATTGACGAGTACATTTCTCTAGTTTAATTGGATAGCTTAGAAATATGTATCAGGACAGGGCTACCGGCTAGGCAGCAGTTTGTTTGTACAGTTTTTATGGCATTTAGAAGGGTAATTAATGGCTGTAAAACTTGCAAACCAACTTTTAAACTTGTAGTTCACTGTCACAGGTCACAGAGGAGCCGAACTTTGGCTGTCTGCTGCATTAAATAAGACAACATGGTGAAACTCTTGCTGGCCCAGGTCTCACCTTCAGCTGATTGGTCTTATCCATGGTTGGTGAGGCTATAATGATTGCCATGACTATAGGCAACTGTGATTGATTCTGGGGAAAGTCTATCTCTTGGGTTGTACTCTTACAGCCAATAGGCTACTTTTCTCCCACAATAAGATCGCATTTTTTTGCACTTTCTAGCATAGCTCATGAATGGCAATCCCAAGTCAAGGGATGTCCATAGGGGCCCAGTTACAGCATTCATGCTCATGCATTAAACCAGGGGGATAGTGCAATTGGTCAAAACTGTACACCTGCCTGTCATGTCACAAGGGAAGATGTACTTGTAGGCAGCTGGTGTCTGAAGGGGCCATGGCAGTACGGACAATGTAAATAGGGAGGCTTCTCTGTGCCTATTGCAATTTTTCATAATGTAAATTTTAGGGGGGAGGGGGGCAGATCTACTTGCCATACAATATGACATTTTATTTCCTTCCACTACAGATGGAAGGAAAGGAAATTGCTATATTCCCCTATCAACACATTAGGAGTGGTGAGCAAATTCCTCTTGCAGCGCTATTGTGTTCTGCCAGTGGGAAGCCTTCCCTGGCGGGAGAACACAATAATTAGTGTTTTGCCGGCTTGTAGTCAACTACACTAATTGCTCAGAAAAAAAGACAAAGGGCTTGTTGTACATAAGTTGGTCGATGGACAACCAGGGTGTCCATGCACAGATTGAAATTTGGCCAGTCCCTGCTGAACGAGCCAAATTTGGCTCCATGTATGGCTGGCTTAAGGCCGCATTTTACGTTAATTTGCATTCACTGCAGTGAAGATGCATGCAAAGAAAATTGCAGGTGTGTGAAGGGAGCAAAATGGGCTCCAACAATACAGAGTGCATTTGTGCTTGTATGTATGCTTATGTACTAATTTATTAGCACAGCATTTTAGCTATTGAATAATGTAGCCACTTTGCTTGTCAATCCATTAATGACTAGGGTCAACTTAAAACAGGTAAACACCTAAATATACACTTAAAATGCATATATGTAAACAGTTAAACTGACAGGATTTGTAATTCTATTCAGCCAGTCTTGTGACCCTACCTCCCTTGCTGCTACGCTTCAGTTAGGTAATTCAAGTATAACTAAAGGCAAAACTTTTTTTTGTTTTGGATAGAGTGTAGAGGGATTGGAACCCTTGTCGGTTTTTATTGCTGACTGTGCCCCCGTTAGGGAGATTTGCCCTATCTATTTGTCCTGTTGTACCATTATCTTTGAAAGTGACAAATTTTGGGTTGTCCCCAGAAAAAGTAATAAAGGGGAAATCTTCCAATGAGGACACTAGTTCTGGTGACCTGGGGGTTCCCAAGGATTTCCCTTAATTTGCAGGGATTTTCTTTCACTTTCTGGCTGTTGGACAGGAAATGAATGAAAATCTCTGCAATGGGACACAGATGGCAACAAAAAAACCTGTCAGGCTGTATAACCCTCCCACGCTTTATCAAAATGAAAAGAAAAATTGCCTATAGTTCTACTTTATGTTTGGTTCAGAACTTAACCTGCTTTGTAATTGGACAAATAAGGAGCAGAGGAACACTGATTAAGTTATCTCTGAGTCGTTCTCTCATGTATGAATGTTAATAGTATTACATTAACAGCATTGTATAAATTAATATATCTTTGAGTGTTGATCACCTAATCACTACCATCACCACCACTTTCTCAGCCTAAAATCCAACAGAGAGTGTGAGAACTCTGCAAAATGGCCACAGCAGACTTGAGAAACCATTAGTTGGTATAACACTCCAACATAAAAATAACACTGAAGTATTATTGTAGTAATGTTATATGGCTCTCTTTAAGGGGGTACAGACATACACTACACTTGAAGCATCTCACCAGTGCCTCACCACCCAAAACTGGCATTTCAACCATTTTGCCACCAGAGTTTCTGATAAATATAGGGAATTGTTAACTCATTTAACATGCCAATATCCACCAAGCAATGAAGAATCAGTTTTGGGTGAAGCGATAAAACTAATTTTGTATGTGAAACCTGACAACAATATGGGGACCCTTGCTTTATTGCTGAGTTTCTCCAGCTCTTTGATCTGTGTGGGAGTTCATCAGACACCAACATTCCACAGAGACCTTAATTCTGTTTATGTCATAAACTCAAAATAGACATTCGATTTTGGCAGCTTGCAGTACTGTAGGTTTCCAAGAACGATGCTACTCAGCCTTTCGGGCGGCTTTATTGATATACGACCCAGGGTAGACAGCTTGCTGACTGTCTTGACACAGGAAATTCTTGGGTTCTCATAGCTCCCTACCTTGTTGTCCAGTAGGTAATTCTGTTTCAGCAGTAATTATGTCAGCAGGAGGAGACAGAGCTTACTGAACAAATATAATCACAGGTGGAATTACAGTACCAAGGCTGTTCCAAAAATAGTGCCCTAGTTAATAGTTTAATTTTATTTCCATGGACGGTAAGGATTACAGGTTTCTGTGCTGTTTACTACAAAGTTTACAATTTAGTTTATTTTATATGCTAAATAATAGGTGACAGATACCTGAAACATTCTGTAGATGCTATAGCAGTGCACACAAATATAAATTTGCTGGCATTGCCTAAAGTGGACCTATAATCAAAAAGTAAAGATCATATATATAAAAAGTATGTGAACCCCTTTAAATTGTTTTCTTCAGTAATTTGCCATAAAATTTGATCTAAGACAATAATAAACAAACACAATGTGCACAACATCTACACAACAATAGACAAACACAATGTACTTAAGCTGGTAACACATAAACCATTATAATTTCTTGTGTTTTTATTGAACACACCCATTAAACATTTACAGTACTGAAGGAAAAAGTGAACCCGTAGACTAATTACTTCAGCAAAAGCTAATTGGAGTCAATAGTTTACACTCCTGGAGTGGTGGTGTGGTTTAGAAATACTTTGATTGACACTCAAACATTTTAAGATTGCTGTTCATAAGAAGCATCAGCTGACGTCACCCAAGCCTCACAAAAAGGAGCTCCCTGAAGACATATGATATATGATCAGGAGTAGTTAATCTGCATAAGGCAGGCCATAAATGATTGCAGGAAAGAAAATTGCTTGATTCCCCCATCAACACAGTCAGTGTTCATGTAGGAATTCCTCCCACTGAAATATTGTGCTCTTGTGGGGGGGGGGGGGGGAGCTGCCCCTGCTGGGAGAACACATTGATTATTGCTAGCAGCTATAGTAACTAGCAATAATAGCATGAAAAAATCCAGCATACTGGTTGTACCCAAGTCGCTAGATGGACTGGGTTCAATCAGCCGGGTTCAATCAGCCTGCTTGGTTGGTTTCAGCCAGCCTGCTATGGTTCAAGTCTCAGCCAGTCCCTGCTGAACTGACCAAGATTTGAACTATCTATGGCTGGTTTGAGGCTGGAAAGGGGTTTGCAAAGCAATCTTGAAATGTTTAGGCATCCCATAATTGACATAAAAACTGTCTAATAGAGAGTTTAGTACTGTGGCTATTCTTCCTAGAAGTGGGTGCCCAGACAAGATGACTCCCAAGGCACAATGCAGAATCCTCAGTGAGGTAAAGAAGTAACATCTAAAGGCATGAAGACTACACTGGAACTGGCAAACATCCCTGTTCACCATAGTCTACCATATGTAAGTCTTTGAACAGGGATTGTGTCCATGGCAGAACACCATGGAGAAAGTTGCTGCTGACCAAAAAAAACATTGCCGCGTGCCTAAAGTTTGCCAAAAAGCACAACGGCAAACTGGTATGCTACCAGGAAAATGTTTTATGGATTTATGGAACAAAAGTTTCATTGTTCGGGAAGAATACTCATCACTATGTATGGCACAAAAAGGACACAGCTTTCCAAAATCAAAACATAATCATTTGGGCTTGCTTTGCTGCCTCAAAGCCTGGGCCACTTGCCATCATTGAGAGGAAAATTAATTCCCAAGTTTACTTATCCCATATCCTACTGTCTGGGTGGCTGTCACCCAGCTGAAGCTTAGTAGAAGTTGGGTAATGCAGCTGCACAATGACCCTAAGAATCAAAGTAAATTTACCACAGACTGGCTTCAGAAAAAGAAAATATGCCTTTTTGGAATGGCTCAGTCCCTCCCAGACCTCAAGCCAATAGAGATGCCATGGAGTTACCTCAAGAAAGCCATTCACACCAGACATCCTACAAAAGTATCTGAGCTGAAGCAGTTTTGTAAAAAGGGATGGTCATAAATTCCTCCTGAACGTTTGGCAGGTTTGATCCAGAAGTACTGAAAGCTCTGGCTTGAATTTATTGCTGCCAAAAGAACTTCAACCAGCTAATAAACTCCAAGGGTTCAGTTACTTTTTCCTCCAGCACTGTGAATGTTTAATGAATGCGTTCAATATAGACATGAGATATTTAAAATTGTTTATGTGTTATCATCTTAGGCACATTGTGGTTGTCTATTGTTGTAATTCAGATGAGGAAACCAGTTAATTCCAAGGGGATCACATACTTGTTCCTGATTCTGTATACCCCCTACTACTTACCTCATGTTATCTTGCAAGTTCCTTTACAGTTCTGTGGTTCTCTTCACTGAGCCAGACCCTGCGCAGCTGTAGGTCCTAATGCAATTTTGCAGAAAACAATAATTTTTGCACCTGAATTGCTGCAACATCATTTGTATTTATTGACTATTCTTCGAAACCTTTGGTAGTGAAAGAAAAGAACTGTCTTGTCCTTATGTATTTCATAAGTTCACATTTCGGTAAAACATACACCATACAGACCAAGTTAGACATTTGGTTTTTGATTGAGCAAACACATGATCAAAAATTTCCTAAAGCCGATTGTCTGTGATTTTTTCTGTAGCACAAATACAAATATGTTGGCAGGCCTAAAGTCAGTACAGGCAATAAGGATTTCTCATCAGTAATTAAAATAGTATCATTACTACTTCTGGCTCTTTCTCCACACTGTTGATAAGTCCACTGAGTCACTTACCAAAAAAAAAAAAAAATAGTAATTCCTGATGGGCACGAAAAAGACTAAAAATCATTATTTTGATAAATCCTGCCTTAAGTGTGCTCAAATGTCGCAGATAATTACCTCATGTTATAAGCAGAGCTAATGACTAATTAAAAGCACTCTTCCAGTTTCTGTTATCTTTTATTTCCTAAAGCTAAACCCTTTGTTATTATGCAGAATTGGATGATGTCCCCATTAAAAAGCAATTTATAACACCGCAAAGCTGGGTCAGAGGCATTAATAATGGAGCCAACTAGTACGGGGGTTAAACGGAGAGTTAAATATTTTGATCCAAAGAATTTTATATAAAGCAAGTATAACTGTTGACCTTACACAGGTTTTTATTAATGTTTTGGAGAATGCATATGACCTGTACAAATGTTCACATTTAATCAACATTGTAAAATGGTACAGAGTGCAGTTGTGAGTCATAGAAAACAATAACGGTTATGATGATAAACATCAATAAGTATGGCATAATATAAGTTAGGTTTAAAGTAACACTACATATATTATACGCTACAAGGATATGTGGGAAAGGGGGAGGGCAAAGACATAAAGACCGTAAACCGGGAGAAACTCCTGTAGTAGGTATGAGAGCCAGGCCTTGCACAGAAGGTATTCAACAGTTGACTAGTCAGGGCCTCCCAGTACAGGGGACCAAGAAAAGAAAAAGAAAGGGAGAGGGAGATAGAACAGAATCAAAAGAAGAAATGGGGAACAAAAGAAGGACATCGGGACACTCCAGCCAGAACTCAGGGCATTCAGTGCCTATAGAAGTGCGTAGCTTTTGGGGGACATGGAGGGGTGGGCGTATTGTAGCCACGGAGCCAGAATGTAGCCATTTTTTGGTAGGTTTAGTATTGTAGCAAATGTGGCCTAATTATTTGCTGACACACTGTCATGGTATGAGGATCAACCTCTTTACAAAATAAAATATAGCAAGAAACGTTGCCCAAAAAACTAGCTACCAATCAGATTTCAGCTTTCAATAGCTTATCTTTCTTAGTTCGGTTAGGAATGGCCTGTCTAGAGAAAGGCCACCCTCACCTGTCTTTGTTTTAGTGGGGCAGTCCCAATAGTTTTGGACCCATTGTGACTACAGGTTACATATAGTACATATTTTAGTACACATTTTAAAAGTAAGATAGCTGAATGTAGTCTGAATGGAAGTTAGAGCCAATCAGCAGGATTCGCTAAGTGTAGATGTGACTGGAGTGTTCATTTAACTACATTTTTTGGCATGTTTACAAAAATGCGTTGGTGCAGATAAAAAGGATATAGCTGTGGCATAAGTTGTGTCTACCAGGAAAATGTACACTAAATTCCAACCCCAGAATTCCCTCCCCCCCATCCAACCCCCTTTCCCCCTAAAATCACTGCCCCCCCCCCGCAACCTTATTTATAACTTCATGCTGGAGTTTGGCTTTAAGCTTCTATCATTAAACGTGTAAATTGGGTCATTTGTCGGTTGAATTTGTATGTATCTCCCGAGGCTCTTGGCTAACAAGGCTGTATCTGTTCATATCAGGACTCAAACAAAGTCCCATTTTTCATTGCTAGCCTTTGGGTATACCACCTGCGTGAATATCTATCTCTACTTCAGCCTAGTTAACCAATAACCATTAGTTAGAAATCAATATTTTGTAATGCACCTAATTTGACTTATTACCAGGAAAATGAATGATTTAAAAGGCTACTAAACATAAATTAGAAATAAGTTCATGCAAATGGGATCTAAATGTAGCCATGTTTATTAAAAAAAAAACAACTTTAGTAATTTTTCACTACTGATATAGTTTTCTTTATCATTATAAGGTTTATGTTATAGCAAACCTGTGCTTTGCCCATGCAGTCAAACAAAATGTTCCCTGTAATACTTCTCCAGCAGTGCATACTTAGATTTACTTGCTCCCCCACCGCTCTGTTTAGCCTCTAACAATGCAGAAAGTACCCAATATTTCTTGGTATGGGGCAACATGTGACTGATTTGATGCTGTCATGTGGCGAGTCCATAGCTCTTGAGCAACTGATAGCTGCAGAGAGAAAGTAAAGGAAAGGTGAGTATGTACTGCTTGGATGGAGGAAATAAAGCGAAACTGTTGCTTTGTCCTGCATATTGGTTTATTACACATGCATACATGCAGTTCATGCTTTCTGCTTCTGTAAAAAAAAAAGGGGGTAAAATACTGTGCTAAACTCAAACGTGTAAAAGAGAAAACAGAAAGTGTACAAATGCTGCTAACACATAACCCAACTAAGTCAAAATAGCAATATCAAACAAAAAGTGTAGCGCTAAAGACACTATGTGTTAAGTGCGAACACAAAAACACCTAATATGTGCACAATACAATCAAAATGGTCTATGTACATAAACCAGTATACAAAACATAAATGGTCACTGAGATAAATATACGTGAATAATTGAAGGAATTAATGATAGTGAGCCACAGTAGTCAAAAATAAAATATCCACACATGTAGTGTCCAATCAGTGGAAAACTTTCTCTTCAATCACTGAAGTAGAGAGCATGTACTTAAGCGAAAAGCATATGGTGTGGATGGCCAAGGAATACACTGATGGACAGAAATAATATTCAGATAAAGGGTAGGTACTCTTACCAATCCGGGTGGATGCACCTACCGTACGGCAGTCCGTCGGCAAGGAACTTCCGATGTTGTAAATAATGCCAGACTGGGTGGTCACACAACGACTGGGATTCCGAATCCTCTCTAGGCACGGATAACAGCTCCAAGGTAGTTCCACGATAGTGGTTCCCAAACCGTCAGCAAACAACCACAGGCTTAATCCCAAAGGACTGGAGGTAATCTAATGGTGCTCGTCAGTGCTCAAACATGGGGAAAAGGGGATGCTCCACATGGCACAGATAAACCAATAATAATTTATTGTAGATAAAAATATCATACAGTCATGTAAGATATATATAAAAGTGATCACATAAAATTGAATAAAAAGCAATATGGGAAGCAGGGAATGCTGGTCCAGCGCGTTTGACTTACTAGTCTTCAACTGGTGCATACCCCCCTGCTTCGATTGGACTTAAAGTGATACTAAACACACACTGTTTACTTCACATTGTGCATTCTATTTCTGTATGTGGATACACTGATTACACTGTAACTATTTTAATTTTAAAAACATCTAATGCCATGTACACACGCCTGGTCTTTTCGACAGCAAAGGTCTGACGGAACGAATCCATTGGACAATTCGACCATGTGTGGGCTTCATCGGCCCTTTTCTGTCGAAAAATCAGATGGACTTTAGATTTAGAACATTTTTCAAACCTTTCTGACGGACTTGAGTCCGGTCGAAAAATCCGTTCATCTGTATGCTAGTCCAACGGACAAAAACCAACCCTAGGGTAGCTATTGGCTACTGGCTATGTACTTCCTTATTCTAGTCCGGTGGTACGTCATCACGGTCAAATCCGTCGGCCTTTGGTGTGATTGTGTGTAGACAAGTCCAATTTGACAGAAGTCCGTCGAAAGTCTGTCGAAAGTTCGTTGAAAAGTCAGACGGAATTCAGTCCGTCTAAAAGTCCGGTCGTGTCCCTTTTTCCCAATCGAAATACAGCTGTCACATGATCCAGCTCTTTTCGAGCCTGTCTGCAGGGAAACATACGCGGGAGGAGCTTCTAGTCCTCTACTGTTGGTCACATGTTAAAAAAAAAACAGCTCTTGGAATATAGAGAAAAAAATAATAATAATATCAATAAACTGTTTTAAATTATCATAAAAAATAAATATTAGAAATCAAATCTTTATTATTTTTTGGCACATTTCTGGGCGAATTTCTGCCAGTCACAGGCTATGTCACAACCCTCCAGCCTGTCTCTGAGAATAAGAGTGAGGTGAAGCCTCCATCAATCAAGCTGTAATATCCCGCCCCCATTGTGTTTAGCTGGTTAATGGGCATGGAGGAGGGAGTGGGCATTTACCAATGTGTATACGCCCACATGTGTGACTCTATATTCACATGGGCTGCTCAGATGTGAGAGAGAGGAAATACTCAGCATTAAAACTCACTGAAAACTGAGCATGTGCAGAGCTGCCACCACAGCTGCAAAATCCCTAGCTGGACATGGACAGAAGGTTAAAATAGAGAGCAGCAGGATCAACCAGATTTTTTACAGAAAATATAGTGGCTGAGTGAGTATTAACAGCGTGTATTAAAGCATTTATCGATCATTTTTTATGATGTAGGTTTAGTGACACTTTAACTGCTACTCCTAACAATGCAAATCTGTTAGTCAGTTGATTCATTAAAGCCAATGGACTCCCTGTGTAGCTGATATCTTATTTGAACAGCAGGTAATGGGGAAGGGGGTTCAATGACTGTGAGTCTGGTACATAGCTCCCTCTAGTGAAAAATCTGCAACTCACTCTATTGATTAGAGTAACACAAATGTGAAAATTACAGCAATAAATTAAAAATCTGCAATATTAACTCGAAATTCTAACACTACACATTATTTCACTTTAAAGTTGAACTGTTTTGGTGGAGATGGTCTTTTGAAATAATGGACAAGTATGCAGAGAATACTTGCACATTATCCACTTACCTCCTAGCGCGCTCTTTAGCAATGCAACATACATAAACCCCCTTGCTTTGTTGTCACCTTCAGTGACATCTTCTGATGGTCTTCTTCTATGCATCTTCCATGAAGGCCATGGGGCGGTGTCAGCTAGGGTTGCTAAATCATTCCTTTAAAATCAAACGCATATTAAAGAGGGCGTAAACTCTCCCACTCTGATGCTTCTTTTCATTTATTCCTTTAAATTAAGTAATTATCAAACTTTAGCCACTGTAATCCAGCCCAAATTGCATATTACTTCCTGTTTAAAGAAACTTTAAAAAACTTGTTTCCAGGGGTTAGGCAGCGCCATCTTAAGTATTGTTTTCTGAGTCCACAGTAGAGTGTATTTCCGCCCTTACATTGAGCACTTCCTGTACTGTTAACCAAGCCTCCTTCTCAATCCAACGTTTCTATGGCAACCCTGCTTCCCTGTTCATAGCTGACTTGTTTTATTTAATAGTATTTACTTGTGTTGATTATCTAGTGTTTGCCGGTATATATCCTATCAGCTTCAGCTGATAAGACTGCAGTACTGCTGTCCTATTCCCTGGTTTACACTGTATGTCATGTCACATGGTCACATGGTGTGTAGAAGGAAGCTCTGCGTGATTAGCAGCCTCCTGGGATAGCAGTGGTGTGCCGCAGGAAGTCCTGATAACAGATAGATAAGACATAGATAGCGTGCCGTAAATCAGGGGAGATCTGGGCATGCTCAGTGACATTTTTCTAAAGAACAAAAAGGATTACAACAATACTAAGCAAGTAAGGAGATATCTACAAGCAGTGTTCATTAGGGATTTTTATGATGATTTACATGGGACAAAGTTGTGGGGGAGGGTTTACAACCACCTTAATTACACAGGTTCTGTGGTTGATTAAGGTGGTAATTAAACTCACTTAATGCCTTGTGTACATTAAATGTCTCAGAATCTGTGTAATTATTACGTGTTCGGTTTTAAAGGGGTGAGGTAGCAACCCTAGCGGCGTAATGCTGTAACAGCTACCTGTGCGTCATCATCCCCAGCACCCGACTATATTCCCACCATCTGCAGGAACCAAGAACGCACACTGCCCTGCCCATGCGTCACAGGCACTGTACACAAGAAAGGTAAAACTAGATACAAAAGAAGGACATTTTATGGCAAAGTAGAGTTTGCGTGTTAGGTCTGTACCTCCTGGCAGTTTTAATTTTCAGATTTTAGTTCCAATTGTAGAAATATATATATATATATATATATATATATATATATATATATATATACATTTTTGAGAGGAATATTTTCCTGTACATTTTTTAGTATACATTTTCTCATTTTATCCCATCCAATTTATATTTCCTGTACTCAGTATCTTAGTTCTTTTGGTCAAGGCCAGAAGTCCCTGTGATATAATTTAATTTTTGTTATCTGAAACACAGTGCAATAGATTGGCTTGCCCGAGGATGCCCGATGCTGGTGCTGGAACAATAGGATTTGCTTCTCTCATTATAAAATCCCGGGCAATGTTTGTCCTTTTTTTTTTTTCCTCTCTACCTAGTGATTATAAAATCCGCTTTGGAACAACCAGGACATATTGGATGTTAATTTTACTATATTTTCTCACTTAGTTAAAATTCACAGAGAGTGTGATATTGAAATTGAAAAGTGTATTTGTGACTGAGCCATGGTAAAGCAATTCAGCCTTGGGCGAGTATTCTGTTGTTCTTGTGTGGGTCCTATGGGGTGAAAAAACAATGAATTATCGGAGGAGTTCAGAAAGGTACAAAGGAAAGGAATGTCAGAGCCTTCGTCGGAACCAAGGCAGCAGCTGCAATTATTAGTGAGTAATAGACGCATCTCGGTAATTGATATGTAATGCTAGGTGCATACTCACTGATGGTTGGTTTGTATCTTGTGCCGGAAGGGTGTCATAAATATTAGATGTCCCTTCTTCTGGAAACTGCATGAGCCTATGTAAATAATCTGGCTGAGGGTTGCAAATGACCCCAACAGACACCACCATTCAAGTGAACGTTCAGTGAAATCCCCTCCAGGTCATTTAAACATTTCAAATATTTTGGAGAACTATTTAAGATTCTTACCTGCTTCTGTACTGAAGATACAAACGTGAACCATTCTAGCAGCTTTTATAAACTGGTAGACTCTGCCTGCTATAATATCATGATTCCCAGACCCATTGTTGTAGTAACATTTCCAGCTATCCTATAGATTTATGTTCAAATTACTCACAGGGATGAAAGGCTTAAGTCTAGTACACCCAGCGGGCTGAACAGAAAAAAAATGACAGCTCAGGTTGGATGCTCTGTACTAAAAAACCAATGTTAGTACACTGACCTGCCCTGCTGTTCTTTTGTGTTCTAACAGGGAGACACCCCCCCCCCCCCCACCAGAACACTCCGGTCAGCACTGATCAGGGGCTAATTGGCAGTTCTTTTTGGTCATGCTTCTTCGACAGAAGCCAGACAAACTAATGGCTTCTGTCAGACCAGCTACAGTACACATGGTCCGAATGTCAGCCGGTTTCTATTGAACCAGCCACTGCCTACCGAAATTCGGCCCATGTGTACGGGGCTTAACTGCAGTAAAGAGAGTTTCATTTTCATTGTAATGCGAAATGCAGATAAAGCATTTTATGTGTCACCAATCACATGATTTCTCCTCTGTTCTTGTCTTGTAGACACAATGGAAAATTAGAAAAATCTCCCAGAGTGGGGAGAACCATAACAAGTCTCCCCTTTTAGAGATTACCACTCTAATCCCATTCTGGTGGCATGGGCTTATTTACTAAAAGCAAATCCACTTTGCACTTCAAGTACACTTGGAAGTAAAGTTACTGTAGATCCGAGGGGGATATGCAAAGAAAATACAATGGATGATACAATCAGCTGAGCTTCCACTCATTTCAAATCTATACCTTAGATTTAGAGCGACTGCACTTCCTAGTGCACTTGTAGTGCAAAGTGGATTTACCTTTCGTAAATAACCCCCAATGTAAAGTTTTTGTTTTCCTCACTTTCTATCCTGGTGGCAGGAATCACTTTGACAAAAAGTGAGAGTTAATCTTCCCAACAAAGACTCAAATAGTTAACAAAAAAAAAAGACAGAGGTTTTATCCTGTCCCCACTCTATTTCTATTGGCAGATCTGACATCTCCTATTAGATCGTAAGAGCTACGCTTTTGTAATAAAGAACCATGATATGCCCAGGAGGAGAGGGCGCTTCCTACTGGTCCAACCTATTCTTTGAACTTTTCATCATGTATGACTGTTAGATTCTTTTTGTACAATTCTTCTTTACGGGAGTGGGGCGTGGCAGGAGGTGTGTCATATGCTTACATACTTTTGCTAATAGGTGTCCCTCATTCCTGATACCATCTCAGAAAGCTGAGAGGTATGTCTGTGATTTTTAGGCAGTGAAAATGTTACTAATGCCTCTGCACAGGGTAACAACAAGTAAATTTCTTGTAGGTGAAATAGAGTTGTCACCCTTTAGGGAAAGGGAGTGAACTTGCAGGACTGCCAGGTATTTAATACATGAGGGAATTCACTATTTGTTGTTGCTGCTATTTTCCCAGATAGCAAGCAATTGTGCTGCAAGTTTGAAAATGACTTGCTAATCTATTGCTAGACTTGCCAGGCTACACAAGTTTGTTGCACAATTGCAGCAAGTCCGTATTGCATGACTCCAGATCAACTTTCTTTGCAAACATTCTGCAAGTCTGCTGCAAGTTCTGGTTCAGTTATGTTGTGCAATAGTCATCCCACCACAAGGGGTCAATGTGGCTGAAGTTTCTTGCTGCAGACTTGCAGAGACTCACCACTACAACTTTGCTCTTGCTAGAGACTTCCCATACAAAAACTAGAACTTGTGCTTCAAGTACTCTGCAAGTGTACAACTTGCCAGTGAAAAATGTGCAGCAAGTTAACAGACTTGCAATTCAATACTGCCGCACATTTGTGGCACGTTATCCTTGCTATCTGGGTCCAGATACTGCTTTTTAGAGTTTGCCTATAGTTATGCTTTAATGAGTACTATAGGAAGGAGTGAAACAGTGTTGTATATGTCTGCCTTTGGCTATTCCTTAGTATCAGGTTATGAGTACTGTATATATTCTGTATGTGTGCAGTATATGTTTGGTTTTACAAGTATGAAAGCCCTCCTTATGACTCTTGGCTACAGGAATTTTAATGAACCAACACTTGAGTGAAAATCTTCTTGCCCTCGTGCTGTTGAAACTTAGAACCTGATGGCAGATAGGCATAAGCCGCTTGGCATTTACGCCAGCCTCCAATAGCCCAAGATTCGTCTCGCATTGTTTTTGCTTTCTATTTTTTTTTTTTTTTTAGCATTAATTTATTTTTTACAGCAGAATTTGCTTTTAATTTAAAAGCTTTGCATGTTTGCAGATTTACTTTAGAAAGCCATAAAATTATATTAGCCCTAGCTTGGAAATTAGGCTCCAGTTCAAATGCCTGAAAATCATATTACCCAAAGCTTTTAAAAAAATATATGGGAAACGGATAGCATTTTTGGCAAGTCTAACAGGTAAATTCATTTCTTCTTAGGCTGCTTGTTTGTGTTATGCTGCAGCCATAAATATAAATCAGTAAGCCGATTAAATCGGAGGGGAGACAAAGAGCAGAAAATGAAAGTATTTTTAACAGTCAGCTCAAATAAATTAAATATATTCTAGACCTCTAATTTAGCCTGATCATGTCAGACAATCCTGTGTAAGAACAGATATCCAAGGCGTTCCTTGCCAGTAGACCCTCCTCTAGGTGCCTCTCTGAAGTTAGATTCACTCTGTAACCAGTGCCCTTACTTCCAGTATATCTAAAACCAAAACTTTTTTTTTGCATAGCATATGGTATGGTATGGTATGGTATGGTATGGTATATAGCATAATAGTTTAATTTGTTTTCTTTCCTGTCTGTGTCCTATTGGGGGGCTTTCACTTCACCTCCCGTCTCAGGAGACAGCGAAAAAAGAGAGAGTATCTTTCTAAAGTAAGGGGGCTCCTCAATAGGAACAGTGTGCCTCTCTTAAACTAGTGTTTACTCTGTCACCAGTGCCCTTACTTCCAATATATCTAAAGCCCACATTTTTTTGATAGTGTATGCAATAGTTTAACTTGTTTTCTTTCCTATCTATGTTCCTTTGGGGAGATTTCACTTTTTCTTCCTATCTCAGGATACAAAAAAAAAAGAAAGTGGATCTTTCTAAGGCCTCTTTCACATGGACGATCCTTTCAGGTCCTTCTGTCAGTTTTTTCGGCGGACCTGAACGGACGCTCCATAGACCTCTATGGAGCGCCGGATGTCAGTGGTGACATGTCCGCTGACATCCGACCTGCTCCGATCTGAAAAAAGTGTGACGGAGGAAAAACCTACTTTTCTAGCCATCTGAGGATCGGATCAGGTGACGACGGACTCTATGGTCTGTCCTCATCCGATCTCCCATAGGGGAAAGTGGTGCTTTGACAGGTCTGCCCCTGCACAATGTGCAGAGATGGACCTGTCATCTTCCTGCTCAGCGGGGATTGACGGAGCGACCCCCCGCTGAGCAGAGCGGGCTCCGTACACGGACACGTCCATGTGAAGGAGCCCTAAAGCAAGAAGAATCCTCAGGTTTCATACGGTTTCCATTCGAACAGTTCCCCTCTTGCTCTGATGGCAGCGCAAAATTCTACATTTTTGCAATGACACCTCGACATATAAAAAATCTGCCTAATTGGAAGCCAGACAATTATAAAGGCCTAATAGAACTTCTAACCATTGTCTACTCATGCAATATGAAAAAAAAAAGAATTTAGATATAGTTTCAGCACTAAGCATATCCGATTACCACTTTCCTGTGCAACCAGAATGCTAGTATCAGGGTACCCTCAATTGGCAGTGCAGTGCAGATGATCTAAAGTCAGATTCATAATAGTAAAGTGACACTAATGTCACACAGAAAATACTTTGCTAGCTAGCAAGTGCACAAAGTTCAGATTTTAAGAGAACGTATAGTTAGGTAATAATAAAATATTGCATATAAATATTTTTCAGTCTTAATTTCAACCAGCAGGTGGAGCTGTATTCTCCTTTTTCACATCAGTAGCATGCTTACTTTTCAGCTGTGGTGGGAAGTCCTGCTGTTGTCTGTACTAGGTGGCTCATCCCATGACAGCTCCGTCTAAGGGGTACATAAAGGGAACTAAAATGTAAGAGATGTGTCTCCGGCGCAAAAAAAATAATAATATATATATATATATATATATATATATATATATATATATATATATATATATATATAGTATAAGACTATCTTTTTAAATTAAAATGTCAGATCTGATGCAGTTATGAATCCCCCACCAATAGTGTGGGGTAGGTAATATTGCAGTAAAAAATTTAACTGCTCTGATCCCAAAAATATTAAGTGTATCGTACCACAAAACATGTGAACAAATTTCATCTGTGATGCCTCAAAAATTATTAATAATTGATAAATTATTAAATTAATTATTATTATTATTGATAAATTATTCATTTATCAATTATTAATCATTTCTGAGGCAACACAGATGAAATTTGTTCACGTGCTTTGTGGTAAGATACAATTAATATCTTTGGGATCAGCACAGTTACATTTTTCACTTTAACATAAAGGGAACTGCAGAGCAAGCTGGCTCTTTAGATAATCCATAGTGCTCTGGAAACCCTTTGCATTAAATGTTTGTAAAACACAGATTTTTTGGGGAATCTAAAACCAGATTTAGGTAGCAGATCGTTCTACTATGGACACCTACAGCAGTCTATCCACAACTACAGACCAATAAAAAATGTATGTGATGTTCAAGTTCAGAATGTCACTGTTGCGTGGGGAAGGGGCCCACTCACAGGCCCTGAAATGTCTCTGATTTATGTGACTAATAAAAGCTCTGGATGAGCATGCGATGTACTGGGATCCTTGCAGCTCCCAGTTCAAAATGGAATTTTGTCAGTATTCAATTTTATGTATTTTTTTTAAATGGTGCCGTTAACTAGAAAAGAAAAACGAGTGCATGTCATTCATCTATAGCAACGTGAGTGGCATTTAGGAATAAACATTAAAGTGGCATTCATGTATCTATTCAAGAGAAACTATATCTTGCAGGTAATTTGTAGGATAGTTAAACACCGTCCATCATCTTCTCTTTTCTCCAGGAGTAAAGTCAGTGGGCTGAAGATGTGGTTGTGTCATTCTTTACATACTTATGAATTCAGATCATTTCTGCTTTCGTTTCAAGAATTATATCAATTTACACTTCACATTTACTGCATCGATCACGGTGACGTTTGTAACATTCCCTGCAATCTTCTACCTGATCTACTTCTTGCCATTTAAAGATCAGCCAACTGATATGCAATTTGGCTTTTATAAAAAAAAAAATATTCTTAAAGCTGCATTTAAATTATCCCACAACTGTACAGAACTTCAGATATTTATAGCTGTAATTACAGTTTCTATGCAACTAAGCGCTCAGTTCCAGCCTTTGGCTATAAGTGAGTCTGTGACCAGGCTAGGGACATTCAGGTAGTTAAAGCAGAGCTTCACACAAAAAATGAATCCCCACTTTTTGAAACCCTTTCAGGGGGGTCCAGATGTCAGCAGCCGAAGCCGAGCAATCGCTCGTCTCTCGGCTGCCCCGCCGACATCCTCGGGGAGGGAATCAGGAACTGAAGCATTGCGGCTTCACTTCCCGGTTCCCTACTGCGCATGCGCGAGTCGCGCTCTGCATCCTCACTGGTCCCCGCTGTGTTCTGGGACCTTTGTGTTTCCCAGAACACAGCTGGGGGTGGGGGTGACGCAAAGGGGCGTGACTCCCGTGAGAGTCTATTCCCGGAAATGGGTGCAAATACCTGCGAGAAATGCCATGCAACTGTTGCTTGAGTGCAGGTAGACAAGTAGTAGCTACAAAGAAAATACAAAAAAAAAACGACATCATGGGCACCCTGGACAGGTAAGTGTCCATTTATTAAAAGTCAGCAGCTGCAGTATTTGTAGCTGCTGGCTTTTAATTTCTTTTTTTTAGGTGGACCTTTAAATAATTTGAACAAATGAGTTTTAAAACTTCACTGACCTCTGTAGCTGCATGCACTGCGGAGCAATGCATACTCCAAGTTCACAGCACAAGCTCTGAAGTCATTCTCCAGCATCTCAGCACCCCCATTAGTGACTCAGCGGCTCAGCTTCCCTTATCACTCCTCTCAGCAGTAACTCAGCACCTCACCTTCCTTTTCCTCCCAACAGTGGCTTTTCAGCTCAGTTCCTCCTTCTTCCAGCAGTGACTCAGTAGCTCAGTTCTCTCTGCGCCCCCTCCTAGTAGTGACTCTGCAGCTCAGCTAACCCTACTTCCAGCTGTGACTCAGCAGCTAAGCTCCCATAGCTCATCCCTCCAAGTAGTGATTCAGCAGTTCAGCTAACCATGTTCCCTCTTCCCAGCAGTGAATATAGCTGAGCCAAATGCAGAGATCCCTCTAGTTGTTAATCTACACATTTCTATATTTATTGCAATAACCGAAAATTGAAAAGCGATCATTTAAAAAATCCAATGACATCAAAATGTGAGGTAGACAGTGCTCTCACACGGTGCTTTCACAAAGCATGGTGGCCTAGTGGATGGCACTTATGCCTTGCAGCCCTGGGCCCTATATTTGAATCTCTCCTGGGATGCTAGCTTCCTTGGAGTTTGCATGCTCTGCCTGTACTTGCATGGGTTTCCTTCCATACTCCAAAGATAACCGGTTAACTGGCTCCTGCCTAAATAGTATGCGGGATAGGGACCTTAGATTGTAAGCTCTTGAAAACAGGGACTGATGTGAATGTACAATATATATAGAGCCCCATACATTGTTGGCACTGTCCTGTAAAAAATATAGTGCAGAATAAATAGTTGTTTGAGCTTCTAACATGAACCATATATCTTACCAATTGATGTAGCAAAATGAGAGAGTAGCAACCGAGAAATCCTTTCTATGAGTCTTATCAATAATTAATTAGAACTACATTGTATCTGAGCAATACAAACCAAAAGTGCTATTTAATTCATGTTTAATATTTACAGCAAACTCCCCCATCCATCTATCTCCATGCTTTATTTTGCTGAGAAATCACTTTGAAAAACACTAACTAGCGTTTCTGGCCGTGGCCATGTTGAGTAAGGGCAGATGATTTATGTAGCATTTACTTCCTGGAATTCATCTGCCCTTAACTCAGGTGTGCAAGTAGGAGGGTGTGCTTAACTGAGAAAACAGCTCCTCCCCTCCTGAAGAATCCTGGGATTTATGACACCATTGCCTAGGCCTGGAAAGCAGAAAGTGAGGCCGCGTACACACGCGGGGACTGTTCGCTCAACTTTGTCCGTCAAACAGTTTCAGCAAACAGTCCGCTCAAAATTAGCATGGACGGACTTGCCCACACACGACGAACGAACAGTTTGCTGAAACCGTGCGCGATGACGTGAACGGCACGTACGACGGGACGGAAAATACAACGTCCTATACACTGCATTACAACTTTCGGCGTGTAAATCCTTTCTGAGCATGCGCGGAACTTAGTTTGACGAACAAGCCTACACACGAGGGGACTGTTCGCTGAAACCAAGTTTCAGCGGACAGTTTTTCGGAAATTCCGAAAAACCTTGTTCAGCAAACTGTTCGCTGAAACTGTCCGCTGAAAGCCCACACACGGGCGGACTGTCCGCCGAAACACTGTTCAGCGGACAAAGTTGGGCGAACAGTCCCCGCGTGTGTACGCGGCCTAACTGAAGGAATGTAAAAAATAGTTTAAACCAAGTAAATATGATATACTTTCCTATCTATTTACCAATGCTAGCAGCATGAGGATTACAAATAGTCAATGTTGATTGAAAGAGTAAAGTTACGCTTTAAGCAATTATGTTTCTGTGGAATAAAAAAATAAATTCTTATTTCCTGCTACATTTAGAGATGTAATGCATCTGCTGGCCAAAGAGTCCGGTTCACATTCTGATCCTGCTGCAATGGTCTCCGCTTCTCCAATTTCTGGCTGTCACCAGTTAGGATTCTGGCACGGCACAGCGTTCCAGGTTCAGTGGAACGCTGCTCACATCTACACATTGTAATAATGCTCCGTAATGTGTCTGTGGTGTAAGCAGCACTAGTGTTCTGTTCTTCTGCAGCCCGCTCGTCTGTGCCATCAGTCGCCAAGTATTCCTGGTGTTGCTGTCACGGGAATCTCTTTGAGCCATGCCTTTCTCTTGGCATGTTCATGCCTATCACACACTTGGCATGTCTTTTATTGTAATACGCTCATTACGGCAGTCTAATGTGAAGCAGATGTCATTGCATACTATGCGGCACCACTCTTAGATGGCGGGTGACAGAAGGGTTTGTGTAGAGCTGTAGGAGCACGGATTGCAGCTGAACTTCCCGTTCTGTAACCTTTCCATGCTAAAAGAAAACATTTGGCTGGAGGTGGGCTTTAAAATAGATGTAAACCCCAACTAAATTACATTGCTTTGCTAAAGCACTGTGTATCATAAACAACTGACATTTTTAAAACAAATAATAAACAGTTTTTTTTTACCTTTTTTATACTTTGTTGCATATCAGTGCTGCTGATCTCCTGCAGTTTCTTTGTAGCTACTACTTGTCTACCTGCACTCAAGCAACAGTTGCATGGCATTTCTCAGGGTGTGTTTCCTGCTTGGCAACTGTTGAAACAGCAATGTGTAGTCTCCATCGGAAACTTGTGTAACAACACAATAGGGAGACTGACAAAGTGTTGTCACGCCATAACAGGAAGTGCCGGAACATTGATCTTTATGGCAGGATCACCAGACATTATTATAATAAAACCTGCAGGTCTAAACATCATGAAAACCTTTTTTAAATGCATTACCATATAAAAGCTTAAATGAGATTTTAGAGATTGTTTTTATATATATCTAAAGTGTATACTTTAGATATATACAGTGGTGTGAAAAAGTGTTTGCCCCCTTCCTCATTTCCTGTTCCTTTGCATGTTTGTCACACTTAAGTGTTTCGGAACATCAAACCAATTTAAACAATAGTCAAGGACAACACAAGTAAACACAAAATGCAATTTGTAAATGAAGGTGTTTATTATTAAAGGTGAAAAAAAATCCAAACCATCATGGCTCTGTGTGAAAAAGTGATTGCCCCCCTTGTTAAAACATACTATAACTGTGGTTGTCCACACCTGAGTTCAATTTCTCTAGCCACCCCCAGCCCTGATTATTGCCACACCTGTTCACAATCAAGGCATCACTTAAATAGGAGCTGCTTGACACAGTAAGGTCCACCAGAAGATCCTTAAAAGCTACACATCATGCCGAGACACAAAGAAATTCAGGAACAATTGAGAAAGAAAGTAATTGAGATCTATCAGTCTGGAAAGGGTTATAAAGTCATTTCCAAAGCTTTGGGAATCCAGCGAACCACAGTGAGAGCCATTATCCACAAATGGCGAAGACATGGAACAGTGGTGAACCTTCCCAGGAGTGGCCGGCCACCCAAAATTACCCCAAGAGCGCAGCGACGACTCATCCAAGAGGTCACAAAAGACCCCACAACAACGTCCAAGGAACTGCAGGCCTCACTTGCCTCAGTTAAGGTCAGCGTTCATGCCTCCACCATCAGGAAAAGACTGGGCAAAAATGGCCTGCATGGCAGAGTTCCAAGGAGAAAACCACTGCTGAGCAAAAAGAACATCAAAGCTCGTCTCAATTTCTCCACAACACATCTTGATGATCCCCAAGACTTTTGGGACAACATTCTGTGGACCGATGAGACAAAAGTGGAACTCTTTGGAAGGTGTGTGTCCAAGTATATCTGGCGTAGAAGGAACACTGCATTTCATAAAAAGAACATTATACCAACAGTAAAATATGGTGGTGGTAGTGTGATGGTCTGGGGCTGTTTTGCTGCTTCAGGACCTGGAAGACTTGCCGTGATAAAAGGAACTATGAATTCTGCTGTCTACCAAGAGATCCTGAAGGAGAATGTCCGACCATCTGTTCGTGTACTCAAGCTGAAACGAACTTGGGTTCTGCAGCAGGACAATGATCCTAAACACACCAGCAAGTCCACCACCGAATGGCTGAAGAAAAACAAAATGAAGACTTTGGAGTGGCCTAGCCAAAGTCCTGACCTGAATCCTATTGAGATGTTGTGGTATGACCTTAAAAAGGCCGTTCATGCTCGAAAACCCTCTAATGTAACTGAATTAGGACAATTCTGCAAAGATGAGTGGGCCAAAATTCCTCCAGGACGCTGTAAAAGCCTCATTGCACGTTATCGCAAACGCTTGGTTGCAGTTGTTGCTGCTAAGGGTGGCCCAACCAATTATTAGGTTTAGGGGGCAATCACTTTTTCACACAGGGCCATGATGGTTTGGATTTTTTTTCACCTTTAATAATAAACACCTTCATTTACAAATTGCATTTTGTGTTTACTTGTGTTGTCCTTGACTATTGTTTAAATTGGTTTGATGTTCCGAAACACTTAAGTGTGACAAACATGCAAAGGAACAGGAAATGAGGAAGGGGGCAAACACTTTTTCACACCACTGTATATCTGTTTTTTATCTATATATCAATTTTCCCCAAGGCACCCCCCATGTTGAGGGCACGCGGCCTGGTACAGCTCAGGGGGGGGGGCACTCGCTTGTCCCCACCCCCTTTCCTGGCCGGCCGGGTAGCGTGCTCGGATAAGGGTCTGGTATGGATCTGGGGGGGACCCCCACGCCGTTTTTTCAGCGTAGGGGGTTCCCCTTAGAATCCATACCAGACCTAAGGGCCTGGTATGCTCTCGGAGGGGGAACCCACGCCAATTTTTTTTAAGAAATTTGCCGTGGAGTTCCCTCTTGAGAGCTGATAATTCTGTGAGAGTCGCCTCCGTATAGACGGAGATCCGACTTGGAGGCGACCTCCATTGAAATCAATGGGTACCAGTCGCCTACAAGTCGGATTGAAGTAGTACAGGAACCTTTTCTGAAGTCGGAGCGACTTCAGTAGTGTGCATTAAGATGGCTCTCATTCACTTACATTGATTTTTACATGTTGTCCGACCTGAGGCGACTAGGGGCGACCTGATTTTGGATCTGAGTTGCCCCTGTGTGAACCGGCTCTAAGAGCCCTTGGGTGGTGCAGGCGTCGGTGGTAAAATGTTTTATCGTAGGTTTTATTGGCGCTATTCGGCCACTAGCGGGGCAAAAAAAGGGTTAAAGTGACCCGCTGCAGTGGCACTTTGCCGGCGGTTCTGCAGCTGTGACCATCCAAATCAATGGGCAGGAGTGGGTTAGGGCCGGTTTATACACCGCTCCTTCACCGCTCAGAAGATGCTGGTTGCAGGAGTTTTTTTAACGTCCTGCAAGCGCACCACTGCAGTGTGAAAGCACTCCGGCTTTCACACTGGAGAGACATGAGCAGCTCTTTGCAGGCACTATTTTTAGCGCTTTAGTGCCCATAAAGCGCCACAGTGTGAAAGGGGTCTTAAGCACAGGGTATAGACAAGTGCTGTCTTATCTCATCCCCTGCCAGACATGGGTTGTACTGTGTGACAGAGCTGTGTCAATCTCAGACTGGATGGACAGAAATACCAATCCTTTTGCAGATGCACCAGCGCTCTTATATGTATTCCATCAGTGTGCTTGCCTGGAGATCAGCATACACAAGGGGTATGAACTCCATCTGAAAACTATCATTATGTGATCAAAAAGACACATTTTGTTCACCTGCATATTTGTTTCTCTTCCAGGGAAATATTCAGCATAGTGACAAGAGATCATGCTAGCTTCTCAGAGTTAAACAGAGTTCACAATCCCATCTTGTTACAAAATAAGATATCTGTTTCAGGGGAATAAAACGCACGCCTACCAATCTGTTTAGTTTTTTTCTTAATCGATAGAATTCTTTTATTACCAAGTAGCTGCTGGCTCAGTACAATACTTTAATCCTGCTTTTATCTGGCTCTGACAGTGCACAATTGTTTGCTGTAGTTTTGAAGTCACTTGTGTCTGCTGCGGGAGCATCTCGGCGCACTTTCCCATAAAGGTCATTGCGCTATTTATGCCCCAGAAATTGTACGTCTGCCAGCACCGTTATAAACATCTTGGCGGTTTCGACTTTTTTTTTAATTTTGCAATACACCATAATGGAACTTTTATTAGTCATTTTATGTTTTAATTATTTTGATAAGCACAATCCTTAGATCCTGTTTAAAAGAAAGTTCAGTTCAATTGTTTGCTTTTAAATGTTACTGCCTGCAGTAGTACAGATATATATTATATAAGCTTTGTCTATGGGCTGGCATCCAATTAACTGAGGATGTAACTCATGTCACCAATTCCAGAAAAGTATCAGTGTTTTTTATTCACAGAATGATAGTTTTTATATGGTTAATCGTATTTATTTATTTTTTGTCACATATAGGTATCAGGGCTGCAACAATGATCCAACTGAAACATTAAGATAAAAGTACTAAAAAATCGAAAAATTTTCCTTTCCATAAATGATTTAGACCCCTTTCACACTAGGGCAGCGGTGGCGTTGACAGTGCGCTTTACCGCTGTTTGAGCAACGATTTTCGGCCGCTAGTGAGGCAATTTTAACCTCAAAAAGGGGTTAAAGAGGAAGTAAACTCTCCCACTCGGATGCTTCTTTTCATTTAGTCCATTATAATAAGTAATTATCAAACTATAGCCACTGTAATCCAGCCCAAAAACTTTTAAAGAAACTTTAAAAAACTTGTTTCCAGGGGTAAGGCAGCACCATCTTAAGTATTGTTTTCTGAGTCCAAAGTAGAGTGTATTTCTGCCCTTACATTGAGCACTTCCTGTACTGTTAACCAAGCCATGTTCTCAATCCAACGTTCCTTTGGCAACTCTGCTTCCCTGTTCATAGCTGACTTGTTTTATTTCATAGTATTTACTTGTGCCGATTATCTAGTGTTTACCTATGTCAGTCTTATCAGCTTCAGCTGATAAGACTGCAGTAATGCTGTCCAATGCCTTTTTTTCCATGCCATGTGATGTCACGTGGTCACATGGGGTGTAGGAGGAAGCTCTGAGTGATTATGCAGTCTTGTGGGATTTCAGTGTTGTGCCATAGGAAGTCCTGATAATAGACAGACAGGCACACAAAGTGTGCCATAAATCAGGGGACATATGGGCATGCTCACCTATCTGAAAGGGGTCTAAGCTGCAGTTTCAAGACACAGATCCTAACAACTTCCAAATATATACTGTATATTGCCAAACACAATATTGTTATGTTGTTCAGGTGCAGATAACTGAGGTGCATGCAAGTGCCCATCAGAGTCTACGTTTACAAAAGCAGCTTCAATTTTTGGATTTGTGGTGTGAGTAACTTTCTTTTATGAAAGAGAAGTTCTGAAAAATAAATTTCCTCACATTTCATATAGCTATTTCCAAAGTCATGCCTTCTGATGGAGTAATGCTGGCCATACATGGGGCAGTTTTGGCAACAATTAAAAGATTGCATGAAATTGCAAGAACTAATCTGCTATGTGCTTGTGTTGGTTTCAATCATTTCTTGGTTCAGAGCGATCACACAATCATAATTTGGGAGGAAATTGAGTAAAAGCGCCTTTTGTTTGGCATTGTGGTCATTTAAACCAATTTGCACCTAAGCTTCCATCCTTTGGTTAACCTAAATCAGTTGACCTGTTTTAAATTGGCAAGTATATAACTTGCTAATTGCTGGTCATACACAGCAATTTTCACAAAATTTCAACCACTTCAAACTAGCTTTTTATTGCTAATAGAATTGACTGTGATTGGACACAGCAAAAGCAGCCTTCCTTTAAATTATTCAATTTGTTGCCAAGCTTTAACCAATTTTATGGATCTAAATAAATTAAATACATTGAAAGAATACTTGCGATCATATGAAAACTGACCGAAAAAAGGTACACCATCAAGCAATCTGATAGAAAGAGAATGGATTTTGTATTGCATTTGATTTGGATTTTCCGAACTTGATTGTACATTGCGTAATATTCATTTGATTTCTATTTGAATGGAAAATTTAATCAAATTTGAGGCCAAGCGATCAGATTTTGATGTAAATTGTCAGCTTTAAGCTGACTGTACCAATTACAGCTTGGTGAAACATTTGAACATTCGACTCCTTGTTTTGTCAAAACCAAAAAGCTAGCAAAGACATAAAATGGTGGTTTTGATGGACCACAAGACGATGTAATCAAAACAGACACGATCGAACTCAGCAGAAAATGCCAATCGTCTTTAAAGAGGAAGTATACCCTGATGAGTTTACTTCCTCTTTCATTCTCTGCAAAGGTAAAGCGTAATGGACTACTATGCATCGCATAGTAGTCCATTATGTGTCACTTACCTGACACAGGAGCCAGCGATGTCACTGCTGTCCCCTGTAGTCTGACGCATCCATCTTCTCGGTGGGTCTCATGGCGAAGCCGCAATGACGTCACTCCCGCACATGCGCACGGGAGCCGCCACGCGCAGCATATCGCCTGTCTTTCGGCAAATATCTCCTAAACTGTGTAGGTTTAGGAGATATTTCTTGGACCTACAGGTAAGCCTTAATCTAGGCTTACCTGTAGGTCAAAGTGTGTTGTAAGGGTTTACAACCACTTTAAAGACACTTGTTTTTTTTTTTTCCTGTTTTCATGTCGATATTTTAATAAATTGTTTTAAAGCTGTCAATTTATTGCCAAATTTGAGCTTCATAATCAATCAAATTCCAGTGATCCATTGAATTTATGGGTGATAGATTGCTTACATTTTAGGCTTGATCATATTTGTGACTGTCCGTGGATGGAAACTGATTGAAATTGAAATACAATTGACACATGTATGGCCAAGTTTAGGGTTAAAGCTTGGCAATACTTTTTTTTTTTTTTACCCTCAAAGTAAAATAAATCATGAGGAATACCAAGTGGTGACTTAGTGTCTGCCGTCCATGTAACACCAAGCTTGTATTTCCTTATTTAATCCTTTTGCATGGAAGGAAGTTAATGTAACTTAGTAGTGGAATGCAAGTTTGTAATCCCCAAATCAAGATTCACATGCACTATTCCCTAGGCAATTGTATAATTAAACTCATAGTATGTGCAACTTTCAACGTCGAGGTCAAGGACTGAGGTGGCGTGTTATCCAATTGGCTGGACTTTCCATGAACTTTTTTGTAACAATAAGTTTGTAGCATCTGGTACAGAACATAAACCTGAACAGAGCCTCGTGTCCTGCTAAACGAAAGAGACTTTAGTGAGGCACAGTCATTGTTGGAGACTGGCAAGCGAGGCCGGATCGTAATGTTACCGCTGTAAAAGTCAGCTGTTCTGCAGCAGTTGGCCCACACTGTGGTGAATTATGTTGTCTCCCGGCCAATGGGCTCATATCAACTTGACAAGTTTTTAGTGTCTATTATGGAACGTCCTGAGTCATTTCAGGTTGCATTACGACAAGCTTACAGACTTGGACTGGGTAAAATGCACAAATATATAGAACTGTATACAAATTAACAGTGTATTTTAGACGAATATGAATATTTTGTGTTACTTGGTAAAGCCAAGACACCCTTCAAGGATTGGGGATAGCCATCGTCCAGCTCAGCCTCTCAACCTTTCCAACACAGAAGAACCCTTGAAATAAATTTCCAGTCTCAGGGAACCCTGCTAAAAATTACTCTAGCTACACCGCATGGTGAAGCTTTACCTCATTTACTAAGCTCTGAAGCAACGGCACTTTACAAAGTGCACAGTCTATTTGCCTTTAGTAAATCAACCCCATTGTCAACAAATTAACCTATACAAGTTCAATAAACAGAATCCAACTCCACCTCAAATGTGTGAAAAAAGAACGTAAATAAAAATAAATATACAAATAAATAATGTGAATAATATGTACATTTGCATACATCACAATATAGTCTTACGTCATATATATATATATATATATATATATATATATATATATATATATATATATATATATATATATATATATATATATATATATATATATATGCTTGTTTATATCCCAATTTAAATGAAAAAAACTCTGTCTCTCAACAATATTAAGAAATAGTAAAAAATAACTTTTCTTCCACATCCACCACTTCTTATATTCCACCACTTGTGTTCAGATAGTATCCATACATAGTGACTCCCACCACCATTCACCTATGCACCCACCTCAGATGGTGGACCTGCCAATTATATTTAACAAATAAGCAGATTCAGAGTCTATATTTCATGACTACATACTTATCTCAGATCAATTTCTCCCTAATGGGGGAACCACAAATGACAACTCTTGACCTGACGAAATGCAGAAATCAATAAAAAAAAAGTCAAAACTGAATTTAAAGAATCCATGACGCTTTTTAACCTCATCTACTATGTAACTATGCAACAGTTTACTTTTTTATTCCTTTAAAAGTTTTTCGGCGGATTACGCCTGAAAAGTTCCAGATTCCATTTGCAGGTTGGACGTGATGGTGATTTTCAATTAACAAGTCAAACAAATGCTAGGCGCTTGCCTGTGCCACATGCAAATTTGCATGTTTTAGCATAAGCTTCCTGATTTGTTTGGTAAATCCTCCCGTTTTTAATTGGATTTTGTAAAGGCGAAGGAGGGGAGGCAGCAAAAAAGGACATGGGCTCTAGAAATACATCTTGGACAAGGAGGCTGCTAGGACATTAGATTAGTCTAAGTTTAGCTCTGGCTTGAAATGGTTGTGGTTTGAATACAGGATCAGATTTTATTTCTCAGATTTTATTTTTACAAACAGTTTCTAGATTGTAAGAGACCTAGTCCATCTTTATTACTGTTAACTGTTTTAGCAACTAGTCCCAAAGAGCTTTGTAAATAATACCCGACCATTCACATCCATTCATAGTGGGTCAAAGCATGAATTCTACAGTAAAGCTCAAGCTCTTCTCATGTACTGAACATGCTTACTCTAATTTTACTGCACACTGTGAGATTCTCACAGGTTACACTGAAACTGCAGAGAGCCTGCCTCACTTTCTGGTGAGAGAACATCCATCATCATGTTTTATCCTGAACCTGACTGTCTCCGGCCTGCCCCTTTCATTCATTGGATTTAATTTTTTTGAATCAGCATCACATGTGGCTGGTACCTAGGGCACTCTGCCTAGGAATTCCCACATTTATAGACTAGATAGAGCTAGAAACTGAGCTGGACTGGTTAAAGCGTTTGTAAGCTGCTGGACGTTGTTTTTACTCTTTTTTTTTCTTAGCTGTAAGGAAATGTCATAATGTGCTAGTATGCAACTTCCAGCGATGCAATGTCATTGCTGGAGGCCGCCTCCATTTTCACCCGGCTTCCCGGTTGTAGCGGACCCTGGCTCTGTGACTTCCATGACGCATGTGCACGGGAGCCACCAGTCAAGGCACAGGACTCTGAAGGAACGGCCACCCGTGCCTGTGCCAATGATGTCACTGGCTGCATATACAGTAAATATCTCCTAAACAGTGCATCTTTAGAAGATATTTAAACTACCTATAGGTAAGCCTTATTATAGGCTTACCTATAGGTAAAATTTAGTGATGGAAGTTTACTTCCACTTTAAAGGGCTCTAGGTAGAAATTAGTTAATTTCATGGGTAAATGTTGGGGTTGTTCTCATTTTGAAGGTACGAGCTCCAGAATATGGTAACTCTTGATGGAGAATACAGTAATTTACTGAGGATAAAACATGTGCAAATCAAGCCAACGTGTTTCAGGGGAAATGCCTCCCCCTTCTTTAGGGCTGTTGGTACACACTAACAGAGAAGGGTGGGCTCTGTGATGGTAACTAATTTTCTTGTGAAAGTAGATGCTGGCTTGCATGATTCAGAGGCATTTTATCAGATGAACTCTGCTTTCACAAGAAATGTTGGTACCACAACAGAGCCCCCCATCTCCATTACACATTCCAACAGCCCTAAAGAAGGGGCAGGCATTTCCCCCGAAACATGTTGGCTTGATTTTATTCTCAATACACTATTGTATTCTCCATTAAGGGTTACCTTATTCCAGACACTGGGTGCTCCCTTCACCCTATTCAAGTATCACTTCTCCAGACTGATATCTGGGGAGTATTAGGGCAGAGAGCTGTGTTGTTTTCAGGATGCTATATACAACACCACATCGGCCGCTCCCGCTATCCATGATCTGCTCAGAAACCATAAGGAGGCGGAGACCCAGTGATGATATCACTGGAAGTAAAAGTAGGTCATGAAAGTGGTAAGGTTTTATTTAATCATTCCATTACTATGTTGAGGGATGCAGAAGGGGGGTAGGGGGCGGACAATGGAATGCAAAATACAGTATAAGCAGATTAAGCGTCAGCCTTAATGTTTATAGAAAATGTAGATTGTTTAATCATTTTTGTGCTACTGTTAAAAAATCCATTCAATCATCCATTATTTGACTTTCCTATTATTAAAGTTGATCTGCAGACAACCTACTAATACACAGTTGAAATACACATATAGGATCTGTTTTTCCCTCCAATTGATTGGTGCCTAGCCTGTAATTGGACAGTAAAAGAGCAGTAACTGACTGAAGCATGAATACTAATGTGTTTAATTGAAAAATCCACAAAAGTCTTTGTTAATCTGTCCTATCGTTAACGTTTAACTCTTTTCAAGCTGCTCGAAGGCTGTGTCATCTCCACACTGAAAAACTGTGTACAGAAAACTGTGCCCTAGGTGGCAGTGCACCCTAGGAGGCTGCCTAGTCTGCCTAGTGGTAGCACCGGCCCTGCTTCTAACTACAACTGAAATATATATATGGCAGCTATTAAACCTGCCAACAGATTTGTAATTGTGTCCATCTATCCTTCGGTTTACACAGCCTGACAGCATAGCCAGTTTGGTGACTGGACTTCTCTTTGCTGCAGTTAAGCAATACAGCTTGGTCACCTCCCTGTCCAGGCTGTGATTGGACAAGGAGGGAGCAGCAGCAGAATAGTTAGTCATCCCTCTGTTCTGTCTTACTGTTTATGTAGCAGAGCCTGGTTCACTCAGTGTACTGGCCCTCCATTATCCTACTGCTGTTGTACAGTGGATTGTAAGAAGCTGACTCAAATTCAGTTCCACCATTTGCATGTAAAATAAATGTAATGGTTTTAATGAATACATGACTATATTCATGGCTGTGTTGTCACATCTGCCTGGAGGTAAGCAATTAAGTTTGCACGTATTCTTTATTACTACAGCACACAGCCTTTGGTGCATATTATAGTCAAGCAAAATCTTTCTCTTTTAGACAAAAAAAAAACAAGAAAGATATGATTTTCTTTTTAAACTCTGGCTATAACTCATTAGGAGCCGATAAACTTATCCAGGGAATTTTTCACAAGCTCTCGACACCCAGGAGTGCAAGCACATAAAAAGAACTGGCAGCGGTGAATGAGGTGTTTGTACAAATATATCATGTTTTATCTGAAATCAGATGTTCTTCTAGGGCTTACTTGGCTTATGTCTTAGGAGAGGAAATGTGATTGTGTATCACAAATAGGATCCTGGGTTTTAGCACTGTTATATTGGCTTCCTTGTGCTTTGACAGTGACAGCTTTATTGCTAAAATATTGTAATACTTGGAGATGCAATGAATTGTGTTATGTCTGCTGCCACAAAATCTGTTTAAATCCGCTTCCATGATATCACCCCAGACAAACCTGCAGCAAAGCTGGAAAAGAAATGGCCTAAAGGTAAACTCCAGACAAACCGCTAAATGTATCTAAGAATTACATATAGGAGTCTGGTTGCACCTGCCAAAAGATATGTATTTCTGCTCCTCCAGTTCTAAGATCTGCCACACAACACAAGGGACCTGATCTTTCTCCACTTCAACTTAATTTTCACTTGCTGGTCTCCTCCCAATCCCACCATGTGAATGGACATTGAAAAGAGAAGCAGCAAACTGATGAGCTCATCTCTCTGTCAATTTGCCTTCACCTTCTATTAGCGTGCTGCTTGCACTGCAGCACAACAGATTGGCTCCCTGTGCTGCTTCTTCCTTTCTGAGCTTTCCTGTACCGTAGAATACAGGAGAGTTACACCTAATCTAGTTCAAGTACTTACATTGCTTGTATTAAAAATGATTAAAATGAATGCTGTATTGAAGGAGAAGTACAGCCAAAGCCCATTTGGCTGTACTTCTGTGGATCACAGGAGTGCAGTTTGCACTCCGGTGACCTGTTTTCAGCAGAGAGCGGGCTAAAGCACGCTGTCAGTTGATGTCACAGAGCCAGAGTCCAGACTCAGGCAAGATCGCAAAATTTGAAGTCAGGATCTGCCCACATGCCTGGAGTGGCACCCGGCTTAGCCTCTCAGCGAGCTGCTGAGAGCTCGAGCCAGCCGCTCCCGCCCCTCCACAGCTCAACGATCAGTGTGCGGGGGGGGGGGGGGGTGTTCAGAGCAGACAGCGATGACTGACAGTCACCAACTCTACTCACTCGGGTCTCAGTGGTAGTGCCGGCAGGTGACAGATGCAGGATTAGTCTGATGCTGCATCCACCTAGGTAAGTATGATCCTGAAAAAAAACAAAAACATACTTCTCTTTTAATGATTAAAGAGCTGCATTTATGTCGTTTAAGTCTGCCCGGAGTTCAACTTTTGAAAGAAAAGTGTATTTTATTTTGTTTTCTAGTAAACTTACATTTTTTATTGCGACTTTAATATTTTCATATACTAGATATTCCATATTTTCTTGGTATTTTCAGATTTGTTATTCATCTAGTGGTTATCCTTTAAAGAGCAGTGCAGGCAATACCATTTTTAATTGACTGCTAAATGCACTTCAATGTACACCAGCTAGAGATTTCACTTCTCAGATGACCAAAGTATGGCCATGCACTCCGTATTAAGCTTTGCTTGTGATTATTCTGTCTCACCTTGTAGGAATGGGAGCCTCTGGCAGTCAGAGACTTTGCTGTCACACTGAGAGATTGGAAAACCTTGAGAGGGTACATGATCATTTGCTATGGACCAGAGGAGATGAATCAATACTTTCACTGGTGACCGTAACATCTCTATAGTTTGGTTGAGCAGCATAGCTTGGTCAGTGACCCACATCCAGCCTGCTGATTGGTCAATTATAGAGCATCAGTATACTGATATACCTATGGACAAAAGTCCATTAACCATGGTTTCCTATGGGTAACGTTCACACATCTGTGCATTTTATGGAAAGAGCCAGGGACTTTTTTTCTGGTATTTGGTTCCATAGACTCCAATAGATCAAAAACGTGTATTGAAAAACGCAAAAATTCACCTGGAATATGCATTAACTGCAACCTGCATAGGAACTCTAAGAGCTGCCCCTTCTTTTCCAAGTTACAAGGTGCTCCTATGAATTCAGATTTAGACAATAATGGTACAGTTATGTAAAATATATTTAATATATTTGTAATGATTGCAGAACTGAATCAAATGGTGGCTTTGAATGTAAAATACTGGCATACATCTATGCACACTTGATACAAAAAAAATTGTATCTGTCCATTCAGCCCTCAGATTTATGCAGCATGACCGGAGGAATAAACCTCTTTTTATTTTATAATAAAGGAAAACAGTGGTATTCTCTCTCTACCCTAAATCTTCTAATTGGACAGTGAAAAGCAGCAGAAGACTGATGAGATTGTCTCTCTGCTCTCTTTGCTCTCTCCTCCTATTATCATGTTCATTGTATGCTGATTGGCTTCCAGTGTTGGCCCTCTCTCTCCCAGTCTAAAACCGACCATAGACGGTTTGAATCTCGGCCGGTTTAGCAGGGAGCAGTTTAACTTGGGTACAACCAGCCTGTCAGATTTTACATGCAAGTATTGCTAGCTGCTAGTTGTAATCACTGTGTTCTGGCGGCAGAGAAAACACAATGGCTCCACATGAGGGATTCCCCCATCAACACGGTCAGGTTCCTGGTTGCATCTATGGCCAGTTTAAAGTGAATGTTAGGGTTCTTTTCTTTTTTTTTTAAATAACAAACATATCATACTTACCTCCACTGTGCAGCTTGTTTTGCTCAGAGTGGCCCTGAACCTCATCTTCTGGGGTCCCCCGATGGCTCTCCCCCATATCAGATAAGCCCCTAATAGAAGCGCCCCCCCGGGGTGTTAACTTGTGAGTGCGCTCCCGAGTCCAGCATTTGCGTCCATAAGCACGAATGTCGGACTCGGCCCCGCCCCCTGGCGTTCGCGTCATTGGATTTGATTGACAGCAGCGGGAGCCAATGGCTGTGCTGCTATCAATCTATCTAATCAAGAGCCGGGACCCCGTGGAGAGAGGGAGAGCTCGTTTCCGGCGACAGAAATATGGGGGTCAGGTGATAGAAAAACAGGGGGTTGGGGGGCCAGTTACTGCCAGGTGTTTTTTCACCTTAATGCATAGGATGCATTAAGGTGAAAAAACACGAGGATTTGCAACCCTTTTAAGTACTACTATACAGCCATTACAAGAGGCGGATATCAAGTCAAATTATTATTAGTAAATATTACCTTCATTTTTTTTATATCAAAAAAGGTTTATTATACAATGCAATGCACATACATTGCACTTGTAAATAGCTACATTTACATAGCAAAGTTATCGTTACGGCAGCAACATTAATATGCATAACATTCAAGGTCACAAAACATACTCAATGATATATTACAGCCGTTAGAGAGTAACATAAGCATGGCAGAATTACCCTGTAGGGCATTGCAGAAGTCGGGACATTACCAACTCCTTAAATTACATTCATTCAAAAATAAATAAAAATATTGAAATGATGTATTAATGGATATTTTTTATGCCTGCCAGGAGTACAGCTTTAATTTCTGCCTTAACAATAAAAAAATAATAATAATAAAAATAAAAAAAACATAAATAAATATAAATATATATATATATATAGATATATATATATATATATATATCACATTTCAGTATTGTTTCTCTTGGAAACACCTGGGTATGAGCAGGAATTCCTTTTCAACCACTGCACCAGGAACCATGCTAGTCTTATTTATGCATTTATCTATTTGTTTTAAACTTTTCTGAAGCCGCCTTGTTACAACACAAGGTAAAAGAAAAGGGCTAATCGCAGATCTCACCACAGCACACAGGCAATCTGGAGAGCCTTAGTCTGGACCTCTGCCAACATGCGGCCTCAGATTGTATCTCATCTCCAGACAAGAAGTCTAATAATCCTGCAAAGGATGAGCAATGAAATAAAATCTACACAAGGTATAAAAGCAACAAAAGGATGAAAGGTATGTAGCCAGGCTTATATGTCTATAGGGCACACAGCAATGCCACTGATTAAGTTGTAGGGCTGATCCATCTCCATCCCTCTTTTCAGTATAGAGTGTTTATACAGTATGCCCATTAGATGCTCGAGTAGCATTAGTTAGACGAGTCTGATTGTATTAATAGCAAAGAATAAATTTGACTCTCGTATATATATATATCAGTAAGGGTCTTTGAAGATTTTTTTTTTATTATTTGAATTGCCAAAAAAAAAAAAGTACCTTTCCTAATGGTTTACCAACGTAAAGCAGAAATCAAGATAGAGAAAAAAGATTGGTACCTGGAAGCATCATAAATATCTCGATGGCAGCATTTTAAGAGCATTTTTTACTAGGAGAGGGAAGCCCAATACTCTAAGCTCATTGGGCTCTGCTGCATACACATGTGATGACTGTAGTAGCATAGACTGGTGTAATCAATGAGCCCCCTATACCTAGTAAGTTCAGCACTCCTGCTTTAAATATTGCAATCCCACTGAAGGATCTCATGGCAGTACAGTACAACGTCTGTGTCTCTCCTCTCACACAGATACAGAGTAATGCAATTTTAATGTCTATTAAGGCACTTAGTTCATCACTCTGATGCAAAGGACTTGACGGCAAACTAGAGCAAATGACCCATCTTGCGTGTATGGATTGTGATTTGCTCCAATACTCTTTACCCCATTAGATCACTGGCCTGGTTTTACATTCGTTATAGAGACAGTCAGAGAGCCTATATGTGACTTTAAACCGATATACCAAATCCTAGCAATTTAAATGATGTTTCGTTGATGTACAGTGATATATACAATTGTGGAAAACATCAGTTGATAGTCCTATCTATTCACTGCCCACATAGCTCATAGCCATCCATGTCCTCAATTTTCAGGGACCATCTCTGCTTTTCATCTTTGTTTCTGAGTATTTTTGTTTTTAGAATGTCCCTGGCTTTCAATACTAGACAAGCTTACCATAAAAATTAACATTTGGTAATATTATAATGTTAATCATCATTCATTTAAAGTGTTTCTAAAGGCAGAAGGATTTTTTACCGTCATGCATTCTATGCATGACGGTAAAAAAAGCTTCTCTGCTCGGCAGCCCTCGAGCCCCCCTAATACTTACCTGAGCCCCATCGTGTTGCAGCAATATGCACAAGAGCCTTGACTCTCCAGGAACTCTCCCTTCTCATTGGGAGTCACACACAGCCAGTGAGCCAATAAGGAGAGGGGTTGGGGTCAAGCGACAGCTCCATGTGTTTATGGACATGCAGAGAAGCAGCTCGGGAGTGAGCTTGCTTGGGTGCCCCCATTTGCAAGCTACTTTCTGTAGCTCTTGGGGGCATTTGGCATGAGGGAGGGGCCAGGAGCATCAGCGGGGGACCCGAGAAGAGGAAGATCGGGGCTGCTCTTTGCAAAACCACTGCACAGAGTAGGTAATTATGACATAATTGTTATTAAAAAAATCAAATAATTGCCTTTAATATCACTTTAACCTCTGGCAAACCTCTGCTGCTGCCGGCCAGGATCAGATCCACATATTGTAATGCTGTCCCACATTCAGCTCTGGCTTCTTGATGTTTTTATTGCTGCTTCATTGTTGGAATAAACTGTATTTTATCTGGACAGTTCACATTCTGGTGCATTATAGCATGAGCTCCTGGCAGAGGTTTGGATGTGTATAATCTTTTCCCCTATAATCCCTGGGGACACTTTGTGGATGCCCTGTATTTTCTGTGCCCATTACCAACACTTGTACTTTAGCTGTTATCATGACACTATGATTTTATGATTCTTTTTAGTGCCCAATCTGCTTTTGTTGTGTACTGTAGTATATACACATCTGGTTAAGTTAATCAGGGCTTTTTTTTTTTTCTCAGAAAATAGGTACAGGAACTCAATGCCCCCCATAGACACAAACACCCTCCAAACCCCATTGGATAATGAGTGTGGTCACATTTCACTAACAGTGAGAGGGTCTTAAAGGGGCAATAAATTCCAAGAGTGCATAGTGTACAGAGTGTAGGGTTTGGGGGGGTTACACACAAAATGAGTGCAGAATTCAAGGGTGCACTGCATACAGAGTACAGAGTTCAGCCTTCTTTCCCAGCTGCTTAGCTCTGTATACCCCATCCACATCTCACTTTCACCCCTCTGACTTTCACAGCTCTGGCTTCCACATGCACCACCACTCTTCTGCCCCCATCTTTTCCCCACATCCCTAAAATCCTCAGCCCCTTCCACATGTCTTACTTTTGTTGCTTATTATGATGAAGCACCCAGTCGGTTCTAGTATCTCCCCGCACACTGTAGTTGGCTCTGCCTCTCTCACTTGTGGGGAGATCATCTAGTGGGGGAGTTAGCATCTGCAGTTCACCCCGGGCACCTGCATCTCCCATCCTGCCCTCAGTGGGAGCCACTCAGGAGAACAGATCTGTGTGAGCCATTGGGAAACAAACTGTCACTTGTAAACACAGAAGCCGGACTTCTGTGTTTACAAGTGAAAGTGGTGAGCGGGGAGCAGAGGGCCTAAGCCAGAGGTAGTAGAACTGGGTTGCACCAAGTTCCACCTGAAGAAAGCCCTGATGCTAACTGACAATCAAAATAATATATTTTTTATATATACTGTACATTCAATAGATATGACATTAGACACAATTCACTAACATATTTACTATAATGATTGTTATTTCATCCATGTGCCTTTTATTTGCAGCTCTCATTGGCTGTAATTGCTGAAAAGCTGTAGTATTCAATCCCTGTGCTCTATACTGTAAAAGTTAAGCTTACAACTGCCTAATACAGCTGCAGTTGCCTTAAAACTGTCATCCACATGTGAATAGTAGAAATAATTGCCATGTTTTCTGGTTAAACTCCCAGTTGTAGATGGGATTATTATTCAGGTTTAAAAACTGAAGGACAGCTGGGAAAATGAAACTTAAAGAGCATTCCCATCAAGGAGGAAATATGTCAATGCACTAAGTAATAAATGTTATTTTGAAGGAGACCTGTGCTTAGAGATGTGTGTGGAAAGCCATTGTTGACCTTCTCCTAGCCTTCAAATCAATCCCTGGGTCCTACTTAAGTCTCATTTTAGGTCTGATACATGGGGCCTCGGCAAGCCAAGATTAGGTCACACTGCTTTTTCAATAAGAGACTTAGGCTGTACATGGGTCACGGTAAGCACCACACTCAAAGTCCATTGACACTTTCTCCAGCTCTCCAACTGGAAGGCTGTACCTTGGTACAGACAGGCATCAGGAATAAGAGTCTGCAGGGGCTTGGCCATGGACATGCAATGGCATTGCCCCCGCACATTTTTTCCTGCAAAATTATATGTATTTTTTTTTTTAAAAAGATGGACTTAGCCTTTAAAACCTCTGACATTTGATGTCTGGTGGGTGTGAGGCCAAGCGCCTAGCTTGGACAGACATTGGGGCCCCATTAATAGCCTGGGTCTAGGATCTAATTAGGCTCTGCAGGGATTGTTTTGAAGACTAACACAGATACTTGCAGGTACAACAAACGTTATTGTAGTTCAGCATAGTTGTTAGAGCAGAAACATTTTACACCAGGCAGATTCATTTTAGGTATCTTGTAGCATCGCATCAGATCACAGCCAAAAATAATCCTCTCCACTATCAACCCCGTGTTCTTTATCTAATTTAGGCATATTGTTATTGCAGCATGGCTTTTTACCACCCTATCAACAACAATAGCATGTTTCTTACATGTCGGCATGATAGCAAAGTAGTTGAAGTCTTGTTGTGAGCCTATAAATCATTTAAAGGGTGACCTACTTACTGGAGAACTCTGGCTAACATCCCAAACCAAACATCAGAACAAAGGCTTTGACTTTTAAAATTGCAGCATAGACATGACACAGACATGATTAATGGCAAGCAATATATGATGATCTTAGATGTCAGCAGAGTTAGAAGACTACCCATAAAATTGGAGTACAGAGTGAGTGTCTTGGTCCACCTTGTAAATTAATAATGGGGTCAATGTGGTTTTGGAGTATCCTTCTGATTATTAAATAGCTCAGTGAAACTTCATCCTTGATTTTTTTTTTCTGTATAAGAGCAGGCTCTCCTGGATCATTAAAGTGATATTAAACCCTAATTTTTTTTTTATCGTTTTCAGCAGTTGATTTAATGATTTATTGAGTATTAAGCTTCTTTATTTTTACATTTTGTTCCAGTTTAAGCTGGTGCCGTGATCACTGATCCAGGTTTTCTGTTCCAGGGAGGCTCCTTCTTTTTGCAGCATCCTATGGAGCCACCCTTGAATGCAAGGACTAGAGTTGTGTCTCCCTACAGTGTGGGGATGATTTACTAAAACTAGAGAGTGCAAAATCTGTATGCAACTTTGTATAGAAACCAATCTAGTGCGACAAACGCTCCGAGATTGGGAGCTCATGTCGCATGACGTGTGAAAATCAATGTTTCCCTATGGGAGCAGTCTTAACTGGTCCGACACAAGTCAGTCCGACTTTGAAAGTGCTCCCTGTACTACTTTGGTCTGACTTTGATCCTACTTCAGCCCATTGACTATCATTGAAATAGGATGAAAGTCAGATCCTTGTCCTAACCATCCGACTTTGGCATCCGACATTGTCTTATTTCCTGCCCCCTGCTGTAGCCCCTCCAATTGTGTGTTAGTTTTGATTGGTCAAAGGACAAGTTGTACTATCTGAAAAGTCGGATCAAAGTAGTACCCTCTTCATGAAAGTCGGCTGGATGTAGGACCAATGTAGGACTGATGTCGCTGAGCAAAGTAGGATGAAAGCCGTACTACTGTTGTGTAGTATAGTGTGAACCCGGCCTTATAGTCAAAGCTTAATTGAACAAGCTGAAGTTAGATGCACAGCTGCACCAAATTTTGCACTCTCCAGTTTTAGTAAATCAACCACTGTGTGCATGACTAGAAACATACAGACCCATGGCATAGTATGACAAGGCACTCCCCTATTCCTCTCTCCTCCCTTGCTTTAATTAACTTGCGAGTTTACCTTGGTGTCACTTTCCAAATTAAGTGATACAATATAATACTAAATTCACACGCGGTGAATGTTTATGTCCAGCGTTCAGGCACATAAGTCTGTGTGAATTTAAAAAGTAAAAGACATTTCTGCATTGTTTAAATATTCTGTACAACCTAGTAATCTTGCATTAAAAGCAATGGAGTCACTTTAAGTCAGAACATTTGTGCTTTTATATGGTTCAGCACCAAGACTGCCAGAGATGCTAATGATGCATAGTCTATTTTATGTGCGGTTCTATGGGAATAAGGGAATTGCATTACCCTTGTTTCATTCGCCGAGGGAAAATCTACTCAAATATATATGCTTGTAATTAGCATTGCTTCTTTTCTAAACAAGTGTTTGTCAGCCACGCGAGCAATTCCTCCATTCTCCATTATGTACGTGTTCAGATTGGGACATGTCTTGATTAAAGTCACAAAGAATGATTGCAATTAACAAGTTGGAACGACAAAGCCAATATTTTATTAATTCCAGAAGCCATGTTTCCCCAGGCAACAGCATATGTACCATTTGGGTACCTAATTTATTTTCAGCACTCAAAAGTCTTGATAATTGAAAAAGAGACGAGTGGAAGAAAGAAAAAATCAATCTTCATCAAACCACACTCAAATAGAACTGGTAGAGAATGGGGATACTGACAAAGTGTGAAGCAAATACTCTAGCTGAGAACTCTGGCCCATTTACAACAGGTTGAATATAACATGTAAAACATGCATTATTTAAGCGCTGTGTGACTAGGAATATTTTTCTTCTTTGAAACCTAAAGACTATTTTCATCTTTAGCCTGTAACTAAAAGATAAAGACTGAAAACAGGGGGCAGACATCTGCTCTACATACATTTTTAACTCAATGATGTCAGTGCCAGGAGCCATAAATGATGATTTGTACATTGCACTGCACTCGTACAGTTACTCAAGATCACAAACTGTTGGAAAAATAAGTTCTGCATTTACCTACAATATAGTAGAGCTGCTTGATTAATCATTAAAGTTTACAATCTTAATTCAACCCCCCTCACGATCCTAATCAGCTGTTTCCGTGATTCTGTGTAAACAATGCAGAGCTGAGTTGTCAAAAAAAAAGCCAACAAATGTTTATCAACATTCCTCAGCACTGAGAGATATAGAAGAGAAGACATACAATGTATCTCTTAGATCTTTTAGATGAAAGGAATGAACTTCGGTCAGTAGATGAGGGCAATTTAAGTACCACTTAACCACTTCAATGCCAGGCACTTTTGCCCCTTCCTGCCCATGCCAATGTTCAGCTTTCATCGCGGTCACTTTTTAAATGACAATTGTGTGGTCATGCTACACTGTACCCAAACAAAATTTTTATCATTTTGTTCTCAGAAAAAGAGCTTTCTTTTGGTGGTATTTGATCACCTCTGCAGCACTAAAAGGCTGCACTGATGGGTACTTATGGGTGGCACGAATAGGCAGCACTGCTGGGCACTGATAGGTGGCACTGATAGGCAATAATGGGCACTGATGACTGGCACTGACAGATTGCACTGATAGGCATGACTGATGGCACTGACAGGTATTGTTAATGTGCACTGATTGGCATCTGCCCTTGCACTGATTGGAAGATCTCTGGGCACTGATTGGCATATCCCTGGTGGTCTAGGGTGGCATACCTAGTGGGCATCCTTTATTGCCATCCCTGGGGGTCCTGGCGGCATTCCTGGTGGTCCAGTGTGGGCATCCCTGTGTGGAGAGCCACCGAGATCGGTTCTCCTCTACTCGTGTTTGTCAGATGCGAGTGAGAAAAGGCCGATAAACGGCTGGTATTGAAGTGGTTAAATGGTTAAACTGCCCTGTTTACATTGTGATTGGACACTGATCATGTGGTAAAGAGCCTCTGTCAAACGCTCTTTACCGAGATCGATGTAGCTTTATTGCTTTATGTTTATCTTTATTCTAAGCAAAAAAATTGTTATTCTCATTTTATCCAGAATCGTGCATCCAGAATCATACAATATAGTGAACAATGGGGGTTATTTACTTGGAAGTGCAGTCGCTGTATATTTGAGGGGAACATGCAAGGAAAAAAAAACAGCATTTTAGCTTGCATATGGTTGGATGATAAAATCAGAAGAGCTTCCCCTCATTTCAGATCTTCCCCTCAGATCTACAGCGAATGCACTTCCAAGTGCACTTGTAATGCAATTTGGATTTGCCTTTAGTAAATCAACCCCAATGTGTCCCCAGACCAAGAGAAAGAGAAAATAATTTACCAGGTTTTCCTCTAGTGAATTCTGCATTCCACACTTTGAAAGGATCATATGGAATTGTGGCTTAGCTAAACTCATGCTTGAAAACAAAAGTTGAGTACAGTGAAAGCATGTGATCTGGGGTTCCAGCATGTCATTGAGTCAGGAGAGACTGCTAAGCTAAGAATTCTAATCTGGGGATCCGGTATGAAACATACAGAGCAAACCAATCAAGCAGTATGTGGCCAAACCTGGAGCCCGGTACGAACCCTAATCTGAAACTTGGAAAGACACAAAGGATCACAACAGCTTTTGAAGCCAGTTTGCAAATCTGAGAGTCTGGTATGTCACTGTGAGCAATGTTGGCTGCTGGGGTGAATATCTAGAATCTGGGAGCCACATACAACATATGGTAGTGTCAGTGGCTGATAATAGAAAAATCTTTAGCTTGAAAGTCTTGATTAAGAGGATGTAGAGAGAGGCATCCAGCCTCCTCAGAACACTAAGCTTAAGTTGTAAATGCAGCAGTATAGCCAATAGATGGGACTGTGCCCTTTGCTTTGCCTAGTGTTCATCCTCCTAGAGGCAACAGCTATACCATGTGTTCCAGGATTGACTGTCTGTGCTCCTTAATACATGCGGAGAGAAAAGATTTGTATTCTAAAAGTTTGAGTTTTCTCTAATAATTATTGCATTCACTGGTCATAATTTTTTCATGAGCACTTTATTTTTAAGCATATCCATTTTATTTATCTCTTAAACAATAAAAATATATGCAGCGGTAGCTGTATCACATCGCTCTATTTCTGGTAAGTAGAGATAGTGTGGCATGTATTTTGTCCTTCTCTAAATTATTTCACGTGAATGAAGAAAATGTATTTTCCTTTAAAATTTGGCATCAAATACTTGACACTGACACCTTTTCACATACCACTTAATCTATATAATGTCAGTTTACGCTATTTTAGTGTAAATCATATTGAGGTGGTATATTATGTGTGGGTGTTTGAGAGTTTTTGAGTCCCTTCTTTCCTGCCTTGAAAATGCATTTAATTTCACACATTTTCCAGATTTTTACGATTATGCCTGACCCCTTTCTAACAAATAGCATAACTATTTTGTGTTAAATTTGATTGATGGAGGAATGAGTTTCAGTGGAGCACACCTGTCATGAGAGAACTATATGGAGGCTGTCAATTCATGCTACCAATGCAAAAATGATATAGTGTTCATTTTCCTATTATTATTACTATTTTAAGCACTAGAAGTATATTTTTTGAAAAACAGACCTGGGCAGCACTGCCTGGTGCCATATGGCCTTACCAGTGAAATTGTGCATGCTTTCAGGTTTGATTTACTAAAACTAGAGAGTGCAAAATATGGTGCAGCTGTGCATGGTAGCTAATCAGCATCTAACTTCAGCTTGTTCAATCAGGCTTTGACAAAAAAAAAACCTGGAAGCTGATTGGTTTCTCTGCAGAGCTGCACCAGATTTTGCATTCTCCAGTTTTAGTAAATCAACCCCCATGTTTCTGTTTGTGCACATGCTTGCCATGACCCCATTTATTCCATCAGGTAAGCCATACTTATGGTGGCCTCCAGTGGTATGCCACACTAGGGCTTATGTGGCTGCGTGTGCATGCACACTAAGAGAAGGTATGTTTTTGTATGAAAGGCTGTGCATAATCAAGCAGGACTGCATAGTAAAGATACTTTACACATCCTTATAACATCCATAAGGTTATCTTGTTTAAAAATATGAGATAAAGCTCATAAATCTTTTTAGCTGACCCAAGAGCAGTCATATATCTGCGGCCATTGTACCTGAGCTCTAAACAGTTCTGAGGGCTGTGAATAGAGCCGGATACTCTCTAATGAGCAAAGTTTCCTCTGCTGTAACAGATCCCACCTGCACGTCCTGTAATGTTGACAGCCATATGCCCTACAGGAGTTACTATCAATCAAAGACATTGGCTAGGAGGTGTGGCTGCTTGTGATATCACTTTACAGGACTACTGGATTGCTGTGAGTGGATACAAAATGTGGGCTCCCATCTTTCAAAGGGATTGAGATACCAGCATTTAAGAACCCCTGTACTAATCTTTGGTTCAAATACTTTAGTGAAAATATGGAAAGTTAAAAAAAATACAAAATTTGAATGTCACGTTAAAATTTATGAACAGGCAAACTGTATAACAGCTGCAAATATGTTCTCTAAGAATAGTTTCACTTTAATATTACAAGAAGAGGAAATCACATGGAGTTGGCTAATTGCAGCTGCTGAGTAATTAGATAGGATTTCCACCACAGAATATCTTGCATGTGTTGGTTACATATCTCAGCAGGGGGCTGTTTTCTGTGCTCCAGTTGTTCGGAAATGGCTGGCTGGAATTTTCCCAGGCTCATTCACGTCCTTTGGAAGCAGCATTGCATCGTCTTCTTAGGGTCATATTTTAATATGAATTAACCAACAATGCATTATCCTTTGTCTTTGCAACAAGCTGAGCAAGAGATGAGCTCCAAGCTTGGTGTACAAAGGTTGGCTCATTAAGAAACACATTTGTTGGGGACCTTGGTGTTGTGTCTTCTGTAGAATATAAGCTGGAGACATGCAGCTTGTAGAGTACTTGTTATTATAGAGATTGATTTTCAGGAAAAAGTTTTTTTTTTTCAATGATAGGTCTCATAGAAAAGCTGAAGCTTTTTAAGGCCAAAGCCCAGCTCTAAAATTAGCCATGCAAAGAGTGCTTGGATGAGTTAGTTTAAAGATACTGATGCCGTTCCGTATGTATCTATGCCCTTTCAAAGAACAAGTCCATCTCAGTACAGGTAATTTTTAGGGTAAGGAATGAGACATACCCTCTGCCTCTAAAAATCGGTAAGCTATTTGCAGAAGATCACCGGACACTCTCTTTTTGTCAGTAAGTGGAATGTGTTCTACTCTTTACTGGAGAATGTGTTAAACACTTTGGGGAAAATGCACACTTAGGCCCCATTCACACGGGCACCTCCGCTAAGTGGAATCTGAACAGGCAGATGACAGGTCCATGTATGCTTCGCTATGCAAAACGGACACGGACACAGTCCCCCGCTCTCCTCTATGGGGCAAACAGATGGAAACGGACCGCCTGTCCGTTTCCATATGATGCCATCCGATCTGATTCACCAGACGGATGGGCAATAAGACTACCATCTGTCTGTTTTTGGCAGACAGAATGGATCAGATGGCAACAGATGTCAGTGGACATGTGTTCGCTGACATCCATTGCTCGATAGAAGAGACTGGAGGGTCCGATCATGTCCGCCCGAAAAACTTACTGGTGGAGCTGATTGGACAGCCCGTGTGAAAGGGGTCTAATCCAATGCATAATTTTACTCCCCTAAATAAGAAAATATGGTCCATCCTCTGTAGCATATATACAACAATCACACATTATCGCAGCATTATTAGTCAATTAGCACAAATGCAAAACCATACACAATTACAGATACACAGAAAACTTCCTTAAAGGGAAAGTGTACTTTCTTTATGCAGGGCAAAGCAGCAGGTTCATTTAACTGTTGCCCTTCCAATTTTCACATATTTATGCTTCATTCTTCGACCATCAGGAGCAAATACCTAATACAGGTATGGGGAAGCATGTGACTTATTCTCCTCCCTGTCACATGACAGCACTAGCGCATGTCAGCTGACCTTTCAAGAACCCAGTGCTGCCACCTGGGGCAGGGAGAGAATCCTGAACCCAACGTAAGCTCAAATATGTAAGTTGGTGCCATCATTGCTGTAGGAGAGGGTGAAGGATCTCTGATGTCATTACATTAGCCCAAAGACCCTTGGTGAAAGGAAATGGGGGAGGAGAGTCTTTTTTTTTACAGAGACTTCAGCTTTATTTGTAATTGGTTGCTGTAGATTACTGCATTATTGCAATTTGCCCCAGTGCAGTCAAAAATTTTTATTCACTCTGTCCACAAAATCATAAAGATTTATGGTACAGCTTACATAATATAGGTAGTAAACTCTGCTGCTTCTTCATGGGAGATTTTTTATCTATGCGGCTTCAGATCTAATCAACAAGACATACTGATAAGCCGGAGTATTCACACACACACACAAACAGAAACTCATACACTTTCATGAGTAGATAGCAGTTAAAGCTATGAAACTACCATTAGAAGTAAGTTTATTTTCACAGAAAGGGTGTTCGTTTTTCCAATTGGCCCGTTTCCATTTTATTCACAAACTATTTTCCTTCAGGCCTGTCCATTTTATTTATGTGTCAATCAGTAAAAACACATATATATATAGTAACTAAAGCACTTCAACCATTCGCTGGTACGTAGAGATAGTGTGCTGTATTTATTTTTCTCTTTTTTTAAAGAGACTTTCTTCATGCAGTAAAGGGAATGTCAGTATTTCCTTGAAATTTTGGCATCAAATACTCAAGACTGACACCTTTTTATTTACCACTTCATCTATAAAATGACATTTAAGCTCTCTTGGCATAAACCATATTGTGGTTTTATTTTATGACCGAGCTGGCTGAAAGATTTTGTGGCTCTTTTTTATCTATTAAAAAAAATAATTTTAAAGACTTCTTTTTTCATGATGCTGAAGCTTTACTCGTTCTTGAACTGTATATGAGTGTATAAAGAAACCCCATATTCAGGGAGTCTGATGGAATGAAGAACTTTGTGTAAGTGAACCTGTAGCCAGGCTATGGACAGTCAAGTATTTACATATTATTATAGCAGCAGTAAACCATTAAAATAAAATTATTTTTTTGTAGAGACATCTTTTTTTCTGCCAAAAAACTATTTGCTACCATTTTTTGCAAAAATCTGTACATTGACTGACGCTCATGCACAGTATAGTCCTGACTAGTGCTGCGAATGGGGTGGGGTACCAAGATAATGTAACCCCAGTGCACAATGGGTAAAGCAATAAGACGACTGACCCAAAAAAAGAGGAAAATAACCCTGACGGGCATGGAGTGAATAATGGGAGCTCTGAACATACAACACTCGGAGAAGGCAGGCCCAAAGTGAGTAAGTGTGTCATAATCTGTAGGTATGCTATGTATACTTGGACAATATGGAAAATGCTGGCCATGACCATGATTTAATTCTGCTTTACCAAGCAGTAAATTAACTTAAAACAAGCCCTCATTGACCTCTGTAACTGCAGGCACTATGGAGCACTTTATCCTTTAACTTGACACCAGAAGCACTAAATCTGTTCTATCAGCAATTCAGCTCCCCTCTCCCCCAAAAATGACTCCCTCAATGGTAGCACTGTCTGGAGTGTATGGATTTGGTCTGTCCACAACCCCAGTCTTTACCCAGCCAGAACATCCTTTCTGGTGGCATATCTGCCTTGAATAGATTGATGTGGCTTTTCTAATCCCCCACTTCCTGCAGGCTGGAGCTCCTCGGAGGCAAAAATGTGATGACATCACAGGGAATCAAACTTTGATTTTATGGCCCCAGGAGGTAAATATTTAAAACAGAATTTGTGCTGTTGTTGTTCATAGGGAGAGGGGGGCTTAAAAGGAATTGAAGGGGTCTTCTATAAGTATCCAATGATCTAATATGACTAAATAGCATGTACTATTGCAGTGGTATAAAGGTTACATGGTAGCATTGAAGTGATAATATGTAATCCTAAATTACATCAAGCTGTCTGTTGCTATCTCCAGGACACATCTGTCTGCCTATTGGCAGAGTTACATCTTCTGTGACAGGTACTCTTCAGCTTAAATGGTGTATCATTACTTGCCCTAACAGATTATTTTGAGCCTTGATTTTTCTGATGTTGTTTTCTCCAAAACTGAGAACACAAACTTTATTTCCACGCACTGCTGAGCTCCACCCGTCAGCAGCCAGCCATATCGATTCACCAAGTTCTGCACGGCGTAACAAGAGCAGCTCCACACTGACATCTCCCTTCGCTTTGTATCAGGTCAAATTTTGTTTTATTGATCTCGATCATCCAAACTGTTCATCTTGCAGCACATCCATTATTGGAATTGTGTCTCTGCCCGCGCAGACACATTTTAATGATCTTTTTGGCTATCACTTCAAAGGGTGCGCAAAGGGGCAGAGAGGACTCAGGGAAGTTGTTGAAGGGAAAGGAGATTGACTGGATTTCAAAGCAGAGGTGTATATTAACCCCTCGAATGACCTGTGCCATATACTCTGGATCGAGTTCCCTGGTGTGATTATACGAGAGACAGTGAAGTGGAATCTTCGATAAACAAGACCTTTTAAAAAATAAAATACCTTTCAAAACTTAAAAACAATAGCTCTTAAAGGAATAGACCAAAAAAACTGATATGCCTGTTTTGGGGGAGCAGAAAGAAAACACCCGGTACATTCAAGCATGGAGGTGCAATCCTATATGTCAGCATTGGGCCAATCTGCGACATCACTTGGAGGTCAATAGCCCTGTGCAAACTGTGATTTTGGTGACTTACACCTTAACACAAGATTTTTGATGCCCTTGGTGGAATGGATCATCAGGGGAACAAAAAGAGGGTAAGAACATGCATCTATAGAGGCTTTCATCCTGTATGGGCAAAGTAAAGATTCACTTTGAAGTAGAATTCTAGGTTTAAATTAAATAAAAATACATAGACCTGCCCTTTAAAAAAAATAAAAATCAGCTTTTTATGGGTGCAGTTTAGTGTAGCAGTAATGACTGCCCACCAGCGCGACTGGAAGAGAAGAGAAAGGACCATTGACTTTGCCAGATCAGCCAGTGGACCATTGGAAAAAGTGGTTGGGTTAAGCTGGAATTCTGCTTTAAGGTGTCTAGAGATCACACTGTGGCTATACTGAAACTTTATATGAAGCTATTGCTCAGATGGGAAAGTTACATCTTTCAGTAAAAGCTGAAGGTGATAGACAATATGGAGGAAAGTTCTGTTATAGATCTAGGCATTTTTAACCACAGCGCTGCCCTAACCCGCTACCCCCCACCTTTCCCCACCACAGCAATTGTAGACATATACACTAATGCAGGTGTGACATCAACTCCCACCTTAGCCAATTATTGGTCACATGATGCAGCGCTCCTTTCCGTCTCCCACCAATGAACATAACCTTACTAGCTGACCTTGTTAAAAATGCTCCTCCATCATAATTTTCTGCTGTGCCTCGTAAAACTGCAAATGCTTAGTAATGAGGCAACCTGTTTACATTATTATTGTGTAATCCACCAGCAGTTTAGGTTAATTGACAGAAGAATAAACTAATGATAAAGTTCCTATTGAAAGGAATTGCTTTGTGTCATTAAAACTTTATGATGTCATAAAAAATCCCCAGAAATGCTTTAATAATAAATGACACACCGACACAATCCATTGAATTACAGCTAGTTTTTGTACGGCTGGGCTACTGCTCCCATTAATGTTTTTTTTTTTGTTCTTCTATTTGTATGTCGCAGGAAATTATTGGATTAGTTTGATTGATTTTTCCATCTTCAGCTCTTTAAAACTGGTGGCGGTCATTTCGAGACTGTTTAAAACAACAAAGATGGTTTATCATCTTTAACATTTTCATTATATAAACAACTAATCATTCTCATACTTGTGAAGTCACCGTTGGTGGTTTTACAAACACTACGGGGCATATTTAAATTTCTGTTTTCTGATGTTAAAAAGTCTGTTGCATTTTTAAAGCACATTTCGCAGCTGGGTTCACCCAAAGTTTTGTCAAATGCAGTTTTATTCATTATTGTTTGTCTAGCATGTTTATTCCCCCTTGTTCAGTTGGAAGTCCACATCTCTGTAACAATGGCTGTGTCTATAATAAATTTAATACCTCCAGTCGCTTTTAAACATTGACAGTTTTTAAATGACAAATTGATTTTATCAAGACTATGTCATTTACTCCTAGATGAAAGTATAGTGTAGCCGCAAAATTATTGTGATTGTTAGGCTTCAGTAGCAAGCCGGCAACAGAAATGGGCGCAATGTCATTTACTAATTTATTTTTAATGTCAAAAGGGATGGGCAAAAGCAGGGTAAGCACAAATTTCCTTTCCCATTGCAACAGCAAATAGAAGACCTGTTTTGCTAATCTTGTTACCCCTTAGGACATATATACCCATCAACCAGAAATGAACTACGCCCCTCCCCCCAAAAAATATGTGTTGAAGCACTTAATTATAAATGCATCTGCACTTACAATTTTCTATTAGCCCCCTGCAAAGTCCCACAAAAACAAATCGATCACTGAAGTCCACGTAATCTTGTAACAGGGTGGCAACAATGCTGCACTGCTCCTGAACTCAGAGCACAGTTGCCACTCTCATGTAGGCTGTTCCTGCTTCAACTACAGTGTGTTGAAACATAATGCAGGGGATGTGGCTATTTACATGCTGATTCACATGCCTGTAGCTTGTCAGTTAGCACCTAGCCACACATAGTACTGCCCACTGCTTTCTGGATTGGCAGCACTGTCTCTTTTGCTGAAACCCTCCCACTGTGAGCTGCAGTGTCTGGGATAGGGAGTGTGTAAGACAAAATGAAGAAGAATTTCTTCATTCAGGGAAGGTAAAAGATATATTTTTTACTTTATGTGGGCTGTGTATCACATAGTAACTGGATTTGATATTTGTTTAGACCCAGTTCACACTGCCGTGATTTGGGATCTGATTTGTGAGACCTCAAGTCGTATGACATGTGAAATCCCAGGTTAGTCAAAGAGAGCTGTCTTAGCACTACTGAAGTCGCTCCGACTTTAGAAAATATTCCTGTACTACTCCAAGCTGCTTCTATCCGACTTGTGCCCATATACTTTAATGGAAGTCGCCTCCAAGTCGGGAACCTCATCTATATTGATATGATTGGAAGCCGACATTACAGGAAGATTACCCAAGCATTCCTGAACATTACCGCACTTCAGGTACCTTTCACTTTTCTGTGTTTTTACTTGGTTTGGTGGAGGAGTTGGCCTCATTGAGAGCGCAGCGGACCCTAGTATTTATCACTTTGTTTTATGCATGGAAAGCAATCCTTCTAAATTGGAAAAAAAAACACCAACTCATACAATTTAAATTCCTGCATCGCATATATCTTACTCCAGTTAGATTGGATGTTCCCTACCCAGTCACCTGGTTGCTGGTGGTGCAGTTCCCTCACTGCCGATTTCATACACATCTTTTGGAATTGCTCGAACATTCAAGTATTTTGAAATGAGGTCACAGAATATATAGCAGAAGTAACAGCCATTCCTCTACATTCTACAATAGAGGTGTGCCTTTTGGGACTGGTGGACAATCTAGCCCCGAAAAGAGTAACTCGTACGTTGCTGACGATCCTAATCTATTACGCTAGAAAAATGATAGTGTTGTCATGAAAGAAGCCTAATCCACCAGATGTATCGGCGTGAAAGGGCTTGGTTAATAGGGTTGCACTCTTATACAAGGCTACATACATTAGCAGGGGCATACCACAAAAATTCGATAAGGTTTGGGGCAGTTGGATGAATAGTGAAATCACAGTGGCGGATTGAGTGATACATAATAGTATGCACCTGTGATGGGCTCTTCAGCATGTATGTAATTATATGCCATAATGACATGTACCATTGACTCTTACTGAAAAAAGGCGGCCTTATTATTACTATTATCTTGATTTTTTCACTGAGCGGGGGTTTGGAAGGAGGTGAAGAGTTAATGCTGAAGAGATGTAAATAGTTTCTTTTGTGTGACCCCTTGGATCTTGTATGCACTTGTTCTGTTAAAAAAGTAATAAATAAAACTTTGGAAAAAAACAACAGCCCCGTCACGACTTTTGGAAAGCCACAATTAATAAGGCTTTGCCATTTTACAAAGCAACTTACCTAAACAGGGGTTGTCCCAAAAAGTTTGAGAAGGTATGGCAGAGTTGGATATCTGATTCTTCTACATTGACGTGAGGAGGGTCTGGATCTGATACTTGGTGATGAAAGCTGTCCCATGACTGTGCTTCGGGTTCTGGTTGATTCATGGAAACAGTGAAAATGCAGACTCCAGCAAATTGCACTGTTGCATTTTTTGTTTTCTTTTGTTAGAATTTTATTCAAATGCCACAAGGGACATTTCACTATGCAGTGGGGTGACCTGGCCTTGTGGGGGACAGGGATTTTTGACTTACTTTGTATTGAGACTGCAGTCCCAATTTGAAGAAAAAAAAGCTTTTTGCCTGTTCCCAATTAGCATGAAAAAACATTGGGTGATGTCTACGTTTTCTTTGGAGTAGAATATTTTTTGTAGAACTAGGACTACAGGTGCCTTTTAAAGCGGAACTTCAGTAATTTTTTCAGTGTTCCATCTATTAAATATTCTGCCCTTGCTGTTTTAACTTTGAATAGTAAAACTTTTTTTCTTCTAGTAAATACCTTATACAGCCCACTTCCTATTTCTTGTCTGGTAAAAAGCCTAGGCTTATGACAGCATGCACATCTCTCTCTTTCTCTCTCTCTCTCTCTCACTCTCTCACTCTGGTAAGAGTTTGCCAGGAAGGGAGGGGGGATGAGTCATGAGAGGGCCAATGAGAACTGCAGAGCTGGAGGTGTGCCTCTGTGTATATCCAGGAAGTGAACAGGCAGCAGCTTCAGCTGCCCACGGTTAAAATGGTTGCAGCCAGACTTAGTGGGGGGAAATTTATGCAGCATATTTGGCAAGTACAGAATCACAGTAAATATAAAATAATATGCAAAGTGGTTGGAGGGAAGCTTCAGAATGGAAAAGATGTTTTTATTACAAATTATGTGAGCAGACTGTAGTTCCACTTTAACCTTTTATTCATACTAATTTATTAAATAATAAAATAGGTGACAAATTACATGACAGATCTTTTTTTAATGATTCTAGGTGACATTGTACAGTCCTTGATACACACGTGTGCGAACTGCCAAGATGTTATTAGCAAGTGCACTGCTAAAGGATATTCTGACTGCCTTCCTTATTTCTTCTCTTCAGGAGAGATCAGAAAACAAAGGAACTGAAATTGAGATTGCATGAAAATTGACCCACTTACACCGCCTGAACAAGTTTTAAAAGCAGCCGTGTCTTCAGCTCAGCTCCCAGTAGTTTTTAAAAAATGTCTACTTAATTAATATTGCCTATTTAAATAGACCTGAAAAATGTAGCACATCCAGGTAGTACAAGTTTTAATAGCTCAGGGCTGCATGTTAGATAAATTAACTTTGAACACTTTTATTTTTGCATTAAAAAAATTAGCAAAAAATAAAAATAAATCTCAATGTGCCAAAGGAAAACAAACCAAAGCCTCATTCACACCTGTGCATTTTATGCACATTTTAGGTGGTATGTGTTTAAAATAAAAAACCTGCTTGCTTTGATACGCTTTCATCAGAACGGATGTTAAATAGAATTCAATGGTAACACACCTAAAATGCAACACACCTAAGAGGTTCCGCACAGAAGGTAAACTGACCCTAAGGGATCTTTTATAATGTAAATTAGGATGGGTTTGCTGATGGTGACAACAGTGGACCATGCCTGTGTAATGTGTGTGTAGAAACTGAAACTTGCAGCCTCCACCAGAGGCCTGACAACGCAGGATCAAAAATGGGAGACAGGGACAGAGCTTTGCCGCCATATAACAGGAAGAGTCTGAACAAAGACCTTCATGGCAGTATCATCAGGTATTATTTTAATGAAAGCTATAGAATTAAAAAAGAATGAATACATATTAAATAATTGCTTTAGAAGTTATTAACATGTTAAAACTTATTTGAGATTTTAGTGATTTGGTTTATGTATGTTTTAACAAGAAAAAGCTTTAAAAAAAAAAAAAGGATCTGAGGGGAGTGGTTTACCTAGCAGACATGTATTGTGGAGACGTCCTGAAGTAGATTCGGCAACTTATGGAAGATTTTGGCCTCCCCAACTCCATGCACTTTCACTACCTCCAGCTCCGCCACTCCCTACAGACCCAAATCTGAGAAGTCCCCCCAAACCTAGAACAATTCGATTTTCTAGGTGTAATATTCAGGTCGGAGTCTCAAAAACGAATCTCTGCACTTTACACCTGTCTCCTACGTCCAACTGCTACGACTTTTGCATACCAACTAAAAAACCAATGGACTGGGGACGTGGGGGAGATGGAGAGTGGGAGGAGGTGCTGGATGTCTGCAAAAAAGTATCCCCCAAGATCTCGGACCGCCTATACATTTTACATAGATCCTACCTGACCCCCTCCCATTTAGCCAAGTATAGAGACAACTACAGTCCACTATACCCCAGATGTGAGGGTTCCACTGGCACTTTCTTTCACGTTATATGGTCCTGTCTGCCAATACGGGACTATTGGTCCCAAATAGTGAAAATTATACATGACAAGATGGGTTCCCCCCTTACACTATGCCCCAAACAGTGTCTACTGGGGGTGTTCCCAGACTCAGACTTCGGTAAGTTCCATCACATATTCCTACAGGAAACACTGTTTATAGCCAAACTGCTCATAGCACGGAAATGGCTTATAGCGCTACTACCTACCATTCAGGAGTCGATAACCGCAACTAACAATGTGGTACCCTACAAAAAAGAGCTTTATGCTCACAAAGGATGCCCTGCCAAATATGGAAAGATGTGTAATGCCTGGCTGGAAAAAGCCTCCACATGTACTGAGCTGGGCGAGAACGCCACCTGATCAGGGGACTAGAGAATAGGTGAATCCTCTAGTGGAGTTGAGAGCTGTTATGCCACCGTTAACATTTATTTGTGTCTGCATTATTATTACCCTTTTTTTTTTATTATGCTTTCTATTTTACACCTTTCTCTCTTTGACACTGTACAAAGATTGCATCATAATTATTAATATCGTGTAACCATGCATTCTTTTTGAATAAAGAACATTATTTGTAAAAAAAAAAAAAAAAAGGATCTGGAAAAAAATAACACAAAGCTGAAAATTCTATAAAGATAAATAACAAAATAGCACACAACAATAACCGTAACATTTAATAGCAGATTGTATTCTCCCACCGGAGAAAGTGGGGTTACTCTAAAGCCCAGCATTACTCTTTTAAGAATCATTTACACATTTACTGTGAATTGTTATGGTCTTTAAATGGGATTAAAGACTGAATTTATGAGCCACCACAAACCCAGTGGTGACCTGCTGTAGAACCGAAGAAGTAACAATAACTGTTCTTGTCTGAGGTGTTTTAAACAAAATATATATATTTTTAAGAGTGCATATGAACCTTCTCATCTATCAACGATTCCGAGTTAGCTTGCTGTTTTGCCACACCGGCAAGAGATCCACAATGGCACATAACAACATGGCATACTCTTATAGTGGCCATAAATATGTTATGGTGTACATTAGCCGACAGAGTTAAGTGATATACAGTCCAATATTTGGTTTGTCTTAGCACTGTAAGTGCTTACTTAGCAGAATATAAAAGATTAGAAAGTATAGCCTCTACTATCATTCAATATATATGCTGGAAAACAAAATAGTATTTATTATATAGGTTAAACGCATACAGCTATCCACAGGATGTAATGGCTGGCAGGTCCTTTTAGCTCAATGGTAAATGCAGGCTTTGGTATTGTACAGTAAATTGCAACACAGTGCAGATGGAACATAGAAGGAAATTAGTGTAGTTATACCATTAAATAGACACCGTCAAATTGCTAATGCAGGTAAAACTGATATGTTTCTGCAAAGGGCATATGCAGTCCCCCATGCACTGCATTTACCTTCTTGCTCCTCACAGCCTCTGCTAAATATTTACTGTTGGTGACATGGGGGGCTGGTCATGTGACAGTGCTTGGGTCTGGCAACTGGCCACTAGACCAGGGTATCTCCACAGGTGAGCCTGCCCATTATATCTCAGAGTTCCTGGGTGTTCCCGCTGGCTGCCGAAAAGCAAAGAGTTGTGATAGAGCACCGGTAAGATGAGCATAAGGCCCCTTTCACACGGACGGACCGTTCAGGTCCACCTGTCAGTTTTTTAGGTGGACCTGAACGGACACTCCATGCAGGTCTATGGAGCGACGGATGTCAACCATGTCCATGTCCGCTGACATCCGATCCGCTAAAATCAGACGTATGGCGATAGGTTCACATCCATCCTGGTGGATTGGCTGAGATCTGATGAAAACGGACATGGTGTCCATTTTCATCCGCTCCCTCCATAGGAATCAGGGGTGCTCTGACAGGCCCCTTCCTGCTAAGACAGACCTGTCATCTGCCGACTCAGCGGAGATCAATGGAGAGATTGGCTGCTGAGCTGGCGGACTCCACTGAGAGGATCCTCCTCGTGAGAATGAGCCCTTAGAGGGTTCGGGGGATTCCCTTTACAAATACCCTGTCACTTTGCTCTGTATCAGCAAGGTGACAATGGGGTTGATTTACTAAAACTGGAAATTGCTAAATCTGGTGCAGCTGTACGTGGTAGCCAATCAGCATCTAACTTCAGTTTGTTCAATTAAGCTTTGGCAAAAAAAAAAATGGAAGCTGATTGGTTTCTTTGCAGTGCTGCACCAGATTTTGCACTCTCCAGGTTCAATAAATCAACCTTAATGTCTCTTTATGCTGGCAAGATGTTGTTTTTTAAAATTTGCATCAGAGATTAGTGAATGTGGTGAAATTTCACTTTGTAAAATACCCAATCACATGGAGGTAATTTGCATGCGAATGATTGGAAGATGGAAGTTAGCAGATCTTCATTAAACTCTGGGGCAAATTCCCTTGCTATGTGAACAACCCATTTGCCTTTATTAAATCAACCCCATGATGTCCCATATGCATTAAAAAACCCGCCTGCTCAGACAAAAATGTTCTGCTTTAAATCTAGTTTGTTTTTTTACTTTTTTTTTTTTTTTTTTACTTAGAAAGACATTTGCCTAAAATAATTGGTTTTTATGCAGGTAGATTGTATAATGAAGCTCAGTTTTAACACCTTGTTATTGTCTCAGTAATAAGATTGAACCTTGCAGTGACACATACATCATTTTAGAATTTCAAGTGCCACAATCCCTGTCTCAGGTTCCAATCAGTTTTAATTAATGCAAGCATTTCTTTGACTGTTTTTTGTTAAGTAATTAGGTCATTTATCTAAGTTTTGTGCAAGTAAAACAAAAAAAAAAGACAAAGTACCTTTTTTATGTATCCAATAATAAAAGGGTAATATTATGCCAATATACATCTTAAAGAATAGGCTGGGGTGATTTTACATAAAAAAAAAATGAATTAGTCTGTTATTAAGCAAACCTCCTATCATCATGTATAAGTAACTCCCGCACTGTGAAAAAATGGGGGAAACTGCAGCAAACATCTGGTGAACTGATCCTAGACAGAAAAATAAGTGAATGTATAAATGGTAGTGTTTGCCCTGTGTAAGTGTGCAAATATGTGCCAGAGGACGGACTAATTATAAAATACCAAGTGAAAATGAACACAGGCAAAACTTGCTAGAAACATGCTAACATAGTGAAAATTAACAAGTGAGAATTAATCCAATCATTTGTTTCTAGCAAGTTTTGCCTATGTTAATTGTATGTTAATTTTCACTTGGTATTTTATAATTAGTCCGTCCTCTGGCACATATTTGCACACTTGCACACTTATGCAGCACAAACACTCCTGCCAGCACATATGCATACAGGCAAATCAAATTGGCTCCTAGTGCTGCCACTACCTCTACTAGCCTAACTGCTTTCATAAGGACTAATTTACACTAGTGGCTAGGGCCATAGTTTTACCTTCCCCCAATGGACAAATGGGGCTGTGGCTATAATGCTTTGCATCACAGTGTGACAGAAATGATCATCGCTGGTGCATTTAGCAGGTAGTACCGCCCACTAAAGGGGTTTTATTATACTGAATGGGCGTACCCTGCAATTTCCCGTCAGCCGGCTAATGTAGGGTTCAAGAGTTTAAAGCAGGTGGTGAGGAGGCAATACAAATCCTCCTCCTCCTTGTTGGGTGAATGTCAGTCTGGAGGGCTGAGCGCATGCAAACCACCTACATGCAGACCACCCACATGTGATGCTGAGCCTCCATGACTGGAGATGGATGTTGTCCAGTGAGGAATCTGGGCCGGGTTTCAAACTTGATGGTCTTCAGATTCTAATGCATACTGTGAAAAGCTCACAGAGTACAGTGAAATCAAAGTAAGCAATTTCAGTACAGGAGAGGAGCCTGTGCATCTGTGCAAGGCTGAAGGGAAAGTTGGAGTTCAGCTTTAATTTTTTTTTTTTTAAAACATGCAACTAAAACAAATAATGTTTTTATATCTGCCTGGCATTCAGATTTGAAGTGTCATTAAAACCACATCATTAACCACATGCCGACTGGGCCATATCCGAAAGACGGCTACAGCACAGTCGGCTTATTCTGGGTGGACGTCCGTGAGACGTCCTCACAGAATCTTGTCCCCGCGCGCCCCCTGGGTCCAGAGGACCCGACGCATCATGGATCACGGTAAACGGTAGCTGATGAAGGCCATTTACCATGTGAACGCTCCGTCAAATGACGGAACGACCACTTGTAAACAAACCGGCGTCACGTCATGACGCCGGTTCCTCCCTCCCCTCTCTGTACCGACCGGTTCAGTGAGAGGGGAGAGGCGGAGAGATGGCAGCAGCGCTGTGGGCTGGATGTGTAGTGCCCACAGTGCTGCTCAGTGACAATACTCTGCCCATACTGTGCAACACTGTGTAATACTCTGCCAATACTCTACACCACTGTGTAATACTCTGCCCATACTGTGCAACACTGTGCAATACTCTGCCAATACTCTGCAACACTGTGTAATACTCTGCCAATACTCTACAACAGTGTGTAATACTCTGCAACACTGTGTAATACTCTGCCAATACTCTGCAACACTGTGTAATACTCTGCCAATACTCTACAACACTGTGTAATACTCTGCCAATACTCTGCAACACTGTGTAATACTCTGCCAATACTCTCCAACTTTGTGCAATACTCTGCCAATATTGTGCAATACTGCAATACTCTGGAATTCTCTGCCAATACTCGCTAATACTCACCAATACTCTGCCAATATTCTGCAACACTGTGCAATACTCTGCCAATACTATGCAATACTGCAATACTCTGCCAATACTCTGCAATAAATTTTAACAGAAACAAAGAATTTTTATTTTATTTTTTTTGACCAAATTTTCTGTCTCTTCTGATTTATAGCGCAAAAAATAAAAAACCCAGCAGTGATTAAATACCACCAAAAGAAAGCTCTATTTGTGTGGAAAAAATACAAACATTTCATATGGGTACAGTGTTGCATGACTGAGTAATTGTCATTCAAATTGTGAGAGCACCAAAAGCTGAAAATTGGTCTGGTTAGGAAGGGGGTTTAAGTGCCCAGAGGTCAAGTGGTTAAAAACTGTCAGGACATGTTGTATTATATGCTATTGATATTCACTCTATGGGATTTGTTTTCTGTATTCTACAAAAAAAATGGTTGGTCCTGCTGTTCATTGTCCCTCCCACCTTGTCTGTGTCCCCACTGCAGCCTGAGATTGTGTAGTCCAGACGTTACCACATCTACTGAGCATGCTCCAGTTTCAGTTCCCTGCTGAGCTGTTCATTTCCTCCTTTTGTCTGTGCAGACCACATGACTATAGAATCACACATGTGGGTGTATACACAGGGATAAATGACAACCCACTCCCTCCTCCATGCTCACCAAACAGCTAAACACTATGGGGACAGGATATGATTGATGGAGGCATCACTTCCCTGTAACTCTAAGCACATACAAACAATAGACACAGGCTGGAGCGGCATGAAACAGGCTGTGATTGGCAGAACCTGCCAATCCTGGGATTTACATTACAGAGCCTATGGTTTGGGGGTGCTTGAAAAAGAGCTGTGAATGTATGTGCCTCTGCATTTCATTTTTAGCAGTGGTTTAAGCAGTATAACACAATGACAGGTGTACTTTTAGTGATATAGCACAGCACTTAGAAATGTTCACACCGAATGGAACAGATACTGCACACTTCAAAGGCATCCACCCTAATACCGATAACGGAGAGTCACGCGGAGAATATCCCTTTTGTTTAAATGGTGTGACCTTGCTCTGGAAGCACCCCGTTGCTACAAAACCATCCGGCCAAGATAAGTTACTGAGTAATTAATACCCTGGAACATATTCATTTCAGCGGCAGCATTAGGATTTACCAGCATGCAGCGCACAGACATAAAAAGCATTTCACCAGACACATGCTACATATCCTCAGCCTACTTCTTTTCCAATTTGCAATCCAATGAAATGTGTTCAGGTGTAGAGAAATGTATAAATCACTCTGCGGCAATACTATATAGTGCCACAATAAGGGAATAAATCACAAATTGGCTATGAATAGAAATGAATATTTGAAATATTTGTTCCCATTTTTCCAGAAAAAAAAAAGATTTTTCTCTGCCGCAAGTAGATTTTTCTCTTCTGCCAATGCTTGCTTGATATTAATAAACCACAATTGATGTCGGAAGTGATCATTCGATTCAACACCAGCTGTAAAGTTTCCTACGTCAAGCTGATCACTTCCATAAGTTTATTAGGAAAAATGAACAAAAATAAAATGTGACCTCATCATAAAACTGATTGCTTTTACTGGCTTTTTTCTTTGTGTTAATCCTGTGCAATTGGTTGGCTGATTGAGATATCAAATATCGTTCCATATCGTATGGTTCACGTTTAGGAGATATTTACTGTACCTATAGTAAGCCTTACTATAGGCTTACCTATAGGTAAAAGTCATGCATGGGAGTTTACTCCCACTTTAATACATCATTAAATGTATTTGTTTATGCAAGCAGAGTAATTACCTGAATTTGACCTATTAGCCTTTTGCAGTCTCTGTGCAGCAGAGCCCAGGGAGAAGGGGGGAAAAGCAGTGCAATGATCAGTTGTGCTGCAGTTCTAGGGGTCATGCTTACAGGAGGAGCATGACAGAGAGATAAACTAATCACTGTGCTGATTCTCCTTTTACTGTCCAGTCACAAGGTAAAGGTATGGATCAGGGGCAGCACGTCCATTAGGGGTGCCACCCCACCCCCCTATCCATGCATCAGGCCCCCATGCAGTATGCTGGATGCATGGATTCCAATGGGGGGGGATGTTTTTTTAAAGCACATTCGAACCAAGCCCACCCAGTTGTGTGATAATAGGGAATGAATATTTGCTTTTTTCACACTGATTCTCCTCCTGGCCAATCAAGAAGACCCATTTCCTGATTGGCTGGAAGGAGAAGCATTCCGAATGGGCACCAAGGAAGAGGGAGGAGACAGAAGCCAAGGTGATGCCTCTGGAGGAGAGAAGGGGAAGCCGCCCTGTGATCCCCGCTGGCTTGCCATCGATGGGGTAAGTGCTCATAATGAGCAGACCAGCTGGGGAGGTTGCAGGTTAACCAACTGGACCCCCCCCCCCCCCGGGGTTAACCTGTACCACCAGTCGCCACTGGTATGGATGGGGGGGCCTGTAAGTGGTTGTGAAACTGAAGCAGAAAGGGACCAAGTTCCCTTCTCTGCACATCTTGGGACTAGATGGAAATGAATAAAATCCTTTGGCAGGTAAAACAGCTCTCATATATGTATTTCATCAGTGTATTTAGCCGTTAGCCTGGAGTTCAGCTTTAAAGAAGGATATTCACAGGCCTACAAGTAAATCTTACCTTAAGGTGGTAACCCACTTTAAATTTATACTATATATTTTCCCAACATGATTCCAAACTTATAATTATATTTCCAGTGGCCTCTGAATCACATACGGAAATTGCTGCTATTTTATTTACCCATCTGCTAAGGCTATAATCTAATCACGAGAATCTGCAATTAATACATTTTGGAGATGATCTTTTCTCGAGGGTTATTATTATTAATATGAAAAATAAAAATGTACAGAAATTGAGTCGCTTTTATAGACTTCCTGGTTTGAAATTATATTACAATGCTGATTAATCATTTTATGGTTTGTGTTATTAAAGCTAAAATTAAAGTGGAAGAAAAGCCTAATTAGAACTATTGGTAAAAATGTGCTCTCCCCTCTTCTCCTATCTATCCTGCCTAACTTATTTGAAATAAGGGAGACAAACTTCTCTCTCTACTCTTGCAAAGCAGCTTTTCTAGTGGTAGCAGGGGATGGCCAGCTATATAATATATATAAGAGGTATATTGGACCCTACAGCAGCAGTCCACAAAGCCAATGTTGCGCTTAGTTCCCCTATAGCACTAGCACAGCTAACAGTCCCCAGCAAAGTGTCTACTTACAGTGTCCCAGACTTAGGTAGATACATAGGTAGATCAATGGTGGGAGAGATAACAAGTTCCTTCTCCAGACCCAGGACTTCAGTGCAGTGCCCTCCAGCAAATGTAATCCTCAGGCAATCTTCCCTAGGCCCTCAACCGGGTAGCCACTGAGGTCTGAATTGCAATTTCTTGTCTCTTTGTCTACTCCCAAAGTCTACAGCCCCCCAGGAGACTGGAACCTTTCCTGGCGTGGTAAGAACACTCTGTTCAGGCCTCCTGCCCATTTATCATCTCCTTAGCCATCTTCTGGACTCCTCCTTCCAGGGATTGGCTGGGACATGATAAATATTCAACTGATCATTTGAATCTCCCAGCCCTATGCATTGGAAATGTCTTTCAGAAGCAGGGGGAAGCAATCAAACTGTCAGCTCAGAATCCTGATAAGCCCAACACAAGCAACAACCACTCTAAATACACATACATATGCTACATACCTATTGTTAATATGCTCTGGCCCAGTCTTGTGATTACGCAGCTCTGACTCCCCTGTGGCAGTGAGCAGCTGCTGCAGGGGAGTGGAGGGAGCGCTAACAATGGCTGGTCTATGGAATTCTATGGATGACATCACAGCTCTCAGGATTCACTGTTGTTTGTCGAACATCATACATAGCTGCAGGATCACATGACTGCAGTCGGTAGAAAATAGGTACCGTATATACTCGAGTATAGGCCGACCCGAATATAAGCCGAGGCCCCCAATTTACCCCCAAAAAAACTGGCAAACTTATTGACTCGTGTATAAGCCGAGGGTAAGACATGCCTGTCCATCCCTGTGTGTGTGTCCGTCCATCCCTGTGTGTCCGTCCATCCCTGTGTGTCCGTCCATCCATCCCTGTGTGTGTGTGTCTCCATCCATCCATCCATCCCTGTGTGTGTGTGTGTGTGTGTGTGTGTGTGTGTGTGTGTGTGTGTGTGTGTGTGTGTGTGTGTGTGTGTGTGTGTGTGTGTCCAGCCTACCTGTGTCCTGAGCCTTTGTCCCGAGCCTCCGTCCCGTGCCGAGCCTCCTTGCCTCCGTGCCTCGCCGCCGTGCCTCGCCGCCGTGCCTCGCCGCCATGCCTTGCCTCCGGTCCCGTCCCGTCCCGTCCCGTGCCGTGCCGTCCTGTGCCTTGCCTCCGTCCCGTGCCCTCTTCGTTCGTCGGCGGCCATTGTAAAATTCAAAAGCTGCGCCGCCGCCTTCGCCTGTGATAGGCGGAACACTGAATTTCCCAGCAGCCTGTGTTCCGCCTATCACAGACGTCGTATCATCCTCGTCCGTAGTACGAGGATGATACGAAGTCCGTGATAGGCGGAACACAGGCTGCTGGGAAATTCAGTGTTCCGCCTATCACAGGCGAAGGGGGAGCCGGAGGCGCGGCTTTTGAATCAGAATGGCCGCTGTCTGTCTGCTCGACACGCTGATCGAGCGGGCAGACAGCGATGACTCGAGTATAAGCCGAGGGGGGCACTTTCAGCCTCAAAAAAGAGGCTGAAAATCTCGGCTTATACTCGAGTATATACGGTAAGTACACCGATCATTTTATACAGCTTGGGCAGGATAGGTAGGAGGAGGGGGGTGTTTTTAAGAGCCCTCCCCATTTTCCATTACCTATTATGCTGGGCTAAATTCAAAATACATCCACTTGTCCAGCAGATGCAGAATTGTCCTACAGTGATCCATGCCTGTGTCCCACACTGCCATCTTGGTCCTCAATGAATTTAGCTCACTATAACTGAAACTTCAGCTAGGGTTTAAAGTATATCTAATGGCAAAACTTTTTTTTTTTTTTTTTGCAATGTGCCATTTTTGGAAATTGGCAGATCTGCAACAGGAAGTAAAAAAAATATATATATTTTCAAAGTAAGAGAATTCTCTTAGCTGTCAGTGCCAAAGGTGTCCCCGCTGGAACATTTCCCATTACCTTCTGTCTTGGTGATGATTTATAAATTCAGGGCCAATAGCAGATTCGCAGGTATTGTGAAATAATCCACCCCACAGATACACCAGTCTGGGTTGTAGCCCATTCAACCTAATTTTCTATTTAGCAGCTTTTGTAGGTTAACTATATCTCCTTTGAAGTCAGTGGAGTTTTCCTTTAAGCATTTGCATTAGTTATTTGAAAATCTGTGAAAGGCAGTGTTCATCAGAATGTCCTATTTAACTCTATTCGACTAAAGGTTGAAGCGTATCATTGTTGTCTGTGCTGCTTTATCACTTTTGGCAGGAAACCTTAAGACGATGAAATTTACCATCTAATATTCTCCACTAAAAAAAGTGTTTTTCATGCATCTGGTAATACTAAAACAGCCTTCGGTACATGACAGAAGCAATAGTCGGAGCCTCACAGGATCAACTATATTAAAGTTTTATACTCAAAGTCTGTCCAACCTTGAATGGTGAAAACTGTGTGCAACATTTATAGATATAGAAAAAAAAATAAGGGCACACAGGAACTAAATAAGCTGAAAAATGCTTTTTGTAAAATCGATCATCTACTTCCAGAGAAAAATGTTTCTGTATAATTCACAAATATTGTAGAAGGATAAGAGGTCACTAGACAAAGTGGAGACAACTTACTATAAGTTCAAAGAGACCCTGTCACCAGAATATTAATTTTAACAATTTTTCAATATATGTGACTTTACTATATTTTATGTATGTCATTTACCACTTACCTTACTAGCCTCTTTTATCTAGTCCTGAGTCTTCTCCTGGACACCTCCGTCTTGAATGGCATGTTAGCAGCTCCAGTGGGATCAGAGCAATCATTTAGGTGACATGCTATAGTTTTCTCCTTCACTGTTCCCCCAGCAGCTCCATGCTCCATGCACACTAGAGTTTTTTATAAGCTCAAAAAATGCTAGAAAAAAACGCTGGATGAAAAATTACGTTAATAGCATTTTTGTGCCAACTTGTAGTGTTTTAGAAGCTTTTAGGAGCATTAGCATTTTTACAATACATGAAGAGAAACAAAGAACTCGAAAAAAAATTGTTTAGAAACGCTACAAAAAACTTTACAAAAACATTATTTTTTCTGCTCCTGGACGCTGAAGCTCACAAAATGCTAATAACCTAACATAGTGTGCATGAACACATAGGATAACACAAAAAAAAATTCTAATAGCTTCTAGGAGCCTAAATTTAGTGTGGATGGAGCCAAAAGGTTATATAGGTGGGTGAGGGGAGGAGTAGAGGAGCTGGGCTAGAGAGTAATTATACACTTGCAGAAGCGGAGAGGACTTTGAGGTATAAGAAGGGACGGGGTTGTTCTGGGAAGTTACTTTCCTTCAAGTGGTCAAAATTTCCATCAGGTTCAGAGGCATGCAAGTGAATAAAAAAAAGTATTGGAAAGGTAAAATTGCATGAAAGTATTTAAAATATTAGATTTTTCTATGCTTTTGTCTACATTTTTTTAAGTTGGTGATAAGGTCACTTCAAAGTGCAATCCAGGCACTTATTTGTGAATTTTTTAGATGACATCAGAAGGGATAAGAACCTATTGTGTTAATATTGAGGCCTGTATATCTATTAGGTAGAACCCATCCTTGATGGGAAATTAGAGGAAATCTTTTCTAAGTGAGGAACACAGGTGCCCCCGTTGAGGCATTCCTCCCCTACTACTGTTCTGGTTACAGCCATAAAATGTTGCGTTTCTCTTCTCTTTTTGTCCTGATAACAGCAGTCCATAAAAACCTAAAAAAAGGCACTAACCCTTTCTAAAAAGTGTTCCACTTTACCTAGGTATTTGCTATGCTCTTAACTCTGCCGCTTTATAAAATGACAGCTGGGGACCCCATTTCACAATTACCAAAATAATGGGGACTAGCCAAACCAGCCTTTTAGTTATTTACTCAACTGAAGTCTGATGGACTTGTATTTGTTATTATATATTTATTTTGTTCCGGGTCATTTATTGCTTACGTGTTATCAGGTGTGGACAGTAATGGCAGTAGCTGCTCTGACCATGGCCAAAAACTCCAGTCTTTTAGCATTCAATAGCTAAATTAGATCCAAGCTGAAACTATCTTTGGGACTCTGGGAAGAGCTCCAGCACTCAAGAATGATTTATTTGAATTAAGCATTCAGAATTCTTTTGTGTTCTGAAACAGAAGTGTGAAGTAGTCTACTGGCACACTTTGCTGTGGGGAACATCAGAATTACAAAGCTGCAGTGTCATGCTCAGCTCAGATTTTATTCTCCAAAGCCAGCTATGCCTGCATTAAGCAAGATGTAAAAGATCCTTAACGGGGCACAATTATCCTAGTCCTACTCTAGAAGGACATTTAAGAATATATACATGCTACATAGGACACTTTGTACCGTGATGGCATGACAAGTTTAGTGGGCAGACTGTGGACATTCAAGTTAGTGCATTCATGTACTACATAACAAGCCCTGAAATGGTTTTACAAGAATACCTACTGTCCTATATCGCTACAGGCACTGTGGAGCAATTCATCCTCCATCTGAGGCACTTTCCATTTCAGCAGCTCAGCTCATTATGGTTTTCCCTCTAGCTGCCATCTGATCTCACTCTGAAAGAGACAATGGAGCAAGGTGCTGAGACTCCACTTGAATAAGTTAACATAATTTTTTGTGAACTTTGAAGATAAATTCCTCCACAGTGCCTGCAGCTACAGAAGTCAATAAGGGTTTGTTGAGGATATGTAAATATTACAATTTACATAGTCTGGCTATAGGTCCACTTTAAAGGTAATTTTATAGATCTAAGCATGTGGTAGCACACAATCCCAGCTTTTAGTTCTGGGGGAACACTATTTAACTGCAGGGCTGCTGTGAAATGATTAGCATACGACCTTCTCCCAGTTTATTTTGCTAAACTTTTTTTTTTTTTTTTACTTTTTAATTGTGGCTAGAGTAGGCTTAAACATCCCTATATTGGGGCGATTTCCCCTCACTTCCTGTTTTGGTGTCAGGTACACAATAAAAAGTGTGATGAAGAATTAGAACCTCTGTCAGGATTTTATGACTGTCTATAAGAGATTTTTTTTCTCACTTCCTGTCCTGGTAAACTTTAATCTGAACGATCCGTCCCTTTAGTAAAGATCATATGCCCATAAGTGATCAGTACTGAGGGGTACCTAGAGCAGCATTTTCCCCCAGAAGTGTTTAAAACCGCAAACTCTTGTATTATTTGTTGTATATGTCTCCATGCTCTACCATCAAAATTGTATTATGAGCAATTTCACAAACAAATTAATTACACCATCCTTCTTTAAATACAGAAAAATAAATACAATACAAAATAATAGAAAGGACAGAAAACCTTTTATCCAAGCTGTAAATATCCACCCCGTCCCTGTTGCTTGTGTTATTATGCTGCCTCTAATTTATTATAAATTACATATCTTGGTAGCAAGATTGGCCTTGTATTGATAAACCAGGCAAATTGTGTTTGGAGTTTATATAGAATAGGCTTATTTATTTTCATGAGCTGGAAGCATTAATCTTCTGGGATTGTTGTGCATGTTTTAGGTGCGTACAGCCTCCATTCTGGTATTTTGATTAATAGAAAGTGTATTGAGGAGGCAGGTGAAAAATTGAGCTGCGTTGTTCAATATTCCACCTAGCTGTTCCTCTTCTTTGCAAACCTATTTTATAATGAACAAAATTCTAGTACATGTTTCATAGAAAACCCTATTATGTACATTGTTTGCTGCGTTTTATTTTTGGGCAGGACGGTCTTAATGTGTTAGCGGGACAGAATTAGTTTTTGGCTATATCAAGGGAAGAGTTTTGTTGAGGTGTGTTTCACAGAAGTATGTCCAAGTATACATTATTTGCCACATTTTTAAAGAAGCAATATGGCCTTAAGGTTCGTTCATACCATCCTACATACCAACCCACATGCTAAAACATGTGCATGCAGAAGTGTGTTGTGTAGCAATGGGGGCAGCAAGGGCAGTAGGATAGGTTGCATTGCAGTGTTTACTTTTATTTATTTTTTACTTTATTATAGTGTCAAAAAATGATACAAAATTCATCTCTATGTGCTAAAGTGTGCGGCGAAGACATGTGCTGCATCGCCTACAAATGCAGCAAGTCTGCATTTTTACACAACCCACATCAGCGCAGCATTATGTTGTGAAAAGGGCAAATATAAAACAATTGCTTTCTATGCCCTTGCATTGAGTCTGTGTTACTCTTTGCAGATAAACACAGCACAACAGGCATATGTAAATGAGCTCTTTTGCCCTGTACACACGGTAGGATTTTCTGATGGAAAATGTTCGATTGGGAGCTTTTTGTCAGAAATTCTGACCATGTGTAGGCTCCATCGGACACATAATTTGAGAGCTGGTTCTCAAATTTTCCAACAACAAAATCGGTTGTCGAAATTCCAATCGTGTGTACACAATTCTGACGCATAAAGTTCCACACATGCTCGGAATCAAGCAGAAGAGCAGCACTGGCTATTGAACTTAATTTTTCTTGGCTCGACGTATGTACGTCACCACGTTCTTGACGTTCGCAATTTCCATCCAACTTTGTGTAACCATGTGTATGCAAGACAAGTTTGAGCCAACATCCGTCAGAAAAAATCCATGGATTTTGTTGTTGGAATGTCTGACCAATGTCCGATCGTGTGCACGTGGCATTACTGTGTCCACCTATGAAGAACAGTGATCTCTAGCTTCGAGGTACTAAAGCAAGCAAAGCTTCATTCATAAAGAAAAAAAAAAGCATGAAACAGAGTCATAAAAAAGCACACAAACTGTTAAAAAAATATATATTCTCCAATAAACACATTTCTGTCTTGCTCCTCTGATTTGACCCCACTAACAATTAGAAAAGCAAACAAACATTCTTAAAAACAGTATATAGCCACCTTTAAACTGCAGCTGATAAATAGCAGTTTATATCCTTTGTGGTGGATGTCTTATCTCAACAAGATAATTAAGAGGGAAATAAATCTACAAAGTCACAGAGAGCCCCAATTGTGGTTAATATACAAATTTCCAATAACCAAAATATGGGAGAACGAGTTTGTAAAAATTTAGAAGCCACATCAAAAATGACTTTAACCACCTAAGGACCGCCCCATGTACATTTACTGTGGCAGGGCGGCCCTTATGCACAAAATCACATAAAGCACAAAATGTACGTGATTCTTGTGCACGGCTCTGGGGGCATGTGCAAGTGCCAATGGAGCCGCACATCCACTATGATTTGACACAGCGGGAGCCAATCTGTGGGTCCAGCGGCCGCGACGGCCGCAGGCCACCCGCGTTCACTCGCTGGAGGGACAGAATGATGGTCTGCCTATGTAAACAAGGCAGGTCGTCCTTCTTTCAGACAGGAAGAGAGACATCTGTGATTCCTGCTAATCCTCAAGCGCATCCATCTCCTAACACTGTAAGAACACACTCATATGGAACACAGTTAACCCTTTGATTGTCCCTGATGTTAATTACTTCCCTGCCAGTGTCATTTATACAGTGTCAGTGCATTTTTTTTAGCACTGATCACGGTATTGGTGTCACTGGCCCCCAAAAAGTGTCACTAATTATTGCAGTCCCGCAATGTCGCGGTCCCGCTAAAAATCACTGATCGCTGCCATTACTAGTAAAAACATTAAAAAAACTCTGCAAAAATAACTAAAATAAATTTAACGCAACTAGGGGCAAAATAAAACTTTACATATATGATGCAGTTTGTCACAAACATTTACATGGAATATGTTTAACTGAAGTGTTGAATTTGACTCATCTTCATGATTGTAGAGGATCAAGGAAATCCACACGAGGCAAACATGCTGCAGTGTGACTGCTCTTAAGTACAAAATGAGGTGCCCCTATATGGGTAACCCAAAGTTTTGAAACAGCGTATACAACATCCAAAGGGGGCACCAGACCAGTGAACAGAGAGGGGATCTGGGTAGTCACAGCAAGTGGCAAAATGTTTTTTTTTTACCTTAATGCAGGGAATGCTCTAAGGCATAAAATGTTTTAGCTTTAGAACCACTTTAAATTGTCATGTCGTTTTTAAATAGATTTCAAATAAAAGATCAACAAATGAAACTCCAATTTTTAGACCATTATAGCACTTTTTTGGGGGGGAGGGATTTAAACCATTTCAATAAAAGTTTTCCATTGTAGACCAGGAAGTGGAAAAACTGGATTTACTGGATCAACAGGTGATAAAACTATGTTACATGAAGATAAGCAAAAAAGGCTCGGTTCACACTACCCCAACTGCAAAGTCGCGCGACTTTTGGTGCAATTATGGAATCCAACTTTGATACGACTTTGATGTGAAATTTTACAAACTGTGCCACTGAAGTTGTATCAAATTCGGAACAAACAGGTGCAGGAACTTTTTCAAAAGTCAGAACGACTTGTGTTTGTTAGATCAGTTAGAACAGCTCTCATAGAGAAACATTTAATCTGACATGTTATGCAGCTTGTGCTCTCTCAAGTTGGATGCCATGTCACACCAGTGTGAACCGAGCCTTAAAGTAGATGTAAACCCTCTCCTATACCCAGTGAAGTGAACAGCCTCAGATGATACACCGGGATTAAACAATACTCCCTGCATAGGTGTTACATGTATATCTGCTGACTTCAGCTTTATATACTGTTTAGAAAGTGCACATAATGTTAGAATTTTCTCTTCCTGTTCCAGCAGGGGGAGGGGAGTCTTGCCATACACTGTGAGACAGCTGATTAGAGGAAAAGCACACACCCCCTCTCCTCATAGGCAGAGACTTGCAGAGCTGTCCTGTGAATTGACCAGCTGTCTGCTAATCTATTTTATAGCACCCGCCCTGACACACATTTTAGCCTGGTGTTGTCAGAGAACTTGTCAGGAGTTATCAGGATGATAACAGAAGAATGGAGCGGAGAAAGCCACAGGACACAGTGCTTTGAAAATAGATAAGAAAATATATATATATGCCCAGCTCAAATGTCAAGAATTGGGTTTACATCCAATTTAATGCTAGTACCAAACTACATTATTTATCTAATTTTTGAGTTTGCCCACACTTTCTACTTTTTCTTTAAATAGTACCTGCCACCAGCAGAACATGGTCTTTTATAGCTGGGACTAAAGAATTCAGCTGTCAACTTTCCCAAATGAAATGAATGGACGGCATAAGCCCCGTGACCAATCCGCTCATACTTTGCTATGGTTGCTTAGGTCCTCCTGATATGATTCTTGGTGTGGGAGGAATTCAGTATGGAATGCTGCCAAGAACTTCTCAGAAACAGGTTATTGAATCATATAAAAATCATCTTTTTTTTAGTGTAATTTAGTGTAATTTGTTGCATTTCAAAAACCAAAGGAGAGGCAATGTAATCCTATACATACAGCATATACAGTAGATGTGTTTTCTTGATCGAAAACCATTTATATTTTAGAAGAATGTATGCTGTCCTATTTTGTTCATTAACAGTAAAAACCAGAAATTGAATAAGAAATAATCTTATTCCTATATGTTAAAGTACATCTAAACCCTGACATTTTTTTATTCAGACAGTTTGCTAGCTATGGTCAAGGTAAACCACCATGTTCATTTTCTGGGGGCTTTAGTTGTATACCAGAAATGTAATTAGGAGTAACCATACACATTACAATCTGACTTTACAATCTTTGTATAGTCAATTTTAGATTTACCAAAACTATGTAACATGAGGACCTACCTATTAGAAAAACCCAACTCACAGGCCTGCTGGTATCCTCTTTGATTTTCTGTGTTTGGCCGGGTGTCAAGTCTGCTTTTTCTCCACTGTTTCACCATCCAAATAACAGGCACACACCAAAGACATCCAGCCAAAGTTTAGTGCCATGACAGCACACTGCTCACTTCTACCCAACGCCATGCTCCCAACATGTTTTATCCACAGCAGAGCTTAATAATGAGAATTTACCTGTTCTGTCCAATTAATTTATATCCAATCAGACAGGTCCTGTGGGTGGCTGAGCTGCAAGAGATTGTGTGTATGTGGATGTACTATTATGGCTCAGATTGGATAAGTGTGATGTCAGTTACCATAACTCATGGCACACCATAGCTGCAAAGGGTGACTGACAATACTGCAGTAATTTCTGTTGGAGGAAGTGGGATTTGAAGGGTTCTGCTTACAGAATCACCAGATACAAAGACTATGTTACAGGGAGAACTTTACAAACCAAACAATACCATCTTAGTGGTGTGAGCAGCCTGCATAACACATCTGAGCTTGTCTGTAAGGCAGGGATGGGGTTTTGCTGTCACTCGTTTTAACACCTGAGCACCATAGTTCTGCTTTGTTGTTTTAAATAGAAGGCGTTTCTATGTATAGTTTGCAATTACGTATGAATGTTAGGGTAGTCCGAGTTTTTTATTACATATACCTGCACTACTTCCTACTTAGTTGATTGTTCCTTACTGCTCCTCCTATCACAGTGTGAGGGCCAGTGTCTACAGGCTCCAGTGGGCAAAAGCAGCATTCTTCTGGCATCAACTTGAGGTGTGTTTGAGATCCTTCAGAATTATTTACAGAAGCAGCTGACTTGCACTTGACCTGTTTCAGTACCTGTAGAATCTTGTAATATGTTCTTATTAACCCATTCCCACCTGCCCCAGCATCCCTTTAAAAAGTTCTGAACATGGGGGGTAATCACCCAATAACGTGAACACTGTTTTTGGCTACCACAGTGGTCACATGATCACATGATCCCACTGGCAACCAGTCATTAGCGGGAGGGCACATTAAGATGTTGAAATACTGTAAGCTACATGGCTGAATTCCTATAGGGATGATTTAAGAATTTCTGAAGGCCACCCGTTACCCTACTCTGATCCTAGCTTGATGCAGTCTTACTATTTTTGTAAAGGTGCACTTATATTTTATAGGACATATTTCTATATTTTATAGACACCACTAGATGACACTATTAGATAAGAAATCATTTTTGGGTGTGTCTTTGGTTGTTGACAAATGTGTCCCAAATTGAAAGAGTATTAGATAAAAAAGCAATTTTTTTTCTTTTAAACTACCACTACATTTTTATATATGTACTCTTCGAAAGTGTATTATAATTAAATCTTGTGCCAAATCAACTGTTTTATAAATAATTCATCATAGTTTTTTGTGGCTTATCCTGAAGCTGATTTGATCTCAGCAACTGTTCAGAAGTGGACAGCCAATAGAGGGAGTATCTGCTATCTGCCCATTTGTATAAAAAGAAGAACCCTTAACTAGCTTGTGAAGATTTGACATTCATATGCCTTTCTATAATAGCCTGCAATAGCCTGACTATAATAGCTAAAATTGTATACACGCCTTTAAAAAGCAGTCTGTTGCTCTTTGTTGCAATCCTGTTTTTCTGCCCTATGTAAGAATTAGAAATGATCACTGTAGCATCATGCAGTTGATGTTTTACGCTCAGCCTCCCTTTATAGCTTTTGTGGTCTATTACATCCATATTTTATTTAAAATAAAAGGAAATGTGCTGAAGTCCTGGGACCACTTAGAGAGTTATATTAAGGGCTGATAAGTAAAATCTGCACTGGTCTAAAAACTTTAATTTATGTTCTCAGCGTCATAATTGAATCGGCCTTTAATGGCGTTTTGTGGGTTCCATATGAAAAAGTAATCTTTTCGAATAACTCCATGACAGAAGAGGCTCAACTTTGTTCAGCTATTTTCTCCAGGTTTAATATTGGCCAAAAAAAAAAACTGCAGTGATTGAGGGCTGAATTAGGATGCAATTGTAACTAAATTCCCGTGGGCACCATTGCTTCAAATCCAATTCTCTCTTGATATACAATAGATGACGCCTGTAGGATTTCTCTGTGATAAATGGCAGAAGAACCTGTACAGGCAATTGTGAAATAAATGATTACGCCTAGTAGCTGTAAATAAATAACCATACAGATATATATTTTTTACCCTCACGTCTCCCCGTCTGGTTAGTAGAAATATTGTAGCCCATCTAACCCGAATATTCAGGTCTTTAAATTCCAGCTTTCATTTAGTAGCTGACAGGTGAAGGTAAGAAGGAACTAGACTTGGTTGTAGTTATTGATTTTAGTGTGTTTTAAAAATGTGAATTATGAGTCTAGCAAGAAACACCCCCTCTATGATCCATGGCAACTCTTAGCCCTTGTACACACGGTCGGACATTGCGATGGAAAATGTCCGATCGGACCGTGTTGTCGGATAATCCGACCGTGTGTGGGCTTCATCTGACCTTTTCCATCAGAATGTCCGACCAACAAAGTTTGAGAGCTGGTTATAAAAAATTTCCGACAACGTGATCCTATCGGACTTTTTCCGATCGTTTGTAGAGAATTCCGGTCGGACAAAGTGCCACGCATGCTCAGATCAAATTTATAGACCAAAGCTATTGGCTACTAGCCTGAACGTAGTCCCGTCATAACTAAATAACGTAATCACGTTACGAACTATTGGATTTTCAGACAACTTTGTCTGTGTGTATGCAACACCAGTTTCGGACAAAATCCGACGGATTTTGTTGTCGGAATGTCCGACCATGTGTACAAGGGCTTAGAGGTTGTGGGAGAGCGAGGTGGGATAGGTATAGATGTTCTACCAAGGAGCTAAGTTTCTAAAATAAAGTATATACAAACATGATATAAAGAGAGGCCCAAACATTACTGCTCAACTTCACCATCACAGGAGTGAGCTCTATCTCTGATTCAAATCCCCTCACATACTCTTTCTCTCCCTGATGCTCTGAGTAGCTCTGAGCTTAGCATTTGAGAGCTCCCTGCTGTGATGGTAGAGGTGAGCAGTAAGGACTAGGCCTATCTTAGCAATGTCCTGGTAAGGTCCTGGACGTATTCCAGTTAAGCTTCCAGAGGGACATAAATGCGTTTGTTTTTATCTACAGACACCCCTTACTTGCATAGTCAGTGCATCTAAACTCAAGAACAAAAATATAATGTATTGCAGATTACCAGTCCTTAGTTGCAGTGGTCGTATTCATTTTTATTTTTCAGGCTTAGAACATTTTCAGCAACTAAAAGAAAATACCTGTTGATCTTGCCAGAAATGCAGCATCCAAAAAAGCACAACAAATCCTGTCCTTATTGTGTAACCTACTAGTCCCATCAATCAACTATGTAATGGAAAGGAAAAAAGGCAGACATGTTTAAGGTTCAGCTTGTGTGGCAACCATTGCTGTCCCCATAGAAAAAGTGGAGAAAAAAGTGTTATTCACGGGATCAATAGGGGAAAATGAAAAAGTACAGGCATACCCCACTTTTAAGTACACAATGGGGTTTATTTACTAAAGCTGGAAAGTGCAAAATCAGGCTCACTTCTGCATAGAAACCAATGAGCTTCTAACCCCAGCTTGTTCAATTAAGCTTTGGTAATAAAACCTGGAAACAAATTGGTTTCTATGCAGAAGTGAGCCTGATTTTGCACTTTCCAGCTTTAGCATTTAAACCCCATTGTGTACTTAAAAGTGGGGTATGCCTGTAAGCTAATGTAGCCAACTCATCTAAGGACAGATAAGCTACAATATATTACGTTTATGACTTGGGGTTTAAAATATGCTTCAATGCCACTTGGGCCAACCATGTCCTAGTAAAAAGCCCCAAGTCTTTTCAGTGTTTCATGTCTGCAGTAATGTTAAGCTCTCTAATGGTTTATTGTATCTCCCAAAAGGTGATATTCTAGGTCTGTTCACCTGCTGTACCCTATTTAATTTTGTCTTTATTTTACATTATGTAGACTGCCACATGTAAAACCCAAACATTCAAAGAAGGTAGGGACAGAGCCAGGAACTATGGATAGGTGATTTCAGTAATAGAGACTTCAAGAGCAACAAAAAAACAGGTTACTTAGACCCACAGACTCCATCTAGTAGCTAAATAGTTTGGTGGACTGACCATTTAAAACTGTTGGCTTGCATACAGCAGTCTTCTTTAGCTTGGTAACATTTTCTTGAGAGTTTCTTAAAACTTGCACTTCTCTTTAAAATGATGGTCTTATGCACTGTGCAGTGGTGCATAATATGGCTCTCTTTTAACTGGGAATGATTCTCATATAACATAGCAATGATAATATCGTGTTTGAAATAGGTTTACGAGTACAAGCTTTGCTTGTTTGAGGGTCAAGTTGCATGTGCAAATGGATCCAGTGGCAGCTGCAAGATGGCAGGTCATCGGTACAAAAAGTACAAGAGTACAAAATATGTAAAAATAAATTTAAAAACACCTAGAAATAAAAAAAACATCCAAGGATAGGCAGAATGATGATATAGGAAATCAATAATATTTTCATAGCTTAAGGGTTACTTTTATACAATTTCAAAATTTGAAAATAACGCATAGCTGTTTTTTTTTTTGTTTTTTTTTCATATTTTTGCTGGTTTTGATTACTATGCCACCTGGAGTTTTTATGGGTTGTTTTACTCAGTTTTTTTTATTGTTTTGTCTTTCAGCTCTGTGGATGCGGATTACTGGGAGTTGGAATATGGCTGTCTGTATCACAAGGAAACTTTGCAACATTTTCTCCCAGTTTTCCATCGCTCTCAGCGGCAAACCTAGTGATTGCCATTGGCACAATCGTCATGGTGACCGGCTTCCTCGGTTGTCTAGGTGCTATCAAGGAAAACAAGTGCCTACTTTTAAGTGTAAGTTGCAATGCAATGTAGGCTTTTTAATCTGAATTCATATTTATGTACACATTTATCATTTATAAGCAATTAAAAAAAAAAAATGGGTGATGAACTTGAGGGCTTTTAAGTCCTAGCATACTAGAGATTGAGTCTGTACCAATGATAGAGCACTACATCTCATTTTGCTTTCTAAATCCTTTACATGCTTTATCAGGGTCATTCAAATCATTATGGCCAAGGGGATGGTGCAAGAATGCAGGATCCACATCAGCAATGGGCAGCTGAGGGCCTTGAAGACAACAGGCAGAGCCTGTCTCCTGCAAGGATTAGAAGACCTACCCTGAGAAAAGATTTTACCTTTAAGAACCCTAAAGGAGACAACAGATGGCACCCATTAAATCTATCCATATAGCAATAGATTATATGTATTCAGCCTGTGCAATAAATAAAAGAAATGTAAAATATTATTCAGTCAAAGCTTTTATAGGGGAATACCCTGCCGCCGATAAAATATCTGATTGAATGCAGGTGCTGTTTATCCAAACAATTTCTGATGATTTTTCAGTTGAAGTATGTCAGGGTGGAGTGGTGTCAACAGGGCCACCAACTGATCGAATTTCAGCCTATTCATTAGGAACCAACTGAAGTTTTTTCAGTGTTTGTCTACCTTTAGCCTCAAAATTTAATTAAAGGAAAGCAGGCAAGTAAAGCGTGTGATTTTCAGGAGAGTTTATTCGAGCCAGGCATTAATCTAATGAATAAAACGGTAAGGAAACAAACCTAGCTTTAGTACTGCATGCTGCAACCATGTGGTCCCACAACACAGAGCCCTGGATGCTAAATTGTTTATTAATAATGGTGGATAGAGAAAATTGAAAGGTAGGAGTGTCTTGCTTTCTGTATAGGGCAGTGCATATAACCAGACGGATCAAATGATTGTCTATAGGTGCTGTAAGGAACAAGGTGCTACCCCAATTAACTCCATCCACCATTGTAAAAAGAATCAGATCTGGTGTCATCATCTTTGCCAAGCAGTCCCCACTAAGAACATTTTAGTCTTCTTCTGTAGATCCACCTCTTTCCACTAATATTGTGTTCAGTCTGAACTTATCATTAATAGACAAAGAAGGGCATATTGGGGTGCTTTGCACCATGAAAGATGGTCCTGAACAAAGATTCTGCCAGACAGACAAGATGTACACAAAATAACTTTACTGATGGGTGATTTATTGGTGGGTGGTTAATTGGCATTTTCCACCCATTGGCTTCTTATAAACAACACCAACATGTAATCCTGAGATCACAGCTTCACCTATTTTCCTTATGCAAATAATCAACAAGAGCATTGATATGCTGTGCTAGGGATGGCATATTTGAGAACTTTCATCTCAGAGAGATATCAGTGATAGAATTTACGAGAAATATAAGAAACCAATTGTGTTCATCTCATCGTTTTCTACTCATAAAAGTATGAATGCACATCAGTCTTGTGTAGATCCATTCCTTATGCCAATATAAATGTTTAGTAAGTGAATATTTTATAACATATAATTTCAGATTGTCATGTTGTTTTGTACAGTAAAATCTATACAATGGTGTGCTGTTCCTTTAAACATGTATATAATAAAAATAAAATTGTAAATGACTATATTAAACGTAATCATAAACCTCCATAAACATATCCTAGTGATACCGCATAAACATAATGACTGAATAAAACGTAATTCATCATATATTCACATACAGACATACTATTAATGGAAACCATCTACATCTAAAAGATCCTTCAGTGATACATAAATGAAAGTGCTTTCAGATATAAATGTCCATAAATAAAATTATGGGTGCTCCAAAAGAGTCCACACTTCGAGCAAATGAGAAAAGGTGAATATCCAGGAATGCTCCAATCACCTCTGGGTGCAGTGCTCGCTCACCTTATACCCTGACCAACAAGGTCCGTAATCGCGGTTTCAGTTAACAATTGTACTGGTCTACCATGCGATTCTTTAAACCACCATCAAACATATTTTCCCCTTTAAGGAACTTTCTCCACTCTGCGAAAATAGATTTTTTTTTGGTCTTTTTTTTGCATCTCAGGTCTGCTGATCTCTGGCAGTACATTGACATTTTATTTGTTGACTTCTTTTGCAGTTTTTCATCATTTTGCTGATTATTCTTTTGGCTGAGCTAATACTCCTTATCCTATTCTTTGTCTACATGGACAAGGTAAGCTATTAATATATGTTGCCTATTATTAAAAAAAAAAAGCCATGCAATATCTACCAGCAAATACCACTATATCACATTGCTAAGGCTGCATCATTTGTATAGGAGGTTTTCCCTTTAAGTCTCCGTCTTCTCTGGAGTGATTCATGCCTCAAAGCAGTGACATTTTCCAGCTGACATCCACCAAAAATGGTAGAACAACAAAGCTGTCCAAGAAACCAAGCAGATCATTTCACTGGACGGGTCTTCAACAGCTAAAAAGCAGCACCCAGTGATTCTCTATATTATATGTTTGTGGTTAGAAATTGTTATGCAGCACTTGGGTCCTGAGTAGGTTTGCCACCGGTCCAGGATTCACCCAGACAGTTCAGGTTTGGAATCATGCATCCGGGTTTCAGACTGCCTGAAACCTGGACACATTATTCAGACTGGACTATGGCTTCCCAATAGGGTTGCTTGCTGTAGTTGTGTAAGCTGAGAGTGTCTGTTACACTCTCTTTCACACGGTTCAAAGCCAGCACTAAGAATCCCCCCACAGATGTGAGAGGAAAGAGGGCTCGATCTGCTCCTCTTCTTCTCTCCTACCTCTCTGTGTTGGCCCAGATTCTAATCCCCAGCTCTGTGCCTCATAAAAGGAAAGTGGGGGCCAGAAATTTGAAGTCCAGCAGCCTCAGGTACATCTGGATGAGAGGTGCTCCCTCTTAAATCAGGGTTCCCAGAGCATCTCTTATGTTAGAGTCCCCAGAGTTCTCTCTTATATCAGAGTCTGCAGAGTCCCCCCTACAGTGAAAGAGAATTCTACGAGTTCAGATGTAAAAGAGGAGCTCTGTAGATTTTGATGTAAAAGGGGAACTCTGGGGGGACTCTTGTTATTAACATCATATGATTAGGAATGTTATTTAATAGCAAAATATATTTATAATTTATACTATTAAAAAAAATTGCTGTGTGGCGCTAAAGTGTTCGGGTTTGACTTGAAGAAAAGGTGGCAACCCTAGTACCGAGTAAGATTCCCATGAAAGACACAACTTGTATGTTGTATGTTCCCCTGTTGTGGGTTTCCTCCAGATGTGCATTTTTCAAACTTTTTACCATGCGGAACCACTGTAATAATTTCCAGGTCTCAGGGAACCCCTTCCAGATACTAATATACCTACAGCATATGTGACTCTACCATGATCAGTAGGTTGTGGAAATAGAAATAGAGATTGACACCTGTTGCTCAATTTGACAGATTTTTTTTGTAATATAAAATGTATTAATAATTATAATGGCCAGAAAGGAAATACAGGCAGTGAATATTGTAATGTCAATGGTTAAGTGCTGCCTTACATTGATGGTCAGTGTAGTGCCCTCTTACATTGGTAATCAATGTAGGGACTCCTTATATTGGTGATCAGTGAGATCTTTTTTTTTTTTTTTAATTATTAATCTTTATTAAATTTTCACATTTATACAGACCACATTTTAAAATAACATTACCAGGGTTCAAATACCTCTTTCTTCCCTTCCGAGATCTGAGTTTTAGAGTTCTAGGAAGGGAAGGGGGACATGAAGATACATCCATACATCACATATAATTAATAAAAAAAAAAAAAAAAAAAAGCACATTATCTAAACAGTACCATATCCCCCCTTCTCCTACCATCACTATTTTTGCAATTCCTACGTTTTTCCTATTGTTATAACCCCACCCCTCCCTCCCATCCTTTCTATCAACCCCGCCCCCCCTCCCCTCCCCTCTTATATATATATTGGTGCTTTTATCCTACAGTATAGCATAATTGTGTTATAATGATTCCCGAACCTTTAATGTACCCTACCCTACTCCTTCCCATTACCCATCCCCCCTCCCCCTCCCCTCTTCCCTTTCCTATCATGGTTTAAACTGGGGTATGCATCACTTCTATCCACTCTCGCCAGTTCCTATTAAACTCCTTTAAGTTATTTCGTTTTGCATATACTGCCCTCTCCTTACATAGATAGTCATTTACCGCCCTTGTCCAATCCTCTACTGTAGGGGGTAGCTTTGATTGCCATCTCCTAGCTATCATCCTTCTAGCTTGAAATAAACATTTTAGGATTGCCGTTGTTGTTCCCTTCCTTTCTACTTCCTCCTCTCTGTAACCTAAAATGCACACTATGGGATTTAACTCTATTACCGTCCCAAAGACCCTACTTATTATCTTTACCACTCCTTCCCAGTATCTAAATAATTTGGGACATTTCCAAAGCATGTGCATTAAATTCCCTGACCCCCCACACCTGGGGCAAAAGTCATCTGTTCTCTTACCAAATTTAAATAATTTCTGGGGAGTATAGTATGCTCTATTAATTACCATTAAATGGGAAATCCTCTGAGGAGGAGAGACCGAGACCTTTGGGCATGCCGCTAGGATATTTTTCCACTGTACTCGTGTTATATTACCTAGGTCTTGCTCCCATTTCCCTTTCTCAACCCTCCCTTTCCTCTCACTATTAATCTGTTCACCCAGCTGGGCATAGAATTTAGATATTAATCCTTTAGTGGGTCCTGCTTGTGCTACTGGGTATAGCAAGGGCATTTCCTCCCATGTTAATAACAGGTTTCCAAACTGGGTCCTTAAAGCATGCCTCACTTGTATATAGGCATAGAATGAATTTTGTGATATCTTAAATTCTCTTTGCAGCTGGTCGAAGGATTTAATACCCCTGCCGCCATATAAATGGCTTAGCCTTACAATGCCACATTTTTCCCAATCTGCAATTTTTCCAACCCGCCATATTTCCTGTAGCTTCTTATTGTTCCATAGAGGCGTATACTTTGTTATTTCACTATATCCCATTTTTTTTTTAACTGTACCCCATAGCTTTAACATCATTTTTACTGTAGGGCATCTACACTGGAATGAGTCCGCTTCCAGGGTCTCAATCAGGGTACTATGTGGGGAGCCTGTTAATACTAATCTCCCATTTGGGGTTCCTCCGTTCTTCTCATCGATCCCCCCTAGCTGTTGTAGTTGGGACGCCCAAAAATAGCACTCCGGGTAAGGGACCGCGAATCCTCCTTCCTCTCCCGGTAGCTGAAGCATCCGCAATCTCAATCTAGCCTGTCCTCCCCTCCATATTAGCTCCCTAAACAGCATCTCGATTTTATCAAACCAGCTTTTGTTAATCCATATTGGGGCATTGTGTAATATGTATAAAAGTTGGGGCATCCATATCATTTTTATCAGATTGCATCTGCCAGCGACCGAGAGAGGCATTCGTTTCCATATAGCAATTTTTTGTTTAAACTTAGCCAATAATGGGACTAAGTTATGACTTATATATTGCTTAGGATCCCTTGACAAGGTTACTCCCAGATATTTCAACTTATCCACTATTGGCATTTGGGGGGTTCCCAGGGCCGTTTGCTGACCAATTGGGTCCAAAGGGAGACATTCCGATTTTTCCCAATTTATCTCCAGCCCAGTGAAGCCTCCAAACCCTTGCACCAGTCCCATTGCCCTTGGTAGTGAGTATCTCATATCCCCTAAGAACAATAGGATATCGTCTGCATAAAGTGAGATTTTTTCCTCTCCAGTTTTTCTTACAAAACCGACAATATCCCGGTTTGCTCTAATTGCACATGCCAGGGGCTCTATGGCCAATGCAAAGAGCAGGGGTGATAATGGGCACCCCTGCCTCGTCCCTCTCCCCAACTCTATTTTCCCGGATAACTCATTATTAATTTTTAGTCTCGCACTAGGTTTGTCATATAGCATCCTAATCCATCCTATAAAGGAAGGACCCAGGCCAAATTTCTCCAAAACTTTCCATATATATCCCCATTCTACGCTATCAAATGCTTTCCTTACATCCAATGCCACCACTGCACCCGGAGTATCGTTATCCATTGGGACCTGCAAATTCAAAAAGGCTCTTCTAATATTTATACTCGTTGACCTGTTGGCTATAAACCCTGTTTGGTCCATATGGACCAATCTTGCTATGACTCGATTAAGCCTAGTCGCTAATACCTTGGCCAGTATCTTTGTATCGGTACACAGGAGAGAGATTGGCCTATACGCTGCAACATCTAAGGCGTCCTTCCCTTCTTTGTACAACAGGGTTATAACCGCCTCCATCATTGATGGAGGCAATTTACCCTCCCCATATGCTCCTCTTAACATCTCCAGGAGTTCAGGAATCAGTATCTCGCCAAAGTTTTTATAGACTTCAATCGGTAGTCCATCCGGCCCAGGCGATTTCTGATTTGGCATACTCGCAACTGCTTCCTGAAGTTCTTTCAAAGTTATTGGGGCTTCCAGTTCCTCTCTTTCTTCTTGTTTCAAACATGGTACCTCTAATTGACCTAAAAATGCTTCCATTTGCTCATCCATCCCCACTTTTTGTGCAGTATATAGGTTTTTATAATATCCTTCAAATGCTTGGCAAATACTCCCCGTTTCTGTTATAACCTTTCCCTCAGATATCCTAATCGCCGAGATTGAGGAAGGACCCGAGTTATTCTTCACCAGTTGTGCCAACATTTTTCCCACGCTTTCCCCTTCCGCGAAGGAGGCTTGGCGTTGGAACATATGCTGAATCTCTGCTTTCTTTAGGGTTAATAACCTAAGTTCTTCTTGTTTATCAGTGAGATCTTGCTCCCTTACACTGGTGGTTAGTTGAGAAGTGCCTCTTACATCGGTGGTCAGTGGGAATGTTCCCCTTACACTGGTAGTAAGTGGAGAAATGCCCTCATACTTTGGTGGTCTGTTGGGAAGTGTCCCTTACATTTTGGTAGTCAATGAAGAAGTGCCTTATTATATTGGTGGTCAGCGGGACAGTATCCTCTTTTATTGGTGGTATGTGGAATAGTTCCTTCTTTCATTTATGGTCAGTGGAGAAGTTCCCTCTTACTTTGGCGGTCAGTGGAACAGCGCCCTCTTTCATCGGAGGTCAGTTAAAAAGTGCACCCTTACATTGTGAATTAGTGCAGAAAGGCCCAGTTACATTGCTAATCAGAAGGGAAGGTTACACTTACAATCACTGGTCAATGGGAAGTGCCTCTTACATTAGGGGCCATTGTGAAGTGCACCCCTACATTGGTGCTCAGTGGGGAAAGACCCTGTAAAAATAAGTATAGTGTTTTATTAGAAAAGTAAATATTTCTTTGTAAATTTGTCTAGACCCACATCCCAAAGAGTTTCAATCCCTCTAAAACCGCTATAATATTAGATATATAAGAATATCCAACTGGAAGAGCGATAATGGTCACAGTGGGTAAACTTGGGAACTTAGGTACAGTCTCTCCCTTAGGGTGACTGGAAGATAACAGAGGTCTTTCAGTTGACTTTTTTCCCCATATATTTGGACTGTAAAAGGAAACGGGTGCATTTGGAGGAAACAAACAAGGAGTTCAACTGAACCTAGGCCGCAATACTGCAAATTAGTAATGAAAGTCACGGCCCTTTAATACAAACCTGCACTTTGCACATATAGGGCAAATCAACAGGTTCACTTTAATGCTTTCCACCCCAGTAGAATGTACCCTTTTTTTGCTCCCCGTTCAGTCACCACATATTGGGTATGACGAAGCATGTGTCTCATTCCTCCACTTCCCATGCGACATGGCTGGTGCTTGTTGATTGGCTCAGTGCTGCCATATTGTGGTTGGAGAGAGAACCTTCAGCCCTGTGTAAACTCCAACTAGAGTGTTTCTGAATCATAAGAAGAGGGTCGTTCATCACCCCTCTGGCTGTACAGAATAGTGGGTCATAAGCAAATCACACGTCTAACCTCTAACCAAAACTATCCTCTCCAAGATTTCTTTCCTATTGGTACAGATGTTTAATACTCCAACACTGGACTCCTGATAGCACATTCATGCATATTTTACTCAACTCACACTGGTTGAAAATAACAAACATCTGTCACAAAAGTATGTCATAATTTATATTTTTGTACAAAATGAGGACATTGAATAGTAAAATTACTGTATATATATTGCCAGAGGATTTTTTGTGCATTAGCATTTCAAACAGGAATTGGAAATGAATGGAAACTGTCGATAAAAAATAAGTGATTCCACTAATGCTGGATAGTTTTGAATAGCTTCTATATTCTCTTGATGAAGCACTTCATATTTCTGATTAATAGTTGGCTTGTGATGACCTATATTAGATAGATCATCAATACTGTAAAACGATTCAACAATAGACATTGTACCTTCAGCAAACATTAAAATTTAAAGTGGCTCTAAAGTATAGTTTTTTTTTTACCTTAATGCACTCTCTGCATTAAAAAAACACCCCGCTAGCTATCCCCCCCTCCCCCGAACACTTACCAGACTCCTTTATCAATCCAGTTCTGTGCTCGGCTGCAGGTCTTCTTTCACCTCTTCCCCAAATATCCCCAAAAAATATTTAAAAAAACATTTTTTTCCTCAGTTTAGGCCGATACGTATTCTTCCACATATTGTTGGTAAAAAAAAATTGCAATAAGCATTTATTGATTGTTTTGCGCAAAAGTTATAGCGTCTACAAAATAGGAGATAGTTTTATGGCATTTTTATTGATAATTTTTTTTTTTACTAGTAATGGCGGCGATCAGTGATTTTTATCATGACTGCGACATTGTGGCAGACACATTGGAAAATTTTGACACATTTTTGGGACCATTGACATTAATACAGCGATCAATGCAAAAAAATTGCATTGATTACTGTAAAAATGTCACTGGCAGTGAAGGGGTTAACCACTAGGTGGCGCTGTATGGTTTAAGTGTGTCCTAAGGAGTGATTCTAACTTTGAGGGGGAGGGGCCGTGTGTGACACGTCACTGATCAGCGCTCCAGATTACAGGGAGCGCTGATCAGTGTCAGTGTCATTAGGCATATTATATTATAATATATATATATATATATATATATATATATATATATATATATATATATATATATATATATATATATATAATTTTCACAATGGTAGTCCCTTATTAGGATTTTTTTTAACTACAACTGCCATATTCTTCCTACATAAAATAGGAAGTTCCTTGCCTCTAGCTGCTTTTAGTATCCAACATTTCTTGCCATGCAATGGGGTGAATTTACTATAGGCATATAGACTGTTCACCTTGAAGGTGCATTTGCAGTCATTTTCCCCAGAGCTAATGAATGTGGTGAAACTCTGCTGTTTTCCATTATCCAATCATGTGCAGGTAAAAATGCTATCTTTTTATGTTCCTTGCACCTGATTGGGTATTCTTTACAAAGTATAGCATCACCACATTTACTAAGCTCTGGGGAAAATGATTGTAACTGCACTTGCAAAGTGCACAGTCTATTTGCTTTTAGTAAAGCCCACATAAAATTGTGTGCATTACATACAGTACTGTATATGTAATATAAGAGGATACATCACGGAATTATCTATCTAGACAGTGCTGATCCCATGCACTCACCCAAGAAAAAAAAACTTTCTAGCATTACACACCAAACTGAGTATGTGCAGCCTGACTCCAGTAACTGTCTTATCTGGACATATTTTGGAGACAATGCAAGGGTAGAGGATTTGTGCATACAGGATCAAACAGCCTTTTTTCACAATGCAGAGGAATAACCCCCTAGGTTCCACAGTGAGTATAACAAGCATGCTTTACTGCATATACAGACTGATTTTACGGTTGTGGTTTTAGTAACACTTTAGGGTTGGTTCACACAGGGGCAACACAACTTTCAACATGACTTTTGGAGGCAACTTGGACACGACTTCAACACGACTTGCACACAACTTGGTGGCGACTTACAAAACAAATTTAAGTCGCCCCAGGCCAGGCGACTTTTGCCGTGGCCAATCAGAGAATGAGCTCTCAAGGGGGAACTCCACGCCAAATTTAAAAAAAAACCGGCCTGGGTCTTCTTCTGTCTTCGGGGGTCTTCTCGCCGGACTCCTCCGCTATCTCCTGCTAGCTCTTTTGCTAGCGGAGGAGCCCGGCTTTCTTCTTCGCCGCCGCCCTCTTCTTCCGACTTCGAGGGTCTTGTCCCCCTCTTCGGTTCTTCTTGCCGGGCCACCCAGCATCCTCTGGGACTGTGATATCATAATGGGTGGGGACATCATCCGGCGATGTCCCTATATAAGTCACTGCACGCCGCGTGTTCTGTCATAGTGAGCGGAGACAGCGACGTGGCAACATCTCCAGAAGAGAAGAACAGAAGACAGCGGCAGCTGCGACAGAAGACCGGGCCACCGCTTGTAAAAGAGGGGGACCCCCGAAGTCGGAAGAAGAGGGCGGCGGCGGCGAAGAAGAATGCTGGGCTCCTCTGCTAGTAAAAGAGCTAGCAGAAGATAGCGGAGGAGTCTGGTGAGAAGACCCCCGAAGACGGAAGAAGACCCCCGGAGCTGTGCAATAAACTATTTTACCCCTTGTGTGTTGTGTTTTTTTTTACATTTTTTTCACAGGTGAATGGGTAGGGGTACATTGTACCGTCCCCACCCCCTTTCCTGGCCGGCTGGGTAGCGTGCTCGGATAAGGGTCTGGTATGGATCTGGGGTGGACCCCCACGCCAGTTTTTCGGTGTAGGGGGTTAACCTTAAAATCCATACCAGACCTGGTATGCTCTCGGAGGGGGAACCCACGCCACATTTTTTTAATAAATTTGGCGTGGAGTTCCCTCTTGAGAGCTGATAATTCTGTCAGAGTCGCCTCGTATAGACGGAGATCGGACTTGGAGGCAACCTCCATTGAAATCAATGGGTACCAGTCGCCTACAAGTCGGATTGAAGTAGTACAGGAACCTTTTCTGAAGTCGGAGCGACTTCAGTGGTGTGCATTAAGACGGCTCTCATTCACTTACATTGATTTTTACATGTTGTCCGACCTGAGGCAACTAGGGGCGACCTGAAGTCGGATCTGAGTCGCCACTGTGTGAACCGGCTCTTAAGGAACACCTTAAGGCTCAATACATACATTATAATCTGACCATACAATCTCTGTACAATCAACTTTAGTTCTATCTAAACTATGAAATATGCCTAAACTATCTAATCAATTTCCAACCAATTATGCAGTCCTCTGCGTTACATACTTGTTGGTAGATCTAAAAGAGACTGTACGATCAGATTGTAACACAAGCAGTGGGCCTAAAAGAGATTCTCCTAAAATAAATATATATATAAATAATAAATAAATATATATATATTTTGTAAAGCTTGATACCTGGATTCCAGAGGGTTTGTAGAGTTTTAGGTGGGATAAAGTCTCTAGTTCAAGGTCCAATTTTGATTAAACCTTAAACTAGAGGCCTTATCCCACCTAAAACTCTACAAAGTCTCTGGGCTCCAGGTATCAGGCCTCAAAAATATATATATACTTATGTTAGGATCTGATAGGTACTTAGAGCCCTGTCTATTTGATTTGGGAGTACTCTGTTAGTCAGCAGCAGACAAAAGTTTAGGTAGGGGCTTGAACAAATGTTTTGTTTGTTTTAAGCTATGGGCTTCTTGTACAAAGCCCCAGTGCATCGAATTGTGTTTGTTTATTGATTTTCTGAATAAATGTGCAGTACAATTACACTTGAACTACACCTGTGTGTCCCTGTCTTGGGCATGTTTACCACTGCTGCCTGACCCCCTTACAATATAAATCTATATATATATATATATATATATATATATATATATATATATATATATATATATAATATCGACTTTATACTTTTTACTAATGATGCATTTTAGAAAAATCTTTTAAGCCTAAAGGGATATTTAAGAATTATATCTCAGGTTAGGATTAAATGCAGTTCAGCTGACAGAAGGTTTGTGTAGCTGTTAAAAACAAAGGGAGCATATTAAATTAGAAAAAAAAAAAAAAAGAACAACAAAATTGCTTCTTTTTTATCTGCTGTCTTATTGCTTTTAAGATATTTCTGGGGAAGGAACAAGTACTATTGACGAACAATCACTTTTCTTATCGTTACCGGCATTCCTCCATTTATGTAGAAGGCATTTGCATATCAAAGTGGAAGGATGTTTATAAGGATGTCTTATTTGGAAAAGCAATTGCTGTTGCATCTAACAGGATTTGAGAGACTTAATGATGCCGTAGGAGAACTTCAAAGTTATGGCAGCGATTCTGAGCAAAAGTGGAGTTTGTAATGACGGACAAAGTAATGGGTCCCATTTAGACCAATTAAAACTCTATTAAATCTACAGGGAGATGAAAGTTTACTGCTGCAATATCAGTTCTGTTTTCCAGTGTTCGAAAATTGTATAGGTGTTGTCTCAGAGGACTGGTGCCCAGAAGCTGTGACTAGGATCTTGTTCCTTTACTATACAGTGGAGAGGAGACAGAGAGATTAAAGCAGAATGGGCCCCTAGGCAAGGAAGCCGCTTATCCCCTTCCCTATCTTTTAGAGTGACAGTAATAAGAATTGAAATAGACGCAGAGAAGCCACCATATTTGCATTGTCTGTACTAGCATAGACTCATCAGAGACCAAATTTATGAAATGATGGACAGGTGCACATCTATAACCAATTTTGGTGTCCCCAGGTCTACAGCAGGAGAATGAAAGAGGTAGCTGACCCCCCCGCCCCCCTGAACATCCACTACGCTATAGGCTTCTGCCCAGGTTGCCTTGTGGATGATCAAGTTCTATAGATGAGATCCTAAAGGTTGCTACAAACCTAAGATAGTGGTCAATTTTACGAGCAGGATCTGGCCACTTAACAATTTTCCTTATAAAAGAACATTCTATAAATATCCATGTTTGGGATGAACTATGTAAAAGAGACCAGGAGCAAGAAAAATGTGACCCAATCAAAAATGCTTGTCCTAAGGATGTCTGCCAGCCTCGGGAAGGGCTTACAGACATAAAGTTGTAACCTGTAGCCAGCTGAATCAGTTGGATGTTCTCCTAAAGTAGATCTTTTAGTAATAAGTCTACACTACAAAAATACATGCCATTTTCCAAGATACACCATGAGTATAACTTTCAAACAAACTTGGCCTTCTTTGTTTTTATTTTTTTAGGCCCTGTCAAGTGACTTGCCTAGGCCAAGATGATGTCAATGGTCTGCTGGCAGGCAGTAAGAAACAGTTCCTCAAACTCCTTTCCCCCAGTGATCAGACTGCCAAATTGTAGCTTTGTAGAAAGTCTTGCTGACAGGATGTCAGACGTTTGTAATAATAGTAAAACATTACAGAGGCCCAGAATTTACATGATTATGTAAGCTCTGAGTGAGCATCTCAAGTCCAGGCAGAAGATGCTGACCCTGGATGGTGCCTGAACTAAAATGGCTCTTTCCTTCTAGAGAGATAAGTAGATGGAGGCAATGTCAGGGAGAATACTGTCAGTATTGTCATCTCTCTGAGAATCAATACCTTTAAAGTGATACTAAACACACTGTTTAATTTACATTGCCAATTCAATTTCTGTATGTGCATGATAACCAGAGTTGCCACCTCATCCCTTTAAACCCGAACACATATGACTTACACAGGTTCTGAGGCTAATTTAATGAAGATAAGACACCAAGTCACCAAGTAAGTTTAATTACCACCTTAATCAGTTACGTGTCCGGTTTTTAACCACTTTAGCCCCGGACCAATTTTCAGCCTAAGGACCAGAGGTCTTTTTACAATTTCGCACTGCACTGCTTTAATTGGTAATTGTGCGGTCATGCAATGTTGTACCCAAACTAAATTTGCGTCCTTTTCTTCCCACAAATAGAGCTTTCTTTTGATGGTATTTGATAGCCTCTGCGATTTTTATTTTTTGCGATATAAATGGAAAAAGACCGAAAATTTTGAGAAAAAAATATATTTTCTACTTTTTGTTATAAGAAAAATCGAATAAACTCAATTTTAGTCATACATTTAGGGCAAAATTTATTCAGCCACATGTCTTTAGTAAAAAAAATGTCAATACGCATATATTTATTGGTTTGCGCAAAAGTTATAGCGTCTACAAACTAGAGTACATTTTCTGGAATTTACACAGCTTTTAATTTATGACTGCCTATCTCATTCTTGAGGTGCTAAAATGGCAGGGCAGTACAAACCCCCCCCCCCCAAATGACCCCATTTTGGAAAGTAGACACCCCAAGGAAATTGCTGAGGGGCATGTTGAGCCCATTGAATATTTTTTTTTGTCCCAAGTGATGGAATAACGACACACAAAAAAAAAAAAAGTTTACAAAAAGTTGTCACTAAATGATATATTGCTCACACATGCCATAGTTATATGTGGAATTGCACCCCAAAATATATTTTGCTGCTTCTCCTGAGTACGGGGATACCACATATGTGGAACTTTTTGGGAGTCTAGCCACGTACGGCACCCCGAAATCCAATCACTGCCTTCAGGATTTCTAAGGGTACAAATTTTTGATTTCACTCCTCACTACCTATCACAGTTTCGAAGGCCATAAAATGCCAAAATAACACAAAACACCCCCAAATGACCCCATTTTGGAAAGTAAACACCCCAAGGAAATTGCTGAGGGGCATGTTGAGCCCATTGAATTTTTTTTTTTGTCCCAAGTGATTGAATAATGACACAAAAAAAAAACGTTTACAAAAAGTTGTCACTAAATGATATATTGCTCACACATGCCATAGTTATATGTGGAATTGCACCCCAAAATATATTCTGCTGCTTCTCCTGAGTACGGGGATACCACATATGTGGGACTTTTTGGGAGTCTAGCTGCGTACGGCACCCCGAAAACCAATCACTGCCTTCAGGGTTTCTAAGGGTGCAAATTTTTGATTTCACTCCTCACTACCTATCACAGTTTCAAAGGCCATAAAATGCCAAAATAGCACAAAACCCCCCCAAATGACCCCATTTTGGAAAGTAGACACCCCAAGCTATTTACTGAGTGGCATGTTGAGTCCATGAAATATTTTATATTTTGCCACAAGTTGCAGGAATATTACAATTTTTTTTTTTTTTGCACAAAGTTGTCACTAAATGATATATTGCTCACACATGCTATGGGCATAAGTCAAATTACACCCCAAAATAAATTCTGCTGCTTCTCCCGAGTACGGGGATACCACATGTGGGGGACTTTTTGGGAGCCTAGCCACATACGAGACCCCGAAAACCAAACACTGCCTTCCGGATTTAAATATAAAATGCTACCAAGAAAAACTGTTAGCGATCGCAGGGATCAGGCCTGACTCTGCGAACGCTGCAGTTATGTGTTTAGTGTTTTGTAAGTGACAGTGATCGATCGATACTGCACTTGGGTGGGCTAGGCGGAGGGGCAAAACGCAGGTGCTAGCAGGTATCTGGGCTGATCCCACTAACAATGCATTTTTTTGGAACCCTAAACTGCTGGGGACGCTAGTATAGATCTGATCAGATCAGATATTGATCTGTTCAGATTCTATACCACTACGGGAGGTGTATGCTTTGCGCGTGGGTGTTAGCGGTACTGGCACTAACCTAGCGCTGCCTGGGGCGACGCAGACCCTGACCCTAAAACCTAATTGATATCACCCGCCGGGTGATCAGGGGGTTAAACCTTTATTGGGTAATAAATGGTGGATGCCCTGATGCTATAAAAAGCAAACTAACTAACCAGAGTCATCCGTAACACTTATACGGTGATCACTGGTGAAAGGGTTAACTAGGGGCAATGATGAGGTTCAAATTTTTATTAGGTAGTATATCGGGGTCCCTGGCGCTATATAAAAACCTGACGGGGAACCTAAATAACTAACTGGCTAACCAGCATCACCAGTGACACTTATGCAGCGATCAGAAAAATGATCGCTTAGTGACACTGGCAAAAGGGGGTGAAAGGGTTAACTAGGGGCAATCAGGGGGTTAAAACCATTATTGGGTAGTATATCGGGGTACCTAGCGCTATAAAAACCTGGCGGTGAACCTAAAAAAAGTAACTAGCTGCCTAGCGACACTAGCGACACTAATGCAGCGATCAGAAAAATGATCGCTTAGTGACACTGGCAAAAGGGGGTGAAAGGGTTAACTAGGGGCAATCAGGGGGTTAAAACCATTATTGGGTAGTATATCGGGGTACCTAGCGCTATAAAAACCTGGCGGTGAACCTAAAAAAATAACTAGCTACTTAGCGGCACCAGTGACACTAATGCAGCGATCAGAAAAACTATCGCTTTAGTGACACCGGCAAAAGGGGGTGAAAGAGTTAACTAGGGGCAATCATGGGGTTAAAACCATTATTGGGTAGTATATCGGGGTACCTAGCGCTATAAAAACCTGGCGGTGAACCTAAAAAAATAACTAACTACCTAGCGACACTAATGCAGCGATCAGAAAAACGATTGCTTAGTGACACTGGCAAAAGGGGGTGAAAGGGTTAACTCTAGGGGCAATCAGGGGGTTAAACATTTATTGGGGGGTGGTAGGGGGCTACCCTGGACTTAACACTAACTGCCCTGACACCTTTTACTTTTACAACTGACACTGAATGCAGTGATCAGAAAATAAATGATCACTGCAATCAGTGACACTGTGACTGGGGGGGGGGGGGGGGATCAGGGGCGATCGGGGGGGGGGGGGTTGTGTGCCTATGTGTGCCTACATGTCAGTGTAGTGTTGGTGCACACTTACTTTTAGTCTTCTCCTCGTAGTCCGGTCAAAAAGACCGCCCCAAAGAGAATGACATCACTTCCTCCATGCCTGTGTATACAATACACAGTGGGAGGAAGCTTCTCATTCGCCAGGACCGATCGAGAGGGGATGGCCAGAAACCAACGGCCATCCCCTCATCCCGGATCGCTCCTGAAGCGAAACGGACCGCCGCATTCAGCAGGAGGGGGTCCGATTGGACCCCCCACCCGCTGGAAGGCAAGCGCGTACATGTACGTGCTTGTGCCTGTACATGACATTGTGATGACGTACAATGGCATGCGGCGGTCGTAAAGTGGTTAAGGGATGAGGTGGCAACTCTAATGATGACACTGTAAGTATTTGAATAAAAAAAAATCTAAGTGCATTTTTCCTAATCAATATATAGCTGTCACATGACCCAGATATTTCCCAGCCTTTCTACAGGGAATCATAAGCAGGAGGAGCTTCTGGTCCTCTGCTGCTGGTCACGTTTAACAAAAAAAAAACTGTCTTTGGAATAATGAGTAAAAATAAATAAATAATATTAATAAACTGTTTTAAATTGGCATACAGATATATATTTGAAATAACATTTTCATTTAGTTGTGGCCTTATTTTCAGTGTTCCTAAGGTCACTCGAGTGATGAATGTTTTATATTTGGATTTTTCAGTTTTGAACTTTTAAAATTGCCCTTTTCTTTTAAGTACAGGAAATTATTAGCCATTAGTACAGTGTATTCTAAATTATTTATTTACTTACAGTAAAGCTAAAATGTTTTTTTATTTTGGATAGAGAAGGGAATGGTTAAAAGCTGTCACGATTTTGCCATCTGTCTACCATTGGGGACAAATCAAGACAGTGAATCTCTCCAGCACAGAAACAGGCAGAAAAAAAAAAAACCCAACAGATGTCCTAACCCTTACACCACTCTATCCAAAATTGAAACCTTTGCTTTTAGATGTTCTTTAATCATATCAGTTTTTACCTATTATTTACATATCCAGAAAACAGTTATGTGCACAGTAGTTGTGTTCTGCAGTGAAGCTGCGCCCATACCTAAACTGTAACTACAGATCGGAATAGGTAGAAGTCTAGCTGGGGAGAGGTTCTGTTCTAGTTAGCCAGTTAGAGCTCTTAGCCCTTGTACACACGGTCGGACATTCCGACAACAAAATCCGTCGGATTTTGTCCAACGGATTTTGTCCGAAACTGGTGTTGCATACACTCAGTCGGACAAAGTTGTCGGGAAAAAAAAAGTACGTCAGGCTAGTAGCCAATAGCTTTGGTCTCGTAATTTGATCTGAGCATGCGTGGCGCTTTGTCCGATCGGGATTCTCTACAAACGATCGGACAAAGTCCGATTGGATCATGTTGTCGGAAAATTTTATAGCCCAGCTCTAAAACGTTGTCAGTCGGATATTCCGATGGAAACAGTCCAGTGGAGCCCACACATGGTCGGATTATCCAACAACACGGTCCGATCGGACATTTTCCGTCGGAATATCCGACCGTGTGGCTTAGGCCCTGTTCACACCTAGGCATTTTTGGGCGTTTTTCTGCTCTAAACATCAGCTCTAAAAACGCCTAACAGGACATTCATTTCAATGGCCCCTGTTCACATCTGAGCATTCTGTCACTTAAGGCAAAACACCCGTCACCCAAAAAAGTACATGAGCTTCGTTTTTGGCAGATTACAGGTTTACTGCTTTTACATTGGTGACCTTTTAACCTTGAAAACGCCTGTACAAAAACGCTACAAAACTCTGCAAAAACGCCAGTAAAATAGCAACGCCTAGATGTGAACAGAGCCTTATGGGCTTGTCCAGTAATGATGGCCATAGAGGGGCAAATGTCTGTTTAGGAATGACTGGCAGAAAGATATCTGCCCAGCCCCACGTGAGTAGCCTGAGCCTGATGACAGCAGTGCATGTGTTATACTTTGATCTTTTCCTCTTCTTTATAGCAGAAGAAAGGATCAGCCTAATGGTAGAGAGATTTTCCACTTTTGCTTTAATGAGAACCTCTGACTGCCTGAAGCGCTTATCGCCCTCTAGGAGTTCACAAACAGCCCCATAATTGCAAGCGATGCTCAAATTCAGCCGTATCATTTGTTATTACCTGCTGACTGTAAACACCCTACGACAGTGCAGAGAAAAATTAGGATTTTCCGACTGCAATAGCTTGCTATTAGATTATTGCTGTAATTTGAACATGAAATAGAGTATATTTATAAAGCAGTGACTCTGAGGGGTTGATTTACTAAAGGCTGTGCAATTTGCAAAGTTGAGTTGCAGAGCTTAGTAAATGAGCAGAAGCTTTCCTTGCACGTGATTGGGTACTCTTTGCAAAAAGAAGCTTTACGTAATTTACTAAGCTCTGGAGCAACTGCACTTGTAGAGGGCAACTACTATTTTCTTTAGTAAATTAACCCCTATCAGTCACCAAACATTCCCTGCAGGCAGGGGCGGACTGACCATTGGGCCACTTGGGCACTGCCCGAGGGCCCCCGAGCCACTAGGAGGCCCCATCAGGGTTGCCAGCCTCAGTAAAACCAGGGACAGTATGTAAAAATCTGTTTTTTTACATCTGTCTCTGAAATGTCCCTTACCGACATCCTTTTGGTCTAAACATCCCAAGATTATAGCTGCCCCACCTCTCCAGTACCTTCTCAGCCAATAGAAACATGTCTGTGTATATTGTGTGTACATGTATGTGTATACTGTGTGATTGTATACGTTGTGTGTGTATACTGTGTGGCTACATAATCTCAGATTGCCTGGGGGCCCCATAATCTCCTATTGCCCGGGGGCCCCATGAGTTGTCAGTCCACCCCTGCCTGTAAGTGAATCTTCCTGGTGCATGTGTTTTAGAAGACAGTGATTGATTCACCTTGGTGAATGTTTGGTGAAAGTCAAGTTTAATGCTTTAGAACTAGGCCCCTCAAAGTGTTACTAAACGCACAACAGTGAAATCAGTCTGTACATGCAGTGACGTATGCTTGTTATACTCACTGTGGAACATAAGGGGTTATTCCTCTGCATTGTTTAAAAAGGTTGTTTGATCCAGTCTTCTCTGATCTTCCCCTTCGTCTACTGTCCCCAATCCATCTACTGATAGTACAGAGCCTTGAAGGCACCCTGCACATGCTCAGTTTGGTGTGTATTGCTAGGGAGGGTGCATGTGACCAGCATAGGGCCAATCAGCACTGTCCAGACAGGGGGTCAGGGATCCTGCAGCCTCATGACACAGTCAAAGTAGAATGAACTCCCCCTACAAGCTTTAACCAGACACTGATAGACATTATAAGACAGCTATATACTGCTGGTGAGAAAAGGTAAAGCAGTTTATATTTACTAAAATAACTGCATTCCCATGCTTTGTGTACTGTGGGAGGCCAGATATAGTGAATGCCGAGCGCTGGGTTTAGTGTCACTTTAACCACTTACAGACCGGACCATTTTGCTGGTCAAAGACCAGACCACTTTTTGCGATTCGGCACTGCGTCGTTTTAACTGACAATTGCGCGGTCGTGCGACATGGCTCCCAAACAAAATTGACGTCCTTTTTTTCCCACAAATAGAGCTTTTTTTTTGGTGGTAATTGATCACCCCTGCGGTTTTTATTTTTTGCGCTATAAACAAAAATAGAGCGACAATTTTGAAAAAAATGCATTATTTTTTACTTTTTGTTATAATAAATATCCCCCAAAAATATATAAAAAAACTTTTTTTTCCCTCAGTTTAGGCCGATACGTATTCTTCTACATATTTTTGGTAAAAAAAATCGCAATAAGCGATTATTGATTGGTTTGCGCAAAAGTTATAGCGTTTACAAAATACGGATAGTTTTATAGCATTTTTATTAATAATTTTTTATTTTTTTTTTACTAGTAATGGCGGCGATCAGCGATTTTTATTGTGACTGCGACATTGTGGGGGACCCATCGGACATTTTTGACACATTTTTGGGACCATTGTCATTTATACAGTAATCACTGCTATATAAATGCAGTGATTCCTGTGTAAATGACACTGGCAGTGAAGGGGTTAACCAGTGGGTGGCAGTGTAGGGGTTAAGTGTTCCTAGGGGCATGTTACTAACTGTGGGGGGTTGGGCTTTCATTTAGTGAACACTGATCTCTGCTCCAATCACATGGAGCAGAGATCAGCGTCACTAGTTGCTAGGCAGAATGGAGAAATGCTGTTTACACGGCATTTCCTCCATTCAGCCATCCCGTGAGATGATCGCGGGTATACCCGCAGTGATCGAGTCCGCGGGTCCCACGACCGGACTCACGGGGATCCCGACCAGCGCGCTCCCGATGGCAGGGGGGCATTGAAGATTGGACGTACCTGTACGCCAATATGCTTGCCCGTGCCATTCTGTCGACGTACATCGTCGTGCGCTGGTCGGGAACCGGTTAAATAATTTTATCGCAGTTTCTGATCTTCTGAAGCTTATGTGTAAATACGTTTGCTCGCAGATCAGAAAAAAAAATGTGTAAGCTGCAAATACAAGCAGTGATGATGAGTCACTTCAAACGTGTAAAAAAAAAAGTGATGTGCTAAGTGTTTACTAGCATCATGAACAAAACAATTAAATGAACAATCACTCATTTGACAGTGTTACAATATAAATATGTTAATGAAAAAGAGTGTTCAGTGCAAATTTTTAAAGAAAAAGCAAAAAAAAAAAAAAACAGTCCAAACTCTTATGAGATAATATAACAATGCATAATCTCCTCGTGAGACCTCCATTGACCCCTCTCAGGTGTCCGCACACCTCTATTGTTTCACCATAAACATCAAAGCATATATATCTCCTTAAATCCAATGGCAGTGCAGAGCCAGGAAGATGGAGTCAGCATCAAACACCTCACTATGGAGCTTGTCCCTCACCGAAACAGGCTTTTCAGAATAAACCTCCTGGTCCCAGGATCAAACAGCGGGTGGCTTGTTAGACTCAGCCTCACTCATTTATGCCAAACCGTAAGGCACTAGGAGAACAGGATATAGTGCTCACCGCTAGACATTTTAATTGATTCATATTAAGTAATAACTACACTTACAAACTGTGTGTTAACTACTTCAGCCCTGGAAGAATTTACCCCCTTCCTGACCGTGGCCATTTTTTGCGATACGGCACTGTGCCGCTTTAACTCACAATTGCGCGGTCGTGCGACACTGTACCCAAACAAAATTTATGTCCTTTTTCCCACAAATAGAGATTTCTTTTGGTGGTATTTGATCACCTCTGTGTTTTTTATTTTTTGGCGCTATAAGCAAGAAAAGACCATAAATTTTGAAAAAAATACAATATTTTTTACTTTTTGCTATAATAAATATCCCCATTTAAAAAAAAAAACGAATTTCTTCCTCAGTTTAGGCTGATATATATTCTTCTACATATTTTTGGTAAAAAAAATTAGCAATAAGCGTATATTGATTGGTTTGCGCAAAAGTTATAGCGTCTACAAAATAGGGGATAGATTTATGGCATTTAAAACAAATTTTTTTTACTAGTAATGGTGCCGATCAGCGATTTTTGGGACATTGCGGCGGACAGATTGGATACTTTTTACGCTTTTTTGGGACCATTGACATTCATACAGAGATCAGAGCTAAAAATAGCCACTGATTACTGTATAAATGTTACTGGCAGGGAAGGAGTTAACACTTGGGGGCGATCAAGGGGTTAAATGTGTTCCCTCAGTGTGTTCTAACTGTAGGAGGATGGGACTGCCTGGGGGAGGAAACCGATTGTTCTTCCTGTATACTAGGAACACACAATCTGTCTCCTCTCCCCTGCCAGAATGGGGATATGTGTGTGTTTACACACACACATCCCCGTTTTGGCTCTGTCAGGAGCGATCTTCACAGCCGCCGGGCACGCGCATTGGCTCCTCAGTGACGCGACGCGCACGCACCCCCTATACCCCTAAAGCGACCGCCATATGGCTATGGCGATTCGCGCAGGGGAGCCATTCTGGCAGGCAGTTGACAAGAGGTTAAACAAACACATAGATCAAAGCATAAATCCACACATTACTGTTTATGTGTGTCTGGCCACAATATCAACCACCAGCCAGCAGCTACAACCCTCCAAGCCATCACACACTAAGCTTGCTTCGGGACTCTGCCCAACACATTTCGTCATTAATGATGTGATCGGGGCACAGGCCCCTGATTAAGCTGTTATTGACAAAATGCGATGAATCACATTGTACCTGTTCTATTTTATAGTGAATCTGTCACTTTTTTGATTATAGGACAAAGTAATAGGTTCTCTTTATATCCTAAATTCTCTGCTATTGATACTTACCTTCCCCATGCTCCCCTGCTGCCCCATTTACCCACTGGAGCCTTGAGTAGAAAGCCATTTTCCTAAGCTCTTTTGTAAGAGCTAAAAGCAAACCTGTGCGGTGTAAAGGTAAAGCAAAGGGTTTGTTTTAATGTCAGTCCTCTGCAGTATATACTTTTCTTGCTACCCCATTGATTAGTTCAGTGCCAGGAACCTAAATATCCAGCACATCTGGGTATGGAGGAATATATTACTTGCTTAATGTGACAACTCTGGACCAATTAAGGCTAACACACAGGGAGTCCATATCCCAATGTAAGCTACAACTCCAATGACTTGTAGTTAACACATGGATTTCCTTTCACTCCCAGCAGCAAAACAAGCCATGGGTGAGCAAACGCAAAGTAAGTGTATGTGGCTGGAAAGGTCTACATTAATATGAGCCTCTTAATTTGCATTATATGTGCAAAGCCCTTCCCACTCCCCCTCCCAGCTTAAATGTGGGAGTGCTTAAATATCAAACATACACAATGTGAAAATATATACATTTTTTCATTATATATATATACAAATATATCAATTTTTAATAAAGCAGAAGCATACCTAAGTTGGAACTTGATCTAAACTTTGTCACTTTTTTAACAAGATTAGCCTTCAAGGGTCCCTGTTTAAGTTTCCAGGTGAAGACGTGACTTATACACATCAATTGGACTCTCTACAGTGTTATACTGTGAGTACGGAGTGCATAAGGACATGAGGTGTGGGTCCATGATGCCCAGGGCTTCTTAGACCTTGAAAGGTTAGTCTTCGGGGGACAACATTGAAGAGAAACGGATAATTGTAGCTAGAGCTGAATTTTAAATTTTTTGATTAAGCTGGGCTGCCTATCTCAAAATAAAAATCACCGAAACTAGGATTTAATACAGATACTATATAATTGGGCCCTGGGGAAGAAGCAGAGCTGACCCTTAATGTCCCGCAGACGCTAGTTCCAATTTATGCAGTAAGCAACACCTTGAAGGTCAGTCAAATAACTTTGCTACAAAGTCTTGTTTGCCACTGCTTCAATATTACCAGCTAAAATTACTAATCATCTTTGTAGTCATCACTAACTTACCAATTACCCATTAATTAACCCCACCTAAAAAATTTCCTGGGTGTATAATAAGGATTCTAAAAGTATAATATCCTGAGTAGAGGAGCTTCATAAAATCCAGATGTTTATTGTCCACAAGTTGTGAGCGATGCTCAATTGGCTTTTCATCAGGCGCGCTCGGTTCACAGACCTTGCATTAAGTACGCTCCACTGACCATTAATTGAGAAGTACTTCTTTGACTAGGCTGCTGTCGAGAGCATTAGCGGGGAAGAAATGCAGCTAACAAACCATTTTGGATGAACTGATGACCTCTTTTAAACAAGCGGATGTTTTAAAAAGCTATCCTTGAAAAGTCCCCTTGTGCTCATGGCCCATGTATTTGACTTTGTCGACTTATTTAAATGTTCAGTTCGTGCCCCTAGCTTTTCTTGTGATTTTAAAACCTGATAACACTTATTGATTGTAAAATGTTTTTTCTAGTTTATCATTCCTTTCTTGAGCACCCAGTGATTAAAGTTTATCTGCTGTTAGAGAAGTATTGCGGCTACCATTGCTGGTCTTCTTCAAAAGTTGTCTGGCTTTAGACTAAACCATGCATGTGATAAAGGAGTAACAGACAAGTATCAGAATTACGCATGTCTATACTTACAGCAGGTCAGTTAAATAGAAAGGATTGTCCATTCAGGGCAAAGTGACAGTGCTTTTCGAAAGGGCCCCCAACCCACTGATATTCACCTTGACAGCACTGCCTCACCACTTCCTTGTATTGCAACCTCTATTGGTATTGGAGTGCATGAGACCTCCCTCCATGTGACAGTGCCGTGGTCTAGCATGCAGTGGTCATGCCACATAATATATAGAGTAATGTCAATGCTCCCCCTAGCATCTGGCCCGAGTTGGAGATTTTATGGCCAGCTATGACAGAGGAAGCAGTGTGTAGTGCCAATGTGCATTTCAGCTTATATTTTCTTATAGCTTCATTTGACAAAAGCAAAAAAGGATTTCTATTTCCGTTCATGTTTTTCTAAGGTTTACACAGCTCTGCCATACAACACAGCCCTGTTTGACAGGGTAAAAAAATCTCATTTTTCTCTACTACAATTGTGTAACAGGTATTTTCCCTCTGCTAGCCTGGGACTGGACAGTGAAAGGAGAAGCAGCAACTTGATAGTCTAATCCTCCTGCTCTCTTCTTCTATCAGCATTTTCCTTGTTAGCACATAAACACTGCAGAACAGTTGATTGGCACCTTCCCCTGTCTGAACTCTGACATACAGAAAATTGTAAGAGGCTAGTGCCAGGTCAAATTCAGGTACTTAAACCGCTTGTATTAAAAAATACAATAAATGATGCATTGCAGCGCTGCATTCATTTCTGTCTTCTATATCCGCCTGGGGGTCAGCTCTATTAACATATGCATTTCAAAGCGATTATTCTTTTTTTTGTTTTATTGTTGGGGAAACAATTTAGTGTAAATTGCAATTTCCATTTAATAGTTTTTTTTTTTTAATCTATGGTTATCATAATTTTGAAAATGCACTCAGATATAAACTACTGCTCCCTATAAATGTTGATGTCCTTTGCTCTCCTGCTAACCATAAATCACGAATGTCATTTTTAATTTATTTATTTACCCTCAACACTCTATTACAGAATATAAATCCTGGCACAGAGGTCAAAGTGACTTATGGTTTTCAGGTGGAAATTTATATCTTTTATTTCCAGTCGATGTCACCTTCCTTAATGAGGATGACATTATATTTTGCAGTAGAGGAAAAAAACTCAAGTTGAGTTTATTAAGCTGTCACCTAATGGATAATGAAGCTTTGTCAGAGGCAGACACTGTGTTGGTAGTAAGAAATCTTCTTTGAAAAAGGTTAGGAAAAATGTGAAAGGTTAGGAAAAATGAGGTCTCTATGTCTGGAATTTCTTCCATGCTGTAGAATTTTGAACTCATTAGGATAATGGCATAATGTTATCTGGGTCTACATTTATTAGCCAAAGAAGTACAACTTAGAGATTTATGTGCCCCGTATCACCCAGGATCCCTATCTCTTAAAGCTGACCTTCCATCAAAATGGAAGGTGTGCTTAGTTAACAGTCCCGTACCACCAGTGAAAAAAGTACCTAAAAAGTTGCAAAAAATGCAGCATTTTTTGAAAAAAAAAAGTAAAAATGCAAGTATTGGAACCCAACTTCTGACACTTTTTGGAGGTGCGGGTCATGTCACTGTGTTTCAGCACTGCATGGAGAAAGAGCTAGATGTCAAAATCGAACTCAGATCTGCCAATTCTCACATTTTAAGAACCAAGATGTCCTGATATATGACTGTGAGGTACGGTGACATCACCTACCTCTCTAGCAGGCGTTGAAAGCCATGTTCTAAATTAAGTATATTTTGCTATTTTTTTTTATACTTCCTTTTTACAAATTTGCTAGACAGGTTATGTGATGTAACCGGGTCCTTCTCCTTTTTTGCCTTTTTTCTGAATTGTTCCTTTTTGGTGCAAAGCGTGGTATTGAGAGGTTTATGTCAGCACTGCTCCCTGCACCATTACACATTTAATGTAGGGTGCCTTGGTGATGCCCTCTTTTGGGTTGAATAAAACAGAGCCTTATTCAACCCTGAAATCTGAGGATATATTATGGCAGAGGAGAATTACTGCAAGCGACAACTCCATATTGAACATGAACATTGCAGCCTGAGGTATCCCAGGATTGGGTTTTAGGTAGCAAAGCATAGATGGAAATGACAGACTTGGAGCTTCCACTTTTAATCACAAGTCAAGGCAAATCTTATATATTTATTCTTGCCCTTTCTCTTTTAGACTAAATGGAGACTAGCATCCTGGCAATTGAAGAGTAGAGATGTCTTATGTTTCCATTAAAATCTTGTTCCATTCACCCCATTTTATTCTCAACCTACAATACCCAATTTATGTGGAATATTTGCAGAAGTACTTTTCTCAAGGAGAACTCACATCTAAATTGTAATATCAGTATAAACTGCAATGAAGAAGTTAATTTGTAAATATGATTTTGAATGATTGTTTTGTGTTTGCTTTCTGGCTTTGGCAGGGATAGTAAAATGAAAATTAGCAGATCTTTGATTCCTGGCACAATGACAGATTTTGTTTCTGTATTGGCTTCTTCATGTGTAGGAATGACTCACTGAATCAATCCTGGCATCACTGGAATCCCTATTATACATAATATATCTTCTGGTATTCGATGGGGCGTAAGCTGGCAGGAATGTATGGGCTTTCCGATTAGGTCTGCCTGTCAGTTTTTCAGGAGGACTTGATCAGAAGCTCCATACAGACAGATGTAAATTGACTTGTGTCCATTTACAGCCACCTATCTCTGATTCCTCCCAGGTCTAGTTCCAGGCTGTGTCCTTTTTGTTTTTTCTGGACCTAAATGTGACAGATCAAAGGTAGCCTGGCAGCCTATAGATCAGTGGTGGGAAAAAAGGGTATAAATACCACAGTGCAGACATGCCTAAATAAGTATAATAAAGTACAAGGGCTGTGCATACAAGATAAGTGCAAAATTAATAAAAAAATGCAAATTAATATCAAGCATGTAGTCAGCGAAAGTTCAACAATAACGTGCAAATAAGCATATGTAAGCTTCCAATTGGAAAGTTTCTTTCACAAGTTCCTTCCTCAAGTGCTGCTGTGCTAAAAAAACATATGGTGCTGTAAACAGGTGAACACAGGATCCCCCCCCCCTTTATGGTTGAACTCATCAAATCCAATGGACCCTCAAGCAGTACTGTATTGCGGGTCAGACAAGCTTAGTATTTTGAGCGGGGTGATGAAAACGCCAGTTCCTGGGTGTGATCCTTCCTGGGGTGTTTTCAGACATGGGCATAAGGTGAAAGAGCCCGCATATTAAAGTATTTCTTGTTTAATTCAATAAAAATCTATCTTACAAAGTTCCATAGTAGAGGGCAAACGGATAAGACATCAAATAACAGTCCATTTGTTACAATTGTTTTACAGCTAATACCAGAACAGGAAGTGAGTGGAACTCTTCCAATGGTGACACCTGTTCCTTTCAACAACTGTATAAAATATAGTTTCCCCTTTCTTTGGCAAAATTTTAACTTACTTCCTCTCCTGTCTCAATGACAGGAAGTGAAGGGAAAATTCCCCAGTGGGACACAGACAATCATAAAAATCCAACAGGGGTTTAATCCTTCAGTACTCAATCAAAAACTAGGAAAAAACATTTTGGTTAAAAATACACTTTCATTTTTGGGGGGAGGGGGAGGCATATGTTACTGAATAGAACTGCAGTTGAATGTAGGTATAAAACAGAGATATGCAATTAGCGGACCTCCAGCTGTTGCAGAACTATAAGTCCCATGAGGCATAGCAAGACTCTGACTGCCACAAGCACGACAACCAGAGGCAGAGGCATGATGGGACTTGTAGTTTTGCAACAGCTGGCGGTCCACTAATTACATATCCCTGGTATAAAAGAACAATAGGATGTTCATCTAAAAAATAACAGAGGGGTCTGGAATAGTTAGCTTGTCCCCCCCTCCCCAAACCCGAATATACTAGCTTTCCTTTCACTTATTCTTTGCTTAACCACTAGAGTGAATGCTGGGTGCCTGAATCACCAGGTCTAGGCACTTTCTCATGAGCACAGGGGATGAGTACTTAGCCAAGTGAAATCTCCAGCTAGATCAGCCTAACACAAACTTTTACTTCTTCTACCATTGGGCAAATGGTGGGTCAAAGGCAAAATGCACATTCACTTTAAGTACAACTAAAGGTGCCTGTATGACTAGCCAAGTCTAAACAAGTCCCAAATCCAGTTACAAACAAGTCTCACATGTGCCCCCTCCCAGACACTGCAGCTCACTGTGGGAGGATTTGAGCAACAGGGGCAGTGGCATCAATCCAGAAAGCAGTGGGCAGGACTAGGTATGGCCAGATGCTGATTGGTAAGCTACAGGCTTTTGAGTTAGTAGTGACAATGATGATAGCCATGCCCTTGGCAACATTTTCATTTGTAAAAACACATAAACCCACATGGGGGTGGCAATTCTACTCTGAATCTAAGAGCAGTGCAGCACAGTGCAAGTGTTGCAGCGGATACATTTTTTTTAATTTGAAGTTTTAGCTCTATTTTAAACAAATCCAAGTACTCATAGCCATTAGAGGTATGACATTCTCAAATATGGGCCACTGTGCTTTATTTGCCTGAGCAGTTTTATAGTGCTATTCCAGTACTAGTGAGCTATGCCTATGGTAGGAAATGTAGCTGGAAACCTCTAGAAAGGAGGTCATGCCCCTGTTGGGGTTTTACTTCCTCTGCTACACCTATCTCTCATTTCATATCTATTTATTTCTTTTATCTCTTGCTCAAAATTATTCTCGGTTCAGCTCTTAGGAATTAAATTGAATAAACAAATGAGTTTTCTGTGTTTTCATTTCTCTGTTCATTTGTATAGTCTTTTTTTTTTTCTTTTCTCCCCTTCTAGGTCAATGAGAATGCAAAGCAGGATTTGAAAGACGGTTTATTGCTTTACAATACGGAGAATAATGTCGGGCTGAAGAACGCATGGAACATTATTCAGGCTGAAGTGGGTTTCTTTTCTTTTCCATACATGTCTGATGCACGGCACTGTGAGAAATGTGGAAAATGCAGTGTTGATTAGAAATAAGATTTGTGGATATTGCCGCACAGATATAGAGTTGAATTTCTGATTTCCTTTCAAATTAAAAACAAAAGAAAAATCTTAACGCTGAATGTGTAACGGGAACAATAACAACAGGATGAATGCGCATATTTCAAAGTAACATTTTCCTGGGTTTTGTAGACAAAAACCTGAGTTTGCTAAATAAATGTTTCTATTCCGAGGTTGAAAATGTGACTATGTTACAAAACCACTGACATGGTGGTTCCAAATTATTAATAACTACTGCAGTAGGGAACAGACACAAAAGATACACTCCGCATCTTTCCAAATAACTGTCCCCTACTACAGTAGTTATTAATTATTTGGAACTACTAATCAATATGAGGATAGGAGTTGCCTATCTATAAATTTCCATGTCACCATCTATCTAGCCACTTCTGTAGAATGCTGAGCCGTGCTTGCCACACCCACCATCTGTATAAGCTCCTCCTGTCACATTTTTCTACTTTTTGTCAGCGTTAGAGACCTATAGAATATATAATCAGAAGACTCTTTAAAATACAATGTACTTTGATGTAACAAAAGTTCCTCTAAAGCAATCCCAGTGTATAGGCAAACACTTGTGTCCAGAGCTTCCTTGAGTAATCATGCTTTCGAGTTTATCCATACCCCATATACATGAACAATAGCATACATAATCACAGATAGATAGATATTAGAGAGGCAGGGAAACTCTTAAAAGTTTGCTATAGAGATTTATCAAAAGCTACAGCTATCCATACAAAGCTCGATTAAGGACAATCCTGCTGAATCGTCTGAAATTTGAGCCATGAGAGGCCCTATTGAAACCATCCGGCTCATCAAAACTCAACTGAGCCAGGTGGAAAATTCTCAGCCCAACAGTGAAGGTGTCTTATCAAATGCAGTCACTGTTCAGTAGGGATGAGCCGAAGATTCTTCCATACTGTTTGGCATGGATGAAAGAATGCATCGCTTTTTTCTTGTTTAGTCTGTGGGCTCTAAATGTATGGCTAGCTTAAGAGCTCATGTTTGCACCCATTTAGGAGACAGTCCAAGCTCCTTTAGCCCTTTTAGAGTAGCATCCTACTTGCTGCTTGTAGGAGTTATATAACCCTAAAAGCTTTGGTCATTCTGTGTACCTTTTTTGCTGAACAGGAACTTGTGTTATTTAGATTCCTTTTACTGTCTTAGGCAATTAGGTGGCTCAGTGTTGGAGGGCCCCAACCAGGCTTTTAAAATCCATCTACACAAATGCCGTGTTTTTTTGCTGTAATCTTGTTGCGTCTTTATTATTGTCCTATTTAGCTGCATGCCCTTGTACGCGAAACTCAGCAAATGTTGCTTTTGGCTTGATTTTGATTTTTATTGCCATAAGAATGTACTTAAAGCGGAGTTCCGGTAAATTATTATTTTTTAATTGATCCTAGTATTATTACTAATGAAATACAAAAACGAGTATACAATGATCATGATCGATTTAGCAAAAATATACATTTCTTACTATAATATTTTCTGCCTCCGTTTGTGGCTGTTTTCATCATGATTGTGGGCATTTGAAGCCCAATTGAGATCTCAGAAATAAATTCCCAGACCAAATTAATAATTTTGGGTCCGATCAACCTATTGCTATAATGTACTAGTATGCACAGCATCTTATCACATTATAGCAGACTTGCCCTAGCAAAGTGATCCCCTCCAGCCCTGCAGTCAGCCCTCCCCTCCATTGCTTTCACCATCTCCTGATCTTCTTCCAGGTTTGGAGTCTTCAACTTTAATTGGCTGGGCTAGTTAGCGTAACTCCCATGCATGCGAATGTGATCATGCTGAGAATATACACTGAGCTGAACATTTACAGAAAAAGAGTGCTGAAGAGACATCAGCAGTCTATTCTGTCATAAAAAAAGCCTGCCTGTCACAATTTTTACTAAACCAACTTTAGTTCCACTTTAATAGGACCTGCAAAGTAATACAAAGGAGGTCATAGCTAGCTGCAAAATGGTGATCCACACTAGAACAGTAAAGTAAACCTAATGCCGCGTACACACGAGCAGATTGTATGGCGTACTTAGTCCGTCATACAATCCGACGGACAGTCCGTCGTACTTTCCACTGAACGGACTTGACCACACACGGATGCACAAACAGTCCGTCGAAAGCTTGCGCGATGACGTGTACAGCACGTACGACGGGACTAGAAATAGGAAGTCCAAGACACAGCAAAGCACCCTTCCGCCGTATAAATCCTTTCTGGGCATGCGCCATTCTTAGTCCGTCGAACTAGCATACTGACGACCGTATTGTCCGCTGAAACCAAAGTACGACGGACAGAATTTCGAAAAAAACGAAATACTTAGTACTCCGGACTGCACGCTGAAAAAGTCAGCTGAAGCCCACACACGAGCGGATTGTCCGCTGAAATGTGTTTCGACGGACTAAGTACGCCATACAATCCGCCCGTGTGTACGCGGCATTACACTTCTTTAAAGAAGACTTGTGGTGCATTGTGCTAGATGTAATACTTAGCCGCATTGATGAGACTTTTGTTTGTATTGTATTGAAAACCTTCAATAAACATATTGAAACATAAAGAAGACTTGTGTAAAAAGAGCTTGTTAAAATCAATTTAATCACAGGAGGAAAATAAACATCTGCATGAGCACTTATAGTAGCTGTGGTGAGTGTAGCTGAGAACCTAAGTGTAAAAAGTCATTGGGTGAATCCACCACTTTGCAGTCACTGAATCCAATAACCTTTAAAGCCTAACAGCAGAGAAAGACTTCTGTCACTGCAAATGTTTTGCATAACATGCTTTGATATGGTACAAACTAATGGATACATTTTTATTGACATGTTTATGATGACATTTCTGTTTTTAACAGATGCATTGCTGCGGGGTGATAGATTACACAGATTGGTACCCAGTATTGGGAGAGAACACAGTTCCTGATCGATGCTGTATGGAGAATTCCCAGGACTGTGGTCACAACTCTACAGGCTTAGTGTGGAGAACGGTGAGTCTGATTCACACATTAGGGATTATCAAGCTTTTCATCTGCATTCGTAAGGTTATGTTCTCATCACGGTCCAATGAGGCCTGAAAATCGTATTAGGTCCCTGTGACAGTTGTTCCTTCCTGCATTCATTTATTTAAATGCATTAGGGTGTCTTGGCTCCTCTTGTTACAGTTTCCATAATATAAAATAAATAAAAACCTAGAAAAGAGTGACAACCCCCTATGATGAGCACAGCAGGTGTGCAAACTCCCTAAACATAGTGCAGCGATCTCACTGATACACAAGAAATATTATTAACTGTTGGGTGGTGTAACTTTCCAGCGTCTACCAAGAATTGAAATTTCCATTTTTGTTGGATTGGTATTTTAAATTCTGAAACCTTTCTGGTGATATTTACCTTAATAATGTCTGTAAATGTTAAAAGTCGGCTTAACATTTTTAAACTTAAGAGAACTTTCAGAATTTTTTTTTTAATACATTTTTTTGTTACTTTTTTTTCTTTAGGGTTGTTATGAGAAAGTGAAAAATTGGTTTGATGACAATAAGCATGTTCTCGGTACAATCGGAATGTGTATTCTCATAATACAGGTATGCAGAGGCTAATACAAAGTATTGTTGTATAAGTTTGATATATACATATAATAAATATGCATGCACCATATGGTTATGCAGTTAATGGGAAAAAAAAGACTTGTGTCCATCATATTCAGCCTCTCCTCATTCTCTGCAACTTTGATCCCGAGAAAAGCAATACAAAACCGCCTGGGAATATGTTGCTAGGATTGCCACAACGAGAAGAGGATTGCTTATTTACATAACAAAGGAAGTTTACATACTTCTCTATATGGAAATATTCTTATTTATGCCTTTAATAATTAAAACTGTGGATATCTGTAATTTAAATGTTGCCATTTCCTGAAAATCTATGAAAAAAAATAAAGTGACTCTACTGGGCAGATATACTGCCGCCGCTCCTATTTAGGGAAGCTCAGGACCCCCGAAATCAGGTTTACTCTGTAATTCAATTGCAGTTGAAGCATTCTGGTCAGTGGCGTTGGCCCCACCCCACTTATGCTTTTAAGTCTCACTATTGATCAATGCAGTGCATTGATGGGCCAGTAGTAAAACAGATGATGTTCTGGGGGAAGAGACAATTTGCTAGTATTTTGTGATACCTACTTTAGAAAAAGTACTCAAGTGCCCGATTTTCAAACCCTCCCCTGCAGGGCTGCAGTTGACATACAGTATCTCGCAAAAGTGAATACACCCCTCACATTTTTGTATCTTTTCATGTGACAACACTGAAGAAATTACACTTTGCTACAATGTAAAGTAATGAGTGTACAGCTTGTATAACAGTGTAAATGTGCTGTCACTTCAAAATAACTCAGCACACCTTTAATGTCTAAACCGCTGGCAAAAAAGTGAGTACACACCTTTAGAGAAAATGTCCAAATTGGGCCCAAAGTGTCAATATTTTGTGTGGCTAACATTATTTTCCAGCATTGCCTTAACCCTCTTGGCATGGAGTTCACCAGAGCTTCACAGGTTGCCACTGGAGTCCTCTTCCACTCTTCCATGACAACATCACGGAGCTGGTGGATGTTAGAGACCTTGTGCTCCTCCACCTTCCATTTGAGGATCCCCCACAGATACTCAATAGGGTTTAGGTCTGGAGACATGCTTGACCAGTCCATCACCTTTACCCTCAGCTTCTTTAGCAAGGCAGTGGTCGTCTTGGAGGTGTGTTTGGGGTCATTATCATGTTGGAATACTGCTCTACATCCCAGTCTCCAAAGGGAGGGGATCATGCTCTGCTTCAGTATGTCACAGTACATGTTGGCATTCATGGTTCCCTCAATGAACTGTAGCTGCCCAGTGCCAGCAGCACTCATGCAGCCCCAAACCATGACACTCCCACCACCACTGTAGGCAAGACACACTTGTCTTTGTACTCCTCACCTGTTTGCCACCACACACGCTTGACTCCATCTGAACCAAATACATTTATCTTGGTCTCATCAGACCACAGTAATCCATGTCATTAGTCTGCTTGTCTTCAGCAAACTACGGGCTTTCTTGTGCATCATCTTTAGAAGAGGCTTCCTTCTGGGATTACAGCCATGCAGACCAATTTGATGCAGTGTGCAGCTTATGGTCTCAGCTCTGACAGGCTGAGCCCCCACCCCTTCAACCTCTGCAGCAATACTGGCAGGACTTATATGTCTATTTTCCAAAGATAACCTCTGGATATGACGCTGAGCATGTGCACTCAACCTCTTTGGTCAACCATGGCGAGGCCTCTTCTGAGTGGAACCTGTCCTGTTAAACTGCTGTATGGTCTTGGCCACCATGCTGCAGCTCAGTTTCAGGATCTTGGCAATCTTAGGTCATCTTTTTGTAGAGCAAAAATTCTTTTTTTCAGATCCTCAGAGAGTTCTTTGCACTGAGGTGCCAAGTTGAACTTCCAGTGGCCAGTATGAGAGAGTGAGAGCGATAACACCAAATTGAACACACCTACTTCCCATTCACACCTGATACCTTGTAACACTAATGAGTCACATGACATCAGAGAGGGAAAATGGCTAATTGGGCCCAATTTGGGCATTTTCACTTAGGGGTGTACTCACTTTTGTTGCCAGCTGTTTAGACATCAATGGCTGTGTGTTGAGTTACTTTGAGGGGACAGCATATTTACACTGTTATAAAAGTTGTACACTCACTACTTTACATTGTAGCAAAGTATAATTTCTTCAGTGTTGTCACATGAAAAGATATAATAACATTTTTACAAAAATATGAGGGGGTGTACTCACTTTTGTGAGATACTGTACATGTAGTGTTTTGTGATTTACTTAGACTTAGATCAGGGGACACCCCTCCCCTCGCCACCTCCATATGCATAATGGATAAAATCTATTCACTGCCGCAGCGTCCACCCCCTATTCATGTGTCTGACCCCTTTCGGGTCACGGGGCATATGAATTACCGCAGCCAGGGTTTTTTTTTTTTTAAGCACTGATTTGAGCCATAGGCTCTAATAGGCTTCAAAATAGGGTGGACTCAGGAAGCAGAGCATTGCGTCTGGAGACCACACAGGTGTGTTGCAACAGCAAATGAAAATTCACTGTTGCAACACTGATCCTCCTCCCAGCCAATCAGGAAGCAGGTATGAAACCTGTTTCCCGATTGGCTAAAACGTCTGGCAATCCTATTGGTTGCCTAGCACCGGGAGAAGGAGAGAGGAGACACTGTGGAAGCTGCTCCAGGAGAGGGCATTGGAGCAGCTCTCCCAAGCCTGCCACCCTCTCACTGCCAGCATCCAAGGTAAGGACAGCGGGTGGTGGTGGGGGAGTGTGTTAGTGCCGCGGGGGAAGGGAGGTAGTGCCGCTCCACCGGCGGCCCAGGGGGGCTGTTTGCCGCCCCCTACAAAAAGAACAACTAGCCGCCACTGATTTAGCTATGAGTCATCACGAATAAAATACCATTAATAACAATATCGACTGATGCAAAATGGATGATATTGTGCCACATCTTGCATTTGACTAAAAATGTGATCTATAAAAACAATAATTTAATCTAAAGTGCAATCAGTGCAGTTGCAAACATGCAAAATATGTGTTTGATTAGAAGTGATCAACATAATTCCACCAGAGCCATTCATTTTTGCAGAGTTTAAATCAACCGAGAGTGCATGAGATTAGCAAATGAAAGAAGTTTCGTCTGCAATTTATATACAGTTTTATCAGTTTATTTGTACTTAATGATCAATTGAATGATTATATTGAAATATATATATATATATATATATATATATATATATATATATATGTGGCACCCGCTAAATGTATTCATTAGGTGGCCTCTAAGATATGTATTGCAGTTTACCTGTCCTTAGATGTGGTGTTTGCTTTCGTTTTTAGGCTAAGATCATTTTCAGCAATTACAGAAAATACCAGTTTAACCCTGCCAGAAATGCAGAGCTCTTGTCACTTCCTGAGAGCTAAAAATAAATCACAAAAACATGTTTGTAGTCTGGCATACACAACCATGGCTCCTTCCATGCATACAATGGGAACATTTGTGTATACATAAAGGGACAGCAATTGTGTTATTTGTAGACTCAAAGGTAAAAGTAAATGGAAAAAAAAGCATAAAAGAAAGATAATATTCTAAGATGCTGAATGATAATAGAGTCTGTCCCAATAACCATAAGCTGACATACAGTCATCAGGCCATCAGTATTTAGGCACAGAGGTCACAGCCAGACCTATTTCTAAATGAACCTAGAATCACATTGACCTTTTTTTTGTGATTGTTTTGCAATACAGGTGCCCTTTAGTGCTCATTCAGTTCTTAAATAACCAAGTCTGGGGAAAAATACAGCCCGTGCAGTCCTTGTATAAGCTTTCTACCTAAGCATTCAAACAACCTTTTATTCTTGTGTAATTTTTTTAAATAGGTCACTTCTCTCAGGATCCTGGAATATACTGTACTGCTAAATGTCCCCTTAAGGCCTTTATGGCAGTTCCAGGGAACAGCTAGTAATGATAATTAATGACATTTACAGTTGAAGAATAAACTATATAATGTTAAGGTAACATCTAAGAGTACACATTTACTAAAAACAATGAACAGCTAAAGCAGAGAGCACAAAGTGTGTCCATAGACATTCAAAGGCAGTTGGCCATGAACACACCATCTGACCACCTTCAACCACTGTTGTTGATTGCCCAGGATGCAAAACATTGCATAGGTTTTCTAACCTGATCATTTTATATCCAGTGTGTTGTAGTGCACAGGTATAAGAAATAAGAAATTGACACATTGTCCTGTGAAAAACAGCAAGGTTAGGTGACTGTCCTTTTATTTCTATTGATAGCATCGGCTAAACCCTGGTAATTATCTTCTTGCATATTAAACAATGAGAGAGAGAGAGAGAATGGCCCGGAATCATCAATCTGCAGTACCACTTAAGGTGTAAATTTGAGTAGAATGAAAAAAAAATACATATTTTATCATCTCTGAAGCACATGCTCATTTTGCCTTAAAAAAACAGTGCAAGTATTAAAAAATGTCTTTTGATCATGACAGAAATCCTGTAAGCTTTGAAGTTTCTGTAGTGATCTGACAACACTGCCTCTGTTGCACTGAAATCCAACGCAATATAGTCAGCCCTGCTAGAGTTCTCCCCTGCTGGACTACAGAACACCCCCTCTCTAAATCTCCATAACCTAAGGAGAGGTATTTTGTATGACAACATTAGCGTACTTAGGGCTGACAACACTGCTTGGGATTTCAGTGCAGCAGAGGCAGCATTGTTATCTCACCACAGGGAGTTAGAAGCTTCCTTGATCTGTGCAGTATTTTTAAGAGACAAAACATGGAAAAATGTACAAGTATTCAAGAGATTTATTTTATTTTATACGAAACTATACTTTTACTATACTATAGCATAGACTTAAACTTAGACTAAACAGCTTTAAAACAAGTATATATTGACCTCTGTAGCTGCAGCCACTATGGAGCAATTCATCCCCAAAGTTCAGAAACAGTACTTTGGGGGTAGGGGTCTTAAAGGTTAGCTGCCCTTTCATTTTCATGCAAAGTCTGGTTTGATATTGGACCATATTATAAGGTCTGCTTTAACTGACATTACAAATTACAAATTTTTTTTTAAATTAAAACATTCTCAGCTATTGAAGAAACCATTTACATTTTAGAGACTTTAGTAAAAATATTCATTTTACAAATCTTAAAATCTTTAAAAATAGGTACAAACTATATCACTGCAGCCTAGTTCTTGAGTGTTTCTTAATAGCAGTATATTGTAGAGATATTTGTACTGGAGTATACACTGTTAATGTTCGCTCAATTGCGTTTACAGCACCTCTCTGCGAATAGCGTTGTTTAACTTTGTTTAAATTCAGCCTCAATGGAGCAAGAACAAGTTTAAATTTGTCTAAAAGGACATCGCTTTTGCCTTTATTGTTTACAAGCTCAATTAAGCTTTATTTAAGCCCAAATACCTTTGGTGAAAAATGTATATGAGGCGTAAGATGGCCGAATGTGCAACTGCAGTAGCGGGAATTTAGTATATGCCTCGTTTAACCTTTAGAAATATGATTATTTCCACCAATGCATCTTGTAAAGACAGACTGGTGGTTAAGAGGAATAGTTATGTAATGTACATTACTGCTGCCACAGGACCAAAACACCAACCACATTATTTGTTGCCCTCTGCAGTCAGTCTGATTCTCTGCCCTTAGCCCCATATTGAAATAGACAATTAAAGAGAGATACTATTTGGTTGCTGTTAAACAGTTCAGATACACTCCATACTTTGACTATCATAAGGCCATTAATGTAGCCTCTGATCAAGTTAAAGAAAGTTATGCTGAACTTTAAGGGATGCTTACTCTATTCACTAATGATCTAAGCCATGGCCATGTTGAAAGCAAAATTCCCATTGGAACCCATTGGGTGATCAGAGGTTCCAGGTTTGGTGGTCCACTGCCCATGCTGCATTGTACTGTACTGATCCACCATAATTGCTGACACAAAGCAGACCATTTTGATAGAAGAAAATATATCCACTGCCAATTATTCTTGTTTTTTTTTATTTATTTTTTGTTTTGTTTTGTTTTTATTAATCTTCTCAGTGGGGCCACAAACAACAATAAAAAGCTAAGGCCTCTTTCACACGTGCGGACAGTATGTCCATATTTCATCCATCCATTTTCGGATGAACTACGGACATACATGCATCCCTATGGGATATCAGGTGTCAGTGGATGAACATCTGCTGACACCCGACAGGGCCGAGATCTGACAGGGCGGTCCCTGCACAATGTGCAGGGACCGCCCTGTCATCCGCCAGCTCAGCAGGAGTGATCCCCGATGAGCAAGCGGATGTTCACGGGGTGGATCATCATAAATCCGTCCTGTGTGAAAGGGCCCTAACTCTTCTAACCCTTTCCTACTTAAAAAAAATGAAAAAAAAAAATGTTATAGATACACTTCAAGGACTATATATGTCACAAATTAATTGATATGCAGCCATTAATAAGTATTTTAGATGTAAGGCACAATAAGGGGGCTGGGGGCTTCAGCAAAATGGCAGTTTCCAGCAGATACAGGAAGAATACTGGTGGCAATTTAAAGCACACACTAATTTTGGTAGCATCGTTATTAATGTGGAATGTATGTTTCTTGCTAAAGAACATTATTTTTTATTAAGTTATTATGGGAAAAGTTCAGCTTTAAGGTTCAACAGAGCAAATTTTACGTGCTATTCATAGTATATGTTTCTAGATGCTTACTAATTACCTCCAGACATGACAATATATCATTGAGGAAGGGTCTGCACTATAACGGCTTTCTACTGTCAGCATTTGTACAAGTTAACAAATTTAAGCAGGAAATGATCTCAATCCCCCTGGCAATCTAAGATCTCAGCACACTGTCAAGGTCATTTTTTTGCCTCGTTCTGTAATCTTAAACAGTTTTCATAACCACATCAACCTAGATGCTGTCTAAATTTTAATATAGCAACTGTTTTTTAGTGTCCAAAATGTGCTTGTTTAATTTGGAGAAAAAGTGTAACAGGGTTTTTAGGAAAGCCTTTAGGCCAATGCCTTGCCAATGCCTTGCATGCATACCTAGGGCATTGTAATTTTAACAGAGAAAATCCTAAATAATCTATAATATGCAGTTATAGTCATCCAGTTTTGTTAATATGATCTTATTTTAAAGCAAGTCTGTAGGATTTTCAAAGTTTGCAGTGTTTCCATACAAAGGATAGCTGCAGGCATGCATACATTCATATAGAACACCCCTAATAGCAGTTAGGTTTGGCTCCAGTGGGTCAGTGACCACCTTGATCCATAACAAAGCCCATGAGCTGAATCAATCAGCTGCTGAATTTGATATCTGTTTTTAAGTGTTTAGTAACAGTGCAGTGCAACCTAATGCTTCAACATTGTGTTTAAAGAGAAAGTGTTCTGATGTCATCTGTCACATTATCAGCACCTTTGCCAAAGTAGACCTGATTTAACTCTGTCCTGCCAACTTCTGCAACATCAGAGCACTGCAATGTTGATCTGTAGCTTACTGAGAGCAACAAGGAATATATCACTAATATTGGTGGGTAGTGATATTTGAATACCCCATTCTAGCCTTTTTTTATTTGGTCTCTAAACATATATATATATATATATTTTTTTTTTGTACACTATATGTATAATTTTGCTAGGCAGTACTCACCACTTTATTGCTCCAGCCTCAGGCATTGCCCTAAGCATCCTTCTCTATAGTCCAGCGCTAATCTTCTTCCAAATCGAGTGATCTTATTCCACTTCCTGTGAGCCCAGGGTGTCAATTACACACATCATCAAGCCACCTTAAACTCACATGAGGATGCTGCAAAGAGCTGCGCCACATCTTTATGTGATGCTATTTGCATAAGCATTAGAGACCCACCTACTAATGGAGGAAGAAGAGGATCCATGACATCATGGACTGAACAAAAAAAAAAAGCTATCTATAAAGAAAGTCTGCAGGATCAGAAATAAAAGAATTTCAAAATGTTAGGGGCTGAATTTTGGACAGGGGAGGGTTTAAAACTGAAAATTTTAGCAAAAGTTAAAACTAAAATATCTAAAATACAAAAGAAAACAAACAATAATATAATATACATTCAATAAATTCAGCTTTTTATTTATTAAATTGAAAAAAAAAAAAAAAAATATATATATATATATATATATATATATATATATATATATATATATATATATATATATATATATCACAAAAGTGAGGAAACAAGACATGTTAATGAAAATACCTCATGACTTATGCATTGGTAAATTGACCCCACAGCTATTCTTCTGTTTGACTCTAGGGACCAGAGGGATTCATGTAAAGACAGAGATTAATGTGAAATGAATCAATTTTTGGGCCAAAGATTTATTATTGTCTGTTGAGACAGAATGTTTTTGGACCAAAGGTAAAAGGCATTTTGTCCTTTAAACATGCTGCTTGAAATAATTTTTGACTACGTTTTCCCTCATGTCACCATCCCTAAATTAACAGAATTATAAGAGCCCATGGAATTAGCATTGCTTCAATGAGAACATCTTTTATATATGTAGCATACAAGTAAAGTAAACAAGACTTTTATTCCTTAGATACAAGACTGAGCACATCTGTAAACTGCTAGTTAAATGTAAATTAATCCCATCACATAAACTGAATATGATAATCCATAAAGGTTTTTTTTAGACCTGCATATAATGTTCACTCTTGCCATTTGTCTACTTTTTATTTTTAGATACTCGGAATGGCTTTCTCCATGACTCTCTTCCAGCAAATACATAGGACTGGTAAAAAATATGATGCTTAGAGGGATTTTCTACTTTTCAGTTGTACCATTCTACTTTGCCATAAAGAACATCGACAACCAAGGAATCCAGATGACTTTTGCAGGACCGCTGCCCCACCTTTACTTCAAACTCTTGGCCGAAACTTGTTACTCTTTTTTTTTTTGTGTATTATTGCATCTGCTATTAATTTGCCAAAGAAGACAAAAAATAGAGCTGGTTTCCTAAAATGTGTTCTGCTCTAACACTCTCCTCGAACTTCTCGAAAAAAGCTTTGCATACTAATATACTTAAGACTTCTACCAATACATGACGGATATGCTTATGCTTCTAAGACTTTTTAAAACGATGAACGTTCAAAAATAAAAAATATAAAAAATGGAGGACTTTTGGAAGCCATTGAAAACTGGATTCCGCTGAAAAGGACCGGTTTTGCATGGAACTGACTGAATTTTTTGTACCTTATTGGAGATGTTTTGTTACAGACTATTATTAAGACTAGACTTTTGATTTAAGTAATTTTAAACTTATAATTCTTTTTTTTGTCATTTTTATTAATTTTACTTGGATTTCTTTACATTCTGTGTGATCTTTAAAGGACTGTTCCTACTGGAAGTAGGTTTGAAAAGGAGCATTAGGAGCTGAATGCATAGACCCATCAAAGTCGTTAACAAGCAATTTCCTTGTAAATTGTAGCCAAGTGATCTGAAGCTATACAACTATAATTTAGGTTTGCACATAAGTACTTTTAATATTATACATATGCTAATACTAAATTCCTCTCTTAATCAAAATATTAGATTCAGTTTCACAAATTGATTTTTTAATAATGTTTAAAGCAACAATCCATTCATATTATTGTTTGTATTTATTTTCTTTTTTTTTTCTTTTGCATATTTATATTCTCATCAGAGGCATTAACATACTTGAGATAAAAATGTAAGTTTAAATTCCAGAAAGACTTAGGAAGACGGTGTAACTTTTGTGAAACCAGACAGTTATATTATACTTGGAGAGATTACCATCTGTGCTGTGTGCTTTAAAAACAGAATTCAGCAAGAAATCCATGAGTATACAGAGATAACGTAATGTTTGTAGGCATAATTTGCTTTGACTATTGTCTGAGTAAGTTTTACATTTTGGAACTAAGTGACTAAGGAGTCAAAGGTGTACCTGAAGCATGCATGGTAGCTGCAGCAGTCATTTCATAAGCTGAAACATTATTCCATATGTTGCAATTAATGAGGGTTTGGAGAACCATCTGTATTTCAGAGGTTACCTTTGTATAACATAAGGGAAAGCTAGACTCTGGGCAAACTTCTAAACACACATATGAAAGAAAAATTGTAAATGATTTATCTGCCAAAAGATTTGTATTTCTGTCAATCCAGTCCTCACAACACAGCTCTGCCACACCGCACAACCAGAGAGATTACATCACTTACAGTAAAGGAGTAATGTGGTGTCTTCTCTCCCTCTACATCCCTTTTATAGGATAGTGAAGGAAGAAACAACAGCAGACTGATGAGGTTATTCCTTTGCTCACTCTGCTCTCATTAACTTTCAGCATTATCCTTGTCAGCGCATTTGTATGCAGCACATTTGATTGGCTCCCAGACATGTCCTGCACCTTTCTCTCCCAGTTTAAGTTGTGCTGAATAAGGGATTGTAAAAGGCTGATAGTTAAAATGAATGTACTCACAAAAGTTTTCATTAAAAAAATATTAAAGTCCTAATAATAAATACAGAGCTGCTCTTCAGGCTGGGTTCCCACTAGCTGCGGCTGCGGCTCACAGCAGGGGGTCCAGTGCATGTCTGTTCACTGTTTCAGGTGCGCATCAGCCTCACATTTTTGGCTGAATTTGCACTTGAAATGGATCAGAAGATGCACAGGACCCTTCTGTGACCGCCCTGGAGGTGTGTGAAATGGCTCCATTGAAAGCCAGTCACACTCTCCTTTCATGCGAATTGGATGCGAAGAAATCCGCATCCAATTCATATCAGTGTGAACCCAGCCTTAATATGTGTATTTATATATCTGCCTGGAGTTTAGCTTTAATATACCAGATAAAAACCTCTTGTTCATTTACTAGGTGCTAATTACTGCATTAAAGCGTTTTACTGGGTGGATTATAGAATTATAGCCTATCTGTTTACTAGGAAACACTGATGTCAGTTCTGTGGATTTAAACTCAGAGGATAGTAGTTCATTTCCACAAGGAACCATTACCATCAGACAGATTTTAGTACAGTTGGTACTTAATGGAAACTAATTGTGAGAGAATATGGAGTCTTCTATTGCTATCATCTTCATCTGTAAATTAGAGGTTGCTTGGCTTGCAAACTGTTTCTATGGCTTTCATGCTGTGTGAGGTCCAGACCTGGAAGTATGCCAATGTGGAGGTCTGAGTTCATTCTTACTTGGCAATCTGCATGCTTGTTCCCGGTCAGTGACTGAGAAAGTTTTAAAGCCAGGGATAGCCAAGAAACCTATATACCTAGGAAGAGCAATAGTAGCCTCCTTATTTTTATCACTGCAGTGTTATTTTAGGATATTATTGAACTACCCTATGTAGCAGACATTTGTAGGCCTGAAAGGGAAATCCTTGGGATCTAGACTGCCTATTCACCAAAAACCACATATTATATTACTGTAGTAAATCATTCCATGCCTCTTACTACTCTATCTGTAAGTTTTATTGCTTTCTCTCTCATATCATATCTGTAGAAATCCCTAGATAGCAGCTATAAAACTCTGTGTGAAATGCACTTTACTTGCTTTAACTATCACTTTAACTTCCTTAACACACTGATTGGCTGGGATCATTATTCTTTATTGACTCAGGCAATAGAAAACAAAAAATCCAATCAATTAAGAATGCAGATATGATGTAATTGTATCCAGAAAGACTTTGTATGAATCAGCTGTACCTTCAAAAGCGTGATCTCCAATCTGAGTTTTCACAGCTGCTACCTAGAGGTAGCTATCGAGCTATGACATGAGAATGAGAGAGCATTTGGCATATCAAGAGGAATGGCATTGGTTCACTTTAAGCAGCTGATTTGTGGACTGAGCTAAGGCCCACCCTTATGTTTGCAAAAACGATATGAGTAATGTAAGCACTGTTTTGGGGTCTGAGTTTGTACTCCTATAAATCCAGCTAGCCTATTTATAAGGACCTGGAAGTGTCACTAAGGCAGGCATTTAGTGGCTTGATATACACCAGCCTGCCTGTTTCCTAGGAGCCATACATATCACTGATCCCATCTTTGCATGGATTGTTGCTTTACCAAGTGAAAGATTACCAGATAGATAAAGAACAGAACTGTACCTTTGCACAAACAATTTTATGTTACTATATTACATTAAGTAAACCTTGTACAATATTTCATAGGACATTCCTGCTAAATACTTCAGCACATACCTCTAGTTGCAATGCTGCTTCTTTTAACAATGCCCAAAATGTGATCTTTGGTGTGGGCATTACTTACGTTAACATACAGTTTGCTGCTTCAAAAAGACACAACAATGAATATGGAATATGTAATTGATAGTGGTGTTCTGCTATTCACCCTATTGTAGCAGCAGTGGCAACAATTGCTTGTATTACACCCACAACAAGCTTATTAATCAGCATCCAGTTGAGGCAGGTGATATGAATGTCACTTATTTATGTGGCACCTACCCAAGTCCCATACAGTGCAGGTCTTCATGGCAGTGTCCTTGATCTGGGAACAAATTGCCCATAGACATGAAAGGTGCCACCTCTTCCTCTCCACTGAGAAGCTGCTTAGTGGAGTGATCTTTAAAAAAATAAACTTTATTGATAAAAGTCACATGATCCTATATGTCAGTTTTCTTTCTAAGGGCCGTAATGCCTATGCCTTATTGTGACCCATCAGCAAATCATATTTTCCCTTTCTTGGTAATAGTGATAGAAAAGGAAAAGCTTGTTGCTGAATGTTGACACATCAGACATTCAAATTGATGCTTTTTAGGTAATAATGCTGGAAGTGGGGTAGTTGGTTGCTTGGACAGATACAGTCCATTCTTAAGATGCCATGTTCAGATGAAGTCATAATTCCCTGTCATCAGTTATCCTTAGTAGATAAAAATTACCTTCTGATTGAAAGGCAGAAGGAATAGAGGTGATACATTAGTAAGTTCTGCAGATCATTCAGTGGCATAAATACAGACTTATTTGGCCTCTAACTTGTTTCAGCTACAGATTGTGTACCAATTTACCCGTTTTTATAGAATAAATCCACCTTTTGCCAATACAATTATATGGGGTCATTCACTAGCAAAGATCTTTTAAGTTTGAGTCTTGAATATGGGATTATTTTTCCAGAATAGGCTAGCCCACTTCAGCAAAATTAGGGTTTGATGGTTATTTCAGCTATATAAAAGTCTAAACAAGCCTGTGCCACTTCTGCTACTTCAAAACCCTGAAGTCAATGAACTGCAACAGCTATACTGTTATATCTAAACACAATGAATCCTGTATGCATTTATTCTTACCTTGATTTATTGACCTTAATGAGATACAGTAGCTTTTACAAATGTTTTTGGTGGCTTATAGCCATTCTGTCTAAAACGGTATATACATCTTTTAAATCACGAGGCAAAGGTTGACCTGTACTTGACATAGTCTCTGCAACTAATCAGACATCCTCTGTTTTTCATTGATTTGATTTAACCAGCTACACTCTGTGGCCAAATGTATGTGGGCAGCCTTCCAATTATTGAGTTCAGGTGTTTCCAGCGAAGTATACTGTTAATGCTACAGCTTTGGACCATTGTGTGCTTCTATACTTGTGGCAGTAGTTTGGAAAAGACCCTTCTCTGCTCCAATATAATTGTGGTCTGTGCCTAAAGCCAAGTCCATAAAGACATGATTAGACTTGTTTTGTGTAGAGGAGCTCAAGTGACCTGCACATAGCCCTCTTCTCAACCCTTCTGGACACCTCTGGGATAAATGTCAGTTTTTAGTAACATCTTCTCTTCCAACATTGGTACCTGACCTCACAAATGCTCTTTTGGCTCAATGGGCACACATTCATATTCCCACAAACACATTTCAAAAATCTTGTGGTATTATCACAAAGGAGGTGGTGGGAGCAAAAACCAAACTATTGTCCATGTTTTTGTCCATGATGTCAAGCTAATATAGGTGTGATGGTCAGGTGTCCATGAACGTTTGGCCATATAGTGTACTTTGGGTAACTCCTCATCATGTTTCTATGCACCATGTTCAACAAAGCTTTTAGTGTGTTAACTGAATTTACATTTTGTGCGCTGTGATTTAAAGAGGTTTACCACTTCACTGAGAGCTGCTCAGCTATTTCCATAATGATGAATATGTAGCATGGAAACTTACAGAAACAGAGCAGAGCAGCTCCATGTCAGGGAACAGTTGAGTTCCGGTAGGGGTTCCAAATGCTAAAAACACCTACCCGTCCACAGTGTGAGCACATACTAGGGTTTGTGCTCTCTTTCTTTGATGAATATAATAAAATCTTATAAGTCACAGCGTACAAATGTGTTTTTTCTAATGAAAACAGACAAAATACTGCCACTTTTTTCTGTTTAAGGGCTACGCGTTTTTTTTTTTTTACTTGCTGATGGAAAATGCTGTACTGTGACTCTTTAGGGTTGAACGGGTTAATACCATAAAGTATTGATAAGACACATCTAGCCTAATCTATATATACACACACACATATATACATACTGCTTTTTTAATTGGTTTCATTTAGCAAAGGGGGAAAGGAGATATCTGCTGTTGTTGACACATTTTAGCATTCCTTTGTAACTTCAAAGGTGCTTTTCACTAGCACAAATACAGTAGCCATAATACCATACATTGCAACAGTGAGTTTGTATCAGTCTACTATACAGTATATGGATGACAGCTCAAGTCTGGTTACCTGGTTACTGTGTCAGTATAGATAAGTACCACCATAGCATTTGGGGAAAAATTTTATAAATATTACATATTGCTTGTATAGACCTGGCTACCATTATGTGGATTACTGTGATTATATTCGTGATTGGAAGATTCATCAGACAAACATTTTTTCCACCACCCACATTGTTTCTGCTCATTTCAAATATCTCTTATATCACAAATCCCATGGGCTGCTCTGTCAAGGCTTTTTGTTTCTCCCCAGTAAATCTTGTTCAAACTGGGCTTCCAAAAGGTGCCCAAAATTGAAATTCCGTTTGGTGATGACTTTATGATGCCATTTTATTAAAAGGCATCTCAATAATAAAGCGCACCTACATACCAATTTCTTCTTATAATGTTTAGGGTTGCTTAAACAGAGGGAAAAGAAGAAATGTCCGTTTACTTTAATATCTATCGGGACCATGAGTGATTTCAGATTTTCATTTGTAAGTGAAAACTCTGACGCAAGTATACTTGCTGCTATAAAGAGGTTAATTCAGTATTTACATTTTAAACTGAATTAATCTGGAAATTCTGTTTCAATCATATACTAGAGCAAAGTAAGGGGAATTCACTTCTTAGGTGTCACCAAACTAGGTGTCCCTATTTGAAGATCCACCCATACCTCTTCTTCTGATGACAGCTCTAATCATTTTGCATCAATTATTTGGGATTTTCCATTCATTTTTCTCTTGTTGGCAAGGGTCAACAGGACAAATGGAGAGGGTGATTTTACCAAGTAAGGTCACAGACAGAAATAAAACCCGATAGAGGTTTTAAACCTTCCCTACTGAGGCAGATGACACAACTGTTTCTACCTGTCACTTGATATTTCATTTTTGGCATCATGTTTGCACCTTAATTGCAGGTTGTAGTGTGTTCACCTTGGGATGTGGAACTTACTTAGATTCAAACACATCCTCAAATACCTTATCAAGTCTATTGGTATTGGTTCAGACACAATCATTATTAGTAGTGTAAAATGCCTTATTTACCAAAATTATTTACCAACCACATTTGCTTTATCTCTAAAAAAGACACTAAGATCATTAGGTGCAAATTAAAAAAATATGATCTCCAAAACGAAAGCATTGCTGTATTTACAATATCTATAGATAAATAAAGTATTTAATATCATTGTTAAAGTTCATACAGAATACTAAATCTTACCCTGTGGTTGGTTTTTGTAAAATCATGTATTTATGCAAGACATTCTAATGTAAAAACAGGGTTTGTACATGTACATTTTTATGCTTCTCTTTCCAAATTATTTTTATAGAATGCTTTTTTGTGCTTAGTAGCACCCATTATTTATTTACTTTTTTTCTATTTAATTAGGTTTTATGCTAAGATGTGCTTGGTTTAATTCTTCTTTTGCCACAAGAATAAAACAGGTACAAATTGGTGTTTCACAAAGTACTCTGAAGAATGAAATACTACCATAAAATCACAAAAACCAACCATACGTAAAAAATACAAAAATGCAGTTCATCTTATATTATTTCTTAAATATTTTATTTCTTTATTTTAAAAAAATGCACCTTTGCTTGTCATGGTGAGTTGACTGTGCTTTTTCCAAAAAAAAAAAAAAAAACAACATAAAAAAAAGAAAAAAAATTCTTATGGCATTTTATTGCAGACTTTTCTTTTTAAGCATGTTTTAAATATAATTAAGTCAATATATTTTAATGTATGCATATGCTGATTTTGTATTTATACATAAAGGAAAATTAAATCTGATTTTTTTCATAGTTACAACAAGTCATGAAATGTATTTTGCCTTTCTTTTCTTTTAGTGATGCTTTGAACTGCCTGTTACATAACTTTCTGCAACATTGTCAACGGCAATACAGTCCCAATGACTTAATGATCAGTATTAGAAATAACAATTCTGACATTTTAAATTAGAATACATTTGTAACTTCAGAGTCAACAATGTCAAATTAATCTTCAGTACGCAGTCAAAATATGTATCATTCATAAATTTCAGCTCTGCGCTTTTACATTTTGAAACAAGTAAGGGAAATTTAAAATAATGAAAATAGGGGTGTGTTTTTTTCTTTATTTTTTTTGATTAATTGTGTAAATTATGGGGTTTGTTTCCTTAAGGAATAGAGCATGTTCACTCTGAACATTTCAAGGGGATTTTCACTTAGCTTAGTGAAAGTAGTGAAGTTGTGCTGGCTTCTGTGACCCAATCGTATGCCAAACAACAAAGCTTTTTGTTGCTTTCTGCGCATTTGATTAGGTATCCTTTGCAAAATTAATTTTCACCACCTTCCAGAAAGTGACAATTCCCTTGCAAAAGGAAAATTGCGCTACTTGTTTATTTTATAGTGGCACTCATATATGCTCAATAAACAATTTAAATACATGTATGTGAAATGCTTTATCTGCTGAAATCTTTTTAATTCATGCATCTAGTCTTATGATTCACACAGACCTGCCACACTAAATAACCAGCTAGGCGATACTTCAGTTTTGTATTTCAGCGTGGAAGCTTCCAGTGTCACATTTATGTTCCCTGGACAGTGAATCAGCATCAATTAAGATTAATTATCCATTGCATCTGCATGTGATGCAAGAAGGTACAAAGCTGTATTAGGCCCTAATTCACACTTGTGAGAGAGGCTATTAGGGATTAGATGCAGAAGATACAGTTGGGGTTCCTGACAATTAGCTGAGGTTGAAAGTAATAGGAGGCTGTCAGCTACCGTAGTTATTTGCGGCTGCTCGCATGTAATCATTCCTGGAGCGATTACTTGTAAACAATTGTCCCTTGATGCAGACAGTCTGCATCCATGTCTGATCATTTGCAGGTGACCGCTGCTTGAGCATTTACATGTGAGTAGCCATGATTAGCTGCAGGAGCTGTAAGCATCCCATAGCTTTCAATAGAGCCTCTGCCTGCAGCTAATTGCCAGAAATCCGTGCTGGGTCTCCCATGTGTAATTGCCAAAGGCCCCATTTGCAAGTTGGCACGTTAAAAACATCGATGGCCACTCAAGAATATATAGTGTGGCAGGAGTCTGTGAATTGCAAGCTTGGCAGAAAGAATTCTAGTCTTTTAGCAGGTACAATAATTCACATGCACGTATGTTTCAAATGTTATTTTTGGACGGAATAGGGAAATTACAGAACCTGTTTAAAGGATAAGTTCACCTTTCCAAAAAAAATAATAAATGCATTTTTTTGCAGGTAGAACAATATGCATTTATTGTTTTTTGTAATGGACCTGTAAAGCATTGCACCCATGATCAGCAGGTTGTGGGTGTAATTCACAGTTCCTGCAGACTGTCTGTGTATCTATCTGGCCTTTGCTCTGATATGGCCAGGCAGTTACACTGTGACAGGAAGACCTAATGAACTACCACAATTCTCAACAGCACCATGGTAGTTCATTGAGAACTACAAGCCGACAGCCTCAAAGGCTGTCAGACCTTCTCATTTTATGATTCCCAGAACAGAGAACAGTGTGATTGGATGAAGCTGTGTTTTTACAGATTGTGACAGCAAGAAGGAGACGATCCCCTGTTAGATGGGGGGTCCGGGGGGAGTGTGGTGCCAGTGCATCTGTAATATGTGACATCCTGAATATAGGTGTAACGTGTAACATGTTACAAAAGGTGAACGTATCCTTTAAGGCTTATGTTCTTACCTGTGTTCCTTTTTATGGTAGAATTACCTTTATTTCTGGTCTTGGTGACAACACAGAAAGCGAGGGGAAAAAAAAAACAGTGAACAATAAAAAATCCGAGCCGTTGAACCTTCCCCACTTTATCCAGGACAAATGAACAATCATTATTAGTTGGGTAAAATTTTTCAAAAATAGGGATTAATAGCATTGGACCTTTTTGGATTTAAAAGAAAACCCATGTTTTTTTTTCCTGATTAAAATTGGTTAATTTTATTATAACACAAAAAGGAAGCTCTTCTGTTAGGTTATTTTCCTCCACATCCCATCTGAATAAATTCTGTTATTGGTGGGAAAGAAATTGAAAGATCCTTCCCAGTGGTGGGCAGTAAAAACCTGACAGGTCAAGCTTTTCCACACTACATTAAAAACACACAAAATAGGTTTTGGCTTAGTTTCTACTTGAAATGATACATTTGCATCATATTTAATTTCTTATGAAAAAATAAATTCTAAGTTATTATTAACGCTCCTTACTCTGCAGTGAAATTTCTGCAGCATTGTTACCATGCTCATCTCCTGGTCTTTAGTGATTGACTGAACACAACCCCAATCCAGGCTGAGACATGGCTACATAAAGACCTCCTTTCAGCCCCTTCACCTACAGTTCTTGGGATATTTAAAAGCAATTTGCACATCAGGCAAAGGACAAAGTCGTGCTGAAACTCTCCTCTCTCTTTTCCTTTACTTTGAAGTTGGGCCAGCTTGGAAAAATCTATTAAGAGAGATATTGAAGGTAAACTACAAAGGCCTTGACCGTGGTTTGCAATCATTCTGGATAGAAAAAAAATTAGACTTTAGCGTTAGATGACTTTAAGTTCTGATGAAAATACCAGGGACATTTTCCAAACACATCTTATAAATACACTATAAACTATTGGCAACATCAGCGCTTTTCTTTTATAATGATTCTTTTTTTTTAATGCTGCAAAGTGAACTGCCACCATCCTTGTGTATAATAATCCAATCCACAAACCGACTGTCTTCAATGTACTTGTGTAGTCAATGACGATGATGGTCTTAGAAGAAAATACTTGATTGCAATCCTTCTCCAGTATTATGTAAGATACAGTTAATAAAACCCTAATTAATTTTAGCCTTCCGATGCCAAGGTAAATGCTATTATGGCTAGTGCTATTCAAACTAAAATTAATTAATGGTGAAGCACAAATAATTTTCTAAAGTTATTACAAGTATGTGGTAACGTTTGTAATTGTTTGTTCACTTTATTATTTTCTGCGGCAAAACCTGAATTTACCCTACGGAACATTGATGTTCAACTTTAAAAATGTCTGTAAGGGAGGCAGACCTACTGTATATTACCTGCCTTGCAAACCACAAGAGTAATCATAAAAAGTGATACGCAGACATCTGAAAAACTTCCTTTGAAGTCTTCTACCTTTTGGTGCCAGAGGGGGGTAGAACCACTGATTCAGCAGAAACCATATGACTTGTGCCAAGGCATAGGTCTTGTGAGCAGCACAAGAAAGGAATAGAATTCCGAGAATTTTAGGTGAAAGGTAAGCATTTCACATGTCTGTGCAGCATTATTTATGGTTACTGTGGATAATAATTCAAATGACACTTTTCTATGAAAAGTATAGTTTTGGTTTAGTCAATTTTTAATAAAAATGTATTGATAGCTAAGAAATAAACAAAACAATAATGATATTAAATGGGAAAATGAACTTTATTGTTAAGAGATCTTTATGACTATTTGCTTGTGGTGAAATTTTAAATCTTAAATCTGGTAATCATTCAATGTGATGTATTATTAAAATTACAAATGGACTAGGGCAGTGTATTTACAAAAGAAACAATCTTTAATCTGAAATGCAATAGGATTTTAATACATATTTTTTTTCCTTGTTATTTACCTTCATAATATGTTTAACCCTTGTATAAAGGTGGAGATATTTTTGTATGCCCTGCTCAGTTAAACATTTTGATGTGGTAGAGCTTAGAACCCCAATGTGCCATTCCATTCAGGTTTTGTTCAATCCGCTGTTCCTTCTATGCAATACTTACGTTAGCCTTTGTACAAATTATTTTGTATTAGTAATAAAAATAAACTATGTGATAATACTATATATTGTGATTTGGGGGTTTCTTAATGTTTTGAAATATTATTTTATGCATTGCCACTCCTGGATGAAATATTATTAGTAACCTAAAATACATGAAGCATTGAAAACCAGATGCAGGCAGTAAAGTTAAAAGTTAGATTTTCAACACCAAAAATAGTGGCAAAAAAAAATATCCTTCTACATTCCCCAAAAGCCCAGGTATCCCTGATAGTACTGGACAGGTAACAGATACTCTTTATGAAAACATTAGCAGTCTATTAGACACCAAATTCTCTGTTGCTGTCTGGAATCAGCAGCTGGGATGATCAGATATATGTAACTACACCAAGAAACTGGGATCAGACAATATGTATATATCTTTAAAGTGAGATTTATTTACAGTGAAACAGTGACACACCAGCAGCAATAAAGATGAACATGCATGAAAACCAAATCTAAATGACAAAATGCCTAACCAGCAACCTAACAAACTAACTATATACACAAATAGATACACACAAGGCAGGAGAAAACTGGAGGAGCAGAGAGCAAGCAGGTGAGGTACTGGGTGCAGGAGCAAGAGCAAGATCAAGATCAAGAATGAGTGGCAACAGAGTCTGGGAGCAGTACAGCAAACAGAGTACATGGCAGAAGCCATAAAAATACTGGGGCGCAGTGTGCTAGCGGGAGCAGCCTTATATAGCCACTCAGCAGCTGAAATCAGGTGGAGCTAATCATTGAAACCTGCCGGCTTCTGGGAGACACCTGCCGGTGGACAATGGAACTGCAGCTATCAATCCTGAGAACCACAGAACCACAAGCAGATAAACCAGGTCCTGACAGTTCCCCAGCCTTAAGGAGCCACCTCTGGACACTCCACTGTGCCCCATCACCAGGGTTTAGAAACTGACTGGGTTCCCCACCGCTGGGGTCTTGAGGCTGACTAAATTCCCCACTGCTGAGGTCCAAAAACTGTCTGGGCTTCCTGCTGGTCAGATCTCTGAGAAGGTGCAATATTTTGAGCTTATTTTGGAGAATGTCGATCAGATGACCCTTTCCTCCTTCTGAGGCCATCACCATGCCATATGTTACCAGATGTCAATCTTGTCTTTGTTTATCTTTCTGAACAATAAACCAACTATTGTACGGACGAAGGATTCTTCAATTTCTACTCCTGAAAGTACGTTTGAAATGCCTTGGATGAAAAATACATATCTCCGCTACACACCCTTTGGAGAAGGGTTACTGATTCACATATAACACAAAGACTTTGCTATTCATTAAGAAACGCCCCTGTGAGTATGTAGAGTTTCTACTACACTACATTTACATTTTACTACTCTACAATCACTTTTTACATTGTCGAGCCAGCCGAACTGATCAATTTTTTTCCCTACTCCTTGACAAAGGGGGGAAATGAGATTTGTCAAGTTTTGGGAACAAATGATCAAAGAACCTAGAAGGAGGCGTTTGCGTCAGATGTGGACAACGGTCCAGAAGAAAAACAGTGGAGGGTGAGTTTTTTCTCTTTGTTTTCTCACCTCTCTGTACACAGAAATAAAAAAAAAAAGATACAGCCTACGAAGTTGATTGACAAGGCCAGTTGGACGGTATACTTCAAGTTATTTTTGGATAATCCAGGACTTTGTGAAGACGTAATTTAGTTACGTACGTGAAGATATCTGCCAAGGTTAGTTCCTAAGAAGGTGAGAGAGTCTCACATAAGAAAATATTGGGTTGTTACCCAAGAAGAAAAAAGTGTTGAAATAGGAACAAAGACTTCACGTTATTTGAAAAAGTCACCATTGTCGGTACAAAGGCAAATGTACACTTTGGGTGAGCTAATATGGAAGTCGGATTTTGATGTTTGAAGATGGAAGGTTCAAACACAAAGGCAAAGAATAGATCAACAGGCAAGACACTACAGCACACTACAGCACACAATTCAAGGAACAAGGCAAAGAGCTACAAGAAAAGAAGAAGAAGAAAGATAAAGCAAGGAACAACAAAGTTAAAGGGACATTATTCATCTCTTGTTTTATTTTAAGTACACACAGGACTATCATACTAACAAGAGGTGAGTGTGTTTGTTTATATAAAAGGGTAACATGGGAATGGTTAATATCTCTAGGCTCAGAAGTAAGTCTCAGTACGATCGGGAAATTGATATATTTCATATGTATGGAATATAGGAATACATGCAGTAGTAAGGTAATTAATTAATTTATGCCAGAGTGTAAAGAAGTTCATTAACCACTTTCAGACCGGACCATTTTGCTGGTAAATGACCAGAGGTCTTTTTACACTTTGGCACTGCGCTGCTTTAACTGGTAATTGCGCGGTCATGCAATGTTGTACCCAAACAAAATTTGCGTCCTTTTCTTCCCACAAATAGAGCTTTCTTTTGATGGTATTTGATTGCCTCTGCGATTTTTATTTTTTGCGATATAAATGGAAAAAGACCGCAAATTTTGAAAAAAAATGATATTTTCTACTTTTTGTTATTAGAAAAATCCAATAAACTCAATTTTAGTCATACATTTAGGCCAAAATGTATTCAGCCACATGTCTTTGGTAAAAAAAAAGTTAATAACTGTATATTTATTGGTTTGCGCAAAAGTTGTCACATCTACAAACTAAGGTACGTTTTCTGGAATTTACGCAGCTTTTAGTTTACAACTGCCTATCTCATTTCTTGAGGTGCTAAAATGGCAGGGCAGTACAAACCCCCCCCAAATGACCCCATTTTGGAAAGTAGACCCCCTAAGGAAATTGATAAGTGGCATGTTGAGCCCATTGAATATTTTTTTTTTTTACACAAAGTTGTCACTAAATGATATATTGCTCACACATGCTATGGGCATATGTGAAATGACACCCCAAAATAAATTCTGCTGCTTCTCCTGAGTACGGGGATACCACATGTGTGGGATTTTTTGGGAGCCTAGCCGCGTACGGGGCCCCGAAAGCCAAGAACCGCCTTCAGGTTTTCTAAGGGCGTAAATATTTGACTTCACTCCTCACTACCTATTACAGTTTTGAAGGCCATAAAATGCCAAGATGGCACAAAACCCCCACAAATGACCCCATTTTAGAAAGTAGACACCCCAAGCTATTTGCTGAGAGGCATGTTGAGTCCATGGAATATTTTATATTTTGCCACAAGTTGCGGGAAAATTACAAACTTTAATTTTTTTTTATTTTTTTTTCACAAAGTTGTCACTAAATGATATATTGCTCACACATGCCATGGGCATATGTGAAATGACACCCCAAAATAAATTCTGCTGCTTCTCCTGAGTACGGGAATACCACATGTGTGGGATTTTTTGGGAGCCTAGCCGCGTACGGGGCCCCGAAAGCCAAGAACCGCCTTCAGGTTTTCTAAGGGCGTAAATATTTGACTTCACTCCTCACTACCTATTCCAGTTTTGAAGGCCATAAAATGCCAAGATGGCACAAAACCCCCACAAATGACCCCATTTTAGAAAGTAGACACCCCAAGCTATTTGCTGAGAGGCATGTTGAGTCCATGGAATATTTTATATTTTGCCACAAGTTGCGGAAAAATTACAAACTTTAATTTTTTTTTTTTCACAAAGTTGTCACTAAATGATATATTGCTCACACATGCCATGGGTATATGTGAAATGACACCCCAAAATAAATTCTGCTGCTTCTCCTGAGTACGGGGATACCACATGTGTGGGATTTTTTGGGAGCCTAGCCGCGTACGGGGCCCCGAAAGCCAAGAACCGCCTTCAGGTTTTCTAAGGGCGTAAATATTTGACTTCACTCCTCACTACCTATTACAGTTTTGAAGGCCATAAAATGCCAAGATGGCACAAAACCCCCACAAATGACCCCATTTTAGAAAGTAGACACCCCAAGCTATTTGCTGAGAGGCATGTTGAGTCCATGGAATATTTTATATTTTGCCACAAGTTGCGGGAAAATTACAAACTTTTTTATTTTATTTATTTTTTTCACAAAGTTGTCACTAAATGATATATTGCTCACGCATGCCATGGGCATATGTGAAATGACACCCCAAAATAAATTCTGCTGCTTCTCCTGAGTACAGGGATACCACATATGTGGGACTTTTTGGGAGCCTAGCCGCGCACGGGGCCCCGAAAACCAAGCACCGCCTTCAGGCTTTCTAAGGGCGTTACAGTTTTGAAGGCCATAAAATGCCAAGATGGCACAAACGCCCCCCAAATGACCCCATTTTGGAAAGTAGACACCCCTAAATTTAGGGGTACACTAGTGAGACTAGGTAGTAAATGGCGGGTGCCCTGAAACTATAAAAAAATAACTAACCAACCAGCGTCACCTGTAACCGTTATATGGTGATCACTGGTGAAAGGGTTAACTAGGGGGCAATCAGGGGGCTTTATGCGGTAGTATATGGGGGTCCCTGGCGCTATAAAAAGCTGCGGCGAACCTAAATACCTACCTGCCTAACTAGCGTCACCTGTGACACTAATACAGCGATCAGAAAAACGATCGCTTATTAGGCTGGGTTCACACTGGAGCGATGCAGGAACGCCACAAATCCGCGGCGGGTTCCCGCATCGCATGCCTCCCGGCGGCAGTTCACACTGCCCTATGCGAACTGCTGGGAGTGTCAGTGAAATGTTAATGACACCCCCAGATCAGTTCGCATATCGCAGTGCGATCTGCAAACTCGGATCGCATGGTGTGAACACCCATGCGATCCGATTCTGCTGCGGACCAAAAAAAGGGTCCCGTGCGAGTTTGCGGTGGGTGCGGCGGGTGCGACACGAATTCAGCCATACTATCTGTATGGCTGAACTCGAATCGCACAGAGATCGGATGTGATTTGCACTGCAGTGCGGTGCGAATCACATCCGTTCTCAAACCGCTGCAATGTGAACCCAGCCTTAGTGACACTGGCGACGGGGGGTGATCACGGGGTTAAACCTTTATTGGGGGGGTTAGGGAGGTACCTTAGAACTAAAGGGGGCTAACCCTAACTGCCCTAACAGTTATTACAGTCACAAATGACACCCGCCGGGTGATCAGGGGGTTAAACCTTTATTAGGTAATAAATGGCGGGTGCCCTGAAACTATAAAAAAATAACTAACCAACCAGCGTCACCTGTAACAGTTATATGGTGATCACTGGTGAAAGGGTTAACTAGGGGGCAATCAGGGGGCTTTATGCGGTAGTATATGGGGGTCCCTGGCACTATAAAAAGTTGCGGCGAACCTAAATACCTACCTGCCTAACTAGCGTCACCTGTGACACTAATACAGCGATCAGAAAAATGATCGCTTATTAGGCTGGGTTCACACTGGAGCGATGCGGGAACGCCACGAATCCGTGGCGGGTTCCCGCATCGCATGCCTCCCGGCGGCAGTTCACACTGCCCTATGCGAACTGCTGGGAGTGTCAGTGAAATGTTAATGACACCCCCAGATCAGTTCGCATATCGCAGTGCGATCTGCAAACTCGGATCGCATGGTGTGAACACCCATGCGATCCGATTCTGCTGCGGACCAAAAAAAGGGTCCCGTGCGAATTTGCGGCGGGTGCGGCGCGAATTCAGCCATACTATCTGTATGGCTGAACTCGAATCGCACAGAGATCGGATGTGATTTGCACTGCAGTGCGGTGCGAATCACATTCGTTCTCATAAGCCGCTGCAATATGAACCAAGCCTTAGTGACACTAGCGACGGGGGGTGATCACGGGGTTAAACCTTTATTGGGGGGGTTAGGGGGGCACATTAGAACTAAAGGGGGCTAACCCTAACTGCCCTAACAGTTATTACAGTCACAAATGACACCAATGCAAAAAAAAAAATGCAATTGGTGTCACTGTGACTGGGGGGGGCAGGGGTAATTGGGGGGGTAAAGGGGGGTAAAGGGGGGTGTGAGTGTGCCTGGCATGTTCTACGGTACGTGTGGTGTGTTGGTGCAACTCACCGATCCTCTCTCCTCGGTGCCGGAACGAAAAATACCGACACGGAGGAGAGATTACATCACTTCCTCTCCTGTGAGGAGAGGAAGTGATGTCAGGGAGCATTTCTATTCGTCGGGAGCGATCGCGAGGGGGTGGCCATGAATGAATGGCCGCCCCCTCATCCCGGATCGCTCCCGAACGAATGCCAACCGCCGCAGGCACCGGGGGGGCGCCCGATCGGGCCCCCCACCCGCGGGAAGGCAGGGACTTATATATACGCCCATATGCCTGCCCGTGCCATTCTGCCGACGTATATCGTCGTGCGGCGGTCGGCAAGTGGTTAAGAAGAAAATTAAGTTTAATGCTGCATGTATATCTTTATGTATTAAGCCCTGAACAAAGTTTTCAGAGAAAAAATATTGGTTAAAATGTGTAAAAAAACTGTATGAAATTGAGATAATGGAAAAAACATGATGTTTAGTGTTTTACAAAAAAAATCTACAGATTTGGTTGTAGGAAATAATAAGTTAAGGATTGAGCAATTTTTACAAAAAATTCCAAACTTGGATTTGGTTATTAAATTAAAAGTAGTAAATTGTTCTAATTTATTTAAGATTACCCAGAGAATATATTAAAATATGAAAATTTTTGTTCAATCTAAAAAATTGTAAAAATAACTATTGTTAAAAGTTTTTGTAAATTAGTATTTCTAGTAAAAGTAAGGACTTTGGTTACGGGAGGAGTTTTCTCGGGGGAAATGGTCAATCGGAGGTCATGGGAAGGATCCAATCTGTGAGTTTCACGAGATTGTCTTCTAAACAATTTTTTGTCATTATTATAATCAGGAAAGTCATATAACATAGTGTACATGATTTTTCGTAGATGTACAAACAAAATATGTTTAAAAAGTGTTAAAAAGGTTAAACATTTTAACAAACGAGAAACGAGATTGTTACCGAATTGTACAGTGTAGGGTGTACAAACCATGGTAGCCAAGACTGTCAGTAACAGATCATTCTCTGAAGAGTATGTGACATGTGAGGAGTGCATTACCAACAGAGAGATGCAGATCAAGTTACAGACTGGTCAGTCATGCCATGACATTTTTTTACTTTTATGGATCAAAGCACAATACATTTTTGTGTTAAATTTTACAGATATTTGGAAGAGGGTTCACTGATGAGGAAAATATATATTTAAAAGGTATCATTACTTACTAAAAGTAATTGTTTTGAAAAATAAGATTTTTTAGGCCTTAATAACTTTTTTCGAGAGTTCATTGAGATTTTTGCAGACAAAGTATCTGTCTGAGTAAATTTTAATGAATTATATAGGCTTACTGTAGGGCAAATATATTTTTAATAACAAAAGATAACTTATATACAAACATTTGAAGATCTGAAGAAAGTCCTTATAAATTTAGTATTTTTGGTAAATATAGAAATCTCTCTCAGTCATTTTTCATTTAAGTGTATGTGGATGATGAGAAGATTTCATTGGTATTTATAAATAAATGTGTTAAGGGTACATTGTCCAATGCTACAGATCTGAGACATTGTGGGTTTAGCACCATTTGTTTTGAAAAACATCTTATGTTACACTAAGGCTGCTTTCACACTGGGGCGGGAGCGGCGTCGGCGGTAAAGTGCCGCTATTTTTAGCGGCGCTTTACCGTCGTTTTAGCAGCGGTCCGCGGTATTGCCGCGGTGTCCCATTGATTTCAATGGGTAGGAGCGGTTTAGGAGCGGTGAATACACCGCTCCTTCACCGCTCCAAAGATGCGGCTAGCAGGACTTTTTTCACCGTCCTGCCAGCGCACAATACATTTTTGTGTTAAATTTTACAGATATTTGGAAGAGGGTTCACTGATGAGGAAAATATATATTTAAAAGGTATCATTACTTACTAAAAGTAATTGTTTTGAAAAATAAGATTTTTTAGGCCTTAATAACTTTTTTCGAGAGTTCATTGAGATTTTTGCAGACAAAGTATCTGTCTGAGTAAATTTTAATGAATTATATAGGCTTACTGTAGGGCAAATATATTTTTAATAACAAAAGATAACTTATATACAAACATTTGAAGATCTGAAGAAAGTCCTTATAAATTTAGTATTTTTGGTAAATATAGAAATCTCTCTCAGTCATTTTTCATTTAAGTGTATGTGGATGATGAGAAGATTTCATTGGTATTTATAAATAAATGTGTTAAGGGTACATTGTCCAATGCTACAGATCTGAGACATTGTGGGTTTAGCACCATTTGTTTTGAAAAACATCTTATGTTACACTAAGGCTGCTTTCACACTGGGGCGGGAGCGGCGTCGGCGGTAAAGTGCCGCTATTTTTAGCGGCGCTTTACCGTCGTTTTAGCAGCGGTCCGCGGTATTGCCGCGGTGTCCCATTGATTTCAATGGGTAGGAGCGGTTTAGGAGCGGTGAATACACCGCTCCTTCACCGCTCCAAAGATGCGGCTAGCAGGACTTTTTTCACCGTCCTGCCAGCGCATCGCTCCAGTGTGAAAGCCCTCCGGCTTTTACACTGGAGTGAAAGGGGCCGGTTTTTTTCACACGCTACACAGGCGCTATTTTTAGCGCTGTAACGCCTGAATACCGCCCCAGTGTGAAAGCAGCCTAAAGGTGTTATTTCAAGGAAAACAGGAGGTGTCAATACACACAGCTTTGTCTAATGGCAATTGGATGTTAAAAAGATCAGTTGTAGTGTAAGGGACAGAGCCACAGTCGTGTAAATGAATCATGAGAATGTCACGTTTTCAACTTTTAGTGGACGCATTGAAAGCTGAATTTAAGACTGCCATGTGTTGGTTTAGCAGTCAGTGACAGAGCAGGTGTGGTTCATTCAGTCATACTGTATGAGGGGAATGCTGGGTTCTGAAAAGAAACTTCAACATGATCAAATTTCTTTCAGAAACAGAATATTTAGGAAAGGCCAACCTAAATTAATGTTTTTTTACAAAATTAAAATAAATTGTCAGTGTAGAGAAAAAAAAAACAGTAATCTGGCAAGATTATTCTTTTACAAGATTTAATATTAGTCACAGGATAAAGAGGGGGACTATGACATGTTGTCTTAGTTAGAATCAGTACAGAATGATAAAGGAGATAAAATTTATTGTAAAAATAATTGTATTCCAACAATAATCGATAGAGTTATTTTTAAATGAAAAATATTTCTTTTTGCAAATCCAGGTACCTGACTGACTGATTGATTTTTGTTTTAGCTTATGAAAAAAATTCTGAACTACTCATTTTAGAACACTTTGTCATCAAACGTCTGAAAATTGTTTTATTTGTTTATAGAATTATCTAAAGTGAAAGAGGCCTAACCTGATACTATAAAGTATTGAGGGATTTGGCAAATCTATATAGATTGATTATATTCGTTTTTTCACTTGCTAAAGGAGGATTACAAGGATGTTTTTTTTTAGTTAATGTTTCTTTTTGATAAATTAATTGAGGTAATTCTGGAAAAAATTTTATTTTTAATATAAGCTAAGTTGTTGTGAACTTATGTCATATTCCATTGGGGTTGGATTTCAAACCATGGAATCAGTTAATGATTTAAAATTTTATAGGACAGGTAGTGAAGGACATGTATGCAATTTTAGGTTTAATAAAGTTTTGTTTCTTATCATCTTAAGTACTCAGGTATTGTAGAATGTATGAATAGTATTGGTTAAGATGATAAAGGTAAATATTGGGTGACGTATTTACCTGCTATAGTTTTAGTTTAAAAACTTTATTATTTTCTAAACATAGGGTTTGTTAAATTTTTGAGTTAATGACAGTCTTTTGAGATTAGCATACTTAGTTTTTTTTATATCTGTTGTATAGAAAGTAGTGTGGTTGCAAATTTTGCAAACAACAGGTATAGGTATTTCAGAAGTTTGTTCACAAAACATGGCTAACCCTTTGCTAAATTTAAAAATAAATGATGTCTTGAATGAGATATCTACTTCTAATGAGTATGTTTAGTAATTTATTCCAGTAGCTAAAGTTATGGTTAATAATTATAGATCTGAAGGTACCAAGGATGTCAACAGAGATGTCAACTGGGATATCAGTTGATGAGATTATTTTGTTATTTTTAAGGTACATTGGGATTATAGTTTTTTGGTTCAAAAATAATTGGTAAAAATAAAAATAATTGGTAAAAATAAGAATAAAATGGGTAAACACAGAAAGGATTATCATTCTCAAATGGTTTACATTGATTAATGAAAATTATTTTGGAAAACATAATTTTTAAAAGGATTTGATACTTGTTTTCATTTTCTTTTATAGATATATCTTTTGTTTCTAAATTTAAAGAAAACGATTTTATTTTATTTTTTTATTTCGTTTTTTAAAATTCTTCCATGACAATGCAACAAGCACAACTAAATTTATATTTGTTACTATTTCTTGTTTTTTCAAAAGTTATTATTTTTTTGATTATGTTATCAAGGATTATAAATTTTTGGTGAACTTGCATCAAAAGCGACATATTGATCGGTCAATCATTATGTGAGGGGGAGTTAGGATGTGATTCTCATAAGAATTTTTTTATGAATTATCTGAATAATGATGATAGTAATAAGATAATAGGAAAGACAAAAAGGTATAATTAGAGTATATGAAGAAAAGGATTTCAATGTGTCTAAACAAAGTTATTGTTGAATTTAAATAATTTTGGAATGTTTAAAAAAAAAAAAATAGAAAAAGTTGCTTGCTGGTCATGGATAGATGGATAAATAAATCGAAAATAAATAGAATGATAGATAGAATATATAAAATATGACAATCGAATAATGGGAACGTTTTTATGTATTTTGTTTCAAATCTGTATTAGGGTTAGAATGAAACAATTTTATAAATTGATTAAGGAAGAAATGAAAAAAAGGTGAAAAATTATGACAAGTATTTTTAGTCGGAAAATGACTTCTGGTTTATCTGATCCAGTGATTAGCTATGGTACATCTGGAGCAATTGATTTAAAATATGTATGAAAGGGCGCCATAAATGAAGTGTGAGTGATTTAGGTAATATTTAAGTTGTGTGAATGTCATTTTGGTACCAGTTGTTCTCCATGTCCAGAGTTTATGACTAAAGGTCAGTAGGTCAGTGGTTTCACAAATAAGAATACACATAGAGAGTGTGTCATATAATGGAATGAAATAGTTAAATATTTTTCATAGAAACATCTCCGAATTTTTGAAAATGTTTATGTACAATATCTGACTCACTAAAATGTATTAATGTGTATTGTATTAATGTTTATTGTATTGTTTGTATTGGAAAAAAAAAATCAGAGACATTTATTATTTAAGATGAATGCACTTATTATTTGTTGAATATAGTGCATTGAGGGGGAATTGTTAGAAGTTTTTGAGGTAATTAATATTTTAAGTGCTAAAAGTTTCTGAAAATATATGTAAGTTATATGTTCGGTGGTAAGCGATGGTTTCTGAAGGTCACACAACAGCAGATCGTATAGATAGGAGTGGTTTTGTTGAGTAGGTATTTCTATTTTTGCGTTACTATGTCAGTACAATGGGTGGAGTTATGCTACTTATCTATAGACTGAACCATATTGGGTATATATGCAAATGTGGGAGTTATTAGGATATGCTGACATAGCATCATGAAAAGTATAAGAAGAGAGTAAGGTTATGAGAGGGGAGGTTCGGTGGGAAGAGAAAGGATTCTACACTTTGGAGAATGTAGATCAGATGACCCTTTCCTCCTTCTGAGGCCATCACCATGCCATATGTTACCAGATGTCAATCTTGTCTTTGTTTATCTTTCTGAACAATAAACCAACTATTGTACGGACGAAGGATTCTTCAATTTCTACTCCTGAAAGTACGTTTGAAATGCCTTGGATGAAAAATACATATCTCCGCTACACACCCTTTGGAGAAGGGATACTGATTCACATATAACACAAAGACTTTGCTATTCATTAAGAAACGCCCCTGTGAGTATGTAGAGTTTCTACTACACTACATTTACATTTTACTACTCTCCAATCACTTTTTACACAATTCTTTAATACAGCATCCACCCCAACACTGGTATTCTGAAGGCAACCTAAAGGCGAAGCACCAGAGCCAGTGGTCCATACAGGTACCGACACTAGGGTGTTCTGTTACAACTAAACCCTCCATATCCAGATTACCAAAGACTATTCCACATTTTACCTGCCACTCAGATCTACCCAAGGCATAGGTTAACCAATCAGGGTCCCCAAATACACCTGGGATAGCAGAGATAACACCTGGGTCAGGACAAGGTTCAGTTGGAACTCTCATGTTCAAAGTGGGCATCTGGACCTCCTGGAATTGGCATAACATGATCAACTGGCTGCAAAAATAACTCAGGAGGGGCAACAGTAGGGATCCTAAGCCAAACAGACATTCTGAAGCTTCAGACACATCAGCAAGTGGGAGCTTAACCCAGTCAATAGAGTCCAGCTGAGCAGCAAGTAGTAAATAATCATAGCCCAGCCAGGGAGTGGCCCAGGGATCAACATAATTGGGCAGGGCAACTGAGAGCAGTTCCCCAGCAGCAAACTTGGCAGTAGACCGCAGATCAGAGACAGGCCTCTTAACAAGCAGCGGGTCACCAGCAGCAGGCTAGGCAGAGGGTGGCAGGGCACCAGAGGCAGGCTTGGCAGAGGACAGCAGGACACCAGAGGCAGGCTTGCAGAGGATGGCAGGACACTAGAGGCAGGCTTAGCAGAAGACTTCAGTACACCAGTGGCAGGCTTGGCAGAGGATGGCAGGGCACCAGAGGCAGGCTTGGCAGAGAACAACTGGACACCAAAGGCAGGCTGAACCCCATCAGCAAGCAAAGAGGCAGTCTGAACCCCAGCATGGAAGAGGTACGGTCCCCATCAGCAGACAGCATAGGGGAGGAATGGACCCCATCAGCAGGCAGCATGGAGGAGGGCTGGACCCCATCAGCAGGCAGCACAGAGGAGGAATGGACCCTATCAGCAGGCAGCATGGAGGAGGAATGCATGACCAGATATATGTAGCTACACCAAAAAACTGGGACCAGACCATATGTATATATCTTTCACTGCCTCCCGCCTGCCGAATAGACAAATGACGGCGGAGCAGGGCTGCTCTTGATCTGACAAAAAAGGGCTCCACTACCCCTACCTATGACTGGCCATTGCAGTAAGCAGCATTTGAGGGCAAATAGATATAAACAAGGCCAAGGATGAATCCAAGGAAAAATTCCAAGCCTACTTACCAATCAGCCCGCGGACAACCGAATCAACTTGTCTAACAGTATACGTTAAAACAGGGGTTTAGTCTGCACACATTTGCAAATACATGCATAAGCTACAGGCCCCACCAAGGCACCCTGACTGCTGAGTGACTCCACAGTGGAAGCACATGCATTCTGATGAGTAGGTGGAGGGCAGATGGACAGAAGGGAGCCCATCCCATCTGGGATGACGTTATATGACAGCGCCCAGTTTGGCCACGAATGCAGGTGCAGTGTGCACGCAGCATGGTGATCACAGGCGCGCCATGTCTCTGGGACACAGCATGACCCTGATCTCGGCAAAGAGCCACGGCTTTTTACCCATGTGATCGACTATGTCCAATCACATGTAGTCAGTCACATGTAAACAAGGAGATACCATTTATTGTCTCTCCTCGCCTCAGACTGACAGAGTGTGAGGTGAGGAGAGCCGATCAGCGGCATATCCTCACAGAGGAGACGTGTAAAGGTAATCAGGGCACTACAATGCAGCCCCAACAGTGCCCATCAGTGATGCCACTCTGTATCCATCAGTGACACTGCTCTGGGCCCATCAGTGACACCAGTCTGTGCCCATCAGTGATGCCAATCAGTGCTGCCTTTCAGTGCCCATCAGTGCCCATTAGTGCCACCCATCAGTGCTGCTGATCAGTGCCACCTATCAGTGCCCATCAATGCTGCCTATCAGTGCCCATCAATGCTGCCTATCAGTGCCCATCAGTGCCAGCTATCAGTGCTGCATATCAGTGCCACATATCAGTGCTGCATATCAGTGCCACATATCAGTGCCGGTCAGTGCAGCCTCATCAGTGCACATCAGTGAAGGAGAAAAATTACTTATTTACAAAAGAAATCAACAGAAACTAAGAAAAAATTTTTATTTCTTTTTCATAATTTTTGGTCTTATTTGCATTTTTTTTGCAAAAAATTAAAAACCCAGCAATGATTAACTACCACCAAAAGAAAGTTCTATTTGTGTGAAGAAAATGATAAAAAATTAATATGAGTACAGCGTTGCATGATTTCACTTAAAATGCCATAGCACTGAAAGCTGAAAATTGGTTTGGGCAGGAAGGGGGTGAAAGTGCCCGGTATTGAGGTGGTTAAAGTGAGATTTATTTACAGTGAAAAAAAAACCAATCACACACCAGCAGCAATAAACATGAGAATGTATGAAAATCAAAACAAAATAACATTATGCCTAACCAGCAGTCTAACAAACAAACTATATACACAATATACACAAATAGATACACACAAGGTAGAGGATAACTGAGGAAGCAGGGACCAAGGCAATGGGGTACTGGTTGCAGGGCAGGGACAATAGCAGGAGCAAGAACAAGATCAAAATGAGTCACAACAGAGCTGGGATGTGTGAGGTCAGTGGCTGGTGAAGCACTGGCTATCATCAGAGCCAGATACACACAGTTTACATACGCCACAAACGTTAGAGCGAGAACAATAATTCTAGCACTAGATCTCCTTAGAAGCGCTAAACATGTAACCTGTAAAAAAAAATGAACAACGCCTATGGAGATTTTTAACCACTTTAGCCACGGATGATTTTCCCGCTTAATGACCGTACCATGTTTTGAGATATGGCACTACGACAATTGCGCGGTCCTGCGACATTGTACCCAAACAAAATTAGTGTCCTTTTTTCCCACAAATAGGGCTTTCTTTTGGTGGTATTTGATCACCTCTGTGGTTATTCTTGTGACAATTTTGAAAAAAAAAACAATATTTTTTACTTGTTATAAAAAATATCCCCAAAAATGTTTTTAAAAAACAAATTTCTTTATCAATTTAGGCCAAGATGTATTCTTCTACATATTTCTGGTAAAAAAAATCACAATCAGCGAATATTGATAATATTGATTGGTTTGCGCAAAAGTTATAGCATCTACAAAATAGGAGGTATATTTATGGCATTTTTATTATTATTATTTTTTTTACTAGTAATGGTTACATAGTTACATAGTTAGGTTGAAATAAGACACAAGTCCATCCAGTTCAATCACAATAAATAAATAAATAAATAAATAATATCATACAATCCCATATACCCAATTCTATACCCACAGTTGATCCAGAGGAAGGCAAATGGTGGTGATCTGCGATTTTTAGTGGTACTGCAACATTGCAGTGGAAAGATTTGGACACTTTTGACACCCTTTTGGGACATTTATACAGAGAACAGTGCTAAAAAAATGCACTGATTACTGTGTAAATGTCACTGGCAGGGATGGGGTTAACCCTAGGGGGTGATCAAGGGGTTAAATGTGTTCCCTTGTGAGTGTTTCTTACTGTGGGGGGATGAGACTGACTGGGGGAACAAACATGTCACTGTTTCCGGGTCCGAGTCTTAAGTGGTTAAAGCATGACATCTACAAACAGCAGATCTGTTTCTTCTCTCCTGTCAGAACGAGGATGTGTGTGTTTACACAACAAATCTCCTTTCTGGCTTTCGTGCCTGCGATCACACAGTGTGTTGGCTATCACTCGTAAAGGAGTTGAAGTACCTATACGGCGATTTGTGGGAATGTGCCACTTTGCCAAGGTATATCAGTGTGAGCCGGTCGGCAAGTGGTTAAGTTCTGAAGTTTGGCGGCATTCCACAAGTGTGCGCAATTTTAACCTCTTGCCGACCGGCTCATGCCGATATACGTCAGCAGAAGGGCTCGTACAGGCATATTAACGTACCTGTACATTGCCCTTTGAGAAGCGGCTTGCAGGCGCACACGCCCACCGCGTGCTGATTGAGGGTCCCGTGGACTCAATGTCCGTGGTGATAGCTGTGATCGTCTCACGTAGAGGAAGAACAGGGAAATGCTAATGTAAACAAGCAAAAATAGTGTAGCGCTGATATACAAATGTATGTGGGAGTCTGTGACTAAGTATGAGAGATGAAGGCTAATCCCATAAAGCACACATGTGAATAATACACACATATGTAGAAACAAAATGGATCAAAATTGTGAAAAATAAAAAATAAACAAGAGTGAAGTCTACAGTTCACTAGGTATGTAAATTAGGTATGTAAATAATTTCACCTTAATGCATCCTATGCTTTAAGGTGAAAAAACACCTTGCACTCTCCAGCAAATGGCATGATCCTGCGTTGCTTTCCCCCAGCTCTTGTGGGCTCTTCACTGGATGGGCAGTCATTGGCTCCCGCTGCTGTCAATCAAATCAATGACAAGGTGCACGGCCGAGTGATACACTATAGCCGTCGACTGTATCACACGGGAGCGTGCCCGCAAGCTAACCCTCTTGGGAGAGTGCTTCCCAGAGGGGGGGGGGGGGTTATCTCTTGCGGGGAGGCACTGACACAGCCACCAAGGGACCCCAGAAGAGGAGGATTGGGGCTATTCTGTGCAAAATGACCTGCACAGTGGATGATATGTTTGTTATTTAAAAAAAAAAAAGAATTAAACCTTTACAACCCCTTTAAGTATGCAGGACTGACAAGCAGGATATCATCAACAGCTGAGTAACTGTGGAGAGATAAGAGCTGGCAATTAGCCGACAGCTGAGCGGCCAGCTCAGAGAAAAAAAGGCTGAGCCCAGCCCTGACAGTACCCCCTCACGCAGGAGGACAGGGGCATGTACATCTGAGGATGAGACCCAAGAGCGTTCCTCCGGACCATAACCTTTCCAATGCACCAGGTACTGTGAACACCCACGGAACCTACGGGAGTCAACAATGGACTGTACTTCACACTCCTCATGGTTCTTAACCTGTACAGGGTAAAGACGTGTCACTGAGCTGGTAAAGCGGTTGCAGACCAAAGGTTTTAATAAGGAGACATGAAATACATTCAAAATACTATACAGAAGGAAGGTCTAATGTGTAAGCCAGTGAAGAATACAGAAAGGCCCAATAAACCGAGGTGCAAACATCAGTGAGGGAACATGAAGTTGGAGGTTGTGAGATGACAGCCAGACCCTGTCCCCAACCTGGTAGGAAGGTGTAGGCAGGCGTCTGCTGTCAGCATGGAGTCTGTACCAATCATTAGCATGTCGCAAAGCCTCAAGGACTTGTGCCCAAGTGGAACAAAGACCACAGAGATGCTCCTCTAATGCAGAAATACTCTGCGGAACAAACGAGTCATACAACATGGAAGGTTGAAAACCATAATTCGCCATAAATGGAGACAATCGGGAAGCTGAATTCAAGGCACTGTTGTGAGCAAACTCTGCCCACGGTATTAGGTCTGACCAGTTGTTATGATGGTCAAAAATATAGCAACATAGGAATTGCCCCAAGGATTGATTGGGTCATTCTGCGGCTCCATTAGACTGCGGGTGATACGCAGAGGAGAAAGCAAGCTGAATTCCCAACTGTGCACAAAAGGCTAGCCAGAACTGGGACACAAACTGACTACCCCTGTCCAAGACAATCACTTTGGGTAGCCTATGTAAGTGAAAGACCTCCTGAGAAAAAATGAAAGCCAGTTCCTTAGAAGTGGGTAACTTCTTAAGGGGAATACAATAACACATCTTTGAGAACCGGTCGACCACAATTAGGATAACTGTGTTGCCCCGGGAGTTGGGTAACTCCACAATGAAATCCATAGACAAGTGGGTCTAGGGCCTCTCTCCATTGGCTATGGGTTGTAGGAGGCCCACTGGAAGGTGTCGGTGAGTCTTACTCTGAGCATACACAGAACAGGCAGTTACATCAGCACGTAGACTAGGCCACCAGAATTATTGGGAAATGACCCAAAAGAGTTGATTCTTCCCAGGGTGGCCAGTAGCCTTGGGAGAATGGAGCACGACAGTACCAAGACTCTCTGGGGCAAAGCAGCGGTCAAAAGGTTTCTCAGGAGGAGCATGGACCCGAGCAGCAAGAATTTTGTCACCAAAAGGAGAAGTGAGACTGGTGTGAACCGTAGCCAGAATATGATCAGGAGGAATCACAGGAACCGGAACCGGCTCCAACTTGGAAGTGGAGGAAAATTGGTGTAAAAGGCGTCAGCCCTTACATTCTTAGTACCAGGTAAGAATGAGACAATGTAATTGAAACTTGACAAGAAAAGAGCCAATTGCACCCTTCTGGAAGAGAGGCATTTAGCCTCAGACAAGAATGTGAGATTCTTATGGTCAGTAAGAATGAGAACCGGCACAGTGATACATTTGAGGAGATGTCTCTATTCTTTCAGGGCTAAAATGATTTCCAACAGCTCTCTGTCACCAATCTCGTAATTGCACTCTGAAGCTGATAATTTCTTGGAAAAGTAGCCCCAAGGATGCATAGCGCTCTCAGAGGTATGACATTGAGACAGAAGGGCGCCAACAACAGTCTCAGAAGCATCAACCTCAAGGATAAAAGGTAACGTAGGATCAGGATGTGCCAACACAGGAGCAGAAACAAAGGCAGCCTTGAGACTCTCAAAGGCCTTTCTGGTCATATCAGTCAGGAGCTTGACCAGAGACGAGAAGTTATGAATAAACTTCCGATAATAGTTGGCAAAGCCCAGGAAACGCTGCAAAGGACGTAAACCCATGGGTCAGGGCCACTGTAGAACTGCTGAAAGTTTCTCTGGGTCCATCGAAATACCAGCAGTGGAAATTATATAACCCAGGAATTTAACCTGTTCACAATGGAACTCACACTTCTCCAGTTTACAATAGAGATTATTCTCTCTTAGTTTCTGAAGCACATGACAGACATCTGTGTGGCTCTCCAGGGACTTGGAAAATATGAGGATATCATCAAGATAAACCACCACACATAACTGCAACAAATCTTGGAGGACATCGTTAATAAATTCCTGGAAAACTGCCGGGGCGTCACAAAGGCCAAAAGACATTACGAGGTACTCATAATAGCCTGTTTTGGTATTAATCGCAGTTTTCCACTCGTCACTCTCCTTAATCCTTATGAGATTGTATGCCCCTCTCAAATCAAGCTTTGTGAAAACCATTGCTCCCTTGTGGCAGTCAAATAATTCCATATGGAATCGGATAGGCATTATTAATCGTGAAATAATTAAGACCCCTATAATCAATACAAGGTCTCAGTTCACCACTCTTCTTCTTCACAAAGAAGAAGCCAGCACCAGCAGGAGATGAAGATTTGCGGATGAAACCTAGAGAAAGTGCGTCTGCAACATACTCCTCCATGGCCTTATCCTGCAAGACTGACAAAGGGTAAACCTGGCCACGAGGGGATATGGCACCAGGTTGAAGGTCAATTGCGCAATCATAAGGCCAGTGTGGAGGCAAACTACCGGCTTGACCTTTGTCAAAGACATTGCTAAAATCGCGGTATTCCTCCAGCAGAGAGGAGAGTGAAGAGGTGCACAGGACCTTGGCTACCTTCTGGAAGCATGTCTCACTGCATTGTGGTGACCAGGGGGAGCCAATCAAAGGAGGGGTTGTGCCTCTGTAACCAAGGATAACCAATAACCAGTGGAAACTGAGGAAATAAATTGGAATTGGATTATCTCATTGTGAAGAGCCCCTATGGCGATGGAAAACAGAACTGTCTCATGAGTCACATGGGCAGGCTGTAGAGGTCTCCCATCAAGAGCCTCAATGACAAGTGGAGTGTCACTCAGCTGCAGCGGAATCGAGTGCTCCGATACAAAGGCACTATCAATGAACAGACCTGCAGCCCCAGAGTCGATTAGAGCCTGTATCTTAACGGATGACTCAGACCAAGAAAGGAGCTTATCCTTCTGGATAACTGGGGATGAAACAACGCCACCAAAGTTCTGTCCGTGACAGGATCTCAAGGTTCAGGCGTTCCCTGGAGGACAAGACTTCAAAAAGTGACCTGCCTAGCCACAATAAAGACACAATCTCTCCCTCCTCCTAAAGGTTCTCTCATCTGCAGAGAGACGCATGAAACTCAAGTGCATGGGTTCACCTTCACAGACCGCCTCGGTACTAGGAGGCATGGGAGGTGAAGGAGGCACGAGTGAGACTGCAAAGCTCGGAGACAAACATGCAGGAGGCTTCCGCAAGCGCTCCTTAAAAGAGAGTCTCTGAGTCTGGAGTCAATGAGGATGGCAAACGTGATCAAATTTTCCAGCTCAGTGGGAATATCTCGGGCTTCTATCTCATCCTTGATGGTATCCAAGAGACCATGAGAAAAAGAAGTCATAAGGGCCTCATTGTTCCACGCAACCTCTGCTGCCAGAGTACAGAATTCAATGGCGTAGTCTGCAACAGTTCTCATACTCTGATAGACATGAGACACTTGGCAACAGAAGCAGAGCATGCGGGAACGTCAAATACCCTTTTAAATGAAGCCACAAACTCAGGATAGCTCAAGACAACAGGTTTTTGCATCTCCCATAGAGGGTTTGCCCAGGCCAAGGCTCTCAGGAAGCAAAGAGATCATGAAACATACTTTTATTCTGTTCATGGCAAACGCCTGGGGCAGCATCTCAAAATATATCTCAACCTGGTTGAGAAACCCTCTGCATTGGACTGGATCACCCCCAAATCGCTGGGGAAGTGGAGCGGAACCAGACATACCTCTTATAGAGATAATACTTGAGGCGGGTGCCTGCACAGAGACTGGAGCAGCAGTAGGGTCAGCCTGCAACATAGGTTGTACAGGGGTGGCCACAGTGGGAGATTCCAGGTGATCCGTGTGACTCAGGAGCGTTTGTAACGCCATGGCAAACTGATCCATGCGGTGATCCAGTTCATCCAGGCTGGAAAAAATATTACCAAAAAGTGGATTGACTGCATCTTCTAAATTCAGGGCCTTTGCCTACTGTCAGAAACCATGAAATCAGGTCGAGACAGAAGTACAGTTAAATCCCACTTGTTTAATAATAAAAGTAAAAGGAACAGACATAGTCAAAACATAGCCAAATTTCAGTAACCAGAACGGATAGTCAGCCAAGCCAGAAGTCAGGGATCCTTCCGGAATTTGGTGTCGGACCTATCACTTCCGGTTTACGGCCGAAACCGGAAGTCCGCGGTTGCTGCACACTCTGCTGTATTTGTGAATGTAAGTGTGGATTTTACCTTTTATTTCAATAAAATAGCGAAGATACTACACATGAAAGCCCTCTGTGTTTTTCCATTCTATATGGCTTGGATATCCTGGAGCTATTGGGAGGGCATATAATACATAACCTTACAGTGAAATACAAACAGCGGTGGAGCAGTGTGACTGAATGAATAAGAAGCCAGCAGTTATCCTTTTACACAGTGCCTACTTACCAGCTATTGGAGGTGAGAGGCTGGGGGAAATAGTTGGTGCACCCATTAAGCACTGAAGTTTGCAGTGATTTGCCACCCTTGGGAATTGATTCTTCACACTTTTTGCATGAACTTTATTTATATATTTTTTGCAATTTTATCAGTCATCAGTGCACTTTATTTATGGACAATCACGTGTGTATATTGATTATTTAATCACTATATTTGCTTTTTTTCACAAATTTTCACCTTTTACATTTTTATATATTTTTATACATATATATTTTTTATACGCTTGTTTACATTTGGATTATCTATGCAGATTATTTCTATTTAATCACTTGATTGATTTTTTCACGGACTCTCATTCACCAATTGTTGCACATTTATTGCTTGCACGCGTATCTTAATTTGGATTATTTATATTGATTTATTTCTTATTATATCCATGTTTCATTTAGTGGATATTATTTGATTTACATTGATTTTGGGATTATTATTCATTTATAAGTTTTAGCACTTTTAGGTAGCGCCGCATTCTTATTAATTTATATTATTATTATCTTATATCTTTTATTAACCTCAAGGAGCTTGGTGTCGCTTGTTAATTTGACATTGTCTTTTTGAAATGTACCTGCCTACTCACAAATAAACTGTCCTTTTTGAAGAAAAACACATAGGAAAGTATTTTGTGCAAAGAAAATATCCATTTATTCTGGTTAACAAAATAAAGAGGAAGTCAACGCTGGACAAACTTTTGGAATTTGCAAAGCCTTTTGACCCCCATGGCACACAACAAGTCTGTGGAAAAGAAAATTGGTAGCTTGAGGAGTATGTATAATAGGGAGCACAATCTGGTCCAGGAATCCCAGAGATCAGGACCAGCAGCAGATGACATATCTGACATATCTGTCCCTAGTTTGTGGTACTACAACAGCCTGCATCTTCTGTCAGACCAGACTAAACCCAGGCCATGACTTTCTTCTCTTTCCTGCAGACTTCCCTGCAGCCTTTCCTGCAGCCTTCCTTGGAGGCTGTGGCTCTGGTGGTGGACTTGTGGCAGGAGGAGGATGGGCGAGTTCACATATTTGGCTGTTCTCAGTCAGCCGGCCCCTCAACCCCTTCTGAAGGGCATCATAAATAAATGCCTCACAGAGAAGGCATTGGCCCTTCTCCAATTCCAGCAACCTGGTGGCTAGATAGCAGCCATGGGCCTCTTCAGCATGGGGGGCTCCTGAGGAAATGGCTGGCTTCCTTAATGAGGCCCAGTGCTACGTCCTCTGTCATTTTCCCCTTCCTGGGCCCTTTGGTGGTGAGGCAGAAGGGAGGCACCTGGGATTGGGTGAGGCTCCTACTGGGCCCAGCCACCTCCTGGCTGACACTGGGCACGGCCTCCTCCTTGCTACCACTGGGCACGGCCTTCTCCTGGCTACCACTGAGCAAGGCCTCCTCCTGGCTGGCGCTTGGCACAGCCTCCTCCTGGCTGACGCCATAAAAAGGGACATAGTTGTAGTTTTTGCTTCATCAATCACATCATTTTCAGCTCATGACTTGCAAATTGAATGTTAATAAACAGAAAAGGCTATCATTCTGACCCCCGTATTTTTCAAGCTGGTCTCCAACATTTTTGGTCACTACTGTCTAGTGATTTGTATACCTAATTTTTGGTATGAAATCATTGATTTGTAAACAATTATAACATCCAGTTAACATAATTAATATTAGGACAATAAATATGTCTAAAAACGAATATACCTGGCTCCAGCTGGGCGCATCCACTTCTTCCAGGATGGAAAGCCCAGGTTGTTCCTGGGGAGCCTCTACTGGTGTGGAGGTTAGTGTGGAGGGAAGGCTGCAGGGAAGGGTCCCTGGCTTCAGTCTGGTCATCCAGAAACCTCAGTTTGTTGAAGTACCACAGCCTGGGGACATATACATTCTCTGCTGATGCTCCTGATCTGAGGGAAGCCTGGATCTTATTGTGCTCTTTCTTATACACGTTCCTCAAGATCCCAATTTTATTTTCCAAAAACTTCATGTTTGCTTCAGGGACCCGAGTCTTGACAAATACCAGAAGTCTCTCCAGCGTTGCCTTCCTTACTTGTTTATTGTAATATAAACTGTGTTTGATCTCCCACAGATTCCTCATCTCCCTGTACTTATAAATAAACCTGGACAGAAATTCTGGGTCCTTAAACTGATTCATTTTTTCTGTAAGACAATACACAAGACAAAAACACTGATGTCAGTCTAAACTCTCATAATCTTATCCAAATATAGGCCTCCAACTTGAAGCAGTATAGGTCACTGTGATGGGCCAAGTTCAAATTTTACCTTAGTTTACCTTCGCTTGCCACTTTTGTTCGTTTGTCGCACATACAGATCGTGTTAGCTTTATATACACTGCACATGTGTCAAACTCTGCCCGCGTCACCCGTCCCTGACGTTCTTTTTTACAAATATTCCCCACCCCTTCTCTCTTTGGTGTGCAGTAGGACTAGTAGGCTAACCATGGTGGAGACACATTTTTCAGCTAGGGAGGAGGAAAGCCCAGAGCCTCAAACATCCGGGTCCATGGATCCAGGAGGAGGAGATTGTAGGCCACCAACATGGGCTTTGATGAAATGGTCGAGATGGTCCGTACACCCATCCCAATCTATGAAAGGACGAGATCATGATGACTCTTGTGAACACCCTGGAGCAGAAGTTTAGGGTACGGCGGTCCAAAGACCAGTTAAGGAAGCGATGGTCCGACATAAAACTGAGGGAGCTGGATCAGTATCGCAAAATAAAGAAGGTGCCTCAAAAAAATAAGTACTTGTAGTGTGTTCCTATTATGATAATTAACTTGCATGCTGCTCCATGTGCTTTTCTTTACTGTTGTACAGTTTGAAATGGCTACTTTCATGTTTGTGGGAACAGTAAACGTTTGTAGGAAACATTTTTCGTAGGAAACATCGATCATATGAAACATTGTTCGTTTGCCAATAAATACAATGTATTTAGCTGGTACAGGGTTATACCTACATATTGGTCATGCTAATTTGTCCTATTAAAAGAAGTTTAGGACATTGTGGTCTAGATGTCTTTGAAACTAGAATGAATTGCAAACTTGATTCAGCGGAATGTAAGGAGAGGACACTCGGCAGCTGTTTACACATCTGGACTCAGGAGCACTAGTGTGAGACACCAGAGCACATTTTTTAGGGTAACATACACAGGTGCTTCAGTGGATACCTGGGGTGTTTCCATCTGTAATAAATTGGAAACAAGTGTACACCACTTCAAAGCAATGTTTCATATTCCTATTTCTGGACTCAAATATCTGTGTGCTAAGTATACCTTTTGTTTCATTATCATAGGGGAGAAAAGACTCAGACAACAAACTGAGGATCGCAGGGACCCCCAACCTCGCCTGCCTGATTGGGAGGTTAGCCCAAGCCCCCCCAAGGATCTGGAGGAAGGAGAAGTGGAAGAAGTGGGAGAGATGGGCACCCCAACAGGTGAGTGTCTGACACCCCAGCTTCAGGTAATCTATGTATGCATGCATTTTTCTAAATACATGTTTTTCAACAATTTTAGGTGATGTTCTGGTTGTTGAAGGGGAAGCGGTGGAACATTTCAGTAGGGCCAGCACCCAAATCCTCATTCAACAAATCATGGCATGGAATGGGGACATAGACGCAATGCGCAATTGCCTTGACATCATGCAGCAGGAAATGAAGAACTTGATCAATGTTTTGGGAAGAATATAATCCCTTTTTCCCTCAAACAAATTTGATAATTTTCTTCATTTTCTTTTTAGATTACCCCAAACATTTGTTGTTATTTGTACATTTTAAAAGCCAAATTTTGAAGATGCACACAGTGTGTCAACATGTGTTATCTGCCATCAGGGGATCTCAATGTACGCATTTTGTGGGTGCAACTCCTTCCTCATAAGTCTAGTAGGAGAGAGAGGAAGGGATTGCACCTCCAAAACACGTCCATTGATCCCCCATGATGGGAGATAGCACATGTTGATATTACCCATTTAGACTCCCAATTTGTGTGCATCTTCAAAATTTGGCTTTTAAAGGGGTGACATCACCCCATCATATTTACAGCAATATCAAGACATTTTTGACACTATAATGTCTTATATTGCCTTCAGTTTTTAATACGTTGAGCTTTCTAAGTTCCAGAGTTGTGTATGTTATGTTTTAAAACATGCCTGTTTGTAAGAAAAAAAAAAAAAAAATAATAATAATAATAATAATAATAATAATATATTGAGGGAAAAAAAACAATATTGTGAAAAAAATTATATTGAGGAAAAAATATTTAAAAAAATTTAATATTGTGAAAAAAATAAAAAATGTTAACACATTTTCTAAACGCACAGGTGTGAATGTGAGTAACCATTTTGAAATACAACAATGTGTGGCTTCTTCTTTCAATACTCAATACCAGTATTGTAAGTAATTTTGTGTTTACAGTGCCAATGGGGCTTATTTACTAAAGTAAAATCCACTTGGCACTACAAGTGCACTAGGAGAACCTAGGAGACAGCCAAAAAGAAAACCAAGCAATAAAGAAAATTCTAGATTTTATCTGAAAAACTGTTTTAATTACTAAAAATTTTATACATTGTCTGGCATTGCAATGGCCCCCCTACCCATAAAATAATTAACATATTTCTCCCAAACTTCACGTGAGCTTTGGGGTGCCAAGCCAGTACGGCCAGTATCCAGGCCCATCAGGGAATTGTCTGTAATAAGTCCGGCCTCAGGCCCAACTGAGGCTAGATAATTCAGGGAATTTTTCCTTAAATAATTGTGCAGCATGCTGCAGCACAGGATGATATGGTTGATTTTGTAGTCCGCCATATGGATTGCTTTCAGAAACAGGCGGAACTGGCTGGCCATTTGTCAGAAACCATGAATCAGACAGAGACAGAAGTACAATTAAATCACACTTGTTTATTAAATAAAAATAAAAAGGTAAATAGAAAAAGCCTAGTCAAAGCATAGCCAGAGTCCAGTAACCGGAACGAGTAGTCAGCCAGGCCAGAGTTCAATAACCAGATCGGGTAATCAGCCAGGCCAGAAGTCAGGGATCCAAGTAGAGCAACAGCAAGCAGGATAAGGAGCCAGAAGGGATGTTAGCAAGCCAGTCTTTAAACAAACCCCAGGAGATGGTTTCTTGTGATGCGACCAAGGCGATGGCAGAGGTGAAGTGAGCTGGACAGCTTTAAGTAGGCAGGTCAGACGAGCATGATCAGGGACAGCTGGTAACTGTGGAGAGAGATGAGAGCTGGCAATTAGCCGACAGCTGAGCAGCCAGCCCAGAGAAGGAAGGGCTAAGCCAGCCCTGACACCATTGTCCTGAAGGTATTCTCAATGACTCTTCTCACTCTGGCCAGCCGGTAGTTAAAAACCCTCCTCTCCAGGGTGAGAGTCTTTTGGGGGAATGGCCTCATCAGGTGCTTGCCCAGACCAAAGGTTTCATCTGCAATAAAGATGAAGGGGAGTCCTTCCAAGTTGTCTGCATCAGGTGGCAATGCCAGGCCACCAGTCTGGAGATGCTGAGGAACTCATAGTGTGTCAACACGACCACCATTAACACTACACTATTAAACCCCTTATAGTTATAATAGTAAGACCCCAAATGGGGTGGTGGCACAATGTGGACATGCTTCCCATCTATAGCCCCTCCACAGTTGAGAAAGTCCCAACAGTCAGCAAAATGGGAGGCCACAGTCTACCATTCCTGTGGCATTGAAGGAAACTGTGGAGTCAAACAAGAAAAAAATATAAGTACTTTTGCATATAACATTGCAAGCAGATTACTCAAAAACACTCTTGCACAACATCAGTATAACATTTATTTGAAGGAGTATTTAAAAAGACAAAAATATAAGGCCCACTTATCAGATTCCTCACCCCCTCTGATGGCCCATTGATAAAATTGTATGGGGGCGGGTTGAGGTGACTTAGGGAGTCAAAAAAAAAATGCCTCAATCACTCGGGCTGAATTTAAGGACACACATTGCATTTGGACATATGTTAGGGGTGGGGGTGGGTTATAAGTCAATTTAAGGACACACATTACATTTAGACACATTTTAGTGGGTGGGGAAGGGCTATAAATTAATTTAAGAACACACATAACATTTGTACACATTTTAGGGGGTGTTTCTGGGGAAAGAAGTACAATGGAGCTGACAATATACATTGTTAAAGTGACTAGGCTATAGGTGTATATGAGCCCAGGATAGCATGCTGGGGAGGTTAGTGAAGGCAAATATGCATGTAGGCCAAAAAATAAGTATTAAAAAAGCTTCCAGCATGCATGAGGATAAAAGGGACATTCACAGGCTTGAGCAAAGCCAACAGATGGTGAAAACGGGGCCCGTCATCCTGAGATAATTTCTGGAATCATTAGGATTATTCTCCTGGATCTCACGAAGCACAGGCATGTGCGAGTATTGGTCGAGCTGGAGTAACCAATTCTTGGTCCATGAACTCCTCCTCGCCCTGTTCATGGACTGGGATCGGGTCAAAGTATGAACCCCAACACCAAGCCCCCATACAGCACAAACTCTACAATATGTACGTGCCCACACCATGGTTTCAAAACAGTCGGCTTGTTAGAACGAACTTAACAGAACGCACTGAAGAACAGCAAGGCCTGTGAAGAGCGAACTGAAGATCAGTAATGAGTGGACCAGAACGCACCGAAAAACTGATACGAACTGACTACATGCACTGAAAACCAGATACAAACCCACAAGCAAAAACTGAACAGCAGTGAAATGATTGGAATAAGCTGGAGTCTGAAAAGCACAAATCGTCTCTAACCAAACTTCTACTAACACGAGATTAGCAGAAAGAACCCAAAGGGTGGCGCACTGGGTCTTGAACTTCCTTTTTCTAGTCCCGTCGTGCATGCTGTACGTCACCGCGTTCTTAATGATCAGACGTTGGTGTGATCGTGTGTACATACGACAGTTTCAGCAGAAATTCTGATGGAAATCCGTTAGAAAAACCTTATTCCGACAGGAAAACCGGTCGTGTGTACACGACATTAGTATTCTTGGCTTCTGAAACTCTGAAAACTCTGAAACTCTGAACAAACTATCAAAACAACCATGATTTCTTTAGGATGAACCCACTCTAAAATGTATCCAAACATTTTTTTTAAATGAATGTGAATGTTGCTTCTCAAAAATTCTAATTTTAAATGCTAAAAAAAAACAATGGATTTATTTTTAACTTAAGACCTATGCACTAACTCTCTGAATGAAAATAAAGACTGTAATGGAAATTTGTAGGTTCTGTATATAATTGTATTCTATTTTATATGTATTGCACAATGCCCTCACTGTGCACACGGCATTAATAATGTTTTCAGTACATGTTTTGCATTCTTTCGAGTTCTGATTAGAATTAGCCTGCCCATGTAAGACCCCTTGTTACCATAAATGTACAATTGTAATATTAATGTGATACCTACGTAATCATGTGTATAAAAACCTTCAAATGTGTCATAATAAAGGAGAACGGCTATACTGCAAAGATGCTGAGCGTATCTTTTGTGTCTGTTCCCTACTGCAGTAGTTTTTATTAATTTGGAACCACTAATCAATATGAGGATAGGAGTTGCCTATCTATAAAATATCCATTTCAGGTGGCGAGCTTGGCCAGCAGGGGTTACCAGGTGACCCTGATTATCTGAAACGAGGAGCTTGAGACGATCCGGGAATTTCTGATAATCAGCCGACTCAGGTAAGCCTTTTGCTTACATTTAAGTTATCAGACTTCCTTGATCGGTAAGGCATTTTTGGGACAAAGGGTACCTATTTTACTCCCCTTAATCGAACTGTATTGATTGGTGGTTATATGTTATGTTGTCACTGTATACTGTCCATTGGAGTGTTATAGAGAAAAGGGAAGAATAGTGCTGTTCACAGGTATATGTAGTACATCTGCTAGATAAAGTAGTTTAGAGGCAAGAGGGTATAGGCACACGTAGAGAAGACTGGCCAGTCATTATGGGCATTAAATTAAGTAAGGGAATGAAGGGTAAGAGACCCTCAAAAATGCCCAGCGCAAGAGGAGCGCTATATATGAACCGAAGGTGCGGTTCCGCCTATACTGAGCCCCTAGATTAATGGTTAAAGTTTGCAGAGATCCACAAAGGGTAACTGGGTTACCACCAAAGTCCACAGGGACAAAGAATCATGCAGAGTATACAGCTAGAGAAACAGCTATCTATGTGAGCAAGATGGATCAAGGGTGACAATTAACACTAGACAGAAAGGGACATTTTGATGTTAAGTTGTGGGATGAATTAGGGGTCAGGCACTACAACTAGTAAAGTCAAGAAACAGTAATGAGAGTTAAAACAGAATGCTTTATATGTTGTCAGAGAGGGAAGATGGGATGAGCACTATGGCTGCCCATCTGATAATAGAAGGCACAGTATGTGAAGTATGGTATTACAATACATTGGATGCAAAGGATATCAGAACAAAATAAAGAAAGCAGAAGTTTAAGCAAGGAAGTATTAAAAAGCGTTAAAATAAAGTGAGAGAATGATATGCATGTGTTGTGTACAAATAGGAATAATGTAAGCAATTTTAGAGAGATTCTTGTGTATGTTTGTGAATGCTGGAACCTTTAGTTCTATCGCTTGTGTCATGTATGCAGATGTGGCCCCCTCCTTTGTGCTCTCCTGAAAGAATATAGCTGGGATGAGAGGTTGGTGATAAGTTGGAAGGACACCATGCCAATTTCAGTTTTTTAGACAAAACATTTATAACAAAATGTGCCATGTTAACGAATCTAATGATAAACAATGTGATCACAATTATTTTTGAATCTGTTTTCCAAACATGGTAAAATGAAGGTTACATTTAACCGTGTCTTACACAAATTAAATATCCAGTGATAGTGGAAACAGCGCATAAAAAAAAAGGAGAGGAATTGAGTAAAATTAAGTAATATGTCCCCCTTTAAGGACATTTATCTGTGCATATATATTAGTGTGTGATATTGAAATTATCATATGAGTATTGATTTCTAATATGAGTTTAACAATTTTATTAATAAATATAGATATATTGAAACTAGTTTAGACAACCTTTGGTTGGAAATGAAATCAGGTTAATGGGGAAATTGGTAAAAATGGGATTAGTTTGATTAAGATAACAATTTTGTAATTTTACATTTATTGAGTGGAAAGATTAAGATGAGGTTGTTAATTTAAATACAGCTGCCATAATGTTTAACAAAGCCGAGATGGATGGGATACATAAAGTTTTTCTACAGAAATGAAATCTTAAAGTCTGATAATAACTTTATGTGCGGTCCATGATGTGAGTAATAATAAATAAAATGTAAATATAACAGACCCATCACATCAAGTCCACACACCCTGTTAGGATAGATGCTGCCTGCAGCCAGTTGGTTTATAGTTTTTGATGGCCGAGTGCTTTCTGGTCCATCATACATATTGTTGGTCCTTTTGTTTTTATGTATTTTTATTTTTGAAATCCAAAGCAGAATGTGGGGATTGTGAAATGATGTGCCCTTTTCCTTGTAAATGCAGTGGGTATAAGTAGAAGAATACTTAGGATTTATGGACATCTCTGCATGACTGCAGGGTATTCTTATCATTTATTATAATATTGCCAGGAAAAAGTTGTCTTTTTGAAACATGAAAACTGGAGTTCTTACACAAACAGCATGATAGAAAACAAGCCATTGTTATATTTATACAAGCTGGACCCAGTAATGAAGGGTTCACCCCGATATATCAGAGCTGTAGCTTAATGCAAAGTTGCTATTAGACAAAGTTACAGACATTATTTTGGTTGAATATTTAATTTTTAATGGTCCAACATTCTGCACAGCAAATATATAGCTAACTAAATGTTTGTCTAATGAAAGGTTCAAAATATGAATTTGTGTTATTTGTTTATGTACAAATCTAACAATGAAAAATGTGTACATTGGAATCCAGCCACCTTATTGTCTCTATTGGAGGAGGCTGGAGACAAAGAAAGACCACATGTGTCAAATTGATGACGTAGGAATCAGCTGCTGTGAGCCCAGGGCAGGACATACTCCCTGAAGACCTGAGTATTTACTTTTTTGTAGTTTTATACTGAGGATGAAGTTTATCTCCCAGAAGGATTCTCTGTATACAGAGTCATTGGATCCTTTTTCTCCAGCCAGGCCACACAGAGTCTGTGGGGGAGTCACTGTGGTCACCAGAGTCCCCCCTCCACATCATACCCTTTACATCAAAGTCTGAAGGACCCCCCCCCCCCCCCCCTCCCAGTGCAAGGGAAAACTCTGCGGACCCTGATGTAAAGGGGAACTTTGATGTAATGGGGAATGTTGGGGACCATGATGCAAACGGGAACGCTGTAGACTCTGATGTAATGGGAGGGGCCACCTTACATCAGAGTTTCCCTTTATAGTTGAGTTTGCAGCATTCCCCCTTACATCAGAGTTCCCCTTTACATCAGGGCCTGCAGAGTTCTACCTTACACTGTAAGGGGGAACCTCGCGGACTCTGGTGTAAAGGGGAACTCTGATGTAAAGGGGAATGCTGTGGACCATGATGTAAAGGGGACCATGGTCACAGAGCCCCTTTTACATCAGAGTCTACAGCGTTCACCTTTACATCATGGTCTGCCACATTTATCTTTACATCAGAGTTCCCCTTTACATCAGGATCCACAGAGCTCTCCTCTTCATCAGGGTACACTGTAAGGGGGAACCCTGCGGACTCTGATGGAAGGGAGAACTTCGTGGACTGTGATGTAAGGGGGAATTATGGAATCTGATGTAAAGGGGAACTCTGTAGACCCTGATCTAAAGAGGAACTCTGGCAGAAAGGGGAACTTTGCAGACCCTAACGTAAAAGGAATAACATGCATACAATATTGGCCATATTCTAGTTCTTGCCTTTTTTTTTGAAGAATTTTTTATGTTTTATGTGATCATTATGAATATTGCATTGTCTCAAAAATTCAGTGTTAAAATTAACACAGGCATGTCTCTTAAGAAAATCTTCTTCAATGACCTCCATGGACTTGACACAGAAGCTGCTTAGACAATGCACACAGACAAAACACAGATAAAAATCTGCTTAAAAGCTAACATTTACTTGTAGTTTTACACCACACAAGGCAGAGCACACTCTTAAATGATAAGTGGAGTATTGGTCAGACTCCAGAAAAACACCTATCCAAATTTAGCACCACATCTTAAGATAAGGCAATGAAATGTATAAGAAAAAAAAAATATAGAGATTTTCACAGTGCTTAGAATACAATTGCAAAAGAAAAAAATAACAACTTTTAAATATATTATTTATTGAAATCAAGGTTAAAATCGATTCACACAAAAGTGTAGAGGTTTTACATAGAAGGTGGTATTCGAGGTCAGAAATGGATTTAACAGGGAAATTCATTGCACATTATCACGAGATGTTTTGCTGATGCGCTTCCTCAGGGGATGTGCAAGCTATCATAAGAGACACTATACAGAAAAATAAAGATACATAAAGAAACAAACACACAAAATACACAAAAATAAATAAATTATTATAATTTGGATATGAAAGCACATCAACTAACCAACATCACACAAGCACAAAAGCAACGCTTACCCCCAACCAATACCAACTAGTGAGAACCACTGCCTGATGTAGCACACCTGCCACCAAGACCTTGGAATTCCGTGTGCCCAAGTGGTCATAGAGGGCAGAAAAAGCCAAGCTAAAACACAAGGGAAGTATAGTATAGTATAAATATATACTATAAAAACATGAATTCTGCTAGAAATAAAACTAGCAGAAAGGAGGGGGGATGCATTATGCATCTCATCAAAAGAATTTAAATAAGTGATAAATATGGATAAAGTCCTATGGAATATACATATATGTTATTTATATGGAAGGTACTCACTTAAAATATAAATTGTCAGAACATAGTTAGGAGGGCGACTCAAAATAAACTGCACTACAGAGCCAACAAACTATTTAGTCTAGGATGAAAATATTAAAAAGGGACCAAAAATTTATAAAAATTAGAAGGGAAATTGATTCTGATATATAAGTAGGATATATAGAGACAAGGAAAGCCATTATGGTCAAAAGAGGGCTAGATGTCTCATATGAATAAAGATTGCTTATGGTAAAAAACAAAAATCAAAAGTGCCATGCTCTAATGAATGACAATATTTGTAAGGAGAGAAAAGGAGCAATGTAGTCATTTTGAAGAAAAACTAAGGGCTTACCGATGATAGTGGCTGTGCAGTGAAAAGTCATACCCTCCAGGGCTGGCCGCGGGATGACAAAATTGGCCGGCTTTTAAGCTGCCCTCCATCGAGCCGGCATCTGACGTCACCGGCTCGATGCGGACATGAGAGCAGCAATGCACATGCCCTGAGGACCGAGGGACCCCTGGAGACTACATTGACCACAAAGCACCACGGCAGGGGGAGGGGCCAATGTCTGGATGGCGATTAGAGACATTGCGATCTGGAATATGGCCAGACACAGCCGGGGACGCCCAGCGGACAACCGTGGATGGTGTAATAGCTGCAAGATTGTATGTTGAAATGGGGAAACATACCCATCCAGGTCCTAAAAAAGAGGGGGGACAACGCACGGCACTGAAACGAGCACTTGAGTGGAAAATCACCACAAGTGCCCTGGGTGTCCATATGACCAATGGCACACAAATCCAGAGGGAGGAGGGGCAGATGGGAAAAGGACCCAAAGTGGTATAGTTAAATAAATAAAATAAAATGAAAATCAAAGAAAAATAGATATAAATAAAAATAAATACATTTTTTAAATAAGAAATAAAAATGAAATAAAATAAAATAAAATAAATTGAAATTAAAAATAAAAATAAACATAAATAAAGAAATAAAAAATAAAAAATATATATGGTATAAATAAAAAAAATATATAAGAGAAAGAGGGGCAAGGAAACCGGCAAGTTGTAAACAAAATCAGGACAAATATGGACCTCCTCATAGGGGCCTGTTAGGATGTTGGGAAAATTATGCGCTTCCATGAATTACAGGTATATCGATACACTGTAAATACATTAAATATACAAAATAGAAAATCATACATGTCAAAAAATCAAATAAGGCTGAGACGATGAAAAAACAAACAAAAATATAAGTAATATGTGTACCACAAATATAACAAAAATTTACAAATATATATAAAAAAGGGGAGGGGCAGCATGGAAGTTAGTAGAGAGAGAGAGAGAGGGCAAAAGGGGACATAATCAATTAAATGGACATACATTCATAGAAAGGGCTTAAAGCTCAGACTTTCATTAAACCCTGGAAAGGCCGTGGCCTTCAGATCAAAAATCCAGCAGGCCTCAAGTTGGATCAGTGCCCTATCAACACTGCCACCCCTTGAGTCCAGGGGAACATGTTCAAGTGCCAAATATTTGATAAAATTGGGATTAAACGCATGGTATAAACCGACATGTCTACTTATTGCAGTATCCATCTTTTTATTTCTAATAGGTTCTATATGGTTTCTGATCCTCTTAAAAAAAGGTCCCTTGGTCTTCCCAACATAAAAGCCACCGCACAGACACTGTTCCCAGTAAACGACCCCCAGTGTCTGGCAGATGACTCTAAACTTTAAAGAGTGCCATTTACCATTTGGAAGCTTGAATTTTGACTTCCGATCAACATATTGGCAAACATCACAATGTCCGCAAGGAAAAATACCAGTACTACCTTGTTTTTTAACTAGATTTGTGCTATCAAAATGGCTATGAACAAAATTATATTTTAAGGAGGGAACCTGTCTATATGTAATTTCAGGAAACTCTTTAATATATTTGCTTACAATTGGGTCGGCCGAAAGAAGGGGCCAGAATCTATTTAAAATTTCCCTAAATCCATTGTGTTGATTTGTGTACTGAGTTATAACTCTTACTGTATCTCACTTACTGAGACGTTTAGAGGGAAAAATCAAAGAACCTCTATCTTTTACCTTGACCCCATTTTAAGCCTTTTTAAGGCAAGCATGGCTGTAACCACGGGCTTTTAATCTACAGTAAAGACCTTTGGCAGCAGCTTGAAAATCTGAATCCCTACTACAGTTAAGTTTAAGTTGTAAATATTGACTATAGGGTATACTCTTCAGGAGTTAAGCAGGGTGGGAGCTTTTTGCGTGTAGAATAGTATTGCCCGCAGAGGGCTTTCTATACAGGGACGAATCTAATTTTCCATCTGCATTGATAGCGATAACCAAATCTAGAAAATTTATATATGTTTGACTGTATTGCATAGTGAATTTAAGATTGAAGTTGTTAACTGAAATCAAACTCAGAAATTGATTTAGTTCATGTTCAGTACCTGACCAAAAAATAAGGACATCGTCAATGTACCGATACCAAGAAATCTTGTCCAAAAAGTATACCAGATCGTCTCTTGAGAAGACATCCTTCTCCCACCCCCCCCCCAGGTACAGGTTGGCATACGATGGGACACATTTTGTCCCCATCGCAACCCCCTGCACCTGGATGAAGTGGGAGGAGTCAAATTGAAAAACGGGTTTTAAAATGTAGTCCAATAATTCAAGAACAAAGTTGCTGTATTTAGAAAAGGAGGGACCCCTTTCATTCATATGAGTCCGGACAACCTCAATACCCTTGTCATGGGGGATCATGTTGTACAGACTTTCTATGTCAATGGCTACCAACCAGGAGTTTGGAGGCAGTGAAATCCCCTCAATCGTTCTCAATAAATCCATAGTGTCCTTCAAGTAAGAAAATAATGATGTTACGTGAGGATAAAGGTAGCTATCTACCAGAGAGCTCGCATTTTCGGTGAAACTGGAACAACCAGAGATTATTGGGCGTCCAGGGGGTTCAGTTAGAGACTTATGTATTTTTGGTAAAGCATAAAAAGTGGGGATCTTTGGATCCTTGACATTTAAAAAGTTCCAGGTGTTTGGTCAATAATGCCTTGTTGGTAGGCTCTAAGGATAATTGTGCGATATTGAATGCCAAATATGTCAATTACTGTTTTGGAAATTGGTCGATACCAGTCCCGATTTCTCAAAATGTTTTTACACATAGTTGTATATTGGGATATATCCATGATAACCAGATTTCCGTCCTTGTTGGCTGGCTTAATTATTAAGTTAGAGTTCAACTGAAGGGACCTCACTGCCTCCTTTTGCTATAAATTTAAATTTGAAGACCCTGTTAGAGCAAAAGTAGAATTTTCAATAGCCTTACAAGTTTGTTGAATGAAAGCCCAAATATTGGGATTAATGTTGAGAAAAGGAAATAATCTCGATTTTGGCCTGAAGGATTGTAGAGGGGGAAGGACATGCCAGTGACAGACAGCCCTGGTGGAGATACCATTCATGGATCGTCGTCGGTGTCATGTCCCTCCTCCCAAAGCTCCATCAAATCCTCTAGTGCTTGATGTTCAGCAATATTTTCTTGAATATTGGGAAAAATTTAAGAAGAGTGAGATTCAATTACTGATTTATCAAAAATGACCCTAAAAAGGAGTCTACGAGCAAACAAGTGCAAGTCCTACTCTTAAATGATGCTCTACTATTACCACTGACTTTAGCCCTATTATCTCAGAAGGCAGGCCAACTTAAAATTCTATTGTAACAGAGAGCTATTTCACTCTCACGTGGGCAGGGCAGGACTTAGGGTGGTGGGGGGCCCTGGGCTTGAGTCACCTTCTGGCTCTACCTTCTATACGTTACCATATTTATCGGCATATAACACGCACCCCAAGTTTAGGAGGGAATTTTAAGGGAAAAAACTTTTAGGAGGGAGGTTAAAGGAAAAAAACTTTTAGGAGGGAAGTTTAAGGAAAAAACTTACATTTAAATGCCCATCAATGCAGCCTTATCAGTGTCCATCTTCAGCCTTGCCCATCCATCTACAGCCTTGACCAGTGTCATTGCAGCCTTGGCAGTGTCCTTTGCAGCCTTGTCAATGTGGCCTTGTCATTTGCAGCCTTGCCCCAGTGTCATTTGCAACCTTGTCATTTGCAGCCTTGTCATTGCAGTCTAGAAGTTTAAAAATGGTGCCACCGAGATACAGAGTCCTCTCGGGTCCTCTCGCCGGTGTAACGACATATTCGGCGACCCATCACAGTTTGCTACGGAAGTGACATTCCGTCGCCGCCATCTTGGTACACCCCACACTCGTCCACAGTAAGGATACACTTAGCCCTTGTACACATGGTCGGACATTCCGATGGACAATGTCCAATAGGACCATGTTGTCGGATAATCCGACTGTGTGTGGGCTCCATCGGACTGTTTCCGTCAAAATATCCGACGAACAAAGTTTTAGAGCTGGGCTATAACATTTTCTGACAACATGATTCGATCCCGTCAGTTCCGATCATGTGTAGCCTAGTCCGACGGACAAGGTGCCACGCATGCTCACAATAAAATTCTGAGACAGAAGCGCTCGCTCAGGTAAAACTACCACTCGTAATCGATATAGCACATTCGTCATGCTGCAATGTTAAAAATTCTTTCAGGCAGCGCATTCTCTTTTTCTTTACAATGCTACAAGAATGAAGTTGTTTTGCTGCTCATATTCACACACACTTCTCCCAAACTTATTTCTTTATTCTTTTTACTCATTTCATCAATACAATATTTTAATTCATCACATCTCCCCAATCTTTTTTTTTTTTTTTTTTTGTGGTTGGTTTTTCTCCTTTTTTGACAGTTTGCTCATCTTTGCATTTTTTTTATCTTTTTAATTTATTGTTTTCTTTTTTAATCTACAGGAGGTTGTTTGGTGTTGGTGCCCCTTGTTATTCATTTGACTTTGCATTTTTGAAATGTACCTGCCTACTCACAAATAAACTGTCCTTTTTGAAGTAAAACACATACGCAAGTATTTATTCAACCAAAAAATAACTTTATTTAGGCGTCAGTAACAAATAAAGAGGGAGGCAGCGCTGGAGAAACTGGGGAGATTAGTGAAGCCTTTGGCCCCCAGGGCACACATTAACTATTTAAATGCAAAAATTGGTGGCCTGAGGAGTACATGTCTGAGGGAGAGCAATCTGGTCCTGAAGTCCAAGAAACCTGGAACAGCAGCAGATGACATCTATGTTCCCAGGCTGTGGTCCTACAAGAGGCTGCATCTTCTGTCAGACCAGACTGAACCCAGGTTATCACACTCTGGTCTTCCTTCCATGCTTCCTTCCAGGCTGTGGCTGTGGTGCTGGAGGTGTGGCAGAAGGAGGAGGAGGAGGGGCATGGGCCAAATCACACAAGTGTGTTGCTTGTGTGATTTGGCCCAACAGCTCCTTGTTGAGGGTGTGGATAATTAGCTCCTCACACAAGATCTGTTGCCCCTCCTCCATTTGCTGGAGTTTGCTGAAGCCTCCCCGATCAGCTTCAGAGTCGACTCCTCCACATTCCCCCCCTTTCTGGCCCTTTTGCGTGGAAGGGGAGGGACCTGTGATTCAATCAGGCTCCTCTGCCCGCCCACCGCTTGGCTGCCGCTTACCCCTGCCTCCTCCTGGCTGCCACTTTCCACAGCCACCTCCTGGCTGCTGCATTCCACACCCTCCTCTTCCTGGCTGAGGTCTTCCTTGTGTATGAAAAAGGGACATAGTTTTAGTTTTTGGTTCATCAAACACACACACAATTTTCAGCTCAAGACTGTTGCAAATTGTTAACAAATAGAAAAGACTATCATTCTGAGCCCAGCATTTTTCATTCTTGGCCCAAATGTTTTTGCCACTACTGTCTATTGATATGTGAAACACTTTCTAAAATCAGGAATTAGAGAGCAAAAATCAAGTTAACATTATTAATTTTTACTCCCAAAATATGTAGAACAATACTATACCTGGCTCAAGCTGGGCTCCTCCAGTTCTTCCTGAGCGGAAGGCCCAGGTTGGGCGTCGGAAGACTCAGCAGGTGTGGAATGTAGCATAGAAGGATGCGTGGAAGGAAGGGTAGAGAGGGATTCCCTGACCTCAGCCTGGTCTGACAGAAAATGCATCCTGTCATAATACCACAGCCTGGGGACATAAACATCATCTGCTGCAGCTCCAGTTTGCATGGACTTCAGCACCTTCTTCCGCTCCCTCAGATATGTACTCCTGAGGCCACCAATTTTTGTTCTTAATAGTTGATGTCTGCCCTGGGGACCACCAGCTTCAGAAACTCAACCAGTTTCTCCATTGCTGCCTGCCTCTTTAATTTGTTACTGTAATGTGGATGCGTAGATTGCCACAGGCAGGGCAGCTCCCTGTACATATCGATGAACAGAGGGAGGAAACTGTGGTCATTAAACCCGTCCATAATCTCTGCAAGACACAAAACAAGAAAAACCCTAATGTCAGGCTAAACTCGACTTAATCTTGTCCCAATACAGGCCTCAATCTAGAAGCAGTATAGGCTAGTGATGTATCAAGTTAAAAATTGTACCTTCGTTTGCACAATCGGCGAGTCAGCTTCTCCCTCTTTTCACCGATCGTACGTACGACAAACGCGTGTTGCGTTTTATATACAGTGCGCATTCGTGAAACTCCACCCGCCCCGGACGTTCTTTCTAGACTATTCCCCACCCCTTCTCTTTCAGCGCAGTGGGGAGAGCACATGGCAGAGACACAGCAGGTGCGCACTAATTATAGTTCCACTAACGAGGAGGAGGGCGAGGAAAGCCCGGAGCCTGAAACGCCCCGATCCTGGAGGAGAAGATTTAATGCCTCAAATATGTATTTTGGAGAGATGTTGGAGATGGTGGACATATTGAAGAGGAACGACTATGATGGGAAGTATGGACCTTACCCAAACCCAAATATCAGAAAGGCCAAGATTATGACAAAAGTTGTGAAGAGTCAACAGAAGAATTTTGGGGTATGACGATCCAAGGATCAACTGAGAAAACGCTGGTCAGACCTGAAACTGAGGGAGCACGATCAGTACAGAAGGATCAAGTGAGTTCTTCAAAAAAGTAAGTAGTTGTCGTGTGTTCATATTATTATTATTGCTTGCATACTGCTCCATGTGCTTTGATTTAATGTTGTACAGTTTAAAATGGGCACTTTCATGTTCATGGGTTCATTCGTTCGTACTAAACATCGTTCGTTAGCCCACTCCAAAAACCTTGTTTTGCCAAATTGCACTTCCCTACATTTGTTCACACTACAGGTAAGTATACCAGTTTTCGAAAGTGTCAAAAATAATGTTTTCACCTTTGAACTCTGCCAAAAAACACAATTGTTTGACACTTGCAAGCAATGATACATATTCCTATTTCTGCCCTCTGTATGCTAAGTATTCCTTTTTTACATTCTCATAGGGGAGAGAAGACTCGGGACGTCTTATTACAGCAGGGACCCCACACCTCTCAAAGAAGGGGAAATACCAACACCAGAAGAAGAGGAGGAGGAGGAAGAAGAGATTATTGAAGTTGGCCAAATTGTCACCACAACAGGTAAGTGTTGGAGACCACAGCTTCCGGTAAGCTAATCAATGTATATCTGCATATTTATAATACACGGTGTGTTTTTTTGTTTTTTTTAGGTGATGTGGAAGAAGAATCACATTTTACCAGTGAAAGTGCCCAGATCCTCATTGGGGAGATAATGGGGTGCAATCACGATTTAGAGAATATACAGAAAAACATCAATGATGTTAAACAGAAAATGAAGAACATCATTGATGTTTTGGGGAGAGTCTGAAACACCCCAAACTAGCTAGCATTGTTTTTTCTTTTTCCGAAAAACTTTTATATTTTTCAAAAAGCCAAATTTGGAAGATGCATGGGATCAGGAGGAAACTGGCCACATTTGGATTCTCAATGTGTGTGCATCTTCCAAATTTGGCTTTTCCAGGGGTGACACCCCATCTGATGAAGGCAATATCAGCACAGTTTGTACATCACTTTTCAAAGTTGAACTTTGTAAGTTCACGTGTACTGTATGTTATGCTTTGATACATGCCTGTTTACACAAAAACGCCAAGTTATAAAAATGTTACCCAAAATCATGTTTTCTATACACCAATATGTTGGTTTGTTGTAAAACCCTTTTCTAAACGCACATGTGAATGTGCTTTGAGTAAAAAGTGAAATTATTAACAATGTGTGGCTTCCTTTTTCAATGCGCAAAAGCAGTATTTGTAGTAAAGTTGTTGGTTTCTGTGGCAATGAGTGTTATTTACTAAAGGCAAATCCATTTTGCACTCCAAGTGCAGTTTTCAGGTACACTTTTTGCAGTGCACTTGTAGTGCACTTGTAGTGCATAGTGGATGTGCCTTTAGTAAATAACACCCACAGTGATGTTTACATTTCCCCAATCACGACATTTTCATGACCCCACATATTTCTGCCATGGTGCTGAAAATTAGCAATATTTTTGTCAGCAATGCACTACATACATTATCAACAAAAACAAGGTGTGTGTGTAGCAGACCCACAACATAATAAGATTATCTGATGAAGAGACTGTCACCTCATCTTGCTCAGAACTTGGGTTTGCACTGTTGTTAAAAAAGGCCCAAAAAAAACTGCAAAAATACCTATGAGACACCTAAAACAAAGCCAAGCAGTAAATGAAAACAAAGATTATTTGAGTTTCAAAGAAAAATGTATTAAAATAATGCCTCAAAGACATTGTCTGGCATATCAATGGCCCCCCTACCCACAAAGTACTCCATGTATCGGTTTCTGACCTCGCGGGCGCTTTGGGGGGCAAGCCAGGACGAGCAGCTTCAAGGGCCGTGAGGTTGTCATTTTCCGGAAAGTCTGCATCTGTGCCAACTGAGACCACATAGTTTGAGGAATGTTTTTAAAAAAAATTGCGCAGAACGCTGCAGGCAAGCACAATGTGATTTTGTTTATATTCCGCCATGTGTATTGGCGTCAAAAATAGGCGGAAACGGCTGGCCAGTATTCCGAAAGTGTTCTCCATGACTCTTCTGGCTCTTTAGCCGGAAATTAAAGATCCTCTGATCCGGGGTGAGGGTCCTCATCGGGAAAGGCCACATCAGATGGTTTGCCAGAGCAAACGCCTCATCCGCAACGAAAATGAACGGGAGTCCTTCCAGATTCTCCTTTGGAGGTGGCAAGCCCAGACTGCCACTCTGGAGATGCCAACAGAATTCTGTCTGTGCGAACACTCCACCATCCGACATCTGGCCATTTTGCCCCACGTCCACATAAAGGAAGTCATAGGTCGCTGACACCAACGACAACATCATGATACTATTAAACCCCTTGTAATTATAATAGTACGACCCCAAGTTGGGGGGTGGGACGATGCGGACGTGTTTCCCATCAATTGCACCTCCACAATTGGGAAAGCCCCAACGGCTGGCAAAGTGGGAGGCCACAGTCTGCCATTCCTGTGGCGTTGAAGGAAACTGTGGAGTGAAACAAGAATAAAAAATAGTAATTTTGCACATCAACATTGCAAGCAGATTAGACACAAACATTTTTGGACAATATCAGTATAAAATTAGTATTTAAAGCCTAAAGTATAAGGTCCCCTTATCAGGTTCATCACCCCCCATCACCCCCCATCCCCCCCATCTGATGGGCTATTGCAAAAAATGAGGGGAGGGAGGTTTTGGACAGGTAACCCTCTCCACTTCATTGAGAGCTGAATGCATAAATAATGTGTGATACTTTGGCCAGCCCCTCCTTACTTACACTATTGGCAGCCCACCGGACAGGTAAGAAGTGTCATAATACAAAAAAAAGGAACAAATGGAAGCACATTTTGACATTCTGCTATTACCTATCAAGATAATAATAGGAGAAAAAATACTTTAAACTGTAGCATTTGAAAATATTGAGGCAGGCCCTTGCACTACATGCTTTGGTGAATTTGTCCATAAATCTGACCAGAAAAAAGGTAGGTATAGTGTGTATTGGGTTTGGCAAAGTCAGCAGATAGAGGATTGCTATCAGCTGACCTAGAAGTTGGGGGGAGGGGGGTTCCTAATGAGTTTGGCCCAACCCAAAAAAAAAATCTGGCACTCTGCATGAATTTAAGCACACACATAACATTTGTACACATTTTAGGGGGTGTTTAGGGGAAAGCAATACTATGGAGCTGACAAAATACATTGCTAAGTGATTAGACTATAGGTTTATGGGCCCAAAGGAGCATGCTGGGGAAGATAGTGAAGGCAAATATGCATGAAGGACAAAAAAGGAACTTGAAAAGCTTCCAGCATGCATGAGGACAAAGGGGCACAGCATATCAATTAGAGCATATTCCAATCATGGTAATAAGGAAAGAAATACAATACATTGGCAATCATTAAATACATAGAATGTGATGTTAAAGGAGAAAGCCTGGGGGGGAGATGCCTGTGGAGAACTTCAGGTCCTGAAGGCTTCTCCCTGTCGCTAAGTAGCGCAACGTGGCAATGAGCCTCTGCTCCGGAGTGATGGCTTGCCGCATGCAGGTATCCGGCCTGCTGATATAAGGGGACAGCAAAGCCAGCAGACGGTGAAAAACGGGGTCCGTCATCCGGAGATAATTTCTGAAATCATCAGGATTATTCTCCCAGATCTCACGAAGTAAAGGCATGTGCGAGAACTGGTCACGCTAGCGCAACCAATTCTTGGTCTACAAACTCCTCCTCGCCCTGTTCATGGTGTCAAAGCTAAAAGCCCAACACCAAGCCCCCTACACAGCACAAACTCTACGACGAGTACGTACACGAAACATGGCTTGAAAACTGTCGGCTGGTCAGAACGGACAACAGAAAGCACCGATAAACAGCAATGCCTGAAAGAACGACCTGAAAACCAGAAACGAGTAGACAATAAGCAATGAAAATCAAAGCTTACTATACCAAGATATAGTCCACAATGAGCAACAAATGCTTACTGACTACACGCACTGGTAAGCAGATATGCACCCACAAGCACAAACTGAAGAGCAGTAACGAACTGAAGCACAAATCTGAAAACCGCGAATCGTCTCTCACCAAACTTCTACTAACAAGCCATAAACACGAGATCAGCAGAAGGAGCCCAAAGGGTGCCGGACGTGGTGCTGAACTTCCCTTTTCTAGTGCCGTCGTACGCGGCTTACGTCACCGCGTTCTTGGCAACCAGAAATTCCGACAACTGGGTCCGACCGTGTGTATGCAACACCACTTCCGGACCACTTCCGGACTAAATCCGTCGGAATTTAGCCAACAGATTTGGTTGCCGGAATGTCCAACCTTGTGTACGGGGGCTAACAGAGTTTTAATAGGCTAGCTAATTATAGGAATAGACAAGTTAATACACATATGCTTTGAAAAAGCGCATGTGCGCGAAACATGTAAGCGGCAAGTCGGCATGGCAACCCCCCTCACTACGGAGTCCTCCGCATAACAACCAGCCGCTCTGGCAAGTGGCATCACACGTCTGGCCCGTGCATTGCGTTCCAAGACTCTCCCCACGCCAGGCGAACGCCACCTTGTGTCCTACACTGGACTTCACTACCCAGCGTACACCACATCTCTCCTTCAGAGCTCTAACCACCATATGGGCACGCATCCAGGAGCAGGACACCCCCCTACAGGCTAAGAGCGTCCCAGTCTTCTTGTCCATCTACTAACAGTGAGTGATTTCAGGAACACAGTTCCTATCACCTGCACCTTGCAAGTATTTTCCCACCAAGCACCATCATTTCCCTTCTCTGGGTGAGGATTTCACGTAACCATTAATCCCCCGTGCTCCAGCTGGTTGGCGGTAGTGCAGTCGTGTTGCCTTATAATCACAAACACAGACTTTAGGGGAGGTTTATCAAAAAATACTGCTATTTTACACTGTGACTCTATGTTATGATTGATGGATTTTTTGCTTTTAAGATCCCAGGAGGATCGGATGTCTTTGTCATTGTTTTTTTTTTAAACCTTTATTTAATAAATGATTTTTATGTTTTATCATATCACATCATAAGTTTCTTTGGTGCACTGTATTCTGCTGGTTGTTTTCGTATCTTATCCCACTAAGTCAAAAGTGGTCAAACAGCGGCACATTGACACGGACTATAGGACATCAATTTAAACAGCTAGTAGTTTGTCACATGGGCAACTACCTTCAACAAAAGGAATGTTCATTTGTGCGCCAATTACTTTTTTGGTTTACCTCTCTGATGGTGGCCTTCTCCGGACTCACCCAGACCGAGCAGACAAAAACCCACTGGAGTTGGACTTCTCCATTTCTCACAAAGCATCTTCCAGGTTCTGCCTACACCTCACTCTCTTTCCTTCTGTTCTTTTGAAGTGCACTCGTCTTTTTTCTCTAGTTTGCCTGAGGATTGCAGTGATTTACCGGCCTCCCGGCCCAGTGTCACACTTTCCCGATGACTTCTCCACATGGCTACCCTACTTTCTCTCCTCTGAAGAACCCACCTTCATCCTTGGTGACTTTAACATTCCCATCAATGTTCACACCTTAGCCACTTCTCAACTACTCAACTTAACCTCCTCTTTTAACCTAACACAATGGATGCAAACAACCACTCAGTGCAATGGCAACACAAACTTACCAATGTTACCAATATTTCTTCAAGGAGTTGTACCGGGGTGATGTCTGCAGCTGCATTCCTTCTTTTGTCCCATATATATATATATATATATATATATATATATATATATATATATACGCTTCTTATTTACACTTACATCTGTACAGCCCCAACATCGAGTCATTGGCTCCATTGGGGGTAACCCTTTCAGGATTTGTTGGAGTTGGCCTTAGGCTACATTGGGTTTGATGTTAGAGCATATCAGACCCTGGCCCATGTGATGTATGTTCCTTGGTCTTTGCGACATGTGCCTATGATCTTTAATTTGGGTTAGTGCAACTAATTGGTTCTGTTCACATGTATGCACTGAAATTTTGTATATGTGTATATTGATATGTACATTTACTTTGCAGAAGACTATTCATATTGTTAATTCAGGACACCTCTGAAAAAGAAACCCCGAAACACATTAGTAGCCTGTATTTTGTCTTTTCATCCTATCATGTACGGCATGTCTGCATTCATATTTTTAATCATTGTTCATGATTCATGGTTTTCTATATATTTTTATTAATAAAATCATTTTTTATGCAACCTTTTGGTTCTCTACCTCAGTGCCACTAGAGTTCCACCCTTGAGAGTTTTTCTCATTTACACTGCACACATGCCAGGGTGCTGGATGTAATCCTGGACTCTGACCTCTCCTTCAGCCCTCGCATCCAATGACTGGCTAAGACTTGCTGCCTTAACTTCTGGAACACTTTCAGAATTTGTTCCTTTCTGATTAACAACACCAGAAAACACCTTTTTCACTCCTTGGTTATTTCCCGCCTTGACTACTGCAACTCCCTCCTCACTGACCTACCTTTAAACAGACTATTTCACCTTCAGTCTATTATAAATGCTGCTGCTAGACTAATACAGCTTACTAACCGATCCGTGACTGCTGCTTCTCTCTTCCAATCCCTTCACTGGCTTCCCCTACCCCATCGTATAAAATTCAAAATACTAACCACAACATACAAGGCCATCCACAACATCACCCCCAGCTACATCACCAAAATCATCTGCTGATATTGGCCAAATTGTCCTCTCCGGTTCTCTCAGGACCTCCTGCTCTCTAGCTCCCTTGTTACCCCCCCTAATGCTCACCTCCAGGACTTCTGCAAAGCCTCTTCCCTCCCCTGGAACTCCCTGCCCCATTATGTCTGGTCAGCTCCTTCCCTGTCCACCTTTAGGTGATCCTTGAAAACTCACTTATTCAGGGAAGCCTACCCCACCTCCACCTAAGAACTGTACCCAAGTCACCTCCATCAGATCACCCCCTGCAATTATTACCTTTTGTACCACCTCCCACTCCCTCCCCTCCCTTCTGTACGTTTCATGAGCAAGGCCATCCTATTACTTCTGTAGTGAACTGTATCATAATCATACTGTCCTCTTCATATTGTAAAGTGTAAACTGTTGGTGCTAGATAAACTAGATAAACCTTGTATTATAATAATAATAATATGACTCTTCCTACTGAGCTCAGCCCCTTTCACTTGTTTTGTTACATCTGATGTGAAGCTCTGCGCTGCCATCTATACACAGGAAAGAAGTTAACAAACTGCTGTTCCTGTGCAAAGGAAGAAGTAAAGATAATTCATACATGTCACAAACGGAAATATTTATAAAGTAGTGACTAGACATGTGCGGTTCGCTTCGTACGAATCGAATACGAATTCGTACGAAATTTCATTGACGAATTTCGGGTCCAAATTCCATTACGATGGAAATGTGACTGGTGTTTTGTTGACCAATGAGAGGTTTTCTTCTGCTGCCGAGTGAGGGTTGGGAAAATTACCTTTTTTAATATGGGAGTGGGGGACTGATACTGGTAGTCGATGGGAGATTCAGAATTGGACAAAATAAGAATGTTCATTAATATTATTTTATTATTTTCATAATAATTATGATTTTTCTTTATGATGAAGTTAAAAACGCAGGAAGTCAGAACAGCACAGGGATGGTGGGAGCCCCCCATAATGAGCACAGCAGGGGTACAGTCCCAGGAGGAATTCAGCAGAGCACAAGGATGGTGGGAGCTCTTCATAATGAGCACAGCCCAGGGACGGTGGGAGCCCCTCATAATGAGTACAGCACAGAGATGGTGGAAGCCCCTCATAATGAGCACAGCAGGGGTACAGCCTCAGGAGGAAGTCAGGACAGGACAGTGATGGTGGAAGCCCCTCATAATGAGCATAATGATTCGATGACTGCCATATTGAGAAAGGTTTTTTTTGCTTTTTAAATTCATCATAACGAACGTTTGTAATTGTTACGAAAAGTTAAAGAACGAAAATTCGTATTTCGTACCAATCCAAATGGTGGTTTCGGACATGAATTATGAATTAACGGCTAATACAAAATGGAACGGAACAAAACAAAACTAATTGACAGCGCACATGTCTAATTTTCACCAATCATTTACTATTAGTAAATCACTTGCTGTCATTTGAAATAAAGGTCTCTGGAAGACTCAACGGCAGTGAATGTCAGATTCACTAACCTCTAAATATACCCCAAAATTTTATTTATGTCACTTTTTGTGTTGTTTAGAAACAACATCCTTCTTGGAATTCTTCTTTTGCTTGCTTTTACTCAAACCTGCATCACTTCCCCATCGTTCTTGCCGCCAACTGGTTCTATTAGAAGACGAGCCTGGTACATTATCACAGCTCAGTAGCTCCATTTCAAAGACCCCTCACTATGCATTTGTAATTATTTACGGTTTACACCTTCAAACAAATTTCTAATTAATCTTCAAAATGCCACGGCTGATATCCGTTGGAGGTGGGGGGCACAAAACCCGCCAAATTAGGAGGAATGACGCTCTTCTAAATAGTCGGGATTGTAAGGCAGCCTTTATGAAATTAACAAACAGCGTGAGACAATCACGGTTTTCAGCCACTGATTTTACATTTTCAAAGGAGAAAAATAATATATGATTTATCACATCTGCTCCATCTCAGCTCACATAAAAGAAGGCTTCCTACCCTTGAACAGTCATTTTGACAAATCTTGGCATTTTTCCAATACTGACACATCTATGAAAAATAAAATTTAAGTCATACTGCAGACAAATCTTTTTTCTGTTATCTTTGTATAGAGTGGGTAATAATTAGTACCCAGATAAGGGTTTTATTGCTGTTGGTATCCCCAGTGTGTCTTTAATTAAACAAAAAAGTGCAGCGCATATATAAACAAATTCATAAAATGGTGATAATCATCTGTGCAACATTTTCAGCCATAGAGCATCAATAAAGAAATGTCCAGAACACACAGTGACATATAAATTAGTGCACCTCCAAATTGTATGTAAAAAGAAAATGAAAAAGTCCCAAATATTAACTTTTTGTGTGCTTAGAAAGGAAGACAAGAACAACAAGGGTGACGCCCAAAGAAAGATCCCGACAAGAAGATAACCGGAATGCCAGTGACCCCCTTATTCAGGGTGGTCAAAACTCACTCTGTTAAACAGGGAAAGATCTCATGTTAGAAATGATCCGGGCAGCAATGAAAATATATCCAGCAATCAGATGAACTCCAGCTCACTCTCAGCTGAATATAGCATATGCAAAGTGAGGGCTCAACATAGTGTGATATCGTAAAAGCACCTGGATTTATCATAAAGTATTAGCCCTTGTACACACGGTCGGAGATTCCGACGACTAAATCCGTCTGAGTTATTCCGACGGATTAATTCCGGACCCGCTCCGGAAGTGATGTTGCATACACACGGTCGGACCAAGTTGTCGGAATTTCCGGTTGCCAAGAACGTGGTGACGTAAGCCGTGTACGGCGGGACTAGAAAAGGGAAGTTCAGCACCACGTCCGGCACACTTTGAGCTCCTTCTGTTGATCTCGTGTCTATCGCGTGTTAGTAGAAGTTTGGTGAGAGACGATTTGTGCTTTTCAGATTTGTGATTCAGATCGCTACTGCTCTTCGGTTTGTGCTTGTCTTTGCGTATCTGATAATCAGTGCGTGCAGTCAGTAAGTATTTGTTTCTCATTGTGGACTATATTTTGATATAGTACGCTTTGATTTGCATTTCTTATTGTCTGCTTGCTTCTGCTATTCAGTTCGTTCTTTCAGGCATTGCTGTTTATCGGTGCTTTCTGTTGTCCGTTCTGAGGACCTAACCGTTTTGAAACCATGTTTCGTCTACATACTCGTCGTAGAGTTTGTGCTGTGCAGGGGCTTCATGTTGGGGTTCTTACTTTGACACAAGCCCGGTCCATGAACAGGGAGGGGAGGCGTTTGTGGACCAAGAATTGGTTGCACCAGCGTGACCAGTTCTCGCACATGCCTTTGCTCCGTGAGATCCGGGAGAATAATCCTGATGATTTCAGGAATTATCCTGATGACGGACCCCGTTTTTCACCGTCTGCTGGCTTTGCTGTCCCCTTATATCACCAGGCAGGATACCTGCATGCGGCAAGCCATCACTCCGGAGCAGAGGCTCATCGCCACGTTGCACTACTTGGCGACTGGGAGAAGCCTTCAGGACCTCCAGTTCTCTACAGGCATCTCCCCCCAGGCTCTGGGGATCATTATTCCAGAGACCTGTTCTGCCATCATTCAGGTCCTGCAGAAGGTAAGTTTTATCCTTTAACATCATATTCTATGTATTTCATGATTGCTAATGTCTTGCATTTCTTTCCTCATTCCCTAATTACCATCATTGCAATATGCTCTAATTCATATGCTCTGTCCCTTTGTCCTTAGGCATATTTGCCTCACAAACTTCCCCACCATGCTCTTCTTGGCCCATAAAACTATAGTCTAGTCAATTACCAATGTCTTTTGTCAGCTCCATAGTATTGCTTTCCCCTAAACACCCCCTAAAATCTGTTATGTGTGTGCTTCAAATCATGCAGAGTGACTTTTTACAAATTTTTTGGTTGTGCCAAACTCATTAGGAACCCCCCTCCCCCCAACTGCTAGCTCAGCTGATAGCAATCCTCTGATGACTTTACCAAACCCAATACACACTATACCTACCTTTTTGATGCTCACATTTATGAATGAATTCACCTAAGCATGTAGTGCAAGGGCCTGCCTCAATACTTTCAAATGCAATTTTCTTTTGTTTTTTCATCTATTAATTATCTTGATATGTAATAGCAGAATGTCAAAATGTGCTTCCTTTTTTGTTTCTTTTTGGTATTATGACACTTCTTACCTGTCCGGTGGGCTGCCAATAGTGTAACTAAGGAGGGGCTTCCCAAAGTATCACACATTATTTTGGCATTCAGTTCTCAATCAAGTGGAGAGGGTTACCTGTCCAAAACATCCCCCCTCATTTTTTAGCAAGGGCCCATCAGATGGATGGGATGGGGGGGGGGGGAATGACTCTGATAAATGTTAGACTAATTAAGACCAAAAATGTTGGTGTCTAATCTGCTTGCAATGTTGATTTGTCAAATTACTAATTTTTGGTCTTCTTTCACTCCACAGTGTCCTTCAACGCCACAGGAATGGCAGACTGTGGCCTCCCACTTTGCCAGTCATTGGGACTTTCCCAATTGTGGAGGAGCAATAGATGGGAAGCACGTCCGCATCGTCCCACCACCCAAATCTGGCGTCTCCAGAGTGGCAGTCTGGGCTTACCACCCACAGAGGAGAATCAGGAAGGACTCCCGTTCGTCTTCGTCGTTGGTGAGGTGTTTGCCCTGGCGAAACCATCTGATGCGGCCTTTCCCGATGAGGACCCTCACCCCAGACCAGAGGATTTTTTATTTCTGCCTGTCCAGAGCCCGAAGAGTGGTGGAGAACACTTTTGGTATACTGGCCAGCCGGTTCCGCCTTTTTCTAACGCCTATTCACATGGCGGGAAATACAAACTCAATCATATAGTGCTGGCGTGCTATGTTCTGCACAATTTTCTTAAAAAAGTTTCTGCGATCTATGCGGTCTCAGTTGGCCAACAAGAAGCAGACTTGCTTAAAAATGATGATAACCTCACGGGCCTTGAACCTGCTCATCCTGGCTTGCCCCCCCAAAGCGCCCGTGAGGTTAGAACCCAATACATGGACTACTTTGTGGGTAGGGGGGCCATTGATATGCCAGACAATGTCTGAGAGGCATTTTCACAATAAATTTTTCTTTGAAACTTCTTCATTTACTGCTTGGCTTGCTTTTTGGTGTCTCCTAGGTATATTTAGTTTTTTTTTTGTTGTGCCTTTTTTTCCAACAGTGCAAACCCAACTTCAGAGCGAGATGAGGGGACAGTCTCTTCTTCAGATAATCTTATTATGTTGTGGGTCTGCTACACACACACCTGGTTTTTGGTAACTAATGTATGTAGTGCATTTCTGACCAAAATTGTGCTCTTTTTCAGCACCATGCCAGGAAAATTGCATTATTGTCCAATTTTACACATCACTGTGGGTGTTTTTTACTAAAGGCACATCCACTATGCACTACAAGTGCACTGCAAAAGTACACCTGAAACTGTACTTGGAGCGCAAAGTGGAGTTCCCTTTAGTAAATAACACCCATTCTCACCGCAAAATAAAATTGTACTCAAAATACATTTTTCGCGCAATGAAAAAGGAAGCCACACATTGTTGATAATTTAACTTTTTAATCCAAGCACATTCCCATGTGCGTTTAGAAAAGGTTTTTACAACAAAACAAAAAATTGTGTGTATCAAAAACAGACTTTCAGCTAATTTTTGTTTACTTGGTGTTTTTGTGTAAACAGGCATGTATCAAAGCGTAACATACAGAACACAGGAACTTACAAAGTTCAACTTTGAAAAGTGAAGACAATATCAGAGTATGTACAAACTGGCCTGATATTGCCTTCATCACATGAGGTGTCACCCCTGGAAAATCCAAATTTGGAAGATGCACACAGTGTGTCAACATGTGCTATATCCCATCATGTGGGATCAATGTACATGTTTTGGGGTTGCAACCCCTTCATCTCAGCCACTTTACACAAAACGCGTACATTGATCCCCCATGATGGGAAATAGCGCATGTTTACACACTCTGTGCATCTTCCAAATTTGGATTTTCTAAAAATACAAAAGTTGTGTTTTAAAATAGCAAAACTAAAACCCTAGCTAGTTTTTGGTGTTTCACACTCTCCCTAAAACATCAATGATGTTCTTCATTTTATTTTTAACATCATTAATGTTTTGCTGTATATTTTTCAAATCCCGATTGCACCCCATTATCTCCCCAATCAGGATCTGGGCACTTGGTAAAACGGGAATCTTCTTCCACATCATCTACAAAACAAAGCAAAAAAACACACCATGTAATAAAAATATGGAGAGATACATTGATGAGCTTACCGGAAGCTGTGTTCTCCGACACTCACCTGTTGTGGTGACAATTTGCCCAACTTCAACAATCGCTCCTTCCTCCTCCTCCTCCTGCTCCTCTGCTTCTGTTTTTCGAATTTGCCCTTCTTTGGGAGGGGTGTGGTCCCTGGTGTCCTCATACTTGCCGAGTCTTCTCTCCCCTACGAGAATGTAAAAAAAAAAAAATTAGCACACAGAGGGCAGAATTAGGAAATGAAACATTGTTTGGAAGTGCTGTACAATTGTTTATTTTGGCGGAGCTCCAAGGTCAGAACATTATTGGGGACACTGTGTTCAGCTGGAATACTTACCTGCAGAACGATGATTCCTACGAACGAATGAAACCATGAACTTGAAAGTGGCCATTTTAAACTGCACAACATGAAATCAAAGCACATGGAGCAGTATGCAAGCAAGAATAATCATATGAACACACGACAACTACTTACTTTTTTCAAGAACACGCTTGATCCTTATGTACTGCTCGTGCTCCCTCAGTTTCAGGTCTGACCAGAGTTTTCTCAGTTGATCCATGGATCGGCGTACCTCAAAATTCTTATAAAGACTCTTCACAACTTTAGTCATGATCTTGGCCTTTCTGATATTTGAGTTTGGGTAAGGTCCATACTTCCCATCATAGTCGGTTGTGTTCAATATGTCCACCATCTCCAACATCTCTCCAAAAGACATATTTGAGGCCCTAAATCTTCTCTTCCTGTATTGGGACGTTTCAGGCTCCGGGCTTTCCTCACCCTCCTCCTTGTTAGTGGAACTATTATTAGTGCGCACCTGCGTTCTCTCCGCCATGTGCTCTCCCCACTGCGCCGAAAGCGAAGGGGCGGGGAATAGTCTAGAAAGAACGTCAGGGGCGGGCGGAGTTTCACGCATGCGCACTGTATATAAAACGCAACACGCGTGTGTCGTCCGTACGATCGGTGATCAGAGGGAGAAGCTGACACGACGAATGTGCAAACGAAGGTAAAATTTTGAATTTGGTACATCACTAGGCTATAATGCTTCAAGATTGAGGCCTGCATTAGTGGAGTTTAGCCTGACATTAGGGTTTGTCTTGTGTTGTGTCTTGCAGACATTATGAACGGCTTCAATGATCATAGCTTCCTCCCTCTGTTCATCGATAAATACAGAGACATGCCCTGCCTGTGGCAACCAACACACCCACAATATAGTAATAGACAAAAGAGGCAGGCAGCAATGTTAAAAATGGTTGAGTTTGTGAAGCCGGTGGTCCCCAGGGCAGACGTCACCTAATTAAAAAAGAAAATTGGTGGCCTCAGGAGTACATATCTGAGGGAGAGGACCAAGGTGCGGAAGTCCATGCAATCTGGAGCTGCAGCAGATGACGTTTATGTCCCCACCCTGTGGTATTATGACAGGATGCATTTTCTGTCAGACCAGGCTGAGGTGAGGGAATCCCTCTCTACCCTTCCTTCCACGCATCCTTCTATGCTACATTCCACACCTGCTGAGTCTTCCGACGCCCAACCTGGGCCTTCCGCTCAGGAAGAACTGGAGGAGCCCAGCTTGAGCCAGGTATAGTATTGTTCTACATATTTTGGGAGTAAAAATTAATAATGTTAACTTGATTTTTGCGCACTAATTGCTGAGTTTAGAAAGTGTTTCACATATCAATAGACAGTAGTGGCCAAAACCTTTGGGACAAGAAAGAAAAATTATGGGCACAGAATGATAGTCTTTTCTATTGGTTAACAATTTGCAACAGTGTTGATGTGAAAATTGTGTGTGTTTGATGAACCAAAAACTAAAACTATGTCCCTTTTTCATACACAGGAAGACATCAGCCAGGAACAGGAGGGTGTGGAATGCAGCAGCCAGGAGGTGGCTGTGGAAAGTGGCAGCCAGGAGGAGGCGGGGGTAAGCGGCAGCCAGGCAGTGGGCGGGCAAAGGAGCCTCACTGAATGTCAGGTCCCTCCCCTCCGCTTTCCACGCAAAAGGGCGAGAAAGTGGGGGAATGTTGAGGAGTCGGCCCTGAGGCTGATTGGTGAGGCTTCTGCGGTCCTCCAAGCAAAACTTACCTACCAAGAGGCCTTTGCCACCTTGGTTGCATGCAAGCTTGATAAAATGGAGCAGGGGCAACAGCTGTTGTGTGAGGAGGTTATTATACACACCCTCAACAAGGATCTGTTGGGCCAAATGACACAAGAAACACACTTGTGTGATTTGGCCCATGCCCCTGCTCCTCCTCCTCCTCCTCCTTCTGCCACACCTCCAGCACCACAGCCACAGCCTGGAAGGAAGCGTGGAAGGAAGACCAGAGAATGATGAACTGGGTTCAGTCTGGTCTGACAGAAGATGCAGCCTGTTGTAGTACCACAGCCTGGGAACATAGATGTCATCTGCTGCTGTTCTGGGTTTCATGGACTTCAGGACCAGACTTCTCTCCCTCAGACATGTATTCCTCAGGCCACCAATTTTTGCATTGAAATAGTTGATGTGTGCCCTGGGGGCCAAAGGCTTCGCTAATCTCCCCAGTTTCGACATCGCTGCCTCCCTCTTTATCTGTTACTGACACCGAAATAAAGGTATTTTTGTTTGAAGAAATACTTGCGTATGTGTTTTACTTCCAAAAGGCTAGTTTTTTTGTGAGCAGGCAGGTACATTTAAAAAAAAAAAGTGACATGAATAACAAGGGTTACCAACAATAAACAACCCTCCTGTAGATTAAAAAAGAAAAACAAAATATAAAAAATATAATAATATTGTTGTGGTAAGTTTACACACAAAAAACACCCTATAAAATGGAGAAATGAGCAAACTGTCAAAAACAAAATCTAAAATTGTGTAGATGTGATGAAATCCTAAATTGTATTGCCGAAATGGTTAAAAAAGAGTCATGAAATACGTTCGGGAGAAGTGTGTGTGACTATGAGCATCAAAAGAAGTTCCTTCTTGCAGCATTGTAAAGAACAAGAGAATGCGCTTCATGAAAGAATTTTTAACATTGCAGCGTGACGAATGTGCTATATCGATTACGAGCAGTAGTTTTACCTGAACGAGCACTTCCGTGTCGGAATTTGAATGTGAGCATGCGTGGCACCTTGTCCGTTGGAGTAGGCTACACATGATTGGAGTATGTCCGATCGGAGCAGTTTGTCGGAAAATATTTCCGGCAAGTTGGAAAATTTGGTCCGACGGATATTCTGACGGAAACAGTCCGATGCATACCACACACAGTCGTAATATCCGACAAAACGCTCTGATCGGACACATTCCGACAGAATCTCTGACTGTGTGTACAAGGGCTTAGACTTACATGGTAAAATCTGGTAAACAAATACAAAGACAAATACAGGTTCTTCCTCCAGTGACCAAAATAGCCAACGATCGGTTGTGCATGCTCAGTAGCATGTGTATGTGGCTCCGCCCTGCATGTTTCATCAAATGTGACATCATCAGGAGCATGTACACACACCTCAGCCACGTTGATATATAAAGAGCCTGAATGAAGAGGCTATGATTAGTCAATCAGAAGCATAAACAAGCTGTAGAGTAATTAACCCAGTGGCCCAGTGAATAGACACCTGTTTTAATTACTAGGGCAGATTTAACCCACCCTTTTTTTGTGTGCCCCTCATGTCATGTCATGTGACAACCATCACTGGAGAGTGAGTTTCTACAATGGGGACCAAAATTGTCAGAAGTTCTAATTTCTCTGTCACAGACAACAAAAATATCCAGTGCTTCTGAAAGTGATCTGCTCCCCTATGCCAGTGCTTTGGCCAGAGGGAGTGATGTCACTAACACCGCTGATATCAGCACCAACTGTAATGGAAGAAAGAGAACTAGGGAGTGCAGGAAATGTAAGTTTAAGGAGGTTAAGGGTGTCCATTTAGCAGACATGCATGGCGGCCAGGGGATGGTAAAGCTGCCAAGTTGCTGGTATCACCTGTCAAACTTGCCCATTCAAGTCAATATGGCTGCGCTGTAACTGCGAGCCAAATGCTTGTCTCTCAATATCCAATTAAAAAAAGAAAAAATAATTGCTTCATAAATTTAGGCCAATATGTATTCTGTTAATTTTTTTGGGTAAAAACAGTCACAACAAGTGTATATTAATTGGTTTACGCAAATGTTATAGTGGCTACAAACTATGGGATATTTTTTATTATTCTATTTTATTTTTTACCAGTAATGGTGGCGATCAGCGACTTATAGCGGGACTGTGATATTCGGCGGACCTTCGGACACTAACTGACACTTTTGACACTGTTTGGGGAACAGTGACACTAATACAGTGTTCAATGCTAAAAAATATGCACTGTCGCTGTACTAATGACACTGGCTGGGAATGGGTTAACATCAGTGGTGAGCAAAGGGTTAACTGTGTGCCTAGCCAGTGTTTTTCTAAACTGTGAGAGATGCTTTTAATGCGGGAAGACATGGATCCTATTCCCTGCTTTTCACAGACACAGAATCCATGCCTTCCCTTCTGTCAGAATGGCAATCTGCCTAGTTTACATAGACAGATCACCATTCTGCTGCTCTGCTCGATCATCCGCTCGTGCCGAGTCTGCGCTACCCACCTCTGGGCTCCTGCTGCATGTGATCATATGTGAGCCCCCTACCTGGAAGTGCCGGATCATGTATATATAATCCGGCGCACAGGTGACACCCTGTAGCAGTAAAACTGCTATGTGCTGGACCTGAAGTGGTTAAAGAAAAACAAGAGAAAAAAACAGGCAGTGACAGATCTGCTTACTCCACAGATCGCTTGGCTAGAGTGAACCTAGCTTTATTTGATCATGCATGGGCAAGATGACTGTGTCTCTTTATACAGTGTTGTGAATGTGAGACAAAATATGATGTTTAAAAAAAGATGGTGAAAGAGAAGTTTGAAAAAAGTGCATTTAATACAACATTACTTCCAGGTCACCTTTATCCCTCCGAGGGTTGCTGAGTCTTGAGTAGGATTTCCGTTGCTTCAGCTGCAGCTGCCTAATCAATTAAAGCTGGACACCGGCCCATACTGGAACTCCCCAGGGACCCTCTGTTGGGTTGCTGGCTGATTTAGCAAGCTTTTAACCGGAAAGGTTGTCAGTCATCTGCAGGCTCTGGGCTCCTTGATTCAGCTTTGTAATAAAGTCTCACTTGTCACTGCAACAGAATGGAACTGAAACATTATCTCTTATTTTGTAAGTGTTCAATGAAACAGAATTAAGATATGTCTGAGTTTCCCATACAGCTGAAAACAGGTAATCCTGAAGGAGAACATGTTGTAAAAGAAGTCAAGTGCCTTTGATTGAAACCTGTCATGGGAAAGGCATGAAGGTTGTCATTGCTGATTGCTCTTTCTCAAAATGCTATCTGTCTGGCTATCATGTTATTTTGATTGTTACAGCAACTGAATGGGCAAAGTGACAGGCTCTCTTCAAGAAGAATACCCCCTTCCCACCCAGTGATACTCAGTTTCTCCTATGCTCTGCTAAAAGGTTAAGTCCTAACCAGGGCTGGCCCAAGAGATTGTGCTGCTTGGATCCAAGAATGAAATACTGCCCCCCCACCAATAAAAATCACGCCGACCAAAACGCCCCCACACATCCATTATTTTATATCATGATAATTAAAATTAAATGAAATTTATCAGGAAGTCAGATTTACATGCAATAGCACCTTGTCTATATGCAAAATTATATGACATACCATTATGTTCCAAGGGGTGGGCTAGGGCAGTATAGGGGCAGGGTAGGGCAGTATATACACAGGCTAGGAGAGTATAGGCACAGGGTAGGGCAGTATAGGGGCAGGCTAGGGTAGTATATAGACAGGCTAGGGTAGTATATGGACAGGCTAAGGCAGTATAGGGGCAGGCTAGGGTAGTATATGGACAGGCTAGGGGCAGGCTGGGGTAGTATATAGACAGGCTAGGACAGTATAGGTGTGGGCTAGGGTAGTATAGGGACAGGCAGAGTGGGTCGGGGGACAGTTGTTATCATGAAACACAAACCTGCTGGAAAAAAATTCTTGGTCAGCAATTTTCTAATAGAAGAGAAGGAGAGGCAGCCGTTGTTCAGTTTTCTGCCCCTCTCAAAGTGCTGCCTGGGTCCAATGGACCCACTGGGACCAGTGGTAGGGCCAGCTTCAGTCTCTATATAAGCTTCATAGTGAATAGAGTCAGAATATACACAGGGTTAACTGGGGATTGATTGCTCAGGCCTCACTTCTACATTCTGTGAGGTGGCAACATGACCTCCATACCTAGAAGGGTCAATATTTCTCCAGAGCTCCAAAGAAGCAACTGAGCAATAGCCTAGGGGGAAGGAACAATGGGTAGGAGATCATATTACAAGAGAATCTGAATAGGCAAAATTACAGATTATGATTAAATCTATGATCCATCAGAATACCCTTGTAGATAAAAACATCTGACTTTTCCAGTTTGCATGTTTGATCAGGGTCCATGGCTTGAAATTCTGAAGCTAGAGGAGCAGTATAACAGCTAAGAATGGTATCTTTACACCAGAGGCCACAGTGCTCTCCTTTACATCAGAGTCCTCTTTGTACACCAGAGCATCCCTTATGTTAGTTCTCCCTTACATCAGAGTCTGCAGATTCCCCCCTTACAGTGAAAAGGAACTGCAGGTTCAAATGTAAAAGGTGAGCTCTGCAGATTCAGATGTAAAAGGGGAACTCTGCAGATTCAGATGTAAAAGGGGAACTCTGTGGACTCTGATATAAAAGGGGAACTCTGTGGACTCTGATGTAAAAAGGGAACTCTGTGGACTCTGATGTAAAAGAGGAACTCTGTGGACTCTGATGCAAAAGGGGAACTCTGTGGACTCTGATGTAAATGGAAACTCTTGTGATTAACTTCATATGATTAGAAATGTTATTTAATAGCAACATCTATGCTTTGCTTATCTATGCATACTATGAAAAAAATTGCTGTGTGAGGCCAAAGTGTTTGGGTTTGACTTGAAGAAAAGGTGGCAACCCTGATCTGATGACTGGTGGGAAAATATTTAGGAAGCAGCTGGATACAGCTGCTTCCTAAATACTTCTGATACAGAAGTGGAGAGAACATTGCACTGCATGTACAGTTTCCTCTCCAGTAAGGAGAACAACCCAAATAGCAAGAAGTTGAGCTGCAAGTTTGAAAATGACTTTCTTAAGCCATTTCTAGACTTGCCAGGCTTCACAAGTTTGTTGTACAATTGCAGCAAGTCCACACTGCATGACTCCAGATCAACTCTCTTTGCAAACATTCTGCAAGTCCGCTGCAAGTTCTAGATCAGTTATGTTGTGCAATAGTCATCCCACCACAGGGGTCACTGACTTGCAAGGCTCATGCTGTAGACTTGCAGAGCTCTTGCTGTAGACTCACCACTGCAGCTTTCATCTTGCTAGAGACTTGCCACACAAATTTGCTACAATTTGGAATGTATTAACTAGAACTTGCGCTTCCAGTGCTCTGCATGTGTACAAGTTGCCAGTGAAAATGTGCAGCAAGTTAACAAGACTTACAATTCAACACTGCTACGAATTTGTGAATGGAAATGAGCAGCACAATAGTGATATAACCACATCTTAACTCAAGAAAAACTGTATATACAAAACGTTCTGTGTGGACAAGCAGCCAGCACTTGATAAGTGTTTCACACCTTTAAACTGGGAAACAAATCAGAAAAACGTACCCAAAAGTAACTAATATATATAGTCACGTAAAACAAAATGTCATTAACGCGGTAGTAAACAATAGCACAATGTAGTAGTATGCATTGCAAAGTAGCACATTATGAAATACTCACCTTAGAAGGAGGGCCCAGCAGTACTCTCAATCACCACTGAGGGAGCTGACATGTTCCTGCATCATTTCTTCTGGGTTCGCTGACTCCGGCGCTGTGAGTGGCCGGCACCACGATGACATCACTCCAGCGCATGCGTGCAGGTTTAGGAGATATTCATTTTACCCACAGGTAAGCCTTGTTATAGGCTATTATAGGCTATTATAGGCTATATGCTCCTGATCTGAGTGATTTCTGGATCTTATTATGCTCCTTCTTATACAGTGGGGAAGGAAAGTATTCAGACCCCCTTTAATTTTTCACTCTTCGTTATATATTTTTTTCCTCATTAATGTACACACAGCACCCCATATTGACAGAAAATCACAGACTTGTTGACATTTTTGTAGATTTATTAAAAAATAAAAACTGAAATATCGCGTGGTCCTAAATATTCAGACCCTTTGCTCAGTATTTAGTAGAAGCACCCTTTTGATCTAATACAGCCATGAGTCTTTTTGGGAAAGATACAACAAGTTTTTCACACCTGGATTTGGGGATCCTCTGCCATCCCTCCTTGCAGATCCTCTCCAGTTCCGTCAGGTTGGATGGTAAACGTTGGTGGACAGCCATTTTTAGGTCTCTCCAGAGATGCTTAATTCAGGGCTCTGGCTGGGCCAACCACAGATTTGTTGTGAAGCCTAACTCCTTTGTTATTTTAGCTGTGTGCTTAGGGCCATTGTCTTGTCGGAAGGTAAACCTTCGGCCCAGTCTGAGGTCCTGAGCACTCTGGAGAAGGTTTTCATCCAGGATATCCCTGTACTTGGCCACATTCATCTTTCCCTCAATTGCAACCAGTCGTCCTGTCCCTGCAGCTGAAAAACACCCCCACAGCATGATGCTGCCACCACCATGCTTCACTGTTGGGACTGTATTGGACAAGTGATGAGCAGTGCCTGGTTTTCTCCACACATACCGCTTTGAATTGAGGCCAAAACCTTCTATCTTGGTCTCATCAGACCAAAAAATCTTATTTCTCACCATCTTGGAGTCCTTCAGGTGTTTTTTAGCAAACTTGATGTGTCTTGCACTGAGGAGAGGCTTCCGTCGGGACTCTCTGCCATAAAGCCCCGACTGGTGGAGGGCTGCAGTAATGGTTGACTTTCCACAACTTTCTCCCATCTCCCAACTGCATCTCTGGAGCTCAGCCACCGTGATCTTTGGGTTCTTCTTTACATCTCTCACTTAGGTAGCTCAGTTTGGCCGGAAGGCCAGCTCTAGGAAGGGTTCTGTTCGTCCCAAACATCTTCCATTTAAGGATTATGGAGGCCACTGTGCTCTTAGGAACATTAAGTGCGGCAGAAATTTTTTTTTGTAACCTTGGCCAGATCTGTGCCTTGCCACAATTCTGTCACAATTGCCACAATTCTGTCTCTTCAGGCAGTTCCTTTGAGCTCTTGATTCTCATTTGCTCTGACATGCACTGTGAGCTGTAAGGTCTTATATAGACAGGTGTGTGGCTTTCCTAATAAAGTCCAATCATTATAATCAAACACAGCTGGACTCAAATGAAGGTGTAGAACCATCTCAAGGATGATGAGACGAAATGGACAGCACCTGAGTTAAATATATGAGTGTCACAGCAAATGGTCTGAATACTTAGGACCATGTGACATTTCAGTTTTTCTTTTTTAATAAACCTGCAAAAATGTCAACAATTCTGTGTTTTTCTGTCAATATGGGGTGCTGTGTGTACATTAATGAGGAAAAAAATGAACTTAAATGATTTTAGCAAATGACTGCAATATAATAAAGGGTGAAAAATGTAAGGGGGTCTGAATACTTTCCGTCCCCACTGTACATGTTCCTCAAGATCCCAATTTTCTTTTCCAAGAACACGATGGTTGCATCAGGGACCCGAGTCTTCACAAATTACAGGAGTTTCTCCAGTGTTGACCTCCTAGCTTGTTTATTATAATATAAGCTGTGCTTTTGAAGCATCCGGCAACTCCATAACATCAAGCGTATTTCATCGAATGTGTTTTGCACTGCATTGCGGTGTGAATCCCATGTGATCTCGCACCACGCAGTGGTGTGGGCCTGCCCTGAATGTGCACTATCTTTTATGTATAGTCTTTATATTTCACATCAAGAAACATGATTTTTTAATCTATACATTTTTTTTCATTAAAGATTCTCTTATAGCCCTTTTAAAATATGTTTCTTTTCACATGTCAAGGTAGTCTTTGTATTTTTTGTATCTCAAGTGCTGTATTATAGCTAGACTATTTGCTTCTCATTTGTCATCTACACATCTGTTGACAATTTGTAACCAATCACCTGACTTCAATTGAACACACTGTTGATTGGAGAGGAGTAGTAGTCATGTGACAGTCTTTTATGTATAAATGTTCATGCTTTTTAACATACATGAGTGCTGTGAACAAGGCGTATCGCTGAAACTAGTCTGCTGCTGACTGTACTCACTGTGAAGGCTTGAAAATAAATACGCTTGATGTTATGGAGTTGCCGGCTGCTTCTTTTATTCAATGACCGTTTGTCTATTGGTGCGTGGGAGGACACCTCAGCTTGGACACCCTGACTGCAAACTTCTAAAGTAAGACTTTGTTTCCCACTGTTCTGAGCCATACAATCTTTGATCAAATCGATAAGCTGTGTTTCACCTCCCACAAATTCCTCATCTCCTTGTATTTGTCTATGAAACAGGCCATGAATTATGGGTCCTTAAAGTGATTCATATTTGCTGTTAGACAATACACAATACACAAAACAAAAACACTAATGTCAGCCTAAACTCTCATAATCTTATCCCAATATAAACCTTAATCTTGAGTCAGTATAGGCCACTGATGGCCCATTCAAATTGTACCTTCATTTAGGACGCTCGTCACTTCTGTTCCTCTTTCCTCCGCACACAGATCATACGCACGACACATGTGTGTAAGCTTGATATACACTGCACATGCGTGAAACTCTGCCCGTGTCGCCCACCCCAAAGTTATTTATAGAATATTCCCCATCCCTTCTCATTCAGCAGTAGGAGCGACATGGCGGAGACAGAGCAGGTTAATTCCAGCAACGAGGAAGAGGAAAGCATGGAGGCCGAAATGTCCCAATCTCGGAGGAGAAGATTTAAGGCCTCAAATATGGCCTTTATAAAGATGGTGGAGATGGTGGACATCTTAAGGAGGAACGACTATGATGGGAAGAATGGACCGTACACCAACCCGAATGTGAGAAAGTCCAAAATCATGACGAAAGTTGTGATGTGTTTGCACACAAATTTATGGGTACGACGATCAAAGAAGCAAATAAGGAAACGCTGGTCAGACCTGAAACTGAGGGAGCAGGATCAGTATAGAAGGATCAAGAAAATTCTTCTAAAAAGTAAGTAGGTTTCATGTGTTCTGATTACTATTATTAATCGCATGCTGCGCCATGTGATTTTCGTTACTGTTCTACAGTTTAAAATGCCAACTTTCATGTTTGTGGGCACATTAATCGGTCGTAGGAAACATTGTTCACTCATTAAATACGATGTTTTGGGCAGATACAGGTTAAATACATTTGGTCATGCCTATTTGTCTAAAAATACATTTTATACTGTGAGGGGTTAGCTCGGCAGCGGGTGTGTGTGACCCCCTGGATGGGTTCACAACACAAAATCAGGCACAGCAGACAGCGTTGTAGGTGCAAAAAACAAAAGATGAGGTTTATTTATGCTACATGCAGTGATACATATAACAGCCAAACAAAAATAAAACATGAAAATAAATCCTGGTCAGCTTGACCTCTAACTACACACTTAGATTCCCTGTCTAACAACTGAGTGCAGCCTTGTGCTGCACCAGTCCCTGTCTCTGTTGTAGAGGTTTGCCACACAGGCGTTAACTCACCGCACAGACCAGATATCACACTCCCCAGTCTATACAACACAAAACTGGTTCCAGGATGGAGCATCTCCCTAAGCATGCTGGGGTTTTTTGTAGAGGTCTTAATGAGCCCACTTACTTCAGCTGGGCTCATTAACTCTTCCCCTCTAATTGTAAAAGTCTGCATAAAGCCTGAATCTAGGGCACACATATTTCCCATCCTGGATACAACCAGGTGACTTTACCTGCGTGCTGCCACATACCCCCCCCTCTTGTTTCAACCTTGGGGTTGTAACACAAGCAGTCAGACACGCATGTATCCGAGACAAAGCATCCACATTCCCCATTTTAACACCAGGGCGATGCTTAACTGTAAAGTGAAATTCTTGTAGGGCCAGGAACCACCTATTTACCCTTCTATTGGTCTCCTTGTTCTGAGCCATCCACTTTAAAGGGGCGTGATCAGTCACCAGGTCAAAGTGCCTACCTAGCAGATAGTACCGAAGGGAATCTAGAGCCCACTTCACTGCTAAACATTCCTTCTCAATCGTGGCGTAATTTACCTCATGGGACTTCAACTTCCTGCTGAGGTAAATGACTGGGTGCTCTTCCCCGTTCCAGACCTGGGATAACACTGCTCCTAACCCAACGTCTGATGCATCAGTTTGTACAACAAAGTCCTTAGAGAAGTCTGGTGAGTACAACACTGGCTGGCTACATAAGGCTGTTTTTAAGGACTGAAATGCTTCTTCAGCCTCTGGGGACCCTTTAACCATGACAGACTCTTTCCCTTTTGTCAGGTTGGTGAGGGGCACAGCCTGAGAAGCAAAATGGGGAATGAATCGTCGATAATAGCCAGCGATTCCCAGAAAGGCTCGTACCTGTTTCTTGCTGTTGGGACGTGGCCAACTCTGTATGGCCTCGACTTTATTGACTTGGGGTTTTATCACCCCCCTCCCAATAGTGTACCCAAGATATTTGGCCTCCTCCTGTCCAATGGTACACTTCTTTGGATTGGCCGTAAACCCAGCTTCCCGGATAGAGTCTAGGACTGCTTGTACTTTCGGCAAATGTGAGACCCAGTCTGTGCTATGGATAATCACATCATCCAGGTAAGCTGCAGCATATTTCTGATGGGGCCTCAGAATCTTATCCATTTTCCGCTGGAATGTTGCCGGTGCATTCTGTAACCCAAACGGCATTCTCTTATATTGGAATGCCCCATCTGGGGTTACAAACGCAGTTTTCTCCTTGGCCGACTCGGCCAGGGGAATTTGCCAATACCCTTTGGTGAGATCAAGAGTTGTCATATATCGGGCTGTTCCCAGCCGGTCAATCAACTCATCTATACGCGGCATGGGGTAGGTGTCAAATTTTGTAACTTTATTTAATTGTCGAAAATCGTTACAAAACCGCCAGCTCCCATCAGGTTTGGGCACTAGTACGATAGGACTGGACCAGTCACTCTGGGACTCCTCTATCACACCCAATTCCAACATCCTTTGAACCTCCCCATGTATTGCCTCCCGTCGGGCCTCTGGTATTCTATAAGGTTTTAGTTTTACCCTTTCTCCTGGCGGGGTGATAATGTCATGCTCTACGCCAGATGTTTGTCCCGGAAGCTCTGAGAAAATCTCTTTGTTACGAAGTACAAACTCTTTAACCTCCTGTTGTTGGGGTTTCGATAAGGTGTCTGCTATTCCAACCTCAGGAACTAAGCAATCAGGCTGTACTTGTGACAAAGTCTCTGCGACTAGGGATTCCCTATCCCTCCAGGCTTTCAGCAGATTGACGTGATAGATCTGCTCCGGCTTTCGCCTTCCTGGCTGTCTAACCCTGTAGTTCACCTCACTAATTTTTTCAATTACTTCATATGGACCTTGCCATTTGGCCAGAAATTTGCTTTCAACCGTAGGGACTAGCACCAAGACCCTATCCCCCGGGGAAAAAGTACGGGTCTTGGCCCCACGGTTGTACACTCTCTGCTGTGCTAACTGTGCTTGGGTTAAATGTTCCTTTACAATTGGCATTACCTGTGCAATTCTATCTTGCATCAGGGCGACATGCTCAATCACACTCCTGTGAGGAGAACTCTCATTTTCCCAAGTTTCCTTGGCGATATCCAGCAGCCCTCTTGGGTGTCTCCCAAAGAGCAACTCGAAGGGTGAGAAACCCGTAGAGGATTGGGGTACCTCCCTAATGGCAAACATTAGATAGGGTATTAGACAGTCCCAATTCTTTCCATCTCTATCCACCACCTTCTTTAACATTTGTTTAAGGGTTTTGTTGAATCTTTCAACCAACCCATCTGTTTGGGGGTGATACACAGATGTACGCAATTGCGTCACTTTGTACAACTTGCAAAATTCTTTCACAACCCGGGACATAAAGGGTGTACCTTGGTCCGAAAGCAGTTCCTTACAAATACCCACGCAGCTAAAAACAAGAGATAGCTCTTTGGCTATGGTTTTGGCCGAGGTATTTCGGAGAGGAATTGCTTCCAGATAACGGGTGGCATAGTCCAATATAACCAAAATGTACTGATGCCCCCTGGCGGACTTCATTATCGGACCTACCAAGTCCATTGCGATCCTTTCAAAGGGGACCTCAATGATAGGAAGAGGTACCAGCGGGTTACGGAAATGTGGCATAGGTGCCGACTTCTGACACACAGGGCAGGAGGAACAATAATTTTCTATTTCCTTTATGACCCCAGGCCAATAGAATCTCTGCAATACCCTCTCTCTGGTTTTCTCTGTCCCCAGATGACCTCCCAGAATGTGTCCATGAGCCAATTCTAACACCAACTTCCTGTAAAGTTGCTCAATGGTTTCTTCTGCCCTTTGAGCCACTCGATACAGCAGGTCCCTTTCCATAGTGAAGTAAGGATAAGTGCAAGTCTTATCTGGGTTCACTAACTCGCCATCTATTTTCACCACATTTTCCCGTGCCTTTATTAGGGTGGGGTCTTTTAACTGTTCTGTGGCAAAATTTTCCCTGTGAACCTCAAGATCCGAAAACTCCACAGACGGCATGTTTTCATCTGAGGATGTTGGCTCCTCCCCAGTTTCTCGAGTTTCCCCAGCCAATACCGACAAGGTGAAATTCAGGAGAGTCCTCACCACTCCCAGAGGAATTCTGGTCATCTTCCTGGTTTATACGGGCACCAGTGGGGGGCTCAGCACAATCCCAGAGTTCCCAGAATTTTGGAAAATCCCTTCCCACAAAAGCATCATGTGGTAAGTGAGACACTAACCCCACCTGATGAGAGAGGTTACCTTTGGGGGTCTCAAAAAACACTGAAGTTACAGGATACTCTCGGGTGTCCCCATGCACACAAATAACAGCCACCCTGTTCTTCCCAGAGACCTCTGTAGTAACTAATTCAACTTTTATCAATGTTAACAGGCTACCTGAATCCAGCAACACATCAACATTTCTACCATTAATACACATTTTACATAAATGTTTCTCAGGTCCCCGAATGGCAGTGCATGCAACTGTCGCAAACAGCGACTGACGTCTCTCCCTTATAAAGTCACATTGCATAGGCTCATCCACAACGGGGCAATTGGCTGCAATATGTCCCTCTTGCCTAAAGTGGTAGCAAATAATCTTTTTCGCTGTCTCTTGCAGCATGGGCTTCCTGGGCTGCTCCCGCCAGACCTTAGGTAGCACTCCCACCCTCTCACTCTCTCCACCCTCACCCCTTGGAGTCATCTTACCCGCCACTGGGGATGATCTGGTCTTAGGGTGGAAAGTCCGTGAGTCCCTGGAAGAGGTGGTCAGGTTCTCTGTAGCCAAGTACCTCTCAACCAGATCCACAAGTTTATCTGCATTTTCTGGGTCTCCATGGCTTACCCATTTTTGGATGGCAGTAGGAAGAGCTATCAGGAAACGATCCATAACAACACGTTCCCCAATGTTTGGTGCGGTCAAAGTCTCTGGCTGCAGCCACTCAGGTGAATGAGATCATACATTTGAGACCTGGGGGGTTTTCCAACCTGAAAAGTCCAATTATGCACACGCTGAGCCCGGACAGCCAGGGTGACACCCAGCCGTGCCAATATTTCTGTTTTTAGCACAATATAGTCTTTTGCTTGGTCAGGCTCTAGGTCATAATAAGCTTTCTGCGATTCCCCAGTTAACAGAGGGGCCACCAGTCCAGCCCATTGCTCCTTAGGCCACTTTTCCCTTTCAGCAGTCCTTTCAAATGTGGTCAAAAACACCTCCGGATCATCCTCTCCAGTCATTTTTGTCAATAAACGGCTCACACCAAAGGATGCGGTATTAGTGTAACCACTTGCTTCATTGGTCTGCGGACGTTGCTGTATTAATGTCTCTATTTTCTGTTGAAAATTCTGCTCTTGCTTCTGCAACAGGTCTATGAAGCGGGCTTCAGATTGCTGCTGGGCTTGTTGCTGAGCTTCGAGACTCTGCAGGTGAGCTTTCTGCTGGGCTGCAAGGCTCTGTTGTTGAGCTGCAAGGCTCTTTTGTAAAGCCGCATTTGTTTGCTGCTGATTTGCATTTGCTAGAGCCAGCTGTCTCAGTATCTCCTCCATGCTGGCCTTTAGAAAAAATGAAAAAAAACTGCCCGCATTCTCCACCAACTGTGAGGGGTTAGCTCGGCAGCGCGTGTGTGTGACCCCCTGGATGGGTTCACAACACAAAATCAGGCACAGCAGACAGCGTTGTAGGTGCAAAAAACAAAAGATGCGGTTTATTTATGCTACATGCAGTGATACATATAACAGCCAAACAAAAATAAAACATGAAAATAAATCCTGGTCAGCTTGACCTCTAACTACACACTGAGTGCAGCCTTGTGCTGCACCAGTCCCTGTCTCTGTTGTAGAGGTTTGCCACACAGGCGTTAACTCACCGCACAGACCAGATATCACACTCCCCAGTCTATACAACACAAAACTGGTTCCAGGATGGAGCATCTCCCTAAGCATGCTGGGGTTTTTTGTAGAGGTCTTAATGAGCCCACTTACTTCAGCTGGGCTCATTAACTCTTCCCCTCTAATTGTAAAAGTCTGCATAAAGCCTGAATCTAGGGCACACATATTTCCCATCCTGGATACAACCAGGTGACTTTACCTGCGTGCTGCCACAATACGTTGATGTCTAGATGTGTTTGTAACTAGAATGAAATGCAAGCTTGATTCAGTGTAATGTAAGGAGAGGACACTCAGCAGCTGTTTACACATCTGGACTCAGGAGCACTAGTGTGGGACACAAGAACACATTTTTTAAGGTGTCCCACACAGGTGCTCCAATGGATACTTGGAGTGTCGCCATGTGTGAAAATTGACAGAAAAAGTTAAATATTCCACCTGGGGTAAGGTAAAGTCTTCAGCTTGGAACTCTGCCCAAACAGACAATTGTATCCCACTTCCCAGCAATGTTTCATATTCCTATTTCTGGACTCAAATATCTGTGTGCTAAGTATACCTTTTGTCTCATATGGAGAAAAGACTCGGAGGACACCACTCAGAGGACACCAGGAACCCTCCACCTGAGATAGAAGGGGAACTCAGAACAACAACACCCCCCAAGGATCTGGAGGAAGGAGAGGTGGAAGAAGTTGGTGAGATTGTCACCACAACGGGTGAGAGTCTGACACCCCAGCTTCAGGTAATATATGTATGCCTGCATATTTATAATACATGTTTTTACTTAAATTTTTAGATGATGTGTTGGTTGTTGAAGAGCAAGCTGAACATTTCACAAGTGACAGTGCACAAAGGCTAATCAACGACATCATGGTGTGGAATGGTGAAATTGATATCATAAGGAAGAAACTCAATGTTATGGAACAACAAATCAAGAACATGATTGATGTGTTGGGTAGAATCTGAATTTCTTTCAAGTGCCACCATTTTTACAATTGTTGGACTTTACAAAAACTTTTTTTTGACATTTTAAAAGCCAAATTTTGAAGATGCACAAGTGTGTCAACATGTGCTATCTGCCATCAGGGGATATCAATGTACGTGTTTTGTGGGTGCAACCCCTTCCTTGTAACTCTAGTAGGTGAAAGGAAGGTGTTGCACCCCGAAAACACGTCCATTGATCCCCCCATGATGGGAGATAGCACATGTTGACATTAGGCATGGGATCAGGAGGGAAATACCCATTTTGACTCCCAAATTGTGTGCATCTTCAAAATTTGGCTTTTACAGGGGTGACATCACCCCATCATTTTTGACACTATAATGTCGGATATTGCCTTCAGTTTTTCTATGTTGAAGTTTGTAAGTTCCAGAGTTTTGTATGTTATGTTTATAAACATGCGTGTTTATACCAAAAAAAACGAATTGTAAAAAACATCAAAATTTTGATAATCAACAATTTGTGGCTTCTTCTTTCAATGCTCAATACCAGTTTTTGAAGCAATTTTGTGTTTACAGTCAAAAGGGGCTTATTTACTAAAGAAAAATCCACTTGGCACTACAAGTGCACTAGGAGAACCTAGGAGACAGCCAAAAACAAACACAAGCAATGAAGAAAATTCAAGATTTTATCAGATCTTTTATTTTATTTAAAAAATATTTACACATTGTCTGGCATAGAAATGGCCCCCCTACCCGTAAAAGAATTTACATATTTCTGCCGAACTTCATGGGCGTTTTGGGGTGCCAAGCCAGGATGGCCAGTATCCAGGCATGTCAGGGGATTCTCATGAAGTCCAGCCTCAGCAACTGAGGCAATATAATTTTGGGCATTTTTCCTTAAAAAATTGTGCAATATGCAGTAGGATAAGATGATATGGTTGATTTTGTAGTCCGCCATATGGATTGCTGTCAGAAACAGGTGGAACCGGCTGGCCATTATCCCGAAGGTATTTTCAACGATTCTTCTCGCTCTGACCAGCCGGTAGTTAAAAACCCTCCTCCCTGGGGTGAGGATTCTCTGGGGGAATGGCCTCATCAGGTGCTTGTACAGACCGAACGCTTCATCAGCAATAAAGATGAACGGGAGTCCTTCAACGTTGTCCGCATCAGGTGGCAATGCCAGGCTACCAGTTGGTAAAACTCTGTCTGGGCGAAGACTCCTCCATCCGGCCATTCTTCCCCACATTCACATAGTGGAACTCATACTTTGCCGACACCACCACCATTAACACTATAGTATTAAACCTCTTATAGTTATAATAGTAAGACCCCAAATGGGGTGGTGGCACGATGTGGACATGCTTCCCATCTATAGCCCTCCACAGTTGGGAAAGTCCCAACAGTCGGCAAAATGGGATGCCACAGTCTTCCATTCCTGTGGCATTGAAGCAAACTGTGAAGTCAAAGCAAAAAAATAAATATTAGTACTTTTGCACATAACATTGCAAGCAGATTAGACACAAACATTCTTGGCCAACATCAGTATAACATTTATTTTAAGGAATATTTCAAGATAAAAATATAAGGTCCACTTACCAGATTCCTCACCCCCTCTGATGGCCAGTTGTAAAAATTTTAGCGCGGGGGGGGGGGGTTCGTGCTGAGTTTGAGACCCCAAAAAAAGCCTATGGCGCTCTGCCTGAATTTAAGGACACACATAACATTTGTACGCATTTTAGGGGGTGTTTAGGGTAAAGCACTACAATGGAGCTGACAAAATACATTGTTAAGTGACTAGGCTAGGTGTATATGGGCTCAGGATAGCATGCTGGGAAGGTTAGTGAAGGCAAATATGTATGTAGGCCAAAAAAGGAGCATTAAAAGATTCCAGCATGCATGAGGACAAAGGGGACATTCACAGCGTATTACAATCATGGTAATTTGGGAATGATGAAAGAAATACAATACATTAGCAAACATTAAATACATAGAATGTGATATTAAAGGAGAAAACTTAACCTAATATAGTCCTTCTGCAGGACCTGAAAGATGGAACAGGTGTCTGGAATAATGATCCCCAGAGCCTGGGGGAGATGCCTGTAGAGAACTTGAGGTCCTGCAGACTTCTCCCATTCGCCAAGTACTGCAACGTGGCAACTAGCCTCTGCTCGGGAGCGATGGATTGCCGCATTAAGGTGTCCTGCTTTATAATATAAGGGGACAGCAAAGCAAGCAGACTGTGAAAAAAATGGGGTCAATCATTCTGAGAAAGTTCCTGAAATCATCAGGATTATTCTCCTGGATCTCACGAAGCAAAGACATATGAGAGATTGATCACGCTGGAGCAACCAATTCTTGGTCCATGAACTCCTCCCCCCCATTCATGGACTGGGCTTGGATCAAAGCTAGTACCCCAACACCAAGCCCCCACACAGCACAAACTCTATGATGAGTACATACCCGCAATATGGCTTCAATACGGTCGGCTGGTCAGAACAAACTAACAGAACGCACACTGTAGAACAGCAAGGCCTGTGAAGAGCGATCTGAAAATTAGAAACAAACTGACTACATGCACTGAAAAGTAGATACAAACCCACAAGCACAAACTGAAGAGCAGTAACAGATTGAAAAGCACGAAAGCTGAAAAGCATGAATCGTCTCTCACCAAACTTCTACTAACACGAGATTAGCAGAAGGAGCCCAAAGGGTGGCACACTGGCTATTGCACTTCCTTTTTCTAGTCCTGTCATACGTGTTGTACGTCACCACATTCTTGACGGTTGGACTTTGGTGTGACCGTGTGTATGCAAGACAGCTTGAGTGGAATACCATCTGAGAAACCTTCAGAGTTTATTCCGACGGCAAAACCGCTTGTGTGTACGCGGCATAAGAGGAGCATTAGATTGCTTGTTGTTTTTCATGTTTGTGGTACATGTGTACATTTCAATATTTTACATTTGTATAAATAAACCTTTTTCATATTTTTTACCCCATTGGTTTCACCTAAAGCCGCGTACACACGTAGCGGTATGTCCGAAGTACTTAGTCTGACGGACTTCTGCCAGACTGTCCATCGGACTTTCCGAACGGGCTACTTGCCCACACACGGCACTTTTTCAGCGGACTAATACGGCGTACTAAGTCCGCCGTACTATCCGCCCTACTTTTGAAATGAACGGACTCGCCCACACACGCGGAGGAAAGTCCGCTCATTTCGAGCGCGTCTCCAGGTAAGCGGGGCCCGCGAAGGAGACGTCGCTGGCCCCGCCGCCTGTTATGGACTTAAAGGGGAACCCCAACGCGGCGACAGAAGACCGGGCCACCGCCTGTAAAAGAGCTATAAGAAGGCGCGGTGGCCCGGCAGAAGAACCGCAGAGGGGGACAAGACCCCCGAAGTCGGAAGAAGAGGCCGGCGGCGAGGAAGAAAGCCGGACTCCTCCGCTAGCAAAAGAGCTACAAGAAGATAGCGGAGGAGTCCGGCGAGAAGACCCCCGAAGACGGAAGACCCCCGGAGCTGTGCAATAAAGTATTTTATCTCATGTGTTGTGTTTTTTTGTACTTTTATTTTACAGGTGAATGGGTAGGGGTACATTGTACCCCATACTCATTCACATAGGGTGGGGGGCCGGTATCCCCCCGCCCGCAGACCCCGACAACCAACGGCCAGGGTTGTCGGGATGAGGCCCTTGTCCTCATCAACATGGGGACAAAGTGCTTTGGGGTGGGGGGGCCCCGTGCCTTTGTCTCCTTCGCGGGCCCCGCCTACCTGGAGACCTGCTCAAAATGGGCGGATTTTTCTCCGGGCGGGAAAAGTACGCTCATTTCAAAAGTACGCGGACTGGCATACACACGGCCGGATTGTCTGCCGAAATGCGAATCCGGCGGGAAGATTGGTGTGCAACGCGGCATTCTCCGCCGTACTTTCGGGTTCAAAAAAGTATGCCGGAGGCTACACACGCGGGGATTGTTTGGCGGACTTGAGTTTGCCGGACTTTTCCACCGGATTGTTTGATCGTGTGTATGCGGCATAAGTCCTTCCAATCTAGTATGTTAGGGTTTTTTATGTAGATTAATTTTATCTTAGGGGGGGAGGGTGTAGGAGGTGCAAAATGAGGTGTAATAGGTCAATACACATATTCGCCAGCATACCTTGAATCTTCAATTGTAATCCAAAACTTTTATTGTAGAGAGATCACATCACAAAGGAATAGGTGAAACGTTTTGGAGCCACGCAGGACCGTTCGTCAGGCATGTGAGGTGTAAAAGTGGTGATGAATGTGGGGTAGTGAGGGTTGCAGAAGTGGGTGGTGGTTCAAAGTGTGGGGGAGCAGAATTTGAGGCAGTGGAGGATGCAGAGGGTAGCAGGGGGTGCAGGCAGTGCAGAATGTGGGGTAGCAGAGGATGCAAATGTGGGGTAGTAGGAAATGCAGAAAATGGGGTAGAGGGGGATGCAGGCAGTGTAGAATGTGGTCTAGAGAGGGGGGGATGGGAATCCAGAATGAGGGCAGTAAGGGATGCAGGGTTGCAGAGTGTTGGAGTATTGTGAATTTGAGGCGCTGAGGCAGGGGCGTCGGGAGGGGGTGGCAAGGGGGGCTGTAGCCCCGAATGTGACCCCCTAAAACCCAGAGTCTCAGCACTGCAGGGTCTCCATTGCTAGCCCCGAGCGCTGGGAGCAATCTGATCCCGAGCACTGCCGAGTGTGGCCGAGTGCGGCCGAATGCCATAACAGGTCCCGCCTTCTGGAGCCTGCATGTCTATGATGGATGTCCCACTGGTCCAATGCCGGGACCGCGGGACGTGTGACGTCCATCATAGGCGCTGTTGGCTCCAGAAGGCGGGAATTACAAAGCGGCTACCGCGCCACAACCCCGCTTGGCGCTCGGGGCGAGCCGCTCTCTTCTCCTCTTTCTCTGAGGACTGGCTGCCTGGCTGCTGTGACCCCGCACACCACGGCTGAGGTAGGTCAGACAGTGTATGTGGGTCAGGCAGGTCAGTGTAGGTAGGTCAGTGTATGTAAATGTCAGTGTAGGTAAATTTCAGTGTGGGTAGGTCAGTGTATGTTAATGTCAGTGTAGGTAGGTCAGTGTATGTTAATGTCAGTGTAGGTAATTCACTGTATGTTAATGTCAGTGTAGGTAGGTTAGTGTATGTTAATGTCAGTGTAGGTAGGTCAGTGTATGTAAATGTCAGTGTAGGTAGGTCAGTGTATGTGTAGGTCAGTCAGTGTAGGTAAAATGTCAGTGTAGGTATGTCAGTGTAGGTAGGTCAGTGTATGTTAATGTCAGTGTATGTTAATGTCAGTGTAGGTAGGTCAGTGTATGTTAATGTCAGTGTAGGTAGGTCAGTGTAGGTAGGTCAGTGTATGTAAATGTCAGTGTAGGTACAGGCACAGTTACCAATTCTAGACTCTCCCTATGTGATGGCAATTCTTCACTCCATTGAATCCAGGTCCATGATAAGGTTTACAGCTCTGTTTACTGTAATTCGAATCATGAAAATCCGACTGAATAAAAACCTAATCAATCTTTGCAGTATACCATTTCTGTACAATGACAGGTCCACTTTAGCAGTCTTCTACATGAGGATTTTTCCTTGCTTTTGTTTTCCTTTCCATTCCAATCATCAATAAGAAATTAGTTGACATACTTGAAAACAATAGTCCAGTCTCTTCTTTACACCGTACTCTCAGCTTCCTGTAACTCTGACCTCTTTTCACCTCGACTCCTAAATTCTGTGCCAGCTGGAAAGATTTACGGTAATTAAATCCGCCCTCGGTCCTATTCTGTCTGCAATTTATGGCGAGTGGCAGAGTTCATTTTATTTTATGCGATGCATAACATTTTGCATGGTCTTGGCTGAGCAATTAAAAAGAGTGAAAAGGGACAGTTACAGTCTTACAAATGATCTGATGGCGCACATTTGTATAACACAAAAATGATTGAAAGCTGAGCTCCATCCTTACTTCCAGTCTTGCACAGTTGCATAGGCTCCTCTCCTGTACTTGTATTGCTTACTCTGATTTTACTGCACACTGTGAGCCTCTCAGCATGACTGCCCCTTTCATTCACTGGACTTCAGTTCTTTCACGCAAAACAGCTCAGTATTACATGTAGATGCTACCTAGGGTGGTCAGCATGGAAATATAGCATGCCTATGGGCACCCACTTCTTTAGAATGGCATCTAGCCATCGTAAATTGAAGTGCCACACCACTGCTAAAAGGTCCAGATATGACTTTATTACAATTAAAGTTTCCTCTTGGGAGGAGTTATTGTGTTGAAGGCTATATTGAAGTGTTGAAGGCTGCAACATTGAAGAAAGGGGAAAAAATAGTTCTGGACCCACAAGGTTATGTTATTGGGATTGCTATATGAAAGTATTGATGTAAATAAAATGGTTCCTAGACAGGCTGCTTCTACACCCCAGAGGATCTTCACAGTTTCTTTGGCTTGATGGCTTCATAACAAAAATGAAAATTGTAGCGCCACACCACTACTAAAAGGTCCAGAAACAACTTTATTCCAATAAAAGTCAGGAAGACAATTCAAAAAATATCCAATGCATTTCCGGGGTGCAAAAACACTGGCTCTATCAGGGCCTTTGAAACAGTTCCCCAACACGTTTTGATTAATATATAATCTTCATCAGGGGTAAAGGAAGTACCTGCATAGAAGAAAGATTGGAAAAACATTCTAACATGAATGTATATATTATTCATAAATAATTTGTTACATAAATATACATAACTTAAATGTTGCACCCTTTAGTGTACAGAAAAATGTATGTTTTCGACTCATGCTTAAACCTGTGGGTCTTAATTGGGTCATTGGTTTACTTTAGGTCAGGCTGGATAACTCATGCAGACAACTCTGGTGCCTCCCCCTGATTTAGGTAAGTTGGAGAACGTGCTGGAAACTGGAGGGTGGAGGCTAGGAGGGTTGTTCTGCATACTTGATTGAGTCATGCTGGCAGGGGAGTTGGGTGGAAGATGGAGATAGAGTGCTGAGGGGACTGTTAGTGACCTTTGAGGAGAATCCCCTAGTCTGGGGGGGGGGGGTGCTGTGCCTCGGGTCAGGGCTCGAAGTTGGCCTGGGAGGATCCTGACAATAGAAGCAGCTTAGAAGGAGGAATCTTCGCTGACAGGCAGTAGGAGCAAGGAGGACAGTGTGAGTATTACAGCAAGGAGAGAGACTGTCACACACACAAGTCTCTCTGGAGGATAGAGGTGTGCTTAAATCTTCTTTAATCTTGCCCTGAGAGATCACAAGAGTCAGTCGGTAGACTGTTGAAGAGTCATTTAGGTAGACTGGTGAAGAGTCAGTTGGGTAGACTGTTAAAGAAGCAGCCAGGTGGGCTGGCATTTTCTGCATTTAGTAGAGGTGGGACCAGTGTCTACAGGGAGTTGGAGATACTCCAGGATGCAATTCACAACACTTTGTGCTACTTTCTGAAGGGACTGAGAGTTCCTAGTCCTTAACAACTTACCTACTGGGCACTTAAACCCCCTTCCTAACCAGACCAATTTTCAGCTTTCAGTGCTCTCACATTTTGAATGACAATTACTCAGTCGTGCAACATTGTAACCATATGAATTTTTTGTCCTTTTTTTCACACATATAGAGCTTTCTTTTGGTGGTATTTAACCACCGCTGGGTTTTGTATTTCTTGCGCTATAAATGAAAAAAGATTCTGTAAAAAATATATATTTTCTTTTTGTGTTATAAGATTTTGCAAATTAGTAATTTTTCTTCATAAACTTTTGCCAAAATGTATACTGCTACATATCTTTGGTAAAAAAATAACCCAAATCAGTGTATATTAATTGGTCTTTGTGAAAGTAAAAAAAAAGTCCACAAGCTATGGTGCCAATCGCTGCAAATTGATCACACCTGATGCACTGACGGCCTCATTTCTTGAGACACTAACAAGCCATGAAAGTACAAATACCCTCCAAATGACCCCTCTTTGGAAAATAGACAATCCAAGGTATTTAGTAGGGGGCATGGCGAGTTTTTTGAAGTTGTAACTTTTTTCCCCACAATTCTTTGCAAAAATTAAGATTTTTTTTCCATAAAATTGTCATATTAACAGGTTATTTCTCACCTGCAGCATATGCATACCACAAATTACACCCCAAAATACATTCTGCTACTCTTCCCAAGTATGGCGATACCAAATGTGTGAGACTTTTCCACAGCGTGGCCACATCGAGAGGCCCAGCATGCAGGGAGTACCATAAGGCATTTTAGGAACATAAATTACATATATAATTTATTGACTACCTCTTACAATTTTGAAGGCGCTGGCACACCAGGACGATTAAAATGCCCCAAAAAATTACCCCATTTTGAAAGCAGACACCCCAACATATATTCTATGAGGCATCATTAGTCTTTTGAACATGTCATTTTTTTCCACAAGTTTTTGGAAAGGTTTGAAAGAAAATGTATATAGTATTTCTAACACATAGCATGTACATAGCAAAAATTACACCCTAAAATATATTCTGCTACTCCTCCTGAGTATAGCGATACCACGTGTGAGACTTTTAGACAGCCTGTCCACATACAGAGGCTCAACATGCAGGGAGTCCCATTGGGTGTTCTAAGGGCATAAATTTCAAATCTAATTTGACTACCTATTACACTATTGTGAGGCACTGTAGTGGCACTATTGGGCACTGTAGTGGTACTGATGGTCACTGTAGTGGCATGGATGAGAACTGATGTGGCATGGATGACATAAATGAGGCATAAATGAGCCATGGATGGTGATGGATAAGCTGTGGATGGGGATGGCTGAGCCATGAATGTGGACGGATGAGCCGTGGATGGGGATAGATGAGCCGTGGATGAGTATGGATAGGGATGGTTGAGCATGGATGAGGATGTCTGAGCATGGATGGGGATAGCTGAGCATGGATAGGGATGACTGAGTATGAATGGGGGTGGCTGAGAAGGGATGGGGATGGTTGAGCACGGAAGGGGATGACTGAGCATGGATGGGAAAGGCTGTGCATGGGTGGGATGGCCGAGCGTGGATGGGTTGACCAATTATGGATGGTGATGGTTGAGTATGGATGGGATGGCTGAGTATGGATGGGATGGCTGAGCATGGATGGGGATGGCTAAGTATGGATGAGATGGCTGCGTATGGATGGGATGGCTGAGTATGGATGGGATGGCTATGCATGGATGGGATGGCTGAGTATGAATGAGGCAGTAATGGGCACAGAGCAGCGCTGTGGGCACTATGGATCTTGCCCACAGCGCTGTTGCACCGGATTTCTCCCCCTCTCCTCTTACACTGTACCGATCGGTACAGAGAGGGGAAAGCTAAGCCAGGAATGCGCCGGTTTGTTTACAACTGCAAATTGATCACATGGTAAATGGCCGATGTCATTGACCATTTACCATGATCTGTTATGTGGATATTCCCGGGTACGTGCCCCAGGGGGCTTGTGATTCTGTGAGGACGTCATAGTAGGCCCTCCCAGAGTTATCGAGCTGTACTGTAGCCCTCATTCAGCTATGGCACAGTTGTTAACTGGTTAAGTGGCTTTTGCTTTTCTAACAGAGACTGTTAGCTGCCAAGAGAAGAATCAATTGGAGTTGTACATAAGGAGGAAGTTGTCCCTGGTTTTGTTGCCATCAAGTTGGGCATCCCATATTTCCTATTCCCTATCCAAGTTATTATTCCTAATAAAACATCAAAACAAACTTCAAAGACTGTTCTGAGTGGGGAATAAAAATACCTCTCTACAAAACATGTTATGTAGCTGCAGGAGAAGAATAAAGGTAAGGTTAATCCCATATAGAGTTATTTGAATGACAGCTCTGAAACTTTTGCATGCTTCCCAACTTTCTGAGATGGGAATGAGGGACAAATATTAGCAATAGTATGTAGGAATAGGACACACTCCTTGTCACGCCCCCTCAAAGGAGAATTGTACCAAAAAAATCATTATTGGTTGAACCCACAGGTGCTTTTTTACCACTACTATACCTTTATACTGTTTTTTGGAATTCTCAAATGCAGCAATTTAGAAATTGGATGAAAGATTTAGCAGTGGAAAACACTTTTTTTAAAAGATAAGTGGTGCATTTTATATACAACTATATAGATCAGACCAAAATGAGGGATAAATGAGGAGGAACGAGGAACAGAGGTACTTTATTCTAAATCAGGGACAATCCCTCGAAATCAGGGACAGTTGCATTAAACACATATAATCTTCAGATTTCTGTTATAATGAATTGTCTCTGATAGGGTCTCTTTAAAGGCAAGCTTTCTGAATGGAGGTTATTTTTACAATAAAATGGAAAAGTTGCATCCAGGATAGCTATTGTGTTTTTCTATGGAGCATTATCATTCAAGCATGGTGCTAGTGAATTACAAGTCGGGTGCCTGAAAATTGAATATGAGAGGGAGTAGTAATTCGAAATGACATAACTGAGTGTAATCAGGTGCCATTATCAGCAGTAATAAAAAGACACAAATTGTTTTATGCAAATCCCTGTTTACCAGCTGTTTTCTAAAAGCTTGCATTGTTACTTTTAGTGTTTTAATGTCCTACAGCACTAGATGCGACTTTTCTGCAGGCGTGTATCTAAATCATCCAGATAATTTATGATAACTGCACTTAACCTTTAAAAAAAAAATTTATGGGACCCAGACATTAAGAAAATCCATCTGTCTTTGCAATTCTGAGCAGGTAATATGAGTATACAAGGCAATGATTTGCAAATAACCTTATTAAAAATGTATAGTTCCCTTGAATGAATTTATAGTTGCCCTTTACTATGCTAATAGTGAATTAAAAAAAGTATCAGTGGTTTGTCTTAGGAGTTTGGAATTATCTTATGAGACAATAAAAGTAAGGGAAACTTTGGTTAAAATCTGGAACTTGACAGCAAAAGAGAATGAACTGGGTAAAAATTAATTAATTAAAGAAAAAACAGAACCACTCATAAGCGATCCATTTTAAATGATATCTTGTAGGTTGGATCACATTTTGACATTATAAACATATGACTCATTCCATGTGACAGTACCGGGCCAATCACACAGGGAGTCCATAGCCCTGTTTAAAGGGTTAGTTCACCGTTCACCTTTGTCGCAATGGGGTTCTTTACTAAAACTGTAGCGTGCAAAATCTGGTGCAGCTCTGCATAGAAACCATCAGCTTCCAGTTTTTATTGTCAAAGCTTAATTTAACAAGTTAAAGTTAGAAGCTTATTGGCTATAATTAGTGATGGACGAACTTCCGACGGGACGTTTCGCGAACGCGAAACGCGAACGGACACAAACGTTCGCGAAAACGACCGTTCGCCGCGGGCTCCATTGACTTCAATGGGAGGCGAATTTCGCAAACCTTTAGGTCGAATTTGCGGCCACGGGGTAATTATTAGGGGGTAGCACGTAGTCCCACCACCTGGACAATAGCATAATACATGTATGAGGTGAATTTGGGATCGATAACTACAAGCATTTTTTTTTTATTTGGGAAATTGTTCTGACAATTCAGGACTATGGAGCTAATGAAGGCAATGGAGGAGAGGGAAGGTCAGGGACCAGGGTAGGCAAACAAGAGGGTGCAGGAGATACAGAGCACTGACAGCAGCACCGTAATACAGAGCACTGACATCAGCACCGTGACATACAGCGCTGACAGCAGCTCCGTGACATACAGCGCTGACAGCAGCTCCGTGACATACAGCGCTGACAGCAGCTCCGTGACATACAGCGCTGACAGCAGCTCCGTGACATACAGCGCTGACAGCAGCTCCGTGACATACAGCGCTGACAGCAGCACCGTGACATACAGCGCTGACAGCAGCTCCGTGACATACAGCGCTGACAGCAGCTCCGTGACATACAGCGCTGACAGCAGCACCGTGACATACAGCGCTGACAGCAGCTCCGTGACATACAGCGCTGACAGCAGCTCCGTGACATACAGCGCTGACAGCAGCTCCGTGACATACAGCGCTGACAGCAGCTCCGTGACATACAGCGCTGACAGCAGCTCCGTGACATACAGCGCTGACAGCAGCTCCGTGACATACAGCGCTGACAGCAGCACCGTAAGCAGCCCCAGGAGGAAGTCAGCACAGCACAGGGATGGTGTGATCCCCTCATAATAAGAACCCCCAGGAGGAAGTCAGCACAGCACAGGGATGGTGGGAGCCCCTCATAATAAGAACACCCAGGAGGAAGTCAGCACAGCACAGGGATGGTGGGAACCCCTCATAATAAGCAGCCCCAGTAGAAATATGACACCGCTCAACCTCTTCAAAGAGGAGGGTAGGGGCATATAGTACGGTGTGCTTTTTTGGGTCAGGGAAGTGAGCCAAATGAATTAAGAAGGTCTGTGTGCTTGATTCCAAAAATTGTTTATAGACATATACATGGTCTACTGATCACATGTGTTGAATTCCTCCGAGATCCATGCCTCATTCATTTTTAGAAATGTGAGGTAGTTAACACTGTGGTGAGCTAGGCGAGTACGCTTATCGGTCACAATCCCCCCTGCTGCGCTGAACGTCCTTTCGGACAGGACACTGGATGAGGGGCAAGCCAACAGTTCGATTGCAAATTGGGCAAGCTCTGGCCAGAGGTCAAGCCTGCCCACCCAGTAGTCTAGGGGTTCATCACTCCTCAGAGCGTCCACATCGGCCGTTAACCCAATGTAGTCGGACACCTGACGGTCTAGGCGTTCCCTGATGCTGGATCCGGATGACACCTGTCGATGGGTCGGCTGAAAGAATGACCTCATATCCGAAGTCACCAACACATCTTCAAACCGGCCTCTTCTTGCAGGCGCTGTTGGATTGGTACCCGCAAATCCTTCTCTGGGAGTGGGAATTGCTCCTCTGCCAGCGCACGCAAAAGCAGAATGCAGCATTTCTCGAAGCAAGGCCTGGAAGTGCTGCATTCTGACAGCCCTCTGCGACGGCGGTAACATTTCCGCCATTTTGTGTTTGTACCGGGGGTCTAAGTACGTTGCCACCCAGTACTGGTCCTTGACCCTCATGCTTTTTATACGGGGGTCCCTATTAAAACACTGGAGCATGAAGGCCCCCATTTGCACTAAAGTGGAAGCGGTGTGGTGGCCTGGCTCCTGCTCATCATCCAGGATAATGTCGTCCTCTTCATTCTCCTCTCCCCATCCTCGCACAACAGGGATCCCAGAAAGGTTTAAAGCATGCTCTTCTTGCTCCTGCTCATCCGCCCCGGCACCATCCTCCTCTGACTCCTCATCAGACTCCTGTTGTTGACTTGTCTCAGATAGAGTAGCCCCCCCTGGGAATTCATCCAGCATTGCGACTTCCTCATCTTCCCGCTCCTGCTCCTCCACAGCCTGATCAATGACACGACGCAATGCACGCTCCAGAAAGAAGGCATAAGGTACCATGTCACTGATGGCGCCATGGCTGCGACTGACCAGTTTGGTGATCTCCTCAAATGGCCGCAGAAGTCTGCATGTGTCGCGCATGAGCAGCCACTGGCGCGGTGAAAAAAAACCCAGCTCCCCAGAACCGTTTCTTTCGCAGAGTTCATACAGGTAGACGTTAACTGCACGTTTCTGCTGGAGCAGCCTATCAAGCATATAGAAGGTTGAGTTCCATCGCGTCGGGCAATCGCAAATAAGACGTCTGACCGGCAGATGGTGTCGCCGCTGAATGTCAGCAAGGCGAGCCATGGCCGTGTAAGATCTTCTGAAATGGGCCGAGATTTTCCTTGCCTGCCGCAAGATGTCCTGGACCCCAGGGTATTTGACAAGGAATCGCTGCACGACCAAGTTTAAGACGTGTGCCATGCACGGCACGTGCGTGATTTTGCCCTGTTTCAATGCGCTAAGCAGATTGGCACCGTTGTCACACACCACTTTACCAACTGTCAAATTGAGCGGTGTTAGCCACTCATCTGCCTGTGAACGCAAAGCTGAAAGGAGTGCCGGGCCAGTGTGGCTCTTTGCTTCCAGGCACAACAGACGCAGCACGGCATGGCAACGTCTCACCTGGCATGTGGAATAGGTTCTGGGGAGCTTGGGCGGTGCAGTGGAAGAGACGCTAGCAGCGGAAAAGGAGGAGGCAGCTGAGGAGGAGAGGGAGGAGGATGGAGTAGGAGGAGGAGAAGAAGAGTCAGGCCTGCATGCAATCCGTGGCGGTAAAACCAAATCTACACGGGTGCCACGGGTTACATGCTTGACGGCCGTCAGAAGGTTCACCCAGTGGGCAGTAAAACTGATATACCTTCCCTGCCCGTGTTTGCTAGACCACGTGTCTGTGGTCAGATGTATCTTGGCACCGACACTGTGTGCCAGAGATACATTCACTTGCCGCTGAACATGGCCATATAGCTCTGGGATGCCCTTCTCTGAGAAATACTTCCTTCCTGGGACCTTCCATTGTGGTGTTCCAATGGCCACAAATTTGCGAAAGGCCTCCGAGTCCACCAGTTTATATGGCAGTAGTTGGCGGGCTATGAGTTCTGACAAGCCAGCCGCCAACCGTTGGGCAAGAGGGTTATCCGGCGTCATCATTTTTTTACGCTCAAACATTAGGCCCACGGAAGCCTGCCTTTTTGCAGAAAAATGTGAGCTTGGCGTGATGGAAGGTGGAGTGGAGGACAATTGTGAGGAGAGAGGAGAAGGAGAAGTAGAAGACGAGGCTGGACGGTGAGAGCCTGCAGTGTGGCTTTGTGTGTTCCGTTGCTCCCACTGGGCTCGGTGATGGCTGCTCATGTGCCTTCTTAAGGCGGTCGTCCCTAGGTGAGTATTGGGCTTACCGCGACTAACGCGTTGACTGCAAAGATTGCAGATGGCAACGCTATTGTCAGCAGCGGACACGTTAAAAAAAGCCCACACTGCGGAGCCATGTGCCGGTGTCCTGGGAGCGCCAGATGTGACCGTACATGGTCGATGACTCGCTCCTGATACATTTGCAGTCTGCTTTGTCCCTGCTGTGCAATGTAAGTCATTGCTGCTTCTCCTCCCTATCTGCTGGTCCATATCTCCCTCTGAACTCCCCTCCTCTTCCTCTCTTGTGGGCACCCACGTGACATCACTAGACACGTCATCATCAACGTCACCTTCCCCACCGCTATAAGTAGAGTAGGCAGCAACACCGGGGACCAACCTCCTCCTTGGGCTGATCTGGGTACTGGCGTCAGACTGCTGAGTAGCGCTTGTTGCTACCTCCTCTTCCTGATCCAATACCAAGAGTGGCTGCGCATCAGAAATGTCCTCTTGATATGGATCGGAAAATAATTCCAGTGACTCAAGCGGAAGGTATGTGGTGGTGGTGGTGGTGGTCGTGTTGTTGGTGGTAGTGTCTTTGGGGGTGCACATAGCAGAGAGTGAAGAAGAGGGTGCAGATCGAGAGGATGAGGAGGGTGCAGAAGAGTAAGGCTGAGCGAGCCACTCAACCAAGTCTGGTGCATCCTTTAAAGTAATTGAACGCACCTTCTGCAACTTCCCACTTTGGCTCAAGCCTGTTGCTCCTGCCCTACCCCTACCACCCCTGCGGAAGGGCCTGCCTCTTCCTCTGCATGTCATTTTTTAAATGACCCTGTGACAAAACTCTTAGTCCCTATACCGCTGAAGGACTGCTGCAGTATAGGTGAGCGGTCAGCAGTGGTGCACGTCAACCCTATCTATTGTGGACCTATAGCGGTCCTTACAGAACAGCAGACTGTACCGCACTCAAGCCTATGTACCGTAGCACCCTATACCAAGTTACCAGTCCTTATAAGAACTTTTGTGGACCAAGCAGGTTGTGTATTAGTGTTTAGCAGACTGTACGTCAGTCCCTATACCGCTGAAGGACTGCTGCAGTATAGGGCAGCGGTCAGCAGTGGTGCACGTCAACCCTATCTATTGTGGACCGATAGCGGTCCTTACAGAACAGCAGACTGTACCGCACTCAAGCCTATGTACCGTAGCACCCTATACCAAGTTACCAGTCCTTATAAGAACTTTTGTGGACCAAGCAGGTTGTGTATTAGTGTTTAGCAGACTGTACGTCAGTCCCTATACCGCTGAAGGACTGCTGCAGTATAGGGCAGCGGTCAGCAGTGGTGCACGTCAACCCTATCTATTGTGGACCGATAGCGGTCCTTACAGAACAGCAGACTGTACCGCACTCAAGCCTATGTACCGTAGCACCCTATACCAAGTTACCAGTCCTTATAAGAACTTTTGTGGACCAAGCAGGTTGTGTATTAGTGTTTAGCAGACTGTACGTCAGTCCCTATACCGCTGAAGGACTGCTGCAGTATAGGGCAGCGGTCAGCAGTAGTGCACGGCAACCCTATGTATTGTGGACCGATAGCGGTCCTTACAGAACAGCAGACTGTAACGCACTCAGGCCTATGTACCGTAGCACCCTATACCAAGTTACCAGTCCTTATAAAAACTTTTGTGGACCAAGCAGGTTGTGTGTTAGTGTTTAGCAGACTGTGCGTCAGTCCCTATACCGCTGAAGGACTGCTGCAGTATAGGGCAGCGGTCAGCAGTAGTGCACGGCAACCCTATGTATTGTGGACCGATAGCGGTCCTTACAGAACAGCAGACTGTAACGCACTCAGGCCTATGTACCGTAGCACCCTATACCAAGTTACCAGTCCTTATAAGAACTTTTGTGGACCAAGCAGGTTGTGTGTTAGTGATTAGCAGACTGTACGTCAGTCCCTATACCAATGAAGGACTGCTGCAGTATAGGGCAGCGGTCAGCAGTAGTGCACGGCAACCCTATGTATTGTGGACCGATAGCGGTCCTTACAGAACAGCAGACTGTAACGCACTCAGGCCTATGTACCGTAGCACCCTATACCAAGTTACCAGTCCTTATAAGAACTTTTGTGGACCAAGCAGGTTGTGTGTTAGTGTTTAGCAGACTGTGCGTCAGTCCCTATACCGCTGAAGGACTGCTGCAGTATAGGGCAGCGGTCAGCAGTAGTGCACGGCAACCCTATGTATTGTGGACCGATAGCGGTCCTTACAGAACAGCAGACTGTAACGCACTCAGGCCTATGTACCGTAGCACCCTATACCAAGTTACCAGTCCTTATAAGAACTTTTGTGGACCAAGCAGGTTGTGTGTTAGTGATTAGCAGACTGTACGTCAGTCCCTATACCAATGAAGGACTGCTGCAGTATAGGGCAGCGGTCAGCAGTAGTGCACGGCAACCCTATGTATTGTGGACCGATAGCGGTCCTTACAGAACAGCAGACTGTAACGCACTCAGGCCTATGTACCGTAGCACCCTATACCAAGTTACCAGTCCTTATAAGAACTTTTGTGGACCAAGCAGGTTGTGTGTTAGTGATTAGCAGACTGTACGTCAGTCCCTATACCAATGAAGGACTGCTGCAGTATAGGGCAGCGGTCAGCAGTAGTGCACGGCAACCCTATGTATTGTGGACCGATAGCGGTCCTTACAGAACAGCAGACTGTAACGCACTCAGGCCTATGTACCGTAGCACCCTATACCAAGTTACCAGTCCTTATAAGAACTTTTGTGGACCAAGCAGGTTGTGTGTTAGTGATTAGCAGACTGTACGTCAGTCCCTATACCGCTGAAGGACTGCTGCAGTATAGGTGAGCGGTCAGCAGTGGTGCACGTCAACCCTATCTATTGTGGACCGATAGCGGTCCTTACAGAACAGCAGACTGTACCGCACTCAAGCCTATGTACCGTAGCACCCTATACCAAGTTACCAGTCCTTATAAGAACTTTTGTGGACCAAGCAGGTTGTGTATTAGTGTTTAGCAGACTGTACGTCAGTCCCTATACCGCTGAAGGACTGCTGCAGTATAGGGCAGCGGTCAGCAGTAGTGCACGGCAACCCTATGTATTGTGGACCGATAGCGGTCCTTACAGAACAGCAGACTGTAACGCACTCAGGCCTATGTACCGTAGCACCCTATACCAAGTTACCAGTCCTTATAAGAACTTTTGTGGACCAAGCAGGTTGTGTGTTAGTGATTAGCAGACTGTACGTCAGTCCCTATACCAATGAAGGACTGCTGCAGTATAGGGCAGCGGTCAGCAGTAGTGCACGGCAACCCTATGTATTGTGGACCGATAGCGGTCCTTACAGAACAGCAGACTGTACTGCACTCAGGCCTATGTACCGTAGCACCCTATACCAAGTTACCAGTCCTTATAAAAACTTTTGTGGACCAAGCAGGTTGTGTGTTAGTGTTTAGCAGACTGTGCGTCAGTCCCTATACCGCTGAAGGACTGCTGCAGTATAGGGCAGCGGTCAGCAGTAGTGCACGGCAACCCTATGTATTGTGGACCGATAGCGGTCCTTACAGAACAGCAGACTGTAACGCACTCAGGCCTATGTACCGTAGCACCCTATACCAAGTTACCAGTCCTTATAAGAACTTTTGTGGACCAAGCAGGTTGTGTGTTAGTGATTAGCAGACTGTACGTCAGTCCCTATACCAATGAAGGACTGCTGCAGTATAGGGCAGCGGTCAGCAGTAGTGCACGGCAACCCTATGTATTGTGGACCGATAGCGGTCCTTACAGAACAGCAGACTGTAACGCACTCAGGCCTATGTACCGTAGCACCCTATACCAAGTTACCAGTCCTTATAAGAACTTTTGTGGACCAAGCAGGTTGTGTGTTAGTGATTAGCAGACTGTACGTCAGTCCCTATACCAATGAAGGACTGCTGCAGTATAGGGCAGCGGTCAGCAGTAGTGCACGGCAACCCTATGTATTGTGGACCGATAGCGGTCCTTACAGAACAGCAGACTGTACTGCACTCAGGCCTATGTACCGTAGCACCCTATACCAAGTTACCAGTCCTTATAAAAACTTTTGTGGACCAAGCAGGTTGTGTGTTAGTGTTTAGCAGACTGTGTGTCAGTCCCTATACCGCTGAAGGACTGCTGCAGTATAGGGCAGCGGTCAGCAGTAGTGCACGGCAACCCTATGTATTGTGGACCGATAGCGGTCCTTACAGAACAGCAGACTGTAACGCACTCAGGCCTATGTACCGTAGCACCCTATACCAAGTTACCAGTCCTTATAAGAACTTTTGTGGACCAAGCAGGTTGTGTGTTAGTGATTAGCAGACTGTACGTCAGTCCCTATACCAATGAAGGACTGCTGCAGTATAGGGCAGCGGTCAGCAGTAGTGCACGGCAACCCTATGTATTGTGGACCGATAGCGGTCCTTACAGAACAGCAGACTGTACCGCACTCAGGCCTATGTACCGTAGCACCCTATACCAAGTTACCAGTCCTTATAAAAACTTTTGTGGACCAAGCAGGTTGTGTGTTAGTGTTTAGCAGACTGTGCGTCAGTCCCTATACCGCTGAAGGACTGCTGCAGTATAGGGCAGCGGTCAGCAGTAGTGCACGGCAACCCTATGTATTGTGGACCGATAGCGGTCCTTACAGAACAGCAGACTGTAACGCACTCAGGCCTATGTACCGTAGCACCCTATACCAAGTTACCAGTCCTTATAAGAACTTTTGTGGACCAAGCAGGTTGTGTGTTAGTGATTAGCAGACTGTACGTCAGTCCCTATACCAATGAAGGACTGCTGCAGTATAGGGCAGCGGTCAGCAGTAGTGCACGGCAACCCTATGTATTGTGGACCGATAGCGGTCCTTACAGAACAGCAGACTGTACTGCACTCAGGCCTATGTACCGTAGCACCCTATACCAAGTTACCAGTCCTTATAAGAACTTTTGTGGACCAAGCAGGTTGTGTATTAGTGTTTAGCAGACTGTGCGTCAGTCCCTATACCGCTGAAGGACTGCTGCAGTATAGGGCAGCGGTCAGCAGTAGTGCACGGCAACCCTATGTATTGTGGACCGATAGCGGTCCTTACAGAACAGCAGACTGTACCGCACCCAAGCCTATGTACCGTAGCACCCTAGACAGACCAAGTTACCAGTCCTGATAAAGAGCTTTGTGGAACAAGTGAGTTGTGAATGATTAGCAGACTGCAGCAGAAGGGCAGCAGTCAAGTATAATATTCTTTCTATATTTGGAAGAAAGAATATTATACGTGTACAAGCCTATTACCGTACCACTGATACCAGTCCTGAAAAGAACCTTTGTGGAACTAATAGTAACAGCAAGTCTTTAAAATTATCCTCACTGCCTGACACACTGCTTCCTGCCTGTCCCTATACAAATTGGCAAAAAAGAGTAGGCTGGAACGATTAGCTGGAACAGCTCTTTTGTGGACCTGATAGTAACAGCTAATGATGATGATGATGATGATGATGAAGAAAGACTAATCTGGCTGAGCTGTCCCTAAAATAGCAGCATACAGCGCTCTGTCCCTTTATCTAAACTGACAAAAGAAACTCAGGCTGCTGACCTAACACCTATACCAGTCCTGAAAAGAACTTTTGTGTACCAAATAGCTAGCGTTTTCTCTGTCCCTACTCCACACAGGATCCTTTCCCTACAGTGACAGAAGAAAGAATGTAAAATGGCCACCGGATCGGGTGTATTTATAGGTTAGGGGGAATGTCCAAGTGTCCATGAGCTGTCATGTCTCAATTGGTTGTCCTGTAACACATGATAAACGTGTCACGAAAGGTTAAAGTTCTTGTATACATTAAACACGTAAGTCCGCCCGGGGGAGAACGACGGAAAAAGGCGTTCGAACCCGCGGACGGCGAAAGTCGGAAATTCGCCGCGAAACGACCGCCGGGCGAACCGTTCGGCCATCACTAGCTATAATGAACAATTGCACCAGATTTTGCACTCTTCAGTTTTAGTAAATCAACCCCATTGTTTCTTGTTGCACTCTTATTTGGAGTGTAACAGGAAACGCGGTCACATTCCCCAACCCCCTTGACCCACTCCTCCAATCTGCCTGAATTGCTGGGGGATTCTCCCTGCATCCTCCTGTTTTTCTTTGAATTTGGAGCAGCTGCACCATCACAGCCAAATCGTCCATTTACAGGGATCTGTGAATGGGAAGGCTTCAAGCCTCATCTGCTAACATGGTAGTAGGACTCATAGATCTCAATGGAGCACAGGTGCAGTGATAGCGACACTTTGACTAATGAGGTAATAAAACATGATTCGGTCTGACAGTGCAGATGAAAAACACATTCGGAGTTAACTGTCATATTAAGGTAAATTCCCACCAATTTCATTATTTACTATTATTTTTTTTTTTAATAAATGCGCTTCCGACAGGTGATCTGGTTTTCTCCCACAATCCTAAAAACATACTGGGAGGTTTGCTGGCTTCTACACAATCAGGTCCTTCAGTGTGGCTATGTGCGTGATTTTGCGGATAACATTTAACTCTAAGCTTCTTTGTGGAGACTAGTGTTAGCCCCATACACACTATCAGATTTTCTGCTGATTTTTTTCCTTCAGATTTACAAAAATTTACCAAAACCATATCATATGAGGTCAAAGCTTAGGAGTTTCAATGCGTATGCAATCAGGCAGGCCCTTGCACTACATGGTTTTGGTAAATCTGAAGGAAAAGGGCGGCACAGTGGTGTAGTGGTTAGGACTCTCACCTAGCAGTAAAAAGGGTTGTTCGTATCCCAACCATGACACTGCCTGCCTGGAGTTTGCATGTTCTCCCTGTGCCTGCGTGGGCTTCCTCTGGGTACTCTGGTTTCCTCCCGCAATCCAAAGACATGCAGGCAGGTTAATTGGCTTCTGTCCAAAATTGGCCCTAGTATATGAATGGGGATCTTGGATTGTGGGCTCATTGAGGGTAGGGACCGATGTGAGTGTGCAATGTACAGGGATAGGGACAATTGTAGACACTCACTCAGGTTGAACTGGATGTACTGGTGTCTTTATTCAACCTTGAAACTATGAAAAACTCAGCAGAAAATCTAATACTGTGTATGGGGCTTTACAGTAGGACTGGGGGAAGTGTCTGCAGGAGTGAGTGAGGCCCGGAGTGGATGGACTAGGAGGGAAGTAATGGAGGGCCGGGCATGACAGGGATGTTTAAGGGAACTAAAGGGTTAAGCTGCAAGGGGATTAGCCTTAGGGGGAGGAGCTGGTGGTGAGTGTGGGGACAGGGGAGGAGCCCTATAAGAGGTGGAGTGGGCGGAGCAAAGTCCAGTTCGACGGAGGGGACAGAGAGAGGAGGCAGTTTTTTACACTGCTCCTCTGGAGGATGGCGGACGACGGGACCATGCTGGCGGGCCTGCGGCGGCCAGCGGAAGAACGCGGACCAGAGTGGCTGCGGGAGCAGCGAGGAGGCCTGGCGGGGACATCGGGACCAGACCTGAGGAGGGGTGAGCCCTTGCAATGCGTGCGGAGGTCACGGCCTCCGGCGCATTTTTTCCGCCTGGACCGGACCCTCTGCCACCTCGGGTAGTCGGCAGCCCTGGGGAGGACGGATCGCTCCCCACAGCCGAACGGACACAGGGGGACTCAGGGGGCCCGGAGCGGCCTTTACGGCGCGGCCCGGGGGGGGTGGGGCGGGTGAGTCACGCGGCTGGCGTGCGGCTTCGGAGCCAGTGGGGGGGGGCGGGGGGGATGCTGCAGCAGGACACAGCGTGGGGAGAGGGATGGCTGCTCGGGCTGGCTCTCACAGGGACTCAGCGGCCCGGAGCAGGGGGACAGCCAGTAAGCCTGGGCAGGTTCGTGGTCCGCCTGCAGGCTGCTCTACCCGGATGGATGTGAGGAGCGCCCGAGGGTCCACCGTCCCAGGGGCTGGCAGGGTTGGCTCACTTCGCCAGGCTGTCACGGAGGAATCAGCCGGGGGCGCGGACTCGCCTATGCGGGTTGTGGCTTCAGCTTCCGGGGTCTCTTCCCCCGGGGGGCTTGCACCCCCGCCACCATGGGTCCAGGAGGACCGGTCCGAGGGGGAGATGTCGGATGAAGAGGAGTTACCCATTCCAGGGGGAGATGTCGCCGGTCCGGCTGTGAGGAGTGTTCCGGGTCAGCCAGGTGAGTCCCCTGATGCGTTGTTATGTCTCATGCATTGCAGGGTTCGTTGGGGGGTGGTGCGGGCGGGCGCGCGGGGGCCAGTGACGCCTGGGGTTTGGGACGCGGGGTGGCGGGGGTTCCTGTGGCGGCGGTGCCGGGTGGTGCGGGTGCGGAATCGGCGGGACAGAGGCGGTTGCGGGCCTTGGCGGGGCGTTTTGACCGGGGGGCAGGCCTGCCGTCGTTGGGTGGCTCTCCCGGCGGGGGGCCTCGGGGTGGCCTCTGATACCCCGGGGGTTACGGCGCCGGTGGTACCTTTGGTGCCGTCAACGGAGGGGGGGGCGGGGCATCGGGGGTTGACGCGGGCAAACAAGATTCGGTGGCGCGGTCGGACATGGTTCGGTTGGCCGACGCGGCGCGGTGTGCGGGGTATGTATGTTTCGAGGGGCCGCTGGGGGAGGCGGCGGTATCGGCTGATACCGCGCACTTTTCCAATTGGCGCCAGGCGCTTGCCATTTTGGCTAGCGTCATTGGGGGGGAAGAGCCCCGAGCATTGCTTGGCGCTTTTTTGTTATGTGGATGCGATCGGGGAGGCCCGTCGGGTTTATGGGGGGTGGCGTGGCCCCGGTACGATGAGCAGTTCCGGCGGCGCATGGAGGTGCGGTCGGAATTGCGCTGGGACCACGAGGACATCAGCCTCTGGATGAGGCTTATGTCGTTGGCGGGGGCCCCCGTCTCAGTTTCTTCGGGGGGGGGGCAGGAGTGCGCCTACCTCGGGGCTGCTGGCCGGAACAAAATGGGGGGGTTTGCTGGCAGTACACCGTGGGGGCCTGCAAGTTCGGGGGTGTGTGCACGTTCAAGCACGGGTGTTCCGGTTGCGGCGGGACTCACATGTGGTCCCGGTGCTGCCGGAAGGGGAAGCGAGTCGGGGATGCTGCGCAGGAGAGGGAGGACGCCGGTGATGCTGGCTAGGATGCCCCCCCTTTTCTAAGTTGGTATCCGGGGTTTCGGGATGGCTTCAGGATTCCGTGTTCGCTGCCTGAGGTGCCGCGGGTTGCGGAAAACTTGTAGTCCGCATTGGAACATCCGTGGGTGGTGGATGACAAGCTGCGGAAGGAGGTGGCGTGGGGGCGCATGGGGGGGGCCGTTTGGGGATAAGCCGTGGCCCGACTTGGTGGTTTCCCCATTGGGGGTGGTCCTCAAGAAGGAGCCAGGGAAGTTTCGGCTTATTCCTCACCTGTCTTTTCCTATCGGGGGCTCCGTGCATGATTTCAGGGACCCTGAGGTGTGCACGGTGGCCTACGCTTCGTTTGACGCTGCGGTACGGTGGGTGCGGCGTTGGGGCCGGGGGGCGCTGATGGCCAAGACCGATGGGGAATCGGCGTTCCGGCTGCTTCCGGTTCCTCCGGATAGCTTTCGGCTGTTGGGGTGCCACTGGCGTGACAAGTATTTGGTGGCTATGTGCCTACCGATGGGTTGCTCGACCTCGTGTGCGTACTGTGCGGACGTTTAGCTCCTTTTTGGGATGGGTGGTGAAGGACGCGTCGGGTCTGGAGTCAGTTGTCCACTAGTTGGATGACTTCCTCTGTGTGGGCCCGCCTGCCTCCGCTGTGTGTGCGATTTTTCTGTATACGTTGCAGCACATCGCAGGCAGGTTTGGGGTTCCCTGGGCGGACGATAAGACGGAGGGCCCGACGTCGGAACTGAGTTTCCTGGGGATCGTGATCGACTCCCGGGCGATGGAGTGCCGGCTGCCGGAGGACGAGTTGGTGGAGCTGCAGCGGGTAGTTAAGGATATTCGGGGCCGGCGCAAGGTACAGTTGTGGATGTTACAGTCGCTCTTGGGTAAGCTGCACTTCGCATGTAGGGTCATTCCCGTGGGAAGGATTTTCTGCCGGCGGCTGTCGGCAGCTACAGCGGGCGTCAGCGTTCCCACCCATTTTGTGCGGTTGGGGAGGGAGCACCGGGAGGATTTGCGGGTTTGGCACGGGTTTTTTTGGGCTCATACAATGGGAGGGCCAGGTGGATGGCGGGCCCGGTCGGCAATTTTGACTTGGCTTTGGTCACAGACGCGGCCGGTTATACGGGGTACGGGGCGTTTTTCAGGGGCAAGTGGTGCGCGGAGCCGTGGCCGGAGGCTTGGAGAACGGCGGGGCTCGCCTCGTCTGGATCGTAGGGCACTCCTACGTATGTTGGGGGGTCAGGAGAGGTGATCAACGGCCCGAGGGCAGGCAACTGGGGATTTCCCGGAGGGAGGCATGCTTGCAGTGGTTGGGTATCCCTGGAATGCGGTGGGGACGGTTGGTGGAGGAGATTGAGAGACATGTGTCTCGGGACGGTCCCCCGGCGGTGCTGGTAATCCATGCGGGGGGGGAACGACCTGGGGGTACGGAGGGTTAGGGATTTGATTGCGGACGGCAAGTCCGCTTTCATGCGGCTGCGCTTCCGTTTGCCGGGTACTGTACTGGTGTGGTCGGTCACTGTGGCGAGGGCGGCCTGGCGCTGGCTCGTTCGGTGGCGAGCATCCATAGGACCCTTATTGGGGTCAATAAGGTGGTGGGGAGGTTTGTGGCCCAACAGGGTGGGATCGTGGTTCGCCACTGCGAACTGGAAGGTTATGTGGGCAGGTACCTGAGACGGGATGGGGTTCACTTGTCGGATGTGGGGATTGACTTGTGGTCATTGGGGTTGCAGGAGGATATCCACATGGCCTTGGGGGTGTGGGGTGGCCCTCAAGGGTAAGGGAGTCACCCTTTTGGGCTGTGGCGGTTGTGTCTGGTGGTCTTTGACGGTTGGCGGTAAATCAGAAGTCATCTGATATGGGGTGGGGGGCCCATTGCTAGGATGGGTCCCTCCGGTGTATTCCTGAACGTTGGAGGGAATACCGTTATGGTTGTCACTGCGGAGGTTGTCTCCGAGCGGTCACAGCTGGAGGCCTGGAAAAGTTACAAGTGGGTACCGCAGTGATTGGTTGGTTGGTAAAGTTATGGGTCACCGTCAGAGATCACCAGACCGGCATGTTAGCTATATGCTATTCGGTACCAGTTGTGGGTTATGGTTATATGGATATGGTTATATTTATGGTTATATTTATACTGTTTGGTTATTTATATATAGATATAGATATATTTATATATATTTTGATTGGAGTATTTGAGTATCGTAATAAAGGCTGTTATGGCCATTTTACTCCAAAGCAAGGTGTGGTCTCTTACTTTACGGGTTGATAATGGGGTGGAGGTTGGAGTGGAATGGGTAACAGGTAAAAAAGGGACCTTTAGACTACCCTGGTCAAGTGAGGCCTGGAGTGGATGGACTAGGAGGGAAGTAATGGAGGGCCGGGCATGACAGGGATGTTTAAGGGAACTAAAGGGTTAAGCTGCAAGGGGATTAGCCTTAGGGGGAGGAGCTGGTGGTGAGTGTGGGGACAGGGGAGGAGCCCTATAAGAGGTGGAGTGGGCGGAGCAAAGTCCAGTTCGACGGAGGGGACAGAGAGAGGAGGCAGTTTTTCCCACCCTCCCGCCCTATGTTTCGGTTGTTGGGGTTTGCCGGTGTTGTTTCTTTTCTTCTTTTTCAGGTGGCGTTGATCGGATGTCATGACAGCTGTGCAGAAGGCATTGGACGTTGGCGGTTGTGTCTGGTGGTCTTTGACGGTTGGCGGTAAATCAGAAGTCATCTGATATGGGGTGGGGGGCCTATTGCTATGATGGGTCCCTCCGGTGTATTCCTGAACGTTGGAGGGAATACCGTTATGGTTGTCACTGCGGAGGTTGTCTCCGAGCGGTCACAGCTGGAGGCCTGGAAAAGTTACAAGTGGGTACCGCAGTGATTGGTTGGTTGGTAAAGTTATGGGTCACCGTCAGAGATCACCAGACCGGGCATGTTAGCTATATGCTATTCGTTACCAGTTGTGGGTTATGGTTATATGGATATGGTTATATTTATGGTTATATTTATACTGTTTGGTTATTTAGATATAGATATAGATATATTTATATATATTTTGATTGGAGTATTTGAGTATCGTAATAAAGGCTGTTATGGCCATTTTACTCCAAAGCAAGGTGTGGTCTCTTACTTTACGGGTTGATAATGGGGTGGAGGTTGGAGTGGAATGGGTAACAGGTAAAAAAGGGACCTTTAGACTACCCTGGTCATGTGTATTACAGCTGTGATACACTGCAATTGCAATGCTCTGCGGGCTCCAATGCAAAAGTTTATTCAATGCGTGTTTTTTTTTTAATGTTAAGAGATTTAGTATTTTTTTTTTCAAAATGTGGACTATGCCTTTGAGCTACCACTGTGGTTCATAACTTACATAGGACTCCTCTGTCACTACCAGCAACTGAATAAAGCAGGAAGAGGAGTGAAAGAAAGATAAGTAGGTGCTGCTGGGGAGTTCTGCATGTAAGAGAACCTGCTGCTTCACCCTAAAAGTTCAAAGCACTGTTTGCCTTTAAGCAACCTCTAAGCATTCCACTTACTTGCTATTACCTTTTGCACATTTATTTATTGCCACATTTATGTTTTTAAGCCCTTTCTGGGATCCTGTCCTCTACTGAGTGACGATGATGATAATAAGTAGTCTCCTTATCTTCTAACTACTCACTAACTGTCTCCACAGTGACCCCTGGGCAAGGAAATATTGCTTAATTAATATTAAAGCCTTTAGTTTTGCCTTGGGTCGTGAGGATCAATTTAATTAAGTTGTACACTGGTAACAACCTCCTATTGATTTTCTGTGCTTCCTCGAGTCTAAACAATTAGCGCAAAATTAAAAGAAGAAGGAAAACAAGAACAATCAGAAAGGCATTGACATTTCTGATAAATCTTTGATTGACACTGCTAGATCATTTTGTGCCAGGCATACACAACAAGGGACTCTGATCAGCCACCTGCAAAACTGAAACTGTGGTCAACAGGTCATGAGTGTCTTTTAGGAAATGTATACAGCATCCTGCATGGCCAATCAGTGCAGTTCTGATGCACTGATCTTGGCACATCACACTGTTCATTTTTTTTAAATGGACTTTATTGAGATGTGACACAGACATCTCATAAAGTTAAATTGCTGGCCATGTGGTAAGAGGCAGTGGATTGCCTCATACTGTGCTGTGCTGAAAAAAAAAGTACTACACGCAGAATTTCATTTTTTACTGCACACCGCTGGCACACCACCAAAACACAGGGGTGTGAACCAGGCAAATAGAGAGACAAGGCATTTTGACTTGCCATGTGGTGGGACTGCACTGGAACAGCAACCCAATGCAGTCCCCACTACATGTGGTATGAATGTATCCTTAAAGGTGTTCTAAAGGTTCAGGTTTAAAAAAAAAAAAAAAAAAACATTTTATACTTACCTCCGCTGAGCAGTAGGTTATGCACAGAGTGGCCTCAATCCGCCTCTTCTAGAGTCCCTCCATGGTGCTCCTGGCTCCTCCTCTTCCAGAGTGTCCCACCAGAGAAGAGCTCTCCGACGGGACACCCGTGCGGGCACACTCCTGTGTCATGCTGCTGTGTCTGTAGACACCGACAGCAAGACTCGGCTCCGCCCCCAGTGCCCATGTGTCATGAAATGGTCCACCCGTTGGTGGCGCTGTTGATCTCTTGGATTGCAGTACCAGTGTTCACCAGCGGGTGTCTTCTAACACCCAGGGCCTGTAATAAGAGGACATACCTCCTGGTGGCACTATTGGATCCCTGGACTGTAGTACCAGCGCTCACCAACGGGTGTACTCCGGCAGTGTGGAGCAGACAGCACCTGCAGCGATCAGCTGTTACGTGAGGGTAATCAGTAGTCTTATAAAGACCCAGCAAGCCCTAACATGCTTGTCTCAGTATCACACTCTCTCCTTTGGACCTGAACCTTTGGACCTGAACCTTTGGACCTGAACCTTTGGACCTGAACCTTTGGACCTGAACCTTTGGACCTGAACCTTTGGACCTGAACCTTTGGACCTGAACCTTTGGACCTGAACCTTTGGACCTGAACCTGAACCTGGACTTTGTATTTACCTGACCTGTCCCTTCCTGATTCTTAGCCCATCCTGGACCCGTCCCTCTTGTCTCCTGCTACCTTGATCCCTGCTCTGCAGCCCATCCATCCGTCCTTACACTTCTACTGTTTCCCCGGTGTTTGACCTCGGCCTGGCTTCCGTTGACGTCACTGGTAGTTTCCATTTATTATATATATATTACTTGTTCTGGTTGGTAGTGCACTGTTTGTTTTCATTTTCCTTTTTATTTATAATAAACACGTTATTACTTCATTCACATGCGTTTGGGTTCCTTCTGTGCAGTCCACACAGTCTGGTCTAATCATTCCCTGACAGTATACTGAGACCATTCCTGACCAGACGTGGCTGCATTGAGGAACCATCCTAACCTGTTAGTCTGCCAATATGGATTTCAATGAAATCATGTATTATTCTCTGCTGGCAGAAGAGAATGGTGAATATTGTCGCCAGCTTCTAAAGAGGTGGTCTAGTGACCGGCTGATGGAGACCGTCCGATCAGCCCATTCCCTGGTGGATCAGGGCTACATGTCATTTGGGGATGTTCAGCCCTTAATCCAATTATGTGCAGAGCTAGTACTGACATGTAATTCCAAAGTAAGTGGTGATTTTTCTCCCCCCTTCAATTTGAGCCAAGTTGTATCTTTGGTATGGTTGTTAGAGGATGACCCAGCCTATTTCATGGAATGTTATTCCCCTTGTCCTCAGCAGGTGTTGTCTGATTGCATCCATTCAGTGCAATCTCTGGTTAGTCAGGCTGTGTGTGAATCAGTGTTTGTTCAACCTGTGCTACAGGCATGGTCAGATCTCCTGCATTTAGCTAAACCACAACCTTCCAGCCCTGTCGTTAACCACCTGCCTTCCCAAGTATCTATCTCCTCATTGCCTATGGCAACCTCAGCTACAGCCCAGTCTACTCCACTTCCTACCAAATACTACTATCCTGTCACCAAGTGTAGCACCTATCCTGCCTGCAACCCACCTGCCTCTTCTCCTCCACCTGTAACAGTCCCACAAACCCCTCCTCCTGCTACTGTTCCTTGGTCTTCCTTTTGCCCAGATACTTTGTTTTCTCACAGCCCTGCACCTACATACAAAGCTGCAGCGGCTAAGTCAAAAAAGAAACGAAAATTCTTTCCGACCCACACAATCATGCCAGTAACCCAACCCGCCTCCGCACTAACCAACCCGGTCCAGCCTGCATGCATGCCAGTTGTATCCGGTGGCCCACCTAAGCCTGTTGTAACAGCTTGCCAGCCTGTTGTTCCAGCTTGCCAGCCTGATGTCCCAGGTTGCCAGCCTGATGTCCCAGCTTGCCAGCCTGATGTCCCAGCTTGCCAGCCTGTTGTTCCAGCTTGCCAGCCTGTTGTTCCAGCTTGCCAGCCTGATGTCCCAGCTTGCCAGCCTGATGTCCCAGCTTGCCAGCCTGATGTCCCAGCTTGCCAGCCTGTTGTCCCAGCTTGCCAGCCTGTTGTCCCAGCTTGCCAGCCTGTTGTCCCAGCTTGCCAGCCTGTTGTCCCAGCTTGCCAGCCTGTTGTCCCAGCTTGCCAGCCTGTTGTCCCAGCTTGCCAGCCTGTTGTCCCAGCTTGCCAGCCTGTTGTCCCAGCTTGCCAGCCTGTTGTCCCAGCCTGCCAGCCTGTAGTTCCAGCCTGCCAGCCTGTAGTTCCAGCCTGCCAGCCAGTAGTTCCAGCCTGCCAGCCAGAAGTTCCAGCCTGCCAGCCAGAAGTTCCAGCCTGCCAGCCAGAAGTTCCAGCCTGCCAGCCAGAAGTTCCAGCCTGCCAGCCAGAAGTTCCAGCCTGCCAGCCAGAAGTTCCAGCCTGCCAGCCAGAAGTTCCAGCCTGCCAGCCAGAAGTTCCAGCCTGCCAGCCAGAAGTTCCAGCCTGCCAGCCAGAAGTTCCAGCCTGCCAGCCAGAAGTTCCAGCCTGCCAGCCAGAAGTTCCAGCTTGCCAGCCAGAAGTTCCAGCTTGCCAGTCAGAAGTTCCAGCTTGCCAGTCAGAAGTTCCAGCTTGCCAGTCAGAAGTTCCAGCTTGCCAGTCAGAAGTTCCAGCTTGCCAGTCTGAAGTTCCAGCTTGCCAGCCTGAAGTTCCAGCTTGCCAGCCTGAAGTTTGCCAGCCTGAAGTTTGCCAGCCTGAAGTTTGCCAGCCTGAAGTTTGCCAGCCTGAAGTTTGCCAGCCTGAAGTTTGCCAGCCTGAAGTTTGCCAGCCTGAAGTTTGCCAGCCTGAAGTTTGCCAGCCTGAAGTTTGCCAGCCTGAAGTTTGCCAGCCTGAGGAGTCGGGGCCCGCTACCCAGCCTGCGGAGTCGGGGCCCGCTACCCAGCCTGCGGAGTCGGGGCCCGCTACCCAGCCTGCGGAGTCGGGGCCCGCTACCCAGCCTGCGGAGTCGGGGCCCGCTACCCAGCCTGCGGAGTCGGGGCCCGCTACCCAGCCTGCGGAGTCGGGGCCCGCTACCCAGCCTGCGGAGTCGGGGCCCGCTACCCAGCCTGCGGAGTCGGGGCCCGCTACCCAGTCTTCTGAATCAGTGTCCATTAATTGGCCTGTTAAGCTTGTGCCCGTTATTTGGCTTGCCGGACCAGTGCCTGGTGTCCAGCTCACTGAGCCGGGGCCCGTCACCCAGCCTGCTGGGCCGGGGCCCATTACTCAGCTTGCTGAGCCAGTGCCTGTAATCCAGCTTGCCCTTGCAGTACTTGCTGTTCGGCCTAAGGACCCAGAGATCGCTGCCCAGCTCAAAGACCCAGAGCCTTTGCCCGCTGTCTGCCCTGATGTGCCCTGTACCCAGCTTGACGTGCCCTCATCCATGGTGTGGTTTGAGGTCATTAACTGTGGACAATTACACCTAGCTGGAGCGTCCGGAGGCCGCTCCTTTGAGGGGGGGTACTGTCATGAAATGGTCCACCCGTTGGTGGCGCTGTTGATCTCTTGGATTGCAGTACCAGTGTTCACCAGCGGGTGTCTTCTAACACCCAGGGCCTGTAATAAGAGGACATACCTCCTGGTGGCACTATTGGATCCCTGGACTGTAGTACCAGCGCTCACCAACGGGTGTACTCCGGCAGTGTGGAGCAGACAGCACCTGCAGCGATCAGCTGTTACGTGAGGGTAATCAGTAGTCTTATAAAGACCCAGCAAGCCCTAACATGCTTGTCTCAGTATCACACTCTCTCCTTTGGACCTGAACCTTTGGACCTGAACCTTTGGACCTGAACCTTTGGACCTGAACCTTTGGACCTGAACCTGGACTTTGTATTTACCTGACCTGTCCCTTCCTGATTCTTAGCCCATCCTGGACCCGTCCCTCTTGTCTCCTGCTACCTTGATCCCTGCTCTGCAGCCCATCCATCCGTCCTTACACTTCTACTGTTTCCCCGGTGTTTGACCTCGGCCTGGCTTCCGTTGACGTCACTGGTAGTTTCCATTTATTATATATATATTACTTGTTCTGGTTGGTAGTGCACTGTTTGTTTTCATTTTCCTTTTTATTTATAATAAACACGTTATTACTTCATTCACATGCGTTTGGGTTCCTTCTGTGCAGTCCACACAGTCTGGTCTAATCATTCCCTGACACCATGTCATTGTATTTGATTGACAGAAGGGGGAGCCAATGGCTGAAGCTGGTGTGCTCGTTCCTGTTGTGGGAATTACAGGGCTCATGTAAGTATAAGGGGGGCTCAGGGGCACTGCTGCAGCACAGGAGGTTTTACATCCCCTTTAAAGTGTATCTTGAATCATCACTTCTTATTTTGTTGTGGATATAGTACAGGTCAGTTTTGTTTAGTCTTCTGTGGCTCATTGAGGACATTTCCATTTGCTTCCTGCCCTGGAAGGAAGTGTAAATCTCCCTTAAGTGAGATGAAATCTCCTTTAAGATAGTTGTCCATTGGAAACATTCCACTCACCTTATTCTGACGACCTTTGTAAAATGTCTGATTTTCCACCATTTTCCATTTTGCTGACAATAACCAGGACAAATAAAAATGGTCAATGTACACAGTTGGGATACAAACTGCAGAAACAAGGAGATCCTTAAGAATTTGCCTAATTTTCTCAATCTGTCACTGTGGTTTGCTTTGTGAGGTCAGATATTCACCAGGGTAAAATTATGTAGTATAAGGATCTATTAGACCCTTACCAGTTCATCTTTGAAACTGGAGAGGCTGTACTATTACCAGAGTTTGAGTAAATTAACAAATTAATTTCCTGAATGTATAAAATGGTCAGTTTAATCACAAGTGATATTTTAGTTATTGGTAGAGCAGGATGGGTTAAGCCAAACCCTTGGATACTTCAAAAAAGAGATCTCAGCACCATAATTTTCAACTGTTTTTCTTTTTCAGACTTATTCCCTTGTGAAGTTCAAGATACTACCAGCTTCCAAGACCTTTGAGTGGTAGGGAAGTGGGGTATAGGTGTGGCCACCTGCTATCGAACAAGCTGGAGGCCTTTAAATAAGCAGTGACAATGCTGATAGCCAGGTCCTCTATCACACCATAATGTCTAATCAGGTTCAGCATATCCAAGGTGACAATCCTGCCTTTCACTGAACTCCCCGTGTTACAGCATTGATACTCTGTAAACAAAAGTAGAGGAACATCCGTTTTTTCTGGCAGGATCACCAGGCACGTTTGGCACATTGCTGTGGTACTTTGTGCCAATAGAGAACTGTTAAATAACTTTGTAAACTGTGTTACATATATCTTTTTATTGTCTGCCCATAATCACATGTTAATATTCTATTGACAAGTGGGAGCAGGTGTGCCACCATTTGCAAAAACTGCCTCGGGAAGCACACGATCTATGCAGCTCCCCCAAACAAAGTCTATTTTAAATTTTAATATTTTCATTATCTATAATTTACATAAATTTGGTGTTTCTCACTGACAGGATTCACTGAGTGAACACGGCTCTGAGAAAAATTGGATTTTTTCTTCCCGTACATTAAATAAACAAGGAAGCGTACATAGGCAGACAAATAAGATCATTGTACAAAGAAATAAATTGAAATCCTTTTCTGCTCTAATAACTCCAAAAGGAATAAATATGGTAACATTGTACCGGCATATTATAATATTGCGTGACTCGTTCCCACATTGCAGACATTGCTGAGCTACCTAGTGCACAGCCAACATAATAGGCCCCATGGATGACAGAGTTCTAGTATGGAATTTGTGTTTCTGATTCTCCAAGTAGGGTCATTTTAGGTTGCCAAGTAGACCGGTGCTATTGAATATTTTCACCTGCTGAGGCAAGGAGAATTGGTTCGTGTTTATAAGACTTGCAACTTCATAACATGAAAATGTGTTCTAAAAAAACAGACCAGGAGCTAGTGATATTCAGTGTGGCTGCCTTTGTGTTTTATGTAAAAAAGTCTAGTGGTTTGGAACGTTGATAAATTTAAAAAGGGGTCCAAAATGTCTTGAAGTCGACCGAAACTCGAGGTGAGTATTTGCTATTTTATAGGAAACATCTAGAAATGCTTATATAGTGCCACCCCTGAGGAAGCCACTGGTTGAATCAGTCCTCTGCTCTTATCTTACCTTAGGGAAGAATCTGTAGTGAATAGTAGAGTGTATTACCAATTTAAGGTCAATCAAGGTAAAACATAATCATTTCTATTATTACATCATAAAAAAATGCACTCAGGGTTTCTTTTAAGTTCCAGCATGAACTGTAACCCAAACCAGAATAAACTTTAACCCTCCTCACCAAAGGAGTAAAAACAAGTGACACAGATAAGTATCAGTTTGGCTGTAGGCTAAGACACTTGGGAGCTCTTGCAATGAGAAGGCTAAGCCTAGGACTGTGGTTAGAGATATAGATTATTGCACTGCCTTCAACAACAGATAAACCATGTAGACTTCTTGAAGTTACTCTTCTCCCGGCTATGTTGAGGTCCTTGAAGGTGTTGGGGCGCGTAATGAAGATATTTCTATGTATATAGATGTTTATAATCCTGCCTCCAGTGAAATGGGCTGGAGAGTAATAGGACCCTTAAGACCCTATGAACAAAGGCTAGGTTGCAAGACAGCTTGGCATTTTAGGCCTGTTAAAACAGAACAAGTGAAGCTTTAGGGTGATTGAGTGTAAATATGAGGAATACAAGTGAAGCACAAATTTCTCAAAAGGGATATATTCAATGTCATCTGTGGGTCAAAGACCCGCTCAATACTCTCTCTCTGCTATTCCACGACAGCAAGCTGGAGAGGCCCTTCTTCATGTGCCGATGGCGACGTCCTTCAACAATCCTGGAAAAGGTTGTCTAGAGTCTGTGGTGGTAGCAGACATTCAGCATTCCTGGAGTAGGCCATAAAATAGCAAGCAGACCAGATCTCTATGCTTTGATGCGCATGCAGATTTCTCAGTGGAAGTTGGACAGCTTTGGGTTATACCAGGAGCAACAGTAAAATGCAGAAACCCTGACATGGTCAATCCAGTGGTCTGCAGTGAGAAATAGCTGCTCTCCAGTGAAAATCCACAGCTACTCTCAGCAGTAAAACCGTAAACAACTCTCCTTACACATACAACTGCAGGATACACAATTCACAGCATACAAGATATTACAAAGTATGCCTACAACATGCACAAGTTAACTATCCTTTCTAGTAAATAAGCAAGTACAATGTATATGATAGGCATACTAAACATCTACTTAACTTGAGTCATTTTATATATTTTTTGGAGTAGCATGCACCTGCATGGAGGCAGCCTAGATAAGTGAGTGGAGATGCAGTGGCTGTACAGATGCACTCACACAGAGGAGATTGACAAGTATGCAGGGATGGGTGCAGGGTTCTGAGTGCAGACAGTCTGCGTTCATGGCCATGTACCTGCCTATGCAGATTTTTCAAACTCAGTTGTATGGATGAGTCCATACAGCTGCTATGTCTCTATTCACTTATATAGGCTAACTGATCATCAGTTTTTAGAGTGGCGCATGAGAAACTAAAGCTCTGCCTTTACAAAGGCCACCTCCACAAAGAGACACAATGAAAAACAAAGCATGGTGTACCACTACCCCAGCAGAGCTGCTGGTAACTTGGGTCCTCTTCTTATGTTGCAGTCTTGTATGAGGTCTCAACCTTACTGACACCACCAGTATATCTTTCTGTGAGCACAAAAGAATTGGACTTACGACTGGAAAATACTGTGTTGGGAAGGACATTGACAAATTCACACTTTTCCAGTACCATAAAGGAAGCGTTCCAGGTACGGTTGGAAAAAGGTTCCTGTATACTCTTAGTTGATTGTTCAAGTTTTGAGTCAATGTGCTGACTGCCATGATCTCTGGCTAGAGATCTGTTCAGCCTTGAAGTACCCAGCTGTGAGTGGCTACTCTCTGGGTGGAAATAGAGACTTTGCTAAGTCTGTAGTTCAAGGTGCCTGAGTTCTTCACCCGTGCCCTCTGTTCCCTTAGACCCCTTTCACACCACACCGCACATTTCGTCAGCGGTAAAACTCCGCTATTTTTAGTTTTACCGCCGGATTTGCGGCGCATTTCGGCAGCTAGTGGGGCGCTTTTACCCCCCGCTAGCGGCCGCGAAAGGGTTAAAACTGCCGGCAATATGCCGCAATAGCGGCGTTTTGCTGGTGGTATTACAGCGCTGCCCCATTGATTTCAATGGGGAGCAGTGGTGGAGGAGCGGTAAACACACCACTCCTTCACCGCTCCAAAGAAGCTGCTGGCAGGACTTTTTTCTGACGTCCTGCCAACGCACCGCTGTAGTGTGAAAGCCCTCGGGGCTTTCACACTACATACAATGGTGAAGCTTCTTTAGGGCGGATTGCAGGCGCTATTTCTAACGCTATAGCGCCTGCAAAATGCCCTGGTGTGAAAGGGGTCTAAGAGACTGTGTTTGTGAAAGTTCTACTGCAAAATAAACCTCTTTTTAAGGGACTTTATCTGTGTCAGTGTGCAAGTCGTTGGGTATCAACCCTGGGAACCCCTAGACGTGGAGGAGCAGGCCGAGAGAAGGTAACCGGTAAGCCCAACAAATCAAACCCGCACAGCAAAGGTTGTGGCCGCTACACAAGGACTTAGCACTTTGGATTATTTTGTATATTGGAATTTTTTTTATGTGATTTAACATTATAGAAGTTTATTTTAGATTTTTACTTTTATGTTTATGAACGATAGACAACAATGTTGGTGACAGTTCACCCCAGTGGCTCCACCAGCCTGCCTGAACAGCGGAGACTTGGGTCACAGACTGAACTGGATGGACTTGATCCAGGACAGGTACCGGAACAGGCGATAATAGACATGGGAGCCATCAAAAAATTTGTTTTGTTTCGTTCCGTACGTAAAAAAAAAAATCATATTTCGTAATTCGTTTACGAAATTCAATTCGGATTTATAAGAAATATGAATTTTCGTTAGATTCATAAACTTTTCGTTAAAGTAACGAAACTTTGTTATGATGAATTTATCATTACGAGGAGCTCCCACCATCCCTGTGCTGTGCTGACTTCCTGGGTTTTTAACCTTTAGTTTTGTTAACTTTTCATAAAAATAACGAAAGTTCATTATCATGAATTTATCATTATGAGGGGTTCCCACCATCCCTGTGCTGTGCTGACTTCCTGGGTTTTTAACTTTTAGGTTTGTTAACTTTTCGTAACAATTACAAATGTTCGTTATGATGACTTTATCATTATATGGGGTGCCCACCATCCAAGTGCTGAGTTCCCAGGTCTGTACACCTGCTGTGTCCATTATGAGGAGTTCTCACAATCCCTGTGCTGAGTTACCGGGTCTGAGTGTACACCCGCTGTGCCCATTATGAGGGGTTCCCACCATCCCTGTGCTGTGCTGACTTCTTCTGATTGGTGAACAAAACACCAGTCATGTTTCTGTTAATTTGGATCGAAATTCCGAAATTTGTTAACGAAATTTCATAATTTGGATTAAATTCGTAAGCATAGAAATTCCCATAGGGTTCCCACCATCCCTGTGCTGAGTTCCCAGGTCTATACACCTGCTCTGTGTCCATTATGAGGGGTTCCCACCTTCCCTGTGCTGAGTTCCCGGGTCTGTATACCTGCTGTGCCCATTATGAGGGGTTCCCACCATCCCTGTGCTGTGCTGACTTCCTCTGATTGGTGAACAAAACACCAGTCACAATTCTGTTCGTTATTCGTTAACGAAATTTTGTATTTCATATGAAATTCATAAGCATAGAAATTCCCATAGGGTTCATCCCTGTGGTGACTTCCTGGGGTTTTAACTTTTAGGTTCATTAACTTTTCGTAACAAATACGAATTTTGTTTTGATAAATTTATCATTATGAGAGGTTCCCACCATCCCTGTACTGTGCTGACTTCCTGGGGTTTTTAACTTTTAGGTCCATTTTCGTAACAATTACAAATTTTCATTATGAATTTGGATCCAAAATTCGTAAACAAAATTTCGTATTTTGTACGCAATTCGTATGCATAAAAATTTGTATTTTGGATTCGTACGAATGTAAGAATTTCCGGAAATTCGTACGATTTTTCGTTTCGTACGAAACTAATCGCACATGTCTAGCTGATAATGCAAGAGTATAACTCAGTCCAGCTGTTTGGTCCAGGATACAACAGTGCTCAACATACACCTGACCCACCGGGTCTTTCCTTTCCCAGCAAGACACAGCACAGCACCTCTGCCTCTGCAGCAGCTCTCTGGTTGGCACAACCCCCCCCCCCCCCCCCCTCTCGCTTGCAGAACTTCCTTTTATAGGTACAGGTGGTTTGTAGTTTGTTTCCCTGCATTGGCAATGATACCAATCTCTGACCAAACTACAGATAATGCTGCTGAATAGTCCTTTGAACTGTTTTTGCCTAGTCTGGGCACAGCTTCCAGAGTACCGTTCCTATTTAATGTATAAGACAACCCCAATAGATTAGTGGCAATTCCAGGCTATAGAGTACAATGTTGCATCCATTTGTTTTGCAGTCATCCATTTCCTTTATCCTTTATGAATAAAAACGGTATTGAGAGAAATGCAGAGGTCAAAAATGACCTCTTTCTGAATATGGTAGCTGTCTGGCTGTCTCTGGATTGGATACTTTCTGATGATCAAATTGTACATTCCATTTAATTAAGTTTTTTAATACACCGCTAAAAGTAAATATTTAAATTACTTGACTGAATTTTTTTTTTTAAGTTGGTGACAGGCTCTCCTTAATGCCAAATTCCACCTAAAACTTGCTCCCGGTAACTGAACAGAGCAGAGGCGGGTGAACAGTAGGTGAGTATTTACTGATGGGGAGGGGAGCATTAAAGTGGACCTGGTACTGCAAAGGTGAAATATTGATTCAGTTTAACGCTGACTTATAGTCAAATGTTTAGTCAAAAGTGTATTAACAGACTTTGGGGATCAGTTCTGCAAACCATATGGGTTACTTTAGCATTTGCTATTTTATCTCATGATAATATTCTCATTATCATTAAATTCACATACATAAATATTGATATAGAAGTACAGTAATTTTTTTAATTAAGTAGTTTATTGCAAGCTTTTATTTTTCTATAGTTTAGCTCATGATGGGTATTTTATCCTAGCCTGAATGTATCCTTTTATGCTCCTCATAGATACTTACAATTATCGGCAGGGAAGATGCTTTATCCTTGTGGAATTGACTTTTACAGAAAATAACGATCCTGGATCAAGAAAGGATAAAGCATGCAGCAAGTTTAACTGATCTGTGCAATAAAGAATAATTTCCAATAAGAAAATGAGTATGATAATAAAAAATACTGCTTGTGTCTTGCTTTAGTGCATTAAACCCTTGCTGTGGCAAAATAAAAATAAAAAGATGAATTAAAGGGTAGAAAAATTTACTGATCCTAAAGAAACTTCTATTCCAGGGTCCTGTAGCAACCAGTCAAATTACCATATGGTCATATCTCTTCAGATGGAAGGACTTAATTTAGCCCCATTCACACTTGAACATAATGCATGTTAGGTCATTTTGAGGGTTCTTTGTTTAACCACTTGACCACTGGGCACTTAAACACCCTTAATAACCAGACCAATTTTCAGCTTTCGGTGCTCTCACATTTTGAATGACAATTACTCAGTCATGCAACACTGGACCTATATGAAATTTTTGTCCTTTTTTTCACACAAATGGAGCTTTCTTTTGGTGGTATTTAATCACCGCTGGGTTTTTTATTTTTTGTGCTATAAAAGAAAAAATACAGAAAATTCTGTAAAAAAATGAATTTTTCTTCATTTCTGTTATAAAATTTAGCAGATTAGTAATTTTTTCTTCATAAATTTTGGCCAAAATTTATACCACTACATATCTTTGGTAAAAATAAGTACAAATTGGTGGATATTATTTGGTCTTTGTGAAAGTTATAGAGTCCACAAGCTGTGGTACCAATATCTGAAAATTGATCACACCTGAAGTACTGACGGCCTATTTCAATTCTTGAGACCCTAACATGCCAGAAAAGTACAAATACCCCCCAAATGACCCCTTTTTGGAAAGAAGACATTCCAAGGTATTTAGTAAGAGGCATGATGAGTTTTTTGAAGTTGTCATTTTTTCCCACAATTCTTTGCAAAATCAAGATTTTTTTTACTTTTTTTTTTTTTTCACAAAATTGTCATATTATCAGTTTATTTCTCACACAGCATATGCATACCACAAATTACACCCCAAAACACATTCTGCTATTACTCCCGTGTACGGCGATACCACATGTGTGAGACTTTTACACAGTGCGGCCACATACAGAGGCCCAACATGCAGGGAGCGCCATCAGGCGTTCTGGAGCACCCAGGACAATTCTGACATTTCTCTCCTACATGTAAAAATCATCATTTATTTGCTAGAAAATTACATCGAATCCCAAAACATTATATATGAAAAAAAAACACAGTAAAGTTAGCCCAATTTTTGCATAATGTGAAAGATGAAGTTACACCGAGTAAATCGATACCTAACATGTCACTTTTCAAAATTGCACAGGCTCGTGGGATGGCGCCAAACGTCGCTACTTAAAAATCCCCATAGGTGACGATTTAATTTTTTTTTTACTGGTTATATGTTTTGAGTTACAGAGGAGGTCTAGGGCTAGAATTATTGCTCTCGCTCCAACGTACGCAGCGATACCTCACATGTGTGGTTTGAACACCATTTTCATATGTGGGCGGGACTTACGTATGCGTTCGCTTCTGCATGCGAGCACATGGGGACAGGGGCGCTTTAAAAAAAATAAAAAAAATTTATTGTTCATTTTACTTTATTTATTTTAGTTTGACATTTTTTCCCCCAAAAATAAATTTTTTGATCACTTTTATTCCTATTACAAGGAATGTAAACATCCCTTGTAATAGGAATATGGCATGACAGGTCCTCTTTACAGTGAGATGTGGGGTCAATAAGACCCCGCATCTCACCTCTAAACTGGGAAGCCTGAAAAAAATAAAAAATAAAAGATTCTGGATTTGATAGTATTGGCGAGTCGGTAGAAGCACCGGAGGGCGGCGGGAGGGGGGGGGGTGTCTATGGCTGGGTATTGCAGGGTATCACTGACTATGGCTGGGTATGGCTGGGTATATCAGAGTATGGCTGGGTATCTCAGAGTATGGCGTTGCAGAGTATTGCGTTGCAGAGCATTGCAGGATATTGGAGGGTGTTGCAGAGCATTGCAGAGTGTTGCAGGGTATTGGTGGGTGTTGCAGAGCATTGCAGAGTGTTGCAGAGCATTGCAGAGTGTTGCAGGGTATTGGCGGGTGTTGCAGAGCGTTGCAGGGTATTGCAGAGTATTGCAGGGTAATGCAGAGTATTGCAGAGTATTGCAGGGTATTGCAGAGTATTGCAGGGTATTGCAGGGTATTGCAGGGTATTGCAGAGTATTGCAGGGTATTGCAGAGTATTGCAGAGTATTGCAGAGTATTGCAGGGTATTGCAGGGTATTGCAGAGTAATGCAGGGTAATGCAGAGTAATGCAGAGTAATGCAGAGTAATGCAGAGTAATGCAGAGTAATGGCAGGGTATTGCAGAGTAATGGCAGGGTAATGCAGAGTATTGCAGTGTAATGCAGACTATTGCAGAGTATTGCAGAGTATTGCAGAGTATTGCAGGGTATTGCAGAGTAATGCAGAGTAATGCAGAGTATTGCAGGGTATTGCAGGGTATTTGCAGGGAATTGAGGGGTTAATTTTCGGTGAGCAGCGATGTGGGCACTGCAGATGCAGCCCACATCGCTGCTGACACCGATCTCTTCCCCCTCCGCTGTTCCGATCGGTACAGAGAGGGGGAGGGAGGAACCGGTGTCATAACATGACGCCGGTTTGTTTACAAGTGATCACTCCGTCATTTGACGGAGCGATCACGTGGTAAACGGCCGCGACGAGCGGCCGTTTACCGTGATCAGTGATGCGCCGGGTCCTGTGGACCCGGCGGTCACGGATGCTCTCGAGTGCACGCCCCAGGGGGGCGCGCGAGAGCGGAATTCTGGGAGGACGTCATACGACGGCCTCCCACAGTTAAGAAACCGCCCTGAAGCCGTCATTCGGCTATAGGGCGGTTATTAAGTGGTTAAGTGAAATGCCAAACATGAGTTTCTGTGGGACAGGATTATGGCTCCATAGACTTTTATCAAGCGAGTGACTAAAAATTAGTGTAACATGCATTTTTGCATGCCCTCTCGTTGAAGTCAGTGGGGTCAAAACACCCAATTCTGCTTGAAAAGTAATGAATTTCCTTTTTTGAGCTTCAAGCATGGAGTTACAGGAGCATGAATGCTTAAATGTGAACAAGTCAATGAGTGTGATGGGTCAGTAGTAGCTTCAGTCAGGAACATTCTTAAAAGAGCCTGTGCTTTACCCATGCAGGGCAAAGCAACATGTTCAGATTAACTACCGCATCCCTGGTAACACTTAATCACCTTTCCTCAACCTCCCCCCAACAGCCCACACTTCCATTCAGAAACCAGGAGTAAAGAAAAGCTCTAAAACACTCCAATTAGAGCTTACACAAGCCTGAGAAACTTTCGCTTGCCCCATGAGAACACTGGGCCAATCACCAGGCACCAGTGCTATCACATGTTGTGAATTTATGAAGAAATAATATACGTTATAATATTCTGATGGAGATGTTAAAATTCAAATAGACAAGACAGATGAACTAAAAGGTCTTTGTGAGTTCAGATGTCTTCCAATGTTTCAGTGGAACAAATATTTTCTACAAACTTGAATTGAAACAGAATTGCGGGAACTATAATGTCCCACTTCACAAAACAAAGAATATATGTGTCTGTCTGTGGTTTGTAAATAAATCGGCAAACACAGCCATAGAAAAAAGTTACACAAATATGTGACTAGACTGTTATCACATTCACCTGGCCTAAACTATTATGTTTGAGTGAGGAACTGTTTAAAGTGGAAGTAAACCCTTCTATCATTTTCAGTCAAGGAAGCGGCCATCTTGGCCTCTAATGATTCTTCAACTGCCATAATGCTGCACATGTAATCAGTTATGAAACCAGCAATTGGATGGTTTGAAAGTTTGGTTGAGAGCACAACCAATGTGAAAGTTAGCATTTCCGGCATGCCGTGAATGTAAGTGTTTTTTGAAACTGTGTTTACTCCCACTTTAAATAGCTAACACCTTGGCTAAAAACTCCTTGTGTGAAATTTTAGGAACTTGTGGACACAGCTAAACTATCTAAAACATTTATTGGACTGCTCAAAGTCCATCATAACACATAGTGCTAAAAAGATGTGAAGTTTGTGCAAGGCAGAATTATTTTAAAAATACCTATATGGTGATTATAAGTCATTCGAATTATATATGATATTGTAGGTCAAAAGAGATGATTATAATTAGTAGCTGATGATCTAAGAACTTTGTTATAAAGAAAATATATATGAAAGTGTGATTTTATAAGTAGAAGTGTTTAAGAAACAAATCAATATTATGAAAATCATATAATCGTGATTATAACTATATAAGAATTTAACCTATGTTTAGATAAACAAATATTAATCGGATACACCAGAATTATACATGTATCCATATAGGTAATAATTTTATGTGATATTGATTGATATATATAACCTGTGTCCTTCCTAGATAGACTAGATTTAATAGATATACATTTATATATAAATATAGAACCATTTTATGTGATGTAGATGAATCAAAATTATGCTAAGCGTATTTTATATTAGGTCGGTTACTAGCATCCCTGAATACTAGATATATATAATCGTTAGAACAAATATAAAAACGAATACACATTATAAAAATAGAATATATTAACTTAAAGAGATAAACTCCATGTGAGACACCTGGTGGTTGAAGGTGCTATTACCTTAAAATCATTGGGCTCCTGGAAAAGATTAATTATTAAGTCTTGCCTACCAATGAAAAAGGAACATATACTTTTTGGGCTGAGCATATTATAAATTTTATGATCTTATTGTCTGAGAGAGTATTTTGGAAGCAAGAAAAATGCCATGAGAAAAAGGCTCAGGGACCTACCCTGAGGGGGACACTGGGAGATACACACAACCCCTGACACTCATGCACCATGCATGAATACATATATTTACATTCCTGAAGATTCCTGGACCCTGATCCTTGGAACTCGGAGGTCACAAGAAGTAATTCATCTTTAAGAGTATCCATTTTGAAATCCACGGCAGCCATCTTAAAAATCCTGGTAACCAGCAATCCAGACTAGTAGCCATTTTGGAAAGGGTAATTATGTCATGTTGATTTTATCATGTATGTTCTCTTAAATATTGATGTATTGAATGTTATACTATTAATAATCGTTCTCCCAAATCAATAACCGCCTTTTAGATTTTTTTTCTCTAAAGATTCAAGTTTTCATTATATTTTTATTTTTTGCATAGTTGCCACTTTTATTGACAAAACAAACCTCTAATTTATTTCACATTGTTAACCACTTACCTGCAGTATAGTAACAGTTGGACGTGTGAAATACAGACGTTTTGTTTAATTGTCATTTTCACAAGGTTATTGATTCTACTGAGAAGTTATCATGGTGGTATTATGTCCAAGGTACTACGCCCATTTTTGTGGATGTTTCCATTAATTTTCAAGATGTTCATGTGAGGCAATCGATATTTTAATTTCATGTAAATATTTGTTTTTGTCAACCAATAAATGTAACTATTTTGTATGATCACATGTCTTTGTGAATAAGTTTCATATGTATAGACTGTGTCATATATATTGATTTTGTATCTTAAACATATCCTCGTTAAAAATTACTTAATAATAAATACTGTGCGGGAAAACTGTCCTTTAAAAAGCACAACAATGTAGTTAGTATTATACTATTGCACAACCAGACATGGTGAATATTTTCTGCACTTTCAATGACCAAGCAGAGTTACGGAAACATTTACTTCTTTCTACCCTGTAGATTAACATACATATCCCTGCACGATTCTCCATATGGATGTTACTTTAATCTACATCTCCCATTTGACAGATAGCAGCCAACACTGGCTTGGTGCATGGCTGCTACCTGTCAGACTGGGCTGTTACTAACAGTTCTGGTCCCCACTAGTAATTTCGGTACCAATCAGATCATGTGATCATTGTGATGGAAAGAAGGGGGGAGGGGTTGGGACTTTGGACGAGGCACATAAAAGGAAACAGATGTTCATTCAAAAACAGTTGGTCAGCACACCGGTGACCCAATAAAGAAGATTAATATGTAGAGGTATCAGCATACAATAAAATAAAATGAAATAAATAATGTCATAGTTACATAGTTAGTCAGGTTGAAAAAAGACACAAGTCCATCCAGTTCAACCAAAAAAAAAAAAAAATATGTATATATATGTATATATATATATATATATATATATATATATATATATATATATATATATATATATATATATATATATATATAAAATAAATATCATACCAGCCCATATACCCAATTCTATACCCACAGTTGATTCAGAGGAAGGCAAAAAAAAAAACAGCAGAGCATGATCCAATTTGCTAAAGCAGGGGAAAAAATTCCTTCCTGATCCCCCGAGAGGCAATCGGATTTCCCCCGGATCAACTTCACCTATAAATTTTAGTACCTAGTTATATTACGTACACTTAGGAAATAATCCAGGCCTTTCTTAAAGCAATCCACTGAGCTGGCCATAACCACCTCTGCAGGGAGTCTATTCCACATTTTCACAGCTCTTACTGTGAAGAAACCTTTCCGTATTTGGAGATGAAATCTCTTCTCCTCTAGACGTAAAGAGTGCCCCCTTGTCCTCTTTGTTGACTGTAAAGTGAATAAGTGAAGATCTCAAGGTAGAACCCCGATGTAAAGGGGGTGGGTGAGGACTGTAATGTGAAAGTGGAGGAAGGGCTGAGGAAGGAATGAGAACTCTGAGGTAAAAGGGGGAACTGCAGATTTTGATGCCCTAAAACAGAAAGTGTGTTACTGGCTGGATCATCAGGTGAAACGAGGGAAAAAAGGCATATAAAAGAAAACTTATGGAGCTACCACTTTTGAGGATTAGTGAACTGCAATATATTAAAGTTTGGTTTTGGGGCTTTATACCATGTTAAAAGACACAGAATATCTAATTCTACTAGAACAGAGAAGGTCAGGAGATAAACAAGGTCAATCAGGTAAGAAAGAACCCAAGGTTGCAATTAAAAATAAATAGTTCCCTGGTATGTAACTCATTTTACATCTCTTTGCATCTTCACTTAATTATCAACGTATGCTCATCAATATGGTAGCTGTTCTGTTTCGTTTGAAATGAGCCCTTAAAGCCATATAATTAAACAAACAGCCTAATTTTATTTTTATTTCTCGTTTGCATCACTTCCGGCCATAAACTATTTTCATTTTCTGTCCCAAATGCTTGATTTTTTAATTGACCTAAAACCTCTTAGATCTGCGAGCTCAGCCTGCGGAAACATAAATACAAACTCTATAACGTTTTTGATGATAAAAATCCATACAGCTTAAAAAATAAAGCAAAATAATAGCCTAGCGGTGTTATCTTTCTTAACAATAGGTGGACAGATTGTGGCAATTGAGTTTATTTATGCTCGCAGCGAAAGGAAATATTGCGTTTGCCCCTGTACCGATGTAATCACGAGTGTTATTTTATCTTCCAGAAACTGGCTGGTCCTGGAAGGTCGTTTGCATTTATAACACTTCACTGGTGTCAGAGGTTTTTTTTTCTTTTTTTAAACTTCTCCAGGTCTCAACTGCAGAGAGATTAAGAGATTAACACTCTAGTCTATAAGCATATAAGGTTGTGAGGAGCATCTGCCTAATGCGTTCAACAAAGTCGAATGAGATAAAACTGGTTTTGTGGGAGGCAGAGACACAAGTGTATGTCAAGAGAGGCATGCTACATTGTGGGAAAGTGTATGGTGACACAGAAAAGACCATTTCTGTTGGGCTGCCATTTCCAGCAAATTAAAGCTGAACTCCAGATATACAGCTAAATACATAGTTAAATGGTCAAGCCGAAAATAAGACACATAAGTATTGCAGAGGCTCTTAGGGGGCGGGAGAAGATAAGCTGGGATAATCCACACCCATGCTTCCATCACCCCTCCCACCCCCAAACTTTTCCTTTTCCCTTTATATCTTCTGTTGACCACCTCTCATCCAAATGACTTTCCAACTTCTTTCCTTTCCTTTCTCTTTTAACTTGTTAAAAAATCCTATCAAGAAGGATTTTTTAAGCCCCACAAGATAATAACCCCCCGATAACCCTAATTAGATGGCATTCCTTTAACTTGACTAACTCTGCCTACATTGAACAAATACAGTTCTTTCATCCACCTATTGGTACTCTTGTCAATGTTAAAAATTTAAAGTGGCTGCAAAGGTAAAAGGTTTTTTACCTTAAAGCAAAAAGGTAAAAAACCTTTTAATAGTAGCTCTCCGTCTCAGGGGTCCCGTTGGAAAGTAACCCAAAAAAATGTTAGCTCCGGAACGTAGTCCTTTTTTCAAGATTTAGGGTCAGAGGATTAAGGGGAGTTCAGGCACCTGGTAATTGCGGGTTAGAGGTATTGTTCTGATCCAGAGGACAAACAGCTCCACAAACTGGATCCAGCAATCACCGGATAGGGCCCTCTCACTGACCTAGCAGCCGGTGGAATGCTCAAACAAAGTCTCTGCCACAGACTTGTCAATTGAACTGAAACTTCTTAAGAGATTTAAAGAACTGTCATACAGTACCAGTTTCCTTCCAGCCGACCCAGCGATACTGTATGGTTATTGACCCAGGTTGCGTCCTCCAGCTGGGTTTCCAGGCTCCTCCAGAGATACCAGCCTTGTGCTCGGTCCTCTCCTAGAAAAGTCCTCCCCTGGATCCTCTAGTAGCTTGGCTTCTCCCCGCAGGAGAGACCACACCTGGATCAGTAGGCCCCAAGACTTTTGGGCCTACTCTCTCAGTTGCAAAGCCTCGGGCCACCTGGCCCCGAGGCATAGAATCATGTGACGCATACTCCAGGCCAAGAGGGCCAAGAGGTTGGGATAGCGAACCCCAGGAAAGAGACCCCACAAAATGCCGTTGGTACCTTAAATGCCCTCTCCCAGAATGCACAGCAGGGAAACCATTCCCACTGGGCTATTTCCGAGCAAAAGGTGGTATTCAATGCATCCAGCTTGTTGCATTTCTACACTTACCGGCGGTAACAGCGACACCTACGGACAAGTGGAAATTAGCGCAACCCAGCTGAACTGGTACAGAAACCAGAACTTTTGGAATAATTTGCCTGAGCCAAACTGCAGTTTCAGACAACTTAAATTTGAAAAACAATAGCATCTGCTCATTAGGAGCAGGGCGCTACATAAGTAAGAAGTGAATACAGAAGGGACTGAAGGGGTGGGGAGGGTGTACTACAGTGGTGTATCATCCAGTACACAAATTTGTGCAGGCCCCCAGGGAAGGGGGGCCCACTATGTACTGTCACATACTGCATATCAGGAGTGATCCAGCTTACCCCTACAGCAATGCCATTTTCCTCCTGCAGCACCAATCCCCTGTGGCTCCCCTGCGGCTGCTGGCTACTCCTGCAGCTTTGGGTGCTGCAGGGGGATTTAAATTTGCAAATAGATCTCCTTCACTGCTCTGACCCCTCTGTGCAATCTCCCCCCACTCACTAGACTGCTTTACCTCACACTGGCTGACACAGCTGCAGGGGTGTAAAATTGTTGTCAGGATGGAGATGGTAAAGACTGGTACATGTCGTGTTTACCAGCCCCTTCTTCAGTGAACACAGAGACTGATCGGTACCAATCGCTCCTGTGTTTATTCATTAGTGAAGCATAGTGTTTACTGAGCTTCAATCTTTGTGAACCTGTAGGGAGTAGGGAACCTCTGTACAGAGACTTCTATTCAGCCATCTGCAGTGCAGCTGAGGCTACAGAGAAAGGGAATGGGAATGCTATGTCCTCAGTCCATTTCTCTGTCTTAAAAAAGAGACATCAGGTGTCTACTTAGACCACTGATGTTTCACCAAAACCCCCCACCTCTCCCAAAACAAGTAAACAATATTAAAAATAATATTGTAAAATAAAAATAAAATAAAAAAAGAAACATAATAAGACCTCTCTTACAAAGGGCATACTACAGAGTATGCCAATGCAAGGTTGTGATTTTCTCCTTCTTTTAAAAGTGATCACCTCCCCTCTGCTCTCAGCTGCATAAGGAGCTCAGAGAGCTGGCAGAGAAGAAACAGCAGTACACTGGTCTTCCCGGTAAATGGCTGTGCGGGAAAGGTGGCTGTCAGGGCAAGTTTGATCATTGGAGGACAGTCAGTCTGTGCTCTCAGCACAGCTAGAAAACTGCTCTCATGCTTACTGTGGTCAATTTGAAGCAGGGGGACTGGCAGGATCACCAGGTATTTGACACAAAGGAAGCAACACAAAGGAAAGAGGATACTTTTTCATACAAGTACATGGTACAACAGGTACATATCAGGAATATGAAATGTTGGGTTTATATATTCTTTAATTAAGTAGTAAAATTTTGGGCTAGAGATTTGATTGTACACTTATTGTTGCACATTATGAATCAGGATACATCTATAACTCTTGAGGTAGGGCTAACTTTTGAATAAGGTAGCATTGTATGCAATGGCAAGTTTAACATCGAAATCAGGACACAAACAGGTTACATTACCTGCTCCAGGGACCTATTAACCACTTCCCGCCCACCCTATAGCCGAATGACGGCTTCAGAGCGGGCGCTTTCATCCCGGAGGCCGTCCCTGGACGTCCTCATGTTTACTTCCGCAATGCGTGCCGCCGCGTGCGCGCATCGGGAAGTTTTGTGTTTGCCGTGTCCCCCGGAGACAGGCAAACACAGAACGCTGTAAATGGCCAATCACAGCGGCCGTTTACAGTGCGATCGGCGTGTCCAATGTGAGATGATCTCATATGTAAACATATGAGATCATCTCTCAGCGCCGCTCTCCCTCCTTACACAGACAGCGTGTGAGAGGGGAGAGATGAACGACTGCAGCGGCCGTAAGTGGGAAAAAAATAAAAAAAATAAAAAAAGTGCCATCCGCCCCAGTGCCATGCTCCCCTAGTGCCATCCTCCCCAGTGCCATCCGCCCCAGTGCCATCCACCCCAGTGCTACCTGCCCCCAGTGCCACCTGTTAGTGCTATCGGTCCCCAGTGCCACCTGTTAGTGCTATCTGTCCCCAGTGCCACCTGTTGTCAGTGCCATTTGTCCCCAGTGCCATCTGTCATCAGTGCCACGTATAAGTGCCATCTGTCATCAGTGCCACGTGTCATCAGTGCCACGTGTCATCAGTGCCACATAGTGCCATCTGTCATCAATGCCACATATTAGTGCTATCTGTGATCAGTGCCACGTATCAGTGCCATCTGTCATTAGTGCCACCAGTCAGTGTCACGTGCTATCTGTTGTCAGTGTCACGTGTCATCAATGCCACTTATCAGTGCCATCTGTCATCAGTGTCACGCGTCATCGGTGCCACGTATTAGTGCCATCTGTCATCGGTGCCACATATTAGTGCCACGTATTAGTGCCATCTGTCATCAGTGCCACGTATTAGTGCCATCTGTCATCTGTGCCACATATTAGTGCCACGTATTAGTGCCATCTGTCATCAGTGCCACGTATTAGTGCCATCTGTCATCAGTGCCACATATTAGTGTCACGTGTCATCGGTGCCACGTACAAGTGCCGTCTGTCATCAGTGCCACGTATAAGTGCCATCTGTCATCAGTGCCACATATTAGTTCCATCTGTCATCAGTGCCACATGTCATTAGTGCCACGTATAAGTGTCATCATTGCCACATATCAGTGCCATCTGTCATCAGTGTCACGTGTCATTGTCCTGGTGCTCCAGGGCCTTCAAAAGTGTAATAGGTAGTCCACAAGTTAGATGTGTAATTCATGCTCCTAGAACACGTGATGGCGCTCCCTGCATGTTGGGCCTCTCTATGTGGCCAGGCTGTGAAAAAGTCCCACACATGTGGTATTTTAATACTCAGGAGGAGTAGCAGAATTTTTTTGGGAGTGTCATTTGTGGTATACACATGCCATGTGAGAGAAATAACGTATTACAATGACAATTTTGTGTAAAAAAATTAAACAAATGAAAAATCTTAATTTTGCAAAGAATTGTGGGAAAAAAATGACTACATCAAAAAGCTCACTATGCATCTTACTAAATACCTTGGAATGTCTACTTTCCAAAAAGGGGTCATTTGGGGGGTATTTGTACTTTCCTGACTTGTTCGGGTCACAAGAAATGAGATCGGCCACCAGTACATCAGATGTGATCAATTTTGTATGATTCGCACCACAGCTTGTAGACTCTCTAACTTTCACAAAGACCAAATAATATCCACTAATTTGTGTTATTTTTACCAAAGATATGTAGCTGTATAAATTGTGGCCAAAAATTATGAAGAAAAATTAATAATTTGCATAATTTTGTCACAGAAACAAAGAAATATGCGTTTTTTTTCTAAATTTTCTGTCTTTTTTTCATTTATAGCGCAAAAAATAAAAACCCCAGAGGTGATCAAATACCACCAAAAGAAAGCTCTATTTCTGGGAAAAAAAGGACAAAAAATTCATTTGGGTACAGTGTTGCATGACTGAGTAATTGTCATTCAAAGTGTGAGAGCGCCGAAAGCTGAAAATTGGTCTGGGCAGGAAGGGTGTTTAAGTGTCCAGTAAGCAAGTGGTTAATTGACTATCATTTTGCCATTCAAAGAAAACACAGCACAGGCGGAAAGCCTATAATTTACATATTTGCTGTAAAATAATGTGTTTTGTCTGGAATTCTCTTACTTATTTCCATTGCTGTAAGTGCGACAACCATCCCCTTATGTTTGACCAGACTTTGTGAGGTTTCCATTAGTTCCACGTAACTGGGAGGGAAAAGGTTAACAGATAATAGCAGCGCACCTCTTGTTCAATTACACTTTTCATTGCCTAGTCAAAATATACAAGCATTTCTTTCTGACTCCTCGGCTTGTAGCTATTACCTTGGTATTGGTTACGTGTGCAACTTGGCTCTAATTTAAGGCTCCCTTTTCATTTAAAATGTCTTTTTCTTCTCAACTGCCTGAAGACAACGGTCGAATATTTGTCGGAGATGTTGTAAAGTTGTGGACTCAGAAAACAATCATTTCACATTGACTTGAGTTCCGCATTGTGTATAGTATAAATTGTAGAACAATTTTACCAAAAGCAGTTTGTTGATGTAGAGGGATTTGTTCTTTAAATTAAAAAATATATATATATTAATTTCCATTTTAGCGAGAGTAGGGAAGGGTTAATACCAATGTGAGTTTTTTTTTTCTTCAGCCTGTCTGTCTCATTAGGGAGATATCCATTTACTTCCTGTAGGCTCAATGAGAAGAGAGGGGATATCTACCAGCTGTCATGGGAACAAGTGTCTACACTAGAAGGTTTCCCCTGTTTCAGAAGTCATGCACAGGCAGAAAAATACTTTGACAGCTGGCATTGCGAGAAGTTTTATGTGATCACCATGCCCTAGCTGTCCTGGTGATCACCGCAGGAAATCCACTGATTCATTCCCAAACATTGGCTGTGGCCAGAGCTGTCACAGATACAGTAGCGTGCTCACTCCTAGCTATCAAATGGGGAAAGTAGATAAGGTATTAATGCCTGGAAAATATTAATCGTGCTATAGCCAAAAGGCAGCTACAGTGCAGGCGTAGTTTGCTGGGAGGGTGTCCATGGATGTTCTCCCGTGATCCGGCGGCACGCTCTGTGATCGCTGAAACCTTTGGACTCAACTGATCACAGATCAAGGTAAAGGGCCAATCACAGTGGCCCCTTACCACGTGATCAGCTGTCAGACAATTACAGCTGATCACAGGATGTAAACACAAGCTGATTATCGGCCTTTCTTTCCCCAGGCTGACAGCATGAGGAGATAAGAAGAGGGATGATAACTGGCTTATGTTAAAGCAACATCAGCACTGATAATCAGGGCATTGATTATCAGTGCAGTCCTACCAGTGCTGCCAATTGGTGCCCACCAGTGCTGCCGATTAGTGTCCACCAGTGCTGCCAATTAGACATGTGCAAAACGTTTCGTAACAAATCGAAATTCAGCCAAAATTTGCATCTTAAAAAAAATGAATTTCAACTAATATGAGAAAAATTATAGTGGATATAACAAATTAATTCGACATGACTGCCTAATTCGTTAAAAATCGAATGAAACAAAAGGTCAACTCAAAGTAAATCTTGTCGAATTAATTTGTTATACCCACTATAATTTTTTTCGTATTAGTTGAAATTCGTTATTTTTTTATGATGCAAATTTCAGCTGAATTTAGATTGGTTATGAAAAGTTTTGCACATGTCTAATTGACATGTGCAAAACGTCAGTGCCCTTCAGTACTGCCTATCAGTGCCCATGATTGCTGCCTATCAGTGCAGCCTCATCAGTGTCTTATCTGAGCACGCAGTATGGCAGGTCAGGAAAGGGGGCGGGGACGAGCAGGTGCCCCCCCCTCCTGAATCATACCAGGTCGCATGCCCTCAACATGGGGGGTGGGTGCTTTAAAGCAGGGGGGCCCTGCGCCCCCACCCTAAAGCACCTTGTCCACATGTTGATGAGGACAAGGGCCTCTTTTCAGGATCTGCAGGCGGGGGGCTTATCGGTATCTGGAAGCCCCCTTTAACAAGGGGGCCCCCAGATCCTGGCCGCCCACCCTATGTGAATGAGTATGAAGTACATCATACCCCTACCCATTCACCTAAAAAAAAGTGTCAAAAATAAAACACATTACACAGGTTTTTAAAGTATTTTATTAAGGCAGCTCCGGCGTTTTGTCCGATTTCTTCTCCTTTCTACAGCTCTTCTGCCTCCTCCGCTAATGTCTTCTGCCTCTGCTGGTTCTTCTCCCCTCTCTGGTTCTTTTCCCTCTGTCTGCTGTCTTCTGCCTCTATCTGGTCTTCTCCGTTGTCTTCTCGCTCTTTTGCCTGGTCTTTTCAGCGTTTTCCTCCCTTTGTTCTTCTTCCGAGACCCCACCCCCTTATGAAATCACCACCCAGAGCATGATGGGGCAGTGACATCATAAGGGGCGGGGACACCAGATGACATCATCTGGTGACCCCGCCCCATGCCAATATAAGTAGTGTCACACTGCGCACTTAGCATTAGAGCAGGAGAGAGCTTTGAGTCAACATCGGAAGTAGAACAGAGGTAGAAGACAGCGGAGAAAACTCTGGTGTTCCTGCTAATCCCTCTGCTTTTCTTTTAAACCACACTAAGCAGGAAAACACACAGTGGTCAGTTCTCTAGCTATGCTGGGAACTCAGTGTACTCTCCTCCAATGATCATACTTGTCCTGACATGCCCCCACTGCATAGCTATTCACTGGGAAGCTCAGTGTGCTGCTGCTTCTCCTCCACCCAGCTCTTGAGCAGCTGACAACAGAGGGAATGTAATAACGTATAAATAAGAGAAAAAGGCATTTATAATTTTTTTTTTTTTTTTTTATGTTTTGCCTTTCATTTCTATTTTAAACTGAATGGGTTGTTTTACAAGGTTACATAGTTACATAGTAGGTGAGGTGAGGAAAACAGGCATAAGTCCATCAAGTTCAACCTATGCGTGTGATTATATGTCAGTATTACCTTGTATATCCCTGTATGTTGCGGTTTTTCAGGTGCTTATCTAGTTTTTTGAAACAATTGACGCCCCTCGCTAAAACCACTGCCTGTGGAAGGGAATTCCACATCCTTGCCGCTCTTACACTGCGCAGTTTAAGGTTAAACCTCTTTTCTTCAAATTTTAATGAGTGGCCACGTGTCTTGTTAAAATCCCTTCAGCAAAAATGTTTTATCCCTATTGTAGGGTCACCAGTACGGTATTTGTAAATTGAAATCATATCCCCTCTCAAGCCTCTCTTCTCCAGAGAGAATAAGTTCGGTGCTCGCAACCTTTCTTCATAACTAATATCCTCCAGACCCTTTACTAGTTTTGTTGCCCTTATTTGTACTCACTCCATTTCCAGTACTTCCTTCCTGAGGACTGTTGCCCAGAACTGGACAGCATTCTCCAGATGAGGCCGGGCCAAAGTCTTGTAGAGTGGGAGAATTATCGCTTTATCCCTGGGGTTAATCCCCTCTTTAATGCATGCCAATATTCTGATTGCTTTGTTAGCAGCAGCTTGGCATTGCATGCTATTGCTGAGCCCATCATCTACTAGGACACCCAGGTCCTTTTCCATCTTAGATTCCCCCATTGGAAGGTGATCATTTACAATAACTCTAATCTCTGAAGAGCAACCCCCATTTGTATTACTCTTCAGAGAGCATTTGGCAGGCGTTGAGGTAGTGTTGTATTGCCTGGAGCCCCACACTAATGCCCCTATTCACCTGAATGGGTCAAGAACAGTGGACAGCACTGCCTCCGCTCATCCATGTCTTGGACCTTGCTTTGTACATTGGTCCAAATCATTTTGTGGAGGGGAGATTATGGTGTGGGGTTGTTTTTCAGGGGTTGGGCTTGGCCGCTTAGTTCCAGTGAAGGGAACTCTTAAGGCGCCAGCATACCAAGACATTTTGAACAATTTCATGCTCTCAACATTGTGGGAACAGTTTGGGGATGGCCCCTTCCTTTTCCAACATGACTATGCACCAGTGCATGAGCAAAGGTCCATAAAGACATGGATGAGCGAGTTTGGAGTAGAGGAACTTGACACAGAGTCCTGACCTCAATCTGATAGAACACCTTTGGGATGAATTAGAATGGAGACTATGAGCCAAGCCTTCTTGTGGACATCAGTGCCTAACCTCACAAATGCACTTCTGGAAGAATGGTCAAACATTCCCATAGACACAATCCTAAACCTTGTGGACAGCCTTCCCTATAAACAGTTGAAGTTGTTATAGCTGCAAAGGGTGGGCCAACTCAATATTAAACCCTACGGACTAAGACTGGGATGTCATTAAAGTTTGTGTGTGTGTGTAAAGGCAGTCCCAATACTTTTGACAATATATGATTATAGTAATTGGACAATTTCCGGAAACAGACACGGTTCTCACAATCCCTATTACTGATTAAAAAATGAAGAAGGAAAGAGACAAAACTCTTGCCAAAATAATGGTATTTTTATGGCGATAGTATGTCTGTTATAGAGGTGAGCACCAAAGACAGCAATTTATTAAAAAGGTATAAATGTATTAAATAATATCAAAAAATAAAATAAAAACAGGAAGCAGCCAAAATACATAATTTAGACCATATATTGTAGATGTATGAAATCAGATCAGGTACGTAGATGTGCAGAAGTAGCCATGTTTCGCAAAACACTTCATCAGGGCACTATATACATCTATGATTTCATCTGGTCATTTTTCAATAGAGAATGTGGCGCGACCTCAAAGTACACCCATCCCGATACACACTAATGGAACTCAATACCGATGGAAGCCAGATCTAAACGGTATAGCCAGTGTGAAAACTGGATCATGATTATTACCGAGATCGTGTGTGATAAACAATCTGATATGTTAAGTCAGACGTTCTAAAAACATGCGGAAGTGACCAGATCCCGGCAATAGTATGTAGTGCTCTGGATGCTAGCAACAAGATGCGCACAGATTGTTTATCACACACAATATCGGCTACTTCTGCACATCTACGTACCTGTTCTGATTTCATACATCACAATTTATGGTCTAAATTATGCATTTTGGCTGCTTCTTGTTTTTTATTTTATTTTTTGATTCTACTTACCGTATTTATCGGCGTATAACACACACTTTTTCCCCCTAAAATCAGGGGGAAATCGGGGGTGCGTGTTATATGCCAATCCCCCGCTGTTGCTACCCGTTTCTGCCGTTCTCTGCCACTTCCGGGTATTTTCCAGAAAGCCGAAAGCAGCCGAGAACGGCCGAGTGTGGCCGAAAATAGCCGAGAGCGGCCGAAAATAGCCGAGAACGGCCGAGTGCGGCCAAAAATACCCGAAAGCCACAAAGAACTACCGAGCGCCACTGAGATACACAGGACATTCGTTCTGTATCTCGGCGGCGCCATTTTTAAATGCCAAACACACTGACAAGGCTGCAATGGACTGACAAGGCTGCAAATGACTGACAAGGCTGCAATGCAAGGCTGCAAATTACACTGACAAGGCTGCATTGATGGGCATTTAAATGTAAGTTTTTTTCCTTAAACTACCCTCCTAAAAGTTTTTTTCTTTTAAATTCCCGTGTTATACACCGATAAATACGGTAATAAATTTGTACCTTTTTAATGAATTGCTGTCTTTGGTGCTCACCTCTATAACAGACATACTATTACCATAAAAATCCCATTATTTTGGCAAGAGCTTTGTCTCTTTCCTTCTTCACTTTTGACAATATAGTATATAGTGGAATTTACACAGCTTTTACGCTCTGACTGCCTATCACATTTCTTGAGGTGCTAAAATGCCAGGGAAGTACAAACACCTCTCAAATGATCCCTTTTTGGAAAGTAGACACCGCAAGAAATTTGCTGAGAGGCATTGGAATTTTTTTTTTCTTTTAACACAGTTGTCAGTTTAATGAGATATTTGTAATGCTGTGGGTATATGTGGATTTAAACCCCAAAACACTATCTGCTACTTCTGAGTATAGGGATACCACGTGTATGAGACTTTTTGGGGGCCTAACTGTGTAGGTGGCTGAAAATCAATGACCACCTTCAGGCTTTCAAAGCTTAGGAGGCCCTAAAATGCCACGATAGTACAAACACCCTTTATTTTGTACTATGTATTATATTAATTACCCCTTTTTGGAAAATATACACTCATTGGATTTTTGGCTCATGTATATGGCAAGCTGCCAAAAAGTCTCTCACATGTGACATCCCCATACCCATGGCATGTGTGAGAAATATCTCATTAAAGTGACAAATTTGTGTAAAAAATAAAAAACAAAAACATGTTCTTGTCATTTTACAAAAACTTGTAGCAAAAAAATAAATCTTCCATGGATTTAACATGCCTCTCAGCAAATACCTTCCTTGTAATGTCTACTTTCCAAAAAGGGGTAATTTGCGTAGTATTTGAACTTTACCGGTATTTTATGTCCAACATTAGAAACTACTGCCACACATCACCCACTCTTCTAACCACTTGAAGACCAAGCCTTTTCTGACTCTATTTGAGTACATGTAAAAATCAGTCGTTTTTTGCTGGAAAATTAATTTGAACCCCTAAACATTTTATATTTTTTAAAGAAGAGCCTCTAGAGAATAAAATGGTGGGTGTTGCAATTTTTTATGTCTCACGGTATTTGCGCTGAGATTTTTCACACGCAAATCTTTTTGAAAAAATATACTTTTTAGAAATGTAATCGCACAAAAAACAGAATATAATACCCAATTGTTTGGTAAAATATAAAACATGATGTTACTCCTGGTAAATATATACCAAGCATGTTATACCTTAAAATTGCACACACCCGTGCAACAGCGACAAATGATGTAACTTTTTTATATCCATGGACGACGCTTTAAAAGCCTTTACCGGTTACCACTTTAGATTTACACAGGAGATCTAGAATTACTACCCTCCATCTGACATCCGCGTTGATACCTCACATGCATGGGGCAATTGCTATATACAGACATGGGACCAACTAATGAGTTTGTCTTTGTGCGCAAGCAGTGGAGCTTTAATTATTTTAAAAATCATTTTTTTGTTTTTTTTTGTTTTTTTTGATACTGTCCCTTTAAAAAATTTTGATCAATTTTATTGTTATCACAGGGAATGTAAATATTCCCTGTGATAGCAATAGGCAGTGACAAGTACTCCTGAGAATTCTGGGGTCTATTATACCACAGATCTCTCTTCTGCCCTTAAAGCGTCTGATCACACCAAGATTGGGGTGATCAGATATTTTCCCAATTTAAAAATGGCACTGTTTCTATCTGGAGAAACTGTATGTTTTAGCCCATAGAGAGAATTGGAGCTTTTCTGATCTCCGATCAGCTCTATAGTCAGCTGGCTGACTACCGGCTGCATTCTCTGGTTCTCTGGTGGGATGTGAGAGCCTAAGAAAGCAGTGGAGGGCAGCGGGAGAGGGGGGAATGCCCCCTCCCATTGCTTGCAAAAACAATCCATCAGCTAATTAGCCACTAGGATTTCTTTTTACAAGAAACACGATTTCTGGCTGAAAAAAACAATACCGGGATGATGCCTGCAGCTGCCCCCCCTTCTCCCCTTCGCTGTTATCTGTAATACTCAGAATCCTGTAGGTGTCTTCATTAGAGTAAATCTGTTGGGACATTTTGGGCACTAAATGGATAGGTACCTAGTGCGACTCACAGGAAAAAGAGTTCCTAGCTGTCAGAGACTGCTTGAACCGCTGGAAATAAAATGTACCTGCTAGTACTAACAGAGATCAGGCCTGATCTTTCTAACACTGCCGTCCTGTATGCAACGTATCAGAGGCAGTGGTGCCGAGTGGGCCCCCAAAAAGCCTGGGCCTTGTGCATTCACAACTCTGTTATTTGCCCAAAATCTGAGCAGGGAGTAATATGTCTCCGAACGTGACATAGTGGGTCCCGCCCTCTGGCGCCCGCAGCACCTATGATGGAATTGCCATTGGATCGCAGGACATGTGATGTCCATCATAAGCACTGCAGGCTCCAGAAGGTGGGAATTACAATGCAGCCACGCCACTATGAGAAGATCCCCACTCGGCGCTCAGGCTGCCGGCTCTCCTCTCTTCTGTCTCTGGCTGCCTGCTGTCTACTATGATGGGTGCTCCATACACTATGGCTGAGCTACAGGAGGAGGTCATCTGAAGTCTGGTCAGGTAGGTCAGTGTATGTCAAGTAGGTGCATGTCAGGTAGGTCAGTGTGTGTCAGGTAGGTCAGTGCATGTCAGGTAGGTCAGTGTATGTCAGGTAGGTCAGTGTGTGTCAGGTAGTTCAGTGTATGTCAGATAGGTCAGTGTGTGTCAGTGTGGGTCAGGTAGGTCAATGTATGTCAGGTAGGTCAGTGTATGTCAGGTAGGTCAGTGTATGTCAGGTAGATCAGTGTGTGTCAGGTAGGTCAGTGTGTGTCAGTGTGGGTCAGGTAGGTCAGTGTGTGTTAGGTAGGTCAGTGTGTGTCAGTGCATGTCAGTGTGTGTCAGTGGGTGTCAGTGTATGTCAAGTAGGTCAGTGTATGTCAGGTAGGTCAGTGTGGGTCAGTGTATGTCAGGTAGGTCAGTGTGGGTCAGGTAGGTCAATGTATGCCAGGTAGGTCAGTGTGTGTCAGGTAGGTCAGTGTGGGTCAGGTAAGTTAGTGCAAAGGTCAGTGTGTGTCAGATAGGTCAGTGTAATGGGTGTAATGGACAGTGTGGGTCAGGTAGGTCAGTGTAATGGTCGGTGTGAGTCAGGTAGGTGAGTTTAGTGGTCAGCATTGATGAGTACTGGTAAGCCAGGCAGCAACCAGCAAGTGAGCCCCCCCACCACACAACACCCTCTCTTCCTCCACACAACCCACTGGATCATTATCACCCATCAGAGCTGATAATGATCTATTGACATTGCACCTTTTTTGGGGGGGGGCAGGGGGGCTAAACACAAGTGCTGGCAGATAACAGGGCTGATCCTACTAATGCTGCATTTTTGGGGACACTATACTGAGAGGGACACTAGTATAGTTCTGTTAGGTGCCAATATATTGATCTGTACAAACACTATACTAGCAATGGCATTGATCTGCAATCTATACCATGAGTGCAATAGTGTGCAGGCAATCTAATGCTAGCTGACCCTGGCTGGGAAGGATACTCACTGACACTATCTGATGTCGCTAGTGATAGCAATACAGTGATCAGTGAAAAATCTGTGAAAAATACTGTACACTCACACTATGCTAATGGCACTGGCTGGATGACAGGGGTGATCAAAGAGTTAATGAGGATGATCAAGGGGTTAAATGTGTTTATCTGAGGTGTGTGTGTAAAGTGTGCTTCTGTTACTCACAGTGTGGTAGTCTCTCTTCTCTTCCTGGACCAAAAAGGGTCCAGGAAGAGAAGAACCAGCTATGCATTCCCATTTGTTGCAGACGATCAGCAGGGACCCTGCTCCTGTAGAAAATGATGGCGGGGGGTCAGCGGGGGCGCATGTGCATGTGCTCTGAAAATCTGGAAACAGGTTGCGAGGTTGTGTGTGTAGTTATGTCACTTTGCCTACAGTGGCCGCCTGTCCAAAGAACATTGCGGGCAGGCAGTCCGCAAGTGGTTAAACAAGCTCTGGAAAAACTTAGGTTAATCCTCAGACATAAGTTTTATATATATATATCTATAAATATATATATATATATATATATATATATATATATATATATATATATATATATATATATAGATATATATAAAACAAAATGTGTGAAGGGGCACATTTTATATTTCCTCATGTAAAAGAGAGCTATTGGACATAGTTGACAGGTTCAGGCCATACACAGATCCAATATAACATCATTATTATTATAGGCGTGCACACACGTGTGCCGGATGTGCCTGGGCACACCCGAATGACTGTTATATCATTGCAGTTATCTTATAAATGGAAAAAAGGTATTTCTTTCATTTGAATCTACTGTACATTTAATACATTTATTCTAGTGGCAATGAGTTATATGCATATAACAATGAAGGTCTTGTTACCTCAATGCCAGCATTTTCCTACGCGCATCTTCATGTGTAATAAGTGAAGGATGTTCTTTCCATAGCGTTAGGTACAAAGAACTTTTTCAAACTCTAATCGCACATAAAATACTTACATTATATACACACCTACTTCATTCCTGAAACTGCAAGCTCCTCCAATAAACATATTCTAAGAAATATATATTACTGAACTTCTGTATTGTTATTGCAAGAATGAGACTGACGTTGTTCTTTGGCAAGCTTTGGTAGAAATCATTAAGGCTTAAACTAAAAGGAGTTGCAAAAAAACGTAACAAGGTCATAAAATGACAGCTAATATAAAGAAGGGTGCTAGACAAGCTGGCGATAAGTGATGAAAGGTCTGGCAGCTTCAGTAAAAAGGGAACTGTAATGTAAAATCGAAGCTAAAAATCTTCAAGTACTCAAAAAGTTTTAATAGAATGAGAGTGGATGTAAAATGTGTTGTCTAAACAGGGGGAAGGGGATTATGGAGTTCTACCTTGAGAAAGTTAACGTAATGGATCCCCCTCATAGTTTTTTTTTTTTTTTTAAGCAGTGAACAACTAAAAATAAGTCCTAAAAGGCTCAATTTGCCTAAATGATCATTGTTTTGCCATAAAATATTTTATTTTCTGCAGTATGGAGCAATGAATGATAAAAACAACAATCATATAGCTGAAAACAATGATGGAAAATACTCCATAGGGAAGATTTACTAAAGCTGGAGCACCCAGAATCTAGTGAAGATGTGCATGGTACCCAATCAGCTTCTAACGTCAGCTTGTTCAATTAAGATTGGCAATAAAACCTGAAAGCTGATTGGTTTCTATGTAGGGTTGCACCAGATTTTGCACTCTCCAGCTTTAGTAAATAACCCCCCCCCCCTCCATGTGTTATACAGTGCATCCGGAAAATATTCGCAGTGCTTCACTTTTTCCACATTTTGCTATGTTACAGTCTTATTTAAAAATTGATTACATTTATTATTTTCCTCAAAATTCTACAAACAATACCCCATAATGACAACGTGAAAGAAGTCTGTTTGAAATCTTTCCAAATGTATTAAAAATAAAAAAATAAAAAACAAATCACATGTACATAAGAATTCACAGCATTTACCATGACACTCAAAATTGAGCTCAGGTCCATCCTGTTTCCACTGATCGTCCTTGAAATGTTTCTACAACTTGACTGGAGTCCACCTGTGGTAAATTCAGTTGATTGGACATGATTTGGAAAGGCACACACCTGTCTATATAAGGTTCCACAGTTAACAGTGCATGTCAGAGCACAAACCGAGCCATGTAGTCCAAGGAATTGTTACCAGACCTTCAAGACAGGATTGTTTTGAGGTACAGATCTAGGAAAGGGTACAGAAAGGGTACAGCATTTAAGGTCCCAATGAGCACAGTGGCCTCCATCATTCTAAAATGGAAGAAGCTTGGAACCACCAGGACTCCTTCTAGAGTGGGCCACCTGGACAAACTGAGCAACCGGGGCAAAAAATTGAGCTATTATGTTCTGACTTGGGGACGCCCCCCCACCCCCTGGCAGAACACTCTGGTCATTGGCTAAGAGCGCTGATCGGGAGCCGGTCAGCCGCTGGTTTTCAAGCATGCATGTCTGACAGAAACCGTTGGGCTGGCTGCCATACACAGGGGCTGAATGTTTGACTGTTTTTATAGAACCAGCCATTGTCTTCCGAAATTTTTCTTGTGTGTACTAGGCTTTAGACCCCTGACTAGGTCAAGGGTACCTTTTTTGTTGTCAAAACCCACCAGTCTCCAATACATTTTGATCACACCTGATCATGGGCCCTCTCACTGCTGAAACAGGCACTGTCTGCATTTTTAGGCAATGACCGACCATCTGCCTGTCACCCTGTGTATTAAGTACTGTTTCAGGCCTGGTTTACACCTATGTAGGTTGCAGTTGATGCATATTCCTAGTGCATTTTGCATTTTTCAATACACGTTTTTGATCCATTGAAGTCTATGTAACCAAAAACACAACCTGCTGGTCCCTGGCCCTTTCCATAAAATGTACAGTTGTGAACGTGATCCATAGGAAACCATTTTAAATGAACCGTAGCATGTTTATGCAAAACTGAAAACACCCAAAAAATGCATCGGTGTGAACTTGGCCTTACTGCTGTTGACAGTGTTGTTTCCTAATTGCCTAATGTTTTTTAATACAATGCTCCTAACAGGTAGCAAAAAGATCAAACTCTTTACAAATGTAAAAAGAAGAAATAAGAGTGGTGCGCTTATTCAGTAATGTGACATGAATTAATATACTTAATGAATGAACATGAAAAGTATCCAAAACATACAAATAAATAAATGTGAATAAAAGTCCAACTAAAGCCCAATGGTAGGAGTCAGTTCATATAAAGATAAAAAAATCTCATATTGATAGAAGAAAAAACAGACAGCACATCAATCCAAATCTCGACTGTTATATTTATGAATTGGCCACTCACTTCCAAAAATGACCCAAAGGTCAAGCGAGGCTCATCAGATAGTCAGATAAGAAATCCTGCTGATGGATCTGTGAAGACATCTAGGTCCCAAGCGAAGACGAAGAACTATGTCCAGATCTTAGTATCAACACATCTTGGGACACTCCATATGTAGAGGAAACAGCTCACTCCAAGAAATGTCACTTCTTGTATAAATGGCGTTCAAGCGAAAAAAAGAACAGCCATAGTGCAATATTGTCAAATAAAAGGCACATTTATTAAGTAAAAGAAGTTGTTTACATCGAGTAAGAATAAAAATCACAGTAAGAAACAATGGGAGTAGTGACACACTTGCCTCCTCACCGCACTTCCATAAAACGCCACTGGAAATGATGTAACAAGGCTCCACCTGATGCACGGTGTCACTGGTTACGTGGCTTCCTCAGGGATTATTTCCATTTAGGGGTCATTCCAATGATACTAAACCCAATATATCTCCTATTGGTGCATCGTGTACTATTATGTCCAGTTATAGGTAGGTTTTTACTGGAAATAGAAGAACACAACATTTCCAGAAGCTCCTTTGGGGGTATTACTATACCAGCTATCAACTCTTTATAATGGCTCTTGTTGAGAGAAATAAGATATTAGAGGGCTGTAGGGGGCTCTGAATTATACAGAGACTGTCATAGCAAACATCTCTAGCAGTCACTTGGCAATTACAATCTTTGATTATCACTTGAAGCTTGTCCCTACTCTCCATTCATGCCTATAGCATGTCCATGGCCATTGACTATGTCCTATTGCAATCCAGCAATCTACTGTATTGTGTCCAGTCTGTGACTATTTTCTGTAGTTTTGTGTACATCTTGTATTATATTTGGTCCCTTGGAGATGTAAGAGGCCACCGCCCAAGGCTCTCTATGAATTAAGTGTAGCTCTACCCCAAGGGGCTGCTGGTAACTGGCTCCCCTACTCCTGCACAGCCAGGCAACATTCTCTGCTTGCATCCAAACACAAGAAGTCAGTCCCTTGAGTTTGCTTTTTATGTTATATTGGGGGTAACAACTTGGATGGGGTGAAGAGATTTATGGGATGCCCAACTTGAAGCAAAGAACAACAACAAAAAGGAGGCAATTTCATTCTTCTGTACAAAAAGATTCTGGACTGCTTTCCTTCCTGTATATACATACAGTCCTTAGTGGATTTAGTAGCAAAAGTCCTTTACAGATTAGGAGCTCGCATCCCCTTTTGGAAATAGCACACAAATTGTGGCATACTGCATGCAGGAGTGCCTCCTCTCCTTCTGTAGATCTGCTTCCAGCTACACTACTCGCAGGCTCTAACAGCCCTCCTGGCTGCTCTGAAGATCTCCCAGAGCAAGGCAAAAAAGCCTCGCTGTCGCTGTCCTTTCAGAAAGCTTTCTACATATGGCATTCTCTCCCCTTGTGTGCTGATGTACTCACACTGTCCTCCTTGCTCCCACTGCTCTCAGTCAAGGTTCCATGGCAAACCGCTTTGATGAATGGCTCTTCCTGAGCTAGCTTGAGCCCAGGCTGGGACAGCCTCCTCAGCACTCCATCTTCCACCCGACTCCCCTGCTAGCATTACTCATACATATTAAAGGGCCGACCTAGCCACCATGCCAGGACAGAACGCCTGGGGATTGGCTAGGTTTCCCTAGGTATGTAGATCAATCCTCCTGGACTCTGCCCACTAACTTCTAGAAGTTTCTCCAAACTTCCAGAGCCAGTGGGAGGCACCAGAAACCTGCCTGTATGAGTCATCCAGCCTGACCTCTAATAATCCCTGCCCCAGATTTCAGCCTCACACTCCCATGAGTCAAATAAATTTGCCTGCACTATTCTAGTAGCACACAAGATGGTGATACACAAGTGTTAAGTAGGCTGAGGGGCCAATTACCAATCACCAGTGCTGTCATGTGGGAGGAACAAGAATGAGACACATACTACCCTATACAGTAATACCTCAGATTTAGTGTAACGCAGTTTACAAGCGTTTTCACAATACAAGCTATTTTTTTAAATCCTGACTCGATTTGTGAGCATTGTCTCACAAGACGAGCAGAATTCAAGCCTCTGGGGTGTGCAGTATCGCATGTGACCAGAGGTACGGGGCACTGGTTCCTGAATGTCTCTGAGTGATTTCTAAGTGGCTCCGTGTGTTTGCGAGTGTCTCTGGGGCCCCCGCGCCTCTGGCCACATGCCGTACTGCATACACCAGCAGTGGCACTGGAACACATTATCTGAGTTTCCATTGATTCCTTTGGGGAAACTCGCTTTGATATACAAGTGCTTTGGATTACAAGCATGTTTCTGGAACAAATTATGCTCGTAATCCAAGGTACTACTGTACTTTGAACTACTAGGTATGTCACTTTGCTTCCCCAGGCCTAATGGACTGACAGCAGTGAGAAGCAAAGATACGCATAAGCAGCTGCGTTAAAGTGAACCTGTTGCTTTGAACTGCATCGGCAAATAACAGGCTCAATTTAAGACTTGAAAGTTAAGAGGAGTTTCCCTTAAAAAAAAAAAAAAAAAAAATTTAAAGTCAGCAGCTACAAATACTGCAGCTGCTGATTTTTAATAATCGGACACTCACCTGTCCCAGGGTCCAGCAATGTGGGGGAACGAAGCCCCTCTCGTCTCCCCCTCCTCTCGGCAGTGCCGGCATTACAATTGTGGGCTGTGAAGCCACAGCCGGGCACCCACTGCGCATGCGTGAGCAGCGCCGCGCACCGTGATTGGCCGCGCAGTCATCTGGGATCTGTCACAAGTCCCAGATAACTGACAGGAGGGAGGGGGCAAAGCTAAGCCCTTCCTGCACCTGAGAGCAAGTGATGTCAGGAGCCCAGGCACTGAAGGAGGCAGACTACGAGGGACCCCCTAGCAACAGGCATTTAGAGGTGAGTTAAAAAAAATCCAAATTTTTTTAATTATTTTTTTAGAAATTTTAAGCATTTTTTTTGTGTGTGGAATACCACTTTAGGATGATATCTAAACAGAGGCAATAATTCAGCCCGCGATCATTCCATGTTTAATGTTAGCCAGAAATCTCATGACCACATGTACACCATATACAGCTGTATTAGCTCACATTTATTGCGCTCACAATCCCCTCCATCACTCCATAGTCCATTCTGTCTCTTGGGTCCGCGCCAAATTGTATTTTTCAGTTATAGTAAAAATGGACACAGAAACAGGTGGCAAAATGATTTAATAAGAAAGGGGATTTTAAAAACTGAGGCTAAACACCTGTCTGTAATCAGATCCTTCCTCCACAAATCTGCTGATGAAATGTAGAAAAGGCTCACTGATTTCCCAGGATTTTCTGAGGCTTGCCATAAGTTAAGGCCTAGTGCTGCTTTCCCCTTGTGGCGAGCCTTCGTAAATTGTGCCCATTGTCTTACAGACATGAAAGACTTTGCTGTAATTTGCATGCAATAAAAATGTTATTTGTAACACCGCTACAAATCTCTGTATTTCTTGGACAGACCCTCAAAGGAAAAGTAAAATATGTGATGTTAATAAGAGGTCAAAATGAAAAGAAATGGAACATGTGTGTCTAAATTTTCAGCATTGCAGAGTCATGGTGGGCTGAGCCAGAAGACACCAACAAGCCTTAGGCAAAAATACAATTAGACAATCGTTCATTATCATGCAGAGAAACTCATGCATTTTGTTACATGAAAAATTCGGCAAAAATAAATCATATTTGTTAGCATGTGTTTATACAGAAATGGGTGAAGCTGCCAGGTTTCTATGGTAGTGAGCCCTTGTAGAAAGACAGATCGGTGATCCCTAGGGTTCAGAGTCTAAGCCTACTTCTTCACCAGGCTCCCTGTAGGTGGGGATGGACTTGTGGAAGTTGTGGAGACTGCTTGCATGGACAATGCAGTGATCAGTCGCATGTGCAGAGTTCAGAAGGCAGGAGATAGAAGAGGATCCGGGAAACGAGCTGAAGTCAGGGCAGGCGGCAGGCCAGTGAAAATGGTATATGAAGCCGGAGTCGATACACGGGTAGTCAGGCATAGAATACTAGCAATTCAAGGCAAGCCAGGAGCACAGATATAAAGTAGGAAAATGCTCAGGCAACCCAGGCTATAATGAGCAGTGGTGGCCCATCAATAGGGCTGCCCACCAAAGAAAAAAATAATAATTTGGTGCTGGACACTATCAGGATTATTTACGAAAGGAAAATCCACTTAGCACTTGCAAGTGCACTTGAAAGCGCACTAAAAGTGCACTTAGAATTAATGTCACTTTAGATCCAACAGGGCTATGCAAGGAAAATAAAAAACAGCATTTTAGCTTGCACATGACTGGATGATAAAATCAGCAGAGCTTCCACTCAGATCTACCCCTTAGATTTAGAGCGGCTGCACTTTCAAGTGCACTTGCAGTGCAAAGTGGAGTTACCTTTCGTAAATAACCCCCTATGTGTCTAAGGGAGGGATGATGTTTCCAACATCACATGTTCAAGATCCAGAAGCCTTATTGGCCAATCCTTAGAGCATCATCGGGGCGCAGAGCTCCATTTGTTGCCTAATGATTGGCGTCCCACAGGATGAAAGTGGTGCTTTAAGCATCACAACGTCGCGTGTCTGCAGCACTTCCAGTTTCTTTCCGTGGCCACCACGTGCTGGAGTGGAAGGCATGTTAGGGGCCTTTCTGAGTCTGACTCAGCCAACCGCTGCACAGCCAAGAAAAACTACTGGCGGTCCGGCGTCAGACAGTCAGAGATACAGTGTGTTGTTGTTGTAAAGTCATGACAGGGAGCAAGCACTGCAGAAGTGAGAGTGAAGAAGATTTTGCAACTCTGTTGGCATTTTACTGGTTTCTGTGTCATTTTGAATAAGAGATGTACTTCGTTTTTTGTCCACAGATGTCAGACTGTTAAAGCTCCTTAGCGGGGACACAACGTTTATAACCAATGTTTATAATATATGTTCTAACTCTTCTCCTTAGGGTGCCCACGTGTCCCGGATATCCCGGGACATTCCCGCAATTAGCAGGTCTGTCCTGGGTCCTAGGCACCTTCATTACAGGACAATACGGTGTCCCAGAATGAAACTGATGCAGCCGTTTGCGATTTTCCATTCACTGACAAATATCGATGATGTCATCCGGCCTGGCCAGCCCAGTGGTGTAGCATGGGGGTGGGCATCTCAAGTGACTTCTTCCAGGCTCCAGCCCCTATGATCACCATACACCTCCAATGAGGCAGACACTCCTCAGCACCCAGTTCTCCCCCCACCCAGGGACTCCAGTGGTCCAGCCTGCCCTGTCCCCCATGATTCCTCAGGTGCGTGACACAGGCAGCCCATGTGTGTGAGTAGGAGGGGCGGTGGGCTGTGCAGACGAGCATACAACGGCTGCTGGCGGAATTCCCGGAGTTACCGAGGAGCGACTGGGGGATAGTAGACATCTATGGATAAACTTCATGGAGTCCTGGCCTGGAGTGGTGAGTGAAATGCACCGATCTACCTTATGTTTTTGTGGGGGAGTAGTCAGTAGTGTGAGTAGTGCAGGAAGGAGTATAGTGGTCAGGGGGGTCAAGTAGGTCAGTGCAGGTGACAGGGAAGTCAATGTAGTGGGCAGATGGGTCATGGTAGAGGTCAGGTAGGTTATAGTGGTTAGGTAGCTCAGTGTAGTGGGCAGTTAGGTCAGTGTAGTGGGCAGGTAGGTTATTTTAGGGGTTAGGAAAGTCAGTGTAGGGGGAAGGTAGGTCATGTTAGGGGTCAGGTAGGTCAGTGTAGTGGGCAGATAGGTCATTTTAGGGGGCAGGTAGGTCATTTTAGGGGTCAGGTAGGTCAGTGTAGTGGACAGGTAGATTATATTAGGGGTCAAGTAGGTCAGTGTAGTGGACAGGTAGGTCAGTGTAGTGGGCAGGTAGGTCAGTGTAGGGGTCAGTGTAGTGGGCAGATAGGTCAGTATAGGGGTCAGTGTAGTGGGTAGGTAGGTCAGTGTAGGGGTCAGTGTAGTGGACAGGTAGGTCAGTGTTGTGGGCAAGTAGGTCAGTGTAGTGGGCAGGTAGGTCAGTGTAGGGGTCAGTGTGGTGGGCAGGTAGGTCAGTGTAGGGGTCAGTGTAGTGGGCAGGTAGGTCCGTGTAGGGGTCAGTGTAGTGGGCAGGTTGGTCAGTATAGGAATCAGGTAGGCACTTGGAACAAGGGACTTACCCAGCAAGAGCGCAGGGTGGCAAGTGCCACTGCATCTGGTGGCAGGTGACAGTGGCAAGTGACACGCTGCAACTGGTGGCAGGTGGCAGTGGCAAGTGACAAGCTGCATCTGGTGGTGATTCCCCTGAAATCTCCATCAACCCCGAGACTACATTCAACAAACCAACCCGGTCCTTGGCAAAATTGTCCCTGAATGGCAGTTTGGAAATGTGGTCACCCTACTCCATATCCCTCCCCATGCTATCTAGAATGAAAAAAAATTGATTTGGCTTAAATAATGCTTTAGAAGCTCCAGCCTTACCTTGAGTCTTGTACATTTGTACAGGCTCTTCTTCTGGACTGAAATTGCTTACTCTGATTTCACTGTACACGATGAACTTCTCAATTAGGCCTCACGCACACTGGATGTTTTCAATGTGGCTGTTAGAGGCATCTGTTTTTTTTTTGCCTCTAAACGCTCCTGCATGTTAGCCTATGTGTCTATACACACATAGGTGTTTAGAGGAGTCTACAAGCAGAGGTGTTTAGAGGCAGAAAAAACCCCACTGCCAGGGCACCCAGGGTCAGCGGTGTTTAGGAGAAAAGGCAAAACATCCAGTGTGCATGAGGCCTTAGAACTTGCAAAAAATCAAATACAACCCTTTTTATTGCCCAGATGAAGGATGTTCTGCATCACCTAGCTCTAGGGAGGCTCTGAGGAACCAGAGAAGGCATACATTGGAAAAAATAATTATTTGATCCCGCGCAGATTTTGCAAGTTTGCCCACTTACAAAGAAATGAAGGGTCTATAATTTTTATCATAGGTGTATTTTAAATGATAGAGACAGAATATCAACCAAAAATCCAGAAAAAAATACTATACAATTTAAGAAGGTGCTCCTAACGACAACTCGTTATTTGTATAAAAGATGCCTGTCCACAGAATCTTTCTTCCATTCAAACCCAACATCATGGGCAAGACCATGGAGCTGTTAAAGGATGTTAGGGACAAGATTGTAGACTTACACAAGGCTGGAATAGGCTACAAGACCATCAGCAGGAAGCATGGTGAGAAGGCGACAACTGTTGGAGCAATTTTTGCAAATGGAAGAAATACTAAATAACCATCAATCGCCCTCGGTCTGGAGCTCCATGCAAGATTTCGCCTCATAGGGTATGGATGATCTTAAGAAAAGTGAGGGATCAGCCCATGGGAGGAGCTTATAAATGATCTCAAGGCAGTTGAGATCACTGTCACCAAACAAACCATTGGTAACACAATACGCCGCTGTGGATGGAAATCCTGCAGCGCCAGCAAGGTCCCCTTCCCCAGGGAGGCACATGTATAGGCCCGTCTGAAGTTTGCCAATGAACGTCTAAATGATTTAGAGAAGAATAGGGAGAAAGTGCTGTGGTTAAATGAGACCAAAATTGAGCTCTTTGGCATTAACTGCCCGGTTTGGAGGAACTAAAATGCTGACTATGATCCTAAGAACACCATCCCTACAGTCAAGCACGGAGGTGGAAACATCATGCTTTGGGGCTGTTTCTCTGCTAAAGGTACAGGCAGACTTTTCCACATTCAGGGGCCAATGGACGGGGCCATGTATTGTAAATTCTTGGATGGAAACCTTCTTGCCTCAGCTAGAGCACTGAAGATGGGTCATTGATGGGTCTTTCAGCATGACAATGACCAAAAACATACCACCAAGGCAACATAGGATTGGCTCAAGAAGAAGCACATTAAGGTCATGGATTGACTTAGCCAGTCTCCAGACCTTAATTCCTATAGAAAATGTATGGAGGGAGCTGAAACTTTTAGATTCCAATCGACAATGCCAGGGCTGGGATCAGCCCTTCCTTCTCAGAGCAGGCCGCTCAGCTGTTGGTTAATTGCCAGCTCTAATGTTTCCACAGTGACTCACCTAATGATGATATCCTGCTCGTCAGGACTGCTGGCTACTTAAGCTGTTCAGTCCAGATCATCTCTGCCTTCATCTTGGTCGATCTATCAAGAGACTCTCGCCTGTGTTCCTGGTAAGACTTGCTTGGTTGACATCCCTTTTGGTTCCTGATCCTGCTTGCTGTTCCACTACTCTGTTTCTCCGGTTTACTGATTTCCTGGCCTGTTCTGAAGTACGCTGATTCCTGGCTTCCTGATGTCCTGGCTTGTCTGACTATCTATTCCAGTTACAGAACTCTGGCTATATTTTGACCGCGTTTGCTCTGTTTACCTTTTACTATTATTATTATTATTATTATTATTATTATTATTAATAAACAGTGTGACTTTTTACTGCACTTCTGTCTCAGTCTGACACATGGTTCTGACCGACAGCCAAGAAACCTTTTGGTTTTAGAGAAGATATGTAAAGAGGAGTGGACAAAAATCCCCCCTGAGATGTGTGGTGGGACCTGGTAACCAACTACCAGAAACGTCTTACCTCTGTGCTTGCCAGAAAGGGTTTCTCCACCAAGTACTAAGTCATGTTTTGTCTGGGGATCAAATACTTATTTTACTCACTGAACTGAGACTCAATTTATAACATTTGTATAATGTGTTTTCTTGTATAACTATACTAGAACTCAGCGATACATTTTGGTCTAGGATCTGTCCATGCTTGAGTGATTTTATTGTGACTTCGTAACTTTATTTAAAAGGTGTTTTTTCAAAGCCTTAAAGCAATGATGGCGAACCTTGGCACCCCAGATGTTTTGGAACTACATTTCCCATGATGCTTATGCACTGTGCAGTATAGTTGAGCATCATGGGAAATGTAGTTCCAAAACATCTGGGGTGCCAAGGTTCGCTATCACTGTCTTAAAGGGTAATACCACTTTCATGGGAAAGAAAAATAGAAAATAATAAAAAAAATAACAGCAATTGTGACTTAATTCCTATTGTAATTTAATGTTATTAAAAATTGCCTTTCCTTTTCAATCTGCAGTGCTGTAGCTGTAATCGTCTGTAAAATGCAATGTAGTATGGCCACCTGGAAGCATTCTGTACACATATGGTGTATAGAATGCCCCCTGAAAATGTAATTTTATGCTTGTGTGATTGGCATACTCATTTTCCAAAAAGTCTGCACTAAGATACAAGACAGAATTTTTTGCCATTTTTTTATTTTTGGTGAGATAATTCCAAAGGGAATTTACATCTAAACAGATGCAGATCCTGCCACTTTCCTCACTACAGCCCTGCAAGTGCAAAAGCTGATTGATAATTATAAAACCACTCACAGATTCACTTAGCACATGGACACAGACAAACAAACAACTAAATCTTCAGAATAACAAAAGGTAGGAATCAGTTTTTTTAAATCTTTGCAATGTACATAGATCACCCAAAGGGGAATGTTTTTTTCTCAACAAAAGTGGAGTTACGCTTTAGAACAGAACAATTAGTAACCATTTTTGGGACCATTGTGGGTCACACTCTCGGTGGCGCACTGTTACAGCAGGATGGTATCAGGATAAAAACTACAATATACATGCAGAGCTACAATTTGAGCCACAAACATAAAAAGCGGTATTGTCTTGATAACCAATCAGCAACACTGAAAGGGCACGAAAAGAAAAAAATTTAAGCATTATTGTTCCTTTTGAGAGCCTACCTTGAAAATGATGAATTTTCCTGTCGGCCATGTTTTCAGGCGGAGCCATAAATTTTCCTTTTTTCCTTTGCCTGGTAAATTGCTACTTGCTTTATGTCTATAGAAAAATTTCAGCACCCAAGAGATGTTCCTAATTTGACTGGAATCCTATGATGAATGTATACACGGGATGCCTAATTGACTTTCCTACTGTATCCTACTGCAAATTTGTTATTATTAATTATTTAGGATGCACATGCTCATTTTTTTCTACTTCTTTATTTATCATGTCGATGAAGTTTAATATTTAATTGACTTTATTGGTATGAGCAGGTTAATGAAATACCTGTGGGTTATATACTGGAGAACTTACAAAGCACTGTGCATATAACGGATGCAAAGAGAGGATATGGTATGTATAATTCAGTGCAGACACTTACTGAAGACACAAGTATTTAGATTAAACTACAGGGCATATGTCAACAATGCTTTAAATAAAATAAAACAGAAAATAAGCATAAGCATAACAGATTTATGAGCAAGGTTTAGGCTGTAATTACATACATATGAAGCTGCTTCTTGGTGTTCAGGAACACATGTCTGGGGTAAGGCAGGGGCAAACATGGGCAGTTTTGTTAGTTGTGCAGCCATCTAGGAGAATAGTAACCCCTTCTCACCACCTCCCGAGAGCCCATTTAGTCAATGTTAAAGCCTGGAGGTGAAGGCCACTTTCTGATCACTGTGATTAGCTGTTACACTGGTCAAATAATCAGGATATAGGCAGGTACAGCTTATCCTCCCTGCTATAGGTGGCACTGTTCAGCTGTCCTCTGTGCAGAGAGAAAAGGCATCTGAGAGGAGTTTTGTTCTTCTGAATCCTCCATAGATGTCCAGAGGGGAGCCGCAGTACGACTGGATGCTGCTGCCCTGGTTGACCTCTGCGGCCATCTTTAGTAAGGGCAATGCTAATAAATAGCACGGTCCCATTGCACTTTTGTGTAGTAGATAGTAGAGCTGCACGATTTTGACTAAAACGAGAATCACAATTTTTTTGCTCAGAATAAAGATCACAATTCTCTCACGATTCTCGCGGCATAACATCTTCTTTCACATTATACCAAAAAATTGGGCTACCTTTACTGTTTGCAACAACCACCATTTTATTCTTTAGGGTCTCTGCTAAAAAAAAAAAATATATATATATATATATATATATATATATATATATATATATATATATATATATATAATGTTTGGGGGTTCTGAGTAAATTTCTGTCAATAAATATTGATTTTAACTTGTAAGCAGCTAGTGTCAGAAAAAGATTGTCTTTAAGTCTCTAAACGCCCCTCATCTACAGACAGAAGTTCATTCCTTTGCTCTAAGAAGTAATGTTACTTTGTTTATCTTTGTTACTTTGTTACTTATCTGCAATGTTGTGATAAAACTTGGCAGGCTGCCTGGATTTTTTATTTATTTTTCAGCTGTGAGAACTCTCTACAATTGTTAGAAAGAATCGTATTGAAGATTGGGAAGAGAAAAGAATCACAATTTTGATTCTAAGACTGCATTCACACCTGAGCGTAGCGTTTTCAAGCGTTTTTTGTGGCGTTTTTTGCAGCGTTTTTTACCGCGATTTGCCGCGATTTTGTGCAGGGCAAAAGGTCACCAATGTTAAAAGAAGAAAAACGCCCAAATCTGCTCAATTCGAGCGACAAAAAAGGGTCCGGAACTTGCTTGAGCTTCAGGCGTTCAGCTTCAGGCGACATATAGTGGAGATGTGAACCATCTCCATTGAGAATAATATAATTTTTCCCCTCTAGCGTTTTGTAGCGTTTCAAGCTACAAAACGCTCAGGTGTGAATGGGGTCTTAATGATTAATCGTGCAGCTCTAGTAGATAGTGTAGGGACAAGGCCCTCGTTGGCTAGCTGGACAGTACACTTAGCGCTAGTGCTAGGCAGAGGTTCCAGTCAAGGAAGGACAGAGCAGGTTCACTATGCCTGTCTCCGCCATCTGGGAACCCTTGATAGTTGGGATGAGGACCTGCCTACCTGTTTGCTAAAGGTACTTACAACACTGTACTACCTGTCAGTGGGCTCAGGCCTATCCAATCTACCGCCATATATATGCGGTACGCTGGTAGGAAGAGGGTAAGGTAAAAAGCAGTTTTACTTACCTTATCCCTCGCTCCCCAGGCAGTTAGCATGCTCTTCTCTGAATTGCTCAGGGTTTGTTTGCAGGCCCTTGACATCCTCACTTAGTGCTTTTAAATATTTAACCAAAACAAAAGTGAGCCCACTGCAAGGGTAACTTTTTTACCCAGAGTTCAGTTTTAAACCACAACTCTGAACATCAAGATTTCCCCTCCCATTCCCCTCCATTCCCTAGAAGGGTTCAGGCTTACCCCTTCCCCAGTCACCCATCAATCCCACCTCAGGGACAACGCCTTTATTTTATGTGTTTTTATATACTTTTTTTTTTTCAGATGTCTTCAGGCTGGTCACATGATGTGTAAGGTCCCTTTCCTCTCTGGATTTTGGTGGCTGACACCATCACATCACTATTACACTCTAGGGTGCTGTGATGAAGCTGCCTCATGATGCTCTGCACTGACCGTATAGACTCAATCTATTGGGTTGAATGATGTCCAGATTTGGTACAAAGGATATCTAGGCGAACAAGAATTCCTGTGTGGGACAGTCTCCAACTGAAGATAAGCATTGAGCACAAACTACTTTTTTTTATTTTCGCTGCTGCTGTTGGACATTTAAAAAAATAGCCTAGAGTTGGACTTTAAACTGCACATTTTGTCTCAATAGACTTTCACTGACAACTAATTTCCTTGAACATAATTTTGACAGCCAGCTTCTGTGGGTCCAGTTCTGTGGGTTATGATGAGCGCTGACAATGGCTGTATGAATGACACCTGCTAACAACAGTAAAGGCTTCATTTATAAAATATTGTTACTATGTATTTTGTTAACGTTTACAGTATGTCCATATAATGCTATTAAAATGGAATATCCACACTGTGGTAATCTGCTTATATTTTGTCTTCCCTGGCTCTTTGGAAGGAGTTATGCAAATATCAAAATGCCTTGATGAGTTGGTGTCTGGGGGGGTGAGTGTTCATCGGTAGGATGCATTTGAATGTAGACTGTCCAAGCTAATGTCTTACTTCTGGAAAGTGGCCTATTTTAACAGTACTAGTGGCAGAGATAGTAGTTAATCATTTGAGGAAAGAAAGTGTTTTGAATTAGAGGAAATTTTGTATACTCAATGTCTTTTTTAGTGACGTTGTTACAAGAGTTACATGGATACATGGGTACATTGCATACATGATGGATTGTTAATAAAGAATGCATGTTCATTTTGTACACTGTGTAGAGGAAAGGGGGTTTGCCAGCCATGCACCATTGGACTGAATTGGAGGTGAAGTGCATATCTCTCTGTTTCCCATTACCAAAATACCTTTAGCTGTGTGCTTCCATGTTCTTCAGGCCGCGTACACACGGGCGGACTGTTCGCCCAACTTTGTCCGCTGAACAGTGTTTGGGCGGACAGTCCGCTCGTGTGTGGGCTTTCAGCGGACAGTTTCAGCGGACAGTTGGACGGACAAGGTTTTTCGGAAATTCCGAAAAACTGTCCGCTGAAACCTTGTTTGAGCGAACAGTCCGCCCGTGTGTAGGCTTGTTCGTCAAACAAAGTTGCGCGCATGCTCAGAAAGGATTTTCACGCCGAAAGCTATAATGCAGTGTATAGGACGTCGTATTTTTCGTCCCGTCGTACGTGCCGTTCACGTCATCGCGCACGGTTTCAGCAAACTGTTCATCCGCCGTGTGTGGCCATGTCCGTCCATGCTAAGTTTGAGCGGACTGTTTGCCGAAACTGTTGGACGGACAAAGTTGGGCGAACAGTCCGCGCGTGTGTACGCGGCCTCACTCTTCATCCCTGCCTGGTGCCACACTGCTCTTGCAAAAAAAAGCCTTTGGCTCTGTCCAGCTCTCACTGTGCATACCTGCTGCTCAACCCATTTATTCCTACGTCTGGTGCAATACTTATGGTGGCCCCCAGCCACCATTACTTAAAGTAATCAAAAAATGTATGGAAAGCACCACATAGCCCAACACAGCCTGAAGCCCTCTATAATGTTTAGAACAAGGGGGAGAGAGTAACATTTATTCTGAATGTTGCCTTGAATGTACCTTATTGAGGAAGCTGCAAAACTGTAAATAGGGTTTTATTCAGGAAAGAGGATGCTGTTTAAAAATAATTGTCTGGTCTTAGTTACCTGGAGAAGATTAAATAAATGTGTGCGCTGTTAACAATGTAATAAAAAAAACAGGAAATTAAATAAATAATAAAGTTAACCTATGTGGTTGTAAAGTGATACGAGCAAAAAAAGGAGAGGCAGCTAGGTGGTGAGTGGGAGCAGTAGTGACCAGCAACGGATTTTCCACAGGTAGGGGTTTCTTGTCACTGGGCATAGCTCATCAAGCAGCTGGGCCAATAACCTAGGGCCCATTATGGAACCCTACTAGGGCCAGGCCTGAAACGTTTGTGCAAGGCCTTATGAATGAGGTATGGTGGCTTCCCTCTTTGCCTTCAAGTCTGAACATGACTAAAAATTAAAGAGTGTTGTGAAAAGCTGGTGGAGGTCAATCAGTGCCCAGTGCTATTCCCTCAGTATGTCTCTGTAGTCAATGCCAGGACAGTTGTCACTGGCAGTGGTAGGTGTATATACTTCTGAATTAGTGTGGGGACTTGGGAAGTAATTTGGCCACCAGCCATGAGGAGGCCCTAACCTACGTGTCAAACAATACAAATTAATCAGCATGCAGTTCCCCCAAGCTACCACATATTTACACCCATTCACTGCCTTTGCAGCTTAGTGGGGAGCAGTTTGGAGGTAAATCATATAAATTTTCCAGTATGCATCTGCATCCAGAGTTACATCACCAGTGCCTCACCAACCAGTAAGTAGAAAAACAGTAAGTGTAAGTAAAGCCAAAAAATGTTTAAAAAAAGAAGGTAAGATGTTTTCATATCAGCATGCGGAGCTACATGCTGATATGTTTAATAAAAGGGGGGACATCTTCACTAAAATTGAAGCTGTCATTTAAAGTGTAGCGTGGACATTGAGTATTAACGGAGCATATGGACATATATTACATTTCATCCATCTGAGAAAAAAAAAATGAGACAGGTACATACATAAATAGGTTCAGGTTTTTTAAATTCATGTAATCAGTTGAAAGTGTTTTTCCATATTTTTTTAAATTCTGTAAGATTGTTTGCTAACAACTATAATATATAAAACATTTTTAGCAATAAAGCCATAATTACTTGGTGGTGCAGCTCCAGGCTGAGGTGTAGAGCCCCATTGGCACACAGGATAGTAGAGATGCCAGCATAAGAAAAACTCATCCAGTGAGCAATGAACATTTTAGCTTGAAACCGCTACTCACCCTAGGCTGTCATAGCATTGATGTATACATGTGAAAGCCTCGGTCAATGCTGCTCCTCGTGCCATGCCCCCTGACATGTTTCCCCCCCACCCACCGGGGCTTATTAATAGGTGTGTGAGGTGAAACATGTTGTGGTGCATGGCCCGAGGAGCGGGTTTGTATGCGGTTTTCACATGTATACATCTAGGATCAGTTTCAAGCTAACATTTTAAACATATATACTGTACCTCCTATAGATATCTCCAAACTTAAATAGGGGGTTATTTGTTTGTTATTAAAAAAACTTTAAAGTGTATGTGAAAGCACCTTTCAGTCCTGGATAGTGTAGGAATAAGTTAGATACTTTTTAATCTTCCTCCACTGGAGAGATTCACCTTTTTTTATTTGTCCTGGTGGTACTGCTACCGAATCCTTTCACTTTTGAGAAATTTTCTCTCATTTCCTGTTATGTTTAGACAGGAAGTAAAGGGAAATCTCCACAGCAAATAAATAACCTGGTAGTGGTTTTAACCCCTCCCTAAGTTATATAAAACCAAAATCCATTTTTGGCTTTTCATACGATTTAATTTATGTTGCTGGGAATGTAAGTGTTTTTATAGCACATTTATATTTTCTGCAATATTGAATGAACTTTATGTTTGTTATTTTTGTTTATGTGTGATTGTTTGGGTTTTGTGCCATTCATAACTCCTGTAGTGACTCTGCTGGAGTGTCCCCATTTAAATTTAGTGGGCAGCTAGACTGTAGTCTGCTTGAGCAATAATAATTACTATTGTTTCTGTATTCATTGGGTTTCCCCAAGACTATTGTTTACTTCTACCTGTTGATGGGGACTGTTCTCTAACAGATAGAGCAAGAAGAAAAATGATTACTGAATTATGAATATTTATTTCTCTCTAGTAATATACTAGGCGGTTTATTTCCAGTGGTGTATGCTGCAGAAGAATATTTGGGGTGACCACCCACAAGGGTCTTTGGCAGTGGCATAACTAGAACCTTCAGGGCCCCGATGCAAGAAACAATGAAGGGCCCCCCTGAACCCCAGCCAGGGCCCTTCCCTCCGAGTCCGGCGGTGGAACTCCAGGGCGTGGTCACAGGTATGACCTTTGTGAGCCCTGTAGTTCCACCACTGGCATCAGTAAATTTTTTTTATTAGTTTTTTTTTAATTTTTAGGTGCTCCATTGGGGGACTGTCCCTAGGCAGGATGGGGTCCCCGTCCCCAGAAGAGAAGAGGTCCTTTTCTCCAGGGCAGATAAAGTTACTGCTCCCAGGAGAGAAGGGGTCCCTGTCCCCAGGGGAGGTGGGGATCCCTGTCCCCACGTGAGAAGGGGCCCCTGTCCCCAGGGGGAGATGGAGGGGGTATGTAATGGTGTGTGGGGGATGGGGTCCTCTCACTCACCATGATCAAGCTGCAGGCCGCGCACTCATCCATGTTGGCCTGGGCTCCATCCAGTGTGCTGGACGGGTGATCAGCATATCTCCCAGAAAGACCTTTCATCATCTATGTATGACGGGGGAGGAGGGGGCCTGGCAGACAAGCCTGCAGTGTCCTCCGGGGGGCTCTCATAGGGCTGCACTGCATCTGTGTGCTTAAAGTTTGTTTACCCGGGAGAAGTATGCAGTGCAGTGTGGGCCGGAACACAGGGGGGGGGGACTCTGGCTGGGGAGAACAGACATCGGACTGAGCGGCAATGCATGGAGCAGGAGAGGGGTACTCTGAGGAGCCGGCCGAGGACACGGGTCATGCGGGGAATGCACAACTAAAGAGCAGCCAGTGCAATAGTCAAGCACAGAGCTCTGCTAGTCACCCTCCACCTCCAGCCACCCGTGTGCATGGTGCACTGGTACCCTTAGCTGCCTATGCTGCTGCCGGCCATATGTAGAGGGGGCTGCATGGTTATCCCTGGTCTTTGTCTCCTGGGCTGTGGCCTGGGGTGGTAATGCTGAAGGTCTTTCTCCCAGACTTGATGCCTGTGGAGGATGATACTGAGAGAAGGCTCTGAGTCTAGGCCTAGGGAATGTATGCTGCCATGTTGGAAGATACACTCAGATGGAGTCGAGCTTGAAAATGACTCCTGTATAGAGCAGATTGGGAAGAGGTTTCTGTGTCATGAAGAGCTGGGTCAAAGCTGTTGCTAGTGGACATTGCAGGAATTTCACGCTACTCATTCGAGAAGGTACTGGTGCTACCTGTTTAAAAAAAATGCTGATCTTGGCTTAAAGGTCTATAAAACATACTGACTGTTGCTAAAAGGTCTGGGATTGTATTTTTCTGGTTTTGGGGGAATCCTTATCCCTAACCCTCTCTTCTGGTGTTTATTCCGCTAAATGAAGTACTCCTAAAGACAATTGTGTCCAGTTTCCTTTTTATCTCACAACAAGCCCACCAACACAAGATGCCTGGGGGACCCCGTCATCTGCTCAAGGTTAAGGGGTGCTACACTCCTAAAAATGTTTTGTGACATTTTATAACAAATATGATGCACAATTGATAGCTAATGAATTCATCTACTGTATAGATATAGAGTATCAATGCCTTAAATGCCTAAATCTGTATATACAATTTGCCAGAACACAAAGTTTCTAGTTTATAGTAGACCGCAAAAAAGAAAACCTAATCAAAAATAACTTTGAGATTAATGTTCCAATAATGCAGCACTCATTGAAATGCAGAGCAGTCTTCTAGCTAGCATGGCCATCTACTGCACTAGAGAGCACCTTGTATTCAACTTATTTTTACAGAATCACGCTTTGTTTCAGCTCCTTTTTTTCCTTATGGAGCCACAGGAAAGGCTTATGCTGCTGTACTTCTCACCTGAGTGAGTCATCTCTCCATAACAAGAGCTGACATTGATGTATTACCATATATCCCGCTGCAGCAAAGCTTTTTTTTCATTCTTGTAAGTTGTACCTGGAGTGGAATATCTTGTTTTGACACAATGCTGTGGTTAATGTCCCTAGACAACAAAAAAATGACTAGGGATCTACAGGTTTACATGGTGAGCGAACAATACAGGAGTAGAGGAAGTTTCTTAACTTTTAGGGGAGAAAAAGTTTGTTGCCAACCAAGAAATGGTAAATGAATATAATCGCCTTGTATAAGGAGCAGTGAACAATATTGGAGCCTGTGTCCATGTGCTTATACATTAACATAGAAGTCCATTGCACCAATAAAGTCTGAACAATCTAAAAATTGATGTCAAACTGAACGAGCCCATCACTATGGAGAGGAGCATTTGTCTCATATCAAACCCTAATAATATCCTAACCTACAGTATATGCCTATAGGCAGGGCATTTTTTTTTGGAGAATAGGTGCAGGTACTCCTCCCTTGAACTTTACCCCTTGTCTTCGCCCCTTATCCACCTCCAAGTACCGTCCTTTGGTTCCACCCCCTACCTGCCTCCCAGTTCTGCTCCGTGTGAAGGATTCATGAGTATCATTTTGTGGTACTAAGTAATTTGTGTGGAAATTGTAAATTATATCAAGAAAAGCAGTAAAATACATCCCTGCAGTCATCAACAAATAGACCCCCCAGCAACAAAAGACCCCCCCTCAAAAAATACCCAAGCAACAATGAATCCACCCCAGCAACAATAGACCCCCCTTGTAATAAAATACCTCCCAGCAACAATAAATGAACCTCAGCAACAATAGATCCGTACAAGCAACCATCATTCTTCCAGCAGCCAACATCAATAGACCATCCAGCAGCCAGCAACAACGGACCCCCTCCCTCCAAAGTAGATTATAACAAGCAACAATAGATCCCTCACTGGCAACAATAGACCTCCCCAGCAACAAATGACCCCCCCCCCCCACAACATTAGCTCTCCCTCCACAGTCAATAGGTCCCCCAGCAGCCAGCAACAGACCCTCCAGCACACCCCAGCACCCCTTGCCATTACATATTTTCAGTGTTGGGGGTGCCAGAACTGCATTCCTGCTGAAAAAAAAACCTGCCTATAGGTACCTATATCCACGAGATCCAACCAATATTGGCTTAAAGTAGGTAAACCTAAACACTAAAATTCTATATAAGGGGTAGGCAACCTCAGCACTATGGGTTTATTAAAACTACAAATCCCATGAGGCATTGCAAGACTCTGAAAGCCACAGGTATGATGCCTAGTGACAGAGGCATTGTGGGATTTTTAGTTTCACCACAGCTGGAGTGTCAGAGTTGCCTACTCCAACTTTAAATAATATGTAGAACCTTTTGGTTAGACTAGGGAAGGGTTAAAACCTCTGTAAGTTTATTTTTTGTGTTTGTGTCCTATTAGGTAGATTTCCTTTCACTTCCCATTCCAGGAATGCAGCAGGAACTTGAAGCAGATCTGTACAAAGTGAGAATTTCTTAGACATGAGGACAATGACTGCAATATGGGAGTGTTGCGGCGCCTTGCTTTGAACCACAAGGACTCACAAAAGCAGCCAAATGAAGCTTCTCATCTGCAATCACGTGATTGCATAGAGGTCCCGCTGCCCGTACACAGTTCACTTAAAGGACTTTTTTTTAAAAGGAACTTTTTATTTATTTTTTTATATATATTTTTGAGACTAGCTTTGGAGGGCAGCACCCGTGCGCCCCCTATGGACAGGCCGCCACTGGGTGAGTGAAGTGTATTCCGTATTCAGTACACGATTTCTCAGTAACCGGGAGCCCAGGTAGCAGGAAAGACAAGTATTTTGTTCCTTTGTGTTTTGTTGTTTCACTTATTTGATAGGGTTTGGTAAACACAACTCTGGGTTAAAGCAGAACCGAGCTCTGGAAGCTGTGCCCAAAAATATTCAGGCAAAGGGCAAAAGAATATGCATTAGCTTTGTCTGTGGTCTTCTTGCAGTGGATCTTTACCCCAATACTGAAAAACCTGTCTTGTTCCGCATTGTGTGGAGGTGGCCATCTTAAAGTGGAATAAACTCTACTTTTGAACTTGTACCTACAAGTAAGCCTACAATAAGCCTATAATAAATATCTCCTTAACTTGTACCTTGCCAGACTTTCAGAGCTCCATGCCGGAGCCGAGGGCTCCTGCATGCATGCACGGAAATGCTGTCGTTGCGGCCCTGGCCACCCATAGAGCTGGATCCTGCAACCCACAAGGAAGACCAGTTGAAGATGGAAGTGTTAAGGACACATGACAGTGCGGCGCTGGAGGGCTCAGTGTACAGGTTAGTTTGTCATAATGTGCTGGTATGCAGTGCAGGGCCATTTTTAAGGCAGGGCAAAAGGGGCAAATAGCGGTGGCCGGCGGCATTGATATGTATATCATGCCCCCCTGAGGTCATATCCACAGTAATCTCTAGCAACCAGTCAACAAGCAGAAATCATGTGCTGTACCTCTAGCAACTAATCAGTGAGCCGTAATGTGTGCTGTACCTTTGGTGACCAGTTAGTGAGCGGTAATGATACACTGTAACCACTGGCAACCAATCACAATAGCTGCCTGATCTGATTCTGCAAACTGAATTTGAGTCTAGTTGCTATTTATTGTATGTCTCAGAGCAGGTGGAGAGTGAAACTGCATGGGGGAGGGGAGGGCCCCAAGAAAATCTTTGCCCAGTGTCCAATCAATATTAAAGATGGCCCTGATTCAGTGCATATTAGTACATTATGACTTAAACCTGCAGGGGGGCCCATTGCTTTTTAATTTTCTGGTGGTTTATTACTGCTTTAATAGAGACAGATTTTCACAAACCTTGTTGTGGGTTTTTACCTATTTCTGCTCTGAATAAGTAGCAGTTTTCAAGTTTTTAGTGTTCACTATCACCATTTCCTTTTGGATGCTGATTTTGAATGTTAGAGTCTGGCTCTTTATAATCAGCTGATGCACGTTCAGTGTTCTGATGAGGACGGTTGCAGTGTCTGCATCCCTTCAGTAAAAACACTTAAGGAAAATAAATGTTGTTTCTGTTTTGGTGGAGGATGCCTAAAACCTGACCTGTATCTTAGTGCAAACTTCTGAATCGATGAATCAGAAAATTACAATTTTGGAGGTGCATTGACTTCTACCGAAAATTACAGAGCTGCAGATTGTAGATTTAAAAGGAAGTGTACAATAACAATAAATTACAATATGTCTTGTGCAGCAATTGTACATGCTAAATTATTATTTTTTTATTTCCTATATGTTTTCCACCACAGTGGAGTTACACATTAAACATAAAGCAAATCTTCACTTTTAAAATTCAGTTCCACTTTACATGAAAACTTTACTGTATTTTCTTTTAGGAACTTAATTTAAATCTTTAAAGAAAACTTATTAACAGATTTTTTTTTTAAGTTTTAAAAGCTTGTTTACTTGTCAGGGTTGGGCTCAGCCCTTTCTTCTCTGAGCTGGCCGCTAAGCTGTCGGCTTATTGCCAGCTCCTATCTCTCCTCACTCACCTGTTGATGATATCCTGCTCATCAGTCCTGCCTACTTAAGCCGTCCAGCGCAGATGATCTATGCTTTCCCCTTGGTCACATCTCTAGAGACACTCTCCTGTGTTCCTGTTAAAGACTTGTTTGGCTGACATTCCTGCTGGCTCCAGATCCTGCTTGCTGTTCTACTACGCTCATCTCTGGCTCCCTGACATTTTGGCTTGTTTGACTATCCGTTCCAGTTCCTGATCTTTGGCTATGTTTTGACTATGTTTATTCTGTTTACCTTTTTTATTATAATTAAACAAGTGAGATTTAACTGTACTTCTGTAATACTTCTGTCTCAGTCTGATTCATGGTTTCTGACATTACTACTAGGATGCAGTGTTGCCAACCATTCATATTTTTACTGGCAGCCAGTAAAAAAAGGGCACTTTTCTCCTGCCAGTAAATGCCAGTGACAGGAAAAGGTTGCCAGTAAAAAATATAGCTGTGATGCTTGGCTCGGAACTGCACATGAACAGTTCTGAAGCCAGCCAAGACTATTTGATTCAAATATGTATATCAAAATCAAGATCGGCGCTGTCCCCACCTATACAGTTCAACTAGGGTGCATCTTATAGTAAAAAAAAAAAATATTCAATCCACTCTGGGCATTGCAGCTCTTTCAGTAATCCACTGGGTGGCAGACAGATCTATGAAGTACAAAGCAAGAGAGAGCGCACACCAGCTATAGTGCATTAACGTTTATTAAATTCAACCAACTAAAAGCCAGGTATCACACTCACAGATTGCCGGTCTTGTTGTGACATTAGGATAAAGAGCCTCCACGGCTGCCTCTTCTCCCGATTTACTATCTCCCTATAATGGCTTGCAGCGGGGCTGAACAGGCATTTATTTAGCTTGCTTGTTGGGTACGTGGGGGTACGTGCATATTTAAGTCACAAACAGACCTTAGGGCGTCACCTGAAGAAGGAGGCCACGCCTCTGAAACATGTAGTCATGGAAACAGTCTAAGCCCTTGTACACACGGTCGGACATTCTGCCAACCAAATCCGTTGGATTTTGTCTGATGGATTTTGTCCTACGGATTTAGTCCGAAACTGTTGCATACACACGGTCGGACCAAGTTGTCGGAATTTGCGGTTGCCAAGAACGCGGTGACGTAAGCCGTGTACAGCAGGACTAGAAAAGGGAAGTTCAGCACCACGTCCGGCACCCTTTGGGCTCCTTCTGCTGATCTCGTGTAAGTAGAAGTTTGGTGAGAGACGATTCGCGCTTTTCACATTAGTGATTCAGATCGCTACTGCTCTTCGGTTTCTGCTTGTCTTAGCGTATCTGATAATCAGTGCGTGCAGTCATTAAGTATTTGTTTCTCATTTTGGACTATATCTTGGTATAGTACGCTTTGAAAGGCATTTTTTATTGTCTGCTTGCTTCTGCTATTCAGGTCGTTCTTTCAGGCCTTGCTGTTTATCGGTGCTTTCTGTTGTCCGTTCTGACCAGCCGACCATTTTGAAACGATGTTTCATCTACGTACTCGTCGTAGAGTTTGTGCTGTGCAGGGGCTTCATGTTGGGGTTCTTACTTTGACACAAGCCCGGTCCATGAACAGGGAGGGGAGGCGTTTGTGGACCAAGAATTGGTTGCGCCAGCATGACCAGTTCTCGCACAAGCCTTTGCTCTGTGAGATCCGCGAGAATAATCCTGATCATTTCAGGAATTATCTCCGGATGACGGACCCCGTTTTTCACCATCTGCTGGCTTTGCTGACCCCTTATATCAGCAGGTAGGATACCTGCATGCGGCAAGCCATCACTCCAGAGCAGAGGCTCATCGCCGCGTTGCGCTACTTGGCGACAGGGAGAAGCCTTCAGGACCTCAAGTTCTCTACAGGCATCTCCCCCCAGGCTCTGGGGATCATTATTCCAGAGACCTGTTCGGCCATCATTCAGGTCCTGCAGAAGGACTATATGAAGGTAAGTTTTATCCTTAAACATCACATTCTATGTATTTCATGATTGCTAATGTCTTGAATTTCTTTCCTCATTCCCTAATTACCATCATTGCAATATGCTCTAATTCATATACTCTGCCCCTTTGTCCTCAGGCATATTTGCCTCACTAACTTCCCCACCATGCTCTTCTTGGCCCATAAAACTATAGTCTAGTCACTTACCAATGTCTTTTGTCAGCTCCATAGTATTGCTTTTCCCTAAACACCCCCTATAATGTCTACAAATGTGATGTGTGTGCTTCAATTCATGCAAAGTGACATTTTAAAAATGTTTGGGGTTGTGACAAACTCATTAGTAACCCCCCTCCCCCCAACTGCTTGCTCAGCTGATAGCAATCCTCTATCTGACAACTTTACCAAACCCAATACACACAATACCTACCTTTTTGATGATCACATTTATGGATGAATTTACCTAAGCATGTGTTGCAAGGACCTGCCTCAATACTTTCAAATGCTATATTTTTTTTTACCTATTAATTATCTTGATATGTAATAGCAGAATGTCAAACTGTGCTTCTATTTTGTTTTCTTTTTGGTATTATGACACTTCTTACCTGTCCAGTGGGCTGCCAATAGTGTAACTAAGGAGGGGCTTCCCAAAGTATCACACATTATTTAGGCATTCAGCTCTCAATCAAGTGGAGAGGGTTACCTGTCCAAAACATCCCCCCCCCCTCATTTTTTTAGCAAGGGCCCATCAGATGGGGTGGGGGGGGGGGGGTGAAAACTCTCATAAGGGGACCTTATACTTTAGGCTTTAAATACTCAGTTCCCAAAATGTTATACTAATTTTGTCAAAAAATGTTTGTGTCTAATCTGCTTGCAATGTTGATTTGTCAAATTACAAATTTGTTTCACTACACAGTGTCCTTCAATGCCACAGGAATGGCAGACTGTGGCCTCACACTTTGCCAGTTTTTTTCAAGTTGTGCCTTTTTCACCAACAGTGCAAACCCAAGTTCTTAGCGAGATGAGGGGACAGTCTCTTCTTCAGATAATCTTATTATGTTGTGGGTCTGCTACACACACACCTTGTTTTTGGAAATAATGTATGTAGTGCATTACTGACCAAAATCGTGCTAATTTTCAGCACCATGGCAGGAAAATGGCATGATTGTCCAAATTTACACGTCACTGTGGGTGTTTTTTTACTAAAGGCACATCCACTATGCACTACAAGTGCACTGCAAAAGTACACCTGAAACTGCACTTGGAGTGCAAAGTGGAGTTTCCTTTATTAAATCACACTCCTTCTCAGCACAAACTAAAATTTTACCACCAATACATTTTTGGCGCAATGAAAAAGGAAGCCACACATTGTTGATAATTAAACTTTTTAATACAAGCACATTCACATGTGCGTTTCGAAAAGGTTTTTACAACAAACCAAGAAATTGTGTGTATCAAAAACAGAGTTTAATCAAAATTTTGTTTACTTGGTGTTTTTGTGTAAACAGGCATGTATCAAAGCGTAAAATACAGAACACAGGAACTTACAAAGTTCAACTTTGAAAAGTGAAGACAATATCAGACATGAGTATGTACAAACTGGGCTGATATTGCCTTCATCACATGGGGTATCACCCCTGAAAAAAACAAATTTGGAAGATGCACACAGTGTGTCAACATGTGCCATCTCCCATCATGGGGGATCAATGTACATGCTTTGGGGCTGCAACCCCTTCATCTCAGACACTTTACACAAAACACGTACATTGATCCCCCATGATGGGAGATAGCGCATGTTTACACACTTTGTGCATCTTCCAAATTTGTAATTTCGAGAAATACAAAATTTTTTGTTTAAAATATCAAAAATAAAACCCTATCTAGTTTTGTGTGTTTTACACTCTCCCCAAAACATCAATGATGTTTTTCATTTTATTTTTAACATCATTGATGTTTTGCTGTATATTTTCCAAATCCCGATTGCACCCCATTATCTCCCCAATCAGGATCTGGGCACTTTCACTGATAAAACGGGAATCTTCTTCCACATCACCTACAAAACAAAGCAAAAAAACACACCATGTAATAAAAATATGGTGACATACATTGATGAGCTTACCGGAAGCTGTGTTCTCCGACACTCACCTGTTGTGGTGACAATTTGCCCAACCTCCACGATCTCTCCTTCCTCCTCCTCCTCCTCCTGCTCCTCTGTTTCTGCTTTTGGAAGTTTCCCTTCTTTGGGAGGGGTGTGGTCCCTGGTGTCCTCATACTTGCCGAGTCTTCTCTCCCCTATGAGAATGTAAACAAAGAATAATTAGCACACAGAGGGCAGAAATAGGAATCTGAAACATTGCTTGGAAGTGCTGTACAATTGTGTTTTTTGGCCGAGTTCCAAGGTGAGAACATTATTGTGGACACTTTGTTAAGCTGGAATACTTCCCTGCAGAATGATGTTTCTTACGAACGAATGAAACCATGAACTTGAAAGTGGCCATTTTAAAATGCACTACATGAAATCAAAGCACATGGAGCAGTATGCAAGCAAGAATAATCATATGAACACACGACAACTACTTACTTTTTTTAAGAACACGCTTGATCCTATAGGTACTGCTCGTGCTCCCTCAGTTTCAGGTCTGACCAGCGTTTTCTCAGTTGATCCTTGGATCGGCGTACCCCAAAATTCTTATGAAGACCCTTCACAACTTTAGACATGATGTTGGCCTTTCTGATATTTGGGTTTGGGTAAGGGCCATACTTCCCATCATAGTCGGTCCTGTTCAATATGTCCACCATCTCCAACATCTCTCCAAAAGACATATTTGAGGCCTTAAATCTTCTCTTCCTGGATCGGGACGTTTCAGGCTCTGGGCTTTCCTCACCCTCCTCCTCGTTAGTGGAACTATTATTAGTGCGCACCTGCGTTCTCTCCGCCATGTGCTCTCCCCACTGCGCCGGAAGCGAAGGGGCGGGGAATAGTCTAGAAAGAACGTCAGGGGCAGGCGGAGTTTCACGCATGCGCACTGTATATAAAACGCAACACGCGTGTATCTTCCGTACGATCTGGGAAGAGAGTGAGGCGTGGACGCGACGATCGTGCAAATGAAGGTAACATTTTGAACTTGGTGCATCACTAGACTAGACTGCTTCTATCTAGGCCGATGTTGGGACAAAATTAGGAGGGTTTTTAATGGCATTATTAGTATGTGAGGGTTTGTCTTGTGTTGTGTCTTGCAGACAATATGGATCCATTCAAAAACACAAATTTTATGGGGCTATTCCTCGAACTCTACAAGGAGATGCCCTGCCTGTGGCAGTTCCACAACGAGTTTTACAACGACATAAGAACGAGGAACGCAGAGCTGGAGAAACTGCTTTCTTTGGTGCGGATCATGGTCCCCACGGCAGACATGGCCTATCTGAAAAGGAAAATTGGGGCCATGAAGATTACATATCTCAGGGAGAGAAAGAAGCACCTGGAGTCCTTGAGAGCAGGAGATCCAGATGCGTTTATTACCCCAGGATGGTTTACTTTGACAGGCTGCATTTTCTGGTAGACCAGGGGGTACCCAGGCCACCACTCAGGCCACCACTCTCCAGTCTTCCTTCAAGGCATCCTTCACCCCCAGCTGAGGCTTCCAACATCCAACCTGGGCCTTCCAGGCAGCAACATGTGGTGGGGCCCAGCTTGAGACAGGTATTGCATTGTTGAACATATTTCTTGTGTTACATTTAATGATGTTAACTAGATGTTCTTATTGATCAGTAAGTTGTGATTTAACAAAGTGGTTTACATATCAAGAGACAGTAGTGACCAAAAATGATTGGAACGGGAAAGAAAAATGCTGGGCTCAGAATGATAGTCTGTTCTATTTGGTAACATTCAATTTGCAAAAGCCAGGAGCACAAAATGGTGTGATTGATGATCAAAAAACTAAAACTATGTCCCCTTTTCATACACATGAAGACCTCAGTCGGGGGGAGGCTGTGGCAAGTGGCAGCCAGGAGGTCGACTAACGCCCTCCTTCTCCTCCTCCTGCCCCAACTACAGGAGCCGAGCCACAGCCTGGAAGGATGCCTGGAGGGAAGTGCCTAAGGAAGACGAGAGAGTGATGGTCTGGGTTCAGTCTGGTCTGCCAGAAGATGAAGCCTCTTGAAGATCCACATCCTGGGGACATAAATGGCATCTGAATTTCCTGTTCTCTAGGACTTCTGGACCAGACTTCTCTCCCTGAGATATGTAATCCTACCAATTTTTGATATTCTAATTTGTTCATGTCTGCCCTGGGGGCCAAAGGCTGCACCAAAGTAACAAGTTTCTCCAGCGCTGCGTTCCTCTTTTTATTTTATTGCGACCAAAATAAAGGTTTTTTTTTGTTTGATGAAATACTTGTGTATGTGTTTTCCTTCCAAAAGGCCAGTTTATTTGTGAGCAGGCAGGTACATTTCAAAAATACAAAGTGAAATGAATAACAAGGGGTACCAACACTAAACAACCTCCTGTAGATTAAAAACGAAAAACCAAAGTTAAAAAATAAAATAATGTTGTGGTAAGTTTACACACAAAAAACACCCCAAAAAATTGAGAAATTAGCAAACTGTCTTTAAAGGAGATTTTTAGGAATTAAAAAAAAAAACACCCTAAAAAGAATAAACAAAATCTAAAATTGTGTAGATGTGACGCAAAATAAAATTGTATTTCCGAAATGGTTAAAAAAATAGTAATGAAATACGTTCGGGAGAAGTGTGTGTGACTATGAGCATCAAAATAAGTTCCTTCTTGCAGCATTGTAAAGAACAAGAGAATGCGCTTTATGAAAGAATTTTTAACATTGCAGCGTGACGAATGTGCTATATCGATTACGAGCAGTAGTTTTACCTGAACGAGCGCTTCCATGTCCGAATTTGAATGTGAGCATGCGTGGCACCTTGTCCGTCGGAGTAGGCTACACATGATCGGAGTATGTCCGATCGGACCAGTTTGTCGGAAAATATTTCCAGCAAGTTGGAAAATTTGGTCCGACGGAAACAGTCCGATGCATACCACACACATTTGGATTATCCGACAAAATGGTCCAATAGGACACATTTGACGGATTCTCCGACCGTGTGTACAAGGGCTAATACGTAGCTCAGGAGTCAGCACGCGCGCCGAGAGATCCTCCCCCTGGCCGCGAGTGACGTCATCCACAGCCGGCTGGTCCGTGCATGTGAGACGTATAGAGAGGGACAGTGTGTTTGCAACAAGCAGGCTAAATAAATGCCTGTTCAGCCCCACTGCAAGCCATTATAGGGAGCTGGTAAATCTGGAGAAGAGGCAGCCGTGGAGGCTCTTGATCCTAATGCCACAACAACACCGGCAAACTGTGAGTGTGATACCTGGCTTTTAATTGGTTGAATTTAATAAATGTTAATGCACTAGGGCTGGTGTGCGCTCTCTCTTGCTTTGTACTTCAAGACTATTTGATTGCCTGCTACAGTGTGCTTGGGTGGCGCTGCCGGGGGCTGGGTCTGGTGGAGGCAGTGCCTGAGCATGTATCGTGGGATGTCAATGGTGCAAGGGAGCCGAGCGAAGAGGCCAGAGCCTTGCATGAGAGTCTGCGGGATGGGAGCAAGGCAAGCTAGGAGCGGGACTGTTAGTGCCGTTTGGACTTTAGAAGAGACCACCTGGCATGGAGAGAGACTGTCACTGTGATTCAGGAGGGGACATGTCCGTGAGATGTCATTATCATCTGTGCTGTTGCACACTGCTGTCAGCGTAACTGTGAGAGTCAATTCCATGTGTCCATACCTGACCATTGTAATTTCTTGTCCTGTCTCTGAGCCACTTACTTACTATTTTGAGAATAAAATAAGAAATATGTCTTGTTTATCTAATGCAAAGTTCAATTTTCTTGTTCTTTTAGATTTACCAAAAAACATATAATATGAGGTCAAAACTAAACAACACTTTCAATTGTTTCCAATTAGGCAGGCCCTTGCACTACATAGTTGAAGGTAACTCTAAAGAAAATTGTACAAAAAATTGTATGAAAATTGTAAAATGTATGGCCACCCCAAGTTTGCCTTAATATCTACGTTAAATCACATTGTTAATTGCATATTGTACTTGTTTCTTGCCTAAATACAGAAATTTTTGGGGTTTTGGACAAAATGTAGAGAGATTTTAACATTTGTAAATTTTTAATGCTGCCTGTGTCCCTATTACAAGGATGCACTCTTTTGTATTTGTCCTGTTTACCATTATCACCAAGACTGAACGTAAAAGGAAACTTTGTGTTGTCACCAGAACAGGAATAGATGGGAAATCTTCCAATAGGGACACTAGTCCGGGTGCCAACCAGGAATTTCCTCCCACTTCTTGTTATGGCTACGGAACAGATAGTAATGGGAGATTTTCCCAACAGGACTCTATCCAAAATGGGAAAAAAAATTTTTTCCTTCAGTTCTACAGTCTGACCTTTTACATTTCTATCTAAAAGAAACATTGAAAAGATGATACATTTTGGCTTCATGCACACTAGATGCTCAAAAACTGCGGAAAAAAAATGCTGCATAAAACCGCTAATATTTAGCATGTTTGCAGTGTTTATAAACATTTACAAAAACATTTAGGAGCAGAAGTATTTTCGTTAAGGAGCATCTTCCTTAACAACCAGTGAATAGCTGGTTGTTAAGGGGGGTGGAAAGCTGGCTCCTTAACCACTACAATACAGGGCACTTTCACCCCCTTCCTTCCCAGCCCAATTTTCAGCTTTCAGCGCTCTAGCGCTTTCAGTGACAATTGCGCGGTCATGCTACACTGTACCCAAATGAAATTGTTATCATTTTGTTCGCACAAATAGAGCTTTATTTTGGTGTTATTTATTCACGACTCCGTTTTTTTTTTTTGCGATATAAGCGCAAAAATAGCGGAAATTTGGAAAAAAAACTATATTTTCTTTTTTCTATTTGAAAAGAAATCCAATAAAATCTAATTTTGTCATAAATTTAAGCCAAAATGTATTCTGCTACATGTTTTTGGTAAAAAAAATTCCGTTAAGTGTATAATAATTGGTTTGTGTGATCACGGACATATGTACGCAAATGATCATGTACATATGTGTGCAGGTGATCACGTACATATGTGTGTAGATAATCATTGGGACATGTGATTTTAGTGGGACATATGTGGGGGACATGTTTTTATTATTAGGGACATATGTTTTTATTATTTGGGGACATGTATGTTTTGGGGACATGTGTGTTTTGGGGACATGTGTGGGGACTGTGTGGTGTGTTGTGTGTTGACACTACACTGATGATCAGTGAGTAAAAAGCTGTAAAAAGCAGCCCATACTCACTGATCATCAGCCGGCTGCAGCGTTCTGCTCTCCTCTCCTCAGCGGTGACTTCCGTGTGAGGAGAGGAGAGCCGATTGCCTAGCAACCGGCTGTTTGTTTACATCACATGACGGCCGTGATTGGACACGGCCGTCATGTGATCAGGAGGGCCAATCACAGAGCCCTCCTGCCGATCTGAGATGTGCCGTGTCCGGGTGACACGAGCACATCGGGATCGCGCCGCTGCGCGAGCGCGCGATCCCGCTATTCCTGAAGGACGTTCCTGAACGGCCTGTCAGGAATAGACGGCTCCCACCCGGCCGTATATATGCATTGGCCGGGTGGGAAGTGGTTAACAACGGATGACTCATCAGCTGTCAGTTCCCCACTGACAGCAGCATTTAAACAAAAGAACTGCTGTCAATATGTGTTGCATTTGTTAAAATATAATTTTTGTATATTAATCAGACATAACATTACACAATAGTGGTTGCTCATGGAGATGCTGTCAGGTTTTGGCTTGAGTAGATTTCTCAAACAAATGCTGTTGCATACAATGGGTACGTAGATACCATTGTTGTATTCAAATTGACAGTTTGAATAGGCTACTGTCCCTATAGCTACAGTAAGCATGTAAGTGGGGCTCTCAAACTGAAAGAATGACTGTTAGTCGGTTGTTATGGAAACAAGTTTGTAACCATTACATTTTGGCAACAAACGTGTACACCTAAAAGGGGAATTCAGGCATAAGCTAGGAACACACATCATCACGTTTTAAGATCAGAAGAAACTCATGGGGCACTTCGGTGGGGGACATTTGTTTACGCGTGACTCCTTGTAAGCCACATTGAGTGTATCCTTGTCCTCTTCTCGGTGTCTCGCTGTGGCGTGGAGGCGCACAGAATGGTCTGACAGCTGTGTGGGGGATTTTTTGATTGAGGGGTACCTCCAAAGGCAGTGGTAATTATGTGCTACATGTTACTAAACATTTTGCATATATTATATCTTGTTTTTAAACAAATTTCATATATTAATATAAATCTTCTTTCTCTTAGCAAACTCATCCTCTGAAGAGACCCCAAACATTATGGGTCGAAACGCGTCAGTAACTGCTGTGCAATAGTCATTATTATATGCTGTGTATAACTCCCATGTTTGCTACTTTCTGTATTTGGTATGGGTATATTCCCATTTGAGCTCATATTTTAACACTCATGTTACAACCCATGAGGTGAAATTGGCTATTGGCAAAGGATCAGGATTTATTACAAATTTTTAGGTATCAGTTACCCGAAAATATTCTTGGGATGGATGTACTTCAAGGTCAGTCAAATCAGACTGAAAGAGGTACATTCACATTCAGGTATCCTGATAAAGCATCTAGTAAGGGTGGTAAAGGCTTAGGTTGGAGGTCATGTGAAATGGACCCCTGTCTACATTCCTCCACCAGAGAAGCCAGTCTGTCTCAAGCAGTACAGACTTCCTGGAGGCCACAAAGAAATTGGGGAGAGCATTCAAGAACTGTTGAGAGTAGGGATCCTTAGACCTGCTCTAAATCCTTTCTCGTCTCCAGTGTTCACAGTAAAGAAACCTGATGGGACATATACAGTAGAATGCACTTCAGAGGTCTAAACAAAGTGACACCTCCATTGAAGTCAGCTGTACCAGATAAGATCTCAATTGTTGAGAAAATTGCAAAAGAGGCAGGAGAATATCATGCTGTGATAGATCTGGCTAATGCTTCTTTTCAATTTTGATAGACCCAGAGTGTCAAGACCAGTTTGTTTTGGTATGGGATGGCCACCAGTACACTTTCACTGTCCTTCCACAAGGCTATCTTCATTCTCCAACGATTTGTCATGGACTGATTGCCCAAGATTTAAGTACCCTGAATTTGAAAGTCGCTGTGTTTTACTACATTGATGACATCATGATCTCTGGAACAAAAGAAGATGTAACTGAAGCACTGCACCTGTTAATTAATCACATGGAGAACAAAGGGTGGGCTATCAACAGAGAAAAAGTCCAAGGACCTACCACAGAGGTGAAATTCCTAGGAATGATGTGGACCGGGCAACAGAGGAAAATTCCAGAGACAGTTGTGCAAACTTTCCAGGCACTTTTGCCCCCTACTACCAAAAAGAAGGCACAGAAGTTAATTGGAGTTGTGGGGTTCTGAAGATCATTCATCCCACATCTTGGACTGATTATTATTATATTATTATTTATTATACACGATTTATATAGCGCCAACAGTTTACGCAGTGCTTTACAATGTATAGGGGGGGCAACACAAATACAATACAGTTCAATACAAAAGGTACAGGAGTCCCCTGCTCATAGAGCTTACATTCTAAAGGGAGGGGGTGGTGGTGCAAAAGTTAATAGCTGCAGACTGATTCTGAGGACTATATATATAATGTCACCAGAAAAAAGACTGAGTTCTTAAGGGGTTCAGAGCAGGGGACTGCATTCCTGGCTGCTAAAGAAGATATTTTGCAGCATCAGGGATTAGGTTCCGTGAGACAAGGAGTACCATTTCAGCTGGATGTAGTGGAGCAGAATGGTACCACATCTTGGAGTCTATGGCAGCCAAATGAAAGAAAAGGACTGAGAGAAATACCCATTGGATTTTGGTCCAAACAACTGACAGGGGCACAGAAGAGATACACGCTCCTAGAACAGTACCTGTTTGGGTCCTACACAGCACTTCAACATGTAGAGACCATTACAGGAAAGGACACAGTCACCATACATACTGCATTGCCAATAGCAGGATGGGTGAGAGATAATGGACTGACCACTAGGGCAGTTGTAGCCCAGAACCAGACACTGATGAAATGAAAGTGGTGCCTTCAAGAAAGAGGGGGTATTGCAGCTGGGGATGTTAGAGACATTTCAAAACAGTTGGCAGGGCTTGTTACTTTTACCAGGACCCGGCCAGAAGAAGAAATTCCTGTGCTGCAGTCATTCCCCATTCAGGAGTCAGCGTGGCTCACTGATGGTTCAGCCATAGTCGCCTCATCTGGGCGTAAATGGACAGCAGCAGCCCAAGTCCTGCAGGAGACCGGAATTGTAGGGTCCAGTCAGTATGCAGAGTTTAAAGCTGTAGTGATGACTCTTCAGGAGGATCCTTCTTCCCATGTCTCTATCTACACTGACAGCTAAACGGTTTTTAAAGGACTGACAACTTGGATGCCAACTTGGAAGTCCAATGAATGGATGATTCATGGAAAAGTGGTGTGGGAGGCAAGGAAGTCTGGGACTACATCTGGAAGGAAGCTCACTTCTGAACCATAAAAGTTGGGCATGTTGACGCGCATGTGCCCCTAGTCCCAGACTTTGATAACTATAACAGAGTTGCAGATAAAATCGCCAAAGTGAAGGCAGTTGTGCCAATTGATCCTGTCTTGATGAACTTTTCCAACTGGGACCACAAGCAATTTGAACATTTGGGGCAGAAAGCAACATATGAATGGGCTCAGCAGAGAGGATTGCCTATATCTTTTGACATGATAAAGACTGTAATAGGGAACTGTACAATGTGTGGAGAAGTGCGACAATGGCCATTGCAAAGTACTCCACAGGTCGATAAAGAGGGGTGAGAGGCCCGCAGAGATCTGGCAGATTGACTTCATTGGTCCCCTGCCGGGGAAAAAATGGACTGAGATATTGTTGCACTGCAGTGGACACCTATTCAGGACTTATGCTTGTTCATTCTTGCAAGCGTGCAGATCAAGCCACAACACTTCAACTGCTCCACAAACTTGTCATTGCTTATGGTTGTCCCAAACAAGTCCAAAGAGATAACGGCTCACACTTCACTGGATCAACAGTACAGCAGTGGGCCAAAGATTCTGGAGTGTACTGGTTGTGCCACATCCCATACCATCCACATACAGCTGGTTTGATTGAAAGATACAACGGGCTATTGAAGGACCAGATATGCAAACTTATACCCACACATACACTAAGGGGTTGGAATCGGGTCCTCACACAGGCAGTCATGTTGTTAAATTCTAGGCCAATAGCCAAAAGCACACCATATGAGAGGATGGTAGGGGCTGGGGCACAGATTCCACAACAGGAGTGCAGAATTCAGTATTTATGTAAGGTTCCGTAAAGAACAGGGCTTAACAGATACCATGTTGCTGCTTTCCATGACATAGAAACCAAGAGTGACGTATCTGAAGCTGAAGCCTATCTAGGAATGAGAGGGAATCTGGCTTGAAGGTTTGAAGTTATATTTGCATTGGTAGATGAGCTTCAAGACAGTGGCTGGGACTCTGACTGGTTAGTGGATACTTCTCAGCAAGAGTGGAAAGTGAGGCTACATAACATCAAATCTTCCAAAATAAACAACAGTGATCTTCTGGGAAATATCAGTATATTTCCTCTCCTCCCTATTGATGTTCTTTGGGAGGGTCAGAAGTGGGTACAGGCAGGGGACAAAGCGTTAGTCAGATATCCAGGCAAGAAGCCATTTAGAGGAGGGATTTTATCTGATAAGTATATAATCTGCTTTGTTTTCCACACCACAGGCTGTCTCCGATTTAATCCATAGGAAGAGAAAAGTGGTTACACGATGGACAGAAGACCGCTGTGGAGAGCAAGGCCTTTGATGTATTACAAGCCTGGACTTGTTTCTAAAGAACTTTAGAATGGACTTTCTAATGAACTTTTCAGTTAAAGACTGAAACACCTTCTCAATAGCAGAAATGGGAGGTTTTACATTCAAGGAAAATTCAAGGAAAATGAATGTTTAGAATGAGTTTTCTTAGTAATGAAGTGATTTTGTGTATGGAGTCTGAAAGGAAAAAAAATCTAGGGAGGAATGTATTGTGTTTGTTAAAATATGATTTTTTTTTATATTAATCAGACATAACATTACACAATAGTGGTTGTTCATAGAGATACTGTCAGGTTTTGGCTTGAGTAGATTTCTCAAACAAATGCTGTTGCACACAATGGGTACGTAGACACCATTGTTGTATTCAAATTGACAGTTTGAATAGGCTATTGTCTCTATAGCTACAGTAAGCAGGTAAGTGGGGCTCTCAAACTGAAAGAATGACTGTTAGTCAGTTGTTAAAGAAACAAGTTTGTAACCATTAACTTTTGACAACAAACTTGCACACATAAAAGGGGAATTCAGGCATAAGCTAGGAACACACATCAACATGTTTTAAGATCAGAAGCCAGGCATGATACAAAAAAGTGCCTGGCCTCAAGGAGAATCGTTGCCAATGGAGATCACGAACATACAGTAACCGAAGTTATGTAATTCTTAAGTGTATTTGTACTGTTATAGACCATAGGCTGTTCATTTGCTAGGCATTTTACTAGTTATAGAAATCTGTCAGTCTTGTATACTATTCCTAATATTGTAATAGTTTTGTATGTATGTATCTTGTATGTATCTTTGTATAGTAAGAGCACATTTACACACTGCAGAAGTTCTGCTTCCTTGCTTATACCATAAAGTAACCTTGCTAGATAGATGCAAGCAAAGCACAATAAAATTTGAGGAAAAAAAACTGCCTCCCACCCTCCAATCCATATCAAGCCCCTTGGATCTGGTATGAATTTTAAGGGGAAACCCATGCAAAAATGTAAAAAAAAAAACGATGTGAGGTCCTCCCCAAAATCCATACCAGACCCTTATCTGAGCATGCAGCCCAGCAGGCCAGGAAAGGGGGGGGGGGTGAGCAAGCGCCCCCTCCTAAACCATACCATGCCCTCAACATGGGGGTGTTTTGGGGAAGGAGGCTCCCCCCGAAATACTTTGTCCCCACGTTGGTGAAGATGAGGGCTTGTTCCCCACAACCCTGGTTGTGGGGGTGCAGGGGGGTCACTTATTGGAATCGGGAAGCCCCCTTAAACAAGGGAGCCCCCAGATCCCAGACCCACCCATGTGAATGAGTATGCGGTACATTGTACCCCTACTTATTCACCAAAAAAGTTTCAAGAATACCATGGAGTTTCTCTCCATTCCAATGCTAGACCCTTGGGTCTGGTATGGATTTGGGGGGGGGGCGTTTTTTCTTTTTTCAATTTTGGCATGGGGTTCCCCTTAAAATCCATACCAGACCCAAAGAGCTGTTTTTGTTTCTCAATTGCTGCTGGCCCGCTCCTCAACAACCACTGGTTGTTAAGGACATCGGCGGGTCCCCTGCTGTGGAGAAAGTGCTGGAAACTGGTGCTTAGCAGTGGTTAGCAGTTTTTTTTTGCTAACAAATCACACTCAAAAACACAAAAGAATTTTTTTTCTTCTGCTCCTAGAAGCTGAAACTTGAAAAACACTTCTAGCCTACAATAGTGTGCATGGACACATAGGGTAACACTATTTGCTTCTAGGGGCAAAAAAAACTCAATCATAAGTAGCTACTAGGGGCTTAAAAATAAGCTAGTGTGCATGGAGCCTTTCTTTAGCCACTTCCCGTCCGCCGTGTTGTAAAATTACGGCCACAGTGGAGATCAGTTATCCTGACTGGGCAACATATGACGTCCAGCAGTGCGGTGATTGGTAGTATGGTGTGTTGCTGTGACACACCGCATCTCCGATCGTGGTAAAGAACCTATAGGCTCTTTACCATGTGCTCAGCTGTGCCCAATCACAGCTGATCACATGGCAACCAGGAAGTGCTGTTTATCGGCTTTTCCTCTATTTGCGCTGACATAGCGTGAGTAGAGGAGAGCTGATCAGCTGCTCTCCTGACAGATGGTGTCTCGCTGTTAATCAGCGCATCGATTATCAGTACAGGCCCTTCAGGGATGCCCACAAGTGCCAAACCGTGCCCACTAGGGATGGCTATCAGTGCCCATTTTTTCAGGAATGCCAATCAGTGCCCACCAGGGATGGCAATCAGTGTCCATCAGTAATGCCTTTCAATGCCTCCTCATCATTGCTATCAGCACCATCAATCAGTACCTATCAGTGCCACCCATCAGTGCCGCCCATTAGTGCTCATCATTGCCACCTATCAGTGCCCATCAATGCCGCCCATCAGTGCCACCTATGAGTGCCCCCTATCAGTGCCCGTTATCAGTGCCCACCAGTGCTGCATATCGATGCCGCCCATCAGTGCTGCATATCTGTGCCGCCTATCAGTGCTGCAAATTTGTACCTCATCATCAGTGCCCATCAGTACCACCTCATCAGTGCCAAAAAAAAATTAACAGAAACAAAGAAAAACTTAAAAATATTAAATATTCAGACTTTTTTTATTTGTTTAGCAAAAGATAAAAAAAAACCCAGCAGTGATTAAATACCCCCAAAAGAACTATATGTTCCTTCTGTTTATCAGGCAATGTATCGATAAGTCTTGTTTGTTGGGCGAACTCCTTTTCCTAGATATTTTTTTCAATAAAGAGCAATTCTGTTTGTAAAAAAATACCACCAATAAAAACTTTATTTGTGGGAAAAAAATGATAAAAATCAAATTTAAGTAGTGTTGCATGACTGCACAATTGTCTTTTAAATTGTGACAGCGCTGAAAGCTAAAAAATTGGCCTGGACAGGAAGGGGGTGAAAATGCCCTGTATTGAAGTGGTCAAAGGAGTCCAATGCAGTGCAACTGAACTTGTAATGCCCCGTACACACGACCGGACTTTTCAACATCAAAAGTCTGACGGAATGATTCCGGCAGACTATTCGATCGTGTGTGGGCTGCAACGGACTTTTGATTCGCAAAAGTCTGACAGACTTTAGAAATGGAACATGCTTCAAATTTTTCCGCCAGAACTCTGCCGGACCCAGTTCCTACCGAGAAATCCGCTCGTGTGTATGCTAGTCCGACGGACAAAAACTGACGCTAGGGCAGCTATTGGCTACTGGCTATGAACTTCCTTATTCGAGTCCAGTCGTACGTCATCACGTTCGAATCCGTCGGAGTTTGGTGTGATTGTGTGTGGCCAAGTCCGCTCATTCGGAAAGTCTGTCAGAACTCTGTCAGAACTCCTTCGAAAGTCTGTCGGACATAAGTCTGGTCGTGTGTACGGGGCATTACTCTTTCACAAAAAAAAGGATGTAATCTTTCTAAAACAAATGGGGTTATGTATATGTTCAGTTTAGGTGTCAAACCTGTTTAGGATGAAATATAGAGTCTCACATGGATTCTGCTTTCTGTGATTTATAGTTACATCTGGTAGACTTCCAAGATGAAAATATTAAACTGCAAGAAAACATAATTTGATTTCCCACCCCTGTTGTGCTTTGATGGTTCATCGTGTGTTTTGATTAACCTTAATCCTGGCACACTTTGAATTATGTATTTCTAACTACAATTGATATTTACTGTTGAATGCTGAGTTCAGAGGTTTCAGAGAGCTATGTGGGTATTAGTGGGTACAGGACAAAAGTCTCAGATGTAACCTGCTATAATCCTGTACATATAAACAGAGATGTGGATTTAGTATTTTTAAGTTGTTAGTGTAGCGCCGGTACTCCTAATGAGTATGTGCTGTGTGTTTAAATTTAGTTTTTGCCCAAAACTGTTGTGAATTTCCGGGTTGATTGTGTTAAACTGTACTTTGGCATCAGTTTGGCTGGGCTGTATAGAAGTTCTGCCTGGTCATAGGTGGGGTTGTACACCTGTGGGAGGCTATAGAACGCAGTCTGGTTGGACGCATTGGGTACCATTCTCTATCTCGGAACCAATCAGTGGGGCGCGTTTGTCTCACTGCATAATCTGGGAAAGGGTACTTAAGATGCCGAAGTCATGTGGTTCTGGGTTCAGGTCCAGAAGTTGTTGCTGACTCCGTGGTCCTGGTCCTCCTGACCAGCCCCCAGGGGCCCTCATGGCCTGGGGTGCGGATTCATCTATTTCTGAGCCTCAGAACTGGCTAATTCGAGGCGCAGTAACTGGAAGGAGGATTCTAAGGTGTTCCGGTGCCGTCTCGGGTTTGGAGAGGCCCAGCAACTCAACATGTGACCAGGGGAGGACTCTTCAGTAAGAGAGCCACGCACAAGGCTGGCTGCTCGGTAAGAGCCTGGAAGCTGAGCTGCCATGGACATTGATTGAATCCACAATTCTTACGGTATCGCCGGACTGGCTGAAAGATTCTGGTACAGTAAGAAAAGTTCCTACCTCTACCCTTCCAGTTGTAACTAAGTTTCCAAGTTTCCAACCAAGTCTGTGTGAGAGACTTTGAAAAGCTAGAATTACCTGTTGGCTGCTAAACCCAAAACTTAAGGATTTATCCAACAATTAAAGAATCCATTTGCGAGTGGCTATTCCCTGGATTGTGTACAGAGAGAGACTTTTATTGAAGTCAGCAGTTCCAAGCACCTGAGCTAAACTTTACCCTGAAACCCTCTGTTCCCAACTTAGAGACTGAGTTTATTCAACTGTTTTATGAAAAATAAAAATCCTAACAAGGAGCTCAAGTGTCAGTCTCTACAGTTACTGGGTTATCAACCCTGGGAACCCCTAGACAAGGACAACGAGTGCGAGCTGGAGGAGGAAATCGGTGAGCCCAGAAAAATTCAGCAGCTCCTTCGGGGGTTAGTGCTACATTTAGATAGTTTTTTTTTTTATTGTATAGTACTACATTTTAATTTTAGATACAGTGCCTTGAAAAAGTATTCATACCCCTTGAAATTTTCCACATTTTGTCATATTAGAACCAAAAACTTAAATGTATTTTATTGGGATTTTAGGTGATAGACCAACACAAGTGGCACATAATTGTGAAGTAGAAGGAAAATGATAAATGGAAAATGATAAATGGAAAATGATAAATGGTTTTCAAAATTTTTTACAAATAAATATGTGAAAAGTGTGGGGTGCATTTGTATTCACTCTGATACCCATAGCTAAAATCTAGGGGAACCAATTGCCTTCAGAAGTCACCTAATTAGTAAATAGAGTACACCTGTGTGTAATTTAATCTCAATACAGGCATACCCACCTTTTAAGTACGCAATGGGGTTTATTTACTAAAGCTGGTAAGTGCAAAATCAGGCTCACTTCTGCATAGAAACCAATGAGCTTCCAGGTTTTATTATCAACTCTTAATTAAAACAAGCTGAGGTTAGAAGCTCATTGGTTTCTATGCAGAAGTGAGCCTGATTTTGCACTTTCCAGCTTTAGTAAATAAACCCCATTGTGTAAATGATAGTGTTTTATTCCATTTATACCACTGGTGATCTATCAAATGTCAGGGGCTGCTGCTACTACCGGAATGGATCCCACCGTATCCACTTAATATGAAACTAAAGATATGTTGGTATTGCGCTGTCCCTATATTAAATAACCCTCCGAGGGTGATAAGTATAATGCCTAGTTACATAAATCAATAGTGTAATATAAAAATATATATCTATAAATGTCTACAGAATAGTATCAAAAAGTGCAAAGTGCTACATTAAATAAAATAAAATAAACACACCACAGAGGTGATAGAATCCAAATAAATGAAAATCAAGTGAACAAAGGTAAGTAACTAAAAACAGTCTCTTAAAAAATTACTATTTTGATAAAGTGCAGAAAAAATGCAAAAAAAAGTCACGTGATGTGATGTCAAGTGTAGGGAGGGGAAGGAAGCTGACTGTGGATGCACTTGCTGCTGATTACTAGAAAAAGGCTTTTTTCTATCTATTAATGTGTGAGTACCCTGTGTATGAAAATTTTTAATAAATGCTATTTGTGAAATACTACACTATGGTATTCCCTCTCTATTAATCTATTGGGTCTTCTGGAGCAATAAGAATAAAATTCAAAGGAGAAGGTGACCGAATTTACCAGGAGAGAAGACATATAAAGAAATCTATATACCTCTATGCGAATCCCTCCTTGCTATAGGTAAGGGGCCACTGCCCACTAAAGTGTGATCACAGCGAGATTAAGCACTGGGAGATCCACACCTCAGTTGAATTTGCACAAGTTTGCACAAAGCACTTGCACTTAAAGGAGACTGTTGTTTATTTATGGACTTGAATATTTATATCCTTTTTTTTTTGATGGATTTCAATATGTATATTTAATCTATAGAGGCCGGATTCATTCTGATATAACATATGTTACAGCCGGCTCTGTAGTGCGTTTACTACTATATATATATTTTGTTTATTCTAAAGTTTATTCCCATGTGATCAGGAGAGGGTACCCTCTTTTTGGTCTAGGTATACTCTTTCTTATTTTCTTGTATATCATTTGTTTATTATTAGGGTGGTTCACTTATATCACCTCTGGAGAGTGTTTACTTATTTGCACATTTATAAGACGCACTTGGCACTTTATGATCAATTCACTGTTTTTTGGCTTTGCACTCAATTGAAGCAGTTGTGTTTCCGTGGAGGTTTTCAATTGACTCTGTAGTGCGTTTACTTTTTTATTTATTTTTTTGCATTTTTTCTGCACTTTATCAAAATAGTAATCTTTTAAGAGACTGTTTTTAGTTACTTACCTTTGTTCACTTGATTTTCATTTATTTGGATTCTATCACCTCTGTGGTGTGTTTAATTTATTTTATTTAATGTAGCACTTTGCACTTTTTGATACTATTCAGTAGACATTTATAGATATATATTTTTATATTACACTATTGATTTATGTAACTAGGCATTATACTTATCACCCTCGGAGGGTTATTTAATATAGGGACAGCGCAATACCAACAAACCCCATTGTGTACTTAAAAGTGGGGTATGCCTGTATAAATACAGCTGTCCTGTGAAGCCCTCAGAGATTTGTTAGAGAACCTTAGTGAACAAACAGCATCACAAAGGCCAAGGAATACACCAGACAGGTCAGAGATAAAGTTGTGATGTTTAAAGCAGGGTTAGGTTATGAAAAAATATCCCAAGCTTTGAACATCGCATGGAACACTGTTCAATCCATCATTTGAAAATGGAGAAAATATGGCACAACTGCAAATCTACCAAGACATGACCGTCCACCTAAACTGATAGGCCGGGCAAGGAGAGCATTAATTAGAAAAGCAGCCAAGAGGCCCATGGTAACTCTGGAGGAGCCGCAGAGATCCACAGCTCAGGTGGGAGAATCTGTATACAGGACAACTATTAGTCGTGCACTCAACAAATCTTACCTTTAAGGAAGAGTGCCAAGAAGAAAGCCGTTCTTGAAAGGATCGCATAAGAAGTCCCGTTTGCAGTTTGCGAAAAGCCATGTGAGGGACACAGCAAACGTGGAAAAAGGCGCTCTGGTCACATGAGGCCAAAATGGAACTTTTTGGCCTAATAACAAAATGCTATGTGTGGCAGAAAACTAACACTGCACATCACCCTGAACACACCATCCCCCACCGTGAAACATGGTGGTGGCAGCATCATGTTGTGGGGAAGCTTTTCTTCAGCAGGGACAGGGAAGCTGGTCAGAGTTGATGGGGAGATGGATGGAGCAAAATACAGGGCGATCTTAGAGGAAAACCTGTTAGAGTCTGCAAAAGACTTGAGACTGGGGTAGAGGTTCATCTTCCAGCAGAACAGTTGTGAGTTTTGTAACCAGTCATTTTGATCGGCCATCAGAAATAGATCCAATGCCTTACAACATCGCTAGGAGCATCAGGAGCCTGAACCAGTACCTGGGACTATCGTTGTGTCATCGCACAGAGGACTGGTGAGCGGGTGTAAACCCAATATCCTTCCTGACACCATACTGACACTGCATGCAGACACCAAGTTTACTTTTTAGTGTCACAGGATGCTTGTTTGGAGTTGCCATCGCTAGTAGTTTGTCCTTCTAAAATTTCTACCCAATGGGACATTCTAGATCAGCCTTTCTCAACCTTTTCAACACAGAGGAACCCTTCAAATAACTTTCCAGTCTCAGGGAACCCCTGCTAAAAATGACTAAGTCTACAACTCATGATACATTAGTGTGATGGTCAGTGCCAGTGGTAAGCATGCCCCTTACACTTGTGGTCACTGAGAAGAATTATCCCCTTAGGCCGCGTACACACGGGCGGACTGTTCGCCCAACTTTGTCCGCTGAACAGTGTTTGGGCGGACAGTCCGCTCGTGTGTGGGCTTTCAGCGGACAGTTTCAGCGGACAGTTGGACGGACAAGGTTTTTCGGAAATTCCGAAAAACTGTCCGCTGAAACCTTGTTTCAGCGAACAGCCCGCTCGTGTGTAGGCTTGTTCGTCAAACAAAGTTGCGCGCATGCTCAGAAAGGATTTTCACGCCGAAAGCTATAATGCAGTGTATAGGACGTCGTATTTTTCGTCCCGTCGTACGTGCTGTTCACGTCATCGCGCACGGTTTCAGCAAACTGTTCGTTCGTCGTGTGTGGGCATGTCCGTCCATGCTAATTTTGAGCGGACTGTTTGCTGAAACTGTTGGACGGACAAAGTTGGGCGAACAGTCCGCGCGTGTGTACGCGGCCTTACAGATAGCTAAAAAGATCAATGGTGTCAGTGGGAACTTATCTGAGAGGCAGACATTTTAATTTCTCAAGGAACCCCTAGAAACCTCTGGAGGAACCCTGGTTGAGAAACCCTGTTCTAGATGATCACTGCTCCACACAAGCTTGTTTAAACCTACTCTTAAAACAAGGGCCCCACCATTTGCTAGCGGAAGACACTACAATTCTTCACCTCAGGACCTATAACGCTACAGAACTGTGCTTACTGAACTTGTGTAACTCATTTTCTTCTTTGTATGTGTGCCTCTCAAGGGTGTGTGCAGCCCAAAAGGAGCTGAGAATATAGATCACTGCCTTTTCTATACTTACAGTTGCTAAGCATTGAAGGTTATTTTTTCTAATATATTAATTCTTTGAAGCAAGGTTTAAACGTGTTGTAAATGTTCTATATGCTTTAAACCATGATAATATATTTAGCTCATTTATCACTACCAGTTGTGTCTGTCTGTTTCTGATATCAATCCACAGCCAGAAAACTGGTACTTTCTTCACTTGCTAGAGGGGCTGAGGCCATTCTTGGAGTTGAGTAGTAGGGATGAGCCGAACACCCCCCGGTTCGGTTCGCACCAGAACTTTCGAAAGGACCCCAAATTCGTACGAACTTTAGAACCCCATTGAAGTCTATGGGACTCGAACGTTCGAAATTAAAAGTGCTAATTTTAACGGCTAATATGCAAGATACTGTCCTAAAAAGGGTTTGGGGACCTGGCTCCTGCCCCAGGGGACATGGGTCAATGCCTAAAATGTTTTTAAAAATGGCCGTTTTGGCGGGTGCACTGATTTTAATGACGATTAAAGTGAAAAAAAAGTGAAATATTCCTTTAAATATTGTGCCTGGGGGGTGTCTGTAGTTTGCCTGTGAAGTGCCATGTGTTTCCCGTGTTTAGAACAGTCCCTGCACAAAATGACATTAAGGCTAGGTTCACACTATTGCGATGCGGGAACGCCGCGAATCCGCGGCGTTTTCCCGCATCGCTCACCTCCCGCCGGCAGTTCACACTGCCCTATGCGGACGGCTGGGGGTGTCAATGTTATGTTAATGACACCCCCAGATCCGTCGGCATATCGCAGTGCGATCTGCCGACTCGCACAGGAATCGGATCGCATGGTGTGAACCCCCATGCGATCCGATTCCGTTGCGGACCCAAAAAAGGGTCCTGTGCGAGTTTGCTGCGGGACAGCTGCGAGTTCAGCCATACTATCTGTATGGCTGAACTCGCAGTGCTACGGAGATCGGATGTGATTTGCTGTGCGAATCACATCCGGATCTCCCCCCGCAGCAGTGTGAACCCAGCCTAAACGGAAATAACATCATTTAAAACTGCTTGCGGTTTTAATGTTATATCTGGTTCCTGCAATATGGTTGAAAATCATTGAGAAAAATGGCATTGAACCTGTTTGCAATTTTTTTTTTATAAAATTCTTTTTATTGAAGATTACATTTTAAACATACATAAATCCAGGCCATATCAGCGTGACCTGGCCCAAAAAAAAAAGAAAAACAAAAAACCAAAGAAAAAAGAGGGCCTCGCAGGGCCCAGTCATGCCTGACTAACATTGATAGCTCCTAACTACCACCCATAACACCCCACCCACCACCCCACCCTCCCTAATGCCCCCTCCCATTTTGTCACAGCTCACAGTGGATCGCATAGACCTAATTTAAAGTCAGAATGTCCCCAATGAATTCCTTCTTATTGTTGCCATTCACAGATATGTCCCCAGCCGCTCTAGGGCCCTCCCCTCACAGACCTATAACAGAGTTTCTCCCCCTTCCGTACATCATACCGTGTCCAGTTGTATTGCAAGGGTCATCATGCACTCAATAGTTCAGTATCATCATCCCCAGGAGACCATTTACCCCACAGTGTCTTCAGCCTCATACCACACCCTCCACACTCTATCAAATTTCTTAAGACACCCCCTGGCTATATATGTAGCCTTGTAATATGGCAGCATACCATTAACCAAGCTCTTCCAAAAGTTAAGATCAGGAGCACTAGCATTTTTCCATTTAAGTAATATTGCCTTTTTCCCATAATATAAAAGAATAGTGAGTAGGGTTCGCAAGGCCCTCGTAGGCACTATCTCTGCAACCAACCCCAGTAGGCAAACCTTCACAGTTAGCGGAATGTGCACCATCAAGAGATCTGAGATACACGTCGTGACCTCCTTCCAAAAATCCTGTATGTGTGAGCATAGCCAAAAGATGTGCCTGGCATCAGCTGGGGTGACCGAACATCTCCAGCATTCTGCCCGATCATGGCCGTAAATTTTCGCCAGTCTTGCTGGCGTATAGTAGCTCCTGTGGAGAAACTTAAATTGGATCAGCCTATCCCTGGCAGATATCAGGTGTTTAAAGGGTTGGGACCACAAATCATTCCAATCTTCCCCTTGAATATCCGGCACCTCCAATTCCCACTTAGCTCTGCAGTTCAGGACAGCCCTTGGTGTTAACTTAAAGAATTCCTTGTATGACACCGAGAGAACCTTTGCAAGGTCCTCTCGGGACAACATGGACTCAAGACACGATGGGAGGGACTCTATCCTTAACTCCCCAAACTGTTTCTGAAAAGCATGCCTGATCTGAAAAAGCGAAAAAGATATGTGTTCGGTAGGTCGTGTCGCGTCTGAAGTTGGGGGAATGTCAGCAGGTCTCCAAAAGAGGTAATATCCTTCAGTGTTTTTACTCCCCTAACCGCCCAAATCATCGGATCTGGCAAATTGTAGAAGTGAGGTAGTAAGTGGTTCATCCACAGCGGAGTAGATGGGGAAAGTCCTCTATAGCTAGGGGATGCCAGTTTCACCGCCTGTCCCCAAGCTCTAATAGTGGCCCTCATTGTTTGTGTCAGAGGCAGGTCCGACCTGCCCCCCCTAAACAGTGCCAAACGCAGACTCTCGTACGAACCCAGTGAGGCAGCTTCTAAAACGGTAGCCGCATCACCGTCATCCAACACGAGCCATCTGCGAGCAAACACCATCTGACCAGCCAAAAAGCCCCCTCTCTCACTTGGTTCCTGTAGTACCCTATTCCCTATCCTTGGGGACTTGGGGGCCCAGACAAAGGAGCTCACAACTCCCTCAAGCTGCCTAAAATAGGTTTTGGGTATCCATAGTGGCGCATGGCGCAGGAAATATAATATAATTGGGAGGATTTTCATCTTAATCAGACTAATTCTACCTATTAAGGAGAGCGGTAGTTTAGTCCACACCTGCGTTTTTTATCGGAGGAAGGTCAGTAAGGGAGTCAGGTTCAGAGGTATATAGTGTCTCACATTTGCAGTGATTTTAACCCCAAAATAGGTGAGCTCCGTCACCCAGCGCAGAGGCAGGCCCAGGTCCGCCCCCTCCCTGACTTTAGCATCAATTGGTAAGATAGATGACTTACTCCAGTTCACCGTCAACCCCGAGAACCTGGAGAACTCATCAAAGATATTCAGCACAGCCCGCAATGATTTCCCAGGGTCGGCCAAGAACAACAGCATGTCATCAGCATAAAGAGCCAATGACTCTCTGATAGAACCTACTTCTATTGCCCTTACCTCCCCCGAGGACCTCAGTGCAGCAGCCAGGGGCTCCATAACCAGGGCAAATAAAAATGGGGATAATGGGCATCCTTGCCTAGTGCCCCTGCCCACATTAAAAAAATTGGATCTGGTTGACCCCATTCTGATGGCCGTCCTGGGATTTGTGTACAGCATAGTAATCCACTTCCTAAAATGTGGGCCAAACCCCATCCTTTCCAGCACCTTAAACATATATAACCAATCGACAGAGTCGAATGCTTTCGCAATGTCAATTGACACTACGACTCTGGAGGCTGAGTCAGTTGGGGGTAGCTGTAAGTGTGTGAACAGTCGCCTCAGGTTTGTGTCAGTTGATTTCCCGGGCATAAATCCCGTCTGATCTATATTGACTATCGTTTGAATTACCTTAGCTAGTCTCGTTGCTAAAATTTTTGTTAAAATTTTTAAATCAGCATTCAACAATGCAATGGGACGATACGACGCGCAATCTGTCAGGTCCTTCCCTGGTTTTGGCAGAAGCACCATATAGGCTTCCAACATGGAATCTGGCAGGGAGGCGCTCTCAAAGCATTGTTCAAATACCCAGTGTAGTCTTGTTTCCAGTTGGTCTACATGCGTTTTGTAAAAATCCGCCGGGAGTCCATCAAGACCCGGGGCTGTGCCGGGGGGGAAGGCCAAAATCGCCTCCCGAACTTCTTTCGGTGTGAGACCGGCGTCTAACATGGCACAGTCCTCCTCTGCCAGTCTGGGAAGGGGAAGCTTCGCCAGCAGCTGTTCTAATGCTACTGAGTCGTATTGTGGGATAGGTGAGTACAGTGTGGCAAAAAAATCCGTAAACTCCCGTAATATGAGGGACGGGTCTGTAACCATCCCGCCCACCGCGTCCCTTATAGCAGGAACCTGCACCGCAGGGTGGTTGTCCGCTGCCATCATAGCTAAAAGCCTGCCATTTTTGTCCCCCTCAGCAAATAATAAGTGTGCATTCCTATTCAAGTCAGCCTTGGTCATTCTAGTAATGTGTAGTGAAAGGTCCCTGCGAGCCGCCAAGAGGGCCTCGTAAGACTCCTTTGTAGGGCGTACTGCCTGCTCCTCCGTGCAGTCCATTTCCCTGTGCTGTAAGGCATTAAATTCTTCATTATCATTAACCCTTGCCGTCTTAATGGCTGATATACACTCCCCCCTAGTGACAGCTTTAAAAGCATCCCACACTACCGCAGGTTCGGAAGTGTGTGCGTTGACATCCCAGTAGGCCCCAACAGAATCCGCCAGCTGTCCCGCCACCTGTTCATGTTGCAATCTGTTTGTAATTTTCAACTGGTACATTTTTAAAGTGTAGCTCCAGTCAAAAAATATATTTTTAAGCTTTTTGGAAAACATACACCCCTGTATAATTTGTTTTGTCGTACATCTTTTTTCATCTCACTTGCTGTTGTCTCCTTCCGTTTGCAAGTATGAGATGTTTGTAAGTTGGATGTTTGAAAGTAGGGGCCTGCCCTATATGCTCTGCAGAAATGGAGGAACAAGGTGTTGGTTTTGCCACAACATTGTAAGCCCTCAAAGTGACTCTTGGTGGGCGCTGGAGCGCCCTGCTGTGAACGATTATATCAAGAATTGTAATTACATGCCATTGTTGAACAGTGGTAGAAAAATGGACCTTTGGTGGTTGTGGTGCTGGTGCCACAACACTATAAGTCCTCACAGTTACTCTGGGTGGGCACAGGAACGGGCCCTCCTGTGAAATATTATATCAAAAATTGTAATTAAATGCCCCTGTTAAACAGGGGCAGAAAAATTGGGCCTTAGGCACTGGTGCTGGTGCCACGACACTGCAACCTCTCCCATATACTCTAGTTTTATTGCAGAAATTAGCCCTGCTGCAAAGCATTGCATCAACAATTGTAATTAAACGCCCCTGTTAAAAAGGGGCAGAAAAATTGGGCCTTAGGCACTGGTGCTGGTGCCACCAAACTGCAACCTCTCCCATATACTCTAGTTTTATTGCAGGAATTAGCCCTGCTGCAAAGCATTGCATTAAAAATTGTAATTAAACGCCCCTGTTAAACAGGGGCAGAAAAATTGGGCCATAGGCACTGGTGCTGGTGCCACGACACTGCAACCTCTCCCATATACTCTAGTTTTATTGCAGGAATTAGCCCTGCTGCAAAGCATTGCATCAAAAATTGTAATTAAACGCCCCTCTTAAACAGGGGCAGAAAAATTGGGCTGATGGCATCACCCAGAACCAGAAATGTTCTTCCAACATATCAGCGGAGGAGGAAGAGGATAGACAATCAACATAACAGGACAGTCACTCAGCATCAGCATAGGCAGTCTTGAAGGGATGTGATATTTCAAAAAAAAATTATTCGGTTACATCAGCTTCAGGTGCTTGGTAGCTGTGGGTTATCCAAGACTGATTCATCTTGATGAAGGTCAGTCGATCAACTGATTCGGTGGACAGGCGCACCCTGTGATCGGTAACAAAGCCACCAGCAGCACTGAAGGTGCGTTCCGAAAGAACGCTAGATGCAGGACAGGCCAGTAGCTCAATTGCATACTGTGCAAGCTCTGGCCAGTGATCCATCCTCAAGACCCAATAAGCCAGACTATTTTCGGTGGGAAAGGTGTCCAAGTCTGACCTTGCCCCTAGGTATTCCTGCACCATGTAAATCAGACGCTGGCGATGGTTGCTGGAACCGATCATACCTTGGGGCTGCGGACTAAAAAATTGTCTGAAAGCATCAGTCAGACGGCCACCTTCTCCACCGCTCCTTCTGACCGATGAATGAGCAACACGTTGTCCAGGACCAGGAGTTTGTAACCTCCCAGTCTCTGGGAAAGCGTTGCACAGACCTTTCTGCAAGGCCTCCCGGAGATGTCTCATCCTCTGCTCCCTCTGCGATGGCAAGATAAGGTCGGCAACCTTACCCTTGTACCGTGGATCAAGGAGAGTGGCCAGCCAGTAATGGTCCCTCTCCTTGATCCGAAGAATACGAGGATCCTTCCGCAGGCTTTGCAGGATCAGGGAGGCCATGCAGCGTAGGTTAGCTGAGGCATTCGGTCTGGAGTCCTCTGGGTCACTAAGGACAACATGATCCGCAGCTACCTCCTCCCAGCCACGTACAAGTCCACGGGTTTCTTTTGACTGTAAATCATCCCTACAAGACTGCTGCTCATGCTGAGTGCCAGCCTCCACCTCCATGCTGACACAATCATCCTCCTCCTCCTCCTCTTCCTCCTCCTCATCCTCTTCCTGTGTGATGGGTGGCACAGCAGGAACACTGTCTGGATAAAGGGGGTCTTGAGAGGCAAGGAAGTCCTCCTCTTCCTGCCTCTGTTCTGCCTCAAGTGCCCTGTCCATTATTCCACGCAGCGTATGCTCCAAGAGGTGGACAAGAGGTACAGTGTCACTGATGCATGCACTGTCACTGCTCACCATCCTTGTGGCCTCCTCAAACGGTGACAGGACAGTGCATGCATCCCTGATTGATGGCCCTCTGCTGCATGTGTAGCCGCTGCAGCATGGCCAACGATGAGTTCCACCTGGTGGGCATGTCACATATAAGGCAGTTCTTGGGCAGGTTCAACTCCTTTTGGAGCTCAGCCAGCCGAGCACAGGCATTAAATGATCGGCGGAAATGCACACAGACTTTCCTGGCCTGCTTCAGGACATCCTGTAAGCCCGGGTACCTGCCCAAGAACCGCTGCACCACCAGGTTAAGGACGTGAGCTACAAAGGGTACATGGGTCAGTTGTCCCTGTCGGAGGGCGGAGAGGAGGTTGGTGCCATTGTCGCAAACCACCATTCCTGGCTTAAGCTGGCGTGGCGTCAACCACCTCTCGGCCTGCCCCTGCAGAGCTGACAAAACATCCGCCCCAGTGTGGCTCCTGTCCCCCAAACAAACCAGCGCAAGCACGGCATGGCATCGATTTGCCTGCGTACTTGCGTAGCCCCTGGAACGCCTACGGAGCACCGCTGGTTCTGAGGACAGAGCACTGGAAAAGGCCATGGAGGAAGAAGAAGAGCATCCTTCCCAGCTGCCAGAAGAGTGACCCAATGGGCCGTGAAAGACAGGTAATGTCCCTGTCCATGCCTGCTGGACCATGAGTCAGCAGTAATATGCACCTTCCACATGTCGGTAGAGAGCTGGAATCGCCTTCCGTGAGAAAAAGTGGCGTTTGGGGACCTGCCACTGAAGAACCGCACATTGTACAAACTCACGGAAGGGCGCCGAGTCTACCAACTGAAAAGGCAGCAGTTGAAGTGCTAGCAATTTAGCCAAGCTAGCATTTAACCGCTGGGCATGTGAACCGCTGGGCATGTGGATGCCTGGGAGTGAACTTCTTTCGCCGGTCCAGCAGCTGGGGCAGGGACATTTGCCTGCTATAATCGGACGTGGGTGTAATGCTAGCAGAGTGCCCGGAAGAACTTGGCTGTGACACACCTAATTCTACACCTTCATTCCTCTCAGAGCAGGTTTCAGAGAGGACTGAAGGTCTAGTGGGGTTGGAGATGCCAGCTGATGAGGAGCAAGGAGAGGTCCGCTTTGTTCTTTGGTGTGGGTCTTTGAGGTACGCTTGCCAACAAGCTGCATGGCAGGTCAACATATGTCTGGTCAAGCATGTGGTGCCCAAGCGGCTGATGTTTTGGCTACGCGAGATACGCTTGAGACATATGTTGCAAATAGCAGCGGTGCGATCTGATGCACTCATCTCAAAAAAGGCCCACACCAAAGAACTTTTAGAATAACGCGCAGAGGCAGCGCCCTGCACAGGCGGAGCTCTGCGGTGTGATTCAGTCGGTGTGCTGCCCCTAAGCTGGCCCCCGGAGGGCATCCTGCCTCATTGGACATGTGCCCCCTCCTCCTCCTCCTCCTCCTCCTCTCTCCTACCAGGCACCCACGTGGAGTCAGTGCCCTCATCATCCCCTCCCTCTTCATCGCTGTAGCAAACCTGGCAGTATGCTGCAGCTTGTGGAACATGACTGCCAGATTGCTGTCCTTCTTGAGCATCCCCTCTCTCTGCATTCACGCTACTGCCTTCCTCTAGCTGAGTGTCATCATCAGAGCCTACAAAACACTGGGCATCCTCCTGGAGCATGTACCCAACACTGTGCTCAAAGAGTTCAGGAGACTCCTCAGGAGGACGTGGTGGGTCTAGGGAAGGAGTCACTGATGATGACATTGAGACGAGGGAAGACGATGCGTTGGCAGCTGCTTTGCTAGTACCCTGAGACTGGGTGAGAGAGGATGAAGTGGGCTTGGTCATCCACTCTACCAAGTTGTTGGCATGTTGCGGCTCAACATGTCCAGCTGCCGAAAAGAAGGACAAGCGTGTCCCATGGCCACGTGCTGATGACAATGCACCGCGTCCACGACCAGCACTGTTGTCTCTAGACACAGAGCCTGCTTGCCCTCTTTTATCGGCTAAAGGGTAGATAAAGGGGTATACTGTACTGGAGGCACACAACACCCACTAAGCCCTGCAGATGGCTCTATTAGAGAACAGCAATAAAGGGTAGATACAGGTGTATATTGTGCTGGAGGCACACAACACCCACTAACTCCTGCAGATGCCTTTATTATAGAACACCAGCAATAAAGGGTAGATAAAGGGGTATACTGTACTGGAGGCACACAACACCCACTAAGCCCTGCAGATGGCTCTATTAGAGAACAGCAATAAAGGTTAGATACAGGTGTATATTGTGCTGGAGGCACACAACACCCACTAACTCCTGCAGATGCCTTTATTATAGAACACCAGCAATAAAGGGTAGATACAGATGTATACTGTGCTGTGCTGGAGGCACACACAACTTCCAATAACTCCTGCAGATGGCAGATGGCTCAAATAGAGAAGAGCTATGTAGGTGGATATAGCGGTGTGTACTGGGTACAGAGCATGCAGACAGCACGCACAAGCTCCTAACACTGACTGCAAGCTCTATTATAAAAGATAGATATCTCGCTAGCTATATAGGTGAGGTGAATATAGCGGCGTATACTGCTGTCAGGGCACGCAGACAACAACCACTACAGAAGAGCAAGATCGAAAAATCGTCTGATAACGATCGGTGTATACTGTGTTGAAGGTACACAAAACACCCACTAACTGCTTCAGACGCCAACACACTACACAAGGCCGCCGCGCTGGCGGCCTTATATAGTGTGGGGCGTGTACTACACAGCCTGAGCTATGATTGGCCACAGGCATCCTGCCTGTGGCCAATCATGGCTCTCCTCGCTGCCGGCGCTGTGATTGGCCAAGCATGCGGGGTCACAGTGCATGCTTGGCCAATCATGAGCCAGCAATGCACTGCGCCATCGCAGTGCATTGTGGGCCGTGAGCGCCACACGAATTTGGCGCGAACGGCCCATAATGTTCGGAATTCGCCGAACGGGCGAACAGCCAATGTTCGAGTCGAACATATGTTCGACTCGAACACGAAGCTCATCCCTATTGAGTAATACAGAGAACCCAAAAATCACCAAGCGGCTCCTTCGAGGGTGGTGCTACACTCTCTAGATGTGCAAAGCTGGTAGCGACAACCTCATAACGACTTGCAGCTGTAATTGCAGCTAAAGGTGGTTCTACAAAGAGTTTTCCATAATGAATGACCCTAGAGTTATTACTCTCACTCCTGACTGCACGTCAATACCTAACACAATCATCACATTTAACCTTGCATGTGCGTGTATATGAGGGCTTTAAAAAGATTTTTTTTAAATTGATTTAGTGTTTCATTTTTTTTTCTTTACTTAATTACTTTCTAATCGCATAGGGAGCTGACAAGCATGCACCCTGGAGTTGAGCTTTAAAGGAATATTGGTAATGTTTTCTTTCAAAAAAATATCAGAATGCTCTCTTCCAGCATCAGTGTATATAACTGTGTGTGTCTAACTATCAGCCTGGGGAATACTGAGAGGGTATACTCAGTAAATGAAAGTATATCTAAAGTATTTCTTAAAAGAGGGATAAATCCTTTCTTAGACAACTGTCGCTAGACCCGGTGTCCTCACTGGAAGATTTATCCACACCCCAGTGGGGACACAAAAAAACATTAAAAACCTGACACAGGTACTTCTAATTTATCTAAAACAAAATGTTTTGACTTTAGATAAACTTTAACCTATGCATAAGATCTTCAGCCCACTCAGCTTCCTAAATGGTAGCAATCAAATTTGCTGACCAACAACGGTATACAAAGCTGATGTGATATGATAAGATAGATGACATCATGAATAAGTGCCAACTGGACCTCAGCCCAGGCCCAAGTCTAGTGATAACATGGATGGTTCCCAAATTAGTCTACAACATCGGTGTGCACAGCCTATTGCATTAGGGTGTGCACCTCAAACCCACACCTGTGTGTATGTGTGCATATATTTATATATTTATAGCAGTAGAGCAATGGACGGTGTCAGTAGTGTACAGTATTTTTAATTATTAGAACTTTTTTACTACGTATTTTTCGGACTATAAGGCGCACCGGATTATAAGGCGCACTAGCAACGACCGGCTGATATAATGGATATTTCCATATATAAGGCGCATCGGACTATAAGGCGCACTGGATTATAAGGCGCATTTAATGAAACACAACTCGGATGCGGTACTGTAAGTCAAATTTTATTCAACTCTTTAGCAATAACCATAAAATGGTCTATAACAATAACTCTTAACACTGTTCAATTAAATACAAAACCAGACACTCACTTTTTCACTTTATTCTTCAATAACTCTTAACACTGTTCAGTTACCGGTGAATACCGTACAAAACCAGACACTCACTTTTTCACTTTATTCTTCAATAACTCTTAACACTGTTCAGTTACCGGTGAATACCGTACAAAACCAGACACTCACTTTTTCACTTTATTCTTCTCCCGCAAATCCATCAAATTCTTCATCTTCAGTGTCTGAGTTTAACAATTGGGCGATTTCGGCATCAAGCACGCCCGTATCCCTCTCATCATTCTCATCAGTATCCGAGTCAGTCTCATTGCTGTCATCGGTACCGGTACTTAGCTGTTCAGTGATAATTCCGGACTTCTTGAAAGCTCGGATTACACTGGTGACTGATACCTTCGCCCAGGCATCCACGATCCACTGGCAGATAGTGGCGTAACTCGCCCGGCGTTGCCTCCCTGTGTTGGTGAATGTGTGTTCGCCTTCTGTCATCCAATGCTCCCACGCAGCTCGCAATTTAACTTTAAATGACCTGTTGACACCTATATCTAGTGGCTGCAGTTCTTTGGTTAATCCACCCGGAATGATGGCAAGCACCGAATTAGTTTTCTTCACTTGGGCTTTGACAGTATCTGTCAGATGGGCGCGCATGGAGTCACAGACCAATAGGGATGGAGATTCGTGGAAAAAGCCACCCGGTCTCTTGACGTAAACCTCTCTCAGCCACTCACTCATCTTGTCCTCGTCCATCCAGCCCTTCGGGTTAGCCTTGATGATGATGCCAACCGGAAACTTTTCTTTTGGCAGAGTCTTCCTCTTGAAAATTACCATGGGTGGTAGTTTCTGGCCATTAGCCTGGCAACCGAGAACTACAGTGAAGGATGACTTCTCGTTTCCTGTAGTGCGTATAGATACCGTACTGGTCCCTGTTCTCTCGACAGTACGGTTTACAGGGATATCAAAGGTAAGGGGGACCTCGTCCATGTTGGTGATGTGCTCTGGTCGGATCTTCTGTTCATTGATCTTGTTCTTGCAGTAGGTACGGAAAATGGCCAGCTTTTCTTCGTAATCCTTTGGCAGTTGCTGTGACATAGTGGTTCTTGTGCGGATAGAGAGATTCCGCCTTTTCATGAAACGGAAGCACCAAGAGGGACCTCCTCGAAAGTCGTTGATCTCCATGTCGCGTGCGATCGCTGTTGCTTTGAGTCGAATAGAGACAGTAGAGACACTTCTACCTGCGGTTCTCTGTTCAATAACCCACTGTTCAATTTTGTCCTCCAACTGTGGCCATCTTGCTTTGTTTCCTCGGAAACTCAGTTTGGTCTTCTTTACCTGGCGCAGGGCATCTTCTTGCTTCCTCCACTTCCGTACCATTGATTCATTAATGTTGAATTCTCTCGCAGCTACTCTATTTCCATGCTCTACTGCATGACTGATAGCCTTCAGTTTGAAATCCGCATCATAAGCATGTCTCTTAACAGGAGCCATTTTTGGGGCAGCGGGTATACCGTAGAAAATGAACGAATGAATGCGCACACCTCCTGACTAAGATGGCCGTAATGCCCAATCCAAGCAGTGCAGCTTCGTGGGATTACCAAAGCTAGGAAGCTGCACTGCTTGGATTGGGCATTACGGCCATCTTAGTCAGGAGGTGTGCGCATTCATTCGTTCATTTTCTACGGTATACCCGCTGCCCCAAAAATGGCTCCTGTTAAGAGACATGCTTACGAAGCGGATTTCAAACTCTTCGCTATCACGCAGTAGAACAACCTGAGAGAGGTTTACGGTACGTCGGTTTACGGTAAGAGACCGGGTGGCTTTTTCCACGAATCTCCATCCCTATTGATCTGTGACTCCATGCGCGCCCATCTGACAGATACTGTTAAAGCCCAAGTGAAGAAAACTAATTCGGTGCTTGCCATCATTCCGGGTGCATTAACCAAAGAACTCCAGTGATATCAACAGGTCATATATAAGGCGCACCGGATTATAAGGCGCACGGTCGATTTTGTGAGAAAATTTAGGCTTTTACGTGCGCCTTATAGTCCGAAAAATACGGTATTTTATTATTTTTTTACAATAGTTTATTACCATTTTTTTACAATTTTTTAGAAGCCTCATTTGGCAGCTTTGGTAAAATAACAGGGGTCTAAACAGACCCCTGATGTCTCACTTTTGAAACAGAGAAAGGAACTGAGGACAAAGATTCCACAGTCCCTTTCTCTGCAGCCAAGCAACAGGGGAAATCTGCGCAGCACAGTGTGATTAGGGTATACCCAGGCACACCTGGCACACCCTGTGCACACGCCTATGGTCTACAATGAGTTGCCATTTCTTTGTAGACTCATTTGAGAACCATCCATGCTCGTACTACACTTTACAAGTGCTGTTGCTTAGTAAATGAGGTAAAGCTCCACATTACAAAGAATCCCCAATCACGAGCAAGGAAAAAAAAACAACAAAAAAAGGCATTTTTGCTTGAAAATGATTGGATGATGGAAACCAACGGAACTCCCCTTCATTCACTAAGTTCCTGATCAACTGCACTTGCAAAGTGAACAGTCTATTTGCTTTTAGTAAATCAACCTCAATGCCTCCAATTATCTGGACCCACAGCTCACTAGAAACATAAATTCCAGTAAGGACGGAAGGAAAGGATTGGTCTAGTTACGTATCATTTCCATAAAACTACTCCCAAACGTTATTGTATTTATCAAAGGAATTATAGAGGAAGTGAGATCAGTTTGAGATCATGTATCATCATATGTTATTCTACAAATGATGGGGGTTCATTACTTTTCCATTTGAAGCGGTAGTAAAGCCGCTGAGGTTTTTTTTTTTTCATACCTGCAAGGCAAAAGGCATAATGAGCTAGTATGCACCGCATACTAGCTCAATATGAAATACTTACCTTATAATGAGGCCCCGACATCTCGCCTGATGTACGCCGAGGGAGCTAACATGTTCCCTTGGCGTGTCTTCCGGGTATTGCTGCTCGAGTCGTGATATCGTCACTCCCGCACATGTGCACGGGAGACTTCTTCCCGGCAGGGTCCGGCGTCTGCCGGACTTTCAGCCGAGAATCCCCTGTGCGCATGCGCTGCTGCAGTCAGCGGAGCATTGCAAGGAGAATATCTCCTAAACCATACAGGTTTATGAGATTTTTTTTTACCTACAGGTAAGCCTTATTATAGGCTTTCCTGTAGGTAAAAGTTGTAAAAAGGACTATACAACTGCTTTAAGGGCTACTGTGCACCTTGCCGCAGTAAGGATATGTGTTTGCTTGACTTTTTTTTTTAAACTTTATATTAAATAAATCCATGAAATTCCCTAGCTGTAACTGTAAAAAATTAAAATTACTGTTTTAAATGACGTTAAGATGTTCTTTTTTTTTTTTCTCACCAAGTTAACATAATTATCTTTCTACGTAGGGCTTGAGACGTGATAGTTTTATTAAATGAATTCACCCTGAGTTTCATTTACCACTTCACAGCATCCAATATTGTCAACATTGTTTAATTAAAAAGTTTTCAACAGCAGCGACTAGTTTTCCACTCTAAAAACATCCAGTAGATCATGTTAAAGCAGGTGAGGTAAAGCAGCTATCCTCCAGTCGTTATTGGTGTCTTATAGTAAAAGGGTTTTCTGTTTTAACTACATCATCTAATCACCACTGGAAGCCAAGAATAAACTCTCATGGATTATGATCCATGAGAAATTATCCATCATCCTCTTAGATAAACAATTAAAATTCAAGAAGATCTGGGGACCTTGGCTTCAGTATTTGCAATGTACAGACTGATACATTGAAGGTGGCAGCACTCGGAGCCCGGTCCTGAAGGAGGATCTACCAATGGGGGCACACCCTTTCTACTCTAATTGCTTGTGCTCCTTCCCCCCCGTCTTTTTTTAAATCTTTCCCTATCTTTCTCCTTGAGTTTTGTTTTGAAGATCTGCAATCCCCCATTCATTACGGGGGGGGGGGGGCTCTTTATATACAGATGTTATAACACTTTATTTCTTGCTTACTTTATGGTGTTGTTGCCAAAAACACAGTTTATGCCTCATTCGAGTAAATGGATCATATGCAACACTAGGGGGATTTGGAGGATTTTGTGCAATTTGCATAAACTGAAATTGTATGACATTTTTGCACATATGACTCGTGCGGTTTAGTGCTTTATTCAGGACTATGTCTCCCTTATGTTTGTACTTTTTTGTGCTTTTTCAAAATGATAAAAAAATATTGAAACATAATCACCATTGGAAAACAAGGCCTTTCATCCTCTTAGGTACATATGGGCTCAATGCGCTGGGCCGATGATGGTCTTGTGACTCACAATGGTAGTAAAATATAATAAGCACTGGTAAAGGTGTTTATTTTTAGCAATTGTTCATGTTATGTTGCACTGCTCTCCACAGTTCAGAGAGTATTTATGTTATTAATGGACAGGTAGCTTGGGGCAGCTGCTTGTGAACCTCCTGTGCTAAAGGGCACATCTCCGTACCATTTCACAGTTTTTACTGTGCTGGGTTGCTAGCTTAATAATATAAACATTTTCAAACATTTAGCTAGTCGGCATAAAAAGACCAAATTAAACGGTTTGAACAATTAGGTTAAAAACAGAGATTTTTGTTACAAACATTTGCAAATACACGTGAAACTGCACTGTCACACAAATGCATCTCTGTAAAGTGTGCAACGTTTTGTGTTTTCTTTGTTTTTCCTGTAGCAAGGTCCCAGGCTCACTCTAGTCTAATGAGAACCTTCAAAGCCAAGAACTGCTGACTTCCTTCCATACAGAGTGGGCTGTGAGGCATAGTGGGTGTAATGCAAAATAGATTCATGGGTGTCAGACACTTTTTGAATTCAAAGAGATTTTATTTCTCTTAAACAGAACTTTGGGAGAGATGGTTAGGGCCAGGACACCCTTAAGTTGCAATATTAATAGCAGACTCTGAGACTCTACAGGTGGACAGCCATGCAGGAAAGGCATCCAGCAAGACACCACATCTGCATGTGTAGGAATGCTGTCTCTTATGGCAAAAGTCTTTAACAGTTTCTAACACAAAGTGTAACAGTTCCTTCACTTCCACTACAATCACTTCTTGTAGTTCTTCAACCCACTGAGTTCCCAGTCTCTCTCGCAAGACTAGATGATTCACTGCCACTAAATCCCTTGAGCTCCTCCAATCTTCACTGTAGTAGCTTTCTCAAACTTAACCCCCGCTTCTCTGCTGGGTCCCTAGTTTGGCACTCCAGATACTTCTCAAGCTTCCCCCAACTGGCCTGCTCATTCCCTGGCTTGACACACATGGCTACTCTGCAAGTGCCACTTCTGCTGGCTGGGTCCCTGGCTTGATACCTGCCGAAGTTTCCCGATTCTTCACCATCCCCGGTTGGTGAGAATTCTGATCCAGTCCTTGCTTCAGCTACTCATTGTGGTCCCTGGTAATAAGGTGGTTGGCCCCTTAGTGGCCACAGCTTTCCCTCTACCTTTGACCATGACAGATTCTTCGGCCGGCAGAACCGTTAACTCTAGTTGGACTGCAAGCTGCAATTCCAACCCTGTGCTGCTCTCTCTTGCTCCAAGATAGGCCCTCAGACAGCCTAGCAGCCAGATGTGCCTGGGATAGGCCCAAACTCCAGCCTAGCAGCACCAGCAATACCACACTTGTCTACCCAGACAGCCATCTAGGTGGCACAGAACACTGATCACCTGACTCCATCCAAATATATAGGTTCTCCCAGCAGGCCAAGGGATCCAAGAAAATCCCTGCCCAATGGCTGAGCTACCCCATATACTCCTAATCTGTCCTTGCTTTGCTCTTCACATATCTAATGCCACAAGGTACCAAGCCACCTAGCGGCAAAAGAGAGAAGTGCAGCAATTCGAGACTTAGGGTGAACTCAATTGATCCCTAACAATGAGCTAAGGTAACTACACCTTACAGGTAAATTTAGGAGCAACCTTGCCTAAACATCAGGGTGCTACATCTCTATTTTTGTGTTTTGGGTTATGACCTCCCCATGTATATGCAGCTACAAATCACTAGTGTGCCATGATCACCAACACATGCAATGGATAACATGAGTAGCTACTAAACCTGGCGATTATCTTGCTTGCTTAAAAAGTCCACAAAAACTTATTTGCTGAACAATTCGTTCATAAATTATTTTAGGCAAATTCAGATACAATTGAGGAGATGTGATCGAAATTACCCCGCTTAAACATGGGAGAAGAATCCAAATGCTGTCTCTGAGATTGTCCTAATAATTTTCCATTTCAATTCCAATTTGATCAAAAAGTTCTTTTTTTATTGAACTTCATAATTTTTTTTGTCCAGTTTTGACTTTACAATAAACCAAATTCTGATAGTTGATTGAACTGGTGGGTGGTAGATTACTTCATTTCTGGTGACTTTTGATTGCATTCTGGATTACCGGAGGATCAGAATGGTTGAAATTGACTGAAATTACCACATGTGTTGCTAGTTTATTATATCAAACTTCAGAGTCTGAGGTCTCACTGAGTACCAGCTGAGCAGGCAAGATTTTCTGCTGTGCAGCAGGGGACAAAATAAAAGCAGTTATAGGACTTGCAACAGGACGTACAATAAATGAGGGGATGAAAATAAATAAAAAATATAAAATGTAATTACATTTTTATGAAAAATATTCTTGTCTATAAAAATACTAGTTCAAACATTCAGTGAAAAAATAACATTGCTTATAGTGTCCATTTTAGACTTTATTACCAATGGAAATGTACAAGCTGTACAATTGAGGGATGCTAGAACAGTTGACACAACTGTTCTCTAATATTTTAAAGTGAATGAGAGTTTTAGTATTCCAGTCACTGAATGAGTTTTGTTCTTATTTAGCAGCCATCTGCAAAATTCCCTCAAGAGCCAAGCATACTGAGAAAAAACGGCCATAGAAGTTGACAATCTCAGAGCTGATCAAGAATAGCTGAAAAAAAGTTCTGGTCTGCAGTGAAAAACTCCAAGTTGTTCTAAAAGATGACAGTTTTTTATCTCGTATAATTTTTCGTTCAAATTGGAAAAGATTTTAAACACTGATGAAACACTCAAAGTTGGATGACCCTCTTTGAGTAATGCTGTATAATTGCCCATGTTAATGTTATTATACAGTAGCTCCTAATGACTAAATTAGTAGCTCCTAAATTTGTTGTCACATCCATTTTCCAAGCCCTTTTCTATTGAGAAAAAAAGGATGGTACTATCTGGCTGAGATAGAATGAGTTGGGATCCTCTGGAGGTTCTATCCTTTCTCTACTCTGTACGAAACTTTTAAAAAAAAAGTTTAGGGCAGTGATAGCGACACTTTGACTAATGACGTCATAAAACATGATTCAGTAGACAGTGCAGAGGAAAAGCAAATTCGGAGTTAACTGTCAAATTAAGTTAAATTCCTACCTATTTCATTATTTACTATTATTTTTTTAAATAAATGGGCTTCCTACAGGTGATCTAGTTTTCTCCCACAATCCTAAAAACATACTGGGAGGTTTGCTGGCTTCTACACAATCAGGTCCTTCAGTGTGGCTCTGTGCGTGATTTTACGGATAACATTTAACTCTAAGCTTCTTTGTGGAGACTAGTGTTAATGGTCCAACATTACCTGTAAAGAAATGTGCTGGGGTTATATAAATGAATATAGATAATTACTTTAATGGGCACAAAACATGGTACCAAGAGTTCCAATGAAGCCTCGATAACAAGCTCTGCCAACATTATTGCATTTTGGCACATCTTAAATTCACTGTTATTAACAGATTTTTGTTTTGTTTTGTTTTTGAGCAACATAGAGAATAAATATGAAATTAACAAGTTAGGATTTGTAGCAATCCTAATTGAAAAGGAGATTTCAGGTTCACTTTTGTCCTAAGGGAAGGATCTAAAAAAAATGTTAGACTATACAATGTGGTCTTTAAAGGGCATGTCAAAGCTTTTACTTACTGAGGGTGTTGCTAGGGTACCAAAAGACCTGGGGCAGCTCTGGGCAACTAGAGCGAAAAGATGTGCTTGTAGAATAACATAATGTGGCTTTCTTGCCCTCCTTGTAATCTCTTCTTCCTCCTTTTTCCTTCATACATTCCATCTTATTTTTCTCCTTTCACTTTCTGCTGTTTTCCCTTAGAGTTCCTGCCCATTGCTGTCAGTTTCCCAAGATCGGAGCATCAGGGCAATCAAGGGGCTCATTCAGACATGTGGCTAGGGGTTGCTAAAAGCAGGCAGTTGAGCTGCCTGATCGACCACCCAAACTAAGACATGCAGACACTCAGGGCTGTACACATACACAGCTGCAAGGCATTAAACCCCCTGACTCATGCGGTAGGCAGTTCTACCTTAAAATGTGACCAATAGCAATGAATGAAGCCGCTCTGCAACCATGTGAAATGCAGTGCAGCAGTTCAGTGTTTTGGGGATAAACCGGCAATGAGGAGGGGACATATTGTCTGCCAGCCATCTGTTAACCACCCTCTAAAATCTACCACAGACCGGTTTTCAGATGGGCAACAATGGCTGCCACACATGAGAAAAAGCCCTTTTATGTAGCTAAATATGCTTGCAACACCGCTGTCTTAAACATCCTATTTACTGCTTACTGCTTTCCTTGATCACAGTTGAACTCTAGGCACATGGCTAAATATAATTTTGAAATACATATACTTAAAATGCTTTACCTACCAAATAATTAGTATTTCCCTAAAACCAGTTTTGAGATTTGCATAGCCCTGCAGACAGTTAAAGTAGATGTAAACCCGATTTTTTCTTTTTTTTTAAATTAAGGCTTGCACCTTGTAAAGTATAGGACAGTGATGGCGAACCTTGGCACCCCAGATGTTTTAAAACTACATTTCCCATGATGCTCCACTACACTGCAGAGTGGATGGGCATCATGGGAAATGTAGTTCCAAAACATCTGGGGTGCCAAGGTTCGCCATCACTGGTATAGGATTTCATGTCATCTGTGCCTGGTATTGCCACAAAGAGTTAATCCAGATCTGAGCAGTCCTCTTATCTTTTTTCAGTGAGATAAAAACAGACAGACAGCGAAATTGGAGTCTGTTTCTCCCCCTTGCTGTGAGTGACAGGTGATTTACATATCTCATGGAGGAGCCTGAGAGACATTCTGTGTACTTCACATCCCCCTCCCCCTCTCCTCTTTATTTTCCAGCTCTCCCAGGATTGGCTGCTCCATCCCTCAGCATGATTGGGCATGCTGAAGTCATGTGGTGGCTTTTCTGGGTTTTGACTGGATGTTAGTGATTATAGCAGAAGTTCAGTGTAAGGCCGCGTACACACGGGCGGACTGTCTGCCCAACTAGGTTCGTCAAACAGTTTGACAAACAGTCCGTTCAAAATTAGCATGAACGGACTTGACCACACACGACGAACGAACAGTCCGTACGACGGGACTCGAAAAACTACGTCCTATACACTGCAATGCAACCTTCGGCGTGTAAATCCTTTCTGAGCATGCGCGGAACTTAGTTTGACGAACAAGCCTACACACGAGCGGACTGTCCGCTCAAACCAAGTTTCAGCGGACAGTCTTACAGAAATTCCGAAAAACTTTGTTCGTCAGACTGTCCGCTGAAACTGTCCGCTGAAGCCCACACACGAGCAGACTGTCCGCTGAAACACTGTTCAGCGGACAAAGTTGGGCGAACAGTCCGCCCGTGTGTACGCGGCCTAAGAAATACACAGGAGAAAATGCATGTTGACAAGGGGAGTGTAGAGGTGGGCAGGGAGTGTACTGACATCACAAATCCACCCACCGAGCTGCAGACAACAGACCCACTCACAGAATCTGAATTTTTACGGGTCTCATAATAGACAGAGGGGAGACATTTGACAGGTAAGGATACATGCAGGAGGCATGTATATCCTTATAGATAACCACTATGTGTCAGGAAGATCCTGTCAGTAACAGGAAAATTAGACCTATTGGTGCGCCTATATGTCCTTTAGCATCTGACGGGTTATTTAAAGCTCTCTGACATACGTAACGTTGCTGTTTGCTCTGCAGCTCTGTGTATGTGTTACCTGAAAATCCGATATCTGCTCCTGTTTGACCCGGCTTGTTTTGAGACTGTTCCTGTTATCTGCCTGCATCTGACCCTTGGCTTGTTTGAGGATTTTTCTGCCTGCTCCTCTTGTACCTCTGTTTGCCAGCCTGATTACCAACCCGGCCTGCCTGAGGTTCCAAGACTCTCCTCCAGTCTGTCATACATACCTACTGAAGCCATCAGCTCAAGTCCCGATTTGCCTTACCTGTCTGCTGATCCATCCAGTCTGCTGGGCTTGTCTGCTGAGCCATCCCTGTCTGCCGATCCATCCAGTCTGCTGGTACTGTCTTCTGAGCTGTCCAGTCTGCAATGTCTGTCTTCTAAACCATCCTGTCTGCTGTGCCGGCCATCTGATCCATCTGCTGTTGATCCTGCCAGGCACTCGTACCACTCCTCACTCCTGCACCCCTGTCTTCTCTACCAGGAGCCCCGAGTCAGAGGTGTAAGAGAGGCCATCCTCTGCAATTTGGGCTCATTCTTAGGTACGTAACACAATGGAAGTAGTTCAGAAAGGATGAGAGTATGTTTACATCCACTTTAAGTCAAGCTGTTGACCAGATATTGATTTGCTGCAGCTATGCAATAAAAAATGGTCATCTTATAGGCATATAAAGGTTTTCCTCCATCAAGTAGGTTGCGCTGTGCCACTACATAGACAGAGCAGAGTCGTTGGAGAGAATTTTTCTCTCAGGGACCCAATAGGTGTCTCAGAGGTGGCAGCTGTCTAATTGGACGATGCAACTTCTGATGACCTCTAGCAGCCATGCAATAAATTATAGTGCCTGGAGCTAGTGCTAGGTCCGGAACACAGATCCTGCTTGTTAGGGAGTAGGGATGAGCTCGGTGTTTGAGTCGAACGCATGTTCAAATCGAACACTGGCTGTTAGCCCGTTCTGCAAAATCCAGAACTTTGGGGGCTGCTCGTGCCATGTTCGTGTATCGCTCACAGCCCACAATGCACTGCACCATCGCAGAGCATTGCTGGCTGATGATTGGTCAAGCATGCACTGTGACCCCGCATGCTTGGCCAATCACAGCGCTGGCAGCGAGGAGAGCCATAATTGGCCACAGGCAGGATGCCCGTGGCCAATTATAGCTCAAGGGGTTTAGTACACGCCCCACACTATATAAGGCCGCCAGAGCGGCGGCCTTGTGTGGTGTGTTGCGGCGTTCAGGGAGAGAGCACGATAGGCAGGGACAGTGTCATCTTTTCTTGTGAACCTAGCGCAGTTACAGTGGGTGTATTGTGCCTCCTGCACTGTATACACCTGAAGCTACCCCTTATTGCTGGTGTTGTTCTGTTTCTATAACACAGGCATCTGCAGCAGTTACAGTGGGTGTATTGTGCCACCTGCACAGTATACACCTGAAGCTACCCCTTATTGCTGGTGTTGTTCTGTTTCTATAACACAGGCATCCGCAGCAGTTACAGTGGGTGTATTGTGCCTCCTGCACAGTATACACCTGAAGCTACCCCCAATTACTGGTGTTGTTCAGTTCCTATACGACAGGCAGCTGCAGCAGTTACAGTGGGTGTATTGGGCCTCCTGCACCGTACACACTTGAAACTCCCCCAATTGCTAGTGTTGTTCTGTTCCTATATGACAGGCAGCTGTAGCAGTTAGAGTTGGTGTATTGCGCCTCCTGCACAGTATACACCTGAAGCTACCCCCAATTGCTGGTGTTGTTCTGTTCCTATACCACAGGCATCTGGAGCAGTTACAGTCTGTGTATTGTGCCACCTGCACAGTATACACCTGAAGCTACCCCCAATTGCTGGTGTTGTTCGTTTCTATACCATAGGCACCTGGAGCAATTAGAGTCAGTGTATTGTGCCACCTGCACAGTAAACACCTGAAGCAACCCCAATTGCTGGTGTTGTTCTGTTTCTATACCACAGGCATCTGGAGCAGTTACAGTCGGTGTATTGTGCCACCTGCACAGTATACACCTGAAGCTACCCCCAGTTGCTGGTGTTGTTTTGTTTCTATACCACAGGCATCTGGAGAAGTTGCAGTTGGTGTATTGTGCCACCTGCACAGTATACACCTGAAGCTACCCCCAATTGCTGGTGTTGTTCCATTTCTATACCACAGGCATCTGGAGCAGTTACAGTCGGTGTATTGGGCCTCCTGCACAGTATACACCTGAAGCTACCCCCAATTGCTAGTGTTCTCATCTCCCTGCAGGCCATTAGTATGTCTGAAAGGCCAACAAGGAGAGGCAGACAGTCACAAGCCAATAAAAGAGGGCAAGCAGGCTCTGTGTCTAGAGGCATCAGTGCTGGTCGTGGACTCGTTGCATCTTTATCAGCACGGGGCCATGGGACAATAAGGCTTGTCCTTATTTTCAGCAGCTGGACGTGTTGAGCCGCAACATGCTAAAGACTTGGTAGAGTGGATGACCAAGCCTTCTCATCCTCCTCATCCTCTCTCACCTAAGCTCAGGGTACTGGCAAAGCAGCTGCCAACGCGTCCTCTTCCCTTGTCTCAATGTCATCAGTCAATCCTTCCCTCGACCCACCATATTCTTTTGAGGAGTCCCCCGAACTGTTTGAGAACAGTGTTGGGTACATGCTCCAGGAGGATACCCAGCGTTTTGAAAGCTCTGATGATGATACCCAGCTAGAGGAAGGCAATAGCGTGAGCCCAGAGAGAGGGGATGCTCAAGAAGGACAGCAATCTGGCAGTCATGTTGCACCAGCTGCAGCATACTGCCAGGTTTGCTCCAGTGATGAAGAGGGAGGGGATGATAAGGTCACTGACTCCATGTGGGTGCCTGATAGGAGAGAGGAGAAGGAGGAGGCACATCTCCAATGAGGCAGGATGCCCTCCAGGGGCAAGCTTAAGGGCAGCACACCGACTGAATCACACCAAAGGGCTCCGCCTGTGCAGGGCGCTGCCTCTGCGTGTTATTCCAAAAGTTCTTTGGTGTGGGCCTTTTTTGAGATGAGTGCATCAGATCGCACCGCTGCTATTTGCAACATATGTCACAAGCGTATCTCGTGTGGCCAAAACATCAGCTGCTTGGGCACCACATGCTTGACCAGACATATGTTGACCTGCCATGCAGCTCATTGGCAAACGTACCTTAAAGACCCACACCAAAGAACAAAGCGGACCTCTCCTTGCTCCTCATCAGCTGGGATCTCCAACCCCGCTATACCTTCAGTCCTCTCTGAAATCTGCACTGAGAGGAATGAAGGTGTAGAATTAGGTGTGTCACAGCCAAGTACTTGCGGGCACTCTGCTAGCAGTACACCGACGTCCGATTGTACCAGGCAAATTTCCCTGCCCCAGCTGCTGGACCGTCAAAAGAAGTTCACTCCCAGTCATCCACATGCCCAGTGGTTGAATGCTAGCTTGGCTAAATTGCTAGCACTTCAACTGCTGCCTTTTCAGTTGGTAGACCGGGCCCCCTTCCGTGAGTTTGTGCAATGTACGGTTCCTTAGTGGCAGGTTCCCAAATGTCACTTTTTCTCATGGAAGGCGATTCTGGCTCTCTACCGGCATGTGGAAGGCAATGTCCATACCTCGCTGGACAGGGTGGTCAGCGGTAAGGTGCATATTACCACTGACTCATGGTCCAGGCATAGACAGGGCCGTTACCTATCTTTCACGGTGCATTGGGTCACTCTTCTGGCAGCTGGGAAGGATGCAGGACAAGGTGCAGCCACTACGCCTCCAAAATGCTACTACTGGTTGTGACACACCTCTCTCCTCCACCCCCTCCTCTTTTTCTTCCTCCATGGCCTCTTCCTGTGCTTTGTCCTCGGAACCAGCGGTGCTCCGTAGGCGTTCAAGGGGCTACGCAAGTATGCAGACAAAAAAATGCCATGCCACACCAGCTTAAGCCAGGAATGGTGGTTTGCAACAATGGCACCAACCTCCTCTTCACCCTCCGACAGGGACAACTGACCCATGTGCGCTGTGTGGCACACGTCCTTAACCTGGTGGTGCAGCAGTTCTTGGGCAGGTACCCGGGCTTACACGATGTCCTGATGCAGGCCAGGAAAGTCTGTGCATTTCCGCCGATCATATAATGTCAGTGCTCTGCTGGCTGAGCTCCAAAAGGAGTTGAACCTGCCCAAGAACCCGCCTTATATGTTACATGCCCAGCAGGTGGAACTCAACGTTGGCCATGCTGCAGCGGCAGCACACGCAGCAGAGGGCCATCAATGAGTACCTGTGCGACTACGGCACCAGGACAGGATCAGGGGAGCTTGGTTTTTTTTCACCACGCCAGTGGGGCATCATCAAGGATGCATGCACTGTTCTGTCACCATTTGAGGAGGCTATGAGGATGGTGAGCAGTGACAGTGCATGCATCAGTGACACTGTACCTTTTGTCCACCTGTTGAAGTATACGCTGCGTGGAATAATAGACAGGGCACTTGAGGCAGAAAAGAGGCAGGAAGAGGGGGACTTCCTTGCCTCTCAAGGCCCCCTTTATCCAGACAGTGTTCCTGCTGTCCCACCCATCACACAGGAAGAGGACAAGGAGGAGGAGGATTGTGTCAGCATGGAGGTGGAGCTTGGCACTCAGCATCAGCAGCAGCAGTCTTTTAGGGATGATTTAGAGTCTCAAGAAACCCGTGGACTTGTACGTGGCTGGGAGGAGGTGGCTGTGGATCATGTCATCCTTAGTGACCCAGAGGACTCTGGACCGAATGTCTCAGCTAACTTACGCTGCATGGCCTCCCTGATGCTGCAAAGCCTGCGGAAGGATCCTCGTATTCTTCGGATCAAGGAGAGGGTTCATTACTGGCTGTAAACTCTCCTTGATCCACGGTACAAGGGTAAGGTTGAGGACCTTATCTTGCCATCGCAGAGGGAGCAGAGGATGAAACATCTCCGGGAGGCCTTGCAGAAAGGTCTGTGCAACGCGTTCCCAGAGACTGGGAGGTTACAAACTCCTGGTCCTGGACAACATGTTGCTGAGGCTTCGGTCAGTCACAGAAGGAGCGGTGGAGAAGGTGGCCGTCTGACCAATGCGTTCGGACAATTTTTTAGTCTGCAGCCCCAACGTATGATCAGTTCCAGCAACTATCGCCAGCGTCTGATTTACATGGTGCAGGAATACCTAGGGGCAATGTCAGACTTGGACACCTTTCCCACCGAAAATCCTCTGGCTTACTGGGTCTTGAGGATGGATCACTGGCCAGAGCTTGCACAGTATGCAATTGAGCTACTGGCCTGTCCTGCATCCAGCGTTCTTTCGGAACGCACATTCAGTGCTGCTGGAGGCTTTGTAACCGATCACAGGGTGCGCTTGTCTACCGACTCGCTTGATGGGCTGACCTTCATAAAGATGAATCAGTCTTGGATCACCACCAGCTACCAAGCACCTGAAGCTGATGTAACCGAATATTTTTTTTTTAAATGTCACATCCCTTAAAGACTGCCTTTGCTGATGCTGAGTGACTATCCTGATATGTTGACTGACTATCCTCTTCCTCCTCAATGATCCTGCTGATAGCTTGGAAGAACATTTTTGGTTCTGGGTACCGCTACAAGTGCCTAAGGCCCAATTTTTCAGCCCCTGTTTAAGAGGGGCATGTACTGTAATTACAATTTTTGATGCAATGCTTTGCAGCAGGGCTCATTCCTGCACTCCAACTAGAGTATCTGGGGGAGGTTGCAGTGTCGTGGCACCAGCACCAGTGCCTAAGGCCCAATTTTTCTGCCCCTGTTTAACATGGGCATGTAATTACAATTTTTGATGCAATGCTTTGCAGCAGGGCTCATTCCTGCTCTCCAACTAGAGTTTCTGTGAGGGGTTGCAGTGTTGTGGCACCAGTGCCTAAGGCCCAATTTGTCAGCCCCTGTTTAAGAGGTGCATGTAATTACAATTCTTGATATAATATTTCACAGCAGGGCCAACCGAGAGTAACTGTGAGGACTTACAGTGTTGTGGCACCAGCACCACCACAACCACCAAAGGCCCAATTTTTCTACCACTGTTCAACAATGGCATTTAATTATAATTCTTGATATAATAGTTCACAGCAGGGCGCTCCAGTGCCCACCAAGAGTCACTTTGAGGGCTTACAGTGTTAACTTGTGGCAACACCAACACCTTAGGGCCAAATTTCGCCAGAGCATATAGGGCAGGTCCCTACTTTCAAACATCCAACTTACAAATGTCTCCTACTTGCAAACGGAAGGAGACAACAGGAAGTGAGATGAAAAAATTTGGACGGCCAACAAAATTATACAGGGGTGATAACCCTTCCCTATGTTTTGCAAAAAGCTTAAAAATAGATTTTTTGACTGGAGCTACACTTTAAAAATGTACCAGTTGAAAATTACAAACAGATTCTACTTAACAAAACAAACCTACACAGTCCCTAACTTGTTTGCACCGCCTGTATACTGCTGTTCGGAGTATATAGGGCCTGGGGGCCCCACGCCTTTCCTTTTTTATTATTTGGGTACGGGGTTCCCCTTAATATCCGTACAAGACCCAAGGGGGCTACCCATGCCATTTTTCTCACTGATTTTCATCCATATTGCCGGAACCAGACATTACATTAAAACCGCAAGCAGTTTTAAATGACTTTTTTTCTGTTAAATGTAATTTTGTGCAGAGACTGTTCTAAACACGGGAAACACGTGCCACTTCACAGGCATACTATAGACACACCCCAGGCACAATATTTAAAGGAATATTTCACTTTTTTTTTCACTTTAAGCGTCATTAAAATCAGTGCTCCCGAAAAAACTGCCATTTTTAAACATTTTTGCATTGATCCATGTCCCCTGGGGCAGGAGCCAGGTACCCAAACCCTTTTTAGGACAATAACTTGCATATTAGCCTTTAAAATTAGCACTTTTGACTTCAAACATTCAAGACCCATAGACTTTAATGGGGTTCTAAAGTTCGTACGAATTTTCAGTCCGTTCAAAGGTTCTGGTGCCAACCAAACCGGGGGGTGTTCAGCTCATCCCTATTAGGGAGAGTGAATAGCACAGGGAGATGCTAAGTGATGAATAGGGATAGAACAGGGACTACACTTGTGCAGGAGAAACATTCCGGTGTCCAGATAAGTGAAGTGGGACTCCCCTCTACAGCATCAGAGTGCTGCCTTGGTACACTGGTAACCACTATCCCTCCAGCCGAGGCCATCCACGGGTAGCACAGGAACAAGCCTGTAATAGTGTATAAGTACCAACTGATATATTGCGATACAGTGCAAATATCAAGTGCTCTACTGCCTGAATGTCAGTGCTTATACAAACTGTCTTTATTCATCACTGCTAAAAATTATAATATACAAAATAAATTGCTACATTAGACTGTGTGTGTGATCTCTCCCAGACTGGATAACCCAGCAACACTCTACCTGCCTCCAGTCTGTGAATGGATGGTGAAAGAGAAGTTCAAGCTTATGAACTCATCCCTGTACTTTCTTTTCCTGTTAGAATGTGCCTTATCAGTATATATGCATACAGCAAACCAGATTGACTTTAAGTGCTGCTCCTCCATAACTCCTAAACTTGAATAGAGTTCCAAACCCTATTGAAGTGTAGCACTGCCCCCATATGGGTCACTAAGTATAGTTTTCCCGGGGGGAGTGGCCGGATGCGGAAGGTGTGGGAGGTGTGGAGACGGCGAGGTGATGTGAGGTGAATGACCCGCCGGCGGACTCTCTCCCTGTGCTCCGATGTCTAGTGTACCCTGGCTGGGAAGACAGAGCGGCGAAGCGGCCCTATGCGAACGCTTGAGGAGCTCCGGAGAACTCATTGAGGTCGGAGACTTCCGAAGGTACCTGCGTATACCCGGAAACAGCCGGAGATTGCCGAGGCACGCCGAAGGCCGCCGAGAGAAGCCGAGGACTGTCGGAGAGTAGTGCAAAGACCGCGAGAGTACACCGAGACGCGGCACGGACGGCGGCGAGTTGAATATCGCTTTGAGAGACGCCCCAGCAGCTGAGCCCGGAGGAAGCTAGAAGGCTCCCGAGGTATGTGAAGTGGAGATGGGGGAGGCCTGACAGAAAGCAGAGCGCTGAGCAGCTGGGACCAGGATTGGAGCAAGCACTTATTTTCCCTCCTGGTAGGAAAACTTTTGCTCTTATCTGTGGAAATAAGCTGTCTACTTGAGGAAACTCTTAAAGGATAACCCAGGCTGGCTAATATTTTTGTAACCCTGACTGGGAGGTACAATGACTGTGTGAATATCAGTGTTTTGATACACGGGCAAAAAGAATCCTGAAAGGACAGCTGCTTGAAGGTTAAATGTTATAAATGCTCCGCAGGCGCGGTATAATAACAAGACATTTGACGCATGCTCTCGCTGAAGGAAAACTGGTCTATATACACCCAGCACAGGGATTTACCCCAATTGTTATTTTTTAGCTGCTTTGAGCTATTATTCTATTACTACCCCCCACTTATTTTTTTTATTTTTTATTTTTTTCCTCTTGGCCGTGCTGCCCCCTTTTTTTTTTTTTTTTTGAGGTCAGGCCTAGACTCTTTATACCAATCCTGAGCAATAAAGATGTCAAGGAGGAGAGGAGAGGATCAGGCACTGGAGGAGAACGAAGGGATACAACACCTCCGCTCCTCAAAAGAAAAAAATGCTCAGGTTACGCGATCAGCTGCAGCAAAATTAGAACGGTATACCCGTACACCGGGTCAGTCTCCAATAAAGGGAGAGCAAACGGAACAACAAGCCCAGCCTACTCAAGTAAAAACACAACAGGGGGGATCAGTGGATAGAAAAAGCCAAGGTCCTTCAGGCTCAAAAATTGTAGCAGTACCCAGCTCAAAGAATGTAAGCAAACATCAAGGGACAACCCAAAATGAGACCGAAGTGGGTACTAAAGGTAATCCCCCTACTGTAGAGGAACCAACATTAAGAGAGGTCCTTCAAGCTGTTAATGCATGTAAAAACTCGCTGGGAGATCTATGTGGCCAATTTAAAAGTATGAAGGAGGAGTTACTATTGATTAGACAGGACATACATAACGCAGCGGAAAGAACGGCAGCATTAGAAATAAGGATAAGTCAAATGGAAGATGTTTTACACCCACTACATCAAGAGGTTAACAGTCTGAGAAAACAACTAACCAGCCAAACCGCCAGAATGGATGAAGTAGAAAATAGACTTCGAAGAGACAATATTAGGGTGCTGGGACTGCCTGAGAGATGCGAAGGCTCTGACCCTATAAAATTTTTAGAGACATGGTTCATAGAACTATTTGGCAGAGAAAAATTTTCACCTTTTTTCTCAATAGAAAGGGCCCATCGGGTTCCTTTTAAAGCCCCGCCTCCTGGGGGTCGTCCTAGACCAATGATTTTGAAATTTTTTAATTATAATGATAAAGTGACGTTGATGCGTAAGGCTAGGGATATGGGGAGTGTTATGTATGATGGTGTAAGGATTTCTTTTTATTCAGATTATTCACCAGAACTGCAGAGGCGTAGGGCCGATTTCTTAGAAGTTAAACGTACCTTAAGAACCCATAAGATTACATATGCCCTTTTATACCCAGCACGCTTGCAAATAGTGACACTGGGGGGAATACGGGTGTTCGACACCCCGGGAGATGTAACCTTATGGCTGGAGGCTAACAAGGAGTCATTACAGATGCATTAAGGGGGTGGGGGAGGGGAATTAGGGTCTTTTTTTGAATATTTTTTTTTTTTTTTCTGGAGTACAGGGAGAGAGTTGAGGGAGATTTAAATGAGGTATGAAACAATGATAGTAGGGGAGATAGGGACTAAGGTTTCACTTTTTCTTCTTTATGCCTGTTTTATTTTACTTGCAGTGTTTGTCTCCCCTAGGGTGGAAGTAGAGTGTAATAAGAGTGGGGAAGTGAAGGGAGGGAGGGATGGAAGGGAGGAGTGTGAATGGGCCATGTATACCCCCTTAAGGGAGTACCTAGATAGGTGGTGGTGGGTTGGGGGGATAGGGAGGGAGGGGGTGGGTTGGGGGGATAGGGAGGGAGGGGGGGGGGGTTGGGAGGGGTTGGAAAAGGAGAGAGGGTAGAAGGGGTCAAAAAATTTTGAATACAGAGGATCACAGAAGGTTGAAAGCTGCATATTGTATATTCTGCACACAAACAGTAGCTCAATTGGAAGCTACTATTATAAAGATGACACACCTGCAGGGATTTTGTAAACTAGGTGGATATGGGGGGAGCACGGGTAGAATGAGATATTATAGGATATTTTTCACAAAATTTGAAGTTCCACCCCCTTTTTGTTTATTTATTTTAATTTTTTTTCCGTTATATGCTGAATAATGCTGGATAAGGTACTTAATGTTGCCTCTTGGAATATAAGAGGCTTGGGGAGTCCGACTAAACGAGCAGCAGTTTTTTCGATGCTGGATAGACATGCGATCGGTCTGGCCTGTCTGCAGGAGACACATTTAACAAAATCAACTATCCCCCAATTTAAAAATAGGAGGTATCAAAATCAATACCACTCCACCCACACATCCTACTCGAGGGGAGTGTGTGTGATGATAGGAACAGGGGTGAGATTCGTCTGCAGACAGGCCAGTTTAGACGAACTGGGCCGTTATATTTTTTTATATTGTGTTTTGGAGGATAGGCCATGTGTTCTGGCGTGTGTCTATGTGCCACCCCCGTTTAAGATGGAGGTGGTGTATAGACTAATGGATTTCCTGGCAGACAAGGAGGAGGTACCAGTAATAATTTTGGGGGATTTTAATGAAGTGCTTGATAGAGGGGCTGATAGGTTCCCCAGTAAACTTCAACTAGGAGAAACGGGGTTAACAAGATTAAGTTATTTCCTGAAGGAAGTAGGACTGTTGGATATGTGGAGGGTGAGGAATATGAATGTAAGGCAATATTCTTGTTTTTCAAGTTCTCACTCAACACTATCCAGAATAGATCTAGCCCTGGGAAACGAGGAAGCGCTGCAAGATGTAAGAAATATAGAGTACCTACCTAGGGGAATATCTGACCACTCACTTTTGAAAATAGTACTGAGAACAGGGGAAAAAAGAAAAATACCGGGGGGTTGGAGAATAAGTCCATTCTGGCTTGAACTAATGAAGGATGTAGAAGAAATTCCAAAAAGATTAAAAGAGTTTTTAGTATTCAATATAGACACTGCCCCAACTAATACAACATGGGATACATTAAAAGCATATACTAGAGGTATTCTGATCCACCAGGTGACTAAAATCAAACAGAAATCTAAGAGCTGGGAGGGGAAAATTAGGAAGGAAGTAATAGAGGCAGAGGAGAACTATGTTCAGGATCCCACCTATGAAAAACAAAGAATATGGTTAAACAAACAGCATGGGTATAGGTCGGCAATTATTAAAAGGGAAGAAAATAAGCGATTATTTCAGAAGCAACGCTATTTTGGGGAGGGAGAGAGTGCTGGGAGAACATTAGCCCAGCTAGTAAAAACTAACTCCCCCTCAGCTATAATCCCAGCGATTAAGTCCATGAATGGGACAGTTCTTACAAGCGAAAAGGAGATTGTAGAAGCCTTCAGGGTTTTCTATGAGGAACTATACAGAACTCGAGGCCAGAGGAACGAAGAAGGTATGGGCGCATTTTTGGAAAAAGTGAAAATTCCAACCCTCACTCAAGAGGAGAGGGATGATCTGGAAGCCCCTATAACCCTTAGCGAGATACAGCAGGCAGTGACTGGTATGGCTAACCAAAAGTCCCCTGGGCCAGACGGCCTACCGGTGGAACTATACAAGAAATATAGTGAAATTTTACTCCCAGAACTACTTAGGACTTTGAAAGGGGCAAAGGTAGAGGGGAAACTGCCCGCATCTATGATGGAGGCGACCATTATTGTAATACCTAAAGAAGGAAAAGATCCTCAAGAGGTAGCTTCGTACAGGCCGATATCACTTTTATGTTCTGATGCAAAAATTTTAGCGAAGGTATTGTCGAATAGGCTAAATAAAGTTATTAATAGGCTGATACACATAGATCAGACAGGTTTTATTGCCGGACGATCAACCAGTATGAATATAAGAAGGGCATTTTTAAACATTCAGACCCCTCCGATGAACGCGGGCTCGAGGGCCATCCTATCTTTGGACATGACAAAGGCTTTTGATAGTCTAGAATGGGGATATTTATGGCGTGTCCTGGAGGGGTGCGGGGTCGGCCCTGCGTTCATCGGATGGATTAAAATGATGTACAGTGACCCCCTTGCAAAAGTAAGAATAAATAAATAACAATCTGAAAGAATAGAGATGAGCAGAGGGACAAGGCAGGGGTGCCCTCTTTCCCCTCTGCTCTTCGCTATTGCAATGGAGCCATTGGCGATCGCTATTAGGTCAGACCCTGAGATATCTGGTTTTCAAAGGGAAGAGGACAGAGAGGAGAGAATCACACTTTATGCAGATGATGTTCTTCTCTTTTTAGGGGACACTGGTCAATCTCTGGCAAAGGCAATTAAACTTGTAGAGGACTTTGGAGGTTTTACAGGTTTGACAATAAACTGGGGGAAGTCAGAGCTGCTCCAAGTAGATACCCCAGCCGCAGTGACTGCGACTGGGATACCGCAACTAGAAATGGTAGACTCAATGAAATACCTAGGTATATACTTAACAGTAAATTTAGAGCAATATGTTGATAAAAATATGCTTCCGTTATTGGGTAAATTCAAGCAAAGCTGTGACGCCTGGAGTCGACTTCCCTTGTCGGTAGCGGGTCGTTGTAGCCTGATAAAAATGATATGGTTGCCACAATTGTTGTATGTTCTGCACAATGCCCCGGTGTGGATAGGGAAAAAATGGTTTAAAAAGTTTGAAACTCTCTTTCGGGAGTTAATTTGGAAAAAGGGACAAGCGAGAATTCGACTCCAGGCGTTACAGCAGCCAATGGATAGGGGGGGATTAGCCGTGCCCAACCCTAGGAATTATTATTTAGCAGCGCAACTGCAACATCTGGTGGGATGTAATCAGGAGGGGGAGGGTAACCCAAATGGCAGAGCAATGCTGATTGGAGCCCCACATAAAAAACTGGTAGATGCACTGGAAGCAAGTTCTTTTCAGCGCAAGGGCCCTATAATAAATATGCTGAGTAAAGTATGGAGTACGGTAAAAAAGATGTTGGGATGTACAGGTTGGTCAGAATATACACCCTTGTGGGATAATAAGAACTTGCAGGAAATATTGTCAATTGGGAGAATTAATACATGGGAGAAGAAAGGAATAGTCAGGTTGGGTCAAATCTACGATGGTAGAATTTTGAAAACATTTACGGATCTAAAAAAGGAATATGACCTACCGCAACAGACATTCTTTCAATACCTTCAGCTCCGGCATGCTCTGAAAGCGCAGTTTGGTCCACAGATCCCTGAGTGGGATAAGATATCCTTACCCCAGGAGATAATTAAAGTAGATACATCTAGGGGAGTTATATCTATTAGGTAGGGGTCTCAAAATAGAACCTGGCTTAGCCAAGCAAAAGAAGAAGTGGGAAGAGGACATAGGAGAGATCACGGAGGAACAGTGGAAGAGAATACTGGAACTGGGGCCTCTATTATCGGTTTCTCCATCACAGAAAGTGTCACATCTGATGCTGATATACAGGGCCTACTATACTCCCAAGAGACTGTTCTTGTTTGGAAGGAGGACGGACGCCAACTGTCCTAGATGCCGAGGCTATGGGGACCTGCTACATATGATGTGGAGGTGCCCAAAGCTGTTTCGATACTGGGAAGGAATAGCAGAAATTATAAATAAAATATTTGGGATTAACTTGGACCTAGATCCTAAAACCTGTATACTAGGATACAGGAAAATGCCGGGCGAACAGAAAAGTACTACGCTTGCAGTTATACGCTGCTTATTTCAAGCGCGGAAACTGATAGCACAGAAATGGCAGTCCGAGAGTGCACCTCTTGTGAGTGAGTGGACCCAGGTTATCAACAATTTAATATGGAAGGAGAAAACTGTATATATACGTAGAGGAAACCTTATAGGGTTTGAGAAAATCTGGAGGCCGTGGCTGAATGAAATAGGGTATCCATCTGATCAACAATAGTAGTAGAAAGAAAAGAAGGGAGGAAGAAGAGGAAAGAAGGAAAAGAAGAAGAAAAAGGGTAAATGAAGTACAAAGCAGCTTGAAAACCATGAAATACAGGTTTAAAAACTAGCCTAGAGATAACAAAGATAAATCTAGAGAAGAGGGACACTAGGAGAGGGAGGGAGAGGGGGAGGATGGGGTAAGGGAGGAGGGATGGGTTGGGAGAAGAGGGGGGGGGGGGTAATGGAATGTGGGATAAATTGATACTATAGGAAGTGTGAATATGTATAGTGGACAAGTTTAATTGTTGTGTATATAAGCTGTTTGTTATGATATTTTGTACAATGGGAAAAAAAATAAATAAAGAGAAATTAAAGTTAAAAAAAGTATAGTTTTCCCTGGGCCTCCCTCTGATTTTTCTGCAGCAAGACTTGGGGATTTTCACATTACACGTGCACACTCTTCTGTTTGTTATCCAATAATCAGTCTAGGGTAGTTGTTTTTTTTTTTATTTATTGGTAGAACTTGGATAAGTGAAGGGATTTGTGAGATACTCCAACTTGAATTATACACAGATGAGGACAATTCTCACTTGACCCCAATAAATTGATTCGGATAGCAGATTCACTGCTAGACCACACTATGGCTATGTGGAAAGATAAGTCCTTTGCTTGCTCTGGCAGCAGACTCAATGCACCACTCTTCTTCAGGACAATCACTAGTATGCCCTTTAGCTGACAACCATCCAATGACTCATCTAGCCTGAAGGGATGGCCCTCATGGAATAGGCCCCTTAGACACAGATCTGTACTCACAGTAACCAGGAACAGATTTCCTTTCCAGGATCCAGAATCAATAGTAAGATTTTTTGTGTCAGAAAATTCCACCCCACATATACGATGTTCTGTTCCACATGTAAGGTAAATAAGCCTCCAATAGTGTATTACCATAAAAAAAGAAGTTTATTAAGATTAAAAATACCTGCTTATATGAAAGCAGCAGCAAATGTGCCAAAGAAAGACAAACATTCGGCGTTCACGACACCTTGCACATCACTTCCGGTCCATGGTATACTCCAGCTACGGCCTACACGTTTTGTGATGTCACGTGACTTCCTCAGGGAGACACAAAATAATTGTGCGTCAGACAAAAGTCTAATGCCCCATACACGCGGTCGGATTTTCCAACGGAAAATGTTCGATGGGAGATTTTTGTCGGAAATTCCACTGTGTGTAGGCTCAATCGGACATTTTCCATCGGAATTTCCATCACACAAAATTTGAGATCTGGATCTCAAATTTTCCGACAACAAAAGCCGTTTTTGGCATGCTCGGAATCAAGCAGAAGAGCCGCACTGGCTATTGAACTTCATTTTTCTCGACTCGTCGTACGTGTTGTACGTCACCGCGTTCTTGACGTTTGCAATTTCCGACCAACTTTGTGTGACCGTGTGTATGTAAGACAAGTTTGAGCCAACATCTGTCAGAAAAAATCCATGGATTTTGTTGTCGGAATGTCCGATCAATGTCCAATCTTGTGTACGTGGCATAACACCATCCTAAGGAACTTTTTTGGATAAACGGCCCTTTACAGAAGGCCCAATTAAGGGCTAATAGTGCGATATCATGTTGAATGATAGTGTACAGCGATGAAACATCAGCCCTTACCAAAAATACCTCAGTGTTAGAAGGCATTATCACCTCTCTTAACAACTGTAAACAGCTGGTGGTGTCTTTAAGGTAGGCCTTTGGGTTTACTACACTCATCTGTAACAAATGATCAAGGTAATCACCAATTCTAGCTGTAACAGAATCAATCCCATTTCCTATGGGTCTCACTGGTGGGTTCACTGGATCCTTGTGGATTTTTGGCAAATTGTATATCGTAGGGATCCGACTGACTAATTGGGAATGATAAAACTCTTTATCTAATATTACCACCCCCCTCCTTTATCAGCAGGATGGATGATAATACTCTTTTTATTTTCCAATGCTTTAATACCCTCATGGATATGCTTAGGATCCAAACCTTTTTTCAGGACCAATCCATCAAGGTCTTTCAGCATCAATTGTTTGAAGACCTCGACTTGATGATTGGAGGGTTGGGGTGGATTGAATAGAGATCTATTCCTATCAACACGCACTGTATCTACTCTTTTCTTAATTGACAAAAAATATTTCTTTATGTTGAGCTTCCTAACATATTTGTGTTTGTCAAGTTAGACATTAAACTTGTTAATCATTTTTTTTGGATGTTCATTTCAATCCCGCATTTAAAATATTAGTCTTTATCTGGGTTATTTTGACTTGGGTCAAATTAGAAATGTCCTGCATCTTATTTTGCTGGACCCTGCACCCTGCTTTTCACCCTCTTCGTGCATTATTCTGGGGAAGCGAGTTGGGCTGAATGGTTTATCTCACATTTTTATTTAGCTCACTTGATGTTTTGCCAATGTTTATAATCCACTGCAAATTATATAACTGCACATATTCTCCCTGGTACGCAGAGAAACCCAAAACTATTCTCTCTCCTTGGCACCTACCTAAAGGGGGTGCTACTGAAGTATATGGCTATTAAGTCTTGTGTTTTCTGGCTTTTTTCATGGCAAATTAGCAAGTTTTTGTTAAAAAAAAAAAATTAGCATGGGTAATTGGCACTGCCATGCAGGACATGTACCAATCCAAAAATGTTTTTTTGAAAGTGCTGTTCAGTTGAAAGAAGACATTTTACCCCAGCTTAGAGAACATCATTAAAAATACACTAAGCATTTAAACAACATGCTTTGGGAAAGCTTTAAAGCTGTTCAGGAAGTGCACCACTAGGATGTATTCCTTTAAAAGAAAAATGTAAAGAAAACAATACCTTTGCCAAATGACAGTTCCCCACCAGTTTGTTGGTAAACAAACAGGCCAGGAATCCTGAGTGCAGTCATCAAAGTGATTATAAATGCAGAACGTCATTCCTTGCATTGAGATAAAAATGTCCCATTACTTTTTCTGTCCTCCAGCTCCCTAAACACTCACCTGTCTCCACTCATGCTCCAGCGCTGTCCCGGGGTACAGCAGTGCTGCTCTCTCTTCCAGAATTCATAGGATACACTGAGTGCAGCGGGAGCCAAAGGCTTCTGCTACTGTCAATCAAATCCTGTATGGAGGGAGTGGGGGCATGGCAGAGCCGCATTGTGTGTCTATAGATGCATGCACCCGAGAGTGTGCCCATGTGAGTGTCCAAATAGAACACAATGGGGGCATTCAGAAGAAGAAGCCATCACAAAATAGGCAAGTGAACGTTCTGTGCAATGGTAGGTAGTATAACCTACCATAGGTAGAGTAGGTAAGTATAACATCTTTTTTATTTTAATAAAAACAGATTGAGCAGTATCCTCTGATTCCTGTTGGCACTAAAAATATAAAATAGAAATCTTGTATAATAATATGTATAATAATAATATTAGTGGCTCTAATATCCCTTTAATCAAATGTGGTCATGGCCATATTTGGTCAATGATGTCACTCAGGTTCTGTGCCACTGTGTTTACATTTCATCAGAGCTAGGGAGCTGTCATTTGTGATGGGAGTAGTGGCGGGACAGCATAGTTGTGATGGTGGGTCCTTGGAGTTGGCCTGTTCACATTGTTGTGTGCTGCTCTTTGAGATTGACTTGGATGATGTTCACTGCTACTTACATCGCAAATAACAGATCTTTGGCACGGCTGGAATGGAAACAACATGGAGAACCTGGTTGAGGTTATTGGTCAAATATGGTCATGCCCATATTTGGTCAATCACCCATGATCTCCTATGGCTTATTTACAATTTTAAACAAAAGCTGTCAGGGATCTGTTATTTAGAAACAGTTCTGACACTACCAGTAAATAACAGACTTCAAGTTGCATCAGCCAGTGGTCCTAGTGGGCAGCTGAAAGCTGACCAGTTTGCTAATCTGCAAATAGGCTGGGTTTGGGTGGAACTCAGGTTCGACCTGAACCTGAAGCTCTTCTCTGATAATTGCATTCATTATTGTGTTTTTGCCTAGAGTTCAGCCTTATACCACATAGAAATATGCTGATGCTTGGGAATGCCTTACACTGCTGCTAAAATAATCCTCTTAGGATCCTATGTGAGTCTAAAACTAATATATATTTTTTTTCTGATAAAATGAATTGGCCTTAAAAGTCAAAACTGCAATTTCATAAATATGATGACATGACTAAAATTAGAATTCAAATGTATCATCACTGCATAAAAAAGAAATAGGAATAAATGCAAAATTAATCCAAATGTAGATAAACTACATAATGTTCCAAGAGTATTTTGTGCATATAATGTATAATTTCTTTTCTCATCAATGGCCAGTAATCTATGAAATGAAAAAAAAAATCTATGCCCATGTCTCCCGCCTCCTGTCTCCACAGATATAAATGTGTGCACTTGGCTTTTTATTCTTCACTGCTCTCTCCAAAATAAAACAAAAATTTGTGTTGTGCTTTAAAGTAATTCCGTCGCTAGAACGAAACCTTGAACATTAAGTGCTGCCTCTAAAGAAAATGCTTAAAATCCAACTCAACTTTTATACAACCTGAAAGCCTGCCTTCTATCCTTCAATGCTGAGAAGGTGTTTGATAGGGTCAACTTAAGATTCCTTCAACTCTCACTTGAACAACTAGGCTTAGGAATGACCTTTATCACTAAAGTAATGTCTTTGTACTCCCAACCCTCCGCCACTGTACTACATCAGAACCATTTGACATCTCGAATGGTACACGGCAAGGCTGCCCCCTCTCCCCCCCTTTTGTTTGTTATCATTATCGAACACCTAGCATGTGCCATTCGCCAGAACACCTCCATCCATGGCATTCAAACGCCTTCCTCCCACCACAAGCTATCCCTATATGCTGATGACCTTTTAGTTTATATTCAAAATCCACATATCTCACTACCATATCTCTTTCTGGAATTCCACTGGTTCAGCACCTTTAGCAACTTAATATAGCCAAAACAGAAGCTCTCAACATATCCCTCCCTGCCTCCACATTATCCCTACTGAAATCTAACTTCTCCTTTCAATGGAAAACAAAAAGAATATCATACCTAGGGGTTATTATTCCCTCTAATCTAACCAACCTATTTCCACTGAATTAATGGGCTAGATCCTCCCTGCCGTGGTTTGGGAGGATCAAAACTCTTAAAATGGAAACCTTCCCAAAACTCTTATACCTCTTTCAAATGATCCCAGTCATAGTTCCCAAATCTTTTTTCACCTCCTTAAGATACCTGGCCATCAGATATATGTGAAACCGTGTGCTATCCAAAGTTCAAGTACAACCTACTTACTCTCCTGAAGTTACAGGGTGGGGCTGGTCTCCCTGACTTTGAGCTCTATTACAAAGCCACCCATATGGCACGCATTCTGGAATGGTTCCTTCGTCCCTTCCCAAAGGCGTCGGTCTCAATAGAGCAAGACCTGGCCCCCGTGGACCTTCGGGCCCCCCCTATGGGGATACAGACATGACTATGTCTGCTTACCCTCTCTACCACCTCTAATGCTAGCCTCTCTTAAACTTTGGTACGGCAGAGGCCTCATCGCCATTTTATCATCTGACCCATCCTCGTTGACACCTCTATTTGATAACTCTATGCTCCCACAGGGTGTAGGAGGGGTCCTTCAAATGCAATGACTGGCCTCAAGCGCATTCTTTTGTGCACCAGTCACGGGGGACAACGGTCATGCCGGCAGGATCCTGTGACTCGCTTACCTCCCTGCACATGTCCATGTTCACTAAACATCTACACGCTTCCTCCCAAATACACTGCCCCAAAACTGGTTTTGAGGACTTATGTTTCCTCCCGGGAAACACCTAGGCACCTCCTCTCATCCCTATAACAATGCCTATTACAAGCCCTAACACAAGACCAACTACCACATTACACCAGGATGTGGTCTGCGGACTTGGGTGAGGACATCTCCAGACTGGAATGGCAGACATCTTTCCACTTTACGTATAAATCTACGATATCTTGCTACTCTCAAGAAAAGAATTACAAGATCCTATCCGGGTGGTACAGGGACCCCACCACTTTACATAAAATTTTCCCATCTTCTTCAGCCTCCTGCTGGCATTGTAACGCCTCTATTGGGTCTTATCTATATGTCTGGCGGGACTGTGAGAGGATCCGCCCCTTCTAGACTCAGGTATTTGAATGCTAAAATAACATCTATGATCAGACACTACCGATCTCCCCAAAGATTGCTCTCCTCTCTATATTACCCGGGTCTATAAAATCACAAAAACAAAACCTACTCTGTTTTTCCATGTCCTCAGCGAGACAGCTCATTCCATCATATTGGAAAACAGCTACTACTCCTCCTTTGTCACGGTGGGTCTCGACCATGAATGATACCATTCATGATCCACCTCAGACACCCTAATGAACATGTTATCGAGCCCCGTAGAACATCTTAATGAGAATCTTACCCCTGAGGCTCACTAGCCCATGAAGTCATTGATTCGCCACCTTGTAATCTAATGCCTTGTACACATGGTCAGACATTCCGACCACAAAATCCATCAGATTTTTTCAGACAGATTTTGTCATAAACTGGTGTTGCATACACACAGTCGGACACAGTTGTCGGAATTTCCGATCGTCGAGAACGTGGTGACGTAAACTGCGTATGATGGGACTATAAAAGGGAAGTTCAGCACCGCGTGCGGCACCCTTTGGGCTCCTTCTGCTGATCTCGTGTTTATCGTGTGTTAGTAGAAGTTTGGTTAGAGATGATTTGCGCTTTTCAGACTTGTGCTTCAGATCGTTACCGCACTACAGTTTGTGCTTGTCGGTGCATATCTGCTTAGTGCATGTAGGCAGTTCGCATTTGTTTGTCATTGCGGCCTATATTTTATATAGTACGCTTTGATTTTCAGTGCTTATTGTCTGCTCGTTTCTGGTTTTCAGTTCGTTCTTTCAGGCCTTGCTGTTTATCGGTGCTTTCTGTTCTGACCAGTTGACCGTTTTAAAGCCATATTGCGTGTACATACTCGTCGTTCATGCTGTGCAGGGGCTTGACCCAAGCCCAGTCCATGAACAGGGTAAGGAGGAGTTCATGGAGCATGAATTGGTTGCTCCAGCGTGACCAATTCTCGCACATGCCTTTGCTTTGTGAGATCCGGTAGAATAATCCTGATGACTTCAGGAATTATCTCAGGATGACAGACCCCGTTTTTCACCATCTGTTGGCTTTGCTGACCCCTTATATCAGCAGGCAGGATACCTAGCAGAGGCTAGTTGCCACGTTGCGGTACCTGGCGACAGGGAGAAGTCTTCAGGACCTCAAGTTCTCGACAGGCATCTCCCCCCAGGTCCTGCAGAAGGACTATATTAAGATAAGATTTCTCCTTTAACATCACATTCTATGTATTTAATGTTTGCTAATGTATTGTATTTCTTTCATTGTTCCATAATTACCATGATTGAAATATGCTGTAATATGCTGTGCCCCTTTGTCCTCATGCATGCTGGAAGCTTTTAAACTTCCTTTTTTGTCCTTCATGCATATTTGCCTTCACTAACCTCCCCAACATGCTCTTCCGAGCCCATGAACACCTCTAGCCTAGTCACTAAGCAATGTATTTTGTCAGCTCCATAGTAGTGCTTTCCCTAAACACCCCCTAAAATCTGTACAAATGTTATGTGTGTTCTTAAATTCATGCAGAGTGCCAGAGGCTTTTTTTGGTGGGCAAAACACATTAGGAACCCCCTCCCCCAACTGCTAAGTCAGCTGATACCAATCGTCTATCTGCTGACTTTTTCCAAACCCATACACACTATACCTACCTCTTTTGTGGTCAGCTTTATGGATGAATTCACCAAAGTATCTACTGCAAGGGCCTGCCTCAATACTTTCAAATGCTACTGTTTAAAGTTTTTTTTTTCTCCTATTATTATCTCGATAGTTAATAGCAGAATGTAAAAATGTGCTGCCATTTGTTCATTGTTTTTTTTTGGAGTTATGACACTTCTTACCTGTCCAGTGGGCTGCTAATAGTGTAAGTAAGGAGGGGCTGGCCAAAGTATCACACATTATTTATGCATTCATCTCTCAATGAAGTAGAGAGGGTTACCTGTCCAAAACATCTCCCCCCCTAATTTTTTGAAATGGAACATCAGATAAGGTGAGGAATCTGATAAGGGGACCTTATACTTTTGGCTTTAAATACTCATTTCCAAAAATGTTATACTGATCTTGGCCAAAAATGTTTGAGTCTAATCTGCTTGCAATGTTGATGTGCAAAATTACAATTTTTTTTCTTGTTTGACTCCACAGTTTCCTTCAACGCCACAGGAATGGCAGACAGTGGCCTATACACTTTGCCACCCGTTGGGACTTTCCCAATTGGGGAGGTGCAATTTATGGGAAACACGTCCGCCTCGTCCCACCCCCCAACTCGGGGTCCTACTATTATAATTACAAGGGGTATAATAGTATCACGATGTTGGCAGTGGTGTCAGAAACATACGACTTCATGTTGGTGGACATGGGGAAAAATGGACGGATGTCAGATGGTGGAGTGATTGCGCAGACGGAGTTCTACTGGCATCTCCAGAGTGGCAGTCTGGGATTGCCACCTCCAGAGGAGAATGTGGAAGGACTCCCCTTCGTCTTCGTCGCGGATGAAGCATTTGCGCTGGGAAACCATCTTATGCGCCCATTCCCGACGAGAACCCTCACCCCGGACCAGAGGGTTTTTAATTTCTAGCTGGCCAGAGCCAGAAGAGTAGTGGAGAACACTTTCTGGATAATGGCCAGCCGGTTGCACCTATTTTTGACACCCATCCACATGGCGGAATATAAACTGAATCATATTGTGCTTTCCAGCTGCATTCCACACAATTTTTAGAAAAAGTACTCTCCAAGCTATGTGGCCTTAGTTGGGCCTGATGCAGACTTATTACCAGAACATGCCAACCTGACGGCCTTTGAAGCTGGCCATCCTGGCTTTCCCCCCCTAAAGCGCCTGCGAGGCCAGAAACCGATACATGGATTACTTTGTGAGTAGGGGGGCCATTAATATGCCAGACAATGTCTGAGAGGCATTTTTTTAAATAAATTTCACTTTCAAACTGCAATAATATTTGCTTTCATTTACTGCTTGGATTTGTTTTAGGTGTCTCCTAGCTTTCTTTTTTTTGGGGGGGGCCTTTTTCTTCAACAGTGCAAAACTAATTTCTGGGAGAGATAAGGTGACAGTCTCTTCTTCAGATAATGTTATTATTATGTTGTGGGTCTGCTACACACACACCTTTTTTTGTTGCTAATGTATGTAGTGCATTACTGACAAAAATATTGCTAATTTTCAGTACCATGGCAGAAATGTGTGGAGTCATGAAAATGGAGTGATTGGGGCAAATTAAAAAGCACTGTGGGTGTTATTTACTAAAGGCAAATCCACTATGCACTACAAGTGCACTGCAAAAGTGCACCTGAAACTGCACTTGGAGTGCAAACTGGATTTGCCTTTAGTAAATAACACCCATTGTCACAGAAAAAAACAACTTTAATACAAATGCTGCTTTTGCGCATTGAAAAAGGAAGCCACACATTGTTGATAATTAAACTTTTTACTCAAAGCACATTCACATGTGCATTTATAAAAGGGTTTTACAACAAACCAACATTTTTGGTGTGTGTATAACATTATTTTTGGTAACATTAATATAACTTGCCATTTTTGTGGAAACAGGCATGTATCAAAGCATAACATACAGAACTCAGAAACTTACAAAGTTCAACTTTGAAAAGTGAAAACAATATCAGACATGAGTATGTCCAAACTGTGTTGATATTTCCTTCATCACTTGCGGTGTCACCCCTGTAAAAGCCAAATTTGGAAGATGCACACAAATTGTGAATCAAACTGGGCATTTTCCTTCTGATCCCATGCCTAATGTCAACATGTGCTATCATGGGGGATCAATGTATGTGTTTTGGGGGTGCAACCCCTTCATCTCAGCCACTCTAGTAGCAAGGAAGGGGTTGCACCCAAAAAACGCGTACATTGATCCCCCATGATGGGAGATAGCACATGTTGACACACTGTGTGCATCTTCCGATCTTCCGAATTTGGCTTTTCAAAAAATATAAAACTGTTTTTAAAAAAAGAAAATGGATGCTAGCTAGTTTTGGGTGTTTCAGATTCTCCCTAAAACATCAATGATGTTCTTCATTTTTTGTTGAACATCATTGATGTTTTTCTTGAAATGATCTAAATCGCAATCCCATTATCTCCCTGATGATGATCTGAGCACTTTCACTGGTAAAATGCGATTCTTCTTTCACAACATCCACATAAAAATAAACCATAAAACACACCATGTATTATAAATATGCAGGCATACATCGATTACCTTACCTGAAGCTATGATCTCAGACACTCACCTATTGTGGTGCCAATTTCGCCAATTTCAACAACCTCTCCTTCCTCCTCCTCCTCTGCTTTTGGCATTTACCCTTCTTTGGAAGGTGTGGGGTCCCTGGTGTCCTCAGATGTCCTGAGTCTTCTCTCCCCTATGAGAATGTCAAAAATAAATACTTAGCACACTGATATTTGAGGGCAGAAATAGGAATATGAAACAGTGTTTGGAAGTGTCATACAATTGTCTTTTTTGGCAGAGTTCAAAGCTGAAAACTATTTTTGAAACTTTCTAAAGCTGAAATACTTACCTGTTTTCTGCAAGTTGGACAGATGGAGAAACCCCTATAGTATCCACTGGAGTACGTGTGTGGGACACACAAATAAAAAGGGTGTTTTGGTGTCCCACGCTAGTGCTCCTCAGTCCAGATGTGTAAACAGCCACTCAGTGTCCTTTCCTTTATACTGAATCAAGTTTGCATTTCATTCTGTTACAAAGCCCTCTAGAAAACAAACTTCCTTTGACTAGAAATAGGCCTGAACAAATGTAGTTAACTGCAACTTGCCAAAACATTGTATTTGAAGTGGGCGAATGAACGATGTTTACTACAAACGATTGTTGAACCCATGAACACAAAAGTGGCCATTTTAAACTGTACAACATTAAATAAAAGCACATGGAGCAGTATGCAAGCAATAATAATAATATGAACACACGACAACTACTTACTTTTTTGAAGAACCCGCTTGATATTTCTGTACTGATCGTGCTCCCTCGGTTTCAGGTCTGACCAGGGTTTTCTTAGTTGTTCCTTGGATCGTTGTACCCCAAAATTCTTCTGAAGACTCTTCACAACTTTAGTCATGATCTTTGCCTTTCTGATATTTGGGTCTGGGTAAGGTCCATACTTCCCATCATAGTCGTTACTATTCAATATGTCCACCATCTCCAACATCTCTACAAAAGACATATTTGAGGCCTTAAATCTTCTCCTCTGGGATCGGGACGTTTCTGTCTCCAGGCTTTCATCATCCTCCTCCTCCTCATTAGTAGAATAATTAGTGCGCACCTGCTGTGTCTCCGCCATGTGCTCTCCCCACTGTGCCGAAAGAGAAGGGGCGGGGAATAGACTACAATGAATGTCAGGGGCGGGCGGCGAGGGAGAAACTGCTGAAGTTGGTGAAGCCAGTGGTCCCCAGGGCAGACATTAACTATTTAAAAGCGAAAATTGGTGGCCTGAGTAGTACATATCTGAGGGAGCGAAAGAAGGTCCAGGAGTCCATGAAATCTGGAGCTGCAGCAGATGACTTTATGTCCTCAGGCTGTGGTACTATGAGAGGCTGCATTTTCTGTCAGACCAGACTGAGGTCAGGGGATCACTCTCCACTCTTACTTCCACGCATCCTTCTACGCTTCGTTCCACCCCTACTGAGGCTTCCAACACCCAACCTGGGACTTCCAGACAGGAAGAAGTGGAGGAGCCCAGCTTAAGCCAGGTATAAAATGTTTTATTATTTTTCTATTTTAATCTTTTCTATTCTATTCTATTATTTTATTTTCTAAGCTATTCTATTTTTTTCTATTGGAATTCAAATAATTTTATTTGAAATTCTAATTTGAAGATGGTTATATATTTTTCTATTTTATTCTATTCTGTTCCACATTTAAATGGAAAAAATTGGAATTCAAATGTGTCTTCAAATTTGAATACCGATTCCAAATTTTTCTAATGTGGTTGAATTTTTCGAACTAAACTAAACACATTCCAAAAATGAACAAAACGAATGTAACCAATTTAACGAAAATAATCTATTTAAATAAGGTATCGAAACTAAACAAATATTTTAGTCCTGCACATGTCTAGCTGTCACCCATTACCCTGCACCTCTTTAGTACTCCACTGGGTGGAGGAGCTGGACCAGCACAGAGAGTATTCAGACATTTCTAGAAGTGGCGAGCGGAAGGCGGAACTATGTTTGTGCTAGGGAATCAACTTTTCCTGGAGTGGTCGACTTCCTTAGAAAGTTCAAAGTAAATAAAAAATTGTTTATGGAAAAAAAGCGTTTAGAACATTAGAATTTTCTCCTTCAACTAGCAATTTTTGTAGTTTGGTGAATATGAATCATGTAGTTTGGTAAATATTATGAATCATGTCGTGTACACACGACCAGACTTTCCGGTAGAAAAGGTTAGACAGAATCATTTCATCGGATATTACGATCGTGTGTGGTCTTCAGCTGACTTTTTTTCCCCAAAATTCTGACGGACCTAGAAATAGAATATGTTTTAAATCTTTCTGATGGAATCAATTCCTATCAGGAAAACCGTTCACCTGTATGCTAGTCCGATGGACCGAATAAAACGCAAAGGAAGCTATTGGCTACTAGTCTCATCGTACATCATCACGTTCAAAATTATATATTCTTTTTTTTTTAATTGTCTATTTTTTTTTGTTGTTGTTGTTAATAGTACAAATAATTAAAAAACGCAGAGGTGATCAAATACCACCAAAAGATAGCTTTATTTGTGGGGAAAAAAAGAACATAAATATTATTTGGGTACACCGTCCCACGACTGCGCAATTGTCAGTTAAAGTAAGACAGTGCTGTATCGCAAAAAAGGGGGGTAAATCTTCTGGAGGTTAAAGTGGTTGTAAACCTTTACATATTCAGTGAAGTGACAAGCCTTAGATGATACGTAGATGATACAAAGTGATTAAACAAATCTAACATCATACACTGTAGAGATAGAGCACAGAGCCGTGTAATCTGAGCATAATCTGAGAGTTGATTGGAGGAAAATGTCACACCTCCCTCTTCACAGGCTTAGAGAAACAGACTTATGCCGTGTACACACGGTCATATTTTTCAACGAGAAATGTTGCATGTGAGCTTGCTGTCGGAAAGTCCGATCATGTGTACACAAGTCCGTGGCACAAAAGTTCACGCATGCTCGGAATCAAGCAGAAGGAGCCGCATTCGCTATTGAACTTCCTTTTTCTCGGCTCATAGGACGTCTTGTGCGTCACCATGTTCCCATGTTTGGAATTGTTGGCCAACATTTGTGTGACCGTGTGTGTGCAAGACAAGTTTGTGGCAACAACCTTCAAACAAAAATCCACGGTTTTGTTGGCGGAAAGTCCGATCGTGTGTACGCGGCATTAATCAAAAAGATAAAAAAGCCACCAATGCATTACCTTGATTTGAGTAAATTAGTGGTAACCATACATATTGAAGGTACCCCGCAGCTGTGTGTCCCAACACACCAATCAAAGTGCTTGAGGTGTGGTCCTCAAAGACAGGGGCAGCATATAAAAAAGAAGATTACAGATCCACGAGAATATCTTAAGCAAGGACACTAGCGGTATAGTAGAAAAATGCACAGCTTTATCGAACGATAAGTCAAATACCACCACTACAATTGGATTAAAAACACGACAATGTTGTGTCATAACTAGCCTAGCAGCTGCTACTCACGCTTCCATTCGCACACTTGCACACATATACTGAAAGAATGAGAGGAACATAAAGCTGAGGGTCTAAGTCATGTGCTGTGTGCTGGACTTGGGGAAGCTGTCTCTAAGGAGGCTGAGCTGTCAGCTTAACCACTTGCCTACCCGGCACTTTTACCCCGTACCTGCCCAGTCTAATTTTCAGCTTTCAGTGCTGTCGAACTTTTTTATGCCAATTGTGCGGTAATGCAGCACTGTACCTATATGAAATTTGTATATTTTTTTCACACAAATAGAGATTTAATTTGGTAGTATTTATTCACCACTGGGTTTTTTACTTTTTTGTTAAACAAACGAAAAAAGGCAAAACATTTAGAAAATATATATATTTCTGTAACAGTTATAAAATGTTCCCCTTCACTAATGTGCGCTTATGAGGCTGCACTGATGGGCACTAATAGGCTGTACTGATGGGCACTGAGGAGGCAGCACCGATGGGCACTGATGGGGAGGCACTTATGAGGCTGCACTGATTTGCAGCACTGATGGGCACTGACAGGCAGCACTGATGGACACTGACCGGTGGCACTGATGGGCACTGATAGTAGGGTTGCCACATCATCCCTTTAATCCAGGATAAATATGAATTACACAGTTTCTGAGGCTAACTTAATGCAGATAAGGCACCAAGTGAGCTTAATTACCACCTTAATCAGCCACAGAACCTGTGTAATTAATGTGTGTCTTGGATTAAAGGCATGATGTGGCAACACTAACTGATTGACGGCACTGATGGGCATTGATAGATGGCACTGATGGGAAATGATTGGCGGGACTGATAGGCAGCACTGATAGGCACTGATTGGCAGCAGTGATGGGTACTGATTGACAACACTGTTGGTCACTCATTTGCAGCACTGATATGCACTGATTGGCACTGATAGGCACTGCGGGGGCTGCACTGATTATCAGGACAATGATGATCAGTGCCCTGATGATCAGTGTAGCTTTCCTCTTTGACATTTCCAGGTTACCCGCTCTCTCCTCATGCTATGACAGCGCGAGGAAAGGAATTCCAATAACCGGCAAGTGTGCTTACATCCTGATCAGCTGTGATTGGGCACAGCTAATCATGTGGTTTAGAGCCGCTGTAATTGGCTCTTTACCTCGATCTGTGATCAGCTGTGTCCAAAGCGGGCATGTGGGCGGTGTGATCATGGGAGGTCTTCATGTGATGCCCTCCAAGAACTGGCCGACCGCGATGTAGCGGTCATTTTGCTATAGCGCCGTCGGGAAGTGGTTAATCTATCAGGTGTCATGCAGATTGCAGAGAGAGGAGAGATCAGAGAGGAACTAGACTCAGTGCTTTGAATTTAGGCTAGTAAATACTAAAGTGGGTCTGTTTTTCATGTCTAGGTTTTACAACCTTAAGCTTTGCCCAGAGACGGGCCATAAAACCTAAAAAATGGAAACCAACCTTCTAAAAATGATTCATTCATTATTGCAACTTGTACTTTTCCTCTGTACATTCTGCCATCCATTAGCACTTCTTATTACTAGATGTAAGATGTTAAGAAAATTTCATTTTCTTTCTAGCGTAACTGCTTTATTATATTAATTTTGTTTACTGTAGATGTTCTATTCCTCACAACTCTTCAGCCAACAACTCACACAATTAAACAGAAAGAAAACTCGCTTTACTTTTCACGCCCTCTAAACACAAAGACATAAAAAGACTTCAAACGTGGCCATTAAATGATGCACGACATGTTTTGCCGACCCCAACTGTTGTTTTGCACAAGGCTGCTTCACCCACTGCTCCTAACTATCTTACAAAAAAATAGTTTGCAGAAAATTAAAATTCAACTATAAAGACTGCTTTGGCAGCAGTAGATTGACATCAGTTATAAATGGCTGCAGGTGCAAGGCTAAAAATTCCTTGTATTTTTTATTACTAGCCCAGTTCCCTTTAGAATGTCTTAAACTGCCAAAGGGCTATACAGTACCTAGTTTGACAAACGTAATGCTAATTTTTTTCTCTTTAACCTTGTACAGTAAGGAATGCATATCTAATTTTTAAAGAGCAAGGAAAACCGTTCTCTGACAATATTCTTTACAAACACAAGGGGCTGACTGCCCCCTTAGGCTGCAGCAGTAGTTAGACAAGGTTGGAAGAATGCTGCAGCAAAAATTATACCTCATGTTGAGTTTGTCAGACAGTACTGACGCCAAAAAATGACCCACTGTATGATCCCAGCCGCCTGTCAACCACCCTCTGAAAAGTGATCCATCATGATCGCTTTTCAGAGAGATGGAAAGGACTGCTGGAAGTATGAACGAGTCCAAAGACTGGACTTTAACGGTACCACATGACATTCAATCATATGGTTAGAATGTAATGTTTACTGATCACCACTATACCTTTAAAAAGAAACCTACTGTACAGAGTTAAGCCTGGTACACACTAGCAGTTTTTTATTTTCGTTCAAGCCAAAATGAAAAATAAAAACTGAAGAGCCCCAGAGGAGCTACTGCACTAACTATCTGATGTTCTGACAAAATAGCTCAGCCCCGCCAGAACACACCAGGCAGCATTCTCAGCAATTGGCTGAAAGCGCTGATCAGATGCCAGTCGGCAGACTTTTTTTGGTTATGCCCCTTCGACAGAGGTGGGCTTCTATTGGACTGGCTACTGTGCACATAGGTCGAATGTCAGTCAATTTCTATTGAACTGGCTGGAACCACTCATTATTTAGTCTGTGTGTACGAGGCCTTACCTGTAAAAAAGAATACAAACTACTTTGATACCCTTGGTTATCCAGCAATAATATAAAGACAAGTTTTTATCGAGTATGAAATTAGAGAATATAAAAACTGAAATGCTTCTGCGCTCAGGTAAAACAAAGTAACAAACAAGAGCAGCCTACACCAAAATCTGTGATACAAAATCTGTAAAAAAAATCAATAGTGTGGAGCTAAATCAATAAATAACAATACTAAATCCACAAATGTAATGTGTTTAAAAACTTAAATAAACAAATAAATAAAGTCACAATTCATAAAGTGCAAAAATAGTGTACAAAAGTTCATAATTCGTGTAAAATCTCCAACATGATGAGCAATATATAATCCCGTGTCGAAGTGCAGGTGTAAGCAATGGCCTCTTAACCTAGAGCAAGGACCATATGAAACTCAATAAATATAAATAATGTGCTCAGTCCATAAAAGTGCTTCTAGTGCTTGTCACCGCCATGATATCACATGCCAAATAATTAAATTAGCCTCTTACCAAACAATAAGGACCATTATGATAAAATGATCAAAAACACTTTTTACAATAAAGTATCCCCATGCTGCTTGTCTTCCCCTTGCTCCGAACTTAACCAGCACAAGCAACCTATATAGGGGGGACAGGGAACTCTTCACCCACGAGCCTGGTGTCTCCATATCACACACTGATCTCCTCACCAATCACATTTCTGCCTCCTCCTCTCCGGATAAATGATTGTGGTGATTATCAAACAGTAGATTAATCATAATATTGTATGTTGTGTGGTACCATTAGGGTTCATTCATACTAGTGGTTGGAGGGCAGTAAAAACCCTGTGGTTGAGATGCATTTTAGCTGCAGCGGCTGGGGGGAGTATACATGCTGTGGTTGCGATGCTTTGTGGCCGTTTCAGGAATTATATCTCCTGGAGCTTCCACCTGCACCCGGTCTTCCTTCTGCGTCGCAGGCTCTGGCTGTATGAATGGCCAGGGCCCCGATGATGTCACTCCTGCCCTGGCACGGAGCTCTGAAGGGACAGCACAGTATGCTGTTCCTTACAGAGCGCATCTGCCAGTGACATCATTGGCTTCATCTACTTTGTTTGTTTGTAAAGAATGGCATTTAAAGCATAAGTAAACCCATCCATAAAACAGTTTCATTTCCGGCATGTGCCGAAAACGTTATACTCCCATTGGTTGTGCTCTCAACCAAACTGTCAATCCATCCAATGCCTGGTGTCATAACTGATCACATGTGCAGCATCATGGCAGCTGTAGATTAAACAGAGGCAAAGAAGGCAGCTTCCTTGGCTGAGAAACGATAGGGGGGTTTACTTACACTTTAATATTGGGTGTGATACCAGGGTTAACCACTAATTTATTTTCATACAAACCTGATATGATGATAGTATAACTGAAAAGCTCTATTATGTTTTACCTAGCAATCTCCTGTTAAAGTGTTTGTAACCCTAAAAAAAAAATAAAAATCACTGCCAGCCCCTCTCTTTTATGCAACCATAACACACTGTGTAAATGTTTGTTGAAAATGAAGCCTCTAAATATCTTTTTTCAGATCTCTTCTAGCCTCTTCTTCACATGCCTCCCAGCCGCTCTCCAACTCCATCTATGGGCTACAGTGGGAGGGACCAAGTTCTCCCTCTGATGTCAGCCAGGGAGGTCACATAACCACTGTGCTGTCTGCTCAGCCCGTCCTGCTGTAGCCCTTAGATGGGGGAGGAGAGTGGCTGGGAGTCACGTGACCAGCCTGAAGAGATCTGAAAAAAAGGTATTTAGAGGCTTCATTTTTAACAAACATTTACACTGTTTGTTATGGCTGGATAAAAGAGAGGAGATGGCAGTGAATTTTTTTACAGTTTACTTTGCTACTAATAGTGGCAGGAGGGGGGGGGGGGGGGTGGAATGGAATCACACACACACAGGAGCTGACAGGCAGGGAGGGAGAGGAGATTGTCGGATGATGGAGGCACGTTAACTGACCATGGTAATCAGGACTCAGCAGCCCTGATTATCATGGTCAGCCCACCAAGCGGGACACAGGAACAGGCAGGGTCAACCATGTTTTTTTACAACTTAGAGAGGGACAGGTTAGACAGCACAAGCACTCTAGGAGGGTGTCACATCACTTTTATACCAATTACTAACCTAAAAAAGACACTGAAAGGACAGACATTTTTGACAGATTCAGAGGTCATAGCAGCAGCAGAGCAATTTTTCAAATAATTTTAAATGGAACGGTTAAAGAAATCGGACAGAAGATGTCCTAGATGTGTTGAACTTTGGGGACATTTTTTAGAATAGCAGGCAAGATTGGTTGCTCTAGCTCACAGGTGTCAAACTGGCGGCAGGTTCTAGCTCAAAAAAGAAAAAGTTCTAGTTAATTTCCCTCTTGAAAATATTTCAGTCTCAGCACCCCCTCATACAGTATATGTTCATTGGATAAAACCAGACTAAATATATCACAGCTCACAGCTATTATTGTATATCCTTCAACTCAGAAGACCTTACATTTGTTATGTTGCTAGTATATAGAATACATGCAAAGCATACATAGAGGGCAAGCAAAAATAAACAATGGAGCCAAGCAAATTGTGCAACAGCCTTTTCCTTTATATCTCTTCCTTTATACCCACTGCTCTAGATTATATTAGTCTTTATAAACTGTATATTCATGTTGATTTATAGCATATGCAAGGCACAATTGTAAGGCTACCTTCACACTAATGCCCCATGCACACGATCGGAAATTCCGCCAACAAAACTCAGATGAGAACTTTTGGTCAGAAAATGCGACCGTGTGTATGCTCCATCGGACTTTTGCTGGTGGAATTTCAGCCAGGGAAAGATTGAGAGCATGTTCTCAATTTTTTGGTCGGAAAAAGTTCAGATCGGAAAATCTGATCGTCTGTACAAATTCCGACATGCAAAATTCCTACGCATGCTCGGAAACAATTCGACCCATACTCAGAAGCATTGAACTTAATTTTCTCGGCCTGTTGTAGTGTTGTACGTCACCACGTTCTTGATGACCGAAAGTTCAGAGAACTTTTGTGTGACCGTGTGTATACAAGACAACTTGAACAGAATCCCACACAACTAAATACTGATATTCTCCTACAGTTAAATGATGAATTATGCAGGACATGCAGTTAGTCAAACCATGAGGACGGACCCCTTTCACACTAAGGCGCTCGAAAACTGCCCATAAAATGTTGGACGTTTTTACTGTGCTTTCGTGTCACTTTTCAAGTGCTTTTTCGGCATTAGCGGTGCACTTTTTTTTACGGTCTTGTGACTCAAAAACTATTTTGCATCACTTTTGAAGTGCTTTTTGTGTGTTTTTGAAGCACCTCCCATTTCAATGGATGGGGCGTTTTTGAGACGCTTTTCTAAGCGCTCTAAGCATGCTGCTTGCAGGACTTTTTTCACCTCTCCGCCACGCCAGCGCACCACCCCAGTGTGAAAGGATCCATTAATATTAGTGTGAAGCAGTTTTCAGGAGCTTTTCATGTGCTTTTATAGTGTGAAAGCGCCTCAGTGTGAAAGGGGTCTAGGATAAATAAAAGTAAAGCCCAAAGAGTTACCTCCAGAAAATTGATTACGCCTAAGGCAGGAAAACCCCACATAAAAAAATTCAAGAAAACCTCACTAACCTCCTCATTAACCTCCTGACCCTGCAGAAAAACCCCCCAACCTTTTACAAAGCCTCCCCTATACAATACCTCCCTAACCCCACCGTCAATAAAAAAAAAAAAAAGGATATGGATGCAGTCCCACAAAGGGAGCTGGGCTATACCTCCCCAACAGCTCCCAGAAAGAGGCCCTAATAACCACCCAGCCGGGACCCTATTATGTCACCACAGCCCTATTCTGGGCAATACCACACCTTAAAGCCACAATGGGCGAATGGCCAGCCCATTCCAGGACGCCTATCCCAGTCCCCTGGGTATGTAGCTACAATTATGGTCAGTTATGCACTCATAATCAGGGATATATCAAAGGCAGTAACAAAGGTAAGATCCGCCAGGGCAGGTGCAAACTGAGCACAGAAAACAGGTACTTGTGGTTGGCAGACAGAGTGGTAAGTCACAGTCCAGTTTCAGGGCAGCTTGAGTTTTGAGCGTATTTGCTATCCGATCCAAAGTCTTCAACAAGGGAAACCAAACTAGCAGGCAGGGCAGACAAACGGGGAGCTTGGAGCATGTATTACAAAGGCTATCACAGGCATGAGACTGCAGGCATGGCTGGCTTAAATCAGGTTTGGTCTCCACCCAGAGACTGGCTATATCAATCACCTTGCAGGTGGACAGGCAGACGAATGAAGAATGCATCATAGCCTAAACCAGGATGCTGGAATGAGACCAGCAGCAGTAGTGAAACAGGAGCATTACACGCTCCTGACATTAGTATACAGATGTTTCTAGGGCTGTTGTAGAGCTGTGGAAGGGTTCTACTTCAGTATAATATTTGAGAATAGAATCTTTATGCAACCTTTGTGGCATATATGCTGCCTCTTTGTTGGTGGAATCTAACAAATAGGACTTTTCATTTGTAGCTAAATGTTATTTACAGAAATTTCATTCATCCAGTTTTGGCTCCAATCACAGTTCATCCCAAGTCATTTCGATGTTTAGTTTGCAACATTTTTTACCAAGTTTAATGCCATCTGCAAAATGGTTACAAAGTAACAACTGTTTGGGTGTGTTTTGTCTCTTCTATTTTTTGTTTTTCAGTTTTCTCTCATACATATTTTTGATCATACCCCCCAATTATTATTGGTTGAATACAACACTGACTATTTAGAGCAGGATTCCTATATCTATATATATTTTGGATATCCTGTAAAAAAAAGCGCCACAGACTGTGAGCCATAAGTAAGGAAAGACATACGGTAAATTAACATTTTTAGAGGAAGGTGCCACATCCATGGTATCATGATGGCACAGAATCTTCCATTACAGCCACAGTGTCCAGAAATTGGAACCGCTTGCATGCTGTTGATCTTCATGTTTGAAATTAATAAATGATGATTGAAGCCTATGTGGAAGCTTTCTTTGATTTGTTATAACTTTTATTAGAGGTCTTGATTTAATTTTAGTATTAATGGTGGCAATGTGCAAGTCATACGGAATCATCACTTGATCTTAATGGATAGTTCGTACCCTGTGGATTCAAAATGCACAGAGAAGGTAGGGCAGTGAAATATCTCCATGTCAGGACTTTATATATGAAGTCTGTAGGAGAGGTAGCAGTTCAAGAATATAGTACAAAGCTTTAGAAGGGTGGAAGGCATGAAATTAATGTGGCCAAGGAACCCTGGTATTGCTGCAACGTGTTTTGTCACCACATATGGCTTTCAGCTTTTTATGCTTTTCCTGGATCGCTAACTTCTTGCACACTCTCTACAACGACCTTCACTAACACTTGCACTCGCTAGGAGCACTGTACAAACGGAATGTGTCATCAGATAAAACCAGTATACAGGGCTATGTTCTGGTAGTGGGATAGGGACTTCCTGTCCCATTTCTGGAACAAAATCAAGTCAGGCTAAGTGCTATTTAGCCATTCATAGGAATCCTTGTTTTTTATGAATTAATACAAGCAGCCTTCTGACTGACTAAGGTGGATACAGTGTATACAGCGCTCCCTGTGGATGCATCTGTTAGACAAGGAATTAGTTCATATAAGCCAGCTTGGCTCAAACTATTCAATTTCCCAAGAAACCTGCAGTTAGGCTTTAATTTCTACCAATCTGTTCTTTTTATCTGCACAATGCCTTTTTGAAATGGCATCCCTAGTTCAAGCAGAAACCTTTTCTGAGCTTCCTGAAGCTTAGTTAAAGTGGTTGTAAACCCTTACAACCAACTTTGACCTACATGTAAGCCTAGATTAAGGCTTACCTGTAGGTCCAAGAAATATCTCCTAAACCTATACAGTTTAGGAGATATTTACCCAAAGACAGACACCACTGATTACGGCGCATGCGGCGCACTGGGCAGGCCGCAGATCGTGGCGATATGGTGTCGGCTCCCGTGCGCATGCGCGGGAGTTACGTCATCGCGGCTCCGGCGAATCACAGCGCCGGAGCAGCGAGACTGGAAGTCGCTCCGGTATACATGGCAGCGGCAAAGAGGAAGACGGAGGACCGCTTCGGGGGCTTTGTTCTCAGGTAAGTTATTCATAATGAGCTAGTATGCTATGCATACTAGCTCATTATGCCTTTGCCTTACAGGGTGTGTTTTTTTATTTATTTTTTTTGCCTTTACTTCCTCTTTAACATAATACAATATGAACTGAACTACCAAAATATGGAAGCCAACCAACAGCTATTGTAGAACCTACGCTAGAAATACATTCATATAATATTGGGATAGTAAAGCACACATTTGCAATGGATGCCACTAGAGACATGACCACTTCCACCGACAAGCAAGAAGTACATTAGCATGAAAATTCAGGTCTTTAATAGCTCTATGTTCCACCTATAGTAAGGGTTAGGTGCAGACAGGACAAATATTTGTGCACTGTTGCAGCAATTCGCATTAGGAGACACCCTATTGACTTTAAAATGTGGAAGAGTCCCAATATGTCTGCAGTATAATGTGTATTACTCTTTACAGCACATTAGTGGATTAAAAGGATAGCGTCAAGGAACACATATTAATATTTAAAAAGGACCATGCATGAAAAATTACTTTTAAACTGTGTAGTCTGCATTGTCCACCTCTCCTTGTAAAGCAAGTGAAATGTGAAAAAAATTAACTCTGTGGTGTAAAGAGTCGGGCTTGCTCTTTCCATATTGCTGTGACTGCAATACTGATATGCTTTTCCAATGCTTTTCCAGTGCTGACAGAGATCCTGGTACACTGGTCTTGTGATGTGGCTTGACAGTAATCTCCCTCCTTGCAAGCCATGGTATGTCTGTAGTTCTTCAGGACTTCAGAAGCAATGAAGGTAATGAAAGAGCATAAGAGTTTTATATGCAGTGTGTAACAACATAGGGCAGCTCCAGAATACATATTACACAGGGAATGCATGCAATGTGTAAACTAGACAGTGGGATGCTATTTCAAAGTTTGTTGTATCTGCAAAGGAGCAAGTAATTATGTAAAAGGGTGCTTTCTTTTTAAATATTATGTGAAATATAAATGAAAACGTGAATAATGTGAAACACAATACGTAAATAGTAGATATGCCCCAAGAACGCATGCAGAGTATCCACTTCATCAATAGGTGTAGACAATAAAGTCCTCAGCACATGTGAACCACTAGTGCCAACAATTCTGGAAAGTGCCCATGCTCCATCACCAATGCAATCCTTTTATCGAAACATGAGACCTCCAATTAAAGTGGTCCAAAGAGTTTGAAATTAAGCCACAAAGTCCCCCCCCCCCCCCCCAATATCCATGCAGCTGAGTTCTCCCAGTGCTACACACATTAAAAGGATCGGCTTGACCTGCCATAGACACTTATCAAAAGTGCCATCCATTCCTGCCCTTTTCTACCCTTCTCCTACATATATAGAAGCTGTACTATACCTTTCAGCTTTCATCAATAAAAATGTTCTATCCCCCCTTCCTTTAACATGATCCTACAATATATGTAAACCCAGCCACTAAAAGCTCATACATGTTTTAGAATGTATAGTCAAAAGTAATTCTTATGCCCCGTACACACAATTGGAAATTCGGCCAGCAAAAGACCGATGAGAGCTTTTGGTTGGAAAATGCTCCATCGGACTTTTGCTGGCCGAATTTCCGCCAGCAAAAGATTGAGAGCAGGTTTTCATTTTTTCGGTCGAAAAAAAGTTCAGATTGGAAATTCCAGTCGTCTGTACAAATTCCGTCGCACAAAATTCTTACACATGCTCGGAAACAATTCGATGCATGCTCAGAAGCATTGAACTTAATTTTCTCGACTCATCGTAGTGTTGTACATCACCGCGTTCTTGACGGTCGAAAGTTCAGCGAATTTTTGTGTGACCGTGTGAGCTTAAGTGTAATTCCGTCGGAAAAATCATCCAAGTTTTTTCCGTCTGAAAATCCGCTCGTGTGTACGGGGCATTACCCTTTTTGAGCCCCCATTCACACCGGTGTGACTTGTCATGCGATTTCATAGTTCCAAATGGTTGAACTAGATAGACTTGTGTCTTTTTTCAGCCCGACAGTTTATATAACTATAACAAGTCGCACCCCATTGCCTGCAATAGAACTGTTCATATCGTCATGACTCATATTGCAGCAATTATTAAAAAGGTTTCTGCACTACTTTTTACTGATTTCATTGCGGCTTGCATATACTTCTGTTAAATTAAGTCACAAGCTGCAATTAAATTGGCAGTGCAAATCCCACTGATGTGCGGCTTTGAAATCGCACTGAAGTAGCGTGATTTCAAAGCCGCACTGGTGAGAGCCAGGGCTAATTCTTCAACTTGCGTTAAAAAAATTACTGATCCTACCATTAGTGCTGGTTCACACTTGTGCGATGCGAGAACCCTGCGAATCCACTGCGGGTTCCAACATCGCACCCGATACGCACGGCAGTTCACACTGCCATATGCAAACTGTTGGGGAGTGTCATTATATGTTAATGAAACCCCCATTTCAGCTTGCATATGGCACTGCCAACTGACAGTTCAGACATTAATCGGATTGCATATGTGTGAACACACATGCGATCTGATTCTGGTCCAAACAGAAAAAAGGTCCTGTGCGTGTTTGGGCTGAATGCGGTGCGATATCAGCCATACTATCTGTATGGCTGATATTGCACTGCACAGACATCGCATATAATGTGAGCAGCAGTGCGCTGCGAATTACATGCGATGTCTGGCATCACACAAGTGTGAACCGGCACTTAAGGTCCTTTTTCATACATTTCCTATTATGGGGTGACAACCTCTCTCCCTGTTTGCTAATTGTGCTTCTGTGTTGTCACCCATCCACACAGGCTTCTGATGGAGATTACAAGTGGCCTTTTTAAGATACATTACCAGTAGAATAATTCACCATGAGAAATACCATGGTGACATCACAGTAGTGCGTATAGACAGGGAGTGGTGGCAAAGAGGATGTAGGAGATAAGTAGCACAGAAATGTAACAAATAATGTAAAAAGGTGAAAAAAAGTGTTTTAATAAAAAAATGATGATTGTTTAAGATACAGTGTTTTAGCAAATGTAATGTCCTTCAGTGAGAATTTATATCAACTTTAATGTAGTTTCCTCCTCAAGGACAGTGAAAATATACATTTTCAATGAACCCAGAGACATTTAAAACTAGAACAAAAACAAGTTACACACATAATTTGATCAGGTAATAATATTCACCCCATTACAATATAAAAAAATAATAAAACAGGTTGCTGGGGGAACTGGTTCCCGTTACCAACAATAATTTTGAGTCAAATTAATAAGTAGAAAAAAAAAGACGACAATACACAAAAGCCATTTCCTGAACTGTGATATTTCATCTCAGAAAGCTGTTGGAGTAATGAAAGAGCAATAAATGCATTAGGCTCTCTAAATCCTCCAGATGTGGAATGAGAAGTGCAAACTGTTTCATACAAGCAATGTTTGACGAATGAAAGAGACTAAGAATAGTAATCACTGTGACTCGGAGGGCTGGGGAAATAGCAGGTTCAGCAGGAAAAAAAATATTACATGACAGATGTGACAACATCCAATTTGACAGAACCTCAGGAAAACAACAGCAGGCAGTTGTTATACGCAGCCAGGAAAATACAGTATGTGTGTGTAGCAAGGGATCCCAGGCCTCCTTTAGTCTAATGAGAACCTCCAGAGCTAGGGGACAGCTGACATCCCTCTGTGTAGAGTGGGTTGTAAGGCAGAGTGGGTATAATGTAAGGTAGATTTATGGGCACCAGACACTTCTTGAATGCAAAGAGATTTATTTTCTCTTGAACAGAACAGTGGGAGAGAGGGTTTCGGGTCAAGACACCCTTAGGTAGTCGCAATGTCAATTAGCAGACTCCGAGATTTCTACTGGTAGGCATCCAGCAAGACACCACATCTACATAGGATCGCTGTCTCCTATGGCAACAGTCTTAGAACAGTTCCGAACACCTTTACTTTTATACAGTCACTTGTAGACTCTCCACCCACTGAGCTCCCAGTCTCTCTCGCTAGACTTGCTAATTCACTGCCACTGGATCCCGTGAGCTCTTAATCTTAATCTTCTTACTTTAGTATCTTTAGTATCTTCCTTAAGCATCAATCCCGCTTCCCAGCTGGTTCCCTAGCTTGGCAGTCACAGATACTCCTCAAGCGTCACCCCACTGTCTGGGTCCCTGGCTTGGAACCCGCTGAAGTTTCCCCATTCTTCACCATCCCCAGTTGGGGAGAATTCTGCTCCAGTCCTTGCTTCAGTTACTTTCTGTGGTCCCTGGTAATAAGGTGGTTGGTCCCTAAGTGAAGAAAGCTTCCCCTGTACATCCGACCATGACAGGTTCTCTGGTCAGCAGAACCATCACTTCTGGTTGGACTGCAAGTTGCAATCCTGACCCTACGCTGCTCTCTTGCTTCTGGATAGGCCCTCAGACAGCCCAGCAGCCAGATGTGCCCAGAATAGGCCCAAACTCTGGACTAGCAGCCCGGGCAGCACAACATACACCCATCCAGACAGCTGTACAGGTGGCACAGAACCCCAATCACCTGACCTCACCCAAATAAATAGGCTCCCCCAGCAGGCCAAGGGACCCAAGAAAATCCCTTCCCATTGGCTGAGATACCCTATATATTTTTATTCTGTCCTTGCAATGCCCTTGTCTTATCTAATGTCACCAAATACCCAGCCATCTAGTGACAGAAGAGAGAAGTGCAGCAATTCCAGACAGGCAAAATTAATTGACTCCCTACAATTGGCCATGGCAATGATATCTGGCAGGTAAATTTAGGAGCAACCCTGCCTAGACATCAGGGTGCTACATGTCTGTATATACATAGTTCATCTATTAGCTAATTATACATAATATACTGTATTTGTGGCCTTCTATATGTCTGATCTGGTCCTTAAAGTTGAACTCTAGGCAGATATAAAATACATAAATGAATGCAACTCTAATCATTAATCCCTAATTAAATATATTTTTACATGCAAGCAGTATACGTTTCCGGAATGTGACCTCTTGTAGTCCCCCCCCCCGTAAGAGAAAGCAACACAAGAAGTCAATCAGTGCATGTGCTGCCAAGAAGTGTGCTGAGAGGAGGAGAGAGCAGAGTGACAGAGAGATATGCTCATCACTGCCCTGCATCTCCTTTCACTGTCCAATCACAAGCTGGAAACCCATTCAGGAAGAAGTGGTTTGAATGAAGCTGGCCATCAGACTGCGGACATTTGGTAGCCAGGGCAGATTCTGGACGGATGCACAGGGTGCACTGCATCCAGGCGTTGCAGGCTGAGGTGGGGGGGGGGGGGGGTCGAAGATCAAGTGGCACATTTAGCAGCAGTGGCTTAGATGTGAATGCAATCAGATGCCTTGCTTCAGGAGGCAGGGGGAAGAGTCGGGGGGTGCTCTGACCACTACTCCCGGCCCGGAAAGGCCATACATGATGCCGCACACAGAGAGACAGTCTCCTCCCGGCCGATCAGGAAGTGTGTCCTGAGACATGATTAGCCAGGGAGTCCTAAGACTTCCCGATTGGCCAGGAGGAGAATCAGGAAGACAATAGTGAATATTGATTAGCTAATGTCACACAAGTAAGTGGGCTTGGGGCGCAGAGCACTGCTCCCCGAGCCCACCCTTTTTTTAAAGCCAATTAAAGCCTCAGGCTCTAATCACGTGCTTAAAAAAAAGCCCATAGAAATCGTCCGGCACCCCGCATGTAGATTAGGGGACCAGACACATGGACAGGGGGGCAGCACCCTTGCGCCCTGCATAGACGAGTCGCTACTGGTTGCTAGGATCACCTGCCGCTTGGCATCTAGCAACCAGTGACGTCACAAGGAGGAGAGTAAGGCCCCAGCATTCAGAGCAGAGGAGGATTTAACTTCTTCATCATCTGCGTCTAGTGAATTTTGGCTCCACGCACTTCCTTCCTCCATATTCTCCAGCGCGGCTCCAATCGCCTGTACTAAAGGCAAATCCACTTTGCACTGCAAGTGCACTTGGAACTAAAGTCGCTGTAGATCCGAGGGGGACATGCAAGGAAAATAAAAAAACAGCATTTTAGCTTGCACATGATTGGATGATAAAATCAGCAGAGCTTCCCCTCATTTCAGATCTACCCCTTAGATTTAGAGCGACTGCACTTCCAAGTGCACTTGCAGTGCAAAGTGGATTTGCCTTTCGTAAATAACCCTCAATGTGAGGTGGATGAGGTGAGGTGAGATTACTGTAATGCATGGTAAAGTATGTCATCTTTGCAGTACCATTCATATAGAACAGCACCCCAACACACATGTATAGTAGGTCAACAGTCAATGGACTAATGCTGCAGCTCATCACAATGCACATGGCTGATGCCTTTTTTTTTTTTTGTCCGTTGTCCCACGTTGGCAGCAAATTCAAAATAAATGCGCTGTAGATTATAGAAACATCTAGCTGCCCAGGACCAGGCAGTGATTGCATCCTCCAGTTCTCCAGGGTCTTCTGTATTCATTCTGTGTGCCCTGGAATATGAAGACTGCTGGTGCTAAAGACTGCGATAGCCATTGATCTTCATGGCTGAGCCTGGCATATGCATGGTGATTGCACCAGAACACTGGATAATGTCAGCAGTGCCTGAGATGAAAAGCTATTATTAATCTACATCTGATGTCTGAATCATTATTTTGTATTTCTTAAGGAAAGGAAGGGAATATGGGGTTTCAGAAAACATGCATTTGGTCTTTAAAAGATCTGTGAACGAATGATCTACAAGTCCTGTCTGACACCACGGCCGATGGTTGTAGTCCTCTATGAACTAGCAGGTTCTCATTAGTGCCCTGGTAGTTAACTGACACCTTCTGTAGCTGAGTAAATGCCTGCATGGGATGTATGGGCAGGCAGCTGTCAGGAGTGTCTGCAGGAGCCTGGCATTGCACCTGAAATCTGTTGATTGTGGATGCAATGCTTTGCAGGCTCCATGGTAAAAAAATTATTTAAAAAAAATTCACATTTTTATATCACCTGCATTTATACGTTTTTTAACAAAAGGAGAACTTAGCCCTTAAAACTTAATGCACATGAGCACATTTGCTTTTGCAGTATAAAGACACTGGGGGTTATTTACGAAAGGCAAATCTACTTTGCACTGCAAGTGCACTTGAAAGTTCAGTCACTGTAGATCAGGGGTTTCAAACTGGTGGCCCTCCAGCTGTTGCGAAACTACAAGTCCCATCATGCCTCTGCCTGTGGGAGTCATGCCTGTAACTGTCAGTCTTGCAATGCCTCGTGGGACTTTTTTAGTTTTGCAACAGCTGGAGGGCCCGCCAGTTTGAGACCCCTGCTGTAGATCTAAGGGGGACATGCAAGGAAAATAAAAACAGCATTTTATCTTGCACATGATTGGACGATAAAATCAGCAGAGCTTCCCTTCATTTCAGATCTTCCCCTCTGATCTACAGTGACTGCACTTCCAAGTGTACTTTCAGTGCACTTGTAGTGCAAAGTGGATTTGCCTTTCGTAAATAACCCTCACTGTGTCAGGGACGTGCTGGATATAGCGCTACTAATGTTCAAGGGTGGACGCAAATGCGCATGTGCAGGGGTAATTCCGTAAACACCCATCGTCTCAGGCACATGAATATGCGCACAATAGTTCGCCGATGCGCACGCGCTAATAAACGTTGGCTCCAAATGCCATATACTGTATACAATAAGTGCAGCAGTTGCACTAATACTTTTGCTGTCTGATCGGCAGCTGTACCTGGGTTCTTGAAACCTGATCCTGTTATTCCTGTATTTGACCCAGCTTGCCTCTGACTCAGTTGAACCTCTCCTACCTTGACCCTGGCCTTTATCTGGACTTTGCTTTTGTCTCTTGCTCATCTGCCTGAACTCACGTTACCAATCTCTGCCTGTACCCTGACTATTCTTTGCCTGCATCTGATCGTCTGCTACCCACCCGGCTTGTCTGACCAGGCATCCTGTGTCTCTTCTGCTCCACATTCAATTGCTTGGTCCCGGCTGCCTGCTGTCACCAGCCCAGAATCTGCTGGCCAGCCAACACCTGCCGTTTAACCTGCAGGCCCACCCTTATGACAAATCCACCATGAGGAATATTATCCAGGCACCCATACACCACCATTCTCTTGTAGCCACTGTTACAACATTAGTGGTCCCTGAGTCGGGATTGTATGATAGGCCTTCTCTCTGCACGTCAGGCTCAGCTGTCAGGTACATGACGCGTGCATTTCTTGTACCCCTAATCCTCAATCCTTAAAGTGGTTGTATTGCCCGCTTGGTCATTTTTACCTACAGGTAAGCCTAAAATAAGGCTTACCTGTAAGTAAAATGAATATTCCCTAAACCTGCACGGTTTAGGAAATATTCACCCTTCACGCAGCCACTGACGTCAGCGGCGCATGCACGCTGAAGATCCGGCTACTTATGCTTGAATTTGCTGGAACAGAGGACTCCCGCGCACAAGTGCAGGAGTGACGTCATTGTGGCTCTGGCCACTCACAGCAGCGATGCATACTAGCACATTATACTATTGTCTTGCAGGGTTTTTGTTTTTTGTTTTTTAGGTGGCTGTCAGAAATGCCCTCAGCTCTTCAGTGCTGTTGTGGGCTGACAACAGACAGCATTTCTGTGGACTGAGTAGTGTTAGCCCTACCCAAAGTTTACAATTTAAGCTGGCCATACATATATCGAAATTCAGCCAGTTCAGCAGGGACCGACCATATTTCGCTTCATGTATGGTCACTGTGGTTGTACAGAAGCTGATCTACCACCCTGTTAGATTTTCCCCACTCAATCAGTGCCACAGGTTATAGACAGGGCACTGATCAGTGTATTCTGATGGCGTGGAAGTTGCCCTACTGTCAGAAGACAATAGCTCAACAGGAGGAGTCCACCTCAAATGTGTGGATGGGAGAATTGAGTCAGGTTTTTTTTCGTTCAACACGATGGTTGAACGGAAAAAAAAAATGGCTAATGTATGGGCATCCTAACTTTTGAAACCTTCCCACACACATTTCTTCATTGTTAAGTTTTATTCTGTGATCTAAGATAAAAACTAGGAGGGCTAAATAGACTATTTGAGATAATACAGGAAGTGTGGAGAGGACACAGGACAGCTCTGAATTTCTGAAAAAATCAACAGTTTTTACTGCACTTATCAATGTAACAAAACTCTGTCAATGGAATAATTAAAGCGGAACTTCACCCAAAAAGGGGGAATTCTGCTTTTCTACCCCCCCCCCCCCACCATGACATTTAATAAACGGAGCAGAAAGCCAGTGACTAATGCTGCGTACACAGGACCGGCAGACTAGGTCCAATCGTGTGTGGGCTAATCCGATTGTTTTTCGTTTCAAAAATCCGATGGACCTGGCACCCCCCAGAGTAGTACAGTGTTACTATAATGACACGGAAATACTCTGATGATAGTATGTGAAAAGGAAAAATTAACATACTGTCGCTAGTCAGTGTCCCTGATCAGTACCAAACCAGTCACGATGCTGTGACAGTATGTAAGAAAAAAAATTGGAACAAAAAAATTATTTTAGTTAATTTCTTAATTTTCCAAAAAAGTGACAAAAAAATTACACCTTTAAAAAGCTCACCATGCCACTTACTAAAGGACCCAGATTGTCTACTTTCCAAAAATTGGTAATTTGGGGGGGTATTTGTACTGTCCTGTCATTTTAAGGGCCTTTTTAAGGGCCTCATTTTAAGGGCCTCATTTTAAGGGCCTCAAGAAAGGCAGTCAATACAGTACATCAGAATTGATTGATTTTCAAATATATATATATATATATACTTAATTTTCAAATATATATATATACTTAATACTATAATATATATTGTCACACTTAAGTGTTTCGGAACATCAAACCAATTTAAACAATAGTCAAGGACAACACAAGTAAACACAAAATGCAATTTGTAAATGAAGGTGTTTATTATTAAAGGTGAAAAAAAATCCAAACCATCATGGCCCTGTGTGAAAAAGTGATTGCCCCCCTTGTTAAAACATACTATAACTGTGGTTGTCCACACCTGAGTTCAATTTCTCTAGCCACACCCAGGCCTGATTATTGCCACACCTGTTCACAATCAAGGCATCACTTAAATAGGAGCTGCTTGACACAGTAAGGTCCACCAGAAGATCCTTAAAAGCTACACATCATGCCGAGACCCAAAGAAATTCAGGAACAATTGAGAAAGAAAGTAATTGAGATCTATCAGTCTGGAAAGGGTTATAAAGCCATTTCCAAAGCTTTGGGAATCCAGCGAACCACAGTGAGAGCCATTATCCACAAATGGCGAAGACATGGAACAGTGGTGAACCTTCCCAGGAGTGGCCAGCCGCCCAAAATTACCCCAAGAGCGCAGCGACGACTCATCCAAGAGGTCACAAAAGACCCCACAACAACGTCCAAGGAACTGCAGGCCTCACTTGCCTCAGTTAAGGTCAGCGTTCATGCCTCCACCATCAGGAAAAGACTGGGCAAAAATGGCCTGCATGGCAGAGTTCCAAGGAGAAAACCACTGCTGAGCAAAAAGAACATCAAAGCTCGTCTCAATTTCTCCACAACACATCTTGATGATCCCCAAGACTTTTGGGACAACATTCTGTGGACCGATGAGACAAAAGTGGAACTCTTTGGAAGGTGTGTGTTGAATGTATATCTGGCGTAGAAGGAACACTGCATTTCATAAAAAGAACATTATACCAACAGTAAAATATGGTGGTGGTAGTGTGATGGTCTGGGGCTGTTTTGCTGCTTCAGGACCTGGAAGACTTGCCGTGATAAAAGGAACTATGAATTCTGCTGTCTACCAAGAGATCCTGAAGGAGAATGTCCGACCATCTGTTCGTGTACTCAAGCTGAAACGAACTTGGGTTCTGCAGCAGGACAATGATCCTAAACACACCAGCAAGTCCACCACCGAATGGCTGAAGAAAAACAAAATGAAGACTTTGGAGTGGCCTAGCCAAAGTCCTGACCTGAATCCTATTAAGATGTTGTGGTATGACCTTAAAAAGGCCGTTCATGCTCGAAAACCCTCTAATGTAACTGAATTAGGACAATTCTGCAAAGATGAGTGGGCCAAAATTCCTCCAGGACGCTGTAAAAGCCTCATTGCACGTTATCGCAAACGCTTGGTTGCAGTTGTTGCTGCTAAGGGTGGCCCAACCAGTTATTAGGTTTAGGGGGCAATCACTTTTTCACACAGGGCCATGATGGTTTGGATTTTTTTTCACCTTTAATAATAAACACCTTCATTTACAAATTGCAATTTGTGTTTACTTGTGTTGTCCTTGACTATTGTTTAAATTGGTTTGATGTTCCGAAACACTTAAGTGTGACAAACATGCAAAGGAAAAGGAAATGAGGAAGGGGGCAAACACTTTTTCACACCACTGTATATATATATATATATATATATATATATATATATATACATATATATATATATATATACATATATATATATATATATATATATATTTATACATCTCTATTGTGTGAAAAAATTATAAAAATTAAATTTGCTTACAGTGTTGCATGAATACGCAATCACCAGTTAAAGTAGAGCAGTGCTGAATAGCAAAAAATGCCCTGGTCATGAAGGGGGTAAAACCTTCCAGAGCAGAGGTTGTTAAGGTTTACTAACAATTTAGGAATAAACTGTCATGAATCTAATATTCAATTTAGTGTGTTTTTAGTTTTCTGAACTACATTCTATAATTTATTTTAATTTGTTTCCATAAAATCTGAATACAACTAGTTCCTGAATTTGTTAGTAATTTATCCCTGTGTTCTCCTTTTTTCTCAGTTAGGGCTTGTACACTTTTAATGTATACATGGCTGTTTACTAGCCAGCATGCATTTATTTGCTGAAAGCTTACATATGATTGAATAGCATACAGTACATTAATATCCTGCCTCTTAGCTTCAGCAATGTGATAAAGTTCATAATCTTACTTTCTCTTTTTTTCTCTTATAACGCTACCAAATTATGGCAATTTTATTTGATTTGTCCAGCGTCATTAATGCCCATATGTTATATTCATCGAACGTGAAATATTTATCACACATCCTGTAAATAACATCACAGCCTTTTTCTCATCCTCAAAGGACAGTTCAGCTACAGGGCTAAACACTGCTCGCTCTTAAAAATTAATCAATATGGACAGTTTTCTCTTCCACGGCAGATAAGCACCATAGGGCAAAAAAAAAGGCAAGGCAGAGCCATCCTCCTCTCTCATCCACATTAACTGTTTGTTGTTAGGACAATGTGACTTATGCTTCTCTCTAAATACAGGATAATTATTTGCTTGTGTGCTTGTATTTTATTTGTTTCCTCTATGTCCCCTATAGGGCTGCTTTGATTTACCTGTTCATCTGCATCGCCCTGACCCTGTGAACACTCCAGCCCACCTGGCACTATGGGCTCAGACATCTTTTTGCAGGCACCTTTAAATGACACTCAATACAATACCAGTCATATATATATATATATATATATATGTTATCTTAGCTTTTACTGAAGCACGGTGATATATATATATATATATATATATATATATATATATATATATATATATATATATATATATATATAGCATATGGGGTTTGATCAACTGAGCTTTGACAGCCAAACTCAGTAGAGGAATCCCCTTGAAGAAACAGCTTAATTAGAGTTCAACAATAAAAAAGCACAATATACATAAATGTACAGAGGAATACCAGCTAGAGAGTCAACTGGAATGATTATAAAGACTCCACTATTTAATGCAATATGTTACTAAAGGGGAATCCCAGGCCGGCCTATTTAACCTTTGAGAGACCATATAGAATAGGAGCGGAATATGGGCCATTTAACCAGTAACAACAGCAAAGTCCAAAATGCAGTTGCAGCTCATTAAATTATTTCCAGATATGGCACAGTGAATTGATGACAAGCAAGACAACTCAAATGGGCTAGTGACATTCCTTGAAGTAGTTTAGGGTAAAGATATCTATGTACAGTGTCTTGTGTAATGCAGTAAAGTATTTCCATGGACAAGGTGTCTGTACACAATGTTCAAGCAAGGTAACCAGATAAGGATTGCAAATGCTTGGGGACTGTCCTCTCACCAATGACAGAACCAGATAGAGGCCTCTGGAACGGTAACCCTGAATGAGATGTCTTCCGGGAAGATGAACAGCGATGATCCACCAACTGTACGATACAAGCGGTCGTTGAGTCCGTCTGAGGAACTGATGCTGCATGGATGTCTGATGAATAGCAAGCAGAGTTGGGCCCTCTGGGCCAGGTTGGAGTTAGGCAGCAGCCCTCTCCCTGAGCAGCAGAGAGGTGCGCACTTGGTGAAACCCTGGAAGAAGAGAGCGCTGGGCGGATTAGCTGATCCTTTTATAGTTCCTCCCAGAGGCCCCCTCATGTTGTGCAGGAGCTTCTGGGATGTGTAGTCCGGGGGATAATATCACAACATCCCCATAGCCAATCCAAAGACTACTAATCCTCCTTATTTTGCGCACAGATATGATGACAGTTACTTGAATCCAGCACATTGGAATATATGGAGAATGACGCAAGGTAGTCCCCATAATTTGTAACTGCAGTCGGCTGTCGTTACATACTCCCCCCACTTGAAAGTCTTTGGTCCCCAAAGTCAAGACACAACCTATGAAATCACTTTACAGTACCATAAGGAAAAATAAGCAGTTCATTATTATTTGTTTTATAAACATCAGGTAAATTCATATCATTTTTGTGACAGGCCAGTAATAGATTTGTGGCTCACCCAGTAGTGTCAGGAGGTGGATCAAGGTCCTCCTCTATCAAAGGCTCAATAAAGGAGGCAACTGTTTGGCTGTCTTCCCTCAGTCATCTGGATGCATGGGTATCTGGTAGTATCCACTCTTCAGATCCAAAACACTGAACCAGTTAGCCCCCAATAGGCATTGCAGTGCCTCTTCTATATGAGGAGTGGTGTACTGATCTGGGATAGTTCTCAGATTCAAAGTTCTGTACCACACTACCACAATGGGGGATGCATAAGGGCTCCTGGATTTATCTAATAACCCCCAACTTCTTCAATTTAGTTGTTCTTGAAGATCTTCCAGGTGACACAAAGGGACCCATCTAGCTCTCTCCCTGAAAGGCTTGTTCTCACTCGGTATTGAGCACTTTTGGCACAACCCATATCAAAGTAATTTTTGGAGAACATCTACCATCGTGCCAACTGAGTTTTGATCCTCTCTCCCAATCTGGGAGACAAAGTACCCCCACTTCTCAGTAAAGCCTTATGCCTCGTACACACGACCGTTTTTCCATCAGAATAAACTCTGATGGTTTTTCGACGGAGTTCCGCTGAAACTGTCTTGCCTACACATGATCACACCAAAGTCCAATCATCCAGAATGCGGTGACTTACAGCACGTACAACGGGACTAGAAAAAGGAAGTTCAATAGGCAATAGCTGCCCATGCTTCATTTTCGATCTGATCATACAGACAAATAGTTTTCCCGATAGGAATTGATTCTGTCAGAAAGATTTAAAACATGTTCTATTTCTAGGTCCATCAGAATTTTCGGAAAAAAAAGTCCAATGAGGCATACACATCGATGAAAAGTTTCTGTCGGACTTTTTCTGCCGGAAAGTCCGACCGTGTGTTCACGGCTTTAGTGGCCGAACCAGTTCTAGCCCGCTATCTTCTTCCAGCAGACCAGCTTCCACCATTACATAGGGCCCCGGTTCATCCCACAATAGTTTATTGGTGGCTTTCATACAGGTCCTTTCCCCCAGATTGCAACACTCTTTCTTGTGTATCCAATCGCCACTCGCCTACTCCCTCCACGGGTGCCTTCTTTTCTTGAATTACCTGCTGAAAGGCCTGTCTCAACTGAGGATGGATTTTCCCTACCAGAACACCTTCCACAGCCAAGGGAATGAGTAACTTTCTCACATGGTTGGTGTTTGTGCCTATCAGCAAAACAATGCGGCCTGCTCCAGGGGATGGGGGACTGACAAAAGCCAAAGTGTTGAAAGTTTCTTGCTTCCCATCCAAGGAAGGATGTCGTATGGGCATTTTTGGGTACCTATACCCCAGATCTCCAAATCTTCAAGCTTACACAAAGGGAGGTGCCTTAAATGCCTGTTATAGAAGTCCTGATACAACAAGGTCACCTGAGCTCCTGAGTCCAGCAGAGCTTGAGTGTAGATTCCATCCACTTGTAACAAAACTATTGGGGAAGGCCCTATCTAGTTTATTTGCAGATTTCCAGCTGGTGACTCTATAGTCTGAGCCCTAATCAGCTTTCTCAGTGACGGGGGAGTCTGTTAAACAACTCGATCAGAAGGGTGTGCATTGATCTCCTGTGTCCATTTTCCCTTTCCTGTGGGCCCATTTTTCTTTTTAACAGGCAAGGAAGGGTAAGGAGTAGCAGGAGACTTTTGTTTTTTTCTTTTTCTTTGATTCTCTCTTAAAGTTGGAGTGCAGTTTTCTTCCGGTATGCTTAACTAGCTCCTTCACTGAGGCCCCTCAAAGTTTCCTGATGGCTTTTGGAAAAACACCTTCTGTAAGGCCTTTAAAATGTCAGTGAAAACTTCCAAATGTAGCATGGCCCCCCTAGAGGGCTGCTTTGATTTACCTGTTCATCTGCATTGCCCTGACCTTGTGAACACTCCAACCCACCTGGCACTCTGGGTTCAGACATCTTTTTGCAGGCACCTTTAAATGACACTCAATACCATATATATATATATATATATATATATATATATATATATATAAATAATTGCTCAAACCTAAGCCCCATACAATGTTAAATGTTCATAAAAAACACATAAAAGTGAATCAGTTTGGATCGATTAATGGATATTAAATATTGTGTTAAATACATGTACCAAACACAAAAAAACTGTAGGTGAAGTAATGATGAAATATCCAAATACAACTTCTGATGCAGCACCTGGATATCTGCAATGGCAATTGGTAGGTACTTTATATCCCAGCGGAGTACAACTAAAGCCAGCTAGCCTCTTACCGGACAAGATGGACCCCAAGTTAAAGGGATCAAACTCGCTTGATATGCATAGTGATCAGCTGTGATCATGGGCGTCCGCAGCAGGGGGCAAGGGGGGTCAAGTGCCCCCCCTGGAATTCCCAAGGTGCTGCCGCCGCCTCCATGCTGCATTTTTCTTTTCTGAGTCCGCTCTCTCCTCTGGATTACAGCGCTGGATGGCTGTGTTCGGCGGCCGCTCTGTAGCACAGTCAGGCCCCCCCAGACCAGCTTGTGTGATAGTAGAGAGAACCATGTTCCGCCTATCACATGAGCCGGTCTGGGGGGGGCGGGACTGTGTTACAGAGCGGCCGCCGAACACAGCCATCCAGCGCTGTGATCCAGAGGAGTAGATGTCCATCCGTGCTACAGTGCCTGGATAGGAGGATCGAGAGGGGGGGGGGACTGCAGTGATCTCCTCCACCACCGCACTCTCCTGCCCCCCCAGTGCTCTCTTCCACCACCGCACTCTCCTGCCCCCCCCCCCAGTGCTCTTCTCTTCCACCACCGCACTCTCCTGCCCCCCCCCCCAGTGCTCTCCTCCACCGCCACACTCTCCTGCCCCCCCCCCCAGTGGTCTCCATCACCACCACACTCTCCTGCCACCTCTTCAGTGCTCTCCTCCACACCACACTCTCCTGCCCCCCCCCCCCAGTGCTCTCCTCCACCACCACACTCTCCTGCCCCCCCAGTGGTCTCCATCACCACCACACTCTCCTGCCACCCCTCCAGTGCTCTCCTCCACCACCACACTCTCCTGCCCCCCCCCCAGTGCTCTCCTCCACCGCCACACTCTCCTGCCCCCCCAGTGGTCTCCATCACCACCACACTCTCCTGCCACCCCCTCCAGTGCTCTCCTCCACCACCACACTCTCCTGCCCCCCCCCCCCAGTGCTCTCCTTCACCGCCACACTCTCCTGCCCCCCCAGTGGTCTCCATCACCACCACACTCTCCTTCCACCCCTCCAGTGCTCTCCTCCACCGCCACACTCTCCTGCCCTCCCAGTGCTCTCCTCCAACGCCACACTCTCCTGCCCCCCCAGTGGTCTCCATTACCACCACACTCTCCTGCCACCCCCTCCAGTGCTCTCCTCTACCACCACACTCTCCTGCCCCCCCCACAGTGCTCTCCTCCACCACCACACTGTCCTGCCCCCCCCCAGTTTTCTCCTCCCCTGTTCTTGCTGCTCTCCAGCTCTCCCCATCATTCTCTAGCCACCATCCCATTTCTTTCTCCCCCAGTGCTCTCCCCCCGTTCCCCCCCAGTGCTCTCCCCCCCGTTCCCCCCCCCAGTGCTCTCCCCCCGTGCCCTCCACTCCCCCCAGTGCTCTCCCCCAGTGCTTTCTCCCCCCAGTGCTCTCCTCTCTCCCCCTGTTCTTTCCGCCCAGTGCTCTCCCCTCAGTGCTCTCCACTCCCCCCAATGCTCCCCCCCTGTTCTTTCCCCCCCCCAGTGCTCTTCAGCTCTCCCCATCACTCTCCAGCCCCCACTCCAGTGCTCTCCAGCCCCCCTTACTCCCCACCCCTGTTCTTTCTGCCCCCCTGGTGCTCTCCAGCCCCCCCAGTGCTCTCTACCCTCCGTGCTCTCCACTCCTGTTCTTTTTGGCTCCCCCCAGCACTCTCCACTCCCCACCCCTGTACTCTCCACTCCCCCTGCATTTTGCGCCCACCCATGTGCTCTCCACCCCCCATAGTGCTCTCCAGTCCCCCGTGCTTTCTACCCCTGTTCTTTCTGGGCCCCACTGGTGCACTCAAGCTCCCCCCATTGCTCTCCACTCCCCCCTGCTCTTTGTACCCCCCAGTGCTCTTCACCACCCCACACTCTTAGCCCCCCCAGTGCTCTCAGCCTACCGTGCTCTGTACCCCTGTTCTTGTTGGCCCCCCCAGTGCTCTCAAGTTCCCCCCAAGCGCTCTCCGCTCCCCACCCCTGTGATCTCCACTCCCCCTCGCTCTTTGCCCCCACCCATGTGTTCTCCAACCCCTCCAGTACTCTTTGCTCCCCCTTCTCTCCAACTCCCACTCAGTGCTCTCCACTTCCCCAGGACCAGAGGGCAGGCTGACTGGGGCCAGAAAATGAGGACGGCTGAAGGTGCAGGTGGCCAGGGACCACTCCATCTCACAGCAGACAGATCCTCTGGAAGGAGCACCATCCCCATCCAAAACGAGAACAGACCCTGCCTGCTGCTGGCCGTCATGGATATCCTGCTGGCATGCAAGGTACTGTACCGAGCATCAACAACACACCTTCCCACAGACAGGGACTGCAGACTGGGACATGGGGCACAGGAGGGGCTGCAATGATGGGCGCAGTGAGACTGCATTCACGGCACAGTAAAGCTGCATTTGATGGACACAGTGAGGCTGCATTTGAAGGGCACAGTGAGGCTGCATTTGAAGGGCACAGTGAGGCAGCATTTGGTGGGCACAGTGAAGCTGCATTTGGTGGGCACAGTGAAGCTGCATTTGGTGGGCACAGTGAGGCTGAATTTGATGGGCACTGGTGAGGCCGCATTGAGCTCTTGTTTCAAGTCTGCAGTCTCTGTCCATCTCCTGTAGCATGTCTGCAGTCTCTGAGGGAGTCTGGAGAGGAGTCAAGAGTGGGAGCGCCGCCGGGATGGGGGTCATGGGAGAAGTCAGACTTGTGTGGACTGTGGACAGGAGACTATAGGATAAAACCTCCAAGCTGGAGCCAACTGACTGAGCCCTGCACAGTGCACCTGAGAGGAGGTCAGTGAAAGCACCGCCAGGCCAGTCGGGGGTCACTGATGTAAGGGGGGAGTGAATACGATAATGTAAGGGGCACCGATATAAAGGGTTTCCTCCTTATATTAGTAACCCAACCCCCTTACCTTAGAGTATTCTTTCTGCAGAAGGTGGTCCCCCCCCACGTTCTGAGTTTCTGGGGTCCCCCTTGATGATTGATCACTTACCACTATTAACTGGAATTTGAATATATATATATATATATATATATATATATATATATATATATATATATATATATAAAAAGCCCTATGTGATTTCATATCTATATCTAATACTCTCTTCATCAAATGTGCTTTAAAATGTATGGTTTTTCCCTTTCATGAACAAGAAAATAATGACGTTATGCTGTTGGGCTGGTATAATAATGCTGTGAGGCTGGTATAAAAAAATTTCCAGGGCTGGTTTTTGAAAGCCTGGGTGTCCGCAAGGTTACTCAGGTGGCTGCGTACCATGCCCATATAGCCCAGAGAATGTACATCTTTTTACATTGCAATACATCTGTTGTGGCCATATTTTTATCTTGATGAAAACAGCCAATACAGTGACAGTATGAGATCAATATATGACCACAACAGATGTATTGCAATGTAAAAAGATGTACATTCTCTAGGCTATATGAGCATGGAACACAGCCGCCAGAGTAAGGCCGCGTACACACGGGCGGACTGTTTGCCCAACCTTGTCCGCTGAACAGTGTTTGGGCGGACAGTCCGCTCGTGTGTGGGCTTTCAGCGGACAGTTTCAGCGGACAGTTTGACGGACAAAGTCTTTCGGAAATTCCGAAAAACTGTCCGCTGAAACTGTGTTTGAGCGAACAGTCCGCCCGTGTGTAGGCTACTTTCGAAATGAGCAAACTGTTCCCGCTCGGAGGAAAGTCTGCTCATTTCGAGCGCGTGTGAAGGTAGGCGGGGCCCGCGACGGAGACGTCGCGGGCTCCGCTGCCTGGAATGGGCTTAAAGGGGAACCCCAACGCCGAAAAAAATCGGCGTGGGGGTTCCCCCAAAGTCCACAACAGACCCTTGTCCGAGCACGCTACCCGGCCGGCCAGGAAAGGGGGGCGAGCGAGCGCGCCCCCCCTCCTGAGCCGTACCAGGCCGCGTGCCCTCAACATGGGGGGGTGCCTTGGGGAAGGGGGGGCCGCGCGGCCCCCCCACCCCAAAGCACCTTGTCCCCATGTTGATGAGGACAAGGGCCTCTTCCCGACAACCCTGGCCATTGGTTGTCGGGGTCTGCGGGCGGGGGGCTTATCGGAATCCGGGAGCCCCCTTTAAGAAGGGGGCCCCCGGATACCGGCCCCCCACCCTATGTGAATGAGTATGGGGTACAATGTACCCCTACCCATTCACCTGTGAAATAAAGTACAAAAAAAAACACAACACAGAGAAAAAAATATTTTATTGCACAGCTCCGGGGGTCTTCCGTCTTCGGGGGTCTTCTCGCCGGACTCCTCCGCTATCTTCGTGTAGCTCTTTTACTAGCGGAGGAGCCCGGCTTTCTTCCTCCCTGCCGCCGGCCTCTTCTCCCGACTTCGGGGGTCTTGTCCCCCTCTTCGGTTCTTCTGCCGGGCCACCGCGCCTTCTTGTAGCTCTTTTGCAGGCGGTGGCCCGGTCTTCTGTCGCCGCTGCCTTCCGTTCTTCTGTCGCCGCCTTCGGTTCTTCTGCCGGGCCACCGCGCCTTCTTGTAGCTCTTTTACAGGCGGTGGCCCGGTCTTCTGTCGCCGCTGTCGCTGTCGCCGTCGCCGCCTTCCGTTCTTCTTCTTCTTCTTGTTCTTCTTCTTCTTCCCCAGGAGATGTTGACACGTCGCTCTCTCCGGCCGGAATGCCAGAGCCGCGCTGTGCGGTCACTTATATAGTGACAATGGGGCGGTGTCACATGGTATATGTCACATGGGTTGGTCACATGGGTTGATGTCACATGGGGACTATGACATCGTAAGGGGGCGGGGTCACCATGTGACCAACCCATGTGACATATACCATGTGACACCGCCCCATTGTCACTATATAATTGACCGCACAGCGCGGCTCTGGCATTCCGGCCGGAGAGAGCGACGTGTCAACATCTCCTGGGGAAGAAGAAGAAGAACAAGAAGAAGAAGAAGAACGGAAGGCGGCGACGGCGACGGCGACAGCGGCGACAGAAGACCGGGCCACCGCCTGTAAAAGAGCTACAAGAAGGCGCGGTGGCCCGGCAGAAGAACCGAAGGCGGCGACAGAAGAACGGAAAGGCAGCGGCGACAGAAGACCGGGCCACCGCCTGCAAAAGAGCTACAAGAAGGCGCGGTGGCCCGGCAGAAGAACCGAAGAGGGGGACAAGACCCCCGAAGTCGGGAGAAGAGGCCGGCGGCGGGGAGGAAGAAAGCCGGGCTCCTCCGCTAGTAAAAGAGCTACACGAAGATAGCGGAGGAGTCCGGCGAGAAGACCCCCGAAGACGGAAGACCCCCGGAGCTGTGCAATAAAATATTTTTTTCTCTGTGTTGTGTTTTTTTTTGTACTTTATTTCACAGGTGAATGGGTAGGGGTACATTGTACCCCATACTCATTCACATAGGGTGGGGGGCCGGTATCCGGGGGCCCCCTTCTTAAAGGGGGCTCCCGGATTCCGATAAGCCCCCCGCCCGCAGACCCCGACAACCAACGGCCAGGGTTGTCGGGAAGAGGCCCTTGTCCTCATCAACATGGGGACAAGGTGCTTTGGGGTGGGGGGGCCGCGTGGCCCCCCCTTTCCCAAGGCACCCCCCCATGTTGAGGGCACGCGGCCTGGATACGGCTCAGGAGGGGGGGCGCGCTCGCTCGCCCCCCTTTCCTGGCCGGCCGGGTAGCGTGCTCAGACAAGGGTCTGTTGTGGACTTTGGGGGGACCCCACGCCGATTTTTTTCGGCGTTGGGGTTCCCCTTTAAGTCCATTCCAGGCGGCGGAGCCCGCGACGTCTCCTTCGCGGGCCCCGCCTACCTGTACACGCGCTCGAAATGGGCGGATTTGCCTCCGCCTTACGTGGGCGAGTCCGTTCATTTCAAAAGTTGAGCGAACTGTTTGGCAAACAGTTCGCTGAAACAGTCCGCTCAAAAAGTGCTGTGTGTGGCCATGTCCGTCCATGCTAATTTTGAGCGGACTGTTTGCCGAAACTGTTTGACAAACAAAGTTGGGCGAACAGTCCGCCCGTGTGTACGCGGCCTAACTTCCAATACAAAGTGAAGATGAATTATCTGTTATATAACACATATGTATTACCAGTGGAAAGATTTTCATGAGATTGTCGAAAAGGGGCGGAGCATGAGTGGCCTTAAAATGATGCCCCCCTTGGAAAAAGTTCTGCGGACGCCCATGTCTGTGATGTTCCACCCGATCAGCTCTAAGTATTAGCCACTATCCTCCATCAAAGACAACGCAATGATTAATACATTTCCAACTTTCCAGTTAATTTGCCTTGTACTCCTCCAGTATATGTGTAAGATTCAGAAAAAGAAGGAACTTCATACTGCATTAAAAAGTGGTAATCTATTCCAAATTTTGCATAAGCACAGCAAAGAAATATGATCCAGACACAGCAGAATGCTTTCAGACTGCCAGCTGGTGCGTGGTGACGTCACAAGGTACTCTCCAACCAACGCGTTTCCCTGTAACAAGCATTGACTGGGAACAGAGATAACTCTGGGACGTCAATCACTACGTAATTTATACTAGGCAGGGGAGACACCGGAGGTACAGAATTCACTCGTTCCTCCCAGGTGTCACACAAATATTACAGATTTTTATGCGACATACATTATTTAAAAAGTAATATTTAAAAAGAATTTTACATATACCGCCACAGTGAAACATATCATAATCCAATCTTAAATAAAAAAAATCATTAACTTACCGTATATACTCGAGTATAGGCCGACCCGAGTATAAGCCGAGGCCCCCAATTTACCCCCAAAAAACTGGGAAACCTATTGACTCGTGTATAAGCCGAGGGTGAGATATGCCTGTCCATCCCTGTGTGTGTGTCCATCCATCCATCCATCCCTGTGTGTGTGTGTGTCCATCCATCCCTGTGTGTGTGTGTCCATCCATCCATCCATCCATCCCTGTGTGTGTGTCCATCCATCCATCCATCCCTGTGTGTGTGTGTGTCCATCCATCCATCCATCCCTGTGTGTGTGTCCATCCATCCATCCATCCCTGTGTGTGTGTGTGTCCATCCGTGTGTGTGTGTGTGTGTGTGTGTGTGTGTGTGTGTGTGTGTGTGTGTGTGTGTGTGTGTGTGTGTGTGTGGCCTTGTGTGTCCAGCCTACCTGTGTCCTGAGCCTCCGTCCGGTCCCGAGCCTCCGTCCGGTCCCGTCCCGTCCCGAGCCTCCGTCCGGTCCCGTCCCGTCCCGAGCCTCCGTCCGGTCCCGTCCCGTCCCGTCCCGAGACTCCGTCCGGTCCCGTCCCATCCCGAGCCGAGCCTCCGTCCGGTCCCGTCCCAGGATCACCGCTCTTCGTCGGCGCCCATTCCCCTGTTCAAATGCCGCGCCTCCCTGTCTGTGATAGGCGGAACACTGAATTTCCCAGCAGCCTGTGTTCCGCCTATCACCGACATCGTCTCATCCTCGTCCGTAGTACGAGGATGAGACGATGTCGGTGATAGGCGGAACACAGGCTGCTGGGAAATTCAGTGTTCCGCCTATCACAGGCGAAGGCGGAGCCGGAGGCGCGGCTTTTGAATTATAGAATGGCCGCTGTCTGTCTGCTCGACACGCTGATCGAGCAGGCAGACAGCGATGACTCGAGTATAAGCCGAGGGGGGCACTTTCAGCCTCAAAAAAGAGGCTGAAAATCTCGGCTTATACTCGAGTATATACGGTATTTGATACATTTTCTATACTTCTATGTAAACTTGGTTACCACAAATATGGCTATTAGGTATCGCTTTGCATCTGACACCAAAATTCATATTTAAGCATGTTTTAACTCTATAGTCAATAATTATCTGATTATTATCTAAAAAGCAGTAATATTACATAATCAATGCTAATGATACACAGAATACTCTAACCACCATGAATATAAAAACCTTAAAAAAAAATCATACCCATAGGGATAATTAAAAATGATAAACAATTTAAAACATCAATAAATTGATAGATTCATTTGTAGCAAAAGACTGCCCCATCTGTCAGCCCCTAAAGACAGGGATCAGTACAGCATATAAAAGGAGCCACACAAAAAAGGTATTAAAAATGAAATTATTATATTAAAATCTATAAACCAGATGGTACACTCAACTGTTATTGATATAACAGTTAATATTCCATTCAATATTGAGCCCCATGGGATTGTAAGAGCAGAGGTCAAAATCCTTACAGTTCCTTGCAAAAGTATTCACCCCCCTTGGCTTTTTTTCTTTTTGTTACATTACAGCCTTTAGTTCCGTTTTTTTTTTTTTATCTGAATTATATGTGATGGTTTAAAACACAATAGTCTAAGTTGGCAAAGTAAAATTATAAAAATATCTACATAAAACAATTTTTCAGAAATAAGAAACTGATAATTGGCATGTGCGTATGTACCCCCTTTGTTATGAAGTCACATAATTAGTGAAATGATGTCCACCTGTGTGCAATCTAAGTGTAACATGATCTGTCATTACATATACACACCTTTTTGAAAGACCTCAGAGGCTTCAACACCAAAGCAAAAGGCACCATTAACCAAACACTGCCATGAAGACCAAGGAACTCTCCAAACAAGGGACAATGTTGTTAATCTTTGATGATCCCTAGGAGCACCAAAATCTATCATAACCAAATGGAAAGAACATGGCACAACAGCAAACCTGCCAAGAGATGGACGCACACCAGAACTCATGGACCAGGTAAGGAGGGCATTAATCAGAGAGGAAGCACAGAGACCTAAGGTAACCCTGGAGGAGCTGCAGAGTTCCACAGCAGAGACTGGAGTATCTGTACATAGGACGACAATAATGCCGCGTACACATGATCAAACAATCCGGTGGAAAAGTCCAGCAAACTCAAGTCCGCCGGACAATACGCCCGTGTGTACCCTCCGGCAGATTTTTTTTACCCAAAAGTACGGCGGACTTAGAAAGTAGTTTTGCACTCCAATCTTACCGCCGGACTCGCATTTCGGCGGACAATCCGGCCGTGTGTGTGCCAGTCCGCCGTACTTTTGAAATGAACGGACTTTTCCTGCCCGGAGAAAAGTCCGCTAATTTTGAGCGCGTCTCCAGGTAGGCGGGGCCAGCGAAGGAGGCGTCGCTGGCCCCGCCACCTGGTATGGACTTAAAGGGGAATCCCTACGCTGAAAAATCGGTGTGGGGTCCCCCCCTAGGTCCACATCAGACCCTTATCCGAGCACACTACCCGGCTGGCCAGGAAAGGGGGTGGGGACGAGCGAGTTCCCTAGGGAAGTGTTTCTAACTGTGGGGGGAGTATACTGACTGGAAGAGGAGAGAGATCAGTGTTCCTAATCACTAGGAACAGCAGATTTCCCTCTACTCCCGTCAGAGCGGGGATCTGTCTGTTTACATACACAGATCCCTGTTCTGGCTCTCTGAGGAGCGATCATGGGTGGCTGGCGGATATCACGGCTGCCAGCCACATGCATCGGCTCTGGAGTCGCATGTGCCCCCTATATCTTCTTAAATCGGCTTGTTAATAAATATTGGATATACCAATATTTTCAGTAAAATTACACCACTTCATTCCCTTACAATTAAGTACTCTCTGTGTGCGAAATGCATCAAAGATTCTGCTTTGAAGTCTGTTTATTTGGACATGCCTGTACCTCTTCACAATAAACCTTACAGTCATGCAAGACAAGCCAGAGAATGAAGTGGTTTCATTTTACTGAATATTGTTGAACATACCAGGACAAGGCTATGTTTGAAAGCTGTGATCCTTAAAGCAGAGGATATTTAAAGCTGGCTTCCTTGCAGCAGCACAGTCTGTGTCTATACCTTCAAATTTACTGGATTTGATTACAAGTTTGGGAAAAATCCCCTTATTCCATTCTTTACCCTCCTCATCAAATTGTAAATGGTAAAAGGACACCCTATGTGCACCTACCTTCTCATTTCAAAGTACTGCATCTCTGCTCTTTAGGAGGTTGTATCTTACATCTTTAGGAGGTGATAATCCCTTTATCACCCTTCTTTTTCAAATATAAATATAAATATATTTAGAGACCTTGTGTGCAGATATTACCTTATTGCCACAGCTCAAGATGTCTGCATCCAAGTTCCCTAAATATAATTTGCTTTATTTTCATGAAGCATGACAAGGGTATTTTTTTAGACTGTATCAAGTCAGTGCAAAAGTGATATTTTCGTCTTTAGTAGATACTGACCCTTATGCCACGTACACACGACCAAAGGAACAAATCCGTCAGACTATTCGATCGTGTGTGGGCTCCATCAGACCTTTGCTTGCCAAAAATCCAACGGACTTTAGAAATAGAACATGTTTTAAATTTTCCCACCGGAACTCCGCCGGACAGAGTTCCTAGCGGGAAACCCGTTCCTCTGTATGCTGGTCCGACAGACCGAATATGATGCGCGGGCAGCTACAGCACCTGCCCGCGAGAATGTTTCCAGTGCGATCCTATCCTGTTCTTGGTGACAGGGTACTGTACATCTCCTTATCAGTGGCGGCTGGTGAAGTTTTTGGATGGGGGGGGCGTCAGACCCCGCCCATCATGACCCCGCCCATCATTTTGGCCCCTCCCAATTCTCATAAACCACGCCCCTTTTGTAATCTGAAAAAAAAATTGGCGTGGGTTCCCCCCTCCGAGAGCATACCAGGCCCTTAGGTCTGGTATGGATTCCAAGGGGAACCCCCTACGCCAAAAAAACGGCATGGGGGTCCCCCTCAGATCCACACCAGACCCTTATCTGAGCACGCTACCCGGCCGGCCAGGAAAGGGGGTGGGGACGAGCGGGCGCCCCCCTCCTGAGCCGTACCAGGCTGCGTGCCCTCAACATGGGGGGTGCCTTGGGGGAGGGGGGCGTGTGGCCCCCCCCGCCCCAAAGCACCTTGTCCTCATGTTGATGAGGACAAGGGCCTCTTCCCGACAACCCTGGCCGTTGGTTGTCGGGGTCTGCGGGCGGGGGGCTTATCAGAATCCGGGAGCCCCCTTTAATAAGGGGGCCCCGGATACTGGCCCCCCCACCCTATGTGAATGAGTATGGGGTACAATGTACCCCTACCCATTCACCTGTGAAAAAAAGTACAAAAAAACACAACACAGGGTTAAAATATTTTATTGCACAGCTCCGGGGGTCTTCCGTCTTCGGGGGTCTTCTCGCTGGACTCCTCCGCTATCTTCTTGTAGCTCTTTTGCTAGCGGAGGAGCCCGGCTTTCTTCCTCGCCGCCGGCCTCTTCTTCTGACTTCAGGGGTCTTGTCTCCCTCTTCGGTTCTTCTGCCGGGCCACCGCGCCTTCTTATAGGTCTTTTACAGGCGGTGGCCCGGTCTTCTGTCGCCACCGCCGCTGCCGCCCGTTCTTCTTCTTCTTCTTCTTCTTCTCCAGGAGATGTTGACTCGACGCTCTCTCCGGCCGGAATGCCAGGGACGTGCTGCGCTGCCACTTATATAGGGACAATGGGGCGGTGTCACATAGGTTGATGTCACATGGGTTGGTCACATGGGTTGGTCACATGGGTTGATGTCACATGGCGACAGCCCCAGCATCCTCCGGGACTGTGACATCGTAAGGGGGCGGGGTCACCATGTGACATCAACCCATGTGACCAACCCATGTGACAGGAGGGGGGGGGGGCGCCCGCTCGTCCCCACCCCCTTTCCTGGCCGGCCGGGTAGCGTGCTCGGATAAGGGTTTGGTGTGGATCTGGGGGGGACCACCACGCCGTTTTTTCGGCGTAGGGGGTTCCCCTTGGAATCCATACCAGACCTAAGGGCCTGGTATGCTCTCGGAGGGGGAACCCACGTCAAAATTTTTTTCAGAAATTTGGCATGGAGTTCCCCCTTCAGAGCTCATTCTCTGATTGGCCACGGCAAAAGTCGCCTGGCCTGGGGAAACCTTTCTGGCTGTGAAAGCTTTTTTTCCATTCATTCAGCTAAATGCATGAACATTCTCAACAAAGTAGAAACTAGAAAGCCTTTATGCGGTGACTCACCTCCTGCCTCACTGTCTTGCAGCTCCGCTTGGGCTGAGGAACGGAGCTGCCGACGTCACTTCCGGGTTTCGTGAAGCAGCCGAAAGCCGGAAGAGACCTGCCTGTCTAAGATTGAATGAAGCGCCATGGATGCAATCTTGTGACGTGGCGCTTCTCATAGTGCACTGTGACCGGCGCCACAGTGCACTATGTTAAATTGTTAAATGACATTTTTTTTTTTTAAATGTCTTAAAGGGCCCGTTTTTTTTTTTTACACCTAGGGGGAGGGGGGGCGGCGCCCGGGCGCCCCCTATGGGCGGGCCGCCACTGCTCCTGATGCTGCAATAGGAAAAACACATTTTCCTATTGCAGCGAGCGCGAGGGGCAATGCCTTTCCAGGGGTATACCAGGCCCTTAGGCCTGGTATGGATTTTAAGGGGAACACCCTACTCCAAAAAACGGCGTGGGGTCCCCCCAAAATCCATACCAGACCCTTATGCGAGCACGCAGCCTGGCCGGTCAGGAAAGGGGGGGGCAATCCCCCCTCCTGAGCTGTACCAGGCCGCATGCCCTCAACATGGGGGGTGGGTGCTTTAGGGAAAAGGGGAGCCCTATAGGCCCCCACCCCAAAGCACCTTGTCCCCATGTTGATGAGGACAAGGGCCTCTTCCCGACAACCCTGGCTGTTGATTGTAGGGGTCTGCAGGCGGGGGGCTTATCGGAATAAGGGAGCCCCCTTTAATAAGGGGGACCCCAGATCCTGGCCCCCCACCCTATGTGAAAGAGTATGGGGTACATTGTACCCCTACCCATTCACCTGGGGGAAAAATTGTCAATAAAAAAACACACTACACAGGTTTTTAAAGTAGTTTATTGGGCAGCTCCGGGGGCCTTCTTCCGACTTCGGGGTCTTCTTCCGACTTCTCCGCGCTCTCCGGTTCTTCTGCCGGGATCCACCGCTATCTTCTGCTCTTTTGCTGCTCTTTTGATAGCGGTGGCCCGACTTTCTCCTTCATCGCCGTCGTCGTTTTCTTCTTCTTCTTCCTTCTTCTGTTCTTCCGATGTTGACACAACGCTCTCTCCCACTGTATGCTGAGAATGTGACGTCATAAGGTGTGGGGTCATCGGGTGACATCACACTGTGACCCTGTCCCTTATGCCTATATAAGCCATCGCTCACTGTGTCCACAGCACTACAGCGGGAGAGAGCGTGGTGGCAACATCGGAAGAACAGAAGAATAAAGAAGAAGGAGGCGACGGTGACGACGAAGGACAAAGCCGGGCCAGCGGCAAAAGAGCAGAAGATAGCAGTGGAGCCCGGCAGAAGAACCGGAGAGAGCGGAGAAGTCAGAAGGAGACCCCCGAAGTCGGAAGAAGACCCCGGAGCTGCCCAATAAACTACTTTAAAAACCTGTGAAGTGGGTTTTTTTATTGACACTTTTTTCCCCCAGGTGAATGGGTAGGGGTACAATGTACTCCATACTTATTCACATAGGATGGGGATTCCGGGATCTGGGGGCTCCCTTTTTAAAGGGGGCTCCCGGATTCCGATAAGCCCCCTACCCGCAGACCCCGACAACCAACGGCCAGGGTTGTCGGGAAGAGGCCCTTGTCCCCATCAACATGGGGACAAGGTTCTTTGGGGTGGGGTGCCCACAGGGCACCCCCTTTCCCCAAAGCACCCACCCCCCCATGTTGAGGGCATGCGGCCTGGTACATCTTAGGGGGACACTCGCTCGCCCCCACCCCCTTTCCTGATTTTGGGGGGAACCCCCATGTCATTTTTTCGGCGTAGGGGGTTCCCCTTAAAATCCATACCAGGTGTCGGGGTTTGCAAGGTGTCAATCTCACCGATAAAAGCGGCGAGATTGACTTCCTTTTCTAGTTCCGTCATAACTCATCACGTTCAAAATGAATGGACTTTAGTCCGTGTGTGGGCAAGTCCATTCATTTGGAAGTCCGCCGGAACTCCGTTGGAACTAGTCTGCCGGGAAGTCCGGTTATGTGTGGGCCAGTCCGTTCGTTCGGAAAGTCCACCGGAATTCCGACGGAAGTCTGTCGGACCCTAGTCTGCTGGAAAGTCCGGTCGTGTGTACAGGGCATTGGTGCTTGTCCCTGCTGGGAATATCCATCATCTTGTAGACAGGTGTAGTTTATTTTCTCCACTGCAGGTGGTTTCGACCACAGCAGCATTGCAGTTAGAGGGGAAGTCAAGAGGAACATGGCTACTCTATGGTTTCCTCGGTCACTGGGAAAGCTATCCGATTGGATGCTGCTGCCCCATGTGACTCTGGCAGCCATCTTGGGTCAGACATAGCCCATTTTGAGCTCTTGCTCCCAGGTTTGGCATGCATTTCACGTGTGGCTAGTGTAGGGACTGGTTAGCTGTCTGGTAAGGATAGTGATTAGCGGTAGGGAGAGTTTCCTGACAAGTAGGAAAAAGATAGGGACACACCTTCCTTCCTAGAGACCTTCCCATTTGGGTATGGACTGACCAGGCTCCATTCTGCCCCTCAAGACAGCCGCTGTTGGCACATCTGCGATCCGCTCTGGTACACACTGCTGTTACATTCTGAGTGTTCCCAATTGGGCGCCTTACCACCAGGCTTGTTGTGAATTATTAAAATCTGACAAGTTCTGTTCTCTGCAACCAGACTCTGAGTGTTTACTACTCCCACACGATGCTGCACCTTCCCACAATCTTTATTTATCCAGGAGATCACTGTCACCAAAAACAGGAATAATTAAATCTTCCAGTTGGGGACACCTGTTTCAGTGACATTCATTTTTAATAGTGGCCCCACCAACAGTTCCTATATACCTTCCCTTCCTAACCCTAATGCCTGGTATACACGATGAGATTATCAGATGAATGGTCGTCCGTTTTTTTTTTTTGCATGCTAATCCCAGTTCGAATTTGCGGAGTTTACTAAAGTCACGAAAATTCCCGTACGTCAGAAAAAAAAATTGGAAGTGATGTCATGTGTTGTAATGCATTTGTTTTGCATTTTTGTATGATAGCAGTACGGGTGAAATGAAAATCGTATGATCTGGCATCGTCTGAAATTTTTTTTGTGCATGTCCGTTAGAATAATATTGGATGAACTGTCATGATTGGCTCTCGAAAGCTCTGTACTAACGACCCTATTAATATCGTACAACTGCTTTGAAATCTGTATTTTCCCTACGATTGTCTGATCGTGTGCACGGGGCATTAGACACACAGGTAAAGACAAATACCTGGTGCTTCCTGGTATGAGGAGTGTGTGACCCAACTACCTTCATTCTAAATGACATGGCTGGTATGTACAGATTTGCCCCTTAGCCATATGGGTAAGGGTAGAAATCCTGAGGCCTGTGTCAGGTTTGAGCTACACCTTGGAGCTAACCCAGGGCTTCCTCACTTCACTTATAATGGATGAACAGACCAGAGTATGAAACGGAAAGTGAGAATTAGCTATTTCTTTGGCCAATGTTAAAGCAAACCTTTTGCTTTGCGCTGAATTGAATCAAAAAAAAAAAAGAAGATAAAATGTTCACATTTTCACTTAGGGGTGAACTCACTTTTGTTGCCAGCAGTTTAGACATTAATGGCTGTGTGTTGAGTTATTTTGAGGGGACAACAAATTTACACTGTTATACAAGCTGTACACTCACTACTTTACATTTTAGCAAAGTGTAATTTCTTCAGTGTTGTCACATGAAAAGATAGAATAAAATATTTACAAAAATGTGAGGGATGTACTCACTTATGTGAGAACATAAAGGTTGAGCTTCAGTTGAGCTTCTTTCTTCTTTGCTCTGAAGTGACATAGCACAAGTTCCCTTTAAGAACAGTTCCTTACAAAACTAGGTAGGTGAAACACAAGGATTGTGTGCAGAGATATGCCAGAACTGTATATCATTTTCTCAGATTGATCATTCTGTTTCACCTACCTTATTTGTTGAATGAATCTCTTTATACATTTTTGATGGACTACTTTGCATTAGATTGCTTTTGTTCTTCTGGGAGAGACGGTATTGCCATCTGCTGCCAATTTGTTAACATCTTTTATCATGAAAAATGCTGATTCCTTCTAAGACCTTAGTGTCTGAACAAAGAAAAAAAAAAAATTTTCCTTCTTCTTTTTGCTGCACATACTTAATGTGAAATTCCACTTTTGTTGAGAAAAAAGAAACTCTCCTACAGTAGTTAATTTTATACATTGCAAGGGACAAGCACTAATGTCCATGTAAATGCTATTATCTATTTTGAATATGTTTGGCATTATACTATACCTTGTCACCATTCCGTACCGTACAATACTATACGATACCATACCTTACCTTACCGCATCATACCGAATTAAACCATATTATATCTTACTATACTATACTTTACAAAACTTTCACACAATACTAATACCCTACTCTACCCCACTGTACCTTACCATACCATACTGTACAACACAATGCCTTACCATACCATACTTTATCGATTTCCTATTATTCTGTATCATACCAAATTATACAATATTATATTTTACCATATCTATACCATAGATTAATGTGCCAACCATACCAAAACATGCCTCCCAATCTTACAAAAGAAAAAATGAAATGTTACGTTACTTAACGTGATAACCCATGACCTTCCCAAAATCCTCTTCTAGTCTGACCAAATTTGGGTACACCACAGTCAATTCTGAAAACCTGATTCTTCAGGTAGACCGACCCTACAAATTGAATGTTTACATTTAAAGAACAACTATTATTAAATATTGTTATAATTGTGTTAAACTACCCATGGGACTAAGTGTATATAGAACTTGGTTATTTTCAGATTCGTCCCTTTATTTCTAAGCAGCATGGTTGGACAGGTTTTCCTCCCCGGCTCCAAAATGCTGATAGAAATAAGATGGTTTTGTTATTTATAGCACTGATCTCTGGCAGCAGGGGGCACTCTGGAGACCGGCACTGCCATTTACAAAAAAAAAAAGAAATTACATAGCCAGTGGTTCTGTGTGCCAGGAGTGATCATAACTTGGCCTTTCCAAAGGGGGTGGAGCAACAGCCAGCATTATGGGGTGTCTTTAGGGAACAACGGGGGCACTAGTAAGAATGGGACAATGTGCTATATGCACCTGGTTCCCTGGGGAGTTTAATACAATTTTAGAAAATTAATGAAAGTTCTTCATTAACCCCTTGCCACAGACTTTAGTCATATTGTGCAATGTTATTGCACTGTGCCTTTAAAACTCTAACCAATGAAAGAAAACATTCATACATCCAATGTATAAGTAAATAAATATGTGAGTATATTAACACCATCAGTGATATCACACATAAAAAGTCCTATGCAAGTAAATGAACCATTTAAAATATCCCCAGTAAGAGCCACCACCTTCCCACACATAGCCTCTTTTGAAATAGGGAGACCCCAGATTATAGGTGGTCTAAAAGCACCTTACAATAGGTGGATAATGCTGCAGCTAATGCATCCAGCAATAGGGGAACCACAGAGCACACCAACAGGGAAACTGGTCAGATCGCCTCATTTGCTCCACAGATGTTTATCTGACAAAGGAAACACAGTATAAAACCACTTGCATTAATAACAACATAACTGTGTATCTACTCACAATCTCTCTACATATTGGACGTGTCAAACAATATACAGCACCGCTGGTTCCCGCTCCAGCTGCACGATGACATCAGCACAGGCTCCGCCCTAACACATTTCCTACAAGCAGATGTTATCAGGGGGTCAGCTGCTTCCCCACAATAGATTTAGGCACTTGTATTTTGGTGTTATTGAGTGCAGCTGTGGGAATGTAATATTGTTTTTTGCACTAAGCAGTTTTTTCTGAATATTTCATTACTGTACACATATATTCAGCATTGGTGGCCACTCATAAGAGGCGCAGGGGCGTCGCTCCCCAATCCATGCGCTCAGCCCCTAAGCTTCACACTAATGCAGGGTGCCAGACTAATCGATTTCAATAGGGTTTTTTTTAAGCACATGATGAGAGTATGAGGCTCTAATTGGCTTCACTTGTGTGACATTAGCGAATTCGTATTTGCTAATATTTTCCTGCTTCTTCTTCTGGCCAATCAGGAAGCAGGTCCTGAGACCCGATTGGCCGGGAGTCCTAAGACCCAATTGGCTGGGAGGAGAAGCGACCGTCAGGACTCAGAAGAAGATGCAGGGGGGGAAGTCGCCCAAGCCCTGACCTAGATCGGGTAAGTGCGGGGCTGCTGGGCGGGCGAACAAGTGATCGATTGAGGGACAGGGGGGTTGGGCGAGTGAGGGGGCCAGGTTTGTTTGCCGCCCCCCCAAAAAAAATTATGCATCAGCCCCTACTGATATTTAGCCTCTCTGAAGTGTGTCTTCTTCCATGATGCCATATGTATGGGCACATGTGCTTGCCCGGAGCCAGAAATGTCTCGATCCAGGAGGAGATTTAAGGAGTCAAATATGGCCTTTGTAGAGATGGTGGAGATGGTGGACATCTTGAAGAGGGCCGACTATGATGGGAAGTATGGACTTTACTCAAACCCAAATGTGAGAAAGGCCAAGATCATGACAAAAGTTGTGAGAAGTCTGCACAGGAATTTTGGGGTATGACGAGGATCAATTGAGGAAATGCTGGTAAGACCTGAAATTGAGGGAGCACAATCAGTACAGAAGGGTCAGGAAAGTGCTGCAAAAAAGTGAGTATTTGTCCTGTGTTCCTATTATTATTGTTACTTTCCTGCTGCTCCATGTGCTTTTCTTTACTGTTGGACAGTTTAACAGGGCAAGTTTCAAGTTTGTGGACACAGTATTTGTTCATAGTAAACATTGTTAGTTCGCCCACTAATACAATGTTTTTGGCAGATACAGGTTAACTACATTTGTTCAGCCTGATTTGTATTAAAAGAAGTTTATTACATTGTTGTCTAGATGTGTTTGTAACTAGTGGAAATCCCCACACCATAACTTGAGGATGTGCATTCCGAGGTACATGAATTGGAAGAAATAGTGACCACAACAGGTAAGTATCTGAGACCACAGCTTCAGGTAATAGATGTATGCCTACATATTTATAATACATGGTGTGTTTTTTTATTTCAGGTGATGTGGATGTTGTGGAAGAAGAAACTAATTTCAACAGTGCAAGTACGCAAGTCCTCATCAGGGATATAATGGCGTGCAATCGGGATTTAGAAATGATAAAGGAAAGCATCAATGATGTTCAACAAAAATGAAGACCATCAAAAAAAAAAAAAATTGTACTGTTTTGTCATGGAATTTTGTCTTTTAAATCAAGTTTTAAAGTAATATAAAAGCCAAATTTTGAAGATGCGCACAACACGTGCTATCTGCCATCACTGGATATTATTGCATGCATCTTGTGGGTTCAACCCCTTCCTCGCAACTCAAGTAGGTGAGAAGAAGGGGTTGCAACCCCGAAACACGTCCATTGATCCCCCATGATGGGAGCTAGCACATGTTGACATTAGGCGTGGGATCAGAAGGAAAATCCACATTTTGACTCCTAATTTGTGTGTATCTTCAAAATGTGGCTTTTACAGGGGTGACATCACCCCATCTGATGAAGGTAATATCAACACAGTTTTGACATACTAATGTCTGATATGGCCTTCACTTTATCAAAGTTGAACTTTGTAAGTTCCTGAGTTGTGTATGTTATGGTTTGAAACATGTTGAGCATAAATTAAAAACAAGGGTTTGTCGGGACTTTATATGAAAATAGAATACAATGGTGGCTGTTTAAAGAGTTTAATTATTTGTCTGTAAAAACATGATTACACGCAATTGATGCAGATACACAAACATACATATTATTTGCATTATATATTTTTGTTACAATGGTAATGGCTAATAATATGAGAAAAATTAAATGGATGAGAATTGAATAGTGTATTGAATTATACTGCCAACATCCTAAATGGTATAATGGAAAACATGCATAAAGCGCATATAGGGGACGTCTCTTTGGACTTTTAGAATGGCAGAATAGTACGTATAAAAAAATCAAGATTAAGTAAAAAGGCACAATGGTGCCAACTTTATTAATTTATAAAGGTAGAAAACATATATATATAGTATAGAAACATATTCATCAACAATGAATTGTAACAATACATCAATGAATTGACATATAGAACATCATAGAATAACCCAAGGCTTATAAATTCTAAAATGCCACCTAAACAGAAGGAGGTCAGAAAATTAGATGTTCAACCATGTACCTGACATGTTTCAGAAATTGTTTATTATTGTGCATTTTCCTTCCTCAGGGGTGGTTTATTAAAGAGCAGGATTGGGTTGTTATTTTCATATCTGTAATATAAGTATAGATAGGTAATAGAATTTCAATATGTAAAGCAACATAGGAAGAATGCTATCTAATGTTGATAAAAACATTATCAACATTATTACTATGGTGGGTGTTTAAAGAGTTTAATTATTTGTCTGTAAAAACATGATTACACGCAATTGATGCAGATACACAAACATACATATTATTTGCATTATATATTTTTTTACAATGGTAATGGCTAATAATAAAATGGTTATAAATGCATACCTCAATTATATACAGAAACCACCAACGGCAATGATGGAGTAAACAATTAATAAAGTATTACAACTGCATGACCTATGGCCTTCTTGATCCTTACATTAAATACAATATGTATATATGATACAATATTAAAAAGAAGCTTTGTGCCGCTCATCAGGAGCAAGCTCGTGATTGATCTGAAAATACAGGGTGATATCCAATTAATATTTATAGTAAATGAAATGAAAGGGGGGTTAGAGGGCCCACCTGACAATCACTTACATATAGCTATGCAGTCATAGGCATGGTATCGGAGGCCACCAACCACCCCAAGCAACGGTACGGGAGCTGAAGAGGCACATCCAGCGGCAACAGAGTCCACAGGGTGCAAACACAGGTGTTCACTGAGGCAACCAGGGCGCTTCTAAAGTGAAAACATGGACAGCATATGAGTGTTTGCCTAATTAAGAATGAATCAAATTCATTGTGAAAGCTGTATGTGAAGGTATGAAATAAAAATAAAAATAAAAATTGCAGGAAGGGGGGAGAAAAAAAAAGAGGGGAAATACAGCAGAAAGGAACCTTATGTGAGTGTAAATGTGAATACATTGACAGGGGGAGGAAGGATGGCCAGGGTAACAAAATTGCGTGGTAAAAAACAACCAAAAAAGAGAGGGCAGTGGTGATTATGTAAAAATACCTGGTGTCAAAGAGAAAGATCGAGATCCGAAGATCGCAATGTCAGTGTATGTAAGAGCCCAGATTATTCCGGTCCTGCCACTGCCGCCACCCATAAATACCCATATGCAGCCGTCAGAATGCCCCCAACGTCACACGGCCACAAGGGGACGCCACACATCCAGCTGTTTTAAATTTATGCTCAACAGCGATAGGGATGGAGGTGTATCGCCTTACCAGGCTACGACTTCATTTAAAGTCCCAATTTTCCCCATTCCTCTTCCCTAATTATTTAATTTAATGGTTTGAAACATGCCTGTTTAACCCACAAAATGATATTTCTAATGTCAAACATAAAAATGTTATACACTAAAGATGTTGGTTTGTTCAAAAACCCTTTTCTAACACACATGTGAATTTGCACGGAGTAAAATGTTTTATACTCAACAATGTGTGGCTTCTTCATTCAATACTCAATACCAGTTTTTGGAGTGAAAATGGGGGTATTTACTAAAGGCAAATCCACTTTGCACTACAAGTGTACTTTCAGTGCAGTTTCAGCTCACTTCTAGTGTATTTGCCTTTAGTAAATAACCCACACAGTGCTTTAAAATTTACCCCAATCAGGCCATTTTACGGACTCAAAACAATTAATTAATGGTGCTGAAAAGTATGATTATTTTTATCATTAATGTATTACATACATTAACAACAAAAACAATGTGTGTAGCAGACCCACAACATAATAGTTAGCTGAAGAAGAGATTATCACCTTATGTATCAAATAAATTAAGTTTTCACTATTGAAGAAAATGGTCAAAAAGAAAAGCCCATTGGAGAACCTAGGAGACAGCTAAAAGAAACACAAGCAGTAAATCAAATTAAATATTAGTTCATTTTAAAATAAAAATGTATTTAAAAAATGTTTCACACATTTGCTGGCATATCAATGGCCCCCCTATCCGCAAAGTACTCCAGATATTTTTGTCTGACTTCTCGGGTGCTTTGGGGGGGGGGGGGGGGGGGGGGCAAGCCAGGACAGCCAGCTTCAAGTGCCTACAGGCTCACCTGTAGGTACAGTTAAAAAAACAAAACACTATACAACAGCTTTAATGCTTATGCTGCTAGCATTAATAAATAGATAGGAAAGTATTTCATATTTTCTTGTATTCAACTTTTTTTTACATTCCTTTAGATACTTTCTGGTTTTCAGGCCTAGGCAAATTATGTCATACATCCTAGAAGTCTTCAGGAAGGGAGGAGGTAAGCACACACTCCTGCCTTTGGCCATTTTTTGAATATTAAAATAATTAAAAAATGTGCTTTTGGCTTGTGGTGCTCAAATGCACTGTAGTTCTGCTTTAAAGCATAGATAAAATCAGTAAATAATAATATTGTAAACTATTGCAGCATACCAGTCCTTAGATGTGATGGCTGCATTCATTTTCTTTTTACTAATTTTTATCTGGTTATCCTGCCAGTAACATGCCTTCTCTCATAGGTTGTGTCATAGGCTGCCCTAGGGAAGCTTCCCACCTTAGTCCTTCACTACATGGGGTATGTTGATACCTGCTACAGTCATTCACTTCTCATGCTGGCTGCTAACTTCTGTATTGGACATCTCAGCCCTGAAGGTTATGTATATATATATTAATGTATTACACTGATTCTGCACAAGCACAAGGCTGTCAGCCCAGAGGGTTCCATTGCTTGTGCTGCTGAGATTCAGATTCTTAAGATATTTCATAGTTACACTTGTTTGATTATAGACACTTCTTCTCATTAAAGGACACAGACTTCTCCTTCACTTAATAAAAGTCATTTTTACTGACAGACTCAAGATTCAAGACTCAAGATTAGCTGTACATTATACAATATTCTTTACATACATGTACAGCTGAAGATATTCAGTTGGCTGTGCAATTTAGCTATGGCTGTGCTGCTGACTTGAAACAATCTCCCTAGTAGTATACATACCATGGCCAACACCTGAGATGATTAATAATCCATTGTTATTAAAGTCTGTGGATCCCTAAGAACAAGCCCATTGATGGGGTTGCAGAGAATAAGGAACACTACATGATAGCACAGTTTGAATTCCCATACCAGGCACTCCCAGGAGGTTAGTCCCCCTTCATTTATTATCAATGTAATAAAACCTCACTATGGTAAAAAAAAAATACATACATCAAAATAAAAAATAAATGCCTGAAAGACATTGTATATGACAAAACACGTCAACTGAGCCATTTTCTGACAGCATTGTGTACCCAAAAGTCCTCCATTTGCTGGCTGAAATTTAGTTTTAATAATGCGCAATTGTCCTATATTGATTGTAAGTGCAATATTTGTCTTGATGGTTTTACACTATATGGGGTATTTGTTTATATTCTCTTTCTGAGTTAATGTGAGGGATGGCTGGATGCAGGGACCTTTGATGAACCAGGTCATCTGTGAATCCAGAGAAGGAATGGAAGAGATGTGGCTAGGTGGAATACTGCTATTGACTTCTCTTTAAGCCTTTACAAGTCTTGTAAGCCTGCAGTTTGCTACCATTTAGTGGAGGCTTTGAATCCATCCTGAGTTTTGGGTGGATCTTTTTGCATATTGTCAACGTTCACAGGACTATTTGTGACCACTCACCCAGTATAAACTAATGGCACAGTATTAATGTATATATACATGCAAGCCTCCTGCATGTATCCCTACCTTGCAAATGTCACTCCCTTCAGTAGTAAGAGCCATGCAAAACTTTGGAATCGGTGGGTGGGTCTCTTTGCCGGAGCTCAGTGGGTGGAGTCCTGATGTCACAAGATTCCCCACCCACCTCTACACTCTCCTACTCTCCATTGAGTAACATCCAGTCAAAACTCCAAAAAAACACCCTTTACTTCAGAATGCCAATTCATGGGAGAGCTGGAGAAGAAAGGAAGGGGGATGTGAAGCTGGAATTGTAACACACTCTCTCTCTTGCTGTTCATGAGATAAAGAAATAAGATGTCAGTGACTGCAGTGGGGGATGTGGCGACATAAACTTATCTGTGTGTGGTATTTTATCTTACTACAAAAAGACAAGAGGATTGCTCCGAGCGGGATTAACTCTTTGTGGCACAGATGACTTGACATCCTCTACTGTACCAGGTAGAAGTCTTCATTAAAGTGGTTGTAAACCCTTACAACACACTTTGACCTACAGGTAAGCCTTAAGGCTTACCTGTAGGTCCAAGAAATATCTCCTAAACCTACACGGTTTAGGAGATATTTACCGAAAGGCAGTGCATAGTAGTCCATTATGCTTTACCTTTGCAGGGAATGAAAGAGGAAGTAAACTCATCAGGGTTTACTTCCTCTTTAAAAAATTAATTGTGGGACTTTATTTGTATTGCATCAATTGTGGGATTTTTTTTGAAGTTTGATGTATAGATTTCAGAATTTATGAATTAGTACAGCACTTTATTACATATTTATTTACTATGGAAAATATCCCCTGCATGTATGCCCTTCCAAGTGAAAGTGACATACTTGTAGAAGAATTGTATCACACATCACCCGTCCCCTGAAGTGATCACACCATAATAATTACCACAACAGAATAGTATTATACAGTGGGTGCTTGCCTACAAGTCAGTTAACCCCCCTGGTGGTATTCCCGAGTCTGGCTCGGGTTGGAAGGTTTACACCAAAAGCGGTAACCCCCAGCCAGACTCGGGACCGCATCGCTGAATCCAGGAGGAGGTTTACTTACCTTCTCCCTTGGATCCAGCGATTTCCCCGCGCTGTACGAGCGGCTCGTCCTCCGCTCGATTCATCACGGAGCCAATCTCCGTTCCCTGCGAGCATTGCGAAGATTACAGATTACATTGCTGTATGTAATTATTTCACATCCCCTTTGTCCCTAGTGGTGTGCCCAGTGTCCTGCATGCAGTTTTATATTATAAAAACTGTTCTTTATGCCTGGAAACTGGAGATTGTCCATAGCAATCAAAACTGTCCCTTTACATCAAATGATTTTGGACCAGCTAGAAAACAGCGATAATAAATTGTAATCACTCGCAGAATTGAGCGATAGCGATTTGTGGGGAGATCCGTCATCAAACACTGAAAAGTAATGACAGTGACAATTCTGCAACTGAGCAAATTTCAGTGTTTTCGATTTGATTACATTATTGAATAATTTTTATTATTGTTATATTATTATTTGGTATAATTATTTATAGTTATTTATTGTATTATAATTTATGATTTCATTTTTCAAACTTTATCATACCCGGGATGTCTGCTAGACTCTGGTTTGGACAGATTTAAGTGAGTTATTCCTAAGAATTACAGGACTACAATATAAAACGCCAAATTTTCATGCAAAATAATTGCACCGCTTTTAGCACCTAAAATCCGAAATAATCGTACCGCCAGGGAGGTTAAAAGTAAAAGTTTATTATTCTCATTTGACAGAAATCGATCAAAAGTCGCATTCCGTCAAAAACAGAGACGGCAACACATGGATTGAAATTCATCCGTTTCATCTATGACCAGCTTTCCTGTTTGCTAAAACCATTTCTATGCTTACTACACCTAAATCTAAATCACTCTATTCCACTATCACTAATTTACTAACTGACATATCAGTATGGATGTCATACCCATGGGCGTCCGCAGGTAGGGGCAAGGGGGGTCAAGTGCCCCCCCCTGGAATCAGGGATCTGATCATAAATTTAGCACAGTTGCTATTGGGGTGTGGGCATCCTGCACCCGGGTGCCACCCGCCAGTGGGTTGAATAACTGAGGGCCACTCAAAGGAGACTAGGAAAGGAGCGCATCATGGGACATGTAGTCCCAAAGATTGGCGGCCCCATTTTCCACAGGGAGGAGGCTACAGCTCGATAAAGAGAGAGATTGAGAGACTGCAGCCTGGAAAAAAGCTGAGGGAGAAAGTGCTATAGGACAAAGAATGAGGAGTGTGCTGGGTGGAAGCCAGAGAGAGAGACCTACGCTACCCAGCCCCACCAGAGAGAGCCACGTTGCCCAGAGCCACCGGAGAGAGACACTCTGCCCAGTGCCACCAGAGAGAGCCATGCTACCCAGCGCCACCAGGGAGCCTCGCTGCCCAGCGCCACCAGAGAGAGACACGCTGCCCAGTGCCACTAGAGAGAAAAAGACCAAGCCACTACCAGGGTACAGACATGATACACTAATGACCAGAGTCGCCCCCGGGGTACTCAGAGTGAGCAATCATCCAGTCGGAGGGATCACTGCTGTAGTTTTGTGGGTCTGGTAAGAGGGCCTGTTGGCCATTATCTATTACTTATCCTACGGACTGTACTACATCTGCAGTCTCTGACCATGATAACGTGATAATGACATTGTCGAAAAGGGGTGGTTCATGGGTGACCCTAAAATGATGCCCCCCCCCCCCTGAAAAAAGTTCTGCGGACGCCCATGGTCATACCACTACCTCATACCACTACAAAACTGTTTCCAAAACTGAGCTAACAACTGAGCCCATGACTCTCCCCTGGTTTTCCATCAAGATCAATGGCACATTTACTAGTCCATCCCCTCATGTTAGGGTGCTAAGTTTAACCCTTTCACTGCCAGAGCAGTTTTTGCCCTTTTTTTCAGGCGTGAAGATTACATAAAACTCCCAAACACCAAATTTTTTCTGAAAGCAGACATCCTAGAGAATAAAAAATTGGTAGTTCCAATTTTGTATGTCACTTGGTATTACCGCAAGGGTAAAAAAAATTCACAATTTTTTTTTTTTAATTTTAGGCCAAACAAACACAATAAACTACCCAAACATTGGGTAAAATATAAAAGACGAGGTTGCACTGAGTAAATAGATACTCAACATGTCAAACCTTAATTTTTTGTGCGCCCGTGAAATGGTGACAAATTTTAGTACCCTATATTTTCTATAGGTGACAAAAACCCTCTATAGGTCATCAGTAGTTTAGTGTTACGAAGGTTTGTGCTAGAATTATTGCTCTCTTTCCAGCATTCTCGCATAGGAGACAATAAGTCAAGTAGGGGACAAAAAGACCTGGTAGAGAAAAGGGTTAATGTTGGACTCTGAGCTCACCTTTTGCTCCCACATCGAATCACTTTCCAAATATTGCCACCTTATGCCGCGTACACACGATCAAACAAGCGGGTGGAAAAGTCCGGCAAACTCAAGTCCGCCGGACAATCCCCCCGTGTGTAGCCTCCGGCATACTTTTTTGACCCGAAAGTACGGTGGACTTAGAATGCCGTGTTACACTCCAATCTTCCCGGCGGACTCGCCTTTCGGCGGACAATCCGGCCGTGTGTATGCCAGTCCGCCGTACTTTTGAAATGAACGGACTTTTCCCGCCTGGAGAAAAGTTCGCTCATTTCGAGCGGGTCTCCAGGTAGGCGGGGCCCGCGAAGGAGACCTCGCTGGCCCCGCCGCCTGGTATGGACTTAAAGGGGAACCCCAACGCCGAAAGAAATCGGCGTGGGGTCCCCCCAAAGTCCACAACAGACCCTTGTCCGAGCACGCTACCCGGCCGGCCCGGATACCGGCCCCCCACCCTATGTGAATGAGTATGGGGTACAATGTACCCCTACCCATTCACCTGTAATATAAAAGTACAAAAAAACACAACACACGAGATAAAACAGTTTATTGCACAGCTCCGGGGGTCTTCCGTCTTCGGGGGTCTTCTCGCCGGACTCCTCCGCTATCTTCTTGTAGCTCTTTTGCTAGCAGAGGAGCCCGACATTCTTCCTCACTGCCGGCCTCTTCTTCCGACTTCGGGGGTCTTGTCCCCCTCTTCGGTTCTTCTGCCGGGCCACCGCGCCTTCTTCTAGCTCTTTTACATGAAACCATGTGACATCCACCGAAGACCCCGCCCCTTGTCCCTATATAAGTCGCCGCGTGCCCGGTCCCCGTCATTGTGAGCGGAGGACTCGGCGAGGCAACATCTGAAGAAGAAGAAGAAGAACAGAAGAACAGAAGAACGGAAGGCGGCGGCGGCGACAGAAGACCGGGCCACCGCCTGTAAAAGAGCTAGAAGAAGGCGCGGTGGCCCGGCAGAAGAACCGAAGAGGGGCAATAGAAGATCACGGGGCCCCCTGAGTCCCAAGCCACACCTGCACATGGGGACATTGGGGGGGGGGGGTGGGAGCACAGCACACAGGGGGACACTGTGGGGGGGATTTTATGTGTTTGGGTGAAACTTTTTTTATTATCGCATAGGAGACAATAAGCCCTGGTAGAGAAAAGGGTTAATGTTGGACTCTGAGCTCACCTTTTGCCCCCACATCGAATCACTTTCCAAATATTGCCACCTTATCTGTCCTCTTCTCTCTAGCTCCTCCCTCACTCTCTTCAAAGTTTGCCTTTAAAATTTCTCCAGAATCTCCCCCATTCTCTGGAAGTCCCTACACCAATCTGTCCAGCTGTCTCCTACCCTATCCATCTTTAATAAACAGTATTTCTTCTTTCTCCTTTAGCCAGGGGCAGACTGACAACTGATGGGGCCCCCGGGCAATAGAAGATAACGGGGCCCCCTGAGTCCCAAGCCACACCTGCACAGGGGGACATTGGGGGGGTGGGAGCACAGCACACAGGGGGACACTGTGGGGGGGAGAGTACACAGGGGGACACTGGGGGGAGCACACAGGGAGACCCTGGGATGGGGAGAGGGCACAGGGGGACACTGGCGGAGGGTGAAAGCACACGGGGGACACTGTGGGGTTGGAGAGCACACATGGGGACACTGGGGGGGGGGCAAATAGGGGGTCACTGGAGGGGGGAACTGGGGGAGAGCACACAGGGGAACACTGGGGGGGGAGAGCACACAGGGAGACCCTGGGGAGAAGGCACAGCGGGACACTGGGGAGGGGGGGTAGCACACAGGAAGACACTGTGGGGGGGGGGTGGGGAACACACAGGAAGACACTGTGGGGGGAGGGAACACACAGGAAGACACTGTGGGGGGGGGACACACAGGAAAACACTGTGGTGGATGGGGAACACACAGGAAGACCCTGGGGGGTAGGGAACACACAGGAAGACACTGTGGGGGGGGGGGGTGGGGAACACACAGGAAGACACTGTGGGGGGGGTGTGGAACACACAGGAAGACACTGTGGGGGGGGGGAACGCACAGGAAGACACTGTGGGGGGGGGGGGGTGGGGAACACACAGGAAGACACTGTGGGGGGGGTGGGGAACACACAGGAAGACACTGTGGGGGTGGGGAACACACAGGAAGACACTGTGGGGGGGGGGGGGGGTGGGGAACACACAGGAAGACACTGTAGGGGGCTGGGGAGCACACAGGAAGACACTGTAGGGGGGTGGGGAGCACACAGGAAGACACTGAAGGGGGGTGGGGAGCACACAGGAAGACACTGTGGGGGATCCTGGGAGGGGGAGAGGGCACAGGGGGACACTGGGAAGGGGGAGAGGGCACATGGGGACACTGGGGAGGGGGAAGCACACAGGGAGACCCAGGGAGGGGAAAGCACACAGGGGGACACTGTGGGGAGGGAGGGGAAAGCACACAGGGGGACACTGTGGGGGGGGGGCACACAGGAAGACACTGTGGTGGATGTGGGGAGCACACAGGGGGACACTGTTGGGGGTGAGGAGAACACAGGGGGACACTATGGGGGGTGAGGAGCACACATGGGGACACTGTGGGGGGGAGCACACAGGGGGGACACTGTGGGGGGTGAGGAGCACACAGGGGGATACTGTGGGGGGGGTGGGGAGCACACAGGGGGACACTGTGGGGTTGAGGAGCACACAGGGGGACACTGTGGGGGTGAGGAGCACACAGGGGGACACTGTGGGGGTGAGGAGCACTCAGGGGGACACTGGGAGGTGGAGAGGGCACAGGGGGACACTGGGGAGGGGGGACACACAGGAGGATGCTGTGGGGGGTGGGGAGAACACAGGAAGACACTGGGGGGGTGGAGAGCACACAGGGGAACACTGTGGGGGGGAGGTGGGGAGCACATAGGGGGACACTGTGGGGGAGAGGTGGGGAGCACACAGGGTGGACACTGTGGGGGGGAGGTGGGGAGCACACAGAGTGAACACTGTGGGGGGTGGGTGGGGTGCACACAGGGTGGACACTGTGGGGGGGTGGGGAGCACACAGGGGGACACTGGGGGAGCACACGGCAAGACACTGTAGGGGGGTGGGGAGCACACAGGAAGACACTGTAGGGGGGTGGGGAGCACACAGGAAGACACTGTGGGGGATCCTGGGAGGGGGAGAGGGCACAGGGGGACACTGGGAAAGGGGAGAGGGAACATGGGGACACTGGGGAGGGGGAAGCACACAGGGAGACCCAGGGAGGGGAAAGCACACAGGGGGACACTGTGGGGAGGGGGAGAGCGCACAGGAAGACACTGTAGGGGATGTGGTGAGCACACAGGGGGACACTGTGGGGGGTGAGGAGCACACAGGGGGACACTGTGGGGGTGGGGAGCACACAGGGGGACACTGTGGGGGTGGGGAGCACACAGGGAGACCCTGAGAGGGGGAGAGGGCACAGGGGGACACTGGGGAAGGGAGAAGCACACAGGGGGACACTGGAGGGGGCACACACAGGGGGGCACTGGGGGAAGAGCACACAGGGGAACACTCAGGGGGGAGCACAGAGGGGGGGCTGTGGGGGGGAGCACACAGGGGAAAACTGGGGGGGAGAACACAGGGGGACACTGTGGGGTGGAGAGCACATAGTGGGACACTGGGGGGGGGGAAGCACACAGGGAAACACTGGGGGGAGAGCACACAGGGGAACACTGGGGGAAGAGCACACAGGGGAACACTGGGGGGAGAGCACACAGGGGAACACTGGGGGGAGAGCACACAGGGGAACACTGGGGGGAGAGCACACAGGGGAGCACTGTGGGGGGAGCACACAGGGGAACACTGTGGGGGGAGCACACAGGGGAACACTGGGGGGAGCACACAGGGGAACACTGGGGGGGAGCACACAGGGGAACACTGGGGGGAGCACACAGGGGAACACTGGGGGGAGCACACAGTGGAACATTGTTTGGGGAGCACACAGGGGAACACTGTGGGGGGAGCACACAGGGGAACACTAGGGGGGAGCACACAGGGGAACACTAGGGGGGAGCACACAGGGGAACACTAGGGGGGGAGCACACAGGGGAACACTGGGTGGGGGGAGAAAGTACACAGGGGGACACTGGGAGGGGACACACACAGGGGAACACTGGGGGGGACACACAGGGGAACACTGGGGGGGAGAAAGTACACGGGGGACACTGGGAGGGGACACACACAGGGGAACGCTGGGGGGGTCACACAGGGGAACGCTGGGGGGGACACACAGGGGAACGCTGGGGGGGGACACACATGGGAACGCTGGGGGGACACACAGGGGAATGCTGGGGGGGACACAGGGGAATGCTGGGGGGGACACACAGGGGAATGCTGGGGGGGACACACAGGGGAACGCTGGGGGGACACACAGGGGAACGCTGGGGGGACACACAGGGCAACGCTGAGGGGGGGACACACAGGGCAATGCTGAGGGGGGACACACAGGGCAAAGCTGAGGGGGGGACACACAGGGCAACGCTGAGGGGGGACACACAGGGGAACGCTGGGGGGGACACACAGGGGAACGCTGGGGGGGACACACAGGGGGGACACTGGGGGGGCATAGAGGGGGGACACTGGGGGGACACACAGGGGGGACACACAGGGGGGACACACAGGGCAACGCTGAGGGGGGACACACAGGGCAACGCTGAGGGGGGACACACAGGGCAACGCTGAGGGGGAACACACAGGGCAACGCTGAGGGGGGGACACACAGGGCAACGCTGAGGGGGGACACACAAGGCAACGCTGAGGGGGGACACACAGGGCAACGCTGAGGGGGGACACAGGGCAACGCTGAGGGGGGACACAGGGCAATGCTGAGGGGGGACACACAGGGCAACGCTGAGGGGGGGACACACAGGGCAACGTTGAGGGGGGACACACAAGGAAACGCTGAGGGGGGGACACACAGGGCAACGCTGAGGGGGGGACACACAGGGGAACGCTGGGGGGATACACAGGGGAACGCTGGGGGGGACACACAGGGGGGACACACAGGGGGGACACACAGGGGGGGACTGGTTAGGGGGACATACAGGGGAACACTGGTGGGGGAGAGCATACGGGGGGTAGTGTTGAGAGGGGGAGAGCACACTGAAGTCTGGCCTGGGCCCCATACATTTGTACTGCAGTCGCCCCCTCCCTCCGATGGCAGCCCTCCAGTAAAAAAAAAGTTTCACTCACCCTGGTCATGCCTGTAATAATACCGCTAACAGCGCTCTGCTCCCCACCGGCCCCTCCTCCCTTCTCATCCGTCCTAGGTGATGTAGTGTACAGTGCAAGCACCTGCGACGGACGGGAGGGAATGAGGGGCCAGCGGGGAGCAGAGCGCTGTTAGCGGTATTATTACAGCCGCTTCAAGGGGCATCTCGTTGGGCCGGCCACGGGCCCCCAATGGCTCCGGGCCCTCGGACGGCGACCGAATGACCGATGGGTCAGTCCGCCCCTGCCTTTAGCTCATAATGCATAGCTGTTATCTTTTGTATCACTTGACCCTCCCTTTTAGATTGCAAGCTTTCATGAGTAGGTCCCTCTGAACTCTTTTGTATTAAATTGTACTGTAACTGTACCGTCTCACATTATTATGAAAAGTACTGCACTGGTGCTATATAAATCATGTATAATATTAAAAATAATATGCCATATCACTCCATATTAACAGTCTATTACACTGAATTACTTGAGATTTTTTTTTGAAAAGATAATATTGGTCCGCTGACACTCGGACACATTTGACAGGCCAGTATTATTAAAAGCAGCGTTATTCATAGTAAACTATTGTGATAATGTTCAGGGACATTTTTCTTAAGGTAAGCAGCGAGACTTCGGACATTCTCATGTTTATTGGAAAAATTAATAGGCTCTGCCCTGGTGAGCTGTCATTCAGAAACTAAGAGCAGCATATAAAACAGCATTAAGCAACAAAGAAGAGACAGTATATTTGTTTATATATAGAGAGCGGCTTATCGACCTCACCAGGATGATAAATTACCTTGGACATCCGCTATCACAAATGTTATGTAAGGATTCAGAAAATATATCTTGGGATACAGCATGTCCAGAAATGTTAGCTGCAGTAAAATTATAACTACTTTAAAAGAAAAATAAGGATAAGGCAGGTTTTTATCATAAATGTGCAAGTTCCTTGAATGATGTATTTCTGCACCCACTGATCTGTCATACTGTAGGCAGAGTGAAGAAAAGGTCCTCTGACATCATGGCAAAGGTGTCATAATGTACGACCCCCCCCCCCCCAAACTTAAACAAATGGTGCTTGGGAGTAGGCGTAGAGGGCAGAAAGCCTTTGCCTATGGCAATCTTTAACAATGTTGTCAGCTGAAGAGATGGGGCAAAGTTGCTACCTTACCCAGGGTTCCATTCTGCCCTACAGCCCCACTTTTCTTCTGTTAAATTTACCTATGCAGTAAGACCCCAATTGGCTGGGGGGGGGGGGGGGGTAGGAATAAGTACACATTCTTACTATTTTCTTCACTTCTGCAGGCTGAAGGGTACACATTCCAAGGTATATTCAACCAACCAAAAGGTAACAGATAATAAAAGTCCTTTGCTGGGGTTTACATACCCTTTAAATCCTAAGGTTTATTTTTTGATGTCTGTGTCATGTTGGGGAGGTTCTCCTTCACTTGCTGTCACAACAGGAAGTGAGAGAAAATCTCCCCAAAGTGATGGAAATTAGACTATTGTCATCAGAACAGGTGTCCACATTGGGAGATTTACCCTCACTGTTCTGGTGTTCCAGAGAAAGAAAGAGTCCTTGCCTTGTAGGTTGATAATAGTTTACTTTATTAGTACAGACCACATAGGATCAACGCACGATGTGTAATGTCTGTCTTACTCGTCAGTGAACTATGAATTCAATAGGTCTGTTATGGATTTGTATTTAGACAGTTGTGATATTTGTGATATTTATCTGTATTACAGACTGGTTGCCCACTGTTGGCTTATAGGTTAATACCTAAACATAGAAAAGGAGATCTTTTCTGAATCTTGTACAAACAATAAATGTAGGAGTCACAATCCTTGGCTACAATTCTGAGCTAGACATCACAGAGAGAGGGGAAAATTTGGCCCTGATTTTGATTTGATATATCTTAAAGAAAAACGTATAGTATTTTCAGCGTATAATATTTTCAACAGTGTAGATACACTGTTAAGCTGTTTATACAGATATAGATGTAACAAACATTCTCCTATATTATTATTAATTGATTACTAGTGCTGCCACTGGGTAGTAGAAGAGTGTTTAATGCTTGTACAATTTAAATTTTTTTCTAGTGGAACTACATAGTTATGATGTCATTTCCTGTCTTGTTGTCCCTGTTTTCCAATAAAACAAGAAGGGTTCAGCTATATGTCCAGCACCATCGTGACAGGTAAGAGTCATATTTGCAGCAGCCTTCCAACACATACATGTTAAATAGATCAGCTTGATGTATACTATATGGCCAAAAGTATTTTTCATTATTATGCCTTCAAAATTTCCTGTTCAGACAATGCTATTCAAACGTTATACAATTAGTTGATCTGCTAGTGTTATTGGCACCCTGAAGATGAGTTTCTTCAGTACTTATGCAGAAGCTGTGTGCAGGTAAGGAACTTCTCTCCCATGTCCATGCTCTGCGTTGTGATTTGTTGCAGAGCACCAGTACAGCTCCCTCTTCTTCTTTCACATTGCCAGTGTAGCCTGTGCAGTCTGGTGATGTCAATTCTTGTATTGGTGTCAATCAGCAGTGAAGCTCCGCCTGATGCTCATTGAGGAAGGGATGAGATTAATGGTAATATAGCTGCTGATAAGCATAGAAAATAGGTTCTTTAGAAATGTTATGACTTAAGCATATCCCATTGATAAAGCTAGCATGGAAGAACACTTGGGCTGTTCAGTATATGTTGTATTTCTATCTACTTTGAGGGAGAACAGGGCGCAAGACAAGGTAGCTTTCTCCCTACTATTATTTGAAAGGATTGCTAGAAAATAAAAAAAAGCAGGGAAGCCACCCTATCTGCATTATTTGTCTTGGTATAACCTCATTCAACACCAACTGCTTACAAGTATTTGCTCCCTTCTGAATTGACAGGCAGGTACACAACTTTAACCAACCCACCTGGTTTAATGCAGGTGCATGAAGGTTGTTGCTGGACCCCCAGACATCTACCTGGCCCTAGGTTCCCACCTAGGTTGCCTGGTTAGTAATTCATATATGCACCTGCATAAGCTTGTTGGTCATTCTATTTCAAAACCATGAGCAATAATAAGGTTTTGCCCACCTCTACTGTGGCTATAACAACCCCCACTTTTCTAGGTAGGCTTTCCACTAGATTTTGGAGTTTGCCTGTGGGAATTATTTCCCATTTAGCCAACAAACTATTTGTGAGTTCAGGTACTTGTGTAAGGTGAGAAGACCTGGCTCATAGTTTTCCAATTCATCCCAAATGTGCTCAGTAGGATTCACATTAGGCCTGTGTGCAGGTACTCTAGTTCCCCCACACCAAACTCACATGTTTTTATGGTGCTGGCTTTGAGCACAGGGGCACAGTCATTCTGAAACAGAGAATAGCCTTCCCCAAGCTGTTGTCATGAGGCTGAAAGATAACAATTGCTTAAAATGCATGTTATAGCATTAATAGTGTCTTTCACTGAAGATACCCAAAACAAATTGATTTGGTTGGGGTGTCTGCATACTTTTAGACGCACAGGTTTGTCATTTAACTTATCAGTGTTTATTATTTGTTTTTATAAACCTTGTTTCTTTGACTTAGTCATTATATTTATACATGAGATCAGCCATATTTGTTAATTCCATATTCATTCTCTGCTTCTTGCGTTGCAGTAATACACATTGGTTGTGCTTTATTGCTTCTTCTTGCAATGGAAGTCTTCAAATTGAAGTAAGAATTCATCAGTATTAGGAAAAAGTAGTGCATAAAGCTTCAGCCAGCTCTCTATTAAAAACTAAAAACAAATTTTACCCCATGCTCCACACTCTGTCTGATAAATGTCTGTCTGTTCAACTATAAAGCTCTGCAAACAACAGGTTTATTAAAGCTCAAGGCAAGGAAACAGATGAAAATATATGAAAAACAGCCTAGATAGCCACTTGCTGGCTAGATAGAAGGTCACAAAATATTTAAATGTGATAGTTTATCTTTATATGCAATAAAGTAATCAAATTTCAATATTTTTTTTTTTTTTTGTATTGGCTGCAGTAAATAAAAAATAAATAAATAACTACAAAACCACTATTGATTACCCTTGAACATTAGGTTATGTTAAATGTATTTCAAAATATTATCCCTGCAGTGCTAAAAATTTAAAAAAAATCAGCTTTTGCTTCAATACTCATCCCCAGTTGAGCACTATCCCCTGCAGTAGGTCCGCTCTGTCTTGCTAATGCTAATCTCTTGTGTTGAACGATGGCCAACGCCATTCAATCCACTACCTGTGAGCCCAGGCTGTCATCATGGACACACCTCTGGAGATGCATCATGATGCTGGCTTGGGTATACAGTGCTGCTGGACTGAGCAGCTCTAATATGTCATTATTTAAGGGGAAAGGACTATTCACCACCTCTTTTGTGAGAAAGAAGAGAGAGAACCTTTGACACAGGACAGGAGTGGATAGAAGAGCCTTGGAAAACATATGTTTACATGTATACACTATATATATATATATATATATATATATAGAGAGAGAGAGAGAGAGATACTATATCTATCTATCTTTAGATAGATAGATAGATATACTTTTTTGGGAGATTTTTTATTTTATTTTTTTTACATGGGGAAGGGGATGATGTAGGAAGGAGAGGAAGTTCTTCTTTAAGTCTAAATGCCGGTAAGCTGAATTTTATGCTATAATTTCCCTCAGACTCCTGTGGCAAGATTGCTACTGCTGAAATTAAGACCTGAGTGAAGGGAGTGACACAGTAAATTTGACATTTGGCAGTATTTTCCCCTGGAATGATTGGGCGGTTAGCCAAATGTTGGTAAATGTCACTTTCTACTACACAGCTGCTAACTGTCCCCAATTCAAGCAGTCACACTTTTTGAGGATTTGAATCTATGAAATTTTATCCCTGAAAATATTTTTACATTTTAAGCTTTGATATATTTCCTTCCATTTTCAGTCCCAATGACAATGGTCTCTTGGACAAAAAGAGAGTTAGCTTCCCTTAATGGGACAAAGACAGCAAATTGAGAGAGGTTCTAACTCTTTCCCTGCCTTTAAATGCATTTGAGGGCTTGTTCAGACTTAAAGCGGTTCTTCACCCTAAAGGGGAAGTTCCGCTAATCTGATCCCTCCCCCCCTCCGGTGCCACAATCGGCACCTTTCAGGGGGGAGGGGGGTGCAGTTACCTGGATAATCCAGGTAACTGCACCCACTTCCGGCCAGACCGCCGCAGACCCCTGCAGACGCTCCGCCCCCGTTGTGTTCTGGGAAACACACAGTTCCCAGAGACACAGCAGGGGACCATAAGAGACGCGCAGCGTGACTCGCGCATGCGCAGTAGGGAACCGGGCAGTGAAGCCGTCATGCTTCACTTCCCGATTCCCTGACAGAGGATGGCGGCGGTGGCAGCAGCGAGACGACATCGCTGGAACCTGGGACAGGTAAGTGTGATTTTATTAAAAGTCAGCAGCTGCAATATTAGTAGCTGCTGGCTTTTAATATTTTTTTTTTAGGTGCAGCTCCTCTGGCCATACATGGCTCCATTGTTTTCTTTTACAAAGGTTTTTATTGCAAATGAAGTATAACAAAGGTATACAAATAATTACTGGTTACAGTAGACATCAGACAACAAAATTTATAAAAAAACAAACCCCCCCCCCCCCCCCGACATCAAAACGTTGGCTATATAGAGCTGTGTACAATAACGCACATGAAGAAGAAATGAAAAGCCTAAACGGTTCTGAAATGACATAATCATCAGCAAAAGTAGCCAATATAAGCAAAGCTTATGAAAAAAAAAAAGCCAAAAAAGTACATATAGGAAAATAAGATAAATGAGGAGTGCAATATAGCCTGTCGGGTTCGGTTATTTCAATCTACCATAACCGTCAGATTTAACTTGGCTCCATCACAGCCAAAGTCATTAGAGAAAAGAGACTAAGGCAGAGAAGAAAGAGGTGAATGATAGTAGGAAACAGAAAGAGAGCAGAAAGAGTAGAAAGAAGAGAACGGAAGAGGGGGGGAGGAGTCCATTCCACTAAAGGGAGCGGGGGGTGCACACAGAGACCCTAGATAGACAAAAGTTGGCTGTTTAATCTGGAAGGTTGGATACAGGATATCCAGGGCCCCCAGGTTCTGAGAAATTTGTCATGAGTATCAGAAGCCAAGGAGGTAAGTTTTTCATTTATCATGATGTCACTCATGCGGTTTTTAACTGCCTCGAAACTGAGTGTAGGCGTTTTCCAAGACTTAGCAATAATCAATTTTGTTGCATTGAAAAGGTGTTGGGCTAGTTGACGCTCTGGGGGGAGAGTTCCTGAATCGGTTTGCATAATAGAGCTGCATAAGGGTCTCTTTTCAGGTTGGTATGGAACATATTTCTTAACAGGGCATATACCCGTACCCACAATCTACAGGCTCTGGGACAGGTCCACCAAATGTGGGCCATGGACCCTGGTACCGGGCAGCCCCTAAAACAGTTAGGAGAATGTGAAGGAATGAATCTTGCTACCCTCTCAGGCGTGTAGTACCACCTATAGAAGACCTTATATGCATTTTCTAATATGAGAACATTCCTGGAACTTTTCATGAGATTTGTGGCCATGATCCGCCAATCTGCCGGGTCCAATTGCGTCCCTAATTCTTTTTCCCATTGGAGATGATATTTGGTTGTAGGGGGTTTGTTGATAGAAATAATAGAGGAATATATCAAAGATATTGTCCCCGGGGAATGAGCAGTAGCCCTACATACTTTTTCAAAGGGAGTCAGAGAGTACAGGGTTGGCTGAGCCCGGAGGAGCTGTTGTATAAAATGTTTTAATTGTAGGTAACTGTAATGTTCCCGCAGGGGAATATCGTGAGAAGAACGTAGCATAGCAAATGTAACTACTCTCGTGGGAGTGAGCAAAGAATGGACATCTGTAAATCCACTATTTGCCCACCAAGAAAATTGACCGGGGTTGTCTCTGCTAGGGGGGAATAATGGGCAATGGGAGAGGCGTAGTAAAGGTAGGTGAGAGGATATGAGGCCAGCCGAATATTTTATCGTGTCCCAGATGCGAAGCAAGTGGGCCATACACGGCCCTGTTCCTTTCGGTCGCTGCGAGGGAGGGAGCCATGGCACAGAGGAGATGGGAATAGGGTGCGAATCCACCAGATCGATAGTGGCCCAAAGTGGCATTTGGTAGTTGTCATGAAAACGAGTGATTTGGGCGAGATTGGCCGTCATGTAGTACACTTGAAGGTTGGGGACCTTCAGACCGCCTCGCGTACATTTTCTGCTTATTAATTCGGGGGCGAGAAGCGGCCCAAATAAATTCCTAAAGTTTACGCTGATGGATTCGCAATATATGGGGGGGAACTGGAACGGGCAGTACCCTAAAAAAATATAACAACTTTGGGAGATAAGTCATACAAATTGCAGTGATTCTACTGAACCAGGAGATCGGGTAATGAGACCAAGAGGTTAACAAGGTACCAAGGTCTAGCTTACGAGAGAGGGGGGGGGGGAAATTAGCCTGATACAAACCATCGTATCTGGGGGTGATACAAATTCCCAGGTAGGGTAGTGAGGGAGGCCATTGAAAGGGGAAACTTTCTTTTATGGTAGATAATTCCGATGGGGAAAGGTTTACCGACATAGCTTTAGACTTTGCGTGGTTAACACGTAAACCATACAGGGACGCAAATGTCTGCAGGAGAGAAAACAAATTGGGGAATGAAATTCTAGGTGATGTCATAGTTAGTAGTATATCATCCGCAAAGAGCGAAATCTTATGTGAAAAACCTGCCACTTCCACGCCTTTGATATCCGGATGTGAACAGATCGACTCCGCCAGTGGTTCCATGGCCAGAACAAATAAAAGGGGCGAAAGTGGGCAGCCCTGACGAGTGCCCCGTCGTATAGGGAACACATGGGATTCAAACCCATAATATTTAACTTTAGCTTGAGGGACATCGTACAGGGCTGCCAACCAACGCAGGAATGAGGCTCCGAAACCATAACGGCGGAGAATGGTCATAAGATATGGCCAAGACAACGTATCGAAAGCCTTGTTCACATCCAGCGACAAAAGCATGGTTTCGAGGGATCGACTATGGGCAATATGCTGTAATTGAATGATTCTACGAATGGCATCTCCAGCCTGCCTCATCGGGACGAAACCTACCTTTTTAATGAGCCGAGGGAGAAACGAATTTAAACGGTTAGCCAAAATTTTCGTAAGGATTTTCATATCAATATTAATTAAAGATATAGGACGGAAGTTTGCCCAGGAAGTATGGTCAAGGTCAGGCTTCGGCAACATTACTATATTGGCTGTCAGTAGGTCTGATGAAAGGCTCTGCCCTTGCTTGACGGAGTTATACATGGCCGTCAAGGGGGCTGCAACTACATCCACCATTTTTCGATAATATAGTGCTGTGAAGCCATCCGGACCTGGCCGCTTCCCGACTTTGAGGTCCTTAATACTTTGTCTGACCTCAGTCTCTTGGATATCACGATCCATAAGAGTCATCTGGGCCTCTGTTAAAGTGGGCAGGGCTATTCGCTGGAGAAATTCCGTCCTATCCTGTTCTGTCTTAGAGTCTTGGGCTGAGTATAGGGTGGAGAGTTTATGCCAAAATTCGTCCAGTATGTGAACCGGATTACTTGTAAGCTTATTGTGTCTGGTACGCAGAGTTATAGGGGTCAGTTTAGGGTTAAATGTTCGCAACCTCCTAGCCAGAGCCGCAGTGGGTTTATTCGCCTTAATATACCAGCATTGGCAAGACCATCGCAAAGTGCATTCTGCTTGTTCGGTAAGACTTAAGTCTAGTTCCATGCGGGCCTGGTCCAGGAGCTTACGATTAGCAAGAGAAGGGGTTTGCTTAAAAAGTGCAGAAATGGAGTCCAAACGGGACTCCGACTTTCTCTGCACCTCCTGCCTCTCCCTCTTGCGTTTAGACGCTATTTGAATGATACGACCCATTAGCACCGCTTTATATGCCTCCCATAGCATCACTGGGGAAGAGACCGAAGTCGAATTAAAACGGAAATACTCGGATGACGCCTCTAGTAAGGTGTTATGAATGTCTCGTATAGATAGCAATGAATCATTCATGACCCAAGGGGAGGGTTGAGGATTGCGCATTAGGGACCGACAAACCACTAAAATGGGATCATGGTCTGTCCAGGGAGCTGTCAAAATAGAAACAGATTCCACTAGGGGGAGGTGTTTTCTATACATTATAACACGATCTATTCGGGAATGCAAATAATGCGGATGGGAATAATGTGTATAATCTTTGGTTGTCGGGTGTAACTCATGCCAAAGGTCAACCAAATCATAGGTTCGTAACGAACAAGAAAACATTTTAGCTGCGGGGGAAATGGCCTTCTTTTTGAATGGATATTTGTCTAATATGGGATTAAGGGCCACATTGGAGTCCCCCGCCAGCAACAGGGTCCCCTTCTGGTGCGACGCTAAGAGTGAGCAGATATGTGACAAGAAGGGACCTGGATTAAAATTGGGAGCATAGTAGGTCATGATAGTAACCTCCGTATCTTGAATGCTACCCAGAAGCAGAAGATATCTGCCTGCAGGATCTGCTATCTGTTTGTCACACCGAAAGGGGACCGTCCTGCGGAAGGCAATTAAAACTCCCCTCTGTTTGGTCAGACCATTGGCCTGAAACACCTGTGGATATTGAGAATCGAAATAGTTAGGGTGGGAAGTAGAGGAAAAATGGGAGACACGCGATATCAATGCGTTGCTTTCTGAGGTATTTAAACACTTTTACTCTCTTGGGTGGTGAATTCATACCTTGGACGTTCAGTGACAGCCAATGCAGGGTCATGACGAGTAAGCAGGGAAGAGACTCTGCGTGCATCCCCTATGGACTCAGAAATAAGAAGAAAAGGGATTAGAGTAGAATAGAAAGTGTTAGCATAAGAAGAAATATAAGGAGAGCCAGAAAAAGTAAGCACAGAAAGATCGAGAAAAGCTCGGAAGAGAAGTAATAAGAATAACACCTGTGCATGTAAGCGTAGGCCTGGAGGCCCACCAGGAAGTCGGAAGTTGAGAGGGATCATAATCCCACGCAGGTACCGATACTAGGGGGTAGGCTTGTGCAATTCGTTTCGTAACGAATCGAAATTCGGCCGAATTTTGCATCTTTCGGACATTCGGATGCATCCGAATGTCCGAATAAAAAAAATAACTAATTACAACGAATACGAAAGAAATATAACGAATGAATTCGAATTAATTCGACATGATTCGAAATTATTTCAACTGCATTCGAAATTATTTCAACTGCATTCGACATTATTTCAACCACATTCGAAAATATTTTGTGACCCGAATTTAGGGCCATGTATCTCGGGGTCACTTGGTGCTAGACACTGCACATTTGGATATGTTGTAGTGCTAGTATTATTGTGTTTGCATACCAAATTTGGAGTTTCTAGCACCAAGTGACCCCGAGATACATTGCCCTAAAGTTGGGTCACAAAATATTTTCGAATGTGGTTGAAATAATGTCGAATCATGTTGAAATAATTTCGAATGCATTCGAAATTATTTCAACATGATTCGACATTATTTCAACTGCATTCGAAATGATTTCAACATGATTCAACATTATTTCAACCGCATTCGAAAATATTTTGTGACCCGACTTTAGGGCCATGTATCTCGGGGTCACTTGGTGCTAGACACTTCGAATTTGGATATGTTGTAGTGCTAGTACTATTGTGTTTGCATACCAAATTTGGTGTTTCTAGCTATAAGTGACCCCGAGATATGTGGCCCCAAAATCGGGTCGCAAAATGTTATTAGTTATTAGAGCAGAGAATAACATTTTGTGACCCGATTTTGGGGTCACATATCTCAGGGTCACTTATAGCTAGAAACACCAAATAGTACTAGCACTACAACATATCCAAATTTGGAGTTTCTAGCACTAAGTGACCCCGAGATACATGGCCCTAAAGTCGGGTTACAAAATATTTTCGAATGTGGTTGAAATAATGTCGAATCATGTTGAAATCATTTCGAATCTGGTAGAAATATTTTCGAATTTGGTTGAAATATTTTCGAATGTGGCCGATTTTTCGAATTCGGTAGAAAACTGAACGAAATCCGAAAACGAATTTAAGGAAGTTAACGAATATAACTAAACGAAATTAATGAATTAACGAATTAAAACGAAACTAAACTAAACAAATTTTTTCCTTTTGCACATGTCTAGGGGGGCGCAGTGGTCCACCTGGCCCACTCGGTATATCTTAAAACTTACAATGAAACAAACATTGAATTTGAGCACTAAGTTACATAACGATTAACTGTATGTATAACAGAATACATATGGTAATGTCAGACACGGAGCGCTGGTACTGAGACAACACCAGCGGGTTGAGGCAAGCTCAGTAACTAATAGGTCACACAAAGTAAAACCCATAAACTGTAAGGGCATATGAGCTTGAAATTGACGTAACAAAGCAATTGACTAACGAACCTCCCCCGGCCCCCCAGGAAACCCTGGAGGGGAGCCGGGGGAGGCCTGCCACAGACATCTAGAAAAGTCCAGACCCTAGAGGGGAGAAGAAAAAAAAAACAAAAAACACATATATATGTATATGCATATTTTGATACCGGTATCAAGCCCCCACAGAACAGCTGCTAGAGCTCAGGGCAGGACCGGTACCTCTCCCACTCCAGGTAAAGTGGGACAAAAAAAATAAAAATAAAAAAATAAACCAAATTGTGAGAAAAAAAAACTGTGCAGACTGGTTGCAAGAATAATAACCCGCATGTGGGCGGGGGGAATGTCAGCCTGTAGGGACATCTTGGTAGCGTTGGGCCTGTAGCGATCGCAGGGCCTGAGATCCATGCAGGGAGGCTTGAGAAGACTTTCGGGAAGGCTGTGTCTGCCGGGTGCGGACGGGTGGAGCAGCTGGGTCCCCCTGAGATGGTGGAAGGTCTAGCTGTAGTTCTTGGAAGTGACGTCTCAAGTCAGAGACAGAGGAGGCTTGGACTTGATGTCCCCTATAGGTAAAGGACAGCTTAAAAGGAAACCCCCACCTGTATTTTATGCCCAGATTCTGCAAGATCAATAGGTAGGGTTTTAAAAGTCTTCTTTTAGCAATCGTTACTGGGGATAAATCCGTGAACAGTTGCAGGGGGTAATTCTGGAAAGTGAGGTCTTGGCGATCTCTCGCTGCCTGTAGGAGTCTTTCCTTAGTGCGATAATAATGCAGCTTTATAATAACATCTCTGGGGGGGGCCTTCCGAGGGTTTTGGAGCCAGGGATCTGTGTATACGGTCGAACTCTAATCGCTCCAGGGGGATTTCAGGGGCAAGTTCTTGAAAAAAGGCCGTAGCTGTACCCTGTATATCTGTAATAGCCTCGGGAATACCGCGGATTCTCAAGTTGTCCCTGCGGGCCCTGTTCTCAGAGTCCTCTAGCTTATCCTTCAATCCCTACAGCTCCGCATGCAACTTTTCTAATTCATCCTCGTGACCCTCCAGCACTGTGGAGGATAAATCCATCCTTTGCTCTAGCTAGTTTGTGCGGTGGCCTAGCTCTTTAAGGCCTCGCATGAGATCAGAGGAAAGCTTGCGTGAGGCTGCTGAGATCTCATCTCTCACTATTGAACAGAATCTGGCTAGCATATCCTCGGAAGCATGTTGTGCAGGGCTTACTTAATCCGAGGGGAACTGCTGCAGACTGTCAGGGGGAGAGGCTTCTCCCATCCCGGAGAGCCTCGTGGTGTTGTCTGGCTCTGGAGGCTCGGGCGCCATCTTGCCTGTCCCTGCTGCTTGCTGCATCCTGCGCTGTTTGGGAGACCTCCGCTTTCCCCCGTGCGACCGATGCATTCCCGCGGGTCCCCACCGATGTCCGCAATCTAGGGCTGCCAGTCCGGCGTGTCTGACTGGCCTGAGTGCTCTGAGGACCAAGAAATTAGCGGCCGGTAGCGCGGAGCGCGGAGACTAAGCGGCCATCTTCCGCGATCGCGCGCATGCGCCCCCGGCTCCATTGTTTTCATTCAGCTAGTTGAACCAATTTCCCCATTTTAACAATGCACTGAAAAACAAGGCAGCGTGCATCTGCAACTAACACCAGTACACAGATGCTGTCTTTTTGTCTGAACGTTATTAGGAATACTTCTGTGTAAATAAGGTTGTAGCCTTTGCTTAGAAGTCCTTTATAGACATTGTTTGACAGATTAGAGCGAAGCCAAAAGATCCCTTATTACATCTTACTGGTCATCTTATCTCTGTGTTGGAATCTGGGTCATTGCTGGTAGCGAGTCACTAACATCTGTTGGAATCCCTGGGGTGGGAATACGATGGCACTAGAATAAGCAGATAGCCGCAGGGTCCTGGCATGAAAACAGAGGAATGAAATACACATTTTAAGAATCTGCTGCACCCAGGAGATCAAAGAGTTTTTTTCCCTAAGCCTAACCTGGCATTCATCCTGTGCACTGCAGAGCTGGCAGACCAGTCTAATGAATGCCAAGCATGGCGTCCAGATGGCAGTCGGCGGCAATGTTAAATGAGGACTTTCCCTAGACAGCAAATGCTGTCAGTGGTAGAAAAAATATACAAGTGGCTTTTTAAAGTTGGCCTGAACTGAAGATTTGCTATGTCATAGGGAACATCTAGTAATGACAATAGTGCTCAAGCAGTACTCTGAAAGATGTACCTTTTTTATCATAAAACACAGCAGTGCACTCCTGATTTGTAGCAATATAGCCATGTATTTTCATTGTGAGAACATCAATGGCACTGCTAACCTCTTACTGTTTGTGTAAGGAGATTGGGAGTGCAAATTGGTGATGTCAGTACTGTGCAGCTTGCTGTAGAGAAAGGAGTACCTGAGGATCTACATTGCAAGTATCTCCCTGCATCTGCTTTACTCATTCTGTGGATTTGTGCTTCCTCTACCTCTCCTGCTGCTTCTTGATCAATACCCTCCAGTCATCAATCACCAGTCCCTGGGGACAACTCTGACATGAGGAAGCAAAGCCCTGCTTCTCTACCAACATGGTCTCCTTCATACAGAGACACAGTGCAGGAAAATACATAAAAAGGCAGTAATGTGCAAAAGGAGCAATAGTGGTGACTAATCCTTTGCTCATTGCTTGCCTTTTTTGGGCACAGTTCCACTGTTTAGAAAGTTTTTAAAAGGAAGGGACCCCTCCTTCCAATCCAGGGTTTTCTGACCCCCTACATTGGAAAGATACATCCAAACAAGAGGAGTGCATGGGGAAAATCAGAGGAAGCCCCTTCCCATTCATCCAGGAATGCAAACAAGTACAAGGAGTCTCCTTTACAGGAATACAAGAACACCTCTCCCTACAGTAGAAGTCCCCACTCCTAGATGAGAAGAGGGGAACAGTGGTGGGGAAAGTGAGCAGAAGGGGTTCAGAGGTGGGCAGAGGTGGACCAAAAGAGCAGGAGGGTACAACGGTGGGGCAGATGCACAGGAGGTACAGTGGTGGAAGAGATGAGAAGGGGGTTCAGCAGTGGGACAGAAGAGCAGTGGGGCAGATGAGCAGGGGGTACAGTGGGGGAAGAGATGAGAAGGGGGTTCAGCAGTGGGGCAGATGAGCAGGGGGTACAGTGGTGGAAGAGATGAGAAGGGGGTTCAACAGTGGGACAGAAGAGCAATGGGGCAAATGTGAAAGGAGGTGTATTGTTGAGGCAGATGAGCAGGGGGAACAGAGGTGGGGCAGAAGATCAGGGGGGAACAGAGATGGGGCAGGAGAGCAGGGGGAACAGAGATGGGGCAGGAGAGAAGGGGGAACAGAGGTGAGACAGATGTGCAGGAGGTACATTGGTGGGACAGATGAGCAGGGGGTTACAGCGGTGGATCAGAGGAGCAGGGGGGTACAGTCTCGTGGGGCAGAGGAGCAGGGGGCTTACAGTGGTGGGACAGATGAGCAGATAAGTTCAGTGTTAGGACAGATGAGAAGATGGTTCAGTGGTGGAACAGATGTGCATGGAGGTATAGTGGTGGGGCAGATGAGAAAGGGGGAACATTGGTGGGGCAGATGAGTAGGGAGGTTACAGTGGTGGAGCAGATGATTGGGGGGGTACAGTCGCGGGCAGATGTGCAGTGGTGGGGCAAATGAGCAAGGGGGGGAGGGTACAGCTAATATATATACACCTAGTTTTTGTACCAATTGCTACCAAAGACACTATTCTGGTCTTTTGTATATTCCATGTGAAAGGAGACAGTTGCAGCTGGATCTACGCACAGTCATGGAGGATATGCGGGCAGCAGAGAAAAGGCAGCTAGAAAGGATTGAGAACCTTTCTAAGAGGCGGTTTCAGGCACTGCATCAGGATGCACAGGAACCTATATGCCAGGAGGCAGAAATTGCCTGGCAGCAGATGGAGCAGTTGGCTGCCTTCAACCAGGCCTTAATCTGTGTCCTTGGTCAGCTTGTTAAAGTGCATGGAGCCAGTCGTGATCCCAGGTCACCGCCCAAACAGTAGTGCCTTTAAGGCAGCACAGGACCTGTACTTGTTTTTGTGAATATCAAGAATATATAGAAAGATTCGTTTTTCATGGAATAATAAACATGAGACTTTTTTGAGTATGTCTAATTTAATGTAACACTTTATTAAAACTATAGTAATACTTTTGAAAACTCATGGTAAGAAATGAAACGTTGAGGTGCCGCATCAGAGCCTATTTCACTGCACTCTTCTTCGATATCCTGTGTTGCTATTACTAGTACTGGCTCTCCTGAAGATGTATTCCAATCCTGGTGGAAGTCTTCTCCATGACTTACACAAAGATTGTGAAGAGCACAGCAAGTAAGCACCATGGATTTGGCAAGTTTAATGTCACTGTCATTCCTCTTCATAAGACACCGCCATCTACCCTTAATTCTGCAGAATGGATTTTCCACTATTACCTGTGCCCTGCATGTTTTCTTGTTGTAGGTTTGTTGTTCTGGTGTCAGGCGGCCATTGTCAGGTTGTCAGGAAAGGGTTTCAGGAGACAATTTTGTAAAGGGTAGGCAGAGTACCTGAGCACATAATAGCCAATGTTCAACCCACAAATGTTCTTAGTGCAAAAAGGGTACAGGCCTCCCTGGCTAACCCAATCCCAAAATGTGGACAATCGAGCATCATGCAAACTCCCAGAAACCCGAGCATCATGAAAACACCCAGGCTTTCCTACATTCACGCTCCAGAATAGCCCTTTTCCATCCACTACTTCCTGGAGGATGATGGAATGCCAGCCTTTCTGTTGAAGTAGTCAGATTGGTATTCTTGTGGTGCTATTATTGGTTTGGTATTATGTGTGAGCCATCAATAGCACCAACACACTGTAGAAGGCCCCACCTGTTCTCAAAGTAGTCAGCCATGTCTAAGTTTCTCCCTGTCTGGAAAAAGAACAATTTCAGGAGCTAGCAATGTGCAGACAGCCTTACAGATGTCCTGCACATACCGGCACACTAATGATTTACTGACACCAAAAATATGACCTATACTTCTGTATTCATTGTTGGTAGCCAACTTCCACAGTGCAATGGCAACTCTTTTCCTCACAGGCAAACTGTCCCCTCATAGCGCCGGATCAGCCTGAGGAGAGGAGCGGACGGGCGGCCGAACACCCCCCTCCCCCCGGCATGAACACCGGGAGGAGCGGGCGGGCAGTCCCCTCATAGCGCCGGATCAGCCTGAGGAGAGGAGCGGACGGGCGGCCGAACACCCCCCTCCCCCTGGCGTGAACACCGGGAGGAGCGGGCGGGCAATCCCCTCATGGCGCCGGATCAGCTCGAGGAGAGGAGCGGACGGGCGGCAGAACACCCCCCTCCTCCCGGCGTGAACAATGGGAGGAGGGGGCGGGCAGCCCCCACGTGGAGCCGGATCCGCACAGAGGGGAGCAGACCGGCGGCTGACCACCCCCGGTGGGAACCCTGGGAGAAGCAGGGGGGCGGTCCCCGCGAGGAGCCAGATATCCCTGTGGCGAAATGAAGGTGGGCGGATGGTCTCCCAGCCAGTGCCCGACATGAGCCTTCCCAGCATGAACCTCTCATCCCAAAAACAAACTAACAAGGACCTGATGGAGGAGGAGGAGGGATATATATAGCCCTCAGACTCCTCCTACAAATGCAGGCTAGCCTGCGGCCAGCCTTCTAACTTGTACTTCTCCATCGCTTTGCACAAAGGTATGAAAAGTTTTCCTCTGACATTTTGAAATACCCACTGTGTGTGTGTGTGAGTCCCGGGACAGTCACATCCCACCACTCACTGGTGTGGGGGAGAGCCCAAATAACTGGTCGGCGGCACTGCTTTGACAAAAGGAGAAGCATCTAAAAAAAAAACACACAGATGGTAACTTATCCCAAAAAATACAACATATTAATACAACATATATAATATACTTTACATGGACAGATAGCATCATGTAGAAAAGCGAGCAATATAATAACACAAAGAGTATTTATGTATAGGTCATTCTTTGTCCTGTAGCGCTTTCTCCTTAAGCTTTTTTCCAGTCTGCAGTCTCTCAATCTCTCTCTTGATCGAGCTGTAGCCTCTTCATGTGAAAAATGGGCCCGCTAATTTTTGGGACAAAATGTTCCATGATGCTCTCCTCTCCTAGTCTCCTTTGATTGGCCCTCAGTTATGGCCAATAGGGAAGCAACGGAGCCGGCAGGAAGCTGGGTGGGGTCTCTTATCCCTGACAGGAAAAAGGGGAGGACAAGCAGGGAAAACCTCTGACAGCCCGCAACTCGCCTTTCTCCTGTCACAGCAACACTGAGTTCTCTGCTGGACTGAGCAGGTAAAAAAGAGCCCGAAGTCACACTACACTGATGGGGGGGCTTGACAGCACCTTGGTGGTGTCACCCCACTGGCGGATGGCACCCAATAGCAATGCAACTGTGCTGAATTTAAGATCTGATACCTGATTCCGGGGGTGGGCACTTGACCCCCCTTGCCCCTACCTGCGGACGGCCATGGTTTCTTACCCTATAGCGCTGCCATCTTTGTCTTTGCTGCACAAAGGTCTACTTCTCCTCCCGGATAAATATCAAAGCCAGAAGTTTTCTTTTCTTTTCTGCTGTGTTTCTCATTGCCGCTTACAAACTTCTCTCATACAGTGTGGTATGTATTTTAACTACAAAGAACCAAAAGGCTTTGTTTTTGTTGTTTGTAGCTTTCCTTGTCGCACTAGTTTGACACCACGCTAGGCATTTTTTTCTAAACCCTGTATGGCCCCTGGTGGACCGACTTGCAGTGGAAATGCTCACCTGAATAGGCCAGACTATTCTAACCCTTCCAAACTGTACCAAAGCGAACCGTTCGGCTCAATGGAAATGAGGTATAACATGGCTAATTTGTAATCTGTTTTCTTTGGGGGGTTTTTTTTTGTATCAACCTTACCTGTTGTAAGTTTTTATTTGGAAGATCATGACTAGGGCAGTCAGATAACTTACTACCCCAAACCACACATGTATGTAGACTTACCATTATTAATAAATAATGACACTGACACCAGCTGTATGTAAATGGCCTGTTTGTCCTTTTATTAATAAAACCAAATAAACTCTGACCATTATTTAAAATATTCCAGCTATTCCAATCCAAATACTTGGTTGCTGAGGACCCCATCTTCAACTTTTTGGTCTGTAATACCTTTCAGCATCTGTCCCCAGCCACCAGAATTGCCTCGGGGACCACTAACTGACCACAGACCCTCACCAACTTATTACCCAATAGTCTAGATTTAAACCAGACCAACCGGGAAGACTCCATATCTGAGATGGGTCCTACCATTTTCTCAATACCTAATATTTTTTATCCCTTTTGTCAATGACCCAACCGCCACCGCGGCACCAGTGTGACACCTTACACTTGTGCCCGCCGCCACACCAGCAACGCCCTGCGAATGCTTCCAATCCCAATGCCCAGAGATCAATCCCGACTGGGTTGAGATGTACCCCATCCCCTCTCAAGTACCTCCAAGTGTCAACCTCCAACTCCAGATGTCTGACCACCACCCCACCATTACGGGCAATAAATCTACCCACCTCCTTGTTGACTTTTATACGAGTCTCGTTAAGTTTATCAATGGACTGTGCCCCCATCCAAGACATGCGGACCACAATGCCCAACAACATCACAATCATGTCAGGGAAAGGGGTACGCAACCTGATAAAATCCCACTTAATGTCTTTTATGACCTGCCTCATGGGTCTAATGCAGAAATCATTGCCTCCCACGTGAATGACCAAAATATCCGGTGGCTGGTCCAGCCATGCGAAGCAATGTACCTCAGGGACAACCTTATGCCACATCCTACCTGGCATCCAAATTCACCTTATTCTGCCCTCCTCTCTGTCCAACCTAAGCTGTCTACCTTCCAGCCTGACATCAGCCCTTTTTGCCCCCCAAAAAACGTACAAAAATGTCCCATTATCCAGATGAGACATTGTAGGGAATCTGAGAAGACACAACAAAGACATACCCAGCAAGAGACCAAAAAACAAACAGAAAAGATGTACACTCAGTGTGAAAAAACAAGTCATAACAAATGTGGATGAACATACAACTGATATCTGGTGGATTCAAACCTACCAATCTTTTTTATTGCTTCCACACACCACTACGAAATGAATGAGCTGCATAATCCCCCGGGATCAATCCTCTTGCATGCAGGCACTTAAGAAAAACTGCCGTAAATTGAAACCTGGACAGACACGAGCCGTCGAGGTGCACTAACAATGCCCCATCCCCCTGTGGGCGAAGAACCATGAACTGCTCTAAGGCTGCCACTGGGCAGAATTGGGTGCAATAGCCCCTGAAAAACTCCACCCGGACCCTTTTCCGAGCTGGTCTGTTTTTGACAGCCTTATCCAAATCTGTACTAACAATGCCGAGCACTGTACGTCCCCCAGCTGTAAATCCCCCACCACCCACTTGGAGGGCGAAACCAGCTCACTGATTCTAAAAGCTCAAAAAAAGGCCCGCAAAAAAGCCGCCCAGAAAAGGACCTGCTCGAAGTATGAAGAATAGTTAATGCATATAAAACACAACAACCATGCCTGTATATCTCCGGGGGTCCTCCGATCCGCCAACCTCCTTCCTGTAGAGCAAACCATTCATGCCACACTTTAGAATACACCTTCTGAATGGGGCTTGGCATCCAAGCCTGAAGATGGCCGCTTAGCCTGCGAGCTCTGCCACACCACCGGGGGAATCCACTAACATTGGAGCCCTGTAACACTCCATCCACACACAGCTGACCCCGCAGAGCATAATTCATCACCCGGGATGACACAGAGAAGGAAGAAGCCTCCACCGCAGCTCTGTAAGCTGCCAGGCTTCTTCATCAACTCGGCGTGGCCTCCCCAAAATGGTGCCCGATTGGAGCATAAGAATGGGAAGACCGCAGCCGTGACCTCTCCATCAGGGCACAGCGGGACCGGTCCGGGAAATCTGCCCAGTGGATCTTCGGTGGTATCCACCCCTACCACCAGAAGCCCTGCCAAGACCAGGCATCTAACAGTTTCCCCTCATGGGATCCTGCTGCATCAAGATATGGAGGTGAGCGCCCATAACCCCAGAGGCCCCAGATCCCATAGTTGGATTCCCCACCTCAGGGCAGCCTGTGTCAGACACAGTACTAAAAGAAATGCTGATGTCCTTGCGATCATCACTACACCATGATATGTTACATACAGTGAAACAGTGTCAAGTAGAGGTTCACATAATGGGAGAGAGGGTAAATCTGATTGAAAATGCCCTGGAAACGCATGCATTCTCTTTCAATAAGATGGTAGATGCCCATAGCGCTCATACCAATGAAATCTCCAGGATCAAAGATAAAATAGCAGACCTGGAGGATAGATCCAGGAGGAATAATCTTAAAATTAGAGGTATCCCTGAATCAGTTCCTGTGACTCAACTATCACAATACGTACAAGATTTATTCTCCACCTTACTACCCGCATTGTCCGCATTAGAGCTTACAGTGGGTAGAGTGCATAGAATACCAAAGCCGTCTTTCTTAGCTGATGATGTACCCAGGGATGTTTTGTTGCAACTACATTTTTACAGAGCAAAAGAATACATGCTAGCTGCTTTCTGTAACTCTGACCAGCGCCCAGCTTAATACACCTCTCTGCAAGTACTCCCAGACCTCTCTAGACACACTCTCCAGCGCCGTCGAAATCTAGCCACCTTCAATAAGGCGTTACGCAACTATCACATAATACGCAAGTGGAAATACCCTACCACACTCTCCATCACGTATAATGGTACTGACACCAACATTTCTACCTTGGAAGAGGTTCTGACTGTGCTCCGAAAATGGGGAGTTTTGTTGGAATGACCTCCAATTCCCATACAAGTGGATGGTCCCACACACATGCAGTCTGATTGGCAGGTGGTGACATGGAAAAAGAGTGATAAAAAAATCTGACGGTGCACGCATGCTAAGGAACGGGACTTTGCATTTTATTTTCACGGACACTGCACTTTTTCGAGGATTGATCTGTTTCTGATGGATAAGTGGCTGCTTCAAAAAGTAATTCAAATTAAAATCAACAGCATAACATGGTCGGACCATGCTTCTGTCCTCTTCACTTTAGGAGACAGCTACCCTAATAAAAGAGCCTATGTATGGCGCTCTAGCCCACAGGTAATACAAAATCCATCAACTAAGAATCTGTTAGAAGGTCACTTGTCTGATTATTCCAGATCAATGCCTCTTCTACAAACGACCCATTTGTACTCCGGAACGCTCACGAGGCATACATTAGAGGTATATTTATCCAACTAGCCACAAGGCTAAAAAAGCAGAGGCAACGGTGGCTTAATAACCTTCTTTCAGAAATCAGAGTCCTTGAAGCCCAAGATAAAAAGAATACACCTTCCATGTTCCAGTGCTGAGGGACTGCCATATCAATCCAGCAGTGACTCCAGCGCAATTTTCCATAATCTTGGCAGACATGGTTCCCCTATGCGGTCCGCCTCCGGTGACAGTGTGCCAAATTCTTACCGCTGGGAATGAGACAGAGCATCCGCTAACTTGTTATCCACCCCAGGAATATGCACGGCATATATAAAATAATTCAGCCTTAAACAACTAAGAACCAGACACCGCAACAACCATACCACAGGAGGTGAAGAAGCTGTGATGTTATTAATTGCTGACACAACCACCATATTATCGCGATTAAACTGTACTTTTTTGTTCCTCAACACCTATCCCCAAATTTCTACTGATAGGACAATGAGAAATAGTTCTAGCAGAACCAAATTCTTCAGGAACCCCATCTCCCTCCAAGTCGCAGGCCATGGCTCTGCACTCTGTCTCTCTTGACAGTAAGCACCATATCCCACAGACCCAGCCACGTCCGTGAACAAGACCAAATCAGCATTGCTAACCAGCCACAATGAATGACCATTGAAAGATTCTAGAAATGCATCCCAAATCCATAAGTCATCCTGCAGTTCCTTGCTCAGGTGTACAAAGCGATTTGGGACCCGTACCCTAGACGTTGCTGCCGACAGCCGCCTGCAAAAAATGTGACCCATGGGAATAATCCTGCAAGCAAAATTCAATTTTCCTAATAATGATTGCAACTCCTTCAACCGGATCTTATGCTTGCTACTCGCCGTATTCACCTCTCACCGGAGGGCCACCAAACCCCACAACAGCGTGACTCCGGAGGACCAATGCATAGGAAGTCATCCAAATAATGGATGACCGAGTTAACCCCAATCACCTCACTAACTGTACACTTGAAAAACAAACTAAAGGCCTCAAACGTCGCACAGGAAATTGAAAAGCCCATTGGAAGGCAACGATCTACAAAGTAAGACCCTTGCCAACAACACCCTAACAAGTGACAACTTTGGGGATGTACTGGCAGCCGATTCCACATCTTTTTTTTGCCATGATGGCCCCCTTTCTAAACTTCCAAATCCACGAGATAGCCACGTCAAATGATGTATAGGTAACTGCACAAACTTGCGGGTTGATACCATCATTCACTGGGCCGACGCCTTTCCTCCTCTGCTCTCCCCCTCCCTTCGAGAGCTGGATGTGTGACTGGCGGTGTAAGGCTGACTTCCCCCCGAGGGCTCTGTTCACCATTGCTGTGTCCCTCCTCGATGATGGCCTCAAATGAGGAAAGGCCGGTGCCCAAGGGACCTGCTCTCCCCCTACAGGCTGTCACCCTGACCGGAGCATTGCCAGAGGTGGCTGCAGCATGTAACTGAGCCCAGTGAGTGTCCCCCCTCTCGGACTTTGCCATTGATGGGGATTCCTCCCAGGCCCCCTGCCAGCCGACAAGGGGTTCTGCTTAGCAAGGGGGCCTGAAGGGGCCCAACTGGGACTCCCAAGCTGGCGTTGAGTCCTGGGGGTGCTGTCTGGGCTGAGGCGCTCTGGAGGCCTGGACCTCCGAGCCTGTGTGGGAGCAGGCCCCGATGTGGGGGGGGCCCTGCCTCACCCCCTGCAGAGATGTGGCAATCTGGCTCTGCAGCCAGTCAGTGCCATGTAGCTCTGCTGCATCTCTAAGCTGCCCTAACTCACTCATTCTCCCTCTCTCCTACAGGAACCGCAGCTCTGCCCTGAGAACTTTCCACTACGCTTCTTCCCCCAGACTACTGACATCTGTTCTACCCCCTCCTGGACTTTACCTACAAATCCTTCCCAACTCATCCTGTCCTCCAATCCGGTAAGACCAGTACTTTCCTTAACACCCTCCTTTTTTCTTAACATTTTCCTATCTGTAAGCTACTTACACCCTATCATGTATGTCCTGTGCCTACTTTGCAATTCGGCTGCGTACATGTCTAGAGCAGAAATCCAAAAAACTGTGAATGTATACATTGAAGAAACGGTTTTGTAAGATGGTGTAACAATAGATTACATCGGTATTCTTCAGACTTATGCTATAATGTTGGAGGAATATATTCAAGAGGTACATACAATGGTTTATGGAAAATAATAAAGAGGAAAATAAGCTCCCTCTTATCATACATTAAGAGGGAGTCATGGTGCACTGTCAGTGAAAGGAGTACATACCTAATCGGATGAACATTGTAAAGGAGTGGGAAGTCAAAGTGTATCCCAATTGCTCCATTTTTTTCCTCACAGATATGCAAATTATCATGAAGTGTGTGATGAATGCGCTCTGAAAGTTGAGTTATTTCCATTCTAGATAACACTTGATTCCAGCTAAGGCTTGATGATTTCCAGTTCAGTGCAATTTGTAGTCTTTGATCAAATGGGTTTCTCCTAAGCTTGGGTTTAACTGTGGTTTCTCTCTTTTGTCAATAGGTGGCACTCTTACCTTTGGCATTAGTATGATGAATTACAGTGAATTCAGGTTATGAGTGAGTATACTTTTCTGAGCCAATCAGGAGTTTCTTTGGCAGGTGAGATTGTTGTGTAAAGGTATTTATTTGGAGAGAGTCAGGTGATCGACCAGGGTTCTTTCCACCCAGACTGCAGCCTGGGTGGGTGTGTGTGCGCAGCAGCAGCACAGGTGTAGGCCTGAAGCCTGAGGCCTAACCACATGTAAAGGGGCTCAGCCTGAGGGGAGCCTGATCGTTGCCGGGAAGCAAGTGAGAAGTGGTTGCCAGAGGGTCAACCACTCTTGTTGCCAGAGGCAGGTGTAAGGGGATGGGGTTTTGAAGGAGTACCAGAGGAGACTCTTTATCAGCCGGAGACTGTGAAGCAGCAGGGAAAGCTTCTGGAGAGAACTCATCCAAGAAGTGCAGCAGGGAGCGGTGAGTAAAGCATGAAGGAATACAGTGAGTAGCTGTAAGTAAAGCTTGAAGAGGTACAGCAGATAGCTGTGAGCAAATCTTGAAGGTGTACTTTGGTCCATGTTTTCAACTCCTTGTTGAATCTATGCCACAAGGAATTTAGGCAGTTCTGAAGGCAAAGGGGGGTCCAAGCCGGTACTAGAAAGGTGTACTTAATAAAGGGCTCGGGGAGTGTACAGCATAAGGATGATGTCAATGCTACTTTTGTATCCTTTTGTAGCCTTTGAGTAATTTATTTAAATTAAAGCTTTCACTTCTAGAGTTCAGCTTTACCCTGATAAGTAAAATTTAAAATATTCAAATACGTGGTCTTTATTCAGGCTGAGTAATTAGGAATAATGCCCAAGTCACTACATAGTGTATATAAATCCACAGAAACAGATAAAAAAAAGGAAAATCACGCTTAGAAGCATATTATTATGTGCTTACCTTCTCCCGGAGTTGTAGCCAAACTGTTTACATTCATAGTATATTTTTCTTTCCAGATCCTCTGCTAATCATCTTGATGAACATGGTGGGAGAACATAATTTATTGTGTTTCGGTGATACCGAAGATTAAATTCATGTCAGTCTAACCATATGCTACCAGGGTACTCCGTAAATGTCACACTAGTTGTTATGCAAATCAAATCTGTCTAGGTATTAAAAAACTCAAATAAAGATTACCAGGAGAGATGTACTGTGCATGTTTACACAGCAAGAGGAAAATTTCCTAGGATCAGTAGTACATTTTCATGCAAGCAACGCTTAAAGGAAATCTTTATTTAAAGTGTAAGTTCACCTTTTCAGATAAAATGAAAAGGTGAACTAAAACTGAATACCTTTGCCATCCCTCCCTACTAGTGCTACTTTGGATCCGACTTTGCCCTGCGACTTGAAGTCAGAGACGCTCCGACTTCAATGAACGGGGATCCAACCTGGATCCCCACCAATACCAGGCACTGTGTTTGGTATGAATCTTGAGGGGAACTCCACGCCAAATTTTAAATAATAAAACGGCATGGGTTCCCCCTCCAAGAGCATACCAGGTCCTTTGGTCTGGTATGGATTTTAAGGGGAACCCCCTACGCCGAAAAAATGAACTGGAGGCACTGTGTTTGGTATGAATCTTGAGGGGAACTCCACGCCAAATTTTAAATTAAAAACCGGCATGGGTTCCCCCTCCAAGAGCCTACCAGGTCCTTCGGTCTGGTATGGATTTTAACCACTTGACCACTGGGCACTTAAACACCCTTAATAACCAGACCAATTTTCAGCTTTCGGTGCTCTCACATTTTGAATGACAATTACTCAGTCATGCAACACTGGACCTATATGAAATTTTTGTCCTTTTTTTCACACAAATGGAGCTTTCTTTTGGTGGTATTTAATCACCGCTGGGTTTTTTATTTTTTGTGCTATAAAAGAAAAAATACAGAAAATTCTGTAAAAAAATGAATTTTTCTTTGTTTCTGTTATAACATTTAGCAGATTAGTAATTTTTTCTTCATAAATTTTGGCCAAAATTTATACTACTACATATCTTTGGTAAAAATAAGTACAAATTGGTGGATATTTTTTGGTCTTTGTGAAAGTTATAGAGTCCACAAGCTATGGTGCCAATATCTGAAAATTGATCACACCTGAAGTACTGACGGCCTATTTCAATTCTTGAGACCCTAACATGCCAGAAAAGTACAAATACCCCCCAAATGATCCCTTTTTGGAAAGAAGACATTCCAAGGTATTTAGTAAGAGGCATGATGAGTTTTTTGAAATTGTCATTTTTTCCCACAATTCTTTGCAAAATCAAGATTTTTTTTACTTTTTTATTTTTTTTTCACAAAATTGTCATATTATCAGTTTATTTCTCACACAGCATATGCATACCACAAATTACACCCCAAAACACATTCTGCTATTACTCCCGAGTACGGCGATACCACATGTGTGAGACTTTTACACAGTGTGGCCACATACAGAGGCCCAACATGCAGGGTAGCGCCATCAGGCGTTCTGGAGCACCCAGGACAATTCTAACATTTCTCTCCTACATGTAAAAATCATCATTTATTTGCTAGAAAATTACATAGAATCCCAAAACATTATATATGTTTTTTTAGCAAACACCCTGGAGAATACAATGGTGGTCGTTGCAACTTTTTATCTCGCACGGTATTTGCGCAGCAATTTTTCGAATGCTTTTTTTTGGAAAAAAAACAGTTTTGTGCTTAAAAAAAAAACACAGTAAAGTTAGCCCAATTTGTGAAACAAAATGTCAAAGATGAAGTTACACTGAGTAAATAGATACCTAACATGTCACTCTTCAAAATTGCACAGGCTCGTGGAATGGCGCCAAACGTCGCTACTTAAAAATCCCCATAGGCGACGATTTAATTTTTTTTTACTGGTTATATGTTTTGAGTTACAGAGGAGGTCTAGGGCTAGAATTATTGCTCTCGCTCTAAAGTTCGCAGCGATACCTCACATGTGGGGTTTGAACACCGTTTTCATATGTGGGCGGGACTTATGTATGCGTTCGCTTCTGCATGCGAGCACATGGGGACAGGGGTGCTTTAAAAAAAAAAAATGTATTGTTCATTTTACTTTATTTATTTTAGTTTGACATTTTTTTCCCCAAAAATAAATTTTTTGATCACTTTTATTCCTATTACAAGGAATGTTAACATCCCTTGTAATAGGAATATGGCATGACAGGTCCTCTTTACAGTGAGATATGGGGTCAATAAGACCCCGCATCTCACCTCTAAGCTGGGAAGCCTGAAAAAAAAAAAAAAAAAAAAAGATTCTGGATTTGATCGTATTGGCGAGTCGGCAGAAGCACCGGAGGGCGGCGGGAGTGGGGGGTGTCTATGGCTGGGTATTGCAGGGTTTCACCGACTATGGCTGGGTATGGCTGGGTATCTCAGAGTATGGCTGGGTATCTCAGAGTATGGCGTTGCAGAGTATTGCGTTGCAGAGCATTGCAGGATATTGGAGGGTGTTGCAGAGCATTGCAGAGTGTTGCATGGTATTGGCGGGTGTTGCAGAGCATTGCAGTGTGTTGCAGGGTATTGGTGGGTGTTGCAGAGCATTGCAGAGTGTTGTAGAGCATTGCAGAGTGTTGCAGGGTATTGGCGGGTGTTGCAGAGCGTTGCAGGGTATTGCAGAGTGTTGCAGGGTATTGCAGAGTGTTGCAGAGTGTTGCAGGGTATTGCAGAGTGTTGCAGGGTATTGCAGGGTATTGCAGAGTATTGCAGAGTATTGGAGGGTATTGCAGAGTAATGCAGAGTATTGCAGGGTATTGCAGAGTAATGCAGAGTATTGCAGGGTAATGCAGAGTATTGCAGGGTATTGCAGAGTAATGCAGAGTATTGCAGAGTAATGCAGAGTATTGCAGAGTATTGCAGAGTAATGCAGAGTATTGCAGAGTAATGCAGAGTATTGCAGAGTAACACAGGGTATTGCAGAGTAATGCAGAGTAATGGCAGGGTATTGCAGAGTATTGGCAGGGAATTGAGGGGTTAATTTTCGGTGAGCAGCGATGTGGGCACTGCAGATGCAGCCCACATCGCTGCTGACACCGATCTCTTCCCCCTCCGCTGTTCCGATCAGTACAGAGAGGGGGAGGGAGGAACCGGCATCATAACATGACGCCAGTTTGTTTACAAGTGATCACTCCGTGATCACTCCGCTATGAGCGGCCGTTTACCATGATCCGTGATGCGCCGGGTACACAGGACCCGGCGGTCACGGATGCTCTCGAGTGCGCGCCCCAGGGGGCGCGCGAGAGCAGAATTCTGGGAGGACGTCATATGACGGCCTCCCAGAGTTAAGAAACCGCCCTGTAGCCATCATTCGGCTATAGGGCGGTTGTTAAGTGGTTAAGGGGAACCCCCTACGCTGAAAAAAACGGCATGGAGGTCCCCCAAAATCCATACAAGACCCTTATCCGAGCACACAGCCCGGCTGGTCAGGAAAAGGGGTGGGGACGAGCGAGCGTCCCCTCTTCCTGAACCATACCAGGCCGCATGCCCTCAACATGGTGGGGTGGGTGCTTTTGGGCCAGCCCCACCCCAAAGCACCTTGTCCCCATGTTGATGAGAACAAGGGCCTCTTCCCAACAACCCTGGCCATTGGTTGTCGGGGTCTGCGGGTGGGGGGCTTATTGGAATCCCCCTTTAATAAGGGGGGCCCCCAGATCCCGACCCTCCACCCTATGTTAATGAGTATGCGGTACATCGTACCCCTTCCCATTCACCTGGGGGAAAAAAGTGTCAATAAAAAAACACACTAGACCAGTTTTTAAAGTAATTTATTGGGCAGCTCCGGGGGTCTCTTCTGAGTTGGCGGGTCTCTTCCGACTTTTGCGCTCTCTCCGTCCTCTTCTCCCACTCTCCAGTGTCTTCTGCCAGCTCCTCCGCTATCTTTTGCCCACTCTTTTTCTAGCGTTGGCCCGGTCTTCTCTGCCCTCTTCTTCCCTCTGGTCTTCTTCCGATGTTGACACAACTCTCTCTCCCACTGTAATTCTGTGTGCGTGGTGCACAACGGCTTATATAGGCATGGGGTGTGGTCACCGGGTGATGTCATTTGCTGACCCCGTCCCTAGAACGTCACTGCCAGGGGACTTGTCTCAGACCAGTTAAGACGGCTCCCACAGGGAAACATTGATTTTCACACGTCATGCGACATGAGCTCCCAATCTTGGAGCATTTGTCGCACCAGTGTGAACCCGGCCTGAGAGCTAGGACCAGCTGCCTTAATCAAGACCTGAAAAGTAAACATTAAACTGTGGTCCACGGGCTTGCATGTCTGTCCCTCCCAGATCTCTATCAGACTCCCAATAAAACCAGCCCCGGGACAGAATTTAACAATACAGGGTAAAGAACTATCCTTCTTTACCCTGAAGTCTTTGCTGGTATTATCTTGCAAATCTAAAGAAATGAAAATCTAAGAATCCATGAGCCCATCAATCACTTTTCATGAAATATTAACCTGTTTTACCCTATATATATATATATATATATATATATATATATATATATATATATATATATATATATATATTTTTTTTTTCCCTTTATGAACCACATATGAGACCCGACAGAAAATGTATCTTTTATTTTTTTGCAACAAGCCAAACTATTGCTAAAGCCTGGAGAACTCCATCCCTGAATGTTATACAATACAATTAAATACAATACAAAATATCTGTATAACCTTGTTTATATATTCTATTTTATTCTTCTTCTTAAAAAAAATAATGTAACCCAAAAGAGGGCAAAAAATAGAACAAAATCAATAGTAATCTCAAACGGAGATGAAAATTAAGATACTAGTTATCAGGCCTACATGAACAATGAAAAGAACACATTGAAACAAAAAAAAAAACTACAAATTTGTGTAGCGATAGTCATGGGACCATGATGGGTTTGGTCCATCAGGTGCAGGGTGATGCCAATATATATATGGCTTTTTTTCTCAGAGAATAGGAGCAGGAACTGAACCATCATGCCCGCCACACACAAATACCTCCCAAATGACATCAAATAGTAGCTAATCCCTCTGCATACAATCCCCTCCCTCCACTACCCTCATTTTCTCCCCCCTATTTAAAAGCTCTATGTCTTACCTTTGTTGAAATATTAAGCTGAAATACATATCCGGCTGTAGTATCTCCCAGCTTACTATACCAAACTCAGTCTTTTGCAAGGGAGATCATGCAGTAGGAGCATCAACATCTGGTCATCAGGGACAAAATGGAGACCACAGAGGGTGCAGCCTACCATACACCCTCTCCTGCCCATGACTGAAACCTGGGCACCTGAGATAAGCTACCACTTGTAAACGCAGAAGCTGGGCTCATGTGACAACACTGAAGAAATTACACTGTGTTACAATGTAAAGTAGTGAGTGTACAGCTTGTATAACAGTGTAAATTTGCGCTTGCTTCAAAATAACTCAACACACAGCCATTAATGTCTAAACCACTGGCAACAAAAGTGAGTACACACCTAATTGAAAAATGTCCAAATTGGGCTCAAAGTGTCAATATTTTGTATGGTCACCATTATTTTCCAGCACTGCCTTAACCCTCTTGGGCATGGAATTGACCAGAGCTTCACAGGTTACCACTGGAGTCCTCTTTCACTCCTCCATGAAGACATCACAGAGCTGGTGGATGTTAGGTCCCCGAGGACGGGGAATTGGCGGCAGCTCAATTCCTATTGGCAGCCACCCGGCTAGCTCCGCCTCTTGTTTGTTCCCATCAGCGAGTGACCTGTTACTTCTGGTCTTCTGTAAAAGGGCGACCAGCAGAGACAATTTATTCTCTGCCAGCCGTGGACATCTAGCGAAAAAAACTGAAAAACACGGATTTCTCTGGACAAAGGTCGAAATCCCAGGAATGTCCCAGCAAATTCTGTATAGTTAGCATGTATGCCCACAATGCAGTATTGCTTGAGGGGTCCATTGGAACTGGTGAGTCTAACCACAAAGGGGGGCTTTGGAGCACGTTGGCACCTGTGTGGATATCAATCATTTCAGCACTTTATGAATTGTCATTTGGGATGAGTCGAACACCCCCTGGTTCGGTTCGCACCAGAACCTTCGAACGGACCTAAAATTCCTACAAACTTTAGAACCCTATTAAAGTCAATGGGACTCGAACGTTCAAAATCAAAAGTGCTAATTTTAAAGGCTAATATGCAAGATATGCAACAGACAACACCAGTAATAAGGGGTATCTTCAGGTGTATACTGTGCTGGAGGTACACAACACCCACTTTAACTCCTGCAGATGCCTGTATTAGAGAACACCAGCAATAAAGGGTAGATACAGGTGTATACTGTGCTGTGCTGGAGGCACACAACACCCACTAACTCCTGCAGATGCCTGTATTAGAGAACACCAGCAATAAAGGGTAGATACAGGTGTATACTGTGCTGGAGGCACACAACACCCACTAACTCCTGCAGACGCCTTAATTAGAAAAAAACAGCAATAAAGGGTAGATACAGGTGTATACTGTGCTGGAGGCACACAACACCACTTTAACTTTAAGATGCCTGAGAAAAGAACACACTGTCCCTGCCTATCTAGCTCTTTCCCTGCACGCCGGAACACACTAAACAAGGCCGCTGTGCTGGCAGCCTTATATAGTTTGAGGCCTGTATTAAACCCCCTGAGCTATAATTGGCCACAGGCATCCTGTCTGTGGCCAATTATGGCTCTCCTCACTGCCGGCACTGTGATTGGCCAAGCATGTCGGGTCACAGTGCATGCTTGGTCAATCATGAGCCAGCAATGCACTGCGATGGCGTAGTGCATTGTGGGCCATTCGTGCCATGCGAATTTGGTGTGAACAGTCCACAAAGTTCTGAATTCGCCGAACAGACGAACGGCTGATGTTCGACTCGAACATGCTTTCGAGTCGAACACTGAGCTCATCCCTAATTGTCAGCACAGCAGCACTTGGGAAAGAAATTTTGCAATTGGAATTATATTATATATATATATATATATATATATATATATGTATATATATATATATATATATATATATATATATATATATATATATATATATGTATATATATATATATTTTTCACATTTATTTGAAGTTTCACTGGCAACATTTTTGTTAATGAATCTCAATTTTTTAGTGTTCTTTGCACATATAATTCATATTAGGACTATCACTTTACTACTACTTTGTTTGCACTGTGGTATTTGCATTTTCTTCCACATTTTGTACTTATGTCATGAACAGCAGCAGCAAGTTTTTCAATAATTACCATATATAGCGCGGGTGATTTACTGTTTATTAATGCAATATGGCTACCTGGAGATATTCTGTACAGAGAATGTGTACTGACCACCCCCAGAAACATAATTTCCTGCTTGTGTGATTGGCTCACCAATTTTCCCAGAAGTCTGCCTAAAATACAAGTCAGATTTCAGGCATCTCCTACAACAAAAATGTCATTTTTGGTGAGATACTCCTGGTAGGAACACATCTAAAGGGATGCAGGAATCTGCAACAAAGTTTGTTATAATCCTTGCAATGTACATAGATCACCCAGAGGGGAATGTTTTTCTCATCAAAAGTGTAGTTACGCTTTAAACACTAGTATGCATGTGGCCTTAAAGTAACACAGAATTGGTGATGGAATGGTAAATGTTTACATAAATGAATGCTATCATTTGTTGTCATTTAGTAATAGAGGAAGACTGCATGCTCATGGGCATATTAAAATAATCTCATAAACACTGGATTTTTCTGCAAATCCAGCATCAACAATCTGCATTGGTGCAAAAAAGGAGTATCAGCGTAATTTCATTCTAGTGGCTAGAATATTTTTATTTTAATTATGCCAGTGTGCTTGCCTCTGTATACGAGTTTGGAACATTTTTATGACCCTAAACACTGCTGTAAGTATTTGTTTCCTGCAATATTATGGATATACTTTTTAAAATTATAATTTATTTTATTCTCTTATACTTTTATTAATTTGTTACTTTGTTTGACACATGTGTATCCTGCTTTGTATATAATGTATAATGTCTATGTGATTGTCTGAGCTATTTCTAAACTACAAACATGAATTATTTATAGTTATCCATTGTAGGGTACTTTATTTTGAGCTTTTGAAGGTCTTTCTATATAGTACTCTACAAAGTGTGCTAACAAAGACATAATTGGCTTGAATGGCAGTTTGCATGTTAAGGGGGAGTGGGATTGTTTAGGAAGAGTGCTCATTAATGCATAGGATTCTAATAGAAATTCTCCGATAAGAGCATTCTTCACAGGTAATAGACTGTTGAGCTTTGCTCTGCCCTGTTTACTAATGGCTGAGAAGCAGACAAGAGTCAGTGAGTCTCTGTGTTAATCAGATTACCCTGTAATATAGGAGCCTTACATGATTTGCCTTCATATACGGTGTGGGCAAGAGGACATGCAAACATTACACAGAGGATACTATGATTGGCAAAATGATATATATTTTTTAGCCAGTTCAGTTTTCACACCAGTATGCCCCTTATGGACCAGAGCAATTTTTACATTTCAGTTATGGGCCTATTGATTTGGTGATAACATTAAAGTGAAACTTTAGTGGAAAAAATATGGCAAACAGACAGGATTTTTATTGGAGAAGAGGCAAGCTATGTTTCTTCTGCATTAAAATTATGTGAATATAAAAGGGGGGTGCTGATGGTAAGATTATTAAGCTAGGAACTGCTGCCTCCACCTACCTGAGTAGGGTCTGAAAAATGAAACGGAATTAAATGATGGTAATGGTGGTAATGGTGGTAATGGCGCTGTTCCAAATATTGCAATAAACAAATTAAGTGCCTCGTAATAATAAGTGACATGTGCAGAAGTGCTTGTGACACAAAAATAAATGTATATAGATATGATATAATTTGAATTAAAACCATTTAAAACATCTTAATAAAATATGCATAAGTATAGTCTCAAAATCCCTCTAAACACAGTACATACACATTAACAGCGCTAAAAAATAAATAAAGTACAATATGCATCATACATAAATATATCAACTCTAAAGACAGGAAATCCAAAGAATAGAAAAGTTCATAAAGGAGGGTGTTTGTGATCCCAAAGCCCTTAGATTTGATAGGAGAGTCTTCTCACAGAATGTCCAAAACACCATACATATAAAGACCAGCCACGTGCTCCGTGTGCTCCCCCCTTTGCCAATGCACTTACCACTAAGGGGTTAATCTCAGGCGTTATAAAAAGGTTTTCACTGAGAGGTAATCTTTGCACTGCAATCATCAGCCACTCACAAGAATCTCCACCCAGGAACTTTTATTTGTACCAGGATTCCACTAGGCCCTCGGTCAGTTTATCATACTCAGAAAAAAGCAAACAGACAGAGGATCCATAGTGTAAACCTGTTTATTTTGAAACACCACACTCCACACGCTAAAAACCTGCTTACATTTCAATATTCATGTGTCATTGCATTAAAAACATAATTAACATCCATTAATTCTCACCGCTCTTCTCTGACATGCTCACAGACTGACAGGTAAAAAACAGAGACCAATGAGACCCGGGATAACCACCGCTGACACTAGGATGATTGGTAGCTGCATAGACAAGCCCATACGCGTTTCGTAATCACATCTTATTCAGCGGGCATATCTATGCAAAGCAGCTCATCTCTTAGATATACCCGCGTGGTCAGAGGAAAGATTTCTATTCGGCCGTCACAGCTCCACCCCCCTCCATCACTGCTGATCTCTGAGAGTGTACTTATGCAATATGCATTACTCGTACAGGCAAGAAACTATTATACAGAAGCTCTACCTGCACGATGTGACAATATGGATAATTGCACACTATATATGGGCACAAAATAAAAGAATACAGCAAATATATTCTTAAAACATTATTACATGTTATAACAAAAACGTTATTATCCCATAGTATTCCATACATAAAATTTAAAAATAAGAATAAAAACTAGCGTCATAAACAATTGTAATTACATACCCCCATCTAAAAAAGGCCACTAAAGGGCACATCTGAATCAGCAAACACTTTCTATAATATCATATCATCGGCGTGTAAAGGAGTTGCAAGCCATCCACCCACAAGTTAAGCAGTGGAAAAAAGACCACATGCGATTCCTCCTCTGCACACCGATGATTTAAAGCCTTACGTCAAAAAGGGCAAAGATTATTATCAACCAGATATAAAAAATAAGAATAATAATGACATTCAGGAGACAAAAAAGTCATTAAAGGAATAAATATACCCCCCGTTTGGCCCGAAGGCGATTCACATCGACTATCCTAAAGACTCAGTCTAAAGACCAACATCCAAAACACCCACCCCCATCAAAGATGACACAGGAGGACATGAATAACACTATCATGCCTCAAAAACTCACCAGCTTCTTACAATTACCGAAGGAAATTACATTCCCGGAGGAGACGGAAATCTTTTTGGTTACAGCGGATGTGTCCTCCCTCTACACGGTCATTCAGCATGAGGATGCACTGTTAGACCTTAATTGGGCATTTTGTCAGAGGGAGGATATTCCGTTTATCCAAAAAAAGTTTCTGGCAATGGCACTTCTGCCTATCACACAATTATTTCTGGTATGACGGAAAGTTTTATAGCCAGAAAAGGGGCGTGGCGATGGGCACAAAATTTGCGCCAAGCCTCACTAATTTATTTATGAGTGAGGGGGAGGATAGGTGGATCTATGGTAATCGTAGGAGAGAATTTATTTTTTACCGTCGCTACATTGACGATTTATTCTTTATCTGGCAGGGGTCTGAGGAGTCTTTGTTGGCATTCCCTGAGTTGCTGAATGCCAATAATAATAACATTAAGTTGGAGTTCAACTGGAGTAGTGAATCTATACACTATTTAGATGTGCAAGTGATGAAGGGAGGAGGTTCTTTGTTCACTACTGCCTATTTCAAACCTACGGATGGGAACAGCTATATTCCAGTTGTGAGTGGGCATCACCCCTCCTGGCTGCATAATATCCCTAAGGGTCAATTCTTGCGTATACGCAGGAATTGTTCCCGGGATTAGGATTTCCCTATTCAAGCTGAACAGATCAGAAAGAGATTTATTGAAAAGGGCTATAATCCTGAACATCTGGATGGGGTGATTAATGAGGTAAAAGGGATCCCCCAGGGGGTGTGTCTTCAACCTAAAGTGAAAATACAGGATACAAAGCATGAATGGGGATTTATCAGTACCTTTCACGAACAATATAAGGACCTGGAAGCTATCCTTAACCAGTTCCCGACCGGCGCACGCCAATGTACGTCGGCAGAATGGCACAGGCAGGCATATTGGCATACAGGTATGTCCATTTTTAAATGCCGCCCTGCCATTGCGAGCGCGCCGCTCGCCACGGGGATACCTGCGATCGTCTCACGGGGTGGCTGAACGGGGAGATGCCATTGTAAACAGCATCTCCCCGTTCTACCTAGCAACAAGTGACGCTGATCTCTGCTCCATGTGATTGGAGCAGAGATCAGTGTTCACTAACACAAAGCCCACCACAATTAGTAACACGCCCCTAGGAACACTTAACCCCCTACACTGCCACCCCCTGGTTAACCCCTTCACTGCCAGTGTCATTTACACAGGAATCAATGCATTTGTATATCATTGATTGCTGTATAAATGACAATGGTCCCAAAAATGTGTCAAAAATGTCCGATGTGTCCGCCACAATGTCACAGTCACAATAAAAATCGCTGATCACCGCCATTACTAGTAAAAAAAAAAATTATTAATAAAAATGCCATAAAACTATCCCCTATTTCTTAAACGCTATAACTTTTGCGCAAACCAATCAATAATCACTTATTGCGATTTTTTTAACCAAAAATTTGTAGAAGAATACGTATCAGCCTAAACTGAGGGAAAACATTTTTTTAATATATTTTTGGGGGATATTTATTATAACAAAAAGTAAAAAATGATGCTTTTTTTCAAAATTGTTGCTCTATTTTCGTTTAAAGCGCAAAAAATAAAAACTGCACAGGTGATCAAATACCACCAAAAGAAAGCTCTATTTGTGGGGAAAAAAGGACGTCAATTTTGTTTGGGAGCCACGTCGCATGACAGCGCAATTGTCAGTTAAAGCGACGCAGTGCTGAATCGCAAAAAGTGGTCTGGTCTTAAGCCAGCAAAATGGTCCAGTGGTTAAGAAGCATTGGGGTATTCTCAAATTAGATTGTGTATTGAATGGAGTTATTCCAGATACCCCACCATTCATTTATAAAAGAACACCATAATTTGGTGATAGGGTAATGAAGAAAGTTCTGGATCCTCCTTCTCGCCCGCAGATGTTTTGGGACCGAGCTGTTTTTTTTGCATGTCGGAAATGCAAATCGCGCCAGCAGGTCCATACCAACTTGAGAGGCCTCAATCAGTTTAGGTCAACAGCCAATGGGAGGGTTTTTGAAATCAGGGAATTCATCATGTGTATGTCAACCCACATGGTGTACGCATTAGAATGCCCATGTGGGTTGATGTACATTGGTAGAACTAAAAGAACCCTTACTAAGAGGGTCTCTAAGCATATTTGCAATATCACGATAGGCTTTAGGGACCATATTGTGTCATTACACTTTAGACAAAAGTATGGCAGGGACCCGAGTGGCCTGAAGTTTTGGGGGATCGATAGAATTCATCCTTCGTTGAGGGGGAGCAACATGGTGCGAGAACTTTCTAAAAAAGAAACGGAGTGGATATTTCTTACCGACTCCCTGAGCCCGAATGGGATGAATATAGATCTTGATTTAAATTGTTTCATTAGCGACTATTAAGAAGTTACATCAATTTATCCTGTTTGGGTTTGGAGAATTTTTTCTGGTTGAATTTCCCTGGATTGATATAGTAGTTGTGGTTGGGAAGGATGAGATTCGCATTCTTTGGAATCGTTTTTCACCTATTTGAATACACTGTTCTGATTCATTAAATGGAGGCTTTGCCTTGTACCCACTTGACTACGATGTCCCAATGTGCGGTTAGTTAGCAGGCATATATGTCCTTGGCATGGGCATGTCTATGCAGCTACCAATCATCCTAGTGTCAGCGGTGGTTATCCCGGGTCTCATTGGTCTCCGTTTTTTACCAGTCTGTGAGCATGTCAGAGGAGAGCGGTGAGAATTAACCGATCACGGCTGGATGTTAATGATGTTTTTAATGTAATGACACATGAATATTGAAATGTAAGCAGGTTCTTAGCGCGTGGAGTGTGGTGTTTCAAAATAAACAGGTATGCACTATGGATCCTCTCTCTGTTTGCCTTTTTCTGAGTATGATAAACTGACTGAGGGCCTAGTGGAATCCTGGTACAAATAAAAGTTCCTGGGTGGAGATTCTTGTGACCGGCTGACGATTGCAGTGCAAAGATTACCTCTCAGTGAAAACCTTTTCATAACGCCTGAGATTAACCCCTTAAGGGTAAGTGCATTGGCAAAGGGGGGAGCACACGGAGCACGTGGCTAGTCTTTATATGTATGGCGTGTTGGACATTTTGTGAGAAGACTCTCCTATCAAATCTAAGGGCTTTGGGATCACAAACACCCTCCTTCATGAACTTTTCCATTCTTTGGATTTCCTGTCTTTAGAGTTGATATATTTATGTATGATGCATATTGTACTTTATTTTTTTTATTTTTTTTAGCGCTGTTAATGTTTATGTATTGTGTTTAGAGGGATTTTGAGACTATACTGTACGCATATTTTATTACTATTTTTCTAATTGTTATAACAGCAGCTGTTTGTATTAAGCGAATAGTTGTCCTTGGTGAGCGCTTGGATCAGTGTCACGATTTATTTGTGTCACTGATAACCTTTTGATTTAAAAAATCTTACTGTATCAATATAAAATGGCTTATGTAATAAGATGCAGTGTGCTATGATACCAAAAACTCGATTGGTGTAATCCTTAAAGTGCAAAAATGTAATCGTTCAATACAAACACATGAGAAAACAAAACAGAATCCCAAAAGATCAAAAAAATCTGAGTTAATAAAACAAAAACATCCAAGTGAAGTTGTGAATAAAAATGAGAAATTCCAAAACCTTAGCTCTGTAAATAAACAGTCCATAAAATTTGCCAACAATTGATGAAAATATGTTCTCTAGTAAAAATCACGTTTCACGTAATGAACTTCCTCTGCCTTCCACGAGTGAAAACTGGAAGTGACGCAATGACGCTGTGGCTTCTCCCTACATGTTTCGGCCGATCCAGATGACGTCTTGGTGATGAAACGCATAGGTAGGAGCCATAGCGTCATTGCATCACTTCTGGTTTTCACTCATGGAACGCAGAGGAAGCTTATCACATCCTGTTCCTAACTGTAAACATGACTTTTACTAAATGTAAGTGCATGACTACCCTTGTAAGTAATAAAGGTGGTATAAGCATTATTTGCACTATGAAGTGTTATTTTCTCTCTAAATATATGAAGCATTAACGAGGATAAAGAGCTGACAAGAGGCATTTTCATTGGGAGATCTGTTTCAAAAACACAGCAAGGAGGCTGTAAAGGCAAAATACCCCCTAAAGGGGAGAGTTTTTGTCAGAAACCATGAATCAGACCGAGACAGAAGTACAATTAAATCACACTTGTTTATTAAATAAAAAGGTAAATAGAAAAAGCGTAGTCAAAGCATAGCCAGAGTCCAGTAACCGGATCGAGTAGTCAGCCAGGCCAGAGTTCAATAACCAGATCGGTAATCAGCCAGGCCAGAAGTCAGGGATACAAGTAGAGAAAGCAGGATAAGGAGTCAGAAGGGATGTCAGCAAGCCAATCTTTAAACAGAACCGCAGGAGATGGTTTCTTGTGATGTGACCAAAGGCGAAGGCAGAGGTGAAGTGAGCTGGACAGCTTTAAGTAGGTAGGTCAGACGAGCAGGATCAGGAACAGCTGGATAACTGTGGAGAGAGATGAGAGCTGGCAATTAGCCGACAGCTGAGCAGCCAGCCCAGAGAAGGAAGGGCTAAGCCAGCCCTGACAGTTTTCGGGTAAGTGCATATACATAAGAAGAGCACTGAGTGGAGCTCCTGCACAGCTTAAATAATGTCTTTGCAAGTCACTAAAAGGATTTTAGGCACCAGTCACCTGTTTCACTTTGAATAATTTTTTCATTGATTGTTGGCAAATTTTATGGATTGTTTATTGAGTTGAGGTTTTGGAATTTGTCATTTTTATTCACAACTTCACTTGGATGTTTTTGTTTTTATGAACTCTTTTGGGATTCTGTTTTGCTTCCTGATTGTATTTGAACGATTTAATTTTTGCACATTAAATATTACACCCATCACGTTTTTGGTACCATAGAACACTGCACCTTATTGCATAAGCCATTTTATATTGATACAGTAGGATGTTTTCAATTGTTTAAATTCAAATGATATCATATCTAAATACATTTAATAATCATTTAATTACGTTCTATTACAATTCCTTACCTGCCTGTACACCCCTTGCACCCCTTGTACTGCTCAGTGGCCAGTTTAGTCAATGTCAAGGTGAATGAACCCCCACGCATGCACGCAAGTGATGTCATCTCACAGCGCAGCCAATGAAAATGGTTGAAGATTGGTACCATGAAGCCACCCGGCCGAAGATGCCAGCAGCCAGGAGGGAGTACCAGGACACTATAGTGCTGGAGAAGTTAAGTATCGTTTCACTTTAAATAAAAAAAGCAGCACATATATATTTTTAGTGTAGCAAGGCTTGCACTTGGAAATATTGTCTTGAAAAATATTATATTATTTTCTATGCAAGCTGTGGACAAACGTTGCACCAGTGTTAGTTCTAAAGCAGGCATTCCTGCACATTTTACTTTGTTATTGGTCCCACTGTTAATGGAATTATAATTTTGTTTCTATTACAGTGCATTACGAGCTTACAAGTGAAAAACTGTTTTTTAATACTACTAACGAACATTAAGGAATCAAACAAATTAAAATGAAAACATTCAAATTTTAATGATCAAATAGAAATAAAAAAAAAACATCAGGAAATAATATCTAAGAAAAAAAAGGAAGGAAGGACTTAATTAGGGCTGATTATGGTTATCCGAAGGCTAGAAAGGGATTTTAGGATTTTTTTTTAAACTTGCAGGGTTGCTTTAACTGACTTTGTATGCTGATCAAAGGTCAACTTTTTGACCCACTAAAATGAACCAGAGAAGTTACAATCAAACAATGATGGCATTGCTGCATTGTAACTCTTCTTTACACTGTAGATCAGGGGTAGGCAACCTGGCACACAGAGCCTCTTTTGCCAACACTCGACTCCCTCCCTATCAGCAGAGCAGGTGAGACACTAATGCATTCCAATCTCAGAATTCCCCATGCTACACCTGCACTGAGGGGGAGGCACTGTGCCCCCACACATTGTAAAAGATGGGGAACATTGTTTGGTTTTCCAACTTCGCTGTAGCTGTGATCGTCAGCTTTCGTGATGGGGAAGAGATTGGGTGCAGTTCTGCTGGGGGGGTCATTGTTTCCAGGAGGAGGAGGATTGTCATTGGCCACTGCTAAAGCCAATCACAGTCCTGCTAGCCCTGCCCACATCTGGAGGAAGATGACTTGCTTGTTTGCCACTACCAGTCTCAGAAAGAAGGGATTTCACTGTGAATGAGAAAACCAGAATCAGGTAACAGTTTGTAGAATTACTGTTGAGTAGGGATGAGCTTCGTGTTCGAGTCGAACATACGTTCGACTCGAACATCGGCTGTTCGCCCGTTCGGTGAATTCCGAACGGTCTGGTCCATTCGCGCGCTCACGGCCCACAGTGCACTGCGCCATCGCAGTGCATTGCTGGCTCATGATTGGCCAAGCATGCACTGTGACCCTGCATGCTTGGCCAATCACAGCGCCGGCAGCGAGGAGAGCCATGATTGGCCACAGGCAGGATGCCTGTGGCCAATCATAGCTCAGGCTGTGTAGTACCCGCCCCACACTATTTAAGGCCGCCAGCGCGGCGGCCTTGTGTAGTGTGTTGGCGTCTGTAGGAGTTAGTGGGTGTTCTGTGTACCTTCAACACAGTATACACCGATCTTTATCGGCCGATTTTGCGTTCTTGCTCTTCTGTAGTGGTTGTTGTCTGCGTGCTCTGAACCCAGTATACACCGCTATATCCACCTATATAGCTAGCTATCTTGCTCGTTTTAAATAGAGCTTGCAGTCAGTTGTAGGAGATTGTGCGTACTGTCTGTGTGCCCTGAACCCAGTATACACCGCTATATCCACCTATATAGCTAACTATCTTGCTCTTTTTAAATAGAGCTTGCAGTCAGTTGTAGGAGATTGTGCATGCTGTCTGCGTGCTCTGAACCCAGTATACACCACTATATCCACCTATATAGCTAGCTATCTTGCTCGTTTTAAATAGAGCTTGCAGTCAGTTGTAGGAGATTGTGCGTACTGTCTGCGTGCCCTGAACCCAGTATACACCGCTATATCCACCTATATAGCTACAGTGGTGTGAAAAAGTGTTTGCCCCCTTCCTCGTTTCCTGTTCCTTTGCATGTTTGTCACACTTAAGTGTTTCGGAACATCAAACCAATTTAAACAATAGTCAAGGACAACACAAGTAAACACAAAATGCAATTTGTAAATGAAGGTGTTTATTATTAAAGGTGAAAAAAAATCCAAACCATCATGGCCCTGTGTGAAAAAGTGATTGCCCCCCTTGTTAAAACATACTATAACTGTGGTTGTCCACACCTGAGTTCAATTTCTCTAGCTACACCCAGGCCTGATTATTGCCACACCTGTTCACAATCAAGGCATCACTTAAATAGGAGCTGCTTGACACAGTAAGGTCCACTAGAAGATCCTTAAAAGCTACACATCATGCCGAGACCCAAAGAAATTCAGGAACAATTGAGAAAGAAAGTAATTGAGATCTATCAGTCTGGAAAGGGTTATAAAGCCATTTCCAAAGCTTTGGGAATCCAGCGAACCACAGTGAGAGCCATTATCCACAAATGGCGAAGACATGGACCAGTGGTGAACCTTCCAAGGAGTGGCCAGCCGCCCAAAATTACCCCAAGAGCGCAGCGACGACTCATCCAAGAGGTCACAAAAGACCCCACAACAACGTCCAAGGAACTGCAGGCCTCACTTGCCTCAGTTAAGGTCAGCGTTCATGGCTCCACCATCAGGAAAAGACTGGGCAAAAATGGCCTGCATGGCAGAGTTCCAAGGAGAAAACCACTGCTGAGCAAAAAGAACATCAAAGCTCGTCTCAATTTCTCCACAACACATCTTGATGATCCCCAAGACTTTTGGGACAACATTCTGTGGACCGATGAGACAAAAGTGGAACTCTTTGGAAGGTGTGTGTCCAAGTATATCTGGCGTAGAAGGAACACTGCATTTCATAAAAAGAACATTATACCAACAGTAAAATATGGTGGTGGTAGTGTGATGGTCTGGGGCTGTTTTGCTGCTTCAGGACCTGGAAGACTTGCCGTGATAAAAGGAACTATGAATTCTGCTGTCTACCAAGTGATCCTGAAGGAGAATGTCCGACCATCTGTTCGTGTACTCAAGCTGAAACGAACTTGGGTTCTGCAGCAGGACAATGATCCTAAACACACCAGCAAGTCCACCACCGAATGGCTGAAGAAAAACAAAATGAAGACTTTGGAGTGGCCTAGCCAAAGTCCTGACCTGAATCCTATTGAGATGTTGTGGTATGACCTTAAAAAGGCCGTTCATGCTCGAAAACCCTCTAATGTAACTGAATTAGGACAATTCTGCAAAGATGAGTGGGCCAAAATTCCTCCAGGACGCTGTAAAAGCCTCATTGCACGTTATCGCAAACGCTTGGTTGCAGTTGTTGCTGCTAAGGGTGGCCCAACCAGTTATTAGGTTTAGGGGGCAATCACTTTTTCACACAGGGCCATGATGGTTTGGATTTTTTTTCACCTTTAATAATAAACACCTTCATTTACAAATTGCATTTTGTGTTTACTTGTGTTGTCCTTGACTATTGTTTAAATTGGTTTGATGTTCCGAAACACTTAAGTGTGACAAACATGCAAAGGAACAGGAAATGAGGAAGGGGGCAAACACTTTTTCACACCACTGTAACTATCTTGTTCTTTTTTAATAGAGCTTGCAGTCAGTTGTAGGAGATTTTGCGTGCTGTCTGCGTGCTCTGAACCCAGTATATACCGCTATATCCACCTATATAGCTAGCGATCTTGCTCTTTTTAAATAGACAACAATGGCATGTAATTACAATTCTTGATATAATCGTTCACAGCAGGGCGCTCCAGCGCCCACCAAGAGTCACTTTGAGGGCTTACAATGTTGTGGCAAAACCAACACCTTGTTCCGCCATTTCTGCAGAGCATATAGGGCAGGCCCCTACTTTCAAACATCCAACTTACAAACATCTCCTACTTGCAAATGGAAGGAGACAACAGCAAGTGAGATGAAAAAAGACGGACGGCAAAACAAATTATACAGGGGTGATAACCCTTCCCTATGTTTTCCAAAAAGCTTAAAAATAGATTTTCTGACTGGAGCTACACTTTAAAAATGTACCAGTTGAAAATTAAAAACAGATTCTACTTAACACAACAAACCTACACAGTCCCTGTCTTGTTTGCACCGCCTGTATACTGCTGTTCTGAGTATATAGGGCCTGGGTACGGGATTCCCCTTAATATCCGTACAAGACCCAAAGGGGCTGGTAATGGGCAGGGGGGCTACCCATGCCATTTTTCTCAATGATTTTCAACCATATTGCAGGAACCACATATAACATTAAAACCACAAGCAGTTTTAAATGACGTTATTTCCGTTAAATGTCATTTTGTGCAGGGACTGTTCTAAACACGGGAAACACGTGGCACTTCACAGGCATACTATAGACACCCCCAGGCACGATATTTAAAGGAATATTTCACTTTTTTTTTTCACTTTAATCGTCATTAAAATCAGTGCTCCCACCAAAACGGCCATTTTTAAAAACATTATAGGCATTGACCCATGTCCCCTGGGGCAGGAGTCAGGTCCCCAAACCCTTTTTAGGACAGTATCTTGCATATTAGCAGTTAAAATTAGCACTTTTAATTTCGAACGTTCGAGTCCCATAGACTTCAATGGGGTTCTAAGGTTCGTACGAATTTGGGGTCCGTTCGAAAGTTCTGGTGCGAACCGAACCTGGGGGTGTTCAGCTCATCCCCACTGTTGAGCTTCTGGGAGATTTGTTGACATTATTCCTGAACCTTTGCGTCACTTACTACTGAACCTTTGCGTCACTTACTACTGAACCCTACTGAGCACTCTGTGTCCATTTAAGCCACAGCCAGTATCCAGCGCAATGAAAATCATACCCAACCACTTTTTCTCAGCTGCCGGGACCCGACTTATGATCCTGCACACAGGCACAGTGCTTTCAGAAAATACCCCTGACCTGAGCTCATCATTGCACATCCATTCCTTCTGCTTGTTTGTGATATCACATACATCCCATACATCACATACAAGCACGTGGGCTGGATGTAAGAGGTGGATCAGCAGGATGAATGTGCCAGGACAGGTATATGTGTCTCGTTTCTGCTTCCTTTCATCACTCTGCATATCATAGATGAGAAGAGGGTACAGCAGTGGCGCAGATGTACAGGGAGGTACAGTGGTGGAAGAGATGAGAAGGGGGTTCAGCAGTGGGACAGAAGAGTAGGGGTGTACAGTGATGGGCCAGATGAGTGGGGGGTTCAGTGTTAGGGCAGAAAAGCAGGGGATAGAGCAGTGGGGCACATGTGAAAGAAGGTATATTGGTGGGGAAGATGTGCAGGGGGGTATAGTGGTGGGGCAGACGTGCAGGGTAGTGCAGTGGTGGGGCAGATGTACAGTGGTGGGGCAGATGTGCAGGGGGTTAAAGTGCACACCGCCCCACCTGTATACAGCACACCCCCATCTGTATACAGCACACCCCAACCCCCACCTGTATACTGCACACCCCCACCCCCCACCTGTATACTGCACACCCCACCTGTATAATGAACACCCCCACACCCCACCTGTATACAGCACACCCCCAACCCCCACCTGTATACTGCACACCCCCACACCCCTCCTGTATACAGAACACCTGTATACTGCACACCCCACCCCCCACCTGTATACAGCACACCCCCATCTGAATACAGCACACCCCCAACGCCCACCTGTATACTGCACCCCCCCCCACCTGTATCTTTATTATTGTGCCCAGACCTCCATTTTATCTGCACATCTGGTCATACGGTAATGCCTACATATGGCTTAATTAGCAATAGCAACACATTTCAAGAATGGTACAGGGTATACAAAATAAATAAAGTAGTCTTTGCAGTTACTGATATATGCAATTGCAGCAGATGGTGTAAATTAAATTCAACAGGCAGAATAAGAGAAGTAGCCCAGTGCGGTTGACCATGTAATATAGATGATGAAAAATGCAATATCTTTTTTTTCTAGCTATCCTGTAGAGAAGAGATGCTGTCCAGTTGGATAATGTAGAGAAATAAGGACCATACCCTGAGGTGAAACCGCTGTTAAAAATGTTCTGTTATTATATACTCATCTTACTGTGTTTTCCCCTATCCTATTTCTCTCCCAGGCAGTGTCCTGCGGAATTATTTGACACTGTTGCCTCAGGCATGACTAATTAGATTGTGACAGATATTCAATGTAGCAGAAAATGTTCATGTTCAAACCATGTCAGTTACATTTACTACTGCAATGTCAGCTACATATGAAGGCAATTACACTTGAAGTGTTACATAATTCAGTGTTTTTAATATTCGTTATTATTAAAAATCAATCTCATTGGCAACAACTGAAAGGTGATCAAACTGGCTGGACAAAGATCTGCCTATATGTAGTTGTTAAGAGAGAAGTATGGCCAAAGTTTTTTTGGCCATGCTTCTCTTGTGGGTCACAGAAGTGCACTTACATTTTCTCTGCTGCAACTTAGGGTCAGCTAAGAACGGGCTATTGCTCACTCTCAGCTGATGTAGTAAAGCTGCTCCAGGATCTGGAAGGATCCTGACAATATTGTTGAGGTCCTCCCTGGTGCCTGATTGACAGCTGGCTCTCAGCTGAGAGCCAGAACGAGCCGATCCCTTCCCCTTTCCAGTGAGCACTGGAGGAGCAGAGCAAAGAGCAGTGACTGACAACCGCCACTCTGAGCAGACCAAGAACTAAGCGATCAGCGGTCATGTGATCGCTCAGTTCTATGCCTTAGAGCTGGAGAGGGACAGCTGCAGCATCACTAAGATGCTGCAAAGAGGTGAGTATGTATGTTTTTTTTTCTGTGAAGTGCGATTTCAAGCTTTTTCGATTTGAATGGGCTGAAATTACACTGCACCGCACCAAAAAGTAGAGTATGCACTACTCTTTGAAAAGCACAGTAATCGCATTGCATGGTACTTTTGTGCTGTGCGATCCGGTGCGGGCGACGTGTATTTGAAGTGTTGTTAACTTTGCACTATGTGGTGAGTGCTCCCAGGCTTTCACTACTAGTGGGATTAGTTAGATAATAAAGACAAATTTCAAGCTGGTGACTAATTTGGTGCATAAGTTATACTGTATATAATAGATGGTGCAGTGCTGCTATGGTAATTGTGTGTAACCAGTGGCATCTGGTGTTCAAATTTGGGGGGGGGGGGTGCAGACAAACTGAAAAAATGTTGAAAAAAGAACATACATTTTAGCCACTGTGCCCATCAAATGCTGCCACTGTGCCGGTCAAATGCTGCCCCTGTGCCCATCAAACGCTGCCACTGTGCTCATCATATGCTGCCAGTGTGCCCATCTAACACTGCCAGTGCACCCAACTGCCCATCAAATGCTGCCAGTGTGCCCATTAAATGCTGCCAGTGTGCCCCCCCGCCCAGTCGGCATCTGCCCGGAACTTACTCTGTGTCTGTGTGGCATCGGATGACGGCGACGAGTGGGGTCCTTTGTGCATCTCCTCTCCTGCCCTATCTCCCCTCCTCTCCTCCATAGGCATCCAATAGCAGCACCTCTCGTTTCAGCCAATCAGGTGACAGGTAACAGACCCGAGCACCTGATTGGCAGAGAGGAGGTTCAGTGTTAGGTAAGCAAATAGTCATTCGCTTTCCTAGCATAGCTGAGTGAACTGCAAGCGCCCCCTATGGATGGGCCTCCACTGTATGCAACACTTCTAACAAATATAGTGCAAAATAAGCAATCAAATATTGTGCAACTCCACAATAAATATGTAAATATTTAATGTAATTTAATGTAAACATTTGAGGATTTTTCTTTACATATTTATTGCAGAGTTGCACTATATTTGTTAACTATGTTGCATACATATTATTTATTTGATTTTGCACAATACACACAGAAAATGTTACGCTTACCATAGCGGCGCTGCACCATCTATTATATATCATTTACAGTAACTTTGCACTGACCCCCACAGCAGATCATAACAGATAAGTGTGAATGGAATGAGGTATGGGACGCCACACAGGAATATCTAAAGAAAATATACTAAAATTCTGCCCACCTTTTGGTTCTAATGCACATGGAATGTATTTAGCTGATTTAAACTGAACGTTTAATTAGGTTTTAAGGGGGCTCTTATCTTGTGTAATGGTAGATTAATATCTAATCTTTGTATCAAGATTTTAGACTTGAACTGCACTACTAAAAGGAGAAGAATTAATGGAGAAATTGCTTAATAGAGATCCAAAATTAGCAGCCAGTTGACCATGTAGCTCAATGGTATATTAAGTTTCTGGAGAATCTGGGTCCTTGTTCCACATTTCGATATACAGCTCACTGAATGGCTGCTGGGTCGTTGTTCTGTGTAGTATAAAGTGCATCATATAGGCTTTGTGATAGCAGAATGCCATCATAACCATTGAAATTCAAAGGCCTACAGATAAGTAAAGTTTGGGGCCCCTGCTCATGCCTATTGTATAACAGATGTTAAATGCTTACACTCTATTGCCAAACCAACCCCCAGCTATTACTCACCCCCATACCTTTATCCAAAAATTGAGACCACACCAAGCTGGAGTAATATTGGCCATAGCAGCCATTTTATTAACACTCAAATAAAATTAACATTAACTGTATAAACATCTGTTCTGACCACTGCCATCATTTAAATACTCCCATTGGTCTTTGCAGGAAAACCCCCCAATCTTGCCACTCGATCCATTGGGGCACTGCGGTACCTTAAATTTGAACTAGGCCTTCAGCTGACATGCTATCTCGGAGACAACAAACCACTGACTGCAGTGCCCCCATTAACCAAACTTCCAGCTAAACTGCAGTTAGCTGGAATACCACCAATGGGACCCATACCACCGATGGGTCCTGAACTCTTCCATAGCTGGGGTTTCTTCCTTCACTCGCAAAGACCAACACCCCGCCTCTGCCAGCACATCCACCGCTCTGTAGAATCAAAACTCATATTGGTTGACACAGACCCCATACTCACCAAAATTTAGGGAGGGGGGGTGGGAAGCTTGTTCCTCCTGCACACTGATCTGGGGAGGGACCCAAAACTTCCTAAAAGAACTCCCCATCTCCGCTTACACCCAATCTTCTTTCCCCTTACATACCACCTGCATTCCTTTCCCCCTGTTAACTCTGTCATGCCCGCCCTTCGTCTATTTCTTTTTTATTTCTTTTACTCCGGGCTTCTCTGGAATGGCCAAGACTTGACGTTGCTATTTCTGTACCTTGTCATCTGTTATCAATTAAGTAATCGTTATTTTTTCATTTCTAATTGTGTATTTGTGTACATTATCATTCATCAGACTATATCAAGAGGCTTGGGCTGCATACGTAATCAGTTTCCTTGGGGTCATTGAAATACATTTTTTGAAATGACAGTGCCAGACAATACAGTTAAAGATCTAATCATTAATTGTCAGAATATAAGATCAAGCTCAAGCACTACATCTTGTACTTCATACTGTTACAGAGTCAGATGAAGAAAACTTTCAGTTGCATGGCCAAATTCTGGAATGTACACTCTATGATGCAACAGACACATGATCAGATCTGTGGTGCATGGCAACTTTTATATAACATGTACATAGTAATAAAAGCGTGTTGCTTTGACCCTAAATTCATGCGAATAAATATACAATTAAAAAAAACAAAGTGGTAAAAAAATATCACAAACTGCATAAAAAGCCCCAATTGTGACAAATAAGTGAAGGCAAATCCAACAAAGGCTGTGAAATGACAGTTATCCACTTTAGTAGAGCATAGGGGATAACAGTGGCTTGAAGGGAAAGTGTGGAATCCATCACCCAATAGTATCCAGATAGGTTTAACAAACAGCCTTGACCTTCTTATGACAGGAAGATCAGACAACGCCTCTGTCCCAAAAGGGCTATTGGGAATCCTTTTAGCTTGGATTCTCCTAATATTGGGATAATGCCGCTCGTCGCCCGAAGTGCCTCTATCAGCTCTCGGTCATGGGATTATATTTACCCAAAGAACCCATAAAAACGTGAAATAAAGACCAGGAAAGCAGTTGTTTCTCTTCTCTTTTTCTGTCATAGCAGTAACTTTAGTGTGTAGGACCTGTGTGCATTCCTTCAGCCTAGAGTATACATATAATCTCATGATGACTAAGAGCTGCTTCCAATATAGCTTCATAAACGGAGGTATGTCCATCTGTACGGACCTGGAGCTGGAAAAAAATGCTGCAGTAGCCTAAGTATGGCATTTGCAATCCAATGATCAGCAGTACAATATATTGCGCACTCCAATCTCCAATATTGCACAATATTATTAATGCATCTATTTCCATTGATGGGATTTCATGGCTGTGGTTTCCTATGGTTCTGGGGAAGATAACAAGCATCGCTGTGTAGTTGAAATAATCACTTTTTGAGGTATTAAAAGTGTTTTAAGGGTTCATGCCAGGGGCGTAACTAGAAATCACAGGGCCCCATAGCAAAATGTTGTATGGCCCCCCCCCCACCCCCTCACCCTAACCCAGGAGCGGATCCAGAGTCTGGTCTCAGGAGGGGCACTGACAGAAAATACGTTTTTTTGGGGGCAATTTATCAGGGCAATGGCTGATGTTGGCGCTTCAGTCATCACGGCACTATTTGTGTTATGGTGTCAGGATGATTGAAACACATTATTTCTATTATTACATTGTTATAGAAAATTAAATAGTTCAACTCCCCATAATGCAGAATCAGTGGGAGCCCCGAGTGTGTCACCTGGCGCCCTCGCCTGCCACCAGATGTAGATTGTCACTTGTCACACGTTGCAGATTGTCCACTTGCCATGTCACCTGCCACAAGTTGCGGCTTGTCCACTATCACCTGCCACCCATTGCGGATTGTCCACTTGCCACGTCACCTGCCACAAGTTGCAGATTGTCATTTGCCACATTTTGCAAATTGTCTGCCTGCCACATCACCTGCCACCCATTGCGGATTGTCCACTTGCCACGTCACCTGCCACCCGTTGCGGATTGTCAACTTGCCACGTCACCTGCCACCTATTACGGATTGTCCACTTGCCTTGTCACCTGCCACCCGTTGCGGATTGTCCACTTGCCACGTCACCTGCTACCCATTGCGGATTGTCCACTTGCCACGTCACCTGCCACCCGTTGCAGATTGTCCACTTGCCACGTCATCTGCCACCCATTGCGGATTGTCCACTTGCCACGTCACCTGACACCCATTGCGGATTGTCCACTTGCCACGTCACCTGCCACAAGTTGCAGATTGTCATTTGCCACATTTTGCAAATTGTCTGCTTGCCACATCACCTGCCACCCATTGCGGATTGTCCACTTGCCACGTTACCTGCCCCCCGTTGCGGATTGTCCACTTGCCACGTCACCTGCCACCTATTACAGATTGTCCACTTGCCATGTCAACTGCCACCCGTTGCGGATTGTCCACTTGCCACATCACCTGCCACTTATTGCAGATTGTCCACTTGCCATGTCACCTGCCGCCCATTGCGGATTGTCACTTTCCTCCTAAGGTGGGGAATGGGGATTGTCACGTTTGTTTCCCAGTCTGAGTCAGGCAGCAGAGAGATGATGCAATCTCTCTGCTGCCTGCATAGTGAGAGAGGGGGGAACTGCCAGTTTGCAGGCGGGCACCAGGCGGTGAGAGATGATGTCATCTCTCTGCTCTTCCACACGCTGATTGGCCACCCACCAAGCCTCCCAGCTGGCAGCTTCCCTGTCCCCCGCCACCGCCGAGTCACCCAGCTGCTCCGCTCATACAGTCAGTGTGACTGTACGAGTGGACGGGCAGCTCAGTGGCTCACCCGCCACCCGCTCACCGGGCTCCATAGCGACCGCACAGGTCGTTATGGCGGTAGTTCCGCCACTGGTTCATGCACACTGCTTTAAGAATTGTTTGAGAAGCAACTCAATGTTATCCTATGTGTCCATGCACATTAGGACGATTACGGGCATGTTTTACGTTCAGCATTTAGAGGCAGGAAAAAACCCTTCTAGTTTGCGTTTCTGGTTGAAGCTTTCTGGCAGAAAAAACTCGAAACTCTCCTAAACTTGCCTAAACTGTGTACAAAAATGCTCTATATGAATATCTTTTTCTGCCAGGGAAACTGTCATTTTTTTAAAGCTCAGTGTGCATGGAGCCAAACGGTGTCTTTATCGCATTTTGTGTTGCTGTTGGTCAGCGTTAATGCTGTCCTTTGATAGTACTTGATGTTCGTATTTGTAGTGTTTGTGCTAACCCCATGCTTTTTCTGTAACGTTATTCCTATGCAGAAGTGAACACATGGTGGTGTGTACATTTCTGGTCCTGTCTAATAAAGAAGTGACTGTAGATTAAAGTGTTTGTGACCTCAATATTCCATATTCCTGATATGTGTGTGTTTGTTTCATCAAGTACTTGCGTTTAAAAAGTAGCCTGTTTTCTTTCCATTGCTTCCTTTGTGTGAAACACCTGGTGATCCCTTTCAATCCCTATGCTTTCCTATTGCAATCTGGCCATGCTAAGCATTAGAGCACAGTGGTGGCTGGTGGCTCTTTCTTTTGGGGGGGCAGCAAACAACCACCTAGCCAATTCCTCAATTAACATTGTTTTCCATGACACCTACTACGAAATTACCCACTTCCATTATGTCTTATCCAGTTACGCTGGATGTGTGTTAATACTGTATGTAGCCACCGCTGAGCTAATCCTGGCGAGCAATGTATTCTATTAATGAATACAAAGTTTGCTCGGATTGCCAGAGACTGTAACATCATCAGCCCGTGCCTCACTGACTCTCAAAGCCAATCCGAGCAGGTAGGTGTATCTAGATTACTTGGGATGGCAGAGGATGTTACTCCAATCCGAGCAGGCTCTGTATTCATAAATAGAATACATTGCACGCCGGGATTGGCTCAGCAGTGTTACTGCACATCCAGTGGGCAATGCATCCGGCAGGCTGGCATCCAGCGGGCAGCATTTTATACCCGGTGTATAAGATGACCCCACCAATTTTTGGTGGTTTTTGTAAGTGTAAAAGGTCGTTTTATACGCCGGAAAATACAGTATTTCAATTGTTGTTTTTTTATACTACCTAAACATACTGACAGTAAATAAAAGTATTTATTTACACTTGTGGCACAATTTTTCTTTCATAAGTAAAATAATCAGGAGATATCCTTTAACGTTTGTCACTTAATGAAAGCCTATTTTATCCTGAACAAGATATTATATTTATAATGGTTTTATTAGAGATGGGAAGGCTTGGGGAAAAAAATGGCAAAATTGAGAATAATTTATTTTTTATTATTGTGTGTCTTTTCAAAGCTGTTTTTTTTTGGGGGGGGGGGGGGGGGTTCAGAAAAAAATTGAAAAAACTTGTGGAATATGTTCTTTTACAGTGCTAAATAATATATCTATGACATGGTATTGAAGCTATATAACATGAAGCTAATGAAAGATTTCTGAGACTTTATGTAAGTTTTATATTTGTTATGTTAAAGTTCTAAATTATTGCAAGTTCTCTCAGCTGAAGATAAGCAAATTCCAGAATACAGTTCAAATAACACTTTACTTCTCAAAGCAGTTCTCAAACAAGAGACACCTTCATTTCTGCCACTAGGGGGCACTGCAGGGGAAAGGCTCCCATTTAGTTTGCTTGTGGGCTCCATCTTGTGTCTCCTACAGTTGGGATATAGTTGATGGAGCAAATTTGTCTGGCAAATTACTTTATATTTATAACTTTTAAATGATCCCTATTAATGTTCTCCACCATCACAGTATAATGTTTACCTATAGACTGGTCAGTAAATTGATTGTTCTTTTCTTCCTCTCAGTAAAATGGTGAGATCAACATCTAGAGTTTTGGAAACATTTCCAAATGCTGAGAGCAAAACTGAAATTTGCAAATATTGTGGGAAGAAATATTATTTTCCAAATGCTACAAGGATGTACGATTCTCATGTATTGAAATGATCCTAACATATACAGGCCTTGTTATTCCATTTGTAATGAAAAAAAAACATTTAAAAAAAGTTTATTTTATATACTGAATAAGCTGCCCTTTTATTTCAAGCATAATACTTTTATATACACTGCATTTTACATTCCCAGTGCCGGAGGCTCTAATTGGCTTCAAAAAGGTTGGGCTCGTGACACAGAGTACTGTGCCATGAGCCCACCTACTTGTGATACTAGCAAATCAACATTCGCTATTGTCTTCCTGTTTCTCCTCTTGGCCAATCAGGACAGGAAGCGGGTCCTAAAACAGGTTGGCCGGGAGGAGAAGCGACCAGATTGGTCAGGAGAGCCCCGTGATGCAGCCAAAGCCACACGTGACCTGGATGGGGTAAGTGCGGGGCTGGCGGGCTGGTGAGCAGGGCCTGGTGAGCGGGCGGGCGAGCAGGCAGGGGATTGGGGGATTTGTTTGCCCCCCCCCAAAAAAATTGCCATTGTACTCCACATTGATTTTACCAATTATGGTATATACATATTTTTTAAGGTGCAGGCTGGACCATCGTACCTATATATAAAATATCCATACCTCAAATTATTCTTTAAGAACTATCAGGTTCTACAACCCCCTCCCTAATGCACACACACAAAGTACATGACAGCTGTACTATGTGTTTCTTGGACAGCTTTTATTGTGCGGGTATAAGGAACAGAGCTGACAGCCACTCTTCATCAGGCCCTTGGACAACTAAATGGAGTAAGGGGTGGTTAAAACAATGAAATTTAGTCCAAACCACCATGCTAAAACAGAGCCAGTTTTTCATTAACATTATTGTAATCAAAATGTGTTCATCGATATAGGAACATAGTTTATAACCCATACAAAATATACATAGTTTATAACCCATACAAAATACAAATTTAAATGGATTAGATTTATGTTTCTGGTTCAATTTTTTTTTTTTTAATGCAGCACTTTAAAAATGAAAAACAGAACATTTATAAGGTTTACATAGAATAGTAAAAAATGTAATCACAAAATAAAAAAATCTAAGAGAAGGATGGGTTAATAAAGTATTAGGGCTAACTGTTCTAACATTTTGTTTAAAAAATAAATTAAAAAAAACAAGGGCTTTGACAGATTGGGCAGGTGGTAAGAAAACATAGATGGGCAAGTATACTTTGCCTTGGTTATGGACTATCACGAGGCACTATCACTTTGCCATAAATTGGCAAAGTGACACTTTCTCTTTATTTACTTTATCACTTCACCAATATGATAGGCAACTAAGGCTCAAGCACTGCATCCTGGAAGTAATAAAAGAAGAACACATACCCCACAATACCCATAACAGTACCTAGCGACAAAAAAACTGAGTTGTGGGAAGTGTACCAAAGGTGAGTATTAATAGATGGGGGGCAAGTGGGGTTTACCCTGAATGAGAAAAGTGACAAATTCTGTTTTAAAGACAATTACATCTTAAGCCTTGCCCTCAGTGAAGCCACATATGTCGTTAGCGTCTAGGGAAGTTCCCTAAGCACCTTTGTGGTGGCTAGAATTTAAAGAACAAACTGTCTGCATAAAATGCTTAAAACAGCCATATTAATTATTTCTTGGAAATGTTATTTTCCAAAAGTTTGTTTCAATATACAAAAAAAATCAAATTATAATAGTCTAGTCTAGTGGATGCAAATATTTGGTGTCCTCTGACAGATGCAAGGATCACACAGCATATCCCCCTTCGGAAAAACAGAATGAAGAAGAGGGTAGCTGTTCTCTCTCGAGACTCTTTGAAGGAATGAAAATATTTTATTCAAACGCAAATTTTAACTTGTAAAGGGATAAAAGAAGTGATTTTAGCTAATCTCCGATTCTATTAGTTCACATAAAAGGCTGTGAAATTTCATAGGACACGATTATGCAAAAAACAAAGAGACATCTTACTGTGATGAAGTGAAAATATTTGGAGATTTTGTCTTCTATAAGATATGTTCCAACTGGGAACAGGGGAATTCCTTCTAATATAAACTTACTGTACGATCACTTCCAGAGATTGGGGATGATAAGTAATATTAAGAGTATTCGTTTTTGACTACTTTTTACAGAGGCTTTCCTAATTTCTGTCTAATTTTTGGTTGAGACCTTCAGTTTAGTAATACAAATAGGTCCTTGCTTTCCCATCGCTCCTTTCCATAGTCCTATGTTCCTTTCCTGTAGGGACTTACATGTAGGGCTCTCCTCCAGCCAGAAAGTTTGGGATTGTCTACACCACACTCAGTAGCTAGGCTTCCTTTTAAAGCAATATTAAAACCTTATTACTTTATATTATGTATGCTGTGATAGATACTTACAGGTATATGGCTCCTTCTTTTATTAAACTGATCCTTTCCCTCACAACATCTATGCACCTTTGGCACCTCCTCCCTTTTCAGTTTCAGGGTGGCTCCTTTCCCTTGCCAGGACCTATAAAGCCACCCTTATCCATGTGTTACCCTAGAAGTTCTGGGAAGCAGCACTTTATAACCTGAAACCAATGGTGGTGTGCAGTTAGAAATATGTGTTGGTGCTCATACATTTAGTTAACTGAATACTGGAAAATATAGAAATTGTTGCCAAAAAAAAAAAATGTTAGCATTTAATACTACATTTAAGTTCATTCTGCTGTGTATCTTTGCACTGCAGACTCCTCTCTTAGCGTCCACAAACCCAAATCAATGTCTCCTTTATAGACTCAGATCTCCTATACACCCATAGAGGTGAAGCAGAGCACAGCATGCATTAGCACAAGAATTCATTGGTCCGGATCCCTTTTTAAGGGCCATTCGTGACGACCTCAAGTTGCTACTCAGAGAGTTTGCTGGCTTGTGCATCTATTAGACTATTTAAACAGTGTATTGACCCTAGGCTGCGTTCATCCCATAAACCCTCACTGGGAGAAAAAAGGAACAAGGAGTCACTATCTGGGGGACTGCATGTCAAGGAGAAAACCATCTTCCCTTTGTTACAGCATCATTCGTGAGAGCACTTCCACTTACAACTTGCAACTGCTACACTCACATTAAGAGGGACCATTTCTCTTTTTGAAATCAAGTCCCTTTGTCCCTTTTTCTGGTCTGGTCTATATTCTACACGAAGCCTGATCTATTATGCTTCACCAAGGGTCTCAAAACTACGGCCTACAATGCCTCATGGGACGTGTAGTTCTGCAACAGTTGGAGGACCGTAGTTTGGAGATCCCTGTGCTACACTAAAGCTTTCATAAAGCCCTAAATTGCAGCATTTTGAAAAGCCAGTATGAAGGAAAAGTGTCAAAAAAGCACCTGTGGGTTTAGTCAAATATTTTTGCTTTTTTCTAGATTATAAGCTCTAACGAGCAGGGCCCTCTGATCCCTTCTGTATTGATTTGTATTGTAAGTGTACTGTCTGCCCTCATGTTGTGAAGCACTGCGCAAACTGTTGGCGCCATATAAACCCTATATAATAATATTATTATTTCTCCCTGGTTTGTATAACTGGGGGAATGTTTTTTGAATACAAAGACTTTTTGTTAAAACCTGTCCTCTTTTTCCTAATTTAAAGTTGACAGGTATGTACACTTGTCAGTAGCTTTATTTGTACACTTCACATGTTGTATGTTTTCTGGTTGTCTCCCCAGTTTTACCCTACCCTGTAGAGCACACGTATCAAACACAAGGCCCACGGGCCAAATTCAGCCTGGCAGACCATTTCATATGGTCCTCGCACCTCTCCTACAGCTGCTGTACCCCCCTCATCTGCACCCTGCACTTTGTCTCAGCAGTCAACAACAGAGAGGAGGACAGAACCCCTCCAGCAGATCCTGTGTGCTTCTCTGTGCAGCTGCAGAGAGGCTCATCTCTGTCCCCCCCCCCCCCCCCCCCAGTCTCAGCAGCCAGCAGCAGAGAGGAGACAAGAACTCAATATAGCAACTCTTTTGTCTCTGCCTCCCTTGGTATCGGCATTCAGCAGACTCCAGCCTTCTTCTGGGCCTCCTCCAGACACTGCAGTTTCTGCTTCCCAGCTTTTTCCGCAGCATCAGGCCACTGTGATGTAAGGGAGGGTGGGGGACTCTTCACTTCTGATGGTTGGTGGGCTCTTGACATCTGATTTAAGGGGATGGGGCGTGTGCTCTCTGAGCAGTCTCCAATAAATTTTCTTCTGGATGATGCCAGTGGTAAGCGATCCTCCTTTCCATCATCTGCTACAGGAGTGTGAGTGGTCTCTGTGCTGGAGAGCACCTGTCCTTCACAGCTTAAATCTGAAGTTATTACTAAAACCAGTAATAAATGCAGAGGCAATTATTTAATATCATAAAGAGTTACATACGGTAGTTAATCTGGTTGAAAAAAGACACGCATTCATCCAGTTCAACCAATAAAGTAGATACATTTATATAGTCTTACAAATACAACCAGCCCTTTAAGTGCAACCATAATGCTATTGCGGCCTGCTATGAAATTGAATTTGACATCCCTGAGTGTAGCTACATGTCAAGCTGCACCCAGCCCACAGAATAAAGCTGGCCATAGATTGACCAAACACCAGCCAGTTGAATGGGGGCCCTCTGAATTTCAAATCATCTTTGGCTGGTCCTGTGTGTGGTGAGGATAGAACACTTCTTATTGTATTTTGAAATGATCTCTGTTGATGGCTTCGTCCAGATCTCTCTTGATTGCTGCCTGCACTGACCCCTGCCATGTTTCTTGGCCAGTCTACATGTTTGCCCACTGCTCTAAAACTGGTGCTCAGCTCTTGTGAACCCTGAACCCTTCCCTTGTGAACCCTGGCAACCCTGGCAATGACCATTAAATATATTCCATGATTACACGTCTGTCTTATCTTCAGATGCTTACTCCACCTGACTGAATGCAAACCTTAGTTATTATTAATATTATAATTATACAAGATTTATATAGCACCAACACTTTGCACAGTGCTTTACAGAGTAAAGGAGACAGTACAGTTACAATACAATTCATACAAGAGGACTGGGAGGGCCCTGCTCCTGTAAGCGTATAATCTAAAGCAGGGATCCTCAAACTACGGCCCTCCAGCTGTTGCGAAACTACACATCCCATGAGGCATTGTAAAACTCTGACATTCACAGGCATGACTAGGCATGATGGGAATTGTAGTTCCTGAACAACTGGAGGGCCATAGTTTGAAGACCCATGATTAAAGGGAGAGGCAAATGATACAAATGGTAATAACTGTGTGGAGAGATGAGTTAAAAGAAAAAGTACAATTCCAGTGGTCAGGTAGAGGTGAGATAGACTTCCCTAAAGAGATGTGCTTTTTTTTAAGGATCACCTGAAGGCAGATAGAGTAGGCGATAGCCAAATGGATTGTGGTAGTTTTCCTAGTTATTGACTGCCATCAGAAAGGCCATCTCTGGGACTTCACTCTGGGAGTGCACACCCTACAAGTTTCTCAACTCATTATTAGGGGCTCTGGTGAAAATCAGGTATTCACAAAAATCTGTCATTGCCAGATCCTATCTCCATCCTGCTGGCACCTCTGATTGCCCTCCATCATCCTCGCTTCTGTGCTCAGGTTCAAACCAGTATCCTTTCTTGAAGAGGCCTGACATGTCCCCTGTGAGTCAGAGCTATAGTTCTGTAATAAGCAGAATTTGTGCTCCTACTGATTGAGAATTAGCTCTGACTCACGGGGCATGTGTCAAACCTTTGCAGAGAAACCACTGCTTCTACACAGAGAGCAAGGTTTCTTCTCTGGAGTAGGCTGGCAAGGGATAGGCTTTTCTACTCAGACACTTTCTAAATAAAATTTACTGGAAGGGCTTGTTCAAACTTGCTTTGGTTTCTAAAGAGTGATCTGCCACTGACCCCTGCCTCTGTAGCTAAAGAGGATAGCGGTTTGGGGAGATAAAAGCATGGTTTAACCACAGTTCAACTCCTCCCAAGCAGAAGTGTGAACAAGCCCTAAGACATTGAGTATCTTTTATTTTAACCACTTCCCTACCCACCCATAGTAATATGACTCCCGCAGATGGGATCTCCCATCCTGGACGGTAGGGATGAGCCAAACACCCCCAGGTTTGGTTCGCACCAAAACTTTCAAACAGACCAAAAATGTGTGCAAATGACTGCTAGATTGCTGTCCTTCTTGAGCATCCCCTCTGTCTGCGCTCACGCTACTGCCTTCCTCTAACTGAGTATCATCATCAGAGTAGGGATGGCCGAACGGTTCGCCCGGCGGTCGTTTCGCGGCGAATTTCGGCTGTTTGCAGTCCACCCGATCGGTGGACTATTGCCGCTGTTCGCCCGGCGGACTTCTGTGTTTACTGTGTAAAAGAACTTTGACCTATGATGACACATCCATCATGTGGTACAGGACAGCCAATTGAGACATTACAGCACATGGACACTTGGACATTCCCCCTAACTTATAAATAGACCCGATCCGGCGGCCATTTTACATTCTTTCGTATGTCACTATAGGGAGAGGTTGCTGTGTGGAGCAGGGAGAGACTGCAGTGACCCAAATCGCTAGCTATTAGGTCCACAAAAGTTCTTTTAAGGACTGGTATGGTGTAGGTGTTAGGTGTAGTTCAGGATATAGGTTTGAGGCACTGCTATTCAAGTCATTGTTGCAGCAGCCTGTCTTTTGTCAGTGTAGAGAGAGGGACAGGACGCTGTGTGCAGCAGGGACAGTCAGTTTAATCATTAGCTATTACTATTAGGTCCACAAAAGTCCTTTTCATATGGTATGGTAAAGTAGCACAGGATATATTTATGAGTGCTATTCAAGTTATTGTTGCAGCAGCCTGTGTTTTGTCAGTTTAAATAGGGACAGGCAGGAAGCTGTGTGTGGCAGTGAGGGACAGTCAGTTTAATCAGTAGCTGTTACTATTAGGTCCACAAAGGTTCTTTTCAGGACTGGTATGGTAATAGGCTTGTACACGTATAATATTCTTTCTTCCAAATATAGAAAGAATATTATACTTGACTGCTGCCCTTCTGCTGCAGTAGTCTTTTATGAGTATAGGAACTGAAGTACAGTCTGCTAATCACAACCTACTAGTTCCACAAAGGTCCTTATAAGGACTGGTAAGGTATAGTGTACTACAGTACATAGGGTTGAGTGAGGTACAGTCTGCTATTCCTTAAGGACTGGTATAGGTCCACAATATATAGGGTTGAGGTGCACTACTACTGACTGCTGCCCTATACTGCAGCAGTCCTTTATCAGTATAGGGACTGAGGTAGAGTCTGCTAATCACAACCTACTAGTTCCACAAAGGTCCTTATAAGGACTGGTAAGGTATAGTGTACTACAGTACATAGGGTTGAGTGAGGTACAGTCTGCTATTCCTTAAGGACTGCTATAGATCCACAATATATTGGGTTGAGGTGCACTACTGCTGACTGCTGCCCTATTTTGCAGCAGTCCTTTATCAGTATAGGGACTGAGGTACAGTCTGCTAATCACAACCTACTAGTTCCACAAAGGTCCTTATAAGGACTGGTAAGGTATAGTGTACTACAGTACATAGGGTTGAGTGAGGTACAGTCTGCTATTCCTTAAGGACTGGTATAGGTCAACAATATATAGGGTTGAGGTGCACTACTGCTGACTGCTGCCCTATTCTGCAGCAGTCCTTTATCAGTATAGGGACTGAGAGTTTTGTCACAGGGTCATTTAAAAAATGACAGGCAGAGGAAGAGGCAGGCCCTTCCGCAGGGGTGGTAGGGGTAGGGCAGGAGCAACAGGCTTGATCCAAAGTGGGAAGTTGCAGAAGGTGCGTTCAATTACTTTAAAGGACGCACCAGACTTGGTTGAGTGGCTCACTCAGCCTTACTCTTCTGCACCCTCCTCATCCTCTCGATCTGCACCCTCTTCTTCACTCTCTGCTATGTGCACTACCACCAACAACACCACCACCACCACCACCACCACATACCTTCCGCTTGAGTCACAGGAATTATTTTCTGATCCATATCAAGACATTTCTGATGCGCAGCCACTCTTGGCATTGGATCAGGAAGAGGAGGTAGCAAGAACCGCCACTCAGCAGTCTGACGACAGTACCCAGATCAGCCCAAGGAGGAGGTTGGTCCCCTGTGTTGCTGCCTACTCCAAGATCTCTACTTATAGCAGTGGGGAAGGTGACGTCGATGATGACGTGTCTAGTGATGTCACGTGGGTGCCGATAAGAGAGGAAGAGGAGGGGAGTTCAGAGGGAGATATGGACCAGCAGATAGGGAGGAGAAGCAGGAATAACTTACATTGCATAGGAGGGACAAAGCAGACTGCTAATGTATCAGGAACGAGTCATCGACCATGTACGGTCACATCTGGCGCTCCCAAGATGCCGGCACATGGCTCCGCAGTGTGGGCTTTTTTTAACGTGACAATAGTGTTGACATCTGCAATCTTTGCAGTCAACGCATTAGTCGCGGTAAGCCCAACACTCACCTAGGGACGACCGCCTTAAGAAGGCACATGAGCAGCAATCACCGAGCCCAGTGGGAGCAACGGAACACACAAAGCCACACTCCAGGCTCTCACCGTCCAGCCTCGTCTTCTACTTCTCCTTCTCCTCTCTCCTCACAATTGTCCTCCACTCCACCTTCCATCACGCCAAGCTCACGTTTTTCTGCAAAAAGGCAGGCTTCCGTGGGCCTAATGTTCGAGCGTAAAAAAATGATGACGTCGGATAACCCTCTTGCCCAACGGTTGACAGCTGGCTTGTCAGAACGGATAGACCGCCAACTACTGCCATATAAACTGGTGGACTCGGAGGCCTTTCAAAAATGTGTTGCCATTGGAACACCACAATGGAAGGTCCCAGGAAGGAAGTATTTCTCAGAGAAGGGCATCCCAGAGCTATATGGCCATGTTCAGCGGCAAGTGAATGTATCTCTGGCACACAGTGTTGGTGCCAAGATACATCTGACCACAGACACGTGGTCTAGCAAACACGGGCAGGGAAGGTATATCACTTTTACTGCCCACTGGGTGAACCTTCTGACGGCCGTCAAGCATGTAACCCGTGGCACCCGTGTAGATTTGGTTTTACCGCCACGGATTGCATGCAGGCCTGGCTCTTCTTCTCCTCCTCCTCCTACTCCATCCTCCTCCCTCTCCTCCTCGGCTGACTCCTCCTTTTCCGCTGCTAGCGTCTCTTCCGCTGCGCCGCCCAAGCTCCCCAGAACCTATTCGACATGCCAGGTGAGACGTTGCCATGCCGTGCTGCGTCTGTTATGCCTCGAAGCCAAGAGCCACACTGGCCCGGCACTCCTTTCAGCTTTGTGTTCACAGGCAGATCAGTGGCTAACACCGCTCAATTTGACAGTTGGTAAAGTGGTGTGTGACAATGGTGCCAATCTGCTTAGCTCATTGAAACAGGGCAAAATGACGCACGTGCCATGCATGGCACACGTCTTAAACTTGGTCGTGCAGCGATTCGTTGTCAAATACCCTGTGGTCCAGGACATCTTGCGGCAGGCAAGGAAAATCTCAGCACATTTCAGAAGATCTTACACGGCCATGGCTCGCCTTGCTGACATTCAGCGGCGACACAATCTGCCGGTCAGACGTCTTATTTGCGATTGCCCGATGCGATGGAACTCAACCTTCTATATGCTTGATAGGCTGCTCCAGCAGAAATGTGCAGTTAACGTCTACCCGTATGAACTCTGCGGCAGAACAGGTTCTGGGGAGCTGGGGTTTTTTCACCGCGCCAGTGGCTGCTCATGCGCGACGCATGCAGACTTCTGTGGCCATTTTAGGAGATCACCAAACTGGTCAGTCGCAGCCATGGCCCCATCAGTGACATGGTACCTTATGCCTTCTTTATGGAGCGTGCATTGCGTCGTGTCATTGATCAAGCTGTGGAGGAGCAGGAGCGGGAAGATGAGGAAGTCGCAATGCTGGATGAATTCCCAGGGGGGGCTACTCTATCTGAGACAAGTGAACAACAGGAGTCTGAAGAGGAGTCAGAGGAGGATGGTGCCGGGGCGGATGAGGAGGAGCAAAAAGAGCATGCTTTAAACCTTTCTGGGATCCCTGTTGTTGTGCGTGGATGGGGAGAGGAGAATGAAGAGGACGACATTATCCTGGATGATGAGCAGGAGCCAGGCCACCACACCGCTTCCAGTTTAGTGCAAATGGGGGCCTTCATGCTCCAGTGTTTTAATAGGGACCCTCTGTATAAAAAGCATAAGGGTCAAGGACCAGTACTGGGTGGCAACGTACTTAGACCCCCGGTACAAACACAAAAGGGCGGTGACCGCCGTCACAGAGGGCTGTCAGAATGGAGCACTTCCAGGCCTTGCTTCGAGAAATGCTGCATTCTGCTTTTGCGTGTGCTGGCAGAGGAGCAATTCCCACTCCCAGAGAAGGAGTTGCGGGTACCAATCCAACAGCGCCTGCAAGAAGAGGCCGGTTTGAAGATGTGTTGGTGACTTCGGATATGAGGTCATTCTTTCAGCCGACCCATCGACAGGTGTCATCCGGATCCAGCATCAGGGAACGCCTAGACCGTCAGGTGTCCGACTACATCGGGTTAACGGCCGATGTGGACGCTCTGAGGAGTGATGATCCCCTGGACTACTGGGTGGGCAGGCTTGACCTCTGGCCAGAGCTTGCCCAATTTGCAATCGAACTGTTGGCTTGCCCCTCGTCCAGTGTCCTGTCCGAAAGGATGTTCAGTGCAGCAGGGGGGATCGTGACCGATAAGCGTACTCGCCTAGCTCACGACAGTGTTAACTACCTCACATTTCTAAAAATGAATGAGGCATGGATCTTGGAGGAATTCAACACGTGACCAGTAGACCATGTATATGTCTATAAACATTTTTTTTAATCGAGCACACAGACCTTCTTTCTTCATTTGGCTCACTTCCCCCACCCTCCTGTTTGAAGAGGTTGAGCGGTGTCATATTTCTACTGGGGCTGCTTATTATGAGGGGCTCCCACCATCCCTGTGCTGTGCTGACTTCCTCCTGGGGCTGCTTATTATGAGGGGCTCCCACCATCCCTGTACTGTGCTGACTTCCTCCTGGGGCTGTACCTCTGCTGTGCATATTATGAGGGGCTCCCACCATCCCTGTGCTATGCTCATTATGAGGGGCTCCCACCATCCCTGTGCTGTGCTGACTTCCTCCTGGGGCTGCTTATTATGAGGGGCTCCCACCATCCCTGTGCTATGCTGACATCCTCCTGGGGCTGCTTTTTATGAGGGGCTCCCACCATCCCTGTGCTGTGCTGACTTCCTCCTGGGGCTGTACCTCTGCTGTGCATATTATGAGGGGCTCCCACCATCCCTGTGCTGACTTCCTCCTGGGGCTGCTTATTATGAGGGGCTCCCACCATCCCTGTGCTGTGCTGACTTCCTCCTGGGGCTGAACCTCAGCTGTGCATATTATGAGGGGCTCCCACCATCCCTGTGCTATGCTCATTATGAGGGGCTCCCACCATCCCTGTGCTATGCTCATTATGAGGGGCTCCCACCATCCCTGTGCTGTGCTGACTTCCTCCTGGGGCTGCTTATTATGAGGGGCTCCCACCATCCCTGTGCTGTGCTGACTTCCTCCTGGGGCTGTACCTCTGCTGTGCATATTATGAGGGGCTACCACCATCCCTGTGCTATGCTCATTATGAGGGGCTCCCACCATCCCTGTGCTATGCTCACTTCCTCCTGGGGCTGCTTACGGTGCAGGTGTCAGTGCTGTATATCATGGTGCTGGTGTCAGTGCTGTATATCACAGTGCTGGTGTCAGTGCTTTATGTCACACTGCTGATGTCAGTGCTCTCTATCACGGTGCTGGTGTCAGATCACTCTATCACGGTGCTGGTGTCATTGCTGTATGTCACGCTGCTGATGGCAGTGCTTTCTATCACGGTGCAGGTGTCAGTGCTGTATTTCACGGTGCTGGTGTCAGTGCTGTATATCACGGTGCTGGTGTCAGTGCTTTATGTCACGCCGCTGATGTCAGTGCTCTCTATCACGGTGCTAATGTCAGATCACTCTATCACGGTGCAGGTGTCATTGCTGTATGTCACGCTGCAGGTGTCAGTGCTGTATATCACGGTGCTGGTGTCAGTGCTGTATATCACGGTGCTGGTGTCAGTGCTTTATGTCACGCTGCTGATGTCAGTGCTCTCTATCACGGTGCTGGTGTCAGATCACTCTATCACGGTGCAGGTGTCATTGCTGTATGTCACGCTGCTGGTGATCATCTCCTGCACCCTCCTCTTCTTTGCCTACCCTGACCTTCCCTCTCCTCCATTGCCTTCATGCGCTCCACAGTCACAATATCACATATAAAAAAAGAATGCTTGTAGTTGTCGATTCCAGATTCACCTCATACATGTGTTATGTCATTGGCCATGTGGTGGGACTATGTTTGCACAGCTAGTAATTATTTTGTGGCTGCAAATTTGACCTGTAGGTTTGCAAAGTTCACCTCCCACTGAAGTCAATGGGGCCCACCGCGAACGTTACGGTTCGTGAACTATCAGCCGCGTTCGCGGTCCGTGTTCGCGAAACGTCCCGTCGGAAGTTCGTACATCACTACATCAGAGCCTACAAAATACTGGGCATCCTCCTGGAGCATGTACCCAACACTGTGCTCAAAGAGTTCAGGGGACTCCTCAGGAGGACGTGGTGGGTCTAGGGAAGGAGTCACTGATGATGACATCGAGACGAGGGAAGAGGATGCGTTGGCAGCTGCTTTGCTAGTACCCTGAGTCTGGGTGAGAGAGGAGGAGGAGGATGAAGAGGGCTTGGTCATCCACTCTACCAAGTCTTCGGCATTATGCGGCTCAACACGTCCAGCTGCCGAAAATAAGGACAAGCGTGTCCCAAGGCCACGTGCTGATGACGATGCACCGTGTCCACGACCAGCACTGTTGTCTCTAGACTCAGAGCCTGCTTGCCCTCTTTTATCGGCTCGTGCCTGTCTGCCTCTCCTTGTTGGCCTTCCAGACATGGTAATGGCCTGAAGGGAGATGGGAAAACCAGCAATTGGGTAGTGTATATTGTGCTGGAGGCACACAACACCCACTAACTCCTGCAGATGCCTTTATTATAGAACACCAGCAATAAAGGGTAGATACAGGTGTATATTGTGCTGTGCTGGAGACACACAACACCCACTAACTCCTGCAGATGCCTTTATTATAGAACAACAGGAATTAAAGGGTAGATACCGGTGTATACTGTGCTGTGCTGGAGGCAAACAACACCAACTAACTCCTGCAGATGGCAGATGGCTCAATTAGAGAAGAGCAATATAGGTAGATACAGGTGTATACTGCGCTCAGGGCAAACAGACAACACCCACAAACTCATGCAGATGGCTGATAGCTCAATTACAGAAGAGCAATATAGCTATATAGGTAGATACAGGTGTATACTGCGCCCAGGGCACACAGACAACACCCACAAACTCATGCAGATGGCTGATAGCTCAATTACAGAAGAGCAATATAGCTATATAGGTAGATACAGGGGTATACTGCACTCAGGGCACACAGACAATACCCAGAAACTCCTGAAGATGGCTGATAGCTCAATTACAGAAGAGCAATATAGCTATATAGGTAGATACAGGTGTATACTGTGCTCAGGGCACACAGACAACACCCAGAAACTCCTGCAGATGGCTAATAGCTCAATTACAGAAAAGCAATATAGCTATATAGGTAGATACAGGTGTATACTGCACTCAGGGCACACAGACAACACACAGAAACTCCTGCAGATGGCTGATAGCTCAATTACAGAAGAGCAATATAGCTATATAGGTAGATACAGGTGTATACTGCACTCAGGGTACACAGACAACACCCAGAAACTCCTAAAGATGGCTGATAGCTCAATTACAGAAGAGTAATATAGCTATATAGGTAGATACAGGTGTATACTGCACTCAGGGCACACAGACAACACCCACAAACTCATGCAGATGGCTGATAGCTCAATTACAGAAGAGAAATAACGCAAAATAGGTAGATACAGCTGTATACTGCGCTGAAGGTACACAGACAACACCCACTAACTCCTGCAGAAGCTGGAACACTACACAAGGCTGCCGCGCTGGCGGCCTTATATAGTGTGGGGCGTCTACTACACAGCCTGAGCTATGATTGGCCACAGGCATCCTGCCTGTGGCCAATCATGGCTCTCCTCGCTGCCGGTGCTGTGATTGGCCAAGCATGTGGGGTCACAGTGCATGCTTGGCCAATCATGAGCCAGCAATGCACTGCGCCATGGGCCGTGAGCGCCACACAAATTTGGCACGAACGGCCCATAACGTTCGGTATACGGCAAACGTGCGAACAGCTGATGTTCGAGTCGAACCAAGGCCATAGATTATACCACCCATAATAACAGAGAGGTACCCATTACTACCTCTCCTAATTCCCCTATCAACACGGAGCAGTTTATCAAGCTAAAGATCCCATCCTACTGTACAGTGTGTGTGTGGCTGGTAAGTAAACTTTCCAAAGCTATAAATGTGCGTCTTTATGGCATCTGAACTCCTCAGGTTTTATACTTTCCATCATGTGGTCTGAACTTCTGAAGACACAAGATTTTCCTCTCTATTTTCAGCCCACATCTCTTCTTGACAATAAGCTTGACATTATAAAATTTTATTGCTTAAACTTTATACGAAGCGATGGAGCTTTAAAATATATTATTATTCCTGGCAAATAATCCCAGTGAACTGAACATGTGCACACTTATAGATGGTTTGTTTTATTTTTTTATTGAAAAAAACATAAACCGCTGTACAGCATGTACATCTGTAAAAGGACAAAAAGCTTTTTAAAGGCAGGGTTCATTTTAGGAGAGAATGACTTGTAAAAATGATGTTGATGGTAGCTGAATTATCAGGAGACATATATAGGTTGCCTGCTTGCCATACAGGCCGAATGTCACAGAAGTTTGTTGTTGGGTTGCTGTTCAATAGTATGAAGCATAAAAAAATCAATGCTAAAGGGTCCTGGTGCCCAACCTCAGGCAGAAGGCTGCAACCACTTCTATAACATGTCCTCATTCTCCAACTACTTCTGTAACATGTTCTCAGTCTCCAACCACTTCTGTAACATATCCTCAGTATGCCTCCCAACTTTTGAACTTCATAATGAGGGACACTTGAAGAAGGAAATAACCTTGCATAGCATGCTGCGGCAAATGTGGGTATGGTCAAAGTCTTATCAATATTCCTATCGCACTTGTTCCTGGTATCTATGGCTCATAAAATGGTGGGTGCTGTAGCGATTACCAGTTGGGTCCTGGAAACATCAAACATGGTGTGCTGGCAAATATGTACGCATGGTCAAAGTCTTGACAATGGGAGAAGCATAAGGGACATCATTAAACAAAACTCGGGCTTCCTTGTACCTAAAAAAGTATGCTTTTATTATTGTTCCACAAGCAAGAGTGTCATGGATACAAAAAAATCCCAGCAGATTCATTTAAAAAAAGGATAAAAGGGTGCAGGGTTTTGAAATGCATTACGTACAGAGTGCAGGGTTCTGGAATGAGCTATGTACAGGGTGTAGGGATGAGCTATGTAAAGGGTTCTGGGGTTATCTATGTACAGAGTCCAGGGTTCTGGGATTGAGCTATGTACAGAGTGTAGGGTTCTGGGATAAGCTATGTGCAGGGTTCTGGGATGTGCTATGTACAGGGGTGCAGGGTTCTGGGATGTGATATGTACAGAGTGCAGGGATGAGCAATATAAAGGGTTCTGGGATGAGCTATGTACAGAGTGCAGGGTTCTGTGATGAGCTGTGTACCGATTGCAGGGTTCTGGAATGAGCTATGTACAGAGTGCTGGGTTCTGGGATGAGCTATGTACAGAGTGTGGGGTTCGGGGATGAGCTATGTACAGAGTGCAGGATTCTGGGATGAGCTACATACAGAGTGCAGGTTTCTGGGATAAGCTATGTGCAGGGTGCAGAGTTCTGGGATGTGCTATGTACAAGGTGCAGGGTTCTGAGATGTGCTATGTGCAGGGTTCTGGAATGTTCTACGTACAGGGTGCATGGTTCTGGGGTGTGCTATGTACAGAGAGCAGAGTGCATGGTTCTGGGATGAGCTACGTAGGGTTCGGGGAGGAGCTACGTACAGAGTGCAGGGTTCGGGGATGAGCTACGTACAGAGTGCAGGGTTCGGGGATGAGCTACGTACAGAGTGCAGGGTTCTGGGATGAACTACGTATAGAGTGCAGGGTTCTGGGAGAAGGGAACTAGACAGCAGGAGGATTTGGGAGGAACAAAATGAATTTTGAATTTCATTTGTTGGATGAGTGGAAGCCAGTGGAGGGATTGACAGAAAGGGGTAGCAGACACTGAACAGTTGGTAAGGAGGATGAGCCTGGCAGCAGCATTCATGATGGACTGAAAGGGGATAGCCTATGTAAAGGTAATCCAGTGAGGAGGGAATTGCAGTAGTTGAGGCAAGAGATGACCAGGAAGTGAACAAGGAGCTTTGTGGTGTCATTGGTTAGGAAGGGGCATATTCTGGAGATGTTGCAGAGGTTGAGGTGGCAAGATGTGGACAGTTTGTATGCGGGGCCAAAAGGATAGTTCAGAGTCCAGGGTTACACCTACCACCTTGGCATGTGGGGAGGGGCTGGTGGTAGTGCTATCGATTTTTGACAGAGAAATCAGGGTAAGTGGCACATGGGGGAGGAAAACGCATGAGCTCAGTTTTGGATAGATTGAGTTTGAGGAAGTGGTGTGACATCCAGACTCATTTGTCTGTTAGTAAATTAGTGATACATGAGGAGACTGAAATGTTGTCAGCAAAGAGATGGTATTGGAAGCCATGGGCAGCTATTACCTGGGAGGGAGGAGGTGTAGATGGAGAATAAGAGAGGTCCAAGAACAGAACATTGGGGGATCCTGATAGAAAAAGGCAGAGGAGAAGAGGGAGTAGAATTGTACGTAAAGCCAAATGTGCAGTTGGATAAACAGGATGAGAACCAGCAAAGAGTACAGTCACGGAAGACCAACGGCGTCAAGTTTTTTGAGGAGGAGGGGGTCTTCCACTGTGTCAAAAGCATCAGAGAGGTCCAGGGGTAGGGGTTTCAGAATAGTGTCCATTGGATTTAGCTGTCAGCTGATCATTTGTGAGTTTTAGGAGAGCAGTTTCTGTATGCTCCTAAGATGGTTTCCCAATTTTGTTGATATACAACCCATTTATACACATCACTAGGATTTGATAAGGGGGACTAAGGAGTGGGAGGAGGTTCCTGTGATTCACAGAAAGAGTTATAAACACTTTTAAATCCACTTATAAACTTAAGGGGTGAACATCATCTGGTAAATTAATCCCCAAAAGGGGTTGAAGTGTGGCTAGGTAGAAGTGACCATAATGTGGATGTTTTTGGAAGACTTATGGGTCACTTTTTTGAAGATGATATATTATATATTAACTGGATGTTATTGTGGATTAGTAGCTGCTACACTGGGTTTAGGAGTGACCAGTCATATGTTTTTTGTACCCTATATTGAACATATCAGTTTTGAATGCTTTTTGCCCACCTAGGATCAAGCTGGACACATTTATTATGCCCAAAAGCTGTGGGGTTATAGGATTTCCAGACTTAATTCAATAATATCAAGGATAAAGAGTTGAATATCTATTGAACAATCTATTATATCTACCTCTCTCATGGCCCTGCCGTGGTTGAATGAATGAATGAATGAAATACTTGTATAGCGCACAATGCGAACTGAATCGCCTCTAGGTTGGCGCTGGTTGAGGAGTAAATGTCCAAATCAAGTAAAGGTACGTCCTATTGTGGGTAATACCTATAAAATTGCTTGTTCGATTAAATCAAGGATGATAAACTCATCTTTGTCAACTATGACACCAGTGATTGGAAACCCAGATTTTCCACCAGGTTTATATGACCCTAAATTTTGCCAATTCATCGATGTGAATAAGTTCAGAATCCAAGATTTTAGGGACTCGAGAGGATAGAAATCTACAAAGGATATCAAATTAATGCTCTCATCACTCCTTCCATTATGGCAAGCAATCCAAATATGACACTATTTTTTGTTGTTACCATTCAATTCAACGACACTGCAAATGCCTACTACTTTTGAGCAATTACGTGTGTCTGGCCAAATCACTAGGCGGGACTTTCTAGAACCTATGCAGAATTGGCTAAGCCCTTGGAATCTTATATTCCATCTTATATAGCTGCATTGGAAAGAGACTTAAATATTACAATCTCTGCAGAACAGAGAGATTTTATTTTTCACTTTGTACATAAATAATCCATATCCTCAAGTTTGCCGTAATTAGGATATAAGTTACTGACGTATACTGTACTGTAGAACACCAGAGAAACTGCACCTTATATTCCTGAACACAGACCCTACTTGCTGGCGATGTCGGGAAGATAGGATAACACTTTTCTACATATTCTGGACATGCTCTCAAATTTGTTCATATTGGCTAAATATATGTGCTTTGATTAGGGACATCACTGGCCTTTCCTTAGATCAGAATCCAGCAGCCTCTCTACTGCACCTTAGCCCTCTCTCTAAAAGCAAATATCAAAAAATCTGTAGTAGAGGCAGCTCTTCTCTTAAATGCGGCTAGGACATGTGTGCCAACACAATGGAAATCACCATCTCCCCCTACTGTAGACCAATGGATAAGAGCAGTAAATGAAAAAATGAAAATGGAGGAACTTACGGCACCAATAAATAGACAGGAAGCCCACTTCTGCAAAACATGGTCACAATGGACCAATTTTACTATGCCACCAGAATAAAATTAAAACACAACAATCCAAATTAATTTGAAATGTAGGCTTTCAGCTTTAATTCAAGGGGTTAACCATAAATATCAAGAAAACATTTTGGGAATTGCAACCATTTTTATACACAGTCCCTCTATTTTCAGGGGCTCAAATGTAATTAGACAAATAAATATAATCATAAATAAAATGTTGATTTTTAATATTTTGTTGAGAATCCTTTACTGGCAATGACTGCCTGAAGTCTAGAATCCATGAACATTGCCATAGACTGGGTTTCCTTCTTTCTGATGCTTTGCCAGGCTCTAACTGCAGCTGTCTTCAGTTGTTCTTTGTTTGCGGCTCTTCCTGCCTTTAGTTTTGCCTTCAGCGAGTGAAATGCATGCTTAATTGGGTTGAGATCAGGTGATTGACTAGGCTTTTGCAGTGTGTCCAATCAACTTGGCTGCATTTGGCTGAATCTGGGCTGACAGTAGATCTCTAAACACTGCAGAATTCATCTGGCTGCTTCGGTCTTCTGTCACATCATCAATAAACACCAATGACCCAGTGCCACTGGAAGCCATGCATCCCCATGCCATCACACTGTAAGCTCCACCATGTGACCACAGATGACGTTGTGTGCTTTGGATCATGAGCTGTTACAAGCCTTCTCCACACTTTTTTCTTCCTGTCATTCTGGTACAGATTTATATTAGTTTTATCCGACCAAAGAATGCTTTTCCAGAACTGGTCTGGCTTTTTTAGATGTTTTTTGGCAATGTCTAATCTGGCTTTTCTATTCTTCAAGCTTATGAATAGTTTGCAGTGGTGAACCCTCTGTATTTGCTCTTGTGCAGTCTTCTTTTGATTGTAGACTTTGACAATGATGCGCCCACCTCCTGGAGAGTGTACTTCACTTGTCTGGATGTTGTGAATGGGTTTTCCTTTACCATAGCGAGGATCCTGCAATCATTCACCACTGTTGTCTTCCATGAACATCGAGACCTTTTTAATTTGCTGAGCTCAGAATGTACCAACTTGTTGACTTGGCAACTCCTAATGTTTTTGCTATCTCTCTAATGGATTTGTTTCATTTTTGAAGACTTACAATGGCCTGTTTCATTTGCATAGACATCTCCTTTAAGTGCATGAGGTAGGTTCACAGCAATAGATTCCAAATGCAAATAACACACTTAGAATAAACTCCAGACCTTTTACCTGCTTAATTGATGAAGAAATAGCAAAAGAGTAGCCCACACCTGGGCATGAAACAGCTTTTGAGTCAATTGTCCAATTACTTTTGGCTTCTTGAAAAAGGGAGTTGGTTATTCTTAAGAGCTGTAATTCCTAAACCCTTCCTCCGATTTGGATGTACATACCCTCAAATTAATCCTGAGAGTGTGCACTTTCAGCCCATATCCATTATATAACTAAAGCTTGAATATGTTTTTTATGGATACCTGAAAACAACACAAAATTGTGCCTATGTCCAAATATATATGGACCTAACTGTATGTACAAGTGGGCAGCAGAGGGGAGGGGAGGGGAGAGATGAGAGGAAAGTTGGTGTATTTTTTATTTTATTTTTTTTAGAGGAAAAGGGGCTAGGTTTTTTTAACATAAACAATTTATTAAGAGTTTTGCAGATGATACAAACAGCAAAAGGATTCCATGAGCCCTACATACTCATATAAATGTTAATAACAGTATGGGTCAAGCACGGAGAGGACAAGAAGCAACAAAAAAAAAAAAGAAAAAGAGAGAAAAGAAAAACAGACAGCATTCTGTTCAGGGATCCTTTTGGATTCTGTTAAGCATAAACAGCAAATATAAAGGTGGTTCACCAGAAGCCTAATTTGATAGTACAATAACTAATAGGCAACTAGGATAGCTACAGCTCCATCTATCCGTGACACCAACTAAAAAAAAAAAAGAGGAAAGAAGAGGAGAGGGAAAGGAGAAAATGAGGGGGCATGTAAGGACAAAGGAAAGGGGGTGAGGATATCACCAACTTCCCTCTCCAAAATCCATTGATCCATTAATGTGTGTCCTGCCTTTAGTGTGACACAGGAATAACCCTCAGGGTCTGGGGTTACAGGACCCCTGATCATATTCAGGTTGTATCTTGTGTGAGCTCCTGGTATAACTGGGAATTTCTAAATGTTGTCCAGACTTCCATGTAGCAGTACATTTTTAAATTTTATCTAATGCGATATAGATCAGCTCCTCCATCTCCCCAATACGGTTAATTTGATGGAACCATTTGGTCATTGTAGGTAATGTGGACCCCCAGTGAACAGGTACACATATCCTAGCAGCGTTGATTGTATGCATCGCAACCGACTTGTTGTACCATTTTTAGGTATTTTAGACAGCTGTAGAAGATACTGTGCCAGGGAATACTCAAGCTGGAGAGAGAACACCTTTATTATCACATCATGTACCTTATGCCAGAAGGGTTGAAGTGACAGCAGCTCCACTAAATATGGATGAACAAACTTGTTTCTCTGCCACATCGCCAGAGTGAGGAGGTTTTAGTTTTAGTTGCAAGGTGGAGGAGGGAAGGGTGCCGTAAAGGAACAATGATTAATCAAGGAGGATCTGCAGTGCACCTCCATATGCAATATAAATCTAAGGTATGGCTACTAATTCTTTTTCTGGTAGTCTTGAGCCAACTAGCAGACCAAAAAATTCCATACATTGTCCCTCTGTTACTTCTACTCTTTACCATCTAGGTATGAAATGACTATAATGTAACACATTTCGTAGAGTAGTCCAGTGGGGTATGGGGGAAGATGGGGAAGAGAGGTAATGGAGGGGGAAGAAACAAACCTTAGCACCTGGAGCCCTGATACACAGAAAGGGAGGGAATGGAAGGGGGGAAAGAAAAAGTAAAACAAAGCTATGTCACACCTCACCCAGAGGGATTGGTGTGTACACAGGCACGTTGCGGAGCCTGGCGTGGCTCAATGGACCAGGAGATTGTACTCCCATGCATATATATGGAGTTTCTGTGTAAAGACAGAACAAAGGCAGTCAACTACTAAAATTGGTTGACCAGGTACTGTCTTAATGGTACTAGATAAAGTGCTTAGGTTGTTTCTGGATATATGTATGTTGATGAGCCTGGATATGCCCAGTAGGCTCTGTTTTGTACTATAACCTTTAAAAAAAATAAAGATTTAAATAATTTACAAAAAAATAAAAAAGGGGGCAGGGATCTGAAGTTACACCCTGCAGAGCTCAGTGAAGAGAGCTCTAAAAGCTGATTGGAGGGAAGGGACACCCCCCTTATCACAGCACACATGAACAGATCTGAGGCTGTCAGTCAGCTGGAGCTCCCTCCTCTGTCACCCTTTTTCTCTTGGCGTCAGGAAAACTTGTCAGAAGTGACTCATGCGTATAGCAGAAGAATGAAGCAGCAGAGACAAATGACACAAGTCCACAATATAGAAGGATATGCTTTGTTCATATTTCATGTCTGAGGTTTAAAACCACTTTAATATTTTAGGTTGTGTTGTTTACACTTTCTATTAAATGTAACCAGGGCCATCTTTAAGGCAGGGCAAAAGGGGCAGCTGCCCAGGGCCCTGTCATTGTTGTGGGGCCCAAAACAGCTGCCTCATACTTGCCAACTATCCAGGTTTAAATTTCCTTGTCCCTTGAAGTTTTATTCCTGTGCTGTGTCTCAATATCTCAGTGTGCAGTGCTGGTACTAATGCTGCCCAGCTCTGCCCTATTGTTGCGTGTAGATGACTCACCTTCAGATCCTATGTTTACATGTAAATAACCGGCATTCGTATGTAAATAGCGGCGACAATACTAAGTAAATAGCTGTGGCCAGCGGCATTGGTATGCAAATAAAGGCAGCATTCCTATGTATATCATGCTCCCCTGCTGTGAGGAGGTGATGCTGTAACCTCTAGCAACTAGTCAGTAAGCAGTAATGATATGCTGTAACTGCTGGCAGCCAATCTCAATTGCTGCCTGATCTGATACAGAAAACTGATTTTAAGTCTAGCTGTTATTTCTTGTATGTCTCAGAGTAGGTGGAGAGGGAAATTGCATGGGGAGGCCCTAACTGTTTTTTTGCCCAGGGTCCAATCTATACTAAAGACGGCCCTGAATGTAACATGTCTTTGCATTTTAGAGCAAAGGTTGTGTTACATATTGCAATTGTTTTAACCATGGTTTGTATAATTTTCAAATAGTGGGTTTGTTCAGGAAAAATAGGGTTGAAGTGAAAAAATTCATACAGGGCTATTCTCATATAGGAAACATGCAGCAGCCTCTGGCACCAGTATTATTTGTATTCAATATTCTTATCCAACAATGATATAAGTACTTTGCTTCCCTATGATAGGTAAAAAGTCAATTAATTAATTTAATTGTGCTATTTTCTGTCAGTCTATAAAAAGACTTCTTATTCTGCAGTGAAATGCAAGGCACATTGTCAGTGTAATTTGCTCACCTTAAAAGTTTATAGGTCTCCTGGATGTAGATTGCCATCTGCGGAGTGCCTCTGGCACCTTCTGCGCCCTCCTATTTGAAATACACTACAAGGTATTTAAGGCTTTTTTATGGACTGCAGAGATAGCACTCTATATGAGCAGCATATGAAGGCTTAGGCAAAGAATTAATTAATACTGCACTGAAGTCCTTTGTGTAATATTCCTGGATGTATTAATTTGGAAAATTAGCTTGTAACAGAGTATAAACACAGTCACATGGATACATAGGTTAAAAGAGAAAAAAGTACATCAACTACAGCAAAATAAGAAACGATGCTTTTTTAATACCTTAAGCCCTTTGGCTTTAAAAAAGGCACAAACCCCCCCCCCCCCAAAAAAAACCTTATAAAGCATCAACAAATTTATTTTAGCATACGTTCAATCCTTTCCTTACTCTTTAAAACAACATTCTACTAATTAGTGATCGATATTTGTAGCCATTTATATTTTGAACATTTAGAAACACTTTAAGGCTTTTTCTTAAAGCTGGACAACCCCACTCTGTAAAAGTGTATAGTGTCCCTTTAGCTAATCCTCCAATTACATTTGTAAATTAAATAAACTAAAAGCCCCAAGTACTTACCTGAATCCACGGTGACACAATTTGCAATGTACCGAGACATCTTTTTTCGTGACTGCAGAGTAGAACAGTCCTTCCTTAAGTGCACTGGGTGATTGCGTGGACACCTCCTGTTGGGTGTCCAACAGCAAGGTTTTCACAAATTCTGAAGGGAGAATAAGTTTACTGTTTGTAGTCGTTTCTAATTACTGAGGTCTTCCAGCCCATTAGCTTTGTTGCCCTTCTCTGGACTCGCTACAGTCCAAGCACTTCCTTCCGGTGACCAAAACTGGGCAGCATACTCAAAATGTTTCTAAACCAGAATTTGTAATGCGGTAGAATTATAGTTTTATCTCTGGATTAAATACCCTTTTTAATGCATTCTAATATTCTGGTGGCTTTGCTTGCTGCAGCTTGGCATTGCATGCTATTGCTGAGCCTGTGATCTCCTAGGACCCCAAATCCTTTTCCATCCTCAATTCCTCCAGAGGTTTTCCCCCTAGTGTGTAACTTGCATTCATTGTTGGCGCACAGTGGCAGCATTTGATGGGCACAGTGGCAGCATTTGATGGGCACAGTGGCGGAATTTGATGGGCACAGTGGCAGTGTTTGATGGCACAGTGGCAGCGTTAGATGGCATGTAGCGCATTCTCTTTTTCTACATAATGCTACAAGAATGAAGTTGTTTTGCTTCACATATTCACACACACTTCTCCAAAACGTATTTCTTTATTATTTTTCCTGATTTCATGAATACAATATTTTAATTCGTCAGATCTTCCCAATCATATATTTTTTTTGAGTAAATTTTGTGGTTGGTTTTTTTAATCAAGATCTCCTTTTTTGACATTTTGCTCATCTTCGTAATTTTTTTGGTGTGTTTTGTGTGTCAACTTACCACAACACCATTATTATCTTTTTATTTTATTGTTTTCTTTTTAATCTTTTTTAATCTCGAAGAGGTTGTTTGGTGTTGGTGTCCCTTGTTATTAATTTGACTTTGTATTTTTGAAATGTACCTGCCTAATAAAACAAATAAACTGTGCTTTTTTGAAGTGAAACACATAGGCAAGTATTTCTTGAACCAAACAAAAACCTTTATTTAGGTGTCATAAACAAATAAAGAGGGAGGCGGCCCTGGAGAAACTGGGGAAATTAGCGAAGCCTTTGGCCCCCCAGGGCACACATCAACTATTGGTGGCCTGTGGAGTACATATCTGAGGGATAACAGTCTGGTCCAGAAGTCCAAGAAACCCGGAACAGCAGCAGATGACATCTATGTCCCCAGGCTGTGGTCATACAAGAGTCTGCACCTTCTGTCAGACCAGACTGAACCCAGGTCATCACTCTCTGGTCTTCCTTCCACGCTTCCTTCCAGGCTGTGGCTGTGGTGCTGGAGGTGTGGCAGAAGGAGGAGGAGGAGCATGGTCCAAGTCACACAAGTGTGTTTTTTGTTTAATTTGGCCCTTCAACCCCTTATTTAGAGTTTGTATAATTAGCTCCTCACACATGAGGTGTTGCACCTCCTCCATTTGTTGTAGTTTGCACGCAGCCAAGGCAGCAAAGGCCACTTGATATGTGGGGGTGGCTTTGAGGGCAGCAGAAGCCTCCCCAATTAGCTTGAGCGCTGACTGCTCCACATTCCCCCCCCCTTTCTGGCCCTTTTGGGTGGAAGGCGGAGGGGAGGGACTTGTGATTGAGTCAGGCTCCTAAGCCTGCCCACCTCTTGGCTGCCACTTACCCCTGCCTCCTCCTGACTGCCACATTCCACAGCCACCTCCTGGCTGCCTCATTCCACACCCTCCCCCTGGCTGAGGTCTTCCTGTGTATGAAAAAGGGACATAGTTTTAGTTTTTAGTTCATCAAACACAATTTTTAGCTCTTGACTGTTGCAAATTGTTAACAAATAGAAAAGACTATCTTTCTGAGCCCAGCATTTTTCATTCTTGGCCCAAATATTTTGGCCACTACTGTCTATTGATATGTAAAACATTTTCTAAAATCAGCAATTAGTGAGAAAAAATCAAGTTAACATCATTCATTTTTACTCGAAAAATATGTAGAACAATACTATACCTGGCTCAAGCTGGGCTCCTCCACATCTTCCTGACTGGAAGGCCCAGGTTGGGCGTCGGAAGCCTCAGCAGGGGTGGAATGAAGCATAGAAGGAAGCGTGGAAGGAAGAGTAGAGAGGAATTCCCTGACCTCAGCCTGGTCTGACAAAAAATGCATCCTCTCATAGTACCACAGCCTGTGGACATAAACTTCATCTGCTGCAGCTCCAGTTTTCATGGACTCCAGCACCTTCTTGCGCTCCCTCAGATATGTACTCCTCAGGCAACCAATTTTCGTTTTTGAATAGGTGATGTCTGCCCTGGGGACCACCGGCTTCACCAACTCCAGCAGTTTCTCCATCGCTGCCTGCCTCTTTAATTTGTTGCTGTAGTGGGGATGTTTAGCTTGCCACAGACAGGGCAGCTCCCTGTACTTGTCGATGAACAGGGAGAGAAAGCTCTGGTCATTAAACCCATCCATATTATTATCTGCAAGACACAACACAAAACAAACCCTAATGTCAGGCTAAACTCTCCTAATCTTGTCCCAATATAGGTCTCAATCTAGAAGCAGTATAGGCTAGTGATGTACCAAGTTAAAATTGTACCTTCGTTTGAACGATCGGCGCGTCAGCTCCTCCCATTTCTCACAGATTGTACATACGACACATGCGTGTTGCTGTTTATATACAGTGAGCATGCGTGAAACTCCGTCCGCCCCTGACGTTCTTTCTAATCTATTACCCGCCCCTTTTCTTTCGGCACAGTGGGGAGAGCTCATGGCGGAGACACAGCAGGTGCGCACAAAGCATACTAGTAACGAGGAGGAGGAGGACAAGGAAAGCCCAGAGCCAGAAACGTCCCGATCCCGGAGCAGGAGATTTAAGACCTCAAATATATCTTTTGGAGAGATGTTGGAGATGGTGGACATACTGAAGAGGAACGACTATGATGGGAAGTATGGACCTTATCCAAACCCAAATGTAAGAAAGGTCAAGATCATGACTAAAGTTTTGAAGATTCTTCAGAAGAATTTTGGGGTACGACGATCCATGGATCAACTGAAAAAACGCTGGTTAGACCTGAAACTGAGGGAGCACGATCAGTACAGAAGGATCAAGCGAGTTCTTCAAAAAAAGTAAGTAGTTGTCGTGTGTTCATATTATTATTATTGCTTGCATACTGCTCCATGTGCTTTGATTTATTAATGTTGTACAGTTTAAAATGGCCACTTTGATGTTCATGGGTTCAATCATTTGTAATAAACATTGTTCGTTAGCCCACTCCAAAGACGATGTTTTGGCAAGTTGCACTTGACTACATTTATTCACAAAACAGGTAAGTATTCCAGCTTTAGAAAGTGTCAAAAATAATGTTTTCAGCTTTGAACTCTGCCAAAAAACACAATTGTACGACACTTCCAAGCAATGTTTCATATTCCTATTTCTGCCCTTAAATATCAGTGTGCTAAGTATTTCTTTTTTACATTCTCATAGGGGAGAGAAGACTTGGGACACCTGAGAACACCAGGTACCCCACACCTCCCAAAGAAGGGGAAATACCAACACCAGAAGCAGAGGAGGAAGGAGGGATTGTAGAGATTGGTGAAATTGGCACCACAACAGGTGAGTGTCTGAGACCACAGCTTCAGGTAAGCTAATCAATGTATGCCTGCATATTTATAATACACTGTGGGGTTTTTTTTTTTGTTTTTTTTTAGGTGATGTGGATGTTGTGGAAGAAGAATCACATTTTACCAGTGAAAGTGCCCAGATCATCATCGGGGAGATGGGGTGCAATCGTGATTTAGATAATCTCAAGAAAAACAACATTGATGTTCAACAAAAAATGAAGAACATCATTGATGTTTTAGGGAGAATCTGAAACACCCAAAACTAGCTAGCATCCATTTTCATTTTTCAAAAACACTTTTATATTTTTAGAAAAGCCACATTTGGAAGATGCACACAGTGTGTCAACATGTGCTATCTCCAATCATGGGGGATCAATGTTCGCATTTTGTGGGTACAACCCCTTCCTTGCTGCAAAAGTGGCTGAGATGAAGGGGTTGCACCCCCAAAACACTCACATTGATCCCCCATGATGGGAGATAGCACATGTTGACATTCGGCATGGGATCAGGAGGAAAATGCCCAGTTGGATTCACAATTTGTGTGCATTTTCCAAATTTGCCTTTTACAGGGGTGACATCCCATGTGATGAAGGCAATATCAAAAAAGTTTCTACATACTCATGTCTGATATTGTCTTCACTTATCAAAGTTGAACTTTCTAAGTTCCTGTGTTCTGTATGTTATGCTTTGATACATGCCTGTTTACACAAAAACGCCAAGTTATATTAATGTTACCAAAAATAATGTTTTATATACACCAAATATGTTGGTTTGTTGTAAAACCCTTTTCTAAAGGCACATGTGAATGTGCTTTGAGTAAAAACCAACTGGCCATTATCCCAAAAGTGTTCTCCACTACTCTTCTGGCTCTGGCCAGCTGGAAATTAAAGATCCTCTGGTGCGGGATGAGGGTCCTCATCGGGAAAGGACGCATCAGATGGTTTGCCAGAGCAAACGCCTCATCAGCGCCGAAAACAAAGGGGAGTCCTTCCACATTCTCCTCTGGAGGTGGCAAGCCCAGACTGCCACTCTGGAGACGCCAGTAGAACTCCATCTGCGCAAACACTCCACCATCTGACACCCAGCCATTTTTTTCCCACGTTCACATACAGGAAGTCATATGTCGCTGACACCACCGCCAACATCACAATACTATTATTCCCCTTGGAATTATAATAGTAGGACCCAGAGTTGGAGGGTGGGACGATGCGGACATGTTTCCCATCAATTGCACAACGGGTGGCAAAGTGGGAGGCCCCAGTCTGCCATTCATCTGGCGTTGAAGGAAACTATGGAGTCAAACAAGAAAAAAAAATTAGTCATTTTGCACATCAACATTGCAAGCAGATTAGACACAAACATTTTTGGCCAAGACCAGTATAACATTTTTGGAAATGAGTATTTAATCACTTGCCGACCAGCGCACGCCGATGTACGTCGACAGAATGGCACGGGCAGGCAAATGGGCGTACATGTACGTCCCTTTAAATTTGCCGCCCTGCCGCGCTGGTCGGGACCCCCGTGAGTCCGGTCGCGGGACCCGCGGACTCGATCGCCGCGGGCATACCCGCGATCACCTCACGGAGCGACCAAATGAAGAAATGCCGTTGTAAACAGCATTTCTCCATTCTGCCTAGCAACTAGTGACGCTGATCTCTGCTCCATGTGATTGGAGCAGAGATCAGTGTTCACTAAATGAAAGCCCAACCCCCCCACAGTTAGTAACACACCCCTAGGAACACTTAACCCCTACACTGCCACCCACTGGTTAACCCCTTCACTGCCAGTGTCATTTACACAGGAATCACTGCATTTATATAGCAGTGATTACTGTATAAATGACAATGGTCCCAAAAATGTGTCAAAAATGTCCGATGGGTCCCCCACAATGTCGCAGTCACAATAAAAATCGCTGATCGCCACCATTACTAGTAAAAAAAAAAATAATAAAAAATTATTAATAAAAATGCTATAAAACTATCCCTATTTTGTAAACGCTATAACTTTTGCGCAAACCAATCAATAATCGCTTATTGCGATTTTTTTACCAAAAATATGTAGAAGAATACGTATCGGCCTAGACTGAGGGGAAAAAAATGTTTTTTTATATGTTTTTGGGGGATATTTATTATAACAAAAAGTAAAAAATAATGTGTTTTTTTCAAAATTGTGGCTCTATTTTTGTTTATAGCGCAAAAAATAAAAACCAAATCAAATACCACCAAAAGAAAGCTCTATTTGTGGGAAAAAAAGGACGTCAATTTTGTTTGGGAGCCACGTCGCACGACCGCGCAATTGTCAGTTAAAGCGACGCAGTGCCGAATCGCAAAAAGTGGTCTGGTCTTTGACCAGCAAATTGGTCCGGTCTGAAAGTGGTTAAAGTATTTAAAGCCAAAAGTATTTAAAGCCAAAAGTATAAGGTCCCCTTATCAGATTCCTCACCCCCAGATGTTTTGGACAGATAACCCTCTCCAATTCATTGAGAGCTGAATGCATAAATAATGTGTGATACTTTGGCCAGCCCCTCCTTACTTACACTATTGGCAGCCCACCGGACAGGTAAGAAGTGCCTTAATACACAAAAACAAAAAATAATGAACAAATGGAAGCACATTTTTACATTCTGCTATTACCTATCAGGATAATAATAGAGGGGAAAAAAATTAAAACAGTAGCATTTGAAAGTATTGAGGCAGGCCCTTTCACTACATGCTTTTGGTGAATTCATCCATAAATCTGACCACAAAAGAGGTAGGTATAGTGTGTATTGGGTTTGGCAAAGTCAGCAGATAGAGGATTGCTATCAGCTGACCTAGCAGTTGGGGGAGGGGGGTTCCTAATGAGTTTGGCCCACCAAAAAAAAAACCTCTGGCGCTCTGCATGAATTTAAGCACACACATAACATTTGTACACATTTTGGGGGGTGTTTAGGGGAAAACAATACTATGGAGCTGACAAAATACATTGCTAAGTGACTAGGCTATAGGTTTATGAGCCCAGAAGAGCATGCTGGGGAGGTTAGTGAAGGCAAATATGCATTAAGGACAAAAAAGGAACTTTAAAAGCTTCCAGCATGCATGAGGACAAAGGGGCACAGCATATCAATTACAGCATATTGCATTCATGGTAATTAGGAAATGAGGAAAGAAATACAATACATTACAAACATTAAATACATAGAATTTGATGTTAAAGGATAAAACTTACCTTAATATAGTCCTACTGCAGGACCTGAATTAACAGGTCTCTGGAATAATGATTCCCAGAGCCTGGAGGGAGATGCCTGTCGAGAACTTGAGGTCCTGACGACTTCTCCCTGTCGCCTAGTACCGCAACGTGGCGATGAGCCTCTGCTCCGGAGTGATGGCTTGCCGCATGCAGGTATCCGGCCTGCTGATATAAGGGGACAGCAAAGCCAGAAGAGGGTGAAAAACGGGGTCCGTCATCTGGATATAATTCCTGAAATCATCAGGATTATTCTCCCGGATCTCACGAAGCAAAGGCATGTGCGAGAATTGGTCACGCTGGAGCAACCAATTCTTGCTCCATGAACTTCTCCTCACCCTGTTCATGGACTGGGCTTGTGTCAAAGCTAAAAGCCCAACACCAAGCCCCTGCACGGCACAAACTCTACGACGAGTACGTGCACGAAACATGGCTTCAAAACGGTCAGCTGGTCAGAACGGACTAACAGAAAGCACCGATAAACAGCAAGGCCTGAAAAAACGAACTGAAAACCAGAAAGGAGCGTACAATAAGCACTGAAAATCAAAGCGTATTATATGACCAACAAATGCGAACTGACTACATGCCCTGATAAGCAGATACGCACCCACAAGCACAAACTGAAGAGCAGTAACGATCTGAAGCACAAATCTGAAAAGCTCGAATCATCTCAAACCAAACTTCTACTAACACGTGATAAACACAAGATCAGCAGAAAGGAGTCCAAAGGTTGCCGCATGTGGTGCTGAACTTCCCTTTTCTAGTCCCGTCGTACGCGATTTACATCACTGCGTTCTTGTCGCCCGGAAATTCCGACAACTTTGTCCGACCGTGTGTATGCAACACCAGTTCTGGACTAAATCCATCGGAAATTATCAGACAGATTTGGTGATCGGAATGTCAGACCGTTTGTACAAGGGCTAAGAGCATACTCAAATATTCTGTTGTTATATTGTCCCTCTACCATCTCCATTTGGATTATCATATTTTCCCTTCTCTATTTATTTATGTCCATGAGATTATTGGGAGCTATATTAGGAATGGGTTTATTTATTATTTTTCAAATTTATTACTGTTTTCTTTTAGATAAAAAAGGCTTTTCCATTCTCTTAAAATATTTTATATATATATATTTTTTATATATTGTTTTTAGATTTTCAAACCATATCTATTTTCTACATTGTCCTGTGTTATATTATATCCTCTCCTAGGATCGATAGTAGGCTTACAAAAAGGGGTGGTGCCCTAAAACGCATTCCCAGGCTTCCACTGTTCGTAGCATGTGACATTATCATTAAACTCTGGACAGAAACATCATTGGGGGGAAACCCATACACATGTAGGCGTCCGGGGGCCTCATGAGGGGCCTGGGTGTCCTGAGAGGCCCTGGCCCCAAAAAATGAGATGTTGCTGATTTAGCAACTAGCAATTGCTAAAGCAGGATCAGCCACAGAGTGAGCCAATGCAGCTCACTTAGTTCCAGCTGTAGGGGGAAGGCGGAGTGATATAATCTGCACTCCACCTCACCCTGCAGACTGGATGCTGGTTTGGGTGCCACACCAGTCGCAGCTTAGCCTTGCTCAGGGCTCATCATGGACTGGTCTGGAGACAAGTTGTTAGACATCACAATGGTAAATAGTTTGAAGATGTTGCTGGATTTGGGCCTGTGCTGTTACTATCTATTTGTTGGATTGGGCAGTTTGCGGCTGTCTTTGTTGGGCGGGGATGTCTTTTTGTTGGATTGGGCTGTCTCTTATCTATATAGGGGGGTTTTTTTGCTTTATGGGATTGTCTCTTTGCTGAATATATGGGGAAGTCTCTTTGCTGGATTGAGCCATCTCTTTGAATATATGGGGATGTCTCTTTCTCTGCTGAATTGGACTGTTTCTGCTGAATAAATGGGGCTGTCTCTTTACTGCATTGGGCTATCTCTTTGCTGAATAAATGGCAATGTCTTTTTACTGCATTGGACCATCTCTTTGCTGAATATATGGGGATGTCTCCTTGCTGGATTAGGATGTCTCTTTTCTGAATATATGGGGCTGTCAATTTGCTGGATTAGACTGCCAGTGGGTGGATTCAGTGGGACAACAAGTGGGCGGGTCCTGGGGAATGTTGTTGGTCAGGCCCGGGGGGGGGGGGGGGCAAGGCTAAAGCTGTGTAAGGGGCCCCAAAATTTCTGATGGCTGCCCTGACTCTGGAATACCAGACGCTTCCCTGCACCGCTCTGCCTGTCATCGTGCTGAAGGTATCCTAGCTAACTGCAGTCCATCCATCTGGTCACCTCCATGTTCCACTCTACAATGCCTGGCCACTTTCCAGACGAACTGTGCTGCTCTTACTTGGCTTTCCCACATTAGCAGCTGATGATTTTATACAGTGGGGGGACTTACAAGGCCAAGCTGTCTGATATACAGATTGTTAATTGACAACAATGAGTGAATTTTATAATTTGTGCATGTTTTTATCTCTATCCCACTTAGTTGGTGGTGTCCTCTCTCTTTTTCTTGTTTTATGTGTACTAGTGGAATTCACCCAAGATCCCGCTCCAGTGAGGAGCTACAGCCATGACAGGTGGGGTTTCATTGTTATTTGTGAACAAGCTACAAAAAATTTAATATTGTCTGTGTTAATACCATGAAAGGCCCCCCATCTAATTCTATTTAAAACTGCTTGAGATTACACTTGTGATATTTCCAACTGCATCATTTACCCAGAGTCATCTGGGAAAAATTTGGCCTATTGCTATCCAATGAAGAACAGAGATAAAGATAACTACCCAATGGGAGTTTCAGGTCAAAACAAACATTCCTAGCTGTCAGGTCACGTTTAATGACGTTTACCTGGGTACTCTAGAGGCCAAACCCATCAATCAAGGATTTGTTCAGGTTGTGTAGTGTATTTGCTATATTACATCACAAGGGAAAACATAACGTACGTCAGCCTAAATGTCAATTTTACTGCTACAAATTTCTAATGTCAGCAGTTAACAGCAATTTGTAGCTAGCAACTCAATCCCTAGATTTCTCTTGCAATTTGTTGTTAAGAAGCAATTTGTCGCTGCTGCAAGCTAAACTAGTGCTACAGCATTGGGGGTTGGTGTGCTCTCCTTCAGCGTTCACCAACACAAAACACTGCTTGAACTAAATCACTGAGCGACTGAGATGTAAATTTAAGGAGAAATGTGCCAGTTAGTAACCCTATAGAAAATAACTATGAATTTTTTAGCAAAAAAAATCACTTAAAAAGGAGGAGATTTGCTGTGAATAAGTCATCTGTCCTTCATCTGCCTTAAGAAGGCATCACACGCTTTAATAAATGATCAATTTATTTTCCGATAAATCTTTCTTGATAGGAATCACTGATCTATAATCCACTACCTATTTGATTGATATGCCACACATAGGGAAGTTGATTTTGATGGATAGCTAAGATACTATTGTAGCTATTGATTGCATCTTTGTATCTCTGTTTCCACCATGTAATCTTATGATCCAATCAATATAAATATGATCATATTCTTCAACAAAGTATCCTAGTGCTATCGATCAATGCAAAGTGATTTATAATTTTCGTCCCTAGCAGATCAACTCAGTTTGATCGAAAGTGAGTCTAAATTGATCAGAAAGGAATTTATCGCTATTCAGCTGATTGCAGATTCAATCATTTTGATCGAATCACACAAAAAAAAAGAATAAAATCTAATTTTCTAGCAGAAATTAAGACCTAGCTAATGCCAGTATTTAACAGCGAATTCCAGCTTGCAATTTAATCGCTAGAGTCAATAGTCATACAGCACTGTGTGGTGCTCTGCTACATGTAGCTCTCCTTTAGCGGTTTATAGCTAAGCCATAGAGGTGAGTTAGGCATTTGTAAATACACCCAACAACTGCTGCTGAAGAGGCTGATAGACAAGTTTGGGTGAATTTGCAGGCTGGTTGGTAAGTGTGCTGGGAAATCTTGTTTGTTTGTGATATGCATCACCCTTCCATGGGCACCTTACTGCAAAGGCCAGTTATAGGTGGGGGTGGTTGCCACTTTTTTGTACATTCGTAAACCCAAGAAATGCATGGGCACCAGAATTTACATAATTGCGTCATCTACTTCAATCCAGGATATAGAGGCAAACCCTGGATGCAGCCGGTACAAAGATGGTGCCATACTTCTGGAGCGAAATGCAGATGAAGGCAGGGGGAGTACTGTAATCTCTGTAGTATTTAACAAATCCCTAGAAGAGTAAGCCCTTGTACACACGGTAGGAGAATCTGTCGGAATGAGTCTTATCGGACCGTGTTGTCAGATAATCCGACTGTGTGTGGTATGCATCGGACTGATTCCGTCCGAATCTCTGTCCGACCCAATTTTCCAACATGTTGGAAATATTTCCCGGCCAACTGGGCCGGACGGACCTAATCCAATCATGTGTAGAGAATTTTCATCGGACCAAGTGCCACACATGCTCAGATCAAATTCCTACATCAAAGCTATTGGTTACTAGCCTGAATGTAGTCCCATCGCAACGAAATTACGTCATCACGTTCTGAAAGATTGGATTTTTCGCCAACTTGGCCCGACCGTGTGTATGCAACAGTTTCGGACACAATCCATCGGACTAAATCCGACGGGCAAAATCCGACGGATTTGGTTGGAAAAATCTCTGACCGTGTGTACGTGGGCCTAAACTTTAATGCTACTTAGCATGCAGATAGCGTGATAATACAGTATATGTCTGATGCCAGGTCCACTTTAGGTTCCAGAGTCCTACATTCAACACTCAGGGTATGATCCATTTACACAAGCATATATGTATTTTCTGGATGAACGCAGGTTCTTACTGGCATAGCTGACAGAAGATCCTTCAGAAAATATGCACGTTTAGAGTACTCACATGCGTACAATTCTTTCATTCAAATTAATGACTACATATGCATACAAATTTAGGCACATTCACATGTAAAATCTGCAGACTTGTGTGGCCCTGGATGTAGAGGTGTTCTACTTTTTTCTGCATAGCTAAATGCAGAAGGGCTGAAACAACTGTAGCGCTACCCCCGAAGGAGTCAGTTAAGTATAATTGGTTCTGTACTCTCAACCCTAAGGCACACCTGGCAATAGTGTACGTGCAAGGACCAATAAAAACATACACATTAGGATAAAACACAGAAATCGTCTTTACTGTAAGGGCTCTGTGGAAAAGTAACAGAGAGTAGACATGTGCATTCGTTTTCGTCCGAATGCATTTTCGTCCGAATTTCAGCTATTTTCGTTTTCGTTTTGACAAACGATAACGAAAGCACAAAATCCGAAAAACGAAAGATCCGACATAAATAAATGCTTTATTTTCGTTTTCATTGTTACAACAGTTCGATATAGAATAGGAGATTCGACATGACTCTGACAACAGTGTCTATAGAACCTGTGGTCGAATGTGCCTAACCTTACCTCTATTAGTTCAAGATTATATAGAGAAAATATTCGACAGAGAAAAGATTTGACGGAGAGAAAAGATTCTGCAAGTTACTGTCCTAAAAAGTGTTTGGGGACCCGGGTCCTGCCCCAGGGGACATGTATCAATGCAAAAAAGAGTTTTAAAAACGGCCGTTTTTTCGGGAGCAGTGATTTTAATAATGATTAAAGTGAAACAATAAAAGTGTAATATTCCTTTAAATTTCGTAGGGGGGGGTTGTCTATAGTATGCCTGTGAAGGGGCGCATGTTTCCCGTGCTTAGAACTGTCCCTGCACAAAGTGTCATTTATGCAGGAAAAAAAGTCCTTTAAAATCACTCGCAGCTATTATGAATTGTCGGCTCCGTAATACAGAGAACACTCATTGAAAGTCATTGATAAAAAAATAAAAAAAAAAATAAATAAAAAGCGTGGGGGTCCCCCAAATTCAATTACCAGGCCCTTCAGGTCTGGTATGGATATTAAGGGGAACCCTGCCTCAAATGTAAGAAAAAATTTGACGTGGGGTTCCCCCTAAATATCCATAACCAGACCCTTCAGGTCTGGGTATGGATATTAAGGGGAACCCCGCGTCAAATTAAAAAAAAAATTGACGTGGGGTTCCCCCTAAAAATCCATACCAGACCCTTTATCCGAGCACGCAACCTGGCAGGCCGCAGGAAAAGAGGGGGGGACGAGAGAGCGGCCCCCCCTCCCTCCTGAACCGTACCAGGCCACATGCCCTCAACATTGGGAGGATGCTTTGGGGGTCTGTGACCCCTCAAAGCACCTTGTCCCCATGTTGATGAGGACAAGGGCCTCATCCCCACAACCCTGGCCGGTGGTTGTGGAGGTCTGCGGGCGGGGGGCTTATCAGAATCTAGAAGCCCCCTTTAAAAAGGGGACCCCCAGATCCCGGCCTCCCCCCTGTTTGAAATGGTAAGGGGGTACAAAAGTACCCCTACCATTTCACAAAGAAAGTGTAAAAAATAGTTAAATAAGACAAACACACTTTTGAAAAATTCCTTTATTAAAAATAAATTTTTTTTAAAAAGATTCCAGCGGCGGTAATCCACTCTTGCTATCCAGCGACGGACGGTCATCTCTCCAGCTATGGCTCATTTCATCCAGCGCAGCAAATCCTCCATCCTTCTTCTGTCTCCGTGGAGGAGACACTGCAGGCATTCCGGCGGCTGACGTTTCTTATATACGGAGGGCGGGGCCACCCGTCACCTGACCCCGCCCCCTCTGACGCAAGGGGAAACCCGGGGTTCCCTGTGACGTATGGGTGACCCCGCACCCCTCTAATGTAACACAGGCAGGTTTCCGTTACATCAGAGGGGGGCGGGGTCACCCATACGTCACGGGGAACCCCGGGTTTCCCCTTGCGTCAGAGGGGGCGGGGTCAGGTGACGGTGGCCCCGCCCTCCGTATATAAGAAACGTCAGCCGCCGGAATGCCTGCAGTGTCTCCTCCACGGAGACAGAAGAAGGATGTATTCGCTGCGCTGGATGAGATGAGACATCGCTGGAGAGATGACTGTCCGTCGCTGGATAGCAAGAGTGGATTACCGCCGCTGGAATCTTTTTTTTATTTTTTTATTTTTAATAAAGGAATTTTTCAAAAGTGTGTTTGTTTTATTTAACCATTTTTTACACTTTCTTTGTGAAATGGTAGGGGTACTTTTGTACCCCCTTACCATTTCAAACAGGGGGGGAGCCGGGATCTGGGGGTCCCCTTGTTAAAGGGGGCTTCCAGATTCTGATAAGCCCCCGCCCGCAGACCTCCACAACCACCGGCCAGGGTTGTGGGGATGAGGCCCTTGTCCTCATCAACATGGGGACAAGGTGCTTTGAAGGGGCACAGACCCCCAAAGCATCCTCCCAATGTTGAGGGCATGTGGCCTGGTATGGTTCAGGAGGGAGGGGGGGCCGCTCTCTCGTCCCCCCCTCTTTTCCTGCGGCCTGCCAGGTTGCGTGCTCGGATAAAGGGTCTGGTATGGATTTTTAGGGGGAACCCCACGTCAATTTTTTTTTAAATTTGACGCGGGGTTCCCCTTAATATCCATACCAGACCTGAAGGGTCTGGTTATGGATATTTAGGGGGAACCCCACGTCAAATTTTTTCTTAAATTTGAGGCAGGGTTCCCCTTAATATCCATACCAGACCTGAAGGGCCTGGTAATTGAATTTGGGGGACCCCCACGCTTTTTTATTTATTTATTTATTTATTTTTTTATCAATGACTTTCAATGAGTGTTCTCTGTATTACGGAGCCGACAATTCATAATAGCTGCGAGTGATTTTAAAGGACTTTTTTTCCTGCATAAATGACACTTTGTGCAGGGACAGTTCTAAGCACCAGAAACATGAGCCCCTTCACAGGCATACTATAGACAACCCCCCCCCTACGAAATTTAAAGGAATATTACACTTTTATTGTTTCACTTTAATCATTATTAAAATAACTGCTCCTGAAAAAACGGCCGTTTTTAAAACTTTTTTTTGCATTGATACATGTCCCCTGGGGCAGGACCCGGGTCCCCAAACACTTTTTAGGACAGTAACTTGCAAATTAGCCTTTAAAATTAGCACTTTAGATTTTGAACGTTGGAGTCCCATAGACTTTAATAGGGTTCTAAAGTATGCTATATACTAGCTCCATCGAATCTTCTTTATACATTCGACAGACACCATAAGCCTTCAAAGACAGATTCGACCGTAATTCATGTGGATTTTCGGACGAATGCAATTTTTGAACGAAAAACGAAATAAATAAAAACGAATTTCGGGAGTAACTAAAAAAATTAAGTTTACGGACGAAAACGAAATTCCGAAACAAAATATTTTACTCTGCACATGTCTAACAGAGAGTAACAGTATATTTATCAAATGAATTAACTGAAGATCAATAACTGAGATCAAGAGTAATATAGCTTAATATACTATCTGGCTGCGAATGAAGAGCAGAAGTAACATTTAAATGGCAAATCAAAGTATGACACTTTATATCAGATTGGCCACCACTACTTAAATTTGACTCTATGAGTCCAGGCAGGAGGAGAGCAGTAGACTTGTGTACAACGGAAAAGTTTGTTTAGTTTTGGTTCATTGTCATTCGTAAAATACATAATTTCGTTCTGTTATATTCATTATGTTACGTTAATACGTTTTCGGATTATTTGTTATTTCTGTAGAGTGTCTATATCCGTTATACTGAATCTCGAATCATGTCAAATTCATTAGTTATATGCGCTATAATTTTGTTTGTATTAGTTGAAATTCAATATTTATGTATGTATATTGATTCGTGATAATGATTCGTAGTTTGTAAAGTTGTTTGTTTATTGAATCTATTAACACACACAATGACAATATCTCTTCTCCTCTGCTCATATCCAATACAACACCGTTCTCACTCAGTTCTCAGGAATGCACTTTGCCAGTAATCCAACCTCCAGCACAAAATTAATCAGCTAATTGGACTGTAAGATTTATTTTGAGTTAACCTTTTGTTTCATTAGATCTTTAACGAATTACCGAATCATGTCGAATTCATTTGTTATATCCGCTATAATTTCTTTCGTGTTAGTTGAAATTCGTTATTTTTTATTCGGACATTGCACAATTTGCCCGAATTTCCTTTCGTCATGAAATGAATTGCATAAGCCTAGAGATCAGAAGACTGACCCTCTTTTATGTCAGATCTGAGACCCAGGTTCTGGAAAGTGTGGGCAGAAGTGAAGTAACTCTGTCCATGTGCAGTGTCCTTGTTTACTGCAAATGGGCAAGTGCCCTTTCACCAATTCTGCGGTCAAGGTTCAAATGAACGTCCCAGAACAGGCAGCATCTTCTGGTAACTCGACTGGTTACCTCACACTGTGATGACTCATGCCATCGGTGCAAGTGCACCTGAATATGCACTCGGGATCCCCTCTCAGGCTGGATAAACCCCAATCGGCCGTGGATGTCTGTAGAGAAGTGGTGGACTGACCTGGGAGGCAGCACCTCTACCCTATGTCCAGTCTCTTCTCCTGCCTTGTGGTGACTGAATCCATAAGGAAGATGGAGTCTTGTGTTCCTTTGCTCCCAGAGCATGTTGGGCTTTGTAGTTCCACCCCTATACAAGACTATAGGGCCGTTTGGTATGGGGACTACATGTCCCAGAATACCTTGCTGTTGTTTAACAATTGTCTCTCTCTCCCCATCAATAGGGACACAGGGGAGAGAGCAGAGCAGGTGAATGCCTATGCACGCGCCACTCACATTAACTAGAGTCAATGAGGAGAAGGAGGGGGGAGAAATCCCCCGCAGGGACTGATGGGCTCTCTCCCTCAGCAGAGCCTGTGTACTCAGCATCAGCCAGGTTAACAAGGCCACAGGAGAAACAGGGCACCCGCTACACTACTAATTGGCATACTCGATTATGATCAAATATCAAAATAGCCGTCAACACATGGTTATTTATATACTGCATATAGATATTCAAGAAGAAATTGGCTTTATTTAAAACTTTATATCATTACTTTTTCAACTAATTCAGCCCTCAAATGTTCCACTCATCTACTCACATTTTGGAAAATTATTTCTGGCAAGTGTGGGCTGCTTCGGAGTGGGGGGGGGGGGGGCACCCAGGGGAAGAGAGATCACGTTGCAATAATGAGCACAGGCAAGGCTACATTAGTGGGCACAGGTCATGCTGCAATGATAGGCACAGGTGAGGCTGCATTGATGGGTACTGGTCATGCTGCAATGATGGGCACAGGTGAGGCTGCATTGATGGGCATTGGTCATGCTGCAATGATAGGCTCTGGTGAGGCTGCATTGGTGTGCACTGGTCATGCTGCAATGAAGGGTACAGGTGAGGCTGCATTGATGGGCATTGGTCATGCTGCAATGATAGGCTCTGGTGAGGCTGCATTGGTGGGCACTGGTCATTCTGCAATGAAGGGTACAGGTGAGGCTGCATTGATGGGCACTGGTCACACTGCATTTGTGGGCACAGGTGAGGCTACATTGGTGGGCTCTGGTCATGATGCATAGATGGTCACAGGTTAGGCTGCATTGATGGGCACAGGTGAGGCTGCATTGATGGGCACAGGTGAGGCTGCATTGATGGGCACAGGTGAAGCTTCATTGATGGGCAAAGGTTAGGCTGCGTTAATGGGCACAGTTAAAGGCTGCATTGATGGGCACAGGTAAGGCTGCATTGATGGGCACATGTGGGCACATGTAAGGCTGCATTGATGGGCACATGTAAGGCTGAATTGATGGGGCACTGATGAGGTTGCACTGATAGCCACTGATAAAGTTGTTGTTCATATTTATTTTTGTAACTTAATTCTGCATAAAACATTCAAGTGTAATTTTATGAGATAATTTATGAGGGCGTGTTTACAGGTGGAATAAGGGGCCGAGCAGGGTAGGGGTTGGTTGGGGCAACTGGTGGCGAGTAGCCCTTAAGGCCTGGCTATAGCCCAGGACTTGAAATTTTGAGCCCAAACTAAATTATTCACCAATAATCGGCCAACTTATCGATTATGAAAATAATCGCTAGTTGCAGCTCTAAAATGCAGCACACATTTTTGTGCAGCTGTGCATATGGACTAATTTTTTACTATAGTGTTGTGTTTAGAGGAGCACAATACTATACATAGTGCACATCTAAACTCATTGTTTTTTCTGCCAATGTGAAAGAGCCCTCCATCTCACGTCATCATCTTAGAAACATTTCATCTTTGAAAACAATATAGATCTAGTTAAATATAAATAAGACAGCTTGACCAATGTTGTCAAGAGTACAATACACGTCTAGTGTATGAAAATAGCCTAGTGCAAGCAAATCGCTAACAGTGTACTCCACCCAAATGATAAAACTCCCTAAACTTACTTTGTTTCCTCTATTTATAACGTATCCAGCTCACCTTTTTCTTTGTAGTCATAAATCATATGTTGTGAATGTACATTGTTCAAACATTGCAAGGAGCTAAGGATCTATAAAGCTGCTCATTGTTCTTGGCATATAATCATATTATTTCCCTTGAAAATAGCAATTTTTTTTCTCCCTTTATGTGTCGCTGTCTACTTGTTTTAATATAAACGATAAAAATATAGGCAATGTTTTGTAACATATACCTGAATGAGGTTACACCAGAGACCCTGTAGACAGAAAGGGGACTATTTTTAGAGAACAAAGGACCAAGCTTTTTCTCATTGAAGTCTCTGCACAGGTTTCTGTGCTGCAAATCCTGTTAGGGACCCAAAGTTTTAATAGCTGATACAGCGTGGCCCTTGGGCTATGTCAAATTTATGCTCTAGACTTACTGACAAAGCTATAATTTTTCTGATGGGAAAAGTTGTACAATAGTTTCTAATAATCTCAAGGATACAAAGTAGAAAAAGTGAAACAGAGATAGATTTTTTAAATTTCATTAGTTAATTGAGTTTTGGAAAGCAAAAGAGTACAATCTATAATTGTAACGCATACTGTATATACTGTAGGTATTGTTCTGCCATATGATTTGTAGATGAATGCATGTACCTTTGTGATTCACTCATACCTGCTATGCTACATGTAAGGCTGGGTATAGACTGAGGGATTTTCTTTCCTGTACCCACTGACTTTGTTGATAGGGGAATCCCTCCCATGGAGCCACTGTGTTCTCCTGGCGGGGAAAGCCATCCAGCTGCTAGCAATAATGTTTTTACCCTAGAGCAGCCATTCTCAACCAGAGTTCCTCCAGGGGTGGCAAAGGATTCCTTGAGCTTTGGTTAAGTGACATCCCATCTGATGGTGCCTGCAAAGATCCAGGTCCAACGTCATTTGGCAGAGCCAGTGGCATGATTACAAGGGAGTCTTTTTTGTCACCACTGTAAAGAGGGCATTCTTCCCATTTACCACCACAAATGTATGAGGCATTTTCCCAATGATCCCTGATGCTAGCAGTTGCACATTTTATCGTGCGTTTTCTGTGTGAGCTTGAGCTTCTCAAGTTTTTTGAGTGACAGGCATCCCCTTCAGGTCAAAAGGCTGTAGTGTCAAAATGTACATTGCAAAATGTGATGTATCGCTACGCTCAGATGTGAACAAAGCCTAAATCTGCTGCCTGTTCACACCAAATATATTTCCCATTCCCACCAAAATGGGGGCCCATTCACATAATTTGCATTGAGCTGCACTGGCCAATTTGCCTTGTTTGGTATTAAAGCAATTCACGCGACTGCATTGTGGTCGAACGCTGAAAAAAACACTGCAACTAATACTTATTTTCAGCGTAGAAGTAACCCCATCCTTATGCCGCGTACACACGAGCGGACTTTTCAACATCCAAAGTCCGACGGACTGAGTCCGTCAGACTATTCGATCATGTGTGGGCTGCAACGGACTTTTGATTCACCAAAGTCTGACGGACTTTAGAATATGGAACATGCTTCAAATTTTCCCGACGGAACTCCGCCGGACCCGGTCCCCTTCGAAAAATCCGCTCGTGTGTATGCTATTCCGACGGACTAAAACCGACGCTAGGGCAGCTATTGGCTACTGGCTATGAACTTCCTTATTAGAATCCAGTCGTACGTCATCACGTTCGAATCCGTCGGAGTTTAGTGTGATTGTGTGTGGCCAAGTCCGCTCCGCCGAAAAGTCCGTCAGAACTCCGTCGGAACTCCGTCAGAACTCCGACGGAACTCCTTCGGAAGTCTGTCGGACATAAGTCCTCTCGTGTGTATGCGGCATTAGACTTCTAAATCTTCTTTATCAGTCACCCAGGTAAAAGTCACAGATGCAACCATGCTGACATATTTCAGCCACAAATGGCCTTTACTCATTCTTTTCAGCATAGCTTGATGCAGTGAATCGAAACAGAATGATATGTCACTTTTGACATTTCAATAAAGTTTTAACAAAAAAGTGGACAGTGCGATGTGCCAGTACTGGCAGCTGTGCATTCAGTGGGGCTGTTAGTGTAAATGAGCTGTTCGAGTAGGATACTGAAGGTAGCTTGGGGTCTGATTTATATTCAAAACTATTTTTGGACTTTATAGATTGTTAAAGTGGTTCTAAAGCCAAGACATTTTTTACCTTAATTTGTTCCCTGTACTGCAGTAAGATAAAAAAAATGCCCCAGTAGTTGTATCGGCTTCCCCTCCACCTCCCTATATACTTACCTGAGTACTATCTTGATCCAGCATTATGCCCATCTGTAGAAGCTCTGGTCTGTGTTCCACTCTTCACGGGCTCAAAGGGAACAGTAGCAAGAGCCAATGGCTCCTGCTGCTAACAATCAAATCCTGTGAAGAGGGAGCATGGTGCAGGGCCGAGCCCCGCTGCCTGTTTCTATGGACACACACTCTCCGGCTCAGGAGCAAGATCGCAGGTATGCCACCATAGCAAGCGGCTTGATATGGTGGCACACACAGAAGAGGACATGGGACCATAGAAGAGGCAGTCTGTGGCTGCTTTGTGCAATATCATTGCACAGACCAGGTAAGTATAGCATGTTTATTATTTTAACAATAATAATAAAAAAATAAACCTTTACAACCACTTTAAAAAAGAGAAAGGATGGACAATTTCATGTTTCTGAGGCCGCGTACACACGGGCGGATTGAATGAACGGACTTGACCACACACGATGAACAGACAGTCCGCTGAAAGCTTGCGCGATGACGTGTACAGCACGTACGACGGGACTAGAAATACGACGTCCAATACACTGCAATGCAACCTTCGGCGTGTAAATCCTTTCTGAGCATGCACCATACTTAGTCCGTCCAACTTGCCTACTCACGAGTAGTGATGGACGAACGTTTCGCCCGGCGGTCGTTTCGCGGCGAATTTCCGACTTTCGCCGTCCGCGGGTTCGAACGCCTTTTTCCGTCGTTCGCCCCGGCGGACTTACGTGTTTAATGTATACAAGAACTTTAACCTTTCGTGACACGTTTATCATGTGTTACAGGACAACCAATTGAGACATGACAGCTCATGGACACTTGGACATTCCCCCTAACCTATAAATACACCCGATCCGGTGGCCATTTTACATTCTTTCTTCTGTCACTGTAGGGAAAGGATCCTGTGTGGAGTAGGGACAGAGAAAACGCTAGCTATTTGGTACACAAAAGTTCTTTTCAGGACTGGTATAGGTGTTAGGTCAGCAGCCTGAGTTTCTTTTGTCAGTTTAGATAAAGGGACAGAGCGCTGTATGCTGCTATTTTAGGGACAGCTCAGCCAGATTAGTCTTTCTTCATCATCATCATCATCATCATCATTAGCTGTTACTATCAGGTCCACAAAAGAGCTGTTCCAGCTAATCGTTCCAGCCTACTCTTTTTTGCCAATTTGTATAGGGACAGGCAGGAAGCAGTGTGTCAGGCAGTGAGGATAATTTTAAAGACTTGCTGTTACTATTAGTTCCACAAAGGTTCTTTTCAGGACTGGTATCAGTGGTACGGTAATAGGCTTGTACACGTATAATATTCTTTCTTCCAAATATAGAAAGAATATTATACTTGACTGCTGCCCTTCTGCTGCAGTCTGCTAATCATTCACAACTCACTTGTTCCACAAAGCTCTTTATCAGGACTGGTAACTTGGTCTGTCTAGGGTGCTACGGTACATAGGCTTGGGTGCGGTACAGTCTGCTGTTCTGTAAGGACCGCTATCGGTCCACAATACATAGGGTTGCCGTGCACTACTGCTGACCGCTGCCCTATACTGCAGCAGTCCTTCAGCGGTATAGGGACTGACGCACAGTCTGCTAAACACTAATACACAACCTGCTTGGTCCACAAAAGTTCTTATAAGGACTGGTAACTTGGTATAGGGTGCTACGGTACATAGGCCTGAGTGCGTTACAGTCTGCTGTTCTGTAAGGACCGCTATCGGTCCACAATACATAGGGTTGCCGTGCACTACTGCTGACCGCTGCCCTATACTGCAGCAGTCCTTCATTGGTATAGGGACTGACGTACAGTCTGCTAATCACTAACACACAACCTGCTTGGTCCACAAAAGTTCTTATAAGGACTGGTAACTTGGTATAGGGTGCTACGGTACATAGGCCTGAGTGCGTTACAGTCTGCTGTTCTGTAAGGACCGCTATCGGTCCACAATACATAGGGTTGCCGTGCACTACTGCTGACCGCTGCCCTATACTGCAGCAGTCCTTCAGCGGTATAGGGACTGACGCACAGTCTGCTAAACACTAACACACAACCTGCTTGGTCCACAAAAGTTTTTATAAGGACTGGTAACTTGGTATAGGGTGCTACGGTACATAGGCCTGAGTGCAGTACAGTCTGCTGTTCTGTAAGGACCGCTATCGGTCCACAATACATAGGGTTGCCGTGCACTACTGCTGACCGCTGCCCTATACTGCAGCAGTCCTTCATTGGTATAGGGACTGACGTACAGTCTGCTAATCACTAACACACAACCTGCTTGGTCCACAAAAGTTCTTATAAGGACTGGTAACTTGGTATAGGGTGCTACGGTACATAGGCCTGAGTGCGTTACAGTCTGCTGTTCTGTAAGGACCGCTATCGGTCCACAATACATAGGGTTGCCGTGCACTACTGCTGACCGCTGCCCTATACTGCAGCAGTCCTTCAGCGGTATAGGGACTGACGCACAGTCTGCTAAACACTAACACACAACCTGCTTGGTCCACAAAAGTTTTTATAAGGACTGGTAACTTGGTATAGGGTGCTACGGTACATAGGCCTGAGTGCAGTACAGTCTGCTGTTCTGTAAGGACCGCTATCGGTCCACAATACATAGGGTTGCCGTGCACTACTGCTGACCGCTGCCCTATACTGCAGCAGTCCTTCATTGGTATAGGGACTGACGTACAGTCTGCTAATCACTAACACACAACCTGCTTGGTCCACAAAAGTTCTTATAAGGACTGGTAACTTGGTATAGGGTGCTACGGTACATAGGCCTGAGTGCGTTACAGTCTGCTGTTCTGTAAGGACCGCTATCGGTCCACAATACATAGGGTTGCCGTGCACTACTGCTGACCGCTGCCCTATACTGCAGCAGTCCTTCAGCGGTATAGGGACTGACGCACAGTCTGCTAAACACTAACACACAACCTGCTTGGTCCACAAAAGTTTTTATAAGGACTGGTAACTTGGTATAGGGTGCTACGGTACATAGGCCTGAGTGCAGTACAGTCTGCTGTTCTGTAAGGACCGCTATCGGTCCACAATACATAGGGTTGCCGTGCACTACTGCTGACCGCTGCCCTATACTGCAGCAGTCCTTCATTGGTATAGGGACTGACGTACAGTCTGCTAATCACTAACACACAACCTGCTTGGTCCACAAAAGTTCTTATAAGGACTGGTAACTTGGTATAGGGTGCTACGGTACATAGGCCTGAGTGCGTTACAGTCTGCTGTTCTGTAAGGACCGCTATCGGTCCACAATACATAGGGTTGCCGTGCACTACTGCTGACCGCTGCCCTATACTGCAGCAGTCCTTCATTGGTATAGGGACTGACGTACAGTCTGCTAATCACTAACACACAACCTGCTTGGTCCACAAAAGTTCTTATAAGGACTGGTAACTTGGTATAGGGTGCTACGGTACATAGGCCTGAGTGCGTTACAGTCTGCTGTTCTGTAAGGACCGCTATCGGTCCACAATACATAGGGTTGACGTGCACTACTGCTGACCGCTGCCCTATACTGCAGCAGTCCTTCAGCGGTATAGGGACTGACGCACAGTCTGCTAAACACTAACACACAACCTGCTTGGTCCACAAAAGTTTTTATAAGGACTGGTAACTTGGTATAGGGTGCTACGGTACATAGGCCTGAGTGCAGTACAGTCTGCTGTTCTGTAAGGACCGCTATCGGTCCACAATACATAGGGTTGCCGTGCACTACTGCTGACCGCTGCCCTATACTGCAGCAGTCCTTCATTGGTATAGGGACTGACGTACAGTCTGCTAATCACTAACACACAACCTGCTTGGTCCACAAAAGTTCTTATAAGGACTGGTAACTTGGTATAGGGTGCTACGGTACATAGGCCTGAGTGCGTTACAGTCTGCTGTTCTGTAAGGACCGCTATCGGTCCACAATACATAGGGTTGACGTGCACTACTGCTGACCGCTGCCCTATACTGCAGCAGTCCTTCAGCGGTATAGGGACTAAGAGTTTTGTCACAGGGTGATTTAAAAAATGACAGGCAGAGGAAGAGGCAGGCCCTTCCGCAGGGGTGGTAGGGGTAGGGCAGGAGCAACAGCCTTGAGCCAAAGTGGGAAGTTGCAGAAGGTGCGTTCAATTACTTTAAAGGACGCACCAGACTTGGTTGAGTGGCTCACTCAGCCTTATTCTTCTGCACCCTCCTCATCCTCTCGATCTGCACCCTCTTCTTCACTCTCTGCTATGTGCACCCCCAAAGACACTACCACCAACAACACCACCACCACCACATACCTTCCGCTTGAGTGCAAATGGGGGCCTTCATGCTCCAGTGTTTTAATAGGGACCCCCGTATAAAAAGCATGAGGGTCAAGGACCAGTACTGGGTGGCAACGTACTTAGATCCCCGGTACAAACACAAAATGGCGGAAATGTTACCGCCGTCGCAGAGGGCTGTCAGAATGCAGCACTTCCAGGCCTTGCTTCGAGAAATGCTGCATTCTGCTTTTGCGTGCGCTGGCAGAGGAGCAATTCCCACTCCCAGAGAAGGATTTGCGGGTACCAATCCAACAGCGCCTGCAAGAAGAGGCCGGTTTGAAGATGTGTTGGTGACTTCGGATATGAGGTCATTCTTTCAGCCGACCCATCGACAGGTGTCATCCGGATCCAGCATCAGGGAACGCCTAGACCGTCAGGTGTCCGACTACATTGGGTTAACGGCCGATGTGGACGCTCTGAGGAGTGATGAACCCCTAGACTACTGGGTGGGCAGGCTTGACCTCTGGCCAGAGCTTGCCCAATTTGCAATCGAACTGTTGGCTTGCCCCTCATCCAGTGTCCTGTCCGAAAGGACGTTCAGCGCAGCAGGGGGGATTGTGACCGATAAGCGTACTCGCCTAGCTCACGACAGTGTTAACTACCTCACATTTCTAAAAATGAATGAGGCATGGATCTCGGAGGAATTCAACACATGTGATCAGTAGACCATGTATATGTCTATAAACAATTTTTGGAATCAAGCACACAGACCTTCTTAATTCATTTGGCTCACTTCCCTGACCCAAAAAAGCACACCGTACTATATGCCCCTACCCTCCTCTTTGAAGAGGTTGAGCGGTGTCATATTTCTACTGGGGCTGCTTATTATGAGGGGTTCCCACCATCCCTGTGCTGTGCTGACTTCCTCCTGGGTGTTCTTATTATGAGGGGCTCCCACCATCCCTGTGCTGTGCTGACTTCCTCCTGGGGGTTCTTATTATGAGGGGATCACACCATCCCTGTGCTGTGCTGACTTCCTCCTGGGGCTGCTTACGGTGCTGCTGTCAGCGCTGTATGTCACGGAGCTGCTGTCAGCGCTGTATGTCACGGAGCTGCTGTCAGCGCTGTATGTCACGGAGCTGCTGTCAGCGCTGTATGTCACGGAGCTGCTGTCAGCGCTGTATGTCACGGAGCTGCTGTCAGCGCTGTATGTCACGGAGCTGCTGTCAGCGCTGTATGTCACGGAGCTGCTGTCAGCGCTGTATGTCACGGAGCTGCTGTCAGCGCTGTATGTCACGGAGCTGCTGTCAGCGCTGTATGTCACGGAGCTGCTGTCAGCGCTGTATGTCACGGAGCTGCTGTCAGCGCTGTATGTCACGGAGCTGCTGTCAGCGCTGTATGTCACGGAGCTGCTGTCAGCGCTGTATGTCACGGTGCTGCTGTCAGCGCTGTATGTCACGGAGCTGCTGTCAGCGCTGTATGTCACGGAGCTGCTGTCAGTGCTGTATGTCACGGAGCTGCTGTCAGCGCTGTATGTCACGGAGCTGCTGTCAGCGCTGTATGTCACGGAGCTGCTGTCAGCGCTGTATGTCACGGTGCTGCTGTCAGCGCTGTATGTCACGGAGCTGCTGTCAGCGCTGTATGTCACGGAGCTGCTGTCAGCGCTGTATGTCACGGAGCTGCTGTCAGCGCTGTATGTCACGGAGCTGCTGTCAGCGCTGTATGTCACGGAGCTGCTGTCAGCGCTGTATGTCACGGTGCTGATGTCAGTGCTCTGTATTACGGTGCTGCTGTCAGTGCTCTGTATCTCCTGCACCCTCTTGTTTGCCTACCCTGGTCCCTGACCTTCCCTCTCCTCCATTGCCTTCATTAGCTCCATAGTCCTGAATTGTCAGAACAATTTCCCAAATAAAAAAAAAATGCTTGTAGTTATCGATCCCAAATTCACCTCATACATGTATTATGCTATTGTCCAGGTGGTGGGACTACGTGCTACCCCCTAATAATTACCCCGTGGCCGCAAATTCGACCTAAAGGTTTGCGAAATTCGCCTCCCATTGAAGTCAATGGAGCCCGCGGCGAACGGTCGTTTTCGCGAACGTTTGTGTCCGTTCGCGTTTCGCGTTCGCGAAACGTCCCGTCGGAAGTTCGTCCATCACTACTCACGAGCGGACTGTCCGCTGAAACCAAGTTTGGACGGACAAAATTACGGAAATTCCGAAAGACTAAGTCCGTCAGACTGTCCGCTGAAAAAGTCAGCTGAAGCCCACACACGAGCGGATTGTCCGCTGAAACACGGTTCAGCGGACTAAGTTGGGCAGACAATCCGTCCGTGTGTACGCGGCCTAAGCGTCACTTAATCTTTTGACTTCCCTGAACTTCCCTGCACCTCCACCCATTATAATTCTCTTTAGTTCTACCCCCACTAATCCTGCTCCCCCAAATAAGTGCACTTATGGAGGATACAATTCTGGCTATGCAATGTTTCCAACACTAAAGGGCCAAGTTATAAAGCAACAGTGTGATCTTGCCATATCACTGCTTAATAAAAGGCTTTTTTTTTTATTTAGTGATAATAAAATGTAATAATTTTTTTTTATTTACCAATGTGCTTAGTGCTTTGCTTGCTTTGAGACGCTGAAGCAAGCAAAGCCTCATTCGTGTCATTGAATGCAAAAAAAAAGTGCTGGGTGCAGATAAGTGCAGTCACATGACCTGTTAAAGTAGAACCACAGATGCCAGATCATGGACTGCATTTTTCGCATGCCCATCAAATGCAAGCACAGAGTGGAATATATTGTACGTATATAAAATATGTGTAGATAGATATCTGCATTTTGCTGGAAATGTATTTTATAAATATTTTCACAAAGCACAGCACTTCTATAAGATTAAAAAAAACTATAAATAAATAAAATACACCAAAAGTATTTTTTTGTTTTATTTTGTATATTTGTAATATTTTATTTATATATAATCTTGATGAGAAGTATAAAAGAAATGTTTGCTGTTAAAAACAACTAATATACTGAAGTGCAATAAGTGCAAACCAACAATAGTGGAAAAAAAAATGTATGACACTTTACAAATGTGATTTTAATGTGCAATGCAGCAACAGTGCAAAAAGTAAATCTTTTCTGCTGAGATAAATATATAACTATTAAAGTGTGATATGCAGTTCATCACATCATAGTGCAAAACGTGCATCTGTAAATTACAAATTCACCAAGAGCGCCTGTAAATTACAAATTCACCAAGAGCGCAAAATATGCATTTGCAGTAACGAATGGCAACCAGGTATGTGTCCAGTGAAGATTCCCCTTTATGCTGAATTCCATGTCTCCACATGCAATAAATTATCATTAACAAGTGACCCCTGATATGGGTAAACTCACCAGATTTTTTTAACCAATATGTTAGTACTAACATAAAAGGTCAAACAGAGCATTCCTCAATTTATGGGATATACCGTAAATCACCTTTCTTCCTCCAACATCTTACTTCAGACCCCAGTGCTCCAAATGTATTAAATCAAAGGGAATAAAAGAGCTCCAAATTTACTAAATTTAAAACACTGTTTAGACTACTGAACACAGCATTTCATGTTCTCCCCCTCTCCTGTAATTTCTGAGATCGAGTCTATCAATGTGCTTGATGACATCACTGATTACTGGTAGATTTAGAATTAGCTGCGAACAGAGTATTTGTTGTAGACAGTGCACAGATTTGGGAATGCAGTCTTAAAAGGGCCTACAGGCTTTAGGGGCCATTCATAAGAAGGACCCAGAGGACACTTGTTCCAGTAACTATCTGATCATGCCCTGAGAGGAAGGTGCAGGATGGGGGAAAACAGAGGACCTATTCGAAATTCTGCACAGGACACCAAATAAATGACATTCAAAAGAGAGATAGCATTAGGAAGACATCTTCAATTTTCCGTTTTGGGCACCAATTGGCAAAAGTATGTTGCAGAACTGGAGAGGGCATGGAGAATCTCAGCTATGAAGAAACAATGACTTGACTAAATGTATTCTCCATTGAGAAAATTAAATTAAGGAGGGGATATAATAATAATAATAATAATAAAAATCCGCGCTCAGGACAGAAGGTTTGCAGCCTGCCCTATTAGCCCCTCTAAGGAGCTAAGTGGTAAATATGTAAGTGAAAATGTGGGTTGTATGGCGCTCCCTTCAAAAACTGTATGTAAATACACAACCTACCAAAAGTTCAAAGAATATCCCTACAGTGCACACATATTACCTAGTAATATGAAAAAACAAATCAGAAGTGCTAAGTGGACCATAAGAAGCAAAAGTATAAATAAATAATTAAATAGATGTAATATATAAATAAATAAATGAATAAATAAATAAATAAATAACCCCTTACTTAATCAATAAATACATGAGTGAATAATTGGTGTATAATAAAGGACCAAGCCAGAACCGAAAATCCACAAATTGATAATAATAGTCCAGAAATTATATATAAATAGTCCAATTCATGAAAATCAATTCCTAGCAATTATGATATATATATATATATAGAAAGTGAAACTCCAGAGTGATCAAAAGTTCCAAATTGTGTCCCAAGCATTAATTTCACAGCTGCAGTTGCAATATGGTGGTTTTTGTGCTCAAGCAATATAAGTGACTCTTGTGCTTCCCCTCTTGGGTTCCCGCTCACTGGAGGAGTGGATATGGTCTTGTTGTTTAAATGGTCTGGGAATCTTTTCACTTTAAGGTATGAGGCAACTGGAGAAAAGGAGATATAAGCTTCCTATATGGAAAGGGTTCATTACTTTTAATAGTTGTGGAATAACGATTCACAAGAACTGTTTCATTTCAACTAGATTGCATTAAAAAGGGTCTTTCTGTATTTCCAATTTGCCACTACTCATATTTATTAGAAATACCATTGTAGAATGTTGATCCAAGGATTTATCCAAATCTTTGATATAGGATTCAGAGTTTTATAGCGATTTACACAAAGAACGAAGTACATTGAAATGCGTACTTGCATGCATTTTCATTATTTGACACAAAACATAGACAACACATAAACAGACTCTGTTATAAACAGCAGCATTATTCGCACAATCTTAAAAGTAAAGATCAATAAATAAGGAACAAATACAATCACTGCCCAGTCCTTTGTGGACCAGAAGAGAATTTATTTTCCTGTTGGAACAAGCTAGATCAAGCTTTATAAGGGTTAGCCTTTCTCTGAATCAACGGAGGGTTTAGGATTTAAGTTGAAATTAGGTAATTTATTATTTTTTTGTAGTGCTACCCCATAGGGCCTGTAGTAAGAATGGGTTCTTCCTTGAAAGTACAGAGGCTGTCCTCCACCAGAAGCACCACAAGTCCACTCGCTCTGGCTCCAATAACTCAGTCTAGGGAATATCTTTTCGAAATGTACTGCTTGAAGAACTTTAAACAGAAGAAGGGTTAGGCCATGGATACTCCAAAATGCTGCACAGTAAACAGGAGGACACTCTCCTCTAGCCTTATACTTCAGGATTTTGCTGAGAACAGGGGAATGACCAATGCTTTGAGACCCTGTGAAAACGATTTCAGTCCAAGCTAGCTCTGTATTATATAGCAAATGCACACCGTCACCAGGATCCAACTCATAAATCTGCAGGACTTCTGCACACCTTCCAGATTATTCCAGGCATGGTCCAGTGAGGGAGACAATCCTTCAGCAGACCTGATCCATATGGTGAAGTCCCACAGACAGCTCTTCAGGAAGATCACTCCAGACCATCAGCCCTGACAATGCTGAGGACCCAAGAACAGCTACACAGTCCCCATGCTACCTCAGAGGGGGAGCACCTCCCTCAAGGCTTGGAACCCTCTGGGAAGAGAACGCAGGTCTCCACTGCTTTACCTTTTCAGTCCCCTTCTGGACACTCCTCTCCAGGGATTGGCTGGAGCATGATAAATATTCAGGCTCGTTATTTGCATCTCCCTCCCTAAGCTCTGGAAGCTTCTTTCAGAGGCAGGGGGAAGCAATCAAACTCCCTGTCTGTGAAACCCTGAAAAGACTAGGACAAATGATCACTGCTCCCTTGAAAGAATCAAAAATGTAATTTACATTAGGAGGATGCAAATTTTTTTGGGGATAAACTTGATGAACATGTGTCTTTCTTCAACTCTGTAACAGAAAAGTTCTTACTCTGGGTAACCATCCCTTGTATGGTATTGATCATATCTTTACTTTAGCAACATTACCAGTAAACCAGTTTGGGCTTCTTATAGCAAAGTTGAAAAGTTCAGTAAGCAGTCATCAGTGATTGATTTTTCTTGAACTAAATCAAGTTAAATGATGAAAGCAAATATCTGATTCAGAATCACGGTGATGGTGTGTCAGTGTGCTGTGTTAGTAACTAACCCCAGATGTAATGCATTTTTGATGATTTACAATCAATATTTGTAATCACGTTACTTGTAAAAGATGAGTTGACAGTAAACGTTCTCTTGCTCTCAAAACATCCAGCAGATTGTTTTTCTAGCAAAATTTTATAAATATTTTTTTTTGTTATAGAGCTAAACTCTAATCAAACAGATACAGGCACACATGAAATAGGGGTGCTGTTTTACCAATGAGCCCATCTCTTTGTAACTCTGCACTTTCCTCCTATCAGCATGTATTAGATGAGCACTGTAGTTCAGCGGATTGGCTCCTTCTGCTATTTCTCCCTATCCCAGCCTCAGTTCTGTTGTACAGGGTTTGTAAAAGGCTAACACTAATGCCGCGTACACACGATCAGACTATCCAGCTGACTTAGTCTGGCGGACAAACCGCCGGAAAGTCTGACGGACTTTGCAAACGAGCGGACCTGCCCACACACAACCGGACTATGGCGGGAGTCCGCCGTACTTTTGAAATGAACGGACTTGCCCACACACGGAGTAAAGTTTGTTCATTTTGAACGCGGCTCCAGGTAGCCGGGACTACATCATGAGGGGGAGGGAAATCACCCAGTGACCAGGCTCATTGTCCCTATATAAGTCGCTGCACAACGCATCCCTGTCATTGCGGCCAGAGAGAGCGTCGAGTCAACATCTCAAAGAAGAAAAGAGAAGGCGGCAGCGATGACGACAGAAGACAGGGCCACCGCTAGAAAAAGAGCTATAGAAAGAAAGCGGAGGCCCAGCAAGAAGAACCGAAGAGGGGGACAAGACCCCTGAAGAGGGGGACAAGACCCTCGAAGTCAGAAGACCCCCGGCCGCCGACAAAGAAGAAAGCCGGGCTCCTCCGCTAGTAAAAGAGCTAGCAGAAGATAGTGGAGGAGTCCGGCCAGAAGACCCCCCAAGACAGAAGAAGACCCCCCGGAGCTGTGCAATAAATTATTTTAAACCCTTGTGTGGTATTTTTTTTTACATTTTTTTCAGCAGGTGAATGGGTAGGGGTACATTGTACCCCATACTCATTCACATAGGGGGGGCTGATATCTGGGGGCCCCCTTATTAAATGGGGCTCCCGGATTCCGATAAGCCCCCCCGCCCGCTGACCCCGACAACCAACGGCCAGGGTTGTCGGGAAGAGGCCCTTGCCCTCATCAACATGGGGACAAGGTGCTTTGGGGTAGGGGCCGCAGGGCCCCCCTTCCCCAAAGTACCCCCCCATGTTGAGGGCAAGCGGCCTGGTACGGCTCAGGAGGGGGGGGTGCTCGCTCATCCCCACCCCCTTTCCTGACCGTCCGAGTTGCGTGCTTGGATATATGGACCTTTGGGGGTACCCCCACTCCGTTTTTTCGGCATAGGGCTTCCTTTAAGTCCATACCAGGTGACGGGGCCAGCGACGTGTCAATCTCGACGCCGAAGGCGGCGACATTGACCTCCTTCGCTAGTCCCGTCTACCTGGAGCTGCGTTCAAAATGAACAGACTTTTCTCCGTGTGCGGGAAAGTCCGTTCATTTCAAAAGACCAGTGGTCTAGCACACAGACGGCCGGATTGTCTGCCGGACTCGCAGTCCGGCGGACAATTTTTGAGTCAAAACTACTTTCTAAGTCCGCCAGACTTTTGGGGAAAAAAGTCTGCTGGAGCCCACACACGGGTGGATTGTCCGGCGGACTCTGGTCCGCCGGATAGTCTGATCATGTGTACGCGGCATAAGTCAGATTTAGGTGCTTACACTGCTTGCATTTAAAAATGAATACAGTGCTGCATTAATTTGTGTCTTTTATATGTGCCTGGAGTTCAGCTGTAAATGATAGGTTCACCTTTAGGAGCATGCTACATGTGTTACTCCCATATTTATGGTGTAGCATGTAACATGCTTTTAACCACTTCAATACAGGACATTTATTCACCCTTCCTGCCCAGACCAATTTTTAGCTTTCAGCGCTCTCACACTTTGAATGCTAATTACTCAGTCATGCAACACTATCCCAAACAAATTTTTTAGATTTTTTTTCATACAAATAGAGCTTTCTTTTGGTGGTATTTAATCACCACTGTTTTTTTTTTTTTTTGCGACATAAGTGAAAAAAGAGCGAAAATTTTGAAAAAAAAAATGGTTTTTAGGTTCTGTGATAAAATTTTGCAAATATGTTATTTTTATTGATAAATTTGGGCCAAAATCTATACTGCTACATCTCTTTGGTAAAAAAAAAATAACCTAAATTAGTGGATATTATTTAGTCTCTGTGAAAGTTATAGAGTCTACAAGCTATGGTGCAAATCATTGAAAATTGATCACACCTAATGCACTGACGGCCTGTCTCATTTCTTGAGGCCCTGAAATGTCAGGAAAGTACAAATATCACAAATGACCCATTTTTGAAATGTAGACAGTCAAAAGTATTTAGTAAGAGGCAAGCTGAGTTTTTTGAAGTTGTAATTTTTTCCCACAATTCATGGGAAAATTAAGAAGTTTTTTTTCACAAAATTGTCATAATAAGAAGTTATTTCTCACACACCGCATGCTCATACTTCCAATTACACCCCAAAATCCATTATGCTACTCCTGCCAAGTATGGCGATACCACATGTGTGTGACTTTTACACCGCCTGGCCACACAGAGAGGCCCAACATGCAGGAAGCACCATCAGGGGTTCTAGGAGCATAAATTACACCTCTAATTTCCTAATGAGCTATTACAATTTTGAATACCCTGGAGCACCAGGACAGTGGAATTACCCACAAAATTACCCCATTTTGGAAATCAAACACCCCAATATAATTTTCTATGAGGCATTATGAGTCTTTTGAATGGTTAGTTTTTTTACACAAGTCTTCAGTAAACATGGAAAGAAAATTGTGAAAGTGTGGCGATACCAGATGTGTGAGACTTTTACAGTCCACATACAGAGGCTCAACATTGAAGTAGTACCTTCAGGCGTTCTAGGAGCATAAATTACACATCTCATTTCATTCCTTCCCATCACACTTTTGAAGGTCCTTGAGCACCAGGACAGTGGAATTACCCACAAAATGACCCCATTTTAGAAAGCAAACACCCCAACGTATATTCTATGAGGCATGGGCTGCAGATAGGTACTCTGATTGGCTGGAGACAGGTACTCGGTTACTCTGATGGGCTGGTGACAGGTACTTGGTTACCCTGATGGGCTGGTGACAGATACTCGGGTACTCTGATGGCCTGGTGACAGGTACTCGGGTACTCTCATGGCCTGGTGACAGGTACTTGGGTATGCTGATGGGCTACAGATAGGTACTCTGGTACCCTGATGGGCTGGTGACTGGTACTCGGGTACTCTGGTGGGTGGTGACAGGTACTTAGATGGGCAGTGACAGGTACTCAAATGGGCTGTGACAGGTACTCCAGTACTCAGATGGGCTGTGACATGTACTCAGATGGACTGTGACAGGTACTCGGGTACTCAGATGGACTGTGACAGGTACTCAGGTACTCAGATATACTGTGACAGGTACTCAGGTACTCGGGTACTCAAATAGGCTGTGGCAGGTACTCGGTTACTCAAATGGGCTGTGACAGGTACTCGGGTAATCAGATGGGCTGTGACAGGTACTCGGGTACTCAGATGGGCTGAGACAGGTACTCGGGTACTCAGATGGACTGTGACAGGTACTCAGGTACTCAGATATACTGTGACAGGTACTCAGGTACTCGGGTACTCAAATAGGCTGTGGCAGGTACTCGGTTACTCAAATGGGCTGTGACAGGTACTCGGATAATCAGATGGGCTGTGACAGGTACTCGGGTACTCAGATGGGCTGTGACAGGTACTCGGGTACTCAGACGGACTGTGACAGGTACTCAGGTACTCAAATGGACTGTGACAAGTACTCAGGTACTCGGGTACTCAAATGGGCTGTAACAGGTACTCAGGTAGTCATATGGACTGTGACAGGTACTCTGGTACTCAAATAGACTGTGACAGGTACTCAGGTACTCAGATGGGCTGTGGCAGGTACTCAGGTACTTGGGTACTCAGGTACTCGAGTACTCAGAGAGGCTGTGACAGGTACTCGGATAATCAGATGGGCTGTGACAGGTACTCGGGTACTCAGATGGGCTGTGACAGGTACTCGGGTACTCAGATGGACTGTGACAGGTACTCAGGTACTCAGATGGACTGTGACAAGTACTCAGGTACTCGGGTACTCAAATGGGCTGTAACAGGTACTCAGGTAGTCATATGGACTGTGACAGGTACTCTGGTACTCAAATAGACTGTGACAGGTACTCAGGTACTCAGATGGGCTGTGGCAGGTATTCAGGTACTTGGGTACTCAGGTACTCGAGTACTCAGAGGGGCTGTGACAGGTACTCAGGAACTCAGATGGGCTGTGACAGGTACTCAGGTACTTGGGTACTCAAATGGGCTGTGATAGGTACTTTGATGGGTGATATCAGGTACCTTGGGTTATGACAGGTACTTTGATGGCTGGTGACAGGTCCTCTTTATTAGGGGGAGCAATCAGTGTGGTTGGTGTGCACTGTGAGCGGTAACGAGATGTTACCACAATCTCCTTCTCACACATGATCAATGTGTGAGGAGGAGAACCTGGTAAATTCTCGTTAACGTGGTTTGTTGATATTCTGTGACGGCTGTGATTGGACACAGCCGGTCACATGGTAAAGAGCTAATTTCATAGGCTCTTTACTGCGATTGGGGTTGGGCTGGCTCAGGGTGACAAGCCTTGTCCCTGATCACTGCTCTGTGCATGCCGCAGGTCCCCTCCCATTTTTTAGGATAACAGCCAAGCAGCTTTTAGCCACATCAGATGTTATCACTAAAAAGCCAACCGTTGGCTCTAAAAAACTGGTACTGGGGTGATGCCTGCAGCTTGGTTTAACCCCTTCAAACCATGAACGCAAATTTGCTTACGGAGGGCGTGAATGGGGTTAAACAGTGCCATATTAAAAAAATCTGCATTTGACATGAACGTCCATCTACACGAGTCCTTAATTAGCTGCTGCTTGCTGGATGGTTCTGAATGCTTGGGGTGAGCCTGTGCAGTATTTAAGAATGCTTTTAGAAAGAAGGTACTAGACCAAGTGAAAGTATCATATTTTTTTGTAATAGGAAAAACCCTATAATGTTGTTGTTTTCTGCTAAATAGTGAACTGAGTGCAAGGAGAACAAGCTGTGTGTAGGTGTAGTAAATGGCCCTCTATTTGCTGGTGATAAGTATCCTGATCAATCTGTCTTTCTTTCCTTCTCAGCCTTCTTTTTGGCTAGTGGCACATATGCTGCCAGCCATAACATATTATCTGTTAATGTATTCCTATAATCCTATGACATTTTCATGGCAGAAATAAAAAGGGAAATAATGATTCTTTTTCTGCATATTACAAATTTTCCTTCCTTGAGGAGTTATCGCTTTCTGCACTTGAAAACAAATATGAACTTCTGATGAAGTTGAATCAGATTTAAAATAAATTGGAGAAAAACATAGAAATATATTACCCTAAAATTAATAAAAAAAATATATGAAAATATATCTTTATTTTTTTAATTATTTTGGGACATTTAAATATGTACAGTAAGTTATACAGATATTTTCAATTAGATTTGTTCACCACTATAACTGTGTATAATTAGCCAATCAATTATCAATGAAATTGTAATTGCCAGTGATTAAAATATATGTAATTTCAGTCTCCAAATTCTCATATAAGCTTTTAGCTCATTAATGAGATTTTAAAAGTAATTTTAAATATATTTAAATATGTGGCTTTTATCAAATACCTGGAGATTTTGCAATGGTGGTCCTTGTTCAGGATTCCAGCAATATATTTTTAGGGAGACAACACTGGGTTCCTGTTTACCAATTGTGCCCCTGTGTTGTCACATGGGCTTCCAAATGGCTTTTAAAACACACTGCATAGACAAGGTCTACTGTTGTCCCTTAAAACTTATGCTGAGAATGTCATGTAGCCAAGCATCTAGGCAAGGCTGCAAGAGTTTAGCCACCTTAGACAGCAAAGGATGAAGAAAAGTAACAGGTACTTCTAAAACATAGGAATTTTTTATATTATACAGTACTAAATGTTTGCAATTAGGGGTTACATCTACTTTAAAATTAATATTTAGTGCTTTTGTATATATTATCTTATGATTTATTGCAAAAAAAGTTTCATATTTATGTACTGTTTTTGCTAAATTCCCTTTTTGTGATTTGGTAGGAAGCAGAGGACGGTAGGTAACCTTTCTGCATATGCCTGTAAGTATTCTCTAAGAATTGAGTGCACATTATCACTTGTTGCAGGGATCTCTCCTCCTGAGAGGAAGCTTGTAAGAGATGTCTTGCTTTGGCCTAGAAGAAGAAAGCTGAAACTGCAAACTTGCCAACTGTCCTGAATTTCCTGGGATTTAGACCTTTGTCCCAGTCTTACTGATTCCAGTGGAATGTCGCAGGAAATCGATTCTTTCCCAGATTTTTTAAATTTATGTATTTATTACCCGCTGCCTCTAGAGGTCCATGGCACTGGTCAATTCTGCTGTCTCACTCTCATTGGCTGCCTCCTATCACATCACGCCACCAAGAGAGTCAGTGACAGTCTGAGCAAGCAACTCTCTGAGCGGCTGCACGCCCAGGTGCATGAATGGGGGGGGTCTGTAAAGATGAGGGGTGAATTGTCCTGGGGGGGTCTGTACAGAGGGAGGGGGGTGAATTCTCCTGGGGGGGTCTGTACAGATGGAGGGGGGTAAATTGTCCTTGGGGGTGTCTGTACTCCTGTGGGGGTTTTTACAGATGGAGGCTTGTGAATTGTTCTGGGGGGTGTCTGTACTCCTGGGGAGGGGTCTGTACAGATGGAGTGGGTGAATTGTCCTGGGGAGTGTCTGTACTCCTGGGGGGTCTGTACAGATGGAGGGGGTGAATTGTCCTGGGGAGGGGTCTGTACAGATGGAGGGGGTCTGTACTCATGGAGGGGGGTCTGTACAGATGGAGGGGTGAATTGTCATGGGGATGGCATGTACTCCTGGCGAGGTCTGTACAGATGGGTGGGTGTTGAGTTGTCCTGGGGGGAGGTCTGTACTCCTGGGGGGTCTGTACAGATGGAGGGGGGTGAGTTGTCCTGGGGTGGTCTGTACAGATAGAGGGGGGTGAGTTGTCCTGGGGGGAGGTCTGTACTCCTGGGGGGTCTGTACAAATGATGGGGGTTGAGTTGTCCTGGGAAGTCTGTATAGATGTGGGGTTGTCCTGGGGGGTCTGTACTGATGGAGGAGGGGTAGTGATTTAACCTGAGGGGCTCTATACTGATGGAGGGGGGGTCCGCACTGAGTGAGTGTGATCTGTTCTTAGGGAGGGTGGTTCATACTGTGGGAAGGGGGTCTGTACTGAGGGAGGGGGATCTATACTGCAGGAGGGAGGGAGGGTCTGTACTGAGGGAGGACTAAGGGGAAAGGGGGTAATGCCATGTTTTTCCGCACTGGGTGACACCAACCCTAGTAATTCCACTGGTATATGGGGACACCTGGTATAAGGAGGGACTCTACTGGGGGCAGCTGATGTAAGGAGGGACTCTGCTGGGGACAGCTGATCTAATTAGGGACTCTACTGGGGACACCTGATGTACTGGAGGTACTCTGCTGGGGACGCCTGATGTAAGGAGGGACTCTGCTGGGGACAGCTGATATAAGTAGGGACTCTACTGGGGACACCTGATGTAAGAAGGGACTCTGCTGGGGACACTTGATGTAACAAGGGACTCTACTGGGGATCCTGATGTATGGAGGGACTCTGCTGGGGACAACTGATGTAAGCAGGGACTCTGCTGGGGACACCTAATGTAAGAAGGGACTCTGCTGGGGACAGCTGATGTAAGGAGGGACTCTACTGGGGACAGCTGACGTAAGGAGGGACTCTACTGGGGACAGCTGACGTATGGAGGGACTCTGCTGGGAATGCTTGATGTAAGGAGGGACTCTGCTGGGAATGCCTGTTGTAAGGAGTGTATATTATGGTTGTGCCAATACTTCCCAACTGCTGGCCGTCAAATGACAGCCAGGCGGCGGACCTGTTCTGGCGGGAGGGCGTCATATCCTCCCATTTAAACTGGGAATGTGCGCGATCATGCGCGCGCATCCCTGTTTCTTCGGTGGAGGCGTGTCACGAAGACACTGCTCACCACCGAAGGGGGTGAACAGCCATTGGGTATGGCTGTTTACCACGTGATCGGCCGTGATGAAGTCACGGCCAATCACAGATGGTCACACCCCCACTGTGCACCGCGCATTCGCGCGATCGCGCTGCACGCGCACGTCGGTGGCAGCGCGTTCCCTGGGAACACTGCTTGTCACCGACGCTGGTAAACAGCCATTGGCCGGCTGTTTACCCACGTGATCGACTGTGATCGTTTCACAGCCAATCACTAAAATGTAATCAAACCGCGGTAACGAGATGTAACCGGGTTCTCCTCCTCACACACAGATCGTTTGTGAGGAGGAGATTGCGGTAACATCTCTTTACCGCTTACAGTGTACACCAATCATACTGACTGCCCCCCCCAATAAAGAGGACCTGTCACCACCCCTTATAGCACCTGTCACTCACAGTCCATCAGAGTACCTGTCATAGTCCATCAGAGTACTTGAGTACCTGTCACAGTCCATCAGAGTACTTGAGTACCTGTCACAGTCCATCAGAGTACCCGAGTACCTGTCACAGTCCATCAGAGTACCCAAGTACCTGTCACAGTCCATCAGAGTACCCAAGTACCTGTCACAGTCCATTAGAGTACCCGAGTACCTGTCCCAGTCCATCTGAGTACCCGAGTACCTGTCACGGTCCATCAAAGTACCCGAGTACCTCTCACAGTCCATCCGAGTACCCGAGTACCTGTCACGGCCCATCAGAGTACCCGAGTATCTGTCACGGCCCATCAGAGTACCCGAGTACCTGTCACGGCCCATCAGAGTACCCGAGTACCTGCCACGGCCCATCAGAGTACCCAAGTATCTTTCACGGTTCATCCGAGTACCCGAGTACCTGTCACGGCCCATCAGAGTACCCGAGTACCTCTCACGGTCCATCAAAGTACCCAAGTACCTGTCACAGCCCATCCGAGTACCCGAGTACCTGTCACAGCCCATCAGAGTACCCGAGTACCTGTCACAGCCCATCTGAGTACCCGAGTACCTGTCCCAGTCCATCTGAGTACCCGAGTACCTGTCACAGTTCATCTGAGTACCTGAGTACCTGTCCCAGTCCATCTGAGTACCCAAGTACCTGTTACAGTTCATCTGAGTACCTTTCACAGTTCATCTGAGTACCTGTCACAGTTCATCTGAGTACCCGAGTACCTATCACAGTCCATATGAGTACCTGAGTGCCTATCACCGCCCTTCAGAGTACCCAAATACCAGTCAGCAGGCCATCAGAGAACCTGTCACCAGGCCATCAGAGTACCCGAGTACCTGTCACCAGGCTATCAGAGTACCCGAGTACCTGTCACCAGGCCATCAGAGTACCCGAGTACCTGTCACCAGGCCATCAGAGTACTCAAGTATCTGTCACCAGCCCATCAGAGTACTCAAGTACCTGTCACCAGGCCATCAGAGTATTCAAGTACCTGTCACCAGCCCATCAGAGAACCAGAGTACCTTTCTGCAGCCCATCAGAGTACCCAAGTACCTATTTGCAGCCCATGCCTCATAGAATATACGTTGGGGTGTTTGCTTTCCAAAATGGGGTCATTTTGTGGGTAATTGCACTGTCCTGGTGCTCCAGGACCTTCAAAAGTGTGATAGGTAGGAATGAAATAAGATGTGTCATTTATGCTCCTAGAACGACTGAAGGTACTACTTCAATGTTCGGCCTCTCTATGTGACCAGGCTGTGTAAAAGTCCTACACATGTGGTATCGCCATACTCGGGAGGAGTAGCAAAATGTGTTTTGGGGTGTAATTTTTGCTATATACATGCTATATGTTAGAAATATCTTATAAATTGACAACTTTGTGTAAAAAAAAATGCATTTTAATTTTTTTTCACATATTCCAAAAACTTCTGGAAAAAAATTAACCATTCAAAAGACTCATTATGCCTCACAGATTATACGTTGGGGTGTTTGCTTTCCAAAATGGGGTCATTTTATGGGAAATTCCATTGTCCTGGTACTCCAGGGCCTTCAAAATTGTAATAGGTGGTTGAGAAATGAGATGCGTAATTTTTGCTTGTAGAACGTCTGAAGGTACTACTTCAATGTTGGTGTTCTGTATGTGGCCAGCCTGTGTAAAAGTCTCACACATGTGGTATCGCCATACTAGAGAAGAGTAGCAGAATGTGTTTTGGGATGTAATTTGTTGTATGCATATGCTGTGTGTGAGAAATAACCTGATAATATGACAATTTAGTAAAAAAATATAGTAAAAAAAATCTTAATCTTGCAAAGAATTGTGGGAAAAAATGACAACTTAAAAAAACTCACCATGCTAATTATTTAATACCTTGGAATGTCTACTTTCTAAAAAGGGGTCATTTGGGGGGTATTTGTACTTTCTTGACTTGAGATACACCTGATGTACTGAAGGCCTGATCAGATGTGATCAATTTTCAGTGATTGGCACCATGTAGACTCTATAACTTTCACAAAGACCAAATAATATACACTAATGTGGGTTATTTTTACCAAAGATATGTAGCAGTATACATTTTGGCCAAAATTTATGAAGAAAAATTACGAATTAGTAAAAATGTATGACAGAAACAAAGAAAAAGGCATTTTTGTCACAAAATTTACGTTTTATTTTATTTATAGCACAAAAAAATAAAAAACCCACTAGTGATTAAATACCACTAAAAGAAAGCTGCATTTGTGTGGAAAAAAGGACGCAAGTTTCATATGGGTACAGTGTTGCATGACTGAGTAATTTTCCTTCAAACTGTGAGAGCGCTGAAAGCTGAAAATTGGTCTGGTCAGGAAGGGGGTGTAAGTGCACTGTATTGAGGTGGTTAAATATATATTTTACAGGTGAAATGTCAAAAAGAAATACATGTATATAAGATAAAAATAACCACTTGACTCTGTCCAGTGTGCAGAACTAGGACAGAGGATTCCCGACGCATTTCAAGGTTAGTAACAATAGAACAATAGAAACTCTTCTTTAGGGACTAGTGGTTCAATAATTGGTTGTCTACAATTAAATAGAAAAAAAAAAGAAACAGTAAGCTTTCATCATATAACATATAGGTAAAGTTTACGGTATGATAGTATATAAATTCTAACCATATATTTCTTGAGAATCACCAATACTGCATCCATTTAAAAAAAGAAGACGAGAGGGAGAAAATCCTCTGCCAAAGGTCAACCCGATAGAGGGGAGCTGATGAAAGGGTACTGAGAGAGGACATTTTCCAGGCCTAAAAACGAGGTCAAACACAGAGGGCATCCTCATCCAAAAAACAGCCCAGAGCTATCAGCATTGAGGCAAAAGACCCCTCAAAATTCTCAGGTCTAAGAGAGAGGGAAAAAGAAAGGCGATAATAAGCCTGTTTGTTACACAGTGTGCGCAACTGTAATAGCAAAACGATATATATATAGGTATTAACCAATAAAAATAAATATGAATACACCCAAAACCAATTAATCAGTGAAAAAAATAGGAGGGCCCAGGGGGGTGGGTAATGGATTCCCTTAATTTGCATAGATTTCCTCTCACTTACTGTTTGTCTATGGGGCAGGAAGTGAAGGGAAATCTCTGAAATGGGATAGGGATGGTAAAAAATAAACTGACATGGGTTATAACCCTCCCTTATTCTATCCAAAATAAAAATAAAGTGTTGACTAAAGTTATACTTTAAGCACAAATTTCTGATAATTTTATGGAGAGGACTAAGAAGATATAACCGTGCCAATGGTTCAGAAGAAAACATAGCACAGTGAGGAAGGTTTGTGGTCCAGGATGATAGGACAGTCAAAATTAGAAGTGACCCCCACCCCCCCTCCCCCCCCCCCCCACAGTTGCAGAATGCTGGCCGCCTGCATACCAGAAGAAGTGTGGCTGCTTTGTGGGGGCGCTGGACTAATTTGCCTCTCAGCCCAGTCAGCCCCATAAGACTGGCGCTACACTGTCAGTGTAGCGGCAGTCTTATGGGGTGGACTGGGCAAGCTGGCGGGGACTCTTTCCGTGTTGCCCCCTGCAAAGTGCTGCCCTAGGCCTGGGCCTTGTCTGCCTAGGCTAGGATGCAGCGTTCAATATAGTGTAAGGTAGAACTCTTCTACTGTGAATTCAATCACAACCAAAGTCCGTGAAACACATACATGTAACAGTTGAAAAAGTGACGATTCCTCCACCACGTGTAAATAAAATGTGTGCTTGCCAAATGGCAAGCTAGATAAGCTTGTGACCAAATACCCAGTCGGGACCTTTATCCAGAAATATGAACCGGTGCCTCCAATTGATCCAAAGAATGTGGCCAACAAAACCGTACGGATCGCCTGATCAGGAAGGTTCCCACAAGATAGTCAAATATTGGCCGGAATGAAAAAGGAATTCACCATAGCATAATTCCGATGAGTCATCTTTTAATAAAGTAATAAAGGTTACACATACAATGTAAATGTTTAAAAGTAGCAAAATAGCCGGCCGGCTGTGCAAACGCCCGTCTGCTTAGACACCTGTATGCGATGATTTCAGCCTATATAGGTCAGAGAAACTATAGAGGGGAATCAAAAAGGAGAAAAACAGAGCCTATGAGTTATGATCCAAACATATGCAGTATTCAAACAAACCCACATTAGAGAATTGCATCAGATAAGAAACTGTAAAAAAAAAATATCATTACTATGTATCATTCCTACTTAAAGCTTAGTATAATGACAAATAGTTTTTATTCTTCAAAAGAAACATAGCGTACTGACACATAGAGGCCCGTTAGAGGGTTAGACTCGCATCGTCAGGATCTCATTCAGCTCCCCCTGACATGAAGTCTTCCAAATAAGGCCTCTTCTGGGGGCACCTGATGTAAGGAAGGACTCTACTGGGGACACCTGATGTATGGAGGGACTCTACTAGGGACAGATGGTGTAAGGAGGGACTCTACTGGGGACCCCTGATATAAGAAAGGACTCTACTGGGGACACCTAATGTAAGGAGGGACTCTACTGAGGACAGCTGATGTAAGGAGGGACTCTACTGGGGACAGCTGAGGTAAGGAGGGACTCTACTGGGGACAGCTGATGTAAGGAGAGACTCTACTGGGGACCCCTGATGTAAAGAGGGACTCTACTGGGGGCACCTGATGTAAGGAGGGACTCTGTTGGGAATGCCTGATGTAAAGAAGGACTCTGCTGGGAATGCCTGATGTAAGGAGGGACTCTGCTGGGGACAGCTGATGTAAGGAGAGACTCTGTTGGGGACACCTGATGTAAGGAGGGACTCTACTGGGAACAGTTGATGTAAGGAGGGACTCTGCTGGGGACAGCTGATGAATGGAGGGACTCTACTGGTGGCACCTGATGTAAGTGGTACTCTATTGGGGACAGCTGATGTAAGAAGGTACTCTGCTGGGGACAGCTGATGTAAGGAGGGACTCTACTGGGGACAGTTTATGTAAGGAGGGACTCTGCTGGGGACAGCTGATGTAAGAAGGGACTCTACTGGGGACAGCTGATGTAAGGAGGGACTCTGCTGGGAATGCTTGATGTAAGGAGGGACTCCATTGGGAATGACTGATTTAAGGAGGGACTCTACTGGGGGCACCTGATATAAGGAGGGACTCTACTGGGAATTCCTGATGTAAGGACAGACTCTGCTGGGGACACCTGATGGCATCTGGTGGCAAGTGACACATTCTGGGCTCCCACTGGATCAGCATTATGGTGGGTATGGGGAGGGACTCTACTGGGGACAGATGATGTAAGGAGAGACTCTACTGGGGACCCCTGATGTAAAGAGGGACTCTACTGGGGGCACCTGATGTAAGGAGGGACTCTGTTGGGAATGCCTGATGTAAAGAAGGACTCTGCTGGGAATGCCTAATGTAAGGAGGGACTCTGCTGGGGACAGCTGATGTAAGGAGAGACTCTGCTGGGGACACCTGATGTAAGGAGGGACTCTATTGGGAACAGTTGATGTAAGGAGGGACTCTGCTGGGGACAGCTGATGAATGGAGGGACTCTACTGGTGGCACCTGATGTAAGTGGTACTCTACTGGGGACAGCTGATGTAAGAAGGTACTCTGCTGGGGACAGCTGATGTAAGGAGGGACTCTACTGGGGACAGTTTATGTAAGGAGGGACTCTGCTGGAGACAGCTGATGTAAGAAGGGACTCTACTGGGGACAGCTGATGTAAGGAGGGGCTCTGCTGGGAATGCTTGATGTAAGGAGGGACTCCATTGGGAATGACTGATGTAAGGAGGGACTCTACTGGGGGCACCTGATATAAGGAGGGACCCTACTGGGAATTCCTGATGTAAGGACAGACTCTGCTGGGGACACCTGATGGCATCTGGTGGCAAGTGACACATTCTGGGCTCCCACTGGATCAGCATTATGGTGAGTATGGTGAGGGACTCTACTGGGGACAGCTGATGTAAGGAGAGACTCTACTGGGGACCCCTGATGTAAAGAGGGACTCTACTGGGGGCACCTGATGTAAGGAGGGACTCTGTTGGGAATGCCTGATGTAAAGAAGGACTCTGCTGGAAATGCCTAATGTAAGGAGGGACTCTGCTGGGGACAGCTGATGTAAGGAGAGACTCTGCTGGGGACACCTGATGTAAGGAGGGACTCTATTGGGAACAGTTGATGTAAGGAGGGACTCTGCTGGGGACAGCTGATGAATGGAGGGACTCTACTGGTGGCACCTGATGTAAGTGGTACTCTACTGGGGACAGCTGATGTAAGAAGGTACTCTGCTGGGGACAGCTGATGTAAGGAGGGACTCTACTGGGGACAGTTTATGTAAGGAGGGACTCTGCTGGAGACAGCTGATGTAAGAAGGGACTCTACTGGGGACAGCTGATGTAAGGAGGGACTCTGCTGGGAATGCTTGATGTAAGGAGGGACTCCATTGGGAATGACTGATGTAAGGAGGGACTCTACTGGGGGCACCTGATATAAGGAGGGACTCTACTGGGAATTCCTGATGTAAGGACAGACTCTGCTGGGGACACCTGATGGCATCTGGTGGCAAGTGACACATTCTGGGCTCCCACTGGATCAGCATTATGGTGAGTTTCATTTTATATTACAATGTAATATAATAAATAATGCATTTTACTCATCCTGACACCATACCAACCATGGTGCCATGATTATTGAAGCGCTAACACCAGATGTTTGGAATATCTTTATCTGTTGATTGTTAAACTTTCTGGAATACACATATTTCTATTGTGGTGTAGGATATGGGCCTGCTGTCCCTCCATCCCTCTTTCTTTCTTTCTCTCTCCTTACAAACGAGTGTCCCTATAAATTTTTGGACAATGTTGGCAACTATGCAAATGTCCCCCACAAGTGGGGTGGGAGATAGCACTTGAGTCTTGTTTGCCAATGAGCCAAGTTGTAAATGAATTGTCCAGCCAGGATAACGCTGTGAAAGACGTGTAGAAGACCAGATACTGTGTTTTGTGTATAAAACCTTCAGGTTTCCTGTACTCCCTCCTGCCTCCTTCCTATTTTTTATCCTCTTGTGCAGTGGTCTCTAAGCTGTGGCCCTGGGGTTGGATGCAGCCCTTTGCCTGCCTTTATCTAATTCTTGGGACATTATTCCTTCCACTGACCCCAATGAGGTGGCATTATTCCTCCCAATGACACCAACAATTGGGAACTATTCCTGCCACTGATATTAACAATGGAGCACTATTCCGCCCACTAAAGCCAATGATGGGGCATTGCTTACTCCCATTGACACCAGGGTATTTTCAACTCCCACTGGTCATAGTCTGGCTCCCCCAAAGCCTTAAAGACAGTAAACTGCTCCTTTGATTAGAAATTCTGGAGACTCCTGCTCTAGTGCAGTAAGTCTGCTCAAGTTTAACTTTAAAGTTTCATTAAAGTCAATTAAAAAATATATATCTTATTCAATAACTTTTATTTGTGCCACATGTTTTAGTCTTGTATATTGGGATGCCCATGAGTCAGGATTCCCAGTTCCCTCCTCAATTGTGCAAATGCTTTGAGTTCACCCACATCATATAGTTGGTGGAGGTATGTAAGTCCAAATTTATAGCCATCTTCCAGGTGGAAAAATTCTTTCAGACCCGGGTTGAATCATAGTGAAGCATTGGGGGATACGTGAAGGGGGCCATCTGCTATATGTTTCAGACAGATCCCTAGGATATGTTTGGCAGATTTGAGCAGCACCCTGCCTCCCTCTGTTGGGACCCCCCACCCCCCCAAAGAAAAAGTTTAATAGGGTTTCATATAGAGTTACAACCACCGCTACGGCTGTGTTGTTTAATTGTGGAAACATTCGCCATTGTATAAGTACCAACTGTGATACAACATAGTAAAGGTGAAAGTCAAGTAACGCCAGTCCTCCTCTTCCCAACGGTAATTGAAAGATCTCCAAGGAAACTCTGGCCGCCTTGGAATCCCACAAAAAAACTGCTCAGCAGTGAATTACTGTACTGAAATGTTTTTTTTTGGGGGGATATAGTTTAGGGCATTAGAGAGCACATATAAAAACTTAGGTAAGAAAATCATTTTGAATAGGTTAGCTCTACCTAAAATTGTGAGTGGTAGATCTTTCCACTACTGCACTCTGTCAATAAATGCTCTAATTACGGGCCGCAGATCCATGTCTATAAATTAATCCATTGGTAGCTGAAGGTTTATCCCCAAATACTTCAACTGGGATGTAACAGCGAGGGTGTATTAAGCGGGTAGTATTAAATTTGGTTGTGGGTCTAGGGGAAACAGCATTGACTTGGACCAATTGACTCAGAAGCCTGAGTAATCCCCAAATTCCTGTATTACCGAAAATGCCGTGGATAGGAATGTAGCAGGGTCTCCCAGATATAAAAGCATGTCATCTGCGTATAATGATACACATTCCTCCAGTCCTCCAACTAACAGACCTCTAATATCATTGTGATTTCTAAGTTTAGCAGCTAGCGGCTCAATAGCCAGTGCAAATAGAAGAGGAGACAGGGGGCACCCCTGTCACATTCCCCTATGTATCTGGAAAGTGTTTGATATAAGTCCATTCACTCTAATACTGACCCTATGGTCATTATACAGTAGTTTAACCCAGGAGATACATTTTGGCCCAAATACTAACCTAGTTAGAAGGGAAAAAGGGTAACCCCCAATCAACCGAGTCGAACACCTTTTGAGTGTCTAGAGATGCTACTACCCTATTGCTGGCATTAGTATGCTGGATCTATAAATTGACATACAGTCTTCTAAGGTTCATTTGAGTACTGCGTCCAGGTATGAATCCTGTCTGGAGAGAGTTTATTAATTTGAGGATTACCGATTGTAGTCTATTAGCTAGAATTTTGGCCAGTATTTTGACATCAGTTTATCAAAGATATCGGCCTGAAGGATTCACACTCAAGTGGATCCTTCCAAGGATTGGGTACCACCACAGTCAGGGCCTCTCTCATGGATTCCGGGAGTATACCTTCTTTTTCTGCCACTATGAAAACCTTTTGTAAATGTGGTGCAAGGTTCTCTTTATGTAGCTAATACCAGTCAGCTGGAAATCCGTCAAGTCCTGGTGATTTACAAGGCTTGAAAGATGAAATGACACCACATATTTCCTCCTATGGTATGGGGTGTTCCAGGCTATTACTATCTTCTAAACTTAAGGAAGACAATGGTAGGTCATCCAGATAGTATCCTATGTCCCGAGCTGGTTCTTGGGTCTGGGACTGGTATAGGGTCTCATAAAACTCTAGGAATGTGGTCAGAACTCATTGAGAGTCCCGGATGATATTACCCTCTAGGTTTCTAAGTTGCATCACTGATACTGGGGTATAGGTAGGTTTCGCTATAAAAGCTAACAGGCGTCCACTTTTATGACCAAACTCATAAATGTTTCGGGTTTGGTGTAGTTGCTTTTTTGTAGTTTGTTCAGTCAAGAGTAATCTGTACTACCTTGTCTGGTCTTGCCATAGCTTGTAAGTGTTTGGGGACAGATCTTGTATGTATGTCTGCTCCGCTACAACAGCTTTATGTTCTGTTTGTATCACGTCAGCGCTCAAAGTTCTGAAATAATCTCTCACTACCCTAGTGAAGGCTCCCCTGAGGGTCATCTTAAATGCCTTCCATTGGTTATGGACCAGAGAATCTGCCCTAATTTCCCTCCAATAATGGTCAATAGCAGTTTTGCATTTCAAGGTAATGAGTTCCTCCTGTAACCAATGGACATTCATACGCCAGTGCCTCCTTCCCTGGGGAGCATTCAAGTCTAGTGTGACCTCCATTGGTGAGTGATCCAATAGAGCTCTGGATAGATATCTGACATTGGATATTAGTGGAAGACTGTCTGCAGAGGAAAGTATCAGGTTATTCTGGACAGTGTCTTATGAGTCTCTAAGTGACAGGAGTACTATCTAACCCCAGGATGTTTGTGATGCCATACATCAGTGAGAGCGTAGCTCTCCAGCCAGGATAAAACAATGTGGTGGGAGCCAGAGGTACAACCATGTCTGTCTAGAGCAACATCTGACACTGCATTAAAGTCTCCCAGTAACAGCAGTGGGCCCTGCGCTATCAGCACAGCTGCTATTAGAATTTCCTCTAACACCGGAAAAGAGAACTAAGGGGGGGACATATACACATACCAATGTTAGGCACACATTAATCATCTTACATAACAAAATTGCTTATCTACCATTAGGGCAGGGCTGGTGCTACCACTAGGCAAACTAGGCAGCCGCCTAGGGCACAATGCTGCCTAGGGCACCCAACCACTGATGTTCCTACTCTCTTCTCTTTGCAGCAAGCAAGTAAGTCTCAGCATCAGCCGCCACTCCATTCACACATAGTGTCAGAGGCACAGCGGCAACGGAGGACTGTGTCTGTGTTCCGTCTCCCGAATGAATGGAAGCAAGCAAACATTCATTGATGGGCACTGGTGAGGCTGCATTTGATGGTCACTTCATTAAAAAGGTGGGGTATACATAGGCAGGGCAAAGTGGGTGAGATCAGGGGTGGAGCCAAGGGAGGGGCTGCAAAATTAGGTTTCACCTAGGGCAGTGATGGCGAACCTTGGCACTCCAGATGTTTTTGAACTACATTTCCCATGATGCTCTTGCACTCTGCAGTGTAGATGAGCATCATGGGAAATGTAGTTCCAAAACATCTGGAGTGCCAAGGTTCGCCATCACTGACCTAGGGTGTCAAAAATCCTTGCACCAGCCCTGCATTAGGGTCAAGCTTGACATGTAGAATATGAGCTGCGCCTTTCTAGTAACCAGAATAGCTTCTCCTCTAGAGTGTGTGGAGTATTCTGCATGAAATACCTTCATTAGGGATGAGCTGAACACCCCCCTGTTCGGTTCACATCCAGAAGATGCGAACATGCAAAAAATTTGTTCGAACACCGTTAAAGTCTATGGGATACGAACATGAATAATTAAAAGTGCTAATTTTAAAGGCTTATATGCATGGTATTGTCATAAAAAGTATTTGGACACCTGGGTCCTGCCCAGGGGACATGTATCAATGAAAAAAAAGTTTTAAAAACTGCAGTTTTTCTGGGAGCAGTGATTTTAATAATGCTTAAAGGGAAACAATAAAAGTGTAATATTCCTTTAAATTTCGTACCTGGGGTTTGTCTATTGTATGCATATAAAGGGGCGCATGTTTCCAGTGTTTAGAACATTCTGACAGCAAAATTACATTTCTAAAGGAAAATAGTCATTTAAAACTACTCACGGCTATAATGAATTGTCGGGTCGGACAATACACATAACAGCTCATTGCTAAAAACGGTATGGAATTTCCCCACAGGGAAACCCCGAACCCCAATTTAAAATAAATAAATGTGTGGGGGTCCCCCTAAATTCCATACCAGGCCTTTCAGGTCTGGTATGGATATTAAGGGGAACCCTGTGCCAAATTTATTTTTTTAATGGCGTGGGGTCCCCCCAACCTGGCAGGCCACAGGAAAAGAGGGAGGGATGAGAGAGTGCCTCCCTCCTGAACCGTATCAGGCCACATGCCCTCAACATGGGAAGGATGTCCCCATGTTGATGGGGACAAGGGCCTCATCCCCACAACCCTTTTTAAATTTTGGCTTGCCCAGTGGTTGTAGGGGTCTGTGGGTGGGGGAGTAATGGAGTACACATGTACCCTTACCATTTCACAAAAAAAAGTGTCAAAAGGGTTAAAAAAACACAAGAGACGGTTTTTGACAAGTCCTTTATTAACTTCTTCTTCTTTCCGCTTCTTCCATCTTCTTTCTTCTGGTCTTCCTTTGGTGTTCTTTTTCCTCCATCTTCTTCTTCTCCATCTTCTTCTCCATCTTTTTCTTCATCTTCTTCTTGCTCCGGCTCCGTCCGCACGATCTGCCTCTGTGGGAGTCTACCGCCGTGTGACGCTTCTGTTCTTCTGACACTTGTTATATAATGGAGGTGACCCCACCCCCTCTGACCCATTATATAAGACTGAGCCCCAGGGCAGTATTCCAACATGATAATGACCCAAAACACACCTCCAAGATGACCACTGCCTTGCTAAAAAGCTGAGGGTGAAGGCGATGGACTGACCAAGCATGTCTCCAGACCTAAACCCTATTGAGAATTTGTGGGGCATCTTCAAACTTAAGGTGAAGGAGCGCAAGGTCTCTAACATCCACCGGCTATGTGATGTCGTCATGGAGGAGTGGAAGAAAACTCCAGTGGCAACCTGTGAAGTTCTGGTGAACTCCATGCCCAAGAGGGTTAAGGCAGTACTGAAAAATAATGGTGGACACACAAAATATTGACACTTTGGGCCCAGTTTAAAAATTTTCACTTAGGGGTTTACTCACTTTTGTTGCCAGCGGTTTAGACATTAATGGCTGTGTGTTGAGTTATTTTGAGGGGACAGAAAATTTACATTGTTATACAAGCTGTACACTCACTACTTTACATTGTAGCAAAGTGTAATTTCTTCAGTGTTGTCACATAAAAAAGATATAATAAAATATTTATAAAAATGTGAGGGGTGTACTCACTTTTGTGAAATACTGTAAGTAGCGTCTGGTACTATAGCAATTACTGCACTCCTGCTTACACAGGGATATGAGAGTAATGTAAGAGATGCAGCTCACAAAAAGAAGTTGTGAAAAATGTACAGAATTGAGGAAAGCACCAGAAAAAAATATATTAGAGATGCAATATTGTTTCTTAGTAAGCTTGTAGATCAGCGTGGGACAGAGCACAGGAGAAGGTAGTGTCAGGGAATAAACGTAGGCCTTGGATGAGACGTGGTTTGTGGCCGAAGACAGGCCACACACCACTATCGGGCTTAAAACCAACATTAGCTACTCTGAAATTTCACCATATATTAACAGTAGAGCTCTGTAGAGAATCAAGGTGAGTAGACAATTCTGGACAGCCGCACTCCAAATGAAATTTCTTGTGCCTTTATTAGAACATCAGGATCACACTAAACGTAGTGCTTACTCATAGCTAATGATCATTAAAAATGCTAACAAATATATACTATTTGTGATAAAACAAGTGACTGAATGGTTGATTAATTAACTGATTGGCTAACTCACTGGCTGAAAAAAATCAGTCCTGCCAGATGACACCAATCTTGTAAGGTCCCAGCACATGTTGCAGAACCATCAATCCCAAACTAAACCAAATTGTGATCATACAATATGTAAACACAAAGATATAATATTTGTGCACAAATAAATAGTGAAAAGATATATATATAAAAACAGTGAATAAGAATGAAAAAAGTGAAGTAGTAAAAAAGTGAAGTAGTAAAAAATATATGTATACAAATGAATGGTGTGTAATAGTGAAAAACATCTGTGAACACGCGAAAGTAAAAATTCAACTAATGACCATAGAAAATGGTGATAATGTATAATGCGAAAATTACCACAAAAGAGTAAATGAATGAATAATAAAATCGTGTATAATAAAGATGTTAATTCAAAACTATGTAAAACAATGTGAATCAAATAATGTTAAGAGCATGTAAATAAATGAATAGATACAAGGATTAACCAAAATGGCTGCACATGAAAATAATGCCGTAAAATGTAATGTTCGTGAATAATGCAAAATTACATATTTTAATAAAATGATAACTCATGAAATTAACTTTGTATAAAGTGTAAATGCATGTAAATCCTCAATATCGTAGACATATCGGTGGACCTAGTAAAATCAATGGAAGCGCACAACTCAATGTCTACATATGCAAGCAGGCTCAAGCAACTCTCTGTGTAATGGTGCTTAAAAAGCCTGCAAACAGACATAGTAGTAAAGTGTAATTTTTTCAGTGGGGATATGAGAGTAATGTAAGAGATGCAGCTCACAAAAAGAAGTTTTGAAAAATGTACAGAACTGAAAAAGCAACAGAAAAAAAAATATTAGAGATGCAATATTGTGTCTTAGTAAGCTTGTAGATCAGCGCGGGACAGCGCACAGGAGAAGGTAGTGTCAGGGAATAAAGGTCTTGGATGAGACGTGGTGTGTGGCCGAAGACAGGCCTGTAGGAGGGGCACTGGACCTCATGAATACAGCTCTCTGAACCCAGAGCAAAAAGACAATATGTTTTGTAGGTGGTCAGTGGAGCAAACATAAATCTCACCTATCGGGCTTAAAACCAATATTAGCTACTCTGAAATGTCAGCATATATTAACAGTAGAGCTCTGTAGGGGTTCAGGTTGTATAGAACGAATGTATAACATAAGAGGCCCAGAGCATTCAATGGTGTGCGGCAGGGCTAGAGCGCCCTCTAGCATCCAGCCAGCACTAGGCATCCGAAGGGGTGTTGAGGAAATAGATTTGGCCTCTGTCTACCACTCTCAATTTTGCTGGGTAAAGCATACTGTATGCCAATTGTAATTTCCGCAGCCTTTTTTTCATATGAACGAAACTGGCACATTGCCTCTGTGTTGCTGCAGAGAAGTCAGGGTATATAGATATGCGGTTGCCATTATACTGTATGTTCCCCAGGGATCATGCCACACGGGGGATATTCTCATGATTTCCAAAATGCAAGATGCGAACAATCATGGGGCGTGGATGTGACCCGGGAGGTGGAGGTTTAGAGGCGATCCTATGCACCCTTTCAATAGCAAACGGGAGAAAGTAGCATCCTCCATATTGTCTTTAAGCCAAAGTTCCAGAAAATCCTCAGGTTGTTTACCCTCTGCCCCTTCAGGGAATCCTACAAATCGAACGTTGTTCCGTCTTTTTCGGTCTTCCATATCTCTCAATTGCTCAGAGTGGGTAGTGACTTCTCTTTGCATATTTTTCAATGTGCCCTCTAATGGGCAGACATCTTCTAGATCACTGATTCTCTGTTCTGCTTCTGTGGCCCTTTCCCTAATATTCTGCACATCCTGCTTTAGGAAAGACATTTCAGCCCTCATGCCATCTATATGCTCGGTCAGGGTAGTTTGGTAGGTGTGTATGGCCTCCATAATTTGTTTCAGGGAGGGCTCTGGGTCTTCCACTAACAACGCTATATGTCACCCGGGTCTTTACGGGATAGACTGTCCAGTGAGAAGCCCCTTCTCAATCCCTGAGCTCTGCGGGGCAGTGGGCTTACCTTACTGAGGTCAGTGGGTGAGCATTCAGCTCCGTTCTGCTGCATGCTGCTGGATCCATAGGCAAAATGGGACAGACGTTTCACGGCGGATTACATGGGCGCTGGCCGTATTTCACCATTTTAGTCAGCTCTGCCAGCTCTGTGTGGTGTCAGGCATCTCGAGTGGTGCAGGATCGGTGTCTCTGACACTCAGGATGGTAACAGAAGGTTTCATCTCGGCCAGAGCTCCTTCACACCGCTGCTTACATGTTGGCTGCTGGCTCCGCCTCTTAATAACTTTTATTTGTGATTATCTTTGTACCTTCTAATAGCTATGTTCAAAAGGACATCCTGAAATGTGCATCTACATTTTACAATGTTCCTACTTTCTTTATGAAGGTGGCTGCTCTTGTTCTCCATAGTCTAGCTGTATGTGGGAATGTAGCCACCCTCCTTGGCAGGCTCCCTACATTAATATGCATCAATGCAGCCGGCACCAGCACATAAAGACAAAGATAACATCACATTTATAAAATTGCTGCCTACACAGCATAGGGACATGTGTTGTATAATAAGCAGCGCAATGGCCCCTGGGATTTGTAGCCTTAGCAGAAACTGCAATATACAATACTGTATGTGCACTGATTATAACCAGGAAGATAGTACCTTTTTCCCCAATCAATATACAGCTGTCACATGACCCAGATCTTTCCCAGCCTGTCTGCAGGGAAGCATAAGCAGGAGGAGCTTCTAGTCTTCTGCTGTTGGTCACATGTTCAAAAAAGAAAAGTCAAAATAAATAAATGATATCAATAAACTGTTTTAATTTGCATACAAATATATCATTGAAATTAAATCTTTACAGGCGGTCCCCTAGTTATAAACATCCGCCTTACAAACGACTCCTACTTACAAAATGGAGGGAGACAACAGGAAGTGAGAGGAAATCTACACTGAGGAAGGGAGATTCAATCCTGTAAGAGTTATCATGGGAAAAAAGGTACCTCCACTGATGCTTTATCACCAAGGCTTGTTTCTACAACAACCTCAAATTTTCAAAATCCAATTGTCATTAGGACAGAAAGTGAGGTGAAATATTCTGAACAGGGACACAGACAGCAAAACAAATGTTACAGGCGTGGTAACCCTTCCCTATGCTATCCAAAAAGCTTAAAAACATTTTTTGTTTTTTTTTGCTGGAGCTAACTTAAAGGGGAGGGCCACCCTGAAAAACAAAAAAATGTTAAAAATTACAAAAAATCTAAAAAAAAAAAATGAAATTTTTATTTTTTTTTTACTTACCAGAAATGCCTGTTGCTAGGCACTTTCTCCTAATCTTCCTCTTCCTCCTCCGCGGAGATCTTCTGTCTTCTGTCTTCGTCGCGGCGTCTTCTGGGTAATGAGTCGCGCTGTGTTCTTGGAACTGTGTGTTCCAGAACACAGCGCGTCCCATTCAGAAAGCGCTGCGGGACTCGCGCATGCGCAGTAGGAAACGGGCAGTGAAGCCATAAGGCTCCGCTGCCTGTTTCCCTTACAAGGGATGGCGGCGCCGGGACCCGAGAGCCGAGGGATGGGTCGGCCTCGGGTGGCCGACATCGCGGGTGCCCTGGACAGGTGAGTGTGTTTATTAAGTCAGCAGCTGCAGTGTTTGCAGCTGCTGACTTTTTTTTTTTTTTTTTTTATAACCGGCCCTCCGCTTTAAAAAAATGTACCGTTTCCGACTTACAAACAGATTTAACTTAAGAACAAACCTATAGACCCTATCTTGTTTGTAACCCGGGGGGACGGCATGTATTACATTTTTGGCAATAATATGGTGTGGGCTGATTTCTGACAGCCACAAAACTGAGCATGTGCAGAGTTGCCACCATAGCTACAAAACCCCTAGCTGGATTGGGGACATGAAAAGAAGGTGGTAATAGAGAGCAGCAGGATCGACCAGTTTTTATTTTTTTTTGCAGAATACAGAAAATTTATTGCATAGTGACTAAGTGAGTATGAACAGCATGTAATACACCATTTATTGATAGGTTATTATGATGTAAATTGAGTGACACTTTATCATTGAAATGTGTAGGGCATTATGATAGCTTAGAATATTAGTGCTATTGGCAGAATTAGTGACACTTTAAAGTGACTGGCCCCCATCTTTCCTCCACCCTCCCTTCCAGAAATGAATGCACGTGGGGGTCTTATTGCCAAGTAAGCGGGCTTAAGGCATCCATAATGTTGCTGATGGTCTTCTGGAAGTCAGTAATTACTCATGATCAATATCAAAAGCACTTCATTTACATATCCAGATAGTGGATAGAGCCCCAGACTCTCTTTTTTTCAGGTTCAGCAGTCTATACATAACTATTTTACAAAAAGTAGGTGGTGCCATGCTTCTGGAGAGATTAGCAGATGCAGGGGGAGGGGGGGGGGTGTAATCTGATCTCTATGAGAAATGAGAGGTAATAAGAGTGTTACACTTCAGCTGGTTATACACTGTGCAAAATGTGTCCAGTTTCTGATGAACTAGCCAAAATTCACTATGTGGGTGGCCCTATTGGCTTCCTCCAGCCCAATATGCTTGAACTGAAACACCTAAGGAGCCAGATAGAATGTTTTTGGCTGAACACTAGGTGTATCCAATCAGAAGCAGTTGCTGTTCAGGCGCACTGACAACCGCAACTTGCAGCGACTTTCAGAACACAATGGGAACATCAGAAGGTTCGTCCATCCACGTTGTATAGGGTGGATTAAGGAATCTGTTAGCTTTACACATTGCATAGCCGGCATGCACCAGGTTCACTAGGTCTCTCAGTTTTTATAAGCATTTTCAGCAGATGATTTAATAATTTACTGAGCATGCAGCTTCTTTATCTTTTAGGTTGGGTTCACATATGTCCGGCTGCGGTGGGTGGCAGCATGGGGTCCGGTGCTTTTCTGTTCACCAGTTCAGGTGCAAATCAGGTCAGAAATTTTTCCTGAATTCGCACCTGAACTAGACCCAAACACACACAGGACCCTTTTGGAATGTGGACCACGGCCGCCCCGGACATGTGTGAAAGGCTCCATTGAGAGCCGTTCACACTCGCCTGCAATGCTAATTGGATGCAGGGAAACCCACATCCAATACACACATACAGTATGTGAACCCAGCCTTAATCCTTGCCCATGTTCCAGTTTAAGCTGGTGCCATGGCCACTGCCCCATGTTTCCTGCTTTTGGGGTGGCTCCTTTCTCTTGGAGCATCTCATGGAGCCACCCTTGCATCCCGTGGCATGAGTTGTCTCCCTACACTGTGTGCCACAATAGAAACACACAGCTTAATAGCCTGGAATGGTAGGTAACTCTCCTGCTTCTCCCTCCACCCCCTTCTCCAAGTTAACAGACTAATTCCAGAGTGCATTGTTCATTGTTCACTCTTCTCTGTGAAGACAAGAAGTTCAGGAAATTAGCACTGACAGAACAGGAGCCATCAGCATTACAATTTGTAAACTGCAAGTGCTGGGGTAAAAATTTTAACAAATATTTTAATCAGCAATGTTTATTTGATTGTGCCCATGGGTTAAGCTAAAAAAATGTGGAAAGTTTAATGCTACTTTAAGCAGAAGCAGTAAGTGACCTCTTTATTACACACAAATAACAGTTAACTTTGGAGCCTCATTAACTTTCCAGGCAATCTCTGCTTATAGAAAGCTACGGTGTAAATGTATTATATTGGGTAGATAAACAACTCGCCATCACCAATCACCTTGGCTTGAGTGACTGTAAATTCCATTAAAATCAGTAAAAGAAGATAAAAGGTCCAAGTGGCAAAGTGATGCCTTGTCTCTGTGAATTTCCCAGAGATAATTTAATGCTGCCATTATTGTCCCCAGGCAATTTATCATCCTTGCTTTTTGTATCACAAGTCAAATGCCAAGCCCGGTGCTGCATCTGTGAGGTTTTGATGTGCATTTTTTAATTACATTTTGGAAGTTTTAGAGAATATGTCTGGTTTTCATGGTTATGTAAAAGAAACATCTGGGTGCACAAAACAATAAAAATGTATTTAGAAAACCCAGGCACTGCTGATAATCGAGAGAGTCATAAAAAGACAGTGAATGACACAGGTCAAAAGACTTAACGTTTAAAGTGGTTATAAACCCTTTACAACCCCATGTTGAGGGCATGTGGCCTGGTATGGTTCAGGAGGGGGTGCTCTCTTGTCCCCCCTCTTTTCCTGCTGGGGGGGACCCCTACACCTTTTTTTTTTTGGGCACAGGGTTCTCCTTAAAATCCATACCAGACCTCAGGCTGGGTATGAATTTTGGGGGGACCCCCTTTTTTTTGGTGCGGGGTTCCCCTTAATATTCATACCAGACCCAAGGAGCCTGGTAATGGACTGAGGGGAACCCATGCCATTTTTTCAATGAATTTTTTCTATATTGCCGGGATCCGACAATACATTACAGCCGCAATCAGTTTTAAATGATTTTTTTTTTCTTTAGAAATGTAATTTTGCTGTGGCATCATTCTAAATATCGGGAAAATGCGCTACTTTACAGGTATACTAAGGGGGCCCCCAGGCACTGTATTTAAAGGAATATTTCATTTTTATTCTTTCACTTTAAGCATTGTTAAAATCCTTTATCCTGAAAAAACTGCAATTTTTAAAACTTTTTTTTGTATTAATACATGTGCCTTGGGGTAGGACCCGGATCCTCAAACACTTTTTATGGCAATAACTTGCATATATGCCTTTAAAATTAGCACTTTTGATTTTTCATGTTCGTATCCCATACCCTTTTTATTTTTTTTGTAAAATCTTTTTTTAATGAATTTTCGGTGACATACAAAATCGCCCACGCAGGGGCCAAACATTTCCCACACAGGGGTACGCTTCCAAATGTGGCAACAGGCCACAAAAAGGCACATTACATAACATATATCCTGCCTCTGATGCGGCAACCGACCGCAACAGGGCAAATGAACACAAACATAAACTTATCTATCTATACCCCACTGTGGGGAGAGGATATTGTAGGATAATTCATGCTAAGTATTAAAATGACCGGATAAGGTGTCATAAGAGCAGGTGGGTCAGCCTATAACCGTACTACATCCATAACGATCTATGGGTTATTCACTACATCCGTTGCCGTAGTGTTATCATCCAACCAGCAGTTCCACACCTTCTCAAATTTCTGTGGGCAACCCCTGTTCAAGTAGGTGGCCCTATAGAGGGGTAAGCTAGCATTCACCAGGTTTTTCCAGAATTTAATAGAGGGGGGAGATGATTGTTTCCAGGTCATGGTGATGGCCATACGTGCATAGTAGAGCAACAGGGATATGAGTGTTTTCCTAGCCCTGAGGATCGACATTTGTTCCACCAGCCCCAGCAGGCAATATTTAGGATCGTAAGGAATATTAACCTCAGTGGTCTTAACTATCACCAGGAGAACCTCTTTCCAAAAGCATACAATCGCTGGGCAAGCCCAGAAAATGTGAATGAAGTCTCCCGGCTGATAGGAGCAGCGCCAGCACTCCGGGGAGTGCGTCGGCGACATGTATCCCATACACTTTAACGGTATTCGCTTGTTCGTACAAATTTATTGCATGTTCTGATTGGAACCAAACCGTGGGTGTTCGGCTCATCCCTACCAAGTACCCTGGAATAGGTAGTCCTAGAAATGAAAAGTAAACGGCAGAGGAGAAGCTGCAAAGCATGCAGGGAATCCAGGAAAGTGAGGAAAGAGATGGCCAGCAGACAGGCAGCACTAACATGAAAGGAGATTTTTCAAGTAAGAGTATATTGTATTGTCAAATGTAACTATTTTTTGTATTTTTTTTACATTGTTGATGTTATAAAATGAATGTGTATGCTATGGTCATAGATCTCCTGTAATAAATGCATGTTCCCTGTAGACTTGAAGACAATGGTCAATGAACTCCTCTGAGCTAATATAATTTGAAGCAGAGAAAAAGATACATTGGATTTTTTAATAAAAATATTGTTTCCCTATTCATAGATTCATTGCACATCCATTACTACATGCTACACTGCCAACTTCCATTAAAATAATAACATGAATCCCACAATGATCCAAAGATCAGGTATTCTATTCAGTTTAACTTTCTTGAACTATAGGTAAAACCTTTCTTTTTACATTTTGGATAGCGCAAGGGAAGGTTATAACTAGGTTTACACCAATACCACTTTTTAAAGTTTTTTTTCAAGTACTCACCGATACTTTTTTTTTTTATGTCAAGTGAGTTTTCAAAGCACAAAACAGACTAACGATATCTCCTTTATAATTATGAAGAACTGTAACTCAAGAGATTATAAAAAAAAATGGGTTTCTTTGCTTGTCACAAACCTGTAAAAAACTCAAAGAATTTTCACAGAACGTGTTTATACATAACAAAATATATTTTACAACAATAAAATATATTATTAAAAACAACAACAATAAATAACAACTGTAAAATCACACAAACAACCAAAAGTGCAAATTGAAAAACAGTAAAAAATATATAACAGTGTTTAATTTGGGGAACAACAGTATAGGCTAGATTAACAGGCAATCTAGCAATTCGAATGATAATGATTATTTCTCTAAAGTTAGTGGCAAGTTCTTTTTAAGGAACAGAAGCATCTCTGCATGTTCAGCCATAAGCCTGTTTCTGCCATCAGTAAGGACATTAGATGCTAAGCTGAACAGTCTTTCACTTTCAACACTACTGCATGGGGCAGAAATATATTTTTGGGCCATTTTAGCCAGAGTTAAATCTCAGTTTATTAACTGTATTAACAGTACTTCAGGGGTTTATCTGAATGAGGTACAGTGATCTCTCCCAGGTAAGCTTGCAGCTGTATAGAAGCAGCTTTTGGAGCACTGCTCTCAGATGTAGATGAACATTCATCAGTAATTTCTGCAAAGACACTGTCCAGACTGGTATCTGTCTGGTCAGGATGAGGCCTTTTGGAAGCTGGTTCTTCATGCTCCGCCACCTCCTCACATACAATTGCCTCTTCAGAAATGTTTTGCAGTTCCAGTATTTCTTTCGCCTCCCTAGAAGTGTCTGCATTACAGAAAAATCGATCTTTGCACCTAGAATTAAAAATAAAATGCAGCATATTTTTTCTGTGAATTAGTAAAAAAAGAGTATTACACCAAAAACTCAAAAAGTAACTAAAATAAAATTACTCTGGTTTCTTACATTTAAAATGTTAAACAACATTTTATAATTTTTTATTTCATTAGTCATTTCAAATGTAAAGCTTATTTTTTATATAGTTAATTGAATAGCAGAAAAATGAATTACCTTGGATCAAGTAAAGTTGCGATACAGTAAAGTGCGTTTCGCTCAGTATCAGCAAAGCAGCAAGCAAAGTGCTCTTCATTGTTTTGATACAATGGTCCGACTCCTCATCCATTTTTGATAAAACTTTCTGTAGCACTGTGATGGCAGGAATTACATCAGAGGCAAACGCATCTGAACAACTCACTTGGCGAGTCATCTCTTCAAAGGAAACCAAGATATTGATCATCTTCTCCATCAGATTCCACTGGTTTGCAGTAATGGTGGCAGAGAATCTATGTTCAGACACATACACTCCAAGGGCCCGTTTCTGCTCAGTGACTTTGGCATGTAAAATGTGCTGTTCCAAAGAGTCTGCACGTCTTGTTGGAGTCTTCTTACTGGCTGACCAAGCTGTATCTGGATGTCCTGCAGCCGAGAGTATGCCGGGTTAGAATGTTTGAAGTGAGCAATTATTCTGCGCCCAACTCCCACAGCATCTGCAATGCTGCATTATGATAACAGTCCCTCTGAGACAGCAAGCTGCAGTGTATGTGCCACACATGAAATACTGAGAAGTCCAGCATCTTCCATACCTTTTATCATTTTTTTGCCATTGTCCCGAACCGCAACATGAACAGAACTTTTGATAATCACCCAAGTCTGAAGCATTTCCTCAAGAATGTTCGCTATTGCTTGAGTGGTGTGGGAGTCTTCAAATTTCGTAGCGTGGAGCATGACTTGATGCAGAGAGAATTCGCCATCTATCCACTGCGCCGTTAAGCTGATGAGAGACAGTGGACTCACCCTACTGCTCCAGATGTCAGTGGTGAAGCTAATTGCTTTTACATCCTCTTGCAACATAATGGTAATATACTTTTTAACAAGGATCTGTGGTAAGATGGCGTATGTTATGTAGCGGCGACTGGGAATGTCATACTTCGGCTCCACACACACATTAAGAAACCCATGTTATCAACAATTGAAAGAGGTTGATCATCCAGAATTGGGTGAGTACCTCTGTTACTTTTACAGCTCTGGGGTTGTCTCTTGACAGCTTTTCTCTTCTGGCAAAAGTTTTTTGCAGAGTTGGCTGCTGAGTGCTACTGCCAGCGGTAGCGGTAAATTCTCCATGCTCACTTTTATGTTTTAATTTCAAATGCTTTATCAGATTACTGGTATTGTAGGAACTGACTTTTGTACCTCCTCTAGATAATTTTGCAGAACAAAGTTTGCAGTCTGCAATCCATGGGTTGTCCTTGTTAATTTTAAATACTTCCACACCGCTGACATTCTGCTGGTGTCTCTGCAGTGTGCACGTAAAGGCTCTGATAATTTGCTCGACCTTAAGGGAATACAAACCGGAAATAAAAAATTAAAAACGCAAAGTGTTTGTCCACTGCTACTTCAATACCGGGCACTTTCACCCCTTCCTGCCCACGTCAATTTTCAGCTTTGAGCGCTGTCACACTTTGAATGACAATTGTGCACTATGCAGTCATGCCACTACCCAAATAAAAAAAGGTTCATCATTTAATTTTTTTTCACACAAATAGAGCTTCTTTTGGTGGTCATTATTTAAACATCGTTGGGTTTGATTTGTTGCTACAAAAAAAATGTTTTTCTTAGTTTCTGTCAGAAAATTTTGTAAAAAAGTACTTTTTCCTCCTTCACTGATGTGCGCTAATGAGGCTCCACTGATGGGGCACTGATGAGGCGGGACTGAAGAGCACTGATGGGGTGGCACTAATATGCAGCACTGATGGGCACTGATAGGATTAGGTGGCACGGATGAGGCAGCAATGAATATATATATATATATATATATATATATATATATATATATATATATATATATATATAAGGCTATTATCAGCCAAAGTCTCACTAGCTTGACAAAGGAGTGTGCCCTGAGTCCCATCTACCAGTGTGCATGCTCTCAAATGCCTTTGCAACCACCAGTGACGTCATCACACCCAGCACCGAGTTCCAGCCCTCACCATCGGCCTGATCCAAGCCTCAGTTTCATCGTTGTGGTCCCAGAGATCGTGCTGGCTAGAATTTCTCCCCCACAGGCAGAAAAATCAGCAGTTCAGAATGCCGCTCTGCAGTGAACGCCACGCCAGTGTGGATGGATTCGTGCCTTACTTCCTTAACCTCCATGTAAGTGGATAATGCACCTATATCTCATTAAAATGTTTACAGTTCTAACCTAGAGGCGCCTGTGTTTCTCTTCTCATTTGCATATCTGGAGTCTGCTTTCATCTCCCCCCTCAAAGGCTGCCAAGGTTGTTTTGGACTGCTAAAGTAATCTCTACAGGTCTCCTCTCTTCATCTCTCCCCCTCCACATATACTGAGTATCCACTTCAAGGACTTATTGATGGACTAATGTATTTAATCTCATACTATTTAGCAGCGCCACTACCCATTTTTTCGTGTGTTCAGAAAGAATGCTGGATGCAGGACAGGCCAGTAGCTTAATTGCATATTGAGCAAGTTCTGGCCAGTGGTCCATCCTTAAAGTGGAAGTAAACCCATCAATTTAAACAGTTAAAAAAAAGGCATGCCGGGAATGCTTACTGCACATTGGCTGTGCTCTCAGCCAAACTATCAAACCATCCAATGGCTGGTGTCATAACGAATCACATGTGCAGCACCATAGCAGTTGAAGATTAAACAGAGGCAAAGATGGCAGCTTCCTTGGCTGAAAACGATAGGGGAGTTTACTTCCACTTTAAGACCCAGTAACCCAGTGGATGCTCTGTTGGAAAGGTCTCCAAGTCTGCTCTTGCCCCTAGATATTCCTGCACCATGTAATGCAGATGCTGAGATGGTTGCTTGAACTGGTCAGACCTTAGCACTGAGGAACGAAAAATTGTTTAAAGGCATCAGTCAGCCGGCCACCTTCTCCACCGCTCTTCCTCTGACTGAACGAAGCCTCAGCAACATGTTGTCCAGCACCAATAAATTGTAACCTCCCGGGGTCTGGAAATGCATTGCACAAACCTTTCTTCAAGGCCTTCTGAAGATGTTTAATCCTCTGCTCCCTCTGTGAAGGCAGGATGAGTTCTGCAACCTTACCCTTGTAATGTGGATCAAGAACGGTTGCCAGCCAGCAATGATCCCTCTCCTTGATACCAGGAATCCTAGGGTCCTTTTGCAGGCTTTGCAGAATCAGGGAGGCCATGCAGTGTAAGTTTGCAGAGGCATTCAATTCTGAGTCCTCTGGGTCACTAAGGATCACATGATCCGTAACAACCTCCTCCCAGCCACATAAAACTCCTTGGGTTTCTGGGGACTGAAAACCATCCCTTGACTGCTGCTGAGTGTTATTCTCCACGTCCATGCTGACACAATCCTCCTCCTCTTCCTCTTCTATCTGTGTGTTTGGTGGGCCCGCAGAATGCTATCTGGATAAAGGGGGCCTTGAGAGGTAAGGAAGTCCTCCTCTTCATCCCGCTGTTCTGCCTCAAGTGCCCTATCCATTATTCCATGAAGCGTGTGCTCCAACAGGAAGACTAGAGGGACAGTGTCACTGATGCATGCATTGTCGCTGCTCACCATCCTTGTGGCCTCCTCAAATGGTGATAGGACAGTGCATGCATCCTTGATCAGTAGCCACTGGCGTGGTGAAAAGAAGCCAAGCTCCCCTGACCCTGTCCTGGTGCCATACTTAGGTACTCATTGATGACCCTGTGCTGCATGTGCAGCTGCTGCAGCATTGCCAGCATTGAGTTCCACCTGGGGGCATGTCACAAATGAGGCGGTTGGTGGGCAGGTTGCATTCCCTTTGAATGTCAGCCAGCTGAGCACTGGCATTGAATGACCGGTGGAAATGACCACAGACTTTTCTTGCCTGCCTCAGGATATCCTGTAAGCCTGGGTACCTACTCAAGAACCACTGCACCACCAAATCCAAGATGTGTGTCAAACATGGAACATGGGTCAAGTGTCCTTGTTGGAAGGCGGAGAGAAGGTTGGTGCCATTGTCACATACTACCATTCCTGGCTGAAGCTGGAGTAGGATCAACCACCTTTGAGCCTGCCCCTGCAGAGCTGACAGAGTCTATGTCAGTGTGGCTCCTGTCCCCTAAGCAGACAAACTCAAGCACCGCATGGCAACTTTTTGTCTGACTGCTTGCCTAGCCCCTTGAACGCTTACGGAGCACCACTGGTTCAAACGACAAACCTGCAGAAGAGGCCATAGAAGAAGAAGAGGAGGGGATGGAGGAGAGAGCTGTGGCAGAATCCAGACTAGCATTTCAGAGGAGTGGTGGCCGAACAAGCTCCAACAATACTGAACGCTGTCCTGCACCTTCCCTGCTGCCAGCAGTGTTACCCAGTGCGCCGTGAAGGAAAGGTAACATCCCTGCCCATGCCTGCTGGACCATAAATCAGTGGTAATATGCACCTTACTGCTGACCATCCTGTCCAACAAGGCCAAAACATGGCCTCCACTTGCCTGTAAAGAGCCGGAATGGCCTTCCGTGAAAATAAATGGTGTTTTGGAACCTGGCACTGAGGTACAGCACATTCCACAAATTCACGAAAGGGGACAGAGTCTACCAGCTGAAAAGGCAGCAGTTGCAGTGATAGAAATTTGGCCAAGCTAGCATTCAGACACTGAGCATGTGAATGGCTGGGACTGAATTTCTATATATGGTTCAGCAACTGGGGTAGGGAAATTTGCCTGCTAAAAACAGATGTTGGTGTACTGCTAGCAGATTGGCTGCAAGTAATTGGAACACCTATTGCTATACCTTCATTCCTCAGATTCAGTGCAGATTTTTGAGAGGACTGGAGGGATAGTGGGGTTGGAGATCCCAGTTGAGGAGTAAGGAGAAGTCCGCCTTTTTCTTTGATGTGGATGTTGCCAACGGACTGCATGGCAGGTCGTCATATGTCTGGTCAAGCATGTGGTGCCCAAGCGGCTGCTGTTCTGACCACGCTTGATCCACTTCAGACATAGGTTGCAAACAGCAACGGTGCGAACTGCTGCACACATGTCAAAAAAGGCCCACACCAAGGAGCTTTTAAAAGTCAACAGTGACTTAGCAGCCCTGCACCTGCGGAGCTCTGCGGTGTGATGCAATAGGGTGGCAGCCTTTAAGTTGCCCCTAGAGGACATCCTGCCTCATTGGAGTTGTGTCTCCTCCTCTCTTCTCTCAGGCACCCAAGTAGAGTCAGTGACCTCATCATCCCCTCCCTCCATGTCACTGGAGCAAACTTGGCAGTATGCTGCAGCTGGGGGAACATGACTGCCAGTTTCTTGTCCTTCTTGGTCACTAGCTCTTTCTAGGCTCATGTTACTCCCTTCCTCAACCTGGGAACCAACATTGGAGCCTTCAAATCACTGCTCATCCTCCAGCAGCATGTACCTGACACTGTGGTCGAATCATTCTTGAGACTCCTCCTTGCATGATGGTGGGGCTACGGAAGGAGTGACTGTGGACAAGGAGCCAGTGAAATAGGCCACTTTGGTAGCTGCCTTGGAAGGTAAACTACTCTGAACCTGGGTAACAGAGGATGAGGAGGATGAGGACAAGCGTGCCCCACGGCCTCCTTCAGAGGATGCACCATGTCCACGACCAGCACTGTTGACTGTAGACACAGAGGCTGCTCTTTTAGTTACCTGTGATCATCTGCCTCTCCTTGGTGGCCTTCCGGACATGATGTATATTTTGTTTTGCAACACCACACTACACTGTAGTAGAAACTCAACACACTGTATTACTGTACTATGGCTGCACTGTATTTTATACTGTGTACACCATCAGAAGTGTAGTAGACACTGTACACACTGTTTTACATAATGTGTACTCCGCCTGCACTGTATTAGCAACTGTACTACGGCTGCACTGTATTTTATACTGTGTACACCACCAGAAGTGTAGTAGAAACTGTACACACACTATATTAGATACTGTGTACACCGCCTGCACTGTATTAGCAACTATACTAAGGCTGCATTGTATTGTGAACTATGTACAACACCAGAAGTGTAGTAGACACTGTACACACGCTGTATTAGATACTGTGTACACCACCAGAAAAGTAGTAGAAACTGTACTACGGCTGCACTGTATTGTGTACACCACCAGAAGTGTAGTAGAAACTGTACACACTGTATTAGATAATGTGTACACGGGGGATGGGAGGAGCCGTTGACACGTAGCGGCCGTCGGCTCGTGTCCTTTCCCCCCGCCGCCCCCGCCCATGCCTCCTGATCCACCCGCCCCGCCCACCCGCCGTCAGCTGTTCGCTTCCACAAGGCGGGCGGACGCCCCGGATCAAGCCAGGAGAGAGAGCGAGCGGAGAGTGCTTCCTGTGAAACGGAGACACAGCGGTGGGAAGGTGGCTCTGTAGGAAGCCTTACGCCCCCCCCCCTCCTTTCCGTGGAGCAGGCTTGACGGCACGGACCTTCTCTACCCTCCATAGGTCGGTAAGGCGAAGAATTAGAGGATCATTGACAGGGTGCAGGAGCAGTGAGAGGTGAGCAACCGTATGGATGAGTGGAGGGGAGATGGCCCGCTGGAGATTTGGTCATCATCAGTGATCAGAAGTTATCATTCTAAAGACTTCTCTTTGAAAGTGGTAAGGTACATACATGTATAAGCTGGTTAACGATTGCTGCTAATGTGACACCTACTACTTGTCTATCAGTGTACTACCAATATCGCCTGATTAGCCGGACACGGACCTTTCCACCCCTGCACAGGCCGGCAAGGCTATGAATGAGATAATCAGCGACAGAGTGGAGGAGCAATGATAGCTGAGCAATCTGTGTGAATGAAAGGAGGGGTGATGGTCGGCTGCATATTTTGTCATCATCATTGACTAGAAGCTGTTATTGTAATAGCTTCTCTTGGAAAGCGGTAAGGTGTATATATATATAAGCCCGCTAACAACTGCTCTTAACGTGACTCCTTCTCTGGAACTATCAGATTGTTACCAACACTGCTTGATTAGCTGGATATAAACCCTGCAGGGGGAGGAATGATGAGAGGTGAACAGATGGACATTTGAAGGACTGATAATCAGTAATGCTATGCGGAGTTTTTTCTTTCTTTTTTTTTTTTTTTTTTTTTCTCCCTCTCTTTCCTCTATTTACAAATTTCAGATAGAGGCATAAAATAGCGGTCTGGTTGGGGGCTCATTTCACAATTGTCGGTCCTTCGCCCATTGTTCATCCAGCACTCCCTGACAGCAATTTTGTCCTGTAGTTGCCTGCAGGCATACAGGTACAAGGGAGTGAGGTATCCCGCCCCCAGAAAGTGATCTGAGCAACCCGGACCCCATAAGAGTCATAGGGAAAGGGACAGGGCCTGGATCTTGGTGTTAATCTGCAACAAAGGAGAATGCCGGGGAAGATGAATAAAAGGGGGGGTACGGGACCTGTTAGCCCGGGGGGGATACAACGATACTTAGTGGGGGAGACAAGTGTGTTGGAAAGCAGCCAGGAAACCCCTAGCCAGAAGACATCAAGAAAATCAGGTGCAGGCACTAGTAAAACTATAGACACGGGAGAAGTGCGGGGATCGGGAAAGCCTAAGGACGTAGGCCCAACTCGTACCAGGATGGGGGGGGTAAGCTCCCGAGATGAAGATAAGGGCAAAAAAAGGGAAGAACTGGGGAGAAAAGGAGAGGCTTCCCCCCTACCCGAAATTCAACCTGAAATCCAACCCGAATTAGAAGGAGCCCTAGTGCTGGCAGATCCACAAGTGAGCCTGAGCATGCTGAGAGAGGTATTTACAGAGGCACTGACCAAGGTTGAAACATCACTTAAATCTGATATAGCCGGGATTAAGACAGATATTGGCCGAGTGCTAGGAAGGGTGGAAGAGTTGGAGGAAAGAATGAATGGATATGAACAAAATATGAGGGATCTAAAAGAACAAGTGAAATTAGCCCAAAAAACAAACAGATCGGTCCTATATAAAATCGAGGACCAAGAAAATCGTGGAAGAAGGAAAAATTTAAGGATAAAAGGCCTAGAAGAAAAGTTTAAAAACGAAGAGCTCCCTAGGGTGATGCAGGACTTGTTCAATCCCATTCTAGGTAGGGCGGAGAATGACAAATTAAAAATAGACAGAGTACATCGAGTCACGGGATACCGCGCCCAAGCCATAGAAAAACCAAGAGACGTAATAATTAGATTCCATTTTTATGAGGATAAAGCGTTAGTGTTGGAGAATATCCGAAGGTTGGACAAAATTTTGTTTCAGGAGGCGGAGTTACAGATATTCTCGGACCTAGCAGGGGAAACATTGAGGAGAAGAAGGCTCCTTAAACCTCTGACAGATCTGATGAGGTCACTAAATGTCCCCTATCAATGGGGGTCTCCAGCATGCCTTAGGGGAAGGAGAGACGGCCGCTCCGCAGTACTAAGGTTCCCAGAGGATTTAACTGACTTTTGTAATAAGTTAGAAATCCCCCCACCAGCACTACCAGGATGGGAGGAGGTGTTGGGGAACGAAGGAATTAGCAGGGTTGTGCAATGGTCTCGGGTCCGGGACGGGGGGGGGGAGGGACGGGGTATAATTACCATCATTGGCGGGTGAGGGGGGGAGTTGGGGGGGGGAGGTGTGGGCACGTGGACAGGCCGTGAATGAGGCGGTCCTCCCAAAGAATGCTAGGTGGGCAAAAGGTGACCTGTGGGTCACCGGGACACCTAAGCGAGGAACAAATGTGGAAATTGTTCACTCCTCCGCATGGAGGAGGGGGAAGGGGGGAGGGGGGATGGGAGGGGGTTGGAGGGGGGGGTGGGTTAGGGGGTAATCTCTCTCTCAAAACAGGGTTTAGGTGCTCTCTCTCCTGCTCTCTCGCCCCCCCCTTCTCTCTTCCCCCGCGTCGACCTCCGGTGGGGGGGGATGTTTCCCTCCCCGGAGGGGCGGGGGAGGAGAGGAGAGGGAGGGGATCAGTGAGATATGACAAGACTGAAATTGATAACATATAATGTAAGGGGTATAAGTACTCCCCAAAAAAAGTTCAGAGTTAATAGGGAGTTGGAATTGTATGGAGCGAATGTGGTCTGCTTGCAGGAAACACATTTATCACACGAGGCTAAAGGGAGACTGACGTCCCGGCGGTTCCCAACATGGTTCTACGGTGACTCTACAACATGTAACGCCAGGGGGGTAGCAATAGGTTTTGAGAGAAGTGTTAGGTTTGAAGTCGAGAAACAGATGGCCGACCCGGAAGGGAGATTCTTGTTTATAAGAGGGAAACTATCGGATGGAATATACACCTTTGCGAATATATACTCCCCAAACAGGGACCCAGATAAATTTTTAAGGAAGGTTTTGGAACTATTAGCGGAGTTTAAAAAAGGTAAACTGATAGTAGCGGGAGATCTGAATATGGGCATCGACCCTCGAGTGGACTCCTCAACCGGGTCCCCGCGTTGGCCGGAGCTTAGATATAAAAAAATAAAGGCCCTGCTCTTAGAATTTCAGTTGGTTGACGCTTGGAGGATTAAACATCCGAACAGCAGAGACTATACTTTCTACTCTTCGGTGCATGGGACATTCACCCGAATTGATTATGTTCTGATTGAACATCAAATGCTCCCAGCTCTCAAAGATACAGTAATAAAATCTATCTCCTTATCTGACCATGCTCCAGTCATGGTGCAGCTGGAGCTAGTAATAGATCAGGCTAAAAGAGAGACATGGAGATTAAACGAAGCTTTGATCCAGGACCCAGAAACTAGAAGTAGAATTGAAATAGAACTAGAAGAGTTTTTTATAAGAAATGATTCCCCTGGGGTTACGAGGAGTACGATATGGGAGACCCACAAAGCATATATACGAGGAATCTTAATAAGCATCGGGACAGGGAAAAAAAAGGAAATAGGGAAAAGGTTACAAGATCTAAATAAGGAGATTTGGGAACTGGAGCAACAAACTAGATCAAAGGGGATCCCAGAGAAAGTAGAGCTAAAAGATAAGAAGCTACAATTAGAAGAACTTATGGAGGAGGAAAGGGTGCGAGTTAACCACTGGGCAGAGAGCATAAGATACCAGGAGGGGAACAAACCTGGGAAATGGTTAGCGAGAGTAGTGCGGGAGAGAAGGAATGCGTCTTTCATACCCAAAATTAAAAATGAAAAGGGGGAAATGAAGCACTCCACCCCTGAAATAGCGACGGTCTTCCATAAATATTATAGCCTGCTATATAAGGTAGGACAGGGAAAGGAGAAAAACAGAGATAAGGAGGATACTATTGAGTATTTAAAAGGGATAGATCTTCCTAAAGTCCCAGAGGAAGAGCTGGAAATGTTGGAGACCCCGGTCACGGTAGACGAGGTGGCGAGGGCAATAAGAGGAATGGCAATAGGGAAAAGCCCAGGCCCGGATGGGTTTCCAATTTTATACTATAAAAAGTTTGAAAAGATATTGGCCCCCAAATTATGCGAGTATATGAATGCAGTTGCAGAAGGGGAAGATCTGAGGGAAGAGGCATTGATGGCTTACATAACTTTGATATTAAAGGAGGGGAAGGAGCCAACAACCCCTGGGAGTTATAGACCAATCTCTCTTCTGAATACGGATGTGAAGATATTCTCAAAAGTGATAGCAGAAAGATTGAAACCGTTGCTTCCCCAATGGGTCCATAGGGACCAAACGGGGTTTGTTACGGGCAGGGAGGGGAGGGATAATTGTCTTAAAACCCTAATGTTGATTCATGGGGTAGAGAGCAGTGGACCCCCAGTCGCCCTGTTGTCGGTGGATGCTGAAAAAGCATTCGACAGGGTAGACTGGGGCTTCATGTTTGAGACTTTAAGATATTTGGGGCTAAAAGAAAAAATATTACGATGGATAAAAGCATTTTATTCCCGCCCGTCGGCAAAAATTAAAATTAACGGTAACCTCTCCCCGGTAGTGAAGCTATACAATGGAACTAGACAGGGATGCCCCCTGTCTCCGATGCTGTTTATACTCGCCTTGGAACCCTTGTTGGCCTCAATTAGGAAGAATGGAGACATAAGGGGGGTGAGAATGGGCGGAGAAGAGTATAAGATCTCTGCGTATGCGGATGACATATTATTTTATGTTTCGGATCTCAGGGTGACTTTGCCAAACATAATCAGGGAGATCCATAGATATGGGAAGCTGACAAATTTTAAGATCAATATGTCAAAAACTGAGATTCTGAACATAACGGTACCAAAAAAAGAACAAGAGGAACTCCAGAGGTTCTTCCCCTTCATCTGGTGTAGGGAAGATTTGAGGTACCTGGGAGTAAAAAATCACACCCACATTGTCATCCGCATACGCAGCTAATTATACAGATATATTAAATAGGGTGAAAGAATGTATTAAACGCATGAGATATAAACCCCTGTCGCTAATAGGAAGAGTAAACGCGTTGAAAATGTTTATTTTACCAAAACTGATATATGTGTTCCAAATGATCCCAATAAAAGTTCCGCAGGAGTTCTTTAGGAAACTCCAAACCCTAATTTTAAAACATATATGGGGACGTAGGAATCCTAGAATCTCATATGCGACTCTGGAAAGGGGGAAAGTAGAAGGGGGATTAGCCGCCCCGAACTTTAGAAGATATTATCAGGCAGCAGTAATTTCACGGGTGGTGGATTGGGTGTATGATAAAGGTGATAAAGGGTGGGTAAATATAGAGAAAACACAAAGTGGAGTTAATTTAGGAAAAAGGATTTGGATACCTCGGGACTACCGTGACTTGGGGAGAAGCACTAACCCACTAACTACTAATTTGTTTAGAATATGGGATAAAGTGGGCGAATTAAATCATTGGCAGCACAATTCACCTTTAATTTCTTTATTAGACACAAGTTTTTTTAAACCAGGGAAGGAAGAATATGTTTATTTCACAAGATGGGCAAAAAGGGATGATATTTTTTTGAAAGATGTGATGAATGGGGACAGAGTTTGTACTTTAGGAGAAATAAGACAAAAATGGGGATGTAGGAAATTAGACAGCTGGAGATATGCACAAATTAAACATTTTGTTCAGGCGCTACCCCGACCACTCCGCGGGGAAGGAGATCTTAGACCTATGGAGAGAATGCTTTCAGACCCGAGCTGTAAAAAAAAAAGTTTGTCCAAAATCTATAAAATTCTGGAGGAGGAAAAGGTACCAGGAGAAGCACTGTTTTTGAAAAAATGGGAAGAAGAGTTGGGTACTCTGGGAGATAAGGAACGTAGAAAGAAGATCTTAAGAATAGCAGGTACAATATCTAAGGACAATATGTCAGCGGAAATGTCATTTAAATTAATGGCAAGATGGTATATTGTCCCACAAAGAGCGCATAAGAGAAGGCCGGACATATCAGCACTATGCTGGAGGGGTTGTGATAAGGTGGGAACTTTTGCACATATCTGGTGGGAGTGTGGTAAGATTGGCCCTTTTTGGGAGAAAATAATAGGAAACATCTTCCGGATAACAGGGGAACAGGTAAAGAAGGATCCTTGGACATGTCTATTTCATGACACAGATAAAACAATAGGGGAATATAAAAATTCATTGATACCTCACTTATTGATTGCTGCAAAAAGCCTGATCCCAAAGAGATGGGGCTCTGTTGAACCCCCATCCATGAGGGAATGGTTAGCTAAAATAGAGTGGTTAAGATCAATGGAGGAATCAATATTTAAAAGAGGAGATCAAGTGGAAATTTATCATAGCAAATGGGGAAAATGGTTGGAGTTTAAGAAAACAAGGGAATGTCTCAGAATGAGTGGTCCCGAGGGGAGAGGAGAGGGAGGGCGGGAGAGAGAGACGGAGAGAGAGAGGGGGGGGTTGGGGAGGGAGATCTGAAGGGGAGGGGACGGGAAGATATAAGGTTATGGAATAGGAAGCATATTTTTGCAATATTTCTACTTCTTTGAAATTCTTATAAAATAAATAAAAATAAAATAGAGGAAAATGTTAAAAAAAAAAAAAAAAAGGATTGCACGTGATGTCAAAGTAGCACTGCCAATAGGCAAAATAGTGGCGATGAGAAGAAGGGCACCAAAAATTACAAGGGCGTAAAGCTTGCCACAAATTTGTTGATGAGAGATTATGGCGTGCTATAAACTGATGCAAAAAAAAAAAAAAAAAAAAAGATAATGTGTACACCGCCTGCACTGTATTAACAACTGTACTATGGCTGCACTGTATTTTGTACTGTGTACACCACCAAAAGTGTAGTAGAAAATGTACACCCTGTGTTAGATACTGTGTACACCATCAGAAGTGTAGTAGAAACTGTACACACACTGTATGAGATACTGTGTACACTGCCTGCACTGTATTAGCAACTGTACTACGGCTGCACTGTAATGTGTACACCACCAGAAGTGTAGTAGAAACTGTACACACTGTATTAGATACTGTGTACACCACCAGAAAAGTAGTAGAAACTGTACTATGCCTGCACTGTATTGTACACCACCAGAAGTGTAGTAGAAACTGTACACACACTGTATTAAATAATGTGTACACTGCCTGCACTGTATCAGCAACTGTACTATGGCTGCACTGTATTGTGTACACCACCAGAAGTGTAGTAGACACTGTGCACACTGTATTCGACACTGTGCACACATATATATATATATATATATATATATATATATAGAGAGAGAGAGAGAGAGAGAGAGAGAGAGAGATACTAGACTGACTATATATGTATGTATACAGTATATATATATATATATATATATATATGTATGTATGTGTGTGTGTGTGTGTATATATATATATATATATATATATATATATATATATATATATATCAAATACACTACCACTAACTGAATAACCTGCCTGCTTAATCTAAATCAAGCTATCTCCCCGTCCACACCAACAACACTACACAGGGCCACCATGAGGGCAGCCTTAAATAGTTTGGGACGTGGACTTAGTCCCTCTGAGCCATGATTGGCCAAATTATGTCTCTCTTAGCAGAGAGTTCTGAGATTGGCCAAAGCATTCAGGTCAGGTGCATGCTTTGGCCAATCATCATACAGCAATGCACTGCGATCTCGCAGTGCATTATGGGGTGTTCTGCAGTGCTTGAATTTGCTGCGAGCATCCCATAATGTTTGCTATTCGGCAAACGGGCGAACACCCTATATTCTAGTCGAACTTATGTTTGTCCCGAACATCAAGCTCATCCCTACTCACCAGCACAGGGAGATTTCAAAAAGGGAGAAACTTCATTGTGTAGTATGCAAAAAACTGACATTTATTTAAAATAACATATTGCACTTACAACAGTGGAGTGGAGTGGAGGTAAGAAGGCAGATAAAACAAACACAGCCGCAGACTGTCCTGCAGGCTGGTGCATTCTGACGTCAAAGAATACAGCTTCACTTGATGCGTTTCTCACAGGAGGCATCGACTGGGAGTGGAGGCTAAAGTAAAGTATTTTTTGGCAATCATATTTTCTAAAAAAACTTTTTTTTCACCACTTCCCGCCTTCCCAATGTCATATGACATTACAGTCTTTGGGGATATCTGAATGATACCTGCAGTTACAGACATCATTCAGATATCTTCTTTTAGAGCTGGCGATTCCCTTCACTGTAAGAACAATCATAGTGGCTTTTCAGCCGCTTGATCATTCTTACAGGTGGCGGGAGGGGGCGTTCCCCCTTCTGCTGCCCTCCAGTGCTCCTACCGGTTCACCCGTGCGATTGGTGAGCTGGAGAAGGGATCGAACAATGCTAGATGTTGACCATAGAGATTTTTGGCAGACCAGATGGTCACCGAAGTCTCTATGATCGCTCGGAGGCTGGGCGCGATGTTATGACGTCACACCAGGCCTCTGTATTTGAAAAAATGCTGTAGCCTCGGGCGGGAAGCCAAGATTGTTCTTTTTTATTATTTCAGGCTTCCCAGCCTAGAAGTGAGATCTGGAGACTTATAGACCCCAGATCTCACTGTAAAGAGGACCTGTCATACCCTATTCCTATTACAAGGGATGTTTACATTCCTTGTAATAGGAATAAAAGTGATAAAAATTTTTTAAAAAGAAAGCATCAAAATATAAAAATATGTGTAAAATAAACAATAAAAACATTTTCTTAAGCGCCCTTGTGCCCAGGACGTGCCTACATATGTAAAAGGCATTCAATCCACACATGAATGTTAGAGCAGGAGAAATAATTAGTGCAAGGCCTCCTCTGTAACTATAAACAGGTGACCTGTAAAAAAAAAATGAAAGCGTAGTCCATGGGGATTTTTAAGTACCGAAGTTTGTCGCCATTCCACGAGTGTGTGCAATTTTAAAGTGTGACATGTTAGGTATCTATTTACTCTACGTAACATATATTCATCATATATCACATTGTGCAAAAAAAATTGTCTAACTTTACGTTTGAAAAATTGATGCACAAATACTGTGCAAGACAAAAAGCGACAACCACCATTTTATTCCCTAGGGCCGCTGCTAAAAAAAACCCATATATAATGGGCAGTGGTCTCAGCGGTGGGCATTGATAGTTTCAAGAAACTATTATATAAGCACCTGAACGACCGCAACATAAAGTAATATACAATGTAATACTGATATATAATCACACACATAGGTTGGACTTGATGAACTTGTGTCTTTTTTCAACCTCACCTACTATGTAACTATGTAACTATATCTGTGGTTTCTGAGTAATTTTCTAGCAAAAAAAATGATGATTTTTGCATATAGGAGTAGGGATGAGCCGGACACCCCAGCCCCCCCCCCCCCTCCCCCCCGGTTTGGTTTGCACCAGAACCTTCGAACGGACCGGAAATTCGTACGAACTTTAGAACCCTATTAAAGTCTATGGGACTCGAACATTCAAAATCAAAAGTGCTAATTTTAAAGGCTAATATGCAAGATATACAACAGACAACACTAGCAATAAGGGGTATCTTCAGGTGCATACTGTGCTGGAGGCACACAACACCCACTTTAACTCCTGCAGATGCCTGTATTAGAGAACACCAGCAATAAAGGGAAGATACAGGTGTATACTGTGCTGGAGGCACACAACACCCACTAACTCCTTCAGATGCCTGTATTAGAGAACACCAGCATAAAAGGATAGCTACATGTTTATACTGTGCTGGAGGCACACAACACCCACTAACTCCTGCAGATGCCTGAGAAAAGAACACACTGCCCCTGCCTATCTTGCTCTTTCCCTGCACGCCGGAACACACTACACAAGGCCACCATGCTGGCGGCCTTATATAGTGTGGGGCATGTACTAAACCCCCTGAGCTATAATTGGCCACAGGCATCCTGCCTGTGGCCAATTATGGCTCTCCTCGCTGCCGGCGCTGTGATTGGCCAAGCATGCGGGGTCACAGTGCATGCTTGGCCAATCATGAGCCAGCAATGCACTGCGCTGGCGTAGTGCATTGTGGGCCATTCGTGCCACACGAACTTGGTGCGAACGGTCCACAAAGTTCTGAATTCCCCGAACAGACGAACGGCTGATGTTCAAGTCAAACATGCATTCGAGTCGAACACCGAGCTCATCACTATATAGGAGAGAAGTATCAGAATTGGCCCAGTTGACAAGTAGTTAAAGGTACTGAACAAGGTTTTATGCCTTATTTTTGCTTTCTAGAATTCTGTGAATTACCCTGCCCATGTTCACCTAACTTCCGCTAGGTATAAACTGATCTGCATGATTGTAGTTTTTAATTTTGCCTGTATGTATTCATCTTTACTTTTAATCACTTGTCTATCAGAGCAATTTTTTAATTTTCACACATGTTAAAATCAAAATTTTAATTAGACGTTACTTTATACCCCCAAAACAGATGTGATTTTCCAAAAGCTGAGACCCATGGAGAATAAAGTGGCTTTTTCTCTAAAAGCTTTAAATCACTGTAATAAAAACCGCTACCCCAGTGATCTCCACTAGCTTCCGGGTACTGCTTGTGCCGAGATATTGCCCTGCTTGCTGGTAGGTGCAGTTTGTCCTCCCCGCTGTAGGTGGCGCTGTTCAGCTGGCCGCTGTACAGAGGGAATGGAGGTTGAGAGAGTTTTGTTCCTCTGTAGGTATCATCAGGGAAGTAGCGATCCGATTGGACTCTACTGTCCTGGCTGACCTCCACGGTCATCTTTAGTGAGGTCAATGCTAATAAATAGCACTGTTAAACTGTGGTTAGTGCACATTTGCGATATGGATAGTTTAGGTACAGGATCCCTGCTGGCTAGTAACAGTGAATCTAGCACTAGGGACAGGTCCCAGTCAAGGAGGGATAGTGCATGGTTACCTAACCTAGCTCTGCTATCTGGGAACTTTAGAGAGCTGGGACAAAAATCTTACTATCAGCTTAGCACCCTCTAGTGTGCTAGAATAGGTTAGATGTTAGTGTAGGAAAATTTGGCCTGGCTGAGAGCCAGGCCTGGGTTGAATTCGGGTCAGAGCTGAGTGTTTTAGAGACGCTAAATGACTCAGCAGGCAGCATCTCTGGTAACTTCCCTTGCTCTCTGGACCCTTGGAAAAACTTCCAGAAGTGGAGGGTGGAGTTTAAAAGGAGCTGCCTGGAGTAATGATGAGGCCCCCAGCCATCTCCAAGAAATGGGCTGGCGGTGGGGGGGGGGGGGGGTTCCTCATAAATACTCTGGTGGAAGATGGAGAAGGAGTGGTGAGGAGCCTGTCAACCCTAGTCTGGGGGGGGTGACCTCGGCCTGGGGTGGGTGCGATCCTGCTCCTTCTGAAGAAAATTCCTGAACGCCCACTCAGAAGGAGAGAGGGCCCACTCAGCCGTTTATGTACAGTGGACGGGTGGGAAGTAGTTAAGATAAAAAAACTTTTGCCTAAAAACTCCTTTCAGATTGGATTAGTTCTTCTTTAGGTACCCATGTCAGTGCTATGTGAAGTGGACACTTCTTATTGATTGCGCAGTGGAAGAGTTTTCTCAGGATCCAAAAAACTGAAGAGCAGATGATGTCATGACAAGTGGACTGGTGACAGACTCAAGCACTGGATCACTGGTCTCCACAATCAGAAGAGGCACTGGAGGAGGGACATGGAAGCAGACACAGGTAAAAAGGCTGTAAATGGGTAAGAAGCAGTGGCGGCCCGTCCATAGGGGGCGCCCGGGCGCCGCCCCCCCCCCCCCCCCCCCCGGCAGTCAAAAAAAAATGTTTAAAAAAAACAAAACGTTTTTTTTTCAAACATGTCCCTTTAAAAAAAAAATTTTTTTAAAATGTCCTTATGTGCACCGTGTCCTGGCGCCGGACGCCGGCCGCAGTGCAGTACAGGAAGCACCACGTCGATGCAATCATGAGATTGCAGACGAGGCGCTTCATTGGCCCCCAAAAAACTCACTCTGTGGCGCGGTCGATCGTGCCACAGCTTCCGGCGTGAGGGACTGGCCGGGCGAGTTCAGCGCATAGACTCAGATGCATTGAGCAGCGCTACGACATCACTCCAGGAAGTGACATTGGCACTCGTCTGCTCAGTCCAGCATGAGAGGAAGCTGAGCTGAGCCGATGCTGAACTGATGCACACTTCACTTCTATAGGCGGCACCAGACTACTTTGGAGGTTAGACGGCAGCAGCCTCTCTTATCAATTTCAGTAATGTTATTCAGAGGTAGGACGGCAGCACATCTCTCCTCACCCCCGCTTATGAACCCATCATTTTTCTTCATGTACATCATGTTATTTTTAGAGGTTGGATGGCAGCAGACTCCCCCCCCCCCACCATGGCTTATCAACCCATTCATGTGATATCTATCTATAGTAATCTGCTCATAAAACCTCCTATAAACTGTGATGTATACATTACCAACAGCATGTAAATGTATATATTTTCTAGATCACATGTTTGAGACATCATGTATATTGGATCCTCTGATCTCCAGCTTGACATGCATGTGTTACATTGTACCAATATTTATTATCCTGTTGGTGATATTTACTGATGCACAGACTTCTATAGATGGCAGCAGACTACTTTGTAGGTTAGACGGCAGCAGCCTCGCTTATCAATTTCAGTAATGTTTTTCAGAGGTAGGACGGCAGCACACAACCCCCCAACCCAACTGCCCCCCGCTTATCAACTGGCAAAAAAAAAAATATTTAAACATGTCTGGGCGCAGTGCAATATGGGAAGCGCCACGTCGATGCAATCATCAGATTGCAGACGAGGTGCTTCATGTGCACCCAAAAAACTCTCGCACTGTGGTGTGGTTGATCGCGCCACAGCTTCCGTCGCGATGGACTGGCCAGGCGGGTGCAGTGCATAGACTCAGATGCATTGAGCAGCGCTGGTATATGATGTGCAGAGCCCTGTGTATAGTGTACAGCCTGGTATATGATGTGCAGAGCCCTGTGTATAGTGTACAGCCTGGTATATGATGTGCAGAGCCCGGTGTATAATGTGCAGCCTGGTATATGATGTGCAGAGCCCGGTGTATAATGTGCAGCCTGGTATATGATGTGCAGAGCCCTGTGTATAATGTGAAGCCTGGTATATGATGTGCAGAGCCCTGTGTATAATGTGAAGCCTCATATATGATGTGCATAGCCCTGTGTATAATGTGAAGCCTGGTATATGATGTGCAGAGCCCTGTGTATGATGTGCAGAGCCCTGTGTATAATGTGCAGCCTGGTATATAATGTGCAGAACCCTGTGTATAATGTTCAGCCTGGTATATGATGTGCAGAGCCTGGTGTATAATGTACAGCTTGGTATATGATGTGGATTCTATAAGGGGTGTGGCTTATGAGAAGTGGGAGGGGCAAATGTGGAGGGGCGGGGTCTTGCGCCCCCCCATCCTAAAATTTTACCAGCCTCCACTGGTAAGAAGGGTTGGTGGGCTGGTTGTTATTCGCCTAGAGATGGGTTTTAATACATGATGAAGGATTCTCAGAGCACTATAAATTAGTTAAAAGGGCAGCACAGCTGACACTGCATGCTTCGAGGCTGCCTTTTGGACTAAACCAACCAATTAGGGATAATTCACTACCCACTTATTCACCAGTATGTATAACTTTCAGCTTTTGCTATTGAGTTCTGTAAACAACATGATTTTTTTCTTATTTCAGCAGTGGGGCAAAGGAGATGAAGAGGGGGTGAAAAATACAAATTATTAATATGCCATACATCCAGGAATCTTCAGAATAATATCGCTTCCATGCTCCCACTTTAATCAGGACAGCCTTAATGCTCAAGTCCAGAAAGACTAAGTTTATGAAAATGTCTACAGTTTACCAAATATGAGACAGAAGTTAGGTGGATTTGTCACATGATTTTAACACTATACTCAAAACAAACAAATAAATATACAATTGAAATACATACAGGAGAGCTGGTTTACCTGCAAACAATTTTTATTTCTGTACATCCAGTCTTGAGACATAGACAGCAGAGACAGTTGACCTGACATTTCTTTACTTAGACCCCTTTCACACTGGGGCGTTTTTCAGGCGCTTTAGCGTTAAAAAAGCACCTGTGAAGCGCTTGAAAGAAGCCTCATCTGCAATCCCAATGTGAAAGCCCAAGTGCTTTCACACTGAGATCCCTTTCACACTGGGGCATTTTTCAGGCGCTTTAGCAATGTGAAAGCCCAAGTGCTTTTACACTGAGGCGCTGCGCTGGCAGGGCGTCAAAAAAAGTCCTGCAAGCAGCTTCTTTGCGGCTCTTTTGGAGCGGTGAATACACTGCTCCTAAAGCGCCCCTTCCCATTGAAATCAATGGGAAGTGCCTGCAAAATGCCTGAAAAGCGCCTGCAAAGCGCTTTTGGCAGCGGCGCTTTGTGGGCGCTTTTAACCCTTTATTTGGCCACTAGCAGGGGTTAAAAGCGCCCCACTAGCCCTAGAAAAACACTGGTAAGGCGCCGCTAGTTTAAGCGGCGCTTTACGAGCGTTTTTTGGGTGCTGCCAGTGTGAAAGGGCTCTTAAAGCACTTGGGCTTTCACATTGGGATTGCAGATGAGGCTTCTTTCAAGCGCTTTACAGGCACTTTTTTTAATGCTAAAGTGCCTGAAAAACGCCTGAAAAACACCCCAGTGTGAAAGGGGTCTTAAAGAGGTTGTATAGCCCTTTTTTATATTTTTATTATAATAAGCCTACTATAATGCCGTGTACACACGACCGGACTTTCTGGCAGAATAGGTCCGACAGAATCATTCTGTCGGATAGTCCGATCGTGTGTGAGATAGTCCGATTGTTTTTCTTGAAAAAATTCAGACGGACCTAGAAATAGAACATGTTTCAAATCTGTCCGACAGACTCAATTCCTATCGGGAAAACAATTTGTCTGTATGCTGGTCCGACAGACCAAATACAACGCAAGGGCAGCTATTGGCTACTGGCTATTGAACTTCCTTTTCTAGTCCCATTATACATTATCACGTTCAAAACAAACGGACTTTCGAACGAAAGTCCGTCATCGGACCCTTTCTGCTGGAAAGTCTGGTCGTGTGTACGCGGCATAAAGCCGCGTACACACGGGCGGACTGTATGGCGTACTTAGTCCGTCATACAATCCGACGGACAGTCCGTCATACTTTCGACTGAACGGACTTGACCACACACGGATGCACAAACAGTCCGTCGAAAGCTTGCGCGATGACGTGTACAGCACGTACGACTGGACTAGAAATAGGAAGTCCAATACACAGCAAAGCACCTTTCCGCCGTGTAAATCCTTTCTGAGCATGCGCCATTCTTAGTCCGTCGAACTAGCCTACTGACGAGCGGATTGTCCGCTGAAACCAAAGTACGACGGACAGAATTTCGAAAAATCCGAAATACTTAGTACGCCAGACTGCACGCTGAAAAAGTCCGCTGAAGCCCACACACGAGCGGACTGTCCGCTGAAATGTGTTTAGACGGACTAAGTACGCCATACAGTCCGCCCGTGTAAGGCTTACCTGTAGGTAAACATAAGGCTTACCTGTAGGTAAAATTAATATCTCCTAAACCTACACGGTTTAGGAGATATTCACCCTGCATGCAGCCGTTGATGTGAGGGGCACATGAGCAGTGAAGGCCCGGCGAAAGTCCAGCATATCGTGCCGGACCTTTCCGGAACGGAGGACTCCCATGCGCATGTGCGTGAATGACGTAATCGCGGCTCTGACCACTCACAGCGCTGGAGTCATGAACTCGGAAGAAACGCATGGGGGAGAAAAATGTCAGATCCCTCTGCATTGACCAGGATGCAATGTAGGGACTTTGTTCTACAGGTTTTTTTTTTTTTTAGTTTGCGGGTATACAACCACTTTAAGTTAAGCAGCACAGCCTGGTCACATTGCCGCCTCCAGCCCTTGATGTGAACATAGCAGTAGACTGATGAGCTTGTCACCATGCTCTCTTCTTTACTCAGAATGTTCCTTATCAGCTCATATGCTTGGCAGCACAGTAAGTGAGTATTAGCTCTACCATTCCAATCTCAGCTTGGGCTCTACTGCCAAGAATGTCAAGAAACTGATAACAAGTCAAAATAAATAAGCTAGTTGCATAAAAAAAACATGTAATAATTTTTTTGAACATGTCATTAATTTGGGTTTTTATATCTGCCAAGAGTACAAGTTTAATGCGTACTGTTCTTTTTATAATTAAAAAAGTTTGGATGGATATGACTAGATCAGTACTTAATAGTCGCCAATATAAAATAAAATTCACACATAAAATCTGCTGCTACTACCATTCAAAGGCCTATGTTCTCCTTATAGCTGGAGGTCAAGCAAGCCTTGATTAATGCTAAGGGTCAGCCATGGCATATGATGTACAAGCTGGTAGCTGTCACAAGTTAGCAGCAGCAGCACAGTCAGATATAGCCCAGATGAAGGATTGTAGCTGCCTGCTGAGACCTCAGTCACAAGTAGTTTATTTACAGAGGATGATTTAAACAGCCGATGGAAGTGATTCAGTCTGCTGACCCAAAGCTCAAGATTTATAAAAGGTCTATTTCTGCCTATTTAAAGGCTCACTCCAGCCAAAAATGGAGAAAAAAAAAACTGAGATATACATACAGGGATACAAGTAAATGAAATAATGTTTGCTGTGGTTTCCTGTTTTTTTAATTATTCTTTGCCTTCATAAAGTGAACCTGGCAACCATTTTAAACTTTTAATGTAGAATGTGAGGGGATTGCAATTAATTACTGATACAATTGCATTGTACAGAGGGATTTAGTTTCCTTGTTTATTACTGGAATTTAGGAAGCCTACAATCCAAGGTCCTTATCTCGCATACACTGGCCAATTTGCACAGGAGTCAATTAACCTACCAGCATGTGTTTGAAGTTTCGGAGGAGATCGGCGTAACCAGAGGAAACCCATGCAGACACAGGGAGAATACATGACAAAACACACAGATAGTGTCCTGACTGTGATTCAAAACATTTGCCCTGCAAGCCCCCTTGTGGGTAAGTTTAGGCTGCAGTATATCCTTCATCTTGAAGGTGGCACTGCGTTGTTTCTTCAGGCTGGCAGAAGCCCATTGAGGAATAATTGTCCCCTTCTACAGATTCCAGGCAGCCACCTTGGGGAGAACAGTGTATCTTAGAGGATACTGAAATTCTGCAAGATATGGGGGCAATTCAGACACAGAATCGACATTATTCAGTATGCCCGCAGTATGGGAGTAAGATAGGGACAGGCCCCACTGGTTAGGGAGAGAATAGGAGTAGCATTAGGGAGAATTACCTGTTGAGGAGGGAAAAAGTAATTTTCTAATTTTCCCCTTACAGAGTGACTGTTCTGTCAGCTTCCTGAAATAGTCTCCCACTGGCAGCCAGATATCTGCATGGACAGTTCGGGATCACAGTGTGAACAAGCATATCCTAGCCCCTCCAAGGGAAGTACTCCTCTGGCATTCTGTGGAATGGAAATGTCTTACATTATTGTTATTTTTTATTATTATTATTATTATTATTCAGGATTTATATAGCGCCAACAGTGTGCTCAGTGCTTTACAATATGAGGGCAGACAGTACACTTACAATACAAATCAATACAGGAGGGATCAGAGGGCCCTGCTCGTTAGAGCTTACAATCTAGAAATTATTATTATTATTATACAGTATTTATATAGCGCCAACAGTTTAAGCAGCTCTTTACAATGAAAAGGGGGACAGTACAATTACAATACAGTTCAATACAGATAGGATAGGAGGGCCCTGCTCATGGAGCTTACAATCTAAAGGGAAGTGGAGGTGGTACAAATAGTAATAGCTGCAGGGGATGATCTGATGAAAGTAACTTGGATACAGTTCTGAGGTGGAGGTAGGGTAGGCTTCCCTGTATAGATGAGTTTTCAAGGATCGCCTAAAGGTGGACAGGGTAGGGGCTGACAGGACATAATGGGGCAGGCAGTGCCAGAGGATGGGAGAGGCTCTGGAGAAGTCCTGGAGGCGAATATGGGAGGATGATTTGGGCAATATCTGCAGATGAGTTTGGTGCTGTAGCTGGGGGTGGTGTTGTGGATGGTCTTGTATGTTGTGGTTAGTATTTCAAATTTTATACGATAGGGTAGGGGAAGCCTGTGAAGAGATTGGCAGAGAGAAGCATCAGTCATGGATCGGTTAGTAAGGTGTATTAGTCTAGCTGCAGCATTCATAGTCAAGGCAGGAAATAGCTAAGAAGTGAATAATATGTTTTTTTGTGCTGTTAGACAGGAAGGGGCGAATTCTGGAAATGTTACGGAGGTTAAGGCAGCTAGATTTAGCCAGTGATTGGATGTGGGGCCAAAGGAGAGGTCAGAGTCTAGGATTACACTCAGCTGTCAGGAAGATCCTACCAGTAACAGAAGATCCGGACTAGCTGGTGCGCAATTGCGGGTGCCAATGCGCATGCGCAATCGCGCATGGCCCCTGACACCAAGCGGGCTATTTAAACCAGGCTGACACACAGAAACATTGCAGTCTGATCTACAGCATTCATGTATACCCTGCTATCTTTTCCTGTGTATTGCCTGGCTTGCCTCTAAATATCCCAGCTGTCTGCCTGCATCTGACCCCAGCCTGTCTTGACGTTGCTCCTACCTGCTCCTCTGCCCCTTCTGCTGCCCGTCTGATACCGATCTGGCTTGTTCTAGTGACCCTGCTTCTGCCTCTGCCTTGTTCCAGTACTCCATTCTGTGTATGACCCCGCTTGTCTGACTCTTCTGAGTCCCAGTCCAGTGGGAATCTCCTTCCAGTCTGTTCCAATCTCCAGTCTGCTGCACCTGCCTGTTGTTCTAGTCTTTTACAGTCTGCTGCTCCAGGCTACAGCCTGCTGCACCTGCCTGTTGTTCCAGCCTGACCTCCCTGCACAGTGCCATTTGGAATTCAGGACTGTCCTCTTTGCTGTTGTGCCTGCCAGGCACTCGTGCTACTCTACACTCCCGTGCCTCCTGTTTACTCTACTCAGGGGCCTTGAGTCAGAGGCGTAAGAGAGGCCTTCCTCTGCAGTTTTGACTCATCTATTAGGTACGTGACACCAGCACCCTGGCATGTGTGGAGGTACCAATGGTTGTGCCATTGATCTCAATGGTAAAGTCGTGGGGAGGGGATCGAGGAGGAGGAAATATTACAAGCTCAGTTTTAGAAAGATTACGTTTGAGGAAGTGGTGTGAGGAAGAGGAGCAGAGGAGATGGTATTAGAAAGAAACTTGAGGATAAACGGCACCCTCTTCTCCCTGAAGATGTGTATGACCTGCAACATATATGGTGCCATTGCTGTAAATTACCTTATTTTTGTGAACAGTCAATTTCTACAACATAGACAAAGTTTAAGTTTTCACATGTAATTAGTCAATTCTTGGGTATGCTGGTTAGGTCTGGCCTACACCCCTCTCCCAAAGACTTACTCAGCTACACTCCAATTCCACGCTGTATGGCCCATGGGTGCTGCTGTACACCCACCACTAGAAAACCCATTCCTTCTTATGAACAAAATCCTCTTCATTTCTATAGAGAGGTTGTCTTTTATGTGTCCCAACAATGTAAAACCTCTCCATGGGTGACACGTACCTTGTAGGTGAGCCTGACGTGCAGAGGGAGACCTTCTAGGCAGATGCGCATGGATGCAGGACTTATAGGCAGATGTGCACGGATGCAGGACTTGTAGCAGATGCGCACAGATGCAGAACTTGTAGGCAGATGCGCACAGTTGTAGGCAGGTGCAGGGTCAGACAAGTCAGGTCACGGCAGCGGATCAGTCAGACAGAAGAAGCAGGCAGAGAATGGTCAAGTTCAGGCAGGATCGGCAACGGGAGATCAAATAAACAGGAACACTGAACAGGTCAAAGGCAAGCCAAAGGGTCTGGAGACAGCAGCGAGGTCAGGTAAAGCCGGGTAACACTGGAGCAGATGCAGGTTCAGGATCGGGTACATGAGTTGCAGATCTGACAGCAAGGATACATTCTGACAAGGCCCCTTTTAAAGATCACTGGGCGCCAAATCTGCATTACTGTGCGCGCGTCCGCGATCTGCGCACGTGCATGCGCATTGGCGCACTCCTATTCACTGCTGAATGCCTGTGGGCTGGAACATATCCCAATGGGCCCGTGCGTCCGCAGCCAGTTGCAGAGCCATGTGCAGTACGTCCATGACAATGGGAATGAACAGGATTTTGTCCACTTATGCACAGAAATAGGAATGTAGCTACTGGAGTTTTCAGGGCCTTGCGACAAAACCGCTAATGGACAGCCAAAAGGCCACATTGCCAGGAAGGGACATGGAAGAAGGACCCTCCCTCTCTTCAGTGCCCTTGGGACCTGGCATGTCACATGACCAAGGATTTAGGTAAATATTTGGGCCATTTATATTGGTTTTTAAAAAATCTAGTTGCCATTGCTGTCTTCCTTTATCTGAAATGCTAGTTACTTGGTTATCTTTTCGTTTAGTAATTTTTTTGAGGCATAGACATGGAACCGTGAAAAGATATAGCGTATTTATCAGCGTATTTCCCCTTAAAATCGGGGGGAAATCATGGGTGCGTGTTATACGCTGATCCCCCGCCGATCTGCCGATCTGCACTGTCTGTGGAGCGCCGCCGACATTTACCGAGCTGAGCTGAGTGTACTGTGTACTCGGCTCCACTCTCAGTCACGCCCAGTCCCGCCTCCTAGCCTTTACGTCCCGCCATTGGCCCAGTGTTGTGTCCATCACAGGAGCCAGGACAAGGGGCGGGACGGGGGCTTTACTGCGAGCAGAGCCGAGTAGCGGAGTACCCTAGGCTCGGTCTATGTCGGCGGTGGGAGGAGCCGAAGATCTTGGCGGCGGCGGCGGGAGGAGCCGAAGATCGCGGCAGCGGGAGGAGCCGAAGATCTCGACGGCAGCGGCGGGAGGAGCCGAAGATCTCGACGGCGGCGGTGGGAGGAGCCGAAGATCTCGACGGCGGCGGCGGGAGGAGCCGAAGATCTCGGCGGTGGTAAATTTAAATCTAACCATGCTGCAATTTTGGAAAAGGCTGCAGGGGGACAGTGTAGGGCTGCAGGGGGACAGTGTAGGGCTGCAGGGGGACAGTGGAAGGCTGCAGGAGAACAGTGTAGGGGTGCAGGGGGACAGTGGAAGGCTACATTGATGGGCATTTAAAATGTAAGGTTTTTTTCCTTAAACTTGCCTCCTAAAAGTTTTTTTCCTTAAACTTCCCTCCTAAACTTGGGGTGCGTGTTATACGCCGATAAATAAAGTACCTGTGCTCAAATTCCAATAGCTTGTACATGTATTTGAACTATCAGGTGCTAAAGGGGTATGACCACATTTTACCACTACAAATTCTGGATGGACCCTCTTTGAATTTGCAGTGGCAAGGCTGTGTATGATTGGCCAGAAGAGGGATTACTTTGATGCAGTTGGTCAGCTTAAACCTGTATTGCAATATAAGTGAACTGCATATACCTGTTTTTTCATTGAATAGTTTGCTTGGAAGGGTGTAGCAGTGTGCAGAGGGTCCATCCAGAATTTATAGATGTGGAACCAACACGGAACAATCAAAACCACTATGAATATGCATTCCTGCCCCAGGTCAGTGATTTAGAGAATAACCATAACTGCTAAGAAATAGTATTCTTAAATGGAGAGATGATCAGTGGCATCCTCCACATTTCTATCAATACAGGTCCCCTTTAAGCAACAGTAAGACTTTGATATCCATCTCTATTTGAATTTCATTAAGCTTCTCCCTCATCCATCTGTTTTCCCACACTGCTACCCAAAGTAATCTTGTCAAAGGTTCCTCCACTATAGCGATTGTACATACAATGCCATTATTGCCTTCAGATTTGGCGATAAAAGTGGATTATATCGCATTATTTCACATGAAATTGTTAAACCACAACTGATAATCCTCTGCACTGTGACCCTCTGAGATACTGATATTAAGCTCGCTACCGCTAAATACAATTATTTTTTAGTTTTTTCTGTATATAAAAAGAACATTCAATATCATCATTGTTCCGGTTAAAGGATGTGAAGCTTTGCAATCTATCCATTTTCTTTTTTTAATCCAAAAGTCAATGAATCTTCAACTTGTGTACAGTTATAATCAATTTAACTCTGTAAGCATAAAGCAAAAACTAACCATTTTTTACTGCATATTTGATACATTTGTAATTTAAATACAATGAGGTTGATTTATGAAAAATGGAGAGTGCAAAATCTGGTGCAGCTCTGCATAGAAACCAATTAACGTCTAGCTTTTATTGTCGCTTAATTGAACAAGCTAAAGTTAGAAGCTGCTTGGCTATCATATACCGTATATACTCGAGTATAGGCCGACCCGAGTATAAGCCGAGGCCCCCAATTTACCCCCAAAAAACTGGGAAACCTATTGACTCGTGTATAAGCCGAGGGTGAGATATGCCTGTCCATCCCTGTGTGTGTCCGTCCATCCCTCTGTGTCCGTCCATCCCTGTGTGTCCGTCCATCCCTGTGTGTGTGTCCATCCATCCATCCCTGTGTGTGTGTCCATCCATCCATCCCTGTGTGTGTGTCCATCCATCCATCCCTGTGTGTGTGTGCGTCCATCCATCCATCCATCCCTGTGTGTGTGTGTGTGTGTGTGTGTCCATCCATCCATCCATCCCTGTGTGTGTGTGTGTGTCCATCCATCCATCCATCCCTGTGTGTGTGTGTGTGTCCATCCATCCATCCATGTGTGTGTGTGTGTGTGTGTGTGTGTGTGTGTGTGTGTGTGTGTGTGTGTGTCCGTGCAGCCTTGTGTGTCCAGCCTACCTGTCCCGAGCCTCCGTCCGGTCCCGTCCCGAGCCTCCGTGTCGTCCCGTCCCGAGCCTCCGTGTCGTCCCGTCCCGAGCCTCCGTGTCGTCCCATGCCAGGATCGCCGCTCTTCGTCGGCGCCCTGGCGGCCATTCCCCTGTTCAAAAGCCCCGCCTCCGCCTGTGATAGGCGGAACACTCAATTTCCCAGCAGTCAGTGTTCCGCCTATCACGGACATCGGCTCATCCGAGGATGAGCCGATGTCCGTGATAGGCGGAACACTGACTGCTGGGAAATTGAGTGTTCCGCCTATCACAGGCGGAGGCGGAGGCGGAGGCGCGGCTTTTGAAAGGTAGAATGGCCGCTGTCTGTCTGCTCGACACGCTGTTCGGGCAGTCAGACAGCGGTGACTCGAGTATAAGCCGAGGGGGGCACTTTCAGCCTCAAAAAAGAGGCTGAAAATCTCGGCTTATACTCGAGTATATACGGTACAACTGCACCAGATTTTAGTAAATCAACACCTAAAGCCTCGTACACACGGTGCGATTGTTGGCAGGGGGTTGTCTGTTGACAGACTGTTGTCCTAAAATCTTACCATTGGTACGCTCCTTTTGACAATTGTTGTCCAACTTTCGGCCAGCAAATGTTGGATGGCAGGCTAGAAAATTTTCGGCGGACAACGGTTTGACCTCATATTTTCGTATGGTCAGTACACAAATCCGTTACACAAAAGTCAAAAGTACAAACATGCATGCTCGGAATCAATGTCCACCAAACACGAAATTAGCAGAAGGGGCCCAAATGGTGGCGCCCAAGACATGAAATTCCTTATAGTACATCATTACGTTTGAGTTTGTTGCACAAAATTGTGTACCATTAGTATGCAAGACAAGTATTGGCACATGCCCTTAAGACAAAAATTAGATGCTTGGTTGGCCAACAATTGTATCATGTGTACGAGGCTTAAGTTTCCATGCTTTTTCTGTTTTATTATTATAGGAAGGTGTGACCTTAGACTTGCAATCCCCCAAACCCCCAGCATAGAAATAATGTGATCAAAATGGATGAGCAACATTGGGAGTGTTCACTTTACTGAAAATTCTGTGAAAATTGGGACAGTTTGACATCTAGCAAAATGCATTCTCATCAATGCAAAAAAAAAGCTAAATAAAGAACACCAGTCAAAAATTAAGAATAAAATATAATTCCCGATTAACAAAATAAAAAAAAACATTCTGCAATACTTACCTTGAGTCCAAAGCTTCTTTCAGTACATCTTGTCTGCCACAGGATGTTTTCAGTCAGCTGTTCTGGTTAGCATCATTGAACCCAGTCCAGGCTGTAATGTGCCCACCCCCAGTTTGTGACTGGACTGTGCCCACCTCCAGTTTGTGACTGGACTGTGCCCACCTCCAGTTTGTGACTGGACTGTGCCCACCCCCAGTTTGTGACTGGACTGTGCCCACCTCCAGTTTGTGACTGGACAGTGAAGTCAAAGCAGCACAGTTGTGAGCTTATCTCTTTGTCACTCTGTCAGCCCATTAATTGATTGATTTTGTATGCTGCTAGTTTTCAGTGATTTTCCTCCCTATCACATCTGAGCAGCCCATGTGTGGACTTATACACTGTGGTAAATGACAGCCTACTCCCTCCCTCCTTCTCCATGCCCACCAGCTAAACACAATGGGGGTGGGTAATTTCATGTAGATTGATGGAGGCTTCACTTCCCTCTTATTTTAAGACACAGGCTGGAGGGGCGTGACAGAGCCTGCGAAGGGCAGAAATCCACCCACACCATGTTATTGCCAAAAATAATAAAGACTGGATTTCAAATATGTAATTTGTATGACAATTTAAAACAATTTATTGATATTAATTATTTTTTTTTACTCTATATTCCAAAGGTTGTTTTTTTTTATATTTCAAACATGTGACCAGCAGCAGAGGACTAGAAGCTCCTCCTGCTTATGTTTCCCTGCAGACTGGCTGGCAAAGATCTGGGTCATGTGACAGCTGTATATATCGATTATATATCGATTAGGAAAAAGGTACTTTTTGTAAATAATTACAATGCAACCTGGATGGGCATATCTTATGGAGTCTCCGGGGACATTATAGTTTTGCATGGCAGTCAAATTCCACCCCCTACCTTGGCATTAAATTGACCCCTTCTTTGGCAACACTCTATCGATCCAATTATTCACAACCTTTTTTCTCAGTTGCTGCAGAAGTTGGAACAATGGTCTCCTGGTGGTCTATCCTGGATGGGTAGAATAGCTTAGATTAAAATTGTAGTGTTCCCCAGGATCCTTTACTATCTTCATGTTCTATAGCAGTCCCTTCCCAAGAGCTACAGAGATTTCAAGTCCAGCTATTGCAGTTAATTTGGGGCCTTATGGGGCTTAGATTTGTCCAGCGCATGCTGTATACTTTCCGTGAGCTTGGGGGTCCCAGACCTTAAACAATACTATGGAGTGGGTGGCCCTAAAGAAGCAGGCTTGCAAACCTCTCCTCATTGACCTTTTGATGTGGATCCCATTTGCCCCTATTTATCACACTCTATGCAGGTCTGGGATTTGTCTCCTAGGTCTGTACCTCTGAGGTCTCCACGCACTCCAGTAGCCCCTCTGTTCCACAACCCGGCAATCCCACCTGGTCTATGTCAGTGAAGTCAAAGCAGCACAGTTGTGAGCTTATCTCTCTGTCACTCTGTCAGCCCTTTAATTGATTGGTTTTGTTTGCTGCTTCTCTCTTTCCCAGTCTGACCTCCACTGTACAGAGACTACAAGGGGCTGATATCAGGTCTAATTCAGGTACTTAGACTATTTATATTTAAAAAATAAATGTAATGTTTTAATATTATTAAATACAGAGCTGCATTCATTTGTATTCTTTATAACTGACCTAGAGTTCATTTTTAAGGTGGGTTTTAAATGGCTCTATGGAATAGGAAAGTTCATTTTTTTATTTTGTTTTATTTATTTAAGTAAACCCTATTATTATTATTATTATTATTATTATTTTTACAAAAAGTATTTCTTTCTAGATGTACAGGAAGCAGTGGCAACCCATCCATTAAGGGTGCACGAGCTCTGCCCCCCCATCCATCCATCCGGCCAAATGATCCACATACAGGGCACTAGACTATGGATTCCAATGGCGGGAGTGTGTTTTTTTTTAAGCATGTGATTAGAGCCAAAGGCTCTTATAGGCTTCAAAAAAGGGTGGGCTCGGGGTGCAGAGCACTGCGCCCCAAGCCCACCCAGTTGTGTGATGATATCGAATGAATATTTGCTATTTGCACACTAAATCTCCCCCCCAATCAGGAAGGGGGTCGTGAGACCCGTTTCCCGATTGGCCAAAATGTCAATCAATCCTATTGGAAGCCTAGGAGGAGGAGAGGGGAAATGCACAGCAGAAGCCGCCATGATGGAGGAGAGGACACCAGAGCCGCTGCCCTCAATCCACCACCTGCCACCTAGATGGGGTCCACCATGCTTGAGGACACCAGAACCGCTACCTGCCACCTAGATGGGGTAAGTGCCAGACTGACCAGCAGACAGCGGGTGGAGGGGTGTACTGCAACTGCCCCCCCCCCTTCAAAAAAAAAGCCTACCAGCTGCCACTGACAGGAAGTCAAGGAAAATCTCCTCAATTTCTACAGAAAGAGCAATAAAAACCTGACTGTCCATCACTAAAAAAAAAGTTGTGTCTGGAAATGTGTTTTGAATAAAACTTTTCCCAGCAGACGCTGAGTGGTAGAATAACAAACTGATATCAATAAAAGATTAAAAAAATGCTTTCATCAAATATTTGGTAAGATTGTTTTTCCTGTTTGACTCCATCTAAGGTTGCCAAAATATTTCCCTTTCCTCTAACATTCTAGCAATCATCAAAGGCTGTTAAGTTAATCAGAGACAGGAATTTAAAATATGGAGATATCATTTATTGAATAAGTGTACTATTTAATGTGATATTACCTTGTTGCGCAGACAGTGCAGCCTTCACACGTCCTTGAAGTTGATTAAATTTATCACCTCTTTAATTTAGGGAATACTAAACTCAAGACATAATCTAGCATTGCATCTTATATCACCGGCCTGGGGGACTTCAGAAAAATTTGATTTGACGTGACATTGTATTGCTAGAACATTTTCTACTAGTGTACACATTTCGAATGCCAATCATATATGTCCTCTGTGACAGGTGGCTATACAGTATATGAGAGTGAGAGGTCCTATTTTTATCAGCCAAGTGAACATTTATTGAGGGCTTTTTGTATGTGAAATCTACATTTTAGTTTGATTATTGAAAGATTCAAGTGTTCCTAAACCCAAACCACAAAAAAGTATCTACAGGCATACCCCACTTTTAAGTACACCATGTGGTTTATTTACTAAAGCTGGAAAGTGCAAAATCAGGCTCACTTCTGCATAGAAACCAATGAGCCTCTAACCCCAGCTTGTTTAATCAAGCTTTGGTAACCTGGAAGCTCATTAGTTTCTATGTAGAAGTGAGCCTGATTTTGCACTTTCCAGCTTTATTAAATAAACCCCATTGTGTACTTAAAAGTGGGGTATGCCTGTATAAATGGCGTATTAGATGCGTATTAGACTCACTCAGTCACTATGAGATTCGTTTTCTGTATTCTGCAAAAATCCTGGTTGATCCTGCTGTTCTCTATCTCCACCTTCTGTTCAGGTCTCCGATTCAGCTAGTTATTTTCCAGAGCAGTCCTGGCAGCTCTACACATGCTTAGTTTTCAGTGATTTTCCTCGCTATCACATCTGAGCAGCCAATGTGACTTTAGAGTCACATGTGTGGACTTATACACTGTGGTAAATGACAACCTACTCCCTCCCTCCTTCTCCATGCTCACCAGCTAAACACAGTGGGGGTGGGTAATTTCATGTAGATTGATGGAGGCTTCACTTCCCTCTTATTTTAAGACACAGGCTGGAGGGGGGTGACACAGGCTGTGAAGGACAGAAATCCACCCACACCATGTTATTGAAAAAAATAATAAAGACTGGATTTCAAATATGTAATTTGTATGACAATTTAAAACGGTTTATTGATATTAATTTATTTTTTTACTCTATATTCCAAAGGCTGTTTTTTTTATATTTTAAACATTTGACCAGCAGCAGAGGACTAGAAGCTCCTCCTGCTTATGTTTCCCTGCAGACAGGCTGGGAAAGATCTGGGTCATGTGACAGCTGTATATTGATTAGGAAATTATTAAAATAATTACAATGCAACCTGGATGGTGATGTCTTATGCCGCGTACACACGAGCGGACTTTTCAACATCCAAAGTCCGACAGACTGAGTCCGTCAGACTATTCGATTGTGTGTGGGCTGCAACGGACTTTTGACTCGCCAAAGTCCGAAGGACTTTAGAATATGGAACATGCTTCAAATTTTTCCGAAGGAACTCCGCCGGACCCGGTCCCTTCGAAAAATTCGCTCGTGTGTATGCTACTCCGACGGACTAAAACCGACGCTAGGGCAGCTATTGGCTACTGGCTATGAACTTCCTTATTCAAATCCAGTCGTACGTCATCACGTTCGAATCCGTCGGAGTTTAGTGTGATCGTGTATGGCCAAGTCCGCTCAGCCGAAAAGTCTGTCAGAACTCCGTCGGAATTCCAGCAGAACTCCGACGGAACTCCTTCGGAAGTCTGTCGGACATAAGTCCTCTCGTGTGTACGGGGCTTTACGGAGTCTCCGGGGGCATTATAGTTTTGCATGTCAGTCAAATTCCACCCCCTACCTTGGCATTAAATTGACCCCTTCTTTGGCAACACTCTATTGATCCAATTACTCACAACTTTTTTTCTCAGTTGCTGCAGAAGTTGGAACAATGGTCTCCTGGTGGTCTATCCTGGATGGGTAGAATAGCTTAGATTAAAATGGTAGTGTTCCCCAGGTTCCTTTACTATTTTCGTGTTATACCTATAGCAGTCCCTTCCCAAGAGCTACAGAGATTTAAAGCCCAGGTATTGAAGTTAATTTGGGGCCTTATGGGGCTGTATACTTTCCGTGAGCTTGGGGGGATGGGGGTCCCAGACCTTAAACAATACCATAGAGTCACGCAGGTGACTCAGTTGGCTCAGATATATTCTTCGGAGTGGGTGGCCCTAAAGAAGCAGGCTTGCAAACCTCTCCTCATTGACCTTTTGATGTGGATCCCATTTGGGCAGACTCCGTCGCTCCTGTGCCCCTATTTATCACACTCTATGCAGGTCTGGGATTTATCCTGTAGGTCTGTGCCTCTGAGGTCTCCACGCACTCCAGTGGCCCCTCTGTTTCACAACCCGGCATTCCCACCTGGTCTATATCAACAGGAATTCCAGTGGTGGATTGATAAGTGCCTGTATAGAATAGGTGATTTCCTTGACCATAAAGGAATCTGCCCAGTCTCCTACTTTGTACAGCGGTTGAAGGTGCCTTCATTTTGCATTTCTGTTTGCAGTAGATTCTACACTTTTAGCACTCTTTGCAGAGATCTACAGCTAATATTACTACACGCACTTCTTTTGAATCTAGGTGTTTTCAGGGGGAGACCCAGAAGGGGGGCATCTCAATGCTGTACAAATTGTCTGTTTATCTGTCTGCAAAGTTACCTAATATGCAGACTTGGAAGCGGGACTTAGGGGAGGAGACTAATTTGAGTGACTGGTGGAAGTCGTCTCCTCGTACATATAAGGGTATCATAAACACAGCCTTGGCAGATTTATTGAACTCTCTCACTTCCGCTCCTCTACCAGTTTTAATGTCTGTCTGTCTATTGGGTCTGGTAGAGACTATTTTTCCAACAATGTCTGAGCAAGCTTTTGCTAATATAGCACTATTCTATGCAAGAAAAGCTATTGCATTGTATTGGAAGAAACCTTGTTATCCCACGCTTTCATATTGGAAGCAATTGGTAAATAATAACCTTCCACTGTATAGAGATACCTGCATGAATAGGGGTTACTCTAGCAAGTACGACAAAGTGTGGGCAAAGTGGCTGGACAAGTCGTACACAGCATAGACCATCAATTGGGGCTAGGATGTATGATATGTATGCTCCTATGTGAGAAATGCCTGAGGCTATTGGTGGGAGAATTATTGTCTATTGTAATTTGTTTTGTTTCTTATTTATTTCTCTATTTTTATTTTGGATTATTAATTCAAATATCAGATTTCGGAAAAGGTATTATTATATTTTCTTGTGCATGATGGTCTGTCGTGTCTTTGTATGTTTTGTATGTAATTGAGAAGTTTAATAAAAAGATTAATAAAAAACAAAAAACACAACCTTGGCAGAGGAAGGATATAAGGTGCTTTCTAGATGGTACCTGGTGCCAGACCGCCTCTCAAAAATGTACCAGGGGGTTTCCTCTCTGAGTTTTCAGGGATGTGGTCAACCTGGTATGATGTTTTTCACGTATGGTGGACCTGTGCCACGGTTCTCCGGTTTTGTATTAGAGTACACTTCCTGATCAATTCTGTGACAATGGTGAATATATTTAAAAACCCTAAGAAGGCTCTTCTCAACGAGCCTTTCGTTGATGCTCCAAGCATGTTCAAACTTTAATCCACTTTAGGTTTCTTGCGGCAAAAATCGCTATAGCGACCATTTGGAAGAAACCAGTGGTAGATCTAGCTATTATGAAAAATAAACTGACATGGATCATGCTCAACGAAAAGCTGGTCAATATCTTGCAGCATAAGACTGCTAAGTTTGACCATGTTTGGGATCCTTGGATTAAGTATCTCCAACTTCCAGCCGACTGAGGCGTGGAGGCGGGAGTTCGGACAGTCATTTTTCCTTTTGCTTTGTCTCTTTTTTTCTTCCCCTTCTTCCCCTCCTTCTCTTTTTTTGTTTCTTTCCTTTCTTTGTCTTCTCTCAGGCATGTACTGGCCATTGGGACTACAGGGAGTTTCCCGGTGGGCCGATGGCTCAGTGGGCCGGTTTCAGTGACAAAGTAATGGCTGCGCGGCTTGCCTTCAACTTCACGCAGTGATGTGAGAAAGATGAGAAAAATACAGAGGAGAATAAATGAAATAATAAAAGAGGTTAGTGAGGACTCCTTATGTTATGCTACTTGTGTTTTTTTGCACAAATTACGTATAGTTTTATATACTGTTTTTGTGCTTGTTTGCAAAATTAAAGTGGGCTGGTCTGGATGAAGTCCAGGGCCAAATTTTTGTCCCAGTCCAGCCCTGTCTTCTCTTCCTTCTAATTCACTCTTCTCCCCCCTCTTCCCCCTGTTCTTTCTTGGATTTGAATTTCCCTATTCATTTAGTTTTGTTGCTTCCACTTGTGGTTGCACATTATGTATACTCACGGCCCATGTCGGCGATGTATGTATGGGTTCTAATGTTCCCCTTGGTGGGGGGGGGGGGGGGGGGTTCTGAGGGGGATTGCTGTTTGCTCTATCAGAACCCCTTTTTCTTTTATGTTGAATTACTAATCTATATGGCATCCCTTTGTGTCAGAAATAACTGGTAGTTAAATATTTGATTTCTTAATGTTTTGATATGCTCCACCTGCGTTGTGAACCCTATTGTAAAAATTTCAATAAAAATATTGAAACAGAAAATAATTACAATGCCATCATCCATGTACAGAAATAGAAGGAACAATGCAAATGTAACAGTGTGTACTTGGTATCACTTTAAAGCGGAACTTCAGTCAGGTATAAAAGACACAAATTAAGCAACTCTGTATTTATTAATACATTATTAAAACATTTTTTAATTCAGTATAAATTATACAGTTTAAATTGGTCAGCCCCTCTACACTGCCACAGCCTGGGAGAGGGAGATGCAGCACAAGAAGCCAATCATGTACTAACAAGCAGCATATTGACAGGAGGTGAGTGCAGAGTGAATGAGAAATAAGCTCTTCTGTCTGTTGCTTCTCTCTTCACTGTCCAGTCATGGACTGGGGGAGGGACAAAATCTGTATGCCCTTGTACACATGGTCGGACATTCTGACGGAAAATGTCCGATCGGACCTTGTTGTTGGATAATCCGACCGTGTGTGGGCTACATCAAACTTTTTCCGTCGTAATGTCCAACCAACAAAGTTTGAGAGCTGGCTATAAAAAATTTCCGACAACATGATCCGATCGGACTTTGTCCGATCGTTTGTAGAGAATTCCGATAGGACAAAGTGCCACGCATGCTCAGATCAAATTCCTAGACCAAAGCTATTGGCTACTAGCCTGAACGTAGTCCTGTCGTAACTAAATAACGTCATCATGTTCCGAACGATCGGATTTTCCGACAACTTTGTCCGACCGTGTGTATGCAAAACCAGTTTCGGACAAAATCCGATGTATTTTGTTGTCGGAATGTCTGACCGTGTGTACAAGGGCTTAGTGTTATTGAAAGGCAGTAGAAAGGATAATTCAGGTCTCCTGTTCTGCCAGACTGGGTTGTACTGTGTGGCAGAGCTGGATAGACAGAAATACAAATCCTGTGGCGGGTAAAACAGCTTTCATATACAGGCATACGCCACTTTTAAGTACACAATGCGGTTTATTTACTTAAGCTGGAAAGTGCAAAATCAGGCTCACTTCTGCATAGAAACCAATGAGCTTCTAACCCCAGATTGTTTAATCAAGCTTTGGTAATAAAACCTGGAAGCTCATTGGTTTCTATGTAGAAGTGAGCCTGATTTTGCACTTTTCAGCTTTAGTAAATAAACCCCATTGTGTACTTAAAAGTGGGGTATGTATTCAATTTGTATATTTAGCTGTTTACATGGATGCACATGGGGCACATTAAAACAATCCTATTTACCCTGGACCTTTCTACCAGGACCAGAAGGAAAATATATTGTAACAAATACATGATCTGGCGTATTCATGCATGTACATTCAGAAATGTTTCATGACTCCGAGTTGCAGTCAGATTTCACTTAACTATGCACATGTATGATGTCTTCTGCCTGAAACATGTACTCTGTAGGTTACAGTCTTTGCCTGTTTGCTGTATCTCCAATCAGATCACAATTTCCAGCAAGCAAGTTTAAATCTATTTGGTTTGCTGTGAGGGGGGCCCAAAAAGATTGATATGCAAATGGGAAAAGTCTAATGGCGCGTACACGCAACCGGACTTTCTGGCAGACTAGGTCCGACGGAATCAATGTGTGTGGGGTAATCCAATCATTTTTCGTTTTAAAAATCTGATGGACCTAGAAATAGAACATGTTTCAAATCTGTCCGACGGACTCAATATTGGGAAAACCGTTCGTCTGTATGCTGGTCTGACGGGCCAAATACGACGCAAGGGAAGCTATTGGCTACTGACTATTGAACTTCCTTTTTTTAGTCCCGTCTTACCTCATCACATTCAAAACGAACCGACTTTCGAAAGGCCTTAGTCCATTTGTGTGTGGCCAAGTCCATTAGAACTCCGCTGAAAAGTCCATCGGGAAGACCGTCAGATCTAGTCTGCCGGAAAGTCAGGTCATGTGTACGCAGCATAAGACAGTCCCAGACCAAAGAACGGAAAGTCCAAAATCTTTAATGATGATGCTAAGACAAACTTAGGCCAACGCCATTTAGACTTTCACCTATATGATGCTGATAGTCCTGCAGAGCACAAACAAGCACTAGGAGAGCACCCAATGGAATACGAAGATGTTTTCTCAACTGATAACATGGATGTTGGGTGTGCTAAAAGTAGTCGGCACAGTATTCGCCTAACAGATAGCACCCCATTTAGAGAGAGACCCAGGCGCAAACCTCTTAAAGATCTGGATGATGTTCGAGAGTGCTTGCAGTGAGAGGTGGATTTCTGATTGTGAGAATGCTTTTCTACAGCTTAAGACAAAGTCTTACAGAAGCACCAGTGTTGGCTTATGCAGACCCACAAAAGCCATACATTCTGCAGGTAGATGCCAGCTATGATGGATTAGGCGGAGTCCTGCATCAGGAGTACCCAGGGGGACTAAGGCCTGTTGCTTATATTAGTTGTAGTCGAAGCCTGGCAGAAAATAATTATTCTGTTCACAAACCAGAATTTCTTGCCCTGAAGTGGGCTATTGTTGAAAAGCTGCATGATTACTTGTATGGGGCTCAGTTTGAGGTGAGAACTGACAACAACCCCCTCTTATGTTTTGACTACAGCTGGATGCCACTGGTCATAGGTGGCTTGCTGCCTTGTCCAAATACCAATTCACTCCCAAGTATAAGCCAGGGCCCAAAAATATTGGGGCTGATGCTCTCTCTAGGCATCCTGGGTTGCCAGTGAACTTAGAAGAAAGTGAATGGGAGGAAGTACCTGGGCCTGTTGTGGCTGTCTACTGTGCTACAGCTGCTGTACAAGGAGACAATATTGTTTTCTCTGACTTGCGAGTTATTGACTCCTTGGGAGCTGGTGAAGAGTGTATCCCAAACATGTATTGCAGCCCCACCGCTTTAGAGGTACCATAAAACATCCAGCTGCAAGAGAAAAATATGATCCTTCTACAAAAGAGAGATCAAGTAATCAGACATGTTAGAGAATCTATTTTCCGCAAAGAACCTAATTACATGAGCAAAACCCTACCTGAGCAGAGTACCTACTATTTTAAAGAATGGGATAAACTCAAAATAATTGATGGACTTTTATACAGGGTACATTTGTTCCATGATCATCCTGGAAGTAGACAGCTAGTGCTCCCTCAAGTCTACAAAATATCTGTTTTGAGAAGTTTGCATGACCAACATGGACATCTAGGAGTTTAACCAGTTGCCGACCGCCGCACGCCGATGTACGTCGGTACAATGGCACGGGCAGGCATAAGGACATACATGTACGTCCCTTGCCTCCCGCGGGTCGGGGGCCCGATCAGGCCCCCGCCCGGTGCCTGCGGCGGTCGGTATTCGTTCGGGAGCGATCCCGGACGAGGGGACGGCCATTCATTCATGGCCACCCCCTCGCGATCGCTCCCGACGAATAGAAATCCCCGGTGACATCACTTCCTCTCCTGTAATGTAAACACAGGAGAGGAAGTGATGTATTCTCTCCTCCGTGTCGGTATTTTTCGTTCCGACACGGAGGAGAGCGGATCAGTAAGTTGCACCAACACTCTACACACACAGTAGAACATGCCAGGCACACTCACACCCCCCCTTTACCCCCCGATCACCCCCCCAATTACCCCTGCCCCCCAGTCACAGTGACACCAATGTCATTTTTTTTTTTTTTTTTTTGCATTGGTGTCATTTGTGACTGTAATAACTGTTAGGGCAGTTAGAGTTAGCCCCCTTTAGTTCTAATGTACCCCCCTAACCCCCCCAATAAAGGTTTAACCCCGTGATCACCCCCCGTCGCCAGTGTCACTAAGGCTGGGTTCACATTGCAGCGGTTTATGAGAACGAATGTGATTCGCACCGCACTGCAGTGCAAATCACATCCGATCTCTGTGCGATTCGAGTTCAGCCATTCGCCGCACCCGCTTCACCCGCCACACCCGCCGCACCCGCCGCAAATTCGCACGGGACCCTTTTTTTGGCCCGCAGCAGAATCGGATCGCATGGGTGTTCACACCATGCGATCCGAGTTTGCAGATCGCACTGCGATATGCGAACTGATCTGGGGGTGTCAGTAACATTTCACTGACACTCCCAGCAGTTCGCATAGGGCAGTGTGAACTGCCGCCGGGAGGCATGCGATGCGGGAACCCGCCGCGGATTCGCGGCGTTTCCGCATCGCTCCAGTGTGAACCCAGCCTAATAAGCGATCATTTTTCTGATCGCCATATTAGTGTCACAGGTGACGCTAGTTAGGCAGGTAGGTATTTAGGTTCGCCGCAGCTTTTTATAGCGCCAGGGACCCCCATATACTACCGCATAAAGCCCCCTGATTGCCCCCTAGTTAACCCTTTCACCAGTGATCACCATATAACTGTTACAGGTGACGCTGGTTGGTTAGTTATTTTTTTATAGTTTCAGGGCACCCGCCATTTATTACCTAATAAAGGTTTAACCCCCTGATCACCCGACGGGTGTCATTTGTGACTAATAACTGTTAGGGCAGTTAGGGTTAGCCCCCTTTAGTTCTAAGGTACCCCCCTAACCCCCCCAATAAAGGTTTAACCCCGTGATCACCCCCCGTCGCCAGTGTCACTAAGGCTGGGTTCACATTGCAGCGGTTTATGAGAACGGATGTGATTCGCACCGCACTGCAGTGCAAATCACATCCGATCTCTGTGTGATTCGAGTTCAGCCATTCGCCGCACCCGCCGCACCCGCCGCAAATTCGCACGGGACCCTTTTTTTGGCCCGCAGCAGAATCGGATCGCATGGGTGTTCACACCATGCGATCCGAGTTTGCAGATCGCACTGCGATATGCGAACTGATCTGGGGGTGTCAGTAACATTTCACTGACACTCCCAGCAGTTCGCATAGGGCAGTGTGAACTGCCGCCGGGAGGCATGCGATGCGGGAACCCGCCGCGCATTCGTGGCGTTCCCGCATCGCTCCAGTGTGAACCCAGCCTAATAAGCGATCGTTTTTCTGATCGCTGTATTAGTGTCACAGGTGACGCTAGTTAGGCAGGTAGGTATTTAGGTTCGCTGCAGCTTTTTATAGCGCCAGGGACCCCCATATACTACCGCATAAAGCCCCCTGATTGCCCCCTAGTTAACCCTTTCACCAGTGATCACCATATAACTGTTACAGGTGACGCTGGTTGGTTAGTTATTTTTTTATAGTTTCAGGGCACCCGCCATTTATTACCTAGTCTCACTAGTGTACCCCTAAATTTAGGGGTGTCTACTTTCCAAAATGGGGTCATTTGGGGGGGGTTTGTGCCATCTTGGCATTTTATGGCCTTCAAAACTGTAACGCCCTTAGAAAGCCTGAAGGCGGTGCTTGGTTTTCGGGGCCCCGTACGCGGCTAGGCTCCCAAAAAGTCCCACATATGTGGTATCCCCATACTCAGGAGAAGCAGCAGAATTTATTTTGGGGTGTCATTTCACATATGCCCATGGCATGCGTGAGCAATATATCATTTAGTGACAACTTTGTGAAAAAAAAAAAAAAAAAAAAAAAGTTTGTAATTTTCCCGCAACTTGTGGCAAAATATAAAATATTCCATGGACTCAACATGCCTCTCAGCAAATAGCTTGGGGTGTCTACTTTCTAAAATGGGGTCATTTGTGGGGGTTTTGTGCCATCTTGGCATTTTATGGCCTTCAAAACTGTAATAGGTAGTGAGAAGTGAACTCAAAAATTTACGCCCTAAAGGCCCATACACACGATCAGACTTTTTGACAACAAACATGCAAATTAGCTGTTTTGGAGCAACATCCGACAGTGTGTACGCTCCATCGGACAAACTTTTTTGGTTTTCATCGGACTTTTGTTGGCTGTGCGAATGGACAAACTTTCTGGCAACAAAAGTCCAATGGAGCAAAGTCTGATCGTGTGTACAGAAAACCATAGGACTTTTGTACAAAGTACAAACAGGCATGCTCAGAACCAATGCAAAAGATCAGACAACAATACAGAAGTTGACCAAAGGTGGCGGTAAAGAGCAGAAAAACCACATGATTTTGTGAAAGTTGGCTGAAAAAGTCCTGCCGTGTGTATGCAATACGAGTTCAGGGCCGACGCCCTTTGTACAAAAATCCAAGGGAAAGTTTGTACAAAGTCCTATCGTGTGTATGAGGCTTTAGAAAGCCTGAAGGCGGTGCTTGGTTTTCGGGGCCCCGTACGCGGCTAGGCTCCCAAAAAGTCCCACATATGTGGTATCCCCGTACTCAGGAGAAGCAGCAGAATTTATTTTGGGGTGTCATTTCACATATGCCCATGGCATGCATGAGCAATATATCATTTAGTGACAACTTTGTTAAAAAAAAAAAAAAAAAAAAAAAGTTTGTAATTTTCCCGCAACTTGTGGCAAAATATAAAATATTCCATGAACTCAACATGCCTCTCAGCAAATAGCTTGGGGTGTCTACTTTCTAAAATGGGGTCATTTGTGGGGGTTTTGTGCCATCTTGGCATTTTATGGCCTTCAAAACTGTAATAGGTAGTGAGAAGTGAACTCAAAAATTTACGCCCTTAGAAAGCCTGAAGGCGGTGCTTGGTTTTCGGGGCCCCGTACGCGGCTAGGCTCCCAAAAAGTCCCACATATGTGGTATCCCCATACTCAGGAGAAGCAGCAGAATTTATTTTGGGGTGTCATTTCACATATGCCCATGGCATGCGTGAGCAATATATCATTTAGTGACAACTTTGTGAAAAAAAAAAAAAAAAAAAAAAAGTTTGTAATTTTCCCGCAACTTGTGGCAAAATATAAAATATTCCATGGACTCAACATGCCTCTCAGCAAATAGCTTGGGGTGTCTACTTTCTAAAATGGGGTCATTTGTGGGGGTTTTGTGCCATCTTGGCATTTTATGGCCTTCAAAACTGTAATAGGTAGTGAGAAGTGAACTCAAAAATTTACGCCCTAAAGGCCCATACACACGATCAGACTTTTTGACAACAAACATGCAAATTAGCTGTTTTGGAGCAACATCCGACAGTGTGTACGCTCCATCGGACAAACTTTTTTGGTTTTCATCGGACTTTTGTTGGCTGTGCGAATGGACAAACTTTCTGGCAACAAAAGTCCAATGGAGCAAAGTCTGATCGTGTGTACAGAAAACCATAGGACTTTTGTACAAAGTACAAACAGGCATGCTCAGAACCAATGCAAAAGATCAGACAACAATACAGAAGTTGACCAAAGGTGGCGGTAAAGAGCAGAAAAACCACATGATTTTGTGAAAGTTGGCTGAAAAAGTCCTGCCGTGTGTATGCAATACGAGTTCAGGGCCGACGCCCTTTGTACAAAAATCCAAGGGAAAGTTTGTACAAAGTCCTATCGTGTGTATGAGGCTTTAGAAAGCCTGAAGGCGGTGCTTGGTTTTCGGGGCCCCGTACGCGGCTAGGCTCCCAAAAAGTCCCACATATGTGGTATCCCCGTACTCAGGAGAAGCAGCAGAATTTATTTTGGGGTGTCATTTCACATATGCCCATGGCATGCATGAGCAATATATCATTTAGTGACAACTTTGTTAAAAAAAAAAAAAAAAAAAAAAAGTTTGTAATTTTCCCGCAACTTGTGGCAAAATATAAAATATTCCATGAACTCAACATGCCTCTCAGCAAATAGCTTGGGGTGTCTACTTTCTAAAATGGGGTCATTTGTGGGGGTTTTGTGCCATCTTGGCATTTTATGGCCTTCAAAACTGTAATAGGTAGTGAGAAGTGAACTCAAAAATTTACGCCCTTAGAAAGCCTGAAGGCGGTGCTTGGTTTTCGGGGCCCCGTACGCGGCTAGGCTCCCAAAAAGTCCCACATATGTGGTATCCCCATACTCAGGAGAAGCAGCAGAATTTATTTTGGGGTGTCATTTCACATACGCCCATAGCATGTGTGAGCAATATATCATTTAGTGACAACTTTGTGTAAAAAAAAAAAAAATTTTTTTTTTTGTCATTATTCAATCGCTTGAGGCAAAAAAATAAAATATTCAATGGGCTCAACATGCCTCTTATCAATTTCCTTAGGGGGTCTACTTTCCAAAATGGGGTCATTTGGGGGGGTTTTGTACTGCCCTGCCATTTTAGCACCTCAAGAAATGAGATAGGCAGTCGTAAACTAAAAGCTGCGTAAATTCCAGAAAACGTACCTTAGTTTGTAGATGTGACAACTTTTGCGCAAACCAATAAATATACAATTATTGACTTTTTTTTTACCAAAGACATGTGGCTGAATACATTTTGGCCTAAATGTATGACTAAAATTGAGTTTATTGGATTTTTCTAATAACAAAAAGTAGAAAATATCATTTTTTTTCAAAATTTGCGGTCTTTTTACGTTTATATCGCAAAAAATAAAAATCGCAGAGGCAATCAAATACCATCAAAAGAAAGCTCTATTTGTGGGAAGAAAAGGACGCAAATTTTGTTTGGGTACAACATTGCATGACCGCGCAATTACCAGTTAAAGCAGCGCAGTGCCAAAGTGTAAAAAGACCTCTGGTCATTTACCAGCAAAATGGTCCGGTCTGAAAGTGGTTAAAAAACGTATGGACTAATCCAAGACTGCTTCTTTTGGCCACAAATGAGGGAATCTGTTGTGGACTATTGACGCCATTGTGTGAGATGTCTGCAATGGAAAATTTTGTCTACTCGAGCTGCTCATATGGAACACTTGAAAAGTTCTGGTCCAATGAATTTAATGTGCATGGACTTTTTGTGTATTGACAATGACAGCAGTGGTGTGGGAAATGTTCTGATGTGACTGATCACTATACCACCAAAGATCAGAAAGCAGTAACTGTAGCTACAGTGTTGTGGGAGAAGTTTTTTGTTCATTATGGATTGCCAAATCGATTTAAATCTGACCAAGGTCGGGACTTTGAAAGTTGCCTAATTAAAGAGCTGTTAACATTGCTTAACATTGACAAGGAACCCAAAAAATCCTGAAGGTTGGCACAATGCTACCTGCCGTGATGGGTGAAGATTGGAAACTATCTGTTTTCAGAAGTTCCTGCGGCGGGGACAGGCAAGAGAAGTTAATCCTATATAAATTGTATATTATGGATTTCTTCATAAGAGTAGTTGCATGTCTTACATGGTTTCCGCCACTAGAGGGAGTAAAGAGCAACCTGGTGTATACTTGCATGCCAGTCTCTGGACGGCTCACATCCTCCGCTGCAGACTCTGCCACAAATGGATAATAAAGGGGTCTAACGTAGTCTGGGGGGTCTCACGGAGTTCAGAGAGTGGTCCTCTTCCTTCCCCTCATTCACGGCCGCCGACAGCTCGTCACACAGGTGCGAAAGGGGGTGCGCTTTTATCAAAACAGAGGGGGGGTGGTTGCAGGGCCATGCACGTGCCGCGTGCGCGGCACTCCACTGCGCAGGCGCCAAATGGTGATTTAAAGGCCAGAGCGCCAAAGCTCTGTAATGTGGATGGACACAGAGCTGTGGGCAGTATGCATCCTAAGGGATCGGATCCAGGCAATCCCAATGCCGCGTACACACTATCCGCCCGTGTGTGGGCTCTGGCGGAATTTTTTTTTCCCAAAAGTCTGGTGGACTTAGAAAGTAGTTTTGACTCAAAACAGGAGACAATGAACTGACAAAGCCCTCAGAGTGAGGCAGTGTTTTATACCCAGCAGATTAGGTAACCTGCCTCCAGGAGTGACAGGTACTAAACAACAAGATCCAGAGTATGGTCCTAGTATTTTATGCAGAACTGTGCAAAACTGGAAAGCAGGCTGAAAGGAACTGAGGTGTGGCTCAGAGGCAAGGTAACAGGAGCACTAAATAAACAGTCATTAGTTCAATACCACCCAGAGCCACTTGGGGTGTGACCACGCCTGGCCATCTAAAAGACATGGTAGGGAGTGTGATAGTTCTCTCCCCTTAGGAATGCCCTCAGTGCATGGAACATCCTATTTCCTTTGGGCTTTCTTTGTTTTAGAAGTTCCAGCTGGGGAGACTTTTGTCGCTCGCAAGGCTCTTTCGAAAGTCTTCAGGTCCTGCTTATGGACTATGGTGCCATTTGAGGCATACGTACAGTCAGGAGGTAGTGGGGACACAGGCACAGGAACTTCAAGCGGGGACTCCGGCACAGGAACCTCAAGCGGGGACTCCGGCACAGGAACCTCAAGCGGGGACTCCGGCACAGGAACCTCAAGCGGTGACTCCGGCACAGGCACCTCTAGCGGGGACACCGGCACAGGAACCTCTAGCGGGGACACCGGCACAGGAACTTCTAGCGGGGACACAGGAACTTTAACTGGGGACACAGGAACCGGAACTGCAATTGGGGACACAGGCAAAGGAACTTCAAGCTGGAACACCGTCACAGGAACTGGGGACACAGGAACTTCAACTGGGGACACAGGCACCAGAACTGCAATTGGGGACACAGGCACAGGAACTTCAAGCTGGATAGGCAGAGATTCAGGGGTAGCAGAATCCTAGTAGTACCCACTTGCTGAAACTTTGGCCGAGGTGGACGAGTTGGGCAGAGAGATAAGGTGCCCTCTTACTCCACAATAGAATAGAGTCCACAGCCTCTCCTCCGCTCTCTCTCCCTTAGACAGCTTGGACCGGATGGACCCGATCTCCATAGGTTCCACATCATCCAGGGTAGGAGTGGGTAAAACCTCAGGACTGTCCAGGCTTTGAGGGGTTATCAGGGGTAGGGAACCTCGGCTCTCCAGCTGTTTTGAAACTGCAAGTCCCATGAGACATTGCAAGACCCTAACAATCACAGGCATGACTCCTAGAGGCAGAGGCATGATGGGATTTGTAGTTTCAAAACAGCTGGAGAGCCAAGGTTCCCTACCCCTGGGTTAAGGCTTCATAACTTGGCACAGACTGGGATGGCTTGGAGCCGTATCTGTACAGGGTATTCCTGTCCCTGGGTACCCGTAGGCCACGTGAACTAGAAGCAGACTTGGGAACACTGGTTTTCTTAGAAACTGTAATATAAGAGTCCAGAGCAAACAGGAAAGCTTCCCAGCTGTCCAAGACTGGGCTCCTCTCAGGTAATAGCTGAAAAGACCATATCTTGATTAGCCCAGTGAGCAGGTTGATGGATGCGCAAACTTTTATAAAGTCAGAGGCATAGGTCTTAGGTTTAAGAGCAAACAACAGCTCGCAATCCATTCTAAAGTTCAAAAATGATCCACGATTTCCATCAAACTTCTTAGGCATCACAACAAACGGTTCCAGGGTTGCGTGTACTGTGCCCCTAAACAAGCGGACTTCTTGCTGCAACTCAGCAACAGTCTGGCCCAGGCTGGAGACTTGCATAGCAAAGGAGATGAGCATCCGGTACATGTCTGCGGACTCCATGTTGGTCAGTTCATTATGTGAGGGCTTACCTAGGTTGGAGTCCATGGTGCAGAGATGTACGCTCACCCTTGCAAATACACACAGCCCACGGTAACAAAGAAATAAGCTACCTGGGCTGTGAATCTGTGCACGGGGGCTTTACAGGAATAGCCAAGGGATAGTCGAAGTAAAGCCGTAGTCAGGGATTCCAGAAGTCAGAATAAACAGCAGCACAGGGCAGCACAGTGGTGTAGTGGTTAGCATTTTCACCTAGCAGCAATAGGGTTGCTGGTTCAAATCCTGACCATGACACTATCTGCCTGGAGTTTGCATGTTCTCCCTGTGCCTGTGTGGGTTTCCTCCGGGTACTCCGGTTTCCTCCCACACTCCAAAGACATGCTGGTAGGTTAATTAGACCCTGTTGAAAAAAAAATTGGCCATAATATGTGTATGTGTATGTCAATGTTGTAAGTGTGTCGGGACCCTACAGGTTAAAGGACCACATAAAAGCTGCAGATGGACAACGGTGGCAAGAAAGCACCCTGAGGCGATTCAATTTGCATAGGTAGCGCTATACAAGTCACTCATTCAATAAGCAGAGCCAGGGTCAGAAGCCAGAGTCAGTCTTGGAACACTGTAAATGGAGCACAGGAATACTGGAACAATAGGCAAAACAGGAGACAATGAACTGACAAAGCCCTCAGAGTGAGGCAATGTTTTATACCCAGCTGATTAGGTAACCTGCCTCAGCTGATCCAGGAGTGACAGGTACTAAACAACAAGATCCAGAGTATGGTCCAAGTATTTTATGCACAACTGTGCAAAACTGGAAAGCAGGCTGAAAGGAACTGAGGTGTGGCTCAGAGGTAAGGTAACAGGAGCACTAAACATTAGTTCAATACCACCCAGAGCCACTTGGGGCGCAACCACGCCTGGCCGTCTAAAAGACACGGTAGGGACCGTGACACATCCTGCTTTACACAGTCTGAATTTCATGGTTAAACAAATGCTTAACAAGGCATTTAACATTAGAGATGGCCTTGCGGTGCGTTCGGTTCGCAGCGAATTTTGCCCGTTCGTGATTCGCCAAACCGGTGGACTTTTGGCGCTGTTCGTGGCAGACATATGCATTTACATTGTAAAGAACTTTGACCCATGACACATCCATCATGGGGTACAGGACATCTAATTGAGATATTTCAGCACATGGACATACCCCCTACCTTATAAATAGACCTGATCTGGCGGCCATTTTACATTGTGTCTTTTGTCAGTGTAGGGAAAGGACACTGCGTGGAGCAGGGACAGTCAGCCTAATCACTAGCTATTACTATTAGGTCCACAAAATTCCTTTTAAGTACTGGTATAGATGTACAGTATATAGGGTTGTAATACACATATAATATACTTTCTTTTAAATATAGAAAGCATATTATACTGCACTGCTGTGCTGCTGACTGATTCTGCAGCTGTCGTTTCTCAGTGTAGGGAGGGACAATTTGGTGTTTGGAGCAGGGACAGTCTGCAATTCACTAGCTACTAGCTAGATACTACTAGGTCCATAAAGGTCCTTTTAAGGACTGGTATAAGTGTACAGTATATAGAGATGTAATACACATATAATATACTTTCTTTCAAATATAGAAAGCATATTATACTGCACTGCTGTGCTGCTGACCAATTCTGCAGCTGTCGTTTCTCATTGTAGGGAGGGACAGTTTGGTGTTTGGAGCAGGGACAGTCTGCAATTCACTAGCTACTAGCTAGCTACTATTAGGTCCACAAAGGTCCTTTTAAGGACTGGTATAGGTGTACTATTTGGTGTGCAGTATATAGGGGTGTAATACACGTATAAAATACTTTCAAATATAGAAAGCATAGTATAGTGCATTTCCACTGTGCAGCATTGTGACTGCTGAGCGGTTCCGCAGCGATACTACAAAGAGTGACAAACGCAATTAGAAAAAAGTATTATTACTGGTGTGATAGAGCAGTGGCCCCCCAAAACGACAAATTGAAGCGGGGTGTTATATACCTTCTTCCACATATACTGCACTTCTCTAGAGACTTTTGTCACAGGGTCATTTAAAAAATGACAGGCAGAGGAAGAGGCAGGCCCTTCCACAGGGGTGGTAGGGACAGGGCAGGAGCAACAGGCTTGAGCCAAAGTGGCATATTGAAGAAGGTGCATTCGATTACGTCAAAGGATGCACCAGACTTGGTTGAGTGGCTCACTCAGCCTTACTCTTCTGCACCCTCCTCATCCTCTCGATCTGCACCCTCTTCTGTGAGCACCCCCAAAGACACTACCACCATATACCCTCCGCTTGAGTCACAGGAATTATTTTCTGATCCATCACAAGACATTGCCGATGCGCAGCCACTCTTGGCATTGGATCAGGAAGAGGAGGTAGCAACAACCGCCACTCAGCATTCTGACGACAGTACCCAGATAAGCCCAAGGAGGAGGTTGGTCCCTAGTGTTGCTGCCTACTTCGAGATCTCTAATTATAGCGGTGGGGAAGGTGACGTCGATGATGACGTGTCTCGTGGGTGCCCACAAGAGAGGAAGAGGAGGGGAGTTCAGAGGGAGATATGGACCAGCAGATAGGGAGGAGAAGCAGGCGGAACTTAGATTGCACAGGAGGGACAAACCAGACTGCTAATGTATCAGGAGCGATGCATCAACCATGTACGGTCACATCTGGAGCTCCCAGGACGCCGGCACATGGCTCCGCAGTGTGGGCTTTTTTTAACGTGTCCGCTGCTGACAATAGTGTTGCCATCTGCAGCCTTTGCAGTCAACGCATAAGTCGCGGTAAGCCAAACACTCACCTAGGGACGACCGCCTTAAGAAGGCACATGAGCTGCCATCACCGAGCCCAGTGGGAGCAATGGAACCCACAAAGCCACACTCCAGGCTCACTGTCCAGCCTCTTCTACTTCTCCTTCTCCTCTCTCCTCAGAATTGTCCTCAACTCCACCTTCCATCATGCCAAGCTCACGTTTTTCTGGAAAAAAGGCAGGCTTCCATGGGCCAAATATTTAAGCATAAAAAAATGATAACCCTCTTGCCCAAAGGTTGACCGCTGGCTTGTCAGAACTGATAGCCCGCCAACTACTGCCATATAAACTGGTGGACTCGGAGGCCTTTGGAAAATTTGTGGCCATTGGAACACCACAATGGAAGGTCCCAGGAAGGAAGTATTTCTCACAGAAGGGCATCCCAGAGCTATATGGCCATGTTCAGTGGCAAGTGAATGTATCTCTGGCACACAGTGCCGGTGCCAAAATACATCTGACCACAGACACATGGTCTAGCAAACACGGGCAGGGAAGATATATAACTTTTACTGCCCACTGGGTGAACCTTCTGATGGCCGTCAAGCATGTAACCCGTGGCACCCGTGTAGATTTGGTTTTACCGCCACGGATTGCATGCAGGCCTGCCTCTTCTTCTCCTCCTCCTACTCCATCCTCCCTCTCCTCCTCGGCTGACTCCTCCTTTTCCGCTGCTAGCATCTCTTCCACTGCGCCGCCCAAGATCCCCAGAACCTATTTGACATGCTAGGTGAGACGTTGCCATGCTGTGCTGCGTCAGTTGTGCCTGAAAGCCAAGAGCCACACTGGTCCTGCACTCCTTTCAGCTTTGCGTTCACAGGCAGATCAGTGGCTAACACCGCTCAATTTGACAGTTGGTAAAGTGGTGTGTGACAACGGTGCCAATCTGCTTAACGCATTGAAACAGGGCAAAATTACACATGTGCCATGCATGGCACACGCCTTAAACTTGGTCGTGCAGCGATTTGTTGTCAAATACCCTGGGGTCCAGGACATCTTGCGGCAGGCAAGGAAAATCTCGGCCCATTTCAGAAGATCTTACACGGCCATGGCTCACCTTGCTGACATATAGCGGCGACACAATCTGCCAGTCAGACGTCTTACTTGCGATTGCCCGACGAGATGGAACTCAACCTTCTATATGCTTGATAGGCTGCTCCAGCAGAAACGTGCAGTTAACGACTACCTGTACGAACTCTGTGGCAGAACAGGTTCTGGGGAGCTTGGGTTTTTTTCACCGCACCAGTGGCTGCTCATGTGTGACTCATGCAGACTTCTGCGGCCATTTGATGAGATCACCAAACTGGTCAGTCACAGCCAAGGCGCCATCAGTGACATTGTACCTTATGCCTTCTTTATGGAGCGTGCATTGCATTGTGTCATTGATCAAGCCGTGGAGGAGCAGGAGCAGGAAGATGAGGAAGTTGCAATGTTGGATGAATTCCCGGGGGGGGGGGGGGGCTACTCTATCTGAGACAAGTCAACAACAGGAGTCTGAAGAGGAGTCAGAGGAGGATGATGTCGGGGCGGATGAGGAGGAGCAAGAAGAGCATGCTTTAAACCTTTCTGGGATCCTTGTTGTTGTCCGTGGATGGGGAGAGAAGAACGAGGAGGATGACATTATCCTGGATGATGAGCAGGAGCCAGTCCACCCCACCACTTCCAGTTTAGTGCAAATGGGGGCCTTCATGCTCCAGTGTTTTAACAGGTAAAAAGGAAAAAAACACAATAAGGGAGGTGACAAAGGGACGTACACAAAGTGTAACAGCCTATAATGAAAGGCAACTGCATTTGAGCTCAGACAGGTGGAATCACTGTTTGAGCATAGGAGTATATCCTTTTTCTTGGGGTGCAAAAAGTTACCTTCTTTTTCTCCTCCCCCCCCCCATCTTTTTTATGTAATTGATGGCACTGTATATGCCTTTGGCTCTTTCAACTAACAATATACCTATATTAACATATGATTATTTGTAAATCATTTTATTTGTGCCACTGCATGCATTGCAGTGTTCTACTTTGTCCATCCCCCTGGTGCGAACCGCTGTGTTCAGCCCTGTGTCACTGGGTGGCTTTTCCGCCCTGCTTCCTGGCACGGTGGGGAGACGCAGATGTTATCTGCGATTCTCCCCAATGCTTGTTTTCCTACAGTTGAGTCCTTTTTGGGCCACTGTGGGGGGCCTTCTCCGTGCCAGCAGCATCCCGTGATCGCCACCGGACTGTCAGTGACGTTGCGCTTTTGCGTCGGAGGCGATGGCTTAGGCCAGGGCTCATGCCTTCCTAAACGCCGAGGGGACCATGTGGACAATGCCCTTTTGGTGTTGTAGACCTGTGGGAGGGTGGATTGGGTGGGGCCTGACACCTGCAGACAATGGACAAATCATGCAGACACTTTAAAATCCCACAGCTCCCAGGAGATCCTGAGATGTTCCCTGGTAGTGCTGTCATACACTAATACAAGACTGATGGAGTGCTTGGTAAGTGCAGCTTTTGGAATGATTTTGACTGGGTAATCCTTGTACTTATGTGACACTCATTCATTTACTAACATTGCTATTCAACCTATACAATATTATTCTTTTGTAATATAACCATAATCCTACTCCCTCACTTTATGCATATAGCATTCAGTGTCACATCACTTGTGTTTGACACCTTGATCCATCTCACTTTCACTACCTTATTTAATTGCCCCCCCTTTTTTCTCTTTACACACATACATGCATGTATTAGTTTTTTTGCATGTCCATCTGCAGGTGTTTTACCCCCCCCATCCTCCTTTCTGAGTCCCAAAACGTGGCCCCCTGCAAGCTCAGTGGACTATGCACCCACCCAGAGGGCGCGGGGGGAACATGTGGCAGCGATGGGATCACTGGACAGCTACAATCCTGCAATGCCGGTTTGTGCGACACATTCTCATGTCCTCATCCACCCATTGATAACTATACCTCTATATGCAAGGAGATATAATTATGCTCAATTTGAAATGCTATACCTATATATATTTTTATATTGTCCAAAGTGTTTAATTAGATATTTTGACATTTTCCTAGAATATAAATCCCCCTGAAGAGACCGGAAATCGCAAGGGTCGAAATGCATTGGGGTTTTTCATGTGGATACATATGTTATAAATACAATTGGCAAACCATGCCTGTACATAGAGTGTTTTTTTGCTACGAGTGATGTTCCATGTATGCTTTTATCGCACTACCTATATGGATGATGTATTATTGTTCATTTGGAATTATTGTCTGTTAAATAAATAATTTTTTTTTTTTTACATCAATTATTCTCATACCAACTCTTTGCTGCTAAAAAACCCCTGGGGAAATCTCCAGTGTTTTAACAGGGACCCCGTATAAAAAGCATAAAGTTCAAGGACCAGTACTGGGTGGCAACGTACTTAGACCCCCGGTACAAACACAAAATGGCGGAAATGTTACCACCATCACAGAGGGCTGTCAGAATGGAGCACTTACAGGCCTTGCTTAGAGAGAAATGCTGCATTCTGCTTTTGTGTGCGCTGGCAGAGGAATTCCCACTGCCAGAGAAAGAGTTGCGGGTACCAATCCAACAGCGCCTGCAAGAAGAGGGCGGTTTGAAGATGTGTTGGTCACTTCTGATATGAGTTCATTCTGTCAGCCTACCCATTGACAGGTGTCATCTGGATTCAGCATCAGGGAACGTCTAGACCGACAGGTGTCCGACTACATCGGGTTAACGGCCGATGTGGACGCTCTGACAAGATATGAACCCCTGGACTACTGGGTGGGCAGGCTGGACCTCTGGCCAGAGCTTGCACAATTTGCAATGGAACTGTTGGCTTGCCCCTCGTCCAGTGTCCTGTCTGAAAGGACGTTCAGCGCAGCAGGGGGGATCATGACCGATAAGCGCACTCGCCTAGCTCACGACAGTGTTGACTACCTCACATTTATAAAAATGAATGAGGCATGGATCTCGGAGCAATTCAGCACATGTGACCAGTAGACCATGTATGTGCATAACTCTATAAACTATTTATTTAATCTAAGACACAGACCTTTTTTCTACCTTTGGCTCACTTTCTTGTACAAAAAAAGCACACCGTACTTTACGCCCGTACCCTCCTGTTTGAAGAGGTTGAGCAGTGTCATATTTTTGGGTCCCGAAGCGAGTTGCTGGTATCAGTGCTGGTGTCAGTGCTCTCTATCTCGGTGCTGGTGTGGTTTCAGTGCTCTCTATCTTGGTGCTGGTGTGGTCTCAGTGCTCTTTATCTCGGTGCTGGTGTCAGTGCTCTTTATCTCGGTACTGGTGTCAGTGCTCTCTATCTCGGTGCTGGTGTCAGTGCTCTCTATCTCGGTGCTGGTGTCAGTGCTCTCTATCTCGGTGCTGGTGTCAGTGCTCTCTATCTCGGTGCTGGTGTCAGTGCTCTCTATCTCGGTGCTGGTGTCAGTGCTCTCTATCTCGGTGCCGGTGTCATTGCTCAGTCTCTATCGCGGTGCTGGTGTCAGTGCTCAGTCTTTATTGAGGTGCTGGTTTCAGACAGTGAGGGAGATAGCAGCGGAGAAGCCAAGCAGCAGGCAGTGCCAGCACCATGGCTGAGGGTCAGCACTGGACTGTCACCTCCGGACCACTGCAGTGGAGCCCTGCATAGGTGGGGGTAAGCACAGGTTGGCACACTGGGACACTGGCACAGGACTGCGCTGCCCTGACTGTGGCACTGATCATCTCCTGCACCCCCTTCATAGCCTGGCCTGACCTTGCCTCTCCTCCATGGCCTTCATGCTCTGCTGAATTGTCAAAATTTCACAGATAAAAAAAGAATGCTTGTCGTTGTCGATCCCAGATTCACTTAATACTTTTGTTATGTCAGTGTACATGTTGTGGGACGATGTGTGCACAGCTAGCAAGTATTTTGTGGCTGAAAATATGACCTGGAGGTTTTTAAGGTTTGCCTGCCATTAAAGTCAATGGGGTCCGCCAAACTTTTTTGGCCATGTTTGCGGTTTGCGTTCGCGAAACGTCCCGTCGGAAGTTCGTCCATCACTATTTAACGTCCAACCACTCAGCCCGTTGGCAAGAGCACCTAAAAGCCACACAAAAGGAGCACAAATCTGTCCCTCCTCCTCCTTACACACTTCAATCTGCCCCTGCTATACCGAGTCATTACCTCTCAGCAGCCCCACTGACACGGATGATGGTATAGCACAGGGTATGCCAGGTCCTAGCAGCACATCTGCCAGCATCACACCAGCTGTAGACTGTAGCCGGCAAGTTTGTTTGCCCCATCTGCTGCAGCGGAAAAAAAATACATGCCCAGCGTCTAAATGCAAGCTTGTCAAAGCTTTTGGCTCTCCAACTTCTGCCTTTCAGCCTAGTGGATTCTGCACCCCTTCTGTGAATTTGCACAATGTGCTGTACCACAATGGCAAGTTCCCAGTCGCTACTACTTTTCACGTAAGGCCATTCCATTTCTCTACCATCAGGGGGAAGGGAATGTTCTGGCATCGTTGGGCAAGGCAGTTAGCCATAAAATCCACCTTACTGCTGACACGTGGTGCAGCAAGCATGGGCAGGGGTGAAATATTTCGGTCACAGCACACTGTGTAACGCTGCTTGCAACTCAAAAGGATGCAGGGCAGGGCTCGGTGCTGCAGCTTGTTGTGTCTGCAGAATTGTCCTATGAACATCAGTTATCCCCTAAGTGTTCAAAGGGCTATTCAATGAGTCAGGCTAAAAGGTGCCATGCAGTGCTTTAGCTGGTGTGTTTATGGGACATGAACCACACCGGAGCAGAGATTCTTACAGCTCTTCAGGGACAGGCCCAGAGGTGGTTCACACCATGCCAGCTGGACCCAGGAATGGTGGTGTGCGATAATGACTCAAACCTCCTGTTCACCCTTAGACAAGGAAAGTTGACACATGTTCCATGCCTGGTACATGTCCTCAATTTGGTGGTAGAGCGTTTCCTAAATACATACCCAGGGTTGCAAGATGTGCTAAAGCTGGCCAGAAGAGTATGTAGTCATTTCAGGCAGTCATACACAGACAGTGCTTGGTTGGCTGAAATTCAGCGGGAATTCCACCTGCCTGTAAACCTCCTGATTTGTGACATGCCCACCAAGTGGAACTCGACTTTGGCAATGCTACAGCAGCTATACGTGCAGCAGAGGGCTGTCAATGAGTACATGTGTGAGTACGGCACGACAACAGGCTCACAGGCTGACCACCGTTATAAGGGGAAGGCTTCAGAACTCATCCAGTTCCCACAGAGAGTGCAGAAGATAAACTCTCTGGATTTTATTGAAAGTTTTTGCTGACTGTAGGTTACAGTGTCGAAAACGTAGTTTTGAGTCTTCTGTTGGTAAAGAGAGCAGCGGTGGAGAAGGCGTCTGCCTAAGTGAGGCATTTTGGATTTTTTTTTAGTCCTCGCCATCCAGGGCTGTCAGCTTCGACGTCCCATCGGCAGCCTCTGCATCACATGGTGGACGATTACCTTGGGGCCAAAACAGAGATGGAGAGCTTTCCAGCTGAGGATCCACTGACTTACTGGGTCATGAGAATAGACCACTGGCCAGAACTTGCCCAATATGCTATTGAGTTGTTGGGCTGCCCTGCATCCAGCGTGCTTTCAGAATATGCATTCAGTGCTGCAGGAGGTTTCGTTACTGATCATAGAACGCATCTGTCCACAGACTCCATGGACCGTTTGACTTTTATAAAATGAATCAGTCCTGGATTACCAGCTATGAAGCCCCTAATGCCGATGTCACTGATTAAGTCTTTTTGGGATGTGGAACTTCTGCAGGACTTCAAGGCTGCCTAGCATTGAGGGTGTTCAATCATTTCATCTGGAAGAATGTTTTTAGTATAGGTTTCATGGGCACAATTAACACCCAAACACCAATTTTTCAGCACCTGTTTGACATATCATTGCAATTCGTTTTTGCCTTCATCAAGAGCACATCTATAGGCTTATGGTTGGAAGGCGCCCCCGACAACCAAAGACCAATTTTTCTGCACCTGTTACTTCTATCCAAAGTCAAAGTGACACCAGAATGTATCCAAAAAATCTCTAATCTTGTTCCCAGTGCACTACATTGTGGCCTCAACATACACACTGGCTCCCCAGCTGCTGCTGAGCAAAATAAAGGCAGCTTGCAGGGAAAATGTATATATTTTTTGGCTTTATAAATGCAATTATGGCTGCAGCAGATTCTAGACATTGTACAGATCTGCCACTTTACAGGTAGACTAAGGGGGTCTCCCAGGCACTATATTGGAAATAATTTTTCATATTTTTGCTTTCACTTTAAAAATAAAGCCACTTGTGTTCCTACTCTCTTCTCTCTGCAGCAAGCAACTCTCAAGTCTCAGCATCGGCAGGCAGCCACCGCTCTGTTCACACATAGTGTCAGAGGCACAGGACTGTGTCTGTATCTCATCTCCCGAATGAATAGAAGCAAGCAAACATTCATTGATGGGTTTTGGTAGGCTGCATTTGATGGGTGCTGGCGAGGCTGCATTGATAGGCGCTGGTGAGGCTGCATTTATGGGTGCTGGTGAGGCTGTATTTGATGGGCGCTGGTGAGGCTGTATTGATGGGCACTGGTAAGGCTGCATTTGATGGACGCTGGTGATGTAGCATTTATGGGCACTGGTAAGGCTGCATTTGATGGACGTTGATGATGCTGCATTTATGGGCGTGGGTGAGGGTGCATTTGATGGGCGCTTCATTAAAAAGGTGGGGTTTACATGGGCAGGGGAAAGGGGTGGAGTCAGGGGTAGAGCCAGGGGGGGCGGCAAAATGAGATTTCGCCTAGGGTGTCAAAAGTCCTTGCACCAGCCCTGCTGAGGAGGCATATGCCATCCTTAACATGTCAGATTATGAGAGCAGTGGGGAACTCCCATCATCCGATTCTGGTTCGGAATATGAGCCTGTAGACGGTAGCGGATCGAAGTCCGGATCAGAGGGGGAAATCGTCCCTCAAAAAAGAATACGGAGATCAGGATCAAGATTTGAAGACCTGCCTACCACCAGCAGCGCCAGACCCCAGGAAGAGGAGCCCAGTATCAGTACTGGAAGTACATGTCCAACCCGAAGAATCCAGGCCCAGTCTTAACATGCCCTGGCAAACCCCCAATGATTGCCTGACAACTCAGGATCCGCTATTATCCCCCCTTTCACTGCACAGCCAGGTGTGCAGCCCAATACTACACATTTTTCCCAATTGGATTATTTTTATTAATTTTACCCACAAGATTTTCTGCAGAATATGGTGGACCAAACCAATCTGTATGCGGAGCAATTTATTGCTGCCAACCCCAATTCATCCTAAGCAAGCATGTTCTAGTGGTGACGTCTCACACTGGATGAATTTAAATAGTTTTTGTCCTTACGTTCAGTATGGGGCTTACAAAGAAGAACGAACTCCATGCGTACAGGTCCACCAACCCCATCCACCGTATGCCCATATATTCTGCTGTCATGTCCACGACACGCTACAACATGATTATGCGTTTTCTACACTTTAACAATAATTCACAGTGCCCTCCCCGAGATCATACCAACCACAACAAATTGTACAAGATACGCCCCCTAATAAATTAATTTTCCCAACGATTTGCTGAAGTTTTTATCCCAGACCAAAATATTTGTGTTGACGAATCCCTAGGATATCCTGGTGTTTACCTGTTTGCTGACTCTGGTTTGGATGGGACTCCTCACCTCAGCCCCAGGGGAGATGATCATCCTTGTCCCCTCTCTTCCCTTGGATTTAAGGTTAAGCGCCACCATTGGGCTGCTTTGTAAGTTACACACCCTTGTTTTGAGAGATTTTTCTCCATCTAAAGATATCCTATATATTCATAGATATTTTTTATTTAATTTCAGAGCATTTACTCCTGATGATTAGCATAAGCCATGAAACGTGCATCGAGTTATGAGTTACATCGAACTGATGCTTTGACAAGTTTGGCTCACCATGAGCAATCGATTTATATTCATTGTATTTATATGAATGGATGAGTGTTTTCATGTAATTGTCATGCTGATTATGTTTTACCTTACTCTGTTTAATAAATATGTATTTTTACAAGTGTATTATAGTAAATAGTGTCCTTTTAGATTGACACTATAGTTTGATAGATTATTAATATATAATTTTATTAACTAATTTGATTACGGTATCTATTCAAGTGACCTGCCTCACTCAAAGTCCCAATTTTCATTTACTTTTTTGCTGCCTGTTCAAAAGACTCACTATGCCTCACAGATTATTTGTTGGGGTGTTTGCTTTCCAAAATGGGGTCATTTTGTGGGCAATTCTATTGTCCTGGTGCTCCAGGGCCTTCAAAAGTGTAATAGGTGGTTGAGAAATTAGATGTGAAATGTATGCTCATAGAATGCCTGAAGGTGCTACTTCAGTGATGGGCCCTGTTTCCAAAAAGGGTAATTTGGAGGGTATTTGTACTTTCACTTTCAGTGATTGTCACCATAGCTTGTAGACTCTATAACTTTCACACAGACTAAATAATATCGACTAATTTGGGCTATTTTTACCAAAGATTTGTAGCAGTATACACTTTGGCCCAAATTTTATGAAGAAAAATGAACTATTTGCAAAATGTTACACTAGAAATTAAAGAAAAGTTTTTTTGATTTTTTTTTTTTTTGTTTTTTTTTAAATGTTCGCTCTTTTATTTGCTTAGATCTCAAAAAAATAAAAAAAAACAGCGGTGATTAAAGACCACCAAAATAAACGTCTATTTGTGAGGGAAAAAAATGATACATTTGTGTGGCTACAGTGTAGTATGAAAATTGGTCTGGGCAGGAAGGTGCATAAGTACCTTGTATTGAAGTGGTTGTAAGTCCTTACATACCCTGTGAAGTGACTGGCCTCAGGTGATACACAGAGATGAACCAAATCCTCCTACCTAAGTTGTACCTTTTAATCTGCAGCCCCCTGTCCTCTACAACCCTTAACTCTCCAGAATTTACACAGCTTGTTTGAGCTGTCAGAAAAAGGGGGCCGCGAGCTGAAACGACACACTGCAGAGCTCAGTGGAGAACTCTGAGAGCTGATTAGAGGAAAGGGACACACCCCCATACAACAGCATAGAGGAACAAAGTTGAAGTTGTCAATCAAGTGGAACTCTCTCTCCTGTCACCTTTTTTCTCTTGGTGTCAGGAAAACTTGTCAAAAGGGATTTATACTGATAGCAGAGGAATGAAGCAGAAGCAGCAGACAGAAATTACACTTTAGTGCTCTGGATAGAGCCAAGTACACAATTTAGAGAGATATGCTTTGTTCAGGTTCAGACTGGCCTACCGGGATACCGGGAAATTTCCCGGTAGGCCGCCAGCCCTGGGGCCACTTTGAGCTGTGGTTGCAGCCTGCAGCGCCCCCCCCCCCCCTCTCCTCCTCCTGTGAATCATGGAGCTGTGTCTGTGTTTGGTGGCCGAGCTGTAACAAGGTCCCGCCCCCCTAGATCGGCTCGTGTGATAGTGGATTGAATCAGTATTCCACCTATCACACGAGTCAGTCTAGTGGGACGGGATCTTGTTACAGTGCGGGTGCTGAACACAGACACAGCTCCGTGATTCAATGCGGAGAATGTCGCTTTCTGTGTGTGTGTGGCAGGCAATGGTGAGCATCATGTATGGATTGGCACAATGAGGCTGCAATGGTGGGCACAGTGAGGCTGCAATGGTGGGCCCAGTGAGGCTGCATTCATGGGCACAGGTTGCAATGGTGGGTACAGTGAGGCTGCAATGGCGGGTACAGTGAGGCTGCATTCATGGACACAGGCTGCAATGGTGGGCACAGTGAGGCTGCATTCATGGGCACAGTGAGGATGCAATGGTGGGCACAGTGAGGCTGCATTCATGGGCACAGGCTGCAAAGATGGGCACTGTGAGGTAGCAATGGTGGGCACAATGAGTCTGCATTCATGGGCATAGGGAGGCTGCATTCATGGGCACAGTGATGTTGCAATGGTGGGCACAGTGAGGCTGCATTCATGGTCACAGGCTGCAATGGTGGGCACAGTGAGGCTGCATTTATGAGCACAGGCTGCAATGGTGGGCACAGTGAGGCTGCATACACGGGCACAGTGAGGCTGCATTCACGGCACAGTGAGGCTGCAGTGGTGGGCACAGTGAGTCTGCATTCATTGGCACAGTGAGGTTGCAATGGTGGACACATCGAGGCTGCATTCACGGGCAAAGTGAGGATGCAATAGTGGGCACAGTGAGGCTGCATTCATGGGCACAGTGAGGCTGCAATGGTGAGCACAGGTTGCAATGGTGGGCACAGTGAGGTTGCATTCATGGGCACAGTGAGGCTGCAATGGTGGGCACAGTGAGGCTGCATCCATGGCCACAGTGAGGCTAAATTGGTGAGCACAGTGAGGCTGCATCATGGGCACAGTGAGGATGCAATGGTGGGCACAGTGAGGCTGCATTCATGGGCACAGGCTGCAATGGTGGGCATAGTGAGGCTGCATTCATGGGCACAGTGAGGCTGCAATGGTGGGCACAGTGAGGCTGCATTCATGGGCTCAGGCTGCAATGGTGGCCCCAGTGAGGCTGCATTCACGGCCACAGTGAGGCTGCATTCACAGGCACAGTGAGGATGCAATGGTGGGCACAGTGAGGCTGCATTCATGGCCACAGTGGGGCTGCAATGGTAGGCACAGTGAGGCTGCATTCACGGGCATAGTGAGGCAGCAATGGTGGGCACAGTGAGGCTGCTATCATGGGCACAGGCTGAAATGGTGGGCACAGTGAGTCTGCATTCACGGCACAGTGAGGCTGCAGTGGTGGGCACAGTGAGTCTGCATTCATGGGCACAGTGAGGTTGCAATGGTGGACACATCGAGGCTGCATTCACGGGCAAAGTGAGGATGCAATAGTGGGCACAGTGAGGCTGCATTCATGGCCACAGTGAGACTGCATTTCACCGGCACAGTAAAGCTGCATTTGATAGGCATAGTGAGGCTGCATTGGTGAGCACAGTGAAGCTACAATGATGGGCACAGTGAGGTTGAATTCACAGGCACAGTAAAGCTGTATTTGATGGACAGTGAGGCTGCATTTTGATGGGCACAGTGAGGCAGCATTTTGATGGGCACAGTAAGGCAGCATTTTGATGGGCACAGTGAGGCCACATTTGACGGGCACAGTGAAGCCGCATTTGATGGGTACAGTGAAGCCGCATTTGACGGGCACAGTTAGGCCACATTTGATAGGCACTGGTGAGGCTGCATTGATCTCCTGTATCATGTCTGCAGTCTCTGACCACCTTTGGTATGATGTCTTCCATCTCTAACCATCTCTTGTATCATGTCCGCAAACTCTGACCATCTCCTGTATCATGTCTGCAGTCTCTGAGGGGGAGTTTGGAGAGGAATCAAGAGTGAGAGTGCTGCAGGGATTGGGGTCATGGGAGAAGTCAGACGTGTGTGTGGACTGTGGTGAGGAGACTATAGAATAAAACCAGAGCCACTGAGCTGGAGCGGACTGACTGATCCCTGCATGGTGCACCTGAGAGGAGGTCAGTGACAGGGTCGCCAGGCCAATCTGAGGGGGGTCACTGATGTAAGGGGGGAGTGAATATGATAATATAAGGGGGCACTGATATAAAGGTTTCCCCCTTATATCAGTAACCCACCCCCTTACCTTAGTGTATTCTTTCCAAGGAAGGTGGTCCCCCCCCACGTTCGAGTTCCTGGTGCCCCCCTTGATGATTGGCCACTTTTAACTGGAATTTGCATTTATATATACAAAGCCCTATCTGATTTCATATCTGTCTTATCTATATATATTAAACTCTTTAAATGTGCTTTAAAATACATGGGTTTCCCTTTCATGAACTAGAAAGTTATTCTGTTGGGCTGGTATAATAATGCTATGGGGCTGGTATGAAATTTTTTCCAGGGCTGGTTTTTATTCCCAGTTCGGCCCTGGCTTTGTTCATATTCCATGTCTGAGGTTTACAAACTCTTAAATTTGAAAGAGGAATGGTATGGGGGTCCCCGACTTACGAACCAATCCTACTTATCAACAGGGCGCTGCGGGGACCCTCTGCCATTCTGTGTGGACCAGACGAAGCCTCAGAAAATGTCGGAAATGTCCGTAATTTGCAGTGCATGCGCAGAACGGCATTTGACGGAACATCGGAAATGTTCGTAACTGTCGTTCTGTGCATGTGCAGCCGACTTACGAACATTTCTGGATTACAAACAGGAGGAAAGTCCCTAACGGGTTCGTAACCTGGGGACCCCTGCATTATCCTGGCTATTTCCAAGTATACATCATGGTTATACAGACCTAATTACAAATCATTTGTCAGGTAAGACAAGTGACAGATGTGTATTTAAACCATGTATATACTGTACCTCTTTTCCTGGAGTCCCGCTTTATATATCAAAATCTAATTTATATAATCCAGTTTATATTGTATGCTCATTGTCAGTTTTATACACAAGTCCCATAATATAGCTATAATTCTGTTGAACTCCAGGATACAGGAAAAAAATGGGCTAAGGTGTTCATACCACCCCAAGCATATGGCAAGACCACACAGTGAATTCTCAGACGCATCGAGAACTTGAAGCCTGAACCCAACAACACTGGTATAGATGGGCTCCCAGAGGGAACTCGCTCAGGGAGTTCAGGAACAGAGATTCTGTTACACACTTTGTCCAAGGCCAGAGGAGATACATGAATCTGTTTTAGTTGTACCAAACTAGACTGAGGCGAGAATATTTCATTTGAGGAGATGAAAATTAAACCAAATGTAAAAAGAAAAAGAAGGAAAACTTGTACAAGATCACTTTTGCATTCTGAAAAAAAATGTTACTTGCAGCTGATTCAATGCTGATGATTTCCCAAAAAATTATCTAGCTTTACACACATGGATTTTTCAGAAGAGTGATATTTAATCAGTCTTAATGATCAAGCAGAGAATTTATATTCATTGTTCGCAGCAAAGGAAATTGTTGGAGCCAACGCACAAACACAAGTGATTTTATTTCCAGCTATATTTGTGCTTGTTGGAATGAAATTGGAAGAAAATTGATGGCAACGCTCTTTTTTTGTTCTTGGTGCTTATGCAATCATATTTTAGTAACTGGATACTGCACGGCTGGCGTTCCACGCCTCTGAGTGTTCTTTAAATGACTGAGTTGGACTCAATCGATTACAGGCTATCAAAGGCAAGTTCTACCAAATGCAACAGCAGTCTCGGAAAGGAGCAAAAACCATTGTGATTAAATCTTTACATGTGTGGCCAGCTAAAGAGTACCTATTGATGTGAGCTGACAGCTGCATGGTCTGGACGTTTTCCTATATCTATGAGTGCTGCCAAAGAAAGACATGTGTCAGAAACCTCCTTTCCCAGGAACAAAAATATGGTGAAAAAAATTGAAAATAAGTATGTGTATCTAGCGATTTGGGAATTTAAAGCAGAAATGTAAAAAAATAATAATAATAATTTGCTAGTAAATAGAGTTTTTTAGTGAGCTGCCAGGAGTAGGAGCTGATTTAACTACAGGAAGTGCAAGAGTTACATCATCGATGGGCACCCCAGTGGCCAAAGAAAGAAGACCAACGTGGAGGAAGTGCATAGTGCCCATCAAAAGAAGAATATGGAAAACATCATTAATCTATTTTAATTTGATTTGTCTTAAATAAAGTTTGTAACTTTCATACATCTTATATTGATGTTTGTATGACTTCCAAGAGTTCTTTGTAAGTAATCAGGTTGGAGGTATATCAGCCTCTATACTAGACCAAGAGACTGCATAGCTTTACCCCACATGACCAATTCGCAGGTTCAATTTCACATGTAATCATTTCCATAAGGTGCTAAAATTTCAAAATAAAGTGCAAATAAAACAAAATGCATTCAAAATAATTTGCTGCCAATATGCTAGAAAAGCTGCTGCCCTGATCTCCACTGGAGCCAACGTGCATTCCACCAAAAGGAAATTATGTTGTGATGTGCATCCCTCCCTACGCGTTTTGTCACCAGGTTGTCATCAGGAGGCGTGTCTATGTCTCATCTGCAATTTAAGTCGAATGAGCCACTTTCCTATTGGGCAGATGAAAAAACGTATTAAACATACCATATTCCTTCAATCCACAAATCTTACACTGCCATCAGCTGATTCTCACAATAAATGATCAAAACAATCCCTTTTTTAAAACCCTTTTCAATATTCTAGAGAACTATATTAAAAACATCGGCATCATGTGGTGAAATAGGAAAATCCAATACTACATACTGTAATAAGGGTATATTTGGCTCCCTATTGAGTATACCTTAAAAATTAATGAAAATTAAATTAAATTAAGTTTGACCCACCTCAATGTATGCTCAGATGGACAACTACATGCGGTAAATATGGTCCTGGGAGGGCACGTGAGTGGTGATAAGAGGGATATCACATTATCTTCAGCACGGAGCTCAGTCACTTTTTTATAACAACACTTTATGTTCTATTTGCACCTTATGGAAATGATTAAACTGAAAATGTATGATGGTTTATATAACTATACTGGTTAGTGCCGCCATCTCAATTAATTGTTTATTTTGTGGTGACACTATTTAAATAGCAGTGGCTTCTGTGATTTGTTTACATTTATTTCCAGGTAGCGCAGCTAATCTAAATATCTACTATTCAATTTATTGTGTGTATAAACCTAAAATGTATTAAGCATGGTTGGCATTGTGCTTCACTGTATAGATGTTTATTTAAAGCTCAACCCAGGGAAAATTTAAAAAATACCCTTGCAATAGGGCGCCCCCAAATGGCAAAGGATTAAACATTTGTTTTGTCTAGGAGAAAAAGAAAAAGCAACTGTACTTACCTTATTCCTCGCTACCCCAACAGCCAGCATTTTTCTCTGCTCTGACATTCCAGGATGTGGGTGGGCATTTAGTGCCCTTTCCCCCCAGAAATACAAGACTGCTGATCCTTGCATTATACAGGGTGATGTCAGATTGCCTGTGACCGACAAAGCAGCAAAGAGAAGTGGCTTTGGAGGATCGGTTGTACTGCTGGGAGGAACTTGCGAGTTCAGTACTGCATTATTGGTGTAATGTGGGTTTATGCTTGTTTTTAGGTGCGCTCCCATTGATGTTTATTAGGGTGGGCATTTAGTGCCCTTTACCCCCAGAAATACAAGACTGCTGATCCTTGCATTATACAGGGTGATGTCAGATTGCCTGTGACCGACAAAGCAGCAAAGAGAAGTGGCTTTGGAGGATCGGTTGTACAGCTGGGAGGAACTTGCGAGTTCAGTACTGCATTATTGGTGTAATGTGGGGTTATGCTTGTTTTTAGGTGCGCTCCCAATGATGTTTATTAGAACACGCATAATAGAGATCAATAGGAGCATGCCTAAAAATGTGTGTAAAACACACATAAAGATGTGTCACTCCAAAAATGCAGCGCACACATGTGAACCTGGCCTAACACACAACAAGCTGTCCAAATTAATTCACAAAACAACATCAATACAATAAAAATATCACTTACATTTGAGTTGACATTAGATACTTGGGGTATCTTGTTTCCTATATACTTCCCAGGAGAGATCCTTATGGGAGACAAATAGCAGGGGACTCCCAACAACTCTTGGGACAGATGCCAAAAAGTGATATTTGTAACGTAATGTAATGTATCAATGTAATTTTGTTGATTAATTTGAACCATGTATATTGTGGTTATTATGTTACTTACAATTTTCTAATTGATGCAGTTTTCACAGTTCCTAATGAAGCAGGTCAACTGATTTATGAAATGTGCTGACTCTGCCCGGACCCCCCATCTCTACAATCAGCATGGCATACCAGAATGACTTTCTATTTATGTATGTAATATTCTAAAAGGTGGGGTAACCAGACTAATGCTGTGAAAAAGTGGTATTTTAAACCATTTGAGGCACTGAGTCCTGATTTGATTTGTAATTTGTAATTATTTAATTGAATTATTTATATATGAAGCACGGTTTGTGCAATACATCTTCGTAGCATATGAAAAGTCCTGGCTTGTCTTTCTGAAGTAGATTTACAAAAAAAATATTTGGTTAAGAAAATAGTAACCAGTAAGGGATGATGCTTAAAAATAGATTTGGGGTTTGCATATGTTTTAAAGTGACACTAAGCAATATACATCAATCAGCCATAAGATTATGACAGGTAAAGTAACTAAAAAGGGCTGAACCAGACACACACTGCATATGCGTGAGGGACTGATCACCATCTTTGTTGCTGTAATCCCATACCACTGTGTTCAGAGACATGCTGTGGTACTTCTTGACGTTTGTAAGCTTTTGAACCTTCTCACATTTTCTTTTATTTGTGGTTTTGGACTATGTGGAGGTTATTTTCTATTATATGCACACCAGTCCTGCTGAGTGTATTCCCAGTGGATTAGTGGGTTCCCTGCATGCTTGTGGGTACATGTGATGATAGCTAACCAGCTAAATTCCTATTTCCTGTAAAACGGGAGGGGGGGGGGGAGGGTTGTAAGAGTGTCTTTTTCCTTGGGGATATTCCTACTATGCGCATTTGACCACTCTTATGAAGGTCATAAAATCTTGTGTGTGACCATAGACACTTGGGGGAAACATTTAGACTTGGTTCACACCTAATGCCAATGCGACTGCCAGCAGGGGTCCTGTGTATCCTGGTTCACCGTTTTCAGGTCCGATTTCATCCCGAAATGACGCACAGTGCTGCTGTGCAAATTTGCACCTGAGCCGCATCAGAGATATGTGAACTGGCTTCACAGAGAGCACATCACAATCTCCCGCTATTGCTAATTGGATGCGGGAATCCCGTATCCAATTTTCAATAGTGTGAACCCAGCCTTAAGAATTTGATGGTTTGAGAAGTCCTTCCTATCTTTTCATTGTTGCCTATGAGCTTTTTCTTCTCTATTTTACCCTGTTTGGGATTACACACCTCCATATGAACTCTCATTTTATTTCTCAGATTACATTTTCTGTTTTCAATATATTGCACATTTGTATATTATGAAGAGTGTGTTTGTATTTTTGCAATTACATTGTAATAGCTTTGGATATATTGATTGTTTTACACATTTGTCACAGTATTTGATTGAGGTTTAGGGTTTGATTTATACTACTTTAGAGCTGTTTGAATGTGATCCTGATTATTTTAGGAACTAAAGGCCCATACACATGATCAGAAAATGGTACCAAAAATGCTACTTTCAAAGTGATCGTACGATAATCTGATCATTAGTGCAAAGTTTTCAAGAGCGGATCAGGATAATTCATGCAAAATTATCCGATGGGACAACCACAAAATTTTTTCTTGTACGATACCAGTCCGCAAATACAATACAAATACAATACATGACATCACTTCTGAATTTTATTCTGTCACACGAGAATTTTCGTAACTTTAGTAACCTATTTATATTCGATATTTGACTAGCATGCATAAAAAAAAAAACAATTATTTGTCTGATAATCTCATTGTGTGTACCAGGCATATATTTTTTGCCACTGCTTAACTACTTGCTGCCTGCCCACCGTCAATTGATGGAGGGACGGTTTGACTCCCACTCTGGGAGGCAGGGGCGCGCAGCACCATGTTGCTAGGACACGCCCCTGATCTCTGTAAAGGGCTTCTGGCACGGCTCTTTAACCATGTGATCAGCTGTGTCCAATCACAGCCGGTCACATGTAAATAAAGGAAGTGTCGGTAATTGGCTCTCACCGCCTCACACTGACAGTGTGCGGCAAGGAGAGCCGATCATCCCCATCTCCTCACAGGGGAGAACAGGGCATGTAATCAGGGCACTGATCATCAATGCCCTAATTACAGTAAAACCCCAGAGGTGCCACCAAGCAATGCCCATGAGTGCCCATCAGTGACACAAATCAGTGACCATTACTGGTGCCAGCCCTTGCTGCCTTTTAGTGCCCATCAGTGCTTGCTCATCAGTGCTGCCCACCAGTGCACAGTGTCGCCTATCCGTGCTGCCTATCAGTGCCCATCAGTGCCACATATCAGTTCCCATCAGTGCAGCATAATAGTGCCTTCTCATCAGTATCACCTAATCAGTGCTCATAAGTGCCACCACATCAGTGCATCCTATCAGTGTTGCCTTCTTAGCGTACAACAGTGAAGGAGAAAAACTACTTATTTACAAAATTTACTGACAGAAACTAAGAAAACCTTTTTTTTTCAAAATCTTTTTTTCTTTTTAAAAAAGTAAAGTAAAAAAAAAAACAGCAGTGATTAAATACCACCAACAAAAAAATCTCTGTGTGAATAAAAATATAAAAAATGTATTTGGGTACAGTGTTGCATGACCACACAATTGTCATTCAAACTTCGACAGCTCTAAAAAGCTGAAAAATGGCCTGGACAGGAAGGGGGGTGAAAGTGTATTGAGATGGTTAAGTGATAGATCGCTGCACGCGTTAGTATATTAAGTAAAGTGAATAACATTGCATTGATTATCTTGTTACAATGACACCTGAAAGTGGGTGGGATAAATTCCCAGAAGGTGTAAAGGTGACCTCTGCAAAGTATGTGGAGTTCCTGACTGACCACTTCCTTCCCTGGTACAGAAGGAAGAACTATGCTATCCGTAATAAAATCATCTTCATGAATGGTAATGCACCATCTCATGCTGCAAAGAATACCTCTGCATCAATGGCTGCTATGGGGATAAAAGGAGAGAAAGTCATGGTGTGGCCTCCATCCTCCCCTGACCTCAATCCTATTGAGAACCTTTGGAGCATCCTCAAGCAAAAGATCTATGAGGCTGGGATGGGAGGCAGTTTACATCCAAACAGTAGCTCTGGGAAGCTATTCTGACATCCTGCAAACAAATTCAAGCAGAAACTGTCCAAAAACTCACAAGTTCAATGGATGCAAGACTTGTGAAGCTGCTATCAAATTAGGCAAGTAAACATGTCGTCCCTGAAGTTGTTGTGTTGAAAGCATAAAAAATGGGCAAGCATAAGGATTTGAGTGACTTTGACAAGCACCAAATTGTAATGGCTAGACGACTGGGTTTAGAGCAACTCTTAGGCTGCTTTCACACTGGGGCGGTATTCAGGCGTTACAGCGCTAAAAATAGCGCCTGTGTAGCGCCTGAAAAAAACCGGCCCCTTTCCCTCCAGTGTGAAAGCCGGAGGGCTTTCACACTGGAGCGATGCGCTGGCAGGACGGTGAAAAAAGTCCTGCTAGCCGCATCTTTGGAGCGGTGAAGGAGCGGTGTATTCACCGCTCCTATACCGCTCCTACCCATTGAAATCAATGGGAAACCGCGACAATACCGCCGGCAAAGCGCCGGCAAAGCGCCGCTGCAGCGGCACTTTGCGGGCGGATTTAACCCTTTTTCGCCCGCTAGTGGGGGTTAAAACGACCCCGCTAGCGCCCGCAGACCGCCGCTAAAACGACAGTAAAGCGCCGCTAAAAATAGCGGCGCTTTACCGCCGACGCCGCTCCCACCCCAGTGTGAAAGCAGCCTTAAGCTGCAGTGGGATGTTCCAGGTCTGCAGTGGTCAGGAAAACTGGCAAACTGGTGACAGGGTCATGGGTGGCCAAGGCTTCTTGATGCACATGGGGAGGGAAGGCTGGCTGTGTAGTTGGATCCAATAGAAGAGCTTCTGAATCTCAAATTATTGAAAAAAGTATTGCTCGTTCTATTAGAAAAGCATTAGAACGCACAGTGCATCGCTGTTTGTTGTGTATGGGGCTGCGTAGACGCAGACCGATCAAGGTGCCCATGCTGACTCGTGTATACAGACAAAAAAACACCGCAATGGGCACCTGAGCATAAGAAATGGACTACTGAGCATTGGAAAAAGTTGACCTGGTCTGATGAATCGTGATTTTTGTTTTACTTCATGTGGATGGCCAGGTGCATTTATGTCACCTACCTGAGGAAGAGATGGCACCAGGATGCACTATGGGAAGAAGGAAAGTCAGCAAAAGCAGCATGATATTTTTGGCAATGTTCTTCTTCTGGGATACCTTGGGTTCTGCCATATATGTGGATGTTAACTTGGAGTCCAAGCCTCAATGGGTCAGGGCTGTTTTGGCGAAAAAAGGGGGACCTACTTATTATTAGGTGGGAGGTCTTAATGTTTTGAATAACCAATGTATGTAAGTTGCGTCATGTGCACTGCTGTATGCACACTACAAATCCCATATTCCCTAGGCCATCTCAGGAACGAGCAAGAGAGGGTGGCTATGTTCCTACATATGGTCAGACCATGGATGGAGAAGAAACTTAGCCACCTTTAATAGGAGTTTAGTGTCACTGTATTTAGCATGCAGACATTTTACTATATGTATTTAACATATCCTGACAAACCAGGAATAATTGACACTTTTAGGATCATCAAGCGTGTGTGTCTAAAAACCAAACCTCATTAAATTCATTAAATTAATGAAGTATTATCTTGTATTTTAGCCAACATAGTAAAACTTGAATCCCACACCTCAACATTATAATGATTTATAAAGTTAGTCGTGTGGTTTGAAACAAGACCCAGCTCGCCACATAAATATAGAACCATTTTGCACAGTCTTGGTAAATAAACCTGATATATGTTAGTAAGTCTGGAATATTAACTTCAGAGCTTCCGTCTTGTCTCCATGGAGCAATTAATCAACGTTCTCATCCCCACTGTTACCTCGTCTGGTCTGTGATATTGTTTTGTTATTGGCCAACAATGTCATTCTCTCCTCTTTTATAGTAAAGGCGTAATTATATTCTACTAGCCAGGTCCAAACGCTTTCCAGGGCAGAGCTATAACGTCTTTAACTACAATTCGGCAAGACTCCGTTGGAGAAAAATCCCACATGAGCACCTCTTACAAATAAAAAATAATACTTCGCCAAGGGTAGTCACGACATATGAAAACATAATTAATCAGGATGGCTCCTTGAAAAATAAACCTAATGCATGAAGTCTATTACTGCATCTCTTTCAATTATAATGTGTTATGATTAGAATAAGGGGAACTGCAGGAGCGCCATCTAGTGGTCACACAAGGACACTCAAGGTAGAGCTGCAGTAATCTGCAGCATTTTGCATAAATCTGTAAGAAAAAAAAAATATTATGTGTAAAGTCTATGTATATACACCCTGTTCCAAATTATTATGCCAATGATATTTTTCTCATTTACCTAAATAATTGATGTAAACAACAGTAACATAATTCTCATGTTATCAACTATTAAGAGTACAATTCAAATTTTATTGAACAAACCTCCTGGTGATAACAGTTTTTTTTTTTTTCAAAATAAAAAACTTACAATGCACTGTTCCAAATTATTACACCCAGTAAGTTTCAAAACACTTTAAAGGTTGTAAAGAACTGAAAATTGTAATTTGTTGTGTTTGCAGCATATTTACTGAAATCAAAAGCTATTTCAATCAAACCTTGAACAACATTTCAAATTTTTAAACATTTTAACAGGTCAAGTTACATTTTAACCGCATGCCGCCCAGCCGCCGCAGTTGTACTGCAGCAGCATGGTTCGGCTGCGCAAATCGCCGTTATGCTATGTCGATAGCATAAATGGCCACTAGGGGGCACGCACGCGCACCCCCACGCTCGCTGCCTGAGCCGATGCGAGTGCGCGGCGGTCTCAATCATCGCCGTGCTCCCGCAATTGCTCGGGACACACGGAGAACTGGGAGCTGTGTGTGTAAACACACAGTTTCCAGTTCTCTGAGCAGTGAACTGACAGATCTTCTGTTCATACAGAGTATGAACAGCGATCTGTTAATTTCCCTGCACAGTCCCACCCCCCTTCAGTTAGAACACATACTAGGATACATATTAACCCCTTCACTGCCCCCTAGTGTTAACCTCTTCACTACCAATGACATTTTTACAGTAATCAATGCCATTTTAATCACACTGATGCTGTATTAATGCCAATGGTCCCAAACGTGTCAAAATTGTCCGACGTGCCCGCCATAATGTCGCAGTCACGATAAAAATCGCTGATCGCCGCCACTACTAGTAAAAAAAAAAAAATATTAATAAAAATGCCATAAAACTATCCCCTATTTTGTAGATGCTAGAACTTTTGCGCAAACCAATCAATATACGCTTATTGTGATTTTTTTTTTTTTAACAAAAATATGTAAAAGAATACATATCGGCCTAAACTGAGGAAAAAAAATTTTTTTTATATATTTTTGGGGGATATTTATTATAGCAAAAAGTAAAAAATAATGCATTTTTTTCAAAATTGGATCTTTTTTTGTTTATAGCGCAAAAAAATAAAAACCGCAGAGGTGATCAAATACCACCAAAAGAAAGCTCTATTTGTGGGGAAAAAAAATTTGTTTGGGAGCCACGTCGCGTGACCACGCAATTGTCAGGTAAAGCGACGCAGTGCAGAATCACAAAAAGTGGTCTGGTCTTTGGCCACCCAAATGGTACGGGGCTTAAGTGGTTAACATAGGACCCCTTAAGTCTTGAACTTGTGAGTTTTTGGACAGTTTCTGCTTGAATTTATTTTCAAGATGTCAGAATAGCCTGCCAGAGTTACCGGATGTAAACTGCCTCCCACCCTCATACTGTAGATCTTTTGCTTGAGGATGCTCCAAAGGTTCTCAATAGGATTGAGGTCAGGGGAGGATGGAGGCCACACCATGACTTTCTCTCCTCCTTTTTTTTTTTTTTATTTAATTACTGTTTATTGAAACAATAAAGGAATAATGTGGCGCTATACCTTTGAAGTTTGCGGGATGGTATAATTAATATCAGCAAATAATATCGAAAAGGAACATGATAATGTGAAAAATAAATTGAAAAAATAAGAATGAATAAATAAGTGAATAAAAAAATATTTGTGTGTGTGTGTAGATATATATATATATATATATATATATATATATATACTATCTTAATACCTGTAAAATTAATTAATGAATTAATTAATTAAATGAATTAATTAATTAAATAAATAAAATTAATTAATTTCTTCCTAATGCATCTAAAATATTTATACAATAAATGATGTCATATTCTTAATCCATAAAGTGTACCATAAAATATTTCCTTAAAATAAACGTGATGATGAACAATACAAAGTGTTAATCTGACCCTACTTGGGGTTAAATAATAACTGTGATGAAGAAAAACAAGTGCAGTATAATGTGTAAAGGAAATGAGTCCAGCTAAGGATTAGCCAATAAGTCCAAACGGTGCAAGGAAAAAAGAAAGTATCCACTTGGAAAAGAGAATATCCACTTCAAAGTAAAGAGAGAATCCCCAACATGTGTGTCCAAAAAGAAGTTCTTATTGCCCTCACCAGATCCACTGCCCCCTTGGGGGTAATCTCGCTGCCACAGTGTGAGCCCCTGTGTCGCTGTGTGGTTTTCCTCTGGGGGTTCCTTTAAATGGTCCGTTGGGGATACCTCAGGCAGTATATTAATAAAAGTGAAGGGCATCCATAGTGTAAAACTGTCATAAAACTCGCTTTATTATATAAAAAGTTCTACTCACATTCATACAATGTATCTCTCGTATACAGAGATTGTTCAGAGTGATGAAACGCATAGGGCGTGGCCAATAGATGCATTCTCTCTGGCTTTGAACGCTACGGTGGACGGCGGCTTTGTTTTGAATATACGAGAGATACATTGTATGAATGTGAGTAGAACTTTTTATATAATAAAGCGAGTTTTATACTCACAGAGTCTTTGACTTGCCCGGTGGTTGTGGGGATCTGCGGGCGGGTGGCTTATCGGAATTTGGAAGCCCCCTTTAACAAGGGGACCCCCAGATCCCGGCACCCCGTGTGAATTAGTAATGGGGTACAAATGTACCCCTACCATTTCACAAAAAAGTGACAAAAGTCGACAAGTCCTTTATTAAATTCTTGTTCTTTGCGCTTCTTCTTTCATCTTCTTTCTTCTGGTCTTCCTTCCGTGTTCTTCTTGTTCCCCCAACTTCTTCTTCTCCATCTTCTTCTTCATCTTCTTCTTCCTCCACACTTCTCGTCCCGCATCTTGCTACGGTTTCTTCTCTGGGCCGTCCGAACGATCCGCCTCTGTGGGAGTCTTCTGCCATGTGACGCTTCGATTCCTCTGACACTTCTTAACCACCGATCGGGCCCCCCCCCCCGGTGCCTGCTGCGGTCGGTATTCGTTCGGGAGCGATCCGGGATGAGGGGGCGGCCATTCATTCATGGCCACCCCCTCGCGATCGCTCCCGACGAATGGAAATCCTTTGTGACATCACTTCCTCTCCTGTAATGTAAACACAGGAGAGGAAGTGATGTAATCTCTCCTCCGTGTCGGTATTTTTCGTTCCGACACCGAGGAGAGAGGATCGGTGAGTTTCACCAACACGACACTTCACAGTAGAACATGCCAGGCACACTCACACCCCCCCTTTACCCCCCGATCACCCCCCCCAATTACCCCTGCCCCCCCAGTCACAGTGACACCAATGCATTTTTTTTTTTTTTTTGCATTGATGTCATTTGTGACTGTAATAACTGTTAGGGCAGTTAGGGTTAGCCCCCTTTAGTTCTAATGTACCCCCCTAACCCCCCCCAATAAAGGTTTAACCCCGTGATCACCCCCCGTCGCCAGTGTCACTAAGGCTGGGTTCACATTGCAGCGGTTTATGAGAACGGATGTGATTTGCACCGCACTGCAGTGCAAATCACATCCGATCTCTGCGATTCGAGTTCAGCCATTCGCCGCACCCGCCGCACCCGCCGCAAATTCGCACGGGACCCTTTTTTTGGTCCGCAGCAGAATCGGATCGCATGGGTTTTCACACCATGCGATCCGAGTTTGCAGATCGCACTGCGATATGCGAACTGATCTGGGGGTGTCATTAACATTTCACTGACACTCCCAGCAGTTCGCATAGGGCAGTGTGAACTGCCGCCGGGAGGCATGCGATGCGGGAACCCGCCGCGGATTCGTGGCGTTCCCGCATCGCTCCAGTGTGAACCCAGCCTAATAAGCGATCGTTTTTCTGATCGCTGTATTAGTGTCACAGGTGACGCTAGTTAGGCAGGTAGGTATTTAGGTTCGCCGCAGCTTTTTATAGCGCCAGGGACCCCTATATACTACCGCATAAAGCCCCCTGATTGCCCCCTAGTTAACCCTTTCACCAGTGATCACCATATAACTGTTACAGGTGACGCTGGTTGGTTAGTTATTTTTTTATAGTTTCAGGGCACCCGCCATTTATTACCTAGTCTCACTAGTGTACCCCTAAATTTAGGGGTGTCTACTTTCCAAAATGGGGTCATTTGGGGGGGGTTTGTACCATCTTGGCATTTTATGGCCTTCAAAACTGTAACGCCCTTAGAAAGCCTGAAGGCGGTGCTTGGTTTTCGGGGCCCCGTACGCGGCTAGGCTCCCAAAAAGTCCCACATATGTGGTATCCCCGTACTCAGGAGAAGCAGCAGAATTTATTTTGGGGTGTCATTTCACATATGCCCATGGCATGCGTGAGCAATATATCATTTAGTGACAACTTTGTGAAAAAAAAAAAAAAAAAAAAAAGTTTGTAATTTTCCCGCAACTTGTGGCAAAATATAAAATATTCCATGGACTCAACATGCCTCTCAGCAAATAGCTTGGGGTGTCTACTTTCTAAAATGGGGTCATTTGTGGGGGTTTTGTGCCATCTTGGCATTTTATGGCCTTCAAAACTGTAATAGGTAGTGAGGAGTGAAGTCAAATATTTACGCCCTTAGAAAACCTGAAGGCGGTTCTTGGCTTTCGGGGCCCCGTACGCGGCTAGGCTCCCAAAAAATCCCACACATGTGGTATCCCCGTACTCAGGAGAAGCAGCAGAATTTATTTTGGGGTGTCATTTCACATATGCCCATGGCATGTGTGAGCAATATATCATTTAGTGACAACTTTGTGAAAAAAAAAATTTAAAAAAATTAAAGTTTGTAATTTTCCCGCAACTTGTGGCAAAATATAAAATATTCCATGGACTCAACATGCCTCTCAGCAAATAGCTTGGGGTGTCTACTTTCTAAAATGGGGTAATTTGTGGGGATTTTGTGCCATCTTGGCATTTTATGGCCTTCAAAAGTGTAAAAGGTAGTGAGAAGTGAAATCAAAAATTTACGCCCTTAGAAAGCCTGAAGGCTGTGCTTGGTTTTCGGGGCCCCGTACGCGGCTAGGCTCCCAAAAAGTCCCACATATGTGGTATCCCCGTACTCAGGAGAAGCAGCAGAATTTATTTTGGGGTGTCATTTCACATATGCCCATAGCATGTGTGAGCAATATATCATTTAGTGACAACTTTGTGTAAAAAAAAAATATATATATTTTTTTTGTCATTATTCAATCGCTTGAGGCAAAAAAATAAAATATTCAATGGGCTCAACATGCCACTTATCAATTTCCTTAGGGGGTCTACTTTCCAAAATGGGGTCATTTGGGGGGGTTTTGTACTGCCCTGCCATTTTAGCACCTCAAGAAATGAGATAGGCAGTCGTAAACTAAAAGCTGCGTAAATTCCAGAAAACGTACCTTAGTTTGTAGATGTGACAACTTTTGCGCAAACCAATAAATATACAGTTATTGACTTTTTTTTTACCAAAGACATGTGGCTGAATACATTTTGGCCTAAATGTATGACTAAAATTGAGTTTATTGGATTTTTCTAATAACAAAAAGTAGAAAATATCATTTTTTTTTCAAAATTTGCGGTCTTTTTACGTTTATATCGCAAAAAATAAAAATCGCAGAGTCAGTCAAACCTTTAAAAGAAAGCTCTATTTGTGGGAAGAAAAGGACGCAAATTTCGTTTGGGTACAACATTGCATGACCGCGCAATTACCAGTTAAAGCAGCGCAGTGCCAAAGTGTAAAAAGACCTCTGGTCATTTACCAGCAAAATGGTCCGGTCTGAAAGTGGTTAAATAATGGAGGGCAGGGCCACCCGATGACCCCACCCTCCTCTGACGCATGGGGACTTCCCTATGGCTTTCCCATGATGTCAGAGGGGGCGGGGTCACCCATTTAAGTAGAATTTTTTGCCTGTTCGCATGTTCTGGTGTGAACCGAATGGGGATGTTCCCACAAATAGAGCTTTCTTTTGGTGGTATTTGATTGCCTCTGGGATTTTTATTTTCTGCTAAACAAATAAATAAAGACCAACATTTTTTTTTTTTACATTTTTGTTTCTGCTTGTTAAAAACTTTGTCCTTCACTGATGGGCACTGACGGGGTTGCAGTGATGGGGACTGATAAGGCGGCACTGATGGGCACCTGATATGTGGCACTGGTAGGTGGCATTGATAGGCATTGATGTGCGACACAGGCACTGAGAGGTAGCACAAATAGGCACTGATAGGTGGCATGGATTGGCATGGATAGGTGGCACGGATGGGCATGGATAGGTGGCATGGATGGGCAGTATGGATGGGCACTAATAGGAGGCATGGATGGGCACTGATAGGCGGCATGGATGTGCACTGATAGGCGGCACGGGTGGGCACTGATAGGTGGCATTGTAGTGTACAGTATTGTATGGATGGATGCCAATCAGTGCCAAACAATAATGCATGCGAATCAGTGATGCCCATTGAGGGCACTGATTGGCATCCATTGAGGGCACTGACTGGCATCCCTGGGGGTCTAGGGTGGCATACCTGGTGCTGGGCTGGGCATCCCTGGTGGTCTGGTGGCATCCCTGGTGGTCCAGTGTGGGCATCGATAATCGATCAGCACAGACCCCCCCTGTCAGAGAAGCAGCCGATCGGCTCTCCTCTACTCGCATCTAACAGACGTGAGTGAGGAAAAGCCAATTAATGGCTCTTCCTATTTACACTGTGATCAGCCATGATTGGACATGGTAAAGAGTCTCCATCAGAGACTGTTGCGGTGTGTCAGGCTGACACACCGCAACAACGATCACCGTGATGCGCGCCCCCGGGGGGCAGCGGCTTAATATCCTGATCACATCATATGACGTCCGGTCAGGATATTGAAACCACTTTGCCGCCATCATTCTGCTATATGGCGGGCGGCAAGTGGTTAAACTTCCCTCCTAAAGGTATTTTTACTTAAAATTCCCTCCTAAACTTGAGGTGTGTGTTATACGCCTGTGCGTATTATATGCCGATAAATACGGTAATTGCAATACTCTGCACAATAGGTTGCTGATCTCATCTCGGCTGAGCAGCGTGCTTTTACTTTTGAATGTAAAATATATTGGTGGCCTTGCAATGAATAGGAGGGAAAATTAACTGCTGGTACAACCACCTAAATGCAACTGTTAAATAAAAAAAGGTAGGCGTGGCGCTGTTCTAGTGTACAATAATTGCATGCCCCTGTGTGACACTCTGTGTATCCTTATATTATACTCTCACTAAAAATAATAACAATCAGAGTTTAAAGTGTCAAATGCTTAGTGCAAATCCTAGTGTGTGTAAGTGCTAGCAATGCCCGTATGCAAGAGTAAATGAGTGTGTTGTAATAAAAAAAACTACTAAAGTGACAGGTGCTCTTCAAAACCATTACTTTCATGCAAAAAAATAAAAAATAAAAAAATTATATATATATGCTGTATATATAAATATATATATATATAAATAGTTCATAATTCATTTAAAAATAAAAAAATGTAAATATATAAAAATTATATTTAATTATATTAAAAATGAGAATGAATGACAGGTTCTCTTCAAATCTGTGCTCCGTGCTCCTTATAGATCCCCTATAGGTATTGCACTCACCCGAACCACTCACCCTACACAGGGGTACTCGCTTTCACAGTATCTGCCACTGTGCAGCAATTATCAGATCTTTATCTGCTGTGTCAGCTATATCTTTCCATGCTTGCTCTATTAGGTGTATCTTTCTTCTTTAGATCTCCCTCCGCATCTCCCACATACAGGAAAGAGACATCTCCATAGTGTGATTCCATTTTAAACTACATTTATTGTTACATAAAAGTGGAAAAGTACTCACATTTATTCAAATGCATATAAGCCTTTAAAAAACACAGGAAGCCGGGACGATACGCGTTCCATAGCCTGAAACCGAAAGTGATGCAAAGACGTTAGATGCTCCGCCCTACGCATTTTGCCATCAAGACATCATCTGGAGCCACGGCATCTTGCTACACCAGCCGGTTTAAATAGCATGTGGTGATCCCTGATTATTAGTCCTGTGTCCATGGCCATTTTTGGTTAGTCCATCGATAAATGAATACGGGCGCCCTCTATTATGTTATTATCCTTTCTGTTATATTAACTCTCATGCCCATATTAACTTATAACCCCAAACAGCCCATTTGGTAACTGATTACAATAGCTGTTGTCTGGCCGTTTACAGTTTATAATAACAAAAGCGTTAATGTTCGTGTATTGAAGCAGACTGTTTCCAGACATCTGATAAATGATGGTCACAGGGACACCGCATGCTATAACAATGTTGCATACAAACACAAAAATGGTTATAATCTGCTGGCAATGAGTGTGGGGGGAGTCGTGGCCACACGGACACTAACTCCATTAACAGAAAGACGCTTATGCTCGTATTCTGTTTCATCGGGAGCAGTGGCTGGGAAGTGGTGAGAGCTTAGAGCGCACACTTTGAGTTCCGCTGTAACCGCAGTGCATCGCCCGTTTTTTGGGAGAAAGTTTGGTGTGATTATCTCAATTGGGGCTGTCACTTTTTATTTAACATGTGAGTGGATATATTGAAGTGATGTGTGAGGTGTTTGAATACATTTTAAACGGTATCACGCTATGTGGAGGATTTTATTTTACTTTTTACATATGGATAAGCCTTGACTGGAGTGATCGAGGGATAGACCAAGGTGGGGTTTATACTGCTTTTTCTTGCCAAACACGAAAGTGGGAGGCAACATCAGTCGGTGAGTGCGTTTCCATTGGGCGAGGTGTCACGAGCACATTGGTGTGGTGGAAGTTTGAAGGAGTTGGTGAAGATTGATTCCTTTGTGTGATCTTCAACATTCTGTTTAATGGACTTGTAGTTCTCTATATCACTGCATCACGGGGTGATAGATTGAGCATTTTTCACTTTGCACATTTGTTACATTGTTATGAGCACTACTTAAATTATCCTTTAAATATTTTTGCAGTACATGTTTGGAGGTATAATTTATTTTTACAAAAATGGTTATACCTATTTTAAAATAAATGTATACATTTTTAAGTGTGTTGACCCCTTGATAATTTAATAAATATGATGTAAATCATGATGTTATTGTAATTTAAAATATACATATAAAATAAATTTTAGCAGTTAGTTAATGACTAAATTAATTTGAAGGTATATAATATTCATCATACTGTGGTAGTGTCCTACATTCCATACCATATATATATATATATATATATATATATATATATATATATATATATATATATATAAGTCTGGTTGTGTACCAACCTTCACATAAAAATTAGGATGCATGCCAATGGAATGAACAGTGTGGATATGGACCCTACTCCAGTAGTATTATTTTTTGTCTTGGGGTTAAATGTGGAGTTATCCCTTAAGCCCCGTACACACGAGCGGACTTTTCGACATCCAAACTCCGACGGACCGAGTCCGTCAGACTATCCGATCGTGTGTGGGCTGCAACGGACTTTAGCTTCGCCAAAGTCTGACGGACTTTAGAAATGAAGCATGCTTCAAATTTTCCCGACGGAACTCCGCCGGACCCGGTCCCCTTCGAAAAATTCGCTCGTGTGTGTGCTACTCCGACGGACTAAAACCGACGCTAGGGCAGCTATTGGCTACTGTCTATGAACTTCCTACGTCGAATCCAGTCGTACGTCATCACGTTCGACTCCGTCGGAGTTTGGTGTGATGGTGTGTGGTCAAGTCCGTTCGGTCGAAAAGTCCGCCAGAACTCCGTCGGAACTCCGGCGGAACTCCTTTGGAGGTCTGTCAGACTTAATCCCTCTCGTGTGTACGGGGCATTAGTTCAGAATATTTCAACTTGGCTTTATTTATTTTCATTATGATGCAATTTAACAGTTATAAACAAATGACAGGGGTCATAATAAAAACAGAAATGTGAAACAAAAATGGTTAACTGTTATGTATAGCAAGGTCAGATGTCAATTCCCCTGGCTATGCACTCTGTAATATACATGGTGAGACATAGATGTGTGATGAGGGTTCAGCATGCCCTGCTGGGAGGAGGCTTCCACATAGTAACCTTCATAACCCAGTACAAATAGTATAGCTACCAGGACCATACAGTAGGATACATATTTACAACTGTTCGGGAGGCATGCCTCCCAAGAACAAGCTGGGCCCAGCCATGGGACGTAACAACTTGGGTGATGAAAACCAGGATATTTTACATTATCTGACTAAACCAGCCCATGACTGGGTACAAATTAGGGAAGGGAGAACAGGGGGAATGGAGGAGGGAAGGGGGGGAATGGAGTTCCCCGATGGGGGGAGAAGGGGAGGAGTGGGGAGGGAGGAGGGAGGAGAGGGGTAGGGAGGTAGAAAGGTGGAAGGGTAGCAGGGTAGAGCGGTAGAAGAGTGGAAGAGAAAGGAAGGCAGTGCCCTCTGACTTGGGAGCAAACCGAGCCCTAAGGACCAGCCAGGCTGTGCATTCTCCCGGAGGTATGCGTCAGTGTAAATGTAGTGTTGCCATGGTCTCCAGGTCTCTCGAAAGGTCTCCTCCCTACCATAAAATGCAGCAGTGCCTAAAGAAATTTTGTAGGTCTATATACACTTCGAATTTATACAGATCTTTGTCTGGTGCGAATTTTTAATACCTTAATTTCTTCTTTATTGAAAATGACATTACTCAAATTAAAAATTCTAATCTAAAATTTTCACCTTCTTTTTCTTTGTCCCCCTTATTTGCCTCTAGCCCGTTTTCTCTTTCCCATCTTTGGGGTCTCTGAGGGTCTTCTTGTCTGTTGTCTCGCTGATGTCTCTTCTGTTCTCAATTGACCTCTCTCTGTATCCAGATCTTGGAGGTCTCTGTGCATTTCTCCATCCTTGATTCCTTGGAGGTCCCCAATTCTGGTTTCTGGGGGACCCCATCCTCCTTGTGGTGTGTGTGGTGCGAAGCCTCCCCTTGTTCCCGGGGGTCTTCCTCTGTGTCCTCATGGGAAAAAAATATCTCCTGTAATAGGGTTCCCTGTGGGAAAAATTCTGACGGATGTGTCTAAGCCCTTGTACACACGGTCGGAGATTCCGACAACCAAATCCATCGGAGTAATTCCGACGGATTCATTCTGGAAGAGGTCCGGAAGTGATGTTGCATACACACGGTCGGACTAAGTTGTTGTAAAATCCGATTGTACAAAAGGTGATGGCGTTATTTCGTTACGACGGAACTACGTACAGGCTAGTAGCCAATAGCTTTGGTCTAGGAATTTGATCTGAGCATGCGTGGTGCTTTGTCCGTCGGAGTAGGCTACATATGATCGGAGTATGTCGGATCGGAGCATTTTGTAGGAAAATTTTACCGGCAAGTTGGAAAAGTTGGTCCGTCGGATATTCAGACGGAAACAGTCCGATGCAGACCACACACAGTCAGAATATCCGACAAAATGGTCCGATAGGAAACATTCCGTCAGAATCTCCGACCGTGTGTACAAGGGCTAAGAGGAGAGTATCTATTGGGGTTCCTTGGAATTCTGAGTTTTCACGGGGTATTGGGATAATAATAATCATTAGTACCTTGATCTTGATATCTTCGATCTCTATGCATCGGTGTTCTTTACTCTCTTCTATGTGTGGGACTTCTTTCTCTCCTTTGCATGGATATTGGAGTTCTTTGTGTTTGTGGTCTAATTTCCATTCTACTACTTCTTCCCTTTCTAATGAGGGTATCTTGATTCTTCTATCATTGAAATGTTATTATCCCCTTCAGTATAATTTCAGTTGGCCTGCCATTTGTAGACTTGTTGGTTCTTATAGTCTAACACATGCCTACGGAATTTTATAAATAATTTTAAATTACAATAACATCATGATTTACATCATATTTATTAAATTATCAAGGGGTTAACACACTTAAAAATGGATATCTTTGTTTTAAAATAGGTATAACTGTTTTTGTATTTGTATGCAACATTGTTATAGCATGCGGTGTCCATGACCATCATTTATCAGATATTTGGAAGACAGTCTGCCTCAATACATGAACGTTAACACTTTTGTCATTATAAACCATAAACGTCCAGACAACAGATATTGTAATCAGTCACCAAATGGGCTGTTTGGGATTATAAGTTAATATGGGCATGAGAGTTAATATAACAGAAAGGATAACAACATATATGGCGCCTGTATTCATTTATCTACGGACTAACCAAAAATGGCACATGACTAATGACACATCAGGGATCACCACTATTTAAACTGGATGGCGTAGCAAGAGGGTGCCGCTCCAGATGACGTCTTGATGATGAAACACGTAGGGAAGAGCATCTAGCATCTTTGCATCACTTACGGTTACGGCCGTGGAACACAAATTGTCTCGGCGTCCTGTGTTTTTTAAAGACTTATATGCATTTGAATCAACATGAGTATGTTTCCACTTTTATGTAATAATATGCTATATGTGTGAGATACGGAGGGAGATCTAAAGAAGAAAGATACACCTAATACAGCAAGCATGGAAAGATATAGCTGCCACAGCAGATAAAGATCTGATGATTGCTGCATGGTGGCAGATACTGTGAAAGCGAGATACCCCTGTGTGGTGTGAGTGGTTCGGGTGAGTGCAATACCTATAGGGGATCTATAAGGAGCACGGAGAACAGAATTGAAGAGCACCTGTCACATTTTTCATTTTACACATTTTAATTTTTTATTTTGAAATTAATTATGGACTATTTATGATCACAGCGTGTGTGTGTGTGTGTGTGTGTGTGTGTGTGTGTGTGTGTGTGTGTGTGTGTGTGTGTGTGTGTGTGTGTGTATATATATATATATATATATATATATATATATATATATATATATATATATATAATCATTTTTTTCTTTTCTTTTTTTTGCATAAAAATAATGTTTTGATACAGTGCCTTGCAAAAGTATTCGGCCCCCTTGAACTTTCCAACCTTTTGCCACATTTCAGGCTTCAAACATAAAGATATAACATTTTTATTTTTTGTGAAGAATCACCAACAAGTGGGACACAATTGTGAAGTGGAACGAAATCTATTGGATATTTTAAACTTTTTTAGCAAATACTAGGTTTAGGAGATATTTTTTTTACCTGCAGGTAAGCCTTATTATAGGCTTTCCTGTAGGTAAAAGTTAAAAAATTGAGTATACAACCACTTTAAATAAAGCATTTTTATAAAAGTTAATGTACTATAGCTTGTCTATTTTCCTCCATGTCATTTGGGGCCATTGCACTACTCTGATCGGTGGGGGCGCTGACAGCATCATCCGAAAGGGATTAAGCACTTGATTAACCACTTGCTTACTGGGTACTTAAACCCCCATCCTATCCAGACCAAATTTCAGTTTTCAGCGCTGACGCACATTGAATGACAGTTACACTGTCATACAACAGTGTACCAATTTTTTTCCCACAAATAGAGCTTTCTTTTGGTGGTATTTGATCACCTCTGCGGTTTTTATTTTTTGCTAAAAAGGGCAAATAAAAAAAAAAATTTTAATAAAAATTTTAAAACAGGTAATTTTTCTCCTTCATTGATGTACGCTGATGAGGTGGCAGTGATGGGCACTGATGGGTGACAGTGATGAGCACTGATAGGCAGCACTGCTAGGTGGCACTGATTGGCACCACTGGTGGGCATTGATAGGTGGCACTTGTGGGCATTGATAGGTGGCACTGGTAGGCACTGTTAGGTGGCATAGATGAGGCATAATTGCCTCTTCCTCTTCGGGACCGATGTCTCTTGCAGATGAACCGGTGATCAGCTTTTTTTTCTCCTCACACTGTCAGCATGAGGAGAAAAAAAAGCAATTACCAAGCTTTTGTTTACATCGTGTGATCAGCTGTCATTGGCTGACATCTGATCACATGGTAAGGGGCCCGGGACCGGCCCCTTACTTGAATCGCAGTGACTTGGAGATCACAGCGCGCTCTGCGCCCGCCCTGCAGGGCACGTGCACAGGGCAGGCCGTCTTATGACGGCCTCCCAGAGATTCAGGTCCGCACCGTGGCCGTCATTCGGCTATAGCACGGATGCCAAGAGATTAAACTGCTGCCACGATCTGGTGCCTGAGCGTGCTGAAATGGTGATATCGCATGGTATTACCCAGAAGTGCCATTTGACCTCAGCATTAGGAGGGAAAACTATCTGGTAAGGAGGTAGTATTTACTTGGGGTGTTACTTTTGAAATGACATGAACATGTTGGAGCTTAAATGAGTGCGTGGGGTTGAATCTGCTTTAAAATAATTTTTATATTCAAAGAAAACTCACCCATCCATCCATTCATGTCTCCATGCTTTATTTTGTTCAGAAATTTTTGTTTTCTTTTGTTTTGTTTTTGTTGTTGTTTTGTTCAGAAACTCTTTGAAAAACAACACCCCCCCCCACAGCATTTATAGCCAAGGCCATCTGGAGTTAGAGCAGATGATTCATGTAGCATTTACTTCCTGGAATCCATCTATCCTTGCCTGAGGCATGCAAGCAGGAAAGTGTGATTATCTAAGAAAGCCCTTCCTCCTTCCTAGCCCAGAAACCTGGAAGCGCCAAAAAATGAGTATACAGTAGTATTCCTTCCTAGCAGCATAACAACTAAATATAGTTAATGTTGATTGAGAGAGTAAAGTTCAGCTTTAAATGTGCAGAAAAGCAAGGGGCTATTAACTGACAAAAGACTAATGTAATGCAGGGATAGGGATCTTTACCTTCAGTCCACTGAATGCCGTTTCTTAAATTTCATTGGCTCCCAGTTAAAAAGGTTGTCAATGACACTTTAAGACTTTTTTACTTTATTTGACACAAAAGCGAATAACAGTAAGTGACCAACTCCACTGAGGCCTCATTCTGCAAATTGCCACACTAGTGTCCCTGTTTACACACATAACTATTAAAATATGCATGAGAAATATAGGACAGTCATAACAGGGAATTAGAGATCAGAGGAGCCATAACGGACCATGACCGGACTTTTAAGTCTGAAGTCAGGCAGCAGGCACTTAGAGATAAGAGGACGATTCATTCTCTTTCATAGTGCTGCCTTTCTGTCCCCTCATCTGTGTCAACAAGCATTGTGGAATTTATAAAAAAAGATTTACAAGGGCTAATAAGCTAGAAAGAAAAAAAATCTAGTTAGAGATTCAGTTGACATAGCTTACTCTGAGTGGTATAAAGTACAAAATTAGATTGCAGTATTTCCTTAGTCCCTAATTAAAGTGGTAGTAAAGTGTTATTTTATTCTTCTACCTACAAATAAGCTTACAAGTCTTACCTGTAGGCAGTGGCAGCTGATGCTGTATATTTTTAGGGGGGGCAGCAAACAAGACATCCCGCCAACCCCAAACTGTTCCCACAAAGTTGGGAGCATGAAATTGTCCAACATTGGTGTCTTGGTATTCTGACACCTTAAGAGTTCCCCTCACTGGAACTACGGGGCCAAGCCCAACCCCTGAAAAACAATCCCAAACCATAATTCTCCATCCACCAAATGATTTGGAACAGTGCACAAAGCAAGGTCTATAAAAACATGGATGAGAGAGTTTGGGGTGAGGGAACTTGACTGGCCTCTACAGAGTCCTGACTTCAACCCGACAGAGCACATTTGGGGTGAATTAGAGCGGAGACTGCAAGCCAGACCTTCTCTCCACCATCAGTGCCTGACCTCACAAATGCACTTCTGGAAGAATGGTCAAACTTTCCCCTAGACACACTCCTAAACCTTATGGACAGCCTTTCCAGAAGAGTTATTGCATTTGCTATTTTGAAGAGGCAGAAATAAGTGAAAGTATCCAAACTACAACTTCACCTGTCACACATCTCTACCATACTTGGGTGCCAATATCACTTCTTCATTTGACCCCCATATATAAGAAAATTATCCACTCCTGCTCAGGGAACTCTCGAAACCACCTTGCACTCCATCTCCCTATCATGGTTTGACAGAATGTCCTACCTCCCCAAGGTTCTCTGTTACTTCCGAGTAATACTAATTATTTTGATCCATATTGAACAGAGGAAAATTCTAAAATGTTATGGTACACATGGAGACTGAGACCGGCAGCCAATATGTTATATCGGTGTTCTCATCTTAGGAAAATAGCTCTATTAGAATCTTAATACTAACCTTAAATGTTAAATATGGTCTAGCTTATAATTGGTCTGAAAAATGCTCAAATAAACTATATTCTCATTTCATTAGATGGCATCAAGTCATTTTTATACCTCCAGAAGCACCGAAGCTTATATAATATATTAAAAAATTCCCTTCATATGTACGCATCTCAATACACCTATCTCCAAAAACCTCTGTGTGAATGATCCATACTTAGTGAGCCTAATATCCCTCTTGTGTACAGCTCTCTTTTTCTCCATGAACAGCTCTAAACTCACGTATGTGTTTAACTAAGAATGATGCCTGTTGAAATCCATAAATAGTTCAGAATGAGACAACAAATAGTTGGCAACAGCAAAGTGTGTCACCAATGTTTTGGCCCGAGAAAACACCCACCAAGTGCTATTCCAATGGTACTTCACCCAAGACTGTATGGCTAAATTCGAGCCCAATGCCATACTAAGCGATGTTGGAGGCAAAGCCCCAGGGTTCAAAAACTAGGGGTATACATGTTGTATAACTTGGTCAGAATCATCCTTAATAGAAACCTGGTTCACAACTCATGAAAGGCTTTACATCATAAACCAATTTTCTGACCTCACCAAAACATATAAACATCAAACCATAGCTAAAAATTGAAGGCAAGCCACTTTGAATTTCATGGAAGTGAAGAGCAATGCATGAGAAACTCACTTCTATACGGAATGGTACTCTAAATTTCCTTACATGTGGTCACCCTGGCTCAACTGTAACTATAACCTGAACCTTGTCCCCTCCCTATTCTCCCCCTGAAGACAACACAATGATGACCTTATATACAGGGAGTTCCTAGGCCATGCCTCTCCCCTTCTAAGTTTTCCTTCTTTCTCAACATTTCATATTTTCTTGCTTTACCCACTAAAGCTGTTACTACCAGAACCCCTGCCACTTGTCCCTTTCCGCTATAGGGGCTTCATACCCCATCATGATAAATTCTTCTGCCGACAGCTATATTCAGAGGCTCACCTCCATGTATTTCAAATTGTTTTCTGCACCTAATTGGGTTTACCCATGTGCCCCCCCTGCCCCAACCCAACAAACTAATGCTTACACTCATGTAATACCTGCCGGCATTTATCTTTCACACTTCTGATTAAATGTATGCATATTTTTCTCCTTCTCTATTCTTACCCAGTGTATTTGACATTTTAATTGTCATATAGTCTGCATGCTTTGATTGTCTTCCTTTAAACTTTTATAGTTTAATCGAAAATCACTAAAATACATGTGAAAGAAAGCAAAAACAGCTGTAAAAATAAGAACTCAAAGGTTCAACAATGATTTTTTTGTGTAGCAATTCTTCAGAGTTCGTGTAATTGGGGGTGTAGAAGAGATGTGTCCTACTTTGTACTGAAAGGCACTCCTTATCTCAGAAAGTTGGAATGTATGGTAGTGACTAGGGATGAGCCGAACACCCCCCGGTTCGGTTCGCACCAGAACTTTCGAACGGACCCCGTGTTCGAAACGAACGTTAGAACCCCATTGAAGTCTATGGGACTCGAACGTTCGAAATGGAAAGTGCTAATTTTAACGGCTAATATGAAAGATACTGTCCTAAAAAGGGTTTGGGGACCTGACTCCTGCCTCAGGGGACATGGGTCAATGCAAAAAAAAGTTTTAAAAATGGCCGTTTTGGCGGGAGCACTGATTTTAATGACGATTAAAGTGAAAAAAAAAAGTGAAATATTCCTTTAAATATGGTGCCTGGGGGGTGTCTGTAGTATGCCTATGAAGTGCCACGTGTTTCCCGTGTTTAGAACAGTCTCTGCACAAAATGACATTAAACAGAAAAAAAAACATTTAAAACTGCTTGCGGTTTTAATGTTATATCTGGTTCCTGCAATATGGTTGAAAATCATTCAGAAAAATGGCATGGGTAGCCCTCCCTGCCCATTACCAGCCCCTTTGGGTCTTGTACGCATATTAAGGGGAACCCTGTACCCATATTAAAAAAAGGAAATGCGTGTGGCCCCCCAGGCCCTATATACTCAGAACAGCAGTATACAGGCGGTGCAAACAAGACAGGGACTGTGTAGGTTTGTTGTGTTAAGTTGAATCTGTTTGTAATTTTCAACTGGTACATTTTTAAAGTGTAGCTCCAGTCAAAAAAAATATTTTTAAGCTTTTTGGAAAACATAGGGAAGGGTTATCACCCCTGTATAATTTGTTTTGTCGTCCATCTTTTTTCATCTCACTTGCTGCTGTCTGATGTTTGTAAGTTGGATGTTTGAAAGTAGGGGCCTGCCCTATATGCTCTGCAGAAATGGCGGAACAAGGTGTTGGTTTTGCCACAACATTGTAAGCCCTCAAAGTGACTCTTGGTGGGCGCTGGAGCGCCCTGCTGTGAACGATTATATCAAGAATTGTAATTACATGCCATTGTTGAACAGTGGTAGAAAAATTGACCTTTGGTGGTTGTGGTGCTGGTGCCACAACACTATAAGTCCTCACCGTTACTCTGGGTGGGCACAGGAAGGGGCCCTCCTGTGAAATATTATATCAAGAATTGTAATTACATGTCCCTGTTAAACAGGGGCAGAAAAATTTGGCCTTAGGCACTGGTGCCATCACACTGCAACCTCTGCCATATACTCTAGTTTTATTGCAGGAATTAGCCCTGCTGCAAAGCATTGCATCAAAAATTGCAATTAAACGCCCCTGTTAAACAGGGGCAGAAAAATTGGGCTGCTGGCATCACCCAGAACCAAAAATGTTCTTCCAACATATCAGCGGAGGAGGAAGAGGATAGACAATCAACATAACAGGACAGTCACTCAGCATCAGCATAGGCAGTCTTGAAGGGATGTGGTATTTCAAAAAAATTATTCGGTTACATCAGCTTCAGGTGCTTGGTAGCTGTGGGTGATCCAAGACTGATTCATCTTGATGAAGGTCAGTCGATCAACTGATTCGGTGGACAGGCGCACCCTGTGATCGGTAACAAAGCCACCAGCAGCACTGAAGGTGCGTTCCGAAAGAACGCTGGATGCAGGACAGGCCAGTAGCTCAATTGCATACTGTGCAAGCTCTGGCCAGTGATCCATCCTCAAGACCCAGTAAGCTAGAGGATTTTTGGTGGGAAAGGTGTCCAAGTCTGAACTTGCCCCTAGGTATTCCTGCACCATGTAAATTAGACGCTGGCGATGGGTGCTGGAACCAATCATACCTTGGGGCTGCGGACTAAAAAATTGTCTGAAAGCATCAGTCAGAGGGCCACCTTCTCCACCGCTCCTTCTGACTGATGCCTCAGCAACACGTTGTCCAGGACCAGGAGTTTGTGACCTCCCAGTCTCTGGGAACGCGTTGCACAGAGCTTTCTGCAAGGCCTCCCGGAGATGTCTCATCCTCTGCTCCCTCTGCGATGGCAAGATAAGGTCGGCAACCTTACCCTTGTACCGTGGATCAAGGAGAGTGGCCAGCCAGTAATGGTCCCTCTCCTTGATCCGAAGAATACGAGGATCCTTCCGCAGGCTTTGCAGGATCAGGGAGGCCATGCAGCGTAGGTTAGCTGAGGCATTCGGTCCGGAGTCCTCTGGGTCACTAAGGACAACATGATCCGCAGCTACCTCCTCCCAGCCACGTACAAGTCCACGTGTTTCTTGGGACTGTAAATCATCCCTATAAGACTGCTGCTGCTGATGCTGATGCTGAGTGCCAGCCTCCACCTCCATGCTGACACAATCATCCTCCTCCTCCTCTTCCTCCTCCTCACCCTCTTCCTGTGTGATGGGTGGCACAGCAGGAACACTGTCTGGATAAAGGGGGCCTTGAGAGGCAAGGAAGTCCTCCTCTTCCTGCCTCTGTTCTGCCTCAAGTGCCCTGTCCATTATTTCACGCAGCGTATGCTCCAAGAGGTGGACAAGAGGTACAGTGTCACTGATGCATGCACTGTCACTGCTCACCATCCTTGTGGCCTCCTCAAACGGTGACAGGACAGTGCATGCATCCCTGATCATGCCCCACTGGCGTGGTGAGAAAAAACCAAGCTCCCCTGACCCTGTCCTGGTGTCGTAGTCGCACAGGTACTCATTGATGGCCCTCTGCTGCGTGTGCAGCCGCTGCAGCATGGCCAATGTTGAGTTCCATCTGGTGGGCATGTCACATATAAGGCGGTTCTTGGGCAGGTTCAACTCCTTTTGGAGCTCAGCCAGCCGAGCACAGGCATTAAATGATCGGCGGAAATGCACACAGACTTTCCTGGCCTGCTTCAGGACATCATGTAAGCCGGGGTACCTGCCCAAGAACCGCTGCACCACCAGGTTAAGGACGTGAGCTACACAGGGCACATGGGTCAGTTGTCCCTGTCGGAGGGCGGAGAGGAGGTTGGTGCCATTGTCGCAAACCACCATTCCTGGCTTAAGCTGGCGTGGCGTCAACCACCTCTCGGCCTGCCCCTGCAGAGCTGACAAAACATCCGCCCCAGTGTGGCTCCTCTCCCCCAAACAAACCAGCGCAAGCACGGCATGGCATCGTTTTGCCTGCGTACTTGTGTAGCCCCTGGAACGCCTACGGAGCACCGCTGGTTCTGAGGACAGAGCACTGGAAGAGGCCATGGAGGAAGAAGAAGAGGAGGGGGTGGAGGAGAGAGGTGTGTCACAACCAATAGTAGCATTTTGGAGGCATGGTGGCGGAACAACCTCCAACACTACTGCACCTTGTCCTGCATCCTTCCCAGCAGCCAGAAGAGTGACCCAATGGGCCGTGAAAGACAGGTAACGTCCCTGTCCATGCCTGCTGGACCATGAGTCAGCGGTAATATGCACCTTACCGCTGACCGCCCTGTCCAGCGAGGCAAGGACATTGCCTTCCACATGCCGGTAGAGAGCCGGAATCGCCTTCCGTGAGAAAAAGTGGCGTTTGGGGACCTGCCACTGAGGAACCGCACATTGTACAAACTCACGGAAGGGGGCCGAGTCTACCAACTGAAAAGGCAGCAGTTGAAGTGCTAGCAATTTAGCCAAGCTAGCATTCAACCGCTGGGCATGTGGATGGCTGGGAGTAAATTTCTTCCGCCGGTCCAGCAGCTGGGGCAGGGACATTTGCCTGCTATAATCGGATGTGGATGTACCACTAGCAGAGTTCCCGGAAGCACTTGGCTGTGACACACCTAATTCTACACCTTCATTCCTCTCAGAGCAGGTTTCAGAGAGGACTGAAGGTCTAATGGGGTTGGAGATGCCAGCTGATGAGGAGCAAGGAGAGGTCCGCTTTGTTCTTTGGTAGTGATGGACGAACGTTTCGCCCGGCGGTCGTTTCGCGGCGAATTTCCGACATTCGCGGTCCGCACGTTCGAACGCCTTTTTCCGTCGTTCGCCGCGGCGGACTTACGTGTTTAATGTATACAAGAACTTTAACCTTTGGTGACACGTTTATCATGTGATACAGGACAGCCAATTGAGACATGACAGCACATGGACACTTGGACATTCCCCCTAACCTATAAATACACCCGATCCGGTGGCCATTTTACATTCTTTCTTCTGTTACGATAGGGACAGGTTCCTGTGTGGAGTAGGGAGAGATAAACCACTAGCTATTTGGTACACAAAAGTTCTTTTCAGGACTGGTATAGGTGTTAGGTGTTGATAGGTTTGCTGTGCTGCTGATTCTTGCAGCAGCCTGAGTGTCTTTTGTTAGTTTAGAGAAAGGGAAAGGACGGTGTATGCTACAGGGACAGCCAGATTAGTCTTTCATCATCATCATCATCATCATTAGCTGTTACTATCAAGGTCCACAAAAGAGCTGTTCCAGTAACCACTAATCGTTCTCTTTTTTTGCCAATTTGTATAGGGACAGGAAGGAAGCAGTGTTGTCAGGCAGTGAGGGTAATTTTAAAGACTTGCTGTTATTATTAGTTCCACAAAGGTTCTTTTCAGGACTGGTATCAGTGGTACAGTAATAGGCTTGTACATGTATAATATTCTTTCTTCCAAATATAGAAAGGATATTATACTTGACTGCTGCCCTTCTGCTGCAGTCTGCTAAACATTCACAAATCACTTGTTCCACAAAAGTTCTTATAAGGACTGGTAACTTGGTATAGGGTGCTACGGTACATAGGCTTGAGTGCGGTACAGTCTGCTGTTCTGTAAGGACCGCTATCGGTCCACAATAGATAGGGTTGACGTGCACCACTGCTGACCGCTGCCCTATACTGCAGCAGTCCTTCAGCGGTATAGGGACTGACGTACAGTCTGCTAATCACTAACACACAACCTGCTTGTTCCACAAAAGTTCTTATAAGGACTGGTAACTTGGTATAGGGTGCTACGGTACATAGGCTTGAGTGCGGTACAGTCTGCTGTTCTGTAAGGACCGCTATCGGTCCACAATAGATAGGGTTGACGTGCACCACTGCTGACCGCTGCCCTATACTGCAGCAGTCCTTCAGCGGTATAGGGACTGACGTACAGTCTGCTAAACACTAATACACAACCTGCTTGGTCCACAAAAGTTCTTATAAGGACTGGTAACTTGGTATAGGGTGCTACGGTACATAGGCTTGAGTGCGGTACAGTCTGCTGTTCTGTAAGGACCGCTATCGGTCCACAATAGATAGGGTTGACGTGCACCACTGCTGACTGCTGCCCTATACTGCAGCAGTCCTTCATCGGTATAGGGACTAAGAGTTTTGTCACAGGGTCATTTAAAAAATGACAGGCAGAGGAAGAGGCAGGCCCTTCCGCAGGGGTGGTAGGGGTAGGGCAGGAGCAACAGGCTTGAGCCAAAGTGGGAAGTTGCAGAAGGTGCGTTCAATTACTTTAAAGGATGCACCAGACTTGGTTGAGTGGCTCGCTCAGCCTTACTCTTCTGCACCCTCCTCATCCTCTCGATCTGCACCCTCTTCTTCACTCTCTGCTATGTGCACCCCCAAAGACACTACCACCAACAACACGACCACCACCACCACCACCACATACCTTCCGCTTGAGTCACTGGAATTATTTTCCGATCCATATCAAGAGGACATTTCTGATGCGCAGCCACTCTTGGTATTGGATCAGGAAGAGGAGGTAGCAACAAGCGCTACTCAGCAGTCTGACGACAGTACCCAGATCAGCCCAAGGAGGAGGTTGGTCCCCGGTGTTGCTGCCTACTCCGAGATCTCTACTTATAGCGGTGGGGAAGGTGACGTTGATGATGACGTGTCTAGTGATGTCACGTGGGTGCCCACAAGAGAGGAAGAGGAGGGGAGTTCAGAGGGAGATATGGACCAGCAGATAGGGAGGAGAAGCAGGAATAACTTACATTGCACAGGAGGGACAAAGCAGACTGCAAATGTATCAGGAGCGAGTCATCGACCATGTACGGTCACATTTGGCGCTCCCAGGACACCGGCACATGGCTCCGCAGTGTGGGCTTTTTTTAACGTGTCCGCTGCTGACAATAGCGTTGCCATCTGCAATCTTTGCAGTCAACGCGTTAGTCGCGGTAAGCCCAATACTCACCTAGGGACGACCGCCTTAAGAAGGCACATGAGCAGCCATCACCGAGCCCAGTGGGAGCAACGGAACACACAAAGCCACACTGCAGGCTCTCACCGTCCAGCCTCGTCTTCTACTTCTCCTTCTCCTCTCTCCTCACAATTGTCCTCCACTCCACCTTCCATCACGCCAAGCTCACATTTTTCTGCAAAAAGGCAGGCTTCCGTGGGCCTAATGTTTGAGCGTAAAAAAATGATGACGCCGGATAACCCTCTTGCCCAACGGTTGGCGGCTGGCTTGTCAGAACTCATAGCCCGCCAACTACTGCCATATAAACTGGTGGACTCGGAGGCCTTTCGCAAATTTGTGGCCATTGGAACACCACAATGGAAGGTCCCAGGAAGGAAGTATTTCTCAGAGAAGGGCATCCCAGAGCTATATGGCCATGTTCAGCGGCAAGTGAATGTATCTCTGGCACACAGTGTCGGTGCCAAGATACATCTGACCACAGACACGTGGTCTAGCAAACACGGGCAGGGAAGGTATATCACTTTTACTGCCCACTGGGTGAACCTTCTGACGGCCGTCAAGCATGTAACCCGTGGCACCCGTGTAGATTTGGTTTTACCGCCACGGATTGCATGCAGGCCTGACTCTTCTTCTCCTCCTCCTACTCCATCCTCCTCCCTCTCCTCCTCAGCTGCCTCCTCCTTTTCCGCTGCTAGCGTCTCTTCCGCTGCACCGCCCAAGCTCCCCAGAACCTATTCCACATGCCAGGTGAGACGTTGCCATGCCGTGCTGCGTCTGTTGTGCCTGGAAGCAAAGAGCCACACTGGCCCGGCACTCCTTTCAGCTTTGCGTTCACAGGCAGATGAGTGGCTAACACCGCTCAATTTGACAGTTGGTAAAGTGGTGTGTGACAACGGTGCCAATCTGCTTAGCGCATTGAAACAGGGCAAAATCACGCACGTGCCGTGCATGGCACACGTCTTAAACTTGGTCGTGCAGCGATTCCTTGTCAAATACCCTGGGGTCCAGGACATCTTGCGGCAGGCAAGGAAAATCTCGGCCCATTTCAGAAGATCTTACACGGCCATGGCTCGCCTTGCTGACATTCAGCGGCGACACCATCTGCCGGTCAGACGTCTTATTTGCGATTGCCCGACGCGATGGAACTCAACCTTCTATATGCTTGATAGGCTGCTCCAGCAGAAACGTGCAGTTAACGTCTACCTGTATGAACTCTGCGAAAGAAACGGTTCTGGGGAGCTGGGTTTTTTTTCACCGCGCCAGTGGCTGCTCATGCGCGACACATGCAGACTTCTGCGGCCATTTGAGGAGATCACCAAACTGGTCAGTCGCAGCCATGGCGCCATCAGTGACATGGTACCTTATGCCTTCTTTCTGGAGCGTGCATTGCGTCGTGTCATTGATCAGGCTGTGGAGGAGCAGGAGCGGGAAGATGAGGAAGTCGCAATGCTGGATGAATTCCCAGGGGGGGCTACTCTATCTGAGACAAGTCAACAACAGGAGTCTGATGAGGAGTCAGAGGAGGATGGTGCCGGGGCGGATGAGCAGGAGCAAGAAGAGCATGCTTTAAACCTTTCTGGGATCCCTGTTGTGCGAGGATGGGGAGAGGAGAATGAAGAGGACGACATTATCCTGGATGATGAGCAGGAGCCAGGCCACCACACCGCTTCCACTTTAGTGCAAATGGGGGCCTTCATGCTCCAGTGTTTTAATAGGGACCCCCGTATAAAAAGCATGAGGGTCAAGGACCAGTACTGGGTGGCAACGTACTTAGACCCCCGGTACAAACACAAAATGGCGGAAATGTTACCGCCGTCGCAGAGGGCTGTCAGAATGCAGCACTTCCAGGCCTTGCTTCGAGAAATGCTGCATTCTGCTTTTGCGTGCGCTGGCAGAGGAGCAATTCCCACTCCCAGAGAAGGATTTGCGGGTACCAATCCAACAGCGCCTGCAAGAAGAGGCCGGTTTGAAGATGTGTTGGTGACTTCGGATATGAGGTCATTCTTTCAGCCGACCCATCGACAGGTGTCATCCGGATCCAGCATCAGGGAACGCCTAGACCGTCAGGTGTCCGACTACATTGGGTTAACGGCCGATGTGGACGCTCTGAGGAGTGATGAACCCCTAGACTACTGGGTGGGCAGGCTTGACCTCTGGCCAGAGCTTGCCCAATTTGCAATCGAACTGTTGGCTTGCCCCTCATCCAGTGTCCTGTCCGAAAGGACGTTCAGCGCAGCAGGGGGGATTGTGACCGATAAGCGTACTCGCCTAGCTCACGACAGTGTTAACTACCTCACATTTCTAAAAATGAATGAGGCATGGATCTCGGAGGAATTCAACACATGTGACCAGTAGACCATGTATATGTCTATAAACTATTTTTTTAATCAAGCACACAGACCTTCTTAATTCATTTGGCTCACTTCCTTGACCCAAAAAAGCACACCGTACTATATGCCCCTACCCTCCTCTTTGAAGAGGTTGAGCGGTGTCATATTTCTACTGGGGCTGCTTATGATATCCCTGTGCTGTGCTGACTTCCTCCTGGGGGTTCTTATTATGAAGGGATCACACTATCCCTGTGCTGTGCTGACTTCCTCCTGGAGGTTCTTATTATGAGGGGATCACACCATCCCTGTGCTGTGCTGACTTCCTCCTGGGGCTGCTTACGGTGCTGCTGTCAGTGCTGTATGTCACGGTGCTGCTGTCAGCGCTGTATGTCACGGTGCTGCTGTCAGCGCTGTATGTCACGGTGCTGCTGTCAGCGCTGTATGTCACGGTGCTGCTGTCAGCGCTGTATGTCACGGTGCTGCTGTCAGCGCTGTATGTCACGGTGCTGCTGTCAGCGCTGTATGTCACGGTGCTGCTGTCAGCGCTGTATGTCACGGTGCTGCTGTCAGCGCTGTATGTCACGGTGCTGCTGTCAGCGCTGTATGTCACGGTGCTGCTGTCAGTGCTCTGTATTACGGTGCTGCTGTCAGATGCCTCTATCACGGTGCATGTGTCATTCCGGTATGTCACGCTGCTGGTGATCATCTCCTGCACCCTCTTCTTTGCCTACCCTGGTCCCTGACCTTCCCTCTCCTCCATTGCCTTCATTAGCTCCATAGTCCTGAATTGTTAGAACAATTTCCCAAATAAAATAAAAATGCTTGTAGTTATCGATCCCAAATTCACCTCATACATGTATTATGTCATTGTCCAGATGGTGGGACTACGTTTTACCCCCTAATAATTACCACGTGGCCGCAAATTCGACATGAAGGTTTGCAAAGTTCGCCTCCCATTGAAGTCAATGGGGCCCGCGGCGAACGTTCGGTTTCGCGAACGTTTGGGTCCGTTCGCATTTCGCTTTCGCGAAACGTCCCGTCGGAAGTTCGTCCATCACTATTCTTTGGTGTGGGTCTTTGAGGTACGCTTGCCAACGAGCTGCATGGCAGGTCAACATATGTCTGGTCAAGCATGTGGTGCCCAAGCGGCTGATGTTTTGGCCACGTGAGATACGCTTGAGACATATGTTGCAAATAGCAGCGGTGCGATCTGATGCACTCGTCTCAAAAAAGGCCCACACCAAAGAACTTTTAGAATAACGAACAGAGGAAGCGCTCTGCGCAGGCGGAGCTCTGCGGTGTGATTCAGTCGGTGTGCTGCCCCTAAGCTGGCCCCCGGAGGGCATCCTGCCTCGTTGGACATGTGCCTCCTCCTCCTCCTCCTCCTCCTCCTCCCTCCTTCCAGGCACCCACGTGGAGTCAGTGCCCTCATCATCCCCTCCCTCTTCATCGCTGTAGCAAACCTGGCAGTATGCTGCAGCTTGTGGAACATGACTGCCAGATTGCTGTGCTTCTCGAGCATCCTCTCTCTCTGCGCTCACGCTACTGCCTTCCTCTAGCTGAGTGTCATCATCAGAGCCCACCAAACACTGGGCATCCTCCTGGAGCATGTACCCAACACTGTGCTCAAAGAGTTCAGGAGACTCCTCAGGAGGACGTGGTGGGTCTAGGGAAGGAGTCACTGATGATGACATTGAGAGGAGGGAAGACGATGCGTTGGCAGCTGCTTTGCTACTACCCTGAGACTGGGTGAGAGAGGATGAGGAGGATGAAGAGGGCTTGGTCATCCACTCTACCAAGTCGTTGGCATGTTGCGGTTCAACATGTCCAGCTGCAGAAAAGAAGGACAAGCATGTCCCATGGCCACGTGCTGATGACAATGCACCGCGTCCACGACCAGCACTGTTGTCTCTAGACACAGAGCCTGCTTGCCCTCTTTTATCGGCTTGCGCCTGTCTGCCTCTCCTTGCTGGCCTTCCAGACATGGTAATGGCCTGAAAGGAGTTGGGTAAAACAGTAGTTGGGTAGTTTATATTGTGCTGGAGGCACACAACACCCACTAACTCCTGCAGATGCCTTTTTTATAGAACAGCAGAGTTAAAGGGGTATATACAGATGTATACTGTGCTGTGCTGGAAGCACACACAACTTCCAATAACTCCTGCAGATGACAATTGGGCCCAAATAGAGAACAGCTATATAGGTGGATTATAGCGGTATGTACTGGGTACAGAGCACGCAGACAGCACGCACTATCTCCTGACACTACTGACTGCAAGCGCTATTATTAAAGATGGACCACTAGCTATATAGGTGAGGTGAATATCACGGTGTATACTGCGGTCAGGGCACACAGACAATAACCAGAAAACAGCAGAATTAAAGGGGTATATACAGATGTATACTGTACTGTGTTGTGCTGTGCTGGAAGCACACACAAATTCCAATAACTCCTGCAGATGACAATTGGGCCCAAATAGAGAACAGCTATGTAGGTGGATTATAGCGGTATGTACTGGGTACAGAGCACGCAGACAGCACGCACTATCTCCTGGCACTACTGACTGCAAGCTCTATTATTAAAGATGGACCACTAGCTATATAGGTGAGGTGTATACTGCGGTCAGGGCACGCAGACAATAACCAGAAAACAGCAGAGTTAAAGGGGTATATACAGATGTATACTGTACTGTGCTGTGCTGGAAGCACACACAACTTCCAATAACTCCTGCAGATGGCAATTGGGCTCAAATAGAGAACAGCTATGTAGGTGGATATAGTGGTATGTACTGGGTACAGAGCACGCAGACAGCACGCACTATCTCCTAACACTACTGACTGCAAGCTCTATTATTAAAGCTAGATCACTAGCTATATAGGTGAGGTGAATATAGTGGTGTATACTGCGGTCAGGGCACAGACAGTAACCACTACACAAGAGCAAGATAGGAAATCAGCCAAAAACGATTGGTGTGTAACTGTGTTGAAGGTACACAGAACACCCACTGCTTCAGATGCTAACTAACACACTACACGAGGCCGCCTCAAAGGCGGCCTTATATAGTGTGGGGCGTGCACTACACAGCCTGAGCTATGATTGGCCACAGGCAGGATGCCTGTGGCCAATCATGGCTCTCCTCGCTGCTGGCGCTGCGATTGGCCAAGCATGCGGGGTCACAGTGCATGCTTGGCCAATCATGAAACAGCAATGCACTGCGCCACCGCAGTGCATTGTGGTCCGCGCGCGCCACTCGAATTTTGACGCGAACGGCCCAAAAGTTCGAAATTCGGCGAACGCCCGAACGACCAATGTTCGAGTCGAACTTACGTTCGACTCGAACACGAAGCTCATCCCTAGTAGTGACACTACCAAATCACACTCCAAATCGGACTAGACTAGCAGAGGCAGTAATGTCTCTTAAAGGGTAGATAAATAGCTATGAAGTTCAAGGCAAAAGAGTGTGTATCACTAATAATTTTTTGGTAAATTTTGGTCAGTTTGTGCAGCTTTTTCTCCATTTTGTTCTGTTTTTGTTTATATCTCACATAATTGAGCTGCTGCCATTAGGGATTATTAAGATATTTCCTATTTCTAAAAGAGTGTGTAGGCGGTCATATGTCAGGAAGTACAACGCTGTTTTTTTAGAAGAAATCCTAGATGAAAAGGTAATTATTTTAGCACAGCGGTGAGGCATAATCAAAATTACTAGATCTTCCCTATAAGATAGAAAATTATCACATATTGAGTTCAGGTCCACATTAACATTCTTGCTAGGATGGAAAAACAATTGTAATAGAATAGTTGAAATACTGACTATTTTAATGCTGCTACAGGTTCCCACCAGTGATGTTTACTTAACCGGAAGCCTAGGAATGTGTCCATGTGATCTTTGTTGAAGGGAAGAATCAGAGTTATTCTAAAAAATAAAGCAGATATTATGTGACAACAGGAATTAGCTTTTCATTATGTGGTTAGTATTGGAGGGAGCCAATAGTAACATTTTCTCCAGAAAAGATATTTACATTAAAACCTTGGTTTGAGAGTTATTCTGTTTGGGAGCTTTTTGCAAGACAAGACAAACTCACATGGTTGGTGACTAAAACAGAACACAAATCTAAGTATGCAGGCATACATGCAGGTAAAGCTGTCCACATAGACAATCCTCCTCACCGCCATTGACTTTGTCCCTTCCATGCTGTGCTCCACGAGCGGTTAAAGCCTCGCTTTCAGAACGCTCTACTGCAAGGTAGTCTTCCCGGTCACGATTGCAGACTGACAGCAGTGAGAGTCGACAGTGCAGGGGATGGACTATGCGGACAGCTTTACCCTGGGTCCCTGCATATTTAGATGTGCCTGTTTTTTTCATCAACCATGTGAGTTGCTAAATGTTGTACCTTCATTAAATGTAACCATATTGCTACACTAAGAGATGCCTCTCTTCTCTTTTATACTCTGTAGCGCCTGCTGGATTTTGCTTCTAATCCCCTTGTGGAGGCTGCCATTTGTGAATGGACATTTTATGGTTACACAACCTTATCACATCGCTATAATATTTTTAAATGGACTATAAACTGAAAGACCTATGAATAAATGGTTGTGAAACGAGTTATCTGAGATTCCATTATTTCTTATGGGGAAATTTGCTTTGATATACAAGCGCTTTGGATTACAAGCATGTTTCTAGGAATGAAGTAGGCTCGTAATCCAAGGTTTTACTGTATTTCAAAAACCAAAGCACTTTGGGAGTGGCTATTTTCATCAGTGCTTGCAATTGACCATACAATCTGGTGCTGCGTGTTTTTGAAAAGTAGAGCAAGTGCTATTTTTGGTGCAATCCAGTGCAATTTCAGCCCATTCAAATGAATTTCTGTGCAATTCAGGTTTTAACCCACACAATAACTTTAATACTTGCAACAAAAGTTATCCAGTTCTCCTTATTGCTAGTACTATATGAAATCTATTGAAACCTGACAGAGGATCAAACATGTCCATGCTGCAAAACTATAAATAAATTGCCTATAACAATTACATTTTTTTTTTACAATCAAAAATATAAATAATTCAGCAATGTTCTGTCTGTGATGAGCCCAGGGACCAACAAGTCAGCTTTGTGAGCAAGGAGAGGTTTGGAGCGTGATATGTGGATTCAAATTAGGGAAACTGTCATCCTCCCATCGCAGTTTTGTGTACAGTGACTCGTCTCCAAATGCTATCTCACCATCTGCAACGTTCTCATTTACAACCTTTTCAGTCCACATTTTATTCATTAGATTTCAGGCGTAAATGAATGTATGTAGTCATTCTGTGGAGAAAAACACCAATTATCTAGTTCTCCGCTCTGTTGCAAATCAGCACAGCTGCCCTTTAAAGGGTAAAGTACAGGTTGGTGTACATGAAAGAGATGCAGCACAGGGGTGATGTGAGGCGGTGCATCCCACAATTTAAAAAAATTAGAAAACAATCTGCTGAACATGTTAAAGTATATCTAAAGCCAAAACTTTGTTTCCATTTTGGCTAGCTAAAGGAGGGTTAAAACTTGTTTTTTTTTTGTTTTGTTTTTGCGGTGGGGGGAGGTTTCTGTGTCCAGTTATGAAGATTTCCATTTACTTCCTGTCCTGTAAATTCAGCAGGAAGTGAGAAGACCCGTTCTTAGTTATGACAGGAACAATTGTCCTCATTAGAATGTTTCCCCTTTATTCCTGTTCTGGGGCAACTCAAAATTACGGATCCACCCTCACTTTCATTTCCTGTCAGTGGTAATCAGGACAATTACAGAGGGCGATTCTCCCTAACTAGGACAAAGTCAGCAATAACAACTTGACAGTGCGTCCAACCTCTCACCATATCATCATACAATCTCTATTCAGGCCCGATTGTGTGCAGGCCCCTCCATCCTGAAGGCCACTGCAACTGATGAAATAGAAAGGTATGACATGGGCCAAAGACCCAATCTGTCACCAGCCCCAGGCCCAGATCTGCTGAGTTCCGATGCTTTTAAACTGATGCATTTTGCCATCCTTTGAGGATTCTACTGCTGGCAAGATGTCGCATGGGTCTTAATCTGTTGTGGAATTGGGGCCCTGGCTTTAGCCAAATGGATGGAGGTTTTGTGTAGCCGGTAAGAAAGTAATTGAATGACCATTATGCCAATGGAGGCATGCGCCAAAAGGCTCTTGGCTGAGACACAACTTTTTGAAATATAAGGTGGAGGCAGGGTATAGTGTCATATTTTGCTCCCCATAGTAGAATAGTCCGGAAGTGACGTTGCGGCAAGAAATTTTGCACTGCGTATGCGCCATGTGTTCCAGAGGTTTTGCGACGATGCAGACAATGAAACCCTCAGATAATGTCACGGAAGTGAGGGGAGGAAATCGTGACATTAACTTTAGACAAAGTGGAGAGAGAGCGGGTAACCGAGGCTCGGGGAGGGGATTACCTCCCCTCACTTCTGTGACATTACCTGAGGGTTTCATTGTCTCAAATCCTTTGGAACGCATGGCGCAAGTGTTTGGAATGCATCACGCATGCGCAGTGCGAAATTTGTGGCCGCAACGTCACTTCCGGAGATACGATGGGGAGCAAAATATGACACTACACCGGCAAGCAATGTCCCCAGCCCCACACCTATGGGAACGTGGCAGAATAGAGAATATGCTTATAGGTCAACTTAATTTGCATATGTAAATATTATTGATTAGTTTAAAAATGGTCACATGACTATCAATGGTCCTGTTAGTTAAAACCGTTTTGAAAATATGAAATATGACATTAGCTGTCAGTCGGCGTAGAAGAAAGATGAAGGTTCTCCTCCTGCATCTCTGCTTGTTATTCAGCGCTGGTGACAGTTTTTAATGGCGTCATTACTCCATAAATTGAAAGGGCCGAGGAAGCTGACGGAGACTAATCGATGCAACGCTGCTTATCTCCCGCCGACCTCATCTCTCAGTAAGAACCCGATTACTGCATTTGTAATGGGAGATCTGTCTCAGGATGTCTGCTTAGCATCCACGGAATATCCGGTTCCTCCCCTTCCTCTTTGGGCTGTCGATCAACGTACATGCCCAGAGAAACTTTAAATACTCGGCTCAAAAGGGATACGGCGGGTACATGCGTAATCTCGCTGTGACGCAGCAAGTGAGGAAAAAGGAGGAGTCCTCATAGGTTAGAATCCCCGCCACATCCACAGGCTTCACACCCATCAAAAAAAGGAAAAACGTCATCCAGAGGCTCCAGTGCTCCAAGAGCTCCGCTGATTAATGGTAAAGTTAAGGTTTACTCTTCTAGTTCCCTAATTAGTCCAAATGTTGACAATGTTTTTGCTGATGTTTTTAGTGGTATTTCTTCATTATCTAATGTTTTTCCTCTCCCCTTTTTGCATGGAGATAATATTGGGACCAATGATGGCTTTGTTAATGCTATTTTTTTTTTTACCAGTGACCCCGCCAATACTCTCTGGTCCTGTGGAACGGAATATTTCTACTGCGCCCACTGTTGCGCGCGAGTATCCAGATTTATCGATGTTGAGAGATTTGACTCAGTCTTTAGCTAAAATTGTCAAACAATTACATTCTTCTCAATCTAAAGTTGCAGCGCCTGTTTCAGACAATACTGCTACTGTATGGTCTGATATGGCTGCAGGAAATGTGCAACGGCAGATGGATATTAATTCTATTGCTACATCTGTTCCAGTGCATGCATTGCCTAGCAACAATACTGTAATACCTGATAACTGTTTTAGAGAAGTTTTGACATGCAAGCTCTCCCCATTGGGTTTTCATCTCCCTACATCCATTAAAGAAAATTTTTGGAAAAAGGATTACGTTGACATCATGTCCTTGTTACCATCAAGAGATAATAGATTTGACAAAAGGGATGCCAAAGGGTATGATGATACTTAAATGCCACGTTCTTTTAATAATTGGTTGCAGGCCTTCTGCATTTATTCCAGAGTTTTAGGTGAAAAGCAACCCGAGAAGTGTTGTGGTTTATTCCAACACTTCGAAATTATATTAAAAATTAGTATATATTAATATTAGCGTATTAAAAATTTAATGGTTTATCATGGTTTTTCTATGATTAATTCTTTCGGCAAAAATTGTCTGTACATCGATTGCTTGTGGTTGAATTTGCTTCTGCCACCAAAACAATTTGTGAAACAAATTACATTGGTGCCTACATCAGCATCAGGGTCATTTAGACGTGGTGTATGTTTTCGTTTTAACGAAGACCAATGCAAATGGCCCAATTATTGTAAATATAAGCACGAATGTGCTTATTGCTCTGGGACCTATTCAGCTTCTAGATGCTTTAATATATTGCATTCCACTACAGCCATTTCTTCCAGAGATAACTTTCTCAAAAGCGGCAACTCCATTGAATCTGGAAAACATGTTGCCTGGCTACACACCTACCCAAAACGACAGAATGCACTTCTCATTTATAAAAGGTTTTTTGGAAGGTTTCCTGTAGCCTTGTTTTTCGGGTATGGGTTGTAGTGTTGTAGAAAATGTATCTTCTGTTTCTAAATACCCCGATATCGTTAGGGACAAACTACGCAAACAAATTGATGAGGGCAGAATAGCTGGTCCTTTTTCTGAGCCACCTTTTTTACATTTTCACATTTCTGTAAGTTATTCTTCTTTTGATGATGCAGTTGTTAAAATTTCTTCCATCGGTTCATCGGCTATTTTAGCTAAAGCGGATATTAAGTCAGCATTTCAATTGCTACCAATTCATTCTTCTGCGTTCAATTCTCTTGGTATTCATTTCCAAGAAAGTTATTTTTTCGATCGCTGTCTTCCTATAGGGTGTGCATTATCCTGTCGGTATTTTGAATTTTTTTTCTTCATTTTTGGAATGGGTGGTTCGCTGTGAGTCTGGGTCTGCAAATATGTTACACTATTTGGATGATTTTTAATTCATTGGCAGGGCAGATTGTTTTTAATTATTTACTGCTTTCAAGATTGTGAACAAAATATATTCTAAATATATATATTCGCACTAGAAGTGAAACAATTGTCAAAACATTTTTTTACAAAATATCTTGCAGCTGCTGTACACAAGGTTCTATTCACTTGACAAAACATAAACATATATATTATATTACAGCTCTCGCAATAATAAATAATAACCTAAATAATCATGTAATAATAATTTATTAGTAAGTGAATGTCCATATATTAGTGAACAATGTGCTCCAATCCATAAATTGCAAAGTGCTCCAAAAATTTGAGTGTGTCTCCACTCACCGGATGGAATTGACCCTTAGCTTTTTAGTCTGAAGCCGCGTACACACGGGCGGATTGTCTGGCCAACTAAGTCCGTCAGACAATCCGACGGACAGTCCGTCCTACTTTCGAATGAACGGACTTGACCACACACGATGAACAAACAGTCCGTTGAAAGCTTGCGCGATGACGTGTACAGCACGTACGACGGGACTAGAAATAGGACATCCAATACACAGCAATGCAACCTTCCGCCGTGTAAATCCTTTCTGAGCATGCACCATACTTAGTCCGTCCAACTAGCCTACTCACGAGCGGACTGTCCGCTGAAACCAAAGTTGGACGGACAATATTACGGAAATTCCGAAATACTTAGTCCGCCAGACTGCACGCTGAAAAAGTCCACTGAAGCCCACACACGAGCGGACTGTCCGCTGAAATGTGTTTCGGCGGACTAAGTTGAACAGACAGTCCGCCCGTGTGTACGCGGCTTAAGGGTCGTATAGGCTTAAAATGGTGGCCAGGGATGGCGGCTTTACATCGGTTTACAAGGCAGCTCTCACATGCTCATGATAATCATCCATAGAAAACAGTACCCAAAATGAGATAAAAGGAGGAAACTATAGTGAAGTACTGTTTTGGCAATATCTATTGCACAAATAGAGTGAATACTTACAAAATGCAGAGTAAAAACAGGCATATAGTGTCAAGAGATTGCAATAGGAAACGCCGCTGTTGGCATGCATTCCAACAATAACGGAAAGTGACGTCTGTTGGACTTGGAACCGGAAATTACGTCAACGCGTTTAGCCATCCCACAAGGAATCATCAAGGACCTCATTTTCGGTTAAAAGGGCCGTCAATAAATACAGGGTGAAGGACACCTCCCCCTTTTTACTCAGCCAATCAGATTCCATATGGCAGCCATTTTGTCAGTAGGACAAAATAAGTCTCCTCTACCACATGGTTGATTCCCATGTGGGAGACCGGCGGCCATGATATTGGTTGGATATTGATTCCTTACATGATTCTTACAATGCTAATTGTTCCAACTGACGTCAATTCAAGTAAGAACATTACATCATGGCAAATGTATGCAAGCAATCTCTTTTAATAAAAGCATTAACATTTAAAATGTAATATTAATTCACTCAGTAATTGCGGACTTAAAATAAAAATGAAAATAAAAATAATAATAAAAAATAATAATAAAAAGAAAAAAGAAAATAAAAAAATGAAAATAAAATGAAGATAAAAATAACAAAAACATTAAAATAAAATGAAAATAAAGATGAAAATAAAAATAAATAAAAGAAAAAAGAAAACTGAAAAAGAAAAAAATGAAGCTGAAAAGGAAAATGAAATCAGAATAAAAATAAAATTATCATCAATGAAATCTCCACAAAATAATAGTAATCATAATGAAATATGAAAGATTGAAATAAAATAAAATAAAAATGTTACCAATTCGACAAAAAACAATTCTAATCCACTTCAATGTTCATCGTTCTCAGATGTTGGATCCACTGGGTTTTATTACAAGAGATGGCCCTCTTAAGGTTAGCTCCTCTGCATTGGCCTTCAATCCTATCTATACCAAACCACTCTGATCTCTTCCACGATGAAGTCTAAAGTGGTTGAACAGGCTGTGGTACTTATAGACCTTCCTGATCCTATTAACATGTTCACGGAGTCTCACTCCTAATTTTTCTAGTGGTTCTACCCACATATTGAAGCCCACATGGACATGATAGAAGATATGTGACATGCGTGGTTCCACAGGTGATGAACTTCCTGATTTTAAAGGACTAACCAGAAGAGTGAGCATTGAAATGTGTTGGAAGACCTACACATTACACACCTACCACAACTGAAAAAAAAACCACTTGATCCAAGAACGTACATACCTTCTTGTGTGGGTTTATAACATTGGGTGCTAATTTTAGACTTAAAGTAGGGGGCTTAGTATAGATAAACTGTGTTCTACCTGGTAATATCTTATTTAGGTCGGCATCCTTTAACAGCAGAGGCCAATGCTTACAAATAATTTTTTTAATTTGTGTTGGAGTGTGAAACCAGTCATGAAAGCAACTTCAAAGTCCCTTTCATTGAATTTTTTCTTCTTAAAAAGATCCTCTCTCTTCATATCTCTTACTGCTAACTAATCTTTGGAATTGTAACCCTTTTCTTCAAATCTATCAGATAAAATCGTGGCTTGTATGTCACAATCTTCTTCTTTGGTGCAATTGCGTTTTACTCTCATAAATTGGCTTTTGGGAATTGCACTTAACCATCTTGGATGGTGGCAACTTCCCGGTGGAATGTATCCATTCCTGTCCCCTTCCTTAAAATACATTTTTGTAAACGATTGATGATCCCCCTTAAAAATTACAAGACCCAAAAAATGTATGCTTTGTTGGTCAAATGTTGCTGTGAATGAAATTCCATATCTGTTATTCCCAATTTAATCCAAAAAATGTAAAACGGAATCCTGTGTACCTGCCCAAATAATTATAATGTCGTCTATATAGCGTTTATAAAATTTTAATTGAGGTATATCTCCACTGAAAATGGCTTCTTTCTCCCAGTGGCTCATAAACAATTTAGCCACTGAGAGAGCATACTTAGCCCCCATGACCACACTTTTCCTCTGTCTAAAATACTGTTTGTCATGCCAAAGGGAGTTGTGGCTTATAGCCAGATCCAAAGCATGAACCAAAAAATCTTTTTTGTTTGTTCTTCATTTTGGTGCTATTCAGGGCCCATACAACTGCTTCAATAGCATGTTTTACATCAATACTAGCCAGTAGATGTCCCTCATTGACCTCAATCTCCTGCAATAGTTCCATAAGATTCCTACTGTCTTTTAAATACGCTGGGCAGTTCTGTGCCAAAGGCTGTAATAACCACCCCAACTCACCCATTCTGGCAAAAAGTGAATCTACTCCACTTACAATGGGTCTGCCAGGTGGCTTGGCAGGGTTCTTATGAACCTTGGGTAACTGGTAAATAACTGGCACCCTAGGAGCGTCAGACACTAAATATCTTGCTTCCTTTTTGGTAACAATACCTTCATCTCGTGCATTTTTGACCAATCGCATCAACTTAGCTTTAAATTTATTTGTTGGATTACCTTTTGAATTTTTCAAGTTTCAACTCATACAGCAATACATAAAGCATACAGCAACTCATAGCAGTTCCAATAATCCCACCACCTCAAAAAAGAGCAGATCATTTGTGGTGGTGTCAAACAAAGACAGAATATTGAAACGCATCTAGGGGAGACCACACGGCTTGCTGCATTTAGGATTTGTTCTGAGTCTCTCCCGAGAACCACCAAGAATGATCTTCTCTTCTTTGAGGGGGTGATATTATCGGAACTGCTATAACCGTTGCTGGTCATTTGAGTTACCTGAATGCGGTTTTAATTGAATTTTGTGTAAGTGCAATATCTTAATAGTCGGGTGTTTTTTTACAATAATAAAAGTTTTATAGTATCACACTATGTGGATTCCTTTCCTCCTATATGCCTGAGTGATTAAGAGGATTGCGGGTGTGTTCAGTCTGGATGGTTCAGGATCAGGACGCCATTCATCTGTCGGATTGATCATTACTGAATTCCCATGCTGATGTCCTGCAGCTGCTAAGCTTAAAGCTGGATTTAAGGCGATTGTATTAGGAGTTCAGTGAGTGCAATCTCTATAGGGAGTGAAATCACACGTGTGGTGATGGTGGCAGGGGGGATCCGGCGAGGGGGCAACAGGGCAATTGCTCACCCACGAAAATATCACACTGACTGACATGATTTGATTGCCAGTCACTTGCAGGCTGCAGCACTGCTATGCCCGAGTCTCTCTCTGTCTCATCAGATAATCAGAGGTGCAGAAAGAGACTCTAGTGTGTTACATGGCGCCTGGACCAAGAGGAGCCTGGAGGTGGGTGGAGCTGAGCCTGGGTCGCCTGGCATCTAGCAACGAGTGACGTCATTGAGTCAGTCACGTGACTCACGTTGGACATGGAGTCTCAGACTCAAAGCCGACGTGACAGTGACAAGAGCTGCCTGGAGGAGCCTAGGGGAACAGTTGTTGCTGCAGTCTCAGACTGCAGTAGTGAGTAGTGGCACTGTGTGGCAGAGCGCTAGCAATCTTCCCTCTAGGTGGCCACCCCGGGTGTGTTGGCTACTCCGATCTGCAGCACCTCCTCCACCATCTTGTCCATACTCCACACAATCACTCACACTGACTGCAGGCCTCCGCCTCTGATAGCAGGAAAGTGACACAGCAAGTGACAATCGGCAACAAATGACAGGTGATGTGGCAAGTGACACTCCACATCCTGTGGCAGGTGATGTGGCAAGTGACATTCCACATCTTGTGGCAAGTGACAATCTGCAACGTGTGACAGGTGACGTGGCAAGTGATAATCTGCATCTGGTGGCAGGTGACGTGGCAAGTGAGTCTGCAACGTGTGGCAGGTGATGTGGCAAGTGACATTCCGCAACTTGTGGCAGGTGACAGGTTTAGTATATATGTATTTGTTAAATACATACAGGGGCAAACAATGTCCCCAGCCCTACACCCTGGGAACGTGGCAGAATAGAGAATATGCTAATAGGGCAACTTAATTTGCATATGTAAATGTTATTGGTTCGTTTAACCACTTGCCTACTGGGCACTTAAACACCCTTCCTGCCCAGACCAATTTTCAGCTTTCGGTGCTCTCACACTTTGAATGACAATTACTCAGTCATGCAACACTGTACCCAAATGAATTTTTGGTCCTTTTTTCCCACAAATAGAGCTTTCTTTTGGTGGTATTTGATTACCTCCGGGGGGTTTTATTTTTTGCGCTATAAATGAAAAAATACGAAAATTTTGAAAAAAAAACGCATATTTCTTTGTTTCTGTGACAAAATTCAATGGTGGCGCCTGTCGTATATATTCGCACCATAAGACGAGGAGACATTTCCCCCCATATTTTTTGGGGGGAAAGAAAGTGCGTCTTATGGTCCGAAAAATACAGTAAGTGATGGTGTAATGTTTTGTATAACTCAAGCTTAGAGTTATGTCATGTATTGGTGTTATTTGAAATAAATATAATGATTTGCTGTTATATAATAAATATATTGCCTATAATAAAGGGCTGCAGTTATTGCATCCAAGTTCTGGTTTAGTATATATTTATTTATTATATCATTTTAAGTTAGTTATGGTATTAATTGAACTAATTCTACCTACGATCCCATCCTACAAGGCTCATTTAGACTTACGATTGGGGGAGAAGCAATTATAAGGGATGTCCACAGCTTTGCTTCACAGCTGTGGCGTAAACTATACCCCCATTGCATTCACCGGGCATTAATGCAAATGGGGTCCATGCTGCAAGTACCCTGTAACTGCATGCAATGCCTGTGGCTGCCGCAGGGTGGGATTTATGGGGTTACAGCAGGTGATAAGGAGGTGACATATTGCATCCTCAACAGGTGTCAAATGCCTCTGAAAAGTGAGCAGCAGTCAGATTGCTTTTCAGAGGCATTCCACAGGCTACAATCATGCCGTGCTTCTAAACTTAGTCACAATATGTTAGTGAGTATATCTCTGCACAGTTTGCAAATAGGGTTACTAAAGGGTGATCCTATCATTACTAAGGGCATAGGAGCTCCTAGCTCCTCAAGGCTCTTAAATATTCCTCATTATACCCTTTCATTGCCAACACATTATCATGTTGTATGTTTATACCACACATAGGGAGGATATAAAAAAAAAAAGTAATGTGCATCCATGTATGCTGCTCACCCATTAAAAATGAATGGGGCTCCTCAACGCATGGCAACACGTTGCATTAATGCATTAAGGCACATGCATTATTGCAAGACAAGGTTTACTAAAAATGATGCACACATAATCTGGTGTAGCTGTGCATAGTAACCAATCAGCTTCTAGGTTTTATTGTCAAAGCTTAATTGAACAAGCTAGAAGCTGATTGGTTACTATGCACAGCTGCTCCAAATTAATAAACCTTGCCCATAGTGTGAATGGGGCCTAAAACGCATGGTAAAATTGAAATCATAAGTTCAAACAGTGCGTTCCGCCTGTTCCAACTCCCACCTTTTTATTTTTATTTAAACAAACAAGATTTATTTTACCCGTTTGACATTTTAGAGGTTCACTACTCAGTTCCCCTCAGCTGGTCTGTGAGTGTTCTCAAGTATTTATCACATATAATTTTTATTTGCTGACCTACTTGTATTTCCTGCTTATTTCCCAGCGGAGTAAGCGTACTGGCTTATCATAAATACACTTTGTAAATATGGCATATTCTATAGGTTTATTAGATAGAAAGAATTAGGTGGTGCTAGAACAGGAAAAATAAAATCTATCTACTGCTGCTGTGTGTAATACCATGTGCTCATAAGGGAGAACTATAGTTCGATTTTACATACATTAGAAAAAAAATTTGACTGCATCTATGTAAAGAAATAAACAAATTCTCCATAGAGTATGATAAAAAAAATCCTATTTTTTGTTATTATTTTCTATCTTCTGCTAAGGATATTACCCCTCACTTCTGAGGTTCCTGTTATGTCTCTCAGATAGGAAGTGAGGGGAAATCTCTTCAGAAGACAGCAAATAATAAAAAAGGAAATCCTTCACTTTGTTTTTCACTGTGCCCATTGAAAGATTCCCCTGTTCTGTCACGTTAAAGTGATTGTAAAGGCTGAAGGTTTTTTACCTTCATGCATTCTTTGCACAAAGGTAAAAAAACATTCTATGGGCCGCCCCCCCCCTAGGGCCCCCAATACTAACCTGAGCCCCCTCTCAATCCAGGGATGTGCACGGGAGCCTTGGCTGTCCCGGGCTTCTCTCTCTCTTCCCTGGCTGAGATTTTGGCTCCCACTGCTGTCAATCACAGCCAATGAGGAGAGAGCAGGGGGTGGGGCCAATCCATGGCTCTGTGTGACTTAAGAAAACCTAAAGCAGGGCTCGGGAGTGTGCAGGCACCAGTGCCCCCATAGCAAGCGGCCATTGGGGGCACTGATCAAGGGGGGAGGAGCCAGGAGTGCCAACAGGAGACCCTGGAAGAATGGGCTCCTCTGAGCAAAACTATTACACAGAGTGGGTAAGTATAACATATTCATTATTTTTTGTTTGTAAAAACACCGGACCTTTAAAATCACTTTAAATATGTTGGTGACATCCTCGCCTACCTCCCTGTTGGTCTGTGAAAGTGAGAGGTGGCCTCTTGGGTGTAGTAAATTCTGCGTTTTTTACGGATTTGAATTTAGATGTAGTGTTGAGAAAAGTTCAGCAATATAGCCTATATACTCTCAGGAAATTTTACATCTAAGTGCAGTAATTTATGTATCTAAAAATACGTTTATGGGAGTATAAATGAGTATATTGTAGCACTGCCAATGAAAAAGAATTTTACTCAGGATCTTTCTGTCAACAAGATCCCGAGTATGAACATAAGTAAATTATTATGTCCATGTGCAACTGGCCTTAGAGTAACTCCATAAAAAATAGCAAATAAAAAAAATTAACTACTTGCCGACCAGCTGCCGCAGTTGTACTGCGGCAGGTAGGCACGGCTGCGCGAATCAGTGTCATTGTATGTTGGTCGCTTTAAGAAGCTATAGGGGGTACGCGCGATGCCGATGCACGTGGCCAGCGGCCCCAATATCCGCGGGCCACCCCCGAACGCTTCTTTAGAGAGCCAGAATGGGACCCGACCATGTAAACAAACAGATCCCCATTCTTGCAGGGGAGTAGAGATATCTGCTGTTCCTAGTGATCTGTCTCCTCCACTAGTCAGTAACACCTCCCTAGGGAACACTTAACCCCTTGATTGCCCCTAGTGTTAACCCCTTCCCTGCCAGTGTAATTTATACAGTAATCAGTGGCTATTTTTAGCTCTGATCGCTGTAAAAATGTCACTGGTCCCAAAAAAAAAAGTGTCTGATCTGTCCCCCCGCAATGTTGCAGTCCCCCTAAAAATTGCAGATCGCCGCCATTAGTAGTGAAAAAAAATATGTAGAATACATATCGGCCTAAACTGATGAAGAATTTTTTTAAATTATTTTTGTGGATATTTATTATAGCAACAGAATTCCTCATTTTCCACTTCTTGATTAGTTTGAACACTGTTGATTGACATTCTCAATTGCTTGTATATCTTTGTATATCCCTTTCCTGTTTTATACAGTTCAACTACCTTTTCCCGTAGATCCTTTGACAATTCTTTTGCTTTCCCCCTTGACTCAGAATCCAGAAACGTCAGTGCAGTACTGTATGAAAGGTGCAAGGGTCTGTCAGGAAACTCATTGACCTTTTATCCACACATTAATTAAAGCAAACAGAACACAGGTGATGATGATTTCCTTTAATAGCCATTCAAACCCCTTTGTGTCTTTGAGTCCTCTTGAGCTATCAGGTGCAGGATAGGCTCGCTGCCAACACAATTAAAAGATGATCCACAAATACACTTAAATATCTCCAAATGTATTGATACTCAAAAGTCACAGGTACAGATGTAAACGCGTTTCGGCCATGACATCCTTGTTCATAGCATGTCATGGCAGGGAATAGGCTTTTCAAAGGCAACCAACTCCTTGTGCACCTTTTGTTTTGATGTAGCTGGTATGTATTGTGGACAGGAACCTTTTAGAATAAAATCTGGGAGTTGCTGATTATTACAGTTGCTTTTTGAAGGTGCATGCCCCAAAACAGTATACCATATAAATGCATCATTACCATATGAATCAATGAGCTAGAACAAGCATGTAAAGTCCTGACTTGCTCCACAATTAATCCTGGTCAACATGTAGTAAACCACAGATTAGCAAGACCACTGAGTTAGAACCTGTAAAGGAAAGTCAGCAATGACAGTTTTTACGTGCATTCCTGAAAAATCTCTTGCAATTTTGCAGCAATGGCTAATATTTTCCTCCGGACTAAAAGTTACAAGTCAACACAATGAAACTTAAGTATAATAAAAGTCTACTTGTGCTTCAGCAAAACACGATCTGCATGCATCTAGAACCTTGGACTTCATTAGCATGATCACCACCAGTCACTTTAAATAAATAATAACCTCCTTAGAATTCTGGGTTAACTCCACCACAAAGAGTCATTCTCTCACAAAGCTGAAGAAGCATAAAACAAGTCGCACATTTAGGAAGGCGATTTAATATTTATGTTGAAAATCTCCCGGCTGAATTAATAGGGCTCCCATTAATTATCATAATTACTGAATGCCTTTCTTTCTTTTCAAAGTACATTGCTAAAATCGTAAGTGCTGCCTGTAAATTAGTATTTAGTAAAAGTTACAGTTGCATTAATAATTCACACCGTTGTGTGCTGTGTCATCCATGTGTAATGTGATAGGAGGGACCATAAAGAAGGGAGATCAGGAAGATAGTGTTATGGACACATGATCAAAAGTCCATAGGGAAGATAGTTTTTGTTTTCTCCCTGTAGGTCAGTATACACAGTGGCATCTTGGACACAAATTAAATCTGTAACCAAAGGACATTTTGTTATAAACAACTCGGAATGTTTAAGCAAAATACTTGTTTGTGCCCTATTTTTCCTTTGCTGCAGCTCAATGCTGCTAATCCCCCGAAGTCTCTTTGCAGCAACTTACTGTATATGATACATGTACATGCAAGAGAAGGCTACTTGTCAATTTTCAGGACAGGTTACCCTGATTTATAGCCGGACCACCTGATAAATTTTGAATGAAAGCTACAGATTAAAAAATATTGAAAATTACTTTTGAAGCTACAGTAACACGTTCAAAGCTTATATGAGATGTTAATGCTGGTTGAAATCTAAATGTTAAACTCATATCCAATAAATGCTGCAATTTACACCAAGGGGTGTAAATAGAAGAAAAAATGCATAGCTATTCATTCAGTAAAAATGCTGGTTCATTTGATCTGTGCAAAATCAAATGTTTTCCTTGTTAGTCATTCATAATAAAAATTAAAAAAAAGAGTCATTGGGGAAAATACAGCATTATGGCCACTGTAGCCAAGTATCCTAGGAAATAAGTATTAATAAGCAGAGTACAGCAAGGAAACTTAAGACTTTTTGAAAGTCTGCTAGCAGTCTTTTTAAAGTGAGATAGTCAGCGCCCCCCGTTATGATCTTTATTTAACACCACCATGCTGAGACCGAAGGTTGCTTCAAATACTACACAGAAAAAAAGCAAACAGCAAAACACAACTGTTTTACCTGCTAAAGGATTTATAATGGCGCTCAGCCAACTTTTTGATACAAGTTCCTCTGCTAGATGGCACATTTGACGATGAACCTCCATTAGAAAATGCAGTTGATGCCCAACTTTGGCCTTATTTATTTAAAAAAAAAAAAAAAAAAAAACACAACAGCTCAAGCATCAATACCAATTTAATTCAAAGTTTCACCAGCAGTACCACTTTTGGTCAGAGGGTTCTTCACCACCTTTTCTTCTGGCTATGCTGATCTTACTGCACCACTACACTGTAAATTAAAGTGGTAGAACGGGCATTTTTTTTTTTTATACCCACATGTAAGCCTATAATAAGGCTTACCTGTAGGTACAGTAAATATCTCCTAAACATGCACCATTTAGGAGATATTTACTTTAGCAGTGCTAATGATGTCACTGGCACATGCACACTGAGCTCTCAATGGACGACGTGCCAGTCAAATGACCGCAGCCTGGGAACCCAGAGGAAAGACAGAGAAGATGGAAGCCCTGTCAGTGCTCTGCTGGAGGGCTTCATTTTCAGGTAAGGCTTTCATGATGTGCTTGCATGTGATGCATACTAGCACATTATATGAACTTGCGGGGGGGGGGAAAAAATTGTTTTGTTTTTTTACCGCTTTAAGGACACTGTGATGACATCCATATAGGAGGGCAGGGCCATGACTCTTGCATTCACAATAGAGTCCGCAGTCTTTCAGTTTAAGTGATGCTGGAAGTCAACACAGTGGCCTTCATTAACAATGTACTGATGTAGTAAGAACCATCCAGCCAGAAGAAGAGAGGAGGATGAGGACCAGTCACATGATCAACTTGAAGACACCAGAAAAATGTAAGGATAAATTGAGAATAGACACATGAGTAGCAACAGTAGACTGATAGTCCTCACTCTGCCCTCTCCTCTTATATAAATCATCTCCCATGCTATTGCTGCCTGTGCGTTAATAGCCAGGAAACTTCAATTTTAACAAGCTGTTCAGCAATGGCCACTGCCACATTTCTCTCGGGAACATTTTCTTGATTAAAAAAAAAAAAAAAAAAAAAAAACTTTACATCACTTTGCACAAATATAATTGTACATTGATTCATCGCAGTTCATAGTTTGTATATCGGACTAATAAAGCATCGCAGGTAAAAGGAAATCCTCTGTTTAATTTTAGAATTGTCTTCAGTCAATCAATTCTTAAGTAAATGAGAATGACAAGTCACGCATTGCTGACTTCTAATACACTCCCAGATAGTCTTACATAAGAGGATCTGATGTTGACATAACATTTTTATTTAGATTTCCCCCAAGATGGTGAAGGAAGAGCTTGCTGTATGGCAAAAAAGGTCTAAAAAAAGGTTGGAGGAGATTGTTTTAAGTCTCTAAGATTCCATGGAATCTGCTGCCGATCCGCTTGCCTCTGCTGCTGTGGTTGAAGAGCTGGATATATTGGTCACCATCAATCGCTCTCTGCTTGCAAATGCTTCTTTCACTAAAAACAATAAAAATATATATTGTGTATATTACTCACACACACAGATTTCTACAAAACTTTACTTAGTATAGTGTTTTGTAATTTCTTTTGTAATAAAAATAAAATTGCATCTTCCTTTTTATGCTTGTCCGATTTATTACCTTGAAATAATTCAAATAATCTGAAAACACAAAATCTATTCAATCTCCTTTAGATCTAGCAAAACTACATAGTGGAAACCCTATCTAAATGAAGCTGCATTAATGCAATGCCTAAGTTTTGTAAGACAGCCCATCACAAATAGTACACCTGCTTTGCTTTGGAATCTGAAAAGAGCATTCATTTTATTGACCGGAAAAAAAAAAGGGGGGGGGGAAAGGGGGGGGGGGCATACCAGCGGGAGTACTAGGTCACCATGGACACTGCAAACTCCATGCCACTGGCCGTGTTCTATGATTTACTTAATATACTGCAGTGTCCGATGGAGAGCAATAGCCACACTGTTTAAAAATGCCTCTTTATTTCAGGATTTGACATGACAACCTGACACTCCATTTTTGCAAAAATAGGATTATTTAAAAATGACTAGCACCTTACAATAGTGTGTTTCAAAAGTGAGGAAGTTATATAAAAAATATTGGTAAAATGGGGATTTTTCAAAAAATGTAAATGATACATTATATATTATTTGAAACTGCTACTAGGTTGTATACTCACCAGCAGCGATACTGCTAATGTCCCACACTCTCAGCCCATCCTTTTGGCCACCAAAAGCATAGTGGAAGGGAAGATCGGGGCAGCAGGCTGTGCAGAATAATACACCCTAATGAAAAAGAAAGTGTAACATTAGAACATACTCTCAAGGCTTCGCTTCTTGCTGGTACTCTGACGTCTCCATCACCACAGGCAGGTTTATTGTGCTAACAGAGGCTGCTGCTTCAGGGTTCACAAATCTATAAGAAAGCTGGATTGCAGCACACCTGGTAGTAAATTATGGGGCACTTGCTTTGGCACACTATGATAAGATCAGGTGCTTTTGACTTAAAGAGATCTCGTCAATTACAATCTCTTATGAGCCACCTACTAACTCACTTCATGCTGGATGAACACCACATGCTAACCCATACCCAGAAGAATCAGGTATTTTGTGGCTGCTTTGAGGCTGCAATGGAAAGGTGGAGTCAGGCATAACCGAGTATAAAAGGATCAGCGAATGGGCAAGGTGTCAGAGAGTCTCTTTAATAAATAAGAACAGGCATTATCACATGACAATGTCATCACTCAGTGGCTACACCAATGTTACTAGCTTCTGACCACACAACAGATCTTGCAGACTCTTGCCATTTAGAGATTCTAAGTAGCTCATTTTTTGTTGCTGTAAGCTGTTCTTGGTTTATAAGATATTTTACCTGCTGAGCAAACCAACTAACAGCAGCTCATATGCTTAAAGTAGAACAAAATTCATTATTACACCCACTGCAGGCACAGTATTGTCATTTACACACAGAAAGCCAGGAGAGAAAGGCTGTACTGGTTCAGCCCATCACTTACCATTTTCATATTCCTGGAATGAACCAAGCTTGGTTTGTCCAGCAAAATATCCCAGATCTTCACATGTTTATCTGCAGAGGAAGTTACTAGGCATCCCTTAACTTGACTGCTTAATTCGAGACCTTGATGAAAAACAAAAAGCAAAAAAAATAAAACTGATCCATCAAGGTACGTTTTAATAAACAGTATGTGAGTTATTATAATCAAGTAATACAATAATATGTATACGTGCTGCAACCATAGTCATCTGTAAAATAGTGTGCCCTTCTAAACAGAAGAAAACTAAATATTTGAACAAGACCTCGTATCATCAATATACACTTCCCTTTTGAACATTACCACCACTCAAACGCCCCCCTACTGTGCTCAGTGGGAACATGACTTTGGGGTCTCGCAGGAAATTATATATATATATATATATATATATATATATATATATATATATATATATAAATATAAAAGCAGCTCTCTGCAGGAAAAGAGCACCTCTCTGGAGTTCCAGGTTTCCCATCTTAATTCCGCTGATCTATTTTAAGTATTGGATGCATGCGACTCCCTCAACATTGTAGTGTCTTCTGTTGATCTCTACTTCCAGTATAAAGAGCACTTTCTTTGGCGGTGACCTGCTATTCAAATTTTCTTGACAATAACAGTACCGCTTCAAAACATTTTTTTTTATCTAATACAGTACATAATTGCATTTACTGGTGTGTTTTTTTTTTCAATATCTGCCTAACTGTATCTAAAGTTTAACCTGTCCAGTCCTGTGGTCTATGGACCAAGTGTTTACTCAAAGACACAGGGAAACATGCCAAAGTGATGACAACACAGTATGAGCAATACCAAGAGCAATGGCTAAACCAAGTTCACATCTAAAAATTAGTAGACCCATGAAAGGTGCCTCCTGCCAGGCCAAATAACAGTCTATCCACACCTTACAATTATAACAAGGCTCCTTTTTAATACTCTGCTCAGCACCTCGCCGCGTGTCACTTGTCTGATATCTTTTTCCTGCTGTGCTGCTTACCAATGTTTACTTGCAATGCTGCCTAGCTTTTCCTTGATTTTAACTACTGCTCTACTTCCTCCTATTACTTTTACAGTTTCACTCATATTTCTTTTTGTTTATTGCTTAACTGCTCTAATCATTTTTGTTTTAACAATTGCTCCCTGACTGTGATGACCCTCTTGGGAAGATTAGAGTTTTGTGCAAGTCAGTACTGAAAATGAATGCTTAAAAAGAAGTATAGCCAAAGCTATTTGGGGCAGAGCAGAGAACTGGTGAATGACAATCCCCCCTGCTCACAGAACTTTGAAAGCCTAAATCTTTGATCGCTTAGTTCTCAGTCCTAGAGGCGGCAGGGGAGCGATGCTGCATTCACCTAGATGAGTATAATTATGTTTTTCTAAATCCCAAACTTCTCTTTGTAACCCCTTTGACAGTTTTTTCTTTCTTTTTTTGCCCCCTGTGTCCCACTGGGGAGATTTACCTTCACTTCCTGTTTCACAGCGAAAACAGGAAGTGAGAGGAAATCCCTGCAATTTAGGGGAATCTCTTAGGTGCCTCCAGGTAGGAGGTAATAGGGTATTAAAGCAGATCTTCACTGCATCTAAGCACTACAAACCAAAAACACCATTTAATAATTTTTTAATATTCAAAGCAAACCCCCCCATCCATTCATGTCTCCATGCTTTATTTTATTGAGAAATCCCTTTTAAAAACAACCCCCTAGCATTTCCGGTCATGGTCATTTTGAGTAAGTGCAAATTTTTAATGTAACATTTATTTCTCGGAATCCACTTGCCCTTAGCTCAAGCATGCATGCAAGAAAGAGTGCTTAGCTGAGAAAACACTCCACCCCCCCCCCCCCCCCCAAGACTCCAGGATTACTTAAAAAGTAACCCAGATGTTGGCCCTTATGAGGAGACCACCAGGCCAAAGATGAAACCGGTGCCTCTTCGGACATGGAGCACTCCGTCACGGCCACCAATAAAGTACTCAATGACATTGCCCTGCACACTCACCACCAAAATTAAGGAGGTCAAAATTGATGTGTCCCTCATCCGACAAGATCTCTCTACCCTGCGGGACCGCTTGGCGGGGACAGAGATGCGCATTAGCAGAGCGTAATCTCCGCTTTATCGGCCTTCCTGAGACTGCTGAGGGCAACGACCCGGTCAGCTTCCTCTGAAAATCTTCTGACATCCACCTTCGGTAGAGATGCATTCTCGGTAATGTTCGCGGTGGAGAGAGCTCATAGAATCCCTGCCCGTCCCCCAACCCAAGGAGCCCCACCACGTACCCCGATAGCGAAATTCCTTAACTTCAAGGACAGCAACAAGATCCTCCATCTGACCAGAGAGAAGGGACATATCTCCCACACCAACACTCATGTGGCCATATTGCCGGACTTCTCCAATGAGGTGCAGAGGCAGCGGTCCAGGTTCCAAGATGTTAAGCGGCACCTCCGCGTGCTACGCCTCAAATATGCCATGCTGTACCTGGCGAAGCTTCGTGTGGAGTGCGAGGGCCGAACCCACATCTTTGAGGACCCCGAACTAGCATCCAATTGGATCGATCAGAGTGATCGCCAAGACTGAGCATACCACCATGCCTACAAGCCCTGAGTACTCTCTTTTTTCCCTGCCCTCCCCTGTACCCACGGCGCTCCCTGCTGCCATTCTGATGCTTCGCCCCTCAGTGGGTATACTGCATGTACATGTCCTCTGCCGGAACAGTGGGGCAGACCTGGAAATCCTTTTCTGCTCGACATTGGACCTCACAGTATGCCTGCTGTCTCCGGGTGATCTTACTGACTCATGTTCCCTCGTTTCCCTCACACCTGAGAGATGCCTGTAGAGAGCAGTATATCGAACGTTGCTGAGACTTTTCTTCTTACTTTATCTACTGCCCCCCGCCCTGAGCCGCAGGCCCATACCAGACTACACCGCATACTGACTGACTTCGCACTTGTTGACACTTGGCGCCACAAAGACCTGCACACTAAAGTCTTCTCGTGCTTCTCAGCCAGTCATAACACAATGTCACAAATCCATTTCATTCCAATTTCAAAGACCCTGACACCTAAACTGGCAGATGTTGGCTTTGCACCGAGAAAACTCTCGGATCACGTCCCCTATTGGATTACGATCCAGCTCCTGAAGGCCTCCCCTGCTCCTCCTTGGCGGTTAAACCCATTTTGGCTGACTGCTCTGCAGGATCAGGAAGACATCCCTACGGAATTACAATACTATTTTACAGCCAACAGGGACTCCGCTACGTACGACATAGTATGGGAGATGTTTAAGTTCCACGCCTGCTCCTTGCTCTCCACACGTATCAACAGACTTAAGCAATCATCGAAACACATTGACCAACAGGCTACAGAGCACCTACAGGTGCTGGAAGAGGCATTCCATCGAGACCCCTCGCCCAGCACTGTCAACAATCTTAAGGTTCGGACAAGACAGGGTTTCCCAATTGCATATCGAGAAAGCCACGCAACAAATCTTTTTCTGTAAGCAAAAGGTATTTGATTATGAGGAAAGATCGGGCAAACGGCTAGCGTATTTCGCCCATTTAGACTCACGTCCCCCGGTGGTGGTGTCGTCGATTGACCCCCAGGGGAACAACATCACTGATCCACAACGTGTGGCGGAGGAATTTGTGATATTCTACCATGCACTCTACACTTCCCCGGGTCACTCACACTTCCCAAGATACCAGAGAATACTTAGCGAGAATTAAGTTCCCTAAATTGACTAACGCCCAACTCAAACTCTTGGAGGCTCCTATTACTAAGGAGGATATTTCCGAGACTATCTCCTTTCTGGCCACATCTAAGGCCCCATGATCGGACGGCCTACCACTTGAATTCTACGCCACCTACTCTGAAATTTTAATGTTGATTGGGAGAATGAAGTTCCACTTTAAGTCAAATAAAAGTACTTCCACTTCTTGCATTTAAAAAAAAGTTAAAATTATATATTAAAAATATATATATGATGCATTAAAGAATACAAAATGTCATATCTCTCTGGAACCCGGCTTTATTTTGTGTTAAAATGCATAGGCGTGAATAGGCCCCATTTGATTATGAAGAAGTTCAATAAGGATTGGCTAAACCTTCAGGCACAGGGCTCATTTAAAACTTCTGAAAAGATGGCCAACTCCTTGTGGAGTTTCAAAAGGCCAAAACCAGTAAAAAGGAAACAGTGAAGTGTGGCTGAACACACAGTAAATGAGATCCAGGCCCACGTGGTGTGTTCAGCGTGTTTACAGCTGTATTGAGGTGACAGGTACACTTAACAAAGCCAAAACAGAAGTATATCTGTGGCCTAAGTGGATGAAACAAAGACTGATTAGCTGTGCTACAATAGCAAGTGCTAAATCTGGAAAGCAACCTTTAACTACTGCCAGGAATCAAAGTTATTGTAGCAGAGTAAGTGAAAGTCTGAGCTCAGCGAGATCTTTATACCATGCAACACCGAAGCAAGCAAGAAAAATCAATATCGCAGTGGATGCAAGCAGAGGCACAAATGATCTGTGGTGTATTTGGGCCAGTGTCACATTGAATGACCGCGGCACGGGCTCTGCTGAAGAGGTGAGGGCACCATTCAGATGCTGACAAGGTTATACTAATGTTTCATAAAACGTATTAGGAGGTGCTCTGCACAATTCTTTAAAACTGAACTCCAGGCACAAGATCGTTAATTTAATCACAAAGGAAAAAACTAAATTTTCTCTGTCCCAAACTCAACTACAAAGCCAGATATAACATTGTAAAAGTAGCAGTGACATCACTGTGCAGAGAGACAATGCTGTGGGAGGGACCCAGCAGCTCCACCCACTACAGGCTGCCTGCAGAAAACTAAAGGAGCGGGTGGATACAAGATCAGTCACTCTGCACAAGTAGACACAGCAGTACACACATATACAGCACAGTGGTGATGTCACTGACACTTTTAAAAAGGTAATATCTGGCTTTGCAAAGGCATTTGGTGCACAAGCAGATAAAAAAAAACTTTGTGGCTACTGGGAAAAAATTTAAATTTAAGTTTTTGCTGCCAGAGCTTAGCTTTAACCATTTCACTGCCACCAACATAGTGCTTGAACTGTGGAAGCTTTTACAAGCCAACTGTCAGCTTTCTCCTGGATGTGATTTGAGGTGGCTGTAACGCTACTCATTCACTTTCCCAGGCACTGGGCGATTCCCCTCCGCCATGTATCCCAGGCTTTAAACTTCCACCTGGAAGCCCAGGACGAGCATGGCGTGTGTTGTTGGGTAGAGCGAAGGTACTTTAGAAACCATCCATCGCTGACCTACCCTCTGATGAATGAACCAGGAAGCAATGTGTTTTACAATGCTATCTGGTTCAAAGCTGTCATTCCAGAGCGGAATCGGTCTATTAAACAGCTAATGAAGCTAGATCTGTGCTCCATTAGCTGTAGTGGAGTGCAGGGGAGACATCAGGGGAACAAATAATCTGCCAATGTAAATATGCCTTCATATAGGGGCCCATTTGTTGATAAGACTTTTCAAGCTCGCCCCCACGAACAATAAAAATATACAGTGCCTTGCGAAAGTATTCGGCCCCCTTGAACTTTTCAAACTTTTGCCACATTTCAGGCTTCAAACATAAAGATATAAAATTTGTATTTTTTGTGAAGAATCACCAACAAGTGGGACACAATTGTGAAGTGGAACGAAATCTATTGGATTTTTGAAACTTTTTTAACTAATAAAAAAATGAAAAGTGGGGCGTGCAAAATTATTCGGCCCCCTTGCGTTAATACTTTGTAGAGCCACCTTTTGCTGCGATTACAGCTGCAAGTCGCTTGGGGTATGTCTCTATCTATTTTGCATATCGAGAGACTGAAATTCTTGCCCATTCATTCCCAGTTTTCAGCTCTTTCCACAGATTCTCGATTGGATTCAGGTCTGGACTTTGACTTGGCCATTCTAACACCTGGATACGTTTATTTGTGAACCATTCCTTTGTAGATTTTGCTGTATGTTTGGGATCATTGTCTTGTTGGAAGATAAATCTCCATCCCAGTTTCAGGTCTTTTGCAGACTCCAACAGGTTTTCATCCAGAATGGTCCTGTATTTGGCTGCATCCATCTTCCCCTCAATTTTAACCATCTTCCCTGTCCCTGCTGAAGAAAAGCAGGCCCAAACCATGATGCTGCCACCACCATGTTTGACAGTGGGGATGGTGTGTTGAGGGTGATGAGCTGTGTTGCTTTTACGCCAAACATATCGTTTTGCATTGTGGGCAAAAAGTTCGATTTTGGTTTCATCTGACCAGAGCACCTTCTTCCACATGTTTGGTGTGTCTTCCAGGTGGCTTGTGGCAAACTTTAGACGAGACTTTTTATGGATATCTTTGAGAAATGGCTTTCTTCTTGCCACTCTTCCATTTGTGCCAGATTTGTGCAGTGTACGACTGATTGTTGTCCTATGGACAGACTCTCCCACCTCAGCTGTAGTTCTCTGCAGTTCATCCAGAGTGATCATGGGCCTCTTGGCTGCATCTCTGATCAGTCTTCTCCTTGTCTGAGCTGAAAGTTTAGAGGGACGGCCAGGTCTTGGTAGATTTGCAGTGGTCTGATACTCCTTCCATTTCAAAATGATCGCTTGCACAGTGATCCTTGGGATGTTTAAAGCTTGGGAAATCTTTTTGTATCCAAATCCGGCTTTAAACTTCTCCACAACAGTATTACGGACCTGCCTGGTGTGTTCCTTGGTCTTCGTGATGCTCTCTGCGCTTTCAACAGAACCCTGAGACTATCACAGAGCAGGTGCATTTATACAGAGACTTGATTATACACAGGTGGATTCTATTTATCACCATCAGTCATTTTGTTACAACATTGGATCATTCAGAGATCCTCGCTGAACTTCTGGAGCAAGTTTGCTGCACTGAAAGTAAAGGGGCTGAATAATTTTGCACGCTTCACTTTTCAGTTTTTTATTTGCTAAAAAAAGTTTAAATTATCCAATAGATTTCATTCCACTTCACAATTGTGTCCCACTTGTTGGTGATTCTTCACAAAAAATAAAAATGTTATATCTTTATGTTTGAAGCCTGAAATGTGGCAAAAGGTTGAAAAGTTCAAGGGGGGCCGAATACTTTCGCAAGGCACCGTATATGTGAGCGTTCTGAGAAAAGAGCAGCTTGCACAAAAAGGTGACACACCAACCTTATATAACAATAAACCAAAATAAAGTGCAGCAGTCTAGTAAAAAAAGTACCTAAACAAAAAAAAGGTTATAAAGTGGCACAAATTAAGAAATCATTCAAATAGATCAATATATTCTATAAACAAAAACCCTAATAGTGTGTGAAAAAGTGAATATAAAGTGCTTGTGCTCAATGGAGGCGTACTAGTAGATACTCATAATGCACTCATACATACTAGAAACAATCTTAAAGTGCTAGTGGTCCATAAATATTCAATATTACCGTATATACTCGAGTATAGGCCGACCCGAATATAAGCCGAGGCCCCCAATTTACCCCCAAAAAAACTGGCAAACTTATTGACTCGTGTATAAGCCGAGGGTGAGACATGCCTGTCCATCCCTGTGTGTGTGTCCGTCCATCCCTGTGTGTCCGTCCATCCCTGTGTGTCCGTCCATCCCTGTGTGTCCGTCCATCCATCCCTGTGTGTGTGTGTGTCCATCCATCCATCCATCCCTGTGTGTGTGTGTCTCCATCCATCCATCCATCCATCCCTGTGTGTGTGTGTGTCTCCATCCATCCATCCATCCATCCCTGTGTGTGTGTGTCTCCATCCATCCATCCATCCATCCCTGTGTGTGTCTCCATCCATCCGTGTGTGTGTGTGTGTGTGTGTGTGTGTGTGTGTGTGTGTGTGTGTGTGTGTGTGTGTGTGTGTGTGTGTCCAGCCTACCTTTGTCCCGAGCCTCCGTCCCGTGCCTTGCCTCCTTGCCTCCGTCCCGTGCCGTGCCCTTGCCTTGCATCCGTCCCGTGTCGTGCCTTGCCTTGCCCCCGTCCCGTCCCGTGCCGTGCCGTGCCTTGCCTTGCCTCCGTCCCGTGCCCTCTTCGTCGGCGGCCATTGTAAAATTCAAAAGCTGCGCCGCCGCCTTCGCCTGTGATAGGCGGAACACTGAATTTCCCAGCAGCCTGTGTTCCGCCTATCACAGACGTCGTATCATCCTCGTCCGTAGTACGAGGATGATACGATGTCCGTGATAGGCGGAACACAGGCTGCTGGGAAATTCAGTGTTCCGCCTATCACAGGCGAAGGCGGAGCCGGAGGCGCGGCTTTTGAATAGAATGGCCGCTGTCTGTCTGCTCGACACGCTGATCGAGCGGGCAGACAGCGATGACTCGAGTATAAGCCGAGGGGGGCACTTTCAGCCTCAAAAAAGAGGCTGAAAATCTCGGCTTATACTCGAGTATATACGGTATATAAAAGGCCCAAATCCTCATGAATAAATCTTCTCAAAATGATATAAGTTGATATTCCAAAGTGTAAAACACCTCCACTCCGTCACCAGAAGTGCAGCAATCCTTCACCTGTATGTACTCACCAGACAGCTAATGTACATTAGCATGTGTAGCACCCTCTACCAATAGGTAGGTGCTAGTAATAGGATTTTTACTAGAAAGACTGTCAACACAGGCAAATTTAGACAGGCCTATGCTGCAAGCTAGGCCTGTTTGTTTTGATCTGGGGGCAGGGTGCGATTAGTGGAGCAGTGGGTGTGACCACCTGTGCTCTGGTTCTGAGGAGCCTCCCCTGCTTCCTGGGAGAATGTTCTGGAAGAGGGGCAAGGCTTGGAACTGGAGTGGCAGGCAGCTCATGTGGGAGCCCTGACCAATCCCTAACTGGAATTGGCAGAGGACGGGCCTCCTATAAAAGCTGAGGTAACATGCCACTGGGGAGAGTTGTCGGCTCAGTGAAGTGGAGAATGGAATACTAGACAGCAGCGGTAGAGGGGGTGGGGTATGCGCCGATCGCAGTAGGAGGCCCGGGGAGAACCGTGAGGGAACTTCGCCTTCATACGGTCATTGGCGATATCCTTATTACATGGTGATCGATAAGAAACTCCTGGAGTAGAGGGGCAGGTGAAGCTGTTGAAACGTATGGTCCGGTCAAGTTCTCCATCAAGGATTCATGGCAGAGAAAGGTCAGTGACCACAGTGGAGAGCTGGCTGTACCAGGAAGTCTGTGAGGGAACTTTGCTTTTACACGATCATTAGCAAAGTCCTCATCATTACATGGTCAATGATGAAGAGTCCTGGATCAAAGGAGAGACTGTGGGGATATGTGTCAAATCGATGTGGCCTACGGGGACAGGATTTGCAAGCTGGGCTGGCTGGGAACAGTAGGTCCACCACTCAACATGTGCTTTTAAACTACTAGGCCTCAGGGGAGAGGTGCTGCAGGTCTCCGGCCTAGTAGCAGCGAGCGACAAGAGCCTGCAATAGGAACTATTCAGAGTGGGTCCTTATGTTTAAAGAAGATGCAACATTACACTAATTATTACTAAGTTTGTGCGGGAGGAGAAACGGATTTCTGGGAACATCACTCTTGACCTGTGTAATCCTTACACGGCCATGGGTGAGGAAGGTCTGGAAGCAATAGTTTGCGGGAGTTAAGCAGAGGAGGAGCAATAGTCTACATGGTGATGCAGGAAAAGAGATTGTAGCTTTGAAACATCTACATCTTTCCTTCAGGCTCAAATTATGTGTTAATCCAAAAGAATCTACAAATATGATGGCAATGTGAACTATTCTATGGGCATCCTATATACCCCACCAAGTTGTACCCCCCAATAAACAAAAACAAAACACAGCAAATTACTTTTCATCATCTCTGCAAGTGATGTATGGAGTCTGGCAGCGGGGTGATATGATGGATGTTTGTTACTGTTGGCAACTACATCGCTACACATGTATCACAGCTCATCTCGTATGCAAACAAGATCCACCTCCATATAATTGCTCAGGCTGAAAAGCACGGTCCTAAGCAAGAAAAGTTCCTAGAAGGCTGAGTCTTGGATTTTTTTTTTTTTTTTTTTTTGTAGTGTGAGTTTGGAATTGGGAGTGGAGTAAACATCTTTAGCAGCCTCTGTATAACATTTTTTGAGGAATTCATTGGGTTTAGTTCAACTTTAAACCAAAAATGTTACATAGAAATTATCTGCAGCTGTAAGACCAGCAAACTACAATTGTGCCTTTAACAAAAACAACAAAAAAAGAAAGCCTCAGCAAATGTGTACAAGAAAATACTTACCAGACACTTCCCCATCATGTGCCTTTAATGTGAATAGTGGCTTGTCCGACCGTGCGTCTAAACAGTACACAAAGCCGTCTTCTGTGCTGGCCTAACAAAGATATGTAACAGAAAACTTGTTACATTACAAGTGACGAAAGGATTTTATTCCAACTGCAAAGATTTACTACAGAACAAAAGCTTAAACCAACAATCAGAATTACATTTTTTTTTTATTATACACTGAAAAACAAGGAAAAAACAAACAAAACAAAAAACAGTAAGAAATCTGCCACAAACAAAAATGTACCAATGTATTACCATTATCTACAGGAGTAAAGCAAAGCTGTTTAAGAGCAAAGCAACAAGAGCTTTCATCCTTCCATCCCCAGCAGCAAATATTCACCTTTCCTTTGTTCCCCTTCTATTCTGTTTAGCCTCAGGGGCTAAATGGAACATCCCATACCTCAGATATGTAGGAGGATGGAATTCAGGCATGTGAATGCACAAGGCCAGTCAGCATTGTCACATGTTGAGCCCAAAGCCCTCATAAGCTACAACGGAGCTGAATGGAGTAGAGCAACATCTAAAAAGCTTGGGAATACTACAGAAAATGATACCAGTTGCTATATAAAATACATTAAGAATACTTATAGAAATCTGTTTTACAATTTGCTAAAATTCCAATCTATGATAGATTTCCTGTAATCATTTTATTTTTATTTTTGACCTGGGGTGTTTGAATATTAGCATAAGTTCGGGTCGAACTTTGGTTTGTTTGTGTGCCCTGCAGAACACCGAACAATATGCAGTGTTCGGGGCAAAATTCGAAATTCGAAATCCGCTGGAACACCGCAAAATTTTATGGGACATTAACATGAAAAATCAAAAGTGTTCATTTTACAGGCTTATATGCAAGTTAGTGTCATAAAAAGTGTTTGGGGACCCGGATCCTGCCCCAGGGGACATGTATCAATGCAAAAAAAGTAGTTTTAAAAAACTGCAGTTTTTTCGGGAGCAGTGATTTTAATAATGCTTAAAGTGAAACAATAAAAGTGAAATATTCTAATTTCTAAAAGGAAAAAAAGTAATTTAAAAAGTACTCAAGGCTATAATGAATTGTCGGTCCCAGCGATACAGATAAAAGTCATTGAAAAAAAACGGGGATTCCCCCAGTCCATTACCAGGCTCTTTGGGTCTGGTATGAATATTAAGGAGAAACCGAACCAAAATGTAAAAAACAAAAAATTGCATGGGGGGTCCCCCAAATTCCATACCAGGCCCTTCAGGTCTGGTATGGATTTTAAGGGGAACCTTGCGCCAAAATAAAAAAACCATAGCAGACCCTATTCCGAGCACGCAACCTGGCAGACCGCAGGAAAAGAGGGGGGAGAGAGAGCGCCCTTTTCTGAACTGTACCGGGCCACACGCCCTCAACATGGGGAGGGTGTTTTGTTGATGGGGACAAGGGCCTCATCCCCACAACCCTTGCCCGGTGGTTGTGGGGGGGGGGGCTTATCGGAATCTGGAAGCCCTCTTTAACAAGGGAACCCCCAGACCCCAGCCTCCCCCCGTGTGAAATCAGGCACATATAATTTCTTTACTACCTCTTACAGGCTTGAAGGCCCTGGAGAACCAGGACAATGGAAACGCCAAAAAAAATGACCCCATTTTGGAAAGAAAACAACTCAATGCATAATGTATGAGGCATATTGAGTCTTTTGAACATGTCATTTTTTTCTACAGGTTTTTGGAAAATGTGTAAAGAAAACGAAAACGCATTTTTTTTTTTTTTTTTTTTTTTACACAACGTCCATTTACACAATGTTTCTAACACATAGCATGTACATAGCAAAAATTACACCCCAAAATAGATTCTCCTACTCCTCCCGAGCACGGTGATACCATGCGTGAGACTTTTCCACAGCGTGGCCACATAGAGAGGCCCAAAATGCAGGGAGCACCGTCAGGTGTTCTAGGGACATACGTTTCAAATCCAATTTGACTACCTATTACACTTTTGTGAGGCACTGTAGTGGCATGGATGAGAACTGATGTGGCATGGATGAGCATGAATGAGTATGGCCGGTTATGGCTGGGTATAGATGGGATGGCTGGGTACAGCTAAGTATGGCTGGGTACGGCTAATTATGGATAGGGGTGGATGGGGTGGCTGAGGATGGGTGGATGAGTATTGCTAAGGGTGGATGGATGGCTAAGCATGGATGGATGAGTATGCTGAGTATGGATGAGGAGGGATGGATGAGTATGCGGAGCATGGATGGCTGAGTATGCGGAGTATTGATGGGTATTCTGAGGATGGGTATGCAGAGGATGGGTATGCAGAGTATGGATGGGTATGGATGGCTGAGAATGGATGGATCGGTCACTGAGCAGTGCTGTGGGCACTACACATGCAGTCCACAGCGCTGCTGCCTCCGATCTCTACCCTCACACTGGATGGAGAGGGGAGGGAGGAACCGGAAATCACACCGTTTTTTTTACATGTGATCGCTCCGTCATTTGACGGATCGATCATGTGGTAAACGCCCGCGATCAGGGGAATGCGCGACTGCGAGATTCTGTGAGGACGTCACTGTATGCCCCCCCAGAGTTAAACAACGGCCCTGTAGCCGTTATTCGGCTATGGGCTGGTTGCTAAGTGGTTAAACCTGTCAGAGTTTTAAAAGGCTGAAACAAATAAAAACTGAAAAAAGTGAAGTGTGGCTGAAGAACACAGTAAGTGAGATCTGGGTCCATGTTTATTTTAACATACAGCTGTATTTATGTGACAAGCGCACTTACAGCAATATTTGCTGCTAGGGGGCTACATTTAAGTATACCAATTTCTTTTCCCTATATGTTTACCAGACAATTCCTTATGCTTTAAAATAAAATTGCATATTGACAACGGTTTATTTTATATACTTGCTAAAATACAAAAACCTTTATACTAAAATGTCTGGAGTGCCACAACTGAACCCAGAACACATAGATAGGATGTCCGCCCCTCGCACTGCACTCCACTTTGCCATTGATTTTGCTCTGTAATTTGCTTGGGGTCACATTGGCATAAGCTACAAAGTAAACCGAATGATCATCACTTTGACAGTCTTTTTCTGCAACCTATGGTTGCAGGAAAGAAAATTGCTCCATTTATGGCCAGCTTTAGATGGACATTAGTGACTAGTCGCTAGAGAAGCTGAACTCCAGCTAACACTCTATAGGCATTATTTACAGTAAACATTTTTTTTCCTTTTAGGATAAAGCTTTTACATACATAAAAGCTTGCAAAGCAGAGATAAGTAACAAAGATCTGTTAGTAAAATTAGCACAAATGTAACCTTTTGATCACCCTAGATGTTAACCCAGGGGTTGACAAATTTGCTTGGAATCTAGGAGCCAGCTAAAAAAGTTAGGAGCCAGGTCCGTGACGGTGATCTGGACCTGTCCCTGGCCTGACATGGAGACGAGTGAGGGGAAGATAGCCCCCAGCCCCCCACCTGTCTCCAAGTCATTGCCCATAGCTCTTAGAGGGACATTTTATTTATTTTATTTTTTTCAAATGACGATTTTTTTTTAAATTGCATTTTAGTGTAAATATGAGATGTGAGGTCTCTCTGACCCCCAGATCTCATATACAAGAGGACCTGTCATGCTTTTTTTTCTATTACAAGGGATTTTTACATTTTTTGTAATAGGAATAAAAGTGACACATTTTTTTTTTTTTTTTAAAGAACAGTGAAAAAAATAAAAGTTAAAATAAGAAAAAAATAAAATAATTTTAAACGCGCCCTGACCCGCCAAGCTTGCGTGCAGAAGCGAATGCATATGAAAGCAGTGTTCAAACCACACATGTGAGGTATCGCTGCGATCGGAAGAGGGAGAGCAATAATTCTAGCCCATGACCTCCTCTGTAACTTAAAACGTTCAACCTGTAGAATTTTTTAAACGTTGCCTATGGAGATTTTAAAGGGTAAAAGTTTGTCGCCATTCCATGAGCGGGCGCAATTTTGAAGCGTGACATGTTGGGTATCGATTTACTCGGCGTAACATTAACTTTCACAATATAAAAAAAAAAATTGGGCTAACTTTACTGTTGTCTTATTTTTTTATTAAATAAATAATTTTTCCCCAAAAAAGTGCGCTTGTAAGTCCGCTGTGCAAATACGGTGTGACAGACAGTATTGCAACGACCACCATTTTATTCTCTAGGGTGTTAGAATAAAAAATATATATCATGTTTAGGAGTTCTAAATAAAAGGCAAGGAGATGAGCTTCCCCTGCCTGCCAGCCTCATTAGCATTGCTGGTTGTCATTCCAAGGGCCACCACAAGAGGGCGCCAGATTCCAGAAGGAACCATAGGATCGCAGAAGGCCTCAAAGCCGGGGGGCTCAATTACCGGCCGCCGGCGCCGTGGCCCGACACGATCACGCCGGGGGGGTCCACGGAGACAGGATACCCCCAGCTGTGCTGCCCCAGGCGCCAGGTCGCTAAATCTAGTCGCAAATGCGACCTGGCGCCCGGGTTTTGTCGAGCCCTGTGTTGAGCCCTGTGTTAACCCCTCCCCAGCCAGTTTCATTAGTACAGTGACAGTGTATAATATCACTGTACTAGTGTCACAGATGATGTCAGTGGCAGTTAGTCAGTTCCCACCCAGCATCAGTTGGTGTCAGATTGCCAGATGCACTAGTGCAGACCCATAATAAGTCGCCGATCACCGCCATTAGTAGTATAAAAAAAAAAAAAAAACTTTCACACAAACCAATATACACTTACTGGGATTTTTTTTTCCAAAGGAAGAATACATTTTGGCCAAAATTTCAAATTAGATTTTTGAGATTTGATTTTTTTTTATTGGATATGGTTTAGAACAGAAAATAAAAAAAGGTTTTTATTTCAAAACGTTCATTCTTTTTTCATTGAGATCACAATAAAAAACTAGTTGTGATTAAATACCATCAAAATAAATCTCTATTTGTGTGAAAAAAAATTATATAAAATTTTGTTTGGGTACAATGTTGCATGACGGTGCAATTACCAGGTAAAGTAACGCTGTGCCTATTTATGAAGGGGATAAAACCTTCCGGAGATGGTTATATACCACTTTAATTCTGCCAGTTCCTTTATTGCCATGCAAAATACACACAATATGTGAAATAATTATAAGCAAATCGGGGCAAGAATAAGGAAGTAAAAAAATAAAAATAAAACAAGGCAAAAAGGAAAAGGTAATTTGATACGGCCAAGAAAATGAAAAAAAAAAGTTACAGGAATATGGAATGTAAAAAGGTAAAGTTAATTTCATAAACTAAAGGCTCTTCAATTTTACCAAATCATTTATTAATTAAAAAACAGGTACAATTACACAGTTGGTCACGGCAGTTACTATACTGCAAAATCCAAAGCACAATAACATCGCTGGACTCCCATGGCAACTGATTATGATCGAAGGCAAAGCACTCTATCACTCTATGCCTCGGGCAGACAAGACCTCATCTCCGCAGTGCTGTGTCTGAAAACTGTTTACAGTGCAGAGTGTGCAATCTGTGCTTTACACGCACAACAACCAACTTGGCTGTACATAATCAAAATGTTACGCAGATTAACCACTTAAGGACCAAAGCCTCTTTTTTTGTGATTTGTTGTTTACAAAGTAAAAACATTTTTTTTTGCTAGAACATTACTTAGAACAAACATTACACATTTTTTTCCCTAACACCCTAGAGAATAAAATGGTGGTTGTTGCAATACTTTCTGTCACACCGTATTTGCGCAGCGGTCTTACAAGCTCACTGTTTTGGGAAAAAATACACTTTTTTGAATTAAAAAAAGAAGACAACAGTAAAGTAAGCTAAATTTTTTTTATATTGTGAAAGATAATGTTACGCCAAGTAAATTTATACCAAACACGTCACGCTTCAAAATTGCGACAAACTTTTACCCTTAAAAATCTCCATAGGCGACATAAAAAAAATTACAGGTTGCATGTTTTGAGTTACAGAGGAGGTCTAGGGCTAGAATTATTGCTCTCACTCTACCGATCGTGGCTATACCTCACATGTGTGGTTTGAACACCATTTTCATATGCGGACGCTACTTGCGTATGCGTTTGCTTCTGCGCGTGAGCTCGGCGAGATATTTATTTTACCTTTTATTTTTACACTGTTGTTTAAAAAAAAGAAAAAAAAAGTATCACTTTTATTCCTATTACAAGGAATGTAAACATCAAATAAAAGCATGACAGGACCTCTTAACCACTTCCCGACCGGCGCACGCCGATGTACGTCGGCAGAATGGCATGGGCAGGCAAATTGGCGTACAGGTTTTTATATGCCACCCTGCCATCGTGCCAGTCTGGACCCCCGTGAGTCTGGTCGCGGGTCCCGCGGACTCGATCGCCGCAGGGATACCTGCGATTGTCTCCCCGTTCTACCTAGCAACAAGTGACGCTGATCTCTGCTCCATGTGATTGGAGCAGAGATCAGTGTTCACTAACACAAAGCCCAGCCCCCCACAGTTAGTAATACGCCCCTAGGAACACTTAAGCCCTACACTGCCACCCCTGGTTAACTCCTTTACTGCCAGTATCATTTACACAGGAATTACTGCATTTGTATAGCACCGATTGCTGAATTAATGATAATGGTCCCAAAAATGTGTCAAAAATGTCCGATGTATCCGCCATAATGTCGCAGTCACAATAAAAATCGCTGATCGCCGACATTACTAGTAAAAAAAAAAATTATTAATAAAAATGCCATAAAACTATCCCCTATTTTGTAAACGCTATAACTTTTGCGCAAACCAATCAATAATCGATTATTGAGGTTTTTTTTACCAAAAATATGTAGAAGAATACGTATCGGCCTAAACAGAGGGCAAACATTTTTTTTTTATATATATATTTTTGGGGGATATTTATTATAGCAAAAAGTAAAAAAGAATGCATTTTTTTCAAAATTGTCGCTCTATTTTTGTTTATAGCGCAAAAAATAAAAACCGCAGGGGTGATCAAATACCACCAAAAGAAAGCTCTATTTGTGGAAAAAAGGACGTCAATTTTGTTTGGGAGTCACGTCACACGACCGCGCAATTGTCAGTTAAAGCGACGCAGTGCCGAATCGTAAAAAGTGGTCTGGTCTTCAGCCAGCAAAAAAGTCCGGTCTGAAAGTGGTTAAATATGAGATCTGGGCTCAAAAAAAGACCTCATATCTCATATTTACACTAAAATGACATAATAATAATAAAAAAAAAATTGTCATTTAACCACTTCAGCCCCGGAAGATTTGGCTGCTGAATGACTGGGCCATTTTCTGCAATTCGGCACTGCGTTGTTGCACCTAAACAAAATGGACGTCCTTTTTTCCCCACAAATAGAGCTTTGTTTTGGTGGTATTTGATCACCTCTGCGGTTTTTATTTAAAAAAAAAAAAAATGTGACAATTTTGTTTGTCTTAAAAATCTTAAAAAACGACTACAGCATATGGCCAATGCAGAATGTATACTGCATTGACCATACGCTGTAGTAGTTTTTTAAGATTTTTCCCATTTGATAGGAAGTTTTTGTTTTTAGCTTTCATTTTTCAAAATAAAGTACTTTTTACTACTACACTATGGGAGCCTTATCTCTTCCTATGAGGACCTAACCTTGAACATTTTTCTGGATACGGTGACTGGTGAAGTGATGAGCGGTACAAAGAGCCAACCAGTTGTACTGCAGTGCTCATGTGCTTACAATGAACATGCTAATAGTAGGAGAGAGCAGAGTGACGGATTAGCTCATCAGTCTTCTGCTTCTCCTTCACTGTCCAATAAAAGGCTGAGAAAGGAACAAGACCCATAAGTGTTACTTAACTGCAGCACAGGAAAAACAGGTCCCTGCCAGTGTTGTGTGATGTCAAAAGCCAGCCGTACTTTTATCAAAATGTGTCCAGATCAGCAGGGACCAACCAAGTTTCGATCCATGTATGGGCAGGTTGGTTGTACAGAAAATTAACTTCTGTATAACCAGCCTGTCTTATTTTCTTCACTTGATCAGCGCCGTAGGCAATAGCTGGCAACACTGATCAGTGTATTCTGACAGCGGGGAAGTCTCCCCACTATCAGAATGCAATAGCTCAGCAGGGAGTATTCTCTCCATCTGCATTAAGTGTGGATGGGGGAATCTAGTCTGTTTTTTTTTTTTTTTTGGCTGAACAAAAACAAAAATATTGCTCACGGCTGCATAAATCTAGTCCACACACTCGCATGTTAATTTGTGCATTGAAATGTGCTAAAACGCATGTGTCATCAAAGTCTATATTATAGATAGACCTTGTTTACATTTGTGCAATGCAGCATGTTTTTGAAAATATTGACCAACATGAAAACACATAATGCATGAAAATGGATTAAATCCACGTGTCAACATGAAACACATAGTACATCATCGAAGGATGTGCTAAAACACCCCATTAAAAACAGAAAAGCATGAACCTGGCACAGTGGTTGTGCATTACTGCTGTTTCTCACATGTCTACATGATTTTCTTTTTCGGCTTTTAGTTCATTTTTGAGGACTGGGGAATTTTCAATGGCAGGGTTGGTTAATGTGATGCAGCACTCTACCCTAGTTTAAAATACTTGCTTTTCATGAGTTAGAGCAGTTGTTGTGCAACCAGCCACAGAGTAACTAAAAGAATACAGAGCTCCCTCTAGTGGCTACTTGGAAAATCTCAGTTTAGAATAGCAGCAACAAATATGGAAAATTAAGCTTAAAAAAATAAATAAAAAAGGATTATGAAGAAAAATAAAACTACATTATAATTTGCTTTAATCAAAATGATACTACTGCAACTTACATCTATAGTTTGTTTCATAATGCAATAAAAAAATACAGCAGAAAAATCATGCAATGTACTTCTGCCTTTGAATACTGCTGGAGCCAAGTTAAGAAAGACGTTAAAACATGTATAATACCCCAACATTTCATATTTTCCTGATATGTGTCTGTTGTACCCTGTACTTGTTTGAGAAAGTATCCTGTTCTTTTTTTTATTGCTTGATGTGAAATCTTTGGTGTTCCTGCCAGTCCCCCTGCTTTCCTATCTCAAACGCCAGAGCATGGAAGCACATCTGTCACAATGTGGTGAGTTTTTTTTACTTTGCATTCTATTTGAGCGTCTGTCTGTACTCCAGTGGTCAGACTTGTGCTGACATGCCCCCTGCACAGCTCTTCACTGGGAAGAACAGTGTACTGCTGCTTCTCTGCCTCCTGCTGACAGATCCCGCCCTAGATGGTAACAAATCACTCCCTCCGAACCCAACTGCCCGTTTTACACTGGATTACTGCACAGAACTGAAAGAAATACAGAAGGCACACAGACTGAAATAAGAATACACATGCCTCTTGTATTTATATATTCAGCTTATCCCAGAGTTCAGCTTTAACAACTGCTGAGATAACACAGCCAGGATCATGTTACATTTCTATGAAAAAAAAAAAAAAGGAAAAAAAAAAAGCAATGACGTTAAAGATTATGAGATTTTATTGATTGGGTTTACATGTGCCTAAAGCATACGTCCACTATGATGCAATGGCCAAACTAACTGGCCATGCTCAATGTTTAGTTGACTCTAGTTCTAACTTAACCCTTTCTGGTCACCACCCCAGCTCTTAAAGCTAATCAAAATGCTGGGAGGCGCAGGGGACATTACAATCATGTGACTGCTGTACCTGGCTGTCATAGTGATTACATAATCGTAAGTATGCATTGGGAGCTTTCTGTAACACTTTAGTTGCTCTACTGGGAGTGCACAATGACCACGCTCTTAGCACAGAAAACCCGTCCCCTATGTGCACTCAGAGTAAGGCCTCGTTCACATGGCCGATCCGTTCAGGTCCACCTGTCAGTTTTTCAGGCAGACCTGAACGGATGCTCCATAGGGGGTCTATGGAGCGTCGGATGTCAGCAGGGGGCATGTCCGCTGACATCCGATCCGAAAAAGCGTGACGTAGGAAAAGCCTACTTTTCCATCCGTCATCGGATCGCATTGGGCGACGATGGACACTGCGGTCCGTCGTCATCCGATCTCCCATAGGGGAGAGCGGCGCTCTGACAGGTCCGTCCCTGCGCAGTGTGCAGAGATGGAGCTGTCATCTTCCTGCTCAGCGGGGATAGACGGAGCGATCCCCACTGAGCAAGTGGATATCCACGGGGCGGATCATCCCTGATTCGCCCCGTGTGAAAGGACCCTTAAAGCCCACCTACCCAGCAGCCCCATAATTGCATACAGCTGGTGGGAACAGGTTAAAGTGGAACAAAAGGTAAATACTCACCTTTGCTACATGTTGACGCCTGCAAGGTCCTGCGCCAGCATCTTCTTCCTGATGTTGTTCCGATTAGCCAGCGTGGGATGATATCACTCCCATGCATGTGCAGGGGTCATTCATCCCAGCATGTGCTAGCTCAGTGTACATTCTGCAGAGGATTGAGCGCAGGCAGGAACGTCATTTTTTTGCAGAAGTCACACTGTACTGTCTCTTCTGCAATAAAGTGCCTGCCTGTTAGTCTTTTTTTTTTTTTTGCCTTTAGTTCCACTTTAAGCTGCCTATACATCTGCTTTTTTCATGGGATGCTCAGTTTCAAACGCCTAAGTTTGGGACAGGTTTAGTTTAACCATCTCATTACTAGCATGTTTCTTTTTTTCCCAAAAACTGTGGTCGAAAATGAAATCATCCAAAAAGGGGCTATTTTAGGGGTTTTTGTACTGCCCTAGCATTATTTTATTTTATATTTATACTAGGAAGTAAATTCCAAAATGTTGGTCTATTTTCCTTAACCACTTCAATACCGGGCACTTTCTCCACCTTCCTGCCTAGGCTAATTTTAGCCTTGAATGGCAAATGCGTGGTCATGCAACACTATACCCAAACAAAATGGTTTTAATTTTTTTGAGACAGAGCTTTCTTTTGGTGGTAATCACCACAGGGTTTTTTTTTTTTGTTTAGCAAAAAAGACCAAAAATTTAATTGTTTCTTCTTAGTTTCTGTTATAAAATGTTGTAAATAAGAAATGTTTTCCTTCACCGATGTGCGCTACACTGACAGGCACCGATAGGCTGCACTGATGAGAAGGCACCAATATGCAGCACTGACAGGCGGCACCAATGGGCACCGATAGGCACTGAGTTGCATCACTGGTGGGGCTGCACTGATAATCATTGCACTGATTATCAGTGGAGTTTCCACTGAGAAAAGCCGCTTATTGGCTCTCCTCTCCTCACGCTGTCAGTGTGAGGAAAGGAATGAAGATAACTGCCACTTTCTATTTACACTGTAATTGGACACAGTTGATCACATGGTAAAAAGCCTATCTCGTAGGCTCTTTACCGTGATGCGGTGTGTCCGAGTAACACACCGCACCATAGACCGCCACACTGCATGCCCCTCGGGGGTGTGCATGTGCTGCCGCTCTGAGGGACCTCATATGACATCTACACAGAACGATGAAACCCTATCCGGCCATCAATTTGCTATAGGCTGGATGGGAACTGATTAAATATACAGATAAAAAACATAGTGGTTAATAAATACCAACAAAAGAAAGTTCAGTTTGTCTCTAAAATGTGATCTAAATCTCATTTGGTACAGTGTTGCATGATGAGCAATTGAAGAATGGTAAGTAGGAGCGCTTCTGCCAGAAGGGTCCTCCAGGTGCTATATGTATTCGGGATCACACAAGGTAGCAGCTCCTGCAGCTGCCGGCCAGCAGTGACAGGGAAGACTATCACAGGAGGACTCCATACATTGGATGAGCCAGTTTAATTTTTTAACCGTTGCCTTTTAATAAAATTTCTGACCTACTGCACTTACAAGTGCCTTTCTCTGCATATCATGATGAGGAATTGTCAGTCAAAATATCAGCTCTGTAAACTGACCTGGTAATGAATTGGGTACTGAAGCGGTTAAATCCTGCGACAAAAAAAAAAAATGACCTGACCAATGTTCTCTCTGACACTAGAGTAAGAGCTGCTAAACAGCGGGCTAGGCTCAGTCATAGCCTGGGAAGGAACAGGGCCCCCCTGGTGCACAGACAATGAAATAAGCCGAGTGGCTGACACGAGGAGCCATAACTTCTGAAGCACATCTCAATATGGAGCAATCTCGGTTTAAATTGAAAAGAAGAGCTGTGAAAACATACATAATGCTTCTCTATCATGTCCTTCGGGTTCATATTTTACCTTCAGCCAGAGAAATAGATCAGAAGAAAATACTGACAATTGCGATGTAACAAAGAAATATGATTAGGAATACACTGCGGAGACATTTTATTCAGTTCTAAAAGCAAACACCGGTGTGGTGGGCGAGCCATTTTTCACGGAAAGCATTACAGGCAGCCCGATACTAAAAGTGTCTTCTTTATTTATGAGGGAGGGATTTCATTTGCAGCAAATAAAGAAGAGCGGGAGACGCTGTTTTTAGATCTCTCGTGCCGATTTCTGAGGTAAATTCAGCACAGCGGATTGGTATCATTCACCTCTTACTGCTCCATTTTATACAGGAAACATCAGCAGGTCACAGAGGACCTCCTGACAAAGTGCTTGGAAAAAAAAAAAGGTCCTTCCCCTTGTCAGAGCAGGCACAAATGGTGAGAATCTTATTGGTTTTCACACCGTTCTGTCCGAAAATTCTTTTAACAGGCTCAAAATGGCCGAATGTTGGGTCTCATTTTTTAACCAATTCAATACAGGGCATTTTCACCCCCTTCCTGCCCAGGCCAATTTTCAGCGCTGTAACATTTTGAATGACAATTGCGCGGTCATGCAACGCTGTACCCAAATACATTTTTAGCATTTTTTTCCCCCACAAATAGAGCTTTCTTTTGTTGGTATTTGATCACCTCTGCAGTATTTAATTTTTGCGCTATAAACAAATGAAGAGCGAAAAGTTTTTTTTAAACAAATGTTTTCCTCAGTTTAGGCCGATATGCATTTTTCTACATATTTTCATTTAAAAAAATAAAAATAAAATCACAAGTGAATGTTGATCGGTTTGCGCAAATGTTATAGCGCCTACAAAATAGGGGATAGATTTATGGCATTTTTATTTTTTTATTATTATTTTTTTTACTAGTAATGGCAGTGATCTGCAATCTTTATTGTGACTGACATTGCGGCGGACATATCGGACACTTTTGACACTATTTTGGGACCATTCACATTTACACAGCGATCAGTGCTATGCACCGATTACTGTATAAATGTGACTGGCAGTTAAGGAGTTAACACTAGGGGGAAATCAAGGGGTTAAATGTGTTACCTAGGGAGTGATTCTAACTGTAGGGGGAGGGTACTGACTAGGGGAGGAGACCAATCGGTGTTCCTATATACTAGGAAGACACGATTTGTCTCCTCTCCCCTGACAGGATGTGGATCTGCGCATTTACAGATTTACAGATTTCCAAGGATTTTCACAGATCCATGGTCCTGCTCTGTAATGAGCGATTGCGAGTGCCGGGCAGACATTGCGGCTGCCGGGCACGTGCATAAGCTCTTCAGTGACATGCATGCCCCCTATATTGCCAGCAAGCTGAGGACGACATACGACGCCCGCCCAGTATGGGAGATCCCATCTGCGGACGTCATGGGGTAGGGAAGTTGTTAAAATCTAATATAAATTTTAACATGTCAGCCCCTTCCAGTGAACAGGAGCAAGCTGAGGTGTTTCATAGGCTTCCCAGCCATAAGATCACTTTGGTTGGCTGTCACAGTGATCACGTGATTGGGAGCTGGTCCCGATTCATTTCCAATCATAAACCGTGACCAGGAGCAGTCCATGACAGAGCAGCTACAGTGTTTGGAAACACACTCCCACCAGCACAGAAAGACAATTCTGGCTGTACATATTTACACTCACCGGCCACTTTATTATTAGGTACACCTTGCTAGTACCGGGTTGGACCTCATTTTGCCTTCATAACTGCCTTAATGTTTTGTGGCATAGACTCAAAGTGTTGGAAACATTCCTCAGAGAATTTGGTCCATATTGACATGATAGCATCACGCAGTTGCTGCAGATTTGTCGGCTGCACATCCAAGATGTGAATCTCCCATTCCACCACATCCCAAAGGTGCTCTATTGGAATGAGATCTGGTGACTGTGGAGGCCATTCGAGTACAGTGACCTCATTGTCATGTTCAAGAAACCAGTGGTGAGATGATTTGAGCTTTGTGACATGGTGCATTATCCTGCTGTAATTAGCCATCGGAAGATGGGTACACTGTAGTAATAAAGGGATGGGGATGGACATGGTCAGCATCAATACTCAGGTAGGTTGTGGTGTTTAAAGGCATTTTCCTCCACACAACTGCCACTCACTGGAAATTTTCTCTTTTTCGGACCATTCTCTGTAAACCCCAGAGATGGTTGTGCGTGAAAATCCCAGTAGATGAGCAGTTTTTGAAATACTCAGACCAGCCTGTCTGGCACCAACAACCATACCACATTCAAAGTCACTTAAATCCCCTTTCTTCCCCAGTCTGATGCTAATTTTGAACTTCAGCAAGTCGTCTTCACCACATCCAGATACCTAAATGCATTGCGTTGCTGCCATGTGATTGGCTGATTAGCAATGTGTGCTACCAAGCAATTGAACAGATTTACCTAATAAAGTGGCCGGTGAGTGTACATTACAGCTTGTGTTAAAGTCCACTGCTGCATTGCGGTGCTGAGGGGTTAAAAAAAGTTTCAAAAATCACTATCAATATTTTTAAAATTAAATCTGCAGCTTTCATTCACATATTATCTAGTGATAATGTCATGAAGGTCTTACAACATCCTGGATATCTGTATAGATCAGTGTTTCTCAACTCCAGTCCTCAAGGCGCCCCAACAGGTCATGTTTCCAGGCTCTCCATTATTTTGCACAGGTGATTTGATCAGTTTCACTGCCTTAATAAATTACCACAGTCGTTTCATCTGAGGGAAATCCTGAAAACATGACCTGTTGGGACACCTTGAAAACTAGAGTTGAGAAACACTGGTATAGAAAACACCTCCATTGGGAGAATGGGTGATCAGATCCGAATACAGACACAGTGTTGTTCTGATACATACACCCGCTCCTGCCTGCATGTCAGGTTTTGATATGCGATTGTATCCATTGTACAATGATCAGCTTTTATTTATGTAAAACCTTTATCCCAAAAAGGAAAAAAACTATTGCTGTAGCCGATTATAAAGTATTAGCTGGAGTTTGGATTAAAATGTGTTAGTGTATCTAAACCTGCTAGTACATCTAACATGCCGCTACCCCAAGACTGACAATGCTGCTGTCCAAAAGGTGCCCCCTGTGCTCCTTCATCCAGAATGGGCACTCTACTGCAGAAGGTGTGTTACTGGCGAGATCACCAGGTGAAAACAGGGTAGAAAAAAGCCTAAAGAAAACTGATGCAGCCACCACATCTAATGACTGGTAATCTGCATTATATTACATTTTTGGTTTTGGATTCAATAACACTTTAAGATTTGCAAAACTTATGAAAATATAAAAAATTTAAGCCGAAATCTGGGCAGATATAAAAAAAAAAAAATGCAATTTAATGCAGTTTTGAATTAATTAAAAGGAGAAGTACAGACTGGGCTCGTTTGGCTGTACTTCTCCTTTGGATCACTGAAGTGAAGTTCAATTTGCACGCCTGTGACCCATTCTTCAGCATAGAGTGGACTGAAGTCCGCTCTCTGTAGACTAAGGATGAGCTCCAACATGTTCGCACTCTCCACGTGCAGAGCCCGCCAGGAAGTTGGCATGGCGCCACGCTAATCACAGGCAGTGAGACATTGTCCCAATGTGCAGCTACAGATATCGGGCAATGTCTCACTGCCTGTGATTACCTCAGTGCTGTGCCGACTTCCTGGCGGGCGCTGCACATGGAGTGTGCGAACACGCCGGAGCCCTTCCTTACTGTGGACGTCACAGTCTGTCCAGGCACTATGTCATCACGACCATAGAGTTGTGATCTGCCCAGATCCCTGGACCGGCACCCAGCACGAGTCGCTGAGAGCCTAAGAGAGCTCCCAAATATACCAAAAATATGTAGACGAATACATATCGGCCTAAACTGAGGGGGAACATTTATTGGGTATATTTATTATAGCAAAAAGTAGAAAATAATGTGTTTTTCCAAAATTGTTGCTATTTTCTTGTTTATAGCGCAAAAAATAAAAATCACAGAGGTTATCAAATATGACCAAAAGAAAGCTCTATTTGTGGGAAAAAAAGGGCATCAATTTTGTTTGGGAGCCACGTCACACAACTCCACAACTGTCAGTTAAAGCGACGCAGTACTGAATTGCAAAAAGTGCTCTGGTCTTTACCAGCCAAATGGGCTGGGGCTGAAGTGGTTAAAGGGACTTTTTTATATATAAAATATGACCCCAGATATAAAATTTAAGAGGTCCTGTCTTGCTTTTTTTTCCTATTACAAGGGATGTTTACATTCCTTGTAATAGGAATATAGTGACCCCTTTTTTTTTTTTTTTAAAGAACAGTGCAAAAATCAAAAAAGGTAAAATAAATAAGAAAAATGTGACCCGTCCCTCCGAGCTCGCGTGCAGAAGCGAACGCATACGTGAGCAGCGCCCGCATATGAAAATAGTGTTCAAACCACACGTGAGGCATCGCCGCGATCGTTAGAGCGAGAGCAGTAATTCTAGCCCTAAACTGCCTCTGAAACTGTAGAATGCAACCTGTAGAATTTTTTTAAACGTCGCCTATGGAGATTTTCAAGGGTAAAATTTTGTCGCCATTCCACGAGCGGGCGCAACGTCGAAGCGTCACATGTTGGGTATCAAATTTACTTGGCGTAACATTATCTTTTACAATATAAAAAAAAATTGGGCTAACTTTAATGTCGTCTTAATTTTTTGTAATTCAAAAAAGTGAATTTTTTCCATTTTTTAAGGTGGAACATTAACATGTTCCCAATGCTGCAGCTGCTCCGGGAGACAAAGTAAAAGCAGATTAAAACTTCGTGTTTAACAGTTTCAAAGTTTTGCACATTTTATTAACAGATCTGGATAGTACCATAATATAGGAAATACCAGTGTGTCACATCTGAGCAAATACGGTGTACATGTGTGCACTAAAGAAAACGAAAAAAAAAATATGCTTACTAAAAAGTTTCTCGGAGAAAAATGATTCCACGCCACTCTCTCGACCTCTCCGCTAAATCGCCATGTTCTGTGGTTTTCCTGAGGACTTCTGCAGTCATACAATATTACTGATCTGAGAAGTAAAGAACAGAAAATTGCACTGAAATATATATTTTTCAATATTATTTAACCCTTCAGAAGGATTTCTGTATACTAAAAACTTGCTGGTGGTCGTCTTTTAGAGCTCATGAACACCCAACATTTTTTTCTCCCCTGGACACCTTTGCTCCCGGAATGAAAAAAAAGCAGCTTATAAAAACGTGCCTAAAGCTGAGTTTTTCACATGTTTAGGCACATCAAGAGTTTGGGTGTTCGTTGAGTCAATTAAAGCCGTTTGCACGAGGCCTTAAAATGAAAGTGCTTCAGCTACACAGACTGACTGGAATATATCCACAACGGCATATAAAGGATGTCAAAGTAGTGCTACTTAACACCCAGGGCCGTTTTTAAGGCAGGGCAAAAGGGGCAGCTGCCCTGGGCCCTGTCATTGTTGTCATACTTGCCAACTATCCCAGTTTAAATTCCATTGTTCCTTGAGGATTTAGTCCTGTGCTGTGTACCAATATCTCAGTGTGAAGTGCTGCTACTAATGCTGCCCAGCTCTGCCCTATTGTTGTGTACAGATGACTCACCTGCAGATTCTGTGTTTACATGTAAATACCAACATTGACATGTAAATAGTGATGACATTAATATGTAAATAGAGGCGGTATTCATATGTAGATCATGCCCCCGAGGTCATATCCACCAATACTTAATGCTGCCCACTGGGGGGTGAAGGGGCATGCTTGAAAGTCTGCACTGCACTGCCACTGAGCCAGAGAGTCCTAGGATACCTGGGAGTTTAATGTCTATTAATGGGTGAGGAGATGATGTGCTGTAACCTCTAGCAACCAATCAGTAAGCAGCAATGATGGGCAGTAACCTATAGCAACCAATCAATGAGCAGTATTGATGTACAGTAATCTCTAGCAGCCAATCAACAAGCAGAAATTATGTGCTGTAACCTCTAGCAACCAGTCAGTGAGTGGTAGTGATACACTGTAACCATTGGCAACCAAACACATTCGCTGTCTAATCTGATTCAGTAAACTGATTTTGAGTATTGCTACTTTTTATTATAAAAGCAGGTGGAGAGAGAAACTGCATGGGGGGGGGCAACAAAAAATTTTGCCCATGGTCCAATCAATATTAAAGACGGCCCTGTTAACACCCAGCAGATGAGACAGAGTAGAGATGGGTCTGATAGGAGGGTGCTGCAGATCTGATCTGTGCTACATGTACAGAACAATGGAGACAAGCTAGAGCACTTCTTCAAACTTGAACTCCAGGTATAGTGCAGAAGGTGATCAGAAATGGTGCCTAGAGCCAGCCATACACAAAATCGGAATTCAGCTGGTTCAGCAAAGACTCAACAAATGTCAATCCATGTATGGGCACCCAGGTTGTACAGAAGTCGATTGATCAACATCTGTACAGCTACCCAGTCAGGTTTTTCTTGAACGATCAGTGCCACTGGCAATAGGTGGCAACACTGATCATTGTGTCCCACTGTCAGAATACAATAGCTCAGCGGGAGTGATCCCCCCCATCCACCTCAAATGTGTGCATGTGGAATCAGCACTTTTTTTTTTTCCCGTTCAATCTCAACGAAAAAAAAAAAAAATGTATAAAGTATGGCATGCCTTATATATTGTTGAGTATATGTAAATACTTGAATATCCACAGCCAATGTTCAGTTTAATTTTGTCTACAGACATTGAAGACTGTTCCCTGCATCTGGCTGCTTACACAGTCAGATTAGGGAATGTTTTTAGTGTTTAAAGCAGAACTTCAATAAAAAAAAAAAAACAGAAAGAAAGAAATAGCCTTTTAAAATATAAAACAAGACCAGTTTTTGCTGCAATATTCACTTAAAATCCAGAGATTTTCACCCAAAGAACTTTTTCTGCTACTAGATGTCTTTAGTCTAATGGCCAGAAGCATACAACCCCCTTCCCCTGAGCCCAGGTTATCCTGGACCAGCTCCATCCTCAAACTGGACATTAGGGATGAGTTTAGCCATTTTTGCACATGCCCCTGAAACTGCCTGAGCTATCCCATCAGGAATCTGTCAATGCCAATAGCCAATAATAAACAGTGGAGGCATTCCACGCCCAGTAGCAGTGCAAATGCAAGGTGTGTGTATACTTGCAGCTGTAGGAGGGAAAAGCCTCCACTGCCTATGATAGGCTGTCAGCTTTGACAACTACCGGGTGGAATAGCTCAGGCCGGTTTGGAGTTGTGTCTGAACCCACCTAAGCTCATTACTGCTGGACAATGAAAGGAGAACAAGCACCGTATTGACCTAATTTTTCCATCACTCTGTTTTCTCCTCCGAGCAGCATGCGTCTTGTCAGCATATGAAAAATGTGACACCTTGTGCTGCTGCTTCTACTAATACTCCAATCCTGCTGCACAGGGACTGCAAGAAGCAGATAACCAGGTCAGATTCAGGTGCCTACACCATTTACATTTAAAACATATAGTACATTTAACAATGTATTGAGGACTAAAGAGCTGCTTTCCTTGTATATGCCTACGCCTAGAGTTCAGCTTCGAAAGGTACCTCCATCACCCCCCTTGGCCAAGCTTGGTCTGAGGAAAACCAGGGTGCCTGGACATGATTTGTAATTTATGGAGAAAATTGGCTAGGATGGATATTACCATCCAAATGCTTTCATAGCACAACCCCACCCTGAACATTTACATCAAACTTGCATGTACTGTATATAGAAAGATTTTTGTGCTTATACTTGTTGGCAACATAGGATCCATTTCCCACTTCAACATATCAGTTTGGTGCATTAAACAAATTCTCGCTTGCTGCATTGTCAGTGTAGTTTCCAGCAATAAGCTACTACAGATGAATGGTAATGCATGTATAATGTGTGACTCATGCCTAAATTTGTCTAAGCTTTTCCTGCATCTAAAATGCAGACATATGCAATGGGTCTAAGGGTGCAGTCACACTTGCGAATGCACCCTGCCGACAATTACACATGAGAACCCCAGCCCCCAGGGGGTTCCTGTGATTACCTGTGAGTAGGCAGCCCCATTGAAAGCAATGTGAGGATGCTAGCTAATCACGTCCACTGGTATATGGGCGTGATCTCTCAAGCTGTGATCACATGCGATAACAGCTTGAGATTGTCCTAGGACACAGGCAAGGGTTTACTAAATCTACTCCACAGCTTCCCCTTAAAGGATGGAAAAAAAAAATCTTCAAAATGAAAATTCCACAACAACACAAGTTTAGAAAATGCAGACTTTTTTTTAGCACTGAGCGCAAAAATCAGACTAGAGAGTGTGCACTACGCATTTCAGATCCGACACCTCTGTGCTCCATGTGACACGGGACAGAGCACAGCCTGATTTATTACACCATTCAGCGGGAAATAAAATTCACATTCCACCAAGAGACAGGCCGTACTAGATAAATGTTCTAACAACAACAGCACGGGCCCATCTGCTGCCGAGGTAGACAAGGTCCCAGGCGAGCAGCGGTTCACGCTGTCAGCGCACTCAGTGACAGAGAAGTCACATCCTGAAAATTGCAATCAAGGTCCATCCAGCAAAATTAACAGATGGCTAGGGCTATTTATGGAACCTATCGTTGTATTGATAGCAATTTTGCCTTTGGTTATCATTGAAAAATGGATGAGTTTCCAAAGATGAAATAAATATGCACTAAAGTGGAATTTACAGACAGAGCTCGACACAAACTGACGCTCATTTTAAAGTGGTGTCCTATATAGAGGGCGCTAAGGTGAACATTCAGCAATTTGTGTTGTATTTTGTATCAATGTTCAGAACACCCTGAGGGGCTATTTATATGGGTGCATTCTGTTAATGCACTACAAACAAGAGTTTTACCACAACGCACAGTAAGGGGTGTACTGCAGTGCAATTTATTTTAAAGAGCACCCCAACACACTGCAGTGCCCATGTGCTGTAATGCACCACCGCTCACAGATGTAAATGATCTGTGCACTGTGTTAATTAAAATATGGCATGCAGCTTGGTAAATAGGCTCTCTAACGCAATGCACGCAAAACATGCGTGTTGTGTGAGCGGGCCCTAATACTTCACTTACACCTGGCTCCTTGCTCCAGGTATTTAAAATGTATCTAAACACAAAACTATTCTTATTAGCAAACATCATTCAAACCACTTCCTCTGTGCCCAGGTTGTCGTGGACCTGCCCCAGCCTGTAACTGGACAGTGTATGGAGAAGTAGCACAGTGATGAGCCCCCCCCCCGTCACTCTGACTTCTGCTCCTATCAGCATGCTTATGGTCAGCAGATGAACTTATTGGCTCCTTGTGCTGCTTCTTCCTCTAACACTCCAGCACTGCTATACAGGTACTGCAAGACTGATATCAGGTCAAACTTAGGCATTTACATTGCTGGCATTTAATAAATACATTCAATGATTATTAATAATGACAGCACCGCATTCATTTGTGTCTTTTAGATATGTCAGAGTTCAGCTTTAAGGCCGGGTTCACACCGCTGCGATGCAGGAACGCCGCGAATCCTGCGGCGTTTTCCCGCATCGCATTACTCCCGCCGGCAGTTCACACTGCCCTATGCGGACGGCTGGGAGTGTCAATGATATGTTAATGACACCCCCAGATCCGTCCGCATATCGCAGTGCGATCTGCCGACTTGCACAGGAATCGGATCGCATGGTGTGAACCCCCATGCGATCCGATTCTGTTGCGGACCAAAAAAAGGGTCCCGTGCGAGTTTGCTGCGGGACCGATGTGAATTCAGCCATACTATCTGTATGGCTGTACTCGCATCGCTACGGAGATCGGATGTGATTTGCGGTGCGAATCACATCCGGATCTCCCCCCGCAGCAGTGTGAACCCAGCCTTAAAGAGATGTGAGATGTATGGCCAAAGTTTTTTGGCCATACTTCTCTTGTGGGTCACCAAAGTACATTTTCTTTTGTAATCCTGCTGACACTAATAGGGTAACATGGTTTGCTTTATATAATTCCCTTGGAGTAGAGAGTGGTCTTCCTACCCCAGAAGGGTATAAAGACATGTAGCACCGTGAATACACAATCCACTTTGAGAGTTCTCTCTATATATTTTACATTTCACCAGGGAGAATTTATTTGCATGAGAATAATGCATAGCTATATTCTGTCGGCGACACAAACAATGTATGAAATTAATGGTATATACAGTGGCGGTCCATCCATACAGGGCGCAGGGACGATGCACCCATAATCCATGCCCCTAAGCCGTAGCCTCACCTAAAAACTCCTGCCCGCCGGTCCTGGGCAGCTGCAGGCAGGAGTTTTTAGGTCGAGGCCGCCGCTTTGGCTTAGACCGCGGTGTCCGCCCTCGTGGACTAGGCCAAAGCTGCAGCCTCACCTAAAAACTCCTGCACGCAGCTCCTCAGAACCGACGAGGTGTCAGTGCTGGTCCTGGGGAGCTGCAGGCAGGAGTTTTTAGGCGAGGCCGCAGCTTTGGCCAAGACCGCGGCATCCAGCCTTGCGGACTAGGCCAAAGCCGTGGCCTCGCCTAAAAACTCCTGCTCGCAGCTCCGCAGGACCGGCGCGGTGTCAGCGCTGGTCCTGGTGGGAAAAAAAACAAAAAAAAATTAGCTGAAAATTTGAATCGACTTGACCTCTCAACTCGATTTTTTTCCCCAGCCCTTTACTATTGTATATTATATATATATATATATATATATATATATATACATATACATACATACATACATATACATACACACACACACACACACTAACTATGTAAGCCATATTATGTGCAATGGAGCTGACCTGCTGCATATGAGCAAACAAGATCAGGAGCGATATCCTTGGGTTGCCTTTGAGAGTGGATGTGTGGAGCAGCTTTCTTGTAATATCCTGTGGTCTTTATCAGACATTTTGTAACTTAGAATTGGCTACATGAGTATGGTGGTGTTGAAAGAGATGCTTACTGGCTCATGTATAGAAGAATACAATACAAAGCGTACTGGTCACAGAAGATAAATAAACTTGAGTCACCATTTTTTTCCTTATGTTTTCACTGTATTTTTTTCACAGATTTTGTTTTCAGTTTGCTTAATTCACTGAATATTTAGGAATGATATGGATCACAAAAAAACATCTTTACGCATATATTGCATTAATGAATTTAATTTATTTTACAAGATTGACTGACTTGCGTAATTTGGATTGTAAACATTTTGGGGGGGGGGGGGTATTAATTAGCGCTGTACATTATTATTTGATATATCAGTGTTTTTAAATTTTGTAAAATAAATAGTTCTTTATGCAAACTGGTTGCTTACAGTGGTTTTTACTTTCATTGTATATTCTAGAATATCTGTAGTAGTCCATTAACATTTTTTTTTATTATTATTATTTTTGGTGCAGTTTGCTGAGGAATACGGACGTAAGTGGTGGCTGTGAGGTCTTTTTGCTGTGATGTTGAAATATGTTATCGGTGTAAGATTTTCAGTGTTTAAAAAAAAAAACAGATGATTTACGTACACGCATGGCAACTAGTGGATGTTGCACCTCCAGCTCAACAGGTCATGTATTCTGTAAACAGCCTCAATCTATGCCATACCCTAACGAGTTTTACTCTGCCCCCAGGGCTTAATTGTCATGAAAGATGTCCTTTCAGATCAGATTTACTTACTTATCAAAGGAGCCAGATAGAAGTGTCTGTGGCTCGAAGGGATGGAATTGTAAAGTTTGTACCTACAAGATAAAAATGAATTAGCCTGAGACAAAATATAATGAAGGCATCAGAGAATAATTTTACATTGCCATGAATGGACAAAGTAGTAGTGCCGTTAAAAAAAAAAAAAAAAAAAAAAAAAGACATCCGCCACTAAATGAAAAGGGGTCCCACTGTTCTTGCTTAAAGGCTAGTAATGAGGGGTTATTACTTTTGATGATAATATTTAGTATATGAAATCATTTTTAGATCAAATGTCTTTATTCATATTTTTTTCAGTATTTATATGCAAACCAATCAGACCAAAAAAAGTGACAGTTAAGGGGGGTTATACAAACCAAAAATTCAACTTTTTTATACAGTTTAAGCCCCTTTTCCCCCCAAAAAAGGAAGCCGCTATAAAAGTTGAAAAGTGTTAACTGTTGAACTTTCATTAATTGCTTAAAGTGATTGTATAGAATGTTTTTGTTTTAAATGACAAGCATGTTAATAAGCATAAGCATGTTATACTTGCCTGCTCTGTTCAATAGAACTGCACAGAGCAGCCTCAATCCTCTTTTGGTGTCCCCTGGCTCCACATCTTCTGAGTGTGCCACCAAAGGAAGCAGCTTCCTATGGTGGCACATCTGCAGGCTCGATCCTGAACCATGCCGCCTGCAGCCATTAACAGACAGTGTGGCTCGACGCCGCTCCCTCGTCACAGGATTTGACTGTCAGCAACAGGAGTCAATAGCTCCAGCTGCCTCAGTAAAGTCTGAGAGCGGGGAGAGCCCCTACAGAAGGGCACAGCGCCGAAGTGAGGGCAAGTATAAATATGGGATGATGGGGGCAATGCTAACATGTAAACAGTTTTTACCTTAATACAGGGAATACATTAAGGTAAAACATTTTTAAATTTTACTACCACTTTAAAATCTTCACCATTCTCCTTCAATGCATCTCTGAACTTGCTAGAAAACGAGACAGCTCCAGAAGAGGTAATACCCTAGAAGAGCCCCTCTTTCCTTGTATGTTTAGAACCTTATCCACTTCTAGCAGTGTCTAATTACTGTCTGACCCTGCTCACCTTACCGCATAAGCCATTATTGTATGTACCTGCTGGGGAAAGAGAAAAGGGAATACAGTGGAGGGCCACTTGATGGCGAAGCCCAGAAGCAAACTCAGGAATATAGGGGAATCTAAACAGCGGAGGCTTTTACAGGTAAATAAACATGCATAAATTACATTGAATTCAAGTATAATCTCATGCTGAAATCTTTGTCTAAATAAATGGTAACGGAGTGAGAAAACATAACCAGCCATAATAAGCTGTGTGTGTCTCTTGTACCTTGTCTGTGTGCATTGTAAGGTTGGCAGCTGGTTTACCCAGGGACATATCCCAGAGAAGAACTGTGTTATCTGCAGAGGCACTGGCCAGAACATTTCTAGACAAATAGAAAGAAAAAAAATGATCGTTAGTACAGGGGATATACGGGGTTGTTATACCATGAAAAATATGCAAAGCTTAGTTTGGGAAGACCAAAAAATTAACACATAGAAATGTGGGGATTTTGCAAGAAATAAAAAGCAATGCCTACAAACCTGAAAGAGTCCAGGGCAAAGGTTAAAACACTTCAAAGCTAAACTAAGACCAAACAGGCAAATCCATAAAAGCACCATTACATACAGTTTTCAAATACATTGCATTAACCTCACCCAATAAATATATAAACACAGATATTGGGCGAGGGTAACGCAGTACTTGTACATCATTTTCAAAAATGTATAAAAGCTTGGCCAAGGCTCTACTCCTCTGCTATATACTCCAAAAATCATTACAAAGAGGGAACTTCCAGTGGAAATCTCAGCATGTGAAAACTAAATAAAAAATAAATCAATAAAACCATAATTGGCTATTTATTAAAAAAAAAAAAAAATAGATGCATGTCTTTTGCGATTTTGTATTGTGAATTAATAAGTATGCATTTGTTATTATTTAGCCACTTGAAGACTGCAATACATGTATGTATGTTGCAGCTTTCAAGTAGTATACCGGGATGATGCCTGCAGCTACAGGCATCTTCCCGGTATTGCATTTTACAGGAGGCGATTGGCTTTTATGCAAGAGCAATAAAAGAGACTAATTAGCTGCTGGATGGCTTTTACAGGTGGTGGGAGTGGTCACCCTAGGCCCCACCACCTCTCCGGGATCTCCATCTTACCAGAGAACCTGAAACAGGCCGTTCTGCCCAATTACCATGGAGCCATTGGAGGACTGGAATAATACTGTCGTCAGGTCCTGTTCCAAATGTAAGCAGTGACATTTTTATATCTTGAAAGCATTTGATCACACTCATCTTTGTGTGATCATATGCTTTTAAGGGCAGAGGAGACATCTGGGGTCTAATAGACCGCAGATCTTTCTGCATAAAGAGTACCTATCACTGCCTATTGCGGTCACAATCGATGTTTACATTCCCTGTGACAGCAATAAAAGGGATAAAAAAAAAAATGTAAAGAAACAATGTAAAAAAATAAACAAACATTTCTAAATCACCCCTAGCCCACCATGGTTGCAGAAATTGGTCCCTCACACATATGTAAACGGTGATTGCACTACATATGTGAGGTATTGCCACGAATGTCAGAAAAGCAAGCAATAATTCTACCACCGGTAAACTGTAAAGCAGCCTTTCTCAACCTTTTCAACACAGAGGAACCCTTGAAATAGTTCTCCGTTCTCGGGGGAACCCCTGCTAAAAATTTGAAATCTACAACTCATGATACATTAGTGTGATGGTCAGTGGGAAGAAAGGTCCTCACACTTGTGGTCATTGGGAAGAATTACCTCTTTACAGATATCTAAAAAGATCAATGGTGTGAGTGGGACGTTATCTGAGAGGCAGAAATTGCCCAATGCTGAAGGAACCCCTAGCTACCTCTGGAGGAACCCTAGGGTTCCACGGAACCCTGGTTGAGAATCACTGCTGTAAAGGCTTTGAAAGGGTCGCCAATGAGATTTTTAAATACTGTAGTTTGGTGATATTTTCTGAGTGTGAGAAAATTTAAAGCATGACATGTTAGGTATCTATTTACTCGGCGAAACATCATCAGCAAATTCCGTGTGACATAAATTTCTAAACCTACCATTTTATTCTCTAGGGCCCCTGCTAAAAAATATAATGTTTAATTTTATAGCAAAACAAGCTTTGTTTTCATTTGCTTAAATTTCCACTGGAAGTTCCTTCTATGTAATGATTTTTAAAGTATATGGCAGAGGAGTATATCCTTAAGCCAAGCTTTTATACATTTTTGATTCTGTAGTGTGAACCTATTGTAAAAATCTTCAAGGTTATTATCGGACAATCTGCTTGACAAATTATTCTGAGCAACAAAAAAATCTTGCTGAAAAACAGTCTGACTGCCAGTGCCCTATAATGAAACCTGCAAGAGCTTTATATTAGGATGCAAGAATTTGCCTTGATGCGATTCAGTTCGCTTTGAGCGCTATACAAATTATTCATTCATTCATTCATTCAAGAATAGCTGAACGATGTACAAAGTTATCATAGTCTGTACCAACCTAGTCATATTAGGTTTCAGAACTGCTGTTGCCATTAAGCAGCCATGCAAAGCACAAAATCAAGCCATGTGTTCCTATATCATATTGGCTCCCAGTAGTTGCATGGGCTGCTATGGTGACAGTAAGCCTATGTTTAAAAGCCAGACATGTACAGTACCATTGAAGACACACAGATTTAAGATCAAACGCTATAATGCAAGAAAGAAAAATAGCATTCCAACAAAACACAATAATTATAATAAACATTTCCTGGAATAAAAGGGAGGGTATTAAAAAGCAGATTATTTTCTCCCGTCAGCCACGGATTTAAAATGTGCTTTTCATCAAGCAAATTGCATGAAATGTGTCTTAATGGATTGTAAAAAAGCACAAGCAGACAAGCCATCAGTCAGAATTAAATAAGTGCTTTCAGCGGGTAGTAATATAAATATATTGGAAGTAAAAGCTACTGAATGATTAATAGTTTATGCTTGATGCAACTACTTATCAGGCAATACCTGCGACCTTTAACCTATAGATGAACCACAATGAAGCACTGGCTGTAAAGCAGGTATCTTAGTCTCCATGCAGTGAATATTATATGTTATATTTATTTACCTTGCCAGGCATTTTTATTTTCTTAGAAAGCAAGTCTCAGATTTTTTTTTCTTGTTAATCTGTGCTTGGCCCATACTTTTAAAAGCATTTCAGGGCAGGGGGAGTTTTCAAAAGTGCAGTTTAGATCCAACTCTTCTCCACAAGAAAAAAAAAAAGGAATTTTGATTCACCTGTAAATTCCATGTCTTGGGAATACAGCAGAGGAAACAGGCAGAGTATTCATACCCAATAGGTTACAGAGACGTACCTTCAGGTACGTGGACACTGGAAAAGCTTTAGAGGTACTCCAGGATATAAGATTTACAGGCAAGTCAAAATTGCATTCATCTTAAAGCGGTATGCCTTGAAGGTCATCTGGCTTGCTTCCTTCAAGGCAGCCAGACTCCTAATGCCCCCTTGATGGTTGTTGTCATAATAGGGAAAAAAGGACTTCTCCACTGTTAGGGCTGAGGTGGTGATCTACCAAGATAGAGAATTCCTTGCTTAGCTGGACAGGAGCATGGGTAAATTGAAAGAAGGAGCCTGCTTTTTCCAGGTAGACAAGATTTGGAGTTGGTGAATTCTTGAATGGAAATGAGAAAATGGTACTTCATCAAAAGGAAACTATATTTAGGCCTAGAACTCTCATGGAGAATGTCAGGTGTCCCTTGGATCCCAATTCTTGTGCATAGGCTCTTAGAGAAATAATTTTATTTTGCGGGAGAAAGGCATTTTTGCTTTCGGGTAAAGTGAAAACTAGAGAGCAGATTTGTTGAAATTGAACATCAAGTGGCCTAGAACATCTGAATTGTCCTTTGGACATTTTCTGACAGCTGGAAAGGACAGGAGTCCTTCAGAAGAAAGTAATATAGATGTGTTATGTAAAATATATCTAGGCCTGAGTTCTGAGATGGACAGGCAGAGGTGCCAAGACCAATGTGAACATTCTGGAATAGACAAGGGATATACAAAGGGCAAATGTGACAAACTGGAAGTTGTCTGCCACTGCGAATCGCATAAATGCTGGTGAGATGGGTAAATGGAAACATACAGGTAGGCATCTTGGACGTCCATGGATGCTGTGCATTCCCCTTGTCTCAGAGTCATTACCAACCTTGCAGAACCAATGCAAAAATTTGGAATTTGAAATCTGTTGAGGGATTTTAAAGTCTCCTTTTTATTTCAAACATGTTATACCTACCTCCTCTGTGCAGTGGAGTTGCACAGAGCAGCCAGGATCCTCTTCTCGGGTCTCTCTTCGGCTCTCCTGGCCCCTCCCTCCTGTCGAGTGCCCCCACAGCAAGCAGCTTGCTATGGGGGCACCGATTCGAGCTTCAGCTCCGTGTGTCCATTTAGACACGAAGATGCCATTTGGCCCCACCCCCTCTCTTTCCTAATTGGCTAATTGACTTTGATTGACTTTGATTGACAGCCGTGGGAGCAATGGCACTGCTGCTGTGTCTCAGCCAACCTGGAGGGAGAGTCCGAAATGGCCGAGGGACTCGTGAACATCGCTGGACAGAGAGGGGGCTCAAGTTTTAGGGGGTGCTGGGGAAGCGGCTACACACAGAAGGCTTTGTATCCTAATGCATAGAATACATTAAGATAAAAAACCTGCCTTTACAACTCCTTTAAATCCAGAATAGGATTAATACCCCCCACTAAGCTTTGGTATCGTAAACAGATTTGAGTAGAATCTTTTGAGCCTGCCTTGTGGATGTACTAGTACAAAAACTTGATGGAGACGGTTCAGGGGAAAACAGCATGAGTGAGACTGTCCCTTTATTGTGCAGAGGGCTTTACCTGATGCTGAACTGTCTGAAGTGAACTGTCTGAGGTGGTGGTTATTGAATATACAATAACCTTCCTATACTTTAACTGTATACATAGGCAAAGCATAACAATATGGGAGGTGGAAACAAACAACGAAGTAGGAGGAGTTTAGCACTCTTTAAACATGCATAACACTCGTTAATCCCTTCTTCTGCTCTTTCCCCTAAAGAGACCCAAGAACAGTTTTTCCTCTTTTATTCTATGGTACAACTCCAGCAATACCTATGAACAAAATCACAGAATTCATGCGGAGACATGTGTCAGTGTCTAAACATCATTTTAGGGCTCATTACAGTTGTCAGCTAATCAAAAATCACATAGCGTATTCCATTATACCAGTTGCTGCTGGTATATATAGCCATCAATCTGTCTGCAATAGTAAAGTACATTATTAAAAAAATAAAAAAGACCAATAAAGATGCAACACATTCAGCAGCCATTTACCTGATTTGCCTGTTCCATGAGAGATCTAGAACTGCATCTGAATGACCTTCCTGCGTTCCCTCTGATGAGGCTCCCTATGAACACAATCATAGTGGTGTCTACTTACTTTTCAAGCAAAAGGATTTAGAACACTTATCTCAGTACTAACTACAAGCATGCATGTGGAGATGTTGCTTATTTGAAGTTTGTGCTCAGCGTCTAGAACATATACTGCCATAACAAGCCAAATTTGTACCCAACAAAAAGACTTATACTTAATAATATATCAACACTTTAGTCTTAAAAAGTTTAAAAAGAAAAGAGTTGGCACTAACACAGTGAGAAGAGCCATGCTAATGTCTATTTATTTTGCTAATGATCGTCAAAGACTAAAAAAAAAAAAAAAAAAAACTTTTAAAAATTAGAAACCAACGAATCCTAAATTATATCCAACGACATGAGAATACATTTAATAAACATCGATACCCATGGTGAATCTTAATCCCCCTCTCAGGGAAGGCCTGGTTCTTCTTATAAACCTAATCATGTATAATGGACATTTAATCTAAATAAAGTACATATATAAGATAAAAAATGTATGAAATGATTACAGGTTAACTATTTAATAAAACAGGGAAGCCAACTTTAAAACCAGCTAAATACATTCTAGGTCAATACAAAGTATCTAAAGTTAGTACGTTTTCTTTAGAAAACAGCAGCAGCCTGAAAAAAAAAGCCAATCCCCTGCCAGCATGCTGCAGAGAAGGATCTTTGCTCTTTGTGTGGAGATAGTGGTTTCTGACAATGTATGAAGCACAGTGCTGGATTTAGACCCTGAGGGGCCCCTGTCATTTACAGTTCGGGGGCGCCCTACTCTCTTGCTTTGTCATTCTGGCAGCATTCCATCCCAGGGCCACGCCTGTCCCAATTTCAGCCAATCTCATACTTTTGGGTGAAATTTGCCCCTTTTGCCCCCTTTATAAATCTAGCACTGATGAAACATACCCCTGAGCCAAACATATGGCTCTGTAATCAGCAAAGCTCATCCTCCCTGTTGAATGGAGAGCCCTAGCTTTGACACATCGGGGGGCATGTTAGTCCTCTACAGAGAGACCTCCACACAGAGAACAAAGATAGTTTTCTACAGCATGCTGGAAATGAACAGGCTTTTCCATCCAGGCTGTGGCTTCTTTTAAAATAAAACATACTGTAATGCCCTGTACACATGGTCAGACTTTCCAACAGAAAATGTGCGATTGGATTGTGTTGTCGGAAATTCTGATCATGTGTGGGGCTCCATCTGATTTTTTTTTTGTCGAAATTTCCGACACACAAAGTTTGAGATCTGGATCTAAAATTTAAACGATCGGATTTTGTTGTCGGAAAATTTTAGATCCAGATCTCAAACTTTGTGTGTCGGAAATTCCGACAAAAAAAAATTTGTGTGTAGACAATTCCAACACACAAAGTGCCACGCATGCTCAGAATAAATTACGAGACGAAAGCTATTGGCTACTGGCCTCTTTAGAGTCCCGTCGTATGTGTTTTACGTCACCTCGTTCTGAACGATTAGATTTTCCGACAACTTTGAGTGACCATGTGTATGCAAGACAAGTTTGGGCCAAAATCCGTCGGAAAAAATCAGGTGGATATGGTCATCAAAATGTCCGACCGTATGTACAGGGCATTAGACTTTGCACACCTTTTGTTATAACAAGCTTTGAATGTGTTTAGCTGATCTATACAGAAAGCTTTCGTATTTCCTTGGGAAATAAATGATATTTGATTAATCTTAAACCGTGTGTTTGGTTTCATTGCTAACTTTGCATTATTGTGATATTAACAGTAGCATGCGCTCAGAGTTTTAATAGACTAATCTATAGGGACTAGACGATTAATACATAGATGATAATAATAGTTATTATTTATCGTTTACTTCAGTTCCCAATAGGGAAGCAAGAAAAAGAATTGTCTGGTATTGGTTCTCAATATAGCAATGCTAAGAGGTATGAGGTGTGCTAACTGCAGAAGCCAATAGCCAAAGTTCAACTTTCCTCACTTTGGAGCAGTCCGAATACAAAAAATACTAAAACACTTGTGGCTTACAACAATTTGCACATTGCTCTCTGCTTTATTATACAAGTCCCCATAAGAATCTGAAACAAAGACAATATATTGAAAATAAATAAGTTTATATTCTTGAAGGTCAGAACAAAATAAAATCCCCAAAATATTAGAATTTCTGATGAGCCCAGATTGCTCACTAAAGACCATTTCCCTGTGTAGCAATTGATGGTCTTATAATCCCCCATCCCAGTAAATTCAGCAACGTATAAATAACCAAACACTGCTGCACGGCTTGACACTTTCCTCCAATCTGTTTCTCATCAACTACAGTAACCACATTGGCATTTATTGGCGATATGGCAATTCTCTTCCATTAACCGCGGGATGTAACTGGCCCATGATGGGTTATATCTGGAAAAAGAAACCTATTCTTAGAAAATTACCTTCTTCCCTTTCTTTTTCTTCTTTTTAATTTGTTTGCTTCCCAGGGTGAACACAGGCTCCAAGCAGTCAACCAGATCGAGGTCCCACACGTCAATGACAGGGGTCATGTTACCGACGGCAACGTAGTTTCCTGGTGAAATTTAAGTCAGCGGAACAAAAATAATGAGTAGGTTTTTAAGTGGAACTGTTTTTGGAGTGAAATGGCATCTACAATGTAAGCTTTACTGTTTCTATAGTGAAGAGAATTTAAAGAAGAACCATGTTAAACTGAACCTTTTGACTCATTTTACCATGTTAGCACAACCCAGGTTGATAGAGTGGGCTCTTCTAGGTGCCTACTCACCTGTGCCTGGTGTCCTCAAACCTCACTACGTAATATGCAAATACTGAGCACAGCTTTTTTGGTTGATACTGGATCAGCTCCTTCCTACATCACATTTGGTAGCCAACAGAAGACATGAGATGACCCTTGGAAGCTGTGCTCAATGTTAGCATAACACCTGGATTTGGAAAATACATAGGTACTTCACTTGCATATAAAGGGAGCATGCAAGTAGGCACCAATACCAAAAAGAAAAAATCTAGGTAATCTGAACAAAACCAAATCTGTTTAGTTTTTTGGGGGCTTTGATAACTTTTTGCTTGCAGCTTTTTTATATATACCATATATTTTTTTAACTTGTGCGCAGAATAATTTTACACAAAATCCATTTAGTTGTAATCTGACGCTACTTGATAGCATGGACCATTTCTTTAGGCATGTATGATAAACTTGAGAGCCTTTTCATAGAATTTTTTACGAGGTAGGTCACAAGGTTTCTCTTCAACCTTGTCAAATTGCTCACCTTGGGACTGGCATAAAGAATGTGGTAACTTATGTACATAGCCAGTTTGTATACACATAATAGGGCTAATGTAGAAAGGAGCCAGTCAACCTACCACGTCTTTGCAGTGGGGAAAAAAAACAAGAAAACCCAAAAGCAGCCGATGAGAAAACAGGGAGAACACGCAAATTCCATGTTGGGGCTTCATACAGAAATTCAGCAAAAACACATACAAGAGTTGGATGAGGCCTCAGCATTTCTAACAAATCTAGTGACATCAGTACACAACACTAAACCTTGTAATACACTAGCAGATTTTGGTATGATCACTCGCAAGATTATTTTCAGTGCATACGATGACTTGGCAAACCTTTTTCAAATGTACTTCAAAATTTAAAATTTGCATTTTTGTTCAATAAATTTTTTCTGTTTCAATATTTTTTTTTTTAGAAACAAACAATAGGAGTAGCAGTAATTACATGTTGTCATAAAATGTGGAGATCTGATTGGGGGGGGGGGGGGGGGGCAGAAGCTCCCATTAACATTTGGCATGTAACATGTATTTGAAGAAGACAACATAATTGGCTAACCTGTCCTTAAGACTATCAACCATCTAAGTATAAATTATTCAGCTAAACCTATATAACCACTATGTTCTGAACTGAGCTGGTTGACTGGACCGTCTGAGGAGACTGGTCCAAATGTAATAGATTTGGTCAGGGTCGTACCATGCCGGACCCTCCAGGGTAATTACTCCACCCCTATAGGTTCACACTGTGGAGTAACAGAGCCTATCATTCCCAGGGGATGTCTACCTCAGCAGGATCCCAGACCACAACAGTCCCCGAAATAGGAAGAAGGGAGTTCACTTTGGGCCAGCTCTAGATCAGTTCAAAGCGTAGCAGACTATGCCTATATGCATTTTATTCCAGTATGAGTGGTAAATTTCCTTGCAAAGAGTTGTGTTAAGCTTTCAACAAGCCAATAACAAGTCTGGCGATATGTACCATGAAAAAGAGGTAAGAGAAAGTGGGGGAGGATTAGGAGGGGAAGAAAGGAGATAGAGGAGGGGGAAGGAGTATGTGGCCCCTCTGGCGATTCTTTCATGTATGTAGATGACCTGGGTAAAGTGAGGCCATGGGCCACACATCTTGCTATGTGTGACCCATGGTTCCCATACCTTTTCAAAGCATTGGATCGTGTCCAGCAGCTTTGCAACTGTTTGTTCTTGGGTCATGATCCAGGAAATTTTCCGCTTAGCAGCCGAGATTTTTCCAGGCTTTCGCCAAGGTTATCTTGGCTCCCAAGCAAATGAAGAAGATAAGTTGTTGTATGCACTTGGGGGTGTTGTAAACCCTGTTCAATACATTTTTTTAATTCATTTTTAATATTAGGTTCCACGAGCTGAATATTACAATAACTTATCACTTATAAGTGGAAGTGAAAAAAAAAATCAACATCTTTACATAAGGCAATGTTGCATTGGAAAGGGTGCCTGGGTGGGAGGCGTGCCTTACATCCAGGGAGATGGGGGGGGAAAAAAAGAGCATAATTATATATTTTTATTTAAAAAAAAGTGGGGGGGAGAACAGAAGAAAGAGGGTACAGAGTAAACAATCAAATGGCGCCTGTAAAGCACCTCTCCTGTGTCTTTTACACTGGAACGGTGCGCTTGCAGGACAGTACAAAAAGTCCTGTAAGCCGCATCTTTGCAGTGCTGTAGGAGCGGTGTATTCACCGTTCCTAAAGCGCCCGTTCCCATTGAAAGCAATGGGCCAGTGCCGCTAAACCGCTGGCATAGCATTGCTGCGGTTTTAACCCCTTTGGGCCGCTAGTGGGGGTTAAAACCGCCCCGCTATCGGCCAAATAGCACCGCTAAAAGGACGGTAAAGCGGCGCTAAATATAATGCCGCTTTGCCACCGACGCCCACAATGCTCCAATCTGAACGTAGCCTAAATTATTAGGCCTGTGTGCAACTAGCCTTAGTGTCTTAAGCCAGGATCACACAATGAGAATATCAGACAAATGATCATCCTTTTTTTTTTGCATGTTAGACTCATATTGAAAACAAATAGGTCATTTAAGTTACAAAAATTCTTGTTACACAGAACATAACTTCAGAAGTGATGTAATGTATTATATTGTATGCTTTTTCCAAGCATGCATGGTCTTGGTCAATCGATTTTTTTCATACAAATGCTAAACTAATTACACGAAAATCGTTCCTTCTGTTATGCCAAAAGAAACATTTTCGTGCTTGTCCCTTTGGATATTTTCGCATGAACTGTCACGATTGGCTCTCGAAAGATGTATACAAACGAATAGATTATCGTATCATTGCTCCAAATGAGATTTTTTCCGGTCTAATTTTCTCATCATGTGTACTGGGCTTTAGCCATTCAATGTGACAAAGATCTTGAGACTATTTAATCTATGTATTTTGCGCATGCTTCCTCGTTATGCTTGGCCTTGTGTATGACAGAAGTTACTTTCATCCATGTGTATTGCTAACCCCGCAGGAGCCAATTGGTAATTTGGGTTCTCTGTTTTGCACCTAGACTCCAAGAACAACCTCAGCCCCTCTGACACACCTGGTTAAATAAGTTACTGCGAGTACTTATAGGATCACGAATAAAATATATATAATCTCTAACTCGACTGTGAATTAACATCAAGAAATAGACACAAGACTGTTTTGTGGTACATGACCTCAATGTAATGGTACAGGTTAGAATACTGGTTTGAGCATAAATGAACACACAGAATGTAGGTTCAGATACAGTCCGCTAGATAGTATAACTATTACTATACCAAGGTAACTTAGAATTTCGTTCTGTACCACTAGACTGGCATTAACTCATGATTCAGCAAAGTTGGCAATAAACAGTGCACATAAGCATTAACTGCAACATGAATAATACTACTATAAAACTAGTCTAGAGTGCACTCTAGGAGAATGGCTAGGAAATAGAGAAAGGTCCTCTGAGAGGTACCTCTTAGCATAAGCAAAAGGTAAAGGTCTCTGTGTAGCAGCTGCAAAGAGGAAGCCTTTAGTTCTAACTATTCAGCCAGCTAGCGTTGGGGCCCAGTTGTATAGTTCCAGTCAAGTCTACAGGCATCAACAAGGCTACTAGATGGCTGAATGGTCAGTTCCTAAAGGGCTCATTCTCTCTAGTAGCAGATAGTACATTTCCACAGCAGCAGCTCACTAGTCCCACTGATAGTGAGCTGCAGTATCTGCTCACACACACACAGCAATTGGTCCACTTGTGCTCAGGCAGCCGATGTGCTGCACACCATACAGTGATGTGCACACTCTGGGCTCCCTCATGGCAGGAGGTAGCTGTGTCCTTTACAGCTTGAGAAAATGCAGAGCTCCCCCCCCCCCACACTCTCCCTCTGAGAAATCTAGGTCAAAAGCTATTACAGAGTAGGCACTCTCTCCTACGGACTACAGATCCTACAGTGCAGTGCTGCCTGACTTGTCTATGGAACTCTTCCTGCTCAGCAGTTCCTCCTCTTGCTGAAATAGCTGTTAACCAGCAGCTACAGAGCAGCTTCAACCAGTAGTTCTCTCAATCTCCATTCTTGGCCAAGCACCTGGCTACACGTCAACTCAATAGATTATTTTATATTCTTTAATTACTTAAAATTTAAAAAATATTACTATTTCATGAAAGATGCCGGTTGATAGATTGCTATGGTCAACAAGAATATATAGCTAGGCTGAAGAGGACATATCCAAAACAACTCTCTCCTTTGAACGAGGCCTTGTGTAGCTTAGCAGTGCATCATTTTGTAAAGTTGAAATGAACACTTGAGCTGAGAAATAAATCTCATCAAGAAATATGATCAAATTTCTATACACAAAAAAATTCTCTCCTATTCAGACAAGCCTGGGCTTCCTCATATCCATCTCTAGAGTGGATTTTCAATGCAAATGAAATGTATTCATTAATCCCACAGAGCAATTTCTATGACATAACAGCTCTTTGTGAGAAGAATGAAATGGTGTTCCCATCATCTATCATACCGTTCTGCTTTTGAACAAATCTTGCTGATGACACCCCTATAATAAACTGCAACAGACATCCACTTCTGTGGTTTATTTAAAGAGCACCTGTAGTTTTTTTCATAAAGGGGAGCAAAAGGATATAAAAGCAAGACAAATCTGTTTTATCTTGCTTCAATAAAGGTGGCAAGTATAAACCTTTCACACGCAAGCCTGAACAATTATAAAAATGTTAATGTCCTTGTGCTTTGTCCATGAGGACTAAAGCAAGAGATTGACTTTAAAAACAACCCATTTTCAGCAGGACATAAAATACAAAGGAAAAAAAATGTTTTTTTTTTTTCCTACAGCTTACCTGTAAAATCCTGTTCTTGTAGTACATCATAGGATGTAAGTAGGTAAATATCTGCACTCAGTTAAACTTAAACAACTAACAGCAACTGAACACCATAACCCAGATACTGGGCACAGAAATGCAAAGAAAAAAAGTGCAGCGCTTGTTCAATAAATAATGATTAAATAATCACACAAGTGAAACGTGCAAAAATGGTGACAATCCAAAACCAAAAGTGGCATTCAAACAAAATCAATATTAACATATAAATGTGCAATGGCCTACACGCTGCTGGTCTATCGTGTAGACCGTGCCCCACCGGTCAGGGCGTGGCCTACACCACAGCCCAGCAGTGACACTGCGCTCCACAGCCCTCCTGAGCTTTAACCGGCAGTGTTTACAGCTTTTCCCTGGAATCGTGTGACCTACTTGGACGGCTGAGTATTGCAAAGAGCGCCCTCTGCTTGCACTGAATTATGCTTGTGTCACTTTATTATTATGTACGCGGTTTTTACTAAGGCCCCTTTCACACGGACGATCCGTTCAGGTCCGCCTGTCAGTTTTTCAGGCGGACCTGAACGGATGCTCCATGGAGGTCTATGGAGCGTCGGATGTCAGCGGTGACAAGTCCGCTGACTTCCCACCCGCTCCGAAAAAGTGTGACGGAGGAAAAAGCTATTTTTCCATCCGTCATCGGATCGGATGACGACGGACACTGCGGTCCGTCATCACCCGATCTCCCATAGGGGAGAGCGGCGCTGTGACAGGTCCGTCCCTGCGCAGTGTGCAGAGACAGACCTGTCATCTTCCTGCTCAGCAGAGATCGCTCCAGCGATCCCCGCTGAGCAAGCGGATATCCACGGGGCGGATCAGCACTGATCCGCCCCGTGTGAAAGGACCCTAAGGGGTCTATTTGTGCAAGGGGGGGTTGTCTTTAATAAATGATATTACACTATATGCGACTTTGTTTGCATTCTTATGACAACACTTTGGAACCCCTGCACTTTTGGAGATTTTTTGATGAGGAAATAGGACAAGGCTGTAGAACAATTGATTTGATTGAATGCCTATTTACCCAGAGGAATCTGGTGAGTGTGCCCCCCAGGGGGAGTGTGCTACACGTGGTGGACTGTATTTTGGTGGCAGGAGCACTTTCTGGTGTTACCCCGAAGTCTACATTCAAAACCAAATTCCCGTTTGAACTGTCCTATATTCTTCTATTCATCAATTATGGACTGCAGTGTGAAGGGAAGACTGCACATGAGTGATACTGGACTAATCAACTTTATAACGCTGTTTTAGTATTTTTGTTTATGGTGATTGGACTGTGAATATATGTTTACTAACATTTGTAATATTTTATATATTTTTTAAACCACTGCTGTTTTATACTTTTTAAATATTTTAGTATATTTTTAAGGTTATTTATCTCTTCTGCTGCTTTTCTGTTAGAGGTTGGAACTGGCGCCGAGTTGGTGTTACTTGTAGGCCTCGCATACACAGTTGCTAAGGTTTATTTATCTGCTAGCCGTTTTTTTTTATCTTCAACGCTGTTTGTATTTTAAATGCTATTTGTACATTGGAGACTCGGTGGAGTCCTTTTTACAGCATCTGATCTTATGCAATAATAAAAAATAAAAAAATTGGTGCTAAAACATATCACACGATTCGGAGCACTTTTTATTTTGCATGAGCCTTCACGCTGGAAAATGTTTGGGAAGTTTGCGGTGACTGATCACCTGAGCGGCGAAGTATGCAGATAGGAGACACCCGTTTTTTTTTTTATTATATGTGCTGTCTGACCTCCCCTAAACAGGGGGTCGCTGGTGATCTGGTAAACCCCCCTCTTATTAGTGGTGATTAAAGGTGACAGGTCCCACGTGGTCAAGTATATTATTTTTATTCAATCAAGTTACACTATATGTTGGATTATTTTTATATTTCTATGGACAGTCATTCATGATTTATGGACTCACATATAAAATAGTTTTTATTCATTTTTAATTGCACATTTATATGTTAATATTGATTTTGTTTGAATGCCATTTTATTTTGGTTTTTGATTGTCACTCTTTTTGCACGTTTCACTTGTGTGATTATTTAATCATTATTTATTGAACAAGCGCTACACTTTATTTTTTTCAGTACATCATAGGACACTGGTTATTATAATAACTACTTGGGTTATACGCCACCTATAGGTGAATGGTAGATCAATTATAATCAAACAGGATGTCCTCCCCTATATATCCCCTCCTATACAGGAAGTACTTCAGTTTTGTAGCAAGCAATAAATTCCCAAAAGAGGGGAGGGAACACTGTGTCCTGTGATGTACTCCAAGAAAAGGATTTTACAGGTAAGCTGTAGAAAAAAATCCAATTTTCTTTATCGTACATCACAGGACACAGAGCCGGTTATTATAATACTAAAGTACTTGGGACATCTCACAGCAATACCCTTGAGGGGAGGGAAGACACCATCACAGAAAGTGTCACTAGACAAGGACCTGAGACCGAACGGCAGAATCCTCCATATCTAACATCTACCTGGTAAAAACCCTGTAGATGTATAAACCAAAGACCAAATAGTAGTCTTGCACACCTGGGCCACTGACACTGACGGCGGATGGCACAAGATACCCCCAAACACCTGGTAGAGAATCTATCCCTTGAAAAATATGTGATTTTGCCCTTTAAAACATAAGCAATGATATACTGGCAGATCCACTGCTAAATATTCGACCTGGATGTCGCCTGCCCTACCTGGGCTCTTCTGGCAGCACAAACCAGGATTCCTGACCGGTGCAAACAACTCAAGCAGGTCCTTCACCTGAACTATCTCTAGAGTATGTAGCAATCTTTCTCCTGCTGACTGTGGATTAGGAGAAAAATAAAAGGCCAGACACTGTCCTGATTCAAGTGAAAATTAGAAACCATTCTAGGCAAAAAAAAAAAAAAAAATGGATCAGGACGCAACATCACCTTATCATGATGCAAGACCAAGAATGGCTCCTTGCATGAAAGAGCCGCCAACTGACACTACACTTAGTGAAGTGACAGCAACCAAAGAAGCCACCTTCTGAGATAAAGGACTAACATAATCTTCCAATTGGTTCAAAAAGTGGCCTCTGCAAGGACAGTCAAGATCAAATTCAAGTCCCAAGAACACAAGAGTGGCCTGACAGGCAGGACTGTCTACGTTACACGAGGTCTGAAGTATGAATCAAGGAGTGAGAAACAACGGCCTCTGGAAAAAATGGATAGAGATGAACTCTGACCCTTAACGGTACGTAAGGCCAAGTTCTGTAATTGAAGTTCCCTGAAGCTGGCTACCAGGGGCTCAACAGTGCTGAGATACAGGACTCAAGACCATTTGGTCCCGCTGGATTGGGAGTGTCCAAGGAGCAACATTCTGCAAGACTCGCTATGTCAATGTACCAAGCCCTCATGGGCTTATTCGGCTAACACTATCAGTGTTAACACCTCGCGGATTCTTCACAAGATGTGGCAGTAGTCGAAAAAGAGGGAAAGCATCAAATAAGGGTGAACTGGTCCCTAAGGTGTTACCAGTGCATTTAATCCTATTGCCAGTGGGACTCTCGTCCCGAACACCTGCCCCAACTTGTTGTAGAACATGGAATCTAGTAGATTTGCGCTGCCACTATTCTATACTTGGAATATGCAGCAATGATAAAGATGGACAGAATTTAGTTCACCTTCCTGAGTCGCATAACTCTTAGAGCTGCCCTGGTAGTTGATATATATGCCCCTGCAGAGGCATTAGAATAGACCGGCATGTGATGGATAGGTTGGGTAGACCAGTAGGTATGGACTTCATTTTTTTTTTTGTCAGCCCCATGTTGAGGGTTAGGCCAAGGAAAATTTTAAATTCTTCCACGGTGAGGGGGTTTCCAAACAAAAGGACGGGCATAGGAAGAACTTGGATTGTTGGCTATATGTTGGCTGGCGTATAGATTACATTGCTCCACAATGTCAGTTAGGAGATCATTGGTAAAAAAATAAATGAAAATAATAAAGTGGGGTTACATTTTCCATCTGTATCTGAGGGCCTGGCTGGGATGTAAAAAGGGGAATTACAGGTTCTACTAACGTATCGGGCAGCGCTGCTGGTGGATGTCTGCGCCTGCTCATTTCTCCCGTTTCTCCTTTTTAGGATTCTATCTTCCTCGGTTTCCATCTCGGAGCCACTGCTTTCCACTGGCTCATAATCGCTATCCGAGTCTGACGGAGAGAGTTCCCCGCTACTCTCGTCCGACATACTCTGGAGTATCTGGAAAGCCTCCTCTGCGCTGTACGAGCTTTTAGTCATGTTAACGGGCAGATGTCAGATGGAAGGCAGCAGATATCAGATGGCGGGAGGCAGACGTGCCCTATGTTGGCGGGGGGGCAGACGTGCCCTATGTTGGCGGGGGGGCAGACGTGCCCTATGTTTAGCGGGGGGGCAGACGTGCCCTATGTTTAGCGGGGGGGCAGACGTGCCCTATGTTGGCGGGGGGGCAGACGTGCCCTATGTTGGCGGGGGGGCAGACGTGCCCTATGTTGGCGGGGGGCAGACGTGCCCTATGTTGGCGGGAGGCAGACGTGCCCTATGTTGGCGGGAGGCAGACGTGCCCTATGTTGGCGGGAGGCAGACGTGCCCGCTGTTGGCAGACAGACGTGCCCGCTGTTGGCAGACAGACGTGCCCGCTGTTGGCAGACAGACGTGCCCGCTGTTCTGTATGACAGGTGTTTTTGGGACACTGTGTTTTGGGGACACTAGCTGCAGCACAGATCTCTCTTCCTCTCCTCACTGACAGGCTCTGTGTGAGAAGAGGAAGAGATGAGAGCAGTTACAACTGCTCTCTATTGACATTACATGACGACTGTGATTGGACAAAGTCGTCATGCGATCAGGAGGGCCAATCACATGGCCCTGCTGTTGTATACTGCTCTGCAGTCTCTGGGAGGCACAGGCAGATCGGGATCGCGCCGCTGAGTGAGCACGCAGCGGCGCGATCACCTGTCATCTGCCATCCATACCCCTTTGTTTACCTTACGATGGCTGTGATTAGACACAGCCCTCGTGCGGATCAGGAGGGCAAATTACAGTGCACTCGTGCCGATCCGAGATGCGGCGTGTAAGGGGGACACGCGCGCATCGGGATTGCGCAGCTGTGCGGGAGCGCACCCGCGCGATCCCGCTACTTCAGGAACGTCCGGTCAGAAGTAGAGCGCTGGTGGGAAGTGGTTAAGGACCGCCTCCTGCACATTTACGTTGGCAGAATGGCACGGCTGGGCACATCAACGTACAGGTATGTTGCTCTTTAAGTGCCTAGCCGTGGGTCGTGCGCGCCGCCAGCGGCCAGCTCGCGACCCGGTCCTGAGCTCTGTGACTGTGGCCGCAGGACCCGATCGCCGCTGGTGTCTAGCAATCGGGTCACAGAGCTGAAGAACGGGGAGAGGTATGTGTAAACAAACCTCTTCCCGTGCTTCCTAGTGTGGCTGTCACTGATCGTCTGTTCCCTGTTATAGGAAAAGACGATCAGTGACATCACATGCCAAGCCACTCCCAACAGTAAAAAAAACACACACGTCACACTTAACCCCTCTCCGCCCCCTGGTGCTTAACCCCTTCACTGCCAGTGTCACTTACACAGGAATCAGTGCATTTAAATAGCACTGATTGCTGTATAAATGACACCGGTCCCAAAAATGTCCGATGTGTCCGCCATAATGTAGCAGTCACAATAAAAAACGCTGATCGCCGCCATTACTAGTAAAAAAAAATTTTTTTTATAAAAATGCTATAAAACTAACCCCTATTTTGTAAACACTATAACTTTTGCGCAAAAACCAATCAATAATCACTAATTGCGATATTTTTTTTACCAAAAATATGTAGAAGAATAGGTATCGGCCTAAACTGAGGAAAAATATGTTTTTTTATATATTTTTTTGGGGGATATATTAATTATAGCATAAAGTAAAAAATATTGCATTTTTTTCAAAATTGTCGCTCTATTTTTGTTTATAGCGCAAAAAATAAAAACCGCAGAGGTGATCAAATACCACCAAAAGAAATTGTCAGTTAAAGCGACGCAGTGCCGAATCGCAAAAAGGGGCCTGGTCCTTTGGCTGCAAATTGGTCTGGGGCTTAAATGGTTAAGCAGTAAGAATACCTTTATGCAGTATATGACTTATGTGGTCACATAGCTCTTATGTAGCCTGCTTCAGAGGCCTTGCTGATCCTTCAGCCCACATGGTTCCCCAGAAAATAGCCACCCTTCTACTTCCTGTCTATACAGGATTAGGTCATGCTGAGTGAACCCACACCCTCTAGAGGCTGGAGGAGACACTGCAGCCCAATACTCCGGGAGAAAAACCAGACAGACTTTTTTATTTACTTTTAAAAAAAAATTGCAACATGCAGACTTACCATTCCTGCCGCAGGACTCTGAGTCTAACAGGAGTCCAGCTTTCACCCATCACGGTGGGCTGTGTCATAAAAAGACCTTCAGGGACTGGGTCCCCCTAATCTGGGGTCCACTCCCCTGGACCTGTATAGCACCCTGGAGAAAACACCTTGATCAGAACAAACACTGCACAGGGTTCCATTACGCAGGATCCAGCACCGTAAGGCTGCATTACAGGCAAACCTTGAGGAATCTTCTCCTGTTCAATGAGGCTTGGGTACCATCCATTTTGGCTGACAGCTCTTTCGAATTAATCCGAATGAAGTCCATGATTTTAAATAGAACGTATGCTCCCAGAGCACATGTATCACATCAGTGACCACCACCTCACAGACACTGGCAAAAAAACTGAAGTACTTCCTGTGTAGGAGTAGGGGAGGACTTCCTGTTTGATTGCTCTACCAGTGTCCATTCACCTACAGGCGGCGTATAACCCAAGTAGTTCTTATAATTAATCGGCTCTGTGTCCTGTGGTGTACGATAAAGAAAACTGACCCTTTTCAATTGTTATTTTGCTTTTTTCCCCTCTCCCAAGTAAAGGACATCCTCTCAAACAGCTGCTTCTAGTATGGGTGTCCTTCACTGGGAGATTTTACCTCAATTCTTGTTCTTGTTACAATTCAACATTTTAGAAATGTCTTAATTTTTTTTCTTTTTTAATCAGATCTTATTTACAAACAGTAGGTTTTCCACTTTTACAGAAAAAAAATGGGGAAAAAAACAAAACAGTAAAAACCTGAATATTCTTTATTTTTAGTGACAGCGATCACCAAGACACAGTGCCAGGGTGAACCTTCCCAGCTTTGGCTACACTATAAATATTTCTACAAATACACACTGAGGAATAGGAAGAGATTTCAGGAAAGAGATAACTAAAACGAGGGGGGGGGGGGGGGGGGAATTTCCAGCACACAGATAACTTCCAGTCCAATAATTCTAAGACTAAAAATCTACCAATGGTTACTTTGGTGCCTCCCTTGTGCCCCAATGATGTCTGTACAACAATAGGCTGCACAGCATAGTCACAGCAGTCCACACCTCAGCTTCTGCAGGTCCTTTAACGGCTTAACCACTTAAAGTGGATGTAAACCTACTCTCATCCTTTCTAAACTAATGCACTATTGGTTATCTAGAAGGATATATATGCCTCCTTGCATGTATACTTATCTGTCAAATGTCTCCTATGAGATACGAAAAACTGCAGATTTTGTGGGTGGGTCTGTTGTCCAGGGCTCAGTGGGTGGAGTCGTGATGTTAGTAGACTCCCTGCCCACCTCTGCACTCCCCTTATAAACATGCATTTTCATAGGCGATGTTTAAAAAATTCTAGAGGTTGTATGTTTTGAGTTACAGAGGAGGGCTAACAATTGCGGCGATACCTCACATGTGTGGTTTGACCACCGTTTTCATATGCGGGCGCTACTCACGTGTGCATTCTGCATGGGAGCTCGCCGGGACGGTTCGCTTAAAATAAAATAAAAATTTTCTTATTTATTTTACTTAGTTTTATCATTTTTTTCACCGTTTTAAAAAAAAATTATAAATTGGGTCACTTTTATTCCTATTACAAGGAATGTAAACATCCCTTGTTACAGAATAAAGCATGGCAGGTCCTCTTAAATATGAGATGTGGGGTCAAAAAGTCCTCAGATCTCATATTTAGACTAAAATGCAATTAAAAAACAAAAAAAAATTGTCATTTGAAAAAATATGCCTTTAAGAGCTATAGGTGGAAGTGACATTTTGACGTCGCTTCCGCCCTGCTATGGTATGGAGATGGGTGGGGGCCATCTTGGCCTCACTCGCCCCCATGCCCAGGTACAGAGAGGACCCGAACGCCTCCGCCACTGCTGATGGCTCCGGTAAGCAGCGGAGGGCGCGGGAGAGCAGCGAGAGAGGGCCTTCTCCCACCAACGATGATCTTGCGGCGAACCCAAAGACCACCATTATCGTAAATACAACCGACTCCTGAAAAGATGGATATCTCGGTTGTGGCAGCAGCTGCTGCCATTACCTAGACATCCATCTTCAAAGTTCCGACGTATATGTACAAGGAGCCGGTTGGCAAGTGATTAAGGATGCCCCATAGCACATTTACTGCAGCCCTCCTGCACAGAATCACGTGTATATATACGCGATTCTATATGTCTGCCTGGGGGGCGCGCTCCACCGATGGGCCTGCTTGTGAGTAATCAAAAAAAGCCATTATGCAGGTGCCAGGCACTGGATGTCAGCAGAGACCTGCCGATTGTCAGGCTCAGGCACAGACAGAACAGAGATCTGCTTATGTAAACATGGCAGATTTTCATTCTGACAGGGGCGAAGGGATGGCTTTTGTGTCTTGAAAGTAGGGTATAAAATCCATCGCTTCCCTGAGTAAAAGCAGCACTAGCTAAAACTTTGATCACCCTGGATATTGAACCCCTTCCCAGCCAATGTCATTAGTACAGTAACAGTGCAATTTTTTAGCACTGATCACTGTATTAGTGTCAGTTAGATCCCCATACACACTATTAGATTTTCTGCAGATTTTGTTTTCAGATTTACCAAAACCATGTAGTGAAACTCTTAAGGTTTGACCTCATATTATATAGTTTTGGTAAATCTGAAGACAAAAATCTGCAGAAAATCGAATAGTGTGTATGGGGTTCTAGTGTCTGACTGTCCATTGCACTGTCGCAGTCCTGCTATCCGTTGCTGATCACCGACATTACTAGTATAAAAAACAAAACAAAAAAACTATATATACACAATAGTTTGTAGGCGCTATGACTTGTGCGTATCAATATACGCTTATTGGGATTTTTTTTTTTTTTACCAAAAACCATGTAGCAGAATACATATTGGCCTACATTTATGAAGAAATTTGATATAGATTAGATTCTATTATTTATCGCAGGGATATGCAATAAGCGGACCTCCAGCTATTGAAAAACTACAAGTCTAATCATTGCCTCTGGGTGTCATGCTTGTGGCTTTCAGAGTCTCACTATAGCTCATGGGACTTGTAGTTCTGCAACTGGAGGTTCCCTAATTGCATATCCCTGATTTATTGGATATGTTTTATAGTAGAAAGTAAAAAATATTTGTATTTTTAAAAAAATAGTCAGTCTCTTTTTGTTCATAGTTCCAAAAAAAAAAAATGCTGATCAAATACCACAAAAAAAAGCTCTATTTGTGGGGGGAAAATTTATATGAAGGTTATATGGGTACAGCGTTGCATGGCCACGCAGTTGTCAGTTAAAATAACACAGTGTCGTATTGCACAAAATGGCCTGGTCATGAAGAAGGGTAAAACTTTTGGAGATCAAGCGGTTAAAGTATACACAAGGCAACCATTAGAATTCATTAAGCCAACTGGAACCCCCTTTACTGGAGGAGATGTCATCTCAAACTGCACAAACATTAAGGAGGCCAGCAAAGGTGAGCGGTGTGATGCCAGGAACCATATGCTGCATATAGCAAGTATTCAGCCCAGAGCATCTATCAGTAATCATGGGGCCCTGTACAGCCTAACTAAAAGGGCACCATAAAGTCTACCTGACAGGGCCTTGCCCGTAGGTAGCTCCTGCAGAGCCAGGGCCCTGCCTGCTGGTCTAACAGGGTCTAGGCCCAGGTTGGAAGTACTGCCTGTACCCTGCTATCGGTGGCTCTGTACTATACACAGATGTGAATGTTATTAGTAGCATATCCATATAAGATTTCTTTTTTGGTTCTGAGACAGTGTTTCAGTGCAAATCACAATGAGAAACTTAATCCGTATGCTAGAGCAGTGGTCATCAACCCTGTTCTCAGGGCCCACTAACAGGCCAGGTTTGCAAGATAATTGAAATACATCACAGGTGATATAATTTGCTGCTCAGTGATTGCAGTATTCTAGTCTGCATCTCCCCAAGGTAATACATACAACCTGGCCTGTTAGTGGGCCCTGAGGACAGGGTTGATAAAGTCATATATCATGCAGCCAATCTTGGCAAAGGAATATTTGCACATATTACCGTTATAAAATAAATCTTTTAAACCCGTGCTCAGACAAATTTTAGCCAATCACTGCCGACGCCTTCCGAAAATGCAGCTGGTCATCTGTCATGCTAATCCTTGACTTCAGTACTTTCTCAGCCAGTGACCCTGGACAAACAGGCAGCAAAGGATTCCTTTAGGCTGGGTTCATACCTATGCGAATTATGTGCGGGTTACACTGCATCCAATTCGCAGAACATTTTAAAATCTATGACTTTCAATAAGTCTGGTTCACATATGTGCGTTGTATTCGCACTCCGCATTTCCCAAAAAACTGTGCGTTTTCTAGGCAGTGCGGTGCGAATTTCAGGCACATATTCTTCTATGGGAACGCATCTGATTCACAGATGCTTTCCGTTGTGAACAGGCATTCTCTCCCCCTCCTCACTACAACTCCCCCTCTCCCTGCACAGGTGATCCATAGCTACAAAATGCTGAACAGCTGCTTTTTCTCTTCGCACAGAGAACGGAGCTGGAATTCGCACCGGACTGGTGTGAATCCAGCCTTAAAGCAGACCAGAAGCTCTTGAATGATGTCACTCCTCTATGCCACCGATTCCCATAATCCTCTCTGTTTTGCTACAGTAACATGGACACGCTAGGTCTGTGAGATTTTTTTTTTTTTCCAGAAATTTTTATTGAGTTTTACAGAATACAAATGTAAAATACAAATACAAACGGTTCCAGCAAGGCATAAAAACACAAGCAAAAGGTCTAGAGGTATAAACTCATTCGCCTGGTATCTATATGCACAAACAAAGCTTTATAGTGGTCAATTATTGCCAAACAGTGAGCGTCACCGGTATAAAGCACACATAAATAGGATACCATTGTAAACATTAATAGATCAAGCGAACATGAAAAATCGTATTAATAATATGTCACAATCCGTTATATCTGAAACCGAACGTACGTCCACCCCTACAGGGAACTTGCTGTGGACGGGAGAAGGAGGGGAAAGGGAGGGGGGAGAGGAAAGGAAAAAAAAAAAAAAAAAAAAAAAAAAAAAAAAAGGGGGGGGGGGGGGGGGGAAGTTTCGTAAGGAAAATCTATTCCTATTAGTGCAATTCACTCTTAGGGTTATTGAACTGGTACCGAATGATCAGAGCTATTGGACCGAAAATGTAACCAGCAAGACCAGATAGTACTAAATTTGTCATATCTATCTTGAGCTTGGTGGATAAGTTTTTCCATTTCCGCAATGCGGTCTACTTGCTTCATCCATTCGTTTACAGTAGGGGGCTGAGCCGACCTCCAATGCCTGGGGAGGCATTGAGTGGCTGCATTGATTAAATGCATTACAAGCGATTTATGATATGACCGCTTCGAGATGGACGTGTGGTGCAACAGAAATTGCGCTGGTGAGAAATCAGGAGTATAAGTAGTAATTTTAACGATTAGATCGTGTACCTCACGCCAGAAAGGTGCAATTAGGGGGCATTCCCACCAAATATGTAAGAAAGTGCCTTCAGCTGAATCACATCGCCAGCATACCGAAGGGATTTGCGGAAAAATTTTATGAATTTTGTCTGGTGTGCGGTACCATCTAGAAAATATTTTATATCTATTTTCCTGAGTGGAAACATTTATTGAACCCTTATGCATACAGTCAGCTATAGCGTCCCAGTCAGCGGTAGAGAAGGTGTGGGAGAGGTCTGTCTCCCATAGTTGTTGAACCTTGTGTAAGGGAGTGGTATCAACATGAAATAGTGCTTTAATCTGCGAGATCAAGTGTGACTGTGGCTCAGAGCTACTACATAAGGACTCAAAGGGGTGAAGGTCTCGACACCAGTGTGTAGTCGATCTATTATGTGTCAGGAAATGTCGAAGTTGAAGGAATTTGTAAAATGGAATGCGGAGTTCAGGAAATCTAGAGGAGATTTCAGCAAGTGAAAGGAGGTTACCATTGTGAAAAAAATCGCGTGCTCTGTACGTGCGGGGATGTACAGGGTCGTCCAAATTGCAATCATTTATACCGGCTAAAAATTCCGGGTTTCCGGATATTGGTGTCATAGGACCATTAGTTGTGTCTAGCTGGAGAGCTGAGCAAGATGTTCGGAAAGCTAGCAAAGTGGGTCCTATCAGTGGGTGTGTGGAGCATGCATTGGGAAGTGAGGCTGGTTTAATCCAAGGAAGGTTCAAAAGAGGGAGGTGTGAAAAGGCCTGCTCAATACGGACCCAATCCTTATTGGCACTATGCACATGCCAATCCACAATTCTTGTGAGGTGGACAGCCCGATGGTAAGTTTTTAAATCCGGCAATCCTAGTCCCCCCAGCCTTTTCGGGAGGATTAGCTTATTCCAGCTTAATCTAGGGGCACGATGAGACCATACAAATGACCTGCACATGCGACTATAAGATACAAAGAAGGAGGAAGGAAGCTGAATAGGGATAGTATGTAATAAATAAATCAATCTAGGCAGGACATTAAGTTTCAGTATGGCAATTCTTCCAAACCATGAAAATGATCCCTTATGCCATTGTAAGAGATCATCTTGTAGTTTAAGGAGAATGTTTCTAAAATTACAGTCATACAACCTGGCCAGGTCAGTTGGAATGCGAATTCCTAGATATATCAATGCTGAGGCTTCCCACCTAAATGGGTAGTTATTTTGACAAAGTGTGACCGTGGCCGCAGGTAGTGTGATATTTAGAGCTCTGGATTTGTCAAAATTAATTTTAAAATTTGATAGAGTTTGGAAGGTGTTTAGATCATGAAGGAGGTTAGGGATGGTAGTAATCGGGTCAGTCAGAAACAGTAGTATATCGTCCGCATATGCGGCCATTTTGCAGGATTGGGATTTAATGTCGACTCCTTTAATATTGGGGTTATCCTTTATTTTGCGAAGAAGGGGTTCCATAGTTAGAATAAATATAAGGGGGGACAAAGGGCACCCCTGTCTCGTGCCGTTGGAGATGGAGAAGGCGTCCGACAGGCGGCCATTGACCCTCAGTCTAGCAGTGGGGACCGAGTATAGTGCCATTATCATCTGTGTAAAGGTAGTTGGAAAACCAAGAGTCTGAAGCACTGCTTGCATATAGTCCCATGCCACCCTGTCGAACGCCTTCTCCGCGTCCAACGACAAAAAGAAACCCCTTGTGGAAGAAGATGTTAGCCAATTGTGTATATTGAGGGCCTTAGTGGTATTGTCCCTAGCCTCCCTTCCAGGGACAAAGCCCACCTGGTCCGTAGAAATCAGATTCGGAAGAAGAGGCAAGATCCGATTCGCCAAGACCTTAGCATACAGCTTGATGTCCACATTTAATAAGGATATGGGACGGTAATTAGAAATTAGTGTCGTATCCTTCCCTGGTTTAGGGAGTAACGTAATATGTGCCTCCATGATGTCCGCGTGTCTTACATCGGTAGAGGAAAAGTTATTAAACGTTGCAACAAAGTGTGGTATTAGTTGGTCCGAAAAGGCTTTATAGTAGCCTGCAGTAAGACCGTCCGGCCCTGGGCTTTTGCCCGCCTTAAGTTGTTTCAAGGCTGCGGTTACTTCCTCCACTGATATAGGAGAGGCTAAACTCGCCACCTCTTCCGAATCCGATAAAACGGGACAGTAGCTAGAAAGGAATTCCTGAATTAAAGCCTGTCTGCGTGAAATGTGATCCGCTGAGGTTTGCGCAGGTAGGTTGTATAATTTATGGAAATATGCAACAAATTGTTGCGTAATAATGTTCGTGTCTTCCAACGTGTCACCTGTGGGGGTCTTTATCTCGTGAATGGTATGAAGAGCTTTTTTCTTTTGTAAGGCTCTCGCTAACAGCTTCCCAGCTTTATTACCAAACTCATAAAAAAGTTTATGTGTTAAAGCAAACTTGCGTTTTATTGTTTTCTGTAATTCTTCTAAAAGGTTTTCCCTGGCTTCAGTAAGAGCCTCTAAGCAGCTGTTCGCTAAAGAACGTTTATGAGCTTTTTCTAGGGATTGAATACGCTCAGTTAGTTCTCTGATACGAGCCGTTTTAAGCTTTTGTCTTTTTGCCGCCAACGAGATAAAAACACCCCGCATGACACATTTGTGTGCCGCCCAGGTTGTGATAGGGTGCACCTCTGTATTTGTGTTCTCTAGAAAATATTGTTGCAAGCTATCAGAGATGGTCTGTTTATCAACCTCATCCAATAGCAAGGACTCATCTAGGCGCCAAATTGGGGATCTGGAGTAAGCTTGCCGGAAAGAGAGGGTAATAGAGATGGGGTGATGATCTGATAGGACCATAGGGGCTATTGTGGCACTATCAAGAGAGGGCAAATCAGCTTGTGTAATAAAGAAGTAGTCCAGCCTGGAGTATTTGGAGTGTGGAGGGGAAAAAAAAGTGTAATCCTGTGAGCGAGGATTGAGTGTTCTCCAGGTATCGTGAAGTGTCAGCGTTTGCAATTGAGATTTAATCGATCGAAGGGCTCGATATGGCAAAGAGGATACACCATTGGAAGTATCCAGGATAGGTGACAATGGAACATTAAAATCACCACCTAATACCAGCATACCAGATTGAAAAGCTGTGAGTTGATGTAAAGTATTATGAAAAAATGTCACCTGCTGTTTGTTAGGAGCATAGATATTCGCGATGGTGACGGGTTTGTTATAGAGCTGTCCTTTGATGAAAATAAATCTACCCTGTGTATCTCTCTGAATATCAGATATTTTGATGGGGCAGTGTTTGGAAATTATAATAGCGACTCCCTTGGATTTCGCCGCATCATTCGACGAGTGATAAACCGTTGGGTAGTGGTGGTTGCAAAGTTTAGGAATGGAGTCGGATCTGAAGTGAGTCTCCTGTATTAGGGCAATATGTGCTCTAGCCTTATGTAAAGATAGCAATAGTTGCGATCTCTTTTCGGGCGTGTTGAGCCCCCTAATATTAACCGAATATAGTGTAAGCTGAGTGTGACTAGGTGGAGCAGGGGTTACATTACTGTGCGACATGACTAAACAGAGGTAAATAATAAAAAAAAAAAAAAAAAAAAAAAAAAAAAAAAAAGGGGGGGGGGGGGGGATGGAATAGGAAGGTAGGAGAACTGGTGGAAAAAACCGATAGATGGGCGGAAGGTATCCGCCACCACTAAAGGATATAATATCGGTTGGATACTAAAGAGCAAGAGGCGCCCACGTCTCTGTACAGAAACGTGTGCACCAATGTACTCCCCAGTGTGGGGGTTGCCCTGGAGTGAGCCGAGGTATTATAATAAGAAAAATGTGTGTGATGATAAGGGAAGGGACGACACCCCGGGACATCGGAATACAGTGTAAAGGAGGTGAGGGTGTTTAAGTTGTTAGAAAAAGCGCTAGAGCCATTGTCTGGGGACAATGAGAACCATAGCCGGCCCAAATGGTAGGGGACGTGAAAGGCATACAACAATTAGGTATATGCTACCAAAGTATTAGACAATATATGGCACAATCTTAGAAGGTTATATAATTCTAGTGCCAATGTCAAAATCCACTTTTAATCGAAAAACATTAGTATAAAATCCGTGAACTTGCAAACTTTGTCAGTGAGCATCTTATGAGTATTTACCTGAAAACAGGAACCACTGCCAAACCTATGCTTAAAACAAGTACTCAAATCGGACAAATATGACCGAGCGTTGCCTACAGGAATTGAAGAGAATTCCAACTTATGCTTCACTCAGAAACACATATAGGTAGATCATACATCTCTGTTCGCCTATCAGGACGTTGTCCTTCAGGAGGAAAGCACCCCCTGTTTGGACCGTTTCAAAACCCGCAAATGAGAGGTCGGTTCTGGGCTTACCCAGAAGAGGATATACGTCCAGAGATATATGCATTAGAGAAAGACCATATTAGAACCTGAGTGAATTCTACCACATGTATTAACACCATAGGAAAGAAAAAATAATATAGAGCTTCCACATAACTAAACGAGCAGGATTATTAATTATAAAGCAAACCTCCCAGGAAAGCATAGTGAAATCCAGTCAGCATTCAGTCAGTAAAGATGGCCAGAAACCTCTGACCAGGTAATCAAAAACGTCTAACCATCCAGAACAGGCCATTAACTTGCAGTTCAGGTGTCCCATGGAACGTAGTAACTAGGCAGTATCTCATCAAGGTTCAATAAGATCATATGCACTAACACTGCCACTGAAAGCAGGCCGTATTAATGAGCAGGAGTAGGGAAGAAGGAGGTGGCGAAGCAACATTGCAAAGTTAAGTTGAACGTTCCCAAGACCAATAGGATCTAAAGACTGAGAAAGAGCATTCTGGGAAAGGTAGTTCGCAGTCTGCATACCAGAAGGTTTGTAGTAACTTGAGACCTTATGAATGGGAGGAGGCAGATAGTGCCCTTGGTAAAGAGTATTACTCACTTACACCCGTAGGAAACATTATTCAGTGTGGCAGCCGTAGAACGTAGCTTAAACAGGCCGCTCCATCAAGAGCTGAGCGCGGCAAAAAAAAAAGGAGCAAAACTGGGAAAAAGCAGAGAGTAACAATAATAAAAAAAAAAAACCCAAGGGTGATAAAAACCTGAAAACAGTGTCATTTCTTCCTGTGTATTGCGCCAACAATGCTCAGAGGCGCCCATACTTCTCCCTGCAGGCCATATTTAGCGATCCCTCCGAGCTCTTCGGGATCTCGGGGAGGCAGAAGGGCTACGATCCCTTTGGGTAGTATCTGATGCGGGATGATGCCTAGATCCAGATGAAGAGCGTCTCCTACGATATCTCGATTCCTGATATTCCATCCTTTCCGCCTGAGAATCCGCAGGTTTGTATAGCGGCTGCCGAAAGTTGGCGTACCAATTAGGTACTTCAACAAGGGGGATCCCCAGGGTGGCGCAAAAAAGGGGTAAATCTTCCGGCACCTTCAGGTGTGCCGTGCGCCCCAGGTGAGTGGCGGATAAACAGAAGGGGAACCTCCATTTGTACAATATGTTTCTAGATCGCAGAACATCCAAAAGAGGCCTCAATTCTCGACGGTGCTGCAGGGTAATTCCCGATAAATCTTGGAAAATCTGAACCGGGGCAGACTCGAAAGATAGGGACTGCCTGCTCCGGGCGCCTTTGAGGATGTCTTCTTTTAGATGATAGTCCACCAGACAACATACGATATCCCGCGGTGGATCGTTTTCTCTCCCTCTAGGCCGGAGAGCCCGATGAATCCGCTCCATTTCAATAACGGTGTGAGCAGGTCTATCAAGAATGTCGTTGAAGAGAGTGGTGATCGCTCGGGAAAGGTTTTCGTTGTCGATGGTTTCCGGAAGGCCGCGCACTCTTAAATTATGGCGCCGACCTCTGTTGTCGAGGTCTTCCGTATGCCTCTGGAGATCTCTAAGCTGCAAAGTATGGAAGTCCACCTTCCTTGCCGTCTTACGGATCTGCATCTCATGGCGTTCGGTGACTTTCTCCACAACGTGAACTCTGTCTGTCAGTGCTCTGATGTCTAAGCGTAGCTCAGCTATGGCCGCCGACAAGGTGTCCTTTATATCCGCGGCCACATTTCGAAGGTCCTGTATATTAATCGGGGTAGCCATAGCAGTCCCGCTCGACACATCATTGGGAGTTGTAGGAGCCGGTCGTGAGTCAGTCATGATAAGTTCCATTGGCGGGAGAGCGCGCGTTTGTGAAGCTGGAGACTGCCTCCGGCGGGAAGGCGCCATGTTCCCTCTCTGAGACCGAAACATCTCCGGAATGTTTTGGCTCATATTGTCGCTTTGTGCGCGGGGGGACCGGGACCTAGACGTTGAGGAATGTCTAGAGGCTGTCCCCATCGTGTCTCGTAGGCAGAAATGAAATTTTCACCGCAGTATTTGATGAAAGCAGTCCCGGGGTGTCGAGAGCTCTTCACCTAAGCGTCCGCCATCTCTCGCAGCCAGGCCACGCCCCAGGTCTGTGAGATTTTCATTAAATGTTAAACACCTACAACGGGGTCTATTATGTGATGGTATTATAAAGTAGCAGCACGATACCCCCAAGTGAGCCCGTCCTAAGGACATTATAACTGTATTGTGAGTCTGGATCAATAAAATAAAACCCAAATCAGCCAACACCGAGATTGGGCCAACTGTGATTTAACGTAATCATGGCAGCCGGGAGGGGGAAATAAACTTTTACAGCAAATAACGAGCCCTGGCTCTATCCATTACCTTTCTCCTGCAGGGGCTTATTATCCTGCCACCAAGCAGTTAACAAGTCCAAAAAGCACTGCTGAGTATTAAAATGTTTTCTGACTGCTAGCAACAATGTAAAAACATCATTATTAAAGTACAGAAAAAAAAGGCGGACGATTTAGATTACATGTTTTCCATCAATGTAACTGAAACCTATATGGGCTCTTTAAATTCTAACTGTGATATATGTATAGAACAGCGGCAGCGAGCTGACCAGAACAAGGGAGGGGGATACAGCTGTCAGATGTGCTTAAAAGTTAACCCTTTTACCGGCTTTTGCATTCCAAAGTAATTTAATTATTAAAGTAACGCGACATAAGCAATTCATATTTTACTTTATTTTTTCACTTTGTATGAAGTTCATCTGAATTTCACTTTTTGTGAAAAAAAAAAAAATACCGCATGTAGTAAAATTATATTACATTTTCTTTCTGGTGGACATTTGGTGTATTTAGAGCATAAACTTTTTTTTTTTTTTTTAAACTTTGGGTGGAGTTAATTTTTTGCTGTCTGAGCACCACTGGGGAAATTTCCATCAACTTTCTGCCCCAAAGGAACAACAGAAGTTATGGAAAGTCTCCCAAAGGGAGGAAAGTGAGGACAGTTGCTCCCATGTCCTCATTGGAAGATTTCCCCTCTTCGCTTGTTCTGGGGACAGCTCTAAAATGTTGACACTCTCTTAACTTTATATCTAAATGATAATGTTCACCAGTATGACTAGAGGGGTGAATCGCCTTAATTGGGACAAAGACAGTAGTAAAAGTTCTAACCAAATATTTAAATCCTACGCAAATAGCTAAATACACACACACGCATTGTTTTTTTTTTTTCTCTCCAATTATACAAGCTGAGGGATCAGGCAGGGGACATAGTTAATAGGCAAAAGAGTACTTTGCATAAACCCATATTACTTTTACCTATTTTGCACATGCTGGAGTATACTACATTGGATTACTCTGGTGTGTTTACTATAAGAAGTTGTGGCCTCCATTGAGGGTCAGCTCATAGGAGTTGCGGTTAGTGGCTCTCAGGACTTGGTTGATTTTTATGACTATATCCACCCCACACTTATTGGTGGGATGTCATAAGGTGGATGCCTCCTTGTTCCTAATGCATCTTACAGGGGTCAGGACCACAGTTGCTTGTTCCAGCAGGGATCTCTAATGATTCTATTTGAGCATGTGCACAAAATGAATATGGACATTTCACTCAAAGTGTCATATACAATGATATTAAGGACACTTTCACACAGTGCTTTCACACTGAGGCGGTGAGCTTGCAGGACAGTAAAAAAAAGTCCTGCAAGCAGCATCTTTGCAGCGCTGTAGGAGCAGTGTATACACGGCTCCTAAAGCGCCCCTTCCCGTTGAAATCAATGGGGCAGCAGTGCTTTGCAGGAGGTTTAAAACCTTTTTCAGCCACTAGTCGAAAACTGCTCTCCATATTGCTTTTTATCTGTGATCACATTTTTACCTTGTATATATATTTTTTTAAATAAAAACTAAGTGTTTTTTGACCTGCACCATTGGAAGCCTTTTTTTCCTTTCTATAGCTCCTTGGATGTGAGTTTTTTTGGCCTTTCGGCCTGGTCAACAACTTCTCGATGGCTGTTGGTGTTATCAAGACTTCATTGATCAATCCCTGGACCCGTCCGGACCTCTGGAGCGTTCCTGTGGATCTGATGATCCTGATATCCATGCCTGATTGACCTGGTGTCGCTGACATCCAGATCCACTGTTTCCGGTAAGAGTATTCAATCTTATCTTACATTGGATGTTATACATACTCAACCCACCATCTATTTCCTTTTGAGAACAACTATTCCACCGGTGTGGATCTCGACTTCTATTTGGACTGACCTAGCTGGGATTTGTTCTTTCATTCATTCACTGATTGGACTCAGATTGTTGTAGATTTGAGTTGTCAACGTTTTATTATCACGTTTTTCATTTTTTAGCGCTACATTTCCACATCCCTTTATCTTATGAATTTTTCTCACAGTCGTATGTAGCAGCTGTATTTGTTCACCCTCTCACTGGTTAGCACAATAATTGTTTACACTTTGTGTGGGTTAAAAGCGCCCTGCTAGCAGTCGAAATAGCGCCACTGAAACGGCGGTAAAGCGCCACTAAAAATAGCGGCGCTTTACCGCCGACGCCTGCCCCAGTGTGAAAGTAGCCTAACAGTACTGTGCAAAAATTTTAGAAAGGTGTGGAAAAAGGCTGTAAACTAAGAATGCTTTAAGAATTATATGTACATTTTAATTGTTTATTTTTATAAGTTTACTAAATGCAAACCAAATGGACCAAAGAAAAAACCTAAATCAATATTTGGTGTGACTACTCTTCGGTTTTTAAGCCAGCATCAGCTCTTACAACTGCTCACTTTGTACACTTGCACAAAGTCAAGGATTTTGTAGGATTAGAGTCAGGTGTAAAATTAACCAATTATACCAAGCAGGTGCTAATGATCATCAATTTCATCTGTAGGTTAAAGCAGTAAACCACGGCTGCTTAGAAAACAAAAAAACACCTGTAAGTCAATTTCATAATGAACCGCATACTAGCACATTATGAAATGCTTACCTTGGAGTGAAGCCTTCCAGCAGCGCTTGGTCACCGCTGAGAGGGCTGGTATTTTCCCCCAGTCTCTCTTCTGGGTTTGCTCACTCTGGCTATGTGACTGGCCAGAGCAGCGATGACATCACTCTTGCACATGCGTGCGGGAGCCCACGGTTCCAGCACAAAGCTCTGAAGGTCCGGAATACTTTGCGCAGTGACGTAACTGGCTGCATCCAGTGTGAATATTTCCTAAATGGTGCAAGTTTAGGAGATATTCATTTTACCTACAGGTAAGCCTTATTATAGGCTTACCTGTAGGTAAAAATCACCAAGCGGCCTTTCCTACAAGTGGGCTTTAATGATTACACAATCATTAAACTGGTTGTAAAGGTAAATAGTGTGGAAAACATTATTAAACTGAGAACTGTTACCGTGTAATAACTCCTAGTTTCTTTGTCTGTAAAAATGTGGCTATAGTATAATCCCCGGCATCTGAATTGCAGGTCACATGATCGCTGTAGCTTACTAAGCAATCCACAGATCTGCTGGTGGGCATGACACCACTACATGGAAATAACGTTGCCACTGGGTCTCACTGTGTTTCCATGGTGATGAAACACAGCGTAATCCCCAGTCTAGTGCAATAAATGGAGGGCAGGAGTGGCTGGAGGGGGTGTGGCTTGCTGCAGATTACAGACGATACAGGCGCACACTGCTCTCTAGCACAGCGTGCCTGTATTAACAGCTTGAGGACACAAAACGTAAACTGACCACACTAGCATGAATCAGCAGCCATGCTAGTGTGGTCAGTTTACTCTCAGGAGGCGGGATCCACCAGGTATTATACAACACAGGCAGGACTGAAAAAAAAATGGATATTACATCTCTTTTAGGAGGCAGTAACATAACTTTTTTTTTTAGATCTACAAACACTAACCAAAACAGTTGTGCGAGGGGCATAAAATGGGGTGAGGAACAGCCAAACTCTCACAGGTCACACACCATTACAAGACTGAGCACACAACGAGACACAAGGTAGTTATACTACTCAGGTGACAAGATTTATTTAAACCCCTTTCATACTGGGGTGCTTTTCAGGAGTTTTAGCACTAAAAATAGCGCCTATAAAGCGCCTGAAAAGCACATCTCAAGTCACCCCAGTGTGAAAGCCAGAGTGCTTTCACACTGGAGCGGTGCACTTGCAGGACGGAAAAAAAAGTCCTGCAAGCAGCATCTTTAGTGAGGTGCGAGAGTGGTGTCTACACCGCTCCCAAACCACCCCAGCCCACTGAAATGAATGGGCAGCGCTACGGAAGTGCCTGCAAAGCGCTTAGGCAGCACCGCAACATGGGCGCCTTCGGCCGCTATCTGGGGTTAAAAGCACCCTGCTAGCAGCTGAAAAGTGCCGCTAAAACTAGTGGTGCTTTACCGCTAGCGTCGGCACCAGACCATTGTGAAATGGGTTTTACTGACAATATAATTGATGTTTTTGTTTGCACTTTTCGAACAGCTATAACAAAACCATTACAATGGTATATTTAACAGTCTAAAAAGGATTAAATAAGAAACTAAATTGTCAGAATTTACATATTTTAGGTTACCTTGTGAAGCATACACTTCTTCATAGCATTCTACAATTTATAACAATTACCTGTAGATTCTTCTGGATTTGGGTCAAAGTTCAGCCACTCAGTGCACAGAGGGTAAGCTGGTATCAGAATGTCATGGTGAACGTAGAAAGAGTCCTCTTCATGGTTGTACACTGGGAAAAAAAAAAAAAAAACTCAAAGTAAAAAATTAACAGAAGTTTCAGGATTCAAAAGTTTCTTACCCAGAGATCCTGCCAGTTACAGCACTTCCCTTTTCAGGCTGACAACACTAGGTTTTTAGGTTTTGCAATTAGCTGCCACGTTGTCAGCCTCCTTTAGTTGGCCGTTGGGCTGCCCATCATGACTTGGGCTCATTCACACTATATGCGGTGATTGGTATTTTTCTGCATCTGATCAATGCCAGCCACAGCAAAGGCACATAAAAAAACAACTGTATTCTACGTACCCTCTTCACCTTGCAAAACTCCCCTGAGGAGAGTGTCAGGACACTGCGTAAAAATGCATTTTTCCACAACGCATAAACAGGCAAATGGAAGAGCCGACAATTTGGCGACTCTGCAGAAAACAGCAATCCTTACTGTCTTCTATAAAAGGGGTGTACGAATCATCTTACAAAAGTGCTAATGCATTTCAGCCCACAGGGGCCTTAGTCATTTTTACCCAAAGACCCTGAGCTCACATGGTGCAAATGAATGGTGTCACTTTGACATTTCAGTAAAGCAAAAAAAAAAAAAAAGTTAAGGTTAAGGCACCCCCCGCCACCTCTGGCACAAAACGGAGACCAGACAATATGGTAAAATGGACAGTTTTATCATGCAGCAAGTGTGAACGGGATCTTAAAGAGGTACGTACAGACCTAATAGGCAGTTCAGTGGCCAACTAAAGGAGCACACATGTTAGACTAACAATTGTTAATATATACCTGCAGGTACTCCTCATTAAAAAGGATCTTCAGTCCCACCCCAAAAAAAAAAATTAAAAGACAGCAGCTACAAATACCATAGCTATCGACATTTAATAAAAGGACACTTAGCTGTCCAGGGATCCAGCACTGTCATCACTCACCTGGGCAGGTTCTTCACTGGTCTGCCGGTCCCTGGCATGTTTACTAAGGGAACCCAGGTGTGACTTCTTGCAGCCTCACAGCCAGCTTCCCATTGCGCATGGTCCCGCAGCCTTATGGGACCTGCGACTTGTCCCAGAAGACTGCAAGCAAAGGGGAGGGGAAACTTACAATTGGATCACCTGCGTGACCCACCTAGGTATCCACTCCTCGCCAAAAAAAATAAAAGTACTTGAAAGTGGTGGTCGGAGGGGGAGTAGGCTGGTGGGCTGAAAAGTGGAACTTCGCTTTTTGGGTGAAGTTCAACTTAAGCTAAGTATAAATGCTTTTTTTTTTTTGGTTCAGCTGGAGGGTTGGAAAAAAAAAAAAAAAAAAAAAGACAAACGGATTCCTTTGTCCTGCTGCGGCACTGTGTTCTGACAGCAGGGATTCTCCTCTATCAGATTACGATGATCAGCACCTGCAGCCCATTGACTGCAGGAGTTGATCGATGTAGTTTTCAAGCAAGGCCAATCGGCTTCTGTTGAATAGAGAGAGCCACACACAGATCAAAAATATGGCCAGTCACTACTGAACTGTCTGAATTTCAATCCACGTGTACCCACCTTTAGATGTTTCCCAGGAGCCCCAAAATATGAGGCACTCTAACATGCAATTTCTGACACTTAAGAACGCTCCCCTCACACATGATTTTACAAAGCAGAGCCAATGGCTGTGTGAGGTCTGACTCCTTATCTGAAAAGACTGATTGTCAGAGAAGAGTCTGCTATACTTAAAAAGCAACTCTACTTTTGTTGCTAAAAAAACATTCCCCTCTGGGACCTATGTACATTGCAAGGATTTTTAACTAAGCTTTGTTGCAGATTCCTACCTTTTGTTATTCTGAAGAAATCCTTGTGTGTTTGTCTGTGTCCATGTGGTAAGTCAGTCTAATGGGAGTGGTTTCATAATTATCAATCAGCTGCTGCACCTGCAGAGCTCCAATGAGGAAAACGGCAGGGTCTGCATTCCTTTAGACGTGATTTCCTATTTGGAGTATCTCACCAAAAATTACTTTTTTGTTGCAGGGGATGCCTGAAATTCTGATTTGTATCTTAGCATAGACTTCTGGGAAAATCAGTGAGCCAATCACACAAGCAGGAAATCATGTCTCTGGGGGGCGTTCTGTATATATTCTGTGTACAGAACACCTCCAGGTAGCCATATTGCATTTTACAGAAAATTACAGAGTTGCAGAATGAAGGAAAGATCATTTTTAATAACATTCAATTACAATGTGACTTGTGTCACAATTGTATATGCTATATCCCCCCCCCCCCCCACACACACGAAAGTGGAGTTACACTTTAAGGTTTGAACACACTATAAGAATTATCCAGTTTTCCTCGATGGTTCACAGCAAGTCAGAAACAAGGATAGAAATGTATGAAAATTTGCATATGACAAAGGCTTTTTGGGCGTTTATGGTTTATGATCCTGCACAGTCTTTCATATCTGATTTTCTTGTACGAAAACAGTATACATTAAATGAAAATGGCTCACTCTGTTCATATGAGAAAAGTTGTCGTTTGTCCCTTCATAAATTCTTGGAAAGTCTGAATCGGATGCCGAGAGTCGTGTACGCACTATACAAAAATCAAACAATCGTGCATTGTACAGAATGTTTCCTTCCGATTTTTCTCAGCTCTGTCAATATCAATGACAGCAAAGCACCCATCAATCAGGTCATCACCTCAGTGAAAGATCTCAGTTAAGGGCTCAGGCTTCAAGCACCCCTCAGCTCTCCTTTAAAGTCAAGTAGCTGAGGGCTGTAAGTTAGTAGCAAGTCCAACTATGTAAAACTGGCCATGGATGAATCAAAATTCAGCAAATTTAGTAGCGACAGGCCATAATCTAATCCATATATGGCTATCACTGATCAACTTCTGTTGAACGGGAACATTGTAAAAATGTTGTTGAGCTGTCATAATACGATGAGCTAAATGTACTAAAACTGGAGAGTGCAATATCTGGTGAAGCTGTGCATGGTAGCCAATCAGCTTCTAACTTCAGCTTGTTCAATTAAGCGGACCAAAAAAAAAAAAAAACATGAAGGCTGATTGGTTTCCAGATTTTGGTTAACTCCAAATCAAACTCAATGTCTCAGCAGGAAGAACGGTTTATATCCATCCCGTGTGTGTGACAGAGCTGCACGATTCTGGCCAAAATGAGAATCACAATTTTTTTGCTTAGAATAAAAAGATCACGATTCTTCCGACGTAAAATTTTTCACATTATATATATATATAAAAAAAAAAATAAAAAAAAATAGGCTAACTTTACTGGTTAGTTTTTTTTTTTTTATTCATTAAAGTAATTTTTTCTGAAAAAATTGCATTTGAAAGAAGGCTGTGCAAATCCAGTGCGACATAAAATATTGCAACAACCCCCATTTTATTCTCTAGGGCAGGGGTGCTCAACCTGTGGCTCTCCAGCTGTTGTGGAACTACAAGTCCCATGAGGCATAGCAAGACTCCGACAGCCACAAGCATGACACCCAGAGGCAGAGGCATGATGGGACTTGTAGTTTTGCAACAGCTGGAGAGCCACAGGTTGAGCACCCCTGCTCTAGGGTCTCTACTAAAAAAAATTCTATATATTTATATATATATGTGTGTGTAATGTTTGGGGGTTCTAATTTTCTAGCATAAAAAATTATTTTAACTTGAAATCAACAAATGTCAGAAAAAGGTTTAGTGTAAGTGGTCAAACTTTCCTCATTTACACACGAGTCTACTCCTTTGACAAATTGTTTCAATGTTTATACTTAAGTTCCACTGCTAAAGAATGTTGTGATTCTTGGCAGACTGCCCATTTTTTTCTTCCTTTCTTCTAATGGTTGTGGCTTCAGAAGAGCAAAGAGAATTCTTTGCATAGAAAGAATGATGAAACACTTTTGTCAAGATCGCAACGGAAAAAACAAAAACAAAAAAAAAAAAAACGCAATAACGATTCTTGACGATTAATCGTACAGCTCTAGTGTGCGAGTAATCTGTTAATTTTCTATGTAAAAATCTTTAAATTACCCCTCACCCCCACCAAGAACTACATCCCATGAGAACCCTTTTATATCAGACAATGCGTGGGCAGGTTCTTGGGAATCAAGCAAAAGACAGCATGTTGTCAACCAAACCAAGAATTTAGGAGTATAAAGTATATCTAGCAGGTCAATAGGTAATTTTCTGTACTTACAGCAATTTCAAAGGGTTGCACCGATACCAGTATCGGTATTGGTGCCGATACGAAGCATTTTTAAGGGTATCGGTACTCGTGGAAATGCACTGATACCTTCTAGTTTGTTTTTTTCAGCTGTCAGCAGGATTTCCCCACTAACAGCTGAAATGTAAAGAAATGAATGTCGGTAATTAATGGTCGTTAAGGAGCGGGGCCGCCGCGTCCTTAACAACCATGTCAGCTGTCCATAGGATTCCCCTCCCCGCCTCCTCCTCCCCTCCCATCAGCTGTCACCAGGCCGGACTGGCCGCGGGCGCATGTCCTCTGCAGTGCTGGGTGTACTGACAGGCAGGGTCGTATCTACCGAGGCAAACAAGGCATTTGCCTTGTTGGGCAACGCCGACCAGTTATGTTGCTACAGGAGGGCAAGGGGGGTGGACTCAACAGAGGGTGAATGGATTATAATGAAAGTGTTCAGTGCCTATCGAGCCTCCAAGTCACATTCCTATAGAGCGCCCCCCCAGTCGTCTCTCAGGGACTCTGCTCACCCCCCATCTATGGAGAATGGGCGGGGTGGCCTTTGCTTCCTCGTGTCTGTGTGTGTATGTTGCTCAGTCTGCAGTGTGTGCTGACATCCGTCAATGTGCACTGTAAGGCTCTGCAAGCTGGAGGGACAGCGGGATGTGATCACTCAGTGCAGCCCGGAATACACAAGATTCCTCTATTCTGTCTCTGTGTCGGTAGATTTCTTCCTAGGAATGCAGGTTACGGGAGCAAGTCTGGGTTACTGGGGTGAGTCTGCAGGCAACCTAAAGGCTGTGCTGTGTGCAGTCACACCTCCAACTAATGTCTGCCTGATTGATAGTCAAATTAAGGGTTATCTGTGATAATTCGATCCGTGTAAAGGTCCTGAATGGGGATATGACATGAAGATTCACCTGCACAACATATGATAATCCTCTGATAGCTGTGCTGGGATCCTCACTGATTATTGAGGGCTCTCTGATTATTTCCTATGTAAATATCATCTCATCACACTATGCACCATGTCCGCAGTCTCTGACAATCTGCAATCCACCCCCCCCCCCACCCTGCCCTCACCTACCTTCCAAAAACCACCCCCGATCCTGTCCTCACCACCCTACTCCCCCTACCCAGCCCTCACTTACCCCCTTACCCCCCCACCCTGCCCTCACCACCCTACTCCCCCCACCCAGCCCTCACTTACCCCCCCACCCTCCTATTCCCCCCCCCACCCTGCCCTCACTTACCTTCCTACTCTTCCCCTTCCCACCCAGCCCTCACTTACCCCCTACTCCCCCCCCCCAGTCTGTCCTCACTTACCCTCCTACTCCCCCCCCCCACCATGCCCCCACTTACCTTCCTACTCTTCCCCTCTCTCACCCTGCCCTCACTTACCAGCCTACACTCCCCAGCCCACCCTATCCTCACTTAGACCCTACTCCCCGGCCCCCCACCCTTACCTCAGCCTCGCCCAACTCTACTGCACCCCCACCTCTCAAACCACCCCTCTACCTACTCTTCATAGGAAATAGGCATCGGCAAGTACTTAAAAAGTGTTTTCAGTGTTAAAAGATAAAAAAAGATTAAAAATAACATGAAGACATGCATATTTTTTTTTTTGGGGGGGGGGGGGGGTTTACCCTGACGTACATTTTAACCTCTCACTGTCATCACTGCCTGCAAGACAGAATTTAGCATCCTGAAAATTATGTGACTGCCCATAAGAAGATGCATTTCTCAGCAGCCAACACAGTTTTGACAGTCAGTGAAGTGTACTTACCATGAATTTCAAGACTACAGTGATCTTTCTCTGCCCGACCACAGACCAGGAGGTTGTCAGTGGATTTAATAACAAAATCTTCTGTTTCATATTGCTCCTACAAAATATTGAGAAGCGGTTGTTACAAGATTCATTTTAATTTTAATGCCTACAAATAACAGCATTACAGAAACATTCCAGTATAAAAATAGGAAACAATACAAACCAACACACTTTAAACAGAGAAAGGAAAGATTTAAGTATAACAAGCAAAACCGGGAAATCTGTCATTAAACAAATGTAATATATCGCAGCTTACCAGTCGTTAAACTGGGTCGATGCATTAGTTCTTTTTTAATCTGTTGATACTGCAAGTAAGGCCCCTTTCACACTGCTGCGACTTGAAAGTCGCAAGATTTTACAGCGATTTAAGGTAATGCCTGTGTAAACTTGAGGTCTATGGACCTCAACTCGCATGAAAGTCTCACCAAAGTAATACAGGGACTACTTTGATGACGGTGCCTCTTGAAGTCGCACAGATATGAATGGTACTCATTGGAAATCATGGCGTAAGACTTTTCATGCGACTTTGCAGTCCCAAGTCGCAGGACAAGTCGCAGGACAAGTCGCACAAGTGTGAAAGGGGCCTTACACACTCTGTCCTAGGGTGGCAACACTCGATAACTGTATTGTACCTATGGAAGAGCAGCTTTGTCACTCTAGCACAGGCAGTGTGCTAGGAATATAAAACATCTCCTCCTTTTAACTCTATTACTTGGGGGGGGGGGTCCCATAGTTAAAGTGTAACTAAACCCACAACAGTAAAATCAATCTGTATATGCAGTAAAGCATATTTATTATACTCACTATGGAACCTAAGGGGTTAATCTTGTACACTGTAAAAAGACAGTTTGATTCTGTCTTATCTGATCCTCCCCTTATTTCACAGTCCCCAATTCATGTCCTGATAGTACAGAGCCTTGGGGGGACTCTAGCAATACACACCAAACTGAACATGTGTAGAGAGTTTTTCTTAGGAGGGTGCATGTGATTGGCACAGGGCCAATCAGCACTATCCAGACAGATGGTCAGGGGTCATGCAGACTCATAGGACAGTCAGAGGAGAATAGAAACTCCTGCTGCAAACTTTAACCAGTGCTTGGCCGGACGCTGATAGAAGTCAAAAGACTACTATATACTACAGATGAGAAAAGGTATTTAGCAGTTTATATTTACTAAAATAACTGCATTTCTATGTTCTGTGTACTGTGGGAGACCAGATATAGTGAATGCAGGGTCCTGGGTTCAGTAACACTTTAAAAGAGAACTGGCCAGGGTTGATAATGCTTAATATAGTGCTGCAGAGTGTACAAAAATTTGCAAGCTCAACTGTTTCCTGGATCTACAGGTATTTTTTTTGCACTTGTAGAACAGGTAACTAAATGCTGTCAGTCATTTTTTTTTTGTATAGACGCACATAGCCCAGCTCAGGCTCGAGCCCCCACAAGTACCCCCCCATAGCAAGTGGCTTTGCTATGGGGGCACGCTGAAGAGAGGAGGAGCCAGGAGTGCCAACAGAGGGCCCCAGAAGAGGACCAGGTCCACTCTATTTCAATTTGGCTACAAAAGTTGAAATAGACTTTAGAATGTTTACATTGTTTGCAATGTCTCAGTTTATGAATGTGGAGGAGCTGCTATCTCTTTTGTTCATTCATCTCCAGTGCAGCTGAGGCTGCAGAGAAAGGGACTGGGGAATCTGTGTCCCCAGTCCCTTTCCGTGTCTCAAAGGGGAGATATCAGGGGTCTGTTTAGACTCCTGATCTCTCACCAAAGCCTCCCACCCCCCAACAGGGCTGATAAATAAAAAAATGAAAAAAAGAGTTATGAAGGTTAAATTGTAAAAATACAAAAAAAAAAAAAAAAAACTGTTATCCCAGCAGTTGTGAAGCATGGAAGCATAGAGAGCGTAATCACTCATCTATCTTGAGAGTGGACTTTGAGGGCTGGTCAGTGTGGGCTACCTGAGGCGGGGGGGGGGGGGGTTTACCAGCCGCAGCCCTCTTGTATGGGAGCCGTTCTCCCAACGGTCGCAGGGGAAGAGAGGAAAGAGCTGCCGCCTGGTTGATCAGACCCCCCGAGGGAACATAACTTTCATTTCAATAGCTGTGTTCCCCGCCATGCACCGTTATACACAGAGCCTCCTCTTTGTCTGGGCACTTTGATAGATCACCCGTCCAATCCAAATGAAAGCTGCTATGTTCCCTGACGCTGTGATCAACCAGACAGTGATGGCTCTCCTCTCTCTTCCCCTTCACAGGTAGGCTGCACTGGCGGACACAGATAGGCTGCATTTTTGGGCACAGATAAAGCTGTTAAAATTTTTATAACTTAATTCTGCATAAAACTTTTCAGTGTCATTTCATGAGATAATTTATGAGGGCATGTTTAGGGGTGGAATTAGTGGTGGGGCAGGGTAGGGGCAGGGCAACTGGCGGCGAGTAACCCTTGAGGCCTGGCTAGTAGCTCAGGACTTGAAAAATTTTGAGCCCTGCTCTAGGGGCTACACTACAAATCCCTACATTTAATACAACAAAGATATAGAAACGTAAAAATGTAAGAATGTGAGAATCACAAAAAATAACTTTCAGATAAACACGGCAGAAATTCTTCAAAATATGTGCTCACTGAAAATAAACTATATTTTCGCTTTTATATCCTACATCTCATATCCCTTTCATGAGACCTGTCAGCTCCACCTTTGTTACCGTAAATGTGATTCCAAGCAAAAAAGCTGCTACATCAAACTACATACGACCAAACAGTCACAGAACAATCAACATGTTTGGTGTGATGAATTATGCTGCGTTTTACATTTGATCTCACTCAGAGGGCACAATGTCCCTAATCAATAGCTCTAACTTTTTTCTTTTTACTTGATTTTACCAGGTGCAGACACAAAAATGCATGTATACATACGGTATCTTTTAGGGTGACATAAGCATCCTGTTCGTTGCAGCTGTATACAGTAAGACCAGCCAGACTGTCTCCAAGGTTCGCAACATCTAGTAAGACATAAGATTTAATAGCATTTATCAGTTAATGTTTAAAACAGCACTTCAAGAACTCAGCCACTTTATTAAAAGTGCTAGCTTACAACGGGTTAAGTCCAATGAGGTGCAAGTCACCTTGAGGACTTATCTTGCGTATTTAGAATTTATATTTTATTCAGCACCAGGAGTATAGCTATCATTATGATCCAGGTGCACTGCCAGGAGTGAAGCGGCTTTCTCACACAGCAGCTGCTTGATGTCAATTGGGATGTAGCACCTGCATGAACAGAGCTGTTGCTTCGAATTTACCATCCATGTAGGTCCGCATGCATGTCCCTGAGCTCACACTTCCTGCGTTTGGGGTCATGTACCCACATGGATGTCAGACAGCAGCTATGCCTGTGCAGCCATTGCATCCCTATTGACATAAATGGGACTGCCTGTATGGAGATGCACGGAACACTTGTGCATCCCTGTGTGGGTAAACATGGCCCTCCATGGGCTTACACTTTAACCACTTAAGGACCGCCGTATTGCCAATGTACGTCAACACAATGGCACAGGCAGGCACAAGCACGTACATGTACAGTGGTGTGAAAAAGTGTTTGCCCCCTTCCTCATTTCCTGTTCCTTTGCATGTTTGTCACACTTAAGTGTTTTGGAACATCAAACCAATTTAAACAATAGTCAAGGACAACACAAGTAAACACAAAATGCAATTTGTAAATGAAGGTGTTTATTATTAAAGGTGAAAAAAAATCCAAACCATCATGGCCCTGTGTGAAAAAGTGATTGCCCCCCTTGTTAAAGCATACTATAACTGTGGTTGTCCACACCTGAGTTCAATTTCTCTAGCCACACCCAGGTCTGATTATTGCCACACCTGTTCACAATCAAGGCATCACTTAAATAGGAGCTGCTTGACACAGTAAGGTCCACCAGAAGATCCTTAAAAGCTACACATCATGCCGAGACCCAAAGAAATTCAGGAACAATTGAGAAAGAAAGTAATTGAGATCTATCAGTCTGGAAAGGGTTATAAAGCCATTTCCAAAGCTTTGGGAATCCAGCGAACCACAGTGAGAGCCATTATCCACAAATGGCGAAGACATGGAACAGTGGTGAACCTTCCCAGGAGTGGCCGGCCGCCCAAAATTACCCCAAGAGCGCAGCGACGACTCATCCAAGAGGTCACAAAAGACCCCACAACAACGTCCAAGGAACTGCAGGCCTCACTTGCCTCAGTTAAGGTCAGCGTTCATGCCTCCACCATCAGGAAAAGACTGGGCAAAAATGGCCTGCATTCCAAGGAGAAAACCACTGCTGAGCAAAAAGAACATCAAAGCTCGTCTCAATTTCTCCACAACACATCTTGATGATCCCCAAGACTTTTGGGACAACATTCTGTGGACCGATGAGACAAAAGTGGAACTCTTTGGAAGGTGTGTGTCCAAGTATATCTGGCGTAGAAGGAACACTGCATTTCATAAAAAGAACATTATACCAACAGTAAAATATGGTGGTGGTAGTGTGATGGTCTGGGGCTGTTTTGCTGCTTCAGGACCTGGAAGACTTGCCGTGATAAAAGGAACTATGAATTCTGCTGTCTACCAAGAGATCCTGAAGGAGAATGTCCGACCATCTGTTCGTGTACTCAAGCTGAAACGAACTTGGGTTCTGCAGCAGGACAATGATCCTAAACACACCAGCAAGTCCACCACCGAATGGCTGAAGAAAAACAAAATGAAGACTTTGGAGTGGCCTAGCCAAAGTCCTGACCTGAATCCTATTGAGATGTTGTGGTATGACCTTAAAAAGGCAGTTCATGCTCGAAAACCCTCTAATGTAACTGAATTAGGACAATTCTGCAAACATGAGTGGGCCAAAATTCCTCCAGGACGCTGTAAAAGCCTCATTGCACGTTATCGCAAACGCTTGGTTGCAGTTGTTGCTGCTAAGGGTGGCCCAACCAGTTATTAGGTTTAGGTCCGATCGGACCCCCTCCCGCTGGATACGACGGTCCGGTTCGCTCCAGGAGCGTTCCGTGATGAGGGGATGGCCGTTGGTTTTCAGCCACCCCCTCTGGATCGCTCCTGGCCAATGAGAAGCTTCCTCCCACTGTGTATTGTTTACACAGGAAGGAGGAAGTGATGTCATTCTCCTCGGGGCGGTCTTTTTGACCGGACTACGAGGAGAAGACTCAAAGTAAGTGTGCACCAACACTACACTGACATGTAGGTACACACAGGCACACAAACCCCCCCCCCCAGTCACAGTGTCACTGATTGCAGTGATCATTTCTTTACTGATCACTGCATTCAGTGTCAGTTGTGACAGTAAAAACTGTCAGGACAGTTAGTGTTAGGTCCAGGGTAGCCCCCTATCACCCCCCAATAAAGATTTAACCCCCTGATTGCCCCTAGAGTTAACCCTTTCACCCCCTTTTGCCAGTGTCACTAAGCGATCATTTTTCTGATCGCTGCATGTGTCGCTAGGTAGCTAGTTATTTTTTTAGGTTCACCGCCAGGTTTTTATATCGCTAGGTACCCCAATATACTACCCAATAATGGTTTTAACCCCCGATTGCCGCTAGTTAACCCTTTCACCCCCTTTTGCCAGTGTCACTAAGCGATCGTTTTTCTGATCGCTGCATTAGTGTCGCTACTGTCGCTAGGTAGCTAGTTATTTTTTTAGGTTCACCGCCAGGTTTTTATAGCGCTAGGTACCCCGATATACTACCCAATAATGGTTTTAACCCCCTGATTGCTGCTAGTTAACCCTTTCACCCCCTTTTGCCAGTGTCACTAAGCGATCATTTTTCTGATCGCTGCATTAGTGTCGCTAGTTATTTTTTTAGGTTCACCGCCAGGTTTTTATAGCGCTAGGTACCCCGATATACTACCCAATTATGATCTTAACCCCCTGATTGCCGCTAGTTAACCCTTTCACCCCCTTTTGCCAGTGTCACTAAGCGATCATTTTTCTGATCGCTGCATTAGTGTCGCTACTGTCGCTAGGTAGCTAGTTATTTTTTTTAGGTTCACCGCCAGGTTTTTATAGCGCTAGGTACCCCCATATACTACCCAATTGCCCCTAGTTAACCCTTTCACCAGCGATCACAGTATAAGTGTCACTGGTGACGCTGGTTAGCCAGTTAGTTATTTAGGTTCCCCGTCAGGTTTTTATATAGCGCCAGGGACCCCCATATACTACCTAATAAAAATTTGAACCCCCTGATTGCCCCTAGTTAACCCTTTCACCACTGATCACCGTAAAAGTGTTACGGGTGACTCTGGTTAGTTTGTTTTTTATAGCATCAGGGCACCCACCATTTATTACCCAATAAAGGTTTAACCCCCTGATCACCCGGCGGGTGATATCAATTAGGTTTTAGGGTCAGGGTCTGCGTCGCCCCAGGCAGCGCTAGGTTAGTGCCAGTACCGCTAACACCCACGCGCAAAGCATAAACCTCCCGTAGTGGTATAGAATCTGAACAGATCAATATCTGATCTGATCAGATCTATACTAGCGTCCCCAGCAGTTTAGGGTTCCAAAAAAACGCATTGTTAGCGGGATCAGCCCAGATACCTGCTAGCACCTGCGTTTTGCCCCTCTGCCCAGCCCACCCAAGTGCAGTATCGATCGATCACTGTCACTTACAAAACACTAAACACATAACTGCAGCGATCGCAGAGTCAGGCCTGATCCCTGCCATCGCTAACAGGTTTTTTGGTAGCATTTTATATTTAAATCCGGAAGGCAGTGCTTGGTTTTCGGGGGCCCGTACGTGGCTAGGCTCCCAAAAAGTCCCCCACATGTGGTATCCCCGTACTCGGGAGAAGCAGCAGAATTTATTTTGGGGTGTAATTTGACTTATGCCCATAGCATGTGTGAGCAATATATCATTTAGTGACAACTTTGTGCAAAAAAAAAAAAGTTTGTAATATTCCCGCAACTTGTGGCAAAATATAAAATATTCCATGGACTCAACATGCCTCTCAGTAAATAGCTTGGGGTGTCTACTTTCCAAAATGGGGTCATTTTGGGGGGTTTTGTGCTATTTTGGCATTTTATGGCCTTCGAAACTGTGATAGGTAGTAAGGAGTAAAATCAAAAATTTACACCCTTAGAAATCCTGAAGGTGGTGATTGGTTTTCGGGGTTCCGTGCGCGACTAGACTCCCAAAAAGTCCCACACATGTGGTATCCCTGTACTCAGGAGAAGCAGCAGAATGTATTTTGGGGTGTCATTTCACATATGCCCATGGCATGTGTGAGCAATATATCAATTAGTGACAACTTTTTGTAAAAATTTTTATTTTTTTTTTGTCATTATTCAATCCCTTCGGACAAAAAAAATAAATATTCAATGGGCTCAACATACCCATCAGCAATTTCCTTGGGGTGTCTACTTTCCAAAATGGGGTCATTTGGGGGGGGGGGGGGTTTGTACTGCCCTGCCATTTTAGCACCTCAAGAAATGAGATAGGCATAGTCATAAATTAAAAGCTGTGTAAATTCCAGAAAATGTACTCTAGTTTGTAGACGCTATAACTTTTGCGCAAACCAAAAAATATACGCTTATTGACATTTTTTTTTACTAAAGACATGTGGCTGAATAAATTTTGCCCTCAATGTATGACTAAAATTTAGTTTATTCGATTTTTCTTATAACAAAAAGAAGAAAATATCTTTTTTTTTCAAAATTTTCGCTCTTTTTCCATTTATATCGCAAAAAATAAAAATCGCAGAGGCAATCAAATACCATCAAAAGAAAGCTCTATTTGTGGGAAGAAAAGGATGCAAATTTCGTTTGGGTGCAATATTGCATGACCGCGCAATTACCAGTTAAAGCAGCGCAGTGCGAAATTGGAAAAAGACCTCTGGTCCTTAAGGTGTTTATTGGTCCGGGGCTGAAGTGGTTAAAGAGGAGGGCCAGTTTAAAAAAAAAAAAAAATGTAAAAGTCAGCAGCTGCAAACACTGTAGCTGCTGACTTTTAATAAGCACACTTACCTGTCCAGGGCGCCCGCGATGTCGGCCAACCGAGGCTGACCCGTCCCTCGGTCTCGGGTCCCGGTGCCATTTTCGCTAAGAGAAACAGGCAGTGGAGCCTTGCGGCTTCACTGCCCGTTTCCTACTGCGCATGCGTTTGTCGTGCAGCGCTTTGTGAATGGGACGCGCTGTGTTCTGGGACACACAGTTCCCAGAACACAGCGCGCCCCATTACCCAGAAGACAACGCGACGAGGAGAGAAGAAAGAAGATCTCCGCGGAGGAGGAAGAGGCAGATTAGGATGATGTGCCTAGCAACAGGCATTTCTGGTAAGTTATAAAAAAATGTTTTTCATGATTTTTTTCTCATTTTTAATGTATTTATTTTTTTTCAGGGTGGCCCTCCACTTTAATATGCCATAAGTGAACGATGCTTTAGTAGTAACTTAGAAGGAATTTTGTAAGTTTTTCTGTGTTTATGTGCACTATTAAAGGGGTTGTAAAGGTAAACTTTTTTTTTTCACCTTAATGCATTCTATGCATTAGGCCACTCTGTGCAAAACAAGCTGCACGGTGGAGGGAAGTATAACATGTTTGTTATTTTTTTATTTTATTTTTTATTTTGCCTTTAGTGATCCTTTAATTATTTTAGTGTATTTTTTGTGAAAATAGCAATATGATGAACATTTGCGCAATTATTACGGGGCCCTAAAAAATCTGTACTTTTTTTTATTCTACAGATCATGTGCTTTCAGAAAATGTTTAGTTTGAGGGGTCTTTTCAAATTTTGAAAGCTGCAGGTGAAAAATGGTAACCTCCAGATTTTTTGCATAAATTGTTTTTATTTCCAGTTTTGCGTACCATTTCACAAAAAGGTGCATTTTAAAATGTACAAATATTTGATATTTATTAACTCAACACATATTATATTTACTAGGAATTTTGTACATTTTGCCATGTATGAATCTACTATTAATGATTTTAGTGTACTTTTAGCAAAAATATTGTTTGATAAATATTCGCACAAATATTGCGGTGCCTTAAAAATCAGTAGCACCTTCTTTTTATTCTACTGGCCATGAGCTTTCAGAAAATGTATGGTTTGGGGGTTCCTTTACAAACCCTGAAAGCTGTAAGTAAAAAAGGAAAACCTTCAGATTTTTTTGAGAAATGTTTGCATACGTCCTTCTCAAAAAGGCGAAATTTAAAATATACAATATAGATTTGTCAATTTATTAATTCAATACAGGTTGAGCTTTTATATTTAGTAGGAATTGAGCAGGAATTTTGTAAAATTTGCCGTTTGTATCTGCTAAGAATATTTTTGGTGCATTTTTAGTGAAGATGATGCTTTCGTAAAAATTTGTGAAAAAATCGTGGGGCCTTAAAAATCAGTAGCACCTTCTTTTTAATCTACTGGTCCTATGATTTCAGAAAATATATGGTTGGGGGGGATTTTTTTTTTAGAGAAATGTGGTCATTTACATTTTTGCGTACATTCAGTTTTCACCATTTTGCAAAAAGGCTTAATTTAAAAATTAAAAATATTTGTTATTAATTAACTCTATACAGGTTAAGCTTTTGTATTTAGTAGGAATATTGTAAAATGTATCTGCTTATAATGATTTTAGTGTATTTTTAACGAAAATATTGTTTTTAAAATATTTGCACAAATATCATTGTGTCCTAAAAATCAGTAGCACCTTATGGGTCTTTATCAAGCTCTGAAAGCTGTAAGGGAAAACAAAAAAGCAATGAAAAAATTGCAGAAATCGCCTGGCAGAACCATTGGCTCCCGCTGGTGTCAAAGTCAGTCAGCCAATGAGGAGAGAAAGGGGGCGGGGGTGGGCGGCGGCTCCGTGTCTGAATGGACACACGGAGCGGTGGCTTGGATTGGGTACTTCCATAGCATGCTGCTTGCTATGGCGGCACTCAACAGGAGGATCACACAAGAAGAGGAGGATCAGGTCTGCTCTGTGCAAATCCACTGCATAGGGCAGGTAAGTATAACGTTTGTTAGTTATTTTTACCTTACAAAAAAAAAAAGACTTTACAATGACTTTAAAAAAAAAGAAAATGAATGCTTTCCTAAAATTAGGTTCACACAATAAGTCTTCCATTTCTAAAACTGCATCCAATTCATATTACACGGTCAGTTTAGAAGCAAGCTGTGGTTAGGGTTCTTCTTTAGTTCCTCAAATTCTCTATCCAGTCTTTTAAAAAGAGATTTCAGCTTTTTGCCATCCTTCTCTGAACCATGTATCATGTCCCAATCAATTCTTTCTAATCAATCCTGAACAAAATTGTCTCATCTCACCAGCTGATGAGGCAAATGTAAATTGATTAAGCTGTAATTACTACTGCAGTAACCTTGCTCCAACAAATCTGTTGTCTTGTATTACTTTCATTGATTAAAAAAGGGGTTATAAAATAACGGTCACTTGTACAACACGGGGGGGGGGGGGGGGGGGACTTTTACAAAATAAACACATATTAAATTAAGCATGGATTATGTACAGAACATCAGAACTATAAAATAAAAATGGTAGTAATCTTTAGAACAGTTAGGTTGATGTCTGAGGGATGACTATGCCACTAGCAATCATGCCACTCAGCCTAGGTTCACACATATATGATGCGGGAACCAGCCCGATTACAGTGCAGGTTCCCGCATCGCATCTCTCTTGCAGGCAGTTCACACTGACCTCTGCGAACCACTGTGGGTGTCAATACATTGTTAATGACACCCTCAGATCGGTTCACAGATTTCAGTGCGAACCGCGAACTCGCACAGGAATTGGATTGCATGGTTGAGAACACCCATGTCCAACCCCAGTGCAGGGTGAAAAAAGTCCCTGCATCTTTTTTGCACGAATCCAATGCGAGTTCAGCCATACAACTGTACGGCTGAACTCGCACTGCACAGACATCACGTAATCGGCCCCTAGCGTTGCTAGGTCTACAAAAGATCGGGGTTTAGAGCCCAAAGCAGCGAAGTAAAAAAAGTCATACTCTTGAGCGGGCATGTACATGTATATAATATACATTATGAGAGGCGCATGCCACCCCCGAGACCTCACAGAGGTAACACTTCAAGTTCACATTTAAAAATGGCCCAGCCCAGTGCCATTGCATCACTGTGCATGCACCCACCTGCCCGAAAAGGGCTGAGCGTATATAGGCTTTCCCGTGTGGTGGGGGCGCATGTGCACTTAACATGTCGGCACAGGCCCGCAGCCAAATCTTTTACAGACGCCGCTGTCCTCAAAGCAGCCCCAGGGCAGGTGGCCTTGTTGGCCTACTGGAGAGTGGACCCGTGCACCTGGTAGGAGACTCAGGGCTATGGGCTCCAGATTCTCGGCTGTAGCCACAGAAGCCACCCCCTAGCGACGCCACTAATGATTTGAGGAAAATCGCCTATGACATGATCACCAACAGGCTGTCTGTTCCCTATGAAATCATTCTATCTGTATCTAGAGTAGTCAGATGTCGTCCCCATCGCTAGCAATCAAGATTCTGCAGCATTTGAGCCAGCGACAAATGACATCATGCTGCATCTGGCCATAGCAATAGATATTCCTGTTGCTGGCTATTTGTCTCCAGTGGTAAAATTGCTCATCAGAGTGATATATCCAATTGAATGTTAGGCCTCTTTCACACGGGGCAGATCAGTAAAGATCCACCCCGTGATGATCCGCTCGCTCAGCGGGGATCGCTCCGTTGTCCCCGCTGAGCCGGCTGCGGACAGGGCGGTCTCCGCACACTGTGCAGGGACCGCCCTGTCAGCTCTCCGCTCTCCTCTATGGGGATCGGACGAGCACGGACCGTCTGTCCGCGTTCGTCCGATCCGCTCTGCAGACGGATAGAAAAATAGGATTTTCCTCCGTCTGCAGAATCGGACTGTTGCGGAGGCGGATGAAATCGGGTGTCTGCGGATGCTCATCCGCAGACACCCGCTATCCCATAGGGATGAATGTATGTCTGTATTTCATCCGCAAACGGATGGATGAAATACGGACATATCGTCCGCATTTGTGAAAGGGGCCTAAAAGTTTCAAACAGCTTAATTCATTTTAGGTGCATCAAAACAAATGAAAGCGGCCACAACACAGTAGAAAAGCTTGATCAATGCCAGCATGCTGCAGAAAGGCCCTCTGCTCACCATATGGAAGCAGGAGTTCATGTAAGAGCCAGACATGCCCCTGTTGTCATACCTAAAGCTCTGCAATCAGCAAAGTTTATGCATTCAGCTTTTCTCTCTGCTTGCACGCAAGGAGAAAAGGTCAAACACTACAGCATGCAGGCAGGGACAGGCTTTTTTACTGTGTTGTGACTGCTTTCTTTGCAACTTGACTTTGCAAAACTTTTGTTTTGATGTGCCTGAAATGCATTTAGCTGATTGAAACTTAAAGTTAATTTGGCCTTTAAAGCAGGGCTCGACAAATCTGAGGCGCCAGGTCACCATAGTGACAAGAAGGTTGGTCCTGGTGCCTGGGCTGCCGTCCGAATGCTCATGCCTGCACACTTCTAGTTGTTGACAGTTTCCCGGCCTTAAATGCAGTGCGATGTGCATTGCATTACATATAGTGGCGCACAGGGGAGACATGCAGTGTCTTTGGATCCTGTATGTCTCATTAAAAAGAACCTGTCACCAAAAAAAAATAAGAATCATCACACAGGGTACTTTTTGTCCCCTAATGGAAAAAAAAAAAGAGAACAAAAAAAAAAAATGTTTTTAAATGTAAAAAATGTAAGTTACTCCCAAGCACAGAAAATCTCCCCTCCCCAAAAAAAACTGAGGCTCCCCACATTTACGCACGTACACACATAACTGCACACAGCAGGTCGCCTGCCTATGCCTGAAAACGTCAATTGCGATACAAGTTACATATCGCCAGACACGCCTGAATGAGAAAAATAATTCTAGCATCAGACCTCCTTCGTAACACTAAAATGATAACCTGTAGGAGGCTTTTATCGTTTCACCTATGGAAAATATAGAGTACTGACATGTTTAAGGTTTGATATGTTGCGTATTACTCAGGACAAGCCTCAGTTTTTATATTTTACCAAAAAAATTGGGTAATTTATTACATTGATGTGCCCCCTAAAATTAACTTTTATTGTATTTTTTTTACTAAAACGTTGTGTTTCCTAGACCTTTGCAGTAATATCATGTAACATAAAAACATTGGAGCTACCACTATTTTATTCTCTAGGGTGTCTGCAACTAGCCAAAACAAGCCAGTTGGTGGCCAAGCGCATATAAACTGAGGGGTTTATTTACTAAAGGCAAATCCACTTTGCACAGCAAGTGTACTTGGAAGGGCAATCGCTGTAGACCCGAGGGGGGGCGTGCAAGGAAAAACAAAAAAAAAACAGCATTCTTGCTTGTACATGACTGGATGATAAAATCAGCAGAGCTTCCCCCGATTTCAGATCTTTCCCTCAGATTTACTGCGACTGCACTTTCAACTGCACTTGCAGTGCAGAGTGGATTTGCACCCCATAGTGTATATGACCACATTTCTCAGTCTAGCCTCCTTCCACACCCCATACTCACGGTCCCAGCCACCAGAAATATCCAACAATCTAAACTGCAACACAAGGCAGGTTCCTTTGCATTCTTACTGCACTGTATGGGAAAACATATTGATGTTTATATTGTCCCTGAGCCATACACTGGCTTGGTTCATTGTAGTGTGACGAGTTTTGAATTTGATTTGAGGTGCGATTATATGCAGGCGGTTTGCGATTTTAACTACTTTACTACTTGCGATTTTATGGGTTTGGTGACTAAAACTACCACCACTACACAAAAAAAAAAAAATAGAAAAAAAAAACCATGCATGTACATGTTTGTGATGCATTTCCATTGACATCTATGACTCACAAAAACCGCACCCCAAAACAAAACACACATCACAGTTGTATTGCATTAATGTGAATGGCCAACATAAAAACTGAGGGCAGGAATATGGTAGCTGCCATATTCATTTTTAAAGTGAATCATGCCATTCCTCTTGCTTTCTAATCTACCCGTACATGTGCATACAGGCTCTGCTTGCTTCCTCTCTCGCACAACTATCTAGCAATACCTAAAAAACTGATTTAAAAACTGTGTATAATTTGACTTTACACCAGCTCAGTTTCTTCATCCCTGCTTTAGCAATAAACTAAATGTTTTTATATCTAAAGCCTGCCAACCAAAAAAACAGAAACCAGCCAATCGAAACTGGAGGGATGATGCCACTTTATCAAGGCAGACTGAACACAGACATAATTTTAAAAAGGTAAAGCAATTTTTTACACAGAGTTATTTTAACAAAGCGGAAAGCCAATAAGGAACTTACAATCCCCTCTATGTACAGGTACATCTGTTCCTCAAAAAGATACAGGCTCCAAGACTATCACACTTATACTAAAGATGTAGGTTTTGACTGGTAGTACATGGTTGATTGGTTGCTTGTAAGGGCTCATTCACACTTGTGACAGCCATTGTTTCCCTTCTGAAAAAAAAGTGTTCCATGGTGAAAAGCTTCAGCAGTTGGTTACCAGGTGGCTGGGAGGCGATATGTTAACTTGCTGCCTGCATTACCCTGCAAAGCCTGCACCACCATGCCACGAGCATTAAACGTGGTTCCAGGGCAGTTCTAGCACAACCCCACTCACCTGAAAGGTGCTGTGTGGACATGGGGTAATTTTTGCTGCAGCATTTGTACAACCCTCCCCAGTGTCCTCTACTGCTTAAGGAAGGTGGTTGATTATGGTAAAACCATGTGTTATCTGCCTATTGTTATCTCCCCTCATGCTGACCATGTGAACAAGCCCCAAAGAGTGCAGTGTCTCCAGTAAAGCAGGGGCCTTTGGGTGTACCGTAGGCCATGGGACATTCAGAAAAAGAGGAGCACCATGATAAAATGTATAGAATCCATTGGGCAAGACATTTTTGGGGTGTAAATTCATCCCCTTTCATCCGGGCTTCAAGAATGTATTATATTCAGGGGCACAGCTGGTTCAAACATCCATATCCTGGCTTCTCACCAAAGGTATCACTGACCTTGAGCAAGCATGCAACCAATGTCGTCTGATAAATCTTAACTCCCTTATTGTTCTAGGCCACCAACTCTCTAGGTATTGAGGACAAAGTCAGGGTGACAGCCCTGCGGCCTGCACCTTTGACCCCCAAAAAAATGAAAATTGCACTGCCTGTAATTGCCCCTAATGCAGCTTTAATAGCCCAACAATTCTCGACCAACTGTTTAGTTACAAAAGATTTTAAAGATCTTGTACCGGTTTTTCCTTCCTCATCATAATTGTCCAAGTCATATTCTGCAAGCTCATCCTTTTTCAGATTGGATATGCTTTCCTCCTGAGTCTCATCTGGTTGGGAGGACTCGTCCTCATCTTCAGGTTTCTCTGCGTTCCCCATGCTATCTTCTGCTTCCTCACCAGCTTCATCTTCATTATCCTCAAGTTCTCTGGAGGGGCAAAAAAATAAAAATAAAAAGGAAATTTTTATGTAATTAACGGATACCCTCCTTAAAACTAGAAATGAGCCCTTGCATGCTCACAGCACAGAGCTTCACCAAAATATAAAACTTAACATCAGCCAGCCTGTTACAACGTCACATTTTTGTTTTTTGCAAGGTTAATTTTTACTCCCGCTTCTCCATTCCTCACCTAGGCGAGGGTGGCATGCCTTAAGATCACCCCCCGCAGCATCCTGGGATACATATTACATATCCCAGGACTAGGCCATGAGTAGGGTTGCTTGCTTTGAGTGGTCAGAAAATGACCGACACCCCAATACAAGATGTTGGCATGAAAAAACAGAAGCCCTGCATGGAAGACAGCGCTGGACTTAATGGCCTGGTAAGTGTTTCTTAAGAGTCAGCAGAGGCAGAAATTGTTGCTGCTGATGTTTTGTTATCAACGAGTGAAGTTTCTCTTTAATATTGCTCCTGCAATAGCCCAAACTTCCTTTCTCCTTAGCAACCCACTAAAGACAAGGACAGTCCATCTCCAGCAGTCAGATATACCTCCAGCATATCCTGTGTTCCAATTATAAAGAAGCAAAGCACAGGTTCACTTTAAATCAGCGGTTCCCTGGGATTTGGGTACTCCCACAGATACGTTCCAGGATATACTGGAGTACACAAAAATTTAAATCAGCAGTGTCGGGAGCAGCTGAGCAGGCTTCACAGTGTCATACACTTCCATGGTGTGTAGCTACCTGTCAATGGGGGGGGATGGGGGCAAAACAAATTTGTGGTGTTTATCATCAGCCAAGGAAGCACGGGAGCCACTTGGATAGTTAAACAGAGTAAAGCATGACAGGGTAGACAATAGGGATGAGCTCAGGCGTGTTCACATGCTCCACCCGCAGAGCCAGCCAGGAAGTCGGCGCAGTGCTGCGTTAATCACAGGCAGTGAGACATTGCCCGATCTCTGCAGCCGCGCATTGAGGCAATGTCTCACTGCCTGTGATTAGAGCAGCACTGTGCCGACTTCCTGGTGGGCTCTGCATGTGGAGCATGTGAACACGCTGGAGCTTATCCTTAGTAGGCAATAACAGCAGGGCCATCCTTCTATGGGGACTAGGCGACTTAAACTGTATCCTGGTTTGGCATGAGCTGAACTGGGGTGAGCATGGATGGTTGGTGCAGGGTAAGTAGTGCAGTGTAGAATGCTGGAGGAGCACTCTGGACAAAAGGAAGGCAGCAAAGGCTTTTGTGGGGCTTCTCCTCCCAGCACAGCCTGCAGCACCACAGCAGCCTGAGAGCCATAGGACCATAATACAAATGGCCAATCTGTTTATACATTAGGCACAGGCATTTAACTGAACCTCTCACAAGTAAGCATGAACCATATCTGAATTACATTTAGTTTGCTAAAGTATATATATGGGGGGGGGGGGGGGGCACTGTCAGGTAGTCTGTTGTGGGGTCCCATGTTTTCTAATGGTGGTCCTGGTTCTGCATACAGTGCCTTACAATTGACCTGCCTGGCGCCAATGTGCAGGAGTCAGAGCTCCTCAGGAGCTGAGCCTGGAAGCTGTCTGTCAGTTGCGTTGTGGTCAGTCAGAAGGCTCAGGAGGGGTAGCACTGTGACTGAGTAGCAATTCCTCAAGCTGCTAGTTTGGCTGAGGATTTCCTGCCCACTGGTTCCACCCATAAATGCAACTTCTGCTGTCCAGATTCCTCCTCCCCTCCTTTTTTGTCACATTTGGCACCTTTAAGGGGGAAGCAGATACCTGTCTAATACAGGTATTTGCTCCTACGTCTGGCGAAAGAACGCCGCAGTATCCGCAGCAATCTACTCCATGTCTGGCCCCTCCCCCCGCTGTCTTCTGGGAGACACACAGGTCCCAGAAAACACTCAGAACACGCAGCGTGGCTCGCGCATGCGCAGTAGGAAACCAGGCTGTGAAGCCGCAAGGCTTCACTTCCCGATTCCCTTACTAAAGATGCCAGCGCTTCCAACAGGAGCCGAGGGATCGGTCAGCTTTGGGTAAGGACATTGCGGGCACCCTGGACATGTAAGTGTCATTATTTTAAAAGTCAGCAGCTGCAGTATTTGTAGCTGCTGAGTTTTATTTCTTCTTTACTTCTTCCACATCCTAGGCTCCAGGTGACTGGTGGTGAGTATATCAATGACTTACTACTCCAGTGTAATTAGGGAATATTTCAGTGGGAACCAGTATGAGGTAAAAGTTAGATAGCCAGATAGGAAGAACTTTCATGTGAACAGGGTCCTAAAATGACTTTCTCAAAAGGAAATACTGATCAGTACAGATGTCAGTGTGCTTTAGTCCATTCAACACTCTTTGGTGCAGTGCGCTCAAGGCACCGCTATTAGCCCGGGCCCTGTTCTACCCAAAAAAATGCCATCTTAGCAATTTGTGTTACTTACTCCAACTGTTCTTTAGCTTCTGTTATAAGTTTATTCAGCTCCTCTTGACTCAATTGAACCTACAGAAAACAAGCAAAAAGACATCATTACAATGACATCCCAGTCACTACATTCTCTTATACATTCTAACACACACATGCAGGGGGGTTGGACAAAAATATGGAAACACTACATGATTTGCAGATATGAAAATGATGATATGTTTCACGTTAAAAGCAGGAGTGATATAACATTCTTTTACTTCGGCTGTGCGATGAGACACCGAGCTAACAGGTGGGAAGCCCCACTTTCATCATTCACTGCATTCGCTGTTGTAATACGGAGTCATGTCAGAGCTTACTGAGCTTCAAAAGAGGGCAAATTGTTGGTGCCCCCTTAGTTGGTGCCTCTGTGACTGAATTTGCCGAGGTACAGAATGACGGCATATGCAAATTCTGGAAAAACGTCTGATAAATAAGGGTGGTCAACATGGTCAACTGACCGAAAGAGACAAAAGGTCATTGTGCAGGAAATAAACTGTGCGGAGAGAACTCTGAAGCAAAACATGCCATTGCCAAACCTCTCGTAAGCTTCATACTGTTCCCAACCACCGACGTGTTTACATGTGGCGAACACCGTTTCAAGCTTACAACTAGGGCTGTCGTTAAAGCATGGTGGCACCCGCCAATATAGCAGTGATCAGATTATTATATCTTGCTAGAAAGCTGGTGGCCAGATTCTTCCCCACAGGTAGGGCTGGGGAAAAAAAATCTATTTAAATCTTGAATCGAGTTGAGAGGTCAAATTGATTCAGCATTTCAGGAAATCGATTTTTTTTAGATTTTAATATATTTTTTTCACCGGGACCAGTGCTGACAATCGAGTTTTTTTTTTTTTGATGGACACCGCGCTGGTCCTAAGGTGCTGCGGGTAGGAGTTTTTAGGCAAGGCCAAGACTTTGGCCTAGTCTGCAAGGCCGGACCCCGCGGACTAGGCCAAAGCCGCGGCCACAACTAAAAACTCCTACCCACAGCACCTCAGGACCATCGTGGTGTCCATCAAGAAAAAAAAAAACGATTAAAATCATGAATCAAGTTTTTTGTTTTGTTTTTTTAAATCGCTGATTTTTTTTTCTTTAGAAAATCACTCAGCTATACCCACAGGTTCCCACAAAAAAAAAAAAAAAAACACAATAGGTGGAACAGGTCAATTACATCCTTGTCAGGGAGCACCTAACATATCAGCGTAGAAATGCAACTCGCAAATTTTACACCATATGGCAAGCCTGGTTGGAAACTTCAGGGCTAGCACCTCCGCAACTGGTTTTACATCAGCTGCTACAGTTATAAAAAAAAAAAACAATGGTCAGGTGTAAAGCTGACTTGAATCTTTTGGAAGAGCATAAGGATAGAGTCGGCTACTGTTTTACCTTATCAGGTACACTCAACCTCTGTACACACTTTATGATCATAGAGTGGGAAATCCTACCAGAGCAGGTAGATTATGAGCGCTCACGTTTACTGTTTGGCCTGTAGTTTTGCTGTGTAGAGTGGGAGGGTGCAACCTTGCCCACTCGGCACAGATTCATTTTCTTTCCTTTTAAAGATATGTCATTGTACTTTATGTTGTGTCATGGTTTCATTTTATTGGCTTACATTCCACATAATCTTTGGATATGAGAAAGGCTAACTTTTTTTTCCTATGCAACATGTAATTTACCACAAATGACACAATAAAACTTTTTTATGATTAAAGAAAAAAAAAAAAAAAAAACAGCATGTTGGCGGCGCAGTCATGGTTTGGGAATCCATATCTTGGTATTCCGCCGGCCCCAATAGCAACTTAGAAGGTAGAGTCATTATGTTGGTGCAGACCTTGTTTACCAAACACAGCACCATTTACCACCAAGACCATAATATTCTGATTCACAGAGCTGGTGTCAAATCACGGTTTGACTAGCATGCAGATGAAGTCTCACATCTTTCCTAAGGGCCGCAGTAGAGCCACTATGGTCAATTTTGGAGAGAAGGTGCAAGACTTTGAATGCTCATCAAACCACGATTTGACGACACCAGCTGCCACACTACATTCTTCATTTCATAGAAACTTCCATCTTATACAGTGGGGTTTAACCACTTCAGCTCCAGAAGGATTTGCCCGCTTAATGACCAGGCCAATTTTTGAGATACAGAACTGCGTCTCTAACTGACAATTGCACAGTCGTGCAACGTTGTACCCAAACAAAATTGACATCCTTTTTTTCCCCACAAAAAAGCTTTCTTTTGGTGGTATTTGATCACCTCTTCAGTTTTTATTTTTTGCATTATAAACAAAGAGCACCGATTTTGAAAAGAAAACAATTTAACTTTTTGCCTTTAATACCTATCCAAAAAGAAAACATATATAAAAAAACGAATTTATTCATCAGTTTAGGCCATTACATATTCTTCTACATATTTCTGGTTAAAATAAATAAATTATATATCACAATAAACGTATATTGATTCGTTTGCGCAAAAGTTATAGCGTCTACAAAATAGGGGATAGATTTATGGCATTTTTATTGCTAGTAATAGCGGCAATTTTCTATTTTTAGCGGGTCTGCAACATTGTGGTGGACAGATTGGACACTTTATTTTGGGACCAGTGACATTTATACAGCGATCAGTGCTATAAATAGCCACTAATTACTGTATAAATGTCACTGGCAGAAAAGGGTTTAACACTAGGAGGCAATCAAGGGGTTAAGTGTGTTCCCTGGGTGTGTTCTAACTGCAGGGGGGATGGGCTCACTGGAACATGACAGAGATCACTGTTCCCGATCACTGTGAACAGTAGATCTCTGTCATGTCTCTAGGTAGAACAGGAAATCTCCTTGTTACATAGGCAGTGTTCCATTCTGCCTCTCCACATACAGGTACTTCGATTTGCACAAGAGTGCCAACCTGCCACAGTATATCTGCATGAGCTTGTCGGCTAGTGGATAACTGATGCGAATTAAAATAAAAAATAAAATTATTAGGTGAGTACCAATACTTTGCGATTTCAGCCCATAAAAAGTGAATGGGCTCAAATCACACTGAAAAGAATTGCATGCGATTTGAACAGGAATGGCGTGCGATTCCTTTCTGAATTGAATGCGATTTCCCCACCATTTCTGTGTGAACCCAGGCTTGTCACAGTGACTTCAGCCCGGGTTTACACAGGAGCAGTGCGGGAAACCGCATGCAATTCGGACAGGAATTGCACCACATCCCTGTTCAAATTGCATGCTGAGCACATTCATTTTGTATGGACACAAATCGCATCGCAAAGTATTGGTTTTGGGTATCAGAGCATTTTCAGGAGTACAAGTACTCGTGTATCTGCACCAATACCGGTATTGAAGCATCCCTATTATACAGTAATAATCCAAATTGTCCCTTCAGCTGAGGGAGGATTTTTCTACAAAATTAAGAATGTAAGCTTTGAAAGGAGGATCGTGGTTCGATGTGTTGTGCATTCAGAGATGGTATTCTGCATACCTTGGTTGTAATGAGTGGTTATTTAAGCTATTTTTGCCTTTCTATCATCTCCAACCAGTCTCCCCATTCTCCTCTGACATCAACAAGGCATTTTTATCCACACAACTTCTGTTCACTGGATATTTTCTTCTTTTCTGACCATTTTCTGTAAACCCCAGAGATGGTTGTGCGTTAAAATCCCAGTAGATCAGCAGTTTTTGAAATACTCAGACCAGCCTGTCTGGAAACAGCAACCAGGCCACATTCAAAGCCACTTAAATCCCACTTTTTCCCTATTCTGATGCTCGGTTTGAACTTCAGCAAGTCATCTTCAGCACATCTAGACGCCTAAATGCATTGAATTGCTGCCACGTGATTGGCTGATTATTAGCAAATCTTTGTTACCAAGCAATTGAACAGGTGTACTTAATAAAGTGGTGTGTATTTATATATATATATATATATATATATATATATATATATATATATATACACACACACACACACACACACACACACACCTTTTATTGAAATGAGATGTTGAAAACATGCAGTCCTTTTGCAAACTAAATCCTATTCAGGGAGGGTTTCCATCTACTTTAAAGAAGAACTCTGTGTCTGCTCCGGTTGGTGGATGATCTGGCCCCTACTACAGTTGTACAGACCTTACTTTGTTATTTTTCCATGCTAGGAAACGCATAGTTCTGTCCTGGAAGAGTTCTACTCCTCCAGCGGTAGAGTCCTGGAAGCCATCAGTGAATAGGGCCCTATCCTTCTATAAAGCCACATATTTAAAACAGGGGGGCGCGTCTCAAATTTGACAGGATCTGGGGTGGATGGATGCCCTCACCTCTTACTGTAACAGATTGGTTTCAATCTCTTGTTAATGTTACCAGCTCTGTGCCATGAGATTTTTGTTGGCATGCTTCACAGGCAATGTTCATGTACAATACAATGCACATCTTATTAAGTGCTAACTGTTCGGTTTGTTTTTTCAGATTGCCCATTCTATTGTGGTGGGTGTTCCTTGAATGTTTTATTGTACACTATGTGTTTTTGAAAACAATAACAAAGAATTGGTCCATGAGATGGGCCCAAGGGAGCAGTGATCCAGAATGTTGGATGGTCTCGTCCCCCACCAGAGGCTGGACTAAATTTTAAGACTGATCAGTATCATTTGTCCCTTTTTTTTTTATATATATACACACACACACACAAATAACACACGCTACCCTTGGCCGGCTCCATAACTAGAATGAGAAGACAGGAATAGAGAGGACACCTTCTTGGAGGTGTTTTTTCCCCCCTGACAGCTGGACCCAAATAAAACAGTCTCATTTATATGAGAAAGCCAATTAGATGTAGCAAGTTGGCTGCCGTTAGTGCATGCGCAGTAGCGTGTTGAGGCTATGATGTCAACCTGTGACTCCGCCCACTGAGCTGGCAATCAGCAGCACACGCGAATCGCTGGCAAACACACAGGAGGGGGGGGGGTGCCGTCAGGAGCCCTTGCAGAGGAGAAAAAGGTTCAAGTAGACCATGCTCACAGATGTAGAAGGTGAGACATGCTGCTAATGGGGAGAAAACAGAGGAGGATAACAAGTATCCTGGATCTCTTGGCTGGTCCTAAAAAGATCTACAGAAAAACGGGCTCCCATACTTATATGCGCTTTTAGCAAGCCAAGTTATTGGGACTCCATACTGCAGGAGAGCATGAACCTGCAATGGTCACACCACATAAACGGTGAGATAGGGCTGATCTGTTGTGATCCTGATCCAGTAAGGCTACACTGCCGGGTTCCTTTACCCTCAATAGCAGAGGCAGCACCCAACAGTGCCGACATCACTGGACTCCAGGACAAGTGTCCTATTATTAAAAGCCAGCAGCTGCAGTAAATGTATTTTTTGGGGGGCGGAACACCACTTTAAGTGGTCTTGTGGGTTGATCAGGGGTGGAGCAACCAACCATTGGTATGCTGCATTGGAGGCACCAGGAAAACAACATGTAATGAGAACAAAAATAGGGCTTTATTAAAAATGATTAGCATTTTGATGGGGGTGGGGGGCGTCAGGGGAGGCTAAATATAAGCACATTAAATGTCAGCATTACCACATCTGGGTAACAATCGTGCTCTGTTATAGAATAGGCATGCACTTTAAAATTACTTTACACCACTTAACAAAATCATTCTACCTAGGACCAAAAATGCTGCCTGTGTGTCAGTATGGAGTTTGGATGGGACAACACAGACTCCGTGAGGACAAGGCAGGACCTGGTCTATGGATAGCGGTAATTAAGCAAGTCCCCACCTTATCAGGCACTTCCTTAGCGATCCCCCGCTGTACCCAGGACACACAGGTGATCTGACAGCTCATGATGTACACCGGGCACCGATCACACACTTCCTCCTAACAATGGCAGCTCCCTGTCGTCACACGTGGGTTCCTGTGTGATGCTGCTTCCGGTCACATGACCGGGGGGGACGTGTGCTGGGACCTGTGTACGGAGCAGTGTTCGATCTTCTGCTCGGAGAGTCTCCAGCCTATGGTGTGGCATGAAGCTGACCTCCTAAGTCTCTCCGTTGTTGATGAGCGGTCAGCATATTGGTTGCAGTGACTGTGGGGAGCACTGTTTTCCTCCAAAATAAAAATAAGCTTGTGTACTAGCCAAGTGTGTCTGAACAGGGGCTCTGTGTTGCCATTTTTGAAGGACATGCCTTGGTGCCCAACATCCTCACAGTCTCATGCGCCATACTAGCACTCTCTGATCATGTCTTATATCATGTCTTTAGTCTCTGACCATAGCACTCTCTGATCATGTCTTATATCATGTCTTTAGTCTCTGACCATCCCTTGTATCATGTCTGCACTCTCTGACCATCCATTGTACCATGTCTGTAATCTCTGACCATGCCTTGTATCATGTCTGCAGTTTCTGACCATCCCTTGTACTATGTCTGCAGTCTCTGACCATCTCTTGTACCATTTATTCAGTCTCTGATCATCCCTTGTACCATGTCTGCAGTCTCTGGCCATCCCTTGTACCATGTCTGCAGTCTCTGACCATCTCTTGTATCACGTCTGCAGTCTCTGACCATCCCTTGTACCATGTCTGCAGTCTCTGACCATCCCTTGTACCATGTCTGCAGTCTCTGACCATCCCTTGTACCATGTCTGCAGTCTCTGACCATCCCTTGTACCATGTCTGCAGTCTCTGACCATCCCTTGTACCATGTCTGCAGTCTCTGACCATCCCTTGTACCATGTCTGCAGTCTCTGACCATCTCTTGTACCATACCAACACTCTCTGACCATCCATTGTACCATGTCTGTAATCTCTGACCATGCCTTGTATCATGTCTGCAGTTTCTGACCATCCCTTGTACTATGTCTGCAGTCTCTGACCATCTCTTGTACCATTTATTCAGTCTCTGATCATCCCTTGTACCATGTCTGCAGTCTCTGGCCATCCCTTGTACCATGTCTGCAGTCTCTGACCATCTCTTGTATCACGTCTGCAGTCTCTGACCATCCCTTGTACCGTGTCTGCAGTCTCTGACCATCCCTTGTACCATGTCTGCAGTCTCTGACCATCCCTTGTACCATGTCTGCAGTCTCTGACCATCCCTTGTACCATGTCTGCAGTCTCTGACCATCCCTTGTACCATGTCTGCAGTCTCTGACCATCTCTTGTACCATACCAACACTCTCTGACCATCTCTTGTATCATGTCTTCAGTCTACGGTCATTCCTTGTACCATGTCTGCAGTCTGACACACCTAGTCCTGCCCAGTGCCTTAACAGCCTATGTCTTTTCTGCATGAGGCATCCAAGTGAAGCGGAGGCTTCAAAGAAGGCCCTGGACTGGGAGGGGGGTGCAGAGGAGGCCCTGGACTGGGGGGGAGGGGGTGCGGAGGAGTTCTTGGGGTGGGGGGATGCAGAGGAGGCCCTTAACTGGGGATGTAGTAAAGGCCCTGGGCTAAGGGGGCTGTGCGGAGAAGGCCCTGGACTGAGAGGGGATGCAGAGGGGACCTGGATTTAGGGGGTGCAGAGGAGGTGCTGGAGTGGCGGGGGGGGGGGTGCAGAGGAGTACGCCAGAGGCCCTTTACTGGGGGTGTAGAGGAGGCCCTGGACTTGAAAAGTGGGGTTGATGTGGTAAAGGACATGTATTCTGAGAGCAGGGCGCAGAGGAGTCTCTGAACTTGGGGAGGGCTGTAGAGGAGGCTTTGGAGTAGGGGATGCAGAAGAGGCCATTGACTTGACATGGTGGATGGTGTGGTAAAGGCTTCTGGATAGGGAGTACAAGAGAACTACTGAACTAGGTGAGGAGCTGCCTGGAGATCCCAGATTAGGAGAGGGGGTATCTGGAGGCCCAGGGCAGCGGGTGTCTGGAGCCCCTGGACTATAAGAGGGGGGGTTGTGGACTAGGAAAGAGGGTGCCTTCAGGGAAAAAGAGCCTGGATTTAAAGCCTGGGCTGAGGAAGAGCCTTCCTGGGCCCCGGAGGGTGAGTTCACAACATAAATGGGGACATTTATCAATTGTTGCAAGTAATGCTAAACAGGAGCAGAGAGACAGGTCGTGTGATAGATTTATTAAAAGAGAAGTACAGCCAAAGCCTGTTTGGTTGTATTTCTCCTGTTAATCACAGCAGTGCGGATTGTTTTGCACTCCTGTGACCTATTTTCAGCTGACAGCAGGCTTAAGCCCACTCTCGGCTGATGTCACAGAGTCGGTCCAGGCTGGGCAAAGATCGTAACCATATGGTTGGGATCAACTGACATGCCTGGACCGCCACCCTGCTCACCCTCTCAGCAAGCCGCTGAGAGCCTAAGCCAGCCACGCCCGCCCCTTCCACAGCCCAGTGTTTCCGTGAGCACCGGAGAGCAAAGCAGAGAGCCAGAGACCGACAGACACCAGCTCTCTGCCCAGGGAGCTCTGAGAACTGAGTGATGAGCTGTTTGATTACTCCATTTTCAGAATGAGTGGGCAGGGGACAGATGCAGCATCTCCCTAGGTAAGTAAATAGAATACTTCTCTTTTAATTACCCGACATTTCCTCTTTCCTGCTATCTGGCCCACATAACAATTAGGCCTCATTCACATATGCGTCCATGTCCAGTGTGATGGCCGTGTACCATGTGGGGCTGCATGGCGATCTGTGCATCCCTGTGCAGGCAGTCCAGTCAAAGTCAATTGGAGCGCAGAAGCTGCATGGACATAGTCGAATGTGAAAATTTGACATTCAGACAGGAAGGGATTCATGTATCCGAATGTACAGTGTCTGCATTTGGATCTGTGAACCTACTTCTATAGGTGAAGCTCTCTGGTAGATGCAGCAAAAAGTGGCACAGCATACAGGACCTGTCTCAGTGCCTCTCAGAACGAGCCTTTAAGCCCCATACACACTATCAGTTTTTCTGCTGATTTTTTCCTTCAGATTTACCAAAACCACGTAGTGCAAAGGCCTGCCTGATTGTATACGAATTGAAACTCTTAAGGATTGACCTCCTATTATATGGTTTTGGTAAATCTGAAGGAAAAAATCAGCAGAAAAACTGATAGTGTGTATGGGGCTTTAGGGGAATTTATCAAAACTAGAGCAGACAGAATTTGGAGCAGCTGATAAAGGAAACAAAGCCCACACTTTATTAGCACAGAAACTCAGAGAACATGCCCACACCCCTCGGATCTCTATAACAACCCCTCCATACCGCATATACCGATCCAAACAAGTTTTAATGACCGAGTGCGAACTTACCTCTCAACCAGCGGGGTGGCCACTTTGCTAGCAAAGGCCCTATAGTCCCTTGAGTCTCCGTTCACTGGTGAGGAGATTTCAGAGACTTTGAAGCTCCTCCCAAATAACAACGCCCCGGACCCTGATGGCCTGCCGTATGAATATGAATAATAGAAAACCTTTTCTGACCAGCCTACTTCCACATATGATTTGTTTATTTAATGGATTCATGGGCAAAGACGAAATCCCACGGCATATGCAGACTTCACACCTCACGCTCATACCCAAACCTGATAAAGACCACACATTGTGCGGGAATTACAGACCCATAGCTTTATTGAACTTCTGGAAAATTTTTACAAAATTATTATCCCTCTGAGTAAATGAGGTCCTTCCCTCCCTGATCCACAAGGACCAAGTGGGCTTTGTCCCAGGGCGCCAGGCAGGAGACAACACCAGAAGAGTCATCAATCTAATAGACATCATTAATAGGCAAAAAGATGAAGCACTGTTACTCAAGCTTAGACGCTGAGAAAGCCTTTGATAGGCTTAGCTGGCCTTTTATGTTCTCCACCCTTGAATATCTGGGCTTACGGGGGTCGTTCCTCAGGGCGATTAGACACCTATACGCAACCCCATCTGCCTCGATCAAAACACCTTTTGTGGCATTTACCCCCCTTTCCTTTCCTTCAGCCCCCATATCCAATCACTGACTAAATCCTGCCGTCTTCACCTCCGCAATATCACCAGAATTCGACCCTTCCTGACTAATGACACCACAAAGCAACTCGTTCACTCCTTGAATATTTCCCGCCTTCACTACTGCAACTGTCTCCTTAAAGTGGTTGTATACTCGATTTTTTAACTTTTACCTACAGGAAAGCCTATAATAAGGCTTACCTGTAGGTAAAAAAAATATCTCCTAAACCTGTACGGTTTAGGAGATATTCCCCTCGGTATGCGCCGCTGACTGCAGCGGCGCATGCGCACAAGGGCATTCTCGGCCTGAAAATCCGGCAGTGGCCGGCCGGCCGGAATGAAATCTCCCGCGCGCATGCGCGGGAGTGACAATATCGCGGCTCCGGCCACTCACAGCGCCGGAGCCGCGATACCCGGAAGAAACGCAGAGGGAGCATTTCAGCTCCCTCGGCGTGGATCGGGTCAGATGTCGGGGCCTCGTTCTAAGGTAAGTATTTCATTAAAAGCTAGTATGCGGTGCATACTAGCTCATTATGCCTTTTGCTTTGCAGGTTTAAAAAAAAAAAAAATGTGCGGGTTTACTACCGCTTTAATGGCCTACCCTTAAGCAGGCTATCCCCCCTTCAGTCTATTATGAATGCTGCTGCTAGACTAATTCACCTCACTAATCGATTCATGACTGCCGCCCCTCTCTGCCAATCCCTTCACTGGCTTCCCCTACCCCACCGTGTAAAATTCAAAATGCTAACCATAACATACAAAGCCATCCACAACATTGCCCCCATCTACATCACCAAGCTCATCTGCAGATATTGCCCAAATTGTCCCCTCCGGTCCTCCCAGGACCTCCTGCTTTCTAGCTCCCTTGTTACCCCCTCTCATGGTCGCCTTCAAGACTTCTCCAGAGCCTCTCCCATCCTCTGGAATTCCCTGCCCCAGTCTGTCCAATCAGGCCCTACCCTGTCCACCTTTAGGAGATCCCTGAAAACTAATTTATTCAGGGAAGCCTATCCCACGCCCACCTAACAACTGTCCCCGAGCCACCCTCATCAAATCATTCTCTGCAGCTATTACCTTTTGTACCACCACCCCCTCCCTTTAGAATGTAAGCTCTATGAGCAGGGCCCTCCTGTACCGTTTGTATTGTACTGTAATTGTGTTGTTCCCCCCTATACATTGTAAAGCGCTGCGTAAACTGTTTGCGCTATATAAATCGTGTATTATTATTATTATTATTTCCCATTTCGAATGGAACTAGGGTTGTTTGCTCCTCCCATTGCTTTTCAACCTGTGTATAGAACCCCTGGCTGCCCAGATCAGACAGAACCCCAACATCAGCGGTATAATGGTTAGAGGTCGCAAATTTAAAATCTCACTGTTTGCAGATGACGTACTCCTAACCCTAACACGACCGCACGTGACCCTCCCTAATTTCCATAAACTCCTGGAGGATTATGGGTCCTTATTGGGATACAAGGTTGCCCCGCAAAATCAGAAGCCCCCCCAATCAATTTACCTCCCTCGGATGTGCTCCATCTTTTGGATAACTGCAAATACATGTGCAAATCCCATGCCATTAAATATCTGGGAGTGTACCTTACTCCCCTGATACGAATCCCTATACGATGCAAATTTCAAACCCCTATTCAGGTCTATACAGTGCCTTCTATCTAAATGGAGACATTATCCAATATCCTGGTTTGGATGCATTACCTCGATTAAAATGACTATATTGCCTAAACTTCTGTACTGCATTCTGACTCTCCCAGTGCCTATCCCATCTGCTCAGCTCAGAAAACTCCAGACTGGCCTCCTAAATTTCACGTGGAATTATAAAACACACCGAATAGCCCATAATGTTTGCCTCCCAAAATGATGGGGGTTTGGCCTTTCAACACCTCCACCATTACTACTATGCTGCCATTTGGGAGCTATAGCATCCTGGGTTTCCCTTTTGGCCTATAACCGCTGGACCCAAATAGACAAATTATGGCTAGCTCCCATCCACCAAAACAACCTACTATGGTCCCCACTACCTCCCTATTACACACTATGAACTTACTAAAAAACATCTGGAGACAACTAAACCGTAAAACTTCCCTACAGTCTCAGGCCTCCTTATTCAGGGCTTTCCTCTACAGCCCTAAATTACCTGACAGGTAAACCTTCCAGATGATATCTCCATGGTTGCAGAGGAACCTCTTTCATTATGGACACTTGGCAAATCCGGCGTCTAGGGTTTTATTACCTTTTGACGAACTCAGAACGAAGCCCGAGCTCCCCGTAGTGCCTTCTTTGGCTACCTCCAAATTCGGCACTATGGACATACCATTACCCCAACCCTTAAATTTTCTAAGCCATTCCCATTCGAATGCTTAATCCTATCCGGCCCTATACAGAGAAAGGACTGACTTCAGACATATATAAACATGTGTGGGCTTCATCTGACTTTAAAAAAAAAAAAATCAGACGTAACTAGAAATAGAAAATTTTTAAATCTTCCCGTCGGAACTCCACTGAACCCAGTTCCTATCTGGAAGCCCGTTCGTCTGTATGCTGGTCCGATGGACCAAATGCGACGCAAGGGCAGCTACAGCACCTGCCCACGAGAATGTTTCCAGTGCGATCCTATCGCTCTGGTTCTGGGCTAGAGGGTACTGTACATCTTGCACTCGCTGAAATAGGAAAAAAATAGAGTGGGAGAAGAACCGGAGACCGGGAGAGAAGGCCGGAGAGCGGGAGAAGAGACTGGAGAGAGCGGAGGAGTCGGAAGAGACCCCGAAGATGGAAGAGACCCCCGGAGCTGCCTAATAAATTACTTTAAAAACTCATCTAGTGTGTTTTTTCATCCATACCAGGCACCGGGTCCCGTGACGGGGCATGCAAGGTGTCAATATCGTCGATAAAAGTGGGGAGATTGACTTCTTTTTCTAGTCCCGTCGTACCTGGAGTCACGTTCAAAATGAACGGACTTTAGTCCGTGTGTGGGCAAGTCCATTAATTCGGAAGTCTGTCGTAACTCCATCGAAAGTCCATCGGGAAGACCGTCAGACCTAGTCTGCCAGAAAGTTTGTTCGTGTGTGCGCAAGTTTGCTCTTCAGAAAGTCTGTCGGAACTCTGCCAAAAGTCAGTCGGGAAGACCATCGGACCTAGTCTGCTGGAAAGTCCGGTCGTGTGTATGCGGCATTAAACTCCTATGATATGGTCTCTCAGGGGAAACATAGATACATGCGCAGATGGGAAGAACATCTCGGAGAGGAATTATCCCCTGAACAATGGTCCATGTGGTCTATGTGCATGCTCTACAAAGAGAATACATACAAGGTGCTCTTCTATTGATACCTAACACCATCTCGCCTACACGCTATATATCCATCAGCCTCGGATCGCTGCTAGAGGTGTTTTTCAGGACCGGGCCTGTTATTCCACATCTACTGAAGTTGTCCAGCCTTCCAGCCTTACTGCCATTTGGTTCAGGGACTCCTCCATCGGCTATTTGAGGTAGATATTCCTCTCTCTCCAAATTTTTTTTTATGGTGTCTTCCCCTCCCTATATTTCCCAGTTTAGCAAAAAAACTGGCCACACATATATTAATGGCTGCTAGATGTCTAGTGGCTCTTCAATGGAAATAACAAAACCCCCTGATACTACCACATCTTTATGCCAGAATCAAGGACATGGAGGTTATGGAGTCCATGTCAGCTAGACTGATTGACTGGGCAGACCGACATACGGCAACATGGGATCCCTGGCACCAACGGATAGATCCACATCGATTCCATGAGACCCCCCCCCCCCGGTCTGTATACCGTAAGCACTTGGAGCCTAGGAGAAACACACAAGCCCAATTGATTGGAAATATTCTATAGCTCTTTCCCTCTCTTTTCTCCCCTTCACTCCCCCCTTTTCCTCTTTTTCTTTTTCTTTTTTTATCTCTGGAAAAGCAGGCCACGCAATCATAAATTACAGAACATGCAGGGAATGTCGGACAGAGAAGCTCTCACTGCTATTTCCCCAGTATCGTGTCCTTATGCTCTACAGAGCTGTAACCTAGCTAACTATGCCATTAGACTTTGTGTCAATCCTGATGTATCATAGCTGCCTATACCCTCTCCAGAGTTGTTTGTTATCACCACCTCTCTCTCTTTCCTCCCTCAACTGTGTTTTTTTACTTTTTGTTTCGAAAATGCTTACATTTTATAAAAATTGTCAATTATAAAAAAATAAAAAGAAGCTGATTGATTGCCATGTAGAGCTGTTCCAGTTTCTGACTGCACCAGTTTTGATAAATTCCACCGTGTTTTACATTTCTTACTCCTGACTACTGAATTCTAAGTACAGCACATTAGTTGTTAAAGTGGTTGTAAAGGCACAACATTTTTACTCTTCATGCATTCGATGCATGAAGGTAAAAAAAAACCTTCTGTGTGCTGCAGCCCCCCCCCCCCCCCAGCCCCACCTAATACCTGAGCCCCCTCTCAATCCAGATATGTCCATGAGAGCCTTGGCTGTCCGGGGACTCGCACTTCTGATTGGCTTTTGGCAGCAGCGGGAGCAATTGGCTCACACTGCTTAATAGCATCGACAAATGCGATTGCTTCTGGTAGTACATCTGCATTTTGTGCATTGGTCTATGGTCAGAAGGGGGGTAAAAACACCCCAAAAAAGGGCTCAAGGGAGACTCCTTCAAGCTCAATAAAGCCTAAAATCATCTCAAAAATGGCATCCTCCCCTGAGAGATCTGAAGTGGCTTGTCAGAGCGAGCCATCAGGGACATCAGGTGGTGCAACTGTTTCCAACACTGCAGCCCCTGTCTATGTTACTGAAGAAATTTTTTCCTCAACCATATTAAGATTGGAGCAGGGGTTAGCAGCTTTGATCGCATCCCAGGGTGTGGCTAAGCTCGTTAGGTTGCCTTCCATTACCCAGTTGAGGAACTAGGGGAGGGAGATGATGAATTTTTCTCAGGGGACCGGGAAGAGGCTGATGACTCCTCTTCTGAGGGGCAGATGCGGAGGAATCAGGTTCACAATCCGAAATCTTTTACTGAATTAGTCTGCTCCACATTTATGCTACCCTTAACTGAGTTGGTTGATAAACCTACTTCTTGTTTGGGTTTGCTAAAGCCTCCCCAAGCTGTGTATGCCTTTCATATCCATTTTTTGCTGGAAAAGCTTATGTATTCTGAGTGGGATCACCCAGATAAGCATTTTTATCCTCCTAAAAAGTTTGCAACGCTTTATCCTATGGAGGAAAATACCAGCAATTGACGCTGCTATATCCTCTGTGAATAAAAGTTTGACTTGTCCGGTAAACAATGGTCAAATGCTTAGGGATCCAACAGATAAGAAGTTGGAATTCCTATTGAAAAACACTTTTTCTCTGGTAGGTTCAGTGACTCAGCCTGTGCTGACAGCAATTGGTGTGTGTCAATCCTTGAGAGACCAGTTTAAACAGGTGCTCAAGATTATTCCTTTTTAGCAGGCCCAAGATTTGGCCGAGCTACCAGGGGTGTTATGTTTTGCAATAGACACCATGAGAGATTCTATAATTCAGGCCTTATGCTTGGGCTGGTGCATATGCATAGAATACTATGGTTGAAAAGCGCCCTAAAAAAATCCCCTGGCTAGTTTTCCTTTTCACGGTGAGTGGCTGTTTGGGAAAAATCTGGATAAGTACATCCAAAGAATTTCTAGTGGGAAAAGTACCCTTTTGCCAGTTAGGAAACGGAGTAAGCGTATTTAATTTAAATGAGCCTCTTCCCCAGTGCCAGGAGCATCAGCCTCCAGGCAGTTTTGATGGCCTCCACCGTCAAATTCAAGAGATAAACCTCAGGGTCAATTCCAGGTACAAAAGAAGTCCTGGGGAAGGAAACCTACAAAACAAAATACGAAAGCCTCCTTATGAAGGGGCGCCCCTGCTCGCTCAAGTGGGGGGGAAGACTTCTGCATTTCTCAAGGGTCTGCAGGAAGAGTGTCAAGACAAATCGGTGGCTTCCTGAAATACCCTAGGGTACAAATTATAGTTCCAAGATTCCTCATTTCCTTTTTTTCTCAGTTTAAACATTCCCAGGGATCCAGAGAAAAATAAGTCTCTCTTTCAAGCATTGGACCATCTTTTGTCTCAAAAGGAGATATCAGTGATCCCCATAGAAGAACAGGGATTTGGGTTTTATTCAAACCTTTTCACGGTACCCAAACCAAATGGAGGTGTATGACCCACTCTAGATCTCAAAGATCTAAATTGGTTTTTGAATATCAATTCTTTTCACATGGAGTCAATCCGATCAGTAGTCTCCATCCTACAAAGTGGAGAACTGGCGTCAATCGACATCAAGGATGCATACCTCCATGTGCCGATTTTCCCGGCTCACTAGAAATATCTACGGTTCGAGATAGAAAATCTTCATTTTCAGTCTTTAGCTCTGCCTTTCAGACTAGCTATTGCTCCTCGAGTATTTACAAAGGTTCTGGCCCCTCCTCTAACCAGATTAAGGCCCCAAGGTATAGTGATTTTAGCATACCTAGACGTTCTGCGCTTGATAGCCCGCTTAGATCAAAGTATGGTCACCACAGTCAACTACCTGGAATACCTAGCTTGGATTCTCATCACAGCCACCATCACAGCGCCTCTGATTTCAGCCAATCAGGTGACAGGTAACACAGACCCGGCAACCTGATTGGCTGAGAGGCGGGTCAGTCTTAGGGAAGCGACTGTGTAAACAGCAAACGCACAGCATTGCGCCCACTTTTTACCCATTTAGAAGCCTATTAGAGCCCATGGCTCTAATCAGGATGCCTATTAGAGCCAACAGCTCTAATCAGGCGCTTCCAAAAACACCCCCGCCACTGTAATTCAGATGCCCGGGGCCAGACACCTAAATAGGGGGCGGCAGCGGCAACAATAGATAGAGCGGTGCAGGAGAGAGGGGGCGGCGCTCCTGCTGCCTCTATGGACGCACCGCCACTGAGTTAGCTACTCTTTCTTGTAAAGAGCCATATTTAATTATTCACATGGATAAGGTAGTATTGAGTCCTCATCCTAACTTTCTACCAAAGGTAGTGTCAAGTTTTCATTTAAACCAGGATATTGTTCTACCTTAATTTTTTCCAGAACCCAGTCCTACAGAAGAAAAGTCACTACATTCTCTTGATGTGGTGAGAGCAGTTAAAGTCTACGTGAAGGCGACTGCTCAGATTCGAAAAATTGATGTTTGTATAGCCTGAAGGTCCTAAAAGAGGACAGATCCTAAAAGGTCCTAAAAAAATGACCAGCCCCAGGTGCCAGATATGCTAGCTAGGCCACTGGCCTGCCCTTTCCTTTCATTGGATTTCGGTTCGGTTCATGGAAGCTCTGCCTAAGAATGCCCACTCTTCTAGACTGTCATCCATCAAAGCATTTTTATATTTGCATACCTTCTTCCAAGAGCCAGTCCACTGCTTACTTAAAGCGGAACTTCAGTAATTTTTTCATCTATTAAACCTTCTACCGTTGTGGTTTTAACTTTGGATAGCCAGTAAATACCTTATACAGTCCAGTTCCTGTTTCTTGTCTGGTAAAAAGCCTAGGCTTATGACATCATGCACAGTTCTCTCTCACTCTCGTGAGAGAGTTTGCCAGGAAGGGAGGGGGGTGAGTCATAAAAGGGCCAATGAGAGCTGCAGAACTGGAGGTGTGCCTCTAGGTAAATCCAGGAAGTGAACAGGCAGCAGCTTCAGCTGCCCACCATTAAAATGGTTGCAGCCAGACTCAGTGGAGAGAGATTTTTGCAGCATATTTGGCAAGCACAGAATCACAGTATATATAAAAAAATATGTAAAGTGGTTGGAGGGAAGCTTCAGAATGGCAAAGATGTTTTTATCACAAATTATGTGAGCAGACTGCAGGCCACTTGGAGTACTGAGCCAGGGTGCTGCACTGCTGTGATGTTTTCAGGAAGTTATGTACAGCATAGCTGTACCCTGGAGTTTTGGTTTGGCACTGTGAGAATTGTAAACTGCAACTAAAAAGTCTGAGACTGTTGCTATACCATCCAAGATGGATTAGGAAAAAATTATAGCCCACTGTCTTCAAGGGTCCCTCTAGGGCTAGGCTGAGGTTAGAACTACTACAGTTTGTGTTAAAGTAATTGTTAAAGTGTTACCAAACCCACAACAGTTAAATCAGTCAGTATACGCAGTAAAGCATGCTTGTCATCCTCACTGTGTAAAAAGGCTGTTTGATCCTGGCTTCTCTGATCCTCCTCTTCTTCCACAGTCCCCAATCCATTGAGCCTTTGCGGGCACTCTGCACATGCTCAGTTTAATCTCAGGCGTGAAATATGTACAAAGCATATCCTTCATTACTGTGCACTATTTCTTGCTTCTGCCCTGTACCTCTTCTATCTGCATGAGTCACCTCTGACAAGTTTTCCTGATGCCAAGAGAAAACAGGTGAAGGGGAGCAATCTGCAGCATGCAGCCTGTGATTGGCAGTCTTAGCGTTGTGCCTGTGTGCAGGGGGAGGGCCTGTGAACTCTCCTCACTGAACTCTGCAGAGTGTTGTTTTAGCGCTCTAGGCCCTGTTTTCTGACCGCTAAGACAAGTGTTATAAATTCTGAAATTTGAACAGATGTAGAGAAGACAGCAGATAAACAGATACAACCAGGCCAGTCACTTCACTGGGTATATGTAAGGGTTTACAACCAGTTTAACATACACTAAGTATTTTTATATAAAGTATATTGAAAATAAGATTTTAAAAAATAGGTTTGCAGATGATGGACTTTATAGGCATAACACAGGTATAAATTAAAAATGTATTTATTACAAAAACATACCAAAGACAACAAAGCAATTAGTCAATAATTTAAACGATCAAGTATATTCCTAAAAACATCCGTTGTCTCAAGGAATAAAAATTGTAAGATAAGACAATACACATGAACTATACAGTGCCTTGCGAAAGTATTCGGCCCCCTTGAACTTTTCAACCTTTTGCCACATTTCAGGCTTCAAACATAAAGATATACAACTTTTATTTTTTGTGAAGAATCACCAACAAGTGGGACACAATTGTGAAGTGGAACGAAATCTATTGGATTTTTGAAACTTTTTTAACTAATAAAAAAATCAAAAGTGGGGCGTGCAAAATTATTCGGCCCCCTTGCGTTAATACTTTGTAGAGCCACCTTTTGCTGCAATTACAGCTGCAAGTCGCTTGGGGTATGTCTCTATCAGTATTGCACATCGAGAGACTTTCTTCCTTGCAAAACAGCTCGAGCTCAGTGAGGTTGGATGGAGAGCGTTTGTGAACAGCAGTTTTCAGCTCTTTCCACAGATTCTCGATTGCATTCAGGTCTGGACTTTGACTTGGCCATTCTAACACCTGGATACGTTTATTTGTGAACCATTCCTTTGTAGATTTTGCTGTATGTTTGGGATCATTGTCTTGTTGGAAGATAAATCTCCGTCCCAGTTTCAGGTCTTTTGCAGACTCCAACAGGTTTTCATCCAGAATTGTCCTGTATTTGGCTGCATCCATCTTCCCCTCAATTTTAACCATCTTCCCTGTCCCTGCTGAAGAAAAGCAGGCCCAAACCATGATGCTGCCACCACCTTGTTTGACAGTGGGGATGGTGTGTTGAGGGTGATGAGCTGTGTTGCTTTTACGCCAAACATATCGTTTTGCATTGTAGGCAAAAAGTTTGATTTTGGTTTCATCTGACCAGAGCACCTTCTTCCACATGTTTGGTGTGTCTCCCAGGTGGCTTGTGGCAAACTTTAGACAAGACTTTTTATGGATATCTTTGAGAAATGGCTTTCTTCTTGCCACTCTTCCATAAAGGCCAGATTTGTGCAGTGTACGACTGATTGTTGTCCTATGGACAGACTCTCCCACCTCAGCTGTAGTTCTCTGCAGTTCATCCAGAGTGATCATGGGCCTCTTGGCTGCATCTCTGATCAGTCTTCTCCTTGTCTGAGCTGAAAGTTTAGAGGGACGGCCAGGTCTTGGTAGATTTGCAGTGGTCTGATACCCCTTCCATTTCAAAATGATCGCTTGCACAGTGCTCCTTGGGATGTTTAAAGCTTGGGAAATCTTTTTGTATCCAAATCCGGCTTTAAACTTCTCCACAACAGTATTACGGACCTACCTGGTGTGTTCCTTGGTCTTCATGATGCTCTCTGTGCTTTCAACAGAACCCTGAGACTATCACAGAGCAGGTGCATTTATACAGAGACTTGATTACACACAGGTGGATTCTATTTATCACCATCAGTCATTTAGGACAACATTGGATCATTCAGAGATCCTCGCTGAACTTCTGGAGTGAGTTTGCTGCACTGAAAGTAAAGGGGCCGAATAATTTTGCACACACCACTTTTCAGTTTTTTATTTGCTAAAAAAGTTTAAAATATCCAATAGATGGGGGCGTAACCGGATGTGAGCGGCGGCGGACGTTCTTAGTGAGAGCTCCGTGTATCCTGAGCCTAATCCACCACCATCCTTACCCAGCCGGACCAGATAGGAGCCTGGAAACGCAGCTGCCTGTTCCCTGGGCTGCCCTGAGGTGATCGGTGCCATCATTTCACCTATTCTCCCCTCCTGTCGGCTGGGGGACGCTCGCCACCGGGAGCTCGCGGCCGCCATCTTGCCGCTCCGGAGGCCCAGAAATCCGGTGAAAATAGGCCGCATCGAGAGGTAGGGGATCCCCATCCACCCTCCAATCCTGTTGGGCTCTCCCCCCTGTGTGCTCCGGTGGCACGTCTGGGCCTTTGGAGCGAATGGAGAGGCCGCTGACCGCTCTGGCCTAGTGCGGCCTAGTGAGGCCTATGAATCCCCGGTCTTTCCTACGGCGGCTGGCCGCGGAGGACCGCCACGGCCGCACCGCTTCTCGCCTGGGGGTCCGAGCCTATCCTTGCCTGCCTGCCCATCGCATCCTGACCTGGCCAATGCTACCAAAGAAGGGGCAGTGTCTGATTGAGAAGCCTCAGGCCTGCCCTCACGTCTCCTCTGTACCCAGCCCTGCTTTTTATTACTGCCTGGACTCAGCTGCCATAGTATATGTACCCCGGCCTCCCCTGTTCCTTTTAGCCCTTTGTCTCCCATCCTGCTGCTGCAACTGCTAGACGAGGATTGCTGCTGCTGGGCACTGCCTTTCTTACCACCCGGCTACCCCTGTTTGTTTGAAACTCATAACCTAGGAGGGACTTAACCTTACACTCCGGTATAACAGTGACTGCTTCATTGCCCCTCTCCCCTTCCTCCATGCCGGCGAAGCACAAAACCGCTACCCCGCATTCCAGCAAAAAGCAACAGCTGGCGCAAGCCGAACGCCCTGCCACCGCCTCAACTGACAGGCTTCACAATTTGTTAGCTGATTTGAACATGGAGTCGGGGCAGGGAGGCATGGCGGTGATCCTACTTGCCATTGAAAACAGTAGATCCTCACTACTGACCCGTATTGACAAGCTCACAGAGGAATGTAACTGCATACGGGCTGACCTAGACAAGTTTAGAGGCCGCCTCACAGAATCTGAATCACGCATATCAGCCGCGGAGGACCTGACCGCTAATCATGATCACCACATTGAGGCGCTGGAGGGCACGGTTAAAATGCTGGTAGCTAAATCCGATGATGCAGAGAAGCGCCTAAGGAGGAACAATGTGCGAGTACTTGGATTGCCGGAGGGATTCGAGGGAGATCGTCCTGCAGAATTTGCTGAAGCCTTCTTTAAAGGCATCCTGGACCTGACTCCTGTCTCGCCGACCTACGTGGTGGAACGGGCACATAGAGTACCGACTGGCCGTCGCCCACCTGGGGCGCCACCTAGACCATTCCTAGTACGGTTCCTTAACTATCGGGATCGGGACCGCATCCTAAGTGAAGCCAGAAAACATCCAAACCTCAAGTATGAAAACGCAGAAATTCATCTATATCCCGACTTCTCGGCGGATCTACAGAAGAAGAGGAAAACCTTCCAGGACATCCGTCGGCGCCTCAGGGAAAAGGGCCTACCTTACAGTATGCTATATCCGAGCCGGCTACGCGTGGTGCATGCGGGCACTGCAAAGTTCTTTGACTCCCCGGAGGAGGCGGACTCCTGGTTCTCTACCCTGCGGTAGGGCGTCCTTGTCTGCAGTGGTTCCGGGTGCCAGGCTGATGCATGTTCCTGTCCTACGAAGGCCTTACTCCTCTACAGTATTACCTCATATGCTCCTGTTTTGTCCTTTTGGTGTTTTTGCATCCTGAAATAAACGGAGCAATAACGATTGGAAGACGGTTACACTTGGGGACGCTATCCCCTCCCCCTCTCCTTTTTTGTTTTTTTATTGTCTTTTTGTTCTCTTTTTCTTTTGTTGGAGTCTGTCTCCAACTCAAGTACTGTCATCGCATCACCTAAGAGTAGAGGACATAGAACTACCTAGTTCTCCTCGCCCAGCGATTAGGTTTTGGTAACAGACTGTTCCAGTTTTTTGTTTGGGGATGAAGCTGACCTACCTCAATGGTTCTGGCGGGTTGGCAGGGGTTTTTTGCTTGCTGCTAAATTATCATACTTTAATGCTATATATTTACTTGGGTACATGCACTATTTACTACGTGTGGGTGTTGGTTGGCACATACTGCTATGGGTGTGGCGGGTCGGAGGGTGGGGGGACAGGGCGATTGGCTCTCCCCCCTTCATCCGATGGGCTGCTCTACTATCTATATATATATGTACGGGATGGAGCTTAAATTGATGTCCTGGAATGTGCGTGGCCTGAATAGCCGTTTCAAGAGAGCATTTATGTTTAAGTATTTACAAACGCACAAGCCACACATTCTTTTTCTACAAGAAACCCATCTGACGGGCAGTAGACATTTGGCCCTACGCAGGAGGTGGGTGAGACAGTCCTTTCATGCCACATATTCTAATTACGCCAGAGGAGTGTCCATTCTCCTAAATAGATCCCTCAATTGCCAGGTTAAACATGTTATCTCAGACCCGGGGGGGGGGGGGGGGGGTGGTTTGTCATATTGCTGCTGTCTATAGAAGCCCAGATGTTTGCGGCTGTGAACATCTATGTTCCACCCCCTTTCTCAACATCTGTGCTTCACGTGGTGTATGACAGGCTGGCTCCTCATATGGTCACGAGACTTCTTATAGCGGGAGATTTTAATGGCATTCTGGATAGGACTTTGAAGCAATGGGCCACGGCCCTGCAGCTCACGGAGATCTGGAGATGGAAAAATCCACAGGAGAGGCGCTTCTCCCACCTGTCTGCGGTCCACCGCTCGGGCTCCAGAATAGACCTGGCCTTTTGCTCTCCGGATATGCTTCCATTTGTAGCCTCGGCAACATACTGGCCGGCGGGAATTTCAGATCATTCCCCCCTGGAGGTCATTCTGCAGCTTGGGGGGAGGGAGGGCAGGGGTAGCTGGAGACTAGCGACTCGCTGGCTGCGGGATGAGTTGGGTGGAGGAGAATATGCGAGGGAAGATTGCTCAATATTGGGACTGTAATGATAATGTGTCCACCCCACAGATCCCCTGGGATGCCTTCAAGGCAACTATAAGAGGGGATTACATATCGGCAATAAAGGCTGCCAGGGTGGACTGTGCCTCAGAGACAAAGGACCTAGAGTCCAATGTGTGTATGGCAGAGGGGGAGTTTGCGTCGGATCCTTCTCCAGGGGCATATTCCTCCCTGGCACGGGCTCGGAGGGAGCTGTCTCTACACTTATCTAATGAGACGACCTCCTCGGAGTGGTCACTTAGAGCCAGGATATTTGAGTCAGGGGACAAGAATTGGAGGCTTTTGGCCGGTCTGGTGGCTGACCCCAAATTTCAAACGGTTGTGCCCATGATACATACTGCGACAGGGGGTGTGACTTCTAACCCAGCTGACATCCTTAATGAATTTCAAACGTATTATTCCTCATTGTATAGATCCACCACTGAGCAGTTGTCCCCTGAGCACCTCTCATTTCTTCAGGGTCTATCTCTGACGGGTTTGACGGGGGAGGACGTGGCCCTACTGGAAGCAGACATTTCAATAACTGAAATAGAAGGAGCAATCCGCTCCCTACCTCCTAATAAGACGCCGGGCCCTGATGGGCTTCCAGGTGACTGGTACAAAATGTACATGGCCGATCTAGTCCCACGACTCCATAAGTTATATGCCCTTTGTTTGGAGACCGGATCTCTGCTTGACTCGATGACACATGCCCACATAGTTCGGGTACATAAGCTGGGGAAGGATGCCTCCTATTGTTCGGCATACCGTCCTATATCCCTTCTCAATTGTGATTTGAAGATACTAACGAAAGTGTTAGCCACCAGGCTGATGGGGATCCTCCCGTTTTTGATAAACATAGATCAGACTGGTTTTATGCCAGGGAAGTCAACGGATGTCAATATCCGTAGAGTCTTCACTCATTTGCAAATCCCTTCTACGGACCAGGACACCAGGGTTCTAGTGGCCTTAGACCTTGAAAAGGCATTTGACTCAGTGTCCTGGGCCTACATGGAGGAGGTACTTAGGTTGTATGGCTTTGGCCCCATTTATAGGAAGTGGATTCAACTGTTATACCAGAAACCAAATGCACAAATTAAACTGGGAGGTGTGCTGTCCTCTTCATTTCCGGTGGAGAGGGGCACCCGACAGGGGTGTCCTCTGTCCCCGGCCCTTTTTTCCTTAATGGTAGAACCCTTGGCGGTTGCGCTGCGATCCTCGGACGACGTTCGGGGGTGCGGGTGGGATCCTTGGAGGAAAAGATTGCACTGTACGCTGACGATATTATTCTCTTCCTCCGGGATCCCGGCCCGTCCCTACGGGCGGTGTTGGAGCTTTTGTCGCGCTTTGCGGATGTGTCGGGCCTGAGGGTAAACTGGGACAAGTCCCAAATTCTGCCAGTGGACCCAGATGCTGGGAGGCTGGCTGACCCATTACTTCCGCTACAGTGGGCGGAACAAATTAAGTATCTTGGTATCATCATTTCTTCCAGGGTACAGGACTTTTGTAAACCTAATCTTCTTCCCATCCTACAAACCACACAGAATAGGCTTAAAGTGTGGGCCAACCTTCCCCTTACGCTAATAGGTCAAATGAATTTAATTAAAATGAAATTGCTTCCCCCTCTCCTATACGTGATGCGCCATTCTCCAACGTGGATACCCAAAATAATTTTTCGGCGACCAAACTCTCACATCTCCAGTTTCTTGTGGGGCACCACGCCTCCCCGAATCCGCTTATCCATACTACAGAGACCTTGGACGCAGGGGGGTCTGGCATGCCCTAATTTTTTTCTCTATTTCATAGCGGCGATGCTCACGCACGTCCACGGCTGGGTTACCTCGGATTCCACCAACGCAGCTGTTGCCTTGGAGGCTTCCATTGTGGGCTCATTCGAAGCACTGCGGAACGTTTTATTTAGGGGCCCTCGAGCTCCGCATCCTCTCACCGCCTCGATGAGGACGGTGCTGAGGGCGTGGTCTGGAGTGGGCGGCCACCGGCCGGCTGGGCCCTGAGTGCTCTCTCCTAATACTCCATGGTAGCTCAATCCCTCCCTACCTGAATTCTACTCTATTCCGGATCCGATTGTGTGGGCGTCAAGGGGCGTTCGGTGTATACACCACGTTTGCGAGAATGGTGCATTACTGACATTTGATCAGCTTAAATCTAGGTTTGACTTACCCAATGTGTACTTCTTCCGGTTCCTGCAGCTTCGCCATGCGTATGGGACTCAGTTTGGTAGTTCGCCCCTAACCTTATATCAGTCTAATATGGAGTCGCTTCTGCGTCAGGAGACGCTGCTTAAACCATTATCCACGATATACAAGGCTTTGCAGCCCTCGGTTCATAGTGGATTAGAAAAACTTAGGGAATTTTGGGTGGCGGAGCTGCCGGGACTAGATGGAGAGGACTGGGAGGACATTTGGGACTCCCCCTTTAGACATTTGATTTCCTCAAGAGATCGGCTAATTCAATTTAAAATACTGCATACATTTTATTACACCCCATATAGACTTCATAGGATTTACCCTGACTCTTCGTCACAGTGCTGGCGCTGTGGAGCGGATTTGGCGGGGTACATTCATATGATTTGGGCTTGCCCCGTGGTGCAACGTTACTGGTCACGAATACTCTCTTTTATTACTGAGCTGGCAACGATCCCTATACCTCAGATGGTGGAGCTGTGTCTGTTTGGGTTAGTGGACGCTTTGGTTCCCTCGCGGGCAGTCCGCACATTACTGGGGCTGCTGCTCTTCTATGCGAGGAAACTTGTGCTCCGGTGGAGGGCCCCCACGGCGGCCCTCACCCTGAGTGCATGGAAGTCATTAGTTAACCTTGCAGTACCATTGTACAAGGAAGCATATTTCATCCGAGGATGCCCTCAGAAGTTTCAGAAGGTTTGGAATATCTGGTTGGAGTCTGAGACAACGGTTGGGGAGCAGGACAGCCCTGTTGGATTATCAACCCAATCTATTCAGTAGAAAACTCCTCTAGTAAGCTTTATCTCGGGTAGCGGTTGAGATGCCCGAGTGTCCGGTTGGCGCCCACTTGTACACCTTTGTTGGTAGACTGCCTGTAGTGCATCACTAAGCTTAATGTTGATTACTGGGAATTACATTACTCCTGTCAATTTTAGCAGCAAGCTATGGGGTTTGGTTGTTGTATGTTCTTGGGTTAGGCTGATAGTTTTTAGGTGTTATGCCTTACCTGTTGTGTTGTATTGTTCGAGCCGGGGAATGCCCCAAGGCTCTGTTCTGTAATTTTCTCTTTTAAAACAAATAAAAAGAATTTATAAAAAAAAAAAAATATCCAATAGATTTCGTTCCACTTCACAATTGTGTCCCACTTGTTGGTGATTCTTCACAAAAAATTAAAATTTTATATCTTTATTTTTGAAGCCTGAAATGTGGAAAAAGGTTGAAAAGTTCAAGGGGGCCGAATACTTTCGCAAGACACTGTGTATATATATATATATATATATATATATATATATATATATATATATATATATAGATATATATCAATCTATATATCTATAGGAACTATTATTCTTGAGAAGAAAGAAAAAAGAGAGAAAAGAAAGGAGAGGCAAAAAATAATAAAAAGCAATAAGGTGAAAGAAAACAAAATAGAATAGAGACCAGGCAAAAGGAGATTACAACTCAGAACCAAAGATCAAATTCCATACTGAACCTCTCTCCGACTGGTTGGGAAAAACAGAGTTGGGATCATAACATACAAATTATAAATTATATATGCTAGGACCTCGACAAGAAATTCTGGCACATGATAAAGGTCTAGATGTCTGCTGACCGGGGTCAGCATTTTCCCATTACTAGAGTAATAGACATGATAATACGTAATGATTGTCACATATTACAGCAGGATTCCATTGTTAAAAAACATGTTGGTCTAAGACCCGAACTTGATCTTTGGTTCTGAGTTGTAATCTCCTTTTGTTTGCTCTCTGTTCTATTTTGTTTTCTTTCACCTTCTTGCTTTTTATAATTTTTAGGAAAATACTGACTCCGGTCAGCAGACATCTAGACCTTTATTATGTGCCAGAATTATATTTTTTATAGATTAACTACTTTAATGTTATACTTGTCCCCCTAATCGCTATATGCTTGCCGTTGTGACTTTGAGCTGAGTTGGGATGGTTTTTTGGGGGGTAGCTGTGCAGCGACATGAAACTCAAAGCAATAATGTTGTTTGTTAATGTTTTAAATGTTAGAAATGTAATTGCAATTTTCTATTCATAGAACATGCCATAAGCTCCTGAAGAAGTGTCTTTTGAATACGCGCAAAATGTAAAGCTGAGCTGTGTTATGACACACCGCATCCTTTCCTCACATGCTATTTTCATCAAGTTTTGGAGAGTTACCTGATTGGTGCCCCATTTTAAGTATATTACTTTATATGCTCTGTAGGTGGTGTGTTGTATGTGCTTCAAGGCATTTTTTTGAATAGCCAATTAATTTTAATGCAATTGTCTTGTATGTTTTTGTAATAAATACATTTTTAATTTATACCTGTGTTATGCCTATAAAGTCCATCATCTGCAAACCTATTTTTTAAAATCCAGTTTATTGGGACGTGGCACTATACTTAATTCTCATATCCACAGTACCACTCTGTGGTGATATGATCCCCTATCTCCTCTGAAAATAAGCCCTAGGGTGTTTTTTTGTAGCCAAAATGAATACAGTATAGGACCGGCCTTATTTCCGAGAAAACACGTTATCCACAAAACACTGATGTCCCTGCAGCAGCATAAAGATGTCCTTGAATATATTTTCTCCCACTTCCATTCGTATAATTAAAAAAGTCCAAAAAGTAAATTTAAACTAAATTTTCAGGAGATTTGGGAGAACATTACTGCTGTTGGTTGCTATGGTGATGTTCCCTAGGTAAAGAGATCGCTGCAAAAACTAAAATAAAAAAACAACTTTAATTGAGCTCAACCACCCCTGTTGTGTGAATTAAAGTCTAACTCGTTGGATCTATTAAAGCAGTATTTATTAATGTCAATTTAAAAAGGAAAAATTACAACATAAACAACGGTAGCACAAAAACATACTACATAAAATAAAACCCAATCCACCTCTCAACTCCACATAATGTAAACATTGTGTAGACCAACATGTTGTGGGTGTTGAGTAGATGAGAAGCAAAAAAACGCTTTCCTAGGTAGACCAATATTCAAATGGTGAGGAGAAACAAAAAGTGGGACTGATTGTAAGGTCATAAAGTAGACCTGTGGAAGACCAGTGTTGATATCAAGGTAAAATGAAGGATGAAGGAAAGGTTCTATACAGGGGTCAATGCCCACACTTCTCCACTAATGTGCTGTGATAGAAGGATAAATTCCAGCTGTGGTATCCAAAATGTGCAACACAGTAATAGCCCTATAGAGCAATTCTAGAGTCTTTAGTGGTCCAGAGGAGGTAAATTCCTGATAAAGATAGTCAGTTCTTGTTTCTTTTCGTTTGGAGTGTTTAGACGCTATAGTATAGGGCTTGGGAGGACACACTGCAGTAAAGTTTATTACAAGCTTAGCCTCTGAAGCAGCCGACAGTGATCGGCTAGGGACAGACACCCATCCACCTCCAATTCTCAACCTATGGAGAATTCATGCTAAACATGGGATTAAATGCCAGATGACCAGTTTATGGACTAAAGGATTATATAACCTATTAAGACAACTGATAAGTATATGCTTTCCACAATATGTGACTTGAAACATAGGGGAGGCTTTCACATATAATAGGATTTTTATAACAGCTTATCCGGATAATCCTTTTCTTTGAAGTACATCATGGGACACAGAGCCATAGTAATTACTATGTGGGTTATAGGCCACCTTCAGGTGATGGGCACTGGCACACCCTAAGACAGGAAGTCCACTCCCTATATAACTCCTCCCACTACTGGGAGTACCTCCGTTTTTGTAACAAAGCAATACAGGTGTATACCAGAAAGAGGGGAGGGACCACTGTGTCCTGTGATGTACTTCAAAGAAAAGGATTTTACAGGTACACTGTTATAAAAATCCTATTTTCTTAATCATACATCACAGGGCACAAAGCCATAGTAATTACTATGCAGGATGACCCAGAGCAATGCCACCTGAGGGGAGGGAGACGCAACAGAATTAGGGCAACATGAGACTAGAGGACTTATAATGCTGCCTGCAGCACACTACAGCCAAAGGCGATATCCTCATGCCTTTTTACATTCACCTGATAAAATCTGGTAAATGTATGGACTGAAGACCAAGTTGAGGCCTTGCAGATTTGAACCATGGAAACTTGGTGATGCACTCCCACGAAGCACTAACAGTCCTAGTGGAGTGCGCTTTTGATTTGAGAGGGTGGAATCCTCCTCTTTAAGCCTGAACAATTACTTGCTGAATCCATTTAAAAATAGTAGATTTCGATGCTGCCTGTCCTTTTTCTATGACCTTCAGGCAATACAACAAAACATCAGTTATTCGAATCTGAGCAGTTGCCTTCAAGTAGACCTTGAGTGCTCTCACCACATCAAGAGAATGTAGTAATTTTCCTTCCATAGAACAGGGTTCTGGGAAAAATTAAGGTAGAACAATATCCTAGTTCGGATAAAAACTAGACACTACCTTTAGAAAGTTAGGATGATGACGCAATACTACCTTATCCTTGTGAATAATCAAATATGCCTCTTTACAAGAAAGAGCAGCTAACTCTGATACCATTCTTGCAGAAGATATGGCTACCAGAAAAGTAGTTTCCTTGTCAAAAGGACCAAGCTGTATGCTGTATCGGCTCAAAAAGGCTATTTCTGCCATGCCGACAGAACTAAATTCAAGTCCCAAGGGTTCAGGGGTAACTTAACCACTTCAGCCCCGGACCAATAAACACCCTAAGGACCAGAGGTCTTTTTACAATTTCGCACTGCGCTGCTTTAACTGGTAATTGCGCGGTCATGCAATATTGCACCCAAACGAAATTTGCGTCCTTTTCTTCCCACAAATAGAGCTTTCTTTTTATGGTATTTGATTGCCTCTGCAATTTTTATTTTTTGCGATATAAATGGAAAAAGACCTAAAATTTTGAGAAAAAATGATATTTTCTACTTTTTGTTATAAGAAAAATCGAATAAACTCAATTTTAGTCATACATTTAGGGCAAAATTTATTCAGCCACATGTCTTTAGTAAAAAAAAATGTCAATAAGCGTATATTTATTGGTTTGCGCAAAAGTTATAGCGTCTACACAGCTTTTAATTTACGACTGCCTATCTCATTTCTTGAGGTGCTAAAATGGCAGGGCAGTACAAACCCCCCCAAATGACCCCATTTTGGAAAGTAGACACCCCAAGGAAGTTGTGGAGAGGCATATTGAGCCCACTGAATATTTTTTTTGTCCCAAGTGATTGAATAATGACACAAAAAAAAAAAAAAGTTTACAAAAAGTTGTCACTAAATGATATATTGCTCACACATGCCATAGTTATATGTGGAATTGCACCCCAAAATATATTCTGCTGCTTCTCCTGAGTACGGGGATACCACATATGTGGGACTTTTTGGGAGTCTAGCCGCGTACGGCACCCCGAAAACCAATCACTGCCTTCAGGATTTCTAAGGGTGCAAATTTTTGATTTCACTCCTCACTACCTATCACAGTTTCGAAGGCCATAAAATGCCAAAATAACACAAAACCCCCCAAATGACCCCATTTTGGAAAGAAGACACCCCAAGGAAGTTGTGGAGAGGCATGTTGAGCCCATTGAATATTTTTTTTTTGTCCCAAGTGATTGAATAATGACACAAAAAAAAAAGTTTACAAAAAGTTGTCACTAAATGATATATTGCTCACACATGCCATAGTTATATGTGGAATTGCACCCCAAAATATACAGTGGTGTGAAAAAGTGTTTGCCCCCTTCCTCATTTCCTGTTCCTTTGCATGTTTGTCACACTTAAGTGTTTCGGAACATCAAACCAATTTAAACAATAGTCAAGGACAACACAAGTAAACACAAAATGCAATTTGTAAATGAAGGTGTTTATTATTAAAAGTGAAAAAATATCCAAACCATCATGGCCCTGTGTGAAAAAGTGATTGCCCCCTAAACCTAATAACTGGTTGGGCCACCCTTAGCAGCAACAACTGCAACCAAGCGTTTGCGATAACGTGCAATGAGGCTTTTACAGCGTCCTGGAGGAATTTTGGCCCACTCATCTTTGCAGAATTGTCCTAATTCAGTTACATTAGAGGGTTTTCGAGCATGAACGGCCTTTTTAAGGTCATACCACAACATCTCAATAGGATTCAGGTCAGGACTTTGGCTAGGCCACTCCAAAGTCTTCATTTTGTTTTTCTTCAGCCATTCGGTGGTGGACTTGCTGGTGTGTTTAGGATCATTGTCCTGCTGCAGAACCCAAGTTCGTTTCAGCTTGAGTACACGAACAGATGGTCGGACATTCTCCTTCAGGATCTCTTGGTAGACAGCAGAATTCATAGTTCCTTTTATCACGGCAAGTCTTCCAGGTCCTGAAGCAGCAAAACAGCCCCAGACCATCACACTACCACCACCATATTTTACTGTTGGTATAATGTTCTTTTTATGAAATGCAGTGTTCCTTCTACGCCAGATATACTTGGACACACACCTTCCAAAGAGTTCCACTTTTGTCTCATCGGTCCACAGAATGTTGTCCCAAAAGTCTTGGGGATCATCAAGATGTGTTGTGGAGAAATTGAGACGAGCTTTGATGTTCTTTTTGCTCAGCAGTGGTTTTCTCCTTGGAACTCTGCCATGCAGGCCATTTTTGCCCAGTCTTTTCCTGATGGTGGAGGCATGAACGCTGACCTTAACTGAGGCAAGTGAGGCCTGCAGTTCCTTGGACGTTGTTGTGGGGTCTTTTGTGACCTCTTGGATGAGTCGTCGCTGCGCTCTTGGGGTAATTTTGGGCGGCCGGCCACTCCTGGGAAGGTTTACCACTGTTCCATGTCTTCGCCATTTGTGGATAATGGCTCTCACTGTGGTTCGCTGGATTCCCAAAGCTTTGGAAATGGCTTTTATAACCCTTTCCAGACTGATAGATCTCAATTACTTTCTTTCTCAATTGTTCCTGAATTTCTTTGGGTCTCGGCATGATGTGTAGCTTTTAAGGATCTTCTGGTGGACCTTACTGTGTCAAGCAGCTCCTATTTAAGTGATGCCTTGATTGTGAACAGGTGTGGCAATAATCAGGCCTGGGTGTGGCTAGAGAAATTGAACTCAGGTGTGGACAACCACAGTTATAGTATGTTTTAATAAGGGGGGCAATCACTTTTTCACACAGGGCCATGATGGTTTGGATTTTTTTTCACCTTTAATAATAAACACCTTCATTTACAAATTGCATTTTGTGTTTACTTGTGTTGTCCTTGACTATTGTTTAAATTGGTTTGATGTTCCGAAACACTTAAGTGTGACAAACATGCAAAGGAACAGGAAATGAGGAAGGGGGCAAACACTTTTTCACACCACTGTATTCTGCTGCTTTTCCTGAGTACGAGGATACCACATATGTGGGACTTTTTGGGAGTCTAGCTGCGTAGGGCACCCCGAAAACCAATCACTGCCTTCAGGGTTTCTAAGGGTGCAAATTTTTGATTTCACTCCTCACTACCTATCACAGTTCGAAGGCCATAAAATGCCAAAATAGCCCAAAACCCCCCCAAATGACCCCATTTTGGAAAGTAGACACCCCAAGCTATTTACTGAGAGGCATGTTGAGTCCATGAAATATTTTATATTTTGCCACAAGTTGCAGGAATTTTAAATTATTTTTTTTTTGCACAAAGTTGTCACTAAATGATATATTGCTCACACATGCTATGGGCATAAGTCAAATTACACCCCAAAATAAATTCTGCTGCTTCTCCCGAGTACGGGGATACCACATGTGGGGGACTTTTTGGGAGCCTAGCCATGTACGGGACCCCGAAAACCAAGCACTGCCTTCCGGATTTAAAGGGATTGTAAAGTCAAATTTTTTATTTTTTTTAAATAACAAACATGTTATACTTACCTCCACTGTGCCACTCATTTTGCACAGAGTGGCCCCGAACCTGCTCTTCTGGGGTCCCTCGGCGGCTGTCTCTGCTTCTTCCCACAGGTGCTTCTCACGTTCATGCGAGCTCCCTCGCATTGGTGAGAAGCACCTGCGGGCGCGCTCCCGTGATACAGCCGGCGGCTATAGCCGCTCGCTGTATCACAAGGCCCCGCCCCCGGCGCGCTGCGTCATTGGATGTGATTGACAGCAGCGCGAGCCAATGGCTGCGCTGCTTTCAATCCATCCACTCCAGCCAATCAGCGGCCAGGCTGAGCGGCGAAGAGGACGGCGGGGGCGAGCGCGGGATTTTCAAGGGGTCAGGTAAGTAAAACGGGGGGACTGGGAGCGCTGGCAGTGTCAGATGTTTTTTCACCTTAATGCATAGAATGCATTAAGGTGAAAAAACATTTACCTTTACAACCCCTTTAAATATAAAATGCTACCAAAAAAAACGTAGCGATCGCAGGGATCAGGCCTGACTCTGCGATCGCTGCAGTTATGTGTTTATTGTTTTGTAAGTGACAGTGATCGATCGATACTGCACTTGGGTGGGCTGGGCGGAGGGGCAAAACGCAGGTGCCAGCAGGTATCTGGGCTGATCCCGCTAACAATGCGTTTTTTTGGAACCCTAAACTGCTGGGGACGCTAGTATAGATATGATCAGATCAGATATTGATCTGTTCAGATTCTATACCACTACGGGAGGTTTATGCTTTGCGTGTGGGTGTTAGCGGTACTGGCACTAACCTAGCGCTGCCTGGGGTGACGCAGACCCTGACCCTAAAACCTAATTGATATCACCCGCCGGGTGATCAGGGGGTTAAACCTTTATTGGGTAATAAATGGTGGGTGCCCTGATGCTATAAAAAGCAAACTAACCAGAGTCACCCGTAACACTTATACGGTGATCACTGGTGAAAGGGTTAACTAGGGGCAATCAGGGGGTTCAATTTTTTATTAGGTAGTATATGGGGGTCCCTGGCGCTATATAAAAACCTGACGGGGAACCTAAATAACTAACTGGCTAACCAGCGTCACCAGTGACACTTATACTGTGATCGCTGGTGAAAGGGTTAACTAGGGGCAATCAGGGGGTTAAAACCATTATTGGGTAGTATATCGGGGTACCTAGCGCTATAAAAACCTGGCGGTGAACCTAAAAAAATAACTAGCTACCTAGCGACACTAGCGACACTAATGCAGCGATCAGAAAAATGATCGCTTAGTGACACTGGCAAAAGGGGGTGAAAGGGTTAACTAGGGGCAATCAGGGGGTTAAAACCATTATTGGGTAGTATATCGGGGTACCTAGCGCTATAAAAACCTGGCGGTGAACCTAAAAAAATAACTAGCTACCTAGCGACACTAGCGACACTAATGCAGCGATCAGAAAAATGATCGCTTAGTGACACTGGCAAAAGGGGGTGAAAGGGTTAACTAGGGGCAATCAGGGGGTTAAAACCATTATTGGGTAGCATATCGGGGTACCTAGCGCTATAAAACCTGGCGGTGAACCTAAAAAAATAACTAGCTACCTAGCGACAATAGCGACGCTAATGCAGCGATACGAAAAATGATCGCTTAGTGACACTGGCAAAAGGGGGTGAAAGGGTTAACTCTAGGGGCAATCAGGGGGTTAAAACCATTATTGGGTAGCATATCGGGGTACCTAGCGCTATAAAAACCTGGCGGTGAACCTAAAAAAATAACTAGCTACCTAGCGACAATAGTGACACTAATGCAGCGATCAGAAAAATGATCGCTTAGTGACACTGGCAAAAGGGGGTGAAAGGGTTAACTCTAGGGGCAATCAGGGGGTTAAACCTTTATTGGGGGGTGATAGGGGGCTACCCTGGACCTAACACTAACTGCCCTGACAGTTTTTACTTTTACAACTGACACTGAATGCAGTGATCAGTAAATAAATGATCACTGCAATCAGTGACACTGTGACTGGGGGGGGGATCGGGGGGGGGGGGGGTCGGGGGGGGTTTGTGTGCCTTTGTGTACCTACATGTCAGTGTAGTGTTGGTGCACACTTACTTTTTGTCTTCTCCTCGTAGTCCGGTCAAAAAGACCGCCCCAAGGAGAATGACATCACTTCCTCCTTCCTGTGTATACAATACACAGTGGGAGGAAGCTTCTCATTGGCCAGGAGCCATCCCCTCATCGCGGATCGCTCCTGCAGCGAACCGGACCGCCGTATCCAGTGGGAGGGGGTCCGATCGGACCCCCCACCCACTGGAAGGCAGGCACGTACATGTACGTGCTTGTGCCTGCCTGTGCCATTGTAATGACGTACATTGGCAATACGGCAGTCCTTAAGTGGTTAACCAGAGGATTAAGCCGCTTTACCCCCTGAATAAGCTATGAACCAAAGAATGCAAAGCAAGTGGTTGTTGAAATAATACAGATAAGGCCGAAACCTGGCCTTTGATAGTATGCAAGGCCAGATTAATTTCTAACCCCATCTACAGAAGTCAAGAATTCTACCAATGACATACTTCCTGGGGTGCCAACCCCTGGATTCACACCGGGAGACATAAGCTTTCCAAACTCTATAATCTATGATTCTGGAAGCCAGCTTCTCTGCATTAACCAAGGTAAATACCACTGGACCTGACAGCTCACGCTTCTTCAGAGTGTGGGTCTCAATAGCAAAACCGTTAAATTTAGCGTTTGTAAGGTAGGATGGAATACCGGCCCTTGCAAGAAAAAGTCTGGACGTGGTGGTAGGGTCCATGAGTCCCCTACCGCCATCTTTATGATCTCTGCATACCAAAATCTTCTGGGCCATGCCGGGGCCACAAGAATCACCGATTTCCTTTCCTGCTTGATCCTGCGAAGCAGTCATGGAAGCAGCAGAACAGGAGGAAATGCATAAATCAGTGAGAACTGATTCCCCGGGATAGGGATGAGCCGAACACCCCCCGGTTCGGTTCGCACCAGAACTTGCGAACGACCCCCGCGTTCGGCACGAACGTTAGAACCCCATTGAAGTCTATGGGACTCGAACGTTCGAATTGGAAAGTGCTAATTTTAACGGCTAATATGCAAGATAGTATGCTAAAAAGGGTTTGGCGATCTGCCTCCTGCCTCAGGGGACATGGGTCACTGCAAAAAAAAGTTTTAAAAACTACCGTTTTGGCAGGAGCACTGATTTTAATGACGATTAAAGTGAAAAAAAAAAGTGAAATATTCCTTTAAATATGGTGCCTGGGGGGTGTCTATATAGTATGCCTGTGAAGTGCCACGTGTTTCCCGTGTTTAGAACAGTCCCTGCACAAAATGACATTAAACGGAAATAACACCATTTAAAACTGCTTGCGGTTTTAATGTTATATCTGGTTCCTGCAATATGGTTGAAAATCATTCAGAAAAATGGCATGGGTAGCCCTCCCTGCCCATTACCAGCCTATTTGGGTCTTGTACGCACATTAAGGGGAACCCTGTACCCATATTAAAAAAAAGGAAATGCGTGTGGCCCCCAGGCCCTATATACTCAGAACAGCAGTATACAGGCGGTGCAAACAAGACAGGGACTGTGTAGGTTTGTTGTGTTAAGTTGAATCTGTTTGTCATTTTCAACCGGTACATTTTTAAAGTGTAGCTCCAGTCAAAAAAAATATCTTTAAGCTTTTTGGAAAACATAGGGAAGGGTTATCACCCCTGTATAATTTGTTTTGTCGTCCATCTTTTTTCATCTCACTTGCTGTTGTCTCCTTCCGTTTGCAAGTAGGAGATGTTTGTAAATTGGATGTTTGAAAGTAGGGGCCTGCCCTATATGCTCTGCAGAAATGGCGGAACAAGGTGTTGGTTTTGCAACAACATTGTAAGCCCTCAAAGTGACTCTTGGTGGCCGCTGGAGCGCCCTGCTGTGAACGATTATATCAAGAATTGTAATTACATGCCATTGTTGAACAGTGGTAGAAAAATTGACCTTTGGTGGTTGTGGTGCTGGTGCCACAACACTATAAGTCCTCACAGTTACTCTGGGTGGGCACAGGAAGGGGCCCTCCTGTGAAATATTATATCAAGAATTGTAATTACATGTCCCTGTTAAACAGGGGCAGAAAAATTGGGCCTTAGGCACTGGTGCCATCACACTGCAACCTCTGCCATACACTCTAGTTTTTTTGCAGGAATTAGCCCTGCTGCAAAGCATTGCATCAAAAATTTTACTTAAACGCCCCTGTTAAACAGGGGCAGAAAAATTGGGCCTTAGGCACTGGTGCCATCACACTGCAACCTCTGCCATACACTCTAGTTTTTTTGCAGGAATTAGCCCTGCTGCAAAGCATTGCATCAAAAATTTTACTTAAACGCCCCTGTTAAACAGGGGCAGAAAAATTGGGCCTTAGGCACTGGTGCCATCACACTGCAACCTCTGCCATACACTCTAGTTTTATTGCAGGAATTAGCCCTGCTGCAAAGCATTGCATCAAAAATTTTACTTAAACGCCCCTGTTAAACAGGGGCAGAAAAATTGGGCCTTAGGCACTGGTGCCATCACACTGCAACCTCTGCCATATACTCTAGTTTTTTTGCAGGAATTAGCCCTGCTGCAAAGCATTGCATCAAAAATTGTACTTAAACGCCCCTGTTAAACAGGGGCAGAAAAATTGGGCTGCTGGCATCACCCAGAACCAAAAATGTTCTTCCAACATATCAGCGGAGGAGGAAGAGGATAGACAATCAACATAACAGGACAGTCACTCAGCATCAGCATAGGCAGTCTTGAAGGGATGTGGTATTTCAAAAAAAATTATTCGGTTACATCAGCTTCAGGTGCTTGGTAGCTGTGGGTGATCCAAGACTGATTCATCTTGATGAAGGTCAGTCGATCAACTGATTCGGTGGACAGGCGCACCCTGTGATCGGTAACGAAGCCACCAGCAGCACTGAAGGTGCGTTCCGAAAGAACGCTGGATGCAGGACAGGCCAGTAGCTCAATTGCATACTGTGCAAGCTCTGGCCAGTGATCCATCCTCAAGACCCAGTAAGCCAGAGGATTTTCAGTGGGAAAGGTGTCCAAGTCTGACCTTGCCCCTAGGTATTCCTGCACCATGTAAATTAGACGCTGGCGATGGGTGCTGGAACCAATCATACCTTGGGGCTGCGGACTAAAAAATTGTCTGAAAGCATCAGTCAGACGGCCACCTTCTCCACCGCTCCTTCTGACTGATGCCTCAGCAACACGTTGTCCAGGACCAGGAGTTTGTGACCTCCCAGTCTCTGGGAACGCGTTGCACAGAGCTTTCTGCAAGGCCTCCCGGAGATGTCTCATCCTCTGCTCCCTCTGCGATGGCAAGATAAGGTCGGCAACCTTACCCTTGTACCGTGGATCAAGGAGAGTGGCCAGCCAGTAATGGTCCCTCTCCTTGATCCGAAGAATACGAGGATCCTTCCGCAGGCTTTGCAGGATCAGGGAGGCCATGCAGCGTAGGTTAGCTGAGGCATTCGGTCCGGAGTCCTCTGGGTCACTAAGGACAACATGATCCGCAGCTACCTCCTCCCAGCCACGTACAAGTCCACGTGTTTCTTGGGACTGTAAATCATCCCTATAAGACTGCTGCTGCTGATGCTGAGTGCCAGCCTCCACCTCCATGCTGACACAATCATCCTCCTCCTCCTCTTCCTCCTCCTCACCCTCTTCCTGTGTGATGGGTGGCACAGCAGGAACACTGTCTGGATAAAGGGGGCCTTGAGAGGCAAGGAAGTCCTCCTCTTCCTGCCTCTGTTCTGCCTCAAGTGCCCTGTCCATTATTCCACGCAGCGTATGCTCCAAGAGGTGGACAAGAGGTATAGTGTCACTGATGCATGCACTGTCACTGCTCACCATCCTTGTGGCCTCCTCAAACGGTGACAGGACAGTGCATGCATCCCTGATCATGCCCCACTGGCGTGGTGAGAAAAAACCAAGCTCTCCTGACCCTGTCCTGGTGCCGTAGTCGCACAGGTACTCATTGATGGCCCTCTGCTGCGTGTGCAGCCGCTGCAGCATGGCCAATGTTGAGTTCCATCTGGTGGGCATGTCACATATAAGGCGGTTCTTGGGCAGGTTCAACTCCTTTTGGAGCTCAGCCAGCCGAGCACAGGCATTAAATGATCGGCGGAAATGCACACAGACTCTCCTGGCCTGTTTCAGGACATCCTGTAAGCCGGGGTACCTGCCCAAGAACCGCTGCACCACCAGGTTAAGGACGTGAGCTACACAGGGCACATGGGTCAGTTGTCCCTGTCGGAGGGCGGAGAGGAGGTTGGTGCCATTGTCGCAAACCACCATTCCTGGCTTAAGCTGGCGTGGCGTCAACCACCTCTCGGCCTGCCCCTGCAGAGCTGACAAAACATCCGCCCCAGTGTGGCTCCTGTCCCCCAAACAAACCAGCGCAAGCACGGCATGGCATCGTTTTGCCTGCGTACTTGCGTAGCCCCTGCAACGCCTATGGAGCACCGCTGGTTCTGAGGACAGAGCACTGGAAGAGGCCATGGAGGAAGAAGAAGAGGAGGGGGTGGAGGAGAGAGGTGTGTCACAACCAATAGTAGCATTTTGGAGGCGTGGTGGCGGAACAACCTCCAATACTACTGCACCTTGTCCTGCATCCTTCCCAGCAGCCAGAAGAGTGACCCAATGGGCCGTGAAAGACAGGTAACGTCCCTGTCCATGCCTGCTGGACCATGAGTCAGCGGTAATATGCACCTTACCGCTGACCGCCCTGTCCAGCGAGGCAAGGACATTGCCTTCCACATGCCGGTAGAGAGCCGGAATTGCCTTCCGTGAGAAAAAGTGGCGTTTGGGGACCTGCCACTGAGGAACCGCACATTGTACAAACTCACGGAAGGGGGCCGAGTCTACCAACTGAAAAGGCAGCAGTTGAAGTGCTAGCAATTTAGCCAAGCTAGCATTCAACCGCTGGGCATGTGGATGGCTGGGAGTAAATTTCTTCCGCCGGTCCAGCAGCTGGGGCAGGGACATTTGTCTGCTATAATCGGACGTGGATGTACCACTAGCAGAGTTCCCGGAAGCACTTGGCTGTGACACACCTAATTCTACACCTTCATTCCTCTCAGAGCAGGTTTCAGAGAGGACTGAAGGTCTAGTGGGGTTGGAGATGCCAGCTGATGAGGAGCAAGGAGAGGTCCGCTTTGTTCTTTGGTGTGGGTCTTTGAGGTATGCTTGCCAACGAGCTGCATGGCAGGTCAACATATGTCTGGTCAAGCATGTGGTGCCCAAGCGGCTGATGTTTTGGCCACGTGAGATACGCTTGAGACATATGTTGCAAATAGCAGCGGTGCGATCTGATGCACTCGTCTCAAAAAAGGCCCACACCAAAGAACTTTTAGAATAACGCACAGAGGAAGCGCTCTGCGCAGGCGGAGCTCTGCGGTGTGATTCAGTCGGTGTGCTGCCCCTAAGCTGGCCCCCGGAGGGCATCCTGCCTCGTTGGACATGTGCCTCCTCCTCCTCCTCCTCCTCCTCCCTCCTTCCAGGCACCCACGTGGAGTCAGTGCCCTCATCATCCCCTCCCTCTTCATCGCTGTAGCAAACCTGGCAGTATGCTGCAGCTTGTGGAACATGACTGCCAGATTGCTGTCCTTCTTGAGCATCCCCTCTCTCTGTGCTCACGCTACTGCCTTCCTCTAGCTGAGTGTCATCATCAGAGCCCACCAAACACTGGGCATCCTCCTGGAGCATGTACCCAACACTGTGCTCAAAGAGTTCAGGAGACTCCTCAGGAGGACGTGGTGGGTCTAGGGAAGGAGTCACTGATGATGACATTGAGAGGAGGGACGACGATGTGTTAGCAGCTGCTTTTCTACTACCCTGAGACTGGGTGAGAGAGGATGAGGAGGATGAAGAGGGCTTGGTCATCCACTCTACCAAGTCGTTGGCATGTTGCGGTTCAACATGTCCAGCTGCAGAAAAGAAGGACAAGCATGTCCCATGGCCACGTGCTGATGACAATGCACCGCGTCCCCGACCAGCACTGTTGTCTCTAGACACAGAGCCTGCTTGCCCTCTTTTATCGGCTCGCGCCTGTCTGCCTCTCCTTGCTGGCCTTCCAGACATGGTAATGGCCTGAAGGGAGTTGGGTAAAACAGTAGTTGGGTAGTTTATATTGTGCTGGAGGCACACAACACCCACTAACTCCTGCAGATGCCTTTTTTATAGAACAGCAGAGTTAAAGGGGTATATACAGATGTATACTGTGCTGTGCTGGAAGCACACACAACTTCCAATAACTCCAGCAGATGTCAATCGGGCCCAAATAGAGAACAGCTATGTAGGTGGATAATAGCGGTATGTACTGGGTACAGAGCAGGCACACAGCACGCACTATCTCCTGAGTGACACTGCTGACTGCAAGCTCTATTGTTAAAGATGGACCACTAGCTATATAGGTGAGGTGAATATCACGGTGTATACTGCGGTCAGGGCACGCAGACAATAACCAGAAAACAGCAGAGTTAAAGGGGTATATACAGATGTATACTGTGCTGTGCTGGAAGCACACACAACTTCCAATAACTCCAGCAGATGTCAATCGGGCCCAAATAGAGAACAGCTATGTAGGTGGATAATAGCGGTATGTACTGGGTACAGAGCAGGCACACAGCACGCACTATCTCCTGAGTGACACTGCTGACTGCAAGCTCTATTGTTAAAGATGGACCACTAGCTATATAGGTGAGGTGAATATCACGGTGTATACTGCGGTCAGGGCACGCAGACAATAACCAGAAAACAGCAGAGTTAAAGGGGTATATACAGATGTATACTGTGCTGTGCTGGAAGCACACACAACTTCCAATAACTCCAGCAGATGCCAATCGGGCCCAAATAGAGAACAGCTATGTAGGTGGATAATAGCGGTATGTACTGGGTACAGAGCAGGCACACAGCACGCACTATCTCCTGAGTGACACTGCTGACTGCAAGCTCTATTGTTAAAGATGGACCACTAGCTATATAGGTGAGGTGAATATCACGGTGTATACTGCGGTCAGGGCACGCAGACAATAACAAGAAAACAGCAGAGTTAAAGGGGTATATACAGATGTATACTGTGCTGTGCTGGAGGCACACACAACTTCCAATAACTCCAGCAAATGACAATCGGGCTCAAATAGAGAACAGCTATGTAGGTGTATATAGTGGTATGTACTGGGTACAGAGCACGCAGACAGCACGCACTAACACTACTGACTGCAAGCTCTATTATTAAAGCTAGATCACTAGCTATATAGGTGAGGTGAATATAGTGGTGTATACTGCGGTCAGGGCACAGACAGTAACCACTACACAAGAGCAAAATAGTAAATCAGCCAAAAACGATTGGTGTGTAACTGTGTTGAAGGTACACAGAACACCCACTGCTTCAGATGCTAACAAACACTACACGAGGCCGCCTGAAAGGCAGCTTTATATAGTGTGGGGCGTGCACTACACAGTCTGAGCTATGATTGGCCACAGGCAGGATGCCTGTGGCCAACCATTGCTCTTCCCGCTACTGGCGCTGCGATTGGCCAAGCATGCGGGGTCACAGTGCATGCTTGGCCAATCGTGAGACAGCAATGCATTGCGCCATCGCAGTGCATTGTGGGCCACACGAATTTTGCCGCGAACGGCCCAAACGTTCGGAATTCGGCGAACGCACGAACGACCGATGTTCGAGTCGAACATGCGTTCGACTCGAACACGAAGCTCATCCCTACCCCGGGAATACTAAGGCATCTGTTCCAGATGCTAACGGATCCCTTGTTCTTGACACAAAGTTGTTGATTCTCTTGTTGAACCTAAACGCAAACAGATCTAAGTCAGGAAGATATCGGGGTGAAGGGAACATTCTCCCGGGAACAACTGCTGGCGACCCAAGTAGTCCGCCTGCCAATTTTCTATTCCCAGAATGAAGACTGCCGATATGCAAGGTACATTGATTTCTGCCCAAGTTAAGATATGATTCACCTCTCTCTGGGCTGCACGACTTCTCGTGCCCCCCTTGGGGATTAATATAGGCCACTGCTGTGACATTGTTGGATTGGATCCTGACAGGACAATTCCGTAACCTGAACGTCCAGGCCCTCAGGGCCAAGCGCACTGCCCAGATCTCAGGAACGTTGATGGGCAAGATCATTGTTACCATCTTCCAGGTAATTGGTAGGAAAGATTTTTCCTTCTGCAGATTCTTGATTATCAACTACCAACTGAGGCTTTGAGCACCATGGAGACAGATACATTGGGAAATCTAGAGCTTCGATCTTCTTGTTCCAAGCCAATAAGATACTGTTTTGCAGCAGCCTCAAATGAAACTGAGCATAGGGAATGGCCTCGAATTAAGCCACCATCTTTCCCAACAACCTCATGCAAAGTCGAATAGAAGGACTCTTCTTTGGCTAGACCACCTGAATCAGTTCCTTTATGGCCCTGATCTTTGCCTGGGGCAAGAATACCCTTTTCTGGGCTGTATCAATAATCAGATCAGGTATTCTAATCTCCTTGATAGTTTTTTTCAAGGAGGATTAGCAACTGTTGCTATTAACCTTTTGCCGACCAGCCGATGCACTTGTACTGCGACAACTAGGGGGCGTGCGGATATTTATTATAGCAAAAATGTAAAAATATAGCTTTTTTTTGTTTATAGCGCAAAAAAAAAAAAAATGCAGAGGCATCAAATACCACCAAAAAAAAGCTCTATTTGTGGGAAAAAAAGGATGTCAATTTTGTTTGGGGGCAACGTTGCATAGTATAGCAGCTTGCTATAATAAATATCCCCCAAAAATATATATAAAAAAATTGTTTTTTTCCTCAGTTTAGGCCATTATTTATTCTTCTACATATTTTTGGGGAAAAAAAAAATCTCAATAAGCGTATATTGATTGGTTTGCACAAAAGTTAAAGCGTCTACAAAATAGGGGATAGTTTATGGCATTTTTATTATTATTATTATTTTTTATTAGTAAGGGAGGCGATTTTTATCGGGACTGCGACATTATGGTGGAGACGGACAATTTTGACACATTTTTGGGACCATTGGAATTTTTACAGCAATCAGTGCTATGAAAATGCATTGATTACTGTAAAAATGTCACTGGCAGTGAAGGGGTTAACACTAGGGGCAGTGAAGGAGTTAATGTGTTCCCTAGTGTATGTTCTAACTGAAGGGGGGAGGGGACTGTGCAGAGGAAATGACAAATCGCTGTTCATACTCTGTAGGAACAGACAATATGTCTGTTACCCCCTCAGAGAACCGGAAACTGTGTTTACACACACAGATCCTGGTTCTCAGTGTGCCCCGAGCGATCGCTGGAGACCGGCGGTGATCGCGATAGCCGGGTACTTGCATCAGCTCTGTGAGAGAGCACACGCACCCTCTAGTGGCCATCTGTGTTACCAACTGCGACTACAACTACAACTGCAACAGCTGGTCGGCAAGCGGTTAACTAGTTGCACTTTCAGTACAATTGTTAACAACACCCTGACGCTGAAGAAAACTCATGTTTTCTGAGAGAAGTGACATTGAAGCGGGGTGTGCAGAATGCGAGGCTGAAGGCAAAATGGCAGACAACATTCGTACCAAGATTGAGAACGACAAGACCACACCATTTGATGCTCGTTTTCCTAACCAGAACAAACATGGTTTCCAAAACTACTTGGATTTTCAGTGATGTGAGACGTCTTTAAATGCCAAAGAACAGGATCCCTACCCATGTCAGTGGTATCAATGTGTATACCAGTCAACGTGCCCCAACTCCTGGGTGGAAAAGTGGGATGATCAGAAAGAAGCAGGCACATTGCCGGACAAAATCTGAAGGGTCTAGGTTAGACTTGTGAAGTTGATTCCTGTAATCTTGAATGTTATTCATGTTGGACCTGATGTTTCAGTTGTTTTTTTCCACATAAATTTTGCCTCCCTTGTAAATCAATGGATGAACATTCAGTAACCTCGGCAATAAAACATGAAAATGTATTTAAAAAAAAAAACACATTTTGGCGAGTGCAAAAACATTTAACATGTGCAAACCAAAACAGCAATATGCCAAATGCCCCATGAGCTCCTTTGCAAATAGAGAAGTCCATTGAAATCAATGGGTTGCCTTATGAGTGTCACTAAAAAGTGCTGTGTGAATAAGGCCTAAAAGTGAAATTGGTGTTTTACACCCTCCTCAAGCTGGACTTGGATTACAACATTGAAGACTGGTTCACACCATGAATTGCACAAGAATACACTGCACATTCCTGTACGAGCACATGCATTCTGGGTGCAGTTTAATTGAATGTGCTGACAATTACACTGCAGCAAAAGTAGGGCATACACTATATTTTACAAGATGCAGAGCAACCAGAATCTAGTACAGGCAAACACACTGCATTTATAACCTGCGTTTGGGGTGTCATTACAGACTGCAGTGTGTGTTGATGCAATGCCAAGTGTGGTGTGTTTTTAAAACGCCTGTGCAGGTAAACCCCCCCTCCCATGTACTTTTATAAAGCTGGCTATACACTACAAGCACCCACTTGAACAATACATTGGTTATCAAATTAGACAGGCCCTCGCACTGCATAGTTGATGGTAGATCTATAGGATAATTAATGCATTATGTTGGGGGGTTAGCAACCCATAGATCACTATCTACCTGTAGATCGTGGTCTGGGTTTCTGACCTGCCATCCCAGGGCATCAGAGTGCACTGCAGAGGGACTACTTGTAAAGTTGGAGCAAGAGCTTCATAAGCCGACACCTCCTCTGTAGTGCTGGCTCCTGTCCCATGCGGATAGATACCAACTCCACTTCACCTCTTATCTCGACTTGTGGTCTCCAGAGTGGTGCCAGCAGCAGGAAAGATCTTCAGATCAGTGAGAAGCAATACACTGAGCATAATAGTATAGTGCTACTTTCACACTAATGTGCTGTGGGTTACTCACACCATGGGTACAGTACCTGCTGCCCCTAGCCATAGACCCATTATATCCTGTGGGTTTGATGCACTTTCAGAAAGTACACCACACCTGCAGGCCATGGTAGAAGTCCATGGCAAAGCACAGTTAAACCAGGAAAATTACCAGTTACACTTACCGGTAACGGGTTTTCTAGGAAATCTTCCAAGACGGCACACCTGAGATTATGAGTCCCACCTGACAGGAAACACAATCAACAATAATTTAAGTTTATAAGTTTATAATTTATAATTAATTAATTATAATTATTATAAGTTTAAAAGGCCCCTCCCTTCCCTCTGTCCCTCAGGAATGACAGAGTATAAACCCACACGAGTGCCAGACAATCTGTGAAATAAACACACCATTAACAATTAGGGTTAGGGAAGTAGGCCTGCCGTCCTGGAAGATTTCCTAGAAAACCCGTTACTGGTAAGTGTAACCGGTAATTTTCTCCACTCATCCTCGAGGACGACACACCTGAGACGATGAACAAGAAGTCCAGGCCTACCTTAGGGCGGGACCACCGCTTGTAGGACCTTCCTGCCAAATGCCAAGTCCTGAGAGGACAACAGCTCCACTCTGTAGTGCCTCAGGAAGGTATTTTGGCTCGTCCAAGTTGCTGATCTGCAGATTTGGCCAATCAAAGCACCTGCCTTCTCTGCCCAGGAGGTCGCCAGAGATCTAGTTGAGTGAGCTTTTTTTTTTTTTGTAAAATCTTTATTTAGAAACATTTTAACAAAGGAATACATATAACACAGATATGCAAGGACCATATTCGAATTAGACATATGGCAAGAAACAAATAAACATGCATGTCCTGTCTAAGGAAGCAATGAGAAGATGGCCATAGTAAAGCATGTATACCTAATGCCTTGCTTTAGGCTAGTACCTGTAGTTTTCCCTTCATATCCATATCAGTTCTGTCTTTCATGAACAGTGGCCATACCATAAAGTTCACTAGCTCCGTGGGGGGGATAGGTCGAGACCCGTCTCGCCCCCCCAGGGTATGCGCAAGGACGGGAAAGCAGAGGCAGCCCCCCAACGGCAACCCCAGGAGAGGGGGACCAAACTGCCTCCATCTTCCACTCCTGGTTCGCCCCCCCCCGGTGGGGCAAACCCACAAGAGTCCCACGGCCTGGGAGGGGGGAATAAATAAGGGCCCCCCTCTGATCAAGGGGACCCCCCTCCAGCCAGGCGAGGCAGCCACAGGTTCAGCTAGTGCACAGGCAACACAGCTCACAACTACATCTCAATGTCGGAGAAGCAATGTGTAGGTAAGGTCATACATAAGGGTGAAGTAGAGAGAAGAAGAAAGGGAAAGAAGATTGGAGGGGGAGAGAGTGAGCGGGGGGTATAGGAAGGGTAGAGGGCGGGTGGATGGGGAAGGTAGATGGAGCATACCTCCATTCTGAAGAAGTTCGATGATTCTGCACCAGGCGAGTCTCAGCGGTAGTTTTGCCCTTCCAGGGAGGGGCATAGTGGTGAATGTCATTTACTAAGCAACAGTACCAATAAATGTGCGAGATCTTAGGGACGGTTCTGTTAGCTCCAATAGAGCCAGGTCCAGGCTGGAGGATATGTAAATAGTGTCGGACATGAAGTCCATCCAAGGCTTCCATATAATGCCAAACCAAGTCCTCGTGCCTCTACATGTCGCTATCCAGTGTTCAGCCTCTCTAATGTCATTGACCTTTTTGATCCATTCCTCCCTTGAGGGAATTCTGGTTTGCTTCCAGTAGATTGGAAGAAGGTGTTAAGCCGCGTTCAGCAGATGCGGCAAAGCACTTTTTTTGTATCTACCAATCGGGACCGGGGGGGGGGGGATGTGCATGAGGTAGTTAGCTGTAGATAGTGGAATATCTACATCCAGGACTTCTTTTATTTGAGATTGGATGTCCGCCCAGTATGGTTTGATTCGTGGGCATTCCCACCAAATGTGTAGGAGTGTGCCTGTGTGGCCACATTCCCTCCAGAATTGGTCCGACACCCGATGGGTATATAAGTGCTAGGTCTGCCGGTACTCTGTACCAGCGAGACAAAATTTTGTAGTTCATTTCTTGGGTTTTAGATTCCATGGAGCTTGTGTGAGTGAATTTGTAAAGGTGGGACAATTGAGTTGTGGAAAAGTTAAGCTGCAGGTCTCTCTCCCATACCCGTATATACATTGGTCTATTTTTTTCGGTGTCAGTACTTAGCAAGCGGTACATTTCTGAGATCATGTGGGGAATTGGTTCATCCTCTACGAAAAACTGCTCAAAGGGCGTGAGGGATGCTATATCTCTTATTGAGTGGCCGTGGACCTCGAAAAAGTGGTGAAATTGTCTATACCTCAAGTAGTTCATTGTGGAGCATTTATGCCTGGTCTTACCAATTTACCATTGCTCATCAGTTTTCCGCAGCTGGCGTTCCCATCGTCCACCCAGGGATCAAAGAAGGCCCTTTGTTCACCTGGCGGAAACCACAGGAACCCCCCCAGCGGGGCTAGTGGAGACATAGGAGGGGATAAACTTAAGGTCAAATTCATTTTGTCCCATGTTGAAAGAGCGTGTACTGTTAGTGGGGAGGTGTTATCTGATAGTCCCCTATGTTCCTGGGATAACCAAGGTGCATAAGCCAGATCTCTCCCAGCTAACCATTTTTCTAAGGAGACCCACAGTTTGGACCGAGTGTGGAACCTCCAGCTGAGGAACCTCTGAAAGTGGTTGTAAACCCTTACAACACACTTTGACCTACAGGTAAGCCTAGATTAAGGCTTACCTGTAGGTCCAAGAAATATCTCCTAAACCTACACGTTTAGGAGATATTTGCTGAAAGACAGGCACCGCTGTCTATGGCGCACCGCTGTCTACTGAGCGCGCCGCGGTCAACGGCGATATGCCGCGAGTGGCGGCTCCCGTGCGCATGTGCAGGAGTGACGTCATCGCGGCTTCGCTGAATGACAGCGGCGGAACAGCGAGACCCACCGAGAAGATGGATGCGGCGGACTACAGGGGTTAGCGGTGACTTTGCTGGCTCCTGTGTCAGGTAAGTGACACATAATGGACTACTATGCGATGCATAGTAGTCCATTATGCTTTACCTTTGCAGGGAATGAAAGAGGAAGTAAACTCATCAGGGTTTACTTCCTCTTGAAGGACGATAGCCATATGATAATTCAGGATATCTTGGACCCCTAAGCCACCTGTCTGTTTCGAGCGCCTCAGTAGCTTCATGGCTATTCTCGGTTTCTTTGTGTTCCACACAAACTCCGACAATGCACTATTTATTTGGGTAAAAAAATGCCTGGGGAGGGATATAGGTATCATCTGCAGAAAAAAGAGTATACGTGGCAGGATGTTCATTTTAATAATGTTAATACGACCTAGCCACGTGAAGGCGGTCTTGGTCCACTGGGAGAGATCCGCCCTTACTGTGTTAATTAAGGGGGGGAAATTTTAAGCATAGAGGGTATCAAAGCAGTCCGTCAATTGTATGCCTAAGTATCTAATGGAGGGGGGGCATGGCCAGGGATGGCATGTGCACGGACGTGTCTCACTGAGCTCCCTCTCCAGATCCTGCATAGATCCTCTTGCCAGCCGGTAAAACCTCTCCGATTACATTACCTTCTCCTGGATACCTTCCACAGACCCCCCTGGAGCTGAAACCGGGTGCAGGCGGTGGCATGATGACCCGCAAAAAGCATGAATTCAGTGGCTCAGCAGACAATCAAAATGGAGCGGCGGCCTCCCTCTCCCAGAACGCACAAGGCACGGACGGATCCAAAGATGCAGGTAAGACCCCCAAAACACCCAGGGGCACTGTGAAGGATCCCCCTAAGGATTTGTCAGTCACCCCGGCCATCTTCCAGCCACAGGCCGAGGATGCATGGTCTGCACAGGGCCCCTCGCAGGATAGTGATCAGCCATCCCTTGACCCAGATGAGGTGGAAGAGGGGGACGAGGATGAGCAACCCACACTAGCTGTAATACTTAAAGCTGTACATCGGTGCACAGCGTCCGTGCATACTCTCCAGGAACATTTTGGGGGTCTTAAGGAAGTTCTGGGTTTTATTAGACATGACCTGCAAAAGACCAGGGAATGCACCACTGCAGCGGAGGGTGGCATAAGCGATATCGAGGATATGTTCTCAGAGACACACAAATTAATGCCAGGATCGCCAGGGCGAACGAACTTAAGTCAGACGACATTGAAAATCGCTTGCGTAGGAACAACATACGCATCGTGGGGCTCCCCGAAAAAACGGAGGGTAGAGACCCCACAAGGTTCGTAGAAAGATGGCTACTGGAGATCTTTGGGAAGGAGGTGTTCACGCCATTGTACTCGGTGGAGCGAGCACATAGGGTCCCATCCAGACCCCTACCATCAGGGCACCCATCCCGCACTATGTTAGCCAGGCTGCTTAATTACAAGGAAAAGGAGATAGTGCCACGCCAGGCCCGCGAACGACGCAACATGCAATTTATTGGGGCCCGCATTTCCTTTTACCCTGACTATTTGGCGGATATTCAAAAACGCAGATCCAGATTTACAGATGTAAAAAAGAGGCTTCAACATCTCCATGCTACTTATGCAATGCTTTTTCCAGCAAAGCTGCGGATCACTGTGGGGGGGGCAGTCACACTTTTTTGAACTGGCAGGAGACGCCTCCACCTGGTTAGATGCTGATGAACACATCTTTCATCAGGCAGGGAGAGGCCCAGCGGAGGGAGACTGAAACTACATTTTACCACCACTGCAATTTAGCACATACAGTAAAGTTCCATAGCATAAACCTCCAAGTACATGAAAAATTAAAACATAAACACCCAGTGTAAAACAATAAGTCCGTGTATGAGAGCCACCAGAATAGTTGACGTAGAGCTGTAAATAAAAATCCTCTACGGATAAACCACAATATTCGTAGAGGTTCACTACTAGGTCCAAAATGGAAAACGTTGTGTTCAATCCACCACCACCATACGATAAGGTTTGCTGCTTACCAGATAGGCATGACCCCCCACTACAGAGGGTCACACGATACTTATAAAAATAGACACCACTTCCAGCCAAGGGGGGGTTCCTCGATGTCCTCCTGGTTCCACTGCTCCAAAAGATCTTAGGAAGGGGACCCACTCCCGGACACTTAACTCAGAGGTCCAGAGGAAGGACTCAGAGGCAGGGGCATCAAAAATCATAAAGGGAAAAAGAGGAACTCGAAATAGTGTAAAACCCTTTTATTATAAGGATAAAAAAAAGTAAAAATACACTTACAGGTGTATAAAAGAAAATAAGCCTTAAGTATGTGGCGCCGGCCGGACACACACAGACAGACCCGTTCTCCTGGAACCCGTCACAAACACGAGGTGATAAGTAGCGTACCGTTCAGCCCTACGCGTTTCGCAACAAAATTGCGTCATCCAGGGATGGCAATGGTGCCCCTGGATGACGCAATTTTGTTGCGAAACGCGTAGGGCTGAACGGTACGCTACTTATCACATCGTGTTTGTGACGGGTTCCAGGAGAACGGGTCTGTCTGTGTGCGTCCGGCCGGCGCCACGGACTTAAGGCTTATTTTCTTTTATACACCTGTAAGTGTATTTTTACTTTTTTTTATCCTTATAATAAAAGGGTTTTACACTATTTCGAGTTCCTCTTTTTCCCTTTATGATTTTTGATGCCCCTGCCTCTGAGTCCTTCCTCTGGACCTCTGAGTTAAAGTGGTGTTGCCACCAAAAAATGAAAAGCTGCTTAAAATTAATAAAAAAAATAAAAAAAAAATAATTGGCAAAAAAAATATTTTTACTCACCTCTAAATACCGGTTGCTAGGGGGTCCCTCGTAGTCTGCCTTCTTCATTGCCCGGGCTGGTGACATCACTTCCCCTTGCGCCGCACATTCACCTGGGACCTGTCACGTGTCCCAGGTGACTGTACGGCGTATCACAGCGCCCTGCGCCGCTCGCGCATGCGCAGTGGGTGCCCGGCTGTGAAGCCACAGCCGGGTGCCCACAGTATGCATGACGGCGCCGCGAGCGGAGCGGGGAATGAGGGGGGGCTTCGTTCCCCCGCATCGCTGGACCCTGGGGCAGGTAAGTGTCCGATTATTAAAAGCCAGCAGCTGCAGTATTTGTAGCTGCTGACTTTTAATTTTTTTTTTTTAAGGGGTACCCCACTTTAAGTGTCCGGGAGTGAGTCCCCTTCCTAAGATCTTTTGGAGCAGTGGAACCACGACATTCACCACTATGCCCCTCCCTGGAAGGGCAAAACTACCGCTGAGACTCGCCTGGTGCAGAATCATCGAACTTCTTCAGAATGGAGGTATGCTCCATCTACCTTCCCCATCCACCCGCCCTCTACCCTTCCTATACCCCCCGCTCACTCTCTCCCCCTCCAATCTTCTTTCCCTTTCTTCTTCTCTCTACTTCACCCTTATGTATGACCTTACCTACACATTGCTTCTCCGACATTGAGATGTAGTTGTGAGCTGTGTTGCCTGTGCACTAGCTGAACCTGTGGCTGCCTCGCCTGGCTGGAGGGGGGTCCCCTTGATCAGAGGGGGGCCCTTATTTATTCCCCCCTCCCAGGCCGTGGGACTCTTGTGGGTTTGCCCCACCGGGGGGGGCGAACCAGGAGTGGAAGATGGAGGCAGTTTGGTCCCCCTCTCCTGGGGTTGCCGTTGGGGGGCTGCCTCTGCTTTCCCGTCCTTGCGCATACCCTGGGGGGGCGAGACGGGTCTCGACCTATCCCCCCCACGGAGCTAGTGAACTTTATGGTATGGCCACTGTTCATGAAAGACAGAACTGATATGGATATGAAGGGAAAACTACAGGTACTAGCCTAAAGCAAGGCATTAGGTATACATGCTTTACTATGGCCATCTTCTCATTGCTTCCTTAGACAGGACATGCATGTTTATTTGTTTCTTGCCATATGTCTAATTCGAATATGGTCCTTGCATATCTGTGTTATATGTATTCCTTTGTTAAAATGTTTCTAAATAAAGATTTTACAAAAAAAAAAAAAGCTCACTCAACTAGATCTCTGGCGACCTCCTGGGCAGAGAAGGCAGGTGCTTTGATTGGCCAAATCTGCAGATCAGCAACTTGGACGAGCCAAAATACCTTCCTGAGGCACTACAGAGTGGAGCTGTTGTCCTCTCAGGACTTGGCATTTGGCAGGAAGGTCCTACAAGCGGTGGTCCCGCCCTAAGGTAGGCCTGGACTTCTTGTTCATCGTCTCAGGTGTGTCGTCCTCGAGGATGAGTGGAGAAAATTACCGGTTACACTTACCAGTAACGGGTTTTCTAGGAAATCTTCCAGGACGGCAGGCCTACTTCCCTAACCCTAATTGTTAATGGTGTGTTTATTTCACAGATTGTCTGGCACTGGTGTGGGTTTATACTCTGTCATTCCTGAGGGACAGAGGGAAGGGAGGGGCCTTTTAAACTTATAATAATTATAATTAATGAATTATAAATTATAAACTTATAAACTTAAATTATTGTTGATTGTGTTTCCTGTCAGGTGGGACTCATAATCTCAGGTGTGCCGTCTTGGAAGATTTCCTAGAAAACCCGTTACCGGTAAGTGTAACTGGTAATTTTCCTGGTTTAACTGTGCTTTGCCATGGACTTCTACCATGGCCTGCAGGTGTGGTGTACTTTCTGAAAGTGCATCAAACCCACAGGATATAATGGGTCTATGGCTAGGGGCAGCAGGTACTGTACCCATGGTGTGAGTAACCCACAGCACATTAGTGTGAAAGTAGCTCTATACTATTATGCTCAGTGTATTGCTTCTCACTGATCTGAAGATCTTTCCTGCTGCTGGCACCACTCTGGAGACCACAAGTCGAGATAAGAGGTGAAGTGGAGTTGGTATCTATCCGCATGGGACAGGAGCCAGCACTACAGAGGAGGTGTCGGCTTATGAAGCTCTTGCTCCAACTTTACAAGTAGTCCCTCTGCAGTGCACTCTGATGCCCTGGGATGGCAGGTCAGAAACCCAGACCACGATCTACAGGTAGATAGTGATCTATGGGTTGCTAACCCCCCAACATAATGCATTAATTATCCTATAGATCTACCATCAACTATGCAGTGCGAGGGCCTGTCTAATTTGATAACCAATGTATTGTTCAAGTGGGTGCTTGTAGTGTATAGCCAGCTTTATAAAAGTACATGGGAGGGGGGGTTTACCTGCACAGGCGTTTTAAAAACACACCACACTTGGCATTGCATCAACACACACTGCAGTCTGTAATGACACCCCAAACGCAGGTTATAAATGCAGTGTGTTTGCCTGTACTAGATTCTGGTTGCTCTGCATCTTGTAAAATATAGTGTATGCCCTACTTTTGCTGCAGTGTAATTGTCAGCACATTCAATTAAACTGCACCCAGAATGCATGTGCTCGTACAGGAATGTGCAGTGTATTCTTGTGCAATTCATGGTGTGAACCAGTCTTCAATGTTGTAATCCAAGTCCAGCTTGAGGAGGGTGTAAAACACCAATTTCACTTTTAGGCCTTATTCACACAGCACTTTTTAGTGACACTCATAAGGCAACCCATTGATTTCAATGGACTTCTCTATTTGCAAAGGAGCTCATGGGGCATTTGGCATATTGCTGTTTTGGTTTGCACATGTTAAATGTTTTTGCACTCGCCAAAATGTGTTTTTTTTTTTTAAATACATTTTCATGTTTTATTGCCGAGGTTACTGAATGTTCATCCATTGATTTACAAGGGAGGCAAAATTTATGTGGAAAAAAACAACTGAAACATCAGGTCCAACATGAATAACATTCAAGATTACAGGAATCAACTTCACAAGTCTAACCTAGACCCTTCAGATTTTGTCCGGCAATGTGCCTGCTTCTTTCTGATCATCCCACTTTTCCACCCAGGAGTTGGGGCACGTTGACTGGTATACACATTGATACCACTGACATGGGTAGGGATCCTGTTCTTTGGCATTTAAAGACGTCTCACATCACTGAAAATCCAAGTAGTTTTGGAAACCATGTTTGTTCTGGTTAGGAAAACGAGCATCAAATGGTGTGGTCTTGTCGTTCTCAATCTTGGTACGAATGTTGTCTGCCATTTTGCCTTCAGCCTCGCATTCTGCACACCCCGCTTCAATGTCACTTCTCTCAGAAAACATGAGTTTTCTTCTGCGTCAGGGTGTTGTTAACAATTGTACTGAAAGTGCAACTAGTTAACCGCTTGCCGACCAGCTGTTGCAGTTGTAGTTGTAGTCGCAGTTGGTAACACAGATGGCCACTAGAGGGTGCGTGTGCTCTCTCACGGAGCTGATGCAAGTACCCGGCTATCGCGATCACCGCCGGTCTCCCGCGATCGCTCGGGGCACACTGAGAACCAGGATCTGTGTGTGTAAACACAGTTTCCGGTTCTCTGAGGGGGTAACAGACATATTGTCTGTTCCTACAGAGTATGAACAGCGATTTGTCATTTCCTCTGCACAGTCCCCTCCCCCCTTCAGTTAGAACATACACTAGGGAACACATTAACTCCTTCACTGCCCCTAGTGTTAACCCCTTCACTGCCAGTGACATTTTTACAGTAATCAATGCATTTTCATAGCACTGATTGCTGTAAAAATTCCAATGGTCCCAAAAATGTGTCAAAATTGTCCGTCTCCACCATAATGTCGCAGTCCCGATAAAAATCGCCTCCCTTACTAATAAAAAATAATAATAATAATAAAAATGCCATAAACTATCCCCTATTTTGTAGACGCTTTAACTTTTGTGCAAACCAATCAATATACGCTTATTGAGATTTTTTTTTTCCCCAAAAATATGTAGAAGAATAAATAATGGCCTAAACTGAGGAAAAAAACAATTTTTTTATATATATTTTTGGGGGATATTTATTATAGCAAGCTGCTATACTATGCAACGTTGCCCCCAAACAAAATTGACATCCTTTTTTTCCCACAAATAGAGCTTTTTTTTGGTGGTATTTGATGCCTCTGCATTTTTTTTTTTTTGCGCTATAAACAAAAAAAAGCTATATTTTTACATTTTTGCTATAATAAATATCCGCACGCCCCCTAGTTGTCGCAGTACAAGTGCATCGGCTGGTCGGCAAAAGGTTAATAGCAACAGTTGCTAATCCTCCTTGAAAAAAACTATCAAGGAGATTAGAATACCTGATCTGATTCTTGATACAGCCCAGAAAAGGGTATTCTTGCCCCAGGCAAAGATCAGGGCCATAAAGGAACTGATTCAGGTGGTCTAGCCAAAGAAGAGTCCTTCTATTCGACTTTGCATGAGGTTGTTGGGAAAGATGGTGGCTTAATTCGAGGCCATTCCCTATGCTCAGTTTCATTTGAGGCTGCTGCAAAACAGTATCTTATTGGCTTGGAACAAGAAGATCGAAGCTCTAGATTTCCCAATGTATCTGTCTCCATGGTGCTCAAAGCCTCAGTTGGTAGTTGATAATCAAGAATCTGCAGAAGGAAAAATCTTTCCTACCAATTACCTGGAAGATGGTAACAATGATCTTGCCCATCAACGTTCCTGAGATCTGGGCAGTGCGCTTGGCCCTGAGGGCCTGGACGTTCAGGTTACGGAATTGTCCTGTCAGGATCCAATCCAACAATGTCACAGCAGTGGCCTATATTAATCCCCAAGGGGGGCACGAGAAGTCGTGCAGCCCAGAGAGAGGTGAATCATATCTTAACTTGGGCAGAAATCAATGTACCTTGCATATCGGCAGTCTTCATTCTGGGAATAGAAAATTGGCAGGCGGACTACTTGGGTCGCCAGCAGTTGTTCCCGGGAGAATGTTCCCTTCACCCCTATATCTTCCTGGCATTGCGCCGAAGATGGGGGATCCCAGACTTAGATCTGTTTGCGTTTAGGTTCAACAAGAGAATCAACAACTTTGTGTCAAGAACAAGGGATCCCTTAGCATCTGGAACAGATGCCTTAGTATTCCCGGGGAATCAGTTCTCACTGATTTATGCATTTCCTCCTGTTCTGCTGCTTCCATGACTGCTTCGCAGGATCAAGCAGGAAAGGAAATCGGTGATTCTTGTGGCCCCGGCATGGCCCAGAAGATTTTGGTATGCAGAGATCATAAAGATGGCGGTAGGGGACTCATGGACCCTACCACCACGTCCAGACTTTTTCTTGCAAGGGCCGGTATTCCATCCTACCTTACAAACGCTAAATTTAACGGTTTTGCTATTGAGACCCACACTCTGAAGAAGCGTGAGCTGTCAGGTCCAGTGGTATTTACCTTGGTTAATGCAGAGAAGCTGGCTTCCAGAATCATAGATTATAGAGTTTGGAAAGCTTATGTCTCCCGGTGTGAATCCAGGGGTTGGCACCCCAGGAAGTATGTCATTGGTAGAATTCTTGACTTCTGTAGATGGGGTTAGAAATTAATCTGGCCTTGCATACTATCAAAGGCCAGGTTTCGGCCTTATCTGTATTATTTCAACAACCACTTGCTTTGCATTCATTGGTTCATAGCTTATTCAGGGGGTAAAGCGGCTTAATCCCCTGGTTAACCACTTAAGGACTGCCGTATTGCCAATGTACGTCATTACAATGGCACAGGCAGGCACAAGCACGTACATGTACGTGCCTGCCTTCCAGTGGGTGGGGGGTCCGATCGGACCCCCTCCCACTGGATACGGCGGTCCGGTTCGCTGCAGGAGCGATCCGCGATGAGGGGATGGCTCCTGGCCAATGAGAAGCTTCCTCCCACTGTGTATTGTATACACAGGAAGGAGGAAGTGATGTCATTCTCCTTGGGGCGGTCTTTTTGACCGGACTTCGAGGAGAAGACAAAAAGTAAGTGTGCACCAACACTACACTGACATGTAGGTACACAAAGGCACACAAACCCCCCCGATCCCCCCCCCGATCCCCCCCCCAGTCACAGTGTCACTGATTGCAGTGATCATTTATTTACTGATCACTGCATTCAGTGTCAGTTGTAAAAGTAAAAACTGTCAGGGCAGTTAGTGTTAGGTCCAGGGTAGCCCCCTATCACCCCCCAATAAAGGTTTAACCCCCTGATTGCCCCTAGAGTTAACCCTTTCACCCCCTTTTGCCAGTGTCACTAAGCGATCATTTTTCTGATCGCTGCATTAGTGTCACTATTGTCGCTAGGTAGCTAGTTATTTTTTTAGGTTCACCGCCAGGTTTTTATAGCGCTAGGTACCCCGATATGCTACCCAATAATGGTTTTAACCCCCTGATTGCCCCTAGAGTTAACCCTTTCACCCCCTTTTGCCAGTGTCACTAAGCGATCATTTTTCGTATCGCTGCATTAGCGTCGCTATTGTCGCTAGGTAGCTAGTTATTTTTTTAGGTTCACCGCCAGGTTTTTATAGCGCTAGGTACCCCGATATGCTACCCAATAATGGTTTTAACCCCCTGATTGCCCCTAGTTAACCCTTTCACCCCCTTTTGCCAGTGTCACTAAGCGATCATTTTTCTGATCGCTGCATTAGTGTCGCTAGTGTCGCTAGGTAGCTAGTTATTTTTTTAGGTTCACCGCCAGGTTTTTATAGCGCTAGGTACCCCGATATACTACCCAATAATGGTTTTAACCCCCTGATTGCCCCTAGTTAACCCTTTCACCCCCTTTTGCCAGTGTCACTAAGCGATCATTTTTCTGATCGCTGCATTAGTGTCGCTAGTGTCGCTAGGTAGCTAGTTATTTTTTTAGGTTCACCGCCAGGTTTTTATAGCGCTAGGTACCCCGATATACTACCCAATAATGGTTTTAACCCCCTGATTGCCCCTAGTTAACCCTTTCACCAGCGATCACAGTATAAGTGTCACTGGTGACGCTGGTTAGCCAGTTAGTTATTTAGGTTCCCCGTCAGGTTTTTATATAGCGCTAGGGACCCCCATATACTACCTAATAAAAAATTGAACCCCCTGATTGCCCCTAGTTAACCCTTTCACCAGTGATCACCGTATAAGTGTTACGGGTGACTCTGGTTAGTTTGCTTTTTATAGCATCAGGGCACCCACCATTTATTACCCAATAAAGGTTTAACCCCCTGATCACCCGGCGGGTGATATCAATTAGGTTTTAGGGTCAGGGTCTGCGTCACCCCAGGCAACGCTAGGTTAGTGCCAGTACCGCTAACACCCACACGCAAAGCATAAACCTCCCGTAGTGGTATAGAATCTGAACAGATCAATATCTGATCTGATCATATCTATACTAGCGTCCCCAGCAGTTTAGGGTTCCAAAAAAACGCATTGTTAGCGGGATCAGCCCAGATACCTGCTGGCACCTGCGTTTTGCCCCTCCGCCCAGCCCACCCAAGTGCAGTATCGATCGATCACTGTCACTTACAAAACACTAAACACATAACTGCAGCGATCGCAGAGTCAGGCCTGATCCCTGCGATCGCTACGTTTTTTTTGGTAGCATTTTATATTTAAAGGGGTTGTAAAGGTAAATGTTTTTTCACCTTAATGCATTCTATGCATTAAGGTGAAAAAACATCTGACACTGCCAGCGCTCCCAGTCCCCCCGTTTTACTTACCTGACCCCTTGAAAATCCCGCGCTCGCCCCCGCCGTCCTCTTCGCCGCTCAGCCTGGCCGCTGATTGGCTGGAGTGGATGGATTGAAAGCAGCGCAGCCATTGGCTCGCGCTGCTGTCAATCACATCCAATGACGCAGCGCGCCGGGGGCGGGGCCTTGTGATACAGCGAGCGGCTATAGCCGCCGGCTGTATCACGGGAGCGCGCCCGCAGGTGCTTCTCACCAATGCGAGGGAGCTCGCATGAACGTGAGAAGCACCTGTGGGAAGAAGCAGAGACAGCCGCCGAGGGACCCCAGAAGAGCAGGTTCGGGGCCACTCTGTGCAAAATGAGTGGCACAGTGGAGGTAAGTATAACATGTTTGTTATTTTAAAAAAATAAAAAATTTGACTTTACAATCCCTTTAAATCCGGAAGGCAGTGCTTGGTTTTCGGGGTCCCGTACATGGCTAGGCTCCCAAAAAGTCCCCCACATGTGGTATCCCCGTACTCGGGAGAAGCAGCAGAATTTATTTTGGGGTGTAATTTGACTTATGCCCATAGCATGTGTGAGCAATATATCATTTAGTGACAACTTTGTGCAAAAAAAAAAATAATTTAAAATTCCTGCAACTTGTGGCAAAATATAAAATATTTCATGGACTCAACATGCCTCTCAGTAAATAGCTTGGGGTGTCTACTTTCCAAAATGGGGTCATTTGGGGGGGTTTTGTGCTATTTTGGCATTTTATGGCCTTCGAACTGTGATAGGTAGTGAGGAGTGAAATCAAAAATTTGCACCCTTAGAAACCCTGAAGGCAGTGATTGGTTTTCGGGGTGCCCTACGCAGCTAGACTCCCAAAAAGTCCCACATATGTGGTATCCTCGTACTCAGGAAAAGCAGCAGAATATATTTTGGGGTGCAATTCCACATATAACTATGGCATGTGTGAGCAATATATCATTTAGTGACAACTTTTTGTAAACTTTTTTTTTTTGTGTCATTATTCAATCACTTGAACCCTGAAGGCAGTGATTGGTTTTCGGGGTGCCGTACGCCGTATGTCATTTTCAGAGTTCAGGGAACTCTGAACACGCCTCCACTGAGTCCCTTCGGAATCAATTGGGCACTCCGCTTTCTCGTCGGGCACCACCTTTCTCATCTAAACCAGCACCTGTTGGCACACTTGCTATGTTCCACCCCTCTCACTCCCTTTCCTCGGGCTCTCGAGGCACACAATCGACGATAAATCAATGCACAGCCCCTTCGGCTCAGGTAACTTCTTCTATAACTTCTTTGCAATCTGCCAATCCATCGGTAAGCACTACCAATGTCATCATTTCGCCTTTGGGCACTCCCTTACCTGCAGATTTGAAACTGGCACCTATTTTTTTAGGCAAGGACTCGATTCCACCTATGATTTAAATGATAGCTATGCACAAAGTAACCCTGATTCATCTACAAATGAGTTGTCAATAATAAACTTATCATCACAGAGGCTAACCGAACCTGAACTGGAAGTCTTGAAACTAGGACTAACTTTTTGTCCTGATTCCAACACTACCAAATTTCAACTCATCAAGGATTTACATCTTTTTGCTCGTAGATTGCTGTATCGAGTTATATTTGATAAACCTGCTACGGTATGCTTTAATAAAAACGAGGATGTTCGGTCACATGAAAATATAGCCGAACATTATGCCATTAAAAATCTGATGGAACTATGGGAGGAGGGCAACACCGATGACGACGATTCATCAGCAATGCCTGCCCCGGATCTGTCAGTCTCAGGTGTTTCCTTCCCCCCTCCTCCATCCTTTAAATGCAAATCTAGAGCATTTCCCCAGCTCAATGCAAACCCAAATATTTGGGCGTTTATACAAGAAACCACAGAGATTGAGAAGTTGTCCTTTCATTCACCTTTACCTACTAATCTTTCGCAACAACATAAAGCAGCTATCAAATCTTTACAAAAAAATACAAATTTAATTATTAAGCCCGCAGACAAGGGCGGAAACCAGGTGATCATGGAAGTTGCGCAATACACTTCCATGTGCCTAAATGTATTGTCCAATAGAAATTGGTATCGTCCTATCTCTAAAACTGTCATCTTAAATTATCAAAACATCTATTTGAATCTTATCTTTAAGGCATATCAACAAGGGGTCATTGACCTTAACACATGGAAATTCTTAAATACCAAGGACCCGAAGATTCCAACTTTCTACGCATTACCGAAAATTCACAAATCTCAAACAAATCCCCCGGGACGTCCTATTATTTCAGGATGTTCATGTTTAACTGAAAATGCGAGTGCTTTGGTTGATAGTTATCTAAGTCCACACGTTATTTCCTTATTTTCATACGTAAAAGATACCATTGACTTGTTAAGAATGATTGAGGGAATGTCTCTCCCTCCCAACTCATGGTTGGTTGCCTTGGATATCGAAAGCCTCTACAACACAATTCCCCACGATAAGGGAGTAGAAGTTGTACGTAGGTTTCTTTCTGAAAGAGGCTCCTCTTTCCTACAGTACAGTACTTTTGTTGTGGATCTTCTTGAATACATTCTAAAATACAATGTTTTTGTTTTTGACTCCACCCACTACCTCCAGGTACAGGGGGTTGCGATGGGGACTAAATGTGCCCCATCGTATGCCAACCTGTACCTGGGGGGGTGGGAAAAGGAAACTTTCTCCAGAGAAGATCTGTCACCGTTTTTGGACAAAATCGTTTCATGGTTTCGTTATATCGACGATGTTCTTTTCTTCTGGTCAGGCACGGAAACGGAATTAAAAAAGTTTTTTCAATTGATCTCTATTAATAACTTTAATTTGAAATTCACTATGCAATATAGTCAGTCACAAGTTAATTTTCTAGATGTAACCATTTCTTTGGACAGTGAAGGTAGACTTAACTCTTTTTTATTCAGGAAACCATCTGCCGGAAATACGGTTTTACATGCTACTAGCTTCCACCCAACCTCCTTGATCAATAGTATTCCCTATAGCCAATATTTGCGTTTAAAGCGGAATTGTAGTAAAAACTCTGACTTTCAATCAGCAGCTGATGATCTTTACCAAAGACTAAGAAAAAGAGGATACAGCCATAAATGTTTGAAACGAGCCTATAACCGTGTTAAACCTAAAATTAGAACCTCTCTTATTTTCTCTACCCGACGTTCCAACACAAATGATTCGGTTAGGATTATTACTCGCTATTCCAACCAGCATCGCAAGTTTAAGGAAATTCTACATAAGTTTTGGCCACTCCTTCTAGCTGACCCTACCACCAAGAAATATATTAAAGATTTCCCCGAAGTCACTTTCAAAAGAGTTCCCTCTCTCAAAGACAAACTAGTGCATAGTCACTTTGAACAAACAAAGTCAAACATTAAAAAAGTAACTAATGGCACCTTCCCATGTGGCCATTGTGACGTTTGCTGTTATGTCAACTCACATACCAAATTTAAACTACCAAATGGCAAATGGCACTCCACCAGACATCGAGTCACATGTCAAACACAGGGTGTTATATATCTTGCCCGCTGCCTCTGCGGCGGATTCTATGTAGGCAAAACAAAGCGTCAATTTTGTATTAGAATCAAGGACCATATCAAACCTATTTTTAAAAAGAAAATGGAGACGGCCATCAGTCGGCACGTGGGCCTCTTCCATGCCTTTAATCCCAAATTTATTACTTTCTCCGCACTTGAACACATTCCTCTTGATTTGAGAGGGGGCAGTGTGGACAATATTTTACTGCAGCATGAAGCTGAATGGATTTTTAATTTAAGGGCTACAACTCCACCTGGCTTTAATGAGAACTTAAGCTTTAAACCATTTTTGTGAAATATATATATATATCTTTCAAAAATATTTTTTCTCCTCTTTCCCTGGTCCTTTATTTCTGTTGACCGCCCCTCTGAGAGGTGAATATGTGAGGGTTTTTTTTTTTTTTCTTTATTATTGTTCAATTTGTAATATGTATGTATTGATTTGTTTGTAACCAACTGTGATAATAATTATAGTAATACATTATTGTAATATCTATATGTTATGTGTTCACGGTATTATGACGTGCAGCTTCAGAGAAAAAATCCCTCTCTTTATGATTAACTATTTATTTTTTGTTTTTTATTTTATTATTATTTTTCACTTTCTATTTTAGTTTTCTCTTATTTTATTATGATTTTTTTCTTTTTTTTCCTTTTTTTTTTTCCCTTTTCTTTTCTTTCTTTTTCCTTTTCTTTTCCCACCACAACCGTCCACCTCTTTGGTTTTCCCATCAGTGCTGTTCGCACGGACGCCCGGGGGCATAGGCGCCTTGTGTGCCGCTGCCCCTTTTCAGCGCTGCGACGCTCCCCTTTGATCGGTCGGAAGGACTGGCCATTCTTTGGTCACTCCTTTCCGACCTGCTTTTTCCATAATTTCTGCCTCTTTATGCCCGATTGGGCGATTGGATTGGTGGTCACGTTCGTTTATGCCGTCGCCCCCTACGGAGGACGGCGATGAAGGCATCGTTCGTTCCCCCCTCTCCCCCGCCCACCGGCTTGAGGCATTATGGGACTTGTAGGCCTACTCAGTCTCGTCCCACTGGTGAGCATGCGCAATAGCGCTCCTTTTGTCCGCATCAGGCCGATTACGCAAAACGTCAGCTTGATGGCGGGGCTTATAAAAAGCCAGCGTGACACCGTCATTCCTTGCTAGCCGCAGTCAAGGGTGACGCCTGATCCTTCAAACTTCGTATTTCTTAGTAAGTTTACTGCTATATATTTTTTTACACCTATTATAGCCGATCTTTCCCATTTTTTGAACCTGATCCTTTTTATTGATTTTTGACCTTCCACACTTGGGTTATTGCCATGTGGTTTTTTATCATTTCCGCATTGACTCTCTAGCTTAGAACTCTATGTTCTGGGATGTCATTGTTTAACTCCCAGTGTATGCTCATATACTTGAATGTCTGTGTTTCTATAACACTTAGATGCTTATGCATGCACCCCTATGTAGATATATCTGTACCCTATCTACCCATTTATTCTAACGTTCATTTTTGTTTTCCTTTCAATTGGCCGCCCAGTTGGTATTTTCGTTCAGGTGTGTCTCCTCAAGTGCTCAATTTTCAATACGTGCGCCCTTATTTTTACAACTATCTAACTCATGTAAGTAATACATCTTAAATTAAAATACCTTCGTATTATTTTTCTTAATTTCTGTACTTCAGAGGGTTTTCACCCCTTTAGGTTGATCTATTTTAGCAACCTTTATACTGAGTCATTTATCAAAGAACTCTTAATTACCCTAAAATCCAAAAATTCCACTTTCATTGTACACTTTCTTGTTATTAGCTATCCTGGGCTGGCTTTTTAGCCCCCTGCGATTCAGCGCTGCTGCGATTAACCCCTGAGGTGGACTACTCCCCTACTTTACCATCTACGTAGTGGTTGAAGGTGGGTGTGATATGTGTGTTTTTTTTTTTTTTTTTTTTTTTCTCTTATGTCTGCACTTATGACTTTTGTGATATATTTCATTACTACATTATTTTGTATTTTTGGTTTAGATACTGTTCAAACATTCACACATCCCCTGAAGAAGCAACCTAATGCGAAACATGTTGGGACTATGTGTGTTTGACAAAAGCGACCACTGTATTGTATTATCCTGTATTTTTTAAGCAGAATGTGCTACTGATTTTAACTTCAAACCTAATAATTTTTTGTATTACAAATTTTGTACTCTAATTAATTATACTTGTTAATTAGCACCGCTAAAATCCCTAACTTCCCTTTCTGTCTTTTGATTCATATTTTTTTTACAGTTTTAACCAGCAACTGCCTAGATTGCCACACTCTGTGTGAAGGCACGAACTCTGCCACGTGGGCCTCGTGTTTGAGTCCCCTCATTCGGATGCAACACCAAGACTCAGGTACGAGCCTCTCCGAGGACTGTCATGGTCTGCAAGGAGGACACCAGTCGCTACCCCAGTCGCTCATGGCTATAGCACTGCCTAGCCGTGTCTTATATATATCTCCACGGCCTAATGAGTGATTTACCATTGATCTCTTGGAATGTTAGAGGCCTACAGAGCCCCCTGAAGTGTACCATGGTGTCCACGGTCCTTAAAAAACACTCCCCTGGTATATATGCTCTGTAAGAAACACATCTTGTGCCGGACTCTTTGTTTTGTGTGAACAACTCCTGGGTGGGATAGGCGTACCACTCCACTCACACCTCATATTCGCGGGGTGTGAGTGTGCTGGTGCACCGAATAGTGGACTTTCAATTGCACGATAAGTTAATTGACCCAGAAGGGAGGTTTGTAATCTTACTCTGTAAAGCCTTCTGGCTTCAATTGTTCTCCGCCCCCGAGAGGATATCTGCGGAGATATCTGAGTTCTGGCAGCGGCATCATGACCATCCTGATCTAAATTTAACATGGGATACATTTAAAGCTTTCCTACGTGGTATACTTATTAAGGAGGTGAATGGGGTTAAGTCCAATACAAATTCCCAACGGGAGCAGGCGGCCCAGCTGGTTAGTCGGTTAGAGGCGGAATTTATAGCGGACCCTTCAGATACCTCTAGGGAGGCCTGGTTAGCTGCCCAGGAAGCAGTTGATAGAATTACTGGCTCTACAGCAAACAGGAAGAGTTTTTTTAATAAACTAGCCTTTTATGAGGAGGGGGAGCAGACAGGCAGACTTCTTGCAAAAATTGTACGAACCTCGCAGACCTTACCGTCTATTAGTGCCCTGCGCTCTGACGACGGGAAACTGGTGAACACCCCTGACCTTATAATGCAGACTTTGGTAAAATTTTACTCGGATCTGTATAGATCTCGAGTGCAGTATACACCAGCTGACCTACAGAGCTATCTACAAGGTATAAAACTACCCAGCCTGACCGATATACAGAGAGCGCAGCTAGATGCCCCAATTCAGATAGAGGAGCTCCAGGAGGCACTGGGCCTTTTCCCCAACTTTAAGGCCCCGGATACCAATAGAACTTTTTAAACAATATGGGAGTATTATCCTTCCCCACCTACTCAGGGTACTGAATGCGGCCAGAGAGGGACAGTGTCTGCCTACGTCTATGACCTGGACCACTATTCTCCTTATTCTTAAACCAGGGAAGGACCCCCTAGACCCGGGCTCATACAGACCAATATCCTTATTACAAAGTGACATAAAAATCCTAGCTAAGGTCCTGGCACTACGCCTTAACGGGGTAATTTCCAGCATTATACACTCAGACCAGTCAGGCTTCCTGCCTCAAAAATCCACCACAATTAACCTCCGACGACTATTCCTGAACATGCAGATGGGGACGGGAGGACAGGTTGAAAGGGCACGGCTGTCGCTAGATGCCCATAAGGCATTTGACAGCATAGAGTGGCAATACCTTTGGGCTGTTATGGGCGGTTTTGGCTTCGGGGATAGTTTTCTCTCATGGGTTCGGCTGCTTTACTGCTCTCCACAGGCGGTGATCAGGGAGGCGGGGCGAGTATCACTACCGTTTCAACCACACAGGGGTACCCGGCAGGGATGCCCGTTGTCCCCCCCTCCTCTTCGCCGTGGCCATCGAGCCCATGGCAGCACTGATGGGGGCGAACACACACATTAGAGGCTTCCAACATGCAGAAATTCATGAGAAACTTATGCTCTATGCGGATGATACTATGTTGTTTCTAGGTGACACAGAAAACTCTCTGGGAGAGGCTATGGCATTGATTAAACGCTTCAGCGATTATTCGGGCTTGTGATAAACTGGTCCAAGTCCTCCCTAATGCTGTTGGACGCGGACTCAGACCGTGTCCCACAGGTGGTTCAAGGGGTGCCAGTTACACATGGCTTCAAGTATTTAGGTGTACAGGTCACTCCAGAACCTAGAGACGTTGTCTTGCTTAATTTATCCCCCCTAATAAACAGGATCAGGGATAGAGTAAAAATCTGGTCGCGACTTAAAATGTCACTGGTGGGGCGGGTCAATCTTATTAAGATGGTGTTTATGCCCCAACTTTTGTACATACTGCATAATACCCCTATGGTAATCCCCCTTAAAATATTCCACATTATTAATACCATATTCACGGCCTTTATATGGCTTGACAAGCCTCCTCAGGTTACGCTTGAACAATTACAGAAGTCCAAGGAGCAGGGAGGCCTGGCGCTCCGTAACCCTTGGATCTATTACTTGGCCACGCAGTTACAGCATATTGCCCGGGCTATGTCTACCACACCACAGTCAGCAGGAGGGAAGCCGGATTTGACCCCATTGGGGCCCTCATGTGTCACACCACAGGCACAAAGAATGTGGCCGAAGGCCTGGAGGCTTTGGCATACTCCAAATCCAATAGAAAGTTCCCAACATATGTACTCATACAAAAGGTATGGAATAAGCTTAGGCAGCTGCAGTCTGTGGAGGGATTTACCAGTTACAGCCCGATATGGGCTAATGGACACTACGGGGAGTTGCAGCACCTGGGGGATGGGGGGCAGTGGAGGAGACATGGAGTTACGCTCCTGAAGCATATTTTTGCTGATGGGAAACTGTGCCCCTTTTCTGAGTTGAGGGATTGGTTTTGCCTTCCCAACTCAATGCTTTTTAATTACATGCAGCTGCGCCATGCAGCTGCGCCATGCAGTGGCGGCGCAGATTAGTGGGGCTCCATGGATTCTTTCTCCAACGCCTGTCTTCCATTACATGGAGGGGGTATCCCAGTTCAGAGGCTTTATATCCAGGTGCTACTCTATGATCCTCCAGATCCATCTGGGGGATTTCCCCTTGGGAGTGACGAACAGATGGGAGGAAGACGTAGGCACCTTTGAGGAAGGACAGTGGGAGGAAGCATTACAGGCGATACAGTTATGCTCGCTAAACATAGCCCGACTGTCCCAACTATACATTGTTCTTAGAGCCCACTATACTCCTGCCAGGCTATTTTTAATGGGAGTGAGGGCGGACTTTAATTGTCTCCGGTGTGTGAAAGGTCATGGGGACCTCATCAACTTGTTATGGCGCTGCCCCAAACTACACAGGTTCTGGACGGGGGTCGTGTCCACGATTAATGGTGCCTTTCGGGTCACGGTGCCGATGGACCTGAAGCCTTGTCTGCTAAGGATAGTGGACGACATCCTAACAGGAAAGAGTCAGAGACCGGCCATTGCCAGGGCCTTGTTTCAGGCCCGCAAGCTGCTCCTTAGGCGCTGGAAGGCGGAGGACCCCCCAGCGCTTGGGAAGTGGATAGCACAGATGGGGACACACTCTGGCTGGAAAAATATATCTACCAACATAGAGGACGCCCACAAACATTTGACAAACTGTGGTCGCCCTGGCTGGACACCCCTGGCCTTTCACCTCTAGACTTGGTGTTGGATAGATTATTGCTTTAAATTGTTTATATGTCCTTAGCCCTTGTACACACGGTCGGAGAATCCGTCAGAATGTGTCCTATCGGACCGCGTTGTCGGATAATCCGACTGTGTGTGGTATGCATCGGACTGATTCTGTCGGGATATCCGTCGGACCCAATTTTCCAACTTGTTGGAAATATTTTCCAACCAACCGGTTCGATTGGACATACTCTGATTATGTGTAGAGAATTTTGATTGGACCAAGTGCCACGCATGCTCAGATCAAATTCCTACATCAAAGCTATTGGCTACTAGCCTGAACGTAGTCCCATCGTAACGAAATTACGTCATCACGTTCTGAATGATTGGATTTTTCAACAACTTAGTCCGACCGTGTGTATGCAACAGTTTCGGGCAAGATCCGACAGACAAAATCCGACGGATTTGGTTGGCAGAATGTCCGACCGTGTGTACAGGGGCTCAGAGTATCAGTAAATATTGGAGCTAGGAATGAGTTAAGTCTGAGCCCAGGGGTGAACTTTGTGAGTGATGTTGCAGACAAGGGAGATCTGGGGGAGTGGGTAGTTTGAATTTACATTGAATGTTTTTTTCAAAATGGAATCACTGGTTATAGTCTTGCACCGTACGTTACTGACTTTTCTGTGGATTGGTGCCATATTTGTGCAATGAGAACATAGAGTGTTGCTGGATTGTATTTGAGAAAATCTAATGTGTTTCTCTGTTTGTGTTACAATAAAAACCTTTCTGATTAAAAAAAAAAAAAGTATCTAATGGAGGATTTGGCCCATGTGAAAGGTAAAGCTGTTTGTAGGCTGGTCATCAGAGATGGGGGTCAAGTGAATAGGTAAGATCTCTGACTTAGAGAAGTTGATCTTGAAATTGGAGAGCGCTCCGAATTTCTTTAGTTCTCTCATCAGAACTGGCAACAAGATCAGGGGTTCAGAGAGGTAAAAGAGCACATCGTCTGCATATGCCAACAGTTTGTGCTCAGTCTTCCCCACCTTCAGGTCCCTTATATCTGCATTCGCTCTCAAAGTACATAGCAATGGCTTAAGTACCAGGGCGAAGAGGAGGGGAGAGAGGGGGAACCCCTGTCTCGTGCCATTTTGAATCGGGAAGCGGGAGGAGAACACCCCATTCACCTTGACCTGTGCGCAGGGAGGAGTATAAGGCCATAATCGAGGTCAACATGCATACTCCCAGCCCCTGAGCCTTTAACACCGCCTGTAAATATGTCCAATTGACGCGATCGAAAGCCTTTTCGGCGTCAGTAGAAAGAATAATGTACGGTTTTGGGTTGGGGCTGGTGCGGACCCAATGTATTAGTTGAATAGCTCTGATGGAGTTATCTCTTGCCTCCCTTCCCTGAATAAACCCCGTTTGATCTGGGTGGATAATCTGGGGCATGAGACTCCCAAGTCTGTTTGCTAGGACTTTCGCCAGGATTTTAACAGCAACGTTAAGGAGGGATATAGGACGATAGCTCTGGGGGATTGTAGGATCTTTGACTTCTTTTGGCAGCACTGTGATAGGCTCCAGGAGCGCTTCAGCTGGGATGGGAATCCCTTCTGCAACGGAGTTGAAGAGTGAGCTTTTAAATGAGTTGGGACGGGCTTGCCCGAATGCTCATAGGCTACAGTGATAGTCTGTTTAATCCACCTGGCTATCGTTGGCTTGGAGGCCTGAAGACCCTTCTTTTGGCCCAAAAAACTAATTAGCAAATGGTTTGTCCTTCTGAACTCACTCACTCTCTCTAAATAGCCCAATAGACATCTTTTAACATCTAATAAATTTAACTTTTTTTCCTTATTTTTAAGAAACTGACAAAAAGAGGGGAGAATAATCTCCTGTGACCTGTGAAAAACCGAGGCCACTTTTGGCAAATATAAAGGATTCTGTTTGAGGATTAGCCTATTCTCTAGCAGCAACAAAAAGGCTCTTTAATTGTCAGAGCCTGTAGGTCGCTGACTCTTCTGGCCGTTGTGATCGCAAGAAGGAAAGCCATCTTAAGGGAAAGAAAATGAACTGAAACATGAGCCAACAGCTCAAAAGGCCCCTTAGTTAGGACATCTTATACTAAGGATAAGTCCCAAGGTGGAAACCTGTTGGTTTTCACCGGGGTAACTCTCGCCCTAGCTGACAAAAATCTTTTTATGAGTGGCTTAGGAGCCAATTTACAATCCAGAAAGACTGACAAGGCTGCAACCTGAACTCTGAGGGTATTGACTGATAAACCCTGGTCAGCCCCATCCTGGAGAAAATCCAGGACCACTGTGATTATCTGAAGAGACTGAGCCCAGCGAGAGAAGACTCTCCAGACCTTAGCGTAAATCTGTCTAGTGACTGGCTTTCTGCTTGACAAAAGTGCATCAATCACTTTTTCCAAACAGCCCTTACATTTTAGGATCTCCCTTTCAAACACCAGGCCGTCAGGGAAAGAAAGCAGGGATCTGGGTGTAAAACTGGTCCCTGGTGGAGGAGATCGCACCTGTAGGGGAGATGGAAAATAAGAGCCACCAACCATCTCTTCAGAATGGGGAACCACGCCCATCTCAGCCACCAGGGCGCAATCAGAATAAGGCACCCGTCTGACCAGGATAGCTTCTGTAGAACCCGGGGAATAAGCACCAGGGGAGGGAACGCATATGCCAGGGCAAAATCCCAGTGGGCTAGTGCATCTACTCCCCGGGAGCCCTGTCCTCTGGCCAGAGAGAAGAACTTGTGTACCTTCCTGTTATTCTTGGAGGCAAACAAGTCTATCTCCGGCTTGCCAAAGCATTGGCAAACTAGAGAAAATACTTTGCTCCCACTACCCCTAGTGAATGGGTTGACTGCTGAGAAAGTCTGCCTGCACATTAAGGAACCCTCTATGTGGACTGCTGAGATTGAGAGAACAGTTTCCTCTGCTGATTTCCTGGGTCAGCCTCTGTAATTAACTCTCTCAACCTTGTTCCCCCCTAGTGATTTAGATAGGACAGGGCTACTATGTTGTCTGAGAAGATTTGTACTTCTTGACCCCGAATTTGATCTCTGAAAAAGCTTAAAGCTTTTCCGACTGCTAGCAGCTCTCTGAAATTGGAGGAAGCCAAGGTCTGCTCCGGGTCCCAAGAATCCTGGGCGAAAAGATCTCCTTGATGAGCTCCCCAGCCACTTGCATCCGTAGTTATATTCAGAGAGTCCTGCTGGTTCCAGTTCCAACCTCCCAAACAGATTGGATGGGTTGAGCCACCAATCCAGGGAGTTCCTTACCTCCCTCGAGAGGGTAACCCTTAGGTCCAGGGATTCATTTCTCCCATCCCAAGGAGAAAAGGAATCCCTGGGACCCCTAATGGTGGAACTGGGCCCAGTGAACCGCAGGGATGTAAGATGACATCAGCTCCAGAATACTCATTATGGTCCTCAAAAAGGCCTCCCCTCTCTGTTGAAGAGTGAACACAGCCCTCTGCACTTTTGCAATCTTTACTTGAGGAAGGAAGATTCTCTGGGTCACCAAGTCCAGTACCCCCCAAAAAAAGTAAAAAATCTTGGATTGTGCAGGATCTAGGGAGGACTTCTGGCTGACCAACCCAGGGTCTTTAAGGTTGACAGCACCCTGTCTCGTTTGGACTGGAGCTGTTCTTGGGTTGGGCTGTAAATTAGCATGTCATCCAGGTAAGGGATTAAAGCTATCCCCTGTAGGTGTAGAAATGACACCATTTTGGCGAGGACCTTTGTAAAGATCCTCGGGCTGGCTGCCAAGCCAAAGGGGAGTGCCCTGAACTGCCAGTATTGGACACCCTGGTTTGAACTGCAAACCACAGGAATTTCTGACATTTCTTGGCAATGGGAATATGCAAATAAACATCTTTTTAGTCTAGCGAGATCATGAAGACGCTTTCTTGGAGGTGTCTTCTGACCGTGTAAATGCTCTCCATCCAGAACTTTTTGTACAAATACCGGTTCACCTTCCTTAATTTATAATTGGTCAAAATTTGCCCAAGGGTTTTGGTACCACAAATATGTGATCGTAAATCCCCCGGGCAATCTGACCCGCAGGAATAGGGGTAATGACTTCCTATTCTGCCAGAACCCGATACTCTCCAAAAGGCCCTCTGCCTTTAGTGGGTCCCTGGGGAGATGGGAGAGTAAAGTTTGGAGGGGGGGGGTAGATAGAAATTCCAGTCTGTAACCCCCCCTTTACAAGACTTATACTGTAAGGGCTATGCGTGATGTTCTCCCATTGGGGAAGGAACCACGAGAGCCTTCCACCAACCTTTATGTTGGCGTCATTTGGACTCCTTGTTAGAGAATACGGGCCTGGAAAAAAAGGATGCCACCTTCTCCTTGCCCTTACCAGACCCTCACTTCTTCCTAGGCTCCCTCATGCCTTTGAAACGGTCTTTTGACTGAGGGCCTCGAAAAAAAAAAAAATCCCACCCATCCCTTCTGGGAATTTTTTGCCTTTATCTGATGATCGGGATAGGACTTGTTCTAAGCCTGCCCCAAAGAGCCCTCAAAAGGTATCCCACAAAGATGCAATTTAGAAGTAAAATCTCCATCCCAGGTTTTTACCCAAAGATTTATTTTAGTGGAGTTTAGAAGAGCTGCCGATAGGGCAGTTCTGTTTCTACCATAGCTGCAGCGTTGGCATCCAATGCTCTGCGTAACAAGATTCCTGACTTTTTATCCATCTGATCCCGGAATCTTCAAAAGGAGAGGTCCGAACGTTTGGATACTTGTGCTAAAGAAGCATCCAAAGGTGGCATCTTAAAGAACATTTCTTCCTCCTCTGTCTTAAGAGAACATCTACGCTTCCAGGCTTTTAGTTTTAAAACTTTGCGCTCTGGATCCTTCTATTCCCTTAGGATAATATCCTTAAGAGACTGGTGCACTGGGAAGGACTTGGCTTGAGGCTTTCCGAGTCCCCTCTACAGTTTATCTTGTGCCAGCTACCCGTGTAGCTGGCAGCTGAACACTAGGGATAAGCCGAACACCCCCGGTTCGGTTCGTATCAGAACTTTGGAATGGACCGCAAATTCGTACGAACTTTAGAACCCCATTGAAGTCTATGGGACTCGATCGTTCGAAATAAAGTGCTCATTTTAATGGCTAATATGCAAGATACTGTCCTAAAAAGGGTTTGGGGACCTGGCTCAATGCCTAAAATGTTTTTAAAAATGGCAGTTTTGGCAGGAGCACTGATTTTAATGACGATTAAAGTGAAAAAAAAAGTGAAATATTCCTTTAAATATCGTGCCTGGGGGGTGTCTATAGTATGCCTGTGAAGTGCCACGTGTTTCCCATGTTTAGAACAGTCCCTGCACAAAATGACATTTAACAGAAAAAAAGTCATTTAAAACTGCTTGCGTTTTTAATGTAATATCTGGTTCCAACAATATGGATGAAAATCATTGAGAAAAATGGCATGTGTAGCCCCCTTGCCCATTACCAGCCCCTTTGGGTCTTGTACGGATATTAAGGGGAACCCTGTACCCACATTAAAAAAAGGAAAGGTGTGGGGCCCCCAGGCCAACAAGACAGGGACTGTGTAGGTTTGTTGTGTTAAGTAGAATCTGTTTGTAATTTTGAACTGGTACATTTTTAAAGTGTAGCTCCAGTCAAAAAATCTATTTTTAAGCTTTTTGGAAAACATAGGGAAGGGATATCACCCCTGTATAATTTGTTTTGCCGTCCGTCTTTTTTCATCTCACTTCCTGTTGTCTCCTTCCATTTGCAAGTAGCAGACGTTTGTAAGTTGAATGTTTGAAAGTAGGGGCCTGCCCTATATGCCCTGCAGAAATGGCGGAACAAGGTGTTGGTGTTGCCACAACATTGTAAGTCCTCAAAGTGACTCTTGGTGGGGGCTGGAGCGCCCTGCTATGAACGATTTTATCAAGAATTGTAATTACATTCCATTGTTGAACAGTGGTAGAAAAATTAGGCCTTTGGTGGTTGTGGTGCTGGCGCCACAACACTATAAGTCCTCACAGTTACTCTCAGTGTTGTGAAGAATTGTAATTAAACACCCCTGTTAAACAGGGGCTGAAAAATTGGGCCTTAGGCACTGGTGCCACGACACTGCAACCTCTCCCATATACTCTAGTTGTAGTGCAGGAATGAGCCCTGCTGCAAAGCATTGCATCAAAAAATTGTATTACATGCCCCTGTTAAACAGGGGCTGAAAAATTGGGCTGATGGCATCACCCAGAACCAAAAACATTCTTCCAACATATCAGCGGAGGAGGAAGAGGATAGACAATCAACATAACAGGACAGTCACTCAGCATAGGCAGTCTTGAAGGGATGTGATAATCCCTACAAGACTGCTGATGCTGAGTGCCAGCCTCCACCTCCATGCTGACACAATCATCCTCCTCCTCCTCTTCCTGTGTGAAGGGTGGGACAGCAGGAACACTGTTTGGATAAAGGGGGCCTTGAGAGGCAAAGAAGTCCTCTTCCTGACTCTGTTCTGCCTCAAGAGCCCTGTCCATTATTCCATGCAGCGTATGCTCCAACAGGCGGACAAGAGGTACAGTGTCACTGATGCATGCACTGTCACTGCTCACTATCCTTGTGGCCTCCTCAAACGGTGACAGGACAGTGCATGCATCCCTGATCATGGCCCACTGGCGTGGTGAGAAAAAACTGAGCTCCCCTGACCCTGTCCTGGTGCCCTAGTCGCACAGGTACTCATTGATGGCCCTCTGCTGCGTGTGCAGCCGCTGCAGCATGGCCAATGTTGAGTTCCACCTGGTGGGCATGTCACATATAAGGCGGTTCTTGGGCAGGTTCAACTCCTTTTGGAGCTCAGCCAGCCGAGCACAGGCATTAAATGATCGGCGGAAATGCACGCAGACTTTCCTGGCCTGCTTCAGGACATCCTATAAGCCCGGGTACCTGCCCAAGAACCGTTGCACCACCAGGTTAAGGACGAGAGCCACACAGGGCACATGGGTCAGTTGTCCCTGTCAGAGGGCGGAGAGGAGGATGGTGCCATTGTCGAAGACCACCATTCATGGCTAAAGCTAGCGTGGCATCAACCACCTCTCGGCCTGCCCCTGCAGAGCTGACAAAATATCTGCCCCAGTGTGGCTCGTCCCCCAAACAAACCAGCGCAGGCACTGTACGGCATCGTATGGTATAGTTTTGCTTGCGTAGCCCCTTGAACACCTACGGAGCACCGCTGGTTCTGAGGACAGAGCACTGGAAGAGGCAATGGAGGAAGAAGAGGAGGGGGTGGTGGAGAGAGGTGTGTCACAACCAGTAGTAGCATTTTGGAGGCGTGGTGGCGGAACAACCTCCAACACTACTGCACCTTGTCCTGCATCCTTCCCAGCTGCCAGAAGAATGACCCAATGGGCTGTGAAAGACAGGTAAAGTCCCTGTCCATGCCTGATGGATTCAGCGGTAATATGCACCTTACCGCTGACCGCCTTGTCTAGCGAGGCAAGGATATTGCCTTCCACATGCCGGTAGAGAGCCGGAATCGCCTTCCATGGGGAAAAAGTGGCATTTGGGGACCTGCCACTGAGGAACCGCACATTGTACAAACTCACAGAAGGGGGCCAACTGAAAAGGCAGCAGTTGAATTGCTAGCAATTTAGCCAAGCTAGCATTCAGCCGCTGGGCATGTGGATGGCTGGGAGTGAACTTCTTTCGACGGTCCAGCAGCTGGGGCAGGAAAATTTGTCTGCTATAATCGGACGTGGGTGTACTGCTAGCAGAGTGCCCAGAAGCACTTGGCTGTGACACACCTAATTCTACACCTTCATTCCTCTCAGAGCAGGTTTCAGAGAGGACTGAAGGTCTAGTGGGGTTGGAGATCCCAGCTAATGAGGAGCAAGGAGAGGTCCGCTTTGTTCTTTGGTGTGGGTCTTTGAGGTACGCTTGACAACGAGCTGCATGGCAGGTCAACATATGTCTGGTCCAGCGTGTGGTGCCCAAGCGGCTGATGTTTTGGCCACGCGAGATACGCTTGAGACATATGTTGCAAATAGCAGCAGTGCAATCTGATGCACACGTCTCAAAAAAGGCCCACACCAAAGAACTTTTAGAATAACGCGCAGAGGCAGCGCCCTGCACAGGCGGAGCTCTGCGGTGTGATTCAGTCGGTGTGCTGCCCCTAAGCTGGTCCCCGGAGGGCATCCTGCCTCGTTGGATATGTGCCTCCTCTCTCCTACCAGGCATCCACGTGGAGTCAGTGCCCTCATCATCCCCTCCCTCTTCATCGCTGGAGCAAACCTGGCAGTATGCTGCAGCTTGTGGAACATGACTGCCAGATTGCTGTCCTTCTTGAGCATTTCCTCTCTCTGCGCTCACGCTACTGCCTTCCTCTAGCTGAATATCATCATCAGAGCCTACAAAACACTGGGCATCCTCCTGGAGCATGTACCCAACACTGCTCAAAGAGGAGGACGTGGTGGGTCTAGGGAAGGAGTCACTGATGATGACATTGAGACGAGGGAAGACGATGTGTTGGCAGCTGCTTTGCTAGTACCCTGAGCCTGAGTGAGAGAGGATGAGGAGGATGAAGAGGGCTTGGCCATCCACTCTACCAAGTCTTCGGCATGATGCGGCTCAACACGTCCAGCTGCCGAAAAGGACAAGCGTGTCCCATGGCCACGTGCTGATGATGACGATGCACCGCGCCCACGACCAGCATCATTGTCTCTAGACACAGAGCCAGCTTGCCCTCTTATCGGCTCGTGCCTGTCTGCCTCTCCTTGTTGGCCTTCCAGACATGGTAATAGCCTGAAGGGAGATGGGAAAACCAGCAATTGGGTAGTGTATATTGTGCTGGAGGCACACAACACCCACTAAACTCCTGCAGATGCCTTTATTATAGAACAGGAATTAAAGGGTAGATACTGGTGTATACTGTGCTGTGCTCGAGGCACACAACACCAACTAACTCCTGCAGATGGCTCAATTAGAGAAGAGCTATATAAGTGGATAATGGTGTATACTGCGGTCAGGGCACACAGACAACACCCACAATCTCCTACAGCTGACGGAAAGCTCCATTACAGAAGAGCAATATAGCTAGCGATATAGGTGGATATAATGGTGTATACTGCGGTCAGGGCACACAGACAACACCCACAATCTCCTACAGCTGACGGAAAGCTCTATTACAGAAGAGCAATATAGGTGGATATAATGGTGTATAGTGCGGTCAGGGCACGCAGAATCTCCTGCAGATTGCTAAAAGCTCAAGAACACTAAATCGGCCGATAACGAACGGCATATACTGTGTTGCAGGTACACAGAGAACACCCACTAACTCCTACAGATGCCAACACACACTACACAAGGCCGCCGCGCTGGGGCGTGTACTACACAGCCTGAGCTATGATTGGCCACAGGCATCCTGCCTGTGGCCAATCATGGCTCTCCTTGCTGCCGGCGCTGTGATTGCCAAGCATGCGGGGTCACAGTGCATGCTTGGCCAATCATGAGCCAGCAATGCACTGCGATGCATTGTGGGCCGTGAGCACCACACGAATTTGTAGCGCAAACGGCCCATAACGTTTGGTATTCGCCGAACGTGCGAACAGCCGATGTTCGAGTCGAACATCAAGCTCATCCCTACTAAACACCCTCAGGAGGTATAGACAGACATGGAGGGTCTCCAAGGCTTCGGTTGCAAAGAGATGGCCCCTAGTCTAGATTCAGACTGACTACTCTCCTCCTTCATGAGTATTGATCTGAGGCCTCCGCCACCAGTATAGCCTGTGGATGTCCCATCCTGAGAGGGGGAGCTCTCCCTAATGGAAGGGGCCATGGGACTGGGCCCCTTTCGCTTCTCAGAGGCTTTGAATGACAGTAGGGTCGCCAGCATCTCCACCTTAAGCGCCGGCATTCCTTCATAGCCTGCACAGACTCTCCCTGCTAACCTATAAAATTCTGCAGCCACCACAGACTGCTTTAATCTGACTTTCCAGCGGTGAGACCTCGGTCCCAGACCTTACTCTTTTAACCACTCCCCGACCGCCACACGCGAGGGCAGAATGGCGCGTACAGGTACATCCCTTTAAATTTGCCGCCATGCCATGGCGCGCGCTGTCAGGACCTCTGCGAGTCCGATCGCAGGTCCCATGGACTCGATCGGCACGCACTTACCCGCAATCATCTCATGGGGAGATGCTAAAGCATGGGTGCTCAACCTGTGGCTCTCCAGCTGTTGAGGAACTACAAGTCCCATGAGGCATTGCAAGCCACTGACCGTTACAAGCATAGGCAGAGGCATGATGGGACTTGTAGTTCCGCAACAGCTGGAGGACCACAGGTTGAGCACCCATGTGCTAAAGTAAACAAGCATCTGCCTGTTCTGTTTAGCAACAGTGACACTGATGTCTGCTCCCTGTGATTGGAGCAGAGATCAGTGATGTGTACAACACAGCCACGCCCCCTACAGTTAGCAACACACCCCTAGGACACACTTAACCCCTTCACACAGGAATCAGTGCATTTTTATAGCACTGATTGCTGTATAAATGACAGTGTCAAAAAGGTCTGGTGTCTGCCATAATAAAAATTGCTGATCACCGCCATTACTAGTGTAAAAAATAAAAAACCCACACACTTTTGGTGGGATATTTATTATAGCAAAATGTAAAAAATTATATATATATATATATATATATATATATATATATATATATAAATAAATAAAGTCAATTTTTTTTGGAGCCATGTCGCAAGACCGCGCAAGTTAAAGCGGCACAGTGCCAAATCACAAAAAAAATAAATAAAAAAAGTCTGGTCTGAAAGTGGTTAAGGAAAGAAAACAGGTTTTGCTGCCATCCTGCCGGGAAAACAATAACTGGAGGGACAGGTGTGCCTTTTAACTTGTTGCTGACCGCCGGCTGTCAAATGACGGCCAGGTGGCGCAGCTCTTGTGGCGGGAGGCCGTCATATGACGGCCTCCCGTTTAAACAGGGAATGCGCGCGATCGTGCGCGCGCATCCCCGTTCCCTCGGTGGCGGCGTGTCACGGAGACACCGCTCACCACTGAGGGTGGTAAACAGCCATTGGTCATGGCTGTTTACCATGTGATCGGCCGTGATGAAGTCACGGCCGATCACAGCTAGTGCTCGTATTATGTAAACGGCGCATGCGCGGGATCGGGAGCGCGCTGCTCGTTCATATCGGTGGCGGCGTGTTCCCCGGGAACACTGCTCGTCACCGATGCCGGTAAACAGCCATTGGCTGGCTGTTTACCCATGTGATCGGCTGTGAACTTTTCACAGCCGATCACTAAATGTAAACACAGAGTGGTAACTGACTGTTCCCAGCTCTTCTCTCCTCACACACCGTTTCCAGTGTGAGGAGAGAAGAGCCTGGAGCAGCGAGTTATCGATCTGTGTTCTGTAGTGTCTGCACAAACACCACACTGATCAGATCGCCGCCGCCCCCCCCCCCCCCCCCCCCACTGTCATCTGTCACCCAACAGTCACCACAGTCACCCAATAAAGTGAACCTGTCACTTAGGAGACTGCCATCAGTGACCGTCAGCGGTGCACCTGTCACCCATCAGTGACCGCCAGCTGTCACCCGTCACCCATCAGTGACCGTCAGCTGTCCCCCGTCACCCATCAGTGACCGTCAACTGTCACCCATCAGCCACCGCCAGCCGTCACCCATCAGTGACCGCCAGACATCACCCGTCACCCATCAGTGACCACCAGACATCACCTGTCACCCATCAGCCACCGCCAGGCGTCACCCATCAGTGACCGCCAGACATCAACCGTCACCCATCAGTGACCACCAGACTTCACCCGCCATCCATCAGCCACCGCCAGCCGTCACACATCAGCCATCGCCTGTCACCCATCAGTGACCGCCATCCATCGCCTGTCACCCATCAGTGACCGCCAGCCATTGCCTGTCACCCATCAGTGCCCGCCAGCCATCGCCTTTCACCCATCAGTGACCGCCAGCCATTCCTCGTCACCCATCAGTGACCGCCAACCATCACCCGTCACCCATCAGTCACCGCCAGCCATCAGTGACCGCTAGCCGTCACCCATCACCCATCAGTGACCGCCAGCCATCACTCGTCACCTGTCACCCATCAGTGATCGCCAGCCATCAACCACCACCCATCGTGACTGCCAGCCATCAGTGACCATCACCCATCAGTGACCGCCAGCCATCAGTGCCCGCCAGCCATCGCCTTTCACCCATCAGTGACCGCCAGCCATTCCTCGTCACCCATCAGTGACCGCCAACCATCACCCGTCACCCATCAGTCACCGCCAGCCATCAGTGACCGCTAGCCGTCACCCATCACCCATCAGTGACCGCCAGCCATCACTCGTCACCTGTCACCCATCAGTGATCGCCAGCCATCAACCACCACCCATCGTGACTGCCAGCCATCAGTGACCATCACCCATCAGTGACCGCCAGCCATCAGTGACCATCACCCATCACAGTCCGTGGCCTGTCACACCGTCATCACCTGCCACCCATCGCACAGCCCATCAGTGAACGTCACCTGTCACACAGCCATCAGCGTCATGGCCAAAAGATTATACACCAGTGAGGAGGCGTTCCAGATCCTCTCCATGACCGATGAGAGCAACGGGGAATTCTCATCAGATTCCAATTCCGATTCCGAATCAAATTCGGCATTTAACCCGAATAGTGAATCGGAAAATGATTCGGAGGAAGAATGGGACCCCTCCTAAAAGGGCAAGGCCCTCTGAAAACCAGGATCATATTCCCAGGCCCAGAGCTCCTGCCAGCAATAGGCCCCAAGAACAAATTCCCAGGCCCAATACCAGCGTTGCTGTCAGCGTTAGGCCCCGGGAACAAATGCCTAGTACCAGCTTTGCTGCCGGCGATGGGCCCCACCAACAATTGCCCAGACCCAGTACCAGTGCGGGCACATCACGCCTGAGCAGCACAGGAAATTCTAATCCAACTACTAGAGTGTCGCATCCCCCAAGAGCCAGGGCCTCTACATTTATGCCAGATGGTCTTGCCAACCCTACATGGCTGCCTTCCGACTCGGCATCACCAATTTTTCCCACTTTCACAGCACAGCCAGGTGTGCAGACCAACACCCAAAATTTTTCAGAGATCGATTTTGTTCATCTGTTTTTGCCCGACACATTTCTGCAATTAGTTGTGGACCAGACAAATTTATATGCCCAGCAGCATATTGCCAATAACCCCCACTCATCATATGCCCGTCCCTTTGAGTGGCGAGATCTCAATTTGGAGGAGTTCAACATTTTTATGGGCCTCACCCTGAACATGGGTATTACAAAAAAAAATTAAGGACATGCCTATTGGTCCACCCAACCCATCCACCACATGGCTATTTATTCTGCCGAAATGTCCAGGTCCCGATACAAGAAGATAATGCGCTTTCTTCACTTTAGAGACAACACCGAGTGCCTTCCCCACAATCATCCAAATTATGACAAGTTATGTAAACTTCGCCCACTGATAAATTTCTTTTCCCAACAATTTGCAGAACTCTATGTCCCGGATCAAAATATATGTGTCGATGAGTCCCTGGTACCCTTTTCAGGCCGGCTAGGAATAAAGCAATATAAACCTAGCAAAAGGGCCAGATATGGAATAAAATTATACAAGCTGTGTGAGAGAGCCACGGGATATCTGTATGCGTTCCACATATATGAAGGAAGAGATTCCCAGCTCCAGCCCCCTGAGTGCCCGGCCTACATGGGCACAACTGGAAAGATTGTATGGGACCTGGCATACCCACTTCTGAACAAAGGATATCACATATACCTTGATAACTTTTACACCAGCCTGCCCCTTTTCAGACACTTAAACCTTGCAAAAACCCTGGCCTGCGGAACCTGCAGAAAAAATAGAAAGGGCTTCCCACAATCACTGGCAAACAAAAAGCTGCGAAGGGGGGAAAGAGCATCACTGAGATGCAACGAAGTGCTGGCCTTGAGGTGGAAGAATAAAAGGGACGTGTACATGATGTCCACCATCCATGAGGACACTACAATTGAGGTTCAAAGACGACAAGGTCCCACTGAAAAGCCAATGTGTGTCCAAGATTATAATCTCTACATGGGGGGAGTGGATTTCAACGATCAAATGATTCAGCCCTATTTGTCAATAAGGAGGTCCCGATTCTGGTACAAGAAAGTAGCAATCTATCTAATCCATTTGGCCATTTATAATTCCTACATAGTCTACACCAAATCCATGGAAAGCCCCACCCCCTTCCTAAAATTCATAGAAGAAGTTGTCATGTCCCTCATCTATCACCAAAGACCCCCCCCCCAGAAGACCTTCGCTCTGAGGCTGTTTGCCGACTTCGTGAGCGCCACTTCCCCTTCAGAATTCCACCATCTGAAACAGGCCGAAGACGGCAAAAAAAATGTCGCGTGTGCACCAAAAAAGGGTTTCGAAAAGATACCAGCTACCATTGTCCCGATTGTCCCTCCCAACCTGGCCTTTGCATTGGTGAATGCTTCAAACTATCATACATCCCTAAAATATTAGCCCATATTTTTAACCATTTCCATTATCTGTGCTGACCATTTTTTCATGCTTCTCCAAATAACCATGCCACTGCCTTCCACGTGAACTGACCCTGGCCTGTTTTTTGACTATGCCTCTGCCTACTGTTTGGACTGCTTCTACGTGAACTGACCCTGGCCTGTTCTGTGACTATGCCTTTGCCTACCGTTTAGATTGCTTCCACGTGAACTGACCCTAGCCTGTTTTACCAACTATGCTTATGCCTACCGCTTGGACTGCTTTCACGTCATCTGACCCTGGCCTGTTTTACCAACTACGCTTATGCCTACCGCTTGGACTGCTTTCATGTCATCTGACCCTGGCCTGTTTTATGGACTATGCTTTTGCCTACCGCTTGGACTGATCTATTGCCCTGCTACTCTAGGACACAGGGGTCTCGCATGTGAGGGGCTCCAGAAATGTTTTTCCGGATGAAGGAAACAATTTTTATTGTTTTTTCCGGTTTTCGGAATAGGGTCTGGAGTCCAGAGGCTTCATAGAGATTTGGGTGGGTCGAAGCCTCTACCCCTGTGCACAGGTCTTACATGATTGCGGCCCTCAGCCTGCCGCTGACTTACTGCCACCATGCCTCTGCCTGCCACATGAACGGACCACACCGCTACCTGGACTATGCAAATAATTAGCTGTAGCAAGAGGCAGTATGTTTAGGAAGGGCTGGAGAGCGTGGAGATAATGAGTGTCTGCAGGTAACAGTGTACCAGGACCAATCTTATGGCTGTGCTGGCTGTCTCTGCCTGGACAATTTCTATGGACTGCCGTGCTGACAATATCCTTGTGCTGACTATAGACAATATTCCTGCCGGCTGCCTTGATAATTACCATTGCCGTCGCTACGCACATCCCTGCCTGCTGCCTAGACCAGCGCTCTGGTGGATACTACACAGGTAATGCTTTTTTTTTTACCCTTTCCACAATAGAATTTATTTTGGATTGTAATTCTTGGTATGTACATGCTATGTGTTAGAAATATGAAGGGCCTTCAAAAATGATAGGTTGCCAGGAAACTATATGTCATTTATGCTCCTAGAACATCTGATGGTGCTACTTGGATGTTGGGCCTTTGTACGTGGCCAGGCTGTGTAAAAGAGTCACACATGTGGCATCGCCATACTAAGGAGGAGTAGCAGAATGTATTTTGGGGTGTCATCTTTGCTATGTGTTGGAAATATCTGATAAATGAACAACTTTGTATAAAAAAAAAAAAAAGTTCCAAGGACTCATGCCTCAGATTATACGTTGGGGTGTCTGCTTTTGGGGGCAATTCCATTGTCCTGGTGCTCCAGGGCCTTCAAAAAAGTGTAATAGGTGGCTGTGTCATTTATGCTCGTAAAACGCCTGAAGATGCTTCTTCAATGTTGGACAGGCTGTGTAAAAGTCCCACACATGTGGTATTGCCATACTCAGGAAGAGTAGCAGAATGTATTTTGGGATGTAATTTGTTGTATGCATATGCTCTGTGAGAAAAAAAAAAAACCTGTTATGACAATTTTGTAAAAAAAATTAAAAATTTGTAATTTTGCAAAGAATTGTGGGAAAAATAAATTACAAAAAAAAAAAAAAAAAAAATCATGCTACTTAATACCTTGGAATGTCTACTTTCTAAAAAGGGGTAATTTGGGGGGGGGGGGGGTATTTGTACTTTCCTGACTTGTTAGTGTCTCAAGAAATGAGATACACCTGATGTACTGAAGGCCTGATCAGATTGATCAATTTTCAGTGATTGGTACCATAGTTTGTAGACTCCAACTTTAAAGACCAAATAATTTACACTCATTTAGGTTATTTTTACCAAAGATATGTAGCAGTATAAATTTTGGCCAAAAATTAAGAAAAATTACTAATTTACAAAAAAATTTGATGGAAAAAAAAATGGCATTTTTTTTCCACAAAATTTACGGCGTTTATTTATAGCACCAAAAAAGAAAAAATAAATAAAATAAAAACACCCCACTAGTGATTAAATACCACCAAAAGAAAGCTATTTGTGTGAAAAAAAAAAATAAATAAAAAAAAAAAAGACGCAAGTTTCATATGGCTACAGTGTTGCATGACTGAGTAATTGTCAAAGTGTGAGAGCGCTGAAAGTTGAAAATTGGTCTGGTCAGGAAGGGGGTGTAAGTGCACTGTATTGATGTGGTTAAACATTGTTGATTGTGTTTCCTGTCAGGTGGGACTTGTCATCTCAGGTGTGCCCTCCTGGAAGATTACTGAAGAAAGTCAGGTGCACTGCACTCATGCTGCAGGTAGACCACTCCACACCCTTCAGCTGTAGTGGCCAGGTGTGTACGCATCACAGGAGGCATTGTACACCCTGTCCTGGTTGGTGGGTGTAGCACCTAAGCATAATCCAGAGGTTGCACTGCAACCTTGTGCAGTAGAGCACACCAGTTTTAACCTCTTTTACCCTGCAGAAGCATGCAGAGTAAGCCCCAATTCCATGAATGGGCAGCATCCAAAAAAAAAAAAAAAAAAAAAAAAAGAAAAGTAGAGTAAAGTAAAGTGCTAATTTATGCTGTAGTGAGTGTACACCTTATGGGTTTGGCTAATGAGGCAGCAGCCAAACCCATGATTGCCATCCAATTAGGACACGCTAGTACTGCAGAGGTTTAAATTAGGTTTGAGGAGGAGACACTGCCTGGTGATCTTTGACTTCTCTTATATTGTTCACCACTTAAAGCAGGGATATGCAATTAGTGGACCTCCAGCTGTTGCAAAACTACAAGTCCCATCATGCCTCTGGGTGTCATGCTTGTGGCTGTCAGAGTCTCGCTATGCCTCAAGGGACTTGTAGTTCAACAGCTGGAGGTCCGCTAATTGCATATGCCTGACTTAAAGGGTTGCCTACCCCTGGAGTAAGGCAACCGTAAAGTGGGTGGAAATGATATTATAGTAATTAAGGTGGTGCACCACAGAAGTAAAAAAACATATCCTGGACGGTGAAACGCTACAGGAGATCAGTCTCAGAACACATTTTACTTGCTCACAATGCTATAGCCTTGGACACAGTGGATCATATTAGGGTAAAGGACCAAATAGTGGCCTTTTACCGGCGGCCAGCTGATAACATGCTAAAAATAGTCTTGGAAGAGGTACAGGCAGAAAGCTGTAGCAAGTGTCTGCATGAGCATGACATTGCACCCATGATCCAATGGTTGTAGGTGCAATGCTGCAGTCTAAGTGCACATTTGTGAATCTTTACACTTGTATGTCACACCTGAGTTTTGTAGCTCAAAGCACCAAAATGGTCCATATACAATTTGAATACATGTCATTTTGTGACTGTTCACATACCTAAACAGCCAAAACGCTACATTAACTACTTTTAAGGCAGTTTTGGTTTTTGTTCTTCCAAAAGATTTAATTCTTGAACATACTTAAACTAGATTCCTATGACAGTTGGGTTAAGTTATTTCCACAAGTCAGCAAGGACAGCCTACATCTGAGTAAAGGTTCTCAATAAGCCAGATTAATTCTATAAATACAAGTTGCCATGTTGTGACCCTTTAATGGGCTTTGCCAATTTGTAGTGAGATTCAAAGACACCAAGCACTTCAGTTCCATCAGATTTTATTCTGACAACCATTGTTACACTATAAACCTGGAATCTGTAAGAAAGGCAAGGCGTGGACTGTAATGGCATTTTATTAGGACTTCAGAGGTCTTTGAGATCTTTCTGGATGCTCCACAGGGTCTCTGCACTCTTCTGCAGCTGAGCCTTCTCATCATTTGTCAGTTTCTGATTTACAACTTGAACTAGACCTTGTGCGTTCAAGACACATGGGAGACTCAGGAAGACTTCATTCTCAATACCATAAAAGCCCTGCAAAAGGAAGACAAAAGCCAGTTAATAAACTACTCACAAAACACCCATGATTAGGAGAAAATTTAGAAAGTCTGCACTTCAAGAATTTAAATGAACTGCTCCCTGCAGGTTTTGGTGCATTTTACCTTCTAGCAAAATTTCACACCTGCCCACATAGCAGCAGATTGTCATGTGCCAGTTAGTGGCTATGCAGGAGATTGTACAGCAGCACGAGATGAAAAAAATGAACTAAGAAGCCAGCCACAGATGGGATCAAAGGTATAGAATTTTTCCAAAGATCACTTAAAGCTTTCTTCACCACATTTTACTTACCTTTACCATTGTTGAAACGGGATGGACTCTGCTCAGGTTCTTAAGAATGGACTCTGCCAGGTCAGCCACACTCATGCCGATAGCCCAGTTGGTGTATCCTTTTAGTCTGATTACATCATAAGCACTACAATGGCAAAATACAAATCTTAGTATGCAAGAGTTTGTGACATGAGGCCACATCACAAGGCATGTGTGATGTATTAAAGTTGACAGACCTGATTCCAGTACAACCAACAGTTACCCCTCAAAAGGGCCCAATATCTTCCTTGCACTTCACACCCCCCCCCCCCCCCCCCATTGTACCAGTATATAATGAATTGGGACTATTGTCCAAAAGCCATCAAAGCAGTTGTACTACTAAAGCCCGCCAATGTGGTCTCATGCAATATTGTGCTATTACAAAAGGCACTAGTGACTAACATATTAAAGCCTGTCATAGACCAATGTATGGGCAGGCTGAAGTACCTCAACCAGCCTGTCCGATTTTAGCTAGCAGCTTCTATAGCCGCTAGCATTAATCACTTCTAGTGGGATGGCTCCCCCACCAGGAGAACATAATGGCTCCATGGGAGAGATTCCCATCAACTGACCTATGGCTGAAGCTGTTTCCAGCTTAAGTGCAATGATGATTTAGAGCAGGGGCCTCCAGCTGTTACGACACTGCAAGTCCCATCAGGCCTCTGCAAGTGGGAATCATGCTTGTAACTGTCAGCCTCACAATGCATAATGGGACTTGTAGTTTTGCAACAGCTGGAGGGCTGCCAGTTTGAGACCCCTGATTTAGAGAAAATCAGGGCCGGAGCCCTAGCAAAAGTTTTACAGTTTTTGAAGTATTGCATGCAACTTTTGTAGAGAGAAATATATATATATATATATATATAAAAAAATACAGAGCACGTGGTGGAGAAACATTAATGGGAAGGCTTGACAGCATAGCTTGTTTTCCAGTGCAGATCTGAGAATCAAGAAGACTTACCTGGCAACCACATCTTTGTGGACCTGTTTCCAGTTCTCTGAATCCTTGTCAGTTCCAATATCAGGATTAAGTGACTGAAGGGTGACTCCACCAATATTCACTCCACTCCAAATGGGAACTGTTAAAAGATTACAACACATTTAACCACTTCGGACCCAGGCCAATTCTGACATTTCTCTCCTACATGTAAAATTCCTAATTTTTTTGCTAGAAAAAAAAACATAGAACCCCCAAACATTATATATTTTTTTTAGCAAAGACCCTAGAGAATACAATGGCGGTCATTGCAACTTTTTATCTCGCACGGTATTTGCGCAGCAATTTTTCAAACGCGTTTTTTTCAGAAAAAAAAAAATAACACCCCGATCATGGCTTCCTAGCCAGATCGGCGCCGTTAATTTGAATACTGAGGCCGGGCGTGACATCATAACATCGCACCCGGCCTCCGAACGATCATAGAGACTCCGGGGACAATCTAGTCCGCCGGAAATCTCCATGATTACTTGCTGGGGCCGGCGGATCCTGTGACCGACTCACCGATGGAAACGGTGAGTCGGTAGAAGCACCGGAGGGCAGCGGGAGGGGGCGTCCCCTTCCGCAAGAATGATCAAGCGGCAGAACAGCCGCTATGATCATTCTTATGGTGTAGGGAATCGCCGGCTGAAAACTGCAATATCTGAATGATGTCTATGGCCTCAGGCATCATTTAGATATAACCACCGAAACCCCATGACGTCAATAGACGTAGTGTGGGAACCAAGTGGTTAACAAATGGTCACAAGGTTTGTAAAGTTTTACATGCAAGGTCTTCCTTTAGCCTTTACTGCTCTACTTTTCTCAGACCTGTCACTTGCCCCACGATCCCTCACCTTCCCATCATGTGGCAGGCCACCCTTATCTGAACTACTGTTCCTATGTTCAATTCACAGAGGAACTCCCAACAGACCAGATTACCAGCATTGTTTAAAAGTACCTTGGTCTGTATGGCTACAAAAGTACACTCCACCAAGGAGGTACAGTGCTGTCGACAGACCCCCATACACTAGTAAAAATCAGCATTGTCACTTACCACTGGTATCCCCATGTTCACCCAAAACGTAGCCATGGCAGCTTGAAGTGTTGATGTCAAGTTTCTGGCCAATTAGGTAGCGAAACCTTGCTGAATCCAAGTTGGTTCCACTTCCAATGACTTTGTGCTGTGGCAAACCGCTTAGTTTCCATGTTACATAGGTCATGATATCAACTAACAAAAAAAAAAAAAAAAAAAAAAAAGTCACCATATTGGTTAGAGTAACAAGCTTCCAACTGGTATTTTATCAGCTTAAAAGCATACCAATATTTTGCTTCTACATATGCAGTAGCTCATATGACAAACCAGGTATTAACTAGAGCTGTGGAAATTAAAGATAAATTTGATAATTTTTTGAGCAATCAAAATTCTTTTGATTGGTACTCGCCTCTCTGCCAGCCTCTGGGTCTTCAGGGAGTTCCAGTGACATCACTGGACTCCTCCCCCTAGTGCCTCTGTCTGCTAACAAAAGGGGGGGGGGGGGGGGTTAGTCTAGTGATGTCGAAGTTGATTAAACATAAAGCATATGGAGAGGAGCTATGCATGATGTCACCCACTGCTGCCCTATGGAAACAACATGATTATTGTTGGCTTTACATGCTGTGTTTATCATCTTTATGTGAGTAGTTTGTGTTTGAACACAAAAGTTAAATCTTATACTTAAGCAGTGAGCACTTAGATCTTTTCTTTCTACCCATGACCTGGCATCCTTGCGGAGATCTAAAAAGATGTGAGAAAAGTTTATGGTCTGCATTAACCTTTTGATACCCACCTGTTTGCACAGGGTCCATGCCATAATGTGAGAGTGATTAGTTAGACCGGAGGAAAAAAAATAAAAATAAAATAATAATAATATTTATATTAATGTCAGTGCACAGGGGGTTTCTCGGCTGAAAGTACAGCAGACGCCAGAAAGCAATCTCTCACACGTGGGAGTAACAATATCACGGCTCTAGCCACTCAGCGCTGGAGCCGCAATACCTGGAAGACATGCCAAGGGAACAGGTCAGCTCCCTCGGCGTAGATCGGGCCAGATGTTGGGGCCTCATTCTAAGGTAAGTATTTCATAATGAGCTAGTGTGTGGTGCATACTAGCTCATTATGACTTTTCCCTTGCAGGGGAAAAAAATAAAAAAAAATCTATCTATCTATGCGGGTTTACTCCCGCTTTAAAACATATTTGTGTTAAGTTATGGATTGTGGACACCAACTAGTGTCAGGTGATTGTATACCACATTTACCACTGTCTAATGCAGAGTTGCAATGCAAGGAGATCAGCTAAAAGCAGTTTGATCTCCATGTGCGTTTTAATCAAACATGAAAATTTTAATCAGCAACAGCCCTAGTATTAACACTAAACGCCATCCTTTTCTGCATAGCACTAGTTTAGAATGCAACCAGCATCATCTCCTCAGCAACTATGCATTCTTGAAAGCAACAAGTAGCATTTTGTAGTCAAGTGCTCCAGCTAATAAACCTGACTCTTTATCATGTGGTTTTGCCCAATACCAAATTGGTTAGGACATCATGTACTTACCTGGATTGGAAACCACAAGGATAGTGGCATCAGGGCTGTTTTTTACCACCTGAGGGATAATAAACTTGAAGACGTTGACATTTCTCTGTACAAGGTTCAGACGGCTCTCCCCTTCCTGTTGACGGACTCCACCAGTGACCACAACAAGTTTAGAGTCAGCTGTTACTGAGTAGTCTGCAGACAAACAAATACAAATGAGACCATCTGTACTAGTCTTCACATCCTTATCAATTGGTTTACTGAACAGTTAAAGTAGCTTTATTGCACTGTACTATGGCCTTAGCATAGTAAAGTCAGTGGATTAGAGCCAAGCAGCTTTTCCCCTCAAGTAGCTCTTTAGGCTGCATTCACACCTGAGCGTAGCGTTTTCGAAGCAGAAAATCGCGCAAATTTACTGCGATTGTGCAGGGCAAAAGGTCACCAAATGTTAAAGAAAAACGCCCAAATCTGCTCAATTCGAGCAATTCGGGAAAAAAAAAAAAAAAAAAAAAAAAAAAAAAAAAAAGGTCCAGAACTTGTTTGTGCTTCAGGCGACATGGAGTGGAGATGTGAACCATCTCCATTGAGAATAGATTCTCTCTCCCCCCCCCCCAGCATTTTGTAGCTTCAGGCTTCAAGCTACAAAACGCTCAGATGATGAGGTCAACAGAAGTTCAGATGCAAGATGGGGGAAGGAACACCCCACCAAAACAAAAACCACACCCATTTCTGAAGGTAGCCAAGAGAAGCCATGTTTAAAACAGTCTCCTGTACAGTGAGGCCTGCAATTCTAATATTACACCATTGGCATTTACTTGTTAGCATGATCCACGTACCAGTGGTGCCTGTGATGACCATTTTAAAGTGTAATAAAAAGGTTGAAGCTTACCAGTTCTCAACAGTGGTGGCTGCATTTGTGACCCGCCAACCACAGCTTCTCTATCACCTGGTGATCTTATGAACACTTCCAGTCTCAGGTGACACTGCAGATTATAAGGAACAGAGTTGTAACCCCAGGCCAAGTGCACCTGATCATGGACTACAGAAAATCTCTCCAAAGCCCAAGGAGACTATATTCTGTAGTCCACTACACATTTGTGGGGCTGATAATGCTTGAGACCTCATGCAGCAGAGACACGTTACAAGCCCATAGGATGTGTGATAGGATCAGCTTGTTAATTTGCCACTCTTTACAAAGACATGCACTGAACACACAATAAGGTTGTTACTCCAAAGCAGGGATCCTCAAACTACGGCCCTCCAGCTGTTGCGGAACTACGCATCCCATGAGGCATTGTACAGCTCTGACATTCACAGACATTACTAGGCATGATGGGAATTGTAGTTCCTGAACTGGAGGGCCATAGTTTGAAGACCCCTGCTCCAAAGAGTAGTTGCTACAATTTTAGTCTGAGAAACACAACCTACCTTTGTTTGCCACAATGGTTGGCGTTTTAAGAAACAGACTTCCATGTTGCAAGTCCAGCTTCTCCCCCTCCAGTTTATCTTCCAAGATATCAACCAAGGCAAGCACATCAGGCAGTTCCTTAAAAAAAAAAAAAAAAAAAAAAAAAAAAGATATAATAATATTGAAGCCACCATATTTGAAGACATTAGGATAAAATTTACCAAGATTGGAGCAAACAGAATCTGGAACAGCCATGCATGGGAACCAGCTAGTTTTCAAAGCTCAACAAAACAAGCTGAAGATAAGTTGATTTGGTGCTATTCAGTTTCTCCAGGTTTTAGTACATCCCTTTTAATGTTAAATCAAGGGCACTATGCTGTCCAGCATGAAGCAGGGTTAGAACCTTTACAAATGTTACTTTTTTGCTGGGTCTCCCATTAGGGAAGCTCGGTGGACAGCAAACATTTAACAGGCTAATTTTCCCAATTTCATCCAGTACTAGATTTTGGCTGGCATAGCACAGATGGGTGCAGTGCCATATTTTGATTACCTATTTTAGGAAGAGTTCAGAGGCAGCAAAACAGCTGTATCTCTGCATTTTTTTTAACCAACCACCAAATTGTTGCTGCTCAGGTCTGTACACATTGCCATGGTGGTTCACAGTGCTGCTAGCAAAAGAATCCAAAGTCAGTGGAACCCACCAGCAGCTGCATGCCATTGCAGACTGGTTTTGTCTTGCAAAGCCTTGCCATTTAGCCTGTAGAAGGGAGGTAATCTATTCTAGTTGAGCAAGGCCTTACACTATGTGCATGTAAAAACCATGCATACAATATGTTAAATACCCATGGTCCAGAATGGGGTTGTTTTAGCCATTTCTACTAGGGAAAAAAATAAATAAATAAATAAATAAAAAACATCCTGCTTCTGTAAAAACACAATCTCTTCAGCATCCAAGCTATTCAAAAGCCTAGCAGCAGTTAAAAGCTCTGTGTAGTCTGATATGGCCAAGTGAAGGTCACCTCTCTGTAGGACAGACGCATGTTCAACAATAGCAGAGTTATTTTTAGCACATACCTTCAGAAGGACGCTGACGGCACAAGCCATGCCAACTTGACCAACTCCTACGATTGTGACCTTGTTTTTGGGAGTAGAGGTCTTCTCTTTTGCCACAGAAGAAAGGAGGCTTTTTTGTACAGTTGCCATGGTGACTAAGAAAAAAAAAAAAAAAAAAAAAGTATTACTTCGCGACTCCTGGCACATGAATTTGAGTCAGTAGTACATGCGCAATGTGGGTGCTATAAAGCCCAAGCTAAACATTTTTATGCAAAGCATGTTCATATACTTAGTCTGCAGCAATCACCTACCAGCTATACAGCCAAAATGGATTCTGCTAGACTTTACAGGTAATTGCCTGCATTCTACTTACCACTGGGGATCAGTAAGGATCTGAAAGTTTCCAGCCATTTTAACTTGTGCAAACTCCTTTTCTCCAGCTGTCCCATCACAGGCTAAGATTTCCTGCCATGTATTATCAGTGTTGCAGAAAATGTAAAACTCAGAAGCAAGGGAATGATTTGAAAATAAGGTGCCTGTAGTTGAGGGCATTCAATACTCATGTCTCCATTAGACTAGGATCAGATGTGCAGATTGCATTAATATGCATGTTCTCCTGTCAGATGCATGGGGGCTCCATCAGTTCTTAAATAAAGTTACCCCATTTCTGATGTGTGCCTGCTGTACCATGTGCTTTAATGACAAAACTATATATATTTTTTTTTTATTGTTTGTGTAAGATAGCTGGGAGTTGCCAAACTGTCCCTCTGCTTTACTGCAGACACTAGGAATGAGCATGGCAAGTTTTCTGGCTGTGCTGGGAACTCAGCCTGCTCCTGCCAATTAATAAACTTGTGTTGACATGCTGCTGCCCCGTCACAGTCATTCAGTGGCAAGACCAGTGTCTGCCGTTATTCCCATAGCTCCCTTATGCAGATATACACTTTCACTTCCATTTTAAATTGAATGGGCCGTTTTAAAATTTCCTACAGGTACAGTAGCACATTCAAACTAGTCTTGCCTCAGCAAACTAGTTATCTTAGCGTATAAAAGCACTTACAAAATTAGTGGCTCCCCCCCTTTTGGAAATAGCGACTTGATTGAAACAGTGGTTCTCTATTCTGCGCTAAATTGGCCTATTTACACACTGCATTACCATGCATTAAAGCAGGCCATTCATTTTGGAGGGAACACAAATGCTGTTAAAGTGAACACTGCAAAGTGTGCATGCAACTGCCGAGACCTGGACTGCAGTCTTGAGCATCAGTCCACATCTCCAGTGTGCCCCAACATTGACCCCCCCCGCTCAAGCAGTCAAGGGGGGGGTGTCAGGCATTAGCATGTGATAAGGGCCACGAAAATGACATATGCAAATTTGGTTCCAGGTTCCGTCCACTGCCCAACCCCCTGGCAGTAAAGAAAAAAAAAAAAAATAAGAAGTCCTTTAAGTGCACCGTGTTCAGGTGCCAGACAGTGCACTATGGGAAGCGCCACATCTATGCAGTCATGTGATTGCAGACAAGACGCTTCATTTGTGGGGTTTTGAATTGCCATGTGGCGCAATCCATAGCACAGGACAACTTCCACCTGGCCGGGTGCTTTGTTCTGAGTTAAGACGTCCCTTCCCGTTTCCCTGTGCAGTGATAAACCGGAAGTGACGTCAGCCACTCAGTGGAACGCATGGCCTGAGCAGAGGAAGCATGAAGAGCAGACACCACTGCTGCCCATGGAAGGAGACAGCAGGAGAGGACACCACAGCCCGGTAAGTGAACTGCCTTTTGACACTTGTCAATCTCCTTGCAGCACTGCCATCTTTCTCCCCCTGGCAGGGGGGGGGGGGGGGGGGGAGAGAAGAGATCAGTTCTACATACTGGCAAAGTGCCTGAGGCTGCATTTGATGGGGTTCTGCCGCCCCCCCCCCCCAGGAATTTGTTTGCCTGCCTCCCTCCACAAATTCTGAGTACCAGCTGCCACTGGACTGGATTATCAATCGGCATTGTATGATGGGGATGGATGGGGACAGGCTGAATGAAAAAAGGACAAGTCTGATCATTGGAGAGATCAGGCCATGTTCTCAGTACAGCCTGAAAACTAAAAATTGTTCTGTCTAGTGTGATAGGAAAGCAGAGGGACTGGCAGGACCACCAGGTAAGCAATGCAAGGAATAGGAGGCACATTGGGAATATTAAATGTTGGGGGGTGTGCAACACTAGGGAAAAAACAAAAACACACACACCACCCCATCACCCCCCCCCCCCCCCTGTAGTTTAAGTCACAGTACTGGTTAACTTTGATATAGGAGGTCATAAGTGCCTCCTCTGATGGGAAGCATACGACTGACAGACATCACTGCTATAAAGCAACATTTCCATGTTTGTGCTCCATATAGAGAGCCTGTGTGCACTACATTAGCTGAAGTTTAAGGGCCATCTGTAGTCAGATTTAGAAGAGAGCCTCCTACCCTAAACTTTAGATCTGTGACGTTCCTCCAAGTTACTAACTAGATGTTCAGTTTCCTGTATAGTATGAACTTCCAAGAACTCCCCTGTCAGTTACGAAATACTCGTCTTAGCACTGGGGGCTGTGTCATCCTCATCTCCGTTTACCAAGATACTTAAAAAAAAGCAGAGCGGCAGCCATTACTCCTATGCTGGTTGGCACATACTGATGAATCATACCATTCAACGCTAGAGCTGAGGACCCAATAAAGGCCACATATCTGTTGCCTGCAGCACAGCTTTGCCTATGTGGTTGGGGGGAGGGGGGGGGGGGGGGGTGGAGGTTCCCCTGTCAGAATACACTAGAACAGCAGGGAGGCAAATCCACTTTGCACTACAAGTGCACTTGGAAGTGCAGTCTAAATCTGAGGGGTAGATCTGAAATGAGGGGGAAGCTCTGCCGATTTTATTATCCAGTCATGTGCAAGCTAAAATGCTGTTTATTTTCCTTGCATGTCCCCCTCAGATCTACAGCAACTGCACTTCCAAGTGCAATTTCAAGTGCAAAGTGGATTTGCCTTTTGTAAATAACCCCCATTGGATTGTTAGCAAAGTGGCTCTGAGGCAGTTAACTTTTTATTCAATCCGCTGGGTTGAGAAAAACCACACACACTAGGGGCATGTACTAGACTTAAAGTGGTTAGAAACAAAAAAAAAAAAAAAAAAAAAACCCCCATGCTAGACGAAAAGGCATGAGCTAGTATGCATTGCATACTAGCTCATTATGAAATACTTACCTTAGAACTAAGCTGTTGCAGCGGTCCCTGTATACTGCTGTGACCAGTGACATGCACCCCCCCCCCCCCCAGAGTTATTTCCAGGCTCCAGCACTGATTGACCGGAGCCGCAATGACATCACTCCCGCACACACACGTGGGAGCCACCGGTCATGATTTAGATTAACCATATAAGCTTGTGCCAATGTCATCGGCGCAAGCATACATGATAAATCTAAACCGTGCAGAAGATTTACAGTATTTACAGGCAAGCCTTACCTGCAGGTACAAGTGGTGGAAAAGGGTTTACAACCACTTTAAGACAAACTTAAACCATTCATTTTATTTGCATCAAATTCAGGCAGGCCCCTACACAACAACAAGCAGTTATACAATCAGATTGTACAATCGGCTTCAGCGTCACTTAGCAATTGTAGAATCAAGAAAATAGGAACGATAATGGGAACGGATCTTTGCGTCAAAACAACGACCAAGTATTTTTAGAATCAGGAAGAGAACGGAAAACCGACAGTGAGGACGTCAGCAATTCCTTCATACGTAGAAATGGTCGTTGAGCAGGGCCTTTAAAATGTAGATAGAGATCTGGCAAGCCTCCAGCTCTCGTCCTACAAACAGGCCTGTGCTGGATTCCATTGTCAAGACAGAAAGCTTTTTTTTTTTTTAAAGCAGCAATGTTACACAAGAGAAATACCAGAATAAAACAGGTTAAGGAGCCTGGTGCAGAATAAAATACTACGCCATTCCTATGAACTAGAACAGAGATCAGAAAAGGCAGCAATGAAAGCATCACTGAAGCTACTGCCAAGTCTAAGGAGATGCCAGGGTATCATAGGGCAGGGACCACTGCCAGGAGGTGGTCAGGGTCACACTGGTCCTCCTGTAATAAGATTGAAGCGTAACCGAAGTGACGCTTCATCCTGCTGATGCCACTAGCGAGACGCACAAAGCACTGCGTTTAACCCCTGCGCTGCTGTCGCCTGAAGAAAGGCACAGTAAAGGCATGCATAGAACAGAAGGCAAATAAAGAGCAGCATATACATACATGATCTTAGGCTGTGGAAGGCTGGAGGGAGATCTCAATGTGGCTTCAGCTTCTGTCTGAATGAGCTAGAGGAGTGGCCAGATCCTTGGTTTAGGTCTGAAGCTGTGACTACATCATTACATGGCAGACACACCCCATCACCTCACTCAATCCCCTCCAAGGACAGAACTGCAAGGACACCCTAAGTCCAGCCCTTCTGCTCACACTACACTTCCCAGCCTAAAAATTTCAAGGCCATACAGGAGCCCCATTGTTACAGCAGTGCACCTCAGAGAAAGGCAATACACACACACACACACACACACACTGTATAGCCATCTTTATTATCCCTGAGCGCAGACAGACAAAAGCCGTTACAGATAAGGAACTAGTTCTGGTTCCTGTTAACCCATGCTGTGCCACAGAGTCAAGTTCAGAAAACATTTCTACGCTTTAAGTATTCAGACAATGGCAGGATTTTATATTACACATGCTTTCTGCCAATGTAAAGGGCTTATTTACACTACTACATGAGGAAAAAACAAAACAAAAACAAAGTGCATAATACATATTTGGAGCTTTTGCAATGCAAACGTCATCATATATTTTTCCCCCCCCCATGAGGTAAGCCAAGATGACCGATAGACATGAATGGCCTGCGCAACTTTACTTTGGTACACACAGGTGCTTGTATAAACTCTTGTAGGCCTCTTGCACACAGGCAACACTTTATGCATCTGAACCCAGATGCATTGTGGTCCATGGAACAAAGCGCATAGCGAGCTAAAGATCAGTCATGCAGGGAAGATTTACATTTAAGTGCAGTCATTTACACATAACGCAAGTATGAGCATATGCGTGAATTGCAACTAGATCACACTGGGGCTGCAGCAGCGCTCATTTATGTGGTGCTTTTTAGCTGCCAGCAAGGTTCTTTAACCCACTTTGCAAATAGCTTTGGAAGCGCTGCCCATTCAGGTCAATGGGCAGGGCGCCTAAAGTTGCTGCTTGCAGGACTCCCCCCCCCCCCCAGATCCAGCAAGCGCACCACCTGAGTGAGAAGTGACACTGAAATGAATGAGAGGCGGTTTTCGGGCACTAAAACACCTGAAAACCGCCTCAGTGTGAAAGGGGTCTTAGACATATGACTAATTCAGGATCTTTCTGCTAGTAGGATCACACTTTTAAAATACTCTGTAAATTAGTCATTTGTAAAAGACTGACACCACTTAGTTCACAAATAAAGCTGTATGTTGGCAGCCCCCAACAGGCCTTAAAAGCAAAGTGCCTTAGTGGCAGACAGGGATTTTCTATTCTTGCAGGGTCAGTTCCAGGCTCCTTCAGAGAAAAGAAAAAAATATATATAAAATCAGCACATACAGATACTGAAACCAGGGCTAGTACAAGGGCAGGGTCAAGTGGGTACCTGGTACTGTGTTGAGAAGCTCCTCACTGACAGGAGCGATAGCAATTTCACTCCTGCTGACACTTGGATTAGGCTCTCCTCCCTCCAGCCAGCAGGGGGCGATCGACAGTCTGCTGGCCGTCTCTCCCCTCATCACATGACTTGAGAGGGAGAAGATACCTACATTCCAGGAGACTGAGGTGAGCTGGGACACCTACTGTAAAAGGGGTGGGGGAATAACTGGGACACCCACTGTAAAGCTCTTTTTACTTGAAATGAGAATTCTTAGACATTTGGCACTTGGCAAATTTTTAGCAACTGGAGTGCGAATATTTTCCCTTCCCTATGTAGGCCTTTGTACATTACCATAGTTGCCAACATTGTAAAAAAAAAAAAAAATTCCAGGACACTTTGGCTGTAGGCAGAGTTGTATTATAATTAGGGGGCAGGGCATGCCGTTATAGGCGTGGCATATGAAAAGGGGAAAATGTGGTGTGAAATACAGGCATGGCTTGTGTAAAATGGTGGGCGTGGCTTACATGGTCATGGCTCAAAGGGGTGTATTTAGACTCAGATGAATGCGGGATGGAGGGACAGCAGCCCCAGAGCCTACACCACAATAGCAATATGTGTTTTCCAGAGTTTGACAATCAGCAGATAAAGATACTCCAAATAACTGGTATTAGCGATTCAATCATCCCGGTGCTATGGGGGTCAGGATGATTGAAGCGCTTTATTTCTATTATTACAGCATTACACTCACCATAATTCAGAATCAGTGGGAGCCATGAACGTGTCACTAGCCACGTTGCCTGCCATCAGGTGCCCCCAGCAGAGTCCCTCCTTACATCAGGTGCCCCATCAGAGCAGCCTTCCTCACATCTGAGTCTCCATCAGCAGAGCCCCTCCTTACATCTGGTGCCTTCGACATCCAGACTCCAACAGTTCCCCCAGACATCAAGACCATCATTGCCTTGCGGAAAGAGATTGAGCTGCGGTGCCGCCCACCTTACACCCCTTTCCAGTACAGTTCACAGACACTGGCAGCAGGGTGGGAGTGGGTGGCGCTGCAGAATCTATTGTGAAAAATAGCCATGTCTTCTGGTCTTCAAAATGGCGGCCGGTGGAGACATTGTCTCCGCTGGCCACGGACCTCTAGCGGCCGGCGGTGAAAAATAGTTAATGACCGAATTTCCCAGGACAAAATTAAAATCGGGACAAGGGTCCTAATCCCAGGAAATTCGGGACAGTTGGCAACTATGCATTACAGGAATGTGTGAATCACATGCATTTCTGCAGTAAATTAACAAAGCTCTTTTACAGGTGTGCATTGGACAAGTTAATTCTTAATAGCACAACAAACCTTGTTTTTGCATGCATCCACCTGCAAGAAAATGCATGATAAAGTTACATGCATTTTTGTAAAAAGTGATTTTTAAAAAAGGATTTTTTTGCGAAGTCTTCATAAGTATGGCAGCCCATGGAAATTAATGGACTCCCCTACAAGTGCTTAAAAAACAAAAAAACAACAAACAAACGACATGGGAGGGATTGCCCGATGACCTCTCCTCACTGAGCTCCACTGGACATTCTTAAGGCCTCTTTCACACGGGGCGGATCAGTAATGATCCGCCCCGTGATGATCCGCTCTCTCAGCGGGGATCGCTCAGTTGTCCCCGCTGAGCCGGCTGCGGACAGGGCGGTCTCCGCACACTGTGCGGGGACCGCCCTGTCAGCTCTCCGCTCTCCTCTATGGGGATCGGACGAGCACGGACCGTGTGTCCGTGTTCATCCGATCCGCTCTGCAGACGGACAGAAAAATAGGATTTTCCTCCATCTGCAGAATCGGACATTTGCGGAGGCGGACAATAGCGGGTGTCTGCGGATGCTCATCCGCAGACACCCGCTATCCCATAGGGATGAATGGATGTCCGTATTTCATCCGCAAACGGATGGATGAAATACGGACATACCATCCGCATGTGTGAAAGGGGCCTAACACACCAGTAGTTTTAAAATGCTGCCGTAAAAAATAAAAGCTTAAAATCAAAGACACCCCTAATTTAATCCCACTAGTTCTGGTTTTTCCAGCCTGCCAAAAACTGCTGATAAGGCCCCTTTCACACCGAGGCACTTTACAGACACTATAGTGCGCACCTGTAAAGCGCCTCTCCTGTCATTCTGGAGCATGGCACTTGTGGGGGGAGGTTAAAAGCACCCGCAAAGCCTCGCTGCCCATTGATGTCAATGGTCAGGGATGTTTAGGAGCGGTGTAAAGATGCTGCTTGCAGGACTTTTTTTTAACGTCCCGCCAGCCCCTTAGGCTTTCACACTGGAGTGACGAGAGGCACTTTACAGGCACCATTTTTAGTGCTACAGCACCTCAATGTTAAAGTGGCCTTAAGAGCGGTGAATACACCGCTCATAAAGCTCCCCTGCCCATTGAAGTTAATGGGCAGTGCCACTGAAGCGCTGCTAAAGATTACCGCCACCATGTGAAAGGCCATACAACATGCTGGGGAGTTTACTGGCTGTAAAAGAAACGGTTTAAGGCCCCTTTCACACTGAGGCGTTTTTTCCAGGCGCTACAGCACTAAAAATAGCGCCTGAAAAAAGCAGCTCCTTTCACTCCAGTGTGAAAGCCGGAGGGCTTTCACACTGAAGCGGTGCGCTGGCAGGACGGTAAAAAAGAAGAAGAAAAAAAAAAAAGTCCTGCTAGCCGCATCTTTAGTGGAGCTGTGAAGGAGCGGTGTATTCACCGCTCCTGCCCTTTGAAATCAATGGGACAGCATGGCTATACCGCTGGCAAAGCGCCGCTGCAGCAGCGCTTTGCAAGCAGTTTTAACCCCTTTTTCAGCCACTGGGGGGGGGTTAACAACCCCACTAGCAGCTGAATACAACTGCTAAAATGACAGTAAAGCGCCGATAAAAATAGCGGCCCTTTTTCGCCGACGCCCACACCACCCCAGTGTGAAAGAGGCCTGAGGCCGGGTTCACACCACAGCGATGCGGGAACGCCGCGAATGCGCGGCGTTTTCCCGCATCGCACACCTCCCGCCGGCAGTTCACACTGCCCTATGCGGATGGCTGGGAGTGTCAATGATATGTTAATGACACCCCCAGATCCGTCCGCATATCGCAGTGCGATCTGCCGACTCGCACAGGAATCGGATCGCATGGTGTGAACCCCCATGCGATCCGATTCTGTTGCGGCCCAAAAAAAGGGTCCCGTGCGAGTTTGCTGCGGGAGCGATGCGAATTCAGCCATACTATCTGTATGGCTGAACTCGCATCGCTACGGAGATCGGATGTGATTTGCACTGCAGTGCGGGTGCGAATCACATCCGGATCTCCCCCCGCAGCAGTGTGAACCCAGCCTTAAAGTTGTAAAAGCCATCCAGTGCACTAAAAATTCAGAACGTCGAACAGATGTAGCAGAGAGAAGACTGCAGATCTACACAAGTTGAACTTTTCTGAGGATTTGTTTCATCCTGAGGCCAGACAACAGGTTTCACAACCACACCTTTTGAAATTATATATTTTTATGGTGTAATCATAGCTCCCAACTGTCCCCGATTTGGAGCAATGGCCCTTATTTTGGTCTGGACTATAAATGCACTTTTATCTAAAGGAAAAATAAAAAGTGGTGTGTTTTCCCAGCACTAAACATTTCATCTGATTTCTAAATGGTTGCATTTGTAAATTTCAAAAGCCAGTATAAACCCATGCACTTGTGGATGTAAAATTGTCCTTTAAGGGGATATGTCCTATGCCTGCATACTTTTGCTAATAGGTGTCCCTCATTTCCATCTCAAAAAGTTGGGAGGAATGTGTAATAGATGTTCCAAAGCATTCTTCTCCCCTCAATTGGCAGCCTGCAGGGGGTTCCCCTGGACAGCACACTTACAGTCCATTGACACTTTCTGCAGCTAACTGAAAGCACATTCAGGGGTACACGGGCAGAACACTGGAGGACATGTCTGCACAAGCCCAACATTTTACCTACAATCCACTGACCACAGGTTCAATGGAGAAATAAAAAATAAAAAAATACCCCCCCCCATCAGTAAATCAGTGGCTTACAGTTGGTCATTAATGGGCCAGTTGACACATTACAGCCCAATTGTACAATCACTTTTAGACTGCCCACTTATGCAACAGATAATTTGTATCCCACCAGAGAACCCCATATTATTACATTGTATAGTCCTAGTGGATGGTAAGGTAGAGCCAAGTACCATACTCTCAGGTTTTTACCTGCTCAGCTCCAACAAGCCTCTTACACAGGAAGATGATACATAACCCACCCTCTCGCTATCTTTTTATGTGTCTCTGCTGCTAATTATCGATCAGCTGATCTCTGTCAGATGTTCTGATTGACCAATTCCAGAGGGTTTCTAACAGCTGCAAGACTATTGAACCCAATTGGAGAAGACTTTCATATAATGCCCCGTACACACGATCCGAAAATCGTACGACCGGTTAATAATCACAAGTAGAAATGGAATAGCTAAATAAAGTCACGAAAATTCTCGTACGATAGAAAAAATAAAAATCGGATTTTTATTGTACTTTCGGACGACAACTATACTGACTAAACGAAAATCGAACGATCTGGAATCGTACAAGGAAAATTTCCGTGCATGTCCGATCTAATAATATCGGATGAACGGTCGTGATCGGCTGTCGAAAGTAGTGTACACACGATACGAAAATCGTACGATCCTTCCTCGGACGACCGTTTTCGTATGATATTCAGATCGTGTGTACGGCTGAATTCACACCTATGCAGTTTTAGTGCATTTTGCAGATTTGCACTATAGTCCATTTAACATGGTTTCTTATGAAAAATTTTTGTAGTGCAAATCTGCAAAATGCAAAAAGCACTAAAACTGCATAGGTGTGAATCCAGCCTAAAAGAGTTTAATCAGAGGCTCCCCAGTGCAGGCAGGGCAAGTGCACATATATTGTGAACAATCGTCTCAAGCTCTCTATTAGGCTGCTTTCACACTGGGGCTGGAGCAGCGTCGGCGGTAAAGCGCCGCTATTTTTAGCGGCGCTTTACCGTCGTTTTAGCGGCGGTGTGCGGGCGCTAGCGGGGTGGTTTTAACCCCCGCTAGCGGCCGAAAAGGGGTTAAACCCGCCCGCAAAGCGCCGCTGCAGCGGTGTCCCATTGATTTCAATGGGTAGCAGCGGTATAGGAGCGGTGAATACACCGCTCCTTCACCGCTGCAAAGATGCGGCTGGCAGGACTTTTTTCACCGTCCTGCCAGCGCATCGCTCCAGTGTGAAAGCCCTCCGGCTTTCACACTGGAGTTAAAGGGGCCGGTTTTTTTCAGGCGTTACACAGGCGCTATTTATAGCGCTGTAACGCCTGAATACCGCCCCAGTGTGAAAGCAGCCTTATAGATTACATACACATATTTATATATATATATATATATATATATATATATATATATATATATATATATATAGATATATATAAAACATTTTTTTTTTTTCCCTGCCTCCCTCTAGCCCCCGGTGCTTTTCCCAGGTGCTGACATTAGTGTTCTTACAGACAATAGTCCCTTTTTTTAGTTTTTTTTTTTGTAATGTAATTTTTATGGGAGCTTGTATGTAAAAGCATTGATGTGTTAACCTAGGTGGCCAGTTCACATCAGGCGCAGTTCCGTGTGCTTTTTTTTCTGAACTAAAAATGCATGCGCAGTGTTTTGCATGTATTCCAATTGCTCTAGTTCACACCATGCAGTCAGTTTCTGGTGTAGAAACTAACCAGAACTGACTGCATTGGTGCAGAAAAAACGGAACTGCATCTGGCAAATTCAGCTGAACTACATCATTTCAAACCAGCATTTCAGTCAGACTTTGGGGGGGATTTGACAGACATCTGTGCAGGTCCATGCACAAATGTCTATTGAAATTGCCCCTGAAGTCACCAAAAGTAGTGCAGAAACTACTTTTGGGAATGGGTGCAGCGCCGCACTGATTCAGACTGTGCTGTTGCTGGCAATAGGCTCCGATTTGGCATGCAATTCGAAATGTCAAATTGCATGCCAAATCGGCTCAATGTGAATGTGGGCTAAAGGAGCAGTAATTTATTGCAGGTAAGGCAGTAAGGGAATTTAATTACCACCTTAATCAATCACAAAACCAGTGTAATTAATATGTGTTTGCTTTTAAAGGGATGAGGTAGCAACCCTTGTACAGGGATCTTCAAACTAGGACCAGCTACACAGCAACATGTCCCTTATTTACATCATGCATTTCCATAGTGCAGCCTGGCTGACAGTCAGCTCCATAAGACCCCTTTCACACTGGGGCTGCGGCCGCGTCAGCGCTAAAGTGCCGCTCGTTTCAGCGGCACTTTAGCGCTGTTTAAGTAGCTCTTTTCAGCTGCTAGCGAAGTGCTTTTAACCCCAAAGAAGGGGTTAAAAATTTCCGTGTCGCAGCGCTTTGCAATGGGCAGGGCGTTTTGGGAGCACTAAATACAGAGCTCCCAAACCACCCCAAAGATGCTACTTACAGGACTTTTCAGAAGTGCACTGTCCCAGTGTGAAAAGTCACACTTGAATGAATGAGAGGTGGTTTTCAGGGCTTAGCAGAATCTATTTCCAGCGCTAAAGCACATGAAAACCGCCCCAGTATGAAAGGGGTCTAACAACCAATAATGTTAAAGGATAAGTGCACTAAGGATGAGCTCAGGTGTGTTCGCAAACAGCACATGCAGAGCCCGCCAGGAAGTCGGCTCTGCAGATCGCTAATCACAAGCAGTGAGACATTGTCCCGATGCGCGGCTGCAGAGATCGGGAAATGTCTCACTGCTTGTGATTAGTGCTGTGCAATGCCGAATTCCTGGCTGGCTCTGCATGTGCTGTTTGTGAACATGCCTGAGCTCATCCCTAAAGCACACCTTTAGACCCCTTTCACACCACACCGCCCATAGCGGCGTTTTCCCGCCGGATTTGCGGCGCATTCCGGCTGCTAGCGGGGCGCTTTTACCCACACCGCTCCAAAGAAGCTGCTGGCAGGACTTTTCCCTGACGTCCTGCCAGCACACCGCTGTAGTGTGAAAGCCCTTGGGCTTTCACACTACATACAATGGTGCAGATTTTTTAGGGCGGATTGCAGGCGCTATTTCTAACGCTATAGCGCCTGCAAAACGCCCTAGTTGAAAGGGGTCTAAGAAACACATTACACCCATATTTAGGATGTTACTATGCAGCATCACCCCCTCGTGTGACAGCAGGTGGGGGATCCTCTCTCCGCACCTGCTGTCACATTTTAAAAACGGCACAGCTGTGCGGGACTAAGACCCCCTACACACTATTAGATTTTCTGCAGACTTTTGTCTTCAGATTTACCAAAACCATATAATATGAGGTCAAACCTTAAAGCCTCGTACACACGATCGGATTGTTGGCCAACAAAACCGTGGAATTTTGCCCGAAAGGCGTTGGGCCAAACTTGTCTTGCATACACACAGTTACACAATTGTTGGCCAACAATTACAAACGTAGTGACGTACTACGTGGTTTTTCAGATCTTTTGCACCACACTTTGGGCTCCTTGTGTTAATTTTGTGCTAGTAGAAGTTTGGTGAGTGCTTTTCATTTCACGCTTTTCATTTCGCACTTTTCATTTCGCACTTTTCATTTCGTCCTTTTCAGTTTGTTTCTGAGCGGCCGTTCGTCAACCAGACATGTTGCGGAATCGGAAGGAGATAACATTTTATTTATTACTGGCCTTGGAGTTATTGCTTTGACATAATTTTTTTGGTTATTTTTGGGTGCATAGAATGTACTTTTTGGTTAAGTTCTATTGGCAGATAGCATGTCTAATTTTTTTTGTTTTCTTTTTTTAATGCACAATAAAAAAAAATTGTCTAGAATAATACTTGGCTCTGTGTTTTACTTCAAATGACAGTTAGTAGGCAGTTACATTTAAAAAAATACAATGTAAAATTGACAAGGGACACCAACATAGTTGTATCTTTGATCTTAAAAACTACTGGATAATGGTGTTGTAACTTGCCCAAATAAAAAAAAAAAAGCTTAATAATATTATTCTTTATATCACTAGAAAAAAAAAGCCTTTGAAAACTCGTTTGCAATAAGTCCATCAGCATCGCCAGCAAAGCAGCATCATTATTATCCCATTAACCACTTAAGCCCCGGACCATTTTGCTGGCCAAAGACCAGAACATTTTTTTGCGATTCGGCACTGCGTCGCTTTAACTTTAACAATTGTGCAGTAGTGCAACATTGCTCCCAAACAAAAATTTATGTATTTTTTTTCCCACAAGTAGAGCTTTCTTTTGGTGGTATTTGATCACCTCTGCGGTTTTTATTTTTTGCACTATAAACAAAAAAATAGTGACAATTTTGAAAAAAACTAATTATTTTTTGCAATAATAAATATTCCCCAAAAATATATAAAAAAAAGTTTTTTTCCCTCAGTTTAGGCCGATACATATTCTTCTACATATTTTTGGTAAAAAAATCGCAATAAGCATTTATTGATTGGTTTGCGCAAAAGTTATAGCGTCTACAAAATAGGGGATAGTTTTATGGAATTTTTATTAATATTTTTATTTTTTACTAGTAATGGCATCGATCAGCGATTTTTATCGGGACTGCAAACATTATGGCAGACATGTTGGACAATTTTGCTTCGCGATTTTGGGACCAGTCACATTTATACAGCGATCAGTGCAATTAAAACTGCATTGATTACTGTGTAAATGTGACTGGCAGTGAATGAGGTTAACACTAGGTGGCACTGTAGGGATTAACTGTGTCCTAGGGATGTGTTCTAACTGTAGGGGGGATGGGCTAGCTGTGACACATCACTGATCATAGCTTCCGATCACAGGGCAAGAAAAAAAAAACTGATTGGTTTATGTGCAGAGCTGCATAAGATTTTGCACTCTTAATTTTTAGTAAATCAGTCCTAAAGTAATTACCGTATTTATCGGCATATAACATGCACATTTATTTTGAGAGGGAAGTTTCAGGAAACAAAAAAATTTAAATAAGGAACTTTGAAGCAAAATAAGGTTCAGTGCCCATCTGCAGTCTCACCATTGCCATCAATGCAGCCTGATCAATGCCTACCTGCAGCCTCACAAGTGCCATCAATGTAGCCTCATCAGTCCACATCAATGCAGCCTCACAAGTACCATCAATGCAGCCTCACAAGTGCCATATTGCAGCCTCATCAGTCCACATCAATGCAGCCTCACAAGTACCATCAATGCAGCAGCCTCACCATTGCCATCAGTGCACCCTGATCGATGTCCATCTGCAGCCCAGACTGGGAGGGGGACAGAACGAGCACCAATAAATTACATACAGTGAGAATCTCCTATGATAGACAGAACAGTGGTCCAATGGTGGCCCAGGAGATGGGACTTCCTATTACAGATGCAGCCAAGTAGACAGGAGATTCTCGCTGAATGTAATCTGACGGCGTTCGTCCCGCCCAATCCCTGTCCCCCTCCCGAGGCAGCTAAAATTTAAGTATTGGCATATAACACGCACGCGCTATTCGCACCCGATTTTCAGGGTGAAAAAGAGCATATTATATGCTAATAAATACAGTACATGTTATAACTTACATCACAGATCCAAAAATGGCATTTAATTCATTGGTAAAAAGTGGCCAGGCCCCAGGGGCCCCAGTTTGTCACGTACCTTACAGCGGAGTCCGAATGCTGAGGGTGGCCTCTTGCGTGGTCTCAAGACCGAAGCTCGGAGATACTGGATCGTCACGGAGGAGAGAGTGTAGACTGGTCACCGGAAGTGTTCAGCGGAATCCAAGCAGGTAAGTAGGAATACTGCAATGTCAGGAACAGGCAAAGGTTGGCAACAAGGTAGACGAAAGGAAGGTAGGTTCGTAGTCAAGGACAGGCAAGAGTTGGCAACATGCTGGCAGCGAGGTACAGAATCAGGAAGCAAGCCGAAGTAGAGAGTCCAAGCCGAGGTCAGTATAGTCAATATAGGTAAGTAGTAAGCATGGGTTAGGAACAAGGTAACAGGTTCAACAGCGGTCAGGTATCTCAGGAACAAGCTGAAGATGATCCAGCACTGGTATCAGATAAGGACCCTGTTTATATATGGTGTCATGCGCCAGGATTGGTGGACGTGAACGTGTGGGCATGTGTGCATACACACGTTCGGATTGGTGCATGTTCGTATTGGCGTGTGCCCGTTCGTTCTGGAACTCGTTCTCCTCTGACGGGGACAACGCGCATGGTCATTAGCATTAACGGAATGAAAATAAGCTGCTGCTGCACGGGGACGGGCATTCGCAGGGTGAGTTCTCTGACACAGTTGTCATTCTTCTTTCTCTTTTTTCCTTTTTTTCATATACAGTATATAGTTGCCATTGCCAAGTGGCTTCAAGATTGTCAAATTATGTCTTCTTCCACTGGATTTTCCCAGGGCCAATCCTAAATAAGCACTCACAGGGTGTCCTCTGTCTTTCAAATTCAACAGTTAGCATCATTAAACCAGAAGACCGAGGTCACTGGTGATAGAAATGAATAACCATAGGGCAGTGGTCATCAACCCTGTCCTCTGGGCCCGCTAACAGGCCAGGTTTTATGGATTACCTGGGGGAGATGCAGACTAGAATACTGCAATTACTGAGCAGCAGATGCTATCACCTGTGATGTATTTCAGTTATCCTGCAAACCTGGCCTGTTATTGGGCCCTGAGGACAGGGTTGATGACCACTGCCATAGGGGACAGCTGGGGAGGAGGCGAGTATTGCAGCCAGAGATTCTATAACTAGGGCATGCTTATTTTTAAAAACAATTTGAAGCTGGTTTGCGCTTTAAGGAAACCAAGAACCACCAACTAAAGCAGTATCCTAAGTAAAGCTCTTTGCTGGTCCCCTTTAAACCTTGTTCTTGCTCTGCCAAAACTATGTTCCCTGCAGGAATCATTTCATAAAGTCACCTTGCTGAACAGCAGTAACGCATAATACCAAACAACATCAGTCAGTCATTTTCCCCAGTGTAGTTAGAAAAGGAGGCCGCTCTGTGCGGAATGCAGCTGTGTTTTGTGACTGAGCTTTCATTCATGTTTTTATTTATTTATTACTATATGTATGAACAGGGCCGCTGATAGAAATCATGGGGCCCCGTACAGCCTTCCTGACGGGGCCCCCCTCAGCTCCTCCCTGGCCCCGCCCCTGACCCCTCCTTCAGCCCCACCCCTGACCCCACCCATTGCCCCTCCCAGACCCCGCCTTGAAACAAAGTGTAGGTTTGTCTACAAGTGATATTTGTTTTTCTCCAGCCAGTTATAGGTTTGATTATCCAAAAGAAATACTGTTTTCAGATGAGAACATACCTCTTTAATATTTATATGTAATACAAACCATTAATGAATAAATAAAATTGTATTTTTGGTATTATTGCAGAGTATTGTCAGGGTATGTATTGCAGAGTATTGTTAGGGTATGTATTGCAGAGTATTGTCAGGGTAAGTATTGCAGAGTATTGTCAGGGTATTTATTGCAGAGTATTGTCAGGGTATTTATTGCAGAGTATTGTCAGGGTAAGTATTGCAGAGTATTGTCAGGGTATGTATTGCAGAGTATTGTCAGGGTATGTATTGCAGAGTATTGTCAGGGTATGTATTGCAGAGTATTGTCAGGGTAAGTATTGCAGAGTATTGTCAGAGTAAGTATTGCAGAGTATTGTCAGGGTAAGTATTGCAGAGTATTGTCAGGGTAAGTATTGCAGAGTATTGTCAGGGTAAGTATTGCAGAGTATTGTCAGGGTATTTATTGCAGAGTATTGGCAGAGTATTGGCAGGGTATGTATTGCAGAGTAGTAGTAGATGTTGAACTTCAAGCCCCCCCCCCCCAAGCAAGCATACACCTCACCTGTGTAATTGTTAGCTCAGCTGCCTTGGCCCCAGCAGAGATCACTTTCTCCCTCTTCCTGAGTGTCCACAATAGCTCGATCGCCCGGCCCCTGCTCTCTCTGCTCCTCTCACTCTGCTACTTCTTCTCACGCGGGGAGAGAGAGAGAGAGGAATATCACTCCGCAACACCATAGGATATGCTGGCCGGGACTTGTGCGGTGTGCGGAGCATGAGGAGCGGGCGCAGAAGACGTATTCTTCCACGCCCGAAATACAACAAATAGTCCCTCCCCTCCCTGCAGCCGCATACAGAACAGATTAAGCACATCTGTAAAAAAAAAAAAACGTTACCGAGCGGCTGGGGGTGCGGACGATGATCGGTGGAGGAGAATCTTATTTTTTTTTCATTAAAAATTTACTTTGCAGTTCAGGTTGCCCGGGCCCCCCTGCTGGTCAGGCCCGGTACAGCAGGGCCAGTTGTACTGGCCTATCAGCGGCCCTGTGTATGAACATTTTTTACAGCTGCAAATAGTAACATTTGTTGTTTATGGGGCTGGTCTTTGCAGAATGATAAAGTGACAATGAGGACTATCTGAAATGCCATCTGTCATTGCTGCAATGGCAACTGTCATCTGTAGTTGAGTTGCCCCAGACTCAGGCTTTCATCCTGGAGTTGTTCAAGGGTCTGTGCCCAATCCAGTATGCATGCTATAGGTGAAAGCGCTGAACAAGGAGTCGGTGGGGTTGATCTACTAAAGGCAAATACACTGTGCACTCTGCAAAGTGTAGTTGCACCACAACTTGGTAATGAGCAGATGCTATGCTGACTTCATCCAATCATTTGCAAGCAAAAATGCATTTTTTTTTTCCTTGCATCTGATTGGGTACTCTTTGCAAAGTGAAGCTTTACCTCATTTACTAAGCTCTGAAGCAACTGCTCTTGCAGAGTGCAACTGCCCTTTGCAAAGTACACAGTCTATTTGCCTTTAGTAAACCCCACTGTGTTCTTACATAGGTGTGAATGGGTCCTAAAGAATACTTTACCCTTTCTCCCAGTACCATCTGCATAGGACAGCTATAGCTCACATTAAATCTTAAAGTGTCACTAGACCCACATCATAAAAAACAATCGATAAATGGTGTATTACATGCTGTTCATACTCACTCAGTCACAATGAGATCCGTTTTCTGTATTCTGCAGAAAACCTGGTTGATCCTGCTGCTCTCTATCTCCACCTTCTGTTCATGTCCCCAATCCAGCTAGGGATTTTGCAGCTGTGGTGGCAGCTGTGCACATGCTCAGTTTTCAGTGATTTTTTATGCTGAGCATTTCCTCCCTATCACATCTGGGCAGCCCATGTGACAATAGAATCACACATGTGGGCGTGTATACACAGTGGTAAATGACAGCCCTTTCCCTCCCTCCTCCTTCATGCCCACTAACCAGCTAAATACAATATTACATGTAGATTAGTGGTGGCTTCACCTCCCTCTTAATCTAAGACAGAGGCTGGAGGGGTGGGGTGTTTTTGCCCGGTCATAGGACAGGGGGCAAACGAATTACTGTATCAAAACTACAATTATCTTAATCCTATTTTTCTCATCCCTTCTACCCCCAGCGGAACCCGTTAAATTATTTTCAGGTCTGAGGGAACCTTTGCTAAGTATAGTCCTACAGTGGGCATTGTGAAAAATATCTTACATTGGTTGTCAGTGGGAAGAATGCCCCCCTGGCAGCGGTGGTCTGAATGTCTCCTTACAGCCATCCAAAAAGCCATCTCCATTTTTCTTTACTGCAATTTTCATCATTACGACATGACATTTGCTCCTGGTCACATTTACTCTAGTGAAATCTTGTCTTGCTGGTTGTAGCAGCATTAATGAATTGTAGCCACAAGCCATGTCTTTGTAGTAAAAAAAAATGTAACCAGTTCTAAAAGGATAAACCGCGTCTTGAAGAGAAAAAAAGCTTTTAGAGACTTAGGTGGCCAGAATGCCACCCTTCCAGCCAGCTAAAAAGATCACCAGTGTCATGCCACTTGAGGTCAATTAACCATAGCTCAAGAAACACCTATAAAACTCTGGAGGTACCCTGGTTGAGAACAACTGTTTTAAAGCAGTGTTAAGCCCAAAACCAAAAATGTAATATATCGCAGCTATAGATGTGGATTAGATGTGGTGGCTGCATTCGTTTTCTTTTTTTGGCTTCCCCTCTGTTTTCACCTGGTGAACTGGCCAGTAACAAACCTCCTGCATTAAAGTTCATCTACTCTAATAGAAGGAACACAGGGGGCACCATTGGACAGCAGCATTGTCAGTCTGGGGGGAGGGGAGTGTTAGATGTACTAGCAGATTTGAATACACTAACTAATTTAAGCCAAACTCTGGTTAATACTTTACAAGCAGTTTAAGCAACAGCATTTTTCCTTTTTTGGATAAAGTATTTCCATAAATAAATAAGAACTGATCATTTTAAGCACCACTATCTCAACACTCTGAGTGTTACTTTTTGAAGACCGCTTGTTATATTGAAAAACAACAGACTTATTGACAGGATCACCAGGGTACATTAAGAGAAAGAAAGACTAAAATGAATGCGGCCATCACATCTAAGAATTGGTAAGTTGCAATAAAATGAATGTTTGCTTTTGGGTTTAATAACACTTTAAACTGTCCTTCCTTATGTAGCACTTTCCTAGAATAGGTTGTTAGAGAGGTTCAATTAAATTTCATCTTTTTGACTCCTCTATAAACACTGGAGCAGTGTGTGATTATTTGTGGGTCTCATTGGCTGCAGGCTCAACTACCTTTCATTGCCTTCTAGTAGGTTCTAGAATGTAGAGGGTTGGAAGATGAAGACCCTGGGCCTGAATATTTATGCTGTTTCAGCCAATCCCTGGAGGGGAGTGCCCCGTTGCTGAGTAGATACATAGCTTGAGGCCTGGAGCAGCAGGGTTCATGTCCAGGAGGGGAAGATCCCAGCAGGTTAGATGAAGCTTGCAAAGAGTTCACCAAGGTCCCAATTCAGTGGGAGCTGGGGGGAGCTGCTTTCTGGAAGCAGCTGGAGCCACAAAAAAGGGGTGCTCTGAGGATCTGGCCTGGAGGTTCACAGGAGAAGTATCTCCCAATAATGGACAGAAGTTATCCAAGTATCTGAAGATACAGTGAGTAGAGGCCTGGAAGCCAAATCCTAGTGACTGTTGTTTAACCCCTTGTGTGACAATGTCAGTGTTGCTAAGGTGGGACTTGACCTGCTGGAAGCCTTAGAAATGCTTGTGTTTCTAGCCTCTGCCAAGACGGAGATTTCCCTGAAGAGAGTAGACAGAATAGAAAGTGTCCTCCAGTTATGTTGTGCACTAAATATGGAATATCCCAAAAGCTTCCCTGCACCCCAACTATGTTCAACCAGCAGTAAAGCATAAAAATGGAAAATTGTATACCTTTCTGTAATTTTCCTTTCCTGACGCATCTTCATGGGAGCACACACTGGGTTGTGACTCCGCCTCCACAATCCAACAGGATTGGTTAACTGTAAATTTTGAAAAGAGACACCCCACTTTATTCTCTGTATCTATCATCTAAGAATGGGTGGGCTTCTGTGTGCTGCCATGAATATGCGTCAAGAAAGGAAAATTACGGAAAGGTGAGTATGTAATTTTCCGTTTTCCTGACGCCTTCATGGTAACACACACTGGGAAATAACTCGCCAGTCGGGTGGGTGCAAAAAAATAATGTTTATTCCTGATGATGCTGAAGAATTGGTTCTAACAATAGTTTTGCCAAAGTCTGCCGTTGTTAACTGGGCAGAGTCTATTATATAGTGGGACATGGACGTATGTCTGGGCGACCAGGTCGCTGCCTTGCAGATGGCCTCTAGTGAAACTCTGCAGTATGCTGCCTACGAAGTCGCCACTGCTCTGGTTGAGTGAGCCCTGATGCCTTCAGGAATTGAAGCTGACGGATGGAGTATGCCTTCTTGATGGAGTTGACTAACCAAGATGTAATCGTATTAGAAGTTGCTGGTTGACCTTTCCTGGCCCCATGAGGAATTATCAAGAGAGTATCCGTCTTACTAAAGGTAGCTGTAGTTGCCAGATAACTGGTGATAACTGATTTTACATCCAATGCATGGGGTTCATCTTGATTATTAATGAAAGATGGAAGAATGATGTCTTGATTATAATGAAATGAAGTTAACACTTTGTGGATGAAATGATTGAAGGTATCAGTACCACACTCTCAGGATAGGATCAGATAAGGTTCTGTTATCATTAATGCTTATATCTCAGAAACTCTTTTCGCAAATGTAATGGCGATGAGGAAGTTTAGCTTCAAAGTTAAGTTCCATAGTGAGGTTGACTCAACCGGGTGAAAAGGAGGGTTTGCCAGTGCATCGAGTACTAATGAGAGGTCCCATGCTGGGAATGTCAGTTTTTTTGGAGGTCTGATCTTCAGTCATGCTCTCATAAACTGAATTACGAGGGGGTATAATGCCTATCTAATGCCTGTTTTCGCAGATAAAGCGGATACATGGACTTTAAGGGTACTTGAGTTTAGCCCCTTATTAATACCTAATTGGTGGAACTCCAAAATTTGAGGGGGTTCTGGTGATATTGGATTCCAGTTCTTTTGTTGGGCCATAGAACAAAATCTTCCCCATATTTGCGTGTATGTGCTGTTAGTAGTGTTTTTTTCTGGCCTGTAGAAGTGTTGAAATCACCTTTTGTGAACAGGCTTGCTCTAGCAGCCTACTCCTTTCAACCTCCATGCCATCAAGTGTAACTTCTCCGGGGCTGAATGACCCTGGGATAGGAGGTCTGATGTTAGTGGGAGAGGCAGTGGCTGCTGCAGGTTGAGTGGCAATAGGGTTGTAAACCAAGGCCTCCTTGGCCAGAAAGGAATTACTGCTATTACCGTAGCAGATGATCTCCTGAGCCTGGAACCTTGCGATTAGGGTAATTGGTGGGAATATGTATCCCAGCTTGAAATTCCATGGATGGATCAGACAGTTTATTCCCTCGGCCAATGGGAAAGTTGCTCTGAACAGAAATCTTCAACATTTGGTGTTCACAAGTGTAGCCGCTAAGTTGATCTCTGGCATTCTCCAAGTCTCTGTCAGAAGAGAAAAAGCCTGATTGCTCAATGACCACTCGTTGTTCGAGAGAAGTACTCTGCTTAGGTCGTGCGTGGCCCTCTTACTGAATAGTCCTCCCCTGGTTGCATGTAGAGTTGCTGGGCCTCTCCAAACCCAAGACGGCACCAGAACACCTTAGAATCCTCCTTCCAGTTACTGTGCCTCGAACTAGCCAGTTCTGAGGCTCGGAATCGGATGGATCCACACCCCAGGCCATGAGGGCCTCTGGGGGCTGGTCAGGAGGACCAGGACCATGGAGTCAGCAACAACTTCTGGACCGGAACCCAGAACCACATGACTTCAGCACCTTACGTACCCTCTCCTAGAATGCACAGCGAGTCAAACGTGCCCACGAATTGGCTCAGAGAAAGAGATTGGTACCCAATGCATCCAACCAGACTGCGTTCTAAGGCCTCTCACAGGTGTAAACCTCACCTATGACCAGGCAGAACCTCAATACAGCCCAGCCAAACTGATGCTAAAGCATAATTTAGAACAATTAACCCCAAAACTCAATTACAGTTTTGGGAAAAAACTAAATTTACAGACATTGCGGGTACCCATCAGGAGTACCGGCGCTACATACACTATAAACAGATTTATAAAAGCCAAGGCAAAAAAAATCTGTTAACATTCTACAAGTGACCTGACTGGTTGTTCTAAAGGGACAACTCCACTTTTCATCATTATGCCTCATTATGACATTTGCTTCTGGTCACATTTACTCTACCTGAGAGCAGGACGAAATCGTGTCTTGCTGGCTGTAGCAGCATTCCGGAATCATAGCCTCAAGCCAAGTTTGTGTAGAAAACAAAAATCAAACTAGTTCTAAACACACAAATCACATCTTTAAACGCAAACAACCATTCACATATTTTAGATGTCATTTTGACAACTTCGTAAACAACTCTTTAAAGGGAATCTGACAAATAGTAGTTATCTCAAAAGTCTCTGATGGAAGCTGCCATTTCCAGATAGTAAGGTGAAGAGGTGTACACTTCAATCAACCAATAATGTGCTTGCAAAAAGCCTGTTTTTTTAAAGTGACACTAAAGGTAAATACATTTTTTAAATAACAAAATTATCATGTGTATATGAGGGTTGCTGCGCTATATGTAAAAAAATGAAAGGCACAGTTCTATTCCAATAGGTGCAGCAAACACTTTATGAGTTGGCTCTCATTTAAATATGAATAGAATAAAAATGGTGTTGTGCTCCTAAAATAAAACTCAGCAGCTACTAAATACTCAATCTATATCTTAAAAGTGTCAAAGATATGATAGTGTGAATGATAGTGTAAAAAAAACAAAGTGCAAACGTGCTTAATAAATCTAAAATAATAGTATCAAGAAAAAATAGAACAAAGTGCATCTGTGCATAGCATATCAAAAATATTAAAAAACTTCAAATAATATGCAAGTAATTCAAATATCAGCGACAGTGGTGCTGTGATAAAACATATAATATAAAGTAATAAAGTGCATACAGCAAAGAAAATAAAAAATTCCAAAAAAAACTATTGGGTTTAATCAGAGTGACCCATAAATAGTCCAATCGTGAATACTAAGGTGAAATATCACAACCAAATAAAAAAGTGCAGTTGTGTATTCACAGTGCCAAGCCAACTCTCTCCGTTCAGGTGGTTTTCACGTGTTAGTGCTGGCCACACCAGGTAATTACCTTACTGCTGTAAGGTATACAGCAAAATAGCCTTTTATAAGGAACACTTGAATTCGGGAGATGGACGGGGGGGGGGGACTTCACACTTCTCTAGCGTCACCGTCAACCATCAAATTTCTCCGTGGATACTATCAGCATATACACTCAAGGAATAGATAGAGTCCACCATAGTGTAGTAGATTAAAATAATATCGATTTTATTAAACAAATAACAAACTACTCACAAAGGTAGAGAAGGACAGAGCGCACAGCAAAACAGACCAACGAGCGTGTCGCTCGGGTGTAGGCGTCACTTCTGGTTTCCTATGTGTTACGTCACACAGGTTTCCTATGTGTTACGTCACACAGTGACTTCAACTGGGATGTTTCCATAGCGGCCGGAAGTGGCTTTTTGAGAGGACTGGGCGGGTATACCCTGCCCTTCGTTTGCATATCGTGTCACGCTCGAGAGACATTACAGAAAGAGCGAACGGTCAAATGGACACAGAACGAGGACTCAAAGCGCATAATGGTGGAAATTAATAGTGTCCATTTGACCGTTCGCTCTTTCTGTAATGTCTCTCGAGTGTGACGCGTATACCCCGCCCTTCGTTTGCATATCGCGTCACGCTCGAGAGACATTACAGAAAGAGCGAATGGTCAAATGGACACAGAACGAGGACTCAAAGCGCATAATGGTGGAAATGAATAGTGTCCATTTGACCGTTCGCTCTTTCTGTAATGTCTCTCGAGCGTGACGCGATATGCAAACGAAGGGCGGGGTATACGCGTCACGCTCGAGAGACATTGCAGAAAGAGCGAACGGTCAAAAGGACGCTATTAATTTCCACCTTTATGCGCTTTGAGTCCTCGTTCTGTGTCCATTTGACCGTTCGCTCTTTCTGTAATGTCTCTCGAGCGTGACGCGATATGCAAACGAAGGGCGGGGTATACCCGCACAGTCCTCTCAAAAAGCCACTTCCGGCAGCTATGGAAACATCCCAGTTGAAGTCACTGTGTGATGTAACGCGTAGGAAACCGGAAGTGACGCCTACACCCGAGCGACACGCTCGTTGGTCTGTTTTGCTGTGCGCTCTGTCCTTCTCTACCTTTGTGAGTAGTTTGTTATTTGTTTAATAAAATCGATATTATTTTAATCTACTACACTATGGTGGACTCTATCTATTCCTTGAGTGTATATGCTGATAGTATCCACGGATGAATTTGATGGTTGACGGTGACGCTAGAGAAGTGTGAAGTTCCCCCCCCCCTGTCCATCTCCCGAATTCAAGTGTTCCTTATAAAAGGCTATTTTGCTGTATACCTTACAGCAGTAAGGTAATTACCTGGTGTGGCCAGCACTAACACGTGAAAACCACCTGAACGGAGAGAGTTGGCTTGGCACTGTGAACACACAACTGCACTATTTTATTTGGTTGTGATATTTCACCTTAGTATTCACGATTGGACTATTTATGGGTCACTCTGATTAAACCCAATTGTTTTTTTTGGAATTTTTTATTTTCTTTGCTGTATGTACTTTATTACTTTATATTATATGTTTTATCACAGCACTACTGTCGCTGATATTTGAATTACTTGCATATTACTTTGAAGTTTTTTAATATTTTTGATATGCTATGCACAGATGCACTTTGTTCTATTTTTTCTTGATACAATTATTTTAGATTTATTAAGCACGTTTGCACGTAGTGTAAAAAAACAATCATTCACACTATCATATCTTTGACACTTTTAAGATATAGATTGAGTATTTAGTAGCTGCTGAGTTTTATTTTAGGAGCGCAGCACAATTTTTATTCTAAAAAAAATTATCATACTTACCTCCACTGTGCAGCTCGTTTTGTACTCGTTTTTGGTCTTCTGGGGTCCCTCGGTGGCTCTCTCGGCTCCTTCGGGTGGCTCCATCAGACAACCCCCCCAGGAGAAGCGTTCTCCGGGAAGGTTACCTTGTGGGCATGCTCCCAAGTCCAGTTTTTGGCGTTCGTTGACGCAGAATGCTTGACTGCAGCGGGAGCCAATGGCTGCACTGCTATCAATCTATCCAATCAACAGCCGAGAACCCCCTAGCAGAGCGTCCCCGTGGGACAAGTTCGAGGGTTCAGATAAGTAAAACGGGGGGGGGCTGAGGAACGGTCACTGACAGGTGTTTTTGTGTTTTTTCACCTTAATGCAAATACACAAATCTTTACAACGCCTTTAGGTCTTTTGAAGATGTTTAGGTATTCAAATTAATGAACAAACATTTATCTTTTTTGCTAACAGTCACTTTTCTAGTATACAGCCTCTATTGCTTTCGTAAACTAATCTCAGTGTTTCTCAGGCAATGAAGTTCAGTTACATTATCTCTGATGTGGAAAAGGATAAGTCAACCTGAACTCTGACCATCCCCTACAATTGCAATTACATGACCAAATGCCTAGGCCAGTGATGGCGAACATTGGCACCCCAGATGTTTTAGAACTAGATTTCCCATGATGCTCTTGCACTCTGCAGTGTAGTTGCGCATCATGGGAAATGTATTTCCAAAACATCTGGGGTGCCAAGGTTTGTCATCACTGGCCTAGGATATGGGTTAAGTGTCAAAACATATTCAAAGTATATATACCGCACTAATAATATTATATGTGAAAACAACCTGTGAAACAAAAAGCAGCGACACAAACATGCAATATAGTCATGTAAGGAGCTAGTAAATGGAAAAAGTCACGCTAATTAAAAGTGAACAAAATATATAGGTCTAAAGACCTAACACGTTGTAATTCTTTGAAAGAATATAGTGTATAAATGTTATAATAAGAAGTGACTTATAAGGCAATGTCTCTGAAATAGTGAGAAAGTAAAATAAAAAATATCCTGAAACAATGTCTCTGAGAAATGGTAAGTAGATCAGGTTCTGCAGCGATACAGATTTGGAAAGAAGGGAAGAATTTTCTGAGTTTTCATTGCCACTAAAGGAAAATGATGAATCCCTCCGTGAGTTAAACACCAGAAGAAATAAACTGGAATTAATAATTACCGGAAGAAGTGGACCTCCTGTCGTAGCGTGGTGACACACGCCAGCAGATATAGCCCTCTGCAGGGTCTGAGATGGATCCCAGTTCCAAGGTGAAACCCTAGGCGTCCTCCTCACTCGATTGCCACCATCTGTCCACCTTCCTCAAAAGATCAATCTCCCAAAGTGAGCATGGATCATTTTTCAAACACAACTCATTTATTGTATACAAATTTCCAGTTGGATATACAAAAACATCATAAAAACACTTACAATTTCAAATTCCAACAAACAAGCGTGAAGCGTGAAGCGTGATGATGTCAGCTCGTAGATCTGCGTGACATGTTTTGTCATACTTGACGTCTTCCAGGGGCATCTGGGTTAAGCGAGCAGTACTGAAGAGTATCCAAGACAGCATTTTCTCCATTACCCACCTGTGACTGCCTATTGCATATTTACTGGCAGGTTGCTCTATTGCGCAAAATCATGTACCTGTACATAATTTCGTAAAGTGCTCTGGTCAGGAAGGAGGTAAAATCTTCCGGGGCTGAAGCGGTTAGGGGGGGGCGTGGCAGGGGGTGTTTCCTATGCATACTTTTGCTAATAGGCGCCCCTCATTTCCATCACTTTTTGGGATGTATGCTTTAAGCAGATATAAAAGAGAGGAGGAGGAAGAATCAATACTAAGAGCCAGTATGTGCTTCAGTGCAGGGAGCATGCTGCTGCCAGAGAAAGCCAAGTTACTGATGTGCTACTTTTCCTTTCACCATTCATTCACAGGGAGGGGACAAGATCTGTAAGTGAAAGTGAAACTACAGCAGAAAAAGTCAGGTTCCGTATCAGCCAGGACTGTGATTTATGCGTAAATCATAGGACTGCATGGACAGAAATACAAATCCTTTGGCACCTAAAGCAGTTATTGTGTATGTATTTCATGTGTATATTTGGGGACTGTCAGGGCTGGCTTAGCCCTTCCTCCTCTGGGCTGGCCTCTCAGCTGTCGGCTAATTGCCAGCTTTGTTTCTTCTCTTTCCACAGTTACCAGCTGTTCCCGATGATGCTCGTCTGACCAGCCTATTTAAAGCCTTCCAGCTCACTCTTTCCTTTGCCTTCACGTTGGTCATATCACTAGGAACCATCTCCTGCTGTTTGTTTCAAGACTGGCTTGCTGACATCCCTCCTGGCTTCTACCTTGCTTGCAGTTGCTCTCCTTGGATCCCTGACGTCTAGCCTGGCTGATTACCCGATCTGGTTAATGAACTTTGGACTGGCTGACTACTCGATCTGGCTACAGGACTCTGGCTATGCTTGATTACGCTTTTTCCTATTTACCTTTTTAGTTTTATTAATAAACAAGTGTGATTTGAGTGTACTTCTGGCTCTGTCTGTTTCATGGTTCCTGACGGGGACGCAAGAAATGGGACTTTAAAGGTGGCAAAAACAAGTTTACAACATATTCATATAGAGTAAAAAATAAAAATTTTATTAAATAACAAGTTTAAAATAATTATAAAAATGATCACATATAGCTCAATTCATACAACAGTACAGCCACTTCTGCTCTCCATGTTTCGCTCCAAAGAGCTTCCTCAGGAGACTTAGGAGTGCTGCATAGAATTGATGCTATTGATGAAAGAAGATAAACACTTGTAAATGTTTATAATAAGCTGTATATACATAATGTTATTACGGATATCACATAATCATATTTCATTTGTATATTTGTCGGTTTGCCTGTAGCAAAACTATAATGCAGGGCAAAAGAAAATAAGAATCTGCAGTAACGTTTGAAGAAAATGTCTCAAAACCCAACATACAAAGTTGACTTGGAGGTGCCTGTTTTCCTCTCAGCAAAATTAAAGATTCACTTTTTGCTGAGAGAACAGGCTCCTGCAGGTCAATTCTACATTGGAACATTTTTTTTTTTTATTAACAAACATTATTAGGAAGTCTTGCTTGCTTCTGCACTGAAGATACCATCAAGGCCATCCTGGTGCACCTGTTTAAAGCAAGCACTGAGCTCAATCTTAGCAGCTCCTCATTTTAAAATCAATATCTTCTATAACAACCACACACAATACACTGTAGTGATGCCATTACTTATTTATCAATACAGTAGCCCAATAACATCTAAGAAAATAATAATATATACAATGAGACGTCGGGCCTCTAGATACTGCAGTGAGGAGTGGAAGAGCAGAGATGAACATCTCCAGCATACAAATGAAAATTGGATTGTATCTTTCCCCCAAAAAAAAAGCTGCAGCTTCCTCTGGCAGGCGGTAAAAATGATATAGGGAAGCAATCCGTAGCCCTGGACAGATTTAATAAAGCATTCAAGTAAAGAAAACACTTTTATCTTTTCCGAGGATCGCTGTTATATATCGTGAATCAAGTGGAACAGGCTGTCAGGGTCAAACAGGTACAGTTGTGACTGACAGCCGAAATTGATGCTGAAACCCACCTACTTAGGAAGTCACTAGCTTAAAAAACTGTGGCAATAAGTCTTCTACTCACTGGAGCTCCAAGTGTAATTGTATAGTTCTTTTACCTTTTTGTGTTGGTTTATATCTCTTGGTCTTTGTGGACAACTGAGATTAAACGTATAATGGTTTTGTATATTTTTTTTATGCAATATGGGGGAGAGGAGGCTAAGGTCACCTTTTCTTAAAAAATCCAGCTGCCCTATGTACCAATATAGCATTAACACCTTATCGCCCAGCCTATAGCAGAATGACAGCCAGGTGGTGGCTTAAGCTCCCTGGCGGTATGATTATTTCAGATTTTAGGTGCTTAAAGCGGTATAATTATTTTGCATGAAAATTTGGTGTTTTATATTGTAGGCCTGCAATTCTTAGGAATAACTCTCTTAAATCTGTGCAAACCAGAGTCTAACAGACATCCCGGGTATGATAAAGTTTGAAAAATGAAATCATAAATTATAATATAATAAATAACTATAAATAATTATACCAAATAATAATATAACAATAATAAAAATTATTCAATAATGTAATCAAATCAAAAACACAGAAATTTGCTCAGTTGCAGAATTGTCACTGTCATTACTTTTCAGTGTTTGATGACGGATCTCCCCACAAATCACTATCGCTCAATTCTGCGAGTGATTCTAATTTACTATCGCTGTTTTCAAGTTGGTCTAAAACCATTTTTGATGTAAAGGGACAGTTTTGGTTGCTATGGACAATCTCCAGTTTCCAGGTATAAAGAACAGTTTTTACAATATAAAACTACATGCAGGGCACTGGGCAGACCACTAGGAACAAAGGGGATGTGAAATAATTACATACAGCAATGTAATCTGTAAGATTACATTATACTGTATGTATACTGTGTGTTTCACTTTTTGAATTTGGCGCCGTTCTCCAGCCCTGTGCGTCGCAACGCTCGCAGGGAACAGAGATCGGCTCTGTGATAGATCGAGCGGAGCACGGCTCGCTCGTACAGCGGGGGGACATTGCTGGATCCAGGGGATAAGGTAAGTAACTTCTCCCTGCATTCAGCGATGCGGTCCCGAGTCTGGCTCGGGGTTATCGCTTTTGGTATAAAATCTCCACCCTGAGCCAGACTCAGGAATACCGCCAGGGGGGTTAAAGGAGTTGTAAAGACAGAAGTTTTTTTTATCTTATGCCCCGTACACACGATCTGAATTTTGGTTGGAAAAAGCTCTGATGGTTTTCCTGACGGCTTTCCGACGGGATTTCACTCAAGCTGTCTTGCATACACACGGTCACACCAAATTCCCAGTGTCAGGAATGCTGTGACGTACAATGCATATGACAGGACTAGAAAAAGGAAGTTCAATAGCCAGTAGCCAATAGCTTCCATCTCCTAGTTGAATCTGAGCATGCGTGAGTTTTTGCACGTCGGAATTGCATACACACGGTCGGAATTTCCGATAGAAAGTTTTTCTGTCAGAAAAATTTAGAACGTGCTCTCATATTTTTGCTGGTGGGAATTCGGTCAGCTAAATTTCCGATGGGGCATACACACAGTCGCATTTTCCAATGAAAAGCTCTCATCGGTCTTTTTCTGGCCGAAATTCAGATTGTGTGTACACGGCATTAATGCATTCTATGCTTTAAGATAAAGAACCTTCTGTGTGTAGCAGCCCCCCCCCCCCAGCACCCCCTAATACTTACCTGAGCCCTATCTCTCTCCAGCGATGTCCACGATTGTCTAAACCGTTTAGGACACTCCTCCTGATTGGCTGGGACACAGCAGTGGTGCCATTGGCTCCCCTGGCTGCTAATCAAAGTCAGTCAGCCAATCAGGGGGGAGAGGGAGTGGGGCCCGGGTCTGGGCTCTGTGTCTGAATGGTCATACAGAGCTGTGACTCGGCTCCAGTGCCCCAATAGGAAGCTGCTGACTGTGGGGGCACTCGATAGAAAGGAGGGGCCAGGAACAGCAAAGAGGGACCCGAGAAGAGGAGGATCTGAGATGCTCTGGGCAAAACCAACTGCATAGAGCAGGTAAGTTTAACATGTGTGTTATTTAAAAAACAAACAAAAAAAAAACAAGCCTACAATCACTTTAACCATCCTGACTGGACTGTGTTCAATGGTGAGCTGTGTCCCTCGGACACAGTGCATCACTGATCAGGGTAAAGAGTCGATGACGTAGGCTCTTTACCATGTAATCTTCTGTGTCCAATCACAGCTGATCACATATAAACAAATGCAGGTTATTGACATTTCCTTTCCTCAGCACTGTTGGCTTCTGAGGAACGGAAAGCCGATAACCAGCTTTCCAGTTACAGGGGACATTTACACTGATAATCAGGGCACTGATTATCAGTGCAGCCCCATCAGTGCAGCATATCAGTGTCCATCAGTGCAACATATCAGTGCCGCCTATCAGTTCTCATCAGTGCTGTCTTATCAGTGCAGCCTAACTAGTACCCATCAGTGCAACCTGATCAGCACATATCAGTGAAGAAGAGAAAACACTTATTTGCAAAATTGTATAACAGAAACTAAGAAAAAGCTTTCTATTTTCTATTTCTATCCTACACAGCCCTTACCCCAGCCTCACGATTCAGAAACATGCTGAAAACACACCAAATGTAAAAAAATGGACTGCATTCCGTTCTAAAAAAAGTTCTGGAGCTTCTTTCGAATTAATATTGTGCATAGGGCAGCCCATTTAAGTGACTGGGCTGCAATATGCGTGATGAGCAAGAATGCTACAAAACACCAAAAAAAGAACATGTGCGGTTCCCACCACACGGAGATGTGAACAGGGCCTGACACCTGGGTGTCCCCATACACTTGTATAAAGTTGCATACTGTGCAATCTGATTGTACAATGTCTGTACAATTTTCTTTAGATTTACCAGAACTATGGAATAGTATGACCCACCTGAACAATCTCTTCAATTTGTATCAAATCAGACAGGCCTTTGCATTACATAGCTGATGGGAGATCTAAAGGAGATTGTACAATCAGATTGTACAGAAAATGGGTGGAAGGTGGTATAGTAACCACTTCCGGACCTCCTGCCCGCAATGTACTGTGAACAGGTGGCCCATGCACAGGCAAAGCAATGTACTGGTATGTCGCTGTTTCCTTCAAGGTTTAGGGCGCCCATGCACCCCCTCCCATGGCACCCACTGTGATTTTACACAGGGGTTATCTGTCTGCAAGTCCTGGCCAATAATTCATGGCCAAGACCTGTTGATCAGCTGTATCCAATCACAGCCCAGAGACCTGTGTTGACAATCAACACAGGGCTCTGTACAGAGGAAATAATTCCTCTGTTTCTTATCCCTGCAATGGGAAAGAAACAAAGAGATGTGTTAGTAAAAGCAGCATATAATACAAACATTACACATTGTTAGCACACATTTAACCCTTTGATCACCCTATATGTTAACCCCTTACCAGCCAGTGTCATTAGTACAGGGACAGTGTATATTATTAGCACTGATCACTGTATTAGTGTCACTGGTGATGTCAGTGGCAGTTAGTCAGCCCCCCCCCCCCCAAGTCAGTTAGTGTCAGATTGCCTATCGCAGTCCCAATATAAGTCGTTGATCACCCCCATTAGTAGTATCAAAAAAAAAAAAATCCCAGTATACTGTATACACCATAGTTTGTAAGCACTTTAACTTAAGCACAAACCAATCAATATACACTTATTGGAATATTTTTTACCAAAGACATTTAACAGAAATCATTTTGGCCAAAATTTATTAAGAAATTCGATTTGTCTTAAATTTTTTATTGGATAAACTAGTGACGAATAGCAACAAATTAGAAATTACTTTTGAAGTGAACATGCTCTCTTCCTTAAAGTGTAAGTTCACCTTAGAGCCATTTCTATAGCCTCAGGGAAGGACAGGAACAATCTAATATATAACAAAGAGAAATCCCCTTACTCTATAAAACATACAAAACATATAAATCAAAAGAACAAGGACAAAAGTTCCCTTACCTTTGTCACCACTTTTTCCATTTTATTTTACCAGATAAAACAGATCGTTAACAAACATCTTCTCATCCTCTATGGTGACAAGGACCTAATAGATGTGCTTTTCAAAGGGTGCAATTTTTCTTGTCGTCGTGCCCCAACTTTAGGTAACTCTTTGTCGCCCAGTCTACAACAAACCACCACTATTCCCAAAACTTGGATCAGCGTTAATGGCTCGTATAGTTGTAGTTTGAATACATGTAGGTATTGTAACAAATGTAACAAGAGTCACAAGTCTATCACCTCGTACCATAACAATAAGGTATTCCCTATTAAGGACTTTATAAATTGTAGTACTCAATATGTAGTCTACGTGATAGAATGTGATGTTTGTAAATTACAATATTTAGGAAGCACCATCAGGCCCCTTTGTACAAGGATTAGCGAATATTATGACAGAGCAGCATATAGTAATGAGAGAAGGTTGTCCAATGTACAGGGGCGTTGCTAGGTCTAAAAAAGATATGGGGCTAGAGCCCATAGCAGCGTAGTAAAGAAATTCATACGATTGGGCGGGCATACACATGTCTATACAGTAATAAATGTGTGTGTGTATATATCCCCAGAGAGCCCCCTACTTACATCAGGATCCCCAGAGAGCCCCTCATTTACATCAGGGTCTCCAGAGAGCCCCCCCCTTACATCAGCGTCCCCAGAGAGCCTCTTCATTACATCAGGGTCCCCAGAGAGCCTCCTCCTTACATCAGGGTCCCCAGAGAGCCTCCTCCTTACATCAGGGTCCCCAGAGAGCCCCCACTTACACCTGGGTTCCCAGAGAGCCTCCCTTACATTAGGATTCCGAGAGAGCCTCCCCCTTAAATCAGGGTCCCCAGAGAGCCCCCCCATAAAATCAGGGTCCCCAGAGATCCCCCCACTTACATTAGGGTCCCCAGAGAGCCTCCCCTCCCCTTGGGGACCCCTGCAGAGACTCAGAGTTATGGGCCCCAGATTCGGGGCTATAGCCCCAAAGGCCATCCCCTAGCGACGCCACTGCTAATGCATCAAAAAACTTCAAATTCATACATGAAGGTTACATGGATTCCTTCTCTTTCTCTGCAGTTCAAAAAAACAGAATGTGGGTACATGGAGGAGACAAGCACAGAACACTATTAGAACAGGAAGTTAAGGGGATTTTCCTGTTGGGGGCACGCACCCCCACAGGCATGAACCACAGATGGAATGTGTATTTCTCAAATAATATCATCCTATCCCATCTTTAGTTTTATTGTCCACCCATTTTAGATTTTGCCCTTTTCTCTTAGTAGGTTCCTTCTGTGCTTGTCTTCTTCCTTCTTTCTTTTCCTCCTGACATTTTTGACCAATCATTTGTGAATCCCTCCCCCCATCCCGCTTTTTTTGATCCTGCCATAAATATTTATTTATTTATTTTTATTTTTTGATCCTGCCATAAATCTTGACTTTACATTGTGTTGCTACCACAAAGTAATTGACCTGAATATTAGTCTACACTTCCTCTTTCTTCTAAGGAATACATTTTTACCTTGGAATAATAAGGTCCTAACATCTTATGTAGCATTTTTACACACTTCTCTTTAGGCTCAACAATTTTTATATTGCCTTCCTTTCCTCTCCCCTCTTTCTTGCTGGCTGTAAACAGGTGTAGTCACCAACCACTTGAATGATTAATGGTATCAATTAAATATGCTAATTTTCTGTGACATTAACCTGATAGGCCAATTATGTAGAGGCGGAGCTTGTATATGTGTATGTGAGTATCTCTCTCTCTCTCTCTCTCTCTCTCTCTCTCTCTCTCTCTCTCTCTCTCTCTCTCATATATATATATAGATAGATATATAGATATATATATATATATTGCCATATCTGTTTCAAACGAGCTACGACTAAGGCTATTGCCGAAACACGTCAGTATTATTGTTTTATTGCCACTCTGATGTACCAATACCCAACACTTCAAGTATTACAATCTTGCCAGCTCTTCTTACTATTGTAAGTTCACCTTTACAGAAAAATCTGTAAGGTGAACTTACATTGGACCCCCTCCTCACCCCCCCCAGTCCTGCTGACTTGGAGTGCAGCAATCTCCTATTCTGAGCCCTGCTATAGCCGCCTCACCATCCGTGGCTTAGAAATCCCTTCTGCTTTCACTCTTCTTCTTCACCGCTGACAGGACGGGCTACGCTGGTTCTGATTGGTCGGCACCACCCATGTGACCAATTAGAATGCTCCTAAATGTACCTCCTGACAGGGTACATTTTAGAGATTAAGCTGCAGGGATTTCTAAGCCCTGGACCCATGACATGGCTTTAGCAGGGCTCAGAACGGGAGATCGCTGTGCTCCAGGTAAGCGGGACATGGGGGGTGGGGTGAGAAGGAGGTCCTGTGTAAGTTCACCTTACAGATTTTTCTGTGAGGGTGAACTTACCCTTTCAGTAAATTAGGGTCATATATGTAATTGCTTGTGAATCACACAATTAGTTAAACAGGATCAAGGCCAGTGCAAGGATTTTTTCCACTTAGGCAAAGGTGCATTTTAATGCCCTTCCCAACGACACTGGCCATGACAACACTGGGTCTGCAGGTGGAACAGTGGAGTCCAGGGAACATGGCGAGGAGGGGGGGGAGGAGGAGGAGGCCGCACTTTAAAAATTTGAATCCCCAGCAAGTGGAATTTAACGCGCCCCCCCCCCCCCCCCCCCCATCCTGGTGCCCTAAGGCAGCTGCTTAAGCCGTCTTATGGTAGCACCAGCCCTGAACAGAATTACATATCCTTTGACAGATAAAACATTTACATAGATTTATTTCAACTCTGTATTTAGCTGCTTGCCTAGCTCAAGTCTTAGTAAAGGTGAGCTTTTAGAAATGTGTCAGGGCAAGCCTGTGCCATTGTATAAATTAGCAGCCTGGGAGATTTTCTTGGAAGCAGGCATGCTAATGATGCAGGTGTGTGCTACATTAACCTTAGAGCCAGGGTTAGAGCGCAGGGCCCTGCCCTGGGGGGTCAGTGATGGCAAAGGAGCCTCAAGAGGTGCACCATATTGTACAGGACAGGACAGACTGGGGCACGAGCTTGAGAGAGAAAGAGACAGCCTGGGGCAGACAGAGCAGCTAGAAAGGTGTTAAAGGAGTTGAAGAGGAACTATTATCTACAGAGAGAGTCAGAAAGGAATTCATTTCTGTGACACAGAGCTGAGGTACAGCATATGAGCACATGCACTGGATGTGATTGATGGTCAGGAAGACCAAAGCTACTAAGTTGAGTAGTAAAACTGTGAAGAGAGCCATGAGGCTGAATGTTGTTTTCCCTTATGCCGTGTACACACGATCGGACTATCCGGCAGACTTGTGTGTGGGCTCTGGCAGACTTTTTCTTCCCAAAAGTCAGTCGGACTTAGAAAGAAGTCTTGACTCAAAATTGTCCACCAGACTCGGCAGTCCAGTGGACAATCCACCCGTCTGTGTGCTAGTCCGCCGGAGTTTCCAAATGAAAGGACTTGCCCACACACGGAGTAAAGTCAGTTCATTTTGAACGTGACTCCAGGTAGATGGGACTAGCGAAGGAAGTCAATGTCGCCGCTTCCATCGGCGAGACTGACACCTCGCGAGCCCCGTTGCCTGGTATGGATTTAAAGGGGAATCCCTATGCCAAAAAAACGGCTTGAGGGTCCCCCAAAGTCCATACCAGACCCTTATCCGAGCACGCAGACAGAAAAGGTGGTGTGGACAAGCGAGCCCCCCCAAACCATACCAGGCTGCGTGCCCTCAACATGGGGGGTGCTTGGGGGCCAGGATCTAGGGGCCCCCTTATTAAAGGGGGCTTCCGGATTCCTATAAGCTCCCCGCCCACAGACCCTGAAAACCAACGGCCAGGGTTGTCGGGAGGAGGCCCTTGTCCTCATCAACGTGGGGACAAGGTGCTTTGGGGTAGGGGGGATGCAGGGCCCCCCCATGTTGAGGGCACGCAGCCTGGTACAGTTCAGGAGGGGGGGCGCTCACTCATCCCCACCCCCTTACCTGATCAGCCGGGCTGCATTCTCGGATAAGGGTCTGGTATGGACTTTGGGGGGACCCCCTAGCTGTTTTTTTGGCGTAGGGGTTCCCCTTTAAATCCATACCAGGCGACTGGGCTCGCGAGGTGTCAATCTCGTCGATGGAGGCTGTGACATTGACTTCCTTCGCTAGTCCTGTCTACCTGGAGTGACAGACTTTACTCCGTGTGTGGGCAAGTCCATTCATTTTTAAAAGTCCGGGGGACCTCCGCCAAAAGTCAGGCGGATTGCGCACCGGAAAAGTCCGGTCATGTGTGGGCGTGTGTGGACAAGTCCGCTTGTTCGGAAAGTCCGGTGGACTTCCGCTGCAAAGTCTGGTGGATTGTCTGCCAGACTAAGTCCGCCGGATAGTCTGATTGTGTGTATGCGGCCTTATTAAGTTACATGTGACATATTATTTCCAATGGGTGTAATTTAAAGCCGAACTTCACCCAAAAGGGGTAGTTCAGCTTATGTCCTTCTCCACCTCTCCTCTACCATATTTCGCACATTATATTTTTTTGGGTGGAGGAGCAGGTACCTAGTTTTGATAAGTACCCGCTTCCACACCCTCTTGGATCGCCTAGGCAATCCAAGTGGAAGTTCGCCCTCCCCTTTCTTTGCCTGAGGTCTTTTGGTGCATGTCACAGGTGAACAAGCACAGTTATTTTCGTGTGAAAACACGTCAACTGATCATCATTGTAATTTTGTCTGGCTCATGACAATAAAGAAATTTCTACAGCATCTTTTGGATCCAAGTGTGCGATCAATCTTTTCTTTTCTTCTTGATATTGCCCACGGTGATGAGCCGGGATTATCAGCTTGGACCGGGTGTGTCCATTTTTGCCTAAAGCGGTGTGTGCACCCTTATTCTGTTTTCTGATTACATGTCACAGGTCCCAGGAGGTTGCGGGACCATTCACAAAGTGCAGTGTGGCTTTTTTGCATGTGCAGTAGGAAGGCAGATGTGAACCCACAAGCAGTCACAGCTAGCTTCCCTCTGTATACATGCTGGCGGCGACCATCAAATAATAAGCCCAGGTGGGGATGGCTATAGTATTTGAAGCTGCTAACTTTTAATTCTTTTTAGGGTAAGGATCCTCTATAACCAGTTGCCGACCAGCCAGCGCAGTTATACTGCAGCAAGTTTGCTCAGCTGCGCGAATCATCGTACTGGTACGTCGGTTCGTGCACTGGCTTTTGCAGGCGCGCTCCTGCCGCTAGAGGCAGAACAGGGATCTGCCTTTGTGAACAAGGCAAATCCCCATTCTGACAGGGGACAACATGGAGATCTACTGTTCCTAGTGATCAGGAACAGCGATCTCTCTCTACTCCCAGTCAGTCCGTCTCCCTGACAGTTATAAATCACATCCCTAGTGAACACTTAAAGCGGTTCTTCACCCTAAAGGGGAAGTTCCGCTAGTATTATCCCTCCCCCCTCCGGTGCCACAATCGGCACCTTTCGGGGGGGAGGGGGTGCAGTTACCTGGATAATCCAGGTATCTGCACCCACTTCCGGCCAGACCGCCGCATGGCTCCGCCCCCCGTTGTGTTCTGGGAAACACACAGTTCCCAGAGACACAGCAGGGGACCATAAGAGAAGCGCAGCGCAACTTGCGCATGCGCAGTAGGGAACCGGGCAGTGAAGCCCTCATGCTTCACTTCCCGATTCCCTGACAGAGGATGGCGGCGGTGGCTGCAGCGAGACGAGCGATCGCTCGTTATCTGCCGCCGACATCGCTGGAACCTGGGACAGGTAAGTGTGATATTATTAAAGTCAGCAGCTGCAATATTAGTAGCTGCTGGCTTTTAATATTTTTTTTTTAGGTGCAGCTCCTCTTTAACCCTTAACACTCACCACTAGTGTTAATACCTTCCCTGCCAGTGCCATTTATACAGTGATCAGTGCATTTTCATAGCACTGATCACTGTAATGGTGTCACTGGTCACCAAAAAGTGTCACTTAGGGTCATATTTGTCCACCGCAATGTCGCAATCCCACTAGAAAATCACAGATCGCCACCATTAGTCGCAAACCAATCAATATACGCTTATTGCTTTTTTATTTTTTACCAAAGATATGTAGCAGAATACATATTGGCCTAAACTGATGAATAAATTAGATTTTTCAGATTTTTTTTGGATATGTATTATAGCAGAAAGTAAAAATGTTGTTTTTGTTTTTTTTTCAAAATTGATGGTCTTTTTTTGTTTATAGCACAAAAATTAAAATGACAGAGGTGATCCAATACCACCAAAAGAAAACTCTATTTGTGGGAAAAAAAGAACATCAATTTTGTTTGGGTACAGCGTCGCACAACCGCACAAATGTCAGTTAAAGTAAAGAAGTGCCGTAAATCCTTCCGGGACTGAGGTGGTTAAGCTAGGCATTTGGTAAAGGTAGTCTGGGGGATCTAGCTCCATGTCAGGTTCTTATCTAGAAGAAATTTAGGGCAAAAAGTCAGATCTGTCAGTAAACGTGCTTAATTAGATCAGGTTCAGTTTACTTAATCTAAGTTTTCTAAAAATCCATTATTGCCATATTCAGCAGATGTTTCACAGTTCCTGTAGGCTGGTCTGAGGCCTCTTGATGCTTGAAGTATAGTTCCTGCCAAAGCTGTCTTTAATCGTTAGTTTTAGAGAGAGTGGGGAATTTATTAAGCATTTTATTTGTATATGAGTAATATTCCTGTCCTGGTGAGGTCAAATCCCAAATTTTTGAGTTGTCACAGAAAGAGGAGGTAAGGGTAAACCTAAAGGGGAAAACTATAGATTTAATATAGATATTATTATTTATAATTTTGTTGTATTTTTATTTTGTTTTATTTTGGCACCAATCACTATGATGTGTATTGAATAACATATCCTGCCAACCCATTTCATAAATTTTCTATCACTTTTATGGTTACAGCACCTTTGCACAGCAGCTGCAGTTTTGTGTATTTTTATATATTTATTTTGATTCAGTACCTTAACGAGATTTTTGAATCGTTTTATTAAAGGGGAAAACTGTTCCAACGACGAATGTAAGATGCAAGATTTGCCCTTATGTAGGAAACCTTAATGGTAAAATCACTTATTTGCTCGATTTTGGTCTGTTAAATTTCGTAGACAACGCTAGGATAGGAAGTGTGTACTGACAGGATTACCAGGTGCAAATAAAGGATGAAGACTTGAAAAAAGAAAAACAAATGCAGCCATATCTTAAAGAGGAAGTAAACCCTGATGAGTTTACTTCCTCTTTGATTCCCTGCAAAGGTAAAGCATAATGGACTACTATGCATCGCATAGTAGTCCATTATGTGTCACTTACCTGACACAGGAGCCAGTTAAGTCACCGCTGTCCCCTGTAGTCTGGAGCATCCATCTTCTCGGTGGGTCTCGCCGCTCCGCCGCTGTCATTCGGCGAAGCTGCGATTATGTCACTCCCGCGCATGCGCACGGGAGCCGCCACACGCGGCATATCGCCGTTGACAGTGGTGCGTTAAGTGCGCGTGCCGCATGCGCCGTAGACAGTGGTGCCTGTCTTTCGGCAAATATTTCTTGGACCTACAGGTAAGCCTTAATCTAGGCGTACCTGTAGGTCAAAGTTGGTTGCTTTAAGCCTCATACACACTATCAGATTTTCTGCTAATTTTTGTCTTTTGGTGTACCAAAACCATGTAGTGCAAGGACCTGCCTGATTGCATACAAATTGAAACTCCTAAGGTTTGAACTCACATTATATGGTTTTGGTAAATCTGAAGGAAAAAATCTGCAGAAAATCTGATAGTGTGTATATAGTGGGGCTTAACCTCCCTGGCGGTATGATTATGTCGGATTTTAGGTGCTGAAAGCGGTACAATGTTTTGTATGGAAATTTGGCGTTTTATATGGTAGGCCTGCAATTCTTAGGAATAACACACTTAAATCTGTCCAAACCTAGCAGTCTAGCAGACATCCCGGGTATGATAAAATTTGAAAAACAAAATCATAAATTAAAATATAATAAATAACTATAAATAATTATACCAAATAATATAATAATAATAATAAAAATTATTTAATAATGTAATCAAATCAAAAACACTGACATTTGCTCAGTTGCAGAATTGTCGCTGTCATTACTTTTCAGTAATTGATGACGGATCTCTCCACAAATCGCTATCGATCAATTCTGCAAGTGATTCTAATTTATTATCGCTGTTTTCTAGCTGGTCTAAAACCACTTTTGATGTAAAGGGACAGTTTTGGTTGCTATGGACAATCTCCAGTTTCCAGGCAGAAAGAACAGTTTTTATAATATAAAACTGCATGCAGGGCACTGAGCAGAACACTAGGGACAAAGGGGATGTGAAATAATTACATACAGCAATGTAATCTGTAAGATTACATTATACTGTATGTAATGTGTGTGTTTCACTTTTTGAATTTGGCGCCGTTCTCCATCCCTGTGCATCGCAACGCGGGGAGACATTGCTGGATCCAGGGGACAGGTAAGCATACTCATCCTGGATCCTGCAATGCGATCCCGAGTCTGGCTCAGGGTTACCACTAATGGTTCTGAATTTTCACCCCAAGCCAGACTCGGGAATACCGCCAGGGGGGTTAAAGAGGAAGTAAACCCTGATGAGTTTACTTCCTCTTTGTCTCCCTGCAAAGGTAAAGCATAATGGACTACTATGCATTACATTATGTGACACTTAAATGACACAGGAACAAGCAATGTCACCGCTGTCCCCTGTAGCACGAAGCGTCCATCTTCTTCCGGGTATCGATGCTCCGGCGCTGTGAGTGGCTGGAGCAGCGATGATGTCACTCCCGCGCATGCACCATAGACAGCGTTGCCTGTCTTTTTGCAAATATCTCCTAAACCGTGTAGGTTTAGGAGATATTTCCTGGACCTACAGGTAAGCCTTAATCTAGGCTTACCTGTAGGTCAAAGTGGTCTGTAAGGGTTTACAACCACTTTAAGAACTGCTAAGCTGCAATAACGGATTTTGTTGTCGGAAAATTTGAGAAGCAGATCTCAAATTTTGTGTGTTGGAAATGTCCGATGGAGCCTACACATGGCCAGAATTTCCGACAAAAAAGCTCCCATCGATCATCTTACTTGGGAAAATCCGACGACGTGTACATGCCATTAGTCTGTTATTGACAGTCTAACCTAACCCTTTGTATACTGGACAAGAGGCAAGGTGGCGGCACCCAACGGGGGATAACTGGATCTCAAGAGACAGACTGGAGCAGTTTTTGTTCAATGATTAGGCAAAGAAAAGGTTTGCTTTAAATATGACATGTTTTGAGACAGATAGGGGAACTCTTCTATAGTGGAAAAAGAGCACAAGAGAAAGAGATGAGAGAAAGTTTCCATATCAGTGTGGGAAGTTTCCTCTGTGGTCAGGACATCTGTCATTCTTCCACAGTTTTAGAGGTAGTAGCGTGGTACCACCTTCATTCAAAACCCCACATTTCATAGAGTGGTAATAAAATGTTTGATGACTCAATTCCTGAGTGCTTTACTCAACCCAGTTTGTAAATGACACATTTTATGTACTGGAAATTGCAACTTACAAAGGACTGAATGTATTCATTGTGAATTTTGTAAAATGTCAGCACATAAAATTACATGGGTTGATTTTTTTGTGTTAAAGTATATCTAATGCTAAAGCTTTGGTTTTAATTTTGGATAGCATAGAGAATGAAGGCCCCTTAAACCGCCTTTAGGCTGGGTTCACACCTCCGATGGATGCGTCGCCCAGCAGGGGTCCGGTGCGTCCCTCTTCTCCCATTGTGTTACCAAGCAATTGAACAGGTGTACCTAATAAAGTGACTGGTGAGTGAATATTTGAAAAGGAGTGGTGCTGCGCTGTTTCCAACACAGTGAAAGAATGTAACTGCTAAAGGTAGCAGTACATAGGTCATTTCAATGGGAATGAATCAACAATACAAATAATAATTGATAAAATTCAAACAACTGATATCAGAGCAGTGCAAGGTACATAAATACATTTCTAATACCACTATAAAAAACTGTTCAATATGCAGTGGTGCAAAAAAAATTTGCAAAGTTACAAATGTGCAAAATTACAAAAGTGCAATAATCGACAGTAAGTAAACTTCCTGTGCAATGTGCAAAGATCTTGTGCCATAATGCAAAAATAAATAAAATAAAAGCAAGTCCTCAATTGTGCCAGCTACAAAAATCCATTCTAGTCCCAAATGTGCAAAAATAGCAATCCAATAATAAAATTGATTATTTTCTTCCTTATGCAAATAGCCATTCCAATGTGTAATAAAACATGCTGGAAGAATACACCTCTCCTCTTCGTGCAAAAATACACACCAATTGAAGTGGCCTCTTACCTTGCGGCAATGAGGTAACCACATATATATATATATATATATATATATACACACATATACCTGGGATGGCTGTTTCCTGGACCAATATGATTTTATACTCGTCTTTAATTCTTGTGGATGCAAAGGAGAGAATAAAAAGAAGGGGGATACCGGATAGTGTAGTATTTTTAAAAAAACATCAATGTTATTTATTCAAACAACAATGGGGTACTCACAAAACATATGTAAAAAATTTACTTATCTCCTACGAGCGGCGAGCTCGTTAGCCTAAGTCAGTCTGAGTGCCTTTCCGTTCCCTACTGGTACTACTGGTGAGTGTATATACCGCAGTCCCCCCTTAATACTTACTGAGCCTGATCCAGCGATATGCACGAGAGCAGCTCTCTCCCTACTAATTGGCTCAGACACAACAGCAGGAGCTATTGGCTCTTGCTGCTATAAATTACATCCAATGAGGTGGGAGCAGGGGGTGGGGCCAAGCTGCACTATGTGTGTCAATCGATTTACAGAGGAAGGCTTGCTATGTGGGCACTTAGCTGGGCGGAGTAGCCAGGAGCACTGGCAAGGGACCAGAGTAGAAGGGGATTGGGGCTGCTTTGTGCAATGGTTTTGCACAAAGCAGATACGTTTTACATGTTTTTTATTAAAATAAAAAATCCTTTACAATTATGTTAAAGTGCGACAGTAAAGTTTAAAGGGTGAAATTTATGCAGACTCAGGGATTTTGGCTAGTATTCATCTTTCTAAATGTACAAAATTAGTCACATACAACATATCGCTATCAATTCGTTTAGTGTGTCAGGAGATAATTCATTACCCAGCATTCACATTTATAAAGTAAAGCATAATAGGATTAAGATATATCTTAATTAAAATTATGTGGTCCTTATGGAAATACAGATTGTAAAGAAATTACTACATTAATTTTTGCATATAAGGTTAATTATAGATTTGCATATCATCAAAAGCGGAAAAAGGCTTTTTTTTCATTCATGTTTCTCTGGCAGGTCAGTCTGGTCATTTCAAGTATATAGCACCATCTGCTGGAAAGTATAGGATACTACTTAGATTGTGCAATACGAGAACTTCCTAAAATGGATGTACAAACCTACCAATGAACCTTGATTATTTCACTTTAGGTATGTTACTGTAGCGCCCTGGGGTTTAGTCTAGGAGCTCCTTTACAAATTTACAAATTTACCAGGAGTAGTTACTCTGGTCAATTGCTTGAGATCCACTGATTTCTCCCCAAGTTTGGCCTGGTTACACTTTTCTCGTCTACCGCTAGGTGGCCGGGTACTTGGTGGTACTAGATACAAGAAGGGCAACCCAAGGTCAGGTTATGGGTATATGGGGTATCTCAGCCACTGGGCAGGGGTTTCCTTGAATTCCCTGGCCTGCTGGGAGAACCTATATATTCGGGTGGAGTCAGGTGATCTGGGTTCTGTGCTACCTGGACGGCTGTCTGGGTAGAGGTGTGTCGTACGCCCTGGGCTGCTAGGCCGGAGATTGGGCCTATGCAGTGGGCATCTGGCTGCTAGGCTGTGTGAGGGCCTATCCAGAAGTAAGAGAACAGCGCTGGGTTGAGATTGCGGCTGGCATTCCAACCAAAAGTGACAGTTCTGCTGGCCGGAGAACCTGTCAATGGTCAGAGGTAGAATGGAGGCTATCGCCACAAAGGGACCAACCATCTTTACCAGGAACCACAGTGAGTAACTGGAGTAAGTACCAGAGTAACATTCTCACCGAACGGGCATGGTGGAAACTTCAGGCGGTAAACAAGTCAGGGACCCAACCCGCGGAGGTGACGCTTGCAGAGCAGCCTTGTGAGTCAAGCCAGGGACCGGTTAGCAGGGGTGAAACTTGAGAAGTATCTGGAGTGCCAAGGACCCAGCAGGGAAACGTGGGTGACGCTTGAGGGAGATACTGCCGCAAAGCTTTCAGAATCTCCAGGGATTCAGAGTCAGAGATTCAGAGTCAGTGAATCAGAGGGTACAGTGAGAGACTAGGAGCTCAAGGGGCTGAAGAACTACAAGTAGAAGTTGTAGTGAAGCAAGGAGAACTGTCAGGAACTGTTAAAGACTTTTGCAATAGGAGACAGCAATCCTGCACCTGCAGATGTGGCGCCTTGCTGGTGCCTTTCCCTGTACGGCTGTCCCCTTATTGAAGTCTCGGAGTCTGCCAATTGAAATTGCAACTGCTTAAGGGTGTCCTGGCCCTAACCTTCTTTCCCCTCAAAATATAAAAAAGGACTGTTAAGAGAAATAAAACCTCTTTTACATCCAAGAAGTGTCTGGCGCCCAATAACTTTAGCCACCTTGCACCCACTATGCCTCACAACCCACCACATACAGACCCTGAAAGTTCTCATTAGACTGGACAAGGCCAGAGACCTTGCTACATTACACATGCCATGAAAAATATATTTTATGTCTGTTTTATAAGTGAAAAAAAAAAACGAGTCCTTGGTTTGAATCTTGGCCAGAACGCTATTTGCATGGAGTTTGCATGTTCTCATGCCTCCAAAATGAACCTGATTGGGAGGGATTGCCCCTACATTGGAATCAAATTGTTACTTTGTGCTAAACGTGTTCTTCTATGCCATCTCAGAAAGTTGGGAGATTTGTGCTTTCCCTGTGCTTGCATGGGTTTCTTCTGGGTACTCCGGTTTCCACTACATTTCAAAGGCATTCTGGTAGGTTAATTGCCTTTTGTCTAAATTGGCCCTACTACATATATACAAACTGGCTATGTGTTATCACTTTGTGCATGGCAGTCCCAAACTCAGCAGTTTGAAAGGGTAAAAAAAAAGACCCGATGACCTACCTTGTAAAGAATTTGCACATAACATACTATGGAAAAAGGCTTTCAAGCTTAACAGACATGGAGCCCAGAGAGCTGGTTCATAGAAATTCCAATAATCGGATATGGACCAATCCCGGGCATCCTCTACATATCCCCCCCCCCCTCCTGACTTGACACAAAGATGTCCGAAGTAATGTGGGACACTCATAATCAGTATTTCGATGTTGCTTTTCAGGCCTGGGTTCCATCATGAATTTAAACTCCTGTAGGGCCAAGAACCACATGGTTGCTTTAGCATTTGTGTGCTTGTTTTGACCCACCTGTGTCAGTGGGGCATGGTCCCGCACCAACCAGAACTTCCTGTCAAGTACAAAATAGTGTAGAGAATTCAAAGCCCACTTGATAGCCAGGCATTCTCGCTCCAGTATCTCATTTTTCTCAGCGGCTGCTAAGAAAGACTATGAAGTGCTCTTCCCCACTGAACCCTTCAGACAAAACAGTTCCTAATCCTTTGCTGGAGGTATCTGGACATTAAACCCCTTAGGAAAATCTGCATAAAGCTGTTTTAAGCTTCAAAAAAGCCTGTTCAGCCTTGTCATTCCTACAAACTGGCAATACCCAACTGTACTCAGAAATGCTCGGACCTGTTTCTTTGTGATGGGGCAGGGCCAAGCCTTAATAGCCTCTACCTTGTTCATCTGAGGATTTACCAAACCTCTACCTACAGTGTACCCCAGGTACCCGGTCTTTTTCCACTGGCTCACTTCTCAGTATAAACGGTAAAATCCTCCTTCTTTAACCACTTGCCAACTGCTGCACACCGATATACGTTGGCACAATGGCAGCGGTAGGCAAATAGACGTACCTGTACGTCCCCTTTGAGAGGCGGGGATAGCAGGCGCACGCACGCAGTCGCGTACAGCGTAACCGTGCCCGCAGGACGAGAAGACTCGATGTTGGCTGGACTCCCGGCGATCAGGTAACGGAGCGCAGAACGGGGAGGTGCCTATGTAAACAAGGCATTTCCCCGTTCTGCCTTGTGTCATGACAGAGATCACTGCTCCCTGTCACAGTGATCATGTGAGTTGAAGCCCATCCCCTCCCACAGTTAGAATCACTCCCTAGGACACACTTAACCCCGTCATCGCCCCCTAGTGGTTAACCCCTTCCCTGCCAGTGTCATTTACACAGTAATCAGTGCATTTTTATAGCACTGATCACTGTATAAATGCCAATGGTCCCAAAATAGTGTCAAAAGTGTCTGATGTGTCCGCCATAATATCGCAGTCCTGATAAAAATCGCAGATCGCCACCATTAATAAAAAAATAATAATAATAGAAATGCCATAAAACGATCCCCTATTTTGTATACACTATATCTTTTGCGCAAACCAATCCATATATGTTTATTGTGATTTTTATTTTACTAAAAATATGTAAGAATACATATCGGCTGATAAAGGAAAAAACTTTTTTTAAATATATTTTTGGGGGATATTTATTATAGCAAAAAGTTAAAAATATAGTTTTTTTTTTCAAAATTGTTGCTCTTTTTTTGTTTATAGCGCAAAAAATAAAAACTACATAGGTGATTAAATACCACCAAAAGAAATCTCTGTGGGAAAAAAAGGACGTCAATTTTGTTTCTGCACGACTGCGCAGTTTTCAGTTAAAGCAATGCAGTGCCGAATTGCAAAAAGTACTCTGGTCAGGAAGGAGGTAAAACGTTCCAGGGCTGAAGTGGTTAAAGAGTCCAATGCAGCTTCAACTTGGGGAAGATGGGATTCCCAGTCTGTACGTATGATAATAATGTCATCCAAATACACTGAGGTGTATTTTCGATGTCTGTAAGACCCCTTTCACACTGTGGTGGTCTTCCAGCAGCTTCTTTGCAGCGGTGGAGGAGCGGGGAATACACTGCTCCTCCACCGCTTCATCCCATTGAAAACAATGAGGCAGCGCTGCTATACTGCTGGCAACAGCATTTTGTGGGCAGATTTAACCCCTTTTCAGCCACTAGTGGGGGATTAAAACCACCCGCTAACGGCCGAATAGCGCAGCTAAAATGATGTTCAAGCGGCGCTAAGAATAGCACCACTTTACCGTTGACGCCCGGGGCAGCTCAGTGTGAAAGGGGTCTTATGGTGGAAGCGGAAAATGCAGTCTTTTCTCATTCTTCCTTGTTTAAAGGTAGCTCCAGCCTGTGTCTTGAGTCCTGATTGTAGCCCTTCAAAAATTCCACTCGCCTGCTCGCATTTTGCGAGTGCAATTTGAGCAGTGGCGGCCCGTTCATAGGGGGCACACGGGCACCGCCCCCCCTCCGGACAGTCAGAAAAAAAATTATTAAAAAAATGGTTCTTTAAAAAAAAAATATAGAAAAAAGTTCCTTAAGTGCGCCGAACACAGTGCACTATGGGAAGCGCCACATCTATGCAATCATGAGATTGCAGACGAGGCGCTTCATTTGCGGGCCTTTAAGTTACTTCCGGCTTCGCTGTTCCAGAGACCAGATGGAAACTGGAAGTGACGTCGGCAGCTCCGTGGGACGCACGGCCCGAGAGGAGCTGCCTGTGTAAGGTAAGTATGATGGCTGCCAGTGCCAGGCTTTTGTATTATATTTGTAAGGGGGGGGGAGGCGGAGTGAATAATATTATAATTCATGTGCATATCTCCCTCTTATGCTTCACTTACACTGCACAGTGGGAACATTTGATATGGCACAGTGGCTGCGTTTGGTGGGCACAGTAGCTGCATTTTATGGACACAGTGGCTGCGTTTGATGGCACAGTGGCTGCGTTTGATGGAACAGTGGCGGAAATTGATGGCACAGTGGCTGCAATTGAAGGCACAGTGGCTGCGTTTGATGGGCACAATGGTGGCAATTAATGGCACAGTGGCTGCATTTGATGGCACAGGCGTTTGATGGCACAGAGGTGGCAATTGATGGGCACAGTGGCGGCAATTGATGGGTACAGTGGCTGCATTTGATAGCACAGTGGTGGCAATTGATGGGCACAGTGGCTGCGTTTGATGGCACAGTGGCTACATTTGATGGCTGCAATTGATGGTTTTTTTCCCCGAATTTTTCAGTTTGTTTGCTCCCCCCAAAAATTTTGAGCACCAGCCGCCACTGAATTCGAGGGCTGGCGAGGAAGGGCTGCCTGGGAATGGTGGGGCGAGCACCGCCGGTAGGCAGGGTTGAATGAGAGTCCTCTACCAGCGATTACGGAGGGGAAGAGAAATGAGAGCCGCCTGGATGATCAGAGTGTGGGGAACACAGCGATAACAGCTTTCATTTCAATTGTTGTATGTTCCCTGCACTCGCTGTTCCCTCTGGCCGGGAACTTTGATAGACAGATCATCCGTCCAATCCCAATCCCCGGGGATGTGTCTCTCAAAGTTCCCTGGCCAGGAGGTAGGGCTGTATGTGACAGCGAGTACAGAGAAAATGATCGTTTTGCCAAATGACATAATCAGGGGTACGCCCACACCTCTATACGCCGACACTCTATATAGTTCATTGACAAGACAAAGCAGTTCTGCCATTGGTTAAGCCAAATGGCTCAAAGGGTAGACAAATCGGGCATGTCATGGAAAAGGTGAGAAAGTATTCCATGCAGCCATTGGCAGGACTATATGTCCATCATCCCAGGAGGGCACAGACTATTTAAAAAGGTTTGCTTCCATGTCTTGCCAACAAGTCTTTGCTATTCAACAATATATTAAAAAATTTCTGCAAACTTTATTACAGAAGTTAAAAGTACATATGTATTACTGATCTAATTGTGCAAAACTTCATCAGTACTAAAATAAAATTAAAAGGATAAATTGAAAATAAAAAAATGAAAATAAATATAAAATAAGATAAAGGGAAACTGATGTGCAACTCCACATTCAAGCCTTTGGGGCTTCAATTTACATATCCAATTGATCTCATCTCTAGAGATGCTTGCCATTGCTCCCACGCCAGTGGGGTACATATTTTTCAAGGGCAACGAAGGTAGTACCCCTAGGGTCCTGATTATGTTTTAAGTCATAATGCTTTGAAACATTATGCTTATCAAAGCCCTTATGGATGTTAGTTATGTGCTTCCCCAGTCTGATATGCAGCATTCGAATGGTACGCCCCACATATTTGAGGCCACAGGGACACCTAAGGAGGTAGGCAACACATTTCGTCGTACATGTAATAAACAATTTTATAGAGTAAGTGGCTCTTTTGCCTGTTGAGGTGAATTCAGTAATCCTCCTACCTCGATGGATATTGATTTTGCAGGCCTGGCACTTCCCGCATAAGTATAAGTGCCCTTTAGATCACCAAAAAAAGTGGGTCTAGTCGGTGGGTCAGAAACATTTGGTGCTATTGTGTTCCTTAAATTAGATGCATCCCTAAATATTACACAGGTTCGACAATAGAGGACCTAGAACCCGATCATTCTTAATAATCGGCCAATGCCTTTTAATAATCCTCTTAAAGTGGTTGTAAACCCTTACAACCAACTTTGACCTACAGGTAAGCCTAGATTAAGGCTTACTTGTAGGTCCAAGAAATATCTGCTAAACCTACACGGTTTAGGAGATATTTGCCGAAAGACAGGCACCGCTGTCTACGGCGCATGCGGCGTAGACATCGGCGCGCAGGCGCACTGAGCGCGCCGCGGTCAACGGCGATATGCCGCAAGTGGGGCTCCCGTGCGCATTCGCGGGAGTGACGCCATCGCGGCTTCGCCGAATGACAGCGGCGGAGCAGCGAGACCCACCGAGAAGATGGATGCGCCGGACTACAGGGGACAGCGGTGACTTCGCTGGCTCCTGTGTCAGGTAAGTGACACATAATGGACTTCAATGCGATGCATAGTAGTCCATTATGCTTTACCTTTGCAGGGAATGAAAGAGGAAGTAAACCCATCAGGGTTTACTTCCTCTTTAATTGCCTAGTGTCGGATAGAAAATGTGGTGAAAAAGGCCAAACTATAATCATCTGTATTATCCCCTCAGGAGATTTGTCGCCCAACGGTTCCTGGTGATCTCTACTGCTGACTTCTGCTATAAGGGAATCTAGGGCCTTACTATCGTATCCTTTGGCTATGAACCTTGATCTTAAAACTGATGCCTCCTTAAAAAAACTTCCAGACTAGTACAGTTTAGTTTCAAACGTAAAAACTGACCTTTAGGTACTGCCATCAGCCATGAATGGTGATGACAAGAATCCAAAGGAATGTATTCATTCCTGTCAGTTTTTTTGAAGAAAGTTGAGGTGACAATTTTACCTTCTTGTATTGCGATCTTTTAAATCCAAAAATTTGATTTCAATAGAACTTATTTCATGGCTGAGGACAATATCTCTATTGTTATTGTGCAAATGGGCCAAAAATGCATTGGCAGATGGGAGTATGGGTAAGTACGAGATGCTTGTCTTTTGTTTTTTTTAGAAAAACACAAAGGTTTAGATCTCCTTTAACCACTTCTCTACCAGGGCAATTTTTAAAGTTAAAATCAGCATTTATTGTTAGAAATTACTTTTAATCCACAAAATTAGGTAATTTCTAAAAGCAGAGACCCCAGAGAATACAATGATGGTAGTCGGAAGCTTTCTATGTTCTGCAGCTATTTATTAAATGCATATTTACAGGAAAAAATACACTAAAATGTATTTTAGTGCAAACAAACACCTTCAGAGCCCAATAAATGTGATTGGGCTGCTCTAGCTCTTGGTTCAGGTAGTAAAGTGAACAATATTATTCACTCTGACATGAGATAAAGGTACATGGCAGACAACTTGATTTTGCATGTGCCATAGAGAAGACCAGGAACCCAGAACTCAAGACCAGGACCCCAAAACTGAAGACCAGGACCCCAGAACTGTAGTAAGGGGTGTTCTGTTTTGACTGGGCTCATAAAACTTTCCAATACTCTGAGAATATTTCCGACTAGGAAATCTCTTTACTAAAACAAGATCAAAAGTTTGCATCTAAGCGGGGTGTGCCTTGAATATAAAAAATCATTTCTGAGCTTTTCCTTATCAATAATGTATCACAAGTAATTCAGAATTCTAAGCTGCTCGATAATTTCATTACTCTGGGGCTACCACTGAGTGGTCAGCCTTAACGTTTTGTTATAATGAAATCTGAATTGCTGAGAACATTTTGTATCAGAAGTTACACTTGCTTTCTTATTTTTAAAGGAAAGCTGAAGGACTAACTTTTTTTTCAGTGTAGAACTTACCCCCGAAGGAGCTGCTGGTAATTTATTGGGATTGTACTCTGTTATTTCCACCCCCAATGTTTTGGCTCAACCCACTTGACACAGCTGTGTAACAGCGTTGATGCAAAATCCAATAATAAAAGACAGTTAAATAATCACAGATTATATGCACTTTACCTGTGTTGTCACCTGGGTATACACTGCTACACCTGTTTGGAGAATGAACAAGCCTCACAGCAGATTGTATTAAACCAAAAGATACGTTTACTAGAACAGGTTCAAACATCAAACACAAGAACCGTAATTGGTATACAATACTGAAGCAAATAGTTGTGAATGGCTATTACATGAGAGATACCTGGATTGCTCCTGCAGGTGTGTTTCCAAGTGGGACTAATGCTCAGGCAACAACCTCAGCACTGAGCACCTTCCCACTTCCAGCACACTGTGCAGACACTATAAGATCTGTAATGTGCTACACAGTATTTGAACAGAATGATAAGACAGTATCATTTCTCAATATTCCCCCTACAGTCTCTAGTAGGTAATTTCAACACTGTAAGGCCTTACAGTAAGGAATATAGTCTCTTGTCTTCTTTTCTTCAGCTAGCCATTTATACCGCAGTACTTATAATCCGCAGAATTTCCGACCAGTAAAGCAGTGTAGGATCATTTAAAGCAGTAACTTCAATTGTGTAACGTATTTGTGGACTCCTTCCCTGGGAATGTACTTCCAGTGGCAGTCACTTAGTAATGAAATCGGGCTTGAGGCCTATGTAAGTGTAACTCTATTAAACGGAACTGTTCCGTGGGACTACTGGTCCCAGCAACATTATGCGATCAGTCTATGTGTGTAAAGTGCAGTACAAGACTTCTGGGCAACAGCCCTCTCACCACACCAGGTCCAGACAGATGGATGCCTTCGCTCCTTTGGTTCCCAGTCCTGCCACAGTCAGATCCATCACGCTGCACCACTTCGCACAATGATCGGGACCTTCGTCTGGCTCTGTGAGATGTCTCTGGATCTTCCCCCATCCGACCACGCCACTACTCCAGCAGGCTGTATTGTAGACTGTCTTCGGTGGCTTCAAATGTTGCTCCGCACCAAGCAGGCCACAGTGCTCTTCGGATGCACACCCACAGATCCCTGTAGGCAGGCCATGCACCCCAGCAAGAAGAGAAAGAAGATGGCGCACTGGGCCTTTTATTACCCACCCAGCATGCAGTTCAGCCACTTAGTATTCATGGGTAAGATAAGTGGGCATTCTGGGTAGGTGAGTCCTTTTCTCAAGAAAAAACAATTAAGTCACTTTCTGTTAGGCTTTCCCTATGCTCTTGAAATGAGAAATAAACAAAGTCCATTCACCTTTATACCACTAGATGGAGCCAAATACCAATTTATAGCATTGTCCATTGTTCAACATTACATAGCATTAGGAGGCAAAAATACCAGCGCTGCATCAGTGCTAGTTGAAACATCCCAAACCTGCAGCACCGCTCCAGACCATCTCCTCTATTCTGTCCTAAACATGGTGCTGGCTCAAATAAGACTGTCCTGGCTCACCATTATAGAGAATACAACATGAAATAGAAGAATAAGAGCTGTACTCCAATCTCGACTCTTCCACATACTTTTATTCAAGTAGCAATTATGATGTCTCCACCTGAAAGAAACGACTACCTCCTTAATGCATTTTACATGAATGGCTTGATCACAAGCATCTACATACCTCCCAACATTTGAAATTGACAGTGATGGACAACTTGCACTGCACTGTGACAAAAAGTGGGTGTGGCTAAATGGCTCTGGATATTGGGTGTGGCCTAAAGGAACATATATAAATATCATCTAAGCCTATGAGCAGTACACACTCCACACATATGCTGCAGTCTTTGTGTTTAGGCCAAAAATGTCAGAAAAAATTGTGCACATGCTCCAGAGGAGGGGTTGGAAGAGACACCACTTTGTCCCTAATGTCCTTCCCAACCTGGCCTCTGCATAGGTGACTGTTTCCGTCGTTACCATACTTCAGTAAATTATTACTGAATTATGGTAAACATAACCCTCACTTCCGGTAATTTACCTTCACACCCATTATGCCTCTGCTTGCTCTGTAACTGACCCTGGCTTGTTATACAACCATGCTTCTACCTACCAATTCTGTACATACCCCTGCCTGATCTGGAACTGATCCTGGCTTGTTATTCGACTACGCTTCTGCCTACTGATTCTGTACATACCTCTGCCTGATCTGGAACTGACCCTGGCTTGTTATTCAACCACGCTTATGCCTACCGATTCTGTACATACCTCTGCCTTATCTGGAACTGACTGTGGACTGTTTGACCATGCTTTTTGCCTGCCTCTTGGACTGATCTTATACCCTGCTACTGGACTAGTGTGATTCATAACACAGGGGTCTCACATATGTGTGGGGCTCCAGAATTGTTTTTCTGGATGAAGAAAACTATTTTTTTTGTTTCCTCATTTCTAGATTACAGTCTGGAGACTGGGGGCTTCAAAGAGATTTGGGCGGGAGAAGCCTCTACCCTGTCCCCATTCTGTCCTGAATGAGGCCCTACATTTGCCTGCTGCCTGTAGGTGTCAGGAAAGGGTCCGTCCGCTGGTAAGAGCTATCATTTGGTGTGCAGTACTGAGGTCCACCAGTAGGAGTCTCCTGGCAGTTTAGAACTGTCAGGAGAATCTTTCCCTGCTGGTGTTATGTCATCATTGGGCCGCAGTACTTATGTCCACCAGCGGATGGATCCTGGCAGTATGGAGCAGACAACACTCCCTGTGCTGACGCTCTGGTGTTACATGGGGACAATTACTGGCAGTTATTTATATCACTTATCTTAAACATTATTCTTATTCATTTTACATGCATTTTTGTTTCCTCTTTGCAGTCCACACAATCTGGTCACACCTGTTCAGAACAGTATACCAGGGCAATCTCTGACCAGAAGTGACTGCACAGGGGAACCACCTTGTTTCTGTTTCACGTTCCTGGGATGAATTCAGATATAATTATTTATTATGCTCTGCTGGCAACAGAGAGTTCTGAATATCTCCGCCAGACATTGAAAGGATGGTCCAGTGATCAGCTGCTGGAGATTATCCGTTTAGCTCACTCTGTGGTCGAACAGGGCAGTATACTGTTTGAGGATGTTCAGCCTTTGTTTGGAATGTGTACAGAGCTGGCTCTGCCCTGTATCCCAAAGGGCCATGATGACTTTTCTCCTCCCTTCAGCATTAACCAGGTTGTGTCCTTAGTATGGCTTTTGAAGGATGACCCTGCATCCTTTTTGGAGCACTATTCGGTTTGTTCCAAACATTTGTTGAAAGATTGTATAGATGAAGTGCAGTCCCTGGTCAGACAGAGGGTATGTGAGCCCACTTTTGTGCTACCTGTACTTTAGGCATGGTTAGACCTGTTATGCCCAGCTTCTGTCAGCTCTCCACAACCCAGACCTGCTACTAAACACCTGCCTGCTCAGACGTCCTTTCTTCCATCACCCCTGGCAACCTCAGCTATGGTCCAATATACCCTGCTCCCCACCAAGTATCAATACCCTGTTTCTACTTCCTGCACCTATGCTGCCTTTAACCCACTTGCCTCTTCTCTACTACCTGCAACTTCCCCACAAAAAACTTCCTCTGGCCGCTGTCCCCCCTTCCTTGCCATATCCCAGCCCTTCGTTTCAGTATGCCTCACCTCCTATCTACAGTCCTACAGCCACCTACAGATCTCCAGCAGTTAAGCCTAATGTGTTCCTGTCTGCTGCCCAGCCTGATGTGTTCCTGTCCGCTGCCCAGCCTGATGTGTTCCTGTCCGCTGCCCAGCCTGATGTGTTCCTGTCCGCTGCCCAGCCTTATGTGTTCCTGTCCGCTGGCCAGCCTGATGTGTTTCTGTCCGCTGCTTGGCCTGATATGTTCTTGTCCGCTGTCCAGCCTGATGTGTTCCTGTCTGCTGCCCAGCCTGATGTGCCAGTGGCTGCTACTCAGCCTGTTGTGCCAATGCCTGTGCCTGCTGTCCAGTTTGAGGTCCCAGTACCTGCTGCTCAGCCTGACATCCCAGTGTCCATTTTCCAGTCTGATGTTCCAGTGACTACTGTTCAGTCCAATGTACCTGTTGTTCAGCCTGATGTGCCAGTACCTGCTGTTCTACCTGTTGTGCCAGTGCCTGTGCCTGCTGCCCAGTCTGAAGTTCCAGTACCGGCTGCCAGGTTTGAAGTTCTAGTACCTGCTATCCAGTCCGATGCACCTGCTGTTCAGCCTGTTGTGCCAGCACCTGCTGTTCTGCCTGATGTGCCAGCGCCTGTGTCTGCTGCCCAGTCTGAAGTTCCAGTACCTGCTGCCCAGTCTGATGTCCAGATGCCCGCTGTCCAGCCCGATGTGCCTGCCTTCCAGCCCGATGTGGCTGCCTTTCAGTCTGATGTGCCCGCTTTCCAGTCTGATGTGCCTTTTTCAGTCTGACGTGCCCGCTTTCCAGTCCAATGTGCCCGCTTTCCAGCCTGATGTCTTGGTGCCTGCCTTCCAGCCTAATGTCTCGAAGCTTACCTTTCAGCCTGATGTCTCGTTGTCCACCTTTCAGCCTGATGTCTTGTTGCCCGCCTTCCAGCCTGATGTCTCTTTGCCCACCTTCCAGCCTGATGTCTTGGTGCCTGCCTTCCAGCCTGATGTCTTGGTGCCTGCCTTCCAGTCTGATGTGCCTGCCTTCCAGTCTGATATGCCTGTCTTCCAGTCTGATGTGCCTGCTTTCCAGTCCAATGTGCCCTCTTTCCAGTATGATATGCCCGCTTTTCAGTCTGTCTTGGTGCCCGCCTTCCAGCCTGATGTCTCATTGCCTGCCTTCCAGCCTGATGTCTTGGTGTCTGCCTTCCAGCCTGATGTCTTGTTGCCCACCTTCCAGCCTGATGTCTTGGTGCCTGCCTACACAGCTTTCCAGTAGGGAGCACGCTGCCCAGCTCAATGACCCGGAGCCCGCTGTCTCCCCAGATGTGCCCACTGTCTGCCCGGATGTGCCTGATGACCAGCCTGAAGTACACTCTTCCACCGTTCTGCTCGATGCCCTAGACTATGGACAATTAACCACTTGACCACTGGGCACTTAAACACCCTTAATAACCAGACCAATTTTCAGCTTTCGGTGCTCTCACATTTTGAATGACAATTACTCAGTCATACAACACTGGACCTATATGAAATTGTTGTCCTTTTTTTCACACAAATGGAGCTTTCTTTTGGTGGTATTTAATCACCGCTGGGTTTTTTATTTTTTGTGCTATAAAAGAAAAAATACAGAAAATTCTGTAAAAAAATGAATTTTTCTGTGTTTCTGTTATAAAATTTAGCAGATTAGTAATTTTTTCTTCATAAATTTTGGCCAAAATTTATACTACTACATATCTTTGGTAAAAATAAGTACAAATTTGTGGATATTATTTGGTCTTTGTGAAAGTTATAGAGTCCACAAGCTATGGTGCCAATATCTGAAAATTGATCACACCTGAAGTACTGACGGCCTATTTGAATTCTTGAGACCCTAACAAGCCAGAAAAGTACAAATACCCCCCAAATGACCCCTTTTTGGAAAGAAGACATTCCAAGGTATTTAGTAAGAGGCATGATGAGTTTTTTGAAGTTGTCATTTTTTCCCACAATTCTTTGCAAAATCAAGATTTTTTTTACTTTTTTTTTTTTTTTAACAAAATTGTCATATTATCAGTTTATTTCTCACACAGCATATGCATACCACAAATTACACCCCCAAACACATTCTGCTATTACTCCCGAGTACGGCAATACCACATGTGTGAGACTTTTACACAGTGTGGCCACATACAGAGGCCCAACATGCATGGAGCACCATCAGGCGTTCTGGAGCACCCAGGACAATTCTGACATTTCTCTCCTACATGTAAAAATCATCATTTATTTGCTAGAAAATTACATAGAATCCCAAAACATTATATATGTTTTTTTTAGCAAACACCCTAGAGAATACAATGGTGGTCATTGCAACTTTTTATCTCGCACGGTATTTGCGCAGCAATTTTTCGAATGCTTTTTTTTGGAAAAAAAACTGTTTTGTGCTTAAAAAAAAAAAAAAACACAGTAAAGTTAGCCCAATTTTTGCATAATGTGAAAGATGAAGTTACGCTGAGTAAATCGATACCTAACATGTCACTCTTCAAAATTGCACAGGCTCGTGGAATGGCGCCAAACGTCGCTATTTAAAAATCCCCATAGGCGACAATTTTTTTTTTTTTCACTGGTTATATGTTTTGAGTTACAGAGGAGGTCTAGGGCTAGAATTATTGCTCTCGCTCTAACGTTCGCAGCGATACCTCACATGTGTGGTTTGAGCACCGTTTTCATATGTGGGCGGGACTTACGTATGCGTTCGCTTCTGCATGCGAGCACATGGGGACAGGGGCGCTTTAAAAAAAAAAAAAAAAAAATTTTATTGTTCATTTTACTTTATTTATTTTAGTTTGACATTTTTTTCCCCCCCAAAAAATTTTTTGATCACTTTTATTCCTATTACAAGGAATGTAAACATCCCTTGTAATAGGAATATGGCATGACAGGTCCTCTTTACAGTGAGATATGGGATCAATAAGACCCCGCATCTCACCTCTAAGCTGGGAAGCCTGAAAAAAAAAAAAAAAGATTCTGGATTTGATCATATTGGCGAGTCGGTAGAAGCACCGGAGGGCAGCGGGAGGGGTGTCTATGGCTGGGTATTGCAGGGTATCACCGACTATGGCTGGGTATGGCTGGGTATCTCAGAGTATGGGGTTGCAGAGTATTGCGTTGCAGAGCATTGCAGGATATTGGAGGGTGTTGCAGAGCATTGCAGTGTTGCACGGTATTGGCGGGTGTTGCAGAGCATTGCAGAGTGTTGCAGGGTATTGGTGGGTGTTGCAGAGCATTGCAGAGTGTTGCAGAGTGTTGCAGGGTATTGGCGGGTGTTGCAGAGCATTGCAGAGTGTTGCAGGGTATTGGTGGGTGTTGCAGAGCATTGCAGAGTGTTGCAGAGCATTGCAGAGCGTTGCAGAGTGTTGCAGAGCATTGCAGAGTGTTGCAGGGTATTGGTGGGTGTTGCAGAGCATTGCAGAGTGTTGGCGGGTGTTGCAGAGTGTTGCAGGGTATTGCAGAGTGTTGCAGGGTATTGCAGAGTAATGCAGAGTATTGCAGGGTATTGCAGAGTATTGCAGGGTATTGCAGAGTAATGCAGGGTAATGCAGAGTATTGCAGAGTAATGCAGAGTAATGCAGAGTATTGCAGTGTAATGCAGAGTATTGCAGTGTAATGCAGAGTATTGCAGTGTAATGCAGAGTATTGCAGAGTATTGCAGAGTATTGCAGAGTATTGCAGAGTGTTGCAGGGTATTGCAGAGTAATGCAGAGTAATGCAGAGTGTTGCATGGTATTGCAGAGTAATGCAGAGTAATGGCAGGGAATTGAGGGGTTAATTTTCGGTGAGCAGCGATGTGGGCACTGCAGATGCAGCCCACATCGCTGCTGACACCGATCTCTTCCCCCTCCGCTGTTCCGATCGGTACAGAGAGGGGGAGGGAGGAACCGGCGTCATAACATGATGCCGGTTTGTTTACAAGTGATCACTCCGTCATTTGACGGAGCAATCACGTGGTAAACGGCCGCTATGAGCGGCCGTTTACCGTGATCCGTGATGCGCCGGGTCCTGTGGACCCGGCGGTCACGGATGCTCTCGAGTGCGCGCCCCAGGGGGCGCGCGAGAGCGGAATTCTGGGAGGACGTCATATGATGGCCTCCCAGAGATAAGAAACCGCCCTGTAGCCGTCATTTGGCTATAGGGCGGTTGTTAAGTGGTTAAAACTAGTTGGAGCATCCAGAGGCTGCTCCTTTATGGGGGGTACTGTCAGGAAAGGGTCCACCCGCTGGTAAGATCTATCATTTGGCTTGCAGTACTGAGGTCCACCAGCAGGTGTCTCCTGGCAGTTTGGAGCTGTCAGTAGAGTCTTTCCCTGCTGGTGTTGTCATCATTGGGCTGCAGTATTGATGTCCACCAGCGGATGGATCCTGGCAGTATGGAGCAGACAACACTCCCTGCACTCAGGTGTTACATGAGGACAATCATTGGCAGTCCCATAAATACCCGGCAAGCCCTCCCATGCTTGCCTTGGTATTTTTATTCCTTGCGCCCTGACCTGTGACCTGTATCCTGAACCCTGAACCCTGAACCCTGTAACCTGAGCCTGCACCTGAGCCTGTACCCGATCCCATCCTGATCCTGTCCCTCCTGTGTTCCTGTTCCCTTGTAAGCCTGATCCCATCCATTATTTCCCTCCCCTGTCCTGCCCTTGTTCATTTGCTGATCCCCTGTGTATGACCCTGGCCTGGCTCACGTGTTTGGTTTCGGTACTTTCCTTTGGCTGTATATATTATCTGTTGTCTGTGGGTTTCTGTTGGTTGGTTGAGCATTATTTGTATTTGGGGTGTTTACTTATATCACTTATCTTAAATAAACATTATTCTTATTCGCTTTACATGTATTTTAGTTTCCTTTTTGCAGTCCACACAATCTGGTTACACCTGTTCATGACAGTAGGACTTCTGCCATCATGCCTTTGCCTGTCGCATGAACTGACCACACCACATGGACCATGTTCCTGCCTACTACCAGGACCAATATTTTGGCACTGCTGACAATCTATGCCTGCACTGACCCTGGACTGTATATGGACAGTATCCCTGCCTGCTGCCTGTACTGACTATGGACAGTATTCCTGCCTGTTGCCTGGATAATCGCATTCGCTTTTGCTGACCAAGGCTCTGCCCGCTGCCTGGACCAGTGCTATCCCCCTGTGGACATCTCCGCTACTAAAACCACAGGTAATCTTTTGTTTACCCTTTGCTCAGCAGAATGTATTTTGGAGTGTATTTCTTGGTATGTGCATGCTATGTGTCCCTTGAACACCTGTGTTCCTTGCATGTTGGGCCTCTGAATGTGGCCAGGCTGTGTGAAAGTCTCACACATGTAGTATAGCCATACTCAGGAGGAGTAACTTCTGGAAAAAAATTAACCATTCAAAAGTCTCTTTATGCCTCATAGATTATACGTCGGGGTGTTAGCCTTCCACAATGGGGTAATTTTGTGGTTTCCATTGTCCTGGTACTCTAGGGCCTTCAAAAGTGTAAAAGGGGGTTGAGAAATTAGATGTGTAATTTATGCTCCTAGAATGCCTGAAGGCACTATTTCAATGTTGGCCCTCTGTATGTGGCTAGGCTGTGAAAAAGTCTCACACATGTGGTATTGCAATACTCAAGAGGAGTAGCAGAATGTATTTTGCGGTGTCATTTTCCTATGTACATGCTGTGTGTTGGGAATATCTTATAAATGGACAGCTTTGTGTAATAAATAAAAAATAAAATGCAATTTCATTTTTTTTTCCACATTTTCCAAAAACTTCTGGAAAAAATTAACAGTTCAAAACACTCATTATGTCTCATAGATTATACGTTGGGGTGTCAGCTTTCCAAAATTGGGTAATGTTGGGCCTCTGTATGTGGCTAGGCTGTGAAAAAGTCCCTCCCATGTGGTATCGCAATACTCAGGAGGAGTAGCATAATGTATTTTGGGGTGTCATTTGTGGTATGCGCATGTCATTTGAGAGAAATAAGCTATTACAATAACAATTTTGTGGAAAAAAAAAAAACTTGATTTTCCAAAGAATTGTGGAAAAAAATTACAACATCAAAAACCTCACAATGCATGGTACTAAATACCTTGAAATATCTACTCTCAAAAAAGGGGTAATTTGGGGGGTATTTGTACTTTCCTGACTTGTTCGTGTCACAAGAAGTGAGATGGCCACCAGTACATTAGGTGTGCTCATTTTTTTATGATTTGCATCACAGCTTGGAGACTCTTTCACACAGACCAAATATTATCCACTAATTTGGGTTGTTTTTTACCAAAGATATGTAGCAGTATAAATTGTGGCCACAATTTGTGAAGAAAAATTAATAATTTGCAACATTTATCACAGAAACTAAGAAAACTTATTAATTTTTTACCAATTTTTTTGTCTTTTCTCATTTATAGCTCAAAAAATTTAAAATATGTGATCAAATACCACCAAAAGAAAGCTTTATTTAAAAAAAAAAAGTACAAAAATTTATTTGGGTACAGTACTACATGACTGAGTAATTGTCATTCAAAGTGTGAGAGCACTGAAATCTGAAAATTGGTCAGTAGGCAAGTGGTTAATAAAGGAATTGTCAAAAACTGTTGCCTGTTGTTTTTACTTTTTTGACACTTTTTTGGTGAATAGGTAGGGGTACAATGTACCCTATAACCATTCACATGGGAAAGCATGATCTGGGGGCCCCTTGTTAAAGGGGGCTTCCAGATTCCGACAAGCCCCCAAACCACAGTCCCCCACAATCACCGGGCAAAGGTTGTGGGGATGAGGCCCTTGTCCCCATCAACATGGGGACAAGGGACCTCAAAGCACTCTCCCCCATGTTGAGGAAAAGCGGCCTTCCATGGCTTTTTGCTCTGATAAGGGTCTGGTATGGATTATGGGGGAGGGAGGGCCCACGCCATTTTTTTTTCACATTTTGGCGTGGAGTTCCCCTTAATATCTATACCAGACCTGAAGGTCCTGGTATGGACTGGAAAGGGGAAAGCACACACCGTTTTTTTTCAGTGTTTTTTATCTGTATTGCCGGGAGCCGACAATACATTACAGCCGCAAGCAATTTTAAATTACATTTTTTCCATTAGAAATGTAATTTTGCGGTGGTGCTATAATACACATTGGAAAGTTGTGCTACTTTACAGGCAGACTAAGGGGACCCCAGGCGTGATATTTAAAGTAATATTTAATTTTTATTGTTTCACTTACAGCATTATTAAAATCAGTGCTCCTGAAAAAACGGTTGTTTTAAAACTTTTTCTTGCATTGATACATGTCTCCTGGGCCATACACTTTTTATGGCAATAACTTGCATATAAGTCTTTAAAATGAGCACTTTTGATTTTTCATGTTCATGTACCATAGACTAAATTACTTAAACAAACTTGCAATTACTAAATACCTTGGACTGTCTACTTTCCAAAAAGGGGTCTTTTGGGCATATTTTCATTGATTTAGCAAAAAATTAAAAACCCAGTGGTGGTTCACCGCTTGCCAGCAGAATGGTACGGCTGGGCGAAACAACATTATCTTATATCGCTTCGCCTTTTGGCCACTAGGGGCACGGGAGGTGATGCAAATGCTCGGCAGGTGCAATGAAACAAACAGGTCACAGTTCTTTCAGGGGAGAGGAGACAGATTGTGTGTTCATACTATGTATGAACACCAATATCTCTCTCTCCTCCTAGACAGTCCCCTCCCCCACAGTTATAAACACACATAGGGAACACAATTAACCCCTTGATCGCCCCCTAGTGTTAACCCCTTCCCTGCCAGTGACATTTACACAGTAATCAGTGCATTTTTATAGCACTGATCGCTGTATAATTGTCAATGGTTTCAAAAATGTGTCAAAAGTGTCCGCCATAATGTCGCAGTCCCGATAAAAATCACAAATTGCCACAATTACTAGTAAAAAAATAATAATAATAAAAATGCCATAAATCTATCCCATATTTTGTAGACGCTATAACTGTTGTGCAATCCAATCAATATACGCTTATTGCGATTTTTTTTTCCGAAAAATATGTAGAAGAATACATATTGGCCTAAACTGAGAAAAAATGTGTTTTTTTGATAAAAAATGTGGGATAGTTATTATAGCAAAATGTAAAAGATATTGTGTTTTTTTCAAAAGTGTTGCTCTTCTTTTGTTTATAGCGCAAGAAAATAAAAACCGCAGAGGCGATCAAATACCACCTAAAGAAAGTTCTATTTGTGGGAAAAAGAGGACGACAATTTTGTTTGGGTACAGCATCGCATGACCGCGCAATTGTCACTTAAAGCGACGCAGTGCCGAATCGCCTGGTCATTGAGCAGCCAAATCTTCTGGGATTGAAGTGATTAAATACCACCAAAAGAAAGCTCTAGTTGTGTAAACAAAATTATAAAAATGTAGTTTGGTTACAGTGTTGCATGACTGCTTAACTGTCATTCAAAATGCGACAGTTCTGAAAGCTAAAAAATTGGCCTGAGCCGGAAGAAGTCCTGACATCCCACAGGCCTAAGACTTCTGCAGCTGTCATCTCTGGAGTATCTCTACCTCGCAACTTTCCATTATAAGAAATTCTATTTTTTGTTTGTGACATGTCCCCTCTACACATTTTATGCTTGATATGATTTGTAGCCCTGAAGATGGGGGTACTTTTGGATTCCTAAATACAGAGGTGCGCTCTACCTGGACAAAATGGAGAAAATCATAGATCCCGGGTAAGGGGGGTAAACAGCCTTTCAAAATGAAAACACAGCATTGTGTCCTGTGCCCCCCATCCACAGCAGTGTCCTCTGCTCCCCAAACATCATCCCCTCTACAGTAGTGTCCTCTGCCCCCCCCCCCCAATACAGTAGTGTCTTCTACCAGTGTCCTGCCCCCCTTCTCATAACTCTCCCCCACTGTACTATCGTCTGCAGTGTCCTCTGTTCCCCCTTTACATAACCCACCCACCCCCCCGCTGTAGTGTCCTCTGCCTGCCCCTCCCTCCATAGCAGTGTCCTGTGTATCCCCAAAAGGGGGGGGGACTGGCAATGCAGGACTGTGTTACCGATCGGCCTGTCGGCTGCCCATGCTCGACTGGTAGATGGAATCAGCAGCTTGCCGACCCCTGCCTAAAATGCATTGCTTGTTTGTGTTTTAATAAATTAAAATTGAAAGTTTTTTTCACCCTCATCAAGTGATGGTGGTTGGGTAATGTTGAATTACCTTTTGATGGGCCAGACCAACTCCAAACTATATTATACTAGACCATCCTTTCTCAAACTTTTCAACACTGAGGAACCCTTAAAACAACTTTCCGGTCTCAGGTAACCCTTGCTAAAAATTACTATATCTACTACTCATGATACATATTAGTCTGATGATCAGTAAGGAGAATGCTCCTTATGCCACGTACACATGACTGGACTTTCCGTCAGACTAGGTTCCGATGGTCTTCTTCCTTCCTCCTTTTCAGCGGAGTTCCAACAGACTTCCGAACGATCGGACTTGGCCACACACGAACGGACTAAGTCCGCTCTAAATTACGTTCATTTTGAACGTGATGACATAAGACGGGACTAAAAAAGGAAGTTCAATAGCCAGTAGCCAATAGCTTCCCTTGAGTGGTATTTGGTCCGTCAGACCAGCATACAGACGAACGGTTTTCCCGATAGGAATTGAGTCCGTCTGTCAGGGAAATGGCCGTAGGAGAACGGGCTATAGTGTCAGTTGTCAGGGAGCCATCAGCAGGAGAAGGGCCCTAGGACCCAGAATCTCTGGCAGGAGAAGGACATTAGGACCCAGTATCTCTAACAGCAGGTCACATGGGCCTATATAAGGAAGTCTGCTGGTGTCTGCAGTTGCTGGTTTGTCAGTCTTCCTGTGTTCCTGAACCTCTGTGAAAGTTCTATTTGGATTCATGTTGTGACCCGGCTTGTTCCTGACCTGTCTGATCTGCTCTTCTGGTTTTGACCCCCTGGCTTGCTTTACCGACTTGCTGTCTTCTCCTATACCTGATCCCGGCTAGTATCACGGACTTCGCTACAGTTATCTGTTTCTGCCTGCTTCCTGATACCAGACCTTTGATTCGTCCCCGTTTCTGCAACCTGCCTCATCCTCCTGCTGGATCTACTGTGTTTGACCCCTGGCCTGGCTTCCACTACTGCTCCTTACGCACACCTTGCCAAGTATTACCGAGGATTCTCATAGACTTTAACTCTGCTGTGCTTCCTGCATTACCTGGTGTCCTTCTGGTGCCCACCAGCTCCTATTTCCGGAATCCATCTGGCAACCTGTGCTTCTCTGGGCACTACACCCTCTGTACCCAACTTCAGGGGTGTACTGCACTCAGCCGCAAGGGGAGCCCTCTCGGCATTTCGGCCTCCAACCAGGTACGTGACAGTACAAACCAGCCATGACCGAGGCCGACGGAGGTGCTTCCCCGCTCAAAATGATGTGTCAGCAAGTCACCACCCTTACACAAGCTGTACAGAAGCTCCAGGACGGCTACTTCCAGTTGAAGGATCGGCTGCAGCATTTGCCTGTTGCTCCAGCCTTGGTGGACTCTAGTTCTTCCTCCTCTAATACGGTTCCAGTTTCCTTGCCTCCTCCTGAACCACGGATACCTACACCCAAACGATTCTCCGGTGACCGGAAAAAGTTCAGGGCCTTCAAGAATGCCTGCCTACTGTACCTGGCCCTCCAACCTAGAACTTTTGCTTCGGAGTTTGTAAAAGTAGGATTTGTCATTTCTTTATTATCTGAGGGACCCCAAGCCTGGGCTCATAACCTGCTGGAACAAAAAAATTCTGCTTTGAATACTATGGACACTTTCTTTGAGGCCATGACTCTGTTGTACGATGACCCCCAGCGTGCGGCCTCCGCTGAATCTGCCTTAGTTGCTCTACGGCAAGGAAAACGCCCAGTGGAAGATTATACCGTGGATTTCTGCAGATGGTCCACTGACACTAACTGGAATGAGGCAGCACTCAGGTTCCAGTACCGCCAAGGACTGTCTGAGATCCTTAAGGATGAACTGGCTCAAGTTGCTATTCCTGATTCTCTTGATGGACTTATTCGCCTAGCCATTCAGCTTGACAGGCGCCTGCGGGAGCGGCGGTCTGAACGTGCTCAATCCTTTCAGCCTACACAGATGCTACCCAAGTTTTCTCCTGCTGTAGCACCCACAGCTGTTTGCCCTGCAACTTCTGAAAGGGAACCAAAGCAAGTTGGCCTGGCCCATTCCTCCCTTACTCTTGAGGAGAGACAACACCGCCAGCAGACCAATCTCTGCCTGTACTGCGGAGGGGCCGGACATTTTTTGCGCAGCTGCCCCATAAGACCCAGTAAGGTCTACCCACCAACTTCCACATATCTCCAAGTCTCTGGATCCTGCCATTCTTACCTTGTTCTTCCCATCTCCTTACAAGTGGCAGAAAGGGAGATTCGGCTACAAACAATCATTGATTCTGGGGCATGTAGCTGTTTTATGGACTTATCTCTGGCTAAGAAACTTGGTGTGCCTCTCTATGAAAAAAAGCAAAGACTTGAGGTTCTGTTGGCTGATGGTTCCCTGCCCAGTTCTGGAGTTGTCACCCAAGAAACCATGCCCATCTTCACTACCACAGATACCGGCCATCAAGAATTTGTCCGATTTGATGTCCTATGTTCCCCCATGTTTCCCATCATCTTGGGAATTCTATGGCTGCAGGCACATAACCCACAGATCAATTGGACCAAGAAGGAAATTTCTCTTTCTTCAGGATATTGCCTGCAGCATTGCTTTACTCCCAGCTCAAGTAAGCCTGTTAGCTGTCTGGCGGTGCAACCTGCTCTCAGTAATCTCCAGTATGTTCCTCCAGCTTATCATGAGTTTATAGACATTTTCGACAAGAAAAAGGCCGATGTCCTCCCACCTCACCGGCCTTATGACTGTCCAATTGAACTCCTCCCGGGGGCCGAGATCCCATTTGGACGAATCTTCCCCCTATCTGAAAACGAGCTGGAGACCCTACGAGTATATATTCACGAGAACCTAGAAAAGGGGTTTATACGACCCTCTTCTTCTCCTGCTGGGGCAGGTATATTCTTCATGGAGAAGAAGGATGGTACATTGCGGCCGTGTGTAGATTACAGAGAAATCAATAAAATCACTGTAAAGAACAGATACCCACTCCCTCTCATTCCTGAACTCTTTCAAAGGTTCCGAACCGCCCGGATTTTCACTAAATTGGATTTGAGGGGTGCTTATAACCTTGTCCGCATACGCCAGGGTGATGAGTGGAAAACAGCATTTCGGACACGGTTCGGCCACTTTGAATATCTTGTGATGCCGTTCGGGTTATGCAATGCCCCAGCCACGTTCCAGCATCTAGTGAACGACATTTTTCGGGAATTCCTGGATTACTTTGTAATCGTATACCATGATGATATCCTAATTTTTTCTGCCTCTTTGGAGCTTCATCGAATCCACGTAAAAAAGGTGCTCTCAACCTTGAGAAAACATGGACTATATGTTAAGGCAGACAAATGTGATTTTGAAAAAACATCTATTCAATTCCTGGGTCTCATTATCTCCACAGAAGGAATTTCAATGGACCCAAAGAAAGTGAAAGCAATACTAGACTGGCCAGCTCCTTCAGACAAGAAAGGTGTTCAGCGCTTCGTGGGGTTCTCTAAGTTCTACAGGAGGTTTGTGAAGGATTTCTCCACCACCATAGCACCCATCACTCAGCTGACCCACCAGAAGGTCCGGTTCCAGTGGTCTCCAGAAGCCCAGACAGCCTTTGACAAATTAAAGAATCTGTTCACTTCCGCCCCAATCCTACGGCACCCAGATCCGACCCTGCCTTACGTATTGGAAGTGGACGCCTCTGAAGTAGCTACAGGGGCAATCCTGTCCCAACGGCAGGGACCTAAGGCTCTTCTTCACCCCGTAGCCTTTTTCTCTCGAAAGATGAGTCCACCAGAGAGAAATTATGACGTGGGAGATAGAGAACTTCTGGCCATTAAATCTGCCCTAGAAGAATGGAGGTACTTATTGGAGGGCGCCGCTCATCCCATTATGATTTTTACAGACCATAAGAACCTGGAGTACCTCAGGACAGCCAAGCGTTTAAGACCTCGGCAAGCCCGCTGGGCTCTGTTCTTCTCCAGGTTCAATTTCCATCTTACATATAGGCCAGGTTCCAAGAATGGGAAGGCAGATGCACTCTCCCGAATGTTCCCGGACACCCCTGAAATGACAGAGCCAAGTACGATCCTATCTACCCAGAATTTTTTGCTTATCCAACCTGACTTAAAGACCTTAATCAAGCAAGCCTCAACCCAGTGCTCTGGATCAGAAGTGTCCTCACTGAGAAATGAAGATGGATTTTTGTGGCACCAGGATAAAATTTTTGTTCCCCAGCCAGTCAGACTCCAGGTTCTAAAGATGTCACATGACCATAAACTTGCTGGGCATTTTGGGATACGAAGAACCACTGAACTTGTTCAACGCTCATTTTGGTGGGCCAGCCTAAGACAGGACTGCAGAAAGTATGTGAACTCTTGCACCATATGCCAGCGCAGCAAGGGTTGCAATGCCAAGCCATGGGGACTTTTGAGGCCATTACCCATTCCTGAACAACCTTGGAAAGAAATATCCATGGACTTTATAGTAGACCTGCCCCCCTCTGGGGGATGCACCACCATCATGGTGGTGGTAGACCGCCTTTCCAAAATGGCACACTTCCTTCCGATGAGTGGCACACCCTCCGCCTCAGACACAGCAAACATGTTCATTAAAGAGATTGTCAGATTACATGGATTACCCGATAGTATTGTCTCCGATAGAGGGGTACAGTTCACCTCCAGGTTCTGGAGGGATCTCTGCAAATCTCTATCAATAGAAGTGTGTCTTTCCTCAGCTTACCACCCTCAGAGCAATGGTCAAACAGAGAGGACTAACCAGACCTTAGAACAGTACCTTCGGTGTTTCTGTACTTGCTCGCAGGATGACTGGATCTCCCTTCTTCCCTGTGCTGAGTTTGCATACAATAATTCTTTGCATGCAGCAATCAATCATTCCCCTTTCTGGGCAAACTATGGATTCCATCCCTCCTTCCTTCCAAATACTATACCTGAAACTTCTGCTCCCGCTGTCCAGGATCGATTAAGGTTCATTCAATCCAACTATAAGTTGCTACAGGAGGCCATGCGAAAAGCCCAAGAGGACTATAAAAAGTTCCATGATAAAAGAAGAAGAAGGAATCCTGTCTTTAAGATTGGGGACAAGGTATGGCTTTCTTCAGTAAACCTCAAGCTCTCATGTCCCTCCCGGAAGCTCGGACCCAAATTAATCGGTCCCTTTGAAATCAAAAGAGAGATAAACCCGGTGGCTTTTGAGCTGGCACTACCCAATACTTACAAGATCCATCCAGTGTTCCACATATCCCTGCTTAAACCAGCTGTACCCAGTCCCTTCCCTGGAAGAGAAGAGCCACCTCCACCTCCAGTCTTGGTAGAAGGGGAAACAGAATCTGAGGTCGAAGCCATTATGGATTGCCGGAGGAGGGGTAGGCAGGTTCAGTACCTAATCAAATGGAAGGGGTACCCTCCCGAAGACAATTCCTGGGAGCCTGAAAACAATGTGCATGCTCCTAGACTTGTGCGAGACTTTCACAGAAGACATCCCGAAGCATTGGCCCGTTGGGGCACCCGGAGGCTGCCCCTTGGGGGGGGGGGCACTGTCAGGGAAATGGCCGTAGGAGAACGGGCTATAGTGTCAGTTGTCAGGGAGCCATCAGCAGGAGAAGGGCCCTAGGACCCAGAATCTCTGGCAGGAGAAGGACATTAGGACCCAGTATCTCTAACAGCAGGTCACATGGGCCTATATAAGGAAGTCTGCTGGTGTCTGCAGTTGCTGGTTTGTCAGTCTTCCTGTGTTCCTGAACCTCTGTGAAAGTTCTATTTGGATTCATGTTGTGACCCGGCTTGTTCCTGACCTGTCTGATCTGCTCTTCTGGTTTTGACCCCCTGGCTTGCTTTACCGACTTGCTGTCTTCTCCTATACCTGATCCCGGCTAGTATCACGGACTTCGCTACAGTTATCTGTTCCTGCCTGCTTCCTGATACCAGACCTTTGATTCGTCCCCGTTTCTGCAACCTGCCTCATCCTCCTGCTGGATCTACTGTGTTTGACCCCTGGCCTGGCTTCCACTACTGCTCCTTACGCACACCTTGCCAAGTATTACCGAGGATTCTCATAGACTTTAACTCTGCTGTGCTTCCTGCATTACCTGGTGTCCTTCTGGTGCCCACCAGCTCTTATTTCCGGAATCCATCTGGCAACCTGTGCTTCTCTGGGCACTACACCCTCTGTACCCAACTTCAGGGGTGTACTGCACTCAGCCGCAAGGGGAGCCCTCTCGGCATTTCGGCCTCCAACCAGGTACGTGACACCGTCGGACAGATTTGAAACATGTTCTATTTCTAGGTCCGTTTTTTTTTTATAACGAAAAACGACCGGATTAGCCCACACATGATCGGATTGTCCAATGGACTGATCCCATTGGATCTAGTCTGCCGGAAAGTCCAGTCGTGTGTATGCATCATTACACTTGTGGTCATTGGGAACAATTACCCCCTTACAGATAGCTAAAAAGATCATTGGTGTTAGCAGGGCCGGTGCTACCTATAGGCAACATAGGCAGTGGCCTAGAGCACACATCAAGCGAGGGCGCCACCAGTGGTCTGGAGTGGAGTAGCGTGGGGGAGCAGGCAGGTTCCAGGAGCCCAGGATCGGTGGTGGCAGCGGGATGGTGGCCAGACATCCATCTTCACTCCACACGGTGGGTGATTAGAGAGAGGCGGAGGCAGGGGCTGACTGACCCATCAGGTCATGGAGTCAAGGTCTGGTGGTGGAGAGTGGGCAGTGAAGGCCTCGGAGCACAGGCAGGATGACAGCACCTAGCTCCGAGTAACATCTCTAAACGCCCAGTGGGTGGCCTCACAGACAGAAGCCGTGTGGAAGGTGAGGATTGGGTGGCCGGAGGATAGGTTCACAGGGGGCCCAGAAGATGAGGATGTGCAGGAGGCACAGGCAGTCAGGGACTGCTACTCAGGATGGACAGTCTGGCTCACACTAAATGGATCCACTGGAAGGAGCGCAGCACATCACCCCTATCGTCACCAGAATGAGAACGGGCCCTGCCTGCTGATGGTCATTGAATGTCCTCCTACTGCTGGCAGGGAGGTACGGGGCATCACACACCTACCTGCAGACACGGACTGGGACACTCACTCCCTCACCCCCTCTCTCTCTCTCACTCCCCCACCCCCTCTCTCCCCCACCCCCTCTCTCACCCACCCTCCTCTCTCACCTACCCCCCTCACCCATCTCCCCTCTCTCTCACCCCCCTCTCTCTCACTCTCCCACCCCCTCTATCACTCACCCCTCTCACTCTCTCACCCCCTCTCTCCCAGACCCCCCTTTCTCCCCCACCCCCTCTCACTCTCCCATCCCCTCTCACACCCACCCTTCCTCTCTCATCCATCCCTCTCTCTCACCCATCCTCCTCTCAATCTCTCACCCCCTCAGTCCCCTCTCTCTCCCCACCCCTCCTCTCTCACCCATCCCTCTCTCTCACCTATCCCCCTCTCACTCTCTCACTCCCCTCTCTCTCACTCTCACACCACCTCTCTCACTCCTCGCCCCCTCATTCTCTCTCACCCCCTCACTCTCTCCTCCCTCTCTCTCACCCACTCCCCCCTCTATCTCCCACCCTCTTTCTTTCACCCTTCTCCCGCCCTCTCTACCCTAGCCTGTCTATATGCTACCCTAGCCTAACCATATACTACCCTGGCATGTCTATATACTACCTTAGCTTGTCCATATACTACCCTAGCCTGTCTATATACAACCCTAGCCTGTCCGTATACTACCTTAGCCTGTCCGTATACTACCTTAGCCTGTCTGTATACTACCTTAGCCTGTCTGTATACTACCTTAGCCTGTCTGTATACTACCTTAGCCTGTCCATATACTACCATAGCCTGTCCGTTTACTACCATAGCCTGTCCGTATACAATCCTAGCCTGTGGGTATACAACCCTATCCTGTTGGTATACTACCCTAGCCTGCCCATATACTATGATAGCCCGTCTATAGACTACCCTAACCTGGCCATATGCTACCCTAGCCTGTCCATATACTACCTTAGCCTGTCCATATACTACCTTAGCCTGTCCGTATACTACCTTAGCCTGTCCGTATACTACCTTAGCCTGTCAGTATACTAGCTTAGCCTGTCCGTATACTACCCTAGCCTGTGCCGTATTCTACCCTAGCCTATCCATATACTACCTTAGTCTGCCCGTATACTACCTTAGCCTGTCCATATAAAACCCTAGCCTGTCCGTATACTACCCTAGATGTCCGTATACTACCTTAGCCTATCCGTATACTACCCTAGCCTGCCTGTATACTAGCTTAGTCTGTCCGTATGCAAACCAAACTTGTACGTATACAACCCTAGCCTGTCCATATACAACCCTAGCCTGTCCGTATACAACCATAGCCTGTCTGTATACAACCCTAGCCTGTCCATATACTACCTTAGCCTGTCTATATACTACTCTAGCCTTTCCATATACTACCCTAGCCTGTCCGTATGCTACCTTAGCCTGTCCGTATACTATCTTATCCTGTCCATATATAACCGTAGCCTGTCCGTATACTAACTTAACCTGTCCGTATACTACCTTAGCCTGTTCATATAAAACCCTAGCCTGTCCGTATACAACCCTAGCCTGTCCGTATACAACCCTAGCCTATCCGTATACAACCCTAGCCTGTTCGTATACTACCCTAGCCTGCCCGGATACTACCCTAGCCTGTCTGTATACTACCCTAGCCTGTCCATATTTATCTCATCAGTTTGCTACTTTTCCTTTTATTATCCATCATAGGCTGGAGGAGGGTCAACACAAATGTTGGTAAACTGCAGCAGAAAAATTAGGTCTCTTGCCTTGCCAGACAGGGCCATCCTGTGTGGCAGAGCTTTGTGAATCTCAAGACTGAATGGACAGAAATACAAATCCTTTGGCAGGTAAATCAGTTCCCTTATACTGTATGTATTTTATCTGTTTATTTAGCAATGTGCTAACCCTTCAGGCTATCTGCTACCACTGTACAAAAAAGCTTATCAAGTGGGCATTTTGAAACAGATGAAGTCTGTTGCTGCGGGAGTCTGTTTTGACATGATTGGTGTGTGCACACTTTTCATGGGATTAAAGTGTATGTAAACCATGGCCTGTACAATGTTTCTGTACCTAGGTGACACCTGGCCCTTTATTGTACCCTGGTTGTCACCTGAGCCCCTCTTCCCTGCAATAAACTTTATTAATACATGCTGACACACGCCTCTATGCTGTTTTGCCCACAACTACAGTATACAGTGGGGACGGAAAGTATTCAAGAGGAAGTAAACCCTGATGAGTTTACTTTCTTTTTCATTCCCTGCAAAGGTAAAGCATAATGGACTACTATGCATCGCATAGTAGTCCATTATGTGTCACTTACCTGACACAGGAGCCAGCGATGTCACCGCTGTCCCCTGTAGTCCAGCGCATCCATCTTCTCAGTGGGTCTCGCCTGCTCCGCCGCTGTCATTCGGCAAAGCCAAGATGACATCACTCCCGCGCATGCTCACGGGAGCTGCCACGTGCGGCATATCAGCGTTGATGGGTGCCGCGCTCAGTGCGCCTGCGCGCCACTGTCTACGGCGCATGCGCCGTATACAGCAGTGTATGTCTTTCAGCAAATATCTCCTAAACCGTGATTAGGAGATATGTCTTGCACCTACAGGTAAGCCTTAATCTAGGCTTACCTGTAGGTCAAAGTGTGTTGTAAGGGTTTACAACCACTTTAAGACCCCCTTAAATTTTTCACTCTTTGTTACATTGCAGCCATTTGCTAAATCATTTAAGTTCATTTTTTCCCCTCACTAATGTACACACAGCACCCCATATTGACAGAAAAACAGAGAATTGTTGACATTTTTGCAGCTTTATTAAAAAAGAAAAACTGAAACATCCCATGGTCCTAAGTATTCAGACCCTTTGCTGTGACACTCATATATTTAACTCAGGTGCTGTCCATTTCTTCTGATCATCCTTGAGATGGTTCTACACCTTCATTTGAGTCCAGCTGTGTTTGATTATACTGATTGGATTTGATTAGGAAAGACACACACCTGTCTATATAAGACCATACAGCTCACAGTGCATGTCAGAGCAAATGAGAATCATTAGGTCAAAGGAACTGCCTGAATAGTTCAGAGACAGAATTGTGGTAAGGCACAGATCTGGCCAAGCTTACAAAAATATTTCTGCTGCACTTAATGTTCCTAAGAGCATAATCCTTAAATGGAAGACGTTTGGGACGTCCAGAAGCCTTCCTAGAGCTGGCCGTCTGGCCAAACTGAGCTATTGGGGGAGAAGAGCCTTGGTGAGAAAAGTAAAGAAGAACCCAAAGATCACTGTGGCTGAGCTCCAGAGATGCAGTTGAGAGATGGGAGAAATTTGTAGAAAGTCAACCATCACTTCAGCCCTCCACCAGTCGGGGAGTTTATGGCAGAGTGGCCCGACAGAAGCCTCTGCTCAGTGCAAGACACATAATAGCCTGCATGGAGTTTGCTAAAAAAAACACCTGAAGGACTCCAAGATGGTGAGAAATAAGATTCTCTGGTCTGATAAACCCAAGATAGAACTTTTTGGCCTCAATTCTAAGTGGCATGTGTGAAAAAAAAAACAGGCACTGCTCACCACCTGTCCAATACAGTCCCAACAGTGAAGCATGGTGGTGGCAGCATCATGCTGTGGGGGTGTTTTTCAGCTGCAGGGACATGACGACTGGTTGGAATTTAGGGGAAGATGAATGTGGCCAAGTACAGGGATATCCTGGACGAAAACCTTCTCAGACTGGGCCAAAGGTTTACCTTCCAACAAGACAATGACCCTAAGCACACAGCTAAAATAACAAAGGCGTGGCTTCACAACCGTGCCGTGACTGTTCTTGAATGGCCCAGCCAGAGCCCTGACTTAAACCCCATTGAGCATCTCTAAAGAGACCTAATAATGGCTGTCCACCAACGTTTACCATTCAACCTGACAGAACTGGAGAGGATCTGCAAGGATGAATGGCAGAGGGTCCCCAAATCCAGGTGTGAAAATATTGTTGTATCTTTCCCAAAAAGACTCATGGCTATATTAGATCAAAAGGGTGCTTCTACTAAATACTGAGTAAAGGGTCTGAATACCTAGGACCATGCGATATTTCAGTTTTTATTTTTTAATAAATCTACAAAAATGTCAACAATTCTGTGTTTTTCTGTCAATATGGGGTGCTGTGTGAACATTAATGAGGAAAGAAAATGAACTTAATTGATTTTAGCAAATGACTGCAATATAATAAAGAGTGAAAAATTTAAGGGGGTCTGAATACTTTCCGTCCCCACTGTACATGGTCTCATATAATAAATCATGCACAGGTGTGGCAATGTGCTATGTACACTGGGAAATGTGGTCTTCAGAGCTATGTCATATGTAAGAAAAACACCAAGCACCCGCATCCAGAGCACAGGTGCACAATACAGGAAATAGCAGATACAGATAGATATTAGTTGTAAAAAAAAGAAATTAAAAAAAAGAATTGATAGAGGCGTACGATTTTACAAACAGGACACATACTGTAAGTAACAATAAAAGACCATTTACTATGCCAGTTGTTTTCTACTTCAAAGTGGTAGTAAACTCTGTTTTACCACGTATGTATTCACATATGTGTGGGAAAGAATACCCACTGTTTTACCACTTATGTATTCACATATGTGTGGGAAAGGATACCCAGTGTTTTACCACTTATGTATTCACATATGTGTGGGAAAGGATACCCACTGTTTTACCACTTATGTATTCACATATGTGTGGCAAAGGATACCCACTCTTTTACCACTTATGTATTCACATATGTGTGGAAAAGGATAACCACTGTTTACCACTTATGTATTCACATATGTGTGGAAAAGGATACCCACTGTTTTACCATTTATGTATTCACATATGTGTGGAAAAGGATACCCACTGTTTTACCACTTATACCTAAAGGTAAGCCTATAATAAGGTTTTCCAGTAGGTACTGTGAATATCTCCTAAACTTGCACCATTTAGGAGATATGCAGAGTGCATGCAGCTGGTGATGTCACCAGAACATGCGCCCTGAAGGTCCGGCATACCGTGCATGCATGGGAATAACGTCATTAGGCCCCTGGCCACTCATGTAGCCAGAGGCTGCATAATTGGGAGGAAGACCAGGTGAAGATTGAAGCCCCCTCAGCGGTGACGGCTCACCACTGGAGGGCTACAGTTTAAGGTAAATCTCTCATACTGTGCAAGTATGCGATGCATACTAGCACATTATGACATTTTCTTGAGGGGAATTTTTTTTTTCGCTTCTTCAACTGAGGTTTACGACTGCTTTAAGTGACAAATTTATACATAAACATACTTATAGCTCTTTGTTGTGTCCAAACAGCTAACAATGTTTAATGGTGAACTTCAGCCTTGTCTTCAGTCTTGTACCATTGTAGAGGTGTCTCTCCATTGCCTGCTCTGATTTCTCTGCAGCTTTATTCACACTGGCAACTTTTTGAAACCATTTCGCTACTTCTTGAGGATATAAAATACTAAGAGGTAAAATACATTGTGACGTAGCAACTGTATTGGTTACAATTTTTGCTCAGTTGAGTTCTGTATTGATTATATTACCATGTTTTCGCTTACACTGTTTCTCGGTTTGGGCTCATGTTTTACCAATTCTTGAGGCAGAGGGGTTTTCAGCAATAAAAAATGTATAATAATCATGTTTCCTGGATGACACATATAAATACCATTATTACATGAATTAACAGCATGCTTTCAGCAGAATAAAATATTGTTTCTGATGATGGTACTTTAATAAGAGCAAATACTCCAAAAGTAAATGTAATCTACAATATTTTCAGAAGGATTAGCTCTTGGAAACAGCAGATGGCACCATTGTCCCAGTTTAGTTTTTCTAGCACTCATATGCAGAGTAAAGAAGCTTTCTTTGTGGTCATTTCCAATTAAATTATTCTTAAAATTTTAACATCAGTAATTATACTGTTTTGTGTGGCAGCTTTGATTGTAAAAATAATTTGTAACTCTATTTTCTTAAATTTCTATAAAAAAAATTTCTAGCAAAAATATGCTTTTTTGTTGAACACGTTGAATACACAGGGCCAGATATATCCTGTTTAATCTAGGGTTGCAGTGGAAAAGTTGAGAGGGGTGCATAATGTCAAGCCACTATCATTTTATCCTCTTATCTCATTAATTAATTAATTAATTATATACATCTCTATGTGGCTGCAATGAAAAGCACATGTATTAGGCCAATGTGTCTCAACTTTTCTTTTTTTCCAGGTATGACACCCTTTAAATGTATGACAAATCCCAGGACAACCTACTCCTGAACTGTATTTATTGGGCTTAAGGACACTGCCCTGGATGATGATGTCACCCACTCCTTGGCATCACATGGAGGAGTTCACCATTCTCATTAGATGACACCCATCACTTCATGGTCAGCCCCCATTACATCAAAGTCCCCCCATTAAATTTCTGCCATCAAACCAGAGTTGCCCCCATCCAATCAGAATCCCCCTCCTCATTGGAGTACCCCCCCATCAGAACAAAATCCCCCCACCATAACAGAGCCCCTCCATCACAACAAAGTGTCCCCCCATCACAACAGTGCCTCCCCCTTCAGATAGATTCCCCTCATCTCCCCTTCATAACAGAGTTCCCGCCCGCCTTCACAACTTAGCCCCCACCCTTTACAAAGAGCAATGAATGATGCCATGTATCCTGGCCCACCATGGAAAAAAATTATAAGGCTCAGTGGATGGGGCAGGTCACTGTGTAGCCATGCCAACTTGGCACCACAGAGACCACCCCAGCAGGCCTTTAGATCTGGCCCTGTGAGTACAGGAAGATGTGTGCATGTAGTAGCATCGAGCACAGAAGTATGTATCTGTGCTGTGTGACAGTGAAAACAGAGGCATGCATCTATGCAGTGGCAAGTGAAGTATGGATGTGCATGAGAGGTGGTAAGAGCAGGGGAGGGAGGATGGGGGTTAGGCGTAGTGATGAAAGCTGAGGGTATGGAGAACAGTGGTGGAGAGTGGGGGGCTCACATTGGTGCAGTGGCAAAAGTGCATGTCCGTTCAGTGGTGGCAAGAGCATAATGTGCATCAGGGCATTGGGAGGGTGTGCAGAATTGCTCTTTGGTACGTTGTTGGAAAATGCAGAATGCTCTTTGGTGAAGTGGTGATCAGTGCTTAATGTGTGTCAGTGAAGAGTGCAAGTTGGTGTAGAACAAGTAATTGCAGAATGATGAGTCCATTGAGTGTGGTGCCCATTGTAGAGTTTGTTCACATCTCAGCTTTGCCCTGCCTCCTACACATGACTGTCAGCCAATCGCCACTGCCCTGTCACCCTTTCCCTGGACACTAGTAACCATTAAAGCTACAGATAAATGTGAGTAACTAGTGATCTGCAGTAGGAATGCTCCCTCAATGACAAAAGATCTGGTATCATAAGCTTTGGCATAATGCAAAATGGCACTACAACCATGCATGTGTTATAGGTGTGTAGAATGTTCCCCTTAAGGGTTGAATCTCCTACTGGTGGAGTGTCATGTGGGTGTCTCTTTATAAAGTGGGTGAAACTTGGACTCAGATCTGGTCTAGCCAGGAGTCAGATAGAGAAAGAAGATCTGCTGAGGGTGGTTGAGCTTTCCCCTTTCGATGAGCGGCTGAAGAAGGTTCTCATCTAGGGAGAATAATGAGAAAAAAGGACCGATCCTTCAGAAAAAAATTTAAAGTCAGCAGCTACAAATACTGCAGCTGCAGACTTTCAATATTAGGACTCTTCCCTGTCCACAAATTAAAGGGATTGTAAAGGTATTTTTTTTTCTTAAAATAACAAACATGTTATACTTACCTCCACTGTGCAGCTTGTTTTGCACAGAGTGGCCCCGAACCTGCTCTTCTGGGGTCCCTCTGCGACTGTCTTGGCTTTTTCCTGCAGGTACTTCTCACGTTCACGCGAGCTCCCTCGCATGGTGAGAAGCACCTGCGGGCACGCTCCCGTGATACAGCCAGTGGCTATAGCCGCTTGCTGTATCACACGGCCCCGCCCCTTGCGCGCCGCGTCATTGGAAGCGATTGACAGCAGCGCGAGCCAATGGCTGCACTGCCTTCAATCCATCCACTCCAGCCAATCAGCGGCCAGGCTGAGTGGTGAAGAGGAAGTCGGGGGCGAGCTTGGGACTTTCGAGGGGTGAGGTAAGTAAAACGGGGGGGCTGGGGGGGCCGGCATTGTCAGATGTTTTTTCACCTTAATGCATAGAATGCATTAAAGCGGAGGTCCACCCTAAAGTGGAGCTTCCGCTCATTGGAACCCTCTCCCCCTTCGGCGCCACAATTGCCACCTTTCAGGGGGGAGGGGGGTGCAGGTACCTGTACAGTACAGGTATCTGCACCCACTTCCGGCGTAGATTCTGCAGAAGCTACGCCCCTTTCCGCAGAATCTACACCCCTTTCCGAAGGTCCCCCGCTGCCTGCTGGGAAACACACGGATCCCAGAGACAGCGGGGACCATCCTTATTGCGCAGCGCGACTCGTGCATGCGCAGTAGGGAACCGGGAAATGAAGCCGCAAGGCTCCACTTCCTGATTCCCATACCCAAGATGGCGGCAGCAGCACCCGAGAGACGATCGAGAGATCGGCTTCGGGTGCCGACATCGCGGGCGCGCTGGGCGGGTAAGTGTCATTATTTTAAAAGTCAGCAGCTGCAGTATTTGTAGCTGCTGGCTTTAAAAAAAAAAAACAGCGGACTCCAGCTTTAAGGTGAAAAAACATTTTACCTTTACAACCCCTTTAAGCAGTGTCTTCATCCAGGCGATGTTTCGGGTGCTCCTGCCACCATCTCGGCTTCCCAGCTGGTTCCCTACTGCCTATGCGTGAAGCACACTGCACTGTGTGAATGGCCCGGCGGAGGGGGAAGGAGGAGGGAGGTCAAACTTCTGGATAATTTTGCTGCAGTGAAGTCAGCCGGATGTGAAAGCAGGTACCTGTCAAAATCAGGTACCCGCTCCCCCTACCCTGAAAGGTGACAAATGTGGCAGTGGAGGGGTGGAGGAGACAGATGGGTGGAGCTTCCTCTTTTGGGTGGAGCTCCGCTTTAAAGATAGAGAAGCTGGGACAGAGGCCTACAAGAGGGAGAAGTTGGTGTGCCCTCTTGTTCTTTCCTCCAGAAGACTTGGTCAGTGTTAGGTGAAGAATTTGCAATAAGAGGTTGAGAGAAGGTCTGTATGTCTGTATGATATCTGCTAAAAGCCTCAAGTGACCCAACACTGTACATATTGATCTCAAGCCAATATCTGGAGAACTGGACTGGTCTATTATTATTATTATTATTCTATAGGATTTATATAGCGCCAACAGTTTACGCAGTGCTTTACAATATAAAAGGGAGACAGTACAGTTACAATACAATAAAATACAAGAGGATTAAGAGGGCCCTGCTCAAGAGGGATACAATCTAATAGGGTAGGGCAAGTTGTATAAAAGGTTGTAAACGTGGGGAATGAGCTGATGGAAGTGATCAAAGCTTAGTTGGAGGCATGATAGGCTTCCCTGAAGAGATGAGTTTTCAGCGATCGAAAGAAGGCAGCCAGAGTAGGAGATAGGTGGGCAGATTTGGGGTAGAGAGTTCCAAAGGACTGGAGAAGTCCTGGAGACGAGCATTGGAGGAGGAGACAAGGGAGCCTGAAAGCAGGAGGTCTTGAGAGGAGCAGAGAGTACAGTGTGGGTGATATTTGGAGACAAAATTGTTGATGTAGCTCGGGGCAGAGTTGTGAATGGCTTTGTATGTTTTTGTTAGTATTTTGAATTTAATTTGCTAGGCGATCAGAAGCCAGTGGAGGGATTGGCAGAGAGGAATGGCAGACACTGAGCAGTTGGTAAGGTAGATGAGTCTGGCAGCAGCATTCATGATAGACTAAAGAGAGGATAGCCTATGGAGATGTAGGCTTGTGAGGAGGAAGTTGCAATAGTCAAGGCAAGAGATAACAAGGAAGTGAATAAGCAGCTTGGTGGTTTCATTAGTTAAAAAGGGGAGAATTTTACAGATTTTACGAAGGTGAAGTCTACAAGCTTTTGACAAGGATTAGATTTGTGGCTGAAAGGACAGGTCAGAGTCTAGGATTACACCCTTTACCCTGGTGTGCTGGTCTGGTTGGTGCTGGTGTTGTTGGATGAAGGAAGAACAGTCCCCCACCTGACGTTGAGAGAGAACCCCCCTGTGCAGCACGCATTAGGTAGCCCGAGTCCACATATCTCAGGGGCTCTGGGTTGGTTGGCTGGATTTCTGGAGCCTCTATTTGAACCATATGTCAAACATGGGCCCATACAGGAGTATTCCAGGCAGAAAGAGTTGAGGAACAGTAAGGTGACCAGGAGGATGGTAAAAAGAGGCCTATGGCAACCACCTGTGCACATTACCGTATGTGTATGGGCTAAGCAAACTTTGACACCCTGCCAACTGTATATTTACAGGGTGACCCAGCTGTGCGTGTCCACATTAAAATAGCAGGTAACCCCCCCCTCCCCACAGGTGCCTGGTCTCCAAAATGGTGCCACTGTCATGCATGTGTGGTTAGCATTTTGACCATTTGCTTCAGTCCAAAGTGCCAACCATGCATGCAAGACAGTGGCACCATTTTGTGGTCATTGGACAACCAGGTTGTAAGCACCTAAAGTATATGTGTGGTTGCAGCGTGGATACTTGAGGACATCTACCTTTTGCTGCTGCTGCATTGGTTACTGGTGTCCAGGGAAGGGGTGAGATGGTGGTGGTGATTGGCTAGCAAATTTAGGGCCTGTTTTTGTGGGCTTTTGTTTGTTTTAAATGGGTTTTACATTCCATACAGGTGAGGGTGGTGAACTCTGATGACTGCACTTTTTTGTGCGTCTGATAATTCCACCCCTTGGGCTTTCCAGAAAGGGCAAACCTAGGATCTGGGGATGTAATTCTGTACAGATTATGGATAACCCCCAGGTTTTTCCTCTGCTCAGTGAAACATGGGCTGCCTTCCAAAAATACCAAAATACCTTCTTTTTATTCAGTGGGAGAAATCGATATCGTGGGTGATGTGGGCAAGAGAAGCAGCCTAATTAAATGAATCATTATGGAACGCCGCTATAAATGACACAACAGCAGCTTTTCTTAGTCCAGTAAACATTCAGCGCTGCTGGACTCGCACAGGGAAAGACTGCTCTAAGGTGTCAGTGCGTGGGAGGGCGGCACCGCTCGTGTGATTGGAAAAGTGGATGCGTCTGAAATGTGTAATAGAAGCTGCTGGTGACTCACTGGAGCTGACATCTGCAAATGATTTCAGCTCGATTTTCTCTTTTGGAGACCCTGGCGCCTGATATGAGAAGGAGAGGGGAGGGTAATCTGTCCTACATCTCCAATATCACCTTTATCTCCGCAGATCCAGGATAGTCCTGACACAAAGGGCACCTCCTGATAGACAGCTAGATACATAAACATTGAAACAAAGACATACACCAAGTACCTTGTTTGCCTGCCAAATCACTCGTAAAGCACAACTCCACCTTATCCCCCTGCTCCTCAGCAGATTGTTATGAGTATAAAGATACAGTATATACATATACAAGATCGTCTTTGGATATTGTGCAGTGGTGGGCAGTCCTCATTGATGGAAAGATTAATGCCCTGTACACACGATAGGATTTTCCAACAATAAAACCGTGGATTTTTCTCCGAAGGATGTTGGCTCAAACTTCTCTTGCATACACACGGTCACACAAATGTTGTCGGAAATTACGAACGCCATCAACACCTACGATGAGCCGAGAAAAATTAAGTTCAATAGCCAGTGCGGTTCTTCTGCTTGATTCTGAGCATGCGTGGACTTTTGTGTATCCGACACACGATCGGAATTTCCGACAACAAGTTTTGTTGTCGGAAAATTTGAGAACCTGCTCTCAAACATTTGTTCCAATAACTATAGAGCATACACATGGTCGGACTTTCCGACAACAAGCTCACATCCAACATTTGTTGTTGGAAAATCCTATTGTGTGTACAGGGCATAAGGGTGCAGAACCCATCACTCCCTGCACTCCCAGGTTGTCTTCAGTTTTTTTTGGGTTGCATGACACAGAGATTGGAAGACTGGGGGCTTCTTGTGTTGGAAATAGATACTGCAAGACCAGCTTCAGATTGAGGTTGAGTATTGCAGCAAGAGCTACTAAATATTTGAAATATAAAACAAGAGAGAGCACGCTCTCTTGTTTTATACTTCATAGATATGTCTGCCACCCAGTGGACTTTTGAAAGAGCTGCAACACCCGGAGTGGAGTGAATATATTAATTACAAGATGCACCCAAGTTGAACTATATAGGTGGGGACAGCACCTATCTTGATTCAGGTTATATTTTTAAATATTTGACAGCATTATTTTAACAGCAGTAGGGCCCTTAGAAAAAAGAAAACCCAGATTTGGTCTTAAATAAAACCTCTCTGTGCTGTGTTATTGGACCAGGTGACAACACTCTTTAGAATCTGAAGTTTAGTAGGTATTTCACCCCCGTCCTACTTCCTGCTTGTTCTTTGGACTACCATGATCTCTCATCTTCTAATATCCACTTCAACTCCAGAAGATTTTATCCCCTTCTTGATCAGGCCATTTTTTGCTATTTGCCACTGCGCTATTTTAACTGGTGATTGCGCAGACTCGCAATGCTGTACCCAAATGTCATTTATATAATTTTATTCCTACAAATAGAGCTTTCTTTTGGTGGTATTTGAACACCACTGCGTCTTTTATTTTTTGCGATACAGTGCATCCAGAAAATATTCACAGCGCTTCACTTTTTCCACATTTTGTTGTTACAGCCTTATTTCAAAATGGATTAAATTAATTATTTTCCTCAAAATTCTACAAACAATACCCCATAATGACAACGTGAAAAAAGTTTGTTTGAAATCTTTGCAAATTTATTAAATATAAAATATGAAAAAAAAAATCCCATGTACATAAGTATTCACAGCCTTTGCCATGATACTCAAAATTGAGCTCAGGTGCATCCTGTTTCCAGCAGTGTTAATGTCGTCAACGAAAACATTTTCGTTGACTAAATTAATACCATTTTAGTCTACTAAAAGACGACTAAAACTAAAATAGCATTTTAGTCAAAAGACTAAAATATGACTAAAACTAAAATGGCATTTTAGTCAAACTAAAACGAAACTGAAATTTGACGTCAAAATGAGCACTGGTCTGTAGTGCATGTTTAAACGTTAATACCATAAATAATAACATATTCGATTTTTCATTCCAGCAGTATATAATGGGTTTGGAAATTGAAGAGAAATGCTTAAATAATGCATTACAATTTAACTACACCCATTCGATTTTAGATGACTAAAATGAGATTTAGTCGACTAAAATGTAGGACAACTAAGTCAACTAAAATGTACTGGAGATTTAGTCGACTAAATACGACTAAAACTAAAAGAATTGCAGAAGACTAAAATGGGACTAAAACTAAAATGCCATTTTAGTCAAAAGACTAAGAATAACACTGGTTTCCACACATTCTTTATGATCCTTCCTCCAGAGCGCTCTGGACTGGGGCCAAGGTTCATTTTCCAACAGGACAATGACCCTAAGCTTACAGCCAATATAACAAAGGAGTGGCTATGTGACAACTCTGTGAATGTCCTTGAGTGGCCCAGCCAGAGGCCAGGCTTGAATCCGATTGAACATCTCTGGAGAGATCTGAAAAATTATAAAATATGTGGTGTAATGCACCCTGTGATGCATCCATCCATCCCTATTAAAATATAGTTAATAACACATAAATTAGCCCTTGGGACTTTGAATGAGGCGCAACACACACAACTAATAGATAAATGGTATACAAATTTATTGGTAAATAACATAGTAGTAAAGTAACATATCAAACAAATACTATGCTTTCAAGCTGATTTGTAGTAATTGCATAATATATTCCATGACAAAATACAGTATTCCAAAGATCAATACATGATACATTTAAAAAAAATGCATCCTAAGACTCAACGCATTTCGTGAATCACAGTTCACTTCCTCAGGAGTTGATGCACTTATAAATATCTGTAAGGTATAACCATTTTCAAATACATGACAAAATCGGTGATAAATACTCTTGTTTTATAGCTAAGGCTCACTCTAAGCAACCCAATACTTACACATTAGCTAAAATGAAATGCACATGATTATACTCCAATGGTGACCCTCAGGAATGTCTGACCCAGGAGCTATGGGCATAAGAACCGCAAGGACCCAGGAGGACAAACAGAGGCTTTCTGCTATAAAACATATCCAAAAAAAAAAATGAATTATAAATTGGGGAGGGGTGTGTCAGATGTACTAGTTGATTTAGATACACTAACAAATTGAAGCCAAACTCCAGCTCAGACTTTATAAGCAGTTACAGTAACATTTTTTTCCATTTTGGGATAAAGGTTTTCCATAAATAAATAAAAGCTGATCATTGTGAGCACCCATGCCAATGGCAAATGTTGTGTCTCAACCCTGCAACTGCTACATCTGCAGGACAGAACTTACTGGCGAGATCACCAAGTGAAAATAAGGGAAAGAAAGCCTACAAAGATAACTAATGCAGCCATCACATCTAAAGCCCCATACACGCGATCAGAAATTCTGCCAGCAAAAGTCAGATGTGAGCTTTTGGTCAGAAATTCCGACCATGTGTATGCTCCATCTGACTTTTGGTGGTAGAATTCCAGCCAGGAAAAGATTGAGAGCAGGTTCTCTATATTTTGGTCGGAAAAAGTTCCGATCCGAAATTCCAATCATTTGTACGAATTCTGCAACGCAAAATTCCTACGCATGCTCGGAAACAATGCGACGCATGCTCAGAAGCATTGAACTTCATTTTCTCTGCTCATGTTGTGTTGTACGTCACCGCGTTCTTGACGGTGGAAAGTCTGAGAACTTTGGTGTGACCGTGTGTGACCGTGAGCGGAATTTTGTCAGAAAAATCATCCAAGTTTCTTCAGACGGAAAATCCACTAGTGTGTACGGGGCATAAGAATTGGTGATTGGTAATAAATGTTTGCTTTTGGGTTTATTACATCTTCAAAATTGATCAAAAACCATTATAGTTCCCCTTTAAATAGCCATTGTTGCTCTTCCACTAATTACATGTATGTTTTATAGATTTATATATCAGACCTAAATGAGGAACAGTTGTGGAAGAAAAAAGGACAGAGGGATTTGAGACCGAAAGCGGGACAGTTGGGCTCCACAGACTACGGATGTCCTGACAGTTATTCCGTGTGTATTCAGCACTAATAAGCCATGTATGTATTAGAAGAAAGATGTAGATGCTAGCTGGAGTTTGGCCCTCCCTGGATACCTTCAGCTCTGTGGGTATCAGTAACCTCTCTTTTTAATGTATAATCTATAGAACATTCCGCTCGGTAAGGAGAATGGAATGTGGCACATGCCGTTGGCACCAGAATGCCGATCACAGAGGTCTGAGGTTTCACTTGCATCCTCCATCTTGGCAAAGGTTCACACGGACGCTGCACAGTTGTTCCTTCAAAGAAAACTCAGACCCGGGAAAGATAACAAAGACTGGTATTATCCTCCTGACACAAATGCTATCACAGATTGGGCAGATACATCATTCAGCAAGCCGTCTCTGGTGCTAATCACATTATTCTTACAGCTTTTCCTAATGGAGAAGCAAAAAAACAGTAGAAAAATCCATACATAACTAACAAGCGTTCAGGCAATACGTCACACCAGTTTTTCTCCCTCTAGGTCAGTTATAAACATTGTAAAAATTTCAGCAAACTTGATTGCAGATCCTTACCTGCATCTGTAAAAACAAATGGCCACTGCCCCCATCTATAACTGGCCTTTACCGCAGGGAGCACATGGAAGGGTGACGCATGTCAAACAAAACCAAAGAAACTTCCCAGCTCAACTCACCGACCAGCCTGCAACCAACCAAATTATTCTGTCTAACAGTACGTGTTAAAAAAAGGGGTTTCGTTTGCACACATTGGCAAATACATGCATTAACTGCAGAGCCCCTTCACGGCACCCCAGTATTATCTGCAGTCCTAACTCTAGCAAAGCCTAGAGGGAGCCCACCTCTCCTTAACCACTTCAATACCAGGCACTTTTACCCTCTTCCTGCCCAGGCCAATTTTTAGCTTTCTGCGCTGTCACACTTTGAATCACAATTGCGTGGGCATGTAACACTGTACCCAAATTAAATTTTTATATTTTTTTCACACAAATAGAGCTTTTCTTTGGTGGTATTTAGTTACCGCTGTTTTTTTTTTTCATTTTTTGCTAAAAAAACAAAAAATTTTGAAGAAAAAAGTGTTTTTTTTCTGCACTGATGGACACTGATAGGCTGCACTGATGAGGCAGCACTGAAGTGCACAGATGAGGAGGCACTAATATGCAGCACTGATGGGAACTGATATGCAGTACTGATGGGCACTAAAAGGTGGCACTGATGGGCACTGATAGGTGGCACTGATGGGCACTGACAGGCCACACTTATGGGCAATGATAGGCGGCACTGATAAGCAGGCACTGATGGGCACTGAAAGGCAGCTCTGACTTGCATCACTGATGGGCACAGATTGACATTGCTAATCGGCACAAATTGGCATCACTGATGGGCACAGATTGGCATCACTAATGGGCACTGACTGACATCACTGCTGGGCACTGTTGGAGCTGCACTGATAATCAGGGCACTGATTATCTGTACAGTCTCCCTGTGAGGAAATGCCACTGATCGGCTTTTCTCACCTCACACTGTGATCAGCTGTAATTGACCATGGATGCATCATCATACACAGTATGGGTACCTCAAGGGCAGATGCAGGTAAGGAAAACAAAAAAAAACGTACCGACCAGCCTGCAACCAACCAAATGATCCCATCTAACAGTATACGTTAAAAGCAGGTTGGCCCGTAAGTTGAGCTAGGAATTTTCTTTGTTTTTGTTTTCCTTACCTGCATCTGCCCTTGAGATACATATATTGTATAATTTGTTAAAAACCAGTGCAAGAAGGCACACACTGCAGTGATTCATTGCGGCCAATCAGAATTCATATGTACATGACTTAAATGTGCTAAATACATATATGTTTTTTGTCTAGTGAGTACACACGTTTGTAGAGAAGAACATGGTTCTCTAAGACTTTGAAGCTTTATTTTCTGATTTGGGGATTGGGTCCCAAACGTGAGGTCAAAGAGTTTAAAAATCCCTGGTGCCCAACCTGTGAACCCTTTGGCACTTATTGTGCATACACCTGGGTCTCTCCAGGCAGTAGTCTCTGTTTCCACCTATATTATTACTTCTAGTAAAAAAGAAAAAGTATGCTTTACTCTCCTTTTAAACTTAGTGTGAGCATAGCCAGGGGATTTAGAGGCTTTTTTTGTTTTGCACATTTGTATGTGTTACTTGTAGTATAGAAGCAGAATCACACTTTTTTAAATGCACCTCAAAATTGCACGTAGATGCTAATTTTTCAAGCCTATTGAAGTCTATAGGGCCAAAAACATGCAATTCTGCACCAAAGAATCTCATATATTTTGTTCTAGCTTCACATGACAAGCAGCATGATGCTCAGTTGTAAATAAAGAGCTTTGAATATAGTGGTGTAGAATGGCTTTTAGTAGTTCAAGTGGAATTCCAGCATAAACCTACCTAGACTTAAAAATCCCCCTTCTAATATCTATGCTGACTACCCAGTGTAAAAAAGATGCATGTACTTAATTATTTTCAGCCCTCTCTGGTCTGGTCACATGATCTGGCTCCCCTGTTTCAGTCAGTGACAGCTGCAGGGGAGAGGCGGGAGCACAAACAATTGATGGGTCTTGATTGGAGTGGCCTGAAAATAGGTACTGTAAGTATACACATCTCTTTTACACAGGTTAGCCAGCAAAGGTGTTAGCCCCCATACACACGGTCGGACATTCCGGCAACCAAAGCCGTCGGATTAATTCGACGGATTTAGTCCGGAAGAGGTCCGGAAGTGGTGTCGCATACACACGGTCGGACTAAGTTGTCGGAAGTTTCGGTTGCCAAGAACGCGGTGACGTAAGCCATGTACGATGGCACTAGAAAAGGGAAGTTCAGCACCACGTCAGGCACCCTTTGGGCTCCTTTTGCTGATCTCGCGTTTATCGCGTGTTAGTAGAAGTTTGGTGAGAGACGATTTGCGCTTTTCAGATTTGTGCTTCAGTTCGGTACTGCTCTTCTGCTTGCTTCTGCTTTTCAAGTCGTTCTTTCAGGCATTGCTGTTTATCGGTGCTTTCTGTTGTCCGTTCTGACCAGCCGACTGTTTTCAAACCATGTTTCGTGTACGTACTCGTCGTAGAGTTTGTGCTGTGCAGGTGCTTGGTGTTGGGCTTTTAGCTTTCACACAAGCCCGGTCCATGAACAGGGAGAGGAGGCGTTTGTGGACCAAGAATTGGTTGCGCCAGCGTGACCAGTTCTCGCACATGCCTTTGCTCCATGAGATCCAGGAGAATAATCCTGATGATTTCAGGAATTATCTCCGGATGACGGACCCCCCTTTTCACCATCTGCTGGCTTTGCTGTCCCCTTATATCACCAGGCAGGATACCTGCATACGGCAAGCCATCACTCCGGAGCAGAGGCTCATCGCCACGTTGCACTACTTGGCGACAGGGAGAAGCCTTCAGGACCTCAAGTTCTCTACAGGCATCTCCCCCCAGGCTCTGGGGATCATTATTCCAGAGACCTGTTCTGCCATCATTCAGGTCCTGCAGAAGGACTATGTGAAGGTAAGTTTTCTCCTTTAACATCACATTCTATGTATTTAATGATTGCTAATGTCTTGGATCTCTTTCCTCCTTCCCTAATTACCATGATTGCAATATGCTCTAATTGATATGCTGTGCCCCTTTGTCCTCATGCATGCTGAAAGCTTTTCAAGTTCCTTTTTTGTCTTTCATGCATATTTGCCTTCACTAACTTCCCCACCATGCTCTTCTGGGCCCATAAAAGTATAGTCTAGTCACTTAGCAATGTATTTTGTCAGCACCATAGTATTGCTTTCCCCTAAACACCCCCTAAAATGTCTACAAATGTTATGTGTGTGCTTCAATTCATGCAGAGTGACATTTTTTTTTGGGTTTGGCCTAACTCATTAGGAACCCCCCTCGCCCCAACTGCTAGTTCAGACGATAGCAATCCTCTATCTGCTGACTTTACCAAGCCCAATACATACTATACCTACCCTTTTTATGGTCACATTTATGGACGAATTCGCCAAAGCATGTAGTGCAAGGGCCTGCCTCAATACTTTCAAATGCTATATTTTTTTTTCTCCTATTATTATCTTGATAGGTAATAGCAGTTCTTCATTTTATTTTGAACATCATTGATTTTTTTGTATATTTTCTAAATTGCAATTGCACCCCATTATCTCCCCAATCAGGATTTGGGCACTTTCACTGGTAAAATGTGATTCTTCTTCCACATCACCTAAAAAAAACACACAAAAAAACACCATGTATTATAAATATGCAGGCATACATTGATTAGCTTACCTGAAGCTGTGGTCTCTGACACTCACCTGTTGTGGTGACAATTTGTCCAAGTTCAACAATCTCTCCTTCCTCCTCCTCCTCCTCTGCTTCTGGTGTTGGAATTTCACCTTCTTTGACAAATGGTTTCTGACCATCTCTTGTAGCATGCCAATAGTCTTATAGCAGTAGCGGAACTACCACCGACCACCAGGATAAGTACACAGGCAGTTACCCTGGAGAATGATGCAGGCTCATCTGAGGTGTGGAGTCTAAGTACTAACCAGTGTCAAAGCTAGGCTGAGGAAGGGGGTATGCCCCCAAAACACGTTAGCTGTACCCTTAGTTCTGTGCATGTCCATGCATTGTTTTTATGGCCTTTTGTCAGTTGCATTTTGTGAGTACCCACTTTTAGATAAAACTTTTTATATTATTAAATTATCTTTGATAATGCACTAGGTTGTGCACACCTTCCATTTTTGTTTTTCTTGTAGTTCCCTTCGGATTACCCCATCTGAAGAAGGCAGCATCCACCCAGATTTGGATACCATATATACCTTTCACACCACCATTTTATTTGACATCTGTTACTCCACACCTTGGAAGACCTATTAGCCCTGGAAGTGACTGTGTTTTATAGATTTTGGTTTTAGTACCAGGTCACGGTCCTCAGGATCGCCCCACCAGGAGGTGAGCAAGCCAGGGTCCAGTAGCTGATAAGCAGGTAAGGATCAAGGAGAAGCATAGTCAGTAAACAAGCCAAAGGTCAGTAATGAGTAGTTGCAGGTTGGGATCAGACAGAAGCATAGTCGAGGAACAAGCCAAGAGTCGATAATGAGTGGTAGCAAAATATGGACAGCAGCAGGAAGGAAAGTGATATACTGTGTATAAATGTAAATCTCTGCGCTGGTCTGAATTGGTAGAAAAGCTGCTTTTCAAGACCAGGAAGGAATCAAATTAATACTAATAATATATATGGTGCACTATTCCCTGTGTTAAAATATATACAGTAACACAATGTATTGGATGAACAAAGAGTGACTTGTGTACACAATAGTATGTGAGGTAATTGTCTTAATAAATTGAGATCCTGCATTAATCTCCTATGCTAAAATGCACTGAAATTTTTTGACTAGTTGTCAGTATTTTTTTTGGTGTAGATACAGATGTTAAAAATTGACATGCAATATAATTGTAGCGCCGGCTCCTGAAGAGCATGCGCTATGTGTTTTTCAAATCTAAGGTTACACCTGAACGGCAGTTTGTTTGGGTATAATTGTCTAAATTTGGACCTCAGCATCAGTCTGACTGGACTATGGAATGTTCAGCGTGGCCACAGGGGGCACTGTCTCTTCTGGCAGGCATGGAACTATGGTCTGGTTGGGTGCTTAAGTTACTCTCTCTCGGAGCCCGCCTAGTGGGAGTAGCGCTCTTGCTGTGCTTTCTGGGAGAGGGTATTTAAGATGCGGATATCACGTGGTTCGGGGTTCCGGTCCAGAAGGATGTACTGACTTCATGGTCCTGGTCCTCCTGACCAGCCCCCAGAAAGGCTATGGCCTGGGGTGCGGATCCACCCTATCTTGTTGTCTCTGGGCTGGCTAGCCCGAGGCAAGGAAACGAAAGGAGGATTTTGAGGTGTTTGTGTCCCGTCTCCGGTTTGGGAGAGACCCAGTGACTTTACGCTATCCAGGGGAGGACTCTTCAGAAGAAGGCCACGTACGGGTTGGTTTCTTAGCAAGAGCCTGGAGGAGCTGAAGTACCCAAGAGAATCCGGTCTCGTGGGTATCGCCAAGGTGGCTGAAAGATCCAGGTATCACACAAGTGTTCTACAAGTTTCGTTTTCGTATGTGTTCTACAACAACGTCTGTGGCAGAGACTTATCCTTGTATGTTCTACAACAACGTCTGTGGCAGAGACTTGTTCCTGAGTAAGCTCCTTGTTGGCTGCTAGGCCTTGTGAGAGAGGGACTGTCCAACTTGAGTGAACATCCAGCTGTGAATGGCTATTCTCTGGATTCAGTCAAAGTAAGCAAGTTCTTTATTATTGACTTTGACACTAAGCCCTTGTACACACGGTCGGAGATTCCAACAACCAAATCCGTTGGATTTTGTCCGAAACTGTTGCATACACACGGTTGGATAAAGTTGTCGGAAAATCCGACGTGATGACGTTATTTCGTTACGACAGGACTACGTTCACGCTAGTAGCCAATAGCTTCGGTGTAGGAATTTGATCTGAGCATGCGTGGCACTTTGTCCGATCGGAATTCTCTACACATGATCGGAGTATGTCCGATCGGAGCATTTTGTCGCAAAATTTTACCAAGTTGGATACTCCGACGGAAACAGTCCGATGTAGACCACACACAGTCGGAATATCCGACAAAACGGTCCGATCGGACACATTCGGTCGGAATCTCCGACCGTGTGTACAAGGGCTAAGAGTACCTGAACTTCCTTTCCAACCCTCTGATCCCATTTTAAGAGACTGTTCATTGTCTACGTTTTGCAAATAAAATCCATTTAAGTGGATCTGTCGTCAGTCTCTCAAGTTACTGGGCCATCTACCACGGGACACCCCTAGATGTGAAGGGAGGAAGAAGAAGGTAACGGCAAGCCCAATCTAACCAGCAGCTCCTTCGGGGGTTAGTGCTACATAATATATTTACCTGACAAATTAAAAAAATATATATTTTTTTAGTTCTGAACATAATAAGGAAAATATGGCCAAAATATTTTACAATATATTGCCTTGAAGTTTGGCACAATGGCCTTGGCTAGATTACAAATGTGTTTTAAGGATCTAAACTGAACATAGGTGTGCTGCTGTGCAATATATGCCTGCAAAGTACTCTTTGTGCATGCACAGCCACCTCTACTAGGAAGTTCATTGGTCGAGGTATGCTATTGCACCTGCTTCCATACCTCTTGTCAGATGGCGGTCTGATGAATGGCAATGGAGTCACACTTTAAACTTTTAGGATGTGATGTGATTTTATGACAACTGGTGCCACAAGAATAACTTTATATGCTTTATGATAAACTATAAGAGTAGAATTAAGACAGGCAATATCTTACTTATAAATTACAAAATTCTTAATTTAACAGATGGACTTTGAATATATTTGTTTTTTAATCTGTTTAAATGTTGGGCTTTGCTATAGGTGGGAGCCTGCAGATTTAATTTCAATGGTTCAACTTTGTTGATTTTTCACAATGGTGAATTAACAACTAATAATATTTGTTTAATACATGCAGATAAATGATCTATGTAATCTATGTCACTCATTGAAAAGGCAGAAAATTTGCACTTATATAGTTAACAAAGACAGAAGCCAATTGGTCTTAGCTGGCTACACAGATTTTTTTCAGGCACTTCTATACATGATTTACACTTTGAAGCAGAAAGTGTGTACTCTTATTTTTCCCCTAGGTGGCAGCAGATGTCTTTTTGGTGTTCATAAGATGATTTCAAGATGAAATGTACACCTGTTTCTTGCAAAAATGAATCATTTTTAGATAAGAAGAAAATATAAAAATGAATTATCAAAGGGAAAGAAGTTTTAATTTGTGCTCTTTGGACATTTAGTCATGTCAGGATTTTCATATTACTCTTTTCCGATAAAAGGACTTGCAGAATTACAGGCTCAGGATTTAGTTTCCCCAAAACACCATTTTACCACCAAGCAGAAGGTTATCCTTTGAAAAAACTGTAGTTCTACAATCTATACAGCAAATAGAAACCTTTCAAAGACATTATCCTTGAATAAAATTCTTGTAAGGACACTAAGGCTCCATTCACACCTATGCAGTTTGCGTTTGAGTGTTTCTGCAGTGCTTTTTGCTGTGCTTTTTTCGTTTTTTTTAGCCTCAGGCTCCATTCACACCAATGCCTTTTTTGCATGCTTTTTGCATTAAAGCAGGATATTATTTTTGACATGGGTTAATTTGGAACACATTAACATCAAAACATTTTTGCGCCTCTGCATTTTTGGAAAGGGTCAGGGACTTTTCAAATGCAAAACTGTGCTTTTTTTTTTTTTTTGGTTCAATTGACTTCAACGGAGAAGCTGTTGTGCGTTTTTACAATGATTTTGCAGAGACTTTTTTTTTTTAAATTGCACAACAACAAATTTGCGGGGAAAAAAGCATACAAGACACAAAATGGAAATCGTGGCAAAAAGCGTGAAAACACAAAAGGGAAAGCAAAAAGCACAGCAGAAACTCTCAAAAGAAAACTGCATAGGTGTGAATGAAGCCTAAGAAGTGATGTTAAAGAACGAAACATCACAGCCCTGCCCACACTTTATATATTTGTAAACTTAATTGGCCATCGCTAGTTTAAATTTTAATTTCATAATGCAGGGCTGCTTAAACTTATTCCAGTGACCTCTCCACAACCAAACCTGCTGCCCCCCGATGTCAACCATAAAAAATAATAAATCTCTTCCTTTACTTCCTCCACAGAATTTACTATACTCCTCAAAGATTAGCAGTCATCTACCCACAGGCTAGTCCTACCTGCACCCGTTGTCTTTGCTCTACTGGAACCTTTTACCATATGGAAGGGCAGTGCCCAGATATCGGCCCTTACTGGGAATCAGTCCTGTAGGCCCTGAACAACCTAGGAGACTGGTCTCTCCAGGCTGATCAGCACATGCTGCTTCTGGGTATCATGGATGATGTTGTGGCCTTGAAGCATATGAAGTTACTTTTGTTTTATCTTTATTATTCATGGAAAGAGATCCTTGAGATGGAAACAGCCTACTCCACCCACGTGGGTTAAAAAAGTTGTGCACTCAGACTAGTGAGTTCTGCATAGGTGGTGTAGGCTGTGAGGGATTCAAGGGATATATGAGGGATTTATCCCAATTAGCCCTAATTCCAAAATACGATCCGAAAACATCAATTAGCTGTTGGGTCGCTGGGAGGGAAGAGGAGACATTGCTCAAATACAGGATAGTGTCATCTGCATATAAGTATATTTTCTCCTCCACCACCCCCACTTGGATTCCCCTGGCTGCAGACTCAGCTTGTATCCGCAATGCCAAGGGGTCCACCGCGAGCGCAAACAATCCTGGTGTATGCGGACACCCCTGTCTGGTGCCTCCGCCCAGTGGAAAGGCCAGGGATAGTGAGTTGTTGGTGTGTACCCGAGCCCTGGGAGAGGCATACATCAGACGCAGCCACTTGATAAAAACAGGCCCAAACCCAAACTTGTGAAGGATAGCCCAGAGGTACTCCCATTCAACTGAGTTAAATGCTTTCTCAGCATCCAGCAATACCACTGGCCCCAGACTGTCCTCCGCAGCCCTATCCATATGCATCAATAGTCTGCGTATGTTTACATCTGTCCCTCTGCCCGGCATGAGCCCAGACTGGTCTGGGTGGATTAAAGCCGTGATTATAGAATTCAATCTGCTGGCCAATACTTTAGCAAGTATTTTTAAATCAACATTCAAGAGAGAAATTGGCCGGTAGGATGAGCACATCTCAGGGTTTTTGTCAGGTCTAGAGAGGACCACCAACATTGCTTCAGACATAGACGGAGGCAGCTCGTCTCTCTCAAAGGCTTTTATAAGCACCTCTCGGTATGTAGGCAGGAGATCAATCATCAGCATACTGCTTAAAAAATTCCACTGGGTACCCATCCGGGCCTGGTGTCTTCCCGCACTGCAGGGACTTGACCGCCATTTGTATTTCTTTTAGGGTCAGGGGGCTGTCTAGCCTCTCCATAGAGGAGTCTGTTGAGCCCCATATACACTCACATATCAGATTTTCTGCTGATTTTTTTCCTTCAGATTTACCAAAACCATATAATATAAAGTCAAACCTTAGGAGTTTCAATTTGTATGCAATCAGGCAGGCTCTTGCACTACATGGTTTTGGTAAATCTGAAGGAAAAAATCAGCAGAAAATCTAATAGTGTGTATGGGGCTTAAGACATGGTAGATCCACCTGGCCTAAATACTCATGCATTTCTCCTTCTGTATACAACACCTTGGAAATATACAGTTCCTGATAATATGAGGCAAGCCGGGCATTAATCTGCATTGGATCTGTTAGGATGTCCCCCGTGGAGGACTGAATACTGTAAATAGACACCGGAGAGGAGTGCTCCCTTGACAACCAGGCCAACAGATGACCACTCCTCTCCCCTTGTTCAAAAATCCTCTGGCTCTGGAGCATATGGATTTTAGTAGTAGAGATATGAATAAGGGACACATCCCGCAGGGCTATTCAAAGGGAGGAATAGACCTGGGGGTCATGATCCCTAACATAAACTGCCTCCAAGGACATAGCTTTAGCTTTGGCCTTCTGTAGTTCTTTGCAAGCCCCCCCCCCCCCCCCCCAATATGTTCCTGAAAACTGCCCATCATACAGGCCTTAAATGCATCCCAGGTGACAGGAATAGGGACAAATCAATCCTGCGAGTTCCAGAATGTGATCATATCTGCCTTGCAGGGCATGTCCACCAGTCAGATAACCAGAAACTAGAGAGATGCCACAGGCCCTCTGCTGGTAAGCATGACAACCCCAGCTGTAGGGAGATAGGTGCATGGCCAGATATACCCCTAGGTATAATAGTAACATCTCGTATCCTGGAGAGAACAGACCCCACAGAGTACACCAGATCAATTATGGAGAATGTTCTGTAGGTTGCAGAGTGGCAGGTGGATGCCCTCAGCTTGGGGTGTCTCCACCGCCAGACATCCATGAAATTAAAGGCTTCTGCCCAGGCCATCAATTCAATAGCAGAGCCGGATGTATGGGATAATCTGTCCATCCCAGGATCCGGGACCATATTAAAATCCCTAAATATTAGGATATTATCAGTGGCATACTGCAAGAGCCTGGACACTAGCTGGTACAGGAAGGCAACTGAGGCGGGAGGGAGTACATACAATCCCACAATAACAATTTCCAGAGTCGTTATAGTAGCATGAATAACAACAAAGCGACCCCCAGGATCTACATCCAGTGCCAGCAGACAAAAGGGCAAATATTTGCGGCTTAATATGCTAACTCCTCGCGAGAGGTTAGAATATGTGGAGTGATATGAATGATCAACCCAGGGTCTCCTAAGACTCAGAAGTCTCCCCCCCAGTTAGGTGAGTCTCCTGGAGTATAGAAATATGGGGAGACTGTTGTTGCAGAAACTGAAACACCAGTGATCTTTTTATTTTTGAGTTCAGGCCCCTGGTGTTCCAGGGCACTATTTTACAGATAGACATAAGGTCTTACAATCAGACCTATATGAGGAGGAATTACAGAGTGAACCTGGGCAACAGATGCCACAGGCTGGCTGTTCACCGCACCACCATACAATAACAGGGCTATAAGTTTCTCAAAACAGAACAATAGACATATTGCTGCAGAAGGCATACTGACACGTACTAGCATGTATATGAAAAAACAAAACTATAAACATGAACAAGATTAACCTCCCCCAAACTCCCCCCCCCCCCCACCCCAACTGAAGGAGGCCCAAGACCCAAACCAGAAAAGGGTAGTATGCCCATATGGGGGCCCAATGTGCAAGAGGGCACCAGAGCAAGGTCCTCTAGAGTACAGTACATACACCAGATATAGAAGTATGGATATCAGAGCCAGTGCAGTCTCCCAGCATGCGCTGGGGGTACAAACTTAGTGTTGCAAAAACTGAAGTGAACCAATAATAGTAATAGGCTCCATAACAGATGCTAGCCAATGCCGCCACTTGCAGGCACAGCACAATTCCGTAAGGCAGGTGAATGTGCCATCAAGCAGGCTGTGCCATTAGTGCTGCCCAGGGGCACTCCAAGGCAACATACAGAGTAAAGTAGGACAGTGCAATATATTGTGTGTAGCAGTTTTCACATTCCCTCGCAAAACGTCCCCCTCCTCAGACACCAGGCAACAGAACAGGTTGCATATAGATCAGAGATCCGAGGGAGGAGGATGCAAACTGTGCAGTATTGCCGGGAGGGGGGGGGGGACATCCAATACAGCCCCCTCGGGGCATTCTACAAAGTACTGTCAGGATGCAATCCTAGTACTGGATAGCAGCAGAAAACAGCAGTCGTCCCAGCAGGTGGATCAGCAGCATAGAGGGGCGGCCAGACCATCCTAGGTGCTCGAGGAGAAAAGCCACCAAAGGGAGGGAAGGGAGAGGAGCTCCCTACCACCTATGGACTGTCTCTACCCAGGAGGACGCCTCTTTTGGGGAGGTAAAGAATAGGACCATCTCCCCATCTTCCACCCACAATCTAGCTGGAAATAGCATGCTGTATCTAAGTCCCTTCATCCACAGTTCGGCCTACACTGAACCAAACTACTTGCACTGGCGCTGGGTCTCCACAGAGTAGTCAGGGAAAATCATAAGTTTAGCATTTTCATACCTTAACTTCTGTAGGGCCCTAGCTTTACTCAACACCATGTCTCGTTCTTTGAAGTGCAGCAATTTGAAGCTAAACGTGCAGGGTGGGGAGCTCTGAGGACCTCTTGCGGCAGACATGCGATGGGCTCTCTCCATAGTAAAGAAGGGGGAGAAGTGAACCTTAGGCAGCAGCACCGTGAGGAGGTGCTCTGTAAATGCAGTTGGGTCGGTACCTTCTGCTCCTTCCGGGAGACCGATGATCCGCAGATTATTGCGCCTATTTTGGTTCTCTGCATCTTCACCGCTACTTTCCAGGGTTTTCATTTTAAGTTTCAGGGTATGTAGGTACCCAGTGTGTTTCCTTACTGTATCCTCTTTTTCAGAGACCTGCTGCTCCACTTCCGCCACCCGGAGTCCAGATCTCAGCGGAAGAAATCCATGTTAGTCTGCAGGTGGTCTGTTTTGTCCATAAGAGCCGCTTGGCCCGTGGCGATGGTCTGCATGGCGCTGCAAGGTCAGTAGCAGGGGAGAAATCTGAGGCCTCCATCTGAGATGCCATGTGCGCGGGGATGGTGGTCTTGTCCTCTGGTTCTCGCTTTGTCCAGGGAAGCTGCTGCTGAGTTGGAACGGCGGAAATTACCATTGGGCATGTCCTGAAGCCTCCACTGTGCACTCCAGATCGATCCACAGCCCAATTACAGCCTAAGCACTGTAGAAAAGCAGGATATATTGGCCAGACTCCAGGAGCTCAGGTACAGAGCGTCCTCTCCCGTCGCCATCTTGGACATGCGCCAGGCTAGAACATCCTTAGGTAGTTGTAATGTTAATTAGCAGACTCTGAGACTTCTACAGGTAGACAGCCATGCAGGGAAAGGCATCCAGCAGGACACCACATCTGCATGTGTAGGGATGCTGTCTCCAATGGCAACAGCCTTAGAACAGTTCCTAACACAAGTTGTAACAAACTCTTTTACTCTCGCTACAGTCTCTCTCAATACACTTGCTGGTTCACTGCCACCGAAGTCCTTGAGCTCTTCCAATCAGGGCAGCCATTGTGGGGCCCCTTTCACAGCTTTAGACCTGAGCCCCCCCCCGAGCCTTACCACCAACATTCCCCAGGGTCCCGCCCACTGGCTATCCCACCAAATCTGCCCACTAGCCATCCCACCATGTCCTTCGGTGCCTCAGCCCCCCCACACCTGCACGCTCTCAGCCCCTTCACACCTGTACTCTCTCAGCCCCCCTCGCACCTGTACTCTCTCAGCCCCCCTCGCACCTGTACGCTCTCAGCCCCCTCACACCTGTACGCTGTCAGCCCCCTCACACCTGTATACTCTCAGCCCCCTCACATCTGTACGCTTCCAGCACCACTCACACCTGTGCGCTCTCAGCCCCCCTCACACCTGTACGCTCTCAGCCCCCCTCACACCTGTGCGCTCTCAATCCCCTCACACCTGTACGCTCTCAGCCCCCCTCACACCTGTACACTTTCATCCCCCCTCGCACCTGTACACTCTCAGCACCCCTCACACCTGTACGCTCTCATCCCCCCTCACACCTGTACGCTCTAAGCCCCCCTCACACCTGTATGCTCTCATCCCCCCTCACACCTGTACGCTCTCAGCACCCCTCACACCTGTACGCTCTCATCCCACCTCACACCTGTACGCTCTAAGCCCCCCTCACACCTGTACGCTCTAAGCCCCCCTCACACCTGTATGCTCTCATCCCCCCTCACACCTGTACGCTCTCAGCACCCCTCACACCTGTACGCTCTCATCCCACCTCACACCTGTACGCTCTAAGCCCCCCTCACACCTGTACGCTCTAAGCCCCCCTCACACCTGTATGCTCTCATCCCCCCTCACACCTGTACGCTCTCAGCCCCCCCACACCTGTATGCTCTCAGTCCCCCTCACACCTGTATGCTCTCAGCACCACTCACATGTGTATATATGACATGCACATACACACACACACAAGACATGTACACATACAGAGATATGTACACACATAGGCATGTACACAAACAGGCATGTATACACACAGACATGCACACACTTACAGGCATGTATACACACAGGCATGTACACACACAAGACATGAACATGCACAGAGACATGTATACACACAGGCATGTAAACACACAGACATTTACACACACAAGACATGTACACACAGAGACATGTACACACTGACAGGCATGTACACACAGAGAGACATGTACACACAGAGAAATGTACACAGTCAAACACACAGGCCCCTCACCCCTGCACAACAGCCCTTACTTGGAAGGTGGTCCTAATCCCAGCTCTCGTTTCCACATGCAGGGGATGCACATGCAGGAAATGGCCAGAGGTGGCAGCAAAGAGCCCTATGTCAGCTCATGACAGAGCAGCAGCCTTCCGACTCGCACACATACAGGAGCATCCACAGAGCTCCCTTTCCCCGGCCCCGCCTTCTCACATCCCAGCCAGTTGTAAGGGGCCTCAGACGCTGGGGCCCCTTACAAGTGTATGGGCTGTACCCCCCTGATGGCGGCCCTGCTTCCAATCTTCACTTATCTTCTTTAAGTGTCACCCCCGCTTGACACTCCAGATACTTCTCTAGCTTCACCCCGCTAGCCTGCTCGGTCCCTGGCTTGGCACACAAGGTCCCTCTGCAAGCATCACCTTCCGCTGGCTGGGTCCCTGGTTTGACACCTGCTGAAGTTTCCTGATTCTTCACCGTCCCCAGTTGGTGAGAATTCTGCTTGCTTCAGCTACTCACTGTGGTCCCTGGTAATAAGGTAGTTGGTCTCTTAGTGGCAACAGCTCCCCTTCTACCTCCGACCATGACAGTTTCTTCGGCCGGCAGAACGTCACTTGTGGTTGGACTGCAAGCTGCAATGCCAACCCTATGCTGCTCTCTTACTTCTGGATAGGCCCTCAGACAGACTAGCAGCCAGATGTGCCTGGGATAGGCCCAAACACCGGCCTAGCAGCCCGGGCAGTATAACACATGTCCACCCAGACAGCCGTCCAGGTGGCACAGAACCCCGATCACCAGACTCCATCCAATTATATAGGTTCTCCCAGCAAGCCAAGGCATTTAAGAAAACCCCTGCCCATTGGCTCAGATACCCCATAGACTCCTTATCTGTCCTTGCTTTGCCCTTGCCTTATCTAATGTCACCAAATACCTGGCCACCTAGCGACAGAAGAGAGAAGTGCAGCTGTTCCAGACTTAGGGTGAACTCAATTGATCCTTAACAATGAGCCAAGGTAACTACACCTGGCAGGTAAATTTAGGAGCAACCCTGACTAAACATCAGGGTGCTATAGCTGTTTGGTTGGACTGGCCTTATAATGTTTGTATATAGTACTACAATCTATTTTATTGTATTTTTTTTTTTTACGTGCTTGTCTCAGAAAAAAAATGCTTTTCAATTTAGTTTACAAGCTGAGATGAAAAGAGACCTCAAATTTGTGCAAGGTTAAATGCAGCTTAGTGAAGGTGAAAATCCCTGGGTGGCTCTTACATCTGAAGATCAAATACTGACGCTGCTAAGACTAACCTTGCTGAATCCCATGACAGTTGGGTCCCTCCTCCCTTTGTGATCTCTGCGTGTTATCCTTGTGTTCTGTTTTTCTATATAACCTTTGCTGCTGCCTCTTTACACGTACTTTGAAATTATACTTTCCTATAACATACATTATGATGAAGCTCTTTTATACAGATGCAAACCTTCATGTCACTAGATAAGCTACACAACTATTTTTACAAGGGTCCTCTGATATTAAAAATTCTACTGTATATACACCATTAAAATAAGCTGAAGAGTTAGACTAAAGACCCCAAAGTGGTACAGATTTTTATTTTTTTTATTTTAGGTACTTAACTGCCCATACAATGTCACAGGTGTTAGTGTTGTCTAATATAAAGCTGTACTTACCGTAAGTTAACCATAGTTTTATGCATAATAGAGTGTATCTATAGCCAAAACCTTTTGTTAGATTTGAGTAGGAAAGAGTTAAAGCTCCTTCCAGGTTATTATTATTTTTGCTGTCGGTGTACCATTGGGGAATATCTCTTTATTTCCTGTCTCAGAGCTGGAACAGGAAGTTAGGAAAGACTAATTATCCATTTAGACACAGTACTGTCCCCAGAACAGGTGTCCCTATTGTAGGATCTCCTCTTACCTCTTCTTTGCTCTGGGGCAGCTCTAAAATTTGGGATTTTCCCTTGCTTTTTTCTTGATGATAGTGGTCACCAAGACAAACAGAGAGGGTAAGTTTTCCCTTTGGGGACACAGACAGCAATACAGACTTGACAGAGGGTCTAACCCCTCCCCACTCTATTAACAAATGTTTTTTTTTTTTTTTAATCTCTAGGGATACATTTTAAAGGGTCGATCAACTCTTTAAAACCTGAATTATTGTGCAGAAATGATACATCACAGGCCATAAGCTTTTAACAGCCTTAATGGAGAAGTAGGGCCAAAGCTCTTCTGGCCCTACTTCACCTGTAGGTGCACTTAGTTCTGCACTACTATGACCCGTTTTCAGCCTACAGCAGGCTAAAGTCTACTGTCGGCTAATGTAACTCAGCCAGTCCAGGCTTTGGATTGATCCTGACTTTAATGCCTGGACCAGCAGCTGGGTCAGCCACTCAATAGACTGTTGAGAGGTGGAGCCAGCTCCTCCCACCCCCTGCACAGTGTAACGCTGCAGTGAGCAGTCAGCTGTCTTTGATCGCTCAGTTCTCGGTCTCAGAGATGGCGGCGGACAGATGCAGCATCGGACAAATACTGCATCCACCTAGGTGAATATATATGTTTATTTTTTTTTATTTTTTTGTAGCGGTACCCGCATAGGGGCTGCTGGTAGTTGTGGTCTGTCTGTCACTCTGCACAACCAGGCACACAATCCTCAACCATTCGGTAGGCAAAAAACAGTCAGTGCACTTTGTTTTTTTTGTATTTATTAGGGGAATTAAACTTGGATGGGGATAGGTTATATATTTGTTGTCTAGTTGATTTTAAAAGCAATAGGGACTGAGAACCATATACACCTCCGGTATATATACAACTTCCTCTCTTCCTCCAGCACAAACTTGCTTGGAGACTATCACTCCCAGAACCAGCTAGCACTTTGAGGATGGTCTGACAAGACAGTACTCAGACCATGGCAATTGCCTTAGGCATGCAGGGACCGTGGGCCCCTATGGTGTAGCAATATTGGTAGTCCTAGTGCTAGCTGTCCCACATGGCTACTTATCCCAGAATCACATCTTCAGGCCCTGCCAGCCCTCATGGCTGCAGCTGCCTCTTTCCAATGCCCATGCCACCACAGTCCTCTATACTAGCTCTGAAACCATCCCAGACTGCATACTCCCAGTCCTCTTAGGCATGCCTTTCAGTCCTCCTGACTGTGTGTCACTCATCAGCCCTCTTGGCTGGAACTTGCCGTTCCTCCTGGAGACTTGCCTGGCAGTGTTTTCCTGCTGTCCTCTCCTTGCTCCTTGCTTGCTCCTGTCCAGGACAACTCTGTATGTCTTGATCGGGTCCTGTCTGTACCTGAGCCCAGGCCCAAGGTCACCCCCCCCCCCCCAGACTGGGGACCTCCCTCCAAGGCCACTGACAGCCTAACACTCCATCTCTAGCATGCACCCGAACAAACTCTTCCCCTGCTGGGTTGGCCCTGAGTATTTGAGGAGGCCTGCTCCATGCCGGTCCAAGTTGGGCATTTGTCAGGGCCCTCAGAATACTTCAGGCAGCACCACCTCTCCTCTCCTCCTTTCTTTCCAGAAGATTCTTGCATGCAAAAGTGGGAGGTATTAATGATGCGGCCTCTGAGTCATCCAGCTCTTCCTGGATTTCTGCCAAGTGCCAACCCATAAAACAAAACAAGCAGGCTTGGCTGCCAGCCAAGCCTGCATAAATTTGCCTATACCGACAAAAATCTAAACTATTCAACTAGCACACTAGAGGGTGCTACATTTTATTCCCACAGGTCTGTTTTATCTATCCTTTTTACAGGTTAAGTTGACATTTGCACAGTAAGTAATAATTGGAAAAATAATTGATTGCTGAATACATATTTTGACAAGCTTATATTTAATATGAGTAAGCACTTATTTATTGTAACCAAACTGACTTTGATTACATTCGCATCATTCTTTTTACATGTTGGCATTCCTTGCAGTTCTTGTATACACACCACTGGACTTTTCGACGGACTAGGTCCGGTCTTCCCAATGGACATTCGGCGGAGTTCCGACTGACTTTCCAAATGAACGAACATGGCCACACACAATCACACCAAAGTCTGACGGATTCAAACGTGATGATGTACGACGGGGCTAGAATAAGGAAGTTCATAGCCAGTAGCCAATAGCTGCCCTAGTGTCGGTTTTTGTCCGTCGGACTAGCATAAACACAAACATATTTCTCGATAGGAACAAAAATGTGAAACATGTTCTGTTTCTAAAGTCCGTCAGATTTTTGGACAGCAAAGGTCCGATGGAGCCCACACAGGATCGAATTGTCCGACGGATTCGTTCTGTCAGACTTTTGCTGTCAAAAAGGCCGGTCATGTAATCTTTCTCCCCCTGGGAGAACTTTCTTCCTCAATTTCGAATACAAAGACTGAAATATAAAAATTTAACTATATAGGAAACATGACATGCACCCAAAGTTTGTATTCAAGGAAAAAAGGATTGGCTGCATGTAACTAACTATAAGAGTCTCGTAACACCTCTTAGAATACTAAGCACCCTTCCTTCTTTAAATTGCAGTTCCTTTAAAAATAATTGAAGTATTTAATGTAGGATACATTTCTGAATTTGTTGTGAGAACAGCCACTTCTTAATCCTTACACAACACTTATAATGAGAAAGGGAGGGGAAGTATTAGGAGCCAAATATGTTATGTTGTATGCATGTGCTGACAGAAGGAGAGGGCAAAGTGATCATTTATTATTGCTCCTTCACTATATTCATTAACTCATAAATCAGAAAACAGTGGCTCATCCTCCTTTCTGGCTAAGGTGTATAAATAACAAAAGTGGGTGGGCATTACAAATTCTTTTGATAAGTAAAACAGTTCACATACTGTATGTGTATTTAGCTGTTTGCCTGGAATTCAGCTTTAGATCAAGGAGTAGGGTCACCTAACCTGTGCTGGATTCTACATATGGTATTATTTTGGGTCCATTATAAAACCAAATTATTATATGAAAAAGGTGAGGTGCTGGGAACATGGATACTTTTCAGGAAATGCAATAGGGAAGAAATGCTCACACTGGGGAAAACAGTCTTTGGATAATATTGAGTCCAAGATAGACTGTTTTAAAAACCTGTCTATGCCCGGGCGGTGACATCACAAGGGGGTGTAGCAGGGGGAGAGAGCAAGAAGCAGGGGGAGAAGGATAAGACCGGAGGATGAAGATGCAGGAGAAGATGCAGGAAGGCAAAATCGTGGTAAAAACGCGGTACTTGCATTTTGGATGCGAGCCCATTGAATTATTTTACATGCAAAACGCTGCATTTTGCGGGAAAAAAAGACCCTGACCCTTTCCAAAAATGCAGAGGCAAAAAAATGCATTGATGTGAGTGAGCATGTTCCATACGAACCCATGTTAAAAAAATTTCCCTGCATTTTTGCAAAATGCATGAAAAAACGCATTAGTGTGAATCAAGCCTAAGGCTCCATTTACATGAATGCGTTTTTCCATGCTTTTTGCAGAAATGCAGGACATTTTTTGAACACACGTTCACATAAACAATAAAAGATGCAAATTGCGGCAAAAAAAAAAAAACGCGGAAAGCACAGCAAAAAGCACTGCAGAAATGCTCAAAAGCAACATGCATAGATGTGAATCGAGCCTTAAAGTCCCAGTAGGGCTCCTTTCACGTGAATGCGTTTTTTGATGCATTTTGCAGAAATGCAGGGAACTTTTTTTAACATGGGTTCCTGTGGAACATGTTCACATCAATGCATTTTTGTGCCTCTGTGTTTTTGGGTCCGGGACTTGTTTTCTCACAGAATTCAGCGTTTTGCATGTAATAGACTTCAATGGACCTGCATCCAAAATGCAAGTACCGCGTTTTTACCACAATTTTGATGTCATTTGTGTTTTTTTTTTTTCACTGTATGAAACTGAAGGAGGGGGCTGGGAAGCCTGGCAGGTCAGGAAAGGGAGGGGAAGAGCGAGCGCCCCCCTCCCCAAACCATACCACATGCCCTCAACATGGGGGGATGGGTACTCTGCGCCCCCTACCCCAAAAGCACTTTGCCCCCATGTTGATGGGGACAAAGGCCTTTTCCCAACAACTTTTGTCCGGTGGTTGTCAGGGTCTCGGGCGGGGGGCTTATCGAATCTGGAAGCTCCCTTTAACAAAGGAGCCCCCAGATCCCGGTCTCCCCCCCATTCACCACAAAAAAGTAGTGTAGTGTGAAAAAAGAAAATAGACAGTTTTGACAAGTTTTTTATTAAAAATATTTTCTTCTTCCCTGCTTCTTCCTCTGGTCTTCCACCATCTTCTCCCGCATCTTCCTCCTCCGGGCTTCTCCTTCTCCCGCTCTTCTTCTTTTTCCTGTCTTCTCTGTCTGGTGTTCTCCTTCCTCTGCTGCCACTCCCGCCGACGACCCTCCTCCGATACTGTGTCCCGCTGATCTGTCCGTGCCAATGTCAAGCATTTCTTAGATAATGATGGGGGCATAGCCATTGGATGCCATCCGGAGGCCCTGTCCCATTGTGACGTCACTGACCCATCATGCCCTGGGCAGTGATGTCACAAGGGGGTGGGGCCTCCAGATGACATCATTTGATAGCCACACCCCCATCATTATCTAAGACATTATTGACATTGGCGCAGACAGATCAGCGGGACGCAGCATTGGGGGAGGGTCATCGGCGGGAGCAGCGGAAGAGGAAGAAGAACACCGGCAAAGAAGACAGGAGAAAGAAGAAGAGCAGAAGAAGAAGAAGCCTGGAGGAGGAAGATACGGCAGAAAATGGAGGAAGACCAGAGAAAGAAGCGGGGAAGAATAAGATATTGTTAATAAAAGTCTTGTCAAAAACTGTCTACTGAATTATTTCACACTACACCATTTTTTTTTGGTAAATGGGTAGGGGTACAATGTACCCCATACTCATTCACCTGGGGGGGAGGCCGGGATCTGGGGGCCACCTTGTTAAAGGGGGCTTCCAGATTCCGATAAGCACCCTGCCCACAGACCCTGACAACCACCAGGCAAGGGTTGTCGGGAAGAGACCCTTGTCCCCATCAACATGGGGGCAAGGTGTTTTGGGGTGGGGGGCGCAGAGTCCCCCTTGCCCCAAAGCACCCACCCCCAATGTTGAGGGCATGCGGCCTGGTATGATTGAGGAGCACTCGCCCGTCCCCTCCCTTTCCTGACCTGTCAGGCTGCATGCTCATATAAGGGTCTGGTATGGATTTTGGGGGATCCTCTTTTTTTTACATTTTGGCATGGGGAGTCCCCTTCAAATCCATACTAGATCCAAGGGCCTGGTATGGACCGGGGGGGGACCCCATGCTGTTTTTTTCCACATTTTTATTTTAGCCGGCAATTCTTTTTGTTTACATTCAGCTGTCAGCGGGAAAGCCCGCTGACAGCTGATGACTTATCGGTTGTTAAGGACGCAGTGGCCGGCTTCCCAGCCCCCTCCTTAGCGACAGGCTATATACAGTGTAAAAAAAAATGTAAAATTGCAAAACGCAAATCACGGTAAAATTGCGTGTCCAAAAGCGCTGCAAGCACCACAAAAAGCACTGCAGAAATGCTCAAAAACAACATGCATAGATGTGACTTGAGCCTAATTTATTACCATGTGCTTACAATTGCATAAGCTCTTGAAGAATCAGATGTATCCAATGAATAATGTTCACATTTATCATTAGGAACCACATGGACACAACAGAATGTATGTGTACCCTGTAGTATGGAGACCATTGCATCTAAACACAAACACAAATGTCATATATTGCAGCTTACCAGTCCTTATATGTATTTACAGCATTAGTTTCCCCTTTTCAGGCTTTTTTTTTCATTATTTTCACCTGGTGATCCTGCCACTAACACATTTTCTGTCCTAGGATGACAACACTTATTCAATTTACTGTATCTATGGAGGAACAGCATTATCATAACATAGAGGGGAGGCATTATGTAGTCCACAGCGCTGAACTGATTCGATAAAGGAGTTTGACATAGCACCGCTTGAGATTAGCACAGGAAGTTTAAGGCTCAGTGGATTTCTGGCAGTATCAACAGGTATGTTTGCACTTATTGAGCAGATATTCAAAAAAAAACTTTAATGGTATACTGATCAAACTAAAAGCAAGCAAAAAAATAAGTTAATTGTTAGGGTTTACATACATTTTTACACAAAAACACAATGCCTGGGTTTACATTAATTTAAAGGAGAAGTCCAGCATGAGCTTGTTTGGCTGGACTTCTCCTATGGGTCACAGGATTGCAATCCGTTTTGCACTCCTGTGACCCGTTTTCAGCAGAGATTGGTCTGAAGTCCGCTCTCTGCTGACATCACTGGAATCCGTCCAGGTCATCCCCACAATAAAGTCTGGATCCGCCAGGTACCTGGACTGATGCCTGTCTCAGCCTCTCAGCGAGCCGCTGAAAGCCTGACACGGCCACTCCCCGCCCAGCATGGAGGATCAGAGAGGAGAGATACTGATTGACAGTCGGCAGCTCTCTTCTCAGGGATCTGTGAGAACCAAACCATCGGCGGTGTTTGATCACTCGGTTCTCAGTGTTAGAGGCGGTGGGGGACAGATGCAGTATCGGATATTTTTATACAGGGACTTTTATATGTTATAGAGTGGCATTTTTTCACCTTGTACTGCAAAAAAAAACAGAGCACTGGGGTTTTTTAGTTACCGTATCTGTCTGGGGTTATGGAAGGTTAGAACCATTTAGTGTCACTACATGGAGGAATCTCACAGAAATAAAGGAATGAAGGTTAGGACCATTTAGTGTCACTACATGGAGGAATCTCACAGAAATAAAGGAATTTCCAATGTACTTTATACCACAAAAAAAAAATACATATACAAAAGCACTTATATTACAGCTAGAATTTATTTTAATGGACATATGTATCTTTTCCAAATAAATATAATTTCATGCTCTTGGAATTGGTTTTCTTTACATTTTGACTGATAGAATTCTGTGAATGATTTTCTCTGCTTCCATTGTAGTAACAGTTAACAGAACATCTAGGAAGAGTTGTTTCCTTTTAAAAAAAAATTTATGAAAAACACACCAGAGCTTACATTTCAACAATCAACTGTCTTCAGCCTGACATTACAAATGACATCAGACTTTTATGTACTATACAATATTTACAAATCTTCAAGTGGACCTGCCATTTTAGCACAATGATAGCAGCCATGTTGCGGGCTCAAACCAATATTATACTCATTGATTAAGTGCTGTAGCCCTCCCTATGCCATAGTAAGATGGGTGAGGCCTTCTGGTAAAGCTGAACGCCTGGCGAGTGGCTAGATAGACAGATGCAATACATGTATGGGGGCTGTTTTACCTGTGAAATGGTTTGTCTTTTTGACCATTCAGGTCTGATATTTACTCATCTTTGCCACATAGTACATCCCTGTTTAGTAGGGTAGGTGATCTGATCTTTCTCTGTTGCAGTTTTATTTTCACTCCCCACCCCGTGACTGGACAGTGAAAAGAGCAGCAGCACTTTGATAAGCACATCTCTCTGTTACTCTGTTCTCTCCTCTTATCAACATGCTTCCTGCACTGGAGCACACGATTGACTCTTTTATTCCCCCCTTCAGTGGCAGCCCATAATGCAGGGCACAAGGGACGGGGACCCCCTAATCCATGCGTCCGGTCCCCTAATCTACATACGGGGTGCTGGACACATGGATTCTAATTTTTTTTTTAGAAGCATGTGATTAGAGCCAGAGGCTCTAACAGGCTTTAAATAAAGGGTGGGCTCGGGACGCAGAGCACTGCGCCCCAAGCCCACCCAGTTGTGTGACAATGCAAAATTATTATTCGCTATTATTGTCTTGATTCTCCTGAGAACTGTCACATGATTGGCTGAGAGGAGAAATGATCCTACTGGCCACCAAAGAGGAGGAAGTAAGAGACACAGGAGAAGCCGCCCTGAAGCACTAGAAGGAGGAGATGGCAACCCGCCCGGAGCAAGTGCTGCCCGTGTCCTAGATGGGGTAAGTGCGGGCTGGTGACTGACCAACCGAATGGGGCATACCTGTGACCCGACCGTCTGGGGGGGTAGATTGTTTTACGCCCCCCCAAAAAATGTACCACCAGCCATCACTGCCCCCCTCACTAATACCTCTGTCTTACCTTACTTTCACACTGGCCTGTTCATCTGCCATAAGGTAAGGAAAGGACTGCGTAAGTTAGAAGTCTCTGGAGTTTTTAGCTTAGACAAGGCTATGGACTTTCCTGTGTGACAGCGCTAATGACCCAGCGCTGTCACGTGGAGTGAGTCACATTCTCCTCCATACCTGAAAGTAGGGACTATTAACTTTGGCTCCCAGGGGTTAATGGAGACACAGGGGCATAAAGGAATGGTAAGTATATTTTACTATGAAGCTATACAATAAAACAAACCTGTTGCCTTGCCCTCAATGGACAAAGCACTGATTTGTTTTAAACTAGTACTATTACCCACCCAAATATCTGCCGTTATGTCCAACCACTCTTGTGGTGAGAAATATTACCAGCTTACACCTGTGTGGTCAAGAGTGCAACACCTCTACGTAGAGTAGTGGTCTCCAAACTTTGACCCTGGGCTGGATATGGCCCCATGCTTACCGTTATCCGGCCCTTGAGGCATTTTTCCTGCCACTGAACCAACAATGGCCCTATTCCTTTCACTGACGCCAACAATGCGGCATAATTCCTTCCACTGACAACAAAAATGGGGCACTATTCCTCCCAATGACACCAACTATTTCTCTAGATCTGGCATTGTTTACTCTCACTGGGCACAATTCGGCCCCCCCAAACTGGCCCTTTCTTTAGAAAGATTAGAGACCCCTGATGTAGAGCATTAACTTCATATTTCACCTGCCCAACCCTTGCCGGCTCATTAGACTATGAATGACTACAATTTCATGTCCTCCTTGTCCTATCCAGTTCCTCTAAGCTTGTCCAAGACTATGTGAATTTTATATAAGTATAACTTTCAGAGGATATTAGCCAAATGTCAAAAAATTAATATTTTTGGATTAAATAATAACTGAAAATTCCCTGGCTGACTCTTAGGCTTAACATGAAATGGGAGCCTTAATTCAATGCTTCACCTGCAGCACTACCAGTTGGTGCAATCAGGAACTGTGGAGCCAAAATATAATGATCTCTATAAACATCATAGCACCTAGTCATTAAATGATGCTCTCATTCACAAAGATTTTTGCCTCCATATTACTCCTCATTTCTTAAAATTTCTGGCTAACCAGGAAAGACACTTAAAAAAATGATGGATCATAGGGCACGGCATGATGGAGTCATCATGAGACTCTTGTAATGACACCAAACTAAAAAAGGTATGGTGTTTGCTCTTCTTGAAATATTGGTCCCACACACAAAATTGCTGCCTGCATTGTGCTTTTATGACAGGTGCACTTTAATAAGTCATATACTTCAGACAATATATTAGAACATATCAGATGTTGACAAAGCATTTAAACAGTATTTCATTGTTACATTACCATGCTTAATGTGTTACTTTTCTTTTATACTCACTATAAATATAATTTATGTTAGGCAGCTCTTTGTGATCTATTGAAGTTGAAAAAAGTGGTTAAAGCATGTACAGAAAAAGTGTTTGCCTCTTTAAAGAGTCAAATGTATTACTAGTTACACATGGCACTTACCTACAGGCACTAGCAAGGTGGCCATGGTAATATTTTATTCTTGTTACAATCCAACACACATACTTTTAGCATACTTCCAATCTGACTCACTGTTGTTATGACCAATAAAAATCTTGGAGCTCCGAAGGTGTGGGGTTGAACAGAAAGAAGTGTTTGGACTAATCTAAATATGGATGTTGCTAATTAAACAGGGTATGGATTTGGGAGGTAATGGAGAAGGAAGAAGTCCTATTTCACTAAATCCCCATCCACGCAGGATGGGCTCTGTTAAGAGTCCATTGGCTCAGCGCAAGATCTGTTCGCTGATGTAAACAGACCACCTGCCCATTTACATCTGACTGCCATCCAATCAATTTGATCCGTCTGTTTTTAGCAGATCAGATGTCAGTTTATATCCGCCGCTCCATAGAGGTGAATGGAGGGTCTGATCGAATCCACTCGTGTGAAAGGGGCATGAGCTTGAATTTTCAGTTTTGGGTCAGTACTGGGGAGTTGAGTGGTTCCCTCAGCCTACCTCCAGTTCACCAATGTACCCTGTAATGAATGGAGGTCTGAAGGAAGGAACCAGTGAGGGCTGTAAATGCTGGAATATATTCCTCACTTAAATTAGAGTTGAAGGTGCTACTTGGGTGAGGAGCAAATGGTCATCAATATGATATAACACGCTTTATTGAATGTGACTTACTACTACTAGCAATATATCTGTGGAGGCTCTCGGGGTCTCGTTTATCCAGGTCATGGTCTATCTAGTAGTAGTCACATTCAACTGGCTATACTCTGTAATGTTTAAGCCCTTGTACACACGGTTGGACATTCTGATGGACAATGTCCGATAGGACCGTGTTGTCGGATAATCCGACAGTGTGTGGGCTCCATCGGACTGTTTCCGTCGGAGTATCCGACGGACCAAGTTTTCCAGCTGGGCTATAAAATTTTCCGACAACATGATCCGATCGGACTTTGTCCGATCATGTGTAGAGAATTCGGACAAAGTGCCACGCATGCTCATATCAAATTCGTAGACCAAAGCTATTGGCTACTAGCCTGAACGTAGTCCCGTCCTAAAGAAATAATGTCATCATGTTAAGTACGATCGGATTTTCTGACAACTTTGTCCGACTGTGTGTATGCAACAGTTTCGGACAAAATCCGACGGATTTGGTTGTCGAAATGTCCGACCGTGTGTACAAGGGCTTAGACATTTCATAGCTTGTCCAAGCCACTTCTTCAGTTCTAATGCTATTTTCACACCTCTATCCCAATGTTTTGACAATGTCATAATTTCAGCCATGTAAATTGATGGATTAACATTTATCAAGGCTTCCTGACTCCAAGGATGGGATTATGTAACTGGTACAGGGTTGTGCAACAATTTTCACATCTCTCACCTTGACCATAGACAGTAAAATTTGCCTTTCCATGGTAACTGGATCAAGGTGTTGGTACCACCTGTGTTAGATACAAATGATGGGGTATTTTCCTTATGCTCATTAGAACGGAAGAAGTGACTTGGACAAGCTATGAATTATCTCCAACATTACAGAACAAGTCCAGTTGATTGCCAATAACTGCTACCAGATACCACTAGCAATATTACCTTCCTTTTCATTTGATGTTACTATCTGCTTTCCCTCTTTAAGGCAAATGTAAAGTAATTTACATTATCCTTTATCTTTCTGTATATGGTTGATGGCACTGTAACTATTTTAATAATAAAAAAAAATCTAAGTATCCTTTTCGTTAATTGATATACACCTAGTTCTTTCCCAGTCTGACTGCAGGGAAACATAAGTGGGAGAAGCTTCTAGTCCAATGTTCAATATGAAAAAAAAATAAGCCTTTGGGGTTCAGAGTAAAAATAAACAATTAATATAAGTAAATTGTTTTAAATCATTTATGCAAATTCCGTGGGGTTGATTCCATGCAGATTTTGTACGCTTGCCCACTTACAAAGAAATGTAGGGTCTATAATTTTTATCATAGGTGTATTTTAAATGATAGAGACAGAATATCAACCAAAAATCCAGAAAAAACACATGATACAAATGTTAAAAAGTGAGTAAAATAAGTATTTGATCCCCAAGCAAAACATGACTTAGTTCTTGGTGGAGAAACCCCTGTTGGCAAGCACAGAGGTAAGACATTTCTTGTAGTTAGTGACCAGGTTTGCACACATCTCAGGAGGGATTTTGTTCCACTATTTTTAACAGATCTTCTCTAAATCCTTAAGGATTCTTGTCTGTTGCTTGGTAGCTCAAAGTTGCAGCTCTGTCCATAAATTTTCTATAGGATTAAGGTTTGGAGACTGGCTAGGCCACTCCATGACCTTAATGTGCTTCTTCTTGAGCCACTCCTTTGTTGCCTTGGCGGTATGTTTTGGGTCATTGTCATGCTAAAAGACCCATCCATGACTCATCTTCAGTGTTCTAGCTGAGGGAAGAAGGTTCTCATCCAAGATTTTACAATACATGGTCCATTGGCCCTAGTCGTTCTGTACCTTCCGCAGAGAAATAGCCCCAAAGCATAATGTTTCCACCTCTGTACTTGACTGTAGGAATGATGTTCTTAGGGTCATAGTCAGCATTTTTCTTCCTCCAAACACGGCGAGCCCTCCTCTTCAAGAAGTCACATGTACAATCATGCCAATGAACATCTCAATGATTCAGAGAAGGATTGGGAGAAAGTGCTGTAATTAGATGAGACCAAAATTGAGCTCTTTGGCATTAACTCGGCTCGCCGTGTTTGGAGGAAGAAAAATACTGACTATGACCCTAAGAACACCATCTCTACAGTCAAGCATGGAGGTGGAAACATGATACTTTGGGGCTGTTTCTCTGCAAAGGTATAGGTCGACTTTGCCACATTGAAGGGCCAATGGATGGGACCATGTATTGTAAAATGTTGGATGAGAACCTTCTTCCCTATAGAAAATGTATGGAGGGAGTGGAAACTTTGAGCTGCCAAGAGAAAGCCAAGAAACTTTAAGGATTTAGAGAAGATCAGTAAAGAAGAATGGACCAAAATCCCTCCTGAGATGTGTGCAAACCTGGTCACCATCTACAAGAAACGTCTTACCTCTGTGCTTGCCAACAAGGGTTTCTCCACCAAGTACTAAGTCATGTTTTGCTTGGGAATCAAATATTTATTTTACTCACTGAACTGCAACTTAATTTATAGCATTTGTTTTATGTGTTTCTTCTGGATTTTTGGTTGATATTCTGTCTCTAGTATTTAAAATACACCTATGATAAAAAATATATACCCTACATTTCTTTGTAAGTGGGCAAACGTACAAAATCTGCAGGGGATCAAAAAATTATTTTCCCCACTGTCTATATTTGAAATGAAATCTTTATTGTTTTTATCAATAACATGGTATGGGTGGATTTATACAAGTCCCCTTCAGCCTGTGTCTCAGAATAACAAGAAGCCTCCATAAATCTACATGTAATATCCCACCCCGATTGATTTTAGCTGGTTAATGGGCATGGAGGAGGAGGGAGGAAGTGGGCTGTCATTTACCACTGTGTATACACCCACATGTGACTTTATAGTCACATGGGCTACTCAGATGTGATAGGTAGGTAATGCTCAGCATAGAAACTCACAAAAAATTGAGCATGTGCAGAGCTGCCAACACTAATCTGCAAAATCCCCAACTGCACTTGGGTTGTGATCAAAAGGGGGAGATAGCGAGAGGTAGGATCAACCAGGTTTTTTGCAGATTACAGTAAACAAATCTCATAGTGACTGATTGAGTATGAACAGCATGTAATACAGAATTTATTGATAGTTTTTTTATGATGTGGGTTTGGTGGCTTTAGTGACACTTTAAGCCTCACCATACAATTCAAAACTTTTTAGCAACATCTCCTCTCATCTCCTTGGTGATCCAAGTATCAGGACCATCTTATCCTAGCAAGGATAGTTTGGAAGTATGCTAAATTAAGTTTAGTAGGTAAACCTGAAGTTGCTACGGTAACTATGCAAACTGAACCCTGCTTGAAAATCTTACAGTGCCAATAGGCACCAATACAAAAAAATCCACAGACCAAAGCTATAGAACAGCTTTGTAAACTGCTAATGTGACACCGGTGTGACTTGATTGCTCCAAAAGCCAAGGACATCAAATTGCATCGGATACTGATATTCAAACAACGTACTAAAAAAATTACATTGCATTGTCCAGTGAGAGATTTTCTAACAACTACCAGTCATCTGAGCTTCGACAAGAACTGGCATGCTTGTCTAAATTAACGATGCCCTAGTTTTTCGACATGGAATAAAAATTTTATTTTTATTAACATCAGCCATAGTCTCACAAAGTTTTTTCTTTTAAAGTTGTACATTAAATTCATCATGCAAATTGATTGCTAAGCAAAAATTTGTCCAGGAGGACAGTGGCACGTAACAAGTCCATGTGTTTTTTTTTTGTTTTTTTTCGGCATACATTAAAGAAATTTCCTGACACATAGAACGAAACGTACAAAGACGAGGTGGTGTTTTTGACTTTTTTTGTGGCGTTGTCCTACAGTAACAAACTAAACAAAAGATAACTGTATTGTTAAACGATAACTATGATCCTTATGGCTTTCAGTGCCCAAACACGGTGACACACTGGTATCTCTACAATGCAATAAAAAATAATTACTTTATATTACAAGAATAGAGGGGGGAAAAAAAAAATCTTTTGCACCATTTTTTACTATGTCATGTAAAATCTAACATCTACAATCAATTTAACATATTCACAGTGAAACAAAATTGGGCATGTGCAGTGTGAACTTCACAAATGGACGATTAACTGCAGAATTCTTTTTTTGGCAAAAAAATGATACACAATAATCATGCAAATCAGAATTTGCTTAATTTGTTCAAAGTAACTACCGACATGCCAATTTTTGAAACCCTTTGAAACTTTGTTTCTCTATCACCAATAATAATGACTTCACGCCTGTTTTTGAAACTTGTTTCTTCTTCGTCCAGGAAAAAGCAGCAGTTTGAATTAAAAGGATGACAATTCAATCATACAGAGTTCACAGAAATTGGTACCAAGGCGTTGAATAAACAGGAAGGATTAAAAGAAAACGTTCGTACAGATTAATTACAACTTTTTGAGAAATAAAATACAGAGGATAAGAAAAGTCTTTTTTTTTAACCTACAAGGCCACCCCAGTATTTAATAAATTTTTAAAAAGTCTCACTCTTAAAAATCTTCCTGCTTCAGACTGTACAGTCTTAATTTTCCATCTTGATAAACTGATTTATTTATATACTGTTTCTCTCTTTTTTAATTCCTAGATTCGAAAACATACGTCAGAGCTGCATAATGCTAAGGAAAATATCACCTTTAAATAGGGTTGTTTAGTTTGACATCTACGAACATATTGTTTATTTTTTTTATAGATCTTCCCATATATATTTTCTTAAGTAGGTTTTTATTTATTAATTTTTTTGCTTGGTTATACATCAAAGCCATCATGTTTTTCCCTTGGAAAATATTCAGTCATCCTTTTTTGTAGTGTCTTTAAAAAAAATAGAAATTATATTTTCTATGTTTTTTTATATATATTTTTTTTCCAAGCTGGAAGTTTTGACGTTTCTGCCTTAAGTCATCAGAGAAAAGTAGGATATTGAGTTTAGTGAAAGTCTTGTTATCTTCACAGGACCCTTTGTGAGCTAATACAGTACACTGTCCACCCTGGCAGCTTCTGATTCTATACGATAGACCCTTTGGAAGAAGACAGATGAATAGACTGTATCCGTGTCCCCAACGTCCTTTGTAAGTCGCCTAGTACATCCTGGCCTGTTGTCTCACAGTTCTTATCATACAAGAGTTGTTTAAAGGCTTCGTTTTCGATGAGAAGCATCATGTTTTTCAAAAAGAAGCCTTCACAGTACGACGAGAGCTCAGGAACACCGAGGAACTGTCAAACACAAGATTATAACAGACTTAGAGGAGAGGACTGGATTAGCCAGTAGATTAAGTATACATTTCAGTACACGGTAAATGATTCTTGAGCTATATTGGTAAGACACTTAAAGTAAACATCAGTCATTTTCACTACTTTTCACAGTCCCCTAAAATAAAAAATAAAGAAAATAAAACAAAAAAAAACAACTTTTCCTTAAAAGACATTAACTGGTTGCCGCCTGCCCACCGTCAAATGATGGTGGGGCAGTGCGGCTCTTGTTCTGGGATGCCGTCATATGGCGGCATCCCAGAGCGGCCACTCTCACACTCTCAGCGGGGTTGTGCTGTGTCCTACTGCTAGGACACAGCGCGACCCCGATCTGTGTAAAGAGCCACGTCCATGGCTCTTTAACCATGTGATCGGCTGTGTCCAATCACAGCCAGTCATGGTAATCGGCTCTCCTTACCTCACACTGAAGCAGCATCTCCTCACAGGGGGGCATCTAGGGATGTAATCAGGGCACTGATCATCAGTGCCCTGATTACAATAAAGAAATATAGTGTCACAATACAGTGCCCAACATTGCCCACCAATGCCAGCATACAGTGCCCACCAGTGGCAGCAATCAGTGCCCACCACTACCCACAAGTGTCACTAATCAGTGCCCATTAGCCATGCCAGTCAGTGCTGGCAATCAGTGCCGCATATCTGCTCATCACTGCTTTTCATCAATGCCCATCAGTGTCGCCCATCAGTGCCACCCATCAATGCCCATCTGTACCACCTATCCATGCCGCCTATCCGTGCCCACCAGTGCCGCTTATCAGTGCCCACCTGTGCCACCTAATAGTGCCCATCACTGCCACCTAATAGTGCCCATCAGTGCCGCCTATCAGTGCCACCTATCAGTGCCCAAAAGTGTGGGATATTAGTGCCTCCTCATCAGTGCCACCTCATCAGTGCACATAAGTGCCACCTTATCAGTGCCCACCAGTTCAGCCTATCAGTGCCCATTGGTGCCAACTCATCAGCACACATCAGTGAAGGCAAAAAATTACTTAGTTACAAAATTTACTGACAGAAAAAAAAAGTAAAAAACATTTTTTTTTTTACATTTTTGGTCTTTTTTTTGTAAAAAATTAAAAAAAAACAGCAGTGATTAAATACTACCAAAACAAAGCTCTATTTGTGTGAATAAAATGACAACAAAAATTGTTTGGTTACAGCATAGCATGACCGTGCAATTGTCATTCAAAGTGCGACAGCGCTGAAAGCTGAAAAATGGCTTGGGCAGGAAGGGGTTGTTAGTGCCTGATAAGCAAGTGGTAAGGATGAGCCGAACACCCCCCTGTTCGGTTCGCACCAGAACCTGCGAACAGACCTAAAATTCGTGTGAACTTTAGAACCCTATTAAAGTCTATGGGACTCGAATGTTCACAATCTAAAGTGCTAATTTTAAAGGCTAATATGCAAGTTACTGTCCTAAAAAGTGTTTGGGGACCTGGGTCCTGCCCCAGGGGACATGGATCAATGCAAAAAAAAGTTTTAAAAACTGCAGTTTTTTCAGGAGCAGTGATTTTAATAATGATTAAAGTGAAACAATAAAAGTGTAATATTCCTTTAAATTTCGTACCTGGGGGGTGTCTATAGTATGCCTGTGAAGGGGCGCATGTTTCCCGTGCTTAGAACTGTCCCTGCACAAAGTGTCATTTCGCAAGGAAAAAAAGCACAGATTTCTCCCATAGACTTGTACAGGGTGTTCTGGCTTTTCGAATTTGCCGCGAACAGCCCAAATTTTTCACTGTTCGCTGAACAGGCAATGTTCGAGTCGAACATGAGTTCGACTCAAACTCAAAGCTCATACCCTAGCAAGTGGTTAAAAAAGACCTCCTCAGCCCCTCGCCCTTACCTGGCTGGTAGAAATCTAGTGTGGGCTGCCTCCACCTGCACACTTACATCACATTGACTTAAATGGGAGGTACCCAAAGTGCACATTTAAATCTACAGGATGCTAGATTGCATATGTGGGCAGCCTGGCATCTTTACCAGCTGGGCTGTAGACAGGTGAACATGTTATTTAAAGAGGACCTGTCATGTTCCCAGAACCCTCGTTATCCACACTTTTAGAAGTGTCAGATTCCTGGTCCCCCCGCTTAGTGATGTGGCTCCTGCCAATGTCTGAGGATGAAAAGGATTCTCTGAGTACCATAAATCTTGAAGAAAGTGAAGTTTGCCAGTCCAGGAGGTGGAACAGGTAAGGCCGCGTACACACGCGGGGACTGTTCGCTCAACTTTGTTCGTCAAACAGTTTCAGCGGACAGTCCGCTCAAAATTAGCATGGACGGACTTGCCCACACACGACGAACGAACAGTCCGCTGAAACCGTGCGCGATGACGTGAACGGCACGTACGACGGGACTAGAAAACGACGTCCTATACACTGCAATGCAACCTTCGGCGTGTAAATTCTTTCTGAGCATGTGCGAGACTTAGTTTGACGAACAAGCCTACACACGGGCGGACTGTCCGCTCAAACCAAGTTTCAGCGGACAGTTTTTCGGAATTTCCGAAAAACTTTGTTCGTCAGACTGTCCGCTGAAACTGTTCCGCTGAAAGCCCACACACGAGCGGACTGTCCGCCGAAACACTGTTCAGCGGACAAAGTTGAGCGAACAGTCCCCGCGTGTGTACGCGGCCTGAGTGTTGTATCCCTTCTTTACATAAAATAGTTTTTTTCTACATTAGAATTTCAGACAAATTCTCCAGTTACATCCAAACAAATAAAAAATAATCTAAAGATTTTTTTAAAATTACCTTGGCATGGTTATAAATATCCACACAGTTTTCTGTATTAATGCTTTTCGCACAGATTATTTCACAGTGGCGTTGCAAAGCTTCTAACTGAAAAAATTTACTGGCTGACAACAGCTGCAGAAAAAAGAAGTGGCGTTAAAGATGGCAAATCCATAATTTCAAGTAAAACAGTCATAATAATAAGCTGATTTCATGCATGGGCTGGAGACCAAGCCCTTGAAATACAGCGCCAATATTAGATTATCAATCAATCAGTAAATTGGCATTGAGGTGGCGCCTCTGTCGCATCGGCAGGATAGAGTAAATAGTTTCTTCTCAAAACATCTGCGGCTGGTTAAGCCTGAACATCTAATTTACTCAAGACTTCCACAACCCACGTCTTACCTCCATGATTTCATTATTTTTAATGAGAAGTGATTCTGTGCCTCCGTAATACAGGTACTGCATGACCAGCTGGAGAAAGAAAAAAGGGAGGGAAAAAAGTGAAATGCTGTAACAAAAACAGACATTGTGAAGCTGTCCTACCTAATGGACCTCGGTAAAAATACCTGTGCATGTTTCAATGGAAACCTGTATCTTAGATACCACCTATAATTACCTATCTATTCGATATAAAGGCATCTGCCACTTTCTTGAATCTTGGTGACATGTGAGTTTCTCCATTGCTATATATATATATATATATATATATATATATATATATATATATATATATATACATATATATATATATATATATATATATAATATATAATATATATACACACACATACACTGTACTGACATACACTAATGTCCCGTACACACGATCGGAAATTTCGCCAGCAAAAGTCTGATGTGAGCTTTTGGTCGGAAATTCCGACCGTGTATATGCTCCATTGGACTTTTGCTGGCGGAATTCCCACTAGCAAAAGATTGAGAGCAGGTTCTCTATTTTTCGGTCAATTGGGTCTGTACCAATTCCAACGCGCAAAATTCCTACGCATGCTCGGAAACAATTCGACGCAAGCTCCAAAGCCCTGAAATTCATTTTCTCGACTTGTCGTAGTGTTGTACCTCACCGCGTTCTTGACGGTCGAAAGTTCAGAGGACTTTTGTGTGACCGTGTGTATGCAAGCCAAGCTTGAGCGGAATTCCGTCAGTAAAACCATCCAAGATTTTTCAGATGGAAATTCCGCTCGTGTGTACGGGGCATTAGTAGCGTATTCAGTCTCCTCATTTCTGGTATCTGCATCATTTGTGAAACTCTACTTTAAAGAAAAGCTCTGTCCAGCATTGGTCACATTTTATTTATTTATTTTATTTATTTCAGGTACTCATATAGCCCCACGCTTTACATATCTGTTATACATTCACATCAGTTGCCTGCTTCTTTATATTATCACTTGTACTTGTTATAACTGTACTTAGGAAAACTTTCATAAAAGCCTATTGAAAGTGAAAAACTCTTTTCAAATAGCTTAATATTCAATTAAAAAACACACGATTCTGTTCAGCCACTTTTGTGATTTACACATCCCTGACATATCTAGGAGGTTAATGCAACTTCCTTCTTTAGGCCCATTTCACACATGCATACGCTTTGTCCATTTTTCATCACCCGTTAATGGATGAAAAAAGGACATCAATGCATCTCATGGCAATGACAAGGAAAAATGGATTTAAAGCAGAGGTCCACCCTAAAATGGACGTTTCCGCTCATCGGAATCCTCCCCCCCTCCGGCGCCACAATTGGCACCTTTCAGGGGGGAGGGGGGTGCAGTTACCTGGATATCCAGGTAAATGCACCCACTTCCGGGATAGCTCTCTGCGGAAAGGGGCGTAGATTACGCCCCTTTCCGCAAGTGCCCGCCCCTTTCCGCAAGTGCCCCGCTGCCTGCTGGGAAAACACACGGATCCCAGAGGCAGCGGGGACTGTCCTTATTGCGCAGCGCGGCTCGCGCATGCGCAGTAGGGAACCGGGAAATGAAGCCGAAAGGCTCCATTTCCTGATTCCCATACCCAAGATGGCGGCGGCAGCACCCGAGAAACGATCTACAGATCGGCTTCGGGTGCCGACATCGCGGGCGCGCTGGACAGGTAAGTGTCACTATTTTAAAAGTCAGCAGCTGCAGTATTTGTAGCTCCTGGCTTTTAAAAAAAAAAAAAAACGCGGAGTCCCGGCGGACTCCCGCTTTAAAATGATGATCATGCATTTACATTAGATTCTGTCAATATCCGTTTTTTGGAATGGATCAAAGCCCTAGTTTTCTTCCGTAAAAAAAACGGATCGGACAAAAACAGATGTAAACAGACAGGTCTGTTTTTGCATGAAAAAATGGCTCCGGGACTCAAGTGATTAAAGACTCTAGCCGGATGTAAAAAAACTGATGTAAAAACGGATGAAAAACATGATAAACTGATGGAAACTTCATCCATTTTTTCTTAGAAAAAACGGGACTGAACTGATGAAAGGAATGGTCTGTTTGTGTGAAAGGGGCCTTACAGCTAAGGAATATAGTGATGTCACCTGTTTGCTACAGACTGGACTTCTGATTGGACAATGATGGATAAAAAGCACACTAGTGAGGTCATCTCCTGATAGTATGTTCCCGGTGTTTGACAGTGCTGTGCAATATCGCTGGCTGACACTACTGTCTATGTGAGTGATTACAAGAAGAAAATATAATGAAAAATTCAGATACCCATGCAAGATGTTTTTTTAATACTTTTAACAATTTTTCAATAAACTGACTTAAATAGGGTTTTAGATTTTCCTGGAGTTCCACTTAAAAGCCATGGCTATTAGACTGACATAACCAATGTCTTATTACAGCTTTGAATAGACTGTCAAGGAGCAAGGTCTGATAAAATGGAATTGGTTAGGGCGGTTTTATTACTCCCTCTCATCAATGGCAATAGTCTGAGCACTGTACAATGCATAATTTATATTAACTGCATTGACTATGTGCTCCTATTAATATGATGTGCATAATTCATAAACCATTCTAACCTGCTAGGTCAAATTATATTAAAGTAAATCCTACATGAAATATGTCAGGACCGTTGCATTAAAAAGCTGCTGGACATAGATTAGTGGTATGTAACTATTGTTTTCATATTAACTTCATATAACTCTTGCCTGGCAATGTCTGACATATATTTTGTCAGTATGACCATGCATAATCTGCAGAGCAGACCCACTTAGAAACCTTCTGCAGCAGGCGCTGCAAGACAGGCCCAGCACGATAGTACACCCTGACTGAACTCTTGGAATCACTGAAGATCTGGGATTATTTTACACAGAGAAAGTCCACCCAAACTCAAGATTTAAGTGGGGGTAAGGTTGGTGGATTAATTGCCCCCTTGGATTCTATATGGTTTATGCATTGCAATGGCTTGGTCTCCTTGTCACAGTTCCTGGCTGTACCCTGCCAATGAAAAGGCACACTGTCGTTTATCCATAAAGCCAATTAAGCTAAAGATTAACAAGCCCTCAACCCAAAACTCGTTCATCCATGTCTTTATGGACCTTGTTTGTGTACTTGTGCTCATACAAGTTGGGAGCATAAAATTGTCCAAAAGGCCTTGGTATGCTGACGCCTTAATGCCACGTACACACGACAGGACTCTCTGGCAGAAAAGGTCAGACGGAATCATTTCATCGGATATTCCATCATGTGTGGGCTTCATCTGACTTTTTTTTCAAAAATTCTGACAGACCTAGAAATAGAATATGTTTTAAATCATCCGACGGAATCAATTTCTATCGGGAAAACCGTTGTCTATATGCTAGTCCAACAGACAAAAAACGATGCAAGGGCAGCTATTAGCTAATGAACTTCCTTTTTCTAGTCCCATCGTACGTCATCGCGTTCTAAACAAACGGACTTTGATGTGATCGTGTGTAGGCAAGTCCGTTTCAGAGGAACTCCGTCAGAAAGACCGCTAGAGTTTATTCTGGTGGGAAAACCGGTTGTGTGTACACGGCATAAGAGTTCTTCTCACTAGACCTAAGGGGCCAAGTCCAAACCCTGAAAAACAACCCCATGCCATAATCCCCTCATCCACCAAATGATTTGGACCAGTGCATAAAGCAAGATCCATAAAGCCATGGATGAGTGAGTTTGGAGTAACTTGAATGGCCTGCAGAGAGTGCTGACCTCAACCCAATAGAACATCTTTGGGATGGATGAATTAGAGTGGAGACTGCAAGCCAGGCCTCCTGGTCCAACATCAGTGCCTGACCCCACAAATGAGCTTCTGGAAGAATGGTCAAACATTCCCATGGACACACTCCTAAACCTTGTGGACAGCCTTCCCAGAAGAGTTGAAGCTGTTATAGTTGCAAAGGGTGGGCCAACTCAATATTGAACCCCTACGGACTAAGACTGGGATGCCATTAAAGTTCATATGTGTGTGTAAAGGCAGGCGTCCCAATACTTTTATTTTATACAATATAATGTATATCTGTATATTTGTACAGCCTTGTCATGCAAATGAATATTGTACTTTTTGCTAATTTAAGACTTTTTTAAAAAAAATCTTACCTGAAAGATGTGATACTTCACGTAGTTGATCTCAATACAATTGTTTTCTGTCGTAGACTTGTTGGTAAGAAGTGCTTTAAACCTGAACAAAACAGAGTCCATTAAAAAAAGTTTTATTGCCAAAAAGCAAACAACGCTGACAGCCACTCACAGGTTTACTGAATAAGGAATCAGCAAATTAAATGCTCTCTCTTTTTTCATAATTTACAGGAAATCGAAAGCCTTAAGTATTTTTTGAAAATTTCGATAGATGACTTAATCAGGGATTGAACAGGATGTGAGAATGAGTGCATGCAGAGTTTTCAAAAAACAACACACGTTCAGGATATTCTAACCAACATGTTAAAAGTGAACTTATTATTTAGGACACTAAATAGAATATTTAAATTAGGACTAAGTACCAACAAGATTCAATGTACTGTTTTTCTTTCTGAATTCCAAGAGATGGAGGAACAGCAGGAAAATTGAGCATACACAAAAGACGAGAGCACAATAAAATATGTATAGAGACTGTTTAAAAGTTATTCTACCGGGTCTGTAGTTTTGAAAAGCTCTTGTACGGTTTTATAACTGTTAGCCTGTCCAGTCATATAGCACACGGCCTGTGGCAATGGTCCCTGATCATATGAAAAGCATTTCTGATGGCATGTTTTTAATGCTTAGGGCAGGTCTTTGATAGGTGGAAATCTACTTGAACAACATGAAAGAGATCAAAGATTTCTGGGGTTTGGAACTCCCTTTTTTTATAAAAAAAAAAGCAAGGCCAAACTAAATAGAAAGGAAAAGTTGTGGGTGGTGTCAGTAGGGCAGCGGACGGTGTCAGCAGGGCAGCGGATGGTGTCAGCAGGGCAGCGGACGGTGTTAGCAGGGCAAAAAAGAATTTTTTTTTTTTTTTTTTACATTTTTTTAAAAGTCCCGTTGGGGGGCTTTGGTGAAATATCAGTGGTCTAAACAGACCCCTGATATCTCAGTCCTCAATCTCCATCTCTGCAGCCTCAGCTGCACAGACTGAATGAACAAGAATTGTTCTGCCCAGCCTCCCTGTTCATTCACAAACTGAACACAGTTTACTATGCTTCAGTTATGAATGAACACACTGAGTGATCTGTACCAATCACAAACTGTGCAGCAGAAGAAAGGGGAACCTGGACAGGAATGGGGGTAGCATTACTGGAACTGATCCCCGCTATTTCTCTCCTGAATGCTAGCGGGAGGGGGAAGAAAAGAAGGCATTCAGCTGCTGCAGGAGGAAAATACAAGGGATTAGTTCTTGTAAATGCTGCACCCATTCCTTTCCAGGTTCTGGGAGTTGGCAAGGAAGGGATGCAAATTACCTGTCATCTGCCTGCAATTGATGACAGGCTGCTGACCCCTAGCCTGGGAGGGGGGTCATCATTTTAGGAGATTAACATTTCCACTCTTAAGCTGCTCTAATAGTGCAAGGACTATTTCATGGGGATGGGTGTGTACTGGTGTTCACATTTGCTCAATATTCCCTCTCTGTCAGAGAAAAGATGTCAGGCTGGAAGGCCACCATGGAGAATGACCTTTCTCCTGTCTGAGCTCAGGGCTCATATTCTGTTCAGACTGGTGATACTAAAACCATCCTTTGGCAGCACCTTTGTTACCTGACTTTTTGTTATGTGCCGCTGTCAGCACTGACCTCAGACAGGAGATAGGATGGCCTCACAGCCTGAAACTTAGCTTGACACTTCTCTGACAGGTACAGACTACAAGTAAATAAACAAAAAAAACAAGTAATCCACTCAGAAGTAAGGCTTTACTATTACAAAAGTCCAGGTGAGGAAGTCCAGATTGTTACAAATGCCCCTCTGTGATTGGTTCTGTTTAGGTTGCTTACATATGTATGTATGTCAAAGTAAAATGTTCCCTTTTAATAATCTCACCTTGGGGATGCTGTAAACAACAACACTTTGTGTGCATAAAAAGGCCTTCCTTCAGCAATAAATGTGATGTCTGACATCTCCTTGTTGTTGAGAAAATGAGGATCTGGAAAGACACCAAGTCAAAAGTCCAGTTGGTTATAAGACAAAACATAAGTAAGCCTTTTTCTGGTCTTCTAACAGAAACTAGGGGGTCTTTTTTTATATGAAATATAAGAAGCATTCCTTGCCTACCTCTATGAATTTAGTTATGGGCCAATGGGATTGTAATAAGGGTGGGAGAGAGTGGACAGGCTTTGTGTCATGAAACGAATACAGCTAATGCTCGTGCACATTTACCAGCACACAGACAAGCACTAGTATCTAGCAGGCACATTTGTGTGCGCTAGCACGCATCGGCGTCCACGTCCACGCATATTGGCACAAAGCTGCCTATTTAAAGGGGATCCTAGTGTGTGCTAATCGCTGGATGTTCTTGAGCTTCCTCATGATCCATGTTCCTGCTTTGCTGACTGATCTTCTGTTGCTGACCTGGCTTGTTCCTGACCTTGATCTGTAGATCCTGGATATTGAACTTGCCTCTGACTATTCTCTGCCTGCTTCCCTAGTACTGAACTCGGCCCTCTACTGGATCCTACTTTGCCTGTTTCCCTGGTACTGACCTCAGACTGCTTCCTAACCACGCTGCCTTAACATGTATGACCCTGGCTCACCTTGACTACATCTCTGACTGTTGCAGTCACCTGCTACCAAACTACCGGAAACTCATGCTTCTTTGAACCTTGTACCTCTGTCACCACATTCAGGGGTGCTCGAACCCGAGCTGCAAGGGAAGCCCTCTCATCAACTCGGTCTCCAACTAAAATACGTCACACTTTGACACTTTTGGAAGTGCTGGAATTTTGTCCAATCAGCATGGCCCAGCAGTGGGGTTTAGGGGAGGCATTGACAGCTGATGCAAAAATGAGCAGCTCTAAGGTCCTGCACTTTGTTGTTTAACAGAGTCATTTTATTTGTGATATGTTCAGCCACTTACCCAGCCTGGATGTCTGTTTTCGCTTTATCTCTATCAGCTTTGGGATAGGGTACGGTCCATAGCACTGACTGAAGATGACAGCTAGCTGCTGACTGATCACCTCGTTCTGGAATCATAAAAAAGCAAGGTTACCTTTTTGTTGTCTATGAAGAACCCGAATGTGTCTTGGCAAGAATTACTGAAACCCTCATGTAACTGTCTGCTATAGAGTTGGTGATAAACAGATGGTACTCAAACTTCTGATGATGGACACCTAGCAACTGTTGCAATCAGACAAACTATTGCAATTGTGCTTCACAGGTCACAGCATTGCCAGTCCAAAGAAGATCTGTTGCTAGTTCTCAAAAAATACCATTTGTTATATTTTTTGTTATCAATGCCTCAGGGTGCCTTCATACAACTGTTGTGTAGTGCAAAGATGCTCCATGTGAACCCGGGCGATACTATGGGCATATATTCACTTCCAATTAAAGCTGAGAGATCTGACATACCCCCTGCATCCCCTTATTAGAAGTGCACACCTTGCTGTCTATGAATGGGGCTGCTGATCACACCTCTGAATTTCAGCTAAAAGTCTAAATTTTGAAAGGAAACACAGGTGCTGTGAATGGAAGCACACTGATATATATGCTATTAATGCAAACATAAAATCCTGTTTTTTTGCAAATGATACACACAAAGTATTTTATGTTCCAATAATGTCTCTAATGCCACGTACAAACGATCAGTGTCAGGTCACCTTGAGGCGAGGTGACAGATGCACACCGTAGGGATCAGGAGTGCACCCTAAGGTTGTGGACCCTACGGCTGACTGCTGCGGACGGGAGACAGGTCCCACCGGGGTTAGAGCGTAAGATTTCCTGGGGTGCAGAGTCTAAGAGCCAGCAGGTGTTCACCAGAGCCTTGAGTGGTGAGGATGGGCTTGGCTGAAACTAGCTCCAGGTCGCGACCCCCAGGGTCCCCCAGCTCACACCAACAGTAGGCAACAGGAGGATAGGGATGGTGAGGGACAAAGCCAAGGTTGGGGCCACAAGCAGACAGGAATAGTCAGGGACACGCCAAAAGGTCAGGATCACAGGCAAACAGGGATAGTCAAAGACACGCCAAAGTCAGTAACAGAACAACAGAAGAGCACACGGCAGGTAACAGGAAGCTAACACACAAAGGAATACACAATGGTTGATCAGCGGGGTTGGCCTGCAGTGCACAGGTTAATATAGAGTTCTCTGATAGGAGCTAGGGTGGAGTCATACCAGAGGATGGATTACAAAAGCAGTCAGGTGAGGGTCGGCTGGTCTCTAGAGATGAACACATGGAAACAGGTAAGCAGACCAACTCTATTGCATAACCATGACAATCAGACTATCCGGCGGACTTAGTCTGGCGGACAAACCGCCGGAAAGTCCGCCAAATTTCCGAACGAGCGGACCTGCCCACACACCGGACTTTTCCGCCGGATAGTTTGATCGTGTGTACGCTGCATTTCACGTCTAGAGATTTTTCTGTAAGAATGCACACTGCATGCACTGTGCGTTGTACATTCAGCTCATGTTTGGCATGATGAGAAGAAGTTATATCATCAGTGACACTCCAATAGCTGAAGAGGAAAAGTAAAAAGCTCCCAACTCCTCCAGTAACAAACTAAATAGTAAAAATTAGTACCATGAATAAGATAAGCACTGGCAGCTGTGTCTGTGGATTTATATCTCAAGTAAATAAGGACGGTTCTAAAATGGAAATTGGTTGTGCTGACCTTCTGGATCTAACAACCAAAAAAGTAAGTCTGTCATACAAGAATTTTTGGGGCTGCCACCAATGGCCTCCTAAAAGTGCTAATAACTGAAAATGCTGTTTGACTTGCTGTTATAGCAAATGTCTGGTATGCACAACATCAGATTCTGAACCAGGACAGGTTTTCGCTAAGAGTTGCAAACTAGAATTTATAAAACAGTGAAAGTCACTTGAGCTGATGCTGAAACATAAGTAAACTTTGATATGTTTTCAGACTCACTAAAGCATAGAAATAGCTGGAGCACCACGAACCGCCCAAATATAAACTCCTTTTCAGCGGCAGAAGACTCTCTCGTGTAACTCTCATTGTTAGCAGTAGTAAAACTGATTAAATTTCACTCCAGAGCACCTCTCTCTGCTACCGTGGCAGCACTTGTAATTAAAAACAATCTGGATCTCGGCGAGGCATTGGAAATCTAAGGGACCGCAACTAGGAAGCTGCACTAGAAAACTTGTTTTCATCTGAGCAGATTAAGCTTTTCTGTTCCCTCAGTAGACCCGGATGAAATGAGGGAAAGAATAAAAAGCCCCACCAGGCTCAGCGCTGGGATAACTGCCAAAGATAAAGTTGGAAATTGCCTTTAAAACCGCAGCTGTGATGTGAACTTTGGGAAACCTGGAATGAAAAGGCAAGTGCCTTCCCCGAAGGCCTGTAATGAGATGATTGTAGGAAGGAGGAGACACCGACAATGCAAGAACACCATGGCTGAGAATATTCATTAATTAATGGAAACAACTGTCTCATACCGTTTAAGGTATATATATATATATATATATATATATATATATATATATATATATATATATATATATATATATATATATATATTGCAACTCTCTCCTTAATGGCCTACCCTTACGTAGGCTATCCCCCCTTAAATCTATTATGAATGCTGCTGCTGAACTAAGACACCTCACTAACCGATCCGTGACTGTTGCCCCTCTCTGCCAATCCCTTCACTTGCTTCCCCTACCCCACCGTATAAAATTCTAAATGCTAACCACAACATACAAGGCCTTCCACATCGCCCCCAGCTATATCACCAAACTCATCTGCAGATATCACCCTAATCGTCCCCTCTGCTCCTCCCAGGATCTCCTGCTCTCTAGCTCCCTTGTTACCTCCTCTCATGCTTGCCTTCAGGACTTCTCCAGAGCCTCTCCCATCCTCTGGAACTCCCTGCCCCAGTATATCCGATCAGCCCCTACCCTGTCCACCTTTAGGAGATTCCTGAAAACTCACTCATTCAGGGAAGCCTATCCCACAGCCACCTAACAACTGTCCCTGAGCCACCCCAATAAAATCATTCACCGCATCTATTACCTTTTGTACCACCACCCCCTCCCTTTAGAATGTAAGCTCTGTGAGCAGGGGCCTCGTATCTCTTCTGTATTGAACTGTACTGTACAAAACTGAAGAAATGACACTTTGCTACAATGTAAAATAGTGAGTGTACAGCTTGTATAACAGTGTCAATTTGCTGTCCGCTCAAACTAACTCAGCACACAGTCATTAATGTACAAACCGTTGTCAACAAGAGTGAGTACACCCCTAAGTGAAAATGTCCAAATTGAACCCAATTAGCCATTTTCCCTCCTCTGTGTCATGTGACTCATTAGTGTTACAAGGTCTCAGGTGTGAATGGGGAGCAGGTGTGTTAAATTTGGTTCTTTCGCTCTCACTCTCTCATACTGGTCACTGGAAGTTCAACATGGCACCTCATGGCAAAGAATTCTCTAAGGATCTGAAAAAAAGAATTGTTGTTCTACATAAAGATGGCATAGGCTATAAGTAGATTGCCAAGACCCTGAAACTGAGCTGCAGCATTGTGGCCAAGACCATACAGCAGATTACCAGGACAGGTTCCACTCAGAACAGGCCTCGCCATGATCGACCAAAGAAGTTGAGTGCACGTGCTCAGCGTCATATCCAGAGGTTGTCTTTGGGTGGTACAGTGGTGTAGTGGGTAGCACTCTGAACTAGCAGTAAAAAGTGTTGCTGGTTCAAATCCCAACCATGACTCTACCTGCCTGGAGTTTGTATGTTCCCCCTGTGCCTGCGTGGGTTTCCTCTGCGTACTCTGGTTTCCTTCCACACTCCAAAGACACGCTGGTAGGTTAATTGGCTTCTGTCCAAAATTGGCCCCAGTATATGAATATGAGTTGGGGACCTTGGATTGTGGGCAGGGACTGATGTGAGTGTGCGATGTATCTGTGGAGCGCAGCATAAATTGACAGATATCGATCGTTTATCCCTAAATAAATAAGGATAATTGTAGACATGCACCCATACTCAGATTGAACTCGATGGACTGGTGTCTTTATTCAACCTTACTAACTACGTAACTATATATGATTGCTGCAGAGGTTAAAGGGATGGGGGTCTGACCATATGCCGCACACTACATCAAATTGGTCTGCATGTCTGTCATCCCAGAAGGTAGCCTCTTCTAAAGATGATGCACAAAAAAGCCCGTAAACAGTTTGCTAAAGACAAGCAGACTAAGGACATGGATTACTGAAACCATGTTCTGTGTTCTGATGAGACCAAGATAAACATATTTAGTTCAAATGCTGTTAAACGTGTACCGGCAATCGGGTGAGGAGTACAAAGACAAGTGTGTTTTGCTTATATAGTCAAGCATGGTGGTGGGAGTGTCATGGTCTGGGGCTGCATAAGTGCTGCCAGCACTGGCGAGCTACATATTTTTAAGGGAACCATGAATTCCAACATGTACTGTGACATAATGAAGCAGAGCATTATCTTCTCCCTCCGGAGACTGGGCCACAGGGTAGTATTCCAACATGATAACGACCCCAAACACACCTCCAAGACGACCACTGCTTTGCTAAAGAAGCTGAGGGTAAAGGTGATGGACTGGCCAAGCATGTCCCCAAACCTAAACCCTATTGAGCATCTGTGGGACATCCTCAAACAGAAGGTGGAGGAGTGCAAAGTCTCTAACATCCACCAGCTCTGTGATGTCATCATGGAGAAGTGGAAGATGACTCCAGTGGCAACCTGTGAAGCTCTGGTGAACTCCATGCCCAAGAGGGTTAAGGCAGTGCTGGAAAATAATAGTGGCAACACAAAATATTGACACTTTGGGCCCAATTTGGACATTTTCACTTAGGGGTGTACTCTCTTTTGTTGCCAGCGGTTTAGACATTAATGGCTGTGTGTTGCGTTATTTTGAGGGGACAGCAAGTTTACACTGTTATACAAGCTGTACACTCACTACTTTACATTGTAGCAAAGTGTAATTTCTTCAGTGTTGTCACATGAATAGATAAAAATATAAAATATTTACAAAAATGTGAGGGATGTACTCACTTTTGTAAGATACTGTGTGACTATATATATATATATATATATATATATATATATATATATATGTGTGTGAATAGGCTCTGTTTCAAGGAAATAGTGTTATTTATCATATTTAATAAATGATCAGGTCTGAAAAATACAATTTGTAAAAATACTTTTCCTTCTTTAGTCATAGAACTGTTTATTTTGTATACAGTGGTGTGAAAAAGTGTTTGCCCCCTTCCTAATTTCCTGTTCCTTTGCATGTTTGTCACACTTAAGTGTTTCGGAACATCAAACCAATTTAAACAATAGTCAAGGACAACACAAGTAAACACAAAATGCAATTTGTAAATGAAGGTGTTTATTATTAAAGGTGAAAAAAAATCCAAACCATCATGGCCCTGTGTGAAAAAGTGATTGCCCCCTAAACCTAATAACTGGTTGGACCACCCTTAGCAGCAACAACTGCAACCAAGCGTTTGCGATAACGTGCAATGAGGCTTTTACAGCGTCCTGGAGGAATTTTGGCCCACTCATCTTTGCAGAATTGTCCTAATTCAGTTACATTAGAGGGTTTTCGAGCATGAACGGCCTTTTTAAGGTCATACCACAACATCTCAATAGGATTCAGGTCAGGACTTTGGTTAGGCCACTCCAAAGTCTTCATTTTGTTTTTCTTCAGCCATTCGGTGGTGGACTTGCTGGTGTGTTTAGGATCATTGTCCTGCTGCAGAACCCAAGTTCGTTTCAGCTTGAGTACACGAACAGATGGTCGGACATTCTCCTTCAGGATCTCTTGGTAGACAGCAGAATTCATAGTTCCTTTTATCACGGCAAGTCTTCCAGGTCCTGAAGCAGCAAAACAGCCCCAGACCATCACACTACCACCACCATATTTTACTGTTGGTATAATGTTCTTTTTATGAAATGCAGTGTTCCTTCTACGCCAGATATACTTGGACACACACCTTCCAAAGAGTTCCACTTTTGTCTCATCGGTCCACAGAATGTTGTCCCAAAAGTCTTGGGGATCATCAAGATGTGTTGTGGAGAAATTGAGACGAGCTTTGATGTTCTTTTTGCTCAGCAGTGGTTTTCTCCTTGGAACTCTGCCATGCAGGCCATTTTTGCCCAGTCTTTTCCTGATGGTGGAGGCATGAACGCTGACCTTAACTGAGGCAAGTGAGGCCTGCAGTTCCTTGGACGTTGTTGTGGGGTCTTTTGTGACCTCTTGGATGAGTCGTCGCTGCGCTCTTGGGGTAATTTTGGGCGGCCGGACACTCCTGGGAAGGTTCACCACTGTTCCATGTCTTCGCCATTTGTGGATAATGGCTCTCACTGTGGTTCGCTGGATTCCCAAAGCTTTGGAAATGGCTTTATAACCCTTTCCAGACTGATAGATCTCAATTACTTTCTTTCTCAATTGTTTCTGAATTTCTTTGGGTCTCGGCATGATGTGTAGCTTTTAAGGATCTTCTGGTGGACCTTACTGTGTCAAGCAGCTCCAGTCCTATTTAAGTGATGCCTTGATTGTGAACAGGTGTGGCAATAATCAGGCCTGGGTGTGGCTAGAGAAATTGAACTCAGGTGTGGACAACCACAGTTATAGTATGTTTTAACAAGGGGGGCAATCACTTTTTCACACAGGGCCATGATGGTTTGGATTTTTTTTCACCTTTAATAATAAACACCTTCATTTACAAATTGCATTTTGTGTTTACTTGTGTTGTCCTTGACTATTGTTTAAATTGGTTTGATGTTCCGAAACACTTAAGTGTGACAAACATGCAAAGGAACAGGAATTGAGGAAGGGGGCAAACACTTTTTCACACCACTGTATGTAGATGTATTATTTTCATTTCAGGCCAGCGGATGGTGCTGTAGGGTACATTTCACGTGATATGCAGGCTTTCACCTTCCTTGCTGAAAAAGTCTGTTGTTTACAGAGCACAATAGCTCAGCCTCTATTTACCCACACAACTAAACAAGCCAGGGTACTCATCCCCCTATTTTCTTTGCCTTCCTGCCTGTTTAGATTCCTTTATACCAAGTTTCAAATAGAAAGAGACAGTCTGAAAGCAATAAACTTATGTTGTGCACTCCCTTTAGAAAACCTATTATACATTGTGACAAGTCACCCTTAATTAAATAGTTAGTAAGATTGAATAAAGACACCAGTGAAAAGATTTTTCAAAGCTTTAAATGTACAGAATATCGGCTAAGCGAAAAATCGGTATCAGCCCTGAAAAAATGATATTGGTCGACCCCTAGAAGAATGGTCCAGAAATAGTGTAGGGTCAGTCACTGGGTAATTAATGTTTATTTGACCTTGGCCAATCCATGGGGCAGAAGAGAATAAATGTTTGGGAGAATCTGATCAGAGTTCTCTGTTCTGGGGTCTCCCCCCTAGGACTCAGCCTGTGTGTGTGATACAGAAGAGCTACTGATGTTAGGCCTCAGGCCTAAACTTACTGGAAGACACTATCTGTGGAAGCTAAGCTGGAAAGGAAGTTTTTCACTGAAGAGTGTTGGAAAAGGTTATGTAGGGAGGCGAAGGAGCTGGACCAGCACAGACAGTAATGAGACACTCCCAAAAGAGGAGAGGGCTATGACATGTAAGATGGGAGGGGCCTGTGCTAGCAAGGTTTTCTAGCAAGTGGAAAGTGCAAGTAAATAAGAAATAATTTATGGAAGATAGAAACGCTGCATGTATGTATTTGCAATACTTGATTTTACTGTTCTTTATACCCATATTTTTTTCAGTTTGACGACAGAGTTTCTTGAAGTTATATTGAGTATAATTTGGGACAAAAGTGTTCAACTAATGGCCCTGTGGTGGCAAGTCAGCCTCCAATGATAGCATATTGATGCAAATAACTTCATGTTTTTATTTTTTTATCTTTGGTCACCGATCTGTGTCAATGTGGAGCTGAAAATGATATCAGAAGCTGCAGCAGCTCTGTAGTTTACATAATACTAGGTATTACTGCAAAATGGTGCAGCTGGTGTTGTTTGCTGGTTCACAGGCATATCATGCTAATGAAGGTCTGCATGCTGGTGGTTTGAATATTGGTAAATTAGCATATCACTGCACCTCTAATCAGCTGCGGGGTAATCAGTTACAGGCTCGAACTGTTACCTATATACATATCTGACAGTTAATATCACAAATGATAACCTGTGCCAACCTTGGATGGACACATTGCATGCCACTTTTGGATGCCCTCAAGAGCACACCTGCCATTACTTTATTCATAGTGAAAAAGCTACAGCATTACAGTGCAGGCTTAGATGCCCTCGCTCTTGCTGGAGCTTACACAGGGCTGAGAACTCTGCCCACACCTTCATTTGATGAAGGTGCACTGGGTCAATCACCAATACTGGTGGCGACACAATAACAGAGTTCCAGGGAAGGAAAGGTAGTATGTTCTGCTGAGAAGGAGAGGCATTAAAGGAATTAAGCAAACTTCACCTTTGCACTGGTGTTCCCCCCTGCACTGCAAGGGTTAAATGTTTGGTCTGGGGTGCAGGCATAAGGTGTAATGCCTTCCTTACTCTTTGCTCCAGCAGGGTTCCTTCTGCTTTGCTGTGCAGGTCCTGTGAGGCTTCCTCTCTAAGGCGCTTTGGGGCTTGGTCACATGCTTTCTTTCTCACCTACAATGCAGAATTAATAGCCCTGCACTATAGGTGATGAACTCTAGGGACCACCTAAAGCCTGGGCAGAAGAGAACAGTTCTGGAGAGAGGGATAGAGGACATCTTATCCCTGCACCACTAGACTAAACGAGGGTCTGCAGCGGCAGCTTCCATATTTCTCCTAATACAGTTACAGATAGACAGTTAAAATAGCATACATAATTATATTGCAACCCTACGAAGAGGGAACGCTATAAGGCTGGGGAGAAATAGAAGGGAATGAGAAAAGGAAAGGATAGAGAAAGGCAGAATGATCATTTGGGGAACACAGAAATGAGGAATGACTAAACTTTACCTACCTTGCTAGCTTTTAATATCTCAAACATGAGTGGCAGCCCTTGTGTTACCAGTTCCTCTGTATATTCCTCCTCCTGAATAGACTTGAACTCTTTAAGCAAACACTGGATTAGTGGACGCCTGTGCTGATGGAATGAAATGCGCAGAGATTCCAGCCATGTGTGAAGAGTCCAAGGGACACCTAAAAGGGAAGCAACAAATACATGTATGACTGGCTATGAAACGGTTTATACTGTACTGTATGACCAAAGGTTTGTGGAAACCTGTTTGTTGGACATCCCATTCTAGATCCATGAGTATTAATATGGAACTGACCTCCACCCCTTTCAGCTTTATTAGCCTTCGCTCCTATAAGAAGGCTTTCTACAAGATTTTGGAGTGTGTCTGTGTGAATGTGTGCCCATTTGCCAAAAGGACATGTCTGAGGTCAGGTACTGATGTTGGATAAGTAGACTTTGCTCCCATTTCGCATTCAACTTCACCCCAAAGGTGTTCAGTAGGGTTGAGGTCAAGGTTCTGTGCAGGCCAATTAGGTTCCTACACGCAGAACCCATGTCTTTTTTGTCTAGGTTGCCTTGTTGGTAATTCATCTATGCACCTACGTGAGTTTGTTGGTCATCTAATTCCAAAATAATGAACAATAAGGTGCCGCCAACTTCTGCAGCTGTAACAGCCTCCACTCTTCTAGGAAGGCTTTGCAAAAGATTTTGGAGTTTGTCTGTGGAATTTTGCCCATTTGACGCCAACAGAACATTTGTCAGGTCAGGTACTGGTGTAGGGTAAGAAAACCTGGCTCACAATTGGCTTTCCAATTCGTCCCAAATGTGTTCAGTAGGGTTGAGATTAAGGCTGTGTGCAGGCACTCTAGTTCTCCCACACCAAAATAATCAAATCATGTCTTTATTGAGCTGGCTTTGAGTCCTTGTTGCTATAAGGTTGGGCACACACAATTTAAAAAATGTATTTTATACTATAGCATTAATACTAACTCAACTCAATAATTTGAAGTGCTGTCTACATAATTTTAGACATGCAGTAGATGTTAAAGTCTGGTATCCAAAAGCTTTTAGACATATGTAGGGGTATACTTGTTCTAGCTTGAAGCCAACGAGTTAGTATGGCAGCCAGCCAATCTTGTAGGAAACCTTCCCAAAAGAGTGGAGGCTGTTATAACTGCAAATGGAAGGGAGGCCAATTCCATATAAATGGTTAGGTGTCCACAAACCTTTAGTCATATACAGTAAGTGTGGACAAATAAAGACTGCTGACTTTATACTGACTTGCCTGATCTGCCTATTTATTCCAGATCAGGATTTTGAAGCCAGTGCTCAACATAACAGCCAGTCAGCCATAATTTTCAGAAGGAGGTCAGCAATCACAGTTTAGGATCGGTTTACTTAAAAATATATACTGTATATATATCTCACAGCAGGAGTTTAATATCCTCCGCCTCCTCTGTTCTCTCCACAGGTCTCATCATTTGAATTTAGTGTCAGATCATCTCACAGGAAGTTTCATTTAAGCACAGCAGGGAACCGATTTAAACACCTGTGACACCGGTCCGTTTTTTCATTTTAATTCTGAAGTCTTCAATTACAAGGGTTTGTAGATTGTGCGGAGAAGCAATTTACATGGAGCACAGGGATTTTCAAATATAAATGTAACTCTGTTAGTGGAATTTAATTTTAACGTAACGCTTCATTACACACCACAAAGGCGTGGACGGTCACATCGACATTTTCTTCATATAGGAGCATCTGTCTTTTTTACAGTGCCTTGCAAAAGTATTCATACATTCAAGACATTTTCCACATTTTGTCATGTTACAACCAAAAACGTGAATGTATTTTATTGAGATTTTATATGATAGACCAACACAAAGTGGCGCATAATTGTGAAGTGGAAGGACAATGATAAACGGTTTTCATTTTTTTTTTCCAAATAAATATGTGAAAAGTGTGGCATGCATTTGTATTCAGCCCCCCTGAGTCAATACCTTGTAGAACCACCTTTTGCTGCAATTACATCTGCAAGTCTTTTTGGATATGTCTCTATCAGCTTTCCACCTCTAGAGAGTGACATTTTTGCTTGTTCTTTGCAAAATAGCTCAAACTCTGTCAGATTGGATGAAGAGTGTCTGTGACTTCTCCACAACTTTATCCCTGACCAGTCTGGTGTGTTCCTTGGCCTCCATGATGCTGTTTGTTCACTAAGGTTCTCTAACAAACCTCTGAGGGCTTCACAGAACAGCTGCATTTATACTGAGATTCAATTACATACAGGTGGACTCTATTTACTAATTAGGTGACTTCTGAAGACAATTGTTTCCACTAGATTTTAGTTAGGGGTATCAGATTAAAGGGGGCTGAATAAAAATGCACGCCATACTTTTCAGGTATGTATTTGGAAAAAAAATTGGAAAACTATTTATCATTTTTCTTCCACTTCACAATTATGTGCCAAATTTCGTGTTGGTCTATCAGAAAACACTTGATCTGCCAGAATGCATTCAGCTCCTAAATTCCTGTCGTGCGCTGACAACACAACTGAAATTGGAAGATATAGGGGTTATTTAGTAAAGGAGAATCCATTTTGCACTGAAAGTGAACTTGGAAGTAAAGTCGCTGTAGATCTGAGGGGGCCATGCAATGAAGCAAAAAACAGCATTTTAGCTTGCACATGATTGGATGATAAAATCAGCAGAGCTTCCACTCATTTCAGATCTACCCCTTAGATTGAGAGCGACTGCACTTCCAAGTGCACTTGCAGTTCAAAGTGGATATGCCTTTCTTAAATAACCCCCACGGTGTTAGTCCTACTCAATTATTTGCTGAACTACAGAATACCTCCTTCTCCTTATCCTGCACAACAAGGTGTTTTCCAGGTCAAACAAGAACTGGGAGGGCTGATTAGACTCATTTAAGGGTATTTTTGAAATAGACAATATAAGAACTGGGTGGGCCAATTAGATTCTATAAAGTAGAACTACAGGCAAACATTTTTTTTTCACTTTGGACAGCGTAAGGGATGGTTATAACCCCTGTCTGTTTATTTTTGTCATCTGTGTCCCATTGGGGAGATTTACCTTCACTTCCTGTCCCCTAGCTAAAACAGGAAGTGAGAAGAAATCCCTGAAAATTAAAGAAATCTCTTGGGGCCCCCCAGGTCACCAGAACTAGTGTGTCCATTGGACGATTTCCCCTCTATTACTTTTCTTGGAGCAACCGAACATGTGGGATTTTCTTACTTTTACTTTCAATGTTAATGGTAAACAGGACAAATAGAGAGTGCGAATCTCCATAACGGGGACACAGACAGCAATAAAAACTGACAGCTGTTCTAATTCCTCTCTACTCTAAAACTAAAGAAAAAGTTTTGCCTTTAGTTATGCTTTGTATTTTTAAGAAAAAATATGTATTCACCAAGATTACCTGCATCCATCCTCAGAATATACAATTTACATTTTAAAATACAGACTATTTAAGTGGAGTTTGTCTATCATCACATATTTCTCTTAGTGATGAATTATGCAAAAGTAAGCTTAATAAATGGACCCTAAAAGGCGAAGCAAACCAAAAAGCCACTGGCATACTTCCCTGTGTGCACCGCTGGTATGCACGGTCCCCCAGCAGCAAATGAAGTGAACGCCTCATTTATTGCCAGAAGGGGTACAGTTGCCGCTCACAGAAGCATGTTATTGAAATGTAATAACTTTATCATACTTCTAAGAATGAAGGAAATTAAAGATAGAAATATGAATAGATTTAAAAGAAAACTGCTGTCTGATAAATTGCATGAAAGAAATAAGTCTGCATTGCCTATTGTAACCAGATTATACAAAACAGTGTTACCAAGAGTGTTAACAGGCAAGCTCAATGTACCTTTAGATCACTAACTGTTTTTTCCACTTTTGCAGTCAAATTTGAGAAACCCTTGCTACATGTGTGTTCCTCTCACACAGCATATCTGAAATTATTTAAAAACCAAAAAAAAGACTTCTTACCTTCCTAGCTGTTTTTTTCGGAGCAAGCTTATACATAGGGTGCCATAGACAGCTTTTATTGTTTAGAATTTGCAATGTGTAATTAGAGGACAGAATGTTGTTTTTTTTTTTTTTTTTCACGTGCATCAACATACAATGTACCAACCAAATCTTAAGCTCTTTGTTAGGACAGTGTGTTCTAGTGAACTGATAATGAGATCTGCCAGCACAGTACATATAGAGTTATTTAATGGTAAACATAACTCCACAGTTCCCTTTCTAACATTAGATAGAAGGGAAAAGCTAAGTAAAAGACCTTCAGCCTCCCGAAGACGATCCCGCCTCTCCACCCCTCTTCCCTGACTCTGCAGAATTAGGGCATTTTTTTTACTTTTGTTTACTTCTTTTTTTTATTTATTTTTATTTAAAGTCTGCCCCGACTTTCTATGCGCGCCACTCGCCTTAGGCGAATGATGCACACACTGTCCGCTGTGCCTACCAGGATATGTACACCACTAATCCCAGGAGGCATAGCCTTTCATTCAAGAACAAGAGGAGGGGGCAGGCCTAGCAGCGAGTCATCAAAAGGCCCACCCCACTGAACCTGGAAGAGGCTGCAGGCCTCTCGATGACATCAGAGTGAATATGGCGGCGTGGGACAGAGCTGTGGCCGGGCATGAGAGGATCTCTGCAGGTCAACACTGGACCCACTGTTTGGTTGAGTATCTGAAATGTGCAGATACCACCATCAGGTAAGGGGGGGCAAAATAAATAAATAAATGAGGAGTTCCTCTTTAAGGAAGTAAAAAGGTAAGCAGCAATATTTAAATATTTTTTATGTTATGTTATGCAATGGGAATGCATAACAAATATAAGCAGGTGTTATCTCAATAGGCTACTAAAGTGGAAATAAACTCTAAATTTCCCAGTAGGTGCAGAAGTTCACTAAATGCCTTTCAGTGGTCATATTCAATTAAAGTGTTTGTAACCTTAAAAATTTAATTCACTGCCAGTCCCTCTGTCTTATCTAACCATCACACTGTTACTTTTTAAAAACAAAGCCTCTAAATACCTTTTTTTCAGAGATCTTCAAGCTAGTCACGTGACTCCCAGCTGCTCTCCTACTCCGATCCAGGACTACAGTGGGAGGAGCCAAGATCTCCCTCTGATGTCATCTGGGAGGTCACGTGACCGCTGCGCTGGCCGCTCAGCCCCTCCTGCTGTAGCCCTGGATCGGAGTAGGAGAGCGGCCGGGAATCACGTGACCGGCCTGAAGATCTCTGAAAAAGGTATTTAGAGGCTTTGTTTTAAAAAAAAATTAAACAGTGTGGTATGGATAAATAAAACAGAGGGGCTGGCAGTGACATCTTTTAAAGTTTACTTCAGTACTAATAGCGGCAGGAGGTGGCAGAGACGGCTCACACAGACACACAAACTGACAAGCAGGCAGGGAGGAGGGGAGAGAGGAGAGCCGAGGATGAAGACAGCAAGAAAACTGACCACTGTGTCAGGGCTCAGCAGCCATGATAAACCATGGCCAGTTTACAGGGGGGAGGGCAGAACCAGGCAGGATCAGACATATGTTTTTACAGCTTAGAGAGGGGCAGATTAGATAGCACAAGCAATGTGCTGTTTAACCTGCTATGAGGGAACAGGAGCTTTCCCAGTCTGAGCTCCATTGTGCAAGGGTCTGCCAGAGGCTGATACCAAGCCAAATTCAGGTACTTAAACTGCTTGCATTTATAAAAATCCACTTATGTTTTAATAAATACAGAGCTGCATTAATTTAAGTCTTTCATATCTGCCTTAAGTTTAGCTTTAAACCCCAGGCCTTCTCCTCATGGTGTAGTTGGTGCAAACAGCAGCACCGCCACTGTAAAATTAGGAGCAAATGTATGACTGTAAAGAAAGGAATGAGAGTACACAGATGTACACCTATCGCTTGTGACAACCAGCAAAACCTGGAAAAATTACTGGGGTCAGAAAGCCAGAAAAAAAAAAAAAAGTAAAAAAAGTATAGTGATGAAAGAAGACAAAAGGGAGGCTATAAATAAAATAAAAAATAAAATGAAGAATTCACAGAAACACATGTTAAAGTAGGAAAAAGTAAATAAACATAAAATGTAAGCAAGCGGCTGATACATACAATACATATTGCACAACTAAATCAAATCAGACAATATACTGACCCAAACTCCTGATATCGATGGTCACGTCCACATATCCGTGTTCTGCACAGTGGTACATGGCCTCCTTCAGGGCCTTCAGTTTGGCTTTGCTGTTCCGGCTTGGACACAATGGAGTGTTTGCCGTCTCGGCCAAATCCGATCCTTCCGCTAGAATCTCCTCCAGAGATAAGATATCACTCTTCTCCTTTTCAGGCTGGGAAAGCAGCTTACGAAATACATTCCTGAGAAGTAAATCAAGGACATGCTGAATGCAAGATGACAGGTCCTCCCATGCTCAATGTTAACTCCCATGTTTCCCAATGGGGATTAGAAAAAACAAGGTTATATGAGCTAATGTGCAGATAGGACTGAAGAAAAAAAACAGAGTAAGCGCCATATGAATCCAAATATCCTCACTTGAGGATTATCTGCGTGTTTGTGTGGGGTTCTACCAGAAGCTCTGGTTTCCTTCCATAATTCAAAATGTGCTGGTAGGTTAATTGTTTTCCAAAGCTGTCCCCATTGTATTTGTTTGTATGATTGTAGAAGGGACATTGGGCCCCGTTCAAATCTCCATTTTTACCTTCAGTCTTCTAGCCAGTGCTTTCTATGAGCAATGATTTGTCTGCATTGCAAAGAGAGGCACAGAGACCCAGCACTGATGTCACTAAGTCTAAAATGTGGTATATAATGAAAACAGAAAGGTTAGGAACCAAGGAAAGCCAAATATAAGCAGATTAAACTGTAGCTTTAAGATACACTATATTATCAAAAGTATTGGGATGCCTGCCTTTACATGCAAATAAACTTTAATGGCACCCCAGTCTTAGTCCAAGGGGTTCAATATTGAGTTGGCCCACCTTTTGCAGCTATACCAGCTTCAACTATTCTGAGAAGGCTGTCCACAAGGTTTAGAAATGTGTCTATGGGAATGTTTCACCATCCTTCTAGAAGCGCATTTGTGAGGTCAGGCACTGATGTTGGGCAAGAAGGCCTGGCTCGCAGTATCTGCGCTAATTCATCCCAAAGGTGTTCTATCCCAGAAAAGTTGAAGCTATTATAGCTGCAATGGGTGGGCCAACTCAATATTTAACCCTACAGACTTAGCCCTTGTACACACGGTCGGAGAATCCGTCGGAATGTGTCCTATCGGACCGTGTTGTCGGATAATCCGACTGTGTGTGGTATGCATCGGACTGATTCTGTCGGAATATCCGTCGGACCCAATTTTCCAACTTGTTGGAAATATTTCCCGACCAACTGGGCCGATCGGACATACTCCGATCATGTGTAGAGAATTTTGATCGGACCAAGTGCCACGCATGCTCAGATCAAATTCCTACATCAAAGCTATTGGCTACTAGCCTGAATATAGTCCCATCGTAACGAAATTACGTCATCACGTTCTGAAAGATCGGATTTTTCGACAACTTTGTCCGACCGTGTGTATGCAACAGTTTCGGACAAGATCCGACGGACAAAATCCGACGGATTTGGTTGTCGAAATCTCCGACTGTGTGTACAGGGGCTAAGACGCCATTAAAGTTCATGTGCATGTAAAGGCAGGTGTTCCAAAACTTTTGACAATATAGTGTATGTTCCTGCTGTAGTGAGTTAGGAAAAGTCCTGACTGGAGTATCTTTGATGTGGGTGCAAAAGGAACGTTATATGTAAAAAAATACCTAAGGCCCGATTCACAGGGCAGTCCATTCATTGCCCCATCTACAGAAGTCCCGGACCTTTTTTAAAAATTGTTGCGTACGGTGGTTTAGCGCAATGCACCCAAAAACGTGGGTGGGTTGCTGATGCATGAGGGTGCCATTAAGAATTAATCCCCACATGCCTGGTAAACAGCAGTGCTGTTCTCTCATGCATCGGGAATGCGTGGGGTTATTATGCCCACGTTTCTGGCATGCAATTGTGTGAACTTGGCCTAAAATGTGCATACAGAACACTGCAAAAGGCTTATGCCCTGTACACACGATAGGATTTTCCGACAACAAAATCCATGGATTTTTTCCGGCGGATGTTGGCTCAAACTTGTCTTGCATACACACGGTCACACAAAGTTGGTCGGAAATTCCGAACGTCAAGAACACGGTATGACGTACAACACATATGACGAGCCGAGAAAAATGAAGTTCAATAGCCAGTGCTGCTCTTCTGCTTGATTCTGAGCATGCGTGGAACTGTGTGCATCGGGAATTGGGTACACATGATCGGAATTTCCAACAACGGATTTTGTTGTCCAGATCTCAAATTTTGTGTGATGGAAATTCCTATGGAAAATGTGTGATGGAGCCTACACACAGTCGGAATTTCCGACAACAAGGTCCTATCACACATTTTCCATCGGAAAAACCTATCGTGTGCACAGGGCATTAAGGGTATTATTTCCTTTAGTGTGTCTAAAAAGTCTACAAAGACCTCACCAAATATGTCACCACTGAACAAATAATTACAGAAACTAAACAGGTACATGTCTTAGCACTCAATGGCAAGTAGCAGCTGCAAAAGCAAACAAAATCTTGGGAAATGCTTAGTCCCGACAGTCCAGTGATGTGAGTGAGTTTAATAACACAGCTCATACAGAGGCACAACAAGAAAAGCTGCCACTCTATTACAGGAGTTGAGCATTTTTATGGTCCCCGCACATTGGATCTGATATTTTAAATATCTCCTGGTAGTAAAGGCATTCTTTGTAAAAATAGGGAGAGAGACAAATGACTGGTTTACAGTACATATATTACATATATCACAAACACCTGGACTCAATAACCTGGGGGGTGTGCACATATTTGTGGCCATTTAGTGTAAGTGATGCTTGTGATTCTGATTCTTTTATAAATGTTGTAAGAAACAAAAAAAAACATTATTGGGAGACATGTCAATGCATTTACCTGTGCCCATGTGCAGCAGCCTGGCTATAAGAGTTCATGTCTCCTTGAGGAGCTGAAGAAATGCCATTTCTGTACATAGTGCCTATCATGGGGTCTCCTCCTCGTTCTAGCAGCAAACTCACAAGCTCAAAGTTTCCTGTAGTTAATGGAATTCAGAAATATGTTAGCTGCCTAAAGCAGAACTCCAGCCAAAAAAACAACAACAGTAAAAAAAAAAAAGACGATTAAAAGATAAAACAACAAAACCAGCTTTTTTGCAATACAGTAAAACCTTGGATTGCGAGCATAATTCGTTCTGGAAGCATGCTTGTAATCCAAAGCACTTGTATATCAAAGAAAATTTACCCATAAGAAATAATGGAAACTGAGATGATTTGTTCCACAACCGTTTATTCTTAAATCCTTCAGTTTATAGTCCATATAAAAAGATTATAGCAATGTGATAGGTTGTGTAACCATCAAATGTCCATCCACAAATGGAAGCCTCCACAAGGGGATTAGAAGCAAAATCCAGCAGGAGCTACAGAGTATAAAAGAGAAGAGAGGTGCCTGTGTAGCAATATGGTTACATTTAATGAAGGTACAACATTTAGCAACTCACATGGTTGATGATTAAAACAGGCTCATCTAGGTATGCAGTCGTCTGGGGTAAAGCTGTCCACATAGACCGTCCTCCGCCCCGCTGACTCTCACTGCTGTCAGTCTGCAATCGTGACCGGGAAGACTACCCTGCAGTAGAGCTATCTGAAAGCGAGGCTTGAAGCGCTTGTTGAGCGCAGCGTGCAAGGGGTGACATCGATGGTGGTGTGGAGGATGGTCTATGTGTACAGCTTTACCCCAGAAGCCTGCATACTTAGATTTGCCTCTTTTAATCATCAGCCATGTTTCTAAATGTTGTACCTTCAGTAAATGTAACCATATTGCTACACTTAGCAGCACCTCTGTTCAGTTTAATACTAAGGCCGCGTACACACGGGCGGATTGTCTGCCCAACTAAGTTCGGCAGACAATCCGACAGACAGTCCGTTCAAAATTTGCATGAACGGACTTGACCACACACGATGAGCAGACAGTCCGCTGAAAGCGTGCGTGATGACGTGTACAGCACGTACGACGGGACTAGAAAAACGACGTCCTATACACTGCAATGCAACCTTCGGCCGTGTAAACCCTTTCTGAGCATGCGCCATACTTAGTCCGTCCAACTTGCCTACACACGAGCGGACTGTCCGCTGAAACCAAGTTTGGACGGACAAAACCAAGTTTGAACAGACTGTCTTACGGAAATTCCGTAAGACTTTGTTCGTCAGACTGTCCGCTGAAAAAGTCCGCTGAAGCCCACACACGAGCGGATTGTCCGCTGAAACACTGTTCAGCGGACTAAGTTGGACAGACAATCCGCCCGTGTGTACGCGGTCTAAGTTGTGACATGATGATACTTGTATATCCAGACATCGCTTGTATATCAAGTCACTTTTACTGCTGCTTTATTGCTTTTACTGCTGGCTACCCAGCCAATACCAGGTCAAATTCATTTACTTACACTGTCTGCATTTTGCAAATAATGTAATATAATAAATAAGGGCAAACACAAAAGTGCTGCATTTATAATTTTGCTCAGTGTAAATGCACTTGAAAAAATGTGGCTTAGGAGCATATTTACAGCTGCTTTTTACCTGCTAGGAGAAAAGCGTTTCGAAGAGGCCTAGTATGCATGAGATATTTCAAGTGAAGTTTAGCATTAACTTTTAAACAATGAATTCATTGCCTGGTGCCTGCAAGCATCTTTTCAGTATGGAAGTGCAGCCTGCTCATTCTCTAGGTGATGTCACGGAACCATTTGCAATCTTTCATGAGAGCCATCTACCATTGTGTACATTTGTAGGGGACCTTCATGACTAAGCCTTGGTGGGTGGGGTGAAACATGTCCGAGGGCATGGCTTGTGGTGTGGTGCAAGGCTGAGGCCATCTTACACATGTTAACCACATAGACTGGATAGGGTTGAGCATCAATTTTTCCAAGTATGTTACACACTACTGGATGGTGATATTTTCAGCCACTACCCCATTCCTGGATACCAGACTATATCAGACATGTACTGGCCATTGAGACTACAGGGAGTTTCCCGGTGGCCCGATGGCTCAGTGGGCCGGTTTCAGTGACAAAGTAATGGCTCCACGGCTTGCCCTTAACTTCACGCAGTGATGTGAGAAAGATGAGAAAAATACAGAGAATAAGTGAAATAATAAAAGAGGTTAGTGAGGACTCCTCATATTATGCTAATTATGTTTATTTGCACAATTACGTAAAGTTTTATATAATGTTTTTGTGCTTGTTTGCAAAATTAAAGTGGGCTGGTCTGGATGAAGTCCAGGGCCAAATTTTTGTCCCAGTTTAGCCCTGGACTATATGCACTCTCCTTCTTTGCTTAGAGCGGCACTACAAGCATTAACAGGTCACTTTGTAGGAGACTAAATGTCACTCTACCTGAGTTAAACTGTATCCACTGCCAAGAATCATAGGACTGGCCTAACAGAATTGCATGTTTTGGTAGGTAAGCCAGTTTAAGTGTATCCTTAACCAAAACTTTTTTCTGTTTTATTTTAGATAGAGTAGGGAATGATTAAAACACAGGTCAGATTTGTTTGCTGTCTATATCTCGTTGGAGACATTTTCCACCACTTTCCTTCCCTAAAGACAAAACAGGAATAGGGAACAATTCTCTGCAGAGTAAAGAAAATTCCCTCTTAGATGACTGTCCCCAGAACAGTTGTCCAACTGAATGATTGCTCCTCACCTTTCTGTTCCAGTAGCAACTGTAACATTTTGGAACTTTGGTCACCATGAAAAAGCAGAGGGTTTGGTAAGGAAATTAGATATTATGGGGAGGGATTAAAGTTTTTAATCTGAAAGGTATTTTGAAATTTGCAGTATACAACTTAGTAAAGTGGATCAATGGCTTTGAGCATGATACAGGAATGACAAGATTGGGATCACAGAAAGATCATGCCATCATCCAGCAAAGTTGGTGCTTTATTTGCACAGAAAGTCGCAGTACATATCTTTATCTTCAGGGTTATGCCACGTACACATGACCGGACTTTCCATCAGAAAAAGTCAGACGGAATCATTTCATCGGATATTCCGATCGTGTGTGGGCTTCATCTGACTTTTGTTTTCAAAAAGTCTGACGGACCTAGAAATAGAACGTGTTTTAAATCTTTCCAACAGAATCAATTCCGATCTCGAAAAACGGTCGTCTGTATGCTAGTCTGACGGACCAAATACGACACAAGGGCAGCTATTGGCTACTGGCTATTGAACTTCGTTTTCTAGTCCCGTTGTACGTCATTGCGTTCTAAACTAATGTACTTTGGTGTGATCGTGTGCAGGCAAGTTCGCTTCAGCGGAACTCCATCGGAAAGACCGTCGGAGTTTATTCTGCAGAAAGTCCGGTCGTGTGTACGTGGCATTAGAGTTACCTGTGTCTATATTCTGCAGAGGCAAAGAGCCATGGCCTTTTCCTCAATAGCTGTACACATTTGTTTTGAACGCCAAAGCTTGTGTGCCTACCGTTTCAGTGGTGGAAATGTGCATATCTCTGAACATGATGAGGATTGTGGTGATTCCTTCTCACAATGCTGGTACTGTGAATTATCCCTTATTTGTGGGATAAGTACAGAAGCATCCAGAGTTTTTACAGCAGAGAATTAAGGAAGTCTATAGAGGCTCTACATCCTGCCAGGTCGGCTCTCCAAATCTGTATGCAAGTTGGTTTAATATACAACTTAATGTAAAATTAAAAAAACAGAGATTCCATAGCCACTGTCTGAGCAACACATTTCCTGCATTCCCTGTGTAAGGTGTATTCTGGAGCTGTCACCTTTGATCAGACTGCACAGAGGGCTATAGAGGCTCTACATCCTGCAGGGTCAATTCTCCAGTTTGTTGGCATTTATCATAAGCACAATTAACACTCTGATATTTCTTATCAAGACTTAAAAAACCTACCTGCTGCAGCCGCCAACTGTAAAGGAGTTTCTGAATAATTCTCCTCCCCAGATTCTAAAGATCCTTCTACACTGGCACCTGCATCTAAAAGTAACTAGAAGTAAAACACATACAGTACATGTTAGACATGGAAAATACATGCAGATAGCCCTATAATATAAATAAGAATTAGTGATTGTTGTCCTGGATGTTTTATTTAAACAGTAAAGCCATGGGTCGAATTCTGAAAAAAAAATTCATTCGAAAATATTTTCTAAGACTTATAGTTTGAATTTCGCACCATTAATAGGTCGCAGCAACGGACGATTTTTGCACGTCCATCAAATATGAGTGGCTGGTTGGAAATATTTTGAAAAACTAACGATTTTCTAATCAATGATGGGAGAATTGTGTGAGAAATATAATCAAAAAAAGAAATGCACATGAGCACAAGAAAAGAAAATCACCGGTAAGAAAATACATTTCCTAAAAAGAAAAGAATATTCCCGGAAAAATTATTTTCTGTAGCAACATGAGGTGAAATTGAAGGCTTTGTTGGTCGAATTTCGAAAACAAAACAAAACACACAAAATTTCTGCTTTTCTAAAGAAAATAAGTTTGGAATTCGACCATGTATGGCCTGCATAACTCCTAAATAGGTAAACAAGAATAAAGTATCTTCTAAACATGTTATGGAGTTTGGTGGAGTGATGTGTCCATTTGGTGACCTGGTGCCACAACTCAGTGTACTTGTTTTATAATTTTGTTACATAGAAGAAGACAGTTTGCACATTACTTATGCCGCGTACACACGGGCGGACTGTATGGCCTACTTAGTCCGTCGAAACACATTTCAGCGGACAGTCCGCTCGTGTGTGGGCTTCAGCTGACTTTTTCAGCGTGCAGTCTGGCGTACTAAGTATTTCGGATTTTTCGAAATTCTGTCCGTCATACTTTGGTTTCAGCGGACAATCCGCTCGTCAGTAGGCTAGTTCGACGGACTAAGAATGGCGCATGATCAGAAAGGATTTACACGGCGGAAGGGTGCATTGCTGTGTATTGGACTTCCTATTTCTAGTCCCGTCGTACGTGCTGTACACGTCATTGCGCAAGCTTTCGACGGACTGTTTGTGCATCCGTGTGTGGTCAAGTCCGTTCATTCGAAAGTATGACGGACTGTCCGTCGGATTGTATGATGGACTAAGTAGGCCATACAGTCCGCCCGTGTGTACGCGGCTTTAGGGGTATATTTTTAAAGCAGTAAATCTGAAATTCATCAAACATTCACTGCAGCTGAAGCTTCCTGGTGCATGCTTCAAATGGAAGTGATTAGGTCCACCGCCAGGGAGTGTTTTGTAAAAGTCAAATTCACTACTTTCTAAATATGTTTCTTCAAGTATATCTCAGGCTGGGTTCACACTATTGCCGCATGCGGTTCACAGCAGGGGTTCGGTGTGTCCCCGTCCACCGATTCAGGTCCGATTTCAGCCTGAATTTTTGGGCTGAATTCGGACTTGAAATGGACCAAAATACGCACAGGATTTAATGTATTAAGGTGAAAAACCTTCTATGCTGCAGCTCCCCACAGACCCCCCCCCCCCTTTTCTTACCCGAGCCCGATCCGATCCGATCCAGCGATGTGCATAAGTGCAGTGGCTCCAACAGCTGTCCCTCTCCTCATTGGACAGATTGATAGCAGTGAGAGCCAATGGCTGTCAATAAAATCTAGTGACATGGGAGCAGGTGGCAGGGGCCCAGTCCCACTGTCTGCATCAATGGACGAAGCAGCGTGAGTCAGGAGCGAGTCCACACAGGTGCCCCCAGAGAAAGCGGCTTCCCGCGGGGGCACCCGATAAAGAGGAGGGGACTGTAGCACTGGCAAAGGACCCCAGAAGAGAAGGATCGGGGCTGCTCTGTGCAAAATGATTGCACAGAGCAGGTAAGTATAGGCATGTTTGTTATTTTTATTTTTTTAAAACGAGGGTTTACAACCCCTTTAAGGAAAAGCCATCCCTTTGAATTTGGGTTGTTTTCTGTGGGCAGCTGACATCTTTATTTTAGAAATACTTTTGATAATAAAGCTTGTTTTTTCATATACAATTCTGTGAAATATTACCTGTACAACAGGGATGTGGCCCTGAAGGACTGCAAACGTCAGGGCTGTCCAGTGGCGTGTTTCTGGGTGGACAGATGGGTATTTATGTGCCGTACTTGGGACCTTGAATAAAACATGAATAGGTCAGTCCAAAGGGTAAACATTTCTTTGCAATTTAGAAAGACATACATTGCATCCGTAAGGTATTCACAGAGCTTCACTTTTTTCACATTTTGTTATGTTACAGCCTTATTCCAAAATGAACTAAACTCATAATTTTCCTCACAATTCTACAAACAATAACCCATGATGACAACGTTAAAGAAGTTTGTTTGAAATCTTTAAAAATGTATTAAAAATAAAAAAAATCCCATGTACATAAGTATTTAAACCCTTTGCTCGATACTTTGTTGAAGTACATTTGGCACCAATTACAGCCTCAAGTCTTTTTCTTTATCGTACATCACAGGTCGGTTATTATAATAACTATTTGGATTATACGCCACCTATAGGTGAATGGACATTGATAGATCAATCAAACAGGAAGTCCCCCCTATATAATCTCTCCTTCACAGGAAGCACATGCGTTTTTTGCCAGTGTCTGTAAGTTGGTGGTCACTGATGCATGTGCTCTTGGAGCATACTTGGAGGTTTGGACAGTTCAATTAAGAATCATGGATTTCAATCAGATCTTTTTGAAAAAAGCTATCAGCCAAAATGGATGGTACCTGAGCCTCATTGGAAGGAAAGAAGATTCCTCGAGGTTTTGCCTGTAATGCAGCCTTATGGCACTGGACCCTGTGCAGTGTTTGTTCTGACCAAGGTGCTTTCCTACAGGGTGCTATACAGGTCCAAGCGAGTGGACCCCACATTAAGGGGGACCCAGTTTCTGAATGTCTTTTATGACAAATATATCTAATTCAAAAACTCGCGCTTGAGAGTTAACTCAAATAGTGAGATATGAATAAACAAAAATTTATAAAAATGAATAGGAAGACCGCAGCTGCTGCACAGTGCTAAGGTGCTACAACCTTAAACAATGGAAAATATATAAAACAGCGCTAGCAGCCTATATCAAGCAATATACATCCTAATACACAGTACCTAATGTATCAATGTTAAGAGAGAACAAAAACATAAAATCTAAAAGTGCTCAGGTGCTTCAATGAAAACCGCAACAGTGCTCCAAAACGTTTGAATCAGTGAAGTGGCTCTCCCTTTGGTGTCTCCACTCACCAAATTTACGGGATCAAAAAGGCATTGATCAAATGATATGGGGATATGCTGGATGGTTCCTCAGTAAAATCTTGCACGGAGACATTTTAAGACAGGAAGGATATGTCACACTTTCCCCAGAGGACCATAATCACCTGTAAACGCACGTTTTCAGGTGGTGTTTTTTTTTTCCAGGCTCATCAATGATTTCTGTATTTGCAGTGGAAAGCCTTTTTTTGAGAATCTTCCCTTCGGGTTGGCCACAGCTCCAGAGGGTAGAGGATCATTCTCTCTGTCTGCAGAGCAAAAAATTTGTGGTTGATATTCTTCCTTTTCAGGAATTTATGGAATAATAACCACTGATGCCAGTATCTTCAGGGGGCTTGGTCTCCACATGAGAGAATATTGTCCATCAATATCTTGGAATGTTTGGCCAGTACACCTTGTTCTGGATTATAGGACAAACCAGTTGTAGGTTCAATCTGGAAATGTCTCTGCAGGCATATATATCAACCACCAAGGCGGCACCATAGGTCATGTGACTCAGGGAGGTGTACCACATTCTGTCTGGGACAGTACAAGTGCAAGTGCTGTCTCTATCGCCAATACATATTTCAGGTATATGATAGTGGCGAGGGGAACTCTGCAGGGGAATCTACTAGATTCCAAGTTCTACGACAGGTTGGGGCAGGTGTGTCCAGGATGAAAGTCCTACTGCCAATAGAGGTAGATGTACTGGTAACACCTTAAGGATCAGTTCTCCCTTATTTGATGTTTTCTTTCTCCAATCAGTAGGGGAAAGGAGATTGGCCTTAAGTACCATTAAGGGTCAGCGTTCGTCCCTAGCCATTCTTTTCTGGAGGCCATTGTTTCTCACTCCTTGTTTCATATCTCATTCAACATGTAACTTGGACAGTCCCGCCTGTCAGGCCATTCTTGTGTCCTTAGAACTTGATTTTGATCTTGACTGCACTTGCAGAGGCCACTCTTTGAACCAATCGGGGGGATTTGGTTGGTCCTATTATCTCTGAAAGTTGCTATCACTTTACTCAGTGGAGTGTCAGAGTTGGCGGCTCTTTCATGCAAGGAGCCATTCTTGGTCTCGCATCACAAGGTGATGTTGCGTCCTCATCCACTTTTATTGCCTAAAGGGGTTTCTAGTTTTCACTTGAATCAGGAGAGTGTTTTGCCTTTTATCTTTCTCCTAATCCACAGTCGGCAGGAGAAAGATTGCTACATACTCTAGAGCAGTGGTCATCAACCTTGTCCTCAGGGCCCACTAACAGGCAAGGTTTGCAAGATAACTGAAATACATTGCAGGCGATATCATTTGCTGCTCAGTGATTGCAGTATTCTAGTCTGCATCTCCCCAAGGTAATACTTAAAACCTGGCCTGTTAGTGACAGGGTTGATGACCACTGCTCTAGAGGTTGTTCAGCCGCTCAGGATCTACTTGAGTTGTCAGCACAGGTCAAGAATCCTGGTTTGTGCTGCCAGAAGAGCCCAGGAAGTGCAGGCGGCATCCAGGTCCAATATTTAGCAGTGGATCTGCCAGTTTATCAATGATGCCTATGGTTTAAATGGCAAAAATCCATTTTTTTCTGGGTAGAGATTCTCTACCAGGTGTGGGGGAGTATCTTGGGCCATCTGTCATCATGCGTCAGTGGCCCGGGTGTGCAAGACCACTATTTGTCTTTGGTTTATACAGCTACAGGATTTTTACCAGGTGGATGTCAATCATGTAGAAGATGCTGCCTTTGGCCTCAACGTATTACAAATAGCAGAGTTGGTCCTTCTTTGGTGGCAGTTTCTATGATTGTGTCTCCTTCCCCTCAAGGATATTACTTTGGGACGTCCCAAGTTGTTATTATAATTACCAGCTCTGTGTCCTGTGATGTACGATAAAAAAATAGGATTTTTCCTACAGCTTACATGTAAAATCTTTTTCTTGGAGTACATCACAGGACACAGAGTCCCTCCCCTCTTTTGGGAATTTATTGCTTGCTACAAAACTGATGTGCTTCCTGTGAAGGAGGAGCTAAACAGAGGAGGACTTCCTGTTTGATTGATTTACCAGTATCCATTCATCTATAGGTGGCATATAACCCACGTAGTTATTATTATAATAACCGGATCTGTGTCCTGTGATGTACTCCAAGAAAAGGATTTTACAGGTAAGCTATAGGAAAAATCCTATTTTGAGTATAGTGCTACAAGCTTGGCACATCTATTTTTGGGCCATAGCCACTCCTTTGTTATATTGGCTGTGTGCTTAGGGTTGTTGTCCTGTTGGGAGATGAACCTTTGCCTGTCTGAGCTCCAGAGCACTATGGGGCAGGTTTTCATCAAGCCTGTCTCTGTACATTGCTGCATTTATCTTTCCCTTGATCCAGACTAGTCTCCCAGTTCCTGCCACTGAAAAACATCCCCACAGCATGATGCTGCCACCACCATGCATGAGCGGTGCCTAGTTAACTCCAGACATGATGCTTGCCATTCAGGCCAAAGAGTTCAATATTTGTTTTATCAGACCAGAATTTTGTTTCTCATGGTCTGAGAGTCCTTGAGGTGCCTTTTAGCAAACTTCAGGCAGGCTGTCATGTGCATTTTACTGAGGAGTGGCCTATGTCTGGCCACTTTACCATACAGGCCTGGTTGGTGGAGTGCTGCAGAGATGATTGTTCTTCTGGATGGTACTCCTCTCTCCACAAAGAAATGCTGGAGCTCTGTCAGAGTGAACATCGGGTTCTTGGTCACCTCCCCGACTAAGGGCCTTCTCCCCGATCACTTAGTTTGTTCCGGGCGGCCCGCTCTAGGAAGAGTCCTGGTGGTTTCAATTTACGGATGATGGCAGCAACTGTGCTCATTGGGACCTTCAATGCTGCAGAAACTTTTCTCTACAGACAATTCCATGGACGTGATGGCTTGGTTTGTACTCTGACATGCACTGTTAACTGTGGGACCTTATATAGACAGGTGTGTGCCTTTCCAAATCATGTCCAATCAACTGAATTTACCACAGGTGGGCTCCAATCAACATGTAGAAACATCTCAAGGATGATCAGTGAAAACAGGATGAACCCGAGCTCAAAGGCTGTGAATACTCATGGACATCAGATTTGTTTTAAAATTGTATTAAATTTGCAAAGGTTTCAAACAAACTTCTTTCATGTTGTCATTATGGGGTATTGCTTGTAGAATCTTGAGGAAAATAATGAATTTTATTAATGGAAAAAGTGAAGCACTGTGAATACTTTCCGCATTCACTGTAAGCCAACACGTCAGGATAGGTTCCTTAATATTATTATTGAAACTTAACTGTTGTCAGAGTCCAATGCAATTTGAAAATCACAGTCACTTTGCTAAAAATAAAGAGCCTTGTGTAAAGTTTTGTGAACTGAGCTCTTGCATTATGATCTTTATCTGTAAATATACTACTTATTGTAAAATAAAAAACAGCAATTCCACAGCCATTGTCTGGGCGACACATGTCCTGCCTTCCTTGTGTGGGGTGTATTCTGGAGCGATCCCATTTGCTCACACTGCACAGAGGGAGCTCACTTCCTGTTTTCATGTTGCTGTCAGTGGCAATGAAGTCACATAAGACTTCCAACATGTACAGCCTTACCCAATAAAAATGTCTTATTAAGTGTGATAACCAAAAACAACCAATCACAAAACACCTTGCTGAGATCACACCAGTACAAGATGTATTCTGACTGGTTACTTTGGTTTACCGCACTAGATGGAAAGGCTTATTAGGTAATGCCAGGTGACATCATCGTGCACCATAACCAGAAATTAAGATACTGCCATTTTCCCTGAGCCTGATCCACACAACTATGAAATTGGTTGTTTATGTTTTTAATTATGTGAGCACATTACCTAATACATTTTAAAATAGAAATATATCAATACACTATGGGAGTGTGTTCTTTATCTTAATTTGAGATATTGAATGCACATAGCATATTCCTTGACCCCTTAAAGAGGCAGACACCTTATGTGGTAGAGAAAACATTGGGGAAGAGAAAACGAGACCTGGATGATTTAAGACCACTGGAAGTGTCCTCAAGCGCTTAAGACCTATGTGATGTGGGTTACAGATAGAAGGTGAGGGCACTGTTTGCACAGTTTGCAGTGGAGCACATGGGGACTGGAAGAAGAATTTAACATTTCTTGTACACTTTTGGATTGTTTAGAGTGACAAAATCACATTTACAACTGATTATAAGAAAGGCACTTTTATAATTTATATTTATATTTTATTCACAGCAGATTAAGACATTAAATGTTTTTTTAATTATATCTGCACTGTGTGTGACAGATTTATGTTTTTTGATTTATGGGAGTTTTTATCATCGCAACACTTTCTTTACTTTATTGACTTATTGCGTATATAGAGGAACACATATTAGTAGGGTTGTCCCGATACCACTTTTTTAAGACCGAGTACAAGTACCGATACTTTTTTTCAAGTACTCGCCAATACCGGTCACCAATATTTTTTATTAATGTCATGTGACAGTGGCACTAATATGCAGCACTGATGGGCACTGATGAGCCGTGGACTGTGTCAGTAGCTTTTTATTTTTTACAATTCTTTTATTTTATTTTTTTACAATTCACACACACACATACATATATATATACACATATATATATATATATATATATATATATATATATATATATATATATATATACATATATATATATATATATATATATATATATATATACATATATATATATATATATATACATATATATATATATATATATACATACATATATATATATATATATATATATATATATGTATACATACACACACATATATATATATATATATATATATATATATATATGTGTGTGTGTGTGTGTTTTTTTACAATGCTTTTTTGGGGGGGGGGGGGGGGAGTCAGGTTCCATGTTTATTAAATTTTTTATTATTTTTACAATCCTTATTATTATTATTTTTTTTTTTATTCAACCCTGTTGGGGGCTAGGGGGGCTTTGGTCTAAACAGACCCCTGACATGTCCCCATTGAGACATGGAAAGGGACTGCGGATAAAGATTCCCCAGTCCCTTTCTCAGCAGCCTCAGCTGCACTGAAGATGAGTGGACAGGAGACAGAGGCTCTTCTCCATTCATAAACCGAGACATCATAAGCACAGTTTACAATGGACAGAGTCAGTGAACACTGACTCTGTTCATTTGCAAAATACATATTTACCGGCTCCTTCCTACACTCTCCATCCTGAAAGATCTGGGGGGGGGGGGGGGGGGGCAGAGGACCGCACGGAGGGGGAAACTGAGGGAGCACACAGAGGGGGACCGGAGGAGGGGGGGGGGGGATTGGAGGAGCACACAGAGGGGAGCTGAAAGAGAATACAGAGAACGATCGGTGTGGCGGTGGGGGAAGTTATAATCACCGATCTCCCTGTGTGGCTTTCAATAAAGCGGGCTGGAAGCCGCGGAGGGGAGTGGAGGAGAAGCGGCTGTCAGCTGCTTTATTGAAAGCCACACAGGGAGATCAATGATTATAACTTTCCCCGCTGCCACACTGATTATTCCTGAGTGTTCAGGTATTGGATTAGTCTTTAGGAGCATTTGCATGAGAACTCCTGCAAATACTTGATATTGGGACAACCCTACATATTAGTGTCAGTAGCGATCAGTTTAAATAAGGATTTAGCAATTTCCAATATTTTTCACTATTTATAAGTTGATTGGCTGTGCAGGAGGATTAATTGTTCTTTCATTTTGTGAGATGTAACGTGCCTTCACGGATAGTCTCATGAATACTTTTTTGTATAAAAATGTTCTTTTAGTGTCAATATAGAAAAAGTGAGCAGTTTAGCTCTGAAAATCTATATTGAAGGTCTGTTGAATCATACTGTTATAGTAATCTGATACCTTAATGAATGCTGGTTACATCTTCTTACCTCAACATTGAGCTCCGCCCCAGCATCTAATAACATCTGCACCATCGCTTCATCGCCTCTCACACAAGCGTACATTAGTGGGGTCATTCCCTGTGTGGAACATAAGCAAGTGGATTACCTATGGAAAAAATACTTTATCTATATCATAAATATGGCTAATGTTACTAAGACCTAGATTTCTCACTCCAAATGGGTGGCAAATGAGACTCAATACTGCTAAATACATGGGTGGCACATGCAAGCAACCCAATAGCAGTTCAGTGACAAATGATAACTCAGTTGTTAATTTCCTTCTTTATAAATACTCCACTATAATAGAAAAAAATAAAAATGTAATCTTGGAGATGTCATATCACTTACTATCATTAGATGGCGCACTTACTTGCTCGCTCATGCTATTAATTCCTTCAGGGCCGAGCAGAGTCACAGCTTGCTTGACTAAATCCGTCCTGCCACAGTTCAACATTCTAAATCCAAGGTCTTGTTTAAACTTGGCTTCTGTGGCCACTGCGTCAAGTTTGCGAGACGCACAAAAACAGTCGTCAGCCCTGCAGAAAATAGACCGACAATGTGACATGAATTATGATGACAATCCTTTGCCAGTCTTTAGCAGACCAAATTCTTTCAGCGTTAACAATAAAAATAAGTCGATGTGTGCTATGTGTTCTTCTATTAATCAATTTAAAAATAATTTTCAACAATTGCTAAGAAATCCGAGAGCTTTCTAATGCCACGTACACATGACTGGACTTTCCGGCAGACTAGGTCTGAAGGGATTAGTCGGACAATCCGACTGTGTGTGGGCCAGACCGATCGTTTTTTGTAAAAAAAAAACAGACGGACCTAGAAATAGAACATGTTTCAAATCTATTCGACGGACTAAATTCTGACGGACTAAAATCTGGAAAACCGTTCGTCTGTGTGTTGTTGACGGACCAAATACGACGCAAGGGAAGCTATTGGCTACTGGATATTAAACTTCCTTGTTTAGTCCCTTTTACGTCATCACGTTCAAAACAAGCTGACTTTCGAACGGACTTAGTCCGTTCATTCAAAAAGTCAGTCAGGAAGACCGTTGGACCTACTCTGCCGGAAAGTCCAGTCGTGTGTACACGGCATAACTATTTAAATAATTGTGAGCTATGAACTTTTTTGCTGCGTATCGGACACACGATCGGACATTCCGACAACAAAATCCATGGGATTTTTTCCAACGGATGTTGGCTCAAACTTGTCTTGCATACACAGCGTCACACAATGTTGTCGGAAATTCCGAACGTCAAGAATGCTGTGACATAAGGCGAGCAGAGAAAATTGAAGTTCAATAGTCAGTGCGGCTCTTCTGCTTGATTCCAAGCATGCGTAGAACTTTGTGCTTCGGAATTGTGTACACACGATTGGAATTTTGTTGTCGTTAAATTTGAGCTGCAGATCTCAAATTTTGTGTATCGGAAATTCCGGTGGAAAATGTCTGATGGAGCCTACAAAAAGCTCCCATCTAACATTTTCCATCGGAAAATCTGACCGTGTGTACGTGGTATTATAAGATCGAATATCATATGTTTTATATTACATCACCCAGCCCTGTTCATTTTTTTAACCCTTGGTAACTAAGCTCTGCCTACAGATAGTTCCCATTTGGGGTAGGCCGATAGGGGTTTCCAATTATATCACCATTATCTGTTGTCTTTGTACATTTTTGATTAAACATCCCCACTCTATTAGATTGTAAGCTCTTCTGAGCAGGGCCCTCTTAATCCTCTTGTATTTTATTGTATTATAACTATATCGTCTCCTTTTTAAATTGTAAAGCGCTGCGTAAACTGGTGCTATATAAAGCCTGTATAATAATAATAATAATTCTCTAATTTTCTGTTATTCTATGATTTATACAATGTGAAAAGTAATACCAAAATAACTGTAATCACTACTGTTGGAAATGTTTATCTTAAAACGAATAAAAAGCTTAAAGTAAAAAAAATAAAAATAATAATTCTACGGAAATGTACAGTTTCTAAAGTAATAACTAAAAACTTTTGTAGATTTACTAGTGGTGAACAGATCTCTAAATAACATAATATATTTATAGTTCAGTTTTAAGTTTTTTGATGATTGGGGTGAGATAAAAAAAAAAAATGCAACATGTCTGCATTTTTATGCAATAAACAGCATCCTACCTCAACACAGAACAGTACTGTCTGTCACTCTGTAGCAGATGCTTCCTTCCTCTGCTGCAGTTTCACTTTCAGTAACAGGTCTCCTTCCTACCCCATCCCCACCCTATGAATTAGACAGTAAAAAGAGAAGCAGCACACTAATTGGCTAATCTATATGTCAGTCTGCTCCTTCCTCTAATCAGCATGCTCCTTGAATTGCAACACACCTAACTGGCTCCTTGTGCTGCTTCTCTCTCCCTACTCTAAGCTCTGCTGTACAGGGACTGCAAAGGTTGTTGACCAGTCAAGGTAGTTACCCTGCTTGAAAAACTAAGGCTGTGCCATTGACTACAGAGCTGCATTAATTTGCATCTCTTATATATGCTTGGAGGTCACTTTTAAACCTGTAGCATCATCTGCAAATGAAAGTACATACTTTAGCTGCCGTGGCTCACAGTCCACTCCTGGAAGCAGGAGACGCGCAGCCTGTCGTATATCATCGCTATCCACAGAGAAACTTCGGCGGTATCCAGCATGAGCCACAGCTACTCGTATCCATTCCATCAGGGGTGGGAGCATTAAGAACGGCCTATGAAAACAGAAGGAGAGGTGGTCAGACGCAATCGCACAGTTCAATGCAGTCATTACATTTTTGTCTCTTATAAATATGATTAATAAATAGAGCTTAGCTGGCAGCCTTATGGTCCTTGGCGGTTCTCCCATACCGCAGTGCACTTTGGGAGCTTTCCAACTGAGAAGACTGACAACCATCGTACAATCTGTACAATCTCATAGCTAATGTAACCTAATACATTGCGTGTGATTGCAGATTGCTCTGCCTCCCTTGCTGTTAAATATTAAGACAGATCAGCTTGGATTTTGCTAATTCCCTTTGAAAGCTATTGACAGGTATGATGTCAGAACATAATTCGAAGCAGAACTTGAATTTCTCCAGGTCAGAGATGGTATAAAGTATCACTTTTATAAAAAAAATAAAAATAGGAGTCTTTTGGAATCTGCAATACACCCTGAAGGCCTGTAGATGGTGCTATGTATATATTTTCTTTTACCACTAATATTTCAAGACACTCAAGCAGACAAAAACTAAAGTGTAGAAGAAAGGTGTGGGGTGCTGCTTGTCTAAAGGCTGATTCACATGGCTGATTAGGGCCATATACTGCCCAGATCTGCGGATTTCTGTGGCAAGTAATACAAAGTTGTTTCTGATAAGCTGCAGAGAATAAATGTGCAAATCAATGACAGCTTGAAACTGTCCACAGCTGTTGTTCACGTGTAATCGCATATTGAGTGGTACCTGCAATTAGGCTGGGTTCACACTGGTACAACACAACAGTCATACAACAGTGGATCTGACTTTGCCCTGCAACTTGAAGTCTGACTTCCACCCGACTTCCCTGAACGTTACCCGACTTTCATTCCAACAATACAAGTCCCTTGAGTCTGGCATGAATCTTTAGGGGAAACTCCACGCCAAAATAAAAACGGCATAGGGTTCCCCCTCCAAGACCATACCAGACTCTTCGTTCTGGTATGGATATTAAAAAGAACCCCATGCCAAAAAAAATGGTGTGGCCCCCCCAAAATCTACACCAAACCCTTATCCGAGCATGCAGCCCGGCAGGTAGGGAAATGGAGTGGGGACGAGCGAGCACCCCCGAACCACATCAGGACACATGCCCTCAACATATGAGGGTGGGTGCTTTGGGGCAGGGAGAGCCCTGCGCCCCCCACCCCAAAGCACCTTGTCCCTATGTTGATGGAGACAAGGGCTTCTTCCTGACAACCCTGGCCGGTGGTTGTCGGGGTCTACGAGCGGGGAGCTTATCGGGATCTGCAAGCCGCCTTTAACAAAGGGGCCCTCAGATCCTGGCCACGCTCTGCTGACGTCACACAGTCATCCTGACTCTGAAAGTCTGAATCCGCCAGGTGCCTGGACTGATGGCCGTCTCAGCCTCATAGCGAGCCACTGAGACGGCCGCTCCCCGCCCCCCCCCCTCCCCACAACCCAGCGTTCCAGTAAGTGTGGAGGAGCAGAGCAGGAGAGCTGCTGATTGACAGTCTGTACCAGTACCAGTGTGAACCCAGCCTTAGGGACGAATGTGCTCCCATGGACACAAAGTGCCTATGTCCAGGGGTGCACATCTATCCCTAACCACAGATAATCGCTCCATACAAGTTTGCGTGTGGACAGTGTCAGACCGTCATCTCTTTTTACATTGATGTATTATTCTATATGGATTCCTGATACATGGTTTTAAATAACTAACAATTATATTTTCAAATTACTACCCATGAACACATACATTTCAAGCTGTATTATAGTTCTGCGTTCCTCTACATGAACTTAAAGCTGAAAAAAATGACTCTTGCAGCGGAGTTCCCGTCCTACTGCAAAGGTTAATTGCTCATTTTTTCTGAGAAGAACATAAAAAAAGGAACTATACTTATCTTATTCATCACTCCTACAGGCTTCCTCCCAGCTGCACAACCAGTCCCCTAATACCACTCCTCTTCGCCGTTACTCTTTACTGCTCTGTCAGTCGCAGGCACTCTGATGTCATCACATACAATGTAGGACCAGCATTGGAAGTGAGAATGTCAGAGGACCTTCCAACACAACCCAGAGTGAAAGGCTCGGTTCACACAGGGGCGGCACGACTTGCAGCGCGACTCACAGACGCGACCTGCAAACGACTTCAGCGGCGACTTGCAAAACGACTTCTGTATAAAAGTCAATGCAAGTCGCCCCAAAAGTAGTACAGGAACCTTTTTTCTAAGTCAGAGTGACTTGAGTCACTCCTATTAGAACGGTTCCATAGTACAGAACGGAGCGCGACTTGTCAGGCGGCGAAGTCGCCTGGACAAGACGCCCCTGTGTGAACCGAGCCTCAGAGAGCGTAGAAGATGCTAGGGTTGGCTGCCAGGGAAAGGAGGAATAAGATAAGAATAGTTGTTTTTTCTGTTCCCCTAGACCAGCAGTGTCAAATCAAGCCAGAAATCTTGCTTGTTTGTAGGTGACCAAATACTTATTTTCCACCATAATTTGCAAATAAATTCTTTCAAAAATCAGACAATGTGATTGTCTGGATTTGTTTCCATAGTTGAGGTACACCTATGATGACAATTACAGGCCTCTCTCATCTTTTTAAGTGGGAGAACTTGCACAATTGGCAGCTGACTAAATACTTTTTTGCCCCACTGTAAGTTTACTTCCACTTTAAGACCCCTTTCACACTGCAGCGGTGCGAGCGTTAGCGGTAAGCGGTTACCACTGTTATAGCGGCGCTTTTCGGCCGCGAGCGGGGCAATTTTAACCCCCTCTAGCGGCCGAGGAAAGGGTTAATAGCGCCCGTTTTGCAGGCGCTGCCGAAGCGTTTTTCAGGCTCTTTGGCAGTGCTGCCCATTCATTTCCCCCACTGCCCCTAAGATGCTGCTTGCAGGACTTTTTTTCCTGCATGGAAGCGCACATCCCCAGTGTGAAAGCACTCACTCAGGCTTTCACACTGGGGTGGCTTGAGAGCTGCTTTTCAGATGCTTTACAGGCACTATTTTTTAGCTAAAATGCCTGAAAAGCTCCCCAGTGTGAAAGGGGTCTATGACTTACGCTGTGAAAGGCAGTTGTAGACTGGCACAGAGCCCATTCACACTCAAGTAGCAGATGATGCAAGTCTGAAAGGGAGGGTTGTACACCACTGGTACCATCCACAAGAAACTTTATTGGAGACAGCTCATGGTTCTGCTATGGTGTTCTGTCTGAGCAGTCTCCAACAAAGTTTCTTGCAGAAGACACCAGCAGTGTGCAACCTTCCTTTTGAACTGGTACAGAATAAGTATTATTCTCATAATAATTATAAGTAGATGTTCAGAGCACCCAACCCTTACATCATATTTCAAGAGCCCCCCACCATCAGAAGTCAAAAGTCCTCTACGCTCCCTTACATTACAGTGCTTCCCCCTTGTGCTGCTTCCAGGAAGAATCTGGGGGTGGAGCTGGGAAGCATAAAGTGCAGGGTCTGGAGGAGGACCAGAGGAGGGCTGGAGTCAACTGCTGGAGTCTGCTGAATGCTGAGACCAGCAGAGGTGGAGACAAGGGGGTGCTGCAGTTGACTGCTGAGACGGGGGACGGGGGGGGGGGTTAGGGGCATAGAGGAGCCTCTCCATGGCTGCACGAAGAAGCGCAGGATCTGGCGGTGGAGTTTTGTTCTCCTCTCTGCTGCTGACTGCTGAGACAAGGTGGGGGCAGAGACTAGGGGAGTGCCACAGCTGCAGGAGAGGAGGAAGGGCCGCATGAAATGGTTTGACACATGTGCCCTAGGCTAAACAAGTGTTTAAAGTGTATGGTATAGCCAGCCAAAGATGGGTAGAACTTCGAACATAAATTCTTGGGAAGCCCCACTGTAGGGGTCATTATTTATTTTCTTTAAAAGGTATACACTAAATGGAAAAAGGTATGTGGATGTAACCAATACACTGCTCCACAGCTCTTCTGGCAACTGGTAGACTGTAACCAACTTCATTCATGGATCTGTTCTGCTATTTCCTACATACTGCTTGGCCGACAGCTCATGTACAGACAGGGAAGTCTGAGAGTGCAAATAAAGGAAGGACACAGCACACACTGGCCTCATGTGTGGGCTTGCCAGCTGCATACAGCCATGCAATTGTATGCAGACTGCACGCAGCATTTGCAGATCCTTGGGAGCAGGAAAGCGATTGGGAAATCTGATCATTCAGAACAAGGTGACGTTCGTTACGTACGACGGGACTACGTAGAGGCTAGTAGCCAATAGCTTTGGTCTCCTAATTTGATCTGAGCATGTGTGGCACTTTGTCCGTCGGAATTCTCTACAAACAATCGGAAAAAGTCTGATCGGATTTTTTTGTTGGAAAATTTTAGATCCGATGGAAAAAGTCCGATAGAGCCCACACATGATTGGATTTTCTGACAATATAATCCGATCGGACCTTTTCCGTCTGAATTTCCGACCGTGTGTACAGGGCATTATTCAGGTACTTGCACTACTTGAATTTATAAAACCTAAAGTGGTTGTAAACCTCAGACATATAATATGAACAAAGCATATCCCTCTATAATGTGTACTTAGTGCCATTTCCCTCTGCTGCTTCATTCCTCTGCTATCAGCATGAACCACTACTGATGCTGCGTACACACGACCAGACTTTCCGGCAGAATAGGTCCGATAGAATCATTCCGTCGGATAGTCCGATCGTTTTTCTCTAAAAAAATTCAGACGGACCTAGAAATAGAACATGTTTCAAATCTGTCCGACGGACTCAATTCCTATCGGGAAAACCGTTCGTCTGTATACTGGTCCAACGGACCAATTACGACACAAGGGCAGCTATTGACTACTGGCTATTGAACTTCCTTTTCTAGTCCTGTCGTACATCATCATGTTCAAAACTAACTGACTTTGAATGGACTTTAGTCCGTTCGTGTGTAGGCAAGTCCGTTCGTTCGGAAGTCCGTCGTAACTCCATCGAAAGTCCGTCGGACCTTTTCTGCCAGAAAGTGCGGTCGTGTGTACGCGGCAGGACAGGTTTTCCTGACACCAAGAGAAAAAAGGTGACAGGGGAGGGAGCTCCAGCTGATTGATAGCCTCATCTTCGTTCCTGTGTGCTGTGTGAAGGAGGGTGTGGGCCTTCCCTCCAATCAGCTCTCAAAGCACCCCTCACTGAGCCCTGCAGAGTGTAATTTCAGCTCTCTGCCCCATTTTTCTGGCAGCTAAGGCAGGCTGTATAAATTCTGGACTTTGAACAGATGTAGAGAAGAGAAGGCTGCAGATAAACAACTACAACTTGTGTAGGAGGATTTGTTTCATCTCTGTGTATCACCTGAGGCCAGTCACTTCGCTGGGTATGTGTAAGGGATTGCATCCACTTTAACTTAATTATGTATTAATAAATACAAAGCTGCATTATTTATGTCTTTTATATCTGCCTTAGGGCCCTTCCAGACTAGTGTGCTTAAAAATTAGGAATGCGTTTTGTGAAAATGCATTTCGTGTTTTCAATGCTTTTGTGATGCTTTTTTTGGATTCCTGTCTCCCAGCATGCCCCTGTAAAACTTGGACATGTGACTCAAAAAACACAGATGCATTTGTGGAGTGTTTCCTACAGAAATCAATTTGAGGTGTTTTTGGTATGTTTTTGACACGCTAAGTACCAAAGATGCAGGACTTTTTAAAAAAAAAAACGCAGAAATGTGAACAGCTTCACAGGATTTAAAGGGGAATCATTTTCATTTGCGTTTGGCGTGCTGGAAAGTGTGCTTTAGTGTGGCAAAAACACACCAGTATTAGAGGACCCTTAAAGGAGTTGTAAAAGCAGAAGGTTCTTTTTTATCTTAATACATTCTATGCATTAAGATAAAAAGCCTCCTCAGCTGGGGCGGATGAGTGACGAGAGGGCGTAACGTCCGCCCGAGGGGAGGGGCCGCCAGCGCTACAGCACACCGCACCGACGAACAAGAAGCAGGACATGGCTTGGAGCGGGGAGGTGAGAGACCCCAGCCCAGCCATGCGGGAGCCCACGGGGCAGTAGCTCGGAGCGGTGTAGCAGTATTCCACAGCCCTTGGAACAGAACACTCCCTGACCCTCACAGCTCTTCGGATGGCCCCCCCCTCGTTCCCCCGCACAGCTGATTCCCTCGTCTAAGCATCAGGACTTCGGAGGTATCCGGGGATGTTTCTAGCAGGAGATACAGCAGAGAAAAGGACGGTAACTTCATTAACATCACAATGTCTCGGCAGAGTAATATATATGTATATAGGGGAAAGCAATCAATGTGAAAATGGAGACAGCTTATGCTGGTAAGGGGAGTCTCGCATACATAGATGGTTAAAGCGTTTGATGTAAGGTGTGCACTGATGTGGCTGGGTGTTCCCGCTGAGTAGAGTTGAACTTCAAGTGTCCTAAAGGGAAGTTTTTTTTTTGCATGGCCGGATAAACCATAAACAGGACTGCAGTTTTGTCACATATGCCTATATCGAAAGCCGCTTGATTTATTTTGAGTCAGGAACCTAGAAGGCAATGTCCTAAGACAGTGGTAGATCCGCTGGTTTGACATATTATTATCCCCGCAAGATAAAACTGATTAATACATCACAGACTATCTCAAAAATCGCATATGACAATTACACATGTGAAACAACACGCGGGAAAAGTCGCATGGTTCTAAAAATTACGGCGATAAACACATATTGACAAGGAGAGTCGCATATAGATATGTGGAGGAAGCCTCTGAGGGTCCACCTTTATCCTGTTGAGATTACACCTGCTGAGAGAAGTATCCCCACCTGTGAGCAACATTGATTGCAGAATCAGTTTATACATATTAGAGCACGGACATAACGGAATGAGTTAGACAAAGCATTTTTTCTTCTGCTCTTTTTTTCCCTGGCATGCTTGGAGGTGATCAGAGAAGCAAATTTGATTTAAAGAATCCTAGAAGAAGATATAGCAAGGATGAATAAACTGTAACGGGATGTACTGGCTACCACACATTTTTAGGCCCAAACGCATGGCTGGATATATCTGGGGCAGGAAATTTAAAGGTACAGCCCCAAGATATTGATGGCTCCATGGGATAGATGCGTATTGCCTCTGCAGCAGACAAACTGAACAAAACAAGACAGACTACCTCAATTATACATGACATTGTACATCCTAAACAGCACGGTGAAAAGTCGCATGAGTTGATTCCGGGACCTGTTCTCAGATCAATGCGCATTTTCCCCCGGACCTCTTATATATCTAATTTATTTTTTTATTTTTTTTCTTTCCTTCTTGTGGGGTATACGTTTGAAATAAGGCTTGGGGGCCAATTCTTACAGCCTGTCTGTCAATTCTCCTTGTACTGGGCCTGGTACATCAAGATGGCACGTTGCTAAAGACACTCGATAACATATTCGGACGACTCTGCGCTCCCCAGGTTCCACAGGCCTATGCCCAGGGGGGGGTTGGCACAACCCGAGGTTGCCCTTCGTCTAAGCAAAACATCCCTCCAGGATATATATTTATACCATTTAGAGGGGGTAATAACTTGGGGAAGCTGTTAAAGTAATAATAACGGGGTGCAGTATTAATCTACTGAGAGAGGAAGTCAACTGTGAGGGACCCCCGGGCAGTCAGCCAGTGGAACACAGGCATATGGTAGGAGGTAGGTTGGTAACCCCTAAGCAAAATTGGGGAGCAAAGAGATAAATAGGATTAATTAGCCACATAGAAGGCGAATCGCAGGAGGAAGCGACTTCAATGAGGATTCAGGACTAAAAGGAAAGAGTTACTGGGGTGCTCGGTTTCATATAAGTTTGTAATATAGTGAAATATAAGTAAATCAGCGAACAAGATGGCGAAAAGTGGAGCCTCACGAAATCTAAAAGATAAGAGCTATGATACGACTATTCAACAATATATGACACAAGGAGCAAGCCCCAAAGAATCGGGATCGGATAAAAGGCAACCAACCATCTCAGATTATAAGAAGGGAACAGGAAAACATAAGGGCGGAGGAGCACACCAGGACAGGGAGGACACAATAACACATAGCGAATGGGAGAGTAGTAAAATGGAAGAATTAAGGACAGAAGATCTCCCCCCCTCAAAAGGAGAAATGGCGGAGATGCTTTTAAAATTGGAGAATGCAATTAAAACAGATATTAGGGGACTTCGAGAAGATTTAGGAGGACTACTAGAGAGAGTAGAAGCTACAGAAAATCGCATCGACCTCCAAGCCTTAGAGTTAAACAAAGTTTCAGATCAATTAAAAATATTACAACTAACACAAAGGAATATGCTCTATAAATTGGAAGACCAGGAGAATAGAAGCAGAAGGCAAAACTTGAAGCTCCGCTCGATTCCGGAAACTAAAGGTGAAGATTTAAGATCAATACTAAATAGCATTCTATCCCCCTGCTGGGGAAATGAAACGGGAGCCCCCCTAAGGATCGATAGAATTCATAGAATCGGTAAAGCAAGAACTGGAGATTTGGATAGACCGAGAGATATAATTGTGCGGTTCACATTTTTTGATGAAAAAGAGGAAATATGGAAAAAGTTAAGGGGAAAAACCCCACTTGTGTATGAAGGTAGAGAAATACAGATATTTCCGGACATTGCACCCGAGACGCTTTTAAGGAAAAAACTTTTGAAACCCCTGTTAGTTGAACTGCAAGCCCATAATATTAGATACAGATGGGGTTTTCCTGCTTGCTTAATAGGGAACAAAGATGGTAAATCAGCAAAGCTGAGTTTCCCGGAAGATTTGGAAGAGTTCTGCGAGAAATTGGGAATATGCCCGCCTGCACTTCCAGGCTGGCAAGATGAAATAATTGGCTCAATGTAGGGGGAGGGGGGAAAGGGTTGGGGGAAAGGAAGAGGGGTGAAGGAGAAGGAAAGAAGGGAAGATATAAATCAAAACAAGGATGTGGAATTTAATACCTCCCGTCTCAGGGGAAGAGGCGGGAGAGGCGCAGGCGAAAAAGCCCCAAACCCTCATAACAAATGGATTAGGAGATGGTAGGGGTATGTACGACCATTAACCTAACAAGGGCCGATAATAGGCCATTGGGGTTGGGAGGAGGGGGGAGGGGGAGGGTTGGCGCGGGGAGTCAGGGGGGGGGGAGGGAGGAGGGAGGCGGGAGGGTGTAAGGTGGGGGAAGGAAAGTAAAGTGGAAAGAGGGGTTAGGGAGGAAAGAGAAAGAAAAATAATGTGGACCACCCAAATAAACATGAGACAAAGTACCTTTGTAGGGCTGGGGAGCACTAGGACAAATAGATGGGTAACAGCAAAATAGACGGCTTGAAATTTATGTCCTATAATGTTAAGGGCATGAATACCCCAACAAAACGCCATAAGATCCTAGCAGAGCTAAAACGGTATGAGGCCGACGTTGTATCCCTCCAGGAGACTCATATCTCCCTCGCATCAAACATAAGGCTGTACTCTAGCAACTATCCGGTCTGGTATTATAGCGATACCATATCGGCTAGAAGTAGAGGGGTAGCGATAGGGTTCTCTAAAAGTACAAGATTTCAATTAAGTGAAAAAATGTGCGATGCAGAGGGAAGATATCTGTTTCTAAAGGGTACTCTAGAGGAACTGGAGTGTACTTTGGTAAATATATATGCACCCAATAGCAATCCAATCAGTTTTTTAAATAAGACATTAAATAAACTTATGGATTTTAAAACAGGTTATGTAATTATGATGGGGGATATGAACTTCGGCCTCAATCCGGAAGTAGATAGTTCATCGGATGTAAAGAAGATGAGAAGCTCTGCACATAAAAATTTACTACAAAAGCTGTACAAAAATCAATTAGTAGATATATGGAGAGTAAAGAATCCTCTGGTACGTGACTATTCCTTTTATTCTACAGTCCATGGGACGTATTCACGTATCGACTATATTTTCATAGACCATGGGCTATTGGAATATGTGACGGACACGGGGATAGAAGTTATGACCCTCTCGGACCATGCTCCGGTAAAACTATGTTTGAATATTTCAAGGATAGGAAGGAAAACCTCTACATGGCGGTTGAATGAAGAGTTGCTGCTTGGGGAGGAGGACAGAATAAAAATTGCGAGTGCGATCGAACAATATTTTATTCATAACGACACAGAGGAAATCAAAAGCCATACGTTGTGGGATGCACATAAGGCCTACATAAGGGGGATACTGATATCTATGGGATCCAAAAAGAAAAAAATGAGAGCCGAAAAAATCAACAATTTAATGAGAGAGATACACCAGTTGGAACAGGTTCATAAAAAAAGTAGGTTACAAAAAGATCTGGTACTTAAAAAGATATTAACGGCAAGGATGGAGCTGAAGGACCTTCTAGACCAAGAAGCTAGGATGGTGTTTAAAGGGTTGGCCAAGGAACAATATATATGGGGAGATAAACCAAGTAAGTTTCTAGCTAGAATGTTAAAAAAGAAAAAAGGGATAAATTTTATTGGGGGAATTAAGAATAAAAATGGGAAAATGTTCCATACCACCAAAGATATAGCAGAAATCTTCAGATCATACTTTGAGGGGATATTCTCAGATAGTAAGGTAGGTGCAAATAACGGGGAGAAAGAGAAGAAGATTAGGGAATTCTTGGGAAAAACTATACTCACTAAAATTACCCCCACTGAAAGGGAGATGCTCGAAAGGCCAATCTCGGAAGAAGAAATAGTGAGAGCACTATTAAAATCAGCTACAGGAAAATCCCCGGGACCAGATGGTTTTACAACATTTTATTACAAAACATTCAGAGAAGCTCTTGTCCCCCAAATGTGCCGGTACATGAATGGTTTGGGAGAAGAATATGGAATGAGTAGGGAAGATTTAATGGCAACAATTACATTAATCCAGAAAGAAGGCAAGGATCCCACGCAGTGCACCAGCTACAGGCCGATCTCGCTGTTGAACGCAGATACAAAACTCTATGCTAAAGTACTTGCAGAGCGAATGAAGGATTTAATGACAACACTGGTTCACCCAGATCAGACAGGATTCATAGGGGGTCGGGAAGGGAAGGACAACGGAATAAAGACACTCCTCCTACTCCAGAAGATGCGACAGGGTGGAACCCCCAGTCTGCTTCTGTCGCTGGACGCACAGAAAGCCTTCGACAGAGTAGACTGGGGGTTTATGTTTAAGACACTGGAGAGGATGGGGCTAGGACCAAAGATGATGCAGAGGGTGAAGGTATTGTACGAACACCCAAAGACATGTATAAAAGTTAATGGATGTGAGTCAGAGTCCTTTGAGATGGAGAGGGGTACAAGGCAAGGTTGCCCGCTTTCGCCCCTCCTATTTGTGCTCTCTTTGGAACCACTTTTAGCGGCAATAAGGGGAGACCCTGGAATAGAGGGGGTGAAAGTGGGAAAAGTTGAATACAAATATTCCGCTTTTGCGGATGATATATTATTGTATTTAAACAACCCCAAGACATCTATGCCAGAATTATTAAATCTACTAGACCAATATGGGGAAGTGTCAAACTTTAAAATTAATAGGTCAAAATCGGAGATAATGAATATTAATATTAGCAAGCGAGAGGCACAAAGTATGCAACAGAATTGGAAAATCCAGTGGAGGAGCGAACTGAAATATTTAGGGATAAAACTATCAAAAACAGAAAGGAAAATGTACCGCTGTAACTACATTCCGTTATTAGATGAGATACAGGCAGAATGTAAAAGGTGTAGTTATAGACCACTATCGTGGTTGGGGAGAATAAACTCATTAAAGATGATAATATTCCCTAAGATCCTATATAGGTTTCAGATGCTCCCAATACCTTTGTCCAATGTATACCTATCGAAATTAAAAACCATCCTAATGAAATTTGTCTGGAAAAATAAAAAAGCTAGGGTGGCCTTCGCGACACTTCGACAACCAAAAAATAGGGGTGGAGTGGCAATGCCAGACGTGCAGACTTATTATGAAGCAGTTGTAGTGTCCAGAGTGAGTGAATGGAGTAGAAGGGATAACACAGAGAAAAGATGGGTGAGATTGGAACACGAATTATGCAGAACAAAATTGGAGAAGCAAATTTGGAACCCACCACATGAGAGAAGTGTATTTTTGGAAGGGAACAACATTACACGAAACACGTTGCGGATTTGGGATAAGATATATAGGCAATTTAATGGGAAATACAATTCACCACTTATAGCGTTAAAGCACAATAATTTTTTTTTACCAGGGTGTCAGGAGATAGGAGGAAACTGGGTCAAGGAAGAGGTAAAATTAAAAGATGTAATGAAAGGAGAAGGAATAGCACCATATCACGAGTTGGCACAAAAAAAAGAGATGATGATAATTGATGAGTGGAGGTACGCTCAGCTTTCAAGTTTTATTAAAAAACTCCCCCCACAGATTAGAACAGCGGAAGATTTAACTCCTTTGGAACAATTATGTTCATTAAAGACATCAAAGAAAATTGTTTCGAGATGGTATAGAACGCTGGTGGAGGGAGTAGAGCTGGGGGTACCTGTGTACATCAAAAAATGGGGGAGGGAACTAGGAACACAACCAGATAACACAATATTAAGGAAAATATTTAAATTAGTGCATGGCTCAGCGGTAGATGCTGGAACTGCGGAAATGAGTTTCAAATGTATGACGAGATGGTACTACACCCCAGAGAGGAAAAGTAAATTTCAGCGGGATGGTGTTAGGGAGTGTTGGCGGGGATGTAGAGAGTTGGGCACGATGACACATCTGTGGTGGAGTTGTCCAAAAATAGAACTGTACTGGAACCAAATCCTAGCCTTCATTAAAGAGATTACTAACAAAGAGGTGAAAGCTGATCCCTGGGTAGTGTTATTCCATGGGACAAAAATTGGGCTCAGACAATATAAGGAATCGGTGATTCCCCATTTGTTGAATGCAGGTAAAAAACTAATACCGAAAAAATGGCAAGAGAAGGAGGCCCCGTCAATGTGGGAATGGGTGGATGCGGTAGAAAAGACCTATAAGATGGAGTGTTTGAGAGTCAGCTTGGAAGAACGGAGTAATACACCAATCATAGAGAAATGGAAGTGTTGGGCAGATTTTAGGAAGAAATGGCTCATCTCAGAGGGGTTGAGAAAGCCCTAAAATAGGTGTAGATAAGATACAATAAGTTACAAATTAGATAGAAATTAAAACTCTCACAGGGAAAACAAGATAAGGTGGTCCACAGATAGGAAGGAGGGGGGGGGGGGGTCGAGGTAAGAACTAGAAGGGGGATAAGATGGGAGTGTGATACCGGAGGGATGATATGGTTATTATGAAGGTTGTTAGCCTGGCATTAACACTCTAAAAAAAAATAAAAAAAAAAAAAAAAAAAAACTCGCCACTATGATGTGACTGCATGGAAGGGACGCTGAGCTGTAAGCTGAGGTGGTCCCACGGTTATTAAATTGATTTCACTGAGTGGGAAAAAAAAAAAAGAAAAAAAAAAAAAAAAAAAAAGATAAAAAGCCTCCTTCTGTGTGCAGCAGCCAACCTCAGCCCTTCTAATACTTACCTGAGCCCCATCTCTCTCCAGCGATGTCCACGAGTGTCTCGGCCAGCCTGCTGCTGTCAATCACAGTCAGTCAGCCAATCATAAGAAAGAGGGGGTGGGCCAGGCCGCAGCTTAGTGTCTGAATGGACACATGGAGCTGAGGTGCCCCTATAGCAAGCTGCTTGCTGTGGGGGAACTCAACAAGAGGGAGGGGTCAGAAGAGCCGAAGAGAGACCCGAGAAGAGGAGGATCCAGGCTTCCCAGGGCAAATCCACTGCACACATCAGGTAAGTATAACATGTTTGTTATTTTATTTAAAAAAAAGACTTTACAATCACTTTAAGTTCGGCTTTAAACCCCAGCCCTTCTTACCATGGTGTGGCCAAAAAATAAAATAAGGATGTGTTAATGAATACATAGCTGCATTACATTATGCAGTTTATATCTTCCTGAAGTTCAGCTTTAAGTCTTTATTGTGAGTGTGTCCTTCACTAAGAGAAAGTGAACAGAAAAATACACAGGATGGATCCCCCAGAGACTGAATTACAGCGGCCGGGTACTAAATCAGACTATAGCATTTATCGCTGCATCACTTAACTCCCCAGACCAAGAACAAAGATGGGCTAGACAATGTACATTTCAGATCACTTACAAGCACCTTCAAGACAACCTTGTTGAAATATTTAGGAAGTGTATATAATACATGGAAGATGACATGTCATTCCTACAACATACACTAGAAAGTCCCATTACTTTAGCGACAGGAAGTATTTTCCCTAAAAGCATTTGAGTGATACATCTGTGAGTTGTTAGTGTCACCTATCAATGTCTCTACAGATATCGAATATCTAATTATGAGTTACTATTTGTCACAGCTGCATAGTTGCTTTAGTATTTTAATATTATCTGTCTCCATGAACCAGCCTTCTTCTCCAGTTATTAAAGGGGAACTCCAGGCAAACTTGAAAAATGTACACAAGGCAGCTTTTTTTTTTAACTTCCAAAGGATTTGTATTTATGTACATTCAATTCTGACATTTGCACAGCTCTGCCACACAGCACGGCCCTGTCTGACGGGCTGGGCAGGCGGCTGCTACTCCCCATAGGGTATTGGCCCCCTGGGCTTGTAATATAATGTAACAAAAATGGAACTTGAAGCACCAGACCATAATTAAGAGGTCCAGATACAACTTTATGCCAAGAAAAGTCAGAGAGACAATCTAAAGATTGTTCCCTCTGACTTTTCTTGGCATAAAGTTATATCTGGAGGAGGCTTGTGCCAATCGTTTTTCGTAACGAATCGAAAATTCTGAAAAATTTTGCATCTTTCAGATGCATCCGTATAAAAAAATAACGGATTTCAACTAATATGAAAGAAATTATAGCGGATATATAGCGAATGAATTTGACATGATTCGGTAATTCATTAACCACTTCCCACCCGGCCAATGTATATATACGGCCGGGTGGGAGCCGTCTACTCCTGATAGGACGTTCAGGAACGTCCTTCAGGAGTAGCGGGATCGCGCGCGCGCGCGCCCGCGCAGCGGCGCGATTCCGATGTGCTCGTGTCACCCGGACACGGCACATCTCAGATCGGCAGGAGGGCTCTGTGATTGGCCCTCCTGATCACATGACGGCCGTGTCCAATCACGGCCGTCATGTGATGTAAACAAACAGCCGGTTGCTAGGCAATCGGCTCTCCTCTCCTCACACGGAAGTCACCGCTGAGGAGAGGAGAGCAGAACGCTGCAGCCGGCTGATGATCAGTGAGTATGGGCTGCTTTTTACAGCTTTTTACTCACTGATCATCAGTGTAGTGTAAACACACAACACACCACACAGTACAAACACAGTCCCCACATATGTCCCCAAAACACACATGTCCCCAAAACATACATGTCCCCAAATAATAAAAACACATGTCCCTAATAATAAAAACATGTCCCCCACATATGTCCCACTAAAATCACATGTCCCAATGATTATCTGCACACATATGTACGTGATCACCTGCACACATATGTACATGATCATTTGCGTACATATGTCCGTGATCACACAAACCAATTATTATACACTTAACGGAATTTTTTTTACCAAAAACATGTAGCAGAATACATTTTGGCTTAAATTTATGACAAAATTTGATTTTATTGGATTTCTTTTCAAATAGAAAAAAGAAAATATTGTTTTTTTCCCAAATTTCCGCTTTTTTTGCGCTTATATCGCAAAAAAAAAAAAAACGGAGTCGTGAATAAATAACACCAAAATAAAGCTCTATTTGTGCGAACAAAATGATAACAATTTCATTTGGGTACAGTGTAGCATGACCGCGCAATTGTCACTGAAAGCGCTAGAGCGCTGAAAGCTGAAAATTGGGCTGGGAAGGAAGGGGGTGAAAGTGCCCTGTATTGAAGTGGTTAAAGATCTAATGAAGACAGGTGTAGGCGAAATAATCTCCGGCTGCGAGGCATCCCGGAGGCGACCGGATCTGAGGACCTGGCCGTTACGGCCACCGCCATCTTCCGCAGGCTGCCTGGCTCTCCGCTGCCGCAGACCCTGGAATTTGACAGGATACATAGGGCTCTGGGGCCACGGTCGCAGGACATTAATAGACCGCGAGATGTTATCTGCCGTCTCCACCATTACTCCCACAAGGACCTGATCTTGCGTAGAGCGTGGGAGGCGGGTGATGTGGATTTTGATGGGGCGCCCGTTAAGATTCTACCTGATGTTTCCAGAGCTACCCTACAGAGAAGAGCCATGCTCCGCCCTGTGTTGGAGGCTGCCCGCCGGCGGGGGGTTACTTACCGCTGGGGGTACCCCCTAACGGTGATCTTCAGGAGAGATCAGCGGTCGTTCCACCTCCGTTCCCCAGGCGATCTCCCGGCTCTATTTACTTTCCTGGACGCTGACCCTGTTCTTCTCCCGAACTGGCTGATGTTTCTCCCTCCAACGGGGGGAAGGTCCGGGCTGCAGTCCTCATGGAGGTCGGCCCCGCCGAGGCCTCAGAGACGCCGCCGCGGATCCCGAACACCCACGCCGGAGGGAGGGAGTGCGTGAATTGTGAGATGGGCCTCCAGCACTTTATCAGCCTGACTTCTGGTATGCTCCTGCTGCTTTCTACCCGGTTTTGCTCTACCCCTCTGGGCCCCGCATGTTGATGACCGGAGAGGCGACCCTCCTTGACTGCCCTCTAGACTGGTAAAGGTGGCGGACTGCTATGGGGTGGTGGGGTGGGCTAATGTATTTTTATCTTTGATTTGCCTGCCCGGGGAGTCCTGGGGAACCTGATGGGGACTTATAAATACTCCGATATATGGTGCCGGCTGACTTGGAGTGGCTTTCCGGGAGGGTGGGTTGGTTTTCCTTCCCGCCCACCCCCCCCCCCCCCCTTTTCATGTTATTTTATTTTACTGTGCGTTTCCTTTTTTCCATATTTTTTTTTTTTTTCTCGGCCCCGGGGATTGTCCTAGGGGGCCCCCCATGACTGTGGGATGTTGTCCCCCCGCATCCAGCGCTTCAGGGGTCTGCTGGACTACATGTGATTGAGGTGCCGCTCCGGATGCTGGTTTTGCGATTCCACTGAGGGGTCGCCTTGACTTTTTACCTGTTTGTGTGGGGTACCCGGGGTGGGGATGCTGCCCTCCTGGGGTGATGGGGAGAGGGTCACCCATGCCCTCCTCCCCCTTGTTATGGCTGGGGTAGTGCCCCCCCCCGGCTGGTGGGGGTTGCGGATGTTTTGCTGCTGATGCTACCATGGTCGCCTGGCTGTTAGGGTTGCATTCTTTCTGTTCTTATGTTATGTTTGATCTCTCTGTTTTAATTTTGCTTGCATGAGTTTCTGCTGGGCTCCTGATGCGTGCCCTCCCCTCCCCCCCCTCGTCGACCCCTCTTGGGGTCGGGGGGGCGGGATGGGGGGAGCGTGTGGCTGCTGACGACCCACGCTCGTACAGCTCCATGGGTTCCGTGAGGTCGGGGGGAGTCGAGGGCTCCCACTCCTTGGCTGTTCCAGGTCACTTCCCCACATAGGCCGGCACGCTCTCGGCCACTTTTTGGTAGAGACGTGCCACGCAAGCATTTTGCTTGTCCTTAGGTTTTTTTTTTTTTTTTTTTTTTTCTTTACCTTCCCCTTGTCCCCTGTTGTCCCGCCCTTACCTTCCTATACCTCTCCTGACAACACCTTTTTTTTTTTTTTTTTTTTTTTTTTGGACTTAAGGGACACCCTGCTGTGAGTCCTTCCCTCTCCCACTCTTAACCCCCCCTTCTGTTCTTTCCCCCCTCCCTTCCCCCCCCCCTCTCTCTCTTCCCGGTCTCTCTTCCCTTCTGGTTGAGGATGGACAGCCTGTCACTGTACTCCTTAAACGCGAAAGGGCTTAACACCCCGGAGAAACGCCGTATGTTAATGCATGACCTAAAAAGGGCGAAAATTGATATAGCTTATATCCAGGAAACTCACTTTAAAGAGGATCGGTTGCCGGTCCTCAAGAACAGATTCTTTCCTCTGACGTACCACTCCACTAATAAAACTAAATCTCGAGGTGCCTCTATCCTCATCTCCTGTAATGTACCTTGGACTCTCACGGACTCCGAGATAGACCTGGAAGGACGTTATGTCTTCCTCAAAGGACTGGTGGGAGGTGCACGGTTGACACTAGCGAATGTCTACGCCCCTAACGAGGGCCAGGACGCGTTTGTGCGGCGTCTTTTGACCAAGTTGACTGCCTTCCAGGAGGGCCAACTGATCCTGGGCGGAGACTGGAATGTACCCCTGGCCCCCCACGTGGATACCTCGGCGGGTTCGTCCTCCTTACCTATTAGTGCCCGTAAGCGTATCGTCGCGTGTCTCCATGAGTCACAACTAGTCGATATCTGGCGCTTACAGCACCCGGGTGACAGGGACTATACCTTCTACTCTCCTCCACACAAAATTTACACAAGAATTGATTACTTTCTTATACCCCATAGCCAATTACATGCGGTCAGGGCCTCCTCAATAGGTCAAAAGACATGGTCGGATCATGCCCCCATTATGCTGACTTACAAGCTGTCTGCCACTTCTTTCCGGCGGACACGTTTTTGGCGTCTCAATGACAGCTTGTTACAGCGACCTGAGATACTGGAGGAGGTGACTAGGGAGCTTACTTTTTACTTTCAGACGAACACGACGGCTGACTCCTCCCCGGGGGCGGTGTGGGAAGCACACAAAACGGTCATTCGGGGTGTCCTGATTAAACATGGCTCGCGCATCAAAAAAGAGACTGGGAAACAATTGGACTCGCTTCTGGCCAAACTCCAGGTTCTGGAGTCAAAACACAAGGCCTCCCTGGATCCATCCGTGGAGGCTGAACTTTCCTCTCTTCGAAGCCAGGTCAATGACCTCCTTGGCTACAAAGCCAAGGCGGCGTTACAAAAATGCAGACTCGTGGCCTATGAATCGGGTAATAAGTGCGGGCGTAGTCTGGCGCGGGCGGTCCGAGACACTAAGACACAGACCTATGTCCCTCGAATTAGGTCGGAAGCGAATGTGGATGTCGGCCTCCCGCACCAGATAGCGGCTGCATTCAAAAACTTTTACAATACCCTTTACAATCTACCACCCCCTCCGGGAGGACGATCTCTGATGGAGGCGTATGTGAGTTCTAGTCAGATTCCCACATTACTACCTGACAGTGTAGCTGAATTGGAGGCCCCGATAACTCCTGAGGAGTTGGAGTCGGCGTTTAACACGGCTAAACCTGGGAGGGCGCCTGGACCGGATGGCTTCACCCTCCCGTATTATAAGATGTTATTCCCCATCCTTAGCCCTCATATGGTGACCTTTTTTAATGACATAGGGAACACGGCCACCTTCGTCACTGATACTACTCGGGCTCATATCACGGTCATCCCCAAAGAAGGCAAAGACCCCTTGGCCTGTAGTAGCTACAGACCAATCTCATTGTTAAATACGGATCTTAAATTATTTACCAAGATATTAGCAACACGATTGGCCAGACATGTGCAGTCCTTAGTCCATCAGGATCAGGTGGGCTTCATTCCCACGAGGGAAGCCAGAGACAGTACAATCAAGGTATTGAATCTGATCCACGTTGCGAACCAGGGCCCCACTCCTTCCATTTTCCTTAATACAGATGCGGAAAAAGCCTTCGACCGGGTTAACTGGGAGTATATGTCCACTGTCCTCCACCACATAGGCTTAGGCGAGAAAATGCTTAGGTGGATAGCCCAATTATACGCTACTCCGACGGCACAAATTAAGGTGAATGGGATACTGTCGGAGTCCCTGCTGATTAAAAATGGAACCAGGCAGGGCTGCCCGTTGTCGCCGCTTCTTTTTGCCCTCTCCTTGGAGCCCTTTCTATGTAGGGTTAGGAATAACCCCGATATCCAAGGTATAGTTGCGGGTGATGCTCACTTTAAGGTCTCTGCGTATGCGGATGACTTGCTGTTCTCCCTCTCCAATCCAGTGATATCCCTCCCGAATCTCCTCCGGGAATTCGAGGAATATGGGCAAGTCTCTAACCTAAAGATTAATTACACTAAATCGGAAGCCATGGGAGTGGCACTGTCGCAAGCGACCATGCAGGGGCTTCGGTCCAGCTTTAATTTTAAATGGACGTCCACGGCGCTGTCGTACCTGGGGACTTTTGTCCCGGCAAATCTAAATCACGTCTTTAAACTCAATTTCCCTCCCCTGCTGACCAGAACCAGGACTCTTCTGGAATCCTGGAATAAAGGCCTTCATTCATGGTTTGGCAGGTGTAACCTGCTTAAGATGTGCATCCTGCCCAAATTTTTATATCTGCTGCAGGCACTCCCTATTTCGGTACCCACGCCATATTTTCGACAGGTTCACGGTTTGTTCACTGGCTTTATTTGGGCATATAGGAAGCAGAGATTGGCCCGGAATTTACTCTCCATGCCCAAACTCTTCGGCGGCCTTGCCGTTCCTGATGTAAAGAAATACTATCAGGCGGTACACCTCGGTAGAATTGTAGACTGGTGCCGGCACCGGGATCTGAAACTGTGGATCCGGTTGGAGCAGGCCCAGGTCCGGGTGCCGTTATCAGGGGCTGCCTGGTGTTATAGACACCTCCCGGCCCACATGAAGAGGCATCCCCTGATAGGGACGACGCTACGGGTGGGGTCACAGATTTACTCAAAGGGGTCGCTATCTACGCCTAACTCCCCGCTGTTTCCTATTATGGGGAACCCACAATTCTCCCCTGGTATGGACCCCCATCTTCTGCAGGCCATGTCCAGTAGCGGGTGCACACAAGCACGATGTTTCCGGACAGGTGGGGACTGGCCGTCTATAGAGGCGCTCTGTAATACATCGGGACCCTATAAATTAGCCTTCTGGACTGCTGTCCAACTTAGACACTTTCTTCGAACCCTCCCATCCTCCCTCCGATTTGACGGACCGTTGACTGCCTTTGAGGAATGTTGCTCTGGCAACGGGGTGCTTCCAAGAACGCTGTCCACAATGTACAATCTCCTTATCACACCCGGGGATGATACTCACTTGACCTTCCTGACAAAATGGGAGAGGGACTTGAACTGTACGTTTACTCCGAGCCAGACTCAAAACATTGTAGCATTGGCCCTGAAATCTACCATCTGTACGACCATACAGGAAACGAACTATAAAATCCTGACGAGATGGTACTTAACTCCTCAGGCTTTGCATTCTTTCTATCCGACTACCTCTGCGCTTTGTTGGAGATGCGGACTGGAACAGGGCACTTTGTTGCATGTGTTTTGGTCATGTTCGAAGTTGTCTCACTTTTGGTCCACTGTTAGGACCGTTATTCAAAAATTTACGGAGTATAATGTCCCCAATGACCCGGCCTTCTTCCTCCTGCACGTGAACGCCATGTCCACTAAAAAGTACAAAAAGTCCATTCTATGCCCTCTGGTGAATGCCGCAAGAGCATGTATACCGCTCCACTGGAAAAGCCAGGCCCCTCCATCGGTGGCGTCCTGGGTTCGTAAGGTGGAGGAAATTAGTAGACTGGAGGACCTGGTGCTTACGGGGAGGCAACAGCAGGAAAGATTTAGGAAAACATGGGCACCCTGGCACCAATTTATCTTCTCGCCCGAAGGGGTATCTCTGAGGACCCTGTAATATGTTCGGCGATATATACTGCATGGGGGGTAGGGCAGTCCTGAATCAACCAGAAATCCCCCCCTCCCCTCCCCCTCACTTCTCCCCCCCCTCTTCTTCCCCCCCCTCTCCTTCCCCCCCCCTCTCCTTCCCCCCCCCCTCACCTCACCCCCCTCTCCTTCCCCTCTCAGACTTCCCTGTCAGTGTCCCTTCCCCTACACTTAATGGTCCCTGCCTTGGTACTGGGTTTTTTACCGGGGTATCGAGGTTCGGATGAGAGCCGGAGATGGGGGAACTGAAGGGATCTAGACTCCCAAACACGCTTCGGCACTGGAGGTGCTATGGATGGGCCACGTACAATGTTTTTTTTTTTTTTTTTTTTTTTTTTATGACCCTGTCCCTCCCGTGAACTCGGCAATATGTTTGATGTATGTTTCCCTTTTCTTCCCTTCCCTTTTCTTTTGTATCCCACTTCTATGTTGTATTACATGTCCATGCCCATGTTGGGCATTGTTTGAAAATTAATAAAATTTATATTTGAAAAAAAAAAAAAAAGATCTAATGAAACAAAAGGTCAACCCAAATTAAATCTTACAGTCCAATCAGCCGATTAATTGTGTGCCGGAGGTTGGATTACTGGCAAAGTGCATTCCTGAGAACTGAGTGAGAAGTGTGTTGTATTGTATTTGAGCCGAGGAGAAGAAATATTGTCATTGTGTGTGTTAATAGATTCAATAAACAAACAACTTTCCAAACTACGAGTCGTTATCACAAATATATATACATACATAAATATTGAATTTCAATGAATACGAAGGAAATTATAGCGAATATAACAAATTAATTCGACATGATTCGAGATTCAGTATAATGAATATCGACACTCTACAGAAATAACGAATTATCCGAAAACGTATTAACGTAACATAACGAATTTAACAGAATGAAATTATGTATTTTACGAATGACAACGAACCGAAACTAAAGAAAATGTTCTGCTGTGCACAAGTCTAATCTGGACCTTTTAGTAGTGATGTGGCGCTTCAAGTTCACTTTTTGCTATATTACTTTACAAACCCAGGGGACCAAGATTCTCTGGGGTGTAGAAGTCATCTGCCCGGGGACTTACCACAACATCAATACTTTAAGATAGCAATACTAATAAAATAACCTTACAGATCCAATGCTATTTTTCAACTTTCCTCAACTAACAGTTGGAGGAGGCTCGACCAATCTTTGCTGCAATTTCACTTTCACATACAGGTCCCCTCCCTACCGTCACCTTGTAAACGAACAGCAAAGGGAGAAACAGCAGACTGATTATCACATCTCTATGTTCTCCCCACCTATCAGCAATATCCTTGCACTGCAACACACCCCTGATTGGTCCCTCAAACTGCTTCTCACACTCCCTCTGAGCTCTGCTGTACAGACATGCACATAAAAGGCTGATACCAAGCTAATTTAGGTACTTACATTGTTTGTATTTAAATATATATACTGTATGTATTGGCATATAACACGCACCTTAACCTTAAGAGGGAAGTTTCAGAAAAAAAACTTAAATTTTAAAATAACGGTCAGTGCTCTGCAGCCTCACCAATACCCATCAATGCAGCCTGATCTATGCCCACCTGCAGCCTCTAATATACCCATTATTGCAGCCTGCTTAGTGCCCATCTGCAGCCTCTAATGTGGCCATTATTGTAGCTTGTTTAGTGCCCATCTGCAGCCTCTAACATGCCCATCTGCAACCTCTAATGTGCCCATTATTGCAGCTTGTTTAGTGCCCATCTGCAGCCTCTAATGTGCCCATTATTGCAGCCTCTAACATGTCCATCTGCAGCCTCTAACATGCCCACCTGGAGCCTCTAATGTGCCCATTATTGCAGCTTCGAACATGCCCATTTGCAGCCTCTCACATGCCCATCTGCAGCCTCTTAGGCCCCTTTCACACTGGGGCGGTTTTCAGGCGTTACAGCGCTAAAAATAGCGCCTGTGTAGCGCCTGAAAAAAACCGGCCCCTTTCACTCCAGTGTGAAAGCCGGAGCGGTGCGCTGGCAGGACAGTGAAAAAAGTCCTGCTACCCGCATCTTTGGAGCGGTGTATTCACCGCTCCTAAACCGCTCCTACCCATTCAAATCAATGGGACAGCGCGGCAATACCGCCGGCAAAGCTTTGCGGGCGGTTTTAACCCTTTTTCGGCCGCTAGCGGGGGTTAAAACCACCCCGCTAGCGCCCGCAGACCGCCGCTAAAACGACGGTAAAGCGCCGCTAAAAATAGCGGCGCTTTGCCGCCGACGCCCGCACCACCCCAGTGTGAAAGGGGCCTAGCATGCCAATCTGCAGCCTCTAGCATGCCTATGATTGCAGCCTCTGTAGACTCGCCTTTGTAAATGAATGCAGCAGCGCCAGTGCTGCATGACACAGATCCGCAATCTCCTGTGTATCCCGCGCTCAGTCACTCACAGTCCTGCCCGACTCATATGATGGACAGAACAGTGGTCTACTACCGGGCCAGGGGAGCAGGACTGTGTGTGATGGAGTGCCGGATACACAAGAGATCGTGGCTGCAGTGGCGCTCGTCCCCTCCTTTCACTCTGAGGCAGCAGGGATCAGCGTATAACACGCACACATGATTTCCCCCTGCGTGTTATACACTGATAAATATGGTATTGGTGATGTGGCCCACCTGTCACCTGGCGTTCACTCCTCAGTCACTCTCAGGTAGAAAACAGTCCATGTGCTTGTTTTTGTTATTTTTATTAGTGAATTTAACTTGGATGAGGTAAGGGAATTATGAGATGCCTGGCAAATTGTTTATCAGTCAGTTGGTAGATTGTATATCAATTACATGGATTGTATATCAATCAATTAGGTGGATTGTATATCAATCAATTAAAGGATTGTATATCAATCAATCCGGACAACTATGTACACAAAACTTCTCCAATCTCCTCCTGCACTCTTGCTTGCAGACTTTTGCTTTCTCTCTCCCTCCTGCACACCTCTTGATCTCCCAGGAGCAGCTAGCACATGTTTAGGCTTGACACTGGCTCAGCCAGGCCTAAGTAACTTTCTCTTTGCAGGCAGAGCCTGTGGGCCCCTATGGTGTAGCAGAAAATAGAAAGTCTTTTGTGCTAGCTATCCTATAGGTGGACTACTGCTCCCAGTCAGTCCTCTTCAGGCCCTGCCAGCCCTCCTGGCTGCAGCTGCCTGACTTCACTGCCCATGACACTGCAATCTTCCCCACTGGCTCAACACCCAGCTCTGACTGTTTCTTCTCAGTCCTCTCAGGCATGCCTCTCCAGTCCTCCTGACTGCACATGTCACTCACCAGCCCTCCTGGCTGCAACCGGTGGTTCCCTCCTGAAGACTTGCCTTGCAGTACTAGTTCCTGCTGTCCTCTCCTCCTCCTGTGCCTCCTGATCAGAGCCGACATGATTTCCTGGAGGGCTCCATCCTGCATCCAAGCCCCAGGCCCAAGGTCACCCCCCCAGACCCCCGACAGCCTAGTACTCCATCCTCAGTTCCTCCACCGACAACTCCTCCCCAGCTAGGCTGACTCTAGGTATTTAGGGAGGCCTGTCTCCAGGCAGCTCCACGATTCCCCTCCTCTCTTTCTAGTACCTTTTCAGATTCCTCTAGAAAGAAGAAGGGAGGTCTTAGTGATGCTGCCTGTAAATCATCAGCTGCTAACTCCGAGCCACTCCCAGCCCAAACAAACCAAAATAAACAGGCCTAGCTTCCAGCTAGGCCTGCCTAAATTTGCCTTCACCTACCTATGTAGAGGGTGCTACATATATCTGGTTAGGGTTAAAAAGTATGTATACAATCTGCAAACTGAAACACAATGTAAATTGTGCCTGATGTACAGGACTACACCCATATTTTCAAGATTTGTCCAAGGAAATAGATTTTCAAAATAGACAAAAATATGCACGTTTCTGCTTATTAAACGGGTCTTCAGGCAGATAGGAATAAAGGGAAACACAATTTAACACAATTAGATATTCATTCAAATGTTAAATAGATTTTTTTAATCCAGGTAATAACTGAATTTGTCTGTAAATCTGAGAAAGGGAAGGCCTGCACTAGAAGCCAATCAGACTCTGCTGCAGTAAGCATGTGCTAACAGGAAGAGAAAGCAGAGGTAGTGGAGTGATGCTTTATTGTTCAATAAGAATGTTGTGTGTATGTGTGTCCTTGGCCAAGTGTGCTCCTTTCAAAACCTGGCTGTACTATCTGGTTTATGGCACTTCACCATTCACTCATAGGGTTTCCTAGTCAAAAACGGAGGAATCCACTTGGGCGAGTGTCGAGCTTTCCTCAGCATTACAATGTTAACATGGTTGTAAAGGCAAGACATTTTTTACCTTAATGCATTCCCTGCATTAGGGTAGAAAATGTCCCACCTGCTGTTTCACCCACTCACCTCCCTAAATAGTTACCTAAACCCTATCTTGATCCAGTGCTATCCCTTTCCGCAGTGGCACTCTCTTCTCAGGACATGGATGCAGCAGTGGAAGCCATTGGCTCCTGTTGCTGTCAATCAAATCCTGTAAGAGGGGGCAGGGTCTATCTGCTCTGTTTGTGTCAATGGGCACACACAGCCCTGCTTGAGAGCGGGCTCCATGGTGTGCCACCACAGGAAGTAGCTTCCTATGGTGGTGCAGCAAGAAGAGGAGGAGCCAAGAGCGCCAGGCGGAGACCCCAGAAGAGGAGAATACTTTAACATGTTTATTTTTTTTTTTTATATTGTTTACATCTGCTTCAACAAGTCCACTTGAATATGAGTATTACAAATTATCCTTTGGATAGTAACTAATGGTTGATCTGCCCATCGCAGATACATAAATAATACATACATACATACATAAATAATACCCTGGCAAAGGCTTTAACCTTTTTCTAATCCATCCAACAGTAAAAATAAAAGGCTTTGGCAGAAATTGGGATTTAAATTCTATCAATCTTCACCTCAGGATCCCAATATCTGTACTAGAATGCAGCCCAATGCTAAGTATTTCACCGAGTTGTAGTAATTCTCTGGCTGTATTGCAGACCATATTCAGAACCACCCTAGGTTGGATCCAACCTCTGCATCACTACTACTGCCACATGGAGTAATCCATGTTCTTATAGAAACTCAACAGACACTAAACCTTGAGACTGATCATTTCCTAAACAATCAGCTCATTACAAACTGATGTCCTTGCACTGGAAGGCCACAGATGGGTTGAATAACCTACAGAAGGTAGCAGAAAGGTATTTATCAGTGGTGGCTGGTGCTTTTTTTGGGGGGGGAGGGGGTGGCAAACAAACAAACCCCCCCGGTTGGTTGGTCAGTTGACGGCACCCCCCCAGCACTTACCTCATCTAGGTGGCGGCCGGGTTGCTGTCTCGGAATGCGGCCTGTGTGCTCTCCTTGGCTTCGGTGGCAGGAAGCAAACAAGTTGCGGGCAGCGGCTGCTGTGTTCTTTCCTCCCTGGCTTCAGTGGTGGGCAGCAGGGGGGCGGCTCCTGTGTCCTCTCCTCCTTGGCAGCGGGCAGCAGCTCCTGTGTCCTCTCCTCCTCGGCTTCAACGGCTTCCGCCTTGAGTCTCCTCCCTCCTCCTCCAAGGGACCCAATAGGATCGCCTCTCCTTTCAGCCAATCTGGTGACGGGTCTCAATCCCTGCTTCCTGATTGGCCGGAATGAGGATCAGTGTGGCGATAACGAATATTCATTTGCTTTTTTTTTCACACAACTGGGCAGTGCTCTGATGCTCTTTTCAGTTTCTGTCTTTAATCTACCACCCACCTTTGAAAACAGAGTGACATTCTTGGAACAGAGAATCTTCGGATCAGCAACACACCCACACAGAAAGTAAAGTATAAAGTCTTTATTGAAGCATAAATATTAAAAGCACTGGATGGGTGACATCCTTACTGCTGGATTGTAGAGAAAACCAAACTTTGCAAACCCCTAATGGATCCAGCCATCTTATACAAAATCCACCTTTCAGCTGACCAGACATATTCATGTGTTTGGAGTGTGATAAACCATGAGGCTTGGGCTATTGAAAAAAAAAAGATGTTGCAAAATTCTGGTTTAAAGTATCATCACCTCCTAAGGGACTCAACCCATAGAAGAAATCTGTAACCCACTTCATGGCGGATATTAGCAAAGATATTTAGCCTGCACTAAGTAAATATGTCTTGGGCTCTGAAACCACACCACTATTCATTCATCTCATATATCTCCATATTCCATTTACAGTTGGGAGAGATAGCAGATATTGTTCCATGTCAATCATTCCGGCTTTGCTCTATCTCAAAAGTTGATTTACATTTTTTATTTAAAATTTCATTTGATGTGAGGAAGATGACAGGAATTTATTCTGAATGATTAGAGTTACACATGGTTTATAGTACTGCCAACACACAATACATGGTGAAACAATTATTGCATGGTAAAGTGCCTAAATTGTATTTATTAATGCAATAAAAATCCCGCTCAACATTCCCCCGAATTCCTGCAGGCGCTTGCTATGCAACTACTCACTTTCTGGAAGTCTGTATTTGCATAATCTTACACAGACACCCCTGAATACTGACAGGCTATACTGGCCTGGCCCTACCGTAGTAGGAAAGATTGGGAAGGGGTGCATAAACCCTTCCCATTCTCTGAATGTCTTGGTATTCATTTATTTAGGAATTAGTTGATCTTAAAATATAAGTAACTAACACAGGGTGAAATTAAGAGCTGGTTCACTCCACAATTTGTGGTCCAAATGCATTTTTGCATACAGGTTTACATGCGTTTTTTGCTGTGTTTTGATGCATTCCATACTGAAAAAATGTTCTTTTGTTGACGCTGGAACTGACTACACTTGTGTGAACTAAGGTCATTGGAATATATAGAAAACACCGTGCACTGGACTGCATCTGGTGTGAACCAGCCCTAAGATTTCTTTTTGTGTATGAATATACTAAGACCCCTTTCACACTGGGGCGTTTTTCGGGCGTTTTTCAGGTGCTTTAGCGTTAAAAAAAAGCGCCTGTAAAGCGCTTGAAAGAAGCTGCAACTGCAATCCCAATGTAAAAGCCCGAGTGCTTTCACACCGAGATCCCTTTCACACTGGAGCACTTTTCAGGCGCTTTAGGGTTAAAAAAAGCGCCTGAAAGAAGCTGCAACTGCAATCCCAATGTAAAAGCCCGAGTGCTTTCACACTGAGGCGTTGCGCTGGCAGGGAGTCAAAAAAAGTCCTGCAAGCAGCTTCTTTGCAGCGCTTTTGGAGCGGTGAATACAACGCTCCTAAAGCGCCCCTTCCCATTGAAATCAATGGGAAGCACCTCTAAAACGCCTGAAAAACGCTATTGGCAGCAGCGTTTTGTGGGAGCACTTTTAACACTTTATTTGGCCACTAGCAGGGGTTAAAAGCGCCCCAATAATGCTCGAAAAACACTGGTAAAGCGCTGCTAGTTTAAGCTGTGCTTTACGAGCGTTTTTCGGGCGCTGACATTGCGAAAGGGCTCTTAAAGCACTTGGGCTTTCAGATTGGGACTGCAGATGAGGCTTCTTTCAATCGCTTTACAGGCGCTTTTTTTAACGCTACAGCGCCTGAAAAACGCCCCAGTGTGAAAGGGGTCTTAAGCTAAAATAAATACACAGAATTTACCAACATTTTTATCTCAAATAAGCCCAAGATTTAAGTCCATTTCTTAAGTGAGGCAAGGGAAATAGTGTCCTTGGCAACGCCCTTTAGTGATGGCACGAGATGGGGATTTGGTCTCACTTAAAAGAACCTTACCTGCCTCATTTTTCTCTGAACCCTCAGAAAACAGCACATAGATGTAGAATTTGCACCTCAGGTCTGTTTTCTCTAAAACAAACATAAGTGAGGGGGGCTTTGCATATTGGGTGCAGCTTAACTATGGCAGTCATGATGCAGCATTTCGAATGTTACTTTTTATGGTACATAAGACAAGGACAACTTTGAAGACAAAATATGTTCCTCATTTAGAATGATTTAACAGATTCTACATACCCATACTATTATATAATTCCAACCAAAGAGAAAAGAAGCTGTCTCTGCTAATTATATATGTTTTCCATAATTTATTGTACAAAAATATAATCAAATACCAACAATCCTGCAGAAGCAACCAGTGAAGGTGGCCTTCCTTTGAAATGGCGCAGCTTATGCACTTAGTATGGACTAGATATGTCACTTCTAGAAAATGGTTGTTTTGGTCCAATTCATAACTGCCTGTTACCTAATGTATGAGGTACACTTTTTAAAAAAAGATGGCCTATATTTTCCTCACCTCAGCTGGTAGAAGGGTTAGATGTTGCATGGCAACCTCTGTCACAGCACAGAGCACAAGTTAAATCTGTCCAGGCACATCTCCAACATCTTTTTCTGTTTTTGTCTGTTAACTTGCATCTGTGCACATTTTACGGAGTAACTGAACAAATCTCAGCTCTTTCCAAAATAAACCGCAAATTCAGAGAAATAAAAAAAAAAATGCTTTCTCTATATCCAAACACATCACAGTGGGTTTTCTACACAATTAAAGATGGATTCACCGCAATGACAAATGGACAGCGTGTGAAGAGCACAGTGAGTGTTTGTTCAAGCCTACCCATGTAATATATATATATATATATATATATATATATATATATATATATATATATATATATATATATATATATACTGTATACATGCTGTATGTCTGAATATATGGATGGGTATATATAGACATCAGTTGCCCACGCAGGGGGGCTTCTTCCATATCAATATGAACATACAAAATACTGAGTCACCTGGCTCCCATGTTGGCAGCACCGCTGCTCTTCTTACCAGTCCCTCTGACTGTGTTGTTCAGTTCTACAGGTTCCCTTGGCTCTCTTAACCTTTAGTTGCACCGCACTGCATAGCCCAATCCTGGTCTCTGGATAGGGGTTCTCCTGACACCCCAAAGAGGGGCCACCAGAAATCTGGAATGAGTCCTCCTATCTCCTGGCGCCACCAGGGCACTTCTGACCTCTGGGTGAGACCTCCTTTCTCCTGCCTGCTGGCTGGGGCACCTCTAACCCCTGGGTGAGACCTCCTGTCTCTTGACTCCTGACTGGGGCACCTCTGACCCTTGAGTGAGACCTGCTGTGTCCAAACTGAGAACTCTGAGCTATTTCCAGGCTAGAGTATACAGCAACACTACATAGCTCAGACAGGCTGCAGGCACCTGGTAAAAGCTGTCTTAGCACATTTGGAGTTTGAGATTGTAGGATACTTAGTACATCACTTTTCACATAGACATCAGTTGCCCACGCAAGGGTTCTTCCATATCAATATGAACAAATAAAATACTGAGTCACCTGGCTCCCATGTTGGCAGCACCGCTGCTCTTCTTACCAGTCCATCGGACTGTGTTGTCCAGCTCTACAGGTTCCCTCTGCTCTCTTAACCTTTAGTTGCACCACCCTGCTGCTTAGCCCAATCCTGGTCTTTGGATAGGGGTTCTCCTGACACTCTGAAAGGGGGTCACCGGACACCTGGAATGAGTCCTCCTATCTCCTGGCAGTTGGCCAGGGCACTTCTGACCTCTGGGAGAGACCACCTTTTTCCTGCCTGCTGGCTGGGGCACCTCTGACCTCTGGGTGAGACTTCCTATCTCTTGACTCCTGACTGGGGCACCTCTGACCCCTGGGTGCGACCCGCTGTCTCCAAACTGAGAACTCTGAGCTATTACCAGGCTAGAGTATACAGCGACCCTGCATACCTGTGTACTCAGACAGGCTGCAGGCACCTGGTAAAATCCAGACACAGTATTGAAAGTTCCAATTTAGAACTACGGAACCAGGAGAAAACGGAAAACACAGCTTTCTTTGATTAGAAACGATAGTTCGGGACCTCAATACAAATCCTATATCATAGTCGCCTTCATTTTCACAGTGACAGGGTCTCACTCTGTCACACAGTCTAAAATCACAGAAATTAAAGTAGGTGGGTGATAGTGATCATGGCTGGAGCCAGAAGTTGGGGGTACAGCAGCTTTATAGATATGCACTTTTATTTCACCAGACAGTATCCTGCACTTTCCGCTGAATGCAAATATTCAGTTACTGAATGTTTAATAATTAAGCAGATTTTATGAAGTAATAAAATCTATTTAACCATTAAAATGAGAGAATAAGTATGCAGTATGTCAAATTAACAGGAAGATATTTGAACTGGATGAGGCTGCAGAAAAAAAAACATCATTAGAGCCAGATTTGAATATTTGTGTTTGTTTTTTTCTTGTGCCATCTGCTTACTTTGAAAATAGCTTACAGGGCGTGTGCTATGAAATAACATGAATTATGTCTCTCATTAATTAGTACATTCCACAGGCTTACATCTTCAAGTGTGGAATTACATCATTAGAAGAAAACATGTTTTTCCACGGAAAAGCATAGATCATAGCTGTCAATTGTCTTTGGTCTCCAGGAGCAACTGTGTTTAAACCAAAAGGTCCTTTCAATTGCGTCTGTGGCATAGGGAGCCTCTTCTGTGCTCTCCTCCATAAGTAGTTTCATTTGATTGTTAAGAGTGTGAAATCCCTGACACTGGATCCAAGAACTGCTACCTGGATCCAAGCCATGACAATAAAAACCTCGACCAACGAAAGCACCTAGTGGCCAACAAGAGTGATCTAAACGGAGTGACTGATGGATGGGGCTGAGGTCCAAAATCAGGGAACATAATTGCGACAAAATGTCCAGCATCCAGCTTGGGTGGCCCTGTCAAGATACAGCTTCCATCAGTCTGGAGCCAAGAACCAGGTATTATAGCTGAGCACGCAAGGACTAGATGCCACTAGCTTAGGTGAAAACTGGAACCAGAACTCTTTATTGTAAATTCACACAGAATATATATATATACCATGCAAGATCAGGTAATAGCTTGATCACATTACCCTAGACAATATGCTAATAAACAACAAGACTTGATTAGTCAGGGATTGCCCAGACTGTCCGACAACAAGCCCACAACCCTGGATATACAAAGTACATTATCATTAAGCATAAACAATCCACAATGATTCAATAACAAGGTAAAGTGGACACCATATTAATTTACTTCTCCAAGAGATGAGCAGACAGACTGAAACTATAGGTGACTCAATTAACAATGGGAATTCACACCTAGGAGGCACACAATGTGGTGCTGACACTTAACACCTAAAACCTTAAAGCAGAGTTCCACTCAAACATGGAACTTCCGCTTATCTGATCCCCCCCCCCCCCTTTGGGGCTTTGACACCTTTCGGGGGGAGCGAATACCTGTTTTTTACAGGTACCCAGTCCCCACTTTCATGGAAAAATAGATCAGCAGCTCAGCCCCCCTCCTCCTTCCCCTTCTGCCGGGGCAGTGAGAGAGCGCAGCGCACTTACATAGTTGCATAGTTAGTAAGGTTGAATAAAGACACCAATCCATCCAGTTCAACCTGAGTGAGTGTGGGTGCGTGTCTACAATTGTCTCTATCCCTGTACATTGTGTCTCATTAAGATGCTCATCTATTATATCATTATTTAAGGTAACCATATAGAGCCGTCAATTCGCACAGCGCTCCACACATACATCACACACTCACATTGGTCCCTACCTTCAAGGAACTCACAATCCCAGGTCCCCAACTCACATTCATATACTAGGGCCAATTTTGGACAGAAGGCAATTAACCTACCAGCATGTCTTTGGAGTGTGGAAGTAAACCCACACAGGCACAGGGAGAACATGCAAACTCCAGGCAGATAGTGTCATGGTTGGGATTTGAACCAGCGACCCTTTTTACTGCTAGGCGAGAGTGCTACCCACTACACAACTGTGCCGCCCAATTCGGCTTTACGCATGTGCAGTAGGGACCCGGCCGTGAAGCCAAAAGGCTACGCTGCCGGGTTCCCTTACCAGCAATGGCGGTGGCAGCACCCGAGCAGCTGGTGCCAAAATCGCTGGACTTCAGGTAAGTGTCCTAATGTTAAAAGTCAGCAGCTACAGTATGTGTAGCTGCTGACTTTTAATTTTTAAAGGGGTGTGTGGAACTCCTCTTTAAACAGGTTATAGCAAAAGAGGTTGTTTTGAGCTGATTATAATATTATCTGCTCACAGTCTAAACCAGTCGTTGCTGTTTTGGTCAAAAAGGCCCCAAATCTGTATGGCAGTCCTAGATTCCCAGAGTCAGTTTCGGGGAGACAGAGATCCAAATCTGACACAAGACCACTCCAAAAGTCCCCCAGGCATCAAATCTCCAAAGACTAGAGCCCCCGCAAAAGCCAGAGCCCAAAATCAGTAGGCGAGAGGCTATCCTGCAGTCCCCTCCAAAGGCCCCTGTCCTGGTTGAGTCTTTCACAACAATCCCCTTGAGAAATGAAAGCACCTGGTGGGAAACAAGCATTCCTAATGGGCAAGAGTATGGCTGGTTAATGGGGCTGAGGCACAAAATTATGGAACACAACCCCCCTGAGCAATCATGGAAAACATTGTTTTAATGAACAAGATTATGGCTGGTGTTTAGGATTAAGGCCCAACAATCAGGGAGCACATTTCCCTGACCAAATGAAAGCACCTAAGGGCCAACCAGGGTGATCTTAAAATGTTACTATACCCATAACAGTAAAATCAGTCTGTATATGCAGTAAAGCTAGGGTTGCCACCTTTTCTTCAAGTCAAACCCAAACAATTTCACGGAGCCCAGCAATTTTGTTTTATAGTATAAACTATACATATATTTTGCTATTAAATAACATTTCTAATAATATGAAGTTAATCACAAGAGTTCCCCTTTACAGCAGAGTCCACAGAGTTCCCTTTTTACATCTGAACCACAGAGTTCCTCTTTTACATCTGAACTCCCAGAGTTCCCTTTCAATGTAAGGTGGGGCTCTGTGGACTCTGATGTAAGGAAGAACTCTAACATAAGGGATGCTCTGGGAACCCTGATTTAAGGGGGGACACTGAGAACTGTGATGTACAGAGAGAACTCTGATGTAAGGGGGAACACTGTGGCCTCTGTTTTAAAGGGGAGCTCTGGTGTAAGGGGTGCTCTGAGAACCCTGATTTACCTTAGTGTACTCACTCAGAGGCAGGAGAGAGAAGGGGGGAGACTTCAGTCACAGACAGGGATGGATGGTGAGCTCACTCACCCCTTGGCAGTCAGCACCTCTCATCCAGATGTATAATTTCCAGCCCCAATTTCCTTTTCTGAGGCAAAGTGCCAGGATTGGAGTGTGGACAGACATAGAGGGGTAAGGGTGGAAGGAAGAGGTGAAGATCAAGCCCTCTTTCCTCTCCTGTGTGTGTGTGTGTGTGTGTTTGGGGGTGATTGTTAATGCTGGCTTTGGGCAGTGAAAAAGAAAAAAAGACAGTCACTCTCAGCTTAGACAACTGCAGCCAGAAACCCTGCTGGGAATCAATAGTCCAATCTGAATAATGTGTCTGGGTTTCAGTCAGTCTAAAAACCTGGACGCATGATTCCAAACCCGAACTGTCCAGGTGAATATATAGTGAATGCAGAGTTATGGGTTTAGTAACACTTTAATAGACAAGAATATGAGTGGGGGATGGGGCTGAGATCCAAAATGATGGAAAACAAACCCCCTGAACAATTAAAGCACCAGGTGGCAAACAAGAGTTCTTTTAATGAACACGATTTTGTCTGGTGGGTAGGGCTAAGGCCCAACAATCGGGGAACACATTTCCCCTGACCAAAGAAAACACCTGGTGGTCAACAAAAGTGATCTTAATAGATGAGAGTAATGCCGCGTACACACGGGCGGACTGTATGGCCTACTTAGTCCGCCGAAACACATTTCAGCGGACAGTCCGCTCGTGTGTGGGCTTCAGCGGACTTTTTCAGCGTGCAGTCCGGCGTACTAAGTATTTCGGATTTTTCAAAATACTGTCCGTCGTACTCGCATTTCGGCGGACAATCCGCCCGTGTGTATGCCAGTCCGCCGTACTTTTGAAATGAGCGGACTTTTCCCGCCCGGAAAGCGGAGGAGTCCGGCTTTCTTCCTCGCCGCCGGCCTCTTCTCCCGACTTCGGGGGTCTTGTCCCCCTTTTCGGTTCTTCTGTCGCCGCCTTCCGTTCTTCTTCTTCTTCATCTTCTTCTTCTCCAGGAGATGTTGCCTCGACGATCTCTCCGGCCGGAATGCCAGGGACGCACTGCGCGGCCACTTATATAGGGACAAGGGGCGGTGTCACATGGCTTTATGTCCCATGGGTTGGTGTCACATGGTGACCCCGCCCCCTTACGATGTCATAGTCCCCATGTGACATCAACCCATGTGACCAACCCATGTGACATAAAGCCATGTGACACCGCCCCTTGTCCCTATATAAGTGGCCGCGCAGTGCGTCCCTGGCATTCCGGCCGGAGAGATCGTCGAGGCAACATCTCCTGGAGAAGAAGAAGAAGAAGAAGAAGAACGGAAGGCGGTGGCGACAGAAGACCGGGCCACCGCCTGTAAAAGAGCTATAAGAAGACGCGGTGGCCCGGCAGAAGAACCGAAGAGGGGGACAAGACCCCCGAAGTCGGGAGAAGAGGCCGGCGGCGAGGAAGAAAGCCGGACTCCTCCACTAGCAAAAGAGCTACAAGAAGATAGCGGAGGAGTCTGGCGAGAAGACCCCCGAAGACGGAAGACCCCCGGAGCTGTGCAATAAAGTATTTTATCTCGTGTGTTGTGTTTTTTTTTGTACTTTTATTTTACAGGTGAATGGGTAGGGGTACATTGTACCCCATACTCATTCACATAGGGTGGGGGGCCGGTATCCAGGGGCCCCCTTATTAAAGGGGGCTCCCGGATTCCGATAAGCCCCCCGCCCGCAGACCCCGACAACCAACGGCCAGGGTTGTCGGGAAGAGGCCCTTGTCCTCATCAACACTGGGACAAGGTGCTGCGCGGCCCCCCCTTCCCCAAGGCACCCCCCCATGTTGAGGGCACGCGGCCTGGTACGGTTTAGGAGGGGGGGCGCTCGCTCGCCCCCCTTTCCTGGCCGGCCGGGTAGCGTGCTCGGACAAGGGTCTGTTGTGGACTTGGGGGGGACCCCCACGCCGATTTTCGGACGTTGGGGTTCCCCTTTAAGTCTATACCAGGCGGCGGGGTCAGCGACGTCTCCTTCGCGGGCCCCGCCTACCTGGAGACGCGCTCGAAATGAGCGAACTTTCCTCCGCGTGTGTGGGCGAGTCCGTTCATTTCAAAAGTAGGGCGGATAGTATGGCGGACTTAGTACGCCGTATTAGTCCGCTCAAAAAAGTGGTGTGTGTGGTCAAGTCCGTTCATTCGAAAGTTTGACGGACTGTCCGTCGGATTGTATGACGGACTAAGTAGGCCATACAGTCCGCCCGTGTGTACGCGGCTTATGACTGATGGATGGGGCTGAGGTCCAAAATCAGGGAACACAATCCCCTTGATTATGGAAAGCACCTGGTGGCAAACAAGAGCATTCCTAATGGATAAGAGTATGGCTGGTGAATGGGGCTGAGGCCCACAATTATGGAACACAACCCCCCTGAGCAATGAAAGCACCTGGTGGCAAACAAGAGTTCTTTTAATGAACATGATTATGGCTGGTGGATAGGGCTAAGACCCAACAATCAGGGAACACATTTCCTGTGACCAAGGAAAGCACCCGGTGGCCAGCGAAAGTGATCTTAAAGAAAATCAGGGAACACAATACCCTTGATTATGGACAGCACCTGGTGGCAAACAAGAGCATTTCTAATGGACAAGAGTATGGCTGGTGCATGGAACTGAGGCCCAAAATGATGGAACACATGGAATGAAAGCACCTGGTGGCAAACAAGAGTTCTTTTTAGTGAACAGGATTATGGCTGGTGGATAGGGCTAATGTGAACACATTTCTCCTGACGAATGAAAGCACATGGTGGACAACAATAGGATTCTTAATGGACAAGAATAAAGCTGGAAGATGGGACAAAGCCCAAAATTATGGAACTTATACAAAATTAAACCTCAGTCAGTCGGACACACAAGAAGACATTAGTGGCTAACAAAAAAGGTACAAGGTCTTATGTGTGAACTTTACTTAGACCTCATTCACAGAGCGTACTATACCATTTGCTAATACAGGGCTGTGTTTACCTGCTGGGGGATGCACAGGTGTTTCATGATGCATCCCGATACAGGTAGTCCCATTAATGTCAATTGGGACACAGTAGCTGCATGGACACCCACGGCAGCTACTGTGTCCCAATTGAATGGCCTGCGTGTGGATACATCCTGTGGTAACAAGGCCTTTAAAGTTTAAAATGAATGATAGCTTTACTTGAATGTAAGCTAATGCTATAACTAGAAAGTGTAATGATTCGAACCACTATATGGCTGTGTGTTTCCTTGCTGGGAACATTCGCTCTCTCTGTCTGCCCTGGTGACCGCTGTCACCAAAGCAGAAAGTGTTTGGAATCCAAATTTTTTGAGTTGTCACAGGAACAGGAGGTGAGGGAAAATATTCCAACAAGACACATGTTCCAGCGACAACTGTCTAGAAGTGTATTTATCCTTGCTCAGGAAAGATTTCTTTATACTTCTGTTGTGCCTCTGGCACAGAATATGAAGGGAAATCAGGCAGCAAAAAAAGACAGGGGTCTTAACCCTTGCCTACTTTATCTAAATGAAAACTTTAATGTATATCTAAACCCAAGGCCAAACATGTAATATATTTGCAGCTTACAGTTTTGACTGCATTCATTTTTTTCCCTTTTATTTTCACCCGGTTAACCTGCCAATAACAAAATTCTTGTCCTTGGGGGACAACGCTTACCCACTGTACTGTATCTAGGTAGGAGGTATGTTGTCATCCTAAAACAGGAAGTATGTTAATGGCAGCATACCCAGGTAAAAATAAAGGGAAAAAATCCTGAAAGAAGAAAAAATGAATACAGCCACAAAAGCAGCCGGAAATGTTTATCAACAACATTGCTCAGTGTTGAAAGAGACAGATGAAATGAAACATTGGGGGTTATTTATGAAAGGCAAATCCACTTTGCACTGCAAGTGCACTTGGACGTGCAGTCGCTGTAAATCCGAGGGGTAGATCTAAAATGATGGGAAGCTCTGCTGATTTTATCATCCAATCATGTGCAAGCTAAAATGCTGTTTTTTATTATTCTTGCATGTCCCCCTCGGATTTATACCAAGTGCAGTCGCTGTAAATCCGAGTGCAAAGTGGATTTTGCCTTTCGTAAATAACCCCCATTGCATCTTTCTGTTCATTTATAGATCAAAGAAATTAATTTTGTCTGTAAATTAAGTCAGTTTAAAGCAAACTTAGGTATCAATTTGCTCGGTGTAACATCATCTTTCACAATATAGAAAAAAAATGGGCTAATTTTACTGTGTTATATTTTTGAATTTGTAAGACCGCTGCGCAAATATGGTGTGACATAAATTATTTTGACATTTTATTCTCTAGGGTGTCTGAAAAAATAGATATATAATGTTTGGGGGTTCTAAGCAATTTTCTAGCACAAAAAATGATTTTAACCTGTAAACAACAATTGTCAAAAATAGGGCTGGTCCTTAAAGGGGTTGTAAAGCTTTGTTTTTTATTTTCTGAATAGGTTCCTTTAAGCTAGCGCATTGTTGGTTCACTTACCTTTTTCTTCCATTTCCCTTCTAAATGTTTTTTTTCTTTGTCTGAATTTCTCACTTCCTGTTTCTCCTCAGTAAACTTCACACCATCATCCGAGCGGTGTTTAGTCAGCCAGAACAGCTTACTGAGGAGGAACTGGAAGTGAGAAATTCAAACAAAGAAAAAAAACATTTAGAAGGAAAATTGAAGGAAAAGGTAAGTGAACCAACAATGCACTAGCTTAAAGAAACCTATTTAGAAAATAAAAAGCAAACCTTTACAACCCCTTTAAGTGGTTAACTGTTTTACCTGGAAATGTCACATTTTCTTTTACTATGTGAAATCACTCTAAATTGTTTTTTTACTAAAATCTAAATGTCTATAGATCTGTAAAATTCTGTGAAAATCTATAATCAGCACAGAGAAAAAATGTTTACAATACACACCATTTTTATCTCAGCAGCCAGGATGCTAACTGAGCTGTTTTATTCACTTACAGCCAACAGAACAAAAGAAAGTTATGCATGATCATGATGATATGCCACAGCAAACACAGACATAGACTGTGAACATTATGGTAAAGTAGTAAGCTTAGCAATAAAAATCCTTAGAAGCCTATTTATAATCATGAATATTGTTATTGCACATTTTATTTTTATTGGGAGCATAGATTCTGCCTCGAATACCACTTTAAAGACTTACCCTTATGGATAATTGGCAGCATGTATTTAAGTGGCTGCACAGTGCTCAAATAAAAAAAAAAAAAAATAAAAAAAAAGCTCCCTCGCAATATAAATGCCTGAACAGCGACTGTGAAATCTGATCTAATGGCAAAACTCAGAAATATGGTTTCATCAGATTTAGCAGAGCTGGAATTCTTCCCTTATGGTTGCCCCTCATATAATCCTTTGGTTTAATGGGAAATTGCAGGGAATTTGTACATCATTTCCTTATTTGTTATGGTCAGGACTAGATTTTTTTTTAAATTATAAAATACATTTAAAATATTGCAAATTGGAAATAAATTATATATATATATATATATATATATATATATATATATATATACATATATATATATATCTATATCTATATCTATATATATATATATATTTTTTTTACAAAGTAGGTTAAATAATAGAATCTCTGGTGTATTGCATGGTGTTCATACTCAGCCACTATGAGATTTGTTTCTGTATTTTGCAAAAAAACAAACTGGTGGATCTTGCTGCTCTCCATCTCCACCTTCTGTTCATGTCCCCATTTCAGCTAGTGATTTTGCAGCTCTGGTGGCAACTCTGCACATCCTCAGTGAGTGTTTTAATGCTGAGAATTTCCTCCCTATCAAATCTGGGCAGCCCATGTGACTATAGAGTCAGACATGGGGGCGTACACACAGTGGTAAATGACAACCCACTCCCTCCCTCTTCCTCCATGCCCCACTAAACAGCTAAACACAATGGGGGTGGTATATTAAATGTAGATTAATGGAAGCTTCACCTCCCTCTTATTGTAAGACACATGCTGGAAAGACAAGACACAGCCTGTGGCTGGCAGAAATCCACCCACACCATGTTATTGCCAAAAAATAATAAATATTTGATTTCAAACAAATATTTTGTATGCCAATTTTAAAAAGTTTATTGATATTAATGATTTATTTTTACTCTGTATTCCAAATGCTGTTTTTTATTTTGAATATGTAACCAGCAACAGAGGACTAGAAGCTCCTTCTGCTTATGTTTCCCTGCAGACAGGCTTGGAAAGATCTGGGTTATGTGACAGCTGTGTATCGATTAGGAAAAAAGTACTTTTATTTTATTAAAATAATTACAGTACCATCATCCGCATACAGTAATAGAAGGGAACAATGTACAATAAACAGTGTGTGTTTAGTATCTCTTTGTTTAAAAAGTTAGAAAGCCCCTGCTTTAAGTGACCAAAAGACTGAAAGTAACTAGGAAACTGATTAAAAAATTCAACAGGAATTACAGTAGATTAGATGTTTTGTAATTAAAATTTAAATAATTACAGTGCCATCATCTCATTCACAAACAGAAATAGAAGGGACAATATACATGAAACAGTTTGTGTTCAGTATCAGTTGAAGCTTTAATATACACAATTCTTTTTTTAGCAAGTAGGTGGAGCTTTAGGCTCAACTTTTTGTTTACAGGCTACATAGCTCAAGCTGCAAATAATATACAGAAATAGAAGACTTAGCAATAACTCATCCCGGTAACTTATCCATTAAAGCAGGACTAAAGTCTCCATACTCACCTGTCCAACAGTCCTCCGCTGACGTCAGTGTGCACAGCTCAGTTTACAGTGCTGGAAGAGATGGCGAGCAGGTAGTAGGGGCATTTTATTGCAGAAAAGACAGTGCATGTCTCTTCTGCAATAAAAGCCTGCCTTACATCAGGACTTTTGTTCTGCTTTACGTTATATCTCAGTTTGAAGTTGAATTCAGACAAAGCGAATCACAAGGCCAGCAACCACTAATGTGCTGTCTCTTTAGCTAGTCCATGGATCTCTGGGAATGCTTTGTCATGTATTAACAGTTTTTTTAAACACATATTTTCTATAAACACATATAAAACATCATATATACAATAATACTGAAGAAAAATGTAATTGAAACTATAACACAACAACTACCGTATTTTTCGGATTATAAGGCGCACTAGCAACGACCGGCTGATATAGTGGATATTTCCATATATAAGGCGCATCGGACTATAAGGCGCACTGGATTATAAGGCGCATTTAATGAAACACAACTCGGATGCGGTACTGTAAGTCAAATTTTATTCAACTCTTTAGCAATAACCATAAAATGGTCTATAACAATAACTCTTAACACTGTTCAATTAAAAACAAAACCAGACACTCACTTTTTCACTTTATTCTTCAATAACTCTTAACACTGTTCAGTTACCGGTGAATACCGTACAAAATCAGACACTCACTTTTTCACTTTATTCTTCTCCCGCAAATCCATCAAATTCTTCATCTTCAGTGTCTGAGTTTAACAATTGGGCAATTTCGGCATCAAGCACGCCCGTATCCCTCTCATCATTCTCATCAGTATCCGAGTCAGTCTCGTTGCTGTCATCGGTACCGGTACTTAGCTGTTCAGTGATAATTCCGGACTTCTTGAAAGCTCGGATTACACTGGTGACTGATACCTTCGCCCAGGCATCCACGATCCACTGGCAGATAGTGACGTAACTCGCCCGGCGTTGCCTCCCTGTGTTGGTGAATGTGTGTTCGCCTTCTGTCATCCAATGCTCCCACGCAGCTCGCAATTTAACTTTAAATGACCTGTTGACACCTATATCTAGTGGCTGCAGTTCTTTGGTTAATCCACCCGGAATGATGGCAAGCACCGAATTAGTTTTCTTCACTTGGGCTTTGACAGTATCTGTCAGATGGGCGCGCATGGAGTCACAGACCAATAGGGATGGAGATTCGTGGAAAAAGCCACCCGGTCTCTTGACGTAAACCTCTCTCAGCCACTCACTCATCTTCTCCTCGTCCATCCAGCCCTTCGGGTTAGCCTTGATGATGATGCCAACCGGAAACTTTTCTTTTGGCAGAGTCTTCCTCTTGAAAATTACCATGGGTGGTAGTTTCTGGCCATTAGCCTGGCAACCGAGAACTACAGTGAAGGATGACTTCTCGTTTCCTGTAGTGCGTATAGATACCGTACTGGTCCCTGTTCTCTCGACAGTACGGTTTACAGGGATATCAAAGGTAAGGGGGACCTCGTCCATGTTGGTGATGTGCTCTGGTCGGATTTTCTGTTCATTGATCTTGTTCTTGCAGTAGGTATGGAAAATGGCCAGCTTTTCTTTGTAATCCTTTGGCAGTTGCTGTGACATAGTGGTTCTTGTGCGGATAGAGAGATTCCGCCTTTTCATGAAACGGAAGCACCAAGAGGGACCTCCTCGAAAGTCGTTGATCTCCATGTCGCCTGCGATCGCTGTTGCTTTGAGTCGAATAGAGACAGTAGAGACACTTCTACCTGCGGTTCTCTGTTCAATAACCCACTGTTCAATTTTGTCCTCCAACTGTGGCCATCTTGCTTTGTTTCCTCGGAAACTCAGTTTGGTCTTCTTTACCTGGTGCAGGGCATCTTCTTGCTTCCTCCACTTCCGTACCATTGATTCATTAATGTTGAATTCTCTCGCAGCTACTCTATTTCCATGCTCTACTGCATGACTGATAGCCTTCAGTTTGAAATCCGCATCATAAGCATGTCTCTTAACAGGAGCCATTTTTGGGGCAGCGGGTATACCATAGAAAATGAACGAATGAATGCGCACACCTCCTGACTAAGATGGCCGTAATGCCCACGAAGCTGCACTGCTTGGATTGGGCATTACGGCCATCTTAGTCAGGAGGTGTGCGCATTCATTCGTTCATTTTCTACGGTATACCCGCTGCCCCAAAAATGGCTCCTGTTAAGAGACATGCTTACGAAGCGGATTTCAAACTCATCGCTATCAGTCACGCAGTAGAACAACCTGAGAGAGGTTTACGGTACGTCGGTTTACGGTAAGAGACCGGGTGGCTTTTTCCACGAATCTCCATCCCTATTGATCTGTGACTCCATGCGCGCCCATCTGACAGATACTGTTAAAGCCCAAGTGAAGAAAACGAATTCGGTGCTTGCCATCATTCCGGGTGCATTAACCAAAGAACTCCAGCGATGTCAACAGGTCATATATAAGGCGCACCGGATTATAAGGCGCACGGTCGATTTTGTGAGAAAATTTAGGCTTTTACGTGAGCCTTATTGTCCAAAAAATACGGTATACCTTTGATCTATGATGCAAAATTATATATATTATTTTCAAATACCCTATAATCAATAAAAGACCTCAAAATAAAGTTGTGATATTAAAAGTGGTTCTAAAGGCTGAAGGATTTTTCATTCATGCATTCTGTATACATAAAGGCTAAAACTTTAATGTGCAGCCCCCCCCCCCCCCACACCCTCTCCTTATACTAACCTGAGCCCGATCATGATCCAGCGACGTGAACGAGAGCAGAAGCTCTCCCTCCTCTATTTGGTCCCGCTGCTGTCAATCACAGCAAGTAACGAGTGGGGGGCGGGGCTGAGCCATGCTCTGTGTGTCTCATAGACACACCGAGTCGGCTTGGGAGCGACCACACACAAGAGCCCCCACAGCAAGCAGGTTGTTGTGGGGACATTTAGCAGGGGGGATGGGACAGGAGCACTGGTGGGGGATCCAAGAAGAGGTAGATCCGGGCTGCTCTGTGCAAAACCATTGCACAGAGCAGGTAAGTATGGCATGTTATTAAAAAAAAAAATACATAATCTGAACCATTACAAACACTTTAATTTCTATAATATTTAATAGTTTACCATACTTTCTACAATATCTGTATACGTTATCAAAAATGTACATGTTTATCTTTACCCATAACCCAAAGATTACGAGACATTCTTTGTTGCTTGCTTATTCGTTTCAGAAAAAAAAAAAAAAAGTATTATAATAAAAAAGAAAAAATAATTAATAACAATACAAATGCAGTTAGCTACAAAGGCCTCAAAATGTATTTTTACTGAAATATATGAGAGTCACACAAGTCAATTTTAAAAGGTAGAGTAAATTGTAATATGCTGGAGAAACCAATACAAGATTTATAGATAAACAAATTTAGACTAATGAAAGATTATTGCCAATTGGTTGCTGTGGGCTGTTGCACTGCATTGCCTTTTGCATCTTAGCGGGATTGTCCATATGTTTGCAATTACTGGTGTCCCAGTTTATTGTGGAATGCTGTGTGCAAGAAACCAGCACATCCATGTAATAGAAGATTGGAACAGGCTCATTTCCTGCCCACCACTAGGCAAAGTCATGGGATTTGCAGAGGAGACCGGGAAATGTGTGCAATTTTGGTTCTTAATAATACACAATAAGTGGATTGTTACTGTTCCATATAGAGATATAGGCAAGATAAAGTTAAAGTTCTGCCTTCCATTATAACTTCAAAGCCTTTTCCCATAATTACTGTTTCAGCAATAGGGATGAGCTTCGTGTTCGAGTCGAACGTACGTTCGACTCGAACATTGGCCGTTCGGCCGTTCGGCGAATTCCGAACGTTTTGGCCGTTCGCGTCAAAATTCGAGTGACGCGTGCGCGGACCACAATGCACTGCGTTGGCGCAGTGCATTGCTGCCCGATGATTGGCCAAGCATGCACTGTGACCCCGCATGCTTGGCCAATCGCAGCGCCGGCAGCGAGGAGAGCCATGATTGGCCACAGGCATCCTGCCTGTGGCCAATCATAGCTCAGGCTGTGTAGTGCACGCCCCACACTATATAAGGCCGCCTTTAAGGCGGCCTCCTGTAGTGTGTTACTTTGCATCTGAAGCAGTGGGTGTTCTGTGTACCTTCAACACAGTACACACCAATCGTTTTTGGCTGATTTCCTATCTTGCTGCTGTGTAGTGGTTGTTGTCTGTGCCCTGACTGCAGTATACACCACTATATTCACCTCACCTATATAGCTAGTGATCTAGCTTTAACCACTTAACAACTGCCCATTGCCGATTAACGGCTTCAGGGCGGTTGTTTAACTCAGAGAGGCCGTTAATTAACGGCCTCCCAGAATTCTGCTCTCGCGTGCCCCGAGGTGTGCGCACTCGAGAGCATCCGTGACCGCCGGGTCCATAGGACCCGGCGCATCACGGTAAACGGCCGCTCATATCGGCCGTTTACCACGTGATTGCTCCGTCAAATGACGGAGTGATCACTTGGAAACAAACCGGCGTCATGTTATGACGCCTGTTCCTCCCTCCCCTTTCTGTACCGATCGGTACAGCGGAGGGGAAAGAGATCGGTGTCAGCAGCGATGTGGGCTGCATCTGCAGTGCCCACATCGCTGCTCACCGAATTTAACCCCTCAATTCCCTGCCAATACTCTGCAATACCAGTGCATACTCTGCAGTACCCTGCCATTACTCTGCAGTACCCCGCCATTACTCTGCAGTACCCCGCCATTACTCTGCAGTACCCCGCCATTACTCTGCAGTGCAGTACCCCGCCATTACTCTGCAGTGCAGTACCCCGCCATTACTCTGCAGTGCAGTACCCTGCCATTACTCTGCAGTGCAGTACCCCGCCATTACTCTGCAGTACCCCGCCATTACTCTGCAGTGCAGTACCCTGCCATTACTCTGCAGTGCAGTACCCCGCCATTACTCTGCAGTGCAGTACCCTGCCATTACTCTGCAGTGCAGTACCCTGCTATTACTCTGTAGTACCCCGCCAATACCCCGCCAATACTCTGTAATACCCTGCCATAAATTGCCATACCCAGCCATACTCAGAGATACCCAGCCATACTCGGTGATACCCTGAAATACCCAGCCATAGACGCCCCCCACCCCTCACCGCCCTCCGGTGCTTCTACCAACTCGCCAGTACGATCAAAGCCAGAATCTTTTTTTTATTTTTTATTTCAGGCTTCCCAGCCTAGAGGTGAGATGTGGGGTCATATTGACCCCCCAGATTTCACTGTAAAGAGGACCTGTCACCCCATATTCCTATTACAAGGGATGTTTACATTTCTTGTAATAGGAATAAAAGTGATCAAAAATATATTTTTGGGAAAAAAAATGTCAAACTAAAATAAATAAAGTAAAATGAACAATAAAAAAATAAAATAAAAATTAAAGCGCCCATGTCCCCATGTGCTCGCATGTGCCACACATGTGAGGTATCGCCGAGAATGTTAGAGCGAGAGCAATAATTCTAGTCCTAGACCTCCTCTGCAACTCAAAACATGTAACCAGTAAAAAAATATTTAAAGCGTCGCCTATGGGGATTTTTTAAGTAGCGACGTTTGGCGCCATTCCACGGGCATGTGCAATTTTGAAGAGTGACATGTTTGATATCTATTTACTCAGCATAACTTCATCTTTCACTTTATGCAAACATTGGGCTAACAAGTGGTTAATAATAGAGCTTGCAGTCAGTAGTGTTAGGAGATAGTGCGTGCTGTCTGCGTGCTCTGTACCCAGTACATACCGCTATAATATAGGGCAGGCCCCTACTTTCAAACATCCAACTTACAAACATCTCCTACTTGCAAACGCAAGGAGACAGCAGCAAGTGAGATGAAAAAAGATGGACGACAAAACAAATTATACAGGGGTGATAACCCTTCCCTATGTTTTCCAAAAAGCTTAAAGATAGTTTTTTTGACTGGAGCTACACTTTAAAAATGTACCGGTTGAAAATGACAAACAGATTCAACTTAACACAACAAACCTACACAGTCCCTGTCTTGTTTGCACCGCCTGTATACTGCTGTTCTGAGTATATAGGGCCTGGGGGCCACACGCATTTCCTTTTTTTAATATGGGTACGGGGTTCCCCTTAATATGCGTACAAGACCCAAATAGGCTGGTAATGGGCAGGGAGGGCTACCCATGCCATGTTTCTCAATGATTTTCAACCATATTGCAGGAACCAGATATAACATTAAAACCGCAAGCAGTTTTAAATGGTGTTATTTCCGTTTAATGTCATTTTGTGCAGGGACTGTTCTAAACACGGGAAACACATGGCACTTCACAGGCATACTACAGACACCCCGCAGGCACCATATTTAAAGGAATATTTCACTTTTTTTTTTCACTTTAATCGTCATTAAAATCAGTGCTCCCGCCAAAACGGTAGTTTTTAAAACTTTTTTTTGCAGTGACCCATGTCCCCTGAGGCAGGAGGCAGGTCGCCAAACCCTTTTTAGGACACTATCTTGCATATTAGCCGTTAAAATGAGCACTTTCCAATTCGAACGTTCGAGTCCCATAGACTTCAATGGGGTTCTAACGTTCGTACCGAACGCGGGGGTCGTTCGCAAGTTCTGGTGCGAACCGAACCGGGGGGTGTTCGGCTCATCCCTATTCAGCAAGCCTGCATGTTAAAGAGTAATGCCGCGTACACACAACGGGACTCTTCGACGGACTTGGTCCGGCGGACAATCCGATGGACTTTGCAGCTGAGGTCCGCCGGACTTTCAAAACACGGACTTGGCCACACACGATCACTCCAAAAGTCTGACGGATTCGAATGTGATGATGTAGAATAAGGAAGTTCATAGCCAGTAGCCAATAGCTGCCCTAGCGTCGGTTTTAGTCCGTCCGACTAGCACACAGACGACCGGATTTTTTTACTGGACTTGAGTCCGTCGGAAAGATTTGAAGAAAGTGTTATTTCTAGGTCTGCCGGACTTTTGGTGTGGGAAGAAAAGCCCACTGGAGCCCACACACGATCGAATTGTCTGACAGATTCCAGTCCGCCGTACCAAATCCATCGAAAAGTCCGGTCGTGTGTACATGGCAAAACTCCAGCTCTAACCAAGGTTAACGTAATAAATACGGTATTCCTGCACAACACTTTCTTAATTTTCATTTTGGAGTCTTATTTTTTTGCATTCCAGTTTTTCCACCACTATTTTTACTTTGTAGTCAATAAATCATATCCAAAGCCCAAACTTTTTATTTTTTAAATAGTAGGAAATGGTTAAAAACTTTTTTTTTTTTTGCAACCTCTGTCTATCCTGTTTTTTTTAGACAAGGCTACACCAGGGGCAGATGAAGCCCCTCCTAAAGTACAGGAAATCCTGTCTTGTCACCCTAACAAGTGTCCTCATTGGAAGGTGTCCCCTCTACTCCTGTTCTGGTGGCAACTCAACATTTTTTTGAATTTTTTCAGAAAAAGACACAAACCCCCAAAATAACCTGACAGGGTTTCTAACCTTCCAACCACTCTATCCAAAAACTAAAAAAAAGTTGGCTTTAGACACTTTACATTGTGCAACTGTGTTTCTCTAATCCTTTTCCTCCTTTTCCAGAATGACGCAGTTATCTTATAATTGTCACGGAGCATAAATTCTTCCACTTTGGTCAAGATTTAATTCAATTTGCAAAGCAAATCATGCATGCAACATTCAGTCTGCAATACCCTATTGATTTATATTGATTTCTGGCTTCTTATCCCTATTGGGAACAGTGGCAAGCTATGGCTGTTAAAGCGGAACTAAATCCATTGATCTAACAGTTTCAAAAAACAGTTACATTCCCGGAATGTCGGGAATGCTAACTGCTCCATTGGTTGTGCCATTGGTTGTGCAAACTACCAAACCACCCAATGGCTGGTGTTATAACTGATCACACGTGGAGCATCATGGCAGTTGAAGTTTAAACAGAGGCCAACAGAGGCTGAAAACTATAGGAGGGTTTAGTTCCACTTTCCGGTGCTGCGTTCTCCACAACCTTATTTAAGCTGATAATCCATTCCTCTGAATCTTCAAAACAACCTTCAATGAACTCAATAGCTACAGGTATTGGGGAGCAAATAATCTTGCAGAGATTTGGAAGGACGGGAAGTGATGGGATATCCAGGAACAGCAGTACGGTGGGGAGAGATTGGTCCTTGTGGTCAAAACTGCGAAACATGTCAAATTTGAATTTTGAAGAATGCGCATTAAAATCACTAAATGAACTCCACGTACCTCTTTTTAGCATGGAAAATTGTACTGTTTTACGATACGTATGTGGGAAAATTGAGGAAGCATACCCATGCAACTAGTTGTCATTTTATGAACAAATTGTGACTACTAAAATTTGCATTTTTATACTTCTTGGAACTACACTTAATCTAAGCACCACAAACCAAAAACAATATGTAATTCATTTTTTATATTTAAAGTCCACATTCATTCATGTCTGAATGCTTTATGTTTGCTGAGAAATCACATTGAAAAACACCTCCCTAGTATTTCTGGCCCTGGCCATCTTGAGTAAGAGCAGATGTTTTATGTAGCAGTTACTTCCAGGAATCCATCTGCCCTTAGCTCAGACATGCAGGCAGAAGGGTATGCTTAGCTCAGCAAAACCCTCCCCCCCCCCCCCCTCCTGAAGATGCTCCAGAGCTTAGTAAATGAGGTAAAGCCTCACTTTGCAAAGAATACCCAATCGGATGCATGGAAAATAAATAAAAAACAACAACATTTTTGCTCGCACATGATTGGATGATGGAAGACAGCAGAGCTTCTGCTTATTTACTGAGCTATGGTGCAATTGCTCTTGCAGAGTGCACAGTCTATTTGCCTTTAGTAAATCAATCCCTTAGTGTTTAGCACTTTTGCCTTGAAGCTCTGAAGTCCTCTGCTCAAATCCCAGGCAGGGTGCTATCTGCATGGAGTTTGCATGTTCTCCCTGTGTTTGTATGAGTTTCCTCTGGGTACTCCAGTTTTCCTCCACACTCCAAAGACATGCTGGTAGGTTAAATTGGCTCCTGGCTAAATTGGCCCTGGTGTATGTATACAAAATAAGGAACTTTGTTTGTAATCCTCTTGTGAGCAGGGACTGATGCATAAATTGTATCTATAAATGCCTGTAATAAATAATATGAAAAGATGGACAGTATGGCTTTGTAATTCACAAAAGAAAAAAAAAGATAATACAAATGTCCTCTATACGTGTCTCATGTATCCAATGTTACACATGACACTTGATTGGTGCAGGAGTGTCACTATCTTACATTTGTATCCTGGGAATGATTCATTTATGAGGAAGTGAGATTGACCCGAGGCTTTCGATGAATTTGAAGCATTTCATTACTTTTTGCGAGATGCACGAGAACACGGAGTCAGAGCTCAGGAACAAGCATTCATCTTGAACCAATTAGCATTCTGCTGTCAAAGGATTTTTCAAATCCTCCATCAAAACACCAACAAAACGCCCTGTTTATGTTTGTCCATGAAGCGCCACAATTCTAATTTTTTTAAAGCTGTTTACCGTAACGCTGAATTGCGGCTCGCATTTATTATACCGTTGGAGCATGACAATATACATTAGTGCTTACATTATCCAGACCATGAACTAAAGAGGGGCCTTCACATTTTTTAAGTGAAAATGCAGGCTTCAGTCAAACATGAAAATGTGGCAACCAAGCGGTCTCAGGGAACACATCCTGCTTGCTGAATTGCTAAAAATTACATCCTGGCATTGATTTTATGCACGGGGCTTTCCCACTACTTTAAATCAGAACTCCAGTTTATTAGTGCATTGACGTTCAGTGAAGTAATGTTTCGAGTCCAGGCTGCGAGTGATGATGGAATTCCAGGGAGCAGCCCCATGACAGTCTGGGCTTAGAAGAAGGAGCTGGCTGTCATTCATCTGGATGATTGCTGACATCTAGTGGCAGAAGAGGGTTTCTGTGGAGTACAGTGCCGTATTGCTTGTCATATTTTTATTACTGCTGTTTTCTGGATTTTTACTTTAAATCCCTTCAGTTACCAATATCCTTGTCGTATACATGGCAAAAGTGGAGGCATTTGCAGCTTTGTCACACACTACAGCGATGCTTCAATTTGAAAGAGAATTTGGATGCAGATTAGAATTTCTGAATGTTCCAGAGGACTGCTGATCTAGAGCAGTGGTCTCCAAACTGTGGCCCGGGGGCCAGATGCAGCCATTTGCTTGCTTTTATCCAGCCCTTCAGGTATAATTTCATTCACTGATACCAACAATGGTGCATAATTCCCCCCCCCCACTAACTCCAATGAAGGGGCACAATTCCTCTCAATGACACCAACAATAGGGCACAATTCCCCCCAATGGCATTGCATTGTTCCACTGACATTGGGACCGTTTCTACTTCCATTGGCCATAGTCCGGCCCCCAAATGTCTTAAGGACAGTAAACTAGCCCTTTGTTTAGAAAGTTTGGAGACACCTGAACTAGATATACAGCAGCAGGTGATCAATAATTGTGTAGTCTGGATCTATCTGGGGGTTCCCATGGTTTTTTTTGAACAACTGAGACAAGGGTCCTAAAGATTTATCTGTAGCCAAGAACCTAGAGTTTTAAGTGATACACCCAGATCCAGGACCCAACAAGCTTGTGTGTTATCCAGTTCTATTATCCAGTTAGCAGTGTTTGATAGTTGTGATTTGGTGCACACCAGTTAGGACTCTGGCCACCAGCAGGAATCTGCATGAAAAATGTTTGATTTTAATCCCTGAAGCAGTTTTTTTTGTTTGCTTTTAAACCTCAGGCTGGTTTGTTGCTTATTCTTCCAGGGCGAAAGTGCTGTGGTGTGAAGAGGGCACATAGAGAACAATTGTTTTCTGTTTCTGCACATGGTGTGAATGAGGCCTAAATTGATGGGTTTAGTATTGCGTTAAAGTGAAACTAAACCGATAGATTTACCAGTTTCAAAAAACAATTACATTCCTGGCAAATACTGGGAATGTAACTGTTAAGCCTTGTACACACGATCGGATTTCATGTAGACAAAACTTTGGACCTTTGTCTGAAGGCGTGTGCCTGGATTTTGTCTTGTACAAACGGCAAGGAATTGTCAGCCAACAAACACGAACATAGTGACGTACTATGTGGTTTTTCAGCTCTTTAGCTCCACTCTTTGGGCTCCTTCTTCTAATTTCATGTTAGTAGAAGTTTGTCCAGTGTTGATTTGCACTTTTCATTTAGTGCTTTTCAGTTTGCGTTTTTAATTTCGTGCTTTTCAGTTCATTTCTGAACGGCCATTTGTCAACCAGACATGTTGTGAAATTGGAGGAGATAACGCGTTATTATTGGCCTTGGAGTTATTGCTTTGACCCAAGTCCAGTTTGCTTTAATAATCGCGACCAATTATGTCATATGCCTTTGCTATGGGGTAGCCAGGAGAATAAACCGGATGTTTTTCGGAATTATCTCAGGATGATGGACCCCTGCTTTCACCAACTCTTGGCATTGTTAACCCCCTATATTAAGAAGCAGGACACATGCATGAGGCTTTTGTTTTTGGTTGAATAATAATGATTTGATTTGTTATATTTTCTATATTTTTGGATGCATAGAATACACTTTTTGGTTAAGTTCTATCTGCAGATAGCATGTCTAATTTTATTTGTTTTCTTTTTTTAATGCACAATAAAAAAAATGTGGAGAATAATACTTGGCTATGTGTTTTACTTCAAATGACAGTTTGGGGGTAGGCATTTACATTTAAAAGAATACAATGTAAAATTGACAAGGGACACCAACATAGTTGTATCTTTGATCTTAAAAACTACTGATAGTTATACTATTGTGCCTATTTTATAAGAAAAGAAAAAGGGTATATGGTATCCTCATCCTTAATATATTAACTACAGAAAGATTTTTTGGGGGGGAAAACGACAAGAGATTATACATGGAACATCATAACCATGATTCACCTACAAGTCACCCAACAGAATGATGGACTGTCTTGATACCAGTTTTATATAAAATACAAATATTTATTATTGATTATAAAAAGTTTTTTTTACCAAAGTACAAAGGTGGGGGGGAAAAAGAAAAAAGGGGTTTTTTATACATGCATAAATAAATACATATATATTATAGCTATAACATAGACAAGGTTTGTTACAACAGTATTTTGTGTCCAATACGGTCGTTGGTTTCTCTACTAGTTTCGCGACCACTCTGTCGCTTCTTCAGGAGACCTTGTTTGTCTAGAATAGAATTTATCACTAATTATTCAACAATAACATAAATACAACACATATTTTTCAGGGTATTTGATGTATTTTTTACAGGAGGGTAGAGGTTTTTTACAAACACTAAGTGTGCAGCTCACCACCGTATGGATAACTCAGGACATCTGGAGTTCGGGTAGTCCATGCCAAGCCAGGCAATGACCACCCTTTGGGGCGGACACGGGAGGTTTTAAAGTCAGCTACAAAACAACAATCAAGAGTGTCTAAGCGTTAGAAGTATATATATATATATATATATATGTAAATAGGTTATATTGCTGAGGCATAGTTGTTTGTGTCACATTATAAAAGTAGAAAACTACATACCCGTATAGCCAAATGCCTTAGAGATGATGCAGCATAGGTAAATGTTGCGGTTCTTTCATTAAGTACTAAGGCTCAGGTAGTGCGCCAGGAAACGCATTAGGAGAATATACATATGCTGGATCCAATATGTATGGATATTACACCTTTTTCAGGAGGGGGTCCAAAGATTTTGCCCAGTCAATCCAGAGTGTATATTATTAGCCTAATGAGGAAATTATTACCATCAGCCGGCCATCTATATATATGTATTGCAACTAAAAATGCCCAGAATGTATAAAAGCTCATACCTATTAGTAGCTTTCATCTTGCGTTCCTCAGACCAGGCGATAGATCCGGTCAGAGGCTCTGTGTCCTCCGTTTTGTCCGCTGTAAAGGAGCGCCATGATGGCGCTCTTTTAACCTCCAACCCGGCGGCGTCAGAGATCCGGCGCTGGCGCCGGGCTATGACGTCGCCGGGTCCGCCGCTCCTACTGCGCGTGCGCCAACACCGTGGCGACGCACAACAGCGATGGTCACCAAGGAAACCTCAGTGACTCATCGCTAAAGCGGACCCGATCCCACCCATTGCTATGGGGGCCTATCAGGGCCGCCGGAGAGGCGCGTGCCCGCCCCTGGGAGTCTCCTCCCATCCTCCATATTGTACCTGGACATCACACGGTTTAGATATTGCACACCTCGTTTTTAAATGTGGAACAATGCATATGAGCAGATAAATGAGCAGAAAAAAATAACTTTACAACTATAAACATTGGCTACATTTTTACACACATGTCATAATATATGTAAACTCTCACCATTACTTCAACTTATCTGTGGAAAGATACAAACAAGGGAAAATAGAGGAACGCCGCGCTTGACAAAGAAAGTTAAGCAAAAACCTGAAAAGAAAAGCAGCAACCCAAATGTTATACTACATTTGGCATAAAAGAAAAAAAGAGTGGGCTGCGCTACAAAAATAAATGAACTAAAAAAAATATACCCATGTGAAAACTCACAAACAAGTTTGAACTTAGTGGTGTGTTTGTCGCAAACTAAAAGAAAAATTAGAATGCGACAAAAAAATCTACAGATTTAGAGATTTTCTAAAGGTAGAAAATGCTATATCAGTGAAAATAGCAAATACTTCATAGTGTAGTTAAACAAAGAGTACACTTAATAGAAATGAATAATCAAATGAATGTGAACAAATGCAAGCAAGACTCTGCTAACAAAGCCCAGACAAATAAAAATAAATAGAACAAATATATTGCACCTAATGGTATCTGAAGATTAAAATTAGGTATCAGAAAATGTGTGTAACAAAACTAAAAAAACACCTTAAGTGATATTCATAATATAAAGTGGACCTGCAAAAAAGATCAAATAATATAACAAAAAAAAATTCTCTTATTTTAGAATAATCGTGAAACAATGTAACAACCAATAGTCCGTTAACTTATAACATTAGTGAAACGTGAATATGGGGATTGTATAAGAATACAATGAGAATGGAGCAATGTTCAGAAAGTCCATATACAGTCTCTGTTTGTAAGGTTTCCCACAGTGAAGTAGTGACAGTAGAACTATCCAACACGAACGTGACTTGTGCTCAGCCTCCACCAATGATATTAATGCCGCTTACCAGAAACAGATGGTTCCTTATTACAGAGAACCATGTATAGCAGTTGACTGATTCCCCCAGTCCAGGGTCTACACGAATGGCATATAAGGGACTTCGGAGCCCGCTCGTCTCTCGATACAATCCCGTTCGTGGGTTTACATAAAAGGCAATGAGACTCACAATAGTGTAAAACCCAAATATAACTTTTAATCGAACGAAAAAAGACAAATGCGCACTTACAGAAATGAAGATTAAAACGATCGTTACAGCAAAACCGAGCCGGCCGGTCTCAGTTAGCGCCCGTTACACCGAAAACATACAACACGAGATAGTGGCGTCAGGACGTCGCTCCTCCTCCCTGCGCGTTTCGTCACTATAGGACGTGGTCACGGGGTACGGGCGGCGTCCTGACGCACCGCTTAAATAGAACAAATAATAAACCAAGCCTCGGTTTGACCCCGAGATCGAAACGAAAAATGCCATATTGGTTTAGGGAAACTGGCAATACTACTGCCAGAAAGCAGCCTTCATATTGATTGAATAAACCCAGCATATATAAACTTTTAAAAAAATTATTAAAATATGAATGTAAATATCTATATACATCCACAAAGAATATACATTCAATAGAAAGGATAAATAAAAATAAAACAAAATTTATACCATTTGCCCATAAAGGTACAAATAATATAGAACAAAGATAATATGGTTACCGATGTGGCCATCTTAAAGGGCCCCCGGAAAAAATTCTGTTTTTTATTATAGGAAGATCAAACAGTGGGCACCATTTAAAACTGGGTGAGTAGAATAAACAATCTAAAAAGATTGACCACATGTATGATCCGCTCGATTCCAGGGGTCAAACCATGCATGCATAGCACATATAGGGCAACTTTAAACTAAAAAAATATATCCATAATAAACATTTAAAACAATATACATAAGCATAATGCGACCTTCGTTATAACCCAATGGTAGAACCATAAATGTATATGCGGACAATAAATAAATAAAGACATACATAACCTCCAAAGATTATGGAGACCTAAATGTACTCCTTAAACTGAATATAGCCCCATATATATCCCTAATATTAAGTTCGAACTATAAATGTTCTGTTCAATAAATGACCACAGCAAAGTTAAGATGAAGTAACACTATAACGATAATTACATCAAGGGTCACAAAAAATGCCATACTGTGCCCAAAGATTTGAACATGTATAGAGCATAAGGGCATAGGTGACTAAAAAACTATTACTAAATATAGAAAAAAATCTTTTTTTTAAAAATGTAATACAAATGTCGCATTAGTATAAGAATATACAATAATCATGAGTTATCAATGAAACAATTGACGTCAACGTCAATATTCAACCCGAAAGGGGTGTAGCTTTTTAATTTGTGTACCCAGGCCATCTCCAACCTGGAGATACTACGGACCAAGCAACTACCTCTCCAGTTTGGCCTATATTTATCTATGCCGAGAAAAAGGGTGTCCGAAGGGTCCCTATCGTGAACCGATAAGTAGTGCTTGGAAACGGAATGCTTGGTAAAACCTTTCCTGATGTTGCTTATGTGCTCGTTGATCCGGACCTGAAGAGGTCTTTTTGTCCGGCCCACATATTGCAGGCCGCACGGACATTGGAGTAAATAAACAACACCTGTGGTGGAGCAGGTGATAAAAGAATCGATAGGAAAGGTTTTGGAAGTGCAGGTAGACGAAAAACTAGTAGTTCTTCTCGTGGTGCAACGATTAAGCTGACACACCTGACATCTTCTACATTGATAATATCCCTTTAGTTCAGAGAACAGATTTGTTATCTCCCTAGGGGGATTCACAACATTGGGAGCCAATTTATCTCTGAGGTTGGGTACACCTTTAAAGACTACCTTAGGTTTGTCAGGTAGAATGGCACCTAAAACTCTATCATTCTTTAAGATGTGCCAATATTTATTCATAATGTTCTTCACATTAAAATGTTGGCGCGAAAAGGTGGTAGTAAAAGTGCATCTATAAGAACTGACCTCCCCCTCATTCTTCACTCTGGCCTTCAATAGATCCTCTCGATTGGTGCTAATAACCTGATCTAGGGCATCCTTAAGGAATTCAGGGCTGTACCCCTTATCTAGGAACCTCTTGGTGAGGACATCCGCCTGTGTCAAGAAGGTACCATCCTCTGAACAATTGCGTTTAATCCTAAGGTATTGGCTCTTAGGAATTGAGTTCAGCCATGATTTGTGATGGCAGCTATCTCGAGGTATGTAGGCGTTTTTATCTGTAGGTTTGAAGTAGGTGGAAGTGGTAAACCTATCTTCCTTAACAGAAATAGCCAAGTCCAAAAAATGTATTTGTTCTAAACTCGCTTCATAACTAAAATGTATCCCTCTGTCATTAGTATTCAAAAAGTTCATATACTCAGAAAGAGCCGGTAGGTCGCCATCCCAAAGGAGGAAGACGTCATCTATATACCGGACCCAGAGGATGACCTCTGACCTGGGTTCCGCATAGATGACGTCCTCCTCCCACTTGGCCATGAAAAGATTAGCCAGGCTGGGGGCATATTTAGCCCCCATGGCGACCCCCCTATCCTGGCGGTAAAAAAGGCCGTCAAACCAAAAAAAATTATGTGTTGCTGCATAATTTAAAAGAACCATAATAAAGTCAATCTGCTCTTGTGGGAGATTAGACCCCCTCTCAAGAAAACAGCGAACGGCCTCCAGGCCCAAATTGTGAGGAATCACGGTATAGAGTGAGGTGACGTCGGCTGTTACCAGCCACATCCCGGTTTTAGGTTTATACTGGGACAGAAGGTTAATGACATCCCTTGTGTCTTTTAAATAGGAAGGAATAGAACGTACCAAAGGTTGAAGATAAAAATCAATGTACTTACCCACCCGGGACGTGACTGAATCTATTCCACTCACAATAGGACGACCCGGGGGGCAAGAAACATTCTTATGTATCTTTGGTAGGTAATACATAATCGGTACTCTAGGTGCTCGAGGTACCAAAAACGCTTTTTCCTTTCTATTTAAAATTGAATTAGCAAAGCCGATACTGACAATGTGTTCCAACTCCTTCTTGTATTTATCATTAGGATTGTAAAGTAGTGGAGTATAGGTGGTGGTATCAGCTAAGATACGGCGCATCTCCTTCATGTAATCGTCCTTGTTCAAAACAACGATCCCCCCTCCCTTGTCCGCTGGACGAATAACCAAATTATGATTGGTGCAGAGGGACTCTATGCCCTTATCTATGTTCTCTTTATTTTTCACCTGTCGGACCTGCATGGCCTCTAGGTCCTTAAGCGCCAATTCCCTAAACACTTTTAGGGATGGAGCTAATTGTCCTGGCGGGTTGAATAAAGAAGCGTTGGCTAAGCCAGAATGTGTGAAGGTAGATGACAAGGCTCTAGGTGGATTATACGAATTAGAGACCATGTACCGCTGTACATTGAGTTTGCGTACATATTTTTGCAAGTCCATGTAAGTTTGGAATTTGTTAATGTTATGAACAGGGGCAAATTTAAGGCCCCTATCCAGAACATCCACTTCCAAATCCGTTAGCACATGGGAGCTCAGATTAAAAATACCTGTGCCTGCTAAGTCCTTGCTCTTTTTGGACTTCCTACGCCTCCCCCCTCTAGTTCCTCTCGGAGCTCGACTATTCTTTTTATTCCTTGACCGGTTTTGGGAAAACCCCAATTTTGTTGTGGGTATACCATGGTGTTTCTTGGGTCCTGATGACCCATCTGTTCAAGGCTGGAATGACCACTATTCATATGGGCATTATTTTGTGGTCCCAGAGGAGGGTCACAGAAACTCTCATTGAGATCCATATGATCTCTCAATGGAAGATACTGGTTGTATACTGGAATATTATAGTCCGGTGTCACATTACTATCATAATGCATCACCCGTTGGTCATTAAAGTGACCGGATGGGCCATAATTATAAGCAAAAGGCTGTGTTGGACCATAGCCTTGACTGAAGGAATAATTATACCCTGATGGAAAGTTATCCGCATGTCTCAGATTTGGGTTAGAGACCTGTCCTCTAGGGGTACCTTGACTACGCCCTCGACCTCGATTGTGCTGGGGACCTCTCGGTTGGCCCTGTCCAGAAGGCTTACCCTTCGAAGTCCCATTATGGGGGCCTGCTGATCCCCTATTCTGATTGTGATAAGGCAGGGGACCACCCCCTCCCCTACCAGCATTTGGAAAAGGGGGAGGGCGAGCACCCCTTCCCCTCTGATTGAATGGTCGTGTGGCACCGTTAGGGGAATGATTCAAACCCCCCCCTGAAACGATTGGGAGGTAAGGTGGACCCAAATATTGATTAACTCCAAAATTGGAACCAGATGGTGCCACTTCCATGGCAACGTTGGTTCCATCCTCCCTTTCTGCCAATAGTTTCTTTTGCCATTCAAAAACCAATGAAGACTCGTAATCACCCAAATCTCTATTATATTTCTTTTTCTTTTTGATTTTTTGATCTTTTTCTTCCTTTTCTAAAATTTTGAGTAAATTTTTAGATCTCTCTAAATATTCATCTCCAGCACTAAATGGAGTCAGTTTGTCCTTAATAGACTTGATCTCATCGTCCAATCTAGTTAGTTTGAATTGTTTCCTATCCACCAGGAATTTGAGTAAGTTGATCCCTGCTTCATTAAAATATTTGTACCAACCCTCAAGGTCTACTTCCCCTTTTTGGGGGCTTACTTCCCAACGTAAACTACGTGGTACCATATGATTTTTTATATATGTCTCCAGAAAGACTATATCCCATTTGGTGTGTATTTCTGAGACAATCAGATTTTTTAGTCTCATAAATAAGCCACCTAAATCATTGTCACCATTTTTAAAAGGTTCAAAAACACCATCGGAGTCAAAGACTCTCGTGGCTCTAAATTCAAAAACATCCATGTGATCCCTTAGGGAAACCTCAGTCAGCAGCAGCTATCAGTATAAGAACAATAACGGAAAATAGAGGAACGCCGCGCTTGACAAAGAAAGTTAAACAAAAACCTGAAAAGAAAAGCAGCAACCCAAATGTTATACTACATTTGGCATAAAAGAAAAAAAGAGTGGGCTGCGCTACAAAAATAAATGAACTAAAAAAAATATACCCATGTGAAAACTCACAAACAAGTTTGAACTTAGTGGTGTGTTTGTCGCAAACTAAAAGAAAAATTAGAATGCGACAAAAAAATCTACAGATTTAGAGATTTTCTAAAGGTAGAAAATGCTATATCAGTGAAAATAGCAAATACTTCATAGTGTAGTTAAACAAAGAGTACACTTAATAGAAATGAATAATCAAATGAATGTGAACAAATGCAAGCAAGACTCTGCTAACAAAGCCCAGACAAATAAAAATAAATAGAACAAATATATTGCACCTAATGGTATCTGAAGATTAAAATTAGGTATCAGAAAATGTGTGTAACAAAACTAAAAAAACACCTTAAGTGATATTCATAATATAAAGTGGACCTGCAAAAAAGATCAAATAATATAACAAAAAAAAATTCTCTTATTTTAGAATAATCGTGAAACAATGTAACAACCAATAGTCCGTTAACTTATAACATTAGTGAAACGTGAATATGGGGATTGTATAAGAATACAATGAGAATGGAGCAATGTTCAGAAAGTCCATATACAGTCTCTGTTTGTAAGGTTTCCCACAGTGAAGTAGTGACAGTAGAACTATCCAACACGAACGTGACTTGTGCTCAGCCTCCACCAATGATATTAATGCCGCTTACCAGAAACAGATGGTTCCTTATTACAGAGAACCATGTATAGCAGTTGACTGATTCCCCCAGTCCAGGGTCTACACGAATGGCATATAAGGGACTTCGGAGCCCGCTCGTCTCTCGATACAATCCCGTTCGTGGGTTTACATAAAAGGCAATGAGACTCACAATAGTGTAAAACCCAAATATAACTTTTAATCGAACGAAAAAAGACAAATGCGCACTTACAGAAATGAAGATTAAAACGATCGTTACAGCAAAACCGAGCCGGCCGGTCTCAGTTAGCGCCCGTTACACCGAAAACATACAACACGAGATAGTGGTGTCAGGACGTCGCTCCTCCTCCCTACGCGTTTCGTCACTATAGGACGTGGTCACGGGGTACGGGCGGCGTCCTGACGCACCGCTTAAATAGAACAAATAATAAACCAAGCCTCGGTTTGACCCCGAGATCGAAACGAAAAATGCCATATTGGTTTAGGGAAACTGGCAATACTACTGCCAGAAAGCAGCCTTCATATTGATTGAATAAACCCAGCATATATAAACTTTTAAAAAAATTATTAAAATATGAATGTAAATATCTATATACATCCACAAAGAATATACATTCAATAGAAAGGATAAATAAAAATAAAACAAAATTTATACCATTTGCCCATAAAGGTACAAATAATATAGAACAAAGATAATATGGTTACCGATGTGGCCATCTTAAAGGGCCCCCGGAAAAAATTCTGTTTTTTATTATAGGAAGATCAAACAGTGGGCACCATTTAAAACTGGGTGAGTAGAATAAACAATCTAAAAAGATTGACCACATGTATGATCCGCTCGATTCCAGGGGTCAAACCATGCATGCATAGCACATATAGGGCAACTTTAAACTAAAAAAATATATCCATAATAAACATTTAAAACAATATACATAAGCATAATGCGACCTTCGTTATAACCCAATGGTAGAACCATAAATGTATATGCGGACAATAAATAAATAAAGACATACATAACCTCCAAAGATTATGGAGACCTAAATGTACTCCTTAAACTGAATATAGCCCCATATATATCCCTAATATTAAGTTCGAACTATAAATGTTCTGTTCAATAAATGACCACAGCAAAGTTAAGATGAAGTAACACTATAACGATAATTACATCAAGGGTCACAAAAAATGCCATACTGTGCCCAAAGATTTGAACATGTATAGAGCATAAGGGCATAGGTGACTAAAAAACTATTACTAAATATAGAAAAAAATCTTTTTTTTAAAAATGTAATACAAATGTCGCATTAGTATAAGAATATACAATAATCATGAGTTATCAATGAAACAATTGACGTCAACGTCAATATTCAACCCGAAAGGGGTGTAGCTTTTTAATTTGTGTACCCAGGCCATCTCCAACCTGGAGATACTACGGACCAAGCAACTACCTCTCCAGTTTGGCCTATATTTATCTATGCCGAGAAAAAGGGTGTCCGAAGGGTCCCTATCGTGAACCGATAAGTAGTGCTTGGAAACGGAATGCTTGGTAAAACCTTTCCTGATGTTGCTTATGTGCTCGTTGATCCGGACCTGAAGAGGTCTTTTTGTCCGGCCCACATATTGCAGGCCGCACGGACATTGGAGTAAATAAACAACACCTGTGGTGGAGCAGGTGATAAAAGAATCGATAGGAAAGGTTTTGGAAGTGCAGGTAGACGAAAAACTAGTAGTTCTTCTCGTGGTGCAACGATTAAGCTGACACACCTGACATCTTCTACATTGATAATATCCCTTTAGTTCAGAGAACAGATTTGTTATCTCCCTAGGGGGATTCACAACATTGGGAGCCAATTTATCTCTGAGGTTGGGTACACCTTTAAAGACTACCTTAGGTTTGTCAGGTAGAATGGCACCTAAAACTCTATCATTCTTTAAGATGTGCCAATATTTATTCATAATGTTCTTCACATTAAAATGTTGGCGCGAAAAGGTGGTAGTAAAAGTGCATCTATAAGAACTGACCTCCCCCTCATTCTTCACTCTGGCCTTCAATAGATCCTCTCGATTGGTGCTAATAACCTGATCTAGGGCATCCTTAAGGAATTCAGGGCTGTACCCCTTATCTAGGAACCTCTTGGTGAGGACATCCGCCTGTGTCAAGAAGGTACCATCCTCTGAACAATTGCGTTTAATCCTAAGGTATTGGCTCTTAGGAATTGAGTTCAGCCATGATTTGTGATGGCAGCTATCTCGAGGTATGTAGGCGTTTTTATCTGTAGGTTTGAAGTAGGTGGAAGTGGTAAACCTATCTTCCTTAACAGAAATAGCCAAGTCCAAAAAATGTATTTGTTCTAAACTCGCTTCATAACTAAAATGTATCCCTCTGTCATTAGTATTCAAAAAGTTCATATACTCAGAAAGAGCCGGTAGGTCGCCATCCCAAAGGAGGAAGACGTCATCTATATACCGGACCCAGAGGATGACCTCTGACCTGGGTTCCGCATAGATGACGTCCTCCTCCCACTTGGCCATGAAAAGATTAGCCAGGCTGGGGGCATATTTAGCCCCCATGGCGACCCCCCTATCCTGGCGGTAAAAAAGGCCGTCAAACCAAAAAAAATTATGTGTTGCTGCATAATTTAAAAGAACCATAATAAAGTCAATCTGCTCTTGTGGGAGATTAGACCCCCTCTCAAGAAAACAGCGAACGGCCTCCAGGCCCAAATTGTGAGGAATCACGGTATAGAGTGAGGTGACGTCGGCTGTTACCAGCCACATCCCGGTTTTAGGTTTATACTGGGACAGAAGGTTAATGACATCCCTTGTGTCTTTTAAATAGGAAGGAATAGAACGTACCAAAGGTTGAAGATAAAAATCAATGTACTTACCCACCCGGGACGTGACTGAATCTATTCCACTCACAATAGGACGACCCGGGGGGCAAGAAACATTCTTATGTATCTTTGGTAGGTAATACATAATCGGTACTCTAGGTGCTCGAGGTACCAAAAACGCTTTTTCCTTTCTATTTAAAATTGAATTAGCAAAGCCGATACTGACAATGTGTTCCAACTCCTTCTTGTATTTATCATTAGGATTGTAAAGTAGTGGAGTATAGGTGGTGGTATCAGCTAAGATACGGCGCATCTCCTTCATGTAATCGTCCTTGTTCAAAACAACGATCCCCCCTCCCTTGTCCGCTGGACGAATAACCAAATTATGATTGGTGCAGAGGGACTCTATGCCCTTATCTATGTTCTCTTTATTTTTCACCTGTCGGACCTGCATGGCCTCTAGGTCCTTAAGCGCCAATTCCCTAAACACTTTTAGGGATGGAGCTAATTGTCCTGGCGGGTTGAATAAAGAAGCGTTGGCTAAGCCAGAATGTGTGAAGGTAGATGACAAGGCTCTAGGTGGATTATACGAATTAGAGACCATGTACCGCTGTACATTGAGTTTGCGTACATATTTTTGCAAGTCCATGTAAGTTTGGAATTTGTTAATGTTATGAACAGGGGCAAATTTAAGGCCCCTATCCAGAACATCCACTTCCAAATCCGTTAGCACATGGGAGCTCAGATTAAAAATACCTGTGCCTGCTAAGTCCTTGCTCTTTTTGGACTTCCTACGCCTCCCCCCTCTAGTTCCTCTCGGAGCTCGACTATTCTTTTTATTCCTTGACCGGTTTTGGGAAAACCCCAATTTTGTTGTGGGTATACCATGGTGTTTCTTGGGTCCTGATGACCCATCTGTTCAAGGCTGGAATGACCACTATTCATATGGGCATTATTTTGTGGTCCCAGAGGAGGGTCACAGAAACTCTCATTGAGATCCATATGATCTCTCAATGGAAGATACTGGTTGTATACTGGAATATTATAGTCCGGTGTCACATTACTATCATAATGCATCACCCGTTGGTCATTAAAGTGACCGGATGGGCCATAATTATAAGCAAAAGGCTGTGTTGGACCATAGCCTTGACTGAAGGAATAATTATACCCTGATGGAAAGTTATCCGCATGTCTCAGATTTGGGTTAGAGACCTGTCCTCTAGGGGTACCTTGACTACGCCCTCGACCTCGATTGTGCTGGGGACCTCTCGGTTGGCCCTGTCCAGAAGGCTTACCCTTCGAAGTCCCATTATGGGGGCCTGCTGATCCCCTATTCTGATTGTGATAAGGCAGGGGACCACCCCCTCCCCTACCAGCATTTGGAAAAGGGGGAGGGCGAGCACCCCTTCCCCTCTGATTGAATGGTCGTGTGGCACCGTTAGGGGAATGATTCAAACCCCCCCCTGAAACGATTGGGAGGTAAGGTGGACCCAAATATTGATTAACTCCAAAATTGGAACCAGATGGTGCCACTTCCATGGCAACGTTGGTTCCATCCTCCCTTTCTGCCAATAGTTTCTTTTGCCATTCAAAAACCAATGAAGACTCGTAATCACCCAAATCTCTATTATATTTCTTTTTCTTTTTGATTTTTTGATCTTTTTCTTCCTTTTCTAAAATTTTGAGTAAATTTTTAGATCTCTCTAAATATTCATCTCCAGCACTAAATGGAGTCAGTTTGTCCTTAATAGACTTGATCTCATCGTCCAATCTAGTTAGTTTGAATTGTTTCCTATCCACCAGGAATTTGAGTAAGTTGATCCCTGCTTCATTAAAATATTTGTACCAACCCTCAAGGTCTACTTCCCCTTTTTGGGGGCTTACTTCCCAACGTAAACTACGTGGTACCATATGATTTTTTATATATGTCTCCAGAAAGACTATATCCCATTTGGTGTGTATTTCTGAGACAATCAGATTTTTTAGTCTCATAAATAAGCCACCTAAATCATTGTCACCATTTTTAAAAGGTTCAAAAACACCATCGGAGTCAAAGACTCTCGTGGCTCTAAATTCAAAAACATCCATGTGATCCCTTAGGGAAACCTCAGTCAGCAGCAGCTATCAGTATAAGAACAATAACGGAAAATAGAGGAACGCCGCGCTTGACAAAGAAAGTTAAACAAAAACCTGAAAAGAAAAGCAGCAACCCAAATGTTATACTACATTTGGCATAAAAGAAAAAAAGAGTGGGCTGCGCTACAAAAATAAATGAACTAAAAAAAATATACCCATGTGAAAACTCACAAACAAGTTTGAACTTAGTGGTGTGTTTGTCGCAAACTAAAAGAAAAATTAGAATGCGACAAAAAAATCTACAGATTTAGAGATTTTCTAAAGGTAGAAAATGCTATATCAGTGAAAATAGCAAATACTTCATAGTGTAGTTAAACAAAGAGTACACTTAATAGAAATGAATAATCAAATGAATGTGAACAAATGCAAGCAAGACTCTGCTAACAAAGCCCAGACAAATAAAAATAAATAGAACAAATATATTGCACCTAATGGTATCTGAAGATTAAAATTAGGTATCAGAAAATGTGTGTAACAAAACTAAAAAAACACCTTAAGTGATATTCATAATATAAAGTGGACCTGCAAAAAAGATCAAATAATATAACAAAAAAAAATTCTCTTATTTTAGAATAATCGTGAAACAATGTAACAACCAATAGTCCGTTAACTTATAACATTAGTGAAACGTGAATATGGGGATTGTATAAGAATACAATGAGAATGGAGCAATGTTCAGAAAGTCCATATACAGTCTCTGTTTGTAAGGTTTCCCACAGTGAAGTAGTGACAGTAGAACTATCCAACACGAACGTGACTTGTGCTCAGCCTCCACCAATGATATTAATGCCGCTTACCAGAAACAGATGGTTCCTTATTACAGAGAACCATGTATAGCAGTTGACTGATTCCCCCAGTCCAGGGTCTACACGAATGGCATATAAGGGACTTCGGAGCCCGCTCGTCTCTCGATACAATCCCGTTCGTGGGTTTACATAAAAGGCAATGAGACTCACAATAGTGTAAAACCCAAATATAACTTTTAATCGAACGAAAAAAGACAAATGCGCACTTACAGAAATGAAGATTAAAACGATCGTTACAGCAAAACCGAGCCGGCCGGTCTCAGTTAGCGCCCGTTACACCGAAAACATACAACACGAGATAGTGGTGTCAGGACGTCGCTCCTCCTCCCTACGCGTTTCGTCACTATAGGACGTGGTCACGGGGTACGGGCGGCGTCCTGACGCACCGCTTAAATAGAACAAATAATAAACCAAGCCTCGGTTTGACCCCGAGATCGAAACGAAAAATGCCATATTGGTTTAGGGAAACTGGCAATACTACTGCCAGAAAGCAGCCTTCATATTGATTGAATAAACCCAGCATATATAAACTTTTAAAAAAATTATTAAAATATGAATGTAAATATCTATATACATCCACAAAGAATATACATTCAATAGAAAGGATAAATAAAAATAAAACAAAATTTATACCATTTGCCCATAAAGGTACAAATAATATAGAACAAAGATAATATGGTTACCGATGTGGCCATCTTAAAGGGCCCCCGGAAAAAATTCTGTTTTTTATTATAGGAAGATCAAACAGTGGGCACCATTTAAAACTGGGTGAGTAGAATAAACAATCTAAAAAGATTGACCACATGTATGATCCGCTCGATTCCAGGGGTCAAACCATGCATGCATAGCACATATAGGGCAACTTTAAACTAAAAAAATATATCCATAATAAACATTTAAAACAATATACATAAGCATAATGCGACCTTCGTTATAACCCAATGGTAGAACCATAAATGTATATGCGGACAATAAATAAATAAAGACATACATAACCTCCAAAGATTATGGAGACCTAAATGTACTCCTTAAACTGAATATAGCCCCATATATATCCCTAATATTAAGTTCGAACTATAAATGTTCTGTTCAATAAATGACCACAGCAAAGTTAAGATGAAGTAACACTATAACGATAATTACATCAAGGGTCACAAAAAATGCCATACTGTGCCCAAAGATTTGAACATGTATAGAGCATAAGGGCATAGGTGACTAAAAAACTATTACTAAATATAGAAAAAAATCTTTTTTTTAAAAATGTAATACAAATGTCGCATTAGTATAAGAATATACAATAATCATGAGTTATCAATGAAACAATTGACGTCAACGTCAATATTCAACCCGAAAGGGGTGTAGCTTTTTAATTTGTGTACCCAGGCCATCTCCAACCTGGAGATACTACGGACCAAGCAACTACCTCTCCAGTTTGGCCTATATTTATCTATGCCGAGAAAAAGGGTGTCCGAAGGGTCCCTATCGTGAACCGATAAGTAGTGCTTGGAAACGGAATGCTTGGTAAAACCTTTCCTGATGTTGCTTATGTGCTCGTTGATCCGGACCTGAAGAGGTCTTTTTGTCCGGCCCACATATTGCAGGCCGCACGGACATTGGAGTAAATAAACAACACCTGTGGTGGAGCAGGTGATAAAAGAATCGATAGGAAAGGTTTTGGAAGTGCAGGTAGACGAAAAACTAGTAGTTCTTCTCGTGGTGCAACGATTAAGCTGACACACCTGACATCTTCTACATTGATAATATCCCTTTAGTTCAGAGAACAGATTTGTTATCTCCCTAGGGGGATTCACAACATTGGGAGCCAATTTATCTCTGAGGTTGGGTACACCTTTAAAGACTACCTTAGGTTTGTCAGGTAGAATGGCACCTAAAACTCTATCATTCTTTAAGATGTGCCAATATTTATTCATAATGTTCTTCACATTAAAATGTTGGCGCGAAAAGGTGGTAGTAAAAGTGCATCTATAAGAACTGACCTCCCCCTCATTCTTCACTCTGGCCTTCAATAGATCCTCTCGATTGGTGCTAATAACCTGATCTAGGGCATCCTTAAGGAATTCAGGGCTGTACCCCTTATCTAGGAACCTCTTGGTGAGGACATCCGCCTGTGTCAAGAAGGTACCATCCTCTGAACAATTGCGTTTAATCCTAAGGTATTGGCTCTTAGGAATTGAGTTCAGCCATGATTTGTGATGGCAGCTATCTCGAGGTATGTAGGCGTTTTTATCTGTAGGTTTGAAGTAGGTGGAAGTGGTAAACCTATCTTCCTTAACAGAAATAGCCAAGTCCAAAAAATGTATTTGTTCTAAACTCGCTTCATAACTAAAATGTATCCCTCTGTCATTAGTATTCAAAAAGTTCATATACTCAGAAAGAGCCGGTAGGTCGCCATCCCAAAGGAGGAAGACGTCATCTATATACCGGACCCAGAGGATGACCTCTGACCTGGGTTCCGCATAGATGACGTCCTCCTCCCACTTGGCCATGAAAAGATTAGCCAGGCTGGGGGCATATTTAGCCCCCATGGCGACCCCCCTATCCTGGCGGTAAAAAAGGCCGTCAAACCAAAAAAAATTATGTGTTGCTGCATAATTTAAAAGAACCATAATAAAGTCAATCTGCTCTTGTGGGAGATTAGACCCCCTCTCAAGAAAACAGCGAACGGCCTCCAGGCCCAAATTGTGAGGAATCACGGTATAGAGTGAGGTGACGTCGGCTGTTACCAGCCACATCCCGGTTTTAGGTTTATACTGGGACAGAAGGTTAATGACATCCCTTGTGTCTTTTAAATAGGAAGGAATAGAACGTACCAAAGGTTGAAGATAAAAATCAATGTACTTACCCACCCGGGACGTGACTGAATCTATTCCACTCACAATAGGACGACCCGGGGGGCAAGAAACATTCTTATGTATCTTTGGTAGGTAATACATAATCGGTACTCTAGGTGCTCGAGGTACCAAAAACGCTTTTTCCTTTCTATTTAAAATTGAATTAGCAAAGCCGATACTGACAATGTGTTCCAACTCCTTCTTGTATTTATCATTAGGATTGTAAAGTAGTGGAGTATAGGTGGTGGTATCAGCTAAGATACGGCGCATCTCCTTCATGTAATCGTCCTTGTTCAAAACAACGATCCCCCCTCCCTTGTCCGCTGGACGAATAACCAAATTATGATTGGTGCAGAGGGACTCTATGCCCTTATCTATGTTCTCTTTATTTTTCACCTGTCGGACCTGCATGGCCTCTAGGTCCTTAAGCGCCAATTCCCTAAACACTTTTAGGGATGGAGCTAATTGTCCTGGCGGGTTGAATAAAGAAGCGTTGGCTAAGCCAGAATGTGTGAAGGTAGATGACAAGGCTCTAGGTGGATTATACGAATTAGAGACCATGTACCGCTGTACATTGAGTTTGCGTACATATTTTTGCAAGTCCATGTAAGTTTGGAATTTGTTAATGTTATGAACAGGGGCAAATTTAAGGCCCCTATCCAGAACATCCACTTCCAAATCCGTTAGCACATGGGAGCTCAGATTAAAAATACCTGTGCCTGCTAAGTCCTTGCTCTTTTTGGACTTCCTACGCCTCCCCCCTCTAGTTCCTCTCGGAGCTCGACTATTCTTTTTATTCCTTGACCGGTTTTGGGAAAACCCCAATTTTGTTGTGGGTATACCATGGTGTTTCTTGGGTCCTGATGACCCATCTGTTCAAGGCTGGAATGACCACTATTCATATGGGCATTATTTTGTGGTCCCAGAGGAGGGTCACAGAAACTCTCATTGAGATCCATATGATCTCTCAATGGAAGATACTGGTTGTATACTGGAATATTATAGTCCGGTGTCACATTACTATCATAATGCATCACCCGTTGGTCATTAAAGTGACCGGATGGGCCATAATTATAAGCAAAAGGCTGTGTTGGACCATAGCCTTGACTGAAGGAATAATTATACCCTGATGGAAAGTTATCCGCATGTCTCAGATTTGGGTTAGAGACCTGTCCTCTAGGGGTACCTTGACTACGCCCTCGACCTCGATTGTGCTGGGGACCTCTCGGTTGGCCCTGTCCAGAAGGCTTACCCTTCGAAGTCCCATTATGGGGGCCTGCTGATCCCCTATTCTGATTGTGATAAGGCAGGGGACCACCCCCTCCCCTACCAGCATTTGGAAAAGGGGGAGGGCGAGCACCCCTTCCCCTCTGATTGAATGGTCGTGTGGCACCGTTAGGGGAATGATTCAAACCCCCCCCTGAAACGATTGGGAGGTAAGGTGGACCCAAATATTGATTAACTCCAAAATTGGAACCAGATGGTGCCACTTCCATGGCAACGTTGGTTCCATCCTCCCTTTCTGCCAATAGTTTCTTTTGCCATTCAAAAACCAATGAAGACTCGTAATCACCCAAATCTCTATTATATTTCTTTTTCTTTTTGATTTTTTGATCTTTTTCTTCCTTTTCTAAAATTTTGAGTAAATTTTTAGATCTCTCTAAATATTCATCTCCAGCACTAAATGGAGTCAGTTTGTCCTTAATAGACTTGATCTCATCGTCCAATCTAGTTAGTTTGAATTGTTTCCTATCCACCAGGAATTTGAGTAAGTTGATCCCTGCTTCATTAAAATATTTGTACCAACCCTCAAGGTCTACTTCCCCTTTTTGGGGGCTTACTTCCCAACGTAAACTACGTGGTACCATATGATTTTTTATATATGTCTCCAGAAAGACTATATCCCATTTGGTGTGTATTTCTGAGACAATCAGATTTTTTAGTCTCATAAATAAGCCACCTAAATCATTGTCACCATTTTTAAAAGGTTCAAAAACACCATCGGAGTCAAAGACTCTCGTGGCTCTAAATTCAAAAACATCCATGTGATCCCTTAGGGAAACCTCAGTCAGCAGCAGCTATCAGTATAAGAACAATAACGGAAAATAGAGGAACGCCGCGCTTGACAAAGAAAGTTAAACAAAAACCTGAAAAGAAAAGCAGCAACCCAAATGTTATACTACATTTGGCATAAAAGAAAAAAAGAGTGGGCTGCGCTACAAAAATAAATGAACTAAAAAAAATATACCCATGTGAAAACTCACAAACAAGTTTGAACTTAGTGGTGTGTTTGTCGCAAACTAAAAGAAAAATTAGAATGCGACAAAAAAATCTACAGATTTAGAGATTTTCTAAAGGTAGAAAATGCTATATCAGTGAAAATAGCAAATACTTCATAGTGTAGTTAAACAAAGAGTACACTTAATAGAAATGAATAATCAAATGAATGTGAACAAATGCAAGCAAGACTCTGCTAACAAAGCCCAGACAAATAAAAATAAATAGAACAAATATATTGCACCTAATGGTATCTGAAGATTAAAATTAGGTATCAGAAAATGTGTGTAACAAAACTAAAAAAACACCTTAAGTGATATTCATAATATAAAGTGGACCTGCAAAAAAGATCAAATAATATAACAAAAAAAAATTCTCTTATTTTAGAATAATCGTGAAACAATGTAACAACCAATAGTCCGTTAACTTATAACATTAGTGAAACGTGAATATGGGGATTGTATAAGAATACAATGAGAATGGAGCAATGTTCAGAAAGTCCATATACAGTCTCTGTTTGTAAGGTTTCCCACAGTGAAGTAGTGACAGTAGAACTATCCAACACGAACGTGACTTGTGCTCAGCCTCCACCAATGATATTAATGCCGCTTACCAGAAACAGATGGTTCCTTATTACAGAGAACCATGTATAGCAGTTGACTGATTCCCCCAGTCCAGGGTCTACACGAATGGCATATAAGGGACTTCGGAGCCCGCTCGTCTCTCGATACAATCCCGTTCGTGGGTTTACATAAAAGGCAATGAGACTCACAATAGTGTAAAACCCAAATATAACTTTTAATCGAACGAAAAAAGACAAATGCGCACTTACAGAAATGAAGATTAAAACGATCGTTACAGCAAAACCGAGCCGGCCGGTCTCAGTTAGCGCCCGTTACACCGAAAACATACAACACGAGATAGTGGTGTCAGGACGTCGCTCCTCCTCCCTACGCGTTTCGTCACTATAGGACGTGGTCACGGGGTACGGGCGGCGTCCTGACGCACCGCTTAAATAGAACAAATAATAAACCAAGCCTCGGTTTGACCCCGAGATCGAAACGAAAAATGCCATATTGGTTTAGGGAAACTGGCAATACTACTGCCAGAAAGCAGCCTTCATATTGATTGAATAAACCCAGCATATATAAACTTTTAAAAAAATTATTAAAATATGAATGTAAATATCTATATACATCCACAAAGAATATACATTCAATAGAAAGGATAAATAAAAATAAAACAAAATTTATACCATTTGCCCATAAAGGTACAAATAATATAGAACAAAGATAATATGGTTACCGATGTGGCCATCTTAAAGGGCCCCCGGAAAAAATTCTGTTTTTTATTATAGGAAGATCAAACAGTGGGCACCATTTAAAACTGGGTGAGTAGAATAAACAATCTAAAAAGATTGACCACATGTATGATCCGCTCGATTCCAGGGGTCAAACCATGCATGCATAGCACATATAGGGCAACTTTAAACTAAAAAAATATATCCATAATAAACATTTAAAACAATATACATAAGCATAATGCGACCTTCGTTATAACCCAATGGTAGAACCATAAATGTATATGCGGACAATAAATAAATAAAGACATACATAACCTCCAAAGATTATGGAGACCTAAATGTACTCCTTAAACTGAATATAGCCCCATATATATCCCTAATATTAAGTTCGAACTATAAATGTTCTGTTCAATAAATGACCACAGCAAAGTTAAGATGAAGTAACACTATAACGATAATTACATCAAGGGTCACAAAAAATGCCATACTGTGCCCAAAGATTTGAACATGTATAGAGCATAAGGGCATAGGTGACTAAAAAACTATTACTAAATATAGAAAAAAATCTTTTTTTTAAAAATGTAATACAAATGTCGCATTAGTATAAGAATATACAATAATCATGAGTTATCAATGAAACAATTGACGTCAACGTCAATATTCAACCCGAAAGGGGTGTAGCTTTTTAATTTGTGTACCCAGGCCATCTCCAACCTGGAGATACTACGGACCAAGCAACTACCTCTCCAGTTTGGCCTATATTTATCTATGCCGAGAAAAAGGGTGTCCGAAGGGTCCCTATCGTGAACCGATAAGTAGTGCTTGGAAACGGAATGCTTGGTAAAACCTTTCCTGATGTTGCTTATGTGCTCGTTGATCCGGACCTGAAGAGGTCTTTTTGTCCGGCCCACATATTGCAGGCCGCACGGACATTGGAGTAAATAAACAACACCTGTGGTGGAGCAGGTGATAAAAGAATCGATAGGAAAGGTTTTGGAAGTGCAGGTAGACGAAAAACTAGTAGTTCTTCTCGTGGTGCAACGATTAAGCTGACACACCTGACATCTTCTACATTGATAATATCCCTTTAGTTCAGAGAACAGATTTGTTATCTCCCTAGGGGGATTCACAACATTGGGAGCCAATTTATCTCTGAGGTTGGGTACACCTTTAAAGACTACCTTAGGTTTGTCAGGTAGAATGGCACCTAAAACTCTATCATTCTTTAAGATGTGCCAATATTTATTCATAATGTTCTTCACATTAAAATGTTGGCGCGAAAAGGTGGTAGTAAAAGTGCATCTATAAGAACTGACCTCCCCCTCATTCTTCACTCTGGCCTTCAATAGATCCTCTCGATTGGTGCTAATAACCTGATCTAGGGCATCCTTAAGGAATTCAGGGCTGTACCCCTTATCTAGGAACCTCTTGGTGAGGACATCCGCCTGTGTCAAGAAGGTACCATCCTCTGAACAATTGCGTTTAATCCTAAGGTATTGGCTCTTAGGAATTGAGTTCAGCCATGATTTGTGATGGCAGCTATCTCGAGGTATGTAGGCGTTTTTATCTGTAGGTTTGAAGTAGGTGGAAGTGGTAAACCTATCTTCCTTAACAGAAATAGCCAAGTCCAAAAAATGTATTTGTTCTAAACTCGCTTCATAACTAAAATGTATCCCTCTGTCATTAGTATTCAAAAAGTTCATATACTCAGAAAGAGCCGGTAGGTCGCCATCCCAAAGGAGGAAGACGTCATCTATATACCGGACCCAGAGGATGACCTCTGACCTGGGTTCCGCATAGATGACGTCCTCCTCCCACTTGGCCATGAAAAGATTAGCCAGGCTGGGGGCATATTTAGCCCCCATGGCGACCCCCCTATCCTGGCGGTAAAAAAGGCCGTCAAACCAAAAAAAATTATGTGTTGCTGCATAATTTAAAAGAACCATAATAAAGTCAATCTGCTCTTGTGGGAGATTAGACCCCCTCTCAAGAAAACAGCGAACGGCCTCCAGGCCCAAATTGTGAGGAATCACGGTATAGAGTGAGGTGACGTCGGCTGTTACCAGCCACATCCCGGTTTTAGGTTTATACTGGGACAGAAGGTTAATGACATCCCTTGTGTCTTTTAAATAGGAAGGAATAGAACGTACCAAAGGTTGAAGATAAAAATCAATGTACTTACCCACCCGGGACGTGACTGAATCTATTCCACTCACAATAGGACGACCCGGGGGGCAAGAAACATTCTTATGTATCTTTGGTAGGTAATACATAATCGGTACTCTAGGTGCTCGAGGTACCAAAAACGCTTTTTCCTTTCTATTTAAAATTGAATTAGCAAAGCCGATACTGACAATGTGTTCCAACTCCTTCTTGTATTTATCATTAGGATTGTAAAGTAGTGGAGTATAGGTGGTGGTATCAGCTAAGATACGGCGCATCTCCTTCATGTAATCGTCCTTGTTCAAAACAACGATCCCCCCTCCCTTGTCCGCTGGACGAATAACCAAATTATGATTGGTGCAGAGGGACTCTATGCCCTTATCTATGTTCTCTTTATTTTTCACCTGTCGGACCTGCATGGCCTCTAGGTCCTTAAGCGCCAATTCCCTAAACACTTTTAGGGATGGAGCTAATTGTCCTGGCGGGTTGAATAAAGAAGCGTTGGCTAAGCCAGAATGTGTGAAGGTAGATGACAAGGCTCTAGGTGGATTATACGAATTAGAGACCATGTACCGCTGTACATTGAGTTTGCGTACATATTTTTGCAAGTCCATGTAAGTTTGGAATTTGTTAATGTTATGAACAGGGGCAAATTTAAGGCCCCTATCCAGAACATCCACTTCCAAATCCGTTAGCACATGGGAGCTCAGATTAAAAATACCTGTGCCTGCTAAGTCCTTGCTCTTTTTGGACTTCCTACGCCTCCCCCCTCTAGTTCCTCTCGGAGCTCGACTATTCTTTTTATTCCTTGACCGGTTTTGGGAAAACCCCAATTTTGTTGTGGGTATACCATGGTGTTTCTTGGGTCCTGATGACCCATCTGTTCAAGGCTGGAATGACCACTATTCATATGGGCATTATTTTGTGGTCCCAGAGGAGGGTCACAGAAACTCTCATTGAGATCCATATGATCTCTCAATGGAAGATACTGGTTGTATACTGGAATATTATAGTCCGGTGTCACATTACTATCATAATGCATCACCCGTTGGTCATTAAAGTGACCGGATGGGCCATAATTATAAGCAAAAGGCTGTGTTGGACCATAGCCTTGACTGAAGGAATAATTATACCCTGATGGAAAGTTATCCGCATGTCTCAGATTTGGGTTAGAGACCTGTCCTCTAGGGGTACCTTGACTACGCCCTCGACCTCGATTGTGCTGGGGACCTCTCGGTTGGCCCTGTCCAGAAGGCTTACCCTTCGAAGTCCCATTATGGGGGCCTGCTGATCCCCTATTCTGATTGTGATAAGGCAGGGGACCACCCCCTCCCCTACCAGCATTTGGAAAAGGGGGAGGGCGAGCACCCCTTCCCCTCTGATTGAATGGTCGTGTGGCACCGTTAGGGGAATGATTCAAACCCCCCCCTGAAACGATTGGGAGGTAAGGTGGACCCAAATATTGATTAACTCCAAAATTGGAACCAGATGGTGCCACTTCCATGGCAACGTTGGTTCCATCCTCCCTTTCTGCCAATAGTTTCTTTTGCCATTCAAAAACCAATGAAGACTCGTAATCACCCAAATCTCTATTATATTTCTTTTTCTTTTTGATTTTTTGATCTTTTTCTTCCTTTTCTAAAATTTTGAGTAAATTTTTAGATCTCTCTAAATATTCATCTCCAGCACTAAATGGAGTCAGTTTGTCCTTAATAGACTTGATCTCATCGTCCAATCTAGTTAGTTTGAATTGTTTCCTATCCACCAGGAATTTGAGTAAGTTGATCCCTGCTTCATTAAAATATTTGTACCAACCCTCAAGGTCTACTTCCCCTTTTTGGGGGCTTACTTCCCAACGTAAACTACGTGGTACCATATGATTTTTTATATATGTCTCCAGAAAGACTATATCCCATTTGGTGTGTATTTCTGAGACAATCAGATTTTTTAGTCTCATAAATAAGCCACCTAAATCATTGTCACCATTTTTAAAAGGTTCAAAAACACCATCGGAGTCAAAGACTCTCGTGGCTCTAAATTCAAAAACATCCATGTGATCCCTTAGGGAAACCTCAGTCAGCAGCAGCTATCAGTATAAGAACAATAACGGAAAATAGAGGAACGCCGCGCTTGACAAAGAAAGTTAAACAAAAACCTGAAAAGAAAAGCAGCAACCCAAATGTTATACTACATTTGGCATAAAAGAAAAAAAGAGTGGGCTGCGCTACAAAAATAAATGAACTAAAAAAAATATACCCATGTGAAAACTCACAAACAAGTTTGAACTTAGTGGTGTGTTTGTCGCAAACTAAAAGAAAAATTAGAATGCGACAAAAAAATCTACAGATTTAGAGATTTTCTAAAGGTAGAAAATGCTATATCAGTGAAAATAGCAAATACTTCATAGTGTAGTTAAACAAAGAGTACACTTAATAGAAATGAATAATCAAATGAATGTGAACAAATGCAAGCAAGACTCTGCTAACAAAGCCCAGACAAATAAAAATAAATAGAACAAATATATTGCACCTAATGGTATCTGAAGATTAAAATTAGGTATCAGAAAATGTGTGTAACAAAACTAAAAAAACACCTTAAGTGATATTCATAATATAAAGTGGACCTGCAAAAAAGATCAAATAATATAACAAAAAAAAATTCTCTTATTTTAGAATAATCGTGAAACAATGTAACAACCAATAGTCCGTTAACTTATAACATTAGTGAAACGTGAATATGGGGATTGTATAAGAATACAATGAGAATGGAGCAATGTTCAGAAAGTCCATATACAGTCTCTGTTTGTAAGGTTTCCCACAGTGAAGTAGTGACAGTAGAACTATCCAACACGAACGTGACTTGTGCTCAGCCTCCACCAATGATATTAATGCCGCTTACCAGAAACAGATGGTTCCTTATTACAGAGAACCATGTATAGCAGTTGACTGATTCCCCCAGTCCAGGGTCTACACGAATGGCATATAAGGGACTTCGGAGCCCGCTCGTCTCTCGATACAATCCCGTTCGTGGGTTTACATAAAAGGCAATGAGACTCACAATAGTGTAAAACCCAAATATAACTTTTAATCGAACGAAAAAAGACAAATGCGCACTTACAGAAATGAAGATTAAAACGATCGTTACAGCAAAACCGAGCCGGCCGGTCTCAGTTAGCGCCCGTTACACCGAAAACATACAACACGAGATAGTGGTGTCAGGACGTCGCTCCTCCTCCCTACGCGTTTCGTCACTATAGGACGTGGTCACGGGGTACGGGCGGCGTCCTGACGCACCGCTTAAATAGAACAAATAATAAACCAAGCCTCGGTTTGACCCCGAGATCGAAACGAAAAATGCCATATTGGTTTAGGGAAACTGGCAATACTACTGCCAGAAAGCAGCCTTCATATTGATTGAATAAACCCAGCATATATAAACTTTTAAAAAAATTATTAAAATATGAATGTAAATATCTATATACATCCACAAAGAATATACATTCAATAGAAAGGATAAATAAAAATAAAACAAAATTTATACCATTTGCCCATAAAGGTACAAATAATATAGAACAAAGATAATATGGTTACCGATGTGGCCATCTTAAAGGGCCCCCGGAAAAAATTCTGTTTTTTATTATAGGAAGATCAAACAGTGGGCACCATTTAAAACTGGGTGAGTAGAATAAACAATCTAAAAAGATTGACCACATGTATGATCCGCTCGATTCCAGGGGTCAAACCATGCATGCATAGCACATATAGGGCAACTTTAAACTAAAAAAATATATCCATAATAAACATTTAAAACAATATACATAAGCATAATGCGACCTTCGTTATAACCCAATGGTAGAACCATAAATGTATATGCGGACAATAAATAAATAAAGACATACATAACCTCCAAAGATTATGGAGACCTAAATGTACTCCTTAAACTGAATATAGCCCCATATATATCCCTAATATTAAGTTCGAACTATAAATGTTCTGTTCAATAAATGACCACAGCAAAGTTAAGATGAAGTAACACTATAACGATAATTACATCAAGGGTCACAAAAAATGCCATACTGTGCCCAAAGATTTGAACATGTATAGAGCATAAGGGCATAGGTGACTAAAAAACTATTACTAAATATAGAAAAAAATCTTTTTTTTAAAAATGTAATACAAATGTCGCATTAGTATAAGAATATACAATAATCATGAGTTATCAATGAAACAATTGACGTCAACGTCAATATTCAACCCGAAAGGGGTGTAGCTTTTTAATTTGTGTACCCAGGCCATCTCCAACCTGGAGATACTACGGACCAAGCAACTACCTCTCCAGTTTGGCCTATATTTATCTATGCCGAGAAAAAGGGTGTCCGAAGGGTCCCTATCGTGAACCGATAAGTAGTGCTTGGAAACGGAATGCTTGGTAAAACCTTTCCTGATGTTGCTTATGTGCTCGTTGATCCGGACCTGAAGAGGTCTTTTTGTCCGGCCCACATATTGCAGGCCGCACGGACATTGGAGTAAATAAACAACACCTGTGGTGGAGCAGGTGATAAAAGAATCGATAGGAAAGGTTTTGGAAGTGCAGGTAGACGAAAAACTAGTAGTTCTTCTCGTGGTGCAACGATTAAGCTGACACACCTGACATCTTCTACATTGATAATATCCCTTTAGTTCAGAGAACAGATTTGTTATCTCCCTAGGGGGATTCACAACATTGGGAGCCAATTTATCTCTGAGGTTGGGTACACCTTTAAAGACTACCTTAGGTTTGTCAGGTAGAATGGCACCTAAAACTCTATCATTCTTTAAGATGTGCCAATATTTATTCATAATGTTCTTCACATTAAAATGTTGGCGCGAAAAGGTGGTAGTAAAAGTGCATCTATAAGAACTGACCTCCCCCTCATTCTTCACTCTGGCCTTCAATAGATCCTCTCGATTGGTGCTAATAACCTGATCTAGGGCATCCTTAAGGAATTCAGGGCTGTACCCCTTATCTAGGAACCTCTTGGTGAGGACATCCGCCTGTGTCAAGAAGGTACCATCCTCTGAACAATTGCGTTTAATCCTAAGGTATTGGCTCTTAGGAATTGAGTTCAGCCATGATTTGTGATGGCAGCTATCTCGAGGTATGTAGGCGTTTTTATCTGTAGGTTTGAAGTAGGTGGAAGTGGTAAACCTATCTTCCTTAACAGAAATAGCCAAGTCCAAAAAATGTATTTGTTCTAAACTCGCTTCATAACTAAAATGTATCCCTCTGTCATTAGTATTCAAAAAGTTCATATACTCAGAAAGAGCCGGTAGGTCGCCATCCCAAAGGAGGAAGACGTCATCTATATACCGGACCCAGAGGATGACCTCTGACCTGGGTTCCGCATAGATGACGTCCTCCTCCCACTTGGCCATGAAAAGATTAGCCAGGCTGGGGGCATATTTAGCCCCCATGGCGACCCCCCTATCCTGGCGGTAAAAAAGGCCGTCAAACCAAAAAAAATTATGTGTTGCTGCATAATTTAAAAGAACCATAATAAAGTCAATCTGCTCTTGTGGGAGATTAGACCCCCTCTCAAGAAAACAGCGAACGGCCTCCAGGCCCAAATTGTGAGGAATCACGGTATAGAGTGAGGTGACGTCGGCTGTTACCAGCCACATCCCGGTTTTAGGTTTATACTGGGACAGAAGGTTAATGACATCCCTTGTGTCTTTTAAATAGGAAGGAATAGAACGTACCAAAGGTTGAAGATAAAAATCAATGTACTTACCCACCCGGGACGTGACTGAATCTATTCCACTCACAATAGGACGACCCGGGGGGCAAGAAACATTCTTATGTATCTTTGGTAGGTAATACATAATCGGTACTCTAGGTGCTCGAGGTACCAAAAACGCTTTTTCCTTTCTATTTAAAATTGAATTAGCAAAGCCGATACTGACAATGTGTTCCAACTCCTTCTTGTATTTATCATTAGGATTGTAAAGTAGTGGAGTATAGGTGGTGGTATCAGCTAAGATACGGCGCATCTCCTTCATGTAATCGTCCTTGTTCAAAACAACGATCCCCCCTCCCTTGTCCGCTGGACGAATAACCAAATTATGATTGGTGCAGAGGGACTCTATGCCCTTATCTATGTTCTCTTTATTTTTCACCTGTCGGACCTGCATGGCCTCTAGGTCCTTAAGCGCCAATTCCCTAAACACTTTTAGGGATGGAGCTAATTGTCCTGGCGGGTTGAATAAAGAAGCGTTGGCTAAGCCAGAATGTGTGAAGGTAGATGACAAGGCTCTAGGTGGATTATACGAATTAGAGACCATGTACCGCTGTACATTGAGTTTGCGTACATATTTTTGCAAGTCCATGTAAGTTTGGAATTTGTTAATGTTATGAACAGGGGCAAATTTAAGGCCCCTATCCAGAACATCCACTTCCAAATCCGTTAGCACATGGGAGCTCAGATTAAAAATACCTGTGCCTGCTAAGTCCTTGCTCTTTTTGGACTTCCTACGCCTCCCCCCTCTAGTTCCTCTCGGAGCTCGACTATTCTTTTTATTCCTTGACCGGTTTTGGGAAAACCCCAATTTTGTTGTGGGTATACCATGGTGTTTCTTGGGTCCTGATGACCCATCTGTTCAAGGCTGGAATGACCACTATTCATATGGGCATTATTTTGTGGTCCCAGAGGAGGGTCACAGAAACTCTCATTGAGATCCATATGATCTCTCAATGGAAGATACTGGTTGTATACTGGAATATTATAGTCCGGTGTCACATTACTATCATAATGCATCACCCGTTGGTCATTAAAGTGACCGGATGGGCCATAATTATAAGCAAAAGGCTGTGTTGGACCATAGCCTTGACTGAAGGAATAATTATACCCTGATGGAAAGTTATCCGCATGTCTCAGATTTGGGTTAGAGACCTGTCCTCTAGGGGTACCTTGACTACGCCCTCGACCTCGATTGTGCTGGGGACCTCTCGGTTGGCCCTGTCCAGAAGGCTTACCCTTCGAAGTCCCATTATGGGGGCCTGCTGATCCCCTATTCTGATTGTGATAAGGCAGGGGACCACCCCCTCCCCTACCAGCATTTGGAAAAGGGGGAGGGCGAGCACCCCTTCCCCTCTGATTGAATGGTCGTGTGGCACCGTTAGGGGAATGATTCAAACCCCCCCCTGAAACGATTGGGAGGTAAGGTGGACCCAAATATTGATTAACTCCAAAATTGGAACCAGATGGTGCCACTTCCATGGCAACGTTGGTTCCATCCTCCCTTTCTGCCAATAGTTTCTTTTGCCATTCAAAAACCAATGAAGACTCGTAATCACCCAAATCTCTATTATATTTCTTTTTCTTTTTGATTTTTTGATCTTTTTCTTCCTTTTCTAAAATTTTGAGTAAATTTTTAGATCTCTCTAAATATTCATCTCCAGCACTAAATGGAGTCAGTTTGTCCTTAATAGACTTGATCTCATCGTCCAATCTAGTTAGTTTGAATTGTTTCCTATCCACCAGGAATTTGAGTAAGTTGATCCCTGCTTCATTAAAATATTTGTACCAACCCTCAAGGTCTACTTCCCCTTTTTGGGGGCTTACTTCCCAACGTAAACTACGTGGTACCATATGATTTTTTATATATGTCTCCAGAAAGACTATATCCCATTTGGTGTGTATTTCTGAGACAATCAGATTTTTTAGTCTCATAAATAAGCCACCTAAATCATTGTCACCATTTTTAAAAGGTTCAAAAACACCATCGGAGTCAAAGACTCTCGTGGCTCTAAATTCAAAAACATCCATGTGATCCCTTAGGGAAACCTCAGTCAGCAGCAGCTATCAGTATAAGAACAATAACGGAAAATAGAGGAACGCCGCGCTTGACAAAGAAAGTTAAACAAAAACCTGAAAAGAAAAGCAGCAACCCAAATGTTATACTACATTTGGCATAAAAGAAAAAAAGAGTGGGCTGCGCTACAAAAATAAATGAACTAAAAAAAATATACCCATGTGAAAACTCACAAACAAGTTTGAACTTAGTGGTGTGTTTGTCGCAAACTAAAAGAAAAATTAGAATGCGACAAAAAAATCTACAGATTTAGAGATTTTCTAAAGGTAGAAAATGCTATATCAGTGAAAATAGCAAATACTTCATAGTGTAGTTAAACAAAGAGTACACTTAATAGAAATGAATAATCAAATGAATGTGAACAAATGCAAGCAAGACTCTGCTAACAAAGCCCAGACAAATAAAAATAAATAGAACAAATATATTGCACCTAATGGTATCTGAAGATTAAAATTAGGTATCAGAAAATGTGTGTAACAAAACTAAAAAAACACCTTAAGTGATATTCATAATATAAAGTGGACCTGCAAAAAAGATCAAATAATATAACAAAAAAAAATTCTCTTATTTTAGAATAATCGTGAAACAATGTAACAACCAATAGTCCGTTAACTTATAACATTAGTGAAACGTGAATATGGGGATTGTATAAGAATACAATGAGAATGGAGCAATGTTCAGAAAGTCCATATACAGTCTCTGTTTGTAAGGTTTCCCACAGTGAAGTAGTGACAGTAGAACTATCCAACACGAACGTGACTTGTGCTCAGCCTCCACCAATGATATTAATGCCGCTTACCAGAAACAGATGGTTCCTTATTACAGAGAACCATGTATAGCAGTTGACTGATTCCCCCAGTCCAGGGTCTACACGAATGGCATATAAGGGACTTCGGAGCCCGCTCGTCTCTCGATACAATCCCGTTCGTGGGTTTACATAAAAGGCAATGAGACTCACAATAGTGTAAAACCCAAATATAACTTTTAATCGAACGAAAAAAGACAAATGCGCACTTACAGAAATGAAGATTAAAACGATCGTTACAGCAAAACCGAGCCGGCCGGTCTCAGTTAGCGCCCGTTACACCGAAAACATACAACACGAGATAGTGGTGTCAGGACGTCGCTCCTCCTCCCTACGCGTTTCGTCACTATAGGACGTGGTCACGGGGTACGGGCGGCGTCCTGACGCACCGCTTAAATAGAACAAATAATAAACCAAGCCTCGGTTTGACCCCGAGATCGAAACGAAAAATGCCATATTGGTTTAGGGAAACTGGCAATACTACTGCCAGAAAGCAGCCTTCATATTGATTGAATAAACCCAGCATATATAAACTTTTAAAAAAATTATTAAAATATGAATGTAAATATCTATATACATCCACAAAGAATATACATTCAATAGAAAGGATAAATAAAAATAAAACAAAATTTATACCATTTGCCCATAAAGGTACAAATAATATAGAACAAAGATAATATGGTTACCGATGTGGCCATCTTAAAGGGCCCCCGGAAAAAATTCTGTTTTTTATTATAGGAAGATCAAACAGTGGGCACCATTTAAAACTGGGTGAGTAGAATAAACAATCTAAAAAGATTGACCACATGTATGATCCGCTCGATTCCAGGGGTCAAACCATGCATGCATAGCACATATAGGGCAACTTTAAACTAAAAAAATATATCCATAATAAACATTTAAAACAATATACATAAGCATAATGCGACCTTCGTTATAACCCAATGGTAGAACCATAAATGTATATGCGGACAATAAATAAATAAAGACATACATAACCTCCAAAGATTATGGAGACCTAAATGTACTCCTTAAACTGAATATAGCCCCATATATATCCCTAATATTAAGTTCGAACTATAAATGTTCTGTTCAATAAATGACCACAGCAAAGTTAAGATGAAGTAACACTATAACGATAATTACATCAAGGGTCACAAAAAATGCCATACTGTGCCCAAAGATTTGAACATGTATAGAGCATAAGGGCATAGGTGACTAAAAAACTATTACTAAATATAGAAAAAAATCTTTTTTTTAAAAATGTAATACAAATGTCGCATTAGTATAAGAATATACAATAATCATGAGTTATCAATGAAACAATTGACGTCAACGTCAATATTCAACCCGAAAGGGGTGTAGCTTTTTAATTTGTGTACCCAGGCCATCTCCAACCTGGAGATACTACGGACCAAGCAACTACCTCTCCAGCTTGGCCTATATTTATCTATGCCGAGAAAAAGGGTGTCCGAAGGGTCCCTATCGTGAACCGATAAGTAGTGCTTGGAAACGGAATGCTTGGTAAAACCTTTCCTGATGTTGCTTATGTGCTCGTTGATCCGGACCTGAAGAGGTCTTTTTGTCCGGCCCACATATTGCAGGCCGCACGGACATTGGAGTAAATAAACAACACCTGTGGTGGAGCAGGTGATAAAAGAATCGATAGGAAAGGTTTTGGAAGTGCAGGTAGACGAAAAACTAGTAGTTCTTCTCGTGGTGCAACGATTAAGCTGACACACCTGACATCTTCTACATTGATAATATCCCTTTAGTTCAGAGAACAGATTTGTTATCTCCCTAGGGGGATTCACAACATTGGGAGCCAATTTATCTCTGAGGTTGGGTACACCTTTAAAGACTACCTTAGGTTTGTCAGGTAGAATGGCACCTAAAACTCTATCATTCTTTAAGATGTGCCAATATTTATTCATAATGTTCTTCACATTAAAATGTTGGCGCGAAAAGGTGGTAGTAAAAGTGCATCTATAAGAACTGACCTCCCCCTCATTCTTCACTCTGGCCTTCAATAGATCCTCTCGATTGGTGCTAATAACCTGATCTAGGGCATCCTTAAGGAATTCAGGGCTGTACCCCTTATCTAGGAACCTCTTGGTGAGGACATCCGCCTGTGTCAAGAAGGTACCATCCTCTGAACAATTGCGTTTAATCCTAAGGTATTGGCTCTTAGGAATTGAGTTCAGCCATGATTTGTGATGGCAGCTATCTCGAGGTATGTAGGCGTTTTTATCTGTAGGTTTGAAGTAGGTGGAAGTGGTAAACCTATCTTCCTTAACAGAAATAGCCAAGTCCAAAAAATGTATTTGTTCTAAACTCGCTTCATAACTAAAATGTATCCCTCTGTCATTAGTATTCAAAAAGTTCATATACTCAGAAAGAGCCGGTAGGTCGCCATCCCAAAGGAGGAAGACGTCATCTATATACCGGACCCAGAGGATGACCTCTGACCTGGGTTCCGCATAGATGACGTCCTCCTCCCACTTGGCCATGAAAAGATTAGCCAGGCTGGGGGCATATTTAGCCCCCATGGCGACCCCCCTATCCTGGCGGTAAAAAAGGCCGTCAAACCAAAAAAAATTATGTGTTGCTGCATAATTTAAAAGAACCATAATAAAGTCAATCTGCTCTTGTGGGAGATTAGACCCCCTCTCAAGAAAACAGCGAACGGCCTCCAGGCCCAAATTGTGAGGAATCACGGTATAGAGTGAGGTGACGTCGGCTGTTACCAGCCACATCCCGGTTTTAGGTTTATACTGGGACAGAAGGTTAATGACATCCCTTGTGTCTTTTAAATAGGAAGGAATAGAACGTACCAAAGGTTGAAGATAAAAATCAATGTACTTACCCACCCGGGACGTGACTGAATCTATTCCACTCACAATAGGACGACCCGGGGGGCAAGAAACATTCTTATGTATCTTTGGTAGGTAATACATAATCGGTACTCTAGGTGCTCGAGGTACCAAAAACGCTTTTTCCTTTCTATTTAAAATTGAATTAGCAAAGCCGATACTGACAATGTGTTCCAACTCCTTCTTGTATTTATCATTAGGATTGTAAAGTAGTGGAGTATAGGTGGTGGTATCAGCTAAGATACGGCGCATCTCCTTCATGTAATCGTCCTTGTTCAAAACAACGATCCCCCCTCCCTTGTCCGCTGGACGAATAACCAAATTATGATTGGTGCAGAGGGACTCTATGCCCTTATCTATGTTCTCTTTATTTTTCACCTGTCGGACCTGCATGGCCTCTAGGTCCTTAAGCGCCAATTCCCTAAACACTTTTAGGGATGGAGCTAATTGTCCTGGCGGGTTGAATAAAGAAGCGTTGGCTAAGCCAGAATGTGTGAAGGTAGATGACAAGGCTCTAGGTGGATTATACGAATTAGAGACCATGTACCGCTGTACATTGAGTTTGCGTACATATTTTTGCAAGTCCATGTAAGTTTGGAATTTGTTAATGTTATGAACAGGGGCAAATTTAAGGCCCCTATCCAGAACATCCACTTCCAAATCCGTTAGCACATGGGAGCTCAGATTAAAAATACCTGTGCCTGCTAAGTCCTTGCTCTTTTTGGACTTCCTACGCCTCCCCCCTCTAGTTCCTCTCGGAGCTCGACTATTCTTTTTATTCCTTGACCGGTTTTGGGAAAACCCCAATTTTGTTGTGGGTATACCATGGTGTTTCTTGGGTCCTGATGACCCATCTGTTCAAGGCTGGAATGACCACTATTCATATGGGCATTATTTTGTGGTCCCAGAGGAGGGTCACAGAAACTCTCATTGAGATCCATATGATCTCTCAATGGAAGATACTGGTTGTATACTGGAATATTATAGTCCGGTGTCACATTACTATCATAATGCATCACCCGTTGGTCATTAAAGTGACCGGATGGGCCATAATTATAAGCAAAAGGCTGTGTTGGACCATAGCCTTGACTGAAGGAATAATTATACCCTGATGGAAAGTTATCCGCATGTCTCAGATTTGGGTTAGAGACCTGTCCTCTAGGGGTACCTTGACTACGCCCTCGACCTCGATTGTGCTGGGGACCTCTCGGTTGGCCCTGTCCAGAAGGCTTACCCTTCGAAGTCCCATTATGGGGGCCTGCTGATCCCCTATTCTGATTGTGATAAGGCAGGGGACCACCCCCTCCCCTACCAGCATTTGGAAAAGGGGGAGGGCGAGCACCCCTTCCCCTCTGATTGAATGGTCGTGTGGCACCGTTAGGGGAATGATTCAAACCCCCCCCTGAAACGATTGGGAGGTAAGGTGGACCCAAATATTGATTAACTCCAAAATTGGAACCAGATGGTGCCACTTCCATGGCAACGTTGGTTCCATCCTCCCTTTCTGCCAATAGTTTCTTTTGCCATTCAAAAACCAATGAAGACTCGTAATCACCCAAATCTCTATTATATTTCTTTTTCTTTTTGATTTTTTGATCTTTTTCTTCCTTTTCTAAAATTTTGAGTAAATTTTTAGATCTCTCTAAATATTCATCTCCAGCACTAAATGGAGTCAGTTTGTCCTTAATAGACTTGATCTCATCGTCCAATCTAGTTAGTTTGAATTGTTTCCTATCCACCAGGAATTTGAGTAAGTTGATCCCTGCTTCATTAAAATATTTGTACCAACCCTCAAGGTCTACTTCCCCTTTTTGGGGGCTTACTTCCCAACGTAAACTACGTGGTACCATATGATTTTTTATATATGTCTCCAGAAAGACTATATCCCATTTGGTGTGTATTTCTGAGACAATCAGATTTTTTAGTCTCATAAATAAGCCACCTAAATCATTGTCACCATTTTTAAAAGGTTCAAAAACACCATCGGAGTCAAAGACTCTCGTGGCTCTAAATTCAAAAACATCCATGTGATCCCTTAGGGAAACCTCAGTCAGCAGCAGCTATCAGTATAAGAACAATAACGGAAAATAGAGGAACGCCGCGCTTGACAAAGAAAGTTAAACAAAAACCTGAAAAGAAAAGCAGCAACCCAAATGTTATACTACATTTGGCATAAAAGAAAAAAAGAGTGGGCTGCGCTACAAAAATAAATGAACTAAAAAAAATATACCCATGTGAAAACTCACAAACAAGTTTGAACTTAGTGGTGTGTTTGTCGCAAACTAAAAGAAAAATTAGAATGCGACAAAAAAATCTACAGATTTAGAGATTTTCTAAAGGTAGAAAATGCTATATCAGTGAAAATAGCAAATACTTCATAGTGTAGTTAAACAAAGAGTACACTTAATAGAAATGAATAATCAAATGAATGTGAACAAATGCAAGCAAGACTCTGCTAACAAAGCCCAGACAAATAAAAATAAATAGAACAAATATATTGCACCTAATGGTATCTGAAGATTAAAATTAGGTATCAGAAAATGTGTGTAACAAAACTAAAAAAACACCTTAAGTGATATTCATAATATAAAGTGGACCTGCAAAAAAGATCAAATAATATAACAAAAAAAAATTCTCTTATTTTAGAATAATCGTGAAACAATGTAACAACCAATAGTCCGTTAACTTATAACATTAGTGAAACGTGAATATGGGGATTGTATAAGAATACAATGAGAATGGAGCAATGTTCAGAAAGTCCATATACAGTCTCTGTTTGTAAGGTTTCCCACAGTGAAGTAGTGACAGTAGAACTATCCAACACGAACGTGACTTGTGCTCAGCCTCCACCAATGATATTAATGCCGCTTACCAGAAACAGATGGTTCCTTATTACAGAGAACCATGTATAGCAGTTGACTGATTCCCCCAGTCCAGGGTCTACACGAATGGCATATAAGGGACTTCGGAGCCCGCTCGTCTCTCGATACAATCCCGTTCGTGGGTTTACATAAAAGGCAATGAGACTCACAATAGTGTAAAACCCAAATATAACTTTTAATCGAACGAAAAAAGACAAATGCGCACTTACAGAAATGAAGATTAAAACGATCGTTACAGCAAAACCGAGCCGGCCGGTCTCAGTTAGCGCCCGTTACACCGAAAACATACAACACGAGATAGTGGTGTCAGGACGTCGCTCCTCCTCCCTACGCGTTTCGTCACTATAGGACGTGGTCACGGGGTACGGGCGGCGTCCTGACGCACCGCTTAAATAGAACAAATAATAAACCAAGCCTCGGTTTGACCCCGAGATCGAAACGAAAAATGCCATATTGGTTTAGGGAAACTGGCAATACTACTGCCAGAAAGCAGCCTTCATATTGATTGAATAAACCCAGCATATATAAACTTTTAAAAAAATTATTAAAATATGAATGTAAATATCTATATACATCCACAAAGAATATACATTCAATAGAAAGGATAAATAAAAATAAAACAAAATTTATACCATTTGCCCATAAAGGTACAAATAATATAGAACAAAGATAATATGGTTACCGATGTGGCCATCTTAAAGGGCCCCCGGAAAAAATTCTGTTTTTTATTATAGGAAGATCAAACAGTGGGCACCATTTAAAACTGGGTGAGTAGAATAAACAATCTAAAAAGATTGACCACATGTATGATCCGCTCGATTCCAGGGGTCAAACCATGCATGCATAGCACATATAGGGCAACTTTAAACTAAAAAAATATATCCATAATAAACATTTAAAACAATATACATAAGCATAATGCGACCTTCGTTATAACCCAATGGTAGAACCATAAATGTATATGCGGACAATAAATAAATAAAGACATACATAACCTCCAAAGATTATGGAGACCTAAATGTACTCCTTAAACTGAATATAGCCCCATATATATCCCTAATATTAAGTTCGAACTATAAATGTTCTGTTCAATAAATGACCACAGCAAAGTTAAGATGAAGTAACACTATAACGATAATTACATCAAGGGTCACAAAAAATGCCATACTGTGCCCAAAGATTTGAACATGTATAGAGCATAAGGGCATAGGTGACTAAAAAACTATTACTAAATATAGAAAAAAATCTTTTTTTTAAAAATGTAATACAAATGTCGCATTAGTATAAGAATATACAATAATCATGAGTTATCAATGAAACAATTGACGTCAACGTCAATATTCAACCCGAAAGGGGTGTAGCTTTTTAATTTGTGTACCCAGGCCATCTCCAACCTGGAGATACTACGGACCAAGCAACTACCTCTCCAGTTTGGCCTATATTTATCTATGCCGAGAAAAAGGGTGTCCGAAGGGTCCCTATCGTGAACCGATAAGTAGTGCTTGGAAACGGAATGCTTGGTAAAACCTTTCCTGATGTTGCTTATGTGCTCGTTGATCCGGACCTGAAGAGGTCTTTTTGTCCGGCCCACATATTGCAGGCCGCACGGACATTGGAGTAAATAAACAACACCTGTGGTGGAGCAGGTGATAAAAGAATCGATAGGAAAGGTTTTGGAAGTGCAGGTAGACGAAAAACTAGTAGTTCTTCTCGTGGTGCAACGATTAAGCTGACACACCTGACATCTTCTACATTGATAATATCCCTTTAGTTCAGAGAACAGATTTGTTATCTCCCTAGGGGGATTCACAACATTGGGAGCCAATTTATCTCTGAGGTTGGGTACACCTTTAAAGACTACCTTAGGTTTGTCAGGTAGAATGGCACCTAAAACTCTATCATTCTTTAAGATGTGCCAATATTTATTCATAATGTTCTTCACATTAAAATGTTGGCGCGAAAAGGTGGTAGTAAAAGTGCATCTATAAGAACTGACCTCCCCCTCATTCTTCACTCTGGCCTTCAATAGATCCTCTCGATTGGTGCTAATAACCTGATCTAGGGCATCCTTAAGGAATTCAGGGCTGTACCCCTTATCTAGGAACCTCTTGGTGAGGACATCCGCCTGTGTCAAGAAGGTACCATCCTCTGAACAATTGCGTTTAATCCTAAGGTATTGGCTCTTAGGAATTGAGTTCAGCCATGATTTGTGATGGCAGCTATCTCGAGGTATGTAGGCGTTTTTATCTGTAGGTTTGAAGTAGGTGGAAGTGGTAAACCTATCTTCCTTAACAGAAATAGCCAAGTCCAAAAAATGTATTTGTTCTAAACTCGCTTCATAACTAAAATGTATCCCTCTGTCATTAGTATTCAAAAAGTTCATATACTCAGAAAGAGCCGGTAGGTCGCCATCCCAAAGGAGGAAGACGTCATCTATATACCGGACCCAGAGGATGACCTCTGACCTGGGTTCCGCATAGATGACGTCCTCCTCCCACTTGGCCATGAAAAGATTAGCCAGGCTGGGGGCATATTTAGCCCCCATGGCGACCCCCCTATCCTGGCGGTAAAAAAGGCCGTCAAACCAAAAAAAATTATGTGTTGCTGCATAATTTAAAAGAACCATAATAAAGTCAATCTGCTCTTGTGGGAGATTAGACCCCCTCTCAAGAAAACAGCGAACGGCCTCCAGGCCCAAATTGTGAGGAATCACGGTATAGAGTGAGGTGACGTCGGCTGTTACCAGCCACATCCCGGTTTTAGGTTTATACTGGGACAGAAGGTTAATGACATCCCTTGTGTCTTTTAAATAGGAAGGAATAGAACGTACCAAAGGTTGAAGATAAAAATCAATGTACTTACCCACCCGGGACGTGACTGAATCTATTCCACTCACAATAGGACGACCCGGGGGGCAAGAAACATTCTTATGTATCTTTGGTAGGTAATACATAATCGGTACTCTAGGTGCTCGAGGTACCAAAAACGCTTTTTCCTTTCTATTTAAAATTGAATTAGCAAAGCCGATACTGACAATGTGTTCCAACTCCTTCTTGTATTTATCATTAGGATTGTAAAGTAGTGGAGTATAGGTGGTGGTATCAGCTAAGATACGGCGCATCTCCTTCATGTAATCGTCCTTGTTCAAAACAACGATCCCCCCTCCCTTGTCCGCTGGACGAATAACCAAATTATGATTGGTGCAGAGGGACTCTATGCCCTTATCTATGTTCTCTTTATTTTTCACCTGTCGGACCTGCATGGCCTCTAGGTCCTTAAGCGCCAATTCCCTAAACACTTTTAGGGATGGAGCTAATTGTCCTGGCGGGTTGAATAAAGAAGCGTTGGCTAAGCCAGAATGTGTGAAGGTAGATGACAAGGCTCTAGGTGGATTATACGAATTAGAGACCATGTACCGCTGTACATTGAGTTTGCGTACATATTTTTGCAAGTCCATGTAAGTTTGGAATTTGTTAATGTTATGAACAGGGGCAAATTTAAGGCCCCTATCCAGAACATCCACTTCCAAATCCGTTAGCACATGGGAGCTCAGATTAAAAATACCTGTGCCTGCTAAGTCCTTGCTCTTTTTGGACTTCCTACGCCTCCCCCCTCTAGTTCCTCTCGGAGCTCGACTATTCTTTTTATTCCTTGACCGGTTTTGGGAAAACCCCAATTTTGTTGTGGGTATACCATGGTGTTTCTTGGGTCCTGATGACCCATCTGTTCAAGGCTGGAATGACCACTATTCATATGGGCATTATTTTGTGGTCCCAGAGGAGGGTCACAGAAACTCTCATTGAGATCCATATGATCTCTCAATGGAAGATACTGGTTGTATACTGGAATATTATAGTCCGGTGTCACATTACTATCATAATGCATCACCCGTTGGTCATTAAAGTGACCGGATGGGCCATAATTATAAGCAAAAGGCTGTGTTGGACCATAGCCTTGACTGAAGGAATAATTATACCCTGATGGAAAGTTATCCGCATGTCTCAGATTTGGGTTAGAGACCTGTCCTCTAGGGGTACCTTGACTACGCCCTCGACCTCGATTGTGCTGGGGACCTCTCGGTTGGCCCTGTCCAGAAGGCTTACCCTTCGAAGTCCCATTATGGGGGCCTGCTGATCCCCTATTCTGATTGTGATAAGGCAGGGGACCACCCCCTCCCCTACCAGCATTTGGAAAAGGGGGAGGGCGAGCACCCCTTCCCCTCTGATTGAATGGTCGTGTGGCACCGTTAGGGGAATGATTCAAACCCCCCCCTGAAACGATTGGGAGGTAAGGTGGACCCAAATATTGATTAACTCCAAAATTGGAACCAGATGGTGCCACTTCCATGGCAACGTTGGTTCCATCCTCCCTTTCTGCCAATAGTTTCTTTTGCCATTCAAAAACCAATGAAGACTCGTAATCACCCAAATCTCTATTATATTTCTTTTTCTTTTTGATTTTTTGATCTTTTTCTTCCTTTTCTAAAATTTTGAGTAAATTTTTAGATCTCTCTAAATATTCATCTCCAGCACTAAATGGAGTCAGTTTGTCCTTAATAGACTTGATCTCATCGTCCAATCTAGTTAGTTTGAATTGTTTCCTATCCACCAGGAATTTGAGTAAGTTGATCCCTGCTTCATTAAAATATTTGTACCAACCCTCAAGGTCTACTTCCCCTTTTTGGGGGCTTACTTCCCAACGTAAACTACGTGGTACCATATGATTTTTTATATATGTCTCCAGAAAGACTATATCCCATTTGGTGTGTATTTCTGAGACAATCAGATTTTTTAGTCTCATAAATAAGCCACCTAAATCATTGTCACCATTTTTAAAAGGTTCAAAAACACCATCGGAGTCAAAGACTCTCGTGGCTCTAAATTCAAAAACATCCATGTGATCCCTTAGGGAAACCTCAGTCAGCAGCAGCTATCAGTATAAGAACAATAACGGAAAATAGAGGAACGCCGCGCTTGACAAAGAAAGTTAAACAAAAACCTGAAAAGAAAAGCAGCAACCCAAATGTTATACTACATTTGGCATAAAAGAAAAAAAGAGTGGGCTGCGCTACAAAAATAAATGAACTAAAAAAAATATACCCATGTGAAAACTCACAAACAAGTTTGAACTTAGTGGTGTGTTTGTCGCAAACTAAAAGAAAAATTAGAATGCGACAAAAAAATCTACAGATTTAGAGATTTTCTAAAGGTAGAAAATGCTATATCAGTGAAAATAGCAAATACTTCATAGTGTAGTTAAACAAAGAGTACACTTAATAGAAATGAATAATCAAATGAATGTGAACAAATGCAAGCAAGACTCTGCTAACAAAGCCCAGACAAATAAAAATAAATAGAACAAATATATTGCACCTAATGGTATCTGAAGATTAAAATTAGGTATCAGAAAATGTGTGTAACAAAACTAAAAAAACACCTTAAGTGATATTCATAATATAAAGTGGACCTGCAAAAAAGATCAAATAATATAACAAAAAAAAATTCTCTTATTTTAGAATAATCGTGAAACAATGTAACAACCAATAGTCCGTTAACTTATAACATTAGTGAAACGTGAATATGGGGATTGTATAAGAATACAATGAGAATGGAGCAATGTTCAGAAAGTCCATATACAGTCTCTGTTTGTAAGGTTTCCCACAGTGAAGTAGTGACAGTAGAACTATCCAACACGAACGTGACTTGTGCTCAGCCTCCACCAATGATATTAATGCCGCTTACCAGAAACAGATGGTTCCTTATTACAGAGAACCATGTATAGCAGTTGACTGATTCCCCCAGTCCAGGGTCTACACGAATGGCATATAAGGGACTTCGGAGCCCGCTCGTCTCTCGATACAATCCCGTTCGTGGGTTTACATAAAAGGCAATGAGACTCACAATAGTGTAAAACCCAAATATAACTTTTAATCGAACGAAAAAAGACAAATGCGCACTTACAGAAATGAAGATTAAAACGATCGTTACAGCAAAACCGAGCCGGCCGGTCTCAGTTAGCGCCCGTTACACCGAAAACATACAACACGAGATAGTGGTGTCAGGACGTCGCTCCTCCTCCCTACGCGTTTCGTCACTATAGGACGTGGTCACGGGGTACGGGCGGCGTCCTGACGCACCGCTTAAATAGAACAAATAATAAACCAAGCCTCGGTTTGACCCCGAGATCGAAACGAAAAATGCCATATTGGTTTAGGGAAACTGGCAATACTACTGCCAGAAAGCAGCCTTCATATTGATTGAATAAACCCAGCATATATAAACTTTTAAAAAAATTATTAAAATATGAATGTAAATATCTATATACATCCACAAAGAATATACATTCAATAGAAAGGATAAATAAAAATAAAACAAAATTTATACCATTTGCCCATAAAGGTACAAATAATATAGAACAAAGATAATATGGTTACCGATGTGGCCATCTTAAAGGGCCCCCGGAAAAAATTCTGTTTTTTATTATAGGAAGATCAAACAGTGGGCACCATTTAAAACTGGGTGAGTAGAATAAACAATCTAAAAAGATTGACCACATGTATGATCCGCTCGATTCCAGGGGTCAAACCATGCATGCATAGCACATATAGGGCAACTTTAAACTAAAAAAATATATCCATAATAAACATTTAAAACAATATACATAAGCATAATGCGACCTTCGTTATAACCCAATGGTAGAACCATAAATGTATATGCGGACAATAAATAAATAAAGACATACATAACCTCCAAAGATTATGGAGACCTAAATGTACTCCTTAAACTGAATATAGCCCCATATATATCCCTAATATTAAGTTCGAACTATAAATGTTCTGTTCAATAAATGACCACAGCAAAGTTAAGATGAAGTAACACTATAACGATAATTACATCAAGGGTCACAAAAAATGCCATACTGTGCCCAAAGATTTGAACATGTATAGAGCATAAGGGCATAGGTGACTAAAAAACTATTACTAAATATAGAAAAAAATCTTTTTTTTAAAAATGTAATACAAATGTCGCATTAGTATAAGAATATACAATAATCATGAGTTATCAATGAAACAATTGACGTCAACGTCAATATTCAACCCGAAAGGGGTGTAGCTTTTTAATTTGTGTACCCAGGCCATCTCCAACCTGGAGATACTACGGACCAAGCAACTACCTCTCCAGTTTGGCCTATATTTATCTATGCCGAGAAAAAGGGTGTCCGAAGGGTCCCTATCGTGAACCGATAAGTAGTGCTTGGAAACGGAATGCTTGGTAAAACCTTTCCTGATGTTGCTTATGTGCTCGTTGATCCGGACCTGAAGAGGTCTTTTTGTCCGGCCCACATATTGCAGGCCGCACGGACATTGGAGTAAATAAACAACACCTGTGGTGGAGCAGGTGATAAAAGAATCGATAGGAAAGGTTTTGGAAGTGCAGGTAGACGAAAAACTAGTAGTTCTTCTCGTGGTGCAACGATTAAGCTGACACACCTGACATCTTCTACATTGATAATATCCCTTTAGTTCAGAGAACAGATTTGTTATCTCCCTAGGGGGATTCACAACATTGGGAGCCAATTTATCTCTGAGGTTGGGTACACCTTTAAAGACTACCTTAGGTTTGTCAGGTAGAATGGCACCTAAAACTCTATCATTCTTTAAGATGTGCCAATATTTATTCATAATGTTCTTCACATTAAAATGTTGGCGCGAAAAGGTGGTAGTAAAAGTGCATCTATAAGAACTGACCTCCCCCTCATTCTTCACTCTGGCCTTCAATAGATCCTCTCGATTGGTGCTAATAACCTGATCTAGGGCATCCTTAAGGAATTCAGGGCTGTACCCCTTATCTAGGAACCTCTTGGTGAGGACATCCGCCTGTGTCAAGAAGGTACCATCCTCTGAACAATTGCGTTTAATCCTAAGGTATTGGCTCTTAGGAATTGAGTTCAGCCATGATTTGTGATGGCAGCTATCTCGAGGTATGTAGGCGTTTTTATCTGTAGGTTTGAAGTAGGTGGAAGTGGTAAACCTATCTTCCTTAACAGAAATAGCCAAGTCCAAAAAATGTATTTGTTCTAAACTCGCTTCATAACTAAAATGTATCCCTCTGTCATTAGTATTCAAAAAGTTCATATACTCAGAAAGAGCCGGTAGGTCGCCATCCCAAAGGAGGAAGACGTCATCTATATACCGGACCCAGAGGATGACCTCTGACCTGGGTTCCGCATAGATGACGTCCTCCTCCCACTTGGCCATGAAAAGATTAGCCAGGCTGGGGGCATATTTAGCCCCCATGGCGACCCCCCTATCCTGGCGGTAAAAAAGGCCGTCAAACCAAAAAAAATTATGTGTTGCTGCATAATTTAAAAGAACCATAATAAAGTCAATCTGCTCTTGTGGGAGATTAGACCCCCTCTCAAGAAAACAGCGAACGGCCTCCAGGCCCAAATTGTGAGGAATCACGGTATAGAGTGAGGTGACGTCGGCTGTTACCAGCCACATCCCGGTTTTAGGTTTATACTGGGACAGAAGGTTAATGACATCCCTTGTGTCTTTTAAATAGGAAGGAATAGAACGTACCAAAGGTTGAAGATAAAAATCAATGTACTTACCCACCCGGGACGTGACTGAATCTATTCCACTCACAATAGGACGACCCGGGGGGCAAGAAACATTCTTATGTATCTTTGGTAGGTAATACATAATCGGTACTCTAGGTGCTCGAGGTACCAAAAACGCTTTTTCCTTTCTATTTAAAATTGAATTAGCAAAGCCGATACTGACAATGTGTTCCAACTCCTTCTTGTATTTATCATTAGGATTGTAAAGTAGTGGAGTATAGGTGGTGGTATCAGCTAAGATACGGCGCATCTCCTTCATGTAATCGTCCTTGTTCAAAACAACGATCCCCCCTCCCTTGTCCGCTGGACGAATAACCAAATTATGATTGGTGCAGAGGGACTCTATGCCCTTATCTATGTTCTCTTTATTTTTCACCTGTCGGACCTGCATGGCCTCTAGGTCCTTAAGCGCCAATTCCCTAAACACTTTTAGGGATGGAGCTAATTGTCCTGGCGGGTTGAATAAAGAAGCGTTGGCTAAGCCAGAATGTGTGAAGGTAGATGACAAGGCTCTAGGTGGATTATACGAATTAGAGACCATGTACCGCTGTACATTGAGTTTGCGTACATATTTTTGCAAGTCCATGTAAGTTTGGAATTTGTTAATGTTATGAACAGGGGCAAATTTAAGGCCCCTATCCAGAACATCCACTTCCAAATCCGTTAGCACATGGGAGCTCAGATTAAAAATACCTGTGCCTGCTAAGTCCTTGCTCTTTTTGGACTTCCTACGCCTCCCCCCTCTAGTTCCTCTCGGAGCTCGACTATTCTTTTTATTCCTTGACCGGTTTTGGGAAAACCCCAATTTTGTTGTGGGTATACCATGGTGTTTCTTGGGTCCTGATGACCCATCTGTTCAAGGCTGGAATGACCACTATTCATATGGGCATTATTTTGTGGTCCCAGAGGAGGGTCACAGAAACTCTCATTGAGATCCATATGATCTCTCAATGGAAGATACTGGTTGTATACTGGAATATTATAGTCCGGTGTCACATTACTATCATAATGCATCACCCGTTGGTCATTAAAGTGACCGGATGGGCCATAATTATAAGCAAAAGGCTGTGTTGGACCATAGCCTTGACTGAAGGAATAATTATACCCTGATGGAAAGTTATCCGCATGTCTCAGATTTGGGTTAGAGACCTGTCCTCTAGGGGTACCTTGACTACGCCCTCGACCTCGATTGTGCTGGGGACCTCTCGGTTGGCCCTGTCCAGAAGGCTTACCCTTCGAAGTCCCATTATGGGGGCCTGCTGATCCCCTATTCTGATTGTGATAAGGCAGGGGACCACCCCCTCCCCTACCAGCATTTGGAAAAGGGGGAGGGCGAGCACCCCTTCCCCTCTGATTGAATGGTCGTGTGGCACCGTTAGGGGAATGATTCAAACCCCCCCCTGAAACGATTGGGAGGTAAGGTGGACCCAAATATTGATTAACTCCAAAATTGGAACCAGATGGTGCCACTTCCATGGCAACGTTGGTTCCATCCTCCCTTTCTGCCAATAGTTTCTTTTGCCATTCAAAAACCAATGAAGACTCGTAATCACCCAAATCTCTATTATATTTCTTTTTCTTTTTGATTTTTTGATCTTTTTCTTCCTTTTCTAAAATTTTGAGTAAATTTTTAGATCTCTCTAAATATTCATCTCCAGCACTAAATGGAGTCAGTTTGTCCTTAATAGACTTGATCTCATCGTCCAATCTAGTTAGTTTGAATTGTTTCCTATCCACCAGGAATTTGAGTAAGTTGATCCCTGCTTCATTAAAATATTTGTACCAACCCTCAAGGTCTACTTCCCCTTTTTGGGGGCTTACTTCCCAACGTAAACTACGTGGTACCATATGATTTTTTATATATGTCTCCAGAAAGACTATATCCCATTTGGTGTGTATTTCTGAGACAATCAGATTTTTTAGTCTCATAAATAAGCCACCTAAATCATTGTCACCATTTTTAAAAGGTTCAAAAACACCATCGGAGTCAAAGACTCTCGTGGCTCTAAATTCAAAAACATCCATGTGATCCCTTAGGGAAACCTCAGTCAGCAGCAGCTATCAGTATAAGAACAATAACGGAAAATAGAGGAACGCCGCGCTTGACAAAGAAAGTTAAACAAAAACCTGAAAAGAAAAGCAGCAACCCAAATGTTATACTACATTTGGCATAAAAGAAAAAAAGAGTGGGCTGCGCTACAAAAATAAATGAACTAAAAAAAATATACCCATGTGAAAACTCACAAACAAGTTTGAACTTAGTGGTGTGTTTGTCGCAAACTAAAAGAAAAATTAGAATGCGACAAAAAAATCTACAGATTTAGAGATTTTCTAAAGGTAGAAAATGCTATATCAGTGAAAATAGCAAATACTTCATAGTGTAGTTAAACAAAGAGTACACTTAATAGAAATGAATAATCAAATGAATGTGAACAAATGCAAGCAAGACTCTGCTAACAAAGCCCAGACAAATAAAAATAAATAGAACAAATATATTGCACCTAATGGTATCTGAAGATTAAAATTAGGTATCAGAAAATGTGTGTAACAAAACTAAAAAAACACCTTAAGTGATATTCATAATATAAAGTGGACCTGCAAAAAAGATCAAATAATATAACAAAAAAAAATTCTCTTATTTTAGAATAATCGTGAAACAATGTAACAACCAATAGTCCGTTAACTTATAACATTAGTGAAACGTGAATATGGGGATTGTATAAGAATACAATGAGAATGGAGCAATGTTCAGAAAGTCCATATACAGTCTCTGTTTGTAAGGTTTCCCACAGTGAAGTAGTGACAGTAGAACTATCCAACACGAACGTGACTTGTGCTCAGCCTCCACCAATGATATTAATGCCGCTTACCAGAAACAGATGGTTCCTTATTACAGAGAACCATGTATAGCAGTTGACTGATTCCCCCAGTCCAGGGTCTACACGAATGGCATATAAGGGACTTCGGAGCCCGCTCGTCTCTCGATACAATCCCGTTCGTGGGTTTACATAAAAGGCAATGAGACTCACAATAGTGTAAAACCCAAATATAACTTTTAATCGAACGAAAAAAGACAAATGCGCACTTACAGAAATGAAGATTAAAACGATCGTTACAGCAAAACCGAGCCGGCCGGTCTCAGTTAGCGCCCGTTACACCGAAAACATACAACACGAGATAGTGGTGTCAGGACGTCGCTCCTCCTCCCTACGCGTTTCGTCACTATAGGACGTGGTCACGGGGTACGGGCGGCGTCCTGACGCACCGCTTAAATAGAACAAATAATAAACCAAGCCTCGGTTTGACCCCGAGATCGAAACGAAAAATGCCATATTGGTTTAGGGAAACTGGCAATACTACTGCCAGAAAGCAGCCTTCATATTGATTGAATAAACCCAGCATATATAAACTTTTAAAAAAATTATTAAAATATGAATGTAAATATCTATATACATCCACAAAGAATATACATTCAATAGAAAGGATAAATAAAAATAAAACAAAATTTATACCATTTGCCCATAAAGGTACAAATAATATAGAACAAAGATAATATGGTTACCGATGTGGCCATCTTAAAGGGCCCCCGGAAAAAATTCTGTTTTTTATTATAGGAAGATCAAACAGTGGGCACCATTTAAAACTGGGTGAGTAGAATAAACAATCTAAAAAGATTGACCACATGTATGATCCGCTCGATTCCAGGGGTCAAACCATGCATGCATAGCACATATAGGGCAACTTTAAACTAAAAAAATATATCCATAATAAACATTTAAAACAATATACATAAGCATAATGCGACCTTCGTTATAACCCAATGGTAGAACCATAAATGTATATGCGGACAATAAATAAATAAAGACATACATAACCTCCAAAGATTATGGAGACCTAAATGTACTCCTTAAACTGAATATAGCCCCATATATATCCCTAATATTAAGTTCGAACTATAAATGTTCTGTTCAATAAATGACCACAGCAAAGTTAAGATGAAGTAACACTATAACGATAATTACATCAAGGGTCACAAAAAATGCCATACTGTGCCCAAAGATTTGAACATGTATAGAGCATAAGGGCATAGGTGACTAAAAAACTATTACTAAATATAGAAAAAAATCTTTTTTTTAAAAATGTAATACAAATGTCGCATTAGTATAAGAATATACAATAATCATGAGTTATCAATGAAACAATTGACGTCAACGTCAATATTCAACCCGAAAGGGGTGTAGCTTTTTAATTTGTGTACCCAGGCCATCTCCAACCTGGAGATACTACGGACCAAGCAACTACCTCTCCAGTTTGGCCTATATTTATCTATGCCGAGAAAAAGGGTGTCCGAAGGGTCCCTATCGTGAACCGATAAGTAGTGCTTGGAAACGGAATGCTTGGTAAAACCTTTCCTGATGTTGCTTATGTGCTCGTTGATCCGGACCTGAAGAGGTCTTTTTGTCCGGCCCACATATTGCAGGCCGCACGGACATTGGAGTAAATAAACAACACCTGTGGTGGAGCAGGTGATAAAAGAATCGATAGGAAAGGTTTTGGAAGTGCAGGTAGACGAAAAACTAGTAGTTCTTCTCGTGGTGCAACGATTAAGCTGACACACCTGACATCTTCTACATTGATAATATCCCTTTAGTTCAGAGAACAGATTTGTTATCTCCCTAGGGGGATTCACAACATTGGGAGCCAATTTATCTCTGAGGTTGGGTACACCTTTAAAGACTACCTTAGGTTTGTCAGGTAGAATGGCACCTAAAACTCTATCATTCTTTAAGATGTGCCAATATTTATTCATAATGTTCTTCACATTAAAATGTTGGCGCGAAAAGGTGGTAGTAAAAGTGCATCTATAAGAACTGACCTCCCCCTCATTCTTCACTCTGGCCTTCAATAGATCCTCTCGATTGGTGCTAATAACCTGATCTAGGGCATCCTTAAGGAATTCAGGGCTGTACCCCTTATCTAGGAACCTCTTGGTGAGGACATCCGCCTGTGTCAAGAAGGTACCATCCTCTGAACAATTGCGTTTAATCCTAAGGTATTGGCTCTTAGGAATTGAGTTCAGCCATGATTTGTGATGGCAGCTATCTCGAGGTATGTAGGCGTTTTTATCTGTAGGTTTGAAGTAGGTGGAAGTGGTAAACCTATCTTCCTTAACAGAAATAGCCAAGTCCAAAAAATGTATTTGTTCTAAACTCGCTTCATAACTAAAATGTATCCCTCTGTCATTAGTATTCAAAAAGTTCATATACTCAGAAAGAGCCGGTAGGTCGCCATCCCAAAGGAGGAAGACGTCATCTATATACCGGACCCAGAGGATGACCTCTGACCTGGGTTCCGCATAGATGACGTCCTCCTCCCACTTGGCCATGAAAAGATTAGCCAGGCTGGGGGCATATTTAGCCCCCATGGCGACCCCCCTATCCTGGCGGTAAAAAAGGCCGTCAAACCAAAAAAAATTATGTGTTGCTGCATAATTTAAAAGAACCATAATAAAGTCAATCTGCTCTTGTGGGAGATTAGACCCCCTCTCAAGAAAACAGCGAACGGCCTCCAGGCCCAAATTGTGAGGAATCACGGTATAGAGTGAGGTGACGTCGGCTGTTACCAGCCACATCCCGGTTTTAGGTTTATACTGGGACAGAAGGTTAATGACATCCCTTGTGTCTTTTAAATAGGAAGGAATAGAACGTACCAAAGGTTGAAGATAAAAATCAATGTACTTACCCACCCGGGACGTGACTGAATCTATTCCACTCACAATAGGACGACCCGGGGGGCAAGAAACATTCTTATGTATCTTTGGTAGGTAATACATAATCGGTACTCTAGGTGCTCGAGGTACCAAAAACGCTTTTTCCTTTCTATTTAAAATTGAATTAGCAAAGCCGATACTGACAATGTGTTCCAACTCCTTCTTGTATTTATCATTAGGATTGTAAAGTAGTGGAGTATAGGTGGTGGTATCAGCTAAGATACGGCGCATCTCCTTCATGTAATCGTCCTTGTTCAAAACAACGATCCCCCCTCCCTTGTCCGCTGGACGAATAACCAAATTATGATTGGTGCAGAGGGACTCTATGCCCTTATCTATGTTCTCTTTATTTTTCACCTGTCGGACCTGCATGGCCTCTAGGTCCTTAAGCGCCAATTCCCTAAACACTTTTAGGGATGGAGCTAATTGTCCTGGCGGGTTGAATAAAGAAGCGTTGGCTAAGCCAGAATGTGTGAAGGTAGATGACAAGGCTCTAGGTGGATTATACGAATTAGAGACCATGTACCGCTGTACATTGAGTTTGCGTACATATTTTTGCAAGTCCATGTAAGTTTGGAATTTGTTAATGTTATGAACAGGGGCAAATTTAAGGCCCCTATCCAGAACATCCACTTCCAAATCCGTTAGCACATGGGAGCTCAGATTAAAAATACCTGTGCCTGCTAAGTCCTTGCTCTTTTTGGACTTCCTACGCCTCCCCCCTCTAGTTCCTCTCGGAGCTCGACTATTCTTTTTATTCCTTGACCGGTTTTGGGAAAACCCCAATTTTGTTGTGGGTATACCATGGTGTTTCTTGGGTCCTGATGACCCATCTGTTCAAGGCTGGAATGACCACTATTCATATGGGCATTATTTTGTGGTCCCAGAGGAGGGTCACAGAAACTCTCATTGAGATCCATATGATCTCTCAATGGAAGATACTGGTTGTATACTGGAATATTATAGTCCGGTGTCACATTACTATCATAATGCATCACCCGTTGGTCATTAAAGTGACCGGATGGGCCATAATTATAAGCAAAAGGCTGTGTTGGACCATAGCCTTGACTGAAGGAATAATTATACCCTGATGGAAAGTTATCCGCATGTCTCAGATTTGGGTTAGAGACCTGTCCTCTAGGGGTACCTTGACTACGCCCTCGACCTCGATTGTGCTGGGGACCTCTCGGTTGGCCCTGTCCAGAAGGCTTACCCTTCGAAGTCCCATTATGGGGGCCTGCTGATCCCCTATTCTGATTGTGATAAGGCAGGGGACCACCCCCTCCCCTACCAGCATTTGGAAAAGGGGGAGGGCGAGCACCCCTTCCCCTCTGATTGAATGGTCGTGTGGCACCGTTAGGGGAATGATTCAAACCCCCCCCTGAAACGATTGGGAGGTAAGGTGGACCCAAATATTGATTAACTCCAAAATTGGAACCAGATGGTGCCACTTCCATGGCAACGTTGGTTCCATCCTCCCTTTCTGCCAATAGTTTCTTTTGCCATTCAAAAACCAATGAAGACTCGTAATCACCCAAATCTCTATTATATTTCTTTTTCTTTTTGATTTTTTGATCTTTTTCTTCCTTTTCTAAAATTTTGAGTACATTTTTAGATCTCTCTAAATATTCATCTCCAGCACTAAATGGAGTCAGTTTGTCCTTAATAGACTTGATCTCATCGTCCAATCTAGTTAGTTTGAATTGTTTCCTATCCACCAGGAATTTGAGTAAGTTGATCCCTGCTTCATTAAAATATTTGTACCAACCCTCAAGGTCTACTTCCCCTTTTTGGGGGCTTACTTCCCAACGTAAACTACGTGGTACCATATGATTTTTTATATATGTCTCCAGAAAGACTATATCCCATTTGGTGTGTATTTCTGAGACAATCAGATTTTTTAGTCTCATAAATAAGCCACCTAAATCATTGTCACCATTTTTAAAAGGTTCAAAAACACCATCGGAGTCAAAGACTCTCGTGGCTCTAAATTCAAAAACATCCATGTGATCCCTTAGGGAAACCTCAGTCAGCAGCAGCTATCAGTATAAGAACAATAACGGAAAATAGAGGAACGCCGCGCTTGACAAAGAAAGTTAAACAAAAACCTGAAAAGAAAAGCAGCAACCCAAATGTTATACTACATTTGGCATAAAAGAAAAAAAGAGTGGGCTGCGCTACAAAAATAAATGAACTAAAAAAAATATACCCATGTGAAAACTCACAAACAAGTTTGAACTTAGTGGTGTGTTTGTCGCAAACTAAAAGAAAAATTAGAATGCGACAAAAAAATCTACAGATTTAGAGATTTTCTAAAGGTAGAAAATGCTATATCAGTGAAAATAGCAAATACTTCATAGTGTAGTTAAACAAAGAGTACACTTAATAGAAATGAATAATCAAATGAATGTGAACAAATGCAAGCAAGACTCTGCTAACAAAGCCCAGACAAATAAAAATAAATAGAACAAATATATTGCACCTAATGGTATCTGAAGATTAAAATTAGGTATCAGAAAATGTGTGTAACAAAACTAAAAAAACACCTTAAGTGATATTCATAATATAAAGTGGACCTGCAAAAAAGATCAAATAATATAACAAAAAAAAATTCTCTTATTTTAGAATAATCGTGAAACAATGTAACAACCAATAGTCCGTTAACTTATAACATTAGTGAAACGTGAATATGGGGATTGTATAAGAATACAATGAGAATGGAGCAATGTTCAGAAAGTCCATATACAGTCTCTGTTTGTAAGGTTTCCCACAGTGAAGTAGTGACAGTAGAACTATCCAACACGAACGTGACTTGTGCTCAGCCTCCACCAATGATATTAATGCCGCTTACCAGAAACAGATGGTTCCTTATTACAGAGAACCATGTATAGCAGTTGACTGATTCCCCCAGTCCAGGGTCTACACGAATGGCATATAAGGGACTTCGGAGCCCGCTCGTCTCTCGATACAATCCCGTTCGTGGGTTTACATAAAAGGCAATGAGACTCACAATAGTGTAAAACCCAAATATAACTTTTAATCGAACGAAAAAAGACAAATGCGCACTTACAGAAATGAAGATTAAAACGATCGTTACAGCAAAACCGAGCCGGCCGGTCTCAGTTAGCGCCCGTTACACCGAAAACATACAACACGAGATAGTGGTGTCAGGACGTCGCTCCTCCTCCCTACGCGTTTCGTCACTATAGGACGTGGTCACGGGGTACGGGCGGCGTCCTGACGCACCGCTTAAATAGAACAAATAATAAACCAAGCCTCGGTTTGACCCCGAGATCGAAACGAAAAATGCCATATTGGTTTAGGGAAACTGGCAATACTACTGCCAGAAAGCAGCCTTCATATTGATTGAATAAACCCAGCATATATAAACTTTTAAAAAAATTATTAAAATATGAATGTAAATATCTATATACATCCACAAAGAATATACATTCAATAGAAAGGATAAATAAAAATAAAACAAAATTTATACCATTTGCCCATAAAGGTACAAATAATATAGAACAAAGATAATATGGTTACCGATGTGGCCATCTTAAAGGGCCCCCGGAAAAAATTCTGTTTTTTATTATAGGAAGATCAAACAGTGGGCACCATTTAAAACTGGGTGAGTAGAATAAACAATCTAAAAAGATTGACCACATGTATGATCCGCTCGATTCCAGGGGTCAAACCATGCATGCATAGCACATATAGGGCAACTTTAAACTAAAAAAATATATCCATAATAAACATTTAAAACAATATACATAAGCATAATGCGACCTTCGTTATAACCCAATGGTAGAACCATAAATGTATATGCGGACAATAAATAAATAAAGACATACATAACCTCCAAAGATTATGGAGACCTAAATGTACTCCTTAAACTGAATATAGCCCCATATATATCCCTAATATTAAGTTCGAACTATAAATGTTCTGTTCAATAAATGACCACAGCAAAGTTAAGATGAAGTAACACTATAACGATAATTACATCAAGGGTCACAAAAAATGCCATACTGTGCCCAAAGATTTGAACATGTATAGAGCATAAGGGCATAGGTGACTAAAAAACTATTACTAAATATAGAAAAAAATCTTTTTTTTAAAAATGTAATACAAATGTCGCATTAGTATAAGAATATACAATAATCATGAGTTATCAATGAAACAATTGACGTCAACGTCAATATTCAACCCGAAAGGGGTGTAGCTTTTTAATTTGTGTACCCAGGCCATCTCCAACCTGGAGATACTACGGACCAAGCAACTACCTCTCCAGTTTGGCCTATATTTATCTATGCCGAGAAAAAGGGTGTCCGAAGGGTCCCTATCGTGAACCGATAAGTAGTGCTTGGAAACGGAATGCTTGGTAAAACCTTTCCTGATGTTGCTTATGTGCTCGTTGATCCGGACCTGAAGAGGTCTTTTTGTCCGGCCCACATATTGCAGGCCGCACGGACATTGGAGTAAATAAACAACACCTGTGGTGGAGCAGGTGATAAAAGAATCGATAGGAAAGGTTTTGGAAGTGCAGGTAGACGAAAAACTAGTAGTTCTTCTCGTGGTGCAACGATTAAGCTGACACACCTGACATCTTCTACATTGATAATATCCCTTTAGTTCAGAGAACAGATTTGTTATCTCCCTAGGGGGATTCACAACATTGGGAGCCAATTTATCTCTGAGGTTGGGTACACCTTTAAAGACTACCTTAGGTTTGTCAGGTAGAATGGCACCTAAAACTCTATCATTCTTTAAGATGTGCCAATATTTATTCATAATGTTCTTCACATTAAAATGTTGGCGCGAAAAGGTGGTAGTAAAAGTGCATCTATAAGAACTGACCTCCCCCTCATTCTTCACTCTGGCCTTCAATAGATCCTCTCGATTGGTGCTAATAACCTGATCTAGGGCATCCTTAAGGAATTCAGGGCTGTACCCCTTATCTAGGAACCTCTTGGTGAGGACATCCGCCTGTGTCAAGAAGGTACCATCCTCTGAACAATTGCGTTTAATCCTAAGGTATTGGCTCTTAGGAATTGAGTTCAGCCATGATTTGTGATGGCAGCTATCTCGAGGTATGTAGGCGTTTTTATCTGTAGGTTTGAAGTAGGTGGAAGTGGTAAACCTATCTTCCTTAACAGAAATAGCCAAGTCCAAAAAATGTATTTGTTCTAAACTCGCTTCATAACTAAAATGTATCCCTCTGTCATTAGTATTCAAAAAGTTCATATACTCAGAAAGAGCCGGTAGGTCGCCATCCCAAAGGAGGAAGACGTCATCTATATACCGGACCCAGAGGATGACCTCTGACCTGGGTTCCGCATAGATGACGTCCTCCTCCCACTTGGCCATGAAAAGATTAGCCAGGCTGGGGGCATATTTAGCCCCCATGGCGACCCCCCTATCCTGGCGGTAAAAAAGGCCGTCAAACCAAAAAAAATTATGTGTTGCTGCATAATTTAAAAGAACCATAATAAAGTCAATCTGCTCTTGTGGGAGATTAGACCCCCTCTCAAGAAAACAGCGAACGGCCTCCAGGCCCAAATTGTGAGGAATCACGGTATAGAGTGAGGTGACGTCGGCTGTTACCAGCCACATCCCGGTTTTAGGTTTATACTGGGACAGAAGGTTAATGACATCCCTTGTGTCTTTTAAATAGGAAGGAATAGAACGTACCAAAGGTTGAAGATAAAAATCAATGTACTTACCCACCCGGGACGTGACTGAATCTATTCCACTCACAATAGGACGACCCGGGGGGCAAGAAACATTCTTATGTATCTTTGGTAGGTAATACATAATCGGTACTCTAGGTGCTCGAGGTACCAAAAACGCTTTTTCCTTTCTATTTAAAATTGAATTAGCAAAGCCGATACTGACAATGTGTTCCAACTCCTTCTTGTATTTATCATTAGGATTGTAAAGTAGTGGAGTATAGGTGGTGGTATCAGCTAAGATACGGCGCATCTCCTTCATGTAATCGTCCTTGTTCAAAACAACGATCCCCCCTCCCTTGTCCGCTGGACGAATAACCAAATTATGATTGGTGCAGAGGGACTCTATGCCCTTATCTATGTTCTCTTTATTTTTCACCTGTCGGACCTGCATGGCCTCTAGGTCCTTAAGCGCCAATTCCCTAAACACTTTTAGGGATGGAGCTAATTGTCCTGGCGGGTTGAATAAAGAAGCGTTGGCTAAGCCAGAATGTGTGAAGGTAGATGACAAGGCTCTAGGTGGATTATACGAATTAGAGACCATGTACCGCTGTACATTGAGTTTGCGTACATATTTTTGCAAGTCCATGTAAGTTTGGAATTTGTTAATGTTATGAACAGGGGCAAATTTAAGGCCCCTATCCAGAACATCCACTTCCAAATCCGTTAGCACATGGGAGCTCAGATTAAAAATACCTGTGCCTGCTAAGTCCTTGCTCTTTTTGGACTTCCTACGCCTCCCCCCTCTAGTTCCTCTCGGAGCTCGACTATTCTTTTTATTCCTTGACCGGTTTTGGGAAAACCCCAATTTTGTTGTGGGTATACCATGGTGTTTCTTGGGTCCTGATGACCCATCTGTTCAAGGCTGGAATGACCACTATTCATATGGGCATTATTTTGTGGTCCCAGAGGAGGGTCACAGAAACTCTCATTGAGATCCATATGATCTCTCAATGGAAGATACTGGTTGTATACTGGAATATTATAGTCCGGTGTCACATTACTATCATAATGCATCACCCGTTGGTCATTAAAGTGACCGGATGGGCCATAATTATAAGCAAAAGGCTGTGTTGGACCATAGCCTTGACTGAAGGAATAATTATACCCTGATGGAAAGTTATCCGCATGTCTCAGATTTGGGTTAGAGACCTGTCCTCTAGGGGTACCTTGACTACGCCCTCGACCTCGATTGTGCTGGGGACCTCTCGGTTGGCCCTGTCCAGAAGGCTTACCCTTCGAAGTCCCATTATGGGGGCCTGCTGATCCCCTATTCTGATTGTGATAAGGCAGGGGACCACCCCCTCCCCTACCAGCATTTGGAAAAGGGGGAGGGCGAGCACCCCTTCCCCTCTGATTGAATGGTCGTGTGGCACCGTTAGGGGAATGATTCAAACCCCCCCCTGAAACGATTGGGAGGTAAGGTGGACCCAAATATTGATTAACTCCAAAATTGGAACCAGATGGTGCCACTTCCATGGCAACGTTGGTTCCATCCTCCCTTTCTGCCAATAGTTTCTTTTGCCATTCAAAAACCAATGAAGACTCGTAATCACCCAAATCTCTATTATATTTCTTTTTCTTTTTGATTTTTTGATCTTTTTCTTCCTTTTCTAAAATTTTGAGTAAATTTTTAGATCTCTCTAAATATTCATCTCCAGCACTAAATGGAGTCAGTTTGTCCTTAATAGACTTGATCTCATCGTCCAATCTAGTTAGTTTGAATTGTTTCCTATCCACCAGGAATTTGAGTAAGTTGATCCCTGCTTCATTAAAATATTTGTACCAACCCTCAAGGTCTACTTCCCCTTTTTGGGGGCTTACTTCCCAACGTAAACTACGTGGTACCATATGATTTTTTATATATGTCTCCAGAAAGACTATATCCCATTTGGTGTGTATTTCTGAGACAATCAGATTTTTTAGTCTCATAAATAAGCCACCTAAATCATTGTCACCATTTTTAAAAGGTTCAAAAACACCATCGGAGTCAAAGACTCTCGTGGCTCTAAATTCAAAAACATCCATGTGATCCCTTAGGGAAACCTCAGTCAGCAGCAGCTATCAGTATAAGAACAATAACGGAAAATAGAGGAACGCCGCGCTTGACAAAGAAAGTTAAACAAAAACCTGAAAAGAAAAGCAGCAACCCAAATGTTATACTACATTTGGCATAAAAGAAAAAAAGAGTGGGCTGCGCTACAAAAATAAATGAACTAAAAAAAATATACCCATGTGAAAACTCACAAACAAGTTTGAACTTAGTGGTGTGTTTGTCGCAAACTAAAAGAAAAATTAGAATGCGACAAAAAAATCTACAGATTTAGAGATTTTCTAAAGGTAGAAAATGCTATATCAGTGAAAATAGCAAATACTTCATAGTGTAGTTAAACAAAGAGTACACTTAATAGAAATGAATAATCAAATGAATGTGAACAAATGCAAGCAAGACTCTGCTAACAAAGCCCAGACAAATAAAAATAAATAGAACAAATATATTGCACCTAATGGTATCTGAAGATTAAAATTAGGTATCAGAAAATGTGTGTAACAAAACTAAAAAAACACCTTAAGTGATATTCATAATATAAAGTGGACCTGCAAAAAAGATCAAATAATATAACAAAAAAAAAATTCTCTTATTTTAGAATAATCGTGAAACAATGTAACAACCAATAGTCCGTTAACTTATAACATTAGTGAAACGTGAATATGGGGATTGTATAAGAATACAATGAGAATGGAGCAATGTTCAGAAAGTCCATATACAGTCTCTGTTTGTAAGGTTTCCCACAGTGAAGTAGTGACAGTAGAACTATCCAACACGAACGTGACTTGTGCTCAGCCTCCACCAATGATATTAATGCCGCTTACCAGAAACAGATGGTTCCTTATTACAGAGAACCATGTATAGCAGTTGACTGATTCCCCCAGTCCAGGGTCTACACGAATGGCATATAAGGGACTTCGGAGCCCGCTCGTCTCTCGATACAATCCCGTTCGTGGGTTTACATAAAAGGCAATGAGACTCACAATAGTGTAAAACCCAAATATAACTTTTAATCGAACGAAAAAAGACAAATGCGCACTTACAGAAATGAAGATTAAAACGATCGTTACAGCAAAACCGAGCCGGCCGGTCTCAGTTAGCGCCCGTTACACCGAAAACATACAACACGAGATAGTGGCGTCAGGACGTCGCTCCTCCTCCCTACGCGTTTCGTCACTATAGGACGTGGTCACAGGGTACGGGCGGCGTCCTGACGCACCGCTTAAATAGAACAAATAATAAACCAAGCCTCGGTTTGACCCCGAGATCGAAACGAAAAATGCCATATTGGTTTAGGGAAACTGGCAATACTACTGCCAGAAAGCAGCCTTCATATTGATTGAATAAACCCAGCATATATAAACTTTTAAAAAAATTATTAAAATATGAATGTAAATATCTATATACATCCACAAAGAATATACATTCAATAGAAAGGATAAATAAAAATAAAACAAAATGTATACCATTTGCCCATAAAGGTACAAATAATATAGAACAAAGATAATATGGTTACCGATGTGGCCATCTTAAAGGGCCCCCGGAAAAAATTCTGTTTTTTATTATAGGAAGATCAAACAGTGGGCACCATTTAAAACTGGGTGAGTAGAATAAACAATCTAAAAAGATTGACCACATGTATGATCCGCTCGATTCCAGGGGTCAAACCATGCATGCATAGCACATATAGGGCAACTTTAAACTAAAAAAATATATCCATAATAAACATTTAAAACAATATACATAAGCATAATGCGACCTTCGTTATAACCCAATGGTAGAACCATAAATGTATATGCGGACAATAAATAAATAAAGACATACATAACCTCCAAAGATTATGGAGACCTAAATGTACTCCTTAAACTGAATATAGCCCCATATATATCCCTAATATTAAGTTCGAACTATAAATGTTCTGTTCAATAAATGACCACAGCAAAGTTAAGATGAAGTAACACTATAACGATAATTACATCAAGGGTCACAAAAAATGCCATACTGTGCCCAAAGATTTGAACATGTATAGAGCATAAGGGCATAGGTGACTAAAAAACTATTACTAAATATAGAAAAAAATCTTTTTTTTAAAAATGTAATACAAATGTCGCATTAGTATAAGAATATACAATAATCATGAGTTATCAATGAAACAATTGACGTCAACGTCAATATTCAACCCGAAAGGGGTGTAGCTTTTTAATTTGTGTACCCAGGCCATCTCCAACCTGGAGATACTACGGACCAAGCAACTACCTCTCCAGTTTGGCCTATATTTATCTATGCCGAGAAAAAGGGTGTCCGAAGGGTCCCTATCGTGAACCGATAAGTAGTGCTTGGAAACGGAATGCTTGGTAAAACCTTTCCTGATGTTGCTTATGTGCTCGTTGATCCGGACCTGAAGAGGTCTTTTTGTCCGGCCCACATATTGCAGGCCGCACGGACATTGGAGTAAATAAACAACACCTGTGGTGGAGCAGGTGATAAAAGAATCGATAGGAAAGGTTTTGGAAGTGCAGGTAGACGAAAAACTAGTAGTTCTTCTCGTGGTGCAACGATTAAGCTGACACACCTGACATCTTCTACATTGATAATATCCCTTTAGTTCAGAGAACAGATTTGTTATCTCCCTAGGGGGATTCACAACATTGGGAGCCAATTTATCTCTGAGGTTGGGTACACCTTTAAAGACTACCTTAGGTTTGTCAGGTAGAATGGCACCTAAAACTCTATCATTCTTTAAGATGTGCCAATATTTATTCATAATGTTCTTCACATTAAAATGTTGGCGCGAAAAGGTGGTAGTAAAAGTGCATCTATAAGAACTGACCTCCCCCTCATTCTTCACTCTGGCCTTCAATAGATCCTCTCGATTGGTGCTAATAACCTGATCTAGGGCATCCTTAAGGAATTCAGGGCTGTACCCCTTATCTAGGAACCTCTTGGTGAGGACATCCGCCTGTGTCAAGAAGGTACCATCCTCTGAACAATTGCGTTTAATCCTAAGGTATTGGCTCTTAGGAATTGAGTTCAGCCATGATTTGTGATGGCAGCTATCTCGAGGTATGTAGGAGTTTTTATCTGTAGGTTTGAAGTAGGTGGAAGTGGTAAACCTATCTTCCTTAACAGAAATAGCCAAGTCCAAAAAATGTATTTGTTCTAAACTCGCTTCATAACTAAAATGTATCCCTCTGTCATTAGTATTCAAAAAGTTCATATACTCAGAAAGAGCCGGTAGGTCGCCATCCCAAAGGAGGAAGACGTCATCTATATACCGGACCCAGAGGATGACCTCTGACCTGGGTTCCGCATAGATGACGTCCTCCTCCCACTTGGCCATGAAAAGATTAGCCAGGCTGGGGGCATATTTAGCCCCCATGGCGACCCCCCTATCCTGGCGGTAAAAAAGGCCGTCAAACCAAAAAAAATTATGTGTTGCTGCATAATTTAAAAGAACCATAATAAAGTCAATCTGCTCTTGTGGGAGATTAGACCCCCTCTCAAGAAAACAGCGAACGGCCTCCAGGCCCAAATTGTGAGGAATCACGGTATAGAGTGAGGTGACGTCGGCTGTTACCAGCCACATCCCGGTTTTAGGTTTATACTGGGACAGAAGGTTAATGACATCCCTTGTGTCTTTTAAATAGGAAGGAATAGAACGTACCAAAGGTTGAAGATAAAAATCAATGTACTTACCCACCCGGGACGTGACTGAATCTATTCCACTCACAATAGGACGACCCGGGGGGCAAGAAACATTCTTATGTATCTTTGGTAGGTAATACATAATCGGTACTCTAGGTGCTCGAGGTACCAAAAACGCTTTTTCCTTTCTATTTAAAATTGAATTAGCAAAGCCGATACTGACAATGTGTTCCAACTCCTTCTTGTATTTATCATTAGGATTGTAAAGTAGTGGAGTATAGGTGGTGGTATCAGCTAAGATACGGCGCATCTCCTTCATGTAATCGTCCTTGTTCAAAACAACGATCCCCCCTCCCTTGTCCGCTGGACGAATAACCAAATTATGATTGGTGCAGAGGGACTCTATGCCCTTATCTATGTTCTCTTTATTTTTCACCTGTCGGACCTGCATGGCCTCTAGGTCCTTAAGCGCCAATTCCCTAAACACTTTTAGGGATGGAGCTAATTGTCCTGGCGGGTTGAATAAAGAAGCGTTGGCTAAGCCAGAATGTGTGAAGGTAGATGACAAGGCTCTAGGTGGATTATACGAATTAGAGACCATGTACCGCTGTACATTGAGTTTGCGTACATATTTTTGCAAGTCCATGTAAGTTTGGAATTTGTTAATGTTATGAACAGGGGCAAATTTAAGGCCCCTATCCAGAACATCCACTTCCAAATCCGTTAGCACATGGGAGCTCAGATTAAAAATACCTGTGCCTGCTAAGTCCTTGCTCTTTTTGGACTTCCTACGCCTCCCCCCTCTAGTTCCTCTCGGAGCTCGACTATTCTTTTTATTCCTTGACCGGTTTTGGGAAAACCCCAATTTTGTTGTGGGTATACCATGGTGTTTCTTGGGTCCTGATGACCCATCTGTTCAAGGCTGGAATGACCACTATTCATATGGGCATTATTTTGTGGTCCCAGAGGAGGGTCACAGAAACTCTCATTGAGATCCATATGATCTCTCAATGGAAGATACTGGTTGTATACTGGAATATTATAGTCCGGTGTCACATTACTATCATAATGCATCACCCGTTGGTCATTAAAGTGACCGGATGGGCCATAATTATAAGCAAAAGGCTGTGTTGGACCATAGCCTTGACTGAAGGAATAATTATACCCTGATGGAAAGTTATCCGCATGTCTCAGATTTGGGTTAGAGACCTGTCCTCTAGGGGTACCTTGACTACGCCCTCGACCTCGATTGTGCTGGGGACCTCTCGGTTGGCCCTGTCCAGAAGGCTTACCCTTCGAAGTCCCATTATGGGGGCCTGCTGATCCCCTATTCTGATTGTGATAAGGCAGGGGACCACCCCCTCCCCTACCAGCATTTGGAAAAGGGGGAGGGCGAGCACCCCTTCCCCTCTGATTGAATGGTCGTGTGGCACCGTTAGGGGAATGATTCAAACCCCCCCCTGAAACGATTGGGAGGTAAGGTGGACCCAAATATTGATTAACTCCAAAATTGGAACCAGATGGTGCCACTTCCATGGCAACGTTGGTTCCATCCTCCCTTTCTGCCAATAGTTTCTTTTGCCATTCAAAAACCAATGAAGACTCGTAATCACCCAAATCTCTATTATATTTCTTTTTCTTTTTGATTTTTTGATCTTTTTCTTCCTTTTCTAAAATTTTGAGTAAATTTTTAGATCTCTCTAAATATTCATCTCCAGCACTAAATGGAGTCAGTTTGTCCTTAATAGACTTGATCTCATCGTCCAATCTAGTTAGTTTGAATTGTTTCCTATCCACCAGGAATTTGAGTAAGTTGATCCCTGCTTCATTAAAATATTTGTACCAACCCTCAAGGTCTACTTCCCCTTTTTGGGGGCTTACTTCCCAACGTAAACTACGTGGTACCATATGATTTTTTATATATGTCTCCAGAAAGACTATATCCCATTTGGTGTGTATTTCTGAGACAATCAGATTTTTTAGTCTCATAAATAAGCCACCTAAATCATTGTCACCATTTTTAAAAGGTTCAAAAACACCATCGGAGTCAAAGACTCTCGTGGCTCTAAATTCAAAAACATCCATGTGATCCCTTAGGGAAACCTCAGTCAGCAGCAGCTATCAGTATAAGAACAATAACGGAAAATAGAGGAACGCCGCGCTTGACAAAGAAAGTTAAACAAAAACCTGAAAAGAAAAGCAGCAACCCAAATGTTATACTACATTTGGCATAAAAGAAAAAAAGAGTGGGCTGCGCTACAAAAATAAATGAACTAAAAAAAATATACCCATGTGAAAACTCACAAACAAGTTTGAACTTAGTGGTGTGTTTGTCGCAAACTAAAAGAAAAATTAGAATGCGACAAAAAAATCTACAGATTTAGAGATTTTCTAAAGGTAGAAAATGCTATATCAGTGAAAATAGCAAATACTTCATAGTGTAGTTAAACAAAGAGTACACTTAATAGAAATGAATAATCAAATGAATGTGAACAAATGCAAGCAAGACTCTGCTAACAAAGCCCAGACAAATAAAAATAAATAGAACAAATATATTGCACCTAATGGTATCTGAAGATTAAAATTAGGTATCAGAAAATGTGTGTAACAAAACTAAAAAAACACCTTAAGTGATATTCATAATATAAAGTGGACCTGCAAAAAAGATCAAATAATATAACAAAAAAAAAATTCTCTTATTTTAGAATAATCGTGAAACAATGTAACAACCAATAGTCCGTTAACTTATAACATTAGTGAAACGTGAATATGGGGATTGTATAAGAATACAATGAGAATGGAGCAATGTTCAGAAAGTCCATATACAGTCTCTGTTTGTAAGGTTTCCCACAGTGAAGTAGTGACAGTAGAACTATCCAACACGAACGTGACTTGTGCTCAGCCTCCACCAATGATATTAATGCCGCTTACCAGAAACAGATGGTTCCTTATTACAGAGAACCATGTATAGCAGTTGACTGATTCCCCCAGTCCAGGGTCTACACGAATGGCATATAAGGGACTTCGGAGCCCGCTCGTCTCTCGATACAATCCCGTTCGTGGGTTTACATAAAAGGCAATGAGACTCACAATAGTGTAAAACCCAAATATAACTTTTAATCGAACGAAAAAAGACAAATGCGCACTTACAGAAATGAAGATTAAAACGATCGTTACAGCAATACCGAGCCGGCCGGTCTCAGTTAGCGCCCGTTACACCGAAAACATACAACACGAGATAGTGGCGTCAGGACGTCGCTCCTCCTCCCTACGCGTTTCGTCACTATAGGACGTGGTCACAGGGTACGGGCGGCGTCCTGACGCACCGCTTAAATAGAACAAATAATAAACCAAGCCTCGGTTTGACCCCGAGATCGAAACGAAAAATGCCATATTGGTTTAGGGAAACTGGCAATACTACTGCCAGAAAGCAGCCTTCATATTGATTGAATAAACCCAGCATATATAAACTTTTAAAAAAATTATTAAAATATGAATGTAAATATCTATATACATCCACAAAGAATATACATTCAATAGAAAGGATAAATAAAAATAAAACAAAATGTATACCATTTGCCCATAAAGGTACAAATAATATAGAACAAAGATAATATGGTTACCGATGTGGCCATCTTAAAGGGCCCCCGGAAAAAATTCTGTTTTTTATTATAGGAAGATCAAACAGTGGGCACCATTTAAAACTGGGTGAGTAGAATAAACAATCTAAAAAGATTGACCACATGTATGATCCGCTCGATTCCAGGGGTCAAACCATGCATGCATAGCACATATAGGGCAACTTTAAACTAAAAAAATATATCCATAATAAACATTTAAAACAATATACATAAGCATAATGCGACCTTCGTTATAACCCAATGGTAGAACCATAAATGTATATGCGGACAATAAATAAATAAAGACATACATAACCTCCAAAGATTATGGAGACCTAAATGTACTCCTTAAACTGAATATAGCCCCATATATATCCCTAATATTAAGTTCGAACTATAAATGTTCTGTTCAATAAATGACCACAGCAAAGTTAAGATGAAGTAACACTATAACGATAATTACATCAAGGGTCACAAAAAATGCCATACTGTGCCCAAAGATTTGAACATGTATAGAGCATAAGGGCATAGGTGACTAAAAAACTATTACTAAATATAGAAAAAAATCTTTTTTTTAAAAATGTAATACAAATGTCGCATTAGTATAAGAATATACAATAATCATGAGTTATCAATGAAACAATTGACGTCAACGTCAATATTCAACCCGAAAGGGGTGTAGCTTTTTAATTTGTGTACCCAGGCCATCTCCAACCTGGAGATACTACGGACCAAGCAACTACCTCTCCAGTTTGGCCTATATTTATCTATGCCGAGAAAAAGGGTGTCCGAAGGGTCCCTATCGTGAACCGATAAGTAGTGCTTGGAAACGGAATGCTTGGTAAAACCTTTCCTGATGTTGCTTATGTGCTCGTTGATCCGGACCTGAAGAGGTCTTTTTGTCCGGCCCACATATTGCAGGCCGCACGGACATTGGAGTAAATAAACAACACCTGTGGTGGAGCAGGTGATAAAAGAATCGATAGGAAAGGTTTTGGAAGTGCAGGTAGACGAAAAACTAGTAGTTCTTCTCGTGGTGCAACGATTAAGCTGACACACCTGACATCTTCTACATTGATAATATCCCTTTAGTTCAGAGAACAGATTTGTTATCTCCCTAGGGGGATTCACAACATTGGGAGAACAAATACATTTTTTGGACTTGGCTATTTCTGTTAAGGAAGATAGGTTTACCACTTCCACCTACTTCAAACCTACAGATAAAAACGCCTACATACCTAGAGATAGCTGCCATCACAAATCATGGCTGAACTCAATTCCTAAGAGCCAATACCTTAGGATTAAACGCAATTGTTCAGAGGATGGTACCTTCTTGACACAGGCGGATGTCCTCACCAAGAGGTTCCTAGATAAGGGGTACAGCCCTGAATTCCTTAAGGATGCCCTAGATCAGGTTATTAGCACCAATCGAGAGGATCTATTGAAGGCCAGAGTGAAGAATGAGGGGGAGGTCAGTTCTTATAGATGCACTTTTACTACCACCTTTTCGCGCCAACATTTTAATGTGAAGAACATTATGAATAAATATTGGCACATCTTAAAGAATGATAGAGTTTTAGGTGCCATTCTACCTGACAAACCTAAGGTAGTCTTTAAAGGTGTACCCAACCTCAGAGATAAATTGGCTCCCAATGTTGTGAATCCCCCTAGGGAGATAACAAATCTGTTCTCTGAACTAAAGGGATATTATCAATGTAGAAGATGTCAGGTGTGTCAGCTTAATCGTTGCACCACGAGAAGAACTACTAGTTTTTCGTCTACCTGCACTTCCAAAACCTTTCCTATCGATTCTTTTATCACCTGCTCCACCACAGGTGTTGTTTATTTACTCCAATGTCCGTGCGGCCTGCAATATGTGGGCCGGACAAAAAGACCTCTTCAGGTCCGGATCAACGAGCACATAAGCAACATCAGGAAAGGTTTTACCAAGCATTCCGTTTCCAAGCACTACTTATCGGTTCACGATAGGGACCCTTCGGACACCCTTTTTCTCGGCATAGATAAATATAGGCCAAACTGGAGAGGTAGTTGCTTGGTCCGTAGTATCTCCAGGTTGGAGATGGCCTGGGTACACAAATTAAAAAGCTACACCCCTTTCGGGTTGAATATTGACGTTGACGTCAATTGTTTCATTGATAACTCATGATTATTGTATATTCTTATACTAATGCGACATTTGTATTACATTTTTAAAAAAAAGATTTTTTTCTATATTTAGTAATAGTTTTTTAGTCACCTATGCCCTTATGCTCTATACATGTTCAAATCTTTGGGCACAGTATGGCATTTTTTGTGACCCTTGATGTAATTATCATTATAGTGTTACTTCATCTTAACTTTGCTGTGGTCATTTATTGAACAGAACATTTATAGTTCGAACTTAATATTAGGGATATATATGGGGCTATATTCAGTTTAAGGAGTACATTTAGGTCTCCATAATCTTTGGAGGTTATGTATGTCTTTATTTATTTATTGTCCGCATATACATTTATGGTTCTACCATTGGGTTATAACGAAGGTCGCATTATGCTTATGTATATTGTTTTAAATGTTTATTATGGATATATTTTTTTAGTTTAAAGTTGCCCTATATGTGCTATGCATGCATGGTTTGACCCCTGGAATCGAGCGGATCATACATGTGGTCAATCTTTTTAGATTGTTTATTCTACTCACCCAGTTTTAAATGGTGCCCACTGTTTGATCTTCCTATAATAAAAAACAGAATTTTTTCCGGGGGCCCTTTAAGATGGCCACATCGGTAACCATATTATCTTTGTTCTATATTATTTGTACCTTTATGGGCAAATGGTATAAATTTTGTTTTATTTTTATTTATCCTTTCTATTGAATGTATATTCTTTGTGGATGTATATAGATATTTACATTCATATTTTAATAATTTTTTTAAAAGTTTATATATGCTGGGTTTATTCAATCAATATGAAGGCTGCTTTCTGGCAGTAGTATTGCCAGTTTCCCTAAACCAATATGGCATTTTTCGTTTCGATCTCGGGGTCAAACCGAGGCTTGGTTTATTATTTGTTCTATTTAAGCGGTGCGTCAGGACGCCGCCCGTACCCCGTGACCACGTCCTATAGTGACGAAACGCGTAGGGAGGAGGAGCGACGTCCTGACGCCACTATCTCGTGTTGTATGTTTTCGGTGTAACGGGCGCTAACTGAGACCGGCCGGCTCGGTTTTGCTGTAACGATCGTTTTAATCTTCATTTCTGTAAGTGCGCATTTGTCTTTTTTCGTTCGATTAAAAGTTATATTTGGGTTTTACACTATTGTGAGTCTCATTGCCTTTTATGTAAACCCACGAACGGGATTGTATCGAGAGACGAGCGGGCTCCGAAGTCCCTTATATGCCATTCGTGTAGACCCTGGACTGGGGGAATCAGTCAACTGCTATACATGGTTCTCTGTAATAAGGAACCATCTGTTTCTGGTAAGCGGCATTAATATCATTGGTGGAGGCTGAGCACAAGTCACGTTCGTGTTGGATAGTTCTACTGTCACTACTTCACTGTGGGAAACCTTACAAACAGAGACTGTATATGGACTTTCTGAACATTGCTCCATTCTCATTGTATTCTTATACAATCCCCATATTCACGTTTCACTAATGTTATAAGTTAACGGACTATTGGTTGTTACATTGTTTCACGATTATTCTAAAATAAGAGAATTTTTTTTTGTTATATTATTTGATCTTTTTTGCAGGTCCACTTTATATTATGAATATCACTTAAGGTGTTTTTTTAGTTTTGTTACACACATTTTCTGATACCTAATTTTAATCTTCAGATACCATTAGGTGCAATATATTTGTTCTATTTATTTTTATTTGTCTGGGCTTTGTTAGCAGAGTCTTGCTTGCATTTGTTCACATTCATTTGATTATTCATTTCTATTAAGTGTACTCTTTGTTTAACTACACTATGAAGTATTTGCTATTTTCACTGATATAGCATTTTCTACCTTTAGAAAATCTCTAAATCTGTAGATTTTTTTGTCGCATTCTAATTTTTCTTTTAGTTTGCGACAAACACACCACTAAGTTCAAACTTGTTTGTGAGTTTTCACATGGGTATATTTTTTTTAGTTCATTTATTTTTGTAGCGCAGCCCACTCTTTTTTTCTAAAGATACAAACAAGTTTAATAATAATTCAATATATAAATAGATCGCATGAGGTGCTTAAGGCAACAGGGACAATTGGTCCATATAGTATACCGTTAGCCTGCACCAAAAGAATTTTTTTATTATTTATTTTGGGATGTCAAGGACGGAAAGCACCGGGGTAGGCTCAAAGGGTACCTGACAGATTAGAGGACTAGGATGAGCAGTGGAACTTATATATAACTAAAAATGCAAAAAGCAAGTGAAAAAACAGTTTGTTTTCCATTTGTTTATTTTTTGTATATATTTCTTGTTTTTATTATTATTTGAGAAAGTATTTATATGTTTTTGTTTCATTCAATCCTGGCGGGACCAGAGCGTCTAAGCGTTCTATCCATAGGGTTTCTCGTTTCAAAATTTCTCTATCCCAGTCCCCACCTCGGGTGTCCTCATGGATCACTTCAAGTATAAAGAATTTTACCACTTGGGGCTGGTACCTATGGTGAATGCCTATATGGCGACCAACTGCGGTAAGCTTACCGCCCGATGAATAGTAAAGATGGTCGCCTATACGTTGGCGAAACTCTCTAATGGTTTTGCCTACGTAAAATGCCCCACAAGCGCATATCATTATGTATACAACACCCTTTGTGTCACAGCTGGCGTGAAACATTGGAGTAAAAGCCTCTCCATTTGGGAGACTATATGTAGTAGCCTCTAAGATCCAGGGACATCTAGAACAGTCACCACAGGGATGAGTACCTCGTGGGCCCTGCCGGTTTGATACGGAAGTTTGATAATGGCTTTTAGTAAGTTTGTCCCCAAGAGTGGCTGCTCTTTTAAAAACCAGTTCTGGGGTTTGTCTGATATATTTGTTCAGAGTATGGTGATCTGTTAAAAAGTGCCAATGTTGTGATAGGATGTTTCTAAGGGTATTGTGATGTGCAGAATATTTTGTGATGATCTTAACTGTAGGGGGGTGAGTTGGTCTGGGAGGGCCATAAAGTAGAGACTCCCGTGTGCGCCCATAGGCTTTATTGAATGCTTTTCTCAAAATAGATCGTGAGTAGCCTCTGTTAAGGAGGCGCTCCTGTAGATTCTTTGCTTGAACAAGAAAATTTTGGTCAGTTGTACAATTTCTTCTTGCTCGTAGATATTGAGCGTATGGGATGCTACGTATTAGAGGGCGGGGATGCGAACTTTTAGCGTGTAATAAAGTGTTTCCAGATGATGGCTTGCGATAGAGGTCAGTGATTAATCTTCCAGAGTTGTCTTTAGTGATATTAAGATCCAAAAAGGCAATTCTGGTTAAGTGGTATACATAGGTAAATTTTAAATTGAATGTGTTAACATTCAGTTTTTCCACAAATGTTTCCAAAGTCTGGACAGTACCTGTCCAGACAATTAGAAGATCATCTATAAACCTGTACCAGAGAAGAACACAGTCTAAATAAGTTTGTAGAGATTCATTAGTAAACACTGATTGCTCCCACCCGCCCAGATATAAGTTTGCGTAAGAGGGTGCACAAGCTGTCCCCATGGCCACGCCCTGAGTTTGCAAATAAATTTGATCATTAAATGTAAAGAAATTTTTGCTTAGGATGAAATCTAGAAGTTGCAGTATGAAATCACTTAGGGGCCAGGTTGTATGATCTTGTTTTTTGAGGAAAGTGCTGGCCATCCGGACGCCCTGCTCGTGGGGGATGCTGGAGTATAGGGCCTCCACATCTAATGCCACGAGGAGGGCGTCCGGAGGGACCAGCACATCCTCAAGGTGCCGTAGAAGGTCAGTAGTGTCCTTTATATATGAGGGTAGACTCATAACATGGGGAATCAAATATGAGTCGATTAGTCTACTTGCGTTTTCTGTTAAGGAGCCCATTCCTGAGACTATTGGACGTCCCGGGGGATTCTTTTCATCCTTATGTATTTTTGGGAGTGCGTAAAATGTCGGCATACGGGGTTTGGCTGTATTTATATATTTTAACGTTTCACTATCTATTAGTCCTTTTTCATATGCCCCTATAACTAGGGATCTAAACTCAGTTGTAAACATTTCGACTTTTGAAGGTTCTAGTGGGGTGTACCATGCCCGATTGCTTAAGATTTTGTGGCACATTAATTTATATTGTTGATGGGTCATTATCACTAGATTACCCCCTTTATCTGATTTTTTGATGATAATTTCGGAATTTTTTTGTAGCTTTTTTAATGCCTGTTTTTGTCTATAATTTAAATTGGTATAGGTATTCGGCCAATCCTGTTTTTTCAGCGATTTGATTACTGCAGTCAAAAAGGCCCAAATCGTGGGGCATGTCATAAGATCAGGGAATGCTCGCGAATTTAATTTAAAAATATTTTTTTGTAGCTGGGTACTTCCCGTAGGAAGTTGGGACACAGGTACAGGAGTTGATGAGACCTCCAAAGTTGTCTCAACTTCAACTTGTCCCTCATCATATAGCAACATAAGGTCACGTAGGGCTCTAAATTCTTGCATAGAGTAGTCCTTAGTTTTTTCTGCTAGTTCTTTTTCTAAATTTAGATTCCGTCTGTCTTTATCGTATATAAATTTGTAAGTTAAATTCCGAGCAAAGAGATATATGTCTTTAATTGTTTCATAGACATTAATGGGTTCAGATGGACTGAACCCAAGTCCCAATTGGAGAACTGACTTTTCATCATGGGTCAAAGGGTAAGGGGTAAGATTTATGATATTTAAGTTATTCGTCTGAGAGTTGATTTTAGAATGATTTGCATCTAATGGGGTAGAGGAGTTCTTAGCATAAATGCGTCTAGACTCCCTCGTCGGTGTGGGTCGGGTGTGGCCGGAGGAAAAAAAACCACTAGGGTTTGAAGGTGCGGCCTGTGTGTTAGCATGCAATATTTTTGGAATAATATTGTGCAGGGTCGATATTTGTGTGCTAGTGCTTTGACCATGTGGATCTACGTGTGCTGGTGAAATTGTTTTAGCGGTTTTACCCGTTTTCTTGCCTTTTTTGGAGTCCTTCGCTGGATGGCCTCCACCAGTGAGTGATCTCTTACGGGGGGGACCCGGTGCGCGTAAATTCACATTAGTGACCTGTGAAGAGAGAGATGAGACTGAAGAATCAGATTCAGTGTAATCCATAGTGGCGAGTGTTTCTTTAGGTGCTCGTGTCCGTGAGAATTTTCTTCTTATTAATTTATTGCCCCATTTGTAGGCATAGCCTTCAGAAAAGGCAAGCTTGTCCTGGACAAATTTGCCTTGCTTTTTGACAATAATCTCTCTGTTTAGTATTTCTATACGTTCCCTGACCTCTTTCCATTTTTCCCTAAAGGTGGGTGATTCCATAGTTTTAGAGAATTGTTCATTAAGGCGTTCAATTTCCCCATCTAGAGAAGCCATATCTGCATGGTATTGTATCGTTAATTTAGTCATTAGTTCTAAACTACATCTGGTTAATATGTTCTCCCAGTAACCATTAACCAGATGTAGTTTAGAACTAATGACTAAATTAACGATACAATACCATGCAGATATGGCTTCTCTAGATGGGGAAATTGAACGCCTTAATGAACAATTCTCTAAAACTATGGAATCACCCACCTTTAGGGAAAAATGGAAAGAGGTCAGGGAACGTATAGAAATACTAAACAGAGAGATTATTGTCAAAAAGCAAGGCAAATTTGTCCAGGACAAGCTTGCCTTTTCTGAAGGCTATGCCTACAAATGGGGCAATAAATTAATAAGAAGAAAATTCTCACGGACACGAGCACCTAAAGAAACACTCGCCACTATGGATTACACTGAATCTGATTCTTCAGTCTCATCTCTCTCTTCACAGGTCACTAATGTGAATTTACGCGCACCGGGTCCCCCCCGTAAGAGATCACTCACTGGTGGAGGCCATCCAGCGAAGGACTCCAAAAAAGGCAAGAAAACGGGTAAAACCGCTAAAACAATTTCACCAGCACACGTAGATCCACATGGTCAAAGCACTAGCACACAAATATCGACCCTGCACAATATTATTCCAAAAATATTGCATGCTAACACACAGGCCGCACCTTCAAACCCTAGTGGTTTTTTTTCCTCCGGCCACACCCGACCCACACCGACGAGGGAGTCTAGACGCATTTATGCTAAGAACTCCTCTACCCCATTAGATGCAAATCATTCTAAAATCAACTCTCAGACGAATAACTTAAATATCATAAATCTTACCCCTTACCCTTTGACCCATGATGAAAAGTCAGTTCTCCAATTGGGACTTAGGTTCAGTCCATCTGAACCCATTAATGTCTATGAAACAATTAAAGACATATATCTCTTTGCTCGGAATTTAACTTACAAATTTATATACGATAAAGACAGACGGAATCTAAATTTAGAAAAAGAACTAGCAGAAAAAACTAAGGACTACTCTATGCAAGAATTTAGAGCCCTACGTGACCTTATGTTGCTATATGATGAGGGACAAGTTGAAGTTGAGACAACTTTGGAGGTCTCATCAACTCCTGTACCTGTGTCCCAACTTCCTACGGGAAGTACCCAGCTACAAAAAAATATTTTTAAATTAAATTCGCGAGCATTCCCTGATCTTATGACATGCCCCACGATTTGGGCCTTTTTGACTGCAGTAATCAAATCGCTGAAAAAACAGGATTGGCCGAATACCTATACCAATTTAAATTATAGACAAAAACAGGCATTAAAAAAGCTACAAAAAAATTCCGAAATTATCATCAAAAAATCAGATAAAGGGGGTAATCTAGTGATAATGACCCATCAACAATATAAATTAATGTGCCACAAAATCTTAAGCAATCGGGCATGGTACACCCCACTAGAACCTTCAAAAGTCGAAATGTTTACAACTGAGTTTAGATCCCTAGTTATAGGGGCATATGAAAAAGGACTAATAGATAGTGAAACGTTAAAATATATAAATACAGCCAAACCCCGTATGCCGACATTTTACGCACTCCCAAAAATACATAAGGATGAAAAGAATCCCCCGGGACGTCCAATAGTCTCAGGAATGGGCTCCTTAACAGAAAACGCAAGTAGACTAATCGACTCATATTTGATTCCCCATGTTATGAGTCTACCCTCATATATAAAGGACACTACTGACCTTCTACGGCACCTTGAGGATGTGCTGGTCCCTCCGGACGCCCTCCTCGTGGCATTAGATGTGGAGGCCCTATACTCCAGCATCCCCCACGAGCAGGGCGTCCGGATGGCCAGCACTTTCCTCAAAAAACAAGATCATACAACCTGGCCCCTAAGTGATTTCATACTGCAACTTCTAGATTTCATCCTAAGCAAAAATTTCTTTACATTTAATGATCAAATTTATTTGCAAACTCAGGGCGTGGCCATGGGGACAGCTTGTGCACCCTCTTACGCAAACTTATATCTGGGCGGGTGGGAGCAATCAGTGTTTACTAATGAATCTCTACAAACTTATTTAGACTGTGTTCTTCTCTGGTACAGGTTTATAGATGATCTTCTAATTGTCTGGACAGGTACTGTCCAGACTTTGGAAACATTTGTGGAAAAACTGAATGTTAACACATTCAATTTAAAATTTACCTATGTATACCACTTAACCAGAATTGCCTTTTTGGATCTTAATATCACTAAAGACAACTCTGGAAGATTAATCACTGACCTCTATCGCAAGCCATCATCTGGAAACACTTTATTACACGCTAAAAGTTCGCATCCCCGCCCTCTAATACGTAGCATCCCATACGCTCAATATCTACGAGCAAGAAGAAATTGTACAACTGACCAAAATTTTCTTGTTCAAGCAAAGAATCTACAGGAGCGCCTCCTTAACAGAGGCTACTCACGATCTATTTTGAGAAAAGCATTCAATAAAGCCTATGGGCGCACACGGGAGTCTCTACTTTATGGCCCTCCCAGACCAACTCACCCCCCTACAGTTAAGATCATCACAAAATATTCTGCACATCACAATACCCTTAGAAACATCCTATCACAACATTGGCACTTTTTAACAGATCACCATACTCTGAACAAATATATCAGACAAACCCCAGAACTGGTTTTTAAAAGAGCAGCCACTCTTGGGGACAAACTTACTAAAAGCCATTATCAAACTTCCGTATCAAACCGGCAGGGCCCACGAGGTACTCATCCCTGTGGTGACTGTTCTAGATGTCCCTGGATCTTAGAGGCTACTACATATAGTCTCCCAAATGGAGAGGCTTTTACTCCAATGTTTCACGCCAGCTGTGACACAAAGGGTGTTGTATACATAATGATATGCGCTTGTGGGGCATTTTACGTAGGCAAAACCATTAGAGAGTTTCGCCAACGTATAGGCGACCATCTTTACTATTCATCGGGCGGTAAGCTTACCGCAGTTGGTCGCCATATAGGCATTCACCATAGGTACCAGCCCCAAGTGGTAAAATTCTTTATACTTGAAGTGATCCATGAGGACACCCGAGGTGGGGACTGGGATAGAGAAATTTTGAAACGAGAAACCCTATGGATAGAACGCTTAGACGCTCTGGTCCCGCCAGGATTGAATGAAACAAAAACATATAAATACTTTCTCAAATAATAATAAAAACAAGAAATATATACAAAAAATAAACAAATGGAAAACAAACTGTTTTTTCACTTGCTTTTTGCATTTTTAGTTATATATAAGTTCCACTGCTCATCCTAGTCCTCTAATCTGTCAGGTACCCTTTGAGCCTACCCCGGTGCTTTCCGTCCTTGACATCCCAAAATAAATAATAAAAAAATTATTTTGGTGCAGGCTAACGGTATACTATATGGACCAATTGTCCCTGTTGCCTTAAGCACCTCATGCGATCTATTTATATATTGAATTATTATTAAACTTGTTTGTATCTTTCCACAGATAAGTTGAAGTAATGGTGAGAGTTTACATATATTATGACATGTGTGTAAAAATGTAGCCAATGTTTATAGTTGTAAAGTTATTTTTTTCTGCTCATTTATCTGCTCATATGCATTGTTCCACATTTAAAAACGAGGTGTGCAATATCTAAACCGTGTGATGTCCAGGTACAATATGGAGGATGGGAGGAGACTCCCAGGGGCGGGCACGCGCCTCTCCGGCGGCCCTGATAGGCCCCCATAGCAATGGGTGGGATCGGGTCCGCTTTAGCGATGAGTCACTGAGGTTTCCTTGGTGACCATCGCTGTTGTGCGTCGCCACGGTGTTGGCGCACGCGCAGTAGGAGCGGCGGACCCGGCGACGTCATAGCCCGGCGCCAGCGCCGGATCTCTGACGCCGCCGGGTTGGAGGTTAAAAGAGCGCCATCATGGCGCTCCTTTACAGCGGACAAAACGGAGGACACAGAGCCTCTGACCGGATCTATCGCCTGGTCTGAGGAACGCAAGATGAAAGCTACTAATAGGTATGAGCTTTTATACATTCTGGGCATTTTTAGTTGCAATACATATATATAGATGGCCGGCTGATGGTAATAATTTCCTCATTAGGCTAATAATATACACTCTGGATTGACTGGGCAAAATCTTTGGACCCCCTCCTGAAAAAGGTGTAATATCCATACATATTGGATCCAGCATATGTATATTCTCCTAATGCGTTTCCTGGCGCACTACCTGAGCCTTAGTACTTAATGAAAGAACCGCAACATTTACCTATGCTGCATCATCTCTAAGGCATTTGGCTATACGGGTATGTAGTTTTCTACTTTTATAATGTGACACAAACAACTATGCCTCAGCAATATAACCTATTTACATATATATATATATATATATATACTTCTAACGCTTAGACACTCTTGATTGTTGTTTTGTAGCTGACTTTAAAACCTCCCGTGTCCGCCCCAAAGGGTGGTCATTGCCTGGCTTGGCATGGACTACCCGAACTCCAGATGTCCTGAGTTATCCATACGGTGGTGAGCTGCACACTTAGTGTTTGTAAAAAACCTCTACCCTCCTGTAAAAAATACATCAAATACCCTGAAAAATATGTGTTGTATTTATGTTATTGTTGAATAATTAGTGATAAATTCTATTCTAGACAAACAAGGTCTCCTGAAGAAGCGACAGAGTGGTCGCGAAACTAGTAGAGAAACCAACGACCGTATTGGACACAAAATACTGTTGTAACAAACCTTGTCTATGTTATAGCTATAATATATATGTATTTATTTATGCATGTATAAAAAACCCCTTTTTTCTTTTTCCCCCCCACCTTTGTACTTTGGTAAAAAAAACTTTTTATAATCAATAATAAATATTTGTATTTTATATAAAACTGGTATCAAGACAGTCCATCATTCTGTTGGGTGACTTGTAGGTGAATCATGGTTATGATGTTCCATGTATAATCTCTTGTCGTTTTCCCCCCCAAAAAATCTTTCTGTACTTAAAAACTACTGGATAATGGTGTTGTGGTAACTTACACCAAAAAAAATAAAATAAATAACAAGCATAATAATATTATTCTTGATATCACTAGAAAAATAAAAGTCTTTAAAAATGTGTTAGTCAAACCATCCAATGGCTAGTGTCATAACTTATCACATGTGCAGCATCATGGCAGTTGAAGATCAAACAGAGGCCAAGATGGCAGCTTCCTTGGCTAGAAAAAATACGTGGGTTTAGTTCCGCTTTAAGGAAAACCTTGTCATCCTCCTGCCTGAGTAACAACAGCTCTCTCTGTGCTGATTAGGTCAGGTTTACTCCAACTGGGAAAGAAAGTGGTTTGGTCCAGGGGAAGTTAAAGTGGACGTTAACCCTCCTATTTTTTTTTTCAGCCAAGGAAGTTGCCATCTTGACCTCTATTTAATCTTCAACTGCCATGATGCTGCACATGTGATCAGTTATGACACCAGCCATTGGATGGTTTGACAGTTTGGTTGAGAGCACAACCAATGTGACAGATATATTCCCGTCATGTGCCGTGAATTAAACAGTTTTATGAAACGGTTAAATCGATGGGTTTGCTTCCACTTAAACACATTTGAATTTTGACAGTTGAGGGACTCAGGGGCTGACAGGAGCTTTGCTTTTTTGCTCCATGTGACTGGAGAACTGCATCACTGTGTCAACCAGATAATGGGCCTTCCCTTGGGGAGCACTCTACCTTCAGCTGTGTCCCCCCAAATGTCTCAGTAGTACTCTTAAATGGAAAATCAGGAGAAACACTCTGAAAAGTTATGGATCTTTATCTATGTCAAATAAGAGGGAGAGAATGCAAAGGCCTTTACCCTAACTGCACAAATTATAACGAAATATTGGCTTCTGTAATCTGACGGAAAGCAGAAAGAACGGCTGTTTGTGGTACTATATGAGGAACATGTTTTGTTTCTCTAGTTTGAAGAGGCGGCTCCATTCATTTTCAAGTAAAAAGCCTAGGCATTCAACTTGTTTATCGCCAATCACACCGCAGAAAGAACCCTGTGTACTAAGAACAATGAGATGGTCTGATAGGATGCTTAGGCCGCGTACACACGCGGGGACTGTTCGGCCAACTTTGTCCGCTGAACAGTGTTTCGGCGGACAGTCCGCCCGTGTGTGGGCGTTCAGCGGACAGTTTCAGCGAACAGTCCGCTGAACAAGGTTTTTCGGAATTTCCGAAAAACTGTCCGCTGAAACCTTGTTTCAGCGAACAGTTCCCTCGTGTGTAGGCTTGTTCGACAAACTAAGTTCCGCGCATGCTCAGAAAGGATTTACACGCCGAAAGTTATAATGCAGTGTATAGGACGTCGTATTTTTCGTCCCGTCGTACGTGCCGTTCACGTCATCGCGCACGGTTTCAGCAAACTGTTCGTACGTCGTGTGTGGCCATGTCCGTCCATGCTAATTTTGAGCGGACTGTTTGCCGAAACTGTTTGACGGACAAAGTTGGCCAAACAGTCCCCGCGTGTGTACGCGGCCTTAGAGTGCAAGTATGAAACAGTCTGTTCAAGTGATACTATGGGATGGAACTGCAACTGAACTGCTAAGAGAAAGAAACAAATGATGCATAAGTGTTATGCCCTGCACACACGATCTGACTTTCCTCCAACAAAACCGTGGATTTTTCTTCGAAGGATGTTGGCACAAACTTGTCTTGCATACACACGGTCACACAAATGTTGGCCAACAATTCCGAACGTGGGAACGTGGTGACATACAAGACGTACTAAGAGCCAAGAAGAAGGACGTTCAATAGCCAGTGCAGCTCCTTCTGCTTGATTCCGAGCATGCGTGAACTTTTGTGCAACGGACTTGTGTACACACGATCAGACTTTCCGACAACAAAGTCTTGTTGGCGGAAAATTTGAGAACCTGCTCTCAAACATTTGTTGGCGGGAAAGTCCGACAGCAAATGTTTGATGGAACACACACACACACTTGGACTTTCTGACCGTGTGTACGCGGCATAAGATACACTATATTGTCAAAAGAATTGGGGCACTTGCCTTTACACACACATGAGCTTTGATGGCATCCCAGTCTTGGTCCGTAGGGTTCATTATTGAGTTGGCCCACACTTTCCAGCTATAACAGCTTCAACTCTTCTGGGAAGGTTGACCACAAGATTTGGGAGTGTCTATGGGAATTTTGACCATTCTTCTAAAAGCGCATTTGTGAGGTCAGGCTTCACACTAATTCATCCCAAATTCATCCCAAAAGTGTTCTATCGGATTGAGGTCAGGACTCCTTCCAGGCTAGTCAAGTTCCTCCACCCCAAACTCGCTCATCCATGTCTTTATGGACCTTGCTTTGTGCACTAGTGCGCAGTCATGTTGGAACATGAAGGGATCTTTCCCAAACTGTTCCCACAAAGTTGGGAGCATGAAATTTCCAAAATGTCTTGGTATGCTGATGCCTTGGTATGATAGTGAATGTCAGCATACCTTTTTTGTTTGTTTTGTTTTTCTGTATTTACTACTTTTCATTAGTAATAATTTCACTGACATATTACGGCCCCTTGGTTTCGCAGATTTTGATCCTGTAGTATATGCAAAGCTGTGTACATGCAGTCAGCAATCTTGTACATTGGTCTCGTCTCTTTCCTGTCATTTGTATATGCCAAATATGTGTTGACTTAATGTAATCTTGATAAGACCTTAAGATTTTGTGAGGCAACTTGATTTGTTGTATCCGAGAAGCTTTGCCACAATAAAAAGTCATTGAAACTTAATGGTATGTTCAGTAACCAGGGACTATTATCTTTTTTCAGATCTCTTTAACTTCATACCTATTTTGGGATATGCTGTCACTCAGTCTCTGGGGCCCTTAGGCACAGGCCTGGTGTGCCTAATGATAAATACAATCTTATGCCTTGTACACACGGTCGGACATTGCAACAACAAAATCCATCGGATTTTATCAGACGGATTTTGTACCAAACTTGTCTTGCATACACTCGGTTGGACAAAGTTGTCCGAAAATCTGATAGTTCAGAACGAGACACAAACGTTGGGACTATAAACGGGCCAGTAGCCAATAGCTGTGGTCTCTTAATTTTTTCTGAGCATGCGTGGCACTTTGTCCGTCGGAATTGTCTACACACGATCGGAATTGAAACGATCGGATTTTGTTGTCGGAAAATTTTAGATCGTGTTCTCAAACTTTGTGTGTTGGAAATTCCGTCGGAAAAAGTCAGATGGAGCCCACACATGATCGGATTTTCCAACAACGCGATCCGATTGCACATTTTCCATCGTAAAGTCCGACCGTGTGTATAGGGCATTAATCTTGCCCTTATGTTTCTGATGCAATGGTTTTTGCTCTCTTATCATCCTCCCTAGCTAGTATATGAATGATGATTTATGCTGCTGCACTGTATTTTACATTCATGTTTTCCTCTTCTGCAGCTGGTAATGTGTTAGTCTTTATGTCCTTGTACTGAGGGTTTCATAGCTTTTATCAGTCTCCCCGGAATTCATAGTGTCATGGGAGATTAATGTCAGTCAGTGCATCTGCAGAGATCACAATTTCCCTTCTAGAGGAAAAAATAGGTATCTACAGTTCTGCTCAATCAGCATAAAGCTGATTTACTGCTCTGCACTATTGCTGTGCTATCACTGCTGAGAAGAAGAATGGCGTTCCACTAGGAAAAGATACAGCAGCAAACCTAGTCTTCTGTCTCATCCCCTGTGCCAGAGATATTTGGGGAAGGAACGCACTATACTGAATTGGGGGTGTATGAAAACATATTATCGTATCTGATAATTACAGGTACATCAACACTGGGCAGCTTGCACCCCTCAATGCACCCCCTGCTTGCATACTTAAAGCCAGGCCAGCAGTATCTACCTTTTAGAGGAGTGGTCTCCAAACTGAGGCCTGGGGGCCAAAATTTGGCCCTTTGCTTGTTTTCATCCTGCCCTTGCTGCACTATTTCATCCACTGATACCAATGGGCACAGTTTTTCCCAATGATACCAACAATGGGGCACAATTCTTCCCAATGACACCTATGATGGGACACAATTTATCTCAATTACACCAACAGTGGTGCACTAGTACTCCCACTGAAGCAAACGATGGAGCTTTATTTTTTCCTCTTAACGTCGGGATCTTTTCTACTCCCAATAGCCACAGTCTGGCCCCCCTAAATTCTGAAGGACAGTAAACTGGCCCTTTGTTTAGAAAGTTTATAGACCCCTGTTCTAAAATGACCATCTGAGTACAAAGCCCGAACTGAGAGTCAGTTCAGCCCTGACATTGCTGCTCATATCTAATTTGGTGCAATCATGTCCTTTAAAGTGGTTATAAACCCTTACATATACCCAGTGAAGTGAATGGCCTCAGGTGATACACAGAGAATAAACAAATCCTCCTATATAAGTTGTACCTGTTTATTTGCCGTCTAAACCACATCCATTCAAAGTGATGAATTTTTAAAGCTTGTCTGAGAGTTCAGAAAAAAATGGGGGGGGGAGCTGAAGTTACACTCGGAGAGCTAACTGAAGGGAAGGACCCCCCCCACACACACAGCACACACAGCACACAGGAAAATAACTGAAGCTGTCAATAAGCTGGAGATCCATCCCCTTTCACCATATTTCTCTTGATGTCAGGAAAACTTGTCAAAAGCAGAGCTCCCAACTTTCCCTGATTTTGAGGGACTGTCCCCGATTTGCAGCAATGTCCCTCATTCCTCCTCATTTTGGTCTGATCTATATAGTTGTATATAAAATGCACTTTTTATATATCAAAAAGTGTTTCCCAGTGATAAACCTTTCATCTGATTTCTAAATCTCTGCACTTGTAAATTCCAAAAGCCAATATAAAGGAATAGTAGTGGTAAAAAGAAGCACTTGGGGGTTTAACCAAACTTGTTTTTTTGTACAATTCTCCTTTAAGGGGGTGTGGCAAGGGGTGTTTCCTATACCTGCATAATTTTGCTGATAGGTGTCCCCCATTCCTATCTCAAAAAGTTGGGAGGTATGCAAAAGTGACTCATGTAGATAGCAGAAACAAAGCAGCAGACAGAAATGACACTTAGTGCTCTGGATTGAGACAAGTACACGCTATAAAGTGCTTTGTTCATATATTATGTCTGAGGTTTACAACATTTAAGCTCTCCTTGCACTGGGAACAGGTGACAGGCCAATGGTAGGTTGACATTTAGCAACCTTTCACAGATTAGTCTGGGTGAAAGCCAGAGGGGGTTCCAGGTATGAATATGAAAGCCATGAGCTGATATGTGAGTAAAAATAAAGGCTTAATTGGTCAGTCAACCCAAATTAATATTTCAGTTTTGGCAGATGTTGGTGAATACAGTGAAACTACAGGCACACTGATAGGTACACCAAGGCTGGGTTCACATATATATATTAATTGGAGGCGTTATTTTAACCGTATTCAATTCGCATTCCATGTGAATGTGACCAGCTCTCAATGGAGCCTGTTTACACACGTCCAGGGGCAGCCGTGGTGCGGTTTCAAAAAGGGTCCTGTGTGTTTTTGGGTCCCGTTCAGGTAGGGTTGTCACCTTTTCTTCAAGTCAAAGCCGAACTGCAATTTTTTTCTTTAAGCCAGCCCTCAAAATTGTACTCGCTTGCTCGCATTTTGAGGGCTGGTGAGCTATGGCTACCTGGGAGCGGGGGGGGCGAGCACCGCCAACAGCCTGGGTGGAATGGGAGTCCTTCTCCCAGCGATCGAAGAGGGGAAGAGAGAGAGCTACCCAGATTATCAGAGCGCAGCGCAGGGAACACAGCGATAACAGCTTTCATTTCACATTGTTGTGTTCAACGCTCCTCACTCTCAGATACAGCCCGTGTTCTTGGTCCTGGGACTTTGCTAGACAGACCACATGTCTAATCCCGGGACAAGTGATCTGTCAATCAAAGTTCCCTGGCCAGGGGGCAGGGCTGTATATGACGTTGAGTTGCAGGAACACAGCAATTGAAATGAAAGCAGTTATCACTATGTTCCCTTAGCTGCATTCTCATCATCCGGGTGGCTCTCCTGTTCCTCTCCTCCCCTGCAAAGGTAGGCTGCATGGTGGACACAGGTTGCAAGGTGGGCACAGGCTGCATGGTGGATGGTGGACACAGGCTGCATGGTGGGCACAGGCTGCATGGTGGATGGTGGACACAGGCTGCATGGTGGGCACAGGCTGCATGGTGGGCACAGGCCACATGGTGGATACAGAATGGGTGGTGGGTACAGGCTGCATGGTGGGCACAGGCTGCATGGTGGATGGTGGACACAGGGAGGATGGTGGGCCCGGGTGCGTGGTGGACACAGGCTGCATAGTGGACAGTGGGCACAGGCTGCATAGTGGCCACAGGCTGCATTGGTGGACACAGGCTGCATTGGTGGACACAGGCCGCATGGTGGATACAGAATGGGTGGTGGGCACAGGCTGCATGGTGGACACAGGCTTCATGGTGAGCACAGGCTGCATGGTGGATGGTGGACACAGGGAGGATGGTGGGCACAGGCTGCGTGGTGGACACAGGCTGCATGGTGGGCAGTGGGCACAGGCAGCATGGTGGGCACAGGCTGCATAGTGGACACAGGCTGCATTGGTGGACACAGGCTGCATTGGTGGCTACAAGCAGCTTGCACTGGTGGGCACAGGAAGCATGAATTGGTGGCCACAGGCAGGCTACATTGGTGGGCACGGATAAAGTTGTTGTTAATATTTATTTTTATAACTTAATTCTGAATTAAAAATGTAAGTGTCATTTAATGAGATAATTTATGAGGGCGTGTTTAGGGGCGGGCGTGTTTAGGGGTGGGGCAGGTTGTGTGGGGCAACTGGTGGCGAGTAACCCTTGAGGCCTGGCTAGTAGCTCAGGACTTTAAATTTTGCTATTAAATAACATTTCTAATCATATGAAGTTAATAACAAGAGTCCCTCTTTACATCAGAGTCAACAGAGTTCCCCTTTTACATCTGAACTTGCAGAGTTCCCTTTCATTGTAAGAAGGGACTCTGCAGACTCTGATGTAAGGGAGAACTCTGGGGCCTCTAACATAAGCGATGCTCTGGGAACCCTGATTTAAGAGGGGAGACTGAGAACTCTGATGTACGGAGAGGACTCTGATATAAGGGGACACACTGTGGCCTCTGGTGTAAAGGGGAACTCTGATGTAAGGGGTGCTCTGAGAACCCTGATTTGCCTTAGTGTACTTACTTAGATGTGGGAGAAAGAAGGGGGAGACTTCAGTCACAGACAGGGATAGATGGTGAGCTCACTCACCACTTGGCACCTCTCATCCAGATGTATCTGAGGCTGCTGGACTTCAAATTTCCAGCCCCAACTTTCCTTTTCTGAGGCACAGCGCCAGGGAACGGAGTGTGAGCAGACACAGAGGGGTAGGGGTGGGGGAAAGAGGTGCAGATCGAGCCCTCTCTCCTCTCCCATCTGTGTGTGTGTTGGGGGGGGGTTGTTAGTGTTGGCTTTGGGCAGTGTGAAAGAGTGTAACAGACACTCTAAGCTTAGACAACTGCAGAAAGCCTGCTGTGAAGCCATAGTCTAAATAAAGTGTCCGGGTTTCAGGCAGTCTGAAACACATGATTCCAAACCCGAACTGTCTGGGTGAATCCTGGACAGGTGGCAACCCTACGTTCAAGTTCGAATTCAGGCAAAACTTTGCACCTGAATAGCACCTGAAACAGTGAACAGAAATACACTGGACTCCAAACCGCAGCCAAACATATGTAAACCCGGCCTAAATTGTACTGGTTTATGTGCTATAAGTGTTTTCTCAGCTAGTCTTACAATTTATACATTACCACCACACTGAACCACAGGAAAGATCAGTCCACTACTCCCTGAAGCCCCATACACACTATCAGATTTTCTACTGATTTTTGTCTTCAGATTTACCAAAACCATATACAGGTCCTTCTCAAAAAATTAGCATATTGTGATAAAGTTCATTATTTTCTGTAATGTACTGATAAACATTAGACTTTCATATATTTTAGATTCATTACACACAACTGAAGTAGTTCAAGCCTTTTCTTGTTTTAATATTGATGATTTTGGCATACAGCTCCTGAAAACCCAAAAATCCTATCTCAAAAAATTAGCATATTTCATCCGACCAATAAAAGAAAAGTGTTTTTAATACAAAAAAAGTCAACCTTCAAATAATTATGTTCAGTTATGCACTCAATACTTGGTCGGGAATCCTTTTGCAGAAATGACTGCTTCAATGCGGCGTGGCATGGAGGCAACCAGCCTGTGGCACTGCTGAGGTGTTATGGAGGCCCAGGATGCTTCGATAGCGGCCTTAAGCTCATCCAGAGTGTTGGGTCTTGCGTCTCTCAACTTTCTCTTCCCAATATCCCACAGATTCTCTATGGGGTTCAGGTCAGGAGAGTTGGCAGGCCAATTGAGCACAGTAATACCATGGTCAGTAAACCATTTACCAGTGGTTTTGGCACTGTGAGCAGGTGCCAGGTCATGCTGAAAAATGAAATCTTCATCTCCATAAAGCTTTTCAGCAGATGGAAGCATGAAGTGCTCCAAAATCTCCTGATAGCTAGCTGCATTGACCCTGCCCTTGATAAAACACAGAGGACCAACACCAGCAGCTGACATGGCACCCCAGACCATCACTGACTGTGGGTACTTGACACTGGACCTCAGGCATTTTGGCATTTCCCTCTCCCCAGTCTTCCTCCAGACTCTGGCACCTTGATTTCCGAATGACATGCAAAATTTGCTTTCATCCGAAAAAAGTACTTTGGACCACTGAGCAACAGTCCAGTGCTGCTTCTCTGTAGCCCAGGTCAGGCGCTTCTGTCGCTGTTTCTGGTTCAAAAGTGGCTTGACCTGGGGAATGCGGCACCTGTAGCCCATTTCCTGCACACGCCTGTTCACGGTGGCTCTGGATGTTTCTACTCCAGACTCAGTCCACTGCTTCCGCAGGTCCTCCAAGGTCTGGAATCGGTCCTTCTCCACAATCTTCTTCAGGGTCCGGTCACCTCTTCTCGTTGTGCAGCGTTTTCTGCCACACTTTTTTCTTCCCACAGACTTCCCACTGAGATGCCTTGATACAGCACTCTGGGAACAGCCTATTCGTTCAGAAATTTCTTTCTGTGTCTTACCCTCTTGCTTGAGGGTGTCAATGATGGCCTTCTGGACAGCAGTCAGGTCGGCAGTCTTACCCATGATTGCGGTTTTGAGTAATGAACCAGGCTGGGAGTTTTTAAAAGCCTCAGGAATCTTTTGCAGGTGTTTAGAGTTAATTAGTTGATTCAGATGATTAGGTTAATAGCTTGTTTAGAGAACCTTTTCATGATATGCTAATTTTTTGAGATAGGAATTTTGGGTTTTCATGAGCTGTATGCCAAAATCATCAATATTAAAACAAGAAAAGGCTTGAACTACTTCAGTTGTGTGTAATGAATCTAAAATATATGAAAGTCTAATGTTTATCAGTACATTACAGAAATTAATGAACTTTATCACAATATGCTAATTTTTTGAGAAGGACCTGTAATATGAGGAATGTGTATGCAATCAGGCAGGCCCTGCACTACATGGGTTTGGTAAATCAAAAAGACAATAATCTGGAGTAAATCTGATGTGTGTGTATGGGGCTTGATTTTGATTGTGCTGAAGTCTGCTTTCAGAAAATATGTTGTTTTGTTTTTTGGAGGGGGGGGAGTTTTCAGGCCAAAAAAAAGTAAAAGTGCTCCAGCAGCAAAAGAGTTAAAGCGGTTGTATAGTGTTTTTTTTTTTTTTACTTTTACCTACAGGTAAGCCTATAATAAGGCTTACCTATAGGTAAAAAAAAAATCTCTATTTTGATTTAGGAGATATTCCCCTCGCAATGAGCAACTGACTGCAGTGGCGCATGCGCATAGTGGAATATCTCTGTATGGTTTAGGAGATATTCCCTGACTGCAGCGGCGCATGCGCATAGGGGATTTTCTACTGAAAGCCCGGCAGACGCCGGACCTTGCCTGAAAGAAATCTCCCGTGCGCATGAGCGGAGGTGATGATATCGCGGCTCCGGCCACTCACAGTGCCGGAGCCGCGATATCCGGAAGACACGCCGAGGGAACATGTCAGCTGCCTTGGCATGGATCAGGCGAGATGTCGGGGCCTCGTTCTAAGGTAAGTATTTCATAATGAGCTAGTATGCGGTACATACTAGCTCATTATGCCTTTTCTCTTGCAGGTCTGAAAAAAAAATGTCAGCGGGTTTACTCCCGCTTTAAGAAAATTAAATGTTGTCCAGGGCTTATACCCACAACTCATCTAAATATACTCTGAAAAATATAGCTGAGACCTGAGCTTTTTATGACTTTAGATTTCATCCGTTCCAACATCTGAGGCTTCAGGTTCATATTTACCGGCTGGGTAACAAAGACAGTCATTTATGACAAAGCTGTGTTTGTGTTATTTATGGCAGAATAAAATGTTATAAGGTGAAATCGATCTGGGAAAACGATCATTTGACTCCAGGTTTGAACGGCATATTTTAAAACTATGTTTTGGGATGAAACAGATGCAGAACATTTGGAGAGGTGCCGAGGCCTGTTGAACAGCAGATGTGAAACTTTTATCTGTTAACTTATCTTTAGGAATTCTCTAGCAAAGTTAGAAGTTTCACCCGTGGGATAAGACAAAATATCGCCAATCAGAATATTTTACTAGTCGCATTAGGGTCTTTGCACACAGTACTGATGTATAAGAAAATCCCTGGGTAAAAATAACGCAAGAATGGGCATTAACAATAATCGCACGCTATGCGCGCGTAACAATTCTTCTGGCTTTTCTTGCATTGTCTCATAATGCATATATGCAAGTATACGCATGTAAAACACTGTCCAGAAACACAGATTTTTATATTTTGTTTACTCATCTATACGCAACTTTACATGCCTGTGTATACAGGCCCAGTAAAATCAATGGACTGCATTTAGATCAGTGAAAAAAAATACCTGAATGCCTAAAAACATAGGGGGTTATTTACTAAAGGAAAATCCACTTTGCACTGCAAGTGCACTTGGAAGTAAAGTCGCTGTAGATCTGAGGGGGACATGCAAGGAGAATAAAAAAGAGCATTTTAGCTTGTATATAATTGGATGATAAAATCAGCAGAGCTTCCACTCATTTCAGATCTACCCCTTAGATTTACAGCGACTGCACTTCCAAGTGCACCTTCAGTGCAAAGTGGATTCGCCTTCCATAAATAATCCCCATTGAGTTTTTAGGTGTCTATGTGCAAGAGGAGGCCTTAGTGCACAAAATCCTTTTGCAACGCAGCAGTACAGAGGTATAATATAAATAAGACAATGACAGAGTATTCTCTAAGACTGGATTCACACCTAGGCATTCTTTGTGCTTTTTGCATTTTGCAGATTTGCACTAAAGATCGTGTTCCATAGGAAACCATGTTTAATGGACTGTAGTCCAAATCTGCAAAATGCAAAAAGCACTAAAAATGCATAGGTGTGAATTCAGCCTAAATCAGGACTGTTCCATTTGTGAAATACCTTTAAAATCTTCTCTTAGGTAGGTAGCCCTACAAGGGTGTAACAAGGAGAGGAAATTTACCACTCAAACCATGTTTGTTTTATAGAATACAGAGGTGCTATATTTATTTCTTTCAGGGTGGATAGAAATCAATGATTAAAAAAAAAAAATCTGATTTATTTGATTTAAATCAGATTTAAATCGACTTTTTTGATTTTTATTAAATGGATTTTAGTAAAATGCTGCTGGAGTAAAAATCTATCCAAAGATAGTTTTCTATTTAAAGTGGTTGCAAACCCTTACAGCACACTTTAACCTACAGGTAAGCCTAGATTAAGGCTTACCTGTAGGTGCTGCAAATATCTCCTAAACCTACATGGTTTAGGAGATATTTACAATTCTCCGTACGAGGATTCCTTCTGCGCATGCGCTGATTTACTCGGCGCATGTGCACTTTAGAAGGGTCACGGCCAGTCACAGTCACAGTCACAGAGCAAGGAAGATGGACGCTTCCAGCCGGCAAGGAAATCGGGGACATCGCTGGCTCCTGTGTCAGGTAAGTGGCACATAATGGGCCCATTATGATTTGCCTTTGCAGGGAAACAAAGAGGAAGTAAACCCCACAGGGTTTACGTCCTCTTAAGATACACTAATACTTTAGTTTATTCAGCATGAAATAAAGTTTAGTTATGTAGAATGAGGCTGTATATTCTGCAATATTTACATTTTTGGTAAACTCATTCAATGAATCCAAGCTCTGCGAGCTGAGATAACATGCACTGCATTGATGCATTCACATAATTTCACAGTAACCATGAGATAAATCATAGTTCAGGAATATTCCTTTATCCCATTGTTTTGAAAATCTATGTACACTACAAACTGTATGATGGAATTGGTTCTGATATCGCAGTTTTACTAACCTGACAGCTTATTATTCTAAATAAGAAAACTTAATTTTGTTTGCAAATATTAAGGATTTTAACTACCAGCAAGAATGAGTCCTTACATTTAAAGAGCACCTGTCATTTCAGGACTTCTCCCATCCTCTGGAATTCCCTGCCCCGGTATATCCGATCAGCCCCTAACCTGTCCACCTTTAGGAGATCCCTGAAAACTCACTTATTCAGGGAAGCCTATCCCACACCCACCTAACAATCCCATCAAATCATTCCCCCATCTATTACCTTATGTACCACCACCCCCTCCCTTTAAAATGTAAGCTCTACGAGCAGGGCCCTCCTGTTTCTTGTATTGAACTGTACTATAATTGTGCTGTCCCCCGCTACATTGTAAAGCGCTGCATAAACTGTTGGCGCTATATAAATTGTGAATAATAATAATTACATGTACTTATATAGTGCTGTCAATTTACATATACATATATGTTGTACATTCACACCAGTCCTTGCCCTCAAGGAGCTTGCAATCTAAGGTCCCTAATGGCTTGTACGTTCAATCAGAAAATCGTACGAAAAATGCCGCTTTCAAAGCGATCATACGATAATCTGATCAGTAGTACACAGCTCACGGCTTTCTAGAGCCAATCACGACAGTTCATCGGATATTATCCAATGGCATAAGCACGAAAAGTTTTCTCGTACGATTTTCGTTTTCTTAGTACAGTTGTCATTCGTAAAATACAATACAAATGCACTACAACACATTACATCACTTCCAAATTTTTATTCCGTCATCCTGGAATTTTTGGAACTTTAGTAAGCTCATAATTTTCAATATAAGACTAGCATGCAAATAAAAAAATGTGGATGACCATTAATCGGATAATCTAATTGTGTGTACCAGGGATAACTCACCTACATATTAGGGACAATTAGCCTACTAGCATGTCTTTGGTGTGTGGAAGGAAACCGTAGTACCCGGAGAAAACCCACGCAAGCACAGGCAGAACATGCAAAATCCAGATGTGGAGCAATGCGGTTGGGATTCAAACTGGCAACTATAGTGATACTAGGTGGAAGTGCTAACCACTTATCCGCTGTGCTGCCATATATACACTGTTATCTAAATTATATAGCAAAGTAATATATACATTGTTATTTAGATGAAGTATACATTAGAGCTGACCTATAGGTTAAAACAATGAACCCACTACATCAGGGGTGCCCGACCAGTGGCCATTGGAGCCATCTGATGTGGCCCGCGACCTCCTGCTCCGGGATGGTGGTTTGGCAAGCAAAGATTGCAGATTGCCATCCCAGATCATCAGTGTTGTGAATGAAGCCAGCGGTAGAGGAAACAAGCGGCTGCGGAGAAGAGCCGCATAAGCCGATGCTTCCTGTATAGCGCCACCTCCTGTCACAGGTGGAGTGATACCAAATGCAGTCTGCCTGGGACATCACAGCTGGCAATACCTGAATGGAAGACTGTTATTAAAGGTAAGTTTATTACTAATATCACAGTGTATATTTGGGAATATCTGTTCTGCAGTGGTTACTGGGTTGCTTTCAAACTGATTGGCAGGTGCACCTGCGGGTTACCTGCAATAAGCCATAGACTTCTGTTATTACTTACGGGTTTGGTGCACTTTCAGAAAGTTAACTACATCTGCAGGATATAATAGAAGTCTATGGCAAAGTGCAACTAACCCTCAGAAAAACCACATGTGCACTGCTCTGCACCCGTGATGTGGGTACACTGCAGCACATCCATATGAAAGCAGCCCTAAGCTCCTTTCACACAATAAGTCTGACCCAATCAGACCCTTCAATCAGACCCTTCATTCACCTCTATGGAGCGACAGATGTAAACGGACATGTGTCCATTTACACCTACCTATATCTAATCCAATACGCTAAAAAAATAACAGAAGGGGATCCGTCCCCTTCCATCTGGGCATATTAGATGGAAGGGTCCACAGAGTAGAGTGGGTTGTATCCTTCTCTGCTTTGCATATGCAGAGTGGACCAGACCTGTCATCTGCCCACTCCACTCATTGTGGCCCGTGACCAGTTACTTAAGTGACCTTCACTCTTCAAAAGGTTAGGCACCCCTGCACTACATTTTTCCATCCAAATCACCTTTAGCTTATTGCTACTTTTTATTTAAAATAATAAAAACTCTTACCTGAAATGGCACTTAAATTACAGGCCACCTCTTTACTCCAGGGTGGTAGTGTAAGAGGGTCCTTCCTAAAGTGCTCAAGTAGCTTCCTGCTAACACAGATGCTGCCCATTGGTTGCCAGAAGCCCACTGGTTGCCAAAAGAGTCTTATCATGAGGTGCTCAAACAGTCCTGAAGTTTTAAAGTAGTTCAAAAAGGTTTTTTTGTACCTTCATGCATTCTAGGCATGAAGGCATAAAACCTTCAGTGTGCAGCTCACCACACACCACCCCAATACTCAATGAGCCCGATCCCAATCCAGCAATGTGCATGAGAGCAGAAGTTCTTGTGGGTCTCTGCCTCCTCATTGGCATTGGCTCCCGCTGCTGTCAATCACAACCAGTGAGGAGGGATCAGGCTGTGGGGCCAAGCCGCACTCTGTGTGTCTCATAGACACACAGAGATAGCTCGGGAGCGAGCACGCATGAGAGCCCCCAGAACTAGCAGGGGGGGGGGGGGGTCAGGAGCATTGGTGGGGGGCTCAAAAAGAGGAGGATCGGGCTGCTCTGCGCAAAACCATTGCATAGAGCAGGTAAGTATGACATGTCATAAAAATTTTTTTTTTTTAAATCCGAACATTTACAAACACTTTAATTTCTATAGCATTTAATAGTTTGCCATACTTTCTACAATATCTATGTTCTACTGCATACATTATCAAAAATTCACATGTTTATCTCTACCCATGACAAAAAGATTTCGAGACACATTCTGTGTTGCTTGCTTATTCATTATTAACAAAATAAAAATGAACCTTTACAAACACTTTAATGTGGCTACATAGTGGCATCATGACATGATTTCAACAAGACCAGTCTGCTGGCTCAGCCTGCAGCTTCTGATCACCAGTCCTCTTTCTCAGAAAAGGTGTCATAGAAAGTCATGTGACAGCAGATTCAGGTAAGTTTTTGTGGGTGTTTGATGGGGTGGGATGGGGATGGAGGATGGGTGTCAGGTTTTTTTTTGGGTGCTGCAAGTACCAGGGTGCAGTTTGCTATCTACTGTCTTGGATTCTGACTATTTCTGCCTCAGTTGACCTCCACGCTTATAGCAAGATTATAGGTTCTGAAGCCATAAAAGTAATTCTCACAAGATTTATTAGTCTGGCCTGTGAGAGATTCCAGACTTTTAACTAGAGGAAACAATAAAATAAAACGGCCATTATGTATGCCGCCTTGAGTCTGAATTGACCACTTACCGGAAACATTAATGTAAGGAGGATTAATTATAGCAGAAAAACCTGAATCCTGTACAAATGTGGAAAAAATGGATACATCTACGGATAAAATAAAGTGCTTTTGCAGACATGCCAACTAAGAAGGTTGCTTTATGCAATAAAGTCAGAAATCTCCCAAAAAGGCGCATATTACTGCTTTTTGGCTAGGGGCTTAAAAGTTGTATGGACAGCTGCAGTCCTGATTGGTCACAATAGTGACATTTCCTATATTCACTCTTCCAGGATGACAAAATTGATGGTTATGCCAACTGATGCCAATCCTAGTAATTCCTTCATAATGACTCTAGGAAATAACACATGAGACCTCCATTATTACACACCGCTCTTCAATCTTTGCAACAGGAGAGGTGGTAGCACCTATTTTATGGAAAGAGCTGTGGAACTCCAAGGTGGGTGGGAACAGATCTGACAACTGTAGAAGGTTTAGCTCACAAGTAGAGTCCTCAAGAGGTACAACAGTACAGTGACCCTTTAAATAACAATTCAATTAAATAGATAAAAAATACCCTACGGGATTATAGCATGGTATGACACATAAAGATTCTGAAGGGCTTCACACCACGAATAACAAATATTTGTGAAAAAGTAAGGTTCCCCGTGGGGTTTATTAGCAGCAAACATGAGTCGAAAAGACTTTGTAAAAAAATATACAATAATTTAATTATCAATTAGAAAACTGTTAAGAATACCATAAATAACATTAGAGTTGGGTAATCCCATAGGGTATTTGTAAAAAAGGAAGATTCCCGGTGGGGTTTTAGCAGCAAACATGAGTCGAAAAGACAAAGGACAATTGGACAATACTGATACAAAAAGTTAAAACATGAGCTCTGGTATATACAATGCGAGACTAATGGATTTGTATCAGTATTGTCCAATTGTCCTTTGATTATAAAATTATTGTATATTTTTTTACAAAGTCTTTTCGACTCATGTTTGCTGCTAAAACCCCACCGGGAATCTTCCTTTTTCACAAATACCCTATGGGATTACCCAACTCTAATGTTATTTATGGTATTCTTAACAGTTTTCTACTTTGTCCTGTTGGGTGGGGTTATCCATTAAAGTATATTTAAACTCGTTGAAACCTCACTTAGATTTTTTTCCCACCTATCTCCCATTGGGAATATTTATTTTCACCTTTACCTTAAAAAATTAAAACCTGGCGGGAATTCTAATCCATCACCACTCTAAAACAAACAAAAAAAAGTTTTAGCTTTAGATACACTTTAACTAGTCCTTTACTAATAGCTAACAACATTATTATTAATATTATTAATATTATTATTCAGGATTTATATAGCACCAGCAATTTACGCAGTGCTTTACAATATAAAAAGGAGACAATACAGTTATAATACAATAAAATACAAGAGGATTAAGAGGGCCCTGCTCAGAAGAGTTTACAATCTAATAGGGTGGGACAGGTGGTACAAAAGGTTATAACTGTGGGGAATTAGCTGATGGAAGTGGTAGGGGATTAGTTGGAGACATGATAGGCTTCCCTGAAGAGATGAGTTTTCAAGGCTCGCCTGAAAGGTAGCAAGAGTAGGGGATAGCCGGACCAGTGGAGGTAGCGAGTTCCAGAGGATGGGAGAGGATCTGGAGAAATCCTGGAGATGAGCATGTGATCACAGTTGTAATTGTACTTCGTGCTCTCCTATATCTATGTTGCTCTCTCTACCCTTGAAGATTTGTGGGGAAAGAAAGGATGAAAGAGAGAGTTTCTCCCACTCTAGAAGACCAGAAGAGTAGAGCTAACTGTCACCCTACTCAGCAGATCCATAGACCTAAACACAAGGTGCGAAGCACACATGTAATCCAATTTTCAAACAGAAGAGGAAAGAAGGGGGGAATAAATGAACACAGTATTCAAAGCCAAGGTGTCGAACTTTGTGTGCATGAGATACAAGAATAAATTTAAAACACCACTTGAAATTGGGGGGCGGGGGTTGTAGCTCTTTCTTTATAATTAAGAATAAAAAGGTATACCATTGTTAGTAGTACAATTTTATCAGAAGAAAACAAACACGCCTTGAGGATCTGCATCTCCTTTATCAAGGCTGATGACAGCCTAAATGAAATGCATATGAATTAAATGAAGTACAACTCTAGCTGAGATATAACTGGAAGCTGGAATGGATAGTTTGCAAAGGAAGGTGGTAAATTCTAAAAAGTGAAATTTGACAAAGAGTCAGGCAGAGCAGCATTGAAGCCATTGGTACCCAATGCGTGGCCTGCTGACTACATGCAGCCTGCTGGCTCTCTGTGCCCTGGGGTCATCAGAGGGTAGCAGAGCAGCAGTGGGATGCTGGCGTGCATTACAGCCCATTCATTTTGAAAGGGCTACCTAACTTGATGCAATGTACCTCAACACACTGCTTACGGCCCTCTTGTAGTGTTGGGCCTCTTTTTTTCATTACTCCTTTACCGTACACTGCAAGCATACTGGATATGGGTGTGGAGATGCAGAGCTGGTGAACTGTAAGTACACAACACATTAATCCACCAACAGCAATAAATATGCAGCACCTATAAACTAAATAATATTCATCGAATACTTATCTACTATGTGAACATAAAAATCAATATAAAGCAAATGAAAAGCCAAAGGCTACAATAGTGAACATAAAGAAATTGTTCTAAAGTGTCTACTGGTGCCAAGAATAAGATTCCACCTTTATCCAAATCACACAACCACTTGTGCACTGTGGTATTTGAGCAGTTGTTTATTAAATGCAATTTGAAAAATGCAAAAAATACATTAAAATGAATATCAGTGCTTGCAAACGTAATATAACACCCAATTTAGTGGTAAAATATTTAAGATGATGCTGCGTTGAGTAAATTAAACCCAAACACATCAAGATTTAAAATTTGCCCGTGAAATGGCTACAAACTACGGCACCTAAAGTTGCTCATATGTGACTTTTTCTTAAAAAATTTACCCTGACCCAATTCTCTCCTACATCCTGTGCCTTCATCATGTACAGTGCCACTGTCCACCACATTAGTAGCAGTGAGCACTGGCAGGGGGCAGGACAAACTTGATATATGAATAAGATTTGAATATAACTTTAGCTGCCTTTACCTTTTGATCAACTGTTTATTTTGCTCAATCTGGATTAACTAAATTTGTACCAAATTCACTTTACATGCTTCTTTTATCACCAACAAAAATACCAAACCCAAAGGGCCCATTTACAATGTTGCATTTTAACTCACCCAGTCCAATGTGTTAAAACACGTGTCGTGGTTTCTCCTAATAAAGATAATGGGGTTGATTTACTAAAGGCAAATAGACTGCACTTTGCATAGTGCAGTTGCACTCTGAAGGAGCAGTTGCTCCAGAGCTTATTATATCAGCAGAAGCTCTGCTGACTTCCATCATCCAATCATTTGCAAGCAAAAATGCTTTTTTTTATATTTTTCTTGCACATGATTGGATAGTCTTTGCAGAGTGAAGCTTTAACTCATTTACTAGCTCTGGAGCAACTGCACTTGCAGAGTGCACAGTCTATTTGCGTTTAGTAAATCAACGCCAATGTCTGTTCCTATCACAGTACTGCACTGCAGTATAATTAAAAAATTACGTATCTGTTTTTTTCTGCATTTTAGTGCTTTAAGACACCTATATCAGTTAATGGCAGTGCATCAAAATTTATATTACATTCATTTTGATGCTCTGGAAACATATATTAATAAGACTTGATCAATAACTGTTAAACCTATCCACTCCAAGTTTTCCATTTGAAAACATGCTTCAAAACGCATGTCAATGTACAAAGGATGCACAAGTTGATGCATGGAAACGCACCAGCATAATGCTACAAATAAACATGCACATACAAAGATATAAATACAACCTAAGGCTAAATTCACACTTCTGCATGAGACCTGCAATGACTTTTTAATACAACTTAGGTGTGTTTTACACATTTTTTAAGTGTTGCCATTCACCCCTATGAAAGGTGCTTTCTGATGGAAACTGTGCCAAAGATTTATCAAGGAGGAATCTTTAAAGCACCGGACTTGCAGAGCACTGCTTACAAATGCAATGATGGGAACGTGAGAACTCCCTTGGTGCAAATAAAAGATTATACCATATATTTTGTTCCATATTATTACACTGAATATTATCCCTTCTTGGAAATGCCATAATACCAGAATATGGTGTATAAATAAAGCCATATGTTTAATCAGCATAAATGTTTAAGGAGGATTATCAGAGACTCACCTTTCCGTCTGAAGCGTGACTTTGGACGGTTCTACGTTTGGATTTTCCCACTCCATCTGTGGACAGTGCATGAAGTAACAGAGAGTATAAAGGGCTTCTGGCTCCCAGTACAGGGGCCCCTGCTTGTGGTGCATCGGCGTGCCGTTACCATGCTGCTTTATGTTGAGGGGCTGGAGGTGATGCATTGCCCGAGACACCAGGTCACCTGAGAACACAAAATGTATATATATGCTGAAAAATATTCACTTTAAGCAACCAGATTTCCAAAATATATCAGTATTTACTAGCTGGATATAGCAGAAGGACACATTGACAGCTAGGCAACTAGAATTTTCAGATTAAGAAGTCTAAAATGGAAACCTGTGTGTTTCTCTAAGGAAAGGTTTACTTTAAACAAACTTCTTCTCTAACTAAGATTCCAATTGGAAGATTCCCCACCCCCCACTCACAGTTACAACTCTGTCTATGTGTGTTGCTGGTCTAGGGGCATGCACTCTGTTTCTTCTGGCCTAGGGGGTATTTTCTTTATTTTTGCTGACCTAGAGGGCATGTCCTCTGTTGTTGCAGGCCTATTGGGAAGGTCCCCTATTGTTGCTGGCCTAGGGAGCATGTTCTCTGCTGTTTCTGGTCTAGCGGGCATGTCTTCTGTTGTCGCTGGCCTAGGGCACATGTCCTCTGTTGTTTATGGCCTAGGGAGGAATGTCTTCTTTTATTCCTGTCCCAGGGACCATGTCCTCTGTTATTTCTGGCCTAGGGGAATGCCCTCTTATGTGGTTGGCCTAGGGGCATCTCTTGTTATGGTTTCCAGCCTGGAGGAAGTGTTCTCTGTTGTTGCTAGTCTATGGGGCATGTCCTCTGTTGTGCTTGCCCTCTGTTGTTGTTGGACTAAGGGGCATCTCTGCTGTTGTTTGTGGCTTAGGGTCAGTGTCCTCTAGTGCAGTGGTTCTCAACCTTGCTAGTGTCGTGACCCCTTGATAGAATTTCCCAAGTTGTGCGGATCCCTAACAGTAAAATTATTTTCGCAGCATGGGTTGTCAGCACCCAAGGCAAGACACGTGTTTTGCATCCCCTAACCCATGGACATTTAGCGCTCCCTGAGTCCCTTCCACTTGCACAGTATTAAAACCCCTTATGGTACATTTTAGGATGTACCACTCTCTCTCTCTCTTTGTTCCCCCTTTCTTGCCTTTTATCTCTTTCTATTCCAATTTCTTGTTTTTTTCCCTTTCCCTCTCTCTAGCCATAGTTCTTGTTCTCTCTCGTATTATTTCTCTTCCTTTTCTTTGTTCCTCCCCCTCTTTTCCTCTCCCTTCCATGTATTCTCTATATTTATTCCTTCTCTTACTCCTTGGTGGGGGGGGGGGGTGGTGGGGGTGGGGGTGATGAGTGGCAGTGTTGGCGGGGAGTTGAACGAGTGACAGTGCTGGCAGGGAGTTGAATGAGTGGCAGTGCTGGTGGGGGGGGGGGGGTGAGATCAGTGGCAGTGCTGGGGGCAGTTCTGATCAGCCAACTTAGGGGCTCTTGATCAAGGTCATCTGCTGATCTGAGAACTGTAGTGGGAACTTTTAATGGCAGCTCACTCAGCTCAGCTCAGGTAGTGTTACTCACTGTGTCTCCGGCTTCACTGTGTTTCTGACTTTGTGGTAACTCGCAGAAGTGACACCTATGCCAGAATCAGGAGATAGGGTCTCCTCCAGCCCCTCCCACTTCACATTCAGCTGACCTCTAGTCTCTGCCCCCAGCCATGCTGTGAACTGAATGGGTGGCTGCGAAGAGGCTGAGTGAATTGGGCGTGGGCTCCAGGAGCTGCCCAGCTGGGCGACCACAGGCTCCAGGGACAGCCCTGCTGGGCGGCCATGAAAAGGCTGGGAGAGCGGTGAGGGATTCAGGAACAGCCCAGGATTCGGTGACCCCTGGTAATTCGTCATTTGACCCCTGGGGGGGGGGGGGGTTGAGAACCACTGCTCTAGTGCATTCCTTATAGAAGTAAATGAAGAACTATGCATGCAAGTGTTGTAATACAGCCACTATGTTTGCAGGGAATAAACAACAAGCTCCTCAGGAGGGCTCCCTGCCACTCCTGGGTAGGCTCCTGGCTCCTACACAGCAGAAGGAACCCCTCAGGATAACGATTCCAGCTCCATTCCCCCTCAAATGGAGATAACTGCTATGGGTGGAGCTGATCTTTATGTAATGTGTCATGGCGTATTGTAGTTTACATTATTTTCTGCTACCTATTTATTATCTTCCCCAATGACAAAACATTTGGTTGAGTTTTGTACTTGTTGGCCTGTGTTTCTATGGTAACAGCTTCTGAACATGTATAACTGTGCAAAAGAAATTGACTTTGCACTAACACAGAAGATTCTCAGTAATAAATGTAGAAAATATTTAAATAACAAGAATGTTTAAAGAATTTAAAGAAGGATTTCAATTTGCATCAATTACTTATTACCAGGCTTATTCATTCAAACGGCTACTCACAGAGAGAGACATTACAACCAGAAGCAACATTTCCCTGAATGATGGCCAAACACATTACAAACTGATTGTACAACCTATGTACTATTTCCTTTAGCTTTACCAGCAGCTACATAGCTTGAGGACGTGTTGAAATCTATCAGCTTATATCCAGTCAGGTAGGGCCTCCCACTACTTTGCTGTTGCTAAATCCAAAGGAGATTGCACAATAAGGTTGTCATGTGTGCAATAAAAAGTGAAGGCCTAGACAATCCATTGACATAATATCCCATTCAAATAGTTGTTAAAACTTCCAGGTTCCTCCAGGGTTTGGTACCCCACTATTTGCTTTAGTTTCACAGGACACAGTAAAGCCTTAGCCCTTGTACACACGGTCGCAGATTCCGACGGAATGTGTCCTATCGGACCGTTTTGTCGGATATTCCGACTGTGTGTGGTTTGCATCGGACTGTTTCCATCGGAATATCCAACGGACTAATTTTTCCAACTTGCCGGTAAAATTTTCAGACAAAATGCTCCGATAGGACATACTCCAATCATGTGTAGCCTACTCCGACGGACAAGGTGCCACGCATGCTCAGATCAAATTCCTAGACCAAAGCTATTGGCTACTAGCCTGAACGTAGTCCCGTCGTAATGAAATAACGTCATCACGTTATGTACAATCGGATTTTCCGACAACTTAGTCCGACCATGTGTATGCAACATCACTTCCGGGCCTCTTCTGGAATTAATCCGTCGGAATTACTCAGACGGATTTGGTTGTCGGAATCTCCGACCGTGTGTACAAGGGCTTAGGGGCCATCGTGAAATGGAGGACCATCCTTCCAACAAACCTAGATGTGTGTATGATGCTGAAGATTCTTTAGCCACCAGAGTTCTTGAAGACAGTGAAGATCTAAGACACCACAAACTTGTGCCTTTTAGCATGCCATCAACTCTCTCTCTCTTCAGCCACCATAGGTGGCCACTGATGACCCAAGACACAACACAGGATTTGCATCATCCCAGAACTTGGTCATTTAGCCAAAATTCAGTGAACCACTAGCAACCTCTGTAGGAACCCTAGAGTTCCACAGATCTCTGGTTGAGAATGATTGCTGTACAGTAAACCGCTGATATGAAAAAAGCTATCCAAATGCATATTTTTCTTGATTGAAGCCACAATCACGCTACAATCCTTCCCTTTTCCTCCGTTTACTTCTTGGGGTCCTTCTTTGGGTTTCTACATCACTCTCTGTGTGATGTGGACACTGCCCATTGCTGATGGGTCATTTGCATCAGCCGGGTACTCCCTCATAAGCTCCAATGGCAGAAGAACTCACCAAGGCAGTGAGGGGACCAGTTTCCAAGAAAATAATGAACAGGAAAAATGCTCAGTCCCCAAGGCAGGGAATTAGCTTGGATAATAGAGGAAACCATGACTTTGATCCATTGCACTGAAGGATGGCTTAGGAAGAGGTGTCTTCAATCAAGACTGAGGAGAAAGGTAACCGAAAACAATAGACTATTTAAATCTCATTTGTGCCTGGAGTTAGGCTTTAAGTTCAGCTAACATATGTAATTGTGTGCAGCCAGCTTAGTGTTAGCCCCTGTACACACGGTCGGAGATTCTGCCAACCAAATCCGTCGGATTTTGCCCGTCGGATTTAGTCCGACGGATTGTGTCTGAAACTGTTGCATACACACAGTCGGGCCAAGTTGGCGAAAAGTCTGAGCATGCGTGGCACTTGGTCCGATCAAAATGCTCTACACATGATCGGATTAGGTCCGACCGGCCCAGTTGGTCGGGAAATATTTCCAACATGTTGGAAAATTGGGTCGGACGGAGATTCGGACGGAATCAGTCCGATGCATACCACACACAGTCGGATTATCTGACGACACGGTCCGATAAGACTCATTCCGACAGATTCTCCGACCGTGTGTACAGGGCTTAAGATAAGTAAAGATAGAATTCTAATTGGCTTCTGCACTCTGAACCACGTCACTGAAAAAAAATCAAAATATTTACAATGGCTAACAACATAGATACCATATAAAATATTGGAAAATCTAACATTTTAAAAGGGGTAGTTAGAAATGTGTTTCCTTCCAAATGTGCAAAGCTAAGTTTATCTACATGAGAATTTTTCCCTTCTGTGGCTGCATATAGACATAATGTACAAAAATTTGTCACGTCCTCATATTTATTTGCGTTCCGTCTCATTCCCGAGAGACCAATTTCACAGCTTCTAACACAAACCAGATGGACAGATGGAGGAAAACCCAATATAACCCAGAAACACATCTCTGCATTTACAAACGTTAAGAGAGTCCTCAGAATCTCTGGTGGCTTCACCATCTACTGTTGTGGTTTCTCTGCAACATTTTTCACTTTGCCACAAGGAAGTTGTGGGTTAGAAAGGAAGACAATTCAGTAACATATGGCTCACAGAATTTGTTTATTCCCTGCAAGCACAGTGGATACTGCACTTTAACGCATGGCAGGTTCATAATTATAGTGTGTCCCTAAATTTGTTGACTGCACAAGAGCGGTGGGCTGCAACTGTATCCAAAAAAAAAATAAAAGAATAGAATAAGAATAAAGAAGAAGAATTAGCGAGAGAGACAAGAAGAAGAGAAGAGAGAAAGATTGTAAAAGAAAATTAGCCTCATTTATCAAATAAGTGCAGGTGCACCTAACTTTAAGCTTGCTAAAAGCTAAATAAGCCCACCCCCCCAAAACCCAATAACCCTAATAGCATTTTTAAAATAATTCCCTTCCATTTCTATTAGTTACTTTATTTTAGACTCAGTGACAGAATAAGTGTGTCTATGTGCTTCTCTATGCAATGCAGGCAGATCATAGCTGGTGGAATATGCTGACAGAGTGCTGTACATAGCTTCCTGAAAACATCACAGCACCTTGCCTCTCTGGAGAACTGGGCATTCGTAGACAAATTACATTTGCATGCAAACTATCCTAATAATGCCCACATATGAGCCTTCATGATTACAAAAACTGAAATCCAATGAATGAAGGGGCAGGGCAGGGGCAATAAGGCTAGTGAGGAAATAGCTGGATGATGACGCCATTCTCCAGCCAGAAGATGAGACAGGCTCTTTCTGTCTTGCTGCAGCTTCCAGTGCATATTGTAAGAGGCTCATATTGTGCTGTAAAAAGGAAACAAATGTAAAAAAGGAAAGAAAGAGAAAGACAGGATGAGGGGGGGGGGAGCAAGAGATGGGAGGGAAGGGAGGAAGGAAGGAAGGAGGAAAGGGAGGAGGAAGGAAGGGGAAGGCGGAAAAGAAGGAAAAAAAGAGGAAGGAAGGAGAAAAGGAAGGAAGGAGGAAGGGAAGAAAGAAAGAAAGAAAGAAAGAAAGAAAGAAAGAAAGAAAGAAAGAAAGAAAGAAAGAAAGAAAGAATATGAAGGAAAAAAAAAGAAGGAAGGGTGGGAAGGAAAAGGGGAAGGAAGAGTGGGAAGGAAGGAAGAAAGGGAGGAGGAAGGAAGGGGAAGGAGGAAAGGAAGGAAGAAAAGAGTAAGGAAGGAGGAAGGGAAGGAAGAAAGGAAGAGAGAAGAAAGAAAGAGAGCATGAAGGAAAACAAGAAGGAAGGAGGAGAAGGAAGGGTGGGAAGGAAAAAAGGAAGGAAGAGTGGGAAGGAAGGAAGGAAGGAAGGAAGGAGGGAAGAAAGAGTGGGAAGGAAAAAATTTATGAAGAAAGCGTGAGATGGAAAAAAGGAAGGAAGGAAGGATAGAAGAAAGGAAGGAATGAATGAAGGGCAGAAGAGTAGGAAGGAAGAGTGTGAAGGAAAAAAGGAAGGAAGGAAGAGTAGGAAGGAAGAAAGGAAGTTTGTGAAGAAAAAAAAGGAAGGAAGGAAGAGTGGCAAGGAAGAGTAAGGAAGGAAGGGTGGGAAGAAAAAAAAGAAAGAAAATAAACAGGGAAAGGTTGGAAGGAATGAAGACAGGTGAAGAAGAGAAGGTGAGAGGAGAAACATAAGGACTAAGGAATAGTGGAGATCAAGGAAGGAAGGAAGAAAGTGGGGAAATGATGATAAACAAAAAGTTACGTAAGAAAGAAAGCGAAAAGTGGAGAAGAAGCAAAGAAGGGGATGTAAGGCTGCATTCACACAATAGCATTTCATAAACGCAACAAAATCTCTAATTGTTTGCGCATGCGTGCCAAACCTGTTAAATCCACAAGCCATGCTTGCGGTGTCATTCGTTGTTAATGGTACCTCAAATGTGAGAAGCAGACACACATTTTTATTGTGTGGAAAGATGTCCAACAAACATGTCGAACCACACTGTTAAAAAACAAGCAAAGCTCAAGGTTCTAAAGGTTCTAAAAGCTGCATGAGCTACTTTGGCATGCTTGAAATGAATAGGCTGCCATATGCATGTAGAGCAAAGGTGTGCAAAAAAACGCACATAAATGCCTGCTGTCACAAGTCATGTGAATTGAGCCTAAAGGGGAAAGGATGAGAAAGACAGGAAAAAGGATGTCCAGAAAGGAGAGAGCTAAAGCAAGGAAGGATGAAGTATGGAAAAGGATGAATGATGAGGAGGAAAAATTAGGGCACAGAGGAAGGGAAGAAATAGGAAGGAGGAAATGAATAGAAAGAAAAGAAAAGAAGAGAAGGAAGGAAGGGAGGGAGGGAGGAAGGAGGGAAGGAAGGGGAAGTGATGACAAAAGAAAAGAAGGGATGAGTGAAGGAAGGAAATAAGGAGAGAGTGTAGGGAGTGATGACAGACAAAAAAGAAAAGAAGGGATGAATTGATGAAAGGAAAAGAAGGTGAGATAACGGATAATGGTTGTGAAAGAGAGGGGGAGGAAGGAAGGAAGGATGGAAGGAAGGAAGGAAAAAATGAAATGAAGGAACAAAAGTAAAGAAGAAATGAATAAAGGAGAGGAGACCTTGGACAGACATGTTTTATAACATGGTAAAAGGTTATCATCTATGATTCTTCATGTGTTTAAAGTGAACAGTCAGCTGAACACAGCACTGAACACGATGGTTGTGAAAGAGAGGGGGAGGAAGGAAGGATGGATGGAAGGAAGGAAGGAAGGCAAAAAAGGAAAGAAAGGATGAAAAGAAAAAAGTAAAGAAGAAATGAATAAAGGAGATAAGGAGACCTTGGACAGACGTTTTTATAACATGGTAAAAGGTTATCACGTATGATTATTCATGTGTTTGAAGTGAACAGTCAGCTGAACACAGCACTGAACACGAGGCACAGCGGAAAAGCCCAATTTTATAGAAATTGAGGATTTTTCAGGAGCCAGGTTTCCTTTTAAGGCCTGAAGACAGCCAGATAACAGCCAGTACTGGTGCCAAGACTGTGGGAGATTTCAGAGGAGACAGATCGAGATACACGTGATAAATCAGCTGCTTTAACGCGTTCTTCCAGCCCCTTTTATCAAAATATTTATTTGACCGAGTCATTTTCAACATATGGTTGCAGTCACTTACATGTCTTTGTTTATGGGCTATGAGGTACGAATTCCCAAGTCTGTTTTAACCTAATTGAAAACATTAGTATAAATGGGACACACCCAGACCACATATAGCCATAACACACGTTATTAACGTAGAAGAAATGATACATCTTCAACAAACAGTGCAGAAGGAGCAACGTGCAACACACATAGCAACCAATCAGAATCCTCTTTCCTTCCATTTCTACAGGTAGCCATCCTTTGGGCACTATTATATCAGACACCTGTGTGGTCCATCTTAGTTCAGGCCCCCCACTGGCCAGATACAGCCCGCCAAGGTTTTTTTGATAGTGGGCACCTCCTCTTGGTGGTGTTTGGGTCAGAGTTCTGTGAGCGCCCCCCTTATCTCTAAGGGCATGACTGTGATTTTTGGGGGGGTTTTTTGGCATGCGATGGCTAAAGACCCTCTACAGCTGCACTATAGACGATAAGATGGATTTATCCAAACTAATGGAACACCTTGACATAAATCGCACTACAAGTCTGTCCTACTCCTGAAGAAGTGGCATTGCTGTGAAACATGCCATTTTCAAAGGGCACACTTTCTCACGAATAACTGTATTTTTTGTTATTTTTGTGTGCATATTTTATGTATGAGTTGAGATATAAAACAACTGTCTTTTTTAAGGCTTTATTTATACAATAAACTATATGCTTTATCCTATTCAATTTAGCCTTTGTAAACGAGTTTGGCTTTATTTGTCTGTAGGTACACTTTAAAGAACTTTAATCATGGTGTAGGCCCATTACCTTACACATTACTAAGCTACCCCTTGGTTGTTATGGTGCTGGCATTGTTACTGAGTTGGTTGCTGGGATGCTACTGACTGGCCACACAGTGTCATTGGTTGTTATGGTGCAGACAACTACATCCTAGCAAACACTGTCACTGTACAGCTCAGATGCCAGTGTCCTAGCAACCAAAGAGGCACAGCCTTCTTGGTTTCTAGGACACTGGCAGTGAGGACCCAGTGTCATTGGTTGCTGTGCCAGTGTCCTAGCAACCAAAATGGGGTTGATCATTAAAAATGGCTGTCTCAGGTTACATGTGCACCAGGGGACATCTCTGGCTGTTGGTTACAGCACTTTGCCACTTGCATTGTTTAATGAAGCTGAACTCTAGGCTAATGGGTCAATTCACAGATAAAATGCACCTAGGGAAGTTGTTTTACATGCTAAAGAATTTATATTTTGTCCATCCAGTCCTGTGATTTACACAGCTTTGCCACTGAGCAAAGCCTCATCTGGAAGGGGAGAGAACTGATCTTTCTCTGCTGTAGTTATGTGACACTCACAGGTCTTGTCTCTCCCAATAAGCTCATTGATCACTCTCTCTCTCCTAACAGCATGTTCCTCATGAGTGCATGAGGATTGGCTACAGGTGCACGGGGGCTATTGCATTAGGGTGCACCCTAAGCTCACACACACACACACACACAGGCACAAACACTCCTATAAATAAAAGTAAATACATATTTTAAAATATGGACAGTGTTAGTAGGGCAGTGGATGGTGTCAGTAGGGCAGTGGATGGTGTCAGTCAGTAGAACAGTGGACGGTGTCAGTAGGGCAGTGGACGGTGTCAGTAGGGCAGTGGACGGTGTCAGGAAGGCAATGGACTGTGTCGGGAGGGCAGTGGATGGTGTCAGGAGGGCAGTGGACGGTGTCAGTAGAACAGTGGACAGTGTCAGTAGAACAGTGTATGGTGTCAGTCAGTAGAACAGTGGGCAGTATTAGTAGAACAGTGGATGGTGTCAGTAGGGCAGTGCACAGTGTCATTAGGGCAGTGGATGGTGTCAGTAGGGCAGTGGATGGTGTCAGTCAGTAGAGCAGAGGACAGTGTAAGTAGGGCAGTGGACGGTGCCACTAGGATAGTGAATGGTGTCAGTCAGTAAAGCAGAGGACGGTGTCAGTAGGACAGTGAATGGTGTCAGTCAGTAGACGGTGTCAGTAGGACAGTGAATGGGGTCAGTCAGTAGAGCAGTGGATGTTGTCAGTAGAGGAGTGGACGGAGTCAGTAGGACAGTGAATGGTGTCAGTCAGTATAGCAGTGGACGGTGTCAGTAGAACAGTGGACGGTGTTAGTAGGACAGTGAATGGTGTCAGTCAGTAGAGAGGTGGACGGTGTAAGGAGGGCAGTGTATGGTGTCAGTCAGTAGAGCAGAGGACAGTGTAAGTAGGGCAGTGGACGGTGCCACTAGGATAGTGAATGGTGTCAGTCAGTAAAGCAGAGGACGGTGTCAGTAGGACAGTGAATGGTGTCAGTCAGTAGACGGTGTCAGTAGGACAGTGAATGGGGTCAGTCAGTAGAGCAGTGGATGTTGTCAGTAGAGGAGTGGACGGAGTCAGTAGGACAGTGAATGGTGTCAGTCAGTATAGCAGTGGACGGTGTCAGTAGAACAGTGGACGGTGTTAGTAGGACAGTGAATGGTGTCAGTCAGTAGAGAGGTGGACGGTGTAAGGAGGGCAGTGTATGGTGTCAGTCAGTAGAGAGGTGGACGGTGTCAGGAGGGCAGTGTATGGTGTCAGTCAGTAGAGAGGTGGACAGTGTCAGGAGGGCAGTGTATGGTGTCAGTCAGTAGAAGGTGGATGGTGTCAGGAGGGCAGTGTATGGTGTCAGTCAGTAGAGAGGTGGACGGTGTCAGCAGGGCAGTGTATGGTGTCAATCAGTAGAGCAGTGGACAGTGTCAGTAGAGGAGTGGACGGTGTCAGTAGGACAGTGAATGGTGTCAGTCAGTAGAGCAGTGGACAATGTCAGTAGAGGGGTGGACAGTATCAGTAGGACAGTGAATGGTGTCAGTCAGTAGAGCAGTGGACGGTGTCAGTAGAACAGTGGACGGTGTCAGTAGGACAGTAAATGGTGTCAGTCAGTAGAGAGGTGGACGTGTCAGGAGGGCAGTGTATGGTGTCAGTGAGTAGAACAGTGGACGGTGTCAGTAGGACAGTGAATGATGTCAGTCAGTAGAGAGGTGGACGGTGTCAGGAGGGCAGTGTATGGTGTCAGTCAGTAGAACAGTGGACGGTGTCAGTAGGACAGTGAACGGTGTCAGTCAGTAGAGAGGTGGACGGTGTCAGGAGGGCAGTGTATGGTGTCAGTCAGTAGAACAGTGGACGGTGTCAGTAGGACAGTGAACGGTGTCAGTCAGTAGAGAGGTGGACGGTGTCAGGAGGGCAGTGTATGGTGTCAGTCAGTAGAACAGTGGAAAGTGTTAGTAGGACAGTGTATGGTGTCAGTCAGTAAAACAGTGGATGGTGTCAGGAGGGCAGTGGACTTTTGGGAAAGCTGCACTGCACGTGGTGATTAGGGTGTGCCCAGGCACACCTGGAACACCCCCTGCACACACCTATGATTGCAGCACAACTATCGGTTGCTTGTCTTTCCCTCTCCCAGTCTGAACTCTGCAGTAAAGGGACTGCACTAAGCTAATGCCATGTCAAATTTAGGCACTCAAACTGTGTCCATAAAAAAATAATACATTTAATCATGTGGTAATGAAAACAGAGCGGCGTTAATCTCTGTTTTTTAATCTGTTTGGAGTTCAGCTAACACAGCTTATTGACTGAATAGAAAATGTATCAAACTAGCAAATTGTAGCAGACATTGCATTTCTTAATTGAATTTATTACCTAAATGGATTTCTCTTTGTGTAGTGCCTCTGGTTATCACCTGAAAAATATCCACAGATATTGAAGTGTATAAGAACCCCCCCCCCCCCCCCACTCTATTTTTTATGTCAATAATTACCAAATTAGTGTCTCAACATTTCATAAGGTTTAGCTGCGCACAGCAATTTCCTGCAAAGCAGGAATAAAATATCCCATAATTAATTGCCATTTCCCATCAATGTGTACCAACCGGTGTGTACCACGGCCATTCCTCAACTGGGAAATAATTGACAACAAAACCTAATGCTCCGCTAATGCAATTCTGTTAAGGTAAACAAGTCGACCAGTTCATAAAGTGAACGGGGACAATCAGGGTGTTGCCATGGCAACTAGAGGTGACAGCAAGAAGTATCACCAGTGGCATTTCTACTCCGATGATACAAATCAGCCCCCCCCCCTTTTTTTTTGAAAGCCTGGTATTTCCCTTAAAGGGTACTTGTTGCTCAGAACTGTTAAAAAAACACAGTGCAAAGGGCTATAATGTACATTGTGGTAACCCATAGCAACCAATCAGAATACGCCATTTAACTGACCTGAGTACAGTAAAGTGGCAGAATGTCTATCTATATATCTTACATGATTGTCTATCGAGCTATCGATCTATCTATCTATTGTCTATATTATTGAATTATAAATGTATCTATTTATCTTTCTATCTATCTATTTATCAATCTATCTATCTTACCTGTCATGGCTATTTATCTAACTACAGAATCTTTCTATCTATCTATCTATCTATCTATCTATCTATCTATCTAATTGATTTATACATGTTTCTTTTTATCTTTCTATCTATATATTTATCAGTCTATCTTAACTGTGATGGCTGTTTATCTACCTACAGTATCAATCGATCTATCTATCTATATATATATATATATATATATATATATATATATATATATATATCCATTTACAGAATCTATCTATTTATCTATGTATGTATTCATCTAACGATCTATTAGATAGATGACTATTTATCATTCTAGCACAGTATCTATCTATTTATCTATCTTATTGATTTATACATGTATCTTTTTATCTTTCTATTTATCAATCTATCTTAACTGTGATGGCTAGTTATCTAACTACAGAATCTATCTATCTATCTATCTATCTATCTATCTATCTATCTATCTATCTATCTATCTATCTATCTATCTATCTATCTATCTATCCATCTATCTATCCATCTATCTATCCATCTATCTAATTGGTTTATACATGTATTTTTTTTATCTTTCTATCTATCTATTTATCATTCCATCTTAACTGTGATGGCTGTTTATCTAACTACAGTATCTATCTATCCATCTATTTATCTATCTATCTATCTGTCTGTCTGTCCATATACCATACATCGGATGGCTTGCATTGCTTGCATTACACAATATATTTTTGAGCTAAAGATGAAAATTAATCCTTAAAATAATTAAAAACAAGCCTCAGTTCTGTTTTTAATTCACTGTATTTAATCGTGCATAGAAAGCAATGTAAGAATTAACCTTTGAAGTGTTGCTGCTGCCTATAGGATTATAGTACTGTTGTTGTTGTTGGCAGAGAAGTAGGCAATTAAATACGAAGAATAATACAATAATGCCGTTTAGCTACAAGGATACAAGGTAGTCCGCTAAGCTCTGTTAATAAGTCCATGCAAAGTGCTGTGCGGTTGGATGAAAGGCAGGGACCCGCAAGAACCAATCAAATTTCACCTGTCATGGTACACGACTTAGAACAATGAATGAGAACTGCCTATTGGCTGCTATGGGTCTTTGCATACTAGAGGCGATTCAATAAAGGTTTTGTGGAAAAATTGTCAGGCATAGCTGCACATGGCACTCTTGCATTGCTGATGCATGTAACAGATTCATAAAGTTACTATAAATGTCAATATGTTTGCAACAAGCTCATTAAGAAATACTGCCATATCTGAGAATAGGAAACTGGCAATAAAAAAGACCTATTGCATCTTATGCCGTGTACACACGTTCGGACTATCCGGTGGACCAGAGTCTGCCTGACTATCCGCCCGTGTGTGGGCTCCAGCGGACTTTTTCTTTCCAAAAGTCTGGAGGACTTAAAAAGAAGTTTTGACTCAAAATTGGACGCCTGACTGCAATTCGCCCGTCTGTGTGCTAGTCCGTCAGACTTTTGAAATGAACGGACTTGCCCACACACAGAGAAAAGTCCGTTCATTTTGAACGTGGCTTCAGGTAGCCAGGACTAGTGAAGGAAGTCAATGTCGCCACCTCCATCGGCGAGATTAAAACCTCGCTGGCCCCGTCACCTGGTATGGATTTAAAGGGGAACCCCCTACGCTGAAAAAATGCCCCCCCACCCCAAATAACCTTGTCCCCATGTTGATGAGGACAAGGGCCTCTTCCCGAAAACCCTGGCCGTTGGTTGTCGGGGTCTGCGAGCGGGGGGCTTATCAGAATCCGGGAGCCCCCTTTAAATAAGGGGGCCCCCAGATACCGGCCCCCCACTCTATGCGAATGAGTATGGGGTACATTGTAAAAAAAATGATTGGTTTGTGTAAAAGTTATAGTGTCTACAAATTATGGTATATATACTGGAATTTTTGTTTTTTTATACTACTAATGGCGGTGATCAGCAATTTATAATAGGACTGCAATAGTGTAGCAGGCAATCTGACACTGAGTGGGAACTGACTAACTGCCACTGACATCACCAGTGACACTAATACAGTGATAATACTATGCAGTGTCACTGTACTAATGAAACTGGCTAGGAAGGGGTCAACATCTAAAGTAATCAACGGGTTCAATGTGTGCCTAATAGTGTGTAATGTGTGCTATTTTTTTACTAAAGATCTCTTTGCTTTGCAGGGAAAAGAAACTGAGAAATTGTTCCTTCTGTACAGAGCCCTGTGTTGATTGAAGACAAAGGGCTTTGGGCTGTGATTGGACACAGTTGATCAGCAGATCCTGGCCATGAATCATTCCCCCGATGAAAATTTCCCGCTGTGTACAATTACAGCGGGTGTAAGTTGGAGGGTACGCATGCACACGCCCTAAAACCAGAATCAGGCAGCAACGTACCAGTACATCACTGTGCCTTCCGGTCTGGAAGTAGTTAAAGTACAATTAAAGGTTCCTGTATGACAGTCCAAACAAGTACCAAATCTAGTTACTATATGAAACACAAGCCTCATAAAGTAATAAAAACTCCAGGACTTCTAAACCATGTCTCACAAGTCCTCCATGCCAGACACTGCAGCTCACAGTGGAAGGTTTTCAGCTACAGAGGCAGTGCTGCTGATCCATAAAGCAACGGGCAGGACTAGGTGTGGCCAGTTGCTGACTGACAAGCTACATGTTTGTGAATCAGCAGTGACAATGCTGACAGCTATGCCCCCTGCAACATTTTTTTCATCCAACTGTAGTACAAGTCATCTACATAAAAGTAACTCTGCTCTGAATTTAGGAGCAGTGAAGCATTGTTGCCACACCATCACAGGAAGCTGCATTAGATGGACTTCAATGTCATGACCAACAGGTATTTGTGGAACTTTGGAGAGGGAGTAAGAGAAAGATAGATGTGCAGATGCATTTATAATTAAGTGCTGCAGCACATTCTTATTTTTTATTGGTGGACCAAAGTTCTACTTTAAAGTGGTTGTAAACTCTTCCCCACAACTTTGTCCCATGTGAATCAGCATAAAAAACTCTAATGAACACTGCTTGTAGATATCGCCTTACTTGCATAGTATTGTTCCCATGATTTACGGCACACTCTGTGTGCTTGTCTATCTATTATCAGGACTTCCTACAACACTGAAATCCCACGAGACTGCATAATCACTCAGAGCTTCCTCCTACACCCCATGTGACCATGTGACATCACATGGAGTGGAAAAAAAGGCATCGGACAGCATTACTGCAGTCTTATCAGCTGAAGCTGATAAGACTGACATAGGCAAACACTAGATAATCGGCACAAGTAAATACTATGAAATAAAACAAGTCCGCTATGAACAGGGAAGCAGAGTTGCCATAGAAACGTTGGATTGAGAAGGAGGCTTGGTTAACAGTACAGGAAGTGCTCAATGTAAGGGTGGAAATACACTCCACTGTGGACTCAGAAAACAATACTTAAGATGGCGCTGCCTAACCCCAGGAAACAATTTTTTGAAGTTTCTTTAAACAGTAAGTAATTTGCGATTTGGGCTGGATTACAGTGGCTATAGTTTGATAATTACTTATTATAATGGACTAAATGAAAACAAGCATCAGAGTGGGAGAGTTTACTTCCTCTTTAGGGGGTTGTGTTGAGGGGTTTTGTTAACGTGCTTTCCAATTTAAGTCTATAGGAATGCAAACGCAATTTGAAGCAGCTTATATGCGCTTCCTCTTATAGGGTGACAGGTGCCTCTGAATTGTGCTACTGCATTGCCATGTTGTCACACACACCCCTGGAAGCTACACAGTAACCAGTCAGCTTCCAGGTTTTATTGTCAAAGCTTAGTTGAGCAAACTGAAGTTAGAAGCTGATTGGTTACTATGTACAGCTTCACCAGATTTTTTTGCGTGCACCAGTTGTAGTAAATCTCCCCCAACAGTGCTTTAGCAAAGAAAATATTCATTTAGGATTCAGATCTAGTTTACAAAGGTTCTTTTCTAAAGTCCTTGTTTGAGTAATGAAATATGTTTAGCGGAAACAAGGTCAGGAATTAAAAACAAACACTAGCGTATAAACCAGTGGTCTGTATAAATTTCGGCAAATTAAAATAATCTACATGAACCGCATTGGTAAATGGAAAAAAAGATCTGAAAGTTTATTTTGTGCTGTGAAGAATGTCGGAACAGGCACAATTTCAAAGGAAGAATAAAGAGCAAGCAAACAATAAACTGCTGTCTAAGAAAGGAACCACCTAAGTAAACAATAATAAATAGATCAGCCATGCTTCGGAAAAAGGCCAGCCCAATACAAATTATTTTCCATAATTGAGCTATGAGCACTAACATATCCTATTTATATAGGTTATATACAATTAGGAAAATCTTTAAAGAGAACCTGTCATGTGTACAGTTTGTTTAAATCTTGTTGAAAAAACAAACAAAAAAAAAAACAATTATGTCCGGCACATAAAATGTGCTGCATTAAAACCACTTGCCGACCGGCTCCTGTACATATATGTCGGCACTTTGAAGATCTAGGTAACGGCAGCAGCTGCTGCTACAGCTGAGGTCTCCATCTCTTCAGAAGCTGGTTGTGTTTACGATAATGGTGGTCTCTGCGGCAGATTCGCTGCAAGATCACCGTAAAAGGAAGAGGTGCCACCCTCCCTCCCGCCGCTCTCCCGCGCCCTCCGCCGCTTAGCGGAGCCGTCGGCAGCGGCTAAAGCAATCAGGATCTTTCTGTGGCTGAGTGAGGGGAAGATGGCTCCCACCTGCCTCCATACTATAGCAAGCAGGGCGGAAGCAATGTCGAAACGTCTTAAAGGGTCATTTTTTCAATGTAATTTTCTCAAATGACAACTTTCTTTTTTTTTTATTGCATTTTAGTCCAAATATGAGATCTGAGGACTTTTTGACCCCAAATCTCATATTTAAGAGGACCTGTCATGCTTTTTTCTATTACAAGGGATATTTATATTCCTTGTAATAGGAATAAAAGTGACCCATTTTTTTTTTTAATAACAGTGAAATAATAAATAAAATCGAGTAAAATAAATAAGAGAATTTTTTTTTAAAACGCCCCGTCCCGACGAGCTTGCGTGCAGAAGCGAACGCATACGTGAGTAGCACCCACATATGAAAACAGTGGTCAAACCACACATGTGAGGTATCGCCACAATCGTTAGAGCAAGAGACCTCCTCTGTAATTTTTTAAACATTGCCTATGGAGATTTTTAAGGGTAAAAGTTTGACGCCATTCCACAAGCAGGCGCAATTTTATAGCATAAAATGCTATAGTTGGGTATCAATTTACTTGGCGCAACATTATCTTTCACAATATAAAAAAAATTGGGCTAACTTTACTGTCGTCTAATTTTTTTATTCAAAAAGGTGAATCTTTTCCAAAAAAAGTGTGCTTGTAAGACCGCTGCGCAAATACCGTGTGAAAAAAGTACTGCAATGACCGCCATTTTATTCTCTAGGGTGTTAGAAAAAAAACAATACAATATATAATGTTTGGAGGTTCTAAGTAATTTTCTATAAAAAAAAACAGTTTTAAACTTATAAACACCAAAATCTCAAAACGAGGCTATTCCTTAAGTCAGGGGTGTCCAAACTTTTTTCAAAGAGGGCCAGATTCGATGAAGTGAACATGTGTGAGGGCCGACCATTTTGCCTGACATTCTTTGAACCATTAAAATTCGGTCATTCGAGCACTCATACCTGGCCCAACAAAAATTCTCGTGCCTTTGTCGCGCTCGTTTGCCTGACACACAGACGAATGCTCTGTTCTTTGGGGGTACCGTTAAGTCTTAATGGTACCCCACACATTGGAAACATGGGGTGCTTTTGGTGCAGCGCAATAAAAAAAAAAAAAAAAGCTCTGGGACTTCTTTCCCTGCATTTTTGTGGGTATGGAAGCCCATTGAAATGCATGGGCTGCCCTACACACAGCATGCAGCCATGCAGATGTGAACCAAGGGCTTATTGGAGGGGCAGTAAAACTACATGGTTAAGCTGTTTTTACCACCCCCAACTTCTCCCCCTTTAGCTGCAGAGGGAGCAGCTGGGGGTGTACACATGCTGTGGCTGCAGCTGGAGGTATGCTCAGGGTGAATGGGCCTGCACTGCAACTACCCCGCAACTGTGTAGACTGCACAGTTGCGGTATAGTGATGCTACATTTACGGGCTTAAAACAGGTGGTGAGGAGGCAACATAATGCCTCTTTACCACCTTTCAAATGCCTCTGAAAAGCGATCTGTATATGGATTGCTTTTCAGAGGAGCAGCAATCCTGGCTGCTATCACACACACAAGCACCACAAAAGCAGTTCTGATGGTACAAGAATGGGGGGGGGGGGTCTGGATTAAAAGTAACACACATGCATACACATACACACAGACATACACACATACAGACACATGCATACACATACAGACACATGCATATACTTACATACATACAGACACATGCACACACACACATACAGACACATGCACACACATACATACATACAGACATACACGCACATACACGCACATACAGACATACATGCACACACACACACACATACATGCACACAGATACATACAGACACACATGCTGCACACACATACAAACACACATACATGCACACACATACAGACAGACATACACGCACATACATACAGACACACATGCACATACGCATACATACAGACATACATGGACACACACACACATGCAATCATACATGCACAGACACACACACACATGCACATACAGACACACATACACACACACACACATACATACAGACAGACATGCACACACACATACATACATGCACACACACACACATATATAGACACACATGCACACACATGCACAGACACACATACATACAGACACACATACATACAGACACACATACATACAGACACACATACATACAGACACACATGCACACACACACATACACACATACATACATACAGACACACATGCACACACATGCATACAGACAGACATGCACACACATACATACATACAGACATGCACACACATACATACATGCACACACACACATACAGACAGACATGCACACACACACATACACACATACATACATACAGACACACATGCACACACATGCATACAGACAGACATGCACACACATACATACATACAGACATGCACACACATACATACAGACAGACATGCACACACACACATACAGACACACATGCACATACAGACAGACAGACATGCACACATATACATACAGACACACATGCACACATACAGACACACATGTACACACATACATACAGACACACATGCACACACACACACACATACACATAAATAAAGCCTTTTTAAAACGAATCTAGCTTGTAGTACAGTACCTTTCCATTCCATTTCCTCATTCAGCCGGGTACTGCACTGTAGGGGGAAGCAGAGAGCACAGCACACTCCTCTGCACTTTACTTTCACTTTTGAAGCCGACGGAGCTTCACACAGTGCCGGGGATCGGCTCATTTGACAGCCCTGATCCCGCAGCACACCAGGCGGGCCGTTCAAAACCGGACTGCGGGCCGCGATTGGCCCGCGGGCCGGACTTTGGACATGCCTGCCTTAAGTGGTTAAAGTGGAAGTAAACTGCACCAATTTTTTTTTAAACCCTGCAAGGTAAAGGCATAATGTGCTAGTATGCATCGCATACTAGCACATTATGAAATACTTACCTTAGAACAAAGCCCTCCAGCGCTGTGCTGTTACCGCTGACAGGCGCTTCCATCTTCAACCTGCTTTGCCTCTGGGTTCGCCCTCCGGTGGTCTGAATGTCGCAATAATGACACTCCCGCGCATGCATGTTACGGACCGATGCACAGAGCTTTGAAGGGATGGCATGAGTGGTGGCGTCAGGGGCTGCATGCAATGTGAATATCTCCTAAACCGTGCAGGTTTAGGCGATTTTCACAGGTACCTACATTATAGGCTTATGTGTAGGTACAGTGGTTTACTGCCACTTTAAAAGTGGTTTTCTTATTAGATAACTCTTTCTTTGGATTAAAAAAAAATCTATAATGCACAAGCCATTTTGTAATTTAATGCTGAATTCTTGGCAGATATAAAGGGCACAAATTACAGCAGAACTGTAGTCACCTTGGCTCCAGCGATGCAGCATCTTAGAGCTCCCTGCTGACATTTTTGCGACATTACTGCAGCCTGACCTATGACAGCGGCTGACTATCAAATTCATGAAGCCGGCTGCTATCATTGGCCAGGCTGAGATGATGTCACTGCCATACATGCATGAGAGCTCAGTCACCTCTGTATTGCCGAACTTGTACAATGAGCTGTGCGTGCGCAGCTCACTGTCCAGGGGCGTTAGAGCAGGTAAACTTTAATGCAGAATAGACATAGCATGTCTCTTCCGCATTAAAACTCCTGCCTGTTCATATTTTGTTTTTATCATAAAGTTCCACATTAATGTTTTTTTTTTAATCAAGGTATTTTTTATAATGCAACCAATGTACCTGATTCTGGCATTGGTGTATTTATTTGGCTGCGGATCTGTCTTAAATGATCTGTTTGCTCCCTTTTGCTATGTTAAATATGGCATTGAAGGTGTTTTATTATATCTGTTTGATAAGTGCAAAAACCTTGTTTATATGCCAGAAATCCAGTAATCTCTTAGTTTCCTGTAATGAGCCAACACAGTGCTACTGCTGCAATGCACATAATGCACAACAGCCTGTGGGCAGCACATGGGGGGCCAAATCTTGGGCACCAGGGGTTTAGAAGATACGGCAAAAGTATTTTGGCTATATCTTATTCACAGGACCACCAGGTGAAAATAAAGGGGGAGAAGCCTTAAAAAGCTGGTCATACAAAATTGTTGTTTCGGGAGCATTCATTATATTTTTTATTGATTAGCGGGATCAAACAGACTTTCATTTTGGATCAAAGTGTAAAGAAACTTTGAAGGAGCAGGATGGAAAATATTTCCCGAACGTAAAAAATTCTAACAGTGAATGTGGTTCTTGTAGAGGAAAAATCATAAATAGTGTCATGAAACTTGTTTAATAAACACAAGAATCCATTCAAATAGCATAGATGAAAATTGAAGCTTTTGAGTTAAAACAAATCTCATTGATAGCAAGAAAAACCATTGTGATGGACAATCTTTCAGAGTTTCCATACAAACGTTCAAACAAAAATGTAACTGTGTATGGCCAGCTTAAAGAGGATTTTATATCTATCTGAAAAAAACAGACACTCACCTGTCCAGGGAGTGCTGTCCTCACCTGGGCCAGTTCTTTGCCGGTCTTCGGGTCCACAGCACTGCCATGTTTATTGTGGTAAGCTGGCTGTGACTTGCTGTGGAATCACAGCCGACTTCTCACTGCGTATATGGGACTCATGCTGTGCTTTGTGATTGGATCCATAGCCTTCTGGGACCTGTGATGTGTCCCATGAGGTTGCAGGCAGTTGGGTGTGGGGGGGTGTAAACTGGGCGACCCAAGCAGAAGTGGGAGTGAATGCCGGCCAAAGTGGGAGCGAGTACCTGCCAAAACTAGGTACCCACTCCCTAAAAAAAAAAAAACTCCAAAAGTGGCAGAGGAGAGAGGAAGGGGGAAGCTCCACATATGCAATGGTAAGCTAACTTACCTTCTTGTATGTCTCCTTCCACTAGACTGAAATAAAGCTATAGGTCTCTAGTAGATCTCACCTAGACTGCTCTAGATGAGGAAGATCCATCAGTCGGAGTCTGGTGCCACTGTTTAGCTTTATGTAACAAAGACCAGAAATTCAGGTATGGCTATTTCTCTAATGTAATCCTCAGGACAAGCCAGCATGTGATTTAGCTTGCTGGTAACCATGCAAAACCAAAGTATCCATTTTGGGTGGAACCAAAATCTATAACAAAGCTTCTTTTCCTTCAGGTACAGGAGAAAATCAGCACCTACCCACACATTTCATGAAATGTAGGCAGACTTGTGTTGTCACCCCTACTGTTCAATACCAGCCAACCAGCACAATGTGTCTATGGCTGCCCCAAGCTTGAAATTTATTAGCTTCTAGAAGAAAAAATGAGATTCGGCCAGTATACACATAGCTATGAACTGTGCATGAGCAGACGAATGCAGGGAATATTTCAGTCCTTTGAAGAATTCATTAAAAAAAAAAAAAAGATATGCAGGTGGCTCGTAATTTCATGGACAGAAGTCATGTTGAAGAACACAGAAATGGAGCTATTGTATAGCCTATTCTATAGATCAAAGGGATGTTTTGTAAACAAATCATAGTAGATTAGTCTCCAGCATAATGGAAGGCATTGAAAATGTATAGCTACCATAACACAAAGCATCTGTAAGCTTGTGTATAATAAAGGCTTTTGTACATCCCGTAAAATCTTTTTCTTGGAGTCCACAGAGAGACACAGGATTGCAGAACAATCTATGACATGTGGTTTATACTGCTGTCTACAATATGTTTGGACACTGGCAAAACAAAAACTGTTAAAAGAGAAGTTCGGCTTTTTTTTTTTTCAAGAATCATACTTACTAGTCTGATGCTGCATCTGTCCCCTGCCAAGACTGAGAACCGATCGATCAAAGAGCGCTGATCAGTTCTCAGTGCTTGCTGAGCAGAGAGCTGATGACTGTCAGTCACCGGTTCTTTGCTCTGCCCCCTCTGCTCACTGGAGCGCTGGGCTGTGGAGAGGGCGGGAGCAGCTGGCTCAGGCTCTCAGCGGCTTGCTGAGAGGCTGAGCCAGGTGCTGGTCCAGGGTTGTGGGCGGATCTTGACCACAGCCTGGACCGACTCTGTGACATCAGCCAACATCGGGTTTCGGCCTGCTGTCTGCTGATAATGGGTCACAGGAGTGTAGAACAAACTCCTGTGAGATCCACAAGCGAACTACAGCCAAATGAGCTTTGGCTGTACTTCTCCTTAAAGCCAGCCCTATATAACACTGCCACCAACCATCATGCCTCAGTTTTGTTAGCTAGCAGTATATAAGGCCAATAATAAAGAGGGGTGAGATCTGTGGCCTTCAGTGGACACCAAGAAAAGGATTTTACAGTAAGTACCCAAACCTTATTTTTGTTAATGTCCATTGAAAGACACAGGATTGTAGAATGGTCTATGATCAACCTGGTATACCAGAGCAGGACTGTGAGCCCAGGCCAAGGGGCAATTCCATGAAAGCTGAGGCATAACAGTTGAAGGCAGGGTTATATGGGAGCTGGCTTCACAGTTTTTGCTTTGCCAGTGCACAACCATCATGTAGGTGGCAATATAGCCATAGAGTATTCTACAATCCTGCATTCCTCAATCAACAATAAAATGGTGAATATTCACAAAGAGTTACACCAGGGAAACTGGAAAAGTGTACGACACAATTATTTCTTAGCAGAGTTTAGTTGATTTTGGATGTATTTTTTTAAATCAATTCGTATGCCCAGAAATACTAATGAGAATAATATTGTACCTTCAGGAAACTTGGGTAGGGGCGAAAGAACTGCTTGGTGCTTTGAAAGAGGTTAAGCAGGGAATAAGGTTAGGAAGCACCAGACAGAAAATATTCCAGTGCTAATCAAGTTGTTGGACATGGACTGAAGAAAGTCACTTGGCATGAGATCTACATGACTGAATAAGGATGCCAATTAACAAACACCAACACAGCAACTGCAAACTAAGGCTGGCCATAGATGACTTGAGCTTCTCTCAATCAACCCCCCATCCACATTAAGCAGCGTGGATGGATGAATACCCTCAGCCAGGTTTTATGGCAGCTGTGGCACCCGCAGCTGCCTGAATACAATAACGCTGCTGAACAGGGTATGCAGTCGCTGTTTCCCCGATAATTTTGCACCCAGCTTTTCCACCCAGCTCAGCCAATTTTGATCAAGCCAGGTGGCTTGATATATGCATAGTCTAGAAAAGTGGTCTCCAAACTACAGCCCTGGGGCATAATGCAGGCCTTTGCTTGCCTTTATTCAGCCCTTGGGGCACCGTTTTCTCTACTGACACCTGTCGCTGACACTATTCCTCCCACTGACACCATCAAAAGGGCACAACTCTTCCCACTGACACCAACAATGGGCCACAATTCCTTCCATTGACACCAATGATGGTGTATAGTTATTTCCATTGATACCAACCATCGGCCACTATTCCTTCCACTGACACCAACAATGGGTACTATTCCTCCCACTGACACCATCAAAAGGGCACAATTCCTCCCACAGACACCAACAATAGGGCAGAATTATTTCCATTGACACCAATGACGGGGCACTAGTCCTCACACTAACACCAAAGATCCGGGCATTGCTTACTCCCACTGGACGCCAGGACAATTTCTACTCCCACTGGCCATAGTATGGCCCCCCTAAGGTTTGAAGGACAGTAAACTGGCCCTTTGTATAGAAAGTTTGAAAACCCCTGGATTTAGAGGAACAAAGGCAAGGCTTGATATATATGTACAGAAGGGTAGCTTGATATACTGTATATTTACAGATTATAGGAAAGAAGGGAAAGGGGAGACATAAATGAAATCTTGAAATACATCAAGGGGGTGAATACAGTTCAAAAGGGCAGTATTTTTAATATGAAACCAAAATCAAGAACTCCAAACTAACAGGGGGAAAGTTAAAAACTAATCTTAAAAGTATTATTTTAGTAAAAAGGATACTTGGTATAGTCCTCCAGCCAAGGTAGTGAGTCATTTAACAGTAGGTGGCTTCAAACATGCATGGGACAAACATAGATCTATACAAACCAACCCCCCCCCCCCCCCAAAAAAAAAAACAACAACAACCGGGCAGACTCAATGGACCATTTGATCTTTTTTTCTGCTGTCACTTTTCTATGTTCTTGCAGGGCCACCCAAGAATCGAATTTCAGCTAATTCAGCAGGAATCGCCCATAATTCAAAGTATTTCCAGAGGTCTTTAAACTGGTCACACACAATCTCTGTACAATATCTTTTAGATTTATCTGAAATTCCAAATTGAGGCTCAACTTCCTGCCTCCATTTGCTTTTGTTCTCCCCAACCTTCTGCAGCTCCTCCTCCCTCCAGTTACAATACTTTCCTTTTCTAAAAGCTATCAGGTTGGCCATGTGACGTGTGGGATCCTCTTTTCCTCGTATTTACCACTCTTTCAAACTTTCAGGTACAGGGTGCCATGGCAACATGCTCCTCAGGGGTGGGCCCATGACACCTTGCATTCATGGTACATCCTCAGTCCTCCAGGTTAAATGATGCTGGGACATCTAGTGACAGTGAAGAATAACTGCGGGAGACAGTGCCAAAGTGTTGAGTATTGAAGCCTGAGCTTCCATGTTTTGTTTTAACCAGTTGGAGATCCATTAAACAAACCACTACATAGCTGTTGGTAAATCTAAAGCAGAATGCCCAATCAGTTTGTAGGTAAACAAAGGTTTCAGCCATGAAGTGCCAACAAGATAAGTTCTGAAAGAATAAAAGTATTTCACTGCCACAAATTAATACAATCAAAAGATGGTAGGGTAGGATGGTTCTTCCACTAGGATGATACCAGACAGGATGGGGCTTGTCATGAGAAAAATACATCGGATGCTGTTGCTTTCTAGCTCTCTGCTCATCATACTGGTCCTCTGGCTTTAATAATTTCTTAGCTCTGGTCTACACTGATGATTAAATCTCATTGCTACCAAGATAAAACTGCTTGCTGACAGCTAGCTATCTCATTAGGATCACCTTTATTTCAGTGTGCTGCATATGGAATACCAACAGGCATTTAACCTACTGGGGCCTTGGATGCATAGTCAATTTTATCCAAAAGGTGAACTTAGCCTTTAAATCTCACAGTAGTAAATTGACCTGGAACAAGTATGCATAGCAGCTGCTCTGACTTTTCTTGCTCATGCTTATTTTTGGTTATGTGGCTAAGTCTAGGGCTAAACTGGCAATTAAATCTCTTTACTGCTAAGAGAATCAACTACATGGTGTCCATTGTTTTATTAGCAGTATATTGATTTAAGCAGGTTACAAACGAGGATACTGCCAAATAGCAGTTAAAATGGTACTAAACCCAAAACAAAAGTGTAATGTATTTGAGCTTACCATTTTTAGACCTTTCTCCTCTACTTTCACCTGGTGATCCAGCCAGGAACATACTTCCTGACCTAGGGTGTCTCCACTCTGGATGGAAGAGCAACAGAGGGACTTTTGGACAGCAGCATTGTCAATCGGGGGAAAGGGTGATGTTAGATGCATTAGCAGATTTAGATGGACTTGATGTACACATTAAAGCCAAAATCCAGCTGACACTTTGTAAGCAGTTAAAGCAATATTATTTTTTCTTTTTTTGGGATAAAGGTTTACATCAGGGGTGTCCAAACTTTTTTCAAAGAGGGCCAGATTCGATGAAGTGAACATGTGTGAGGGCCGACCATTTTGCCTGACATTCTTTGAACCATTAAAATTCGGTCATTCGAGCACTCATACCTGGCCCAACAAAAATTCTCGTGCCTTTGTCGCGCTCGTTTGCCTGACACACAGACGAATGCTCTGTTCTTTAGGGGTACCGTTAAGTCTTAATGGTACCCCACACATTGGAAACATGGGGTGCTTTTGGTGCAGCGCAATTAAAAAAAAAAAAAAAGCTCTGGGACTTCTTTCCCTGCATTTTTGTGGGTATGGAAGCCCATTGAAATGCATGGGCTGCCCTACACACAGCATGCAGCCATGCAGATGTGAACCAAGGGCTTATTGGAGGGGCAGTAAAACTACATGGTTAAGCTGTTTTTACCACCCCCAACTTCTCCCCCTTTAGCTGCAGAGGGAGCAGCTGGGGGTGTACACATGCTGTGGCTGCAGCTGGAGGTATGCTCAGGGTGAATGGGCCTGCACTGCAACTACCCCGCAACTGTGTAGACTGCACAGTTGCGGTATAGTGATGCTACATATACGGGCTTAAAACAGGTGGTGAGGAGGCAACATAATGCCTCTTTACCACCTTTCAAATGCCTCTGAAAAGCGATCTGTATATGGATTGCTTTTCAGAGGAGCAGCAATCCTGGCTGCTATCACACACACAAGCACCACAAAAGCAGTTCTGATGGTACAAGAATGGGGGGGGGGGGTCTGGATTAAAAGTAACACACATGCATACACATACACACAGACATACACACATACAGACACATGCATACACATACAGACACATGCATATACTTACATACATACAGACACATGCACACACACACATACAGACACATGCACACACGTACATACATACATACATACAGGCACATACATACAGACATACACGCACATACATACACGCACATACAGACATACATACACACACACACATACATGCACACAGATACATACAGACACACATGCTGCACACACATACAAACACACATACATGCACACACATACAGATAGACATACACGCACATACATACAGACACACATGCACATACGCATACATACAGACATACATGGACACACACACACATGCAATCATACATGCACAGACACACACACACACATGCGCACACACACACACACACACAGACACACATGCACATACAGACACACATACACACACACACACACATACATACATACATACAGACAGACATGCACACACACACACATATAGACACACATGCACACACATACATACAGACATGCACACACATGCACAGACACACATACATACAGACACACATGCACACACACACATGCACACACACACATACACACATGCACACATACATACATACATACATACATACATACAGACACACATGCACACACATGCATACAGACACACATGCACACACACACATGCACACACACACATACACACATGCACACATACATACATACATACATACATACAGACACACATGCACACACATGCATACAGACAGACATGCACACACATACATACATACAGACATGCACACACACACATACAGACAGACATGCACACACACACACACATACAGACACACATGCACACACACACATACAGACACACATGCACACATACACATACAGACACACATGCACATACATACAGACAGACATGCACACATATACATACAGACACACATGCACACATACAGACACACATGCACACACATACATACATACAGACACACATGCACACACACACACACATACACATAAATAAAGCCTTTTTAAAACGAATCTAGCTTGTAGTACAGTACCTTTCCATTCCATTTCCTCATTCAGCCGGGTACTGCACTGTAGGGGGAAGCAGAGAGCACAGCACACTCCTCTGCACTTTACTTTCACTTTTGAAGCCGACGGAGCTTCACACAGTGCCGGGGATCGGCTCATTTGACAGCCCTGATCCCGCAGCACACCAGGCGGGCTGTTCAAAACCGGACTGCGGGCCGCGATTGGCCCGCGGGCCGGACTTTGGACATGCCTGGTTTACATAAATGGATTAAACCTGACCATTATAAGCACCTCTACCAGTGTTAAATGGTTTGTTTCAACCCTCTAACCGCTAGCTGGACAGCTTGGTCTGTTAACCTCCCTGGCCGTATTACTGAGTGTGGCTTGGGGTGAATTTTTATTATCAAAAGCGGTAACCCCGAGCCACACTGGGGATTGCATCGCAGTATCCTTGTAAAGATACTCACCCTGTCCCCAGGATCCTGCGATGTCCTCCTGCTGTGTCTTTGGGCTGTGTACTCATCACTGTGCCAGGCTCCGTTCCATGCAAGTGTCGCAACACATGGGGACGGAGACCGGCGGCAAATTAAAAATAGTGAAATATACAGAACACACAATACACTGTAATCTGTAAGATTACATTACTGTATAAAAACATTTCATTTTGTCCCTAGTGCTTTGTCCAGTGCCCTGCCTGCAGTTTTATATTATATATACTGTACTTTCTGCCTAGAAACTTGAGAATGTCCATAGCAACCAAAAAGTGTCCCTTAACATCAAAAGTGGTTTTAGACCAACTAGAAAATAGTGATAGTGTATTAAAATCACTTGCAGAATTGAGCGATAGTGATTCATGGGGAAATTCATCCTTAGACACTGAAAGTGATGACAGTGACGATTCTGTGACTGAGCAAATTTACCTAACTACATGTCTTCTAAGCATGGCATGAAACCCACAAGGACATGCAAATTCCATGCAGATGATGTTCTGATCAGGACTCGAATCAAGGACCGAAGTAATGCAAGGCAGAAGTGCTAACCACATTTGTGATTCCAATCGTTTCATTAATTCAGCTTGAAAAATATTTTGCCAAGAGAATAATATGAAGTCATATAAGGCCTAATTCACTAGGCTCTAAATGCATGTTATTTGTTATCATCGTCTTTAATTTTCAGACATGGGGCTGTTATTTTCAATTCCTTTGGCTGCCATTGATTAAAATAACAGATGTCATGGCAAATAACAATCTTTATAGCTTGGTGAATTGAGTCAATCGCATGGTAACATAAAAGAGTAAGGTGTGAGTATGATCATCGTCCTGCAGTGAGAACAGAGAATTCCACTTCTCCTGACCTGTCACCTGTGCATCGGATGACTCCCCATGGACATCTCTAGGTAAATCTTATGTCTAGCAGAAAATGGGGGTGATCAACAAGAGACCGTTAACTTGCTTTATTTCATAAATTTGATTTATAGAATAGAACAATTTAGATTTAAACTCTAGCCTCAAATTACACTCCTCTACATATATTGTCTAGGGTCCTCCTGAAAGGAAATATAAATGTATAAAACATTCCTTCTGTGAACTGACTGAATGTTCTGACATTGGAATGTGCTAAAGTCTGGGAAGACATCGAAAGTTGAAAGAGCTTTCCCAGGTGGGAGTTAAATGTCTATATCACAGATGGAGCCCTAAATGAGGTATACAATATAGTTAAGCACTATTGGACAACTGTGTATCACACATACACTATATGACCAAAATACAATACATTATTCTGTTAATACTACAGCATACAAAGGCATTTTGGACAATTGTGCCCTTCAACCCTTGTGGTAACAGTTTGGGGAAAGCCCTTTTCTGTTCCTGCAAGACTGTGCTCCTGTGCACAAAGCCAGAGCACCATAAAGACCAGGCTTGATGAGTTTGGTGTGGGGGGGTACGTTAGTGGCCTGTACTAAGCCCCGACCTCACCCCTACTGAACACCATTACAATAAAGAATTCTGTTAATACAACAGCATACAAAGGCATTTTGGACAATTGTGCCCTTACAACCTTGTGTTAACAGTTTGGGGAAGGCCCTTTTTTGTTCCTGCATGACAATGCCCCTGTACACAAACAACAGACGAAAAACAAGCTCTGGACTGCCGCACTCTTCAGAAAACCACTTTCTTTTATCGGAAAGTCACATCACAGCTCAACAAACACAGCGAACAAGGAAAAATTGCTGACGTTTCGCACTAGCTGTAGTGCTTAATCACAATGATGGCTGCCCAGCCGAAGAGACAGTTTTACATGCTGGCTTAGCCCTTCCACCTCTGGGCTGGCCACTCAGCTGTCGGCTAATTGCCAGCTCTCTTCTCTTTCCACAGTTACCAGCTGTTCCCGATGATGCTCGTCTGACCTGTCTATTTAAAGCCTTCCTGCTCACTTTTTCATTTGCCTTCCTGTTGGTCACATCACAGGGAACCATCTCCTGCTGTTTGTTTCAAGACTGGCTTGCTGACATCCCACCTGGCTTCTTATCCTGCTTGCGGTTGCTCTCCTTGGATCCCCGTCTTCCCGCCTGGCTGATTACCCGATCTGGCTAATGAACTTTGGACTGGCTGACTACCCGATCTGTCTACAGGACTCTGGCTATGCTTGACTACGCTTTTTTCTATTTACCTTTTTATTTTTATTAATAAACAAGTGTGGTTTCATTGTACTTCTGTCTCAGTCTGTTTCATGGTTTCTGACAACAGTTTACAGCCTGCATGTGTGCTTCTGGAGCGGTAAGATTCCTTCTCCTTCATATTACAGTTTCTGGGCCCCTGTACACAAAGCTAGCTCCACAAGGACATTATTTGATGAGTTTAGTGTGAAGGAACATGAGTGGCCTGTACAGAGCCTTGACCTCAACCCTAATGAACACCTTTACAATAAAGTATTCTGTTAACACTACAGCATACAAAAGCATGATGGACAATTGCGCCTTTCCAACCTTGTGTTAACAGTTTGGAGAAGGCCCTTTTTTGTCCTGTATGACGATGGCCTTGTACACAAAGCTAACTCCACAAAGACATGATTTGATGAGTTTGGTGTGGAGAAACATGAGTTGCCTGTACAGAGCTTTGACCTCAACCCTACTGAACACCTTTAGGATGAACAGAAACTTAAATTGAGAGCAAGGTCTTCTCATCAAACATCAGTAAATTCCCTCCCAAATGCTTTTTTGGCTGGGTGGACACAAATTTCCACAGACACAATCTATAATCTCATATAAAGCCTTACTAGAAGAATAAAGGCTGTTAAATTAGGGCCATTTAACACCGGCAATCCCGATGGTCACAATTCCAAGGTTGTTTAGATTTCCATTATTAGATACTTTGACTATAACCAACCAACCGAGTACAAGTGATAGCTTTGACCATCTCAGCTCCTGTTTTACCCCCTTTATGACCAGGCCATTGTTTGCTATTTAACTGGTAATTGCTCAGTCATGCAATGCTCTACTCAAACACATATATTATATGTGTTTATTATATAATTTTTTTCACACACAGTGGTATTTGATCATCAGTGGGTTTTTTATTTTTTAATAAATTAAATAATTTTTTAATAAGATTTTGGAGGAAAAAAACAACAATATTTTTTACTTTCTCCTTTTAAAAACATCCAATCCAAAAAAATCTAATCTCTTCATAATTTTTGGCCAAAATGTATTCTGCTACGCCTTGAAAATCATGGCTCTATGAGCAATTTTCTTCTTGTGGTATTAGTTTGTTTATCAAAAAATAAAAGCCCTAGAGGTGATCAAATACCACCAAAAGAAAGCTCTATTGGTGGGAAGAAAATGATAAAAATTTCGTTTGGGTACAGTGTTACATGACCGCGCAATTGTCATTCAAAGTGCTACAGCGCTGAAAGTTGAAAATTGTCCTGGGCAGGGAGGGGCAAAAGTGCCTGGTACTGAAGTGGTTAATGTATCTGCAAATATGTGTGCTATGCCACGCATTGAGGGCCAAAATATACCATCTTCGCTGAGCAGTGCAGATCTGCATAGCTCAACAAAGGCTCAACACAAAGGCACATAGAAAACAATGGTTTTCTATGTGACCTTTTCCACGCCACAATATTTGAGTGGGGTTGAGTAGGGTTGTAGTGCCTGGTGTAAAAAATGCAGACATGCTGCATTTTTATACAGTATGACTCAAATGTCTCAACGGATGCCATTGCACCACAGTGCGTCACAACGGAGACACTTTATTCAAGTGCTCAGACAAAGATTTAAATTGTGAAACTTCAATAAAGTTGAAAGAAAAGAAAAAGGAAGAGTGCCTTTTGTTACAAAATCACAGACCACAGCCACGCATCCCTCCCACAAGGGACGCCAGGCCACATGAGTTTTTGCCATGTTGGCTGTTGTGAACGAACCCTAAAGCCGCGTACACACGGGTGGACTGTCTGGCCTACTTAGTCCGCCGAAACACATTTCAGCGGACAGTCCGCTCGTGTGTGGGCTTCAGCGGACTTTTTCAGCGTGCAGTCTGGCGGACTAAGTATTTCGGAATTTCCGTAATACAGTCCGTCGGACTCGCACTTCGGCGGACAATCCGCCCGTGTGTGTGCCAGTCCGCCGTACTTTTAAAATGAGCGGGCTTTTCCCGCCCGGAGAAAAGTCCGCTCATTTCGAGCGGGTATCCAGGTAGGCGGGGCCCGCGACGGAGACGGAGCCTGGTATGGACTTAAAGGGGAACCCCAACGCCGAAAAAAATCGGCGTGGGGGTCCCCCCCAAGTCCACAATAGACCCTTGTCCGAGCACGCTACCCGGCCGGCCAGGAAAGGGGGGCGAGCGAGCCCCCCCCCCCACCCAAAGCACCTTGTCCCCATGTTGATGAGGACAAGGGCCTCTTCCCGACAACCCTGGCCGTTGGTTGTCGGGGTCTGCGGGCGGGGGGCTTATCGGAATCCGGGAGCCTTCACATAGGGTGGGGGGCCGGTATCCGGGGGCCCCCTTATTAAAGGGGGCTCCCAGATTCTGATAAGCCCCCCCGCCCGCAGACCCCGACAACCAACGGCCAGGGTTGTCGGGAAGAGGCCCTTGTCCTCATCAACATGGGGACAAGGTGCTTTGGGGTGGGGGGGCCGCGCGGCTCCCCCTTCCCCAAGGCACCCCCCCATGTTGAGGGCACGCGGCCTGGTACGGCTCAGGAGGGGGGGCGCTCGCCCCCCTTTCCTGGCCGGCCGGGTAGCGTGCTCGGACAAGGGTCTGTTGTGGACTTGGGGGGGACCCCCACGCCGATTTTTTTCGGCGTTGGGGTTCCCCTTTAAGTCCATACCAGGCGGCGGGGCAAGCGACGTCTCCTTCGCGGGCCCCGCCTACCTGGAGACGCGCTCGAAATGAGCGGACTTTCCTCCGCGTATTAGTCCGCTCAAAAAGTGCCGTGTGTGGGCAAGTCCATTCATTCGAAAGTATGACGGACTGTCCGTCGGATTGTCTGACGGACTAAGTTGGCCAGACAGTCCGCCACGTGTGTACGCGGCTTTATGTGCATTGCGCTAAGGCAGTCCATTTGTTTAAATGCGTTGCCAACACACTGAAAATCAAATGTGCAGTGTGTTTTCCGGTGCAGCTCTTCACAAAGTACAGTAGTGCGTTACCATGCATTGTGATATGCTACAACACAACTACCTTGGTTTAGTGTAGTGGAGTGCCATTTAAAATGATTTGCACTGTGGAATGTGTATTATCATGTTGCAGTAACACATAGGGGTTGATTTACTAAAGGCAACTCCACTTCGCACTACAAGTGCACTTGGAAGTGCAGTCGCTGTAGATCTGAGGGGTAGATCTGAAATGAGGGGAAGCTCTGCTGATTTTATCATCCAATCATGTGCAAGATAATATGCTGTTTTTTATTTTCCTTGCATATCCCCCTCGGATCTACAGCAATTTTACTTCCAAGTGCACTTGTAGTGGATTTGCCTTTAGTAAATAAACCCCATAGTAAATTGTGTTGTTTTTTACAGCGCATTACCCCAATGCAAAGATCCATACTGGTCCCAAAATGTACGTTTTTTTTCTGGTAGCAGCAAATCAACACCTTTATCTCTTTTTATAATCTTAAAAACAATGTTAAAATAAAACGGATCCAAAAGCATTATTTTCCCTTTATTAGATGTTGCATCTAGAATTTAATTTAATCCATTGTGCTCCTGAGCGGTGGTCATGATAGATGTGCTATAGAATGCTTTCAAATGAATGTGCATGATACTACAGTCAATACCTTGACAGGTCCTGTCAGGCGCGGGTTATTTTCAGACGCGGTGCGGCTGCGGAATTCTGATCATGGTCAATCAGACAGCCATTTTGTGTGGGGAGCCTTGATTTCCCGACTGATGGAATGACAAGAGGCTGCACAGATCATGGCAACAGTCAGCTATCAACCGTGTCAGCTTCCTCTCTTTTCTTAAATAAGATTTGTAAATCCTGACATAGATTTAGGGATCTCGCTGCCTGCTGTTCTCTTTAAAAGGGAAACAACCTAATATATGTGTCATACAGCACAAATGTAAATCTCTCATTAACACACAAGTGATTGGGAAGTTAAATATCTGCAAAATATATTTTTTATAGTTGGAATATGGCATTGGCACACATAGAAAACATAACTTTTACCCAGGCAGCAGTGGTGTCAGATAAGGCCTGGTTACATAGTTACATAGTTAATAAGTTGAATAAAGACACCAGTCCATCCAGTTCAACCTGAGTGTCTACAATTGTCCCTATCCCTGTACACTGCACACTCAAATTGGTCCCTACCCTGAAGGTGCCAACAATCCAAGGTCCCCATTCATACACTAGGGCCAATTTTGGACAGAAGCCAATTGACCTACCTGCATGTCTTTGGAGTGTGGGAGGAAACCGGAGTACCCAGAGGAAACCCACGCAGGCACAGGGAGAACATGCAAACTCCAGGCAGGTAGTGTAGTGGTTGGGATTCGACCACTCCCACCACCTCTACAGCCCAGTGCTCCAGTGGGCGCGGGAGGGCAAACAGACAGCGGTGACTGACAGCTACCAGGTCTCAGCTCAGGGAGCTCTGAGAATCAAGTGATTGCCGGAGTTTGATAGCTTGGTTTTCAGTTAGAGTCGGCGGGGGACAGATGCAGGGGGACAGATGCAGCACTGGACCAATGCTACATCCACCAAGGTAAGTATGATTCTGAAATGTAAAAATAAAAAAAAACATCTCTTTTAAAGATGAACTCCATGCAAAGATAAAAGACACAAAGGAATGCCACTATGCATTAATTTGTGAATCATTAAATTATTTTTAAATAATAAACATATCATACTTACCTCCACTGTGCAGCTCTTTTTGCACAGAGTGGCCCCGAACATCCTCTGTTGGGGTCCCTCAGCAGCTTTCGCGTCTACTCCCCGCATTAGATAACCCCCTGGGAGAAGCACTCTCCCGAGGGGGTCACCTTGCGGGCGCGCTCCCGAGTCATTCATTCGGCATCCATAGAAGCTGAATGTATGGCTCGGCCCCGCCCCCGGGTCATTGGATTTGATTGACAGCAATGGGAGACAATGGCTGCGCTGCCATCAATCCATCTAATCAGGACCCGAGATACTGGCTTTTGCTGGTGTGCTCGTCCCCAGGATGAGATGGAGGGGGTACAGGTAAGTAAAATGGGGGCTCGGGGGGCTGCGGCATTATAGGAGGTTTTTCACCTCAGTGCATAGAATGCATTGACGTGAAAAACCTTGAAGGTTTACAACCCCTTGAAATGCAATTTTGAATGCACTAGTGCAACTGTCTTAATTTGGTATCAGCCTTGCTTGCTGACAGGAGAAGAAATACTAAGAGCTAATCACTTGTGTTGCAGTGCTTATGTGCTAAAAACAAAAGTCCCAGCTATAAGAGGAGAGAGCAGAGTGATAAAGAGGGGAGATTATCAGTGTGCTGCTTCTCCTTGCGTTGTCCAGTCACAGGCTTGGTAAGGGACAAGACCTGTAATGCCGTATACACACGACCGGACTTTTCAACATCAAAAGTCAGATGGAATGATTCCGGCAGACCATTCGATCGTGTGTGGGCTGCAGCGGACTTTTGATTTGCAAAAGTCTGACAGACTTTAGAAATGGAACATGTTTCTAATTTTTCCGACAGAACTCCGCTGGACCCAGTTCCTACCGAGAAATCCGCTCGTGTGTATGCTAGTCCGACGGACAAAAACCGACGCTAGGGCAGCTATTGGCTACTGGCCATAAACTTCCTTATTCTAGTCCGGTCGTACGTCATCACGTTCAAATCCGTCGGACTTTGGTGTGATTGTGTGTGGCCAAGTCCGTTCATTCGGAAAGTCCGTCAGAACTCTGTCTAAAGTCTGTCGGACCTAGTCCCTCGAAAAGTCCGGTCGTGTGTATGCGGCATAAGTGTTACTTGACGGCAATAGAGAAAAATCTGATCTCCCACCCTACCAGACAGGAATGTGCTGTGTGGCAGAGGTGTATGTAACAACTGGATGAGATTAAATCAAAGTCCTTTGGCAGGTAAAACAGCACCTATATTTGCATTTCATCGGTTTATTTAGCTGTTTGCCTAAATTCAGCTTTACCCTACGCATATGAAAAAGGTTTCTTACTGTAGAAGCTGTGTACATGTGGAATAGTCTTTCACTGTCCTTCAGGATAATTAAGGATTTTGTTTTCTGTAAATACAAACTGAAGCCCAGTAGCACACCCTACGTTCAGATATTTCTGTCTTCTTCTGGATCAGTTGTGGGTTTAGTGATCTGAGAATGCAAGCCTTTTTTTTTTTTAACATGACGAACTGGTGTCTTTTTTTTCTATTACTATGTAATTACATGGTACACGTGGAAACAAAAAATTAAAAATGTGAGCCAATGGCCGTTCCCCTGGGGATTTCTTCCACGTTTTTTGGACTTGTCCTGCCATCATCGGGTGTTGGGGAGAGGTACTGGCCATGACTGACACTGTAACATCCATCTCTTTGAGGCCCACTATGGCAGTCAGCTTGTTAGGACTGGTGGAAAATGTAATCCCCACCGTAGCCAAAAAAATCCTGGTTAGCCTGCCCCTTTTCTAGGCCAGAAAGGCCATTACGATGCAATGGAAAAAGTTTGCCTCCCTCTTTTACCTATAGGAAACAATTGGTAAATAAAAGCCTACTTCTATATAAGGTTACTTACTTTAATAGGGGTTACCCCTAGAAGTACAATAAAGTATGGTCCAGTTGGTTAGCCAAGCCCACGACAGCAATGCAATGTCTACCATTTAATGCAGCCTTTCTCAACCTTTTCAACACAGAGGAACCCTTGAAATAGTTCTCCGGTCTCGGGGAGCCCCTGCTAAAAATGAGAAACTTACAACTCATGATACATTAATGTGATGGTCAGTGGGTAGAATGGTCTTTACACTTGTGGTCATTGGGAAGAATTACCCCCTTACAGATAGCTAAAAAGATCAATGGTGTCGGCGGGAACTTATCTGACAGGCAGAAATTGCCCAATGCTGAAGGAACCCCTAGCAACCTCTGGAGGAACCCTGGTTGAGAATCACTGATTTATTGTTTGCTGTTAAATCTTATTTGCATTTTAGTTTATTTTAATTTTATTTGCATCAGGTTTTTCCCGACATGGGAACCTCCTCCCAACTCACTCTGGCATTAATTTTTTATTCTTGCTATATTTGATGTAATCTGTACATATTGCCGTGAGTCACACCTCAGTTTTTCTGGGAGAGTCCCTTGCTCGATTGTAACTTGCCATTTCTTTGAAGCGCATGAGTGAGTACTCACCATTTGCGTTGCGTTGTTCTTTTTTTTTTGTCTATTTGTTATATTGTTCATTTTAATAAACAGATAAAAAGAAAAGTAAGCCAAACAAAAGATATTATATTTGATAGTTTAAAGAATCTTTAAAAAGACAGTGGATTCCTTAGAAATAAACAGACAGGCGCACATACACATGCTCTCAAAAATACTGACGAATCAATCCAGGCCAGGAATTCCCATCTGAGTCAGTGTAGTTGGATTTGCATATATGGCCAGCAAGGAACCATAAAACGGATACTGCTCATAATGGTCCCTGAGGAAATCATGTTCTGCTTTTTTTTTTTTTTTTTTACTACGAATTACGTTGCTAAGAAATGGTTACAGGGATTTCTCGTGTTCAGAGGTCATAGTGGGGTAGCCAAGCAAGGGAACAGGATGTCATGAGTTAGATGAGGCTTGAGGGAAAACATCATGGATGGTAAGTCACCTGATCTAGGGCAGAGCAAAGCTACTACGTATGATTGCATGAAGATTTTGTAGAGTAACTGCTGAATAAAACTCATTATTAGCATAAACGCTATAGCTTTTGTTTCCCTGTATTTTTATTGGATGAATCCATTTGTGACGGTATACTTAGCCACGGTTGTACTATCTGGGAATGCCCTCTTAGATTAAAGATTACAATTGAGATTTTTCATGATTTCTTTGTAATTACACAGATAAGTAATGGCACCTATCAATCTCTTTCTTACTGGTGGACTAAACCTGGATTTAAAGTAGATCTGAACTTAAAAATTGAAGATTTACTATGGTTTAACAAACATCTAGGAATGTATGATGATCCTAAACGTTATTTTTGGAAAAAATAACCTTTATTTGAAATTCCACCTGGAAAATAGCAGTATACTTCCTAGAATGTGAGATTGCTTGGGCACTCCTGTACCTACAGCCTCATAGCTGACTGTGATATCTGCAGTGTGAGATCTAATGCACTGCTGCTTCTGACTGTAGTCCCCTGAGGTTTGCAGTGAGATTTGCTTTGCATGGACAAAACACACATTTGCTTTAAAGTGGAAGTAAACCCGTAGATTTAAACAGTTAAAAAAAAAAGGCATGCTGGGAATGCTAACTGCACATTGGCTGTGCTCTCAGCCAAACTATCAAACCGTCCAATGGCTGGTGTCATAACGAATCACATGTGCATAGCAGTTGAAGATTAAACAGAGGCAAAGATGGCAGCTTCCTTGGCTGAAAACGATAAGGGAGATTACTTCCACTTTAAGGCTGGGTTCACACTGAAGCGATGCGGGAACGCCGCAAATCCGCTGCGTTTTCCCGCATCGCATGCCTCCCGCCGGCAGTTCACACTGCCCTATGCGGACTGCTGGGAGTGTCAGTGAAACCTTAATGACACCCCCAGATCAGTTCGCATATCGCAGTGCGATCTGCAAACTCAGACAGGAATCGGATCGCATGGTGTGAACACCCATGCAATCCGATTCTGCTGCGGACCAAAAAAAGTGTCCCGTGCGAGTTTGCGGCGGGTGCGATGCGAATTCAGCCATACTATCTGTATGGCTGAACTTGCATCGCACATAGATCGGATGTGATTTGCACTGCAGTGCGGTGAGAATCACATCCGGTTCTCGCTGCCGCAGCGGTGTGAACCCAGCCTAAAACAAACATGTTTTGGTCCTCTTGTTTATTTTCTGCAACCTTCATTGGTTTGCAACTTTAGGGCCCTGGGTTGTAATCTCAGCTAGAACACTACCCGGGTTTGTATGTTCTGCCTATCTGAGACAAAAAAAATCACAAAAAGGATACTGCACCAAAATAAATGTAGTCATTAAATTGGGCTGAAAATTACAACAATACAGTGCATGTCCCATAGACCCACACTGGGCGGCCCTAGCTTACCTACAGAGGATAAAATAAGTAAGTATTATAGTATGACACGTTACCATTTTTTTAGGTAAATACATTTCTAAAGGTGCTACTGACATCACATGTCGATAACAACCCATGCAATTTATGCAATCCATGCATACAAAGAAACCAAAACAAATACGTTCAGAAATTAAGTTACGGTATGTGTAATAAAATGGAATGGCTGGCACAAAGAGCTTACATACAATCTAAGGTCCCTAACTCATCCACACATACTAGGGCCAATTTAGACAGCTTAAAGTGGTTATCAAGTCTATTTAGTAAAAATAATTAACATTTTATACTTACCTGCTCTATGAAATGATATTGCACAGAACGGCCCCAAACCTCCTATTCTAGGGTCCCTTGCCGTTGCTCTGGCTCCTCCTGTTTTGTGTGCACCACCATAGCCAGCCACGTGGTATGGGGGCGCATGTGCGTGCTCTATTGTAACCCAAGCATCCATAGACACACTTTGCTAGTCCCCACCCTCACTCCTCACAGGATTTGATTGACAGGAGCAGGATAAAATGACTCCCGTTGTTGTCTCTTTGTCCTGTGAAGGGAAAGAGACCAGCGCTGCTACAGATGGGCACAATGTTGGATTGAGAAAAGACTTAGGTAAATATAAGGGAGGTGAGGGAGCAATACACATGATGGGACAATTTTTACCTTAATGCAGGGAATGGTCAAATTTTGAGAGCAATGAAAGGACAGGGGTCCTGCAAATGAGTGAAATGGGGCTAAAAAAGGAGAGTATGTCCAGGTAGAAATGTTACAAGTAGACAGTAGGCAATTTCTACTTCCAAATAGCTAATATGCAAATACGCAGTTGAAATACATAACTGAGCTATTTAACCTGCCAAAGGATCTGTATTATCGTAATGATCCAGACACCCCCTTTCAGACAGTAACACTCCCGTTTCCTGGTTCAACTTTTCTCTGTCTTCAGTACAATCAAAGAACTATGGACTAGAATCACCACAGAGAAGCTATACAAAAAACTGTAAGTTGAATAAAGAGATAGTGGAGTCCACTTTCGGTCAGCATGACCTGGGTGTGTGAATCATAAGGCTGACCTAAATTACAATTCCTAATGCATGTATTTCAACTTTTGTGTATTTCAACCGTAATCAGCCATTATTTTTTTCATAGAATGTTACTTTAGTGCAAATGGCTAAATTAATACTTTGAAATTGTGGATGAGTATGCACTAATTGTGTTATAAAGGAATTGCAATATGCTTTGTATTGTGCTTTTACGTGTTTTGTACAGTGTCATGTTGCAATGGAATTGTAATGTTTGACACATATTCTTACATAGGCCAGAAGAATACTTCAATGTGACCATTTATATTGGCCGTATACATCTCAGTTTTGCCATGAAGTGTGAAGGTTTTCATGAGCCACCAATAGTTTTAATCATCCCCATTTTTAAAGCGATATGTGCAAAAAGTGCAATTACCCATTAAGCTCCCCTTCGCTGACCAATCGAATCCATCCTCCCCGTATGCATTGTTACTTCAATCTGACGGCCGTAGATACACCGCTTGTTTACGTCCAATGCTGCAAGTCTTCAGTCTCTTGACCACACTTGTGCATTACATCCGTATGGAATTCAATGGGGCTGTGCCCCAAATATCTTTTGCCCTCAAGAAATGTCTCAATAGAACTTTATTGTGCAGGCATGGCACTGGCAGGACACTAAATACTGTGGCGCTGGATGTAAACAAACAGCTGAGCCCTTCAGTAGTCAGATAGAGGTAAATATATTTCTGGAGAAGAAAACGGTGGGTTAGGTTAGGTCAGGGAGGGGGAGCTTAAGCTATAAGTGCAGTTTGTTTTATCCTTTAAGTCAGTGGTTTCCAAATTGCAGACTGTGGGCTTAATGTGGTCCTTTGTTTGCCTTTATCCGGCCCTTGAGGCACTATTCTTCACACAGATACACGACACAGTTTCTCCCACTGACACCAACAGTGGGCCATTGTTCTTCCCATAGACACCAACTAAGGGATATTATTCCTCCCAGTTTCCTCTCATCCACAATGGGACACTGTTCCTCCAACTGAAACCACCAATGGGACACCCTACTGATACCAACAAAGGGACACTATTCCTCCCACTAATACCAATTATGGGGCACTATTCCTCTTCCTACTGACCAGAGGAGTTATGTTTTTTTTTTTTTTTTACATTCACTGACAGCCAAGCATGAGGCATTGTTTACTCCTTTCAATGGTGAAGCATTTTCTACTCCCACTGTCCACAGTCAGGTCCCCCTAAAGTCTTAAAGTGTCACTAAACCCCCATCATAAAAAAACTTTCAATGAATGTTGCATTACATGCTGTTTATACTCATTCAGTCACTATGAGATTCGTTTTCTGTATTCTGCAAAAAACCTGGTTGATCCTGCTGTTCTCTATCTCCCCCTTCTGTTCAAGTACCCAATTCAGATTTTGCAGAGCAGTGTTGGCAGCTCTGCTCATGCTCAGATTTCAGTGCGTTTCTATGCTGAGCATTTCCTCCCTATCACATCTGAGCAGCCCATGTGACACAGCTTGTGATTGGCATAAATCTGCCCAACACCATGGTATTAGCAAAAAACAATAAAGATTTCAAACAAAATTTTTTATAGCAATTTAAAACAGTTTATTGACATTAATGATTTTTTTTTTTTTACTCTGTGTTCCAAAGGCTGTTTTTTGCTTTCATTTTGAACCCGTGACCAGCAGCAGGGGACTAGAAGCTCCTCCTGCTTATGTCTCCAATGCCGACAAGCTGGGAAAGAGCGGGGCCATGTGACAGCTCTATGAAAAAGGTCCTTAGATGTTTTTTTTTATTAAATAATTACAGTGCTATCATTGCTATCATCCACATACAGAAATAGAAGGGACAATGTAAGTTAAACAGTGGCGGGTGTTAGCGTTAAAACTTTACTGCTGTTATAGCGGTGCTTTTTGGCTGCTAGCGGGGCGCATTTAACCCCTGCTAGCGGCCAAATAAAGGGTTAATAGCGCCCATGTTGCAGGGCTGCCAAACCACTTTGCAGGCGCTTTGGCAGCGCTGCCCATTCATTTCAATGGGCAGGGGCGGGCGGTGGAGGAGTGGTTTATACAGAGCTCCCACATCGCCCAAAAGATGCTGCTCACAGGACTGTTTTCCCAGTCCTGCAAGCGCACAGCCCCAGTGTGAAAGCACTCGGGCTTTCACACAGTGGTGGCTTGAGAAGCGCTTTTCAGGTGCTATTTTTAGTGCTAAAACGCCTGAAACGCATCCCAGTGTGAAAGGGGTCAAACTGTCATTTTTAATGGCGCTAGGAAACAGATGACAGCTTGGGTCATAGGTCACGTGACTGAAAGTTTATGGAATGCTCTTAAGGCCACTTTCACACTTGTGCAACTTGTCCTGCGACTTGGAACTGCAAAGTCACATGACAAGTCGTACCCCATGATTTCCAATCATATATGTGGGACCTCAAGTCGCCACTGACTTCAACGTAGTCCCTGTACTACTTTGGTTCGACTTTGATGCGCGTTAAGGTCCATAGACCTCAAGTTTACACAGGCATGCCCTGAAACCGTGACAAATCGCAGCCTCAAAATCGTGGCAAAATCGCCAGACTTTCAAGTCGCAGCAGTGTGAAAGGGGCCTAAATTGACAACAAAAATGTCAAAAATATGGCCAGTATAGCTGTGTATAGGAAAATATTCCCCCAGAGACCAGAAAACCCAGCAACAGTACATTACAAGGTAGTTTATGTAAAAGCAGCTCTAATAACATTCATGGTTGGATACACAAGTGTTTCAGAGGAATATCAAATCAGAGGACATTCAAAATGAAGGTAGTAAAGCAGGTCGGCAATATTTTCCTCTGCACAGAAAACTCGCTCTCCAGCGTTTTGCCTACAATAACAGAGCCTATTATATCAACTTCAAATACAATATCTCATTTTTGTATGCAGTAACCTGAACTTCAAAATACATGATTGTGAATATTCTAAGTAAAGGCAATTAAATGATGTACGTTTTTTATTTTTTTATTTTAATTTTAAAGTTTATTTAAATATACATTACTAACTGCTACTTTATATAAACCAGTTAATGATTTAGATCTACTTCTAAATACCCCAAGCAAAGTGAATGTGTAAAGTGCAGTAAGTCTAGTCATAAAATGTATATTAACCACTTAAAGGAGAAGTCCAGCTTGAGCTTGTTTGGCTGGACTTCTCCTGTGGGTCACAGGACAGCAATTCGTTTTGAACTCCTGTGACCTGTTTTCAGCAGAGAGCGGTCTTAAAGTGGTTCTGCACTCAAAATACAACATTTGCCCATTCTGTTGCCTATAGTTAATATATCTCATAATGCCACCTGTTTTTTTTTTTTGATTCACCTACCTTTTGTAATCTTCAGTACTTTATTTCAAACCCCTGCGGCGATGGGCGGTCTCTTGCGGGGATCAGCGTAATTTCCTGTTGGAGATCACAGGAGACAGTGCGGCTAATGCACCCGACATCTCGCGAGATTTCGGGTGCTACAGCCGACATCTCGCGAGATTTCGGGTGCTACAGCCAACATCTCGCGTGATTTTGGTAATTACAGCCGAGATCTCGCGAGATCTCGGCTGTAATTACCAAAATCACGCGAGATGTTGGCTGTAGCACCCGAAATCTCGCGAGATGTCGGCTGTAGCACCCGAAATCTCGCGAGATGTCGGGTGCATTAGCCGCACTGTCTCCTGTGATCTCCAACAGGAAATTACGCTGATCCCCGCAAGAGACCGCCCATCGCCGCAAGAGACCGCCCATCGCCGCAGGGGTTTGAAATAAAGTACTGAAGATTACAAAAGGTAGGTGAATCAAAAAAAAAAAACAGGTGGCATTATGAGATATATTAACTATAGGCAACAGAATGGGCAAATGTTGTATTTTGAGTGCAGAACCACTTGAAGTCCACTCTCTGCTGATGTCACTGGAATCAGTCCAGGCACCATGACATCCTGACAATAAAGTCTGGATCTGCCAGGTGCCAAGATTGCTAGAAAATTACTTAAAGGGGTTGTAAAGCTTTGTTTTTTATTTTCTAAATAGGTTCCTTTAACCTAGTGCATTTTTGCTTCACTTATCTTTTCATTCGATTTCCCTTCTAAATGTTTTTTTTCTTTGTCTGAATTTTTCACTTCCTGTTTCTCCTCAGTAAACTTCACACCATCTTCCGAGCGGTGTTTAGTCAGCCTGAACAGCTTACTGAGGAGGAACAAGAAGTGAGAAATTCAGACAAAGAAAACAAAGAAAAAAAACATTTAGAAGGGAAATCGAAGGAAAAGGTAAGTGAAACCAACAATGCACTAGCTTAAAGGAACCTATTTAGAAAATAAAAAACAAGCATTTACAACCTCTTTTAAACCCCCAACCATTATATATATCTTTATTTAGACACCCTAGAGAATAAAATAGCCGTTGTTGCAATATTTTATATCTCACCAATTTTTGGGGAAAAAATACACTTTTTTGAATTTAAAAATAAGAAAACAGTAAAGTTAGCCCAATTTTTTTTTTTATATTGTGAAAGACAATGTTACACCGAGTAAATTGATACCCAACATATCATTGCTTCAAAAATACTGAGGTTATGGCAGCTACCTGCTGCCATAACAACAGTATTTAACGTAAATCGGAAGTGGTATTACTAAACCCAGGACCCTGCATTCACTATATCTGTCTCCCACTGTACGCAGAACATGGAAACGCAATAGTTTTAATAAATATAAACTGCTAAATACCTTTTCTCATCAGCAGTATATAGCAGTTTTGTGACTTGTATCAGTGTCTGATAAAAGCTTGTAGGAGTTTTCTTTCTCCCCTGACCCTCTGTCTGGATAGTGCTGATCCCATGCACCCTCCCAAGAAAAAAAAACTCTCTAGCAATACACACCAAACTGAGCATGTGCAGCCTGCCCCCTAATGCTCTGTACTATCAGGAAATGGTCTGGAGTCAGTGGAAGAAGAAGAGAATCAGAGAGACAGGATCACACAGCCCTTTTATACAATGCAGAGGATTAACCTCTTAGGTTCCACAGTGAGTATAAAAAGCATGCTTTACTGCAAATAAAGACTGATTTTACTGTTGTGGGTTTAGTAACACTTTAGAGAAAATGTAAATCTAATCATTAAAATCTCATATAAGTTTTAAATAGGGGTGCAACAGATCAAAAAACTAATGGATCGCATTGTTCCTCGGATCACAGTCACGGATCAGATAATTTTTCGGATCAGCAAATAATAATTGAATTTACAAAAACCTGTGAAAATTCCACCACCATATAGTCCCCACTGTAATATCCACGTCATCTCCCCCTCTGTAATGGACATCTCCCCCACTGTAATATTGGCTGAGTGTGGCTGGGTACGGCTGGGCATGGCTGAGCATGGCTGGGTACAGCTGGGTATTACCGAGTATTGCAGAGTATGGCTGTGTATGGCAGAGTAAGGCTAGGTATGGCGGAGTATTGGCAGAGTATTGGCAGGGTATTGCAGAGTATTGGCTGGGTATTGCAGAGTATTGGCATAGTATGGCAGAGTATTGGCAGGGTATTGCAGAGTATTAGCAGGGTATGGCAGAGTATTGGCAGGGTATGGTAGAGCATTGGCATGGTACTGCAATTGTCACAGAGCAGCACTGTGGGCACTACAGACCCAGCCCACAGCGCTGCTGCCATCCGATCTCATATCATGACATGACGCCGGTTTGTTTACAAGTAATCGCTCCGTCATTTGATGGAGCGATCACATTGTAAACGGCCGCCAGGTGTACAAAGATGGCCGCCGCTCTGGAGCTAGGCCAAAGCCGCAGACTATCCTAAGGCCAAGGCAGCAGAGGGCTTCATGGATTGCAGCGTGTGCCGATCCGAACCGGGTGACCCGTTTGGATCACGGATCAGGGACAATCTGTTGCACCCCTAGTTTTAAAGCCCAACTCCAGGCATATTTTCTCTATGTGCTAGCTTCTGTAGCTTCTGTGGTATGTAGTAGCTTGGTAGCTTCTGTGGTATGTAGTATCTTCTTTTGCTGTAGTAGCAGTACCAGAGAATGTCCCCTCAAAATAACTCAACACACAGCCTTTAATGACTAAACCGCTGGCAACAAAAGTGAGTACACCCCTAAGTGAAAATGTCCAAATTGGGCCAATGTTTTGTGTGGCCACCATTATTTTCCAGCACTGTCTTAACCCTCTTGGGCATGGAGTTCACCAGAGCTTCACAGGTTGCCACTAGAGTCGTCTTCCACTCCTTCATGACGACATAACGGAGCTGGTGAATGTTAGCGACCTTGCGCTCCTCCACCTTCTGTTTAAGGATGCCCCACAGATGCTCAATAGGGTTTAGGTCTGGAGACATGCTTGACCAGTCCATCACCTTTACCCTTAGCTTATTTAGCAAGGCAGTGGTCCTCTTGGAGGTGTGTTTGGGGTTGTTATCATGATGGAATACTGCCCTGTGACACAGTCTCTGAAGGGAGGGGATCATGCTCTGCTTCAGTATGTCACAGTACATGTTGGCATTCATGGTTCCCTCAATGAACTGTAGCTCCCCAGTGCCGGCAGCACTCATGCAGCCCCAGACCATGACACTCCCACCACCATGCTTGACTGTAGGCACACACTTACAAAAAGAGAGAGTCGCCCTGGGACTTTAAATGAGGTGGTCACAATTAGTAGGCACACACTTGTCTTTGTACTCCTCAACTGGTTTCTGCCACACACGCTTGACACCATCTGAATCAAATAAGTTTATCTTGGTCTCATCAGACCACAGCACATGGTTCCAGTAAATCCATGTCCTTTGTCTGCTTGCCTTCAGCAAACTGTTTGCGGGCTTTCTTGTGCATCATCTTTAGAAGAGGCTTCCTTCTGGGACGACAGCAGTGCAGAACAATGTGATGCAGTGTGCGACGTATGATCTGAGCACTGACAGGCTGACCCCCCCCCCCCCCCTTCAACCTCTGCAGCAAGGCTGGCAGCACTGATACGTATATTTGTCAAATGCAACCTCTGGATATGACGCTGAGCACATGCAACCAACTTCTTTGGTCGACCATGGCGAGGCCTATTCTGAGTGGAACATGTCCTGTTATACCGCTCTATGGTTTTGGCCACTGTGCTGCATCTTCTTATAGCCTAGGCCAGTGATGGCGAACCTTGGCACCCCAGATGTTTTGGAACTACATTTACCATGATGCTCATGCACTCTGCAGTGTAGTGGAGCATCATGGGAAATGTAGTTTCAAAACATCAGGAGTGCCAAGGTTCGCCATCACTGGCCTAGGCCATCTTTATGTAGAGCAACAATTCTTTTTTTTTCAGATCCTCAGAGAGTTTTTTGCCATGAGATGCCATGTTGAACTTCCAGTGACCAGTATGACTGAGTGAGAGCGATAACACCAAATTGAACACACCTGCTCCTCATTCACACCTGAGACCTTGTAACACTAACAAGTCACATGACACCGGGGGGATGGCTAATTGGGCCCAGTTCGGACATTTTCAATTAGGGGTGTACTCACTTATGTTGCCAGTGGTTTAGACATTAATGGCTGTGTTTTTAGTTTTTTTGAGGGGACAGAAAATTTACACTGTTATACAAGCTGTACACTCACTACTTTACATTGTAGCAAAGTGTCATTTCTTCAGTGTTGTCACGTGAAAAAATATAATAAAATATTTACAAAAATGAGAGGGGTGTAATCACTTTTGTGAGATCCTGTACCTGCTCTGTGCAATGGTATTGAACAGAGCGATCCCTTGCCTCCTCTTCTGGAATCCCCTGCTAGTATGGTCCCCTCCTCCTCCTCTCCAAGTGTCCCTCATAGCAAGCTGGCTGCTGTGGGGGCACTTGAGCGGGCTCGCTCTAAAAGCCAGGCTGTGTGCTTCCATAGACACACACAGTGTGGCTTGGCAACGCCCTTGATCCTGTTAAATTTTTTTTAAATTTGCAGCTTTCATTTACTAATTATACATCAATAATATATGGTGTCCCAGCTGTGAAGGTCTTAGTTCAGGCATTTCCTGTTATAGGGTGACAATGTTCTGTCCCTGTCTGCCAACTGTGCTTCTTTGTTGTCATTCTGTCACCCGAGCATCCAAGGGAGACTATGAATGGCTGTTTTACCACACATTAGGCAGGCATGGTGCAATGCTGTCACCATCAGGAAACCTGCCCTGGGAAATTCTATGCAGCCATCACTGGAGTGCATACAGGCAGGATCTGGCTGCAAGAGATCAACAGCACTGAAATGCAACAAAGAATCGAAAAATAGTAGAAACAAGTATTTTTATAAATATATTTATTGCAATTGGCTATAATCTACAATGCTTCGGCAAACTAAACTAAATCTATTTAGGTTTTGCATCTTTTTGAAAGAGACAAAGGAGTTGATTTACTAAAAGAGAGTGCAAAATCTGGTGCAGTTGTGCATGGTAGCCAATCTGCTTCTAACTTCAGCTTGTTCAATTAAAGTGGTTGTAAACCCTTACAAACTACGTTGACCTACAGGTAAGCCTAGATTAAGGTTTACCTGTAGGTCCAAGAAATATCTTCTAAACCTACACGGTTTAGGAGATATTTACAAAAAGACAGGCACCGCTGTCTACGGCGCATGCGCCGTAGACAGCGCCACGCAGGCACACTGAGCATGCCGCTGCTAACGGCGATATGCGCGGGAGTGACGTCAACGCTGCTGCGGCGCTGTGAGTGGTCGGAGCAGCGATACCCGGAAGAAGATGGATGCTCCGTGCTACAGGGGATAGCGGTGACATCGCTAGCTCCTGTGTCAGGTAAGTGACACATAATGGGCTACTATGTGATACATTTGCAGGGAGACAAAGAGGAAGTAAACCCATCGGGGTTTACGTCCTCTTTAAGTTTGTCAGCAAAAACTGGAAGCTGATTGGTTTCTATGCAGAGTTGCACCAGATGTTGCACTCTCCAGATTTTCAAAATAACCCCTAAGGGCACTTTCATATTGGTTTACTTCAAAACTGCCTGTAAAACGCCTATGCGTTTTTGTTTTTTAGCTCCCCAAACATGCTCCAAAGATGCTGCAAGCAGGACTATTTTCCCCACAATGAAAGTGCATCGCCCCAGTGTAAAAACCTTCTTTGTTTTTAAAGGAAAGCCTTTTTCTTGAGCTTTTCAAGAGCTTTTTTTTTTTTTGAAGTGTGAAGGGGTCTTAACTGTTGTTAGGACATAAGTGGATTAATCAAATGTTTTTTCAGTTGAAATCTCCTAAATCTTTCCATATCATAATTGAGCAGTTAAAGTGGTTGTAAACCCTTACAACCAACTTTGACCTACAGGTAAGCCTAGATTAAAGCTTATCTGTAGGTCCAAGAAATATCTACTAAACCTACACGGTTTAGGAGATATTTACCCGAAGACAGCCACCGCTGTCTACGGCGCATGCGCCGTAGACAGCGGCGCGCAGGCGCACTGGGCAGGCCGCAGATCGCGGCGATATGCCGCGAGTGTCGGCTCCCGTGCGAATGCGCGGGAGTGACATCATCGCGGCTCTGGCGAATCACAGCACCGGAGCAGCGAGACCCAGAAGTCGCTCCGGAATACATGGCAGCGGCGAAGAGGAAGACGGAGGACCGCTTCGGGGGCTTCGTTCTCAGGCAAGTTATTCATAATGAGCTAGTATGCTGTGTGTGAAAGGGCCATAAAATATTCTTTTTTTTTTTTGCCTTTACTTCCTCTTTTAAGCAAACATTAAAATGCATTTGGTATTTAGTGTAACTGCAACTTCTGGACAAAACCAACAAACTAAGTATTGCAGAGGACACATACGTATATCCTTAGTTAAATTTTTCGAAAGAGTTCTAAGTAAAAGACCTTAGCAGCTGAAGAGTAGCTTTAAAAAAATGTTTTCATTGCACTGGAATTTCAACAGAGACATCTTTCTGAGCTCATCATTGAAGGAATTAGGTAACAGGCATGGTACACAGACTGACAAGCTCGGCACTGTCAGCCCGCCTATTGACAAGCTCTGCACTGACATTCCAGTTTGTAATATCTGAGAAGTAAAATCGATAGTAAGCAAAATATAATAAAGTTTAACAAAAAAAAAATGAAGAGACTTAAGATATGCAATAACCATAATAGCCCAATAAGAATAAGCCTTAAGCAGTTGCCCCGACAGTGCCACATTAGTGAATCTTATGCCTACTTATAGTGGGAAAAGCCTATCTACACACAGGATTATGCTCAGAAGCCTCCACTACAAATATATGATAATGGTGTCACCAGTAAACTCTTATGTTCTCACTATGCTGGGTCTCTGATGACCTAACCTCGCCAGCGGGTGTTACACTCCTGGAAGTAGCTCGGGAAGTAGCAGCCTGTCACATTTCACATGATTTCTTCTTTTAAATGACAATAAGAGCCACTTGACAGCACTATGTTGAGAACCTCAGGTCACAATGCCCCGATGTTTTCAATGTGCCATATCGGTGAATTGATAAGATCTAAACTTCAACAAATCTGCTGCATACAGGAGCTTATACTAGGACCAATAAAGTTGTAAACAGACATATTTCTGAACATAGGCAGGAGATTATATAGTATATCAAAAGGGGAGATTTCTCTTTACTTCCTTTCCTATAGACACAGCAGCAAGTAGGAGGAAACCTTTTCAAAGTGAGGGAAATCCTCTCTGACAGTTGTCGTTAAAACAGGTATCCCAGTTGGAAGATTCCCCCTCTATTTTTGTTCTGGGTGTAACTCAGAAATGTGGATTTTCCATCATATTCTGACCCATTGACGATGGTCACCAAGACAAAGAAATAGGATGTGTCTCCTTAGCGGTGACAAAGACAGTATAAAAAAATGGGGGAAAAAAAACCTCAACATGCAGCGAAAGCCAGCACTCAAATTAAGTACAAGTCGAGATTTTCACTCATGTCCCATATCAAAATCTGGTTCTGGGTGAACCCCGACCCCCTTTATTATAGAACTGGCTGCTGCGTCCCTGAAATGTCGTTGTTTTTTTTCTGGTATGGAACTTGAGTGAAATTTTCCAGTTGGACCTTATTTGAGTGCTAAATTTCTCTGCATTTTGAAGGTCCTGTGAGCAGCGACACAGACAGCATAACCTCATTTATGGCTCAGAAGTCTATATGGTATCTGATTCTCTAGCAATAAAAAAATGGACAGGGGTTCTATACCCTCAGCCCTCTGTCTAAAACCCCCCAAAAAATGTGTGAAAGGGCCGTAAAATATTCATTTTTGATTGTCTGCTGTGGGAAACAATGCATAGTGCAAATTATTGCCGCAGAAATTATGGCTAGTGCGCATACATATAGGTAGCGTATTGCATGTACGTGTGTGTGTGTGTGTGTGTGTGTATATATGTATATATATATATATATATATATATATACACACACACACATACATTTATATAGCCACAAATACACATAATCCATCCTCTCATAACAGATGAAAATCAATTTTCCATACCAGCGACAGGTACATTCATCTTTGTTGCACTGCCATAATTACAGTGGACTAAGATGAATTGCATATATTGTAGTTACCATGGCTGTCTGCTGCAGAATGCTGTGTGTAGCTGGAGGATAGAGGAGGAAAGAGGGGAGAAGGAGAAAGAATATTTACCGACTTGTACTTACTGAGCTCTGCAATACTTCCCACACGTGTGGCAAGCAAAGACTGCTCTATAGTCCTCAGTTCTGATTGGCTAAACATCTGTACATCACCTGGTTTATTGGGTCTTTGGTGCTCTCTATGGAGGTTCAAACTGTCTGGAAGGCAGAGGACTCCTGAAAATACAAAACCAAAAGAAATAAGATTGCTGCACTCTTAGCCTTACAAGTATATAAGGTCATCTATTTATGGTCAAGGGCTGGTTGCCCACTTAAAGGGTAGTAACCGAGACATCACGTTTGGGTGAAGATCGGTGGGTTGAGTCATCCACTGGCTTCTTGCATCTATTCCAGTCAGTTTCCAGGTCTTCCTACCCTCCAGAGCCATTAGGAGAATTGAGGGAGGTCTCCATTTTCCCATAGCTTTCTCAAAAGGTGAAGGAAAAATTGGAAACCCCAGAGAGAATTTTATTATCCATTTTCAACGAGAGTGTGGGAAACTAACCCACAAGTGTACAGTAATAATAATAAATTATGGGGTTACCCTACCTATTTTCTGGTGTGGAAAAGCTTCAGGACTTCAGTGGCCTCCTCTTAAAGTGTATGTAGGCATACTAATAACATTTTGTTTTATTGGATCTAATAGGGGAAAGTTAGACTCTCTGCTAGCAAGGCTGTGAAGCTTTTCATTTATCCAGGTCTTGGTATACCTAGCAGTAATTAGTCACATTTAAATGGACTTATTCTGTAATGTTGTAGACATTTCTTAGCTTATCCAACCCACTTGTTCAGTTCCAATTATAAAAGACGTTGGATTATCTTTCGGACACTCATTGGAACTAAAGATGTGGCTTGGAGAAGCTACGAAACAAAATGTTACATTACAGAACAAGTCCAGTTAAATGTGACTACTCCTAGCTAAACCGTGCGTCAAGCTCTTATTGCTGTTTGTGTCCCCACTATAAAGATTCACCCCTTTATTTGTTCTGCTGGCCATTTTCAGATAGAAATACAAAATTTTAGAATTGTTACCAGAGCAAGAAATCAACCGGTAGGGGCAAATGTCCCAGTGAGAGCTGTTTAAGATGGGAATTCCCCTTACTTTGGAGAGATTCTCTTTTTTTCATGTTGTGTCTCCAGGTCAGGAAGTGAAGGGACATTTTTTTCCAGGACACAGACATCCGAAGAATTTTTTTTTTAAACTCAAGGCTAAAAATAAAAAAGTTTTGCCTATACACTTTAACAGCTCAACCTTTTGTGGCGCAAGAAAGCCAAGTTAACATGTTGAGTGGAAACAGTCCTGGAACAGCTGATTGGTGGAGTCCAATATGGAAAATAACCACTGTTCAGCCTAAAGGGAATCCGTATTGGGAAAATATAGTGGCTATTATTGCTGACTTCTTCTTCTCGACATGCTAGTTGCCTTATGAAAAAGGAAGCCCCTTTTAAATGAAATATTGCACTATGGACTGGTAGCAAACTCAACAGGGAGCTGTGCATGCCTCCTATATTGTTTAAGTAACCAGAAGCCCTAAAACGTGGGAAGGTCATTACTTGATCCAGTTTTAAAATGTGATTTCTGCTCTGACCCTCATACCAACGTCCTCACAATATTGAACAACAGAGGCTAGAGCAGCATAATGGATGAGCAATTGGAAAGGTTGATGCCAGAGTGCAAATCCTCCCATAGGTTTATATGGGCAATACATTTTTTTTGTGCTATCTGTAAAAGTTTCCCTTGTGTAGACATCCTGAGCCATCTGCTGAGCACTTGGATATGATGTTAGAAGCCCCAGAAGACTTAAGCTGGCCACAGCTGGGTTGGTTGTCCCTGATAAACCAGCCAAGATTCAAACCATCTACGGGCAGGCGAGTTGTACCCAAGTTGATACATTGATCGACTTGGGTACAACCAACATGTGAGATTTTTACATACGATTATTACCAGCGGCTTTAGTGTCTAGCAATAATCACTGTGTTCTCCCGGCAGAGACAGCTCCCCGCGCCTCCCACTGAGAAGCCACAATAGCTGCGTGGGAGGGATTACCCCATCAACACTGATTATGTTGATAGGGGAATAAAGCAACTTTCTTTCCAGCAACCCGTGGTTGCAGGAAAGAAAATGGCTTCATCTATGGCCTGCTTTAAAGACGTTATTCAAGTGACGCTCTAGCACCCACATAAGAGATTATGTAGGGATGGGAGGGACAAAAGAGTTGGACCAGCACAAACAGTAATTAGGCACCATAAGGCCCCTTTCACATGGGGCACATCCATTTTGACTATATGGGGAGATCAGATGAAAATGGACTTGCTGTATGTTTTCATCCGATCCCATCTGCCAGACGGATGGAAAATAGGACCCCTATCCACCTGGATTTGGCGGACCGGATCACATATCGGCGGATGTCAGTGGACCTGTCACCGCTGACATCTGTAACTCCATAGAGGTGAATGGAGTGTTTGATCAGGTCCGCCTGACATATATACAGACCTGATCAGACAGCATGTGTGAAAGGGGCCTAAGAAGAGAAGTGGCTATGACATGCAAGGAGGCTGGGAGCTGTGCTATAAAAATTTAAACCTTCTGTACTGTTATTTCCCCAACAAGTACAGGGGCACATTGCGGGCACATTGCTGCAAGTAAGAATTTAAAATTCTTGTTTTTTTGGTGACAGGGTCTTCTTAAGCGCTCCAGGTTTAGGGGCTTTAGCATTGTTCAGAAAAATGAAAACATTACATTCAGGGACCTGTTGGACCATGCTTTTAACCTAAAGTCAAGATTCTTGCTCATTCACAATAAGAGGCTTACTCAAACTCTGGGTTCCCTGGGAGAAACAGCAAGCCAGTGGGTGAGTCAGTTTACCAGTGTTTAACCATAAATGAAATATTTGTTCTAACTTAGCCTTTAAAATCTAATTTTTATTAACAGATTAATAATATGCATGCAATGACCTTATGAATAGACTTAAGTACTTATTAAAGGGTTATTTAATTATTAAACAGTGGAATAGAGAAATACTAGTGCTATTGCCTGAAACAGCCAATCAAATGTGAGCTTGCATTTCTAACATGTACAGGAAAACAAAATCTGAAATCTGATTGGTTGAAGTGGGCAATGCCTCCAGCTTTCATGAATAAGATCCATTGTTTGGCATTTGTTATTTTATCCACATTTCTGTAATTAGTACTTCAACCTTTGCGGCATTATACATATATTGTATATATATATATATATATATATATATATATATATATATATATATATATATATATATATATAGGCAAATGTTTTATTTTGATGGCGCTTAGTGCGTCTTTATGTCTTGATAAAGATAGGCCAGTGGAAATGTCAGACACAATAAAAATGTTGCTGTTTGCTTTAATTTGCCTACTACAAGATCTTTGAATGCCTCTTCAGCCGTTGGGCGCATTCATTGTTTAGCCCCAATGCATGGGACTTCAGTGTTTAAGTGCGGGCGAAGAGCAAAGATGTCCCATCCAGCTGCTGCTGGCAGCCTTTTGAACACTATGAGATTCTGAAAGTTGCTGTGGCTGGGCACTTAACTATATTAACTTTTGGGGTGGTATTAACCCTGGGACAATTGGCAGGAAAGGAAGAAGTCTGTTCTGTGTGTGTGTGTGTCTGTGTGTGTCTATCAATAAATATATATATATATATATATATATATATATATATATATATATATATATACTGTACACACATACACATAGGTATATACACACTGAATGTTTGTGGGCACCTGACTTGTTGGAAATCCCAAAAATGGATTTGTTCCTCCTCCTTCCCCTTGCCTTTGCAGCTATAATAGCCTTCAATCCTATGGGAAAACTATCCACAAGATTTTGGATTTTTGTCATTATGGACCTGGCTTTGTACACAGAGGCAAAGTCATGCTGGAACCAGAAAGGGCCTTCTTCAAACTATTGTACATTACTAGAAGTCTACAACTGTCTAAAATGTCTTCGTATATTGTAGTATTAACAGTATTGTACCCTTCACTGGATCACCTGAACTTAAAACTTGGAGGGGTGTTCACATACTTTTTTGCCATATGCATTCTGTATATTAAATGGACAATACCTGTGCTCCACTGTGCCCTGAGCCCTTAGTCTAACACAGGGTTTCTCAATCAGGGTTTCATAGAACCCTAGGGTTACTCCAGAGGTTGATAGGGGTTCCTTGAGAAATTAGCAATTTCCACCTCTCAGATACGTTCCCACTGACACCACTGATCTTATCAGCTATCTATAAGGGGGTAATTCTTCCCAATTACCACAAGTGTAAGGAGCATTCCTCCCACTGACCATCACACTAATATGTATCATGAATTGTAGATTCAAAGTCTCCATCCACGCTACAGGTGCAGGGGTCCATTGATATTTGCAGCATCTAAGTTGTTTATCGGAGTTTAATATGTTGTAATTCCCACCTACTCTGGATAAAATCTGTATATTTCAGGGTTTCTCAACCAGGATTCCTCCCGAGATTGTTTGGGGTGCCATAAGAAATGAGCATTTCTGCCTCTCACATACGTTCCCACTGACACTATTAATCTTTTTAGTTATCTGTAAGCCCTTGTACACACGGTGGGAGATTCCGTTGGAATGTTTCCTATCGGGACCGTTTTGTCGGATATTCCGACTGTGTGTGGTCTGCATCGGACTGTTTCCGTCGTAATATCTGACGGACCAACTTTTCCAACTTGCCGGTAAAATTTTCCGACAAAATGCTCCTATCGGACATACTCCGATCATGTGTAGCCTACTCCGATGGACAAAGTTCCACGCATGCTCAGATCAAATTCCTAGGCCAAAGCTATTGGCTACTAGCCTGAACGTAGTCCCATCGTAACGAAATAACGTCATCACGTTATGTACAATCGGATTTTCCGACAACTTAGTCCTACCGTGTGTATGCAACACCTCTTCCGGAATTAATCCGTCGGAATTAGTCAGACGGATTTGGTTGTCAGAATCTCCGACCATGTGTACAAGGGCTAAGGCCCCTTTCAGGAGGAGCGGAATCCATGAAGCAGATCTGCCCGCTCAGTGGGGGATCTCTCCGCTGATCCCCGTTGAGCAGGCAGATGACAGGTCCATCTCCTGTCCGCTATGCAGAGCAGATACAGGCGCAGCCCGCTGTTTTCTATGGACTGCCTGTCCATTTTCATCCGACTGTCATCCGATCCAATCCACCGGACAGATGGGGAACATATCCCCATCCATCTGTTTTTAGTTTTTTTAGGTCTGTTTTTGTCTGATCAGGTCAGTCTGAAAAATGAATTGGTACGCTGGTGCGAAAGAGGCCTAAGGGGGCAATTCTTTCCCATGATCACAAGAATAATGAGACCATGACACTACTTTGTCATGAGTTGTAGATATAGTAATGTATAGCAGGGGTTCCCTGAGACTGGAAAGGTTTCCTCTGTGTTGAAATGGTTGAGAAAGGCTGGTCTAACCTGTGCGACAGAAACAATATTTAGATGTCATCTATTTTATTAGGCTAAAATCTGGAGTAAAATCCAGAAGATAGCTTGGCAAGGATTAAATGTGTGTTCAGTCTAGAGGTAGAGAAATATGCAGTAATACTTATCCTATTCCTCACATCCATGGCCTTCCTCCTGGTCCTCCAAAGCCAACTCTTTTGATGCCCATCCAATTGCAGACCCCCAGCCCAGGATCCTTGCATTATAAGTAAGGAAAGTGAGGGCCCCCTACAAACCTGAGCATTGGAGAGAGGAGACGATTGCTGGCTGCCAGGGGAGCGAAGAATATGGTAAGGATTACTGCTGTTCTTCCCAGACAAAATTAGCAATTAACCCTTGCTGTGCGGGGGGGGGGGGGGGCCCATTACAATTAATTCACTGATTTTTAACTTCTCCAGGTCGTCAGCATTAAATACATGAAAATAAAATGACAAATTATGTTTTATTATTTTTTTCATAACCAAATCTTTTTATTAGCCTTCCAATGTTATTTTTTTTAGTATTCTTTGCAGTGGAAATTCCATTCATCCTGAAAGCAACTCCTTCTGTTTAATTATATAGAAACAATTTGTTCTAATGTTCCTGAAGCAGATACTGAGCAGCAAGAGAAAGGACTGCAGAAAAGAATGGATGACATAGGATCTGTTCTAAAAACAGAATAATCTCTTTACACAATTCCATTGGAAATGTCATTATTTAACTGTTATATACAAAATACCAAAACAATTTGAGAAGAATGGACTTGGGGTTAGTGTATAATAACTCCTCTACTGAACTGCCTTTCCTGCTTCTTTCGCATAATCATCCTACAGCAACATGAATTGTATTTCTGTGTTTAAATCTTAGATCAAACCAGTGACTTATGCATTCAGGGTGAAGAAACAGTTTTTTTTTTTAATCCCACTCCCCAGAAAATATCAACCGTTCATTTGGCCACCACTCTATTTTGTGGCAGGAGCCAGGGAACAAGCCTGTATGGAAGAACACGTAACACCCATGGGCCCGTGGGCCAGCAGACTCAAAGTTCAGCGGATTCCAAATTTCTTATTATCTCTAAAAATACAGGTGATACAAAAAATATTTTATAGCGCAAGCTTTAGGCTGGTTCACACTATTGCGAATTGGAATGCGGGTTTCCCCACATCCAATTTGCATAGTAGGAGATCCTGACCGGCTCTCTATGGAGCCGGATCACACATCGTCAGAACAGCGGCTCCGATGTGAATTGCACAGTGCGTCTTTTGGTACATTTCAGGTCTGAATTCAACCAAAAATTTGGGCTGAAATCGGACCTGAAACGGCGAATGGAGACATTGTGTGAGCAGCTCCATGTGTACAGTCTGAACCCAGCCTTGAGGTTACATAATTAGTGTGAGGGTTACAGGAAGATTTGATAGAGGGTTTGTTTTAAGGTTACAGGGGGTGTTAGGGTTGCAGGGGGAAATTAAGGTTACATGGAGGCTTATGCCACGTACACACGACCAGACTTTTTGACAGCAAAGGTCCGACGGAACGAGTCCATTGGACAATTCGATCGTGTGTGGGCTCCATCGGACCTTTGCTTGCCAAAAACCTGGCGAACTTTAGAAATAAAACATGTTTTACATTTTCCCACCGGAACTCCGCCAGTCCGAGAAATCCGTTCTTGTGTATGCTAGTCCGACGGACAAAAACGGACACTAGGGCAGCTATTGCCTACTGGCTATGAACTTCCTTATTCTAGTCCGGTCGCACATCATCACATTTGAATCCGTCGGACTTTGGTGTGATTGTGTGTGGACAAGTCCGTTCATTCGGAAAGTCCGTTGGAACTCCGCTGAAAGTCCATCGGAAAGACCGTCAGATCTAGTCCCTCAAAAAGTCCGGTCGTGTGTACGCGGCGTTAGTTACAGGAAGGGTTCGTTTTACAGTAAGGGGTAGTGTGAGGGTCAGTGTTACAGTAAGAGTTATGATTAAACACCACCGGTTTTCCCGTCAGAATAAACGCCGAAGGTTTTTCCGACGGAGATCCGACGGAGTTCCTCTGAAACTGTCTTGGGTACACACGATCAAACCAAAGTCCGATCATTAAGAAAGCAGTGACGTACAACACGTACGACGGGACTAGAAAAAGGAAGTTCAATAGCCAGTAGCCAATAGCCTCCATCTCGTACTTGCTTCAGAGCAGGCGTAGTTTTTGGTACGTCGGAACAGCATACAGACAAGCGGTTTCCCTGATAGGAATTGGTTCCGTCGGAAAAATGTAAAACGTGTTTTATTTCTAGGTCCGTCAGAATTTTCGTAAAATAAAGTCTGATGAGGCATATACGATCGTAATATATGATGAAAATATTCCGTCTGACTTTTTCTGTCGGACATTCCGCTCGTGTGTACGTGGTATTAGTGTTAGGGTTATAGAAAGAGTCAGTGTTGGAGAGAGTCGATTTGAGAAGGGCTTAGGGTAAGGTCAAGACCAGATTTATGAAAAGCCAGTAAAGACTGCAGAAGGCGATACACAGTCACAAACACCTTATGTTCTTAGATAAAGGTTAGGGTTACAGTAAAAGTTAGCGTTAAGGCCCGTACACACAGTCGGACTTTTTGACAACAAACATGCAAATTAGCTGTTTTGGAGCAACATCCGACTGTGTGTACGCTCCATCGGACAAACTTTTTCTGTTTTCATCGGACTTTTGTTGGCTGTGCGAACGGACAAACTTTCTGGCAACAAAAGTCCGATGGAGCAAAGTCCGACCGTGTGTATGCAAAAGCATCGGACTTTTGTACAAGGTACAAACACGCATGCTCAGAACCAATGCAAAAGATCAGACTACAATACAGAAGTTGACCAAAGGTGGCGCTGGAGTCATTGAACGTCCTCTTTTGAAGCGGCGTCAGTACGTTGTGACGTCATTACGTTCGTGTTTGTTGTCAAAAAGTCCGACCGTGTGTATGCAATACAAACTTGTGGACCACGCCCTTTGTACAAAAGTCCACGGAAAAGTTTGTACAAAATCCGACCGTGTGTATGGAGCTTTAGAGTTACAAAAAGCGTTATTATAAGGGTTAAAAAACGGAGATAGTGTAATGCCGCGTACACACGATCAAATTGTCCGGCGTACTTAGTCCGCCGAAACGCATTTCACCGGACAATCCGATCGTGTGTGGGCTTCAGCGGACTTTCTCAGCGTAAAGTCCGGCGGACTTAGAAAGTAGTTTTGCAGTCCAATCTTTTCGGACTTGGGTTTTCAGCAGACAATACGTTCGTGAGTATGCTAGTCCGACGGACTAAGAATGCTCAGAAGCAAATACGAGAAGGAAGCTATTGGCTACTGGCTATTGAACTTCCTTTTTCTAGTCCCGTCGTACGCGCTGTACGTCATCGCGCTAGCAAACGCCAGACTTTCTGTGTGTCCGTGTGTGGCCAAGTCCGTTCGGTAGAAAGTCCGCCGGACTATCCACTGGATTGTTTCCGGGCCTAAGTACGCCGGACTATTCGATCGCGTGTACGCGGCATTAGAGAAAGTTAGTTTGAGAAGGGCTTAGGGTGGGGTCAAGACCAGATTTCTGGATTTTTGAAGAGCTAGTAAAGACTGCGGACAAGGGCGATGCACAGTCAGCAACGCCATATGTTCTTGGCTCCAGCACTAGTCATATCCAATGATTTATTTATGGTTTATATAACACTGCATAGGTGTCTTCTAATAGCACTTATATTGTAGATTGTGTATTGCGGTTGAGTGCACAGCACAATGTATAAGATCGTTTGTGTATTATTTCTTCAATATTTGCAATATATTCAATCATGTATATATGTGTGCAGAGACACTTGTCTGGTTTAGCGTTTGCAATTTTGATAACATATAGGTTGCGTTAGAGAGAACTATATATAATACAGACAGTATCATCACAGTCACTATATATGTATATATATATATTTTTTTCCTTTATCTGGCATTTGCACTTTATGTATTGGCACGTTGGATATTAATATTTGCACAAAGGTATACACAGCGTGGCACAGGTTTATTTTATTTATCTTTTTCAACACGTTTATATGAGTGTGTCTGGTGCTAGCAGCTGAAAGTAATCAAGACACCTCACACATGGGGGTTGTTTTATTGGATCCGTAGGTTAGTGGATTGGTAGCTCGCAAGATTTTTTAGTTGATAGTAGGCATTAGTGTTAATGAGAGTTAGTTTGAGAAGGGCTTACTACAGAGATGCACAGTTATGTTCTTGGCTCCAGGTTAGGGTTACAGTAAAGCCGCGTACACACGGCAACCCATGTGGCATAAAGCCATGTGACACCGCCCCTTGTCCCTATATAAGTGGCCGCGCAGCACAACCCTGGCATTGTGGCCGGAGAGAGCGTCGAGTCAACATCTCCAGGAGAAGAAGGAGAAGAAGAAGAAGAAGAACGGAAGGCGGCAGCGGCGACAGAAGACAGGGCCACCGCCTGTAAAAGAGCTATAAGAAGGCGCGGTGGCCCGGCAGAAGAACCGAAGAGGGGGACAAGACCCCCGAAGTCGGGAGAAGAGGCCGGCGGCGAGGAAGAAAGCTGGACTCCTCCGCTAGCAAAAGAGCTACAAGAAGATAGTGGAGGAGTCCGGCGAGAAGACCCCCGAAGACGGAAGACCCACGGAGCTGTGCAATAAAGTATTTTATCTCGTGTGTTGTGTTTTTTTTGTAATTTTATTTTACAGGTGAATGGGTAGGGGTACATTGTACCCCATACTCATTCACATAGGGTGGGGGGCCGGTATCCGGGGGCCCCCTTATTAAAGGGGGCTCCCGGATTCCGATAAGCCCCCCGCCCACAGACCCCGACAACCAACGGCCAGGGTTGTCGGAAAGAGGCCCTTGTCCTCATCAACATGGGGACAAGGTGCTTTGGGGTGGGGGGGCTGCGCGGCCCCCCCTTCCCCAAGGCACCCCCAATGTTGAGGGCACGCGGCCTGGTACGGCTCAGGACGGGGGGGGACGCTCGCTCGCCCCCTTTCCTGGCCGGCCGGTTAGCGTGCTCAGACAAGGGTCTGTTGTGGACTTGGGGGGGACCCCCACGCCAATTTTTTTCAGCGTTGGGGTTCCCCTTTAAGTCCATACCAGGCGGCGGGGCCAGGGACGTCTCGTTCGCGGGCCCCGCCTACCTGGAGACCCGCTCGAAATGAGCGGACTTTTCTCCGGGCGGGAAAAGTCCGCTCATTTCAAAAGTACGGCGGACTTGCATACACACGGCCGGATTGTCCGCCGAAATGCGAGTACGGCGTGCAGATTGTTGTGCAAACCGAAATTCTAAGTCCGCCGTACTGTCGGGTCAAAAAAGTATGCCGGAGGCTACACACGGGGGGATTGTTTGGCGGACTTGAGTTTGCCGGACTTTTCCACCGGATTGTTTGATCGTGTATCGCAGCATAAGGGTTCATGTTGGGGTTACAAGGAGGGTTATTATAAGCCCTTGTACACACGGTCGGACATTCCGACAACAAAATCCGAAACCAATGTTGCATACACACGGTCGGACAAAATCCGATTGTTCTGAACGTGATGACTTTTTTTCGTTACAACAGGACTACGTTCAGGCTAATAGCCAATAGCTTTGGTCTAGGAATTTGATCTGAGCATGCGTGGCACTTTGTCCGATCGGAATTCTCTACAAACGATCGGACAAAGTCTGATCGGATCATGTTGGAAAATTTTATAGCCCAGCTCTAAAACTTTGTCGGTCGGATATTCCGACGGAAACAGTCCGATGGAGCCCACACATGGTCGGATTATCCGACAACACGGTCCAAACGGACATTTTCCATCGGAATATCTCCGATCGTGTGTACAAGGGCTAAGGGTTATAAGAGAAAATCCTGTTAGAGGGAGTTGGTTTGAGCAGGGCTTAGGGTAGGGTCAAGACCAGATTTCTGAAGAGCCAATAAAAACTGTGGACTACGTCAGCACATATTAACCAACACATTATGTACTTTGTATTATTCCTGCTGGAATAGTGTCCTGGGTCTGTACATCCAGAACAGTGATAGTTTATGGGTGTACATCATTCAACATTCAAACAATAATTTTCAAGTTTAGAAGGGTTCCATGTGAACAATAGTTGAACATAGATCAGTTGGTCCTTCTAGCCATCAATTCCAGGCTTACTAAATCCAAGTGGGCAAACTGTCCCTTTCAGTCTTTCCTTTCCCAGCCTCGGTATGTATTGAGTGACTATGATGTATAAACACATCAGTGTGATACCAAGGCTAGCTAGTTGACTGGAATAGGGGAGAAGGGTGGCACAAGATGGCTGACCTATCGTATAGAAAGTATGCATTTGACCCTAGGATGGGAACCAGGTTCTATTGTGTGAGCTCTGGGCTGAAAACAACCTGCATCAATCAACCAGCCTGATAGCAAGTGTATCAACTTCAAATACCCTTCCCAGTTCCATGCTGCTACTTCTAAAAACCATATACAACAAAACAAGTGGAAAACACAATACAACAATGCACTGTATGACAAAGATGAATAAGACGGCTCCTACAAGAAAAGGACCACACCCAAAGCTGTAAAAAAAACTTGCATTAGAGATCTATAGCATTTCATATTAGTTTACTTTGAACTATAACTCCCCTATATAAATTATTTGTAAAAGCAAAAAGGGACTCTATTGATCCATTATCACATCATTTGACTTTATTTTATGGATACAAGTTTTGTGTCTTTATGTGATTATTTTTACTTATGCGATCTTACTTTTGCATTCACACGTAAAATCTTTTTGTTGTACTGGCCCTTATATAAAATGCTCAGAATGTGTTTCTCTATCACGACTTCCTCATCATTCTCATAGAAAACAAACAAAGGCAAAACACAGGCAAATATTAAAGAATGAGCAGACAGCACAGTGAAGGAAAGAGAAGTGCAGGCTTCTACAGGGGTGGCAATGGGGCTCATGCACATGGGCAAACTGAGTTTTACAACGTAAAGCAAAGGATATTGCTAGCAGTCGGATCCTGCATTTTAGAATGTCCAAACACTTTACACATTTACAATTTTGTGTAAAGTATACATACGTACAAGTGCGAAAGGACTAACGCAAGCCTACTGGTTGCTAGGATGCAGGCAGCTATGGAGCTCATGCACATGGGCATACTGAGTTTACAATGTAAAACAAAGGATATTGTTGGCAGTAAAATCCTGTAATTTAAGGTTGTCCAAACACTTTACGCGTGCAAATTTTCTGTAGTGTATACATACATACAAGTGTACAGGGTTAATTCAGCCTATTGGTGGCTATGTCTCAGGTGGCTAAATACACCTAGCATTCTTTCCTGCTAGGACACAGGAGGCTTATGCTGCCTAGTTTCCATCATTGCTAGGATGCAAGAGGCTTTTGCAACCTAGCATTCTTCGTGGCTTGGATGGAGGCAGCTATTTTGCACCTAGTGTCTCTCATTGCTAGGCTGTATATGGCTTTGCTACTTTGCATTCTTTGTTGCTAGGATGCATGCCACTATTGCCGCCTAGTATCCTCCATTGCTAGGATACAGGTAGCTATTGCCACTAAGGCACTTTTTTTTGGCTAGTACGCAGGCAGCTATTGTTGCTTAGCACCCTTTGTGGCTAGGGCACAGGGAATTATTGCAGGCTAGTGTTCTTTGTTGCTAGGATGCAGGTGGCTATTGTCGGCTTAGCATCCCTCCTTGCTAGGCAGCAGACAGTTCTTGTACCCCACTAGAGTATATTTGCGCAGGACGCATCTGATCATTCGAAAAAATGGTCCACAGTGTAAAATATGGTCCATATGCAAGACCATGGACACAGATATTTCTATTTTGATTTTACAGATGTGAATGTCATGCAAGTTTATTGATCTTTACACAGTTGTGTGCATGGGGTCATAGGAAACCCTGCACCTATGTTCAGATTTTGCGGCCCTATGCATGAGCCCTTTAAGGACCCTTTGCTTTGCCCCACATGGATAAAATGCAGGTTCACTTTAAGCCTAATATCATCATTAAAGAAAAAAAAAAGTAGCGACAAAACAATACCATGTGTGATTTTATAAATCAGGAAATGCGCAGGCTGTATCTGGCTTTCCAAGGACAGAAAACATGATACGTGATGTACTCCCTAAAACAATCTAGAAAATAAATCTTCAAAGCCTCTATTAATCACCGATTACTGGAGAAATTCCATTTTATTTTATTTTTAATAGTGTGGAGGATTGATAGCAAACATGATGCAAGTGTGATTTAAAAAGCTGCCACCCCCTGAATCTCGAACTCGCGTCTTCCAAAAAGATCCTTACAACAGACAGCGTGTCACTGATATTTCCAAGAAAGATGGTTTACTCGTTTTTAACAGAAACCCTATTACTGGGTAATGTCTGCTAAAAATAAGAAATATAGCTGAAATACGTATATAGGAACAATTTTACTGGATAAAAGATGTGAATGGTAGAGTAGTTGTCCTTGTGATCCACCTACATTCCTGCTGTGCAGATCATACACAGGAGCGTGTGGGTGGACTTAATAGCCTGCAGTTCTGTACACTTTGTGTCACTGCTCCGCCTACTGGATGCTCATGGGACTGCTGGTATTACCGCACTGGTGACACCTATCATAAGCTTTCTTTGACCTGTAAGCGAACCTACCTACACTCTTTCCTGCTATCTGCTTACACAGTAAACACTTCCACTGCAAGTCTAATTGTGCCTTTCAGTTGTAGTAAAAAACTCCATATTAAAGTGTATCTAAAGCCAAATTTTGTTTTCTAAGGTTCTGATAGTTTAGAGAACTCCTCTGAGGTTTTTAATGTCCGCGTCCCTGCTGGGTTGATTTACCTCTCTGTCCTCGTGAACATAGCGCCTGGGAATCTCAATTGTTACTGAAGTCACCGGAACTGTAGGGAGGGGAAATGTTCAGTGGGGACACTTGTTTCAATGAAACCTGTTCAAGTGGGGATTTCCCATAACCATTTGCCCTCCGGAAGATTTACCCCCCTTCGTGACCAAGCCAATTTTTGCAATACAAAACTACGTTACTTTAACTGACAATTGCACGCAGTGGTGCAACGATGTATCCAAATAAAAGTGCTGTCCTTTTTCCCCACAAATAAAACTTTCATTTCGTGGTATTTAATCAACTTTGCATTTTGGGGGGTTTTTTGTGCTATAAGCAAGGGGTTTTACAAGGGAAGGCATGGATCTGTGTCTCTGCTTTGCAGGAACATAGGATCCATGCCTTCCCTACTGACAGAACGGCGATCTACCTTGTTTACATAGACAGACCTCCTTTCTCACACTGTACAGAAGGGTCGGCGGGTGCCGGCAGACATCGGAGTACCCGCTGATCAGCTCCCACTGTGTATAATCAGATGATAGGGTCAGAGAAACTCCAAAAGAGCAGCTCTTGTGTGATGTTCCTGGACTGAGGTGGTCAGGAGCTACCAAAAGTGCCCCAAGGAAGAAAAAACAGCGAACCAATGACAGGGTCTTTGATGGGCAAGGTTCATTAATGCACATGGGGAGCAAAGACATTTTGTTATTGAATGGTGTACGTGTACTTTAAGTCAAATTTCCCGTTATTAAAGTCCACGATTTACCCAGTCTCCTAAAGCCCACCTTCTCACCCCTTCAAAGCCCACTCTGGTATTCTCTTTTTATACTTTTTTCTTGGAGTCTTCTTGCTGGTTCAGTGACCTCACTGCAGCTTCATCCTTATCCTCTAGCGGTGGGTATTCTTCCAAGAGTCCTTTAGCTGTGTACACCTAGCCTGCGTGTTTACACCAGAGACAACGCTGGAGTGTGGAATGGGTAAGTGGAGCTTTTTTTTTTGCTATTAAAGTGAGAAGATCCATAAAAAAAATCATTTAAAAAATCGTTTAGGTGGGATTGTACTTTAAATAAGCTGAACTGAAAAATTATTTTAGGCCTTCCAAAAAAAAAAAAACCTGCAAATAGCAGAAAACTGCTTTAGAGGGAATTTCAGAGGCTACCACTGATGACCTCCTTCTGGGAATGCCTGGCTGTCTCTGGCTTCAATACTGGAAAAAGATATAGCCAGCAACACTCACAATTCCTGATACTCAGTACTCCCATACTTCATCCAGTTATAAAGTTCAAAGTATGGAAACCAATAGATCATTGTGGCAGCCAGGGGACTAATATTTCCAAGTGAGTGCTCTGTAATGGCAGTCTACATATATTTCTCAGTACAGGTGTCCTTTAATTAAAAGGAAATGGCTGTGGATCTTCCTTTTACTATCATTTTGTAATGTTCTAATTATTATTTAAGGAGGAAGTAAACCCTGATGAGTTTACTTCCTCTTTCATTCCCTGCAAAGGCAAAGCATAATGGACTACTATGCATCGCATAGTAGTCCATTATGTGTCACTTACCTGACACAGGAGCCAGCGATGTCACCTCTGTCCCCTGTAGTCCGGCGCAGCCATCTTCTCAGTGGGGTCTCGATGCTCCGCCGCTGTCATTCGGCGAAGCCGCAATGACGTCACTCCCGCGCATGTGCACGGGAGCCGCCACTCGCAGCATCTTCGTCGTTGGCGGTGCCGCACTCAGTGACAGCGGTGCCTGTCTTTCGGCAAATATCTCGGCAAATATCTCCTAAACCGTGTAGGTTTAGGAGATATTTCTTGGACCTACAGGTAAGCCTTAATCTAGGCTTACCTGTAGGTCAAAGTTGGTTGTAAGGGTTTACAACCACTTTAAAAGCAACTCAATTTTGAAATGTTTTTCTAATATTACATGCTTTATCCTAATTTTCATGATCATATTTCATATGAAGATTTGTAACTACTAGAGGGCACCCCCATCATTATGCCAGGATTTGCAATCAGGAGAAAATGAACGGCATAAGTCATTTGAAAGCCAAGCTGTGTAATCTGAGCAAGAAATCTTGTTTAACCACTTAAAAGGGTTGTAAAGGTTTGTTTTTTATTTTAAAAATAGGTTCCTGTAAGCTAGTGCATTGTTGGTTCACTTACCTTTTCCTTCGATTTCCCTTCTAAATTTTTTTGCTTTGCTTTCTTTGTCTGAATTTCTCACTTCCTGTTCCTCCTCAGTAAGCTGTTCAGTAAGCTGTTCTGGCTGACTAAACACCGCTCGGATGATGGTGTGAAGTTTACTGAGGATAAGCAGGAAGTGAGAAATTCAGACAAAGAAAAAAAAACATTTATAAGGGAAATCGAAGGAAAAGGTAAGTGAACCATCAATGAACTAGCTTAACCACTTCAATACCAGGCACTTAAACACCTTCCTGCCCAGACCAATTTTGAGCTTTCAGCGCTGTCGCACTTTGAATGACAATTGCGCGGTCATGCTACACTGTACCCAAATGAAATTTTTATCATTTTTTTCCCACAAATGGAGCTTTCTTTTGGTGGTATTTGATCACCTCTACGGTTTTAATTTTTTGCGCTACAAATAAAAAAATACCGAAAATTTTGAAAAAAAAAATGTTTTTTTTGTTTCAGTTTCAAAACTTTGTAAATAAGTAAGTTTTCTCATTCACTGATGGGCACTGATGGGGCTACACTGATGGGCACTGATAAGGCGGCACTGATGGGTAGTGATGGACGAACTTCCGACGGGACGTTTCGCGAACGCGAAACGCGAACGGACACAAACGTTCGCGAAAACGACCGTTCGCCGCGGGCTCCATTGACTTCAATGGGAGGCGAATTTCGCAAACCTTTAGGTCGAATTTGCGGCCACGGGGTAATTATTAGGGGGTAGCACGTAGTCCCACCACCTGGACAATAGCATAATACATGTATGAGGTGAATTTGGGATCGATAACTACAAGCATTTTTTTTTTATTTGGGAAATTGTTCTGACAATTCAGGACTATGGAGCTAATGAAGGCAATGGAGGAGAGGGAAGGTCAGGGACCAGGGTAGGCAAACAAGAGGGTGCAGGAGATACAGAGCACTGACAGCAGCACCGTAATACAGAGCACTGACATCAGCACCGTGACATACAGCGCTGACAGCAGCTCCGTGACATACAGCGCTGACAGCAGCTCCGTGACATACAGCGCTGACAGCAGCTCCGTGACATACAGCGCTGACAGCAGCTCCGTGACATACAGCGCTGACAGCAGCTCCGTGACATACAGCGCTGACAGCAGCACCGTGACATACAGCGCTGACAGCAGCTCCGTGACATACAGCGCTGACAGCAGCTCCGTGACATACAGCGCTGACAGCAGCTCCGTGACATACAGCACTGACAGCAGCTCCGTGACATACAGCGCTGACAGCAGCTCCGTGACATACAGCGCTGACAGCAGCACCGTGACATACAGCGCTGACAGCAGCTCCGTGACATACAGCGCTGACAGCAGCTCCGTGACATACAGCGCTGACAGCAGCTCCGTGACATACAGCACTGACAGCAGCTCCGTGACATACAGCGCTGACAGCAGCTCCGTGACATACAGCGCTGACAGCAGCACCGTGACATACAGCGCTGACAGCAGCTCCGTGACATACAGCGCTGACAGCAGCTCCGTGACATACAGCGCTGACAGCAGCTCCGTGACATACAGCGCTGACAGCAGCTCCGTGACATACAGCGCTGACAGCAGCTCCGTGACATACAGCGCTGACAGCAGCTCCGTGACATACAGCGCTGACAGCAGCTCCGTGACATACAGCGCTGACAGCAGCTCCGTGACATACAGCGCTGACAGCAGCACCGTAAGCAGCCCCAGGAGGAAGTCAGCACAGCACAGGGATGGTGTGATCCCCTCATAATAAGAACCCCCAGGAGGAAGTCAGCACAGCACAGGGATGGTGGGAGCCCCTCATAATAAGAACCCCCAGGAGGAAGTCAGCACAGCACAGGGATGGTGGGAGCCCCTCATAATAAGAACACCCAGGAGGAAGTCAGCACAGCACAGGGATGGTGGGAACCCCTCATAATAAGCAGCCCCAGTAGAAATATGACACCGCTCAACCTCTTCAAAGAGGAGGGTAGGGGCATATAGTACGGTGTGCTTTTTTGGGTCAGGGAAGTGAGCCAAATGAATTAAGAAGGTCTGTGTGCTTGATTCCAAAAATTGTTTATAGACATATACATGGTCTACTGATCACATGTGTTGAATTCCTCCGAGATCCATGCCTCATTCATTTTTAGAAATGTGAGGTAGTTAACACTGTCGTGAGCTAGGCGAGTACGCTTATCGGTCACAATCCCCCCTGCTGCGCTGAACGTCCTTTCGGACAGGACACTGGATGAGGGGCAAGCCAACAGTTCGATTGCAAATTGGGCAAGCTCTGGCCAGAGGTCAAGCCTGCCCACCCAGTAGTCTAGGGGTTCATCACTCCTCAGAGCGTCCACATCGGCCGTTAACCCAATGTAGTCGGACACCTGACGGTCTAGGCGTTCCCTGATGCTGGATCCGGATGACACCTGTCGATGGGTCGGCTGAAAGAATGACCTCATATCCGAAGTCACCAACACATCTTCAAACCGGCCTCTTCTTGCAGGCGCTGTTGGATTGGTACCCGCAAATCCTTCTCTGGGAGTGGGAATTGCTCCTCTGCCAGCGCACGCAAAAGCAGAATGCAGCATTTCTCGAAGCAAGGCCTGGAAGTGCTGCATTCTGACAGCCCTCTGCGACGGCGGTAACATTTCCGCCATTTTGTGTTTGTACCGGGGATCTAAGTACGTTGCCACCCAGTACTGGTCCTTGACCCTCATGCTTTTTATACGGGGGTCCCTATTAAAACACTGGAGCATGAAGGCCCCCATTTGCACTCAAGCGGAAGGTATGTGGTGGTGGTGGTGTTGTTGGTGGTAGTGTCTTTGGGGGTGCACATAGCAGAGAGTGAAGAAGAGGGTGCAGATCGAGAGGATGAGGAGGGTGCAGAAGAATAAGGCTGAGTGAGCCACTCAACCAAGTCTGGTGCGTCCTTTAAAGTAATTGAACGCACCTTCTGCAACTTCCCACTTTGGCTCAAGGCTGTTGCTCCTGCCCTACCCCTACCACCCCTGCGGAAGGGCCTGCCTCTTCCTCTGCCTGTCATTTTTTAAATCACCCTGTGACAAAACTCTTAGTCCCTATACCGCTGAAGGACTGCTGCAGTATAGGGCAGCGGTCAGCAGTAGTGCACGTCAACCCTATGTATTGTGGACCGATAGCGGTCCTTACAGAACAGCAGACTGTACTGCACTCAGGCCTATGTACCGTAGCACCCTATACCAAGTTACCAGTCCTTATAAAAACTTTTGTGGACCAAGCAGGTTGTGTGTTAGTGATTAGCAGACTGTACGTCAGTCCCTATACCAATGAAGGACTGCTGCAGTATAGGGCAGCGGTCAGCAGTAGTGCACGGCAACCCTATGTATTGTGGACCGATAGCGGTCCTTACAGAACAGCAGACTGTACTGCACTCAGGCCTATGTACCGTAGCACCCTATACCAAGTTACCAGTCCTTATAAGAACTTTTGTGGACCAAGCAGGTTGTGTGTTAGTGATTAGCAGACTGTACGTCAGTCCCTATACCAATGAAGGACTGCTGCAGTATAGGGCAGCGGTCAGCAGTAGTGCACGGCAACCCTATGTATTGTGGACCGATAGCGGTCCTTACAGAACAGCAGACTGTACTGCACTCAGGCCTATGTACCGTAGCACCCTATACCAAGTTACCAGTCCTTATAAAAACTTTTGTGGACCAAGCAGGTTGTGTGTTAGTGATTAGCAGACTGTACGTCAGTCCCTATACCAATGAAGGACTGCTGCAGTATAGGGCAGCGGTCAGCAGTAGTGCACGGCAACCCTATGTATTGTGGACCGATAGCGGTCCTTACAGAACAGCAGACTGTAACGCACTCAGGCCTATGTACCGTAGCACCCTATACCAAGTTACCAGTCCTTATAAGAACTTTTGTGGACCAAGCAGGTTGTGTGTTAGTGATTAGCAGACTGTACGTCAGTCCCTATACCAATGAAGGACTGCTGCAGTATAGGGCAGCGGTCAGCAGTAGTGCACGGCAACCCTATGTATTGTGGACCGATAGCGGTCCTTACAGAACAGCAGACTGTAACGCACTCAGGCCTATGTACCGTAGCACCCTATACCAAGTTACCAGTCCTTATAAGAACTTTTGTGGACCAAGCAGGTTGTGTGTTAGTGATTAGCAGACTGTACGTCAGTCCCTATACCAATGAAGGACTGCTGCAGTATAGGGCAGCGGTCAGCAGTAGTGCACGGCAACCCTATGTATTGTGGACCGATAGCGGTCCTTACAGAACAGCAGACTGTAACGCACTCAGGCCTATGTACCGTAGCACCCTATACCAAGTTACCAGTCCTTATAAGAACTTTTGTGGACCAAGCAGGTTGTGTGTTAGTGATTAGCAGACTGTACGTCAGTCCCTATACCAATGAAGGACTGCTGCAGTATAGGGCAGCGGTCAGCAGTAGTGCACGGCAACCCTATGTATTGTGGACCGATAGCGGTCCTTACAGAACAGCAGACTGTACTGCACTCAGGCCTATGTACCGTAGCACCCTATACCAAGTTACCAGTCCTTATAAAAACTTTTGTGGACCAAGCAGGTTGTGTGTTAGTGTTTAGCAGACTGTGCGTCAGTCCCTATACCGCTGAAGGACTGCTGCAGTATAGGGCAGCGGTCAGCAGTAGTGCACGGCAACCCTATGTATTGTGGACCGATAGCGGTCCTTACAGAACAGCAGACTGTAACGCACTCAGGCCTATGTACCGTAGCACCCTATACCAAGTTACCAGTCCTTATAAGAACTTTTGTGGACCAAGCAGGTTGTGTGTTAGTGATTAGCAGACTGTACGTCAGTCCCTATACCAATGAAGGACTGCTGCAGTATAGGGCAGCGGTCAGCAGTAGTGCACGGCAACCCTATGTATTGTGGACCGATAGCGGTCCTTACAGAACAGCAGACTGTACTGCACTCAGGCCTATGTACCGTAGCACCCTATACCAAGTTACCAGTCCTTATAAGAACTTTTGTGGACCAAGCAGGTTGTGTATTAGTGTTTAGCAGACTGTGCGTCAGTCCCTATACCGCTGAAGGACTGCTGCAGTATAGGGCAGCGGTCAGCAGTAGTGCACGGCAACCCTATGTATTGTGGACCGATAGCAGTCCTTACAGAACAGCAGACTGTACTGCACTCAGGCCTATGTACCGTAGCACCCTATACCAAGTTACCAGTCCTTATAAGAACTTTTGTGGACCAAGCAGGTTGTGTGTTAGTGTTTAGCAGACTGTGCGTCAGTCCCTATACCGCTGAAGGACTGCTGCAGTATAGGGCAGCGGTCAGCAGTAGTGCACGTCAACCCTATGTATTGTGGACCGATAGCGGTCCTTACAGAACAGCAGACTGTAACGCACTCAGGCCTATGTACCGTAGCACCCTATACCAAGTTACCAGTCCTTATAAGAACTTTTGTGGACCAAGCAGGTTGTGTATTAGTGTTTAGCAGACTGTGCGTCAGTCCCTATACCGCTGAAGGACTGCTGCAGTATAGGGCAGCGGTCAGCAGTAGTGCACGGCAACCCTATCTATTGTGGACCGATAGCGGTCCTTACAGAACAGCAGACTGTACCGCACCCAAGCCTATGTACCGTAGCACCCTAGACAGACCAAGTTACCAGTCCTGATAAAGAGCTTTGTGGAACAAGTGAGTTGTGAATGATTAGCAGACTGCAGCAGAAGGGCAGCAGTCAAGTATAATATTCTTTCTATATTTGGAAGAAAGAATATTATACGTGTACAAGCCTATTACCGTACCACTGATACCAGTCCTGAAAAGAACCTTTGTGGAACTAATAGTAACAGCAAGTCTTTAAAATTATCCTCACTGCCTGACACACTGCTTCCTGCCTGTCCCTATACAAATTGGCAAAAAAGAGTAGGCTGGAACGATTAGCTGGAACAGCTCTTTTGTGGACCTGATAGTAACAGCTAATGATGATGATGATGATGATGATGAAGAAAGACTAATCTGGCTGAGCTGTCCCTAAAATAGCAGCATACAGCGCTCTGTCCCTTTATCTAAACTGACAAAAGAAACTCAGGCTGCTGACCTAACACCTATACCAGTCCTGAAAAGAACTTTTGTGTACCAAATAGCTAGCGTTTTCTCTGTCCCTACTCCACACAGGATCCTTTCCCTACAGTGACAGAAGAAAGAATGTAAAATGGCCACCGGATCGGGTGTATTTATAGGTTAGGGGGAATGTCCAAGTGTCCATGAGCTGTCATGTCTCAATTGGTTGTCCTGTAACACATGATAAACGTGTCACGAAAGGTTAAAGTTCTTGTATACATTAAACACGTAAGTCCGCCGGGGCGAACGACGGAAAAAGGCGTTCGAACCCGCGGACGGCGAAAGTCGGAAATTCGCCGCGAAACGACCGCCGGGCGAACCGTTCGGCCATCACTACTGATGGGCACCAATGATGTGGCACCAATGAAGTGGCACTGATGAGGTGGCATTGATGGACACTGATATGTGGCACTGATAGGCGGCACTGATAGGCGGCACTGATGGGCGACACGGATGGTCGACACGGATGGACACTGATAGGTGGCACAAATTGGCACTGATAGCTGGCACGGATTGGCATGGATGGGCGGCACAGATGGGCATGGATAGGCGGCACAGATGGGCATGGGTGGGCACTGATAGGAGGCACAGGTGGGCACTGATAGGCGGCACAGGTGGGCACTCATAGGCGGCACAGGTGGGCACTCATAGGCAGCATTGGTGTTATACTGTACTAATGGATGCCAATCAGTGCCAAACAATAATGCATGCCAATCAGTGATGCCCATTGTGGGCACTGATTGGTATCCATTATGGGCACTGATTGGCATCCATTGTGCTGACTGGCATCCCTGGTGGTCTAGGGAGGATTACCTTTTCCCTGGTGGTCTGGTGGCATCCCTGGTGGTCCAGTGTGGGCATCCTCGGGGGGGCTGTGCTGATAATCGATCAGCACAGACCCCCCCTGTCAGAGGAGCAGCCGATTGTCTCTCCTCTACTCGCGTCTGACAGACGCGAGTGAGGAAAAGCCGATCACCGGCTCTTCCCATTTACACTGTGATCAGCCGTGATTGGACACGGCTGATCATGTGGTAAAGAGTCTCCATCGGAGACTCTTTACCGAGATCATAGTTGCCGGGTGTCAGACTGACACCCCGCAACAATGATCGCCGCGATGCGCGCCCCTGGGGGCGTGCAGCGACTCATAATCCTGATCACGTCATATGACGTCCGATCAGGATTATGAAACCACTTTGCCACCGTCAATTGCCTATAGGGCGGGCGGCAAGTGGTTAAATGAACCTATTTAGAAAATTAAAAACGAAGCTTTTACAACCCCTTTAAGCCCTGGACCATTTTGCAGCTAAAGGACCATGCCCCTTTTTTGCGATTCGGCACTGCGTCGCTTTAACTGACAATTGTGCAGTCGTGCGACGTTGCTCCCAAACAAAATTGGCATCCTTTTTTTCCCCCAAATAGAGCTTTCTTTTGGTGGTATTTGATCACCTATGCGGTTTTTATTTTTTGCGCTATAAACAAAAATAGAGCGGCAATTTTGAAAAAAATGCAATATTTTTTTACTTTTTGCTATAATAAATATCCCCCAAAAATATATTAAAAAAAACATATTTTTTTCCAGTTTAGACCGATACGTATTCTTCTACATATTTCTGGTAAAAAAAATCACAATAAGCGTTTATTGATTGGCTTGCGCAAAAGTTATACAAAATAGGGGATAGTTTTATGGCATTTATATTAATAATTTATTTTTTACTAGTAATGGTGGCGAGCAGCGATTTTTATTGTGACTGCGACATTATGGCGGACACGTCGGACAATTTTGACCCATTTTTGGGACCATTGGCATTAATACAGCAATCAGTGTGATTAAAAATGCATTAATTACCGTAAAAACTGGCAGTGAAGGGGTTAACACTAGGGGGCAGTGTAGGGGTTAAGTGTGACCTAATGTGTGTTTTTTACTGTAGGGGGGCATGGCTTGGCATGTGACATCACTGATTGTCGTTCCCTATGACAGGGAACAGACGATCAGTGACAGGCTCACTAGGAAGCATGGGGAGAGGTTTGTTTACACTTACCTCTCCCCGTTCTTCAGGTCTGTGACCCGATTGCGGGACACCGGCGGCGATCGGGTCCGCGGGTCCCACGGCCACGGAGCTCAGGACCAGGTCGCAAGTGCGCCGCTGGCGGCGCATGCGGCTGGACGACTCACGGCTGGGCTCTTAAAGGGCAACGTACCTGTACGTGCTTGTGCCCAGCCGTGCCCAGCCATATATCGGCGTGAGGTGGTCCTTAAGTGGTTAATGTTCACACTGCATTTTAGCTGGCTCTGCAATTGGGGATCTATAGATGTGTAAGAATATAAGAGAAGCTAGGCATGCTGCAGCTGTGTTGATATCATACCAGTACCCCACATGACCTGATTTGGTTATCCCTTTCACATGCCCCTGCGAAAAAAAATTGAAGAATGCCTTTCTATCAACTACAAAACTTGTTCACTGAAATATTACAAAGGAATAGTTCCAAATGCCAGCCCTTCTCCATCATTCCCATCCCACTGTCTGATTAGGAAGCCTCAGCTGCCAACAGGGTGATGCACATTTAAGCTGAACTCCAAGGAAATAAATATTGTCCAAATACAAGAGTCATGTGTGAGCTCACTTGATTCTTATGCGGCGTACACACGACCGGACTTTCCGGCAGACTAGGTCCGACGAGATCAGTCCGATCGTGTGTGGGCTGATGGACCTACAAATAGAACATGTTTCAAATCTATTCGACAGACTCAAGTCTGACGGACTAAAAATCGTGAAAAAAGTTTGTGTGTGTGTGCTAGTCCGATGGACCAAATATGACGCAAGGGCAGCTATTGCCTATTGAACTTCCTTGTTTAGTCCCGTTTACGTCACCACGTTCAAAATGAACAGACTTTCGAATGGACTTAGTCCGGCCTGTGTGGCCAAGTCCATTCGTTCAGAAAGTCCGTCGGCCCTCCTCCGAAAGTCCGTTGGGAAGACCGTCAGACCTAGTCCATCGAAAAGTCCAGTCGTGTGTACGCGGCATTAGTGTGCTTTGTGCATTTCGTCATGATATGTGCAGTGTGAAAATTTGCAAAGGCAGGAGCTTCCTATAATACAGACCGGTCACTGCTGCTCTCTCTCCTTATGTAGGGTGACTGGTCATGTATCTGCCCCTCCTACAGTTTTCTGCAGGCAGCCTGTATTGGGTGGAGTTGCGGGGTCCCTCCCACAGCTCTGCTCTCTGCACAGAAGATGTACAGCATAGTGATGATGTTATGGCTACTGTTGCAGGGTAATAGAGGTAAGGCAAGTTAATAATAGGTTCTCCAATGAAAACTTTTGAGCCAGGAGATCAGCTTTAAATAGTAGGATTTTGGGGAAGGGCTGCCAGAATGTTCAGATGTATGTAAAGAGTGCGCCTGGATTTGGGGGACATAGCAATTGCACATAAAACAACTGGTGGAGATCTGTATATGTTTACGGATACATTGTCTTACATACAGTGCCTTGAAAAAGTATTCATACCCCTTGAAATTTTCCACATTTTGTCATATTACAACTAAAAACATTAATGAATTTTATTGGGATTTTATGTGATAGACCAACACAAAGAGGGAATTGTGAAGTGGAAGCAAAACGATAAATGGTTAAATATGTGAAAAGTGTGGTGTGCATTTGTATTCAGCCCCCCTGAGTCAATACTTTGTAGAACCACTACTTTGTATAACTGCAATTACAGCTGCAAGTCTTTTTGGGGATGTCTCTACCAGCTTTGCACACCTAGAGAGTGAGATTTTTTCCCATTCTTCTTTGCAAAATAGCTCAAGCTCTGTAAGATTGGATGGAGAGCGTATGTGAACAGCAATTTTCAAGTCTTGCCCCAGATTCTCAATTGGATTTAGGTCTGGACTTTGATTGGGCCATTCTAATACACGAATATGCTTTGATCTAAACCATTCCATTGTAGCTTTGGCAGTATGTTTAGGGTCGTTGTCCTGCTGGAAGGTGAACCTCCGCCCCAGTCTCGGTTTTTTTACAGACTCTAACAGATTTTCTTCTAAGATTGCCCTGTATTTGGCTTCATCCATCTTCCCATCAACTCTGACCAGCTTCCCTGTCCCTGCTGAAGAAAAGCATCCTCATAACATGGTGCTGCCACCACCATGTTTTACGGTGGGGATGGTGTGCTCAAGATGATGTGCCGTGTTAGTTTTCTGCCACACATAGCGTTTTGCTTTTAGGCCAAAAAGTTCAATTTTGGTCTTATCTGACCAGAGCACCTTCTTCCACATGTTTTCTGTGTCCCCCCACATGTAAACGGGTTTTCTTATGGCTTTCTTTCAACAATGACTTTCTTCTTGCCACTCTTCTATAAAGGCCATATTTGTGGAGTGCACGACTAATAGCCTGAGCTTTGGATCTTTGCAGCTCCTCGTGTTTCCATGGGCCTCTTGGCTGCTTCTCTGATTAATGTTCTCCTTGCCCAGCCTGTCAGTTTAGGTGGATGGCCATGTCTTGGTAGATTTGCAGTTGTGCCATATGCTTTCCATTTTCAGATGATGGATTGAACAGTGCTCCGTGAGATGTTCGAAGCTTGGGATATTTTTTTATAACCTAACCCTGCTTTAAACTTCTCTGCAACTTTATCCCTGACCAGTCTAGTGTGTTCCTTGGCCTTCATGATGCTGTTTGTTCACTAAGGTTCTCCAACAAACCTCTGAGGGCTTCACAGAACAGCTGTATTTATATTGAAATGAAATTACACACAGGTGGACTCTATTTACAAATTAGGTGACTTCTAAAGGCAATTGGTTCCACTAGATTTTAGTTAGGGGTATCAGAGTAAAGGGGGCTGAATACAAATACAGGCCACACTTTTCAGATATGTATTATTAAAAAAAGTGGAAAATCATTTATCATTATCCTTCCACTTCACAATTATGTGTCACTTTATGTTGGTCTATCACATCAAATCCCAATATAAAAATATTTACATTTTTGATTGTAACCTCCAAAATGTGGAAAATTTCAAGGGGTATGAATACTTTTCAAGGCACCGTTCATTCAAATAATAATGTAAATTTGGGAATCTAGTTACAGATTCCTTCTGAGGCAGAAAGTAAGCCTGCTTTCTGATTTATACCTACAAGTAATAATATAAGACTCACCTGTAGGTATAATAAGGCTTACCTACTTACCTACTTGAGTAGGAGACGGTGACATCACAGTTGCACTGCACTCTGAATGGATGGTGCCATACATTCAGAGTTTTGTGCCGTGGTCGTGACTCCTGTGCACATACGAAGGAATGACACTATCATGGCTCGGCCTTTCAAGCAGCCAAAGCTAGCGAACAGAGAAGGAAGACCAGGTTAAGATGAAAGCCCCGGAAGCGGTGACAGCGTGCTGCTGGAGGACTTCATTTTAAGGTAAGTCTGTCATAATGTGCTGGTATGCGGTGCGTACCAGCACATTATGACATTATTCTGCAGGGGTTGGTGCTTGGCCCACCTCTATTTAATGCCTACAGTATCCATCCACTAACCTATCCCATACCTATCTATTGAACTATCTACTACTATATCTATCTATTTAAGGATCTATCTCTATTAATTATTCTATTATCTCTTTATTGTATTTATCTATATATCTTTTTATCTCTAGCAATTATTATCATTATTATTATTCTGATAATATTATCCCTAGCATATCTATTTAGCTATCTATCTATGGACCAGACATTAGGACAGGGTGACATTGCAAATATTTATCTTCTTCAGGCAGGAATTACGGCAGGCAAGAGTCTATCTATCTATCTATCTATCTTTCTATCTATCTATCTATCTGTCTATCTATCTATCTTCTTATCTTACACATGTAGATGTGCGGATTGCTCTTTTCCCTAAACCCCGAGGACCAGACATCAGGACAGTGTGACATTGCAAATCTTTATCTTCTTCAGGCAGAAATAAAGGAGGACAAGAGTCTCAGAAATCCACTGCAGCATTCCCTGCCAGGGATAAAATCATGCAAGCCTCTTCCTTCTGCCTCTGTAAAATGCATCCGGCTGCTTTTGGCACACAATGAGTAAGAGTTAATTAAGATTAGTAGAAACCTGCTGTTTCACAGAATAACATCTATTAAGGACAGCAGATGAGTTCAAGCAATCCACGTATTATCTGGAATCTACCAGAAAGTGAAAGGCAGGGCAGAATGGGCTGCATTATGCTATAGGCTGCTACAAGATAGAGGCTGCTAATAATGTATCTGAAGCCGGAGTCATGCAAGGATTAACTCCAGTTCTGAGAATTCTAAAGTCACGTCTTGAAGATTACAATACATGGTTCGTAAAAAAAAAAAAAAAAATGTTTCTTTTGCAAATTCAGAAAATGATGACACTGGCTTATTGGATATACAGGATAAAAATATTAAAATGTCTTGGTGTCTCCTTTTTTATCATATGTATGAGATCAATTTTAAACGATGAGGGAAAAACCACATACAGAGTGACACCACCAACTGGGTAAAGAAGGTAGTGCACACTGGTGTACTTTGGTTAGGGCTGGAGTAAGTTGAGTGTTCATATCAAAGCCAGCCTTTTCTATTCAAACACAGTGCTGCTCAAACGCATGTTTTTGAATGCAGAATTTGACAAGCAAAGCTATGTTTGACCTGTTTTGCCTGCAATCCAAATGTACCTTAATATTACCTGCTGCCTCCATAGAAATGCAACATAAGGCAGGCCAAACTTGGCCTCTAATCCAGCCTCTCTCAAACTTTTTAACACAGAGGAACACTTGAAATACCCTTCTGGTCTCAGGAAATACCTGCTAATAATTACTATAATTGGAGCTTAAAGTGGTGTTGCCACCAAAAAATTAAAAAGTGCTTAAAATCTTTTACTTACCTCTAAATACCGGTTGCTAGGGGGTCCCTCATAGTCTGCCTTCTTCCTTGCCCGGGCTGGTGACATCACTTCCCCTAGTCATCTGGGACCTGTCACGTGTCCCAGATGACTGTGCGGCGTACACCTGGGTGCCCACAGTACGAATGACCACGCCGCGAGCGGAGCGGGGAACAAGGGGAGGGCTTCATTCCCCCGCATCGCTGGACCCTGGGACAGGTAAGTGTCCGATTATTAAAAATCAGCAGCTGCAGTATTTGTAGCTGCTGACTTTTATTTTTATTTTTTTTAGGGGCACCCCACTTTAAGGTACATTAGTGTGATGGTCAAAAGGAAAAATTCACTTTGCATTTAGAGTCATTAGGAAGACCCCCCCCCCTTTACAGATAGCTAAAAAGAGAATTGGGGTCAGTTGTTTCTTACCTGAGAAACAGAAGGTGCTCATTGATCAGGGAACTTCTAGCAACCTCTGGAGGAACCCCAGGGTTCCACAGAACCCTGGTTGAGAAAGGCTGCCCAAATCTATCAGCTACACAACTTCATTTAGATTCTGCTGACCTGTGTTTGACATGCAAGTCAGATGCAGGAATACAACCCCCTATACAAGCCTTTAATTTGATTTTATAATAAACTAGCATTGGTGTGATTCCAGGAAGGATAAAGTTGTTGTGGTTTGTGCATTGAAGATAAAGTTGTTGTGGTTTGTGCATTGAGGATAAAGTTGGTGTGGTTTGTGCATTGAGGATAAAGTTGGTGTGGTTTGTGCATTGGTGGAGGAAGGAAAGAGGGGAACAGTTGCGTGTGCAGTGATGACAACGGGACAGATTTGGTTTAGGGGTATTGGGTGTAAAGGGGGTTGTGCGAGTCCAGCCAGCGTAGGGTAACAGCAGGGGAGCATGGATTAAAAGGGGAGGGGGGAAGAACAAACAAGTGGTTATCACTTCTGTCTACCATTACTAGAGTAGCCGATCCAATCCCAACCACAACATTACCCTCTTGGAGTTTGCATATTTTGCCTGTGCCTGTGTGGGTTTCCCCTGTGTATTCTGGTTTCCTCCTACGCTTCAAAGACATGCTGGTAGGTAAATTGGTCCTAGTATGTGTATGTATGAATGTGAGTTAGGGATCTTAGTTTGTAAGCTTCTTGAGAGCATAGACTGATGTGAATGTGCAATATACAGTATCTTACAAAAGTGAGTACACCCCTCACATTTTTGTAAATATTTTTATATCTTTTCATGTGACAACACTGAAGAAATTACACTTTACTAAAATGTAAAGTAGTGAGTGTACATCTTGTATAACAGTGTAAATTTGCTGTCCCCTCAAAATAACTCACACAGCTATTAATGTCTAAACCGCTGGCAACAAAAGTGAGTACACCTCTAAGTGAAAATGTCCAAATTGGGCCCAAAGTGTCAATATTTTGTGTGGCCACCATTATTTTACAGCACTGCCTTAACTCTCTTGGGCATGGAGTTCACCAAAGCCTCACAGGTTGCCACTGGAGTTCTCTTCCACTCCTCCATGATGACATCACAGAGCTGGTGGATGATGGAGACCTTGCACTCCTCCACCTTCTGTTTGAGGATGCCCCACAGATGCTCAATAGGGTTTAGGTTTGGAGACATGCTTGGCCAGTCCATCACTTTTACCCTCAGTTTCTTTAGCAAGGCAGTGGTTGTCTTGGAGGTGTGTTTGGGGTCGTTGTCATGTTGGAATACTGCCCTGCCGCCTGGTCTCCAAAGGGAGGGGATCATGCTCTGCTTCAGTATGTCACAGTACTCATGCAGCCCCACGCCATGACACTCCCACCACCATGCTTGACTTTAGGCAAGTCTTTGTACTCCTCACCTGACTGTGGCCACACACGCTTGACACCATCTCAACCAAATACGTTTATCCTGGTCTCATCAGACCAGTAATCCAATGTCCTTTGTCTGCTTGTCTGTTTGGGGGCTTTCTTGTGCATCATCTTTAGAAGAGGCTTCCTACTGGGACGACAGCCATGCAGAACAATTTGATGCAGTGTGCGGCGTATGGTCTGAGCAATGACAGGCTGGCCCCCTATTCCTTCAAATAGTCTGTACCTATATTAGAATATTGTTTATTTATTGCTGCCTATGGTCTTTTTCTCTTTTATAATGTCCATAGATGGGAATGTAATGCATCATGAGCCCCTGAGGAAAAGGTATAACACTTTTGAACAACCTTGAAATGCGTCGGGCCTTTGTTGGTTTCAGCATTGTTCTGTGATCGACAACATGGGTGCCTTCATCCCCATTATTCTGCTCTAGAAACACTGGAATTTGTTGTACTCACTATTAATCATTGTGCCTCCACATATCTATATTGTTTTGTACTATGTAATAAAAATTATTTTTTAACTTCTTTTTGTTAATAATTTTTGAGACTACTGCCTAAATTAAAGTCCCAACCGAGAAAAATTGTGTCTAATATATTAGGGATGCGGGCAGTCAGTCTCTTTCCACACAGTTTTATGCACGTCTATTCTATAATTTTTGATTTAAATCAACTTGATTTAAATCAAATCCGCCCTGTATTGAAGTGGTTAAGCGTACACCCATGTGAGGCCATGTTTGCCTGCATGGGGATGAACAGGTTTTCCTGTCATCCCTGTGTAGACATTCCCACAGCTGCTGCTTCCAATTTGACATCTATGTTGGTGCAGGTCCCTAAATTCACACTATGTGTGTTTCAGGGCCATACATTCACACAGCTGTCAAATTGGGAGCAGCAGCTGTGTTCATGCAGCTGTTGCATCCCAACTGACCTGAATGGGACTGCCTGCACAGGGATACACTGAACATCTGTGCATGCCCGTACAGGCAAACACAAACCCTCACACGCGTGTATGCTTAAGTACGCCTATATGAACGAGGCCTAAATCTGCGCCTGTAAGACTTCAGGTCAATGTGTTTCCTGATTCTGAGCACCACCTTCCCTTTGGGACCACTATAGCCCCGGACCCTGGTGCTATCTGCTTGTCTGGCCCCCTTTTCACAACTGAGAGAAGAACTCTGGCTTCTGGTTTGTGCACACTGACTTTATAACCTGTTTTACAGGCATTGTTACATAGGCATGTGTTCTCTAGAGACTTGAGACATTTCCTGTGAGAGCTTTATCTGAAAGAAACATGGCATTTGGACAAAACTCCCAACACAAGGCTAACGTCTTATAGCACTGCTTTGGTTTTTCTCCTATAATTGTACAGAATGATGCATTCTTCTGTAACCAACAAATGCATTCTGGGGAACACAAAAAAAGGAACCTGTATGTTTATTCAACGTTACATACAGATCACGTCTACTGAGGTTAAGTAAACTTTTGGACAAAGACTATTCTGCATATGTTAAGGGAAACTTTATATTCTCATTTTTCAGTAAGATTAAATTTGGAGTTGTTATTGTAGTGGACACTTGAAAGGGGTCGCAGTGCCACGGCCTCACAAGAGACTCGCTGTGCCCCAGCCATATGACAATGCAAATTGGTGATTGAGGTTCATGGCTGAAAACATTTTCAGTCTGCTCAATCCCTCAGGTCTTCTTCCCTAGAGTGCTCGCTCTAGAGGTGAAATTGTCCATACCTCCTGACCCAACACTGCCTACGCCATTGATCCTCACTGCTCTCTCTGAACGATGAAAGGGAAACTTTATAGAGTAAATTACGGAGAAATAGAGAAAGTACACTTATCCTTCTGACCTACTCCACCCTGAGCTAATGGAATTTCCTTTTCCTGCCTCAGATGTATACTTTCCTAAATCAAATGCAGCAACCTGTAGAAATCCCTGGGTCCTCTGGTCAAAATCTTCTTTCTCCTGACCATCCTTTTACACTTGATCCCGATTGGGGATGGGAACAAGTGCACCATGATATGAAAGGCTAATACAACCCTCAACATCAGTTTTGGTGTTTCCAGTGAACAACAGTGTTAAAGCTACAGCATAAAAAGACTGTACAGTTCCAACCTTGTAACAACAGTTCAGGGAAGGTCCCATTCTGCTCCAGCAAGTAAAGTCCATGGTTTGACAAGTCTGATGTGGAGGAACCCTTACCTCAATCCTAAGCCCTGACATTAATTGAAAACTGAATTGAATTTGGGATGAATTGGAACACCGATTGCAAGATGGGTTTTACTGTCCATTATTAGTACCTGACCTCAACATTATTGAACACTTGAAATCTTGTGGAAAGCCTTTTTAGAACCATGGAGGCTACCAAAGCTTCAATGGTGGGCAAATACATAACAAAACCCATGGTTTTGGACTGGGATGTCCAAAATGCTCATATATGTGTTATGGTCAGATGTCCACAAAATTTTGGCCACATAACCATCAGAATAACAGAAGCCATTAGCTTTTTGCAAGCGGCCTGCTACGTAAAGCCATTCTATGGTATTGGCAGCTGAACATAGCACAGCCACTCCCCAGATAAAGAAAAGCACCAAACACTTGGACCTTCAAGACAAGTAGTGTGTTAACTTATTTTTGCATAAGGCCTGCAATGTGGGAGGCCGGGCAGAAAGGTCCATTGATCTCGAAATGAACATAAAAAACATGCTGTTGCCAGTTCCAAGTAACAAAGTTTGCAATAACTACTACTGCAAAAACCCAAACCTGTCTTAATTTTCTGAATTTATTTTTAGATTAATTTAAGACACTCAAATTCCACCAGACACGGGACTTATCTGATGCACTTTACATAAATTATGTACTTATATATTTCCCTCAAATGCCAAAGGGTATTGTTAGTTTTGAAAACTGAAAAGTTAAAACCTGTTTTTTCCCCTCTAACTTTTTGCAAAAAATCAGATATTAAAATTAGCCAACAGGAACACAGACGAAAATAAAAATCTGACAGAGATTCTAACCCTCGGAAAGATTCTAACCCTCGGAAATTAAACAAAAAAGTTTTGGAAGCAGTTCAACTTTAATTAAATTCTTCCTAAAATTCAAGAAATATCTGTGCCCTTTTCAAGACATTACTATGGCTGCATATTGTGAAGGGAAAAAAAAAGAACAAATAATTAAGATCTAATTTGCTAATTCTACAAAATATCAGTATCCTTAATGCTAACATAAGTGGCATCTTTTCTGAGAAGTAGGTTAATGTAATTCATGGCATTGTCATTAGCTTTGCTCCTAGTTACGTTCCAGAAATGTCATGGGCCTCCAGGGAATCTAACAAAACATATCTTTCAAAGACTAAAATATCTAACTCAATGGCAATAACATATTAGCGCAGGGTAAATATTGTAAGCTGGGAAAGGACGACTGGTGAACCGTGAATAATGTCATTCATTCACATCAAAACTGAGGTTCATGTCCAAATATGAAAGGGCAGCTATTTTCAGAGGGTACAATGGGGAGAGTGTAGGGTATGTTTTGCTGAGACCTGAAATTTTGCATATCGCGGAACAAGAAATGATTGTGAGAGGCATTTTGCGGAGATACGCTATAGAACTGCAGAATGCCTTTACTACTAGGCATCAGCAATGATGACTGCAGCAGAAAGCACAATTCCCAAGTTGTTACCAGCCAGAAAAGTTTAATACAAAGCTTCAACCCTTTTGCTGCCAAAGACGTGCCCTCACAGCATGGCACTGAAAGCTTTAAAAAAATATTTTTTTTAAATGTAAAGTGGCTTCTCTAAAGTAGGTGACTCTAAAGCAGCTTGACCACTTCTGCAAGACGGCAAGCCCTCCCTCCAAGGTCAAGTGCTCTTATTGATCTGGATGGCCAGTGGAGGAATATTGGTGCAAATCTATTAACCAATTACCCCTCTGTGGAGTGAACCTGGAAGAGCTCAGTCCTGAGCATTTCTGAGTTCAACGGTGTTAAACCCCAGCAACACTGGCCATGGAAAAAAGGAGGTTGAGCATCATTTTTTCCTTAATCTGCTAAGGTAGAGGGCAAGAGAGACATCAGGGCTCTAACACACCCTGGATGTCTAATTAAAGAGAACATGTCACCTTTCTAATTTTATCATATAGTGGGCTTGCCGGCCCCTTGTAATAGCCATACTGTTTAGGGGAAAACATTAAACAGTATTGCAATAAAATTACCCCCCCCCCCAAAAATAGTTAAAAGGATCTGCCATCTCCCACCACGCATGCATATGCACCTCTAGGATGCACATTCATAAGTAAACAGTGATCGTGTAACACATATTAGGTATCGTCATGCATGGCGTCAGATATCAACAATTTGTGTCATAATTTTCACCATTTCACAGGTGCACATGATATTAAGGCTTATACTATTTTGTATCCAGTTACTCGCCACAATCATGTCTTTTAAATTTTACTCAAATAATTGGAAATAGGTTGTGTTTGTATGCACTAAGAATGAAAAAACTAAATAAATAAATATACATATATCTATCTATCTATATCTATATATATATATATATATATATATATATATATATATATATACACACATTTTTTTTTGTGGGGGGTGGGGGGGCTGGGGTAGGTAATTTTAATGCGTCAAATTATGTTTAAATTTTTGCAAAGAAAAAAAAATGTTCCAGCAATGTAACTTCAGCTAAAACTTTCACAATGCTTTGAATGGGAAAGAGCATCAGGCCACTATTCATCCTTTTCTTTTGACCCCGTCCCTGAGATGGTAAGGAGTAGGAAATTTAGGAGAAAGGGTTAAAACCACAGCAAAGCGCTGCTGCAGCAGTGCTATGCTGGTGGTATAGCTGCGCTGCCCCATTGATTTCAATGTGCAGGAGCGGTATATACACTGCTCCTTCACCGCTCCAAACATGCTGCTAGCAGGACTTTTTTTTAGTGTCCTGCCAGCGCACAGCTCCAGTGTGAAAGCCCTCGGGGCTTTCGCATTGGAGATACAGCAGCATCTCTTTCAGGGTGCTATTTTTTGCACTGTAGCGCCTGCAAAGCGCCCCAGTGGGAAAGAGGTCTGCCCGGCAGACAGGAGTTCTGGCCTAGGAGTCAGGAGTCAGGAGGGAGCCAGTGCAGCATGAAGATACAAGCACAGGAGTTGCTGAACGTCAGGTCTGGGGAAGACAGACCAAGGTCTTAGGTGTAAGGCCGGAGCAGGACTGCTGTGTTTTTAGCTAGGAAGGCTAAATGCTAGTTCTGAAACAGGACTGTAATGCTGAATACCCCTGTGAGGGAATCTGATGCTTATTTTTGAGTTTTGTTTCTTTTGAATAAAAATGGACTGCCATGCCCTTGAAAATGCAGTTGGGACTGACACGATTTCTTCAACTCGGACGCACCACTAGAACTTAATCACCCCAGATTGTTACACTATATATAGTAAAAGCGTTTTTTTCCCCTTTTCTTTCACCTTTTCGCCTTTCTTTTACTGGTGTAACAAGAGAAAATGTGGAGAGAAATCTCCCCAAAGATAAATAAAGTCATAAGAAAATGTAAATATTTTAACCCCTTCCTATCCAAGGACGTCATATGACGTCCTGGACTTTCAGTGGGAATATCTGAATGATGCCTGCAGCTACAGGCATCATTCAGATATCCTTGTTTTCAGCCAGCGATTCTGTGCACCATAAGAATGATCATAGCGGCAGTTCCACCGCTTGATCATTCTTACAGGTGACGGGATGGGACATCCCCCCTCCCGCTGCCATCCGGTGCTTCTCCGGACTCTCCCATGCCATCGGGGAACCAGAGAAAGAATCAGTCGCCGCCGGATGACAAGCAACGTGTGACGTTACGACATCACGTCTGGGCGGCGGATGTAAACAAAGCCACAATCGTGGCTGGTAAGCATGAGATTGTGGATTTTTTTCCCAATCTCATGCTTTCCAGCCTGGAGGAGAGATGCGGGGTCATAAAGAGGACCTGTCACAAATGATTCCTATTACAAGGGATGTTTACATTCCTTGTAATAGGAATAATAGTGATCAAAAAAAAATGTTGTAAAAGAAGGTAAAAATAAAAAATAAAATAATTTAAAATGCCCCTGTCCCCAGTAGCTTGCGCTCAGAAGAAAACACACACGTTAGTCCCGCCCACATATGTAAACATCGCTCAAACCACACATGTGAGGTATCACGACGTGCATTAGAGCGCGAGCCTCAATTCTAGCACTAGATCTCCTCTGTAACTCTAAACATGTAACCTGTAAAAAAAAATTAGATTTTTGGATTTTTAAGTACTGAAGTTTGGCGTAATTGTGTGCAATTTTAAAGCGTGACATGTTGGGTATCTATTTATTCGGCATAACATCATATTTCATATTATATTAAAAAATTGGGCTAACTTTACTATTTTGTTACTTTTTAAATCACAGAACTGTTTTTTTTTTTTCCAAAAAAAGTTTTAAAAATTGTTGCGCAAATACCATGCGAGATAAGAAGTTGCAATGACCGCCATTTTATTCCCTAAGGTGTCTGCTAAAAAAAATGCATAATGTTTGGAGGTTCTGAGTAATTTTCACAAAAGAATTATGATTTTTGCATGTAGGAGAGAAGTGCCAGAATAGGCCCGGTATGGAAGTGGTTAAACATTCTATTTTATCCAGGTCACGGCTTCCCCGACTTCTCTTCCTGGCTAATCTGGTCTTAAGGTCCGCCTCCTGTCCTGATTGGTTGGGAGGAGAAGCTGGAAGACAATAGCAAACATTGATTCACTAATGTCTCAATTGGGTAGATTCGGGGCGCAAAGCCCAACCTTTTTAAAGCTAATTAGAGGCTCAGGCTCTAATCATGTGCTTAAAAAAAAAAACAACTCATAGAAACCTATGAGTCCGGCACCCCGCGTAGAGATTGGGAGATGGCGCATTGAGATTAGGAGGGTGGTTGAGGAGTGTGATTTTGTTCTTTTTGCCAAATGATCAGGGATATGGTTAAATAAAATATAATATTCCAAGTCTGTTGCACTATGTACACATGCACAATTAATAAGGCATAGAGCACAAATTGTCCCCACATAAGCAGAACATTGGGAATTATCATACCGGTACATTATAATACAATTCCCTTATACTCAACACAGACACAAAACACTACAATGAGAAACATCATCTAAGCACAGTGCATAAACATGACACAATTCTATATAATGTTTACAAAGGACACTATACCTTAAAACACACAGTGGCCATTGGGCACATACAATTCTATATGATCAGTATACCATGGACATTATTCCTCATTATTCCTCAAAACACAAGCTGACCACTGGACACAGACAATTCTATATAATGTATACAAAGGACATTATACAAAACACAGGCTGACCACTGGACAAATACACTTCTATATAATGTATACAAAGGACAATTATTCCTCAAAACACAAGCTGACCACTCAGCACAATCATAATGTACATCTAATACTCCCATTATAGGCGCAAAATACAATGGGAATATATTTATATGCATTTATTTATATTTGCAAAATAAAAAGAGTATTAGGCCTCATGCACATGGCCATGCAAGGGCTGCATGGCATGCAGATCCTGCGTAAGAACATTCCCCCTGCACCTGCTTTCAGTTGCCCATTGAGATGCATTAGAAGAGGCATCTGTACATGGTTGTGCAACAGGGATTGTGCAAAGCACCCGCATGCGCACTGACTTATGAAAGATGCCCCATGTTGCACAGACTGCTGGATCCTGGTGAAATCTTCACTGCGGGATGCCCTCTCCTCTTCCTTCGGCTGACCTTTTGGTATGCAAGGGCCTAAAAGAGTAATTATATACTCATCTCTAGAGCCCACAGCTCTGATGTAAGCAGTGAACTGGTTCTTGGTTATAGCTATTCAAATATCACAATGCCTTTATGGGTGGATGCCAGTCTGGAGGACTTGGCATTCCTAGGCAGTTTGCATTAAAATACAGATTATCCTAGGTCATGGCCACATGTTGAGCCTCCATGATTGAAACAACTGAAAACCATTGAAAGGAAATGATGAAGTTTAAGAATGTTAAAGCTGGGCAGGAAATACATACAGTAGATGATAGATTTTCTCCAGCTGGGAAGTTACTTGCTGTAGGTTCCAATGCAAATTGTGAGAAGCTCACAGTGTGCAGTGAAATCAGAGCAAGCAATTTCAATACAAGAGAAGAACCTGTACACTTGTGCATACTGAAGGTAAGTCTTGGGTTCAGCTTTAATTTCTGAAGGAACCCTGGTTGAGAAAGAATGGTCTGTGCAGATGCAGAACATACACCCCCCCCCCAACATGACCTAATCACCGGATTTGATCAAAAACACATTGAAAACAACAGCAAGCATTACACTCAGTGAAAGTAAAACACACTGTAACCTTATGTTCTTGTTTAAAGTCTGATTTATATGAGTCGAAGTTAGCATGTGCAGAACATTTTCATTATTTAAATTCAACTCTGCTGCGACAAATCTGCTCTCAAAGTACCAAAAATAACAGGAAGTCCATTAAACTTCTTAATGAAGTCTTCCAAACATTAGGTTAGCTCTTTAATACCAACTGGAAAAGTTGCGAACCCCCCACCTCTCTTTACAGTACCCATCCCAAAATCTTAACATACACTTGGATGTTGGCTTTCAGGACCTCCACACACAAATAATCTACCCACAAAATTCCATTGTATATTTCTTAAGCTGTGTACCCAAAGCAGCATTCATAAAAGTCTTCTTTTTTTTCTTTTTTTTTTTTAATGCCTTCTCCATAGCAAAGTAAGCCGAAACTACTTAAAAGTCTGTTTTTCCTGGAAAAATTCCACTTGTGCAACAATGAAACTTTTCAGAAAGTCTTAACCTTCACAAATCCCCCCTTTCCAAATTTCGAGAAGATTTTGTTTTATTTTTTTGCCCTTCTTCTGCTGATGACAGGGAGGGAGTGTTTTAATATTCCGATGTGCTTTTTACGCCTAGGTTCATTGGAAGGTCACTCGGCATCTCCATGTGATAAAAATTACTTTCGGGAGCCCTCTTCGGCTTATGGCAAATTGTCTCTGATTGTTTACATGGCTCTGGTTACCTTACTTCAAATTAAAGAAAAATTGGGGGTTACTGTTAACATTTCTGTTTAATATATGGACCAAACAAAGGCTAATTATTTTCAAACTGTGCTAGGCTTAATCACCAGCAATTTCATCTTTATTCTTGAAAACGGAACACCGGGCAGATATAAAAGACACAAATTACTGCATAATTATGGGCTAGTTTACACAAAGGGTAGGGGTGGTATAAAACAGGCAGTGTAGCGCCGACCCCCCTCCCCCCCAACTGCCCCTCCTTAAAGCGGCGTTCCACCCACATTTTTCACTCTTCACCATGCAGCACTAATTTGCATCCTTAAAGCGGAGTTCCACCCTGTCACAGACTTTGGGCTGCAGGAGAACCATGGCCTAGAGAACTTTGTGTTATGATTGTAAGCTCTAATGAGCAGGGCCCTCTGATCCCTCCTGTATTGATTTTTATTGTAAGTGTACTGTCTGCCCTCATGTTGTAAAGCGCTGCACAAGCTGTTGGCGCTATATAAATCCTGTATAATAATAATAATAATGTGTTCTTAAGTTATCCAGAGCTAAGTTAAATAGTGGATACCACTAATTGCTTGGATGAGATCCTTTCCCTTCGGTCATGACATTCCCCTAGCTGGTCACTTTGGAGTGACCAAAGCTGTTCACCATTTGAGTCAGCTATTCTTCTGACCAGGGATAACTGGAGATATTAGACAGTATTGCCATACCTGTGATACTTGTCAGCGTTTGGATAAGAAGGGTGGCCGTTTTAAAGCTTCTTTGTGCCCCCTACCGATCATAGCTGAGCCCTTTAGCCAGATAGACGTAGACCTGCTAGGACCATTACCCTGACCCAGTCCCTCTGGGAAGAGATATATCTTGATGGTGGTGGATTATGCTACTCGTTACCCAGAGGCAGTTCCTCTGACAAACATCCATGCAGAGACAGTAGTGGAGGCCCTGCTCTGAATGTGAGCGGTTCAATGGAACACTAAAGCAATTGCTGCGGACGTTCGCAACTTCTCACCGGGATTGGGAGAAATATTCGCCGCACCTCCTGTTCGCTTACAGGGAAGTGCTGCAGGAATCTATGGGGTTTTCCCCATTTGAGTTATTGTATGGGAGAGGGTGAGGGGGCCACTAGATCTACTTAGAGCCCACTGGGAAGGAGGTGTAGGGGCGGAAGAGATCTGTGTGGTAGGGTATGAACTAGCTCTCAGGGTTGAAGGAACTCACGGACACCATATGGGAAAACCTTCAGACCACACAGGGGCGGCAGAAGAGGTGGTATGATTGTACCACCCCGAATCGCACCTTGGCTGTAGGGCAGAAAGTCCTTGCCCTAAAGTCTACAAAGTCGGACAAATTACAGGCCTCTTAGCAGGGACCCTACAAGGTAGTACAGCAAATATGTCACACTACCTACCTGGTAGTTAAGTGCTCAGATGAAAGAGTCCGGTGGACCTTCCATGTGAACATGCTCAAAGCATACCAAGAGAGGTCTGAGGAGATAGCTGCCATATGTGCTCCAGCCGAGGAAGATTCCATGAAGCTTCCCTTGCCAGAGCTACCTGTGAGAGATGGGGAAAGAGCAGGTGTAGGGACAGTGAGGTTAGACAGGCAGCTAGGGCCAGAGCAGCCTGTTCAGCGACGTTCCAGAGGATGGTAGATCAACTCCTCGATGGCCTTCAGGATTATGCCTGTGCATACCTGGATGACATTGAGATCTACAGCAATACCTGGGAGGAACATCTACTCCACCAGGACTGTGAGACTAACATTAAAGCCAAAAAATTTAGCATAGGGATGTCCGAGGTTCAGTACCTCGGGCATCGGGTAGGCCGTGGGCAACAGCATCCTGAATCAGCTAAAGTAGAGGCTGTTGCCAACTGGTTCCACCCCCCGGATGAAAACCCAGGTCTTGGCATTCCTAGGCACTGCAGGATACTATAGGAGGTTTGTTCCTGACTATAGCACGATAAATAAACTGACTGACTTGACCAGAAAGAATCTTCCCCTCCAGGGCCTGTGGTCCCCAGAGTGTGAAAATGCTTTCCAGCGCCTGAAAAATGCTTTGGTTTCTGCCCCAGTTTTGGCTGCTCCTGACCAAACGTTTTTGTGTATGTAACAGATGCTTCCACCTTAGGTTTGAGAGCAGTGTTATGCCAAATGGGAGCCGACGGCAGTGAGCACCCTGTTGCCTACATCAATCGCAAGCTACTGCCTTGGGAGGTGGGGTATGCAGCCATAGAAAAAGAATGTTTGGCGCTGGTGTGGGCTTTTAAAAAACTTCAGCCGTATCTCTATGGATGATCCTTCACGGTGCTCACAGACCACAACCCTTTGATCTGGTTAAATTGAATATTGAGATGGAGTCTTGCCCTGCAGCCCTACAACTTTACTGTGCAGTACAGGCCGGGCCAACAAAATGCAACGCAGATGGACTTTCGTGGCAAGCTGAACTTTGATGACCCGCATTGGATCTAGCCGGGTCTGCCGGTCTATGGAACGGGGGGAGGGGGGGGAGTATTGTCAAGGACTTTGGGCTGCAGGAGAACCCTGGCCTAGAGAACTCTGTATTACAATGTGTTCTTAAGTTATCCAGAGCTGGTCACTAATTGCTTGTGGCTTCTTATGCAAGTTAGTTCGGGGAGGCGGACTGTCTAAGGAGGTCATTGTTATGATAATAAGGAGGTCATTGTTATGATAATAGGACTATCTCTACTGTGTAAGGTGACCTTTGTCTGAGATAATGGGAGTAGCCCTTATCTGATGGCTTTCTGTATAAATTCAGTGTGTTTCTAAATATAAAGCAGTTCATTTTCTGGTGTACTCCAAGACTGGTGTTGTCTGGTCCTTGGGGTTTTCTATAGCCAGGTTCATTGGTCTTGTGTTTCAGGACTTGGGGAGCAGCTTCTTGGTGGAAATGCCTAACAGGGTGTACGCAGGGCAGGACTTAGGGTGGTGGGGGCCCCTGGGCTTTAGTCATTTTCGGGCCCTACCTTCTATATATATTACCATATTTATTGGCGTATAACACGCGCCGGCGTATAACACACCCCACGTTTAGGAGGGAATTTTAAGGAAAAAAATTACATTTAAATGCCCATCAATGCAGCCTTATCAGTGTCCATCTGCAGCCTTGCCAATCCATCTGCAGCCTTGTCAGTGTAGCCTTGTCATTTTCAGCCTTGCCCCAGTGTCAGTTGCAGCCTTGTCATTGCAGAAGTTTAAAAATGGCGCCGCCGAGATACAGAATCCTGTTTATCTCGGGTCTTCTCACACTCACACTCCCGAGCGGTGCAGAGAGTAGCCGAGTGTGCTCGGCTCACAGTCACGTCCAGTCCCTTTATTATGTCCATCATAGGGCGGGACTGGGCATGACTGTGAGCGGAGCCGAGCCAAGTACACTCGGCTATGTATCTCTGCGGGGCCCCCTATTGGGCGGGGCCCATGGGCTTGTGCCCAGTCAAGCCCAATGGTAAGTCCAGCCCTGGGTGTACGGCGTCCATCACACACCCAAAAGTGGAACTTTTGTACTCCCCCCCCCCTCTGGTGCCACATTTGGCACCTTTCAGGGGGTAGAGGGGACAGGATACCTGTCTAATACAGGTATCCTATTCCCACTTCCAGGAGGCTGAGCCGCGGGTATTGACGTCACCGCCCGGGCTCCCTCCTCTTCCCTCCTCCTTCCCTGGCCTCCAGACCAGTAGGAAAGAGGAGTGGAGCTCACTCATGCACAGTAGGGTTCCTGGCGTGAAGCCTTAAGGCTTCACTGCTGGGTTCCCTTACTCGCAATGGAGGCGGCATGCACCCGACAGCTTAAGGAAACATCAGCTGCGGTGCCGACATCGCTGGACTTCAGGACAAGTAAGTGTCTGATTACTAAAAATCAGCAGTTGCAGTATGTGCAGCTGCTGGCTTTTAATTCTTGCAGTGGTGGGCAGACCTCCACTTTAAAATGAATTGCTAATTTTTTCATTTTTTTTCTGTTCACTTACCTGATTTAAGCCTATATCTAATTTTACTTCCTCCTTTAGCAGCCACTGCCGTGAACGTCATTTACGGTTTTGCATTGGCTCCTGGGAGATCTTGGTTAGCTTGGCATGGCGCTGCTCCCGTAATATTTAACTTTGGCGTCTATGGAAATTCTTGGTCAGCTTGGCATGGCATGGCGTGGCTGCAGCAACATTCAACATTGTCGTCTATGGAAAATCTTGGTCAGCTTGCCATGCCAAGCTGACCAAGACTGCACCGCACTGCACATGCGTGGGATTGGCAGGTGCATGCTGGGTAACCAGTAGCAATAGTAAATAGATTCCTGTTTTTTTGCCTAGGCAAATTACATCATATATCCCAGGAGTCTTCAGGATGGGAGAGGAGGGAGGAGTTTTCTCAGGTCAGCACACCCTCCTGCATGCATGCTTGAGCTAAGAGCAGACGGATTCCAGGAAGCAAATACTACATGAATCATTTGCCCTTACTCAAGATGGCCACAGCCAGATATGCTACAGGGTTGTTTTCCAAAGTGACTTCTCAACAAAATAAAGCATGGAGACATGGATGGATGGGGGAGCTTGGTTTGAATATTAAAAATGATATAAAATGTGTTTTTATTTTGTGGCACTCAGATGCAGTGAAGATCCACTTTAAGTTGCAAAGGCTGTTGGTAAGGGGTGCACAAATGCCATGGATGTGGCAAAAAATTTACCACCTGTCACACTTTGTAGGCATTACAGCCACTGAACATGACCCATTCAAGAAAATGGGGCTGGACCGCAACCGCCCTGCGACTGCATCTAAAGCAACTAGGGGAAGGGAAAGAGAAAAAAATGTGCTTATATTTTTTTTTATATCAATTATCCAAATTATTTTCATTTAATATCTACTTTGAACTGAAAGAGTTGTTTTATAAGATGACGGTTTACATACACTTTAAATGTAAACAGTGTTTGTACCTGAATTTGATTTGGTATCAGATTTTTACAATCCTTGTACAGCAGATTGCTGACTGGGAGAGGAAAAGCAGCAAAATTAGCCAATCAGCTTTGCTGCAGTGCTCATGTGCTAACAAGAAGAATGTTGATCGGAGGAGAGAGGAGATTAACAGAGATCAGCTCATTGGTTTGCTGCTTCTCCTTCACTGTACAGTCACAGGCCCATTGAGGGCTAAGACCTGTAATTATTACTTGAATCTGAACTCTGGCTAAATACAATTTTGTTGACTTGTATTGTAGAAATAAATGAACACAAATGCAAAGTGTTCTGTGATTGGAGGAGTTGTGCAATTTCCCCTCCTCTAATCACAGAAAACCTTGCTGTGATCTGTGTACTTAACTGGTACTGCAAGTTTTAGTGCTACACCTTTAATGCCGGCTTGGCTGTAGAGGGGAATGAATGTAAGAGAGTATTACATAATTCAGCGGAAGCCACACACTGCAAACACTTCATTATTCATTTATTTTACAGTGCTAATGGCCAAAATTTGGAGTTCAGTTTTAACTGTAGCAGACAAAAATCAGGTTCCCTGCAATGTCAAATGTAGAGAAAAGCCAAAACACTAGAAATTCTAATTACTTGATAATTGATGTTCCATTCAGAAGACCTCTCTTCTGCATGGAACTTCAAGTCAATACTTCAGTCAATTTGAACTTCAATCAATTTAAATTTCTAATGTGATGGCCATTCCCTACATTTGCCTAAATCACTGTACCACTGTAGGCCACACACACACACACACATCATTTATACTGGGCAGCACACATCAACACATATCATTTATACTGGGCAGTATGCATGGTATGCTTGAGAGGCTTTTTCTTTTTTTCTTTATGCAAGTAAGATCTTATAGTTTTTCTTCAACCATGCCCAATTTATTGGATTGAGACCAGCATGCATAATGTAATAAATATGAGAATAGCCAATTAGTCAACACATACTAGGCCAATTTAGACGGACGCCAACTAACTTACCAGTATGTCTTTGGAGTGTATGAGAGGACTGAAGTATGGAGCACCCCGAGGAAACCATACAAACACAGGGAGAACATGTCCTGGCCAAGATTTGAACCAAGACTAATGTACTAAATTGTTCTATCCACTAAGCCACTGTGAATGTTTTTACTAAAGTTGGCCATACAAGGATCAAACTTCTTCCGACTCCAGCTGTATCAGCCAAGATTTGTTCCATGGGTGGCCCTGTCGGCACTTCCCAGTTTGACAAAAGTTGACTTTTCATCTGACTTTTGTTAAAAGGGCCCAGACTGAATATTCTCAGCTGTACATTGACTACATCAAATTAGATGCAGGCACTGTTTGGGTATTCCTAAAAATACAATATCAATAACCACCACTGCAGATTCCTCCATCCAGTGCACAGGGTGTTCTCCGAAGAAGGACCTTCCCGACCCCTTCCCGAGACGCAAGACTCCTTAAGCCCTATACACACTATCAGATTTTTCTGCTGATTTTTGTCTTCAGATTTACCAAAACCATATAATATGAGGTCAAACCTTTACGGTGGCAAGGCACTCTGGTCAGCCTAATCAAATGGCCCAGCTAGTTGAAGCCAACTACTAAGTACTAGGTTAGGGGCTCTCTCAAAGATATTCCCTTCCCACCCACCCCCAGGCAGGGGAGGACAGAATCTAAAGATCCACACTCTACCATCTTTAATGATTGAAAAAAGATACACATATAGAATGTGGTGACAAAAACATAGAGAAAGATTAATAGAAGGAGTTATTACATAATACAATGTCTAGGTCTTGCAGCCTGGTAACCAAAATTGCCACGGCCAAAAAAGCTTGTCACATGAGGTGAAGTGCAAAAAAAAAAAAAGAAATGATTATTAGGTGTCATGGCCAATGTTTATTTTACAGCAGGGTCCTAAACCTATAGTGATACCAAGAGCACCCCCTGGGTTGCCATTCCCAGGGGGCAATTGACTCGACTTAATATGTCTAGCCAACGTAACAGTCAGCAACATGACCTGTGGATAGATGTGTAGCACCTAAGGTTATCCTGCCACCCTAGACCATCGCCTTTGTTAGCTATGGAGAAACAGCTGTAGGTACTTCTTTGCCAACCTCACAGATCAAATCTGGAAAGTAAAAGAATTTCTATTATGTGTAATAATCATTCGTCTAGTCATCCAATCAGCTTTCACAATCACTACACACCTCCCAATGTTAGCAGGCTCAGATCTCCATGTTAGCAATCACGAACCCCTACAGTGATGTAGTATCTGGAAATCATAACAAACTATTCCTCCAATGTATTTGGTTTAGATGTGAAGTGCCCCTGATGACTGTATTTCCTGCACAATAATGGCCCTTATAAAGAGTTGAGAAGCTAAATGAACTTCTGGATATAAAAGGGTTTTGTTTGAAATGCGGTCTAAGGTTTGAAAATTAATAGTATTTAATTTCTTAGAACACAAACACTCAGGGAGCGGGTGTTGAGGTGACTGATTCCACTATATACAGTAAAACCGCACAAACAATTTACTACCAAGCACTCGGAGTTTAGTGTTTAGAATTCATGACAAAGACAGTCTTATTTGCCTAACTGTACATACTGCTTTCAGCAGAAATGGTTTCCAGCATCGCTGATTAAAAACTATACAGTATGCAGCATTCATCTCAATAATACAGCTACCTTCTTTTATTAGGACACATAAAATACATACTCATGAATAAAAGAGCAAAGCTCTAAAAGGGAAAGTATAGTGTTCGTTCGAAGAGTACATGCTTTGAGTTATTTCTTAAGTGTTCACTGGGCCTGTCCACACCATATGCGCAGGACGGCACTGGGCAGCCTTGCCCAATGAAGTCCTAACGCATAGACACAGCAAATTTCCTTGTCCTATGTGTTCAGTTCACCGACACAAGCTTTTCTTCACCATAGAGTGTTGCAACGCTCTGCTGTGAACAAAATGTCTCTAAGATATTTCAATAAAGTTGTTAAAAAAAACACGGTGCATTATAATCAGGCAGTGTTTACTTCTGAAAGCACACCAGCGGCCATTGTAGGGCGCTAGCTTGTTCGCACCAGGGCTTGTTCTCCTTAGGTGCGTTGGTCTGTGTTTATTAACATTGTTTTCTATAAGCCCTGTTCACATCATACATGTGTGGTGGGGTGCGCTGGGTAAAAATGCAACACGTCTTTTTTTATGACGTGTAATGCATGTCACAGCCTGTCACAGCATTTACGCACGTCACAGCCTGTTAACACATGTACATAAAGCTGAATTTTTTTTTTCTCTTTCAATAAAGTTAAAGCCTAACTTCAGGTTTGATTTGGGCCAAGCTAGTCTAAGCCCTTGTACACACGGTCTGAGATTCCGACGGAATGTGTCCGATCGGACCGTATTGTCGGATAATCCGACTGTGTGTGGTCTCCATCGGACTGTTTCCGTCTGAATATCCGACGGACCAAGTTTTCCAACTTGTCTATAAAATTTTCCGACAACATGCTCCGATCGGACATACTCCGATCACGTGTCAGAATGTCCGACCGTGTGTACAAGGGCTTAGAGAACTATTTCCTTCACTAATACAAGCGCTTGCTGTCTGCGCTCTATAAACTGTATGTAGTATCAACTACATACAGTATACAGCACTGTGTTTCAGCATTGGGATGGGGACTTCCTGTCCTGTTCCCACAACAATTCAAGTTGGGTTGGGTGTTGCTGAAGAGTATTTGTATTTTAGAAATGAGTACAAGGCTTCCTCTGATTCGCCGATGTGAAAAACATGACATCATCCGCCTGCTTCTCCACCTCCGGCAAATCAGAGGAAGCCTTTTATTCATTAATAAAAATACACAGCTTCCTCTGAATGGCTGAACAGTTCGTAGCTTGACTCAATTTTGTTTGGAAGTGTTATAGGAAGTCTCGGTCCCGCTTATAGGCAGGTACAATCTATTTTCTTCATTGCAGGTGGCACTCAACCACAGCGGCATTGCAGACGAAGAGGAAGTCAAAAGGAACATAGTTCCTTTATGGTTTCCTGGGGTGACCCTGTCAACACCATCAACAAAATTCTATTTAAACATGAACTTAGCCAGGTAGTAATTTGTCAGCCAAACAGTTATTGTATTCTATGAGGATGCAGTTACTGTTTGGGTATTCAGGCAGTGGCAGCACCAATACAGTAGCAGGCCCTACAGTGTGGGTGGTAGGTTTGATTCTAGGGCTTGGTGCAAGCTTAGGGTTGCCACCTCATCACTTTAAACACTTATGAATTACACAGGTTCTGTGGCCAATTTAATGCGGATAAGGCACCAAGTCAACCACAGAACCTTTGTAATTAATACATGTTCGGGTTTAAAGGAATGAGGTGGCAACCATATGCAAGCTGGATACGAGAAATATAAACAAGTACGGCTAGCCTAAAGATAAATCCAGTGGATCAACATGACAGCCAGAAAACTAGCAACATGACAGCACAGGCATTTCTCTCCTGACAGGTTCCCCTGAATCGTTGTATGAACGCAAATGAAGCCTTGACATGAAAAGTATTTGCCTCCAATAAAAATAACACTCTTTATGTTGTTCTAATGCATGCATTGTGGAAAATACACCAGCAAAGATCATGTTATAGAACTGTTAGTTATTGAAACACTGAACAAAGAAAAAATATCCACCATCCATTCATACTGTGATAGAGGATTATTATGAATAATCTCATTACATATGAAAAGTTGGCTATTACTGTGGTTTGTCGCCTTGGAATTTGTCATAACTACATATTACAATGACATAGGTAATGATGCACAAATCTTATCTGGCTTCCAGAGACTGCTATCAGACGATGTGATGGAGAGGCTGATGTGCTACAAAAATTAGATTAATTGAAGCTGTTAGGCCTGATACAGGAATGGTGTTCAAAGATGCCATGCTATGCAACAAAACTGTTAAAGCAAATTGGATCTTAGTGCATTTATAAAGCACCTGCTGCTTATAAATATCAAAGACATATATAATGGACAGCATCACTTTTAGTGTTGTCCTTTCAAAGTACCCCTCACCACCTTCAAGGTCAGTCTCTGTCATATTACTTACTGTCAACCCCACTCCTGAGTCCTTTAAGTGGACATTTCATGGTCCACTTTTTTTTGCAAGCCTCCTGCTCCCCAACACCAATGGTTTTAACCCCTGGCACTGGCCCTCCCAAGCCCTGTAGGGCTTCTGAAAGCCCTGCCAGCCTTGCAATGCCTCATGGGAAATATAGTTCCACAACAGCTGGAGGGCCCCAGGTTGCCTATCCCTAAACTATAGGAATGAACAGAGTGAGAAGTGTACATGCTCAGTAACTGCTGAACGCGTTCTGAGCTTCTTTATGAAAAGGCCTCAAGTGCAGAGTAAATGTAACTTCTATACCTGCTCCTCCCTTCCTCCTGCCCAGTCACAGAAGCCTTTGTATTATGTGAACCCATTCACAAAATGCAAAGGCTTCTGTAAATGGGCAGCAGAGAGGAGATGTAGGCATAGGTTCTAAGTGTGCTTCTCTCCTCTCACAGTCCAGGGTGTCTCCTCGGGGAGTTCTATAAACCATCAGATGTAAATAATAGAGATATGTCCAGGAGGTGGCATGCACTTTGTTGGACTTAACTCATAGTAAGCGTACACATTTATCAATGTGGCTGCATTCCTGGAATTCAGCTTTAAATTAAACTCAGGCTTTAGGGCTAAGTATTTGGGTATTTGGGTAGGTGGCTGACACTCATAGGGAACATATGAAGGCCAACTTTACTAAAAGTGAATTTGTATGTAGAATTTTACAGTATGGGTGATTTATATAATAATAAATGCTCATCACATGCTCCTTTAATCGCCTCAACTCAAGGTATAATAAATTCAGTTTAGTAACCTTATGGCCACCCAAGTCTCTTATTAGCGTAGTGTCTCTTTATTATGGAAATGATATGGAGACATGGGAAGCTGATTGGTTGTTATGTGACATTTTCTTTGTTCACTTTAATACACATGCCTATAAAGCCTAGTACACACAATGAGATTAACAGGCAATGATTGTCCATTTTTCTCGCATGCTAGTCTCCATTTCGAAAATGAAGGGGTTACGAAATGAAAATGATGAATTATGAAAATTTTCATACGACTGAATAAAAAATTCAGAAGTGATGTAGCGTAATATATTGTATTTTTATAGTAATTTTGGACAAAAACTGTTCTGATTAAATGAAAATCGTACGATCTGGTATCATACGAGAATTTGGGCTTGTTCCATCAGATAAATTTGCATGACTAGGCCTGATCGGCTCTTGAAAGCTGTGTACTAACGATCAGATTATCGTACAATTGCTTCGAAAGCATTATTTTTCATACGATTTTCTGATTGTGTGTACTAGGCTTATAAGAAGCAGGCACCAGTTAGGCTTATTTTTTTTTTCAGCATGTAGTATGTTTGAGAAACATTTAGCATTTGCCTCCTGTTGCTAATCAGAACAATCTGCAAAGCAGCACATCGAATGTTAGATATTAATATAAGATCAGTGCCATATTGAGAAAGACGAACATCGGCAACCTTTGTAACAGATATGGAAAATTGGCATAGGCAATGAGCTGGAAAGCCTCAGTAATAACCATTCCAAGATCCTCACTGGGTCACACTGACCTCTGATATCCCAAAGCACAAAATAAAAATTTATATAAAATTATAGCTTTAAAGAAACACATAAACTGGAACATGTTGCTATGGCCATTTGTATTGTCTTGATAGTAATAATCTAGAGTTATATTTTTAAGAGCATATGTTTGCAGAGAAGTCAGGTGCCCCCCATTGATATGTAAGTAAACCAGTTGGATAGGTTTTGGAGCTGAGCAGAGGAAGTCGGTATGCAGGAAGTTGGTGGGAGGGGCTTGGGGTCTTTTGAAACAAGCATGTGGAGAGAGGAAAGGAGTTGTGTTTGTTAGGACGAAGAGGAAGACATGGATACCAAGAGCACGAGAACTTTGGAGATGTTTTCAGTTGAGCAAGGAACCATGAAGGACATGACATTTTAAACCCTAAGTTTAGTTTACTTATTGCTTATATTTGTAGGTATATTTTTGTGAGCTATAAGTTGTGTTGTATTGTGTATTCTACAGTTGTATGTGCAGCTTTCCTGTTTAGTAAAGCATTGATACACTACAGAAGTCTAAGGTTCCTTGGTTTTGCCGCAAGAACTTTAAGAGATAGAAGCAAAGCATAACATGGAACTAACTACTATGCAAATTAGTCTATTTATAAAACAAGACCAGGGAGCAATGAAATCCATAATGAACCTCCAGTACTATCCAAGAAATGCTAAGGGCTCCTTTATACAGGCATCTAAGATGCCATGTTTGGATGCATACAGCGTATAGTTTTTAACGCATCTAAATGCAGCACTATAGGAATCTACGGGGTCATACACACAGCTCCACCTATAAACAAACCTGTGTGCTTAATTGTGTCCCCAACACTGGAAAGAACGGGTTCAGGTAAGTAAAAGGGGACTCTGGGGGCAGCTGCATCAGGGGGTAGGAGGTCTTAATTTAAAGCCGTTGTTTTTTCCCCCGCTTGGTGATTTTTACCTACAGGTAAGCCTATAATAAGGCTTACCTGTAGGTTAAAATAAGATCTCCTAAACCTGTACGGTTTAGGAAATATTGATCCTGCATGCAGCCGCTGACCTCAGCAGCGCATGCGCTCTGCAAGTTCGGTGTATCCTGCCGGAACGGAGGGCTCCCATGCCCGTGAGTGACATCATCATCACGGCTCCGGTCACTCACAGCACCAGGACCAGTGATCCAAGAACAAAACAGTGAGGGAACATGTCAGCACCTTCAGCAGTGACAGGGCACTGCTGCAGGGCTTCGTTCTAAAGTATTTCATAATGTGCTAGTGTAGCGGCCATAACCCATTGCAGGACAGCCTTGACTTAATGAGCTTACCGGTTACCTTCTCCTGGCCTGCTCTTCCGCGTCTAGGGGTTCCCAGGGTTGATACCCAACAACTTGGATACTGACACAGATAAAGTCCTTTCAAAAGGTTTTATTTTGCAGTAGAACTTTCACAAAACACAGTCTCTTAGGGAACAGAGGGCACGGGTGAGGAACTCAGGCCCCTTGAACTGCAGGTTTAACAAAGTCTCTACTTCCACCCAGAGAGTAGCCACTCGCAACTGGGTACTTCAAGGCTGAACAGACCTCTAGCCAGAGGTTGTGGCAGTCAGCACGTTGACTCAAACTTGAACAATCAACTGAAGATGAACTGGAACCTTTTTCCAACCGTACCTGGAATGTTTGACGTTTCCTTTGAGGTACTGGAAAAGTGTGGACTCGTCAATGTCCTTCCCAATTCAGTAACCAGGCACTTCTCAGGATGCCACTCGTCGGCCCTCCTCCGAAGAGTCCTCCCCTGGTCACTTGCACGAGCTGTGGTGCCCCTCCAAGCCGAGAGCACACCCAGACACTCTGAATCCTCCTTCAGATACAGCGCCTCAGACCAGTAGGTTCCAAGGCTCGGGAACAGGCGGATCCCTACCCCAGACCAGTCGGGTCTATCAGGGGCCACTGACAGGAACATGTTGCGGGATTTCAAACACCCCGGGACCGGGACCCCTCATGGGGCTACCCTGGTCCTGGAACCAGAACAGACCACATGGGTCTCTCGAAAAACTCCGGAACCCCGAACACGTGACTCACACCTGCTTAAGTACTCCCTCCCAGACTCCTCAGCGGGCCCGGCACTCCCGCTGATTGGCTCCGAGAGGGCCATACCCAAACATCCAACCAAACCTGGTTCTAGCCTGTCACGTGCACCTCACCGCTCACATGACCAGGCAGAACATCAATCATGGCCTGGCCAGACTGGTGTTAAGGCTTACCTACATAATTAACCCTCAGTACTGTAAGGTCCTGAGGCAAAAACTAAATTTACAATGCATATGACATTTGATCCCAAATGTCATCTGCTACACTAGTATGCGATGTAAACTACCACATTATGTTACTGTCTTGCAGGGTTTTTTTTTTTTCTCCTCGGTTTACTACCTCTTTAAACTGAGGTTTAGGTAATATATTTTATTGCATAGTTACATTGATCCATCTTGGACCAAAGTAGGTAATCATTTCTCATACCTGAATGATCGCTGCGGAAGCTGCAAATCACTGTGCTAGTCGCCGCTACAACAGTGATAGCATCAGTCTTCAATGAGCTTGGGGTTTGGAGCGAGTTTTTTCTCATATACCAATAATAAATTAGCATGCTGGTTGTGAGTGACTGAAGAGCTTTAGAATACTTTAAGCAGCATTAAATACAAAACCAAATATTTAAATAGTATGTAAATCCAACATTTCATATTCCTGATATGTGTCTGCTGTACCATGTACTTGTATGAAAAAGTATCCTGTTTTCTTTGTATTGCTTCCTTTGTGTGAAATCCCTGGTGTTCCTGCCAGTCCCTCTGCTTTCCTATTAAAAACGGACCACACTAAGCAGGGGTGCAGCCTGCTCTCCACCAATGTTTAGGCTTGTTCTGACACTCCCCCCCCCCCCCCCCCCCCACACAGCCAATTACTGGGATTATACTAGTATGCTGCTGTTTCCTCCCCTGGCTCTCTGTTCTCAGCTGCATAGGGAGCTTGGAGGGAATGTGATCACTTATAAAATGGTGAAAAAGGTATTTATCATGTTTTTTTGTTTTTATAGCTATACACAGGTATTTTGCTTTTAATTTCTATTTTAAACTAAATGGGTTGTTTTACAAGGTAAGGGTTTGCATAAACGTTAATACATTGCAGTTTACCAATCTTTAAAGGTGCTGGCTTCATTTTCTTTTTTTTCCTTTATTTTTACTATTTATCTGGCCAGTAACACACTTCCTATCTTAGGGTATCTCCACTGGAGGTGCAACAAAGACACCTTTGGAAAGCAGGATTGTCAGTCTGGGGAGAGGGTACTGTTATGCCGCGTACACACGAGCGGACTTTTCAACATCCAAAGTCCGAAGGACCGAGTCCGTCAGACTATCCGATCGTGTGTGGGCTGCAACGGACTTTTGATTCACCAAAGTCTGACGGACTTTAGAATATGGAACATGCTTCAAATTTTCCCGAAGGAACTCCGCCGGACCCGGTCCCCTTCGAAAACTCCGCTTGTGTGTATGCTACTCCGACGGACTAAAACCGACGCTAGGGCAGCTATTGGCTACTGGCTATGAACTTCCTTATTCGAGTCGGGTCGTACGTCATCACGTTCGAATCCGTCGGAGTTTAGTGTGATTGTGTGTGGCCAAGTCCGTTCAGCCGAAAAGTCTGTCAGAACTCCGTCGGAATTCCAGCAAAACTCAGACGGAACTCCTTTGGAAGTCTGTCGGACTTAAGTCCTCTCGTGTGTACGGGGCATTAGATGCACCAGCAGCTAAACTTTGGGCAAAATACTTTATGTCCCATGCAAGGGGTTAGCAATTTTTTTTTCTAGAGGAGAGGAGAGTGGAGATATACTTACCTAATCCTCCAATCTTCCCAGAACAAGAGCGGCCCCTATGGCTCCAGCCCCCCCCCCCCCCCCAACCTGCAGTCTAGTGGTCTTGTGTGATGGACTGTTCCTGATATCATCATGCTCAATGACCTGTATCTGGACGTGGAGATGTCAGGAACAGCCCACCACTGGATCATAGGGGATCGCCATTTTCCACTGTAGCAGAGGATCGGGTAAGTATAATCTGCCTGGTCTCCCCTGGACAAAACAAGCGGTTAATCCATGCAGTGCTGGCACAGCCCCACTGCATGGGAAAACATTTTTTTTTTTTGATCAGAGTTGGACTTTAACTAACAAATAAGCCAAACTCAGGCTGACACTGTTTAAGCAGTTACAGCACAATTTTCTCCTTTTGAGATAAAGGTTTTACATAAATCATAAATAAATAAAAGTTGACCACTGTAAGCACCCTTGACAGTGTTAAATAGTTTGTCTCAGCGTGTCCGGATGTGAAGCAGGACAGACGTGCAGTAGATGAGTTTCGCTTCTACCTAATCCTTCTGACCATCCTGCTACAGCGGTTGATGCTTCTACAGCCACAAACCAGTGTCCGAACGGTGCCTCTCCGGTTTACAGCTACTTCTGCCCTCCTAGATGGCTGTGGGTAAGAAAAAATACGGAAAACACACAGTGCCCACGCACTCTGTCCCCTCCTCCCCATCCTGTGTGACTGCGAGTACCCAGACGGCACCTGCAAGCATGGGAGACGCGGAGCCTACCTCAACGGACATGATGGCGACTATCACCTCCCTGAAGGAGACCATTACCGCCAAGATAGACACTGTGACCACGGAGGTCAGCTTAATTCGGCACGATATGGATAAATTCCGGTCCCGAATGTGGGCGGAATCCTGCATATCTCAGGTGGAAGACATGGTGCATGAGGACTCCAGGGAGGACTCTAGGGAGCTGAAAATCCTCCAAAAATAGGTACAATCATTGCATGAAAAGACAGTGGACAGAGAACAGGCTCCGTCCTAACAACCTGTGGGTGGTGGGGCTCCCCGAACGGGCCAAGGGCAACAAACCTGCTGAATTCGCTGAGGGGATCTCCCACCCACATTTGTAGTGGAGCAGGCCCACAGGGTCCCCACTATACCAGCTATTCCTGGGGCTCCACCTAGACCCATCCTGATTAAGCTCCTCATCTACCGTGACAGGGATAGATTGCTGGCAGCCGCCAGAAATGTCACGGAGCTATCCTTTGAGAACCCCAAGATCTCCCTGTACCCCGATTACTCACCTGAAGCGCCGCAACGTTGTCGCTCCTTCACTTAGACCCGCAAGCGCCTCTGGGAGATCGGCCTGAAATACAGCCTCCTGTACCCTAGCAAGCTCAGGGTGATGGATGGTAGTTCCACCTGCTACTTTGAAACCCCTGCTGCAACTGTCTCTTGGCTCGACACCCGCCGATTCTTTACCTGACATCCACACTGGAATACAATTCTGCCTAAATACAGTCATTTATGGAGGCTGGGCTCTTGACACTAGCCACATGGTACAGAAGTGAAGCACTTACTCTACAAGACACACTACTGAAGTTCACCCCTTTTCTCCCTTACCCACCTTATGTCTGGAACCTACCCAAGTACTGTCAGAAGTTTTGTTGGGGTGTGCTCCACCTGCACCTTGTTTTTACACTGAATTGCTTGCCCCAAGATTGGCTGAGATGCTCACATCCTGTTTACAAACAGACTCTTTAACCCCCTCCAAGAAAGAAGCTCATATTATCCTAATAACTAAGCCCGATAAGGATCCCAAGCTGTGTGGCTCATACAGACCAATTGCAATTCTCAATTGTGATCTGAAGATCCTTACCAAGCTGTTTGCCACCTGGCTAAACAAAGTTATACAATCCCTTGTAGACCCAGATGAAATGGGCTTTATGCCAGGAAGGTCCACAGACATCAACATATGCAGACTATTCTCCAATATCTATGTTCTCCCCACACAAACCAGGGCACTAGAACAATAGACCCCTAGACAAGGAAAAAACATTTGACACTGTGGAATGGGTGTATTTATGGGAGGTGATGAGGAGGATGAGATTCCCACTAAAATTAATTGAATGGGTACACACGCTCTACAATGGCCCCCTGGCAAATATAAAGCTTAACGGATTGTTATCTGCCCCCTTTCCCCTGCAGAGGGGTACCAGACAGGCATGTCCTCTCTCTCCCCGGCCCTTTTCTTCGCCCTACCATGGAACCCATCGCTGAAGCCCTCAAAATTTCACCCGAGATTTGTGGCCTTCAGGTGGGATGGCTGGAGGAGAGAGTGGCTCTCCATGCCGATGACTTGGCACAAATCCCAGTTGTTCCCAGTAGACGAGGGGGCTAGATCCTCCGCATCCCCATGTCTCACGCTGCAGTGGGTGGACCACTTTACTTATTTGGGAATTGTGATATCCAGACATAGTAAGGACTTTGTAAGACTCAACCTGGATCCTGTATTTGCTGGGGTTAAAACCAAACTAAAAGCATGAAGCAATCGCCCTCTCTCACTAATTGGACACATTAACCTCCTAAAAATGAATGTCTTCCCCAAATTCACATTCATTTTTTTTGGAACTCTCCTCAGTGGCTCTAAAAAAAATTCTTTAATTCCATCAAACAACTTTTCACGTCCTTTATCTGGGGATCAAAACCGCCCAGACACAAATACACTACTTTGACCAGGCCTGTGGATAGGGGGGGGGATTGGCCTTTCCTGGCTGCCCATTGGTGGCTTCAACCTGACCTAACCAATTCCGCCATAGTGCTGGAGTAAAATCCCTGGAGGCCTTAAAGGGGTTGTTGTTTAGGGGGAAAAAAAACCTCACCGCCTTACTCCCTCCATGAATACCACCATACAAGCATGGAAAATGAGTGAAGCCTTGCAGACGCTCCGACAGAATTCCTTTTCTCCACACACACCATTGTGGCTGAACCCCAATCTCCCACATTTCTACACCATCCCAGATTCACAGGCCTGGGCAAAACACCAAATTGTGAGGCTAGAACATATTATCACAAACTCTGAGTTGTCTTTTTTTAATACTCTGCAATCAAAGTTTAATGTACCCGCACAAGCACATTTTAGATATCTCCAGATTGCTCATGCCTTCAGGTGCCAGTTTTTGATTCAACGGTTAACTCTGACATATTCAGAATTGGAGTCTACCCTCCGAGTGAAAGACTTGGAAAAGCCCACAGCTGAACTCTACAGCTATCTACTCGTGGCTGCTAGTCCCGAGCTGTCCTCCCTCCGCAGTAAATGGAGAGGGAGGGGGCATCCTGGGACTGATTGAGGATGACTGGAGGGAGATCTGGGACTTCCCCTTCTTCCCCTGGTCTCAGCCAGAGATAAGATGGTTCAATATGAAATATTACACAGAGCCTATTATACATCTCACAGTCTCCACAGGATGTCTGCGGCACACTCCCCACTGTGCTGGATATGTACTCACCAACCTGGGGAGTTTTTCCACATCTTTTTGGGCTGCCTAGCTAAACAACTATACTGGCAGGAGTTCCTTCAAGTGATTAACAAGGTAACCAAACTTCCATGCGACCCGAGATACTGCTTGTTGGGTTTGGTGGAGCAACTGTCAGTTACCATGGCCAGGAGAATACTTATCAGTATATTATTATTTTAAGCTCGCAAAGCCATCACAATGCATTGGAACCAATCATCCCCTCCTTCTGTCCAGTTCTGGAAGGGACTGATAAATGGCAGTCTGCCCCTATACAAGGCCACTTATGCAAACAGGGGTTGCCCTTATAAATTTAATAAGGTTTGGACATCTTGGCTCAGCAACGCCACTACGGCAAGCGGAAATTAAACCTACTCTAGATGAACTATAGTCTCTGACCACTCACTTAGTCATGAGAGGAGCATTTTAATTTGTATCTTAATATCCAAGGTTTGAGCATGGTTAATCCTGAACTGAAACCTCTCCCCACATTGTGGTAGTAGTTTAACAGATTGTTTGGTTTGGTACCGTTTTTATGTTCTATGGTGTTGTATGAGTATGTAACTCGTTGGTCTTGCCCCTGCGTGGGCTACAGCTGTATGTGAAATTGAAAACTCAATAAAAAACGATTTAAAAAAAAAAAAAAAGTTTGTTTCAACCCTCCAACTGCCACTTTAGCTGGACAACTTATTATGTTGTAAAATAACACTGTTAGGGCCTGTTCACACTAGAATGCAAAGTGGGAAAGCCAAGTTCCTGTGCAACTTCCTACAACGCATTTTAATCACACTACTCTTAAGATCTGCTGTGGGGGTCAGTGCAAAGTTAATGATACCCCCAGTGCAGATCGCAAACGCAGTGCGTTTGCCTGCACCGGCCCGCATAGTACGAAAGTACCATGCGATGTAGATACCGTGTGTTTCAAAAAGTAGCACATGCACTACTTTTGGTGTGGTGCATTTTCAGCCCATTCAAGATGAAAGGGACTGAAATCTCACTGCACACAACCGTATGTGAATCCCACAGGAATCACACAACGTTCCACATGCAGTTCCTAGTGTGAATAGGCCCTTAGGATGATCATCTGTTTATGTTCACCCACCCATAGACATACTTTGTGGTTCAATTTGGTTTCGTTCTGGTTGACAGACAGATCTTGACTAAATGCTCGTGTGAAAGGACCCTTGCTGGCAGGATCAGGCGGTGAAAAAGGGGAAAAATTCAACTCATGCAGCCACCTTATCCAATAATTGATAAGCTGCTATATAGAAAATTTTTGTTTTTGGGTTTAAAAATAGCATGATGGAGATCAGCTTCACAACAAATTATGGTGCTTCTTGGCATTCCATGTTTTTTTGCAAACCAATGCCCACAACTCTTGCCAGGCATGTATGCTGTGACATCAATTCTCTTCCTTGGCCCCCCATATTGGATAAAGATTAACAGGAAGCCCAGGATAGTTGAAGGCATGAGTGCTGGGTGTTCTTGGACCTTGTGTTTAACTGCCAACTGTCTAAATAAAGCTTGAAGGAAAAAAATGGCAACCCATACTCTTGATGAGAAGAAAGCACCATATCAATAGACCTAATTAGGACCATTAGTCCAAATACATGCAGGTGTCAAAACTGAAGTGCAGTGCTCATAGGCACATTTAAACACGCGTTTAATGCAAATTGTAAACATAATTTTTTTTTTCAGCATAATACCTTTAAATTGATGATAGATTGCGTGCCCCCAACTCAAAAAATCACAAAAAAAGAAAAAATCTAAAATGTTCAGCTGAACAAATAAAACATTCTAATATACTCATTTTTACCTAGTTACAACCTTCTGCAAATGTTTAGTCTAAAATAATACCTGTGACTGCGTTTGGTGACTATTAGGAATTGGAAGGATACATCTGGAATCCATATGTTACAATGTATAGAAATAAAAAAATAAATATACATCAATTCAGCTGAATTCAGGAAGAGGCTTATACTGCAATGATTCCAGGAACATTGCTTTATTTTATGGGGCGTCCTGTGGCTTGTTAAATATTTAATTGTAAAATATACACCATAATAGGCCTCGTGTATCAACATTGGAGTTAAAAAAAAAAGGAAGTAGTTCTGTCTGTAGAGATCAATTCAAATCTAGCTTGCATTTTTCCTTAATGAAATACAATATCTGACTGGGTGCTGATTAAATCTGCGTCGTGCAGTTGGTTGGCCCTCACACTAAAAGCTATGTCTGCCATTTATTTATGGTCATTATGGTCTATAATCTGAGTCGGAGAGAAAGCGGAGTGTTATTTTGCCGCAAAAAAAAATATGCTGTTGCAGGGGATGTCTGTGATTTACCCTCAAGCTGTGTAAACTACTCTGAGAAAAGTAGTAGGCCAGTCAGAAAAGTAGGAAGTTATTATTTTTTTTTGGAGGGGGGGGTCTGTATACAATGTACAACCAATTAATTAAGAGTAATTGGTTATTTTTATTTTATTTTATTTTTTAAAAATACATAGACTTTTTATGGGTTTAATTATTATTAAAGAGGAACTTTATTTGTCTTTACAAAAATAAAAGTCAGTAGATAAAAACTTTTAAGAAAGATATACAACGTCCATGAGATTCAGCACTGTCTTTCTAGGTCCTACAGGGGTTGATTTACTAAAGGGAAATAGACTGTGCACTTTGCATAGTGCAGTTGCACCCTGCAAGTGCAGTTGCTTCAGGGCTTAGTAAATGAGGTAAAGCTTCACTTTGCAAAAAGTACCCAATCCCTTGCAAGGAAAATGAAAACAAAAATGCATTTTTGTACATGATTGAATGATGGAAATCAGCAAAGCTTTTGCTCATTTACTAAGCTCTGGAGCAACTGCTCCAGCAACGTGCACAGTGTATTTCGCTTTTAGTAAATCAACCCCATAGTCTTCCCAGCTCATTAGGTTCCTGCACTGGTATTTTGGTTTTTGGAGCTAGTTGTCTACATTTTCTTGATAATTCATGGAAGAAGTTTGGAACCACCAGGACTTTTCCTAGAGCTGCCCGCCCAGCCAAACTGAGCGATCGGGGGAGAAAGGTCTTAGTCAGGGAGGTGACCAAGAAGACGCTGGTCACTCTGACAGAGCTCCAGCATTTCTCTGTGGAGAGAAGAGAACCATGAGAAATAAAAAATTCTGGTCTGATGAAATAAAGATTTAACTTTTTGGCCTGAATGGCAAGTGTCATGTCTGGAGGAAACCAGGCACCGCTCATCACCTTGCCAATACCATCCTTGATGAAAACCTGCTCCAGAGTCCTCTGGAGCTCAGTCTGGGATGAAGCACACAGCCAAGACAAAAGAGTGGCTATGGGACAACTCTTTGAATGTCCTTGAGTGGCCTAGCCAGAGCCAGACTTGAACCCGATTGAACATCCCAGAAGAGATTTTAAAATGGCTGTGCACTGACGCTCCCCATCCAATCTGATGGAGCTTGAGAGGTTGTGCAAAGAAGAATGGGAGAAACTGCCCAAAAATAGGTGTGCAAAGCTTGTAGCATCATACTCAAAAAGACTGTAATTGGTGCCAGAGGTTCTTCAACAAAGTATTGAGCAAAGGCCAAGAATACTTACTGCATGTACATGTTTTTTTTTGTTGTTTCTTTTTTATTTTTAATAAATTTGCAAAGATTTCAAACAAACTTCTTTCACATTGTCATTATGGGGTATGGTTTGTAGAATTTTGCGGAACATATATATATATATTAATACATTTTGGATTCAGTTTCAGAGAAGGAAGTACAGTGGCAGAGGGATAGGCTCATCCTTGTAATGCTTGTGATGCTCCTCCTTTCACAGGCCAGCGGTGGGTCGAGGATGACCTGGGCTCAGAGGAAGTGGGTTGAATGAAACTGGCTATCAAACTGAGGACACCTAGTGATGAAAAAGGTACTGTGGTGGAACTCTGGATTAAAATGGAATTTTGCAGCAAACACTGTTTTTGTTTTTTTATCTTTTAATGGGCTTTTCATTTTTATCTTGTTATTTTTAGCTGGGGTTGTGTTTTAGGCTGTGCAAGGTCTGAGGCTTTAGTAAATAGAATCGCTGCATTAGGGAGTTTCAAAATGTTGTCAAGATTATTCCCTTATCAGAGCGAGCAGCAGTGAAGTCCCCGAGCTTGCCTGCTTCCAGATTGCAATCTCACCAAGGAGGAACTATGCAGCTTACTAAGCAACACCTAGAGGTCCTGTTGGACAGCCTTGTTATTTATTGTACAAATCAGAGATGTTAAGACTACAGCTTAAACATAAATTATTGAGTCTGTGGTTTTATTGATGGTTTCCATATGGGAACATGCTCTCTCTTCTCCTGCGTTGTATAAATTCTGTATCTAATATGGTCCGAATTTAACTTTTAAAAACATACGAGGAGGATGAAACGGCCAGGGGGATTTTTATTGTATGCAGAAAACTGAGAGGGATTGAATGCAGAACCCCGCTGGTCGATTAGGCAGCCAGCAAGACCTCATGGCGATAATAGAGGATTATTAGGGAAAAATGTGTTAATCGCCAGTTAGCTGAAAAGATGTCTGTGGATGTTCATGACCTTTTTTTGTATTTGCAATTAATCTAACATATGTTTTACTTATACGAGTCATTGGTTTGTCAATGGTTTATTATCGACTTTATAGAAGAGCCACAGAAATGATTGTGGTAAAAAAAAACAGAGTAGACGTGATCACACAAAATGACTTTCTAAAAAACCGTAAGATGTTCTGGACAGCAAGTGAACCAAGCAACCAACCAGAATCCTTGATTTAACTCTGCTCTGTAGAAATAACAGAGTGCTTTAAAATGTTACTAAACCCAGGACCCTGCATTCACTATATCTGGTCTCCCACAGTACATAGAACATGGAAAAGTAATTACTTTAGTAAATAAACTGCCAAATACCTTTTCTCAACAGCAGACTTCTATTATTGTGCGGCTAAGCACTGGTTAAAACTTGTAGGAGGAGTTTTCATTCCCCTCTGACTGTTCTATGAGGCTGCATGACTCCTGACTTTCTGTCTGGACAGTGCTAATTGGCCCTGTGCTGATCACATTCACCCCCCCCCCCCCCCCCCAAAAAAAAACTCTCTAGCAATACACACCATACTGAGCATGTGCAGAGTGCCTCCTAGGGCTCTGTTCTGTCATCAGATGGACTGGGGACAATAAAAGAAGGGGAAGATCAGAGAAGACAGGATCAAACAGCCTTTTTACACAATGCGGTTAACCCCTTAGGTTCCACAGTGTGTATAACAAGCATGCTTTACTGCATAAACAGACTGATTTTACTGTTGTGGGTTTAGTAACACTTTGGGGTTGATTTACCAAAGTCAAATTTACTGTGCACTTTTGAAAGTGCACTTGCACTCTGCAAGTGCAGTTTCTCCAGAGCAACTGCACATTTAAAAGTGCACAGTCTATAGGGCTTTAGTAAATCAACCCCTATAAGTCAAATCATAGGCACCCCATGCAAATAGGAGTTTAATCTCTTGGTAAGTTAGGTGGTCCCATTCACACTGGGCAATTAGCTGCGTGCCCTGTACCAGGTCATCTTTTTCCAGCACAATTATGCACAGGTGTTGTGTACATCATTGCGCTGGGATCCTATCATTGTCTACTGGGACACAAGGCTGCATGGACACAGCAGATGTGTTCCAATAGGATCATGCGGGTGTGTGTAGGTCCCAACAGACAAAAATGGGACGCATGCAACGTTGTGCAAGGAGAAGACAGACCTGAGACTGATTTGGGGGTTATACTGAAGGCAGGCCTTTTGTTAGCAGTCAGTTTTAGGCTGGCCATTATGCTGTTTTCTTTTTTTCAACCATGGGTTGCACAGGAAGATTGTTGTCAAAATGAATGGTCTGGCGACAGGGTTTCTTTAAACAATGCTGAGTTTCTTTTTAACTGCTTTGTGACAATACCTCCTTTTAAAGGGGTTGTAAAGGTAAAAGTTCTTTCACCTTCATGCATTCTATGCATGAAGGTGAAAAAACATCTGACAATAGTGGCCCCCCCAGCCCCCCTGTTTTACTTACCTGACCCCTCGAAAGTCCCGCACTCACCCCCGACATCCTCTTTGCTGCTCAGCCAGGCCGTTGATTGGTTACAGTGGATGGATTGAAAGCATCGCAGTCATTGGCTCGCGCTGCTGTCATTCACATCCAGTGACGCGGTGCGCCTGCGGGTGGGGCCGAGTGATACAGTGAACGGCTAATTCATGGGAGCGCGCCCGCAAGCACTCCACACCATGCGAGGGAGCTTGCACGAAGGTGTGGAGCCCTTGCGGGGGGGGGGGGGAGCCGAGACAGCCGCCGAGGGACCCCAGAAGATCAGGCTTGGGGCCACTCTGTGCAAAACGAGCTGCACAGTGGAGGTAAGTATAACATGTTTGTTATTTTAAAAAAAAGAAAAAAAATTCTTTAATGATCCTTTAAGTCCTCATACACAATACCCCATGCCATATGGATATTCATAAATGTTGCAGCAGAAAGCAAGGTATACGTACCTGTGTGCATTCCAAGTTCCTATGGGGGCACTCGACCTGAGTCACAGCTCTGTGTGTCCATTTAGACACGGAGCCCCACCCCCTCTCTCCCGATTGGCTGACTGAATTTGATTGAAAGCCGCAGGAGCCAATGGCGCCGCCACTGTGTCTCAGTCAATAAGAAGGAGTGTCCCAAGTGGCTTAGACTTTCATGGACATCGCTGGTGAGAGATGGGCTCAAGTAAGTAATTAGGAGGGTGCAGGGGGAGCTGCTACACACAGAAGGTTTTTTATCTTAATGCATACAATGCATTAACCTCCCTAGCGGTAATCCCGAGTGTGGTTCGGGGTAAATTTGCATTACTAAAAGCGGTAACCCCGAGCCACACTCAGGATTGCATCACAGGATTCATGTACAGCTTACTTATCTTGTCCCCAGGATCCTGCGATGTTTCCTCCGTTCCCTGCGAGCGTCGCAACACATGGGAATGGAACCCGGCACCAAATTCAAAAAGTGAAAAACGGTTTTAGACCAACTAGAAAACAGCGATAGTAAATTAGAATCACTTGCAGAATTGAGTGACAGAGATTCGTCGGGAAATTCGTCATCAAAACTGAAAGTAATAATAGCGACAATTCTGCAACTGAGCAAATTTCTGTGTTTTTGATTTGATTACATTATTGAATACAATTTATTATTATATTATTATTTGTTATAATTATTTATAGTTATTTATTATGTTATAATTTATGATTTTGTCTTTCAAACTTTATCATACCCAGGATGTATAGACTCTTGTTTGGACAAATTTGAGCAAGTTATTCCTAAGCATTACAAGCCTTTAATATAAAACGCCAAATTTCCATTTCAGTATCAAAAATCTGACATAATCATACCGCCAGGGAGGTCCAGATAAAAAAACATTCTGCCTTTACAACTCCTTTAATTTTTTATTTTTTTTGTAGGTTCTAAGGGCCATTTCACATTCACGCATTTCAGATTTGCATTAATGCTTGCGTTACCACAAAGTGTAGCAAGGCACATTACGTGTTTTTGGGCCATTCAATTTGAATAATACCCTAATGCACATATGTCAAACACAAGGCCCGCGGGTATGTCAAACACAAGGCCCGTGGCCCTCACACACAGTTTTTCAGCTTAATTATGGCAGAACTCCATTCTGCCATCTCCAGCACTCACCCTCTGCTCCTGCTCTCCACTGTCACTTTTAGGCTAGGTTCACATTGCTGCGATGCGGGAACGCCGCGAATCCGCGGCGTTTTCCCGCATCGCACACCTCCCGCCGGCAGTTCACACTGCCCTATGCGGACGGCTGGGGGTGTCAATGTTATGTTAATGACACCCCCAGATCCGTCGGCATATCGCAGTGCGATCTGCCGACTCGCACAGGAATCGGATCGCATGGTGTGAACCCCCATGCGATCCGATTCCGTTGCGGACCCAAAAAAGGGTCCCGTGCGAGTTTGCTGCGGGACCGCTGCGAGTTCAGCCATACTATCTGTATGGCTGAACTCGCAGCGCTACGGAGATCGGATGTGATTTGCTGTGCGAATCACATCCGGTTCTCCCCCCGCAGCAGTGTGAACCCAGCCTTAAACACAGAAGCCTTCTGTGTTTACAAGGGACAGCTTTGCTTTCGGATGTAACAGATTCCTCACAATGGGGCACAGCGGGGATAGCTCTCCAGAATCTGAGAGCGAGAACCATCTCTCTGCAAGGCAGTGCCACCTACACAGGTAAGGTATAACACAGAGCCATATACACAGGTATTAGAGAGAGACACCTACATAAGAAGAGGTAGGAGAGAGTAGAAATGCCAGGAAGCCTGGGGGGCGGGGGGTGTTAGTGTTGTACACTGTGCATAGTGCATACCTAAACCCTGCACTCTGTACACAGTGTACCCCTAAACTCTGCACTCTGTAAATAACGCACTCTGGAACTCTGCATTCTGTATGTAGTGCACTTCTAAACTTTCTGCACTCTGTGTGTAGTGCACCCCTAAACCCTGCACTCAGTACACAGAGCACCCCTGAGCTTTGCACCCATGTAACATACTCCTGAATAATAAAAGAGTAGATGTATACTCTTACAGATACAACCGACCCCTTGCGGCAACACCAATACTGCTGATGCGGCCCGCAATGAAATTGAGTTTGACACCCCTGCTCTAATGCACATGGCAATGCACATGTGTTGCAACGTGCTGCAAAGCATAGCAATTTATTACAGCGCATTATGTCAAAAATGTTGTGGCGTGGCTGATATTTCTTGTGTTGGCAGCCAATGGTTTTCAACTGGCTGCCTGAATGCAACATATGTTAATACATCACATAAAACATAAATGTAAATGCGCCCTTAGAGATGTAACTACATGGTCTAATTGTAAGTAGTGCCTATGATGTAGCTCTCCCCTGTGGTGAATATTTCCTAAATACAAGGCTGTTCTGTGAGCGTCAGAGGCCTACCAACACAATCCAATAAACCTGTCACTGGGACTTCGTATATTTCCACATAACCACATGTATATGCAATGCTAATTACCAGGCTCTGCTGCCAGAACTGCAGTTCATTTTAAGACAGAAAATACTTTAGAGGCCCTGTGGTATATAATAATTGGAAGTTTTCTCTTAGATAACTTTAAATAAAACCGCTGTGTAGTGCAGAGGCAACATGGCTATGTATCCGCCGCTTTAGAAAACACAAGCGTTTACTACCTCAGCTGAACATAACAGGATTACGCTGGGAAAAAATGAATTTGTGGTAGAGAAAAGTAAATGTAATAAGAGAGATTTTTGGCAATTGAATGTGAGGTATAAATACAGGGTTTAAACCATTTAACAAGTATTTTGCCTGAAGTTCTTTAAAAAGCTTTAAAGTAGTACAGAGAAATGCTATGGGATGCAAAAAACAAAAAAAGCAAGTATAGTCATAGGTTTTAATAGATCTTCTATAGGCCAAAACTAGATGTAAAGCCAGATTAGTAACTTGGCCATATAGTCCACATAAGTAAATTGACAATTTAGTCCACATTACTAACTAGGCTGCACTAGTAACTAGGCCAGATTAAAAACCAGGTCACATTAGTAACCAGGCAGAGTAGACCAGATTAGTAGCTAGACTACATTGGCCACATTAGTAATTTGATCATTTAGACCACATTACTAACTAAACTGCCTTAGTAGCTAGGTCAGATTAAATACCAGGCCACATTAGTAACTCAACTGCATAGATCAGATTAAAACAGGGATGAAAGAGACAGCATTTTGAGCCAGTCAGGGTTCTACTGCTTTGCAATGTGTTGTCAGTCTAACAACATGAACACATCTACAGGAGAGCACAGGACTGTACTAATGTTGCAGTGTTCCTCCACTGACCAATAGGTCTGGTGAGTTACCAGCCTGGCCAGTAAAAATGGGACTTATTGCCAATATATTTAACAGGGAAGAAAAAAGTTGGCCCAGAAAAGTTAGCCCTACTGACCAATGACTGATTTGAGTATATCCTGGACTAGAATATACTGCTTAACTGCAGAGTGCTCTCCATGGCCCAATACCTGACTGTATGGACTGGGAAGGGTACCTGCCTGAACAAAAATGACACGTTCTTTAAAAAGTAGAGAAAGTGATCATACACTATATTACCAAAAGTATTTGGACACCTGTCTTTACAAGCACATGAAATTTAATGGTATCCCAGTCTTAGCCTGTAAGGTTTAATATTGAGATGGTCCACCCTTTGCAGCTATAACAGCTTCAACTCTTCTGGGAAGGCTGTCCACAAGGTTTAGAAGTGTGTTTATAGGAATGTTTGACCATTCTTCCAGAAGCTCATTTGTGAGGTCAGGCACTGATGTGATCAAGAAGGCCTGGCTTGCAGTCTCTGCTCAAATTCATCCCAAAGGTGTTCTATTGGGTTGAGGTCAGGACTGTGCAGGCCAGTCAAGTTCCTCCACCCCAAACTCACTCATCCATCTCTTTATGGACCTTGCTTTGTGCATTGGTCCAAATCATTTGGAGGGGGAATTGTGGTGTAGGGTTGTTTTTCAGAGGTTTGGCTAGGCCTGGAAAGTTCCATGCTCCCAAATTTGTGGAGTTTGATACTGGCCCCTTCCTGTTCCAACATGACTGCACACCAGTTCACAAAGCAAGGTCCATAAAGACATGATGAGAAAGTTTGAGGTGGAAGAAATTGACTGGCCTGACCTCAACCCGATAGAACACCATTGGAATGAATTAGAGCAGAGACTGCGAGACAGGCCTTCTCGTTCACTTCTGTGGCTGACCTAAAAAATGCTCTTCTGAAAGAATGCTCAAACATTCCCATAGTCATACTCTTAAACCTTGTGGACAACCTTCCCGGAAGTGTTAAAGCTGTTATAGCTGCAAAGGGTGTGCCAACGCAATATTGAACCCTATGGACTAAGACTAGGATGCCATTAAATTTCATGTGCGTATAAAGGCAGGTGTCCCAATACCTTTGGTAATAGAGTGTACATTCATCATGCAATCAACCATAATACAAATTGCAAAACGAAATGGGAGACGTGTGGCAACTAAGATACCAGACTGCAATGGGTCGAAATTTGGACGGTTCAGCATGGACAGATGGATTTCGATCCATGTGTGGCTGTCCCTGTTTATCAAAAAGTTGATCTTTAGACTGACACGTGCCAAAAAGGAATAATGAAAAAATTGCGCCAATCAGCTGCAGCTGCTGATCAGTGTATCCTGGCAGAGTCTCGATGTCAGAATATATTGAGGGATTCCTCTGTCTGTCTCACTTGTGTGGGTTTAGGAATCATCTAATCTTCTATGGTCAGTTTGAGTCTCAAGCACCATACAATCCATCTTAACATGGCCAAAAGCATCTCACACATATGCAAGGACCTAGCAAGCACTTTGCTATAGAGCCCCCTCAAAGTGGAATGTGGTGGATTGGCAGCATGGGGATGTTTGGCCTTATTTATAAAGTTTCTGAAAAAGAGCTGTTACTATCTAGCCAATTGGATTCTCCATTTTATGTTTCTAGTGCTCTTCGAAAGACTGATGTAAAAACTGGTTGCTGTGCAAAACTATGGCTCTTCTATCAGACAATCAGGCCAGTCCTAGGGATTGTTAAGAGGTATCATTCCATTATCCTGAAATTCAAAGTGTCAAAGAATCCCAGCCCCATGTTGATCACTCCAACCCATGCAGTTGAAATATTACCCCTCTAATTTAATTACTATGGGCAATTTAATATCCTGTTTTTGATTGGCTGCCGAGTAAATAACAACAGCCAATCATATTGCCAGTCAGTTTGCACTAAGTAGTCAACCATAAGTGCAAGCTTTGAATGGCTTTAATTTGCAGACCTCGGGCAATGCTATGCAGGCACTCCGCCAAATGCTGCCAGTTCCTACCGTGTCAGCAAGTTTCATGGACGAATGACAGCATACAGTGCATTTTGGAAATTGATTCAACAGTAAACTGTCTACATTGATAAGTACTGACAGTCATAGAATAATGAAGCAGTTGGAATCACTTGCTGTGCCATCTCCATTCATACTTTGTCTTGTAGATTAAACAGATTTTAGCTTCTGCTTAAAGTCATGCAATATCTATGGAAGTATTAACATTAGTGATGATATATTATTCCCAGGCAATATAAATAGAAACATTTAAAATGTAGGCTTAAAGTGTATTTACACCTTTTCAGCCATATTGGAACACCTACCTTATATTTGTTACAGGCCCCTATTCTAATAGCATAACTTAAAAAAATAAAAATGCACCTTACTATTTTAGGTCCCATTCTGGACCCTCCCCCAGCAAGGAAAATATCTACCGGTAGGTAGTTCTCATTGTTTATGAATGGGGGCTAGGCAGCTGTGTTTGCCCCCCCCCCCCCCCCCACCGCCAAAATATCATCCACGGTGCAGCGGGCCCCAAGGGGGATGGCGAGGACACACTCCACCTATGGATGGATATTGTTATTACAGTGGTAAGTTGCATGCCTGCGTCTTTGCACCTGCGGTTCTCACTGCCCTGCCTGGCTCCTCTCACAGCATCCTGGTCAGTCTATCCCCGGATCAGTTAGCTCCTAGTACAATATCCCCCAGATCAATTAGCTCCCAGTATAATATCCCCCAAGGTCAATCTGCACAATATCCCCCTGAGGTCAGTCAATATGACATACATTGACATACATTACATCACAATATACAATGTATATTTAGGGATGTCTCTTTGCTGGACTGGGCTGTCTCTTTGCTATTTGGGGATGTCTTTTTGCTATATGGGATGTCTCTTTGCTTGATTGGGCTGTCTCTCTGCTATATGGGGATGTCTCTTTGCTATAGGGGGATGTTTCTTTGCTGAATTGGGCCATCTCTTTGCTGGATTGGGCCATCTCTTTGCTGAATACACGGGGCTGTCTCTTTGCTGGATGGGGATGTCACTTTTCTGGATTTGGCTGTCTCCTCGCTATATGGGAATGTCTCATTGTTGGATATTTAACATAGGGGATTATTTACACAGCCCAGGTGTTTGCTAAAATTGTTTGAAAACTATAAAGACAATCTTTTGAGAGTTTTCTTCTCTTCCTCAGGTCTGAACCAATGCTTGAGGAAGAAACAAAAACTCTTGAAAGCTTGTCTTTTAAGTGTTAGGTTAGTACAATAAAAACGTATCTTTGCATACTGCATTGCTCTCGTATTTTGTAATCTTATATACAGTATATACACTTATTTTGTTTTTTTCAGTGGTTTGATTCAGTAGTGAAAATTATTATCACCCCCAGTTTTGAATGTGGTATTTTATGTGCCTCCCTATACATTGTTCCCCTTGTCGCCACTGCTTGTAGTGAGCAATGACACGTCCGCCTGAAAAAACAATGGGCTGTAGTAAGGAAAAGTAAATTTTTGGAGTAAAGGTCCAATTTAAAAACTGTATCTATAGCCAAAATGCTTTTCATCCTCTGGATAGAATGGTTAGAGGTTAGAACCCCTGTCAGATTTTACTGCAAGTCTCTGTTAAAAAAGAGTTACTCTGACTTTCTGTTCTGGGGAGAACTTTTCAATAGACAGGAAGTGGGAGAAAATCCACAACAAGGAAATAGACAATAGATAGGAGCCACAGTTTTAGTACTCTTACCTAACCTAAACTAAAGCATTTTAAGGCTCTGTTCACACCTAGGCATTTTTGGTGCGTATTTCTGCTCTAAGCTTCAGCTCTAAAAACGCCCAACAAGATAAATCCCATTCATTTCAATGGCCCTTGTTCACATCTGAGCATTCTGTCGCCTAAAGCAAAATGCCCACCGCTCAAAAAAGTACATGAGCTTTTACATTGGTGACCTAACCTTGAAAAGGCCTGTAAAAAAACGCTGAAAAGCTACATAGTTCCATAGCAGACGAGGTTGAAAAAAGACACAAGTACATCAAGTCCATCCCATGTGTGTGATTATATGTCAGTATTACATTGTATATCTCTATATGTTGCGGCCGTTCAGGTGCTTATCTAACAGTTTCTTGAAACTATCAATAATGCCCCCCCTCGCTGAGACCAACACCTTTGGAAGGGAATTCTACATCCTTGCCGCTCTTACAGTAAAGAACCCTCTACTTAGTTTAAGGAGAGCTCTGCAAAAACACCCAAAAAAGCCAGAAAAACGCCTGTAAAATAGCAATGCCTAGATGTGAATGGAGCCTTACTTCTGTCTGCACTGCTGTTACACAGATTTCCCCTCACTTCCTGTTCTGCGAACAGGAAGTAAAATAATCTCTCCAATGGGACCTCTGACTGCAGTAAAACATAGGAGTTTGAATCCCCCCCCCCCCCCCAAAAAAAAAAAACTTTTGGCTTTAGTATTTTTTTTGTTTTTTGTTTTTTACTGAGTATATGCAGACAAATGTACATTCATCAAGGAACATTCTGAAGACAGGAAAACACATCCAAAATGTTTTGCCAGCAAATAGCCAGAGTCTATAGATAGTTTAAAGGTGAACTCCAGCCACACAAACATTCATTTAATGTGTTACTAAACCCAGGACCCTGTATTCACTATAACTAGTCACCCACAGTACATGGAACTGTAATAGTGTTAGTAAATATAAACTGCTCAATACCTTTTCCATCAGCAGTTAGAGCAGGCTTGAGACTTCTATCAATGTCCAGCAGAGCACTGGTTAAAGCTTGTAGGAGGAGTTTTCCTTCTCCCCTGATTGTCCTGATTGTCCTATGAGGCTGCGGGACCCCTGACCTTCTGTCTGCACAGTGCTGATTGGCCCTGTGCTGATCACATGCACTTTCACAAGAAAAAAAAAAAGCAATACACACCAAGCATGTGCAGCGTGTCCCCAAGGCTCTGTTCTATCAGGAGATGGATTGGGGAAAGTAGAAGAAGGGGAGGATCAGAGAAGACAGGATCAAACTGCTTTTTTTTTACACAATGCAGAAGATTAACCCCTTAGGTTCCATGGTGAGTATACCAAGCATGCTTTATTGCATATACAGACTGATTTTACTGTTGTGGGTTTAGTAACACTTTAAAGGTTTATTTCACCTTTGTTCACCTTTTTTTCTAAATTCCAGCTCCCCTATGTACGAATATAGAATTAATGTACTTATTTTGCAAAAATAAAACAGCTTTCCATTAATTCTACACAGACTTACCTCATTCTCTTCATAGCTGTTTAAACACACTGCTCGATTACTTGTGCCTTACTTCCTGGACAGACTTTAGTTCATGACACAGGAAGGAGTTGACCAGCTGATCTCATTAGCACATGCCCTGCATCATCTACCCTCAGCTGGCCATCCCCTTCCTGTGTCATGACCTTTAGTCTCTCCAGGAAGTAGGGCAGAAGTAATCGAGCAGTGTGTTTAACCGCTTCAGCCCTGGAAGATTTGGCTGCTGAATGACCAGGCCATTTATTGCAATTCGGCACTGCATCGCTTTAACTGACAACTGCGCGGTCGTGCGACATTGTACCCAAACAAAATTGATGTCCTTTTTTTCCCACAAATAGAGCTTTCTTTTGGTGGTATTTGATCATCTCTGTGTTTTTTTATTTTTTGCACTGTAAACTAAAAAGAGTGACAATTTTGAAAAAAAACACATTTTTTTGTACTTTTTGCTATAATAAATATCCCCATTTTTTTTTTTTTTTTAAAAGCTATTTTTTTTCTCTGTTTAGGCCAATATGTAATCTTCTACATATTTTTGGTAATATAAATCACAATAAGCGTATATTGATTGGTTTGCGCAAAAGTTATGGGCGTCTACAATATAGGGGATAGATTTATAGCATTTTTATTATTTATTTTTTTTTTACTAATAATGGTGGCGATCTGCGTTTTTTATCATGACTACAACAGTATGGCGGACACATCGGGTAATTTTGACACATTTTTGGGACCATTGGCATTTATACAGCAATCAGTGCACTAGGGGCGATCAAGGGATTAACTGTGTTCCCTGCTACATGTTCTAACTAAAGGGGAGATGGGACTTGCTAGGGGAAGAGATAGATTGGTGTTCATACTTTGTATGAACACACAAACTGTCTCTTCTCCCCTCAGAGAACTGGGATCTCTGTGTTTACACACAGAGATTCTGATTCTTGCCATGTCACGAACGACCGTGGAAGCCCGGCGGTCATCGCGACCGCAGGGCACTCTCATCGGCTCCAGGGGCGCCCCTAGTGGTCACAAATAGAAGCGCCATAACATGACGGCGATTCGCGCAGCTGAGCCATGTTGCCGCAGTACAACTGCGGTGGTTGGTTGGCAAGCGGTTAAACAGCAATAAAGACAGTTAGGTAAGCGTGTTTAGAATTAATGGATGCTGTTTTATTTTTGCAAAATAAATACATTAATGCTATATTGGTACATAAGGAACTGGAATTTAGAAAAAAAAAAGAAAAAAGGTGAACAAAGCTGAACTTATCCTTTAAATATATTCCTCAATACCCATAACGGATATAAATTTACTTTGTGTGCATCAAATGCTTTTACTAATCCACTTTTAACCTTGTAAAAGTAGCAGCGACATCATCACTGCCCTGTACATAGCCTGTGCAAAGAGCAGTGCTGTGGGAGGGACCTAGCAGGCCCCACCCACTACAGGCTGACTGCAGAAAACTACAGGAGGGGGCGGAGACAAGACCAGTCACTTTGCACAACGAGAGAGAGCAGCAGTACTTGGTCTTTTTGTTACAGGAAACTCAAGCCCATGGCAAACTTTGGATTACTGAACAAATCTGGAAAAATGTACAAAGCACACAAAAATTTAAGTAGAATGCACATGCCTCTTGTATTTAGAGAACATTTGCTTATGCTGGATTTCAGCTATAATATGCTAAATATATCTGATGTTGGATCCACTTGAAATGCTTGTTAACATATGATCAATGTGCGAGAATACAGAAAATAAAAGGAAGTAAAGTCTAATTTCTTTTCCTCTTATCACCTTGACAACTGGAAGAGAAAAAATCTGCAGTACAATACTGTAAACTCCTTGAACCATTTGCAGCAGGATGAGGCGGAGTGGTCAGCCGCAATCTCAGCTCCTGACTGGCCAGCAGGAAGCTCCCTATTCCGATCGGTTGCCGCACGGCGGGGAGAAGGCTCGAGGTGCTGGCATTCCTGGCTCACTCGAATCCACAGCGACACGCTCCGATTCAAGATGCTGCTAATTATTGAGGAAACGGTATTCCCAGCTGACGCTACGTGCTGAGACTCTTTGATAGCCCTACTTAACATACAGAATAGATATTTCACAAGCCTTTTAACTGCTGTGCCACGGTACAGTTAAAAATCAAAGCGCAAGCATCATCCACTTAAGCTAATCAACTTTCATAAGATAAATGTACGAAAAAAAAAAAAAAAGAACCTGCAAAGAATGCATTTTTAATTATCCCGCAAGGTCATTTAGTTCTTCAAAGTTAGAGAAGATGCGCTATGGGTTTTCATATGGCCTTGACAGCGCTTGTATGATGGGAGCAACACTAAGCTTCTGGAGGTTCTGTGAAGATGTACAAGATGTAGGCTTCAAGGCACTGCAATGTACGTTGTTTAACCACTTCAATACTGGGCGCTTTCGCCCCCTTTCTTCCCAGGCCAATTTTCGCCTTTTAGCGCTCTCACACTTTCAATAATATAATTGCGCGGTCATGCAATACTGTACCCAAATTAAATTTTTATCATTTTGTTCACACAAATAGAGTTTTATTTTAGTGGTATTTATTCACAAATCCGTTTTTCATTTTTTGGGATGTAAGCGAAAAAAGAGCGGAAAAAAAAAGAAAATAAAAAAAAAGATTTTCTACTTTCTGTTTTAAAAGAAGCCAATAAAATCAAATTTTGTCATAAATTTAAGCCAAAATGTATTCTGCTACATGTCTTTGGTAAAAAAAATCCCGTTAAGTGTATAATAATTAGTTTGTGTGATCACAGACATATGTGCGCAGATGATCATGTACAGATGTGCGTAGATGATCACAGACATATGTGCGCAGATGATCATGTACACATGTGCGCAGATGATCATTGGGACATATGATTTTACTGTTACATATGTGAGACAGATGTTTTTACTGTGTGGGGATGTGTGTGGGGACATGTGTGTGGGGACAGTGTTTTAGGGACACTATGTTGTGTGTTTACACTGTGTGGGGACACTGGGCCGGTGATCAGTGTGTAAAAAGCTGTAAAAAACAGCTCATACATTTTACCACACCGCTAGCTATGTTAATTTGCAGCTCGGTGGTCAAGGGACAGTGAAAATGCAGATCATCTCCCTGTTTTTACCACCCCTAGGCCACACTTGTAAACAAAGCCTCAGGGGCAGTTCACACCAGAATGCAGTGCGGTAAACCGGCGTTTCGTGCACGTTTCCAGCACTATGTGCAAAACACGTGCGATCTGCAGCAGGTATCAGTGCAATGCTAACGACACTCTAAATGCAAGTTGCAAACGTAGTGCGCCCTGCCTGCTCCAGATTGCATGGTACAGAAGTTTGGGGCAATCCGGTTGCTCTGCACTTTGTAAATGAGTGCATGCACTACTTTTGCTGCAGTCTAGCACAAATTCAAATGAATAAGCTGAAATTGCACTGCACCCAGATCACATTTGATTCGCACAGGAATGCACAGCTTTGGTGAACTGGCCCTTTAAAAACTCCCCCGCCCCCTCCGGTGCCACATTTGGCACCTTTTGGGGGGTACCTGTTTTAGATAGGTACCCATCCCCAATTCCGGGAGATCGAGCCACGGCCCCCCTCCTCCTGCCCCCTGCCGAGCCATTCAGCCCAGCCTACAGACAATGGCAGCGGCAGCACCCGAGAGCCGATGGAAATATCAGCTGAGGTGCCGTCATGGTTGGATTTCAGGAAAGGTAAGTGCCCTAATGTTACAAGTTAGCAGTTTTATTTTTTGCTGGGGAGAACTCCTCTTTAACTATGAACATAGTGCACATAGTGCACACCCGTGAGCGCCAGGCAATCTCCTGGCTGAGCCTGGCACTTGGGGGGGGGGGGGTGGCAATGTCAGCTGCTAGGAGCTTTTGGGACTTTTTTTTTACAGCAGGTCGGGCTGGCTGAGGAAATGTCAAGCAGTGGAGGGCTGGAGGAGCAAGTGGCTATATGGTGCAGCAGACAGGCACACACTATCAGATTTTCTGCTGATTTTTGTCTTCAGATTTACCAAAACCATGTAGTGCAAGGGCCTGCCTGATTGCATACAAATTGAAACTCCTAAGGTTTGACCTCATATTATATGGTTTTGGTAAATCTGAAGGAAAAGATCGGCAGAAAATCTGATAGTGTGTGTGGGGCTTAACCCTCCCCCTCTCCAGCCCACCACATTTGACTGTACACGAGTGCTGAATGGGGGTGCCGGGAGGGAGATACACAATAGCTGAAGCCCGAGGACATAACAGAAGGTATGACCACAGCAAAATCCTGCAGCACTGAGCACACATCTCTGGCTGCATGGAAACAAGATGGTGGGGAGCGCTGCACAGTCACTTGTAATGCTGGCTGGTCAGTGTCTTCCAGAAATGTATATCTTCAGGCAGTGCAAGGTTACTGATCAGTCTCCCCCTCCCTCTGTAATCTCTGGAAGTCCCTGCAGCCCACCAGCATTCTGTGTCCAGTGACCACTCACACATGGTTGGTTGTTAACCATTTCAGCTCAGCTATTTAGCCAGAGCTCTGTGTGTGCTGCATAGTTTGATGTTTTTATGAAGGATTTACTGCTGATTCAGGCCTAGAAGTTTCACAGACCCATTAACTGTTTACTGTCCTCCACTAATCCTGACCAGTTCACTGTATGTAAGAAAAAAAAAATATTTTAGAAATTAAATGTGCTGCTGCCTTGTCACTTAATTGTACTTTTCAAAGGAGGATTACTGACTTTTATCTTTCAGACCTGTTTTAAATAGAGTGGCACAGCCCTGCGATACTGTATATTTCAACCATAAACGCAGTCCCTGACTATCTCCTGTAGTATGTCTGCAGTCTCTGACCATCTCCTGTAGTATGTCTGCAGTCTCTGATCATCTACTGTATCATGTCTGCAGTCTCTGATCATCTACTGTATCATGTCTGCAGTCTCTGATCATCTCTTATATCATGTCTGCAGTCTCTAATCATCTCTTATATCATGTTTGCAGTCTCTGATCATCTCTTATATCATGTCCGCAGTCTCCGATCATCTCTTGTATCATGTCTGCAGTCTCTGATCATCTCCTGTATCATGTCTGCAGTCTCTGAGCATCTCCTGTATCATGTCTGCAGTCTCTGACCATCTCTTGTATCATGTCTGCAGTCTCTAACCATCTCTTGTATCATGTCTGCAGTCTCTGATCATCTATTGTATCATGTCTTCAGTCTCTGACCATCTCTTTTATCATGTCTGCAGTCTCTGATCATCTCTTGTATCATGTCTGCAGTCTCTGATCATCTCCTGTTTCATGTCTGCAGTCTCTGACCATCTCCTGTATCATGTCTGCAGTCTCTGACCATCTCCTGTATCATGTCTGCAGTCTCTGACCATCTCTTGTATCATGTTTGCAGTCTCTAAACATGTATTGTATCATGTCTTCAGTCTCTGATCATCTCTTGTATCATGTCTGCAGTCTCTGATCATCTCTTGTATCATGTCTGCAGTCTCTGACCATCTCTTGTATCATGTCTGCAGTCTCTGACCATCTCCTGTACCATGTTTGCAGTCTCTGACCATCTCTTGTACCATGTCTGTAGTCTCTGATCATGTCTGCAGTCTCTGATCATTTTTTTGTATCATGTCCTCACATATACAACTCACATCACTCACACACACAGCCTACATAGGCTGTGTGTGAATGATATAAGGTGTATATATGTGACATAGGCTGCATGTGAGTGACATTATACACACACACACACAGAAAATTTTCACACATATATTAACGTGTCAGATGGGGGGTGGGGGGTCGTCTTGTCACGTCGCATCACCTCCCTGAAATTAGTTTTTGCAGGTTGGGATGTCTGTGTTCTGCACTGTGTCGCTGTGTGGAGGCAGCCATCTTGATAGAGAAGCAGGGCCCACTCACACCTGAGATGTCTATTAGCAATGCCAATGCAAGCCCTAGATTTGAGACCCCCAACTGAAAATCCATTAAAGCGGGAGTCCGCCGGGACTCCGCGTTTTTTTTTTTTTAAAAGCCAGCAGCTACAAATACTGCAGCTGCTGACTTTTAAAATAGTGACACTTACCTGTCCAGCGCGCCCGCGATGTCGGCACCCGAAGCCGATCTCTAGATCGGTACTCGGGTGCTGCCGCCGCCATCTTGGGTATGGGAATCAGGAAATGGAGCCTTTCGGCTTCATTTCCCGGTTCCCTACTGCGCATGCGCGAGTAGCGCTGCGCAATAAGGACGGTCCCCGCTGCCTCTGGGATCTGTGTGTTTCCCAGCAGGCAGCAGGGCACTTGCGGAAGGGGGCGGGCACTTTCGGAAAGGGGCGTAATCTACGCACCTTTCCGCAGAGAGCTATCCCGGAAGTGGGTGCAGTTACCTGGATTATCCAGGTAACTGCACCCCCCTCCCCCCTGAAAGGTGCCAATTGTGGCGCCGGAGGGGGGAAGGATTCCGATAAGCGGAAGGTCCATTTTAGGGTGGACCTCCGCTTTAAGAAGACTTACATTATAGCTAAAAGTCAATTATAGAGAATCACCGAAAATCGTCAGGACAAAATACTGTACTATTCACTAGCTATGGTATTCCAGGAATTTAATTAATGATATAATTTAGCCAGAGGGAATATAATAAAGTAGGGAAGATACCGCCCAGGGGAAAAAATGTGCGTTAATTGTGCCTAATTACCAAAATGACAGCTTACAAGAAGTACATTACTTATGTTTCAAGTTCTGACTCATAATAAATGAATGTAGCGAAGAAAACCAAAAAAAAAAGAAAGTTGTTCCATATCTCAGTATAATAAAGTGACACCAAGGCTTTGAAAGGCTATCTGTACAAAACGGTGGCTCTGAAAATGTCCAAATATTCATCTCATGGAGATTATCACTGGCATCTCTTGGTCTTTGTTCAAGCAAAACAAAAATGGAAAACCAATTGCACTGTTTTGGGGTAGCACAGTGACTTAAATTTTAGCACTTAGGCCTTGGAGGACTGAGGTCCTTGGTTTGAATCTTGGTTAGGGCATGATCTGCATGGAGTTTGTATGTCCTCCCTGTCTTTGCGTGCGTCAACTCTCTCACTCCAAGGGCAAGTTGATGGACTAATTGGCCCAAGTATGTGTCTACACAATGGCATTCTGCATGTCAGTTCATGCATAAGCAATTCTAGTGTCCCCCGGACCAAAACCATGTAGTGCAAGGGCCTACCTGATTGCATACAAATTGAAACTCCTAAGGTTTGACCTCATATTATATGGTTTTGGAAAATCTGAAGGAAAAATTCAGCAGAAAATCTGATAGTGTGTATGAGGCTTCATGTACACAGGATGTTTCTCAACCTCTCCTAAACGCTGGAACATCACAGCTGGAACATCACAGCTAGTAATCCACTTTAAAAACGTGTGTTTACAAGCTGTGTTTGCGTTCAGGAGCGAGCGTTTACTAAAGATAACCTCAGGAGACCCTCCCAAATGATTAGAAAGCACTAAAAACAAGTATTTATTAACTATTTCAGCTATTCTGTGAGAGAACAGTGTGAGTAGCAGCTGAGAAAGCAGTGTGCTTGTAGCTAGCTGTTATTTTTTCATTGGTTAATATGGGTCCCATGATGAGCATGTGTGAGGAAATGCTCCTGATGTTTCTTCCGCTGAGGCGCCAAAGACGTAGAAAATTGCGTGAGAGGACCAGAGTTCGTCACTACTGAACACATCCATTGATGGCTCAACGCATGTCCACAGAATACTTTTCTAATATGTATGTTCAGCTGCGTAATTACCCAGAGAAATTTTTTAATTTTACACTCATGTTAATTGCCACCTTTGACGTTCTATTGGAAAAGGTCAGACCCCGTCTAGTTTGCAAATTCTTAATGGTTGAGGGGTGACTGAAATTCCTATTCAACTTCAGCGCCAAGTAATGCAAGTTGTGTATTGTACAGCATAATTGGCTGATGAGGGGAATATCACATGGTATATCAAGCTTGCATATAGTGATAATTGAGTTTTTGGTGTGTTTTTAGCATAAAAACACTACTAGACGAAAATGCGCCTAAACGTGGGTAGCTGCGTTTGGCTTTTGAAATGGCAGTAAACTCAGCTTCTGAACGCATTTTTTTGGGTTCCAAAAAAAAAAGCCTCTAAATGCAACTGCCTAGAAACAAATATAAATGGCCTTTGTGTACATATACTGATACGATAACAGAGGAGAGTTCAGGAGTAGTTGAAAAAAAATCCCAAGTGCTCCTTAACCACTTTCAGACCGGACCATTTTGCTCGTAAATGACCAGAGGTCTTTTTACAATTTGGCACTGCGCTGCTTTAACTGGTAATTGCGCGGTCATGCAATGTTGTACCCAAACAAAATTTGCGTCCTTTTCTTCCCACAAATAGAGCTTTCTTTTGATGGTATTTGATTGCCTCTACGATTTTTATTTTTTGCGATATAAATGGAAAAAGACCGCAAATTTTGAAAAAAAATGATATTTTCTACTTTTTGTTATTAGAAAAATCCAATAAATTCAATTTTAGTCATACATTTAGGCCAAAATGTATTCAGCCACATGTCTTTGGTAAAAAAAAAGTCAATAACTGTATATTTATTGGTTTGCGCAAAAGTTGTCACATCTACAAACTAAGGTACGTTTTCTGGAATTTACGCAGCTTTTAGTTTACGACTGCCTATCTCAGTTCTTGAGGTGCTAAAATGGCAGGGCAGTACAAAACCCCCCCAAATGACCCCATTTTGGAAAGTAGACCCCCTAAGGAAATTGATAAGTGGCATGTTGAGCCCATCGAATATTTTATTTTTTTGCCTCAAGCGATTGAATAATGACAAAAAAATAATTTTTTTTTTTTTTTTACACAAAGTTGTCACTAAATGATATATTGCTCACACATGCTATGGGCATATGTGAAATGACACCCCAAAATAAATTCTGCTGCTTCTCCTGAGTACGGGGATACCACACGTGTGGGATTTTTTGGGAGCCTAGCCGCGTACGGGGCCCCGAAAGCCAAGAACCGCCTTCAGGTTTTCTAAGGGCGTAAATATTTGACTTCACTCCTCACTACCTATTACAGTTTTGAAGGCCATAAAATGCCAAGATGGCACAAAACCCCCACAAATGACCCCATTTTAGAAAGTAGACACCCCAAGCTATTTGCTGAGAGGCATGTTGAGTCCATGGAATATTTTATATTTTGCCACAAGTTGCGGGAAAATTACAAACTTTTTTTTTTTTTTTTTTTTCACAAAGTTGTCACTAAATGATATATTGCTCACGCATGCCATGGGCATATGTGAAATGACACCCCAAAATAAATTCTGCTGCTTCTCCTGAGTACGGGGATACCACATATGTGGGACTTTTTTTTTACGGGGCCCCGAAAACCAAGCACCGCCTTCAGGCTTTCTAAGGGCGTTACAGTTTTGAAGGCCATAAAATGCCAAGATGGCACAAACCCCCCCCAGATGACCCCATTTTGGAAAGTAGACACCCCTAAATTTAGGGGTACACTAGTGAGACTAGGTAATAAATGGCGGGTGCCCTGAAACTATAAAAAAAATAACTAACCAACCAGCGTCACCTGTAACAGTTATATGGTGATCACTGGTGAAAGGGTTAACTAGGGGGCAATCAGGGGGCTTTATGCGGTAGTATATGGGGGTCCCTGGCGCTATAAAAAGCTGCGGCGAACCTAAATACCTACCTGCCTAACTAGCGTCACCTGTGACACTAATACAGTGATCAGAAAAACGATCGCTTATTAGGCTGGGTTCACACTGGAGCGATGTGGGAACGCCACGAATGCGCGGCGGGTTCCCGCATCACATGCCTCCCGGCGGCAGTTCACACTGCCCTATGCGAACTGCTGGGAGTGTCAGTGAAATGTTAATGACACCCCCAGATCAGTTCGCATATCGCAGTGCGATCTGCAAACTCGGATCGCATGGTGTGAACACCCATGCGATCCGATTCTGCTGCGGACCAAAAAAAGGGTCCCGTGCGAGTTTGCGGCGGGTGCGACACGAATTCAGCCATACTATCTGTATGGCTGAACTCGAATCGCACAGAGATTGGATGTGATTTGCACTGCAGTGCGGTGCGAATCACATCCGTTCTCAAACCGCTGCAATGTGAACCCAGCCTTAGTGACACTGGCGACGGGGGGTGATCACGGGGTTAAACCTTTATTGGGGGGGTTAGGGGGGTACATTAGAACTAAAGGGGGCTAACCCTAACTGCCCTAACAGTTATTACAGTCACAAATGACACCAATGCAAAAAAAAAAAAAAAAAGCAATTGGTGTCACTGTGACTGGGGGGGCAGGGGTAATTGGGGGGGTAAAGGGGGGTAAAGGGGGGGTGTGAGTGTGCCTGGCATGTTCTACTGTATGTGTGGTGTGTTGGTGCAACTCACCGAACCTCTCTCCTCGGTGCCGGAACGAAAAATACCGACACGGAGGAGAGAATACATCACTTCCTCTCCTGTGTTTACATTACAGGAGAGGAAGTGATGTCACGGAGGATTTCCATTCGTCGAGAGCGATCGCGAGGGGGTGGCCATGAATGAATGGCCGCCCCCTCATCCCGGATCGCTCTTGAAGGAATGCCGACCGCCGCAGGCACCGGGGGGGGGCCCGATCGGGCCCCCCACCCGCGGGCAGGCAGGGACTTATATATACGCCCATATGCCTGCCCGTGCCATTCTGCCGACGTATATCGTCGTGCGGCGGTCGGCAAGTGGTTAAACGTCCATTTACCAGCAGCAGTGTACATGAGGCCTAAGGCCCCATGTACACGGGACCTTTTTACAATCTCTCCTGAACGATTTAACTTAACAGATAGTAACCCACATTTAAAATGTCAGTTTTGGCGCGTTTACATGCCGTGTTTGCGTTTAGAAGCGCTTAAAAAATATATATATTTTTGTTTATTTGGGCAAAAACAAAAAACGCCTATAAACGAAATGCGGCTAAACACAGGTTACCACGTTTAGCCGCGTTTGAAACGTCGGAAGCTGCGGTGCCACAAACCATTTTTTTGCTTTCGAAGAAACGCTGTTAAGCGCAACTGCCTAAAAATGGCAATGAACGAGACTGTGTAAATGGTCACATAGGATAACATTGAATGAGTTCAGGGGCAGTTGAAAAAAGCGTCCAACTGCCTCTGAACGTACATTTAGCAGTGTCCCGTGTACATGAAGCTTTACATGACATAGCCACTGAGCATGTGCCAGGTGCGTGTGCACACACACACTGAAGTCACATTCCAAAGTTGGATTTCCAGAATACCAGGGCAATCACTCTGACAAGTTAAAATTCGTGGTGTTAGCGAAGTGGTTAAAGTGTCACTAAACCCAGGACACTGCATTCACTATATCTGGTCACCCACAGTACACAGAACATGGAAATGCAATTCGTTTAGTAAATATATACTGCTAAATACCTTTTCTCATCATTAGTATAAAGCAGTCTTGTGATTTCTATCAGTGTCTAGCCAACCAGTTAAAGTTTGTAGGAGGAGTTTTCATTCTCCTCTAATTGTCCTATGAGGCTGCAGGACGCCTGACCCTCTGTCTGGACAGTGCTGATTGGCCCTGAACTGATCACATGCACCCTCCCAAGAAAAAAAAAAAACTCTCTAGCAATACACACCAAACTGAGCATGTGCAGAGTGTCTCCTAGGGCTCTGCTCTATCAGCAGATGGATTAGGGACTGTGGAAGAAGGGAAGGATCAGAGAAGACAGGATCAAACAGCCTTTTAACACAATGCGGAGGATTAACCCCTTAGGTTCCACAGTGAGTATAAGAAGCATGCTTTACTGCATATACAGACTGATTTTACTGTTGTGGGTTTAGTAACACGTTAAGCGGGGTTGAGAGAAGACCTAGGGACCTACCTTCTAACAAATTTGCCTGGAAAAAAAAAATACACGCGCAACTTTTTTTCCGTACAGCAGGTCGCAATGCGAATTACTGCAACACAATGCTGCCACAGTGCATAGAACTGTATTAATTGTCACTTGTGACAGTTCAATAAAGCTGTGCGAAAAAGAAGCAGCTCGTACTAGCGGCCATGCAATTAGCCTTGTCTGCTGGTCTAGACCAGCATCAGATGAGATGACTCGGTGCCTCTGACAGCCCCACACTCCCAGCCACATTTCATTGTGTCTCTGCCAGGCCCGCCGAATGCAGGTTGGGACTTGAGACTTCCTTTCCAAAAAGGAATAACACGAGATGTACAAAGCGTCTTGCTGTGCAAACTGACATGACTAAGAAAACAGCTATGTGATTCCGGTTTGAGGAATCCCACTCTTTCATTGCTAAGCTTCCAGGTGACATTAACAAAGGTTTCATTTTTCTATAAATAAAACAGCAGGGTTTTTTTATTTTTTTTATTTATAGAGTTGCCTTATGATCTGACAAACAGGTGCTCAAATAATACAAAATTAACCACGAACATATGAAAGAATGCGTAGTACATACTGCCAAGCAGAAGGGAACACTCAAACCAATCAAAGAGGAATGGAAAATAAAGGCATAGTGCATCTTCTGCAAAAAAAAATAAAAAAAAATAATGCACACACATTAATAAAATAAAAATCTGCATTTCTTGCTTTTTTTTTTTATTTTTTTTTTTATTTTTTACACACATGGTAAAATTCAGATTTTTAGTCCTGGAGATTGGTTAAAACCCCCACACATTATACAGGTTCTAAAAGCATAAACAAAAAAGAGAATAAAATGGTGGCAGTTCCAATTGTCAGTGTCACATGATATTAGGGCAACGGTTTCTTAAACCCAAATTTTTAGTAAAAATAAAATACACTAAAGTTAATTTTAATACACACAAACACAGAATCTTACCCTTACAATTTAAAAGATGAGGTTGTGCTGAGCAAATAGATACCAAACATGTCAAGCCTTAAAATTATGCTCGCCTATAAAACAGCGACAAATTTTGCTACACAAAATTTTCTATAGGTGACATTTTAAAAGCCCATATAAAATGTTGAGATACCCATGAATGATGGCCCTGGAATCATATCACTCTGGCGCGTGCGTCAATACCCAGTGTTTTTTATTTTTTGTCAATAACATGGTGGCGGATTTTTCAATTCAGGCCTGTGTCTTAGAATAAGAGGGAGGTGAAGCCTCCATCAATCAAGATGTAATATCCTGCCCTCATTGTATTTTGCTGGTTAGTGGGCATGGAGGAGGAGGGTAGTAGTGGGCTGCTATCTACTACTTTGTCATTTACCACTATGTATACACCCACTCTGTAGTCACATGCTCAGATGTGATAGGGCGAACCACTATGTATACGCCCACTCTGTAGTCACGTGCTCAGATGTAATAGGACGAACCACTATGTATACGCCCACTCTGTAGTCACATGCTCAGATGTGATAGGGCGAACATGCACAGGGTAGAAAATACATTGTGCATACATGTGCACTAGCTGCCAACACTGCTCTGCAAAATCCTCAACTGCAGTGGGGACATGGACAGGAGAGGGACACAGAGAACAGGGAGATCAACTTGTTTTTTTGCAAAAAATGAATCCCACTGAGTGAGTATGAACAGCACGCAATACATTTATTGATAGTTTCTAATGATGTGGGTTTAATGGCACTTTTAGAGCCCTTTCACACTGCCAGCGCTAGGGCGCCGGCGGTAAAGCGGTGCTAGTTTTAGCACCTTTTATCAACGTTTTTGCGGCACTACTTGGCCGTTGTCATGGCGATTTGCAGGCGCTTCGGTGGCGCTGTCCATTGATTTCAGAAACTTTTTTTGACGTCCTGCCAGCGCAGCACCCCAGTGTGAAAGCACTCGGGCTTTCACACTGGGATTGCAGATGAGCCTTTTTTCAGGCACTTTACAGATGCTATTTTTGGCGCTAAAGCGCCTGAAAAACGCCTCCAGTGTGAAAGGGGGTCTACTGTGTTGTCACTCAGGCTTCCAAAGCAGACTTAACCACTTCCCTTTTACCACATCCATTTGAAATTGCCGGCGGCGCGGGCACGTGCCGGTCGGGACCCCCGTGAGTCTGCTCGCAGGTCCCCGCGGACTCGATCGACGTGGGGATACCCACGATCGTCTCACGGGGAGGCTGAACAGGGAGATGCGGAAGTAAACAGCATCTCCCCGTTCTGCCTAGCAACAAGTGACACTGATCTCTGCTCCCTGTGATTGGAGCAGAGATCAGTGTTCACTAACACACAGCCACGCCCCCCACAGTTAGTAACACGCCCCTAGGACACACTTAACCCCTACACTGCCACCCCCTGGTTAACCCCTTCACTGCCAGTGTCATTTACACAGGAATCACTGCATTTATATAGCACTGATTGCTGTATAAATGACAATGGTCCCAAAAATGTGTCAAAAGTGTCCGCTGTGTCCGCCATAATGTCGCAGTCACAATAAAAATCAAAAAAAAAAAAAATATTAATAAAAATGCCATAAAACTATCCCCTATTTTGTAAGCGCTATAAATTTTGCGCAAACCAATCAATAATCAAAAATATGTAGAAGAATAAGTATCGGCCTAAACTGAGGAAAAAAAAGTTTTTTTATATATTTTTGGGGGATATTTACTATAGCAAAAAGTTAAAAATAATGTTTTTCTTTCAAAATTGTCGCTCTTTTTTTTGTTTATAGCACAAAAAATAAAAACCGCAGGGGTGATCAAATACCACCAAAAGAAAGCTCTATTTGTGGGAAAAAAAGGACGTCAATTTTGTTTGGGAGGCACGTTGCACAACCGCGCAATTGTCAGTTAAAGCGACGCAGTGCCGAACCGCAAAAAGTGGTCTGGTCTTAAGCCAGCAAAATGGTCCGGTCTGGAAGTGGTTAATAATTGTTTCAACTCACGATACACAGGTATGATCCACTGCTGTCACCATCATGTAACCCACCATGAGAAATGCCATGTACCCTTTGATATAGGGCATGTAGCTGTGAAGTGGCTGCAAGAGGCTGAAAAGTATCAGCAGCAATCAGATGCAACGAGGATTAAAAAAAAGTATGAAAATAGTTTTTTCTTTTATAAAAGATGCCAATTATTTATGATTTATAGTGCTTTAGCAAAGTAAATGTCATCCAGTTAGGGTTTACTTTAACCACCTTAAAATCTAACCTGTCTCTAGAGTGCAGATCTATTAATGTTTTATGACCACAATCAGAAACAGTCACAACACTTGTCAAAAGTGTTTCTCACATGGGACAATAAGAGCAAGTGACAAAACATGTCAGTGTGCTAAATGTGATATGATTGATGATGGTACAGCGACTTCACCGCCATCAGTCTGGGGACAGAGGAGAGGACTAGTAAGCATCTTGTACTAGTTCACGTGAGAATCCATGAAGTGCAGTATTGCTGGTAGTTACTTCCTTCTTTAGAACATACCGTTTCCCCTAAAATAAGACCTAGCGTGATTGTCGGTGATAGCTGCAATATAAGCCCTACCCCCCCAAAAAAAGCCCTACCTACAAGGACTTTAACTAGGGCTTATTTGGGGGGTAGGGATTATATTGCAGCCATCACCAACAATCACGCTAGGTCTTATTTTTGGGTAAACAGGGTAACTGAAATTATGGCAGTTTTAAAAACTTTGGAGATTTAAACCCGATCACAGCATCTACCATGGTCCTAGTTCAGGCACTTTCTGGTATGGTGACAACTGGCTCACCATTGTACTTCTGTGTTGTCATGAGCAGACGCAGCCATGGTCCATCGTTGTCACCATCAGTAAACTGACTCAGAGCAATGATGTGCAGCCAATGCTAGAATAAGTAAATGTAGACAGGAAGTGGCTAAAAAAGGCTGCAGGTGATCAGTAGCATTGAGATGAAAAAAAAAAAAGGTAAAAATTGTATCTTATGGGAAAAAAAGGCAATGGTTCATGATACGCAGCACTTTAGCAAACTAAATGTCATCCAGTAAGGATTTAGATCTACTTGAGTAACAAAATATTTAATTGCCCTATTTTTGTTTAATCAAGAATTTGATTGTGTTTTCTGAAGAAAAATTGCATAGCAAATGAAAATTTCACTGATAACATTAGGACACATTGGCATCAACACTGCACAGTGCGTACCGATCTATTGGCACTTTGCCCAATGGGCGCTTTTTTACGTCAGCTGAATGGGATCCTTCAATGTAAAAAAAAACACTGCAACATACATCGTCATATGCATCATTGTGTGAAGGAGCTATTATCTTCAGACCTATTTTTTTTCTATAAAATATTGTTTACCCTTTTTTCCATCCATGCTTACGATTCAGTACTGCTGATCCCCCTCTAGCCTCTTTGTAGTCACTTCCAATCAAATCATTGAAGAGTTAGAGGCCCTGTTAGTTTTTTTTTTTTTTTTTTTTTTGCCGTATGTGACCCTATTATGGAAGATTTCCCATCACTTCCTATCAGGACAGAAAGTAATGGAAAATTTCCTTAGTGTGAAAAAAAGGCTAAAGAAAATCGAACTTTTAGTAGAGTAGGAAAAGGTTAGAACATATGACAATGTTCTTATCACTTTCTGTGCCTTCCCGTGCCAGTGACAAGTTCACATAGCTATTCATCCACTTAAAGTGCATGTCCATTTGTTCAGTGTGAATGAGGCAAAAGAATAAATGTAAATAGGCTATACCCTGTGCTTTTGGAATGTAAACTCATTGATTAAAAATAGAACATACTGCATTCGACCACTAGATGGAGCTAAGTATCATAGGAATTTCCTATTATACTTAGCTCCATCTGGTGGCTAAATACTGTATTTTCTGTGTAAAATCAAATATTTTACAATCGAACAGCACAGGATATAACCTATTCACGTTACAGTAGTTGTTTGCCCCATTCTCACAGAGCAAATGGACATGCATTTTCACTAGGCCAATGGCTTTGAATGCAGTTACACTGAAGCCAATAGATAACTATAACAGCCAATAAACAAGCCTGTGAATTTGCAGCTGTGTTTAAACACTTACCTCTCTATGAAGCCACCTCAGTCATGGCAAAACCACCATGAAGAAGGGTGGAAGGGATGCCGTTTGGTCAAAGTTGGTCTTTTAACTTTTCGTTACGTTATGAAAAACATCTAATTTCTGATAGCCATCCTAAATGAATCGGACAGGAATTATATGTTGTCTATCTGAGCTTGGCATGTTAATTGATGCCTTGGCAATATAATTATTGTTACCCTATTGAATTGTCTACCTCCGCATGTAAACAGTAATTTTCAGATTTCATGGAAAGACTTAAGGCCTGTGGGACAGACTTTATTGTGATACGATAATATATGAGGTGGTTATGTGGGAATGCCACAATCCTCTATTGTATGTCTGCCACACACGGGTAAACAATCATTCACACTCATGCCTAAATCTTTTCTCCAGCACACAAAGACCTGTAAAAAAAAAATGTGTTTAGGCGCTGCCAACTGATCGCATTAAGTAATCTAGGCAAAATAATAAGAGTTAAATTAACGTGGACGTGTGTCTGTAATTCTGAGATAGAAACAAGCCAAACCGAAACATTTTTCATTAAGTGTAGAATATATTTCATAAGCATGCCTTAGCGCAGCAGAACATAAGTAACAAATAATATATGAGATATATTGTTACGTTGTTGCTATTTTTTTATTTATAGGAAAGGTTTACATGGGTTTTTAGGAAAGTGTCCAAATCCCTGCCATTAAAGAATGCTCCCCTGAGGCGCAGAATCTAAGTGGCAGTTGGCCTTCACCAGATCTTCCAATGGTGTAGATGGGCCAAGAACCCTAGTGGTTCCAGTTTACTTTTCTGCAAATTGACACCAGGTTACAGCCCTCAGGAATACTCCACCAAGGGGGTGGCTGGCACAGACAATCTATGGTACAGAGGCTGTTCACAGGGCTACGGATGAGACAGTAGCCAGGTCCAAGTAGAGGTTGAGGCAGGCAGTAGGCGACACAGTAGTCAGGTCAATCCAGGTCAGGAATGAATGGGAAACTGGCAGGCAAGTACTATGTATTAAAGCTCTTTAGCTTTAACTACCTTACCCCCAGGCCAGTTCTGACATTCCTGCCATACATGTAAAAATCAGCATTTTTTTTTTTTTTTTTTTAGAAAATTACTTAGAATCAAACACTTTTTTTAAAAGCAGATACCCTGGAGAATAGCAATGGTGGTTGTTGCCATTTGTTATGTTGCACGATATTTAATCTAAAAAAAATACACTTTGATGAATTTTAGTGAACACAAACACATTTTGGTAAAATATAAAAACTGATGTTACGGTGAGTAAATGAATACCTAACATGTCACTCTTTAAAATTGCATACGCCCGTGGAACGCCAACAAAATACGGTACCTAAAAATATCCATTGGTAACGCTTTAAAAGTCTTCACAGGTTACCAGCTTACAGTTACACAGGAAGTATGGGTGTAACATTATTGTTCTCACTCTAACGATCATGACGATACCTCACCTGCGTGGTGCAATCACAGTTTATATATGTGAGAAAGACTTACACATGCGTTCACATTTGCATGTTAGTACGGGGAATGGGGCCTTTTATTTTTATTTTTTATTGTATTTCTTATTTTCTTTAAAACTTTTTTTTTCACTGCCTATTTTTTTTTTACTTTATTGCAATCACAAGGAATGAACAACATCCCTTGTGATAGCAATAAGCATGATAGATCCTCTTTATTGAGAGATCTGGGGTCTAAGAGATCCCAGATCTCCTCTCTACCCTCAGAGGCATCTAATCAAACTGGGATTGTTTTGACCAGATACTGTACAAGCTGTTAATGACTTCTAAACATCAAAACAAAATTGGAAGTGATAAAATCCTTGTCGCTTCCAGTTTCTGTATTTTCCTCCTTTCAACACACCGAGCGGCAAGAATCCCAGGCTCCCTAATTGCTTTGGAAGGCAATGGAGAGAGAGGAGGGGCCTCCTTTCCGTGCCCTGTAGAAGTGACAGCTACTCGGATCACTTCTACAAGAAAGCCCAAGGCCAAATGAAAATCTCTATACCGGGATGCTGCCTACAGGTGCAAGCACTATCCTGGTATAACCAATTATATCTGAGGACCTACTGGTACATCCTATGGGATGGAAGTGGTTAAGGTAGCTGGCGATAAAATACGGCACCAGCTGTAAGCACCAGCTGATACAGCAAAAACTGCTGCTTAAATGCCCCTTCTGGTTAGAGGACACAACCAGTGTTATTACTGGGAACTCCGGTGTATGGGAGGTCTTGAAATCTTGGAAATCCTGGAAGACCCAGCAAGGATCCGCTTAGTACTGTAGCAGGACCTATCCCTTCCCCCAGCTAGAAGTCAACAAAATAAATACTTTTTTAACATTTTGTTAATTGATTTCGGATCCTGATGAAGAGGGTGCACACCACTAGCCTCTTTATTTTTGCCAGCAATGAAACCTCTTTGATGGCCCTTTACCCATGGCAGCATTCCATTTCTTTTACATCTACCTATGCCTAACTCTAAGCATAATGTCTGCCATAAAGCTTTGAGGGCCTATTTTTCTCATGTTTCATAACAGGGCTTTTACAACAAGAGCCTTTACTGTTCCTGCGGTCAAGACAGGAAACCCATGAACACAAGTAGTGACCCATCCACCCTCTATTCTGGAATGGTGCCAATTTATGCCCAAAAAATGTCACTGGAACTAATTACCGCTGTTTGAGACCCACTAGTGTAATTTCTTCTCACTTCTTGTCCAGTAGACAAGTGTCAGGTTGAACAGGGAATGAGGCAAAATATCCTCAACGTGGACACAATCAGTAATAAAAACCCATCAGAGATTTCAACTGTTACTTAAATTCCCAAATAAGTTTGCCCAGAGCTGGACTCTAAAGCGGACCTTTAAATACAAGGTCAGTACCAAATAAAAAATGAATTATTGGAAAAATGTTAATAGCTTAGGTAAAATGATGCCACTGGGTGATGTCACTGCTGGAGAATCTTGTGAGATTTACATTGTAAGTTCTCAGGAGCAGGACCCTCCGTTCGGGTCCGCCTGTTAGTTTTTCAGGTGGACCTGAACGGATGCTCCATAGAGGTCTGTGGAGAGTCTATGGAGAGTCGGATGTCAGCGGTAATATGTCCGCTGACATCCGACCCACTTCGTTCTGAAAAAGTGTGACGGAGGAAAAACCTACTTTTCCCTCCGTGATCGGATCGGATCGGGTGACGATGGACTCTGTGGTCCGTCGTCACCCGATCTCCCATAGGGGAGAGCGGAGCTCTGACAGGTCCATCCCTGCGCAGTCTGCAGAGATGGAACTGTCATCTTCCTGCTCAGCGGGGATCGACGGAGCGATCCCTGCTGAGCAAGCTGATATCCAAGGGGCGGATCATCACCGTGAAAGAGGTCTTAGCCTTGTATTGTATTTTAAGTTGTTACTAAACCCAGGACCCTGCATTCACAATATCTGGTTTCCCACAGTACACAAAACATGGAAATACTAAATATAAATTGCTAAATACCTTTTCTCATCAGCAGTTTATAGCAGTCTTGTAACTTTTATCAGGCTGGGTTCACATTTAGGCGATTTGGATGTGGGCTTCCCTGCATCCAATTTGCATGACAGGAACGTGTGACTGGCTCTCAATGGAGCTGTTTCACACATCTCTGGGGCAGTGGCAGAGCGCACTGCAAACGGGTCCTGTGCATCTTTGGCTCTGTTTCAGGTCGGAATTCAAGCAAGAATTCAGACCTAATTCGGACCTGAAACGGTAAACAGGGACGCACCGGACCCCCTGCTGTAGGCCATGTGTAAACCCAGCCTCAGTGTCTAGTTAAAGGTTGTAGGAAGAGCTTTCATTCTCCTCTGACTGTCCTTTGAGGCTGCATACCCCTGCCTTTCTGTCTGGACAGTGCTGATTGGCCCTGTGCTGATCACATGCACCCTCCCAAAAAAAAAAACCTTTCTAGCAATATACACCAGAATGAGCATGTGCAAAGCTCCTCTAAGGCTCTGTACTATCAGCAGATGGATTAGGGACAGTAAAAGAATGGGAGGATAAGAGAATACAGATTTAAACAGCCTTTTTACACAATGCGGACGTGTAACCCCTTAGGTGTCACAGTGAGTATAACAAGCATGCTTTACTGCATTTACAGACTGATTTTCCTGCTGTGGGTTTAGTAACTCTTTCTATACTGTCTCCCTTTATATTATAAAGTACTGTGCACACTGTTGGTATTACATGAATCCTGAATTAAAATAATAACAATTTAGGATGCATAGATTTCCCAGGATCCTTGGATAGGCCAAGGGCACTTATAGAGAGCCACCAGGAGCTAAGGTGTGCACATTTTTTATGTTTTTCTTTTTATTGCTTTCACATAAAAAGTTTTAAATTGGGAGCTCCCAATAAATGGACCCGGCATTTTCCCATAATGTCTGCTTCAAGAATAATATAAGTGCAGCAGTAGATGTGAGACATCCCTGCTAGAGTGTTGAAGTCCCCTGGTAGCCTACAATTTATGGCTGCAGAGATCTCACCCACCGGTATCCATCCAAGAACAAAAAAAAATAAAAATAACGGAAATACAGAATTGTCTGTCTCATTATTCCGTTGCATAGGGGCAGTTAGAGTTCATAGCGGAACCCTTGAAATGACTTTCCAGACCACAGCAGAAGATCCTGTCGCAGTTCTCTCTACAAAGTGGTTTCCTCTTCCTTAACTCTAAAGCTGCCAACCAAAGGGTGTAGTCTCGTGCACCTGACCCTGTGGTCTGAAAGGTGGTTTTGTTCTCCGAGAAACGGCGCTCCACCCAATTCCGGAGCTAAAACTCACCGCACGAGGGTTATATTTTCATTGTTAAACACCTCAAAAGTCTGATATATCTCATACTGCAGCTGAATTGATTTCAACAATCACATTTTTGCAGTCAGCGCAAACAAAAAAGGTATCTATTTAAATCTGGACTTAACCTTTAAAAATAAATTCTGGACTTTCATTTATTTTTTAAAGTTTACATCTCCACTTTTAGCGTCTAACATTTTATTTTAATCATTTTTTATTTATTTTAATTAATTAATTAATTTATTTATTTTAAATATATACCACTGCAAGTGTTTATTTTTTTTTTTTTTTTTTTTTACATATCTGATTCATAAGTGAATTAAAAACAAACAACAGATCTAGCCAGATATCTAGTGAGCGGATAACTTCTTATGCTTTCTGTTCCTGCTGACTGTAATCAATTATATGGTTCTTTATGGACTACAGAACCACACCCTTCTGTTATGAAGAATACTAGAGGGATATGATTTTTGAAGTCGTATCTTGTTTCTGCTGTCCTGATACAGATGTGAGAGTCAGTGTTGTCAACCTAGTCCAGTGATGGCAAACCTTGGCACCCTAGATGTTTTGGAACTATATTTCCCATAATGCTCAACTACACGGCAGAGTGAATGAGCATCATGAGAAATGTAGTTCCAAAACATCTAGAGTGCCACGGTTCGCCATCACTCACCTAGGACAACAAGTGTGTACAGATGAAAGAAATGCTTGGAAAAGAAAACGAATGCAGCCACCATATCTAAGGATTGGTGAGCTGCAATATGATCACTCGCTGTGATCACCGAGTCACTGAGACTCGGGTGATCACCGATCCGAGTAAGGGGCCGGTCTTGGCCCCTTACCATGTGATCAGCTGTCAGCCAATGACAGCTGATCACATAATCAAAACAAAAGCGCGTGATCTTTTTTTTTTCTCCCTCAAGCTGACAGCGGAGGAGAAAAAAAAAGCAGATCACCGGCTCATCTTAACCACTTAAGCCCCGGACCAATATGCAGCTAAAGGACCAAGCCCCTTTTTGCGATTCAGCATTGCGTCGCTGACAATTGCGTAGTCATGCGACATGGCTCCCAAACAAAATTGGCATCCTGTTTATCCCACAATAAGAGCTTTCTTTTGGTGGTATTTGATCACCTCTGCGGTTTTTATTTTTTGCGCTATAAACAAAAATAGAGTGAAAATTTTGAAAAAAATGCAATATTTTTTACTTTTTGCTATAATAAATATCCCCCAAAAATATATAAAAAAACATTTTTTTCCTCAGTTTAGGCCGATATGTATTCTACATATTTTTGTTAAAAAAAAATCGCAATAAGCGTTTATTGATTGGTTTGTGCAAAAGTTATAGCGTATACAAAATAGGGGATAGTTTTATGGCATTTTTATTAATAATTTTTTTTTTACTAGTAATGGCGGTGATCAGTGATTTTTATTGTGACTGCGACATTATGGCGGACACGTCGGACAATTTTGACACATTTTTGGGACCAATGGCATTAATACAGCGATCAGTACAATTAAAAATGTACTGATTACTGTAAAAATGTCACTGGCAGTGAAGGGGTTAACCACTAGGGGGCAGTGTAGGGGTTAAGTGCATGTGTTCTTTTTACTGTAGTGGGACGTGGCTTGGCGTGTGATGTCACTGATTGTCTTTTCCTATGACAGGGAACAGGCGATCAGTGACAGGCTCACTAGGAAGCACGAGGACAGATTTGTTTACACCTACCTCTCCCTGTTCTTCAGCTCTGTGACCCAATCGCGGGACACCGGCGGCGATCAGGTCTGCGGGTCCCACGGCCACGGAGCCCAGGACCGGGTCGCAAGCGCGTGTGACCCACAGCTGGGCACTTAAAGGGCACCTGTACGTGCTCGTGCCCAGCCGTGCCATTCTGTCAACGTATATTGGCGTGAGGCGGTCCTTAAGTGGTTAAAGGGACACCAGTCCCGAAACGAGGCAATTATGCCTCCTTTATGCCATCTGACAGTGCCCACAAGTGCCACCTATCAATGCCCACCAGTGGTGCCAATCAGTGCCACCTAGAAGTGCTGCCTATCAGTGTAACCGATCAGTGCCTATCACTGCCACCCATTGGTGCCCATCAGTGCCACCTCATCAGCGTACATCAATGACGAACGACAAAAATTCCCCGTTTTTTTTTTAATTCTCTATTTTTAAATTTTTTTAACAAAAAATAAAAATCACAGGTGATCAAATACCACAAAAAGAAAGCTCTATTTGGGGGAAAACAATTATAAAAATTGCATGTGGGTACAGTGTAGTATGACCGCGCAATTGTCATTCAAAGTGCGACAGCGCTGAAAGCTGAAAATTGGTCTGGATAGGAGGGGGGTTTAAGTACCTAGTATGCAAGTGGTTAAAGAACATAGCCACTGTCCAAGTGGCCAGAGTGCACACACAAACTGAAGTCACCATGCCATTCTAAAATGGCATTCCAGAACACCAAGGCAATCACCCTGACGAATTAAAATGTGTGGTGGTAGTGTAGTGTTTAACCCTAGGACCATGCATTCAATCCCACAGTACACAGAACATTGAAATGCAATAGTTTTAGTAAATATAAACTGCTAAATACCTTTTTTTAACAGCACTATAAGCAGTCTTGTGACTTCTATCAGTGTCTGGTTAAAGCTTGTAGGAGGTGCTTTCATTCTTCCCTTATTGTCAGGACCCCTGACCCTCTGTCTGGAGAGGGCTGATTGGCCCTGTGCTGATCACATGCACTCTCCCAAGAAAAAAAAAGCTCTCTAGCAATGCACACTTAACTGAGCATGTGCAGCTTGCCCCCATGGCTCTGTTCTATCAGGAGATGATTTGGGGACTGTGGAAGAAGGGGAGGGTCAGAGAAGACAGGATCAAACAGTCTTTTTACATAATTCAGAGGATTAACCCCCTAGATTTCACAGTGTTTATACCAAGCATGCTTTACTGCACATACAGACTGATTTTACTGTTGTTGGTTTAGTAACACTTTAAAAAAATACCATTCTGGACTTTTATATGTGGAGTGGCACATCTGTTCCTCATTCATTAGCGACAAAAACCTGACAGAGCTTCTAAACCTTCATCACCATGTACATTTTGTTTGGTGTACAGATTTAAAAAGCAAGAGCTGGGATTGGTCAGCAGAAGCTGGAGCAGTGGCACGGATTCTGCAGATTCACAAAGGTGTCATCATCCTCTTTGTATAGAGCACGGGAAGACAACCTCGGCCCTCCAGCTGTTTTGAAACTACAAGTCCCATGAGACCCTGCAGGAGCCTGACAATCGCAAGCATGACTTGTAGAGACAGAGGCATGATGGGATTTGTAGTTTCACCAAAGCTGGAGGGCCAAGGTTGCCTACCCCTGGTATAGAATATACCAGAGATGGGTAAATCACAAGTCTTTGCTTTAATTTACACATCTCTTAGCTGGTAAAGCAACTATTAAATAAGCATTTCAACTGTGAATTGAGTTGTTTGGTTGGAGTTTAATAACAACAAATAGCTGTCTGCAGAACGGTACGTATATAGCCTTTAAACTCTTCATTTGTTATATAGTAATCTTTTAATTGTACGGAGTTGTAAGGGATTAATTAGGTCCTCCAGTGTCTCTAATTGCAAACAGCAGCTTCTCAGGCAGTGCTTCTGTCTTAAATAATTTAAACTGCCCGGCTCTCAGTTTACCGTTTTCCTCAGATGTCAAATGGTAATGAAGGTGGATTTTGTATGGAAGTTACATGCTGTCCCCAACCTGCTGGAGGCAGGAAATAAGAAAAAATAAAAGGAATCATTCATTTCAGGAGTCACGTGGACAAGCGCACATTTATATTTAATAAAAAAAAAAATGATTATGATCGGGGCTCGGTCGGCCGCCAGAAGGTTGAAATTGGTGAAATGTCTCTAATTAGCACTTAATTAACCAATCAACCCATATTTAAATGTTACCAGGGGGCTACTATATTGTTGGGTGGATATTATTACTAGTATTTCATCTTAAAAACTAGGCCAGGACTGGAAAGTAAACACATTTTGCTTTGTGGTTAGCGGGAATGAAAGTCCACAACTGGAATTTTAATTAAGCTATGAATATACATAGACGAGTTAATTAGTAGGAGCCGTTGAGTTGTTTGCAGTATAAAAGAAATCATATTATTCAATATGGCCTTCCTGTAGAAATGCTAGATGCTTGGCTTTGTATCACTCTGGGCTCCCCCAACCATTGTTCCCCCACCCTCCTGTAGAGGTCCTCCAAGCACTATTTTTTGATTTTCTTACATTTCTCAGTAGTCTTTAGGGCAGCCTTTCTCAACCTCTCAACCTCAACCTTTTCAACACAGAGGAACCCTTGAAATAGTTCTTCAGTCTCGAGGAACCCCTGCTAAAAAATGTATATCTACAACTCATGATACATTAGTGTGATGATCAGTTAGAGGAATGGTCCTTACACTTGTGGTCATTGGGAAGAATTACCACCTTACAGATAGCTAAAAAGATCAATGGTGTCGGTGGGAACTTATCTGAGAGGCAAAAATTGCCCAATGCTGAAGGAACCCCTAGCAACCTCTGGAGGAACCCTAGGGTTCCATGGAACCCTGGTTGAGAATCACTACTTTAGGGCAATAGCCACGTGAAATGATCCTCTTCTTCTTTGAATCATCTCCAGCAAGGGGCAGTCCTCAGTGATGCAGGGAGTGCAGCTGACATTATGACGTCAATGCCGCTATCTGCCTTATAATACGTGAATCCAAGCACCGTGGTGATGCTCAAGGGGTAGCTCCTTGACACCCTGCATTCACAGGATGTCTTCAGTAGAGGTCGACCGATATGGGTTTTTCTCTGGCCGATGCCGATGCCGATATTTAGAAATCATGGAGGCCGATAGCCGATATATGATGCCGATTTTTTTGGGCCGATATGTTAGGCCGATTTTAATTTTATTTATTTATTTTTAATCCCCCTTGATCTAACACACCTTTTCCACTGGGGCGTTTTTTAAGGCACTTTTGGGCTAAAAATAGCGCCTGTAAAGTGCCTGCAAAATGGCTCCCCTGCAGTCTGCGTGAAAGACAGAGTGCTTTCACACTGAGGCGATGCGCTGGCAGGATCTTAAAAAAAAAAGTCCTGCAAGCAGCACGTTTGGAGTGGTGTATACCGCTCCTCCACCACTCACTGTCCATTGATATGAATGGGCACCACTGCCGAAGCGCATGCAATGCGATTTGGCAGCGGTGCTTCATGGGCGCATTTAACCTCTTACTTGGCCGCTAGCTGGGTTATATGTGCCCCACTAGCAGCCAAATAGCACCGCTAAAATGATGGTAAAGAGCCGCTAAAACTTGCGTTTTACCATCAACGTCTGCCCACTCCAGTGTGAAAGCAGTCTTCATAAGTGATACAGAAAATTTCTTACACTTAAAGCGGAGGTCCACCCTAAAATGGACCTTCCGCTCATCGGAACCCTCCCCCCCTCCGGCGCCACAATTGGCACCTTTCAGGGGGGAGGGGGGTGCAGTTACCTGGATAATCCAGGTAACTGCACCCACTTCCGGGCTAGCTCTCTGCGGAAAGGGGCGTACATTACGCCCCTTTCCGCAAGTGCCCGCCCCCTTCCGCAAGTGCCCCGCTGCCTGCTGGGAAACACACAGATCCCAGAGGCAGCGGGGACCGTCCTCATTGCGCAGCGCGGCTCACGCATGCGCAGTAGGGAACCGGGAAATTAAGCCGAAAGGCTCCATTTCCTGATTCCCATACCCAAGATGGCGGCGGCGGCAGCACTCGAGTGTCGATCTAGAGATCGGCTTCGGGTGCCGACATCGCGGGCGCGCTGGACAGGTAAGTGTCATTATTTTAAAAGTCAGCAGCTGCAGTATTTGTAGCTGCTGGCTTTTAAAAAAAAAAAAAAAAAAAAACGCGGAGTCCCGGCGGACTCCCGCTTTAAACATTTATTAAACAAAACAAACCTCCAATCAGTTTACTTGTATGTATGATCTAGATTAAAAAAAACAAAAAACCTATATATTAAATAAAAACAGGTAGTCAAAACTTTTGGACAAAAAAAAAAAAAAAATGGGCTAACTTTACTGTTTTTATTTTATTTTTTAAATGGTGTATTTTTTTCCCAAAAAAATGCATTTGAAAGACCTCTGTGCAAATGCCGTGTGACATAAAATATTGCAACAACCGCTATTTTATTCCCTAGGATCTCTGCTAAAAAAAATATATATATTTTTTGGGGGGTCTAAGTGATTTTCTGGCAGAAAATACAGGATTTTTACTTGTAAGCAACAAGTGTCAGAAAAGATTTAGTCTTTAAATGGTTAAACTGAGAACTTCTACACAGAGATGACTTAGTCATTCAGAAGTGTAAACATTGTATCATTTAGTTCTTTTCTTGGCAGTCTGCCCAGAGTGGAGGAAAGTGTTGCTATGACGACTCAGACAACTCACACTGACTTCTTACAGAACTCATTTCAAAGTCCCGCTGTAGAATCGGCTTTTTATTAACATAATCGGCCGATGCCGATTATTTAAAAAACGGCAAATATCGGCCGATATATCGGCCGGCCGATATATCGGTCGACCTCTAGTCTTCAGTGCGCTGCCGAGTGTCATTCAACCTGGAAGACTGAGGACATCTACTGGCTGAAAGTAATTACTGCAAGGGACAAAACTCTCTTAACCCCTGCAGGGGGACTGATGCTCGCTCATTTACTTACAGTAACTGCACTATTGTGCACTTATTTACCTGTTGCCACTGCACACACATTTCTGTATAGAGCCTGTTCAACAGAAGGGCACACTTTTTCTACTTATTTTTTTGCCCAGAGTTGGGAGTTAATATGTTGCTCATAGACATGGAACAAGTGGGCTAAAAATGAATGTAAAGCCTCGTACACACAATCGGACTTCAAACAAACTTTCCCGTGGATTTCTGTCCAAAGGGCGTTGGCCGTGAACTTGTAATGCATACACACGACAGGACTTTTTCAGCCAACTTTCACCAAATCACGTGTTTTTTCTGCTCTTTACCGGCCTTCGGTCAACTTCTGTATTGTTGTCTGATCTTTTGCATTGGTTCTGAGCATGCGTGTTTGTACTTTGGACTTAAGTCCAATGGTTTTCTGTACAGATGATCGGACTTTGCTCCATCGGACTTATGTTGCCGAAAAGTTTGTTTGCTTGCAGAATGAACTTTTTTCTGATGAAAACCGAAAAAGTGTGTCCGATGGAGCGTACACACAGTCGGATGTTGCCTTAAAACAGCTCATTTGCATGTTTGTTGTCAAAAAGTCCAATTGTGTGTACAAGGCTTAAGAATTCTTTATCTCTAAACTTATCCCAGGTCAGTGAGCCAGAAACATGTGAAGTCAAACCATTAGCATGACAGCCACGGAACTAACATCCTCAAAATCAGCAAAGGGTCAATGATGGTAGCAACCATAGTTCATAACAGTTGTATGTTAAATCTAAACTCCAATCATATATCGAAAACACCATTTAGTCTAGTTATGAATAAATTAAAAGGCATAAAAGCCCAACTCCAGGTTTCAGAAAAAAATCACCCTACAAGAGGAAAAAAGGGGGAAAAAAGCAGCCCAATATTTCTCTCTGTTGCCCATACCCTAAAGAATGCTGCTACTGATACCAAGTTATATTTAACCCCTTTCATGCAAGCCCAGTGAGTCATGAACCCACCCTGGGCCCATTGTCCTGTTTTACATAAGAGATCACAGGTCATTATATGAGCTCAGTGTACAGGAGTAAGGACCACCAACCCCTAGAGCAGTAATCCAAACTGAGGCTCAGGGGCCGGATACGGCCCTTTGCTTGCTTCTATCCGGTACTTGGGGCACTATTTCATCCACTGATACCAACAACGGGGCATAATTCCCTAGAGGCGCCTTCCCTAGAGGCGATTCAGTTCGCATTGTGCGCTATACAAGTATTTCATACATTCATTCATAATTCCCCCAACCCCAACCCCACCACTGACCCCAATGAAGGGGCACAATTCCTCCCAATGACACCAATAATGTGGCAAAATTCCTTTCAATGATACCAATAGGGCACAATTCCTCCCAATGACACAGAAGATGGGGCATTGTATTTTTTCACTGACATCAGGGACCTATTCTACTCCTATTGGCAATAGTCCAGCCCCCCAAAATTCTTAAGGACAATAAACTGGCCGTTTGCTTAGAAAATTTGGAGTCCCCCTGGCCTAGAGGAAAGAAGTAGTGGTAGCGCATTCCCACAAGCCACATAACTGCAGAGAGTTAAAAGAGTATATATTGTGTGTGTGCGTGTGTAATATATATATATATATATATATATATATATATATATATATATATATATATATATATATATATATATATATATATACACACAGTATCTCACAAAAGTGAGTACACCCCTCACATTTTTGTAAATATGTTATTATATCTTTTCATGTGACAACACTGAGGAAATTACACTTTGCTACAATGCAAAGTAGTCGGTGTACAGCTTGTATAACAGAGTCTTGACTCTATTGCCTTCCACGGTGTTGTCAGTCTAACACAGTAAATATTCTTACAGGAAGAGAGCGCTGATGGGTGATAGTTTGCTGTCTTGTTTACACAGTCCAATAAGCAGGCTGTGGGTGGGTTCTTGATCAAGCTCCATAGTTAAATACAAACAAATTTGCAGAGAGGTTGAGGACCCGGCAATACTATAGAAGCTATAAAGATGACCCAGAATTAAGGGTGTTACCTGACTGGCAGTGGTGTCTGGATCATAATACAGGCTGAACAAGATTACAAATCATCTAGCAGGTAAAGCAATATGTAAATAAATTGTTTAAAGGTTTGCCTGAAATGAAGCCTTCATTTTAACCACTAATTTTATAAAATCCCTAGCATGATTCAGTCCTTGTCACTGTCAATTTAAAGTAAAGAAATTATGCCATCATATTTACCTAGTAATCCGTAGTTCTGTAAGGCAATATCAAAAAGGGCTGGACTGAAATTCAAATCAGTTGGAAGAATCGTGCCCCATCATTGGTGTTAGTAGCATGAATAGTGCCCCAAGGTTGGTGTCAGTGGGAATAACAATGCCCAATTGTTAATGCCAGTGCGAGGAATAGTGCCCCAAGGGTCGGATAAAGGCAAGCAAAGGGCCGCATCTGCCCCCCGGGCCACAGTTTGGAATCCACTGGTATAACATCATAAGTTGCAGTTACCAGAAACTCATAATTCCCTTCCGCAGGCGGTGGTCTCAGCGGGGAGCATCAATAGTTTCAAAAAACGATTGGATAAGCACCTGAAAGACTGCAACTTACAGGGATATAGAATGTAATACTGACATATAATCACACACATAGGTTTGACTTGATGGACTTGAGTCATTTTTCAACCTCACCTACTATGTAACTATAATATAAGGTATATATGTATTGTTTCCAAAAGTAGCATATATAGGAAAAGCTTTTTTAATACTTTCTGTTTACCTCTTCTAGAATTTTGGGTGCTTAGTAGAACTTTTCTAAACACTGGAAAACTCCAAAATGCAAAATAGAGTAGTGACTGGTGTCAGGGCTGGGCTCAGTCCTTCCTTCTCAAAGCTGGCCGCTCAGCTGTCGGCTAATTGCCAGCTCCTATCTCTCCAGAGTGGTTCACCTGTTGATGATATCCTGCTCGTCAGTACTGCCTACTTAAGCCATCCAGCCCAGATGACCTCTGCCTTTGCCTTGGTCACATCTCTCCTGTGTTCCTGTTAAAGACTTGCTTGGCTGACATTCCTTCTGGCTCCAGATCCTGCTCGCTGTTCTACTACGCTCATCTCTGGCTCCCTGATGTTTTGGCTTGTCTGACTATCCGTTCCGTTTCCCGAACTATGTTTTGACTACGTTTACCTTTTTTTATTATTATTAACAAGTGAGATTTAACTGTACTTCTGTCTGATTCATGGTTTCTGACAACTCGCTAAAGAAGGATCAATTAGATGCATTTGGAAAGCTTGAACATATATTGCAATATTTGTGAACTAAAAATGCCAGTTTTTTAAGCAAGAGAATGCTTTGACTATGTAAGGGTTACCATGTGGTTACACCACTTTAGTATCCCATGTGTCGTATACATGGAAGCCATTTAGGACCTGAACACAGACATATATCTATATTTCAGCTGCTCAGTGTAGGTCATTTAAAACAAGCAAGGATGTCTGAAGTTGTTGGACCATCCTTTAATGAAGCAATAAATTCTGCTCTCTCTGCTGTAACCCTTTGTACCCTTGTAATGTGTGTTTGTTTAAAAAAATATATTTTATTTTTTATTTTTTTCCCTAATAAAAGTAGCCTGTTTTTTATGTTTTCTGTTCCCTCTTTGGAATTTTGGATGTTTTAGGGAACTTTTATAAGCACTGGAAAGCCTTGACTATCTTTGGCCCTTTCAGATCAAGTCTACAGAAGATAAAGTTTGAAAGCTGTGCCGAGTTGCGAAATATTTTAAAAAAAAAAGTTCTGCCTTCCAGCTTAATCCAATTCATAAGGCAATCATGTGTGAAACATTATCAAGCAATACATTTTTTTGTTAATTTTGTTTATCAAGCATGTTTTTTGTGCTTTTCTCTCAGCAAAAACAAAATATTTAAAGGCGTTCTAAACTACTAAAACCCTTTTAGAAATAAGTATGAAGCGTAGTAGAACTACGTAGAAAATACAAGGTATCTACATGTCTTGCTTCCATCACAAATCTTCAAAACAAGGGTTTTATTTCATAGGTTAGTGGGGGGGCATTATAAATAATTTCTTACAGAAGTTTAGCCAAACATTTAATTTTTTGCTCCTGACAAGGTCGTGTAATGCCGCTAAAATGTCAAAACAGAAAGTATAATGCCGCGTACCCATGACTGGTCTTCCCGACTGACTTTCGGCGGAGTTCCAACGGACTTTCCGAATGAACGGACTTGACCACACACAAACTCACCAAAGTCCGACGGATTCGAACGTGATGACATACGTCCGGACTAGAATAAGAAAGTTCTTAGCCAGTAGCCAATAGCTGCCCTAGCGTCGGTTTTCATCTGTCGGACTAGCATACAGACAAATGGATATTTCGACTTGAGTCCATCGGAAAGATTTGAAACATGTTTTTAATCTACAGTCCGTCTGATTTTTAGACAGCAAAGGTCCGATGAAGTAATCATCGGACACATAATCGAATTGTCTGGCGGATTAGGCCTTTGCTTTTGAAAAGTCCAGTCGTGTGTACTCGACATTAGGAAGACTTATTTACTAAAGCCTAGAGAAATGGTAAAGTGCATATGCAATATGTTATATTATCCATCTTTTTTTATCTTTCACCTTGCCGACATTTTGGTAATAATTATTTTATTGGGTCCCAGAATGATAATAATTTTCCCATTTGGGTCCTTAAATGAAAAAGTTTAAAGCTGAACTTCAGGATAAGTGAGAGCTAAAGTACAAAAGTCTAAATACAAAAGGCATGCGTATTCTTATTTAAATGTTGGTGTGCTGTGTGTAATTCTTTTAGATCCTTGCAATAACCCGGTGTGAAATTTTGCCTTTGTGCCAGATCTTCCTGCAATAAAGACCGGTCACTGCTTCTCTCTCTCCTTGTGCAGGATGACTACTCTTGTATCCGCCCCCTCCTGTAGTATTCTGCATGCAGCCTGTAGTGGGTGGACCTGCTTGGCCCCTCCCACAGCTCTGCCTACTATGTAAAGCACCATTATGATGTCACCACGACTTTTACAAAGTAATATCTGTGTATGTAAATGTATTTGGCACACAGAAAGTGGACTAATGCAGCTTCTTTGTGGCTATTGAAGAATATATTAAAGTTTTGTTCCCAGGGTTCAGCTTTAAGAACCCCTGACATAGAAGAAAAGGTTTCTCTGCAGGACCAGAATATTACCACAACCATCGTCAGCTCTCATAAAAGCTTGTACCTTATAATGCAAACCTGTAACATTTATTAATTGCTCTTTTATGTAAACTGACTTGTAATTTCGGTTTACAGGCTCTTTGATGACGTTTCGCGGCTGGAAACAGCCTTGATCTTAGAATTACCCGCCACAGTTCTTCAGTTTCTCCTTTTGTCATTGCTCTGGCTGCCTTTTTCTGTGACACCTTACGGTTATAACAACCAACCTGTCAGCACTGCTTGAGAGCGTTAACACTCATAGGGGCCTTACAGGATGTCACACCAGTGAGCGTGTTGTCAGTCAAACTCACAGTGTCTTTGACATTTGCTGGTTCCTGTCTGCAGATGTCACACCTAATGTATAGCCACATGGAAAGAAATGGTTATTACATATAGATTTGTATCAAGATTTGTCTGAGAAAATGACTCTAAGCAGACATTGCCAGGAATACATACTGAGAGTGCACCTATACTGAACATCACACAAGTCAGCTGTCAGAAGGAGCTGGATACATTTAGAACAGCCTGTGCATGTCTTGCCCTGTTTTCAGAGGGCGCCAAAAGTCCCAAACCCCAGTTGATGCAAATACAGATGTCTGTATAAGCAATTGAGCTTGGGCCCACCTCTCATGCAACCTTGTTGGCTGATCACTATGTTGGGTCTCTCACAAACCAATTAGGAAGAGGAGTTGGCCAAGATTAAATTAACAGACTTTGAATTACTGGTGCGTTGTTCCGTCTCTATTTACCGAGGTACCATTGTTGGCTTTGCACTCAAACATAACCTGACATATGGGGTGTGAATGGGGGTGGTTTTATCCATAAAAACATCTATGTTGCAATGCATTTACAGCCCGCTTCAATGCATATATTAATGCAAAAATGTGAATCTGACCCTAAAGCAGATGTAAACCCAACCATTAAAAGCCCATTCACACCAGCCTGATCTACTGTGGTTGTAAACCCTTACATATACTCAGTGAAGTGACTGGTTTCAGGTGATACACAGAGATAAAACAAGTCCTCCTACATAAGTTGTATCTGTTTATCTATGGCCCTCTGTTCCCTACATCCATTCAAAGTGCAGAATTTACACATAATCTCTCAACTCGACATCTTTGCACCGCATCTGTACACCGCTCCTAAAGCGCCCCTGCCCATTAAAAACAACGGGGCAGCGCCACTAAACTGCCGGCAAAGCACCGCTGCAGCAGCTCTTTATGGGCAGTCTTAACCCTTTTTCAGTCGCTAGCGTGGATTTAAACTGCCCCGTTAGTGGCCGAATAGCACCGCTTTACCGCCGACGCCCGTCCGCCCCAGTGTGAAAATAGCCTAAATATCTCCTAAACTTGCACAGTTTAGGAAATATTTACCATATATGCACTGAAGAAACGGCCCACTCTTGCTGTTTCTTCAGCAGCCGCGCCATGACCAGCAGCTCCCGCATGCGTGCATGGAAGTGATGTCATCGCTGCTCTGGCCAATCACAGCGCGGGGGCCCGCGAACCCGGAAATAACTCCGGGAGACATGTTTCCAGTCACAGCGGTGTGTGGGGCCATTGCAACAGCTTTGATCTAAGGTAAGAATTTCACAATGTCTTACAGGGTTTTTTTTTGTTTGTTTTTTTGGGTATACAACCACTTTGAAAGACTGCAGCTACAGTATTTGTGGCTGCCGAATTTAAATTTTTTGGGGAGGACTGAAGGACCTCTTTAGCTCCACAGGGATGCAACGAAGATTAAACAAGGAAGAAAACAAGTAATTTATGCAAGAGAAAAAAAAAAAACAGCAGTTGCTTATGATACATTGATTGAGCACACTAAATATCATCTTGGGGATTTCTGTTAATTACTGCTCCGCACTTAGATAACGAAAATATTTTCGGATAGACCCTTCAGCTAATCTGACTCCAATATGCAGCATTTACACCTGGTTGTAAACAACACAAAAAATCGTGTTAACCGAATCTAGGTCACTGTAGTAGAAGAACGTTAACATCACACATCTCTGAGCACTTTTTTTGGCAGCAGACCGGCAAGTGTGCTGAAGCCTGCAGACCAAAAGCCACAGCTGTAGCGAAAGCCAAACAAGATGTCTACCCACAGGCCTTTCTGCTCAGTACACCTATGCAAATATTGTGGTTTGTGAAAGACAAGCACAAGAAAAATAAAGTTCCCACGCTCCTGCCTTTTACTTCTGGCGAAGGACGGCGGCTGAATAATATCCACACCCAGATATCCTTTAATTGCACGCTCGCAAACCAGTAAACTGTGACTTTCAAAGGCCGACACCTCACACAACTCCTCCACGTTATACTGACTGATGTAAATTAGGCTAACAGTGGCTATGGGGCAATATTTCTTTATTGCATTAGGATGATGCTAATGAGGGAAAACAAAATTAGTGAAGATAGCTGAGTCACCTCAGTTATTTGTTATGGTCACCTGAGATGTGTCTCATACAGAAATCTTGAACTTGCACCATACGTGTCATCTATCAGCTGCTATATGGTCGCTGTGAAGCCAAACTATATACACTTTTAGGCCTCATTCACGGAGGCACTGTCAAACCTGCATTTTTTATGCGTTTAGAGGACATTTATAAGCACCCATAATTGTATGTAACTATTTTTCTATCATGCTATTCACACTGCCTTTGGGTGTGGTCAGTTTGGCTGCGTGACAAAATTGGATTCTGTGCTTCCAAGATCCCATTAGACACTCTAGATGTGGCTAAACACATGCAAACGTGACTAAAGCTTCGTACACACCATGTGTCCGATCAGGGAAGATGGCCGCGGTTCGTGTTTGTGAACCAAAGCAGAGTTTGTGAACTGGAGAAGATTTTTGTAAACTCTTCTGTTCATGAACCGAGTTGTTCCTGAACAGAAGCGTTCGTGAACCGAGGTATCACTGTATAAGAACTGGCATTGGAGATGGACCGGGTCAGCGGCGGAGAAGACAACAGCAGAGAGAGAAGATCAGAGGAAAACACATCACCGGAGGGAGAAGACCGGAGGAAGAAGACACGTTGGGGCTATGACGGGGGACATTCTTCACTTTTAATAAGGGACTTGTCAAAAACAATTTCTTGTTTTATTTACACAATTGGTAATGCCGCGTACACACGACCGGACTTTTCGTGGGACTAGGTCTGACAGACTTTTGGCGGAGTTCCGACGGACTTTCTGAATGAACAGACTTGGCCACATACAATCACACCAAAGTCCGATGGATTTGAACGTGATGACGTACGACCGGACTAGAATAAGGAAGTTCATAGCCAGTAGCCAATAGCTGCCCGATGGAGCCCACACACGATCGAATTGTCTGACGGACTCGTTCCGTCTGACCTTTTCTGTCAAAAAGTCCGGTCATGTGTACGCAGCATTAGGGTACAATGTACCCCATATGCATTCATATGGGGGGGGCTGGGATCTTAAACAAGGGGGCTTCCAGTTTCTGATAAGCCCCCTGTCTGCAGACCCCCACAACCATCACCCAGGGTTGTCGGGAGGGGGCCTTTGTCCCAAAGCACCCATCCCCCAAGGTTAAGGGCATGTGGCCTGGTACAGTCCGGGAAAGGAAGGGGTGCAAGTTCAAGATTTCTGTATGAGACACATCTCAGGTGACCGTAACAAATAACTGAGGTGACTCAGCTATCTTCACTAATTTTGTTTTCCCTCATTAGCATCATCCTAATGCAATAAAGAAATATTATAAGAATTTTTTTTTCAATTTTTTTTTCAATTTTGGAGTGGGGTTCCCCCCACAAGATTCATACCAGCTTCGAAGGGCCTGGTATGGTTGGTTTAAAGTCAGATCCCATTCATTGCAGTTGCATGGAAGTCTTTTTTCACCTGGTGATCTGGCCAGTAACACACCTCCTGTGTTAGGGTGCCCCACTCTGGATGAAGGAGCACAGGGGCACATTTGAACAGCAGCACTGTCAGTCTGGGAAGGGGAAGGGGAGAGTTAGATGTGCAGATTTAGACACACTAACAAACTGATGCCAAAATCCAGCTAACAGTTTATAAGCAGTTGCAGCAAACATTTCTTTTCCTTTTGGAATAAAGGTGTTTCATAAATAAATAAACGCTGATCATTGTAAGCACCCCTGCCAATGTTTAATGATTTGTCTCATCCTTGTACATGCTACATCTGCAAGACAGTTTGTACTTTTGAAAAACAACAAAGACAACAGAAAATAGAAGAAAGAATTGGTAAGCTGCAATATAATAATTGTTTGCTTTTTGCTTTAATACTATTTTAAAGCTGAACTCCTGGTATCGATCTTTTTTTGCAGTTACATGGTTCGACTGGAAGTAATATAAGTATCTGTATTCCATACTTGTGGGACCATTGTGGAAGCAGAGAATCACTGTAGTAGTGACTGCTACTGATTGCTGCTGTCTTCCTGGATCCCATGCTGAGCGGCTGCCCTGCTGCATAGTGAATACAGGGGGTTACTTGCTCGGCACAGGCACCAATCACAGAACTCCTTGTATTTTTCAATGATAGTAAGGCATTCTCTGATTGGATGTGGTGAAGAGGCAGGGTGGTGATGTAAACCTTTTAGTCTCCTGATTTTTCCACGGTGGTAACAAGATCCCACGCTATGTCAGAGGAATGCCCATTTGTTTAATGGAAACACTCACAACGTGAGGTGCCCGGGCAAGGTACGCTTATCCTCCCAGAGAGGCTGGAATGGTTCTTGTCTGAACATGACAACATTACTATAGAACCAGCTCAACAATTCCCAATTGCATATGAAAGCGAGATGGAATAATTACATAAAACACCCACACCACTGAGAAATAATGCACCAGAGTTATTATTAGAATGTACAGTAGATTTATGGCAAAAACATGTTAATATCATTGAACAAGGAAAAGCCTACAGACTAAAACATTGCGTAGATCCTAAAAGTATACACAATCCAAACCCAATCTCATTTTTAAATTGGCAGCTTTCATTTAAGCTTTTCATTTAGTGATCCTGCCATGAAGACCCTTGTTCAGGCGCTGCCTGTTACTGGGTGACAAGGTTCTGCCGCGGTCTGGTAATTGTACTCCTGTATTTTCACGCCATCATACTGGCTTCTGGTGGAGATAACAAGTGGTTTCATCATACGTTAAATGGGCATGACCCACTGTTGTCACCGGGGCCAGGACAAGGGGTGGGCAAGAGGGGAAGCTGCTCTGGGCACCATGCTATCATATGAGGTGGGAGGGTGCCACAAGGAGATGGGGGGGTTGTGTTGGAAGGGGGAATTTGGGGTCGGCAGGGGGTAAGTATTGTCCTAGGAGGGAAAATTTGTGGAGGGGTGGGGGTGTAGTGTTAAGAGTGGTGATTTAAGGGGATTTGTGCTGGGAGGAAGGATACGGGAAGAAAATTTGTGCTAGGAGGGGAGATTTGGGGGAAATTTGTGCTGGAAGGGGGGATATTTAAAGAGGGGGAGAGAATATGTATACTAGAAGAGTAACTTTAAGGGGTAGAGGATTTGTGCTGGGAGGGTGATTTTTTTTTTTTGAGCTGGGGGGATTTGGGGGATGGGGGGGGGCGAAGATTTGTGCTGAGAGGAGGGGAATTCAGATGGTGGGGCGGCTTTGTACTTGGAGTAGGGGGAATTTATGCTATGGGGATAAGCATGTAGACTAGTGCTCAGTGTTTTTGCAGACATATAATGCTCATACTTTGGGGGGGGTCGCAATTTAGCATGTTTGCCCTGGGCTCTAGATGACCTTGTCCCAGCACTGGTCTTGTCCCTTGAGAGTGCTGGGTGTATATGTGCACCTTGTGCTCTACCTTCAGAATTATATTATTTATACGTTCTTTAGCTAGAGCGCTGGGTGCACACGTGTTGCGTTCCGTGCATGCACACAAAGCACTCTACATGCATAATAATATATTTTACATGTAGCTATGGTAATGGCAATCTGTAGATAAGAGACTGACAAAATGATTTATATATTGCCATGGTATCGGCAACACGTAGATAATATGATTCCATGGGTAGAGTGTCCCCTATGGTGTTCCACAATCAGTTTGTCGGCAACATATTTACATATTGCCGATATCATGGCAATGTATAAATATGATCCTTCAGGTTTTATGTGCTGGTGCGCATGTGCAGATCTGGCGGCGCATGATCACCCATCGCTTTATACGTGGAATCATAATGTCTACACATTGCCATGGTGTCAGCAAAGATTAAATAATACAAATCCCTAGCTGGGTACAAATGCACGTAATCCGGCCATAGATGGTTTGAATCTTGGCTGGTTCAGCAGGGAGTGGATGAGATTCAAACCATCTATGGCAGGCTGAATGTACCCAAGTCGAGCATGTTGGATTTTTGGCACGCAATTATAGTCAGTGGCTATAACTGCTAGCAATAACCAATGTGTTCTCTCGGCAGGGACGGCTCCCTGCACCCCCTACCGGGGAAACACAATAGCTCTGTGGGAGTCAGTGTTTAAGGGGAATCGATTTTTTTCCCTGCAACCTGTGGTTAGAAAATTGCATTATCTATGGCTGGCTTTAGAAAACAAGGATACTCCTAGTGAAGATTGGCGGCTCAGGACAGAAGAGGTATTTGAAAAAAGTTGACTGGAAAGTCACGAAAAGTATGGTTGCCACCTCATCCCTTTAAACCCCAACACATATTAATTACACAGGTTCTGAGCCTGATTAAGGTGGTAATTGAACTCGCTTGTTGCCTTATCTGCATTAAATTAGCCTTCAGAACCTGTGAAATTCATATGTGTTCGGGTTTAAAGGGATAAGGTGGCAACTCTACTGAAAAGGTAAGTATGTTTTTTTCAATTAACAGGCAGCATTAACATTTTTAATTGACACTTTCTAAAATTTTACAGGACTGGAGTGATGCTTCTGTTTAAATGTTCATCAAAACCCACTTTAAAAATACTTTAAACCTGGAGAGGTAAAGTCAGCCAGTGACGTGTCTTCTGCTCCGTGACCTTTTCATCGCACGCTCCAACCTGCTGTCTTTGTATGACTCTCTGATGACTTCAGCCGCAGTTTCAAAACAACATTAATAATTAGTATGCGGTACAGAGGCATCACCAGAAGTGTTTGGCTGGGTTCGGGGCACTTGGCCACAGACAGTAAAAACACGTCTGTTCTCCTGCGTCAGATGCCAGATAGTAAGAGCTGAGAATTGATTTCACACGTGAAAGCCAAAATACACGCTGGACACGGTTTGCCACGTCAACTGATATATTTAACTCGTGTGACGCTAAATATTTTTAGTTGATTCTACAGATTCAGCAAATGCCACTCTCATACCAAAAGTTACTGTATAACTAGAAAAGAAAGTTCTAAAAGTTTCAGGCTTACAAGAGTACTGTATATTATAGGGGGTCTGAAGCAAGAAACAAGTTTTAAGGGTACAGCCATATAGGATTCTCGCCAACGGAGACAGCTGTGTGTGAACTGAAGTGGCGGCGGTCAGGTTTAAACTCTATGCAAATCAAGAGCTGACGCAAACCAGTGCTCATCCCAGTGGTTACATGTGAATAGAGACGCTAATTGGCCCTGGATGAGCACCATTTACATCCAGGAATGGCGTTTTTGGCTGCACATAAACTGGCTGAGGATAATTAGCCGCCATTGCACAAAGTGTGTCCAGAAGCAGCATGTAGCTGATGCAGATGCAGCAGAAGCCTATCTGCCCTCATTTGCAGGTCACCCAAGTCCACCTGCCCATCTCACCATACCATCTACCTTGTGCAAAACCTAAATATAAATAGTTTTTAACTTTATATCCTCTTTAATGTAGTGATGCTTTGAGTTGAACTCCAGTAAAGATCTCAATGCACAGCTGAAATACACATATATGAACCCTCATATCTGCCAAATGATTGTAATTCTGTCCGACTACCTTTGTGATTTATACACCTCTGACAGGCAGCACAGCCAGTAGGGGGAATCCCCTTTCTTTTTAAGAGATAAGCAATACTGTGATGTCACATCGCCTCTTACGGCCCCGCTAATTGGACAATGAAGGAGCAGCAACAAACTGATAAGTCCTCCTGCTGTTCTCCTGTCAACCTGATTGGCTCTTAGTGCTACCCTCCCTCTAGCCATCTGCTGTACAGGGAAAGAAGCTGATATCAAGACAGCTTCAAGTAAATATGCTAGATGAATAGGAAATATATTAAATGAATTATAAAGGAATGCACAATTACGTTTAGCCTTTGTTCACACCAGTGCATTGCGGGAACGCATGCAAAAATGTCTGCTTTCCTGCGACGTACACAAACAAGATGCCTTTTTGCAGACATGCAGCAGTCCCCTGCATCTTGTTATTGCGCACACGCCAAAACACATGGTACCATAGTACCATGGATTCTGGTGCAAAATAAATCCCTGTTTTTATGAAAGTTTGCTAGAAATGCTTAAAGTCGAAGGAAAGTCTATTCCTCAATATGCTTAAACCTGCTCTGTTCCCCTTTCTAAATCTTGTTCTAACTACCCTGTAAAAGGAAGATGACTACTTACTGAGACTTTTTTCCTAGCCTCAAGGTGCTCTGGTCCAGTCTTGTGACTGGCCAGTGGTCGGCTTCAGGGAAGAAGAGAGATTGCTGAAGATGGCGGCATTGCCTGCGTGCTGACATCTCACTTAGGCTTGCTATGGGGCATCTATTGTCTGCTGTCCCTCCTCTCCTCTGAAGTTACCCTTGGGAGCTGATCACGTAACCGGGCCAGGGTGCCCTCAGAATAGGTAAGCATATGCATCTTCCTTCTAAAGGGTAGTTAGTACATGAGTTAGAAGAGGGGTGGGAGGAAGTTTAAGCTTAGTTAAGAATAGACTTTCCTTCCACTTTAAGGGTGTACCTTCAATCACTGCGATTTTTAAAATGTGTTAGGCACTTTTTGCACGATTCTCACCGGTAGGGCAGCTTAATCAAGTTAATAGGCTGCTTTAACTTAGATGTGCAAAAAAAAGCATATGCACTCCATCGCACCTGCAAGGTGCGAACACTGCCTGTTTTTTTTACCTTCTTGGAGTAGTACGTAAAGAAATCTGGTATGATAAAAACATGGGGCAGCATTGCTGAACACTTTTGAAATTTCATGTTGCCTGGCTCTCATGTTGACCGCCTGGGTTCGATAATTTGGGTCTAGACACAACTGTACAGGTATAAACTTCTGCCTGTCTTGCTTTGAATAGTTCCAGGTCAGCGTCTCACATAGCACATAATCCTGACAGCCAAGCAATAAGTAATTTTAGAAGGTGAGAAATGGCAGCCTCCACATTTGTCTCATGAAAGGCGTACTATGAACTGCCATTGCACACTAATTCCAGTTTAACATGTTTAGCCACTGGAAGCAGGTTAATGAAGTGTTTGGACAGCCTACAGGACGAGGAGACCATAGGGAGGACCTACGCGGATGTTTACTTATAGACAGGGCTATGTTGCCCATGAAGCCACTTGAAGCAAGTCCCACAGCCAGCACTTATAGAAACATGAAGCGGAGTGGCACTGAGGTCGATGTTTCCATTCTGGATTTGAACATTCTATTCCGTTACTGAATCAAACTCCATAGTCTACTGAGCAGGCAGGTAACATCGGAGCCAGCAACAGCAATACAGTGGTGTTATCTTCTGGCAAAAAAAGTGTCACAAGACTGGCTGAGCAGAATCAGAAGTATTTCAGCAGGTGAAACAATAATCATATATAACTTCAAGAGGAATTCTGATTTAAATGCTCATGATGTAGAAGGATCCCCTCTGCTCCTCTTTGGCAGGCGCTGTCAGTCGGCGCTGGAAGAAAAGTTCAGTGAAATAAGTGCTGACAGATTCGTTGTACAGCAGTCACAGAGAGGACAGGAAGACCTGTCATTTGTCTTTAAAAATGGTGACTGATCCGCTTATCTGTGGTCACCTTTATATTTAAAATGTGTCATTGGCTTTGCTTGCAGCCATTGATTTTATCGGCCCTAACAAAAGTACAGCAGCGTGATATTCAATGGTGATAAATCTTCCTTGATGTAAAGTCTTGTGTCAACTCAACTAACAAGCGATAATGCTGTCACCTATTGTTTACTAACAATTGTTCACACTAGTTACCGCTATCTTCTTCCTGCAGACACCCGGCTCACTTATCAAGGCCAGAGACACCTATGATTATCCGTGGCACATTTCTTTGGCTTCAGTACTTCAGGGGAAACTATAGTCTCTTTTCAGGTTTCTTTTTTTAGATATACAAGTAAAGGTGATCAGATAAATATGAACAATCTCAGAATTCCCGATTCATCAAACTGCAATATCGCTTAAAGCGATATTAAAGCCTTGTTTTTGTGTTTTTTAAATAACAAACATACTACTTACTTGCTCTGTGCAATAGTTTTGCACAGAGCATCCCCGATCCTGCTTTTCCGGGGTCCCACTCCGGCACTCCTAGCTCCTCCCTTCTGCCAGGTGCCCCCAAAGCAAACAGCTTGCTATGGGGTTACCTGAGCAGGTGTGCTCCAGAGCCACGGCTCTGTGTGTTCATTCACACATGGAGCCCCGGCTCGGCCCTGCCCCCTCCGTCTCCTGATTGGCTCACTGGATGTGACTGACAGCAGCAAGAGCCAATGGCTCCCACCAAAAGCCAATCAGGAGCACGATTCCCCAAAGAGACAAGGCTCTCGTGGACATCGCTGGATGAAAGGGGGCTCAGGTAAGTATGGGGGGGGGGGGGCTGCTGCACACAGAAGGTTTTTAACCTGCATGCATAGAATGCATGTGCCCTTTAAAACCACTTTAAAGGGTATTTTCACTTTTAGAGTCAAATTTCAGAAACCCCCACTAAATAGTATTTGTTATATGAATGAATATTCCCATTCACACAGCATGCTTTTTTTTTATTTCTTACCTTTCTAGCTTTCTAGCAGCTTTATACATATGACTCAATCGGCAGCCTTTTTTGTTTAACACAGTTTCCGATGTGCATGTATGGGACAAATTTACTTACCTAATACCTTGCTTCCGCATCCGCGTTCCATGCTATAAAACCTGCTGCTGCAGCATCTTCTCTAAAGACTGGTACAAATGGGCCAACAGAACAGTTTGACATTTGGCCTGCGTGTACACCAGCCTGTATAACAGAAGCCAGCCCTTGACCCTTCAGGAAGGGTATTCATTTGTTCTCTTGCTCAGCTTTAACAGGTCAGTTTAGCATACCTTAAAGCTAAACTCCAGGACATCTGAAAGTTCTAAATTAGAAGCCTGATTGCAAGCCAGGTCTTCTTGTCCATTGGTACATGACCTCACAAATGCTATTTAGGCTGAATGGGCACAGATACACTCCAAAATCAGATAGAAAGTCTTCACTGAAGAGTGGAGGGTGTTATAGTTATAAAGAGAATACGGCAATTCAACATTGTGTAGATTTTGAATAAATTATCCACAAAAGCTCATATACAGTAAGTATGATGATTAGGAGTCCACAAACTTTTAGCCACATAGTATATTATGTCTACTAATGAAAACAATCAGCATCTTGGATTTGTATTAGCTATTCATTTGTGTGCATGACTACACAAGATACAATAAAATAATTTTCAATAAAGGAATTTCAATATATAGTTCAATACATTTCAATCAAAATTCATTCATACAAAATACATACTGATGACAAATAATACCTGCCCAAGACTACTGTATTTCATTTTGATAACACCAGAGATGAATAGCCCATCCTACTTTGTAAAACATTACCTGGTAACTTGGCATAACTTCTGATAAGGTCTAATCTCGAGCTTTAGAGAATTCAGACTACGGGTTTATTTCCTATCCCATCAAACTCTCCACCATCTAATTATATAAGCATCTCACCAGAAAAATATTTACACCCCATGCTTCACCACTGCATTCTACATAACATGATCACGGTGTTTTTCTAATAAAGAAGGCGGGCTACCAGAGGCTGGTGTCTAGCCCAGGAGACAGGAGCCACCTGAAAGCCTTCCTAATCTGGGATTCTCTTCCTAATGAAAACCTTATAAAAATGATAATTAAACTGAAGACACAGCATTTTTGTAGCTTTGGATTTAGCAAGAAAGGATTAGAACCTATGTCAGTTTCTTGTCCTGCTTGTATTACCCCATAACAATCCTGGTGTCATAAGCATAGAATAGTTGTCATCAGAAAAGGAGAAGCGAGCAAACCTTCCAAAAGAGCATCCATTTTGGTAGCACCTGTCAAAGGTGGGCTTTCCCCAAACTCGGGAGAGATTTCTGCTAAGAGTGGAATAGGGTCAATGCTTACCGGGACACTCTTGTTTTTTTCACAAATAAAGGCTGGCTTAAAATGGGTCACAAGACTTTGATAAGACATCAATGGATTTTTATCTTTATAGCAGTTCTATTGTTGCCACTGTTCCATATTAAAGCGGATGTAAACCCGATTCCTGAAATTTGAGTTGGGCACATATATTTGCAGTGTTTTGTTATCTCTTTTCAAAGCACTGAGTCCTGTAGCTGTCTTCTGCTCCATTCTTCTGTTATCAGCCTGATAACTCCTAACAAGTTTTCCATCACATATGATAAAAGCAGTCTGAGTTTTGTGTTTGGGAGGATGCTATAAATAGATTAGCAGAGCCCTGAACTATTCAACGATCAGCTCTGAAAGTCTCTACCTATGAGGAGAGGGGGTGTGTGCCTTTCCTCCAATCAGAGGTCTTGGGCTTTATACCCAGGCTTTGCTGTAGTGCTAACTAGGAAGAGAAAATCTAACATTTTCTGAACTTTCTAAACAGTAAATAAAGCTGAAGGCAGCAGATATACATGTAAAACTTATGTAGGGAGATTTGTTTCATCTCTGTGTATCATCTGAGGCTGTTCAATTCACTGGTTATATGTGAGGGTTTACATCCACTTTAAAGAAACCACTGATCCAGCCTCCCATGGGGGCCCATCATGTAGCCAAGTGTCAGCATCTGGTCATGTGATCTTAGCCAAAGAGATGCTAACTGGCCAGCTACCCTATGTTCTTCAAGCTAAGGCCATGTGACAGTTTGGTCAGGCACCTGGTCACATGGCTGACTGTAATGAAAGACCCGGAGAAAGGTTTTCTTCAACCTAGATATTTCAGCAATTCTTTTTTCAACTTTCATAGTTACATAGTTAGTCTGGTTCTAAAGTCCATCTAGTTCAACCAACTTTCAATGCCAATTAAACATTTAAATCATCTAAAAGAAATTGTAAGGAAAAATTAAGTGTAGGGCCTGTATGACAGGGTGGATTAAATTGTTATTTATTTGTTATGTTGATTTAATAAAAGGCCTGACAGCCATTTAACTACACTTTGCGTTAAGTGTCTTACTGAGATTAAGTGGGTGGTGGAGTTTTGAAGGGCAGTTTAGGAGTTTTCTTTAGAGCTTATAGTCCTGTTGATTGGAGAGGAGGCATGTCAAACCTTTACAGAAAGAATACTGATTCCACAAAGACAAACTGATCCAGTGGCTTCAGTACTTTCTGAGCCACTGAACTGGAATGCGGATTGGGATTTCTGACATTAGATTGTGCATGCATGAAAATACTAAAGACAATGGTTCAACTCAACTGCCAAGGAACATCAATTTTGAGAACATCAATAACACGTCCCTATCTATCTACCAGCATAGTCAACACCCCCTTTCCCTCCTACGACTAGCTTCTGGTGAGATACATTGATGTAAAATTATTGTGATGCAATTCAAACAATATTTCAGTTCTCACTTGTTCTGCAATTTGTGAAAAATGAACCGAGACAACCAGACTGTCAAATTGCGTGTGATATAAACATACAGTGATAAATTACTGACCCTGCCATTCACATCTGGAAGCCAGGTCTAATGGTCTGTTTTCGTAAGGAGAGGGAGAGTTTTGTCTACAAGTGATATGATGTATGAAGACAAAATAAACCATACAAAATTTCCTAAACACTATATAATGAGAGGAAAGGATACTAGAATTCCAAACTATGGGGTTTCCTTCTCTCCTTTCTCTTGTCTGGGTTTTTTATAAGTGCTGGAAGCACAGAAGAGTCATTCCCTCTGTGATAGTAGTCCTCATTGGTATGAGAGTGGATGCCTTCAAAATGCTGCAGGAGTCCCTGAGCCACCAGCATGGAGAATTAAATCATTAGTGTGATATGACCTCTGTAATGTGGGGTCTTATCCTCTGATAAGCGTGTTGTGATTGTGGTGGTGTTCACGTTAATAGGTGCTCGTTGAAGGCATAAGAAGTCTGATGCACCATTTGATATTTCAATCAATAGTGGATATATACTCCACCTATCTCTGTCCCTCTTTGTCCCTCCCCACATGCGTACATGGATTTATTTTCCAGCAAATCAATGCTGATGTCTTAACTCCCAAGAACATGCCTACATGCTGTGTGTAGAGAAAAGGCTTCTGGAAGATTTTGTTCTGGGGGCAAGCCTATGTCACCCTGAACTGAGCTGTTTCATGAACAGAACAAGCTGAAAGAAAAACAAATGCGGCGACAAGTACTAGACCTTTATTTAGAAAATAAAGACATAAAAGCATCCACATGGAATGACTGCAGAGCTCGGCAGGGTCGTGGCTGGATTGGCAGATCTGAGCCTGGAAGCGGCTGGGTGGATCAGGCTGTGGAGGCAACGCTGATGGCGACAGAATAGTCCACGAGTAGCCAAGGTTAGCGGCAGTAGGCTGGAGCGGTGTGAAGCGCAACACAGATGACAAGCCGATGCCAAGGAGGAGATACAGAAGGAATCCAACATGGAGGGCATGAGGGAGTGGTTACCTGTTTCGGGGGAACAAGGACCTTTGTCAAACCAGCTTCCTAATTTTGAAAGTGCCTGTCATTAAAAGCTTATGTTACTACTATGAGGTTTACTTACTAAAACTAGAGAATGCAACTCTGCATAGAAATTAATCAGCTTCCAGGATTGTTTTTGTTCAAAGCTTACTTGAACAAGCTGAAGTTGGAAGCTGATTGGCTACCATGCACAGCTGCTCCAGATTTTGCACTCTTCAGTTGTGGTAAATCAATCTCTATGTCTACATCCAACTCCACCAGAACCAGTGAGGGCTTGTTTGGTAGAGGGTCATCAGGAGCTTTGTTTACCGTATCCTACTTTCTGCTTAGATAGCTAAGAATAAGGCTGTCTCCAAGCAGGATCTTAGAGTGTACTAGATTCAATGCCTTTTGTGCTAATTGTGGAGGTTCTGCACTGTTTTGACAGGTGGCTCTTGTTTTGAGAGCAGCGAACACTACCGCTGTGAAAATTTCCCATTTGCCCATATTTAGACTATACATTACAACTGTAAGACCTGCTCTATCTACGAGATCTTGTACAGAAACCGATAATAGCTGAACTATGAGAATAGATTTTAAAAAGGGAAAAGAGGGCATCTGCCCTGAGACCCACAATAATTAGTCTTGCATGTAGCTTGGAGGGTGAAACTATATAGGGGTGTATATCTTTGTTCCATAGTGTTTTAGGAAGCCAAGATTTTTTGTGTTGTACAAACAAAATCAAATCTTTGCTTTGCCCATTCAGGGTTTGTTTAACTCGCATTCAAGAGCAGTATATGCAAATGGATCACCATGAGATTTACATTATGTGATGGCTCTGGGACAATCAACACCGATTTAGATAAAGTCCACAGCCCCATGACACCTACAACACCAAAAACTCATTGCTTATACAGGGCATTTTCTTTACTCCTGGAGATTGAATGGAGTGATGGGAAAAGAAAAAAAAGTAAATATATGCTTCTAGGAAGTTCTGCATGAATCTGTTGCTTTTCTCTGCAGGCATAAAGCCCAGAGTTTGAGACTTAAGAGGAGCTACAATCCCCTACCATAATTTTAAATAAAAAGTCTTTAGTATTGTTATGCAGCACTTTACCACTTAGGGTATTCTTTTACATTTAAATGGATTCCTTATTTGCCAAATATGCTCTAGAATTCTTCCTCAGCAAAGTCTGGTGGCAGCCATTTCAACTATGGGCACCTGAAGTTGCCTCCTGTTCCCTTCCTGGATTTTTTGCATCTGGTTGCCCAGTAATCATGTGCAGGTATCGCGTCTGTGCTGTAAGCACACTGCACAGCACAAACTGTTGTCGATAATTAGTGATGGTAGCTTCGGCAGAAGTTCCCACCCTGTTATGGCAATTTATCAGCAAAAGGGAACTCCTCCTATAATCGCATAATTTTTATCTCAAAATAATGCGATCACACAAACTGAGGATGCTCAAAAAGTCCTGGGATTGATGACGATCATATCCCAGGAGTCTAGGGAGGGCAGAAAAGTGATGTCAATCACCTAGGTGACCTCAAGCGGAAGCAACGATAAAATTGAAAGAAAAAAAAAGGATTTTTGTTTAAAATAATGACATTGCAATATCCAAACATTGATGAACATAAGAGTGTATGACAATTCAAATCAGGAAAAATATAAAAAGCGGGTGAAGATCCGCTTCTGGCTGGGTTCGCACCAGTGGCTGGGTTCGCCTGGTGTGTCCCTTTTCTCCATTTCAGGGATGAATGATGGCCGAATTTTTGGGTGAATTTGGCCCTGAAATGGAGCCAAAGAAGCACAGCATTCCTGTGCAAGCCGCTCTGCAGCCGCAACGGAGATATTGCTCCATAGACAGCCGGTCGCAATCTCCTGTCATGCAAATTGGATGTGGGGAAATCCACATCCAATTCACATAGGTGTGAACCCATCCCAATAGATCACATGGTGAAATAGCCCCTTTAAGCCTCCATTTGATGCCCCTGGGACAAGGTGACAACGCAGAAGCACAACTGGGAGACGGAGCATTGTCAAGGGCCAGGACCTTAATAGCAGAATCACCAGGTATTATTTTAATGAAAACTACAAATTTTAAAACAATGACAATGAATTTTGAAACGACATGAACAATGGCAAAGCTTACATGAGATATTAGTGATTGGGTTCAAAAATAATTAAAAGTGTATGTGAGGGTAAAAACATATTTAATCTATTTAATCTCTCCAATACATGCAAGTTGTATCCCTTTAAAATGTTGCAAGTACAGAAAAATACCTGTCGAAAATGCCAGAAATCTAGTGTACTCATAATTTCCTGTTTGGGCTGCCAACGTAGTGCCTTGTCACCGAAACCCAACCAGCATTGTCAGCCCTGCCTTCTGGACTACAGAACACCACCTATCCCCATCCCTCTCTGTCCAACTCCACATGCATATATTTCTTTCTTTCTCAGCAAAACAAAGCTTCTGCTTTACTCTTGAGAACTTGACCACACCATGTGTATAGGGAAAGAGTACTTGGGAGATGTAGTTCTGGGGGCGTGCATACTCCAATAGGAATTTAACTCTCAGCAGCTGCCAGATATTTACAAGACTGGTGATAATGTAACAGAAAGTAAAAAAACCTGTTTCTCGCTACAGGAACAAAGTAAAAGAAAAAATAAATAATGTCAGGACATGAACTAGACGGGAGAAGGAGATTATGTAATGTCTGGATATATATGTGCCTTTCACTGACCTATCACAGCAGTGCAACATCCCTGATTGTTCTTTATATAGGCTATACATGCTTATCACAGAGGGTTGTATGGGCTGTCCTGCTTATCACACAGACCAGGGACCAGGGGAGGATGAAAGGAATGGATACTGGGAGGCTGGAAGCAAAATCCATTATATATTTTTATGAGACAAGATTCCAGACAAAAATGTGAAGACAAACAGAAGCTGCCCACCAGAGAGGAAGCATAGAAATTTCCAGCAACAAACAAAAGAATATAATCCGAACATTCAACGGGCATTTTTCTCTTTTTATACATTTTCAAAAATTCATTTTTGACTTCCTTTTATATCCAAACTATGTTACGCAACTTGTTATTTTTATTTATTTTTATTTAAGGACAACAGTAAAAATAAAAAAAAAGCTTGGATGAGAAACAAAGGAAACAAGCAAAACACCAAATAAATAAATAAAAATCAAGGGAAAAATATGTCAGAAGAACAAAAGGTATGATTTTTTAAGTATTCGTGGGTACAGAGTTGCATTAATTTGTGTCTTTAATATCAACCCGGAGTTTAGTTTTAAAGAATGTGAGTCTGATACTTGATGTCGGCTGGAGCTTGTGAACGCTTGAAAACTAATTAGGAATAAATAAAGATCTATGCTTGTGATTTGCTAACTAGTTTTGTCACTGTCGTTCTGAAAGACAGTAATAAGCATTACATAGTATATTATGACAATAATCAGAATTTAGCAATCTTGTCCCTGTTTGAACCAGACCATAATGTTTGAGTGACTGATATTTAGAGATTTAGCATGTACAAACATATACTTTCTTATGGGAGATGGGGTTGCAGGCTGTTTGTGGCCAAAAAATAGAACCTACGTTGTACAGCCACCCTCTTCTCCCCATCAAATACTATTCATCCACACCCCTTTAAACACTCAGATTTTGGCCTTAGCCAAATCTTGTCACTATTGCCCATTTCTTGGGTACCCCAGGTATTTGCAAACCTAGCCATGCCCATCACCCTGAATGCTACTGCTAGATAAAGTCCATGTGATCCACTGCCTGGACTTTAGGTTCTATGAAGAAGTTTAGAAGCACCAGATTTTTATTAACGACAACCAAGAGCTGTGTTTTTATTCAAAATAATAATGTGATTTGGTAATGTCGACATATGCTTTAATATTCTGGGTGATGCATAAATTTTTGTGACAAGCCCACTTTAAGCTGCATATAATCCTTAGTGGAATTAAACCCTATGCAAGGTCTGTAGTAGGTACGTTGGCCATTTTATATAAATGACTTGGAGAATAAAATTCTTTGAACGTCCACATCAAATAAATCAGGGAGCAGAGCCGAGTGTTTTTAACTTTTCTAACATCTGGCTGTCGGCTTGGACTTTGGCTGACTTTGGCAGTAGTGATGCTTTTGAAACTTGCGGAGGAAGACTTGTTGAGGGGGGGAAAAGGCATTAACCCGCTCAAACATTTCTCCTCCTGCAGAAACAATGTATCATTCAGGGTTCTGCATAATATCCAACCTGCTGGCTTCGTCCTGTATCCCGGGACAAGCCAAGAACAAAGCCGTATTTCAGCTACCTCCTCTCTCAACTTTATGGCCACGTTCAGGCAGTATGATATAAAAAGAAGAAAGAAAATATTGCTCGGTGTATTGGTAGAAGCAAGAGCTAGTTTTCTAGGTAATGAAAAAGCTTAAAATAACATGTGGTAGGAATCACAGTTCATATATATTAAAAGACTTCAGCCTTTATGGGGAAACGTCTACAGGAAAGGAACAAGAGACCATTAAAAGACCCAGGAAAAGTTTCTTCTACTGCAGTTTAACTCAGAGAGAAACTATTTTTTTAATGTGACTACAGACAAAATAAAAGAAAAATGAAAAGAATAATATAAAATATTTCATACTCCACTGCTGTGTAACAGATTCTGCTCCCCTTCTGTCTCCCAGTTCCACCGTTAACCATAGCCACAGCAGACCATGCAATAGCTATGGAGCTCAAAAGAACAGGGGTCTCAGTACTGTCTGGCTACACAGTGGTTTAAAGTGGAAGTAAACCCATCGATTTAAATAGTTTAAAAAAAAAGGCATGCCGGGAATGCTAACTGCACATTGGCTGTGCTCTCAGCCAAACTATCAAACCATCCAATAGCTGGTGTCATAACGAATCACATGTGCAGCACCATAGCAGTTGAAGATTAACCACTTGCTTACTGGGCACTTAAACCCCCCTCAGTCCCAGACCAATTTTCAGCTTTCAGCGCTGATGCACTTTGAATGACAATTGCGCGGGCATACAACACTGTACCCAAATGAAATTTTTATCATTTTTTTCCCACAAATAGAGCTTTATTTTGGTGGTATTTAATTACAGCTGCGAGTTTTATTTTTTGCTAAACAAACAAAAAAAGGTGCAAAAAAAAAAAAAAAAAAAATCATGTTTTAATAGTTTGTTATAAAATTTTGCAAACGGGTCATTTTTCTCCTTCATTGAAGTGCGCTGATTAGGCGGCACTGATAGGCTGCATTGGTGGGCACTGATGGGCTGCATTGGTGGGCACTGATAGGCTGCATTGGTGGGCACTGATAGGCTGCACTGGTGGGCACTGATAGGCATAGTTAAGGCGGCACTAATAGGCACAGATAAGGCGGCACCGATGGGCACAGATAAGGCGGCACTGATGGGCAAAGATGGGCACAGATAAGATGGCACGGATGGGTGGCACGGATAAGTGGCACGGATGGGTGGCACGGATGGGCACTGATAGGTACCACAGATAGATGGGACTGATGGGCACTGATAGGTGGCACTGATAGGTGGCTCTGATAGGTGGCACTGCTGGGCACTGATGGGCGGCACTGCTGGGCACTGATGGGCGGCACTGCTGGGCACTGATGGGCGGCACTGGGGTGCAGCACCTTTGAGGCAGATTGGGTGGCACTGTGGGTGGCACTGTGGGTGGCACTGTGGGGTGGCACTGTGGGTGGCACTGTGGGTGGCACTGTGGGCACTATGGGCACTGACGGGGGGCACTGACGGGGGGCACTTACTTTTGCTTTTATTTTACTTCAGGATGGCACTGCGGGAGGCAGGTGGGCACAGGCAGGTGGCAGGTGGTCCCTTGTATTGATGGCCGTGATCGGGACTGATGTCCCGATCACGGCCGCCGGTGATCGGCTTTTTTTTTCTCTCCTCGCGCTGTCAGCGCGAGGAGGAATAATAGCCGATTACCGGCTCCGTTCTATCACATGATCAGCTGTCATTGGCTGACAGCTGATCACGTGATAAGGGGTCAGGATCGACCCCTTGCACGGATCGGTGATCAGGCGAGTCTCATAGACTCGCCGATCACAGAGCGCGCCGCGCGCGCCCCTCAGGGGGCGCGCAGGCCGCTCGTAACCGGGACGACGTCAATAGACGTAGTCCCGGAAATGTAGGTCCGCGCTAATGCCGTCATATGGCAATAGCGCGGATCCGAAGTGGTTAAACAGAGGCAAAGATGGCAGCTTCCTTGGCTGAAAACGATAGGGGAGTTTACTTCCAATTTAAGCAGGTAGAAAACACATTCTAATGTGGACAAATGGAATTTATATCCATAACTCGGGGACCTCTATATCAGGGTTTTTTCAACCAGTGTTTATTATAAACCTAGGTTCCTCCAGAGGTTGCTAGGGTTTCCTTGAGCAATAAGCAATTTCTGCCTCCCAGTTAAGTGCCCACTGACACCATTGATCTTTTTAGCTATCTATTCTTCCCAATAACCACAACTGTAAGGCTCGGTTCACACAGGGGGCGACGCGCCGCGACCTGACAAGTCGCCCCCGTTCTGTACTACGGAACCGTTCTAAGAGGAGCGACTCGAGTCGCTCCGACTTAGAAAAAAGGTTCCTGTACTACTTTTGGGCGACCTCGGGCGACTTGCATTGACTTCTATACAGAAGTCGTTTGCAAGTCACCGCTGAGGTCGCGGCAGGTCGCGGAGCGGCAAGTCGTGTCGCCCTCTGTGTGAACCGAGCCTTAGGAACATTCTTTCCATGGACCATCACACTAATGTATCACAAGCTGCATATATAGCAATTTTTGTTTGGGGTTCCCTGAAAGTAGAAAGTTATTTCAGGGGTTCCTCTGTGTTGAAAAGGTTGAGAAAGGCTGGTTTATATGATTGTCATAAAAGGGATTAGTATTTTGTATCAGTAGAGAAATTGGGATAAAGATTAAAAAAGTAGGAGCCTTGTCAAGGGTATGTACAGCCAAAACATTTTTTTTGGTTCTGGATTGAGAAAAGGTTAAAACCTCTATCGAGTTTTCATTGCTGTCTGCATTCCGTTGGGTATATTCACCTCTATTTGAAGTGGCGATCATTATCACCAAGACAGAAAGTGATGGGAAATCATACATTTCAGAAAAAGAGATGAGGAAAAAGCTTCCGATTGGGGCATTTACTTATGCGAAAACTGTCTATAAAGAGATTTTTGCCTCACTTTAAAGTGGAAGTAAACCCTCCTATCGTTTTCAGTCAAGGAAGCCGCCATCTTGGCCTCTAATAATTCTTCAACTGTCATAATGCTGCACATGTGATCAGTTATGACACCAGCCATTGGATGAAAGTTTGAAAGTTTGGTTGAGAGCACAACCAATGTGAAAGTTAGCATTTCCGGCATGCCGGGAATGTAACTGTTTTTTGAAACTGGGTTTACTCCCGCATTAAAGAGATTTTCTCTCATTTCCTGCTTCTTCAGGACATGAAGTAAAGGGAAATCTCTACAATGGGACACAGAAGGAAAAAAATAAGCTTACAAGGATTTTAACCTTCTATACTTTAAAATGTTTTGCCTTTACGCACATTTTAATAGTTTTGTTATGCTGTAGGTCATTTTTACACATGGTGTGCTGTACATTGTATTTATTAATTTGCTCCTATTAGTGTGGTGTTATGATCCTTCCTGACCCCATCTCCACAGTCTCATAGTGTTGGTTGCTGCATCGTACCAAATAGCATTCTGATGTTCCTTGCCACTCAACAAGTTTAACCAATGTGTCTTGTCCCAACGTCTTCCACCCACCAAGGATTTATTCCGCTTTCACATTTTTCTGCATGATATCGAACTTGCTGGATTTCGACTATATAAGCAAAAGACATATCCTGGTCTCAGCTACCTTCTCTTTCTGCATTACCCTGTATCATAGGGGTCTCCAAACTTTCTAAACAAAGGGCCACGTTGACTGTCTTTAAGACTTTAGGGTGGAGCAAGAGTGGGGCCATCAGGATTAGAAAAGGCCAACACGTCAGTGGGAAAAAACAATCCCCCATCTTAGGTGTCAGTGCGAGAACTTGTGCCACGTTGTTGGAATAGTGCACCATCGTTGGTGTCTTTAGGAGGAGTTGTGTCCCATTGTGTCATTGGGACCCATCATTGGTGACATTGGGAGAAATTGTGCCCCATCATTGGTGTCATTGGGAGGAATTGTGTCCCATCATTGGTGTCATTGGGTCCAACTGCTGGTGTTATTGAGAGAAAATGTGCCCCAACTTTGGTGTCATTGCGAGAAATTGTGCTCCATCGTTAACATCAGTGGGATGAATTGTGCCCATCATTGGTGTCAGTGGGAGGATTTAAGCCCCTTAACTGGTGTTACTAGGGATAATTATGCCCCACTGCTGGTATCAGTGGATGAAATAGTGCTCCAAGGGCCACATAAAAGCAAGCAAATAGCCGCATTTTGGAGACCACTGCTGTATCACAATTTCATTGTGTCAGTTTGATTCTTATATTCCACTCAACACCGCCGTTCATAGCTTCACAGCTCAGGGTTATTACTGTATTACCTAATAATATTGTGTTTCTGATTTCTTATCTATCCTAATCCAAATCCTTTCAAGGAATTTATGGACCACTGTGTTTCTAATGTTGTTCTCTCTTATCTTCTCAATGGCTTCATAATCTCTACAGCTCCACTACTCGGTGTCAGTCTTATTCTGATAAGCCTGTCTTTCCTCTTTCCAACATATTCATAAAACCCGATAGTCCTTTCTTTCATGCCAAGGTAATGCAAGAGAACCAGTGGTTTGGTACTTGTCCTATAATTCCTGATTGCCACCATAGTTATGACCCTAGGTGATTTGTCTGGTCCTTGTTCGTCTTAATGTTGTCTGTCATAACTTTTTACCAATATGTCTCTTTCTAAAAGCTATCTGCCCCATTTCATAGTGCCTGAACCAGCCTCTGACCACTTACATATTTTTTTCTGGCTTGAGCTTCAGTGGCTTGTAAGTTCTTCAGTCATCAACACTGAGGCAAGCTCAAGGGCCTCAACCTGGAAGTGTTACTGAACAAATCTCATACCTCCACCATGGTGGAGGGGGCCATGTTGTCATTGGTAGCCCATCTCAACTCTGCTATCAGCCATTTTGAGTATCCAGTACAATGACATTTTTTTTATATGTGGTTGCTTTGAGCTGCTGCTATTTGTACAGCTCCTAAATTGTTTGTGATGTCATTGTACCATTCATTTCAACAATTTTTTTCTATAAGATTATATGTGCATTTAACATATTTTATTTTATGTTATTTACCCGTAAAATACATTGTGTAGACATTCAAACCTCTGAGACTGCTTCATCAGCAGACCCAGCTGACTGAGAGCTGTCACTCATGCCACTAAGACCATGCTACCACTGTTTTAACTACCAGCGACACTATTTAAAGGTGAATGGCATCCCTTTAATGGTGGTTTTGGGGTCGGTCCTGTATATCCATATCCATTGAATAAGGATGACTCAGTAAATTTTGGATTCTTATAGTACTGAGGGTGGCTGTGCAACACTTTGATAGCTCATCCATAGTCTGGTTATCTCACCACTTTTTACGTAATGTATACATAAGCGGGCATTATTCCAATGTTTAAGGATTGGACAGAGCATAAAAAAAACTGTTCCCCTGAGGAAGCTCTTCTTTGGGCGAAACACGCTGGGGAATCATATGATGAACACTTTATGGACCAAGTTGAGAACACTATAGATTTGATGCCATATTTTATGTGTTGGAAATCAGTAGTGGTGTTCTAAATATTATTATATACTCTGGGGTATACCGGGTATATATTCTGCATGGAACCATGTTAATGTGTACTTTGCTTTTAAGTCAAGGGGGTGAAATCCCCCATATGTTTTATAATTTCTATGGGATAAAAATTATTGCTCAAGAACTGACTCTCCTGAAGTAGTCAATTTTTAAAATTCAGAGGCACATTGCATGTGAACAATAATAATAAATGGTCAGGGAAAACACTGCAAGTATGCATGTTAATTACTTGAGTTAGTGACAGGGTCTCTTTTAACAAAGGACCAAGTAGCTAATGCATCATAGAGGAAGAAATCATTTCACGTGTATTTGGGATATATATCATTGACCATATGTAGAAGGGATTGTCCCTCATTAGCAGTGCCGTGCATTTTTTTGAAAGCCAATGGAAAAAGATGAAATGTGCCTTCATTAGCCAGGCCTGGCAAAGAGAACTTTAGAGGAGAGGAGTTACTGACAAGGCGAGGCAGAAATTGCTTTTTCTCTTTGAACAATGGAAAGTATAAAAACTGTGCAAAAACCACAATCTAGAATCTACCATATGAAGTCTTAAACATTTTCTTTAAACCAACAATAACTTTGTTTGACATGGCTAACACAATTATTTAATACACAATTTAAGGTCTAGGAGCCAACATTTCTATAAAAATATGAAAGTGTTACAATAAATCACACATATATATATATACATGTATAAAAACATATTAAAGCAAAACTTTGGGAAGACATAAAAGATTAATGCAGCTCTGTAATCTTTGATGAAGGATTCATCAATCTGACCTGTATCGGCCTCTTGCAGCAACAAGGAGCCAATCGGTTCTTGTAATGACAAAAAACATGCTGGTAGGAGGAGAGAGAAAAGTGACAGCGAGATGTGCTCATAATGTTGCTGCTTTTCCTTCCACTGTCCAATCACAGGCTGGGGGTGAGTCCAGGACAACCTGGGCTCAGAAGAAGTGTTTTGAATGACGATGACCTTCAGAATGAGGACATTTAATGGAAGAAAATCTCTGAATTGAAGCTAAATATTGCAGAAAAATCAGGTTTTGTCAGGTTTTGTCATTTTATCTTTCAATGGGCTATTCAGTTTTTCTGGCTTTCCAAGGGGGCACTTGCCGAGGAGGAGCCTGGAGCTCCGGTGGGGGGACCCAAGTAGAAGAGGATAGGGGCTGCTCTGTGCAAAACCATTGCACAGAGCAGGTAAGTATAACATGTTTGTTATTTTAATTCTAGAAAAAAACTAAGCTTTATTGTCGCTTTAATTTAATTTCAATGTATAATGGAAAGAAGCAGTTAAAGTGGTTGCAAACCTCTGAAATAAAAAATGAACAACGCATATCCTTCTATAACATGTACTTGCGTCAACCCAAAGCACCTAGTGTGATTTCTGTCCGGCCTCTCATTCCTCTGCTATCTGCATGAGTCACTTCTAACAGTCTAAGCCAGGGTCATGCCTGTGATTGTTAGGGTCTTGCAATGTCTCATGGGACTTGTAGTTTCAAAACAGCTGGAGAGCCGAGGTTCCCTACCCCTGGTCTATGCTGTCACTGAGAAATCTTGAGAGATGGCCCTGCCCCTACAGCATAGAACTGCCAATTGACAGCCTCAGCTGTGCATGTTTCCTATGAGTCTGTGTGGAGGGGGGTGTGTCCTTTCTCTCCACTCAGATCTCAGATTACACCCAGCTCTCAGCTGTGCTGTATGTGACATCAGATCCCTACATTCTGAGTCTGGAATCTTAGAAATGCTGTGTAAATTCTGTACTTTGAACAGTTGTAGAGCGGAGAGGGCTGCAGATAAACAAGTACAACTTATGTAGGAGGATTTGATTAATCTCTGTGTATAACTTGAAGATAGTCACCTCAATGGATATATGTAATGGGCGACAACCCCTTTAAGCATAACTGTGTCGAATCAGAAGGCAGCAAGTAGAGCTTGCATATATAAAGAAAAATAAGGTGGCTCTCCATATACATATTCATTACAAAGTTTTTCCTTGGCTAATAGTTGTGGTTTTCTTACTTCCAAGAATTTTAATTACATAACTGCAGTAAATGTGGTCATATTCTCTTCGGGGTTAAAATATATCAAAAGGATTTTTTTATTTTTTTTTACTGATTCTAATTACATTTCAATAAATGCTTTTATTCTCTTCCATTTGGTTCCAGAACTGAACGATTTCCATGTATGTATGAAAGAAAAGGAAAAAAAGAAACCTTATTGAGATCGCCATGGTACATAATTAAGAACAGGCCAATTCCAGGAGTAATTTTCTCCCTAAAATCATTCAAAGGAAAGACTTGAGAGGAAGCGTGTACAAGGTTTTTGAAGTAAAGAGGGAAAGAAAAGGGTATTTAGGTCTAACCTAGACCTCTGTCAGTCTGCGAGTCAATTTCTGTGCCATCGCATTCTCTGTGATCTATAATAAATGTAGAATACTAATTACTGCTAATGTAAGCTTTGGTAATGAAGGGATATAATATGCATGCCCATTTTAATATTCGGACACTGTAACTTAATGGGTTAAAACATATTATATAATTCCCTGTCGTGTGAAATCAAAGAGTTTTTCATTTCATTCGGGCTGCTACAGCATAAATTTATATTACTGAATTCCTGACTATCCTATTCTCAGTCCTTTTGTTTGAAGTGTTTGATCACCAGACAGGACTGAAATGGTGTACATCAAGGCGTTAGTCATGTTGTGATGGTAAAATTACTTTTCTAAAAAGAAAATGAATTGTGCAAGCTCCAAAATAATTCTAGGACAGTGGATGAATTTTTATAAAGAGAAAATATAAAGGTATGGTGATATTTCTTGCAATACACTGTCAATCAAAGTTAATTTTACAAAATAAAGTCCAGAGCATCCTTTCTCAACCAGGGCTCCGGGGAACCCTAGAGTTCCTCACAGGGTTGCTAAGTGTTCCTTGAGCAATTTACAATTTCTGCCACTCGTATATGTAACTACAGACAACCTTTATCTTCTTTTAGCTATCAGTAAGGAAGGTATTCCTTCTGCTGACCCTCAATGTAAGAAGCAGTCTTCTTACTGACCACCAAACTAATGTACCATAAGCTGTAGATATGTAAATTGTTCCCTGAGCCCTAAAAGTTATTTCAAGGGTTTCTCCGATGTAAGGACCATTGTTCCCACTGACCACCACACTAATGTACCATAAGCTGTAGATATGTCATTTATTGGCAAAGGTTCCCAGAGACCTGAAAGTTATTTCAAGGGTTCCTCCGATGTAAGGAGCATTGTTCCCACTGACCACCACACTAACGTACCATAAGCTGTAGATATGTAGTTTATTGGCAAAGGTTCCCAGAGACCTGAAAGTTATTTCAAGGTTTTCGCGATGTAAGGAGCATTGTTCCCACTGACCACAACACTAATTTATCATAAGCTGTAGATATATCAATTATTGGCAAGGGTTCCCTGAGACCTGAAAGTTATTTCAAGGGTTCCTCCGATGTAAGGATCATTGTTCCCATTGACCACCACACTAATCTACTATAAGTTGTAGATACAGTATGTAGTTTATTGGCAAAGGTTCCCTGAAACCTTAAAGTTATTTCAAGGGTTCCTCCGATGTAAGGATCATTGTTCCCATTGACCACCACACTAATCTACTATAAGTTGTAGATACAGTATGTAGTTTATTGGCAAAGGTTCCCTGAAACCTTAAAGTTATTTCAAGGGTTCCTCCGATGTAAGGAGCATTGTTCCCACTGACCACCACACTAATGTATCATAAGCTGTAGATATATCAATTATTGGCAAGGGTTCCCTGAGACCTGAAAGTTATTTCAAGGGTTCCTCCAATGTAAGGATCATTGTTCCCACTGACCACCACACTAATGTACTATAAGCTGTAGATACAGTATGTAGTTTATTGACAAAAGTACCCTGAAACCTGAAAGTTATTTCAAGGGTTCCTCCAATGTTACGAGCATTGTTCCCACTGACCACCACACTAATGTACCGTAAGCTGTAGATATATAGTTTATTGGCAAATGTTCCTTGAGACCTGAAAGTTATTTCAAGGGTTTCTCCGATGTAAGGAGCATTGTTCCCAGTGACCACCACACTAATGCACCATAAGCTGTAGATATGTATTTTATTGGCAAAGGTTCCCTTTGACCTGAAAGTTATTACAAGGGTTCCTCCGATGTAAGGAGCATTGTTCCCACTGATCACCACACTAATGTATCATAAGCTGTAGATATATCAATTATTGGCCGGGATTCCCTGAGACCTGAAAGTTATTTCAAGGGTTCCTCCGATGTAAGGAGCATTGTTCCCACTGACCACCGCACTAATGTACCATAAGCTGTACATATAGAAATTATTGGGAGGGATTCCCTGAGACCCAAATGTTATTTTAAAGTGATACTAAAGTCTAGTGTTTTTTTTTTGTTGTTAAAAATAAACATGTTATACTTACCTGCCCTGTGTATAGTGGATTTGCACAGAGCAGCCCAGATCCTCCTCTTCTTGGATCCCTCTTTGATGCTCCTGTCCCCTCCCTCCTGTTAACTGCCCCCACAGCAAGCAGCTTTCAGACATGGAGCCACTGCCCGGCCCTGTCCACTTTCTCTCCTCATTGGCTGACTGACTTTGAGTGACAGCAGCGGATGCCAATGGTCGCCACTGTCTCAGCCAATGGAGAGGGGAGTCCTGGGCATTTGAGACACTCCTGTAATATTGTTGGATTTAGATGGGGCTTAGGTAGGTATCAGAGGGGCTGAGGGGGGCTGCACGCAGAAGGTGTTTTATCTTAATGCATACAATGCCTGCCTTTACAACCACTTTAAGGATTCCTCCATCTGAGAAAAGTTGAAGATTGCCGGTCCAGAGAATTTGGTGGTGACTACATCATTCTGTGAACATTTTAGATACATTTTGTAAAAATGGTCTGGATTTGCGAGCATGGAAAGAATTTTTATCAGCAAGGGTTTGACAAATTCTTGAAATACATAGGCGGCAAGGGGAAAGGTCAGCAGTGACAGCGGTCTGGAAAAGCAGAATATACTCATGGTGAACTTCTGGTTGTTTGGGACTTTGCCATAGTTATGACCACTGTGAAAATTGTTTCTATACCACTAAATAAAGAGTATCTGTTTTTTTTTTTTTTTTGTATCTAAAAATGTATATTTTTAAGTCTTAATTCCAGATTTCATTTAACTTTAAAATGGAAAGGAGAAGTCCAGCCTGAGCTTTTTAGGCTGAGCTTCTCCTATGGGTCACAGGGGTGCAATTCGTTTTGCACGCATTCCTGTGACCCATTTTCAGCGGAGAGCAGTCTGAAGTCCTCTCTCTGCTGACGTCACTGGAATCAGTCGAGGCAGGGCGTCATCCCGACTTAAGAAGTCTGCATAAGACCAGCTTCCCCGACTGGTGGCCATCTCAGTCGAGGCTGAAATGGCTGCTTCCCCGCCCCCCCCCTCCCCCCAGCTCAGTGCTCCAATGAGCATGGAGGAGAAGAGCAGGAGAGATGCAGACTGACAGGCAGCATCTCTCCGCTCTGGGAGGTGAGAGAACCAAGCCATCTGCGATGTTCGGTGGCTTGGTTCTCAGTGCAGAGTTGGCGGGGGACAGATGCAGCATCGGTCTGATGCTGCATCGACCTAGGTAAGTATGAATATGGGGGGGGGGGGGGAAATTCCCATACTTCTCTTTTAACTGTATCTGAGCACCACAAACAGAAAAAGCTATTTCATTTTTTTTCCACTCCACTCTTCCAGATGAAAGCAAAAACATGCCCATGAAGACTCTTGGGATGTATGACATTATTTTGGCCTTAACCGGAAACCAGGAAGCAACTGAAGAAATGTAAAAAAATAAGTTTGAAACAAGTAAATATATCTTCCTATCTATTTATTAAGGCTAGCAGCACAAGAATTACAGATAGTCAATGTTGATTTAGAGAGTTTAGTTATGATTTAAATAATTTGTTTGAAAAAAGCTGGTTGGGATTATTTCCTCACCAATACATGCACCAGGTCAGCACCTATATAAAATATATGTAGAACCAACCAAAAACAGTATACAGTTCTGTGTTCCAGCAGTAGTACAGGAACTCCCCATCCTATTCACAGAACAAAACTAAGTAGGACTTTTATGAAAAAATACAAAGCTTCCTCTGACTGGTTGAAGTAGAGATCATGACATCACCTGACCGCACCTCAGCCAATCAGAGATAGCCTAATATTCTTTTACAAAGCTTCCCATTAATGACTGAGCAGCAGAAAGTCTCCCTACCATTGCTGCATGTGTTAGAGAAGGGATTAGTCTGTTTGGACCAGCATGTTCCACTTGTCCTTGTATGGCTTTCCTGTCACGCCAAAAGGTAGGTTAGTTGAGTCCTGTCTACATTGGCCCTAGTATGTGCGTACACATTGGCTAAACACATTGTGTATTCAGATTCTGCATACCAGCCCAAAGTCCATGGAAACTATGTATGGGTTTAGGACCAGTTGACCTACCTCATAAAAACTTGCCAAGAACATTCTATGAAAAAGGCTCCAAAGCCTATCAGACATGGTGCCCAGAGCTGGCCCATAGAATCACCAAGGGTCAGATATGACTGAAAGGCTAGCACACACTCTATGTAAAATAAATAAAAAATTTGTGTTAGATCTACTTTAATGTACATAAGACGTAGTAATGCTAACATATTTTTCTGTTTACTGACTTACAATGCAAAATCTGTAAAATACCCATAGATTACCAAACCGAGCTACACCCCGGGGCTGAATTGCATGTCTTAGGCTGAATTCTTTCAAGTGCGTGTTTGGTTTAATTACATTAACAGCATATTTCCAGTTTACCAGGGGAACTACGAGAGATCTTCAGAGCCCTGTGAAAGAATTTTAGGATTTTTCATGCAAAGACACTATTACACAAAGTGTAAATGCTGACTGCAATTTACCCCGGGTCATGTGGTGTGCTCAATAATTCACATGCCATTCATTCACACTAGCAAGAATGTTGGTATACTTCCTGTAGGCAATGCTAAAAATGTTTATCTACACTCCACTGACAAAAACTTCAAGGTTTTTTTTTTTATCTTTGACATTTTGCCCAGTAAGGACAGATTTATCCCTGTTAAGGGGAATATGCATTTAGTTATAAGTAAGAATTACTTTCACTTTTAAGATATTGAGTAAATTTTAAAGCTCATAGATGCTCATCAAGCATCATGAAAAAAATGCCATTCAAGTATATATACTTAACTTAAAAAAGTACCATTTTGCCAATTGATCGCGGGGGAAAGAAAATTGCATTTTTTTCCTGCCTGCAGCAGACTGATGACATCATCTAAGCCTAGGCAAAGCCACTGGCCTAGAGCTCAAAGAAGGCTTTTTTAATGTCAAAAGCAAACAGCTACAAAGGTTGTTTTTTTAAAAATTAGGTTTTTGCAGAATATTGTGACATGTCAGGAAAGTATAATTTTCTTTCAGACTTTTAAAGTTAATAAACATTAATTTTAAGAATCTGTGAATGGCTCCTCTCTACCACTGGTGACACCTGTCAGGTTTTGATGGCTGTGGGTGTCCCCCATTATGGAGATTCACACTCTCTATTTGTCCTGCTTACTATTATCATTGGGAGTCAAACTGATAGAAAATCCTGAATTTTGGCTTGACTTCAGAACCACAATAGGGAGTAAATCTTCCAATGGAGATGCTAGTTCTGGTGACAACCAGGGATTTCTTCAGTTTGGGGGGATTTCCTCTTATTTCCTGTTCTGGCTATTGGACAGGAAGTAATTGGAAATTTCCTCAATTGAACACAGATGCCAAAAATAGGCTAAAGGTTAAAGGTTTTCTAGCTTAAAGTGATACTAAAGTCTCGTCTTTTTTTTCTTTAAAAATAACAAACATGTTCTACTTACATGCTTTGTGCAGTGGCTTTGCACAGAGCAGCCAGGATCCTCTTCTTCTCGGGTCCCACGCTGGCACTCCTGGCCCCAGCTTGCTATAGGAGCACCCAAGCCGAGCCGCAGCTCTGTGTGTCTATTCAGACACAAAGCCGCAGTTCTGCCCCCTCTCTCTCCTCATTGGCTAACTGACTTTGATTGACAGCAGCAGGAGCCAATGGCACCACTGCTGTATCACAGCCAATCAGGAGGGAGAGAGACCCGGACGGCCCAGGCACTTGTGCACATCGCTGGATTGAGATGGGGCTCAGGTAAATATTAGGGGGGCTGAGAGGGGTTGCTGCACACAGAAGGTTGCATAGAACGCATTAAGATAAAAAAAAAAGTTTGCCATTGCAACCACTTTAATGTATTCTTTGCATTAAGATAACATACCTTTTAGGTGCAGCTGCCCCCAGCCCCCCTAAATACTTACCTGAGCCTAATCTTAGTCCAGTGCTGTGTGGTGCTGCTCTATCTCTCCCTCCTCACTGGACTCAGTAAGAGCAGCAAGAGTCATTGGCTCCTGCTGCTGTCAATCAAATACAGAGTGATGAGGGAGAGGGGGGCAGGGCCAAGCCACACTATGTGATTCAATAGATGCACACAGTGAGACTCTGGATTGAGCCTGCACGAGTACCTCCCCTAGCAAATTGCCTGTTATAGGGGAGATAATCAAAGAGGGGAGGAGCCAAAAGAGACGGCAGGGATCTGAGAACAGGAGGATTGGGGCTGCTCTGTGCAAAACCACAGAGCAGGTAAGTATAACATGTTTATATTTAAAAAAAGTTTTTAATATCACTAAGACAAATAAATGCATTTTCTTTACATGTGTTTTATTAAGGACAAATAGAAGAAATCCCATCATTTCAGCTAACTTTTTCTCTGGAAAACTGCTGTAATTTGTTCCTTATATATCATATTTAATTTTTGACCTTTTTATGGTCTTTACCTTTGCCTGGAGATGGGCTTTAATGTATTTTTACATAGGAGTAGCTGTCTGTTTTGATATTAAACTTTCCTATATTATTGCCAAGGAAAGTTCCACCATGGCAAGTACAAACTTGAGGTCCAGGAACATTACACTGTATTAGAATTTGCTCTATCCCTCAGCCTTAATGAAGAAGGATGGGGGCTCCAGCCATTGTTAAAGGGGCTCTTTCTCCAGCAGACCCCCCCCCCCTCCCTCTGCAAAAAGAAAACTTAGATTTAGTGCTGATTGTGTTGAGTGGGGAGGAACTGTAAAATGGAAGGACATGGGGGAAATTAAGGAAAAATTGGCACGTCCCAAAGTACAGCTATGTCAAGGCTCCACCGTCTTGTTTTATCAAATCAAAATGCTTAGATAGGTAAAGTTCCATTAAAACTGTAGTGCTACATGTTGTTTATCTCTGTCGCAACCCGTAACAAATTGATGATAAAGTGCATTGGTTTGTTGGTAAGCAGAAAACGTCCTTTTTCCATGTTGCTTATCGGTTATCTCAGTGTGACAAATAATTTATATTGGTTCATGACACTTCTCAGATTCCTGACAAATCCAGAGTCACAAGAAAATCTTTTGTTGCCATTTTCTTCTGCAGGTAATTTAAAGTGTTTAATTAAATGGCCCTGTTTGTACTGGGTCAAATCCAATTCCTTTTTGTTGACGCTTCTAATTGATTTCAGAAAACAGATAATTTAGTGGGTTGGTTTTAAATCCCGCTACATGCAGGAAGGCAAGTTTTACATGAATATATTATATATAAGAATTATATATATTTTTTTCTTGTATATATACAGTAAATAAAAACTGCCATTTTATATCGAGGTCTTCAAACTATGGCCCCCCAGTTTCAAAAACTACAATTCCCATCATGCCTAGTCATGTCTGTGAATATCAGAGTTTTACAATGCCTCATGGGATGTGTAGTTCCGAAACAGCTGGAGGGCCGTAGTTTGAGTATCCCTGTTTTATATAATATATATATATATATAATATATACTGTATTTATTGGCGTATAACACTCACCTTTTCACCATGAAAATTGGGTGCAAATAGCGTGCGCGTTTTATACGCCAATACTACAATTTTTAGCTGCCTCAGAGGGGACAAGGAGGGCGGGACGAGCGCCATCAGATTACATACAGTGAGAATCTCCCGTTTACTTGGTGGCCTCTGTGATAGGAAGTCCCGTCTTCTGGGCCGCCATTGGACCACTGTTTTGTCTATCATAGGAGATTCTCATTCTATGCAATCTTTTGGCGCTCATCCCGCCCTCCTCTCTGTCCTCTCTAGGCTGCAGATGGACATTGATCAGACTGCATTGATGGCAATGGTGAGGCTGCATTGATGGCACTTGTGAGGCTGCAGATGCGCATTGATCTGGCTGCATTGGTGGCACTTGTTAGGCTGCAGATGGGCACTGACCTTTATTTTGCTTCAAAGTTCCTTATTTACAATATACGTTTTTTTCCTGAAACTTCCCTCTAAAAATGAATGTGTGTGTTATACGCAGATAAATACGGTAATATCCAGCTACCACTCCCTCCTAGTGCAACACGGCACCGGAAAGGAAATAACCTCTCCCTCTCTGCAATCATCTGGGACATGTCACAGGTCTCAGATGATTGCCCGGCCAACCACAGCCGGGCGCCCACAGTGACAATGTAGGCGCTGTAGAGAGGAGGGGGAGACAAGGTTTTTTTTTTTAAGCGGAACTCCTCTTTAAACATAGAAAAACTACATCAAAAAGTTGTAGGCCCAACAATCCGGCTATACTCATTAGCATGACTGTTTGTCTAAGGCAGTGATTCTCAACCAGGGTTCTGTGGAACCCTAGGGTTCCTCCAGAGGTTGCTAGAGGTTCCTTCAGCATTGGGCCATTTCTGCCTCTCAGATAAGTTCCCACTGACACCATTGATCTTTTTAGCTATCTGTAAGGAGGACCATTCTTCCCACTGACCATCACACTAATGTATCATGAGCTGTAGATTTCTAATTTTTAGCAGGGTTTCCCCCGAGACCAGAGAACTATTTCAAGGCTTCCTCTGTATTGAAAAGGTTGCGAAAGCCTGGTCTAAGGGCTATGAGCCCAATGGAATCAGCAACTAGTCCCCAAGAAAAATCAACAGATAGAAATGATTATCAAGTAACATTAAACTTTTTTTAAACCACACGCAACCCAACTAGCAGACCCCCCAAAGTCATCTTTCATGAGCAGTAGAAAACACTGGTTCTCCAATGACAATAATAGCCCTTCCACACTGATCAGTTTTTGATGTAAATTTGGTGTTCAAAAAGCTGGACAAAAATGCATGAAAAATGTATCCCTTGAAATCCTATGAAACTCTTCACACCAATGAGATGTTGGTGTTGTGCAATTTTTAAAGTTCTGCATGCTGCATTTTGGAGCATGTTTAAAAAAAAAAAAACACACCAACTGGAATGAATGCAAGACGCATTAAAAGCGCATTAAAACCACATCAATAATGTGTTTTTGGTGCATTTTTTGAGTTACATGTTTATGTTTCACGGGAGCATGATTGGGGTCAGGCAACCAGAAAACACACCAAAAACGCATCAAGACATACCAAAAACACATATGCATTTTTTCTTTTCAAGTGTGAAAGAGCCCTAAGAAAAACAGGAACATATACCACAGGGCAGGAGCCTATACAGGTGTCATGGAGTAAAGTAGAAAATCATTATTTATCATCTATAAACTTTTATTTTTGACTGCCCTGTTTTATTATACCAAATTAGTCAGAGCAGGTGGAGCTGTGCTTTAAATCCTTAACACATTTTTGCTATATATATATATAAAACAGTATTAGCTGTGTCAGATCAATCTGACATAAACCATGACATTGACAAAAGATCACGGATGACTATTACTAATACATTAAGTGTAACATTCCTTACAGGTAACCTTTAAAGCTCAAAAATGCTAAGTGCAATTACACTTGTATGTCTGTGTATTATTTTGTATCCCTTGTTGACTTGGGCCGCGTTACAAAAGGCACTATCCTCTGCCGGAACGGAAGCCTTTTATGTTTGCTATGCTTAAGTTTAGCAAACAATGTTACGCCTCAAAGAAGGTGACAAAGGATTGGTACATTTGTCCTCCGTTGTGAACAAAGCAGTGCAGTGCTTCTTTGTTGTCACGTAATAGTGATATTATGAAACAACATTTTGTTTATTACATTTACTGCTATAGTCTGAAAGACATATTCATAGGTGTGCATTGGGGTGTGCACCCCAAAGCTCAAACACATATGCATGTATGTGCATACTGGAGATACTGACGGTGTAATTGGAGCAGTGGACAGAGTCAGAAGGGCAGAGATTGGTGTCAGTTTTTATTTTTATTTATTTTTTTATTATTTTTTTTTAATTTTCGTTTTTTTATTATTCATTTTATTTTTATTTTTATTTTTTTAGCAGCTCCATTATGTAAGCGTTTTACAAGGTCACCTCACATATTGCTTTGCCATTTTTTAATTTTATTTATTTCATTTTTTTTGCCCTTGATTGAGATTGTCTCTTCTGTTTTATTGGTTTTCTCCCTCCACTCCTTCCTGCGCTATTTTGGCTGTGGTCACATACTCATTACAGTTCACGCATTCTCACTCATTATAACCATTCCAATTATATTTTATTGTGCCCACTTAGACCCACTAGCACCATTACCACACTGACAATGCACTTTTTATTTCAGACTACCCTCAGGCAGCCACCATGGGTTCACCATTGTGTTTCCCCATGTACAAGCAACTTGTGTCATGTGTTTTGGGGGGGGGGGGGGGGGTTGTATGTGCGCCTTGCTGCACGTGGCTCTATATTACCTCAGCTCCTGTGAGAGACAACCCATGGGGCCTTGGCCCTATGGTCACTGTAGTCCATCGCATTGGACCCCATGAAAGTAACCAGGGCGGGCTAACCCGCCTTTCCTTGATATTATCAGCTATAACCACACTAATTATATTTTATTATACCTTATAGATATACCCGAGCATCCGCCCCTGAAGTGTGTTCTTACACAAAATGCGTCGGTCATTTGTGATGCTGACTCATGTCTGTAATAGACTATCAATCTAGATCAGTGTTTCTCAACTCCAGTCCTCAAAGCACCCCAACAGGTCATGTTTTCAGGATTTCCCTCAGATGAAACGACTGTGGTAATTACTAAGGCAGTGAAACTGATCGAATCACCTGTGCAAAATAATGGAGAGCCTGAAAACATGACCTGTTGGGGCGCCTTGAGGACTGGAGTTGAGAAACACTGATCTAGATTTTCATCTACCCATTAATTACGGTTTTACTGTTTTATAAGATTTCTATTTTTTTCCACAAGTGCTGCCCACATGATGTTTGTACATATATGAATTAATCTAATGTAATAATCAATTGTTTTAGAGTGGATATATATTTATGTACTTTTTATCCATGCCACACGTGTATGTAGATGTGTGGGTGGATCATATATGAAATGATATACCCATTGTCAATGTGGTCTTTAAAGCAGAAGTAAACCCATTGATTTAATAGTTTAAAAAAACAGTTACAATCTCGGCAAGCCGGAAATGCTAACTGTCACATTGGTTGTGCTCTCAACCAAACTGTCAAACCATCCAATGGCTGGTTTCATAGCTGATCACATGTGCAGCATAATGACAGTTGAAGATTAAACAGAGGACAAGATGGCAGCTTCCTTGGCTGAAAACGATAGGAGGGTTTACTTCCACTTTAATATCGCCATGTTTTCTAGATATTTTTTCATGATCAATAAATTTGTACTTTTTCAAATCTACCTCCACAATGTTAACAATCTCATTCAAAATCCTGCCTTTCCTTCTTTAGTTACTCGTACCAGAGATGGAGGCACACCACATATGTGCCTCATTTAAAGTCACAAAAATTTCCCCCCCTTTTTTCATTATTTTTTTACAATTTTATTTTTTTTGTTATTTTTTTAAAAATATTTTTAGGAGCTCCTTTAGGGGGCTTTCATGAAATGGTCTACACAGAGGGAATCTGCGCCACACGGGGTGATTAGGGTGTGTCCAGGCACACCTGGCACACCCTTTGCACATGTCTATGGATTTATTGCAAACCGCAAACTGCTGGCTGTTCAATCCTTGCTGTAACAATCACAGCACATACACAATTCTGGTGCTGAGGATTAGGTTGCAGAGATGCAGTACTGTTAGGCTACAGTCACATGGGTGCATGGAGGAGGCCACTGGTGAGAACCACTCTGAGTGAATCCAGCAGTGGCTGTCAGATTTGTAGTCTCTACAAATCAATGGCCAGCGAAATCGCTGTTGGCATGTATCTGCTCATCTGAGTGCTTACATGCAAAGAGAGCCTCTGACCAACCCTGGTACAGACAGTGAGCAACCAGAGTAGTCATTTCTGCTGAGTTTTGGTCGCTCACAAATTGGCCACCGCTAATTGGCATAAGTACTGGGGTCAAAGGGGGCGCAATTGTGACCTGGCCCCATTCTTCAGGAAGCCTGTGTGGCACCCCTGTACACCCTGGTAGGAGGGGTGGTGGGGACGATGGCATATAGAGGAACCAATCCTCTCCATGTTTCTCCTGCAGCCGCTTCTCCACCCCCACTTCGCCTCCTCTCCTTCCTGCAGGCATTCAGTGGCTGCAGTAGGAACATGGAGGGGATCGGTTCCTCTATATGTTGCCCGCCGCCCCTTCTATCCAGCTTTTTTCTGCTGCTCCTGGGCCCCTGTGTTCTCTCCTCGTCCCCCTCACCCCCCATAGCTCTGTCAGGTTCCTGTGGGGAATGTTGTCAGGATAGAGAGTGAGGAAGGAGCCAGTAAACATGATCGATCACTGACTCTGTCATTCATAACTGGGGCATAGTAAACTGTGTTTACTATGCTTTCATTTGTGAATAAACAGGAAGCTCTGTACAAAGCTATTCCTCTCCATTTATTCTGTGCAGCTGAGGCGGAAGAGATGGAGATTGAGGTCTATGTCTCAAAGGTGGAACATCAGAGGTTTGTTTAGACCTATGATATCTCACCATAGCCCCCAATGGGTCTCCATAAAAATTGGAAAAAATAATAAAAAATAATATTGTAAAAACATATAAAATAATATTAGAAAAAACAAAACAATAAAAAACAATTTAGTCACCTCCAAATGCAGCAAACTATTTACCCCTGACCATATGTGGGACTGTAGTCCTAAGCTGGCCATACATGGATCAACATTCAGCTGGCATAAAACAACACCGGCTGAATTTCGATTCAGGTATGGTCAGGCTGGTTGTACACAAATTGATCTTTTGATTTGCCAAATAAACAGTGCCACGGACTATGACCCATAACACTGACCATTGTATTCTAACGGCGGGGACATTTCCTTGCCATTCATTGCCATTAGAATACAATAGCTCAGTGGAAAGCTTAACCTGCAGGATGAATGAAAAAAAAAAAGAATCCTCTATGGCTGCCTTTAATATTCAGGGCTGACACGTATCTGAGAAGGTGAATCTGGCATTTAAGGGGTCTCTGAATTAAAGCTGAACTTTAGGCAAACAGAGCAAATACAGAAGCTGTTTCAAAGGCAAAAGGATTTTGTCTACATAGTTTTGAGATTTACATACGTGCCCCCGACTCCCTGACTCATCTTTGCAACAGTTGCAGTAGAGCTTAGGCCTCCCATTAAAAGAAAAAAAAATGTGCTGCAGTATTTAATTATTGGAGCATCTGCACATAGATTTTTCTCTTAGTCCCCCCTAAAAGTCCCACAAATACCTGTTGATCCCACCGAATGCAACTTCCTGTGATGGTATGGCTACAACGCTGCAGTGCTCCTGAATTCAGAGCAGAGTTGCCACTCTTATGTGGGCTGTGCCTATAGCTAGTCAATCAGCACTTGGCCACACCTCTTCCTGCCCACTGCTTTCTGCACTCACAGCAATGTGTTCCTGAAACTGTGTCTGGGAAGGGAAGCATGTGAGACACAAATGAAGGAGGATTAGGTACAGTTAGGGAAATTTAAAGTACATTGTTTGCTTGCTTTCACCTAGTAACTGGATTTGGTACTTTTTTTTACATATAATGCCCCGTACACACGAGCGGACTTTTCGACATCCAAACTCCGACGGACTGAGTCCGGCGGACTATCCGATCGTGTGTGGGCTGCAACGGACTTTAGCGAAGCTAAAGTCTGACGGACTTTAGAAATGAAGCATGCTTTAAATTTTCCCGACGGAACTCCGCCGGACCCGGTCCCCTTTGAAAAATCCGCTCGTGTGTGTGCTACTCCGACGGACTAAAACCGACGCTAGGGCAGCTATTGGCTACTGTCTAGGAACTTCCTACGTCGAATCCAGTCGTACGTCATCACGTTCGACTCCGTCGGAGTTTGGTGTGATGGTGTGTGGTCAAGTCCGTTCGGTCGAAAAGTCCGCCAGAACTCCGTCGGAACTCCGGCGGAACTCCGGCGGAACTCCTTTGGAGGTCTGTCAGACTTAATCCCTCTCGTGTGTACGGGGCATTAGTTGTATTTTACACACACGAATGAATGCAGCCCTATATGTATTAATAAACGTATTAAATATATACTTTTAATGAAACAGTGTGCATCCATGAATATAACGTAACATCAGCCTTTTGCAATTTCTGTATAACAAAGCTCAGACTGGGAGAGGGAGGAGTAGCACAAGGAGCGATCCAACAAACATGCTGATAGGAGAAGAAAGCAGAGTGGCAAAGAGAGGAGCTCACCAGTATGATATGTCTCCTCTTATGCCGCGTACACACATGAGTGGAATGTCCGACAGAAAAAGTCAGACGGAAGCTTTTCATCGTATATTCCAATCGTGTGTGGGCCTCATCTGACTTTTTTTTCAAAAATTCTGACGGACCTAGAAATAGAACATGTTCTAAATATTTCCGACTGAACCAATTTCTATCGGGAAAACCGCTCCGCTGTATGCTGTTCCGACAGACCAAAAAAAAAACCGCATAATCTGAAGCAAGTACGAGACGGAAGGTATTGGCTACTGGCTATTGAACTTCCTTTTTCTAGTCCCGTCATACGTGCTGTACATCACCGCGTTCTTGACGATCCGACTTTGATGTGATCGTGTGTATGCAAGACAGTTTCAGCAGAATTCCGTCGGAAAAACCTTCAGAGTTTATTCCGACGGGAAAACCGGTCATGTGTACAGGGCATTACCGTCCAGTCACAGGCTGGGAAAGGGCGAAAGTACTATACGTTTTACTGCAGCTGGGGAAAATCGAATGTTGTGCCGCCCTGCCTGGGTAGTACAGCTCCCGTACATTTATTATGTATTTAGCTGTTTGCCTGGGGTGCAGCTGTAAATATATTTCATATGCATCCAGCATAAGTACTCAGATCTTTCTTTATATTACTCCCTTATAACCACCTTAACATAGACCAGTGATGGCGAAACTATGGCACCTATGCCACAAGTGGCATGCAGAGCCCTCTCTGTGGGCATGCCACGCTAAGCCGCCATATCATTTACCCCCCGGCAGCCGGACCTCAGAAAAGAGGGCACACTCACCGGCCATCGCCAGTGTACATGCTCAGAAATGAGTCGTGGCTCCTCCAGTGACAGATATGTATATCTACTGTGTATTAGCGGTCTGCCTGGAGTTTATCTTTAAACTTTAAGGGGAAATAACTCCAGTTACAATGGGCACATTCAGCCATAATTGAGCCATAATAGAGCTGTGCGATTTTCTAAAAAATCAGCGATTTAAAAAAAAACAAAAAAAAAACTAGATTCACGATCTCAATCGAGTTTTTTTTTTTTTTTTTTTGATGGACACTGCGCCGGACCTGAAGAGCTGCGGGCAGGAGTTTTTAGGCGAGACCGCAGCTTCGTCCTGGTGAAAAAAAAAAATCGATTTGCTGAAATTTTGAATCAATTTGACCTCTCAACTCAATTCAAGATTTAAATAGATTTTTTTCCCCAGCCCTAATACATAATAAACTGCTTCAAAGTGCAATGTCCCATGTCATTTCAAACATACACAGAGCCTGCACTGCAAGACACAACTCATGACCAAGTTCTATGTCTTGCCTGGGGGGGTCTCCTTTAGGGCTAGTTCACACTTGCTTCAAAACAAGGCTTCAGACACACTTTGTTAAAGCTCTCTGAACGCCAGTCAAAGCCCCTGTCACTAAATAAAATGGTTAGCTTACAGTCCTGTTTACACCTTGCGTTTGCTTTGCTTCGGCTTGCTTCAAAAATTATACCCATGTAGCTTTAGTTGTGCTTCAAAAGTGTCTTCAAAGCCTCCATAGAAGTCTATGACAAAGCTTGCTTGAAGCCCCACTGAATCTTCACCAAAGCCACATCAAAGCCCCATCCAAGCTCCACCAAAGCCACATCAAAGCCCCATCAAAGCTCCACCAAAGCCTCATCGAAGCTCCACCAAAGCCTCATCGAAGCTCCACCAAAGCCTCATCGAAGCTCCAAAGAAAATGCAAGGTGTAAACAGGACTCTAAGCTAACCATTTTATTTAGTGACAGGGGCTTTGACTGGTGTTCAGAGAGCTTTAATAAAGCCTGTCCGTAGCCTTGTTTTGAAGCAAGTGTAAACTACCTTTTAAAGCTCTCTGAACGCTAGTCAAAGACCATGTCACTAAATAAAATGGTTAGCTTACAGTCGTGTTTACACCTAGTGTTTGCTTTGCTTCAAATATGATAGGTAGCTTTAGTGGTGCTTCAAAGCATCTTCAAAGCCTCCATAGAGCTCTGTGACAAAGCTTGTTTGAAGCTTGCCTGAAGCACCTGTGGCTTTTGAGAGGCTCTAATTCAGCTTTAGCTTCACTTTGTTTTGGAGAAATTGCAAGTGTGAGATATCAACACACACAGGGCATTCGCCAAGCTTCAACAAAGCTTCAAAAGAAAACCACCGACGCTTCATCAAAGCACCACCGAAGCCTCATCGAATGACCGACGAAGCATCAAAAACCCATCATAAAAACTTGTTAAAGCAGTAGGAGCTTTAACGTGCGCTGAAGCCGAAGTAAGTGTAAATGGGCCCCATACTGACAGGGACATTGATTGGCATTCAGAGAGTTTTACCAAACATGTCCGAAGCCATGTTTTGAAGCAAGCGTAAACTAGCCCTTAGTGGTGCTTCAAAGCCTCCATAAAACTCTATGACAAAGCTCGTTTGAAGCTTGCTTGAAGCACCTTTGGCTTTTGAGAGGCTTTAATTCAGCTTTAGCTTTGTTTTGCTTTGGAGAAATTGCAGGTATGAGATATATACACACACACACACACACGGCATCTGCCAGGCTTCAACAAAGCTTTAAAAGTGCACCAGCGAAGCCTCATCGAAGCACCACCGAAACCTCAAAAACACATTGCAAAAGCTTGTAGAAGCAGTAGGAGTGTTATTGTGCATTGAAGCCGAAGCAAGTGTAAATGAGCCCTTATTGGTTCTTCAAAGTGTCTTCAAAGCCTCCATAGAACTCTATGACAAAGCTTTTTTTGAAGCTCGCTTGAAGCACCAGCCGCTTTTGAGAGGCTTTAATTCAGCTTTAGATTTGTTTTGGAGAAATTGCAGGTGCGAGATATCAACACACACATAGAGCATCTACCAAGCTTCAAAAGAGCACCACCAAAGTTTAATCGAACCACCACTGAAGCCTCATCGAAGCATAACGAAGTATCAAAAACACATCATAAAAGCTTGTTGAAGAGGTAGGGGTTTTAATGTGCGTTGAAGCTGAAGTAAGTGTAAATGAGCCCTTACCACTTGCAGACTGGCTCACGTGCTATACGTCGGCAAAGTGGCATTGCTGCGCAAATCGCCGTACCCATACGGTGGCTCCTTTAGGAACACGCCCAATGTGTGTGGCCGGTGGTGCGCAATCGCCACAGGCCACCTGCCATCGTGGGTACAAGAGCCAGAATGGGGATTTGTGTGTGTAAACACACAACTCCCTGTTCTGACAGGGGAGGAGTGACACATCGTCTTTTCCTAAGTAGGAACAATGATTTTGGCTCCTCCCCCATTCAGTCCCATCCCCTCACAGTTAGAAACACACCTAGGGAACACATTTAACCCCTTGATCGCCCCTAATCTTAACCCCTGACCTACCAGTGACATTTAAACAGTAATCAGTGCATTTTTATAGCTCTGATCGCTGTATAAATGTCAATGGTCCCAAAAAAGTGTCCGATCTTTCCGCCGCAATGTTGCAGTCCTGATAAAAACTGCTGATCGCCACCATTACTATTAAAAAAATAATAATAATAAAAATGCCTTAAACCTATTCCCTATTTTGTAGACGCTATAACTTTTGCGCAAACCGATCAATATACGCTAATTGCGTTTTTTGGGGTTTTTTTGTTAACCAAAAATATGTAGAAGAATACATATCAGCCTAAATTAATGAAGAAATTTGTTTTAAAAAAAATTTTTTTTGGGCTAATTATTATAGCAAAAAGTAAAAAATATTACTTTTTTTTTTTTAATTTACGCTCTTTTTTTGTTTATAGCGCAAAAAATAAAAACCGCAGAGGTGATCAAATATCACCAAAAGAAAGCTCTATTTGTTGGAACAAAAGGACTTCAATTTTGTTTGGGTACAGCGTCGCACGTCCGCGCAATTGTCAGTCAAAGCGACGCAGTGGCGAATCACAAAAAAATGGCCTGGTCAGGAAGGGGCCTTAAACCTTCCGGGGCTGAAGTGGTTAAGCTGTCAAAAGCAACAACCATATAATTCACAAAAAAAAAGCCTATGACAAGGAGCAGAGTTCAAAACGAACTTTTCGTACATTTTCAGCTGTCACTGTCATTTTTTTTTTTTGGTTTTTCCGCCCCCAGGTCAGATTCTGTTATTTTTTTTCCTCCTCTTTTGTACCACGTCTACACGGCGGCATCAACGTTTGCCATATTAAATCATTTACGACGCAATTTAGAAAGTAAGGCACATTGATGTCAAGTGATTTGTCTGGGGTCCGACACTGCGAGCAACGACTGCATAAATCCTTAATCACCGCTTCCCCGACCCCTAATCAGAATTGCTAATAGGGGAGCTGTTGACTGTGTGACTCACAATGCCAGCAGGGCATTGCCTATAAATTTTAACTGGACACTCATCTATGATTTCAATGTCATGCAAGACCAAGTACAAGAGACTGGGAAAAACAAGCCAACATTTCCATTGCCTAGATTTGCATCTTAAGCTGGCCATACACTAATATAATTTATTCGAATTTTTTTTATTTTAAAGCGACATTAAACCCAAAACCCAAAATGTATCATTTTGTTCGATAATCTAATAGTGTATGGGCAGCTTAAAGCGGAAGTTCACTCTCTCAGTGAAAGTCAATTGACTATTTGTAATCTTCATGCTGCTAGCATTAGTAAATAGATAGGAAAGTATATCATATTTACTTGTTTGAACATTTATTTAGTTACCTCCTGGTTTCTAGGCCTAGGCAAATAATGTCATAAATCCCAAGAGTCTTCAGGAGAGGAGGAAGGGTTTTCTGCATGCTTGAGATAAGGGCAGATGGATTCCAGGAAATAAATGCTTGAATCATCTGCCCTTTCTCAAAATGGCCAGAAAACAGGCTAGGCGGTGATTTTCAAAGTGATTTCTCAGCAAAATAAAGCATGGAAACATGGATGGGTGGGGGAGTTTGCTTTGAATAGTAAAAATGAATGCAATATTGTTTTTCGTTTGTGGTTGCTCAGATGCAGTGTAGTTCCCCTTTAAGGAAGATGGTTCCAGCAAATGATGCTATCAATCTGAGTATCAATTACAATAATTGGTTAACGTTGGGGGCAACACATAGGGATAATTTTTTGTGCTATCTTAACCGCTTCCTGACCACCTCACGCCGATATACTTCGGCAGAAGGGCACGTACAGCCAAATCACATACCTGTACGTTGCCCTCTAAGAGGCGACGGGGGGGGGGGGGGGGGCGCCCTCGGGAAGATCCGTGATTCAGGTTGCGGGTCCCCCGGACTCGATCGCTGCAGGGATACCCACAATCGCCTCACAGAGAGGAAGAACAGGGAGATGCTAAAGTAAACAAGCATCTCCCCATCCTGCCTAGCAACAGTGTCACTGATCGTCTGCTCCCTGTGATTGGAGCAGAGATCAGTGATGTGTAAAACACAGCCACGCCCCCCACAGTTAGCAACACGCCCCTAGGACACACTTAAACCCTACACTGCCACCTAGTGGTTAACCCCTTCACTGTCAGTGTCATTTACACAGGAATCAGTGCATTTGTACAGCACTGATTGCTCCCAAAAATGTGTCAAAAATGTCCGATGTGTCCTCCATAATGTCGCAGTCACGATAAAAATCGCGATCGCCGCCATTTAAAAAAAAAATATTAATAAAAATGCCATAAAACTATCCCCTATTTTGTAAACGCTATAACTTTTGCGCAAACCAATCAATAATCGCTTATTGCGATTTATTTATTTTTACCAAAAATATTCAGAAGAAAACATATCGGCCTAAACTGAGGAAAAAAACTTTTTTTTATATATTTTTGGGGGGATATTTATTATAGCAAAAAGTAAAAAATAATGCGTTTTTTTCAAAATTGCCACTCTATTTTTGTTTATAGCGCAAAAAATAAAAAACGCAGGGGTGATCAAATACCACCAAAAGAAAGCTCTATTTGTGGGAAAAAAAATCTATTTTGTTTGGCGGCAATCTGCAATTTTTATCAGGACTGCGACATATGATGGACAAATCGGACACGTCTGACACTATTTTGGGACCATTGTCATTTATACAGCAATCAGTGCTATAAAAATGCACTGACTACTGTGTAAATGACACTGGCAGTGGTGGGGTTAACCACTAGGGGGCGATCAAGGGGTTAAGTGTTTCCTAGGGAGTGATTCCAACTGTGGGGGGGGGGGGGGGGGTGAGCTTCAAGTCACATGACTGTGATCACTGCTCCCAATGACAGGGGGCAGTGATCACTGTCATGACACAAGGCAGAATGGGGAAATGCTTTGTTTACATAGGCACTTCCCTGTTCTGCGGCTCCGTGACATGATCACCAAGAGTTCGTGGACAGCGAGTCCACCGGTCCCGCAGGCACGCTTCCGGCGGCGTGCGCGCCTGCTATCCCCACCTCTTAAAGGGGACGTACAGGTATGCCCATTTGCCCACCGCTGCCATTGTGCCGACGTATATTGGCGTGCAGCGGTCGGCAAGTGGCTAAACGGAAATGACTCCAGAAAAAATGATGCAAAAATAGATCAATAAAAAGTTCCAAGTTTAATAATGCAGAATATAAAATTAGACACAACTTTTGCTGCATCCACCATTTACAAAATTGATATAACATGTTGTTCATAATGAGATTAAAAAAAAACAAGAAAATATGGCTGTGCTAGCATCACAGCGCCCAGTGTGTACTACGGCCGGCTTCTGACAAAGGGGCATACCTAAAAAAGGTCTGCCGATTGGCTCCCGGAGTGTCCTGGTGGGAGAGATCCAGACATTATTGCGGGGCGTGGATCGCCACCTCCCTGAAATGAGTTGTTGCAGGTTGGGATGGCTGGAGATCGCTGTACTAACATTGCATAGTTAGTACAGCGACCCCTCCTGAGCTGTCAGTTGTTTTTTTTCTTGAATGAAAGAAAATAAATAGTAGTGTGTACTAGGCCTAAGAAGTGGGATGATGCCTGGACAAAGATGGCTCTGTCCTTCTGGAGAGGAAGGCATATGAAGGCATTACCAGGGGGAGTTGTGATCTTTGTGAGGTAATACATATGTGGGAATTCCAAACTTGCACATTACTTAGCATGAACCAGCATTTCTGAGGTAAGGTCCACTTTATAATACACAATGAGCTGGAAAGAATTTGTCATCGGCAGGGTGAAAAAGTTGTGGAGGGATGAGTGATGTCAGTGCTGAAGGCTGAGGAATAACCTGTAAATCCAGAACCTGTGCGCCACCAATTCACGTTCACACTGCTTACTCATACAATTTTATGGTGCATTACATAACAATTGTTTTCTAGGGTGTTGTGACTTTTAGCCATACAGGATAGCCATTAGCTTTCTGCAATATGCAGCTATAAAGACAGAAGCTTGTGGAGGGTAAATATACCCCCCCACCTTAAGCTGCAATGCCAGTGAACATCGGTGTTTACATACTGCGGTCACGATGCTTCACTTTGTGCCCACATCAAAAATGATCCAACAGTCTGCAATTGGTGGGCAGCAAGCCTGCCAAACGTGACCATACAAGAGAATTGGGAAGCGCCACAACTACCCTGCAACCGCAGGCAATGCATACGGTTGCGCTCTGGTAATTCAGCATAAATGGGGTTAGGCGGACTGCTTTTCAGAGCGATGGGTTTAGACGCACGTCCAAATCTTGCCTTATGGTTTTCTAAGGCCAGCCATACATGGTGCAAATTCCTTTTCTGCGACCACAAAATTTACACGATTCCTCCATCAATATGGAGAAATCCCTCCTACCAAGCCATTGTCTGCTCGCCGTGGGGGAGGTGGGGGGGGGGGGGGGGGGGGGCGATAACAGGGATTATTGCTAGCGCCTATAGCAGATGCTACTGGTAATCACAAGAGAATCTGGCAGGCTGGTTGTACTCAAGTTGATTAATCAATCAACTTGGTACATTTAGCCTGCCCATTAATGGTTTAAATCTCGGCCGGTTCCTACTGAAAGTGCCTAAAGCCTCGTACACACGGGGTTAGGGGTTAGGGTTTCCCCTTGATGAACAAGGTTAGGACTCAGGGATTGGAATAGGGACCTCCTCCAAAGGTCAGCAGGCGTGTCCCCCAGAGGTCAAAGGTCAAGAGGCGTGGCTGACCCACCCCCACCAAACGCCTATCCCAACTAAGTCAGGGTAAGCGCTGTGTGATGACAGACTGTTTGCCTAAAATCCGACCGTTAGTGCGCTCCATCACACAATTGTTGGCCAACTTTCCGCCAACAAATGTTGGATGGCAGGCTAGTACATTTTCGGCGCACAACAGTCTGTAGTCAGATTTTCCTATTGTGTGTACACAAGTCCGTCACGCAAAAGTCCAAAGTACAATCACGTGTGCTCAGCATCATTGCTCACCAAACACGACATTAGCATAAGGTGCCCAAAAGGTGGCGCTCAAGAGCTGAAATTCCACTACGTCACTACATTCGTGTTTGTTGGCCGACAATTGTGCGCCGTTAGTATGCAAGACAAGATCCAGGCACACTCACTTCGGACAAAAGTCTGGCGCTTTGTCTGCAGAAAATCTGATCGCGTGTACGAGGCTTAAGAGTGCTCCTATCTATCTTTTTCACTTACAGGAAAACTTTCCTGGAGGGAATATGTAGGTTGCCATCGTAGGCATCTCATACTACAACTGCTAACTTTTATACATTTTTTTTTAGCTAAACTTAATTTTTAAGAACATTTAGATGTATTTAGAAGATTATTTTCATAGAGCTGATCTCTTTAAAGTGGTTGTAAACCTAGTTACACCACTTTTACCTATAGGTAAGCCTATAATAAGGCTTACCTGTAGGTACTGGAAATATCTCCAAAACCTACACGGTTTAGGAGATATTTACCATATACGCTTGCGTCAACATCATTGGTGCATGCGCACTGAAGAAAGGGTACGATCATGCCGTTTCTAAAGGGCCCGTGCCGTGACAGGCGGCTCCCGCCTGCATGTGCGGGAGTGATGTCACGCGACTCCGGACAGTCCCAGAGCCAGAGTCCAGGGCCCCGGAAAGAAGAGAGGTGAAGATGGATGCGGCCACCAGTGGGGACAGCACGGGCTTCATTTGCAGGTAAGTGCCACATAATGGGCTAGTATGCGATGCATACTAGCCCATTATGCTTTTATCTTGCAGGGGAAAAAAGAGGAGGTAAAACCCATCTGGGTTTACTTCCTCTTTACCAATAACGAGCTTTCATAAGGACAAAACTCAAGCTGATTGATCTATCAACTTGGTAATTTCAGCCTGCCCATTAACGGTTCAAATCTCAGCCGGTTCCTACTGAAAGTGCCTAAGAGTGCTCCTATTTACCTTTTTCACTTACAGGAAAGCTTTCCTGGAAGGAATATGTATTTGCCAATGGTTTGTGGACACCTGGTTATCACATCTACTTGAGCTTGTTGGACTTCCTATTCCAAAACCGTAGGAATGAATATAGAGTTTGCCGCTCTTTTCGGTATAACAACCTCCAGTCTTCTGAGGAGGCTTTCCACAAGATCATGGATCGTGTATGTGGGATTTTGTACCCTTTCAGCCTAAAGAACATATGTGAGGTTAGGTACTGATGTTGGAAGTGAAGATGTGCTTTACATTGTGCACTTCCAATTCATCCCAAAGGTGTTCAATAGATTTGAGGTAAGATCTCTGTGCAAGCCACTTAAAGTAGTATTAAACTCAAAGAAAACATTTATAATGTAGCAGCTTACCAATTCTTCTTTGGTGATCCAGCCAGTAAATCTGTTGTTTTGCAAAAGAACAAGCTCTCTTGAAGATGAATCAGTTACAGGGATGAGAAAATTTCACACTGGCAGGGGTGCCTACAATTATTAGCTTTTATTTATTTACGTAACATCTTTATCTCAAAAAGACAAAAACGTTTGCTGCAAGTGTTTATAAAGTTTTAGTTGGAGTTTGGCTTCAAATTGTTACATTCATCCAGAGTGGTGCACTCTAAGGCCGCGTACACACGCGCGGACTGTTCGCCCAACTTTGTCCGTCCAACAGTTTCGGCAAACAGTCCGCTCAAACTTAGCATGGACGGACATGGCCACACACGACGGACGAACAGTTTGCTGAAACCGTGCGCGATGACGTGAACGGCACGTACGACGGGACGAAAAATACGACGTCCTATACACTGCATTATAGCTTTCGGCGTGAAAATCCTTTCTGAGCATGCGCGCAACTTTGTTTGACGAACAAGCCTACACACGAGCGGACTGTTCGCTGAAACAAGGTTTCAGCGGACAGTTTTACGGAATTTCCGAAAAACCTTGTCCGTCCAACTGTCCGCTGAAACTGTCCGCTGAAAGCCCACACACGAGCGGACTGTCCGCCCAAACACTGTTCAGCGGACAAAGTTGGACGAACAGTCCGCCCGTGTGTACGCGGCCTTAGGCCTTGTACACATGGTCGGATTATCCGACAACACGGTCCGATCGGACATTCTCCGTCGGAATGTTCGACCATGTGTACAAGGGTTAATACAGAAGGCGTGTTGCTGGCCAGATCACCAAGTAAAAACAGAGGGATAAAAGTCTAAAAAAAGAAAACAAATGAAGCCACCACATCTGATGATAAGTAAGTTGCAATATATTACATTTTTGGTTTTGGGCTTTTAAACTACCTTAACCACTTCAGCTCCAGAAGACTTTTTACTATTTAGCACTGCGCTACTTTAGATGCAATGCGACTTAAACCATACAAAACAGACGTGGCATGGGATGTGCACAGGAATGCACTGCGATTCCTGTGCAAATCACACGCGGTGTTCCGCAGGCACCAGTGTGAACCTAGGCTCAATGTATTCACAAGTTTGTCCACCTCGATCTGATACACACAGCTGAAGAACTCACCAATCATTATTCAACACCGGCGTTCACATTTGTGTCTATGACTGTCCTCTCTGCTATTCTCATTGCTTCCATACTCTGATCCAAGCAAACCTCATTAGTCAGGGCACTGACCACTAAATTCTGCTGACCAGGAGCGGCCAATCCATTAAGGGCGCACATGCGCTGCCCCCCTGTCCATCGCTATCTCCCTTATCCATGCCTCAGGACACCGGCGCATGTATTCCAATGTGGAGGAGCTGTTCTTTTGAAGCACCGATTAGAGGCTCTAACAAGCTTCAATATAGGGTGGGCTCGGGTCGCAGAGAGTGCGCTCCGAGCCCACCCAGGTGTGTTACAACAGCGAATCAATATTCGCTGTTGTAACAATGATCCTCCTCCTGGCCAATCAGGAAGTGGGTTTTGACATCGGTCACCTGATTGGCTGAAAGGAAAGGTGATCCTATAGGAAGCCTAGGAGGATGAGGAGGAGGGAGGAAGCGCACTGTGGAAGCTGCCGTGCTACAGAAAGGACACAGGAGCTGCTGCCCACCGCCAATAGGAGCCTGCAACCTGCCACCCGTAGGAGCCCCCAACCCACTGCTCGTAGGAGCGCACAACTTGCCCATAGGTGCCTGCAACCTGGCAACTACCCGCCGCTCATAGGAGCCCACAACCCGCTGCCTGTAGGAACCCGCAACCCACCACCTGTAGGAGCAACTTGCCCATAGGAGCCCGCAACTCGCAACTCGCCGTCTATAGGAGCCCGCAACTCACCCATAGGAGCCCACAACCTGTCCTCTGCCCGCCGCTCATAGGACCCTGTCCGCCTGCAACCAATGGGGTAAGTGCAGGGGGGTGGGGGGTGCTGCTGACCAAGCAACCGAAGAGAGGTGTGTGTTTGTTTGCTGCCCCCCCAACAAAAAAAAACACCAGTCACCACTGCTGCTGACTGCATTCAGATTTGCTAACAACATCAGTAAACATAACCAAGAATATAAAACACTGATGTACTCATTAAAGTACCAAGCCATCTTGGAAGTACGGGTGCACCTTAAATTACAAACAGCAACAGAGCAGCAGACAAAAATGACACATAGTACTCTTAACTAAGACAAATGCACACTATAGAGCAGTGATGGCAAACCAGATGTTTTGGAACTACATTTCCCATGATGCTCATGCACTCGGCAGCGTAGATGAGCATCATGGGAAATGTAGTTCCAAAACATCTGGAGAGCCAAGGTTCACCATCACTGCTATAGAGGGATATGCTTTGTTATTATTTAATGTCTGAGGTTTACAGCCACTTTAAATATGAGGCTGCCCTTATTCCTTATAGCCATTAGCAATGGGTTCTTATTTCAGAACTTAAGATGCAAAATGCGTGCCAAGGATTCAATATATGTAACGATTGCCAATTCCAAACTTTCCTCCTGCCTGATATATGCACAAATCCAACTATACTATACAACGACAACGTACTTGTTATGTGCTCAACAAAAATATTGAAACAGAAAGACTCCTGCCAAAAGAACCAAAAGGGAAATGCGTTTTGGAGATTTTTCAACCATGTGGCAACACAAAAAGGCTAATATAACCTGGGCATCCGTGAACAATGGGCACTGTTAAAAGTAATGTTATACCTCATATCAGTGGGGTCCTTAAAGGCTGCTGCAGGTATCTGCTGGTATCTCTAGTTGCCCGCTTTTCATGCCCCCTAGAATATGGTTACCATTCGTCCCTGATTTCCGTGGGACAGTCCACGTTTTGAGGGGTTGAAGTCCCCTTGGAGGTTCCCCGGTCTCCAGGTGAAGCAGTTTAAGCAATGCACTGCACAGGCACCAATCTAATATACTCAGATGGTGAGACGGCTTTCCTTTTCCAGCTTTTGGGATTTATGCCCAATTGGCTACAGAATCCAGCAGCACCATATTGATATTGGGGCAGCCAAGGTGCCTACACAGTGTGGATCAGACTACATCGCCAGTAATGAGGAGCATGATGAGAAGCAATGCCTAGTCTACGAGTGATTCTGATGGGTAAATAGTCTTACAAAACACTCCTTCACTGGAGCTGCTACCCTATTGACAGATACTGACTTGTGACTGATCTGTCAGAATTATGAGGAGATGAATGAGATGTGATTACCTAGCTGTTGAATGCTAGGCATTTCTACAAATGGTGACAAGATCTATTTCTATCTCGTATTTCCTCTTGTGATCCTAAGCAATTGTTAAGAGAAGTCTGTGGTGCTGGTCAAGGACCATGATAATGCTGATAAGTAAAAAGATAGCACTGTGTGTATGCTGTGCTGCATTATTGTGGAAAATCCTGGACACACTTCAGACTTAGGCCACGGGTTTTGATCGTAAGATCACCACAACGCCATAACTCCGGCACCTCCTGGCTCTTTAAGGCTCGGGTCACACTGCCACAACCTGAAAGTCGCACGACTTATGGTGCGACTTTCCCAGGGGACTTCCTGGCGACTTGAGTACTACTTTGACAGGTCCATCCCTGCACAGTGAGCGGAGATGGACCTGCCATCCGCCTGCTCAGTGGGGATCAGCGGATCAACCCCTGCTGAGCAAAGCGGGGTCCGTACACGGACAGGCCCATGTCAAAGGGGCCTTAGGCGTTCCACTTATTGTAATTACAGTTCTGCAATTTATTTGCCTATGTCATTTTCCTCCTACCCCCAGAATCTAAGTGTCCCTGCAAACATTACTTTCTAGCATAATTTACTCCTGACCCCTACTTCTGACTCCTGCATTCTGTGTGTTACACATTCCTGACCCCTGCACTCTGTGCTACATACTCTGGAACTCTGAATTCTATGCAATCCACTTTCCTGACCACTGCTCTCTGCATTCCATACTCTTAACCCCTGCACTCTGCGTTACAAACTCCTGAACTCTGTTCTGTGCGATGCACATTTCTGACCCCTGCACTCTGTGTTACATGCTCCTGTGTTCCATAATCCTGCATTCTGTGCAATTTACATTCCTGACCCCTGCACTCTGCATTACATGCTCCAGAACCCTGCATTCTGTGAAATACACGTCCCTGATCCTTACACTCTACGTTACAGGCTCCTGAACCCTGCATTCTGTGCAATGCACATTCCTGACCCCTGCACTCTGTGCACTCTGCGTTACAGGCTCCTGAACTCTGCATTCTTTGCTATGCACATTCCTGACCCCTGCACTCTTTGTTACATGCTCCAAAACCCTGCATTCTGTGCGATACACATTCATGACCCTTGCACTCTTTGTTACATGCACCTAAACCCTGCATTCTGTGCAATGCACATTCCTGACTCCTGCACTCTGTTACAGGCTCCTAAACCCTGCATTCTGTGCAATGCACATTCCTGACCCCTTCACGCTGCGTTGCATACTCCTAAATGCTGCGTTCTGAGCAATGCACATTCCTGACCTCTGCACTCTGTTACATGCTCCTAAACCCTGCAGTTTGTGCAACGCACATTCCTGACCCCTTCACGCTGCGTTGCATACTCCTAAACCCTGCATTCTGTACAATGCACATTCCTGACCCCTGTACTCTGGTACATGCTCCTAAACCCTGCATTCTGTACAATGCACATTCCTGACCCCTGTACTCTGGTACATGCTCCTAAACCCTGCATTCTGTGCAATGCACATTCCTGACCCCTTCACGCTGTGTTGCATATTCCAAAACCCTGCATTCTGTACAATGCACATTCCTGACACCTGCACTCTGTGTTACAAGCTTCTGAACCCTGCACTGCTTACTCTTCAACCCTCAGCAGAGTACAGTTAGGTTTTATTAACCATACCCCTTTAGGCCCACCGCAACTTGGCCACACAATTTGCCATGACATGCAAAGCGCACCGTGATTTCTCCACTCATGGTGCCCAAGGCATTTTTTTATTCTACTTACTCCTGGACAGGAAATTCTAACTTATATATTAAAAGGATTTTGTTTCACTTTATTATCAGTAAGTGATATTTTTGTGGTGCAAATTGGCATTCCATAGAGAATACAGTGCTGTTGCCTATACTGTGTGTTTACAGTAAAAAGAAGACCAAATCTCTAATACATATAATAGCGCCCTTCTCTCTAGTACAATGAATGTTTCTTTGCTTGCTTGCACACAAATTGCTGTAAAATACGGGTCTGTTGACATGTGTAAGATGTGATAGTCATGTTTTGGTCGGTTTTTCCTGCCTTGTTTCAATGCTCAGCTCAAGCTGCCAGTAAAATGTGCATTTATTTGGAGGCAAAGTAAACACATTTTACTAGGACGTTTATATATGTAAAACACGGGTATCAGTCAAGGAGGAACTAAAGCTGAACCAAAGGCAAACAGCTGAATACACCAATAAACTACAGATAAGAGAGCTGGTTTACTTGTCAAGGGATTGGTGTTCATGTCCATCCAGTCCTGAGATTTCCACAGTTCCGCCACACAGCACAATCTGATTTTTCTCTGCTTACAGATCTAGCTTTTAACCGCTTCAGCCCCGGAAGATTTTACCCCCTTCCTGACCAGAACACTTTTGGGTCGCTTTAACTGACAATTACGTGGTCGTGCGACGTTGTCCCCAAACCAAATTGACGTCCTTTTTTTCCCACAAATAGAGCTTTCTTTTGGTGGTATTTGATCACCTCTGCAGTTTTTATTTTGTGCACTATTAACTAAAAAAAGAGTGAGCATTTTGGAAAAAACACAATATTTTGTACTTTTTTACTATAAAAGATTTTCCCCATTTTTTTTTTTTTAAAGCAAATTTTTTTCTCAGTTTAGGCCAATATGTGTTCTTTTACATATTTTTGGTAATACAAATCACAATAAGCCTATATTGATTGGTTTGAGCAAAAATTATAGCGTCTACAAAATAGGGGGTAGATTTATAGCATTTTTATTCTTCATTTTTTTTACTAGTAATGGCGGCGATCTGCGATTTTTATTGTCACTTTGACATTATGGCAGACACGTTGGACAATTTTGATACATTTTCGAGACCATTGGCCTTTATACAACGATCAGTGCAATAAAAATGCACTGATTACTGTAAAAATGTCACTGGCAGTGAAGGGGTTAACATTAGAGGCGCTCAAGGGGTTAATTGTGTTCCCTAGTGTTTGTTCTAACTGAAAGGGGGGGGGGTGGGACTTGCTAGGGGAAGAGATAGATCGGTGTTCATAACTTGTATGAACACACAATCTGTCTCTTCTCCCCTGAGAGAACTGGTGGCTTGGAGAGCTTGAGGAGGAGAAACAGCAGGACACTGATCTTCCCAGCGAATCGCTGTGAATGGGGGCATTTAGGGTTGCCACCTCATCCCTAAAACCCGGTCACATATTAATTACACAGGTTCTGTGGCTAATTAAGGTGATAATTAAACTCACTTGGTGCCTTAGGCCGCGTACACACGGGCGGACTGTCTGGCCAACTAAGTCCGTCAGACAATCCGACAGACAGTCCGTCCTACTTTTGAATGAACGGACTTGACCACACACGATGAACAGACAGTCCGCTGAAAGCTTGCGCGATGGCGTGTACAGCACATACGACGGGACTAGAAATACGACGTCCAATACACTGCAATGCAACCTTCGGCCGTGTAAATCCTTTCTGAGCATGCGCCATACTTAGTCCGTCCAACTTGCCTACTCACGAGCGGACTGTCCGCTGAAACCAAAGTTGGACGGACAATATTACGGAAATTCTGAAAGACTTAGGCCGCGTACACACGCGCGGACTGTTGGCCCAACTTTGTCCGTCCAACAGTTTGAGCGAACAGTCTGCTCAAACTTAGCATGGACGGACATGGCCACACACGACGGACGAACAGTTTGCTGAAACCGTGCGCGATGACGTGAACGGCACGTACGACGGGACGAAAAATACGACGTCCTATACACTGCAATGCAACCTTCCGACGTGGAAATCCTTTCTGAGCATGCGCGAGACTTAGTTGGCCGAACAAGCCTACACACGAGCGAACAGTCCGCTGAAACCTTGTTTCAGCGGACAGTTTTTCGGAATTTCCGTAAGACCTTGTTCGGCCAACTGTCCGCTGAAACTGTCCGCTGAAGCCCCACACACGAGCGGACTGTCCGCCCAAACACTGTTCAGCGGACAAGGTTGGGTGAACAGTCCGCGCGTGTGTACGCGGCCTTAGTCCGCCAGACTGTCCGCTGAAAAAGTCCGCTGAAGCCCACACACGAGCGGACTGTCCGCTGAAACACGTTTCAGCGGACCAAGTCCGTCAGACAGTCCGCCCGTGTGTACGCGGCCTTATCTGCATTAAACTAGCACCTAGAACCTGTGTAATTCAGATGTGTTTGGGTTTAAAGGGATGAGGTGGCAACTCTAGGGGCATATCAGCACCAGTCTTGGCCATTGGAGGGCAGGCAAAAAACTAGCCACTCGGGGATGGGTGTGCTCTCATGCCTAGTGTGGTCAGTATGAAATTGGAAAGCAGGGGAACTTTATGAAATCAATTTTTTTTTACTTTTAGCCCCTAAAATTGTCCTCAATTTATCCGTTTTTTTATTTATCTAATATATTTCTATTATTTATAATATAAATACAGTCTAAAAAACTTGAAGTATCATAAAGGATAAGCCCCAATGTAACCTTTTATTTTATAGGTGTAGCTTAGTAGGTCAGGTCAGCCTAGCCCTATAACTTCTTATGTGTCTTGATCACTCCAGCAATGAGATCTTTCTGCCCCGATTCCTGACTCTCTCCAGGCCCAATGGGAGTTCTGGATGTTCTCGCCCACCTTTATCCCAGCTCCTTCTGTTACATTCTCCATAACATAGAACAAATAAAGAACCCCACAGTGGGAGTGTGAACCCTTCCTAACCTACACGGAGACTGAAGAAACCATAGGGGTGGTTTTAACTCTCCAGGCCCAACACTGAACAATACGAGCTTTGGGTGAGCCGATCCTTTAATACATTCGATATAAAAAGGAGAGAGTATCAGTAGTGTTAAAATCATTTGCTTATACCAGGAGATAAAAGGAAAGATGAACAATATAAAAAAAAAAAAGCAAAAAAAGAAGAAAAAGATATGCGCGTCTTCACAAATTGTACCGTATTGTGCTTGGGCAAGAAAACATTACAAAGCATGTCATTTTGCCAAAGTTTTAAGAAAAGATCGTCTGCTGTTTATTTTATCTTTTGCAAAAAAAAAATAATGAATTCTGATGTACTCTAGCTCATGTACATAAGGGCTGGTAGCAGTGGCGTCGCTAGGGGGTGGCTTTTGGGGCTGTAGCCCCGAATCTGGGGCCCATAGCCCTGAGTCTCTGCAGGGGTCCCCAAGGGGAGAGTAGGCTCTCTGGGGACCCTGATGTAACTGGGGGGCTCTCTGGGGACCCTGATTTAGGGGGGAGGCTCTCTGGGGTCTAGGAATTTAAACACCGCAATGGGTCTGAAGCAGTAAAAGAAACTGACCAATTTCACTTGTCAGCATCTACCATACACTAAACTGTTCTGGATGGGTGAACAGTCTGAGAAAACACATGGCCTGCCATTGCTGACCTTGTCTTCAAAAATGCTAGTTGCCTGGCTGTTGTGCCTAAAAGAAAAGGAAATGACGTCTGAGCCTGTGCAGCTTGTATGGACTCTGGGGCCTAGGCAACCACTAGCTATCACGCATAATGCAACTTTGCGAGCATGCTGTTGAGTGGGACCATTGATCCCTGTATGGAAGCAGTGGTCTCATTGCAGAGGTCCGACACCCCCCCCCCCCCTACTGAATCAGATCTATGGCCCCACTATTAGCAAAGCTTATACTCCCTGCTGATTAAGGAGGTCTATCAGTGGCTGCCCTATCAATAGACCCTGTCACTTTGTCCTGCATAGGCTTTAAACCTGACTTTAATCCTGAAGACAGATACACTATTACAGTTCTGTTATCATTAATAAGTCATTAAACTTCTAAGCACAAGCAGTGTAAAGCCCCGTACATATGATCGGATTTTCTGCCAACAGCCTGTCATCACACATTTCCCGTCTGAAAAAACGACCGTGTGTACGCGACTTTAGCATTTGAATTTGCAGTCCCCGTAAAGCAGGGCTGGAGTGTGAGAGGAAGATGCAGTACAAAGAGCCAATCAGTTCATGTGCTGACAAAAAGCATTCTGATAGGAGGAGAAAGCAGCATATCAGAGAGATGAGCTTGTCACTGCGCCGCTTCTCCTTTCACTGTCCAGTCACATGCTGGGGGGAAGTGGTCCAGGACAAGATGATATGAGATGAATGATGTTGGGTAACAGACTGAGGGTATCTAGTGGCAGAAAAAAAGTGCTATAGGAAAAATCTACTGATTGAGGGTGAATATTGCACGGATACCATTTTTTTTTTATTGGTGAGTACGAGCAATTGATACCCAAATACTTGCAGATATCAAGTACTGATACCTTTGCAGTGCAATGTGAGGGCTCTAATGTGAATTAGTGAATTAAACAGGAATGTGGTGCGATTCCTGTCTGAATCGCATGCACTTTCCTGCTCCACTCCTGTGTAAACTCAGGCTTATGTCACTATGAAAAGCCTGGGTTGACATAGGAGTAGTGGGGGAAAACGTATGCGATTCAGACAGGAATTGCACCTCATTGCTGCTCAAATCGCATGAAATTCTTTGCTGTGCGATTTGAGCCCATTCATTTGCGCAGGCTCAAATTGCGCCACAAAGGTATTGGTTTAGGTATCGGGGCGTTTGCACGAGTACAAAATAGAAAATACCAATCCCTGAATCCCTCTCTGACATGTTAGGACTTGTAGTTCTTCAGCAGCTGTCTTAAATTGAATTGACCTTTGAAAGCAGAACTTTTTATGAATAGCGCTTTAAAGGATAAAACAAACCGGCTTGTGCTGCGATATTCACCCTCAATCAATAGATTTTTTTCCTACGGCACTTTTTTCTGCCACTGATCCACTGATTTCTAAACTGATCCACACCAATCTCTGCACCACTATAGCTAATATAAAACCTTTATTAAAATCAGGATGTAAATGGAGCCCAATGCACCATCCGGTAGTTGGCGGCTGAGAACATTCGCTCCGAGAATAGCTGATCGCTAATTACTTCTGCTAAAGTGAGAATACTTTTGATGAATTGCGAGAGCAGGTATTTCATCACGGAGATGTACAAACACAGCCAGCAAACACAACATCAACCGCATTTATCAGCGGAGCAGTCAACTATCACTAATCATGGGCGCTAAACAATGACCTCCCAATAATCTGCTTTATTAATGGTAGCGTTCACCATGCACAAGCTGTTACAGCTATAAAAATCTATTACCATTCCCCTCTTTAAAGTGAACGTTAGGTTAAAAACAATATCCTCACCAAGACAATGATTTCCATTGCAGGGATATTAGCAAACAATCATTGTAAATTCTAACTTGCTTCTGTGTTGTAGGTACTGAACGTTTGTACTAGGTAGAAAGAGCCGCCTATTATGATCACTCGATCGATCCCAGCGTTATAATCACCTTCAATCTGGCACAGTTGTACAGGCTCCTCTACTTTATTGAATTTGATTACTCTGATTTCACTGCACACTGTGAGCTTTTCACAATGGAAATGAAAAGCTGCAACAAGTTATGCCCTGTACACACGGTCGGACATTACGACCACAAAATTCCGTCGGATTTTTTCCAACAGATTTTGTCCGAAACTTGTGTTGCACACACGCGGTTGCACAAAGTTGACAGAAAGTCCGATCGTTCTGAACAAGGTGACGTACAACGCGTATGTCAGGACTATAACGGGCCAGTAGCCAATAGCTTTTGTCTCTTAGTTTATTCTGAGCATGCGTGGCACTTTGTTCGTTGGAATTGTCTACACACGATCGGAATTTATGCGTTCAGATTTTGATGTCGGAAAATTTTAGATCCTGCTCTCAAACTTTATGCGTCGGAAAATCCAGCAGAAAAAATCCGATAGAGCCCGCACACGATTGGATTTTCCGACAACGTAATCCGGTCTGACTTTTTCCATCGGAATTTCCGACCGTATGTACAGGGCATTACACAGATCCCACCTCATTCTCTGGCTGAAGGACATCCAGCATCATCTAGTCCAGTGATGCTTAACCAGGGTTCCTCCAAAGGTTGCTAGGGGTTCCTTCAGCATTGGGCAATTTCTGCCTGTCAGATAAGTTCCCACTGATACCACTGATCTTTTTAGCTATCTTTAAGGAGGTAATTCTTCCCAATGACCACAAGTGTAAGGACCATTCTTCCAACTGATCATTACACTATTGTATCATGAGTTGTAGATTTCTCATTTTTATCAGGGGTACCCCGAGACCGGAGAACTTTTTTCAAGGGTTCCTCTGTGTTGAAAAGGTTGAGAAAGGCTGATCTAGTCCTTTCCTCCCTAGAGTTAGTGTCCCTGGCTTGCCCTCTTTACTCAAATTGGACATCATTTCTTTCAGTCATAGGCGCTCAGCATCAAATTCAAGAGCTTATTTAAAAAAATGTAAATTTCCAAATACAGCAATGTTTTCACTACACAATTAGATATTCCTGCTTCATTGCCCACTACCATTTAAAATCATGTTATATTTCATCCATCTGTATGCAGCCAGAAGAGAATGCAAAGAGCTGGGAAGTGGCTGGCCTGTGATGAGAGCATGTTGCCCTGCCCTTGATGTCAGCCATTCTCCAGATGGTGTATGCTAAGCTCATCTATGAATACTGCAAGCCACCCTACAGCCTGGATCAAGTTTCACAGAAAGAATGAAGAACGCAGTTTAGCTTGAAACTAACAGGAAGAAAAAGGGGCAAAAAGAGAAGAAAAGAAGCAAGAAAGAAAGATAAAAAGAGGGGGAAAGGAAAAAAATATATAAATAAAGAGAGAGGGAAAGAAAGATAAAGAAAAAAAAAAGGAAAAACATAGGAAAAGAAAGAAAGAAAAAGTAGGGGTGGAAAAAATGAGAGGAGGAAAAGGGAAACAAAACAGAAAGGAGAATAGAGGAAGAAAGAAAGATAAAGATAGAGAGAGGCAAAAAAGATAAATAAAGAGAGAGGGAAAGAAAGAAAGATAGAAAGAAAAAGTAGGGTGATGGAAAAAAGAAGAGGAGGAAAAAGGAAACAAAACAGAAAGGAGAGTAGAGGAAGAAAGAAAGATAAATAAAGAGCGAAGGAAAGAAAGATAGAGAGATTGAACAAAGGATAAAGATAGAGAAGGAAAGAAAGATAAAGATAGAGAGAAGCAAAAAAGATAAATAAACATAGAAGGAAAGAAAGAGAGAGGGAAAGAAAGAAAGAAAGAAAGAAAGAAAGAAAGAAAGAAAGAAAGAAAGAAAGAAAGAAAGAAAGAAAGAAAAATAAAGAGCGAAGGAAAGAAAGATAAAGATAGGGAGATTGAAGGAAGGATAAAGATATAGAAAGAAAGATAGAGAGAAGTAAAAAGATAAATAAAGAGAGAAGGAAAGAAAGAAAGAAAGAGAGAGGGAAACAAAGAAAGAGAGAGGGAAAGAAAGAAAGAGAGAGGGAAAGAAAAAGTAGGGATGGAAAAAAGAGGAGGAGGAAAAGGAAACAAAACAGAAAGGAGAATAGAGGAAGAAAAAAAGATAAAGAGAGAGAGAATGAAAGAAGGATAAAGATAGAGAAGGAAAGAAAGATAAATAAAGAGAGAAGGAAAGAAAGAGAGAGGGAAAGAAAGAAAAGGTAGGGGTGGAAAAAATAAGAGGAGGAGGAAAAGGAAACAAAACAGAAAGGAGAATAGAGGAAGAAAGAAAGATAAAGATAGAGAGAAGCAAACAAGATAAAGAGAGAAAGAAAGAAAGAAAGAAAGAAAGAAAGAAAAAGTAGGGGCGTAAAAAAGAAGAGGAGGAAAAAGGAAACAAAACAGAAAGGAGAATAGAGGAAGAAAGAAATAAATAAAGAGAAAAGAAAAGAAAGATAAAGATAGAGAGAATGAAAGGAGGATAAAGCTAGAGAAGGAAAGAAAGATAAAGACAGAAATAAGCAAAAAACATAAGTAAAGAAAGAAAAAAAGAAAGAGAAAGTGAAAGAGAAAGAAATGTAGGGGTGGAAAAAAGAAGAGGAGGAGGAAAAAGGAAACAAAACAGAAAGGAGAATAGAAGAAGAAAGAAAGATAAAGAGAAAAGGAAAGAAAGATAAAGATAGAGAGAAGGCAAGAAAGACACAAAAAAAAAAGAGAAGGAAATAAAGAGAGGGAAAGAAAGAAAAGAGGAGGGGAAGGGAAAGAAAACATAAAGGAGAATGGAGGGAAAGGTGAGGAGAAAGGAAGAGAAGGATAGCAGAAAAGAGAAAAAGAAAGGGTCAAGAAGAAAAGAGACGGCAAGGAAAGCGGTAAGGAAAGATAGGAGGGTAGAAAAGAAGGGAAGGAAAATAATAGAAAAAGAACAAAAGAAAGGGAATGGACAGAAGAAAAGAAAATAAGGGAAATTAGGTTGGAAGGGAGGAAAAAGGGAAAGGAAAGAGGTGGATAAGGAAAAGAAAAACGAGAGGAGGGAAAATTAAAGCATGCGCAGTAGGGAACCGGGAAGTGAAGCCGCAACGCTTCACTTCCTGATTCCATCACCTAGAATGGCAGCGGCAGCAGCCGAGAGTCGAGCAATCGATCGGCCTCGGCTGCCGACATCACTGGACCCCGGGACAGGTGAGTGTCCATTTATTAAAAGTCAGCAGCTGCAGTATTTGTAGCTGCTGGCTTTTAATATTTTTTTTTCCAGTGAAATCCCTCTTTAAATAAAGAAAAAAAGGAAAAGAAAAGGTAGGTAAAAGGAAAAGACGAAAAAATAAAAAAAAAGCTGATTTACTTTTATTTTTTTTAAAACCCTCAATTTCCACCTGTTTTAAATAGTAAATGCGACCAGAAGAATGTCATTGTGAAAACACCTATTTGTAATTTCCCTAATCTAAAGCAGCGATGTTTGCAGCACTTTAGGTGCCAGGCTAGGATTCCTGGCGGCAGGCCAGACTCGTGACACAAAACAGAGCCTTTTTTTGTCCCTTTTACAAACTCTTTGACCAATGATGAAATCCAAGCAGGCGTTTTACTACAGCCAATATATCTGCAGACTCTAAGTCTTGGCTCTGCCACTAACATCCTTGCATCAAAAAGGTGATGACAGACAACGCTCTGGTAGAATCCAGAGATCCAATTCCTGAAGAGGAAATTCAGCAGTTTTTTGTTTTTTAACTCAAAGTCAGCAGCAGCTTTAATTACTGTGGCAGTGAGGAGACTTGGATCCCTACTGTGCATGTGCAAGATGTTCTGGAATGTGTGATTTGTCCCAGGAGGCTGCGGGTGTGGAGGCGGGCGGTATGAGCGATTCATTTCAATTAGGATGCAGAAGCTGCAAGGACACAGCCGCTGCTCCCAGTTGGCAGCCATGTGGGTGCAGGTTCATGTCTCCAAATGCAGACAGTGTGCATTCACGAACCTGCACCCACATGGATGGCAAATTGGGAGCAGCAGTTGTATCCGTGTGGCCATTGCATCCCAATTAAAGCGGTTGTATAGTCTTTTTTTAACTTTTACCTACAGGTAAGCCTATAATAATGTGTATGGTTTAGGAGATATTCCCCTGGCAATGAGCCGCTGACTGTAGCGGCGCATGCGCACAGGTGATTCTCGGCTGAAAGCCCGGCAGACGCCGGACCCTGCCGGAAAAGAAATCTCACGCGCGCATGCGAGAGATGTCGGGCCTCGTTCTAAGGTAAGTATTTCATAATGAGCTAGTATGTGGTGCATACTAGCTCATTATGCCTTTTCCCTTCCAGGTCTGAAAAAAAAACGTCAGCGGGTTTTCTCCCGCTTTAACATGACTGGGACTGCCTTTGTGGGGATGCACAGAACACCTGTACATCCCAGTGTGGGCACACACGGCTCTTGTACTAGTTATGCTCATGTGAAGGAGGCCCTACAGCTCTGGTACCTCCCCAAGCCTGTGACTGGACAGTGAAAGAAATAGCAGTAGACTGATGAGCTCAACTTTCTGTCACTTCTCTCACCTCCAATCAGAATAACTTGTGTTGACATATGGTAGGATATGTGGTCAGAGATCAGTGTCAAAGTTTACATGAGATATGACACCAACATCCCCTTTAGACAAGAAAAGAACATACTGTATAAGGCCCCTTTCACACTGGGGTGGGAGCGGTGTCGGCGGTAAAGCGGCACTATTTTTAGCGCCGTTTTACCGTCGATTTAGCGACAGTATGCGGCTGCTAGCAGGGTGGTTTTAACCCCTGCTAGCGGCCGAAAAAGGGTTAAAACCGCCCGCAAAGCGCCGCTGCAGTGGCGCTCTGGCGGTGGTATAGCCGCGCTGCCCCATTGATTTCAATGGGTAGGAGTGGTTTAGGATCGGTGAATACACCACTCCTTCACCGCTCCAAAGATGCGGCTAGCAGGACTTTTTTCACCGTCCTGCTAGCGCACCGCTCCAGTGTGAAAGCCCTCCAGTTTGCACACTGGACTGAAAGGGGCCAGATTTTTTCAGGTGCTATACAGGCGCTATTTTTAGCGCTGTAGCGCCTGAAAAACGCCCCAGTGTGAAAGGGGCCCAAGAGATATGGGACTTTAAAAAGGTGCAAATCATTTGAAACAAATTTGTAAAATTAAAATTAAAATATATACAAATTTTATTAAATGAACAACATCAATAAAAACAATACATGCAGTACAGTAATAGCCATGGATGTATGCAAGGCATCCTATAAATGACAATGATTTACTGTAGTCACGTTCATGTTTTCTACATGTTTCGCCATGTGGCTTCTTCAGGAATGAATGTGAAATTTCATTAAATACTGAGACCTATAATTCAACAACTCATGTTGTAAGTCTAGAGGCCTAAACAAATTTGAATTAAAATGAGAAATGAAATCCAACAGAATACCGCATCCATAGTCCAAAACCCCCCCGAATGTTGCCAGGTCACCCGTAGGGAGGGGTGAGTGGTAATATACTGTCAACCAGTTAGTTTAGATATCTTAGAAAGAAATTGCCTGGAAGTATATACTGCTGAACTGGAAGCCTCTACCGTCCAAAAGAACAGGGATTGCATCATAAAGAGAGTCACCAAAGGAGTACTCAATATTGGGGTTAAGAGAACCCATCCATGAATTGGGGCACAAGTTACCCCAAAAGAAAGAAAGGAAGGAACAGCGAAAAAATCACTTGAACCCCACACATAAAGCAATGCCTGTATGTGTAGGAAGAAAATGTCCCACTGTTTTCCTGTGCTGATGAACGTGAGGCTTCCAGGGATCCCAGCAACTCTTGTTAGCATATGAGCACTGCAGCACAACTGGCTGACTTCTTGTGCTGGGTAATCCTTTTCTCCTCTATCTGAAGCTAAGAATCTTTTGACTTTTGATGAATTTTAAAGTAACTCTCTGGCCTCTAAGAAAAAAAAAGAATCAAAAGCAGAGGTTTCCGCAAAAGAAGATTAATACTCACTAGTCCAAAGGTTCCTTTGAGGAGAGAGAACATCAGAATCAGGACCCGTCAGATTGGTATTAGTCATCTTCTTTTGCAGTGAACTTTTTCTTTGAATGATTACAGAGTTTCTTTAGGACTTATCTCAGACTGCCAAATTTTTCACATATTCCCCCCTATCCATAATGATTGTCAATGGGCTTACTAACTTCGATATCTTCAAAAGCTAATTGTTCAGTCACTCAGCAATCAAGATTCAGCAGCACCCCATGTTGGTGCCAAAATTGCTAGAGACAATTGTTCTTGAAGTACAACTGAAGGAAAAACCTTTTTTTTTTTGTTTTACAGCCAGTCCACATAAAGGATCACACAACAGCGTGCGTTTTTTCAGTGTATTTTGACAGTCCATTTATTTGAATAGACTGCAAAATGCATTGGACTGTGGAAAAAGCTGTGCTTTCACTACTTTTTTTCAAAACGCACAGTACCAAACCGCATGCTACTGCGGTACCATGTTATTTGGTGCCTGCAAGCGCACTGCGTTTGCAATATGCATTTGGGGTGCCATTGACAATACGCTAGCACCTGCATGCAGATCGCAAGGGTGGTGTGTCCACCTGCGGTGCAGGGAACATGCCTTTCCTGCACCATGTTCTGATGTGAACTAGTCCTTAGCCCTTGTACACACGGTCGGATATTCCGATGGATAATGTCTGATAGGACCGTGTTGTCGGATAATCCGACAGTGTGTGGGCTCCATTGGACTGTTTCCATCGGAGTATACGACGGACCAAGTTTTCCAACTTGTCTATAAAATTTTCTGACAACATGCTCCGATCGGACTTTGTCCAATCATGTGTAGAGAATTCCGATCGGACAAAAAACCACGCATGCTCAGATCAAATTCCTAGACCAAAGCTATTGGCTACTAGTCTGAACGTAGTCCCGTCGTGACGAAATAACGTCATCACGTTAAGTACGATCGGATTTTCTGACAACTTTGTCCGACTGTGTGTATGCAACAGTTTCGGACAAAATCCATCCAACGGATTTGGTTGTCGAAATGTCCGACCGTGTGTACAAGGGCTTAGAAAGGAGAGGAATTAGAACACCCGTCAGGTGTCTGTGTTCTCAATGGCGAGATTCACCCTCTCTATTTGTACTGGTGACGTTTTTCATCCGAGGTGAAAAGTGAAAGAAAATCCCACATTTTCAGTGGTCCCCAACACTGGAATAGAGGGGAATTCTTTCAATAGATTGGTTCAGGTGCCTGGTAACATTCAAGGATTTTCCTCACTTTGCAGGGATTTCCTCTCACTTTCTGTTGTGACTATGAGACAGGAAGTGAATAAAAAGCTCGGGCCACAGATGGCTACCCAACGCCATCCAAAATACCCAAAAAGTTTTGCCTTCAATTTTTCTTAAATACATTTCTATGGGCCGCTACTCACCACAGCCAGGAAGAAATAATCATTGATACTTGTCTTCCTTGGTCAGAATTGACATGCACTCCCTCATATCAGAAAATGATGTCTTCGGACAATGCAACCTCTCCAAATTGATTGCCGCCATGGACCCTTTCTCATTGACATTCATCATGTATATAACACTGAGCTCTGCCTCAGCAGTACACCTTGGGTTTTTCCCCCCCTGCAGGGTCCCGGGGAGGCCTCGTCCTTGGCGTGCTGGCTCTGCACCCCCCTTTTTTCTTTTACTTCGTTTTTATTGAAACAAATAAAACAGAGTTTACAGACAACCAACAGTCGTTAAATTTGTAAATAAAATACAGGCCAAAAAAATTATCATCCTGCTAGTAGAGTGGTAGATAACTCTACAACACAGAGGACTCCACTCGCCGGCACAGTCAGTCAAGGATAACTTCACGTACAAAAACCCTTGAGAACAAAAAAGTAACGCATGTGAAAAAACCCAAGGGCAGTTTAGTCAAATAGTATAGCCAAGAAAGTATGATATGAAGGTCATGGGTATAACAGCTAGCGAAACTATAGCCAGCCACAATCCTAACCCGTAATGTGTAAAAATAAAAAACAGGGAAGACTTAACTACCAGCTAGTAATCATTCACCATCAGATAAAGGGGACAAAGGGAGGTCAGCAAACCCAGCAGAGAGATCCAAAAAAATGGTTCACTGAAGCAGTAAAGGAAAGAGCAAGAACAGACTAAAGATACAGGTTGGAAGAGAAGAAAAAGGGGGGGGGATTAGGATGAACCCCAGAGGCTTACACTATACACAACACAGAGAACGGTTTATTCAAAGCTCCAGAAAGCACATAGTCAACTGTGAAGGTGGAAAATGATTGAGCCAAGGCTGCTAGGTGTACAGAAATTTGTCATGCGCATCTCTAAGAATCGCTATACGTTTTTCGTTAATCACTGTACCATGAATGCGGTGCTTTACCTCATCGAAGCAAATAATCGGTGATCTCCACTTCCTCGCTATTGTCTACTTCGTCGCCATGAAAATATGAGGGATTAGTGTGCGTTCCCGTGAGGAGATAGAAGCGATTGGTTGGTGTAGGAGTGCCTACCAGGGCTTCTTTTGCAAGTTGATATGAAGTATCGTATTGACCATGTTGTATACACGTAGCCACAATCGCCAAACTTTGGGACAAGTCCACCAAATATGTTTTTTGTCCCCCAATTCCAAACAGCCCCGGAAACAGGAGGAAGGATAGGTAGGTGGACACTGTGTAATTCTGACTGGGATGTAGTATCACCAGGGCATAAAGTTAAATACGTTTTCCAAATTCAGAAAATTACGTGAGGATTTAAATAAAGCTTCCCACATTTTATTCCAAGTTTTTGGAGGTAGTGTTGTAGCAGAGCCACACTCCCAACGCAAACAATATATTGCCCTGGATGGAGGAACATAGAGGGGATATTAGACCTCAAGCCAAGAGGCCGGACCTGCATCTAGACTCAAACGTTGTTGATGGTCGGGTCTGATCGTAGTTTTTAAGCAGGGATTCCATAAAACGGCACCCTCTTTTTATTTCCTCCACCATGCTATAAACATCACAACCCATGCCATGTATTTAGGTCCTCATATTCATTCCTAATGCATATATTTTTTTTGTTGTTATAATTCCAGTTACAAATTCAACTGTAAATTAGACAAATACCCAATGGTGACCAGTTTACTTTCTATAAGCATGACAGTATGGCATTCTAAGCCCTTGTACACACGGTCGGACATTCCGACAACAAAATCCATCGGATTTTGTCCGAAACTGGTGTTGCATACACACGGTCGGACAAAGTTGTCGGAAAATCCGATCGTTCAGAACGTGATGACGTTATTTCGTTACGAAGGGACTACGTTCAGGCTAGTAGCCAATAGCTTTGGTCTAGGAATTTGATCTGAGCATGCGCAGCACCTGTCCGATCGGAATTCTCTACAAACGATCGGACAAAGTCCGATTGGATCATGTTGTGGGAAAATTTCATAGCCCAGCTCTAAAACTTTGTCGGTCGGATATTCCGACGGAAACAGTCCGATGGAGCCTACACACAGTCGGATTATCCGACAACATGGTCCGATCGGACATTTTCCGTCGGAATGTCCGACCGTGTGTACAAGGGCTAAGGGTCAACATTTCAACCATCATTAGATGTTAAAGCTTTCCTGCTAATATTGTTCCTGGTCTTGTATTTACGTGTTATTTTCCTGAATGCTTTGTACCTACAATTCTTGTGTACACGATGTGCTATTCATTTTATCTGAAATAAAGAATTAAAAAAAAAAAAAACGTTTCGATGGACTGACTGTACAATGCAATGCTGTAGCACTATCACCAGTGACTCTAGCAATTAAATCGCTACCTGCAAATTGCTGTAATCAATGACATTTGTAGCAGCAATTAATCTCTGCTACAACATCGCTTTTCTGACATGTCTATAGAAAAAGTGCACATATCTTTTTTTTGGCCCCATCTCCTGACCTAATCCATCCTCCCACTCCACAGAGAGATGCTTACCTTTATCTGACAGCTGTGGCTCTGCTGTTTGTTTACATCCAGCGCCATATGTCCTGGCCATGCCCGTGCAATGGCGCCCTACAGACTTCTATGGGGCTGTGTCCCGAGTCCAGTGATGCTCAGGGATGGTCCTATAAAAGTCTATGGGGCTATAATGCCAAGACACAACCATGGCAGTGGAGACTTGCCACGCCGGATACATTAGGCCTCATTTACATGGGCGTTGTTGTCCATAAGGGATAAATGGGCCATTTTTTTTGCAGCTGGGCCCACCTATAGTAACATAAGCTGCATGCAGGCAACTTATGTTACCATATGGGGACCCAGTGACTCTATAGACACAGTTGCTCGTCCTAATTTGATAGGCCTGCAGGGCAGATGAGCACATTGCCTGCATTCAGGGCTGCCCATCCACCCCTACAAGCCTGTCATATTAGGATGAGCTGCTGTGTCCATACAGCCGCTATGTCCCTTAGAGTAATATAGGCTGCCTGCACTCAGCTCTGATCAATCTCACTGTGTGCTCTCAGCACACAGAAGGAGCTGCTGCAGACCGCTGATTGCCAATCCTTCATGCCCGTTGGGCGTTTTTAAACTATTTAAAGAGATTGCAAAATATATATATTTTTTTTGCTCTGTGTAATGGTTTAGCACAGAGCAGTCCTGACCCTCCTCTTCTCGGGTCTCCCGCTGGCACTCTGGGCTCCTCTGGTCTGCCACGTGCCCCCTTAGCAAGTGGAATACTAGGGGCGCATTTATGTGGGCTTGATCCTGAGCCGCACTGTGTGCATCTATTGACACACACAGTGAGGCTCGGCCTCGCTCCCCCCCCCCCATGAAATGGGAGAGAGAGATCTCATGCACATCGCTGGATCGAGATCGGCTCCACTAAGTATTTTTTGGGGTGGGGGGGCAAGGGAGAGCTCCACATAAAAGGTTTTTCTTACCTTACATTTTCTAACCCAAATTGGAACTTCCGCTTCAAGGCCTCCTCCTCGACTCCCGTTTGTAAAAATACGTTTTTGGGGAGAAGAGGGGAAGCATATATCCGAATTTGACAGGTACCTGCTTGCGCTTCCGTTCCGGTCGCCTAGGCCAGTGATTCTCAACTCTGTCCTCAAGTACCCCCAACAGGCCATGTTTTTGGCATTTCTCTTAGATAAAATAACTGTCCAAAATACAGAGCGATTGACTCTGATTAAAAACACCTGTGCAAGAAAAAGGAAAACATGCAAACATGGCCCGTTGGGGGTACTTGAGGACAGGGTCGAGAATCACTGGCATAGGTGACCGGAAGCAGAAGCTCTCCCTCCCAAAGTCTTCTGGTACATATGACAGGTCCTAGAAGACTTCTGGGCCAGTCACAGACCAATCACTTTAATCACATGCAAAGAAATAATAAAAAAAAATTGATTGGATAATGCCCGTTAAACACAATCAGAAAACCGTACGAAAAATTCTGCGTTCGAAGCGATCATACGATAATCGGATTGTAAGTACAGAGCTTTCGAGAGCCCATCAGGACAGTTCATCCGATATTATTTGATCGGACATGCAGGAAAATATTTTTTGTACGACGCCAGATCGTGCGATTTTCCTTTAACCACTTCAATACTGGGCACTTAAACACCTTCCTGCCCAGACCAATTTTTAGCTTTCAGCGCTATCGCACTTTGAATGACCAAATGAAATTTTTATCATTTTTTTTCCCACAAATAGAGCTTTCTTTTGGTGGTATTTGATCACCTCTACGGTTTTTATTTTTTGCGCTACAAATAAAAAAATACCGAAAATTTTGAAAAAAAAAAATGTTTTTTTTGTTTCAGTTTCAAAACTTTGTAAATAAGTACGTTTTCTCCTTCACTGATGGGCAGTGATGGGGCTACACTGATAAGGCGGCACTGATGGGCACCAATGAAGTGGCACTGATAGGCGGCACTGATAGGCGGCACTGATGGGCGACACGGATGGGCGACACGGACGGACACTGATAGGTGGCACAAATTGGCACTGATAGCTGGCATGGATGGGCGGCACAGATGGGCGGCACAGATGGGCATGGATAGGCGGAACAGATGGGCATGGATAGGTGGCACAGATGGGCATGGATGGGCGGCACAGGTGGGCACTGATAGGCAGCACAGGTGGGCACTCATAGGCGGCACAGGTGGGCACTCATAGGCAGCACAGGTGGGCACCCATAGGCGGCATTGGTGTTATACTATAGTAATGGATGCCAATCAGTGCCAAACAATAATGCATGCCAATCAGTGATGCCCATTGTGGGCACTGATTGGCATCCATTATGGGCACTGATTGGCACCCATTGTGCTGACTGGCATCCCTGGTGGTCTAGGGAGGATTACCTTTTCCCTGGTGGTCTGGTGGCGTCCCTGGTGATCCAGTGTGGGCATCCTCGGGGGGGCTGTGCTGATAATCGATCAGCACAGACCCCCCCCTGTCAGAGGAGCAGCCGATCGGCTCTCCTCTACTCGCGCCTGACAGACGCGAGTGAGGGAAAGCCGATCACCGGCTCTTCCCATTTACACTGTGATCAGCCGTGATTGGACACGGCTGATCACGTGGTAAAGAGTCTCCGTCTGAGACTCTTTACCGAGATCGTAGTTGCTGGGTGTCAGGCTGACACCCCGCAACAACGATCACCGCGATGCGCGCCCCCGGGGGAGCGCAGCGGCTCATAATCCTGATCACGTCATATGACGTCCGGTCAGGATTATGAAACCACTTTGCCGCCGTCAATTGCCTATAGGGCGGGCGGCAAGTGGTTAATCAGTACGACTGTCGTTCGAAAATGCAATACAAATGCATTACAACACATGACATCACTTCCGAATTTTTATTCTGTCGTACGAGAATTTCGTCTGATAAACTCAAGGTGTGTACCGGGCTTAAGCAAAGCGAACATGCCTTTCTCCCTTAGTAAATGAACTCCAATGAGTCTAACAAAAGCCTGTTTAATAGGACAGAACACTAGGAAACAGAAGATTTGGCAAAAGGGTGTCAAAATCCAAATGCCCAAGGTCAAACCCAGCAAATGGATTGCCCTTTAATGTACTAGCAGATGGCAGTGTGTGATGCTTTACAATGTGTGTATTTTAGGGAGAATAGATAATGGCCTTTAACTTCATTTAATTGTTTGCAATGCTTTAACCTCCAATGCCGAGTACCATGGATACTGAGCGCTCTTCATGCTCCAATGTAAGCAGACAGGCAGCGAACGCTTGCAGATTGCTTATTAAAATCTAAATTGCTACAGTAGATGCAAGCAGCGCAGAATATGTGTGTTACACAGAATTCTCTTCCCCGTTCCTATTTTCTTATTTATTTCATTTCATTGTTGTCAAACTGCATCTGCCATTGTCCATACTGTCAAGCGCAATGGAAAATGGCATAATCAAATTTGAGATTAGGACTAGGCAATTCAGGGAGCTGCTTTTGGCATGAATTGAAATTCTGATCATAAAACAGCCCTTTCAAGCAGTCACAATGACCGCTGCCTGTAAAAACTATTTTTTTATTCACTGGGCAGCCAGACTTTCGGTTTTCCTAAAGCTCCTGAAAGCTCTTTGGCTTCTATAATCAACTACACAGCAGCACTCAGGCTGAGAGAGGGAGCAGCAGATTTAGCAGCCAATCAGACGCTGCTACCTGCACATCTGCTGTGTTGTGCATGGCATGTTGACAGGAGGAGAGAGCATAGCGAGCAAACTTCATTAGTATGCTGCTGCTCCTTCACTGAGAAGCTTTGGGGACGTGTTCTTGATAGAACTGGTTGGAAGCTGAGAATCAGGCTGTGCCATCCAGGGCCGTTTTTAAGGAAGGGCAAAAGGGGCAGCTGCCCTGGGCCCTGTCACTGTTGTGGGGCCCTAGACAGCTGCCTCATACTTGCTAACTATCCTGGTTTAAATTCCCTCGTCCTTTGAGGTTTTAGTCCTGTGCTGAGTCTCAATATCTCAGTGTGAAGTGGTGCTACTAATGCTGCCCAGCTCTGCTCTATTGTTGTGTACAGGTGACTCACCTGCTGACCCTTTGTTTACATGTAAATTATCGCCATTGATATGAAAATAGCAGTGACATTCATATGTAAATTGCGGCGGCCGGCGGCATTGATATGTATATCATGCCCCCCTGAGGTCATATCCACAGTAATCTCTTACAACCAATCAACAAGCAGAAATCATGTGCTGAAACCTCTAGCAACTAATCAGTGAGCCGTAATGTGTGCTGTAACCTCTAGCAACCAGTCAGTGAGCGCTAATGATACACTGTAACCTCTGGCAACCAATTACAATAGCTGCCTGATCTGATTCAGTGAACTGATTTTGAGTCTAGCTGCTAATTATTGTATGTCTCAGAGCAGGTGGAGAGCAAAACTGCATGGGGAGGGGGGCCCCCAAGAAAAGTTTTGCCCAGGGTCCAATCGATATTAAAGACGGCCCTGGTGGCATCTATCAAGGGTACCAGTTTTCATATATGTATATCACTGTGTACCTAACCGCGTGCCTGTCCAGTCCAGTTTTAAATCGCAATCACGGTCACCCTCCACACACCCAGTGAAATTTAAGATCACGCTGACAGCGGGAGTGCCTGCAATAGGAATGAAAATTTTAAGACAAATGCAACGCCAAGGTGGCCTACGCTCACTATACTGTAAATATACTATAATATACTGTCAGATCGGCAGCTCTGTTCATTTCATATGTTAGAAATTATCGCTGGGTGGGACAGATGTTTAGGTCGGTCATGTTGGTCAGGGTTGGGCATGTTTTTTCAAAGGAAGGTTTGAGTCTCCCTAGAAAATGCATTGTGGGAACAGAATGTGTGAGTTCCAGTCCTCTGAGTGAAACAGCAATGGAGACAAAGAGGAGTTTACTTGGCTGCAACTTAACCACTTCATCCCCGAAAGGTTTTACCCCCTTAATGACCAGGCCATTTTTTGCGATACGGCACTGCGTTACTTTAACTGACATTTGTGCGGTCTCTGTACCCAAACAAAATTGATGTCCTTTTTTTCGCACAAATAGAGATTTCTTTTGGTGGTATTTGATCACCTCTGCGGTTTTATTTTTTGCGCTATTAAAAAAAAAAAAAAAAAAAAGAGCGACTGTTTTGAAAAAAATATATATATTTTTTTAAATTCTATAAAAACATGTTATCAATTTAGGCCAATATGTATTCTGCTACATATTTTTGATTAATAAAAATCCCAATAAGTGTATATTGATTGGTTTGCACCAAAGTTATCGCGTCTACAAACTATCGCATATTTTTATGCCAATTTTATTTATTTTTTTACTAGTAATGGTGGCGATCAGCGATTTTTAGTGGGACTGACATTGTTGTAGACAAATCGAACACCTAACTGACACTTTTGACACTTTTTTGGGGACTAGTGATCAGTGCTAAAAATATGCAGTCACTATACTAATGGCACTGTCAGGGAAGGAATTAACACCGGGGGCGATCAAAGGGTTAAGAATGTGCCTAAATGGTGCTTGCTAACTGTGTGGGGGTTGCTCTGACTGGGTGAAGACAGAGATTGGTGTTATTGCTTAGCAGGAACACGAGATCTCTATCTTCTCCCCTGTCAGAACAGCGATCTGCCTTGTTTACAACAGCGATCTGCCTCTCTAGGGAACAATCGTGGGTGGCTGGTGGACATTGGGTCCGCCGGACCCGCTGATTGGCTTCCCATTTGTCCAATCAGCGTGCGATCGTGTCTCTGGTGTGATCCCCCGGTGTCTATTGCTGGTACGTGATTTTGTGGCAATAGAGCTGACCTGCCGTAGTACAAGGTGATCGGCAAGTGGTTAATTTATGGCTGGTGTTCCAGTGTATGATGAGCAGTGAAAACAATAAAACCAAACTTGTGATCTGCATACTCATTCCAAGTCAGTGACTTAAAATCAGGAGCGCCAGGCAAGAGGAAAAAAAAGTCAGAACTGTGGCCTCCTATTAAAGTGTCAGCACTTAACAGAACTTAAAACAGTCTAAAATAGCAAGATAAACATTCATAGCTTATTTAAAGATAAATAAAAAAACAGTTTTTGATTGAATATTCCATTTCAGTTCAGAGCTCCCATGGTACTTCTATTCCACCATAAAAGATGCCTTCAGTCTGATAGGCCAGCATCATCTAAACCACTTCTTCTGATCCCAGGTTGTCCTGGTCCCACCCCCTGCTTGTTACTGGACATTGAGAGCAGAACCACAGTGATGAGCTCATCTCTTGGTCACTCTGCTTTATCCTACTATCAGCGTGCTTCCTGTCAGCCCTTGAACTGATTCCTTCTGCGGCTGCTTCTTCCCTCTCACACTCCAGCCCTGCTGAATAGGGATTGCAAGAGACTGATACAAGTTTAAGTTCAGCTGCTTACACTGCTGAGCACATGAAAAAACAAATTGAAGAATGTAATAGGTTACAGAGTTGCATTTATTTGTGTCTGTTATAAGGATTGCACCGATACTGGTATTGCTGCCAACACTGAGCATTTGCACGAGTCCTTGTATTTGTGCCCGATATCTAAACCAATATCTTTGCGGTGCGATTTGAGCCCATACAAAATGAAGGGGCTCAAATCGCACTGCAAAGAATCTGCCCGAATTGCAAGTGCTTTCCCCCACCGCACCTATGTGCCTTCAGCCTGAGTTTACACAGGAGCACTGTAGGAACCATCCCACCGCATTCCTGTTCAAATTGCATGCGATTTGAGCCCCATCATTTTGTATGGACTCAAATCACACCGCAAAGGTATCGGTAATCGGTACTGACGAGCATTTGAGGTATTGGTACTCAATGATGAAAAAATGTAACAATGCAACCCTATCTATTATATCCGTCTTCAGCTTCAAATATAAGTGTATAAATTCTGTATAATAATATCTGCTTTTACATTTTTTTTCTTTTTTCTCCCCTTGAATGTCCCACAAATGATCCCCCCAGTAAAGTCCACTTAATGCAGCTTCCTGTGACAGTGTGGCAACAATGTTGCACTGCTCCTGAGTTCAGAACAAAGTTGCCACCCTTGTGTAGGCTTGTGTGATACGGCCCCATAGCAAAAAAAAATTAAGAATAAGTAAGTTTTTGCACAATGTGCACTTATCCTTTTACCTGACCTACAGTAAACCAGCCACCCCTTCCACCCTTCCACAGTCCCAAAATACCAACCAAGCCGCTCTCTTCGGTCATCCCAAGACCTCCTGCTCTCTAGCTCCCTTGTCACCTCCTCCCATGCTCGCCTCCAGGATTTTCTCCAGAGCTTCTCCCATCCTTTGGAACTCCCTACCCCAATCTGTCCGACTGTCCCCTAATCTATCCATCTTTAGGCGATCCCTGAAAACCCTTCTCTTCAAAGAAGCCTATCCTGCTTCTAACTAACACTATTTTACTTCCTCCATCAGCTCATCCCCCACAGCTATTACCTTTTGTATCAATTGCCCCTTCCTTTTTAGATTGTAAGCTCTAATGAGCAGGGCCCTCTGATTCCTCTTGTACCAAATTGTAATGTAGCCGTAATGTCTGCCCTCATGTTGTAAAGCGCTAAGCAAACTTTTAGCGCTATATAAAACCTGTATTATAATAATAATAATGTATGTTTACCTCCCTCCAATAGCCAGTTCCCACCATGCCTGTGCAGTTAAAGTGGTTGTAAACTCTCTAAAAAAAACAAAAAACAACCTGCAAGACAAAGGCATAATAAGCTAGTATGCATTGCATACTAGCTCATTATAAAATATACTTACCTTAGAACGAAGCTGTTGCAGCGGTCCTTGAACACCTTTTGTGACCGGCGGCATGTCTCCCAGAGTTATTTCCGAGAGACATGCCGCATTTTTGGCGCTGTGATTGGCCGGAGACGCTATGACGTTGCACATACGCACGGGAGCCGCGGGTCATGGCCCAGCTACTGAATAAGCGGCACAAGCGAGACGTTTCTTCAGTGCGCATGTGCCAATGACGTCGGCACATGCGGATACAGTGAATATCTCCTATGCAAGTTTATGAGATATTCACGGTACCCACAGGTAAGCCTTATTATTGGCTTACCTGTAGGCAAAAGTGGTAGTAAAGGGTTTACAACCACTTTAAGTCCTGGTTCACATTGATGTGATTTGGAATGCGATTGGACATTTGCAGCTCCACATAGATTACCAAAATTCATTTCTGTACTACTCTTGGCGATTTCAGGGTGCAATTACCATTGACATTTGTGCAGAAACAAGCACAGATGTCTCTGAAATTGCCCCCAAAGTCGGGATTGACATGCGGGAATGAAATCGTGCAAGTTCAGCTGAACTCGCATGATTTCATTCCCGCTGTCAGTGGGAACCAGGGATAAACTGCACAGACTTGAATTAAACCACAGATGGAGCTGTATAGAGGGAGCGATAGAGAGGGGTAGGAGTCACTGCACCGATTCACGTACTAGTGTTTTTAAACTTCAGCTTGAGCTATTGAACTCAGTAAATAGGAGCCTTTTAAACAAGGAAAAAATGAAAAACAGAATCTAAAGCTCCATCTGTTGTCAGGCAGTGAGAATACATACAAACTATCTGAAATATTTCATATTTACCTGACTACAAGAAATGTTTTAAATGTATCTTTTTAGGCCTACAAAGGCATAACTGCGAAGGAGGAGCGTCAAAACCATGGGTTCCCCCACAGCTCCTGTATCCTGTAATGAGTAGAGGATAGAGCGGGAAACCATTGAGGGTTGTGGGCGGGTTGTGGAATCGACACTTCTGGAAGTGTCGGTTTCCCAACAGAATTTGGAGGGCTGTTTCTCAGCATTGGAGTTCTTTTGGAGGCCTGGGCAGCAAGAAAGGTAAATATATACAGTATACTCACCTTTTACAGGTATGACTTTCTAAGGATCTTTTTACCTCGCCCCATCTTTAATAAGCAAGGATGGATCTATTGTCTATTAATAATTGGCCAGCCTTTGGGTGGGCAAGGAGACATTTCTCTTTATTAAAATTGCCTTTATTTTATTTTTTTTAGGCAGGCATCCAACAGGAACATTGCATGACTAACTATTCCTGGATCCCAGCACAGCTCATCCACTGAATCCGACTAACCACATGCTGGTCAGGTGCTATCACTGTCTCTGCCGTCCTGTCTCGCTGTGCTGCATATTAGGCATTCTGCTGTAACCATAGTAACAGATACAACGACTTTCATCACTAATAAAGTAGCAAGCTCTGTTCATTTCCCCAACAACGATCATGTAAAATACATCGCGGGTGGAGAGATCATATTTTGTCCTTAACTTCTATGCAGAGCTCCTCATTAAAGCAAACCAAAGCTGAAAAAAAACAAAACAAAAACAAAGCTAGTCTCCGACCCCTGTTTTCTGAACTCTCAGACAAGCTTTAAATATTCAGCACTTTGAATAGATGTAGAGAGAAGACAACAGATAAACAGGTACACCTTATGTAGGAGGATTTGTTTTATCTCTGTGTATTACCCAAGGCCAGTCACTTCACTGGGTGTATAGAAGGGTTAACAACCACTATAACATTTTCTCAATCACAGACTGGAAGCAAGCATGCTGCCAGTGAGTTGTAGGTGATGCATATTTTTTTAAGCACTGGGCAATGCAATTCACAGGCTGTCACTGTGCTGCCGCCTAATCCCGCAGCGCTGCCACCACTATAATCGCGGAGGGGGGTGCTGGCCTGACACCCCCCCCGTGTGTAGCACCCGGGGTGGCCCGCACCCCCACCCCCTACTTAGTACGCCTCTGTGCACAGAGCATATGCAGGTTTAGGCAGGTTCTGGTTTGGTTTTGGCATATTAGGCTCGGTTGGATACCGCTCGGGTTTTTAAAGTGGAGGCGGTTTATATCTTTAAAGTGAAATTATAGGTATTCATCAAAAAAAAAAAATAATGGTAGCCTTGCCTAACCCCCCCTGCTCCCTTCTGCTTTATATACTAGATATACAGCTCTTTTTGGGGGCTTACTACTACTACTACTCCTTGCTGGTAGACCAGTCTTCAAAGCCACCCTTCTTTACCAGTTGTATGGCTTCCCATTACTGATGTCATTACATACGAATTGAGGCTGAGGTCCTGTCCAGATTCCAGGCCAGTATAGTAGAAGATTGGAGGGCTGGCTACTCTGGGACTGAACTGTAATGCCGCATACACACGATTGGGATTCTCATTGGAAAAAGCTCTGATTGTTTTCCCGGCGGAATTCCGACGGAATTCGGCTCAAGCTGTTTTGCCTACACACGGTCACACCAAATTCCGATCGTTTATAACGCGGTGACGTACAACACGTACGACGGGACTAGAAAAAGGAAGTCCAATAGCCAGTAGCCAATAGCTTCTGTCTCATAGTTCAATCTGAGAATGCGCGATTTTGTCGGAATTGCATACACACGATCGGAATTTCCGATAGAAATTTTTTCCGTCTTTGATTAAGAACATACTATCAATTTTTGGCTGGCGGAAATTCGGACAGCTAAATTCCGATGGAGCATACACACGGTCGCATTTTCCGATGAAAAGCTCTCATCGGTCTTTTTCTGGCCGTAATTCTGATCGTGTGTACGCGGCATAAGGTAGGTGTTCATCAAGACTGATTGAGCATTATATGATGTATATGTCCAGAGTTGGGCTTTAAAAAAAAAAGGATTAGTAGAAGACACTTTGTACATTTTTCTTCTGCCAAACAAACGCCTTTCTTTCTGCTTTCTGTGTTTTTGTTTTTTAACTGGCCGCTTCCAATACACCCTCGTTTGGTTTTAATTTAAAGGCCATCTTTACACAAAACTGATAATCAGTTGTCTATATTTTCTGGCAAATTGAATGACATGTTGATTTCTTTCTCTCTCAACTCTCTACCAAAGAAGCAACCTCACACAAATTCCCAGTTCTAATCTTTGAAATGTTCTAATCTTTTACCTTAAAAACACATAGAACCGAACCATCCATAACCTGCCACTCATGGTTTAAACTGGTTCCCTGTCTCGAGCTTTGAAATGATAAAAAGTGACATGGAAATCTATGAAACCCACTTAAACATATTTTTCACCCATACCCATCCCAACTTTGACTGCAAAGTCGCTCAAAATCAAGAAGCTATTAAAACAGTATACCTGTATGGCCAGCTTTAGAGGTCTAAGCCCTTGTATACACGGTCGGACATTCCGACAACAAAATCCGTCGGATTTTGTCCGCCGGATTATGTCCGAAACTGGTGTTGCATACCGACGGTCGGACAAAGTTGACGGAAAATCCGATCGTCCGTAACGTGATGACGTTATTTCGTTACGACGGGACTACGTTCAGGCTAGTAGCCAATAGCTTTGGTCTAGGAATTTGATCTGAGCATGCGTGGCACTTTGTCCGATCGGAATTCTCTACAAATGATCGGACAAAGTCCGATCGGATCATGTTGTCAGAAAGTTTTATAGCCCAGCTCTAAAACTTTGTCTGTCGGATATTCCGACGGAAACAGTCCGATGGAGCCCACATACAGTCGGATTATCCGACAACACGGTCCGATCGGACATTTTCAGTCGGAATGTTTGACCGTGTGTACAAGGGCTAAGAAGGCTGGAGGTGATTCATACCAACATTGGAATATCAGTTTTAAATGGAGCTGGTCTTGATCATCAACTTCAGACGCTGATTAAAATCAAAACTGAAGAAGAATTAAGCAATGCAAAAAAAAAAGAAACAGTCCAACCACTTCCGTTGGGAAATGTTATCACTTGAGCGATTTCTGAGCTGAATCTGTACAGAACAAGGCCTGGGAACAATATTCGGCTGAAATTTTGCCAGGATGTAAGCTATTACAAACCCATAGAGGCCAAATTATATTGTAAAGAAGGGAAACCTTCACAAGGGGGAACAACAGATTGTTGCATGCTTTAGCAAAGAGAATTACTCTCAAGATGGGTATTAAAAGAAAATGAAAGGGGGCTGGAAGCAGCCAGTAGCAGTCATAATCGGTGCCGATTATAGCATCGCTTCTTAACAAAGAACAATAGCCTTATGTATTAAAACTGGAGTAGAACTTATGTTTTTCCAATCAGATGCTCCGCTTCACTTCAACTTACATCTGTAAAACAACGGGTTGAGTATGTGGTTGCTATGGGCAATGTGGACATTCCCTCTACATTCAGCCTCTACGCAGGCCCTACAAAGGACATTTAATATAGCATTAGTTGCCAGTTCCAGAAAATTAGCAGTGCCCGTTTTCGGCACAGAGTGAAATTACCCTACCCAAAGGCCCCCCTTGCATAAACCCTCTCTGTTACTTCTACACTAATTCTCCCTGTACCACCATGTTCGTTATCCTAATATTAACCCTTTGTGTAACACTAACTCTCTCTGTAGCCCTAACATATACCTTCACTGTAACCCTAACCCTCCCTGAGACCCTCATACTAAGATGTACTGTAACATACAGTACATCTATCCTGTGCCCGTAACACTAACCCTCACAGTACTTCTAACCCTCCCTCTAACACTAATGCTAACTTTCTCTGTAACCATAACACTATCCCTCCTTGTAACCCTAGCTCCAACCCTCCATGTACCCCTAACACTCTATTTTTATTTAACCCTAACACTAACCATCCATATGTAATCCTCACACTACATTTCACTGTTACACTAACCCGGCCTGTGACTCTAAGGTCTCTTCGAGGGTGCTCCTCACCTAGTACTTGTTGGTCAGCTTCGGCTGACAATAAGAAGAAGGGTCCGTCAGTCCTTTTGGCTAGGTGGACCAAGTCAAGCCTTGCACTCCAAGCGGGTCAAGGTAGAGTCACACTTCTTCAGGTGGTGGAATAGAGACACACTCTTAAGTGCTTTTGTTTGTGTGTGTTTTTCACATGCACTTTTTTTTGTTTTTGTGCACCACCGTGGGTTCAAAGAAAAGGGATGACCCTAGCACTAACCCCCCGCAACCCTAACACAAACCCTCCATGGAACTCTAAAGCCCCGTACACACGAGAGGACTTATGTCCGACAGACTTCCGAAGGAGTTCCGTCGGAGTTCTACCAGAGTTCCGACAGAGTTCTGACGGACTTTTCGGCTGAGCGGACTTGGCCACACACAATCCCACTAAACTCCGACGGATTCGAACGTGATGACGTACGACTGGATTCGAATAAGGAAGTTCATAGCCAGTAGCCAATAGCTGCCCTAGCGTCGGTTTTAGTCCGTCGGAATAGCATACACACGAGCAAATTTTTCGAAGGGACCGGGTCCGGCGGAGTTCCTTCGGAAAAATTTGAAGCATGTTCCATATTCTAAAGTCCTTCGGACTTTGGCGAGTCAAAAGTCCGTTGCAGCCCACACACGATCGAATAGTCTGACGGACTCAGTCCGTCGGACTTTGGATGTTGAAAAGTCCGCTCGTGTGTACGGGGCTTTACACTAACCCTCTCTCTGTAAACACCAACCCTCCTAACACTAACCTTTACTGTAACTCAAATCCTCTAGGTAACCCAAACACTAACCCTCCATGTAACCCTAATATTAATCCTTCCTGTAACCCTAACACTAACCTTTAGAGCAGGGATATGCAATTAGCGGACCTCCAGCTGTTGCAAAACAACAAGTCCCATCATGCCTCTGCCTCTGGGTGTCATGCTTGTGGCTGTCAGAGTCTTGCTTTAGAGTAACTCTAACACTAATCTTCCCTCTAACCTGCTACTAGCTCTCAATGTAACCCCAACACTAACCCTTCCTGTAACCCTCCCTTTAAAAGAGAAGTATAGTACGGGTCACAGGAATGCAAAACAAACTGCAAACAGTTTTTTTCTATACTTCTCCTCGAACCTTACTGCACCTTTTCTGCTACTAATAATTACCTTGCTGTAGCACTGATTGTAATTATGCAGAGCAACCGCTAGGCCTGAGCAATGTCACATGAGGCAGAGGGAAGGTACTTAGTCCTGTGTAAGCTCTAAAACAGACTAACATGGAGCTCACACATGGCTTTCTGTCAGTTACATTGTTCGATAGCTTTGACCTGACCAAATAGACTGTCTGACTTTGAAGGCTCAAAGTGTTCCAAGTTAATAATTTAATAAGTGTTCTAAGTCAATTTTGTAAGAAATTACAAGAGAGAATTATATACTTTGACTATTCGGGTGTAAGTGTAACCATTTCAGTTTTGTGGTATTTCAACCTACACTGAGAGAAGCAGAGTTGATCTACTTGCCAGATAAAATATAATACATTCCACAATGAAAGAGCTATCACAAAGGGAAAATTCCCACTCTTAGGCTAGGTTCACATTGCAGCAATGCGGGAACGTCGCAAATCCGCGGCGGGTTCCCGCATCGCATGCCTCCCGGCGACAGTTCACACTGCCCTATGCGAACTGCTGGGAGTGTCAATGAAATGTTAATGACACCCCCAGATCAGTTCGCATATCGCAGTGCGATCTGCAAACTCGGACAGGAATCGGATCGCATGGTGTGAACACCCATGCGATCCGATTCTGCTGCGGACCAAAAAAAGGGTCCTGTGCGATGCAAATTCAGCCATACTATCTGTATGGCTGAACTCGCATCGTACAGAGATCGGATCTGATTTGCACTGCAGTGTGGTGCGAATCACATCCGGTTCTCGTAGCCGCAGCAGTGTGAACCCAGCCTTAAAGGGAAACTCCACACAAATTCAAAAAATAGGGACTGGTTTGGGAAGTGGTTGCTGAATCTATAATTTTCCTTACACCTGCAAAGCTCCATGTATCTGAGCCTTTGGATCAAATTATTATTACTGAATTTATCAACAGATTTCCAAAGGTGTCCAAAAATTATACAAAATATGAGAGAGGTTATCACAATGTGCATATTGTTAGGCTTGGTGTTGACCCCTCTAATGCCCTGTTCACATGGTCAGACATTCTGACCACAAAATCCGTCTAATTTTTTCCGACGGATTTTGTCCTAAACTGGTGTTGCATACACACTGTCGGACAAAGTTGATGGAAAATCCGATCATTCGGAATGTGATGACATTCGTTCGTTACGACAGGACTACGTTGAGGCTAGTAGCCAATAGCTTTGGTCTCGTAATTTGATCTAAGCATGCGTGGCACTTTGTCCGATCAGAATTCTCTACAAAGGATTGGAAAAAGTCCGATCTGATTTTTTTTGTCAGAAAATTTTAGATCCTGCTGTCAAATTTTTTTCCGTCTAAATTTCCAACGGAAAAAGTCTGATAGAGCCCACAAACAATCGGATTTTCCGACAATATATTCCGATCTGCCCTTTTCTGTCAGAATTTCCGACCGTGTGTACAGGGCATAAGACCCATGTCAGATGAGCAATCTTGTATCTAGGGAATTTCTAGGAGATCAAAAAAACAACTCATATGTGTCTACTGGAGGAATGAGGTGTCATGCAACCAACGGGAGTAAAGCTGGTCATAGACGGCTTGAGAGAAAATCAATCGATTCCCCCAAGCACTGTAACAGGGTGGATGGAGAAATATCCGCTGCCAGCTATTGTATGCAAGCAGCCATGGCACTGACTGAATAAATGCCACTGCAGAACAGTGACTGCCTCTGTTAGCATGCAGTCTATATTTTGCCAATAGTTGTTGGATTTTAAATCGACTTTTGCCAAGCAGGTTGGTGATTGCAAGGCCAACCACAGCTTGAATTTTGTCTGATTTAGCAGGGGGTGTGCCATAAGAAAGAAAGTGATAAGAAAGTGATGCCATAGAAGCAAGTGAGTGTTCTATTTAGCAAACCTGTTGCTGGCAAGACTGACATTGTCCTTGTGCTATTGCCCCTAGGCACTGGCTCATGAGCTTTTATGGTGCATACAGTCTTAAATATATGGTATTGGTCCACGTTTTTTTTGCATTTCACAAAGATACATATACATATCTCAGCAGACAGATAGACCTAACTCAGAGCACACATCAGGCTTGTATAGTATCGGCGCTAAGTCTACTCAGTGTGGGGCCCCAGGGCACGGGGTGGGGATTAATGCTGTTTACATTTGCAGACTCTACTGGCAAAGCTGCATGCCTCCCTGACAGGACTATAGTGCATGTCTGCAGCCAGCGTCTAAAGCACGTTCCTGTAATTAGTTAATTAGCTAAAAAATTCTTTCCCCTCCACCATCTCTAGTACAGCTGCGCATCCACAGCTCAGAGGGCGACACATGACAGTCAAATCTCAGAACGTGTTTATTCATGAACATGGATGACACAGTTTTTTTCACCAATATAGTGTTTCAGAATGACTTTTTGAACCGCAAAATAGGAAGTTGTTGCACAATTCAACAAATGTTTCCAAAGAAACTGAGCAACTGGCGTTAACTCAGGACACGTCAGTCACCAGTAAACTACAAGTTTAAGCATGCCACAGGGGAGTGTGCCTGAGAGGACATGATGGGACTATTGCTGTTTACTGCCTTTATGGCCAGTATATTGAGCCTTCTTGAATCTGTTTAGAAAGTGTTGAATTCATTATTTTTTTATAAAAGATCTATAGAATGTAAACGAATGTCACATTCGTTCATTTTGTTTTTTGTTCCATATTGCAATGGGAGATAAAATGTACCCATGTCATATTATGCGTGGCCTAATATAAACGAATATACATTTATTTGTATACCTAATATATATTAAGTTCATTTATACCCGTTTAGGTTGGCAAAAGTGGACCTGGATGCAAACGCTCTGAGTTTGGACCAACAAACTTTTTGTAATGTATATGACAAAACATAAAGGTATGTATATAAAAAAATGTAGACACAAAAACAAGTCTTGTAACATATTAAAATAACTACGGTACCACTAGATAAAAAAAAAAAAGTTAAAAAAAAGCCCAGTTTGTAAAGGGGTTAACACTTGCTTCCAGCACTTCTGGGAAAGTCAGAATTTGATACCATCCTCCAGGCCTTTTAAGTGCTGGACACTGTAGTGAAGCAGAGACTGACAGACTGGGGGTTATTTACTAAAACTGGAGTGTGCAAAATCCAGTGCAGCTCAGCAAAGCCACCAATCAGCTTCCAGGTTTTATCGGCAAAATTTAATTGAACAAGCTGAGGTTAGAAGCCGATTGGCTACCATGCACAGCCGTGCCGTATTCTGTTTTAAATCTCCCCCACTGAGAAACAGAACGCAGAAGAGGACCAGGTACCTAGCGATAGAGTGCTTTCATTTCAGTTACAGCCAGGTGGAGTCTGGTGGTTAAAGGCAACCCATGGCCTCTTAGCCATTGTATACACGGTCGGAGAATCCGTCGGAATGTGTCCTATCGGACTGTGTTGTCGGATAATCCGACTGTGTGTGGTATGCATCGGACTGTTTCCGTCGGAATATCCGTCGGACCAAATTTTCAAACTTGCTGGAAATATTTTCCGACAAACTGGTCCGATAGGACATACTCCGATCATGTGTAGAGAATTTTGATCGGACAAAGTGCCACGCATGCTCAGATCAAATTCCTACATCAAAGCTATTGGCTACTAGCCTGAACGTAGTCCCATCGTAATGAAATTCCGTCATCACATTCTGAAAGATCGGATTTTTCGACAACTTTGTCCGACCGTGTGTATGCAACAGTTTCAGGCAAGATCCGACGGACAAAATCCAACGGACAAAATCTGACGGATTTGGTTGTCGAAATGTCCGACCGTGTGTACAAGGGCTAATACATCTTGGATGCTCCAATAGTGAGATCTACCTACCATATATACAGACTCCAGTTTCTGGGTGTTGGTGCCCACTTTTTTTAGCGCTTCAGCCTTTCCTGTTGCATTTTCCGCTATATAAAACAATTCCAAGCAGGAGACCACAAATAATTAGCGACAGTAGGTGTGCAGTTCCCCTACTGGCGATCATTACCATCACCAAGAGATATCAGAGACTTTCAAATGGTTTAGCTCTACAGCATCTAACAAACTCTGAAATATCAGTTTTAGGTAGCTTGACCCTCTAAATAAGATTAAATAAAAAAAAATAAAAAATTAAAAATACTTTGTATCCTTTTTATATACTGTATATGCCAGTACCATCAACAAGAGAGATCATAGACTTTCGGATGGTTTTGCTCTACAGCATCTAACAAACTCTAAAATATCAGTTTTAGCTAGATCGACCCTCTAAATAAGATTAAATAAAAAAAAAAAAAATTCAAAAAATTATGTATCGTTTTTATATACTGTATATACCAGTACCATCAACATGAGATATCAGAGCCTTTTAGCTCTACAGCATCTAACAAACTGAAATATCAGTTATAGGTAGCTTGACCCTCTAAATAAGATTAAATAATAAAAAAAAAAAAATACTACGTATCTTTTTTATATACTGTATATAAAAAAAGATAAAAAAAAAACAAAAAAAAAACAGATGGCTCTCATACAATGAAGCTTCCCTTCACTTCAGAGTGATGAGTCAAAGAATTACTAAGTCTCCGCATGTCTCACAAGCTCTGGTCATCAGGGACATGGTAACATAGCGTGTGCTTGTTCTTTGTACTCGCCTTATTTCATGTAGGTTATGGTATTTTCCCTCTCGTTTGTTTTTCAGGGCTTTTTTTAGTTGTCTGCTGGGTTTTTTTTTCACTGCTCTCAGATACCTTTTAACTAAAGGTCCCTTTCATGGGTTCCCCCTACTCAAATGTCAGTACAGTACACGCTAACTGTACACACATCTCATGCCCGCCCACACCTGAGGAACAATGTTTTTGCTAAACCTCAACCAAAAAAAATAAATAAATCAGCATACCATCAAGTCAGCGAAATTTTGGCTGAACGAAATATGCTTTAACAGAAGTTTTTAACCTTTGGATCAAACTTCACTTTAAATGGGCACTAGCGAACTTTTAAAAGGTCAATTCATTCAAAAGTGGCATTTCAGTTATTGGTGAAGGCTGGTGGGCACCACTCGGCTGCTTTTATTGCTTGGAGACCGTCAAGGCAAGATTTCGCTATAATAACTGCTCCTGACCATCTTGGAATTTTCAGTTCTCTAAGCCCTTGTACACACGGTCGGACATTCCGACAACAAAATCCGTCTGATTTTTTCCAACGGATTTTGTCCGAAACTGGTGTTGCATACACACGGTCGGACAAAGTTGTCGGATCGTTCGTAACGTGATGACGTTATTTCATTACGACGGGACTACGTTCAGGTTAGTAGCCAATAGCTTTGGTCTAGGAATTTGACCTGAGCATGCGTGGCACTTTGTCCGATCGGAATTCTCTACAAATGATCGGACAAAGTCCGATCGGATCATGTTGTCGGAAAATAATAATATCCAGCTCTCAAACTTTGTTGGTCGGACATTCTGACAGAAAAAGTCAGATGAAGCACACACATGGTCGGATTATCCGACAACACGGTCCAATCGGACATTTTCCCGTCAGAATGTCTGACCGTGTGTACAAGGGCTAAGAGTGGCACCCCCACTCATCCTGTTGCAGCCAGAGAATGAAATAAGATAAATATTCAACAGGGTCTGACGGCCAACAGGAGAATAGGTTAAAAATCTTCCAGAAACAAATGTCAGTCTAAAATAGAATGACCCTTTAAAAACCCACTTTCTAAATGTCTAAAACAGTTGTCTCCAAACTGTGGCCCAGGGGCCAGATACAGCCTTTTGCTTGCTTTTATCCATCTCTTGGGGCACCATTTCATCCAATGCGCATAAATTCCCCACCACTGACCCCAATGAAGGGGCACAATTCCTCCCGATAACACCAATAACGGGGCACATTCCTCCACCAACAAAGGGGCATTGATTTTTTTTCTCACTGACATCTGGACCTTTTCTACTTCTAATGGCCATAATCTGGCCCCCTAAAAGTCTTAAGGACAGTAAACCAGCCCTTTGTTTATAAAGTTTGGAGACCCATGGCCTGTCCAAAAATAGGTTTAAAGCAAACCAGAACTTTGTCCATGCAAGACAAAGTAACAGGTTGGTTTTAATACACCCTTAACCCGTAGTACATATTCACATTTCCTTCGCTTTCTTTACTCCTCTGGCCACTCCATTTGGCCACCAGGAGCAAGGAAAACTCCCGGTACTTCCAGGTATGACAGAGCACTCACTCCACTTTTCTCTCTTGTGACAGCACTAGTATTTGATTATTGGCTGATTGCTGCCACAGGAAGTCCGGGAGATAGACTGAGAACTTGCGCAAGGCTTCCTTTCCTCAATTCTGGCTGCTGAGCAAAGTGTCTGAAAGGTAAGTGTGCGCTGCTGGGGATAGGGGAGGTTGTATGCATATTAAAGAAAATCTGCCGCTTTGCCCTGAATGAATACATTTACTGTACATGTTTGCCTTAGAACTGTTGGATTTATCTAAGGTTTAGATAAATCGAACAGGATGAGCAAAATCCAGTTATAAATGGCCACAACCAGTATGAGGGCTGTTATGTTTTGGAGGTGTTCTGACCTGGGAACCCAGGTCAGAAAAAGTCCCTACACAAATGCCCCCAATTTACAACCCTGTGCAACATTCGAGTAAAGAACAGGCCATATAAAGCCCCCCTAGAGGTAATATTGACCTTGCAAAGTATGCTTCCATCTTCTTATTAAGGAAAGGGAAGAACTTCATGGCGCACATACCACTTTCTCCAACAGGCTAGGCCACATACTATTATGCAGCAGGTGTTGTTTTTTTTCAGGAAAGTCCAAATGTCTTATAGACTGTCATTTCCAGTGTGATATTTACAAATCTATGGTATTCCTAAAAAGAGCTAGTGGGTAGAATGACTCTCCAATATCTACAAAAAAAAAAAACTGAAAGATGGACTAACCCTCTAAATGTGCAACATGTAACTCCAATGCGCTGCAAGCTGCATCATCAGTCACGTGATGCTGCAATCTAACCATCTCCAAGCCGTCCACATGGTGCACGTTCAATGCTTCCAGCACAATGATGAGCATCAATAATCCATGTGTCAGGGATAATATATCAATGCAAAGGACATGACATGCTCTAGGCTGGCTATATATATACTGTGACCGCTTGTTTCTGGGGAGGTTGTGGTCACAGAAAACAGCAGGGTGACTGGCAACGAATGCAGCGTGCGTGTCTGTGTGTGCACTTACAGAATTGTAAATCGATATTCATTGTCTTGGTGATTAGATTAAAGAAGCCCCTATTTGTGCTGATAGATGGCTGTATTGGTATTGGTGGGTCAGTGCTGGGTTGTAATAACGCTGTGTGCTTGTATGCTTGCAGGTGAGAATAAACCGTTCTGCATATTTGTGTGCACTGGATAGCACGTATGTGCATTGTGCTATGAATGTGTGTGCTGGAATTGCAAAAGGTGTGTATACTACACTGCAAATGTGTGCCTGTATGAGTATACTGTGTGTGGTAACATTGTGTGTATATATATATATATATATATATATATATATATATATATATGTGTGCACTGGATAGCACGTATGTGCACTGTGCTACAAATGTGTGTGCTGGAATCGCAAAGGTGTGTATACTACACTGCAAATGTGTGCCTGTATGAGTATACTGTGTGTGGTAACATTGTATTATATATGAGTATGTACAATATTATAAGATGTGTGAATGAGTTTTATTGCATTTTTGAGTATATCATTTATGTTTGTGAATTTTCATGTATATGTGTGTATAATTATCTTCTATATGTAGTGTAATCAGTCTGTATGTCTATCTATCTATCGATCTATCTATATATTGATCTATCTATCTATCATGATCCTGGTTTTATGTGTTGGGCTGTATAAATATCAATCGATGGACATTTTATTTATCTATCTACCTATCCATCTATCCAGTCAATCCTTCTATTGGTCCATCCATCCCTTTGGATTATGGTGCAGGGTGGTTGAACACAAATCTTTAGAAAGCACCAACATATTCAGTAGCACAGTACACTGTCACAAGAGCACACTGAGAGTCAAGCTTGACACACTGTAGAAGACACACACTTTTAGACACATCCGACCTACAGCTGACAACACAGATGTCAAATACACAGCTGATTGTAGAAGGCTGGGGGGGGGGGGGGGCACACACGCCACCCTTCCACAGGCTGAATGCCACGGACGGAGCTGGGAAAATTGATGCAGCATGGATCCAATGTACCAGCACGAATAAACAAGCTTTGAAATCATTAACATCTTGCCAAGAACGAAGAGCCCCCAGCTGCAGCAGACGCAGCAGACCCCCAGATCCATACACTGCTACATAAGAGAAAGCTCTGCTTGGCTTTCCTGGAGAGAAGGTTTGCTGATACCATTGTAGAAACCCACAATAAACCACATAAGTCACAATGCACAATAATAATAAAACAATGCACAAGTGATAGGATCTGCTGTACAGGTGTTACTGGAGGGGGCTAGGGAACCTGCAATCCATTGCCATATACAGTCCTATATCCATGGAAGCACAGGCTCATTACCACAATGGATTCAGTTAGCCCAGAAGCCCTGCTGAAAAAATATTGAATTCAGTTCATATTCGCATTGACGCAATCAAGGTCAGTTGTTTGGCACCATGGATGTGCCCTGTTATCTGGAAAGATGCACTCCTCCTTCCAGATTAAGATTTGTTTCACGTCAATCTGCAGGAAGAGAGAGTATCCGGGGGAAGATTTTTGCAATGGCTTATTGCTAATCTAATTGCTACAATAAATTCCTTATTTTGGCGAAAAAAGCTGGCGGTATGATTTAAGGAGCAATGATGTGTAGTAAGCCATCTAAGCCAATCAGAAATCAGCTTTCACTAAACTGCCCACTCTAAAGGTCCCTGGAACCTTAGGGTTACAATCTCCTCCACCCATTATTGGAAAAATCTAGTGACAACCAAAGACCACAGCCCACCCCGTCTAAAAAAAAAAAAAATGGCCATTGGATGGGTTGGAATTTTTCTGCCGCCATCCTACCCCCACCCCAAGGTAGGAGCGGCAGAGGATACGAGCATTGACGCCCATGCACCTATGGGGCAGGTCCCGTGGCAGTGAAATTGTCAGCAATCATTTGACGTCAATCATAAATCTATGGCTGAATTAACCTGTTGAAAGGTGATTGGTGATTGGCTGCTACTGACCATCGCTCTTTGCACCATGTTACAAAACCAGCCCAGTTGTGTTGGATGATAAAATATCAATTACACAGCCACTGCAGGGCATACTCTAGGAGATGTTATGGCAAAACAACAGCACATAAGTCACAGGTAACCATGAAATATGGATGGTCACCTACAGCAGATACCAGAAGGATCATCAGATCGTGAATATGGTCTATCCCTTTAAAGACTAACATTGATTTTCAGAACATCACATTGAAGAACCACATTGAATATCAATGAGTTAAAGCCCTCTTTTTCTTAATTGTATAATGTTGGCTTTTTTTTTTGATGTACTACTCACCACTTGCATTTTTACCGCATATAAGGTGCTGGTAAGGCTGCAGTAAACCCCATAGCTCCGAATCGTTGTTAATTGCTTGCTCCAGGGATTCTGCTGTAAAGTTGGGCGCCTCGTTCTCCTTTTCGGGGCGAGGCATGGCGAGGACCCTCTTGCAGATCTCCTTGAAGAGGGTCTCGACGCAGGCCGTCAGGTAGATGGCAGAGTGTTCGTGGATCCTCAGCGCCACCCTGCTGTCCACCATCCACCTGTAGAACTTCCCAACGGAAAAGGTGAGGCCGCAGCGGACCGACTTGCCCCGGCTGAGCCGGTCCCCGGTGCTCATGTTGTAGAGGGAGAGGGCGCCAAGGGCCGAGGCGGTGCAAGCGGAAGACAAGGACCAGGCCAACACGATTTCCATGGCACTTTGGATCTCGTACTTGGTGCATTTGGCGAAACGAAGGCTCAGGCGTTGAGCCTCTTTGGCAATTCGGACCAGGGACCTGCTGACCAGGGTGGACAACTTGGAAAGGGCATCTCTGTTGGCGCCGGTCAGGATCTGCTCTTTCTTCAGAAGAGCCTCCACCTCTTCAAGGCTCCAGGGGACTTCCTCAAGGTCAGGCAGCCTGGAGCACTGTCCTGAGCAGTCCAGGACCTCAGAGTCTTCAGCCAGGACAGTATTGACCGTGTCAAAGCTGTTGTGTCTACTGTGCATGGAGTCAGTTAGAAGCCAGCAGTTTCCTCCATGGGCATAAGCTACCGGGTGAGAATCTGAACACAGGGACAAGTTGGAGGACCTGATGGAATCGGCAGCCCCACCATAACCAGAATCCAGGGTCAAATCTTCCAGTGTCCTCACAGCTGTCTTACCTCTTCTTGCCATAACTGCACTTCATACTGCACCACTAAAACTAAGAGGAGGAAAAAAAGAAGACGGATCTCTGCTGCAGTTGTTGCCCACCCTGTGCACAGATCGACTCCTTCAAGGAACGCACCGCTCCGATTGTTATCTCTGATGAGCAAAGAGGCGCCCACAATCCTGCGCTAATGTGCGATATTCCCCCCAGCAGCAGCGATCAGCCTCCCAGCCACCTCCGAGCTCCGCACTGCATTACAGCGACAGGCGAGCGCCGGAGAGGGGGAATCAACTCAGCGGGCGTGGCTATGCAAAAGAGGAAAGGGGAGCGACCAATCGCCGGCGCCGGCTCGGCGACAGAATGAACAGCGGTCTCAGAGGGGAGGGGTTGTAGTAGTGACAGCGCTTGGAATGTCAGGGTGCTGGGGAGAGAGGCAGGGAGGGAGGCTCGTCCATAGACCCACATTCTTCCTCCTTCATTCCTTAATGGTTCTCAATCACTGAGCACAGGTCACATCACATTCTATAGGGATAGAGCACCCAGCTGGCAACAGGTGGCACACACCATGACAACCCACTCTGCATGAGATCTTCACTACAACTGATCAGATCTGCAGGAAAGAAGATCAAGTCGGCTTTCTGCTGCAATGTACAATGTAACAACCTGCGATGTGTCGCCGACATAGAACACCTTACATAGTTACATAGGCTGAGAAAAGACACAAGTCCATCTAGTTCAGGGGTAATCAATTCAAATTCATGGGGGTTCGGTCAGAAATGTTTTTTTTCTAACAGGTCCGTCCGAGTGTCATATTGGTGCTATGACTACACATGATATCCTCCATATCGCAGCCTTCTGTGCACTCACAGGTCCCTCAACTCAGACCCCCATCACAGACTGACCCCCATCACAGACTGATCCCCCATCAGACTGACCCCCCATCACAGGCTGACCCCCCATAACATACTGACCCCCCATCACAGACTGACCCCCCCATCACAGACTGACCCCCCCCCATCACAGGCTGGCCCCCATCACAGACTGACCCCCCATCACAGACTGACCCCCCCCCATCACAGGCTGGCCCCCACCACAGACTGACCCCCCATAACAGACTGATCCCCATCACAGACTGACCCCCCATAACAGACTGATCCCCATCACAGGCTGGCCCCCATCACAGACTGACCCCCCCCATAACAGACTGACTCCCATCAGAGACTGGCCCCCATCACAGACTGACCCCCCATCACAGACTGACCCCATCACAGACTGAACCCTATCACAGACTGAACTCCCCATCACAGACTGACCAATTACAGACTGACTCCCCATCACAGACTGACTCCCCATCACAGACTGGCCCCCATCACAGACTGACCCCCACTAACCCACATCATAGATTGGCCCCCCATCATAGACTGACCCCCATCGCAGACTGACCCCCATCACAGACTAACCCCCATCACAGACTGGCCTCCCATCACAGACTGGCTCCCCCTTTACAGACTGAACCACCATCACAGGCTGACCCCAATCACAGGCTGCCGCCCCCTATCACAGACTGACCCCCCATCACAGACTGACCCCCCATCACAGACTGGCCTCCCATCACAGACTGGCTCCCTCTTTACAGACTGACCCCCCCATCACAGGCGGACCCCATCACAGGCTGACCCCATCACGGACTAACTCCCATCACAAACTGACCCCCCATCACAGACTGACCCCCCCATCACAGACTGAACCCCCCATCACAGACTGAACCCCCATCGCAGACTGACCCCGCCAGGGCAGGACTTTGGGTGGGTGGGGGCCCCTGGGCTTGAGTCACTTTCGGGCCCTACCATCTATAAATTATCGGTGTATATCACTCGCTCCAGCGTATAACACACACCCAAAGTTTAGGAGGGAATTTTAAGGAAAAAAACTTTTAGGAGGAAGGTTTAAGGAAAAAACTTGCATTTAAATGCCCATCAATGCAGCCTTATCAGTGTCCATCTGCAGCCTTATCAGTGTCCATCTGCAGCCTTATCAGTGTCCATCTGCAGCCTTGTCCAGTGTCATTTGCAGGCTTGTCAATGTATCCTTGTCATTTGCAGCCTTGCCCCAGTGTCATTTGCAGCCTTGTCATTGCAGTCTTGAAGTTTAAAAATGGCGCCGCCGAGATACAGAGTCCTGTGCATCTTGGCTGCTCTCGGGTCCTCTCGGCAGCTCTCGGGTCCTCTCGCAGTCTCGAGCGGAGCCGAGAGTAGCCGAGTGTACTCGGCTTGGCTCACGGTCATGCCCAGTCCCTGTGTTTTGTCCATCATAGGGTGGGACTGGGCATGACTGTGAGCCGAGCCGAGTACACTCGGCTATGTATCGCGGCAGGGCCCATGGGCTTGAGCCCAGTCAAGCCCAATGGTAAGTCCTGCCCTGGACCCCCCCATCACAGACTGATCCCCCATCACACACTGACCCCCCATCACAGACTGACCCCCCATCACAGACTGGCCCCCATCACAGACTGACCAATTACAGACTGACTCCCCATCACAGACTGACCCCCCATCACAGACTGGCCCCCATCACAGACTGGACCCCATCACAGACTGACCCCCCATCACGGACTAACCCCCATCACAGACTAACCCCCAACACAGACTAACCTCCATCACGGACTGACCCCCCATCATGGACTGACTCCCCATCATGGACTGATCCCCCATCACAGGCTGACCCCCATCACAGGCTGACACCCCCTATCACAGACTGACCCCCCATCACAGACTGACCCCCATCACAGACTGACCCCTCCATCACAGACTGGCCCCTCCATCACAGACTGGCCTCCCATCACAGACTGGCTCCCCCTTTACAGACTGACCCCCCATCACAGGCTGACCCCCATCACAGGCTGCCGCCCCCTATCAAAGACTGACACCCCCATCACAGACTGGCTCCTCCATCACAGACTGGCTCCCCCATCACAGACTGACCCCCATCACAGACTGGCTTCTCATCACAGACTGGCTCCTCATCACAGATTGACCCCTCTATCACAGACTGGCCGCTCCATCACAGACTGTCCCCCATCACAGACTGGCCCCTCCATCACAGACTGTCCCCATCACAGACTGGCTCCTCATCACAGATTGACCCCTCCATCACAGACTGGCCCCTCCATCACAGACTGTCCCCATCACAGACTTACCCCCCCCCCATCACAGACTGGACCTCATCAGAGACTGACCCCCATCACAGATTGACCCCTCCATCACAGACTGACCCCCATCACAGACTGACCCCTCCATCACAGACTGACCCCCATCACAGACTGACCCCCCATCACAGACTGACCCCCATCACAGAATAACCCCCCCATCACAGACTGACCCCCATCACAGACTGGCTCCTCATCACAGACTGGCTCCTCATCACAGATTGACCCCTCCATCACAGACTGGCCCCTCTATCACAGACTGTCCCCCATCACAGACTGGCTCCTCATCACAGACTTACCCCCACATCACAGACTGTACCTCATCAGAGACTGACCCCCCATCACAGAATGACCCACCCATCACAGACTGACACCCCGTCACTGACCCCCCTCGATAGTAGACTCTGGTCCACATAACAGCACAGCACTCCCCCCTCCCCACAGAGCCCTACCTTATTCACACAAGGTGGAAAGCACAGCAGCCCTGGACAACAGCGTGATTTTTCACATTAAAGGTGAGTGATTGATTGCTGGGACCACCCCGCTGTGTAGCAACCAACCACTCGCTTTATCCAGACCGGCCACGCTTCTTATCTTATGTGAATAAGACAGGTGGGGGAGGGGGCAGTGCAGCGATCTTACTGAAGGGACAGACCCATGCGTGGCATGCCTTTTTTTTTAAAAAGTCGAATTTTATTTATTTTCATACACAACAAACAAAGAAAAACAAGAAAAATTAAAAAAAAAAAAAAACACAAAAACAGAAAACTGTATATGGAGCGAACATCGCTCAAACCATTGCACAATCTGGTAATCTGGTATACATGTAATAGATATGTGACACATTAAAGGTTAAATGTCTATTCTACTTAACTGGAACTGATCAATGAACAAAGGGCTCCATTTAGACTTTCAAGGAGATGATGGTATGGTACTTTCGGAGCTGACCCAAAAGCCCCAAATCTTAAGGAATTTTTTTGGGCATCCTCTGGCTTCATACGTCAACTTATATAATGGTATTGCATGGTTAACCGTAGTGATCCAAAAAGCTATAGTGGGTGAGGATTGAGACTTCCAGTGGATGGTTATCGATTCCTTAGAACAATACTATGCGCAGAAAGGTTTGTACATTTTTAGATATAGCTTCATCATCAATATATCCCAATAAACACCGTAGAGGATTGCAGATATTAAGTATCTGAATTAAGGAGCTGATGAAGGCAGTGACCTCCGACCAGAACTTCCTAATCGGGGATGCGTGGCACGCCTGCCATGTTGTGAACATAGCAGCACAGGCAAGCAGGCTAGCCGGCAGCGGGGAGAGGACACACAGGCACCTATTTGGTGAGGATGCAGTCCAGGTAGTAGGGCTACCAAAAAATCCCATATATACAATTCCTATACTCACAGTTGATCCAGAGGAAGGAGAAAAACCCCAGAAAAGTATGATCCAATTTGTCTAGCAGGGGAAAAAATTATCCAGAATTATTCAACCACAGTGTCGGTTATATCCTGCTGGAGGATGAGCAGCGATTTGAAGGCTCCAATGTTGGTTCCCAGGTTGAGGAAGGAAGTAATGTGAGCCTAGAGAGAGGGGATGCCAGAGAATAACAAGAAACTGGCAGTACTGTGTCCACCAACAAGGGTATCTGTGAGGGGTTACAGTGTTGTGGCACCACCACGGGGGCATGTAATTACAATTCTTGATATAATATTTCACAGCAGGGCCTATTCCTGCGCCCAACATGAGTAACTGTGAGGGGTTACAGCTTTCTGGTACCACCAACACCTAAGGTCCAAATTTTCTGCAGGGTATATAGGGCAGGCCATGTAGTATATATACTGCTTTTCAAAGTATATAGTGCCTGGGGGACCCTCACGCCATTTTTATTTTAATTTGGGTGTGGGGTTCCCCTTAATATCCATACCAGACCTGAAGGGTCTAGTATGGATTTTGGGGGGGACATCCACGCTATTTTTTTTGGTATTTTTATCTATATTGCCGGGATCTGACAATACATTACAGCTGTGAGCAGTTTTAAATGACATTTTTTCCTTTACAAATGTCATTTTTCTCTGGCACTATTATAAATATGGGAAAAATGCGCTACTTTACAGGCGTACTAAGGACACCCCCAGGCACAATATTTAATTTTTATTGTTTCCCTTTAAGAATTATTAAAACCAGTGCTCCTGAAAAAACTGACATTTTTTAAACTTTTTTTTTGCATTGATACATGTCCCCTGGGGCAGGACCCAGGTCCCCAAACACCTTTTATGACAATAACTTGCATATAAGCCTTTAAAATTAGCAATTTTTTTGTGTGTTCGCATGTTCTGCTGCAAACCGAACCGGGGGTGTTCGACTCATCCCTAGTGATCGGTACCGATCACTCACTCTATTCATTAAAATGTACAACACTACGACGAGCCCAGAAAATTAAGTTCAATGCTTCCGAGTATGCTTCGAATTGTTTCGGAGCATGGGTAGGAATTTTGCGCGACAGAATTGCTACAGAAAATCGGAATTTCCGATCAAAACTTTTTCCGACCAAAAAATTAAGAGCCTGCTCTCAATCTTTTGGTAGCGGGAATTTGGCCAGCAAAAGTCCAATGGAGCATAAACACGGTCGCATTTTCCGACCAAAGGCTCTCATCAGTCTTTTGCTGGCCGAATTTCCGATCGTGTGTACGCGGCATAACACAAATTTTCCCTGTAACACTAACCCTTCCTGTAACACTATCCCTCCTTCTAACTCCAACAACAACACTATCAGTAACACTAACCCTTCCTGTCTCCCTCACACTATCCTTCTCTATAGCACTAACCTTTCCTGTAACTCTAAGCCCTTGTACACACGGTCGGAGAATCTGTCGGAATGAGTCTTATCGGACCGTGTCGTCAGATAATCCGACTGTGTGTGGTATGTATTGGACTGATTCCGTCCGAATCTCCGTCCGACCCAATTTTCCAACATGTTGGAAAGATTTCCCGACCAACTGGGCCAAACTACTGCTCGTAAGCGATAAAGCACATTCGTCACGCTGAAATGTTAAAAAATCAGTCATCAAGCGCATTCTCTTGTTCTTTACAATGCTGCAAGAACAAACTTCTTTTGATGCTCATAGTCACACACACTTCTCCCGAACGGATTTCATTACTCTTTTTTAACCATTTCAGCAATACAATTTTAGTTTAAGTCACATCTACACAATGTTTGTTTTATTTATTTTTTTTGGATGTTTTTTGTTTTTTTTTGGGGGGGGGGGGATTACCTAAAAATCTCCTTTAAAGACACTGCTCATTTCTCCTTTTTTGAACTTTTTATTTTTGGGTGTAAACTTACAACAACAACATTATTGTATTTTTTAGATTTTATTTGTTAATCTACAGGAGGTTGTTTAGTGTTGGTACCCCTTGTTATTTATTTCACTTTGTATTTTGGAAATGTACCTGCCTGCTCACAAATAAACTGTACTTTTTGAAGGAAAACACATTACACAAGTATTTAATCAAACAAAAATAAAATTTATTTTTTTTGCTTGAAAATAAAACTAGGAACGCAGCACTGGAGAAACTTATTAACTTTGGTGCAGCCTTTGGCCCCCAGGGCAGACATGAATAAATGATATCCAAAAAAATTAGTGGCCTGAGGAGTAGATATCTCAGGGAGAGAAGTCTGGTCCCGAAGTCCTAGAGAGCAGGAAATTCAGATGCCATTTCTGTCTGTGTGCTAATTAATCTTTGTTTACATTCTCATAGGGGAGAGAAGACTCTGCAAGTATGAGGACACCAGGGACCATGAGGACACCGGGGACCATACCCCTCCCAAAGAAGGGCAACTTCCAAAAGAAGAAACAGAGGAGCAGGAGCAGGAGGAGGAGGAAGAAGGAGAGATCGTGGAGGTTGGCCAAATTGTCACCACAACAGGTGAGTGTCGGAGCTCATTAATGTATATCACCATATTTGGATTACATTGTGTGTTTGTTTTTTTTTTTTCTTGGTCATGTGGAGGAAGATTCCCGTTTTACCAGTGAAAGTGCCCAGATCTTGATCGGGGAGATAATGGGGTGCAATAGGGATTTGGAAATTGTACAACAAAACATCAATGATGTTAAAAATAAAATGAAGAACATCATTGATGTTTTGGGGAGAGTGTGAAAACGAAAAAACTAGATAGGATTTTATTTTTGTTTTAGAAAAAAAAAAAAGGTGGATTTAGCATAATTCCAAATTTGGAAGATGCACAGAGTGTGTAAACATACGCTATCTCCCATCATGGGGGATCAATGTACATGTTTTGTGTAAAGTGTCTGAGATGAAGGGGTTGCAGCCCCAAAGCATGTACATTGATCCCCCATGATGGGAGTTAGCACATGTTGACACACTGTGTGCATCTTCCAAATTTGGATTTTTCAGGGGTGGCACCCCATGTGATGAAGGCAATATCAGTCCAGTTTGTACATACTCATGTCTGATATTGTCTTCACTTTTCCAAGTTGAACTTTGTAAGTTCCTGTGTTCTGTATTTTACGCTTTGATACTTGCCTGTTTACACAAAAAAACAACTCAAAAATAAATATTATTAAACTGGGTTTTGGATACCCAAAATATCTTGGTTGTGTTGTAAAAACCTTTACTAAACACACATATGAATGTGCTTGTATTAAAAAGTTTCATTCTCAACAATGTGAGGCTTCCTTTATCATTGGGATTACAATGTATTTGTAGTGAAATTTGAGTTTGTGCTGAGGAGTGTGATTTACTACAGGCAACTCCACTTTGCACTCCAAGTGCAGTTTCAGGTGTACTTTTGCAGTGCACTTGTAGTGCATAGTGGATGTGCCTTTAGTAAAAAGCACCCACAGTGAAGTGTAAATTTGGACAATCATGCCATTTTCCTGCCATGGTGCTGAAAATGAGCATGATTTTGATCAGTAATGCACTACACATTAGTTAACAAAAAGAAGGTGTGTGTGTGTAGCAATATGAAGTGAAAAATCAACCAGCGCTAAAAACACAACAAATACAGTGAAAAAATATATAAAAATGCAGCTAGAATACTGTAGGTCAAATTACCAAATCCCACATCTCAAAATCAAAAAATATCAGTACAGCGCAAATACAAAATAATACAAAAAAATTTCATAGAGTGAGAAATAAAAAGTCCATATAGTGAATAATAAGAGAAGTTCAGAAAGAGTCCACTTGTGCAATGTGTCTTCAATCAATATATCAAGTGACGATGTGATCCCTTCACCATTGAGCAAGTTGAACTCTCACCTCAACAAGTGGACCCCTGATATATCAGATAGGTCAGAAACGCATGTTCCCATCAAGGGTAAATCATAAGGTTACAGCAGACCAAGCGGAAGCATTTCCAGGTGAGGTTCTCATCCGTATCGTCAGATCAATGTGATATCATATATGAAAAAGAACAGGCAAATCTAGTGCTCTCCGTTGATGCCAATTTATTAAAACAAATAAATTACCACGTGACCACGGACCACGTGACCTGCGTCGTGACGTCATCCGCCAGCTGACACACTGATCCATGCATGGTATTTTTCTGTCTTAGCACTCAGCACTGGAGATCAGTGCTTACAAATGTGAGTGGTATTTGTCTTTTAATTTATTTGTTTTAATAAATTGGCATCAACGGAGAGCACTAGATTTGCCTGTTCTTTTTCATATATGATATCACATTGATCTGACGATACGGATGAGAACCTCACCTGGAAATGCTTCCGCTTGGTCTGCTGTAACCTTATGATTTACCCTTGATGGGAACATGCGTTTCTGACCTATCTGATATATCAGGGGTCCACTTGTTGAGGTGAGAGTTCAACTTGCTCAATGGTGAAGGGATCACATCGTCACTTGATATATTGATTGAAGACACATTGCACAAGTGGACTCTTTCTGAACTTCTCTTATTATTCACTATATGGACTTTTTATTTCTCACTCTATGAAATTTTTTTGTATTATTTTGTATTTGCGCTGTACTGATATTTTTTGAGTGTGTGTGTAGCAGACCCACAACATAATAAGATTATCTGAAGAAGAGACTGTCCCCTCATCTCGCTCTGAACTTGGGTTTGCACTGTTGGTGAAAAAGGCACAACTTGTCAAAAAATGGCAAAGTGGGAGGCCACAGTCTGCCATTCCTGTTGCGTTGAAGGACACTGTGTAGTGACACAAGAAAACAAACTAGTAATTTTACAAATCAACATTGCATGCAGATTAGACACCCACATTTTTGAAGACAATTAGTATAACATTTTTTTAACTGAGTATTTAAAGCCTAAAGTATAAGGTCCCATTATGAGAGTCATAACCCCCCTATCCCCCCCATCTGATGGGCCCTTGATAAAAAATGAGGGGGGATGTTTAGGAGAGGTAACCCTCTCCACTTGATTGAGAGCTGAAGGCCCAAATAATGTGTGATACTTTGTGAAGCCCCTTCTTAGTTACACTATTGGCAGCCCACCGGACAGGTAAGAAGTGTCATAATAACAAAATGGAAAGACATTTTGACATTCTGCTATTACATAGCAATAAAATTAATGTGTTTAAAAAATAAAACTAGCATTTGAAAGTATTGAGGCAGGCCCTTACACTACATGCTTTGGTGAATTTGTCCATAAATGTGATCATGAAAAAGGTATTTAGAGTGTGTATTGGGTTGGGTCAAGTCATCAGATAGAAGATTGCTATCAGCTGAGGTAACAGTTGGGGAGAGGGGGGTTACTAATGAGTTTGGCACAACTCCAAAAAACAAGAAAAAGGTCACTTTGCATGATTTGAAGCACACACATCACATTTGTAGAGATTTTAGGGGGTGTTTAGGGAAAAGCAATACTATGGAGCTGCCAAAAGACATTGTCAAGTGACTAGACTCTAGTTTTAGGGGCCAAGAAGAGCATGGTGGGGAAGTTAGTGAGGCAAATCCGCATGAGGACAAAGGGGCAGAGCATATGAATTAGAGCATATTACAATGATGGTAATTGGGGAATGAGGAAAGAAATGCAAGACATTAGCAATCATAAAATACATAGAATGTGATGTTTACGGTTAAAAATTAGCATAATATAGTCCTTCAGCAGGAGCTGAATGATGGCAGAACAGGTCTCTGGAATAATGATCCCCAGAGCCTGGGGGGAGATGCCTGTAGAGAACTTGAGGTCCTGAAGGTTCGTCTACATACTCATCGTACAGTTTGTGCTGTGCAGGGGTTCTTACTTTGACTTTGACACAAGCCCTTTGGCTTGTGTCAAAGTCAAAGTAAGAACCCCTGCACAGCACAAGCTGTACGATGAGTACGTAGACGAAACATGTTTGGAAAACGGTTGGGTGGTCAGAACGGACACCAGAAATCAACGCTAAACAGCAAGGCCTGAAAGGACGACCTGAATAGCAGAAGCAAGCAGACAATAAAAGATGCCTTTCAAAGCGTAATATACCAAGATAGAGTCCACAATGAGAAGCAAATACTTAATGACTGCACGCACTGATTATCAGATACGCAAAGACAAGCAGAAACTGAAGAGCAGTAGCGATCTGAATCACTAATCTGAAAAGCGCGAATCGTCTTTCACCTAACTTCTACTAAAACACGAGATCAGCAGAAGGAGCCCAAAGGGTGCCGGACGTGGTGCTGAACTTCCTTTTTTTAGTCCCGCCGTACACGGCTTACGTCACCGCGTTCTTGGCAACCGTGAAATCAGACAACTTGGCCCGACCGTGTGTATGCAACAGTTTCGGGCACAATCCGTCGGACTCAATCCGACGGGCAAAATCCGACGGATTTGGTTGTGGAAATCTCCGACCGTGTGTACGTGGGCTAAGCCCTTGTACACACTGTCAGATATTCCGATGGACAATGTCCGATAGGACCGTGTTGTCAGATAATCCGACAGTGTGTGGGCTCCATCGGACTGTTTGCATTGGAGTGTCCGACGGACCAAGTTTTCCAACTTGTCTATAAAATTTTCTGACAACATGCTCCGATCGGACTTTGTCCGATCATGTGTAGAGAATTCCGATCGGACAAAGTGTGCCACGCATGCTCAGATCAAATTCCTAGACCAAAGCTATTGGCTACTAGCCTGAACGTAGTCCCATCGTAACGAAATAACGTCATCACGTTAAGTACGATCGGATTTTCTGACAACTTTGTCCGACTGTGTGTATGCAACAGTTTCGGACAAAATCCGTTGGACAAAATCTGACGGATTTGGTTGTCAAAATGTCTGTCCGTGTGTACAAGGGCTTACATTAAAGTGGAGTTCCACCAAAAAGGGGATGTTGCGCTTTAAGGATCCCTCACCCCCTTACATGCCACATTTGGCATGTCATTTTTTTAGGTGTTAGGTGAGGGAGCACCTAGGGAGTACCTAGTCGCTGGATCATGAGACAGGTGAGTGTGTGTTTCTTAAAAGTCAGCAGCTTTTTGTAGCTGCTGACTTTTAATAAATGTAAAAAACTTTAACTCTCCCGGCAGGCTTAACACAAATTTTCTGTAACCCTAACACTAATTCCCCCTGTATTCCCCCTGTATTTCCAAAACTAGCCTTCTGAGTAACATTGACCCTCACTGTAACATTTATACTAACCATTCCTGTAACACGAACCTTCCCAATAGCTCCCAACACTAGTACCTCTTGTAACCAACTAATCCTTACTGTAACAAGAACACTCCCTTAAACTCTTCCACTAACCCTGCCTGTAACACCAAAACTAACACTCCCTTTAACTCTAACACTAACCCTCCCTATAGCACTAACACTAAGGCCGCGTACACACGGGCGGACTGTTCGTCCAACTTTGTCCGCTGAACAGTGTTTCAGCGGACAGTCCGCTCGTGTGTGGGCTTCAGCGGACAGTTTCAGCGGACAGTCTGACGAACAAAGTTTTTCGGAATTTCCGTAAGACTGTCCGCTGAAACTTGGTTTGAGCGGACAGTCCACTCATGTGTAGGCTTGTTCGTCAAACTAAGTTCCGCGCATGCTCAGAAAGGATTTACACGCCGAAGGTTGCATTGCAGTGTATAGGACTTCGAATCTCTCGTCCCGTCGTACGTGCCGTTCACGTCATCGCGCAAGTTTTCAGCGGACTGTTCGTTCGTCGTGTGTGGTCAAGTCCGCTCATGCTAATTTTGAGCGGACTGTTTGTCAAACTGTTTGACGAACAAAGTTGGGCGAACAGTCCGCCCGTGTGTACGCGGCCTTATTCTCCCTGTAGCAGTAACACTAGCCCTTCCTGTAACCCTATCACTAACCCTTTCTATCAAATCCTACCTTTAACTCTAAGCCCTTGTACACACGGTCGGAGATTCCGACAACCAAATCCGTCTGAGTAATTCCGACGGATTAATTCCGGAAGAGGTTCGGAAGTGATGTTGCATACACACGGTCGGACTAAGTTGTCGGAAAATCCGATTGTACATAACGTGATGACGTCATTTCGTTACAACGGGACTACGTTCAGGCTAGTAGCCAATAGCTTTGGTCCAGGAATTTGATCTATGCATGCGTGGCACTTTGTCCGTCAGAGTAGGCTACACATGATCAGAGTATGTCAGATAGGAGCATTTTGTCGGAAAATTTTACCGGCAAGTTGGAAAACTTGGTCCGTCGGATATTCCGACGGAAACAGTCCGATGCAGACCACACACAGTCGGAATATCCGACAAAACGGTCCGATAGGACACATTCCGTCGGAATCTCCGACCGTGTGTACAAGGGCTAAAGCTGGCCATAGACGAATCTTGGCTGGTTCAGCAGGGGCCGGCCAAGATTCGAACCTTCCATGGCTAGCTTTAGTGTTACATGTATGGGCAGGCTGATTGTACCCAAGTTGATCGATCAATCAACTTATAGTAGGTACAACCAGCATGTCGGATTTTGTATGAGATTATTGTCAGTGGCTATAGCTGTTGCGATAATCACTGTTTTTTCTCCCAGCTGGGATGCCTCCCCACGCCCCCCACACTGGGAGAACACAGTAGCTCCACAGGGTCAGTGTTGATGGGGGAATCAAGCAAATTTCTTTCCTGCAACCCATGCTTAAGCTTAAATCGGGGTTCCACCCTAAAGTGGAACTTCCGCTCATCGGAACCCTCCCCCCTCCGGTGTCACAGTTGGCACCTTTCAGGGGGGGGGTGCAGATACCCGTCTAAGACCAGTATTTGCACCCACTTCCGGGCATAGACTCCCACGGGAGTCTATGCTGTTTCCTGACCCGTGTGTGTCCCAGCAGACAGCGTGGACCATTCCCATTGCACTGCGTGGCTTGTGCATGCGCAGTAGGGAACCGGGAAGTGAAGCCGCAACACTTCTCTTCCTGATTCCCTCACAGAGAATGGTGGTGGCAGCAGTCGAGAGCCGAGCGATTGATTGGCCTCGGCTGCCGACATCGCTGGACCCTGGGACAGGTGAGTGTCCATTTATTAAAAGTCAGCATCTGTAGTATTTATAGCTGCTGGCTTTTAATAATTTTGTTTCCAGTGGAATCCCTCTTTAACCCTCTAGCACTAATTCTACCAATAACTATAAAGCTGATCAAACACTATACAGTACAATCTGATTGGAGAATTTACTTTGGTGCCAATCTAACCTGTCTGCTTAGCATGCATTGCATTAAGGCAGCCTTTTCACTTCAATGGGCCCATGCACCAGGGTGGATAAAAAAGAAAAATTAACAAGAACCATTTTTTTTTCACTTGCCAAACCACAACACATGGTAGGCATGCATGTTGGAGGAGGGCTGTCTAAGCCCTTGTACACACGGTCGGAGAATCCGTCGGAATGTGTCCTATCGGACCGTGTAGTCTACTGTGTGTGGTATGCATCGGACTGATTCAGTTGGAATATCCTTCGGACCCAATTTTCCAACATGTTGGAAATATTTCCCGACCAACTGGGCCGATCGGATATACTCCGATTATGTGTAGAGAATTTTGATCGGACCATGTGCCACGCATGCTCAGATCAAATTCCTACATCAAAGCTATTGGCTACTAGCCTGAATGTAGTCCCATCGTAACGAAATTACGTCATCACGTTCTGAAAGATCGTATTTTGTCGCCAACTTTGTCCGACCATATGTATGCAACAGTTTCGGACAAGATCCGACGGACAAGATCCGACGGACAAAATCCGACGGGCAAAATCCGACGGATTTGGTTGTGGAAATCTCCGACCGTGTGTACAGGGGCTTAGTGTGTTGGGTTCCCAGTGAAAACAGCATGTATTTCAGTAATGCACATGTTACATACAACAATACACCATACATGTAATGGCGCATTGCCATGAGACAATCATACTCCACAGGACCGCTAAAGACCACCATGAGTACAGAAGGAGCTTTTCCTTGAAAATGCTGTGTGATGCTGGGTAGGGGCCACACAGCTAACACAGGATAAGGGTGGAAGGTAAGTATGTTACCAGATGGTGTGGGGGATAAATAAAGGACAACTTCAACAAAGGCGTTAAAGTGGATTTAAACCCGATTCAATAAATTTTAGTTGGGCTCATATATCAGCAGTATTTTCTTAGTTTTCTTCAAAGCACTGAGTCCTGTAGCTGCCTCCTGCTCCGTTCTTCTGTTATCAGCCTGATAACATGTGACAAGTTCTCCATCACATATGATAAAAGCAGCCAGAGTTTTGTGTTGGGGAGGAGCACAGCTGAACCATTCAACGATCGGCTCTGAAAGTCTTTACCTATGAGCAGAGGGGGTGTGTGTCTTTCCTCCAATCAGCTGTCTTGGCTGTATGCTCAGGCTTCACTCCCAGTGCTGAACAGAAAAAGAAAATCTCCTAACACAATCTGAACTTTCTAAAGAATATATAAAGCTGAAGACAGCAGATATACATGTAAAACTTATGTAGGGAGATTTGTTTCATCCCTGTGTATCATCTGAGGCTGTTCATTTCACTGGGTATATGTGAGGGTTTACATCCACTTTAAATCTGGAAACTTCTGTTATGACTAGAGATTATTAAAACAAGAATGTCAACCAAGTTACCTTCTTTGTCACCAGATTATTATACTGCATTAGCCATCGATGAAAGCCGTGTTTGTAATCTGCTGAGTTAGACACCAAATTGTATCACTTTACTTCCAATCCTGCTTTCATCAAAGTTGAATAAATCAAACGACACTTGATCGTCTTTCATGTCACTGATTAGTGGGAGTATTTTTCATGATTCATTAGGTGTGTGTTTATTTAACATTGCAATGAAAACCTGCAAATACTATTCCAAAGATCTAAAAATAAAACACAAAGCTGTGCTAGTGATGTCACTTGTTTTGTGGCACAAATTGACATAAAAAAAATATATATATTTGAAATGTAAATTGAATAATGTGTCAATAGCACATTAATAATAATATGTTTCTGATAATTAGCTACTATATGTAGGACTGCGTCTCATCAAGATCATTCTTTAATGCAGAAATAATAACTGTTATTAGTGTAAGCCATGTATGGAATGGAATGATTGTAGTATTACGAACAATCTATGTTAATAATAATCTTTGTAAATTATATATATATACTGTATACTCACTTTTATTTTTTTATTTTTAACCACTTCAGCCCCGGAAGATTTGTCTGCTGAATGACCAGGCCATTTTTTTGAGATTTGGCACTGTGAAGGTTTAACTGACAATTGCGCGGTCGTGCGACTTTGTACCTAAATTAAATTGACGTCCTTTTTTTCCCCACAAATAGAGATTTCTTTTGGTGGTATTTGATCATCTCAGCGTTTTTTATTTTTGCGCTATAAACAAAAAAAATTTTGAAAAAAAACCACAATATTTTGTACTTTTTGCTATAATAAATATCCCTATTTAAAAAAAAAAATTCTCAGTTTAGGCCGATATGTATCCTTCTACATATTTTTGTTAAAAAAAATAAATAAAAAATCTCAATAAGCGTATATTGATTGGTTTGCCCAAAAATTATAGCGTCTACAAAATAAAGTTAGATTTATAGCATTTTTTTTTTTTTATTTTTTTACTAGTAATGGCGAAGATCTGCAACTTTTATCATGACTGCGACATTATGGCGGACACATTGGACAATTTTGACACATTTTTGGGACCATTGGCATTTATACAGCGATCAGTGCTATAAAAATGCATTGATTACTGTAAAAATTTCACTGGCAGTGAAGGGGTTAACACTAGGGGCGATCAAGGGGTTAAATGTTTTCCCTACTACGTGTTCTTACTGAAGGGGGATGGGACTTGCTAGGGGAAGAGATAGATCGGTGTTCATACTTTGTATGAACACACGATCTGTCTCCTCTCCCCTCAGAGAAACGGGATCGCTTGCCATGTTACGAGCGATCGTGGGATCGCGGGAGCTTGGCGGTTATCGCGACCGCTGGGCACTCGTATCGGCTCCGGGGGCACGCGCACCCCTAGTGGCCACAAAAAGAAGCGACGTAACATGACGGAAATTCGTGCAACCGAGCCATGTTGCCGCAGTACAACGGCGGCGGTTGGTCGGCAAATGGTTAAAGCTAAACACTAGGGTCTTTGTTTGAATCCAAGTCAGGACACTACCTGCATAGAGTTTGCATGTTATCCATGTGCCCATAGCTCCCAACTGTCCCTGATTTTGAGGGACTGTCCCTGATTTGGAACAATGTCCCTCTTTCCTCCTCATCTGTCCCTCATTTTGGTCTGATCACTAAAGTTGTATATAAAATGCACTTTTTATCTTTAAAAAAGTGTTTCCCAGTACTAAACCTTTCATTAAATGTCTAAATTGTTGCATTTGTAAATTCCAGAAGCCAATATAAAGTAATAGTCATGGGGAAAAAAAGCACTTGTGAGTTTAACTAATAATTTTTTTTTGGTATAATTCTCCTTTGAGGGGGCGTGGCAGGAGGTGTGTCCTATACCTACATACTTTTTCATATAAGTGTCCCTCGTTCCCATCTCAAAAAGTTGGGAGGTATGCCTGTGCCTGTGCGGATTTCCTCCAGATACTGCTGTTTCCACACTTGAAGCTGGGTTCATACATGTCCGGCTGTGGTTTGCAGTCCGGGGTCTGGTGCGTTTCTGTTCACGGTTCAGGTGCGATTCGGGTGCAAATGTTTGCCTGAATTTTCACCTGAACCAGAACCAAAAATGCACAGGACCCTTTTCAAAATGGTACCGCAGCCCACCTGGACAAGGCGCCGTCTGGTGAAATGCATTGAGGTCTGTTTACTGGCGGAGATTCCGAGTCCTCCACGGACGGCACATCCGGCTCAGGTGGAGTGCACGTCGACACACGTGAGGATTGAATGCAGCGAATGCAGATAAGTTACACTTTATCTTTATAAATGTAAAATATTGAAAAAAAAAAATAGTATAAAAAAAAAAATCACATATATACTGTAAATACCTTTCTTCCACCAATAAAAAGACAACGTTGTAGAAGGGTATTTATATACGTGTGTGAATTTTTTATACTATTTTCATTAAATATTTGACATCTATAAATATATTTTGTATTTACTTACTTGAACTTAGTTGTTTTTCATACACCATGGGGGGGTTATTTACAAAAGGTAAATCCACTTTGCACTGAAAGTGCACTTGGAAGTGCAGTCGCTCTAAATCTAAGGAGTAGATCTGAAATGAGTGGAAGCTCTGCTGATTTTATTATCCAATCATGTGCATGCTGTTTTTTATTTTCCTTGCATTTCCCCTTTGGATTTACAGTGACTTTACTTCCAAGTGCAAAACTTTTTGTCTGAGCAAAACTCGGACACACTTTTTCAGTTTTCATCGGACTTTTGTTGGCTGTGCGAACGGACAAACTTTGCGGTAACAAAAGTCCGATGGAGCAAAGTCTGATTGTGTCTACAGAAAACCATAGGACTTTTATACAAAGTACAAATTTGCATGCTCAGAACCAATGCAAAAGATCAGACAACAATACAGAAGTTGACCAAAGGTGGCGGTAAAGAGCAGAAAAGCCATGTGATTTGGTGAAAGTTGGCTGAAAAAGTCCTGCTGTGTGTATGCAATACAAGTTCAGGGCCGATACCTTTTGTACAAAAATCCATGGGAAAGTTTGTACAAAGTCCGATCGTGTGTATGAGGCTTTAGTGGGCCCTGAGGATAGGGTTAATGACCACTGCTGTATATAGAACAAGAAAGGATAAATGGACTTTATTGGTTGCCACCTTTAACCCCAAAAGAAAGAGAAATACTCAAAGGTATATAAAAAATACAAAAACTTTATTAATGCTCTTAATCAGCTAAAATACATAGCATAAAAACAGGTAAAATCTAAATTCATTAGATATAATGGACTACACTTTCCCAAGAATGTAATGGGGATAGGCTCTAAATGTGTTGAAGCCTGTAACCGAGGGACCAATACAATTGCATGTGTACATATGGATACAATGAAGATAAATCCTAAATAGGTCCCAGTACAGGAGTCACTTTTGTAGATCTCTACGCGTTTCACCAAATAGGCTTCCTCTGGAGTTCCTATATATGTCAGGAAATATATAACAATTAATGACAAAATTCTTACAGTGATCATAAGTATATACATCATAAATATGGAGTAGTCACATGTATGCACAGCAACTGGAGCCAGAGCCTGTGTAGTGTTCAGCCCCAAACAAAGGAAGGGGAGAAGAAGGAGGGAGACGGGAGGGGAGGCAAGGAAATCCCTCAGCTCACTGTGATGTCTTCTCCAGTCAGCATTGTTCAATCTTGGAACATGTGTGCTCAGAAGATATCTACCCCCTTTACAACACCTATACACATTTATGGACCTGAACACCCAGCCACTGCATACTGTATGTGTTGCTGTCTTGTTCCAGAGTATCCAGACCTGTGAGTGAGCTGTCAGCAACGTTGACACTGAGCAGCCAATCACACTGCAGCAAGATCAGGAGCCCCCTACTGGCTCCGGGAGTCACAGCCCATTTAAAGCGCCAGCTCTGGCGTAAATAGGTTAAAAAAATATTTTTTTTTTTTCCTTAAACACTTAACAGCTTAAAGCATTTTGTTTGCAATAAAAACATTATCACAAAAATATTTCCAAACCAGCCAATATTCATTTTAAATACCTTAGGAATATCTATTGTGTGCCTGACTCCTAGGTTATCAGGTTAAACAGGGAAACATATTTGCTTGTATGCGTGTTTATAATATTACCATTGGATTACATATCTACTGATCTCTGTCACAAGGGTGATTTGTCCTTTACAGCTTTAGGACTTTCCTTAATTAACTGGTTAATTTACTTTGTTCACTGTTGGAATAATTAAATTGCCTGGAAGCATATGGTGAAGAACACCTGGATTGTAACAATCCTCGGAGAGTACAGGTGCAGCACCGATGTCTGCCTGTGACAGAATGGTGCTATCCTAGTCTGAATGGCAGAAGAAAAGTCTTCAAAGCTAAACTCCAAGCAGATATAATATACACACATTTATATGGCTTTGCATTCAATAATATTTGTATTTTTAATACAGGCAGGGTTTGACCTGGTATCTGTTTCTTGAATTCTCCTAGACTGGGAGAGGGAGAAGCAGCACAAGGAACCAATCAGCTGTGTGCAGTGCCAATCTGCAACCAAGGAGCATTTTGATAGGAGGGGAGGGCAGAGTGACGAAGAGATGAGCTCATCAGAGTGCTGCTTCTACTTTCACTGTCCAGTTTTAGCTGGACTTGTAAGTATTGCTTAACCACTTCAGCTCTGGAAGGTTTACCCCCCTTCATGACCAGGCCATTTTTTGCGATACGGCACTGCGTTACTTTAACTGACAATCATGTGGGCGTGCGACGCTGTACCCAAATACAGCGTATGTCCTTTTTTTCTTTTGGTGGTATTTGAACACCTCTGCAGTTTTTATTTTTTGAGCTATATACAAAAAAAAGACCAACCATTTTGAAAAAAAAAAAAGTGTTTTTTACTTTCTGCTATAAAACATTTCTAATTAAATTTTTTTTAAAAAAAATAATATTTTTTCATCAGTTTAGGCTAATATGTATTCTGCTACAGAAATCCCAATACGTGTATATTGATTGGTTTGCGCAAATGTTACAGTGTCTACAAACTTTGGTATATTTAAAATTTTTTATTTCATTTTTATTTTTTACTAGTAATGGTGGCAAATTATTGCAGCGGACAAATCGGACACCTGACACTTTTGACACTTTTTTGGGGGCCAGTGACACTAATACAGTAATCAAAATATGCAATGCCACTGTACTAATAACTCTGGCAGAGAAGGGGTTAACATCAGGGGTGACCAAAGAGAACATTTGCATGGGTGAAGATCTGCTTCAGCTCTGCAGAGAAGAATCTGGTCAATAGAAATATGCTTTTAATGCACACATTAATTAATTACAAACAGGAGGTTATATGTTTCTTGATAAAATGTGTGGGGGTTCCCCCTTAACTCATACCAGGCTCTTCAGGTCTAGTATTTAAGTGGGTACCCTATGAAAAAAAAAGTTTTTTTTCTGTATGGGTGCCCCCCATTACCATCTATAGCAGATCCTTATCTAGGATAGAGTCTGGTCAGGTACCGGTGTGCGCCGGGCTGTGCTGGGTAGGTGAAGGCAGATGGTGCCAGTTTAGGGCCCATGGAGGAGGTCAGCGTGGAGAAGCCCCCCCTGCTCTTTCTTGCAGCTTCCGCTGGAGATACTGGTGGAGATGGGACACAGGTTCAGCTACCCCTCCTGCCACTGCTGGACAAGTAAGAGCTGTGAAGACTGGTGCTTCCTTATGTGTGTGTTACACTGCCCCCCACCTGTGACACTGCCTCCTAGCTGTCCCGCTGCCCCTCACCTGTCCCACTTCCCCCCACCAGTGACACTCCCTCCCACCTGTCTTGTTGCCTCCCACCTGTCACACTCCCTCCCACCTGTCAACTCCCTCCCACCTGTCCTGCTGCCCCCCACCTGAGACACTCCCTCCCACCTGTCTTGTTGCCTCCCACCTGTCACACTCCCTCCCACCTGTCACACTCCCTCTCACCTGCCCCGCTGCCCCACCTGAGACACTCCCTATAATCTGTGATTTTTAGTCACTCATTTAGGAATCCTTTTAATGTTTATTAAGGCCCATTTTACACTGTTTCCGCAAGGTTTCCCCGCAGTGTACCCACAGTGTTTGTGAAGGTTCCCCACGTTTTCCACGTTTTCCCATAGACTTGTTTTTTTGATGGGTTTTCTGAAAGCACGACATAGATGTAGCATATAGGACCTTTGGTGTTTTTTTATAAAATGCATCAAAAACACCCCGATCTTATAGAAGTCTATGGGAAAGCGTGAAAACACAAAAAAACGTGGGTACACTGTGCTGCAGTGTGAGAGTGCTCTAAGAAATTGTATTGATTGATGCACAAGTATTCAATCCCCTGATGATTTTGTACATTTGCCCACTAACAAAGAAATGATCAGCCTATAATTTTAATGGTAGGTTTATTTTAAGAGTGAAGCCGCGTACACACGGGCGGACTGTCTGGCCAACTAAGTCCGTCAGACAATCCGACAGACAGTCCGTCCTACTTTTGAATGAACGGACTTGACCACACACGATGAACAGACAGTCCGCTGAAAGCTTGCGCGATGACGTGTACAGCACGTACGACGGGACTAGAAATACGACGTCCAATACACTGCAATGCAACCTTCGGCCGTGTAAATCCTTTCTGAGCATGCGTCATACTTAGTCCGTCCAACTTGCCTACTCACGAGCGGACTGTCCGCTGAAACCAAAGTTGGACGGACTGTATTACGGAAATTCCGAAAGACTAAGGCCGCGTACACACGGGCGGACTGTTCGCCCAACTTTGTTCGTCAAACAATCCGACAAACAGTCTGCTCAAAATTTGCATGAACGGACTTGACCACACACGATGAACGAACAGTCCGCTGAAAGCGTGCGCGATGACGTGAACGGCACGTACGACGGGACGAGAAATACGACGTCCAATACACTGCAATGCAACCTTCGCCGTGTAAATCCTTTCTGAGCATGCGCGAAACTTAGTTTGTCGAACAAGCCTACACACGAGCGGACTGTCCGCTGAAACCAAGTTTCAGCGGACTGTCTTACGGAAATTCCGAAAAACTTTGTTCGTCAGACTGTCCGCTGAAACTGTCCGCTGAAGCTCACACACGAGCGGACTGTCCGCTGAAACACTGTTCAGCGGACAAAGTTGGGCGAACAGTCCGCCCGTGTGTACGCGGCCTTAGTCCGCCAGACTGTCCGCTGAAAAAGTCCGCTGAAGCCCACACACGAGCGGACTGTCCGCTGAAATGTGTTTCAGCGGACTAAGTTGGACAGACAGTCCACCCGTGTGTACGCGGCCTGAGAGGCAGAACAACAAACAAAATACGGAAAAATGCATTTCAAAAAAAGTTAATAAATTGAGTTGCATTTTAATGAGTGAAATAAGTATCTGATCCCCTATCGATATGCAAAATTTCTGGCTCCCAGGTGTCTTCTATACAGGTAACGAGCTGAGATTAGGAGTACTCACTTGAGTGCTCCTAATCTCAGTTTTTTATCTGTATAAAAGACATCTGTCCACAGAAGCAATCAATCAGATTCCAATCTCTCCACTATGGACAAGACCAAAGCTGTCCAAGGATGTCAGGGACAAGATTGTAGACCTACACAAGGCTGGAATGGGATAAAAGACCATCGCCAAGCAGCTTTGTGAGAGGGTGACAGTTGGTTGGAAGAAAAAAAAAATAACTGTCAATCTCCCTAGGGCTCCATGCAATTTCTCACCTCATGGAATTTCAATGATCATGAGAACGGTGAGGAATCGGCCCAGAACTACACAGGAGAATCTTGTCAACGATCTCAAGGCAGCTGGGACCATATTAGTCACCAAGAAGACAATTGGTAACACGCTATGACGTGAAGTACTGAAATCCTGCAGCACCCGCAAGGTCCCCTTGCTCAAGAAAGCACATGTACAGGCCCGTCTGAAGTTTGCTAATGAACATCTTAATGATTTAGAGGAGAACTGGATGAAAGTGTTGTGGTCGGATAAGACCAAAATCAAGCTCTTTGGCATCAACTCAATTTACTGTGTTTGGAGGAGGAGGAATGCTGCCTATTACCGCATAAACACCATCCCCACTGTCAAACATGGAGGTAGAAATATTATGCTTTGGGAGTGTTTTTCTGCTAAGGGGACAGGACAACTTCACGGCATCAAAAGGACAATGGATCGGGCCATGTACCCTCAAATCTTGGGTGAGAACCTCCTTCCCTGGGCCATTGAAAAAGGGTCGTGGATGGGTATTCCAGCATGACAATGACCCAAAACACATGGCCAAGGCAACAAAGGAAGGAGTGGCTCAAGAGGAAGCACATTAAAGGTCCGGGAGTGGCCTAGCCAGTCTCCAGACCTTAATCCCATAGAAAATATGTGGAGGAAGTTGAAGGTTCGAGCTAATAATTGTCAGCCTTGAAACCTTAATGACATGGAGAGTGGGACAAAATCCCACATGAGATGTGTGCAAACCTTGTGGCCAACTACAAGAAGCATCTGACCTTTGATTGCCAACAAGGGTTTTGCCACCAAGTACTAAGTCATGTTTTGCTAAGGGGTCAAATATTTATTTTACTCATTAAAATGCTAATCAATTTATAACTTTTTTGAAATGCGTGTTTATGGATTTTGTTTATTGTTATTCTGTCTCTCACTCTTAAAATAAACCTACCATTAAAATTATAGATTGATAATTTCTTTGTCAGTGGGCAAATGTACAAAATCAGCAGGGGATCAAATACTTTTTCCCCCTCAATGTACAGTATAAGCCATTTCATTGCATATGTAGCGCTGGCATTTTTGCCATCCAATGTTAAACTATGGACAATGCTATAAATAGGTATTTGGCTCCCTCTAATGGTATAAAAATGAAATGGACTTTGTTTATTTCTCATCTGAAGAGCATTGGGAAAGCAGGAAGTGACTTACACCTACCCATAATGCCCACTCATCTTACCCATGAACACTGAGTGGCTGAACTGCATGTTGGGTGGGTAATAAAAGGCCCAGCGTGGCCATCTTCTTTCTCTTCTGGACACGAGGCCTGCCTACAAGGATCTGTGAGGAGGTGTTCTAGAGAGCTGCGGCCTGCTTGGTGTGGAGCAACATTTGAAGCCACCGGAGACAGTCTACACTACTGCCTGCTGGAGCAGCAGAGTGATCGGATCGGGGAGGATCCAGAGACATCTTGCGGAGCCAGATGGAGGTCCCCGTCATTGTACAGAAAGCGGTGCAGCGTGACGGAGCTGACTGTGGCAGGACTGGGAACCAAAGGAGCGGAGGTATCCATCTGTCTGGACCTGGTTTGGTGAGAGGGCTGTTGCCCAGAGGTTTTGTACCACACTTCACACACTTAGACTGCACAGTGTTGCTGGGACCGGTAGTCCCACGGAACAGTTCAGTTCAATAGAGTTACACGTACATAGGCCTCAAGCCTGATTTCATTACCAAGTAATTGCCACTGGAAGTACATTCCCAGGGAAGGAGTTCACAAATACTTTGCACAATTGAAGTTACTGTTTCATACTGTTTTACACTACGTTACTGGTTGGAAATCCAGCGGATTATAAATAATGTAGTATAAATGGCTAGCTGAAGAAAAAAGACTTTATCTGTTACTGTAAGGTATTACAGTGTTATTTTTACTTGCCATAAACTGTAGGGGGAACTATTGAGTGATTATACTGCCTATCATCCTGTTTAAATACTGTGTGTGTGACATTGCAGATCTTTTAGTGCCTGCACGGCATACTGGAAGTGGGAAGGTGCCCAGTGCTGAGATTGAATCACCTGAGCATTAGTCCCAATTGGAGACACGCCTGCAGAGGCAATCCAGGTAACCATCGAGTTATAATCATTTATATTTGTTTGCCTCAGGGTTGTATTCATCCTTATCCTTGTGTACCTTTCAGTAAACTTGTTTTAACATCTACTTACAATACAGTGAGTTTGTCTTATTGTAAGCATGGAACCCAAAGTGTCAAACGTAAGGGTAGCCCTGAATGTCCAGGATAGCCAGTGGGAAAATGAACAATTCAGCAGCTCCCAAGGGAGTAGTAACACCATTATTGGGATAGATACAGTACCCTGGAATATACTGTTATATAAGAGCTCTATTTTAAAGTGGTTGTAAACCCTTACAACACACTTTGACCTACAGGTAAGCCTAGATTAAGGCTTACCTGTAGGTCCAAGAAATATCTCCTAAACCTATACGGTTTAGGAGATATTTGCCCGAAGACAGGCACCGCTGTCTACGGCGCATGCGCCGTAGACAGCGGCGCGCAGGCGCACTGAGCGCGGCATTTCCAAGAACGGAGCTGCCGCGCGTGTCGGCTCCCGTGCGCATGCGCGGGAGTGACGTCATCGCGGCTTCGCCGAATGACAGCGGCGGAGCTGCGAGACCCCACCGACAACATGGATGCGCCGGACTACAGGGGACAGCGGTGACATCGCTGTCTCCTGTGTCAGGTAAGTGACACATAATGGACTACTATGCGATGCATAGTAGTCCATTATGCTTTACCTTTGCAGGGAATGAAAGAGGAAGTAAACTCATCACGGTTTACTTCCTCTTTAAGTAGATTAATAAAGTCTGTGCTTTATTCATCTAATCCAACCTGTGTGAATTTAAATGTGTTAATCTATTTTTGTTTTCCGAATAAAGCCAGTTGAATATGTTGGCTGAATATCTCTGGAGCATAGTTTGGTTAAGTGCCCTACAGCATGTCAGATTTCTCTGGCGGATGCAGATGACAATACTGAAAGACACTTTGTACATCACTGAAGAGCTTGTATACAACCATTCAGCATAAGGCAGTCCCAAAAGGCACAGCATACAAGTCCTGAACTCCTCTTTCCTTCTCAGTAAAAAAACAAACTTGTTTTACGTAAAAGCAATAGGAGGACAAGCACAGCTAAGGTTATTCTTATTGTTGTTGCCTGCATAATATTGTGATGCACTGGCTTCAGAATTTAGAGTGTACCTAAAGTCAATTTATTTTTGAATAGGGGAGGGTTAGAAACCCTGTTAGGTGTTTATTTGCTGTGCTATCACTGTTATGTATTTGTTTTGTAGACTCTTGTCACCTGCAAGTGAGGGAATCCAAAATTTTGAGTTGTCACCGGAACAGGAATGGAGGGGAAACCTGTTCTGCTGGCCACTGTCTACAACAGGGGTCTCCAAAGTTTTCAAACAAAAGGGCCAGTTTACTGTCCTTCAGACGTTAGGGGGGTTTGATTGTTGCCAGTGTGGGTAGAAAATGCCCTTCACCCAGAATCAATGAGAATAAATATGGCCGCATGGGTTTGCAGTCAGCAGAAGGAGGAGTAGTGCCCCATCATGTTAGTAGTATATTTAGGTTTTGTGCTGCCCTAGGCCTGACTAAACTCCCGCACCCCCTAATTTAAATATGACCCTTTGCACTGTTTATGAGATATTCATCGGTGCATGCGCTCTGAAGGTCTGTCTTACAGTGCCAGACCTTGAGAGCCCGTGCCAGAAATGGCGGCTCATGTGCGGAGGTGATGTCATCGTGCCCCCAGGCCACTCATGTAGCCGGAGGCTGTGAAACTGGAAGGAAGACCGGGGGAAGATGTCAGCCATCTCAGCATTGTGGCGCTGGAGGGCTTTGTTCTAAGGTAAGTTTATCATAATGTGCTAGTATGAAATGCATACTAGCACATTATGACATTGCCTTGCAGGATTTTTTTTTTTTTTTAAGCATCAGCGGTTTTCTTACCGCGTTAAGACAAACCAAAACAACAGACCGATGGTGAGTAAACCGTTATGCTGATAAATCAAAGGCCTATTGTTCTAGAAATAATTAGAAATTGTGAAAGGAATAATCTGATTGTTAACACTACAGATGGGGTTTAATCAAGTGTAAATGTTAATGGCTAAATTCATCCAAAACTAATATTTGAATTTTGGGAGGACTAATTGACTGCTCTAGATGTCTAAGTGGGGGTTCATCGCGCTAGAACTCCAAAATCAGACCTCTGCCTCAGTAACTTTAAAGCCAAGTAAGAGAATCCCTGTGCTCTGGCTGTATTCTCTATGCTGTAAAATAACGATAGAAAGCAATTGTAAATGAAAGGCAACCTCTTTTGTAAAATTACTGTCAGTAGAACTGTAAACCTAGCCACTGAAATTTAAAGCAGATATCACCCACATACCTGGGAGCTCCTCTCCTCCTCCTTCTCTCTCTTCTATTGACACAGAGCCCAGGCCAGGAGGAAGTTACACATTGTAACTTCTTACCAAAGTCCCACGAAGGAAGGGAGGCGGAGCACTAGGTTCTGTCATTTGCAAGAAGTGCGGTCGATATTGCCAGTCACCGGCCATTTTATGGGAATGCCAGTCCTTCCCCCGGCCCAGTCCGCCCCATAACACTGGCGGTACAAAAAAGCGTGGCGCGAGACGCCGGCGATTTTTTTCCTGCGGGGGTGCTTTTTTGACCCCCCAAGCAATGTTCTGCCCTAGGCCTGGGCCTTGTCAACCTAGGCCAAGATACAGATCTGCTCCATAGTAGGTGTCAGTGGGAAGAATAGTGCCCCATATTAGACATGTGCGATTTGTTTTGTACGAATCTTAAATTCGTACGAATTTTCCTAAATTCGTACGTTCGGTAGGATCTGAAATACGAATTGCCATGCGTCCGAATATTGTACGAAATACAAACTTTTGTTCACGAATCCCCAGGAGGAAGTCAGCACAGCACAGGGATGGTGGGAGCCCCTCATCTAAGGAAAATTCGTATTTTGGATAGGAAATTCTTCAATTTTGTATTTCGGATAAAAACCAAACTTCCATCAGCATCGACTGTCATATTGAGGTATATTTTTGCCTTTAAATTCATCGTAAAGAACGTTCGTACAAGTTAACGAACCTAGCGACAATTCGTATTTCGTACGAATTGAAATTGAATTTCGGAAACGAAATACGAAGTACGAATTCATTTTAATACGAACCGTAACGGAACAGAACAAAACAAATTTATTGACGGCGCCCATGTCTACCCCATATTTGACATTTGTGGGTATAATAGTACCCCGTCCTTGGAATTAGTGGAAGGAATAGCGCCCCATAGTAGGTGTCAGTGGGAGGAATTGCGTCTCATATTATTGAAAGGAAAAGTGCCCCAAGGGGGCAACAGCAAACAATCGCATGCAGCCCTCTGGTTGCAGTTTGGAGGCCCCTGGTCCTCTAAGAAGATTTCAGAACTTATGGATAGTACAGGATAAAATCTGTATGGAGTTTGCATGTTCTCCCTGTGCTTGCTTCGGTTTCCTCCCACACTCAGAAGGTAACACCAATAAAATAACATCTTTGCGCTCCGAGGAAGACTAGTGCTTTAGAAATACTGTTATCATTAATTGGATTTAGTATGTGAGAGAGGAATCTGAAATAGTAAACTCCTTGAGGGCAGGGACCGATGTGAATGTACATTATATAAACTGACAGTGGTAAATTATTACCTGCAATAAATAAAAGTTCTACTTTAATATAAGCTTTAGCATGTTAAGATCATTTACAATTCTTTTAACTATTCAAATCTCAATAAAATAATGAATGACCCCCAATTACTTTATAAATGCCATAAGGCTAGGTTCACACTATTGCGTTTTGTGCATGGCGGGTTTGCATGGGCACAGCAGCTCATGCATTTGAATAGGCTGCTGTACCTGTGGGAAACACAGGGAAAAGGTACCTGCACCCTTTCTAAAATGCATTCACATAGAAAATGAATGGTCCTTTTTCACCATGTTGTTTAATGCACCCCAAAATGTGCTGCGTTTTTCCGATGCGTGGGGATGCCTTTAAAAATTAATTGCACTCCCACGTGTCTGCAAAAGAGTGTTTTGGCTGCAGGTTCAGGAACGCGTGTGATTTACACATTGTCCCGCACCCCCAACATTGTGAACCTAGCCTAAATCTGACACTAAAGAACAAATTGTGTGCAGGTATCATGTGATATCTTCAATAAAACTTTATTAGAAATACATCTTAGATATCTACTAATTTTAAGTCACTTCAGCTACTTAACAAAATTGTAAATAAAGTTTATCTTTTACTTTTAAAAATGTTGTTTTCTTCTGGTTGCTTTGAAAATCCCATTAGAGGAATATGACATTATGCGGTACAGAGGTATGCGGTATAGCTCCCAATTGTCGCTGATTTTGAGGGACTGTCCCTGATTTGGAGCAATGTCCCTCTGTCCCTCATTCCTCATTTGTCCCTCATTTTATTCTGATCTATATAAAATGCACTTTTTATCTTTCAAAAAGTGTTTCCCAGTGCTAAACCTTTCATCCAAATTCTAAATTGCTGCATCAATTTTAAAAGCCAATATAAAAGGAAAAGTAGTGGTAAAAAAAAAAAAAAAAAAAAAAAGCATTTGTGAATTTAATAATTAATTAATAATTAACTTTATTTTTATTTTATTTTGGGGGGGGGGGGGGGGGGGCTCACTTCCCCTTTAAGGGGGCATGGCGGGGGGCGTGTACTATGCCTACATACATTTGCTAGCAGGTGTCCCTCATTCCCGTCTCAAAATGTTGGGAGGTATGTATACTCACAAAAGTGCTTGGAAAAAAACATATAAAACATATAAAACAAAATGTATTAAAAGGTGAGGCTCAATCAATCCATTGGATACAAAACACTGTCAACCTGTTCATCGGCATGTAATTGCTGCATCAAATGTGTATCTTGAAAGATGTATTTCGAGTGTACACCCTCTTCTTCAGACCTCTAAGTAAACCTCAGATTTAGCAATTGTCATCTAGGATGACTTTTACGTTTTATGCCTATTTGCCAAATACTTTTGTGAGTATGAAATATGCTGGTGCGCTGTTCCTATGTTCCCCTGTATAGTGCTGCACACGGGTTCCCTGGTCTGGAGAGAGCTGCAAGGCTGTGGATATTATCCTTTAATTTGCAGCTTTAGAATGAACTGCGGATTAAAGTAACCTATCAGTATCGTTTGCATTATTTGTCTTTGGTAGCATAAATCCAGTAAACTTCAGCCTTGTGTTGTCATGGGTCCTTCCTCTTCTTGTCTGGTGGCAGCGGTGGATGGTTCTCATTTCTGAACTGTATGACACCCACATAAAGTACTGTGAGAGAGGGCCTAATGGATGACATGTTCCGTGAGCCCAAGCTGTGTCCATGATATGGGTTCAATGAAGCTGGCTGTCATTCAACCAGAAGAGCAGCCCCATCCAGTGGAAGAGCAGACTTTCTGCAGGGGACAGCTGCAGATTGAAAGTGAGTATCACAGTACAAGCTCCCTTTTTCACTATGCTGGGCAATTTATTTTGATTGGACTAACTGAAGCTGGCGTTCTTTAAAATGTAGTCCTTGAGCTTCAGTCAAGTGATTTTTGCCTAGGGGTAGATGATGTCATCGGTCTGCTACAGGCAGAAGGAAGCATTTCCTCAGTTTCCAACATATTTCTAAAATTATAGGGCTGTGGAAATTAAAGATGAATTTCTGGATTAATCGATTCATTTTTTTGATCAATCAAAATTCTTTTGATCGGTACTCACCTCTCCGCCGGCTTCTGGGTCTTCAGGGAGTTCCGTCTGAGATCCGGTGACGTCATGGACATCAACGTCACTGGACTCCTCCCCCTTCCCCAAGTGCCTCTGTCTGCTAGCGAAGGGAAGGGGGGAGGAGTCCGGTGACGTTGAAGTTCTGATTGAATGTAACGCGTAGGGGGAGGAGCTACGCATGAGGTCACCCACTGCTGCCCTACGGAACTAACACGATTGTCTGCTTTACATGCTGTGTTTTTATAATCTTTATGTGAGTAGTTTGTGTTTGAACACAAAAATGTAATCTTATACTTATACTAGTGAGCACTTTTCTTTCTACCCATGACCTGAAGTCCTTGCTTAGATCTAAGGAGACGTGAGAGAAGTTTATGGTCTGTGTTAACCCTTTTGATACCCGCTTGCATGACCACCTGTTTGCACAGGGGTCCATGACATAAGGTGAGAGTGATTAGTTAGACCGGAGAAGGAGGGATTGTCACGCTAGTGTGGAAAAAAAAATGACTTACGTCAGTGCTACAGTTTGAATTTATATTTCAATCATTTTTATTGAAGTTAGAAGTAATACAGGAAACAAAAAACAAAAATAAGTAAAGCAAAAGAGAAATACAGAGCTGACATTGCATGTAGTAGCCTTCTAGTCCACAGTAGATGCATTCAATAACCAACAAATTGTAGGATAGAATATAACACTAAGACATAACAATAGCTATAGAAAATATCAGGCCTCAGGGACTAGCCTCAATCCAGACACCCCAAATGGGATCTCACTGTGTCCAGGGTTGAGGACAATCTCCTATCAACATGTATGTAGGAAAATAGTAGTAAGAGTTATCCCTGAGGTTGTAACTAAACCGGTCAAATCACATAAAACTGACTTTAAGAAGAAACAAATAATATATCCAATCTTCCAGAATGAAGCAAACATAACATCACATATCAATTATCATAAGTACGCCCGGATGCAGGTAAGCATAAAGCATAGGAAGCTATGGGCTTTGTAAAGAAGGAGAATACAAAGATAAGTAAAGAAAAAGGTAAAACAAAACACACGAAGGGGAGGGAAAAAAAAAGAAAAAGGGGGGGGGGACTTGTCTTCCCTCCACACACCCCGTCCCTCTCCCCCCCCCCCCTCCGTCGCGGGGGGGGGGGAGAGGTCCAGGGAGATGGTAGAACAAGGGTAGAAAGAACGGGTAGGGAAGCCTTATCATGTTATAGTTTTCAGATAAGTAAGGGTTGGGAATTGTTGAACCACTCCGTCCACGCCTCCCAAAGTGTTGCAGTTTTGGGTAGATGTCCCTCTGCAGTGGCATACATACATTCATACATCCCATGCAAATGAGTGGTTCGTATAACGTCAGCACAGGAAATTGGGGCAGAGGATTTCCAATTTCGGGTCACTGTTAATCTAGCGGCTAGGCAAATGTGCGTTACTATGCATCTTAGCCTGTAAGGGTATTGTTCAATGCCAATGGTGAGTAAAGCCAGAGCGGGGTTTGGAGGGGTAGCAATGTGTGAGACTTCTGATATGAGATTGAATACATCTGTCCAGAAAGGGACCAATTTGGGGCAGGACCAGAGGGTATGATAGAGGGTTCCTGGGAGACCACAGTTTCTCCAACAGGTTGGATCTGTATTTTTATAGTAGGTGTGAAGATGGGTTGGGGTGAGGTACCACCTGAGATTAATTTTGTATGTGAGTTCCCAGAGGTTAGCAGATTTAGTCGCCGAGTTAACAGCTTTTATGGCAAGTGACCATTGATGCGATGAATATGTGTTGTCCATATCTTGTTCCCATTGTATCATGGGGGGCAGTTTGGCAAAGGACGTCTTTTCATTAAGTGTGGCGTAAAACAGAGAAATACCTTTGGTTGATGAATTATCACCTGTGAGATATTGCCAGGTTGGTCGTGGAATATGTACGTGGAGATGGGGATTCCGTATTAGGCAATGAGTTATTTGGAAATATTTGAAATAGTCGCGGGGAGGTAGATTAAATTCCTGTTTCAAGGAGGAAAAGGATTTTAGGAGGCCATCTTTATAGAGATCCGCTATGTGTGTGATCCCAGTGGCTTTCCAAGAATGCATATGCATGTCAGAGATCAGTAGACCAATGATATCTATCGGGAGAGGAACAGTGCAGTTGTTGGTATTCATGTGTGTGTGTTTGACCAGATAGGCGAATGCCTTCACTGATGCTCTTATGGGGGGAGAGAGGAGTGTATCCCTCACCCTCAATTTAGGTGCAGAGAGGAGCCACGATTGTAAATTTTTACCAGGTATTTGGGAGGTTTCTATGGAGCTCCAGTGGTTGTTAAGGTCAGGAGTAAACCATTCTTTGAGTTGTGCCAGTATGGCTGCGTGGTAGTAGTCCTTAATATTGATATAACCCATACCTCCCACCGTTTTGTGCTTCAGTAGGGTAGTGTATGCTATTCTAGCTTTTTTCCCTTGCCATACAAATTTCCTGAATAATGTTTGGGTTTGTGTGAAGAAGGGTGCAGGTATGGGGATTGGTATTGCCCTAAACAGGTACAGTAACCGTGGAAGGTGGATCATTTTGAATGTTGCTAGTCTACCTGAGCTTGTGAGCATCAATTTAGATAATTTGTCGAGTTCCAGTGGGAGTTGGTTGAGAAAGGGGGTGAAATTGGCCTTAAACAAGTCGTTAGGACAAGAGGTGAGGGTGATACCTAGGTAGGTCAAAGAATCAGCGGCCCACGCATAATGGTAATAGTCTTTCAGGGACAGACATTGTTGTTCTGGCAGGACTAAGGGAAGTGCATAAGATTTAGAAACATTCACTTTGTAATATGAGACGAGACTAAATTCATCAAGTACTTGTTGTACCGAAGCCAGGGAAGAGGTGGGACGAGTCAAGGAAAATATGACATCGTCAGCAAAAAGGCTGATCTTGTGGTTTGTATTGCCAATGTTAATACCATAAATGTTGGGATGGGATCTGATTTTAGCTGCCAGGAGTTCGATCATTAGGTCAAATATCAAAGGCGAGAGGGGGCATCCTTGTCGGGTGCCGTTTGTAATATGAAACGAAGTCGATAGCATTGAGGAACAGTAAACTTGGGCCGAAGGGTTGGAGTAAAGGGCTAAAATAGATGAGAGGATGTGGTTTTGAAATCCAAATTTCTCTAAGGTTAATTTTAAGTAATGCCAGTGAACCCTATCGAATGCCTTCTCCGCATCCAATGAGAGAAGCAGAGAAGGCACTCGATGGGTCACTGCATGATGGACAAGATTAATCATGCGTCGGGTGGCATCTGAGGTCTGACGACCTTTGACAAAACCCGATTGGTCAGGGTGTATCAACAGTGGCAATATGTCATCTAATCTCTTTGCAATAACTTTAGCGTACAATTTTATATCATGGTTCAGTAGTGAGATGGGACGAAAATTTTGAGTGAGATTAGGTTCCTTCCCTGGCTTTGGTATTGTTACAATTAACGCTTTTAACATCTCTTGCGGAAAGGAAGCAGAGGAGGCAGCAGAATTAAATAGGGGTATCATATGTGGAGTGAGGATTGTATTAAATTGTTTGTAGTACTCTCCTACAAAACCATCTGGACCGGGCGCTTTGCCATTAGGTAGAGTTTGGATAGCGGATTGAATTTCTAGTTGTGTGAAAGGGGCATTGAGTACCTCCAGTTGATGTGTAGTCAGACGGGGGAGATTCACTGAGTCTAAGAAATCCTGTATCTGCGTATGAGTGGGTTGGGTTTGGTTGGGATCAGCAGTTAGATTATATAGTTTGCCATAATAAACGCTGAAGGCATTAGCGATGTCTTGCGGGTTAGTCAGTTTGGAATTGGAGTCTGGGTGATGGATATAAGGTATGGGAGATCTAGTAATATGGCCTTTAATTTGGTGGGAGAGTAGCTTACCAGATTTGTTACCTGCAGCGTAAAATGTCATTTTATGCCGCCTTTGGATTTTGTCATGGTTCTCTAGTAAAAGGGCCCTAAGCTCCAGTCTCAGTGATATCAGTTCAGATTTAAGTGTCTGGGTAGGCTGGGCTTTGTTAAGCAAGTCAACATTTTGTATACGTGTAAGAAGGGTATTCATCCGCTGCCTCCTTTGCTTAGCATCCCTTGCCCCAAGTTGAATAAAAATTCCCCGCATAAATGCTTTATGCGAGGCCCACAAAATATGCGGATCTGCAACAGAGTCTTTGTTATGAATGAAATATTCCTCCAATTCGTTTTTCAATATTTGAGCATAGGGTTCCGCTTGTAGAATTCTGGAATTCATTCTCCAAAGATATGCTGGTGAGTGCTTGATTTTGTCTTCCAAGGTTATACTCACAGGGGAGTGGTCTGACCATGTAGTTAGATGTATAGTAGAAGAGGATACATTTTGAAGAGTCCAGGGGTCTGTTAAAAAAAGGTCGATTCGGGAGTAAGAATTATGTCCTGGGGAAAAGTATGTGTAGCCTCTCTCATCTGCATGCTGACATCTCCAGATGTCTAGAAGGCGTAGATTGCTCAGCAAAGGGTTGAGCGCTAGTCTGCGTCTCTTAGGCTGAAAGGTCGAATCTAGTTCCGGATCAGGAGTGCTGTTGAAATCTCCACACCAGATTGTAGCTCCCTGCTTTTGGGCTTCAACTTTCTTATGTAGCTTACGTAAAAAACGAGATTGGTGTGTATTAGGCGCATACACGGTGACAAAAGTATAAGGAGCACCATTGATGGTGCAAGACAATATTATATATCGACCATCAGGGTCTGATGTGCACTGGACAAGATGAAATGATAGAGTGTTTTTGAAGGCTATAAGTACCCCTTTCAGTTTCTTTTCCGCATTAGCGGTGAAAATATTGCTGAATTCTCTGTTAGTGCATACCGGTGGGTTGCTTGCTTGGAAGTGCGTTTCTTGTACGCATAGAACGTCACACTTAGTGTGTTTGGTTAACGACCACAAAGACCGTCTCTTGGCAGGGTGGTTAAGCCCCTTCGCATTGATTGTGACAATGGTGATTGGCATGTGGAGTGCTTAATTGCCAAAAAAGAACAAAAAGGAACTGATAAGGTTGTTACCTTGGAAGGCGGTGGCCTAGAGGGGTCCGAAAGTTCAGTTAGCTGTGCTGGAAACTGGAATAGATCAAGAATAGGCACGTCCAGTCCAATGGGTGGAGGCTTCCGGGGTGCTGTGTAGGGTGGAGAGACAAGCAGGGAAGGAAGAGAAGTGGGAAAGGGGAGAGACACAAAAACAAAAAAAACAAAACAAAAAGGTAAAAAAAAAAGGCACACAATTGTATCTAGGTAGACCAAAAAGCAAAGAGATTTGCGGGTAGTTGTAGCTTAGAAAGCTTTAAGGTACTGAAAACCGTGAACTGTAAAAGGTGTTTCTGTTGAGGATAAACCTCAGCGCTACAGTGCCTAGAAACACAAAAACTGGGGTAATGAGTCTTAAGACCTGGCATGAGCAGATGGCATCACCAAACGGCAAATAGAACGTATGAGCCCGTTCCTGAATGTTAAAGGGAAGCGTTGTTTTGGCTCCTGGGAGGCAGAGGTTGGGCTATTATAGAGCCTGTGTTACTTTGATCCATAGGTGCCTCGCCAGGGGAGGCAGGGACGATGCCCCATTTCTGTAAGAGATGCAAACCTTGCTGCATGGACGTTACAACATATTTCCTCCCATCTCGGAGGACGGACAACTTGGCTGGTGCTATCCACTGGTATTGGAGCTGGTGGTTGCGGAGGGCTTTGGTGATCGTATTAAGCTGCCTCCTTCTGCTCAGAGTATGCTGTGAGAGGTCAGCATAGATTTGGAGACGATTGTATGGGTCTGGTAAATTTTCTAATCCCCTCATCCTGTGCATGAACTGCTCCTTAATGTGGTAGAAATGCACTATAAGGATGACATCTCTAGGCACAGCGTCAGGTAAAAACGCGGGTTTTGGAAGCCTGTGAATGCGGTCAATGACAAGTTCTATATTTTTTGCCTCAGGGAGCACAGCTTTAATAAGGCCTTTTGCATAGGCAGGCAATTCAGTGTTTTGGACAGATTCCGGGACTCCTCTGATTTTAAAGTTGTTACGTCTGGCTCTGTCCTCTAAATCCGCCATTTTGTCCTTTATCCATGTAATATCCTGAGCTTGCGCCTCCTGAGTATCAATAATGTAATTTACTGTGCCTGTAATGTCCCCTACTGTAACCTCCATTTGTGTGATCCTGTCATCCATTGCTCCTATTTTACTACCAAAACTGTGCATGAGAGAGAACATATCTGACTGCAGCGAGCTCCTTAGAGACATGAGCATGTCCTTTAAGGTGGTGTCTATGACAGCCTGCCCGATGGTAGGGAATGCTGCTATGGCATCAGGTCGCTGGCTCTGCTGAGGGAAGGCCTGAGGCGTCCCATTAGTGAGGTCCCTGCACTGAGCTGTGCCTGTGTTGTCCAGGCGCATCTTAGCCTTAGCTGGGCTTTGGGCTGTGGGTGTCCCTGGAGGTGAGAGGGAAGGGTCTCCTCTGCTTACCGGAGGATGTGTCGATACGTACGTTTCACCCCCTCCGTTCGCGAGAATTGCGGCCTCTGCCTGTATGCTCCGTAGGTCCGCGCCGGCGCCATTTTGGGTCTTCCGCGCGGACGGCTGATACATGAACGCCATTAATTTTCGGGGAAGCCGATCGTCTTTGCGCTTTAGCGACATCGCTGTGAGGCGGATCGGGAGTTCTCCCGGGATGCCAGAGGCTTGAAAGGCGGAATGGGTTCGTCGAGAGTCGCTTCGGATGCCGTCGATGTGGAGAGCTCTCTCCTCAAGCTGCCATCTTAGTCACGCGCCGGCCACGCCCCCCTACAGTTTGAATTTAAAACGTATATTGTGTGAACCGTGAAGTTAAGTCATGGATTATGGATACGAACTAGTGTCGGGTGATTGTATATAGTGTATACCACATTTACCACTGACTAATGCAGAGTTGCAATGCAAGGAGATCAGCTGAAAGTAGTTGGATCTGTATGTGCGTTATAATTAATCTAAATTGGTCAAATAATCAATTAAAAAAATAATTTTTTTTTTTTAGATTAATCGAACACGAACATTTTAATCAGTAACAGCCCTATAAAATTACAATATTATAACTTTGAAGCAAGGTGAAAGTATGCAGCAAAAGGCTGATCTGTGTTTGACATTTGTATACACAGCCACAAACTGCAAAGACACCAGCATTTACATGATTGTGTCATCTCTAAACCAGTTTAGCACCCTCTAGTTAGGTAGGTGCTAGAGTGAGGATTTTTCTATAGGGTAAAAAAATTTAGGTAGGCCTAGCTGGTTGCTAGGCCTATTTGTTTTAATTCTGGGATGGAAGTGGCTCAAGGCAGGGCTGGGTGACTCACAGGTAGCATCACTTTCACCTCCCTCTTCTTTCTAGAAGGTGCTAGAAAGAGAGGAGAGGTGGAGCTGACGTAACCGAGTGACCCCACCCCCTTCTGACATCACAAGACATCAGAGGGGGTGGGGTTACCCATTTACATCACTATTTGGCCCCGCCCTTGACTATATAAGAGCTGTCAAAGCAACAAGAAGGCAGTCAGTGGGACACCTCCCATGGAGGCAGAGTTTCTCAGTTTTTTTCTTTTTCCAGGAACGTCGGCGCAATGATTGAAGATAAATGGACATCGCAGGACACTTTGTTTATTTTTTTATATAAAGGAATTGCCCAAAATTGTCTCTTGTCATTTTTACTTTTTTTGACACATTTTTTGGTGAATGGGTAGACCCCATACCTGTTGACATGGGGGGGCGGGATCTGGGGGCCCCTTTGTTAAAGCCGCTCTCGTTCCCACCTTTTCCTGTGGCCTGCCAGGTCGCGTACTCGGATAAGGGGGATAAGGGTCTGGTATGGATTTTGGGGGGGACCCCCACGCCATTTTTTTTTTTCAATTTTGGTGTGGGGTTCCCCTTAAAATCCATACCAGACCTAAAGGACCTGATAGGGATTTTGGGAGGACCACATGCCATTTTTTTTTTAATGTTGGCGCAGGGTTTCCCTTAACCACTTCAATACACTATACTATATATGCTACACTGAATATCTAATCTACACTAAATGGTGATGTGTGTGTGTGTGTGTATATATATATATATATATATATATACAAACACACACATTTTTTATATATCCAATACACTGCCTGCACTGACTGAATATAGATTCTACACTGAATAACTAATCTACGCTAAATGAGTAGATTGCAGAGAGATTTTTGTATGGAATTTGTTAATAAAAAGCAAAGAAGGAAAAATGTACAAAACATTAGAAATATCCAATAACCAATCTAATCTCAGAGGCACTTTCAGATATCCCCATATTCAGCAAGAGACAGCCCACATTACACACACACACACACCAAGATACAGCCCACATACACAAGAGACAGCCCACACACACACACACCACAAGAGGCAGCCCACATACATACATACATACAGGGGCGGACTGACAACTCATGGGGCCCCCGGGCAATAGGAGATTATGGGGCCCCCAGGCAATCAGAGATTATGGGGCCACATAGTATACACAAACACACACACAGTATAATATCACACACACAGTACACACAGACATGTTTCTATTGGCTGAGAAGGTACTGGAGAGGTGGGGCAACTATAATCTTGGGATTTACTGAGGCTGGCAACCCTGATGGGGCCCCCTAGTGGCATGGGGCCCTCGGGCAGTGTCCGAGTAGCCCAATGGTCAGTCCGCCCCTGCATACATATATATATATATATATATATATATATATATATATATACATACATATATACACACACACACATATCTAAAAAGCAAGACAACAATGACAGTTAAACAATTACCAAAAGCAGTCTTGGTCTGGCAGACAGGAGTCTCAGGACAGGACAGGAGACCACACCATACGGCAACTTTTCCTAACAAAGGGAATATCCGCTGTGCTACAGGGAGAGGCGGAGTGCAGCTGATATCACTCTGCCCTCCCCTCTCTTAAGGCTGCAGCCGGAAATATAGGAGCTGTGTCGGCTTATGCGGCTGTCAACTCACTCTTCCGGCTGACAGCAGCATAAACCAACTGTATAAAAAAAAAAAATGTCCTGCTCCCTGGCAGAGGTGCCAGGGTGCAACTTCCGGCAGAAAAAAAAACACTAACTAAGCTGCCTAATTTCTTTTCATTCATTACAATATATGGCCGCTGTGTAAGCAGCAGCCTTATATAGTGTGGGTGTGGACTTAGCCCTCTGAGCTATGATTTGCCAAAGGCACCCTGCCTTTGGCCACTTATGGCTCTCTCAGCAGAGTGAGCTGTGATTGGCCAAAGCATGCAGGTCAGGTGCATGCTTTGGCCAATCATCATACAGCAATGCACTGCGATCTTGCAGTGCATTATGGGAGCGTTCCGCGGCGCTCAAATTTACCACTAACGCCCCATATGTTCGGTTAGTTTTATAATAAACTAACACCCAATGTTCAAATAGAACTTACGTTCGACTTGAACCGCAGCTCATCCATACTGGGGAGGCACACCAGAGAGAACTAGGAGTTTGCAGTTTGAGATGAGTGCAGAACCAGAAGAGTGGACTGTGTGAAGGGCAGTGGAGAGAGGTTGTTGCAGTCAGGCTTGCTAGCAGGGCCTGAAGAGAGCTGTCTGGGATCAGTAGGATAACGGACAATTAGAACCTGAACTATTTCTATGCCATAGTGGTCCGGGGCCCCTGACCACAAAAGAAAATTCACTGAGGCCTGGCTGAGTTAGTGTCAGGCCTAGCCATGTGGTGCTAGCTAGTCTGGAGGAGTAACAGTCTTCAGCAAGTGAAGTGTTGGAGGAGTGAAAGGAAAGAGGTCTTAAGCAAGAGTTGTGCTGGAGAGAAGACTGGAGTGTATATACTGGAGTGTATACAGAAGTTCGAAGAAAGTTGCACTGATGTTATATTCTTAATATCTAAATTTTAATTGGCTTTATTATACTTTATTCAGAATATAATTCTCCATATTGTGTGAAAGGAACCATTGAATCAATTAATTCTATGTTATGACTTGCAATAATTGAAAAAGTCAACATTTAAAACCTGTCAGGATTTTGATAAATATTGTATATTTTATATAAGCTTTTCTTAAGTGTAAATGAAAGTTTGCATAGAGACTTAAATTCTCCCTTCCCCCTTACATCCTGTCATTAGAATGTGGAGCTGTGTTCTCCTTAGTCCATACCCTTGTGAAGGAGGGTCTGTCTTTTTGGCGCGAAATTAGAAGTCTGTTTTATATAAACAAAAGTTAGATAGGGAGACTTCCTGTTGTTTCCTGCTCACACAACGAGGCAGATGTGCTCTTGAAAGACCAAGCAGGCAAGCAAATACATCTCTTATACACAGCAGACAAAGGGTTATTCCACACATGCAATAACTTTATACAAATGATTATTATTGTACTATTTTTGTAAGCATCCTTTTCTATTTTAAATGTGTACAAATAAATACACATTTTTGAATTACGCTGACTCAGAACTAATTAAGGAATTTCGTCGCACAAGATTGATCGATCTCAACATATACTTAAGACTTTGAAATATTTTCATTATTATCAATTTATTTCAACTGAATCATTCTGGGCATCCCATAATTTCCCGTTCCCATCCAAGTTCAATCCCCTCAATAAAACAAAACAAAAATTCAAGCTTATGGACTGGTCTGCGTCTGAGAGATGGATGCCGGGCTGACAGGTGAACCGCAACATTCAGCAACCCCTACTGGGGCATGGCTACACCAGCACTTCTGTCCAGGAAGTAGATGCTGACCCTGGATGATGCCTAAACAAAGATGGCCCTATCATTCTGGAGAGAAAGTAGAAAAACAGATTGTTTCATACTTACCATAATTTTCTTTTCCTGGTGCCTATCCATGGCAACATACCTGTGACATCCTCCTCCCTGAGGACCAGTGAATATTATAAAAGAAAAGGATTAGTACACTCTCAGCATTCTACGTAATATAGCATATTGAGGGTGGGATTGTATGCTGCCATTGATAGGCACCAGGAAAAGAAAATTAAGGTAAGTAAGAAACAGTTTTCTGTTTTCCTGGTGTCTCCATGGCAGCATACATTTTTGGAGTATTACAAATAGGTTAGATGAAAGTCTGAAGGTAGTTGTGGTTCGATAGCGTCTTAGCACCAAAGTAATATCGTCTTTGGGAAGAAGGTCAAAATTGGATCTAAAAAGATTGGCAGGGCCCAAGGCTCGGAGAGAGTAGATGAAGAGGAGAATTTAGGGATGAATCCATGTACCGTTCTAAGTTCCACTCTATCCAACACAAAAAATATTATTGTTTTCTGATACCAGAGCCTGAAGTTCTGATACTAATCCTAAATCAAGGTCTGCTTGCAGGAAATCAAGGAGTTGGGAGGAAGAGGGTACATCAGGATTGAAGTTTTGCTATTTACGAAAAGATCTAAAACAGGCTGTTGGTGGAAAATCCCAGCGTTTGTACGCTCCATTGGACAATTGTCAGATTTTCTGTATACAAATGTTGGAAGGCAGGCTTTAAAATTTTCTGTGGACAAATGTCTGTTGCCGGATTTTCCAAGTGTGTGTACACAAGTCCGTCGGACAAAAGTCCAAAGTACGAACATGCATTCTCAGAAGCAAGGATGAGCTGGAAGCGGTCGGTCTTGTAAACTAGTGTTTGTAATGGAGAATTAACATTTGTGACTAGGGATGAGCTTCGTGTTCGAGTCGAACGTACGTTCGACTCGAACATTGGCTGTTCGTGCGTTCGGCGAATTCCGAACGTTTTGGCCGTTCGCGTCAAAATTCGAGTGACGCGCGCGGACCATAATGCACTGCGTTGGCGCAGTGCATTGCTGCCCGATGATTGGCCAAGCATGCACTGTGACCCCGCATGCTTGGCCAATCGCAGCGCCGGCAGCGAGGAGAGCCATGATTGGGCGGTTGTTTAACTCTGAGAGGCCGTTAATTAACGGCCTCCCAGAATTCTGCTCTCGCGTGCCCCGAGGTGTGCGCACTCGAGAGCATCCGTGACCGCCGGGTCCACAGGACCCCGCGCATCACGGATCACGGTAAACGGCCGCTCATAGCGGCCGTTTACCACGTGATTGCTCCGTCAAATGACGGAGTGATCACTTGGAAACAAACCGGCGTCATGTTATGACGCCGGTTCCTCCCTCCCCTCTCTGTACCGATCGGTACAGCGGAGGGGAAAGAGATCGGTGTCAGCAGCGATGTGGGCTGCATCTGCAGTGCCCACATCGCTGCTCACCGAATTTAACCCCTCAATTCCCTGCCAATACTCTGCAATACCAGTGCATACTCTGCAGTACCCTGCCATTACTCTGCAGTACCCCGCCATTACTCTGCAGTACCCCGCCATTACTCTGCAGTACCCCGCCATTACTCTGCAGTGCAGTACCCTGCCATTACTCTGCAGTACCCTGCCATTACTCTGCAGTACCCCCCATTACTCTGCAGTACCCCCAATACTCTGCAGTACCCTGCCATTACTCTGTAGTACCCCCCAATACTCTGCAGTACCCTGCTATTACTCTGTAGTACCCCGCCAATACCCCGCCAATACTCTGTAATACCCTGCCATAAATTGCCATACCCAGCCATACTCAGAGATACCCAGCCATACTCGGTGATACCCTGAAATACCCAGCCATAGACGCCCCCCACCCCTCACCGCCCTCCGGTGCTTCTACCAACTCGCCAGTACGATCAAAGCCAGAATCTTTTTTTTATTTTTTATTTCAGGCTTCCCAGCCTAGAGGTGAGATGTGGGGTCATATTGACCCCCCAGATTTCACTGTAAAGAGGACCTGTCACCCCATATTCCTATTACAAGGGATGTTTACATTTCTTGTAATAGGAATAAAAGTGATCAAAAATATATTTTTGGGGAAAAAAATGTCAAACTAAAATAAATAAAGTAAAATGAACAATAAAAAAATAAAATAAAAATTAAAGCGCCCATGTCCCCATGTGCTCGCATGTGCCACACATGTGAGGTATCGCCGAGAATGTTAGAGCGAGAGCAATAATTCTAGTCCTAGACCTCCTCTGCAACTCAAAACATGTAACCAGTAAAAAAAAAATTAAAGCGTAGCCTATGGGGATTTTTTAAGTAGCGACGTTTGGCGCCATTCCACGGGCATGTGCAATTTTGAAGAGTGACATGTTTGATATCTATTTACTCAGCATAACTTCATCTTTCACTTTATGCAAACATTGGGCTAACAAGTGGTTAATAATAGAGCTTGCAGTCAGTAGTGTTAGGAGATAGTGCGTGCTGTCTGCGTGCTCTGTACCCAGTACATACCGCTATAATATAGGGCAGGCCCCTACTTTCAAACATCCAACTTACAAACATCTCCTACTTGCAAACGCAAGGAGACAGCAGCAAGTGAGATGAAAAAAGATGGACGACAAAACAAATTATACAGGGCTGATAACCCTTCCCTATGTTTTCCAAAAAGCTTAAAGATAGTTTTTTTGACTGGAGCTACACTTTAAAAATGTACCGGTTGAAAATGACAAACAGATTCAACTTAACACAACAAACCTACACAGTCCCTGTCTTGTTTGCACCGCCTGTATACTGCTGTTCTGAGTATATAGGGCCTGGGGGCCACACGCATTTCCTTTTTTTAATATGGGTACGGGGTTCCCCTTAATATGCATACAAGACCCAAATAGGCTGGTAATGGGCAGGGAGGGCTACCCATGCCATGTTTCTCAATGATTTTCAACCATATTGCAGGAACCAGATATAACATTAAAACCGCAAGCAGTTTTAAATGGTGTTATTTCCGTTTAATGTCATTTTGTGCAGGGACTGTTCTAAACACGGGAAACACGTGGCACTTCACAGGCATACTACAGACACCCCCCAGGCACCATATTTAAAGGAATATTTCACTTTTTTTTTTTCACTTTAATCGTCATTAAAATCAGTGTTCCCGTCAAAACGGCAGTTTTTAAAACTTTTTTTTGCAGTGACCCATGTCCCCTGAGGCAGGAGGCAGGTCCCCAAACCCTTTTTAGGACACTATCTTGCATATTAGCCGTTAAAATTAGCACTTTCCAATTCGAACGTTCGAGCCCCATAGACTTCAATGGGGTTCTAACGTTCGTACCGAACGCGGGGGTCGTTCGCAAGTTCTGGTGCGAACCGAACCGGGGGGTGTTCGGCTCATCCCTATTTGTGACGTAGCAAATTATGAAATATCGAAATGCAGCGCACATTCCCTTCTTATTTATTGGGATAATATTGAAGTTGCTTTGCTAGTGATACTGATGGAGTTATGGCAAACGTATTTTAACCACTTGCTTACTGGGCACTTAAACCCCCCTCAGTCCCAGACCAATTTTCAGCTTTCAGCGCTGATGCACTTTGAGTGACAATTGCGCGGTCATACAACACTGTACCCAAATGAAATTTTTATCATTTTTTTCCCACAAATAGAGCTTTCTTTTGGTGGTATTTAGTTACAGCTCGGAGTTTTATTTTTTGCTAAACAAACAAAAAAAGATGCAAAAAAAAAAAAAATCATGTTTTAATAGTTTGTTATAAAATTTTGCAAACGGGTCATTTTTCTCCTTCATTGAAGTGCGCTGATTAGGCGGCACTGATAGGCTGCATTGGTGGGCACTGATGGGCTGCATTGGTGGGCACTGATGGGCTGCATTGGTGGGCACTGATAGGCTGCACTGGTGGGCACTGATAGGCATAGTTAAGGCGGCACTAATAGGCACAGATAAGGCGGCACCGATGGGCACAGATAAGGCGGCACTGATGGGCAAAGATGGGCACAGATAAGATGGCACGGATGGGTGGCACGGATAAGTGGCACGGATGGGTGGCACGGATGGGCACTGATAGGTACCACAGATAGATGGGACTGATGGGCACTGATAGGTGGCACTGATAGGTGGCTCTGATAGGTGGCACTGATGGGCGGCACTGCTGGGCACTGATGGGCGGCACTGCTGGGCACTGATGGGCGGCACTGGGGTGCAGCACCTGAGGCAGATTTTGGGTGGCACTGTGGGTGGCACTGCTGGGTGGCACTGTGGGTGGCACTGTGGGCACTGCTGGGTGGCACTGTGGGCACTGCTGGGTGGCACTGTGGGCACTATGGGCACTGCTGGGTGGCACTGACAGGGGGGCACTTACTTTATTCAGGATGGCACTGCGGGTGGCAGGTGGGCACTGGCAGGGGGCAGGTGTCCTTTTATATTGCTGGCCGTGATCGGGACTGATGTCCCGAACACGGCCGCCGGCGATCGGCTTTTTTTTTTTCTCCTCGCGCTGTCAGCGCGAGGAGGAATACTAGCCGATTACCGGCTCCGTTTTATCACATGATCAGCTGTCATTGGCTGACAGCTGATCACGTGATAAGGGGTCGGGATCGACCCCTTACACGGATCGGTGATCAGGCGAGTCTCACGGACTCGCCGATCACAGAGCGCGCCGCGCGCGCCCCTCAGGGGGCGCGCAGGCCGCTCGTAACCGGGACTACGTCAATAGACGTAGTCCCGAAAATGTGGGTCCGCGCTATTGCCGTCATCTTGCAATAGCGCGGATCCCAAGTGGTTAAAAGGCTTTTATTTTCTAGTGATATCAAGAATAATATTGTTATGTTTTTTTTTTTTTTGGGCAAGTTATCACTATTATTAGATTTAAGATCAAAGATACAACTGTTGGTGTTCCCTGTTAATTTTACATTGTATTTTTTAATGTAACTGCCTACTCCCAAACTGTCATTTGAAGTAAAACACATAGCCAAGTATTATTCACCACATTTTTTTTTATTGTGCATTAAAAAAATAATACAAATAAAATTAGACATGCTATCTGCCAATAGAACTTATTCAAAAAGTGCATTCTATGCATCCAAAAATATAGAAAATATACCAAATAAAATCATTATTATTCAACCAAAAAATAAAATAAGAAGCAGTACACATACATGAGGCTTTTAATATAGGGGGTTAACAATGCTAAGAGTTGGTGAAAGCAGGGGTCCATCATCCGGAGATAGTTACAAAAATCATCCAGATTATTCTCCTGGAGCTCCTGCAGCAAAGGCATGTGACATAATTAGTCACGATTAATAAAGAAACCAGTTTTTGGTCCTAGAAATCCTCCTTCTACTGTTTGTGGGCTGGACTTGGGTCAAAGCTCCAAGGCCAATGATAAATATCTCCTCCAATTCTACAACATCTGGTTGACAAACGGGCGTTCAGAAAATGAAAAAAATGTAAAATCTGCCCCTATTCAAGATAGCCACCATGACCTTGCATGCATGGCCGGTGGCACTAGAACCTATGCAGTCCGCCCAACTCAGCCAGGCCCACAGTGCAAGCCCACTATAGTAACCAGGAATGAAGGTACAATATCACAAGGAGGGGAAGGTGGTGAAGTGAAAAAGAGAGAGAGGAACGCAAGGAAAGGAAAGCGAGAGAGAATGGATGACATTAGGGAGAAATGGAAGGCTAAGGCTAAGTGAAAAATAGATATATCTGCTTTCTCTGCTGCAGGCTTGAGCAAATGCCAGTATATAAATGCAGAAAGAGCTCTTAGTTAAGAGACAACTGCTGTCCCAAAAGACCCACAGAAGGGACTCCCTATCTTATCAGCGCATTTAGCTGCCCAAGAATAGGGACTGCACCTGGGAGAGGCTTGAACCCAGCTGGAAGCTGCTGACTGTAGCGGTAAGGGACATTCGACCACCATTCACCGACCATGAGAAAAAAAAAAGGAGAATGCTGGGAGTGCACTAATCCTTTTTTTTTTTTTATTTTTTTTTTTTTTTTTTAGAATATTCACTGGTCCTGAAGGAGGAGTCAAGGTGGAGCTTGTCACAGGTATGCTGCCATGGAGGCACCAGGACAAGGAATTATCAGGGGGCATACTCTGATTTCTGTGAGAGGTAATAAATACCTGCAAGTGTTACACTTACACACATTTCTTAGCATGCACATTAAACAATATATGTGATGCTTGGTCCACTTTAAATTCTATTAACCACTTGAGACCCGCGCTATAGCCGAATGACGGCTACAGCGCGGATCTCCTTTGCCGGGACTGCAATGACAGCTGATCATGTGATATAACGGAGTCAGCGCGAGGAAAAAAAAAAAAGAGCCGATCACCGGCGGCCGTGATCGGGACATCAGTCCCGAGGCCAGCCCTGCCAGTGCCCACCTGCCCCCTCATCACTAAGCATAATAAAAAAATAAGTGCCCCCTGTCAGTGCCACCCAGCAGTGCCCATAGTGCCACCCAGCAGTGCCCACAGTGCCACCCAGCAGTGCCCACAGTGCCACTCAGCAGTGTCCACAATCTGCCTCAAGAAAGGTGCTGCACCCCAGTGCCACATATCCGTGCCCATCAGTGTCATCTACCAGTGCCCACAAGTGCCCAGCAGTGCCGCCCATCAGTGCCCAGCAATGCCACCTATCAGAGCCACCAATCAGTGCCACCTATCAGTGCCCATCAGTCCCATCTATCAGTGGTACCTATCAGTGCCCCTTAGTGCCACCCATCCGTGCCACCCATCTGTGCCACCCATCCGTGCCATCTTATCTGTGCCCATCTTTGCCCATCGGTGCCGCCTTATCTGTGCCTATTAGTGCCGCCTTAACTATGCCTATCAGTGCCCACCAGTGCAGCCTATCAGTGCCCACCAATGCAGCCTATCAGTGCCCACCAATGCAGCCTATCAGTGCCCACCAATGCAGCCTATTAGTGCCCACCAATGCAGCCTATCAGTGCCGCCTCATCAGCGCACTTCAATGAAGGAGAAAAATGACCTGTTTGCAAAATTTTACAACAAACTATTAAACATGATTTTTTTTTTTTTTGCCATCTTTTTTTGTTTGTTTAGCAAAAAATAAAACTCCGAGCTGTAATTAAATACCACCAAAAGAAAGCTCTATTTGTGGAAAAAAAATGATAAAAATTTCATTTGGGTACAGTGTTGTATGACCGCGCAATTGTCATTCAAAGTGCATCAGCGCTGAAAGCTGAAAATTGGTCTGGGACTGAGGGGGGTTTAAGTGCCCAGTAAGCAAGTGGTTAATCACTCTGCCTTCAATGTAGAGTTTGACACAACCTTGTATAGATGTTATGAATGTAAACAGATAGCTTGAACACTCCACTTATCTAGCAGACCTCGCCCCTTTCAACAGGTGAACTCTTTTACTTTTGAGGTTTCCTGTTCTTAAGTGAACCAACTAGTTTCCCAAAACTTCCCAGTTATTATGTCTGCACTCACATGAATTTTTTGTATCTTCCTGATGTTTCGTAAATGTTTAACGTGCAAAAACTATTACAACTTGTCTTTAGTTATAGTTGAACAACTTGTTTTTTGGTATCATTAGGGTGCCTTTTTTTTTTATTTCATTCTGAAAATGCTAGTATCCTGGCTGCCTCTGACTTTCTGACTCATTGGGTTAAAGTGATATTAAACCCTAATTTTTGAAGCTCTTTCAGCAGCTGATTTAATCACTTACTAAATATGCAGCTTTTGATATTTTAATCCTCACCTATGTTCTAGTTTAAGCTGGTGCCACGATCACTGCCCCAGGTGTCCTTTTTTGGGTGGTTCCTTTCTTTTGCAGCGTCCCATGGAACCACCCTTTCATGCAGAGACTAGAGTTGTCTCTCCCTAGAGTGTGTGCAGAAAGACACACGGGGGAGAATTACTGAAGCTGGAGCACTCAGAATCTGGTGCAGCTGTTCATGGTAGCCAATCAGCTTCTAACTTCAGTTTGTTCAATTAAGCTTTGACAATGAGGCTGGGTTCATACTGCTGCGATGCGGGAACGCTCCGAATCTACTGCGGGTTCCCGCATCGCATGCCTCCCGGCGGCAGTTCACACTGCCCTATGCGAACTGCTGGGAGTGTCAGTGAAACGTTAATGACACCCCCAGATCAGGTCGCATATCGCAGTGCGATCTGCAAACTCGGACAGGAATCGGATCGCATGGTGTGAACACCCATGCAATCCGATTCTGCTGCGGACCAAAAAAAGGGTCCTGTGCGAGTTTGGGCCGGATGCGATCCGAATTCAGCCATACTATCTGTATGGCTGAAATCGCACAGAGATCGCATGTGATTTGCACTGCAGTGCGGTGCGAATCACATCCGATCTCGTACACCGCAGCAGTGTGAACCCAGCCTAAAACCTGGAAGTTAGTTTCTATGCAGAGCAGCACCAGATCCAGTTTTAGTAAATTATCCCCACAGCCCCTTAGCATAGGAAGGCATGTCACTTCCCTCCCCCCCTTTTTCAAATTAACAGACTGACTGGAGACTGCACTAATCACCGTTAGCTCTTTATTTAGAAGATCTGAAGTTCGGGGAAGAAGCACTGAGAGAACAGGATCCAGCAGCATTAAAGTGGTTGTAAACCCTTACAAACCACTTTGACCTACAGGTAAGCCTAGATTAAGGCTTACCTGTAGGTCCAAGAAATATCTCCCAAACCTATACAGTTTAGGAGATATTTGCCCGAAAACGAGCACCGCTGTCTACGGCGCATGCGCCGTAGACAGCGGCGCGCAGGCGCACTGAGCGTGGCATCCTCGATAACGAAGATGCCGCGCAATTCCGAGCGTCTCGGCTCCCATGTGCATGCGAATGACAGCGGCGGAGCTGCGAGACCCACCGAGAAGATGGATGCGGCGGACTACAGGGGACAGCGGTGACATCGCTGGCTCCTGTGTCAGGTAAGTGACACATAATGGGCTACTATTCAATGCATAGTAGTCCATTATGCTTTGCCTTTGCAGGGAATGAAAGAGGAAGTAAACTCATCAGGGTTTACTTCCTCTTTAAAAGTTGTAAACTGCAAGTGCATACCTCTCAACTTTTTGAGATGAGAACGAGGGACACCTATTAGCAAAAATATGTAGGCATAGGACACCCCGATTTTTAAATTTTTTTGCCATAATGTGAAAGATGATGTTACACCGAGTAAATAGATACCTAATGTGTCACACTTTAAAATCGTGTATACCTGTGGAATGGCGCCAAACTTCAGTACTTCTAAATCTCCATAGGCAACGCTTAAATTTTTTTTTACAGGTTACCTTTTTAGAGTTACAGAGGAAGTCTTGAATTATTGCTCTCACTCTAAGGGCCGGTTCACACTGCCACGCGAGGCGAGGCGACACGGCTCGCCTCGCTCCCGCAAGTCGCCCCCATTCAGTACTATGGAACCGTTCTGAGAGGAGCGACTCGAGTCGCTCCGACTCAGAAAAAAGGTTCCTGTACTACTTCGGGGCGACTTCGGGGGCGACTTGCATTGACTTCTATGCAGAAGTCCTCTGCAAGTCGCCGCTGAGATCCCCGCAAGTCGCGGCGAGGTAAGTCGGAGACGCCTCGCCGCGGCTCGCTGTGTGAACCGGCCCTAACGTTCATGGCGATACCTCACATTTGTCATTTGAACGCTGTTTACATATGCAGGCACGACGTATGTATGTGTTCGCTTCTGCGTGCAAGCACGCGGGGACGGGGGCACTTTAATTTTATTTTTTTATTGTTTATTTTCTTTTATTTTTATATTTTGACAGTTTCCCAGCAAAAGAAAGGCAGTGTTTACATCGTGCCCGGCCTCCGAAGGTCATAGAGATGACCGGGGACCATCTGTGTTGAAGGCTCAAGGTACACTATGAGTTGGGTATAAAGCTCCAAGGTAAGTGGCTTGGATAACCTGAACTGCTTGGATAAGCTGAACTTCTGCAGGGTATCAGCATCTGTGAATTGATATAGCAGAATGCGCTCCTTTAAGCTTCTTTCTTCTAAAAGGTCCACTTGAGATCTTCTCCTCCTGCTCCTCTTCTGCATTGCTTTAAATTCCAGAAGACTGGATTCAAAGGGCTTCATCATCTTTGCAAATATCAGTCTGCCAGCCTCCAGAAACAACTTCTCACTAAAATCTAGCTGACACCTGCTCCAGCTTGCACTTTCCCACTTATTTTTTAAACCAATCACTGGGGGGGTCTGACCATTGCCATACTTATTGCATAGTTATCCCAAGCTTGGACCAGTACTTGAAGTGATTATAAAGTTGTTTTTTTCCATATAAAAATAACAAACATGTTATCTTTACCTGCTCTGTTGCAGTGAATTTGCACAGAGCAGCCCAGATCCTCCTCTTCTTGGGTCCCTTTTCTGTGCTCCTGGTCCCTCCCTCCTGGTAAGTGCCCCCCAAGAAAGGAGGGGTGAACCCTGGAAGTCACACATCTATGGTGTCCCGCTGCAATGAATGGAGGGGCAACCTCAGCCTGGACTCCAACCAGGCAATGCCCCCAACGTGTTTCACTCCACCCCCCGAAGCTTAGTCAGCAGCTTGCTATGGGGGCACTGACCCGACCCGAAGTCAGAGCTCCCTGTGTCCATTCAGACATGGAGCCCTGACCTGGCCCCTACCCCTCTCTCACCTGATTAGCTAGCTGACTTCGATTGACAGCAGTGGCAGCCAGTGTCACCGCTGCTGTGTCTCAGCCAATCAGGAGGGAGAATTTCGGATGGCCAAGACACTCTTGGACATCGCTGGACAGAGAGAGACCTCGGGTAAGTGTTAGGGGGGCTGCTGCACACAGAAGGCTTTTTATCTTAATGCATACAATGCATTAAGATAAAAAAAAATGTCTGCCTTTAACTTCTGCATGCATTTAGTTATTTATTTCCTTTTGTGAATTGAGGTTAATGCCTTTTTATTCGATATTTAACAAGCGTTTTTGGTGTTTGCGCTAAATACCGTATACTAACAATAGTGAATTGACATTTTCATTATCACATGCTTTAAGTGGTCACGTGACTGCCATAACGCACGCGATAACCTTTAGTGAAATGTGCCCGCAGTTATCACTCGTGTGTGAATGTCCAATATTTTACATGTTAAAGTGCACAAGGCACTGCAATGCGTATTTAATGGGCATGCATTGATTTTGTTTTAGGGCACATTGCTTTTCAATCTATTGCCTAGGTTCATTGGCACCATACTATGCATTGTGCATTATCATATGTTAAGGCGCACGATACAACATACAGGACTGCAATGAAATACTGTGAATGGGCCTTCCAAGTTCTTCTTCAGTAGAAGGATTCAGGGGAATGGTTAAAATTACATATTTTATTTTGCAATATTTTTTTGTACTTTAGAGAAAACGTTCATAACCCAGTGTGAGCCTCACGCAGTAGAATAAATGAGCAATAATGATTTTTCATATATGATTTCACAACCAATTATCCTGCAAATACGGTAAACTGAAGAGCAGCAAGATCCAAATTACAGAAAACGTCCCCTGTGGTTCCCCATCCACAGGGTCTTGATTTATTAAGGGCTGGGTGTGGCTCTAATGTCAGTTTGTCAGTGGATATTGTCTCATCAGTGTTAGACATGATAACACATTGTGGACAAAAATGACAGCAAGTACAACGTGTGATGCTAAGGGAGCCCTGCTGAAAGCTAATTTTCAGGTTCAAATTTTTTTTTTTTTAATAATGTAGTAAATCTCTCTTAACTATCTGGGCCCTCGTATTAAATATCTGATGCTTTCATCTTCTGCTGTCTTGATTTAAAATCAGCCTTCAGACAGTAGGATCCTAGAACTTCCTGTTAAGGACACCGGTCTCCTCTGCCTGCCCTCTGTGTGCTGGGTGAGCAGTCTCCTGAACGCCCACTTGGTGCTTTTAGTTCAGGCAGTGCTGATGTCACCAAGCCACCACTGCCCGAACTAGTGGGTGTGCCTATACATAGTGCCTGTGACTTTTTCTACCTATTTCTGCCTATTACCACCCCCTCTGCAAATCCTCCAAAGAGCCTACCAACAACATTTGCTCTGATGATCCCCCTCCTGGAGGCCTCATAGAAAGGGTACTGTTGACTAATGATGTTACTGGCGGTTTTTGAAGCCCTGGTGGAATGTATGCAAAAAATATTCAAGATGAGGTGCTGCAGAGGGAGAGAGGGTCGAGCTTTACAGGGCAACTCTAATACATGGAATTTGCTCCTAAAATAATAGCTTAAAGACACACTGTAATACTTTTTCATCTATTTAATTTACTTTTTTTAGGTCTAAAAACTGATTTTTTAAATATTTCTAATATGTTTTTAATATTCTTACAAACATTTCATACAGTGTGTACCAGTGACACTGGTTTTACAGATCATTATGTCTTATAAAGAGAAAGCTCATCACTATCTGTTTTCTTTCAGACTCTCTCTGAATAAACCGCATATGGCCTTCTCTGATTAGGCAGGCAGAGAGAGGGAGGGGGAAAAGAGGCCCTTCCTCGACTCATTCAATTAAGTTTAGATTTCAGCTGGAGCTATGAAGGTCTTTAAAAAAAATGTCAATGCAGAAAGGATAACAGAAACACAGGAATTTCTTTTGAATCAAAAGTTGGCAGCTGTAATAGGCACTGCAAAGATATCTTGATGCATTTCACACCAAAGTGCTTACTGATAAGGTTAAGCTCATGCCTCTAAGGTCAGACACATGGAAGTATCCGTATGTCCAAGTATCCAAATTAAGGCCTGTTTGTGGATACTCCTCCTCAGAATGTCATGGCTGAACTATTTTAACTAGTTTCAGTCTGCCCAAATATGGTATTACAGTTACTGGTGGAGTGTAGTCAATTTTCCGTGTATCTTTGGCCTGCTCAAGGAAGCTCTTCTTGCCATGACCACAGAAAATGGCACCCATGTTCTCTTTTGAGCCAGGGCAGCTTAATGATGCATCCCCAGGGGGCATTTCCATGACACCCTAGACTCACAGGAAAAGGATCAGTGATGTACCTCAGAATGATGAGTCTGTGGGGGATAGAACCTAAGAGGAGGTAAGTTAGAGCGGCTTGACTTACTTAAAATGAAAGAAAAGCCTAATACTAACTACGCTGTCTTCTTAAAAACGTTCCCTCCCCCTTCTCCTACATTTTATCTTTTTTTAATCCAGTCAGGTCCCACCACATGATCCTGCATCCCTGTAAGGGAGTGCTCGACAAGTTCTGTGAATTTCCGGGATTTGTGATGTTACCTGTAGGCCCCCATGGCCCAGCCATTTGGAGCCCCTGTAGCTGCCACACTCTGATATAAGGGAGCCGAAGCTGCAGGATCATGTGACCAGAGCAAATTAAAAATAGGTAAGTACACATATTGTTTTTACTCAGGGTATGCAGGATAGGTAGGAAAAAGGGGGAGGGAACATTTTTTAAGATTAGCTAGTGTTAGGCTTTTCTTACACCAACAGGCTGAAATGAATTGGGCTTTAACACTATGGTATGCACCCATTAACAGTTATATGAAGTTTTAGTCATTCAGTTTACATCTACTTTGATGGCCAATGGTAGAGGGAAGAAAATAACTATTGTATTATGTCAGAAAATATAGCAATGCATGGTAATCCATTTGATTTACGTTAGTCACATCAACAAGAACATCATTTCTGATTGGCTGCTATGGCTTGCACATTTTATTTGTTTTTTCACAGTCTTATTGAATGAGTCCTTTTATTGTATTATGCTAAATCTTTTCTTTTTCATGTGGAATTTATTAGATCCATATTTGTACATGCTTCATAATGCAGCTCGTGATGCACTGTTCACAATAAGTCACTGGAAACACAGAGGATTATAGGGAGGAGACGTGTTGGAACATGATTCCATTTCACAAACTTTCGTGTAGAGCATCCAGCTTCAAAGATTTCTCAACTTCCTATTTTCATAATATAATAGTAAAACCATTGTAAACGGCTTATTCTTGATAAGCTTTCTTCATTTCCTTTCATGGTCTTGTACCTTTTCTCTTCCATCCTCTGATTTCTACATCCCCCTTCCCTCTCATGTTTGCTATCATACTGCCAGAGCAGGGGCCGCGCTCTTCTAAGGATTACGAGGAAGGAGTGTAGGAGGCCGGCTACACCTGTGAATTTTCAGCTTCATTCTTTTATATTTAAAAAAAAGAGAGCAGATAACAGGACACATTCACTAAAGGTGAAAATCATTTCAAAGCTTTTGTGGGTTTAAAACCTATTTTCAGATAAAAATGGGAAGATCCTCATGTGGCTCAGAGGGCTGACAATTTCACCTTGGGTTGGCGGCTTGATTGTTTTAATGGATGTGAAGAATTGGGCCCCAATCACTTTTGAAATGGTTAAAGACAAATGTTTAGCCTGCAAAACCCAGGAGAGTAAGGAACATTATACCCAAGGATTCATATGCAGACTGGGAATCCTACTTACAGTCAACACAGAAAACAACCTTTAACCTCTTTTTGCCTGCCCCAATGTCCCTTTAAACAGTTTGAAGCACCGGGAGGGCAGGAAGGATCAGTGGTCATCTGATATTCATATGTGCGAGGTGTACACCTTAAAGTCCATCATATGTCACCGCACATATGTGTTGAGCGGCTGTAAAGGTGTTAAGGCAGACCAGTACTCTATATTCTCTTAACTGTAGAGTAGTTCCACCATTGAAACTCCCTTAATTGGGCCGCCAGACTTTCTGCCATGTCTGACCTCATACCCAGCCTTTTTGCACACTTTTCCTGCAGTTCCTTCCCGGTGCTTCCAGAAAGGTAGTACAAGCTTACAGGTCCTGAACTTAGACCTTCCTTTTTTCAAGCAGGTGTCCTCCCCAGGCAGCAGGCCTGGAAGGTTGGAGAACATCCAAACGCACATCCTCCCCAGAGGCAAGAGAGCTTCCAGAAGGTTTCTATCATATATTTTTACCCTCGTCCAGCATTCACAACTGGCAATAAACCTTCTACTGATTTGCCAAGGGGATAATGTATACATATTTATAGCTCAGGCCGTTGAAACTTTACACACTATTGCCACTACTCAACAGCAGGCAGAAGTAAAAAATGACCTAAACATAGGGGAAAAACACAAAAAGTAAAACTATCAATTCAGGCTTAAGATAACCCATTCCAGCAGCACTAAATCTGAAACAGGAACAGTCCTGTGTAGGTCAGGGTTCTTACACTTCTCTTACCCTCTGTACACTCTACACTCCACCATCATCCATTGCTCCTCTGAAACCCAATGCTTGGTCTTATTGGAATGGGCAGCCTACACTACATAAGTGATCTTATACTGTGACTGTATAAGATCACTTATTTTGGACAAACTTAACTGGCTTCCTTTGAGATGCTTAAGTGTACATTACATGGCAAAATACCCTTGTTAGTAAATTGTGCATATATACACTGTAGCCTGTAGGTGCACAGTAAATACTATGGGGATGCAGTTTACTTGTCTGCACACTATTGATGCATGGTGTATGCACATAAGCTTTAGTAAATCAGGCCCACTATGTAAAACATAGGAAAAAGAAATGGTGTGTTTTTACCATAGCACCTGTATAAAATATATATTATCCATTCATGTGACTGTACTGTCACTCACAAGATCAAATCCCGTTTCCTATCAACAGAATAATGCATCTTTAGCTCACCACATCCTGTTTACAAGAAACCCATGAAGTATGAATAGACAGAAATGCTGTTTGAGATTTACAGAACTAGGTTGAAACTCTCTCCAACAAGGACCAGAAATTCCCAGGAAGCCAAGGCTTTATTTGGAGCTTAACTAAGGTGTGATATTAAATATGAGTGTGTATTATTATTCACGTCAACTGCAGGTTGTTTAATCCCTGTTACCTCTGAAAGTGCAATGAGTACAACAGGAAATATGCAATAAGGTGCTATTTAAATAAAAGCTGGTGGACCATAAAGCTGAACATTGAACAGATGTACAATAGTAACATTTAAATCATGGTATGAATGACGTCTTTTTTTGCAAAAAAAATAAAAAATATATATTAAAAGTGTATTTTTATTTTTGCAGTCAAATTTGAGAAGCCTCCACAAAACAGTATGCTTGTTACAGTATGTGTTGCCATTCACACAGCATATTACCTTCTAGCGCCCCCCCCCCCCTCCTTCTGAACTATACCAAGCCACAATGGGGGGAGGGGGGGTGCTCTGGGGCACCCAGTGTTGATGGGGACAAGGGCCTCTCACCCACAACCCTGGTCGCTGGTTGTGGGGATCTGTGAGCGGGGGGCGTATCAGAATCTGGAAGATCCCCTAGATCCCAGCCTCCCCAATATATTACCCCTACTTATTCACAAAAAAAAATAGTGTATTTAATTTATTATTAGTGTAGATCCAACATTGATCAAAATGAACGCCAGCAGTCGACCCAACAGAAAAAAAGAGCCCCCCTGCCCCCACATAGCAACCCCTCCATGATGTTAAGGGCATGTGGCCTAGTATGGTTCAGAGGAAGGGCGCTTCATACTCAGATAATGGTATGGATTTTAGGGGGGACCCCACAACTTTTTTTTGGCATGGGGTTCCCCTTAACTCCTTCACGCCCACGCTATAGCCGAAAGACGGCTACAGCACGGGCCTTAGTTGGCGGGAGGGTGTCCATCTATGTCCCCCCGTGCATGAGCTGCATCTGTGCCCACCAGTGCCACCTACCAGTGCAAAAAAGTGCTGCCTATGAGTGCCCACCAGTGCAACCTATCAATGCCCACCAGTGCCACTTATCAATGCATATCAGTGCTGCCAAGCAATGCCCATCAGTGGCTCATCATCAGTGCTGCCTATCAGTGTCACCTACCAGTGCCTATCAGTGCCCATTAGTGCTCCCTATCAGTGCCTATCAGTGTCGCCTATTAGTGCTACCTACCAGTGCCACCTATCATTGTCCACCAGTGCTGCCTTATCAGTGCCTATCAGTGCAGCTTATCAGTGAAGGAAAAAAAATACCTGTTTGCAAAATGTTATAACAAACTATGAAAACTGTTTTTTTTTTTGGTCTTTTTTTGTTTGTTTAGTAAAAAATTAAAAACCCCAGCAGTGATTAAATACCACCAAAAGAAAGCTCTATTTGTGGAAAAAAAAGCTAAAAATGTCATATGGGTACAGTGTAGCATGAACCTGCAATTGTCATTCAAAGTATGACAGCGTTGAAAATTGGTCTGGGCAGGAAGGGAGTTTAAGTGCCCAGTAGGCATGTGGTCAAAGTTCGTGCCAGATCCGAATGGGCATTTTTTTTTTTTAATGCCGCCATTCTTTTTTACATGCAGGTGTCAGTGGTGGCTGTTAAACGCCGGCACAAAAGGTGCTAAATGCCAAAACAAATATGAACATATGGTGTTTTTCAGGCATTTTTTTTTCAGCTGCTAGTGGGCATGGAGCCTCAATTACACAGGGAGTGCATTATTTTCAATTTACATTTATAAAAGCATTTATATTAAATGAATTACTTTTATGTGTGCTGTACATCTAAAAATAAGTGAAACACTTCCCTTTAAAGATGATTTCATATGTAAACAATGGATTTATCCAGGCCATTGAAGGGTGATTAATCCATACAAGTCAGACTCCTGCATCCAGCTCACCACTGCATGACACACCACTGACGCAGAAGAACCATGTATTTCATAAAAGGTTATTGGGAGGTTCAAGAGGTTTGTTTTCTTCAAATTATCATATTTTCCATTTTTCCTATGGTAATGGCGAACTAGTTGCTTCAGCTTGGCTGAAAAATCCTTTGGTTGGTAAAACAGCTCTTGTATATTATCTGTATATTTAGTGGTTTAGGGATTGTGTAGTGATTATGCTTTCTTTGTTCATCATCAGGGCTAAAATAAAACAAAAAAACAAAAACAAAAAAACCCCCCAAAAAAAACAAAAACATCATCAGCGATCTGTCATCTCAATGAGTTATCAGTTCAGTCCGAAAAACTGAGCAGCATAGCACGCTTCTGTACTGTGTCCCTTTAACAAGTTCATAAGCTCCAGTAAACCTGTGCCAAGTATGAAGTGGTCCTTTATAAATCAAATGATTTATATGGATAGTAAAATGAGAAACAAAAACAACATAAAACAAAATGCGTGTGCAACAGTCAGTGCACAATTATTAAAACATTCATAGGCAGGAATGGGACGAGACAGGGTTGCCCTCTCTCCCCGCTACTTTTTGCTATTTCCCTGGAACCGTTTCTCTGTACCATCCGCAATAATCCGGACGTCTCGGGGCTTCAGATCGGCGACTCCCACTATAAAATCTCTGCATATGCGGATGACCTTTTATTCTCCCTAACGAACCCCCGTGTGTCTTTGCCGAATTTACTGCAGGAGTTTGAGAAATTTGGGAAACTCTCTCACCTAAAAATCAACTTTACTAAATCGGAGGCCATGGGGTTGGCAGTCCCCACCCGAACTTTGTCGGACCTTCAGGCCAGTTTTAAGCTTAAATGGACTACCACGGCCCTCACGTACCTGGGCACGAAAATCCCTGCAGACATCTCCCGGACGTTTGATCTTAACTTCCCACCCCTATTGACCTCTACCCGTTTGCTCCTTGGATCATGGAATGGGGGTCTCCATTCCTGGTTCGGAAGATGCAATCTTCTCAAAATGACCGTCTTACCCAAATTTATCTATCTCATCCAAGCGTTACCCATACATATTCCTCCCTCCTTCTTTAAACAGGTACAGGCTCTCTTTACCAAATTTGTGTGGGCTACTAAGAAACCCAGACTACGTTATTCCCAAATGACTCTTCCCAAACAGTGGGGAGGCTTGGCACTCCCCGACATTCGCCGCTACTATCTAGCCTCTCATCTCGGACGGATTCTTGACTGGCGCAGAAATAAGACCTCCAAGCTCTGGATTTGTTTAGAACAATCCCAAACCCGTATATCCCTGCCTGGAGCACTCTGGTGCTACAAGGACCTTCCGACTATGTTGAAGACACACCCCTTGATTGGGGTGACGTTGACGCAGAGTCATCGGGCTGTTGCCCACACGTCCCTCTTGTCACCTGTGTCTCTGCTGCTCCCCGTTCTGGGTCACCCGAAGTTCGAACCGGGTCTCGACCGGACGAACTACGCGTCTCTTAGAGACTCCGGTCATGATCATGCGGCCAAATTTATGGCCGATGGACACTGGCTCTCTATTACAGACCTTTCGGCAGCGGCAGGGACATATCGACTCCCCTTCTGGAAAGCACTACAGCTACACCATTTCCTTTCTTCGTTACCGCGACCGCGGGACTTTGGGCAACGGTTAACCCCCTTCGAGCTCTTATGCTCCGATTCGGAACCATTGGCACACATTCTTTCGCAGACTTACGCCTTGCTATCCACACCTCGGGAACCGCTCCGCCTAACCTGTCTATCCAAATGGGAGCGGGACCTTCAATGCACTTTTTCGACAGCACAAGCGCAGCGCATTGTCACCTTGGCTCTTAAATCCTCGTCCTGCACCAAAATCCAGGAGACTAACTTTAAGGTCCTAAACCGTTGGTATTTAACCCCCTCTCGTCTGAGTAAATGCTTCCCTTCCTCCTCAGACCGGTGCTGGCGCTGCAATGAGGAGGAGGGTACCATACTCCATATCTTTTGGACATGCTCCAGACTGAGGGAGTTTTGGGATGGGGTACGCCGCATCACTCAGCAATTTACGACATATGAGGTTCCAAATGAGGCGGCCTACTTTTTACTACACCACTCCCCGACACCAGTCAAACAGTATAAGAGATCTCTGGTCTGCCACCTTCTCAATGCGGCCAAAGCGTGCATCCCTCTGTATTGGAAGCAAAGCTCTCCCCCAACTGTGGCACATTGGTTGAGGAAGGTGGAGGACGTGCGGAGGCTGGAGGACGTGATTCTCACAGCGCAACACAAACAAGAAGTCTTTAAAAAGACCTGGGACATCTGGTGCATATTTATATTCTCGACCGAAGGTCAGCGTCTATTGTCGCCCTGATTCTTCTCCACCATCCCGAGTGGGAGTGGGCTGGGGCCACCGTCGTGTCCATGCTAGTTCTTCCCCTCTAATCTCTTTTATGCCTGATCCCTGCCTTTCTCTTCCCCCCCCCCCCTCTTTCTTTTTTTTTCTTTTCTTTTTTCTTCCCTTTTTCTTTCTCTTTCCTTTTCTGACCCCTCTATGGCTTTAGCTTCTATTACCTTTTGGTCCCGAGCTTCCCTATTTAGTAGCTCGGGACGTCCCCCCCCCCCTATTTACAGGGGGGGGGGGACATAGGGGTCGACTTGTGCTCCGATGCTTTCCAACTGAACGTTGACAGGGGCTACTAATAATTATCCTCCTTCTTTCTTTGGGTTGCATGTACAACGGAATATTATTTGTTATCACCTGTCTTATGACTTGATTTTTGTACTGCCTCTTTGGTAATCTTTGCCCTGTGTATATGTTTTATTATATGTACTGAGGAGCTTCGACCCCTCTGGAAATCAATAAAATTATATATTTGAAAAAAAAAAAACATTCATAGGAAGGGTTTTTTAAAACTTACAGATTGTTATCAGTGTTAATTCCATCAACAAAAATATTTGTCAACTAAATTAACACAATTTTAGTTGACTAAAATATGATTAAAACAATTCAAATGACTAAAATAAGACTAAAAATAAAATGGCATTTTAGTCAAATGACAACGGCTAAAACTGAATTGAAATTTGACGTCAAAATAAACACTGCACTACCAAATAAAAATAAGTAGGGGCATCTACTAAGCTTCTGAAAGAAAAAAAAAAAAGAAGAAAAATACTTTTCTTATTTTTTTTCTTAATATTTAATGTTGGTAATATGTGCAATGTCATTACAGCCAATAGAGTTTACATTTTTTTTTATTTTTATATTTTAATCTTGCACTTCTGTTTGTCAAAAAGCAATATTTTTGTTTGTTTATGAAACTTGGTTTTATTTATGAAGACGTTATATATCACAATGGCTGTAGTGAATGTTCAAACCTTAATACCATAAAAAATAACATATTATTAGATTTATTTACTCCAGGAGTATAATGAGTTTGGCAGTTCTAAAGAAATGCTTAAATAATACATTACAATTTAACTAAACCAATTAGATTTTAGTTGACTAAAATGTACTGGAGATTTTAGTCGACTAAAATAGGACTAAAACAATTCAGATGACTAAAATAGAACTAAAACTAAATAAAAATCTAAAGTTTATGTCAAAATTAACACAGATTGTTATACTTTGATGTTAGTTGTTGGCTATTTACCAGGTATGCCCTATTCAAACTTATGTGGTTAAAAATGCTTTTTAACAACCATGATTAAAAGGTGCATTCACACTACTGCATTACAGTAATGGATGGAAAAATACGCATGTTACAGCAACGCACATTAACACACATGCATTCATTTTGAACGACACCCTATGCCCAATGGTTTTGAATGGACTGCTTAAAGAGGAAGTAAACTCTCCCACTCTGATGCTTCTTTTCATTTAGTCCATTATAATAAGTCATTATCAGACTATAGCCACTGTAATCCTGACCAAATCGTATATTACCTACTGTTTAAAGAAACTTTAAAAAACTTGTTTCCAGGGGTTAGGCAGCACCATCTTAAGTATTGTTTTCTGAGTCCACAGTGGAGTGTAATTCCGCCCTTACATTGAGCACTTCCTGTACTGTTAACCAAGCCTCCTTCTCAATCCAACGTTTCTATGGCAACCCTGCTTCTCTGTTCATAGCTTACTTGTTTATTTCGTAATATTTACTTGTGCCGATGTCTAATGTTACCCTTTGTCAGACTTATCAGCTTCAGCTGATAAGACTGCAGTAATGGCCAAGTTTAGACTGTATGTGAGGTCACATGGTCACATGGTGTGTAGGAGGAAGCTCTGAGTGATTAGCAGAGTTCAGTGGTGTGCTGTAGGAAGTCCTGATAACAGATAGATAAGCACATAGAGAGTGTGCCGTAAATCGGGGGAGATCTGGGCATGCTCAGTGACATCATTCTACAGAACAACAAGGATAACAACAATAATAAGCAAGTAAGGAGATATCTACATGCAGTGTTCCTTAGGGTTTTTTATGCTGATTTACATGGGACAAAGTTGTGGTGGAGGGTTTACAACCACTTTAAGGCAACTCACTGTAACGTGCCTCAACACACTGTATGTAGGTGTGCCCTGTGCTGCACTGCATTCTGGTGATATTAGGTTCTAAGGGCCTATTTAGATCGTTGCATGATCTTTGCATGTGTTTTTTTCTTCTGTAGCGTTAAGCAGGTGTGTTGTTGTGCGCAATGTTCTTTTGTGTGTTGACATGTATTCTCATACTACCATGTTTCCTTGAAAATAAGCCTGGGTCTTATATTAATTTTTTGCAACAAAAGACACAGTAGGGCTTATTTTCAGGGTAGGTCTTACCATGTAATGTGCTGTCTTCTCTCCTCCTCTCTGTCCCCACCTGACAGGCATCTCCAGTGTGAACTGAGTTAAAATGCTTGTAAAATCCTATAATCCACTCTATTACAGTAGTATATAATGTACTATGTTTGTTTCTGTAATATAATTGTGCCAAATGCCTTCATTGTAGCGCCGTTATGCGCTTCTGTGATCCACCAGAGCTCTCTCCCCCGCAATTATATTACAGAAACCAACACAATGAAGGTTATTTACCAAAGGCAAATCCATTTTGCACTGCAAGTGCACTTGGAAGTGCAGTGGCTGTAAATCTAAGCGGTAGATCTGAAATGAGGGGAACCTCTGCTGATTTTATCATCCAATCATGTGCAAGCTAAAATGCTGTTTTTTATTTTCCTTGCATGTCCCCCTCGGATTTTCAGTGACTTTACTTCCAAGTGCACTTTCAGTGCAAAGTGGATTTTACAAGCATTTTAGACTAGGGCTTATTTTCGGGGTAGGACTTATATTGCAGTCCTCCTGGAAAATAACGCTAAGTAGAAAGATCCCCTAACAAGGAGATCACAGTACCCCCCGGTACAGCAGGACTTTTAAGGCAGACCAAAATATGAGTAAAAAAATATATTACAAATGTATTCACAAAAATAATACACAAAATTGTTTTACAAGACAGTATAAAAATCCATACGTATATCAATGCGTGGAGTCCGCCCATTACCACGCATTGATATACGTATGGATTTTTATACTGTCTTGTAAAACGATTGTGTTTATTATTTTTGTGAATAATATATTTTTTACTCATATTTTGGTCTGCCTTAAAAGTCCCGCTGTACGGGGGGGGGGTACTGTGATCTCCTTGTTAGGGGATCTTTCTACTTACATGTTTTTGGGATGTCGGCGGCAATGATATTGGAAAGTTTGATGCTTTCCTTTATAGTTCATCTCTTATGTGGAAAATAACGTTAGGTCTTATTTTCGGGGTAGGTCTTATTTTCGTGGAAACACAGTAGTTGATGCTGGTTTTCAATGCATTTTTGAATGTAAGAATTGGAGTGGATAGGGTCATTAGCCATTGACCAAGGCTTGTTAATACTTGCTGCCAATGCATCAAAACATGTTATATTTTTCATTATTATAGCTACCAGATGCAAGATGCAACTTTGTAAATGGATTCTAAGATTTTTATTTTTTTGTCTTGCAATATGTTTTTTTTACATTTTTTAGAATTTGAATTTTTTTCCAAAGTATTATATAAAAACACAAGCAAAATCATACAGTATAAAGAATGCACCAGACAACAAGAAGGCTAGATTAGCTGTACAAAAAGTCTGGCTGCTTGTAAATGTACCACATCCATGTATTTTTCAACATCCAAAACCAATATTTTATATTTCATTAAAGAGGAAGTGAACCCTGATGGGTTTTACTTCCTCTTTTCCCCCTGCAAAGTAAAAGCATAATGGACTAGTAAGCATCGCTTACTAGCCCATTATGTTGCACTTACCTGCTGTCAGAAACCATGAATCAGCCTGAGACAGAAGTACAGTTAAATCACACTTTGTATAATAATAATAATAAAGTAAACGGAGTAAACTTAGTCAAAAGGAACCGCAACAGAAAGTCAGACAAGCTAAAATGTCAGGGAAACCAAAGACGAGCGTAGTAGAACAGCAAGCAAGGAACACAGGAGAACGTCTCTAGAGATATGACCAAGGCGAAGGCATAGATCATCTGGACTGGATGGCTTAAGTAGGCAGGACTGATGAGCAGGATATCATCAACAGATGAGTCACTGTGGAGAGAAAGGAGCTGGCAATTAGCTGACATCTGAGCGGCCAGCTTTTAGAAGGAAGGGCTGAGCCTAGCCCTGAAACCTGCAAAGGAAGCCCGCGATGTCCCTACTGTCACCGCTGTGTGGAAGTGTCCATCTTTATCCCTTTTCCTTGCGGGGCCACTGACTCCGGCTATCTGACTGGCCGGAGTCGTGGGATGTCACTCCCACGCATGCAAGCAGGAGCCGTCAGTCACGGTACAAGCCCTTTAGAAATGGCACGATCGTGCCAGTTCTGTAGTGTGCATGCACCGATGACATTGCGCAAGAGTTTATGGTAAGGCCTCATGCACACGAGACGCAGTTAAACGCGCGTTCAGATGCAGTTGGACAGTTTTTTCAACTGCCCCTGAACTCATTCAATGTTATCCTATGTGTCCATGCACACAGTCTCGTTTTTTTCCGTTTTTATGCAGTTGCGTTTAGTCTCGTTTTTCCAGAAGCAAAAAAATGCGTTCAGAAACAAAAATTTCCACGTTTCAGACGCAAAACGCGGTAAAACGCGGCAAAACGCGGCAAAACGCCGCTACCGCGTTTAGCCGCGTTTGCGTTTATATGCGTTTTTAAAGGTGACCTTTTTTTTACATTAAACATGCCCCAGTTGAAGACACATATGTCGAAACGCGTCGGGCGAGCTGTTGGTACCCCACATTGCTTTTAAGTTCATTTTGTTTTTTTATGTGATCACCAAGTCATTCATTACCCTTTGACTTTAATAAACCAACGTTTTTATATCGTTTGACCCGCACCATGTGGAGCCTTTTTTTCTTTTTCTCCATTGCTTTGGTTTAAAACTTCACAAACACCCCCCTCCCCATTTGGGGGAAGTTGGAGTATTGGTACAACGGGCTGCGTCTGAGCTTGACCTTTGATGTTCCATCTGAAAGGATCCGCTATTGAGCCTACAACCACCTGGAGCTCCTCCACCAGCTCAACTGACCTCTCTCCTCACACTCCTTGGTCCCAGATTGTGACCTCAAGCCTTTTAGACTCAACCGTCATATGACTGTGTGAGTCCAACTGTTCCGGTAAGAAGTATTTATCTACTTTTCACTGATGTTTACAATCAAGTTTATCCGCATGAACACATTTGTCCAGTAGACCATTTTCCTTCCCTGTGAGGGTTTGGACACTCCTATGTCGTCAACATAGTGGAATGAGTTCCTAACGTTGGACTTTTTATTTTCATACATTTAGTTCTGTGCGATTTCTGTTTTATCATTATTATTTTTATAATTTATGTTGATTACATTTATTATTATTGAAGCGCTACATTGTTTTTATTATTTTACCTGTTGAACTTTGTTTGTTTTTGGTGTTGGCTGCTGTTGTGGCCGTTGTGGCCATCTTTTCACAAACTATAGCGCAGTGTTTTTCCTCTTTATATTTTTTTTACATTAAAAATCTCAAAAATGATTGCAAATGATGAAAAACCATTAGAAAAATATTTTAAACAATTGCAATTGCAAGTGGACAATCCACAACTTGTGGCAAGTGACATGGCAGGTGGCAAGTGACGTGGCAAGTGGACAATCCACAACTTGTGGCAAGTGACATGGCAGGTGGCAAGTGATGTGGCAAGTGGACAATTCACAACTTGTGGCAAGTGACGTGGCAGGTGAAGTGGCAAGTGACGTGGAAAGTGGACAATCCACAACTTGTGGCAGGTGACGTGGCAAGGGACCTGGCAGGTGACGCGGCAAGTGACCTGGCAGGTGACGTGGCAAGTGTAAAATCAACAACTTGTGGCAGGTGACTGGCATGTGACGTGGCAAGTGGACAATCCATAACTTGTGGCAGGTGACGTGGCAAGTGACGTGGCAAGTGGACAATCCACAGCTTGTGGCAAGTGACATGGCAGGTGGCAAGTGATGTGGAAAGTGGACAATCCACAACTTGTGACAGGTGACGTGGCAAGTGATGTGGCAGGTGATGTGGCAAGTCACGTGGCAAGTGGAAATCCACAACTTGTTGCAGGTGATGTGGCTGGTGACGTGGCAACTGGACAATCCACAACTTGTGGCAGGTGGCATGGCAGGTGATGTGGCAAGTGACGTGGCAAGTGGACAATCCACAACTTGTTGCAGGTGATGTGGCTGGTGACGTGGCAAGTGGACAATCCACAACTTGTGGCAGGTGGCATGGCAGGTGACATGGAAAGTGGACAATCCACATCTTGTGGCAAGTGACGTGGCAGGTGGTGTGGCAAGTGACGTGGCAAGTGGACAATCCACAACTTGTGGCAGGTGATGTGGCAGGTGATGTGGACAATCCCCAACTTGTGGCAGGTGACGTGGCAAGTGACGTGGCAAGTGGACAATCCACAACTTGTGGCAGGTGACGTGGCAGGTGACGTGGCAAGTGGACAATCCACAACTTGTGGCAGGTGACGTGGCAAGTGACGTGGCAGGTGATGTGGCAAGTGACGTGGCAAGTAGACAATCCACAACTTGTGGCAGGTGATGTGGCAAGTGACGTGGCAGGTGATGTGGCAAGTCACGTGGCAAGTGGACAATCCACAACTTGTGGCAGGTGATGTGGCAAGTGACGTGGCAAGTAGACAATCCACAACTTGTGGCAGGTGATGTGGCAAGTGACGTGGCAGGTGATGTGGCAAGTCACGTGGCAAGTGGACAATCCACAACTTGTGGCAGGTGATGTGGCTGGTGACATGGCAAGTGGACAATCCACAGCTTGTGGCAGGTGGCATGGCAGATGACGTGGAAAGTGGACAATCCACATCTCGTGGCAAGTGACGTGGCAGGTGATGTGGCAAGTGACGTGGCAAGTGGACAATCCACAACTTGTGGCAGGTGATGTGGCAAGTGGACAATCCCCAACTTGTGGCAAGTGACGTGGCAAGTGACGTGGCAAGTGGACAATCCAAAACTTGTGGCAGGTGACGTGGCAAGTGACGTGGCAGGTGATGTGGCAAGTCACGTGGCAAGTGGACAATCCACAACTTGTGGCAGGTGACGTGGCAAGTGACGTGGCAGGTGATGTGGCAAGTGACGTGGCAAGTAGACAATCCACAACTTGTGGCAGGTGATGTGGCAAGTGACGTGGCAGGTGATGTGGCAAGTCACGTGGCAAGTGGACAATCCACAACTTGTGGCAGGTGATGTGGCTGGTGACATGGCAAGTGGACAATCCACAGCTTGTGGCAGGTGGCATGGCAGATGACGTGGAAAGTGGACAATCCACATCTCGTGGCAAGTGACGTGGCAGGTGATGTGGCAAGTGACGTGGCAAGTGGACAATCCACAACTTGTGGCAGGTGATGTGGCAAGTGGACAATCCCCAACTTGTGGCAAGTGACGTGGCAAGTGACGTGGCAAGTGGACAATCCAAAACTTGTGGCAGGTGACGTGGCAAGTGACGTGGCAGGTGATGTGGCAAGTCACGTGGCAAGTGGACAATTCACAACTTGTGGCAGGTGACGTGGCAGTTGGACAATCCACAACTTGTGGGAGATGACATGGCAAGTGACGTGGCAGGTGATGTGGCAAGTCACGTGGCAAGTGGACAATCCACAACTTGTGGCAGGTGCCGTGGCAAGTGACACGCTAAATACAAGTACACTGCAGCTCTCACAGCTGCTGCTACTCACTCTGGTCTCACAAAATTGCTGAAATAGTTAATTTTTGAGCTGGGGAGGGTCTATGATGTTAGCTTAACTAAACGCTTCTAGACGCAAACGCGGTAAAACGCGGTAAAACGCCGCTAAATCGCGGCAAAACGCGCATTTCTAAACGCCGGTTTCAACATGTGTCCAGCAGCGTTTGCATCTGCGTCTCGTGTGCATGAAGCCTAAATATCTCCTAAACTGTGCAGGTTTAGTAGACATTTCCAATACCTTCAGGTAAGCCTTAATATAGGCTTACCTGTAGGTAAAAGTAGTTTACAGGGTTTACAACCATTTTAAAATGATTGTAAAGGCAGAAGGTTTTTATCCTAATGCATTCTATGGATTAAGATAAAAAGCCTTGTGTTCAGCAGCCTCCCTAATACTTACCTGAGCCTATCTCTAGACAGCAAAAAAGGAAAAGAAAGGCGCCTCTAAGTGCAGTATGAAAAATTGAATAAAGTGCACAAAGGGTTAAAGGCACTTACACGATTATTGAGTACAAGACTCAACGATCTTGTAAGTGCTTTTAACCCTTTGTGCACTTTATTCAATTTTGCATACTGCACTTAGAGGCGCCTTTCTTTTCCTTTTTATATCTTCAGAGTTGTTTCTCCTCTAACCAAAGTGTTGCCAGAAGTGCCATCTCATCACTATCATCCCTCTGACCAGCTATCCGCCTCCACCAGAGCGCCCTTATCTCCTCTCTGTTTTATCCCCATCCAGCGATGTTGTAGGAGAGACTCGGCTGCCCGAGACTCTCCTCCTCATTGGATGAGACAGCAGCAGAGCGCAATTGGCTCCCACTGTTCTTAAAGCCAGTGAGCCAATGAGGAGAGAGAGGAGGGTAGGGCCTAGCTGGGGCTAGGAGCTGCGGTTTGGCTCGAGTGCCCCCTAGCAAGCTGCTTGCTGTGGGGGCACTCGTCAGGGGGGAGGGGCCAGGAGAGCCAAGGAGGGACCAGAGAAGAGGAGGATCAGGGTTGCTTTGTGCAAAACCACTAGACATTGTTATTTTTAGGGGGAAAAAATTGACTTTAGTATCACTTTAAGAACGGTTTATACAAAATGTATTATGTTAAAAATCACATATATTAAGTGAAGGACCAGCATAACATGATTATACTACTCATTTATTGTCTGGATCCCAGAAATGATCCTACTATAAAATTTTGACTTTGGTCATCAACGAGAAAGCTGGTTAAAAAGGTAAAAAATTCAGCTGACCATACACTAGTAGATTTTAGAATGAACGTTCATTCGAATATTCTTATGAACATTCGTACACAAATTCTCAGTACTGTACATTTGATGACTTGGTGATTGTCATTTGAAAGTACTTAACCACTTCAATACAGGGCACTTGTATACCTTCCTGCCCAGATCAATTCTCAGCTTTCAGCGCTGTCGCACTTTGAATGACAATTGTGTGGTCATGCTACACTGCACCCAAACTAAATTTTTATAATTTTGTTTGCACAAATAGAGCTTTCTTTTGGTGGTATTTGATCACCTCTGGGATGTTTATTTTCTGCTAAACAAATAAAAAAATGACAGAAATTTTTGAAAAGAAAATGTTTTTTTTGTAAATAAGTACGTTTTCTCTTTCACTGATGGGCACTGATGGGGCTGCACTGATGGCACTGATAAGGCGGCACAGATGATGGGCACTAATATGCAGCACTGATGGGGCACTGATAGGTGGCACTTATATGCAGCACGGATGGGTACACATAGGTGGCACTGATGGGCACTAAAAGGTGGCATGGATGGGCAATGATAGGCGGGACAGATGGACACTGATAGGAGTCACGGATGGGCATGGATGTGCACTGATAGGTGGCACTGATGTAAACTATAGATGGTACTGATGGATGCCAATCAGTGCCAAACAACAATGCCTGCCAATGAGTGATGCCCATTGTGGGCATGATTGGCATCCTTTGAGGGCAATGATAGGCACCCATTGTGGGCACTGATTGGCATCCCTGTTGGTCTAGGGTGGCACACCTGGTGGTGACACCCCTGGTGGTCCTGGTGGTGTCCCTGGTGGTCCAGTGCAGGCATCCGTGGGGGGGCTTTGCTGATAATCAATCAGCACAGACCCCCTCTGTCAGAGGAGCAGCCGATTGGCTCTCCTCTACTCGCATCTGACATTCCTGTTAAGGGTAACTGGCAGTGAAGCCTTTCATAGCCAGTTCCCTACCCCACTTTATAACTGGCGTGGCGCTGGAGAAAGGAGGAGGGGGGACAAAATTTCCATGGGACGGCGCAGCAGCGCCGTCTCCCAAAAGTTGGGGCAGGGACCTGTCAAAAACAGGTACCCGTTCACCCCCTCCCCCTGAAAGGTGCCAAATGTGGCATCTGAGGGGGGGGGGGGAGAGATAAGCGTCAGTTCCATTTTTGGGTGGAATAATGTCTTTGACTACTTTTAACATTCGATTTTGGAATGATTATAACTTCCCAAATGAAATCCATATTCACTGTCTGAAATTCATTTCTTCAAGAAAAAATTTCCATCCGACTCCTTTGTTTTTTCTTGTCACTGTAGTCAAAAACAAAAGTTTGACCCCCCCACTAATGATCAGAAAATCGAACAAATACTCTTAAAATGAAAAGTTTTGAACATAGTGAATGGCCGGCTTTATTGTGAGTGCGTGTGTGAAGTGTTAAAACTACACAATGCAGATACCCTACAAGCAGGAAGCTCTTAACACAGGGAGTATTTCATAATAACCGTATAAAAAGTAGATGTAACTAAGATCTTTGGGCTTTGAAATAAAAAAAGGAACCAAGAAGAAAGCCCAGTAAACATACATGACAGAAACTGAATTTTGGGCCAGAATTTAGTTTTTGTGATGAGCCTCACCTCACATACCGCCTGCAAATTCATTCAATTTGAGCAGCTGTGACCTGAGCAAAAAGAACAAGTCCCCCACTGGGAGACAGAAGCCATGGATTCAAGGTTGTTTTACGCATTAAGACACAACATTCCCAATACAATCAAAACAAGTAGCATGTTTACACAGCAAAGTGTCCATGTGTTATAACAGAGTAATGTGGCTTAGGTTCAACATGTCAGTCAAATACTGAACAACAAGGGTGGGAAATAATGTAATGAGCAGATGATGCTGAGATCCCTCATAGCCATGGTGTGATGACCTTAAAGTCAACCTGTGTTTGGTCATGGGCAAAGTAACAGGTTCACTTTGGTTGCCCACCCCACTTTTTATACTTATGGTTCCTATGCTGCCTTGCCATCCCATCTCTCTCATTGGAGCTTACACAGGGGTAAGAATTTGAACAATAGCTGCAATTTCTGTGCGGTGCCGTCACCAATAGACTTACTATAGGGCATCCATTGCTGAAATCCGCTGCGCAAATCAATCAATATACACTTATTAGAAAAAAAATTCTTAACAAAGACATGTTTGGCCAAAATGTATGAAGACATTTCTTTTTTTTTTTTTTTTTTGGATAGGTTTTGTAGCAAAAAGTAAAAAAATCAATATACACTTATTGGAAAAAAAATCTTAACAAAGACATGTTTTGCCAAAATGTATGAAGAAATTTTCTTTTTTTTGGATAGGTTTTGTAGCAAAAAAGTAAAAAATCAATCAATATACACTTATTGGAATTTTTTTCTTATCAAAGACACGTTTGGCTAAATTGTATGAAGACATTTTATTTATAATTTTTTTTTCTGTTGGTTTTGTAGCAAAAAGTAAAAATTCCAGTGGTGATCAAATACTACCAATAGAAAGCTGTATTTGTGTGAAAAAAATATATACATTTTAATTTGGTTACAGCGTTGCATAACCACAATGTTACCAGTTAAAGTAGTGCAGTGCCGAATAGCGAGAAATGGCCTGGTCATAAAGGGGATAAAGTCTTCTGGAGCTCAAGTGGCTAAGTGAATCTGTTCTTTTGCCCTGCGTGGAACAATAAAGGGTTCACTTTAATCACTTGCAGACCTCGCTAAAGCAAAATTAAAGCTACAGCGCGGTTGGCCCGTCCTAGGAGGGCATCATATGATGTCCTCCTGTGGTCACGCCCACCGTGCTCTGTGATCGCTCTGTCCTCCAGACACAGCTGATCACAGATCGGGGTAAAGAGCCAATCACATTGACTTTTTATGACGTGATTAGCTATGTCCAATCACAGCTGATTACGTTGTAAACACATCACAACATGCTGGTTATCGGCATTCCTTTCCTCTTGCTGTCACAGCACAAGGAGAGGAGAGAGGCGGTACCTGGATAGTGTGAAAGGTGACCTGCACTGATAACTGATTGTTTGTTTGCCGCCCCCCCCCCCCCAAAAAAAAAACACCAACCACCACTGGTGCTGCCTATTAATGCTCCTCAGTGCAGCCTCATCAGCGCACATCAGTGAAGGAGAAAAAATATCTGTTTGCAAAATGATTTAACCAAAGCTAAGTAAAACGTTTTTTTGTATACCACCAAAAGAAAGCTCTATTTGTGTGAAAAAAATGATAAAAATTTCAGTGCTTTGTGACCGTGCAATTGTCATTTAAAGTGTGACAGTGCTGAAAATTGGCCTGGTCAGGAAGGGGGTAAAAGTAACCAGTAGGCAAGTGGTTAAACAAATTAGGTCAGCCTTTCTCAAGGATTTTACAACAGATTAATATAGCCTTTGTAACCTTTTTTTTTTTTTTTTTAACATAGAGGAACACTTAAAATAACTTTTTGTCTTTAAGAAACCCCTGCTAATAATTATTTTATGTACAGCTTACAGTACATTTGATGGTCAGTGGGAAGAATGCTTCTTACGTTTGTGGTCATCGGGAACATTCCCCCTTACAGATAGCTAAAAAGATTATTGGTGTCAGTGGTTACCCATCTGAGAAGCAAAAATCTCTAGCAACCCTGTGGACAACACTAGTTGAGAATTATTCATTTTCAGGTCTATGGAACCCTTGCTAAAATGTATTCACTTAATGTCAGTGAGAAGAATTTCTCTCCTTCCAACTGTGGTTAGAATGCCATTGGTGTCACGCTGATGCCTCTGCCACATGGCATTGGACCCAGAACTGTGGTGGCAACATTAGAACATAGCCACAGCTTAAGGAACCCCTAGCAACCTCTGAAGGAACAATATGTTCCCATGGTACCCTGGTTAAATTGGCTGGATTAGGTAGATATAAATTCAAAATAAATGATAATTTCTTTGCTAGAGCACTGTGTATCATTAACAGTTGCTATTTTTTAAAGATAAAATAACTCTTTGCAGCTAGGTCCTGCCTACCTAACCTCACTTCTCAAGGAAGGTCTCCCGATAGTGACAACAGTGGACCATACTGACATAATGCCATGGTGATATACCTTCTCCTCTGGGACAGCATGTAACAGGGTGACAGTTAGGGATGAGCTCAGGCATGTTCGCATGGTCCATGTGTAGAGCCCGCCAGGAAGTTGGCGGAGCGCTGCGCGAATCACAGGCAGTGAGACATTGCCCGATGTCTGCAGCCGCACATTGGGAAATGTCTCACTGCCTGTGATTAGCGCAGCGCTGCACAGACTTCCTAGCAGGCTCTGCACGTGGAGTATGCGAACACGCCTGAGCTCATCCTTAGTGACAATGCAGGAAAGCAGCTGGGAAACGGGATACAGCTTGGTCACCCTATAATAGGGAATGTTTGAACAAGGACCTTCATGGCAGGTTCACCAAGTACTATATTATTGAAAGCTGCAGTATTAAAACTATTGAGAAATACTATTAAAATAAAATATTCATGATAAAGCTAATATATGAGAGTTTGCTGAGTGTGTTTATATTTATTTTAAAGAGAAACTGTCTCAAGGCAGAAGACATTTTGTTGAGAGAGAGAGGCAGTCATGCCCTAACTCCATGGCTGGATTCCAGTTCTGGGACAGAGAAACAGAACCTCTGAATCTGTTCATGTCAACTGGCATCTGAATCTTCAATATAAAAGGACATTGGCACTGAGAACCTCAGAAAAGCAAGAAATTTCCTTTGAATCAAGGTTTCCTCATACCATAACGCTGTGAGTCACAAGATAACATCTTGCTGTTACACAGCTGACAAACACTGAGTATATGGCAGAGTTGACAACACCTATACAAGGTGAGGCTGTTGAGAACCAGACAAACTCATCTGAGGATGTAACTCATGTATGAATTCACCTGTAAACACAGACGTTTTGTAAACATAGCAACGCTTTTATGACATGGTTACGAACATTACTCCAATCGGAATATAGACAGCATAACAGCTGGGTTCAGTTCCCACAAAGGGTGCAATCTGATTGGGGATTGAGTGTTGCCTCTGTGTCTGTGTGGGTTTCCTTCCACAACTCAAAGTCGTATATTGGTAGATTATATGTTCCATGACCTACTCCATCATGGCTGGTACCATCGTGGTTTCCTCCTCATCCCTTTAAACCCGAAAACACATATTAGTTACACAGGTTCTGTGGCTGATTAAGGTGGTAATTAAACTCACTTGGTGCCTTATCTGCGTTTAATTAACTACTTGAGATCCGCGCTATAGCCGAATGACGGCTACAGCGCGGATCTCCTTTGCCGGGACTACGTCTATTGACGTAGTCCCGTGCACGAGCGGCCTGCGCGCCCCCTGAGGGGCGCGCGCGGCGCGCTCTGTGATCGGCGAGTCTATGAGACTCGCCTGATCACCGATCCGTGCAAGGGGTCGATCCCGACCCCTTATCACGTGATCAGCTGTCAGCCAATGACAGCTGATCATGTGATATAACGGAGCCAATAATCGGCTATTATTCCTCCTCGCGCTGACAGCGCGAGGAGAAAAAAAAAAGCCGATCACCGGCGAGCGTGATCGGGACATCAGTCCCGATCACGGCCAGCCCTGCCAGTGCCCACCTGCCCCCTGCCAGTGCCCACCTGCCCCCTCATAACTATACATAATAAAAAATTTGTGCCCCCTGTCAGTGCCACCCAGCAGTGCCCATAGTGCCACCCAGCAGTGCAACCCAGCAGTGCCACCCAGCAGTGCCCACAATCTGCCTCAACAAAGGTGCTGCACCCCAGTGCCACATATCCGTGCCCATCAGTGTCATCTACCAGTGCCCATCAGTGCCCAGCAGTGCCACCTATCAGAGCCACCTATCAGTGCCACCTATCAGTGCCCATCAGTCCCATCTATCAGTGGTGCCCATCCGTGCCACCCATCCGTGCCACCCATCCGTGCCATCTTATCTGTGCCCATCTTTGCCCATCAGTGCCGCCTTATCTGTGCCCATCGGTGCCGCCTTATCTGTGCCTATTAGTGCCGCCTTAACTATGCCTATCAGTGCCCACCAGTGCAGCCTATCAGTGCCCACCAATGCAGCCCATCAGTGCCCACCAGTGCAGCCTATCAGTGCCGCCTCATCAGCGCACTTCAATGAAGCAGAAAAATGACCTGTTTGCAAAATTTTATAACAAACTATTAAACAATTTTTTTGTTTGTTTAGCAAAAAATAAAACTCCGAGCTGTAATTAAATACCACCAAAAGAAAGCTCTATTTGTGGGAAAAAAATTATAAAAATTTCATTTGGGTACAGTATTGTATGCCCGCGCAATTGTCATTCAAAGTGCATCAGCGCTGAAAGCTGAAAATTGGTCTGGGACTGAGGGGGGTTTAAGTGCCCAGTAAGCAAGTGGTTAACCTCAGAACCTGCGTTATTCAAAGGTGTTCGGGTTTAAAGGGATGAGATGGTAACTCTAGGTACCATCCAGCACTAAACAGAGAGTAGGATTGAAGTGGTCAAACCAATATTCATTTTTGACTGTATTGACAGGGAAAAATACGAAGGAGAAGAATGGAAATGTATTTTCGGACAAAGTTTTAACCATAAATGTGTTTTTGTTTAGGAAAAATCATACATATTGTGGTCAATTCTCTAAAGGATTTTGCATGGGGTCAATTCACTAAAGGATTTTCCATGGGATATCGCATGAGATAATAAAATACATCAAAATAAAATATCAAATGTAAGGTAAATGTGAGGTAAATACCACAAAAAAAAAAGAGATAAATCATTAAAGTGACCATAAACTCTCCTTTTTTTTCTCTCTAAAAAAAATAAACATGTTATACTTACCTCCTCTATGCAGTGGTTTTGCAAAGAGCAGCCCAGATCCACCTCTTCTCTGGCCACTTGATGGATATGCTACACACAGGAAGTTTTTTAATCTTAATGCATTAAGATAGAAAAACCTCCTGAATTTACAACCACTTTAACCACATGCCGACCTAGAACACACCTAGGGAACAGACTTAACCCCTTGATCGCCCCCTAGTATTAACCCCTTCCCTGCCAATGACAATTATACAGAAATCAGTGCATTTTTATAGCACTGATCGCTGTATAGATGTCAGTGGTCCTAAAAAGTGTCCGATCTGTTTGCCACAATGTCACAGTCCCACTATAAATCGCAGATCGCTGCCATTACTAGTAAAAGTAAAAAATAATAATAAAAATGCCATCACTATTTTGTAGACACTATAACTTTTGCACAAATCAATCAATATACATTTATTGCGACTTTTAATTTATTTTACCAAAAATATGTAGAAGAATACATATTGGGCTAAACTGATTACTTTTTTTTGGGATATTTATTATAGCAAAAACTAAAAGAATATTGTTTCTTTTTTTCAGAATTGTCGCTCTTTAACCACTTGACCACTGGACACTTAAACCCCCTTCCTAACCAGACCAATTTTCAGCTTTTGGTGCTCTCACACTTTGAATGACTATGGCAACACTGTACCCATATGAAATGTTTGTCCTTTTTTTTCACACAAATAGAGCTTTCTTTTGGTGGTATTTAAATGGATTGTAAAGTAATTTATTTTTTTTTTTTTAAATAACAAACATGTCATACTTACCTCCACTGTGCAGCTCGTTTTGCACAGAGTGGCCCCGAACCTGCTCTTCTGGGGTCCCTCGGCGGCTGTCTCTGCTTCCTCCCGCAGGTACTTCTCACGTTCATGCAAGCTCCCTAGCATGGTGAGAAGCACCTGCGGGCGCGATCCCGTGATACAGCCGGCGGCTATAGCCGCTCGCTGTATCACAAGGCCCCGCCCCCCAGCGCACTGCGTCATTGGATGTGATTGACAGCAGCGCGAGCCAATGGCTGTGCTGCTTTCAATCCATCCACTCCAGCCAATCAGCGGCCAGGCTGAGCGGCGAAGAAGACGGCGGGGGCGAGCGCGGGATTTTTGAGGGGTCAGGTAAGTAAAACGGGGGGACTGGGGGCGCCGGCAGTGTGAGATGTTTTTTCACCTTAATGCATAGAATGCATTAAGGTGAAAAAACATTTACCTTTACAACCCCTTTAATCACCACTGTGTTTTTTTATTTTGTGAGCTATGACTCAAAAAAGACTGAAAATTCAGTTAAAAAAAATTCTTTGTTTCTGTTAAAATTTATTGCAGAGTATTGGCGAGTATTGGCAGAGTATTCAGAAAAAAAGACAGAAATGTTTGAAAAAAAAAAAAGTTTTATAGTTTGTTATAAAATGTTGTAAATGGGTAATTTTTCTCCTTCATTGATATTCGCTGATGGGCTGCACTGATGGGCACAGATAAGGCGACACTGATAGGCACATGCAAATTGAGGTAGTTGCGTGGTAATATGGTGTGAAATGTGAAACTTAGAAAAAACATATAATACTGATAACAGCTGTCACTAATGTGCTCCCACAGAAATCAATAAAAAACAATATAGGTGTGACAGCGCTGTAAAAGTGAAATAAACAATTATGGTGATAAACACTGATAATTGCAATAATATGAAAAAAGTCCAAAGACATGAAATGAATGAATCCATGTTGTGCAAAAAAAATTATAAAATAAAAAACAAACAAAAAACAAAACAAAAACAAGCTTGTGTGATATCTTCAGACAACCTTCATGAATGGAGTGCTCCTACCACCTCATGCAATGCTTGCTCACCTCCTTTAACCACTTTCAGACCGGACCAATTTGCTGGTCAAAGACCAGACCACTTTTTGCGATTCGGCACTGCGCCGTTTTAACTGACAATTGCGCGGTCGTGCGACGTGGCTCCCAAACAAAATTGACGTCCTTTTTTTCCCACAAATAGAGCTTTCTTTTGGTGGTATTTGATCACCCCTGCGGTTTTAATTTTTTGCGCTATAAACAAAAATAGAGCGACAATTTTGAAAAAAACGCATTATTTTTTACTTTTTGTTATAATAAATATCCGCCAAAAATATATAAAAAAACATTTTTTTCCCTCAGTTTAGGCCGATACGTATTCTTCTACATATTTTTGGTAAAAAAAATCGCAATAAGCGATTATTGATTGGTTTGCGCAAAATAGGGATAGTTTTATAGCATTTTTATTAATAATTTTTTATTATTTTTTTTTTACTAGTAATGGCGGCGATCAGCGATTTTTATTGTGACTGCGACATTGTGGGGGACCCATCGGACATTTTTGACACATTTTTGGGACCATTGTCATTTATACAGTAATCACTGCTATATAAATGCAGTGATTCCTGTGTAAATGACACTGGCAGTGAAGGGGTTAACCAGTGGGTGGCAGTGTAGGGGTTAAGTGTTCCTAGGGGTGTGTTACTAACTGTGGGGGGGTTGGGCTTTCATTTAGTGAACACTGATCTCTGATCCAATCACATAAAGCAGAGATCAGCGTCACTAGTTGCTAGGCAGAATGGAGAAATGCTGTTTACTCGGCATTTCCTCCATTCGGCCGCTCCGTGAGACGATCGCGGGGATGCCCGCGGCGATCGAGTCCGCGGGTCCCGCGACCGGACTCACGGGGGTCCCGACCAGCGCGGGAGCGCGCCGCCGCCGGCGCGTTCCCGATGGCAGAGCGGCATTAAATATTGGACGTACCTGTACGCCAATATGCCTGCCCGTGCCATTCTGTCGACGTACATCGTCGTGCGCTGGTCGGGAAGTGGTTAAAAGACCCTGCAAGGGGTCAAACACGCCTTGCACCCTGTGCAAACATCAGTGGCGTAGCGTATGTTGTCAGCACCAGGGGCAAGGCAAGTAATTTACACCCCCTAACCTGTGGACATTTAGCAACCAAGAATGGGGGCCCAGGTTCCTCCACTCACAGCCTGAGCCTCTGATTGGCTGCCTGCAGCCTTTTATTATTGGTTAGAGCTGATATATATATATATTTGATTACAGTAGTCAAAGAGATATCTTCTCACTATCAACCAATAATAAAAGGCTGCGGGCAGCTAATCAGAGGCTTAGGTTGCAAATTACAAGGAACACCTATATACAGCAGAGCAGGCAGCCAATAATAACCAAGGCATAAGGGTTGTGCATATTATTTAGTGCTAGACATACTACAGGAGATGTTCGGAGACTGCAGACATAGTACGGGAGATGGCCAGAGACTGCAGACATACTATAGGCAGAGCGTTTTTTCTCAGAGAATAATTGCAGGACCTTAAAAACACCACCACTGCCTAATAGTGGGAGAGTCTTAATGGGGCATTGTTAAATACTGGTGGTGCATTCTGCACAGAGTTCAGCGTTCAGGAGTGCAGTACATACAGAGTTCAAGAGTGTACTGCATACAGAGTACAAAGATCAGGAGTGTGCTATATACAAAGTGCAAAGATGAAGATTATACTACGTACCGAGTGCAAAAAATCAGGAGTATCCTACGTACAGAGTGTAAAGTTTAGGAGAGTGCTAGGTACAGAGCTCATGAGTGTGCTATGTACAGATTACAGGGCTCAGGAATGCATGTCTCACAGGACAGTTTACAACTTCCCTTCCAGTAAGAGCTCTCCTCTCACACCCAAATCCTCTCTTCCCCACCTACAAAGTATCAGAGAGAGGGGCTGCTACAGAAAAGCAGCTACAACTCACAGTAGGAGTGCAATGTTAGGTGGGGAGAGGGGGCATTAGTGCAGAGGGGGTACAGACGATGACATTGGTGCTAAATGTGGGGGGGGGCAATGTGCTAATTTCTAACTTGGGGGAGAGTTTGAACATTGGTGCTAAGTGGGGAGAGAGGAGGGACATTGGGGATGATTGGGGGGGGGGCAGTGGGGAGACAGGAGGGACATTGGGGATAATTGGGGGACAGTGGGGAGACAGGAGGGACATTGTGGATAATTGGGGACAGGAGGGACATTGGGGAGACAGTAGGGACATTGGGGAGAATTGAGGGGACAGGAGGGACAGTGGGGAGACAGCAGGGACATTGGGGATAATCAGGGACAGTGGGGAGACAGGAGGGACATTGGGGATAATTGGGGGGGACAGGAGGGATATTGGGGAGACAGGAGGGGCATTAGGGAGAATTGAGGGGGGCAGGAGGAACATTGGAGATATTTGGGGGGACATTGGGGATAATTGGGGGGACAGGAGGGAAATTGGGGAGACAGAAGAGACATTGGGGATAATTTGGGGGGCAGGGGGCAGCAAGGAGACAGGAGGGACATTGGGGATAATTGGGGGCAGTGGGGAGACAGGAGGGACATTGAGGGGACAGGAGAGACATTGGGGATAATTGGGGGGACAAGAGGGACAGTGGGGAGACAGGAAGGACATTGGGGATAATTGGGGGGACAGGAGGGACATTGGAGAGACAGGAGAGACATTGGGGATAATTTGGGGGGCAGGGGGGCAGTGAGGAGACAGGAGGGACATTGGGGATAATTGGGGGGGCAGTGGGGAGACAGGAGGGACATTGAGGATAATTGAGGGGACAGGAGAGACATTGGGGATAATTGGGGGGACAAGAGGGACAGTGGGGAGACAGGAGGGACATTGGGGATAATTGGGGGACAGTGGGGAGACAGGACGGACATTTTGGATAATTTAGGGGACAGGAGGAACATTGGGGATAATTGGGGGACAGGAGGGACGTTGGGGATAATTGGGGGGACAGGAGGGACATTGGGGGGACAGAAGGGACATTGGGGAAACAGAGGGGACATCAGGGATAATTGGTGGGACAGAAAGGACATTGGAGATAATTGGGGGGACATTGGGGATAATTGGGGGGACAGGAGGGACATTGGGGAGACAGAAGAGACATTGGGGATAATTTGGGGGGCAGGGGGGCAGCGAGGAGACAGGAGGGACATTGGGGATAATTGGGGGGCAGTGGGGAGACAGGAGGGACATTGAGGGGACAGGAGAGACATTGGGGATAATTGGGGGGACAAGAGGGATAGTGGGGAGACAGGAAGGACATTGGGGATAATTAGGGGGACAGGAGGGACATTGGAGAGACAGGAGAGACATTGGGGATAATTTGGGGGGCAGTGAGGAGACAGGAGGGACATTGGGGTTAATTGGGGGGGCAGTGGGGAGACAGGAGGGACATTGAGGGGACAGGAGAGACATTGGGGATAATTGGGGGGACAAGAGGGACAGTGGGGAGACAGGAGGGACATTGGGGATAATTGGGGGACAGTGGGGAGACAGGACGGACATTTTGGATAATTGAGGGGACAGGAGGGACATTGGGGATAATTGGGGGTCAGGAGGGACGTTGGGGATAATTGGGGGGACAGAAGGGACATTGGGGAAACAGAGGGGACATCAGGGATAATTGGTGGGACAGAAGGGACATTGGAGATAATTGGTGGGACATTGGGGAGACAGTAGGGACATTGGGGAGAATTGAGGGGACAGAAGGGACAGTGGGGAGACAGGAGGGACATTGGGGATATTTCAGGGACAGTGGGGAGACAGGAGGGACATTGTGGATAATTGGGGGGGGGGGGCAGGAGGGACATTGGGGAGACAGGAGGGGCATTGCGGATAATTAGGGGGGGCAGGAGGAACAGTGGAGATAATTGGGGGACAGGAGGGACATCTGGGATAATTGGGGGGACAGGAGGGACATTGGGGAGACAGGAGAGACATTGGGGATAATTTGGGGGGCAGTAAGGAGACAGGAGGGACATTGGGGATAATTGGGCGGGCAGTGGGGAGACAGGAGGGACATTGAGGATAATTGAGGGGACAGGAGAGACATTGGGGATAATTGGGGGACAAGAGGGACAGTGGGGAGACAGGAGGGACATTGGGGATAATTGGGGGGACAGGAGGGACATTGGGGATAATTGGGGGGACAGGAGGGACATTGGGGAAACAAGAGAGACATTGGGGATCATTTGGGGGGCAGGGTGGGGCAGTGAGGAGACAGGAGGGACAACTTGAGGATAATTGGGGGGGGCAGTGGGGAGACAGGAGGGACATTGAGGATAATTGAGGGGACAGGAGAGACATGGGGGATAATTGGGGGGACAAGAGGGACAGTGGGGAGACAGGAGGGACATTGAGGATAATTGGGGGGGGGGGGCAGTGGGGAGACAGGATGGACATTGGGGATAATTGAGGGGACAGGAGGGACATTGGGGATAATTGGGGGGACAGGAGGGACATTGGGGAGACAGGAGGGACACCGGGGATAATTGGAGGGACAGTAGGGACATTTTTGGAAATGGGGGGGAAATCAGGGATAATTGGGGGGACAGGGGGAGACAGGAGGGACATTGGGGATAATTGGTGGGACAGGAGGGACATTAAGGATAATTGGGGGAACAGGAGGGACATTGGGGATAATTGGGGGACAGTGGGGAGACAGGAGGGACATTGTGGATAATTGAGGGGACATTGGGGATAATTGGGGGGACAGGAGGGACATTGGGGAGACAGAAGAGACTTTGGGGATAATTGGGGGGCAGTGGGGAGACAGGAGGGACATTGAGGGGACAGGAGAGACATTGGGGATAATTGGGGGGACAAGAGGGACAGTGGGGAGACAGGAAGGACATTGGGGATATTTGGGGGGACAGGAGGGACATTGGAGAGACATTGGGGATAATTTGGGGGGGGCAGTGAGGAGACAGGAGGGACATTGGGGATAATTGGGGGGGGCAGTGGGGAGACAGGAGGGACATTGAGAATAATTGAGGGGACAGGAGAGACATTGGGGATAATTGGGGGGACAAGAGGGACAGTGGGGAGATAGGAGGGACATTGGGGATAATTGGAGGACAGTGGGGAGACAGGACGGACATTTTGTATAATTGAGGGGACAGGAGGGACATTGGGGATAATTGGGGGGACAGGATGGACGTTGGGGATAATTGGGGGGACAGGAGGGACATTGGGGGGACAGAAGGGACATTGGGGAAACAGAGGGGACATTGGAGATAATTGGTGGGACAGGAGGGACATTGGGGAGACAGTAGGGACATTGGGGAGAATTGAGGGGACAGAAGGGACAGTGGGGAGACAGGAGGGACATTGGGGATAATTCAGGGACAGTGGGGAGACAGGAGGGACATTGTGGATAATTGGGGGGGCAGGAGGGACATTGTGGAGACAGAGGGGCATTGCGAATAATTAGGGGGGACATGAGGAACAGTGGAGATAATTGGGGGACAGGAGGGACATCTGGGATAATTGGGGGGGCAGGAGGGACATTGGGGAGACAGGAGAGACATTGGGGATAATTTGGGGGCAGGGGGGCAGTGAGGAGACAGGAGGGACATTGGGGATAATTGGGGGGGGCAGTGGGGAGACAGGAGGGACATTGAGGATAATTGAGGGGACAGGAGAGACATTGGGGATAATTGGGGACAAGAGGGACAGTGGGGAGACAGGAGGGACATTGGGGATAATTGGGGGGACAGGAGGGACATTGGGGAAACAAGAGAGACATTGGGGATAATTTGGGGGGCAGGGTGGGGCAGTGAGGAGACAGGAGGGACATTGGGGATAATTGGGGGGGGCAGTGGGGAGACAGGAGGGACATTGAGGATAATTGAGGGGACAGGAGAGACATCGGGGATAATTGGGGGGACAAGAGGGACAGTGGGGGGACAGGAGGGACATTGAGGATAATTGGGGGGGACAGTGGGGAGACAGGACGGACATTGGGGATAATTGAGGGGACAGGAGGGACATTGGGGATAATTGGGGGGACAGGCGGGACATTGGGGAGACAGGAGGGACACCGGGGATAAATAGAGGGACAGTAGGGACATTGGGGAAACGGGGGGGGACATCAGGGATAATTGGGGGGACAGGGGGAGACAGGAGGGACATTGGGGATAATTGGTGGGACAGGAGGGACATTAAGGATAATTGGGGGAACAGGAGGGACATTGGGGAGACAGGAGGGACATCAGGGATAATTGGCGGGACAGGAGGGACAAGTTGGAGACAGGAGGGACATCAGGAAGATGGGGGGACAGGAGGGACATTGGGGAGACAGGAGGGACATTGGGGGTAATTGGGGGGACAGGAGGGACAGTGGGGAGACAGGGGGACATCGGGGATAATTGGGGGGTCAGGAGGGACATTGGGAAGACAGAAGGGACATCTGGGATAATTGGGGGGACAGTGGGGAGACAGGAGGGACATCAAGGATAATTGGGGGGACAGAAGGGACATTGGGGGAGACAGGAGGGACATTGGGGATAATCAGGGGACAGGAGGCACAGTGAGGAGACAGGAGGGACATTGGGATTAATTGGGGAGACAGGAGGGACATTTGGGGACATTGGAGATTAGTAGGGGAGATAGTGATGTGTGTAGTGACTAGTGTACACTATGTGACTGTACATCGATCGTGTCACATACCACAGTTCACTTGGAAGATCCCCGGTGATGTCATTTCATTACATGTGCCTGTGGGATAGAGCAGACGCCTCTGCGCCAGTCACAGACTGCTTGCCACAATAGGGAAAGATTAGATTCAGTCTGGCGCGGAGGAGGAGAACTTAGACGATGGCAGGACTCCCAGAGCAACCCAGCCTCTGCCACCTCACATGACCCTATTCATCCAATCACCGGGCAGCTGCTGCCCATCCCTGAGCCGGAACATGGCGCCTGGAGCACAGCGAGTGACACCATCCATACACATTAGGACGGAGTGACACTCACACCGGATGCTGCACTTTGCCCCCCTAAATTTTGCGCCCGGGGCCACGGCCCCCTCCGCAACCCCCCACGGTATGCCACTGGCAAATATTCCCTCCCAGGGATCGTCAGAGAATCTTGGTGGCTCAAAGGATGAAAGTATTCAAAAGCAGGTAGGTACTCCTTCCACTATGCTGCTTCAAAAGTTAAATCCACAATGACTACCGGTAAGTTCAGCAACACATGAAAAAAATGAGAGAAAGTGCCTCCTATAGTGCAGTATCCGAGGGGTTAAAAATGAAACCACTCCACCCCAGCTAACATTGATCTCACATTTAATGAAATTTTAAAAGCATTAAAAATGACATGACAGTCTCACTCTGTAGTAGTAGTCCACTGCCAGGCTCCACCTACTAGTTTCATCACCTCCCATGTGGCTTCCAAGTTGTCCTCAATGTAATTAGTTGAATCTGGAGTATGCCACCACATTCTCTTCCCTATCCACGTTCTCAATAAAGCATCAAAAACAAACATAAACCCTTATGCCGTGTACAGACGATCAGAATTTCCAACAACCAAACCGCGGATTTTTTTCCGACAGATGTTGGTTGAAACTTGTCTTGCTTACACTTGGTCGCACAAATGATTTCAGAAATTCCAATTGGCTAGAACGTGCTGACGTACAACACGTACGACGGGACTAGAAAAAGGAAGTTCAATAGCCAGCGCGCCACCCTTTGGGCTCCTTCTGCTAATCTTGTGTTAGTAGAAGTTTGGTGAGAGAAAATTTGTGCTTTTCAGCCTCCTGCTTTTCCGATTTTCAGTGCGTTTAGTCAGTTCGCATCTGGTTTTCAGTGCGTGCTATTTCTAGTACGTATCTGATTTTCAGTGAGTTCTTGTCAGCTCGTTTCTGATTTTCAGTGCGTTCTTCTCAGGTTCTTTCTGATTTTCAGTGCGTTCTGTTAGTTCGTTCGGACCAGCTGACCATTTTGAAGCCATGTTGCGGTTACATACTCATCATATAGTTTGTGCTATGTGGGAGCTTGGTGTTGGGGTTCTTACTTTGACCCAAGCCCAGTCCATGAACAGGGGGGGGAGGAGTTCACGGATGAAGGATTGGTTGCACCAGTGTGAGCAATTCTAGACATGCCTATGTTATGAATAATCCTGATGATTTCAGGAATTATCTCTGGATGAAGGACCCCATTTTTCACCATCTGTTGGCTTTGCTATCCCCTTATATTATCAAGCAGGACACCTGCATGCAGCAAGCCATCACTCCTGAACAAAGGCTCGTCAACCCCGTGCGGTAATTGGCGACTTGGAGAAGTCTGCAGGACATCAAGTTCTCGATAGGCATCTCCCCCCTAGCTCAGGGATCATTATATCAGAGACCTGTTCTGCCATCATTCAGGTCCTGGAGAAGGACTATATTAGGGTAAGTTTATTCCTTTAACATCACATTCTATGTATTTAATGTTTGCTAATGTATTGTATTTATTTCATTATTCCCTAATTACCATGAATGTAATATGCTGTGAATGTCCTCTTTATCCTCATGCATTCTTTAATTTTTTTATGGTCCTTTTTTGTCCTTAATGCATGTTTGCCTGCACTAACCTCCCCAGCATGCTACCCTGGGCCCATACACACCTAGCCTAGTCACTTAACAATGTATTTTGTCAGCTCCATAGTAGTGTTTTACCCTAAACACCCCCTAAAATGTGCACAAATGTTATTGTTGTCCTCAGGGATTTTTTTCTCAGGGAATAGGTACAGGAACTCCACGCTTCTGAGTTACCCTTTGTCTCCGACCCCTACCCGTCTTTGACCACGATCCCTTGGTTCCCGCCACCTACCCAACTCCAAGTACAGCACCTTTCAGAGAATACAGAACCAAGTATTTTGTGCTGCTCAGTAATTTCTATGAAATTTGTTAATGAAAACAAGTAAGATAGTAAAACAGATACCTTGCAATGAGCAACAATAGACCCCACCCCAGCAACAATAGACTTCACCCCAGCAACAATAGACTTCACCCCAGCAACAATAGACTCCACCCCAGCAACAATAGATTCCACTCCAATAACAATAGACTCCACCCCAGAAACAATAGACTCCAATCCAGCAACAATAGATTCCACCCCAAAAACAATAGACTCCACCCCAGAAACAATAGACTCCACCCCAGAAACAAAGGACCCCCCAGCAACAACAGATTCCCCACACAATAAATGACTTTCCCCCATCAAGAATGGACCCCCCACATCAAAGTACCAAAAAAAAGTAGAACTCTCCATCAACAATAGATCCCACCCACCCAGCAACAAATGACCGCCCAGCAAGATAAGATCCCCCCACCAGCAACAGTAGACTTACCCAGCAACAATAGACCCACCACACAAAAACAGATCTCCAAAAGCGACAATAGATACCCCAGCAATAGACCTTCCAGCACCCCGTGCCAGTACATACATTTAGTGCTGGTGGTGCCGGAACTGCGTTCCCCCACGTTCCCACTAAAAAAAAAGCCCTGGTTGTCCTTAAATTCAGGCAGAGTGCAAGAGGCTTTATTTTGGGGGCACAGACTCATTTGGAACCCTCCCCCCCCCCCCCCAACCACTAAGTCTGCTGACTTTGCAAAAACCATACACACTATACCTAGCTCTTTTGTGATCATATTTATGGATGAATTCCCCAAAGCATGTAGTGAAAGGTCCTGCCTGAATACTTTCAAATGATACTGTTTAAAGTTTTGTTCTCCTATTATCTTTATAGGTAATTGCAGAATGTAAAAATGTGCTTCAATTTAGTGTGTATTCATATTTTTGGATTATGACACTTCTTACCTGTCCAGTGGGCTGCCAATAGTGTAAGTAAGGAGGGGCTGGCCAAAGTAACACATATTATTTATGCATTCAGCTCTCAATAAAGTGGAGCGGGTTACCTGTACAAAACATCTCCCCCGCTAAAATTTTGAAATAGGCCATCAGAGGGGGTGAGGAATCTGATAAGTGGACCTTATATTTTTGTCTTTAAATACTCCTTAAAATAAATGTTTTATACTTATGTTGGCCAGGAATATTTATGTCTAATCTGCTTGCAATGTTATGTGCAAAAGTACTAATTTTTTCCTGTTTCACTCCACAGTTTCCTTCAACGCCACAAGAATGGCAGACTGCGGCTTCCCAATTTGCCCAGCGGTGGGACTTTCCCAACTGCGGAGGGGCAATTGATGGGAAACACGTTCACATCGTGCCACCCCCCAACTTGGGGTCATGCTATTATAACTACAAGGGGTTTAATAGTATTGTGATGTTGGCGGTGGTGTCGACAACATACGAGTTTCTCTATGTGGACATGGGGAAGAATGGCCGGATGGTGGAGTCATCGCCCAGACAACGGATGGCTCCAGAGTGTTGGCTTGGGCATGCCACCAGCAGAAGACAACGTGTCAGGTCTTCAGTTCGTCTTTGTCGCCAATGAAGCATTCGAGCTGGGTGATCACATGTTGCGGCCGTTCCCGATGAGGACCCTGACGCCGGACCAGAGGGTTTTTAACTACCGGCTGGCCAGAGCCAGAAGAGTGGTAGATAATGCTTTGGGGATAATGGCCAGCCTTTTCCTGATGCCAATCAACATGGCGGAACATAAACTAAACCATAAAATTCTTGCATGCTGCATTCTACACAACTTTTTCATGAGAAATGCTACAAACTATGTGGTCTCAGTTCAGGCTAGATTTCCAGAACAAACAACAACCCTGACAGCGCTTGAAGCTGGCCGTCCAGTCTTTCCCCCCCAAAGTGCCCACAAGGTCCATCAAAAATATATGGAATACTTTGCAGGTAGGGAGGGCCAGAGATATGCCAGTAAATGTTTGATAAACCTTTTTAAAATAAAATTTTTGGTTAAAATGAAAAAATATTTCATTTGATTTACTGCTTGTGTTTCTTTTAGCTGTCTCCTAGGTTCTCCAATGGGCTTTTCTTTTTGGCCATTTTCTTCAATAGTATGAACATAATTTAGCTGATACGTGAGGTGACAATCTCTTCAGCTATTATGTTGTGCGTCTGCTACACACGCACAATGGGGGTTATTTACTAAAGGGAAATACACTTTGCACTGCAAGTGCACTTGAAAGTGCACTCAAAGTGTACTTGGAAGTAAAGCCACTGTAGATCCGAGGGGGACATGCAAGGAAAATAAAAAGCAGCATTTTAGCTTGTACATGATTGGATGATAAAATGAGCAGAACTTCCACTCATTTCAGATCTAATCCTTAGATTTAGAGCGACTGCACTTCCAAGAGCACTGTAAGTGCACTTTCAAGTGCACTTGCAGTGCAAAGTGGATTTGCCTTTTGCAAATAACCCCCAATGTTTTTGTTGTAAATGTATGTAATGCATTAATGATAAAAAAACACATGCTTTTCAGCACCATGAAGTAATTGTTTTGAGTCCCCAAATTGGCCTGATTGGGGCAAATTTAAGAGCACTGTGGGGGTTATTTACTAAAGGCAAATCCACTTTGCACTACAAGTGCACTGAAACAGCACTGAAAGTGCACTTGTAGTGCAAATTGGATTTGCCTTTAGTAAATAACCCCCATTGTCACTGTAAACACCAAATTACTACAAAAACTGGTATTGAGTATTGAAAAAAGAAGCCGCACTTTGTTGAGTAGAAAACATTTTACTCAAAGCACATTCACATGTGCGTTAGAAAAGGGTTTTTGAACAAACCAACATATTTGTTGTATAACATTTTTAGGTTTGACAGTACAAATATCCTTTTTTGGGTTAAACAGCTATGTTTAAAACCATAAACATACACAACTCAGGAACTTACAAAGTTCAACTTTACAAAGTGAAGGCAATATCAGACATTAGTATGTCCAAACTGTGTTGATATTGCCTTCATCGGATGGGGTGATGTCACCCCTGTGAAAGCCAAATTTTAAAGATGCACACAAATTGGGATTTAAAATGTGGATTTCCCTCCTGATCCCATGCCTAATGTCAACATGTGCTAGCTCCCATCAAGGGGGATCAATGGACGTGTTTCAGGGGTGCAACTCCTTCCTCTCATCTACTTTAGTTGCGAGGAAGGGGTTGCACCTCCAAAACGAGTACCTTGATGGCAGATAGTACATGTTGACATACTGGGTGCATCTTCAAAATGTGGCTTTCTAAAAAATAATTAAAATGTGTGAAAAGAATAAAAATCCAAACAAACTAGAAGAATTTTGGGGTGTTTTAGATTCTGCCTAAAATATCAATGATGTTTTTGAGTCTTTTTTCCACATCATTGATGTCTTCCTTGATCTTCTGTAAATCACGATTGCACACCACGATCTCCCCGATGAGGACGTGTGCACTTGCACTTGTGAAATTAGATTCTTCTTCCACAACATCCACATCACTTAAAATAATAAAACACATTGGGGGTTATTTACGAAAAGCAAATCCACTTTGCACGGCAAGTGCACTTGAAAGTGCACTGATAGTGCACTTTCAAGGGCAGTTGCTCTAAATCTAAGGGGTAGATCTGAAATGAGTGGAAGCTCTGCTAATTTTATTATCCAATCATGTGCAAGCTAAAATGCTGTTTTTTTATTTTCCTTGCACGTCCCCCTCGGGTCTACAGTGACTTTATTTCCAAGTGCACTTTCAGCGCACTTTCAAGTGCACTTGCAGTGCAAAGTGGATTTTCCTTTAGTAAATAACCCACATCATGTATTATAAATATGCATGCATACATCTATTACCTGAAGCTGTGGTCTCAGACACTCACCTGTTGTGGTCACTATTTTGTCCACTTCATAAACCTCTCCTTCCTCCACATCCTGAGGTTGTGGTGTTGTGAGTTCCCCTTCTTTTGGAGGTTGGGGGCCCCTGGTGACCTCAGACATCCTGAGCCCTTTCTCCCATATGTGAATTAAAAAATAGGTATACTTAGCACACAGATATTTGAGGCCAGAAATAGGAATAGGAAACATTGCTTGAAGTGTCATACAATTGTCTGTTTTGGCAGAGTTCCAAGCTGAAATCCTGATTTTTTTTGCCTTTCAAAAGCTGGAATAATTACCTTTTTGTGCAAGTTTCACAGATGGAGAAAACCCTAGTATCCACTGGAGCACCTGTGTGGGACACCCTAAAAAGTTTATTCTGGTGTCCCACAATAGTGCTCCTGCGTCCAGATGTATAAACAGCTGCTGAGTGTCCTCTCCTTACTTTGAATCAAGTTTGCATTTCATTCTAGTCACAAACCCATCTAGACAACAATGTAATAAACTTCTTTTAATACAAATAGACATGAACAAATGTAGTTAACCTTCATCTGCCAAAAACGTTGTATTAGTGGGCGAACGAACGATGTTTACTACAGACGATTACTGTACCCACGAACCTGAAACTTGCCATTTTAAACAGTAAAACAGTAAAAAAAGCACATGATGTAGCACAAACGTAATAATAATAATAGGAACACACTACAAAATACTTATTTTTTTGCAGTACTCTCTTGATTCTTCTGTACTGATCCTGCTCCCTCAATTTGAAGTCTGACCATTGTTTCCTCAGTTGATCCTTGGATCACCGTACCCCAACATTCTTCTGCCTACTTTTCACAACTTTAGCCATGATCTTGGCCTTTCTCACATTTGGGTTTGGGTAAGGTCCATGCTTCCCGTCATAGTCGGTCCTCTTCAAGATGTCCACCATCTCCCCCATCTCACCAAAGGACATATTAGAGGTCTTAAATCTCCTGGATTGGGACGTTTGTGGCTCTGGGCTTTCGTCATCCTCCTCATTACTGCTCTCCTCTGCATGCACTTGCACTTTCTTCGCCATGTGCTCTCCCACTGTGCCGAAAGAGAAGGGGCGGGGAATATACTATAGAGAAGGTCAGGGGCAGGCAGAGTTTCATACATGCACAGTGTCAGGGCAGGACTTAGGGTGCTGGGGGCCCCTGGGCTTGAGTCACTTTCGGGCCCTACCTTCTATATTAATTTGTCGCCATCTGGTGCCGTAACAATATAATCGATTCAATCGTTATTTGAAGTGCCAAACTACTTTTAAAAGGTGACTGGTAGCGTAGACAGTGTTAAATGCTAAACAAAGTAATAATCTATTACGGATTGAAGCTTGAAAAGTTTTTTTCCAATAAATAAATAATGATTAAAAAAGTTCAAAGTGATCAAGTATTTATTGCAATGCACAAATATCTTGGTCAGAATCCGAATATAAAACACTTATTTACCTGGAAAACATATTGAAAAACAATCAACTACCTTGTAAGGTTGCAATCATAACAAATCAATTGCAAGAATATAACAAAATAACTCATTGAACAAAGTAGTGCAAGATAAATTGTACATTCTACTCCTCCTGAGTATTACAATACCACATGTGTGGGACTTTTCCACAGCCTGGCCACTTAGAGAGGCCCAACATGCAGGGAGCGCCATCACGTGTTCTAGGAGCATAAATTACACATCTAACTTCTTGACTACCTATTACACTTTTGAAGGCCCAGGAGCACCAGGACTATGACACGTGACACTGATGTAGCACTGATGACACGTGGCACTGATGACAGATGGCACTAATATGTGGCACTGCTGACAGATGGCACTAATACGTGGCACTGCTGACACATGACACTGATAACAGATGGCACATGGCACTAGGGACAGGTGGCACTGAGGACAGATGGCACTGGGGACAGGTGGCACTGATGACACGTGACACTGATGACAGATGGCACTTATACGTGGCACTGGGGACAGGTGGCACTGGGGACAGATGGCACTGATGACAGATGACACTTATATGTGGCACTGGGGACAGATGGCACTGGGGACAGGTGGCACTTATACATGGCAGTGGCACTGGGGACAGGTGGCACTGGGGACAGATGGCACTTATACGTGGCACTGGGGACAGGTGGCACTTATACATGGCAGTGGCACTGGGGACAGGTGGCACTGGGGACAGGTGGCACTGATGACAGATGGCACTTATACGTGGCACTGGGGACAGGTGGCACTGATGACAGATGGCACTGGGGACAGGTGGCACTTATACATGGCAGTGGCACTGGGGACAGGTGGCACTGATGAAAGATGGAACTTATACGTGGCACTGGGGACAGATGGCACTGGGGATAGGTGGCACTTATACATGGCAGTGGCACTGGGGACAGGTGGCACTAGGGACAGATGGCACTGATGACAGATGGCACTTATACGTGGCACTGATGACAGATGGCACTTATACGTGGCACTGGGGACAGATGGCACTGGGGACAGATGGCACTGGGGACAGGTGGCACTTATACATGGCAGTGGCACTGGGGACAGGTGGCACTGGGGACAGATGGCACTGGGGACAGGTGGTACTTATACGTGGCACTGGGGACAGGTGGCACTTATACATGGCAGTGGCACTGGGGACAGGTGGCACTGATGACAGATGGCACTTATACGTGGCACTGGGGACAGGTGGCACTGATGACAGATGGCACTTAGTACAGATGGCACTTATACGTGGCACTGGGGACAGATGGCACTGGGGACAGGTGGCACTTATACATGGCAGTAGCACTGGGGACAGGTGGCACTGGGGACAGATGGCACTTATATGTGGCACTGGGGACAAGTGGCACTTATACATGGCAGTGGCACTGGGGACAGGTGGCACTGATGACAGATGGCACTTATACGTGGCACTGGGGACAGGTGGCACTGATGACAGATGGCACTTATACGTGGCACTGGGGACAGATGGCACCGGGGACAGGTGGCACTTATACATGGCAGTGGCACTGGGGACAGGTGGCACTGGGGACAGGTAGCACTGATGAAAGATGGAACTTATACGTGGCACTGGGGACAGATGGCACTGGGGATAGGTGGCACTTATACATGGCAGTGGCACTGGGGACAGATGGCACTGATGACAGATGGCCCTTATACGTGGCACTGATGACAGATGGCACTTATACGTGGCACTGGGGACAGGTGGCACTTATACATGGCAGTGGCACTGGGGACAGGTGGCACTGATGAGAGATGGCACTTATACGTGGCACTGGGGACAGGTGGCACTGATGACAGATGGCACTTAGTACAGATGGCACTTATACGTGGCACTGGGAACAGATGGCACTGGGGACAGGTGGCACTTATACATGGCAGTGGCACTGGGGACAGATGGCACTTATACGTGGCACTGGGGACAGGTGGCACTTATACATGGCAGTGGCACTGGGGACAGGTGGCACTGGGGACAGGTGGCACTGATGACAGATGGCACTTATACGTGGCACTGGGGACAGGTGGCACTGATGACAGATGGCACTTATACGTGGCACTGGGGACAGATGGCACTGGGGACAGGTGGCACTTACTTATACATGGCAGTGGCACTGGGGACAGGTGGCACTGGGGACAGGTGGCACTGATGAAAGATGGCACTTATACGTGGCACTGGGGACAGATGGCACTGGGGATAGGTGGCACTTATACATGGCAGTGGCACTGGGGACAGGTGGCACTAGGGACAGGTGGCACTGATGACAGATGGCACTTATACGTGGCACTGGGGACAGGTGGCATTGATGACAGATGGCACTGAGTACAGATGGCACTTATACGTGGCACTGGGGACAGATGGCACTGGGGACAGGTGGCACTGGGGACAGAGAGATGGCACTGGGGACAGAGAGATGGCACTGGGGACAGGTGGCACTGGGGACAGCACTTTACATTGTTTTTTTTATTTTTTTACTCACAGTGACAGGCTGCACGTCGCTCTCCCTCCTCACAGGCTGTCTCTGTGAGGGGGAGAGCCGGCGATGAGAGATGATCTCATGATATCATCTCTCATTGGACAGATCAGTGCTAAATGGCCGCTGTGATTGGCTATTTAGCATGATCTGTGATTGGCTGTGTCCAAGGGACACTGCCGACACAGAACTTCCCCGATGCGCGCCCGCGGCACGCATCAGGGGAAGTAAACAAAGACGTCCTCCCAGCAACTGCCGTCCGTGCTGTAGCCTGCTATAGCGCGGACGCCTAGTGCAAAGTATGGGCTCGGGGCCCATGGGCTTGAGCCCCGTCAAGCCCTATTGAAAGTCCGGCCCTGCACAGTGTATATAAAGCGTAAAACGCATGCGTCATATGTACAATCTGTGAGCAGAGGACGGAGTAGCGTAATAAGCACCGATCGTGATAACGAAGGTACAATTTGAACTTGGGGCATCAGTGGTCTATACTGCTTTTAGATTGAGGCCTATATTGGGACAAGATTATTAGAGTTTAGCCTGACATTAGGGTTTGTCCTTTGTTGTGTCTTGCAGAGAAAATGGATCAATTCAATGATCACAACTTCCTCTCCCAATTCATTGATATGTACAGAGAGCTGCCCTGTCTGTGGCAGGTGAAACACCCCTTTTATACTAATAAAAGAAAGAGGCAGGTAGCGTTGGATCAATTGCTGGAATTGGTGAAGCTGCAGATCCCCACAGCAATCATCAACTATTTGAAGACCAAAATTGGTGGCCTGAGGAGCACATATAATAGGGAATGCAAGAAGGTCCTGGATTCCATGAAATTAGGAGCAGCAGCAGATGACGACATTTATGTCCCCAGGCTGTAGTACTATGACAAACTACGGTTTTTGTCAGACCAGAATGAAATCAGGCCATCACTCTCAACCCTTCCTTCCACACTTTCTTCCACTCTTCCTTCCACCTCAGATGAGGCTTCAGAAGTCCAACCTGGGCTTTCCACCCAGGAAAATGTGGAGAAGTCCGGCTTAAGTCAGGTATAGCATTATTTAACATATTTCTCAAAATTGTATTTGATTGATGAACAATAAACTAAAAATATGTCCCATTTTCATACACAGGAAAGCCTCAGCCAGGAGAAGGATGTGGAAAGTGGCAGTCAGAAGTTGGTGGGGGAAAGTGGGAGCCAGAAGGTGGCAGGGGGAAGTGGCAGCCAGGAGGTGGCCTGGCCCAGTAGCCTGACCAAATCCCAGGTTCCTCCCCTCCGCATTCCTCCCCTTCCTGGTACTTTTTGTTGGAAGGCGGAGGGGAGGAACCTGGGATTTGGTCAGGCTACTGGGCCAGGTGTGAGCGCCTTCTTTGATTCGGGAGGCTACTGCCTGCATAGACTACCCCTAATTTTCAAGAGGCCTATGCCTGCATGGTAGCCAGCAAAATGCAGGAAATGGAGGTGGGACAATGCCTCTTTTGTGAGGAAGTGAGCTATCTGGCTCTAAATAAGGGGTTGAGGGGCGAACTCACAAGCAAAACCCACCTATGTGAGTTGGGCTATCCTCCTCCTCCACCTCCTGTCACAACTCCAACAGTAGAGCAGCAACCCAGAAGCAAGCGTGGCAGGAAGCGTGTAAAGAAGACAAGAGAGTGATGGCCTAGGTTCAGGCTGTTGTAAGACCCAGGCTTTGGTAAGACCACAGCCTCAGGACATACATGTCATCTGCTGCTGCTCCCGATCTCTCAGAGTCCAGGACCGTATTGTGCTCCCTATTAAATGGGCTTCTCAGGCTACCAATTTTGTTTGTCAAATAATTGATGTGTGTCCTGGGGTATAAAGGCTTTGCCAATATCACTAGTTTATCCAGCGTTGCCTTCCTCTTTATTTTGTTATGACCCTTAATAAATGCCAAGTTTATTTACTATAAAAATAAATAAAACTGGTAAAAAAAAAAAAAAAAAAAAAAAGATTATTCATGAGATCACGAAAAATAATAAAGAAATCAGTTTGTCAGAATTATGTGTGAATATCAGCAGCAAAACAACTTCATTATTCTAGCATTCTAATGAAGAAGAGAATGCGCTGCATTAAAAGATTATAAACTTTGCAGCATGACGAATGTTCTATCTCCTATTCCATTACGGACGCTGGTGGACCAAGCGCTTCCATCTCATACTTGATTCAGAGCATGCATGGAATTTTGTGCGTCGGAAATTGTGTACACGCTCGGAATTTACGACAACGGATTTTGTTGTCGGAAAATTTGAGAACCAGCTCTCAAATTTTGTTGGTCGGCAAATTCTGCCAAAAAATGTCCGATGGAGCCTACACACAGTTAGAATTTCCGACAACAAGCTCACATCGAACATTTGCTGTCGGAAAATTCCGATCGTGTGTAGGCGGCATTAGACTTATTATTGAAGAAAGGAGTATAAGTGTGTGCATGACTGTGGAAAATACCATGTGCCTGGATGAAGAGCTGAAACAAGAGAGGATATTATCAGCTCCTATGGTGGTGGCGCTACATACATTACTATGCAAAAATTGACCTGACTGCTGTAGAGAGCTGCTATTTCCTCTTCTAGTGCTCCTATGCAAGAAATAAAGACTGATTATATGTATTGAAAGTGCATGCAAACCCAAATAGGGCACATCTCTGTTAAGGGCTGTGCACACGATGCGTACACATACGAAGTAAAATTTCATCTGATGAACGGTCTGCCGATTTTCGGATCGTTAGTATGGTGTTTTTGACATCCGATTTCAATCATTTGTACGACAAAAGCTGGATGTGCAGACTATAACATTTTTGTCGGATGTGAACACAACGTCCGATTTTTGTTTGATTAGTATGGTTTTTGTCCGATAAAAAAACACATTCAAAACGATTCAACGCGTTACATCACTTCTGAAGTTGAATTTTGCTGTACGAGAATTTTCGCATGGTGAGTAACCTCTTCCCTTTCGACATGAGATTAGCATACAACAAAGAACAGACAACCATTCGTCCGCAAATCTGTATGAGGCTTTAGTGTTGATCTCTGTTGATCTGCCAGAAATCCAGCAACCTTCTAATTTCCTGCATTGAACTGACAATGCTGCACTAAAAATCTCAAACAATCCTACCAAATTTGCTGCAATTTCTCTGTGGACTGCAAAACACCTTCACTGTTATGGAGATAATACGAGAAGATTGATAGGTGTTTTGTTGTCTTAACAAAGTTCCTGTCCCAGGATGACAATGCTGCTCCAAAAGAGGTACAGTAGAGTGAGTGAGTTTGGTCACCCTAGGACACAAAAGTGGCAGGATCACCAGGTGAAAATAAAGAAAAAAAACCTTAAAAAAGAAACTAGTGCAAACACAACACCTATGTACTGGTAAGCTGCAATACATTACATTTTTTTTTCTTGGGTTCAGATACGCTTTAATAAAATTGTATACTGAGATAAATTTTAGGAAGTTATATGTGCATAGCAGTAACAGTATGGGGCATATGGAGCCCAGTTGCTGCAAGCAACAAGATATTGATTTGAACATTGCTTGCAGCAATTGGGGAGTGGCAGCAAATCAGCAGGCAATAACTAGTGAGAGTTCAAAAGTGCTTGTTACTGAAACCTGACAGGGCTGCCAAACGAAATGTACTTCTTTCTGGACAAACTGTCCAAATAAATGAAAGCTTGGATAGATTGTCAAAACAATATAGGATTGTCCCCAACAATCATATTATCTAGAGATTAGCAGCAATGTAAGTGTTAAGCAATGACATTATGTATTAGCACTTTAGCACAGTTTGTCATGTGTGACAGAAGAAGACTCAAGCTGGTTGGTATCACACTGAGTAGAGCTTTGTGACATACAGTGGGTTCTCATACTGGGGAAAAGAAATTACTTTCTTTTCACTGACGTGCTGGGTCAATTTAAAGGGAAAGTATACTGCATTCTGATCTATTTTATTTTCATCATTATGAGTTTATAAAATATTTAAAATCATTACATAGTTACATAGTAGGTGAGGTTGAAAAAAGACACAAGTCCATCAAGTCCAACCTATGTGTGCAATTATATATCAGTATTACATTGTATATCCCTGTATGTTGTGATCGTTCAGGTGCTTATCTAATAGTTTCTTGCACAGAGGAAGTAAGTATGACATGTTTGTTATTTAAAAAAATAAAAACCTTTACAACTCCTTTAAGTGTATGTGAGCCCTTGCTCGTAAAACAACCCATTCTATTTAAATAGAAATGCAAGGAAAATATAGCACCCTCAGGTGTACAGAGTAAGGAATTTAGTTGGCCTCCTCTGTAGGCAGAGGAGCTGGGGTTAATTTGTTTGTGTTAGCTGGGCAGAGTTCCAAGGGCTCGGTCTCTGTTACCTCTCCTGGCTTCCAGAATGTACTGTATTATTCTGGAATTTAGAGGGTAGAGGAACAGAGATTACGCCTGAATATTTATGGAATCTCCTCCAATCCCTGGGTAGGTAAGGCCAAGTAGGTGGGGAGACAGGCCATGAATGTTCTGAAACCTAACAATGTCGGAGTCCAGGGTCCAGTTGCCGGGAGGGAGCCCATGAGCTGGGGGGGGGGGGGCTCTGTCCCTGGGCAGAAGGAAGAAGCTAGTAAGAGAGAGAGAGAGCTGAAGACTCACATCCCTACCCAGCCTCACCTAGGCTTAGCTGGAGCACCCCGGCAGTCAGGAGCTGGGCCTGTTTAGCAGGAAGCCTGTGCACCAACCACCTGGACTTCAGGATTAACTCAAGAGGGACTAAGTGAATAAACTTCATTCTTCACATTCCAAACTTGCACAGAGGAGGGGCAGCAAGGTGCAATACTCCGCTAGCCCATTAATGGGGGGACAGCTTAGAGACAGTTTTGAGCTCTCAAAGCCACCCTACACCTCTAGCTGGGGATTCAAGAGCAGTCAGGTTCATTAGCATTTCTCCATGGAGTAGCACCTGTAATCAGCAGTTGGAACTTTTGTTATCTGTTTTGCTGTACCATCAATCATACAGGAGGACAACTCTGCAGTGTTAATTCCCAGTAGCAGAAAGTTATCAAGTCCTCAAGTTGTGCTCAAGTTCTACAGTTCTTGGCATCCCATATTTCCACTCCCCATCCAAGTTGTAATCCCCTAAATAAACAAAAACAAAACAAATATCCCCTGGACTGATTTTTGAGTTTGTATGAAGGCCGAAAATCAAGCAGCCCTTACGGGGGTAGCCCTAAACAAATGTATACTATATATATATATATATATATATATATATATATATATATATATATATATATATACAGTGGTGTGAAAAAGTGTTTGCCCCCTTCCTCATTTCCTGTTCCTTTGCATGTTTGTCACACTTAAGTGTTTCGGAACATCAAACCAATTTAAACAATAGTCAAGGACAACACAAGTAAACACAAAATGCAATTTGTAAATGAAGGTGTTTATTATTAAAGGTGAAAAAAAATCCAAACCATCATGGCCCTGTGTGAAAAAGTGATTGCCCCCTAAACCTAATAACTGGTTGGGCCACCCTTAGCAGCAACAACTGCAACCAAGCGTTTGCGATAACGTGCAATGAGGCTTTTACAGCGTCCTGGAGGAATTTTGGCCCACTCATCTCTGCAGAATTGTCCTAATTCAGTTACATTAGAGGGTTTTCGAGCATGAACGGCCTTTTTAAGGTCATACCACAACATCTCAATAGGATTCAGGTCAGGACTTTGGCTAGGCCACTCCAAAGTCTTCATTTTGTTTTTCTTCAGCCATTCGGTGGTGGACTTGCTGGTGTGTTTAGGATCATTGTCCTGCTGCAGAACCCAAGTTCGTTTCAGCTTGAGTACACGAACAGATGGTCGGACATTCTCCTTCAGGATCTCTTGGTAGACAGCAGAATTCACAGTTCCTTTTATCACGGCAAGTCTTCCAGGTCCTGAAGCAGCAAAACAGCCCCAGACCATCACACTACCACCACCATATTTTACTGTTGGTATAATGTTCTTTTTATGAAATGCAGTGTTCCTTCTACGCCAGATATACTTGGACACACACCTTCCAAAGAGTTCCACTTTTGTCTCATCGGTCCACAGAATGTTGTCCCAAAAGTCTTGGGGATCATCAAGATGTGTTGTAGAGAAATTGAGACGAGCTTTGATGTTCTTTTTGCTCAGCAGTGGTTTTCTCCTTGGAACTCTGCCATGCAGGCCATTTTTGCCCAGTCTTTTCCTGATGGTGGAGGCATGAACGCTGACCTTAACTGAGGCAAGTGAGGCCTGCAGTTCCTTGAACGTTGTTGTGGGGTCTTTTGTGACCTCTTGGATGAGTCGTCGCTGCGCTCTTGGGGTAATTTTGGGCGGCCGGCCACTCCTGGGAAGGTTCACCACTGTTCCATGTCTTCGCCATTTGTGGATAATGGCTCTCACTGTGGTTCGCTGGATTCCCAAAGATTTGGAAATGGCTTTATAACCCTTTCCAGACTGATAGATCTCAATTACTTTCTTTCTCAATTGTTCCTGAATTTCTTTGGGTCTCGGCATGATGTGTAGCTTTTAAGGATCTTCTGGTGGACCTTACTGTGTCAAGCAGCTCCTATTTAAGTGATGCCTTGATTGTGAACAGGTGTGGCAATAATCAGGCCTGGGTGTGGCTAGAGAAATTGAACTCAGGTGTGGACAACCACAGTTATAGTATGTTTTAACAAGGGGGGCAATCACTTTTTCACACAGGGCCATGATGGTTTGGATTTTTTTTCACCTTTAATAATAAACACCTTCATTTACAAATTGCATTTTGTGTTTACTTGTGTTGTCCTTGACTACTGTTTAAATTGGTTTGATGTTCCGAAACACTTAAGTCTGACAAACATGCAAAGGAACAGGAAATGAGGAAGGGGGCAAACACTTTTTCACACCACTGTACATATATATATATATATATATATATATATATATATATATATATATATCGATGTTTGTCAGTATAAGTCTGACCACTGGAGTACAGGTAGGCTGTGCACCCAAGTAGAATGCATAGAAGCAAACTGACCACGCTGGCAAGGATGTGCCTCCATGTCCTGACGTGGTCAGTTTAAAATAGGAAAGCAAAGGGACTGGGAGATTCACCAGGAAGTTCACACAAAGGAAGCAATACAGAGAGAATAGGATACTTTTTAATGCAAGTACATGGTAACACAGACGCATATCAAAAATATAAAATGTTGGAATACAGAAAGCTTATATTAGTGATTGCGTTCAGTCGTTTTTGCATGGATCTACTCCTAATTTAGCTTTGCTATTTTTGGGCTCTCCATAAACTGGACAGCTGGCAACCCTACTACCTAAACCAGGGAGCTAATTTGTGGAAGGTTGAGTTTTGTGTCAGTCAAGACAACGCCATGTATCTCATCACCAGCCATACTTGAAGAGAGATTTGCCCGACCATGGGCAGCTTAATTCTGCCTGTCAAATTTTAACACATTTCCTGATTCTTTCAAATTAATAAGCAACACATCCAAGCATTATAAAAGTGTGCTAGACTCATCAATCATATAATTAGGCACATTAGAGGGACAAGGAACGTGCCTTCCAATATAGATTTTCTTGAAACAGCTCAGCTCAAAACTGAGGCTGTAGGAAAACAATTTCTGGATGTAAATTTTCTTAATATCAATGCATGTGTCAATTTCTTTTAGAACTAGATGACAGTTGATGAGGGATAACCCGGTAACCTTGTAATCCCAGTGTAAGTTGAGAGATCACCAGATGTGTTCAAATGTTCATCTATTGTTAAATGTATTCAACAGAGCTAAGGGCCAATTCACACTTTCAAAACAGAAAATCGTAGAGCAGCCAGAGCGATTTACTGCTCCAGCCTCTCTGCATTGCTGGCTGGCTAGGGGGCAGAGGTGGTGAGTGATTTAGCATACCGCACGGCTTCCTTTTCTTTTTGTTTTAACCACTTCAATACTGGGCACTTTCACCCCCTTCCTGCCCAGGGCAATGTGCAGCTTTCAGCTCTGTCGCATTTTGAATGACATTTGCGTGTTCATGCAACACTGTACCCAAACAAAATTTTTATCATTTTATTCCGACAAATAGAACTTTCTTTTGGTGGTATTTGATCACCACTGGGTTTTTTTTTTTTTTGCTAAACAATTATTATACAATAAATAAAAAAATAAAAAATAAAGATTTTCTTTGTTTCTGTAAATAAGTAGTTTTCTCTTTCACTGACAGGCACTGATGAGGCACTGATGGGCACTGATGATGAGGCACTTATATGCAGCACTGATGGGCACTGATAGGGGGCACTCATAGGTGGCACTGATGGGCACTCATAGGCAGAACTGTTGGGCACTGATGGCAGGTGGCATTGATGGGTGGCTCTGATAGGCAGCAATGATGAGGAGGCACTGTAAGGCATCCCTAATGGGCACTGATTGGCATCCCTGGTGGGCCTGCACTGATGTTGTTGAATCTGGACGCGAATAGGTCCATGTCCGGAACACCCCATCTCTGACATACGGCTAGGAAGATGTCGGGGTGAAGAGACCATTCTCCAGGAAATAATTGTTGGTGACTCAAGTCGTCCGTCAGCCAACTCTCTATTCCTGGAATGAAAGTTGCCGGGAAAGTTGTGTTCTGCCCAAGCTAGAACATTATTCCCCTCTTTTTGGGCTACACGACTTCTCGTGCCCCCCTGGTGATTGATGTAAGCCACAGCCGTGGCCTTGTCAGACTGAATCCTGGCAGGACAGTCCCGTAGTCTGACCGTCCCAGATTCTAGGGCCAGACGTACTGCCCGAATTTTCCAAAATGTTGATAGGCAAGTGTGAGGGGTTAGCTCGGCAGCGGGTGTGTGTGACCCCCTGGATGGGTTCACAGCACAAAATCAGGCACAGCAGACAGCATTGTAGGTGCAAAAAACAAAAGATGCGGTTTATTTATGCTACATGCAGTGATACATATAACAGCCAAACAAAAATAAAACATGAAAATAAATCCTGGTCAGCTTGACCTCTAACTACACACTTAGATTCCCTGTCTAACAACTGAGTGCAGCCTTGTGCTGCACCAGTCCCTGTCTCTGTTGTAGAGGTTTGCCACACAGGCGTTAACTCACCGCACAGAACAGATATCACACTCCCCAGTCTATACAACACAAAACTGGTTCCAGGATGGAGCATCTCCCTAAGCATGCTGGGGTTTTTGTAGAGGTCTTAATGAGCCCACTTACTTCAGCTGGGCTCATTAACTCTTCCCCTCTAATTGTAAAGGTCTGCATAAAGCCTGAATCTAGGGCACACATATTTCCCATCCTGGATACAACCAGGTGACTTTACCTGCGTGCTGCCACACAAGGTATATTAAAGGTAGATCGTCTAAATAGGCTAGGACCGTTATGCCTTGAGCCCTTAATCTGGCTAAAGGAGGTGCCAGAATCTTCCAGAACACCTGTGGTGCTGTGGTTAAACCGAATGGCAGGGCCACAACTGAAATGATGATTTTATATTTCAACGCGCAGAAATTTCTGGTGAGCGGGAAAATTTGGCACATGGAGATATGCATCTTTGATGTCGATTAAAGCCAAAAACTCCCCTCCTTGCAGGGTGGACACAACCGATCGGATTGCGTGAAAGAATTGGATGTTTAAGTGCCGATTTAGATCTTTGAGATCTTACCTCTCCATTTGGTTCTGGAACCGTGAAAGGTTTGAATCAAACCCTGTGCCCTGTTCCACTAAGGGAACCTCTGATATCACCGACTGGGATAATAGATGATCCAGAGCCAGAAAGAGAGACTTCTTTTTCTCTGGATCCTTGGGAACATTTTCCCTTAGAAAAAACGAGGAGACGGAAACTCTCTGAAATCTAGTCTTAACCTAGAGTAAAAACTGCAGAAGTCACCCATCTGTCTTGACATTGTTCCTGCCAGATCTTAAGAATTGCAGGAGCTTTCCCCCCACCCGAGTGAGCGGGGGAGCCCCTTCATGGGGAGGCTTTAGAATTCTGCATTGTGGGCTGTCTGCCCCAAGGTCTCTTCTGACCCTGGTGCTGCCCTTGGAGACTTCCACTTGAACCCGGACGGTTGAGGCCGTCGAGACTGCCTAGAGGCTGATGCTCCTGGCACAGGAGAGGCAGCACGATTAAAGAAGAAATATTTAAACTTCTTTATTGGTAAAAGAGAGCTTTTCCCATTAGAGATCCTTTGGATGTACTTATCCAGATCGTCTCTAAATAGCCATTCACCATGAAAAGGAAAACTGGCTAAGAGCTTTTTACACGGTGCTTCGGTTGACCAATTTTTCAGCCACAGAACTCTGTGAGGCCGCGTACACACGCGCGGACTGTTGGCCCAACTTTGTCCGTCCAACAGTTTGAGCGAACAGTCCGCTCAAACTTAGCATGGACGGACATGGCCACACACGACGGACGAACAGTTTGCTGAAACCGTGCGCGATGACGTGAACGGCACGTACGACGGGACGAAAAATACGACGTCCTATACACTGCAATGCAACCTTCCGACGTGGAAATCCTTTCTGAGCATGCGCGAGACTTAGTTGGCCGAACAAGCCTACACACGAGCGAACAGTCCGCTGAAACCTTGTTTCAGCGGACAGTTTTTCGGAATTTCCGTAAGACCTTGTTCGGCCAACTGTCCGCTGAAACTGTCCGCTGCAGCCCCACACACGAGCGGACTGTCCGCCCAAACACTGTTCAGCGGACAAGGTTGGGCGAACAGTCCGCGCGTGTGTACGCGGCCTGAGAATGCACTAGGCCAAGCATAAGCAATGAGGCTTAAATGATAGAGTCTTTCATAGCATCTACTGTGAAACATAGTGCGTCCGATACACCAGCCCATTGCTGGGCCTGCTGATCAGGCAGAATTTTAAGTATCTCCACAAACTGTTCATTAATGGACTGAGATACTTCAATTGCAGCAAGAACCGCCTGCGCTACTGAACTTGCTAAAGACATATTGTTTTTAGAAAGAAGTTCCAACTTTTTATCTGTTGGATCCTTTAACATCAGTGCATTATCCACCGGACATGTGAGATTCTTGCTCACTGAGGCAATTGCAGCATCAGTTGCTGGAACCCCCCATTTTCTTTCATAGAAATCCTCTTCCATAGGATAAAGTGTGGAGAATTTCTTGGGAGAATAATATTGTTTATCTGGATGTTCCCATTCAGAATACATAAGCTTTTTTAGCCATGCATGAATAGGAAAAACATCCCCAGATGGTGAAGGTTCTAATGAACCCAATTAGAGGTGGGTTCCTCAAGAGCCTGCGCTGCAGGCAGCAAAAAGGTTGAGTAAGGGAGTACACAGGCAACCTGTCTTGTGATGCTACTCCTTCCATATTAGGATCCTGAGAAGAGGATAAATAAGTATCTTCCAAATATTTGGGAAGATCTACCTGATCCCCAGCCTCCTGCACCTCAATAAGATGGTCCTGAGCACTAGATGGGAATCTGCTATGTTTAGCCCCACTATGGAGAGACATCATAGCATCAATCTTCTTTCCAAATTACAAATGGTAGAAGAAAAAAACTCTTGTATGATATATACAGGGACTGAAGTGTTTATGCAACAACAGTTTCCCCTGACGGCTCAATCTGACCAGCCGCATCCCTCTCAGAGGAGGATAAAATTCTTTTGGAAATGGATTTAGTTTATAGTGAAAACCATCGACCCCTTTAGAACCCTTAGAGGAGTTCCTGGTCCCATTACCACAAAAAAGGAAACTGCTTTTGGTATATAAATCCTCCGAAGGGGAAAAGGACCAATATTGAGGGTGCAGGAGGAGAACCAGACCCCCCTTTCTTACCGGAGGATCTGTTGTGGCCGGAGGAGAGGAGAAATTAAAGGCTTCTGCGCTGTTTCCAGCATCAGGTCGTGAGTGCTCAATACAGCCCCCAGTGGTGACACATAGGCATGACAACATTAATTAAATCTCCCTTATCTTTTCCTCGCAGCAGGGTTATCTGAGATAAAAACCCAATCTTCACCCTTCACGGTGGGCCCCGAGACCTTTAGGAAACCTTCAGGAACAGGGGAACCTCAGGTTACCCACAATCCTTGACCTGCGACAGCACCCTGCCAGTAAAAACTTTATGACCTTACTACCAAAAAGTACTGTATCCCAGGGTCCAGCTCTCTAAAAGAGAAGCGTTCTCAAGCAAAACCTCCTTTCTTCGGACACGAGGCCCGGGTACCATGCATTTAGCTCATGAAAGGACATCAGAACGGATCTGGTCAGCATGGCTAGCCCCAGCAGGGAAGCTTCCAGTGGAGCTCAGCACAGCACATCTTTACTCGTGACCAACACTGGTGAAAAAACTGAATAGACAAGCTTCGTGTTGAGCTCGCTCCTTTGTCACAAATTTATCTCATGTGTCGGTAAAACTTCTTAGCCCTTGTATACACGGACCGTGTTGTTGGATAATCCGACTGTGTGTGGGCTCCATCGGACTGTTTCCGTCGGATTATCCGACAGACAAAGTTTTAGAGCTGGGCTATAAAACTTTCCGACAACATGATCCGATCGGACTTTGTCCGATTGTGTGTAGAGAATTCCGATCGGACAAAGTGCCACACATGCTCAGATCAAATTCCTAGACCCAAGCTATTGGCTAGTAGCCTGAACGTAGTCCCATTGTAACGAAATAATGTCGTTGCGTTACCTATGATCAGATTTTTCGACAACTGTGTCCGACCGTGTGTATGCAACACAAGTTTCGGACAAAATCCGTTGGACAAAATCAGACGGATTTTGTTGTCAGAATGTCCGACCGTGTGTACAAGGGCTTAGAAGTGGGACATGTTGAGACATGCTGATAACAGAGGAATGAAGCACCGGAGAGAAACAACACTTGGGACGCTTTGGAAAGAGATAAGTAAACACTACAGATATATGTGTTTTTTTTTCAGATTTCATGACTGAGGTTTACCATCACTTTAACTGGCCTGCCTGCAGTCCAGACCTTTCCCCAATTGAAAATATTTGGCACATCTTGAAATGAAAAATACAGCAAAGAAGACCCAGGACTGTTGAGCAGGCAAGAATGGGATAATTCCTCTCCCAAAACTCCAGCAACTGGTCTTCGCATTTCCTAGACATGTACAGAGTGTTGTTATTTGCCTCCCACCTGACCACTGCACAAAAAAGGCCAGATGGGAGCTTTGCCATTCTGACTGGACGTAACCCTATATCCCGTCAGAACGTGCTCCTCACGCAGCCTTGGGGCCATGGAGAGGTGCGATCCTGTAATGGCTGTCTCCCTCTGACACAGCACATCACAGATTGGGACATGGGTGCTGTGATTGGCCAGCCTGATCACGTGATGACCAATCACAGCCTTCACACAGTGTAAACAGAAACATGTGTCTCTTAGGAGTTCAGTTACACAAAGATCACAAAGACTGCAGCCATCCCACACCAGTGCACCAAGTGTCCCATCAACATCTGTACCAGTGTCCCATCAACAACTGTACTAGTGCTCAAAATATCTGTCACAGTGTACTAGTGTCCTATCAACATCTGTCACAGTGTACCAGTGCACAAAACATCTCCAATAGTGTTAATTATTGCATTCTGTTTTTATGTAGATTTTACAGTGTCCCAACTTTGGAATTGGGGTTGAAAAACTTGCATTGAAGTGCCCCCTTTTACTCCAAAGACAGATTCCCTATAAAGTGAATGTACGAGCAAGGAAACGTTGATCCTTAATCTCCCATCTTGCATTTTTATTCTAGGTCAAAGCAGTGGCGGCCCATCCGTATAGGGTACAGGGGTGCCGCCCCCCTAATCCACGCGCCCGGCCCCTAATATACATGCAGGGCCCCAGATGCATGAATTCCAATGTTTTTTTTTTTTCAAAGCACATGATTAGGGTCGGAGGCACACTGAACCCTTCGACTTGGTCCAGGGCGGGTACATGTCTTCCCGCATTCCGCGCATGACATCTCCACGGTATGACATCTCGCCATGTCCAGGCTGGTGGGCGGACGAACAAGCGAGTGACCGACCGTTGGTATCTGGTTTGTGTGCCAGTTGCCACCCCCCCCCCCAAAAAAAAATGGAGCACCAGCTGCCACTGGGTAAAATTTAGACAGGAATGATAGATTCCAAAATAAAAAATGTCAACTACTATACAAGGTTTAATCATTTTTAATTTTAATTAAATACGACCCAAAAGCAATAAATCTGAAGGTAATACATCCTAAGAATAGTCAGTCATATTTTAGTCCCAACAAAAATCTGTAGCAGTGTTTTTTTGTATCACTGTGTATTTAGTAATCATCATAGTAATGATGATATCAGTATGAAACAGCAATATTGATACACCTAGTCAAGTCCTCAAAAAAAAAGTCCAGCAACATACCAGGTAAATTAATTTACTAATGAGAAGTAGTAACTAACATTTAAATCCCTGTGAATGCACCTAAAGTGGAACTTTACCCATAACAGTTTGAAAACAATTTATGTTCTTTAATAATAGAACATACATTCCACGTTAATATTTATGTTTCCAAACTTAAAGTGTTTGTTAACCCAAAAAAAAAAAATATGTAGATTCTTGTCCCTTAAAGCAGATTACACAGCACAGTGCTTGTGTTGTGTAATCTGCCCCCCCCCCCCTCCCCCAACTGTAAAAAAAATTTAACATTTCATTGTATGCCCTCTCTCAATAGACCACGATAACCAGGGCTCTGCCCTGATCACCATAGTCAAAGTATATCCCTCTATTATACGATGTCCCCTCTGCTCTCCTCTCTCATCCCCTCCTTCCTCCCTGTCATCTGTCTCTGTGTCTGTCCCTGGCCCGGCACCACCGATATTGCTTGTAAAGTAAAATCATAAAATTATCACTGCCAGCCTCTCTATTAGAGGTTGGAATAGCACACTATGTCATTAGTTTTACAAAACAAGTGTTGTAAATACCTAATTTGAGCTGTCTTCAGGTCGGTCACGTGACTCGCGGCCACTTTCCAACTCCGATACACAGTTTTTGCGGAGGAGACAACAGGTCAAGTGATCTCCCCGGCTGACGTCAGAGGGAGATTATGGCCCCTCCCTCAAAAGACATCCATCAGGGCTGGAAAGCGGCCGTGAGTCATGTCACCAGCCTGAAGACAGCTCAAATTTGGTATTTACAACACTTTTTAAAAAAAAAAATACTGACAAAGTGTGCTATGCCAGCCTCTAATAGAGGGGCTGACATAGTGTTATATATTTGGGTTAAGAAATTCTTTAATGTGTTCTGTAAATTGCTTCCAGCATTGCTGCTGTCTTCTCTTGCTGGAGGCTACCATTTTGTTGAAGCCCAGAGCAGTCACTTCCATATTGGAAACTTTCTCTCTCTTCTTGGTCTTAAAAACTCTATGTTGCTTTCTGTATTTAAAATATGTACATTTTCTGCCTTGATTGTATGCCTTTACTCAGATAGAGACTGAAGACTGACAAAAACTTTACAGTCCTTAAGTTTAGAGGATGAGTGAGAAAGGAGAGAATATGAGAGAGAAAAGATAAGTCACTATCCTTGTAAGTTTAACTCTTTTGTGTCTCTCTGGCAGCAGAGTTTGTCCTGTCACATCTCCTGCTTTTCTTTTCTCCCTCGCTAATCTGTGTTCCCTGTGCATAATCGGTGCCATTTCTGTTTCTTTCTTCCCCCTTCAGCGACAGTAAATCTTAAAGTGGATGTAAACCTACTCTCATCCTTTCTAAACTACTGCACTATTGGTTATCAAGAAGGCTATACACGCCTCCTGCATGTATACTTATCTGTCAAATGTCTCCCTTCTCTCTGCTATGAGACCCGAAAATCTGCAGATTTTGCGGGTGGGTCTGTTTTCCAGGGCTCAGTGGGTGGAGTCGTGATGTCAGTAGACTCCCCCCGACCACCTCTACACTCCCCTTCTCAACATGCATTTTCTCCTGTGTATTTCTTACACTGAACTTCTGCTATGATCACTAACATCCAGCCAAAACCCAGAAAAGTCCCCACATGATTTCAGCATGCCAAATCATGCTGAGGTGTGGAACAGCCAATCCTTGCAGAGCTGCTGAAGAAAGGAGTGGGGGTGGGAATTAAAAAATAATGCATGTCTTAGGCTAGTGTATGAGATATGTAAATCACCTGTCAATCACAGCAAGGAGGAAGAACGGATAAAGTTTTCACAGTTTGTCCGTTTTATGTCACTGAAAAAAGATATGAGGATTGCTCAGAGCTGGATTAAATCTTTGTGGCAAGACTGGGCACAGCTGATCTGACATCTCATACTCTATATTGTGCCAGACAAAAAAAAAAACAATTCGGGTTTACATCTACTTTAAAGTGGGTGTAAAGTGGTTATATGCATGAAGGTAAAAAAACGTCAGTTTGCAACTCCCCCCTCAGCCCCCCCAGGCCTCATGCACACTGGACATTAGAATAACATTATAAAAATGCCAGTAGCTTTGCTGTGAGCCTTTTAATGTTTTTCAGCATTTTTGCAATAGTGTTTTTTAGCGTTTCTCAGTGTTTTTTTAGCGTTAGCGTTTTTAAGCATTTTTTTTTATGGGATCAAAAACATTAAAATGCATATGAGCCACGTTTTTTGGGGTTTATTAGTGTTTTTAGGATTAGTTTTTTTTACATTAGAGCGTTTTTTCAGATTAAAAACTCCTCTCAGAACCCACTAGTTTGTTTTTGTTTTTTAACAGACTACATGACTTTACTGCAGTCCCCAGCAAATCCATGTACCTTTTGCAGAATATCAGTCTGTCCTTGATGTTTTTCCTTGAGAGAAGTGGCTTCTTTGCTGCCCTTCTTGACACCACTCCATCCTCCAAAAGTCTTTGCCTCACTGTGCATGCAGATGCACTCACACCTGCCTGCTGCCATTCCTAAGCAAGCTTTGCACTGGTGGTGCCCCCAATCCCTCAGCTGAATCAGCTGTAGGAGGTGCTTGCTGGACTTTCTTGGGCGCCCTGTAGCTTTCTTCACAAATGCAGTGGAAATGTTTTTTATGGGATTAAGTTCATTTTCATGGCAAAGAGGGATTTTGCAATTAATTGCAATTCATCTGATCAATCTTCATAACATTCTGGAGTATATGCAAATTGGCATCATAAAAACTGCCACAGCTGTGTATATTGTGGCAGTGTGAGGACCTTCTACTACGTGAGTTTAGGAAAAAGGTAGAAATGACACAGGATTAAAGTTAAAAGTTGTACTAAACAGAGAAGTGTTAATTGCCATAATTCATTCACATAAATTATAAATCTGTGCCCCCATTAGGGAAATTTACCCTCTCACTTGATGTTTTAGCTATGGGACAGGAAGTGAAGGGAAAATAACCCAATGGGGCAAAGATAGTGAAAAATAAATTGACAGGGGTTATGATCATAGGCTTGCGCACAGGGTGTGCCGGATGTGCCTGGGCACACCCTAATCACCCCATGTGCATTAGCATTATTCAGGAGCAGCACCAGGTGGGTGGTTGGGGATTTATAACCCTCCCTTGCTCTTTCCAAAATGAAAAAAAAAAAAGTTGTGCCTACTTTAATTCCTCTATAGTGAGATCTGCAGCACCGTTGTGTGGCCATATGATCTTTCCCTGTTTTTTAGCATCTGCAAGGAAAGAACTTGGGATGATGCTTCTATTACTTTTCTGATGTATGCTCTGTACAGTTTGAGTCTGTGTCTGACCAGCCCTGATTGGTGCTGTGCCAGTCACATGGCTAAACCAGTTTCAGAAGAACAATTCAAATTACATTATAAATATTAAATAACTGTTTTACAGCTCCTAACAAATCTTTATTGAACATCAAATGTGTAGTTTCGTGTATTAATATGGTGTAGGCAGAGTCAGAGATGACTGACACTAGGTTTTATTTTGTTCAGACGGCTCTACATCCAAGGCTCTTTTTTTTTTTTTTTTTTTAACTTCATTCAGTGATGGCGAACTTTGGCACCCCAGATGTTTTGGAACTACATTTGCCATGATTCTCAACTACACTGCAGAGTGGATGAGCATCATGGGAAATGTAATTCCGAAACATCTGGGGTGCCAAGGTTCGCCATTACAATAGATATATTAAATATTGATTTATATTAAAATTAAGTGTTTTTGTGAGTTTCTTAGTGAATGCATCCAATCAGCATATTTTTCATATTAATGACACTTTAATGCAGTGTGGTGCTGTGTAGTTCTACATTTTTATCCTTTAAACGCCGTTTGAGGACAGTGAAGTTTGGTCTCCCTGCATGAGATGCCAGAGCAGTCAAGGGTGGTCCTACCTGAGAGGGTCTGAGATTTTTTCCTCCCCTCTCCTCTCCAGCCATAGGGGGAATGTGAGATGCTTTTGCCTCAGTGAATCAATGGTGTATAGTAAGTGAATTTGTATATGCTGTGTTAACAGATGGAGGTTTTTCTTGATACAAGTGTTACATATGTAATGAATTTTGTCTAATTTATTATAGAGAATGATACAATGTTTCATCCCTGAAGAAGATTATATTGTCGAAATATCGAAACGCATTGGTTGATCCGCTTATTCCATTTCCACTCGTTTCTGGTGGTCTTGGAACGCATAAGTGGACAGTATCACCCTCTCACTCTTTAATTGTTTTTAGATACTATGTATAATATGTAGTGCTGCTCTGTTATTCGGCTTTTTCTTCTGTGTTATGTATATTTTTTGATTATGTGAATACATTTATATGTTTTATAATTTTTTTCTTCTTTATATTGTTGCCTTTATAATCCCACTCAATAGAGTTTTTTTTTGAATTTGTACTCATTAGAAGGGATTTTGGCAACTACTTGCCACTGGTTAATCTTCCCTCGAGGGTGTTCCACCATCATTGTATAACACAAACTTTGGCTTCCTGGCTCCCTCACTGTTACTTAATTAAACTCCCTCCAGGAGCTTATTTGGTCAGCTTCATGCTGCTTGATCGCGGGCCACATCTGCCTCCTGGAGACATGCATGCTAAGACCGCCTGTCACGATCACCCTGGCGTTCCGGTCGTACACAGGAGACTTACCCGCAGAAGCCTGCCGTTGAGAACCCGTCGTTTCCCCTTGACGCGCGCTAAAGCGAACGAACGCACTCGCGTCAACATGAACGAGCGCACGCGTGCACGTGGGGTCACGAACGGGCGCACGTCTACTCGCGGGGGCACGCTGACCCGTCGTACGACCGTCTTGGCGCCCTAAGGACTTCTTAAGGCACTTGCTCCATCCCATCTGTGCTGTCCAGTCTACAGCGTGTCCGTGACCTTGCTTTCTGTACCTGCACCCGTTACTTTGGTTCCTGATACCCGGCTTGTTCCTTGACCCTGATCCGTTGCTGCCTGCCTACGACCTCTGCTTGTCTGACCACGTCTCTGCCTCATCCTCTTGTACCTCGCTGATCGATCCCTGCTGACCCGGCCTGCACCTGACCCTGCTGTTCCTGCTTACCCGTTGGGTTTCCTGTACTTCCTGACGTCCACCTGCCTACCAGTCTATCCACTTGTGCCTGCCTACTTTAGTCAAGTACCGCCAGCTCTACCTACTCGCTGTCGGTGTCCTGCTGCTTATCCGGACCGGTCTCCATCCGTCAGGCACTTATGCCCTCTGAACTTTTGAATACCTGTCTCCATCTCCAGGGGTTCATTAGCCAGGGGATACGAGGGGCCGCTCCCTGCATTCCGGGCTCAACTACTAGGTACGTGACACCGCCATCTGCAGCCTTGGACTCCTAGTCTCTCTTGTGGAGCCGTCTCCACCTAAAACCCTACAGAATCTTAGACCAGGACTCCTGCCTGTAGGGTGAAGCTGTCTCCAAGTGCGAGCACTGAGCTCTCTTCCCGAATGGACTATAAACCCAGCCCACAGGTGTGCAATTAGCCTGCCTGACAAAATCTGGAGTACCTTGCTAACATACACTGTTCCACTTATCACCCCCCGCCCCTGTTTCGCACTGGAGGGAGAAATATGACACCCTTCTTCCTAAAGGGGCACTCCACCCACCTCTTTATAGCAGCCCCACCATCCAGACGACTCTTATCAGGCATCCTAGCCCTCTTTGTGGGAACAGGGGGCTACCTCCTCATAGCAGCCCCACCATCCAGACCGCACTCTCCCTGCAGAACTTTTCCCCTTTGATCAGCCCATCTCTGCAGCCAGGGACAGTTCCTTTTGAAGTTCTTTTGGTGTACTGCAGTGGCGGCCCGTCCATAGGGGGCGCATGGGCGTCTGACACAGTGCACTATGGGAAACACGATGTCTATGCAATCATGAGATTGCAGATGAGACGCTTCATTTGCAGGGTTTTGATCTGCCTTGTGGCACAATGCATTGTGCTGGAATACTTTTGCCCTGTAGTATTACTACGGGCGCTTTGTTTTTGATTGGCACTGCCCTAGGACATGGGCGGTGCTTTTGCTCCGAGTTATGACGTCACTTCCAAATTCCCCATGCCAGTGATAAACTGGAAGTGCGTCAGCAGCTCCGTGGAATGCACGGCCCAAGAGGAGCAATTTCAGAATCGGAAATGGTAAGCACTGCGTCTGCAGTATATCCACCTCGACCCTTACACAATTCAAAATACATCATTCTTCATGTATTATTACCAGACCAGCATTTCCTTGCTTTGTAATTTAATGCACTAATGATGGGGCACAGTGGCTGCATATGATGGGGCACAGTAGCTGAATATCATGGGCACAGTGGTTGCAAAACATGGGGCACAGTGGCTGCATATAACGGGCACAGTGGCTGAAAATGCATTGTGCCGGAATACTTTTTCCCTTTGATCGGCCCATCTCTGCAGCCAGGGACAGTTCCTTTTGAAGTTATTTTGGTGTACTGCAGTGGTGGCCCGTCCATAGGGGGCGCATGGGCGCCTGACACAGTGCACTATGGGAAGCACGATGTCTATGCAATCATGAGATTGCAGACAAGACACTTCATTTGCAGGGTTTTGACCTGCCCTGTGGCACAATGCATTGTGCCGGAATACTTTTGCCCTGTAGTATTACTACGTGTGCTTTGTTTTTGATTGGAACCTCCCTTGGACATGGGGCGGTGCTTTCCCTCCAAGTTACTATGTCACTTCCGGTTTCCCTATGCCAGTGATAAACCTGAAGTGGCATCAGCAGCTCCATGGATCGCACGGCCCAAGCGGAGCTATTTCAGAATCGGAATTGGTAAGCACCGCGTCTGCAGTATATCCACCTCGACTCTCACACAATTCAAAATACCGTATATACTCGAGTATAGGCCGACCCGAATATAAGCGGAGGCCCCCAATTTACCCCCAAAAAACTGGAAAACGTATTGACTCGTGTATAAGCCGAGGGTGAGACATGGCTGTCCATCCCTGTGTGTCCGTCCATCCCTGTGTGTGTGTCCGTCCATCCATCCCTGTGTGTGTGTCCATCCATCCATCCATCCCTGTGTGTGTGTCCGTCCATCCATCCCTGTGTGTGTATCCATCCATCCATCCATCCCTGTGTGTGTGTGTGTGTGTGTGTGTGTGTGTATCCATCCATCCATCCATCCATCCCTGTGTGTGTGTGTGTGTGTGTGTATCCATCCATCCATCCATCCATCCCTGTGTGTGTGTGTGTGTGTGTGTGTGTGTGTGTGTGTGTGTGTGTGTGTCCATCCATCCATCCATCCATCCCTGTGTGTGTGTCCGTGCAGCCTTGTGTGTGTGTCCAGCCTACCTGTGTCCCGAGCCTCCGTCCCGAGCCTCCTCCGTCCCGAGCCTCCTCCGTCCCGTGCCTCCTCCGTCCCGTGCCTCCTCCGTCCCGTGCCTCCTCCGTCCCGTGTCGTGCCGATGGATCGCCGCTCCAGGATCGCCGCTCTTCTCGGCGGCCATTCTACAATTCAAAAGCCGCGCCTCCGCCTCCGCCTGTGATAGGCGGAACACTCAATTTCCCAGCAGCCTGTGTTCCGCCTATCACGGACATCGTCTCATCCTCGTCCGTAGTACGAGGATGAGCGGATGTCCGTGATAGGCGGAACACTGACTGCTGGGAAATTCAGTGTTCCGCCTATCACAGGCGGAGGCGGAGAAGGAGGCGCGGCTTTTGAATTTTAATGTCCGCCGTCTGTCTGCTCGATACGCTGATCGAGCAGTCAGACAGCGGTGATTCGAGTATAAGCCGAGGGGGCACTTTCAGCCTCAAAAAAGAGGCTGAAAATCTCGGCTTATACTCGAGTATATACGGTACATCATTCTTCATGTATTATTACCAGACCAGTATTTCCTTGCTTTGTAATTTAATGCACTAATGATGGGGCACAGTGGCTGCATATGATGGGGCACAGTAGCTGAACATCATGGGTACAGTGGCTGCAAAACATGGGGCACAGTAGCTGCATATAATGGGCACAGTGACTGCAAATCATGGGGCACATTGGCTGCATATGATGAGCACAGTGGCTGAACACGATGGGCACAGTGGCTGCATATCATGGGCACAGTGGCTGAATATGATGGGCACAGTGGCTGCATATCATGGGGCACAGTGGCTGCATATAATGGGCACAGTGGCGGAATATCATGGGGCAGTGTCGCCAACCTAACAAATTGAAATTTACTGACATGACACACAGAATTTACTGGCACAACCAAGTTATTACTGGCATTTCCAAAAGTTACAAAATTACAGTTTGTCACTATTTAGGCAAAAAACATATTTCTTCTTTTATTTTCAATATAGTAAGTAAGTAAGTAAGTAGCTCAGGGAAAGGACTCAGGAGAGCAAGAAATTGAAATGGGCGGCACACACATGAAATTGACTCTCATGGTGATACTGACAGCAGTGTGCAGCAGTACAGATCACCGACACAACACGTCCCCTCCTGAGTCAAAGTGACAGTTTCTCTCCAAGCCAGGCGGTCCCTCCAGCCCAAACAGCACTGATGGTCCCGCTCCTGGCCTGCCTTGCTCCCATCCAGCAGACCCACACACAAGGCTCTACCCGCCCTGCTTGGCTCCCTTGCACCATAACATCACAGGATATGCTCAGGCCCCGCCTCCACCTGAGCCGCCCGAACACACTGTAGCAGGCACTCATATGGTCTTGGCTGGCTCTGGGCTGAGCGTCACAGCCATATTCTTTACTAGCAACCTTTTCTTTTTACTGGCATTTACTGGCAGGAGAAAATTGCCTGTTTTTTACTGGCTGCAAGTAAAAATACTGACGGTTGGCAACACTGTCATGGGGCACAGTGGCTGCATATGATGGGCACAGTGACTGCATATGATGGGGCACAGTGGCTGCATATGATGGGGCACAGTGGCTGCATATTGTTATATTCTCTGAGTTGTGAGAGACACAAGACTCTGGTCTGGAACAGCTGATGTTTATTTCAGTACTCACTGTAAACTCCAACATGTATCTCAGGACAGATATATCTTAGTGTGCTTCCTTACATATGCTCTAAGCTGGCTACTATGCCCCTTGACCCTTGTCATTACTACTGGGTGGAGCTAGCCTTAAAGTGACAGCACATGTGGAACCCTTCAGGTATAACACCTTACATCCATCCCTAAAAAAACAAAAACATAACAAAACAAGAACAGGCACAAAATAGTAACTAATAACTGTCCTATAACACATATCATTGGGCACAGTGGCTGCATATCATGGGGCACAGTGGCTGCATATAATGGGCACAGTGGCTGCATATAATGGGCACAGTGGCTTGATGGGGTACAGTGGCTGCATATGAGGGGCACAGTGGCTGCATATGATGGGGTACAGTGGCTACATTTAATGGGCACAGTGGCTGCATTTTATGTTTTTATTTTCAGTATTTTTCCGAAATTTTTTTTTCAGAATGTTTGTTTGCACCCCCCAAAAATTTTGAGCATTAGCCACCACTGGTGTACTGTCTTCTTAAAGGGGTTGTAAACCCTCATGTTTTTTCACCTTAATGCATCCTGTGCATTAAATCATAATGGCAACAGAAACTACCCAAATGACCCTGATCAAAAGTTTACATACTTGTCAGGGAATAGGCTGTGGAAGTACTGGTAATCTCACAAGTAGAAGAAATGGGCGCCATAGGCGTATCGTGTGACAGATGGTTCCCCCTGCTGGCCTATAAGGCTGCCTCTGTCTGCCCAAGTTTCTGGATTGTCTTTAGCTGTTCCTGTAACCTGATCTGCTTCCTGTTGTGACCCAGATTACCCTGTGACCTGCTCTGATCTTCTCCTACCTCTGGCTTGTCTTAAGAATCTTGCTTCTGCTTTACCTGTCTGACCACCTGTGAATGACCTTGCTTGATCACCTGTATGTGACCCCGGCCTGCCTGAAGCACTTTACTATCTCTCATGTACCATACTTAACCCCGGCTTGCCGTACAGATCCAACTTGCAGCAGCTGCAGCCTGATCCACCGTGATAGATCCTCTGGCAGGCTTTTACCAAGCTTCTTGGATTCCCAAGCCCACTGCACTAAGCATAGTTCTCTAAAGACTTACTCCTGCACCAGTCTCAAATGGCTTTCAGGAATCTTAGCCACAAGGGGAGCCTCTCTCAGCATCTTGGCCTCAGATAAGGTACGTGACATTATATCCAGCCATGTCAGAGGCCGACAGAGTTGGTTCCCCACTTGAAGCCTTATGCCCGCAGGTCACAGCCCTCACTCAGGCAGTACAGCGGCTTCAAGAGGGCTACTTCCAATTAGAAAGACATTGGCAGCACTTGACTGTATCCCCTGTTCCCGCAGACCCTGGCCCATCATCTGCCAGTGGGGCCCCATCCTCTTTGTCACAGGAACGGGTCAACTCTAATTCCACAGTAATAATACCTCCTCTAGAACTGAGAATCCCCATGCCCGAATGATTTCAGGGTGATCGAAAGAAGTTCAGAGCCTTTAAAAACACCTGCCAGCTGTACCTAGCCCTCCAACCCAGAACTTTTTCTACAGAAACTATAAAGGTGGGATCCATAATTTCCTTGTTGTCCGAAGAACTCCAAGCTTGGGCCCACAACTTACTCATGCAAAAGGACCCTGTACTAAATTCTGTGGATACTTTCATTGAGTTAATGGCACAACTCTATGACGACCCACAAAGCATGGCTACTGCTGAGACCATTCTGCATACTCTGTCCCAGGGAAAACGCCCGATTGAGGACTACACTGTGGATTTTTGAAAATGGTCTGCTGACACCAAGTGGAACGATGCGGCCCTTAAATATCAATATCGCCAGGCTTTCCCAGAGACACTTAAAGATGAACTAGCTCGAGTTGAGACTCCTGCTACCTTAAGACTCCTGCTAACTTGCCACTAAACTTGACAGACGACTGCAGTAGCGGCTGTCTGAATGCTTTTAGACCTCCCGACCTACCTCGGTGTTACCCAAGATTCCTCCAGTTCACTCCACTTCACCTGGTCCTTCCTTCACTGCTGGTTCTGAGGGTGAACCCATGCAACTTGGTCTGGTCCAATCCCCATTGACTTCTGAAGAAAGACAACACCGCCGTCAGGAGAACCTTTGCTTATACAGTGGAGGGGCCGGCCACTTCCTACAGAGTTGTCCTGTTAGACCCAGTAAGTCAAGTCAACTACATCCAGTGAACTTTCAAGTTGCTGGTCCTTCCATCTCTCATCTTTTCCTCCCTGTCTCCCTACAGGTGGCAGAAGAGGAAATCCAGTTCCAGGCCATCATTGACTTTGGGGCTTGCTGCTGCTTCCTGGACTCTACCCTGCAAAGAGACTGTATTCCACTTTATGACAAAAAACAGAGCCTTGAAATACATATGGCTGATGGTTCTTTACCCTGCTCTGGACCTGTTACCCAAGAAACCAGGCCCATCCTTACTATTATGGACTCAGGCCACCAAGAATACGTCTGTTTTGACATCATCTGCTCACCCATGTTCCCTACTATTTTAGCACTCTTGTGGCTTCAAGCCCATAATCCACAAATAAACTGGGTCAAGAAAGAAGTATCTTTTCCTCCAGCCTACTGCTTAAAGCATTTTTTCCCAATGACCATAGACTGACCAACTAGCCTGACTACTCAAACCACGTCTTATTTACACCAGCATGTCCCTCCAGGGTACTAAGAATTCATGGACATTGCTGACAAGAAAATAGCCGACAAACTCCCACCTCATTGGCCTTATTATTGTCCCATCAAATTATTACCAGGAACTGAAATCCCTTTTAGCCGATTTTTCCCCCTATCAGAAATTGAATTGGAGGACTTGCGGAATTATATCAACGAGAACCTTGAAAAAGGTTCATCCGCCCTTCTTCATCCCCAGCTGGAGCCGCATATTCTTTGTAGAGAAGAAGGATGGCACCCTAAGACCCTTTGTGGACTATAGAGATCTCAACAAGATCACTATTAAAATTGTTATCCACTTCCCCTCATCCCTGAATTGTTTCAAAGGTTCTGAACTGCCTGTATCTTTACTAAACTGGATCTATGGAGGGCCTACAATCTTGTTCAGATCCGGGAAGCAGATGAGTAGAAGATGACTTTCAGATCACGGTTTGACCATTTTGAGTACCTTGTCATGCCATTTGGACTCTGCAATGCCCCAGCCACCTTTCATTATTTTCCGTGAATTTCTTAATAATTTTGTAATAGTTTATCTTGATGAAATCCTCATCTATTCTGCCACATTAGAGCTTCATCAAACCCATTTAAAGAATGTACTCGCAACTCTCAGAATACATGGACTTTATGTAAAAGCAGAAAATGCGAAAAATTTGTTGTTCAGCTCCTAGGATTTGTTATCACCACTGAGGGAATTGCAATGGATCCACAAAAGGTGAAGGCAATTCTAGAATGGCCAGCCCCTTCAGACAAGAAAGGAGTCCAGCGATTCATAGGCCTCGCCAAATTTTATCGGTGGTTCCTAAGGGGGTTTTCCGCAATCATTGCACCCATTACTCAGTTGACCCACCAGCAAGCCCAGTTCCAGTGGTCCCAAGAAGCCCAAGTAGCTTTCAACAAGCTGAAGAGTTTGTTCATCTCTGCCCTAGTACTGCAGCACCCCGATCCAACCCTACCTTATGTGCTGGAAGTGGACACCTCAGAGATAGCCACAGGAGCAATCTTGTCTCAGCGTCAAGGGCCTAAAGCTTTCCTCCATCTTGTAGCTTTTGTTTCACAAGAAATGACCCCACCAGAAAAGCACTATGACGTGGACGATCGAGAATTACTAGCCATCAAATTTGCCCTGAAAAGGAGGTACTTGCTGGACGAGGCTGTCCATCCCATTATGATCTTCACAGATCACAAGAATTTAGAAAACCTCTGAACAGCAAAACGTCTAAAGCCACGGCAAGCTTGATGGGCATTGTTATTTTCCAGGTTCAATTTTCATATTTCCTATCGACCAGGTTCTAAGAACGGAAAAGCTGATGCCCTATTGTCGGATGTTTCCAGATGTTTCTGAAACAGCAGAACCAGATACCATCTTATCTGCCCAAAATGTTCCTCTTATTCAACCCGATCTAAGGACAGCAATTAAGCAAGCTTACAGTCAGTGCACTGAACCTGATGTCTCTTCTCTGACTAAACAAGAAGACTTACTTTGGTTTCAGGATAAGATCTTCGTCCCGCAACTAGTGAGACTTAATGTCCTAAGGTCCTAGAGACATTCCATGACCATAAACTAGCAGGACACTTTGGGGTACAGAAGACCTCTGAGCTGATACAGCCTTCTGGTGGCCAGGATGGAGACAAGATTGTAAGAACTATGTCAGCTCCTGTATGGTGTGCTAACGTAATAAGGGGTCCAAAGCCAAGTCATGGGGTCTGTTGAGGCCACTACCCATTCCAGAACAGCCCTGGAGAAACATCTCAATGGACTTCATCATAGACTTGCCCCCTTCAGAAGGATTCACCTTTATTCTGGTATTGGTTGACTGACTTTCAAAGATGGCACATTTCGTGCCTGTGGGTGGCACACCTTCTGCTGTTAAAGCGCTTCTGCACTCATAATAATACATTTGCCCATTCTGTTGCCTCTAGACCGTACGTTTGATAATGCCACATGTTTTTTTTTTTTATTAATCTACCTTTTGTAATTCGTAGTTTTTTATTTTCCTTCCCTGCGGCGATGGGCGGTCTCTTGCGGGGATCAGCATCATTTCCTGCTGTAATAGCCGAAATCACGCGAGATTTCGGGTGTATTAGCCGAAATCTCGCGAGATTCCGGGTGCATTAGCCGCAATGTCTCCTGGGATTACTTGGACGAGATCCCAGGATTCAGCAGGAAATGATGCTGATCCCCGCAAGAGACCGCCCATCGCCGCAGGGGAGGAAAATAAAAAACTACGAATTACAAAAGGTAGATTAATAAAAAAAAAAAAACATGTGGCATTATCAAATGTACGGTCTAGAGGCAACAGAATGGGCAAATGTATTATTATGAGTGCAGAAACGCTTTAATACAGCACACACTTTCATTAAAGAAATTGTCAGGCTATACGGAATACCGGACAACAACGTATCTGAATTCACTTCCAGTTTCTGGAGGGCCCTCTGCAAATCTTTAGCATTTGAAGTATGCCTTTTATCAGCTTGCCACCCATAAAGAAAATGGCCAGACCGAAAGGACTAATCGGACCTTAGACCAATACTTGCAATATTTTTATACCTGCTCTCACGATGACTGGGCTTCTCTTCTACAACAACTCCCTGCATGCCACCACTAATCAAATTCCTTTTTGGGCCAATTATGGCTTTTACCCTTAATTTTTGCCCAATTCCATACCCGGAGCATCAGTACCCGCAGTCCAGGATCAGATACATTCCATCCAGACCAATTACCAGGGACTCTAGGCGGCCATGCAAGAGGCTCAGGTTAATTATAAGAAATATGATAAAGGAAGAAGAGAAAACCCTGCTTTCAAGATTGGTGACAAAGTTTGGCTGTCGGCCATAAATCTCAAACTCTCCTGTCCATAGTGGAAACTTGGACCCAAGTTCATTGGTCCCTTCAGAATCAAAAAGATGATAAACCCAGTGGCCTTTGAATTGGCACTGCCTAGCTCTTATAAAATTCATCCAGTTTTCCATGCTTCACTATTAAAAGCAACTGTTCCGAGTCCTTTTCACGAAAGAGAGGAATTGCCAGCACCTCCAGTCCTGGTACAAGGCGAACCTGAATTCGAAGTGGAGGCCATTTTGGATTGCAGAAAAAGAGGAAGACAAGTGTGGTACCTCATCAAGTGGAAGGGGTACCTTCCAGAGGATAATTCCAGGGAGCCCTCAAGCAATATACATGCTCCACAACTAATACAAGCCTTCCACAGCAGACACTCCGAGAGAATGGCTAGATTGGGCATCCGGAGGCTACCCCTTGGGGGGGGGGGGACACAGTCAGGGGATAGGCCGTGGAAGTACTGGCATTCTTACCAGTAGAAGAAATGGGCGCCATAGGCGCATTATGTGACAGATGGTTCCCCCTTCTGGCCTATATAAGGCTGCCTCTGTCTGACCCAAGTTGCTGGATTGTCTTCAGTTGTTCCAGAAACCTGATCTGCTTCCTGTTGTTCCTGTTGTGACCTGGATTACCCTGTGACATGCTCTGATCTTCTCCTACCTCTGACCCTGGCTTGTCTTAAGGATCTCGATTCTGCTTTACCTGCTTACCACCTGTGAATGACCTTGGCATGTCTTAAGGACTTTGCTTCTGCTTTTAAACCTTTTTGATCACCTGTGTATGACCCCGACCTGCCTGAAGGACTTTGCTATCTCTCATGTACCATACTTAACCCTGGATTGCCATACAGATCCCACTTGCAGCAGCTGCAGCCTGATCCACTGTGCTAGATCCTCTGCCAGGCCTTTACCAAGCTTCTTGGTTTCTCAAGCCTACTGCACTCTGCACAGTTCTCAAAAGACTTACTCCTGCACCAGTCTCAAGTGGCTTTCAGGAATCACCTGTTCCAGTCTTCTTCACCCTGCTGGAAACCCGTGCTTCTATGAGCATTTTACATTCTGTTCCACCTACAGCATGTATACTGCACTCAGCCGCAAGGGGAGCCTCTCTCAGCATCTTTCCTCGGATAAGGTATGTGACAAGACTCCAGTTATTCACACCATGTATTGCTGTATTGCTCCCTTTAACATCAATGACAGCTTGAAGTCTTCTGTGGTATTTGTGGATGATGCTCTTTATCTTCTCAGATGTTAAAGCTACCCATTCCTCTTGGCAAAAAGCCTCCAGTTCCTGTAGGTACTTGGGCTGTCTTGTATGACCTGCACATCTGAGAACTCCCCAGAGTGGCTCAATGATATTGAGGTCAGGAGACTGAGATGGCCACTCCAGAACCTTCACTTTATTCTGCTGCAGTCAATGACAGGTCGTCTTGGCCTTGTGTTTTGGTTTATTGTCATGTTGGAATGCAAATGCTCCTCCAGTATTTTTTGATAACATACTGCATTCATCTTGCCATCAATTTTGACCAAATTTCCTGTGCCTTTGGAGCTCGCACATCCCCAAAACATCAGTGAACCAGCTCCGTATTTCACAGTAGGAATGGTGTACCATTCATCATATGCCTTGTTGACTCCTCTCCAAATGAAGTGTTTATGGTTGTGGCCAAAAAGCTAAATTTTAGTCTCATCACTCCAAATGATTTTGTGCCAGAAGGTTTGAGGCTTGTCTCTGTGCTGTTTGCTGTATTGTAAGTCAGATACTTTATGGCATTTGCATAGTAATTGCTTTCTTCTGGTGACTCGACCATGCAGCCCACCTTTCTTCAAGTGCCTCCTTATTGTGCATCTTGAAACAGCTACACCACATGTTTTCAGAGAGTCCTGTATTTCACCTGAAGTTATTTGTGGGTTTTTCTTTGCATCCTGAACAATTTTCCTGGCAGTTGTGGCTGAAATTTTAGTTGGTCTACCTGACCGTGGTTTGGTTTCAACAGAACCCCTAATTTTTCACTTCTTAATTAGAGTTTGAACACTAAAAAATGGTGCGACCTGACACAACCTATTAGTAGCAGCAAGCAAGCCTCCATCCCGGATATGTGTTCAACATTCAAAAAAGGGCAAATGGGACTTTAAATGAGGCGTGTTGCTGAGTAAAAAATATATTTATTTGTTGGGTATAAAACCATATCACAAAAAGTGTCGAACTCATATAGGACACAGTTAATTATAGTACATTTCTTTGAATACATTTGTTTAGATATACAGTCATTTTGCAAGGTACAATATAACATCAGTAGCAATGCAGATGTGTAGATATACTCATCCATTCATAAAATCAATAAACATTAGCCATTGCTTATAATAAGTCGAAATAATCTGGGCATCAGTTGGATATATACTCGACGCACGTTTCATGGCTCTTACCAATCATCAGGAGTACAGATGCTCTGAAATTAGATCAAAAATGTCTATAAATATGGGATAACCTTTAAACGGAGAACAATCTCTCTAGAAAAGGGGGGGCTATACCTTACTGTCCGGCCCATAGGTGACACCAAGCATCTGTCCAGGAGATACAGAGGACAGGGATATCGATCTCCCCCGGGGCTGAGGTGAGGAATCGCACCCAAAACGAGGATAGCAGCTGTGTAAAGCCCAGGGGACCATGATAGTGTAGAATGTGTGCTTACCAGGGCATGCTATTCTGCAGAAATATAGAGATAAAGCCTATTGAAATTATTTTACTATTGATGGAACAGATCCATACTTGTAGGTAAATTAAATAAATGGTGTGCAATTAATGCAATCATTTTAAATGCAATAGTCTCAGTTACCTGGTGTATAATTCTATGGCTGCAGATATGCATGGAATCCTGCTTGTGTGGCTGAATCAAGGTGAAATGGTCAGCTGGTTACCACAGACAGCCTAAATCCCCAGCAAAGGGCGGGTCCCCACCAGCGTCATGAAGCTCCAATTGGTGGAGAAAGAAGGAAAAGAGCTCCAAGCTCAGGTGTGTAATCCTACCTGAGCAGAGCAAACAATCATGACACCGATGCACAGGAGGCAGGCCCCCAACCCCAGTCACTAAGAGAGACAATGGGGGGAGGGGGCGAGACTGCTATGCATCGCAGCCCCGGGGTCAAAGGAACATCCTAACAGCCCCCAACTCTCCAACCGCAGACAGGTTCACCCATGGTCTATATTTCTGCAGAATAGCATGCCCTGGTAAGCACACATTCTACACTATCATGGTCACCTGGGCTTTACACAGCTGCTATCCTCGTTTTGGGTGCGATTCCTCACCTCAGCCCCGGGGGAGATCGATATCCCTGTCCTCTGTATCTCCTGGACAGATGCTTGGTGTCACCTATGGGCCGGACAGTAAGGTATAGCCCCCCCTTTTCTAGAGAGATTGTTCTCCGTTTAAAGGTTATCCCATATTTATAGACATTTTTGATCTAATTTCAGAGCATCTGTACTCCTGATGATTGGTAAGAGCCATGAAACGTGCGTCGAGTATATATCCAACTGATGCCCAGATTATTTCGACTTATTATAAGCAATGGCTAATGTTTATTGGTTTTATGAATGGATGAGTATATCTACACATCTGCATTGCTACTGATGTTGTATTGTACCTTGCAAAATGACTGTATATCTAAACAAATGTATTCAAAGAAATGTACTATAATTAACTGTGTCCTATATGAGTTCGACACTTTTTGTGATATGGTTTTATACCCAACAAATAAATATATTTTTTACTCAGCAACACGCCTCATTTAAAGTCCCATTTGCCCTTTTTTGAATGTAGAGTTTGAACACTGCTGATTGGCATTCTCAATTCCTTGGATATCTTTTTATATCCCTTTGCTGTTTTATACAGTTCAACTACCTTTTCCCACAGATCTTTTGACAATTATTTTGCTTTCCCCACTGATTCAGAATCCAGAAACATCAGTGCAGCACTGGATGAAAGATCCAAGGGTCTGTCAGGAGTCAAAAAATGTATTGCCCTTTTATATACACACACACACACACACACACACACACACACACACACACACACACACACACACACACACACACACACACACACACACACACACACACACACACACACACACACACACACACTAATTACAAGAAAACAGATCACAGGTGAGGATGGTTACCTTTATTAGCCATTCAAACTCCTTTGTGTCAACTTGTATGCATGTTATCAGTCCTAAATCACCAGGGTATGTAAACTTTTGATCAGGGTCAGTTGGGTAGTTTCTGTTGCCATTATGATTTAAAAAGAGTAAACACAGTTGATTGATAATAAATGGCTTCACCCAAACACTAGCCATGAGTGAAAGAAAAGTTTTTGTGTTATCATTCATATTTTCTGAAACATGGCCAAGAAATCATAAATTCTGCTAGGGTATGCAAACCTATGAGCACAACTGTATAGCCATATTGCTCTTAGATTGTCAGGAATGAGTAGATCTCCCTAACAGTAAGAATGTCAGACATTTTTTGGAATATTTTGATTTTGATTTTGTTTTGTATGGCTTTGAAGCCTTCCTCGTTTCGGAAACTCTTAAAATGATTCTAAAAGTATTTTTTAAAATAACAAACATATCATACTTATTGTACCTGCCCTGTGCAATAGTTTTGCCCAGAGTAGCCCCAATCCTCCTCTGCTCGGGTCCCCCACTGGCGCTCCTGTCTTCTCTCCTCCTCCCTTATTCGGAGTGCCCCAATAACAAGCCGCTTAATATGAGGGCACTCATGTGGGCTTGATCTCGACCCAGGCTGTGTGAGATCAGGCTCAGGTAAGTATTTAGGAAGGGGCTGTGAGGAATCACAACACAGAAGTTTTTTTTTTTACTTTAATGCAGAGAATGGTAGGTAATGGAAGGTAAAAAACCTTCTGCCTTTAGAAACACTTTCACTGTGTTGCCGTTCTGTAGCGACGAGATTAATGGCTCAGCCATACTGTTTATCCATACAAATGTCTTTTTATTAAATGACCGCAGGATCTTCTAACAGAGCTCCACTAGCCTAAACTGCAGAGATAATGCAATGCTCTAAATTTGATGTAATTTATAATGAAAATGACATGCAATCTGAATTGATTATTCATTAATTTAAGTATAATTTCAGCTTATCAGTGGAATGGGAAGTCTGCTGACAATGGGTATCTGTGAAAAACTATGCATATTTTATTATATCCTCTTATACAGAATTCCAAAGCTGCCAGAGCAATCAGCAGCTGTATTTATGAAGCCATTCTTGGACAGTCATCCAGTGACAAAGCAGAATTAGGGATTTTGTACACAGACTTCAGACTGCTGAAAACGGAAAACTGCTAAGTGTACATAAACGTGCAAGTGAACACACACAAAAAAGTGCACTTAAGGGTGTGCTTTTGTCCACCGCCAAAGGGGTAGGACCTTTTCCTGAACCCCCAGGGCGCAAGGCTCCTAACTGGGACAAGGTTACGAACTTGGTCCACCTAGCCACTAGCCAGAAGGCCTGTTGGACCCCTCTCCTCATGGCCAGCCGAAGCCGAGTACTAGGTCGAGGGGCTCTTTCAAAGAGAACCCCAGGTTCAGAGGAGGAAGGGACCTGAAGGCCACACATCCTCCCCCTAGACTTCAAGGCAAGCCTGAGGAATCACACAACCTCCATCCAGTTTAAAAAACACACACAAAGGTGAAAAGTGACAAACGCGAGGAGAAAATAAATTAGAAAAATAAGTGCTCATGCACTGTGTGCTGGCTGGGTCCTAAGGCCTTTTAACAAAAATTGCCCCAGACTTGGTCAAAAGGCCTAGCCCATGGAGGCGCAGTGAAGAAGAAGCTTTTGGTCTTGTGACCGTGTGCTTGTTCACACTGTGCGGTCCCACACCCAAGTTTTACTTAGAGCACCCCTAGGGTGACCACTCCCAGGGAGAGCAGACACCGTGGTCTCTCTGCCTTCCCAGCCCAGGGTCAAATAAGGTAGATCCATTCAAACCAGGAGGAACTGGGCCCCTTACTGGGGAATTACTCCTATGCCCCAACTGCCTGTGGGCGCTTCAATTTCTTTTCCAGCTGGTACAAGCCTTCAAAACCCCCATCATACCAGCAGGGATACTATACAGTCAACCATTCCTACCATAAGGTCGAAATGATAGCGCAGCACCCCCACTGGACACTGGACACTGATAAGAACCATTCCTACCATAAGGCCGAAATGATAGCGCAGCACCCCCACTGGACACTGATAAGAACAGATAATGCATTGTTTTATAAAATCATTTTCAAAACTCAAATACTGCCTGAAGATTGTGTAGGATTCTGCTATTATCCGAGTAGTAAAAAAATAACAGGTGACTTGGGGTAAGCCTGGAGTTGGGCTTTAAAGTGATTGTATACCCTCATTTGTAATTTTTACCTACGGGTAAGCCTATAATAAGGCTTACCTGTAGGTAAAATTAATATCTCCTAAACCTGTACAGTTTAGATGTTCACTTTGCATGCAGCTGCTGGCTTCAGCGGCGCATGCACTCTGAATGCCCAGCTGAAGGTCCGGCAGACACTGCCGGACTTTGCTGGGAAGAAGACTCCCACGCGTATGCGTGGGAGTGATGTCATCGCGGCTCCAGCCACTCACAGCACCGAAGCCGCAAACCCGGAAGAAGCGCTGAGGGCAAAATGTCAGCTCCCTTGGCGTGGACCGGGCTGCGATATGTGGGCTTCGATCTAAGGTAAGTATTTCATAATGAGCTAGTATGCGGTGCCTTACAGGTTTTTTTTGTTTTTTTGTTAAATGTGCAACCGCTTTAAAGTAAACTTGTCAAAAACCTGTGTATATGATGAAAAAAATAATCCAAGGTTACCTTTAGTGAAAACCAAAAGGTCAGAACACTCAGAAATTTCATAGATATAAACTATTATATAAATTGTTATGCTGATCTCCAATATTGCTGGAAAAGTTGTGCTAGGTGCTACTTCTTTTTGCCTCCTGAGACTCTGTTGTCAACAAGCCCCTCTGTCATATGCAAGTAAAGTCAGTGGAGACAGGTAAGTACTGTGAAAAATAGCATGGTAGATTATGACCATTATATTGAGGTACATCATCATCTAGGTTCATCATCTAGGTTGTCTGTGGCTATAATTGTTTTTAGGAGAGTGAGGGAGAGGGGTAGATCTTTGTAATCTATTGTATTTTATGTGAAAGAGCATTTTTTCTATAAAGCTGAATTGCACAAAATTACTAGGAGATAAATATTTTGGCTGAGAAGACTAAGGCCGCGTACACACGGGCGGACTGTTCGCCCAACTTTGTCCGCTGAACAGTGTTTCAGCGGACAGTCCGCTCGTGTGTGGGCTTCAGCGGACTGTTTCAGCGGACAGTCTGACGAACAAAGTTTTTCGGAATTTCCGTAAGACAGTCCGCTGAAACTTGGACAGTCCGCTCGTGTGTAGGCTTGTTCGACAAACTAAGTTTCGCGCATGCTCAGAAAGGATTTAGACGGCGAAGGTTGCATTGCAGTGTATTGGACGTCGTATTTCTCGTCCCGTCGTACGTGCCGTTCACGTCATCGCGCACGCTTTCAGCGGACTGTTCGTTCATCGTGTGTGGTCAAGTCCGTTCATGCAAATTTTGAGCGGACTGTTTGTCGGAATGTTTGACGAACTAAGTTGGGCGAACAGTCCGCCCGTGTGTACGCGGCCTTAGTATGTCTATTTTTCCAGTAAGGTCCTTTCCCTTTCTCCTAGCAATGATTTTTATTGTGTATACAGCCCAAGCGGGAACAATCACAGTTCCAACAGCGTAGAGAGCAGAATGCAGCTGAACTGTCAGAGTCTGTAGAAATGAGAAGAATGTGGCCTGGCCATCATGTGCCCAACAGGCACAGAAAGTGACTGACGACATGCCTACAAATGGCCAAAGACCTCTGATATGGAAGAAGAGTAGAACAACATGGCAGTGGCGGCAACAGGAAGCGTGGACCTGCCAGTCCTGGAGGAGGACAAACTAAGAGGTAAACGGCCCTGCTATGCAAATATAAGATTCATGTTCACCCTAACTTTGTTTAAAACAGGGTTCTCAAACTGGTGGCCCTCCAGCTGTTGCAAAACGACAAGTCCCATGAGGCACTGCAAGGCAGACAGTTACAATCATGACTCCCACAAGCAGAGGCATGGTGGGACTTGTCGTTTTGCAACAGCTGGAGGGCCACCAGTTTGAGACCCCTGATTTAAAACCTAGTAACATACTTCCTGTCCTAGGGTGACAACACTCACTTACTGTACTTTATCTAGGTAGGAGAAGTGTTGTCACACTAGGACATGATTTTCCGTTTGTTAGAACTAGGGATGAGCCCGGTGTTCGATTCAAACCCATGTTCGAAACGAACATCGGCCATTCGTCCGTTCGTCGAAACCAGAACTTTGTGGGCCGTTCGCATCAAATTCGTGTGATACGAATGGCCCACAATGCACTGCGCCAGTCGGCAATCAGCAGCGAGGAGAGCCATAATTGGCCACAGGTTGGATGCCTGTGGCCAATTATAGCTCAGGGGGTTTAGTACACGCCCCACACTATATAAGGCTGCCAGCGTGGCGGCCTTGTGTAGTGTGTTGCGGCGTTCATAGAGAGAAGGATAGGCAGGGACAGTGTCAGCTGTGCTTTACTTCTTTAGATAGCGCTGTTACAGTGAGTGTAGTGTTCAGGGAGAGGCAGGATAGGCAGGGACAGTGTCAGCTTTGCTTTGCTTCCTAACCTAGTGCTGTTACAGTGGGTGTAGTGTGCCTCCTGCACAGCATACACCTGAATCTACCCCCCCCCCCCCTCATTGCTGGTGTTGTGTAGTTGATTTGTGCAACACAGGCCTAATATTAACATAAAATATTTTGGGTGCAGGGTTCCCCTTAATATCCATACAAGACCCAAAGGGGCTGGTAATGGGCTGGGGAAGGGGGGTGATGGGGTAGCCATGCCATTTTTCTCAAAGATTTTCATCCATATTGCCAGGACAAGACATTACATTAAAGCCGCAAGCAGTTTTAAATGGCTTTTTTTCCTTTACAAATGTCATTTTGTGCAGGGACTATTCTAAACATGGGAAACACGTGCCGCTTCACAGGCATACTTTAGACACCCCCCAGGTACGATATTTAAAGGAATATTTCAATTTTTTTTCACTTTATACATCATTAAAATGACTGCTCCATCGGATGCTGTGATTGAAGATAATTGGACATCGCGGGCATCCTTTTTTTATAAAGGACTTGTTTTTTCACCATTTTGACACTTTTTTTGGTGAATATGTAGGGGTATGATGTACCCGATACCCATTCACATAGGGGGGCGGGATTTGGAGGTTTCCTTGTTAAAGGGGGCTTCCAGATTCCGATAAGCCCCCCGCCCACAGACCCCCACAACCATCAACATGGGGACAAGGGCCTCATCCCCACACGCAATCATTTTTTTAATTTTGGTGCAGGGTTCCCCTTAATATCCATACCAGACCCAAAGGGCCTGGTAATGGAAGGGGGGGGATCCATGCCATTTTTTTCAAAGATTTATATATATATATTGCCGGGATCCGACAATACAGTACAACCGCGAGCAATTTTAAATGAATTTTTTTTCCTTTTAGAAATGTCATTTTGCTGTGGCACTGTTCTGCACATAGGAAAGATGCGCTACTTTACCGACATACTAAGGACACCCCCAGGCACGATATTTAATGGAATATTTATATTGTTTCACTTTAAGCATTATTAAAATCACTGCTCCTGAAAAACGTCAATTAAAAAAAAAAAAAATTGCATTGCTACATGTCCCCTGGGGCAGTATCCAGGTCCCCAAACACCTTTTAAGGCAATAATTTGCATATAAGCCTTTAAAATTAGCACTTTTGATTTTTCATGTTCGTGTCCCATAGACTTTAATAGTGTTTGCATGTTCGTACAAATTTTTTGCCTGTTCGCAAGTTCTGGTGTGAACTGAACCGGGGGGTGTTCGGCTCATCCCTAAGGCTGGATTCACATCTATGCATTTTTAGTGCTTTTTGCATTTTGCAGATTTGCACTACAGAACGTGTTCCATAGGAAACCATGTTAAATGGACTGCAGTGCAAATCTGCAAAAAGCACTAAAACTGCATAGGTGTGAATCCAGCCTAAAAGGGGTTGGGGGGGAGAGGTCCTGAAGAATGCATCGACCTTGACCTCTTTTCAGCTAAAGCAGGATGCTTTCCACAAATATTGTGTTGGTATCGTTCACTGACTCTTTTTTTTATAATACATTTGTAACAACGATGATTTTATATTTTTGTATACAATAAAAATGTATGTTTTACCTTGTTTGTATGTTACTATTGGAGGTATATACAAAGTCTCAATTTTCTTGATTTTTTTTTTTTCCAGAAATAAACAAGAAATAAATAAACAAGTATATTTACTAGACCAACAGGAACCAAATGGAGGAATTTGGCTGTTAGGGCCGGTTCACACTGCGGCGCGAGGCGAGGCGACACGGCTCGTCTCGCCTCGCTCCCGCAAGTTGTCCCCATTGAGTACAATGGAACCGTTCTGAGAGGAGCGACTCGAGTCGCTCCGACTCAGAAAAAAGGTTCCTGTACTACTTCGGGGCGACTTCGGGGGCGACTTGCATTGACTTCTATGCAGAAGTCCTCTGCAAGTCGCCGCTGACCCCCCCTGCAAGTCGCGGCGAGGAAGTCGGAGACGCCTCGCCGCGGCTCGCAGTGTGAACCGGCCCTTAGGGTTAACATACACATTTAATACAACTAGTAAAAATATCCAAGTTTGTATCTTAGCTTATTGCAATCCCCTGCACAATTGCGCCAATGAGCTAACTTCTGGCCCTCCATATTGTTCTTGTTATTGTTCTTAGATAAGGACAGCAAAAAGTTCCCACTTTTCAAGTTTTAGTATGAGGGTCACTGTTTGTGTGTGTGTGTGTGCAGGAGCCAGAAAACCCAATGAAATAAAAAAAGAACCACTGAGGGATTTTTCATTTCCATCCAGCTGGCTGTGAATCATGACCAGGGACTCATAATTGATTCTCTCTGTGGTACAATTGCTGGCGGAATGAACAGTTTACAGAACAAGGGCATGCAGCTTATTGCAGGAACAGACACATGCTGTGAACAATGGACAAGGAGAATTCTGGAATATTCTTGTGTCAATGGTTCTCACCTGTAACGCCACACACCATGTATTAAACCACACAGGATTCACTCAATTTACCAAAAAAAAGTACAGAGAACTTACAAATCTGTTTTAATAGACAGATACAATATTGCATGAAAAAAAATGTATTTTTTTCTTTATTAAAAGAAAAGTGCGGGATATGAAAATAACAAAGATACATATTCGTTAAGGTGGATGCAGCCTTGGTCCGATCCTGCATTTTTTTCCCCCTGCCGCTTCTAAGACCGAGAATTGACCGATCTCGGTCTTTAATGAGCAAAAAGCTGGTAACAGTCTGTCACTTGGCTCTCTGCTTCTGCCCCTCCAGTGCTCACTGGAGCAGATATCAGATATCCTTAGGCAATAGTGACTGCAGGCTCATTCTTTTATATTTCAATATAAGAATTGACCTGTTGGACAGAAGATGAAATATAAAACAATATGGCAACTATCCAAATTTATAACTAGCCCCTTTGCAGTAAGGTACACATGGAAGGGCATTGTACATCACAAACAAAAATTTCCCAGGTAAGTTGGCTCCCTCCAGGCAAGCCTGCCCTCAATTTATCCATTCCACTGATATGTGTACGCCAACTTTCAGGCTCTCAAAACTATAGGGTTAGGACCACAGTATACAGAGGAGCTTGTTGGACAGAAGGACTCAGAGAAGATTTTCTGATCTTGGTAATGGATCAGGGAGAAAAAAAAAAAAAAGTTTATTTTGTCCCCTTACCATCTCTGAAGGGAATCCCAGAAGAGAGATTGCAGTCATAATGACCAAAATCTTGGATATGTTAAATAAAATAGACCCTTCCTTATTTTAAAGATAATGGCAATGAGTACATTCGATTTACCAGGTTTCTAAGTGTATATTTAAAAGAAAATATGACAAGAAAACGCTAAACACACACATACTGTATGTGTATATATATATATAAATAATCTCTCCGTACAGTATCTCACAAAAGTGAGTACACCCCTCACATTTTGCTACAATGTAAAGTAGTGAGCGCATACCTTGTATAACCGTGTAAATTTGCTGTCCCCTCAAAATAACTCAACGCGTGGCATCGCTAGGGGGTGGCTATTTGGGCTATAGCCCCAAATCTGGGGTCCCCAGCCCAGAGTGTCTTAGCGGATGCAGCCTTTTGAGTATAAGGAAAGGGCAGCCTGCAGTGGCGGCAGCTGTACTTCGACTCCTCTGTCGGACTTTCTCAGCATGGAGCCCGTGAACTCCCCCATAGACCTGGTAATGTCCTGTCATGAGATTTCTGTGTGCTTCCCCTTTGTGTCGCTGACTGGATTCCAGGACCGCATGTCGTCCACTCCCCACCACCTGCCTGCTCTCCCTGACTCTCAGCAGATCTTCTCCTTTCTACATAAATATCCATTGTGTACCAACCTGCTGTTTTCCGCAAGCCATGTCGCTCTCTCCCTCCCTCTCTATTCAATGTGTATATCATTTTCCTACCCAATAAAATATGTAAAAAGGTTAAAAATCACTCCAAATAATTAGCCCTGCAGTACCCACATCTTAACATGTAAGGGGAGGCTCTCTGGGGACCCTTATGTAAGTAGGGAGGCTCTCTGGGGACCCTGATGTAAGTGAGGAGGATCTCTGGGGACCTTGGTGTAAGGGGAGGCTCCACACTCATATTTGTAACAATATTTTATATATATATATATATATATATATATATATATATATATATATATATATATATATATTGTAATGTTCGGGGACCAGGTAGATCGCAGGACACAGGCTTTTCATACAACAAAGGGTTTATTAACTTAAATAGCTTTACAGCAGCCAAAAAACAAAAGGAAAAAGGGTTTGTAGTCTCACCGACTTGCAAAGTCCAGAATAGCTGTCTTTATCAAAACAGAGCTTGATCCTGATGGCAGGTAGCTTCCCCTGCCAGGAGCCTTTCAAACAGGACACTGCTGTCCACTTCAGTTGCTGCAGTCCAAAATAAACACCATCCACCATGTCTTCTCTACTCCTCCACACCCATCTACCACTTCCTGTCTTGTTTTTTAAAGACACTTCCTTAACAGGTGGGTTAATCAGTTTTATTCCCTTAAAGGGACCACAACCCAAACAGAGGGGAAATATAGCGTCCTTCCAGGACCCAGCCACGGCGTCCTGTACGTATCCCCCCCCTGTGCCCCAACGCCAAGGAGGTGGAGGCAACAGTGGAGCTCAAACAATGGACTCAGGAGAGGGCATCTGCATTTTGATGCAGTCTCCCAGGCCTATGCTCCACTACAAATTTAAATTCCTGGAGTGCCAGGAACCACCGGGTAACCCTGGCATTAGTCCCTTTTCCCTGTCTCAGCCATGTTAAAGGGGCATGATCAGAAATCAACCTAAACTTCCTCCCCAAAAGGTAATATCTGAGGGATTCCAGGGCCCACTTAATGGCCAGACACTCTCGTTCAATTATGGCATAGTTTTTCTCCGCTGGTGTTAACTTCCTGCTGAGGAAGACTATGGGCTGTTCCTCGCCATGAATAACCTGTGACAACACCGCTCCCAATCCTACATCGGAAGCATCAGTCTGGACAACAAACTCTTTTGAAAAATTGGGTGCTACCAGGACAGGGTGTTGGCACAGCGCCGACTTGAGCTCCAAAAAAGCCTTCTCAGCGTCTGCATTCCACTCCACCATGACCGATTTCCGACCCTTAGTCAGATCGGTCAACAGAGCCGCCAACGTGGCAAAGTTGGGTACAAACCTCCTGTAGTATCCCACCATGCCCAGGAATGCACGTACCTGCTTTTTCGTGAGGGGGCGGGGCCAACTCTGTATAGCCTCTATCTTGTTGACCTGAGGTTTCACTACCCCTCTACCCACGATATAACCCAGGTATTTCACCTCCTCCATTCCCAAAGCACATTTTTCAGCGTTTATTGTAAACCCCTCCTTCCAAAGAGAGTCCAGCACTGCCTGCACTTTGGGCAAATGTGATTCCCAGTCTCTGGACCTTTCAGATAGTTCTCCTTGTCTCCAAAGTTTTGCAAATAACGGACAGTCACATCCTATGATAACGTCATGTACCAAGTTCTTTACCACCCCCACCTCTTGAGTACCAGTGCCACATGCTGTGGAGATGGACACCGAGATGAGAGGGTACTCTCTAGTGTCACCATGAATGCACACAACCCGCAAAATTTTGCTTACCGGACCGATCTTCCCAATTACTCTAGGGTGAACCAGGGTTACCATGCTTCCAGAGTCCAGCAAAGCCTGTGCAGGGTGGTGGTTCACTTGGACTTCACACTCAAACTTCCCCTCTCCAAGGTCAAGATGTGTTGTACACGCTTTATGGGCATAAAAAGACCCCCTCCGAAGAACCCTGCATTCCATGGGTTCTTCCTGCAATGGGCAGTGGGCCCGGGTATGGCCCCAGGCATGACATCGCCAACATTGTACATCCCCTCCTCTCTGATCAGGAACAGGTCGCTGAGGGGGTAACGGGTGTGACTCTTGGCCTTCCGGGGTGTTGGTTCCAGGCTCCTGGGGACATCCTTTCGAAGGGCGGCAGTTGGTCGGAAAGGCCTTGGCAGACTGGGCCCTTGACGCTTGGCGGGGCCAAGCAGATCCTCCACCACTGTATATCGTTCCACCATCTCGACAAGGTGGTTCACGGTTTTGGGGTCTCCATGGCTGACCCACCGTTAAAGGTCGTCTGGCAGTGACCTTAAGTATCGGTCCAGCACGACCCGCTCCACAATTTGGGGGCCAGACAACACTTCGGGCTGCAGCCATTTTTTTACAAGTTGCACCAGGTCATGCATTTGAGATCACGGTGGCCGGTTTGAACGATACTTCCATTGGTGCACTCGTTGGGCCCGAACAGCCGTAGTCACTCCCAACCGAGCCAGTATTTCTGCCTTTAGTTTTTGATAATCTTTAGCATGTTCTGGTGGTAGGTCAAAATAGGCTTTTTGAGGATCTCCGGTGAGGAAAGGAGCAATTAAGCCGGCCCACTGGTCCTGGGGCCACTCTTCTCTCTCTGCCGTCCTCTCAAATGTTGCCAGAAACGCCTCTACGTCATCACTCAGGGACAACTTCTGCAAGAAATGGCTTGCCCTTATGGTCACCTGGTTGCCAGGGGCAACGGCCACTTGTTCACGGCCCTGAGAAAGCTGCTGCACTGCTTCTTTTAAGGCAGTTATCTGAGCCTGCATCACCCCTTGTTGGGTCGCTTGCTGGGCTGCTAACTGGGCCACCAACAGGCGAGTATTTTCTTGCTGCAGAGCCAGCGCCTCATTGTGGTGCGTTTTTTGTACCTCCAGCTGGGTTGCTAAGCGCTGATTAGCTTCCTCATGGCGAGTCTGCGCTTGCATATTAGCCAAGGACAGCTGTTTAATTAGCTCCTCCATTGTTTCAGCTTTCAACAGTTGTGCAGCTTTAACCCAGGACATAAATTCACTGTACTGTCTCTTTAAATGTCAGTTCAAATCCAATGCAAAAAAATAAAAAAAATAGCAAGAAAAACGCCTGTTACTTTGTCCTGCCCGCATTCTCCACCACTTGTAATGTTCGGGGGACCAGGTAGATCGCAGGACACAGGCTTTTCATACAACAAAGGGTTTATTAACTTAAATAGCTTTACAGCAGCCAAAAAACAAAAGGAAAAAGGGTTTGTAGTGTCACCGACTTGCAAAGTCCAGAATAGCTGTCTTGTCAAAACAGAGCTTGATCCTGATGGCAGGTAGCTTCCCCTGCCAGGAGCCTTTCAAACAGGACACTGCTGTCCACTTCAGTTGCTGCAGTCCAAAATAAACACCATCCACCATCCACCATGTCTTCTCCACTCCTCCACACCCATCTACCACTTCCTGTCTTGTTTTTTAAAGACACTTCCTTAACAGGTGGGTTAATCAGTTTTATTCCCTTAAAGGGACCACAACCCAAACAGAGGGGAAATATAGCGTCCTTCCAGGACCCAGCCACGGCGTCCTGTACAATATATATATATATAAACACACACACACACATATGTATATTATACCCATGTGTATGCCCGCCCAAGTGTATGACTTTCTTTAGTTTGCTGCTATTGGCTCTAGCCCCAGATATTTTGTAGACTTAGCAATGCCCCTGACTCAACACACAGCCATTAACCCTTTCATGACTAAGCCTATTTTTGGAATTTGGTGTTTACAAGTTAAAATCCATATTTTTTGCTAGGAAATTACTTGGAACCCCCAAACATTATATATATTTTTTTAGCAGAGGCTCTAGAGAATAAAACGGCGATTGTTGCAATATTTTATGTCACACGGTATTTGCGCAGTGGTGTTTTAAACGCAACTTTTTGGGAAAAGGGACACTTTCATGAATAAAAAAAAAACAAAACAGTAAAATTAGCCCAATTTTTTTGCGAAATGTGAAAGATAATGTTACGCCGAGTAAATAGATACCAAACATGTCACACTTTATAATTGCGCGCACTTGTAGATTGACGACAAAGTACGGTACCTAAAAATCTCAATAGGCGACGCTTTAAATTTTTTTTACGGTTACCAGGTTAGCGTTACAGAGGAGGTCTACTGCTAGAATTATTGATCGCGGCGATACCTCACATGTGTGACTTGAACACCGTTTACATACGCGGGCGCGACTTCCGTATGCGTTTTCTTTGCTTCGCGAGCTCGCGGGGACGGCGGGCGCTTTGAAAATTTTTTTTTTATTTTTTTATTTATTTTTAAATGACTAAATTGTTTAAAAAAAAAAAAATTTGATCACTTTTATTGCTGTCACAAGGAATGTAAACATCCCTTGTGACAGTAATAGGTGGTGACAGGTACTCTTTATGGAGGGATCGGGGGTCTAAAAGACCCCCCACCCCTCCTTTACACTTCAATGTATTCAGATCGCCGAAAACGGCGATTCTGAATACCGGATATTTTTTTAAAACCGGCGCCATTGGCAGCCGAGTAAACGGGAAGTGACGTCATGACGTCGCTTCCGTGTTTACGATGAGGAGACTGGAACGAAGCCGATTACGGCTTCGTTCCAGTTCCTCCCCAGCAGCCAGAGCCGACGGATGTTTAATCGGTGCTCCCGATCGAGCGGGAGCACCGGTAACAGCGGCGAGAGGCGGCGGGAGGGGGGGACGTCCCCTCCCGCTCCTCCGGCATAACAGCTGAGCGGCTTTTAGCCGCATCGGTTGTTATGCCTGGATAGCCAATCGCCTGCTGTAAAAAACGGTGCCGGGATGATGCCTGCAGGTGCGGGCATCATCCCGGTATAACCCCCGGAAGCCGAGTACGCAGATGTGCGTACGCTCGGCGGGAAAGGGTTAATGTCTAAAACGCTAGCAACAAAAGTGAGTACACCCTTAAGTAAAAATGTCCAAATTGGTCCCAAAGTGTCAATATTTTGTGTGGCCACCTTTATTTTCAAGCACTGCCTTAACCCTCTTGGGCATGGAGTTCACCAGAGCTTCACAGGTTGCTACTAAAGTCCTCTTCCACTCCTCCATGACGACATCACAGAGCTGGTGGATGTTAGAGACCTTGTGCTCTTACACCTTCTGTTTGAGGATGCCCCACAGATGCTCAATAGGGTTTAGGTCTGGAGACATACTTGGCCAGTCCATCACCTTTACCCTCAGCTTATTTAGCAGGCAGTAGTCATCTTGAAGGTATGTTTGGGGTCCTTATCATGTTGGAATACTGCCCTGCGGCCCAGTCTCCAAAGGGAGGGGATCATGCTCTGCTTCAGTATGTCACAGTTCATGTTGGCATTCATGGTTCCCTCAATCAACTGTAGCTCCCCAGTGCCAGCAGCACTCATGCAGCCCCAGACTATGACACTCCCACCACCATGCTTGACTTTAGGCAAAACACACTTGTCTTTGTACTCCTCATCTGGTTGCTGTCACACAAGCTTGACACCATCTGAACCAAATAAGTTTATCCTGGCCTCATCAGACCACAGAACATGGTTTCAGTAATCTAGGTGCTTAGTCTGCTTGTCTTCAGCAAACTATTTGCGGGCTTTCTTGTGCATCATCTTTAAAAGAGGCTTTCCTCTGGGACAACAGCTATGCAGACCAATTATATGAAGTATGCGGCGTATGGTCTGAGCACTGACAGGCTGACCACCCATCCCTTCAACCTCTGCAGCAATGCTGGCAACACTCCTATGTCTATTTCCCAAAGACATCCTCTGGATATGATGCTGAGCATGTGCACTCAACTTCTTTGATGGACCATGGCAAGGCCTGTTCTGAGTGGAACCTGTCCTGTTAAACCACTGTATGGCCTTGGCCAGCATGTTGAAGTTCAGTTTCAGGGTCTTGGCAATCTTCTTATAGCCTAGGCCATCTTTATGTGGAGCAACAATTATTTTTTTCAGATCCTCAGAGAGTTCTTTGCCATGAGGTGCCATGTTAATCTTCCAGTGACCAGTATGAGAGAGTGAGAGTGATAACACCAAATTGAACACACCTGCTCCTCATTCACATCTGAGACCTTGTAACACTAATGAGCCACATGACAGCAGGGAGGGAAAATGGCTAATTGGGCCCAATTTGGACATTTTCACTTAGGGATGTACTCACTTTTGTTGCCAGGGGATTAGACATTAATGGCTGCCAGGGCCGTCTTTATTATTGATTAGACCCTGGGCAAAACTTTTCTTGCCCCCCCCCCCCCCCCCATGCAATTTTGCTCTTCACCTACTCTGAGACATAAAATAAATAGCAGTTAGACACAAAATCAGTTTACTGAATCAGATCGGGCGGCTATTGCGATTGGTTGCCAGAGGGTACAGTATATCATTACCGCTCACTGACTGGTTGCTAGAGGTTACAGCACACATTACGGCTCACTCATTAGTTGCTAGAGGTTAGAGCACATGATTTCTGCTTGTTGATTGGTTGCTAGAGATTACTGTGGATATGACCTCAGGGGGTCATGATATACATATCAATGCCACCGGCCGCTGCTATTTACATCTGAATGCCAGTAATTTACATGTAAACACAGAGTTTGCAGGTGAGCCATCTGTACACAACAATAGGGCAGAGCTGGGCAGCATTAATAGCAGCACTTCACATTGAGGTATTGGGACACAGGACAGGACTAAAACCTCAAGGGATGAGGGAATTTAAACCAGTAGAGTTGGAAAGTATGAGGTAGCTGCTTTAGGCCCATCAATAATGACAGGGCCCAGGGCAGCTGTCCCTTTTTCCCTGCCTTAAAAACGGCCCTGGTGGCTGTGTTGACTTATTTTGAGGGGACAGCAAATTTACACTGTTATACAAGATGTACACTCACTACTTTACATTGTAACAAAGTGCCCATCCATTTTTTCAGTGTTTTCACGTGAAAATATATAATACAATGTTAGGGGTGTACTCACTTTTGTGATATATTTAAAAAATATAGAAGAAACAGAAAATGTGGACTATCAAATGTATTTAAGGTATAATATGTGTACACACTATGGGAGAGTGTTAATATAGCTCAACTCTGGGCTTGATACTCCTTCTTCCCCTAAAACAGGAGAAAGAGCTTGCAAGGTGTCCAATTTAATGAGGTTTCATGTGCAAAATAATGGTAGGCTAGATGGGGGAAAAAAAGAAAAGTGGAGAAAAAGGGAAGAGGAATGGATAAGCTTGGGAGGGGGAAAGGGTGTCCAACCTACAGTGTCATTTTACTGGTTCATGTCCAGTGGTCGCAAAGAAAGAAGAAACCGTTCAGTCCTCAGGTGCTCAACATGATCCAGCCTTGGGTCCCAGACTGTGAGGTACTTTGTATAGGTATCAATAAGTATGGAGGTTAACTTCTCATGTATCATGGTTCCCAGGAGCCTTAGCTTGACCTCAGAAAAATGTATTGACTGTTGTCTCCAGGCCCGAGCCAGGGTCTGCCAGCCTGCTAGGAATACATACCCTGGCAGCTTCCTTTGGTATTTATTTAGCTCTCGTTCCCCTGTGTCAGTGAGTGGTTGGCTGCAGGGGAGAGGAAGAAGCACTGACAATAGCTGGGCTCCCATAGCCCAGCCATTGTCAGTGCATTATCTAGTTCACGCAGAGATCTTCTATATACATTTCTCTGGCTATTGCTCCAATTGAACCCCCAGCTGTGCTACAGCCAGCATGGCACAGCCATTTCCTGTCAATATCGACTGTCTTGTTGATGCCCCCCTGTAGTTCTCCATGGATTATGCACTGATGTCTCTGGTACCGGTAATTGGTGTTATTAGTGGTGGAGTAATGCTGTCACCCTCTCTTATGCTTAGAAGTGTTTGGGCATTGTTAGGGCATTATTCATGCTTATTTTCAGCCACTTTCTACAACCAAACAAATTACAGACTCACACCCCTTGCAACTTCAGCAACAATGTCTTCTGGGACATGAAGTCCCTGTGTGTGTGTGTGGTCTCTCGGTGATGCCAAAAAGTTGAGCCCTACTGTTCCCCACATATTGTAGAAAAAGGAAGGGGGATAAAAGGCAGTTAAAACACAACTAGGGTTCTAATCCTTCCAGACTGTACCCAAAACTTTGTAAAAATATTTTGTTGGGACATACTCTTTAAGTACATCTGCTATATTTCATGGACAGAACTAGCAGCTTACTTGTTTTACATCCTGCCTTTTAAATAGTTGATTCTTTCCTTGTCCTAGCTTGCATTGCCAGAAAAGCTGGTTTGGATTTTCCATTTCCTTTCTCTAAAAAATATAAAAATTCACGTATTGTTGAAAGACTGCAGTTTGTGAAAGAAGGAGGAGTAAAATACAATCACGGGACACAAAGCACAGGCAATTATATAATAAAACCAACTTTAATTATAAACATTGGTCATGTACATTGCCTTTGAACAACTTGGCAACATGTCAAGTTGCAAGCTACTTAAACTGCAACCCTTGGGTGAGACAATTATTTATATATATGACATATAGCAATATTATTCTATGTTAGTGTCTTAGACACTTTGGTATTTTTCTTAGATTTATAGAAAAACTCTAAACATTTATTTGTATATTTAAAAAAATATATAAATTAAAATTGAACGCAGTTGTATGTTCCTTTAAAAACCCCTTGAAAATTTTCCACGATTTGTCATGTTACAACCAAAAAACATAAATGTATTTATGTATTTTATTGGGATTTTATGTGATAGACCAACACAAAGTGGCACGTAATTGTGAGGTGGAAGGAAAATTATAAATGGTTTTCCAAATTGTTTACAAATAAATATCTAAAAAGTATGGTGTGCATTTGTATTCAGCCCCCTTTACTTTGATACCCCTAACTAAAATCTAGTGGACCCAATTGCCTTCAGAAGTCACCTAATTAGTAAATAGAGTCCACCTGTGTGCAATTTAATCTCAGTATAAATACAGCCGTTCTGTGAAGCCCTCAGAAGTTTGTTAGAGAACCTTAGTGAACAAACAGCATCATGAAAGCCAAGGAACACACCAGACAGGTCAGGGATAATGTTGTGGAGAATTTTAAAGCAGGGTTAGGTAATAAAAAAATATCCCAAGCTTTGAACATCTCATGGAGCACTGTTCAATCCATCATCCAAAATGAAAAAGTATGGCACAACTGCAAACCTACCAAGACATGGCCACCCACCTAAACTGACAGGTCAGGCAAAGAGAGCATTAATCAGAGAAGCAGCCAAGAGTCCCATGGTAACTCTGGAGGAGTTGCAGAGAGCCACAGCTCAGGTGGAAGAATCTGTACACAGGACAACTATTAGTTGTGCACTCCACAAATCTGGTCTTTATGGAAGAGAGGCAAGAAGAAAGCCATTGTTGAAAGCAAACCATAATAAGTCCTGTTTACAGTTTGAGAGAAGCCATGTGGGGGACACAGAAAACATGTGGAAGAAGGTGCTCTGATCAGATAGGACCAAATTTGAATTTTTTGGCCTAAAAGCAAAACGTTATGTGTGGCGGAAAAACTAACACTGCACATCACCCTGAACACACCATCCCCACGTGAAACATGGTGGTGACAGCATCATGTTGTGGGGATGTTTTTCTTCAGCAGGGACAGGGAAGCTGGTCAGAGTTGATGGGAAGATGGATGAAGCTAAATACAGGGCAATCGTAGAAGAAAACCTGTTAGAGTCTGCAAAAGACTTGAGACTGAGGCAGAGGTTCACCTTCCAGCAGGACAACGACCCTAAACATACCGCCAGAGCTACAATGCAATGGTTTAGATCAGGGGTCTCCAAACTTTCTGAACAAAGGGCCTGTTTACTGTCCTTCAGACTTTAGGGGGGCCGGACTGTGGCCATCGGGGGTACAAAATGTCCCATCATCAGTGGAAGTATACAATAACCCATGAATGGTGTCATTGGTAGGAATTGTGTCCCATCAGTGGTGTCATTGGAAGGAAATTTGTCCCATCATTGGTGTAATTGAGCCCCATTGGTGGTGTCATTGAGAGGAATTATGCCCCATCTTGGGTGTCATTGGGCCCCTATTAGTGGTGTCATTGGAAAGAGTTGTGTCCCATCATTGGTGTCATTTGGCCCCATTGTTGATGTCATTGGGAGGAACTGTGTTCCATCATTGATATATTTGGTAGGAATTGTGCCCCATCGGTTATGTCATTAGGAGAAATTGTGCCATCCATTGGTGTCAGTAAATAAAATAGCACCCCAAGGGCCAGATAAAAGTGAAGAAAGGGCCACATCCAGCCACCAGGCCTCAGTTTGGAGACCACTGGTTTAAATGATCAAAGCATAGTCATGTGTTAAAATGGCATAGTAAAAGTCCAGCCCTAAATCCAGTTGAGAAGCTGTGGCAAGACAATTGCTGTTCAAAGATGCTCTCCATCCAGTCTGACAGAGCTTGAGCTATTTTGCAAAGAAGAATGGGCAAAAATGTCACTAGATGTGCAAAGCTGGTAGAGACATACTCAAAAGACTTGCAGTTGTAATTGCAGCAAAAGGTGGTTCTACAAAGTTTACATTTATAATTTTCCTTCCACTTCACAATTATGTGCCACTTTGTATTGGTCTATCACATAAAATTCCAATAAAATACATTTATTTTTTTGGTTGTAACATGACAATATGTGGAAAATTTCAAGGGCTATGAATACTTTTTCAAGGCACACATTTGATGACTTATCAGTGTGTTGCTGCTCTTTGGCTGCCCACTCAGCAGGCCAGGAGGTAAGACCGTTGTATCCCTTAACTCTAATGTCCTGTACACACAGTCGGACTTTCTGACGGAAAATGTGTGCTTGGATCTTTTTGTCGGAAAATCCGATCATGTGTGGGCCCCATCTGACTTTTTCTGTCGGAATTTGCGACACACAAAGTTTAAATTCCGATTGTGTGCAGACAATTCAGATGGACAAAGTGCCACGCATGCTCAGAATAAATTACAAGAGAAAAGCTATTGGCTAATGCCCTTTTTATAGTCCCGTCGTACGTGTTCTACGTCACCATGTTCGGATTTTCCGACAACTTTGTGTGACCGTGTGTATGCAAGATGTGATTCACCCAACTCTTTTGTAAATCTCTTTGACGTGAGCACTCCCTCATCCATCCCCTCCCAGGGAGAGGAACATCACAGAGGATACTAGGCCTACTAGGAGAGACTCGGAAATACAAATAGCAGATGTTGGAATTTGTCAGTCTTTCAGAAAGGAAGCCAACAGGCCCAAATGGTTGGGAATATCGAGGTAGAAAAACATGCAATATGGATTAAATCTTCCATCGCTTCAATTTTACATGGGTGGGTGAACCAGTCAGATACGGATGGAGTGCAAGGTGTGCCCCAGTAAACTGGAATGCAAAACTTAGCAGCATTAACCATATGCATTGCCAACGATTTACAATATACACTGTGTACACAATTATTAGGCAAGTGAGTATTTTGACCAAATCATCATTTTTATGCATATTGTCAAACTCCAAGCTGTATAAACTCAAATGCTTATTGGATTTAAGCATATCAGGTGATGTGTATTTGTGTAATGATGGAGGGCATGGCCTAAGGAGATCAACACCCTGTATCAAGGTGTGCATAATTATTAGGCAGCTTCTTTTTCTAAGGCAAAATGGGCCAAAAAATAGATTTAACTGACTCTGAAAAGTCAGAGGGATGCAGCACTTTCGAAATTGCTAAGACATTGGAGTGTGATCACAGAATCATCAAATGTATTTTTGCAAATAGTCGAGAGGGTCCCAAGAAATGTACTGAGAAAAAAAGATGCACATTACCTGCCAAAGATTTGAGAAGAATCAAATGTGAAGCTACTAGGAACCCATTATCCTCCAGTGCTGTCATATTCCAGAACTGCAACTTACCTGGAGTGCCCAGAAGTAAGGTTTTCAGTGCTCAGAGAAATGGCTAAATGGCTAAAGTAAGGAGGGCTGAAACCTGACCACCACTGAACAAGACACATAAGTTGAAACGTCAAGACTGGGCCAGGAAATATCTGAAGACAGATTTTTCTAAGGTTTTATGGACCGATGAAATTAGAGTGACTCTTGACAGACCAGATGGATGGGCCTGTGGCTGGATCAGTAATGGGCACAGAGCTCTACTTCCACTCAGACACCAGGTGGAGGTGGGGTACTGGTATGGGCTGGTATTATTAAAGATGAGCTAGTTGGACCCGAAGATGGACTCAAAATCAGCTCCCAAACCTACTGCCAGTTTTTAGAAGACACATCACATCTTTCAAGGAGACGATGATATTTATGCAGGACAATGCTCCATCGCATGCATCAAAGTACTCCACTGCGTGGCTAGCCAGTAAAGGCCCAGCTCTGTGACACACAGCAGGAGATGCCCGCTGTGTGTGTGATCCATCATCCATGGTGAGTCTGTAGTGATGATGGGCACAGTGAGCTGCATTGATGGGCAGTGAGGCTGCATTTATGGGCACAGTGAGGCTGCATTCATGGGCACCGTAAAGCTGCATTTGATGGGCACAGTGAGGCTGTAACGATGGGTACAGTGAGGCTGCAATGATGGGCACAGTGAGACTGCATTCATGGGCACCGTAAAGCGGCACTGGATGGGCACAGTGAGGCTGCACTGATGGGTAATGATATGCTTTATGTTAATATTGTTAAAGTTATTGTTAAATATTTATTTTTGGAACTTCATTTCAAACATTTAACAGTGTAATTTAATGAGGTAATTTATGAGGGCAAGTTTAGGGGCAGGGGAGGGGTTGGGTGGGGCAACTGGTGGCGAGTAACTCTTAAGGCCTGGGTAGTGGCTCAGGGCTTGAAATTTTGAGCCCTGGTCTAGGATGTAGGTGGACACCTGGGAGATAATACAATGAACCTCTGACCATTATTACTTACCTGTCTTGATGATTGTTCCTCTAAAAATTCACTGTTTTGCGGCAGACGGCACAATGGTCAGTATCTAACACACTTTTGGGTGTGTCAGATGCCTGCGCTCCCCACTGCATACCACCTCCTTCCTCTTCATGTCCTTCTGCACAGGGGATTACAGAAAGCTAACATTCTGTAAAATACATTTTCTTGTTGTTTTTTTTTTTTTAAGCGCAAAAAAAGGTCCCTGCAATGGAGGTAGTATACTTACCTCTCCGGTGGCCTGTGTCTCCTTCCCTTCTTCTGTTCCAGTAGTGCAGCCTTTGTAAAACTCCTCAGAATTCAACACATCTGGGACTGTTGGATGCCTGTGTCCTGTCCCCTATGCTGTGGCTGTATTCTCTTGCTGAGTCCTGTAGTCATGTAGGAGTTGTAGGAAGGGACTACTTGCATACTCCAGGAGAACTGAACCAATTCACAATCCCCCTGGTTTACTGCAGGAGCATAGAGGTTGTAGCTGGGTACTCTGGATATCTACTGGGCCCTAGCCTTAAGTTGCTCTGTGGATGATCTAGGCTCTGACATGGTGATAGGGTCATGGATATAACATGATGATGTCACATTATGTTGGTGTTTACATCATCTGATAGCTAGGTCTAGTGTAATGAAGTCACTCTCCTGAAAAATGCAGACTGTGGCCCTGCCTCCTGCAGCTGTGGGCATCTAAGCTCCAGCGAGGAATGACTTAGCCATCCCTCAGCACAAGTAAATGTAAACACAGCCCTGGAATCCAGGGAGAAGCCCAACAAATCAGAATAACCAAGCAAGTGGGCTGAGGGGAACGCTCTCCCCGCACAGTAGACTGACTGCGTTAATCACTCTGCCCTGATCTATTTCCATTCCCGCGCTCCAAAATCCCTTACAACACATTTCAGCGTGGCGGTGTGCGGCAGCCTCCAATCAGTTTAAATCAATAGTTTCAATGCAGCAGCCTGTCTCTATGGGTTACTCTCAAATTAATGAAATGCAGTAGTCTTACAGCAATCCAATGCAGCAGTGTCACACTGCAGAGCTTTTCTTGCAAGAGGAAACATCCAAGGTCTATTCAGGCTTGTAAATCTCACTCTCTGTGCTTCCATCAGGCCAGCTGACAGGAGCTCTGGGGTTTTCTTAATCCTGTCTGCAAAATCGGTTGTACAGAATATTCAAAAAACCTATTGTGATCAGTGGAACATAGGAAAACAGAGCTCTTGGTATTTACATATAAAGGATGGCAAACAAAATTCAAGATGTATAAAAGAGATAGCTAAAAAGATAATGTAATAGATGATTAATGGATTTACTGTATAATAGATAATAGGTGATTGATGGATAGATAGATAGATAGATAGATAGATAGATAGATAGATAGATAGATAGATAGATAGATAGATAATCAAAAGATAATAGATGATTGATGGATATAAAATATATGATATATAAATAGAGTGGCATAACTAGAACCTTCAGAGTCCTGGTGCAAGAAATCATGAAGGGGTCCCCCTAACCCCCGGCCAGGGCCCTTCCCTCTGAACTCAGTGGCGAAAAGCAAGGGTCCAGTTGCAAGTTTGACCTTTCTGACCCTGGTAGTTTCACCACTGGTGTCAGTAGTTTTTTTAGTTTTGTTGTTTTATTATTTTTTTTACCTTACACAATATTTTTTAAAAATTTTTAGGAGTCCCGTTGGGGGCTTCGGTGAGATATCAGGGGCCTAATCAGACCCCTGATGTTCCACCTTTAAGACAGAGAAAGGAAATCGAGGACACAGACCTCAATCTCCATCTCTGCAGTCTTAGCTGCACTGAATGAATGGATAGGAATAGCTCTTTACAGAGATTCCCCTCCATTCACAAACTGAAACACACTAAACACAGATTCAAAATAATACCAAGTCACCTGGCTTTCTCTTTAGCAACGCCGCTGCTTAGGCTCCAAGCCTTGGCCTTTTGGCTTTTGATTGGTCCCTTGGACCATCTCACTCAGCTCTCCTTGCTCTCAGCCTTCAATTGCAGCACCCCACTGCATGGGCCCACACCCTGGCTCCTCAATAGGGAATCTCCTGGCACCCATCTGAAGCCCTCCTGTCTCCGAGCCTGAGGCCTCCCTGGCTTTTGGGTGGAGAGCACTTGTCCCCTCGACAGAGCACACCTGTCTCTTGGATGGAGCACACCTGCCTCCTAATGGGAGCCCACAGCTGTGCCTTGATCACAACTCTGTGCTATGCCAATGTCCTTCATTATAAGAGCCTGTTTCCTGCAAGAGTTGGACACTGGGTTGGAGATTCTTTTCCTTTCCATAACTCTTTGAAATCTCCAAACTTCACCACCCAGTCTAGAAATACCAATATCTGGATAATCCAAAAAACTTCAGTTTTCGCGGCTCACACTTGATATTCCTGAGCCCTGAACTCTGCATGTGTGCAAACCCTGTGTCTTTTCAACATCCATTTTCACAGTGGCAGGGCTTTGCGCTGTCATGAACAAAGATAGATTTAAATTCAACTACTTAAAGTAGAACTATGGGCAATTATTTTTTTTTTCATTTTGGTTAGAGTAAGGGTGAGTGTAATTGGGGAGATTTACGTTCACTTCCTGTCCCACAGCCAAAACAGGAAGTGAAAGGAAATCCCTGCAAATATAGGGAATCCCTTGGGAACCCCCAGGTCACCAGAACTGGTGTCACCATTGGAAGATTTCCCCTCTACTACTTTACCGGGGACAACCCAAAATTTGGGATTTTCTTTTACTTTCGCTTTCAATACTAATGGTAAACTGGATAAATAGAGAGGGTGAATCTCCCTAACAGGGATACAGACAGCAAAAAAAAACTGACAGGGGTTCTATTTTCTCTGCACTCTATCCAAAACTATAGAAAAGGTGTGCTTTTAGTTGCACTTTAACTGCTAGCCGCCCAGCCGCCGCAGTTGTACTGCGGCAGCATGGCTCGGCTGCGCGAATTGCCGTTATGTTACGTCGGTAACATAAATGGCCGCCGGAGGTGTGTGTGCGTGCCCCCTGCTCACTCCTCGAGCCGATGCGAGTGCCCGGCGGTCTCAATCAGAGTATGAACAGAGTATGACCAGTGATCTGCTAGTTTCCCTGCACAGTCCCATCCCCCCTTCAGTTAGAACACTCCCTAGGACACATATTAATCCCTTCACTGCCCCCTAGCGTTAACCCTTTTACTGCCAGTGACATTTTTACAGTAATAAATGCAATTTTAATCACACTGATCGCTGTATTAATGCCAATGGTCCCAAAAATGTGTCAAAATTGTCCGACGTGTCTGCCATAATGTCGCAGTCACGATAAAAATCACTGATCACCAACATTACTAGTAAAAAAAAAAAATTATTAATAAAAATGCCATAAAACTATCCCCTATTTTGTAGATGCTCTAACTTTTGTGCAAACCAATCAATATACGCTTATTGCGAATATTTATTTATTTTTTTACCAAAAATATGTAGAATACTGCCTAAACAGAGGAAACAAAAAGTTTTATATATTTTTGGGGGATATTTATTATAGCAAAAAGTTAAAAATAAAAGTTTTCAAAATTGTCACTCTTTTTTTGTTTATAGCGCAAAAAATAAAAAACGCAGAGGTGATCGAATACCACCAAAAAAAAAAGCTCTATTTGTGGGAAAAAAAGCACATCAATTTTGTTTGGGAGCCACGTCGCACGCGCAATTGTCAGTTAAAGGGACGCAGTGCCGAATCGCAAAAAGTGGTCTGGTCTTTGGCCAGCCAAATGGTTTGGGGCTTAAGCGGTTAAAATAATAAAATAGTGCATCTTTACTTATTGGAGTTAGACTTGTTCTCACTCCCTTTTTAACCACTTGGGTACCGCGCTATTGCCGAATGACGGCATTAGCGCGGACCTAGATTTCCGGGACTACGTCTATTGACGTCATCCCGGTTACGAGCGGCCTGCGCGCCCCCTGAGGGGCGCGCGCGGCGCGCTCTGTGATCGGCGAGTCCGTGAGACTCGCCTGATCACCGATCCGTGTAAGGGGTCGATCCCGACCCCTTATCACGTGATCAGCTGTCAGCCAATGACAGCTGATCATGTGATAGAACGGAGCCGGTAATCGGCTATTATTCCTCCTCGCGCTGACAGCGCGAGGAGAAAAAAAAAAAGCTGATCACCGGCGGCCGTGATCGGGACATCAGTCCCGATCACGGCCAGCAATGCAAGGCACCACATGCCACCTGCCAGTGCCCACCTGCCTCCCGCAGTGCCATCCTGAAGAATAACTAAAAGTAAAAGTAAGTGCCCCCCGTCTGTGCCCATAGTGCCCACAGTGCCACCCACAGTGCCACCCACAGTGCCACCCCACAGTGCCACCCACAGTGCCACCCACAGTGCCACCCAATCTGCCTCAAAGGTGCTGCACCCCAGTGCCGCCCATCAGTGCCCAGCAGTGCCGCCCATCAGTGCCCAGCAGTGCCGCCCATCAGTGCCCAGCAGTGCCACCTATCAGAGCCACCTATCAGTGCCACCTATCAGTGCCCATCAGTCCCATCTATCTGTGGTACCTATCAGTGCCCATCCGTGCCACCCATCCGTGCCACTTATCCGTGCCACCCATCCGTGCCATCTTATCTGTGCCCATCTTTGCCCATCAGTGCCGCCTTATCTGTGCCCATCGGTGCCGCCTTATCTGTGCCTATTAGTGCCGCCTTAACTATGCCTATCAGTGCCCACCAGTGCAGCCTATCAGTGCCCACCAATGCAGCCTATCAGTGCCCACCAATGCAGCCCATCAGTGCCCACCAATGCAGCCTATCAGTGCCGCCTTATCAGCGCACTTCAATGAAGGAGAAAAATGACCCGTTTGCAAAATTTTATAACAAACTATTAAAACATGATTTTTTTTTTTTTTTTTTTGCATCTTTTTTTGTTTGTTTAGCAAAAAATAAAACTCCGAGCTGTAACTAAATACCACCAAAAGAAAGCTCTATTTGTGGGAAAAAAATGATAAAAATTTCATTTGGGTACAGTGTTGTATGCCCGCGCAATTGTCATTCAAAGTGCATCAGCGCTGAAAGCTGAAAATTGGTCTGGGACTGAGGGGGGTTTAAGTGCCCAGTAAGCAAGTGGTTAAAGCAGAACTCAGCTCAGTGTTAGGCTGTAAGGTCCCCAAAGTGGTTGACCTGTCTCCTGGCTAAACTCTGTGATGATCACTGATAACCAATCTGGGCTTCTGGAATATGGTATGTAGCACTGACCCCTGAAGGAGCAGCTCGTTTTATTGGGCTTACCGTTACCTTCTTGACCTCGTGTGTGTCTAGGGATTTCCTGAGGTAGATGGCCCAAAGAATTGCAGAAACTGACACTGAATCCACTTTTGGGATTTTTATTTGACAACAAGTAGACAAAACAGTCTCTCAAATGAGGGTAGAAGGTTGGGTAGGAAGTTCAGGTACTCTTGGAACTGCAAAAAAGATAGGAAGTCTCTCACTATAGAAATCCAGAGAATTAGCGCTCACAAACTGTATTCTCACAGCTACCGGATAGACCTCCTCTCACTAGGCCTAGCAGCCGATAGAGTGTTTAAATGAAGCAAAGTCTCTGCCACAGACTTGGATGTGGAACACTTGTGAATAAAGTCTCTGCCACAGACTTGAATGTAACTGAGGGACGGAGATAAATTTAGAGAGCTATCATACGGTACCAGTATCTTGCAGCTGGTCTGGCGATTCCATATGAGTGTAGATTCACTTGGTTTCCTTCAACTGAGCCTCCAGGCTCTTTCTGAGAAGCCAGCCTTATGTGTAGCCTTCTCCCGAAAAGTCCTCCGCTGGTTGCCTCTCCAGTTGCTGGGCCTCTCCACAGATGAGACAGCACCGGACCACCTTTGAATCCTCCTCCTAGTTACTTTGCCTTGGGCTAGCCAGCGCCGAGACTTGAAATTGGATGGATCCGCACCCCAGGCCATGAGGGCCATGAGGGCTGGTCAGGAGGACCAGGACCAAGCAGACAGAAAGATCTTCTGGACCAGAACCCAGAAGCACGTGATCTCAGTACCTTAAGTACCCTCTCCCAGAATGCACAGCAAGATGACACTCCCATTGGGCTGGTTCCGAGAAAGAATGGCACTCAATACGCCTAGCTAATCTGAGTTCTCAAACTGGTCAGTGGTGACCGTGACACCTGTGGCCAGGCAGAACCCAGTGCAATCCAGCTAGCCTGGTTCTGAAACCATAATTTGGTATAATTAACCCTAAAACCCAACTGTGGCTTTAGGAATTTTAAATAGAAAAAAACACATAGCGCGTGCTCTTCAGGAGCCGTTGCTACAGGTAAAACTATAAACCAGGGATATGCAATTAGAGGACCTCCAGCTGTTGCAGAACTTCAAGTCCCATGAGGCATAGCAAGACTCTGACAGCGATAAGCATGACACCCAGAGGCAGAGGCATGATGGGACTTGTAGTTTTGCAACAGCTGGAGGTTCGCTAATTGCAGATCCCTGCTATAAACTATCATTTATAATAAGTCCTTTCATATTCTTTGTAGATCAGAACATTCTTTTGTATTTATGACAGTTTTTGAGTGTCTGTGATCAGCATTGAACTTAGTCAGGAGATAAGACAACCTTACAGCTCAACGCTCAACCTCAAATTTCATCCAAAACAGGAAGTGAATACAAGTAAATAAAAAAAAAATTCCTGGGAGGTAAGGATGCAACATTATAAAAATTGAAGAGTGGACATTCCGATGATTACAATGCTTGTTGGTGACTAGTTCTCTTTAAAGTGTACAGATTTGCTGAGCTGGTGTGAACAGCCTCTATTTAGTCATCCACATCCCTGTACCATTATGAATGTTCATTCTATTTGTAGTCTGAGAGTATTCTTTCCCATAAACCCAATGACCAGCAGTCAGTTGACATATTTGGCTGGTTAAAGAACACAGTGAATATAAAGTCTATTTGGGCAGCTGTTGACGGGCTCCCTTTATTGCTGTGCATACATTGTAATGAACACAAAACTTCACAGAGGCTTTGCTGCTAAAACAAAACTGCATGTCATCAACCATCCCTTCTAGTTTGTTTAACATTTCAGCACTCAGCGTTAAAGGGAATGAACTACAAAACACGCTGACCCTCTAGCCAAACAGGTCAAGGGAGAAGCACTGTGTTTTTATATAGAATGTTTGATTGCAGCCACCTGTCATTACCGTAGTGCCGTAATACATAATTGGATTGCTATGTTCCCAAGTTGCCTGCTCCTTTAAACAGTATAATTAAAGGGATAATTATCATTTCATTACAATATGTTAATTAAATGTGGCACAGCGAGAAATCTACTGCAACATGTGGCATGAAAAAAGATACTGTTTATCGTGTTTGTTTCTTGTTGAATTCATGATAATTGCGTAGCCGTTTCATGTACAACATAAATTAATGAAAAAATCTAGAAGCTTCAAAGGAGAACTCCAGGCAAATGTATAAAAACAACTCCGGGTTCCTGTACTGTGTGTCAAACTCAAGTCTCAGCTTTATTTGTTCAGTTCGGCCTACACAATTACCTGTGATCTGACAAACAGGTAAAGGTGGAAATAAAGATTTAGGGCCGGGTTCACACAGGAGGCGGCACGACGCGGCACGACTTGCAGCGCCGCGACCTGCCGAGACCTCAGCGGCGACTTGCAAAATGACTTCTGTATAGAAGTCAATGCAAGTCGCCCGAAGTCATGCCAAAAGTAGTACAGGAACCTTTTTTCTAAGTCGGAGCGACTTGAGTCGCTCCTCTTAGAACGGTTCCGTAGTACAGAACGGGGGCGACTTGTCAGGTCGCGGCGCGGCAAGTCGTGCCACGTCGTGCCGCCTCCTGTGTGAACCGAGCCTAATGCTGCTTACACACGACCGGACTTTTTCTACGGACTTGGTCCGGCGGACTGGAATCAGTTGGACAATTCGATCGTGTGTGTGCTCCAGCGGACTTTTTCTTCCCAAAAGTCCGGTGGACCTAGAAATAAAACTTGCTTCAAAATCTTTCAGACGAACTCGAGTCCGGATGAAAAATACGGTCGTCTGTGTGCTAGTCCGACGGACTAAAACCGACGCTAGGGCAGCTATTGGCTACTGGCTATGAAATTCTTTATTCTACGTCATCATGTTCGAATCTGTCGGACTTTGAGTGATCGTGTGTGGCCAAGTCCGTTTGTTTTAAAGTCCGGCGGACCTCAGCTGCAAAGTCTGTCGGATTATCCGCCGGACCAAGTCCGTCGAAAAGTCCGGTCGTGTGTACATGGCATTAGAGGTAAGTCATTGAAGATGTATCTAAATCCCAAAACAATAATCTGATATATTGCGGCACTACCAGTTGTTAACCACTTGACCACTGGGCATTTAACCACCTCCCGCCCGCCCTATAGCCGAATGATGGCCTTAGAGCAAGCGGGTTCCTTCGCCTGGCCGTCCCTGGACGGCCTTGTGTTTACTTCCGCAATGCGCGCCGCCGGGGGCGCGCATCGCGGAAGTATTGTAAACATATGAGATCATCTCCCATTGCCGTGTCTCTCCCTCCTCACACAGAGACAGCGTGTGAGGAGGGAGAGCGATCTGTAAGTCAGCCCCAGTGCCATGTGTCAGCCCCAGTGCCATGTGTCAGCCCCAGTGCCATGTGTCAGCCCCAGTGCCATCTGTCAGCCCCAGTGCCAGTGCCATCTGTCAGCCCAGTGCCATCTGTCAGCCCCAGTGCCATCTGTCGCCAGTGCTATCTGTCAGCCCAGTGCCATCTGCCAGTAGTGCCAGTGCCGCAAGCGCCAGCGCCAGTGCCTGCCGTCAGCCCCAGTGCTGCCAGCGCCAGTGCCGCCAGCGCCAGTGCCACCTGCCAGCACCAGTGCCACCTGCCAGCATCAGTGCCACCTGCCAGCGCCAGTGCCATCCGTCAGCCCCAGTGCCGTCAGCCCCAGTGCCGCCAGTGCCGTCAGCCCCAGTGCCGCCAGTGCCAGTGCCACCTGCCAGCACCAGTGCCACCTGCCAGCGCCAGTGCCGTCAGCCCCAGTGCCGTCGGCCCCAGTGCCGTCAGTGCCACCTGCCAGCACCAGTGCCACCTGCCAGCGCCACCTGCCAGCGCCAGTGCCATCCGTCAGCCCCAGTGCCGCCAGTGCCAGTGCCGCCAGTGCCACCTGCCAGTGCCACCTGCCACCACCAGTGCCGCCAGTGTCACCTGACAGTGCCACCTGCCAGTGCCACCTGCCAGCGTCAGTGCAATCCGTCAGCCCCAGTGCCATCAGCCCCAGTGCCGTCAGCCCCAGTGCCACCAGCCCCAGTGCCGCCAGTGCCACGTGCCAGTGCCACGTGCCAGTGCCACCTGCCAGTGCCACCTGCCAGCGCCAGTGCCACCTGCCAGCGCCAGTGCCATCCGTCAGCCCCAGTGCCGTCAGCCCCAGTGCCGTCAGCCCCAGTGCCGCCAGTGCCACCTGCCAGCGCCAGTGCCACCTGCCAGCGCCACCTGCCAGCGCCAGTGCCATCTGCCAGCCGCAGTGCCATCTGCCAGCCCCATTTGCCAGAGCAATTCGCCAGAGCAAATAGCCAGCACCATCTGCCAGTGCTATCTGCCAGTGCCAGCCCCAGTGCCAGCCCCAGTGCCATCTGTCAGCAACATCTGCCAGCCCCATCTGCCAGCCCCATCTGTCAGCCCCATCTGTCAGCCCCATCTGTCAGCCCCATCTGTCAGCCCCATCTGTCAGCCCCATCTGTCAGCCCCATCTGCCTCCAGTGCCATCTGCCTCCAGTGCCATCTGTCAGTGCCACGTGTCGTCAGTGCCACGTTATGTCAGTGCCACGTGGGGTCACTTTGTGGGCATTTCCATTGTCCTGGTGCTCCAGGGCCTTCAAAACTGTAATAGGTGGTTGAGAAATAAGATGTGTAATTTATGCTCCTAGAACGCCTGATGGGGCTATTTCAATATTGGGCCTCTGTATGTGGCCAGGCTGTGTAAAAGTCTCACACATTTGGTATCGTTATACTCAGGAGGAGTAGTAGAACGTATTTTGGGGTGTCATTTTTGCTATGTACATGCTATGTGTTGGAAATATCTTATAAATGGACAACTTTGCGTAAAAAAAATGCGTTTTAATTTTTTTTCCACATTTTCCCAAAACGTCTGGAAAAAAAATGAACCATTCAAACGGCTCATTATGCCTCATAGATTATACGTTGGAGGGGGGGGTTTGACAAAATGGGGTCACTTTGTGGGCATTTCCATTGTTCTGGTGCTCCAGGGCCTTCAAAAATATAATAGGTGGTTGAGAAATGAAATGTGTAATTTATGCTCCTAGAACGCCTGATGGTGCTATTTCAATATTGGGCCTCTGTATGTGGCCAGGCTGTGTAAAAGTCTCACACATTTGGTATCGTAATACTCAGAAGGAGTAGCAGAACGTATTTTGGGGTGTCATTTGTGGTATACACATGCCATGTGAGAGAAATAACCTATTACATTGAAAATTTTGTGAGAAAAAAAAAAAAAATCTTCATTTTGCAAAGAATTGTGGGAAAAAGATGACAACATCAAAAACCTTACCATGCATCTTAGTAAATACCTTGGAATGTCTACTTTCAAAAAAGGGGTCATTTGGGGGGTATTTGTATGTTCCTGACTTGTTTGGGTCGCAAGAAATGAGATAGGCCACCAGTACATCAGGTGTGATCAATTTTGTGCGATTCGCACCACAGCTTGTAGACTCTCTAACTTTCACAAAGACCAAATAATATCCACTAATTTGGGTTATTTTTACCAAAGATATGTAGCAGTATAAATTGTGGCCAAAATTTATGAAAAAAAAATTATAATTTGCAAAATTTTATCACAGAAACAAAGAAATATGCGTTTTTTTTCAAAATTTTCTGTCTTTTTTCATTTATAGCGCAAAAAATAAAAACCCCAGGGGTGATCAAATACCACCAAAAGAAAGCTCTATTTGTGGGAAAAAAAGGACACAAAATTCATTTGGGTACAATGTTGCATGACTGAGTAATTGTCATTCAAAGTGTGAGAGCACCGAAAGCTGAAAATTGGTCTGGTCAGGAAGGGTGTTTAAGTGCCCAGTAAGCAAGTGGTTAAACACCCTTAATAACCAGACCAATTTTCAGCTTTTGGTGCTCTCACATTTTGAATGACAATTACTCAGTCATGCAACACTGGACCTATATGAAATTTTTGTCCTTTTTTTCACACAAATAGAGCTTTCTTTTGGTGGTATTTAATCACCTCTCAGTTTTTTATTTTTTGTGCTATAAAAGAAAAAAGACCGAAAATTCAGCGAAAAAATGAATTTTTCTTCGTTTCTGTTATAAAATTTAGCAGATTAGTAATTTTTTCTTCATAAATTTTGGCCAAAATTTATACTACTACATATCTTTGGTAAAAATAAGTACAAATTGGTGGATATTATTTGGTCTTTGTGAAAGTTATAGAGTCCACAAGCTATGGCGCCAATATCTGAAAATTGATCACACCTGAAGGACTGACGGCCTATTTCAATTCTTGAGACCCTAACATGCCAGAAAAGTACAAATACCCCCCAAATGACCCCTTTTTGGAAAGAAGACATTCCAATGTATTTAGTAAGAGGCATGATGAGTTTTTTGAAGTTGTCATTTTTTCCCACAATTCTTTGCAAAATCAAGATTTTTTTTCCTTTTTTTTTTTTTCCACAAAATTGTCATATTATCAGGTTATTTCTCACACACAGCATATGCATACCACAAATTACACCCCCAAAACACATTCTGCTATTACTCCCGAGTACGGCGATACCACATGTGTGAGACTTTTACACAGTGTGGCCACATACAGAGGTCCAACATGCAGGGAGCGCCATCAGGCGTTCTGGAGCACCCAGGACAATTCTGACATTTCTCTCCTACATGTAAAAATCATCATTTATTTGCTAGAAAATTACAGAGAACCCCAAAACATTATATTTTTTTTTTTAGCAACGACCCTGGAGAATACAATGGTGGTCGTTGCAAATTTTTATCTCACACGGTATTTGCGCAGCAATTTTTCGAACGCGTTTTTTTGGGGGGAAAAAACTGTTTTGTGCTTAAAAAAAACAAAAAAAACAGTAAAGTTAGCCCAATTTTTGCATAAAGTGAAAGATGAAGTTATGCTGAGTAAATAGATATCAAACATGTCACTCTTCAAAATTGCACATGCCCGTGGAATGGCGCCAAACATCGCTACTTAAAAAATCCCCATAGGCGACGCTTTAATTTTTTTTTACTGGTTACATGTTTTGAGTTGCAGAGGAGGTCTAGGGCTAGAATTATTGCTCTCGCTCCAACGTCCGCGGCGATACCTCACATGTGTGGTTTGAACACCGTTTTCATATGTGGGCGGGGCTTACGAATGCGTTCGCTTCTGCATGTGAGCACATGGGGACAGGGGCGCTTTTTTTTTTTTTTTTTTTTTTATTGTTCATTTTACTTAATTTATTTTAGTTTGACATTTTTTTCCCCAAAAATAAATTTTTGATCACTTTTATTCCTATTACAAGGAATGTAAACATCCCTTGTAATAGGAATATGGGGGTGACAGGTCCTCTTTACAGTGAAATCTGGGGGTCAATATGACCCCACATCTCACCTCTAGGCTGGGAAGCCTGAAATAAAAAAAAAAAGATTCTGGCTTTGATCGTACTGGCGAGTTGGTAGAAGCACCGGAGGGCGGTGAGGGGTGGGGGGGGGGGGGCGTCTATGGCTGGGTATTGCAGGGTATCACCGAGTATGGCTGGGTATCTCCGAGTATGGCTGGGTATGGCAATTTATGACAGGGTATTGCAGAGTATTGGCGGGGTATTGGCGGGTATTGCAGAGTATTGGGGGGTATTGCAGAGTATTGGGGGTATTGCAAAGTATTGGGGGGTACTGCAGAGTAATGGCAGGGTACTGCAGAGTATTGGGGGGTACTGCAGAGTAATGGGGGGTACTGCAGAGTAATGGCAGGGTACTGCAGAGTATTGGGGGGTAATGCAGAGTAATGGCAGGATACTGCAGAGTATTGGGGGGTACTGCAGAGTAATGGCAGGGTACTGCAGAGTATTGGGGGGTACTGCAGAGTATTGGAGGGTACTGCAGTGTAATGGCAGGGTACTGCAGAGTAACAGCGGGGTACTGAAGAGTAATGGCAGGTACTGCAGAGTAATGGCAGGTACTGCAGAGTAATGGGGGGTACTGCAGAGTATTGGGGGGTACTGCAGAGTAAGGCCGCGTACACACGAGAGGATTGTCCGTCCAACTAAGTCCGTCAGACAATCCGACAGACAGTCCGTCCTACTTTCGAATGAACGGACTTGACCACACACGATGAACAGACAGTCCGCCGAAAGCTTGCGCGATGACGTGTACAGCACGTACGACGGGACTAGAAATACGACGTCCAATACACTGCAATGCAACCTTTCGCCGTGTAAATCCTTTCTGAGCATGCGCCATACTTAGTCCGTCGAACTAGCCTACTCACGAGCGGACTGTCCGCTGAAACGTGTTTCAGGGGACAATATTACGGAAATTCCGAAAGACTTAGTCCGCCAGACTGTCCGCTGAAAAAGTCCGCTGAAGCCCACACACGAGCGGACTGTCCACTGAAACACGTTTCAGCGGACTAAGTTGGACGGACAATCCTCTCGTGTGTACGCGGCCTAATGGCAGGGTACTGCAGAGTAATGGAGGGTACTGCAGAGTAATGGCAGGGTACTGCAGAGTAATGGGGGGTACTGCAGAGTAATGGCAGGGTACTGCAGAGTATTGCAGGGTATTGCAGAGTATTGGCAGGGAATTGAGGGGTTAAATTCGGTGAGCAGCGATGTGGGCACTGCAGATGCAGCCCACATCGCTGCTGACACCGATCTCTTTCCCCTCCGCTGTACCGATTGGTACAGAGAGGGGGAGGGAGGAACCGGCGTCATACCATGACGCCGGTTTGTTTACAAGTGATCACTCCGTCATTTGACGGAGCGATCACGTGGTAAACGGCCGCGACGAACGGCCGTTTACCGTGATCCGTGATGCGCCGGGTCCACTGGACCCGGCGGTCACGGATCATCTCGTGTGGGCACCCCAGGGGGCGCGAAAGAGCAGAATTCTGGGAGGCCGTTAATTAACGGCCTCTCAGAGTTAAACAACCGCCCTGAAGCCGTTAATCGGCAATGGGCGGTTGTTAAGTGGTTAAAGTGGAACTTAAGTCCTGCTAGATCACTTCAGGGTGGCCCTTTTGCAGGTATACGTATGTAATACATTAAAAATGGGTGCCTGTTAAGGGCGTAACTACAGGGGTTACAACTGCAACCCGGTTCCATGCTATGGGGGGCGCTGTTGCTCCCATGTATACCTGGATGGGGGGGCATATAGACGAACTGATGTCCTTCAGCCTGCTTCTCCTCTTCTCCACAGGCATTTAGCGGCTTCAGAAAGGAAATGAAGGAAATCAGTTCCTCTATATAACGCACCGTCTATCCTGCCGCCCCCGGCCCCTGTGTGCTCCCTTGTTCCCCCCTGGTCCCCCCCCCCCCCCCCGCAGTGCTTCCGGCTTCCATCCTCCCCTCTCTCACCGGCTGCTGGGGGGATGTTTTCAAGATGGAGAGCAGGGGAAGGGGCCAGTAAATATGCCATTTAGTGACTCCTTAAGTTTATGAATGGACACAGTGAGTGATCAGTGATTAGTACCGATCGCTCAAGTGTCCATTCATAACTGAAGTGTAGAAAACTGTGTTTACTACGCTTTAGTTTGTGAATTAATGAGAAGCTCTGTACAAAGCTATTCCTTTCCATGTATTCTGTGCTGCTGGTGCTGCAGAGATGGAGATTGAGGCCTGTGTCTTCAATCTCCTTTCTCTGTCTCAAAAGTGAAACATTAGAGGTCTGTTTAAACCCCTGATATTTCACGAAAGTTCCCCCAATGGGGCTCTTTAAAAAAAAATAAAAAAAAATAATCAATAATAAAATTGTAAAAAAAAAAAGGTAAAAAATAATAACACAAATAAAATAACAAAAATTTAAAAAACCCTAACACCATTGGTGGAACTACCAGGGTCACAAATGTTTCACTTGCAACCAGGCTCTTGCATTCTGTCACCGTGGGGGGCCAAAGACAGCAGGAAAGAAAATCAGAGCCACTAGAGGGCGACCAGGTGACAGCTTTGCGATTTACTGTTACTGAAGGGGGAATAAAGCAACAGGAATGAGACAGACTGTGTTGAGGAGAATACAGACTAGGAAGGGAGAAAAGAAAAGCAGGAGTTCACAAGAGTTAAACATACAAGGATAGTTAGTGTCTTATCTAATTTCCCTGCTATTCTCTACTTTCTCCCTCATCTGCAGCCTATGAACTGCAGAACTGTAAGCTTATACCTGTCTTCTTTTCTAGCCTAGCCAAGACATACAACCAAGGCTGGAAATGTACATAGTTTAACCACTTAAAGCGGGAGTCCACCGGGACTCCGCGTTTTTTTTTTTTTTTAAAAGCCAGCAGCTACAAATACTGCAGCCGCTGACTTTTAAAATAGTGACACTTACCTGTCCAGCGCGCCCGTGATGTCGGCACCCGAAGCCGATCTGTAGATCGTATCTCGGGTGCTGCTGCCGCCATCTTGGGTATGGGAATCAGGAAATGGAGCCTTTCGGCTTCATTTCCCGGTTCCCTACTGCGCATGCGCGAGCCGCGCTGCGCAATGAGGATGGTCCCCGCTGCCTCTGGGATCTGTGTGTTTTCCCAGCAGGCAGTGGGGCACTTGCGGGAAGGGGCGGGCAATTGCGGAAAGGGGCGTAATATACGCCCCTTTCCGCAGAGAGCTATCCCGGAAGTGGGTACAGATACCTGTACTGTACAGGTATCTGCACCCCCCTCCCCCCTGAAAGGTGCCAATTGTGGCGCCGGAGGGGGGGGGGTTCCGATGAGCGGAAGGTCCACTTTAGGGTGGACCTCCGCTTTAAGGACTAGGCCTCTTTTTCAGATTTGGTGTTTACATGTTTAAAACATTTTTTTTTCCTAGTAAATGAATTAGAACCCCCAAACATTTTATATTGTTTTTTTTTCTAACACCCTAGAGAATAAAATGGCGGTCATTGAAATACTTTTTTTCACACCGTATTTGCGCAGCGGTCTTACAAGCGCACTTTTTTTGGAAAAAATTCACTTTTTTTAATTAAAAAATAAGACAACAGTAAAATTAGCTAAATTTTTTTTTTTATATTGTGAAAGATAATGGTACGCCAAGTAAATTGATACCCAACATGTCATGCTTCAAAATTGCACCCGCTCGTGGAATGGCGTCAAACTTTTAGCCTCAAAAATCTCCATAAGCGACATTTAAAAAATTCTACAGGTAGCATTTTTTGCGTTACAGAGGAGGTCTAGGGCTAGAATTATTGCTCTCGCTCTACCGATCGTGGCAATACCTCACATGTGTGGTTTGACCACCGTTTTCATATGCGGGCGCTACTCACGTATGCGCTCGCTTCTGTGCGCAAGCTCGTCGTGACGGGGTGTTTTTAAAAACCTTTTTTTTCTGCAGTGGAGAAAGTAGACTGATAGAAAAATGCAGCCACCATATTACATTATGTAGCACTAACCCCCGAAGGAGCTTCTGGTTTTATTTGGGCTTACCGTTACCTCCTTGATTTCTTCTCCGTCTAGGGATCCCCTGGTAGATGGCCCAAAGAATGTTGAAACTGACACTGAATCTTCTTTTGAGTTATTTATTTGAAACAGAAACAGAGTCTTTCAATAAAGGGTAGAGGGTTAAGAGTAAGTTCAGGTACTTAGGTTGCAAAAAATAAAGGAAGTCCTTATAGAAAATCCAGAGAATAAAGACCGTTTCACAACTGGATTTTACAACCCCCAAATAGACCTCCTCTCACTAGGCCTAGCAGCCGGTAGGGTGTTTGACAAAGTCTCTGCCACAGACTTGTGATGTACACTTGAGTGTTACTGAGAAACGTAGATAAATTTAAAGAGCTATCACACGGTACCAGGTTCTCTCAGCCGATCCGACGATACCGTATGAGTGTAGATCCAGGTTGTGTCCTTCAACTAAGCCTCCAGGCTCCTTCAAAGAAGCCAGCCTTGCGCACGGCCTTCTCCTGAAGAGTCCTCCCCTAGGACCACCCATGGATCAATAGGCCCCGAAATCCTCTCGGCCTGTCCCTGCAGTTGCGTTGCCTCGGGCCAGCTGGCCCCAAGACTCGGAATGCATGGTTTCACACCCTAGGCCAGGAGGACCATAGGGCTGGGTAAGGAGGACCACCAGAACCAAACGGACAGAAAATCAAAGATGGAACCCCGAAGCACGTGGCGTTGGTACCTTAAAAACCACCCCCCAGAATGCACAGCAGGATAACACTCCCACTGGGCTGGTTCCGAGAGAACAGTGGCATTCAATACACCCAGCTAAACTGCGTTTCTACTCTTTCTGGCGCTGACAGCGACACCTGCAGTCAAGGAGAACCCAGTGCAACCCAGCTGGACTGGTACTGAAACCAGAAATTTAGAGAATAAGCCCCAAAACCCAACTGTGGTTTCAAATTAACTTTAGAAAAAAAACACAGCGCCTGCTCGTCAGGAGCCAGCACTACAATTATATTAGGTTTATGGATTAGATATGGATGTTCTCTTTAAAGCTGAATTCCTGGTATGCCACTTTTTACATAGTTACATTGGTCTAGCTTAGACCAATGGAAATATGTATGCTATACCTGTGGAATCCCCGTGGACCCTGGATATCACTGTAGTAGTTCTTTGGGATTTTTCCTCATGTCTATTTGATGGTTGTCAGACAGGCCAGGAAGTGAGAGGAAATCTTCCCATTGAGAACCCAGACAGCACTGAAAAAAATTTGTTTTAATTTCTGCCCCATTTTTATTGCTGCCTTTGTCCCCACTGTGGAGATATTCGCTAACTTCTTGTACAGGGGACAGAACAGCAGAAAAGAGAAATCTCTGCATAGAGATTGATGGAATTTATAGCAAAGCCTGACAGAGGTTCTAAACATTTTCTACTCTAGCCATTCTTTCACCTAGTCTGCTGTATAAGCTGCATAAATTTGGCTTTGTTTGCATCTAGTGATGAGTGAGCGGTGCAAAGTTTGGTTTGCTAGACATTCGCCAAACAATTCAAAAAATGTAGGTCCCCAAACATAGCATGCCAAACCCCATTAAACTCTAAGGAAGGTGATACTTGTTTATTTTATGGCCCATTTCAAGGCCAATAAAGCATGTGTTAAAAAGGGCACATGTTGCATGGCACTGCCATAGGGAACATGTAGCAATGCCCAAAATTTGGACTAAGGGGGCCCCAGATATCCAGCTTCCTTATGTGAATACCCCTTGTTAAAAAATTGGAAACAAGTGTCGCAAAAGTGTCACCATACAAATAATTGTGTCACAATCTAACAAGACAATATATACAGTATATCTGTGATAGATGCATTCACTGTATATCCACATGTATAATATACAAACTAATAATAAAACAAATATTGTCTGCACTATCACTAGAAAATGCAAACAATCATTGTAATAATCATATAATCAAGTGAAGAAGAGAAAATATATGACTTAAATTAAAACACACGTGCAAATATTAAAAAAAAATCATAAACAATCCATAAAGTCCAGGAAATGTGCTTTAGTGCAAAAAAAATTCATATAAACATTTAAGTGTTAACAAAATCCAGTGCTCCAAAAGTGAATGAAGAAGGATTCTTCACACCCAGACAGTGCACACCCCAAGCACTACCCGCTTACCAGCTATTAAGACCCTAGAATGGAAGTCAGGCTGTGCCTTATCCCAATATCCCTATGGGATGGAAGAATGTCAGACACCGGTATTCCAAAATGGACAAAACCAACCAAACAGGATGATCCACAATCAACCGCTGAGACCCAAGGTGTAAATATAACTGCGCCTAAACCCAATATGGGATGGATGCCAAGAGCAAGGGTTCCAAGATGTCAAAACCGTTCAGCAGTGCACTCAAGGAGAAGGGGAAATAGAGGAGGAAACCATAGTGTAGTACCCCTCGTTACTCATTCACACAAAAAAAAAAGTTGAAAAGTAAAAAAAAAAACAGATACCGAAAAAGTTTATTAAAAAAATGATTGCACAATGTAAATTTGAGCAGCAACTGAATGTTAACTATCCGGGTGGACATCCCAAATGGCGTCATTGACAAAAATATGAACATAATACATTCATAAAAATAATATATTTATAGTGTTAAAACAGTCTTTTCACAGCACCCTATTCTTCATCTGTATGCCCAACATTCATAATAATGTGTCTAACACAGGGGTATGCAACCCCCCGCCAAAGTGCCACAAGTGGCACGCAAAGCCTCTTTTGCCATCACATGACTCCCTCCCCATCAACAGAGCAGCGCAGGAAAGTGTCAGTGAGACATAGCTTCTGCCGCACTAATGCATTCCAATCTCAGCCACTGCGAAAGCCAATCACAGTCCTGCTAGCTTCGCCCACCATCTGGAGGAAGATGACTCGCTTGGTTGCCACTACCAATCTCAGAAAGAAGGGATATCACTGCGATTGAGAAAACCACAATCAGGTGACAATCAGGTTTGTGGAATTACTGTTGAGCTTCTGGGAACTTTGTTGAAATATATATATATATATATATATATATATATATTATATATATATTATATATATAATGTGTGTGTGTGTGTGTGTGTGTCACTTACTGCTGACCCCTCAGTTCTGCATCATCTACTACCAACCTTTGCAACACCTTTTCCCAACCTTTAAACCCTCATCACTTACTCCTGACCCCTGAACTTTGCATCACTTATTCCTGAACCTTTGCATCACTACTGAACAGGCCCTTCCATTAAAGCCTTGTACACACAGTCGGAGAATCCGTCGGAATGCGTCTTATCGGACCGCGTCGTCGGATAATCCGACTGTGTGTGGTATGCATCGGACTGATTCCTTCCGAATCTCCGCCGGACCCAATTTTCCAACACGTTGGAAATATTTTCCGACCAACTGGTTTGATCGGACATACTCCGATCATGTGTAGAGAATTTTGATCGGACCAAGTGCCACGCATGCTCAGATCAAATTCCTACATCAAAGCTATTGGCTACTAGTCCCATCGTAACGAAATTACGTCATCACGTTCTGAATGATCGGATTTTTCGACAACGTAGTCCGACCGTGTGTATGCAACAGTTTCGGACAAGATCCGACGGGCAAAATCCGACGGACAAAATCCAACGGATTTGGTTGGCAGAATGTCCGACCGTGTGTACAGGGGCTAAGGTTGTATGGGCGCTGCCTTCCCTTTTCATCGCCACTGCCACTCCCGGAGTCTCTAATAGGCTTCAAAATAGGGTGGGCTCCGGACGCAGAGCATTGCGCTCGGAGCCCGCCCAGGTGTGTTAGAATAGCGAATGAATACTCACTATTCTAACACTGAATCGTCTCTCCGCCAATCAGGAAGCGCGGGTGCGCTACACTTTTTCTCAGCTGTGGGGTCCAAACTTATGATCTGGCACACAGACCCACTGCTTTAAGAAAATGCCCCAGACCTGAGCTCATCATTGCACATCCATTCAAGATGCTTGTATGTGACATCACATACAAACACCTTCATTGGATGCTAGAGGCGGATCAGTGTGGATGAGTGTGCCAGGACAGGAAGATGCGTCTCAGCTCTACTTTCTTGCACCACTCTGCATATCGCACATGTCATAGATGAAAAGAGGGTACAGCAGTGGGGCAGATGAGCAGGGGGGGTTCAGTGGTGGGAAATAAGAGCGGAAAGGTACAGCGGTGGGGCAGATGTGTAGGAGATACAGTGGTGGAGAGATGAGAAGAGGCTTCAGTGGTGCGACAGAAGAGCAGGGGGGTACAGTGATGGGGCAGATGAGCAGGGGGTTCAGTGTTGGGCCAGCTGAGAAGGGGGTTCAGCGGACCATAGCCGTACACAGAGGGTGTGCCCAGACACCCTAATAAGGCTGTGCACACCTATGGGTGGGACAGAAGAGCAAGGGGATACAGCGGTGGGACAGATTTGCAGGGTGGTACAATGGTGGGGCAGATGTGCAGGAGGTAGAGATGAGACGGGGGTTCAGCTGTGGGACAGACAAACAGGGGTACAGTGATGGGGCAGATGAGCAGGGAGGTTCAGTGTTGGGGCAGATGAGAAGGGGATTTATCTGTGGGACAGATGAGCAGGGGGTACAGCAGTGGGGCATATGTGAAAGGAGGTGCATTGGTGGGACAGATGAGCAGGGGGTTACAGTGGTGGGGCAGAAGAGCAGGAGGGTACAGGGCAGGACAGATGAGCAGGGAGTACAGAGATGAGACAGATGAGAAAGGGGGTTAAAGTGGTGGGGCAGATGAGCAGGGGGTTTCAGTGGTGGGACAGATGAGCAGATGGGTTCACTTTTAGGACAGATGAGAAGGTGGTTCAGCGATATAACGGAATGGGGGTATGGCAGTTGAGCAGATGTGCAGGGAGGTACAGTGGTGGGGCACATGAGAAAGGGGGTACATTGGTGGGACAGATGAGCAGGGGAGTACAGAGGTGAGGCAGATTTGCAGGGGGCACAGTGATCTCAGGTGTGAAGGTGCATGAATTGGGGCTGATCTGAGGTGTGGAGTTGCAGAAATTGGGGCTGATCTGAGGCGTGAAAGTGCAGGATGTTAATTTGTCACTATTACTCAAGTAATTTACGGCATTTACTTTATAAAAAACCCTTTTCGTGCTTGAGTATGAAGTTGACAATGTTTTAATTATAAAATTGTCACGCTCAATTTCTTTGAAAACAATTTGTGCCACACTGTGCTCAAAAGGTTGAGGAAAAGATGATCCGCACTCCAGTGATTGCTCTTAAAAAATTTAATATTTATTAACAAGCCACAGTGACCAAACGCAAATAAGAAAGGTTGACGCGTTTCAGCCTATAAGGCCTTAGTCATAACCACATTGGTTATGACTAAGGCCTTATAGGCTGAAACGCGTCAACCTTTCTTATTTGCGTTTGGTCACTGTGGCTTGTTAATAAATACTACATTTTTTAAGAGCAATCACCTGAGTGCGGATCATCTTTTTCTCATTTCCCTACTCAGCCAACGACTGTGGATCGAGCACCTGGGAGCTCTGCTACCTATGTGATGTATGGGTAGTAGCACTGACTTTTTTTGTTTATATCCTGTGCTCAAAAGGTTGCCTACCCCTGGTCTAACAGGTATAATATACTGAAAACAGGATGAAATGTATTTCTGCTTCAGAACCTTCAGACACATTCACCAAAACAGATCAGAGTTTTAATCATCTAACTTTAATTTTAGGATTACAGTTCTCCAGGGATGTGTGTTCCTAGGCTATCTTTAATAGGCAGAATAAGTAAGAAAAATACATGCAATGCTCTATATAAAAAAGAAGTATTTATGGTGTATTATGTAAATAAAGTCCCTTACAAGGCTATATGAAGTGAACAAGAAAATTAAACGTTTTTTACATTTGATTTTAACAGATCAAAGGGGCAAAAATCATAAAAAATGTTTGTTATTTTATATGGTTTCTAATTTATTTGCTACATGTTTTAATTTTCATTTAAAAATGAAGAGTTGTGAGCATTACAAGGCTGATGGGGGTGTTTGCAAATGATCAGACCCCCGTCTGTAAAGGAAATCTATGATCGCAGCGTACACTTTGTAACATCAGTATTGTAATTACAATAAAACAATAGTTATTTTTGACAATCCAGTATCAGTTTACTGATCTCCTTTCATTATGTCAGTGCTGCCTTTCTGCTGGTCACGCTTTCCACAACTTCCTGGATTCCCTGCATTGCCAGATTCTCTATCTGCTGTTTACTTTCAATTTCTAGGGACTACATATCCCATGGTACCTTGCTGCCTGCAAGCAGTGATTCCTGTACTGACTCCTCCTTCTGAAACTCCTCTCAGTACCTCTGTAGCTCAGAAGGCAGGCTCTGTGAAATGTGTGACACAGCCTACTCACAGGGCATAGTGAATAGGTATCACAGAATTCACAGAAGTAAATCTGTGAGGGTCTTCACAAAGTAAGTTTACAGACTTCAAAACCACAAACATAATGTTTTGCAGCTCACCTATCTTTAGATGCGGTGGTTGTATTTGTATTCTTGTTTAGGCTTTCTTCCCTCTGTTTTCACCTGATCTGGCACCTCCTGTATTAGCGTGCCTAAGGAACAACAGGGAAAAGGAGTGTTAGATGTACGAACAGATTCTGATACACTGAACAGATTGAAGCCAAACTGTAGCTAACCCATTTCAAGCCTTTGGGATAACATTTTACATATGATTTTACATAAAATAAAATCTGACCATTGTAAGCACCCCTTTCAGTGTTAAATGGTTTGTATCAGCCCTCTAATTGCTACATCTGCTGCACAGCTTGTTCTGTTCAAAAACAACAGACTTACTGGCCAGATCACCAGGTAAAAATAAAAGAAAGCCTAAAAAATAAACTAATGCTGCCACTAAATCTAATACTTGGTAACCTGCAATATGATAAATGTTTTCTTTTGGGTTTAAAACCACTTTAAAGTTTGTTCAGATTATAGGCGTAGGCTAAAACGAATTGAAATACAATGTGGCAAAGAATATATATGTAGCATCCTGGAGTTTAGGCAGGGTTGTCCATCACAAATTTACTTGCCAGGGGTAGTTATCCTGGTTCATTGCTGGAGAATTATTGATTTCTCCCTAAATTTGGCCTGGTTGACCTTTTCTCTCCTACCACTAGGTGGCCGGGTACTTGGCGGCACTAGATACTAGAAGGGCAATGCGAGGTCAGGTTATGGGTATATGGGGTGTCTCAGCCAGTGGGCAGGGGTTTTCTTGGATCCCTTGGCCTGTTGGGAGAGCCTATGTATTCAGGTGAGGTCAGGTGATCTGTGTTCTGTGCAACCGGAATGGCTGTCTGGGTGGATATGTGTTGTACTGCCTGGGCTGCTAGGCCAGAAATTGGGCCTATCCTGGGCACATCTGGTTGCTGGGCTGTCTGAGGGCCTATCCAGAAGAAGGAGAGCAGTGCAGGGTTGGGACTGTGGCTTGCAGTCCAACCAAAAGTGATGGTTCTGTTGGCCGGAGGTAAAGGGGAAGCTGTCACCAGTAAGGGACTATCCACCTTATTACCAGGGACCACAGTGAGTAACTAAAGCAAGTCCCGGAGTAGTATTCTCACCGACCAGGGACGATGAAGAATCGGTAAACTTCAGTGGGAATCAAGCCTTGTGTGTCAAACTACTGACCGAGCAGGCCAGCATGGGTGAAGCTTGAGAGGTATCTAGAGTGCCAAGCTAGGGACCCAGCAAAGAAGCAGGGGTGACGCTTGAGGAAGATGCCACAATGAAGATTGAAGGAGCTCAAGAGATTCAATGGCACGGGATTAATGTGGGTCTAGTGAGAGACCGGGAGCTCAGTGTGCTGAAGAACTGCAAGGAGTGATTGTAGTGATAGTGAAGGAATTGTTAAGCCTTGTGTTTGGAACTGTTAAAGACTGCAGATGTGACGTCTTGCTGGATGCCTTTCCCTGCATGGCTGTCCTCTTATTGAAGTCTCTGAGTCTGCCAATTAATCTTGCAACTACCTAAGGGTGTCCTGGCCCTAGCCCTCTCTCCCCCCCCCCCACTCTTGTGTCCAAGGAGTGTCTGGCGCCCAATAACTTTACCAACTATACAACCACCATGCCTCACAACCCACTACATACAGAAGGATGTCAGCTATCCCTGGTTCTGGAGGTTTTTATTAGACCAAAGGAGGCCTGGGACCTTGCTACATTTGGCATCCAATGTGGGGCTAAGGCGTTATCTTTGCAGCCGTCACCCTTAGCAACCGACCTCAGCTTCATCAGGATTTCGTCTGGCTCTGTGAGAAGTTGGCAAGTAACCTTTACACTTCTAATGGACTGTGTTGTAGTGTGTACTACCAATGTGGGGAGGAACCATCAAGTCTCACTGCTCAGGGGAGCGGATCAGCCAGGTCTTTTCACACTTCCCGCCAGCACTGTGAGGGTTAATACAGTCTTCAAAATTGACTCCAATACAGTTTTCCCGCTCTGCAGAGGAGGACACATTACTGTTTGGGTCATCATCTTGGGTTCACATGCTGAGACCTCGTGGCCTGAAAGGAAACATGGCTCATCTGGGAGCTCCAGGATTTAAAGTCCCTCAACCAATATTGGCTCTATATGACCCATGGACAATTGCCAATTTCTTTGCCTCTGGGACCACGATTACTGACACGGGTATTCGGATGGCACTGAAGGGTGAGATCTCCCTGTATAATTCTCAAAGCTCCGCGGCTATGGGGATCATCTGACGGCGGTGTTCCGGGTTTGCCTTTTTATGTGTCCTTGGTGCTGGTGCTGTTAATCCGGGGAATTGCTGATAGCTGCCAGACCACCACTGCTGTCAAGAGTGATGAGGGCGGATTGGGCTCGGGGATATGCCACTGTGTAGGAGCCTACATCCAGTGCCGAGGCCGCTGATTCCGGCAGTCCTACTTTGGCCCAGGCCCACTCTTTCTCAGAAGAACTAGATGTGTCTAGTGAGCTTGCGGATACCGCATTGGAAGTGTCAGTTCACACTGCCATAACTTCTTCCAAGATTACTACAGCGATCGCTATTTCAGAACAGGTGGTGACGGTAACCCATCTCCCTCCTAATCGGATCGTAGCCTCTGCCTTGGCTACCACCTTGGGTATGTTGTGGAGGATGGTGGCCCAGTGGTCATTACTCATTTGGCCCAGTATATTCACTCATTGCGTGCTAAGAGAGGTGAACGATCTTGAATCTCTCCCGGGGGTGCCTGAAGCCGGTAAGTAAAGAGGGAAGGGAGAATGTCCAGGATGAATAAAGTGACTGCTATGTAAAGTGGCCGTTATGATTCGAACCTTGAAAATCGTTACCTTATATCGTTCATTTCCTAACCTTAAGGGAAGAATTATCTCTACCATTGGTAAAATCGCCAACATAAGCACTGTCTTAAGAATCTTAAGAGTGAGTTTCTACAGTTGAATACAGCAAGGAAATCAGGGATTACAGGCCCCAATGTCACCTGTTCTTACGCATGTTGTCAAATTAATGCAAATAAATTCTACAAAAAAGGATCTGAAGCAATTTGTCACCCGGTGAATAAAAAGGGAGAGTCTGTGGTTCGTCCCAACCCTGAGCACTACTGGTGAAACATCCCTGAAATGGTATCATTACCCCTTGGATTACAAATATGTGTCGTGTGATGTCAAGGACACTATGCTAACAGCCACTTCACACACGCATTTAAACTGTTGCTAGTGGAGAACATTCCAGAGAGCTGTTCTGTCTGGACTATGCTGGACTGAATGCTGCCTGCAGATACATGGAATGCCCACCTGAAGCCATGCTGGCTAAGGTTTGACATTATTGGGGTGATCCACCCTGAGGGGCGACATGTGATTTTCAGCAGGTTGTTGGTCCTAAGAAGAAAATCTTCTTTATTCCTGGCTGTCATATGGACAGACTGAAGATGTCTTTGCAGGGGGATCAATGTCCTAAAGTGCGGTCCCTTGCATTAAGGCCTGGCTGCTTGTTGCCTAAAATGCAGCTGTGCCTTTTTGTCCCCAGAGTGGCATTGAGGAGGAAGGGAAACTACTGGGAAATATGGTCCCCCTTAAGGGAAATCGATGGACTGAAAACTGTTTTGGACTCTGATGCCGCATACACACGACCGGTTTTCCTTGGGAGTTTATTCCGACAGAGTTCCGACAGAGTTCCGCTGAAACTGTCGTGAGTACACACGAGCACACCAAAGTCCGATTGTTAAGAACGTGGTGACGTACAACACATACAACAGTACTAGAAAAAGGAAGTTCAATAGCCAGTAGCGACTAGCCTCCCTCTCGTACTTGCTTCAGAGCATGCGTCATTTTTGGTCCGTCGGAACAGCATACAGACGAACGGTTTTCCCGATAGGAATTGGTTCCGTCAGAAAGATTTAAAACGTTCTATTTCTAGGTCCGTCAGAATTTTCTTTAAAAAAAAATCCGCTCATGTGTACACAGCATAAGTGTTTAGTTAGTTAGATTAGGCTATGATAGAAGGGTCAATTCTCACTATACATGTGAATAATGGACTGAACCATATGTCTGGACTGGCTCTGGTGTGGTTATTCACATTATGTGCTAGATATAAGTTGTTGATAAATGGGAAAAAGGTGCTATTCTCCACGGAGGATGGGACCTGCTTCTAAAGATGTAAATAATACAATATTCTATGGGGTGTATTTACACTGCTATGCTGTCTTCGGCTGAGGACAATTGAAATTTGCTTAACCACTTCAGCCCCGGAAGGTTTTACCCTCTTCTTGACCAGAGAACTTTTTACAACTTGACACTGCGCTGTTTTAACTGGTAATTGCGCAGTCATGCAATGTTGTATAGCTTTCTTTTGGTGGTAATCACCTCTGTAACTTTTATTTTTTGTGATACAAATGAAAAAAGACTGAACATTTTTTTTTTTTTTTTTTTTTTTTTATTGTTTATTTCTTTATTTGACATATTACAAGTTATAACAGACCAAGTTACAATATCAGTTTTATATTTTACAGTTTTGTTTCCTTATACCGCTAATACATCATATTCTCATTTTCCTATTTATTTCAATTGATCCGTGCAAAACAACTTTTTATATTTTTCTCTTATTCTTACTTGCCACTATCATATATACTACCTAACCATCCTTTAGACACAAGTATTTACAAACATACACACAGACATAAACACAAAAAAAACAAAAAAAAATAAAAATAAATAAATAAATAAAAAAATATAAAAAACACACGCACTCTCCGGGCGAAAAATCCATAGCGTAGTTTCCATAGTGAGTTATATATCACAAGCTGACAAAGGAGGAGAATGTTTATACCCACATCTTCCTTTGAATACTGCTTTTACTGTCCCACTCAAACAGAAAAAGAAAAACTATACTAACCACTCAATACAGACTCCCCCATTACCAATGAGGGTGGAGCTACCCGTGGATCCGATATCCATCGTTTCCATATTTTAATCCAGTTATTGGATTCTCCCCTATTGCAACCAATTTGTTGTTCTTTCAAGATGTTTTCATTTACCTGAAGACGCCAGTCCTCAAGTAAAGGTGCATTCGAAGATATCCACCTTAGAGCAATTAACTTACGTGCAATAAACAATAGTCTGGTAACTAATATCATCACCTCCCTGGGAAAGAAACCTTCCTCGTCCAAATATCCCAGTAGACATGTCATAGGGGTCCTGTCGATATGCGTATTACATGTAGCATTGATTGTATTTACCACCTCTTGCCAATATCTAGCCACTTTTGGACAATTCCACATCATGTGTATTAAATCCGCTGGAGACTTTTGACATCTAGGACACTCTGGAGAATCGCGTCTGCCCCACTTAAATAATTTAACTGGTGTTCTATATACCCTATATATTATAAATAGTTGCGTCAGGCAATGAGCCGGTGATAATGATACTAGGGGTACCCTTCTCAAAATAATTTGCCAGTTTTCATCTGAGATGTCCCCTATGTCTCTCTCCCAGCCTGTTCTACCCGGGCTGACAACTTTATCCTGATATAGTCTCATCAATTGACCATATAAAGACGAGATCAAGCCCTTTTTTTCCTCCCCCCTTGCTAATGATGTTATAAGTGGGGTAGGTTTTTCCCTTCTAAACTGAGTTTGAATCGCATGCCGTAATTGTAAATATTTATAGAAGTGACTAGAAGGCAGTTGAAAGGATTCTTGCAGGTCCTGAAAGGAGCGCAGAACGTTATGTGTAAACATCTGTTCTATATATTGAAGCCCCTTAGAGTGCCAGCTTTCGAATCCCTCCAATTTATATAGTTCTTTGTATTGCTTATTCCCCCAAAGCGGGGAGTATTTTGATACTCCTTCAAATTTCATTATACTCCTCATTTCCTTCCAGACTCTATTCATAAGTGTCGTTGTTAGACCCCTACCGGTGTTACCCAGGGCTCCGGATTCCAACTGAGCCACAAGATTATATCGAAAACTGTTATTTAACAGTAAAACCTGTATGGGGTCTTCCCAATTACTTTCCCCCCAGCCTGCAAAATGCTGAAGCTGGGAGGCTATGAAGTAGAGTCTTGGCTGTGGTACCGCTAATCCACCCCAATCCCTTGCCCTCTGGAGAATTGATAACTTAATTCTCGGGGTTTTTCCTTTCCACAATAGCCTACGAAATATTGATTCTGTTTTTTTGAACCATTTTAAAGTTATCCATATCGGTGAATTATGGAGTATATATAACAATTGAGGGGTCCAGATCATTTTTATGAGATTTGCACGGCCTACCACCGATAATGGCAATTTGGTCCACGCCATGCTCTTAAGTTGAAATTTGTTAAGAATAGGTGACAAGTTATCCATTAAATAGTTTTCTATTCTAGAGTTTATAATTATTCCCAAGTATTTAAATGATGACACTATTTTAACTTGAGGGGCCTCTTTTAACCTGGACAGACTAGGATTGTCTAAGGGAAGTAGTACGGATTTATCCCAATTAATAATGTAACCAGAAAACGATCCAAATTGTTTTATTAGTGACATTAAGGAGCTTAAAGAACCTTCTGTATCCCCAAGAAACAGTAATGCATCATCAGCATACAAGGAGATTTTTTCAATCCTCGTTCCTCTAATAAATCCGCAAATAGATTCTGCCTGTCGAACGGCCTCGGCCAGTGGTTCAAGGGCCAGTGCGAATAGTAAAGGAGACAGGGGACACCCCTGTCTTGTTCCTCTGTATAATGGGAAAAATTCTGAAACCGTGCCATTTATTTGCATACATGCCCTCGGAGTGGCATACAGCATCCTGATCCACCTTATAAACTTGTCCCCCAGGCCAAACAAACCCAACACCTCCCACAGATATGTCCACTCGACACTGTCGAAAGCTTTCGCAGCGTCGAGTGACAAAATCGCTCTTGTCCCAATATTATCAGTTGGTATTTGCATATTCAAATAAAGCCTCCTTATATTAATAGCTGTAGACCTTGTTGGGATAAAGCCACATTGGTCACGATGAATCAATCCCTGCATATGTCTACTTAGTCTTTTAGCCAGGACCCTGGCTAAAATCTTAGCGTCCGAGTTCAACAATGATATCGGGCGGTAGGATTCCGGAGCCAAAGGGTCCTTTCCCGGCTTTGCTAATACAATAATACAAGCATCCCTCATAGATTCAGGAAGCCTGAATGATTCCAAAGCCTGGTTAAGAACCTTCAATAATTCTGGAAGCAAAACCTCACCATATTGTTTATATACTTCTGAGGGTAACCCATCAATACCCGGGGCTTTATCATTTGGACTTTCTTCCACTGCCTTAATCAATTCCTCCAATGTCAGAGGAGCACCCAGTTCTTGTTTATCATTTTCAGAAAGAGAGGGGAGTTTTAAAGGTTCTAAAAACTCTCTAAGTCTTGTCTCGGAACAATTAACTTTATTTTGATATAAATTACTATAAAAATGAACAAAGGATCGCATTATTTCCTTCTGGTCATAAGTAATATCTCCCTCCACTGTACGAATAGCAGAAATAATTTTACTATCTTCTTGGGATTTAGCTATTACTGATAGCATTCTGCCTGATTTTTCCCCTTCTTCAAATCTGCGACATCTAGACAAAAAGTCAGACCGCGCAGCCTTTTTCATAGAAGTTTGTTTATATAATAATTGTGCATCCTTCCACACCCTACGATTAGAGGTAGTAGGACTCTGAATATACTGAACTTCTTTCTGCTGCGCCTCTGCTGCTAACAGCGATTCCCGTTCTCTACATGCTTTTTTGTAGACGCTTATGGCCTTAACCAATAATCCTCTCAAAAATGCCTTCATGGTGTCCCATACTACCTGAGGTGATGTTGAGTTATTATTAATTTGAAAAAATTCAACTAAGGCCAACCTCATTTCATCCCCCTGATGGGGAACTTTAAACCAGAAAGCAGGAACTCTCCAGTTAGACCTAATTTTAGGCTTTATTTTATCTACTGTTACTACTAACGGTGAATGATCTGATAAATCTCTCGTTAAATAATAAACATCAGAAACCCAAACAATAGCTGAGTCTGTTCCCAAGAACATATCTAACCTTGATAGGGTCTGAAAAGTACCAGAGCAACAAGAATATTCTTTAAAAGATGGATTCCTAAGCCGCCATATGTCATACAGTCCAAGCTCCTGAATATAATTGTAGAATGTAGTATTCACATTAGGGCCTGCTGGATATCTGTCCATGCTGGGATTACATACATTATTGAAATCCCCCATAATAAACATGGGGGTCCCTGGATTATCAGCCAATATCATCCCTATCTGTCGCATTACTTCACTGTTATATGGAGGAGGGATATAAATAGACCCCAAAATACATTGCGTAGAAAACAGTGTACATACCAGCAAAACAAACCTACCCTGTGGATCTATCCTTGCTTGCTTGCAGGAAAACTGGACCTTTGAGGAAATTAATATACTTGTTCCTCTTGCGTAAGCTGAATATACTGAATGGTATTGAGTAGTGTACTTTTTATTCTGTAATAAGCTAACAGTATCCTTAGTTAAATGTGTTTCCTGCAAGCAAACAATCAACGGGTCATGCTGGACCAGTTTATTGAACATAGCACGCTTTTTAATAGGGTTCTTAATCCCTCTAATATTCCATGACCATATTCTGATCTTATTATCCATTAATAATTATATATACACACACATGACATGGTGCCCATATTGTCCACATGATCCCCAAAATACGGTAAACCATACAACAGTAAGTCATTATACGGTCTTCCTCCATTTGAAGAGTTACAGACCTGACCAGCCCAACATTCAGTTGATCTCTTAAGCGTATCGTACTGTAATAGACATAAACAAAATAATACAACAGCATCAAGCAGTAACATGTAAATTGTCGCCCATACACACACACATACACCCATACACACACAAAAAACAAAAAAGAAATAAAAAAAAAAAAAAAAACAAGAAAAACAGAAAAAAAAAAAAAAAACATTGTTTCCCGCAGGAAGGTGTATACAGGGGAGAAGGAAAAAATCCATCCAGGCTTGAGCCCTAATGAGGAGGAGTTCTTGTACTATTGCAAGTACAAAAGCAAAAGCAGGGGCTCCTGCCTAAAAAAAATATATATATATATATATATATATATATATACACACACATACACACATATATATACATATATACATACATACATACATATATATATATATATATACATACACATACACACACACATATACACACACATGCATACACATATATATATATAAATAAAAGGGGAGGGATAAGGGAAGGAAGAAAAAAAGAAAAAAAAATGCCTCAGGTGGGCGCAAGGAAAGGACAAGGAAAGGAAGGGGCAGGAAGGGGCAGGGTTGGGGACAAGGAAGAGAAAAAAAAAAAAGAGATTAAAGGTTAGAAAACAAAACATTTTTGTCTCTGTCCCCTCCCCCATATAGTACAGAGAAAAGTTCTTTTCCAAATCCCAGTCGCATTTCTTCACCTTCTATCGCATTTTTAACACATTTTTAATTTTTCATCATATTTTTAATCATTATCCTTTGAATTTATTCATAAAAAGTTCAGTTTCCTTGCACAACATCAGTGCTGTCAACAAGCGATGAAATATGTTGCTCATTTTTGTCAAGCCAAGATGCCGCTGCCTTAGAATTATCAAAAAAAAAAGTTTCTCCTCTAGCTATAATCCTTAATTTGGCAGGATAAAGCATGGAATATTGAACTTGAATATCACGAAGTCGCCTTTTAACATCTTTAAATTGAGCCCTTTGCTTTTGAACCTCAGCAGAATAGTCCGGAAAAAAAGAAATTCTAGACCCATTGACTTCGATGGTGCCCTTAATACGAGCCAGTGATAATATTTTGTCTCTGTCTCTGTAATGAAGCATTTTTAGGATAAACTGCCTTGGATATTTACCCGGAGGTGGGGGTCTAGCAGGAATACGGTGTGCTCTCTCCACAGCGAAGAAAGGGGTAAAGTTTTTTTTGTCAAACACTTCCAGTAACCACTGCTCTATGAATTCCGTTGGCTTCCCCCCTTCTAGGCGTTCAGGTATACCAAGGATTCGCACGTTATTTCTTCTGAGTCTGTTCTCAAGGTCATCCATGCGATTTGCATTGCGACCCGACTGCATACCCATTTCCTTAAAGTCCCTCTGCATTAGGCTCATCTCTTCCTCCAAAGTAGCCACCCGCCCCTCCACTGCAGATGTTCGCTCACGTACTTTCTGCATATCCTGGCGCATAATAGACACATCTTCCCTGAGATGGTTAAACTGAGTAGATAGTGAAGTCAAGGTACAGTTACAATTTTGTACTGCCAGGAACACATCCTTAATTGTTGGTTCTCTCCCCAACTCATCTTGGACAGGCAGAGCAACAACACCTGAAACATTCCCCCCTTCTTTCTCTACTCTTTCCATCCGTCCAGCAGCTCCACTCTGCTCTGTTTGTATCGCCCCCTCCATTATCTCACATGAGTCAGCCTTCCCCTTTTCATTTCTCTCCATCCTCATCACCTCCTCCATCTCCACTTCATCTCTCACTTTGCTTTTTATTATATCAGAAATATTATATGGATTAGACATACCAGGCATATTAGGCACTCTGTTTGCGTCCCGGTTCACACTCCAAGCAAACCCTTCCAGCCTTGTAGCTGCATCTTTTCCTCTATCCTTTTTCCCTGCCTGGAGTGAGGGCTGAACAGCACTTTCTTGTATACTTTTCTCTCCTGCTGTTCCACTTGTTCCAGTCTCCTTCAGACGCTTCCCCATTGCTCTTGTAACCAGATAAGGCTGCAGGATGCAAGATGCACACTGGGAAATGTAGTCAGTAGATTAGCTTAGCAAAAGCCAAACACAGCAAACTTCAGACAAAACAAACTTTTCCTCTAACAGCGTGGCCGGTAAGGATTGAAGGAGGAAGATAATTAGGTCAGGGTTATCAGCAGTTCAGCAACTTATCAGTGAAAAAAACGGAGAGACACATAAATCTCCAGTAACCAGCTTGTGGAGCAGTGGAAAGCCAGGTGAATCCTTCCCCTATACCTCACTAATTGCCAGCTGATGGTCGGCAGGAGCACAGTGCTACAGCGTCCTCCTCTCACATGCTCAGCCTAGCTCAGCCTAGCCACTGAACATTTTGAAAAAAGTCATACATTTAGGCCAAAAAGCATTCAGCCACATTTCTCGAGTAAAAAAAAAAGTTTGATAAGTGTATATTTATTGGTAAATTTTCTGGAATTTACGCAGCTTTTAATTTATTACTGCCTATCTCATTTCTTGAGGTGCTAAAACGGCAGGGCAGTAAACCCACCCTCCCCCAATGACCCAATTTTGGAAAGTAGACACCCTAAGGAATTTGCTGAGAGGCTTGTTGAGCACATTGAATATTTAATTTTTTGTCATAAATGAGTGAAAAATACCCCAAAAAAAATTCACACAAAGTTGTCACTGAAATTATATATTGCTCAAACATGCCATGGGCATATGTGAAATTACACCCCAAAATACATTCTGCTGCTTTTCCTGAGTACGGGGATACCACATGTGTGAGACTTTTTGGGAGCCTAGCCATGTACAGGACCCCGAAAACCAATCACCCCCTTCAGGCTTTCTAAGGGCATGCATTTTTGCTTTAACTCCTCACTACTTATCACAGTTACGGAGGCCATGAATGACCCATTTTGGAAAGTAGACACCCCAACCTATTTGCTGAGAGGCATTTTTTTTTTTCTTTCTTTATTTTCAAAAACAAATGAGAGCTGCAAAACACTCACCATGCCTCTTAGCAAATACCTTTGGGTGTTTACTTTCCAAAATGGGGTCATTTGGGGGGGGGGGGGTTGTACTATCTTGACATTTCAGGGCCTCCGAAACTGTGATAGGTAGTGAGGAATGAAATCACCATTTTACGCCCTTAGAAAGCCAGAAGGCAGTGCTTGGTTTTCAGGGTCCTGTTACCCTGTTTGCTAGGCTACCAAAAATTCCCAAACATGTGGTAATCTCTCACTCGGGAGAAGCAGCAGAATGTATTTTGGGGTGTAATTTCAAATATGCCTATGGCATGTTTGAGCAATATATCATTTAGTAAAAACTTTGTGGAAGAAAAAAAAATATTGTTAATTTCCCGAAACTTTGGCAAAATATAAAATATTCAATGGACTCAAAATGCCTCTCAGCAAATAGCTTGGGGTGTCTACTTTCCAAAATGGGGTAATTTGAGGGGGGGAGTTTGAACTGTCCTGGTATTTTATGCACAACATTAGAAGCTTATGCCACACATCACCCACTCTTCTAACCACTTGAAGATAAAGCCCTCCTGATGCTTTTTGTTTACATGAAAAAATATTATTATTTTTTTGCTAGAAAATTACTTTGAACCTCCAACAGATTTAAATGGTGGGTGTTACAATTTTTTTTTCACACAGTATTTGCGCAGCGATTTTTCACAATTTGTTTGAAAATAAACCCTTTTTTGAATTTTTAATGCAATAAAACACACTATATTCCCCAAATGTTTGATAAAATGTAAAAGATGATCTTATGCCAAGTACATAGATACCAAACACAACATGCTACATACATATTTAAAAGCCATTACAGGTTACCACTTTAGATTTATAGAGGAGGCCTACTGTTAAAATGACTGCCGATCTGATGTTCGCAGTGATACCTCACATGCATGGTGCAATTGCTGTATACATATAATATGAGACCAATACTTGCATTCACCTGTGCACACAGGCATGGGGAGACGGGGGTGCTTTTTTAAAAATATTTATTTTGCTTTATTTTTTTCTTTTTTTTTTTTTTGCACTGTTCCTTTCTTTTTTTTAAATCATTTTTATTGTTATCACAGGGAATGTAAATATCCCCTATGATAGCTATGATAATAGGTAGTGACAGGTACTCTTTAAAAAAATAAATACATTGGGGTCTATTAGACTCTAGATCTCTCCTCTACCCTTAAAGCATCTAACCACACCAAGATCAGGGTGATAAGGTACTTTCCCAATTTCCCAATGGCGCTGTTTAAATCCGGTGAAATCTGAGTCATGAAATGCTTGTAGCTTCCGGTTTCTTAGACCATAGAGATGGTTGGAGCCATTCTGGTCTTCGATCAGCTCTATGTTCAGCTGCTGGAACCACCAGCTGCATTCTCAGGTTCCCCTGTGGGACAAGAGAGCCTGAGAAATCCATGGAAGATGGCGGGAGGGGAAGTTCCCTTCCACTGAAGACCATTCTGGTCTTTGATCAACTCTATGTTCAGCTGCTGGAACCATCAGCTGCATTTTCAGGTTCCCCTGTGGGGCAAGAGAGCCTGAGAAATCCATGGGAGACGGCGGGAGGGGAAGTTCCCTCCCACTGAAGACCATTCTGGTCTTCGATCAACTCTATGTTCAGCTGCTGGAACCACCAGCTGCATTCTCAGGTTCCCCTGTGGGACAAGAGAGCCTGAGAAATCCATGGAAGATGGTGGGAGGGGAAGTTCCCTCCCACTGCTTGTAAAAGCAGTCTAGCGACTAATTAGCCGCTAGGATTGCCTTTACATGAAAGATGAAATGAACGATACCAGGATTATACCTAAACCTGATACCTCATAGTCCAGCAACATACCAGTACATTGCTGATTCTTGTTGGGCATATATTGTAATGTTCTTTTTTTTTTCCTGCAGCCTGTGGGCTGAACAAATAAAGAGATTGATCGGCGGGTATGCCCACCATTAGAATATTGCCCTGTATCCACCCACTTCTAATGATGGGCATACATCCACCATTTTTTTTTTAACTGTGGTGGTGAAATCACCTCCTACAGCATTGGAGTCACTGATTTATGTATCGTGAGAGCAAACGCTGTTGCTGTCAAGACAAATCACTGCTGCAGCTGAACGGTGTACCTAAAAAGCAAAGGATGGTAACAATAAAACATTAACTCAAGAAAGAAAAAACAATCTGTGCCAAAAAAAAGAGTAAAAAATATATGCCGAAGCATGGGGGCAATCCGCCCCTAATGTTAGGGGCAAATCGGCCCTCCATCCCATGCTTCAGCATATATGCTCTTTTTTTTTTAAATTATGGTGGTGAAATCACCTGCTACTGCGCTGGAGTCGCTGATTTACATATCGTGAGAGCAAACGCTGTTGCTGTAAAGATAAATGAATCAGTGCTGCAGCTGAATGGCATACCTGAAAAGAAAATAATTGTTAGCAATAAAACACAGTAAACAGTAAAGTATAAATGAATTGCATACCTGTTGGAATTCAGCATGAAGCAAACATGATAAAGTATAGTAACAATAAAACATTGCAGTTAAAAAATATAGTAAAAAGAGCAGAACAATAGAACACCGTCTGGAAACCGAAGTGCTGTGATGATCTCTTCCTGGAATTTAAGGAAGGATCCAGTTTGTTCTGATGCTTTGTATAGCACATAAGGGTTCAGCAGAACCAATTGTAGTAAGTATACAGACACTTTTTTGTACCAGCATCTGGCCTTACAAGCAATTAAGTACGGCGCCATCAACTGGTCGTTGAGATCCACCCCCGACATATTAAGGTTGTATTCGTGGACACTCGCCGTTGGAATTTGGACTGTCGTATCTGCGTGAAGAGAGGACAGAACAATAACATTCCGATTATCCTTCAACTTCACTGCAAGCAAATTATTACTTATCAAGCACGCTCTCTCCCCCAGTCTAAGTTGGGAATCTGCAAGCCGCTGGGGTAAGCCCTGGCGATTAGATTACACAGTGCCACATGCGCTAATTCCATGATCAAACAAATGAGTAAAAAGTGGCACGCTTGTGTAATAATTGTCCACGTACAAGTGGTACCCCTTTACGAATAAGGGTGACACCAAGTCACAAGCAATCTTTCCAGCGCTCCCTATGTAGTCTGGGCAGTTCTCAGGCTCCAGGTGACTATCTTTTCCCTCGTAAACCATAAAATTACATGTACAGCCTGTTGGCCTGTCACACAGCTTATACATCTTGATCCCATATCTGGCACGCTTGCTGGGAAGATACTGTTTGAAAGACAAGAAAATTTAATCAGGAACTCATCAACAGACAACTTGATCCGGAGGTAACAAGGCTGCAAACTGTTGGTTGAAGTGGTTTATGAGGGGTGTAATTTTGTGGAGCCGATCATATTCAGGGTCATCCGAAGGATGACAGAGTTCATTCTCATTAAAATGCATGGACCGCAAGATCTGCTCGTATCTAGCACTGGTCATGGATGCAGAGAGCACGGGCATATGGTGAATTGGGTCAGTGGACCAATAGGACCGCAACTCACTTTTTTTAGTTATGCCCATGAGGAGGGATAGGCCCAGGAAGGTCTTAAATTCGGAAACCGTAATAAGTTTCCAATGGTCAACTGGGGATTAGCAGTGATGAATTGACTAGCATACAAATTGCTTTGGTCCACAATAGATCTATAGATATCTTTCGTGAAAAACAGCAAATAAAAATCAAGTGACGTAAAATCAACTCCACCTTGGTGGCTGCAGGACACTACTTGTGCTAGCCACCACACCAGCTTGAACTGCACTTATGGGACTCGCCATGTCATCACGTGATACTGCAGTGCTGTATGTACGACCAGGGTGTACTAGGCCGCCGGTGCTTGTCAGTTCACCAGAAGGATGAGCGGCACTAATACTGGCTCACTGCTCTATACAAGATCCCTGTGGTTCTTGCACATCAACAACAGGGACGGGTAAGCCTGACCTTAGTAGGGGCCATTACTCTGACATCAGAGCTATCTGTCAGGATGCCGCTGTTGTCTATCGGTTCGTATTCTGAGCCTGAATCTGACAGATGGCTGACTTCCTCTTCACTCTCATCTGTCATGCTCAGAAATGTGTAGGCCTCTTCACTAGTGTACCTTTTTCTGGACATTTTGGCCTCTACATTTACAGGTACAACTAGTGCGACTCACAGGTAAAAAGAGCAACTGGTCATCAGCGACTGCTTCAATCGCTACCAAATTTTTTTTTAGCATTCGGAGGGATCAGGCCTGACTCTGCAAATGCTGCAGTTATGTGTTTTGTAAGTGACAGTGATCACTTGATACTGCACTTGGGTGGGCTGGGCGGAGGGGCTAAATGCAGGTGCTAGCAGGTATCTGGGCTGATCCCACTAATGCCGCATTTTTGGGAACCATGATCAGGGTGATCAGAGGGTTAAATCTTTATTATGTAAAATACCCTGATGCTATAAAAAAAAAATAACTAACCAGCGTCACCCATGACACTAAGACAATACTATTGGCAAGGGGTGAAAAGGTTAAACCTTTATTTAGGGGGGTACCCTAGACCTCCCTGGGTCTACTACTAGCTGCCCTAACGCTGATTAGTGTCACATGTGACACCAATGCAGTGATCAGGAAAAATCTGAAAACTGCAATTGGTGACATAGTGACAGGGAGTGAAGGGGTTAACTGGGGGGCGATCGGGTCGTGAAATGTGTGCCTACGTGTACTGTCAGTTGTGACAGCAGGCAGGTAAAATCACCTGGTTGCATCCAGGATGGAAAATATGTATGCCTTAAATTCAGGCTTTACGCTGACTTATACCACTAGGGGGAGTGCTGGGAGTCCTGCAGGGGAAGAGTTAATGAGCCCAGCTGAAGTAATTGGGCTCATTAAAGCAGAGGTTCACACAAAAATTGAACCTCCCCTTTTTGGAACCCCCCTCCGGTGTCACATCTGGCACCTTTCAGGGAGGAGGGGGGTGCAGATACCTGTCTAAGACAGGTATTTGCACCCACTTCCGGGCATAGACTCCCACAGGAGTGGTACATGGTAAAAAATGTTTTAGCAGGACTCCCGCTTTAAGACCTCTATAAAAAAAAACAGCATGCTTAGGGAGATGCTCCACCCTGGAACCAGTTCTGTGTTTGTGTAGACTGGGGAGTATGGTAACTGTGCATGTGCAGTGAGTGAACGCCTGTATGGCAAACTTCCAGCAGGTCCAGGCCAGAAGTCATTGGCCTGGACCTTAAGTCTGATCGGTTCTGCAACTAATCTGATCGCCGTGGGGCACGATGTACAGCTATGTGGTTTTGCGCACCCGTGCCATTCTGCTGACATATATCGGCATGAGCGGGTGGGGAACATGTTAATCACATATGTGTATACTGCACCATGTTACTTTTAGGATAGGATGCATTTGCATTGCTGTTGATTCTCTCTTTCAGGTGTTGCTGTGTCGGTGCGTCTTCCTTGGCTAAGGAGAGACAGGGATCTAGTCTGCAAACAACACTATCCTATTTCCATATTATTATTGTACATATATTTTAGATAGTGAGGAATCAAGGCTGTTGCTTAGGCCTGCCTTTAAAATTGTATATAGATATTTTGATACTTTATTTATTTATATTATACTTTATTTATCTATATTTACTTTATTGTCCTAAATGACTCATCATAGTTTTTTTTATTTTTTATATGACTATTTGATACCCATGTTTATTCAGGTGGTACACCACACATATGTTTAAAATTCTATATTGTTGACCCTTCCCTGTTTCCCTACCCCTCCCAGTTTTTACCAGGACACTCACTGTCAGGCTTGAGAGATTTAAAATAAATTATTTTTTTGCAAACTCCGAGACGTGGTTTTGTGCAAGGGGGGAGGATGCAACAATCTGGTGTTTAGGCAGGATTGCTCCTCACAAATTTACTTGGCAGGAGTCAAGGGCGGATCCAGAGTCTAGTCTCGGGAGGGGCACTGCCAGAAAATATGTTTTTTGGGTGCAATTTATAGGGGCAATGGCTGGTGTTGGTGCTTTCATCTTCACTGCATCATGGATGTTATGGTGTCAGGATGATTGAAGCGCATTATTTCTAATATTACATTGTAATATATAATGAAAATTAAACTCACCATAATGCAGAATCAGTGGGAGCCCTGAGTGTGTCACTCCACGTTGACCTGCCTTCAGATGCAGCTTGTCACTTGCCACATCCCTGCCACAAGCTGCGGATTGTCACTTGCCTGCCACCGGATGCTGATTGTCACTTGCCACACCACCTGCCACATGCTGCTTATTGTCACTTGCCACGTCACCTGCCACACATTTCGGATTAAACTTGCCACGTCACCTGCCACATGTTGCTGATTGTCACTTGCCACATCACCTGCCACACATTGCAGATCATACTTGCCACGTCACCTGCCACATGTTGCTAACTCATCCGCCGACCTGCCCGCTCACAGGCTCTCTCTCACCTGCCAACCCCCACTGACTGGCCCGCCCGCTCATTAAGTCGCACACTCGTCCTCCCGCGCACTCACTCGTCTGCTGGCCCTGACTGGCCTGCCAATTACAAATTTCTCGGAGGGGGCAATTGCCCCGTTGCCCCCCATGGATCGGCCCCTGCCAGGAGTAGTTATCCTGGTTGATAGAGATCTATTGATTTCTCCCTAAGTTTGCCCTGGTGGCACTTTTCTCTTCTACAAATAGGTGGCCGGGTACTTGGTGGTACTAGATACGAGAATGGCAACGCGAGGTCAGGTTATGGGTATATGGGGTGTCTCAGCCAGTGGGCATGGGTTTTCTTGGATCACTTGGCCTGCTGGGAGAGCCTATGTATTTGGATGAGGTCAGGTGATGTGTGTTCTATGCCACCTGGAGTGCTATCTGGGTGGATGTGTGTTGTCCTGCCCGGGCTGCTAGGCCGGAGATTGGGTCTATCCCGGGCACATCTGGCTGCTGGGCTGTCTGAGGGCCTATACAGAAGAAAGAAAGAGAGTAGTACTGGATTGGGACTGCGGCTTGCAGTCCAACCAAAAGTGACGGTTCTGTCAGACAGAGAACCTGTCGTGGTAGAGGGGAAGCTGTAGCCAGTAAGGGACTATCCACCTTATTACCAGGGACCACAGTGGATAACTGGAGCAGTATTCTCACCAACCGGGGATGGTGAAAAATCCGTAAACTTCAGTGGGAATCAAGCCAGGGACCCAGCCAGTGGAGGTGACGCTTGCAGCCTTGTGTGTCAAGCTAAGGACTGAGCAGGTCAGCGTGGGTGAAGCTTGAGAGGTACCTAGAGTGGCAAGCTAGGGACCCAGCAGAGAAGCTGGGGTGACATTGAGAAAGATACCACAGTGAAGATTGAAGGATCTCAAGTTATTCAATGGCAGTGAATCAGTGGGTTTAGTGAGAGGCCAGGATCTCAGTGTGCTGAGGAAGTATAAGAAATGATTGTAGTGAAAGTAAAGGAACTGTTAAGCCTTGTTTTTAGAACTGTTAAAGACTGTTGCTATAGAAGACAGCATTCCTACACATTCATATGTGGCATCATGGGTGCCTTTCCCTGCATGGCTTTCCTCCTATTGAAGTCTTAGGCCGCGTACACATGGGCGGACTGTTCGCCCAACCTTGTCCGCTGAACAGTGTTTGGGCGGACAGTCCGCTCGTGTGTGGGCTTTCAGCGGACAGTTTCAGCGGACAGTTGGACGGACAAAGTCTTTCGGAAATTCCGAAAAACTGTCCGCTGAAACTGTGTTTGAGCGAACAGTCCGCCCGTGTGTGGGCCTGTCCGCTGTACTTTCGAAATGAGCGGACTGTTCCCGCTCGGAAAGTCCGCCCATTTCGAGCGCGTGTACAGGTAGGCGGGGCCCGCGAAGGAGACGTCGCGGGCTCCGCCGCCTGGAATGGGCTTAAAGGGGAACCCCAACGCCGAAAAAAATCGGCGTGGGGGTTCCCCCCAAGTCCACACCAGACCCTTGTCCGAGCACGCTACCCGGCCGGCCAGGAAAGGGGGGCGAGCGAGCGCGCCCCCCCTCCTGAGCCGTACCAGGCCGCGTGCCCTCAACATGGGGGGTGCCTTGGGGAAGGGGGGGCCGCGCGGCCCCCCCACCCCAAAGCACCTTGTCCCCATGTTGATGAGGACAAGGGCCTCTTCCCGACAACCCTGGCCGTTGGTTGTCGGGGTCTGCGGGCGGGGGGCTTATCGGAATCCGGGAGCCCCCTTTAAGAAGGGGGCCCCCGGATACCGGCCCCCCACCCTATGTGAATGAGTATGGGGTACAATGTACCCCTACCCATTCACCTGGGAAATAAAGTACAAAAAAAAACACAACACATGGAAAAAGTATTTTATTGCACAGCTCCGGGGGTCTTCCGTCTTCGAGGGTCTTCTCGCCGGACTCCTCCGCTATGTGTGTGTAGCTCTTTTACTAGCGGAGGAGTCCGGCTTTCTTCCTCCCCGCCGCCGGCCTCTTCTCCCGACTTCGGGGGTCTTGTCCCCCTCTTCGGTTCTTCTGCCGGGCCACCGCGCCTGGTCCGGTGGCCCGGTCTTCTGTCGCCGTCTTCCGTTCTTCTGTCGCCGCCTTCGGTTCTTCTGCCGGGCCACCGCGCCTTCTTGTAGCTCTTTTACAGGCGGTGGCCCGGTCTTCTGTCGCCGCCGCCGCCGCCGCCGCCTTCCGTTCTTGTTCTTCTTCTTGTTCTTCTTCTTGTTCTTCTCCTGGAGATGTTGACTCGACGAGCTCTCCGGCCGGAATGCCAGAGCCGCGCTGTGCGGTCACTTATATAGTGACAATGGGGCGGTGTCACATGGTATATGTCACATGGGTTGGTCACATGGTGACCCCGCCCCCTTACGATGTCATAGTCCCCATGTGACATCAACCCATGTGACCAACCCATGTGACATATACCATGTGACACCGCCCCATTGTCACTATATAAGTGGCAGCGGAGCGTGTCCCTGGCATTCCGGCCGGAGAGCTCGTCGAGTCAACATCTCCAGGAGAAGAAGAACAAGAACGGAAGGCGGCGGCGGCGGCGGCGACGACGACAGCGGCGACAGAAGACCGGGCCACCGCCTGTAAAAGAGCTACAAGAAGGCGCGGTGGCCCGGCAGAAGAACCGAAGGCGGCGACAGAAGAACGGAAGACGGCGACAGAAGACCGGGCCACCGGACCAGGCGCGGTGGCCCGGCAGAAGAACCGAAGAGGGGGACAAGACCCCCGAAGTCGGGAGAAGAGGCCGGCGGCGGGGAGGAAGAAAGCCGGACTCCTCCGCTAGTAAAAGAGCTACACACACATAGCGGAGGAGTCCGGCGAGAAGACCCCCGAAGACGGAAGACCCCCGGAGCTGTGCAATAAAATACTTTTTCCATGTGTTGTGTTTTTTTTTGTACTTTATTTCCCAGGTGAATGGGTAGGGGTACATTGTACCCCATACTCATTCACATAGGGTGGGGGGCCGGTATCCGGGGGCCCCCTTCTTAAAGGGGGCTCCCGGATTCCGATAAGCCCCCCGCCCGCAGACCCCGACAACCAACGGCCAGGGTTGTCGGGAAGAGGCCCTTGTCCTCATCAACATGGGGACAAGGTGCTTTGGGGTGGGGGGGCCGCGCGGCCCCCCCTTCCCCAAGGCACCCCCCATGTTGAGGGCACGCGGCCTGGTACGGCTCAGGAGGGGGGGCACGCTCGCTCGCCCCCCTTTCCTGGCCGGCCGGGTAGCGTGCTCGGACAAGGGTCTGGTGTGGACTTGGGGGGAACCCCCACGCCGATTTTTTTCGGCGTTGGGGTTCCCCTTTAAGCCCATTCCAGGCGGCGGAGCCCGCGACGTTTCCTTCGCGGGCCCGCCTACCTGTACACGCGCTCGAAATGGGCGGACTTGCCTCCGCCTTACGTGGGCGAGTCCCTTCATTTCAAAAGTTGAGCGGACTGTTTGGCAAACAGTTCGTTGAAACAGTCCGCTCGTGTGTGGGCAAGTCCGCTCATGCAAATTTTGAGCGGACTGTTTGCCAAACTGTTTGACGAACAAGGTTGGGCAAACAGTCCGCGCGTGTGTACGCGGCCTTAGGCCGCGTACACACGGGCGGACTGTCCGCCCAACTAGGTTCGTCAAACAGTTTGACAAACAGTCCGTTCAAAATTAGCATGAACGGACTTGACCACACACGACGAACGAACAGTCCGCCGAAAACTTGCGCGATGACGTGAACGGCACGTACGACGGGACGAGAAATTCGGCGTCCGATACACTGCAATGCAACCTTCGCCGTGTAAATTCTTTCTGAGCATGCGCGAGACTTAGTTTGCCGAACAAGCCTACACACGAGCGGACTGTCCGCTCAAACCAAGTTTCAGCGGACAGTCTTACGGAAATTCCGAAAAACTTTGTTCGTCAGACTGGCCGCTGAAACTGGCCGCTGAAACTGTCCGCTGAAGCCCACACACGAGCGGACTGTCCGCTGAAACACTGTTCAGCGGACAAAATTGGACGAACAGTCCGCCCGTGTGTACGCGGCCTTAGAGTCTGCCAGTTAATCTTTCAGCTACCTAAGGGTGTCCTGGCCCTAACCCTCTCTCTCCCAAAAAAAGGTTTGTTAAGAGAAATAAACTTTCTTTTGCATCCAAGAAATATCTGGTGCCCAATAACTTTAACAACTATACACCCACCATGCCTCACAACCAACTACATACAGAAGTATGTCAGCTATCCCTGGATGTTCTCATTAGACCAAAGGAGGCCTGGGACCTTACATATAATTTTACATTTTGACCATACATTTTAATAAGAAAACAAATTATGCAGAGCTCAAAATGGAGTCTTTTGTTTTGGGTGAAGTGGACTATGTCTCAGTCCCCTATCCATAATAAGGTATAATATAATGAAGGTGGAGGGTCCTAAGCAGCAGGCTGGTCTGCAGATGCTTGACACAGATTACCATTTTGGGTGAACTGATCCTCTTTGTAAACTGTTAAAGGTCTCGTTTACTAATTCTCTTGTGACCACCATTTTATGTAACCCAATGCTTTTTGTTAGAGCATAGCTTCCCCCATCTTAGTGTACATAAGAGCCAATGAGCTTTTATTACCTAACAGGGTAAGTGGAATCTAATGGAAATCCAGTTTTTATTTACTAGCAGGGAATGTAAGAGTGGGGTGGGACATGGTTAACGCTCTGTGTCATCTGCCCCAGATGCCACTTTAAATCAACTCTTGTCCCCACTTAGTCCTTCCTGAAGAAAGCCCATTGTCAAATAAAGAAGAATCCTAACACACTCTGACAATACTATATGAGGAAATAAATACTTTTTTTTGTAATTTATTTATTTTTAGTTAGGTGTGTAAAGGTGGTTAAAAACCCTGTCAGGCTACTTTTTTTCTCCCTGCTTGGAAAATTTCCTTCTCTTTGGGTAGAGCTAAGGCCTATACGCCTAAAGAAAGTAGCCTGCCTCAGACCTTGTGTAAACAATTATTATAAAATTCTTAGAAAGTCTGCTGACTCAATACAGCCCCCTGTGTGGTCCAGTCACATTTCCTTGGTGCTTAGGCCCAAAAGCATATACTAGATTTTCCACCTCTTATATGTCTAATTGCCTCCATTAAATGTTTGCTCAGATTATTCTGCAGTTTTTTCCTTTCGCTGAAATGCTTTAAACGACTGCTGTTTCACCACACGGTGTAAGAATTTCAGGTATTAATGCCGAGCAACTTTTAAGAAAACGCCAATGATTAAGAGAATAATGATGTGCTTAAAGGGGGTGAGTCATGTGTTTCTCTCATCTCGTGCCCCATTAAACAACCAACATCACAGGCTTGATCCTTCAAAAGGCCTAAACAGGCCACACCTGGGACAGGCAGTCCCGACAGTGCATGACGTCCTTATCTGCTAAGCTTTAGCCGCAGCGTGAGAGGAGACATCAGACTCGTGTGGCCTTTATTCCTGCAGTTGTAGTTGCAGCCTGTCTGTCAGACTTGCCAGCTGTTAGTTTCTTCTCCACCACCGGTTTCATTTAGTTACATGCTGTCAAGCTCTGTGTCTGCCAGAGCTTCTCTGTGTGCATTGGTAACCTTTTCCCATGCTTCTCTGAATACGGATAAGAAATCTTAACTCAGTCTTCCATGATATAGTAGACATTGCCTGCTCTCATAGCTGTGACATATCCAAAGAAAGGAAGTTTGTCAGCTACAATATTCACTTTGTTCACTTTGCTCATTTAGGTCCAACTTCCTCACACCTTCTTTCCTCAAACCCTGTGTTAAGATCTGTGATAGATGGTTTTGGAGCTTACACTGGGTTGAAGATGTCAACCCCACCATGTTAGTTTTAGGACCTGGCGTTTGGCCCTCAGACCCAAGAATTGCGTGCTGGGAGGAGGTTACATGCTGCCTACTACTCAAAAGGGCTGTCTTTTTATTTATTTTTTGACAGGGGAGTTTGGGGAAGGCAAATTTATTTGGGTGAGGAGGTGGACTAGAGGTTGCCACTTTGCCCATTCTTTTTGACTCAATCTTCCACGATGTTGTCAATCTTGTGCTCGCTCATTACCCTGACAAATTCAAATCAAGACTATTTATTACCTGCAAAAGATTATCTTATGTTTGGATAACCTAGGCAACTATGGCGGTATTGCTAAAAGTAATCGGACATACTTCGATCATGTGTAGGGAATTCTGATCGGACAAAGTGCCACGCATGCTCAGATCAAATTCCTACACCAAAGCTATTGGCTACTAGCGTGAACGTAGTCCCGTCGTAACGAAATAACGTAATCACGTCGGATTTTCCGACAACTTTGTCCGACCGTGTGTATGTAACAGTTTCGGACAAAATCCGATGGATTTGGTTGTCGGAATCTCCGACCGTGTGTACAAGGGCTTTTGGTGGTATTTGATCGCCTTTGCGGTTTTTATTTTTTGCTATAATAAATATCCCCAAAAAATATATAAAAATTTTTTTTTTTTTGCCTCAGTTTAGGCTGATACGTATTCTTCTACATATTCTTGGTAAAAAAAATCGCAATAAGTGTATATTGATTGGTTTGTGCAAAAGTTATAGCGTCTACAAAATAGGGAATAGTTTTATGTTTTTTTTTATTATTATGTTTTTTTTTACTAGTAATGGCAGCAATCTGCGATTTTTGCTGGGACTGCGACATTATGGCGGACAATTTTGACACATTTTTGGGACCATTGGCATTTTTACATTGATCAGTGCTATAAAATTACATTGATTACCGTGGAAATGTAACTGGCAGTGAAGGGGTTAACCACTAGTGGGCAGTGAAGAGGTTAAGTGTGTCCCAGTACGTGTTCTAACTGAAGAGGAGATGGGACTGTGCAGGGGACATGACAGATCATCTGTTCATACTCTGTATGAACAGATGATCTGTCTGTTCTCCCCTCAGAGAACCGGAAACTGTGTGTTTACACACACAGATCCCAATTCTCGGTGTGCCCCGAGCAATCGCGGGAGCCTGGCGGTGAGTGCCACCGCCGGGCATTCGCATCACGCCCCCTAGTGGCCGTCTATGGTACCGACTTATCATGACGGTGATTCAGCCATGTTGCCGCAGTATAACTGTGGTGGCTGATCGGCATGCGGTTAACAAACCTTCAAAATTAAAAATTTCATTAGCATGTTGATGAGGGGGAATGAGGAACTAGGGAAGACAAAATGTAGGGGTACCCCTGTAGGGGCTGCTGAATGTATTGGTCCTTCTGTCACCCTGCCCCAGCCAGGCACACAATTTTTACTCGCTTAGAGACATGAAAGCAGTCCTTGCACGTGTTTTTTTTGTTTTATTGAGGAGGATTAAACTTGGATAGGAATGGGAAACTTTCCTCCTGCACTTCCTTGCTTGCAGAGTATCACTCCTCACTCCTCCAGCAAATCACTTACTTGCACTCTCCGGGCTAGCTAGCACTGTAGGTCTGATACTGGCTCAGCCAGGCCTAAAGTAGTTGCCCTTTGTAGGCAGGGACCATGGACCCTTATGGTGTAGCAAAAATAGGAAAGTTCCAGTGCTAGCTGTCCTTGTGGCTACTGTTCCCAGTACCACCTTTTCAGGCACTGCCAGCCCTTGAGACTGCAGCTGCCCCTTTCCACTGCCTGTGCCACCACAATCCTTCAGACTGGCTCTGCACCCATCCCAGACCACTCCATCTCAATCCTCTGAGGCATGCCTCCCAGTCCTCCCGACTGTGTGAACACTCACCAGCCCTCTTGGCTGCCTCTGTGGAACTCCTGGAGACTTGCCTGGCAATGTTTTGTCCTCTCTTGTTCCTCCTGTGCCTTCTTCTCAGGACACCTCTGTGGGTTGTAAGAGGGTCCCATCCACACCGGGTGGCTCCACCTTCCCTCTCCACCTCTCTTTCCAGTAAGCACCAGAAGATTCTGGAAAGAAGTGGGAGGTCCTAGTGACACCACCTTGGAGTCACCCAGCTCTATTCTAGGTCACTCCCCACCCAGATCACAAAACACACCCAGGCTTGGCTACCAACCAAGCCTGGAAATGTACCTGTTCGCAAAAAAAAACAATTGTGCTACTCTTCTAGCACACTAGAGGGTGCTACACAAAATACAGTGCCTTGCGAAAGTATTCGGCCCCCTTGAACTTTTCAACCTTTTGCCACATTTCAGGCTTCAAACATAAAGATATAACATTTTTATTTTTTGTGAAGAATCACCAACAAGTGGGACACAATTGTGAAGTGGAACGAAATCTATTGGATAATTTAAACTTTTTTAGCAAATAAAAAACTGAAAAGTGGTGCATGCAAAATTATTCGGCCCCTTTACTTTCAGTGCAGCAAACACACTCCAGAAGTTCAGCGAGGATCTCTGAATGATCCAATGTTGTCCTAAATGACTGATGGTGATAAATAGAATCCACCTGTGTGTAATCAAGTCTCTGTATAAATGCACCTGCTCTGTGATAGTCTCAGGGTTCTGTTGAAAGCGCAGAGAGCATCATGAAGACCAAGGAACACACCAGGCAGGTCCGTAATACTGTTGTGGAGAAGTTTAAAGCCGAATTTGGATACAAAAAGATTTCCCAAGATTTAAACATCCCAAGGAGCACTGTGCAAGCAATCATTTTGAAATAGAAGGTGTATCAGACCACTGTAAATCTACCAAGACCTGGCCGTCCCTCTAAACTTTCAGCTCAGACAAGGAGAAGACTGATCAGAGATGCAGCCAAGAGGCCCATGATCACTCTGGATGAACTGCAGAGAACTACAGCTGAGGTGGGAGAGTCTGTCCATAGGACAACAATCAGTCGTACACTGCACAAATCTGGCCTTTATGGAAGAGTGGCAAGAAGAAAGCCATTTCTCAAAGATATCCATAAAAAGTCTTGTCTAAAGTTTGCCACAAGACATCTGGGAGACACACCAAACATGTGGAAGAAGGTGCTCTGGTCAGATGAAACCAAAATCAAACTTTTTGCCCACAATGCAAAACGATATGTTTGGGTGTAAAAGCAACACAGCTCATCACCCTCAACACACCATCCCCACTGTCAAACATGGTGGTGGCAGCATCATGGTTTGGGCCTGCTTTTCTTCAGCAGGGACAGGGGAGATGGTTAAAATTGAGGGGAAGATGGATGCAGCCAAATACAGGACCATTCTGGATGAAAACCTGTTGGAGTCCGCAAAAGACCTGAAACTGGGACGGAAATTTATCTTCCAACAAGACAATGATCCCAAACATACAGCAAAATCTACAAAGGAATGGTTCACAAATAAACATATCCAGGTGTTAGAATGGCCACGTCAAAGTCCAGACCTGAATCCAATCGAGAATCTGTGGAAAGAGCTGACAACTGCTGTTCACAAACGCTCTCCATCCAACCTCGCTGAGCTCGAGCTGTTTTGCAAGGAAGAATGGGCAAGAATTTCAGTCTCTCGATGTGCAAAACTGATAGAGACATACCCCAAGCGACTTGCAGCTGTAATCGCAGCAAAAGGTGGCTCTACAAAGTATTAACGCAAGGGGGCCGAATAATTTTGCACGCCCCACTTTTCATTTTTTTTATTAGTTAAAAAAGTTTAAAAAATCCAATCGATTTCGTTCCACTTCACAATTGTGTCCCACTTGTTGGTGATTCTTCACAAAAAATAAAAATTTGATATCTTTAGTTCAAGGGGGCCGAATACTTTCGCAAGGCACTGTATAAGCAGTTTAAACTTTTGTCTTTAAAGTCCTTATTTTAAGCTGATGATCTGAATTTCAACGAAGGGTCCTTTAATGATAGAAGAAAAAAGGGCATTTTGGCATTACTAGAAGAACAGTTTTCATGAGATAAAATGCTGAACAGGTAAAATTACTCCTACATTTACTCCTATCCTGCCTTTGCCATCATGCAAATAGTCAAGTACAACGTATAACATTAAGTCACATTGTTCATTTGTACAAATCTCATGTTAGGGCTCATGCACATGGGCATATTGGGGCATATAACGTAAAATAGAACCATATTTTGGCTCATAGGAGCCACAGGTGTTGTGTATAGCCATCTGTACAAATGAATTACAGGATATAGCCATATGTGGTGTAATGGACGCCGTGGCTGGGTCCTGGAAGGACGCTATATTTCCCCTCTGTTTGGGTTGTGCTCTCTTTAAGGGAATACAATTGATTAACCCACCTGTTAAGGCAGTGTCTTTAAAAAGCAAGACAGGAAGTTGTAGAGGGGTGTGGTGGAGTGTGAGCAGCTTGATGCTGGCTGAAGAGTGGTTTGCCCTGTGGGAGACTGTAGTCCGTGTAAGGGACTGGGAAAGGCTGACAAACCTTGAGAGTCAGGAAGACTAAGGAAGTCGGTGAGTCCAGGGGGCTGGAAAGAGTTGACAAATCTGTTGGGAGCAAGCAGAGGAACTGTTGACAATTGAGAGCCAGGTGGCTTGGTATGTTCATTTGTGTGCTGAATGAATTTAAACCCCTGCGTGGGATTACTGGATGAACTGATATTTTGTTTTCTTATAATAAACGTGGGCTACCAGGCCCTTAACCATAAAACGCCTGCCTGATGTAGACTAAAACGTGCATCTACCAATTGAGTTTAATCACCCCGAACATTACAAGTGGTGTTCGAATGCGGGCATGTAGACGGTGGAATCCGGGCCCTTGCTCCACAGTGAGTCGCATCAGGAACTGCTGCTAGCTGTGTGTGGCAGCCAGGCGAACAGCATTGCGTATACGTTTATTTGATGGACTGTGTTGCATGCAGGTTGTGTACCTGTGAAGGAAGAATCAAACATCAGATTTTTTTTTTTTTGTTTTGTCCTTTGCTGAGAACTGTTACAAGCTGCTGTGTGCATGTGATTGCAAGGATGAGGCAGTCAAAAAGCAAGTTCATGTTTAATCAAGTTAAAGAGGATGTGAGCTCAGCATGGCCTGGGAAGATGTCTCCACCTTGTAGGGCCAGTCAAAAGGGGCCAGTGATTTGTGAGACAGTGAATGCATGGTTCAAGCGGAATCGCAAAGAGTGGGGCGCAGTGCAAGGAGCTGAAATCTTGGCCTCTGACTATATGCAACCCATGCTGCCTACAGAGGAGGTGGGAGACTTCCTTGTAAGATTTGAAAAAGTTGCTGTAAAGAAAAAATGGCCTAGGGACCGGTGGCCAAAACTGCTGCAAACCTTATTGCGGATAGAGTTCCGGTCGGTTTACCATTTGATGGATGGGGGCCAGGATGACTATCGCAAGTTTAAAGAGGAAATCCTTCTTAGAGGAGAGTTCCATCGTATCATGGGCCGCCAGCAATGCTCCAGGATGGGAGAAGTGTCGCCGGAAGTCCTAGGAATTGGAAATCCAGAGAAACGTAAGGTTTTCTGTCATGGCCACTTAGGCCAAGGGGTCAGTCCAGAAAGGAGAGTATATCAGCCTGAATCCTGCATGAGGTATAGCCAACCAGCTTTGGAGCGCAAGTCTGCAGTTACCCCTAGCAACAAGGATCTTGTGTTACCTACAGGGGGCGTCAGTGGGTCCAGAAAGGCTGCAGTTTTGCTCCCCGGCCACATGGGGGAGTCAGCCTGTGGAGACACCACACCAGTAAGACAACGCACTCAAGTGAAGGCTATGACACCAGCTGCAGGAACTGGTAAGACTGTTTCAGTTTATGATGCTGAACCCAGTGAAGTGGGAGTATGTCCAGTGGGGAGATCCGCAGTACAAATGGACATAGACTTTCTGCATTGTGCTACCCAGAGCAGTGGGGAGGCGCAGCGTAAAGCCCAACTAGACGCAGGGCTAAAGACTGAAAAGGACATGGGGACTCTGCATATGCCTGCTATGATCCAGCAGATGGCTGGAAAAATTGAGCTAGGGGTGACCAAAACAGTGCTGGTACCATGTTCCCTAGTGACAGCTGCTGCAGGGTTGCCCAGGGAAACTTCCAAGGAGCTTGCAGTGTTGGAGCAGAGAGTTTCCCAGGTCAGCTATGGAGCTGCCCAAATAGGCAAAAGTGCCCCTTTACAGAGAGCAGGTGCTGTGAAGAGTCGCTCAGAGGTTATGGTGGCTTATAAACAAACCACAAAAACAGCAGTTGTGTCTACATGTAATGAGAATGCTAATGATCGTACTAACAAAAGTGATACTATTGCTAAACGTGATGAGTGTAATGACATTGAAACATGTATTTCTTGTAATGTCATATCTGAGAGTGAGGTTGGTAATGTGTTCACTACCAGTGATGAGAGTAGGAGATCTCCCATGATAGGCAGAGGCACAGGATTGTCCATGGAAGTCTCATGGGGTCTCCATGTGTTGGAGTCAGAGGCTGCCCAGGATGGCTCTGGTGCTATGCTGGTGGAACAAGGGGGGACTAATTCACACAGTGAAAGCGTGTGGGCACAGCCCCACAACCCTACGTGTAGCCCAGTGGGCAAGGGGTTAATTCAGCCTGCAAAAGCTGAGTGTACAAAGCTGGATGTGTCTGTAGTGCCACCAGAAAAAGGTGTTCAGAATGGTGTGCTGCACCAAGCTTTAGGTGATGAAGCATCACCCCAATGCAATGTTGATAAAAGTGTGGTGTTACAAAATGATGTATATAGAAATGACGAATGTGCAGTTAAAGCTAATGAATCCCAGGGTTCTGTGTGGCTTTCTACAGCAGGTGATGCAACACTGTGGAACACCCATGGTGGAACCACAATGGACTGGGACAGCTGGGCCAAACAATTGCTAGCCATGCTGAGTAAGGCTAGCTTAAGTAACAAGGGTGTGGACACAACTGCTATGCCAGACAGGGGGACCGCAGAGCCGCCGGTGGTTGAGGGCGTCTTGGTCCGTGCAAAGGTTGCTGCCCTCCCCTCTGAAGAAACAGTTCAGGGCACTGGCATCGCAGATGTGTTGTCCACAGCCCCACAGCTAAATGATATTGAGTATCAAAGTGATAGTGTGACTTGTAATGACCTGCAGAGGCTCACCAACACTGGTGCAGAATGGATAAGTGTGAGACATGTGTCTGACAGCTCTCCAGGGGAGAAACAAGCTGTGATGATGAGTACCTCCAAGGAGGATGAGGTCTCTTCAAATGTCTCACCCTCTCAACCTGCAGTCGCTGAGCCCCTCCATGTCTTGGACAGGGTAGAAGACCCTAGAAAGTTCTGGTGTTTAGACATGGGATGTTTAGAGATGACAGAAACTTTACTAGAAATGCTAGAGTTGGTAAAGATGAACTTACTGTATACTTGGGTATCTCCGCCACAGTTGGACCAGGTGGTGCTGCGTAGCACCAATGGGTGGAGCCAAGTGGTACAGGCAGTGCTGGGAAACCTTGACCAACAGTGGTATTGGTGGGACCAATGGTTACCCATTTGGCACAGGATCTACAGATTCTCTGTAAGCGTACTTCTAGTTATTGATTGGTATGGAAGGCATGCGAGAGAACTGCTTGAGATATCAGAGGTCTCTCCGTCTGATGCGGTGACTAGAAACATCTCTGCTGGTGTGGTCCGAGGTGCGGCGGAGCAGTGGTCAGTAGAGGGCGCAGATACTGCCTTACCCGCTAGGCCTCATGAGAAGGAAGGGCCCAGAATGGACTCAGCAGTAGCAGAGATGCTTTCTGTCACTGGCCCAGAGGTACAAGTTAAGGTGCCCGGAGACACTGTGGAAGAAAGTGTTAATGTTGGTTGCCGTAACAATGTAATGTGTACACCTGGAAAAAATGGTTTATGCTTGGGTCAGGGTAGTTTGTTAGAACAGGTACCCATGGAGTGGTGGACAACGGGTGAGATGGAGCTGTGCTATGGTCCCGTCGGATGTAGTCCCTCCTCAGGTCTTCTTCTAACAAACACTGAATTGGAAAGCTGTGATCTGTTAAGAGTTCGTTCTGCAAACAATGATTTGGTTGCCATGGGTAACAAGAGAAACTGTTTTGAACCTGAAATACAGATGGTGAAGGGTAAAATGGGTATTTGTAAGTTGAAAGGAGGGCTCAAGGAAGGCAGAGTTCCCCCAAGAAAAGTGAATAAGCCCAGGGACCCCAAAAGAAGAGGAAGGCTGAGTATAGGACAATATAGGAACCTGTTAAGATCCTGGGGGGAATGTTCCTGGAAGCGCACCCGGAAAAAAGGTTGGGCCTACGTGGCTGACAGCCAGCACAGAGGTGTCCCAACCATCATGATGGGTGCTGGTGTTCCTCCCTCCGGATCGAAACACAGGGGGGGGATATGTAATGGACGCCGTGGCTGGGTCCTGGAAGGACGCTATATTTCCCCTCTGTTTGGGTTGTGCTCTCTTTAAGGGAATACAATTGATTAACCCACCTGTTAAGGCAGTGTCTTTAAAAAGCAAGACAGGAAGTTGTAGAGGGGTGTGGTGGAGTGTGAGCAGCTTGATGCTGGCTGAAGAGTGGTTTGCCCTGTGGGAGACTGTAGTCCGTGTAAGGGACTGGGAAAGGCTGACAAACCTTGAGAGTCAGGAAGACTAAGGAAGTCGGTGAGTCCAGGGGGCTGGAAAGAGTTGACAAATCTGTTGGGAGCAAGCAGAGGAACTGTTGACAATTGAGAGCCAGGTGGCTTGGTATGTTCATTTGTGTGCTGAATGAATTTAAACCCCTGCGTGGGATTACTGGATGAACTGATATTTTGTTTTCTTATAATAAACGTGGGCTACCAGGCCCTTAACCATAAAACGCCTGCCTGATGTAGACTAAAACGTGCATCTACCAATTGAGTTTAATCACCCCGAACATTACAGTGGGTATACACAAACATTCCTTTGTACTGGGTATACACAAACATTCGATGTACTGTGCCCAGACTGTCTTCGTTCAAGGCTGTATGTCTATACACTTAATTCTTTTGCATGAGTGGCTGTACGCAACACCTGTTGCTCCCTGGTGGTGAAATGCCACCATATTTTACATTATATGCTCAAATATGCCTGTATGCAAGAGCCCTTAAAGTGAACCTGTCAGAGTTTGCAATATTTTAAATCTTTTCCTGCTGCTCACATGCAACACAAATGTTATATGGAACTGGAGGTGGGGGGAGGGGAGAATCTCCCAATGGGGACATTTTCTCCCATAATAACAGTCTAGGAAGGGATTTTCTCTAACTTTGGAGAGATTCCTGTTATGTCTCCTGCAGAGAAAAGCAAGGAAAATCTTCACAATAATGAAAAAAACTATTAGGGGTTCTAACTATCCCTTATGCTATCCAAATCTAAGAAGAACATTTTGGCAATAGATATACTTTAAAGGCCCAGGGAAGCAACGACCCAAGAACATGGCACTCCCCTAGGCCCCAGTCATGGCAGTCTTAGCCCCCGTACACACGGTCGGACATTCTGCCAACCAAATCCATCGGATTTTGTCTGTCGGATTGTGTCCGAAACTGTTGCATACACATGGTCGGACAAAGTTGTTGAAAAATCCGATCTTTCAGAAAGTGATGACGTAGTTTCGTTACGATGGGACTACGTTCAGGCTAGTAGTCAATAGCTTTGATGTAGGAATTTGATCTGAGCATGCGTGGCACTTTGTCCAATCGGAATTCTCTACACATGATCGGAGTATATCCTATCGGACCAGTTTGTCGGAAAATACTTCCAACAAGTTGGAAAATTTGGTCCGACGGATATTCCGACGGAAACAGTCCGATGCATACCACACACAGTCGGATTATCCGACAACACGGTCTGATAGGACACATTCCGACGGGTTCTCCGACCGTGTGTACGGGGCTTAAGCCCTTGTACATACGGTCAGACATTCCGACGGAAAATGTCCGATCGGACCATGTTGTCGGATAATCCGACCGTGTGTGGGCTCCATTGGACTGTTTCCTTCGGAATATCTGACCGACAAAGTTTTAGAGCTGGGCTATAAAATTTTCTGACAACATGATCCGATCGGACATTCAACAGTCCGATTGTTTGTAGAGAATTCCCATCGGATAAAGTGCCACGCATGCTCAGATCAAATTCCTAGACCAAAGCTATTGGCTACTGGCCTGAACGTAGTGCCGTTGTAACAAAATAACGTCATCACGTTGCGAACGATCGAATTTTCCGACAACTTTGTCCGACCGTGTGTATGCAACACAAGTTTCGGACAAAATCCGTCGGACAAAATCCGACGGATTTTGTTGTCGGAATGTCTGACCGTGTGTACCAGGGATAATAGAGGTGCCTCATATGTTGATGTTTTAACCACTTGCCGACCGCCGCACGACGATGTACGTCGACAGAATGGCACGGGCAGGCATATGGGCGTACATGTACGTCCCTGCCTTCCCGCGGGTGGGGGGCCCGATCGGGCTCCCCCCCCCGGTGCCAGCGGTGGTCGGTATCCGTTCAGGAGCGATCCGGGATGAGGGGGCGGCCATTCGTTCATGGCCACCCCCTCGCGATCGCTCCTGACGAATGGAAGTGAAGCGTGACATCACTTCCTCTCCTGTAATGTAAACACAGGCAGAGGAAGTGATGTAATCTCTCCTCCGTGTCGGTATTTTTCGTTCTGGCACCGAGGAGAGAGGATCGGTGAGTTGCACCAACACTACAAAATACAGTAGAACATGCCAGGCACACTCTCACCCCCCCTTCACCCCCCGATCACCCCCCCAATCACCCCTGCACCCCCAGTCACAGTGACACCAATTGCATTTTTTTTTTTTGCATTGGTGTCATTTGTGACTGTAATAACTGTTAGGGCAGTTAGGGTTAGTCCCCTTTAGTTCTAGGGTACCCCCCTAACCCCCCCAATAAAGGTTTAACCCCGTGATCACCCCCCGTCGCCAGTGTCACTAATGCTGGGTTCACATTGCAGCGGTTTATGAGAACGGATGTGATTTTGCACCGCACTGCAGTGCAAATCACAGCCGATCTCTGTGCGATTCGAGTTCAGCCATACAGATAGTATGGCTGAATTCGCATCGCACCCGCCGCAACCGCCGCAAACTCGCACGGGACCCTTTTTTACGTCCGCAGCAGAATCGGATCGCATGGGTGTTCACACCATGCGATCCGATTCCTGTCCGAGTTTGCAGATCGCACTGTGATATGCGAACTGATCTGGGGGTGTCATTAACATTTCACTGACACTCCCAGCAGTTCGCATAGGGCAGTGTGATGCGGGAACCCGCCGCGGATTCGTGGTGTTCCCGCATCGCTCCAGTGTGAACCCAGCCTAATAAGCGATAGTTTTTCTGATCGCTGTATTAGTGTCACAGGTGACGCTAGTTAGGCAGGTAGGTATTTAGGTTCGCCGCAGCTTTTTATAGCGCCAGGGACCCCCATATACTACCGCATAAAGCCCCCTGATTGCCCCCTAGTTAACCCTTTCACCAGTGATCACCATATAACTGTTACAGGTGACGCTGGTTGGTTAGTTATTTTTTTATAGTTTCAGGGCACCCGCCATTTATTACCTAATAAAGGTTTAACCCCCTGATCACCCGGCGGGTGATATAAGTTTGAGGGTCAGATAAGGTCTGCGTCGCCCCAGGCAGCGTCAGGTTAGTGCCAGTATCGCTAACACCCACGCACAAAGCATACACCTCCCTTAGTAATATAGTATCTGATCAGATCTATATTAGCGTCGCCAGCAGTTTAGGTTTCCCAAAACGCATTGTTAGCGGGATCAGCCCAGATACCTGCTAGCACCTGCGTTTAGCCCCTCCGCCAAGCCCAGCCCAGCCCACCCAAGTGCAGTATCGATCGATCACTGTCACTTACAAAACACAACACACATAACTGCAGCGTTCGCAGAGTCAGGCCTGATCCCTGCGATCGCTAACAGTTTTTTTTGTAGCGTTTTGATACAGTCGCTGACAGCCTAGGTGCTTTTTTACCTGTGAGTCTCACTAGTGTACCCCTAAATTTAGGGGTGTCTACTTTCCAAAATTAGGTCATTTGGGGGGGGTTGTGCCATCTTGGCATTTTATGGCCTTCAAAACTGTAATAGGTAGTGAGGAGTGAAGTCAAAAATTTACGCCCTTATGCCCCGTACACACGAGCGGACTTTTCGACATCCAAACTCCGACGGACTGAGTCCGGCGGACTATCCGATCGTGTGTGGGCTGCAACGGACTTTAGCGAAGCTAAAGTCTGACGGACTTTAGAAATGAAGCATGCTTTAAATTTTCCCGACGGAACTCCGCCGGACCCGGTCCCCTTTGAAAAATCCGCTCGTGTGTGTGCTACTCCGACGGACTAAAACCGACGCTAGGGCAGCTATTGGCTACTGTCTAGGAACTTCCTACGTCGAATCCAGTCGTACGTCATCACGTTCGACTCCGTCGGAGTTTGGTGTGATGGTGTGTGGTCAAGTCCGTTCGGTCGAAAAGTCCGCCAGAACTCCGTCGGAACTCCGGCGGAACTCCTTTGGAGGTCTGTCAGACTTAATCCCTCTCGTGTGTACGGGGCATTAGAAAGCCTGAAGGCGGTGCTTGGTTTTCGGGGCCCCGTGCGCGGCTAGGCTCCCAAAAAGTCCCACATATGTGGTATCCCCGTACTCAGGAGAAGCAGCAGAATTTATTTTGGGGTGTCATTTCACATATGCCCATGGCATGTGTGAGCAATATATCATTTAGTGACAACTTTGTGAAAAAAAAAAAAAAAGTTTGTAATATTCCCGCAACTTGTGGCAAAATATAAAATATTTCATGGACTCAACATGCCTCTCAGCCAATAGCTTGGGGTGTCTACTTTCTAAAATGGGGTCATTTTTGGGGGTTTTGTGCCATCTTGGCATTTCATGGCCTTCAAAACTGTAATAGGTAGTGAGGAGTGAAGTCAAAAATTTACGCCCTTAGAAAGCCTGAAGGCGGTGCTAGGTTTTCGGGGCCCCGTACGCGGCTAGGCTCCCAAAAAGTCCCACATATGTGGTATCCCCGTACTCAGGAGAAGCAGCAGAATTTATTTTGGGGTGTCATTTCACATATGCCCATAGCATGTGTGAGCAATATATCATTTAGTGACAACTTTGGGGAAAAAAAAATAAAATAAATAAAAGTTTGTAATTTTCCCGCAACTTGTGACAAAATATAAAATATTCCATGGACTTAACATGCCTCTCAGCAAATAGCTTGGGGTGTCTAATTTCTAAAATGGGGTCATTTGTGGGGGTTTTGTGCCATCTTGGCATTTTATGGCCTTCAAAACTGTAATAGGTAGTGAGGAGTGAAGTCAAAAATTTACGCCCTTAGAAAGCCTGAAGGCGGTGCTTGGTGTTCGGGGCCCCGTACGCGGCTAGGCTCCCAAAAAGTCCCACATATGTGGTATCCCCGTACTCAGGAGACACAGCAGAATTTATTTTGGGGTGTCATTTCACATATGCCCATAGCATGTGTGAGCAATATATCATTTAGTGACAACTTTGTAAAAAATAAATAAAAAATAAATAAAAGTTTGTAATTTTCCCGCAACTTGTGGCAAAATATAAAATATTCCATGGACTCAACATGCCTCTCAGAAAATAGCTTGGGGTGTCTACTTTCTAAAATGGGGTCATTTGTGGGTGTTTTGTGCCATCTTGGCATTTTATGGCCTTCAAAACTGTGATAGGTAGTGAGGAGTGAAATTACAAATGTATGCCCTTAGAAATCCTGAAGGCGGTGCTTGGTTTTCGGGGCCCCGTACTCGGCTAGGCTTCCAAAAAGTCGACCACATGTGGTATCCCCGTACTCAGGAGAAGCAGCAGAATGTATTTTGGGGTACAATTCCACATATAACCATGGCATGTGTGAGCAATATATCATTTAGTGACAACTTTGTGAAAAAAAAAAAAGTTTGTAATTTTCCCGCAACTTGTGGCAAAATATAAAATATTCCATGGACTCAACATGCCTCTCAGAAAATAGCTTGGGGTGTCTACTTTCTAAAATGGGGTCATTTGTGGGTGTTTTGTGCCATCTTGGCATTTTATGGCCTTCAAAACTGTGATAGGTAGTGAGGAGTGAAATTACAAATGTATGCCCTTAGAAATCCTGAAGGCGGTGCTTGGTTTTCGGGGCCCCGTACTCGGCTAGGCTTCCAAAAAGTCGACCACATGTGGTATCCCCGTACTCAGGAGAAGCAGCAGAATGTATTTTGGGGTACAATTCCACATATAACCATGGCATGTGTGAGCAATATATCATTTAGTGACAACTTTGTGTAAAAAAATAAATAAAAAATTCTGTCATTATTCAATCGCTTGAGGCAAAAATATAAAATATTCAATGGGCTCAACATGCCTCTTATCAATTTCCTTAGGGTGTCTACTTTCCAAAATGGGGTCATTTGGGGGGGTTTTGTACTGCCCTGCCATTTTAGCACCTCAAGAAATGAGATAGGCAGTCAAACTAAAAGCTGCGTAAATTCCAGAAAACGTACCTTAGTTTGTAGATGTGACAACTTTTGCGCAAACCAATAAATATACAGTTATTGACTTTTTTTTTACCAAAGACATGTGGCTGAATACATTTTGGCCTAAATGTATGACTAAAATTGAGTTTATTGGATTTTTCTAATAACAAAAAGTAGAAAATATCATTTTTTTTCAAAATTTGCGGTCTTTTTACGTTTATATCGCAAAAAATAAAAATCGCAGAGTCAGTCAAATACCTTTAAAAGAAAGCTCTATTTGTGGGAAAAAAAGGACGCAAATTTTGTTTGGGTACAACATTGCATGACCGCGCAATTACCAGTTAAAGCAGCGCAGTGCCAAATTGTAAAAAGACCTCTGGTCATTGACCAGCAAAATGGTCCGGTCTGAAAGTGGTTAAGCGGCTTTAACAGGACCAGAACTGAGATGACTGTGTTGCTCAGCTTCAGTCTCTCAGTCACAGACATCAATGACAGCTCCAGCTAACAGTTGTCACCTCAAATGTTCCCACAGTTCAGCTGCTCTCCTGGGATGGCTCGATTCTCTACCAGTCCCAGGATATGAAACGTAGGATTTTTCCACGATCACAATTCAGAACAATATTATCCTTTCTTGTTAAATCCTTTACATTGAGAGGAACACATTCTTATAGGATAACTAAACTAAAGAACAAAAATGCAGTATATTGCAGTGTACAGTCCTATCAATATCTTCCTTGTATGGTCTAACTCACTGCAGTGACAAGAAAAGGAAAGGCTGCTTGGCTGTTAATAATACAGAACATGCTCTAGTTGGTTACATCATAGGGCCAATAATTTTTATGTTTACTGGTTGTGACCTGGCTTCCTAAGGCACCTAAACTGATTGGTCCTCTTTAAAACAGAATATGAGTCTTCCTCACGCTCACATTATCTTAACAACAGCCAAAATATCGTCTTTACTGTTTGTCATTGTTGTTGTTTTTTAAAATCAAATTCCTAAGTATTTCTTCAGGCGAGATATTTAAATACAAATTCCTCAAGTGTTGTTCAAAGCCATTTACAAGTGATTTATGAGTTATAAGGATGCTTCTCAGAATTTTTCAGAACTGGTTTTCATTAACGTTAAGGAATTGGGATAACATGTTGGATGTTTTATAGAGCTGTTATTTTATTTCAAACCTCTAATCTTCAGGAAGTTGTAAATGTATTGAGGGTTATGAAGACCTCTAGCGTGTGGTAAAGGTCACTGAGGGCCACTGGAGCACATGTTCTGACACAAAGAAGAAAGACCCTAAAACAGGGATCTCAAACTTTTGGCCCTCCAGCTGTTGCGAAACTACAAGTCCCATCATGCCTCTGCCTGTAGGAGTCATGCTTGTAACTGTCAACCTTGCAATGCCTCATGGGACTTGTAGTTTTGTAACAGCTGGAGGGCCACCAGTTTGAGACCCCTGCCCTAAAATGTTTCTCAGGCTCATGGACTGTACAATTGGCAGGGACTTGTGATGGAGCTCCTATGGCAGAAGTGTATGAACAGTGCAATTGCCAGAGGTCCAGACACATCTGGACCACTAGCAACCGAGAAGGGAGTTGTCATCTTTTTTATTTTAGGCAGGAAGTTTATAGGAAATATCTAATATTTTGTATAAAGTTTTGTTTTTTGACAAATAGAATTTAAAAGTAATTTCTCATATTTAGGATTTTCAGCCAATGGGTGACACTCAAGGTTCCATTTCACATATTTAGCAGGCTATGGCTAAAGACTAAAAAGTGGCCTGGTTATGGACATTCAAATATATACATATTCATAAAGCTCAGATCTGGGCACTAGAATAAATTACCCTTGCAGTGACCCCCCCCCCCCCCCCCCACTGCAAAGGTTAACTGCTCATTAAAGCAAAGCTGAACTCTGCAATACTCATCTATACTTCAACTGTCCAATGTCCATCGCTGGTGCAGTATCTTCTACCTGGCTTCTTCCAGGTGCCAGGCTTTGGTGTCAGGTGTCTGTGATAGTAAGCCCTTGTAGATCTCTAGCCCGTTGTTTCCAAGGGCTCAGAGTCTAAACCCCAGCCTGCTTCTTCACCCCTGATGGTGGGCATGGTTTTGCAGCAAGCTGAAACCAGGTCACAGCCCCCAGGTACACCCAGCTGAGAATGCTGAGACCACACGCATGTGCAGAGTACAACAGCAGGAGATAGAAGGAAATCCAGGAAACAAGCCGAGGTCAGGGTGGGCAGCAGGCAAGTACATATGGGAAGTCCAACACAGAATACATGTAATAGTACGGGGAACAGGAGCTCAGAGAACTGGGAAGCTGTTCAGGCAATGCAGGCTGCACTGAGCATGTGTTATATAGGGAAGCAAACTGGAAGGCCAGGAAGTGATGGAAGAAAAAGAAAAAAAAAACCCACTGAATAGCAGGTGCACTGAATAGCACTGCAGCACGGAGGTAAGAATTATACAGACAGGAAAACTGCAGGCTAACTTATAACAGCTGCTTTGAGGTGTTGTCACTCAGGAATGCAGTCATTCCAGCACACATGCACTGTGCCAGAATGTAAATTGAGTTGCACTTGCACAGTTTTTGAAAGTGGGACGTTAATTCCATTTTAGGTCTAGGGGTACAGTGATAAACAATAATAATTACCCTACTTATTGCTTCTGTAGGCTCCCTCCGTCTGTGTGAAGCCTCCTCACTAAGGCGCTCCTGGCCGCCATCGCACACCTGCCTTCTCCAAGTGCAGTGCAAGTTACACAGCTTTGCATTGCATATGATGACACAGAAGTACTTGTAGGCAGGTGCAGTCTGCTTTCTCCACTGCAGGTGGCTCTCAACTGCAGTGGCAGTGCAGAGGGAGAGGAAGTCTAGATGAACCTGGTTCCTCTATGGTTTCCTGGGTCACTGAGGCAGTGATCCAGTTAAATGCTGGCAGCCCATGTGACTCTGGCAGCTATTTGGGTTAGGTAGTGTTTTAAGACCCTGGCTTCTGGGTTTGGTATGCTTTTAGCATGTGGATAGCGTAGGGACAGGTCACCCATCTTTCAGCGACAGAATTAGTGGCAAGAAAGATTCCAGTAGTGAAAGTGTAAGGATCCTGGAAACCTCCCTGCTTGGGCATGGACCAGCCAGGCCACATTCCATCCCTTCAGACAGACACTGACAGCTCAGCTGAGACCTTCACTGCTACATGCTTTTATCATGTGTGAGTGTTCCCGGCTGGGCTTCCTGCCACTGTTAATTGTTTTGCCTCTACTTCAATACAAGTTCTCTTAATTTCATCTGGACTGTGTGTGTGTTATTGCTGCCGCACCATGCTACACCCACCCACATACTGCCCATGGCCCAGAGTGTCAGGGAGAAGAAGAGGATGTCGGAGTGGGGGGTTAATGTAAGTATTACATCCTTTTCAGCTCAGCCTACACCTAACAAGCATGTAAACCTTGCAGTGTGGTGGGAGAGCCCACTGCAGGGCTTTTTTTTCCCTCCCCCAGTGTTGGCCTGCACTTTTAGAGCCTTAAAGTGGATGTAAACCCAATGTCATCCTTTCTAAACTACTGCCATAGGGTTTATCTAGCAGTATATACATGCCATGTATCGTCACCTGTCAAATGTCTCTCCTCTGTCTGCTATGAGACTCGAAAAAAATGCATATTCTGTTGGTGGGTCTGTTGTCTGGAGCTCGGTGGGTGGAGTTGTGATGTCAGTAGACTCCCCGCCCACCTCTACACTCCCCTTGTCAATATGCATATTCTCCTGTGTATTGCTTACACTGAACTTCTGCTATGATCTCTAACATCCAGTGAAAAGACAGGAAAGTCCCCACATGACTTCAGCATGCCAAATCATGCTGAGGTGGGGAACATCCAATTCTTGCAGAGCAGCAGAGCAGCAGAAGAAAGGAGTGGGAGGGAATTAAAAAACAATGCATGTCTCTTAGGCTAGTGCACGAGATATGCAAATCACCTGTCACTCACAGCAAGGGGGAGGATTTGACAAAGTTTTTCTCTATTTCTCAAGATTTATCTGACTGAACAATAAAAGAGGATTGCTCTGAGCTGGATTAACTCTTTGTGGCAAGACTGGGCTCAAATGATAGGAAATCTTATGCTCTACATTATGACATAAAAAAAAAAATGTCGGGTTTACGTCCACTTTAAAGTGCAGAATGAAAGCACTATAGCCTTTTAAGTCATCTTTTTCAGCAGCTCTGCTCCCTTGTTCCTTCAAACAGCAGTTACTCAGCGGCTCAGTTCTCCCTGCTTCTCCTCCCAGCAGTGAATTGGCAGCTCAACTCCCTCCTCCCAGAATTGGATCAGTCCACCCTGCTCCCCCCTCTCTCCTTCAAAGCACCTTATTTGTGTTTACATTACAGATTACAATGCTGAAAGGCTGCTGAGTCACTGCAGGTGGAAGGAGCAGGCTGATTGAACAACTGGGACAACTTCATTGATTCTACAGTGAACTGCCCCAGAATTCCTGTAGCTACAGGGGTAAGTGAGGACTTGTTTTGAAGCCCATTCACATCTGGCCACAAGTTAACTTTAAATGAATCAGCGTAGTGACTTGTTCGCTTTAACAGTTAAATATAAATATAATATATTGGAATGAATGATCATCTAAGATGGGGCAGAACTTACTGATTAATTTTGTCCCATGCTAATGTATGCCACAATATGCAATTATCTAATATTTGTCCAAGTTTAAATCCATGTTTAAAAGATAAGTGCATTTTTAGTGTACTTACGCTATACTTCTCAGTAGGGATCATCCGATATCCTTTTTTTTGGTGCTGATACGATAGCAATATTTCAGGCACCTCTCAGGCCGATAGCCGATATTGTGTGCTGATATTTTCTACATTTAAAACACTTTTTTTTACACTTTTTATCACTGTTATTGCTGTCTCAAGGAATGTAAACATCCCTTGTGACAGTAAAAGGCAGTGACAGATACTCTTTATGGAGGAATCGGGGGTTTATAAGACCCCAAACCCCTCCTCTGCACGTGAAAGTATTCAAAACGTCAAGATCAGCATTTTTGAATACTTTATCATTTTAAAACTGGTGCCTTTAAAATGCCAGTTATCCGGGAAGTGATGTCATGACATTGCTTCCGGGTTACTAGATCCAAGACCTGAAGGAAGCATCGGCTTTGTTCGGGTCTCTGACCAGCTGGCGGACGTGCTGGCTGGTTACCCGGGCCTGGCCCAGGTTCTCCTGAGAGCGTGGTGGAAGGCTGCAGGAGGGGGGGGGGCATCCCCTCCCGCTGCTTGGGAGCCACATCGGTTGTTATTACAGCTACAGGCATCACCCCGGTAAAACCCCTTGAAGCAATATCGGGTACATTTGTGCCCGATACAGATACAGATAAATGAGCATCGGCCACCGATAATTGGCTTCGCCAATAATCGGTCGATCCCTACTTCTCAGAGCCCCCTGCTATATGTTGGATATATAGGGGAAGGTATTGCAGCCTACTACCAATCAGCAGGCTGGAGTTTATTTTTGATCCAGCTGTGCTCCTGTTGCAGTGAAGGTTGAGCATCTGGTTATGATGTTTGGCAGGGGTGCCAGGAAAAAATATATTAAGAACGTATATAGCAGTGCACCCTCTGACTGTGATCATCAAGGCATAGAATATATCCATATTGAATGAATGAATTAATGAATGACTTATATAGCGCTACCTATACGAACTAAATCGCCTCAGGGCGCTTTTCTTGCCACCGGTGTCCATCTGCAGCTATTTATGCGGTCCTTTAAACTGTAGAGTCCCGACACACACATATCAGTAAAGAAGTGTTGGTGGTTATGATTATGTGGTATAGGATGTGCTGCTCTTTTTCTATTTCCTCTGAAGAGACTTTCTTGACTGACAGGCAGGGCCTACATCTTGAAAGCATTCTGCCTAATCCTGCTCATTTTGCTAAAAGCAAAAGGATCACTAAGCTGAAATCTTCTTCCTCAATATACTGTATGTCAAAGCACAGATCAATGAAGAGGTCCTATTTACTTAAACTATCAAACAACCTCATCAATAATTAATTAAAGCAGATTAAGTTTCGCTGAAAGTGCAAAACAGAAATAGTCTTAGGAAAAAAGTTACATACTCAAATGATGTTTTTTGCAGTCAGGGGGTATAGATCTTTCCACATTGATTTAAGGATACCTACCAGTTGAGATGGAAAAGTAAAGCAGAGCTCCATTTAAAGTGTGTTTTTAGATTGTTCAGAGTGGGGAAGTGTTAGATCCTCTTTTAGGCCTTTGCTGCTGTCTGTGCATCTTCACTGGAGAGATTTTCCTTTACTTCAAGTCCCAATGACAGTGGTTGGCTCTGTATATTTTTTTTTAAAAAGCAGGAGGGCTTTATTGAGAAAGTTCATAACAGTACAATAAAATGCATTCAAAGAGTTGACATGGTGAGAATTAATCAAAAAGGAATGAAGAAAATCCAGATACATCCTGTGGAGTTTTTCAGGGGGTATAGTAAATCATATGCAAACATTTTACCTGTATGAGTTTGTCCCTAGAGGAAATGACCAACTTGGGACCCTGCTCCAGACAATCCTCCCTATCCAGGGAGGGAATGTCGTCCTTCCAGAGCTCCCATAATTGGTCTATTTTAGGGGAGTTCATACATAATAGTTCCCCGTAATGAGAAGATAAGGGTTTTTCTAAACCCACACCCTAGGAGCTCTATAGAGCAACTGGATCCAAGGGAGGTATATTGGACCGAAGCTGAAACATCGAAGGACTTCCCAAAGATAGACCTATTTCACCAGGTCCAACGCTTTTTTTGGCATCCACCGAGGCATTCACTCTAGTGCCTAGGTTATCATGTGAAAGGGACAAGTTCAGGAAGAGGCATCTTATATTAAATATTAAGGTAACAGTGGGCATTTAAGTGGTGATTTCCTGATGATATAGCATACACATAAATTCATAAAAACAAACATTTATTGAAATATACATAGAAGATACATATCCAAATACATAAAGTGGGCTAACAAAGAGTCCCCTATAGCTATAAAATTAACACATGTGTACACATGTGTAACAAAACATCAAATGGTATAATATAAAAACTTGTCAGATCCTAATGTCAAATGGGTGTTGTATGAAGCTTGCCAACATACAGTGTTATTTATGCTATTTTGGAGCGCTTCCTTCAGCCTTGAGACATCGAGCTGATGGAAGTTCTGGTGGGTCGGTTTGACCCTGTGTTGTTGTTTTTTGTCCTTTGAGTACTGTTGCTGCTGGTTGGTCTGTGGCGATGCACGTGCTGGAATTTTTGGTTCGGAAATGCGATGGGGGGAGGTGGTCTGACTGGCTGGTGGTGTGCACCTCTAGGGGGGATGCTGTCCGTATGTTCCATTTGAGACTGCCTGGTTGTTGCGGGTGTGCTCTTGTGTTGAACGCACTTCCGGTAGAGTGGCCATCTTGGATAATGGAATGCTGTGTCACATCTTGTGTAGTGCATAAATGTCTTGGACGGCACACTTGCCCCTTCCCGCTGGACATTCGTTCATATTGGGGTCGCTAGGTGAACGTTTGTATGTAGGACAGTCGGTTTGCATTAGGTGATTTTTGGCGCCCCCCTTTTTTTAATTCATGAGGATGGGCTGTAATAGGCTATTCTTTGGTTTGATTGGTCAATGGAGAGAGGACCCGCCCAGCACCCTGTTGACCACCCCTTCCTTTCGGTGTACATATAGGGGCAGGTTGGTTTTGGGGACTTTCAGGCTGGACTGCGGGTTCCTTGGGAGATACTTATCGATTCTGTCCCCTCCACATATGGGAGGCATTTCCATTTTTTTTTCAGAGATGTGAGCCATCTTTGCCCTTTATTTGTGTCATTGGTAGGGGATATATATATCTCAATATTGGTACGTATTGTTGGCTGGATGTCTGTTTCTCTGGTCTAGTCCACAATGGGCTGGGTGGGTGGTGATTTATTTCAGGTACTTACATGTATATTTGTTATTAGAATAAGGATCCTTTGATTGACTGAGCCATTGAACGATATTATGCCATTGGATGATAGCCGGAGGGCTTTCACAGTGGAGCGATGCGCTGGCAGGATGGTAAAAAAAGTCCTGCTAGCAGCATCTTTGGAGCAGTGAAGGAGCGGTGTATTCATCGCTCCTAAACCGCTCCTACCCATTGAAATCAATGGGGCAGCGCGGATATACCGCCGGCAAATCGTCGCTTTGAACCCTTTTTCGGATGCTAGCGGGGGTTAAAACCGCCCCGCTAGCAGCCGAATACCGCTGATAAAACGACGGTAAAGAGACGCTAAAAATAGCGCCGCTTTACCGCAGACGCTGCTCCCGTCCCATTGTGAAAGGGGCCTTATAGACTTTGTTGAGTGCTGTGTTTTTTTGGCCTTGTTTTTTCCTCCCTCCCTTTTCTTTTTTTCGCTTCATTCTCTCTTCCTCTCCTTTTGGAAGGATAGGTAGTTATAGAGCTTTATATATAACACTGTATGTTGATAATATTTATATTTGTCTATACACAGCATTAGACTTGTGCCCAACGGAAAATTTTGTTTAGTTTCAGTTTGTTGTCATTCGTAAAATACATAATTTCATTCTGTTATATTCGTTATGTTACGTTAATACATTTTCGGATAATTGTTATTATTCGTAGAGTGTCGAATTCATTCGTTCGTATTTGTTGAAATTCGCTATTTATGTATGTATAGACATTCGTGATAATGATTCGTAGTTTGGAAAGTCGTTTATTGAATCTTTTAACACACACAATGACGTCTCTCCTCCTCGGCTCAAATACAATACAACACCCTTCTAACTGAGTTCTCAGGAATGCACTTTGCCAGTAATCCATCCTCCAACACAAAATGAATTAGCTGATTGGACTATAAGATTTACTTTGAGCTAACCTTTTGTTTCATTAGATCTTTAAAGAATTACCGAATCATGTTGAATTCATTCGAATTCATCCGTTATATTTCTTTCGTATTCATTGTTATTCGTTATTTTTTTATTCAGACATTCGAATGCATCCGAATGTCCGAAAGATGTAAAATTTGGCCGAATTACGATTCGTTACGAAACAAGCCTACACAGCATAAGTGTGGAGTTATACTCTGAGGACCACTGTGCCAGGAAACATATTGGCAAGCTCCATACAACACCTATTTGACATTATGCTGTGATAAGTTTTTATTATAGCGGTCCCCGTATACAGCTCTGGCGGGCCAGTTATTTCTGGGTATCGGAGGCTCCAGCACTGTGATTGGCCGAAGTTGCGATGATGTCACGCACATGCGTGAGCTGCCGCTAATGGCACACTAGCTATAGCAATGGCACGAATGTAAGGGTTTACAACCACTTTAACATCAACGCTTAATAAAGAGGTTAGCCGAAAGGAGGCACAGTCCAGTTGGTCTTTCCCTGGTTTAGGAACCAGCACAATAACAGCCTCATCCATAGACGTAAGAAGTGAGTCCAAGGAGGAAGAGTCAGCAAAAAAGGCTGTAAGTTTAGGGGTCAGTAGATAAGCAAATTGGGAGTAAAACTCCATTGGGAGGTCATCCGCCCTAGGAGTTTTCGCACTCTGAAGACCACCTATCACTTTTTAAACTTCCTCCAAGCAAATATCAACTTCCAAATGTTCCCTTAATGCCTGTTCTAGTGTAGGGAAGGGAACAGTATCAAGGAAGGTAGCGAGCTCAGAAGAGAAAAACTGATCACGAAAAAGTCAAAGTAGAAAACGGCATTAATGCATTCTGGGGATGAAAGAATGTACCCATTAGCATCCTTAACGCTGCCAATCTGGGTATTAGGCGACTGCCCCTTTGCCAGCCAAGCTAATAACCTACCGATTATAACGCTGTATTCAAAAACTTGCTGAGAAAAGGAAAGGATGGTTCTGTATAATTAAGACCTGCTATGGGTGAAATGCATCAGTGGAGGAGGTCCCAGACATTGGGGTTTGTCCTGGAATAATAGACTTTTACTTGCGCTGGACATTATGATGTGCCGCTAGGTTTTTCTTTTTCAAATATAAATTGTATTGCATTTTTCAAAGAAAAAAAGGGTACAAAAAAAAAAAAAAAAGAGTACAGTACAACAGTGGCCATAAAGGCAATTAAACATACAGATTGATCTTCCATAGAAGGCCCAATTTCCATTAATAGTGTGAACCGCCTGAGCCGACATATTAAGTGTGCACAATCAAGTTATATCCGTATAAATTGACAGTAAGCAATAGTTAGTTACTGCACCTCACATTTATTCGGATTGTTTGTGTCCCGATCTGAACCACAAAACTGAAGCAGAAGGCGGGTATCAGAATATCTGGAAATGTAACCAGTAGTTAAGAAAGTGAAAGGTAGAGGAAGCAGAAAGAAAGGTGTGGGGGGGGGGGAGGGGGTAGGGTTATTGTTCAACGTGGGGGTGATGGAGGTAGCGACCATGTCACCCTTCAGTTGGTATGTTTCGGTGTGTTCCTCAAGTGTTCAACAGGGTTTGCCCTTCATTAGAGAATATGAACCTGTTCCATAACATCCACGTTTTAGAGTGTTTTTCTTGTTTGTGTTGTGCTGTGAGCACTAGATCTTCTAATTTTGTCCTCTACTTTACGCAGCCACATTTCAATGGAAGGTGGTGTGGTTTGTTTCCAAGTAGCAGGAATACAGGAATTAGTGGCATTAAGTAAGTGTCGCACAATAGATTTCTTATGTGACTGTGCCAGGATTGTGGTGACATGAAGCAGAAAGAACGCTGGATCTTCCTGAATTAAAGTGGAAGTAAACCCATCGATTTAAACAGTTAAAAAAAAGGCATGCCGGGAATGCTAACTGCACATTGGCTGTGCTCTCAGCCAAACTATCAAACCATCTAATGGCTGGTGTCATAATGAATCACATGTGCAGCACCATAGCAGTTGAAGATTAAACAGAGGCAAAGATGGCTGCCTCCTTGGCTGAAAACGATAGGGGAGTTTACTTCCACATTAAGTGGTCTGTAAATTTTTGTGTGACTGTCCCTATTGTTGTCCAGACAAGAATCTGTGTAGTTGTTGAGGTGTATACCACCTTGTTAGGATCTTATAATTTGTCTCTTGTATTCTTGTGCAGATAGACGATTTAAGGGAGAATCTGATAATGTTTTGTTTTTGTACTTTAGTAAAGGTATGTTGTAGGTCACTTTCCCATTTTTGCAGGAATACCAAATCTGGTTGTTCTGGTGGGGTGTTAAGTAGGGTGTATGTCTTAGAGTACCTGGGGTAATACTCCCTCATCTCTGCAAAGATCCTCAAATGTTGTCAGGTTGCAATTGAATTTCCCCTGGTCTGGTATTGAGTGAATGAAGTGATGTAGTCTGACTGCTTTCCAAAATGAAAGCTGGAAGCGCCTGGTATCGCTCATCAATGATTGGATCGGGGTCCAATGATTTCCTTCTAGATAATGTGAAGAACATTAGAGGGTCGATGCTGGTGACCTGAGGTCACAGAGACCCCAAATTTGGGGGGTAGGTAGCTTAAATCTTACCCCACCACTGGTAAAATTGCTTCACTAAGAAAATCGTTTTTGGTTGACCATGGCATGGCCTGTTCTGAGTGGAACCTGTCTTTAAACCGCTGTATGGTCTTGGCCACCGTGCTACAACTCAGTTAGGCCATCTTTATGTAGAACAACAATTCTTTTTTTCAGATCCTCAGAGAGTTCTTTGCCATGAGGTGCCATGTTGAACTTTCAGTGACCAGTATGAGAGAGTAAGAGCAATAACACCAAATTTAACACACCTGCTCCCCATTCACACCTGAGACCTTGTAACACTAATGAGTCACATGACATCAGGGAGGGAAAATGGCTAATTGGACCCAATTTATACATTTCACTTAGGGGTGTACTCACTTTTGTTGCCAGCGGTTTAGACATGAATGGCTGTGTGTTGAGTTATTTTGAGGGGACAGCAAATTTACGTGGTTATACAAGCTGTACACTCACTACTTTACATTGTAGCAAAGTGTCATTTCTTCAGTGTTGTCACATGAAAAGATATAATAAAATATTTACAAAAATGTGAGAGGTGTACTCACTTTTGTGAGATACTGTATACATAATTTGGAGTTATATATATAACATGACTGCTTCCCTGTCTAGTGTTTCTGATTGTTATTATGTGCCCAACCGTAATAATGTGGAAAGATTGTTCTATAGGGAAGAGCTTGCACATTATTCTCTCTGAGTACTACTGTAAATCTCTGTGGCACTGTTACCGCCGGCAGAAATTTCTTATTAAAGCATTTATAAAAATCACTCTTCTTGCCTGTTTGATTATTCGCTCTCTGCAAACTGTGTATGTGTTTTCAACATTCAAGAATCATTATGTCAATGCAAAGAATATGATTTAAACCTCATGTAAGCAGGCACATGAGGCTGTAGAATGTAAACTGAGGACGCATTTCTCTGCCCAGGAGACACGGCTGCTATCCATAGTAATAAATGGTTGTACGCTTGCTGTAAATGTATATGCTGTATATGCTGTACGTGCATAAACATGAGCATGGATGTAAATCCCTTGATGCAAACAAACTGCGTCCAGGGATTTACACCTGTGCTCAGCTGTAATCTGGAGCTGTATCTTCTGGGCATGGAAATATGCCCGCAGATTATGTTATATGACCTCATCCTCCCATGTACATGAGGCCTTAGGGCAAAGACAATTGCGTGGTCGTGCGACGTTGTACCCAAACAAAATTGATATCCTTTTTTTTCCCCACAAATAGTGCTTTCTTTTGGTGGTATTTGATCACCTCTGCGGTTTATATTTTTTATGCTATTAACAAAAAAATAGCGACAATTTTGAAAAAAATAAAAACTATTTTTTACTTTTTGTTATAATAATTATCCAAAACAAAAGTAAAAAAACTAAATTATTCTTCAGCTTAGGCCAATATGTATTCCGATACATATTTTAGGTAAAGAAAATCCGAATCATCGCATCTTCAAATTAGGGGATAGATTAATGGGATTTAAAAAAATTTTTTTTTTTTACTAGTACTGGCGGTGATCTGGGATTTTTAGCGGGAGTGCGACATTGCGGTGGACAGATTGGACATGTTCGACACTGTTTTGTGACCAGTGACCTTAATACAGTGATCAGTGCTATAAAAATTCACTGATTACTGTATAAATGACACTGGCAGGGAAAGGGTGATCGAGGGGTTAAATATGTTCCTTGGGAGGTGTTTCTAACTGTAAGGGGGTTGGGCTGACTGGAGGAGGAGAGAGATCGCTATTCCTAATCACTAGGAACAGACAATCTCACGCCACTCCCCTGATAGAATGGGTATCTGTTTGTTTACACTGGCAGATCCCTGTTCTGCCTCTCTCTGGAGTGATCGCGGGTGGCCGGCGGACATCGAGTCCACCGGACCTGCTGGGTGGCTCCCCTGCTAGTGAGGCTATTTAGGCATCTGGCCCCTTTTTGGACGCCGTGCACATGAAATACAGTGGCAGGGGTATTTTTTTAAGCACCTGATTAGAGCCTTAGGCTCTAATAGGCTTCAAAAAAGGTGGACTCGGAGCACAGAGCATTGTGCTCGGAGTCCACCCAAGTGTGCTAGAAAAGCAAATTAATATTTGCCTCTCTGCCAATCAGGAAGCACGGGTCTAATACCCGTCACCTGATTGGCTGAAGGAACAGGCATCCCTATTGGGCACCTAGCGGAAAGGGAAGAAGAGACGCACGGAAATCATGGAGGATGCAGGAGCTGTCGCCTGACCCGCTGCATGTCCCACAGCTCATTGCCATCACCCGCTGCCTGACCCACCACCAGGATGGGTTAAGTGCCGGTCAGGCGGGCGGGGGGGGTCACAGAGGCTGCATATGATGGGCACAGAGGCTGCATATAATGGGCACAGAGGCTGCATATAATGGGCACAGAGGCTGCATGTTATGGGCACAGAGGCTGCATATGATGGGCACAGAAGCTGCATATGCTGGGCACAGATGCTGCATATGATGGGCACAGATGCTGCATATGATGGGCACAGATGCTGCATATGATGGGCACAGTGGCTGCATATGATGGGCACAGTGGCTGCATTTTATAGGCACAAAGGCTGCATTTTATGGGCACAGTAGCTGTACTTTATGGGCACAGAGGCTGCATACGATGGGCACAGAGGCTGCATATAATGGGCACAGTGGTTGCATTTTATTGGCACAGTGGTTGCATTTTATTGGCACAGTGGCTGCATTTGATCAGTACAGTGGCTGCATTTGATGAGTAAAGTGGCTGCATTTGATGGGCACAGAGGCTGCATCTTATGGGGCACAGTGGCTTCATCTTATGGGGCACAGTGGCTTCATCTTATGGGGCACAGTGGCCGCATATGATTGGCACAGTGAGGCTGCAATTAATGTTTTTTTTCAGTAATTTTTAGCACCAGTTGCCACTGGCCTTACCTGCATTAAATTAGCCTCAGAACCTGTGTAATTAAAATGTGTTTGGTTTTAAAGGGATAAGGTGGCAACCCAAATGCTAGGTCCACTTTAAAAAAAACCTGCTCAATCCATTTACCCCAATTTGAGTTGCTGTGTGGACTGTCCATGTGTTAATTTTGTAATAACTCTTCTGTCACCAGATTGTTTATAACTGAAGTCAAAGAAAGGTAAAAGACGCTGCGAGACAGTTGGACTGTGCTGGTACATCTGACCACTCTGTGATATCTATGGCCAGCCTAGAACCCTGTGCAATGTTCAGACAAGTTAGCTCCCCTTGAACCCTGAAATGTAGCAGGAACTAATCAGGAACAGCTGAATACACTGGTACATGAATTCTCTCTCCTCAGAGTTCCGCCTGTCTGTATTTTTTCATAACTGAAGAATGAAAAAGATTTCCAACTGGTCTGTCGGCTCCCTGTGTCTAGAGACAGGTGCTGGCTGAACATTATACACACTGAAATTCGGAAATAGAACACAAGACTGGCACACTTTACTATAATTACACTGCTGGATGAAAAATGGATTTAAATCGTAATTATACTCCTGTTTATGTTCTGTATTCAGCAGGGGCAAAATGAAATGCGGATACGTAAATAAATCAGAAATAAAATTCGTCCTTAAAGTGTAAATATAATTTTTTTTTTTTTTTTTTTTTTTAGCTTGCTGTGCCCCAACCCCCTGAAACTTTTATACTCACCTTTACTCAATCCAATACACTATAGTTAATTCCTACAGGGAGGTCGTACTCTGTACTCTGATTTGATACAAAAAATTTAACTTTGAGATACACCATTGCGTAGTATGATTTTTTATCCAGATGTCGTATACCTCCAAAACCTTATAAGGGAAGAAAGAGGGACAACTTTAAAGACAAAGTATGTAGGAAAGGACACACTCACTTCCATGCCCCAATTACAAGGACCATGATAAAAGGAATATTTGTAAAATGGTTGGTTAAATCCACAAGTGCTTATACCAGTTCTAATTTTCCTTTAAACTGGATTTTCAAAACAATAATCATTTAGATCAGGAGCCCTCAAACTTTCCAAATGACGAGCCAATTTAATGTCCTTCAGGCTTTAGTAGTGGCAAACTGTGGCCAGTGGGAGAAGAAAACATCCTAGTATCAGTGGAAATAAACAATGCCCCATCTTTTGTGTCAGTATGGAGGGACTAGTGCCCCGTCATTGGTTTAATTTGGAGGAATAGTGCTCCATTGTTCGTGTCAATGGAAGGAATTGTTCCCCATTGTTGGTGCCAGTGGAAGGATTTGTACCCCGTTGTTGGTGTCAGTGGAAGGATTTGTACCCCATTGTTGGTGTCAATGGAAGGAATTGTACCCCTTTGTTATTATTAGTGTCATTGAGGGGAATTGTGCCCCATCATTAGGAGGAATAGCAGCCCTTCATTGGTGTCAGTTGGACGAATAGTGCCCCATCGGTCAGTGGGAGGAATTGTGCCCAGTTGTTGGTGCCAATGGAAGGAATTATACCCCATCATTGGTGTCAGTGGAAGGAGTCATGCCTCATCATTAAGGCCAGTGGGAGGAATTTTGTCCCACTGTTGGCGTTAGTAGATGGAATAGTGCCTCAAGGGCCAGATAACTGCAACCAAAGCACTGTATCTTGCCCCTGAGCCGCAGTTTGAAGAATGCTGATTTAGATTGTTGGATAAAAGGTCTAGTGTAGAATAACATTTTTGATAGCTACTATAGTGTGAATCAGGTCCAAATTTTACGGTGCATTCGCACCTAAAACTGAGCCAAAGACGCAAAGGACCCTTTTCCTGTGGGCTCCACGGTCATACCAAAGCTGTGTGAACCAGCTCCATTCAGAGCCGGTCACAGTCACCTGTCATGCGAATTGGATGCAGGGAAACCCACATCCAATTCTCATCAGTGTGAACCCAGCCTCAATAAAGAGGATGAATCTACCCAGCACACAGGCAGCAATACAATTTGACAGGGGGTCTAATCCTTTCGCACTCTATCCAAAACTAAAAAAAGTTTTGGCTATACATATACTGCATTTTACAGCCTTGAGCCCAGTGTTGCAGCTGATTATACATACTTAAAACTCCCTAAAATTCTGAAAGATGAATACCATAAACACATTTCAATGGCCTTACAAAGTAAAAATAAGCTGAATGAAAATAGTAAGCATGCACAGCATGGGACAGTAAAAATATCTCTACAGATGTTAAAAGATGCCTGTAATTACACGGGGAATGGAATGTGTTTGCTTTAGGAAAGAAGATTCTTAAGCAAAGAGGGGAAAGGAGCCAGAAATATGCTTAGGATAATTTCTCACCATCAAGCAGCGAAGGCAGCAAGGATGTGCGCAGTGCAGAAACCAGAATAACCAATCCAATTTCACCATTCATATTTTTACAGCTGGTGGAACAAGGCAAGATGATGGCTGATAGCATGCTAAAGGTTGCTACTTTTTAAAATTCATCTTTGCTTTATGAAATAAGCATAAAAGTGGGAGCTAGATATGACTTAAATTCAAAGTTTAAGCAGAAATTTACCAATAGCAATTTGATAGAATATAATATTCTTTAGCAAGGAACATTCCACATGATGAATATGCTATACATTAATATGCTACCAAAATTAGCATGTGTTGTAAATTGTCTCCAGCATTGTTCCTGTTCTGACTTAAAGGGGCGTTCCGGCCACTTACCTGTCCAGTGAGCCTGTGATGTCGGCCCCCCGAGGCCGATCCATACACCAGATAGGTTGCCGGCGCCGCCATCTTAACGAAGGGAAGCAGGCAGTGGAGCCTTGCGGCTTCACTGCCCGTTTCCTACTGCTCATGTGCGAGTCGCGTGGTGCTTTGTGAATGGCCCGTTGTGTTATGGGACACACACATGTCCCAGGAGGCAATGGGGCCACTCGCCGAATAGGAGCAAGAGCAGATTAGGAAGACTGCCTAGCAATAGGGGTTTCTGGCAAGTTTAAAAAAAATTATTTTTTATTTCTTTTTTTAAAGAATATTAATGCTATTTTTTTTTTTTTTAAGGGTGCCCTCCGCTTTAACTACAAGGCCATAAACTTCATATCCAGCTTCATATAGGGCTTATAGGACCCAGTGACCTTTTTTATCCCTTGCATCAATTCAGACAGCTTAACTCAATGAATAAACTCACTGTTGAGGAGACAGACGATGAAGCTTTTCAAATGTTTTGTTTAATGAAGGATATTCACAGGTAGAAAATGTTGATGTTGTTAGCCACATGGAAAGATGATTACAGGATGGTGGAATACTGAGCAATGAACCGGAGAGAGGGAAGGGGAGGAGATAAACAGAAATACAGAGGGAGAGAGAGTTCAGCTTAGACAAGAGAACACAGCTTAAAGACACAGAGCAATAATAAAACAAATAGTGCAACACAGATGAAATGATAATAAATCACAAAGTGTAACACAACAGTTCCTGTTTCTTCTTGTTAAAGGCTGCCATTTTGCAGAAGCCCAGTGACCCTGAACAGCAGTAAATCTTTAGGCTGTCAGCAGATTGGAATCAGACTGGCACAGTGCCTAAAAAATAGAGAGCAACTGAACTTGTGCAGAGTAGGGTTAAACATTAGGGGGGATTTACTAAAACTGGAGAGTGCATAATCTGGTGCAGCTCTGCATAGAAACCAATCAGCTACCAGGTCAAAGCTTTATTATGATCAGCATTCCTTACTTCGGAGAATTCGTAACTTCGGATGCATTCATATTCATTCTGTTCCATTAGTTTAGATGCAGCATTTGTTAATTTGGATAATTCGTAACTTCGGAAGCATTTGTATTCATTGCGTTCCATTCATTTAGATGCGGCATTCATTACTTTGGATACCGTATATACTCGAGTATAAGCCGAGATTTTCAGCCTCTTTTTTGAGGCTGAAAGTGCCCCCCTCGGCTTATACTCGAGTCACCGCTGTCTGACTGCCCGAACAGCGTGTCGAGCAGACAGACAGCGGCCATTCTACCTTTCAAAAGCCGCGCCTCCGCCTCCACCTCCGCCTGTGATAGGCGGAACACTCAATTTCCCAGCAGTCAGTGTTCCGCCTATCACGGACATCGGCTCATCCTCGGATGAGCCGATGTCCGTGATAGGCGGAACACTGACTGCTGGGAAATTGAGTGTTCCGCCTATCACAGGCGGAGGCGGAGGCGCGGCTTTTGAACAGGGGAATGGCCGCCAGGGCGCCGACGAAGAGCGGCGATCCTGGCATGGGACGACACGGAGGCTCGGGACGGGACGACACGGAGGCTCGGGACGGGACGACACGGAGGCTCGGGACGGGACCGGACGGAGGCTCGGGACACAGGTAGGCTGGACACACAAGGCTGCACGGACACACACACACACACACACACACACACACACACACACACACACACACACACACACACACACACACACACACACACACACACACACACACACACACACACACACACACACACACACACACACACACACACACACACACACACGGATGGATGGATACACACACACACAGGGATGGATGGATGGACACACACACACACACAGGGATGGATGGATGGACACACACACACACACACACACACACAGGGATGGATGGATGGATGGACACACACACACACAGGGATGGATGGATGGACACACACACACACAGGGATGGATGGATGGACACACACACAGGGATGGATGGATGGACACACACACAGGGATGGATGGATGGACACACACACAGGGATGGACGGACACACAGGGATGGACGGACACAGAGGGATGGACGGACACAGAGGGATGGACAGGCATATCTCACCCTCGGCTTATACACGAGTCAATAGGTTTCCCAGTTTTTTGGGGGTAAATTGGGGGCCTCGGCTTATACTCGGGTCGGCCTATACTCGAGTATATACGGTAATCAAACAAAACAGTGCCATGACCCACCACACCCTGTCTGGACTCTGGATGGAATGACACAGAAAAACGCACAAGGGAATAAGGGACAAGCTCATTAGCCAGAGATAGCACACTAATACTGCCCATCCGAAAATCGAATGAATCTAAATTTATCCAAAAGAGATATGAATACAAATGCATTCAACAATTATTTATATTCAGGAATAACAAATAGTCAGAAAGAATTAAAAAAACACAAAATTATCTGAATGTAATCGATTTGTTAAAGTTGTAAGTTTCATTCTTTCGGATTTTTGTATTTTCGTTCTTTTGGGTTTACGTTCTTTCAAAATTTTTGTTCTTTCTGAAACTTAATTTTCGTATGCATTCATCAAAAGTATCTTTCTTGATCATACATCACGGGACACAGGAGCTCATTACATAGTGGGTTATATAGGCACCTCTGGTGATTGGACACTGGTTAACCCCAATTAAGGAGAATTCCACCCCTATATAACCCCTCCCATATGGGATGCACCTCAGTTTTTTCGCCAGTGTCTATGGTGGTTGGTCACGTTAAAACATGTGCTATGAAGGAAGCTCTGTGCAGGTCCCTGCGGGGGCCTAAGGGCTACAACAAACCGGATCCATATCTCGGGCCGATATTTTGACTCCCAAGATGGTATGGTACCCGGGCCTCGTCATCCGAAGAAACAAGGTTTTGCCTGTAAGTCCTCTCCTATTGGAAGACTGGGCTCTAGGAAAACCAGACTTGGTGTACTATTTACATAGTGGCACTAAAGTTTCTGGCAGAGTCTTTTACAAGGTCCAGGTAGGAGGTTCTTCTGAGAAAGAACCCCAAAAAAACCTGAAGGTTGGCACAACTCTGCCCGCCGTGATGGGTGAAGGCTGGAATCTGTCTGTTTTCAGCAATTCCTGCGGCGAGGACAGGTAAGGGAAGTTAATCCTATATATAATTATATTATGGATTTCTTCATTTGAGTAGTAGTATGTCTTACCTGGTTTCCACCACTAGAGGGAGTAAGAGCAGCCTGATGCATACTTACATGCCTTTCAGTACACATGCTCAGTGAAGCCTGGTTCTCCAGAGGTCTCACGTCTCCACTGCAATCCCTGCAATCCCTGCCACAATAAAGGTAATACAGGGGTCCCACGTAGTCTGGGGGTCCCACGTAGCTCTGATGGAGATTCCCTTTCCCCCCTGGATTCCGGCGGTCCTCGTGCACGCGTGCCGAGCGCGCTCCCGGGCTAATGGAGGAGGAGGGAGTGTGGTTGTGAGCCGTGCACGTTGGTGTGCACGGCGCTGTACTGCGCAGGTGCCAGGCGGCAGTTTTAAAAGCCCAGAGCATCAGGGGGCTGTAAGTGTGAGACACAGGAGCTGTGGGCAGTAAGCATCCCAAGGGATTGGATCCAGGCAAACCTTAGACCTTGTTTCTTCCCTGGGAGTCAGGAAAGACTGCTTTTTCCTTCCCAATTCATCCCTTAATGGATAAATTGTTGTACGAGGATTGGGGACATCCCGATAAACTGTTTGCTCCTCCTAAAAGGTTTTCTATGCACTATCCTCTGGAGGAAAGTTTCACCAAGAAATGGGGGGTCCCATCTGTCGATGCGGCTGTTTCTTGCGTGAATAAAAACCTGACCTGTCCGTTGGATAATGCTCAGGTATTTAAAGATCCAACTGATAAGAAGTTGGAAACATTATTAAAAGCCTCCTTTTCCATGGCGCTGTAGTGAAACCTAAAGTCGGGTTGTGTCAGTTCCTCAAGGAACAGGTTAAGCAGATGCTTGGCCTCCTTCCCAGTGAGGAAGTGGAGAATTATGCAGAAATACCTCAAATTCTGTGTTTCATGATTGATGCGATTTTGGATTCTGTCCAACAAGCATCTCGTTTGTCTCTCCTGTTGGTACACATGCGAAGGGCCCTATGGCTAAAGAATTGGGCAGCTGAGCTATCATGCAAGAAGCATTTGATTGGGTTCCCGTTTAAAGGGGAACATTTGTTTGGAGAAGAATTAGACAAATTCGTCCAAAAAATTTCAGGGGGTAAATCTACTCTCCTTCCAGTCAAAAGGAGCAAACGTCCATCATTTAGGTGTTCTCTCTCTCCCGGAGCATCAAGCTCTAAGCAGTGGCTTAGCCAAATGGAAGTGTGACACTATGGTGGCACAGTGGTGTAGTGGTTAGCACTCTCACCTAGCAGTAAAAAGGGTCGCTGGTTCAAATCCCAACCACGACACTACCTGCCTGGAGTTTGCATGTTCTCCCTGTGCTGGGTTTCCTCCGGTTTCCTCCCACACTCCAAAGACATACAGGTAGGCTAATTGGCTTCTGTTCAAAATTGGCCCTAGTATATGAATGGGGACCTTGGATTGTGGGCTCCTTGAGGGTAGGGACCAATGTGAGCATGCAATGTACAGAGATAGGGGTAGACACTCACTCAGGTTGAACTGGATGGACTGGTGTCTTTATTCAACCTTACTAACTATGAAACTATGAAGGATCTGAACCGGTTTTTACGCATCTGGTCCTTCCGAATGCAGTCAATTCGCACTGTGGTCTCCTCCCTGCAAGGGGGAGAGTTCATGGCATCAATAGACATCAAGGATGCAAGGATGTGCCAATTTTTCCCGCACACCAAAAGTATCTAACGTTCACGGTAGAGCGGCGCCATTTTCAATTTGTGGCCTTGCCGTTCGGGCTCGCTACGGCCCCTCGAGTCTTTACAAAGATTCTGGACCCTCTCTTGGCAAACCTAAGAGCTCAGGGTATAGCCGTCATGGCTTATTTAGACGACTTGCTTCTCATGGAGAAAACAGTAGCGTTCCTGAACCACAGTGTTACCAGAACGCTAGAACACCTGGAACGCCTTGGTTGGATTATAAACCTAGAAAAGTCTTCCCTACAGCCTGCTACCAGGTTCGAATACCTGGGTATGTTTATCGACACCGCTCAGGGCAAGGTGTTTCTTCCAAGGCCAAAAGCCTTGGCCATTGGGGATCTGGTGCGCCTAATTCTGGGCAGGAGATATTCCCCCATTAGGTTGTGCATGAGACTTTTAGGGAAAATGGTCGCCTCCTTCGAGGCCGTTCCATTCGCCCAGTTCCACTCAAGGCCTCTGCAAAGATGCATCCTTGCGGCTTGGAACAGGAAGCTCCAATCCTTGGATCTTCCTATGCGTCTATCCCCAGGGACATGCAAGAGTCTCGTCTGGTGGTTACAAACCGAGAATTTGCTGAAAGGCAAAACTTTTCTTCCTCTTCCATGGAAGGTTATTACGACAGATGCCAGCCTGACAGGCTGGGGAGCAGTGTTAGAGGAGACGTGTTTGCAGGAGAAATGGTCTGCGATCGAGAAGCTATTGCCCATAAATGTCTTGGAGATCCGGGCAGTTTATATGGCTCTCATAAACTGGTCTTTCAGACTACGGGGTCTCCCTGTTCGGGTTCAGTCCGACAATGCCACAGCAGTAGCCTATATCAATCACCAGGGCGGTACCAGGAGTCTGGTTGCGCAAAAAGAGGTGAATCGCATACTTGTCTGGGCAGAAAAGCATGTTCCATGCCTTTCTGCAGTCTTCATTCCAGGAGTGGAAAATTGGCAGGGGGATCCAGGAGAATGGGCTCTGCACCCCGACGCAGGTGGGGTACTCCAGACGTAGATCTGTTTGCGTCCAGGTTCAACAGAAAACTGGACAAATTTGTGTCAAGAACAAGAGATGCACTTGCTCAGGGGTCAGATGCACAATCTGATTTATGCCTTCCCCCCGTGCCCGCTTCTGTCGCGGTTCCTGGGAAGAGTCAAGAGGGAGACAAAATCGGTTCTTTTGGTAGCCCCGGCTTGGCCCAGGCGACCATGGTACGCAGAGATCATGAAGTTGGCAGTAGGCAGGCCGTGGATCCTCCCTCTCCGGCCAGATCTGCTCTCACAGGGTCCAATTTACCATCCTGCTTTACACAGTCTGAATTTGACGGTTTGGCTGCTGAGACCCACATTCTGAGAGACCGTGGGCTTTCGGGGGCCAGTCCTTTCTACTCTGGTTAATGCCAGAAAGCCGGCCTCCAGGCTTATTTACTACAAAATCTGGAGGGCATATGTTTCCTAGTGTGAACTCAGGGAATGGCATCCTAGAAAGTATGTCATTAGCAGGATCTTGGCCTTCCTCCAGTCAGGCCTAGAAATGAATTTGGCCGTAAGCACTATCACGGTGCAGATTTCGGCCTTGTCAGTGTTTTTTTCTTTCAGAAGCCACTTGCATCGCACTCCCTGGTGCGGGCTTTCGTCCAGGGGGCTATGCGGATAAGGCCGCCAGTCAAACCTCCGGTATGCCCATGGGATCTGAATTTGGTTCTCTTGGCTTTGCAGGGGCAACCTTTTGAACCTTTGCATCTGGTTTCATTCGTTCTTTTGACCAAAAAATTGGTTTTCTTGGTAGCCATATCCACAGCTAGAAGAGTATCAGAACTAGCAGCTCTCTCCAGCAAGGAGCCGTATCTAATTGTTCATAAGGACCGGGTGGTCATGCGTCCCAACAGGTACTTTCTACCTAAGGTGGTTTCGGGATTCCATTTGAATCAAGATGTAATCCTACCATCCTTTTTTCCGGACCCACAGTCCGTAGAAGAAGAATCTTTGCACACTTTGGATGTGGTTAGGGCAATCAGTATCTATCTTCAAGCAACTGCTCAGATAAGGAAAACTGATTGCTTATTTATTTTGCCGGAAGGCCCTAGGAAGGGCCAGGCGGCATCAAAATCCACTCTCAAGGTGGATTAGACAGATTATTTCTCAGGCCTATAGTGTTAAAGGGAAAATCCCTCCTTTTCAAGTGAAAGCGCACTCTACCAGGGCTGTAAGTGCTTCTTGGGCAGTGCATCACCAGGCCTCCCTGGCTCAGATCTGTAAGGCTGCAACTTGGTCATCAGTCCACACATTCACCAAATTCTATCAGGTGGATGTCAGAGGGCAAGAGGATATCGCCTTTGGGCGCAGTGTACTGCAGGCTGCAGTTTAGGTCCTCCGGTCCATGGCGGTCTATAATTATGATCTGTGTCTCCCTCCCCTCAATCTGAGCATTGTTTTGGGACATCCCACTATGTAATGAGCTCCTGTGTCCCGTGATGTATGATTAAGAAAATAGGATTTTTATATACAGCTTACCTGTAAAATCCTTTTCTTAAGAGTACATCACGGGAAAAGGATTTTACAGGTAAGCTGTATATAAAAATCCTATTTTTGTTCATTCTGATGCTCCCGAATTAACGAATATGCCAAATTTTGTCCGAAATAAGAGGCACTTATTTTTAATGTTATACCTGCAAAAGGGGCCAGTCTGAAGTGATCTAGCAGGACTTCACTGCAGTGTATTTGAGCATCATAGGAAATGCAGTTCCAAAACATCTGGGGAGCCAAGATTTGCCATCACTGGTCTATAAGCTTCTCAAAAGTAGACTTATCTAGTATAGTAGTTGTTAGACCTGCTACACTGTATAAACTGAAGACACTGGTATACATTACGTGTACATAGGTTTCTTCCTCTGTGCATGCTCGTGCTGGGACTAGTGGTCAGTTTGATGGCAGGTCCTGAGTGTGAGCTTTAACCCAAAATAGAGGTTCCTGCTTCAGTAATATGTTTAGAAGTATCGTTTTAGCTTAAGGCATTGTAAAAAATGCATATGTCAATATTGATTGGAGGGAAACTCCATGGCGTGCTTATTACTTTTAAACAACCAGAAGTTCACAAAGCAGGTCAAATACCAACTGGAAGAGGGTTCCTCTGCTGTTAAAATGGTATTAAACCTAAGAACAAAAATGTAATATATTGCAGCTTATCAGTTAATAGATATGTGGCTCCTGTTATTACCTTCCTTCCAGACCAAGATGTCCAGCAAGAGTGTCATTAAGAGGGTTGAGACAAGCTATTTAACATTGACAGGGGTGCTACAATGGTCAACTTGTAAGGAGTATGGTGGTGGGGTGCTCACCACATCCTCCATGTTCCCCTCCTCATTGGGCATCACATGAGAGGCCTATCCCGGATAGGGTTCTTGTGGGCTATGCTAGGCACCTTGGTTAGGGTCACTGCCTTACACACAGGGTACCTTTACTTGAACAAACAACTGATCTCTAATAAACTCTCTTGATGTACTGCATATCACAACAGTCACTCGTGCAATTAGGAGGGATACACAAAGCCCTTGTCCTCTCCACCTGTCCAGCGTATCACCGCTACCCAGTAATGGTATGGGGTCCTGCCATACACCCAGTGTGGATACTTCACTTAACAACCAATCTTAACAACCTACACCCCATCTCCTTGCTCCCCTTTTTATCCAAACTTCTTGAACGTCTGGTTTACAGCCAACTCACAACCACCTCGCCGTGAATAACCTTCTTGATCCCCTTCATTCTGGATTTTGCCCTCAACACTCCACAGAAACTACCCTCCTAAAACTAACATATGCTCTACTAACGGCCAAAACCAATGGATAATATACTCCTACACCTGGACCTTTCTGCTGCCTTTGATATGGTTGACCACCCACTCAATGCCTTTGGTCTCCATGGCTGTACTCTTAGCTGGTTTTATTCCTAATTATCCAACCGCACCTTTACCATTACTTACAATTCTACCTCCTCTTCTTCTTTTCTTTTCTTGTCGGGGTCCCCCAAGGTTCTGTTTTTGGGCCTCTCCTATTCACGAATTACACCTCCTCCCTCAGCTGATAGCCTCCCATGGCTTTTCATACCACCTCTACACCGATGACACCCAAATTTATCTCTCTACCCCTCAGCTCACTCCTTCAATCTCCTTGTATCACTAATTTACTAACAGACATATCAGCCTGGATGTCACACCACTTCCTCAAACTCAATCTATCCAAAACTGAGCCTTAATTTTTCCTCACCCACATGCCCCTTCCCCTGATTTTTCTGTCAAGATCAATGGCACAACTATCAGCCCATCCCTGCATGCCAAAGTTCTAGGTGCAACCCTGGACTCTAAACTATCCTTTTGGCCAGGGGTCAAGTCCTGGGGAAAAAAAGTGTGGGAACCCCCACCCAAGATCCACTCCCCCACCAAAAAAAAAAATGATACGCTCATATGCACGAACACTTCAAAAGTGGTATTTTTCATTCAATTTTCGTATTGTGTGTATGAAGCTTAATTGTTAGTACATAAAAAAACAAAAACAATCCTCAATAAACATAAATACGGTAATTATCTGAATAATCAGCATTCATTCAGTTGTGCTTCCATGCAAATGTGAACATCATGTTCTGATCTTTATTGGGGAATGTTATTTTGTATACAGAGTGTTTATGTGGTGAGTTTACACTTTTCATTGAACAGAGTTTGGATAACACAGGGTTAAACGGAAAGGTCATAAATTAACTACACATTATCTGGACAGAATGCTTGGGGAGATAGTGATGTGTTCCTGCTTAGGAGATGTATGTTAGCTTGGGGGGCTGCAAACTCTGCAGGGCTCCAACACACACTCGCTGCTATTCCAACCCTTCACATATTTCCACATAAACTTCCCTTCTGGGATTAAACTTTGCCAGGTATTGTGCTCATTAGCATTATCCGATCGTGACAGCACACCATTAGTATCATCTGATTGTGACATTAGCATCATCCAATCGTGACCCAGGACTGATGATTCTCGTTGTGCCTTGCATACTCTGATCTGTGACACTGGAAGCCACCAGCGCCGACAGACAAGAGCATACAGCCTGAGAGGATCATCTCCTGTGAAGCCCCGCTGCCCATTTGCTGTCCATTTGGATTTCTTTTATGATATGCCTGCTTACATCTTACAGAGAGTGAGTGCATTTTAAACTATAATTAAAAGCATGTTTTAAACTACTACACTCAGGTTGGCGCTGCTTGTTCTCTGTTTTTATATTTCCCCTAAAGGTTTTTCTACCCTTCAGTGTGCTGCCTCCTGCTCGTGTCAGTTACATACCCCTGCGGTTATTCACCCATGTTACAGACTTTCATTTTCCCAATACTTGAACTCACATCAGGAACCAGTCCTTTTTGAATGACCTTTCATTGACTTTCTATATTGTTTTATTTGTGCCCCACTCCCGGACAATTTTTAACCCCTTCCCCCCTTATCCCACATACAATACAGCCTTGCTTATGTTTGATATCTCTAGCGCACCAAAAAAAAACAAAAACTTTTTAACCACCCCAAACTGATGTTCTTCCCTCAGCTCACCTCTCTCCCTGCATGTCCTGTGAGCAGAATAGCTGTGCTCCTCCTCTGGGTTCTCTCATCATATGGCACTGAACATGAGAGAAGGGAATCAGCGGGGGAGGAGGATGAGGAGACAGAAAATCAGGAGGGGCCGGTGGGGAGGATCATCACGAGAGGTCTGACTAAATACAATCTCTTAGCAGCAGGGACCTGATCTACCCCTCAGCTAGCTGTGATTGACAGGCAGATCGAAGAGGAAGCTGTCATGGGGCCCTCTATTGGCAATGCCTGAATGGTCAGTCCACCCCTGGTATGCGCCACTTTCTATTAGCTGTGTCGGTGGCTGCTGGTGTAGCACCTGCCACACAGCTTGCATACTTCAAAGTCTTGCAGGACACGGCTGCTAACGGGAACTGAGTTTCTGTTGTGGAAAAAGTACAGGAACTCTGTTCCCATGCGTTTCCGCAGGACTTGAGCCCTGGTTTTGGCCCTACGTCCAATCACTGTCCAAATCTTGCCACCTCAACATCCGCAGCATCCCCACAAAGCTCCTAATTCACTCCCTGGTCATTTCCTGTCTAAACTATTGCAACTCCCTTCTCATTGGCTTACTCTTAAATAGGCTATTCCCCTCTTCAGTCCATTATGAATGCTGCTGCCAGGCTCATCTACCTTACTAACTGCTCAGTATCTGCTACTCCTCTGTATCAACCACTCCATTGGCTCCCGATCACCCAACAAATTAAGTTCAAAATACTAACAACAACTTACAAATCCATCCACAACTCCCCCAGCTACATCACTAACCTAGTCTCAAAATACCAGCCTCCACAGTACCCTCTAATACTTACCTGAGCCCTTTTTCTGTCCAGTGATGTCCATGAGTCCCTTTCGCCATCCCTGACCCTTCCATCCTGATTGGCTGAGACACAGCAGCGGCTTCCGCAGCTGTCAAAGTAGTTAGCCAATCGGGACAGAGAGGGAGCGGGGCTGAACGGAATCTCTGTCTGAATGGACACAGGGAGTTGTTGCTCGGGTGCCCCCATAGCAAGCTGCTTGCTGTGGGGCCACTCAACAGGAGGGAGGGGCCGGGAGCAGCGAAGAGGGACCCGAGAAGAGGAGGATCCAGGCTGCCCTGTGCAAAACCAACTGCACAGGGCAGGTAGGTATAACATGTTTATTATTATTATTATTTTTTAAACAAGACAATCACTTTAATCAATCTCTTTGTTCATCCCAAGACATCCTGCTCTCTAGCTCCCTTGTCACCTCCTCCCATTTTTGCCTCCAGGGCTTTTCCTGAGCCTCTCCCATCCTATTGAACTCCCTACCCCAATCTGTCAGATTATCTCCTACTCTGTTTTTAGATAATCCCCGAAAACCCTTCTCTTCAGAGAAGCCTATCCTGCCCTTATCTAACAAATGCCCTTATCTAACAAATGTGCTTTAGTTTTCCCTATCAGCTATTACCTTTTGTATCACTTGACCCTCTTTCTTAGATTGTAAACTCTATCGAACAGGGCTCTTTGATTCCTCCTGTATTGAATTGTATTGTTACTGTACTGTCTGCCCTAATGTTGTAAAGCGCTGCACAAACTTTTGGCGTTATATAAACCGTATTTATCGGCGTATAACACGCATTTTCTTTCCCCTTAAAATCAGGGGAAAATCGTGGGTGCGTGTTATACGCCGATCCCCGTCAATCCCCGTTGCTCCCTCGCTGATTGTGAGTGGAGGAGCGAGCGCCGCCGAAATACACATAGCTGAGTGTACTCGGCTAGGCTAGGCTCCTCTCGACTCCGCTCACAGTCATGCCCAGTCCTGCTCTATGATGGACATAACACAGGGACTGGGCATGACTGTGAGCAGAGCCGAGCCTAGCCTGTACTCGGCTAAGAGTATTTCGGCGGCGCTCGGCTCCGCTCACAGTCATGCCCAGTCCTGTCATTGGACGTGTGTTATGTCCATCAAAGGGCGGGACTGCGAGAGGAGCCGAGTGGAGCTGAGATGCACAAGGCTGCAATGTCACTGACAAGGCTGCAAATGACACTGGACAAGGCTGCAAATAACACTGACAAGGCTGCAAATGACACTGGACAAGGCTGCAATTACACTGGACAAGGCTGCAATGACACTGGACAAGGCTGCAAATGACACTGACAAGGCTGCAAATGACACTGACAAGGCTGCAAATGACACTGGACAAGGCTGCAAATGACACTGACAAGGCTGCAAATGACACCGACAAGGCTGCAAATGACACCGACAAGGCTGCAAATGACACCGACAAGGCTGCAAATGACACCGACAAGGCTGCAAATGACACTGGACAAGGCTGCAAATGACACTGGACAAGGCTGCAAATGACACTGGACAAGGCTGCAAATGACACTGGACAAGGCTGCAAATGACACTGGACAAGGCTGCAAATGACACCGACAAGGCTGCAAATGACACTGACAAGACTGCAAATGACACTGACAAGGATACAAACGACACTGACAAGGCTACAAATGACACTGGACAGACAAGACTGCAAATGACATTGACAAGTCTGCAGATGGACACTGATAAGGCTACATTTATGGCCATTTAAATGTACGTTTTTTTCCTTAAAATTCCCTCCTAAACTTGGGGTGCGTGTTATACGCCGATAAATACTGTACTTGGATTTATACATTTTCAAACAAGGAAATAACATATACACTCGCACATACAGACAGAATAGTTATATTCCCACCTTGCGTGGCCATCACCCTAAATGGATCTCAGGTATACCTAAAGGCCAGCTTATGAGGGTGAAAAGAAATTGCGACCTTCAAGAGGATTATGAAGTACAATCTAGTATGTTGTTAAATAGATTTGAACAAAAGGAAAATATAAACGCCCACAGCTTGTCAAAACACAAAAAGAAGTAGGATTAATGGATAGAAAACAATTACTTGCCCCGGAAACAAAAAAGAATGAAAATTTGATTTAACCTTCTGAACTGAATTTAACAGACAACACAAACAAATAGAAAAGATTATTAAAACTCATTGGCCCATTTTGCTCAGAGACCCGTTGTTGGTCAAAACATTACCCAAACAAACAAAAATTCACCTATAGACGCCCACCAATACTGAAGGATAGAATTGTCAAAAGTATTCCTGATCCCCCTAAAAAAATGTCACTTTTTTTCGATCAGACAGGATTCATTAAAATGCAGCAAAAGCCTGACATGCAGAACATGCAAAGGAGGAAAGAAAAAAATAATGCATTTTCAATCTAAAACTACTGGACAGATATATGAAATACCTAAGTTCATTACATGTGGCACCACGCGTTACATATCTTTTGGTTTCCAATATGTGGGTAGAACCACCAGAGAACTCAAAGTTAGACTAATGCCGCGTACACACGATCAGACTATCCGGGGGACTTAGTCTGGCGGACAAACTGGATTATCCGCCGTACTTTTGAAATGAACGGACTTGCCCACACATACGGAGGAAAGTCTGTTCATTTAGAGCGTGGCTCCAGGTAGCCGGGACCAGCGAAGACGACCGGGCCACCGCTTGTAAAAGAGCTAGAAGAAGGCGCGGAGGCCCGGCAAGAAGAACCGAAGAGGGGGACAAGACCCCCGAAGAAGGGGACAAGAGCCCCGAAGTCGGAAGAAGAGGGCGGCGGAGACGAAGAAGAAAGCCGGGCTCCTCCGCTAGTGGAAGAGCTAGCAAAAGAACAGAAGATAGCGGAGGAGTCCGGCGAGAAGACCCCCGAAGACCCCCGGAGCTGTGCAATAAACTATTTTAACCCTTGTGTGTTGTGTTTTTTTTTTTTCACAGGTGAATGGGTAGGGGCCCCCCGCGCCCGCAGACCCCGACAACCAACGGCCAGGGTTGCCGGGAAGAGGTCCTTGTCCTCCTCAACATGGGGACAAGGTGCTTTGGTACGGCTCAGGAGGGGGAGGGGGGCGTTCGCTCGTCCCTACCCCCTTTCCTGACCGGCCGGGTTGCGTGCTCAGATAAGGGTCTGATATGAACCTAGGGGGGGACCCCCACGCCGTTTTTTCGGCGTAGGGCTTCCCTTTTAACTCCATACCAGGTGGCAGGGCCAGCGACACCTCCTTGCTGGTCCCGGCTACCTGGAGCCGTGCTCAAAATGAGCGGACTTTTCTCTGTGCGGGAAAAGTCAGTTCATTTCAAAAGTACACCGGACTAGGACACACACAGCCATACTCGCAGTCCGGCAGACATATTTTGGTGCAAAACTACTTTCTTAGTCCGCCAGACTTTTGGGTAAAAAAAGACCGCCAGAGCCCACACACGGGCAGATTGACTTTTCCACCAGATTGTTTGATCGTGTGTACGCGGCGTAAGAGGACACATTAATAACATTAAAAAGGGCTTCTGAAAGCACAGCTTATCATACCATTTTAGAAAATTCCATAATCGGGTTCCTTCTAAACAAATTTTTTGTGGCATTGATAGAGTAGAAAGACACTGGAGGGGCACCAATTTGAAACAGGCTATCTCACAAAATGAAACTCAATGTATATACCATTACAGACATTAACACCTAAAGGGTTAAACTTGGATTTAGATGTGAATTGTTTTATAAGCAATTTTTTATTTTGTCATTTTATAATGAATACATTTTTAATTTATATTTTAATTTATTTTATAGAATAATCTGTATATTGATCTATACCAGACTAGAAATGTTGTTATTGGGCACATGCTGTAGTCATCTTAAATAAGGGATCATTAAGAAGATTATCATATAGAGTACAATATTGTATTTATTTATTGTATAGTCCCATTTTCAAACGTTGCCGTCCAGATTAGATTAAACAACACATGTAGATAAAAACAAACTACAGATATATTGAGAAGGTAATTTGTTGTGCAAATATCACACTAAGAACAACATACACATAATTAAAGAACAACATTGAGAACTAGAATGATGACATCCACATTTCCTGTGTATACAGGAAGTGGTCATATATAAGGTAGTTACAGCAGTGGTTGTAATGTCTCAAAAATAGTACCAAAATGGCGATATGACCACTTACTGTGGAAACAGGAACCACTTACTGTGGAAACAGGAAGTGATCTCATACTGCTCACACATGTAGTGAGAGTACCAAGATGGTGGTAACAGCACTTCTGGTTTCCGCGCAAACAGGAAGTAATGGAAATTATTACTGTGCACTTAGTGAGAGTAGTGGGAGTTACCGGGTGTAGTAGGGGAAACTTAATGCATAAAAGGCTACCAGTCATGGGCGCCACTAGCTTCTGAAGATGCCCAGTGGGAGGGGCAAAACGTGTCAAGCTGAGGAGACCTAGTGACGGATGTTTGCAGCCAAGGCTGCGTTTTTCTGGACGATTTTCAAAGTTTTAATGTAAGTGTAATGTTTTTGGATTTTTATGAATAAAACTAGCAGTATTACACTATATATCCTTTTCTCTTCATTGCCATATGTCTAAAGTGGATATTCAATCACTGTGAAAGTTGGAAAGGTGATAACTATATTTGTATATAGGATATACCAGACGCCTCTGATACACCGGCGGAATGAAGGTGTTATTTTCACCCATAGTATGATCACATCCAACAGCCCGAGGCATTGACGGGAGACACCATTCTAATGTTTAAAAACAGGCGTATTTAAAGATTATTGCTGGTGAGTGGGGACCCAGGAGGGGAGCACAGCATGTCACCAAGACCCACACCAACTGCGTATTTTGCACACGTTCAACACATTATATGGAGGGACTTTATATGATTGCACTTTATTTGTTTTGTACTATAATCGCACTGAACACTTTATATTGTTAAGCAATACCATGTTATTGATTATACGGATGTGGGCACTTTTTTATCTATTTTATCAGTGTTTATTGTTTACAGGAGCAGCGCTGAGTATAGCATTTATATTTTTCATCACTTGGGGTCTTTTACCTCGCACTACAGCAGCAGCCCAAACCACATATTCACATTGTTATTTTTAGTTATTATTGTCTCCATAGAGTGGATTTTTTCAAACTTATCTCTTTCACATGCTACATGTACATGCTTACGACAGGCTGCTAGGAAAACCTTTGTTACCCTTGGTAACCACTTGTATCTTCACACTGTATGAGCTTTTTTACCATTATCTACATACCCTGATGTGTTTAGTGACCCGAGCTACAACTATATGTGCCAGTAATGCCACGTACACACATAGCCGACTATCCGGCAGACTTAGTCTGGTGGACTTTCCGAACGGGCTACTTGCCCACACACGGCACTTTTTCAGCGGACTAATACGGCATATTAAGTCTGACCGTGTGTACGCTCCATCGGACAACATTTTTCAGTTTTCTTCTGACTTTTCTTGGCTGTGGAAACGGACAAACTTTTTGACAACATAAGTCCGATGGAGCAAAATCCGATCGTGTGTACACAAAACCATATGACTTTTGTACAAAGTACAAACACGCATGCGCAGAACCAATGAAAAAGATCAGACAACAATACAGAAGTTGACCAAAGATGGCGCTGGAGTAATTGAACGTCCTCTTTTGAAGTGTTGTCATTACGTTGCAACGTCACTACGCTCGTGTTTGTTGCCTAAAAAGTCAGATCGTGTGTGTATGCAATACAAACTTACGGCCAACTCCCTTACAAAAGTCCATGGGAAAGTTTGTACAAAGTCCGATTGTATGTATGAGGCTTTAAATTGCCCTGTATTTGGCTCCATCCATCTTCCCATTAACTCTGACCAGCTTCCCCGTCCCTGCTGAAGAAAAGCATCCCCACAACATAATGCTGCCACCACCATGTTTCACGATGGGGATGGTGTGTTCAGAGTGATGTGCAGTGTTAGATTTCTGCCACACATAGCATTTTGCTTTTAGGCCAAAAAGTTAAATTTTTAATCTCATCTGACCAGAGCACCTTCTTCCGCATGTCTTCCGGGACTTCTTATGGCTTTCTTTCAACAATGGCTTTCTTCTTGCCACTCCTCCATGAAGGCCAGATTTGTGGAGTGCACGACTAATAGTTGTCACAATTATGTGCCACTTTGTGTTGGTCTATCACATAAAATCCCAATAAAATAAATTTAACTTTTTGGTTGTAACATGACAAAATATTGAACATTTCAAGGGGTATGAAGGATACGGATCAGGAAGCTGCAATATAGGCACTTTGGGGTATGAATACTTTTGCAAGGCACTGTATAAGGATCAAGAAGCTGTAATATATTACAATTTTGTTCTTGGGTGTAATTCTGCTTTAATTAGTGGTCTGTGTGAAGCAAGAACCCCTCAATATTGCTACATCCCAGGTCAAAGATGAGATTTTTGTGTTTCTAGGGTGTCTGCTTCAAAGCAGACCAATAACAGTAAACGTAAATCAGTTCCTCCTCAGTATTCATGAAACAAGTTCTTAGTTATCCAATCCTATTTCCCAGAAATACAATACTAAGTAAGGATGTACATGTGACACAATTCTTAAAATTACTCTTTATACTTCTTTCATTTTCCAGTGGCAACTCATGTTAACACAGCAAGTCTTGAAATATCATAAGTGATACCTTCCTCATTATGTAATGTTTGTGGTTAGCTGTATTGCTTGTCATAAGTCATTTTATCATTCATGGAAACTCCTAGGGCTATTCCAGATAATAACCAATAACCATAACAATAAGCATCCTACAGTGAAATGCAGTAAAACTTAAAGCGACACACTGCTTTAAGATAACAGTAAGTACAAAATTCTGTACTTTTTGATAGTATTTTCAAAGGCGTTTAAGTTAATAATATAAGGTTTACCTCAATGTTTAAAGTGGTTTTAAAGGCAGAAGGTTTTTTAATCTTAACCACTTCCCGACCAGCGCACGACGATGTACGTCGACAGAATGGCACGGGCAGGCATATTGGCGTACAGGTACGTCCAATATTCAATGCCGCCCTGCCATCGGGAGCGCGCCACCGGCGGCGCGCTCCCGCGCTGGTCGGGGGACCCCCGTGAGTCCAGTCGCGGGACCCGCGGACTCGATCGCTGCGGGCATCCCCGCGATCGTCTCACGGAGCGGCCGAATGGAGGAAATGCCGTGTAAACAGCATTTCTCCATTCTGCCTAGCAACTAGTGACGCTGATCTCTGCTCCATGTGATTGGAGCAGAGATCAGTGTTCACTAAATGAAAGCCCAACCCCCCCACAATTAGTAACACACCCCTATGAACACTTAACCCCTACACTGCCACCCCCTGGTTAACCCCTTCACTGCCAGTGTCATTTACACAGGAATCACTGCATTTATATAGCAGTGATTACTGTATAAATGACAATGGTCCCAAAAATGTGTCAAAAATGTCCGATGGGTCCCCCACAATGTCGCAGTCACAATAAAAATCGCTGATCGCCGCCATTACTAGTAAAAAAAAAAATAATAAAAAATTATTAATAAAAATGCTATAAAACTATCCCTATTTTGTAAACGCTATAACTTTTGCGCAAACCAATCAATAATCGCTTATTGCGATTTTTTTTTACCAAAAATATGTAGAAGAATACGTATCGGCCTAAACTGAGGGAAAAAAATTTTTTTTATATATTTTTGGGGGATATTTATTATAACAAAAAGTAAAAAATAATGCGTTTTTTTCAAAATTGTCGCTCTATTTGTGTTTATAGCGCAAAAAATAAAAACCGCAGGGGTGATCAAATACCACCAAAAGAAAGCTCTATTTGTGGGAAAAAAATCGCAAAAAGTGGTCTGGTCTTTGACCAGCAAAATGGTCCGGTCTGCAAGTGGCTAAAAAAACCTTCTGTGTGTAGCAGCCCCCCAGCGATGTGCAGGAGTGCCTCGATCGTCCAGGACTTTCCCTCCTGATTGGCTGAGATGCAGCAGCGGCACCATTGGCTTCCGCTGCTGTCAATCAAAATCAGTTAGCCGATCAGGAGAGAGAGAGAGAGAGGGTGGGGCCCAAACTGTGGGTCTGTGTCTGAATGGACACATGGAGCTGCGGCATGGCTTGGGTGCCCCCATAACAAGTTGCTTGCTGTGGGGGCACTCAAAAGGAGTGAGGAGCAAAGAGCAGTGAAGAGGGACCCGAGAAGAGGAGGGTACAGGCTGCTCTGCACAAAACCAACTGCACAGAGTAGGTAAGTAACATGTTTGTTATTTAAAAAAAAAAGAAGACTTTAATATCACTTTAAATCTGGAGAAAAAATTAGTACATCTCCGCAAAGCATGTATATTTCTCTATGTTTTGCCTGTTTATAACCCTGCAAGTACAGAAAAATACCTGCTGATCCTGCCAGAAATTCAGAGATCTTAACTTCCTGTCATGAGCCAACAACACAGTGCTTATGCTGCAGTAAAAACCCAAGCTGACACCTTAGCTCTACAGAACACCTCTCCCTTATATTATAGATTTGAAGAGAGGGCAGGACCGTACTGGCAATGAGGCCAATTGTGGCAGTTGCTCATGAAGGCACAGTAGGGGGCAGCACTGAGGACAGAGTGTCCATCCTAAGTCTAACTTGGTAGCATTGAGAATGACTAAATCACAGGCTGGGCTCTCTGTCTGGCCACTGTGCCAAGTAGAGAATTTTACGCTGAACCTGCATTTTTAACAGGCTCAATGTCACTGCGCTGATTGCATGTGTGTGGGGGGGCTATAGTTGCCACCTGTCCCGGATTCACCCAGACAGTCCGGGTTTTGAATCATGTGTCAGGGTTTCAAACCTGGACACATTATTCAGACCGGACTGTGACTGGGGGATGAGCAGTTTTGGGGTGCTCAGTGCCCATTGCTGTCCGTGGTTCGCCTCCTTTCTTTGTCCTCCTCCTGCCCAAGCTTCCGGCTCTTCATTATCACGTATCCCTGGTGGACGATGTTGGTTGTATTAGAGGCTATATGACTCCTCATCTCTGCCCAGCTCTGGTCTGTTACTGCCTGCCCCTGCCCCATTACAGTGGTCTCTTCCAGTCAGAGCAGAGATTGAGAGAGGGGGATAGAATGGGGATCAGTGGTGATGACAGCGATTCATTGATAGACAGAGAGGGTGATGATGATGGGCTGGCTTCTTGTTGCAGTGTGGTGAGTGTAGGATGGCCAGTGGTGGCTGAACATGCCAGGCTCCTGTCCATGTGATGGGTGACATGCGGGATGAGACCTCGGCTCTGGCAGCATGTGCGAGTCTCCAGTGCTTTGCAATTAACATTCTGCATCAGTGAGAAAACATGACAATGTATGTGTGCATCAAACTAAAAGTGAAATGTTACAGCTGGTCCTGTGTGAACAGTCTATGGCGGAGGCTGAATGTCTCACCAGAGCCTCTATGTCCTCCTCCCCCAGTACTGGTGAATGCAGACTGAAGGGAGGAATAGTTCAGTTGGTTCTCTTATTCCTCCATTAGCGGCTTCATTCTGGGAATCCCCTGAATTCCTTTGTCTGGGGGAGCTCTAGGAAGAATGATATGGATTTCCTGGCAGAGATTATTTTCTCTGATCCAGCAATGATCACACATAGGGGATGGCTGTGACCTGTATACTGTGAATAAATCCCATAGAATGGAGGAGCCCAGGATGACAACTCTATAGGCTCTAACTGTATGTCCAGCGTGCTGTGTACTGGGAGGTAATGCAGGCTTCATACACCACCAGTGCCATCTAGATGGACAACCTCTGATCACACACTACTATATCATTCACTTCTCATCCGTATAATATCTAGGGTTGACACCTGTCCAGAATTCACCTGGACAGTGCAGGTTTTGAATCATGTGTCAGGGTTTCGGTCCACCTGAAACCCGGACACATTATTCGGACAGAGCTGTGGCTCCCCAAGTAACCAAGATAGTCACTTAAAAAAATCTGCTGCCATCTGGGAGCTGTGAGCAGCTGTCTGGGGGTAGGTTTGGCATCACTGGGTGCGGGGTGATTTCAGCAAAAGGAATTTGGTCACATGCACTGTTCACCGTGGTGCACCATGTGAGCCGTATTACTACTATCCTTGGACCACCCAAAGTTGTTCCAGGTCTTTTATAATACTATAGTGTATACTAGGAGATAAAAAAATGCCCTGCCCCCAGTGGTGGCCAGTCCATTAAGGGCGTACGGGTGTGGCCCCTTCTGTCACTCCTCCCCCCTATATGTACAATGGATAGATGCATAGCACGAATCTAACCATGGTTCCTGTGACCACCCCCTATTCAGGCACCTGGACTCTTTTTGGACACAGAGCACCTGAATTGAAGCAGCGGGGGTGTTTTTTTTAAGCACCAGATTAGTAGGCTTCAAAAAAGGTGGACTCGGAACGCAGAGCATTGCACTTGGATTCCACCCAGGTGTGTTAGAAAAGCAAATGAATACTTGCATATTCTTATGCATATGACTGGCACAGTGGCTGCATTTTATGGGCACAGAGGCTGCATATGATGGGCACCATAGCTGAATTTTATGGGCACAAAGGTTGAATATGATTGGCACAGAGACTGCGTTTTTATGGGCACAGTGGTTGCATATGATGGGTTCAGTGGCTGCATTTTATGGGCACAGTGGCTGAATTTTATGGGCACAGTGGCTGCATATGATGGGTTCAGTGGCTGCATTTTATGGGCACAGTGGCTGAATTTTATGGGCACAGAGGCTGCATATGATGGGTACAGTGGCTGCATATGATGGGCACAGTGGCTGCATTTAATGGGCACAGTGGCTGCATATGATGGGCACAGAGGCTGCATTTTATGGGCACAGAGGCTGCATATAATGGGCACAGTGGCTGCATATGATGGGTACAGTGGCTGCATTTTATGTGCACATTGGCTGCATTTTATGGGAACAGTAGCTGCAAATGATGGACACAGAGGCTGCATATGATGGGCACAGTGGCTGCATATGATGGGCACAGTGGCTGCATATGATGGGCACAGAGGCTGCATTTTATGGGCACAGAGGCTGCATTTTATGGGCACAGACGCTGCATATGATTGGCCCTGTGGCTGCATTTTAAGGAGCACAGAGGCTGCATATGATGGGCACAGAGGTTGCATTTTATGGGCACAGAGGTTGATATGATGGGCACAGAGGCTGCATATGATGGGCACAGAGGCTGCATATGATGGGCACATAAATTGGCAATTGATGGGGTTTTTTTCAGTATTTTTCAGTTTGTGTTTGGCCCCCCCACCAAAAAAAAAATTTTGAGCACCAGCCGCCACTGGCTGCCCCACTATAGTGTTTGAGTTTGGTTTGAAGAAAAGGTGGCAACGCTAGTGGGGTCAAACACCTATGGGGACTATGAGGGGCAGAAATGTCAACCATAGGCAACTTTAGGCAACCTTGGGCACCATTTGCCCACAGGACAACCTTGAGAGAGGGGGGACTGTTCTATAGTCAACAGGGCTAATAACACTTCTTGGTATTTCAGTTGAGCAGGATCACAGACATACAATTGTATGTATTTAAATAATTTTTTATAGAATGCATAAATTGATACATTTGTGTAACTAAAATATTTGCTATATAAAACCTGTTTTTCTTATGTAGTCTTGTTATAACCCCCAAAACTAGTTGCTTTTCAATTCTTGATAGACCTTTTTATTGTGACTAATAAAACTCATATCTGGACTATACTTATGGCTAAGACCCCTTTCACACCAGGGCGTTTTGCAAGCGCTATAGCGTTAGAAATAGCGCCTGCAATCCGCCTTAAAAAAGCTGCACCATTGTCTGTAGTGTGAAAGCCCAGAGGGCTTTCACACTACAGCGGTGCGCTGGCAGGACGTCAGGGAAAAGTCCTGCTAGCAGCTTCTTTGGAGCGGTAAAGGAGCAGTGTGTTTACCACTCCTCCACCGCTGCTCTCCATTGAAATCAATGGGGCATCGCTGTAATACCGCCGGCATAACGCCGCTATTGCGGTATATTGCCGGCGGTTTTTACCCTTTCTCGGACGCTAGCGGGGGTAAAAGCGCCCCGCTAGCAGCCAAAATGCGCCACAAATCCGGCGGTAAAACGCTGCTAAAAATAGCAGTGTTTTACCGCCCACGCTATGGGCGGTGTGGTGTGAAAAGGGTCTTAGGCTCTCAGCCTTTTACTCCATATAAGAAACAAAAACCCAAAAGGGGTTTTAAGCATTTATGAGTCTTTCCTAAACACGAAAACAGTTTAGTTCTATAAACACTTAAAATATGTGCACACCGAAACTATAAGGTTGTTTTAGACCAAATCTGTCTTTCTCAGAAGCAAATTACATTGTTTCTTGAAAAATAAATGACCAGGATGTAAACCTATGATGGCTATGCATGGTGTCGTGCCTGTGTATATGGGTAGTATGCAAAAGTAAAACTGAGAGTTTCATTTAACTGAAAACTGTATGAAAGAAAGGAGGTATCAGCAAAATTGAACTATTTTAGAGAATTACAATAGGGAAGTAGAAATTAAGATTGTTTTTGGTGGTTTTTAGGGCAAAATAGGCTTAAAAGGGACACTGTCATTTCTGACCTCCTGAAGAAAATGCTCCTTACTTGACTATAGCATACTATAAATTAAGTGTCAGATTCCCTTATCTCTATGCCCATTCCAGGTCAGCGACTCAAAAAGAATTAAAGCTAAAGCTTCAATGTAACAGCCAGAGAACTAGCATTCTCAGAAAGAGTTCAACAATGGCTGCCTTTATGATTCACACACAACAGAGTGCCTTTATAGGGGTTCCTGAGGGTTGTGAAAGCTTCTTTTAAGGCCTTATTCACACTGGGTGTTTAGCGCCTTTGCATGAGATTCCAGCATTTTCATGTGATTGGAAGGCATAGGTGTGCCACACTGTCTGCAGCCTTATGAACAGGGGTTTAACATCCAGTGTGAATAAGGGCTTCAAAAGAAGCATTCGCAAGCCCCCATTTAAAGGCACTCTGTTGTGTGCATGAGGCCTAAATGCCCATTGCGCATGGGGTCTATATCACACAAACTCCTCCAGGGTTAACTTTACTGATACTGGTATTTACTGATCCCTCCACCTATTATGTGGTTTGAGCTTGATTGTATTGTTGATCTTGCCAAATATTTCTTACTTTAGGACGTGCTAAGAATATTCTGCCATAAAAATATATAAAATGACTAATGTCCAACACTTTCTCTCCTGCAGTGTCATTTCTGAGAAATGTTTCCGTATCTCCGGACCAACACCATCTTTCTCATGTCCGACCGCAGAAATTACATTTTCTGTGCAGCTTTTTTTCTGAAGATAGGAGAGGAAGATAAAAATAAATGTATGACTAAGCAGTATATTGTAACAGGAAGTTTAACAGAAAATTAAGTATTTGCTGCCATTGTTTTCAGGTTTGACCTGAGTGAAGAAAAAAAATCTCATGTCATCTTGGATCATGTAATTTATTTAAGCGGAGCTCCACCGTAAAAAAAAAAAAAATATTAAAAGCCAGCAGCTAGAAATACTGTAGCTGCTGACTTTTAATAAATGGACACTTACCTGTCCAGGGTGCCCGCGATGTCGGCAGCAGATGACGAGCAATCGCTCGTCTCTTGGCTGCCTCCGCTGCCATCCTCTGTCAGGGAATCAGGAAGTGAAGCATTGCGGCTTCACTGCCCAGCTCCCTACTGCGCATGCAAGAGTCGCGCTGTGCATCTTCACTGGTCCCCATTGTGTTCTGGGAACTGTGCGTTTCCCGGAACACAATGGGGGGGGCGGACATCTGTGGCTATTCTGCCACTAGCTATGCTCGAAAGTGGATGAAGATACCAGTATTATACAGGTATCTGCACCCCCCTCCCCCTGAAAGGTGCCAATTGTGGCAACGGAGGGGAGGAGGAATCCGCTGAGCAGAAGTTCCACTTTAGGGTGGAGCTCCGCTTTAAAGCAACAATACTTCCGAGCACTGAAAATTTAGTGTTGGGCGGCCTTGTGGGTTTGTAGGTTTAATTTTCTGAAGTACTGCCAGAGGAATTCAGTGAATGGAATGGAAATCCCTATCTCCTTATCAAAAATGATTGGACTAGATCTGAGTGTAGCTGACAACGCACTACGGTTATCTGGCACTGCAGACTAACCCTCTCCCTTCTTTGACCGTCCCTGTGTTCCTCTAGTGCTGGGCTTGAAACTACTTGCATCATCTTCCTGAACCCAGCAGAGAGCAGTGTGGGGACTGTAGTCTCCTGAACAGACATCATGATTCTGCAGAACTATCCCTGGACTACACATCCGAGCATGCCATCTGCCCTAAAGAAAGCTTCCCGGGGTCTATCAAGTACACACCCCTCCGCTGCTGTGTGAGAGGGCTGCGGCCTACCACGTGGCAACACGGCGATCCCAGCTGCAACCCAGGCGGGTCCAAAGCCGCTAGCTACACCGCAGTGTCGCTGTAACCCTGCTAGATCAGACGACTCACGGTCCCAGCAGCCGGCCTGGCGTCTCCGCTCTTTTTACAGAAGGATGCATCGACTTGAATCACTCTTCAGGAGGTTCTTGTGCTGTCCTTCAGTTTGGTGAGAGGTCACCCACCAGCCAATACAATCTTTGCTTTATCCTATCTCACAGAACACTTTATATAGACACCTCACACCTGGAATTGCTTTATTCTATATCACAGAATACTGTATACAGACACCTTACACCTGGAATTACTCTAAGGATTATAACTAGCCAGGCACAGCCAGGCACAGCCAGGCACAGCTGTTATGCTTTGACCACATACCACCATGCCAAATTCAGGATTCTTGTTCTATGAGGTCCAACTTGCCAGGGAAGATCATTGCGAGGTCTTGCACCTTGGACAGTGTTATACTATTGCCATTTAAAGGGACCCACCCCTAAGATCTAGAATAGTCTCTCATTAGGATTAAAGGTATACTAGGCCACCCTGGGGTTCCCCTTTTTGCAGTGATAGTATATACACCAACTAGTGGTGTTCTTTAGATATTGATTAATTTATTGTCTGTTCCTATGTGCATTGCTATTTTAGACCTGTGATTCCGAGCGGGGAGGGAGGGGGAGAGGAGATACAAATAGAAGTGGATCACCTAGGTGTTCTGAGCAGAAGTGGGAGCGGGTACCTGTAAAAACCAGGTACCTGCTCCCCCAAAAAAAGAAATGTTAAAGGTGGGGTTTGGGTGAAGCTCAGCTTTAAGCTGATTTTGAGACCCAATGGAAAGGTAGGGTCATACACACACACACACACACACACACACACACACACACACACACACACACACACACACACACACACACACACACACACACACACACACACACACACACACACACACACACACACACACACACACACACACACACACACATATATATATATATATATATATATATATATATATATATATATATATATATATAAAAATGTACACTGTTATATAAGCTTACACTCACTACTCTACATTGTAGAAAAGTGTAATTTCTTCAGTGTTGCCACATGAAAAGATATAATAGAATATTTACAAAAATGTGAGGGGTGTACTTTTGTGAGCTACTGTGTGTGTGTGTGTGTGTGTATATACATACATATATACACACACACACACACACACACACACAATGTAGAGTAGTGAGTGTAAGATTATATAACAGTGTAAATTTTCTGTCCCGTCAAAATAACTCAACACACAGCCATTAATGTCTAAACCGCTGGCAACAAAAGTGAGTACACACTTAAGGGAAAATGTCCAAATTGGGCCCAATTAGCCATTTTCCCTCCCCGTGTCATGTGACTCATTAGTGTTACAAGGTTTCAGGTGTGAATGGGGAGCAGGTGTGTTAAATTTGGTGTTATCGCTCTCACTCTCTCATACTGGTCACTAGAAGTTCAACATGGCACCGCATGGCAAAGAACTCTGAGGATCTGGAAAAAAAAATTGTTGCTCTACATAAAGATGGCCTAGGCTATAAGAAGATCTTCAAGACCCTTAAACTGAGCTGCAACATGGTGGCCAAGACCATACAGTGGTTTAACAGGACAGGTTCCACTCAGAACAGGCCTCACCATGGTCGACCAAAGAAGTTGGGTGCACGTGCTCAGCGTCATGTCCAGAGGTTAATTTTGGGAAATAGACGTATGAGTGCTGCCAGCATTGCTTCAGAGGTTGAAGGGGTGGGGAGTTAGCCTGTCAGTGTTCAGACCATATGCCGTGCACTGCATCAAATTGGTCTGCATGGCTGTTGTCCCAGAAGGAAGCCTCTTCTAAAAATGATGCACAAGAAAGCCCGAAAACAGTTTGCTGAAGACAGGCAGACTAAGGAATCACTCTGAAATCGTGGCTGAAATCGGGACTGACATCAAGGAGTGAAATTGTGTAAGTTCAGCTGAACTTGCATGGCTTCATTCCCACAGCTCAGCGTGAACCTAGGCTAACCCATGGAAAAATTAATGGAATGGGGAGTGTTGTGATGTGGGTAAACTAGAGTGATTTAGTCATATAAACACAGTGAAGTAAATCCAGGTTTTTATTAACACTGATAACTAAAATCTATTATTCCATTTGGGAAATATGATAGCTTATAAAGCCACGCAGATTTTATGTTTCTGCATAATAAAGTAATTTACTAATAAAATCAAGGCTCCTTAAGGCCCCTTTCACAAGGGCTAACCAGTCAGGTCCACCTGTCAGTTTTTCAGGAAGACCCAATCGGACCCTCCAGTCTCCTCTATGGGGAGGTGGGTGTCAACTGACATGGGTCTGTTGACACTCACTAACATCCGATCTGATCCTGTCTGCTAAAAACAGACAGATGAAGATCTATTCCCCATCCTTCTGGTGGATTGGATCGGATGTCAGTCAGGTGTAATAGTTTACACCTGGTCGGTCTGTTTACATCCGACCGCCCATAAAGGGGAATGGACTGTCTGTGTCCACTCTGCATATATATGGAACAGATATGGACCAGCCATCTGCCTGCTCAGCAGGTATTAGTGGACAGATTCCCCACTGAGCAGGCAGATTCCAACAGAGCCTGCCCCATGTACAAGGGGCCTAAAACATATTTGTACTGCTACAAAAGCAATCAAACATAATGGACAAACATTTTAGGGCTGAATTCATATTTTGCGCATGTCAAAAACCATGAAATCAGGCCGAGATAGAAGTACAGTTAAATCATGCTTGTTTAATAATAAAAGTAAAAAGAAGAAACATAGTCAAAACAGCCAAATTTCAGTAACTAGAATAGTCAGCCAAGCTAGAAGCCAGGGATCAATGAACATGTTATTTAAAGTTTCTTTAAACAGTAAGTAATATGCGATTACAGTGGCTATAGTTTGATAATTACTTATAATGGACTAAATGAAAAGAAGCATCAGAGTGGGAGAGTTTACTTCCTCTTTAAATAGGCAGGACTGACGAGCGGGATATCATCAACAGCTGAGCAACTGTGGAGAGATAGGAGCTGGCAATTAGCCAACAGCTGAGAGGCCAGCTCAGAGAAGGAAGGGCTGAGCCCAGCCCTTACAGCACAGTAATGCGTGGTAAAATGCATGTTTTAATATGTATCCCAATGCACATATACAGTATAGTAACAAAATACACACTTGCTCTATAGCACAACACAATGCACTGATGGGAAATGCAAGCTGATTTTTTTCATGCACTTACCAGTAAAAGACCCCTTGCACACTGAGCCACCACCAGTGTCAGTGGTAAAGTGGCGCTATTTTTAGCACCACTTTACTGTCATTTTAGCAGCGATATTTGGGTTAAAACCGCCCCGCTATCGGCCGAAAAGGGCTTAAAGTCCACCTGCAAACACCACTGGAGCTTATGTTTTGCCAGCAGTATTGCATCACTGCCCTATTGGTTTCAATGGGGAGCAGTGGCGGAGGAGCGGTCAGTTCACTGCTCCAAAGTAGACATGTGCAAAAGGAAAAAATGTGTTTATTTTGGTTTCGTTTTAATTTGTTAATTCATTAATTTCGTTTAGTTATATTCGTTAACTTCCTTAAATTCGTTTTTGGATTTCGTTTAGTTTTCTACCGAATTAGAAAAATCGGCCACATTCGAAATTATTTCAACCAAATTCGAAAATATTTCTACCGGATTCTAAATGATTTCAACATGATTCGACATTATTTCAACCGCATTCGAAATGATTTCAACATGATTCGACATTATTTTAACCACATTCGAAAATATTTTGTGACCCGAATTTAGGGCCATGTATCTCGGGGTCACTTGGTTCTAGAAACTCCAAATTTGGATATATTGTAGTCATAGTACTATTGTGTTTGCATACCAAATTTGGGGTTTCTAGCTATAAGTGACCCCTAGATATGTGGCCCCAAAATCGGGTCGCAAAATGTCATTCTCTGCTCTAATAACTAATAACATTTTGCGACCCGAATTTGGGGCCACATATCTCGGGGTCACTTATAGCTAGAAACCCCGAATTTGGTATGACACAATAATACTAGCACTACAACATATCCAAATTTGAAGTGTCTAGCACAAAGTGACCCCAAGATACATGGCCCTAAAGTCGGGTCACAAAATATTTTCGAATGCGGTTGAAATCATTTCGAATCATGTCGAATTCATTCGTTATATTTCTTTCGTATTCGTTGTAATTTGTTATTTTTTTATTCGGACATTCGGATGCAAAGATGCAAAATTCGGCCGAATTTCGATTCGTTACGAAACGAATTGCACAAGCCTACTCCAAAGAAGCTGCTGGCAAGACTTTTTCTGACTCCCTGCCAGCGCACCGCTGGAGCAGCTGTTTTAGAGAGTTTTGCAGGTGCTATTTTTAACACTATAGTGCCTGCAAAACAATCCAGTGTGAAAGGGGTCTTAAAGTAGTTAAAGTAGTAAACCCTTACAATCCACTTTTCACTACAGGCAAGCCCATAATAAGGCTTACCTGTAGCCACTCTAGATATCTCCTAAACCTGCACGGTTTAGGAGATATCCCCTGTATCAGCATGTGCCTATGTCATCGGCACATACGCACTGAAGCAACGGCACACTAGTGACGTGGCTTCAGCTAGTGTGTCGTTACCGGCATCACATCTTCGGCCAATCACAGCACTGGAGACCGCGATACCCAGAAGTAACTCCGGGAGCGATGCCAAGGTTCTTTTTTTTTTGCAACCATTTTATGAGCCTATTGCAAATGGGTGGACTTCCTAAAGACAGCATACCTTGACACATGAATACACTTGTATTGAAGAAAAAAAAATGGTAGACTGTGAAAAATAACTAATTCCTCCCCCATATATTTACTGCCACAAAACTGACCATAGATAGCCAAATATCCCCTTTAAGGAGCTTAAGTCTTGCATCAAGTTGATGTACATGGCATATGAGAAAATGGTGGCCACACTGCATGATAGGTTGCCCAAATCACAAAATCTGAGACTTTGACGGTATCCTTCTTGCTATTTTATGCCTACTTGAAGAGGCCCTCAAAATCGAAAACACATTCCAATGAGCACTGGCCACCCTCTTCTACCACTTAACCTCTTTTTTTTTTACTTTCTCTTTCTCCTCTTCCAGCTTCCCTCCCCCACCTTTCGATTTCCCTGCTTGGCCCTCTCCATTATTCCTTCTGCTGATCTTTACTAGATACTATTTCCCTTTTTCCTGGGTGCCTACCACAGAGGTCATATTTTTCTTAAGTAATTCTATCCTAAACTTCAGTCCCAGGATGAAATATCCCTGGGATTGGTATTTCTATTGCACATTCCAAATGCTGTAACAGATTATCATCCTGCCTTGTGTTTCAATGACAGTCTTACGAGACTTTCTATATATGCAGTAATGATATTTTGCGCACAGCACATATTGCACTTTTTTTTTGTTCCATTGTTTTCTTACCTGTTAAATGGAGAACCACCCCCTAAAAAAATGATTGAAACAGAAAACGTGCAAAAGTGTGATAGGGTCCCAAAAGTTGACCTGACCTGAAAAAATTTTAAATAAAAACTACGGGAAAAAGGTGAAGAAGAAATTAATAAGAACTAATTAGGATTGATTAAGGGACACAAGGAGTTAAATAGAAACAACTTCTGTCACCAAGACAGAAAGTGATGGGAAATCCATAATTTTATAGTTGTCACCGGGAGGCAAGGGGAAATATGCCAACAGTGACATCTGTTCAGATATAATTTTTGTTGAGTATACAGGACAGAGTGTAGGCAAATTTCCATGTTTTCTTCATAATCTACTCCATGCAAAAAATAGAAAAAAATGTTGCGGATTTTTATGTACAGTATACATACTCTGTCTATATACAGTCGTATTGAAGTCTTGGCGATTCTATGGTATAGCCCTCTGGGCGCCGGGACTGATATGTTTGAAAACCTTTTGTGAAACCTTACCTTGTAAAGCTACCTATTCAGTTTGAAATATAAATGAAAGGCAAAACATTTGTGTATATATCTATATATAGACATATATAGCTATACATATACACATTTTATATATATATATATATATACACACATACACACATACATACATACATACATACATACATACATACATACATACATACATACACACATACACACATACACACATACACACATACACACATACACACACACACACACACACACACACACACACACACACACACACACACACACACACACACACACACACACATACATACATACATACATACATACATACATACATACATACATACATACATGCATACATACAGTGCCTTGTGAAAGTATTCGGCCCCCTTGAACTTTTCAACCTTTTGCCACATTTCAGGCTTCAAACATAAAGATATAAAATTTTTATTTTTTGTGAAGAATCACCAACAAGTGGGACACAATTGTGAAGCGGAACGAAATCTATTGGATAATTTAAACTTTTTTAGCAAATAAAAAACTGAAAAGTGGTGCGTGCAAAATTATTCGACCCCTTTACTTTCAGTGCAGCAAACTCACTCCAGAAGTTCAGCGAGGATCTCTGAATGATCCAATGTTGTCCTAAATGACTGATGGTGATAAATAGAATCCACCTGTGTGTACTCAAGTCTCTGTATAAATGCACCTGCTCTGTGATAGTTTCAGGGTTCTGTTGAAAGCGCAGAGAGCCTCATGAAGACCAAGGAACACACCAGGCAGGTCCGTAATACTGTTGTGGAGAAGTTTAAAGCCGGATTTGGATACAAAAAGATTTCCCAAGCTTTAAACATCCCAAGGAGCACTGTGCAAGCGATCATTTTGAAATGGAAGGAGTATCAGACCTCTGCAAATCTACCAAGACCTGACCGCCCCTCTAAACTTTCAGCTCAGACAAGGAGAAGACTGATCAGAGATGCAGCCAAGAGGCCCATGATCACTCTGGATGAACTGCAGAGCACTACAGCTGAGGTGGGAGAGTCTGTCCATAGGACAACAATCAGTCGTACACTGCACAAATCTGGCCTTTATGGAAGAGTGGCAAGAAGAAAACCATTTCTCAAAGATATCCATAAAAAGTCTTGTCTAAAGTTTGCCACAAGCCACCTGGGAGACACACCAAACATGTGGAAGAAGGTGCTCTGGTCAGATGAAACCAAAATCGAACTTTTTGCCCACAATGCAAAACAATATGTTTGACGTAAAAGCAACACAGCTCATCACCCTCAACACACCATCCCCACTGTCAAACATGGTGGTGGCAGCATCATGGTTTGGGGCTGCTTTTCTTCAGCAGGGACAGGGAAGATGGTTAAAATTGAGGGGAAGATGGATGCAGCCAAATACAGGACCATTCTGGATGAAAACCTGTTGGAGTCTGCAAAAGACCTGAAACTGGGATGGAGATTTATCTTCCAACAAGACAATGATCCCAAACATACAGCAAAATCTACAAAGGAATGGTTCACAAATAAACTTATCCAGGTGTTAGAATGGCCAAGTCAAAGTCCAGACCTGAATCCAATCGAGAATCTGTGGAAAGAGCTGAAAACTGCTGTTCACAAACGCTCTCCATCCAACCTCACTGAGCTCGAGCTGTTTTGCAAGGAAGAATGGGCAAGAATTTCAGTCTCTCGATGTGCAAAACTGATAGAGACATACCCCAAGCAACTTGCAGCTGAAGCCCAAGCCTGAAATGTGGCAAAAGGTTGAAAAGTTCAAGGGGGCTGAATACTTTCGCAAGGCACTGTATATAATATTGTTTTACTGTTACTATTCTTAGCTGCATAAGGGGCTTAAAGAGCTGGGCATAGAATAAGAGCAGTACACTGATCTTCCCAGTGAATGGCTGTGATGTGCTCCATGGTACAATAGAAATGTTTGGGGTAACATATTTTTTAAACACTTGCCGACCACGCTATAGCTACAGCACGGCCAGATAGTTCTAAGAGGACATCTATTGAAGTCCCCCTGTGCACCCACTTCTCATGCGCCCCCTGGGATACACATCCGGAAGTGTTCCTGATCGCTGGGTCTACAGAACCCAGGGTATCACAGATCAGGATAAAGGGCCAATCACAGTGGCCCTTTACCATGGGATTGCTCTATTGAATGACGAAGCGACCATTATGTCAACGAGCCAGTGTCATGTCCGGTTCAGCCCTCTCCACACACCGATACAGCACGTGAGGAGAGGAGGGAGACACAGTGCAACAGTGCGAGTGGGTTGGATTTGGTGTGCCCTACAGTGCTGTCACAGTGATCTTCAGTGCCATCACAGTGCCATCAGTGTCACATCAGTGCCATCAGAGTACTCATCAGTGCCACTACAGTGCCATCAGTGCCTCTACAGTGCCATCAGTGCCCTACAGTTCCGTCAGTGCCATTGGTGCCACTTCAGTGCCCTACGGTGCCACTAAAGTGCTTATCCGTGCCCTACAGTGCTCATCAGTGCCCAACGGTGCCACTACAGTGCTCATCAGTGCCCTACGGTGTCACTACAGTGCTCATCTGTGCCACTACAGTGCCATCAGTGCTATCAGTGAACATCAGTGCCATCAGTGAGTGCTTATCACTGCTCATCAGTGCCACTCAAGTGATCATCAGTGCCACTACAGTTCTCTATTAGTGTCACCCTATCAGTGGATACTTATTAGTGCCCGTCAGTGATGTAAAAATGTGTAACAAATGCGTAAAAAAAAATTTCTTTACACATTTTCCAAAAACTTGTGGAATAAAAACGACTCATTATACCTCATAAAATATACATTGGGGTGTTTGCTTTCCAAAATTGGGTAATTTTGTGGACGTTTCCTGGTGCTCCCGGGCCTTCAAGAGTGTAATAGGTAGTCAAGAAATTAGATGTGTAATTTATGCCCCTAGAACGCCCGACGGTGCATGTTGGGCCTCTCTATGTGGCTAGGCTGTGAAAAAGTCAAACACATGTAGTATCGCCATACTCAGGATTAGTAGCAGAATGTGTTTTGGAGTGTAGTTTCAAGTATGTCTAGGCTGTGTGAGAGTAATAACCTGTTAATATGACAATTTTGTGAAAAAAAATCTTCCTTTTGTAAAGAATTGTGGGAAAAAATTACAACTTGAAAAAAAAAACTCACCATGCCTCTTACTAAATACCTTGGAATGTCTACTTTCCAAAAAGGGGTCATTTGGGGGGTATTTGTACTCTCCTGACTTATTAGTGTCTCAAGAAATGACTGTCAGTACATCAGGTGTGATAAATTTTGAATGATCTGAACCATAGCTTGTAGACTCTATAAACTTCACAAAGAACAAATAATATGCACTGATTTGGGTTATTTTTACCAAAGATTTGTAGCAGGATAACTGTTGGCCAAAATTTATGAAGAAAAATTAATAATTTGCTAAATTTTATAACCTAAACAAAGAAAATGCATTTTTTAATCCAAATTACAAAACCATCCAGACCTTGTGATAAAACTGGCAGATAAAGGTGGGAATATCGTGCTTATGACTAAAATTAACTATGAGAAAATGTGTCTCAGAATATTGTCAAATCAAGAATGGTACCGCCGTATACCAACGTCGTGTACCTCCCTCTTTAAAAATGACTACTTATTTATCATTAATGATGCCTTTCAGAAAGGCCTTATTGATCACGATATATATATATATATATATATATATATATATATATGATTACCTGAATGTTTCGTCTCGCAGAGTGGCGACATTTTAAGCACTACCCAAGATGCATAAGGACCAGTTGTCGCCCCTGGGAGACCGATAATTTCAGGTATCGGATCATTGACTGAAAATGTGAGCAGGTTGGTGGATTCTGTCTTGATGCCCCATGTAATCCGCTTGCCATCGTATACTAAAGATACATTAAATTTACAGATTGAGGGACTGGTCATTCCTCCTGACGCCCTGCTCGTGACCTTGGATGTTAAGGGAACTTTATTCCAGCATTCCGCACAAGTGGGGCATCGAGATGATTCATACCTTTCTTTACGAGGAGGATAACAACCAATGGACATATAATGAATTTATACTGGACCTTTCTCGTTAAAACTTGACTCATAATTGGTACAGTTTTAAGGATTCCCACTACCTCCAGGTGCAGGGTGTGGCTATGGGCACATGCTGGGGCACAGCCTATGCTAACCTGTACCTGGGGGGTGGGAATGAAACCTTTTTTCCAATGAAGCACTGTCTTCCTTTGCCAATGATGTGCTATGTTGGATGCAATATATCGACGATATTTTTATTATTTAGACCAACACTAGGACATCATGTAATCTAAAATTCACCTTTGGTTGTGATACCTCCAAAATTAAATTTCTAGATCTTACCATATTTAAAGACAAAGACAGTTGCTTGTCGATTTGTTTAGGAAGGAGACAGCAAGAAATAATGCATCAAGCGCACATCCACCAGTCCTAATATGCATCATTCTATATGCACAGTATATCAGGCTACGATGCAACTGCACACATCTAACAGACTTTCAAAGACAAGCCAAATTCCTACGTACTCGTCTTCTAGCAAGGGGTTATAGTAAGACCCTACTTCGTCAAGCATATAATAGCAATGCGACAGACACGCAATGAACTACTGTATAGAGCTAAGAACCCTGATAGTCAACCTACGGTTACATTTATTACGAGATTTTATTCTCAACACCTCGAATTGAGACATATTATGGCCAATGGTTGTCATTTATTACAAGAGGACCCTATTTTGAGGAAATATGTTGGGCCTCGCCCTGAGATAGCTTTTAGAAGAGCCACGTCACTTCATGATAGACTAGTCTGTAGCCACTATTCTGAGGACTTCAAACTATCTAGATAACCAAAGAGCATTTTTAGATGTGGCAAATGCACATGTTGTCCCTAGAATAATATAGGAAAGAGGTTCAGGCTCCCAAATGGAGAGATGTTTGTCCCAAACTTCCATGTCAACTGTGATGCTACTGTGAGTCTTAGCTTGATGCCTGTTGGTACTCTATAGGCATCTTACACTTAAAAGTGGATTCTATAGAGGGTTAGCCATTATTGGCTCCCTCTACACAAGTGTATGGTACTATTGTCTATCTTTATGACCACTCGTGTCCTAAGTATTTTACAAGGAGATTGGGGTAAGCATATTTTTTAACGTTAAGCATATTAAATGCCCTCCCTAGCCACGTCCTTGATTTATAGTGTATTTTCTGTGCTTCTATCTTCTACATGCATATATATACATCTTTATATACTATATTTTTTTAGCGTTATATACCGTCTAAGGCATATGTTAATTGGTGGATGTGTCTGCCAGGCCTGCCCACACATACTGCCTTTTACATTCTATATCGTAAGTGTTTATACTTATAGTCTTTTTTCCCCTGTTTTATTGTTGCATTGCTACCTGCCCCATTAGATCTGATCCCTACATTTATATGCGCCCTTGCAGCTAGGTTTTTTGGCCCCCTGGGGCTATCCGTTGTCCTGTCTTGGCCACATATGTTTGGGGTTGCACACGGTTGACTTCATGTATACTGCTTTCTAATGATAGATATATTTTGACGTTGATGTTAATAAATATATTGTTTGATTGTTTCTGTTTTTAATTTTTATTTTTCCATGTATATTAGACTGCAAGCTCCTGAATAAGTGCCTAAGGGCACGCAACAAGTAGAGTTTCCTCATCCACCATTCTACCACCAACCAGCCTTTTCCTCCAACTATCATCATCCAAATTGAATCAGTGTTGATCTTTTGTACTGTGGTAACAATTGGTTGTGTTAGGTGGTGCAAGTGTCATGTAGATCAAACACCATGTATAGTTTTAACATGTTATGCTAACAATGTTATTTTTAATCATGTTTAATACATTTTCCGATTTTTCTAAAATTACGGTGTGCCTCCTAAGTCCATGTTTTTTGCTCCTACCAATATTCTCAGTTAGTTGGGACGTTGGCACACTTTACTATTTTGTATCCACATGCCATCTTTTGGTGATACATTAACCACTTAAGCCCCAGACCAATTTGCAGCCAAAGGACCAAGCCCCTTTTTGCGATTCAGCACTGTCGCTTTAACTGACAATTGTGCGGTCGTGCAACGTGGCTCCCAAACAAAATTGGCGTCCTTTTTTTCCTACAAATAGAACTTTCTTTTGGTTGTATTTGATCACCTCTGCAGTTTTTATGTTTTGCGCTATAAACAAAAATAGAGCGACAATTTTGAAAAAAATGCAATATTTTGTACTTTTTGCTATAATAAATATCCCCAAAAAATATATATAAATTTTTTTTTTCCTCAGTTTAGGCCGATACATATTTTTCTACATATTTTTGTTAAAAAAAAAAAAAAAAAAAAAAAAATCGCAATTAGTGATTGATTGGTTTGCGCAAAAGTTATAGCGTTTACAAAATAGGGGATAGATTTATAGCATTTTTATTAATTTTTTTTTACTAGTAATGGTGGCGATCAGCGATTTTTATTGTGACTGCGACATTATGGCAAACACATCGGACATTTTTGACACATTTTTGGAACCATTGTCATTTATACAGCAATCAGTGCTATTTAAATGCACTGATTCCTGTGTAAATGACACTGGCAGTGAAGGAGTTAACCACTAGGGGGCAGTGTAGGTGTTATGTATGACGTTATGGGTTTTTTTATTGTAGGAGGGCGTGGCCTGGCATGTGACGTCACTGATCGCCCTTCACTATAAAAGGGAAGAGACAATCGGTGACAGCCACACAGGGAAGCACGGGGAGAGGTTTGTTTACACAGACATCTCCTCGTTCTTCAGCTCTGTGACCCGATCGCGGGACACCAACGGCGATTGTGTCCGCTGGTCCCGCGGCCCATGGTCACGGAGCACAGGACCGGGTCGGGAGCTCGCCACCGGCTGCGCGCTCCCGACCCATGGCTGGGCACTTAAAAAGCAAAGTACAGGTACGTGCTTGTGCCCAGCCGTGCCATTCTGCCGACGTACATCGGCGTGAGGCAGTCCTTGAGTGGTTAAACCCTAGTTTTCAAACCATTAAAACTATTTTGTGATACCTTTTTGATAAGTACAAAAAATTCCTATTGATTCTGCACAAAATCTTTTTAGGTCATAGATTCCTATGCTATCTGCTTGTAAACAATTCTTATTAGTCACATTTTTCCAAATTATCTCTGAGGACTACATAATACCTTCCCTTTATGTTATGGAGAAGTGGAGATTTCTGTAGTCCTAATGAGGGATGAACTTGGGTTCAGTCTGAACCTGGAATGCAGCAATTAGTGTCAGGTCAATGAGATGTGGGTGAGGGATTTTCCATCCTGCAGCTGCATGTACAAAAAAAGACGGGATGATCTTGATATCATTGCTCTAACATGGACATGTGACTGCAGCTCATTGGCCCAGAACGGACAACTGCCTTTCATTTTTTAATCTAAACCCAGAACAATCTCAAGCTCATTCCTAGCTCTACTTGTTTTGTTATCCTGTTACAGTACAGTCCTAAGACCGGAAGTGTCTTACTGGCAGAATTGGCAGGTGAAAATGCACATAAAAATTGTTGAGAAACAAAAACAAATTCAGCCACCACATCTACAGACTGGTATGCTGCTGTAGCCATGCCCCCATATGGGTTGCTGATTACTGTGGTTCACCTGACACACTGCCCAGCCAGACATCCATCTCTAAATTACTCAGAGACCTAGAACATTCCATAAGCTTTTTTTTTTGAGAGGATTAACTAGGATGGGTGAAGGATAGTTATGGGATGTCCAGAATGATTCAGCACAACTTGCTTGAAACTTCTATATACACTTCAGTATATACACTTTAGTCTTCTCTCCAGCACAAACACTTGCTCAAGACCACCTTTCCTTCACTGCTCCAGCACTTCACTTGCAGACTGTTACTCCTCCAGACTAGCTAGCACTGCATGGTTAGGCCTCACACTAACTCAGCCAGTCCTCAATGGATTGCCTTTTGCAGGCAGGTACTTTGGACCCCTGTGGTGTAGAAATAGATTGGGTGCTAACTGTTCTCTATTCATCTACCGCTCCCTGATAGCTCCCAGATAGCTCTCTTCAGGCTCTGCCAGCCAGCCTGGCTGCAATGACCTCTCTCCACTGCCCTTCCCACAGTCCTCAACTCTGATTCCACATCCACCTCAAACTGCAAACTCCCAGTTCTCTCAGGTGTGCCTCCCCAGTCCTCCTGACTATGCTTCACTCTCTAGCCCTCCTGGCTGTGACCAGTTGTCCTCCCTGGAGTCTCTTAGCAGTGTTCTCTCTCGCTGTCCTCTCCTTGCTTTCTCATGTGCTTCTCCTCCTGGATGCACCCAAGCCCAGCCCAAGGTCACCCCCCCAGGGAGCTCCCTGTGGGCCCCGACAGCCTCCACACTCTCTCACTCCAGCATTTCCATCTGACAACTCCTCCACAGCTGGCAGACCCTGGGTATTTAAGGAGACCTGCCTCCTAACAATACATTGGGGATTGGTCAGGGCTCCCCAAGACACCCCAGACAGCTCCACCTCTCCTCTCTCCCTCCCTTTCCAAGTCTTTCTTGAAAACTCTAGAAAGAAGAGGGAGGTCCCAGTGATGCTGCCTGTGAGTCACCAGCTGCTAGCCTGAGCCACTCCCAGCCCAAAATGAAAACAAATAGGCCTAGCCATCAGCTAGCCTGCCTCAATTTTCCCACTCTGCTAGAAAAATCCTGCTCTAGCACCTCCCTAACTAGAGGGTGCTAGACTGCAAGATTTTACATTTTTGGTTTTGGGTTTAAACATACTTTAAAGAGGAAAAATAAACAAGGGATGACCTTGTGTTTCAAAGAGGTTAATGCAGACTTTTTGCTTGCATTGGACCCAGCTTCCCCCTAATAGCGAACTATACTACATCTTGTTATGTCATGTTTGACATGCCATCAACACTGTACAGTTGCAAAATAGAAAAAAAAAACATATTTAAAAATCTCGATGGACATTGAAGCCTTGAGAAAATTCATAGAGGTAAACTGCTCAGGAAGAGAGACAGGAAGAACACAAGAAGAAGACATGATCAGGTAATTATGTAAGTGCCCTGGAGAGAAGTCAGCTGTTCTGGAACAGGGAACCTGAATGCTAACATTCCACAGAGTCAGCCTTGTGTGATCTCTCTGTGTAAATACAAGTGATGATGAATGGGACCAGGCTGGGTGTGGCGGGACTCAGACAGGCAGCCAGAATAGAGCATGCGGCCGAACATCCTCTCCTCATATAAATGGCTGTCTTATTTATATCATCAACCTATGTACTTATTTTATTTATATTCGGAAAAGTATGGGACATCTGAACCCAAGGTCAACAAGGGCAGGTTCATTTGAATTGTAAGGGAAGATGGAGCTTTAGCCAGAAGAGTTTAGCCAGTTGCTTGCAATTTATTTCTCGCTTTTATTCTGCACTAACATATTCCACTGAGCACCCGAGCCTAGACGATATCTACATCTGCTCCTGGGCCCATGAGATCAGGGGGCCCAACTATGACAACTCCTTCCCCTTAGCAGGACAGATAAAGGGAGCGGGATAGATAAGGGAACCCCTTTCCCACTCCACTGTATAACTAATCACTGCAAAAAAACAATAATGAAAAAATAATAATTATAATAATAATAAGCCAGTCTAATATCACTAAATACTCATCTAAATCTAAGGTCAGTCAATGTACCACGTCCAGAATTTTCCATCTTCTAAACTGCAGAGGATCAGGGTCCTTCTTCAGTTGTGCATGTTGCTGCTTGTATGATGTGAACATTTCCTACTGGATGTTCAGGGACAGGGTCCCCTCCCAAAGACAGCATGGTATAATAACATGATAATGAGGGGACTTGGTCAGTGGCAGTCATGGAATGAAGGGAATTGCAGGCCTTCACTCCTGGAAGAGGCACCAGCAAAGTACACGTGACAGCATTCTTAGGTAGGCTAAAAAGGGGTATTTAAGGATTCTCTTATGTGTAGGTGTAGAGCTCCTCCCGAAGGAGCTGCTGGATATCGGGTTCCCCATTCCTGCACTGCCAAGTATTCTCCACACTTTCTCTAGACACAAAACAGTCTTTGAGCTTGGTTTTTATGTTTTATTAGGGGTAAAAACTTTGATGGGGAATAGGAATTATGGGACTCCCAAATTGACAGCAACAAAAATCAGGGGATAACTTCTTCTCTATGTACAACTCTGATTGCTCTCACTTCCACCGGCTGACAGTCTCTGATAGAAAAGCAAAAGCCAGTTAAGGTCTAGGAACTTTTTTCTCCTTTTGAAAGTAGAACAAACTTTATAGGTTGCATACATGAGTGACTCTGACTCCACTGTAGACACTGATCCCAGTTCCACTGACCTCAGGAACTACCAGCTCACTTGGCTGCTTCTTCACTAGCCCATCTGGCTGCTACTGAAGATTTCCCAGGGCAAGGTAAAGGAAAGATTTGGGCCCAACGCTGTCCTCCAGAAAGGCTTGCTACATGAGTCTTTCCTTTTTCAAGTTCCTGAATGTGCTGCTGTACTCACACTCTCAACCTTCCAGTCCATGATGCTGCCAGAATACTCCCAGGCTAGCTCAAGCCCCAGCCTGAGGCAGAGCCCCCCCCCCTGGCAGGGGTTCTGCTCCAGGGACACCAACAGTCTCCTCAGCACTCCATATTCCAACCGACTCCCCTGCCAGCAGGACTCAGCATGAAGAGTTGGCTTAGCCACCATGCCAGGTCCATCGCTTGGGGATTCGCCAAACTCCCCTAAGTATGCAGATCAACCCTCCTGGCCTCCACCCTCCAGTTTCCAGAAGGTTCACCAACCTTCCAGAACTTCACATATGTGCGGCCGCAGTTCCTAGCATGGGGTCCGGTGCATTCCTGTTGACCGTTTAAGGTGCACATCAGGTTCATTTTCAGTTCAGTTTAATCATTTTTGCCCGAGTTCACACCTGAACTGGACCCAAACACACACATGACCCTTTTGGAATGCGGACTGTGGCCTGCCCGGACCTGTGTGAACCGGCTCCATTGAGAGCCAATCACACTCGCATGTCACTCGAATCACACTCGAATTGATATGTGAACCCGGCCTTAAGATGTGCAAGGAGTTGCTTCAAGCTGCTTCTAAAGTACATTGAGCTGCCTTGAGTTGCTTTTGCATTCACCTTGACTGGTATGGAGAAAGCAGCTTATATGCAAACAAAAGACCAGCTACAAAACCTCCAGAGCCGTGAAAGCCAGCAAATTGTTGTTTACCATAACGAGGGTGATGAGATTATCACCTCGCTTCCGAATAGGGTCAGATGTTATGACTTGTTAAAAAAAACCTTATTGACGTTAATTCATTTTAGATTTAAATTAAATACGTTTATTTAAAGGTATTTAGGATTCTCTATATAACTGGAAATGTTTGAAGAGTGTTTCATTCACCTGCAATTATTTTTAGACTGTGAATGGAACATCATTCCACAGCAGTTGGTGCCTGACATACAAGGTGTAATGACAGATTGCTGACCATACCTGTTCGCTTGCCAGCTGTGAAAAAAACACTGAGGAGGAAATGTAACACTTCCAAGGAAGCAAAAGTCAATAAAATTACGAAACTGTTACACAAATATTCTGATTTACTTTCAAATATTATTACAGATACTCATACTAGCGCGAAGGATGCTATGAAATTGACGTTTTTTTATCAGTATCTTATCGCTGACTCACAACTATGTAATCTTTAAATGAGAATTCCAGCTTGCACTAGGCTCGGCCTGTTCAGTAAATAAATGTGCTAAATGAAAGTGCAGTAAACTGACAGACAATGATTTAATCTACTGCCACATGAGAAACCTACCTTATGTTTTCTCCAGCATTTAAGCAGGTTGAAAATAACCAGTTAGGCTTCATGCACACTGGCATAAAAAAAAACGTTGCTTCTACAGGAGTTGTGTGTTCTGCCTGTAGAAGCAGCTCAATGTTATCCTATGTGTCCATGCACATTAGGACGTTTAGAGGCATATTTTGAGTTCAACGTTTAAAAGCAGGAAAAAAAAACCTTCTGGTTCGCGTTTCTGATTGGAGCAAACTGCCAGAAAAAATTTAAAACTCTTCTAAGCTCGTCTAGACTTTGTACGAAAAATGCTCTATATGAGCGTTTTTGCCCCCCTCACCAAAGCACCTTGTCCCCATGTTGATGAGGACAAGGGCCGTTGGTTGTCGGGGTCTACGGGCGGGGGGCTTGAAGTAAACGGCACAAGAGTAAAGGTACCCCATGTGATTCTAGATTGTAAGCTCTAACGAGCAGGGCCCTCGGATCCCTTCTGTATTGATTTGTATTGTAAGTGTACTGTCTGCCCTCATATTGTAAAGCGCTGCGCAAACTGTTGGCGCTATATAAATCCTGAATAATAATGTGTGAAGTACAGTGATCCTGTTAAAGGTGCCTAGCATAACCAGCAGGACCCACCCCGGGGTAGGCCTCTCATGTGACGTTTGCTTGGCACCCAATGAGGAGGGGAACACGCAGGACATGGAGGATGTGACAACTACCCTACCCCCCCCTTCCAACAAGCACCCTTACAATGACCCAGTCTTGCCTGACTTTAGCATATCAAAGACTAAATACCATGGAAAACAGTCCAGCGCCAGGGGATCTTCAGATTCCAGCAAGGTTTTTTTAACATGTCATGTTACAAGCAGTCAACAGAGCACCTTGACACATTTTGGCCCTTTGCAGTTCTTTGCTTCATTCCCAAAAATATCACACAGATCAGCCTCTGCCGCCCCTGTGATTTGCAGCAATATTACAATGTTACAGTCTGATTACTGGGGGATACTGTTGCTGTATATTGTGTTGTTGGGGGGGGGGGGGGGGGGTATACTTCTGCTGCCTGCCCACTAACATGCAGGATAAACTAGACACACTGAACAGTAGGGTTCAGTTATGGAGTGACACCAGGAAAAGTTGAATTATGCAGGATGTGCCCCTTAACTCTTTAATATTAAGAGTCTTTAGAAAGTTTTTGTTAACTCTATGGGTAGTCCCACAGATTATCCAACATGCACAACCTTTTTGACCACACATGGGCTGTCATTCAACTTGCCATACACTTTACAACTGTTGTTTGAATAGGTGACATCATTTTCAAATGTCATATACTGTATGGCTGCTTATAGACAAATAAGCATTTACCAGCCTTGTTATAGGTTTAAAACCTAATGCATTACAGCGCTAAAAAGCATCTGCTTGCAGTGTGGCCTGGTACTCTATCAACAGCTCTAATTCATTTCTGAAGCCACAACTGAACCATGTGATGAAAAAGCTGCAGTGATAGCCCTGGAAGCCTTGTTGGGCATCTCAGAGCAGCTGAATAGTAGAGATTGCTAAATAAGGGGCTTTCCATATTTTTGCAAAGAAAGACAAGCTGTTGATTTATGCAGCCTTAACATCCTCTTTTTTTAACAATACATTTTTATTTATGTATAGTAAGTAACAATACAAATATAAATTGCCATATACAATATTCAACAATGATAGTGTTAACTATAATATAATGGAAGTTTGGTATAGGGTTATTTAGTTCTTGGTGACTTGGACGAGCCTACCCTTAATGGGTCAAACTGTAGGCCAGAGATGGTCATCAAATTAAATCTATAGTTATGTCCACTTATGCCGTGTACACACGTAGCCGATTATCCGGCGGACTTAGTCTGGCGGACTTCCCGCCGGACTGTCTGACTTTCCGAACGGGCTATTTGCCCACACACGGCACTTTTTCAGCGGACTAATATGGCGTACTAAGAACAGAAGGTGTCAACGACAGCGGTGACAGAAGACTGTGCCACCGCCTGTAAAAGAGCTATAAGAAGGTGCGGTGGCCCGGCAGAAGAACCGAAGAGGGGGACAAGACCCCCGAAGTCGGAAGAAGAGGACGGCGGCGAGGAAGAAAGCCGGGCTCCTCCGCTAGTAAAAGAGCTAGAAGAAGAGAGCAGAGGAGTCCGGCGAGAAGACCCCTGAAGACGGAAGACCCCCGGAGCTGTGCAATAAACTATTTTAACCCTTGTGTGTTGTGTTTTTTTGTACTTTATTTTACAGGTGAATGGGTAGGGGTACATTGTACCCCATACTCATTCACATAGGGTGGGGGGCCGGTATCCGGGGGCCCCCTTATTAAAGGGGGCTCCCGGATTCCGATAAGCCCCCCGCCCGCAGACCCCGACAACCAACGGCCAGGGTTGTCGGGAAGAGGCCTTATCCTCATCAACATGGGGACAAGGTGCTTTGGGGTGGGGGGGCCGCACGGCCCCCCCTTCCCCAAGGCACCCCCCATGTTGAGGGCACGCGGCCTGGTACGGCTCAGAAGGGGGGGGCGCCCGCTCGTCTCCCCCTTTTCTGGCCGGCCGGGTAGCGTGCTCGGATAAGGGTCTGATGTGGACCTGGGGGGACCCCCACGCTGATTTTTTTCGCCGTTGGGATTCCCCTTTAAGTCCATACCAGGTGGCGGGGTCAGCGACATCTCCTTCGCGGGCCTCGCCTACCTGGAGACCCGCTCAAAATGAGCGGACTTTTCTCCGGGCGGGAAAAGTCTGTTCATTTCAAAAGTACAGCGGACTGGCATACGCACAGCCGGATTGTCCGCCGAAATGCAAGTCCGGCGGGAAGATTGGAGTGCAAAACTACTTTCTAAGTCCGCCGTACTTTTGGGTAAAAAAAGTCTGCCGGAGGCTACACACGGGGGGATTGTCCGGCGGACTTGAGTTTGCCGGACTTTTTCACCCGATTGTTTGATCGTGTGTACGCAGCATTAGACTTACAATAGGGGAAAAAAAAGTAGAGAAAGGAAAACAAAAATGATAGACTACACCGAAATGATACTCAAATGATTGTTTAGAGTATTTCAAACTGAGGGTTAAAGTTACAAGTTAAATTCCTTTAAAGTGATTGTGAAGCTTCGTTTATTTAAAAAAAAAAAAATAACAAACACGTCATACCTACCTCCACTGTGCAACTTGTTTTGCACAGAGTGGCCCCGAACATTGGCTTCTGGGGTCCCTCGGCGGCTCTCGTGACTCCTCCTAACCCTGTAGCGCTCTCCCGGGGGGGGGGTTACCTTGCGGCGTAGCCACCTTGCGTCCATAGCCGCCAAATATATGACTCGCCCCTGCCCCGTGTGATTGGATTTGATTGACAGCAGCGGTAGCCAATGGCTGCGCTGCTGTAAATCTATCCAATCAAGAGCCGAGAACGGGTAGAGGAAGAGCATGTCCCTTCCGGACGAAGTTCCAGGGCTCAGGTAAAAGCCGGGTAAAAGGGGGGGGGGGATGGTGCTGTCACTGCCAGGTGTTTTTTCACCTTAATGCATAAGATACTGATTTCCTAAGCTTTGCAGGTTTTTGCAGCTCCATAATATGTGTAGGTTACCATTGGCATTCTCTTTCTAAGAACACAAGACTGGTTGGAAAGCAGATTGGGAGGAAAATATTAGTAGAGAGTAAGAGCACCATCTAGTGTTCAATCTGAAAAAGTGTCCATTACTAAAAGTAGTAGCTTTTCCTCTTCTATCCTCCTTTTGATTATCAGGCAGGTTACACTGTCCACTTGGGATCTTCTCATTTTTAAAGGGTCAGTTCATATAAAACTGATATTTTCTGTCTGGTAGATGGTGGAGACCTAAACCATTTGATTGTTTATTTGATCTTTTAGATATTTTTTACCATGTCCTAATTCATGCACAACACTTCACCAAATTATAATATGGTCTATATTTTTTTTAGGATACTTGCACATGGCACTGATGTATCAACATCAGATTCCTGGCAGAAAATTCCTCCATAAAAACTCAGGGCTGGGATGCATAATAAATGCGTGTATTCACACATTTTCACACATATGTGTACATGCAAAACGTACGTGAAAATTCTTTTAGCTTTTCTTGGGGGATGTCGCGTTCGCGTACATGCAAGTATTTGTATGTATATATGCATTAAAATAGTGTTCAGTAACACAGATTTTTGTCTCTTTTTCACTGATCTATATGCAGCGCAAGTTTACATGTCTGTGTGTACAGGCCCATTAAAAACAATAGGCTCCATTTAGATCAGTAGAAAAAAAAAAAGTGCTGTAGTAAATTAAAATTCAAGGTTTCTTCTTTTTAGGAAACTAATATATATATATATATATATATATATATATATATATATATATGTATATGTATGTATACACACACACACACACACACGCACACGCTATATTGTCAAAAGTATTAATGACATCCCGTATTAGTTCGTAGGGTTCAATATTGAGTTGGCCCACCCTTTGCAGCTATAACAGCTTCAGGGAAGGCTGTCCACAAGGTTTAGGAGTGTGTCTATGGGAATGTTTGACCATTCTTCCAGAAGCGCATTTGTGAGGTCAGGCACTGATGTTGGATGAGAAGGCTTAGCTTGCAGTCTTCACTCTCATCCCAAAGGTGTTCTATCAGGTTGAGGTCAGGACTCTGTGCAGGCCAGTCAAGTTCCACCACCCCACACTCGCTCATCCATGTCTTTATGGCCCTTGCTTTGTGCACTGGTGCGCAGTCATGTTGGAAGAAGAAGGAGCCATCCCCAAACTATCCCACAAAGTTGGGAGCATGAAATTGTCCAAAATGTCTCGGTATGCTGAAGCATGAAAAGTTCACTTCCCTGGAACTAAGGGGCCAAGCCCAACCAGTGAAAAACAACCCCACACCATAATCCCCCCTTCACCAAATGATTTGGACCAGTGCAAGGTCCATAAAGACATAGATGAGCGAGTTTGGGGTGGAGGAACTTGACTGGCCTGCACACAGTCCTGAGCACCTTTGGGATGAATTAGAGCGGAGACTGGCCTTCTCGTCCAACATCAATGTCTGACCTTACAAATGCGCTTCTGGAAGAATGGTAAAAACATTCCCATAGACACTCCTAAACCTTGTGGACAGCCTTCCCAGAAGAGTTGAAGCTGTTATAGCTGCAAAGGGTGGGCCAACTCAATATTGAACCCCTACGGACTGACACTGGGATGTGCATGTAAAGGTGGGTGTCCCAATACTTTTGACAATATAGTGTAAATGTATATCGAGAAAGATTAAGTGAAGTAAAAATGAAACACTTTTTGCAGCTTTGGATAGTGTAGGATATGAATAAAAAAAAAAAAAAAACTGTCAGGTTATATTTTGCTGTCTCTGTCTGACTGGGGAGATGTCCCTTCAATTTTTTTTTGTCCTGGAAAATCAACCAGAAATGAAAGGGAACGTTCCCCAAAGTGAAGGGAATTACCATACGTATTAGACAGTACTGTTATCACCCAAACATTGGTCCCATTTAGATGTTTTATCCTCACTGGTCTCCAGAGGGGTGTATCATAGCACAAAAGAGGCACTCACAGCAATAAAAACTTGACAGAGGGTCTACCCCACATGTTTTAAAAATGTGCAACACGCCATTATTCGTTAATGGCACTCCAAGCATGGTAAGCATACATACATTTTGGTACATGGCAAACATGCTACAAAGGTGCCAATATGTGTGCTAAAAAAAGCATCATGCTCCATGCCCAAAAAGGTTCTGGAGCTTCTTTGGCACATCTGTCGCTCATAGGGCAGCCCAATAAAAAAAAAGTGAACAGGAATGCGCGTTCCCACTGCGCAAAGTGTGAACGGAGCCTAAAAGAAAAGTATGGGTTTGTAAACAAAAGAAAAGAAATCTATACTCACCTTTATGCTGCAGCTGCTCAAAGGCTGAGAACTGAGCAATCACATGACTGCTGATTGCTCAGTTCTCAGTCTGCTTGGAGCGGAGAGCAGTGGCTGTCAGTCACTGCTCTGTGTGCTGCTCCTCCAGTGCTCACTGGAGCACCGGACAGGGAAGAGGCAGGTGCAGCTGGCTCTGACTCTCATCTAAGCTCTGAGGGATGGAGCCAGCTGACAGACAGATGAGTGGATCCCGAAAATATTGTTGGGATCCTTCCAGAGCCTGGAACAGCTCTGCCACATCAGTCAATAGTCTGCTATCAGTTGACTCTGGGTCATGAGACAGCAAAAGTACTGTAAGTGTACTCCTGTGACCCCCCACAAGAGATGTTTGGCCAAAAAAGCTTTGACCACACTTCTCTTTTAACTATTTTTAAATATTTGCTGCTACCATTAGTAAATAGATAAGAAGGCATATTATATTTACTTGTTTTAAACTTGTTTTTACATTTCTTCAGTTGCTCCCTGTTTTCTGGCACAGGCCAAAATGATGTCATAAATCCCAGGAGTCTTCATGGGCATTTTTTTCTTTCATCTGGAGGAGAGAAGGAGAGGCTTTCTCAGCTAATCACACTATTCTGCCTGCATGCCTGAGCTAAGAGCAGATGGATTCCAGGAAGTAAATGTTACGTGAATCATCTACCCTTACTAAAGATGTCCACAGCTAGAAATGCTAGGAGGCATGATTGCCGAACAAAATAAAGCATAGAGAGATGGGTGGATGGGTGAATTTGCTTTGGATATTAAAATGAACTTAATAGTGTTTGTGGATCTCAAGTTCCACTTTAAAGTAGAAATTAGGGATGTCTCGATGTTCGATGTCCCAATGTTTGGTTTGGTCGGCTTCTGTTGAAGGGGCATGACCAAAAAAGGTCTGCGACCGGTTCCTGATCTGACCGGATTGTTCTGGAGGGGGGGGGGGCTGCCTCCCTGTCAGAACACAATAGGGCAGCAGGGGAGATCAGTGTACTAATGTAAGATAGTTAGTACAGTGTCTTCTCCTGAGCTGTCAGATTTTTTTTCATTCAGCCTTGCTGGGTTTAACGAAAAAAACTACTAATGTGTACTAGGCTTAACTCAGCTCAAAACTAGAAAAAAAAAATTTCCCCTGTAAAAAGAATCTTTCAGTAACTTTACAAGTCTGCATGAATTGGGGTTTCCATCTCAACCCTTTAAACCCAAACACATATGAATTACACAGGTTCTGAGGCTAATTTAATAAGGCACCAAGTGAGTTTAATTACCTCCTTAATCAGCCACAGAACCTGTGTAATGAGTATGTGTTTGATTTTAACCACTTGCTTAGGCCTCTTTCACACTGGGGTGGTTTTCAGGCGCCACAGCGCTAAAAATAGCGCCCTTGTAACACCTGAAAAAAACGGGCCCTTTCACTCCAGTGTGAAAGCCGGAGGGCTTTCACACTGGAGCGGTGCGCTAGCAGGACGGTGAAAAAAGTCCTGCTAGCCGCATCTTTGAAATCAATGGGATAGCGCGGCTATACCGCCGGCAAAGCGCCGCTGCAGCACTGCTTTGCGGGCGATTTTAAGCCTTTTTCGGGCGCTAGCGGGGTGGTTTAAAACGACGCTAAAACGACGGTAAAGCGCCGCTAAAAATAACGGCGCTTTACCGCCAAAGCCCGCACCACCCCAGTGTGAAAGGGGCCTTACTGGGCACTTAAACCCCCCTCCTATCCAGACCAATTTTCAGCTTTCAGCAATGATGCACTTTGATTGACAATTGCGCGGTCATACAACACTGTACCCAAATGACATTTTTATCATCCCCCTCCCCCCCCCCCAAATAGAGCTTTCTTTTGGTGGTATTTGATCACCTGTGCAATTCTTGTCCATCATTGATGTACGCTGATGAGGCGGCACTTATGGGCACCGATAGGTGGCAGTGATGGGCACTGATCGGTTACACTGATAGGAAGTACTTCTAGGTGGCACTGATTGGCACCACTGGTGGGCATTGATAGGTGGCACTTGTGGGCATTGATAGGTGGCAGTTGTGGGCACTTTCAGATGGCATATATGAGGCATAATTGCCTCTTTCGTTTCGGGAACGATGTCCCTTTAAGATGAGTCGGTGACCGAGCTTTTGTTTTAATCATGTGATCAGCTGTCATTGGCTGACAGCTGATCACATGGTAAGGGGCCAGGACTGACCCTTGACTCGGATCGGTGATCACCCGACTCTCAGTGAATGAATGAATTCACATCCTCGCTGTGGCCGTCATTTGGCCATAGCGCTGATGTTAAGTGGTTAAAGCAGGCATGTCTAAAGTCCGGCCCGCGGGCCAATTGCGGCCCGCGGTTCGGTTTTGAACGGCCCGCCTGATCTTTCTCAATTTAGTGTGCCGCGGGATCAGGGCTGTCAGATGAGCCGATCCCCGGCACTGTGAGAAGCTCCGTGAGCTTCAAAAGTGAAAGTAAAGTGCAGAGGATTGTGCTGTGCTCTCTGCTTCCCCCTACAGTGCAGTACCCGGCTGAATGAGGAAGCTGCAAAGGTACTGTACTATGCTACAAGCTAAATTAGTGTGAAAAAGGGCTTTATTCATGTGTGTGTGTGTGTGTGCACATGTGTCTGTATGTGTGTGTGTGCACATGTGTCTGTATGTGTGTGTGTGCACATGTGTCTGTATGTGTGTGTGTGCACATATGTCTGTATGTGTGTGCACATGTGTCTGTATGTGTATGTGTGTGCACATGTGTCTGTATGTGTATGTATGTGTGTGTGTGCACATGTGTCTGTGTGTGTGTGCACATGTGTCTGGATGTATGTGTGTGTGTGCACATGTGTCTGGATGTGTGTGCGCACATGTGTCTGTATGTATGTGTGTGTGCACATGTGTCTGTATGTATGTCTGTACGTGTGTGCATTTATGTCTGTATGTATGTGTGTGTGCACGTGTCTGTATGTATGTCTGTGTGTGCACATGTGTCTGTATATCTGTATGTGTGTGCATGTATGTCTGTATCTGTGTGTGCACATGTGTCTGTATGTATGTATGTCTGTGTGTGTGCATGTATGTGTATGTCTGTATGTATGTGTGTGTGTGCACATGTGTCTGTATATCTGTATGTGTGTGCATGTATGTCTGTATATCTGTAGGTTTGTGCATGTATGTCTGTATCTGTGTGTGCACATGTGTCTGTATGTATGTATGTGTGTGTGTGCGCGCATGTGTCTGTATGTATTTGTGCATGTGTCTGTATGTATGTCTGTATGTGTGTGTGTGTGTACGTATGTGTGTGTGCACATATGTATGTCTGTATGTGTGTGCATGTATGTCTGTATGTATGTGTATGCATGTGTGTGCGGCGTGCATTTGTCTGCAAGTGTGTGCATGTATCTGTGTGTATGTTACGTTTAATCCGGACCCCCTCCATTCTTATACCATCAAAACTGCTTTTGTAGGGCTTGTGTGTGATATTAGCCAGGACTGCTGCTCCTCTGAAAAGCAATCCATGCACAGATCTCTTTTCAGAGGCATTTGAATGGCGGTAAAGAGGCATTATGTTGCCTCCTCACCACCTGTTTTAAGCCCATAAATGCAACATCTGTGTGGCTGCGTACTGTGTGTAGGGCAGCCCATTAATTTCAATGGACTTCCCTACTCACAAATGCAGGGAAAGAAGTTCCCGAGTTTTTTTTTTTTTTTTTAATTGCACTGCACCAAAAGCACCCTACATTTTCCAATGTGTGGGGTACCATTAAGAATTAACGGTACCCCCTAAAGTGCAGAGCATTCGTCTGTGTGTGGGGAACGAGCGCGACAAAGGCAAGAGAATTCTTGTTGGGCCGTGTATTAGCGCTCGGATGGACACACTTAGACCGAATTTTCAATGGTTCAAAGAATGTCGGGCAAAATGGTCGGCCCTCACGCATGTTCACTTCATCAAATCTGGCCCTCTTTGAAAAAAGTTTGGACACCCCTGGGTTAAAAGGGATGAGGTGGTAACCCTAGCATGAATACATTTCTAACACTTCCTCCACCACCATCAACAAGCTAAATACATTTATTTTTAATTTCATTTTTATTTCCAATTTCATTGCATTCCTTACTTTAGAACCAATAACATCAGCACCATGCCTTCATGCTTTACTATGCAATGCAGGCAGATCATGGTTGGTCAGAGGGGCCAGCAGAGTGCTGTAATATCTTCCTGAAAACATTACAACCCCTTTACTCCTCTCAAGCCTTCAGCTTTGATGCAATAAGTGGGTATTCCTAGTCAAACGAAATTTGCATGCTGACAGTCCTAGGTAACAGTGACATGTATTGCCGAACCGCTTTGATTGAAAGAGCTGAAATTCTTGATTTATTCCCTCACAACTCTAACCTGCTACATTGACTGGTGCGTTTCTCCTCTATTTCAGGCCTCCGTATCGATTTGGATTAATCCATGGCATTGAATATTTCTTTGGTCGCTCACTTACAGCCACTCTTTCCTTTTCACTGGGCATTTTCATCTATTGATTATCTTAGAATTCGTCTGACCTCTACCTACTCTTCCCTGTTTGCTGCTAACTATTACCCCCTGCTTCATTTGTTGACCACCCTTATGCAGTTGTGCCAGTTTCGACACCTGTCCTGGATAGGTCATATTAAGTCTGTAAAAATGACAGTTTTACCTAAACTTTTATACTATTTCTGTACCTTACTGTATGAATCCCTCCATATTTCCTCTGGCTGATCCAGAGTAGGATTCTACACTTCATCTGGGCCAAAAAATGCCCTAGAATCTATAAGGCCACCCTTTTCATACATAGACTACAAGGGAGGCTGGGGGTTCCCCATATCCCCAAATATCTGTCTGCCCAGATCCCCCAAATGACCCTGCTTCTTGCATCTTTCAACATTCCTTTGTGGGTGTCCTTGGAGCTCCCTAATTGCGCTCCTCTTTCCATACAGGCGCTCTTATGGCTCCCACAAAAATTGCGACCTGCGGCTCTAAGTCCACTCATGTAACTCAAACTTCCTTATGTCTCCCTTCCTACCCTTGTTACCTATTACCAATAACCCCTTTTTCCCCCTGGTCTTGACCACCCAGATCTCTCGTGGTCTTACACATGTGTGAAATTTTTTGACTAACTGGTCCTTCTTCACATGGGCTGCCTTTGGTGAGTCCCACGGCGCTACCCAAACATAGTTTTTTCACTTTGTTCAGCTCCAACACTGGAAATCTTCTCTCTGGCATACCCCCTCCTATCCATTCCAGAAAACCACTTTCAAACACATCTATCAGCACTCCCCGGGCTCCCCAGGTCTCATTTCCACTCTTGCACATTTTAGAATAGTCTATCATCTTTCATTTTACTTTCCTATATGGCTCAGTGGGAATGAGACTTGGAAACTGAGATTGACCTGGTGAACTGGGCAAGGCCTAGTCTTCTGTTGCTAAGTGTTTATTTAACACTGCCACCTTAGAGGGGGTGTACAAAGTTTTGCTGCAGTGGTATTGGGTCCCAGCTCACACAGCCCATGCCAACCCAACCTCTAGTGACCACTGTTTCTGGGGGTGTGGCCATCGTGGGGAGGTTTTGCACACCTGGTGGACCTAAGGATATAAATGATTAAAACAATCTTACAATCACTTAAAAGCGATTCAAATTCAATAATCAAAGCAGCGCTCCAGTCAACATATAAGATTGACATTCATGTACATAATTAATATATACATCTCAACATACTCAAAGTAGTGCTGCTAATCAAAGTTTTAAATACATTAATACATATGGGGGGCCACACCCCCAGAAACAGCGGTCACTAGAGGTTGGCTTGGCATGGGCTGTGTGAGCGTGAGATGTTCAGCCTGGCCACAGGGGGCACTGTCTCTTCTGGCAGGCTTGGAACTATGGTCTGGTAAGGTGCTTAAGTTACTCTCTCTCAGGGGGAGTGGTGTTCTCGCTGTGCTTTCTGGGAGAGGGTACTTAAGATTCGGACGTCACGTAGTTCGGGGTTTCCTGTCCAGAATGATGTACTGACTTCATGGTCCTGGTCCTCCTGACCAGCCCCCAGGAAGGCTATGGACTGGGGTGCGGATCCACCCAACTTTGATGTCTCGGGGCTGGCTAGCCTGAGGCAGGGAAACTAAAGTAAGGATTCTGAGGTGGTTGGGTGCTGTCTCTGGTTCGGGAAAAACCCAGTGACTTCAAGCATTCCAGGGGAGGACTCTTTAGAAAAACACCACGTGCGGTGGGTTTCTTAGCAAGAGCCTGGAAGGGCTGAAGTAACCCAGAGAATCCAGTCTTGTGGATATCGCCAAGCTGCCTGAAAGGTCAAGGTATCCTGCAAGTGTTTCAAGCTTAGTTTTCCTATGTATTCTACAACGTCTGTGGCAGAGACTTGTTCTGAAGTGAGCACCTTGTTGGCTGCTGGGCTTTGTGGGAGAGGGACTGTCCAACCTGAGTGATCATCTAATTGCGATTGGCTGTTCTCTGGATGCAGTCAAAGTAAGCAAGTTCTTTTAGCAAATTTGACTTTGACACTAAAGCCTCATACACACAATAGGACTTTGTACAAACTTTCCCTTGGATTTTTGTACAAAGGGCGTCGGCCGAGAACTTGTATTGCATACACACAGCAGGACTTTTTCAGCCAACTTTCACCAAATCACGTGTTTTTTCTGCTCTTTACCGCCACCTTTGGTCAACTTCTGTATTGTTGTCTGATCTTTTGCATTGGTTCTGAGCATGCCTGTTTGTACTTTTGTACAAAAGTCCTATGGTTTTCTGTACACACGATCAGACTTTGCTCCATCAGACTTTTGTTGCCAGAAAGTTTGTCCGTTCGCACAGCCAACATGGGCCTTAAGAGTACCTGAACTTTCCTTTCCAACCCTCTGATGCCAATTCAAGAGACTGTTTCATTGTTTATATTTTTGCAAATAAAATCCATTCAAGTGGATCTGTTGTCAGTCTCCAAGTTACTGGGCCATCTACCACGGGAACCCCAAGACATACAACGAGGAAGCCGGGAGGTAACGTTAAAGCGGGAGTCCGCCGGGAGGTCCGCCGTTTTTTTTTTTAAAAGCCAGCAGGTACAAATACTGCAGCTGCTGACTTTTAAAATAAGGACACTTACCCGCCCAGCGCGCCTGCGATGTCGGCACCCGAAGCCGATCTCTCGATCGTCTCTCGGGTGCTGCCGCCGCCATCTTGGGTATGGGAATCAGGAAGTGGAGCCTTTCGGCTTCATTTCCCGGTTCCCTACTGCGCATGCTCGAGTCGCGCTGCGCAATAAGGATGGTCCCGCTGCCTCTGGGATCCGTGTGTTTCCCAGCAGGCAGCGGGGGACTTTCGGAAAGGGGCGTAATCTACGCCCCTTTCGGCAGATGGCTATGCCGGAAGTGGGTGCAGATACCTGTACTGTACAGGTACCTGCACCCGCCTCCCCCCTGAAAGGTGCCAATTGTGGCGCCGGAGGGGGGGGATTCCAATGAGCGGAAGGTCCACTTTAGGGTGGACCTCTGCTTTAAGCCTAAATCTAACCAGCAGCTCCTTCGGGGGTTAGTGCTACACATAGCCTAGGCTACTTTAAGTTCTTGAACTGCATTTTAAGTGTATTTTGCCTGTTATTTTAGACCAAATTCTCATGTGCTTCCCCCTTTACAATGTTGTGTCATAAAATCCTTCTAAGTCCTTCTAAGATTTATAACATGAAAAGGTGACAGCTGAACCAATCCGCTTTCTGTCATTATTCAGCATTTTGAGTTTTAGTTGACAGTACAGAGCTCCGCAGCGGCCATAGTTGGCTGACCTGCTCCTGACATGCTTTTTGTCTGGCTGTCTCTGCTTTCAACAGTTTTGCCACTAACCTGGGACAAGCACACACTAATCTCAGATCTTCTGATGTGCATATTTGCTGCAGGTCAATTTCTCAAAGTATGGAAGCCACGGGATCATCGCTATCTAATTAGCATGCTTAGAGGTCAACAGTGGTAGCCTTCATATTTTTCTCAGCACAGCTTTCCCTAAAGAACTAGATGAGCTGCAGAGGACTTACTAATGAGTATGCAGATAAGATGGTCTCTTCTACACTGAGCAAAATTATAAACGTAACACTTTTGTGTTTGTCCCTATTTATCATGAGCTGAACTCAAAGATCTACGACTTTTTCTATGTACACAAAAGTACCTACCGTATTTATCGGCGTATAACACGTGCATGCGTATAACACGCAGCCCAAGTTTAGGAGGGAATTTAAAAGAAAAAAACTTTTAGGAGGGAAGTTTAAGGAAAAAAAAACCTTACATTTAAATGCCCATTAATGCAGCCTTGTCAGTGTCATTTGCAGCCTTGTCAGTCATTTGATGGCCACATGAAAGTGTAGCCCACTAATGAGGCAAAATTCAAAGACAAGATTTTTGAAAGAAAATTTTAGTGGTCACACCAGATACTGACTGGTTTTCGGACCCCCCCCCCCCAATACAGTAAAACTGCACATTTTAGAGTGGTGTTGTCCCCCCTATACATTGTAAAGCGCTGCGTAAACTGTTGGCACTATATAAATGGTGTATAATAATAATAATAATAATAATGTCAGAAGAGACGGATAGGATCTCTTTGCTCTTAAGAACGCTACCTGTTTTCAATATAATTTTAACTGTAAAGCTAAAACATGAACTGCATTAGACTGCTAAAAACAAAAGGCCTTTAAAAAAAAAATATATAGGAATTGTAAAAGAAAGCATCTCTTTTGCTGTCCAACCAATCAGATTTCTGCAGCTATTTTTCTGCTTCTGATTGTAGACCTGGTACAGCCCATGGCTTTTTCTCCAGCTTGTAGGAGTGATAATATTACTATAAGACCCCTTTCACACCACACCGCCCATAGTATGGGTGGTAAAACGCCGCTATTTTTAGCAGCGTTTTACCACCGGATTTGTGGCGCATTTCGGCTGCTAGCGGGGCGCTTTTACCCCCCCGCTAGTGGCCGAGAAAGGGTTAAAACCACCGGCAATACGCCGCAATAGCAGCGTTTTGCCGGCAATATTACAGCGCTGCCCCATTGATTTCAATGGGGAGCAGCGGTGGAGGAGCGGTAAACACACCGCTCCTTCACTGCTCCAAAGAAGCTGCTGGCAGGACTTTTCCCTGACGTCCTGCCAGCGCACAGCTGTAGTGCGAAAGCCCTCGGGCTTTCACACTACAGACAATGGTGCAGCTTCTTTAGGGCTGATTGCAGGCGCTATTTCTAACACTATAGCACCTGAAAAACGCGTTGGTGTGAAAGGGGTCTTATAATTAAGGCTAAAGAGGGTGCCATGATTATAACATACACTCACCGGCCACTTTATTAGGTACACCTTGCTAGTACTGGGTTGGGCCCCTTTTTGTCTTTTTAACTGCTATAATTCTTCATAGCTTAGATTCAACAAGTTGTTGGAAACATTCATAAGAGATTTTGGGCCTTATTGACATGATGGCATCATGCATTTACTGCAGATTTGTCAGCTACACATCCATAATGCAAATCTCCCATTCCACAAAATCCCAAAGGTGCTCTATTGGATTGAGATCTGATGACTGTGGAGGCCATTGCAGTAGAGTGAGCTCGTTGTCATTTTTAAGAAACCAGTGTTGGGATGATTTGAGATTTGTGACATGGTGCATTATCCTGCTGGAAGTAACCATCAGAAGATGGGTGTAGTCATAAAGGGTTGGACATGGTCAGCAACAATACTCAGGTAGGCCGTGGGGTTTAAACAGTGCTCAATTGGTACCAAGGGGTCCAAAGTGTGCTAAGAAAATATCCCCCACACCATTACACCACCAGCCTTAACCATTGATACAAGGCAGGATGGATCCATGCTTTCATGTTGAAATCGAGTCTCATCAGACCAGACAACGTTTTTTCAATCTTCAATTGTCTAATTTTGGTGAGCCTGTGTGAATTGTAGCCTCAGTTTCCTGTTCTTAGCTGACAGGAGTGGCACCCAGTGTGGTCTTCTGCCGCTGTAGCCCATCTGGTTCATGGTTTGATGTGTTGTGTGTTCAGAGATGGTATTCTGCATACCTTGGTTGTATTAAGTGGTAATTTGAGTTATTGTTGCCTTTCTTTCATCTCCAACCAGTCTGTCCATTCTCCTCTGACATCAACAAGGCATTTTTGTCCACACAAGTGCCACTCACTGGAAATGTTTTCTTTTTCAGGCCATTCTCTGTAAACCCTAGAGATGGTTGTGCGTGAAAATTCCAGTAGATCAGCAGTTTTTTAAATACTCAGACCAGCCCGTTTGGCACCAACAACCATGCCACATTCAAAGTCACTTAAATGCCCTTTCTTCCCCATTCTAATGAACTTCTGCAAGTTGTCTTTACCATGTCTAGATGCCTAAGGGCATTGCGTTGCTGCCATGTGATTGGCTGATTAGCAATCTGTGTTACCAAATTATTGAACAGGTGTACCTAATAAAGTGAACGGTAAGTGTATATCCAGCATTTACAATATACTGTAGCTGTTTTCCTAGTGATGCACAGTAACGCCACTAGATGGTGCTGTCCTCTGAAAGGTTAACTTAGTCCATTGTGCACTTAGGCTTATGTCTCACACTTGAATAGAAAATATTTTAAAAGTGCAGTGATTCATATTTTGTCTGTGTACATATGACAGTATTCACTGCCTCTTTAACCACTTCAATACAGGGCACTTATTTATACACCTTCCTGCACAGACCAATTTTCAGCTTTCAGAGCTGTCGCACTTTTAATGACAGTTGCGCGGTCATGCTACACTGTACCCAAACTAAGTTTTTATCATTTTGTTCCCACAAGTAGAGCTTTCTTTTGGTGGTATTTGATCACCTCTGGGATTTTTATTTTCTGCTAAACAAATAAAAAAAAGACAGAACATTTTGAAAATAATTTTTTTTTGTTTCTGTTACAAAACTTTATAAATAAGTAAGTTTTCTCCTTCACTTGATGGGCACCGATGAGGTGGTACTGATGAGTTGGCACTGGTGATGGGCACTAATACGCGGCTCTGATGGGGCACTAATAGGTGGCACTGATATGCTTCCACTGATGGGCACTGATAGGTGACACTGATATGCAGCACTGATGGGTACACATAGGTGGCAATGATGGGCACTGCAAGGCGCACAGATGGGCACTGATAGACAGCACAGATGGACACTGATAGGTGGCATGGATGGGCACTGACAGGTGGCATGGATGGGCACTGATATAATACCTGCCAATCAGTGATTCCCATTGTGGGCACTGATTGGCATCCATTGTGGGCACTGATTGGCATCTCTGGTAGTCTAGGGTGGAATACCTGGTGGTGACTTCCCTGGTGGTCCTAGTGGCATCCCTGGTGGTCCAGTGTGGGCATCCTCGGGGGGGGGGGGGGGGGGGGGGCTGCGCTGATAATCAGCACAGACCCCTCCTGTCAGAGGATCAGCCAGCTGGCTTTCCTCTACTCACGTCTGACAGACGTGAGTGAGGTAAAGCCAATCAACGGGTCTTCCTGTTAACAATGTGATCAGCTGTGATTGGACATGGCTGATCATGTAGTGAAGAGTCTCCGTCAGACTGACACACCGCAACAACGATTGCCGCGATGCGCGCCCCCGGCTTGCTATCCTGGCGACATCATATGACATCCAGTCAGGATATTGAAACCACTTTGCTGCCAACATTTTGCTATATGGCAGGTGGCAAGTGGTTAAAATCATTTTAACAATGGGTTTGCATCTGCAAATGCAGGCTACACAGTCACCACACCGGTCGGATCACCCACACCCCCCTCCGGTCTGTTGGTCACCAGCCCTGCATTTACCCAATCTAGGTCATGGGCAGCGCTTCCTCCAGTTGAAGGGCGTGGCTTCCCTTGCATCTGCTCCTCCTCTGCATCATGGCAGTTTGCGCCATGCCTCTTCTCCAAGGCGGCCATTAAGATCCCTTCTCCTTTCAGCCAATCCGGTAATGGTTCTCAGGACCCACTTCTTGATTGGACAGGAGGAGAATCAGGAAGACAATAGCGAATATTAATTTGCTATTGTCACACAACTGGGTGGGCAATGCGCCCCAAGTCCACCCTTTTTTGAAGCCTATTAGAGTCTCTTTTTTTAACCCAATTGGAATTCATGCGTCCAGCGCCCCGCATGTAGATTAGGGGGCCAGATGCATGGATAGAAGGGCGGCGCCCCTGCGCCCTGCACTGGTGGCCATTGCACCTATTAATGGATGTGTAGTAAGCCCTCATCAGATGTTCACAGACACAGTAAACAGCATACCTCTTTGACAGAGTGATTAAACCCACAAGACCTTTTTTTTTACCACTACCATTTCTTTCTACTGTATATATATTTTCTATCCCAACTTTGACCTTACACTTGCATATCTGTACATTAACTCCTTCATGTCCATCCTCCCACTGTATGGGACCTGTACATTGACATATTCACCTCCTCCCTCTTCTGTGTATGACATGAACATTTAGGTCTCATGCACACTGGATGTTTGGCTATCTCTCTTCGATGCCCTTTCCTCCTTGCAGCAGTGTTTTGGCATAAAAAAATGTGTAACACATTTAGGTGCGTCATGCGCGTGGATGTTATAAAATGAAATTAATTATTTTAGATGCGCTTACACACGTTTAGGTTCATCAAGAGTTTTTTTCTGGCAAAACGCTGTGCTCCTGGACACACTGGCAATTTTCTTTTTTGTTTTTTTTGCCTCTAAATGCCTATTTGTGCGTGGACACATAGTCTAACATGCAGAAAAAAAAATACAGATACTCTTACCAACGGGGCACAGTGTGCATGAAGCTTAAAGAGGAAGTAAACCCTGATGGGTTTACTTCCTCTTTCATTCCCTACAAAGGCAAAGCATAATGGACTACTATGCATCGCATAGTAGTCCATTATGTGTCACTTACCTGACACAGGAGCCAGCGATGTCACCGCTGTCCCCTGTAGTCCGGCGCATCCATCTTTTCGGTGGGGTCTCACAGCTACGCCGCTGTCATTCGGCGGAGCCGCGATGACGTCACTCCCGCGCATGCGCACGGGAGCCGACACGCACGGCAGCTCCGTTGTTGGAAATGCCGCGCTCAGTGCGCCTGTGCGCCGCTGTCTACGGTGCATGCGCCGTAGACAGCGGTGCCTGCCTTCGGGCAAATATCTCCTAAACCGTATAGGTTTAGGAGATCTTTCTTGGACCTACAGGTAAGCCTTAATCTAGGCTTACCTGTAGGTCAAAGTGGTTTGTAAGGGTTTACAACCACTTTAAGGGTAGTTCCACATTCCTCTATATCCTTAGGCTTAGCCCACTAGGGGAATTAGTTCCTCTGTGTTCACAAACCTGGGAAGGCCATTATCCAGAAATACTATATATTTCTGGCTTAGGCCCCGGGCACTTCCTTGGGGGTCCCAACTGGCACACTACAACACATTGCGCTCTAGAACCTGCTTACCTTTCCAACAACACAGCTCTGTTTTGCAGGGCTCTATCTATTGTATATACTGTATATATCTCCTAATGGGGATAGGAAGACCTCTAGTGGTCAATCAGGGAACTGTGCCTTACCCACTATACTTGGGGGAGGTAATACAAGAAGTTTCTCTCTTAACTAGGGTTCCCACCTGTTTGGGATTCATCTGGACAGTTTAGGTTTGGAATCAAACTGCCTGAAACCTGGACACATTATGCAGACTGGACTATGGCTCCCCAGAAGGTTGTCTATGCCGAGCGTGTCTGTTACACTCTCTTTCACACTGCCCAATACTCACCCCCCCCCCCCCCCCATACACACACAGACAGAAGAGGAGAGAGGGCTTGATTTGTTCCTCTTACTCCAGTCCCTATCCCTCTGTGTCTGCCCACACTCCAATCCCCACCACTGTACCTCAGAAAAGGAAAGTGGGGGCTGGATTCAGATGTAAAAGGGGAACTCTGTGGACTCTAATGTAAAGGGGGACTCTTGTGATTAACTTCATATGATTAGAAATGTTATTTAATTGCAAAATATATGTATAGTTTATACCAGGGCTCAAAATTTCAAGTGCTGAGCTACTAGTCAGGCCTCAAGGGTTACTCGCCACCAGTTGCCCCACCCAATCCTCACCGCCCATAAACACGCCCTGCCCCTAAACACGCCCAGCTCCGCCCCTAAACATGCCCTCATAAATGATCTCATTAAATGACACTTAAAATGTTTTATGCTGAATTAAGTTATAAAAATAAATATAAACAACAACATGCCCACCAATGCAGCCTGTCTGTGCCCACCATGCAGCCTGTGTTCACCATAAACCATGCAGCCTGTGCCCACCGTGCAGCCTGTGTTCACCATGCACCCTTTGCCCACTATGCAGCCTGTGTTCACCGTGAAGCCTGTGCCCACCATGCAGCCTGTGCCCACCATGCAGCCTGTGCCCACCATCCTCCATGCAGCCTGTGCCCACCACCCACCCTGTGCCCACCATGCAGCCTGTGCCCACCACGCACCCTATGCCCACCATGCAGCCTGTGTTCACCATGCATCATGCAGCCTGTGCCCACCGTGCAGCCTGTGCCCACCGTGCAGCCTGTGCCCACCATCCTCCATGCACCCTGTGCCCACCATGCAGCCAACCTGTGCAGGGGAGGAGAGGAACAGGAGAGCTGCCCGGATGTTCAGAGCGCAGGGAACACAGCAATAACAGCTTTCATTTCAATTGCAGAGTTCCCGCCGCTCAACGTCATATACAGTCCCGCCCCCTGGCCGGGAACTTTGAATGACAGATCACCTGTCCCGATTGGATGTGTGATCTGTCAAAGTCTAAGGACCAGGGGGCGGGGCTGTATCTGTATCAGCGAGTGGTGGGGAACATGGCAATGTTAAATGAAAGCTGTTATCGCTGTGTTTCCCCCTGCTCTGCGCTTTGAACATCCGAGCAGCTTTCTCTTCCCCTCCGTGATCACCCAGGCTGCCGGCGGTGCTCGCCCCCCTCCGCTCCAGGCAGCCCTTCCTTGCCAGCCCTCAAAATGCACTCACAAAATGCGAGCAGGCGAGTGCAATTTTTGAGGACTGGTTTATACCATAAAAAAAGATTGCTGTGCCCTGCTAAAGTGTTCGGGTTTGACTTGAAGAAAAGATGGCATCTCTACTCTTAACACCCCTTACATTCTAGCACCCCCCCCCCCCCCCCCCCCCCCATTTGCCATCTAACTAGCATGGGCAAAATCTGGTGCACCCAACACACGAAGATTTTTTACACACCGTATTATACACATTTTAAGGTACATAGGAAATACATGAATCTCACCAAAAATTGCAGAGCTGCAGTTTGAAAAGGAAAGGTATTTTTAATAACATTAAACTACAATATGGCTTGTGTAGCAATTGTATATGCTATATTATTTTTATTTGCTATATTTTTTCCAAGAAAATTGACATTGAGTTTCCATTGTGACTCGTGGCTATACAGATCAATGTATGGTAGTAGCAGTAGTCAAAAGTAAATATTCTACAACACTATGTACCAGGATTAGCATAGATTGTAGCAGGTCCCATTGAGTGCCACAAAGGACGGTAGTGACATCGAATTTACTGTGTTCAGGAGACTATACCACCAAATACATTAAGGGTGACTGTACTAGGCCTAGGCTTACTGTGTGGAGGTACTCATTAGGTGGATGAAAAGGGGGGAGGTGGACAGTTTTTTAAGATGTTCTTTTGTCAGCTATAGTTGAGGCCCTTTATTAGCCTTGGTGTAAACAACAGCAGTCCTGGTGGTCCAGCGTAGAGTATAGGTGCAGTCTATGTGCAATGTGGGAACCGTATGGGTATGATGTTTTTGTGGCATTGACACAGCATATATGCAGTATTGTTGCAGTATGGGCGCTAGATGGGTTAATGTCCTGCTTTCAGCGACTCTGTCTCAGCTTGACAGTATTCAAGAGGTAGGTGATCTACCTTCTCACCTGTCCTTGTGCCACTTTGCAAAGTTTCCCTTTATGGGGCCATTTATGTCATCATACAGGTGGTTCCAGGATTCATCGGCATAAGGAGGGGAGGAGGAAAGAACACGGTGATCCCTCTGCTGCAGGCACAATACCGATGTGCTCACTGTGGTCCCAGCTGGGCATTTCCCTGCTGCCACTGCCTTCCAGCCTCAGGCTGTAGTCACTGTTGGCCTAGCCTACTGACATTGTGTGTGCACACAAGCAGATGTGTTCACCTTAAGTGTCAAAAGAGCGAAAATGTCCATTCAGTGTCTTCAGGGTTCTATGGGAACTGTAGTTTGCAAGTTTGTGAGTTCTATTCTATGATTGATGTCCTGGACTTAAATTCCCATGACCTACATACAGCTTCCTGCATAGAATTCCACAGGCTTTTCTGTTACAGCTCACCCCTGCTGTCTGGAAGGCTTAATGTATCACAATATCCAGCATATAGTTACATACAAGTCCATCAAGTTCAACCTGTATGTGTGCTTTTATGTCAGTATTACATTGTATATCCCTGTATGTTGTGGTCATTCAGGTGCCTATCTAATCATTTTTTGAAATTATTGATGCTCCCTGCTGAAACCACTGCCTGTGGAAGAGAATTCCACATTCTTATGCCGCGTACACACGGTTGGAGAATCCGTCGGAATGCGTCTTATCAGACCGTGTCGTCAGATATTCCGACTGTGTGTGGTATGCATCGGACTGATTCCATCCGAATCTCCGTCGGACCCAATTTTCCAACATGTTGGAAATATTTCCCGACCAACTGGGCTGGTCGGACGTAATCCGATCATGTGTAGAGAATTTTGATCGGACCAAGTGCCACGCATGCTCAGATCAAATTCCTACATCAAAGCTATTGGCTACTAGCCTGAATGTAGTCCCATCGTAACGAAATTACGTCATCACGTTCTGAAAGATCATATTTTTCGACAACTTAGTCCGACCGTGTGTATGCAACAGTTTCGGACACAATCCGTCAGACTAAATCTGACGGACAAAATCCGACGGATTTGGCTGGCAGAATCTCCGACCGTGTGTACAGGGGCTTACAGTTCTTACAGTAAAGAACCCTCTACGCAGTTTAAGGTTAAACTGCTTCTCTTCTAATTTTAGTGAATGGCCAGTTTACTTTATTTGACTGATCAACTTCAGCTTTGGGGTCAATGTTGTGCATTGTGAATAAGTGCAAGATATTGCATTTGGCACCAGTGTCAATTTTCAACTTGACATGTTTGTTGCATGCTGTGGAGAGGGTGGTGAATATTTTCTCCTTTATTTGCAATTAGGTCCACACTTTCACAATAACAACAGTTTGGTTTTTGTGATTATCACTTCTCACTTTCCACTTCATTAATTCTGTGCACATTTTGTTGTTAAGTATGACAAGATGACGTCATCCATGCACCTCTATTTTGAGGCTTGGACCTACAACATTTTGCAAAATGATTCCATTTGTTGCATGAATTACACCTATAGCACCCTCTAGGTAGGTAGGTGCTAGAGTAGGATTTTTGTAGGTTAGGTAAATTTAGAAAGGCCTGGCTGGCAGCTAGGCCTGTTTGTTTTGATTTGGTCTGGGCAGGGAGTGGCTCAGGGTAGCAGCTGGTGACTCACATGCAGCGTCACTGGGACCTCCCTCTTTCCAGAAGGTTCTGAAAAGAGAAGAGGAGAGTAGAGGTGGAGCTGCTTGAGGTATTCTGAGTAGCCCTGACCAATCCACAACTTGGATTGGCAGGGGGCAGACCTCCTTAAATACCCTGGGTCAGCCCAGAGCTTGGAGATGGGATTTGGAGTTGTTCAGAGCTTGGAGAGGGAATGCTAGGCTGTCGGGGGGGGGGGGGGTCGACCTTGGGCCTGGGTGCGGGTGGGGCCCTTCAAGAATTTGTCAAGGTGTTCTGGACAGGAGGCACAGGAGGATCAAGAGAGGACAGCAAGAGAGAGCATTGCCGGGGCAAGTCTCCAAGCAGAGGAACAACTGGTCGTAGCTAGGAGGGCTGGTGAGTGACATGCACAGTCATGAAGACTGGGGAGGCACACCTGAGAGGATTGAGAGCATGCAGTCTGGGATAGGTGCAGAGCCAACAGAGTGGACTGTGGTGTCATCGGCAGTGGAGAAGGCCAGCTGGAGCCAGGAGGGCTGGCAGGGCCTGAAGATGGGTTACTGGACTTAGTAACCAAAGGTAGGGCAGCTAGCACCAGGAACTTTCTATTACTACACTATAGGGGCAACTCCCGGTCATAGATCCCAGAGCAGAGCAGGCAGCGTGAGGGATTTTGAACACCTGGGGCCTAAGATGCGGATGGAATCCAGTTTGAAGCACCGATGAAGAGTGATTTCTAAAAGCTTGTGAAACCAGGTGGATCTGGTAAGAATAAAACCAAAGGTTTTTTTTTTAGTCTTCTAATTACCCCCAGTGATTTGTGAGCACAGTATTACACGTGTGGAAGTCCAGTCTCGCTAAGGAAGAGTTATACAGTATACATTTCATGAACTGTGGTAGAAAACTTTGTTTCAATTTTGCTTTCACTAGTACGGCTTTAATTACTAAGTGAGAGTTGATGAACATTGTAGCATAAACCGGACACATGGACAATTAGCATGAATGTTTTTGCATACCAATGATTTATTCATATGCAATTGGAGTATATATATACGTTAACCTTAGAATATAAGATTGCACCATAACAATACTTTTTTTAATAGAGTAATATGCGCTGTTTTTTCTATGGGTGGATTGATTTATTTATTCACCTTGTAGAGTTGTTTGGACGTTTGTGGTGGTTTTATGTTTAAAACCTTTTAATACAGCTGCTAAAATTCCACAGCCCCCAGCCAGAAAGCACGCTATTTAGTGCAAGCGCTTTATATTGTTCAGCTAACGGGCGGGGGTTATCTAGAACAAAAGTGATTACAATAAAAACAAGCACGTGGACTATTTTCTGTCTTGGAATGTCTGAGAGGTGAGCGCCGGGCTGGGCAGGGTGACAGATGGGCCATGCCGGGCTCCTACAACATGGTGGCCGATGTCTCAGCTCCCTTTTTTATAGTTCTATTTTTATTCTTAATATATTATTGTATTTATGCTTCATCTATCTGGTCATGAGGTGTGTATGTTCAATAATGTCAATATAATTTTTTACTTACCATTTTTATGTACCTTTTAGTATGTTTTGCTTCTGATAGTGTTACATCTAATAGATGGCCTCCTTTACAATGGCAGCAGTATATATACAAGCTTTTTTTATTATATTTACCCTCTGGTCTCCAACAAAATGGTGGCCGTTATACAGAGTTATGCCGTGTACCCATGAGTGGAATGTCTGACAGAAAAAGTCAGACGGGAGCTTTTCATCGTATATTCCGACCATGTGTATGCCCCATCAGACTTTTTACGTCGAAAATTCTGACAGACCTAGAAATAGAACATTTTCTATATTTTTCCGACGGAACGAATTCCTAGCGGGAAAACCACTCTTCTGTATGCTGTTCCGACATACCAAAAACGACGCATGCTCTGAAGCAAGTACGAGATTCAAGCTATTGGCTACTGGTTATTGAACTTCCTTTTTCTAGTCCCATTATACGTGCTGTACGTCACAGCGTTCTTGATGGTCAGACTGGTGTGATCGTGTGTATGCAAGACAGTTTCAGCGGAATTCCGTCGGAAAAACCTTCAGAGTTTATTCCAATGGGAAAACCGGTCATGTGTACGCGCCATTATAGTTTTTATGGATCTGGGTGTATTTTTTTTCATTGTGACTTCATATCCCTGATTAAGTCATGTGACGTAACGTGTAGCAACAGAAATGAGTGACATAATTTCCTGTGTTGGCCATACTGGTATTCCTTTGTTGCATTATTGAGTCTGATGACTTCTATACCTTTGTGATTGGCTTTTTTATCATGTCCTTTTTACTTTTTACTTTTTAATATACTACTGCACTATGGAAGTCCTTGTTTTTTTGTTTTTGTTTAGCTCTTTATCTGAGATTACCGGAGTATTGACTGGATCTACTTAACCTTGAGACAAGCTGAGTAGGCAGTATTGGAGTTTGATTGTACAGTGTCATCCATCCCTTGGGGGTCTTTGCTGGAGGTGAGCGTGCATTCTGGCTTGTGGAGGATTGCAGTCACAGTCTATTTAAATGAAGCATGGGTGTGTTATGAAGAAGCACCATTTTTCTATCTATTTCATGTTTATTCATGGACAATTATTATTTATGCCTATTCATGTTTATTGATAATTTGAAGCACAATTGTTAATTTTGCTATTGCGTTTATTTTTCCTAATGTTATTGCATCAATCACTGTGCATTGTGTGTACCCTATTTATATTTAGATGTTGGCATCCCTGGAGTGTGTTTACTGTTAATGTTTTTTTTATTAGTATTATTTGTTAAGCACAGATATTCACTTTATTTTTCCTATTTCACTACATCACTGTGCATTGCTTTTACCATTTTTGCTGTTAGGCGTTCGCACCCCTGGAGGGTGTTTACTGTAATGTTTTTCATTTGTTATACACACACATATACTGTATTCACTTTATCTTTCCTCATCCGATTTAATTACATCACTGTGCATTGCTTTTGCCAATTTCATTACATCACTGTGTATTGCTTTTACCAATTTCATTGCATCACTGTGTATTGCTTTTACCAATTTTGCTATTAGGTGTTGGCATCCCTGGAGAGTGTTTGTTGTCTTTTTTTTTATAGGATTTATGCACTTATTAGTGTTTAGCTATACAAAGGGTATATCACTTGTCCTTCCTTTGCTTACTCTCACTTTGCATTATTTTGTTTTTACACCTCTTTGTTATATATATATATATATATATATATATATATATATATATATATATATATATACCGTATATACTCGAGTATAAGCCGAGATTTTCAGCCTCTTTTTTGAGGCTGAAAGTGCCCCCCTCGGCTTATACTCGAGTCATCGCTGTCTGCCTGCTCGATCAGCGTGTCGAGCAGACAGACAGCGGACATTCTACCATTCAAACGCCGCGCCTCCGCCTCCGCCTTCGCCTGTGATAGGCGGAACACTGAATTTCCCAGCAGCCTGTGTTCCGCCTATCACGGACATCGTCTGATCCTCGTACTACGGACGAGGATGAGACGATGTCCGTGATAGGCGGAACACAGGCTGCTGGGAAATTCAGTGTTCCGCCTATCACAGGCGAAGGCGGAGGCGGAGGCGCGGCGTTTGAATGGTAGAATGTCCGCCGAGGCGCCGACGAAGAGCGGCGATCCTGGCAAGGCACGGGACGGAGGCAAGGCAAGGCACGGCACGGGACGGGACGGAGGCAAGGCACGACACGGGACGGAGGCAAGGCACGGCACGGGACAGAGGCAAGGAGGCAAGGCACGGGACGGAGGCAAGGAGGCAAGGCACGGGACACAGGTAGGCTGGACACACACACACACACACACACACACACACACACACACGGACACACACACACAGGGATGGATGGATACACACACACACAGGGATGGATGGATGGATGGAGACACACACACACAGGGATGGATGGATGGAGACACACACACACAGGGATGGATGGATGGATGGAGACACACACACACAGGGATGGATGGATGGATGGACACACACACACACACAGGGATGGATGGATGGATGGACACACACACACACAGGGATGGATGGACGGACACACAGGGATGGACGGACACACAGGGATGGACGGACACACACACAGGGATGGACGGACACACAGGGATGGACGGACACACAGGGATGGACGGACACACAGGGATGGACGGACACACACACACAGGGATGGACAGGCATGTCTCACCCTCGGCTTATACACGAGTCAATAAGTTTGCCAGTTTTTTTGGGGGTAAATTGGGGGCCTCGGCTTATATTCGGGTCGGCCTATACTCGAGTATATACGGTAGTTTTTGCCTATATTTTCACAGAAGATTGAGTGTTGGGCAATTTGTTATTTTATTTAAAGAGGAAGTAAACCCTGATGAGTTTACTTCCTCTTTGATTCCCTGCAAAGGTAAAGCATAATGGACTACTATGCATCGCATAGTAGTCCATTATATGTCACTTACCTGACACAGGAGCCAGCGAAGTCACCGCTGTCCCCTGTAGTCCGGAGCATCCATCTTCTCGGTGGGTCTCGCTGCTCCGCTGCTGTCATTCGACGAAGCCGCGATGACGTCAGTCCCGCGCATGCGCCCGGGAGCTGCCACTCGCGGCATATCGCCGTTGACAGCGGCACGCTCAGTGTCTACGGTGTATGCGCCATAGAAAGCGGTGCCTGTCTTTCGGAAAATATCTCCTAAACCGTGTAGGTTTAGGAGATATTTATTGGACTTACAGGTAAGCCTTAATCTAGGTTTACCTGTAGGTCAAAGTGGTTTGAAAAGGTTTACAACCACTTTAATCTACACATGTATCTGAGGATTGTTATTGGTCTTTATTTCACTTGGAGGGGGCATTTCTGCAGTGTGTTTATTATTTAGGGTGTAGCGCAGCCTCATTTTCTGTTTTATGATTTGCCAGTCCTCTCCTCGTGCTGACAGCGTGTGGGGAGAGGAGAGGCAGGCAACACAGGGAACAGCTACACTGATAGTCAGGGCACTCATTACCAGTGTCCTGATTATCAGTGCAGCCCCAACAGTGCCCATCAGTGCTGCCAATCAGTGCTCCTCAGTACAGCCCATCAGTGCCCATTAGTGCAGCTTCATCAGCGCACATCAGTGAAGGAGAAATATTACTTTTACAACAGAAACTAAGAAAAACTTTTATTTATTTTTCAAAATGTTCAGCCTCTTTCCTTTAAGCAAAAGTTAAAAACCCCGGAGGTGATTAAATACCACCAAAAGAAAACTCTGTCTCCAAAAAATGATAAAAATTTTGTTTGGGTACAGCGTTGCATAACCGTGCAATTTGTCATTCAAAGTGTGACAGCGCTGAAAGTTGAAAATTGGCCTGGGCAACAACGGGGTGAAAGTGCCCTGTAGGCAAGTGCTTAATCTCGACTTTAACTTAAATTTAAAAAAAAGTGTTGACTTTAGTTGTACTTTAAGTTCTGCAATGCCACCTGCAGCTGACACTACATACGGATGCCTTTCCATAAAATACAGGGTTTCATACTTGGAATTCTTTTTATTTTTTTGTGAGATTTCTGTACTTACAGCGCTTCAAACAGCAGCCCGACTTATATTTTCACAAAGAGAACCCATCAGTCTTGATAAGCAAGCCCTTCACTTAACCAGGGGATTCAGTTATTTTTGGTACTCCCATTTAAATGCAAAGCGCATTACAACTGCCAGCTAGCAAATACAGAGGTTGATATTTTAATATAAAATCTATTTAAATGATAGCTGTTCCTAAAACAGCATTTATGTTCTAAAGGGTCCAAGCTTACATGTAATTTTATACCTGTAAAAAATTGAACTCGACTATTTTACTTCATTCAGGTTTTTTCTATTAGTAATTGTGAATCAACTTGCATCCTGCAGGGTGAAAAGCTCTGCATAACTATTATTATCTTATGTAATATTACCAATGACTAATAGAAGGTACAAATTCTCTTAGAATAGCTTTTTACAGTACTAACTGTGCCCAGTAGTGGGAGACAGTATACAGTCTATAGAGACAAGACATACAGTATATGCAAAATCAAGTGTTTGTACAGACTGGAAGAGTATCTTCCCTATAGTTATACAGTATATAATATAACAGCGTTTGACTATTATATCGCATAGCTCCCAACTCTCCCTCATTTCAAGGGACTGTCCCTGATTTGGAGCAATATCCCCCTGTCCCTCGTTCCTCCTCATTTTGGTCTGATCTATATAGAAGTATAAAATGCATTTTTATCTATCAAAAAGTGTTTTCCAGTGCTAAATGTTTTAATTGATTTCTAAAATGTGAATTTGTAAATTCCAAAAGCCAATATAAAGGAATAGTAGTGGTAAAAAAAGCACTTGTGGGTTTAACCAATCTTGCTTTTTTTGTACAATTCTCCTTTAAGGGGGCGTGGCAGGGGGATGTCCTTTGCCTGCATACTTTTGCTGTTAGGTGTTCCTCATTCCCATCTCACAAAGTTGGGAGGTATGATATCGCTAAGAAGATATTGTTAAGAAGCAACGTAAACCTTATGAGCTGACAATGGGATGTTATGATGGAATGTTAGTGTTTGTCTGCAATAATTGGATCGCCACATTACAGCACAGTAACCAGTATATTTATAGTACTCAGAGATATGCTACTGAAGAAAAGAAGGTATTCAAAAGAGAGAGAGAGAATATGTAGCAGTGTCAGATTGAAGGATTCCAAGAGAACAAACCAATTTCAGGATTTCACAAGCAAAATTGGGTTGTTGGACCTTTGCCAAAGAGCACGGATCATGGATCCCTGCAGAAAGGATATCTGGACATCTAGGGCATGCTCTTTCCCTGTGTGGCTTATCCGTATGAATTTAATACATGAGGACAGTAAATCATCTTCAATGAAGAGCAGGGGTTGTCATAGGCAGCAAGGATGTAAGCTTAGAATAGGACCTCCACAGGTTGGGACTCAGAGAAGAAAGTGGATTTGTTGGTGCTGAAGTAGTTTGAGGAGCTTCTTCTTTGTTATTGCTGGACTGTGTGTCGTCAATTTTATACAGAATAATTTTCACAAATTAAAACAAATAATCTTTTATGTAATAATAAACAGTGATAAGTGACCACAAGAAGGTGGGTTCTTTCATCAGTATTTTAGCATTTGGAAAAACTATGGCTGGGTGAATAGATTATAGACAAGTCTCAGAGAAGGTATATACAGTGGATAAAATTAGTATTGAACATATCACCATTTTTCTAGGTAACAATATTTCTAAAGGTGCTATTGTTTTCCACATTTTGGTAAAATATCATATACCGTATATACTCGAGTATAGGCCGACCCGAATATAAGCCGAGGCCCCCAATTTACCCCCAAAAAAACTGGCAAACTTATTGACTCGTGTATAAGCCGAGGGTGAGACATGCCTGTCCATCCCTGTGTGTGTGTCCGTCCATCCCTGTGTGTCCGTCCATCCCTGTGTGTCCGTCCATCCCTGTGTGTCCGTCCATCCCTGTGTGTCCGTCCATCCATCCCTGTGTGTGTGTGTGTCCATCCATCCATCCATCCCTGTGTGTGTGTGTCTCCATCCATCCATCCATCCATCCCTGTGTGTGTGTGTCTCCATCCATCCATCCCTGTGTGTGTGTGTCTCCATCCATCCGTGTGTGTGTGTGTGTGTGTGTGTGTGTCCAGCCTACCTGTGTCCCGAGCCTTTGTCCCGAGCCTCCGTCCCGTGCCTTGCCTCCTTGCCTCCATCCCGTGCCGTGCCTTGCCGCCGCGCCGCCGTGCCTTGCCTCCGTCCCGTGTCGTGCCTTGCCTTGCCTCCGTCCCGTCCCGTGCCGTGCCTTGCCTTGCCTCCGTCCCGTGCCCTCTTCGTCGGCGCCTCGGCGGCCATTGTAAAATTCAAAAGCCTCCGCCTTCGCCTGTGATAGGCGGAACACTGAATTTCCCAGCAGCCTGTGTTCCGCCTATCACGGACATCGTATCATCCTCGTCCGTAGTACGAGGATGATACGATGTCCGTGATAGGCGGAACACAGGCTGCTGGGAAATTCAGTGTTCCGCCTATCACAGGCGAAGGCGGAGCCGGAGGCGCGGCTTTTGAATGATAGAATGGCCGCTGTCTGTCTGCTCGACACGCTGATCGAGCGGGCAGACAGCGATGACTCGAGTATAAGCCGAGGGGGGCACTTTCAGCCTCAAAAAAGAGGCTGAAAATCTCGGCTTATACTCGAGTATATACGGTATTCAGAAATTAAGTTATGTGTAATAAAATGGAATGACAGAGGGAAAAAGTATTGCGCACGCTAACTGAAATGTATTTAATACTTGAAGCAAAGTCCTTTGCTGGTAATGACAGTTTCATGACGCCTCCTGTATGGAGAAACTAATAGCATGCATTGCTCAGGTGTGATTTTGGCCCATTCTTCCACACAGTCTTCAACTCTTGTTCCATAGGCCTCTTCTAGGAACTCTGATTGTTAGTTCAAGTCAGGTGATTGGCTGGGCCATTCTAGCAGTTTTATTTTCTTTCTTTGAAACCAACTGTGAGTTTCCTTGGCTTTGTGTTTGGGATCATTGTCTTGCTGAAATGTGCACTCTCGTTTTATCTTCATCATCCTGGTAGCAGATTTTTATCAAGAATGTCTTGGTACATTTTGCCATTCATCCTTCCTTCAATAACATGAAGTTTGCCACCGTATGCTGAAAAACAGCCTCGCACCATGATGTCCCCACCTCCAAACTTCACTGTTGGTATGGTGTTTTTGGGGTGATGTGCAGTGCCATTTGACCTCCAAACACAGTGTGTATTATGGCATCCAAAGAGTTACATTTTGGTCTCATCTGACTATATTCTCCAAGTGTTTCACAGACTTGTCTAAATGTTGTGCAGCAAACTTCGAGCTTCAACATGCTTTTTCTTCAGCAATGGAGTCTTGCATGGTGACCATGCATACAGGCCATGGCGGCTTAGTGCATTACTTATTGTTTTCTTTGAAACAATTGTATCTGCCAATTCCAGGTCTTTCTGAAGCTCTACACTAGTGGTCCTTGACTCTTCTGATAATTCTTTTCACTCCTCTGTCAGAAATCTTGCGAGGAGCACCTGATTGTGACTGGTTTGTAGTGAAATTATGTTCTTTCCACTTCTGGATTATGGCCTCAGCAGTGCTCACTGGAACATTCAGAAGTTTAGAAATCCTTCTGTAACCAATGCCATCAGTATGTTTTGCAATAATAAGGTGGCAAAGGTCTTTAGAGAGCTCTTTGCTTTTACTCATCATATGATATTTCTTGTGTGACGTCTTGGTAATAAGACACCTTTTTATAGGCCATCAGTTGAGACTGAATCAGCTGATATTAATTTGCACTGAGAAGGGACAGGTGTCGTGGCTTTCCATGCTTATTTGCACCGCCCTTTCTTCATGTTTTCAATACTTTTACCCTGTGTTATTCTATTTTATTACACATAACTTAATTTCTAAACTTATTTGTTTTGGTTTCTCTGTATGTATGGATTGCATGGGTTGTTACTGACATTTACCTGGAAAAATGGTGACGTGTTTTATACTTATTTTACCCACTGTATATAAATATAAAAAGCAAGCTTCAAGCCTTAGGCCTCATGTACACTGCTGCTGGTAAACGGATGTTGGGCATTTTTTTCAGCTGTCCCTGAACTCTCCTCTATGTTATCTTAACAGTACATGTACACAGCACAGGGTCGTTTATAGTTGTTTCTAGGCAGTTGAGTTTAGAGGCATTTTTTGGAACGCAAATAAATGGGTTCAAAGGCATCTGAAACACCAAATGCGTAAATGCTGCTAAATGTGGTAAAACAAAACAAAAGAGTGTAGCGCTAATTAAAGCAACACTATTTTGTTTTGTTTAAACTTTGGACTTTGTTTGAGTGTTAGCTGCTTTTGTTCACAATTACTGGTTTAGCGCAGTATTTTTCCCACCTTATTTTGCTAAATGTGGTAACTCGCGTTTAGCAGTGTTTTGTTTACAGATGTTTTTCATTTTAACAAAAACCGTGGCTAAACTGATCTTTTAGATGCCAGTTTCTAGCTGTCAATTTAAGTCGTTCAGGAGAGGTTAAACAATGTCCCGTGTACATGAAGCCTAATTTTACCTAAAAGAAATTACAAAATAAGCACAAAGGACATCATGTGCCTTTAGTGTGAAGTGTCCCTTGCACTTCTGTCTTCTAGTGTAGTAGAAATTTTCATACGATTATTCCCCATGGGTGGGGCCACTCGCCTTGCATGTGGGGGTACCTTTCACTGTGAATGCACTCACCAATGCCCATGAAGGCCCCTTGAACCTCCTTTAGGTAAAGGGAGCCATGACTGCTGGAAGTATCATCACTGTGGGCATGAACCTAAAAGGGAAGTTAAAGTGGATGTAGACCCTGACATATACCTAGTGAAATGAACAGCCTTAGATTATACACAGGGATGAAACAAATCTCCCTACATAAGTTTTACATGTATATCTGCTGTCTTCAGCTTTATACAGTATACTGTTTAGAAAATTCATATTGTGTTAGGTGATTTTCTCTTCCTGTTCAACACTGCAGTGAAGCCTGGGCATACAGCCAAGACAGTCGATTGAAGGAAAGGCACACACTCTCTCTCCCCATAGGTAGAGACTTTTAGAGCTGATCGTTGAATAGCTCAGGGCTCTGCTAATCTATTTATAGCATTCTCCCCAATGCAAAACTCAGGCTGCTTTTATCATATGTGACAGAGAACTTGTCACGAGTTATGTGGCTGATAACAGAAGAACAGAGCAGGAGACAGCTACAGGACATAGTGCTTTGAATGTGCCCAGCTCAAATTTCATGAATCGGGTTTACATCCACTTTAACCACTTCCCACCCGGCCAATGCATATATACGGCCGGGTGGTAGCCGTCTACTCCTGATAGGACGTTCAGGAACGTCATTCAGGAGTAGCAGGATTGCGCGCCCGCGCAGCGGCGCGATCCCGATGTGCTCGTGTCACCCGGACACGGCACATCTCAGATCGGCAGGAGGGCTCTGTGATTGGCCCTCCTGATCACATGACGGCCGTGTCCAATCACGGCCGTCATGTGATGTAAACAAACAGCCGGTTGCTAGGCAATCGGCTCTCCTCTCCTCACACGGAAGTCACCGCTGAGGAGAGGAGAGCAGAACGCTGCAGCCGGCTGATGATCAGTGAGTATGGGCTGCTTTTTACAGCTTTTTACTCACTGATCATCAGTGTAGTGTAAACACACAACACACCACACGGTACAAACACAGTCCCCACATATGTCCCCAAAACACACATGTCCCCAAAACATACATGTCCCCAAATAATAAAAACACATGTCCCTAATAATAAAAACATGTCCCCCACATATGTCCCACTAAAATCACATGTCCCAATGATTATCTGCACACATATGTACGTGATCACCTGCACACATATGTACATGATCATTTGCGTACATATGTCCGTGATCACACAAACCAATTATTATACACTTAACGGAATTTTTTTTACCAAAAACATGTAGCAGAATACATTTTGGCTTAAATTTATGACAAAATTTGATTTTATTGGATTTCTTTTCAAATAGAAAAAAGAAAATATTGTTTTTTTTCCAAATTTCCGCTATTTTTGCGCTTATATCGCAAAAAAAAAAAAACGGAGTCGTGAATAAATAACACCAAAATAAAGCTCTATTTGTGCGAACAAAATGATAACAATTTCATTTGGGTACAGTGTAGCATGACCGCGCAATTGTCACTGAAAGCGCTAGAGCGCTGAAAGCTGAAAATTGGGCTGGGGAGGAAGGGGGTGAAAGTGCCCTGTATTGTAGTGGTTAAGTAGCTCTCTTTGGCTACAAAGACCTGAAGTGACTGTGTGGGGCCTGAACTCTAGGGAAAGGCTAAAATGATGCACGGCCATCTGTTCTGCATAGATTCCGCTCTCATAAGAGTTGCCTACCCTCTCGTCCATTGTGATGTTTTGTCACAGCTTTATTGGCAGTTTTGATTTTGACCTTGCAAGCAATTGATGTTGCTTTATGGGCTATGCCCTCAAGTTAAATTCTGGGGTCAGTCTAATGCCTGTCTGACACTGATGGTAAGGAAAGGCCTCTTAGCCCTTGTACACACGGTCGGACATTTCGACAGCCAAATCCGTCGGATTTTGTCTGAAGGATTTTGTACAAAACTGTTGCATACACACAGTCGGACAAAGTTGTCAGAAAATCCGATCGTACTTAACGTGATGACGTTATTTCAATACGACGGGACTACGTTCAGGCTAGTAGCCAATAGCTTTGGTCTAGGAATTTGATCTGAGCATGTGTGGCACTTTGTCCGATCGGAATTCTCTACACATGATCGAACAAAGTCCGATCAGAGCATGTTTTCAGAAAATTTTACAGACAAGTTGGAAAACTTGGTCCGTTGGATACTCCGATGGAAACAGTCCGCCCATACACTGTCGGATTATCTGACAACACGGTCCTATCGGACATTGTCCATCGGAATATCCGACCGTGTGTACAGGGGGTTAGACTATTTTTTATGGTTTTTCACAGTATAACTGTGACTAGCATTGTTGTTTGATGAATTCGGGGGTCAGTTTAATGCCTGTCTGGCACTGATAGTATGGACTGGCCTCTTAGTCTATGTGAGTTTATTTTTATGGGTGGCCACGGTATACTGTGACTAGCATTGTTGTTTGGTAAATTATAGGGTCAGTCTAATGTTTGTCTGGCAGGGATGGTAAGGAAAGGCCTCTTAGACTATGTTTTATGGGTGCTCACAGTATAACTGTGACTAGCATTGTTGTTTGGTAAGTTATGGGGTAATTCGAATGCCTGTCTGGCATGGATGGTAAGGACAGGCCTCTTAGTTGATGTGAGTTTAGGTTTTCTGGGTGGCTGGCATTGTTGTTTGGTACATTTGAAAAATTGTTACTTTTGCAATGTTCACTAAAGCTGTGGCCTTGCTCTAATCCAACCTCTGTGTCTTTTTTGGGGGGCAAAGTATTGGTTTATTAGTTGGTCATAAAAAAGATATACAAGATATAAAAAAGTTAAATAAAAGAAAAGAAAAAAAAAAGACAAAACGCACAAAAAAAAAAAAAAAATAGGGGGCAGTAGCGAAACAGCAACTGAAAGTGTTATGCCACATACACACGACCGGACTTTTCAATGGACTAGGTCCGACGGTCTTCCCGACGGACTTTTGGCAGAGGTCCCACGGACTTTCCGAAAGAGCTGACTTGCATACACACGAACGGACTTTCCGGCAGACTAGATCTGACAGACTTCCTGACGGAATTTCAAAATGAACGGACTTGCCCACACACAGACTAAAGCCCGTTCATTTTGAATGTGACTCCAGGTACGACGGGACTAGAAAGGGAAGTCAATCTGGCAGCTTTCATCGGCGAGATTGACACCTTGCGAGCCCCATTGCCTGGTATGAATTTTAAGGTGAACCCCCTACACTGAAAAAAACGGCGTGGGGGTCCCCCAAAGCCCATACCAGACCCTTATCAGAGCACACAGCCCGACTGGTCATGAAAAGGGGGTGGGGACGATCAAGCGCCCTCCCCCTCCTGAACCGTACCAGACCACATGCCCTCAACATGGGGGGTGAGTGCTTTGGGGAAGGGGGGCGCCCTGCGGCCCCTCCACCCCCAAAGCACCTTGTCCCCATGTTGATGAGGACAAGGGCCTCTTTCCGACAACCCTGGCCATTGGTTATCGGGTTCTGCTTATCGGAATCCGGGAGCACCCTTTAATAAGGGTGCCCCCAGATCCTGGCCCACCACCCTATGTGAATAAGTATGGGGTACATCGTACCCCTACCCATTCACCTGGCAGAAAATGTCAATAAAAAAACCACTACATGGGTTAGTTTATTAGGCAGCTCCGGGGGTCTTCTTCCGACTTTGGGGGTCATCTTCCAACTTCTCTGTGCTTTCCAGTTCTTCTCCCGGGCTGCTCCGCTATCTTCTGCTCTTTTTCCGCTCTTTTGCTAGTGGTGGCCCGACTTTCTCCTTTGTCGCCATCTTCTTCCTTCTTCTTCCTTCTTCTGTTCTTCCGATGTTGACACAACGCTCTCTCCCGCTGTAATGGCGTGGACATGATGCACAACGACTTATATAGGCATAAGGGGCGGGGTCACCGGGTGAGCATCAGGTGGCACTGACAGGCAGACCCCCACCCGATCAACCTCTACAGCAATTCTGGCAGCACTCATGTCTTTCCCAAAGACAACCTCTGGATATGATGCTAAGCACATGCACTCAACTTCTTTGATCGACCATGGAGAGGTCTGTTCTGAGTGGACCCCTTTCACACTGAGGCGCTTTACAGGAGCGGTGCGCTGGCAGGATGTTAAAAAAAGTCCTGCTAGCAGCATCTTTGGAGCGGTGAAGACACCGCTCCTGAAAAGTATTCACACCCCTTGAAATTTTGTGATGTTACAACCAAAAAACGTAAATGTATTTTACTGGGATTTTATGTGATAGTTAAACCAACACAAAGTGGCACATAATTGTGAAGGGGAAATCCAAAAATTATAAATGGTTCTCAACTATTAGGCGTGCACTCCACAAATCTGGCCTGTATGGAAGAGTCGCAAGAAGAAAGCCATTGTTGAAAGAAATAAAGAAGAAGCCCTGTGAGCACCTCCAGTGACCATGATTTGCAATCATTGGCTGGGCCGGGACACATATGCAGATTTTGCATTTTTGACCAGATATGTACTGTGAGTTCTAACATTTTTAATAAACTGCCCACGAGATACACACACACACACACACACACACACACAGAGTAGGTGGGGAAAATTGCATGTGATTCGGACAGGATTCACACTGAATCCTGGAGTTTATTTATAATTTTCATACAAGATTCACACAACTTTTACCCATGATTTATGCATTTTTCTAATTGGATTCAATTGGAAAAAATTGCTTAACCATGAGTAAAAGTTTTTCGAATCTTGGGTGAAAACATTTATAAAATTTTTAGAAATAGACCCGTTTTTGGTTATAGACAAAATGACCCTTATGTTTTGTTCTGGTGAAAACTATAAAATTCTGGTTCTCATTCAATCAACTAAGTAAAGATTTGGCTAAATGTGGGCAGGTTGCCTACAGTGTTGTGTATTAGTTAGGTAGTTGGCTTGCCTAGGCTGGGGAAAAGGTTAGCACCATAGGCGTGCGCACAGGGTGTGCCAGGTGTGCTTGGGCATGCCCTAATTACCTTGTGTGGCGTAGATTCCTCCTGTTGAAACCTCTCCTATGGTGCTCCTAAAACATTTGCAATATATATATATATATATATATATATTTATTTATTTATTTATAAAAAAAATGAAATAATAATAAAGTAATACAAATAAATACTACTGACACCATCCACTGCCCGATTGAGCTTTAGGATACACACCCTAATGCAATAGGCTGTGCACACCTATGGTTAGCACTTTAGGTCCCGGGCTATTTCCCTTGGGCTGGCCTTCCACCTGGTGTTATACATAAAAAGGGGGAAAGTCTGGTTCAGGGTGTGCTTGCCTCTCCCACTGCCAGCACTGCTGGGCACCACTGTAATAAGGAGAAATCGCATACTGGAATCTTTTCAGAATCCAATATTACTTGAAGTCCCTGGTCCCTGGTCTCTGGACTGTGTTCTGCAATGGGGTGGGGCTATGAACCACTGAGAACAGAGGATAAGCAAGAAGTTAGAAACTCACTTTATTGTTTCTAAACAGACTTCAGGTGACTTCTTTTCCTCATTACAGTGCCATTTGTTGGCTTGGGCAGTGGGAGACCATTGTCTTCTTTACAGTAACAGTAACTCTTTTATGCTACTGTTCCTTTAGTGGCAGAGTGACTGTAAAATTGGTGAGATTGTCCAGAAAAGAGGGACAGAGGAATGTGGGTGTATGCACTATAGTAGGCTCAAAGCAGTCCATCAGAAATTAATAAACATAGTCCATTGTAGGTCTTCTTAGCCATGCTGGGACTTGCCAATCTTTGACTGCTGACATCTTCATAACAGCGTAGGTCAGGGGTCTCCAAACCTTCAAAACAAAGGGCTAGTTTTCTGTCCTTCAAACTTTAGTGGGGCCGAGCTGTGGCCAGCTGGAGTAGAAAATGTCCTTGTGTAAGTGTGAGTAAACAGCATCCCCTCTTAGGTATTTTGGGAGAAATAGTGTCCCATCATTGGTATTGGGGGGAGGAATACTGCCCTCATCATTGGTGTCAGTGGGAGGAATAGTGCCCTGTCATTGGTGTCAGTGGGAGGAATAGTGCCCTGTCATTGGTGTCAGTGGGAGGAATAGTGCCCTGTCATTGGTGTCAGTGGGAGGAAAACTTCCCCATCATTAGTGTCAGTGGGAATAGTGCCTCAATGCTGGTGTTAGTGGCAGGAACTAGTACCTATTGTTGCTGACAGTGCAGGGAATAATGCCCCAGGGGCCTGATAAAAGCAAGAAAAGGGCCGCACCTGGCCCCTGGGCCACAGTTTGGAGATCACTGTTGTAGGTACACGATTCTGGACTAGTTGATGTTTTTCATATACTGCTGCAACTATTGCAATTGTAGTCATAATAAATAAATACTAGAGTGTAACCGCAAAAACATTCCCTCTTCAGTGTAAATCTGCTTTGCATTGCTATTGTACGACAACACTGCACAGATACATTTGTAAGATACAATTCCATAGCAACAGACGCAGACAGAATCAGAACAGAAGACTGTGTCTTCCATTCATTGAGCTTCATTCTTGATACTCAGGAGTAAAACATTGTGTGACGATCAGTTCACTATGAAATAAAAGTCTACGTCATCAATTTACAGTTTAATTTAATTCCAGACCTGTGAAAATGTTCTTACACCCACTCTCCCTTTAGGCTTGCAGTTTCCAAAACAACAACTTGGTTTGTTCAATTTAATTAAAGGGAAATAGAAGACATTTTTATTTTAGTTAAATCTAGTTTTCAATGTTTTTGATCTGCACACAGGCTAAGGTCAAATGAAAAAATGGCCACATTCACAATTATGTGCATGTTTTTGCACGCATAAGCATGCATTTTTTAGCCACACTGATGCTCATTTTGATTTGTTGCCCATCGGTGTTAATTTTGTCAATGTAATTAACACAATTTTAGTCAAATAAACTACAACTAAAACAATTCACATGACAAAAACACGACTATAACTAAAATGGCATTTTAGTCAAAAGACTGATTAAAAAAAAAATGTGTGGTAAAAATGAAACACTGGTTACATATCACAATGGCTAAATCTTTGTCTGTAGAGCATGTTTAAACTCTAATACCATACATAATACCAACATTTATAATATATAATACGTTTGGAAATGAGAATTTTTTAACTAATGCATTACAATTTAACTAAACCCATTCTAGGATAGTTGACTAAAATGTACTGGAGAATTTAGTTGACTAAAATATAGGAGATTTTAGTTGACTGAAATGTACTGGAGCTTTTAGTCAACTAAAATGCGACTAAAACTAAAACAATTCAGATGACTAAAATATTACTAAAACTAAAATGGCATTTAGTCAAAAAAACTATGATGAAATCGAAAATTGTCATGATTAACATTGGTGCCCATTCAATAAGCCCTTCATGGGCATAATCCATGTCAAAAAGATGTAACTGAATAGCACACCACAAGACAACACTTATGCCCCGTACACACGAGAGGGATTAAGTCTGACAGACCTCCAAAGGAGTTCCGCCGGAGTTCCGCTGGAGTTCCGACGGAGTTCTGGCGGACTTTTCGACCGAACGGACTTGGCCACACACCATCACACCAAACTCCGACGGAGTCGAACGTGATGACGTACGACTGGATTCGACGTAGGAAGTTCATAGACAGTAGCCAATAGCTGCCCTAGCGTCGGTTTTAGTCCGTCGGAGTAGCACACACACGAGCGGATTTTTCGAAGGGGACCGGGTCCGGCGGAGTTCCGTCGGGAAAATTTAAAGCATGCTTCATTTCTAAAGTCCGTCAGACTTTAGCGGAGCTAAAGTCCGTTGCAGCCCACACACGATCGGATAGTCTGACGGACTCAGCCCGTCGGACTTTGGATGTCCAAAAGTCCGCTCGTGTGTACGGGGCATAACAGTATCTCACAAAAGTGAGTAAATCCCTTATATTTTTTTCCACTCAGAACAGGCCTTGCCATGGTCGACCAAAGAGGTTGAGTGCACATGCTCAGCATCATATCCAGAGGTTGTCTTTGGGAAATAGACGTATGAGTGCTGCCAGCATTGCTGCAGAAGCTGAAGGAGTGGGGGATCAGCCTGTCAGTGCTCAGACTATATGTCACACACTGCATTAAATTTTTGTGCATGGCTGTCATCCCAGAAGGAAGCCTCTTCTTAAGATAATGCACAAAAAAAACCCTACAAACAGTTTGCTGAAGACAAACAGACTAATGCCCCGTACACATGAGAGGGATTAAGTCTGACAGACTTCCGACGGAGTTCTAGCGGAGTTCCGCCGGAGTTCTGGCGGACTTTTCGACCGAACGGACTTGACCACACACCATCACACCAAACTCCGACGGAGTCGAACGTGATGACGTACGACTGGATTCGACGTAGGAAGTTCATAGACAGTAGCCAATAGCTGCCCTAGCGTCGGTTTTAGTCCGTCGGAGTAGCACACACACGAGCGAATTTTTCGAAGGGGACCGGGTCCGGCGGAGTTCCGTCGGGAAAATTTGAAGCATGCTTCATTTCTAAAGTCCGTCAGACTTTTGCGAAGCTAAAGTCCGTTGCAGCCCACACACGAGCGGATAGTCCGCCGGACTCAGTCCGTCGGAGTTTGGATGTCGAAAAGTCCGCTCGTGTGTACGGGGCATAAGGACATGGATTACTGGAACCTTGTCCTGTGGTCTGATGATACCAAGATAAACTTATTTGGTTCAGATGGTGTCAAGCGTATGTGACGGCAACTAGGTGAGGAGTAAAAAAACAAGTGTATCTTGCCTACAGAGTCAAGCATGGTGGTGGGAGTGTCATGGTCTGGGGCTGCATGAGTGCTGCCTGTACCGGGGTGCTACAGTTCATTGAGGGAACCATGAATGCCAACATGTACTGTGACATACTGAAGCTCAGCATGATCCCCTCCCTTCAGAAACTGGGCCGTAGGGCAGTATTTCAACATAACGACCCCAAACACACCTCCAAGATGACCACTGCATTGCTAAAGAAGCTGAGGGTAAAGGTGATGGACTGGCCAAGAATGTCTCCAGACTTAAACCCTATTGAGCATCTGTGGGGCATCCTCAAACAAAAGGTGAAGGAGCACAAGGTCTCTAACACCCACCAGCTCCATGATTTTGTCATGGAGGAGTGGAAGAGTTCTCCAGTGGCAACCTATACATGCCAACTGTCCCGAATTTGGCAGGACAGTCAAGCTTTTCACTAAGCTGTCCCAGGATGATTATGTCCTGGGCATTATCCCAGAATCTGGGCTGCGGGAACAGTATTAGCCTGTGACTGGGCTAAATCTACAACTGGAATGATATCTTACCCTGCTACTTGTTTAAAAAAGATTTGATTGAAAGTACTAATAAATATATGTTTTATTCTATTAACTAGTTATATATTCATTCTTGAAAGTAGGTTGGTTAATTGGGGCAGGCTGGTAAGGGCCCCAGTGCATGGCTTTGCCCAGGGGCACATGATGCTATTAAGATGGCCCTGGTTAAGGCAGTGCTGGAAAATAATGGTGGCAACATAAAATATTGACACTTTGGTCCCAATTTGGACATTTCCACTTAAGGGTGTATTCACTTTTTTATACAAGCTGTACACTCACTACTTTACATTGTAGCAAAGTGTAATTTCTTCAGTGTTGTCACATAAAAATATATAATAAAATATTTACAAAAATGTAAGGGGGTGTACTCACTTTTGTGAAATACTGTATATTGTTTATTACTACTGTATACATTTACAGATAAAAATTTGAATAGGTAATTACATAATACAGAAGATAGGTTGAATGCTTGGTCCCCAATCAAGCCTCTCAAAGGGACAGGGGCAATTGGACTCTCTCGGCAGAGTATAAAGAAGTACATTCAGATTTATACACAAACATATAGAGAATTTATTGATATAAAATGTATTAATACAAAATAAAGGACACATGCTGAGTAGTCAAATACAGATTAAAAACACAGTAACAATGCATGTGTATCACCAGGATAACAAGATCACAATGATAGTTGATCACGGATAGCATCTCAACTAGTTTTGCGGTCTACTGCCACTTTGTCAGGAGGATATCTGTAATTTGATTGACAAGTGAACAATAACAATACACTTGACCAAAGTGATAACATAATTTAATACCAAAATATCAATAACAATAAATTATAAATTGTTACTGATATTTTGATAGTAAATGATATCACTGAATGCTCTAGGCATTTAACTATGGTACGTGCTTTACGTAACCCGATGCTCTTGTATGATGAGCGTGCCAGTGAGGACACCATGGGTTCACAACGGGACCCCACTGGCACTATAGCCACGGTAGCTCCCTTGTCTACAATGCAATCTAATGCTCCTAACAAATTCAAACCCAAATCGCCTAACTTTCCAGATCTAATGACTTGCCCAGCAATCTGGGCTTTTCTCCATCAATCCATCAAGGACCTTAAGAGGAATAAATGGCAGGACTTTCCATCTAACCTTACCCCAAATCAATCACTAGCACTTAGACTGTGAGGGCTTACCTAGGTTGGAGTCCATGGTGCAGAGATGTAAGCTCACCCTTGCAAATACACACAGCCCATGGTATCAAAGAGATAAGCTACCTGGGCTGTGAATCTGTGCACGGGGGCTTGACAGGAATAGCCAAGGGATAGTCGAAGTAAAGCCGTAGCCAGGGATTGCAGAAGTCAGAATAATCGATAAGCAGAGCCAGGGTCAGAAGCCGGAGTCAGTCTTGGAACACTGTAACTGGAGCACAGGAATACTGGAGCCTTAGGCAAAACAGGAAACAATGAACTGACAAAGCCCTCAGAGTCAGGCAGTGTTTTATACCCAGCTGATTAGGTAACCTGTCTCAGCTGATCCAGGAGTGACAGGTACTAAACAACAAGATCCAGTGTATGGTCCTAGTATTTTATGCATAACTGTGCAAAGCTGGAAAGCAGGCTGAAAGGAACTGAGGCGTGGCTCAGAGGCAAGGTAACAGGAGCACTAAACATGCAGTCGTAGGTTCAATACCTCTTTGAGCCACTTGGGGTGTGACCACACCTGGCCATCTAAAAGACACGGTAGGGACATCTACAGAAACGCAATGACATCATTATTAAAACATCCGATAAGGGTGGCAACATTGTTGTCATGTCCCACACACAATATCAGACTATGTGTCATGAAGTTTTAAATAATTCCACATGGTACAGACCCATTCCATTTACTAAAATTAATGGATCCATCAATGAGTTCTGAGAACTATGCACCGATGCCTTTTGGCAGGGTCTTATAGATAAGGATATCCTTAATTATTTGATTCTCAAGCACCCTCGAACCCCTACCTTCTATACATTGCCAAAGACACATAAGAACCTTCTTCGTCCTCCATGAAGACCGAGTGTTTCCGGCATTGGTTCTTTAACGGATAATGCCAGTAAATTTGTGGACAGTTTTCTGATGCCACATGTGTTGAGTCTACCACCCTATATCCGTGACACAACAGATCTTTTGAGACATATTGAGGGGATTCAAGTCCCTCGGGACTCCCTCTTCATGGCTATAGATGTCAAGTCTCTTTTTTCGGGCATTCCCCACGAGAAGGGAGTCCTGATGGCCAAATCCTTTCTTATGGAACAGAAACACACATCATGGCCCTTGAATTAATTAGTTTTTTCTTTTTTCTTACACAGGATTTTTTTATCTTTGAAGATCAACACTATTTACAGGCCCAAGGCATAGCCATGGGCACGTCTTGTGCCCCTTCTTATGCCAATTTATTCCTTGGAACGTGGGAAAGAAATGTATTTTCCAATGATCAATATACCACCTTCTTACCGTCTGCTCTTTGTTGGTATAGATTCATAGATTATTTATTTGTGGTATGGACTGGCTCCTTGGCTCAGCTAAATGAATTTTCTGGCTATTGAATGTCAATTCCATGAATTTACATTTTACGGTGACTTTTGATGATAAACAGATCTCCTTTTTGGATATGTTGATCATCAAGAATTATGATGGTACATTGTGTACAGATTTTTATCGAAAGCCTACAGCGAGAAATACCCTGTTGAATGCTTCCCCAAGCCTCTTGTGCACAGTATTCCTTACGAACAGTACTTGCGACTGCTCTGGAACTGCACACAAGATGAGGACTTTTACATTCAGGCTGCATCTCTACGTGAATGCTTGCTCCTCAGAGGTTATTCTCGGATCAATCTGAGGAGGCCCCTTAATAAGGCATTTGCATGTACCAGAACATCCCTGCTATATCCCTCTCCACGTACTAGCTGTACCAACGCTGTCAAGATTATTACCAAATATTCAGCGCATCAGGGTCAGCTATGTAATATCCTCTCCAAACATTGGCATCTTCTAACAGATCACCATATCCTAAATAAACACCTTTGTAGCATCCCAGAGTTGGTGTTTCGAAGAGCCAATTCCCTGAATGATCATCTAACCAGTAGTCACTATCGATCTGACATTAGACACCCCTCAGGGTTAAGGGGCACCTCCCAATGTGAGCAATGCTCTCCGTGCCCTTGGATCCTGACTGGTACAACCTTTAAACTCCCCAATGGGAAACTCTACACTCCCCATACATCAGCCCAGTGTGGTACCACCGGGGTCATCTATTTAATGCTTTGCAATTGCAAGGCATTTTATGTAGGAAAGACCATTAGGAAATTAAGAGAATTGGAGATCACCTTTATCATTCAATGAATGGGAAACTCACCACTGTTTGCCGGGAAATAGGCCTTTATCATAGGTTTAATCCCTTAGCTGTTAAATTTTTGGCATTGGAGGTGATGCCCCAGATTGCAGAGGGGGTGACCGTGACAAGGTGCTTTTGCAGCATGAGATCCTCTGGATCAAGAGGCTCAATGCCACTATCCCGCCTGGCCTCAATTAGGTTAATTCCTTTAGACCATTTCTAGAAATCTTGTTCCCTGAAGGCAGGGCTGGACTGGGACAAAAATTTGGCCCTGGACTTCATCCAGACCGGCCCACTCCAATTTTGCAAACGCGCACAAAAACAGTATGCTGCGCACTTGCACGAGAGTGACGTCATCACGGCCCGGCTAGACACATAGCAGGAGTATGCAAACTCAGAAGCCGACAGCACACTGCTGGTGATCTTTTATTTTCCAGCCCCCCCCCCCACCCCCTGGTGTCCCCCTGTGACCTGCCCGAAGTCTGGCTCTGCATTATATATTTTAAAATAAACAACTAATGCGCACACCTATTTTTGATCAACCGCAGTAATGAGAAGCTGCCAACATCAAACAGGTTTAAGCCCCTTTCACACGGGACGGATCAGTAATGATCCGCCCCGTGATGATCCGCTCGCTCAGCGGGGATCGCTCCGTTGTCCCCGCTGAGCCGGCTGCGGACAGGGCGGTCTCCGCACACTGTGCGGGGACCGCCCTGTCAGATCTCTGCTCTCCTCTATGGGGATCGGATGAGCACGGACCGTCTGTCCGTGTTCATCCGATCCGCTCTGCAGACGGATAGAAAAATAGGATTTTCCTCCGTCTGCAGAATCGGACTGTTGCGGAGGCGGATGAAATCGGGTGTCTGCGGATATTCATCCGCAGACACCCGCTATCCCATAGGGATGAATGTATGCCCGTATTTCATCTGCAAACGGATGGATGAAATACGGACATATCATCTGCATGTGTGAAAGGGGCCTAACACAAACCCACAGATAAATTGAATATATAGCAAAGGATGTGATGCTAACCAAAATAACATAAAAAAAATCCATTTGGTGCAAATAATGATTCAAATAATACAAAAAATCCAACATAGCTAAAAGTACATCAAACGTGTCAATTAATATTGAAATGTGCATAAAAAAAAATTTCAGCAAAAAATTTGTATATAAACGATGCTTATAATTAAAACCATTTTATCCAAACTATGTCCTTGGTATTAAAGTGCAAAAAGAGTACAAAAAAAAGGGGGGTTTTTAATTATAAGCATTTTTATATATGATTTTTTTGCTGAAAATATTTTTATGCACATTTTAATATTAATTGACAGTTTTGGTGAACTTTTAGCTATGTTGGATTTTGCATATTATTTTAACCATTATTTTCACCAAATGGATGTTTTATGTTATTTTATTTAGCACCACATCCTTTGCTATATATATATATATACACACAGCTATATATATATATATATATATATATATATATATATATATATATATATATATATATAATATAATATATACACACATGCACAGCATATATATATATATATATATATATATATATATCCAGCCATGTGCTATATACAGTATTCAATGGGCCGGCCGGTTACCTGGATGGGTTCCTGCAGCACCGCCATCCTCCAGGCTCCCTCGTCTGCTCCAGGGACTTCTCTGCCTGTCGGCTGCTCTCATGGCGGCCCCCGGCTCATTTAAACTCACAGCGTCCGTTACCGCGGGGGCCGCCGGAGATAGCCGAGTTTTGTTCGCTGTCGGAGAGGAGCAGGGCGGGGGAAGCCGAGCGGTGGCGGAGGTGGCCGAAGATGTGTTATGAGAGCGCCGAGTGGGAGCGGAAAGAGCCGAAGTGCGCCGCGCTGTGCTCAGAAGTACAGCGGTGCTCAAATGAATGGCTGTGCGAGTAGCGCAGCCATTCATTTGGCTAGGCTGTCACTGAAACCGGCCCACTGAGCCATCGGCCCACCGGGAATCTCCCGGTAGTCCCGATGGCCAGTACATGCCTGCCTGAAGGTACCTCTCAGGTTTCTCTGATGCCCAGTTTATATATGGATACATAATCACATATCTATAGATCTACATGTTATATCCCTCTCTTCCATGGATATCTGGTTAAATGGGCTAGTTCAGCCTATGCCTTTTCCTGTCCCTCTGTTATTGTCCAATGCCGTAATCTTTCTCTTTTGTATTTTATTTTTTCTGCCTTATTATCATAATTCCTTTGTTTCAGCCTCAGGTCTTATATACCCATGAGCCCCCAATATGAACTATTAAAAGTTGCTTTGGCACTATAGGGTATTTATCTAATCCCTATATATAATTGTATGTATATTATTCTTTATTGTGTTGTACTGCTTTATATCTTTTTCCTTTACTGTATATAAATTATTATATATCTCTGTATATTCTGTTGTATCTTCAGAGCTTTGCTGCTTGCTCCCCCCCAGTGGCGTGCATCTATATGCTGGTGTTCTGCCAATTGCTTTCCATGTGGCGGTTAGGTGACCTGCGTGGTGGATAGGCGAGTCTCAAGTTTTGTGGGACCGCCTTCCCCACTTGAACATGTCCTGGCATGGGCTTCTGCCCTTTGGCCTTCAGTTGAGCATGCATGCGCGCGATCTCCTCGCACATGCGCAGTGCGGGAGCTCTGACCCAGTGATGTCACATGCCAGTGATGGCCGGCGATTGTGAAACGCAGCTGGGTTGGGGTTTATAAAAAGCAAGCTGCTGCCTGCTTGAGAATGCTCTGGACGCTGGGCCTGGGAATCATTCAAGCCAGTAACTCCACCGTAAGTACATAATTTCGGTATATCATCAAGCAGCCACTCCATACACTAAAGTTGGTAGTTAGGCCATTTATTTACCTATGGCAATTGCTCTTTTCCTTTTAGGTCACTCTTGTTGTGCAGGACTGTGTGAGTGTTATCGCACCACCACTCCCTACCTCTCCCTTGGAGTGGCGTTAATTCCTTACTGAACACAGATATCGCTATCCCCAGTGGGATTCTGTTTCCCGGGACCCCCAGATTTACTGTATCTACATATCAGATATATACTATGTCCTTTATTTCCCTTCACATTTGCCTTTCCTCCACTGGCTCCCAACCCCTCCCTTTTCCCCTTCCTCTCCCCTATCTTTTACCCCCTTCCTTCCCCACGTCCTTTCCCTTCCCCTCTCTCTTTTCTTCCCCATGTTACCATTCTTTTAATCTGTATTTGACTACTCATCATGTTATTATTAATTTTGTATTAATACATTTTATATCAATTAATTCTATTCTAAAATATGTTTGTGTATATATCTGAATTTACCTCTTTATACTTTACCGAGATAGTCCAATTGCCTCTGTCCCTTTAGGAGACTTGGTTGGGGACCAATCCGACCTATTTATCGCTACGTTTCTGGATGATGGTACAATTCTCTATTTATTTTCTATCACTACTATTATTATAGAGACTACCCCTATCTCATAATATACAAGATACCTAAATAATACCTTGTGAATTTATCTCAGGTTCTAATCCCACATGAGTGTACAGTAGCCAGACACACAGCAGATACCACAGTCTCACAGCACAATAACCAGGCAGTTAGTGTATTTTAGAAGTTTAATGCTCGTTGAACATGGATGGGGTGTAGGGAAGCCTTAGGATACTCCAGAATTAAGTACATCAAACATTTAGAGGACTCACTCCCTCTTCTGCCTACTCTCTTCGGGGACATCTCCCCCTTTTCTCCAGAGACTACTAGCACAACACTTCTCGTGTTTCCAACATGGTGAATGCCACTTTGGTAGCTCTAGCACAGTCACCCAAGGGGTTAAACTGCAAGCCACTTCCAGGCCTTTACTCACTGTGCCTCCAGATATTTGGATTGATCCTGTCCAATATTCGCTAGACACTGTACATTGAATCTCTAGGCCAGGTCATCAGTGCTCCCCCTTATTTGATTCTGAACTGCTTTCAGCACAGTGGGTGGCACAGTGGTGTGGTGGTTAGCACTCTCACCTAGCAGTAAAAATGGTCGCTGGTTTGAATCCCAACCACAACACTACCTGCCTGGAGTTTGTATGTTCTCCCTGTGCCTGCGTGTGTTTCCTCCTACACTCCAAAGACATGCAGGTAGTTTAATTGGCTTCTGTCCAAAATTGGCCCTAGTATATGAATGGGGATCTTAGATTGTGGGCTCCTTGAGGGTTGGGACCAATGTGAGTGTGCAATGTACAGGGATAGGGGTAGACACTCACTCAGGTTGAACTGGATGGACTGGTGTCTTTATTCAACCTTACTAACTATGAAACTATGAAATTAGCCCCACCAGCCCTGGCAGCCCTTCCAGGCTGGGATCTCCTCCTTCAGGATAAGACCCTGCTGCTGCAGGCCCCAGCCTATTTAACCACTTGACCTCCTGAAGGTTTTATCCTCTTCATGACCAGGCCATCCTTTGCCTTTTAGTACTGCACTAATTTAAATGGCAATTGCACGGTCATGCAACACTGCATGCAAATTAAATTTATAGTATTATTTTTTTCACACAACTAGAGCCTTCTTTTGGTGATATTTGTGATATAAGTGAAACAAGATTGAAAATTGTGGAAAAAACACAAATTTTTCTACTTTCCGTTATGAAACATATCCAATCAAATGAAATGTTTTTATAAATTTAGGCCAAAATGTATTCTGTTACATGTCTTTGGTAAAAAAAAATCCTAATAAGTGTATATTGTTTTTTGTAAAGGTTATAGCATCTACAAACTATGATTTGTAGAAGCTTTAACAATGATGGTTAAATTTAAGGGTATCTACATCCAAATAAGAGGAAGGGTTTAGGAATTACAGCTCTTAAGAATAGCCATCCCCTTTGTTAAGGGTCCAAAAGTAATTGGACAATTGAATCAAAAGCTGCTTCATGGCCAGGTGTGGGCTACTCCTTTGTTATTTCTTCATAAATTAAGCACGTCTGGAGTTGATTCTAAGTGTAGTATTTGCATTTGGAATCTTTTGCTGTGAACCTACATCATGTTTTCAAAGGTGCTGTCCATGCAACTGAAACCATTGAAAGGCTTCAAAAATGAAATAAATGAGAGAGATGAGAGAGATAGCAGTAACATTAGGAGTGGCCAAATCAACAGTTTGGTACATTCCCAGGAAGGAAGAACACACTGGTGAGCTCAGCAACATAAAAAGGTCTGGACATCCACGGAGGACCACAGTGGTGGATGACCGCAGGATCCTCTCTATGGTAAAGAAAAAACCCATTTACAACATTCAGACAAGTGAAAGACACTCTCCAGGAGGTGGGCGTATCGTTGTCAAAGTCTACAATCAAGAGAAGACTTCACAAGAGCAAATACAGAGGGTTCACCACAAGGTGCAAAACATTTATAAGCCTGAAGAGTGGAAAAGCCAGATTAGACTTTGCCAAAAAAAATCTAAAAAAGACAGACCAGTTCTGGAAAAGCATTCTTTGGATGGATGAAACTAAGATGAATCTGTACCAGAATGATGGGAAGAAAAAAGTGTGGAGAAGGCTTGGAACAGCTCATGATCCAAAGCACAGAGCGTAATTTTTAAAACATGGTGGTGTTTGCATTGTGATGGCAGGGGCATGCATGGCTTCATGTGGCACTGGGTCATTGGTAGTTATTGATGATGTGACAGAAGACAGAAAAAGCCAGATGAATTCTGCAGTGTTTAGAGATATACTGTCAGCCCAGATTGAGCCAAATCAGCAAAGTTGATTGGATGGCGATTCACAGTACAGATGGGCAATGATCCACAACACACTGCAAAAACAACCCAGACGCTTTTGAAGGAAAAGAAGAGGAATATTCTGCAATAGCCGAATTAATCACCTGATCTCAATCCAATCGAGCATGCATTTCATTTGCTGGCAAAACTAAAGGCAGAAAGACCCACAAACAAAGAACAACTGAAGACAGCTGCAGTTAGAGCCTGGCAAAGTATCAGAAAGGGGGGGGGGCTGTGTATAAAAATTGTTGCAGTTCCTAAACTTTGTACTTGATATTTATGTTCTACCTCTTGAATTAATGCTGAAAGTTTGCACTTCAAATTCATTTGGATTGTTTCCTTTTCATTTTATTCTGGATGGCATTCAGAGTCAAAAGTATGAAAACTGTGCCTGTGTCCAAATATATATGGACCTAACTGTTTATACGGTGCCTTGAAAAAGTATTCATACCCCTTGAAATTTACCACATTTTGTCATGTTACAACCAAAAACATAAATGTATTTTATTGGGATTTTATTTGATAGACCAACACAAAGTGGCACATAATTGTGAAGTGAAGGAAAATAATAAATGGTTTAACAACATTTTATTACAAATAAATATATGAAAAGTGTGGAGTGCATTTGTATTCAGCCCCCCCGAGTCAGTACGTTGTATAACCACCAATTACAGCTGCAAGTCTTTTTGGGGATGTCTCTACCAGCTTTGCACATCTAGAGAGTGACATTTTTGCCCATTCTTTGCAAAATAGCTCAAGCTTTGTCAGATTGGATAGAGAGCGTCTGTGAACAGAAATTTTCAAGTCTTGCCCCAGATTCTCAATTGGATTTAGGTTTGGACTTTGGGCCATTCTAACACATGAATATGCTTTGATCTAAACCATTCCATTGTAGCGCAGTCTGTATGTTTATGGTTGTTGCCCTGCTGGAAGGTGAACCTCCGCCCCAGTCTCAAGTCTTTTGCAGACTCTAAGCCCTGGTACACATGGTCGGACATTCCGACAACAAAAGATTTTGTCCGAAACTTGTGTTGTATACACATGGTCGGACAAAGTTGTCGGAAAATCCGATCGTTCAGAGCGTGGTGACGTTATTTCATTACAACGGGACTACGTTCAGGCTAGTAGCCAATAGCTTTGGTCTAGGAATTTGATCTGAGCATGCGTGGCACTTTGTCTGATCGGAATTCTCTACAAATGATAGGACTAAGTCAAATCGGGCCATGTTGTCGGAAAATTTTATAGCCCAGCTCTAAAACTTTGTTGGTCGGATATTCCATCGGAAACAGTCTGATAGAGCCCACACATGGTCGGATTATGGGATAACAAGGTCCGATCGGACATTTTCCGCCTGAATGTCCGACCGTGTGTACAAGGGCTAACAGGTTTTTTTGTAAGATTGCCCTGTATTTGGCTCCATCCATCTTTCCATCAGCTCTAACCAGCTTCCCTGTCCCTGCTGAAGATAAGTATCCCCACAACATGATGCTGCCACCATCATGTTTTACAGTGGAGATGATGTGTTCAGGGTGATGTGCAGTGTTAGTTTTCTGCCACACATAGCGTTTTGTTTTTAGGCCACAAAGTTCCATTTTGGTCTCATCTGACCAGAGCACCTTCGCTCACATGTTTGCTGTGTCCCCCACATGGCTTCTAGCAAACTCAAACGGGACTTCTTATGACTTTCTTTCAACAATAGCTTTCTTCTTGTCACTATTCCATAAAAGGCCAGATTTGTGGGGTGCACAACTAATAGTTGTCCTGTGGACAGATTCTCTGACCTGAGATGTGGATCTCTGTAGCTCCTCCAGAGTTACCATGGGCCTCTTGGCTGCTTCTTCGATTAATGCTCTCCTTGCCCAGCCTAGTTAGTTTAGGTGGATGGACATGCCTTGGTAGGTTTGCAATAAAGAGAGAAAAAACAGGTTGTGACTTTATGTGAGGACATTGAGTTGTACCTCCATCCCCCAATATTTGGGTAATGAAGAGCAACGTTTGGGACTTGATATGAATCATGCAGCCAGGGAGGTAGCACAGCGCGATAATTGTGACCATTCATTTTGTATTAGTCTTGGTAGGTTTGCAGTTGTGCCATACTCTTTCCATTTTTGGTTGATGGATTGAACAGTGCTCCATGAGATGTTTAAAGCTTGGCATATATTTTTATAACCTAACCCTGCTTTAAGCTTCTCCATAACTTTATCCCTGACCTGTCTGGTGTGTTCCTAGGCCTTCATGATGCTATTTGTTCACTAAGGTTCTCTAACAAACCTCTGAGGGCTTCACAGAAAAGCTGTATTTATACTGAGATTAAATGACACACAGGTGGGCTCTATTTACCAATTAGGTGACTTCTGAAGGTAATCAGTTCCACTAGATTTTAGTTAGTGATATCAGAGTAAAGAGGGCTGAATACATATGCTCGCTACACTTTTCACATATTTATTTGTAAAAAAAATTGAAAACCATTTATCATTTTCCTTCCAGTTCACAATTATATTCCACTTTGTGTTGGCCTATAACATAAAATCCCAATATAATACATTTATGCTTTTGGTTGTAACATGACAAAATGTGGAAAATTTCAAGGGGTATGAATACTTTATCAAGGCACTGTATATATATTTGAAAATTGATCAATCCTGATGTCCTATGTCATACCCTTAAAATGCCAGGACAGTAAAAATGCCTTCCCAAATTACCCCTTTTTGGAAAGTAGATAGTCCAAGGTATTTAGTATGAGGCAAGTTTTTTGAAGTTGTAATTTTTTGTCACAATTTTTTGGAAAATAAAGAAGTTACATTTTTTCCCACATTTTTCTTTTACATACTGTCACCAGTACAGTACAGCATTATCATATGACTGGTGTGGTGGTGGTGATAAGGGATACTGACTGGTGACAATTGTTTTACACTGTGATTATCACTGTATAAGCAATAGTTGTATCTGTCATACTGTAAATTGGTTAACATTAAAATGAACAGCTTGCTTATGGTTGTGATCAGGGGCGTAACTATAGGGGGTGCAGCAGTCGCGACCGCAACTGGGCCCTGTGCTGCAGGGGGCCCATGCAGCCCCCTCTACATATGGCCGGCAGCTAGGGGTACCAGTGCACCATGCACACGGGTGGCTGGAGGTGGAGGGTTACTATCAGAGCTCCATGCTTGACTATCGCACTGGCTGCTCTTTAGTTGTGCATTCCCCGTGTGACCTGTGTCATCGGCCGGCTCCTCAGAGTACCCCTCTCCTGCTCCATGCATTGCCGCTCAGTCCGATGTCTGTTCTCCCCAGCCCCGCCCCCGAATCCGGCCCACACTGCACTGCATACTTCTCCCGGGTAAAAAAACTTTAAGCACACAGATGCAGTGCAGCCCTATGACATCCGGCTCCTCGGAGGACACTGCAGGCTTGTCTGCCAGCCCCCCTCCTCCCCCGTCATACACAGATGATGAAAGGTCTTTCTGGGAGATATGCTGATCGCCCGTCCAGCACACTGGATGGAGCCCAGGCCAACATGGATGAGTGTGTGGCCTGCAGCTTGGTCATGGTGAGTGAGAGGACCCCATCCCCCACACACCATTACATACCCCCTCCATCTCCCCCTGGGGATAGGGGCCCCTTCTCACGTGGGGACAGGGACCCCCATCTCCCCTGGGGACAGGGACCCCTTCTCATCTGGGGGCAGTAACTTCATCTGCCCTGGAGAAAAGGACCTCATCTCTTCTGGGGACGGGGACCCCATCCTGCCTAGGGACAGTCCCCCAAAACTACTGATGCCAGTGGCGGAACTACAGGGCTCACAAAGGTCATACCTGTGACCACGCCCTGGAGTTCCACCGCCGGACTCGGTGGGAAGGGCCCTGGCTGGGGTTCAGGGGGGCCCTTCATGGTTTCTTGCATCGGGGCCCTGAAGGTTCTAGTTACGCCACTGGTTGTGATCTGTGATTGGCTACAGTTAATCACATGGTACAGGTAGCCAGGTACCATGTGATTGATGTGGGGCCAGTCACAGATCACAACCGTAAACAACAAAATTTGTTCAGCTAAAACAGAGCCTTAAACTCCTTGTATTCTCTTAGGTGTTGATGGTGCAAATTCGCAATAAGCACAATATAACCCAAAGTGTGAAAAGTTGTATAATTAATGAGGGAAACCATGGGAGCTACCCCAAAATCCGGAATCAACCTGTAGCTTCCATGGTGAGGCTCACAGTGGCAGTGTCATACTGAAATTTGGATTGATTATTTTTGGGGAAATTTCATATTACATATTTCCTTATTAATAATGTGTCTCACTAATGCAGTTAAAGCCTCCAAATCTTGGTTAAGGAGACCATATAAGGATATAAAGACAAAATATCACAATGGGACTTTAGATGAGGCAGTGGTACAAATAGACCATTGTCTCCATCCCTATCAATTGTATCAACGAGGGAATTGGAAGGAAAAGGAGGAGGGGAGGGGAAGAATGGGGAAAATGTAGCATCAAGAAAAACAAGTATTATTGGGACTATAGTTGAGACGATGGCTATTAATAAATAACATTGTCTCAATCCCTAATGGTAAAAAAAAAGAGGTAGGGGAAAAGGAAAAGGGGATGGTAATTGGGAATTGGGATAGATGAGGTGTGTAGTCCATTGATTTGCGGCAATGGAGCCGAAGCAACAGCCGCAGAGCCCCGGCCAATGTCAAGCTGTGTGCTCGGAGAGAAGGCGTCCACATCAGAGCAAAGAACGCTCCAAAATAGGTGCACCTCCCTGAAATGCACGCTGATGGAAAAAAGTCATGCCCACATGTGGCATCATTCATGCCCACTGGGGGGCATACAAACTTGTCGTTGACACGTAGAGAGAACCGGCCCGTGGCCCCACGTACGCAAGGAACGGGAAGGGAGGGGAAGGACCCAGTGCGTGTCGCAGCTCCTGGGGTAACTAAAGAACCACAAAAAACCCCTGCATAACCCTGGAATAACCCAAAGGCATAATAATAACCCAATATAGGGTGAATGATGCATGTCACAGAAAATAACTTTGTGTAATAAATAAAAAGGTGTGTGTGTGTTGCCATCCCTTAATAAGCATTTAAAGACAAAATATCACAATGGGACTTTAGATGAGGCAGCGGTACAAATAGACCATTATCTCCATCCCTATCAAATGTATCAACGAGGTAATTGGAAGGAAAAAGGGGAGGGGGAAGGGGAAGGATGGGGAAAATGTAGCATCAAGAAAAACAAGTATTATTGGGGGCTATAGTTAAGACAATGGCTATTAATAAGTAACATTGTCTCAATCCCTAATGGTAAAAAAGAGGGGGAGGGCAAACGGGAAAAGGGGATGGTAATTGGGAAAGGGATAAAAAAGGTGAATTGGGGACTTTATATGCAACACACCACCGGAATATACTGAATCAATTGATATAATAAAAAATCACTTATTGGGTACACTAGAACATATTAAGCAATGAAATTAATTACAGTAAATAACATACAAATTGTAGTAAACATGATTGATAAATCGCATAAAAAAAGTTAAATAATAATATTGATTACACAATATGCATCATAATTTCCAGATTAATACTAAATATATAACTCAACCCGATTGTCTTAAACCAACATAATTAGCATGATAATAAAAAAAACATAGTATAAAAATTGATTCATATTCATCAAAAATAAAGGATAAAAATTACGTGCTGTTGCATGGTTGCTGCGACAAAGCATCGGTAAAAAAGCTTGGCACGTTTCGTGGATAAACTTCCACTCATCAGGAGCAAGTAAAGCCTGGATATATCTGTAATAGAGTATAAATTTAATATATAGCAGTAGGTTAGTGCAATGGAAGGAGGGGGAAACAAAAAATATATGATCCCAGCATTCTTACCAATTGATAGATTGGTGTATAAAAGCTTAAATGGTACCAATGATGTTGACAGCTGGAAATAATGTGGAGAACGTAAGCCCCAGGGGGAGCTGAGGTTGTGGTGCTGCGGCGATGGCCCAGCATGAGCTAGCAATCCTTGGACAAAAATAAGATGATATCCCCAAGCCACAATAAAAAAAATGTGACATGTATGTGGTAATGCCCATAAGATGTCTGTAAAGATATTGAATAATAATGATAGGTCATTAGAGTGGCCAAGTGTAATGGGTAAAGAGGAGAAAGAAAAGTGACCGTTACCCAAGGAAAACATTATTAATCCCAGGGGAAACAATTGTGAACTAGAAACGGGGAAGGTGACAAGAAATAGAGAACCCTCCACATGTAATAACCTGTGAAACAGTGCTAGTCAAGATTACCTGAAACTGCAAGTAAAAAAGATGATCCAAAGGAAAAGAGGGTGTGGAGGTGAAACAAGGAACAAAGGATAGATGAGATGTGTAATCCGTTGATTTGCGGCAATGGAGCCGAAGCAACAGCTGTAGAGACCTGCCAACATCAAGCTTGTTTTTCTTGATGCTACATTTTCCACATCCGTCCCCTCCTCTTTTTCCTTCCAATTGCCTTGTTGACACATATAAGGATATAAGCATGGCTTTACCTTATATCAAAGGAATGGTATTGTTAACTGGTTAAGTCCATGAGGGGTCATATTGCAAATGTAGTTGGCTTGGGGGGGTCTATTCCTTATACACAAGTCTAAATACCACAGCCCAAACTCTAATAAGTTTGTCCAGATCTTCCTTATGTACCATGGAAGCATCTAAATGTGGTCAGCCATGTTGCGTAACAGCAAGCGGGACGCATGGTGGAAACAGCATCTTTAGTTTATCTTTATCTGTATCTGTCATTAATTTTAATAAGTGTTATACTTGTAAGTATTTGTGTAAGTATTTGTGTGATCTCTCTTTGCACACATCGAATAAAAACCCTAAAAGAACTTAAACTATCATGTGACAGTGATATAACAATTGGACCCTGTTAAACTTCATTGGGCTGTGTATGGGTGGCTTCCCTCATTAATTATCCAACTTCTCACATATATTGGCATCGTGCTTATTCTGAACCTGCACCACCAACACCTAAGGGAATACAACGAGTTTAAGGGTCTGTTTGAGCTGGACAATTTTTGTTGTGTTTGGTTTAACTGTGGGTCTGGATCCTCAACCTAGCTCAGCTGCAGACAACCCTATTAAACCATCACACCAGATCCTTGGAAAGAGTGGCGCTGGTAACTGTTTTTTGTTCTGGTTCGATCACAACTGTAAGCAAGCTGTTCATGGATGGAAATCCATTCATGACAATTTATTTACATTGTTATCATGTGATTGCTATGATACATCAGCTGGGTACCGAGCACCATGATTTGCTGTGTCAGATGGTCTGCAAGTGCGCATGTGCATCTCCTGATGTACAGGTACATGAATGTAAAATTACTGCGGGTGGGTCTGCAAGTGGTTAAGGGCTCTCCCTCCACCTTAATGGAGTGGGGCACACTTCCCCAGGGATTGGCTGAAGTTCCATAAATATTCAAACTCAGGATCTGCCTCTTCCAGCCCACCACATTCTAGAACCAACTAGAAGGCAGGGAGAAGTGGAGCATGTGAGATCTAGAACAGACAAAAACAATCACGCTCTGCTTCACTGGCTACAGAGCAGCAAAAAACAAACACATTTTCCTTAACCTCACTAGCTACCTAACAAATCCTCTTTATTTATTTATTTATTTATTTTTTGTGTTTAAATATTGTTTATTTCGTTTTCCACATTTACAAAAAGACAGTAAAAAAAATATTCCTTATACATACTTTTAGAAATCACTTTGTTTAACATTCATGTTATTTCAATATTTTCATCATTCACATAAAAACAGACAGTAAAAGCAAATACACATTGGGTACCCGACCGGATCGATCCTAAATATCCCGAGAAGGGAAGAAGGGAGAAAAAAAAAAAAACACACCCAAACAAACAAACCCCCTAAAGAATCCTAAAACAGGGGGTCCCCCCATCTCCTCCCCTCACAAAAAAAAAAAAAAAAAAGGGGGGATTTTTTCCCTTTCTTTTCCTTCCTCCCCTCTTACCTCTTCCTTCCCTTGTAAAAAAAAACATATAGGGGGTTATGAAGTATATGCATCCTACCTCCCTCCCCTAGACGCCCTCTCCATCCCCCATAATTCCAAGATATATTGAGGATTTTCTAAATTCCATCCAGTTCCTCCAAGTCGCCTGGAATCTAATTTCGGCTCCCCGTTGAAGGTATATTAGTTCTTCCATAATCCTCAATCTATCTATTTCCCTCAACCAATCTCTTATCCCTGGTGTTTCCTTTACTTTCCAGTATCTCGGGATCAGTACTTTCGCTGCATTTAGCAAAAATGGAGTTAATGCTCTTCTATATTTTTCCCTAGGGCCCTCGGTCGCGTGAAACAAACATTTCCAGGGATCCAGTTCTATTTCCTTCCCATCGATCTCTTTAATTAAGCCCACCACTTTTTCCCAATATAACTGGATTGCACTGCATTGCCACCATATCTGGGCGTGGGTTCCCTCCCTCCCACACTCCCTCCAACAGAGGGGTGATAAGTCTTTGTTAATCTTATGCATTTTCGATGGAACATAATACCATCTAACCAATAATTTATAGTTCATTTCTTGGATCTTCGTATCTATTGAAGTGGAGTGGGTATAGTCTATAACTTTCCCTTTCAGTTTTTCTGGGATTGATTGATTCAATTCCCCTTCCCACCTCCCAAAAGCAGGTATCGCCTCATCCTCCATTGAAGATATTAGGGTCCTATATATCTTAGAGATCCCCTGTCTGCCCACTCCTCCTCGGTCAATCAATTTCTCCCAAGGATTTAAATTGTCACCAGAGCGGAGAGGTTTTGGAAGGGACTCAACAAAATGTTGGAGTTGTCTGTATCTCCATCCATCCCATGGTGTTCTTCCATATTTCTCTCGTATCTCCTCCAATGAGCATAAGCTATTTACTTTTAACACATCCCTTAACCTTAATATGTCCCTATGCGTCCACTTCTGGAACATTTTGTTTTCTTTCCCCGGAGGAAAATAGTTATTTCCTGACAGGGGCATTAGAGGGCTATTGTTATTTTGTCCTTCTGTACCTTTGAGTACCCCATCCCATGTTCTTAATGTTTCCATTGTAATCGGGGATATTCTTCTAGAGAGACCCCTAAACTTCATTGGAATCCAAATGGTCTGACTCAGGGCAACATTACTCATATTATCTTCCAGTGATACCCACTTTTTATATGGGGCGTTGTAAACCCAATCCAAAATCCTCCTCATTACCGCTGCTGAATGATATTTTTGAAAATCTGGGAGAGATACCCCTCCCTTATCCTTAGGCCTATTCATTACCTTATAAGAGACGCGACTTCCTCTTTTGTTCCATATAAATTTCTGAATCAGGGATTTAATAATTTTAAAATAGGCCCCTGGGATATTTATCGGGAGGCTCTGAAAGATATATAGAGCCTTTGGCAGAATCATCATTTTAATTACATTTATCCTGCCAAACCATGACAGTCTGTGTGCAGGGTAACCTTTAAGATCTTGTTTAATTTTATTTAAAAGAGGGAGATAATTATCTTGATATAAATCTGTAACTGATGTCGATAAGTATATTCCCAAGTATTTCAGGCCCCTCTCTTTCCACACAAAGGGGAAAAGAGCTCTAAGTTCTCTTCTCTCCTCTGGGGGAGAATAGACATTTAATATCTCAGTTTTCTCTCTATTGATCTTAAAGTTCGAAACATTCCCGTATTCCTCCAGCTCCTGCAGAATCCTAGGAAGGGACTGTTTGGGGTTCGTTATATAGAGCATAATATCATCTGCAAATGCAGATATCTTATGCTCATTCTCTAATACTTTTATTCCCTCAATACCTTGGTTCGCTCTTATAGAAACCAAGAGAGGTTCTAAGGAGAATACGAAAAGTAAGGGAGATAGTGGGCATCCCTGACGTGTGCCATTATAAAGCCCAAAAGAGTTTGATAGGGTCCCATTCACCTGAATCTGAGCTGTAGGGTTAGAGTATAAGGCCTCTATCCACCGCAGCATTCTTGGGCCTAAACCAAATTTATATAATGTCTGCAGCATGTATTCCCATTCTAACCTATCAAATGCCTTTTCCGCATCGACCGATAGGAAAAGGGAAGACTGCTTCTTCTTCTTCTTAACTTCCTGCATTAAGAGGGTTGTCCTCAGTATATTATCCCTCGCCTCCCTTCCAGGTACAAAACCTGCCTGATCTCCTTCTATACAGTCTGGCATATGTTGTTTCAGCCTCTCGGCTAAAATCCTTGCGTAAATTTTTACATCCTCATTAATCAGAGAAATCGGTCTAAAGCTAGAGCATAATGTTGGATCTTTCCCTTCCTTTGCTAATATAGTTATAAAGGCCCCCAAAGCTTCCTTCCGTATCTCCCTTCCTTCCCCAATTGAGTTCATGTACTGATGAAAATAAGGTGTTAAAGGTCCCAAAAACTTTTTAAAGTATAATGACGTGTATCCATCGGGCCCTGGGCTCTTCCCATTCTTACTATCCTTAATTGCTTTCTCTATTTCCTCCTTAGAGATATCCCTATCGAGCATACCAGCATCCTCCTCTGCTATCCTCGGTAGATCTATCTTCCGGAGATATTGTTCAATTTTTTCCCTTCTCTTTTGTTTATCCTTGGGGTCCTGGTTACCATTTACCTTATACAGTAATTGGTAGTATTCTGAGAAGGTGTTACTAATATCTCTTGTTGCATATTTCATTACTCCCTTCTTATCTTTAATTTTTGCAATATAATTAAAATTTCTTCTAGGTTTAATTACCCCTGCCAGGATTCTCCCCGGTTTATTACCAAATTCATATTGTCTTTTAGCGGACTTTAAAAAGGCCTGCCTGGTTTCCTGTTCCAATATATCTCTCAGTGCCTCCCTTTTTCCCATAAGTTCGTCCATTATTTTATGGTCATTTAACCCTTTATGTAACTGTTCCAACTCCTGGATTTCCTGTAAGATTTGTGATTTTTGCGTTGACCTTATTTTCCTCCTCTTAGCTGCTTCTGCTATCAATCTCCCTCTCATATATACCTTATGGGTCTCCCACAACACAGTTGGTGCAATATTTTCTACATTATTTTCTTTAAAAAATAAGTTCATGTCTCTTTCCAAAGCTTCAAATATTTTATGGTCATGCAAGAGGGATTCATCCAACCTCCATATTCTTTGCCTAATCGGTATATCCTCCAGGTCCAGAACAGCCATAACTGGGGCATGATCGGAGAGAGTTATTGATTTTACTTCTACTTTCTTTAACCCCTCCAAAAGCTGATGGTCCAAGAGGATATAATCGATTCTTGAGTAAGAGTGATGTACCTGGGAATAATATGTAAAATCCTTTCCCCCTGGATGCGCAATTCTCCACACCTCCACTAGTTGCTGTCGATGTAATTTTTGTTTAATTATCTTTAGGTATTTACCTTCTGAGCGTAGGGATGGGGGTTGGGCATCCAGGGTTGGATCAAATACAAAGTTAAAGTCCCCTGCCATAATCACCCCCCCTTCCTTAAAACATTCTAATTTATTCAACACTTTCCCCAAGAAGGGACAGGGGAGATAATTAGGGCAGTAGATACAAGCCAACGTATACATTTTATTAAAAATCAAGCCTTTGATAAATAGATATCTCCCTTCAGAATCAGATTCCATAGCCTTTAAAGTAAAGGGGGTATTTCTGTCAAACCCAATAGCAATTCCTCTTGCCCTTTTGCTAGAGGAATATCCGTGAAACCAAGTTGGATAATTTTTAGACTTCAGACCACTATTATGGGACCATTTAAAATGAGTTTCCTGTAGGAAAGCAATATTTGATGACCATTTTTTCAACTCCTGCAAAATCTGGTATCTCTTATTGGGACTATTTAACCCTCTAACATTATATGTAACAATCTTCAACGGGGCCATCTTTCATGGAGATTGGTTATAGCCCACCATAAACATTCCATCATGAAGTCAAAAACAAAAATAAACGTATATTTTTTACCTAGATCGATCCAGTCGGTATACCCTTCATTGATAAATGTGAAACAACAACATATTCTCCCCCCCCAATATTTTCCTCCCTCCCTTCCCACCCCCCCACCCTTTACACATTGAATATCAATGTTATCGTCCTCCAGGCTAGTGCCTATTTACTAGACCCCAGCCCTGGTTGGACCTTCCTTGAGGGAGTATAAGTGCCCGCGTGAGCCCCCGAGCCTCACCCCTCCTTGGGGGTGGTCTCGGGGGGGCACGCGGGCACCGCCCCGCCCCCGGCGCATACTTCCCCCCCATGCGAGCCTACTCAAAGTCATCCTTGCCTAGAACCTTTCTTTATTTTTTCCTTTTCTTTCCCTTTTCTTTCTCCTCTTTCTCCTTCTCTTCCCCCTCTCCCCTTCTTCCCCTCCCCTTTCCTTTCTCTTCCCCTTTCCTTCCTTTTTACTATTCTTCCCCTATTCCTTCCCATTAACCTGTTATTATTTATTTACCCCACTATTTGCCTCTTCCACCCCCCTCTCCTCTCCCCTAATCCAGCAAGGGAGAAAAGGAGAGGAAAAAGAGGAAGAGAGGCCCTACACTCTATTCCAGGGTTGTTCTCTTAATTTCGTCCAGTCTAGGGGTTTTTTCTCCCAGTTTTCTAGATTAACACATGGTATATTCAGTTTATTGCAAAATTCTTTCAGGTCCTCTGGGAATCTTAAAATGGCTGATATCCCTTGGTTTTTAGCTATCAGACATGCGGGGAAGCCCCATCTATAAGTGATCTTCTTCTCTTGTAGTTGATTTATTAGGGGTTTCAGTGCCCTTCTCCGGCTCAGTGTCTCTTGTGAGAGGTCAGAAAAGAAAAGCAACGTAGCTCCTTCATATTTAATAATTTCAAAGCTTCTTGCATCTTGCTGAATTTGTTGTTTTGTTTCGTATTGAGTGAACCTCACAATCACATCTCTCTCCGTCTCGGGTCTTGGCTTCTCTTTTGTTTGAATTCTGTGTATTCTATCAAAAGCTATATGGGATGTTATTTCTTTTTTCATTATTTTATTAAAGACTTCTCGAAGCACAGTCTCCAACTCAGTGCTTTTCACGGATTCTGGTAGGCCACGGATTCTTAAATTATTGCGCCTGTTCCTGTTTTCCTGGTCTTCTAATTTATATCTGATATTTCTCATTTCTATCCAGTCCATATCCGCCCTTTTTTGTAGTTCTGAAATAGCTTTTTTATGCTCTTCTAATTGTATTTCCGAGTCTTCTACCCTTTTTAGTACGTTTTGGATATCTGCACGGGTTGCCTTTAATTCTCCCTTAATCATCCCTTCCAGATGTGACATCATTTCTGCCATATCCTGTTTAGTGGGGAGTGATTGGGGGTTGATTCCTTCTTTTTCTAGTTCCCACATCTTTCCTGATTCTTTTTGTTGATGTCGTTCTTTCAAGCTTTTCTGTGGAGTTGTACCTTCCTCTATATTAAGTTTTTTATTTATCTGTTCTTCACGGACGGGTGATGTTCCTTCTCCCCTTTCAGCCTCCCTTTCCTCCCTCTGATCTACTCTGCCCTGGGCCATATAAGTTTTTATAGAGTTCCCTTTCCCGCTTTCTGTTTGTCACGCTTTGGCTCCCCTCCTTACCATTATCCTTTCTTCCCCCCTTCCCCCCTTCCCCTTCAATTTAATATTTCAAATTTACGTAAGTAAGCGTTAGTATTATTTAATTCTATTACCAACCTAGTCACCCCCAAGTTATAACTCCTCCTGGGGAGCACACTCTTTCCTTATTTATTTCCCTTCTTTTCCCCTTCCCTCTCCACCTCCCCCAATATATTTGTATACAAATCCGTTTTCAATTACAATACATTCACAGTATTATTCAATTTTTATATAATTTTTCCAAAACTATATTTTATATATATTGTGTATCCTCACTCTTAATAAAAAAAAAAAAAAGGAAGGATTTTCCTTCCCTTCTTCCTTCTTTAAAATAGATGCAAAAGGTGTAGAAAGTGCAAAAAAGATGCACAAGGTGCAAAACGTGCTAGAGGTAGTGAATTTGCCAAAACATGCAAAAATTACAGGAAACGAGTTCCTCAGTAGAAAGGTGCTTAAAAAAAAAAAAGAAAAAAGGAGGATAAATAAATAAGTGCAGTTAAAGCAACGAGTGCAAAAAAAAAAAAAATTTTTACAAAAAATGCAAAAAATACTAAAAAGTGTAAAAAAGAATAGAGTGCAAAGAGTGCAAAATTGCTAAAAAAAGTGCATAGAGTGCAAAAAAAAAAAAAATTGCTCAAGTATAAAAAAAAAAAAAAAGAGTTTTTTTTCAGGGGAAGGAAAGGGAGATGGAGTACTCCCGACAGCAGGGATGGGGGGGGGGGGGGGGGAGGGGGGTACTAATTATTTCTTAGTTTGTCTACTTTTTTTTTTTTCCCCTCCTTCCCTACCAAAACATTTTTTAGTCCAGACCCTATATCCTTTTTATTACCCCAAAAAAAAGAAAAAGGGGGGGGGATACAGGCGATAATACAGTGACAATAAGGAAAAAGGGGAAAAAAGGTAGGGTATTATGTTGCTTTACAGATGTATACACTAGTCTAGTCTAATCTTAGTCTCTTGATCTCTACACAAGCGGAGAAGCAGTGTCCATTAGCTTTCAACTTCAGCTGTAACAAAGAGAGAGAAAAGGGATTCCAGCACATACATCTTAATATCTATTCAACTCAATATCCAGAGTAAAATAACCGAAAAAAAAAAAGGGGGGGGGGGATACAAGAGCCTGTCCAATAACTCCTCCTGGGTCACACTTTCTCTGTTTGTAGTTGACTTAATAGCATTATTATTTTTTGTAATTCATATAGTGTCCTTATTTCAGGTTCCCCCAAAGCTCTATCGTGTTCTCTCAAAGTATCATATCACCCAGAACCTTCGTTCAGTCTGCTGAGGTAAGTGTTTTATTTGGGGGAATCCACGCCGCTTCTACCATCCGATCGAATTCACCTCTCACTTAGCCCAATGCATCAGTCAGGCCGTGGATCTTTCATCCAACTTAATACTTAGAGGGACTAGTTATATGGACCTAGGCATGAACTGATTTCTATATCCACCATAGACCCAAGGCAATTCTCAGAGGAATAATCCAATGCAGCAAACCTCTCGAAGCAATCCGCGGGACATGGGGGAGGCAGGGGGGGAGAGTAATTTCGGTCTATCAGTCTGTCCGTCTACACAGCCACAGGAATACAGCCGCTCTCTCTTCCCTACCCCCTCAAGAACCCTCTCACCGTCAACCGCATCAGCGTCCTCTCCCTCTGGATGTCTCGGAATCCTTCACACTCCGCTCTCTCACTAGGGGAAAGTCTCAGCGAGCAAACGCCTCCGCAGTCGATAAGTCACGTCCTGGGTCTGGAGCTCCTGGAGCGGACCTCCGTCCGCTAATCTCCCTCACTCCTTCTCCTCCACTCCTCCGCGTCTGGCAAGCTCTAAGCTTCTTACCATGAGGGGTACGTAGGTCTCTATGTCTGGCTCCACCGACAGCAGGGTATTTGGGCTCCACACGTTCGTTGCTTCAGTTACTTCAGTAGCTAAGCATAGGCATAGGCATAGGCAATGTCAGTAATTAGCACAGCATGCTTTCAGCTCGCCGGGGAGGTGCGCCTTTGGCCGCGGCGTTCAGCTGGTGTGTGGCGCCATCTTGTGTAGCTCCACCTCCAATGCCTTGTATATCAAGTTAGGCTGCTAGTATTTAAAGGGACACTATTACTTTGCTCATTCAAGGCCATTTTTTGTCTCCCTGCACTGCACTGCTATAATACTCTCTTATGGATCGGGCCTTACCGACATGAAGGAGCATGTGACCTCCCCTAGGTGACAGTGTTCAGGCCTGAGGGGCCAATCACCAGGTGGGGTGCCAAGGTTTCATTTCACATCCCAATGCTACAAAAACAAAAACTTTTCATGCTCTTTTCATATATCCAAAACCTTATAAACAATAATAGCTGTAGTAAAGGATCAATATATAAAAAAATTATAATAAAAAAAATACTTATACTCCTGAATAATATTAAGGTTGTGTTCTTTAACCCCTTTTATACGGCAAGTACTCCAGCAGTTGACTCGCTCACATGTGCATGTAAATACAATTGTTGAGGCTGCCAATGCACATTAAAATAATCGTATTATTGTAAGTGAACACTAGTACATCACTTGAACATGGTAATAAAGCTCAGGTGCACTCAAAGCAAGGTAAAATTGACCTAGAAGTTTTGAAGTTCTGATGATTTATAATAAATTAGATGCTTTAGACTTCAGTTGAGCTCCTAAACCATTGCTCTAAACTTAGATGCTCCTATCTCACTGGACATTTCCCTTACCCAACCAGTTATGGTTATATCATGTACCAATCAGGTTAATATTTATCCCAGAGATAGGCCTGGGTGCATAGATGTTTTATTGTCTCTTCTCTATGGATGGTATAGGCCACATCTTCACTGCAGAGCCTTTATCTACTGAGAACATTTGTACTCTCAGCAGATACAAGTAATCACCCCCACTAATCTTGCAATTGGTGGGGAAAGGAGGAAAGACAAAAGTAGAGCTTAACCTCCCTGGCAGTATGATTAGTTTTGATTTTAGGTGCTGAAAGCAGTACAATTATTTTGCATGGAAATTTGGCGTTTAATATTGTAGGCCTGCAATTCTTATGAATAACTCTCTTAAATATGTTCAAACCAGAGTCTAGCAGACATCCCGGGTATGATAAAGTTTATAATATAATAAATAATGATAATAAATAATAATAAAAATTATTCAATAATGTAATCAAATCCAAAAACACTTTTTAGATTTAGTGTTTGATGACGAATTTCCCCACAAATCGCTATTGCTCAATTCTGCAAGTGATTATGATTTATTATCGCTGTTTTCTAGTTGGTCTAAAATTACTTTTGACATAAAGGGACAGTTTTTGGTTGCTATGGGCAATCTCCAAATTCCAGGCAGAAAAAACTGTATTTATAATATAAAAGTGCATGCAGGGCACTGGACAGACCACTAGGGACAAAGGGGGTGTGTATTTTTTTTATACAGTACTGTAATCTGTAAGAGTACAGTTCTGTATGTGTATTGTGTGTTTTTACTTTTTTGAATTTGGCGCCGATCTCCGCTCCCGTGCGTCGTAACGTCACAGGGAAAGGAGCTCGGCGGCACTTGGGCACTGTGTGAATCGAGCGGAGGACAGCTCGATCACACAGTGCAGAGGACATCGCTGGATCCAGGGGACAAGGTAAGTAACCCCTCCCTGTATCCTCCCTGTATCCAGCGATGCGGTCCCGAGTCTGGCTCGGGGTTACCGCTCGTGGTACTGAAATCCCAGCCTGAGCCAGACTCGGGATCACCGCCAGGGAGGTTAAAGGAAAAGTACAACCAAAGCTCCTTTGGCTGTACTTCTCCTGTGGATCATGGGAGTGCACTCTGTTCTGTGACCCTTTTTCAGCAGATAGTGGGCTAAAGACATCACCGAGCCGATCCAGGCTGTAAAAAGGATTGTGACAATGCCACTGTGAGCCTGAGCCAGCCGCTCCCGCCCCCTTCTCAGCTCAGCGTTCCAGTAGGCATGTGGGGGAGCAAAGCAGACAGAGGTGACTGACAGCCACCAGCTCTCTGCTCACGGAGCTATAAAAACCAAACGATCAGCTGTGTTTGATCAGTCAGTTCTCAGTCTTAGAGCAGACAAGGACAGATGCAGCATTGGACCGATGCTGCATCCACCTAGGTAAGTGTGATTCTTGAAAAAAAACAAATCCCATATTTTTCTCTGATAGCTCTCTGCCTCCACCTCAGCCCAAGACCAGTGTGTAAAGCCAATGTACAGTAGGAAGGTTTTCAGGCACTAGCGGGGTGCTTTTAACCCCCGCTAGCGGACGAAAAAGGGTTAAAATGACTTTGCCGGCAGTTCGGCGGCGCTTTCCATTCATTTCAATGGGCAGAAGCAGTGAAGGAGCGGTGTATATACCACTCCTTCACAGTTCCAAAGATACTGCTTGCAGGAGTTTTTTTTAACATCCTGCCAGCGCATCACCTCAGTGTGAAAGCACTCAGGCTGAGACAGGGGAGCCATTTTTCAAGCGCTTTACATGCGCTATTTTTAGCCCAAAAGCGCCTGAAAAGCACCTTGGTGTGAAAGGGGTCTAAAGGGAACCAATTTCTCCACTGTGGCTTTGCAAATGGTCACTGCAGTCTCCTAAACAGAAACATAGGATGTTTCACCATAGCTTTACAAGTGGTCACGCCAGTCTCCCAAACAGCAACATACGGTATTAATTCATAACATACAAGAAAAAAAAAAAAGAATCGGGGTGACCCACATAGCATAAGAGTGTGTAACTATTTATTAATAAAAAGAAGCTAGCCACTCACAATGATAAAAGTATAAATAAGCAAATAAGCGTTTAGAAAAAAAATACCACTCGCAGGATTAGATCTAACAGTAACTTCGTTTGGGTGTGTGTGGTGAAGTCACAAGCATAAACTCCGACCTATTCACCCACGTGTATGAGGCCTTCTGGATTGAGCTGGTAGACCAAGGGGTAAAAGCCAGTCATATCTGCAGAAAGATGGGTTTGAGTCACAGATTTGGCACACTGGCTGACAATGTATACTAGCTCTAGAAGTTATGTTATGTTTCTCTTCATGTTTGTCCCTCCAGGCCAAATCTTGAATATCCTTCACTGCCAACCAGGTCTTTTAAGAATGTATCATGTAACATTAATGTTTTTATAGAAAATTACCTTGCACCTTGCCTTTGATCTGTCTTCTCCATTTAATCAAAAATAAAAGGGAAGGGAGACTATAAGATAGTTGTGTGCCAATAGCGTGTACATCTGGAACATAACGGGGATTTCTCAAACCGGGAGTCAAAGTCACAAGGTATCATTACACTGTATTGCCAAGGCATTTTGCTGGAGAAGAAATGGAAATATAAAAGTGTGTTATATGAAGCATACCCCCAAGGTGTTCCAGTTTTTGAAAGATGATTCTAAAATTTCCTCTGTGTTTAATGAGGCATCTTAGTCTTCAACACCCACTGTGTGCATAGAAAAAATTTACTTTCTATTTCTTTTTTTTTTGTACATTTTATATAACACAAGGATTGACGTGCTTTATGTACTTCAAGAACGTAATAGTGAAGTATAAATGAACATTAATCTATCACTATGGCAACTAACACAACTAGTTAACTCCAGCTGCATTTTTTTTTTTAACAAGAGGCTGTTCGTGCCGTGAAAACCCTTCTCCTGCAAGCCTTGACTTTGGATGAAGTTGACGCACAGACCCCTTCCTTACATCCCACTATGTTGTGCACATGTGTCAGTGGCCTAGACAGGCAGCAACTTGATGGGAGCATCCAGAAACCCTCCAAAGACACAGGGCCACACCACCAGAAAAGTTGCACAAATGCTTCATTGAATTCCACTCAGTGTATGTCAATAGAATGTATTGTGATGATTCGGGGTGATTAGGTTCAAGTGGTGCATGCAGTTTTCCAGAAACGTGCCACTTCAGACTGTGTTTTTAAGGCATGGCAGTCCACTTTTATTTAAAGGTAACGAAAGTTCAAGCAAACAGTAATCTTCCCTCGCAGTGGGGTCCACTGTGTAAACAAACTATAGGCTCCTGGCTTAGACTCCGAGACCTGCTGTCTCTTTCTCCTAGAGCCGTTTTCTTACTGGGAACCTCCCGACCTCCTAGGCCAGACTTCCTGTCTGCCGGGCGGAGCTGTATCCAAGTCTGAACACTGACCTCTATTCCTGGGATGTTTATGAAGCCAGCACACAGGTGTACAATTTGCAAGCCTTCCAAAATCAAGCACACACTGCTCATATGCACCTGTGACATGGGGTCACATCTCCACAGTATTTTTTAAAATCTTTCATAATAGTGACTCTTCAAAAGCAAAAGTATATTTCTGAGAAGACATATTTCCAGTGTGTGTACCTTAAAGCATAACTAAAGATAACATTTATTTTTTAGTTTTGGATAGAGTAGAGATGGATTAGAATACTTGTCAGCTTTTATTGCTGTCTGTGCCCCCCAGTAAGGAGATTCACCCCCTCTATTTGTCCTGTTTACCATTATTATTGAAAGTAAAAGATAATTCTAAATTTTGGGTTGTACACAGAAAAGTAGTAGAGGAAAAGTAGTAGTGGAGAAACCTTTCAACGGGGACACTAGTTCTGGTGACCTGGGGATCCCCAAGGAATTCCCTTAATTTGCGGGGATTTACCCTCACTTCCTGTTTTGCTATGGGACAGGAAGTGAAGTGAAATCTCCCCATTGGGACACAGATGGCAAAAAAAATCAGATAGGGGTTATAACCCTCCCTGGCTCTATTCAAAATGAAAAAAAAAGTTTTTCCTATAGTTCTACTTTAAAGTAATTTACCAATTTTAAGTATTTCAGGAAAATATTGCATTATGGCCACTGGTTAGATCCAAATATTATAAGAAATAAACATATTTGGAAAATTTTGGGGATTTTTTGTTATGTGTTTACAAATGTTAGAGGTGTTCACACAGTAAATTTTTATTAAATAGGCCCTCCGAGAGAATGGCCTATGGGATTTCAGTACAAACAGCATTACCTGTCTCACAACAGTTGTCTAGGGGGCAACCCTACAAATCTATACATAAAAAAATATAAATAAAAAAGTTATTGTAAAATAAGGATACACACAATTCTTTTTAAATCTTACCTTTCAGTAGACTAACGTGGCATGAGTTCTCACTGAAAATACTGTTTTCTTTCATTTAGATTAGCTATTAGCTGTTCCAAAACCATATAACAAAAGTAATTGATGTACTTTTAGAGAAATGTATGCCAGCACAGAGAGGGTACTGTACTGTTCACATTGAACTCAGTCGTAACACGTAGTAATGGAGATGTCAATACTTAACACATTTATGGCTTATGTTTATCACGGCTGGCGTTCATAACACTAGCGACCTAGTTTTTTTAGTTATGATAGGTCACATTGACACTATTCTCTCTGCTTAGAAGATACATAAAGCTGCATGGTCAGGTAATGGAGGGCCTTTAATCTCAGCTCCCACAACCACCGCCAATGTAAAGTAAAAAGGGACACATACTTTTGTTTTGTTTTTGCCTGATGTTCCTACCGCTTTTGTATAGACACATACACTCCAGGATAAGTGTATTGATACACTAATTAACTTACCAATTCGATCTCAATTTGTAGTCAGATTTTTGTATTTTTTTTCTGTGTCCCTATTTGGAAATCTCTCTGAAGAGGTCACAGACAAAACAAAAAACAGTTTTGACAGGTACCCACTCTCACTTCTGGTCAGATAGTCGAGGGCACTAAATATTGGGCTTATTAAGGCCTAAAGTGACATAGTAGAAAGTTCCCTGATATCAGTGGCAGGTAAAAATGCCTCAGCAACATTAAAAGTGTAATGTTCATCCCCAGCAGGGCTGCTGAGAACATGCCCAGGTCTTCCTTGTTAGTACAGAGGCTGTCAATCACAAGCATAATTCCGTGGACACCAACAATACAGGCTTGGTCCAGGGGATGTCTTTTTAGAATTAATTGCTGAGTAACCTGAAACAGCTCAGCACCTGGGGAGGCCCATACTGCAATTCATGTCTCAGTATAGCTGCCTCCAAGGAGAAGCAGCCCCAAAAGAACTAGAACCCACAATAAAGAGGAAAGAACACTCTGGAAAAGCCTGGCAAACATTTATCACCTCCCCAGCCACCTTCTGGATGACGTTGTCCAGGAATTGGCTGAAGCATGATAAATATTCATCACTGGATATCTGTCTCACCCTACCCCATATTCTGGAAGCTTCTCCCAGAAGCAGGGTAAACAGTAGATCACTGCTCCACTGACTACAGTGAAGCCAAAAACTAAATGTAGCCTAACAACTAAATTTAACAACCCAGAACTGGTGGTCAGTGGGAGGAAAAATGCCCCAGTATCGCTTGTCAGAGAAAAATGCTTCTGTCTCTGTGATTGGTTCTGCAAGTGCAAGAACCAATGGGCTGCTTGGCTGGGTTGCTGTCTTTTCAATCCTATGATGGCCAACTTGGCCTGGCAGTTGCCCATCCACTTCTCCGGTGGACATTTTCTTGGACCCACGAGGACCCTGAATTGACAAAGCACAGGCTTATTTTTAGCTTCCGTGCTATTATAGTTTCCTCAAGAATTATTTACAAAGCTTTGCCTTAAACAGTCCTTCAATAATTATCCAGAGCTCACTAGTGCACTATTGACACTCACAAGGCATGATTGGTCTGAATTAATTCAATCTGGATACTTGTTAATGAAATGTCTTCTGTTTACCTGAACTTTCTCTGCTGCAGCACAAATAGCTGGAAAAAACAGAAAAACTGAAAAAGACAAACATTCCCCTCATGTCTATAATGTCATCTGTACTGGCTAACATCCAGAATGTTTGGTTTTATAACCATTAACCAGACCCAGAGGCATGTTATATAAAGTCACAATATATGGCTACTACCATCTTGTTGCACAATACATAACTCTGTCATTATTTATGTGTTTAGGAGTCTATTTCAGTAGAAGCAGTTTGTCTACCAATAAAATAGATTTTTTTGCAACATGTAGACAATCCACCATGAAGCTTAGACAGTCTAAATTAATTAAATTAAAAGTTCTCCAAAAAATTCCATTTCGTTCATTTACTGGAAAATATTATATGAAATTTCATGAAAATTTGCCAGAACAAATTATAGAGCAATAGATTGCTAAAATAGAGGTTCTCAATAGTGGCCCTGTGAAACTCTTTTGAGCTGTGGCGTAGAGAAATTATTAAAATAAAGGGCCTCATGCACACAACACCCACTTTAACTTCTGCAGATGCCTGTATTACAGAACACCAGTAATAAAGGGTAGCTTCAGGTGTATATTGTGCTGGAGGCACACAACACCCACTTTAACTGCTGCAGATGCCTGTATTACAGAACACCAGCAATAAGGGGTATCTTCAGGTGTATACTGTGCTGGAGGCACACAACACCCACTTTAACTGCTGCAGATGCCTGTGTTACAGAACACCAGCAATAAAGGGTATCTTCAGGTGTATACTGTGCTGGAGGCACACAACACCCACTTTAACTGCTGCAGATGCCTGTATTACAGAACACCAGCAATAAGGGGTATCTTCAGGTGTATACTGTGCTGGAGGCACACAACACCCACTGCAACAGCGCTAGGTTTTCAAGCCACAAAGACACTGTCCCTGCCTATCCTGCTCTTTCCCTGACTGCTGCAACACACTACACAAGGCCGCCACGCTGGTGGCCTTATATAGTGTGGGGAGTGTACTTAACCCCCCCAAGGCTATAATTGGCCACAGGCATCCTTTTAGAAGTCGCTGGGGTTTATTTACTAAAGGCAAATAAGCTGTGCACTTTGCAAGTGCAGTTGCACTCTGAAAGTGCAGTTGCTATAGAGCTAAGTAAATGAAGGGAAGCTCTGCTGACTTGCATTATCTAATCATGTGCAAGCAAAAAATGTTTTTTACATTTTCCTTGCATGTGATTGGGTATCCTTTGCAAAGTGAAGCTACACCTCATTTACTAAGCTCTGAAGCTCAGTCTATTTGCCTTTAGTAATCAGCTCCACTGAGTCCAAGATTCTGGGTATAGGGTGTGTGGCACACCTGTTGTTGGGCAAACAGAGGCTTCAGCAAATTGAAGGAATTAATATTAGCTCACATCACTGCAAAACCTGTGGATAATAATGGCATGTTTTGAAAGTGATAGGCCTGCCGAGGATTAAGTTATCGTAAACATGCTCCAACCAGACAGAGCTGATCATTTGTAGGCAAGCAACCTGACAATATATGGGCTATAAATGGGTAATTGTTACAATTTGAGGGGCATCAAAGGGGGCCAGAGGGCCCCATCACAATAGGTGGCCAATGAATATGCAGTCAACAATATGTTGAGATATTAGTGGTCTGGTTTGATGATGACAGGCCTACAAGGGATCAAAGTAAATCTTTGGTCAACTATTAAAAATCACATTTGGGTTTCCCCCAATATGAATGGTCTAATGACTGTTTAGTCTAGAGCAGGGGGTCTCCAAAGTTTTTATCCAAAGGGACATTTTTCTGTCCTTCAGATTTTAGGAGGGCCAGACTGTGGCCAGTAGGAGTAGAAAAATTCCTCAGGCTTGGTGGTCAGTGGGAGTAAAAAAAATGAAATAGCATCTGTGGTCAGTTGGAGGAGGAATAGGGCCCCATCATTGGTATCTGTGAAAGGAATAGTACCCCATTGCTGGTATCAATGTAAGGAATAGTGCCCCATTGTTGGTGTCAGTGGGAGGAATAGTGTCCTGTCATTGGTATCAGTGGAAGGAATAGTGCCCCATCATTGGAGGCAGTGGGAGAAATAGTGCCCCATCATTAGCGAGAGTGGGAGGAATAGTGTCCCATCATTGGAGTCAGTGGGAGGAATAGTGCTCCATTGTTGGTATTAGTGGGAGGAATAGCAATTCATCTTTTGATGTCAGTGGGAGGAATAGTCTTCCGACTTTGAAAGGCTGGCAGTGGAGACATACAGCAGCACTGCACTGGCAGGAAGAGGGAAGGGGGGAGGAAACATAGCCCACAACCAGGGGCGTAACTATAGGGGGTGCAGCAGTTGCGACCGCAACCGGGCCCTGTGATGCAGGGGGCCCATGCAGCCCCCTCTACATATGGCTGCTCTTTAGTTGTGCATTCCCCGCATGACCTGTGTCCTCAGCCGGCTCCTCAGAGTACCCCTCTCCTGCTCCATGCATTGCCACTCAGTCCGATGTCTGTTCTCCCCAGCCAGAGTCCCGCCCACCCCGAGTCCGGCCCACTCTGCACTGCAAACTTTTCCCGGGTAAACAAACTTTAAGCACACAGATGCAGTGCAGCCCTATGAGAGCCGGCTCCCCGGAGGACACTGCAGGCTTGTCTGCCAGCCCCCCCTCCTTCCCATCATACACAGATGATGAAAGGTCTTTCTGGGAGATATGCTAATCGCCCGTGCAGCACACTGGATGGAGCCCAGGCCAACATGGATGAGTGCATGGCCTACAGCTTGGTCATGGTGAGTGAGAGGACCCCATCCCCCACACACCATTACATACCCCCTCCATCTCCCCCTGGGGACAGGGACCCCTTCTCACATGGGGACAGGGACCCCCACTTCCCCTGGGGACAGGGACCCCTTCTCACCTGGGGGCAGTAACTTCATCTGCCCTGGAGAAAAGGACCTCATCTCTTCTGGGGACGGGGACCCCATCCTGCCTAGGGACAGTCCCCCAATGGGGCACCTAAAAATAAATAAAAATAAAAATACTGACAGTGGTGGAACTACAGGGCACACAAAGGTCATACCTGTGACCACGCCCTGGAGTTCCACCCCCGGACTCGGAGGGAAGGGCCCTGGCTGGGGTTCAGGGGGGCCCTTCATGGTTTCTTGCATTGGGGCCCTGAAGGTTCTAGTTACGCCACTGCCCACAACTGAGTGTTAGAAGTGGCCGGGAGTGGAGGAGAAAGCTGGGAGAGGAGGATAAAGCTAGGAGGAAGCAGCGGCAGAGTTCTCTCTCTCTCTCTCGGCTCCTCCTTGCTCCTGAGGGATAACATTGCAACCATCCCTTGAATGTGCAACTTCTGGCATCTGACGTTACTTCTGGTTGCCGTATAAACAAAACACATCCCAACATGTTTCTTCTATCCAACTTATGTCTACGCATTGAAAAACTTTAACCCTGTGTGTACTGGCAGTAAATCATTCACTTAAAGCGTCCAATTTAAAAAATTAACTACTCACTTTAAATTTTTATCTTTTATTTTACTACAAAATCATTACAAATAAAAAAAAAACTAACAATGTTTTATATAAAAAAAAATGACATATAACTCCCCTTTTATTTTTATTTAGATTTTTATTATTTTAATAATTGTTTAATGTATATACATTTTTTTATTTATATAATTTTTTTATTTATGTAAACATTTTTATATATATAAAAAACATTTTAAGTCTTTATTTATAAAATGTTTTGTAGCAAAATAAAAGATCAAAATTGAAAATAAATAAGAATAAGATATAAAAATTGTTTTGATGCCCAGCTAATTATAATTGTGGATCATTTAAATAATTGAATGGATTAGATAATTTGAGATAGCGTATATATGGGCTATATTTATGTAAATGTTAACTTCTGATTTTTATTTCATGTCCCTCTCCAGCCTGGAATTTAAGCTGTTGTATTAGTGTCATAATTGTATTATTTGCTATGTATATTGATTTTATTTTAAGCGATTATTTAATTTGTTAAATGAAGCTGTATGGAAACTGAAATAATAAAAAAAATAATTTGTATTCGTCCATTGGAAAGCTGCGTGTGATCTATGATTGCTGTTTGGGCAATCAGCTGCTTTAAGAGAATAATTTACCTAGGTGGATGCAGTGTCGGTCCGATGCTGCCAGGGCCGGACTGGGAATAAAAGCCAGCCCTGGAAAAAAAATCAGACCAGCTCTATAGCATTATTATACCAGCCCAACATCATAACGTCATTATTTCCTTGTTCATGAAAGGGAAAACCATGCATTTTAAAGTACATTTGAAGAGGAGTGTATTATATGTATATACATAGATGGGTAGAGACTGAAGGCAGGATACAAGAGATGGGTAGAGACTGAGGACATGATACAAGAGATGGCTAGAGACTGAGAACATGATACAAGAGATGATCAGAAGCTGCGGACATGATACAAGAGATGTTCAGAGGCTGCAGGCAGGATACAGGAGGTGTCAGAGACTGCAGGCATGGTACAGGAGATGGTTAGAGACTGAGAACATCATACCAAAGATGGTCAGAGACTGCAGAGCGAGTGCAAGAGATGGCCAGAGACTGCACACATGATACAAGAGATCAATGCAGCCTCATCAGTGCCCTTCAAATGCAGCCTCACTGTGCCCATCAAGCAGCCTCACTGTACCCATCATTGCAGCCTCACTGTGCCCATCATTGTAGCCTCACGTTGCCCATCAAATGCAGCTTTACCGTGCCCATGAATGCAGCCTCCCTGCGCCCACCAATGCAGCATCCCTGTACCCATCAATGCAGCCTCCCTGTACTCATCAATGCAGCCTCCCTGTGCCCATCAATGCAGCCTTCCTGTGCCCATCATTGCAGCCTCACTGTGCCCATAATTGCAGCCTCACTGTGCCCATAAATGAAGCCTCACTGTGCCCATTAATGCAGCCTTGCTGTGCCCACCAATGCAGTTTCCCTGTGCCCGTGAATCTAACCTCACTGTGCCTACCAATTGCAGCCTCTGTGCCCACTAATTTCAGCCTCTCTGTGCGCACCAATTGCAAACTCTCCCTCAGAGACTGCAGACATGATATAAGACAAGAGATGTTCAGAGGTTGTGAACATGAGCCAAGTGATGTTTAGAGACATGGATACAAGAGATGGCTAGAGGCTGAGGACAGGATACAAGAGATGGCTAGAAACTGAGGACGGGATACAAGAGATGGGTAGAGACTGAGAACAGGATATAAGAAATGGGTAGGGACTGAGAACATGATACAAGAGATGATGAGAAGCTGCGGACATGATACAAGAGATGGTCAGAGGCTGCAGGCATGATACAGTAGATGTCAGAGGCTGCAGACATGATACAGGAGGTGTCGGAGGCTGCGGGCATGGTACAGGAGATGGTTAGAGACTGAGGACATCATACTAAAGATGGTCAGAGACTGCAGACATAGTACAAGAGATCAATGCAGCCTCATCAGTGCCCATCAATGCAGCCTCGCCGTGCCCATCAATGCTGCTTTGCTGTGCCCATCAATGCAGCCTCACTGTGCTCATCAATGCAGCCTTGCTGTACCAACAAATGCAACCTCGCTGTGCCCACCAATGCAGCCTTGCTGTGCCCATAAATGCAGCTTTGTTGTGCCCACCAATGCAGCCTCCCTATGCCCATCATTGCAGCCTCACTGTGCACATCCTTGCAGCCTCACTGTGCCCATCAATGCAGCCTCAATGTACCCACCAATGCAGCCTTGCTCTGCCCACCAATGCCGCTTCCCTGTGACCACCAATGCAGTTTCTCTGTGCCCATGAATGCAGCCTCACTGTGCCTTCCAATTGCAGCCTATGTGTGCCCCCCACTGCAGCCTCTGTGCTCTGTGTCCACCAATTGCAGCCTCTGTGCCCACCAATTGCAGCCTCTGTGCCCACCAATTGCAGTCTCTGTGCCCATTAATGTCAGCCTCTCTGTGCCCATGAATGCAGCCTCACTTTGCCCACCAATTACAGCCTCTGTGTGCCCACCACTGCAGCCCCTGTGCCCACCATTTGCAGCCTTTGCATGCCCACCACTGAAGCCTCTGTGCCCACCAATTGTAGCCTCTGTGTCCACCAATTGCAGCCTCTGTGCCCACTAATGTCAGTCTCACCCTTTTATGGAAAACACAGCATTCTCCTCCCTCTATCCTCTGGCGTTAGTATGTCACAGAGCTGGGTCTGTGTGCAAGGTCCCGCCCCCCTAGAGCGTCTCGTGTGATAGGCGGAACACTGATTCAATCTACTATCACACGTGCCGGTCAAGGGGGGTGGGACCTTGCACACAGACCCAGCTCTGTGACATACGAGCGCCGGAGGACTGAGGGAGGAGAGAGCTGCAGTTGCTGCTCAAAGCGGCCCCAGAGCAGGCCGCCTACCGGAAAATTTCCCGGTATCCCGGTAGACCAGTCTGGCCCTGGATGCTGCATCTGCCCCCCGCCAGCTCTAAGATCAGACTAAGAACTGAGCAATCAAACACCACTGATCGCTCGGTTCTCAGAGCTCCATGAGCAGAAAGCTGGTGACTGCCACTGGCTCTCTGCTTTACCACCCCACCACCCTGCTCACTGAAGCACTGGGCTTTAGAGGGGGCGGGAGTGGCCAGCTCAGGCTCTCAAGCTGAGTCAGGTACTTCTCCAGGCATGTGGGTGGGTCCCAGCCATATTGTCCTGCTCTTTCCCAAGACTGGACTGACTTTGTGACGGTAGCCAACAGGGCGAGCTTCTGCTGAAAATGGGTCACAGGAGTGCAAAAGGATTTTTGGCTTTGGCTTTACTTCTCCTTTAAATTATCATACAAATATATTTTTGAAATGAAATATTCATTATTTTTTGGCCATTTCTGCTGAACCAGCTGACTTAATGTACGTTTGTACCTGGCTTTGGAAGCACAGGTAAATCTCAATTACATTAAACCACATTTCATTACACAACCTCTGCCAGACACACTATAAGATCTTTCTGTTTCAGATGTTTCTCGCTTAGTGACCAACTAACAAGAATTTATATAGGGTTTGAGGCTACTAAGGTTTAAGACAAGTGTGGGATTAAAGAAAAACAAACATACATACTTCAAAATGTATTCATACCCCTTGAAATGTTCCACATTTTGTTATGTTACAACCAAAAACGTAAATGTATTTTATTGGGATTTTATGTGATAGACAAACAAGGTGGCACATAATTGTGAAGTGGAAGGAAAATGATAAATGGTTTTAAAGGCCAAGGAATACACCAGACAGGCCAGGGATAAAGTTGTGGAGAAGTTTAAAGCAGGGTTAGGTTATAAAATAAATATCCCAAGCTTTGAAAATCTCAAAGAGCACTGTTCAATCCATCATCTGAAAATGGAAAGAGTATGACACAACTGTAAACCTACCAAACCTGGCTTATGAGTGTTCTTATCGCTCGTTCGTTACAGCTGTGCTTCTCCTTTGACTGCTGGGTGACGGTGGTAACCGGTTGCTGATCGTAAATATACTCCATATACCCTACGAGACATTCCCTGGGTTTTTGTTTCCTGGACACTGGATATCACTGAACTGGGTTATCTACACAGATAATTCTAGGTATTAGTTGACAATATTATCACATCCATTTGTATTTACATCTAATTATGTTCACATCATGTAGACTTTTTTACGTCACCCCCTTTTTATTGTCATACTTCAAACACTATCCATTTCCCTGATTGGTACACATTTTTTCCTTTTTATCATTCACCGTTATATTTTCTATCCAAATTTTTGCCACTTACTTACCCATTTCTCACTTATTAGCATATTTTCACCAAGTAACAGTCATCTTTATATACACATTCCTATGTTTCATTGCACTATTTACATACCTCTTATAGATGGACTCTCTACACATGTCGTTCTCACTACCCTTCCCCATCATTGGGGGATCTTTTTCCCGGAGCATGCCTTCATTGTTGGCTTTTTCATCTACACGGGGATCACCGCCTCTGCTCTCTGGGCTATTGATTTGCCTGGCCGGCCCGGCCCATGCTCAGACTCATGACTGGTCTGTAAGTATGAGTGTGGGATTTACCTTTATATGATTTTTCTTTTTAACTATTATCCTACCTAATACTTACATTTAATACTTTTATAGACATTTATACCGCATCTGCCATTGAAGAGTGGCAATGTAGCCACGAAACGCGTCAAGCTGCCTGATGGTTTTTATGTTACCATCATATACTAACATACAAACCTACCAAGACATGTCTCATCTGACCAGATCACCTTCTTTCACATGTTTGCTGTGTCCCCACATAGTTTATCGCAAACTGCAAACAGGCTTTCTTTCTACAATGGGTTTTTTCTTGCCACACTTCCATAAAGGCCAGATTTGTGGCGTGCACAACAGATTCTCCCAACTGAGCTTTGGACCTCTGCAGCTCCTCCAGTGTTACCATGGGCCTCTTGGCTGCTTCTCTGATTAATGCTCTCCTTGCCTGGCCTGTCAGTTTAGGTGGACGGCCATGTCTTGGTAGGTTTGCAGCTGTGCCATACTCTTTACATTTTCGGATGATGGATTGAACAGTGCTCCGTGAGCTGTTCAGAGCTTGGGATATTTTTTTTATAACCTAACCCTGCTTTAAACTTCTCCACAATTTTATCCCTGACCTGTCTGGTGTGTTCCTTGGCCTTCATGATGCTGTTTGTTCACTAAGGTTCTCTAAGAAACCTCTGAGGGCTTAACAGAACAGCTGTATTTATACTGAGGTTAAATTATACACAGGCGGATTCTATTTACTAATTAGGTGACTTCTGAAGGTAATTGGTTCCACTAGATTTTAGTTAGGGGTATCGGAGTAAAGGGGGCTGAATACAAATGCACTCCACACTTTTCGCATATTTATTTGTAAAAAATGTTGAAAACCATTTATCATTTTTCTTCCACTTCACAATTATGTGCCACTTTGTGTTAGTTCACCACATAAAATCCCAAGAAAATACATTTATGTTTTTGGTTGTAACATGACAAAATTTGGAAAATTTCAAGGGGTACGAATACTTTTTCAAGGCACTGTAACATACAAGAGAAGTAGTCAACTATGTGTTCAAAGTACATAAAAGAGAACCAAATTCCTTCCAACCATTCTCCCGTTTCTGTGATTTAATCGGGAACATTGAAGAAACTAAAAGTGACCCAAGTTTCTATAAGCTAGCCCAGCACCTGGGGTCCAACCATTCTTAAGGAACATCCCATATATGCTCACAAATGACAAAAAGCTCTGAAAAGACAAATATCCTACTAAATCCTGATATAAACTGTGACAAAAATTACCATAATGGGGAGTGAGGGGAGTTAGCTCAAGTGGGGATCACCTTTCCTTGGAAAAAAGTAGTCCAAATAACAGGTCTTTTCTTAAAATTCTGACTTGTAGAAAATAAATCCTAATCCTACTAAACAGCACAAATTCTTCTCTGACAGGTGAAGGGCTTCTCCCAGTCATCAACAGAAAAACTAGTGTTTTTCAAATATTTTTCTAGCAAAGTACTGGATGCCATTATATAGGAAAATCTCTCTCTGGGCCCTTGTTAAGCTAGCTGAAGACACTGGACATGTACATCACCAGAACTACTCCACTTTCTCCCCCCTAATTAAAGAATTAAAGGACTCGTCTCTGTGTGTAATACCATACCATATATTAGGGGAGCCCTTTTTCAGAGATTAAATCTTATATTTCTGCTAATTTGCTGAACTATACGTAAATTTGCCGGACTTGTGATGTCAGGAGTTAAATAGAGTAGTCTGAAATAAATGGTCGTTCTCCTTTCCTTTTCATACCTGCAGTCATAGGTTCTACTAAAGTTTACTGGTTGCTACTATTCATCTTACAGTATTTTTATATGCCTTGCATACCTGTTTATATGTGTTGCGAGTAATGCCTTGTACACACGGTTGGACATTCCGACCACAAAATCCGTCGGATTTTTTCAGACGGATTTTGTCCGAAACTTGTGTTGTATACACACGGTTGGACAAAGTTGTCGGAATTGCCGATCGATAAGAATGCGGACACTCACAACAAGTACGATTAGTCTATAAAAGGGAAGTTCAGCACCACGTGCGGCACCCTTTGGGCTCCTTCTGCTGATCTCATGTTTATCGCGTGTTAGTAGAAGTTTGGTTAGAGATGATTCGCGCTTTTCAGACTTGTGCTTCAGATCATTACTGCTCTTCAGTTTGTGCTTTTCGGTGCGTATCTGCTTATCAGTGCGTGGAGTCAGTTCACATTTGTTTGTCATTGCGTGCTATATTTATATAGTACTCTTTGATTTTCAGTGCTTATTGTCCGCTAGTTGCTGATTTTCAGTTCGTTCTTTCAGGCCTTGCTGTTTATCGGTGCTTTCTGATAGTCCGTTCTGACCAGCCGACCGTTTTGAAGCCATGTTGCATGTAAGTACTCGTCGTAGAGTTGGTGCTGTGCAGGGGCTTGGTGTTGGGCTTTTAGCTTTGACACAAGCCCAGTCCATGAACAGGGCGAGGAGGAGTTCATGGAGCAAGAATTGGTTACTCCAGTGTGACCAATTCTCTCACATGCCTTTGCTTCATGAGAATAATCCTGATGATTTCAGGAATTATGTCAGGATGACGGACCCCGTTTTTCACCGTCTGTTGGCTTTGCTGACCCCTTACATCAGCAGGCAGGATACCTGCATGAGGCAAGCCCTCACTCCGGAGCAGAGGCTAGTTGCCACGTTGTGGTACTTGGCGACAGGGACCTCAAGTTCTCGATAGGCATCTACCCCCAGGCTCTGGGGATCATTATTCCAGAGACCTGTTCTGCCATCATTCAGGTCCTGCAGAAGGACTATATTAAGGTAAGATTTCTCCTTTAACATCACATTCTATGTATTTAATGTTTGCTAATGTATTGTATTTCTTTCATCGTTCCCTAATTACCATGATTGTAATTTGCTGTAATATGCTGTGCCCCTTTGTCCTCATGCATGCTGGAATCTTTTAAATGTTCTTTTTTGTCCTTCATGCATATTTGCCTTCACTAACCTCCCCAGCATGCTCTTCTGGGCCCATATACACCTATAGCCTAGTCACTTAGCAATGTATATCATCAGCTCCATAGTAGTGCTTTCCCCTAAACACCCCCTAAAATGTGTACAAATGTTATTTGGGTCCTTAAATTCATGCAGAGTGTCAGAGGCTTTTTTTTGGTGGGCCAAACTTATTAGGAACCCCCCTCCCTCAACCGCTAAGTCAGCTGATAGCAATCCTCTATCTGCTGACTTTGCCAAACCCATACACACTATACCTACCTCTTTTGTGGTCAGATTTATGGATGACTTCACCAAAGCATGTAGTGCAAGGGCCTGCCTCAATACTTTCAAATGGTACTGTTTTAAGTTTTTTTTCTTCTATTATCTTGATAGGTAATAGCAGAATGTAAAAATGTGCTTCCATTTGTTCAGTTTTTTTTTTTTAGATTATGACACTTCTTACCTGTACAGTGGGTTGCCAATAGTGTAAGTAAGGAGGGGCTGGCCAAAGTATCACACATTATTTATGCATTTAGCTCTCAATGAAGTGGAGAGGGTTACCTGTCCAAAACACCTCCCCCCCTAATTTTTGCAATGGGGCATCAGATGGGGTGAAGAATCTGATGAGGGGACCTTATTTTGGCTTTAAATACTCATTTCCAAAAATGTTATACTGATCTTGGCCAAAATTTGTTTGTGTCTAACCTGCTTGCAATGTTGATATGCAAAATTAAAAAAAAATTCTTGTTTGACTCCACAGTTTCCTTCAATGCCACAGGAATGGCAGACTGTGGCCTATCACTTTGCCACCCGTTGGGGCTTTCCCAATTGTGGAGGTGCAATTGATGGCAAACACGTCCGCATCGTCCCACCCCCCAACTCGGGATCCTACTATTATAATTACAAGGGGTATAATAGTATTGTGATGTTGGCGGTGGTGTCAGCTACCTACGAGTTCCTGTATGTGGAGAAAAATGGAGGGATGTCGGATAGTGGAGTGATCGCGCAGACAGAGGTCTACTGGCGTCTCCAGAGTGGCAGTTTGGGCTCGCCACCTCCAGAGGAGAATGTGGAAGGACTCCCCTTCGTCGCGAATTAAGTGTTTGCGTTGGGGGACCAGATGAGGACCCTCACCCCAGACCAGAGGGTTTCTAATTACCAGCTGGCCAGAGCCAGAAGAGTGGTGGAGAACGCTTTTGGGATAATGGTCAGTCAGTTCCGCCTATTTTTGACACCCATCCACATGGCGGAATATAAACTGAACCATATAGTGCTTGCCTGCTGCATTTTGCACATTTAAAAAAAAAAGTACTCTCCAAACTATGTGGCCCCAGTTGGACAGCACTTGAAGCTGGCCATCCTGGCTTGCCCCCACAAAGCGCCCACGAGGTCAGAAACCAATACATGGAGTACTTTGGGGGTAGGGGGGCCATTGATATGCCAGACAATGTCTGAAAGGCATTTTTTATATAAATTCCTCTTTCTTTTTTTAAATCAGAAAAGTTTTTATTAGAAAACAGAATGTTACAAGTCACCAGTAACACTGAAAATTCAGTGCAATAATGTACATAGCATTGAACCTGTATACCATACAGAGTCTCCACAGCAATAACATAACAGAGGGGTACATTTATCATGACAATGTAAAGCAAGTGCAGTAGAAACAAAAAAGTAGCTATCCAAACAGGAAAACCTAACAGAAAGAAAAATAATAATAACAAAAAAAAGGGTAAAAAGATTCAGAAACCCCTGAGAGTTATAGAGTGCAGAGATAAAAGCGCCCTTGGAGCTAACACCGCAATAGTGATCGTCGCCACTTCCCAAACAATGGTGTACATAAACACTAAATAGGTCATTTACATACGATAAGGTTGGTTAGGGTTGGGTCAACCTAGTAACAGCCTATGTTGGATCAGCAGGTGCGGCACTAGGCCTGGGACTTCAAGCCAATCCTGCCAGAGATTATAACGTTTTGGGGGAACATTTCTGTGTTGGTATGTCAGCTTCTCTCATATCAGCATTTTGTTTACCTGATCAATCCACTGTTGCCTGCTGGGGACCCCGGGCGTGATCCACAATTGTGCCATCAATTTCTGGGCCACATATCGCCGTGTGTGCGGCCGGAGTTAGGGTTTCCTCGTCCAGGGCCCCCAGCAGGCAGATCACAGGATATTTTGGAATGGTAACCTTGAATACCTGAGTAATAGTCTCCAGAATCCCAGTCCAGTACCGAACCAGTTTGGGGCACCTCCAGAACATATGGAGAAGGTCTCCATGGTCCCTTTTACATTTAGGACACAGGGGTGAGTCACGCAGGCCCCAACCATAGAGCCTGGCTGGCGTTCTGTAAGCTCTATGGAGCAAATTAAGATGTGATCGTTTTTGGGAGGCCAACACTGAGACCAAGGGGGCAGAGGCGAGGCAAATATTCCAGGTCTCCCCATCCATCGGTCCCAGATCTTCCTCCCATTTGCGCCTACTTGGCAACGTGGCTGAATCCTGAAGTACACCAAGAACAATGCCATACCCCTTTGAGATCATACCCTTCTTACCATCTGCCATTATTATCGATTGCACAACGGTATGGTCGGTCAGGCAAATCGGTGTGGTTCTGGATTGTACCTGTAGAGCGTGCCTCAATTGAAGGTACCTAAAGAAGTCATTTTGTGGTATTTCAAACTCCACCTGTAACTCTAAAAAGGACTTGAGAACCTGACCATTGTATAGTATATTCAATGCCCTTTACTTTACAGCAGTTAAAACCCTTGAGCTTCATTAGCTGGTGGTAATGAGCGTTATCCCAAATAGGAGTAAGAGAGAGAAAACCCCTCACCTTCAACAACCATTTAATGTATGCCCAAAGTGTGTTCAACATGGCTACGTTTGGTGCGCCCCTATGTAGGTGAGGGAAACCTGCTTCCAAGTTTGAGAATGCTATGCGGTGGTGAACTGGGGAGTCTAGCACTCTCTGTATGGGGTCCCGTAAATCCTCCAGACCCCAGCCACCAAGATGCTGCAGTTGTGCGGCTAAAAAGTAGGCCTTGGCATGTGGGACTGCCAGGCCCCCCTCCTCCTTATTATATTGCAGTGTCCTCAAACCAATTCTGGCAGTCTTTTTGCAGCAAATTAATTCTCTGTACTGGGAGTCTATTTTGTCAAACCATCGCTTAGGGATCCACACCGGGGAATTATGACAGACGTATAGCAGCTGGGGTGCCCACGCCATTTTTATAAGATTAGCTCGTCCCACCACAGATAGTGGTAGTTTGCACCAAGCTTTGCACTTCTCCCTAAATTTAGCCAGCAGAGGCACTAGGTTAAGGGGGATATATTGGGAGACCTCCCGGGAGACCTGTACCTCCAATCATCTAAAAGTGGACACTATCTGAATCATAGCTGCACAGTCAGGTAGGGGAGCCGGTAAGGGATCCAGGGGCAGTAATACCGATTTGTTCCAGTTTATAGAAAAACCAGATAGCGCCCCAAAGTCATCAATTAGGTTCATGGTTGCCGTCAGAGAGCCTTGCGTGTCACCTAGGTACAGTAAAGTGTCATCTGCGTATAGCGACACCACGTCCACTCCCGTAGACCGGTTAAAGCTCATGATTTTTTCATCCCCTCTTATCCTGGCTGCATGAGGCTCCAGTGCTAGGGTAAACAGCAGGGGAGACAATGGGCAGCCCTGCCTAGTGCCCCGAGACAGTGGAAAGGACTCAGACGTTTCAGAATTGGCCCGAATCTTGGCTAAATGTTTAGAATAGAGTAATTTGACCCATTTGACGAATTTCTCATCCAGGCCCATTCTCTCCAGAACTTTCCACAGGTAAGGCCACTCGACACTGTCGAAGGCCTTAGCCGTATCCAGTGAGAGGATGGCCTGCTTACCGGGATTCAATACTGGGACTTGAATATTCAAGTAGAGACATCTTATGTTTTGCGCTGTGGATCTCGTGGGTATGAAGCCCGACTGGTCTCTATGATTCAGACTCTGAATAACCTGAGACAGTCTAGTTGCCACGACTCTAGCTAACAGTTTGACATCTGTCGTTAATAGAAAAATGGGTCGATAAGAATCGGGGGATGTGGCCTCCTTACCCGGCTTCAATATAACGATTATAACTGCTTCATTCATGGAGTCTAGGAGTGTACCAGTTTCTAGAGCATTATTAAAGACCTTCAAAAGAGTAGGCAATAAAGTAGCTGCATATCGCTTGTATACCTCACTCGGAAGTCCGTCTGCTCCCGGAGATTTATTATTGTGGGCTTGTTCCAATGCTAGAGCAAGTTCACTTACTTCAATTGGAGCATCCAACATACATGCGTCTGCAGCAGACAAGCGAGGCAGCTCACTCTTCCCGAGAAAAGCATCTATCTATAGGATCGGGTGAGGGAAATAGCGCCAGCCAGAAAGGGTTTAACTTCCACCCTCTAGGCTTGACACTAGTGGACAATGTGAGTTCAACCCAAAAAGATGAGTGATCAGAAATGTGTCTATCCCCGTAGCCAGAGTTCATAACCAGAGGAAGCAAGGCAGCATTCCCCAGCCCCAGGTCAATTCTCGACAGGCTCCCATGAGCTGAGGAGCAACATGAGTACCGTCTGACCAGGGGATGGGTGTTCGCCACACATCTGTCAAGCCAAGTTCAGCCAGTAAATCTGCAAAGGGGGTATCACCATTAGGGCGGGTAGGCATGGGAGGGGGGACAGGTATCTTGTCCCATCTGTAGTTCAGGTAGTTATTAAAGTCACCCAACGCCAACAAGGGGACATTGGGATGCGGGGCCATGAACCTGGCCAGACATCTAATGCCCCGTACACACGACCGGACTTTTCAACATCAAAAGTCTGACGGAATGATTCCGGCAGACTATTCGATCGTGTGTGGGCTGCAACAGACTTTTGATTCACAAAAGTCTGACAGACTTTAGAAATGGAACATGCTTCAAATTTTTCCGCCAGAACTCTGCCGGACCCAGAAATCCGCTCGTGTGTGTGCTAGTCTGACGGACTAAAACCGACGCTAGGGCAGCTATTGGCTACTGGCTATGAACTTCCTTATTCTAGTCCAGTCATACGTCATCACGTTCGAATCCGTCGGACTTTGGTGTGATTGTCTGTGGCCAAGTCCGTTCATTCGGAAAGTCCGTCAGAACTCTGTCAGAACTCCGTCAGAACTCCGTCGAAAGTCTGCCGGACTTAAGTCCTGTCGTGTGTACGCGGCATTAGAGCCTCAGCTGAGTAAGGGGGTGGTATATAAATGTTAGCTAAAATGCACACCTGATGAGATATTTTACCTAGTAGGAATATATACCTTCCCCCTGGGTCAATGAGTTTTTGTGAGCAGGATAAGCGAGCATCCCGACGAATCAGGACGCACACTCCTCTAGCAAATGCAGAGAACGGAGAGTGATATTGGGTGGTGTATACCCTGGGGCTAAGACTAGGTACATTGTCTGGGGAAAAATGAGTTTCCTGCAGACAAACAATTCCTGCACCTATGGCCTTCAAATGTCTCAGGACCGCCAAATGTTTCACAGGATTACTCAGCCCCCTAACATTCCAGGAGAGGTATTTAACGGTTGCCGTCATTGGGAAATAACATAATAAGGTGCATACACAACATATACATCAACAGTAGCAGGGTTAGGTAAGTGGACACCGCCAATTGCCCCAAGCACAGTCACTCCGTATATTGAGATACCTGAGCAGGACAAATGAGGGTCTCCAGTAATAGTCCTGAAAATAGGTCGTAAAGGTAGCTCCATGGCAATAAAAAGAGAAGTGAGTAATCCGAGGGGTTCTGAGAAAAAAATTAAATAATAAAAAAATAATAAAATAATAAAATAATAAAAAATAAAAATAAAAAAAAGGGGGGAGGAAAAACACAGAGGAAAGAAAACAACCCAAAAATGTGAGATTGTAAAATCATCATTTGCAGAGTCACCCGGGCCCAGTTCCTGCAAGGCTAAGGTATAACAAGGCCCCAACACAACTAAGTGGGGGGGGGGGGGCTTTGGAAACACCCAAAGGAATCACTTCCAGGTAACAAAAGGGGGTTTCGCTCGAACAATGCAACATAAGTCAACTCTTAGCCCTTGTGCACACGATCGGAGATTCCGACGACCAAATCCATCTGAGTTATTCCGACGGATTAATTCCAGACGGGGTCCGGAAGTGATGTTGCATACACATGGTCGGACCAAGTTGTCAGAATTTCCGGTTGCCAAGAACGCGGTGACGTAAGCCGCGTACGGCGGGCCTACAAAAGGGAAGTTCAGCACCACACCCGGCACCCATTGGGCTCCTTCTGCTGATCTCGTGTCTATTGCGTGTTAGTAGAAGTTTGGTGAGAGACGATTCGCACTTTTCAGATTAGTGATTCAGATCGCTACTGCTCTTCAGTTTCTGCTTGTCTTTGTGTATCTGCTAATCAGTGCGTGCAGTCAGTAAGTATTTGTTTCTCATTGTGGACTACATCTTGGTATAGGACATGTTGATTTGCATTTCTTATTGTCTGCTTGCTTCTGCTATTCAGTTCATTCTTTCAGGCATTGCTGTTTATCGGTGCTTTCTGTTGTCCGTTCTGACGAGCCGACCATTTTGAAACCATGTTTCGCCTACGTACTCGTCGTAGAGTTTGTGCTGTGCAGGGGCTTCGTGTTGGGGTTCTTCCTTTGACACAAGCCGGGTCCATGAACAGGGAGGGAAGGCGTTTGTGGACCAAGAATTGGTTTGCGCCAGCGGGACCAGTTCTCGCACATGCCTTTGCTCCGTGAGATCTGGGAGAATAATCCTGATGATTTCAGGAATTATCTCCGGATGACGGACCCCGTTTTTCACCGTCTGCTGGCTTTGCTGACCCCTTATATCAGCAGGCAGGATACCGGCATGCGGCAAGCCATCACTCCGGAGCAGAGGCTCATCGCCACCTTGTGCTACTTGGCGACTGGGAGAAGCCTTCAGGACCTCAAGTTCTCTACAGGCATCTCCCCCCAGGCTCTGGGGATCATTATTCCAGAGACCTGTTCTGCCATCATTCAGGTCCTGCAGAAGGACTATATCAAGGTAAGTTTTATCCTTTAACATCACATTCTATTTCAAGCAGAGTGACTTTTTTTTTTTTTGGTTGTGCCAAACCCATTAGGAACCCCCCTCCCCCCAACTGCTAGCTCAGCTGATAGCAATCCTCTATCTGCTGACTTTACCGAACCCAATACACACTATACCTACCTTTTTGATGCTCACATTTATGGATGAATTCACCTAAGCATGTAGTGCAAGGGCCTGCCTCAATACTTTCAAATGCTATTTTTTTTCCCCTATTATTATCTTGATAATGTAATAGCAGAATGTCAAAATGTGCTTCCATTTTGGTTTCTTTTTGGTATTATGACACTTCTTACCTGTCCGGTGGGCTGCCAATAGTGTAACTAATGAGGGGCTTCTCAAAGTATCACACATTATTTAGGCATTCAGCTCTCAAAGAAGTGGAGAGGGTTACCTGTCCAAAACATCCCCCCCCTCATTTTTTAGCAAGGGCCCATCAGATGGGGGGTGGGGGAGGGATGGGGGGGTGATGACTCTGATAAGGGGACCTTATACTTTAGGCTGTAAATACTCAGTTCCCAAAATGTTATACTAATCTTGGCCAAAAATGTTTGTGTCTAATCTGCTTGCAATGTTGATTTGTAAAATTACAAATTTTTGGTCTTGTTTCACTCCACAGTGTTCTTCAACGCCACAGGAATGGCAGACTGTGGCCTCCCAATTTGCCAGTCGTTGGGACTTTCCCAATTGTGGAGGAGCAATTGATGGGAAGCACGTCCACATCGTCCCACCACCCAACTCGGGGTCCTACTATTATAATTATAAGGGTACAAAGGGTAAACCGCGCTACTCAAACAACAAAAGAAAGTAACCTATAAGCAGCAACCCTAATCGTAATACTCCGATATCAAACTAAATAGGTGAACAAAATGAGCTGCGCTGAAAACAAAAAATGATATACCTAAAACCTAATCCAAAACTATACCGATAGATATAGAAAAGAACAATATTAAGTGACGAAAATATAACTAGTAAATAGTATACATAAATGTTATCATATCATCATATAAGTGAATAAAGTGTATATTAGATCTGAAATGAAGTTAACATAAATCATATAGAAAAAACCCCCCCACAAAAATTAATGTATATTAAAACAAAAATTGTGTGTGCTAAATCTAAACCAATAAAAGTAGCAAAAATAGTATTCAAAAGCAATAAAGAGTTCATATATAATGAAGAAAGAATTGTCCAAAAAGTATTGTTGATTCCTCAAAATTGATATTAAGGTGCAAAAATATCCACAAATGCGTGTATATAAAAATAATCAAAACAATCCTCCACCAGTGAGAAGAGGGGCCGCTTACCAGAGTTTTAGATCCCAGTGTTAGTGAGATCAGTAAGGCAACAGCACAGAGGTTTCTGGATAAACCGTCAGGAAACGAGGGTATCGTGGATCATGTATAAAAAATCAAAGGCACTCGCATAGCGTAAAACCACTTGGTTTAATGAAATAGAATTAAAAAAAAAATTTACACTCACATATGTATAGAAGAAACGATCACATAAAAAACGAGCCGGCCGGATTCGTGTGCCGCCCGCACTTCCTGGTTGGGCGTAGAACGCGGAGACGTCAGAACGCCTATCTCCCTACGCGCGTTTCGTCACGAACGGACGTGTTCACGGGATGCGGGACGGCGTTCTGACGCACCGCCTATATACAAAATCCTAAACAAACAGCCTCGGTCTGAGCTCCATGTTGTCCTCTCAATCCACCATATTAGGTGAGGGAAAGAGGACTGGAATGCCCATATTATCACCCAGTCCACCATTTTACATAAGGAAAAAGGGGTAAAAATTTGCCCTACCACTACGCAGAGGCAAACCTATATTCATAACCATCCAGATTCTTTAAGAGCCATGGATTGAAAACACAAAATTATCATAAGGATACATTAAAAAAATAATTAAAAAATTCCTTTTAAATACCAATTAAAAAATATATTTATTGAAAAATATTTAGTAAGGTAATAAAATAATATTAGACACAAACAAAACAGTCCAAATAGATGGACAAAAGAGCTTTTGTAGTAAGGATATATACTGTTTTGTATGTCCAAATATTGATACATTCTTAATTAAAAAAATATATATACCAGTGGAAATAGAAAACTTTTTTTTGGTGGGACCACAAATACAGAAAAGATGATAGAGGTAAGAACCCTCATCGACGACTCATGGAACTCACACCAAGTTTACAAAAAACAAAACAAAAAAAAAAACAACAGCAGGAAACCTAAGCTATATAAGCCATTCCAACCAATCATATATTGTTCAAGAGTTGTCAATAAACGCATTTACGTCTACTTCAATATTAAGGCCATGAGGGACGTAACTTTTTAATCTGTGTATCCACATCATTTCAAGCTTGGAAATGCTTCTTACCAAATGGGTTCCCCTCCAATGGGGATTGAACTTGTCAATTCCCATAAAGATTGTGTTGGTAGGGTCTCTATTGTGTGCCAGCAGGTAGTGTTTGGAGACCGAATGCTGGGTATATCCTCTGCGGATATTCCCAATATGTTCGTTCAAACGTACATGTAAAGCACGTTTGGTCCGCCCTACATACTGGAGGCCACAAGGGCACTCCAGCATGTAGACCACTGCCTCTGAACAGCAAGTGATAAAAGGCTCTATGGTGTAAGACCTAGAAGTAACCGTAGATCTAAAGGTAGTACTTCTCCTAGACCGACAGCCATTTAAGCTACATACCGTGCACTTCCTGCATTGATAGTACCCAGTAAGGTTCGAGAAAAAATGCGGACGGTTAGTGGGTGGGTCCAAAGCATTAGGAGCCACCCTGTCCCTCAAAGATGTTACGCCTCTATATACTACTTGGGGTCTGTCAGGCAAAATGGTTCCCAATACCGAGTCGTTCCTAAGTACATGCCAATGTTTTTTAAGTATATGTCTGATCCTAGTGTGTTGGCAAGAATAATTAGTGATGAAGGGGTGACGAAAATTGTTTTGACGGCCTCCTTCTCGTTCCTTTAGTAACTCAGATCTTTCAACTTGACTAATCTCATCTATCAAACGTGTCAAGGGTTCAGATGGATAACCTTTATCAATGAACCTCTGAGTGAGTACACGGGCCTGTTGTATTGCGTTTCTGGAAACGTATATAAACGTATATAAAATTACAGATGGTCCCTCGCAGCTTGAGGTGGGAGGTTTGCCCCCAGAAAGGTGAGGTAGATCTGGAGGGATGGTATAAATATTTTAATGAAGCTGGTGTTGCCTTTCTACGGTTCCTCGTGGAGAGGAAGAATTTAAAACTTAATCGCCTAGATATCGAGATCAAAAACTTAAAAGATAAAATATTGCCCTTTAAAAATAATGAGGAATATTTAGATAGATCCAAAGGTCTTCTTAAGTTGTTGGAAAAAGAGGATAGAGAACAAAAACTAAAAAAGAAAAAGAAGTATAACCGAGATATCCTGGACTATCAATCTCTGACTGTCTTTGAGTGGCAAAAGATATTATTGATAGAACAAATTGATGTCTCTGGCCCAGCTATGGATACTACCCCGGTGGCTATGTCCCAGGGTGGGATACCACCCCAGAATACACAAAACCAGACAGTACCATCTGCAAATTCTGTAAATTCTCGTTTCCGCTCCCCTGGTGAGGGAAAGAGAAATTACAGCCAAATGAGAGGTGGTAAACGAGGACCCCCTCAGGGGCATGACAATAGAGGAAGAGGACGAAGCGGGCAACGTCAGAATGCCCCCCCTCTCCTCCATACATATGCCCAAGCCCCTTTTCCTTACTATGGTCAGGCTGCTCCCCCTCCAAACTGGGGACAGGAGAGACCATTTGTACCTCCCCCTGGATGGATGGGAGGCCTTGCTTCTAAACAGGGTTACTTTCCATCTCCTACTTATAATCAATTACCCCTCCCTTCTCAATATCCAAAACCTAACCCACCAACAGCTTACAATAACAGCCAAGTGGTACATTATGATGTGGACTACCAATCTCAATTTAATATTCCTACACAGAATAGTTTTTTGCCTCTACAGGATTCTGGGTTTCCACCTATGGAGGGTATGACAAACCTGAGGCCCAATAATATGGGTCCCTACATTGATATTCAGGGAAACTCTGGTAATGGCAACTTGGGTACTAACCCAAGCCACAACAATTGGGGTTTTCCCAGGCCAAACCAAGGCATCAAAAGAGTGGTCGAGCTAAGAGAGGAACTAGAGGGGGGAGGCGTACTCAGCCCAAAAAGAACAAGAACATAACTGGTGCAGGTATCTTTAACCTTAGCTCGGCCACTCTTAGTAATTGCGAACTGAGTGTCCTGGATAAGGGCCTCAAGTTTGCCCCAGCCAAAAATATGAATAAGTTTCAAACATACATGGATATTCATAAGTATGTGAGAAAACTTAATATCCAAAGATATGTAGCTTCAAATCCTACAAATTTTTTTAGAAATGCCTCTGGTGACTATTGTCACTCAGGACTTTCCAATTCATCACTCTTCAATCCACCTGGACATCTGTGTCCCTCTTTAAAAGTCTTTCGTGATCTGGCCCTCAAAGACCTTGAAGACTTACGCATAAAAAAAGTTAAAAATAAAGAGGTGATCGATGCTGGCATTGAATCCCTCTGCAACAATAAAAATGTGGTCATCCGCCCAGCGGACAAAGGGGGGGTATAGTCATCCTAAATAAGGATGACTATATAAGCGAGATGAATCGGATTTTGGGGGATAGGGCTACATACATCTCCCTACCCTCTAATCCGAATGCACAATATAAAAGAACTTTGGAGTCCCTCGTTGCAGAAGGATTCGATCAGGGAATCTTAAATAAGAAAGAAAAGGCCTTTCTCGTTCCAAAAACTCCTAGAATCCCTATAATTTATTACTTACCTAAGGTCCATAAGAGTCTTACCTGCCCCCCGGGACGACCCATCATTAGTGGGATTGATTCCATCACTTCCCGGGTGGGCAGGTATATAGATTTCTTTCTACAACCTTTAGTGCGTCGAATGCCATCATTTATTAAAGACACGAGGCATATAATTAACCTTCTCGGGGGATACCATCCGAAACAAGGGACCCTGCTGGTGACTGCAGATGTTGCGTCACTATATACAAGCATACCCCAAAATATGGGTCTAGAAGCCGTCTCAGATTCCCTAGAGAGGTTCTCCGATCTCCCTTCAGAACAAATAGTCTTTATTATGAAACTTTTAGACTATGCGGCTACGCATAACTTTTTTTGGTTTGGAGGGGATTTTTTTCGCCAGATTAAAGGGGTCGCAATGGGGGCAAAATATGCCCCTAGTTTGGCGAATTTGTTTATGGCGAAATGGGAGGAGGATGTTGTCTATGCCCGGGTCAGGCCGCAGCTGACCTTTTGGGCCAGGTACATAGACGACATCCTCCTCCTATGGGATGGGAGTGAATCAGATCTTTCCTTGTTTATGAGTGAGCTTAACGCCAACACCAGGGGTATACACCTCACCTATGAAGCTAGTCTTACTAAAATTAATTTTTTAGATCTTACTATCACTATTAAAGGAGAACGTTTCATTACATCAACTTTCTTTAAAACCACCGATAGGAACTCCTTTATACCTACTACTAGCTGCCATCATCCATCTTGGCTTAAATCAGTACCTAGAAGCCAGCTCTTAAGGTTGAGACGTAACTGCACAGAACAGGATGTTTTTATACAACAGGCCCGTGTACTCACTCAGAGGTTCATTGATAAAGGTTATCCATCTGAACCCTTGACACGTTTGATAGATGAGATTAGTCAAGTTGAAAGATCTGAGTTACTAAAGGAACGAGAAGGAGGCCGTCAAAACAATTTTCGTCACCCCTTCATCACTAATTATTCTTGCCAACACACTAGGATCAAACATATACTTAAAAAACATTGGCATGTACTTAGGAACGACTCGGTATTGGGAACCATTTTGCCTGACAGACCCCAAGTAGTATATAGAGGCGTAACATCTTTGAGGGACAGGGTGGCTCCTAATGCTTTGGACCCACCCACTAACCGTCCGCATTTTTTCTCGAACCTTACTGGGTACTATCAATGCAGGAAGTGCACAGTATGTAGCTTAAATGGCTGTCGGTCTAGGAGAAGTACTACCTTTAGATCTACGGTTACTTCTAGGTCTTACACCATAGAGCCTTTTATCACTTGCTGTTCAGAGGCAGTGGTCTACATGCTGGAGTGCCCTTGTGGCCTCCAGTATGTAGGGCGGACCAAACGTGCTTTACATGTACGTTTGAACGAACATATTGGGAATATCCGCAGAGGATATACCCAGCATTCGGTCTCCAAACACTACCTGCTGGCACACAATAGAGACCCTACCAACACAATCTTTATGGGAATTGACAAGTTCAATCCCCATTGGAGGGGAACCCATTTGGTAAGAAGCATTTCCAAGCTTGAAATGATGTGGATACACAGATTAAAAAGTTACGTCCCTCATGGCCTTAATATTGAAGTAGACGTAAATGCGTTTATTGACAACTCTTGAACAATATATGATTGGTTGGAATGGCTTATATAGCTTAGGTTTCCTGCTGTTGTTTTTTTTTTTTTTTTTTTAATTGTAAACTTGGTGTGAGTTCCATGAGTCGTCGATGAGGGTTCTTACCTCTATCATCTTTTCTGTATTTGTGGTCCCACCAAAAAAAAGTTTTCTATTTCCACTGGTATATATTTTTTTTTAATTAAGAATGTATCAATATTTGGACATACAAAACAGTATATATCCTTACTACAAAAGCTCTTTTGTCCATCTATTTGGACTGTTTTGTTTGTGTCTAATATTATTTTATTACCTTACTAAATATTTTTCAATAAATATATTTTTTAATCGGTATTTAAAAGGAATTTTTTTATTATTTTTTTAATGTATCCTTATGATAATTTTGTGTTTTCAATCCATGGCTCTTAAAGAATCTGGATGGTTATGAATATAGGTTTGCCTCTGCGTAGTGGTAGGGCAAATTTTTACCCCTTTTTCCTTATGTAAAATGGTGGACTGGGTGATAATATGGGCATTCCAGTCCTCTTTCCCTCACCTAATATGGTGGATTGAGAGGACAACATGGAGCTCAGACCGAGGCTGTTTGTTTAGGATTTTGTATATAGGCGGTGCGTCAGAACGCCGTCCCGCATCCCGTGAACACGTCCGTTCGTGACGAAACGCACGTAGGGAGATAGGCGTTCTGACGTCTCCGCGTTCTACGCCCAACCAGGAAGTGCGGGCGGCACACGAGTCCGGCCGGCTCGTTTTTTATGTGATCGTTTTTTCTATACATATGTGAGTGTAAATTTTTTTTTATTCTATTTCATTAAACCAAGTGGTTTTACGCTATGCGAGTGCCTTTGATTTTTTATACATGATCCACGATACCCTCGTTTCCTGACTGGAGGCTTCGTATTGGAGATAGAAGCAGCGTGGTGTCAGCAATCTACGATACCTTTGTTTCCCGATTGGAGCCTTCGTATTGGAGATGCAAATGGTGTGGTGCCTGTGACGGTTTATCCAGAAACCTCTGTGCTGTTGCCTTACTGATCTCACTAACACTGGGATCTAAAACTCTGGTAAGCGGCCCCTCTTCTCACTGGTGGAGGATTGTTTTGATTATTTTTATATACACGCATTTGTGGATATTTTTGCACCTTAATATCAATTTTGAGGAATCAACAATACTTTTTGGACAATTCTTTCTTCATTATATATGAACTCTTTATTGCTTTTGAATACTATTTTTGCTACTTTTATTGGTTTAGATTTAGCACACACAATTTTTGTTTTAATATACATTAATTTTTGGGGGGGGGGTTTTCTATATGATTTATGTTAACTTCATTTCAGATCTAATATACACTTTATTCACTTATATGATGATATGATGACATTTATGTATACTATTTACTAGTTATATTTTCGTCACTTAATATTGTTCTTTTCTATATCTATCGGTATAGTTTTGGATTAGGTTTTAGGTATATAATTTTTTGTTTTCAGCGCAGCTCATAATTATAAGGGGTTTCATAGTATCGTGATGTTGGCGGTGGTGTCTGCAACCTATGAGTTTTTGTATGTGGACGTGGGGCAAAATGGACGGATGTAGGATGGTGGAGTGTTCGCACGGACGGAGTTCTACCGGCGTCTCCAGAGTGGCAGTCTGGGCTTGTCACCCCCAGAGGAGAATCATGAAGGACTCCCATTCGTCTTCGTCGCGGATGAGGCGTTTGCCCTGGCGAACCATCTGTTGCGGCCTGTCCCGATGAGGACCCTCACCCCAGACCAGAGGATTTTTAATTTCCGCCTGTCCAGAGCCCGAAGAGTGGTGGAGAACACCTTTGGAATACTGGCCATCCGGTTCCACCTTTTTTTAACGCCTATCCACATGGCGGAATACAAACTTAATCACATAGTGCTGGCCTGCTGTGTTCTGCACAATTTTCTAAAAAGACTTTCTGCGAACTATGCGGTCTCAGTTGTACAACAAGAAGCAGATTTGCTGGAAACGGAGAACCTCACGGGCCTTGAACCTGCTCATCCTGGCTTGCCCCCCCCAAAGGGTCCGTGAGGTTCGAACCCAATACATGGACTACTTTGTGGGTAGGGGGGCCATGGATATGCCAGACAATGTCTGAGCGGCATTTTCACAATAAATTCTTCTTTGAAACTCCTTCATTTACTGCTTGGCTTGCTTTTAGGGGTCTCCTAGGTAAATTTATGTTTTTTATTGTTGTGCCTTTTTTACCAACAGTGCAAACCCAAGTTCTGAGCGAGATGATGGGACAGTCTCTTCTTCAGATAAGCTTATTATGTTGTGGGTCTGCTACACACACACCTTGTTTTTGGTAACTAATGTATGTAGTGCATTACTGACCAAAATCGTGCTCATTTTCAGCACCATGGCAGGAAAATGGCATGATTGTCAAAATTAACACATCACTGTGGGTGTTTTTTACTAAAGGCATATCCACTATGCACTCCAAGTGCACTGCAAAAGTACACCTGAAACTGCACTTAGAGTGAAAAGTTGAGTTTCCTTTAGTAAATAACACCCATTCTCACCGCAATCAAACATTTTACTCCAAATACATCTTTGGCGCAATGAAAAAGGAAGCCACACATTGATGATCATTTAACTTTTTAATCCAAGCACATTCACATGTGCGTTTAGAAAAGGGTTTTACAACAAACCAACAAATTGTGTGTATCAAAAATAGTCTTTCAGGTAATTTTTGTTTACTTGGTGTTTTTGTGTAAACAGGCATGTATCAAAGCGTAACATACAGAACACAGGAACTTACAAAGTTCAACTTTGAAAAGTGAAGACAATAACAGACATGAGTATGTACAAACTGGGCTGAAATTGCCTTCATTACATGGGGTGTCACCCCTGGAAAATCCAAATTTGGAAGATGCACACAGTGTGTCAACATGTGCTAGCTCCCATCATGGGGGATCAATGTACATGTTTTGGGGCTGCAACCCCTTCATCTCAGCCACTTTACACAAAACACGTACATTGATCCCCCATGATGGAAGATAGCGCATGTTGACACACTCTGTGCATCTTCCAAATTAGATTTTCAAAAAATACAAAAGTAGTGGTTTCAAATATAAAAACTAAAACCCTAGCTAGTTTGGGCTGTTTCACACTCTACTCAAAACATCAATGATGTTCTTCATTTTATTTTTAACATCATTGATGTTTTGCTGTATATTTTCCAAATCCCGATTGCACCCCATTATCTCCCCAATGAGGATCTGGGCACTTTAAAATGGGATTCTTCTTCCACATCACCTACAAAACAAATCAAAAAAACACACCATGTATTAAAAATATGGTGATATACATTGATGAGCTTACCGGAAGCTGTGTTCTCCAACACTAACCTGTTGTGGTGACAATTTGTCCAACTTCAACAATCTCTCCTTCCTCCTCCTCCTTCTCCTGCTCCTCTGCTTCTGGTTTTGGTATTTGGCCTTCTTTGGGAGGGGTGTGGTCCCTGGTGTCCTAATACTTGCCGAGTCTTCTCTCCCCTATGAGAATGTAAAAAAAGAATAATTAGCACACAGAGGGCAGAATTAGGAATATGAAACATTGCTTGGAAGTGTTGTACAATTGTGTTTTTTGGCCGAGTGTTTTGGTGAGAACATTATTGTGGACACTTTGTTAAGCTGGAATACTTCCCTGCAGAACGATGTTTCTTACAAACGAATGAAACCATGAACTTAAAAGTGGCCATTTTAAAATGCACAACATGAAATCAAAGCACATGGAGCATGTATGCAAGCAAGAATAATGATATGAACACACGACATCTACTTACTTTTTTGAAGAACATGCTTGATCCTTCTGTACTGATCGTGCTCCCTCAGTTTCAGGTCTGACCAGCGTTTTCTCAGTTGATCCTTGGATCGGCGTACCCCAAAATTCTTCTGAAGACTCTTCACAACTTTAGTCATGATCTTGGCCTTTCTGATATTTGGGTTTGGGTAAGGACCATACTTCCCATCATAGTCGGTCCTGTTCAATATGTCCACCATCTCCAACATCTCTCCAAAAGACATATTTGAGGCCTTAAATCTTCTCTTCCTGGATCAGGACGTTTCAGGCTTTCCTCACCCTCCTCCTCGTTAGTGGAACTGTGATTGCGCACCTGCGTTCTCTCCGCCATGTGCTCTCCCCACTGCACTGAAAGCAAAGGGGCGGGGAATAGTCTAGAAAGAACGTCAGGGGCGGGCGGAGTTTCACGCATGCGCACGGTATATAAAACGCAACACGCGTGTGTCATCCGTACGATCTGGGAACAGAGTGAGGCACGGACGTGACGATCGTGCAGACGAATGTAAAATTTTAACTTGGTACATCACTAGACTAGACTGCTTCTATCTAGGCCGATGTTGGAACAAGATTAGGAGGGTTTTTTATGGCATTATTAGTATTTTAGGGTTTGTCTTGTGTTGTGTCTTGCAGACAAGATGGATCCATTCCAAAACCCCAATTTTATGGGGCTATTCCTCGAACTGTACAGGGAGATGCCCTGCCTGTGGCAGATCAACAACCAGTTTTATTACGACAGAAGAAAGAGGAAGGCAGCGCTGGAGAAACTTCTTTCTTTGGTGCGGATCATGGTCCCCACGGCAGACATGGCCTATCTGACTAGGAAAATTGGTGTAATGAAGAGTATATCTCTCAGGGAAAGAAAGAAGCACCTGGAGTCCTTGAGATCAGGAGATCCAGATGCCGTTTATTACCCCAGGATGGTTTACTTCCAGAGGCTGCATTTTCTGATAGACCAGGGGGTACCCAGGCCACCACTCTCTTGTCTTCCTTCAAGGCTTCCTTCACCCCCAGCTGAGGCTTCCAATGTCCAACCTGGGTCTTCCAGGCAGCAACATGTGGTGGGGCCCAGCTTGAGACAGGTGTTGCATTGTTGAACATATTTCTTGTGTTACATTTAATGATGTTAACTAGATGTTCTTATTGATCAGTAAGTTGTGATTTAACAAAGTGGTTTACATCTCAATAGACAGTAGTGACCAAAAATGATTGGGACGAGAATGAAAAATGCTGGGCTCTGAATGATAGTCTGTTCTATTTGGTAACATTCAATTTGCAAAAGTCATGAGCTCAAAATGATGTGATTAATGAGCAAAAAACTAAAACTATGTCCCATTTTCCTACACAGGAAGACCTCAGCCGGGGGGAAGGCTGTGGCAAGTGGCAGCCAGGAGGTCGACCAACGCCCTCCTTCTCCTCCTCCTGCAACAACTACAGGAGCCCAGCCACAGCCTCGAAGGATGCCTGGTGGGAAGTGCCTAAGGAAGACGAGAGAGTGATGGCCTGGGTTCAGTCTGGTCTGCCAGAAGATGCAGCCTCTTGAAGAACCACATCCTGGGGACATAGGTGGCATCTGATTTTCCTGTTCTCTAGGACTTCTGGACCAGACTTCTCTCCCTGAGATATGTACTCCTCAGGCCACCAATTTTTCTTATTCTAATTTGTTCATGTCTGCCCTGGGGGCCAAAGGCTGCACCAAAGTAACAAGTTTCTCCAGCGCTGCCTTCCTCTTTTTATTTTTTTGAGACCTAAATAAAGGTTTTTTTGGTTTGAAGAAATACTTGCGTATGTGTTTTCCTTCCAAAAGGATAGTTTATTTGTGAGCAGGCAGGTACATTTACAAAAAAAAAAGTGAAATGAATAACAAGGGGTACCAACACTAAACAACCTCCTGTAGATAAAAAAAGAAAATCTAAAAAATATAATAATGTTGTTGTGGTAAGTTTACACACAAAAAACACCCCAAAAAATGGAAAGATGAGCAAACTGGCAAAAAAGGAGATGTTTATGAAAAAATAAAAAATAAAATGCAGCCAAAAAAAAATAAAGAAAATATAAAATTGTGTAGATGTGACAAATTCTAAAATTGTATTGCCGAAATGAGTAAAAAAGAGTCAGGAAATACATTCGGGAGAAGTGTGTGTGACTAACTATGAGCATCAAAAGAAGTTCTTTCTTGCAGCATTGTAAAGAACAAGAGAACGTGCTTCATGAAAGAATTTTTAACATTGCAGCATGACGAATGTGCTATATCGATTACGAGCAGTAGTTTTACCTGAACGAGCGATTTCGTGTCGGAATTTGAATGTGAGCATGCGTGGCACCTTGTCCGTCGGAGTAGGCTACACATGATCAGAGTATGTCCGATCGGAGCATTTTGTCCGAAAATATTTCCGGCAAGTTGGAAAATTTGGTCCGACGGATATTCCGACGGAAACAGTCCGATGCATACCACACACAGTCAGAATATCCGACAAAACGCTCTGATCGGACACATTCCGTCGGAATCTCCGTCCGTGTGTACAAGGGCTTAGGTAGAAGTCACCTCTGTGTTCTCCTCACTCCGCTGAATCTGCATGTAGATAGTCCCTTTCAGAAAGATGCATCCGGGTCTCTAATTATGCAGGAGACCATTGCTGTCTGGCATCTTTAAGAGCTTTATCCTCCTGATCCAACCATTTAACTGCAGCTGGACTTCGAAGAAATGGGTCGTCCCCAGGGCGGTAACACGAAGTCGAGCAGGGTACAGCATGCCATATTGGATATTAAGATCCCTGAGCCTCCTTTTAACATCAGCAAATGTTGCCCTCATTTTTGGCAATTCAGCTGAGAAATCAGGAAACAACGAAATTCTGGAATTATCAATCTCCATCCTACCAGAAAACCCCCTTGCCTTGGACAGTATTGCATCCCTGTCCTTGTAGTTGAGTAGCTTAAACAGGAAGGGTCTGGGATGGTTACCCGGGAGTAGTGGACGAGAGGGCACCCTGTGGGCACGTTCCACAGCAAAGAGTGGGGAGAAGGATTCTCTGCCAAACGTAGAGATCAACCAATTCTCTATAAAGTCTACTGGGTTCTTGCCCTCTGCCCTTTCCGGGACCCCCAGGGCACGAATATTATTGCGCCTCATGCGATTCTCCATTTCGTCAAGTCGCATAGCATGCTGTTCAGTGAGATGACAGTTAAATTTCAAGTCCCTCTGCATAGGTACCATGTCATCCTCCACTGTGCTCAACCTCCCTTCCAGGGCAGAGGCCCTCTCTCTGAGTTTTTGCATGTCATGGCGGACAAATGTAATTTCAGCTTTTACCCCTTTTATATCAGCAGAGAGAGCAGATATGGATTGATTGCATGAGGTGACCGCATTAAATATGTCTCTCAGCGTAGGTTCTGTCACATCAGCATTAGGGGAGTGAATTTGCAACCCAGGTATATCGCCATTGGGGGTACTCACTGTGTTCCACACTGTCGGAAATCCATCTGCTTCCTCCAAGGGGACAGTATCATCAGCGTCCAGGGACCCTCCAGGGGTAGCCCCCAATGTAGGCTGGCCAGCCAGGGCGTCCTTGTACGATTTTCTCCCATACAGGAGTTTCTGTGCGGCCTCCTTGTAACAATTTTTTGCCGCGCGTCGGCGCCATCTTGGTCAGGGGGGTCCGTCGGGGCCTTGCTCCCGTTATGTCTTTTAGACATGCTCGCGGTCTTTCGGCGGGTAGTGGCAGAGCACGCTCATCTCCCGGTGCCCGGCGGAGCAATCCTGGGGCGTACCGCTGTCCGGGGGAAGCCTGGGAAGGATAATTGCACGGATGGTCGGCGGAGCTCCGGGAACACACGTCCTTCTAAATTCGCTGCTAAGCCACGCCCCCCATAAATTTCTCTTTCAAACTGCAATAATATTTGTTTTCATTTACTGCTTGGATTTGTTTTAGCTATCTCCTAGCTTTTTTTTTGTTTATTTTTTGGGCCTTTTTCTTCAACAGTGCAAACCAAATTTTTGGGCGAGATGAGGTGACAGTCTCTTCTTCAGATAATATTATTATGTTGTGGGTCTGCTACACACACACCTTGTTTTTGTTGTTAATGTATGTAGTGCATTACTGACAAAAATATTCCTCATTTTCAGCACCATGGCAGAAATGTGTGGAGTCATGAAAATGGCGTGATTGGGGCAAATTAAAAAGCACTGTGGGTGTTATTTATTAAAGGCAAATCCACTATTCACTACAAGTGCACTGCAAAAGTGCACCTGAAACTGCACTTTCACTGCAAAGTGGATTTGCCTTTAGTAAATAACACCCATTGTCACAGAAAAAAACAACTTTACTACAAATACTGCTTTTGTGAAGTGAAAAAGGAAGTCACACATTGTTAATAATTAAACTTTTCACTCAAAGCACATTCACACATGTGCATTTATAAAAGGGTTTTACAACAAACCAACATATTTGGTGTATATAACATTATTTTTGGTAACATTAATATAACTTGCCGTTTTTGAGGAAACAGACATGTATCAAAGCATAACATACAGAACTGAGAAACTTACATAGTTCAACTTTGAAATGTGAAGACAATATCGGACATGAGTATGTCCAAACTGTGTTGATATTGCCTTTATCACATGGGGTGTCACCCCTGTAAAAGCCAAATTTGGAAGATGCACACAAATTGTAATTCAAACTGGGCATTTTCCTCCTGATCCCATGCCTAATGTTAACATGTGCTATCTCCCATCAATGTACGTGTTTTGGGGTGCAACCCCTTCATCTCAGCTACTTTAGTAGGAAGGAAGGGGTTGCACTCACAAAACGCATATATTGATTCCCCATGATGGGAGATAGCACATGTTGACACACTCTGTGCATCTTCCAAATTTGGCTATTGTCAAAATATAAAACTGTTTTTTAAAAGATAAAATCGATACTAGCTAGTTTTGGGTGTTTCAGATTCTCCCTAAAACATCAATGTTCTTCATTTTTTGTTGAAGCTCTTGAGATGATCTAAATCACAATTGCACCCCATTATCTCCCCGATGAGGATTTGGGCACTTTTACTGGTAAAATGTGATTCTTCTTCCACATCACCTAAAAATAAACCAAAAAACACACCATGTATTATAAAAATGCAGGCATACATCTATTACCTGAAGCTGTGGTATCAGACACTCACCTGTTGTGGTGCCAATTTCACCAACCTCTCCTTTCTCCTCCTCCTCCTCCTTCTCTGCTTCTGGTTTTTGGATTTCCCCTTCTTTGTGAGGTGTGGGGTCCCTGGTGTCCTCAGACGTCCCAAGTCTTTACTCCCCTATGAGAATTTAAAAAAGGAATACTTAGCATACTAATATTTGAGCACAGAAATAGGAATATGAAACATTGCTTGGAAGTATCGTACAATTGTCTTCAAGTTCAAAGCTGAAAACATTATTTTTGAGACTTTCTAAAGCTGGAATACTTACTTGTTTTGTGAAAGTTTGACAGATGGAGACACCCCTATAGTATCCACTGGAGCACGTGTGTGGGACACCCTAATAAAAAGGGTATTCTGGTGTCCCACACTAGTGCTCCTGAGTCCAGATGTGTAAAAAGCTACTGAGTGTCCACTCCTTTACACTGAATCAAGTTTTCATTTCATTCTAGTTACAAACCCCTCTAGACAACAAACTTCCTTTGACTAGAAATAGGCATGAACAAATGTAGTTAACTGCAACTTTCAAAAACATTGTATTTTAAGTGGGTGAACAAACGATGTTTACTATGAACAATTGTTGAACCCATGAACATGAAAGTGACAATTTTAAACTGTACAACACTAAGGAAAAGCACATGGAGCAGTATGCAAGCAATAATAATAATATGAACACAGGATAACTACTTACTTTTTAGAAGAACTCTCTTGATCTTTCTGTACTGATCGTGCTCCCTCAGTTTCAGGTCTGACCAGCGTTTCCTCAGTTGATCCTTGGATTGTCGTACCCCAAAATTCTTCTGCAGACTCTTCACACTTTAGTCATGATATTGGCCTTTCTGATATTTGGGTTTGGGTAAGGTCCATACTTCCCATCATAGTCGCTCCTCTTCAATATGCCCACCATCTCTAACATTTCTACAAAAGGCATATTTGAGACCTTAAATCTCCTCCTCCGGGATCGGGACATTTCTGGCTCTGGGCTTTCGTCCTCCTCCTCGTTACTGGAATAATTAGCGCGCACCTGCTGTGCCTCCGCCATGTGCTCTCCTCACTGCACCGAAAAAGAAGGGGCAGGGAATAGACTAGAAAGAATGTCAGGGGTGGGCAGAGTTTCACGCTTGCGCACTGTATATAAAACGTAACACGCGTGCATCGTACGTACGATCTGTGAGCGGAGGAAGGATTAACTAAAGCGCCAATCGTTCGAATGAAGGTACAATTTTAACTTGGTACATCACTGGCATATACTGCTTCTAGATTGAGGCTTATATTGGGACAAGATTAGGAGAGTTTAGCCTGACATTAGGGTTTGTCTTGTGTTGTTTCTTGCAGACAAAATGGATGGGTTCAACAACCACAGCTTCCTCCCCCCTATTCATAGACAAGTACAGGGAGCTACCCTGTCTATGGCAAGCGAAACATCTGCATTACACCAACAAATTAAAGAGGCAGGCAGCTCTGGAGAAACTGCTGGAGTTGGTGAAGCCGGTTGTCCCTAGGGCAAAAATAACCTATTTAAAAGCGAAAATTGGTGGCCTGAGGAGTACATATCGGAGGGAGCGTAAGAAGGTCCAGAAGTCCATGAGATCTGGAGCAGCAGCAGATGACGTTTATGTCCCCAGGCTGTGGTACTATGACAGGCTACATTTTCTGTCAGACCAGACTTAGGTCAGGGAATCACTCTCCACTGTTGCTTCCACACTTCCTTCCATGCTTCCTTCTACACTTCCTTCCACTGCTGCTGAGGCTTCCGACACCCAACCTGGGCCTTCCAGCCAGGATGAAGTGGAGGAGCCCAGCTTGAACCAGGTATAGTATTGTTCTACATATTTTTGGAGTAAAAATGAATGATGTTAACTAGATGTGATTATTAATCACTAATTGCTGATTTAATATAGTGTTTTACATATCAATAGACACTAGTAGCCAAAATATTTGGGACAAGAATGAAAAATGCTGGGCTCAGAATGCTAGTCTTTTCTATTTGTTAACATTCAATTTGCAACAGTCATGAGCTGAAAATTGTGTGTGATTGATGAACCAAAAAATGAAAAGTATGTCCCTTTTTCATACACAGGAAGACCTCAGCCAGGAGGAGGACGTGGAATGGGGCAGCGAGGAGGTGGCCGTGGAATGGGGCAGCCGGGAGGAGGCAGGGGTTAGTGGTAGCAAGGAGGTGGGCAGACCTAAGAGCCTGACAGAATCCCAATTCCCTCCCCTCTGCCTTCCAACCAAAAGGGCCAGAAAAGGGGAGAACGGGGAGGAGTCAGTGCCACAGCCTGGAAGGATGCGTGGAAGGAAGACCAGAGAGTGATGACCTGGCTCCAGTCTTGTCTGACAGAAGATGCAGGCTCTTGTATGACCACAGCCTAGGGACATAGATGTCATCTGCTGCTGTTCCTGATCTCCAAAGTGGCCAAAGGCTTCGCCAATTTCACCAGTTTCTCCGGCGTTACCTCTCTCTTTATTTGATTATGGAACCTAATAAAGTTTTTTTTGTTTAAAGAAATACTTGCCTATGTGTTTTACTTCAAAAAGGACAGTTTATTTGTGAGTAGACAGGCACATTTCAAAAATACAAAGTCAAATTAATAACAAGGGACACCAACACCAAACAACCTCCTCAAGATTAAAAAATAAAACAATAAAATAAAAAGAGAATAATGGTGTTGTGGTAAGTTGACACACAAAACACACAAAAAAATTATGAAGATGACCAAAATTTTAAAAAGGAGATCTTAATTAAAAAAGCAACCACAAAATTAAAAAAAAAAAATTAAAAGATAAAAATCCAAAATGATTCTGGAGATCTGACGAATAAAAATATTCTATTTATGAAATCAGGAAAAAGAATAAAAAAAGAAGTTTGTGGGAAGTCTGTATGAATATGAGCAGCAAAACAACTTCATTCTTCTAGCATTCTAAAGAAAAAGAGAATGCGCTGCATTAAACAATTTTTAACATTGCAGCTTGACGAATATGCTATATCCATTACGAACGCTAGTTTTAACAGACCGAGCGCTGCCGTCTCATAATTTATTCTGAGCATGCATGGCACTTTGTGCGTCGGACTAGGCTACACACGATTGGAATTAACGCAATTGGATCATATTGTCAGAAAAAAAATTGAGATTCAGCTCTCAAACTTTGTGCGTCAGAAATTCCGACGGAAAAAGTCAGATGGAGCCAACACACGGTCAGATATTCTGACAACATGATCCGATCGCACATTTTCCATCAGAAATTCTGACCGTGTGTACAAGGCATAAGAGTTAATACTAAAATATTTGTCTAAGTCAATCTTGTTCTGTCTACTTGAAGATGTTTACGTAAAAATACTTGGTTACTTTGCAGCAGTCTGGTGTACAGTATGTAGAATCGCATTTGAAAAATGTCTGAACCTATGGTGTCAGAGGTGTTGGGAGGCTTGCAAGGTCAGGGCAACCTTTGGAGTCATTTATCTTTGATAGGGATGAGCTTCGTGTTCGAGTCGAACGTACGTTCGACTCGAACATTGGCTGTTCGGCCGTTCGGCGAATTCCGAACGTTTGGGCCGTTCGCGTCAAAATTCGAGTGGCGCGCGCGGACCACAATGCACTGCGGTGGCGCAGTGCATTGCTGGCTCATGATTGGCCAAGCATGCACTGTGACCCCGCATGCTTGGCCAATTGTAGCGCCAGCAGCGAGGAGAGCCATGATTGGCCACAGGCATCCTGCCTGTGGCCAATCATAGCTCAGGCTGTGTAGTGCACGCCCCACACTATATAAGGCCGCCTTTGAGGCGGCCTCGTGTAGTGTGTTAGCATCTGAAGCAGTGGGTGTTCTGTGTACCTTCAACACAGTACACACCGATCGTTTTTGGCTGATTTCCTATCTTGCTGCTGTGTAGTGGTTGTTGTCTGTGCCCTGACCGCAGTATACACCACTATATTCACCTCACCTATATAGCTAGTGATCTAGCTTTAACCACTTAACAACTGCCCATTGCCGATTAACGGCTTCAGGGCGGTTGTTTAACTCTGAGAGGCCGTTAATTAACGGCCTCCCAGAATTCTGCTCTCGCGCGCCCCACAGGACCCGGCGCATCAGGGATCACGGTAAACGGCCGCTCGTCGCGGCTGTTTACCACGTGATCGCTCCGTCAAATGACGGAGTGATCACTTGTAAACAAACCGGCGTCATGTTATGACGCCGGTTCCTCCCTCCCCTCTCTGTACCGATCGGTACAGCGGAGGGGAAAGAGATCGGTGTCAGCAGCGATGTGGGCTGCATCTGCAGTGCCCACATCGCTGCTCACCGAATTTAACCCCTCAATTCCCTGCCAATACTCTGCAATACCAGTGCATACTCTGCAGTACCCTGCCATTACTCTGCAGTACCCCGCCATTACTCTGCAGTACCCCGCCATTACTCTGCAGTGCAGTACCCTGCCATTACTCTGCAGTACCCTGCCATTACTCTGCAGTACCCCCCATTACTCTGCAGTACCCTGCCATTACTCTGCAGTACCCCCCATTACTCTGCAGTACCCCCCAATACTCTGCAGTACCCGCCATTACTCTGCATAGCTTGTGGACTCTATAACTTTCACAAAGACCAAATAATATCCACCAATTTGTACTTATTTTTACCAAAGATATGTAGTAGTATGAATTTTGGCCAAAATTTATGAAGAAAAAATTACTAATCTGCTAAATTTTATAACAGAAACGAAGAAAAATTCATTTTTTCGCAGAATTTTCGGTCTTTTTTCTTTTATAGCACAAAAAATAAAAAACTGAGAGGTGATTAAATACCACCAAAAGAAAGCTCTATTTGTGTGAAAAAAAGGACAAACATTTCCTATAGGTCCAGTGTTGCATGACTGAGTAATTGTCATTCAAAATGTGAGGGCACCGAAAGCTGAAAATTGGTCTGGTTATTAAGGGTGTTTAAGTGCCCAGTGGTCAAGTGGTTAATAATAGAGCTTGCAGTCAGTAGTGTTAGGAGATAGTGCGTGCTGTCTGCGTGCTCTGTACCCAGTACATACCGCTATAATATAGGGCAGGCCCCTACTTTCAAACATCCAACTTACAAACATCTCCTACTTGCAAACTCAAGGAGACAGCAGCAAGTGAGATGAAAAAAGATGGACGACAAAACAAATTATACAGGGGTGATAACCCTTCCCTATGTTTTCCAAAAAGCTTAAAAATAGTTTGTTTGACTGGAGCTACACTTTAAAAATGTACCGGTTGAAAATTACAAACAGATTCAACTTAACACAACAAACCTACACAGTCCCTGTCTTCTTTGCACCGCCTGTATACTGCTGTTCTGAGTATATAGGGCCTGGGGGCCACACGCATTTCCTTTTTTTAATATGGGTACGGGGTTCCCCTTAATATGCGTACAAGACCCAAATAGGCTGGTAATGGGCAGGGAGGGCTACCCATGCCATTTTTCTCAATGATTTTCAACCATATTGCAGGAACCAGATATAACATTAAAACCGCAAGCAGTTTTAAATGGTGTTATTTCCGTTTAATGTCATTTTGTGCAGGGACTGTTCCAAACACGGGAAACACGTGGCACTTCACAGGCATACTACAGACACCCCCCAGGCACCATATTTAAAGGAATATTTCACCTTTTTTTTTCACTTTAATCGTCATTAAAATCAGTGCTCCCGCCAAAACGGCAGTTTTTAAAACTTTTTTTTGCAGTGAACCATGTCCCCTGAGGCAGGAGGCAGGTCCCCAAACCCTTTTTAGGACACTATCTTGCATATTAGCCGTTAAAATTAGCACTTTCCATTTCGAACGTTCGAGTCCCATAGACTTCAATGGGGTTCGAACGTTCGTAACGAACGCGGGGGTCGTTCGCAAGTTCTGGTGCGAACCGGGGTGTTCGGCTCATCCCTAATCTTTGACCTCACGGGGATTGCGCTACATAAGAAAGCATGCAAGGTGAAACATACTGTCCCTCAATCACTTTACCTTTCATTATGTCACAGCGGATAGAAGATTCCAGTCGCCAATGTCAGTTCACAAGAAACCACATTCTTTCGAGAAATGCATTGGGTCTGGAAAAAATCCCTGCAAAGCGCTCTTAAAACAATTTGAATTTACTTTAAAGTGGATGTAAACCCCATGCATGAAATCTGACCTAGGCACATTTATCTGTAGTGTTTACTCATCTCTCTCCAAAGCTCTGAGTCCCATGTCTTCCTGCTGTTCCATTCCACTGCTATCAGTATGAACACTTCTGACAAGCTCTCCGAGATAAAAGCAGCTGGAAATTTGTGTCAGGGAAGTGATTTGGAGACAGATAAGCAGAGAGCTTGTCTATTCACAGCACAGCTCTGCAGGTTTCTTCGTTCCTCTGCCTATGGGGGAGGGGTGCCTTTCCTCCAATCAGCTTACACACAGTGTATGCCCCCCAGACTCCCCTTCCACTACTGAAACAGGAAGAAAAATGGCTAACAAATGTCTAACACAACTTTCTAAAGAGTCTAGAAAGCTAAAAACGGCAGATATGCATGTAAAACGTAGGTTGATTTGTTTCATCTAAGTGTATCTAAGTGTATCATCTCTGTGTATCATCTAAGGCTGTTCACTTCACTGGGTATATGTGAGGGTTTACATCCACTCTAAGTGTTGTACTTCTACTGAAGATCTTGCAAGGAACTGTAAGGCCGCGTACACACGCGGGGACTGTTCGCTCAACTTTGTCCGCTGAACAGTGTTTCGGCGGACAGTCCGCTCGTGTGTGGGCTTTCAGCGGACAGTTTCAGCGGACAGTCTGCTGAACAAAGTTTTTCGGAAATTCCGAAAAACTGTCCGCTGAAACTCTGTTTCAGCGAACAGTCCCCTCGTGTGTAGGCTTGTTCGTCAAACTAAGTTCCGCGCATGCTCAGAAAGGATTTACACGCCGAAGTTTGCATTGCAGTGTATAGGACGTCGTATTTTTCGTCCCGTCGTACGTGCCGTTCACGTCATCGCGCACGATTTCAGCGGACTGTTCGTTCGTCGTGTGTGGGCAAGTCCGTCCATGCTAATTTTGAGCGGACTGTCCGCTGAAACTGTTTGACGGACAAAGTTGAGCGAACAGTCCCCGCGTGTGTACGCGGCCTAAGGGCTCATGTACACTGCAGCTCAAAAAAACTGCTTTTATGAGCTTTGATTGAGTATTTTGCTTTTATTTCTCTGCCTAAAAAGCTTGAAGAAAATTGTGCTTTTTTTGTGCTCTTTCGCATGTTTATATTGAGCTTCTTTGTGCTTTTTTTTTTAGCTTTTTCACGTTTTTTTGCACATTTTTGAACACTTTGGCGTGCTTGAAAGCTTCTCTTAAAAATGCAAATTTTGTGGGGGGGGGGGGCGGGGGGGTTGGGGGGGGGGGTTCTGCCTGTAAGAGCATATGTCTGTAAACTCCTGAAAAAGCCATAATGTGCATGGACACAACATGGAGAGGATTTGAAAATCAAGATGGAGGGATTAAATCGTGAGCATACCATGTCCCAATAATAAGTACAAAAAAGATTAAAGGGGCCAAAAGAGGGCTGGGGGGTACCAACCCAGGGACTTTTACCGGTATCAAGTCAAAAAAGTCAGCAATTATGTATACATTTCTAAAAGTAAAACATTTTTATTTTGTACATCTTACATAAACATTGAACAAGATATCACTATATAACCATTAAAATGATCATACATAGTACAGCATGGAAATCCACAGAGAATTACCCAAATTTGTACATAAAAACAAAAGCAAAGCTGAGCTGCGATTTTCTACATGTTTCGCTCGGTTCAAGCTTCTTCAGGAAATGATGCAGCTAATAACCATAGCTAAAATAGCAAAATACAAAAAGAAAAAGAAAAACATAATTTTATTCATAAGAGTTTGTAAACAGTGGGGTTATATACAGAATAATCCTATCAGAATATTTTAGTAAATCATATATTATAATTTCAATACATATATCGATAGTTGTTCACAGATTTAAAAAATTCATAAATCAGAGAATCAAAAATACATTTAATATCTCACCAATTTACCAGGATTCCCCAAGATTTGTAGTGCATTCACGAGATGTAATTTGTAAGGTTGGAAAGGATATAGATTAATGAGAAAGTGGCCACTAACGACACATCACCACATTGTGGTCTGCAGAGAGGAACATTATTTTATATTTTTACGTTTAAAAAAAATTTGACTGAAAAATAAATAAATAAACTAAAAGGTATGACCATATGGCATATATACAACAAAAAAGAGAGAAATTCGCACTGGGACTTAGGTATGACCATATGGCATATATACATACTGAGCATAAATGTATGACCTGAAAAAGTAAGTTATAGTTGAATCAATGGGTACGTAACTTTAAGTAGTTTGCAATTTTAGGGAAGTGACCGTGGATGTTGTCAAGTTGTCAATGCAGTGTGCATGAGTCCTAAGACTATAATCAAATGCATTAAATGTGACAGTGATACTCATGTTTAAGCACTACATGTAGCTAAGCAAAACTCTTCTGCAGCACAAACCCTCCTCCTTCCTTCCCTCCAGTCCCTCTCCCCCACCCCCTCTTTTTCTTCATGAGATCACTCAATGGTGCTGGTTGGGTCTTCCTCACCATTCTGTCACTCCACCCCTACAGTTACCTTATCATTCTTAACCCTATTTATCAACTCCCACTTGCAATCCCCCTTGTCTGCCTTGGGGGGAACTTTTGTTGAGCCCTGTCGCCTTTTCAATCTCATTTATGTAATGCTCTTTATATTGTTTTTATGCTTTGTCTCAATGCGTTTCCTAGACTGTTTCCTCCTGAAGAAGCGGTTTATACCGCAAAACCGATAGAGGATAATTTTATACTATACTATACTTTATACTAAATTTTATACACTGCAACATTAGCTCTACAGGTGTACCTGCTAATAGTCATTGATCTGTGGGGTATATGTTTTTAATATGTCTGTATGTTTTTTTTCGGAATTATATTAAAGTTAGATTTTTTACTACAAGCACTGTTTCATTGTATCAGTACTGTGATAGTCCATTAACCACTTTAGGTGTCTATGTGTATCAGTCAGCATCAGCAACTGTCCCCACATTTTCACCTTTTCAAATTCCCCATAGCTCAATTTGGATAATGGTACGATTTTATCTAGTGGCGGCAGGATGCCGAGCAGGGGAAGCGGAGCCAACAGCAGCACGAGCATCTTGAAAAAGTGATCGGTGGCTCCAGGGAGCAGCACGGGGCTGGCTAGAACCAACATCCCAGGAGGGAGTGGGAGAAGACCTCACCGCTGGGCACCCTGACCCGAGCAACAGTGGATGCAGCATCCCCGGAAAACTCCCAGAGCCTCCACACATTCTCCAGCCTCCTCTCCTAGCTGTCACTGTCATCAACAAGAAGGAAGACAGGCTGACCAAGGGCTCAGAGGACAAGGATGGGTGTGAGGTAGGTGCATCTCCCACACACACCTACCCACAGACAGGGGCTGTTTAAATTTAGTGCCTTGGATATAAAAAGCATTTGTTTCATGTATGTTAGCCCAACATTGTAGCAACAATTAGAGTCTCAGAGTGTAATTGTTCTTACAATTTTGGGCTATCACATGAAAAAAATGCTTAAATAGGTAAAGGGCGAGACCACCCAGCGATGTCACATGGTGGCACCGCCCCCTTGTGAGGCCACAGATCGGTACATGCTGAGGGGTGCACCCGAATGGCAATTTGCAAATGTGGTCACCCTATACGGCAAGTGTGACACTCGCCTGTCACCCATAAATCCGTTTTGGAAGTATCTAATTGGAAGTTCACAGAGTGTTTAGTGGTATCAAAATAGTTTTTTTTTTTAGGTACCTGGCTTATGTAATTCTCATACCAATTACCTTTTTGCATGAAAATATTTAACTCTGCCTCTAAAAAAAATTTTTTTTCAGCAGATTGCAGACAGGAGTTTGCTTACAATGCTCCAAGTTATTAATTGGCTATGATGCAAAACAAAACTGGACTCTGATGTCTTTTTCTGCCCTGCTTGCAACTACTAACTACTTAAGAGGAATGAAATTTACATTTTCATCTATATTTACAGCACTCAAAAACGGCTGATTACATGAGCAGTTTATTGTAGAATAGCTGTCTGCACGGACAGGAAGTTATTCAGTTTGGCACATTAAAGGGAAAAAAGGCCAACTGGCTTTTATCGATAATTTTGAGTGGTGAATAATTATTATAAGTATTCGAATGAGGGACTTCCGGCCGGATGTGAACAGGGCAGCAGCGGCGTCTCACAGCTCCGTTCCTCCTCTCACCATCCGACCGTGTGGAGCGACTCCCGCACCCGCCAGGCACCGTACCGGGTAGGGGATACTGCGCTGCGGCTGAGGATGCCTTCGTCTGCCGCAAAGAAAGCGGCTAAAGCCTGCAATACCCCGCGGAGAGCCACCGCCGCATGGAGCATGGAGGCTGGCCCCGCCCCCGCCATCTTGTCTGCCCCGCCGAAGCCTCGGAGCTCCGTGCTGCAGGAGGGAGGTATGTCACTAATACAGGAGGCTGAAGAAATCCTCCCAAGCCAGGCACAGTCCACAGGCATTGAAGTGACTGATATAACTAAACCTATCCTGGAGGCAATTAATGCCAGCAAGGCAGAACTTATGGGGCGGATTGATCACCTGTCCTCTGAATGCACCCTGATCAGGCATGATCTGGATAAGATTAGGGGCCGCCTCAGTACAGTGGAGACAAGGGTGTCAGCAGTGGAAGATGAGTCCCATGGTTATGGAGCCCAGTTGGCAGAGCTCAGGGACCAGGTTAGGTCCCTGCAATACAAGGCTATTGATGCTGAGGACCGTCAGAGGCGCAATAATGTCCGAGTGGTGGGGCTCCCCGAGGGGGCGGAAGGGGAGCAGCCAGCTCACTTTGCAGAGCAATTTTTCAAGCAGCTCCTGTCCTTGCAAGAGGTGTCCCCTGCGTATGTGGTGGAAAGGGCACACCGGGTCCCTACTGGCAGGCGCCCACCTGGAGAGTTCCCTCGCCCCTTCCTGGTTCGTTTTTTGAACTTTCGGGATCGGGACATGATCCTGTCCTGCGCCAGGAGACTGCCGGAATTGCGCCATGAAAACGCAAAAGTTATGCTGTTTCCAGACTTCTCTGCAGCCACGCAACAGAAACGCAGATCCTTTAATGACGTCAGGAGGCGGCTCAGAGAAAAGGAGATCAAGTACAGCATGCTGTACCCGAGCAAGCTCCGTGTTCAATACAAGGGCTCTGTACGTTTTTTTGATCACCCGGAGGACGCAGTCGACTGGCTGGATAAAGAATTCGGCAGGTAGACCTCGACCTATGGGTACGGGGGGTCGGGGTACCATTTTGGGCTGATGGGGGGGGGCTTTCCACATCTGACCCGGGTCTATGGAACTGGACTGGAGCGCCCATGGCTTTGCATGACCCCCGGAGTGTGACTCCTGCAGACTGCCACTGTTGATTGGCTACCGGGGGGTTGGGGATCAGTGTGTTCTCCTGCTGCCTGGCCCACGTGTTATTTGAGGGGCCTGTGCTGCGGAGGTGGGTATGGGGTGACGTTTCCTGGACATGGATGCCGGGGTGGTGTGCTTTCCCATCCTGGAGGTTGCTCTACCGTTGGTGGTCTTTTTGGCTATCACGGCGTCCTGTCACACACCCTCTACTCTTGTGTGGATGTCCTACGTGACCCCCTCAGCTGATGCTGCAGCGGTTAGTTCTCCAATGACTGCTTGTTCTGTAGGGCCGCTTACTAGCCTTGGGCTGGCGGTGTTGTCGGGCCTAGCTCCTGTTCTGCTGTTCGGAGCTTGAAAAGACACTACGGGGCAACTAAGGAACTGCCGGACTTTTGTTCAGTGCGGCGGGAGTGCGCAGTGACTGTTATGGTCACTTTTTTTGGTTCTGGGATTAAGCTTAGTGCTGGACTTGTTGGGGTTTTTTCTGGCATGCAAGCAAGGGAGGGTTTGTTTAGGGTCACAGCTCGATACAAGGGGTTAAATGATGTTACAGTTGTCTTATTGTTGCTGCTAACCTTATGGGAGGGTAAGCTCCCACCAGTCGGGACATGCTGGCGGGCCGTGGTAGCCACGTTTGATAATGGCGGATGAATTAAAAATTGTGTCTTGGAACGTTCGAGGCCTTAATCACAAACTTAAGCGGGCCTCAGTGTTCCAATTCCTTAAAGTGTATAAGCCGCACCTGATTCTCCTGCAGGAGACACACTTGGACGGAAGTAGGGTCCTTGCCCTGCGCAGGCCGTGGATACAGAGGTCGTTTCATTCCACCTACTCCACGTTTGCGCGGGGGGTTTCCCTCCTGGTTAGCAAGAGTGTGCCCTGCGTGATTCATCAGGTTGTGTCAGATCCAGATGGGAGGTATGTGGCGCTTGTCCTAGATGTGTTCCATAAACAACTGGTGGTGGTAAATGTATATGTGCCTCCCCCATTTCACTCACAGGTGTTATATGACTTACTGATCAAGCTTGCGCCATATGGCCATCTTCCGACTATATGGCTTGGGGATTTCAATGCCGTTCTTGATGCGGCTTTGGACTCCTCCAATCCGGGCAGGGGGGACTCTGCCGGCCTGACTGGCTGGAGCACTGTGGCGGGGTTGACGGAGTTGTGGCGCTGGCGGCATCCATCCGACAGATGCTACTCGCACATATCGACCACACACAGGTCTTCAGCCAGGATTGACCTGGCTTTTGGTAACAATGGGTTGTTGTCGTACGTATCTGAGGCCTCATATCTGGCGGGTGGGTTGACTGATCACAATCCTCTGGCTGTTACCCTGACTTTTGGGAAGGGGAAGGGTAGGAGTGGTTGGCGGGTCTCTCCAGGGTGGATACAACATGAAGGGGTTTCTGCTCAGGTGAGCACGGCTATTCAATCATACTGGACATCAAATGATGGCACAGCTGATCCGGGGATAGTATGGGACGCCTTCAAAGCAGTGGCAAGGGGTGAGTTTGTATCTGCCATTAAAGTTGCGCGGAAGTCGGATAGCGAGGACGTTGAGGAGTTGGCGCTTCGGGAGCGACGGGAGGCAGAGGCGCATGCGGATTCTCATTCTGAGGAATCGTATGGGGCCTTGTTGACGGCTAGGAGAGCTGTGTCCTTACATTTTACGGGACAGGCCAGGGTGGAATTGACAAAGACTGCTCAGACGGTGTTCGCGGAAGGGGATAAAAACGGAAAGCTTTTGGCGATGCTGGTGGCGGAGCGTCCTCCCCCTACGTGTATACCGGCAATCCGGGATGGGACGGGGAACTTGATCACCGTCCCTGAACAGATTCTGCGGGAGTTCGTGTCTTATTACTCCGGGCTATATTCCCCCATCCCTCCCTATGATCCTGTGGCCTTGGAGGCTCTGCTGGAGGCCCTCCCGATTCCGCAACTATCCACTGTAGACAAAGAATTTTTGGAAGCTAAGATAACTCTTAAGGAGATTCAAGGGGCAATTTTTACATTTCCCCCCAATAAAGCGCGGGTCCGGATGGTTTTCCAGCGGAGTTCTACAGGGCCAATGTGGAATTATTAGCTCCCAGAATTAACTCCCTTTTAGCCTACTGTCATGACAATGGTGCTCTCCCACAATCCATGATGGAGGCCTACATGGTCCTTCTACTGAAACCGGGCAAGGATCCTACAGAGTGTGCTTCATATAGGCCAATAGCGCTTCTAAATATGGATCTCAAAATTCTCACCAAAGTACTGGCCACTAGGCTGGCTACGGTACTGCCCACTATTGTTAATATTGACCAAACGGGCTTTATGCCGGGAAAGTCTACGGACACAAATTTAAGAAGGTTGTTTACGCACTTGCAGATTTCCCCACGGGACACTGGGTCGAGGGTGGTGGTTTCGATTGATTTTGAAAAGGCCTTCGACTCTGTGGACTGGGTATACATGTCCGCGGTGTTGAAGGCCTTGGGTTTCGGCCCTCAATTTAGGAAATGGGTGTCTATGTTGTACCGGAGTCCGAGAGCGGCTGTCAGAGTGGGCTCCTCCCTCTCTGGGTTTTTCGAGGTAGGTAGGGGAACCAGACAAGGTTGTCCCTTATCCCCGTTTTTGTTCGCCCTGGCCCTGGAACCCCTGGCGATAGCCTTGCGCACCTCTCCCGAGGTTGTTCATATCACTGTGGGCACGGTGAGGGAGACCTTAGCACTTTATGCAGACGATATGCTGCTTTTTCTTAATGACCCGGGAGCGTCGCTGAGGGCGGCATTACAACTTATTGACCGCTTCGCTGGCTTCTCAGGGCTCAGGGTGAACTGGAGTAAATCCTCTATCCTGCCAATAGATCAGGGGGCCCGGGGGAGGGCGGATCCCGCGTTACCGTTGCAGTGGGTCGAGTCAATGAAATATTTAGGGGTGAGACTCTCAGCCAATGTCCGGGACTATTTGTCTTTGAACTTACTCCCTCTGATCCCATTACTCAAGAAAAAGGTTCAGGCCTGGGCTAAATTGCCGTTGTCCCTTGCAGGGAGAATTAGTCTACTGAAGATGAAATTTCTTCCAATTATTTTGTACTTCCTTAGACATGCTCCTGTGTGGGTTCCGAAATCGTATTTCCAAAAGATTAATAGCATTGTCACGTCTTTCATTTGGGCCCCCGGGACCCCAAGGGTGGGCATTGGAGCGTTGCAGGAACCGACTGACCAGGGGGGACTAGCGTTACCCGATTATCATAAATATTATTTAGCTGGTCAGCTGGTGTTTGCACATAGATGGCTGACAGCCGATGAGGGGGATGCTGCAAACGTGCTGGAGGCTGCTCAGCTGGGTTCCCTGGAGAGTCTCCGGTTCGCCCTGTTTAGGGGTCTCCGGTCTGAATTGCCCCTAACGGACACGATGAAGGCCACCATTAAGGCATGGGGGGCGGCGGTCAGGTTGGCATGCCCATCCTTCCGGGGGGTGTCCCCATCGACCCCTTTGTGGATGAACCCCACACTACCCCACTTTTATAACTTGCCGGATCCTATGCTATGGGCGACGAAAGGTATTAAAACGGTAGGGGACATAACCACGTTTGGGGAGTTGCTTGCGTTCCCTCAATTGCAGGCAAGGCATGACCTCCCTAATAGGTACTTATTCAGGTACTTGCAGATCCGACATGCTTATCAAGTTCAGTTTCGAGTGGTGAGAGTGGAGTCGCTCCCTTCTTCGCTCGAGACTCTGATACGGAGCGAGAGTCTGATAAAGCCTCTATCGCTCACGTACAAGGCAATGCTTGCATCCACACCTCGGGCGATTGTTAAATGCAGGGATAAATGGGCGATGGAGGTCCCGGAGGTGAGGGGGGAGGACTGGGACTCTATGTGGCTCCAACCGTTTAGGCACTTGGTGTCTGCTCGGGATAGGTTAATCCAGTTCAAGTTCCTGCATAGGTGTTATTTTACTCCGGCCAGATTGCACAAGATTTACCCGACAGTGTCGGCGGAATGCTGGCGCTGCACCCACACACCTGCAGATGCGGATCACATCTTCTGGGGATGCCCTCAGATACAGAAATTTTGGGAGGAGGTAGTCTCTTGCATAACTGATTTAATACAGGTACCAGTCCCCTTAACAATCCGTGTGTGTTTATTGGGGTTGGTGGAGGAGGTAGTCCCTTCCAGGGCTATGCGCACAATGCTGAATGTGTTATTATTTTATGGCAGGAAAGCCATACTGCTGCATTGGAAGAAAGCCAGGGCTCCTGAGGTCTCCTTCTGGAAGGGTTTGATCAACTCGATGCTGCCCTTTTTCAAGGCCACCTATATGGCTAGGGGGTGCATGAAGAAATTCGACAAAGTATGGCACACGTGGTTCAACGCTGAGTCAACAGTGGGATGAGAGGGCCTGAACTCACATGGTTGCTCGGGTGCTGGGCGTGTTACTGTTGAGATGGCTGGGTGGTGATTTCGTGACTTCTGTATCACATCTGGGGGAGTATGACAACTGAAGGTATGATACTGAGGATACCTTGCTAGGGTGATGTCAGACAACGGATAAATCCGTCAGATGATTGAGCTGTGACCAGGGGGGGAGGGGGGGTGGGGGGGGTTTTTGGGGGGATAGCTAGTTGTACGTTGTTAGTTAACGGCGGCCGGCCGGATGAATGCCTCCAGTTGAGGTGTTCACTGTTTGTATTGTATAAGTTTTATGACGAAATAATAAAAAGAATTTTATAAAAAAAAAAAGTATTCGAATGAGAGTAATGAAGATGGAAAGATTTTAGGCAGAATCATGCAGTGCTTTTTGTGCTCTTTCCTCACTTTCATTTTTCCTTTCATCAGACCATCTTCATCAATAAGGCCTAAAAATAAGCACAAATATGAGTGGGCTAGCTAATATATTTATTAGGCAGGGTTCATATTAGACATCGCAGAGGCTCACAGTAGGAGTCCGGTGTATCTCTATTCACTGTTTCAGGTCTGATTTCAACCCGATTTTTAGGCTTAATTTCGGACCTAAAGTGAACCCAGCCTTGGATTAATTTGGGTACATGAAAACCTCACATTGAAAGATCTTCTTAGCAACATTTTAGAGAAAGGGAATTGATGTCATCATTATTATAACAGGATTTGTAACTATGCATGGGGGGACATGGAAACACAGCATATTTAGAAGCTCTCTGGCCCATGTGAACGGCAATTGTTTTGCAGTTAATTACAAAAGATAAAAACAAAATTGCCTAAAGCATGCCAAGTGGTTGTCACTCAGTGAGTTTATTCTCCATTTATGTTAAGCATGTTGCATGACAAATTTGGAATCAAGTACATGATCCATATGGGGACCAGAAGTTTAGTCATATGTGCAGGTGTCCGCTACTATATCCCAAAAATTATTTTTAAGAGAAATTTGAGCATGTGATAGTATTTGAATCAGAACTCTAGTTTCTAGGGGGAAAAAAATGCCAAGCAAAGTTAAAAACAATAAAAATTGCTTTTTTTCTGCAATATTCACCTTTACCACTAAATTCCAGGTATGAATTTTATTGCATACATGTACATTGAATAAAAGCAGCCGGAAACTCCATACTAAGGATGAGCCGAACACCCCCCTGTTCGGTTCGCACCAGAACCTGCGAACAGACCTAAACTTCGTGTGAACTTAAGAACCCTATTAAAGTCTATGGGACTCGAACGTTCAAAATCTAAAGTGCTAATTTTAAAGGCTAATAGGCAAGTTACTGTCCTAAAAAGTGTTTGGGGACCTGGGTCCTGCCCCAGGGGGCATGGATCAATGCAAAAAAAGTTTTAAAAACGGCCATTTTTGACGCAAGCCATGATTCACGCTAAAATAGAGGCAACCATACTAGATAAAGTTCCCATGTTCGAATCATTATGGCTTCCTTGGATTGAACACTACTTACCACATGGTCTAGACCAATCTCTTATATTCTCATGAAACAACTAATCAAACATATATCTTACCCCCTATGTTACATGTAGAATTTATTAACATACCATTTTCTTTCGGAGTAGTCTCCTCCCTCCACAACCCTTATATATGCTTCCCCCACCCTTGCTTTCCCCACACCCACTCCTTTTACTATATATAGATGTACAAGCTAAATTAATGAGTTATATATTTCCTAATGTTATTACTATAGAGGAGATTTTAGGGATGGTTTAATTAAGTATCTTTTATTCAGGGAATAACCAAGCCACATGGTTGGATCTTGGCCCTGAATTATCTACTTACCTCTCTATACCTTCCTGGTAACAACCTTTCTTTTACCCTATATTATACCAAATCTCCTCAAACCCTAAACTTTGAAGCTACAATTTTTACTATGTATCTAATCCAGTTATTAAAAACTTTATACATGTTTATCTTTAGCTAAAATGTGTTAAACTAATATATCCCAAATTACATGACTGTTATTATAGTATTCACCTCCTGTTAATATACTGAGAAGCCTCATTTCACACTTTTATACATTCTACTTAACTATAAATCTATTGTATGACTCTTTTTATTGCATTATATTCAATAAAATATTTGAAAAGAAAAACGGCCATTTTTTCAGGAGCAGTGATTTTAATAATGATTAAAGTGAAACAATAAAAGTATAATATTCCTTTAAATTTTGTACCTGGGGGGTGTCTATAGTATGACTGTGAAGGGGCGCATGTTTCCCGTGCTTAGAACTGTCCCTGCACAAAGTGTCATTTTTTCAGGAAAAAAAGTCTTTTAAAATCACTCGCGGCTACAATGAATTGTCGGCTCCCGTAATACAGAGAACACTCAATGAGTGTTCTCTGTATTACGGGAGCCGACAATTCATTCATTGATAAAAAAAGAGCGTGTGGTTCCCCTAAATTCAATTACCAGGCCCTTCAGGTCTGGTATGGATATTAAGGGGAACCCCGCGTCAAATAAAAAAAAATTGATGTGGGGGTCCCCCTAAAAATCCATACCAGACCCTTTATCCGAGCACACAACCTGGCAGGCCGCAGGAAAAGAGGTGGGGCGAGAGAGCGCCCCCCTCCTGAACCATACCAGGCCACATGTCCTCAACATTGGGAGGATGCTTTCGGGGTCTGTGACTCCTCAAAGCACCATGTCTCCATGTTGATGGGGACAAGGGCCTCATCTCTACAACCCTGGCCGGTGGTTGTGGGGGTCTGCAGGCAGGGGGCTTATCAGAATCTAGAAGCCCCCTTTAACAAGGGGACCCCCAGATCCCACCCCCCCCCCGTTTGAAATGGTAAGGGGGACAAAAGTACCCCTACCATTTCACAAAGAAAGTGTAAAAAATGGTTAAATAAGACAAACACACTTTTGAAAAATTCCGTTATTAAAAATAAAAAAAATAAAAAAAAAAGATTCCAGCGGTGGTAATCCACTCTTGCTATCCAGCGACGGATGATCATCTCTCTGGGTTCCAGCGATGGCTGATCTGATCCAGCGATGGGAGATTTCCAGTCCAGCGCAGTCCATCCATGCATCTATCTTCTGTCTCCACTGAGGAGACACTGCGGGATCCCAGCGCCTGGCGTTTCTTATACTAGGAGGGCGGGGCCACCCGTCACCTGACCCTGCAGCCTCTGACACTAGTGAGGGAAGTCAGGGGTTCCCCAATGACGTATGGGTGACCCCGCCCCCCTCTGATGTAACGGAAACCTGCGTTATAAATATAGATTTTTTACATAAACAATGTAGTCCAATGTGCCTTTAAAGTCTGGCCTTCCCTGGGTTTTGTCTTGTTTTAATATGATATTTACGGATGTGGCAAGCAGGGCTGGTGCAAGGATCTTTGACACCCTAGGCGAAACCTAATTTTGCCGACCCCCACCCCCCCCCCCCCCCCCGGCTGCGCCCCTGACTCCACTTTACCCTGCCCTTGCTACACATGTGACCTATCTGACCCCTACACTGACCCCCTGACACATACACTAATCCACCTGACTCCTACTTCCTGCACTACTCACATCACACTGACAATAACACTGACCTACCTGATAATTACACCGACCTACCTGGCACCTACACTAACCCATCTGACACCTACACTGACCATCACACCGACACCTACACTGACAATTACACTGACCATCACACCGACACCTACACTGACACATACACTGACCATCACACTGACACATACATTGACACTGACACCTACACTGACCATCACACTAACACCTACACTGACCATCACACTGACCCATACACTGACCATCACACTGACACATACATTGACACTGACACCTACACTGACCATCACACTGACACATATACATTGACACTGACACCTACACTGACCATCACACCAACACCTACACTGACCATCACACTGACACATACACTGACACTGGCCATCACACTGACACATACACTGACACTGGCCATCACACTGACACATACACTGACACTGACCATCACACTGACACATACACTGACACTGGCCATCACACTGACACATACACTGACACTGACCATCACACTGACACATACACTGACACTGACCATCACACTGACACATAAACTGACACATACACTGACACATACATTGACCATCACACTGACACATACACTGCCCATCACACCGACACCTACACTGACCATCACACCGACACATACACTGACCATCACACTGACACATACACTGACCATCACACTGACACATACACTGACCATCACACTGACCATGACACTGACACATACACTGACCATCACACTGACACATACACTAACACTGGCCATCACACTGACACATACACTGACACTGGCCATCACACCGACACATACACTGACCATCACACTGACACATACAATGACACTGACCATCACACTGACACATACACTGACACTAACCATCACACTGACACATAAACTGACCATCACACTGACACATACACTGACCATCACACTGACACATACACTGACCATCACACTGACTGACACATACACTGACCATCACACTGACTGACACATACACTGACCATCACACTGACACATACACTGACACATACACTGACCATCACACTGACACATACACTGACACATACACTGACCATCACACTGACACATACACTGACCATCACACTGACCATCACACTGACACTGACACATACGCTGACCATCACACTGACACATACACTGACCATCATACTGACACATACACTGACACTGACACATACGCTGACCATCACACTGACACATACACTGACACATACACTGACCATCACACTGACACATACACTGACACATACACTGGCCATCACACTGACACATACACTGACACATACACTGACACTGACACATACGCTGACCATCACACTGACACATACACTGACCATCACACTGACACATACACTGACACTGACACATACGCTGACCATCACACTGACACATACACTGACACATACACTGACCATCACACTGACACATACACTGACACATACACTAACCATCACACTGACACATACACTGACCTACCTGACTCCTAGTTCCTGCATTACTCACACACAAACTCCCTCCATACAGCTCAATGTAGATCAGGGAAGAACCACTCTCCTCCTTACCTCTGCTCTTTGATGCTTCAGCGACCATCATCAGGGCCTCCCCTCAGCACTGGGTGTGCAGAATTGTTCAGGAGTCCACGCCAGCGCCGTCCACCCACTCCGCCTCCACGATGTCCCTGCCGGGGCCAGGCCAGCGCCGTCCACCCGCTCCACGATGTCCCTGCCGGTGCCAGGCCAGCGCCGTCCACCCGCTCCACGATGTCCCCGCCGGGGCCAGGCCAGCGCCGTCCACCCACTTCACGATGTCCCCGCTGGGGCCAGGACAGCGCCTTCCACCCGCTCTACAATGTCCCACCCGGGCGGGAGGTCAGCTGACAGACCTCTCAATGCTCCCATCTCTGCCGAGCCCCGCCCCTCCGCTGCACTCACAGAGACACACAGCGCCGCTCCACAGGGACAGGCTGGAGCAAAGGAGTCCCGGAGCGGCGCTGTGAGATAAACCCGTGTGAGCACAGCGGGGCGCTCAGCGGGAAACATGTGTGATTGGTGGCGCCGGCGGCACACCATGGGGAGCGAGCGATCAGGAGAGGAGAGCTGAGCTCACACTGGACAGAGGCCGTGGTTGCGCCCTAGGTGGTAGTGCGCCCTAGGCGGCTGCCTACTTTGCCTAGTGGTAGCGCCGGCCCTGGTGGCAAGGGAGTGTTTCCAATAATTCCATAGAACCCTATAACAAATCCTATTGTTTATTAGCAACAATAGCCACCTTCCATTAGCTATAATCTCATATATGAATGAAATAACCATAAAATATTCAGTAGCGTTCACAGTGATTCTCTGAACTTATTGATCATCCTTTACAAATTGGTACTGACATCAACAGTGCACAATTTTTATGGTGTTTCAGTGAAAGAATATTCTAGTTTTTCCAAAAAACACAGCACAAACCAATACCAATAGTGCAAGTTATGGGAGGGAGGATTCCCTACTGATTTTTGGCCCATTTCCTCTTGTAGTGTGTGACTAAAGTCCTGAGAGAGCTTGATGTCTGTTTTATCTTGGCTAAGTGATAGTTTACGTTTTTGGGGTTGTATTTGATATGTGCAAAGAGAGATCACACAAACACTTGTAGATATGCCATTTTTTTTTAAACTTCTGTTTATTAGGTTTTATAGCAATAGATACAGAACAGAGCCATTCAGGCATAACCCGGCTAATAGTGTAAACACCTAACAATATAAGAGCAATACAAGTAAACTACACCCAATGGGTGGAAAACCTATATAAGGAGAGGCAAAAATTAAAAACAAGAACTTAACGGGACTTTATATGAAGTACGGGGTTAAAAAAGAAACAAAATGACTATTGAAAAAGATTTATTGTTTATGGTCTATCAAAGCATGATTACATATATTTAAAGAGGTGCGCAGACATACATATCATTAATATCAACATTTTTTCTTTATGCACTCATGGTGACCGATACAAAATAAGTTATAAAAGCGCACCTCAATTATATACATAGAAACAACCAATGGTAATGATGAAATAGACAATTGATAAAATATTGCAGCTACATGAACCTATGACTTGTTCTTATTATGTATTTTTTCACCCATCAGGCATACATTTACATGCTGATTATGTTCCCACTTGAGAAATGCCCTATTTGTCCCAGTTGCCTGTGTGTGCACTCCATGGGTCCCATTGCCGCTGGAGGGGCCTCCTCAGCTCCCGTGCCGTCGCTTGGGGTGCTTGGTGGCTACCGATACCGCGCCTATGGCTGCATAGCTGTATGTAAGTGACTATTAGGTGGGCTTTTTAATCTCCCTTTTGTTTCAATTATTATAAATATTAATTGATTACTACCCCGTATTTTCAGACCAATCACAAGCTTTCTCCTGATGAGCGGCAGTAAGCCACGAAACGTGTAGAGCTACCAGTTGCCGTGTATTTTGGTACCCCAACTCTAACAGTATCTATTTCTGTAATATTGTATCAATTATGCTTGTTTTATTTAATTTAATGTATCAATCATGAAGTCATAGGTTCATGTAGCTGCAATATTTTATCAATTGTCTATTTCATCATTACCATTGGTTGTTTCTATGTATACAATTGAGGTGCGCTTTTATAACTTATTTTGAGTCACCATGAGTGCATAAAGAAAAATTTTTGATTTTAAACCACTTGCCGCCCGCCCTATAGGCAATTGACGGTGGCAAAGTGGTTTCATAATCCTGATCGGACGTCATATGACCTGATTAGGATTTTGAAACACTGCGCGCCCCCGGGGTGCGCATCGCGGCGATCGTTGTTGTGGGGTGTCAGTCTGACACCCTGCAACTACGATCTCGGTAAAGAGTCTCTGACGGAGACTCTTTACCACGTGATCAGCCGTGTCCAATCACAGCTGATCACAGTGTAAATAGGAAAAGCCGTCTGTCAGATGCGAGTAGAGGAGAGCCGATTGGCTGCTCCTCTGACAGGGGGGGTCTGTGCTGATCGATTATCAGCGCACCCCCCCCCCCCCCTGAGGATGCCCACACTGGACCACCGGGGACGCCACCAGACCACCAGGGATGCCCAGGACAAGGTAATCCTCCCTAGACCACCAGGGATGCCAGTCAGTGCCCACAATGGATGCCAATCAGTGCCCATAATGGATGCCAATCAGTGCCCACAATGGGCATCACTGATTGGCATGCATTATTGTTTGGCACTGATTGGCATCCATTAGTACAGTATAACATAATACAATGCCGCCTATCAGTGCCCACCTGTGCCGCCTGTCAGTGCCCATCTGTGCCACCTATCAGTGCCCATCCATGCCCATCTGTGCCGCCTATCCATGACCATCTGTGCCACCAGTCCATGCCCATCTGTGCCGCCTATCCATGCCCATCTGTGCTGCCCATCCATGCCCATCTGTGCCGCCCATCCATACCAATCCGTGCCAGCTATCAGTGACAATTTGTGCCACCCATCCGTGTCGCCCATCAGTGCCACCCATCAGTGCCGCCTATCAGTGCCACATATCAGTGTCCATCAATGTCACCTCATCAGTGACACTTCATTGGTGCCACATCATTGGTGCCCATCAGTGCCGCCTTATCAGTGCCCATCAGTGAAGGAGAAAACGTACTTCTTTACAAAGTTTTGAAACTGAAACAAAAAAAAACTTTTCAACATTTTCAGTATTTTTTTATTTGTTTAGCAAAAAATAAAACCCATAGAGGTGATCAAATACCACCAAAAGAAAGCTCTATTTGTCGGGAAAAAAAATGATAAAAATGTCATTTGGGTACAGTGTAGCATGACCGCGCAATTGTCATTCAAAGTGCGACAGCACTGAAAGCTCAAAATTGGTTTGGGCAGGAAGGTGTTTAAGTGCCCTGTATTGAAGTGGTTAATGATATGTATGTCTGCGCACCTCTTTAAATATATGTAATCATGCTTTGATAGACCATAAATAATAAATCTTTTTCAATAGCCATTTTGTTTCTTTTTTAACCCTGTACTTCATATAAAGTCCCGTTAAGTTCTTGTTCTTAATTTTTGCCTCATGTTGATAGGGATGGAGGCTATGACCTCATTTAAAGTCCCAATTTTTCCCTTTCCCCTTTCCCCGCTATTTGATATATAAGGAGAAATATAGATAAATATAGTTGTGTCCTTGTTCCCATTATAAAAATCATGATACTGAGGCTTACTATCGACAATGGGGATGGAGGTGGGGAGGATGGAAAAATGTAGGAATCCGAGAAGAACATTTAATTCAACTGTACCATTATCATAAGTCAATAATCTAATTTATGAGATGGGATACCCTCTAGGCAGCTGTCATATCCGAGTCAATCCAGATAGCCCATACTAACCTTTTGGGACACCCTCTATTATTATAGGTTGCTTTATATAGAGGTATTACAGCATTAACAAGTGATTTCCAAAAGAAAAGGGTGGGAGCAGTAGCAGATTTCATTTGTTTCACTATTGCCTTTCTGGCATAGAACAGTAACAGGCCAAGCAAGGTTCTAACTGCACTAGCAGAGGGGAACTCATATAGTGTCACATTAAGTCTAGCGCCTGCTCCCAGTACAACTTCACAGAGTGACATTTCCAAAGCATATGTATAAAATCAGCAAAGTCTACCATACATCTCCAACATTCTGGAGGACACTGCCGGTAAATTTTATAGAGTTTCCCTAGGGTAAGATAGATTCAATAATGCAGTTTAAATTGTATAAATCTGTCTCTCGTGGAGACTAGCTGCGTAGGTATAACATTTAATTATGTAATGACAGATATAGATAATAATGTAATAATATTAGAAAATATAACAAGAATAGTAAACTAAAGATGCCTTTTCTGCCACAAAGTCCCCCATCCTATATATCTTGGCACAGATGATCAGATCCGGGCACATGCTCTCTCTGGTAGAGATTCAACTCCTACTAGTTTTTAGCTGTGTTAGTTACAGGACATGTATGTGAGAAAATGACCAGCTCCCCTTGCAAGCATCATAACCTTTTAAGGACTTTGTCAGTTTGTAATGATATTCCTGGTATGAAGTCAGCTAATGTAACCAGGCTTTGGGGGCTTTCTTAGATATTGTGAGACAACTTTAATAAGGAAATATGAATTTTCCCCATCAGTCTGTCTCACCTAATGCCTGCAAAGGAAGTCATGGTGAGAAACAGGTTCAAAAACCTCTATATTTAGTTTGAGACCAATTGATAAAGGCCAGTTGATGTCTGCCTGGATTGAGGCCTAGTACCTTACACTCTGCTCAAAAGCCCCATTAAATAATGAAGTTGGAACACTGGATTATTGGGTGTCCTAAGCTACCAATGTGGTCTGCCGAGGCAGAGATATCTGCTAAAATCCTGCACAGTTCACCTAAGGTTCTCTGGGCTGTGCCCTTAAAGAGCTTCATTTCAGAGATGCCTTTTTGTCAAAATAGTTGGTGTTAACAAGGTGACTGGAAAAGCTGAAATTATTAATTTAATCAAGGCCAATAACAAAGCTGGCCCCATACTGTACAATCTCTTCATTCCATTGTTTTTCTCACATTTTGATAGTAATACATTCTGAATTATGTACTTTTACACCAGGACTTAGTTGATTGTACAATCAGTGTGTGGCCTTTTAATGAATATGAGCTTTCAGATGCCAAAAATCATATGGTAGAAAGTGCAAAGTCTAAAGTTGGCCATATACTGTGATGACTGGTTTACATTATGCGATTTGTAATAGTGGACAGCATAGATGTGCACAGTCTATTGCATTAGGTTGTACACGCCAAAGCTCAAACACACGTGACTTTTCTTGTTTTCATTTCATTCTTTATTTTCCTTATGATCAGCATTCGTTATTTCAATAATTCGTAATTTCGGATGCATTCAAATTCGTTACATTCCATTCGTATAGATGCAGTATTCATTATTGAAATAGTTCATAACTTGAGATAAATTTGTATTCATTGCGTTCCATTTGTTTAGATGCGGCATTCGTTTTTTTAGGATCATTAGTAACTTCGGATAAATTGGGGATCGTTAAGTTCACCAACAGTTAGCCAAATATGAAAGGAAATTCCAATAGCTATAATTTAATAGTTTAGAACTATTATTATAGTTATTATTATTATTAGTTATTATGAATAAATAATAATAATACAAAAACTATAATAATGGTAATAATTTAATTATAATAGAAAATTTGGCAAATGGTCTTTTGTTCATTTGGATGCCAAATTTTGACAAAAAACGAATTTGTAGCGAAAAGAATTGCACATTTGGAATTGATTGATTGAACAAAGTGAGTGAGTGTGTTCACTGTGTTCATTTAGAAAAAGAAGGGTCCGGTAAATGACATATTGATTAGCCCCTTCCCCAACTTTCCACCCTGAAACATCCCTGCAGCAGCCGAGAGGGGGGGGGGTTAGAGGGGAGGAGGGAAGCACTATAGTGGGGGCGCAACACAGGTGGAAGTCCGAGCAGTAGGGGGAATCAACACTGCACAGAGTGATTAGGGTGTGCCCAGGCACACCTGGCACAACCCCTGCACATGCCTATGGTGGTCAGAATCACCTTGGTTTCAAATCACGGCAAAAGGCTTAATATGTGTTTGGGTGCCCAAACACAATGCAATTCAGCGACAATTGTCACATGACAGAATCGTGCAGCAATCACGGCAAAGTGTGCGTTTTTAAAGCGGAGCTAAGTTTGTCACACAAAAAGGAGCAGGAGTTTCTTTTGGACAACAAACATGCATTAGTCAGCTAATTTAAGTGAATGGGCAGCCCTATGCGTGACGTGGGAAATCACGCAACAAAAAACTCGGGCAGAAATGCTCGTTTCAGCTACAAGATATGTGAACAAGGCCAAAGAGTTCTCTCCTTCCAGCTGAAAGAGGGAAATAACTTGATTTTTCCATCCACAATAAACAGCGTTGATGGAGGAATCTCTCCTAATGGCTATTGTATCTGATTAGGCAACAATTTTCTGCCCTGCTCCTTCAATTTTTTAGATGAAAGAATAATGGTCGGGACAGATTTTTTCTATGTTCTGAGAAAGCTACACAATTAAAGCTGTTATCTAGACATCTACTTATCGGTTGTAAAGCCAGACAGCATACTGCTCAAAAATAAACACTTCTGAATAGACCATAATCTTGATCCTCAAACAATAGCCTAATAACACAGAAAGGTATAATAAAGGCAGTTACCATTTGTTCTTCTGGAAAAAATTGTCCAGTATTACTCCAATCTTTGTTGGCTTTGATATACAGACTGTTAGAAACCAATACAGAATATGATATGTATTTTCTTTTACCCTGTTGCAGACAGAAGATACCCTAATTGTAGAGGTTTCAAGGCAGATTCAAACTTGTAGTCTTCATTGTACTGACTGTCAGTTTAAACAAAAGCAGGCTATTCATGGCCTTTCACAAATAATCAATTGAAAAATTATGTAACCACTTTTTTTTGGTGTGAATTGCCAAATGGCAGGACATTAAAGTATTTTGCAGGAGAGGATTAAGAAATAGTTTAATCAATAAAAAGACTGAGAGAAAACCACATAATACAGATTTTCTTCACCGAGACAGCTGGGACTCTACGGAAACAAACAGCTCATTTGTTAAGAATAGGACGCACAAAAGACATTAAGACTAGGGCAGTGTCAAAATTAATTTTCAAGAATCCATTTCTTATCAAGTGCTCTTTGCTGTGTGAAAGCACAAGTAAGATGGTTATACAATCTCAATCTCAAATAATATCTCAATGTGCTACAATCATGTTTTCAAAGATATACTGTCTTGGGTTAGTGAAGGCCTTCTGTATCAACCTGTTGCAAGCCCAGGGCAAAATGCTTGTCATCTAGAAGTTCCTTTGCAAGGATAGAAAACTGCCCATGGGGGAGGGGGGGGGGTGTCCAAAGGGTTGTGATAAACAACGTATACTCAGAATGGTCTAGAGTGGCTAGTGGGGTACCCCAAGGCTCTGTCCTGGGACCAATTATGTTAAATTTATTTATAAATGATATAGGGGATGGGATAAATAGTTTGATCTCAGTGTTTGCTGACGACACAGAAATATGCAGGGTAATAACAACACAGCAGGATATAGAAACTTTTTTTTTTTTTTTTTTTTTTTTTCTTGCCACGTCAGAGGTCCTGTGCTTGAGATACAATCATATTGCCTCTCATTTTTATCTCAGCATCATATCTCATCATCGTGGATTATAATTCTTATTTTCAATAGTTTTTTTTTTTTTTTTTGCTATTACAGTATCCAATAAAAATTACCCGCCTTCCTGAGGCCTATCTAGACAACAACCATCTATCTGTATTTTATCCCTTACCAACCCTACCCCTACCCATCCTAATCCCCCCCCCCCGCACCCCCCTCCACATCCCTCCCTTACACCCGCTTGCACATAAACACCAATATGCTGCCGCTATGTCTCCTATTCGTTCTAATCTATAGGATATCCCATCTCGGTTATCCATGGGGACCATATTCCCTTCCATACTCTATAATTTCCTCTCCTTACATACAGAGTCTTCTCTTTCCAAACTAGTTCATTAATACTTTGGGACCATTCTCCTACTGTGGGGGCTCTTTCAGCTTGCCATCTTTGCGCGATCAATCTGCGTGCCTGAAAGAGGCATCTTACCACTGCCACCGTGACATATTTCCCTTCTCTCGGCTCTTGCCTATATCCCAGTACGCACAAGATCGGGTCCATTCCCATTTCTAACTTGAAGATCCTATTGATACTCGCCGTCACTTCTCTCCAATATCGAAAGAGCTTCGGACAACGCCACAGCATGTGTAAGAGATCTCCCTGTCCCCGACATCTAGGACATCTGTCATCTATTCTCCTACCAATCTGATGTAATCTTTTAGGGGTGTAATAAGCCCTGTGCACCAGCATCAATTGTGAGATCTTTTGAGAAGGGGAAAGAGAGGTCACTGGCCCTAATTCCATTATTCTCCTCCACTGCGTATCTAAGATTTCTCCTATATCCTCTTCCCATTTCCTCTTCAAGTTCGGGTAGTCTATTTCGTCATTAGAATTCATACCTAAATGATTGTAAATACCTGAGATGGACCCCTTTACAGTATCTGAAGTGAGCAACTTCTGAAGTGGAGGTATTTTATCCCACGGTGGCATATTTCCCCCAAACTGTGCTACTAAAGCATGTCTCATCTGCACGTAGCTAAAAAATGAGTGTTGTGGTATATCGTATACTTTTTTAAGTCCGAGAATGTCCTTAAGACCCCTCCATCATGAAGGTGGATCAGTCTGGTTATACCCTTCCTTTCCCAAGATTTAATCTTACCGATACTAAGTATTTCAGGTAAGTTTTTGTTGTCCCATAGGGGTGTGGTTTCTAACAGCCCTGAGAAACCCATTTTTAATTTCACCGCTTTCCAAACCTTACCTACCATTTTAGTTATCGAATTACTATACTGAAAGGAGTCAGCCTCCAGGACCTCAGCTATGAACTCATGCGGGGCTCCTATCATTCTGATCCCTTCTTTTAGCTTTCTTCCTTGCTCCGAGTCGTAACCCGCCAGATGCTGCATCTGCGCCGCCAGGTAATAGTTCCTGGGATGTGGAACCGCCAGGCCACCTCTATCTATTGGCATCTGTAACGTCTGGAGTCGTATCCGGGCCGTACCCTTTTTCCAAATAAGTTCTCGAAAAAGGGTATCTACTTTCTTAAACCATTTTTTGCATATCCATACAGGCGCATTATGCAAAACATACAGCAGCTGTGGCAGCCAGATCATCTTGATCAAGCTGCATCGGCCCATAACTGAAAGCGGAAGTTTACTCCAGACGTCGCATTTGCACTTAAATTTATGCAGAAGAGGGATTAAATTTTTATTGATATATTGATCGGGGTTCAGTGTCAAGTATATGCCGAGGTACTTCAGCGCATCCACCTCTCTTACCCTTATCCCCGGGTGCGGGACTGCAGCATCCAGGGGGTCAACTCGGAGCAGTTCAGATTTCTCCCAATTAATAGCCAGCCCTGAGAGGTTTCCGAAACCTTCTACTAAAGTTACGGCCTGCGTCAGAGATGGTCCAGTATCTCCCAAAAACAATAACACATCGTCTGCGTATAGGGCAATCTTTTCCTGTCTCTCTCCGCTTCTTTGAAATCCCTTAATCCCAGAGTTGGCCCTGATAGCTATGGCTAATGGCTCTATGGCCAATGCAAAGAGCAGAGGGGACAGGGGGCAACCTTGCCTTGTCCCCCTGCCCATTTCAATTTTTTCTGAGTACCTACCGTTGGCCCTTACCCTGGCGCTAGGGGCATTATACATCTTTTTGATCCAGCCAATAAAGGTGGGGCCCATTCCTACTTTCTCCAACACCCGCCATAGGAAGTTCCATTCTAAACTGTCAAAAGCTTTTGATACATCCAGGGACATTATGGCCCTTGCCCCTACATTCTCTGCTGGGATCTGCATATTTAGGAAGGTTCTTCTAATGTTCATGCTTGTAGATCTACCCATAATAAACCCAGTTTGATCTGGGTGCACTAGCTTTATCATGAACTGGTTCAGCCTATTTGAAAGTACTTTAGCTAAGATTTTTTCATCCGCATTCAGTAATGATATTGGCCTGTATGAGGCCACTTCCAAGGGGTCCTTATCCGTTTTGGGGATTACTATGATCGTAGCCTCTGTCATTGAAGCCGGAAGGTGTCTCCCTTCCGCTGAATCTATTAAAGTTTTATGCAACTCGGGGAGTAGCAGTTCTCCGTAATGTTTGTATATTTCTACCGGGAGCCCATCCGGGCCGGGAGCCTTATTATTTGGCATCCCAGCCAGTGCCTGTTGTAGCTCATTAATGGTTATCGGGGCATCTAAGATTTCCCGTTCCTCCTGAGTGAGGGTCACCATTTCTAAGTTTTCCAGGAAGCTATCCATTACCCCTTGCTCCCCTGAGCCTTGTGACTGATACAGCTCTCTGTAGTAATCTCCAAAAATTTCTACTATCTCCTCGCTCTTGCATGTTATCACCCCATTTGAATTTCTAATACTAGAAATGAGTGAGGGGGAGGTGTTTGTCTTAACCAGCTGTGCAAGCAATCTTCCCACCCCCTCCCCTTCTCCAAAGTAGCGCTGTTTCATAAATATTCGTTTACTCTCTTCTTTTTTTACAATTGCTGTTTTATAATCTTGTTGTTTATTTAACCAGATTTTTTGGTTTTCTGGGGTTGGGTCCATGACATAGGCATTCTCGGCTTCTAGAAGTTCCTTCCTAATATTCTCCTCCCATAATCTAGATTTCCTCTTCATTCTTGCTACCTGTTGGATCAAAACACCCCTAATAAACGCTTTTAGGGTATCCCAGATCACGCTCATTGGGGCCGAGCCGGCATTAAGACTTATAAACTCTTTTAATCTTAGTTTAACTTCCACTTCGTCCTTCATAAGTTCAAGCCAGAACGGACTAATCTTCCAACATCCTTGAATTCTTTTGATCCCCGTATTAAGCACGACCCTCAACAAGGAGTGGTCTGAGATCCCCCTAGGCATATATTCTATCTCTCTTATGTTTTGTGCCATTTCCACATTACCTATAGCCATGTCTATCCTAGAAAGAGTGCCGTGTGTACCTGAAAAGCAGGAGTATTGTTTTATTCTCGGGTGCCTCTCTCTCCAAAGGTCCTTCAGGCCTATTTCATTCAGAAAGCAGCTCAGCCTAGTTTCACCTAGGTCCCTGGATCGCACCTTAGGGGAAAACCTATCATAATTTACATCTAGAACTTCATTGAAATCCCCCATCGCAATAACTGGAATATCCTCTTTGTCCCCAATAAATTCCAACAGTTTGTACATAACTTCCATTTTAAACGGCGGGGGTATATATATATTTGCCAAGATACAGCTGCTACCCTCAAGTTTACCGTACAAAAAAATATATCGGCCCTGCTCGTCTATGCTGACCTGGTTGCAGGAGAAACTCACCCCTTCCTTTATTATCACACTTACCCCCCTTGAGTAGGAGGAGTATACTGAGTGGTATTGTTGTCGGTATTTCCTATTAATTAACAGTGATTTGGATATATTGGTAAGGTGGGTCTCCTGCAAACAAGCCAGTCCAATATCAAATCTCTCCAGCATAGCAAAAACTATCGCTTTTTTTACCGGGGTACCCAGGCCCCTCACATTCCAAGACCCGATGTTTATAGATTTACCCTGCATCAAATTTACCATCGAAAAAAAAAAAGAGAAAAAAAAAAAAAACAGCAAGCAAAGAGCGCCACACAGTTACACAGAGGGCGACTACATAACATTTACAAAATATAAAGTCTACTAGGATACCTATCTCTATTAAGTACGCCCACCCTAGTGTCATATACAGTTTGTGTTTCTCTACTTTAATCCATTGAGATTTCCCAACTTTGTACATTAATAACTCGCAATTAAATTTGACCCTAAAAAGGTATCTTGTAATAATAGTTGTGTTTGTGTTCTTTCTCTCATGTGCGTTTATCCTGTGAGTTTCATATTTACCATTCTCGTGTTTACTCTCTTGTGTAGTTATCGTGCTATTTTCAAATTTTACCTTCAAGTGTTTACAATTTCCAAATGGTTTCACCCCCCCACCCAGCCCAAACCCACCCAACCCTGCTCCCCCCTCCAGGCCACCCGCCCCCGCCCCCCCAGACCCTCGTCCCTCCCCCAACCCTCCTTCCCAGCTATTTAATACCAAACCCTCCCTTCCTCCCCCCCACCTAACAAGGTGCTCCCTACGGGAGTTTAACGTGACCGGTTCATCCATAACCCTCCTCACACACTTTCTCACAAGCACCGCCACGGTGATTCCCCCCCCCCCCATCCTGAAAATCTTAACTACGGTATCCCGCCAGGGGTTTATCAAAACCGCTTACAGTCGCCCTCCTTCACTGTCTCCCCTCCCTTTCTCCTCGGCTACTCCGTAAAGACTCCTTATTATCCTCCAACCATTGCGATGCTCCAGCTGCCGAGTCAAAGAGCTGTACCCCGGCCGGGGTTACCACTCGCAGTCTTGCTGGGTATAAAAGAGCATATGTTAGATTATATGACTGAAGAGTGGCTTTAATTGTCCGAAACTCCGCTCTACGTCTCTGTAGCTCGGGAGAGTAGTCTGGATAAAGAGAAATCCTTGAACCATTGAAAGAAATATCCCCCATCTCCCTTGCCTTGCGCATTAATGTCACCTTATCTTTATAATTAAAAAGCTTCAGCATCAGGGGTCTGGGGCGCCCCCCAGGTGGTGGTATTCTAGAGGGGTACCGGTGGGCTCGTTCTATCGAGAAGAAGGGTGAGAAGCCTTCCCTTTCGAACTTGTCTAATAACCATGTCTCCAAGAATTTTATTACGTCAGGGCCTTCGCTTTTCTCGGGTAGGCCCAGCAGCCTAACATTAACCCGACGTGATCTATTTTCTAACTCATCCATTTTAGTAGCATAGCTGTCCAGATTCATTTGCATATTCTTAACCGTGTGCTGTATTGGGTTTAAATCATCCTCCAACTGGCTTATTCTTACTTCCAGCTCCGTTGTTCTTTCAACTACTTTCTGGATATCTTGTCGCACTAACAATATATCCTCCTTCATTCCAGTAAGCTGAGCTGCCAGGTCTCCCAGAGACTGTTGACATGCGTTAACCGCCTGTAATACATCCTTCAGTGTTGGAGCCTCCTCCTCTTGCGGCCTACCAGGCCTAGCAGACTCTAAGTCACCCTGAGAGTCCCCCGTGTTCTTTTTGCTCTTACCCTCTGAAACCAGTGCAGACAATGGGGCCGCTTGGCCTTGACTTTTTCTGTCGCCAGGACCCCCAATATGGGGTTTAGTTTGAGCCGTCTGTCCTCCTTTTATTGGTGTTTGGGTTGGGGTATGCACTGGGGTATGCACAAACCGTTCCAATTTTGCAGCGGCTGATAATGCTGCCTGATTATTTTTTTCTTTTTCTTTAGAGGATCGGAGATGTTGTGTCCCCGCCCCCTCATGCTGCGACTGTTCCTCCCCTCGTCGCCTAGACATATTAACTTATAAAGGTCGTTACCCCAAATAAAGCAGGGAAAATGGGGGGGTATTGTTAAAACCTTTCAGACAGTCCCATAGATCCGTACTACGTAGAGGGGGGGAAAATAATAATGCTAGTGCTTGCCCCCCAGAGATAACCAAGTCTCTCTTTCTTTCCCTCTCCCTTTCCTTTCCTGTTACCCCCCTATCTTTCCCTTACCGTTCCTACCTTACCCCCGCCTCCCCAGCCCCTTTTTCCCCCTATATTTATTTAAAACATTTCTGGCGGTGTCCGCTGTTGGTGCGTCAAAAAGTCTTTTTAAATGTATGTGGACATGCCGTTGTAGGCTTATACTTAGAGGAGAAGAGAGAGAAGAAAAAAAATTAACCAAAAAAAAAATAATATATATATATATTTCTCCCTTTTTTCTCTTCTCTTTTAGAGTGTCACTGGGGTTTCGTTCAGAACATTTGTAGATGAGAAAAAATTCTTATCAACATCAGAGAAAAGGTACTAGTGACAGTTCAGCAGATAGCAGTATTGGCATATATATGATTTCAATCCCGTCAGCAGGAGGTGGATAGCATATCTTAAAAAGCATAAGAGTGTACATTACATCCTGCTGTTTTGGCTCCTATGTGCCAGGTGGAAAGCAAACAAAACAGCTACCAGTCCTTTAAACAATTTAAACACATTCAGTATACTGGTTTTTGACTCAGGAGGGACTATTCCTAACTATTTTCCCCCGCTGGGGTTACTCACGAATACCATTGCTGGTAGCTGGGAGGTGCCGGCATCCGTGCACTGTCTGGACCGAGCTCATCCGGCTTGCATTGCATGTATGTATCTTCGGCCGCTAACGGCCGGCCCGTGTGCTTCCGCGTTGTCCGGGAAATCCTCGGTCAGGCTCGGGTTACGTCAGAAAATCTTCGGCCACTTTCGGCCAGCTTCGGTGTGTGCTGGCTCCTCCGGTTTCCTGGAGCCCTCAAACCGAGCTCTTCCCTTGGATATACATCAAGTCCTCCACGGCGTGGCACTCAAAGACAGGACGAGGGAGAGACAACGCAGCGGCGTCTCACTCACCTCAGCCCAGCCACATCCTCGCCGCTCACACCACGCCCCGCACACTTCCGGTCACCTCCCCGATCCCCCCATGTTATCTGTTAACAGATCGGATATAGAAACTTTACAAGAGGACTTGAATAAATTATTGGAATGAGCTACTGCATGGCAAATTAAGTTTAACACGTAATTTCCCCCCAAGGTAAAGCACTTGGGGGGAAAATATAAACGTAAATTACTCTTTAGGGGGAGAACCGCTAGGGGCTTCCAGGATGGAGAAGGATCTAGGGGTCCTAGTAGAAGACAGACTGAGAAATAGCTTGTAGTGTCAAACAGAAGCTACCAAAGCAAGCAGAATATTAGCATGCATTAAAAAAGGAATTTACTCCAGAGATAAAATAATTATTCTGCCACTTTATAAAACTCTGGTTCAGCCACATCTAGAGTATTCTCTCCAGTTTTTGTCACCAATCCTCAGAAGCGATGTGCTGGAACTGGAGAGAGTCCAGAGAAGGGCAGCTAAACTAATATGGGGACTGGAGGACCTCAATTACAAGCGCTAAATTTGTTCTCCCTGGAGAAGAGACGCTTGAGAGGAGATTTGATTGTGATCCAAAAACATCTCAATAGTGATCCCAGTGTAAGTTTGAAACTTTTCAGTCCAAGGAGGTTTAACCTTCCTAGCGGTAATCCCGAGTCTGGCTCGGGTTGGGATTTTAATTACAAGAGCGGTAACCCCGAGCCAGACTCGGGATCGCATCGCTCGATGCAGGGGAGGACACAGGGAGCGTTACTCACCTTGTCCCCTGGATCCAGCGATGTCCTCCGCGCTGTGTGATCGAGCTGTCCTCCGCTCGATTCACAGTGCCGAATGCCGCCGAGCTCCGTTCCCTGCGACGTTACGACGCACGGGAGCGGAGAACGGCGGCAAATTCAAAAAAATAAAAACACACAAAACACACACAGCACTGTAATCTTACAGATTACAGTGCTGTAGTAAAAAATACACGCCCCCTTTGTCCCTAGTGGTCTGTGCAATGCCCTGCATGCACTTTTATATTATAAATACTGTTTTTTACTGCCTGGAATTTGGAGATTGTCCATAGCAACCAAAACATGTCCCTTTTTCATTTTTTGGGGGATTTGATTACATTATTGAATAATTTTTATTATTCTTTATTATATTATAACTTTATCATACCCGGGATGTCTGCTAGACTCTGGTTTGAACAGATTTAAGAGTGTTATTCCTAAGAATTACAGGACTACAAAATAAAAGCCAGATTTCCATGCAAAATAATTGTACAGCTTTCAGCACCTTATTCCAGACTGAATCATACCGCCAGGGAGGTTAAGAGGACGCGGGGCCACACGATGAGACTGGAAGAAAAGCGGTTTATCCTTAAGCTGCATAGGGGGTTTTTCACTTTCAGGGCGGTAAGGATGTGGAACTCTCTTCCACAATTGGTGGTGTCAGCAGGAAGTATGGATAGTTTTAAAAGACTCTTGGACGTGCATCCTAGTAAAAACAATAAAGAGGGATATGGGAAATTATTTTTCTACACACACACACAGGTTAAACGGGATGGACTGTTGTCTTTATTTAACTTTATCAACTATGTAAGGTGGTACAGATTTCAGTCTGTGCATTTCTCAGGTTACAGCCTTCAGGTTTGTAAGCTGATAAAAGTGATTGTACAGAGAGAAGACCTGAAGATTTGGGTTACATGACCTGAAAAAGGCAGCTCATACTCCCAAGGCTTTAGGCTGCATTCACACCTGAGCGTAGCTTTTTGCGGCGTTTTTACCGCGATTTGCGGCGTTTTTTACCGCGATTGCGGCATTTTTTACCGCGATTCGCGGCATTTTTTGCCGCGTTTTGTTGCGAATTTGTGCAGGGCAAAAAGTCACCAATGTTAAGCATTGAGCAGATACAGCGTCAAAACGCCCATAGAAACTATCGTTGTTGCGCTAAACGCTCAAATCGAGCGTTTCCATTAGTTTCTATGGGAATGAAAACGCCCAAATCAGCCCGATTCGCGCAACAAAAAAGGGTCCGGAACTTGTTTGAGCTTCAGGCGTAGGGCTTCAGGCGACTTGGAGTGGAGATGTGAACCATCTCCATTGAGATTAATGTATTTTTTCCCCTCCAGCATTTTGTAGCTTCAGGCGTAATGCTCAGGTGTGAATGGGGTCTTATAGCTGAATTGTAGACATGTGCGATTTGGTTTGTAACAAATAGATTTTTGTACAAATTTGTTAGTATTCGTACATTCGTGATTTCGTATGTTCATAATTTTGTGTTCTCGAATGGTTCTTTTGAGTGGGCAGTGTATTAGCGAGTGATGTTATCTTACTATACTTAAAGTGGATGTAAACTTAACGTCATTCCTTCTAAACTACTGCTATAGGGGTTATCTATAAGGATATACATACCTCCTGCATGTATCTTTACCTGTCAAATGTCTCCCCTCTGTCTGCTATGAGACCCGAAAAACTGCATATTCTGTGGGTGGGTCTGTTGTTTGGAGCTCGGTGGGTGGAGTCGTGATGTCAGTAGTCTCCCTGCCCACCTCTACACTCCCCTTGTCAATATGCATATTCTCCTGTGTATTTATTACACTGAACTTCTGCTATGATCACTAACATCCAGTGAAAAGACAGGAAAGTAACCACATGATTCAGCATGCCAAATCATGCTGAGGTGGGGAACATCCAATTCTGGCAGAGCAGCAGAAGAAAGGAGTGGGAGGGAATTAAAAAATAATGCATGTCTCTTAGGCTAGTGCACAAGATATGTAAATCACCTGTCACTCACAGCAAGGGGGAGGATTTGACAACGTTTTTCTCTGTTTGTCACGATTTATCTGACTGAACAATAAAAGATGATTGCTCAGAGATGGATCAACTCTTTGTGGCAAGACTGGGTTCAAATGATAGGAAATCTTATACTCTACATTATGACATAAAAAATAATAATAATTCGGGTTTACATCCACGTTAATGTCTTTAGCCAATCAATCAGTTTATCCCTTTTGTGTCTGAGTCACACTGCATTCCTGAACCTTTTTAAATTCAGTTGAGGAGGAGACTGAGTCAGGTCTCATGACTGAGGGAGTGGACTGAAGTAAGTACAGGACTTATTAGAAAAGTAAGAATAGGATTATTATTCTTTATTTCCTGTAAAAGTACAAATCAATGAAAAAAGGCAATCTCACAAAAGTAACAATTACTAAATTATGAGTAGTGTTTCGTATAAACGAAATTTATTATCTAACAAAATTATGAATTTTGAATCAAAGAAATGGAATACAAATCATTTCGTATCAACGAAAATATAACTGTTACGAAAACATGAACGAGTCCAAATATGAAAACTTGCGTCTTACGAAATTACGAATTGTTATGAATCAACGGAAATGTAAAGAAACGTAACTAAACAAATTTTTTTGTTGTGCACGTCTACTGAATTGCTCTTTATACTTCTGGTTCATTTTCATATTTTGGTTTTCTTCCTATGATGAGTATATTAAATTCCCTACCATTCTTGGCCTGATTGGCCTGACACGCCAGTAAGTCTGTTGTTCTCATGCAGTTACAGGGAGGAGCCAAATCATTTAACATTAACAGGGGTTCTTAAAATGGTCAGCTTTGATTTATTTATGGGTACTCTTCCTTCTTGGTATGCTTCAGTTGCTGGACCACTACGACATCTTTGTATTGTGGCCTCTTGATAGATATTCTATCTATCTATAGTGCGTTTCCCCTAGCAATGTAATCCTGTTGTCCTGTGTGTGCTTTGCAATGGAGGTTGGATATTGATTTAGGAAGTTGTATTGCTTCTAACAGACTTGTAATCAAAGTGGAGTGTGAGATGGATTTACCATCGGCTGCTATGTAACCCCTTCTTTGCCAGATGGTGGATGAGGTTCATGCACTCATGCTGAGGCACTACTTCATCTTCCTCACCCTTCAAGCCTAGTAAGGCATTCAGGATAGGAGCATTGCCAGAGGTGAGCAATGTATATTTTATCTCAAGTTTTGGGTTGGAGAACAATATCACCTCATAGCCGCTCATTTTTTGCGCCTACATGTGTTGCGTATGGATGTTTTTTAACAAGATAGACACATTGTGAGTAGTGTGTAGTGTGGTTGCATGACCCAGGGTGAATGAAGTAGCCATTTCCACAACCATCGCACAGGATGCTAAAGCTCTGAGACACGCCGGCATGCCCTGCACCAGCATAGGCACAACCCTTGAAAAAAATGCAATAGGGCAGAGTTTGCCCCCATGCTCTTGCGCTAGGACTCTCGCCATGGTTTTACAGTTGTCCCTGGCAAGTAAGTGAAACATCTCGCCATATTCGGGTAATCCAAGACCAGGAGCTGTGACCATTGCAGTTTTAGGATACACAAAAGCATTACACATTTCATCATTCCATTTTACACAATCTGGCAAATCGATATTTGTGGCTTGTCTCAGGAGGTTATCATAGTAGGAACAAATTGATATCCTTTGGCGGCAGTAACCAATCATGGCAAGAAAACACACCATATCTTTCTTAGTAAGTGGGCGGGGTGGACCCACTAGAGCCGTAGCTCTCTTGTGAATGATTTTCCTCTCTCCTTTAGTGAGCACAAAACCAAGGTATTGAACCCTTTCCTGACACCATTGTAGCTTCTTCCCTTGTGACCATTATCTATTAACCAATATAACAGATCTACCCCATCCTCTTTGCATGCAACCTGGCTTGGACTACTCAATAATAAATCATCAACATATTGGAGCAGGAAGGAAGCATGGCGAGGAGTCCAAGACTGCAAGGTTGCCTGGAGGTCCACTGAATAGACTACAGGGGAATCTACATAACCTTGGGGCATAGCAGTGTAAAACTGGCCAGCAGCTCAACAGTTTTAAACAGAGATAAAAGGCCTAACATGTAATGTATAAGCTTAACTTTTATCTTGTCTATGGATACAGGGGATACATTGATTGTTAATGATAAGTGCACACAGTACTTCGGTTTGCGGCAGAACATTCGAACATCGCAAAAGTTTGGACCCGAACTGCAAAACCTATTAAACCTATTAAAGTCTATGGGACTTGAACTTGAAAAATATTTTTTTCTTCATTTTGAAGGCTTATATGCAAGATATTGTCCATATAAAGGGTATAGGGGCCCGGCTACTGCCCTGGGGGACATGTACCAATGCAAAAAACAGTTTAAAAAAGATTGTTTTTAAAGGAGCAGTGAATTTAATGATGCGTAAAGTGAAACAGTAACAATTAAAAATTATTTTAAATATAGTACCGGGGGGGGGGGGGGGGTCCCCTTAGTCTGCCTGTAAAGTGGTGTATCTGTACCATAACTAATATATAAGAGAAAGAAAGTTACATTTAGATTCCAAAACAAAATGTTTTAAAAAAACAGCATGGGGGTCCCCCCCAAATCTATACCAGCCCTTTTGGTTAGCCTTTGTCACAGGCAAAACTTTTTTTCTTATTTTTTAGGGTCTGGCAGTGGTGGCAGGCATTGTAATTGTATGATGGATCTACATCGGGGGACATTGTTTTTTATTTTTAATAAAAGAGTTGTCAAAAACTGTGTCTGCCTTTTTATTTCGTTTTGATACTTTTTTTAGTGGTAATAACCATTCACATAGGGGGGTCGGATCTTGGAGCCCCCTTGTTAAAGGTGGCCTCCAGATTCTGATAAGCCCCCTTCCCACAGGCCACCACAACCAAGCCAAGCACTGTGGGGGAGAGGCCCTTGTCCCCATCAACATGTTGCATGTTGAGGGCATGTGGCCCGGTATTGTTCAGGAAGGGGGAGGTGCTCGCTTGTCCCCCTCTTTCCTGGCCTGCCAGTCTGCATGCTTGGATAAGGGTCTAGTATGGATTTTGGGGGTCCCCATGCCTTTTTTTTAGCGTAGGGGTTCCTCTCAAAATCCATACCAGACCCTATAGGCCTGGTATGGAGTGGGGGCCCCATGCTTTTTTTCACATTTTTCTATTGCTGGCAATGTTTTTACTTTCATTCAGCTGTCAGCGGGGAAGCCCATTGACAGCTGATGACTCATTAGTTGTTAAATACGCCACCGCCACCTTCCTGACCTTTTCTTAACAGGCAGCTATTCACTGTGCCCTGATTGGGCAAAGCTTTTCCCAAGCAGGGCTAAAAATAGGATTTTTGTACTCACCGTAAAATCCTTTTCTCTGTAATTCACCGACCGACACAGCTCCTCTCTGTAACTAAATGGGTTTGTTAGCCTGCCACTAGGAGAAACTATGCAAAATTGTAACACAATACACAGAATTGTCAGTACCGCCTAGGGGGCTGACCCTGTGCTAACAACCCTCCCTGGTGCCCCAGCAGCTTCAGTACGTCAACAAGCAGTACAACGTAGAGAAAAAGAGGGGTGGGTGCTGTGCCGGTCGGTGAATTACAGAGAAAAGGATTTTACGGTGAGTACAAAAATCCTATTTTCTCTTATATTCACACAGCTCCTCTCTGTAACTAAATGGGACATCCCCAAGCAGTGCCAAACGAGGGGTGGGTGGGAAAAACAGCATAAAAACTTCATCCCCCATGGCAAGTGGGAACTAGTGAAACTAAACCCACAAAAAAACAGCAGTGTGTGGAAAAAACACCACCATATAACCGGGTATCCTCAACCGGAGTGTTCCCCAAGACCGCAACATTGCAGAAGTAATTCAACTGTGCATTAACAAAACAGTACTGTGTTTTTATCGAAAAACCAGGAAAAAATCTCAATTGCATATATAGAATTGCAACTACATGGCCGCCTGCAAAACTTTGCGGCCAAAACAGGCATCAGCCGATGCACTGACATCTACCTTGTAGAACTTGGTAAACGTATGGACAGACGACCAGGTCGCCGCCTTACACGCGCTTGGTGTCGGAAGGCCCAAGACGTTCCAGTTTCTCTTGTAAAGTGGGCCGTGACTGGAAAGGGGGACACCTACCCCTTCAAGGCGTAGGCTTGGATTACAATCTGTCTGATCCACCTTGAAATGGTGGCCAACGAGACCGCCATACCCTTCTTTGGACCAGCCACCGAAACAAACAGTGAGTCTGACTTCCGAAAGGGAGCCGTGGCAGACAAGTACACCTTCAGAGCCCTAACCACATCAAGAGCGTGAAGGGCCACCTCCTTGGGGTGCTTCAGCTTAGGACACAACAATGGTAATACAATGTCCTCATTGATATGAAAAGCCGAAACCACTTTATCCCTGTGGATGACCAGATAAGGCGACTTGCTTGACAAGGCCGCCAATTCCGAAACCCTCCTGGCTGATGTGATGGCCACTAGAAAGACCACTTTCTGGGAAAGAGTCAACAGGGGAATCTCCCTGATGTTTTCAAATGACGGCTTTTGAAGCGCCAACAACACCAGGTTCAAATCCCATGGGGATAACGGCGGACGTACCGGAGGGACTACATGTCGTACCCCCTGAACGAAGGTACTCACTAATGAGTGAGACGCCAAGGGTCGCTGAAAAACGACAGCCAAGGCTGAAATTTGCCCCTTAATGGTGCTTAACGCCAACTTCTGGTCTACTCCTTGCTGAAGAAACAGCAGGATCCTGGATATAGAAAAGGAGCGCGGATGCCATCCTTTCTCCTCACACATGGAGATGTAGGCCTTCCAGGTACGATGGTATATCTTCTGTGAAGAAGATTTTTGCACCCTCAATATAGTTGGAATCACCGAGTTCGACAGACCCCGGTTCCTCAGCACCTGGCTCTCAATAGCCATGCCGTTAAAGCCAGCGATGGTAAAGCAGGGTGAAAGATTGGACCTTGAGATAGGAGGTCCTCTCGCAGCGGCAGTCGCCAGGGAGCGTCTGCCACCAGACGCACTAGGTCTGCGTACCAGGGCCGCTGAGGCCAATCTGGGGCAACCAGGATTACTGGAATCACCTCGGCTTCCACTCTACGAAACAGACGTGGCAACAGTTTTAGAGGAGGAAAGGCGTAGATCAGCTGGTACTGATCCCACGGAGCCACCAGCGCGTCTGACCACGGATCTCTTGTCCTGGACGCGAATCTTGGCACCTTCCAATTGAGACGGGAGGCCAATAGATGCACATCTGGCATGCCCCACTTCAGGCACAGCAGCCAGAATATCTCCGGATGCAATGCCCATTCTCCTGGGTCCAGCATCTGTCGACTCAGATAGTCTGCCTGCAATATTTCACCCCCGGGATGTAAATGGCCGACAGGGCCAGTACGTGTTGCTCTGCCCACCGAAGTATGTGAGCAACCTCCCGAGAAGCGGCTGAGCTCCTTGTTCCCCCCTGGTGATTTATGTACGCCACGGCCGTGGCGTTATCCGACTGTGCCCTGATCGGACGCCCTTGAAGACTCAACGACCATGTGTGGAGGCACATCCTGATCGCTCTCAATTCGAGCAGATTGATTGGCAACTTGGATTCTTCCATTGACCAGAGGCCCTGAGCCGACTGAATCCCAATAACTCCACCCCAGCTGGATAGGCTGGCGTCCGTTGTGATCACCGTCCATTGGAGAGGTAGGAACTACTTTCCTGACCGAATCACCGGGGATCTCAGCCACCATAGCAGGGAGTCTCTGACGGACTGGCTCACCTGGATCGAGCGATCCAGGGACAACGGAGATTTGTCCTATTTCAACAAAATCTCTTTCTGCAAGACCCTGGTGTGGAACTGGGCATACGGCACGGCCTCGAAGGCGGCCACCATGAGTCCCAGGACTCGCATGCAAAAGCGAAGTGACGACCGCTCATGATTCCACAGTAGTTTTACTGCGGCTTTGAGGGTCTGCACCTTGTCTGAAGGGAGAAAGACTCTCGCTTCCTTGGAGTCCAGCAACAAGCCTAGGTACTCCAGACGCTGGGTCGGTACAACCACCGACTTCTTTAGGTTCAACAGCCACCCAAATTCTTGCAAAGTCTGCATGGAGATCGCAGCATCCTCCTCCAACTCTGAGGTGGAAGATGCTATCAGGAGGAGATCGTCTAGATATCCAACGATCGTGATCCTGCATTGTCACAGCAACACCAAAACTGGAGCCAATACCTTGGTAAAGACTTGGGGGGCTGATGCCAGGCCAAATGGTAGAGCCACAAACTGATAGTGGGCTTCCCCAACTGCAAAGCGCAGAAACTTTTGATGCCGCAGGCATATGGGTATGTGCAGGTATGCATCCTGGATGTCCAAGGACGCCAGGGAGTCCCCTTGATGGAGTGCAGCGACTACTGAGTGAACTGATTACATCCTGAACCTCTGCACTTTTACAAAGTTATTGAGGGCTTTTAAGTCCAAGATTGGACGTACCCCTTCCTTCTTGGGAACCACAAACAGATTTGAGTAGGATCCCTGGAAGCGTTCCGATTTCGGAACTGGTACAACCACCCCTCGACTCAGCAAGTCCCTTACCGCCCCCAACAGGGCCTCCCGGACGAACCGGGGACACGGGTATGCTGGAAGGGAAGAATCTGTTTGGCGGCCAAGAGAGAAACTCTATCTTGTAGCCTGTGGAAATCAGATCGCAGACCCATTGGTCGGTTAAGCGGGAGGACCACCGGGCTGCAAACTCCCGAAGGCGACCCCCCCACCCGAGACATGGGTGAGGGCAAACCTTCATGCGGTAGCACTTTTTGTCGCAGGCTTGCTAGGCTTGCGATGCCAGGGACGCTTTTGTCCATCCATGGCCGTCCTGTCGGGCTGGGGACACTTCGCTGAAGCCCCGGACGGGGCGAAAAAGCCATTTGTGAGCGGAAAAAGAGGGCCCTTGCCTACGGCGTGGCTCCTTAGACTTCCTGGCTTGCGGGAGTAGGGTACTCTTACCACTGGTGGCATTTTTTATAATGTCATCCAATGAGGCTCCAAAGAGCCGGTCGCCAAGGAAGGGAAGATCCATCAGGCCTTTCTTAGATACCTGGTCAGCAGACCAGCATTTTAGCCAAATCAGGCACCTCAGCACCACAGCTGACACTGAAGCCCTGGATAACAGAGGAAGAGTCACAGACGTACTTAAGGCCTTGCACTAGTTGGTCTGCTAGTTCCACGCAGACAGGGGAGGCCTGTTGCTCTCCCAATTCAGTGTAAAAGTTTTGCCCACTCAGTCAGTGTCTGCGACACCAGTGCGGATGCCAGTACAGTTCGCCCGGCTGACCCCACAACCGTAAACAAGGAACGAGCCACTACCTCAGCCTTCCTGTCCGTGGGATCCTTGAATGCAGGAGTCCCCTCAACCGGGATTGTGGTTACTTTATTTAACCTGGATACTGGGGGGTCCACGACCGGAGGAGCTGACCACTTTTTGAGAAGGCTTTCCTCAAAGGGTAACGCACCGCCATGTTTTTGGGGAACGAAAAGGTCCTTTGCGGCCAATCCCATTCCCTGTAGATGAACTTGTCAAAATAAGTCAAATACAGGAACACCTTAGGTGAACGTGCTGGCTTGCGGGACCCAAAGGGGACCGATACAACAACAGAGGGATCCGCTGGCTCCTGGATCTTCAGGGCATCACGTACAGCTGTGATAAGTGCTCCATCCAGGGCTTTGTCACGCCCGGACCTGGACGAGGAATCATCCTCACTGTCCGACTGGTCCTGGTCAGCCACGTCTGATAGGTCAGAGCAGGGGTCACCAGCCGCAGCAGGGCCAGAGTCTGCATCAGAGCACTCCCCAGAGGACGGGGGGGCAGGGGCCTTTTTTAGCGCACCTTTCCTTCCATGAACCGCCTCTATTTTAGCAACAAATGAGTTAAGGACCGCCGTCAGGGTGTCCATGGGCACAGCGCCATCCGCAGGTGACCCGGTTGCAATAGCCTGGATTTCGGGGGGAAGGAACACCAGTTTCTGAAGCCATGCTGACCCTACCTTGGCTGGCACCTGAAAGAAAACTTAGGACAGTGAAGGTCCCACCCTCCTGCTGCCGCTGGCTGGGGAGGCTCCTAGCGCCAGACTCACCACCCTGAGGCATTCTGTGTCGGTTACTAGCCTTGCCTGTAGTCCCCAGGAGGTTACCCAAGTGCAGAGTGAAGAATCTGTGTCAGCAGCAGAGAAGAGCAGTGAAACGATCTGCAGAGCTTGCATCAGCGTTCAGGGAATGGCTGCCCAGCGTCCTGTATACACAGGAAACACAGGAAGCAGCATGGAATAGCACATGGCATGCTGCCACTAGAGAGCTGCGGTGAAAAAAAAAGCACTCAGGCTTCAAGAAAATGGCCGCCAATGATCTGAATAGGGAAAATCTACAGAAAAATGGCCACTGAAGCTCACAAGGGGAACCTCCTCTGCCCCTATCCAAAATGGCTGCCGGACAATGCCATGCGGTGAAAGGAACAGTGCTGCCTCAAACACAGTAAAATATCTCCACAGGCACCTTTTTGGAACCCCCACACCGGAACCAGGTCCATCGCTAACCGCACAGATCCCATACAGGTGAGAGACCGAGCAATCCCCTGTACACACACCGCACAGCAGACACATGCAGCTGCCCCCCCCCCCCCGGGGGGAAGGAGGGAAGATAGGGACATGGGAGAGAAGAGAAGGAGGTGAGGTGGCCCCCGAATCGACCTCCCAGGGAATGCCCAGCTGCTCACCCCACCGAAGCAGGGAGAGCCGTACTTACCAGTCCTGAAGAGCTGGGAGATATTCCATCACAGACCCACTCCTGTGCAGTTACAGGGTGGCTGCTGGCCTCAGTATACTGTGATCCAGACATCAGTAGCCCGGTCATATGTATACCCCGGAGCATTGAAGCTCACGACCACCTCTGGAGCTGAGGTATGTCATGGCCTGCCGAGCCGTAGCTGCGACGTGCACACACTCGATGGCCGTACTGGGGGGACTACAAGGATAACTTAACCAGCCTGTTACCCAGCCGGCAGTTGATAGAAGATCTCAGGATCATTCATCTTGCGCAAAAGCATAAGTCCTGCATCACAAAAATGGACCGAAGGGCCCGCAGGGTTCCTAGGTCATTCTCCTTCACTAGGCGAAATAAAACTGAAGCTGAAGCTGCTGGGGCAGCAGGGAGGGTTGTTAGCACAGGGTCCGCCAATGTCAATTCTGTGTTTTGTGTTACAATTTTGCCTAGTTTCTCCTAGTGGCAGGCTAACAAACCCATTTAGTTACAAAGGGGAGCTGTGTCGGTCGGTGAATATAAGAGAAAATGCACTATGCAGCGTGCAGTGCATTGTGGGGCACTCAGTGGATGAACATGGGCCAACAGGTGATGTTTGGGGCGAACTTTTGCTCGGATCAGCTGTTCGCTCATCTCTAATGGCCAGTAACAGGTAAAAAGGAACAATGAATGCTCCACTTTACGCAGAGCTGGGTTTGGACCTTGGGGGGCTTGGGGCACTTCAAGTTCGGGGGCCTCTCAACACAGAAATTAAAATATATGACAAATTTAAAAGTAAACTGAAATCAATGATAAAATGCATTTGTTATAAAAAAAAAAAAAAAAAAAGATACATTATGTTCCGAAGCAGACACTTGTCTGATTTTCTCTCTTTTTCTGACTGTAAGAATACATATTACACAGGTAACTAGAAATGGCAAGTCATACATCACAGTTATGTGTCACACTAGAATAGTTACAAAAAATCTTTCTTCCTGCACTTAGCATCCGCAAAATCTTTAAGTAACTCCTCAAACTGTGTCATTTTAAGGACACTGCTCTCAACAGCCATTAAGCACAGAGCACCTTGTTTTTCATGGGTCATCATGGCTCTCAGATAATTCTTTATCAGTGCCAATTTGCTGAACGACCTTTCTTTGGAACAACTAGTGACCATTATGTTCAAAAGTAATTATCACGTAATAAAACTGCCTGTTGAGATGGAGTGAGACATGACCAGAGCTTAGCAAGGCTGCAAACTGGACAATTTCCTCAACGAATACACTACTGAGGTCTCGAGAAAAAATATGTTTAATTTTTTTTTTATAAAATAAGTCTGGTGCACCCTTTGACAAAATGATAAATGGTTTTCAAAATGTTTTACAAATAAATATCTGAAAATTGTGGCACAGTGGCGGAATTATCAGGGTCGCAACAGTCGCACTTGCGACTGGTCCCTGTAGTTCCGCCAATTCAGGGGGGCCTGCCACCCACCCGTGTGAGCGGCCCGCCTGCCAGTGTGAGGGGCCCACCTGACCGGCTGACTGTCCTGTCACCGTGTGAGTGTGTGTCCACTCTGGTTGCTGTTCGTCTGCCGTGGGGAGGGGAGACGGAGAAAGCAGAGGCAGCACTGAGACTGTGGACACTAAAAAATTAAGTAAGCAGACCTGCTGACACCAAATGAGAGAAGGCGGGGGAGGAACTCTCCCCTCTGTGGCTGCGTGGAGTACCTGTACCGGCGTTTACCCATGAGGCAAGGCATCCTGACGGGAGAAGGCACGGTGACGGAATTCCTGGGGAATCGATTGATTGACGGTAAGTCAATCAAGTGACATTTTGCAGAGCCGAGCAATTGATCCCAACCTCCACCGCCTATGCCTCTTACTGATTCTATCCCCCTACTACTGATCTCATCCCTATCCCCCCCCCCATTACATCTACAACAGAGGTGATGGAGGGGATAGGGATGAGATCAGTGGTGGGGGGATAGGATCAGTAAGAGGCACAGGTGGTGGTGAGAGAGGATGGCACCACCACTGCCACCACTACCACCCCCCTTCAAGTACCGCCACAGCCACCCTCCCAAGTACCACCACAGCCACCCCCTCAAGTACCAGCACTGCCACACTTCCCTCAAGTACCACCACTGCCACACCCCCCAAGTACCACCACTGCCACCCCCCAAGTACTACCTCTGCCACCCCCCCAAGTACCACCGCTGCCACTCCCCGCAAGTACCACCGCTGCCACCACCTCCAAGTACCACCGCTGCCACCCCAAGTACCATGGCTACCACCCCCAAGTACCACCGCTGCCACCCCCCAAGTACCGCCGCTCCCACCCCCCAAGTACCACCGCTGCCACCCCCCAAGTACCACCGCTTGCCACCCTCCTCAAGTACCTCCGCTACTAACCCCCCCTCAAGTATCACTGCTGCCACCCCCTCAACATCACCGTTGCCACCCCCCTCAAGTACCACCATTGCCCCCCCCATAAATATCACCGCTGCCACCCCCTCTCAACATCACTGCTGCCACCCCCCTCAAGTACCACTGCTGCCACCCTCCCTCAACTACCGCTGTTGCCACCCCCCCTCAAAAAAGTATCAAAATCATGCTTTTTCGGGGGGGCCCTTCGTGATTGCTTTTACCGGGGCCCTGAAGTTTCTAGTTACGCCTCTGGTGTGGCGTGCATTCGTCCCCATCCATGGGGACAAAGCAACCCCCTCATTTTGAGGTCATGTGGCCTAGTATAGTTTAGGGGTGGGGTGATTGCTCCCCCCTTTTCCTGGCCTGCCAGGGTGCATGCTCGGATAAGGGTCTGGTATGGATTTTGGGGGGACCCCCACACCATTTAAAAAAAATGTCGTGGGGGTTCCCCCTAAAAATCCATACCAGACCCAAAGCAATATAATACTTCCATATACAGTATCTACTTTCAGATAAGAGGTTGTGGTAGGAACAAAGGTCCATTAAGGGAAAGGAAAAGTATACAAAGATTGAGGTTATTTCGCTTGTGTTCAGAAAACCTGCCCCTGAGTCTGTAGTGGTCTTGGAGCTTGAGTAGTAGGTGAAGTGCTAGCTCATGATGGTAGAAATTCTTGTAGTGATGGAAATATTGTGCAGCTGTCCCAGCAAAAAGCAATTTCACAGTGTCAGCAAAAGGAAATTTCACAGCGCCAGCAATAGCTGGTAAAACACAGTACAGCCCAGCATGCATTGAGGCAAATACGAGAGAGGCGTCATGATAATTCCAATGGATGATGGAGTCTAGTTTTACAATGTGTTTGCAAAAGGTCTTCCAATGTCCAAGTCTCTATCATGTTTCTTATAAAACCTAACAAGAAATGGATCTTCTCAAAATGACCCTTTCCTTTGCCAATATTTACAGAAACCAAGGTAGCCAACTGGCAATTTTGTTTCTGACCATGAACAGGATGAGATTGCATTACCACTAAAATGGGAAGCTCTTAAAGCGGTTTTACGAGGGTTGTTTATCCAACATGGTTCTCGTCTTAAAAAAGAAAGATCAGTGGCCATTCAAAATATTTTGTCAAAGCTTCATTCATTAGAAACTTTACACAAAGCCTCACAGTCAACATAAGTATTAGCTAACATAACGTCTACTGGGGCATCCTTATTGCAGCTTATAGAAGAATCTCATAGTTCATATCAACAGAAATATGCCTTAAGTTGTTACAGATAAAGATATAAATGTGGGAGACAATTAGCACGCATATTACATCCCCGTCCTCCTCAGACTTTTATAGCTAGTATAAGGAAGCCGTCAGTTGAAATTACCTCAGATCTGCAAAGTCTCCAACAAACATTTAGGGAATACTTTTAAGCTCTTTACAATCTGGCTCAACCATCTTTTGTGGAAGACGTGGGATCAAATACTTGTAGCATTGAAGACTATGTGCAGGAAACTGCTATTTCAACACTAGAAGATGACCATAGGGAATCATTGTATTATTCTTTCTCAATGGAAGAATTACTGGGAGTAATTACAGACATTCCATGAGGTAAGGATAAGAGGACACATGGGATCAGATGGTGCAAGGGATCAGTCACTGTAAAGTCTCTTTTGCGCAGATAAAAGCAATGGTAAACAGGTTAAAATGTCAGTATCAATTAAAATAAAATGGAGATGCACCGTTGGCTGCAACAATCTTGAGAGGAGAAGCAGGGCTCTCTAGAGGATACAATATACAAAAACAGGGAGAAAGTGCGCCAGACTAAGTGCAGTATATAGGAAAAAGCATTTATTAAAAATGAGAACATACAGCCAAGTGGCTAGTCACAAAGGTAAATAAGGTTCAGGCATGTAGATGAATACAGGGATAGATCCACGTCACAGACCGGTCCACGATGGTGTAGAGCTGGTGAGGTGCTGGCAACAAAGAGGGGGCAGTGATGGAATTGCCTCTGCATCCTGAACGGTGGTGTAGAGACACCGCTTTGCTCTGACAGTACTAGCTTCTTCCAGCGTCCGGACAGTCGAGTAGCCTCCATGAGGTAAGAGCCCTGGTCCAGATGGATTTACTCCAAAACTCTATAAAACATATAAAGAACATTTGTCTCCATTCATGCTGCAGGTGTTTAATTCCATCTCTTCTACTAACACATTTCCAACACAAACATTGGAAGCCCATATTACTTTGATTCCTAAACCAGATAAGGATTTAACATTTTGCTTTAGTTATCGTCCAATATCTTTAATTGGAGTAGACATAAAAATGTATGCTAAATTGATTGCGTTACATCTCCAATCTCTTATTCCTAGCCTTATACATAATGACCAGGCTGGATTTGTTCAAGAAAGAGAAACATGTGACAACACAATAAAAACATTCCTACTTATGGGCCATGCCCAAACAGCTAAAATACCAGCATGCCTTCTCTCGGTTGATGTGGAGAAGGCTTTTGATCGGGTTGGGTGGCCTTTTCTTGAGCATTCATTAAGGCAAATAGGAATGGGCACAAATTTAATTAATAAGATCTTGGCGCTATATACTAAACCATAGGCCAGAATAAAGATCAGTGGATCATTGACTAGAAGTTTCCCTATACAAAATGGTACCCGCCAGGGATGCCCTTTATCTCCCTCACTTTATGTTCTAGTAATAGAACATGTAGCGATAGCATTCAGGCAGAACCCCTCTATCATTGACATACGGTTAGATCAGCAGGAAATAAAACTTGCCTTGTTTGCTGATTAGGGATGAGCCGAACATTGCCTGTTCGCCCGTTCGCTGAACATCGAACAATTTGGGGTGTTCGCTGCAAATTCAAAAAGCCACGAAACAGCCTGTAAAAGTCTATGGAAGAAATCCAAAGTGCTAATTTTAAAGGCTTCTATGCAAGTTATTGTCATAAAAAGTGTTTGGGGACCTGGGTCCTGCCCCAGGGGACATGTATCAATGGTAACATAAAGTAACAGATCATCAGCAATAGGAATGAGCCGAACACCCCCCAGTTCGGTTCTCATCAGAACATGCAAACAGGCAATACATTTGATCGAACATCCGAACACCGTTAAAGTCTATGGGACTCGAACATGAAAAATCTAAAGTGCTAATTTTAAAGGCTTCTATGCAAGTTATTGTCATAAAAAGTGTTTGGGGACCTGGGTCATGCCCCAGGGGACATGTATCAAAGCAAAATCTTTTTTAAAAATTGAAGTTTTTTCGGGAGCAGTGATTTTAATAATGCTTAAAGTGAAACAATAAAAGTGAAATATTCATTTAAATTTCATACCTAGGGGGTGTGTATAGTATGCCTGTAAAGTAGCGCTTGTTTCCCGTGATTAGAACTGTCCCTGCACAAAGTGTAATTTCTGAAGGAAAAAAAGTAATTTAAAAGCACTCCCGGCTATAATGAATTGTCGGCTCCCGGTAATACAGAGAACAGTCATTGAAAGTCATTGATAAAGAAAAAAAATTTTGTGGGGGTCCCCCCAAATTCAATTGCCAGGCCCTTCAAGTCTGGTATGGATAGTAAGGGGAACCCTGTGTCAAATTTTAAAAAAAAATTACGTGGGGTTCCCCCCAAATATCAATACCAGCCCCTTGAGGTCTGGTATGGATTTAAGGGGAACTCCACTTTAAATTTAAAAAAAAATGGCGTAGAGTTCCCCCCAGAAATCCATACCAGACCCTTTATCCGAGCACGCAACCTGGCAAGCGGCAGGAAAAGATGGGGGGACTAGAGAGTGCCCCTCCCCTCCTGAACCGTACCAGGCCACATGTTCTCAACATTGGGAGGGTGCTTTGGGGGTAGATCATCTCTCCGGGGTCCAGCGATGGATGATCTCACCTCTCCAGGTCCAGGGTCCAACGATGATATCCAGCACAGTGCATCCTGTCTCCACTGGAGACACCGCGTGAATCCCGGCAGCCTGACAGGTCTCTTAGCTGAGGACAGGGTCGCCCGTCACATGACCCGTCGCCCTCTAACGCAAGGGGAAACCCGAGCTTTCCCAGTGACGTGCGGGTGAGCCCGCCGCCTCTGATGTAACGCAGGTTTCCATTACAAAAGGCGAGGAGTTCCCCTTAAAATCCATACCAGACCTGAAGGGCCTGGTAATTGAATTTGGGGGGACCCCCACGCATTTTTTTTTATCAATGACTTTCAATGACTGTTCTCTGTATTACCGGGAGCCGACAATTCATTATAGCCGCAAGTGCTTTTAAATTACTTTTTTCCTTCAGAAATTACACTTTGTGCAGGGAAAGCTCTAAGCACGGGAAACAAGCGCTACTTTAAAGGCATACTATACACACTCCCTAGGTACGAAATTTAAAGGGGTATTTCACTTTAAAATTTTTGCATTGATACAAGTCCCCTGGGGCAGGACATGCCCAACAACCATGCAACAAATATATTCAGATGCAGGTCCCCAAACACTTTTTATGACAATAACTTGCATGTAAGCCTTTAAAATTGGCAACTAAAGCTATAAGCTTGTCTCTCGTTGGTACTGATGTCCAACAACCATATAACGAATATATTCAGACCCGGGTCCCCAAACACATTTTATGACAATAACTTGCATAGAAGCCTTTAAAATTAGCACTTTAGATTTTTCATGTTCGAGTCCAATAGACTTTAACGGTGTTCTGATGTTCGAACAAATGTATTGCCTGTTTGCATGTTCTGATGAGAACCGAACTGGGGGGTGTTCGGCTCATTCCTATTGCTGATGATTTGGTACTTTATGTTACCAATCCACATATCTCTATGCCTTCTATTCTATTTGAATTCCAGCGCTTTGGAGCTCTGAGTAATTTCAAGGTAAATGTCTCAAAATCAGAAATTCTTAATGTGTCTCTCCCACCACACCAAGTGATGATGATGCAGAATCATTTATCATTTCAATTTTGCTCCTCTGCATTAAAATACTTAGGAATTAATATTCCTTGGGATCCAACCCAGTTATATTCAACAAATTATATCCCTCTAATGTAACGTACTTTACAAGATCTAAAAAAAAAAAGACTCATATCTATATTCATGGTTCTGGAGGATTAACATATTGAAAATGGACATAATACCGCGTTTTCTGTATCTTTTTCAAACTATCCCTGTTTCTATTCCAAGATCCTTTTTCTCTATTTTACAATCTGCTTTTGTCAAGTTTGTCTGGGGGAACAAGAGATCTAGATTAAATTGGAAAACATTAACATTACCTAAAAAGAAAGGAGGAGCGTGTGCACCGGATCTGTACTTTTATTATGTTGTCTTGACTAGATTATTGAATTGGTTCCATCACTTGGATACTAAACAATGGGTATCAATAGAACAGGGGCTGAATCAGTTTGACCTCCAAGTACTTCCTTGGTTAGACCTATCCCCCCATGGTATTTATCGAGACACATCCTTTTCTCTACCTTTACTTACATCTCATTTATTGAGCATTTGGTCTAAAATGATTTTGCGGTTAGGGTTCTCACAAATAGTACCAATGACACCTTTATTTGGAAATCCACAATTTCCACCTGCAGTAGACTGGATACCTTTTTGTCATGGTTATGCAGTGGTCTTCCTGTGTTTGCTTACCTCCCCTCATGTGTTCAGACTAAGAGGCCAGCCACTTCCACCTGGTGGTTTTTAGAACCTCTCCTCTAAGCATGGCTCCACCCCAGGCCCTTTCAGGGAACCCTATATTAACCTGTGCACTGCAAGCCATCAGGGCTGATCAACCATTGTGTATTCATTGTGTGTTTGGCTTCCTGTTTCCTGCTTGCCATGTGCTCTTCGTTTGTCTCTGTTACCGACCTTGGCGTGTTCTCAACGATTCCTGTCTGCTTGTGACCTTGACCTTTTGGCATGTCCCTGACCATCCCTGTCTGCCTGTGACCCTGAACCTTTGGCGTGTACTCTGTTGTTCCTGTCTGCTAGTTGCCCTGACCTCTGCCTTATCCCCTTACTATTCTTGTTGTTCCAGCCTGCTGCTTCCTTCTCCTGTAGTCTACTGTGAGTGTGAGCTGTGAGACCCTAGGGAGCGCGACCTGGAGCCAGACTGCAGCCAAGTCCGTCCTCACCACTGGAGGCTCTGGCGAACACATGCTGGCTCTTAGACTCCGCGCCCTGGGGAATCTATGCTCTAGCTCTGTTAGGAATTTCCCTTGTGATCAGTAAAAACTCCGGGTGTTCTTGAGAAGCAAACAATTTATTTCTGATGTGGCCCACAACAGGGAGACATGCTTACAGGACAAGCTGCAGGAAAAAAGTCCTTTATTAGCTATACATGTTCCGTACATTCTTAGGCTATCATATTTAGTTAAATCTAATCATCCTACTTACTATGGAGTTAATTAGGACAAAACAATACAATGAGTTAATACAATAATGTGCTCAGAAGTAAGCTTTTTAACAAATCAGTCTCAGGACTATTGTTTTTCTAATAGTCACACAATAAACATTTAAAACTTTTCTAACATTCCCTCCTCTTTGTGTGACTATTTTATCTCAACACATTTCGATGAAAATCCCTGTGTTATACACTTTCGGACTGTATGTCATTAAGTTGAGCTTCAATGTCCACATAGGTATCCTCAGAGGTAGAGAGGGTTTGATACATTGTTCTTGAGACTGCAGTTTCAATGAGTTTTTGTGAAAGTCCTCGAATACAGGGAATGCAGCAGCATCCGCAAGTGACCAAAACAGCCAAAGCCACAGCGATTGAGATCAAACATGATGTGATAAATCCAGTCCATTTACCGAACCATCCTTCAAGCCAAGTTGTGAATGGATCATTAATACCTGAGTTTTCCGCCAATTCATTCGATAGCGTAGTCAGTCCTTCCAAGGCTCTGGTCACTGTCCCTCCAGGAGCTGTATTGTTGGGGATAAATGTACAACACATGCTAACAAACATTTTGCATACCCTCCTCTTTCAGCTAAAACCATATCTAAAGCCATTCGGTTCTGCCAGGCCATTAGAGATGTGGGGGCTAACTATTCTGCTAGGCCCTTCACAGCATCCCTAGTATAGTTTACAAATCGTTGTTGGTTATAATATATATATATATATATATATATATATATATATATATATATAAAATTAATCCAGTCAACATTTTTATTTATAGTCACCCACCAGAGAAGAGACTCAAACCCAGCTGTCACCTGATTCCTTGCTTTAAACTCGTCCGGCACCCCGCGAGGAACCCCAATCTCATCTATGTAGATCTGAGAGTCAAATGACCCCAAGGGAGAGGTGTCCCTCCGATACTGTCGGTGACTCTTAGTCCACGGGTATTCTGACAGGATTCTCAGGGGCATAGCCAGCTGGACCATAGCGCAATCCCCTTGGGCATTGGCCGGTAGTCTAGCTCGCAGTTTTCTTATCCTCACACATCCACCAGACATCAGCTCTCTGAATGTCATGTTCAACCCAGTCACCATTGTCCGTGTTAATCCTCTCCACACAGTAGTCATCAGGTAGTGACCCAAGATCCACCGCGCTACGGTTCCCTGGGAGTGCAAAACAAGTAAAGTTGCCCGGATAAGCGGTAACCGCTGGAGGTATCTGAGGTCTCTGTACTGGGGGAAACAACAAACTCAATGTGTGACAAGTAGAATTTGCTTCAGGTTTATAGCTCTTATTATACAATTGCAACATGCATTTTAAACCTTCTGGATCTGTATTGTGATCTAGAGGGAAAGGAACTGTTGCTAAATGTGGTCTGGCTCCGGCACAAACTAAACAGTTTTCCTTTTTCAGAGTTCTAACCGTGTACCTCAACCATTCTAACCATTCATTTATTTTTTTTTCCTTGGTAGCCTGTCTCCAAAGCTATGGCATCTTCTATTGTTAGATTAGTGAATCTTATAGTTATACTCAGAACTTCTATTTTAGTATGGCCTTCTTCTTTCCCTTCTGAGTCTACTTTTTCCTGTTGTTTATTTTATTAGGTGGTAATACCTCAAGGAAAAATGTTCCTGAGGGATCAGTTCCTGACACCCATGCTCCCATGGAATACAACTGCTGATCTTCCTTCCTCGGCTCCTTTAATGTTATTAATAGTTGGTTACAGTTCTTACTATGTATGCAGGGGGAGTTGGCCGCTTTTGTGATTATGAGTCTCTCCTTTATACCACTCTTTTTAGCCCTTGGTTGATTATACCCCCAATCTTGATGCGCTGTAGTCCACAGGGCCTGATCCCATGTTTGACATCCTGCCTTATTCCAGTCCCAGCAGATATATTTATCTGCCCATAGAAGTCCTCTAGCCCCAGTTGTATCCCCACAATCTGCAATCTGACAGAAGTCTACCAGTATAGTGCTAGTTATTCCCTCTATAAAGGTTAGATTTAATGCTTTTCCTGTTCTTTCCTAATTCAAAGGTTCCTCTACTCTTCCATAGCGCCTACCCCCTCTTATGGATGCCTCTCCTAGAGTCACCAGTAACCCAAGGATAATTACTGTCCCTTTCATCCTAACCAGCTACAGAGTTCCAGCGGATAGGATAGGGGAGTTGGAAGGGGAGGGAGACTTCACCGGTTTGAGACAAGTCCCACCTTGTGTGAGACCTCCCTTTGTAGCCGGATTTTCTGGACCTCTTGTAGCCAACTAGCCCTACTCTGCCTGTAAAACGTTTTTACAATGGGACTGGTGAATCCAGGTAGACCTCTCTGCAATCCTTATCACAGTAGGGGTAGTTAAAAGGACTTTGAAAGGACCATCCCACCTTGGGGAGTTACCACTGCTTTTTTCTTATTACTTTTATTGAGACCCAATCTCCCACATGCACCTTTTTCATCTTCTTTTGGGGGTGTGATATACATACTGGTCACAGCTACTAGTAGGCAATACATCCAATTATTTTTACCTATTTCTTCCATAACTTTTCTCAGTTTGCTTTTTAGAATGCCATTATGTCTTTCTACCAATCCAGCTGATTGGGAATGATAGGCACAATGGTATTTCCCTTTAATTCTCATCACTTCTATCAAATGTTATATATTTTTTAATTACAAAATGGGGTCCATTATCACTGTAAATCCTTTCAGGGATTCCAAATCTAGGAATAATATCTCTTAGTAATGCTTTGGCTACAGTCTGTGCATCTGCACTTCCTGTCGGGAATATCTCCACCCATTTGGTCAGGGTGCCTGGGTACCAAACAATATTTCTTCCTTTCACATTTGTCTAATTCAATAAAATCCATGCAAATGTGTTGGAATGGATATTGCGGTGTAGGGAACTTCCCTTTCTGTGGTCTTATACCTCCCTGAGCATTGTGTCTTGCACATATAAGACATTGAGAGCAAAAAGTTTTTGTTTAGTAATTTGTGAATCCATAGGCTGTACATACCTTATTTAACATCTCAGTCACCCCCCTGTTTGACACATGCGTTACTCCATGTGTCAATACTGCTGCATACCTAAATAAAGATTTTGGTAATACCGGTTTCCCTTCAGGTGATGTGTAAATGTCATCAATTATTGTGTAACCCTTTGTTTTGCAATATTGTTTTCCCCAGGGGGGCATTTTGCTGCATATCAGTAAGGACTGTATGATCTATCACTATGATTTCTCGTCATTATTTTATGTGCAGCTTCATCTGCCCTTTTATTTCCCTTTGAGATGGGGTCCGTATATTTTGTGTGTGCTTGACATTTACAGATTGCAAGCTTTTTTGGTAACTGTATTGCATCTAGGAGTTCTAAAATAAAGTCCGTATGTGAAATTGGTTTACCACTGGAGGTGACCATCCCCCTGTTTTTCCATTGTTGTGCAAAAACATGCACTGTTGAAAAGGCATATTGACTGTCAGTGTATATGGTTACAGATTTTCCTTCTGACAGTATACATGCTCTTGTCAGTGCTACAAGTTCTGCAACTTGTGCTGAATAATGTTTTGGTAGTGGCCCCGCTTCCAAAATCTCATCCTGTGTCACTACTGCATATCCTGTTGCATTTGTGCCATCTGGATTTTTCTTACTAGAACCATCAACAAAAAGTATCATGTCAGGGTTAGATAATGGTACATCTTTTAGATCACTTCGTGGCAGTACCTTTTCAGTGATGGCAGCAGTGCAGTCATGTTTATACCCGTCAGTAGGAAGTGGTAGTAGTGTGGATGGTTTTAATGTAGTACACCTCTGTATTGTTAAGTGAGGTTTTGTCAAGAGTATTGTCATGCAGGAAAGATGTCGTGCTGGGCTCAAATGTGATATCTTTTGCTGTAACAGGATAACAAACACTGCATGTGGTACCTTTTCAGTTAGTAAAGTTGAATAAAGACACCAGTCCATCCGGTTCAGCCTGAGTGAGTGTCTAGCCTCTACCCCTGTACACCCACATCGTTCTCCACCCCCAAGGATCCAACGTCCCCATTCATATACCAGGGCCAAACCGGGACAGAAGCCAATCAACCCACCTGCATGTCCCCGGAGTGCGGGAGGAAACCAGAGCACCCGGAGGAAATCCACGCAGGCACAGGGAGTACATGCAAACTCCAGGCAGGCAGCGTCATGATTGGGATTCGAACCAGTGACCCCCTTCACTGCTAGGCGAGAGTGCTAACCACTACACCGCTGATGCTACCAGTGCTTGTACACAGGGTGGAAGTACTCTCGTTGCACTGTCTATTTCTGTAGAGTAATCCTTCCTCTAAAACCACCTGCGCCTCTTCCTCTATGAGACCCCTCTGGTTTTGCCTCAGCAGTGTACTCTTCTGCATCCTCCTCTCCATCACCTTGCACAAAAACCTTTACTTTCACATTCTTTTTTGCTTTTAAATACTTCTCAGAATGCTTAGCATATTGTAAAACATCTAAAACTGATGCAGTTCGGTAAGTAACCATGTTTTTAACAATGTAATCCTTATGATCCTGTTTCAATCCATTTAAAAAAGCAATCTTTAGCTGTTAATATGCACTATTCACATCCTCAGCTTCGGGGAGCCCGGAGAACACTCTAAAAATCTCTCGTAATTTATTTAGGTAGTCACTGACACTTTCCTTGTCTTCTTGTACTGTCATATTTTTTTTTTTTGCCAATCAGTCCGTTGTACCCATCTAAGCTGGCATCTGTTCAGTAGGGCAGTCAACCTGTTTCCTAAGTCTGGGCTTTCTGGAGGCAATGGATCCCCCCCGTCCATGTGCATTTGCTGGGGCGCAGGGGTCCCAATCCCCCTTCACCGAAGCCCAATCTGATCCTAATACTTTCCTCAGGGCTCTCTCTACTTCCACCCCATTCAATTTATAACTGTTCCGTAATCCCTCTATGTTTTCAATGAATTCAGCTGGACCTAATTTTGGATGTTTTATGTGTTCTGTAGCCTTTTGTATATCACTGTCAGTCCATGGTCGAAAAACAGTCATAGTCAAGGGATATGGCTGGCCCAGTGCATCATTCTGTCCTCCCCTTGGGTTTGGGACCTCTATCAAGGGGTATTCCTCACCGTCCTCCACACCATACCTAATAGGAGGTTTACTTAGTCTCTTGGCTCCTGCTGGGGCACCCAGTGCATGAGTTATGGCGTCAGTTAATGTTTCAAGGATCGATCTGTTCATCTCCAGGACTGAACTACTGTCTGGAGAGATTGAGGAAGTGGAATTGGGGTTTTGTTCAGAGGCGGTTCCTTTGACAGGGGTGGATGTCACAGGGAAGGTGTTACTCTGGGCAGTTACTTGCACCTGAGGGGGAGGACCATTATAGGGAGGTGGTCTCTGGGTGTAGCAGATGAGATCATCCTCTTTGTCCACTAGGGGCAATTGGTCTTGGCATTTTTCCTTTGTCCTTTTCCCTTCTACCCTAATTTTAGCATGCTGAAGCCAATACGCCGCCATTTTTAACCCATACCTTTTTTGAACTTTGCCTTTTGACTTTATAAATGTACCCAAATATAAACAGCATTGCATCATTAACACTTCACAGTTGAAAGTCTATGAATTCTAAAAATAACTCCAATCCAATATAAATATTTACTTTAAGACTATTTTTTCAAACTCTTTTTCCCACCAAAAGTCCTAATATTTTCACAGATGCACAAATTAACCTCTGTCAGGCAATCTGCATTTTCTTGTTTCTGAGAAACAGCTTCTTAACCTTCATAGCAATGAAAACATTCTCAGCCTTTTTTTTTTTCTTTTCTTTTCACATTCATCAAGCCACCTGATAATTCTACACATGCTATTTACTCCAAAATGCAATCTACCTTCTTTTTCTTTTATGCTAAGTTTCAATATTTACAATATAACCCTTCTGTATTGTCATAGCTAATCAAGGGTTAACATTTACAACTTCTGGCAGAAGCAATCCTTCCATGAGGGGAGGGGGAGGGTGAGTGCAGTGCTTAGGTGAAGAATGACTTCTTATCTCCTTTTAGAAACGAACAAAGCAGCAATACAAGAGAAAAAACATCAGCACTCCCCACACTATCGAGAGAATCAAAAAGGGTTAAACATGAACAAAGATAAGTAAACACACACAGAAAAAAGATAGCCTTGCGATCTTTGTAGATCACTTAACTAAACAGCGCTGAAATAGTCAGGCATTCAACCTCTGACATTCGGTATACCTCAAATCTTTTTGTTATCTGTCCGGACAGCGGGCGACGTAATTTTTTTACCTTAGACAACGTCCCCAAGTGTCTCTGTCTACGAGCACTGGATCATCTAGATATTATACGATCAATACCAATGTCGGCAATTACAACACATTAAACCAGAAGCAAAGAGAAAGAAGAAAAGATTCTTAGAAAGAATTAAGAATAATTTAAATTATCTTACCTCTCAAACACCTGGACTGGATCACACAAGGTTCGGAAACAGACAGTGGAATTCAGATCTGTGGCCCCGCCCCTTTTTCACCAATAACATTGATTGGGGGGACTTGTAAGCGTTCGGTGAGCTTCAAAGTCCAATACTCACCGAAGTTTTGTCGGGCCGTCTGATCTGAAAACCAGCGTGTTGCTCCCGGCTCGAAAGACCAAAAATGTTAGGAATTTCCCTTGTGATCAGTAAAAACTCCGGGTGTTCTTGAGAAGCAAACAATTTATTTCTGATGTGGCCCACAACAGGGAGACATGCTTACAGGACAAGCTGCAGGGAAAAAGTCTCAACAAAAGAAAGTGTTCCGCCCTCACATATCCCACAAGAATAACATCTCTATGCTTCTATTGGCTGAGGGAACATAAATAACGTTGTCATGGTACGAACTAGTACCTTTATTAGCTATACATGTTCCGTACATTCTTAGGCTATCATATTTAGTTAAATCTAATCATCCTACTTACTATGGAGTTAATTAGGACAAAACAATACAATGAGTTAATACAATAATGTGCTCAGAAGTAAGCTTTTTAACAAATCAGTCTCAGGACTATTGTTTTTCTAATAGTCACACAATAAACATTTAAAACTTTTCTAACAAGCTCCTACTGAGATCTGTGTTAGTGATCCAGTAGACCTGTGTCCTGAATCACCCTGGGTACAATCTGCAGCAGTCAGTCCTAAGGTCCACTACCTAGCGGTGCACTTCCGACTCCTACGGAGTGCATATGTCACCTGGTCTCAGGTGACCTGACAATTTTCTTACATGGAACAAGGAATCTCACGAAGAGTGAGTCAGATTCTTTGTCAGGGTAAACTTCCACCTATACTGAACCTAATGCCTACACATCAGCCTTCATTTATGCAATGGATGGAATATCAGCAATTACTGTCTTTTCTATCTTCTATTCCTTTAAACCAATCTTTTAATAGAGACCTAAATTAGTTTGAGTCCATCTTGTTGCAAAGTACTAGACCAAAACACATTCTATCAGCAATATATAAGATTCTTATCTCAAAAAATCACCCTGAGCTCCCAGAATTTACAAATAAATGGGCACGTGATCTTAATATTCAAATTGGAACAGCAGAGTGGGAGAAGTCGTTTACCCTCACACATTGTTTGTCATTGGAAACTAAAGCCCCCACATATAAGCTATAAGCTTGTCTCTCGTTGGTACCAATGCCCAACAACCATGCAACGAATATATTCAGACGCATCGGACAAATGTTGGTGATGTCATTCTGCCAAGGGCTGTTGATACACATTTGCCAATTCTGGGACAAGATCATGCAGCTGTATACTATAGTTACAGGGAAGTTAATCCCTAACACACCTCAAATTACCCTGTTATCCATCTTACCAAGCTCATATAAAAATATCAAAAAGGGTTTGCTCAGACATTGGTTAATAGCAGCGAGACTGGTTATTCCGTGACATTGGCGATCAATACAAACTCCTTCAGTGAGAAGATGGAGACCCTCCTGTCACATGAATTGGACGCATATGAAAAATGTTGTCAGATATGGGCCCCCTGGAGGACATTTAGGAAATCAACAGGAAATTAGAGGGTAAAATGTAACTAGAATAGAATCTAAAATATGATTTAATAAGGTTTCAGTGAGGGATGTCTAAATGTTGCAATTCTTTGCCATCTTTAGCCCCCCCCCCCCCTTTTTTTTTCTTTCTTTTTTTTTTTTTGATGTTTTGGTTATGATAGTTTGTATAATGTATTTGTAAGATGTTTTAATTGTATGATAATACCATTAATGTATGTATATTTGTTTACTTGTAAAAATTCAATAAAATTGAGATTGAAATACAAAGAAAAAAAAAACAAGGTAGAAATCATTCAGTTTATAAACAGCGGTGTATTGTAAATGAACAAAAACTCTGCTCTAGTCTGTCTCCAGAGACTCATTTATCCTCCCACTGTGCGCTGCCATCTTCCATCTCGCACACAGTAATGGACGAATCTGTTCACATTCAATTTACTAAGGTTTCTACGAATCTTGTTCAGAAAACCCAGGCTTAGATCCCATAAAATCTAAAGAGAGTGACTTTTGTTAAATTTTGGGCACTGTTAGCGTTATCAGGCAAAAAACTTTCAAAAAAGGCATGGGAAGCTGGGCACTGCCCTGGGGTACATGTACCAATGCAAAACAAATCATAAAGAAATACCGTGCAGCAGGGAGTTAGCCTGCTCTTTCTCTCTTTACTTCTCCCCAACACTGCTTCTACTTTCTTCCTAAAAAGTGGGGCTCTATTTCTGACCTATTCCCACACTGCTTGCACACTGAATGATGCAGAAACTGCTATTTAAGCACTTCTTTGTCAAGGTGGCTGCCCAAAGCTTGCAGAATTTTGGCTTCCAATAGGAAGTTCTGGCCTTCCCAATATGGCCATTTGTAGCCCATAATAAGGGACAAATGAGTCCCCAATGGTTTCCTGCCAGCCTGAAGATGCAGCACAAACTAAAGGTCGACACAGCACCTGCCTACAAAAGTACAGGCAAGTGTTTTAATACTAGAATGAAAAAAACTGAGAAGACACAAGTAAAAAATTAGCAAGACAATTTTTAATAACAAGGTCAAGACCAAATTTACAAGAAGCAAAGCGCACACAATTAAGATACTGCAGCAAATATAGCAGTGTAAAGTTGGCCAGCAGCTCAACAGTTTTAATCAGAGATAAAAGGCCTAACATGTACTGTATAAGCTTAACTTTTATCTTGTCTATTGATATAGGGGATACATTGATTGTTAATGATATAATGTAGGGTGGTTTAAGTGCACATAGTAATTGCACTTTTCCCCTTTCAAATGATGCAGTGGTGTGAAGTGCACAAAAGGCATCTTAAAGAACAGATGGCCATTAGAGTTGAGCCAAACAGCCCGGGTTCGGTTCACGCCAGAACTCATGAACATCGCAAAAGTTTGGACCCGAACTGTGAACCCTATTAAAGTCTACGGGACCCGAACTTGAAAAATCAAAAGTGGCCATTTTGAAGGCTTATATGCAAGATATAGGACATATAAAGGGTAAAGGGCTAATGCCCTGGGGGACATGTACCAATGCAACAAAAAAAGTTGAAAAGGAGCAGTGAATTTAATGATGCATAAAGTGAAACAGTAACAACTAAAAATTATTTTAAATATAGTGACGGGGGGGTCCCTTTAGCCTGCCTTTAAAGTGTTGCATCTGTACCATGTATAGAACCTGCTGCAGCATAACTGACATATAATGAGAAAACAATTACATTTATATGCCAAAACAAAAATGTTTAAAAAAAGGGCGTGGGGGTCCCCACCAGATCCATACCAGCCCCTTTGAGTTAGTCTTTGTCAGGAGTAAACAGAGGGAATATAGATGCACAGAGTGTCTAAGGCCGCGTACACACGGGCGGACTGTTCGTCCAACTAAGTTCGTCAAACAATCCGACAAACAGTCCGTTCAAAATTAGCATGAACGGACTTGACCACACACGATGAACGAACAGTCTGCTGAAAACGTGCGTGATGACGTGTACAGCACGTACGACGGGACTAGAAAAACGACGTCCTATACACTGCAATGCAACCTTCGGCCGTGTAAACCCTTTCTGAGCATGCGCGATACTTAGTCCGTCCAACTTGCCTACACACGAGCGGACTGTCCGCTGAAACCAAGTTTGGACAGACAAAACCAAGTTTGAACGGACTGTCTTACGGAAATTCCGTAAGACTTTGTTCGTCAGACTGTCCGCTGAAACAGTCCGCTGAAGCCCACACACGAGCGGACTGTCCGCTGAAACACTGTTCAGCGGACTAAGTTGGGCGAACAGTCCGCCCGTGTGTACGCGGCCTAAGAGTCATGGGATTACATGAATTATTCAATTACCATCAAGGTTCACATATCACTCACGAGATATGTACTGTGAGATTAGTCAGCAGTATCGCTTTCGAATAAGGCCCTTCCTTCGTCAGAGAAGACGAACATGTTCCACAGAGTCCAGGTTTTGGAATATTGTCCATGTTGATGTCTTGATAAAAGGACAAGGTCCTCCATTTCGTTTATGTCCTCTACTTTCATTAGCCAAAGGCCAATGGTCAGTAGATGCGGGGATTGCCAATTGAGAGGGATACACATCTTGGCGTGTCAAGGAGGTGGTGAATAATGGATTTCTTGTATACTTTTTCTATGATATTGGAGGCAGGGAGAAAAAAGAAAACTGGGTCATCTGCAATTGGTCTTTCCGTGAATTTTTGTATGGTGTGACAGACCGTTTTCCAGAAGTGCTCGAGTTTGGTGCATGACCAGAAAATGTGTAAAGCCCCATACACACTATTAGTTTTTCCCTCTGGTTTACCACAACCATGTAGTGCAAGGGCCGGTCTGATTGCATACAAATTGAAAATCCTAAGGTTTGACCTCATATTATATGGTTTTGGTAAATCCGAAGGAAAAACTCAGCAGAAAAACTGATAGTGTGTATGGGGCTTAAGAGGGTTCCTCTTTCTCTCTGGCATCTCCAGCAGTGGTCTGACATTGAGGGAGAAAACATGTGCAATAATGATTGTGTACGGTACCACCTGGACAGTATTTTAAAATTAGTCTCCTTCATTTTGGTGCATATGGAGAATTTGTATATGAACAAATGCTTAGGACTGAAAGCATGATTTAGATTCTGCTCCCATTTAGTTAAACTGGGAATCCGGTGATTATAGGTAATTGAGAGGAGGAGTTTCGGTGTCAGAGCAGTATTCTTCAAAAATAGTGAGAGGTTGGTCAAAGTTCTCGGGAGGAGGCAGTGAATTAAAAAATGAAGAAGTTGAAAAGCTCTCCAAAAGTTTAGTCGGAAGAGGCTGGATGGGGTCTGTAAGGGCGGCCAGCGACGGCCAGCGCCCTGCTGTGAGGAAATGTGTGGCTTGAAAATGTCCTGACATCAAAAGATTCTGGAAAGGTACATTGTAGCATCCCGGTGAGAATAGCAGGTTTCCCAGAATAGGGAATAACAGAGAGTTTAAAGAAGAGATAGATGTGCGGAGGAACACGTGTGGTGGGGCCAATAAGGGGGTGGCGTTTCATAACTCTGGGCAATGACTGATAGCACCAAGATGCTCTCAGGAGGGGATGTCACTTTGGACCTGTTCTACCTGGGTACAAAATTTCATGTCTTGATGACAACACCAATCAATGAGCCTACTCATGTGAGTATGTTAGTTGCATGTTAGTATGTCCTTAAGTCCGGCACCGCCAGTCCCCCATGTAATTTAGGTAGTGGCAGTAGTTTTCCATGTAGATGCGGCCATTTACGGGCCCAGATAAAACCAATAAACAAATCTTGTGCTTGTTTAAGATAACTAGTACGGATGGAAATTGGTAGAGCCTGGAAGAGATATAAAAATTTAGGGAGGGTGCTCATTTTGATAATATTGAAGCGGCCAAACCACAAATCTAGTCCAGCCTGCCACATGTTTAGGAGTGCCCAGACAGTTTTAATGAGTGGGGGAAAAGTCAGGTCGAAGAATCGTGAAGTTTTTTAAGGTATGAAGGTGCCCAGATATTTTAACGCAGATTTTATCCATTTTAGTTTTTTTTTTTGTTTATAACATTTTTTATTGAGTACAAAAGATGGTACAAAACCGATATGACATTAATAAAATTAAAGTTACAGAGATTCAAGTATTCACATGGATAATATAACATACATATGTGACAGTATTCAATATTGTTATGTATGAAAAAAAAGAAGACAGGTATTATAATCTGTTACAGAGATTTATCTATGATTTTAAACAATATGTAATGAAGGGGTATGCTGATCTGAGTTAACGAAATCTATATGTGAGAGAGCCACCGCTCCAGGTAATTCCACAAATCCAAGAAAGCAGCCCCTCCGGGAATGGAGAAACCCAGGTGCAGGAATGGCATATACTTGTTGCAAATAACTGAATAACTCTGGATGGTCGCACTCCAAGATAAATTCAAATGCCTTTTATCCGTAAAACAGATTTACACAAAAGTGGGTCACAGCAAAGCAACAATAGCTAACGCATTTCACACTACCAAGAGTGCTTACTTACTCATAGCTATGAGTAAGCACTCTTGGTAGTGTGAAACACGTTAGATTTTGCGTGGAATCAAAGTACCAGCAGGAAAAAAATGATATATTATATAAAGAATAAAAAAGGAACTGCTGCCTCTACTGATTGCTTCCACCTGAGTCGAGTATATAGATTAAGGGGAATTGAAGTAGGTGTGGCGCTGTTCATTTGGTTTGTATACCAGAGAAAATATTCCTAATGTGATGATAGCTAAATAATGTGATGACTTATGCCTGTGTACTAGATCCAAATAGGATTAATAAACCTTACCAAATATACTTATACCTGTGTACGTGGTTCTTATCAAATTAATAAACCTTACCAAATAAATTATTATATACATATGTGCAAATAAACCACATGGCGTGCAAAGATGATCACAAAAAACAAAAAACTATAAATAAATATGTAGAAAAATGTTAGTGAATAAAAAAATTTATAAAAAAGAAAAGTTTTTTTAAAAACTGTGAGTCCAGTAAACAACACTCTAGTCCCATATATTTAAATGATGCTTCAGAAAAAAGTGCTTGGTGCTTTGGTGAAAAAAACACTACTCTGATTTATTCACTCTTCCCTAGGTGATCACAGCATGCGTGACTTATCCATGCTCCCATTGTGTTTGCACTCACCAGAATTTTCTCCCCCTCCTGGGGTATGAGGCATTCACAGTTTTTGCCACTGTGTAGCACCTTGGAAGTTATCCAATCCTAGATATCCTGGCAATGCTTCTCTTATGCACCATACAAAAGAGAGAAGGATCCCAATAGTGTAATATTGTAAAGTGCTTCTTTTATTTCTTAAAAATATGTGGAAATATACTCACATTTGCCATAAAACATTAGAGCATAAATTGCTGACACTATCGGCGATACCCGAAATGATGCAGGAATATTTGTAACCCCGGATTGAGCGCCTGTGAAAGGCCCGGGGACCCGTGGGGCATGCGATGAACGTGAGCGAGTCAGGAACCTTAACGGAATCCGTGTCCAAAATGGAGAATAGGGTCGGTAGTTCCCCTGGTGTGTGTAGCATGAAGGATGTGGTGGCTTTCCGAAAAGTGACTGCTAGCGGGTAACCCCAGCGGTATGTGCGGCCTTGTTGTCTTGCCAGTTCCAGTACAGGCCTCAGCAAGGCCCTGCGCCGTAGTGTTGCACAGGAAAGGTCTGGTAGGATCCTGATGAAGGCTCCATCAAAGTCCACATCTCCATGTTTCCACACTTTGCAGATAATGGTTTCCTTTTGCGTAAAGTGGTGCAGCTGGCAGACGACATCACACGTTCTATTGGCATCAGGCAATCCAAGCCCCAGGACTCTATCTAGAGTCAGCGGGGGGGTACCACATTTTTAGGGAAGATGGCCGTGACAGTTTCCGCTAGGTCTTCAGTGCCCGCGGCCTCTGGGAGACCCTGGAGCCGCAAGTTATTACGGCAGCTCTGGTCCTCTAGGTCATCCAGATGCAGCTGTAGGGCTACTGCTGTGTCTGTATGGGAATCTTGGGAACGTTCCAGGGCAGTCACCCTTTGTTCCAAAGTGGACAGTGAGGCTTCTCCCAATGATACCTTGACTGAAAGTGATTGTACATCATCTCTGACTGCCTGGATGTCCTTTTGGTGAGTTTCCTCCAACCGGAGGATGAGGGCTTCAATGTCATCCTTGGTCGGGAGAGAGAGCCTGCAGCAGGGCTTGGATGTTTTGATCCAAGCTACTCTCGTCAGTATGGTGTGGGAAGGCCATAATATCTGGGAAGAGCGCTGCAGGCATCTCCGGTAGGAAGTCTAAGGCGGGAGAGTGGCTGTCACGAATTGGTAAGACAGACTGTGGATTGCACAGAGAGAACCAAAAATGCATGTAAGTGAATAATTACATTTATTTAAGGATAAGTGATAACAATATATAAACACCTCCAATATAAACGGTGGACAAGCAACCAAACAGTGACCTACAAACAACAATAACTATATACAATATAAGGAAGTATCGCAATCTTAAATGTAGCCAGGCCAGGGTCATTCACAGGAGATCAGCAGATAAACAAGGGCAGTTCCAGAATCACAAACGTAAGGCAGGCCAGGGTCATACACAGGGAATCAGCAGATGGGGGAAGGTGCAAAAGGATCAGGCTACAGGACAGGGATACATGGTAACAGGAGGCACAGGATCAGGATCAGATGCACAGGGTAACAAGATCAGGTACACTGGTTACAGGTTGCAGAATCAGATTCACAGGCCACAGGTACGAATCAGGGCACAAGGAAGACACCATGGCGATGAAAGCAATCAGCCAGGTATTTATATGAATGCCTGTAATTAGCCTCACGTGACACCTGAACGCAGGAGGTGCTGTCTGCTCTACAGTGCCGGGAAACACCTGCTGGTGGACAACAGTATTACAGCTAAAGGATCCAACAGTGCCACCAACGGGTGAATCCCTCCACTACCGATCCAGAGTGTTGGAAGACACCCGCTGGAGGACGCTGCTACTGCGGTCGAAGAGACCGTCAGTGCCACCAACGGGTGACCCCTTTCTTGATAGTACCCCCCTTAAAGGAGCGGCCTCTTGACGCTCTGACTAGCTGTAATTGTCCAGTCTATGGCATCAAGCAGAACAACGGATGGGGGTACATCAGGCTGGGCAACAGGCACTTCAGGCTGGTCATCAGACACTTCAGGCTGGGGATCAGGCATTTCAAGCTGGGCCTCAGGCACGGCATCAGGCTGGGCATCAGGCACTTCAGGCAGGGCAACAAGAACATCAAACTCAGCAATTGGTACATCAAACTGGGCAACGGAATGGGACCATCAGAAAGGGTATCACGAACAGGACCACCAGGAACTGGATCATCAGGCTGGATACCAGATACGGGATCACTAAGTAAATCAGACATCGAATCATCACGCAAGACAGTGGGCACCGGGACATCAGACTGGAATGCGGGCATCGGGACATCAGACTGGAAGGTGGGTATCGGGACATCAGACTGGAAGGCAGGCACCGGGCCATCAAACTGGGCACTGGGACATCAGACTGGAAAGGCAAGCACCAGGACATAAGACTGGAAAGGCAGGCACCGGAACATCAGACTGGAAGGCAGGCACTGGAACATCAGACTGCAAGGCAGGCACCGGGATATCAGACTGGAAGGCAGGCACCGAGACATCAGACTGGAAGGCAGGCATGGGACATCAGACTGGAAGATGGGCCCCAGGGACATCAGGTTGGAAGGCGGGCACCAAGACTTCAGACTGGAAGGCGGGCACTGAGACATCAGACTGGAAGACGGGAACCGGGACATCAGACTGGAAGGCGGGCATCGGGACATCAGACTGGAAGGCGGGCACCGAGACATCAGACCAGAAAGCAGGCACAGAGACATCAGACCAGAAGACAGGCACCGAGACATCAGACTGGAAGGCAGGCACTGAAACATCAGACTGGAAGGCAGGCACTGGGACATGAGACTGGAAGGCAGGCACCGAGACATGAGACTGGAAGGCAGGCACCGGGACATCAGACTGGAACACCGGGACTTCAGACTGGGACACGGAATTACAGACTGGGACACTGGAATTTCAGACTGGGACTCCGGAATTTCAAACTGGGACACCGGAACTTCAAGCAGAGACACAGGCACATCGGACTGGAACATGGGCACAGGATCATCAGACTGGAACAAGGGTGCTGGGATGTCAGACTGGACAGCAGGCACTGGGAAGTCAGACCGGACAGCGGGCACAGGCGTTGGCACAACAGGCTGAATAGCTGACACTGGCACAATAGGCTGAACGGCAGGCACTGGCACAACAGGTTGAACAGCAGGCACATCAGACTGGTCGGCAGGTATTGGAACATTGGACTGGAACATGGGCACAGGAACATCAGAATGGGACACAGGAACTTCAGGCTGGATAGCAGGCAAAGAGTTGACAGAATTGGCAGAGTTGGGGAAGTTGTAGGTAGTAGAAAAGAGGCAGGTGGGTTTAAGGCAGGATAGGTGCAGGAAGTAGAAACAGGGTATTGATACTTAGTGGGAAGCAGGGTATATTGGACTGTAGCTGAGGTTGCCATGGGTGACTGGAGAAAAGATTTCTGAGCAGGCAGGTATTTAGTAGCAGGTCTGGGTTTTGGAGAGCTGGCAGAAGCTGGGCATAACAGGTCTGACCATGCCTGAAGTACAGGTAGAAAAAAAGTGGGCTCACATACCCTCTGTCTGACCAGGGACTGCACTGCATCTATACAATCTTTTAACAACTGTTTGGAACAAACCGAATAGTGTTCCAAGAAGGATGCAGGGTTATCCTCCAACAGCCACACTAAGCTACGCAACCTGGTTAATGCTGAAGGGAGGAGAAAAGTCATCACAGCCCTGTGGGATACAGGGCAGAGCCAGCTCTATACATATCGTAATCATAGGCCGAACATCCTCAAACAGTATACTGCCCTGATCAACTACAGAGTGAACTAAACGAATAATCTCCAGCAGCTGATCACTGGACCACCCTTTCAATGTCTGGTGGAGATATTCAGAACTCTCCGATGCTAGCAGAGCATAATAAACAATTACATCTGAATTCATCCCAGCAACATAAACAGAACCAAGATGGTTCCCCTGTGCAGCCACTTCTGATCAGAGATGGCCCTGGTATACTGTCATGAATTGGTATGACAAGACTGTGTGGATTGCACAGAGAGAACCAAAAACGCATGTAAGTGAATAATTACGTTTATTTAACCACTTGACAACTGGGCACTTAAACCCCCCTTGTGACCAGACCAATTTTCAGCTTTCAGTGCTCTCACACTTTGAAGGACAATTACTCAGTCATGTAATACTGTACCTTTTGAAGGCCCTGGAGCACCAGGACAATGACACGTGACACTGACGTGGCACTGATGACAGATGGCACTGATACGTGTCACTGATGACACGTGACACTGATGTGGCACTGATGACAGATGGCACTAATACGTGACACTGATGACACATGACACTGATGACAGATGGCATTAATATGTGGCACTGACACATGGCACTGATGGCATGTGGCACTAAAACGTGGCACCGATGACACATGGCACTAATACGTGACACTGATGACAGATGACACTAATACGTGGCACAGATGACACTAATATGTGGCACTGATGACACGTGACACTGATGACAGATGGCACTGATGACACATGACACTGATAACAGATGGCACATGACACTGACAGGTGGCACTGATACATGGCACTGATGACACGTGACACTGATGACAGATGGCACTAATAGATGGCACTGATGGCACATGACACTGATGTGGCACTGATGACAGATGGCACTAATACGTGGCACTGACAGAAGACACTAATAGGTGGCACTGATGACACGTGACACCGATGACAGACGGCACTTATACGTGACACTGATGACAGATGGCACTTATACGTGGCACTGGGGACAGGTGGCACTGGGGACAGATGGCACTGACATCTGCTGTAGGCACTTTATTTTCCCTCTTTTTTTTACTCACTGACGCTGCTGTCTCTGCGTGAGGAGGTAGAGCTGGCGATGACAGATGATCTCATATGTTTACATATGAGATCATCTCCCATTGGCAACTGCGACCGAGTGCTAAATGCCCACTGTGACTGGCCATTTAGCATGATCTGTGATTGGCTGTGTCCAAGGGACACGGCCAACACAGAACTTCCCCGGTGCGCCCACGGCGGCGTGTATTGGGGAAGTAAACAGGAGGACATCCAGGGACGTCCTCCTGGCAATTAGAGTCCGTGCTGTAGCCGTCTTTCTGCTATAGCGCGGGCACCTATAACTATATACAATATAAGGGAAGTATCGCAATCTTAAATGTAGCCAGGCCAGGGTCATTCACAGGAGATCAGCAGATAAACAAGGGTAGTTCCATATTCCCAAATGTAAGGGGGTCATACACAGGGAATCAGCAGATGGGGGAAGGTGCAAAGGTATCAGGCTACAGGGCAGGGATACAAGGTAACAGGAGGGAGAGGATCAGGATCAGATGCACAAGGTAACAAGATCAGGTACACAGGTTACAGGTTGCAGGTTGCAGAATCAGATTCACAGGTCTCAAGTACGGATCAGGGCACAAGGAAGATACCAGGATGATGAGCGCAATCATCAGCCGGGTATTTATATGAATGCTTGTGACACCTGAACGCAGGAGGGGCTGTCTGCTCCACAGTGCCGGGACACCGGTATTACAGCCAAAGGATCCAACAATGCCACCAACAGGTGTTTCTCTCCACTACAGATCCAGAGTGTTGGAAGACACCCGCTGGTGGACACTGGTACTGCGATCCAAGAGACCAACAGTGCCACCAATGGGCGAACCCTTTCCTGACAGGGGCCAGGAGATGGAGGTTGAGCTTGCAAGGCCCGAGCCTCCTGCACATGTCCATGTGAAGCCGTCACTTTGGCGCCTGGGGAGAGTCTCTGCAAACTCGTGAAGAAATGGTGTCATTCGTCTTTTGAAGTGTTGGAATGGGTTCCCCGCGTGGATGATCTGTTTCTGTGTCTTTTAGCCAATAGCATGCCTGTAAAAAACTAGCTGATAAGCCGGGATGGGCAGGGGAGAGCCAGGAGCTCACAAAAATGTATCCTCACGCAGCCATGTCCAGGCCAAGCCCCCAATGTTATTTTCATTCATCTGTCAGTGGGGAAGCTCGCTGACAGCTGATGACTCATCCGTTGTTTAGGATGCAGCGGCCGGCTTCCCAGCCCGTTCCTTAACAACCAGCTATTCACTGTGCCGTGATTGGTCAAAGCCTTGCACCTGACCAGCAGTCAGGTGCATTGCTTCAGCCAAACAGGGCTTAGAATGCACTGTACAGTGCTCAGTGAATTGTGGGGCACTAGGTAGGCAAACATCCCACTGAGCACCAAGCAAATTTGGGTATTGGGGGAACACCCGAATGGGAGCTTTTTGGGGTCAAACCTATCCTCAACCTGAATCATTTGCCAATCACTAATTAGTGACTTACCATGCCTTGTGTTTCTGTGAAGGTGGTCATCTTGATAAAGGAAGGATTCAAGACGAAAAGCATATTTCTTAGGGTATTAAGCACAATCAACATTTTAAATGTTCCCTATGAAAAAGCAAATCTTTACTTTTTAAATTCAAGTGCACTTTAAGGCCTAACTAAGGGATCCTGAAAGAGTGCTATCACACAATGCTGTCTTCTACAAAATACAATCATTGGCCTAATTTTTCCATAGCATAGACCCAATTGCAAGTAGAGTGTTCTATAAGTAGTCACATATATGAAAATGTATATGCTGTTTAAGCAATGTATATGGTGCAGAGAATCAGACATATTCAGTAAGGCAAACAGCAATAAGGGAATTAATTAACTGATCTCACTTCTGAAATCAAACTGATCAGTGTGAGTAACTCCACCTAATTGTTACACTTTGCACTACTTTTTTGAGTACCACATACTGTAAGTGACTTCTAGTGGATGTGTTTTTCTCTCACATGCCTGATATGTCCACACACTGTGGCAAAATATATTTTTCATCTACGTACAACCCAGTTGGAAAAATCATTATCACAGTAGTGGTTTGTTAGGGTCCTAGAATCACACCAAGAGACAAGGTAAGTCTTACAAGCTTAAAAATAAATTCACACACAATGATCAAATACAATAATGAGTCATTGAGATGCGGCAGCATCGTGGGAGTTGCACTCACTCATATTATTTCTGTATGTGCCTTTGACAGATAACTCTGACTGCTGTGAATTTTAATGTGAATGATTTAGTGATCACAACAAAATAGCACAGTTATTATTCAATGTCATTCTATAATGGTACTACTTCTCACATGACAGCTATAAAACCCAGGGCCACATAGGTCCTCGTAGGCCTAACATGTGACTTCCCATTTCCTGGCCTGTTATATCTATAGCCAAAATATCTTTTCATTTTGAATAAATAAAATACTTTTTTCATGCTTTCTGTGGCTCATTGGGTTGATTTCCCTTCTGTAGACACAACTGGAAAAAGAGAAGAAACCTCACCATAGTAGAGGAAATGTTCAAAAGAACATTTGTCCCTACAGAAAGAGTCTTGGTATGTTCCTGTTCTGGTGACAACTCAACCCCAAGGGTTCTTAGTCCCTCACCACTCCAAAACGAAAAAAAGTTTAGGATTTAGATCCACTGTAGAGGTTCAATCATGGCACAATGTATATTGCTTGTATATAAAATATTATATCTTTGCTTTATGAGATACACCCTGGACAGTTCATGGTAAACACAACACTGTTTGAAGTTCACACTTGCCAATGGGCCAAACACCAGTTACATGTGAGTACCCCAATTGTGACTAACTGCAGGAACTGGCAGACTACCATTACTTTCAATGGGGCTGCCTCCCGCTGCTAATTGGTCTAAACCTCAATGTAAACGGTGTCAGGCCCATTCACAAATGGGAATGGGGTCTATCTGTTACAGCAATCTCTACAGCAACTGCTGAACTCTAGTGTGGAATTGGAGTTGCTTATGTGATGGTTCAAAAGCACATTCTGGTTTAGAATTTTCCAAAGTCAAAGTGGTTGTAAACCCTCACATAGACCCAGTAAAGTGACTAGCCTCAGGTGATACACAGAGATGAAACAAATCCTTCTACATACGTTGTACCTTTTTATCTATAGCATTCTTTCCCCTAAATCCACTCAAAGTGCAGAATTTACACAATAGCTCTCAGCTCTGAAAGGAAGGGGGTGGAGAGCTGAAATTACATCTGTGAGGGGAGCTCTGAGAGCTGATTGGAAAAAAGTGACCCCCCCAATACACAGCTCACAGGAACAGAGCCGATGCTGTCAATCTGTAGAGCTTATTCCCCGTCACCATTTTTCTCATGGTGTCAGAAAAACTCATCAGAAGTGACTTATGCTCATAGCAGAGGAACAGGACAGTGGACAGAAATTACACTTAGTGCTCTGGATTGAGACAAGTACACACCATAGGGTTATGCTTTGTTCACATTGCATGTCTGAGGCCGCGTACACACGCGCGGACTGTTTGCCCAACCTTGTTCGTCAAACAGTTTCGGCAAACAGTCCGCTCAAAATTTGCATGAGCGGACTTGCCCACACACGAGCGGACTGTTTCAACGAACTGTTTGCCAAACAGTCCGCTCAACTTTTGAAATGAACGGACTCGCCCACGTAAGGCGGAGGCAAATCCGCCCATTTCGAGCGCGTGTACAGGTAGGCGGGGCCCGCGAAGGAGACGTCGCGGGCTCCGCCGCCTGGAATGGGCTTAAAGGGGAACCCCAACGCCGAAAAAAATCGGCGTGGGGGTTCCCCCAAAGTCCACACCAGACCCTTGTCCGAGCACGCTACCTGGCCGGCCAGGAAAGGGGGGCGAGCGAGCGCGCCCCCCCTCCTGAGCCGTACCAGGCCGCGTGCCCTCAACATGGGGGGTGCTTTGGGGAAGGGGGGGCCGCGCGGCCCCCCCACCCCAAAGCACCTTGTCCCCATGTTGATGAGGACAAGGGCCTCTTCCCGACAACCCTGGCCGTTGGTTGTCGGGGTCTGCGGGCGGGGGGCTTATCGGAATCCGGGAGCCCCCTTTAAGAAGGGGGCCCCCGGATACCGGCCCCCCACCCTATGTGAATGAGTATGGGGTACAATGTACCCCTACCCATTCACCTGTAAAATAAAGTACAAAAAAAAACACAACACAGGAGAAAAAATATTTTATTGCACAGCTCCGGGGGTCTTCTCGCCGGACTCCTCCGCTATGTGTGTGTAGCTCTTTTACTAGCGGAGGAGCCCGGCTTTCTTCCTCCCCGCCGCCGGCCTCTTCTCCCGATCTTCGGGGGTCTTGTCCCCCTCTTCGGTTCTTCTGCCGGGCCACCGCGCCTTCTTGTAGCTCTTTTACAGGCGGTGGCCCGGTCTTCTGTCGCCGCTGCCTTCCGTTCTTCTGTCGCCGCCTTCGGTTCTTCTGCCGGGCCACCGCGCCTTCTTGTAGCTCTTTTACAGGCGGTGGCCCGGTCTTCTGTCGCCGCTGTCGCTGTCGCCGCCTTCCGTTCTTCTTCTTGTTCTTCTTCTTCTTCTCCAGGCGATGTTGACACGTCGCTCCCTCCGGCCGGAATGCCAGGGACACGCTCCGCTGCCACTTATATAGTGACAATGGGGCGGTGTCACATGGTATATGTCACATGGGTTGGTCACATGGTGACCCCGCCCCCTTACGATGTCATAGTCCCCATGTGACATCAACCCATGTGACCAACCCATGTGACATATACCATGTGACCCCGCCCCATTGTCACTATATAAGTGACCGCACAGCGCGGCTCTGGCATTCCGGCCGGAGGGAGCGACGTGTCAACATCTCCTGGGGAAGAAGAAGAAGAACAAGAACGGAAGGCGGCGACAGCGGCGACAGAAGACCGGGCCACCGCCTGTAAAAGAGCTACAAGAAGGCGCGGTGGCCCGGCAGAAGAACCGAAGGCGGCGACAGAAGAACGGAAGGCAGCGGCGACAGAAGACCGGGCCACCGCCTGTAAAAGAGCTACAAGAAGGCGCGGTGGCCCGGCAGAAGAACCGAAGAGGGGGACAAGACCCCCGAAGATCGGGAGAAGAGGCCGGCGGCGGGGAGGAAGAAAGCCGGACTCCTCCGCTAGTAAAAGAGCTACACACAGATAGCGGAGGAGTCCGGCGAGAAGACCCCCGAAGACGGAAGACCCCCGGAGCTGTGCAATAAAATATTTTTTCCCCTGTGTTGTGTTTTTTTTTGTACTTTATTTCACAGGTGAATGGGTAGGGGTACATTGTACCCCATACTCATTCACATAGGGTGGGGGGCCGGTATCCCGGATTCCGATAAGCCCCCGCCCGCAGACCCCGACAACCAACGGCCAGGGTTGTCGGGAAGAGGCCCTTGTCCTCATCAACATGGGGACAAGGTGCTTTGGGGTGGGGGGGCCGCGTGGCCCCCCCTTCCCCAAGGCACCCCCCATGTTGAGGGCACGCGGCCTGGTACGGCTCAGGAGGGGGGGCGCGCTCGCTCGCCCCCCTTTCCTGGCCGGCCGGGTAGCGTGCTCGGACAAGGGTCTGGTGTGGACTTTGGGGGAACCCCCACGCCGATTTTTTTCGGCGTTGGGGTTCCCCTTTAAGCCCATTCCAGGCGGCGGAGCCCGCGACGTCTCCTTCGCGGGCCCCGCCTACCTGTACACGCGCTCGAAATGGGCGGACTTTCCGAGCGGGAACAGTCCGCTCATTTCGAAAGTACAGCGGACAGGCCCACACACGGGCGGACTGTTCGCTCAAACACAGTTTCAGCGGACAGTTTTTCGGAATTTCCGAAAGACTTTGTCCGTCCAACTGTCCGCTGAAACTGTCCGCTGAAAGCCCACACACGGGCGGACTGTCCGCCCAAACACTGTTCAGCGGACAAGGTTGGGCGAACAGTCCGCCCGTGTGTACGCGGCCTGAGGTTTACAACCACTTTACAGTAAAACACCAGTTCCATTCCATAAAAATAAATCTCCTGAAAGCTAAGCAAGCTATGCTACCGATCCCTATGTGCTTGCCTGATGTACACTATATTACGAAAAGTATTGAGATGCCTCCCTTTACACACACATGAACTTTACTGGCATCCCAGTCTTAGCCCGTAGAGTTCAATATTGAGTTAGCCCACCCTTTGCAGCTATAACAGCTTCAACTCTTATGGGAAGGCTGTCCACAAGGTTTAGGAGTGTGTCTATGGGAATGTTTGACCATTCTTGCAGAGGTATATTTGTGAGGTCAGGTATTGATGTGAACGAGAAGGCCTGGCTTGCAGTCTCCACTCTAATTCATCCCAAAGGTGTTCTATCGGGTTGAGCTCCAAACTCTGTGCAGGCCAATCAAGTGCATCCACCAAATATGCTCATCCATGTCTTTATGGACTTTGCTTTGTGCACTGGTCTAAAAAAAAAATATATATATACATATGCAAGATGCTACAGAGGTTCAGATGACTGGCATGATACTACAAACCTCACAACACAGATAGCCCAAGCAAGGTGGCAGCACCTTTCTGAACTGTATATGTAACTGAATTCAAAGCCCTTGTACACACGGTCGGACATTCCGACAACCAAATCCGTCGGATTTTGTCCGACGGATTTTGTCCAAAACTGTTGTATACACACAGTCGGACAAAGTTGTCAGAAAATCAGATCGTACTTAACGTGATGACGTTATTTCGTTAGGACGGGACTACGTTCAGGCTAGTAGCCAATAGCTTTGGTCTAGGAATTTGATCTGAGCATGCGTGGCACTTTGTCCGATCGGAATTCTCTACACATGATCCGACAAAGTCCGATCGGATCATGTTGTCGGAAAATTTTATAGCCCAGCTGGAAAACAGTCCGATGGAGCCCACACACTGTCGGATTATCCGTCAACATGGTCCTATCGGACATTGTCCATCGGAATGTCCGACCGTGCGTACAAGGGCTTAGAATTGCTGTGACGGGAGTCACTTTGGATGGGGGGGCTCGTGGAACCCAGCTTACCTTGGAGAGCAGTGGAAACTCTGTGTCCAGCTCCCCCTGACCCTCCTATGTGTAAATCACCCTGTATCCATTAGGTGCACAGGGTGACGAAGAACCCCAGTACGATCTGTGCTAGTCGGACTCGTTGTACAGCCACACTGTAATATTTTATATATATATATATATATATATATATATATATATATATATATATATATATATATTGTGTGTTGTCTCATGCTGTTGGATTATTTGCTGGGATCATTTTGGGTGTAGCTGTGTCCCATTGTTCTGTTGTGTCTGTCTGCCTTAGCCCTTGTACACACGGTCGGACATTCCGACAACCAAATCCGTCGTATTTTGTCTGACGGATTTTGTCCGAAACTGTTGCATACACACAGTTGGACAAAGTTGTCGGAAAATCCTATCGTTCAGAACGTGATGACGTTATTTCGTTACGACGGGACTACGGTCAGGCTAGTAGCCAATAGCTTTGGTGTAGGAAATTGATCTGAGCATGCGTGGCACTTTGTCTGATCAGAATTCGGTACTTTGTCCGATCGGATCATGTTGTCGGAAAATTTTATAGCCAAGCTGGAAAACTTGGTCTGTCGGATATTCCGATGGAAACAGTCCGATGGAGCCCACACACGGTCGGATTATCCGACAACGCAGTCCGATCTGACATTTTCCATCGGAATGTCTGACCGTGTGTACAAGGGCTTAGGAGAAATATATTATGGGATGGATGTTTTGTATTTGTGTTCCTGGCATATGGGCTGAGGGCAGAGTGGTCAGGAGAAGGACAAATTCCTCCAATAACTCTCCCTGCTGATTGGACAATTTACCTCGCCCTGAATCAAAGGGAGGGGGGAGTTCTCTGAGTATATACCTGTATACCTGTGTTTGAATAAACAGTTTGATGTTTTTCACCCTACATTGAGTTATGGCTAATGACTGGGTGAGCTAAGCGGTCTTGAATAGTGCTGGTTCTGGACAAAGGAAGCATTTACAGCAGACACAAGTCCTGATGAAGGTGAGGTCTGTCACAATTGGTTGACAGTGGTGGGATTGTGCTTCCTTGCTGTGAACACATCCAAACCACCACCTGGATCCAAGGTCCAGATAGCAGGAGAGCAGAGGTACAGATACCAGCCATCATGGAAGAGGAATTCCAAATGAGGTTGCGAGAGATGCGGACACAGAACAGGGGACCAATATCAGTGCAGGTCCTGCTGGGATAGTATGATTCTGTCCGCCTACAACTCAGGAAGAAAGCGCTAGCTCTCGAGCAGCACCACCAGGGAAGAAGTCCCCTCTCCTTTCTTATAAGGTACTGGTCGCAATATGAAATGCGAATGCTGTTATTGGGGGAACAACCAAACCAGGAGTGGATAGCTGAGTTAAGCAGGCTGATCCAGACAGAGATGCGGTTGGACAAGAGCTACAGAGCCCTACAGTGGTATGTAGACCAAATGTGCCCGTGGACAGTGGATGATAGCCCCACGGAAGGCTTTGACTACGGTGGCCTGAGATTGTTGTACTGGAGGCCAGGGCCGTCTTTAATATTGATTGGACCCTGGGCAAAAAATTTCTTTGGGGCCCCCTATGCAGTTTCGCTCTACACCTGCTCTGAGACATACAATAAATAGCAGCTAGACTCAAAATAATTTTACTGAATCAGATCAGACAGTGATTGCGATTGGTTGCCAGAGGTTACAGTGTATCATTACCGCTCACTGACTGGTTGCTAGAGGTTACCGCAAACATTACGGCTCACTGATTAGTTGCTAGAGCTTACAGCACATGATTTTGCTTGTTGATTGGTTGCTGGAGATTACTGTACATCAATGCTGCTCACTGATTGGTTACTGCACATCATTACTGCTTACTGAATGGTTGCTATAGGTTACAGCACATCATCTCCTCACTGCCTGCACACCATGGACTGGGGAGGTGAGGGGACCCATTAATAGACAGAAAACTCCTAGGGATCCTAGGACTCCTGGGATCAGTGGCAGTGCTGGGAGGGAGGGGAGGGTAAAATCAATGGCAATGCTGATTTTTTTTAACGACTACCAATATAAAGAAGAGTTTCAACACTGGCCACTAATGTAATAGGGGTTTACAATGACCACTAATGTAAAAGGGATTTACACTGACCACTGAGGGATTTACACTGACCACCAATGTAAGGGGGACATTCACACTGGCCACTAGTGTGAATGAAATGTAATGAGAAGATTTCCACTTACCACCAATGTAACAGACATTAGACATTTAGCCTGCATTCACATTTGTGTGTGTCGGGAATGCATGTAAAATTGCTTTCCTGACACCACCGAAACATGCTGCCCTTTAGCAGATATACAGCAGTGCCATTAATTGTTAATGACAGCCTCACACATCTGCTGACATGTGCCTTGGCACAGTGTGATTTTGAAAAAGGGTTTGGGACTTTCTTCCGCATTTGTAGTGTATAGACCAGCCCATTGATATAAATGGGCTGCCCTACACCTGACCTAGATCTTTACCCTGCCAATACACCTTTGCATCCTAAAACCCATGCTAACCTCTGCACCCCAAACGTCCCTATCCTTTCCACTCAAATCCCCCTACCCTTTAACTCTACCTGCCTCCTCTGCTCATCTTTGCACCCACCTTCCTTACCTCTATATATTCCCTTCTTGCTCACCTGTGCACCTCAAACTGTAATTCCTTCTCTGCCTACCTCTGCACACCACACACCCTCCTCCCCACTTATTTGCTTACCTTTGCAGAACAGGCTGATGGTAGGCTTAATGACCACAGTTGCAGGCAGGACTTTCAAGCATGCCCCTTTATCTTCCCAGTGGGCAGCATTCAGTAAAGGTGATGGTGGATATGACCTCAGGGGGGCATGATATACATATGAATACAGTCTATATTTAAATATGAATGCTGCCAGTTCACCACTATTTACATATGAATGCTGCTGCTATTTACATATCAGTGCCGGCATTTACATGTAAACACAGGATTTGTATGGAAGTCATCTGTACACAACAATAGGGCAGAGCTGGGCAGCATTAGTAACAGAACTTCACACTGAGATATTAGGACACATCACAAGACTAAAAACTCAAGGGAAGAGGGAATTTAAACTGGGATAGTTGGCAAATATGAGGCAGCTGCTATGGGCCCCACAACAATGACAGGGCCCAGATCAGCTTCCCCCTTTGCCCTGCCTTAAAGATGGCCCTGCTGGAGGCTGTCCAAGGACCCTGACTTTGGGAGTGATCTGGAGTGGCATTTGGCAGAAATAATGAAGCACAGAGAGCGAAGACTGAATGTCTCAGAAGTGCTCTGGGTACAGGAAGATTTGGAGTTTCTGGCCATTCGGGAATGAGAGTTGGAGATCGCCTACAGACAGCTGCTAGACTCTGTTCAGCAGCAGGTTGGGGCTCCCTTTGCCTGGGACTATCCAGAAATACCAGCCAACAGCTCTGTAATCCTGGCTGAATAGTCTGCAATGTGGCATAGTAACAGTGTGTTTTGCCCACCTGCCCCCGCATCGATGGATGCGGAGGTCTTATGGTGGATGCAGCAAGTGCTGACTGACCTTGACGAACCTGTTTTTGCACAAGATGAGGTTGGATGGATGAATGTGCCTGTCCAGCAGCATGCCAGAGAATTGGCATTGGAAACTCCGGAGATTGCCACTCCCAAAACTGAAGTGCTGACAACAGGGCAGAGCTCTGCTAACCTCTGCCCAGCTGTGATAGCATCTTCTGGGTTCCATGGAAAGAAGATGGTGAACCTCTATCCCCAGACACCAGTTGCAGAGACAGGGGATTTGATAGACTTTTCTGCTGAGGAAGAACAACCAGGTGAGCCTCTGGCAGAAGAGCTGGCATCAGGGCCAGACATCACTGAGCTCTGCCCAGCACCAGTAACCTGTTCTTCATTCTATGGACAGGAGATGGTGAACCTCTATCCCCAGACACTAGTTATAGAGATTGGGGATTTGATAGACTGTTCTGCTGAGGAAGAGAGACCTGTTGAGCCTCCAGCAGAAGCTCTGGCATCAGGGCCAAACTATCAGAAACCACGAATCAGACCGAGACAGAAGTAAAGTTAAATCATACGTATTTAATAATAAAAGTAAACGGAACAAACGTATTCAAAACATAGCCAAAGTTTGTTAACCGGAGCGGATAATCAGACAAGCCAGAAAGTCAGGAAGCCAGGAATCAGCGTAGTGGAACAGCAAACAGGATCTGGAGCCAGATGGAATGTCAGCCAAGCAAGTCTTTAACAGGCACGTAGGAGAGAATCTCTGTCATGTTGACCAGGCAAAGGCAGAGATCATCTGGGCTGGACGGCTTAAGTAAGCAGGACTGATGAGCAGGATATCATCAATAGGTGAGTCCCTGTGGAGGAGCTGGCAATTAACTGACAGCTGAGTAGCCAGCTCAGAGAAAGAAGGCCTGAGCCCAGCCCTGACAGTACTCCCTCCTCAATGACCCTTCCCCCTCGCAGGACCACCAGGCTTGAGGGGAAAACGTATATGGAAATCACAGAGGAGGACAGGGGCATGTACGTCCGAGGATGAGACCCAGGAGTGTTCCTCCAAACTGTACCCTTTCCAATGCACCAGGTACTGTATGCCCCATGGAACCTACGGGAGTCAACAATGGACTGTACTTCATACTCCTCATGGTTCTCAAACTGTACAGGGTGAGGCTGTGGCACCAAGGTGGTAAAGTGGTTGCAGACCAAAGATTTTAATAAGGTGACATGGAATACATTTGAGATACACATATTAGAAGGAAGGTCTAAAGCATAAGCCACTGGGTTAATCCTGCAGAGAATATGGAAAGTCCCAATAAACCAAGGTGCCAAAATCAGAGAGGGAACACAGAGTCGGAGGTTGCGAGATGACAGCCAGACCCTGTTGCTAACATGGTAAGAAGCCGCAGGCAGGCGTCTGCAGTCAGCATGGAGTCTGTACCTATCATTGCCATGTTGCAAAGCCTCCTGGACTTGTGCCCAAATGGAATGAGGACCCCAGAGATGTTCCTCTAATGCAAGAATGCTCTGCGGAACAAATGAGTCAGGCAACATGGAAGGTTGGAAACCATAGTTTGCCATAAACGGGGACAATTGGAAAGCAGAATTCAAGGCACTATTGTAGTAAACTCCACCCAAGGTAAGAGGCCTGACCAGTTGTTATGATGGTCAGAATTATAGCAATTATAATTAATTAATTAATAATTATATAGGAACTGCTCCAAGGACTGGTTGGCTTGTTCTGTGGCCCCATTAGACTGCAAGACAGAGGAGAAAGCAAGCTGAATTCCCAAATGTACACAAAAGGCTCGCCAGAACCGAAACACAAACTGATTACCCCTGTCCAAGACAATCACCTTGGGTAGCCCATGTAAGCAAAAGATCTCCCCAGCAAAAATGGAAGCCAATTCCTTAGATGTGGGCAACTTCTTTAGTGGAATACAATGAGACATTTTCACAAACTGGTCAACAACCATAAGGATAACTGTGTTGACTTGGGAGTTGGGTAACTCCACAATTAAATCCATAGACAGATGGGTCCAAGGCCTCCCTCCATTGGGTATTAGTTGTAGGAGACCCACTGGAAGGTGTTGTGGAGTCTTACTCTGAGCACACACGGAACAAGCATCTACGAAGGCGGCTACATCAGCACGTAGACTAGGCCACCAGAATTGTTGAGAAATGGTCCAAAAGAGTTGATTCTTCCTAAGATGAGCAGCAGCCTTGGGAGAATGGAAGTCTGGAGCACGAAAGTGTGGAGACTCTCAGGGACAAAGCAGCGGTCACAAGGTTTCTCAGGAGGAGCATGGACCTGGGCAGCAGCACACAAAGGAGAAGTGAGACTGGTGCAAATCATAGCCAAGATACGATCAGGAGGAATAACAGGAACCGTAACTGAATCTGACTTGGAAGTGGAGGAAAATTGTTGTGACAAGGCATCAGCCCTTACATTCTTAGTACCGGGTAAGAATGAGACAATGTAATTAAAAGAAAAGAGCCCATCGCGTCATTCTGGGAGAGAGGCCAGGCTAGCCTTAGACAAGAATGTGAGATTCTTAGATTCTGAGATTCTTATTCTTGGTCTTTAAGGCCTTAACAGAGTCCAGAGACCAACTCTGTGGGTTACCATCCTTCCTGGTCAAATCAGTCAGGGGTTTGACCAGGGACAAGAAATTACAAATACATTTCCAATAATAATTGGCAAAGTCAAGAAAACGTTTCAGAGGATGTATACCTACAGGTCGGGGCCAATGTAGGACTGCTGAAAGTTTCTCTGGGTCCATCAAAAAATCAGCAGTGGAAATTACATAACTCACAGTCTCTGTGCTGGGGGTGCGTAGTGAGTGCGCTCTCAGCACAGAAACATCAGCCTTCCATTGATGCTTATGTGTGGCTTCTGGGTGTTAAAACCAAACCTTTTGATGACACACCTGTGTGTTATGCGAGCAGCAACAGGTTAAATTGAACTCCTTTAATTACAAATAAAGAAAACATAAATGATTTGGGATAGAAAATAATTGATTTAAACCTATAACTAGTATATGTACATTTGTCACAGTGACCAAAGACTGACACAATTATTTTTTCACTACATTTGTTAAATGAAGAAAAAAAAATGTAACTGTGAGGCTGCTTTCACATCAAGGCGTCAACGGCGCCGGTGGTAAAGCGCCGCTATTTCTAGTAGCGCTTTACCGTCATTTTTGCAGAGGTTTTCAGCTGTTAGCAGGCTTTTAACCCCCGCTAGCGACCGAAGATTAAAAAGACCTGCAAAGCGCCTCTGCAGCGACGCTTTGCCGGCAGTTCCGCAGCGCCTCGGTCTAACGTGGGTTGTTGTCTGTGAAATTCTGAAATGGCTCAATGTTCTTGATTTGCGTAGGAGCTTGTTTAGAAAAAATACATCTTCACTATAACAAAAGCAGCAAACAGTTTTTTATGATTTTAATTTTTTTTAATACTATATTCATGTTTTATGCTTTGATGCTCGCTCTTGTCATTTCTGAGATAAATATGGGTAAGAGGTAAAATGTATGCGTTGCTTAGCGATTGTGCGACAGTGGTTTCTAAGTGATTGCAGTTTGTATATCCATTGCAAAATCTCTAAAGCCTCATACACACTATCAGATCTTCTGCTGATTTTTGTCTTCAGATTTACCAAAACCATATAATATGAGGTCAAACCTTAGGAGTTTCAATTTGTATGCTATCAGGCAGGCCCTTGCACTACATGGTTTTGGTAAATCTGAAGACAAAAATCAGCAGAAAATCTGATAGTGTGTATGGGGCTTTACTTGGAGATTCTGCAAGTAACAGCACTTCATATTGCAGGCTGACAGCGCAGAGCCACAACAGCATTATTAACCTGTTGAGTGCACTGTTTCAGGTGGTCACTGAGCTGCCTATCAGGTTTGTAGGAGGTATGCCCAGATAGGCAGCCCATGGGCCAACTTAACCACTTAAGGACCGTCTCATGGCAATGTACGTCATCAGAATGGCATGTACAGGCACAAGCACGTACATGTACGTGCTTGCCTTCCAGCGGGTGGGGGGTCCGATCGGACCCCTTCCGCTGGATGCGGCGGTCCGTTTCGTTTCAGGAACGATCCGGGATGAGGGGATGGTCGTTGGTTTCTGGCCATCCCCTCTCGATCGCTCCTGGCGAATGAGAAGCTTCCTCCCGCTGTGTATAGTAAACACAGGCAGGGAGGAAGTGATGTCATTCTCCTCGGGGCAGTCTTTTTGACCGGACTACGAGGAGAACACTGAAAGTAAGTGCACCAAACACTACACTAACATGCAGGCACACAATTCCCCCCGATCGCCCCCCGATCCCCCCCCTCCTCCCAGTAACAGTGTCCCTGATTGCAGTGATCATTTATTTACTGATCACTGCATTTAGTGTCAGTTGTGACAGTAAAAAGTGTCAGGGCAGTTAGTGTTAGGTCCAGGGTAGCCCCCTACCCCCCCCATAAAGGTTTAACCCCCTGACTGCCCCTAGAGTTAACCCTTTCACCCCCTTTTGCCAGTGTCACTAAGCGATCGTTTTTCTGATCGCTGCATTAGTGTCACTGGTGCCGCTAAGTAGCTAGTTATTTTTTTATAACTTGTTTAGTTTTGTTTCGTTTTAATTCGTTAATTCATTAATTTCGTTTAGTTATATTTGTTAATTTTCTTAAATTCGTTTTCGGATTTCGTTTAGTTTTCTACCGAATTCGAAAAATCGGCCACATTCGAAAATATTTCAACCAAATTCGAAAATATTTCTGCCGGATTCGAAATGATTTCAACATGATTCGACATTATTTCAACCACATTTGAAAATATTTTGTGACCCGACTTTAGGGCCATGTATCTCGGGTCACTTGGTGCTAGAAACTCCAAATTTGAATATGTTGTAGTGCTAGTACTATTGTGTTTGCATACCAAATTTGGGGTTTCTAGCTATAAGTGACCCCGAGATATGTGGCCCCAAAGTCAGGTCGCAAAATATTATTAGTTATTAGAGCAGAGAATGACATTTTGCGACCCAAATTTGGGGCCACATATCTCGGGGTGACTTAGGTTTCATCTCCAAGCTATGTCACAGCGGGAGATCCCCGATCTGTGTAAACTGGCTGGCTCTCCTCCCGATTCCTCCCTGCTGCATTGATAGTCACTGATGAGGCTGCACCTGCAATTATGGGCACTTATAGGCTGCAGTGATGGGCAATGATAGGCTAAACTAATGGGCCCTGGTGAGACTTCACCGATGGGCACTGATAGGCTGCACTGACGGGACTGCACTAATGGGCACTGATGGGACCTGATAGACTGCACTGATGGGCACACATGAGGTAGCACTGATGGGCACTGATGAGGTTGCACTGATGGGCGCTAATATGCTTTATGGTTATACTGTTAAAGTTGCTGCTGTTAAGATTTGTTTTTGTAACTTAATTCTGCATAACACATTTAACTGGTCAATTTCATTAGATAATTTACGAGGGTGTGTTTAGGGGCAGAATTAGGGGTGGGGCAGGGTAGGGGTTGGGTGGGGCAACTGGTGGCAGAGGCGGCTCTCCAATTAGGCAAATTAGGCGATCGCCTTAGGCCTCACGATCGCAGGGGCCTCGCCATCGCTGAATTTGCCTGATATGTGGAGTGCCAGGATCCCCATCCCTTGCTCTCCCTGCCAGCCGCCGGCAAATGACAGGTGCAGTCCGAGAAGGAGACCTCCTTCACCCCCCTGCTTGAGCCGCCACTGAAAGACTGAAGGGTTCTCTGTGCTTCCTGCCCATTCCCCCTCCAGAGCAGCAGAAGATCGGAGCGGCTGTGTCTGTGTGGACAGAGAGAGCAGCAGCAGCAGCAGCTGTGGGCTTTTCTCCCCCCTCCTCCTCTCATCACTGTAGTCGGGAGCTGTGCTGACTATGTTTCTTCCCCCTCCTTCTTATTGTGCAAGAAAAAAAAAACACTAAACTGAAGCAGAGAGGAGAATTGTGGGAATTGTAGTCCCGAGGTCTGGACATTGCAACTCCATTGGAAGAAACTGCAGCCCTCAGCGTGTCCAGCTGAAGAGGAGGGAAAGAGAGCCAGGAGCTCAGGAGAGCTTTTGGGGAAGTGCACCCAGAACTCCAGCGAGAGAGAGAGAATCTCATTGCACTGCACCACCAGGGAAAGCCACACAGCCAGCACCATCCCTTGTGAAGAAAGGCATGAAGTTATGTCCAGAATACAGATCTGGGTTCTACCCAGCGGAATCGCCACAGGCAACCCAGAATGAGCTGTATCCCCAGGTATGGTAAGAGGGTCACTCGGCCATTATCTACTGCCATCTATAGGAACTGCCCACTCTGTTATTCTTTGGCCCGAAGGGTGCTCTCAGACTGGGGCGTCAGCAGTAAAGCACCGCTAATTTTAGCGGCCATTTACTGTAGTTTTTGCAGAGGTTTTCAGCTGCTAGCTGGGTGCTTTTAACCCCCAGTAGCGGACAAAAAATGGTTAAAACCACCTGCAAAGCGCCGCTTTGCCGGTAGTTCAGCAGCGCTGGCCATTAATTTCCATGGGCAGGAGCAGTGGAGGAGTGGTGTATACACCGCTCCTTCACCACTCCAAAGATGCTGCTTGCAGGAGTTTTTATAACATCCTGCAAGCGCAGCACCTCAGTGTGAAAGCACTCGGGCTTTTACACTGAGACTGCAGGGGAGCCGTGTTTTCAGGTGCTTTACAGGTGCTATTTTTAGCCCAAAAGCGCCTGAAAAACGCCTCAGTGTGAAAGGGGTCTTATACTGCCTGCAGGCCCTATTCACAGCTGCAACATGCACCAATGATTAGAGATGAAGATTTCAGACTTAGGCTGGGTTCACATCATAGCGATGCGGGAACGCCGCGAATCCGCAGCATTTTCCCGCATCGCATACCTCCCGCCGGCAGTTCACACTGCCCTATGCGGACGGCTGGGAGTGTCAATGAAATGTTAATGACACCCCTAGATCCGTCCGCATATCGCAGTGCGATCTGCACACTCGCACAGGAATCGGATCGCATGGTGTGAACCCCCATGCGATCCGATTCTGCTGCGGACCAAAAAAAGGGTCCCGTGCGAGTTTGCTGCGGGAGCGATGCGAATTCAGCCATACTATCTGTATGGCTGAACTCGCATCGCTACGGAGATCGGATGTGATTTGCACTGCAGTGCGGTGCAAATCACATCCGGATCTCCCCCCGCAGCAGTGTGAACCCAGCCTTAGTGCTAGTTTACACTGCAACAATGTCCGACATTGAATGCGATTTGTACCACACTGCAGTGCAAATCGCATGCAATTTCTGTGCAATGCGATTTCAGCCATACAGCTAGTATGGCTGAATTCACATTGCATTCAGACCAAACTTGCACAGGACCCCTTTTCTGATCCGCAGCAGAATCGTAACGCATGGGTTTTCACACCCATGCAATCAGATTCCTGTCCGAATTTGCAGTTTGCACTGCAATATGTGAACTGATTTGGGAGTGTCATTAACTTTTATTTAACACTCCCAGCAGTTTGTGCCATCGGGTGACATGTGATGCGGGAACCCACAGTGGGTTTGCAGGTGTGATGCGAGAATCCTGCGAATCCACTGCGGGTTCCCGCATTGCAGTGCAAACTGTCAATTCAGACATGAATCAGATCACATGGGTGTGAACACCCATGCAATCCAATTCTGGTGCGGGCCAAAAAAGGGTCCTTCACATGTGATTTGCACTGCAGTGTGAAAAACTGGTGTGAACCAAGCCTAAAAACTTCCCTATAACAGTGGCCCCAGGGCTATGGCCCGCACTACCATATGACGGCTTAAGCCGCCACCTCAGGGGCTAGGATAGGGGGGCAGTAAAATGCTAATCCCCAGCCACTTGCTGGGGATTCTGATTTTTACAGTGCTGAATGTGTTTTTTTTTTTTGTTTTTGTTTTTTTACACACCAAGCCACTATAGCAGCTAGGAGTATGTGTACTTTAGTAAAGCCAACTGTGACCTTTCATGTGGAAGTGTTACAAGTGGCTGTGAAGCCGCCTATCATTTCCACAACTGCCACGATGTGCAACCCCCTTCACTGTGTTTACCGGGCATCACTGTCTCACCTGCGGGCCCGCTGCTTTTATGGTGGGTGGCACTGAGAAGGGTGGCAGGAGCTCAGCAGACCTTCGTCCACTTAGCCACCCTCCTGTACACAGACTGAGAAGTGTGATGTATGATGTCAGGGGCGGGCTGGGCCAGGGTTCACAGTGGCAATTTCCCCCTAGGCCACCCTAACCTATGGTGAAAACAGCCGGCAGCTGCTGCCCGCTGCCTTTATTTTTTTCTCTCCTGTAGGAGGTTGGGCCGGAGGCTTAGGGGGGTGTATTTTTTTCCATTATCTGTGTCCCTTTCTGATGATGATGTGCTGGTCGGAGCAGATGGACTATTTCTTCAGTTTCCAGGATATGCCCATTCAGCTCCGCACACATGTTCTTCTGCCTTGGCTAAAATCCCAGCCAGTCATTTTCCTCCGCTCCCCACCCAGTAGTAGCCGGGGCCCAGAGAGGGAGACCTGAGAGGCTGTGAGGCAGGTGGCGAAGGCGACGGGCAGAGAGAGGCAGCTGAGCTCAGCTGATGATGTCCAGCAGCAGGAATAGAGGGGAAGCAGATCCAATCGTGGGGCTGCCAGTGCCTTCAAGTCTTCAACACAGGTGTGCTTTGGGGGTGTCTGTGAATAGACTACATTGCATCCTATGTAAACAAGGCAGTTCGCCATTCTGTCAGTATGGAAGACATTGATCCTGTGTTCCTGCAAAGCAGGTACAGTGATCCATGTCTTCCCTTAGTAAAAGCACCTCCCCCACAGTGCGAAAACACTTGTTAGGCACACATTTAACCCATTGATTGCCCTAGATGTTATCCCCTTCCCAGCCATTGTCATTAGTACAGTGACAGTACATATTTTTAGCACTGATCACTGTATTAATGTCACTGGTTTCCACAAAGTATCAAAAGTGTCACTTAGTGTCCGTTTTGTCCACCGCAATATCGCAGTCCCGCTATGAGTCACTGATTGCTGCCATTACTAGAAAAAAAAATAAAAAATGTCCCCGGATTTCATTTTAAAAATCTGGTCACCTTACCTTAACACTGCTGTGCTCAGGCAGCGTTAGGAGCCCTGTCTCACTTAAGACCCCTTTCACACTGAGGGCGTTTTGCAGGCGTAATAGCGTTAAAAATAGCGCCTGCAAAATGCCCTAAAACAGCTGCTCCATGCACTCCAGTGTGAAAGCCTAAGGGCTTTCACACTGGAACAGTGCGCTGGCAGGGCGTCAGAAAAACTCCTGCCAGCAGCTTCTTTGGAGCTGTGAACTCACCGCTGCTCCCAATTGAAATCAATGGGGCAGCGCTGTGATACCGCTGCCAAAACGCTACTCCAGCAGCATTTTGCAGGTGGATTTAACCCCTTTTTGGCCGCTAGCTAGTTAAACCCCCCCCCCCACTAACGGCCCAATAGTGCAGCTAAAACAACAGTAAAGCGGCGCTAAAAATAGTGCCACTTTACCACTGACACCCTAGGCGGCTCGGTGTGAAAGGGCCCTAAGCATGCCGAACATCTGATTTGCAGCACTTTAAAAACATTACAAGACATCTTAATGCTGCTGTGTGCAGGCAACGTTAAGAGCCCTGTTACACTCACCTCTCGCCTAACCTAAGACTCCTGATGTTCTGCCTGCCAGCCATTGAGGAGTGATGTTGCGTCCCCGCACATCACTTCTCCCATCCACCGCAGGAGAATCTCAATCTGGGAACGCCTTCTGCGTATATTAAGGGCATCAGTGGGGCCTCATGTCTAAGTTTTGCCTAAGGCCTCACAATGCCTAGAGCCGCCCCTGACTGGTGGGGAGTAAAACTTAAGGCCTGGCTAGTGGCTCAGCACTTGAAATTTTGAGCCCTGCATTAGGGTGCTCATAGAGATTAACTGCATGTTATTGAATCCATATCAACCTTGCGGTACCCACAGACCAGTGGCGCGCCTTATCCCTATCAATGCGCCCGGCGTCTTTGAGAACACCGGACACATGGACTCCTATCTGTGGTGCTGATCTATATACCGTGTCTGTAATGCTGAGCTGTATACTCTATTTTGTGATTCTTGGGCTGTATACTCAAGTGGAATACAGGGGACATGGGTGGATTCTGGGGTGGGGCTTATGGGAAGTGGGAGGGGTCAAAAAAGAAAGACGGGGTCTGGCGCCCTCCATCCTAAAACTTCACCAGCCACCACTGCCACAGACACTACCAGGTGAGGCTCCTCGGGGGAAGAAGCAATTGGACAGATAAGCATATATAACGATTGGACAGGTAAGAGATGGGTCAATAGGTTTGCAAAAGTTCAAAATGTCATTGGTTCTGAGTGGTTCCCTTTAGCAGGTGTTTGTCAGGAACTGGTCTGAATGGCAAACCTAAATATACAACCCTGTTCCAGGACTCTGTACCTGTTGCTTCTTCTAATCCTAGGTGCAGTCCCACTTTTAGTCTCATCCCAGTTTTAAAGATTCACATTAACAAACTTGTGAGCTGTACTCCAGGCTATGATCCCATGTAAAATCCTTTTGACAAAGAGTCAATGCACAACAGCACTCCCAGGCGTTTCACTCTGCAAAAAAAAAACACGTGGTTGTTAACAAGTTCTATTGAACCTGTTTAATTATTTTACTCTTTAATTACATCATTTTGCTTGTTCCACACAGTTGATGAAAAATGTGCACTTACAAATTGGGATGTACTATAGATCATATACATTCTGTAGCTTGTTCATGAATTTGTTTAGGGTGTTAAAAGTTAAAATGTAAGTGTCCTTTTATGAAGCTGCATCAATAAAATGCTAGCAATCACCTTCCAGGAACAGTCTTTTCCATTTTATCGCTTTACTTTGCACGCTTTCTGGCATTTTAGCACACCAAACTGACTTTTATAAAGCTGAACTCTGGGATAAGCAAACATCATCAAAAGTTAGGCTACATGTGGGTTCGTCCTTGAATCTTGGTGTGTTTTGAGTATTTCTTAGAGATCCATGCCATAATCCAGTGTGAATCTTTGCCTCTGCAGGAGCTTCCTGTAATAAAGACCGGTTACTGGTGCTCTCCCTTCTTGTGCAGGTTGACTGGTCTTATATTCACCCCTTCTTATACTTTCTGCAAGCAGCCTGTAGTGGGTGGAGCCTACTTTTTTTACAGCCCTGTTATGATGTCACTGGTCCTTTTACAGAGTAACATCTGGGTTTGCAAAGGCATTTGATACACACAAAATGGATTTATATCCTTCGTGGTTGTTGATGAATACGTTTAAATTAGGCCTGGGAAAATTAAAGATTAATTCCTCGATTAATCGTAAATTTTATTGATCTATCAAAATTCTTTATTGATCGATCAAGATTCGTCGGATATCCGGTGACGTCACGAACATCGATGTCACCAGACTCCTCCCCCATTCCCCAAGTGCCTCCATCTGCTAACAAAGGGAAAGGGGGAGGAGTCCGGTGACGTCGATGTTCGTGACATCACCGGACAGCCTGGACAGTGATGGTAAATATGTATGTGGTTAACTGGGATCATCCGGTATCTAAGTGTAGGCAAATTTGATAACCTCTGTTTTTAACATTGTTGTAAAAAAAAATGTAAACACTCTGGTATGCCTGCGTGACTGGCTAAGTGATGGCTAAGTGATGCCTACTTGCCTACTATAAAGTGACTGACAGTCAATATACTAGATACATTTTATAATTTCACTTTAACATCCCTGTTAATCTTAACACTCCTGCCACTTCTAAGCTGCTGAGCCTAACCTCCTCTTTTGATCTAAAACAATGGACAAGTGCTTCCACTCACTCTGTTGGCAACTGCCTTGACCTCATCTTCTCCTACCTATGCACTCCGCACACCCTCTCCAATATTCCTTTTCCTCTATCTGATCACCACCTTATTAGTTTCAATCTCTCCTTGTCTGCCTCCTCCTTGCCTTCCAACTACCAAACTATTACCCGTAGAAACCTTCGCCATCTTAACCCTTCTCTTCTTTTCTCTGCTACAGACTGTCTCTACGACAAAATCTCCTCCTTGTCCTGCCCCAACTTGGCTACTTCTGTCTACAACAGTTCGCTGTCATTCACCCTGGATACCTTGGCCCCCCTTACTACGCACAGAATCAAGCCCCGGCCGCTGCAACCCTGGCAGACAGACAATACCAGAAGCCTCAAAAAACGTAGCCGTGCTCTTGAGCGTTTGTGGCGTAAAACTAAGTCACAGCAAGATTTCAGCCAATATAAATCTGCCCTCCAAAAATACCATTCCTGCCTGCACGCTGCCAAACAGACCTACTTTATCACTCTCATTAACACCCTCTCACGCAGTCCCCGTCAACTCTTTTCTACCTTTACCACTCTACTTCGTCCTCCATTACCCCCACCCACTAACTTACTCACTGCCCAGGAGATTGCTTATCACTTCAAAAATAAGATTGAGACGATTCGTCTCGAGATCTCCACTCTACAGACATCTCCCTCACCCTACACTCCCTGTCCTCCTGCACAATCAATACTTTCCTCTTTTGACCCAGCTACTATAGAGGAAGTCACTAAACTTTTTTCTAATGCCCGCCTAACCTCCTGCCCCCTGGACCCTGTTCCTTCTCAAATACTACGGTCACCATCTGACTCAATCCTACACTCCTTAATGCATATCTTCAACCTCTCACTCTCTACTGGCATCTTCCCCAACCCTCTAAAACATGCACTAGTCACTCCCATACCAAAAAAGGCCTCAGACCCCACCAATCTTAACAACCTAAGACCCATCTCTTTACTCCCTTTTGCCTCCAAACTCCTCGAACGTTTAGTCTATAACCGACTGAGCAACCACCTCACTGAAAATAACCTTCTCGATCCTTTTCAGTCTGGATTTCGCCCACAGCACTCCACAGAAACTGCCCTTCTAAAACTCACCAACGACTTACTAACAGCCAAAACCAAAGGTCATTATTCCATACTCATACTCTTGGACCTTTCTGCTGCCTTTGATACAGTTAACCACCCCCTCCTCCTCAAAAAACTCAATTTGCTTGGTCTCCATGACTGCACTCTCCGTTGGTTTGAATCTTACCTATCTCATCGCACCTTCAGTGTCACTTACAACTCCACTTCCTCTTCTCCAACTCCTCTTACCGTTGGGGTCCCCCAAGGTTCTGTCCTTGGACCTCTACTATTCTCGATCTACACATCCTCCTTGGGTCAGCTGATAGCCTCCCATGGCTTTCGCTACCATTTATATGCTGATGACACCCAAATCTATCTCTCTACCCCTCAGCTCACCCCATCAGTCTCCTCACGCATCGCTGATCTACTAACAGACATATCAGCCTGGATGTCACACCACTTCCTCAAACTTAATCTATCTAAAACCGAGCTCTTAATATTTCTTCCCCCACGTACCCCTTCACCTGACTTCTCTGTCAAGATCAATGGCACATCTATCAGTCCATCCCCACATGCCAAGGTGCTAGGGGTAACCTTAGACTCCGAACTGTCCTTTCAGGCCCACATACAAGCCCTGTCCAAATCATGCCGCCTTAGCCTCCGCAACATTTCCAGAATACGCCCCTTTTTAACTAATGACACCACCAAGCTTCTAATTCACTCCCTGGTCATCTCTCGCCTCGACTACTGCAACTCCCTCCTCGTTGGATTACCTTTACATAGGCTATCCCCCCTCCAGTCCATAACGAATGCCGCTGCCAGACTCATCCACCTTACCAGCCATTCAGTGTCCTCCACCCCTCTCTGCCAATCCCTGCACTGGCTTCCACTCACCCAACGAATAAAATTCAAAGTACTAACAATAATTTACAAAGCCATCCATAACTCTGCCCCCAGCTACATCACTGACCTAGTCCCAAAATACCAACCAAACCGCCCTCTTCGGTCCTCCCAAGACCTCCTGCTCTCTAGCTCCCTTGTCCCCTCCTCCCATGCTCGCCTCCAGGATTTCTCCAGAGCTTCTCCCATCCTCTGGAACTCCCTACCCCAATCTGTCCGACTGTCCCCTAATCTATCCATCTTTAGACGATCCCTGAAAACCCTTCTCTTCAAAGAAGCCTATCCTGCTTCTAACTAACACTGTTTTACTTCCCCCATCAGCTCATCCCCCACAGCTATTACCTCTTGTATCATTTGACCCTTCCTTTTTAGATTGTAAGCTCTAACGAGCAGGGCCCTCTTATTCCTCTTGTGCCAAATCGTAATGTAAATGTAATGACTGCCCTCATGTTGTAAAGCGCTGAGCAAACTGTTGGCGCTATATAAAACCTGTATAATAATAATAATAATAATAATAAATAATAATAATTAAACTAACTTTCTACGTTTTTCTTGAAGTTTAAGAAAAAAAATTACTTATGTCAGTGCTACAGTTTAAATTTAAAACATATTTGTGTGAACTGTGAACTTAAGTCATGGATTGTGGAAAAGAACTAGTGTCGGGTGATTGTATATAGTGTATACCCAGGAGTCAAGTCCTGGGGAAAAAAGTGTGGGAACTCCCACCCAAGATCCACTCCCCCACCAAAAAAATTATATGCTCATATGCACGAACGCTTCAAAAGTGGTATTTTTCATCCAATTTTCGTATTATGTGTGTGAAGCTTAACTGTTAGTACATCAAAAAAAAAAACAATCCTCAATAAACATACATACGGTAATTCTCTGAATAATCAGCATTCATTCAATTGTGCTTCCATGCAAATGTGAACATCTTGTTCTGATCTTTATTGTGGAATTTTATTTTGTATATAGAATGTTTATGTGGTGAGTTTACACTTTTCATTGAACAGAGTTTGGATAACACAGGGTTAAACGGAAAGGTCATAAAATAACTGCACATTATATGGACAGAATGCTTGGGGAGATAGTGATGTGTCCCTGCTTAGGAGATGTATGTTAGTTTGGGGGGCTGCAAACTCTGCAGGGCTCCAACACACACTCGCTGCTATTCCAACCCTTCACATATTTCCACATAAACTTCCCTCCTGGCATTAAACTTTGCCAGGTATTGTGCTCAGTTTACCACCCCAAACAGATGTTCCTCCCTCAGCTCACCTCTCTCCCTGCATGTCCTGTGAGCAGAATAGCTGTGCTCCTCCTCTGGGTTCTCTCATCATATGGCACTAAAGAGAGAGGAGGGGGGATTCAGCGGGACACACAGAGCAAGTATGCATGAGACTGGGGAGGGGAGATAGACGAGGAGACAGAAAATCAGAAGGGGCCGGCAGGGAGGAGCGCATCACGTGAGGTCTGACTATATACAATCTCTTAGCAGCCGGTGCCTGATCTACCCATCAGCTAGCTGTGATTGACAGGTAGATCGAATCGGAAGCTATCATGGGGCGCCTTACTGGCAATGCCTGAATGGTCAGTCCACCCCTGGTATGCGGCACTTACTATTGCGAGCTGTGTCGGCGGCTGCTGGTGTAGCACCTGCCACACAGCTCGAATACTTCCAAGTCTTGCAGGACACGGCTGCTAATGGGAACTGAGTTCCTGTTGTGGAAAAAGTACAGGAACTCCGTTCCCATGCGTTCCGCAGGATTTGAGCCCTGTCAGTATACCACATTTGCCACTGACTAATGCAAGGAGATCAGCTAAAAGTAGTTGGATCTGTATGTGCGTTATAATTAATCAAAATTAGTCGATTAATCGATTTAAAAAAAAAAATTATTAATCGAACACAAAAATTTTAATCAGTAACAGCCCTAATTTAAATGAAAGTTTTTGCCCCCCAGAGTTCTGCTTTAACAGAACTGCTTTAACTTTATTCTGTGATTTGAGAGGTAATAAATACCTAGTATTTATACATTAATTAAAATGTACAGTATGTACAAGTAAAGCGCAGCAAATATATAGTCTGCTTTAAAATACTACTACAGTGATCTAACTTTTTTTTTTTCTTTTTTTTACAATACCTAATTTTATGGGAAAGAAATGAAAAAAATCCTTCCGTTTGCATATTTTTTCTGGTCAGTCTCAGCAATGTTTTGAAACATCAATTATAGGTAATCTCTGGAACACATGTGGCTATTTTTATAAGAAAAGTTGCTGATTTAGCTTAATTTGGTTATCTTGTATTACAGTCGTGGATATCTGAAGAAAACACAGTACAGAGTGTTTCAGGGCCACTCTTGTATGCTGCCAATTCTGTACACACTGTGCCAAATCCCCTTACAGTCACTTAATCAAATTAAATCAAATCCCAAATTTGTTCAGAATTTTATAACAGTTTATTAACATTTAGACAGCAGACATGGCAGGAAAAAGAGACCTACTGCCTTATAATGATTTATCCCTACAGAGTGGAAGCCTAAAGCTTTCACATTGAGCTTTACCATTCTGCTATGTTACAAAGAATTTACACTTATTTGATATCATTTTAATTTGAAGACTTTGGGGTCAATTCACTAAGGTTGGCCATAAATGGAGCAAATGTCCTTCCCACAGCCACGGACACAGACAGGGTTTAGGAATCCCTACTGACGAGCCATTGTCTTTCCCGGGGTGGGGGGAGGGGGTACATTCAGTACATGTAATACAAAACACATTTCATCATAAATAGCGATGTTTATACAGTTGAGCAACACTTGTACTGTTATGGTCTTCCTCAGGGGGTTAATTACTTGTTAAAAGATTAAATTGGGACAAAGATCCCATAACCAGTCCATGGACGCCATCAAAACAGATGATCAACACGCACTAATCGTATTATGTGCCATTTGTTTCTCTCTTGTTTCTGTCAAGAGTGTGGCTTCTTGCAAGCTCCTTTGAAATGGATCCCGTCTTGGGAGGATGAGGATCGATCATGGATCCATCTGGACTATTCAGATTCTTTTAATTTTCTGGTTATAGGATAATTGTCCCAATTTAATCTTTTAGCGAGTAATTAACTTCCCTAAGGAAGACCATAACAGTACAGGTCAAAACGCGTCAGTAATCTATGTGGCTGGCAATCTGTAATGTAATGTTTTGCTCCACTGTATCAACATCCTTATTTTTGATGAAATGCGTTTTATATTGTATAACCAGAGCTCATATTTTAATTCATACATGCTATTGGAATCTCATATGGCAATAAAAAGAATTTTATAAACAGTTATTTCCTTTTTTTTTGTTTATCAATTCAATCCCTTTTTGCTGCTAAAAAAAACAATTGGGGGAACTTTTCTATATTGCAATTTTTTCGGGGTGTGCAGCCTCTTCATTTCTAAATGCGTGATTTCGCTATTTGTGTTAAAATAACTAATGCAGTATTATCTCCAGAGCAGGAAATTTGCTAAAACATGCAATAAATACCACGTGTGTTAACTTTTTTCTTTGTTTTATGTGTTTTAACTAATTTCTTTACACCTTATTTTACCCCAAACTCGACCTCGGCTGCAGTAGGAAATGAAACATTTAGCAGTGGTATTCCAACCACTGCTAAATGCGACAGTTCCCCATAGTACCCCTACTCATTCACAAAAAAACAAAAAATGTACCCTAGAAACACCCAAATGTTTGACAAGCCCTTTATTAAAAAAATAAAAAATGCCCCGCATTGTACATCCATTGTCAGTAACGTTGGTCAGTGATGCGGGTCCACATCAATCATAATGAACATCAATTTCTTTGAAAAAAACATAATAAATTTAAAAAAAACTACACATCTGCTATTAAAGTAAACAAAAGAACAAAAAGATATATAATACATAGAGTACGGAGACATCTCCAAAATGAAAACATCACTTTGGGACTCAAGGGGAATAAGGAAGAATAAGGTGATGGGATTCAAGTGGTTAAAAGCTTTAGAAGTACCTATATTTAATCAGATAGGCTTGCACCACAAAACATTAGGAAACCTGTGGCTTAATTGCAAGTAGAGCGCAGGTAGAGTGCAATTAGGACAGTGCAGGAACTACGTCCATTAAAAAAAAACAGTCATCATTGCGATTATGCAGGAACTGATACTTTCCTAAATTACAATTGTATAGCCTTACTTATGAAAAATGAGAGTTTATGTAAATCCAATTAGTACAATTCCATATAAGTGTAGCCCCCTTTTTGGGGGGTATGGGAAATTACCCTACAAAAACAGGATAGTGGAAGACAAGAACAGAGGCGATGGGAAGATGTCCAACCATTGTCCAATCAGCCTGGAATGCAGATTTTCACTGGCAGAAACTGTGATGTGGTACTGGGACTCAAAGCCAGCCTATCTACGCTGCATCTTAGTCCATAGTAGTCTCAAATCTGTCATGCATCCAGACCTCTAACTACCAGAAGTTGCCCTTGGATGCCTAACCTGGCTCCAGCCTATGCTGTATATTGAGCCCTAAGCTAAAACTAGCTATACAGTCCAGCAGCAGAATGGACAGGGTTAACTTGAATAACAGGAGCTACATATAAACTCTATACTATTAAACAGGTTCACCTACTAGTATACTGGAAAGTGACCACTACACATATGCAGTATTACAGACTTAGTTATCTCTCTCTGGGCATGTGAGATAATAAAAATAGGACAGAGATGCATCTGTCAAAAGGATTTGAATACACACTCCAGAAGCTGTGGGCAGCTGTAGTTAAACACTTGCCTAATAGTCTCGGCTTCTAGCATGGGTGACATACAGCAGATCCTGTGTGTATATGTCAGGTGGCTCATATTCTTTGTCTACTTCCTGGAAACTCCCCTTATATAAACATCACAGTCCTTTAATTGAGGTTTCTGACCCAGCTAGCAGGGACAGGAAGTATCATCTTGTAACCAAAAAACTCGGTGGTAATTAATAGACAAAGGATTTAAACTACAGACAGTAGAGGGCAGCAGATGCCAAAATAAGCTTTAACATTTTAAAGCATAACTTCACTTTCTTAATCAACTTTGCTTATTCTTACTCGTTATGCTGCCAGCATTGGTAAATAGATAAGAAAGTTTATCATATTTTATTGTTTTAAACTTTTTTTTTGTTTACATTTTTTCAGCTTATTCCTGCTTTCCAGGCCTAGGCAAACAATGTAATACATCCCAGGAGTCTTCATGAGGGAAGGAGGGGTTTTCTCTATTAAGCGCACCCCCTGTCTGCATGCCTGAGCTAAGAGCAGATAGATTCCAGGAAGTAAATGCTACATGAATCATCTGCCCTTACTCAAGAAAGCTGTGGTTAGAAATTGTAGGGAGGGATTTCTTACTAAAATAAAGCATGGTTACATGGATGGGTGGGTTTGCTTTGATTAGTAAAAACAAATTAAATATTGTTTGTGGTCTGTGGTGTCCAGACGCAGTGTAGTTCTGATTTAAAGTAACTCAATATTTTACTATTATGCTGTTGTCACCCTGCCACATAAGTTGGCTGGTAGAGACTACAAGTGGCCAATTTAACTCCTATGATGCAGTAATGGTCCACTGTTGCCATCATCAAGAAAAACACTCTGAGAAATGTCATACATGCATCGATGAAGTGTATGTAGCCAAGAAGTGGTTGCAAATAGGCTACATGAGAACATGCAGGGTCCTTCACCTGGACAAAATGTATGTACCATATAGGCAAACTAGTGTGAAACTCAGGGCCATCTTTAATATTGGCTGGACCCTGGGCAAACATTTCTTGGGCCCCCTCTTCTATGCAATTTCGCTCTCCACATGCTTTGAGACATACAATAAATAGCAGCTAGACTCAAAATCAGTTTACTGAATCAGATCAGGCAGCAATTGTGATTGTTTGCCAGAGGTTACAGTGTATAATTACTGCTCACTGACTGGCTGCTAGAGGTTACATCACACATTATGGCTTACTGTTTATTTTGTAGAGGTTACAGCACATGACTTCTGCTTGTTGATTGGTTGCTAGAGATTACTGTACATTAATGCTGCTCACTGATTGATTGCCAGAGGTTACTGGACATCGATACCACTCACTAATTGGTTGTTAGAGGTTACTGCAAATTACTACTGTTCACTGATTGGTTCTTAGAGGTTACTGCATATCCTTACCGCTTAATGATTGGTTGCAAGAGGTTAGTGCACAGCATTACTGCTAACTGATTAGTTGCTCAAGGTTACAGCACATCATCTCCTCACTGCCTGCACACCATGGACTGGGGAGTTGAGGGCACCCACCAATAGACAGAAAACACCTAGGAATCCTAGCTACCAATGTAAGGGGGATTAACACTCACCACCAATTTAAAGGGGGCTTCTACATGGACCATCAATGTAAAGGAGGATTTAAAACTGACCACAAATGCAAGTTTGGATTTTTATAACGATTACCAATATAAAGAGGAGTTTCTACACTGGCCACCAATGTAATGTGGATTTATACTGACTACTAATGTAATAGGAGCATTCACAGTAACCACCCATGTAAAGAGGGATTTACACTGACCACCAATGTAAGGGGGGCCTTCACACTGGCCACTAGTGTGAATAAAAGTATTGTACATCAAGCCCCAATGTAATGAGAAGATTTACACTGACCACCAATGTAACTGAGACATTTAGCCTGCGTTCACATTTGTGTGTGTCGGGAATACATGCAAAATTGCTTTCCTGACACCGCAGAAACATGCTGCCCTTTAGCAGATACACAGCAGTGCCATTAACTGTTAATGACACCCTCGTGCGTTGGCTGAGATGTGCGTATTCACATGCACCAAAATTCAGGGTGCTGTGGCACCATGTTATTTTGAAGAAGGGTTCCACCTCAAATTTGTTTACCTTTACAGAACAAACTGATGTTAGGCATAATGACTATAGTTGTAGGCAGGACTTTCAAGCATGCTCCTTTACCTCACCAGTGGTTCAGCAGTATAGATATGGTAGATATGACCTCAGGGGGACACGATATACATGAAGGACGCCTCTATTTTCATATCAAGGCTGCCAGCCACGACTATTTACATATTAATGCTGCTGCTATTTACATATCAATGCAGGTTATTTACATGTAAACACAAGGTCTGCAGGTGCGTTATCTGTACATGGCAATAGGGCAGAGCTGGGCAGCAGCAACAGAACTTTACACTGAGATATCAGGACACAGCACGGGACTAAAACTTCAAGGGATAAGGGAATTTAAACTAGGATAGTTGGCAAGTATGGGGCAGCTGCTTTGGGCCCCACAACCAGCAGACAACTAGGGTGGCATGTCCTTTCTGCCATACAGCCTCCGACCTGGATATCGCCATTGTGTCACTGGGATAGATGTCACATCCTGCAGAGCTTTGGAGAGCATCAGCAAATTATAAAAATGCAGCTGTTAAATTAGCATCCCACCACATCTAGGTAACTGTTGAAATCTTACAAGAGGGAATGGTATACATCATAGCCTGGAACTGCTGGCTTTAATGAAGTTCTTCTTTAAGGCTTACTTCCAGTTGCATGACTGTTCCCCTGAAACCACTTCTATTCACCACTCCATTGCACAAGCACTTTGGCATTATCAATACAAGCGGTACTGCATTGTGAGCAAGAACACTAAAGGCCCACATCAAATAGAACAGGAGAGCAGAGAAGAGCGATGGCTTCCGGGATAAGCCATCCAGCTATGCAGAACTGACACTGAGGAACCCATTGTGGGGATCAGGACAGAGGCTCTATAAGATTGGAAAGTTTTAACAGGCTGATTCTACTCATTGTTCTGGTGAGTGCATAGAAGTGAACCTGCCCATTGTGGATGCACTTTAAGTCTATTTAATTGCGCTAATGCCGCATACACACAATCAGACTTTCGAACGAGCGGACTTGTCCTCCACACACGCCCACAAACGACCGCTGGACTTTTGAAATGAACGGACTTGCCCACACACGGAGTAAAGTCTGTTCATTTTGAACGTGACTGCGTGCTTGGATAAGGGTCTGGTATGGACTTTGGGGGGACCCCTACGCTGTTTTTTTGGCATAGGGGTTCCCCTTTAAATCCATACCAGATGATGTGTGTGGGCAAGTCCGTTCATTTCTAAATATTTTAAAAGAACAAAAACACTGCGCTATTCAAATGTGTAAACAATATACAAACAGCAGCTAACACAACATCCAGGTGTACAAATGTGACATAATAAATTTTGTGAAGAAAGTGTAGCGCTTATTTGTTTTTACAAAATTATGATGTGACCAATATAACCGGTGCATATATTAAACTGTGTGAACTGATAAGCACACCAAACACTCTTTGCTGTATGTGATGAACAAACAAAGCTGAAATGTCCAAAAAATGAAAACATTTTTAAAAATAAAACAATATGAAAACAAGTGAAAAGTTCTCCGAAATTTCTGTGTATGACACGATGAAGTGTAAATAATCCTACACCTTCTCCAAGAAACGATCATACAATCACCACGTGAGCCCTCCACCACACGAAATGGAGGCTTACCAGACTTAATGGATCCTGCTCAAAATTATATTTGGAGGATCATATACGCTTGTAGATATACATAAGCTTTTTCGGTGTTGCCCTTTTCTGGAAGACTTTCAAGTGTGGCTATTTCCTCTACAGAATGTCTCCATCCATATGGATCCACATAGGTAATTGGGCATATATAAAGAGAGGAAGCAGGGACCACAATAGTCTAACTCAGTTTTTTCGTTTAAAATAATTTAATAAAAAATTATCAAACTCACGTGTACAAAGAACATAAGCGCTTTTTCAATAAAATCTCAGGCTGCAATGAAGTCCCGACGCGTTTCGTCATGAGCAGACGTCATCTGGGGTACAACTTCAAAGCAGCCCTCCAGTTTATATAACCAGACCCCCAATCAGGCATAGATTCCGTCCATCAGTGTCACCACATTGCACTTCCGGTATCCCAATATGGCCGCCGGCGTGCGTCCGGCAGACAATTTTGAGTCAAGACTTCTTTCTAAGTCCGCCAGACCTTTGGGAAGAAAAACTCCACCAGAGCCCACACATGGCGAATTGTCATATCAAGTCCGCTGGATAGTTCGATCGTGTGTACGCTCCATAAATAGCACCTTTCAGTGAAATGCTCTGATATGGATATCACTGTGGTCAATCTTGTGCACTTTTGTATTATTGATATGTGGATGTTATTTTATAATATTTTTTATGCACTATGGCACTTTAAAATTTTATATTAATTGGTTGAGTGCTGCATCATTCTGTATTCTGTGGTTTTGTGAGACAGGTCACCTTTTTGTGCAAGCAGCTCATAACCTCCTAGTCCTCACTTTTCCTTGTGTGTAGATATCTAAAGTTCGTTTTTGGCTTGTTCTGTAATCAAGGGAGTAGTGAGTGTTTGTTTTGGTCTTTTCAGGGTTTTACAGACTGGGAGTATAATTGCTTCCCCCTTCCTCTAGAAGATTTTTCTGGAGCTTAGGGAAGGAGAGTTAAAATAACCAGCCTGAATATTGATCAGGGCCTAGCCAATCCCTGGGGAGGTTTGCCCAGATGGTGGCTGGGGAAGCTGATAAATAGTCTGGAGCCCTGGAGAGGTTGTTCTTCCCTCAAGGGGAGTTTCAAGCCTGTAGCGCTGGCGGGGGACCCCAGAAAAGTAGGATCTGGGCTGCTCCGTGCAATCTAATTACACAGAACAGTAGGGGTGCGCATCTTCACTGGTCTCATGATTTGATTCGATTATCTAGTCAACGATTCAATTCCATTCGATTCCACAATGCATCACGATTACTGACACACTTCCACTTCACCTGCCTAGGCCACCCTTCCTCCCTGCAATCTTCTGGGACACATCACAAGTCCCAGAAGATTGCCCGTCTATGCAGGAAAGCACAGTGAGACATGCGCACCCGGCTGTGAAGCTGCAAGCTGTCACAGCCAGAGGCCCACAGTAGTATTGCCAGCACTGTGGACTGGCAATGAGGCTTCGGGTGGCCACATCACTGCATTGTGGGACAAAAAATTTACTGGAACTCTGCTTTGAATTAAAAATAACATCACTCCCTTAAAGCAGAGTTCCATCCAAAAGTGGAACTTCCGCTTTAAGCACTTCTCACCCCCTGACGTGCCACATTTGGCATGTAATTTTTTTGGGGGTGAGTGTGTGTCCTCTTTAGTGGGACTTCCTGTCCCAGGCCTCCTCCTCTCGCCCTAGGCTGCCCCTCCCTGCCAGTGATCTTCTGGGAAACAACACAGGTCCCAGAAGATTGGTTGACCAATGGCAGAGTGCAGTGCGTGCACGGACATGAAGCCATAAGCTGTTATGGCCGGGTGCCACTGCCCACAGTAGATTTGACGGCGCCAAGGAGAGGAGGGGGAGAGGAGTGTGGCTCCATGTGGCCGCATCGATGGACCGTGGGACAGGTGAGTGTCGGTTTATTAAAAGTCAGCAGCTACACTTTTTGTAGCTGCTGACTTTTAATGAACTAAAAAACGGATGGAACTCTGCTTTAGGGAGTGCACTAATCCGATGCACTACAGGGTACAGGAATTCACGCACATGGCTGCTGGGAGGTCAGGAGGGATTAGAATCCACAGCAAACAGCCCTGTGAAGTTCCTTGTACTACTGTCTCTGTGTTGACAGTTCCCCTGGGCTTCCCTGTTTGCACCTTCCAGAGCACTAGGAGTTAACACAGTGGAATGGGCAAACGGGAAGCCAGGGAAATGTCAGCACAGAGCATCTGTAGGAGGTGTACATATTTGTACTCTTATGCCCTGTACACACGGTCAGACTTTTCCGACGGAAAATGTGCGATCGGATCTTGTTGTCAGAAAATCCAATCGTGTGTGGGCTTCATCTGACTTTTTCAGTCTGAATTTCTGACACACAGAGTTTGAGAATAGGATCTAAAATTTTCTAACAACAAAATCCGATCTTTTAAATTCCGATCGTGTGTAGACAATTCCGACGAAACAAGTTGCCATGCATGCTCAGAATAAATTACGAGACAAAAGCTATTGGCTACTGCCCTCTTTACGTGTTCTACCTCACCGCGTTCAGAACGATCGGATTTTCCGACAACTTTGTGCGACCATGTGTATGCAAGACAAGTTTGGGCCAAAATCCATCAGAAAAAAATCCAACGGATTTTGTCGTCGGAATGTCCGACCATGTGTACAGGGCATTACTGCTGTTAACATACCTGTGTGGTAATAAATGCTGAGTTATAATCCATTGAGTATAGTCCAAAGTGCAGCGCTTATTCAAGTTCAATCATTGAAGGGACTGCTGTAGAAACGCTCTATGATAGTGAGAAGTCATCCACCATTTCCAGGAAGTGCAAGGAAAGTCACACAACACCCAGGTGTATCAAATCTGCTTACAAGAACACAAATAGAGAAAAGCATCAAAGAATATATAACAGCTTCCACGCTCCACCAAATGGGCAGATGGTCACCAGGAATGGGCCACTGTTAGTTGATATCAATCTCTCACAACCACCATGCATATATCCAAAGGAGCAATCAGGATGACTCATTAAACTGCAGGCTCCAGAAATACAAAAAGTTTACATATGACCTGTAAAGCAAAAAGTGAAGCGACAAAACATAGTGAAGCCCGTAAATAAAAATATATACATTTTATTGTAGTTCACTTACAGTATTGAAGTTACACATGGGCCTCTAAAAGAACGGTAGATAACGTCAGAATTCCATATTCAGCATTCTTGCATCAGTCAGCCTTACATGTTTCATCCAAGAGGGATATCGTCAGAGGCATGACCAAAAGATGCAAGCATGCTCTATATATAATACCCAATATGAATGTCAGATGCTGAGTTTCAAATTCCATTCAGCAACTGTATGCAAAGTATGTCAAGTTAAGCGTCAGGACATGCCCACTGTGAGGCTGAAAAACTCACTTACTCACCAGGGTGTCCCAGGAGGGTAAGTTCTAGTCCAATGAAGTGGTCATTGAAGTGCAGAGATCGCACAATCCAATGGAGACCACAGTAAACAATAAAACCTAAATTTCCCTCCACCAATCACAAGGGGAGGGAGGGCTTAAGACAATGTAGAAGTAGCCTTTCTAGCCAACACAGTATGCCTTCCTGTGTTGCATCTCAGCCGACACAGGCACAATAAAAAACCAAGAGCCAGCCATTAAAGCCAGATTATTTCAACATCCAAAATAAGAAAAAATAGACATTAAAATTATACAATAAATCAATATGGAGCACAAACTATATAAGAATGCTGTCAAATAAAATGTGTAATATTAAAAATATGTGATAATACAAAATGTATATAATATATAATCAGCATAATAAAATTAATTATATGGAGGCAATGCATATATATAGTCAATGATTCAAAACTCTAATTAATCAAATAATTGTTAACGAGCACTCCTACATGAATATAAGTCAAAACATAATCATGAATTCTAAAAAAAACGATAATAATATATAAATTCATAAACTGGTCTAACTATTATTGATGAAACAATTCTAAATAAGTAGGAAAAATTATACTTAGTACATGTAGCTCCTAAATTATGTATTTTTTACCTAAAGTCCACAAGGACCCTGTAAATCCCCCTGGAAGACCCATTATTAGTGGGCTGGACTCTCTCACTTCACGTATTGGAGAATATGTAGATTAGGTTTTTTGCAAATCTTTTAGCTTATATTAAGGACTCTGCCCAAGTAATTCAATCACTTGAGGGATTTGTAGTGACTGAAGAATTAATTATGGCCACAGCAGATGTGGCTTCCCTTTATACTATCATATCACATACTGATGGATTAAATGCCATTGACTTATTTTTACAGAGAGATGTCAATCTGATTAATTCTCAAAGATGTTTCATTTTGGAATTATTAAAATTTGCAATGACACATAACTATTTTTGGTTTGATGATAATAATAAAAATATATTCATATACATAATAAATAAATATATCGATATAAATTCATAAACTGGTCTAACTATTATTGATGAAACAATTCACATCCCAGTCAATATTCATTCCTAAGGGCGTGTGACATTTCAAATAAAAAATCCACAGAGTTTCTAATCGTAGAAATCTAATCATTTCTAAAAAAATGTCTCTTTTAGAACTTTTATGAACTACCTTTCCAATGTGGAGTAAATCTATCTATAGCAATAAAACTCGTACTCCGGGGACCTTTTTTGTGACAATCACGATAGTGCCGTGAGACACTACGCTTCGGAAATCCCCTATAAATATTGCTAATATGTTCATTAATACGAACATTCATAGCTCGTATAGTGCAACCTACATATTGTAGGCCACATGGGCAGGTTATCAAATAAACCACATTCATTGAGGTACAAGTGATAAATGTATTAATGTCATAATTTTTACCAGTTACGTTAGATTTAAATTGGCAGATTTTTCTATCTTTAATTATATTATGACGGCAAACTTTGCAATTCCGAAAGGGAAAGAAGCCTTTAGACTTCTGAAAAAAAGGGACGCGATTCGGTGTAATATATTTGGCACCACTTGGAGCTTCAGAGGGGGTACCCCTTTAAAAATAACACGTGGACAATCTGGTAGGGTGGGCCCTAAAATGTTATCATTCTTAAGTACGTTCCAATGTTTTGATAAAAATTTATTTATGTCGTAATGCTGCTGAGAATAAGTGGTTACCATGGCCAAACTAAAATTATTCTCTCCAGAAGATGTTCTATCTTTAGCTGTAAACATCGATCCATATCGAGGGCGGCACAGTGGTGTAGTGGGTAGCACTCTCACCTAGCAGTAAAAAGGGTCACTGGTTAAAATCCCAACCACAACACTACCTGCCTGAAGTTTGCATGTTCTCCCTGTGCCTGGGTTTCCTCCGGGTACTCCGGTTTCCTCCCACACTCAAAAGACATGCTGGTAGGTTAATTGGCTTCTGTTCAAAATTGGCCCTAGTATATGAATGGGGACCTTGGATTGTGGGCTCCTTGAGGTTAGGGACCGATGTGAGTGTGCAATGTGCAGGGATAGGGGCAATTGTAGACACTCAGGTTGAACTGGATGGACTGGTGTCTTTATTCAACCTTACTATGTAACTAAACATAAAAGAAAGATTTCCATGGCTCTACCCACTTATCTAAAATGAGGAATAAAGTCTTTACTTTTGGAAATGGGATGGAAATGAGACATGACCTTCTAATTAAGGAATTTTCTACTGTGTTTCACACACATTTCTAGTAGGGTCCTTTTTGTTCAGAGGCGGCTCTAGGCTTTGTGAAGCCTTAGGCAAAACATAGACATGAGGCCCCACTCACGCACATAATAGGAAGAATAATTCAAGCCAATAACTGTATAAATTACATATATTAAGAGCTTTAAAGTGCTGGTGTCAGTACTCTCTAGCTCAGTGCTGGTATTAGCGCTCTCTAGCTCGGTGCTGGTGTCAGCGTTCTCTAGCTTGGTTCTGGTGTTAGTTATCTCTAGCTCAGTGCTGGTGTCAGTGCTCTCTAGCTCAGTGCTGGTGTCAGTGCTCTCTAGCTCGGTTTTGGTGTCAGCGCTCTCTATCTCCGTGCGGGTGTCAACGCTCTCTATATCGGTACTGGTGCCAGAGATCTCTATCTTGGTGTGCTCTCTATCTCTGTACTGGTGTCAACGTTCTCTACCTCGGTGCTGGTGTCAGTTCTCTCTATCTCTGTACTGGTGTCAGCATTCTCTATCTTGGTGCTGGTGTCAACGTTCTCTATCTTGGTGCTGGTGTCTGCATTTTCTAGCTCGGTGCTGGTGTCAGCATTCTCTAGCTCGGTGCTGGTGTCAGTGTTCTCTAGCTCGGTGCTGGTGTCAGTGCTCTCTAGCTCGTGCTGTTGTCAGCGCTCTCTAGCTCGTGCTGTTGTCAGTGCTCTCTAGCTCGTGCTGTTGTCAGATCTCTCTATCTTGGTGCTGGTGTCAGCTCTCTATCTCGGTGCTGGTGTCAGCGCTCTCTATCTCGGTGCTGGTGTCAGCGCTCTCTATCTCCGTGCGGGTGTCAACGCTCTCTATATCGGTACTGGTGCCAGAGATCTCTATCTTGGTGTGCTCTCTATCTCGAAGCTGGTGTCAACGTTCTCTACCTCGGTGCTGGTGTCAGTTCTCTCTATCTCTGTACTGGTGTCAGCATTCTCTATCTTGGTGCTGGTGTCAACGTTCTCTATCTTGGTGCTGGTGTCTGCATTTTCTAGCTCGGTGCTGGTGTCAGCATTCTCTAGCTCGGTGCTGGTGTCAGCGTTCTCTAGCTCGGTGCTGGTGTCAGTGCTCTCTAGCTCGTGCTGTTGTCAGCGCTCTCTAGCTCGTGCTGTTGTCAGTGCTCTCTAGCTCGTGCTGTTGTCAGATCTCTCTATCTTGGTGCTGGTGTCAGCTCTCTATCTCGGTGCTGGTGTCAGCGCTCTCTATCTCGGTGCTGGTGTCAGCGCTCTCTATCTCGGTGCTGGTGTCAGCGCTCTCTATCTCAGTGCTGGTGTCAGCATTCTCTAGCTCAGTGCTGGTGTCAGCGCTCTCTAGCTCGGTGCCGGTGTCAGCGTTCTCTAGCTCGGTGCTAGTGTTTCAGCGCTCTCTATCTTGGTGCTGGTGTCAGCGTTCTCTATCTCAGTGCTGATGTCAGTGCTCTCTATCTTGGTGCTGATGGCAGAGCTCATTAATCTCGGTGCTGATGTCAGCGTTCTCTAGCTCAGTGCGGGTATCAGTGAAGGAGATAGCAGCGGAGAATGCAATCAGCAGGCAGTGCCAACGCAGGATGCGGAGCACTTGGCCAACCATTGCTAAGGATCAGCACTGGACTGGGAACTCCCAACCCCCCCCCCCCCGCAGTGGAGCTCTGAATAGGTGGGGGTAAAGGGAGGGTGAAAGGAGGGGTCAGGGGCTGCTAATCACAATTGGGCACACTGTGAGACTGGCACAGGACTGAGCTGTCCTTACTGTTAGTGACACATGATCAGGAGGAAGGGAGTGGAGGGGATGGGACAGGGAGGGGATTTAAAGATCAGTCTCTGGCTGTGGCTGAGGGATGCTGCAGGAACATTGATGGGGGGGGGGGCTGACTCTCTCTCATGTTGGTGGCCGTTGGCTGCAGAAGGGGGTTGTGGCATGGTAGCTGTACCTCTCCCTGTAGCTGGAGCCCCAGTTTCCCCCCCCCCCCACCGTACTGATTGACAGCCCCAGAGAGGGGCGGCCCAGACACCTCTTCTCTCCTGCCTTCCCTTCCATTAGCTCCATACATTGCTTGTGAGGCCTCCTCCGTGGTAACTTCCTCTTACCCTCCTTGCCACTGCATGCCAGATGCCTCTTATGGGTGTGCGGGACCACTCCGCTGAGCAATCCAGTAGTGGGGGGTGATGGCTGGGGGGGTGCGCTCTTTGTCTCCGGAGCAGCAGGAATTGTGCTTCGCTGCTGGAATCTCCTCCCATTCTTCTCCCCTGGACAACACAACGCTGGCCCCGACTCCTCCCCAAGACATAGCCACGCCCCATCACCTCTCTCCACTGCCTGCCCCTGGTGGAGCTCGCAAGCAATGTTAACCCGCTGCTGGCCGGAGCTTAACGCTGCAGCGGCATTGTTGTCAGCTCTTCAATTAGGCGGTCGAGAGGTCCATGTGAGTACGAGCCCTTAGGCGACCGCCTTATTTACCGAATTAGAGAGCCGGCTCTGTTTTTGTTTTCTTTCAGTACTCATTGCCATGATGTGTTTGATTATTCTATCTTATATTGCACTTTGCTTTAAGTTACACTAGGGTTATTTATTTGGTCAGTTTAGATACAAATAGCTCTTATTCCAAATCCATTTAGCCATAATACTCTCTGGAATCCTAGGGGTCCATAAAAAAAAAGTTTCAGTTAGGATGGAAAATCCTTTAGTAAACAAAAATAATGAAATAAAAGTAGAATATTTAAAGACAGAGAAGGAATTACAATGAAATACATCCGATCATTTCAGCGCAGCATTGACACAAATTAATCTGTTTTATTGTTTGCATAATAATGACACATTAGACAACCTTTACCATTGTTTGAATATGAAACAATATTTAAGCAGCATCTCATTCCAGGGCTATTCATTATAATGGGTGAAGCCTGCCACTGAATTCCATTAGCTGTACTGTGTCTGGGAAATGGGCAGAACAAAAGATTACAGCACACACATAACAAAATTAAATTTAACTCCTGCAAGGCTATTTAAAACACCTGAACATAAAAACAATATGGGGATTTGGTCACACCATATGGCCTATATGTTTAAGACCACTCACTGCGTCAAATTACCCCATTATCAGTGGGTCCTACGCTATTCATAGAATGAAAGATCCTGGGGGGGGGGGGGGGGGGCTCCAGCTCAAGGGATCTGGTCAGGATCCATACAAAAGACAAACAAAGACTTGGGGGCACACCCTAAAAATGACACAAATTAATCTGTTTTATTGTTTGCATAATAATGACGCATTAGACAACCTTTACCATTGGTTGAATATGAAACAATATTTAAGCAGCATCTCATTCCAGGGCTATTCATTTTAATGGGTGAAGTCTGCCACTGAATCCCATTAAGTTTAATGTGTCTGGGAAATGGGCAGATCACGGACACTAAATTGAATTCAAACCCTGTTTCCACATTGTTTCTCTGTAGATTCCAACATCTGCTGAAGTCAGATGAATACATAGTTGAACAATATGTGGGTGGGTGAACTGATTTACCTATTTACCTGCAGAATTAATTGTAATACTGTGCATACAATGATAAAGCACAACTCTGGACTCGACTCACACCATATTTATATATACAGTATGTATATATATATATATATGTATATATATATATATATATATATATATATATATATATATATATATAGAAAGGCCAGTATGGTGGCCTGAAATTATGGGAGGAGCCCGTGGAATATATAACCAGCCGTCCGCCCGTCTTCCTCGTCGGTTCCGGTGCGCGATACCTGATACGTCAGATATCAAGGGCCGACTATCCTAGACCAGACGCAGTGAGCCCGTTCGTGAGTTCCCGCGTTGTTCGTCTCCGTCTTGACCGTCTTCCCGTTCATCAGCGTCCGTGGGTTTCGCCGTCGGAGTGTCGTCTTACCCATCGAATTTGTCGTTACACGTCGGGCCGCCTGTCGCAGGTAGGGCTTCGGCAACCCCTTTTCGGTTCATGTATTACGATGTTCCTTCAACATTCCCTGAACTCACGAACCGCTCGGATGTTTTACTGTGGCTCTCGTACTCATGTCACTGTTTCTACTTTCGATGTAGTCGTTATCACCTTCGGTCGATCACGCCACGTCAGGCGATTCATTCGCAGGTACGACATTCGAAACCGTTCGACTCCCCGAGCATTTCTATTTAGTATCGGTCGAATCGTTCGACTCACAGCCGACTGCTTGTTACGACAAAGCAAGCAGTCCGCACGTATCGGTTGGTATCTGCTCCAGTTCGAATATATCTCATCATTCATGCAGTTGTGTTATGTATCTTATTTCATCTCATTCAAGTCATTTCAGTCCCACTCATTTCTACCGTTTCAAATCATTTCTGTCACTAGCCGCGCTCCGGCGCGAATCCTGTCGCACCTCTGGTGCACCGATTCGCTTTGAAGTGCCCCAGGGTTCGGCCTCATTTCTGTACATGCTCCAGAGACTGAGTCACTCGCAGGTTCACGCACGGTCCCTGATTCTTGTCTTTGTCATGGCATACCATTTCTGTCACTTATTACGCTCCAATTCGAATCCTGTCGCATTCTTCTATGCACCGATTCGTCCTGGTGTGCCCAGCTGCTACGCCTCATTTCGGTACATGCTCCAGAGACGGATTCTTTTCCGTAACCTGCAGTCCAGTTGTTGAATCCGGTCTCTGTCATGGGATATCATTTCTGTCACTTATTACACTCCAATTCGAATCCTGTCGCATTCTTTTATGCACCGATTCGTTCTGGTGTGCCCAGCTGCTACGCCTCATTTCAGTACATGCTCCAGAGACGGATTCTTTGTTGTAACCATCAGTCCAGTCGTTGAATCTTGTCTCTGTCATGGCATATCATTTCTGTCACTTATTACGCTCCAATTCGAATCCTGTTGCATTCCTTATGCACCGATTCGTTCTGGTGTGCCCAGCTGCTACGCCTCATTTCAGTACATGCTCCAAAGACAGGATTCATCTGTTTGGTTCAAGGGCTCGTCCTCTGATTCTTGTCTTTGTCATGGGTTTTTTCATTTCATTTCACCTATCACGTTCCGGTACGAATAGTCACATCTGTGTACCAAATTCGTCTCGGCGTGCCCCAGGAATGGCCTCATTTCAGTACATGCTCCAGAATCCATTTCGTGCTCGGTCGCAAGTTGTGGCATGGCGATCCGGATCTCTGTCATGGCAGGTTCTCTCATTTCACTGTCACATACCGCTTCCCGGCTTGGGTCCAGTTGATTCTTCAATGTTTGGATGCCTGCCGGGGGCCTTGCTCCTCGGCCTCATTTCATTATAGATTGCCTTCAAAAGGGAAAACACAGCTTAGTTTAGGCGTGTCTCGCTGTTTTCTCCACATACAAGCGTAGACTTCTTGCAATCGTTGCAAACACACATCCAAGCGTAGACTTCTTGCAATCGTTGCAAGCACGCATCCAGACATAGACTTCTCGCAATCATTACAAGCACGCATTCGAGCATAGACCTCTTGCACTTATTACTAGCACGCATTCGAGCATAGACCTCTTGCAATCGTTGCAAGCACGCATTCGAGCATAGACCTCTTGCAATCATTGCAAGCACGCATTCGAGCATAGACCTCTTGCATTCATTACAAGCACGCATTCGGGCATAGACCTCTTGCAATCGCTACAAGCACGCATTCGAGCATAGACCTCTCGCGATCATTACAAGCACGCATTCGAGCATAGACCTCTTACACTCATTACAAGCATGCATTCAAGCATAGACCTCTTGCAATCATTGCATGCACGCATTCGAGCATAGACCTCTGGCGATCATTGCAAGCACGCATTCGAGCATAGACCTCTTGCACTCATTACAAGCACGCATTCGAGCATAGTTCTCTTGCAATCATGGCAAGCACGCATTTGAGCATAGACCTCTTGCAATCGTTGCAAGCAGGTGTCCAGGCACAACTTGTTGCAATCATTGCTGGCAGGCACTTCTGGCTTGCTCAATAGATTGCTTTAGGGAAAACCTGGATACCTTCCTAAAATGTACGTTGTATTACGGGGTACTTATATTTATAGGTATAGTTGATCCAGGGAAAAATCCGATTGCCTCTCGAGGGGTCAGGAAGGAATTTTTTCCCCGGCTGTAGCAAATTGGCCTATGCTCTGTTGGGGTTTTTTTTGCCTTCCTCTGGATCAGCTGCGGGCGTAGAATTGGGTGTGTCGGGTTGTGTGATACCTTATTTATTTTGATTTGGTTGGACCGGATGGACTTCTGTCTTTTCCGGCCTGGCTACCCATGAAGCCTACCATAATTCCTTGCAGTCGTTGCAGGCACGAGTCCTGGCACAACTCCTTGCATTAGTTGCAGGCACGCATCCTAGCATAACATCTTGCAGTCGTGGCAAGCACGCATCCTGGGTAACATCTTGCAATCATCGCAAGCACGCATCCAAACATGCATTCAAGCACAACTCCTGTAGTCTTCGCAGTGCACATGCGGTAACACGAATTGCTCACAGTCACTACGTATACATCTCCAGTGACAAACTCCCGGGCAATTGTCGCAAGCACATGTTTAAACACAACTTTTAGTCACGCCAAGGCTCGTGACTTAGCATAACTTCTTGCAATCATTCGTTGGCAAGCACGTTCTCAGTGGCACACAAACTGGCTACACGTCATTTTCAGCAGCACTTACTTGGCCACTCGTCTCCCGTGGCTTTTCTTACTAACTACTCACTGTTGTCTGTCTATCCGTCTCTTCCTTAGGACAGTTGAGTTCAGCTTCCGTCCCGCACCAGGATCATGTTGTCACACGCAACTGGCTTCTTCCTGTAGCACGCCCAGGCTATTTCTAGCCAGCGTTCAGCATTTCTTATCCTTACAGTGCACGGAGAGCCATCTGTCGTTACGGCCCATACAGCAAGATCCCCACCTCGGGGCATCCAGAGGCATCAGCCCATAGCCAACGGCAAACGCTTGCCATCACAACTGCCATCTTTAGGGGCATATTATATCCTCGCATATTCTCCAGTCTAGTCGTCCAAAAGACACCTACAGTCCCTACACGGCATGTTGAGTTCGCTATGCGCGTCATCCCTCAGGGTCGCGCCTTGTGTCACGCCTATTGGTTTTACTGTCCCTCTCACAGGATCCAGAGCAAGTCCTCAGCCTGGATCCCACAGCAATAGCAGTCCTTGCTATGCGGGAGGAATTCCTATCGTCTGGGAATGGCGTCTCCCTGTTCATTCCCTCCGTGTCTTCCCTTTCGCCCCAGGTGATGACCGACGCAGCGGCCTCCACGGGCTTGCGGCTGTTTTTTGGCCACCTCCGGCTCGCAGCTCCCTGGCCTCCCCACTTACTGGCAATTCCTGGCTGCGCCAAGGCGTCCTCTCTGTTGATTATGTCCTTCCTACGTCAACTGGTCCAGCTCTTGTTGTTGTTTCAGTTCAACATCCATTGTTCCTTTATCCACGGTAAGTTCAATCAGGCAGCGGACGCCCTCTCCCGCTGTAACCTTGTCTCTTTTCCGATCAGGTACCCGGAGCCGGACCAACATCAGCAGCTATCCCGGACTGGTCTCAACTAACCCTGGATTAGCCCCTCACCTCCTAGCGGCTACCCAACTTATCGATCACTCCCTTTCCCGCAATACCCTCAAGGCCTATCAGTCAACCTGGAGGGCCTTTAACCGCTTCATCACGTATCACAGCACAGTGACGTCCCGTGTCAAGCGAGTCGTAGCCTTCATTTCCTACTGCCACTCGCAGTTGGTGTTATCCGTTAATACGATCCGGCTATACCTGACCGGTGTACAACATTTCACGTCCCTCCAGGACCCTACCGTACCCTCCTTATTTTCTTACCACACCGTTCGGGCTGTTATGCGCAGTGTCCAAAAGCGCCAGCCGATGGCCGGCACCAAACCACCGCCTTTCACAGGAGACGTTCTAGAACTATGTCAGATATCCTGGCCACTTCACCTTTCGGTCTCCACATGAGTGGCATTTACAAGCAGCCATACACCTGGCCTTCTACAGCTTCTTACGGCCAAGCCAGTTTACTTGTAGTAGCCTCACAGCACGCATGCTGTACAAGCACCACCTGGTCCGATACGAAGACCATTTCATCTTACACTTAGCAGTCTCCAAGACGCAGCAGCTTGGCTCGGGTATGGACATACACTTCTATAAAACCAACAACCGCTGGTGCCTGGTCACTGTTCTCATCCGCTTGTGGACCCTTTTGGCCAACCAACCAGGAACTGGCCCGCTTCTGCCTTTTCACACGAAACCTCTCAACGCAGCCCAGTTCATGGAGCATGTCAGGATACTCCTGGGCATCCTTCACCTCAATCCTGCTCACTACTCCGGACATTCATTCCGTATCGAAGCAGCTTCTACTGCCTCCCGCCAAGGGGTCCCGGTCCATGTTATCAAGAAATTGGGTAGATGGAAGTCCTCCTGTTTTGCCCGTTACATACCCAATCTGCAAATAGAGATGGCCCAGGCCTTTGTCAAACTCACCCAGTGACAGTCTTGACTCAATAAAGTGCAACCCCTACCTGGATGTTTTGCCCCCTTATTTTGGCATACCGTACGTTAGACCAGGGCACACTTTCAGGTCCATTTCAAGTAAGCGAGTTTATGTTAACCTTGTTTGTCGTCCTTATCCGTATCGGTCTGAGGGCTCTGGACCATAAATAGAAAGGCCAGTATGGTGGCCTGAAATTATGGGAGGAGCCCGGTGGAATATATAACCAGCCGTCCGCCCGTCTTCCTCGTCGGTTCCGGTGCGCGATACCCGCCCACCCATCCCCTTTATCAGGGCATTTCTCTAAGCATACTCCTCAAGTGAGTACTCATTTCACCCATTTCATATTCATTTCATTTTAAGGTATGCCCCCTTATTTTAGCATACCGTACGTTAGACCAGGGCACACTTTCAGGTCCATTTCAAGTAAGCGAGTTTATGTTAACCTTGTTTGTCATCCTTATCCGTATCGGTCTGAGGGCTCTGGACCATAAATATATATATATATATTTATTTATTTTTTATTATTCTTTAACACCCAGTATTTCCTTTCTTGAATCCCATGTCACATGATCCTCTGTGCCTCTCTTGGCAGTGGTGACTAGAAGTTGCTCTCTATTCTCTATGTTGATCAGCTGAGCAGTCTTGTGTTTGCACCTAGACTCATTGGACAGTCAATGGAGTGATCATTACCAAGAAGCAACATAGGCACCAACGCTTCCCACAGTGCAGACCAGTAGGTGAAAGACCTGGGGCCTTGGCTGTCACATGACCAGAGATTTTTAGGTAAGAATTTGTTTCTTTTTTTTTAGGTAGATTGTTTTTTTTTCCAATAAGAATTATGGTTTACAAGGGGTTTAGTAGTAATTATTGGATTTTTTTATATTAAGATCAGCTTTAAGATCCAAAAGACAGTAGCACAGCAAGGTTCTGCACTGCTGAAGTCCCCTCTACAGGTTGCAGAGCATTGATGCAATACAGCCTGATTCGGTCATGCCCATGAGCAGCAGTAAATCGTTAAGATGTCAGCAAATTGGTCTTTATATTTCTGGCACGGCACCAAATTAATGGAGAGCAACTGAGCATTTTCAGAGCACAGTGAAACCGTTTATTATTGGATTGTAAACAGTATAGGCACTTATTTTTAGTGTTCTATATGGCTATACCTGCAAATTGGGCCAGCATGAAGTGATCTAGCACTGATATTGTTTTTACACTGAGAATAAAAAGAAGGTTGGGACTTTAAATGAGATGCATTGGGTATCACATAGGTGTCTCTTATAATAATAGTGGTGTTACTGTTTCATATATATGCACATGGGTAGAACTACAATGATTAGATATGAAATGATAATGTCGAGAGCAGTTTCGTGGAAAAACAAATTCTCCTCAACACAAAAATTGTATTACGAGTTCTTTATCTCAAATAGAATTGTAACCAAGAGGTACAGCTCAACCATAAGGTGCTTAGCATATGTAGGTCAATAAACAAAATATATAAAAATCCAATGTTACAGAACAACCAAGAAAAACAATAAAATGTAGAAACGCATACTCATGTACTGGTTTGCATCAATGGGTCCAAGGCGTTTCATGGACTAGTCTCCACTTCCTCAAGAGCAAATGCGCGCATCTCCTAATATTGCTCAAGGTCGACTCAATAATCTGTGTGTGATATTGAAAAATAAGAGAAGAAACTGCGCTACGGTATAAAAATACTACATAAATTGCATGATAGGTGGTCACTATGAGGACCTGTGTGTGATATTACCATCTGAGGTCAGCAGGGGAACCTCTGCAATGGGAGCTGAGGGAGTCCTGCCCATGGAAGTGGGGCAACACAAGCGAGGGTCTCAGAATTGAGATATATGTTCATAGTGTGTAAAGTATTGAAGTCTTAAACAGTCCCAAAGGGATTCTTATGTTGTGTATAGCCACAGTACCAAGAAAACCAGGAGAAAAAGAACGAAATACTAGAGGAAAAGCCGCAAGTGTTTTTACACTCCCCACTACTTCTGTTGAATAACGAAAGTCTGCTTTCACCACCTAATTCACCACCTCCACAATTTAACTCTCCAGTAACATATGTACTCCTATCTTCTGATAATGTGCCACAAGTGCCCCACACTTATTTCCTGACACCTCCCAACTCCAAGGTGACATGTCACCCCTTTTTTCTAGCACTGTCCCACAAGTATCAGCCGTAAGTTTCATGGTGGCTCCCTATCCCTGCCAGGAGAAGTTGATGATGAGTCCCAATGACTTTATCTCTCAGACACCCAGCAGAACATCACATCAGAAAGCTTCACTCCCACATCCTGCTTCTGAGCTCCTGGAGCTTCTCATCTTAAGGCTGGCTAGAGCAGTTCCAGGGCCCAGTACGCTATACAGTGGAACCCTTGTTTACGAATAACGCGGTTAACAAGTGTTTTGAAAGACTAGCAACTTGTTTTTTTTTTAATTCTGACTCGGTTTGTGAGTGTCGTCTCGCAAAACAAGCAGAATTCAAGCTAATGGGGTGTGCAGTACCGCATTTGGCCAGAGAAATAATGGGTATTTCCGCACTACTGGGATAAAGAAAGAAAATAAAAAATAAAAAATTGGTTGCAGAAAACCACCGACACAAACCCCACCCAAATTAAATCAAATAAAAATCAATGTATGGTGTTGCATGAAGGAATTCCCTGATGAAATCACATGATAGGTGACAATACGCGTAGGAATACATAGGAATACTTGGACACCGGAAGTGACGTCCTGAGCTCGAGCACGGTGCTCGTTTTTACCTGTTTTATCTTGTTTTTATGTGGAAGTAGCTTTGTTTCTCTGAATCCTCTGTAGGTGTCTTCGGGGAAGCAGCTGTCCGATTGGAAGTTGCAACTCTTCATGGCCATCTTTACTGAGGGCAATGCTAACAATTACCACTGTCCCATTGCAGTTGGCACACATTTGCAAAGTGAATAGAGTAGGGACAGGATTTCCACTGGTTAGGGATAGTGTATTTAGCACTAGGGAGAGGTTCCTGTCCAGGAGGGACAGAACAGTGATACTGCTACTGGCTCCGCTATCTGGGGACTCTATGCTGGGACAAAGAGCTTTCTATCAGTCTGCTAAGTGTGCCTGCATGGCTACTGTGCCTATCAGACACCCTCCTAATGCCGCGTACACACGGTCGGAATTCCGGCCAGAAAAAGACAGATGAGAGCTTTTCATCGGAAAATGCGACCATGTGTATGCTCCTTCGGGATTTAGCTGTCCGAATTTCCGACCAGTCAAAAATTGATAGCATGTTCTCAGGGGCGTAACTAGAAATCACAGGGCCCCATAGCAAAATGTTGTATGCCCCCCCCCCCCCACAAAAAAATAATTAACTAATGCCATTGAACAACAGACTACCACATCCATGTGGCACAGTACCCAGGCAACGGCTTATATTAATTTTTAACAACAAAGTATGCAGTATACTGTATGCAGCCCCTGAAGGGAACACATTGCTGACCTCCATGCCTTCTAACCAATTTCTGTTCTGTTATATAAAACAAAATAGTTCAACTCACCATAATGCAAAATCAGTGGGATCCCTGAGCGTGTCACTTGCCATCATCGCCTGCCACCAGATGCAAATTTTAACTTGGCACACGTTGCAGAATGTCACCTGCCACATGTTGCGGATTGTCCTCTTGCCACATCCCAGATTGTCACTTGCCACGTCACTTGCCACCATTATGGATTGTCACTTGCCACGTCCTGGATTGTCACTTGCCACACATTAAGGATTGTCCCTTGTCACATCACCTGCCACACGTTGCGGATTGTCCACTTGCCACGTCCTAGATTGCAACTTGCCACACATTACAGATTGTCACTTGCCACGTCCTAGATTGCCACTCGCCACACATTATGGATTGTCATTTGCCACGTCCTAGATTGTCACTTGCCACACATTATGGATTGTCACTTGCCACGTCCTAGATTGTCACTTGCCACACATTATGGATTGTCACTTGCCACATCCCGGTTGTCACTTGCCACGTCACCTGCCACACATTACAGATTGTCACTTGCCACGTCACCTGCCACACATTACGGATTGTCACTTGCCACGTCACCTGCCACACATTACGGATTGTTACTTGCCATGTCACGGATTTTCACTTGCCACGTCACCTGCCACATATTATGGATTGTCACTTGCCACATCCAGGTTGTCACTTACCACATCACCTGCCACACATTACGGATTGTCACTTGCCATGTCCCAGGTTGTCACTTGCCACATCACCTGCCACACATTACGGATTGTCACTTGCCACATCACGGATTTTCACTTGCCACGTCACCTGCCACACGTTACAGATTGTCACTTGCCACGTCACGGATTTTCACTTGCCACGTTACCTGCCACACATTGCAGATTGTTACTTGCTCTGTCACTTTCCTGCTGTGTCACAGAGTCAGGCAGCAGATAGTCAGGCAGCAGAGAGATAATGTCATCTCTCTGCTTCCTGGCTGCCTGCACAGTGAGGGGGAAATGGCACTGCAGGGATGCAGGGCGGGCGCCGGGCAGTGAGAGATGATGTCATCTCTATGGTCCCCCGCCCGTCAGCTCCCTGATTGGCCAGCCCGCTCACGCCCACTCTCTCACCCGCGGAGCCGCGGAGGTCCCGCGGAGCCGCCCACGGACCACCCGCGGAGCTGCCGACCACCCGCGGAGCCGCGGGCCGCCCGCTATCACCCACGGAGCCGCCCGCTCTCGCCCGTGGACCACCCGCGGAGCCGCGGGCCGCCCGCTATCACCCATAGAGCCGCGCCGCCTGTCCTCACCGGGCCCCACTTGACTGCGGGCCCCATAGCGCCCGCATGTGTTGCTATGGCGGTAGTTCCGCCACTGCATGTTCTCCATTTTCCCGACGGTAAAACTTTCTATCGGTAATTCCAATCGTGTTTATGCAATTCCTACACTCCAAAAAATCACGCATGCTCAGATTCAACTCCGAGACAGAAGCTATTGGCTACTGGCTATTGAACTTCCTTTTTCTAGTCACGTTGTACGCGCTGTACGTCACCGTGTTCTAAACTGAATCATCGGAATTTGGTATGACCGTGTGTAGGCAAGACAGCTTGAGCGGAATTCCGTCGGAATAACCACCAGAGCTTCTTCCGACGAGAATTCCGATCGTGTGTACGCGGCATTACACTCAGATGATGTTCCGGTAACGTAAGCATTATTAAAGTGACACCTCAAGTGCTGGGACTGTGGTAATGCTAGCAACAAACTGCAGCATATATGTAATTCTTTATTTTACCCTATTTCTACTTTAGATTTATTTATTTTTTGACAGAAGTGACTTCCTTTCATATACAGAAACATAATCCATATATTAAAGAAAAAGCACCATAATGCAATAATGTACATATGTCTCTGTATTTGTGTACACTGTATACTTCAATAACACTTCAGTATCTGCAGCAAATGACAGCTTCCATTCTCTAGCTTGTTTTTCAATGCTCAGATATAGCCAAAGTGCGTATCTTGTGACGTTGTAATTGCTACGGCAACAGCAATTTCCGGAGTACTCTGCATCCTTTCTGAAACTCTGCAATCAATATATAGGGGATGGGAAGTATGCATTTAATGTGAATGGACACATCAGAATGTAGACCCACTATAGGCCACTTCTCTTTCCGGCCTTAATTTCAGACATCATTAACACTCAGCTAAAGATATTTCCACAGGCTGAGATCAGCAGAATGGGAAGGGAGGAAGTAGAGAGATTACATTTGTGTGTCTATCAGCTGTAATTTATTAGACAGATTAGATTTTTTGTGAAAAGTGATTTTTTTTATCCTCGTTTAAAGGGCAAACATCCTGTTTACCCCCCAGATTCCTATATTAATGGTGCAGTTAGCTATTCTTAAGCCTCAAGTGCTTGCATTTTTATGGAGGATATTGCCAAGATACAGTGGTATAATACATTGAATGCTGAACTCCAAGCAGATAAAAAACACAAATGAAGCCAGCAGAGAATTCCAGAATACATCTTTTTTTTTTTTAATGCAAGCTGCATAAATACCTGAATTTTACTATGTATCTCTTGAAATCTCCTGTACAGCAGAGCTCAGAATGGAAAAGGAAGAAGGAAAACAATGAGCCAGTTATTGTGCTGCAGTGCTCTTGTGTAATTAATGCCGCGTACACACGACCGGACTTTCCGGCAGAAAATGTCTGACGGTCTTCCCGACGGACTTCCAAACGAACAGACTTGCCCACACACGAACGGACTAAAGTCCGTTAGTTTTGAATGATGGGACTAGAAAAGGAAGTTCACTAGCTAGTAGCCAATAGCTGCCCTTGCGTCGTATTTGGTCCGTCAGTCCAGCATACAGACGAACGGTTTTGCCCATAGGAATTGAGTCCATTGGACAGATTTGAAACATGTTCTATGTTCTATAGGTCCGTCTGAATTTTTTAAAGAAAAACGATCCGATTATCCGGGAAGTGTCCGTGAGACACTAATGCATTTCAGTTTCAGAGTTTCCCATGCCGTACCTGCACTGAGGGTAAGGCACTGTGCACCCACATGTTGTAAAGATGAGAAACATTGTTTGGTTCTTTAACTTTGCTGTAGCTGCAATCATCAGCTTTTGTGATGGGAAGAAATTGGGTGCAGTTCTGCTGGGGGGGGGGGGCAACGGTCCCTGTTTCTAGGAGGAGGAGGACTGTCATTGGCCACTGGTAAAGCCAATCACAGTCCTGCTAGCCCCGTCCACCATCTGAAGGAAGATGATTCGCTTGGTTGCCACTACCAATCTCAGAAAGAAGAGATTTCACTGTGCAGTGGAGCAGATGAGTAGGAGGGGTTCAGAGGTGGAACAGAAGAGCAGGAGGGTATAGAAGTGGGGCAGATGTGCAGGGAGGTACAGTGGTGGAAGAGATGAGAAGGGGGTTCAGCAGTGGGACAGAAGAGTGGGGGTACAGTGATGGGCCAGATGAGAAGAGGGGTTCAGTGTTGGGGTAGAAAAGCAGGGGGTAGAGCAGTGGGGAAGATGTGAAAGGATATGTATTGGTGGGGCAGATGAGCAGGGGGTTACAGTGGTGGGGCAGAAGAGCAGGGGGAACAGAGGTGGGGCAGAAGAGCAGGGGGCTACAGAGGTGAGACAGATGTGCAGGAGGTACATTAGTGGGGCAGAGGAGAAGTGGTTTACAGTGGTGGGGCAGATGAGCAGATGGGTTCAGTGTTAGGACAGATGAGAAGGTGATTCAGTAGTGAGACAGAAGAGCATGGGGATATGGCAGTGGAGCAGATGTACAGGGAAGTACAGTGGTGGGGCAGATGAGAAAAGAGGTACATTGATGGGACAGATAAGCGGGGGGGTTCAGTGGTGGGAAAGAAGAGCAAGGGGGTACAGTGGTAGGGCAGATGTGCAGGGAGGTACAGTGGTGGGAGGGATGAGAAGGGGGTTCAGCGATGGGGCAGAAAAGCAGGGGGTACAGTGATAGGGCAGATGAGCAAGAAGTTACAGTGGTGGGACAGGTGAGCAGGGGGGTTCAGTGTTGGGCCAGGTGAGAAGGGGGTTACAGTGGTGGGAAAGATGAGCGGGGGGGTTCAGTGTGGGGCAGAGGAGAAAGGAGGTACAAAGGTGGGACAGATGAGCAGGGGGTTGCAGCGGTGGGGCAGAGGAGCAGGGGGTACAAGGGTGGGGCAGATGTGCAGAGGAGAAAGGAGGTACATCGGTGGAACACATGAGCAGGGGGTTACAGTGGTAGGGCAGAACAGCAGGGGGAACAGAGGTGGGACAGATGTTCAGGAGGTACAGTGGTGGGGCAGATGAGAAAGGGGGTTACAGTGGTGGGGCAGATGAGCAGGTAAATTCAGTGTTAGGACAGATGAGAAGGTGGTTCAGCAGTGGAGCAGATTTGCAGGGAGGTGCAGTGCTGGGGCTGATGAAAAAGGGGAAACATTGGTGAGGCAGATAAGCAGGGGGTTACAGTGGTGGGACAGAAGAGCAGGGTAGTACAGTGGTGGGGCAGATGAGAAAGGGGGAACATTGGTGGGGCAGATGATCAGGGGGTTACAGTGGTGCGACAGAAGAGCAGAGGGGTACAGAGGTGGGGCAGATGTACAGGGGGTTACAGTGGTGGGACAGACGAGCAGGGGGTTACAGTGGTGGGGCAGATGTACAGGGGGTTACAGTGGTGGGGCAGACATTTTGGGATGTTTTTTACTTTTTCTTTGATATTATTGGATTTAAACTATGGCATGCTCAATGCCCTGCACTGCATTGTGGAAAGCCAGAAGATGTATCACAAACTCAAGTAAAAGGATTTTCAGTAAGAGCAAACCGAGACTGCAGCAGTGGGAGAGTAGTGCTAAGGCCCCATTGACACGTGTGAATGTGGCTATGGGCATTTAGATGTGGGAGACCCAGTAGGGGTTATCATTGATTAGCTGAAGGCGGGAAAGCCCCATTGAAAGCAATAGGAGGCTGCAAGCTCCCACAGCTAATCTCATCTACAAGAAAAAAAAACGCTGATCCAGGTGTATAAAGATAAGCAAAGTGCTAGCCCCGGCCCGCCTCCTTGGGAAACTGAGGTGGGCCAGGGCTAGAATTAGTAATGATTAAGCCCAAGATGTATGTGTGAAACGCGTCTACGTGACCATGGTTTGGTGTCTCTGGTGTTATCTTTGTGAAGCAAAATAAAAGGCAATCAGAAGTTCTGGATGTGAAGCCATTTCTTTCTTCTTTCCAAGCTAATCTCATCTACTAGCATGTAAATACTCAAGAGTGATTACCTGCGAATGATGAACCCTGGCCGCAGACTATCTTTGTCCAGGACTGATCATTTGCAGGTAATCGCTCCATGAGCAATTACATATACACTGTCACAATTAGCGGCAGGATCTATCAGCCTAGTATTGCTTTCAATGGGGATTTTGCCTGCAACTAATTGCTTGGAGTCCCCACTGGGTCTCCTGCATCTAATCCTCAATGGGCCATTTGCAAGTGTGAATGTAGACTTAATATATAGTGCCTAGAACAGAGTGGTGAATGTTTGGCTTGTAAGTTTTATGTCCGTTTTGTCAGAATTAGATTGACTGGGTTACTGTTTTCATTGAAACCTTTTTCATCTTGTGCACAAAGCTTAAAGCTTCATACAATGCAGTTAGGGAAACCCATTTTATTCTAGAAAAATATGAGTCACAGCTCAGTGAGTCAGAAATGTCTGCATGCAGCACACAATGATTTATTAAAACACATGTCAATATACCAGACAGCTGGTGACATTATAAATAGATGTCATTATACAGAAGCCTCCATGGCTGTTTATTCAATTAGGCCTATAGCATAAACCAAAAAATAAAAGGTTTAAAATTGCTCAAATCCACCATGAACTATTTATGGGGACCATGTTATTAAGTTAAATACTTGCAGGTGAAAGCATAGATCAAGTATTTTAAATAAATAAAATAAACCTGTGCCGCGCTGTGTATACCTTTGTGCAAATATTAATATCCAATGTGTCAATACATAAAGTGCAAATGCCAAATAAAAAAATATAAATATAAAGTGACTGTGAATATACTAGTATTATATATAGCTCTCTCTATGGCAACCTATATGTTATCAAAAGTGCAAATGCTAAACCAGACAAGTGTCTCTACACACATATATAAATGATTGAATATATTGCAAATATTGAAAAAATACACATCAAACTTCAAAAATCTTATATATTGTGCTGTGCACTCAACCGCAGTACACACTCTGCAACATAAGTGCTATTAGAAGACACCTATGCAGTGCTATATAAACCATAAATAAATAATTGGATATGATTAGTGCTAATATCATAGGTGTAAATAAAGTCCATGTAGCTATAATATATATCCAGTGCTCCAAAACAGAATCAGCAGTGATATTTACTTCACAGTTGGAAATTTTCAGTGACTTTCAGTGATTCCACACACGTGTCCCTCTGTCCTGGCCCCTCCCCTACGCGTACTCGACACAGGGCTTGTCACGAGTCTTCATCAGGGGAATTTGCACTTTATGTATTGCCACATTGAATATTATTATTTGCACAAAGGTATACGCAGCATGGTACAGATTTATTTTATTTATCTTTTTCAACACAGTTTATATGAGTGTGTCTGGTGCTAGCAGCCGAAAGTAATTAAGATACCTCACACATGAGGGTTGTTTTATTGGATCCTTAGGTTAGTGGATTGGTAGCTAGCAAGATTTTTTTAGTTGATCAAGTATTTTAAATGCTTACTTACGGTGTATTTATTCACTTGCAAGGTGACTTTGAACTTGCGAGAAAATATGACTAGTCAGTTCCTCTATACAATCTCTTCTCTCCTTGCATGTCATGGTCCCCTCTTTTTCTGAGATTTTATGATTACTTACTGTGCTGGTCCAGATCCTTCGTCCCTCCCTTTACCTCCCTAAATAACCTTTTAAATAGCTACCAGGGAGGAGTGACGGGCAACAGAGTGTCATTTGGGTGATAGCTCTGAGTCAGCTGGGGCTGCTGACATCCCATCCAAGATTGTGGCACCCTGCAGAAGTCTCAGGGCTTTTGTATGTTCTCAAAAGAGAGGCCTTTTCAAGTAAATAAAAAACATGCACAAAATAGGTTACATGCACATAAATTGTATGGGACTGTTTTTGTTGAAATTAATAGACTGGCAATAGGGTCTCTTTAAAGTAAATATAGAATACCCCCCAGTCAAATCATATCTGCATTTATAGGATAAAAATTGCTTAACATACTTCAAACTTTAATTTTCTATAGAATAAGTTTACCATTCCCTGCGCATCAAGTTAAATGTCAGAGCACAGTGGGAAGACATGCAATGGCTGCTGATGTGAGAAAGACTATAGAGAGCAACTTCTCCATCTTCTCCTTTGTTTTTAGAGCAGGTCTCATATGGTGTCAAGTGGGGCGGTTGGAGGAGATGTTTGCACAAACAGTTAATAACAATTTTAGACACTTGACATGGGAATGGGACTGGTTTAACCACTTAAGGACTGCCTCATGCCGATATACGTCGGCAGAATGGCACGGCCGGAAACAATCAAGTACCTGTACGTGGCTCTTTAAGTGCCCAGCCATGGGTTGGGAGCACGCTGGCGGCGGCAAGCTCCCGACCCGGTCCTGAGCTCTGTGACCGTGGCCGCGGGACCAGTGGACCCGATCACCGCTGGTGTCCCGCGATAAGGTCACAGAGCTGAAGAACGAGGAGAGGTCTGTGTAAACAAACCTCTCCCCATGCTTCCTAGTGTGACTGTCACCGATCGTCTGTTCCCTTTTCTTTTATAGGGAAAGAGGATCAGTGACGTCACATGCCAGGCCATGCCCCCCTACAATAAAAAAAACACATACCGTCACACATAACCCCTACACTGCCCCCTAGTGGTTAACTCCTTCACTGCCAGTGTCATTTACACAGGAATCAGTGCATTTAAATAGCACTGAATGCTGTATAAATGACAATGGTCCCAAAAACGTGTCAAAAATGTCCGATGTGTCTGCCATAATATCGCAGTCACAATAAAAATCGCTGATCGCGGCCATTACCAGTAACAAAAAAATATTAATAAAAATGCTATAAAACTATCCCCTATTTTGTAAATGCTATAACTTTTGCACAAACCAATCAATAATCGCTATATACGTATCGGCCTACACTGAGGAAAAACATTTTTTTTATATATTTTTTGGGGATATTTATTATAGCAAAAAGTAAAAAATATTGCATTTTTTTCAAAATTGTCGCTCTATTTTTGTTTATAGCGCAAAAAATAAAAACCGCAGAGGTGATCAAATACCACCAAAAGAAAGCTCTATTTGTGGGGAAAAAAAGACGCCAATTTTGTTTGGGAGCCACATCATACGACCTCGCAATTGTCAGTTAAAACAATGCAGTGCCGAATCGCAAAAAGGGGCCTGGTCCTTTGGCTGAAAATTGGTCCGGGGCTTAAGTGGTTAAAAACATTTTTTTTATCTTAAAGGGGTTGTAAAGGCAAAAGGTTTTTTATCTTAATGCACTCTAACCTCCTTCTCATCCCTCTCACCACTGTACTTCCTGCACCACTGCACCCTCCTGCTCTTCTGTCCCACCTCTGAACCCCTCCTGCTCATTTTCCCCACCGATGTACCCTATTCTCATATATGATATGTGTGATATGCAGAGTGGTGAAATGAAGCAGAGATGAGACACATCTACCTGTCCTGGCACACTCATCCTGTTGATCCACCTCTCGCATCCAGCCCACGTGCCTGAATGTGATGTACAGTGGTGTGAAAAAGTGTTTGCCCCTTCCTCATTTCCTGTTCCTTTGCATGTTTGTCACACTTAAGTGTTTCGGAACATCAAACAAATTTAAGCAATAGTCAAGGACAACACAAGTAAACACAAAATGCAATTTGTAAATGAAGGTGTTTATTATTAAAGGTGAAAAAAAATCCAAACCATCATGGCCCTGTGTGAAAAAGTGATTGCCCCCCTTGTTAAAACATACTATAACTGTGGTTGTCCACACCTGAGTTCAATTTCTCTAGCCACACCCAGGCCTGATTATTGCCACACCTGTTCACAATCAAGGCATCACTTAAATAGGAGCTGCTTGACACAGTAAGGTCCACCAGAAGATCCTTAAAAGCTACACATCATGCCGAGACACAAAGAAATTCAGGAACAATTGAGAAAGAAAGTAATTGAGATCTATCAGTCTGGAAAGGGTTATAAAGCCATTTCCAAAGCTTTGGGAATCCAGCGAACCACAGTGAGAGCCATTATCCACAAATGGCGAAGACATGGAACAGTGGTGAACCTTCCCAGGAGTGGCCGGCCGCCCAAAATTACCCCAAGAGCGCAGCGACGACTCATCCAAGAGGTCACAAAAGACCCCACAACAACGTCCAAGGAACTGCGGGCCTCACTTGCCTCAGTTAAGGTCAGCGTTCATGCCTCCACCATCAGGAAAAGACTGGGCAAAAATGGCCTGCATGGCAGAGTTCCAAGGAGAAAACCACTGCTGAGCAAAAAGAACATCAAAGCTCATCTCAATTTCTCCACAACACATCTTGATGATCCCCAAGACTTTTGGGACAACATTCTGTGGACCGATGAGACAAAAGTGGAACTCTTTGGAAGGTGTGTGTCCAAGTATATCTGGCGTAGAAGGAACACTGCATTTCATAAAAAGAACATTATACCAACAGTAAAATATGGTGGTGGTAGTGTGATTGTCTGGGGCTGTTTTGCTGCTTCAGGACCTGGAAGACTTGCCGTGATAAAAGGAACTATGAATTCTGCTGTCTACCAAGAGATCCTGAAGGAGAATGTCCGACCATCTGTTCGTGCACTCAAGCTGAAACGAACTTGGGTTCTGCAGCAGGACAATGATCCTAAACACACCAGCAAGTCCACCACCGAATGGCTGAAGAAAAACAAAATGAAGACTTTGGAGTGGCCTAGCCAAAGTCCTGACCTGAATCCTATTGAGATGTTGTGGTATGACCTTAAAAAGGCCGTTCATGCTCGAAAACCCTCTAATGTAACTGAATTAGGACAATTCTGCAAAGATGAGTGGGCCAAAATTCCTCCAGGACGCTGTAAAAGCCTCATTGCACGTTATAGCAAACGCTTGGTTGCAGTTGTTGCTGCTAAGGGTGGCCCAACCAGTTATTAGGTTTAGGGGGCAATCACTTTTTCACACAGGGCCATGATGGTTTGGATTTTTTTTCACCTTTAATAATAAACACCTTCATTTACAAATTGCATTTTGTGTTTACTTGTGTTGTCCTTGACTATTGTTTAAATTGGTTTGATGTTCCGAAACACTTAAGTGTGACAAACATGCAAAGGAACAGGAAATGAGGAAGGGGGCAAACACTTTTTCACACCACTGTAGGTGATGTAGCATACAAGCATCTGGAATGGATGTGCAATGATGGGCTCAGGTCAGGGGCATTTTCTGAAAGCACTGTGCCTGTGTACAGGATTATAAGTTGGGCCCACGCAGCTGAGAAAAAGTGTGGCGTTCTGCGTAGCAGCAAAAGTTGTATGTGATTTTCATTGCGCTGAATACTGGCTGTGGCTTAAAGGGTCACAGCGTTCCAGGGGTTCAGTAGTAAGTGATGCAAAGTTTCAGTCGTTTCCCTTAAGAATGTCACATGACCTGTGACACAACACGTCGGGAGGAGGAGCCAGTGACGTCAGCCAAAGGTGTCCGCATACACGTAGAGGCTGTGAGGAGGAGTGTAGCCTGACAATCTCATGCTTACACTGGATCGGGTTTGTGAGTGTATTGCTGTGTGTATACAAATCCCATCTTCTAATTTGCAGTAGTACGCTATTGTCTGTCTCTTTCTTTTTATTTATGGTATCTGAGAGCCAAGGAGAAAGGATCAAGAGGAACACAGCATACCCTGAGAAGTGGGACATTATTGAAAGTTTTTGTTTTTTCTGCAGGGTGCTTTGGATTATGTATATGGGACTGAGCGTTGAATACCATACATATTTCCTCTTGGTCTTTGTGGTTTTACAGTCTTTGTGAGATTTCTGATCGCAGTTTTAGCTATAGGAGGTGCAACCTATAACATTTTTGATTCACTATATATTTCCATCAGGTGCAGGTGTTTTAATTATTAATTTTGAATTTTTATACACACGGAATTTGTGACACAGGAATTTTGTTTAGTGTATGATACTTGAGGTATTATGGGATTCAGTAATTTTTACTCATATTTGTTGATATTAGCGCACTAATTATATTTGTCATATTGTAGTTCTTATAAGTGAGAGATCACTGTTATTGGTACAGCTTTTATTTTTATTTATATATTTTTTACTTCACATTATTATTGTTTTTTTCACATTTACCACACCAGCCCTTGAGTATTCCTTTTTAGCAAAGTTTCAGGAATAATTTCAACAAAGTTCTCAGAAGCTCAACAGTAATTCCACAAACCATCACCTGATTGTGATTTTCTCATTCACAGGGAAATCCCTTCTTTCTGAGATTGGTATTGGCAACCAAGAGAGTAATCTTCCTCCAGATGGTGGGTGGTACTAGCAGGACTGTAATTGGTTTTAGCAGTGGTCAATCACAGTCCTCCTCCTCTTGGAAACGGGGACTGCCCCCCCCCCCCCCCCAGCAGAACTGGACCCAATCTCTTCCCCATCACAAAAGCTAACGATCGCAGCTACAGCAAAGTTAGAGAACCATGTGTGGGGGTACAGTGCCTCCCCCCGGCAAAAGAGGCCTTGTGTGCCACTTGCGGCACCCATGTCAGGGTTTGCCTACCCCTGCTATATTGGACCAAAAAATACTTTGTTTATAGTTATCTCAGCACAAAGGAATGTTGTGAGAAACTTTACACAAAGTTGTCAATTTAATAAGATTTTTCTTACACACAACATAGGCATACTTAGAATTACACCCCAAAACACGTTCTTCTACTCTGCTCTATTCTGAGTATGGCAATACCACTTGAATGAGACTTTTTCACTTTTTGGACTGAATGGTTGCCTCTGTATGAGATGTACACACCAAAATCTCGTAAAATCTAATACCACTTTCAAAGACTATTTTCATTTGAATTGTTAGCGTTCATGAAAATAAAGCTTGTGATACTTATATAAAGGTCCTTGTTTGGGCACTTTGTGTTATGGGGTGACAATACTCTGCCCCTGTCATTTACAATCTGCCTATAAATTACCCTGTCCCATGCCTTCCAAAATAAAACAATAAGCTTCTGTGATGATACTCATTGCATGAACATATAATTTTTTGTCGTCACCATTAAAGACCTGTGAGAAAAAGCCATTGCAGCCTCCAACAATTAGGAATTATGCCCTGTGAAAAAAAAACATGCAGTCTGTTATCACTGTAGTCCATGTGGACAAGGATAAACTTTAAAAAACTAATAGCAGCCAGCAACAATTAGGAAATATGTCATATGAAAAAACACATATAGCCTGTTATTACTGTAGTGCATGTACACAATGATAAGCTGTAAATAAACTGCATGACATCAGCTGCATTCATATGTAAAAATAGCAGTAACATTGTCAAAACTACATGAGGAGTGGATACAAGACCAAATACCCCAAAAATAGAGATAGCAAGAGTGACCAATATAGATCTTAAAAGAGACTGCAGCCCAGAGGAAAGTTTACTGCACAGATCTGGAAAAAAAAATACAAGGCACATTAAAATTGGAGTAAGAATTCACATATCTCTTGTATTTAGAAGATATTTGTTTATCCCAGAGATCAGCTTTAGGAGACCAGCCAAGCCCTACACTAACTTGTCCCTATGAACTTTAACAGCAGCACTTCCTATGACTTCCCTATCACAGCTAAAGCACATTGTCACTATGGCTGCTGGGAACTCATCCTATTATCGTAATGGGGGGGGAGGTGTAGAGGGTATCCAAAAACCCTCCTATTGGTACTTCTACACCAGCTGACCTAAGTTAAAGGCCGGGAAGTGCATTAGGTTTAGTTGATTGCTATGGTGAGGGTTTACTTAAAACTCATGGCAGACCTGAACCCAAACATCATCCCCATCCAAGAGAAGGGACCTTCCACATCCACAACTGCCAGAGATGAAGGACCTGTGATGTTACTGGACCAGCATGAAGACTACAGGGAAGTATAAAAAATGTAGAAAAAAAAAGCAGTGAGGAGGCTTTAGGGAGGGAGGGAAGTTGGACTTTAATTTGTTTGCAATCCGAAACACCTTGCATTGTAAGATTCAGTAATGCTAACCCTGAAGGCGTAATAGAATACAATTTTATGTGTGTAAAAAAAACTTGGTTACCATGCCAATTTTCAGCACGGGAGACAGAATGTCAATGAAGTTCCAAGATTCTTGACGTCACACAGGATTCAAAACCTGACTTGCATACAAATATATTGGTTATCCTTGGCTTTAGCTCTGGTTTTATTCTACATTGTGAAGTTCCCCATTGTCTGCCGTGTTTGCAGCTCTCTGTGTTCTAGTCTGTAGCAGTAGTGAAGAAGCAAGTGTTGCATGTCTAATATGTAATAAATGCTGATGCCCTTCAGTTTTCCATATACTTGATAATTACATCCCTGACACCCACCCACTCCTTCTAAACAGGAAATGCGTGCTTTCTCCCACCAAAAGGTGTCTGTTCATTAAATGGTAGACATTTAGAAAGGAAATACTTTGTACCGTACATATAAAAAAGATGAGTCTATAGTTGTTAAAGTGTTTGTTAACCCCCAAAAACTAACAATCCTGTTCCTTTAAAGCATTATATACAGCCCAGTGCTTGTGCTGTGTAATTCCCCCCCCCCCCCCCCGTATCACCTGAAATACCTGGCTAATCTTGACAGTTTCTGCCCTCCCCTCTGTATGCTGACCATGATATATCAGGACTGCTGAACCCTGACACAGTTGTCATCTTATATGGCTCCGTCAGATGCAGTCCTGCTCTGTGTCTCCTGTGCCCTCTCCTCCATCCTCTCCCCCCTCCCCTCTCTGACTGTCTGCTCCATGTCCGTGCCACCCCCTCCTGTCCTGCTGCTCAAATTAGGGTTAACGTTACATTAGCCTCTTTGTTGATTCATCTAATGTCCTCCTGTGACCGTGCTTTATTAACAATGCAGCTACATACCTCGTTTACTGAGCACAGATCGGCGATCCCGTGACATGCCGCCTCTCTCTTCTCTCGCATGACAGCTGCAGCAGGTAGGGCCGCTGCTCAAATTAGGGTTAACGTTACATTAGCCTCTTTGTTGATTCATCTAATGTCTTCCTGTGACCGTGCTTTATTAACAATGCAGCTACATACCTCGTTTACTGAGCACAGATCGGCGATGCCGTGACATGCCGCCTCTCTCCTCCTTCCTCTTGAATGATGTCAGTGGGGAATCCTTGGCCCCACCCGCTGGATCTGTCAGGTCGAGAGAAGAGAGAGGCTGCATTTCACGTGATCGCCAATCTGCGATCAGTACACAAGGTATATAGCTGCCTTTTTTAACTAGTTCCTGACCGGCCACCGCAGTTGTACTGCAGCAGGTTGGCTCTCCTGCACAAAACGCCGTCATTGTACGTCGGGCACATAAATGGTAATCTATGGGCGTGCATGTGCGTGCCCATTCGATAGCGAAGGAGCCAATCAACGGGTGTCTCGATGTCCGCCGACCACCTGCAATTGCTCCACAGAGAGACAGAACGGGGATCTGCCAGTGTAAACAAAGCAGATCCCCGTTTTGTTGGGGGAGTAGAGTGAAATTAACTGTTCCTAGTGATTAGGAACCGCTATCTCTCTCTACTCCCTGTCACTACACTCCCCCCACAGTTAGAAAGCACCTCCCTAGGGAACATTTACCTTTGATTGCCCCTGGTGTTAACCTCTTCCCTGCCAGTGACATTTACCTAGTAATCAGTGCATTTTTATAGCACTGATCGCTGTATAAATGTCACTGGTCCCAAAAAAGTGTCAAAAGTGTCCTATCTGTCTGCCACAATGTCGCAGTCCCACTAAAAATCGTAGATCACCACCATTCTTTTGTGGACACAATAACTTTTTCGCAAACCAATCAATATACACTAGCTGGGATTTTTTTCCCCAAAAATATGAAGAATACATATTGACCTAAACTGAGGAAGACTTTTTTTGGGGGGGATATTTATTATAGCAAAAAGAATTGTTTTTTTTTCTTTCAAAATTGTCGCACTTTTTTGTTTATGGCGCAAAACATAAAATGTGATCAAATACCACCAAAAAAAAGCTCTATTTGTGTGAAAAAAAATAGGATTTTTGTACTCACCGTAAAATCCTTTTCTTTGAAGTTCAATGACGGACACAGCAGCTCTTCTTGACCTTACGGTTATATCGCCCCTTTAGTAGAGGACTAGGCAGAAAGTGTTAAAACACTTGCATAGTACCACCCAGGGGAGCGGTCCTACTGGTTATAACCCCTCACACTGCATCCAGCAGCTCAGTTCGTCAAAAGCACTACAAACAGAAATAGGAGGGGTGGGTGCTGTGTGTGTCAATGAACTTCAGTGAAAAGGATTTTACGGTGAGTAACAAATCGTATTTTCTCTATCGTTCATTGATGGACACAGCAGCTCTTCTTGACCTTAGGGACGTCCCCAAGCAGTGTCAAAGAAACAAGGGGTGGGAACAGCAAACAACAATAATTCCACTCAAAACAACCAGAGCTCTTCAACGGAGGAGCTGCAACCTTAAAAAGCTGCCTGCAAAACCTTGCGGCCAAAGCAAGCATCCAAAGATGCACTCACATCAACCTTGCAAAATTGAGTAAAAGTGTGAACAGACGACAAGGTCTCTGCCTTACACACCTAAGAGACAGAGGCTTGATGTCAGAAAGCCAAAGAGGCACCAATTGCCCTGGTAGAATGTGCCGTGACAGGAAAGGGAGGCGACTGTCCCCTTGTGGCATAAGCCTAAACTACAGTCTGTCTAATCCACCAAGAGATGGTGGCCGATGAGCCCGTCAGTCCCTTCTTTGGACCAGCCACCAATACAAACAGCGAGTCCGACCTCAGAAAAGGAGTTGTAGCAGACAGATACACCCACAGAGCCCGGACCATGTCCAGGGAATGCAAAGCCACCTCTTTAGGGTGCGGCGGCCAAGGACATAAGGATGGAAGCACAATGTCCTCATTTAGATGAAAGGCCGAAACAACCTTTGGAAGAAACAAAGGCTGCAGACGCAGCACCGCTTTATCCTTGTGGGGGACCAAGTAGGGAGACTTGCAAGACAAGGCCGCCAACTCAGAAACCCTCCTGGCAGATGTAATGGCCACTAGGAAGACCACCTTCTGAGAGAGTGTGAATAAGGGAATCTCCCTAATGTTTTCAAACGGCGGTTTCTGAAGCACCGAGAGCACCAGTTTCAAATCCCACAGAGGTAGAGGTGGCCGAATCGGAGGGGCCACATGTCGAACCCCCTGAACAAACGTACTCACCAATGAATGAACCGCCAAGGGTCGCTGAAAAATGACAGCCAAAGATGATATCTGCCCCTTAATGGTGCTTAATGCAAGTTTCTGATCCATTCCTCGCTGCAAAAACAGCAGGATCCTGGAAAGTGAATATGTACCACCCCATCTCCTCACACATGGGGATGTAGGCCTTCCATGTATGATGATAAATCTTCAGAGAAAATGACTTCCAGGCCCCAAACATAGTGGATATTACCGAATCGGACAGACCTTTGTCCCTTAGAACCTGGCTTTCAACAGCCACGACGTTAAAGCCAGTGACGGTAAAGCAGGATGAAGTATTGGACCTTGCAACAGAAGGTCCTCTCGCATCGGCTGTCGCCAAGGAACATCCGCCACCATTCATACTATGTCTGCGTACCACGGATGCGGAGCCCAATCTGGGGCAATCAGAATCACCAGAATCCCCTCTGCCTCCGCTCTGCGAAGCAAATGTGGTTGAAGTTAGCATGGAGCCACCAACACGTCTGCCGTGTCACCCCAGGGATCCTTTGACCTAGCCACAAACCTCTGTACCTTCCGGTTCAGATGAGAAGCCAGGAGATCCACATCTGGCATGCCCCATCTTAGGCAAAGGAGCTGAAATTACATAGAAGAAGCGAGAGCGCAGTTTGTTGTGTGTAAAAGGAACCGCACACTGTTTTTAACACTTTCTGCCTAGTCCTCTCCTAAAGGGGCGATATAACCCTAGGGTCAAGAAGAGCTGCTGTGTCTGTCAATGAACGATAGAGAAAAGGAAATCAATTTTGTTTTGGTACAACATTGCATGGCCGCACAATTTTCAATTAAAGAGACGCAGTGCTGCATCTCAAAAAATGGCCTGGTCAGGAAGTGGGTAAATCCTTTTGGGGCTGAAGTGGTTAATAACGCACAGTCATAGGGGTGCATTAGATAAATCAACAAAGAGGATAATGTAAAGGTAACCCTGTGGGTTAAACACTTTGAAAATACAAACGTACATGTAGCGCTGATATTTTTGCCTGCTAATATAATGCAATGTTAATCTATAGCCATGTTATAATTTAGTATTTGGCATCATCTAGTGGCCAATACAGGAAATGGACTCCAATTATTTTCCTTTCTAGAGGATTAGAAACGTAACAGGAAGTGACTGTCTGTTTACATTCTGCTATGACCTACCTACCCAGAATGCAGAGTGACCTATCCATGATCACTCAGTACTGAACTGCATGCTGAGTAGGCTATAAAAGGACACACGCGGCCATTTTCTTTCTCTTCTGGACACGTGGCCTGCCTATAAGGACCTGTGAGGAGGTATTCAGAGAGCGTGGTCTACAGCCACTGCAGAGCGGAACAATTAGAGACTCTGCCTTTCATCTGATTGCTGGAAAGACTGTGTGACCGGATCGGGAAGGATCCAAAGACACCTGTCGGAGCCATCGGAGGGTCCTGTTTGTGACGGAGCCGGCTGGCTAGAAGCAAGACTGAGTGCACCGGAGCGGAGCTGTTCCATTCTCCAGATCCAGTTTGGGTGAGAGGGCTGCTGCCCACAGTTTTCTGACACACTTTCATACACCTAGACATTTAACACAGTGTTGCTGGGACCTGTAGTCCCACGGAGGAGAACCTGATAAAAGACTGAGTTTAAGCAGGCCTCAAGCTTACCCTTCACTTTACTACCGACACTGTATTATACAAATTACACCGGAGGCAGTTGCGGGTGTATCACACTACAGGAACAGTTCTAATATTCTCCTTACGTTAGCCCTTGTTGTTCCACTGTTGGATTACAATTATTACAACACAAATAGCTAGCAGAAGAAAGAAGATCAAAGACTGCACTTCTCATTGCTAGGCCTTGCATCCATTTAACCACTTCCCACCCGGCCAATGTATATATACGGCCGGGTGGGAGCCGCCTGCTCCTGATAGGACGTTCAGGAACGTCATTCAGGAGCAGCGGGATCGCGCGCGCGCGCGCCCGCGCAGCGGCGCGATCCCGATGTGCTCGTGTCACCCGGACACGGCACATCTCAGATCGGCAGGAGGGCTCTGTGATTGGCCCTCCTGATCACATGACGGCCGTGTCCAATCACGGCCGTCATGTGATGTAAACAAACAGCCGGTTGCTAGGCAATCGGCTCTCCTCTCCTCACACGGAAGTCACCGCTGAGAAGAGGAGAGCAGAACGCTGCAGCCGGCTGATGATCAGTGAGTATGGGCTGCTTTTCACAGCTTTTTACTCACTGATCATCAGTGTAGTGTAAACACACAACACACCACACAGTGAAAACACAGTCCCCACATATGTCCCCAAAACACACATGTCCCCAAAACATACATGTCCCCAAATAATAAAAACACATGTCCCTAATAATAAAAACATGTCCCCCACATATGTCCCACTAAAATCACATGTCCCAATGATTATCTGCACACATATGTACGTGATCACCTGCACACATATGTACATGATCATTTGCGTACATATGTCCGTGATCACACAAACCAATTATTATACACTTAACGGAATTTTTTTTACCAAAAACATGTAGCAGAATACATTTTGGCTTAAATTTATGACAAAATTTGATTTTATTGGATTTCTTTTCAAATAGAAAAAAGAAAATATTGTTTTTTTCCCAAATTTCCGCTTTTTTTGCGCTTATATCGCAAAAAAAAAAAACGGAGTCGTGAATAAATAACACCAAAATAAAGCTCTATTTGTGCGAACAAAATGATAACAATTTCATTTGGGTACAGTGTAGCATGACCGCGCAATTGTCACTGAAAGCGCTAGAGCGCTGAAAGCTGAAAATTGGGCTGGGAAGGAAGGGGGTGAAAGTGCCCTGTATTGAAGTGGTTAAAGTAGGGGGAGCTCCCTAGTAATTGTGTTGTATTTCATTATTAACCCCTCATTCCTGTAGTTACCAGAGTGTGCTGGAAGTGGGAAGGTGCCCAGAGTAAGGTGTATTCACTCTGTGCATTAGTCCCAATTGGAGACACATTCTCAGAGACCATCATAGACAACTGTAAATGTACAAACTGTTGTAAATGTTTATTGTGCTGTTACACTATATTGGTGTGATAGTACAAACACTGTAATTACTATTTTATACACTGGTTCCAGTAAACATACGTTCTTGTTTAAGTACCATTGGTGTGGAGTGTCGTTCCTTTCCCAGCAGGTGGAACATCGGATACCCAGGTAATAACAAGGGTATATTGTTGTTATACTGCACATTGTGGGGTCATCCTTCAATATTAGCTTCACACCAACATTGCACCACAGCTGTGTCAGTGGGACTGAGCCAATTCAGTGGGGGGTTTAATAGCAGAGCACAGGCCCAACCAAATTCAGCAGCTCCTTTTGGGGTCAGTGCTACATACATACATACAAGATGGTAATTGCTCAGTCAATTAACAAGCTTGGAAGAGGTGCAATGAGGGGGCTTGATCACAAAAAAAAAAATGCAATAGTTCCCTGATAGAAAGCCCTGTTAAACTTACATGTTTTTAATAGAAAATTGCGGTCTCAGCATAAGTTTGCAAAGCCTCTACCTAGATGAACAGGAGCACCTGAAGTGCGTAAAAGAATAGTAAAAAATGCATTGATTTATTGTTGAATCAGCAGAATGGGGGTGTAAAGGTGACAAAGGAAGTTGCATTGCTTAAATAAGTGTGTCACCTGTGCACATGTCAACATGTATTTTAACTGTGTTTCTAGCTGATATTCTGGAGTTCTGCTTTAATATTAAAAAAACAAAAGTCTATTCTAAACCTTGTAGTGGACCCTTTCACCAAAAAAGCACTTTGTACCATTGCAACCCTCCCCCACCTCCACAATCTAGAAAAGCTTATTTATATAATATACCTTTTTTTTTTAATTCACATTCTACCCTGCCCCCGTCACAATTCTTGCCTAAGCAGGGCCAATTTGATTGTTTTGCAAGCTGGTTTTTAATGTGCTGGGAAATCTTTTCTTTGTCAAGACTGATGTGTACCCTGCTCATAAAGCCTCCTGGGAAATCCACATCATATACTGTATCCCAGGAGGCATCAGCTGATACATATACAACGCTGGAGGAAGGACCTAGCACCGTGTCATGAGGAAGAGACAGCTGACTCCTTATGATATAAAGACAATAGTGCGGGACCCAGCATGTAGCAACAGAGTGGGTGATTATAGCAGGACAATGCTGGATTCACTGGGCATGTGAATATGCTTGAGGATAACCCAGTATTAAAAGTAAAAGGGATTAAAAAGCAGAATTAACACAGGAGGTCGAAGTTCTGTCCAGCTTATGATGCTAAGGCTAGGTTCACACACATCCGCTGCAAATTTCCCTTCCGTTTTCACAGCAAATTTTCTAAGCAGCGGTTCAGCTGCTATTTAGATGTGGTTTAGATGCCAATATTTGGAGTCGGCGGGCATCGGCATCTATAACATTAACTGGTTGTTAAGGAGCGGGCTGGGAAAACGACCGCCACATCCATAACAGATGACTGATCTGCTGTCAGCAGGGTTTCCCACCGACAGCTGAATGTAAAAAAAAAAAAAACATTGCCTGCAATAAACAAATGTAAAAAAAAATGGCGTGGGATTCCTCACCCCAATCTATGCCAGGCCCTTTCTGGTCTGGTACAGATTTTAAGGGAAACCCCACGCCAAAAACATAAAACAGTCTGGGGTACCCCCCAATCCATACCAGACCCTTTTGCCACATTTCAGGTTTCAAACATAAAGATATAAAATTTTAATTTTTTGTGAAGACTCACCAACAAGTGGGACACAATTGTGAAGTGGAACGAAATCTATTGGATAATTTAAACTTTTTTAGCAAATAAAAAACTGAAAAGTGGTGCGTGCAAAATTATTCGGCCCCTTTACTTTCAGTGCAGCAAACTCACTCCAGAAGTTCAGCGAGGATCTCTGAATGATCCAATGTTGTCCTAAATGACTGAATGAATGGTGATAAATAGAATCCACCTGTGTGTAATCAAGTCTCTGTATAAATGCACCTGCTCTGTGATAGTCTCAGGCTCGGTTCACACAGTGGGCGGCACGACTTGCAGCGCCGCGACCTGCACACGATCAGCGGCGACTTGCAAAACGACTTCTGTATAGAAGTCAATGCAAGTCGCCCGAAGTCGCCGCAAAAGTAGTACAGGGACCTTTTTTCTAAGTCGGAGCGACTTGAGTCGCTCCTATTAGAACGGTTCCGTAGTACAGAACGGAGCGCGACTTGTCAGGCGGCGAAGTCGCCTGGACAAGTCGCCTCTGTGTGAACCGAGCCTCAGGGTTCTGTTGAAAGCGCAGAGAGCATCATGAAGACCAAGGAACACACCAGGCAGGTCCGTAATACTGTTGTCGAGAAGTTTAAAGCCGGATTTGGATACAAAAAGATTTCCCAAGCTTTAAACATCCCAAGGAGCACTGTGCAAGCGATCATTTTGAAATGGAAGGAGTATCAGACCACTGCAAATCTACCAAGACCTGGCCGTCCCTCTAAACTTTCAGCTCAGACAAGGAGAAGACTGATCAGAGATGCAGCCAAGAGGCCCATGATCACTCTGGATGAACTGCAGAGAACTACAGCTGAGGTGGGAGAGTCTGTCCATAGGACAACAATCAGTCGTACACTGCACAAATCTGGCCTTTATGGAAGAGTGGCAAGAAGAAAGCCATTTCTCAAAGATATCCATAAAAAGTCTCGTCTAAAGTTTGCCACAAGCCACCTGGGAGACACACCAAACATGTGGAAGAAGGTGCTCTGGTCAGATGAAACCAAAATCGAACTTTTTGCCCACAATGCAAAACGATATGTTTGGCGTAAAAGCAACACAGCTCATCACCCTCAACACACCATCCCCACTGTCAAACATGGTGGTGGCAGCATCATGGTTTGGGCCTGCTTTTCTTCAGCAGGGACAGGGAAGATGTTTAAAATTGAGGGGAAGATGGATGCAGCCAAATACAGGACCGTTCTGGATGAAAACCTGTTGGAGTCTGAAAAAGACCTGAAACTGGGACGGAGATTTATCTTTCAACAAGACAATGATCCCAAACATACAGCAAAATCTACAAAGGAATGGTTCACAAATAAACGTATCCAGGTGTTAGAGTGGCCAAGTCAAAGTCCAGAGACCTGAATCCAATAGAGAATCTGTGGAAAGAGCTGAAAACTGCTGTTCACAAACGCTCTCCATCCAACCACACTGAGCTCGAGCTGTTTTGCGAGGAAGAATGGGCAAGAATTTCAGTCTCTCGATGTGCAAAACTGATAGAGACATACCCCAAGCGACTTGCAGCTGTAATCGCAGCAAAAGGTGGCTCTACAAAGTATTAATGCAAGGGGGCCGAATAATTTTGCACGCCCCACTTTTCATTTTTTTATTAGTTAAAAAAGTTTCAAAAATCCAATAGATTTCGTTCCACTTCACAATTGTGTCCCACTTGTTGGTGATTCTTCACAAAAAATTAAAATTTTATATCTTTATGTTTGAAGCCTGAAATGTGGCAAAAGGTTGAAAAGTTCAAGGGGGGCCGAATACTTTTGCAAGGCACTGTATAACTGATACCTAGTAAAATGTAGGCAGTGCTTAAAGATAAAAATGAAATTAAATGAAATTATTTAAAATGAATTTAATAATGCATTAATAAATATGGACCTGCATTAAATTGTGCCTTTTATCTTATCTTATAAAAAATAAAAAAAGTTTATTTCTACATTTAATTACAACAACCAGAAGTATCCTGAGACCTATACATCCAGAGCCGAGAAAAGACCAATATTAAATTAAATGTAGTAGTTTTCACTTACTTTGGTACACTTTGGTCCATCTACAATTTTCTAGAACTCCATCTTTATTCAGACTTCACTACTGTATATGAACATTTTCAGAGGTGGATTGACTCATGTAATCATCACCCAATCAATACAAGAACATTGTTTGCTAATCTCACTCAAGTGTAAAACAATAACAAACACACAAATAGGGCAATCAACTTAAATTACTAATCAGTTGACTAATTTGGGCCATTATACCCATCAACTTCAATACCCCTTCATATAGAGTGCTACAGATCAGGAATGGAGGGGAATTATTCACTGCAATTCGTTAAGCTGTGGGTGTAATTTGAACTTCATCTAATCATCTAAAGCACGTAGTCTTTTTGTAAAAAATAATTATTAAGATGGAAAAGCCTACACTGCTGCAAGCACAGCCACACAATTCACAAGAACATTTCATAATTATATTCACCCCTAACTATGTGGACCTTTGTGCCAGAAAACCTTTCTCAGAACTCTACATGGATATGTAACAGTTTTAAATATTTCTTTTAATATAAGATTTTACATAACAATTTAAATATTATGCAAAGTTCTGTAAATGACGCGTCTCTAAAGCACAACCACTCTGCAATAATATACTGTGAATGAAGGGCTCCCCCCCAGAGGGGCGGGCCTATGACACCCTCCATTCACAGTATTGTCCTCAGTTTTCCAGGTTGAGTGGTGTTGGACATCATGGAACCCAGGAGACTGAGGACCTCTTGTGGCAGAATAGGAGCACTGCAACAGACAGCTCCAGACTGAGGGTGAGTATAGCCATATATATTACAAAATTATTTAAAAAAAATAAATCCTGGAGTTTGGCTTTTCAGTATTTAAATTTCTAGGATCTTTAAATATGCCTATGGTCTTGTACATTTAATCAGCCACTGAGCATTTTAGGAAATCATAATATGCTTGCTTCAAATGCAAATAACCCTTTTACTTCTAAATTACTTTTTCCAGCTTACTCTGTATCATAGCTGTGCAATATTCTGTCTCATTTTAGTCTTTGTAAGCAACCCTAATACTAAATTATGTTGTTTTAAAATCTTTGATCTGTGCTCCTGTGTGTGGTATTCGTTTTCCATATTCTGAAGTTTACATCTTTTTTAGCCACTTGCTTATCTTGTCTAACTGTCTTTTATCTTGCTGCCACTTCTCTCTATGCTTCCAGCATCTCCCACCTGCTGCTGCCTCCTGCTCTTGTACCATAGAATCTGCCCCCATTCTCTCCTTCTCCCACGCTGCCCCTGCTCCCTTCATCTGTATAATTTTGCAGTGGCACGCAATTGTATGTTGTGACTGAGACTACTGGGGAGTAGCCCAAGTCAGGTGGGCGATGGAGTGTGTGACCACGAAGACCTGCTGGGCATATCACCCCTGTACTCTGAATCAGTATGTGCGTGTGGCACTATGACTTGGAACATTTACATGAAAGAATACGCTTGGCAGGATATCACACTGTATGTGTGTCAGTTTATATCCGCGTCTTATCATTGTCACGATAGCTGCGCCCACTTCCCCACCTGTGTTTCTCTAGTAAAGGATGACTCTTGGTATCACAGTAGGAGACATCCTGCTAATGTAAATAATATTCCAGTAGAGATGACCTTTTACAGCAGAGCAACAAACTTCTTACATCCAAAGGTTACTTGTGTGTCTACTAACGTAGGCCTTATGTCATAAGCTTTCATGTTACAAATCGTAATGGCTTCTGCCCACACAGGATTATGTCTGCATTACATGTATCAGCCAAATAAAATATTTATTAACAGAGAAAAAGAAAAGAACGTAATGCCTAATGTCATCTGGCCCGGCTGAACCATACCCCTAAAAGTACCCCTAAACTACCCCTAAAAGTTGCTACTCTGGGGCCTTACTTTTTAGTTAAAGAGGTACCTCTTAATAGATGCTGTACAAAAGTCAATCCCTTATAGTGCATTCTAAACCAAAGTAATAGTAACATCAATTACTTACAGGGGCGTAGATAAGGGGGGTCAGGTGTGTTCACCCCCCCGAGCATCCTGGCAAAATGCCCAGACAGTGTCCCTGCTGTTTAGCCGCAGCATCAGCACAGTTGACGCAATCAGAGTTTCGGAGTGCAGCAGCCAGACCCCCTTCTATTGTGCCCCATCCCCACAGTTTAATAAGGCATTCAATTACTGCGATTGACAGTGCGCAGTTGAGGGAACTCCTAGACTCCTCCTCAAGGTATCAAATGACACAGCCGAAAGGGAGACTAGGGATGCAGAGGTTTTCCCACTTCTGTGTCCTGCTGAATCTGAGGTCTGGTAAGTGCGGAGAAATCAAATTTCTGTTTTGGGAAGGAGGAAGTGAGAATTCCAGCCTGAAGGAGTTTCTTTTGGTGGGGTGTTAGGGAAAGGGGGTGGGTTTGCTTTTGGAGAAGGGGGGAGTTTTTTGTAGAGAAGTTTACAGAAGGTGGGTAATGGCAGGTATTTGCTTCTGGGAGGGAGTTTGATTGGATGAAAGGAGATTTTCTTTATAATTAGGAATCTTTGCTGGGGAGAGGGTGTTGACTGAGGAAGATATTTTTGCTTTGGGGGGTCGGTTTAGAGACAGGGGGGTTTCATTTTTGGGGGGATATTTGAGGGAGGGAGATATATTACAGTGGGAATCTTTGCTTGGGGATGGTGGATTCTTAGGAGGGAGAGGGGGATTTTTTTTCCCTTTAAAAGAGATTTTTTTTTGTTTAATTATACTTACGTAGGTGGATGAAGCATCGATCCAATTTTGCATCTGTCCCCAGCTGCTTCTAAGACCAATAACAGAGTGATTATAAGCAGCTGATCACTCAGTTCTCTGCCTTCAGTGAGCAAAGAGTGGTGACTGTCAGTCCCTGCCCCCCCCCCACCCCCCCACCAAGCTCACTGGAATGCCAGGCTGCGGAGGGGGCAGGATCAGGGTCTCAGCGGCTCACTGAGAGGCTGAGCGAGCTGCTGGTCCAGGCATCTGTGTGAATCCTGACTTTAAAGCTAGGATCTTTAAACAGCCAGGACCTGCCGAGCGATGTCAGCTGAGCGATGTCAGTGGGCTATAGCTGGCTGCTGGCTATAAATGAGTCACAAAAGTGCAGAACGAACTTCACTCCCCTCCAGAAGAAGTACAACCAAGAGGTATGCCATCCCTTCAGAGCGCATGCACCAGTGACATCACAGCTGCTTTCCATGTGAATATCTCCTAAACACCATACGTTTAGGAGACATTCACTGTACCTACAGATAAGCGTTATTATAGGCTTACTTGTAGATACAAGTTCAAAATCTGGGTTTACTACATTAAGACTGAATAAAAGCCAACCATATTGACCAGGTGCAAAGGGCACCATCCTGTGGTAGGCGAGGCACAATATATATATTTTTTCATCTCTTAAAACATTTCATAAAATTTCTTAGGACACAGTTTTTTAAGGTTTAAATAAATCACTGAATTTACTGCCTATCACAATATGTTGCCCATTGCACCTGCTCCACTTGCACAGTAAGGTTAGCTAACATCCAGTCATGGTCTCATTCATATATCCTACATGACCATGGTGCAGCAAGTATACTGCAAATACCCACACCTGGGATCTCAGATGTTCCAGCCTCTGCTCAGCCTGTACACCTGAGTGATGGGCTGAAAAGAGCCAAGGCTGTCTGCTGCTGTAAACATGTATTCACATGTATCTGCACATCCAGTGGTTACCTGCAGGTAGGGATACATTTTTGGCCTTGGATAAAATCTCTCTGCATCCAGGGTCAGAAATTTGTCCCTAACAGCAGATAACCACTGTGACCCACAGTTTGTAGGTGTGTCACTCAGGCTTAATTGATGTGGGGAGTGATGTAGATGATACCGAATGTGCTGCAGGAGTGCCAATAAGGGATGGAGCTCATCCCATCTCATGTAGTCACTGAAGGGAAGAGAGAAAAAAAATCCCTGGTGCCGAACATCCACGGAGTCCCATGGTAATGTAGTAGTGATGGGAGAGACCTCAGCCTGGGTTCCGACCAGGCCACACCCCAATGTGTTTTGCTTTGTCCCTTGGAGCTTAAATATGGAGACCACTGGGTGTACATATACATGTTAACAGCAGTGGCTCTGTCCAGCCCATTCCTCAGGTGAACAGGCTGAGCAGCTGACAAAAATTGGAACATCTGGAATCCTGGTTGTAGGTATTCATGGTATATTGCCATTCCATGGGTATTTAGAATATGAATGAGATCTAAAGCCTGGTTCACACGGTTAGTTTTTTTTTAGTTCAACCCAGCAGGCTGGGGATAATTTCTGCTGTGCTGCATTGCAAAGCTTCATGGCCCCACTTTGCTGTCCAATATTTTTACCATACCTCCCAACATAAAAGTGTAAATGAAGTTTGAAAGAAATGAACCCCCCCTCCCCCCAGAAAAAAAATTATCTACGGCCCTGATTACTCTTACAGATTACAGTACTGTATAAAAAAATACACATCCCCTTTGTCCCTAGTGGTCTGTCCAGTGACCTGCATGTAGTTTTATATTATAAAGACAGTTTTTTTCTGCCTGCAATTTGGAGATTGTCCATAGCAACCAAAAAGTGTCCCTTTATGTCAAAAGTGATTTTAAACCAACTAGAAAACAGCGATAATAAATTATAATCACTTGCAGAATTGAGTGATAGCGATTTCTAGGGAGATCCGTCATCAAACACTAAATCTAATGACAGCGACAATTCTGCAAATGAGCAAATTTCAGTGTTTTTGGATTTGATTACATTATTGAATAATTTTTATTATTATTTATTATCATTATTTATTATATTATAAACTTTATCATACCCGGGATGTCTACTAGACTCTGGTTTGAACAGATTTAAAGAAGAAGTAAACCCTGATGAGTTTACTTCCTCTTTCATTCCCTGCAAAGGCAAAGCATAATGGACTACTATGCATCGCATAGTAGCCCATTATGTGTCACTTACCTGACACAGGAGCCAGCGAAGTCACCACTGTCCCCTGTAGTTCCAAGCGTCCATCTTCTTGGTGGGTCTCCGTGGGTCTCGCTGCTCCGGCGCTGTGATTCGCCGGAGCAGCGATGACGTCACTCCCGCGCATGCACACGGGAGCCGAGACGTGCAGTATTGCACGGCATCTTCGTCATCGACGATGCCATGCTCAGTGCGCCTGCGCGCCGCTGTCTACGGCGCATGTGCCATAGACAGCGGTGCCCGTCTTCGGGCAAATATCTCCTAAACCATATAGGTTTGGGAGATATTTCTTGGACCTACAGGTAAGCCTTAATCTAGGCTTACCTGTAGGTCAAAGTGGTTTGTAAGGCCGCGTACACACGGGCGGACTGTTCGCCCAACTAAGTTCGTCAGACAATCCGACAAACAGTCCGTTCAAAATTTGCATGAACGGACTTGACCACACACGATGAGCAGACAGTCCGCTGAAAGCGTGCGCGATGACGTGAACGGCACGTACGACGGGACGAGAAATTCGACGTCCAATACACTGCAATGCAACCTTCGCCGTGTAAATCCTTTCTGAGCATGCGCCAAACTTAGTCTGTCGAACTAGCCTACACACGAGCGGACTGTCCGCTGAAACCAAGTTTGGACGGACTGTCTTACGGAAATTCCGGAAGACTTTGTTCGTCAGACTGTCCGCTGAAACAGTCCGCTGAAGCCCACACACGAGCGGATTGTCCGCTGAAACACTGTTCAGCGGACTAAGTTGGGCGAACAGTCCGCCCGTGTGTACGCGGCCTAAGGGTTTACAACCACTTTAAGTGAGTTATTTCTAAGAATTGCAGGCCTACAATATAAAAGGCCAAATTTCCATGCAAAATAATTGTACCACTTTCAGCACCTAAAACCAGAAATAATCATACCGCCAGGGAGGTTAAATATAGCCAGGAAAAAGGTACTTTCTATTGGTGTCTTTATATGTGCCCACAGTGTTTTACATTCAACCAGGCGTGTCAGTGGGGCTGAGGTTGTTCTTGGAGTCGAGGCTCAGAACAGAGGACCCAAAATTACCAAGCGGCTCCTTTGGGGGATTCCCTTTACAATCACTTTAAGACCCCTTTCACACTGGGGCTCTTTGCAGGCGCTACAGCGCTAAAAATAGCGAAGCACCCTAAAACAGCCGTTGCTGTCTTTCCATTGTTACAATTGGATAAAATAATGTTCTCTCAAGGACCACTGGTCAACAAAAAAGGAAGCTCCAAGGTATATTAAACGTCATGTGGATTCAAACATATAGGGCCAAAAAGGAATAAAAAACGCACATAGCGTGAATCCGCATAACACAAAATGTATTATTAAAAATTAAAGATTTACACTCACATTTAGGAAGAGGTAAAACAAGCGCTCATTAATTGATAAAATGACGCAATGGGAACAGCAGGCTTGAACCGACGCATTTGATCCACGAAGATATCGCCTGGGGTGGAAGATTATTTTATCCAATTGTAACAACGCCTATATCCATCCGGGCTCTATTATTTTTGGTGAAGAAACACCAACAAGTCTGTTTGATTCATAGGGAGTATGTCCTATTAAATGCATACTTTCCGGTAGGGGTGCAACGGATCGTCACCGATCCATGAACCTGAACGGGTCACCCCGTTCAGATCGGCACATGCCGCGATCCGCAGAGCGCTCCACGCCCCCGGCCTTAGGTAAGGCCCCGGTTTCGGCCTAGCTTCGGAGCGGCGGCCATCTTGGTGCACCCATCGGCAGTTTACAATGTGATCGCTCCTTCAAATGATGGAGCGATTACTTGTAAACAAACCGGCGTCATGATGACGCAGGTTCCTCTCTCCCCTCTGTGTGCAGATCTGTACAGTGGACGGGAGAGATCGGATGGCAGCAGTGCTGTGGTCTGCATCTATAGTGCCCACAGCGCTGCTCTGTGACAATTGCAGTCACAGTCATCCCTCCATACTCTGCAATACCCTGCCAATACTCTGTCAATACCATGCCAATACTCTGCAATACCCTGCCAATACTCTGCAATACCCTGCCAATACTCTGCAATACCCTGCCAATACTCTGCCAATACCATGCCATACCCAGCCAATACTCTGCAATACCCTGCAAATACTCTGTCAATACCATGCCATACCCAGCCAATACTCTGCAATACCCTGCAAATACTCTGCCAATACTCTGCCAATACCACGTCATACCCCACCAATACCCTGCAATACCCTGCCAATACTCTGCAATACTCTGCCAATACTCTGCCAATACCCTGCCAATACTCTGCAATACCCTGCCAATACCATGCCATACGCAGCCAATACTCTGCCAATACCCAGCCAATACTCTGCCAATACCCAGCCAATATTCTGCAATACACAGCCAATACTCTGCCATACCCAGCCATACTCGGCAATGCCCAGTCGTACCCAGCCATGCTCAGCCAAAATTACAGTGGGGGAGATGATGTGGATATTACAGTGGGGGAGATATATATTACAATGGGGAGATTGTGGATATTACAGTGGGGTCTATATGGTGGTGGAATTTTCACAGGTTTTTGCAAATTCAATTATTATTTGCTGATCCGAAAAATGATCCGATCCGTGCTTCTGATCCGAGGAACGATCCGATCTGTGAGTTTTTTGATTCGTTGCACCCCTACTTTCTGGTAAGCCTCAGTGTTATTGGTGGCGGTGCTCCATCTCCCCTTTTCATAAACATTCAGCGGTGGCTTGAAAGTTACCATTTGGGGTGCCAAGATACTTATGTTTTGGACATTTCCATTTCATCAAACACTCTTTCTCACTCAGTGGACTTTTTCTTTTATTCATTTTTTCTATTATTGCTTTTGAGTTTATAATAAGTTGTTCACTGCATTTTAGGTGTATAGTATATATGGGTTTAATCACCTGATATCACTGTATTTTATATGTATGATATACATTGGTTTAATCACCTGATATCACTGCATTTAAATGTATGGTATACATTGGTTTAATCACCTGATATCAATATTTCAATATTGCACATTATACTGTTAGTTTGATATCTTCACAATTATTCTAACTTTGATACATTTAGATGTGTGTATCAGGTTATTGATGTACCTTAGATCACCTATTCAAATTTCAAATTGTTACTAGCGCTGCACCATCATTTTTCCACTTTTACTCTTTGCAACTGTCATTTGCGGTGCTGGTAGCTTCCCCCCCCCCCCCCCCTCTCTTTTTTTTTTTTTTGAACAGCGCGGTATTTAACACATTTTTTTCACTATATATCCCACAATCCCTGGGTCTATCAGTCTAGTGCTGGTGCAGGTGGGAACTACACAGTAATTAGATCTGACAGACACAAGCAGAGAGCATTCACAGACAAACAGAGAACCCACTCTTGCAGCAAGGAGATGGTGGACAGCATTCACAAAGCAGTACCTTACCGCATCCGAGTATGCGGTAAGATACTGCATAGCGTTTTTCAAAAAGTTTTTTAGCATTCACTAAAAAACGGCACTAAAATACTGCATGAGTTATTTTATGAAGTCATGCAGTATTTTAGTAGTAAAAGCATGCAGTAATGTAACGCCGGCAATAGCCAGCGTCCTTACCACAGGCTGTCACTAGCTGATTGTTAACTACCTCCCGCCCACCTTAAAGAGAAATGACAGTGGACGGGATCCTCTGTTCTTCTGGGATGATGTCATATGACATCGCTCCAGTCTCATCGCGGGGGTGCGCTGTGTCACTGGGACACGGCGCGACCCCGATCTTGGTAATGTGTCCAATCACAGCTGATCACATATACACAAGGAAATGCCATTTATCAGTTCTCCTTGCCTCACACTGACATAGTGTGAGGAGGGCTGATCAGCGGCATTTCCTCGCAGGGGAGACCTGCACAGGTGATCAGGCCACCGGTGATCAGTGCCCTGATTATCAGTGCAGCCCCAATAGTGCCCAGTAGTCATGTCAATCCATGCCCGGGAGTGATGCCAATCTGTGCCCAGCAGTTATGCCAATTTGTGCCCAGCAGTGAGACCAATCAGTGTAAATCATTGATGCACATCAGTAACTGCTCATCAGTGCCACCCATCAGTGCCACCTATCAGTGCCCATAAGGGGTGCATATCAGTGCAGCCTATCAGTGCCCAGCAGTGCTGCATATTAGTGCCTCCTCATCAGTGCTTTTCAGTGCCATCTCATCAGTGCCCATCAGTGCAGCCGATCAGTGCCCATCAGTGCAACCTCATCAGCGCACATCAGTGAGGGAGAAAAATTACTTATGTACAAAATTTTATGACAGTGATTACGCTCTATTTGTGTAAAATAAAAATAAAAAGACAAAAGATTTGTTTGAGTACAGTGTTGCATGACCACGCAATTGTCATTCAAAGTATGACAGCGCCGATAGCTGAAAATTGGCCTGGGCAGGAAGTGGGGTAAAAGTGCCCAGTATTGAAGCGGATAAGGAGAGGGCGGCCCCTGGCATCCTCAACAACCAACGCTGCCGCATCCTTAAAGCGGTAGTAAACCACATCCTTTTTTTAAAAAAACAGCAAGACAATGGCAATGTGCTAGTATGCATTGCTAGTGACCAAACAGAAGCATTTGATTAAACGTGAATATTGCAGCAACCTTTTTTTTATATTCTATTTTTACAGATATTTAAAATAAAGTAAGTCTGCTGCTGGTAATGACACTTGTCATACATTTTGGAACACTTTGTTATGGAACTCCATTAAAGATGAAAAAAGCACAAAACCCATTCAAAAAAGTAAAATAGCATGATGTTTTTCCTGATAGAGAAAAGTACAGAGCTATCAGGTGTTTCTTCCTTTTATTTTTAGGTCTTTCACTGCCATCTTAGTTGTTCTGAAGTTTCAATGTGTGAGTTATTTCCTAAATTAGTCATGGGACAATCGCCAGAATTTTGTACACGATTTCACAAATGGATTACATGCTGCATTCAGAAAGATGGAAAAGCGTGTTGTTTTTTGCAACCAACTATAGTCACTGAATTCTGCTTTGTGAACAAAGAACAAGAATAGCTGTATGCTCCTTTTTTGGGACAAGCTGATCATTCAGAAAGTACATGCAATGCTGCGTACACACGACCGGACTTTCCAGCAGAAAAGGTCCGACGGTCTTCCAGACGGAGTTACGATGGACCTCCGAATGAACAGACTTGCCCACACACGAACGGACCAAAGTCTGTTCATTTTGAACGTGATGATGTACGACAGGACTAGAAAAGGAAGTTCAATAGCCAGTAGCCAATAGCTGCCCTAGCGTCGTATTTGGTCTGTCGGACCAGCATACAGACAAACGTTTTTCCCAAAATTGATTCCGTCTGACAGATTTGAAACATGTTCTATTTCTAGGTCCGTCTGAATTTTTGAAGTCAGATGAAGTCCACACACGATAGTAATATATGACGGAATGATTCCGTACGCCCTTTTCTGTCTTCTCTCTGCTTCCACTGGTGCCACAGTGCCATAATCTACCTCACAAATGGAAATTCCTTTATAGATTCTGATCAGCAGTATCCATAAACGGTGATAAAACTTAAATATTGAGCCATTTATGAAACTTAAGCCACTTCAAACTTGCTAGTTATCATTAGTGCAAGTTGAAAGTACTGTACGTCTGACTTACCTAAAATCAGGCTGCTCAGAAGGGAAAGGATTGAGTGAGGCTCAGCATTCTCCCGGACATTTCTGGGCTCTGCCCTCCACCCTGTGTTGTCAATAAATAAGGAAAGGCTCTGCTCAGGGTGCTTTTTTCTGTGGCCTGGACGGGAAGTGGAGCCAGAGAGGAAGCAAGATGTAACACACAGTAACCTGCAAGCCCCCTTAAGGGGAGTACACCTAGAACCAGGACTCTGCCGGATCACAGACTTTAGGGACTCTTACCTTGAGAAGGTATGCACTGGGCAGCCTGCCATTAGAGAGTTAGGGAAATATATATACAGTATGTTCGTTATGGGGTTGGACTGTACTACTGACAGTTTAGTAAAGTTTATCAACTGTCAAATGCCTGGTTTGAAGCTCTTCTAAAGGAGTACATAAAGGTAGATGGTGTATCCAAAAGACCAGGGCCTGTGAGTACACACAGGGGTGAAAAGAAAGATATGACAGGCCATCAGAAAGGGCTTAACTCTGCAAAGGAGTTGGCATAACGTGAGTAGTAGGTACCAGTAACGATGTAATGGTGGGAATGAATAGCAAGCTAGACAGCGGATAGGTGGTACCAGGCATGGGCGACGGGTCCTCTGATTAGGGAGGGGTTTGGTGCTCTGACTCCCTCCCTAGCGGTCGATGCCCAACAGCTTTCGAGACCAAATCCATGGGATGTAGACCCTATGACCCTAAATGCAGGTATGGGAGAGTAAGGAGTTAACTAGTGCACACATGAGGTCTGTGCATAGTGCACAGCAGGACCCTATTCTGCCACTGGGAGCGAGGTGGCAGAGGAAAGTTGGACTGGTGGAGTGAGACACTAGCTCAGAGGTGTCCCCTCTAAATGCTACATTCTGGAAAACAAGGTGTGCAACAGTATGGGACAGAATGTTTCACAGTAGGAATCCTCACATTGTTACACAGCTGCACAAGATGTGTGGCTCACTTCTAAGTCGGGTTTCCACCTGAATGTTGAGTTCACATGAACACAGCCCCATCTGGTCCCAGGCATTAGTGAGCTCGTACATATGAAAGGTATTCCTGCATGTTGGACATGTAGGCCCTGCCCACACGCCCATCCAAAAATACCTGCCACTGTCACATGCCTGATCAGAGCAAAAAGGTTGTTGGAGAAAACAATCAATTTGGAGATCCCAAATACTCCTTTTTACCTCTAAAGTGTACCCATAAATGGCATAGTGCTCACCCAGTGGGACACAGTGGGGTAGATTTACTAAAACTGGAGCACTGAAAACCTGGTGCAGCTGTCCATGGTAGCCAATCAGCTTCTTGTTTGATTAATCTTTGACAATAAGTAACCCCCGGTGTTCTTTGAGTGTTGCAGGGGGACCAGCCAACAACAGGTAAGACAGGTGCAGAGTGGCGAAAGAACTCAGACAGATGGATTAGGTAACTCTCATGGGCATGTGCAAGAGTTGCTTCATTCTTGCATGGCCAATCAAGACAGCTGAAGTTTCTGAAGATCAGATAAAGGCAGAAATGTTGGCAGAGCAATGCAAAAGAAGGTTTCACTAGAAAATCAGGATGCCATAATATACACTATTTTATTGTCGTTTTTAGCTATCCCCCAAGGATCACTCCAATTGTTGCACTGCTAATCATAATTTGCAAATATAGCTTTAGTTACACTTTAAGATATCCAGTCAGTGGGATGTGGATAAATGTAACAAAACAATTGCGTAGCTTTTCTTTTATTATGTGCTGCTGTTATCAGTGGAACCACACGTGTTTCCCATTTACCAGCACAGTGGGTGGATAATGTGCTCAAATGTTAAGGTGGCAGCAGTGACAATACTCACTACTATCAGGCGGTGTAGCACGCTGCTGTTATGTTCTTAAGGATCAGATTACCGTGATACAAAACAAACCAGGCTGCCTGATTTGACAACATTTCTATGACTCATCCCATCAAGAAGACAATGATATTGTGATAGCTATGCTCCCTCTTGTGCAACTTTATAAACAAACTAGCAGTCACGCAGTTATACAGAGTCACTGTTTAGTACCCAGTTACGTATGGTTTTGCTGATGTCATTCTGCTGAGTTATGAATGCAGTGTGGGCTCATTTGTTTTTGTTTTTTTTATAATGCCAACAAGGAGGCCCAGTGTTAAAAAAAATCAGTTTAATACTAATCTTATAAGTTATGTTTTCAATTACCTAAAAGGTTATAGAACATTTGTTTTTCAGTTTTTTTAAATCTACTAAACCTTCCTGGTTTAGGAGATATCCTCTGTATCTGCATGTGCCGACGTCATCGGCACATGCGCACTGAAGCAATGGCACATTAGTGCCGTCGCTTTAGTTAGTATGCTGTTATTCCCTAATAAAGTTTTCACCCCCAGTTATCCATTTCACTCCCTGTCACAGCGCATTAGTACAGTGTGCAGATCTTTTTTTTCTGATCACTTTATTAGCGTCATGGGTGACGCTAGTTAGCATCAGCGTCAGTTAGCGTCAGCGTCCCGCCATATATTCCAAAATGTCATTGGAAAGGTACACTAGTGAAGAGGCCTACAGGATACTGAGCATGACAGATGAGAGCGAAGGGGAAGCCTCACTGTCAGAATAAAAATCAGATTCAGGCTCAGTGTATGAACCTGTAGAGAGCAGCAGCACCCTGACAGATAGCTCTGACAAAGGCGTAGAGGTCCCTGCTAAGGTCAGGCATACCCGACCCCGTTCCTCTATTGCTGAGGTGCAACAATCGCATGGTTCTCGTATGCAGCAGAGAGCCGGTACTAGTGCCTCTCTACCTTCTGGTGAACTGGCAAGCACCAGCGGCCTAATCAGTGGCAGCCACCTCCATGACTGCCACCCCCATGCTCTATTATTCATGGCTGCCACCCCCTATTCATGCATTAGGCCCCTGTCAGGATGCTGGGTATATGAATTACAGTGGCTGGGTGTTTTTTTTTTTTAAGCACCTGATTAGAGCCAGAGGCTCTAATAGGCTTCAAAATAGGCTTGGCACAGACTATTGCGTTATGAGTCCACCCAGGTGTTACAACAGCGAATGAATATTCACTATTGAAACACTGATCCTCAGTTCGACCAATCAGAAGCGAGTCTAGGACCCGTTTTCCGAGTCCCACTTGGCCGTTTAAGAGGAGGGAGAAAACAAAAGCCGGCGCGATGCCCGTGGAGGGCAGAGAAAACCGCTCCGGTGAAGCCTGGGAAAAGAGCTGTCGACCATAGATGGGGTAAGTGCTCCAGACCCGATCGGGGGGGGGGGCGGGGGGTGTAGCTGGCCATCCCCCCAAACAAATTACCACTGGCAGCCACCAAGAATTTAAACACACGCCCGTAGAGCCTAAAGTGCCCTTCCTGATGCGCTTGCAAATCCTGATTGGCAGCCAACCACTTCTGCAGTGCCCATACTTCCCCCATTCACTGGCCAACCTGGAATTCAGGTGGAAACAGCAGGTTTAACTCCCCCTGGTTTTTATGAGCTGTTACAATTTGCAAGGAAACCTATCACTGTTTCCGAATTTAGAACCTTACTGGGCTTATCCCTAATCATGGGTGTTACTAAAAACAGTGAGTTGTGCTCATATTGGTCCACTGACCCAATTCACCATATGCCAGTGTTCTCTTCTGACATGGTCAGGACTAAATACGAGCAAATTTTGCGGTTTATGCACTTCAGCGACAATGAACTTCAGTCCGCTCTCTGCTGAAAACAGGTCACAGGAGTACAAAACTAACTGCACTCCTGTGATTCATAGCAGAAGAAGAGACAAATAAGCTTTGGCTGTACTTCTCGTTTAATGTGGTTGAAATGTTTTCCAATTTGGTTGAAATGTTTTCTAATGCGGTTGAAATGTTTATTAATGTGGTTGAGATGTTTTCTAATGTGATTGAAATGTTTTCCAATTCGGTTGAAATGTTTGATCTGCAATTTTTAGCGGGACTGCGACTGCGGACAGATCGGATACTTTTGACACTTTTTTTGGGACCATTGACATTTATGCAGCGATCAAAGCTAAAAATAGCCACTGATTACTATATAAATCTGTATAAAATAGTTTATTGCACAGCTCCGGGGATCTTCCGTCTTCGGGGGGGGTCTTCTCGCCGGACTCCTCCGCTATCTTCTTCTAGCTCTTTTGCTAGCGGAGGAGCCTGGCTTTCTTCCTCGCCGCGGCCTCTTCTTCCGACTCTGGGGGTCTTGTCCCCCTCTTCGGTTCTTCTGCCGGGCCACCGCGCCTTTTACAGGCGGTGGCCCGGTCTTCTGTCGCCGCCGCCGCCTTCTGTTCTTCTCTTCAGATGTTGCCTCGTCGCTCGCTCCGCTCACAATGACGGGGACCGGGCGTGCGGCGACTTATATAGGGACATCGCTGGATGATGTCCCCGCCTATTATGATGTCACAGTCCCAGTATCCTCTGGGACTGTGACACCATAATGGGCGGGGACATCATCCGGCGATGTCCCTATATAAGTCGCCGCGCGTCGCGTCAGAGCCATTGTGAGCGGAGGATCCGACGAGGCAACGTTTGAAGAGAAGAAAAGAACAGAAGGCGGTGATGACAGCGGCAACAGAAGACCGACAGAAGAACCGAAGAGGGGGACAAGACCCCCGAAGTCGGAAGAAGGGCGGCGGCGAGGAAGAAAGCCGGGCTCCTCCGCTAGCAAAAGAGCTAGAAGAAGATAGCGGAGGAGTCCGGCGAGAAGACCCCCCGAAGACGGAAGACCCCCGGAGCTTTGCAATAAACTATTTTATCTTGTGTGTTGTGTTTTCTTTGTACTTTATTTTACAGGTGAATGGGTAGGGGTACATTGTACCCCATACTCATTCACATAGGGTGGGGGGCCGGTATCTGGGGGCCCCCTTATTAAAGGGGGCTCCCGGATTCCGATAAGACCCCCGCCCGCAGACCCCGACAACCAAGGGTTGTCAGGAAGAGGCCCTTGTCCTCATCAACATGGGGACAAGGTGCTTTGGGGTGGGGGGGCCGCGCGGCCCCCCCTTCCCCAAGGCCCCCCCATGTTGAGGGCACGCGGCCTGGTACGGCTCGGAGGGGGGGCGCTCGCTCGTCCCCCCTTTCCTGGCCGGCCGGGTAGCGTGCTCGGACAAGGGTCTGATGTGGACCTGGGGGGACCCCCACGCCAATTTTTTTCGGCGTTGGGGTTCCCCTTTAACTCCATACCAGGTGGCGGGGCCAGCGACGTCTCCTTCGTGGGCCCCGCCTACCTAGAGACCCGCTCGAAATGAGCGGACTTTTCTCCGGGCGGGAAAAGTCTGTTCATTTCAAAAGTACGGCGGACTGGCACACGCACGGCCGGATTGTCCGCCGAAATGCGAGTCCGGCGGGAAGATTGGAGTGCAAAACTACTTTCTAAGTCCGCCGTACTTTCGGGTCAAAAAAGTATGCCGGAGGCTACACACGGGGGGATTGTCCGGCGGACTTGAGTTTGCCGGACTTTTCCACCCGATTGTTTGATCGTGTGTACGCGGCATTATTAGGCTTAATATAGGCTTACCTGTAGGTAAAAGTGGTTGTACAGGGTGTACAACCACCTTAAGGGAATGTGGCCTTGTATGGTTCACAGGGGTAGTTCACCCCCCTCATTTCCTAGTCTGGTAGGCTTTGGGGGGACCTCATGCTTTTTTTTTCCAGACCCAAAGAGCCTGGTATGAACTGTGGGGGAACCCTCATGTTGTTTTTTGTTAAACGCTGTCCTGCCTCTTTCTTTACATTTACTTGTCAATTGGGAATCCCCAATGAGTCCATCCCTGTGCGTGCAAGAATGAGTCACTGGCCAAAAACACACCTCCTGTATTGGAGTGCATACACTCTAGATGAGGGAGCACAGGGGCACTTTTGGACAGCAGCATTGCTAGTTGGGGGAGAGGGGAGTGTTAGATGTGCTAGCAGATTTAGATACACTAACAAATTGAACCCACACTACAGTTAACACTCCAGTTACATAAGCAGTTACAGCAACAGTTTATTTCATTTTGGGATAAGGGATTTACATGAATAAATGTATTCCTGGGGTAATCTGCTTGGTTTGACTTTCATTTTCAATGGCTCCAGCTCTTTGTATGGTACAGCTGGTTAAACATGGTAGAGAAAAGTACATGGTGCATGTAAAAAAACTCTGTTTTATTGGGCAAAATTATACAGTTGGAGGGTCTCAAAAGAAGTGAAAGGATTTTAACAGTAACACAGAAAGCATTTAAAACCTTAGACGGTGTTTACAAGAGCACCACACCGGTTGCCACACCGGTGCATTTATATTGGCACAAAATTATATTGAATACTCATTGCAATTTTTGACAACAAAAGTTCAAATCTAACCTACAAGGAATGTGAGAAACTCACACACCAAACTCACACACCACGTAGACATACCCAAACTAGACCAATAAGGTCACATCTTTTACAATGAATATAGATAAACACATTGTGGACATGTGTAATGTGAACCATGCGATCAACTCATCAGTGCAAATAAAAATCAGAAAGATGCAAAGTAAGTTAATGTTAGTTTTGACTCATTCTGTTCTTTTCTCTGCAGATTAAAGGAATGAAGTTAGATCTGCAGATGAAGTTATTCAAAGTAACCTGACAGTTACAAAAAGTTTTTTCTTTTTTTTTAAAATAATGTTCCTTTGTTTAACGTACTAACTGTTAGTTTAGGCGTATCATCCCTAATTAAATACTTATTTTCCTTCTGCCTTCAACTATTATTTCCCTGCTGTTTTTTTGTTATGCCCTTAGAAAGGCTGAATGCGGTGATTGGATTTTGGGTTCCTGTACACAGCTAGGCTACCAAAAAGTCTCACACATGTGGTATCTCCATACTCAGGAGAAGCAACAGAATGTATTTGTGGGAGTAATTCACCATTTAACCATGCCATGGTTGAACAATATATCATTTAGTGACAACTTTGTGTAAAAAAAAAATATATATATTTTCCAGAAACTTGTGGCAAAATATTCAGTGGACTCAGCATGCCTCTCAGCAAATAGCTTGAAGTGTCTACTTTCCAAAATGGTGCCATTAGGGGCAGTTTTGTGCTATCTTGATATTTCATGGCTTCCGAAAATGTGATAGATGGTGAGGAAATCACCATTTTACGCCCTTAGAAAGGCTGAAGGTGGTGGTTGAATTTCTGGGTCCTGTACACGGCTAGGCTTCCAAAAAGTCTCATACATGTGGTATTCCTGTACTCAGGAGAAGCAGCATAATGTATTTTGGGGTGTAATTTCACATACAGTGCCTTGCAAAAGTATTCACGTCCCTTGGTATTTTTCATGTTTTGTTGCCTCACAACCTGGAATTAACATAGGTTGTTTAAGAATTTGCATCATTTAATTTACAGAACATGCCCACAACTATGAAGATGTTTTTTTTTTTTTTTTTTGTATTGTGAAGCAAACAACAAATAGGACAAAATAACAGAAAAAGTCAATGTGCATAACTATTCACCCCCCTAAAGTCAATACTTTGTAGAGCCACCTTTTGCAGCTATGCAGCTATATAAGTCGCTTTGGATATGTCTCTATGAGCTTGTCATATCTTACCACTGGGATTTTCGCTCATTCCTCCTTGCAAAACTGTTCCAGCTCCTTCAAGTTGGATGGTTTGTGCTTGTGCACAAGAATCTTTAATTCTGACCACAGATTTTCTATTGGATTGAGGTCTGGACTTTGACTAGGCCAATCCAACACATTTACATGTTTCCCCTTAAACCACTCAAGTGTTGCTTTAGCAGTGTGTTTGGGGTCATTGTCCTGCTGGAAGGTGAACCTCTGTCCTAGCCTCAAATCACACACAGAGTGGTTAAGGTTTTGCTCAAGAATATACCTGTATTTAGCACCATCCATCTTTCCCTCAACTCTGACCAATTTCCCATTCCCAACTGCTGAAAAACACCCCACAGCATGATGATGTCACCACCATGTTTCACTGTGGGGATGGTGTTCTTTGGGTGATGTGATGTGTTGGGTTTACGCCAGACATGGCATTTTCTTTGATGCCAAAAAGTTAAATTTTTAGTCTCATCAGGCCGGAGCACCTTCCTCCATACATTTTGGGAGTTTCCCACATGCCTTTTCGCAAACTCAAATGTGCCATTTTGTTTTTTGCTGAAAGTAATGGCTTTCTTCTGACCACTCTGCCATAAAGCCCAACTCTATGGAGCATACAGCTTATTGTCGTCTTATGTACAGATACTCAAGTCTCTGCTGTGGAACTCTGCAGCTCCTCCAGGTTTACCTTAGGTCTCTGTGCTGCCTCTCTGATTAATGCCCTCCTTGTCCGGGCCATGAGTTTTGGTGTGTGGCCGTCTCTTGGCAGGTTTGCTGTTGTGCCATGTTCTTTGCATTTGGTTATTATAGATTTGATGGTGCTCCTGAGGATCAAAGATTAGGATTTATTTTATAAACAAACCCTGACTTCTCAACGACATTGTCCCTTATTTGTTTGGAGAGTTCCTTGGTCTTCATGGTAGTGTTTGGCTAGTGGTGCCTCTTGCTTAGGTGTTGCAGCCTCTGGGGCCTTTCAAAAAGGTGTGTTTATGTAATGACAGATTATGTGACACTTAGCTTACACACAGGTGGACATCATTTCACTAATTATGTGACTTCTGTGAGCTTTTTATGGGTGTCATAACAAAGGGGGTGATTACATACGCACATGCCAATTATCAGTTTTTTATTTCTGAAATAGCTTGGGGTGTCTACTTTCCAGAAAGGGGTCATTTGGGGGGGGGGGTTTGAACTGTCCTGGCAGTTAGTGCACAATGTTAGAGGCTTATGTCACACATCACCCACTCTTCTAAGCACTTGAAGACAAAGCCCTTTCTGACACTTTTTGTTTACATGAAAAAATATATTTTTTTGCTAAAAAAAAATCTTTGAACCCCCAAACGTTATATATTTTTTTTTAAAGCAAAGGCCCTACAGATTAAAATGGTGGGTGTTGCAATTTTTTTTTCACACAGTATTTGGGCAGCAATTTTTCAAACACATTTTTTGGGGGGAAAAAAACAAACACTTTTTTTCAATTTGAATGTACTAAAACACACTGCAGTACATTGCCCAAATGTTTGCTGAAGTAAAAAAGATGATCTTATGCTGGGTACAGGGGGTCCCCGGGTTACAAACAAGATAGGGACTGTAGGTTTGTTCTTAAGTTGAATCTGTTTGTAAGTCAGAACAGGTACATTTTTTTAAGTGTAGCTCCAGCCAAAAAATCTATTTTTAAGCTTTTTGGATAACATAGGGAAGGGTTATCACCCCTGTAACATTTGTTTAGCTGTCTGTGCCCCTGTGCAGAAGATTTCACCTCACTTTCTGTCCCAATGATAACTGGATTTAGAAAATTTTGGGCTGTTAGGGAAACAAGCATTGGTGATAAAGCATCGGTGGAGACACCTTTTTCCCATATTAACTCTTAGCCCTTGTACACACGGTCGGACATTCCGACAACCAAATCCATTGGATTTTGTCAGACAGATTTTGTCCGAAACTGGTGTTGCATACACATGGTCGGACAAAGTTGGCGGAAAATCCGAACGTTCAGAACGTGATGACGTTATTTCGTTACAGCGGGACTACGTTCAGGCTAGTAGCCAATAGCTTTGGTCTAAGAATTTGATCTGAGCATGCATGGCACTTTGTCCGACCGGAATTCTCTACAAACGATCGGACAAAGTCCGATCGGATCAAGTTGTCAGAAAATTTTACAGCCCAGCTCTAAAACTTTGTCGATCGGATATTCCGACGGAAACAGTCCGATGGAGCCCACACACAGTCAGATTATCCAACAACATGGTCCGATCGGACATTTTCCGTAGGAATGTCCGAACGTGTGTACAAGGGCTAACAGGAGAGAATTTCCCTTCCTAGAGGTAGATTTCCTCTTACTTCCTGTTATCTGCCTCTGTTTGTAAGTAGGAGTCTTTTGTAAGTCAGATGTTTGTAAGTAGGGGACCCCCTGTACATGGATGTCAAGCATGACATGCTTTAACATTGTTCACAAATGTGCAGAAGCGACAAACTACTGTACATACATTTTTAAAAGCCTTTTTTTTTTTTTTAAAAGGTCACCACTTTAGATTTACAGAGGAAGTCTACTGCTAAAATGATTGCCCTTGATCTGACGTTCGTGGTGATACCTCACATGCATGGTGAAACTTACATATGACACAAGACCGACGCTTGCGTGAGCACAGGGGGACATGGGTGCTTTTTTTATTATTATTTATTGTGCGTTTTTATTTTTAAACTGTTCTTTTCATTTTTTTAATTTTTTTTTATAATTTTTATTGTTATCTCAGGAAATGTAAATATCCCCTATGATAGCAATAGGTAGTGACAAGTACTCTTTTTTGAAAAAAATTCGGGTCTATTAGACCCTAGATCTCACCTCTGCCCTCAAAGCATCTGACCACACCATTTCCCAATGGTGCTCTTTATATCCGGCGAGACCTAAGTCATGCAATGCTTCCAGTTTCTTAGGCCATAGAGATGATTGGAGCCATTCTGGTCTCCGATCAGCTCTATGATCAACTGGCGGAACCACCGGCTGCATTCTCTGGTTCCCTGGTGGGACAGGAGAGCCCAAGAAAACCATGGAAGACGGCGGGGGTGATGTTCCCTCCCACTGCTTGTAAAAGCAGTCTAGAGGTTAAATAGCTGCTATGATTGCTTTTAAATGAAAGCCGACCACTGGCTAAAAAGAATGATACCAAGATGATACCTAAACCTGCAGGCATCATTCTGGTATAACCACCCCAAAGTCCAGCAACATACCAGTAAGTTGCTGGTCCTTGTTGGGCATATATTGTAATGTTCTTTTTTTCCATGCAACCTGTGGGCTGAACGAAAAAAAAAGAGATTGATTGGTGGGTATGCCCACCATTAGAATACCGCCCTTCATCCACCCACTTCTAATGATGGGTATATATCACCATTTTTTTAAACTTTGGTGGTGGAATCACCTCCTAGAGGGCTATGGTCACTGATTTACATATCGTGAGAGCAAAAGCTGTTGCTGTCAAGATAAATAAATCAGTGCTGCAGCTGAATGGCGTAACTGAAAAGCAAACAATGGTAACAATAAAACATTAATTCAATTAAGCAGCTTATTTTTTTATCTCAATCTGTGCCTAAAAAATATATTATTCACATTCCCCACTGCCAGATCTGAGGCCAACCACAGCAGTTCACTATTCTGCTGGCTCTACGACTCACTTGCGCAGTATAGAGGCTGCAACAAGTGGATTCTTTCTAATTAAAAGCCTTTTGCAGACAGCTGCCTGCCACACCAAGCACTAAGGTGCAAAGGTGTGTGTAAGGGGACACTGATGGAAGGTGACACTGGGGGCTCTGCCATAAGGTGGCACTCTGTGGCCTGTGATTTATAGGGAGAATGTTGGGACTTTGATGTAAGGGAGGACTCTGATGTGGCGCTCATCCTGACTGCTGTACTCTATATGTTGTTTTGCTTGTTACTTACTCCTGGCGTCACGGCCATCTGTAAGCCCGGGGCCTCATAATCTTATATTGCCTGGGGCCCCATGGGTTGTCAGTCCGCCCCTGAGTCTAGGCCAATCTGGGCTCAGAAAAAATAGGTTGAATAATGCTGGCCGTCAAAGCTTTGCTTTAGCTATGCACTTTTGTTTTATTTCCCACAATTGAACCTCATTTGAAGTACAATTGCTCCACTTATGTTTTTGCCTTTACAAGATTCTTGCAAAATTAGATTCTGTTTTCAAATCCTGAAAAGTATTTAAGGACCAATGTATGAATTATGCTGATTGGTGGCTATGGACAGCACAGGCACTTTCTTATTTTCAGGACTACAACTGCATAAGTGATGGGTGCATTTTACTGGATGCTGAGCAACAAACTCTACATGTATTACACTTTTGTAGTCATTAATTGAATTTTATACAGAAAGAAGCTAAAGGTCATTAAAAATGTATAGGAATAGGAAGAGGATAAGCTGTGACCTTTCTTTAGAGAAAACCCTGTTGGTGATGTGCATTGTGATATATTTTCAAGTAAATGCTCCTCATGGCCATCCCCTAGCCAGGCATAAACCAGTAAATATTTGTTTACATATTTGTAGTATTTAGCCAGAGTCATAACATTCCTGGTATTTTTTTACAATAATAATTATTTTAGCCTTTTCCTATGGTACTCTGCCCACTGCTGCACAGATTGGGCTGTCAGTGTCATACACAACCAGCGCTGCCGTTGTTCTCTCTCCTCAGTTGCCAATTAGAGGAGTGGCCACAGAAGAGGAGGAAGAGAGATAGAGGACACACTGGACACCTGTAAGTCTGTGCTGCAGCACCTGTGATCTAGAGAAGAGCCTACCCACTTTCCCAGAACACTAAAAGACACTGGCTGCTGTGCACCGTGGGTGGACAGAAGACTACTGGGACCCACTTGGAACTTTGGGAAATGTAGTCCCAAGGAGACATTTTCTATCAAGCTATAGGCTGGATGGGACTACAGGTCCCAGGAGACTGGAAAGATGCAGGTTGAGCACGCGCTAGCTCACAGATGTCCAACTTGCATCAAGAACAACAAAAGAGATGGGCCAAATGAACTCCTGTTGGGATCGCAGCAGAACTTTCAAACATCGCAAACAATCGGAACCAAATAATGAACCGCATTGAAGTCTATGGGACCCGAACTGAAAAAAATCAAAAGTGCCCATTTTGAAGGCCTATATGCAAGTCTGAGTACTGCCCCGGGGGATATGTATCAATGAAAAAAGTTTTCAAAAACATAATTTTTAAATGAGCAGTGATTTACTGATGCTTAAAGTAAAACCATAAAAATGAAAAATCACAATAAAAATGAAAAATTCCTTTAACCGGTTCCCGACTGGCTTACGTCTTTTTACGGGGGCAGAATGGCACCCCTGCCCAAAACCCCATCCCCGTATGGCAGGGGTAGGGAACCTTGGCTCTCCAGCTGTTTTGAAACTACAACTCCCATGAGACATTGCAAGACCCTAGCATGACTGCTAGAGGCAGAGGCATGATGGGATTTGTAGTTTCAAAACAGCTGGAGAGCCAAGGTTCCCTACCCCTGCCGTACGGGGTGCACTCTTGCCGGAAGGGGGCACAACCCCGCCGCACTCGTGACGATCAGATTTGTTCCAGAACCAATCAATCCTCAGGTCCAGGCCAATGATTTCTGGCCTGGACCTGCTGATTAGTTCTGGTGAATAAAATCCTTCCCTTGCCTGTAAGTGTAAACACACAAAGGAGAAGTGATGTCATCTCCCCTCATGGAACTCTTTTCTGTTCCAGTGAGAGGAGAGAGGGCATCTTACTGCAAGTTGCATCAACACTACACTAACACCAGTACACATAGGTACACTTGTCACCCCTGATCACTCCCCAATCGCCCCAGGTAGGTCTAGGTTACCCCCCTAATAAAGGTTTAACCCCTTGTTAAACCTTTAACCCCCTGTCACCAGTGTCACTAGAAGATCTTTTTTCTGATTGCTGTATTAGTGCCACGGTGATGCTAGTTAGCCAGTTAGTTGTTTTTTTTCACCGTCAGGGTGCCCCCATATATTACCTAATAAAGGATTTAACCCCCTGATTGCCCCTTAGTTAACCCTATCACCTTCTGTCACCAGTGATCACCGTATTAGTGTCACGGGTGATGCTGGTAGGTTCGTTTTTATAGGGTCAGGGCACCCGCCCTATATTACCCAATAAAGGTTTAACCCCCTGATCACCCGGCAGGTGACATCAGTTAGGTTTAGGTTAACTGCAGCATTTGCAGATTCAGGCCTGATCCCTGCAAACACTAACTGTTTTGTTTGGTAGCATTTGAAGCAGTCGCTGACAATCAGGTGCTCTTTTTTCCTGTGAGTTTCACTAGTTGTACCAGTAAATTTATAGGTCACAATGTCCAATTGAAGGTACACTAGTGAAGAGGCCTACACATTTCTGAGCATGACAGATAAGAGTGAAGTCACCCATTTGTCAGATTCAGGCTTGTCTTACCAGTAGACAGCAACATGACAGATAGCAGGGACCACTACTCCGTCATCAGAGCTAAGTCAGGCATACCCGACTACCGTTCTTCTGCTGTTGAGGTGCAAGAACCGCAGGGCTCTCGTATGGAGCAGAGAGCCAGTACTAGTGCCGTTTATCCTTCTGGGGAACTGGCATTCAGACTGTTGATTTTACATCTATTATTGTGGACCAAAGCAATTTGTATGCTGTTCGATTCATCGCCGCTAATGCCCAGTTGACCCTTGCCAGAAATTGGAAACCTATACGGTCTCTTAATTTAGACCTTCCTCGGCCTATCCCTCCTCATGGGCATAACTAAAAAGAGTGAGTTGTGGTCATATTGGTCCACTGACCCAATTCAGCACATGCCAGTGTTCTCTGCCTCTATGACCAGGACATGATATGAGTATATCTTGCGGTTTATGCATTTTAATGAAAATGTACTCTGTCGTCCTCGGGGTGACCCTGAATATGTTTGGCTCTACAAATTTTGGCCCCTCGTAACCCACTTCAACCAACAGTTCGCAGCCTTGTTTACTCCCGATCAAGTTGTCTGCATTGATGAGTCCTTGATTATGTTTTCTGTCTGACAGTATATTCTCAGCAAGCGTGCAAGATATGGGGTCAAGATGTATAAGCTCTGTGACATGGCAACAGGCATATAAAACATACATATAAGAAGTTCCAATATTGAAAGAGAAATGTATTAAAATTCAATTAATTTTATTACATGAACAACACAGAAAATTACAGACATCAGTACATGTGCAGTCAAGGGTGTGAACACAAATAGCACAATCATTTAAATAGACACACGGGCCTAGATGTTAGAAAGGCCAGTAAGTAATACAGGTCATCAATTCTGACATGTTTCGCCAAAACATTGGCTTCCTCAGGGAATGATATATGCCTGTGTCAAAATTCTAGATTCCAAGTAAAAAAGCAAAAGAAAAATATGAGATGTACATGTAAATCAAAAAATGAGTATAAACATTATTCATAAGGAATGTATGACATGGCCATAAAATCTCCCACGACTGGTGGGTCCAGCCAATCACCACACCTACAGTACCTAACCCCTGGCGCCCAATGGGTCCAGGACAAAGGAGAGGGTCCCCACATGGGCTAACAGTGCTAGCGCCACATCAATGAATGCAGGGGGCAGATAAAGACCTAGCAATCAGGATGTAAAGAAAATAGTGTCCATAAATGTTAAAACAGAAAGAAGTATAGGGATAAACATTATCCCAAATTAAAGGGCTAACAAAGCCTCAATTACTTACAATTATATATTAAAATCCATGGATAAACAGGGGCTCCCAAGGTATGAATGGTCGGAAGTAGTTTAATAAGGAAGTGGGTTATATACAAATTCTCCCTAAAGTGTGATCACAAAAAAAAATCTAAAAAAAACATAAATTAATTTGGGAAAAAAAATCCCCTTTACCTTTCCCCATTATACAATTTTGTTACCAAATTTATTGGGATGAGGTGCCACATATCTTATGAGGATTCTCCAGCCACACTTTTTTTTTTTCTTAGGCTATACATATAGTTTTATGGTTTACAAGGGAAAATATAGTCACGTGGAGCCAAAGAACTGCCCAAACTACATAGGGAGCGCTGGTAAGATTGTGTGGGACTTGTTATCCCCCCCCCCCACATTCGGAAAGGGGTACCACTTGTACGTGGACAATTATTACACGAACGTGCCACTTTGTAGTCACTTGTTTGATCATGGAATTGGTACATGTGGCACCATGCAATCTAATCGCCGGGGCTTACCCCAGCGACTTGTAGATTCCCGTCTTAGGCTGGGGGAGAGAGCCTGCTTGAAATGTAATAATTTGCTCGCAGTGAAGTGGAGGGATAATCATAATGTTTTTGTTCTGTCCTTCCTTCACGCAGACATGACAGTCCAAATTCCTATGGCAACTGGTGTTGTGGAGAAACCCCTCTGTGTCCACGAATACAACCTTAATATGGGAGGGGTGGACCTCAACAACCATTTGTTGGCGTCGTACTTTATTGCTCATAAGGCCAGACGCTGGTACAAAAAAGTGTCTGTATACTTACTCCAACTGGCTCTGCTGAGCGCTTATGTGCTATACAAAGCGTCAGGATGAACTGTATCCTTCCTTAAATTCCAGGAAGAGATCATCACAGCCCTTCTGTTTTCAAACTTCCCAATCCAAATGCAGTGAGAAGGCTGAATGGGAGGCATTTTCCGTATGCCTTTCCTGGTACCCCTAACAATCGATCAACCTAAAGAAGATGTCATGTATGTAGCAAGCGCGAATATAGGTGTGACAAACACTATTGTCTATCCTGGCAAACCTGGTCTTTACATTGGTGAATGTTTAGAACGTTACCACACACTAGTGGAGTATTAGCATAGGGTACAGCACTGCACAGACTAGGACATACTTTCATAGGGTCTCCACAGATGCCATTGCATTTTGAGAGACCCAAATATGGAACCTTTACAGTTACAGCTACAAAAAAAAAGTGTAAAAAAAATCCCATATAAAATAAAAAAGCCAAAAATATTTGTCGTTTTTATTCTCTCTCTCTATTGTACTGCTCTGTTTTACTGTATTTTTTTACCTGCAATGTTTTATTGTTACTATGTTTTATCATGTTTGCTTTTCAGGTATATAATTATTTTATACTCTACTGTTTACTGTGTTTTATTGTAAACCATTATTTTCTTTTCAGGTACGCCATTCAGCTGTAGCACTGATTTATTTATCTTGACAGAAACAGCATTTGCTCTCATAATACGTAAATCGGCAACTCCATCGCTGTAGGAGGTGATTTCATCGCTACAGTTAAAAAAAAAAAAAGAAGAAGAATATATGCGAAGCATGTGGGCAGGGGTGGAGGGGCAATTTGACCCTAACATTAGGGTTGGATTGCCCCCAAGCCTCGGCATATGTTTTTAACTTTTTTTGGCACAGACTGTTGTTTTATTGAGTTAATGTTTTACTGTTACCATTGTTTGCTTTTCAGGTACGCCATTCAGCTGCAGCACTGATTTATTTATCTTGACAGCAACAGCATTTGCTCTTACGATATGCAAATCAGCGACTCCAGCACTGTAGGGGGTGATTTCACCACCACAGTTAAAAAAAACAAAAACGGTGCCTGTATGCCCACTATTAGAAATGGGTAGATGCAGGGTGGTATTCTAATGGTGGGCATATCCACCGATTAATCTCTTTTTATGTTCAGCCTACAGGCTGCATGAAAGAAAATAACATTACAATATATGCCCATCAAGGACCAGCGACCTACTGGTATGTTGCTGGACTTTGAGTGGTTACACCAGAATGATGCCTGCAGGTTTAGGTATCATCTTAGTATCGTTCTTTTCAGCCAGCGATAGGCTTTCATGTAAAAGCAATCCTAGTGGCTAATTTGCTGCTAGAGTGCTTTTACAAGCAGTGGGAGGGAACATCCCCCTGCCATCTTCCATAGCTTTCTCTGTCTCTCCTGTTCCACTGGGGAACCTGAGAATGCAGCCGGTGGTTCCGCCGGCTGACCATAGAGCTGATCGAAGACCAGAATGGCTCCAATCATCTCTATGGCCTAAGAAATCGGAAGCTATAAGCATTTCATGACTTCGGTTTCGCCGGATATAAACAGCACCATTGAGATAAATGAGAAAGCATCTCCTACGTTCCTGTTTAAAGACTGGCTTGCTGACATCCCTTCTGGCGCCTTATCCTGATTGCGGTTACTCTACTTGGATCCCTGACTTCTGGCCTGGCTGATTACCCAATTTGGTTACTGAACTCTGGCCTGGCTGACTACTCGATCTGGTTACTGGACACTGGCTATGCTTTGACTACACTTACTCTATATACCTTTTTATTTTTTATTAATAAACAAGTGTAATTTAATTGTACTTCTGTCTCGGTCTGGTTCATGGTTTGACAATAAGGAAAGGGATGTATTTAACCACTTTCAGACTGGACCATTTTGCTGGCTTAAGACCAGACCACTTTTTGCGATTCGGCACAAGTCCCTTTAACTGACAATTGCGCGGTCATGCGACGTGGCTCCCAAACAAAATTGACGTCCTTTTTTTCCCACAATAGAGCTTTCTTTTGGTGGTATTTGATCACCCCTGCATTTTTTTTTGCGCTATAAACAAAAATAGAGCGACAATTTTGAAAAAAGAAAAAAAACGCATTATTTTTTACTTTTTGCTATAATAAATATCCCCCAAAAATCTATAAAAAAAAAGTTTTCCTCAGTTTAGGCCTATACGTAATCTTCTACATATTTTTGGTAAAAAAAAAAAAAAAAAAAATCACAATAAGCAATTATTGATTGGTTTGCGCAAAATTTATAGCATTTACAAAATAGGGGATAGTTTTATTAATATTTTTTTTTTTTACTAGTAATGTCGGCGATCAGCGATTTTTATTGTGACTTCGACATTATGGCAGACACATTGGACATTTTTGGGACCATTGTCATTTATAAAGCAATCAGTGCTATACAAATGCACTGATTCCTGTGTAAATGACACTGGCAGTGAAGGGGTTAACCAGGGGGTGGCAGTGTAGGGGTTAAGTGTGTTCTAGGGGCGTGTTACTAACTGTGGGGGGCTGGGCTATGTCTTAGTGAACACTGATCTCTGCTCCAATCACATGGAGCAGAGATCAGTGTCACTTGTTGCTAGGCAGAATGGTGAGACGCTGTTTACATGCTGAGACGATAAAAGAGATAAAAATTGCTGATCGTCGCCACTACTAGTAAAGAAAAAAAAAAAAAATTATAAATATGCTATAAAATTATCCCCTATTTTGTAAACGCTATAACTTTTGCGCAAACCAATCAATAATCACTAATTGCGATTTTTTTACCAAAAATATGTAGAAGAATACGTATCGGCCTAAACTGAGGAAAAATGTTTTTTTATATATTTTTTGGGGATATTTATTATAGCAAAAAGTAAAAAATATCATTTTTTTTCAAAATTGTCGCTCTATTTTTGTTTATAGCGCAAAAAATAAAAAACCGCAGAGGTGATCAAATACCACCAAAAGAAAGCTCTATTTATGGGAAAAAAAGGATGCAAATTTAGTTTGGGTACAGCATTGCATGACCACACCATTGTCAGTTAAAGTGATGCAGTGCCAAATTGTAAAAAGTGCTCTAGTCAGGAATGGGGCAAAATCCTGAAGTGGTTAAGGCAAATATTTGGCCCCATCTGGAATATGTTTAACCACTTAAGCCCCAGAAGAATTCACCATCTTCCTGACCAGAAATAAAAAAAAAAAAAACCACCACATTTCTTCATAAGTTTAGGTAGATAGATATATATTCTTCTACATATTTTTGGTAAAAAAAAATTAAAAAAACGCAATAAGCGTATATTGATTGGTTTTCACAAAAGTTATAGTGTCTACAAACTATGGGAAAGATTTATGGCATTTTTATTATTATTATTTTTCTAGTAATGGCTGTGATCTGCGATTTGTAGCGGTATTGCAACATTGCGGTGGACAGATCGGACATGTTTGACACATTTTTGGGACCATTGACATTTATATAGCGATCAGTGCTATAAAAATGCACTGATTACTGTGTAAATGTCACTGGCAGGGAAGGGGTTAGCACTAGGGGGTGATCAAGGGGTTAAACGTGTGTTCCCTCAGGGTGTTCTAACTGTATGGGGATGTGACTTACTAGGGGAGGAGACATATCGTTGTTCTTAGTAGGAACAAATGACATGTCTCCTCTGCCCTGACAGCACAGGGATTTTTGTGTTTATCCACTTGCCTACTGGGCACTTAAACCCCCCTCCTGCCCAGACCAATTTTCAGCTTTCGGTGCTCTCACACTTTGAATGACAATTACTCAGTCATGTAACACTGTACCCAAATTAATTTGTTGTCCTTTTTTTCCAAAAATAGAGCTTTCTTTTGGTGGTATTTGATCAACTCTGGGTTTTTTATTTTTTGCGCTATAAATGAAAATAAATAAATAAAAATTTTCTTTGTTTCTGTCATAAAATTATGCAAATTATTAATATATTTCTTCATAAATTTTGGCCACAATTTATACTGCTACATATCTTTGGTACAAATAACCCAAATTAGTGGATATTATTTGGCCTTTGTGAAAGTTAGAGAGTCTACAAGCTGTGGTGCAAATCATACAAAATTGATCACATCTGATGTACTGGTGGCCCATCTCATTTCTTGTGACCCCAACAAGCCAGGAAAGTACAAATACCCCCCAAATGACCCCTTTATTGTAAGTAGACATTCCAAGGTATTTAGTAAGAGGCATGGTGAGGTTTTTGATGTTGTCATTTTTTCCCACAATTCTTTGGAAAATGAATATTATTTTTAATTTTTTTCCACAAAATTGCCAATGTAATAGGTTATTTCTCTCACATGGCATGTGTATACCACAAATGACACCCAAAAATACATTTTGCTACTCCTCCTGAGTATTACGATACCACGTGTGGGACTTTTCCACAGCCTAGCCACTTAGAGAGGCCCAACATGCAGGGAGCGCTATTGTGTTCTAGGAGCATAAATTACACATCTAAATTGTTGACTACCTATTACACTTTTGAAGGCCCTGGAGCACCAGGACAATCACACGTGGCACTGATGACAGATGTCACTAATACGGGGCACTGAAGACACATGGCACTAATATGTGGCACTGATGACAGATGGCACTTATACGTGGTACTGATGACACGTGGCACTGATGACACTGATAACAGATGGCACGTGACACTGACAGGCAATGATGACAGATGGCACTTATACGTGGCACTGGGGACATATGGCTCTGACAACAGGTGGCACTGGGGACAGATGGCAGTTTTACGTTTTTTTTTAACTTACGGCCGCTGCAGCCGTTCATCTCTCCCTCCTCACACGCTGTCTGTGTGAGGAGGGAGAGCGGCGCTGTGAGATGATCTCATGTGTTTACATATGAGATCATCTCTCATTGGACACGCCGATCGCACTGTAAACGGCCACTGTGATTGGTGATTTACAGTGATCTGTGAAACGGCCAACACAGAACTTCCCTGATGCACGCTCTCAGGAGCGCGCATTGCGGAAGTAAACAGGAGGACGTCCAGGGACGCTCTCCCGGCAGGTAGCGTCCACGCTGTAGCCGTCTTTTGGCTATAGCGCAGGAGCGAAGTGGTTATACATACAAATCCCCGTGGTGGCGCTTGTGCACACAATCACGCATGGGCGGTGGCGATTGTGCCCGCTGGTCATACGCATCGGGTACTCCGCCGTGCAGCAGACACGTGTCCTCTGGCGGCTCTTAAAGGGAAACCTGTATACGTATGGGATTTCGCCCAGGAGAACCATTGTGCCGCAGTAAATCTGCATGAGCCAGTCGGGAACCGGTTAATTACAGTCTTGGTCAAATTACCAAGTTCTGTGCATGGGACAAAAATGTGGGTGTGCAGATGTGTTTGAGAACTTTCATAGTTTCATAGTTAGTTATGTTGAATAAAGACACCAGTCCATCCAGTTCAACCTGAGTGTCTACAATTGTCCCTATCCCTGTACATTGCACACTCATGCCGGTCCCTGCCCTCAAGGAGCCCACAATCCAAGGTCCCCATTCAGATACTAGGGCCAATTTTGGACAGAAGCCAATTAACCTACCTGCATGGCTTTGGATTGTAGGTGTGAATATTCATACTTGGTTGTTTTATATTTTTCTAAACCTTTAAAGCTGTTAAGAGCTTCTTGAATGGTTATTAAGTTTTTACATTGAGATTTTGAAACCAAAGCTTGAAGTTAGTCTCACCTTCTGTTTTATTTGCCTTATTGAAATGTAGGTTTATATCCTGTGTTATCACCAAGTATATTTTGATATTATTCTGCACTGATTTTTAGTAAATAAATATATATTTTACACAATATTTGTTCATATAATTTTTGTCTTCAACTTAGCGCGGATAAAAAATATTTAGTTGATTTGTGGAAACACATGGCAATCTCCTTAATTTTAGATGTAATTATTTCCATAAATATAAAATTGTTTTAATAGTTCAATATAAACATCTGACAGTGTGTTTAGGTTGGATAGAGGTGTATTCAGCAGAATTTCCATAACATAATGAATGAATCCAAAATAATTTTCATTCCATTCGTTATGTTTCAGGGATTCTGATGGATGCACCTCTGTTGGAAGGCAACATGGTTTAATATCATATTTCTGGAGTTTTACTTCCTAGTTGATACAGCCAGGTGGCATAAGTTGGAAGTTGACCCAGCAGGGTATTGATTCATGCTCCCTGAGAGGGAAGAAGTGCTTGGCTCCAGACCACCTGGTGTAAAAAAGATTGAAGTGCCCGATTAACTACTTACGGACAGCTGCACGCCAATATACGTCATAACTTGAAAGAGGAACATTGTTGTTGTGCCAGCAGCTAGCTGCCATAAACCCAGTATCCTCTTCTTCAGCTGGCGGTCCGCTTTCCAATAAGAGTGGTCTCTGCAGCGGATTTGCCGCAAGATAATCGGCGGCGGGACAGGGGCCCCCCCGCCACTTACCGGAGCCTTCGGCAGTGGCGGAGGCAATCAGATGTTTCCCCTTGCTGAGTATGGAGACGAGTGAGGGGAAGATGGCCCCCACCGATCTCCATAACATTGCAGGGCGGAAGCGACATCAAAACGTAATTTCCGCCCATAGCTCTTAAAGGGTCATTTAAAAAAAAAAAAAAAAAAAAAAAAAAAATGAAATGACAACTTTTTTTTTTTAATTACATTTTTCTCTGTAATTCACCGACTACCGCAGCTTCTCTCTTTAGACCATTGGGTTGTTATGCCACCTTCAGGAGAGGACTAGGCATTACATATTAACATGTGATAATAAAACTAGAACTTTCAAGTTCCGCCCAAGGGGCGGTCCCTTAGGTAACAACCCCTCAGCATGCTACTGCAGCCTCAGTACGTCAACAAGCAGTATGACAAAGAAAAATATGAGGGGCGGGTGCCGTGTCAGTCGGTGAATTACAGAGAAAAGGATTTTACGGTGAGTACAAAAAATCCTATTTTCTCTTATATTCACAGACTGACACAGCTTCTCTCTTTAGACCATTGGGACGTCCCCAAGCAGTGCCAAAACGAGGGGTGGGAAAACTTGGCATAAAACTTCATCCACCGTGGCATGTGGGAGCTAGTACAAACTTTACCCAGAAAGAAACTACAGTGTGTGGAATAACCACCACAAAAAAAAAAACAGGGTGCTCCTCAACAGAGAAGTCCTACCCTCAAACCGCACCAAAAACTTAAAAGGTACTGCGTTTTTACCAAACAAAAAAAAATTAAAAAAAAAAATACAGGAAAAAAATTGTATATGCAATTGCAATTATACAGCCGCCTGAAAAACTTTGCAGCCAAAACAGGCATCAGTCGATGCACTGACATCTACCTCGTAGAATTTTGTAAAAAAGTGTGAACAGACGACCAAGTCACCGCTTTACACACTTGAGCGACAGAAGCTTGATGCCAGAAGGCCCAAGACATTCCGATTGTCCTTGTAGCGTGGGCCATGACCAGAAAGGGGGGCACCTGCCCCTTCAAGGCGTAGGCCTGTACAACAATCTGTCTAATTCACCTGGAAATGGTGGCCGACGAGACCACCATGCCTTTTTTTTTGGACCAACTACCAAAACAAACAAGGAGTCTGACTTCTGGAAGGGTCCCGTGACAGACAAATACCCCACAGAGCACGAACCACGTCCAGGGAATGGAGGGCCACCTCCTTGGGATCTGTCGGCTTAGGACACAGAGATGGTAACACAAAAAACACCCTTGGCAATAAAGAAGGTTGCGGACGCAACACCACACTATCCTGCGGATAACCAGATAGGGTGACTTGCAAGACAAGGCCGCCAGTTCCGAAACCCTCTAGGCCGAGTGATGGCCACTAGAAAGACCACTTTCTTGGAAAGAGTCAGCAGGGGAATCTCTCCGATATATTCAAATGGCAGTTTCTGAAGCGCCGATAACACCAGATTCAGATCCCACGTGTCGGACCCCTTGAACAAAAGTGAGAGTGAGACACCAGGGGTCACTGAAAAAAGACAGCCAAGCTGATATTTGTCCCTTAACCGGTTCCCGACCAGCGCACGCCGATGTAGGTCGGCAGAATGGCACGGGCAGGCATATTGGCGTACAGGTACGTCCAATCTTTAATGTCTGCCATCATAAGCGCACCGCCGATGGCGCACTCGCATGCTGGTCAGGACCCCTGTGAGTCCGGTCGCGGGTCTCGTTTGCCACAGGCATACCCGCGATCGTCTCACAGGGTGGCTGAATGAGGAAATGCCGTTGTAAACAGCATTTCCCAGTTCTGCCTAGCAACTAGTGACGCTGATCTCTGCTCCATGTGATTGGAGCAGAGATCAGTGCTCACTAAATTAAAGCCCAGTCCCCCACAGTTAGTAACACACCCCTAGGAACACTTAACCCCTACACTGCCACCCACTCGTTAACCCCTTCACTGCCAGTGTCATTTACACAGGAATCACTGCATTTATTTAGCAGTGATTGCTGTATAAAATGACAATGGCCCCAAAAATGTGTCAAAAATGTCCGATGTGTCCGCCGTAACGTCGCAGTCACAAAAAAATCGTCAATCGCCGCCATTACTAGTTAAAAAAATATTAATAAAAATGCCATAAAACTATCCCCTATTTTGTAAACGCTATAACTTTTGCGCAAAGCAATCAATAATCGCTTATTGCGATTTTTTTACCAAAAATATGTAGAATACGTATCTGCCTAAACTGAGGGAAAAAAAAAATTTTTTTTTTATATATTTTTGGGGGATATTTATTATAACAAAAAGTAAAAAATAATGTATTTTTTTCAAAATTGTCGCTCTATTTTTCTTTATAGCGCAAAAAATAAAAACCGCAGGGGTGATCAAATACCACCAAAAGAAAGCTCTATTTGTGGGGAAAAAAAAAAAAAAGGGCGTCAATTTTGTTTGGGAGCCACGTCGCATGACCACGCAATTGTCAGTTAAAGCGACGCAGTGCCGAATCGCAAAAAGTGGTCTGGTCTTTGACCAGCAAAATGGTCCGGGGCTGAAGTGGTTAATGGTGCTCAAAATCAAATTTCTGGTATATACCTTGCTGCAGAAACAGCAGGATCCTGGATACAGAAAAGGAGCACAATGCCATGCTTTCTCTTCACACATGGAGATTTAGGCCTTCCAGGCACGGTGGTATATCTTCCGAGAAGAAGATTTTCGTGCTCTCAACATAGTTGGGATCACCGAGTCCGACAGACCCCGGTTCTTCAACACCTGGCTCTCAATAGCCATGCCGTTAAAGCCAGCGATGGTAAAGCAGGATGGAGAATCGGACCTTGAGACAGAAGGTCCTCTCGCAATGGCAGTCACCAGGGAATGTCTGCCACCAGACGCACCAGGTCTCCGTACCAAGGACGCTGAGGCCAATCTGGGGCAATCAGTATTACTGGGATCCCTTCGGCTTCCACTCTGCGAAGCAGACATGGTAACAGTTTTAGTGGAGGAAAGGCGTAGATCAGCTGGTACTGATCCCACTGAGCCACCAGCGCGTCTGCCCACGGATCCCTTGTCCTGGACACGAATCTCGCCACCTTCCGATTAAGACGGGAGGCCAGAAGATCCACGTCTGGTGTGCCCCACCGCAGGTACAGTAGCCTGAACATCTCCGGATGCAATGCCCATTCTCTGGCGACTTAGATAGTCCGCCTGCCAGCTCTCCACTCCCGGTATGTAAATGGCCGACAGGGCTGGAACATATCGCTCTGCCCACCGAAGGATGTGAGCGACCTCCCGTGTGGCGGCCGAGCTCCTTGTTCCTCCTTGGTGATTGACATATGCCACAGCCGTGGTGTTATCTGACTGGATCCTGATCGGGCGCCCTCGCAATTCCATCAACCATGTGGAGAGGCCTAGCCTGATCGCTCTCAGATCGAGCAGATTGATCACCAACTTGGATTCCTCCGTCGACCAGAGGCCCTGAGTCGACTGAACTCCCATTACTCCACCCCAGCCGGATAGGCTGGCATCCGTCGTGATCACTGTCCATTTCAGGAGGTAGAAATGACTTCCCGGACTGAAGTACCAGGGACCTCAGCCACCAGATCAGGGAATCCCTGACTAACTGGCTCACCTGAATCTGCCGATCCAGGGACAACAGAGATTTGTCCCACTTTGTCAAAATCTCCTCCTGCAAAACTCTCGTGTGAAACTGGGCATACGGTACTTCTCGAAGAAGGCCACTATGAGTCCCTGGATTCGCATGCAGAAGCGTAGCGACGACCACCTGCGGTTCATGAGCAGTTTTACCGCGGCTCTGAGAGTCTGCAGCATGTCTGAAGGGAGAAACACTCACTTCCATGGAGTCCAGCAGTAAGCCTAGGTACTCCAAACGCTAAGTCAGTACAATCACCGACTTCTTTCTAGGTTCAATGGCCACCCAAATTCCTGCAGGGTCTGCATGGTGATCGCCACATGCTCCTCTAACTCTGAGGCAGAATATGCTCTCAGGAGGAGATTGCCTGGGTAACCCACGATTGCAATCCTGCGTTGTCGCAGCAGCGCCAAAACAGGAGCCAATACCTTGGTAAAGACTCAGTGGGCTGATGCCAAATCAAAAAGGGGAGAGCCACAAACTGGTAGTGGGCTTCTCCAACTGAGAATCGCAGAAACCTGATGCCTAAGGCATATGGGTATGTGCAGGTACGCATCCTGGATGTCCAAAGACGCCAGGGAGTCCCCTTGATGGAGTGCAGCGACTACTGAGCGAATTGATTCCATTCTGAACCTCTGTACTTTTACAAAGTAATTGAGGGCTTTAAGTCCAAGATTGGACGTACCCCTTACTTCTTGGGGACTACAAACAGTATGAGTAGAACCCCTGGAAACATTCCAATTCCAGACAGGTACTATCACCCCACGATTTAGCAGGTTCCTTACCACCCCCAAGAGGGCCTCCCGGCAAGCCGAGAGTACGGGTATGCTGGAGGGGGAAGAATCTGTTTTGCGGCCAAGAGAGGAACTCCATCTTGTAGCCGGAGGAAATCAGATCGCAGACACATTGTAAGGACAGCGGAGAGGTCCACCGGGCTGCAAACTCCCAAAGGGGACCCCCCACCCGAGTCGCGGGTGGGGACAAACCTTCATGCGGTAGCACTTTTGCTTGCAGTTCCAGGGACACTTTTGTCCTTCAGAAGTCGTCCTGTCAGGCTGGGGACGTTTGCCCAAATCTCTGGGCAGATGAAAGGCCATTTGTGAGCGGAAAATGAGGGCCCTTGCCTACGACATGGCTCCTTAGCCTTCCTGGCCGGTGGGAGTAGTGTACTCTTACCACCTGTGGCATTTTTAATAATGTCATCCAAAGAGGCTCCAAAGAGTCGGTCACCAAGGAAGGGTAGATCCCTCAGGGCTTTCTTGGATGCCTGGTTAGCCGACCAGCATTTTAACCAAATCAGGCGCCTCAGCACCACTGCTGACACTGAAGCCCTGGATAGCAGAGGGAGGGTATCCAGGGCCGCGTCATAAACGTACTTAAGGCCTGCACTAGTTGGTCTGCCAGTTCCACGCAGACAGGAGAAGCCTGTTCTCCCAATTTGCGGAGCATGGTTGACCCCACAACCGTAAACAAGGAACGAACCACTGCCTTGGCCTTCCTGTCCGTGGGATCCCTAAATGCAGGTGTCCCCAAAAAAGGTCCGTTGCAGTCGACCCCATTCCTTGTAAATGAACTTGTCAAAATAAGTCAGTCAGATACAGGAACACCTTAGGTGAACGGGCTGGCTTACGGGACCCAAAAGGGACCGCTACATCAGAAGAGGGATCTGCTGGCTCCTGAATTTTCAGGGCATCACGCACAGCTGTGATAAGTACTCCAAACGCTTTATCGCGCACGGACCCAGACGGGGACTCATCCTCACTGTCCTGGTCAGCGCCTTGAGGCGATTCAGTTTGCGTTGTGCGCTATACAAATATTTCATTCAGTGTTGTCTGAAATGACAGAGCAGGGATCACCAGCCTCAGCAGGGCCCGAGTCTGCATCAGAGCTCTCCCCGGAGGGCAGGGGGCGCTTTATAGCACCTTGTGCCCACGCACCGCCTCCATCTTGGCGGTCCTCCAGGACCGCCGACAAAGCATCCAGGGGCACTGCGCATTCCGCAGGCGGACCGGTTGCAATTGCCTGGATTTCGGGGGAAGAAACACCAGTTTCTGAAGCCATGCTGACCCTACCCTGTCTGCCACCTGATGGGGACTTAGGACAATGATGGTCCCACCCTCCTTACTGCTGCTGGCTGAGGGGCTCTTTCCCACAGGTTTCACCACCCTGACAGGTTCTGTGCTGTCCAGCAAGTAGTGCCCATGTTCTCCGACAGCTCCCAGGTGCAAAGCTGCTGCTTATGGCGCTGAAACCGCTCAGTAATGTGCTCAGGCTCAAAGAAAATGTCTGCCAAGCGTCCAGCATAAGGAAATAAAAGCGCTGGGAAAATGGCCGCCGGACTACAGGGACACATGCTGTCTCTAGTGAATGCTGAAAAAACTTGCTCAGGCTTCGAGAAAATGGCCGCTGGGCATCCAGTATAAAGGACAAAAACACAGGAAAAATGTCCGCCAAGAAACAGGAGAGCATGCTGTCCCTAGCCCATACCTAAGATGGCCGCTGACACTGAAAAACCATGAGGGACAGTGATAGAAAATAGCGGTGATCAGCGCTGCAGAGATCACAGACACAGCCTCACAGGCAACTCCAGTGAAATAAAAAAACACAGCACTGGACACAGCCAGCCAGTGCTGCCTCCCCAGGTGAGAGCTCCTGTACAGACACACACCCCGCTCAGCAGCCACATGCAGCATCCCCCACAGGAAGGGGGAAGGGAAGATAGGGTCAGGGAGAGAAGAGGAGGTGAGGGACCCCTGAATCGACCTCCCAGGGAATGCCCAGCTGCTCAGCCCCACTGAGGCAGGGAGAGCTGTACTTAGCAGTCCTGAAGAGCTGGGAGACATTCCATCACAGATCCACTCTCCGATCAGTACGGGGTGGCTGTTGGCCTTGGCACACTGTGACGCAGACATCAGTAGCCCGGTCATATGTGTGCCCCGAAGCATAAAAGCTCACGACCACCTCTGGAGCTGAGGTATGTCAAGGCCGGCCTAGCGCATAGCTGCGACCTGCACACGCTTGCTGGCCAGGCTGGGGAGACTACAAGGATAAGGGTATCCAGCCTGTCACCCAGCTGGCTGTTGATAGCAGATCACAGGATCATTCACCTTGCGTAAAAAGCAAAGCTTCTGCAGAAAAATCCACGGACCAATGGGCCCGTCAGGGTTCCTAGGTCCTTCTCCACTAGGCAAAATAAAACTGAGGCTGCAGTAGCATGCTGAGGGGTTGTTACCAAAGGGACCACCCCTTGGGCGCAACTAGAAAGTTCTAGTTTTATTATCACATGTTAACAAGTAATGCCTAGTCCTCTCCTGAAGGTGGCATAACAACCCAATGGTCTAAAGAGAGAAGCTGTGTCAGTTGGTGAATGTAAGAGAAAAAAACATTTTAAACACGCCCCGTCCCAACTAGCTGGCGTGCAGAAGTGAACACACACGTGAATAGCACCCGCATATGAAAACTGTTCAAACCACACATGTGAGGTATGTCTGAGATCGGTAGAGTGAGAGCAATAATTCTAGCCCTCTGTAACTCAAAACATGCAACCTGTAGTGTTTTTTAAACATCGCCTATGGAGATTTTTAAAGGTAAAAGTTTTATTTTGGTGAGTCGTACAGGTTTTATATGAATACTCCAAGCTCGATGCACTATCAATCGTTTTTGTTATTATAGAATAAAAATTTGGAAAAAAGTTTTAAAGATTATATTTCTTTATAGATGTTATGGGTGACGCCTCTTGAGGAAGTGGCATAAGCCGTGAAACCGGTCGAGGAATACGTCCAACCCCACACACCTGTGGGGCCCACTGTAAATCTGTAAACCCTAGTATTTTATATTTAAGATCTCTCTAACAATTATTGTATTGTTGTATATTTTGTATTGTCTAAAATATGTGTTAAATAAATGCTTTCAAAATTTTTTATCCACATTTTTTAATCACCATTAAAAGGGTTTACTTCCTCTTTTTTTCCCTGCAAAGGTAAAGCATAATGGACTACTATGCATCGCATAGTAGCTCATTATGTGTCACTTACCTGACACAGGAGCCAGCGAAGTCGCCGCTGTCCCCTGTAGTCCGCCGCATCCATCTTGCTGGTGGCGTCTCGCCGCTCCGACGAATCACAGCGGCGAAGCCGCGATGACGTCACTCCCGCGCATGCGCACGGGAGTCGCGTCTCGCATCTCCGCCGCTGCCATTCGGCGAAGCCGCGATGACGTCACTCCCGCGCATGGGAGTCGACAAATTAGGCAAATCCATTCTTGGACTTGCCGCATTTAGTGCGCCTGCGCGCTGCTGTCTACGGCGCATGCGCCGTAGACAGCGGTGCCCATTTTCGGGCAAATATCTCCTAAACCATATAGGTTTAGGAGATATTGCTTGGACCTACAGGTAAGCCTTAATCTAGGCTTACCTGTAGGTCAAAGTGGTTTGAAAGGGTTTACTTCCTCTTTAATGCTCAAGGGTATCATTTTGAGTAGACCTTATGTGAGCTCCTTCTAGTTTCTGCTATACAATTACGGGATGAAGGTACCTACCCCGATGTACGTTTATGATCCCTTGAGGCAATACTGTCCAAGGGTAAAAGTTTGTCGCCATTCCACGAGTGGGCGAAATTTTGAAACGTCACATGTTTGGTATCAATTTACTCAGCGTAGCATTATCTTTCACAATATAAAAAAAATTGGGCTAACCTTACTGTTGCCTTATTTTTTAATTCAAAGAAGTGCACTTGTTAGACCACTGCGCAAGTACGGTGTGACAGAAATTATTGCAACGACTGCCATTTTATTCCCTAGGGTGTTAGGGGGGGGGGGGAAAAATGTATAATATTTGGGGTTTTTTTAAACAAAAATCTCAAAAAGAGGCTCGGTCCTTAAGTGGTTAACACATCTGCAAACAAAGCTTCAAAGAAAGCCACTGCTGCCAAGATCAAAGACCAGATGTCCAGAGGATTGACCCAGGTCAGCTAATGGTAATACATGGACAAACATTGCCCCTAGTGGACACTACAGTATACTTCCTGGAGGAAGGACAGATATTAGAAGGACTGCATCTTATTGATTTGTCAGAATTCTGAGAGGGGCTGGCAATGGGGTTGTGTGGGCAGTGTCTGAATGGAGTTTAAAAGTGCTGACCGGCAGGGAAAACTTCCTCTTGCCTCATGGCTCTCATGCCAGTGAGCCCAGTTGACAAGACAACATCTTGAGGATGACCTTACATAATGTATCATTGATGTTCTTTTGTTTTATATGCTCTATAAAAAATTTCTTTAGTGTTTTTATGTTAGGGTTCCTATTTTCTTGGGAAATAAGACGTTTTATCAAGCAGTGTTTATTTTTAATAGCTAGCCTTATTATTGTACTATCACCTTTAACTATATTAGAGCTTTGCCAGATTAGTTAACTATAGGAATAGACAAGTTAATACATATATGGAATAAATAGAGGGAATCCATAACCACCCAAATATTTATTTAATTTGCCACCCAGAAGGAGGAGTGTGGAAAGAAATTCTGTGCAGAACCCAAACCCTAATGTATTTTTGTTTTCGGTTCCTATAAGCTGAGAAATCCTCTACGATACTCAGAATTGAAAGCCTTCCTCTATTGTTAAGATTTGCGCTGGTCCATGAATTCTGAATAGGGATGGGCAAATGGTTCGGCCCGAACTTTAACTGTTCGGATGTTCGACAAACAGGCGAACAAATGGGTAACAGTGCATTGCAAGCCCTGATTGACTGAAGCAGTAAAAGCTTCAGCCAATCAGGGCACAGAGCACTGTCAGAGTCATGATTGCACACTGTTATCATGACTTTATCCAATCATGGCTCATTCCCGCCCCACAGTACAAAAGTATTCTTTCAATGGCAGCCATTTTCAGTGTGATTTCAGCATGGAGTGAGCTAGACCAGGGCTCTGTTCAGTGCTGTTAGTGTGCTATACTGTGCTATTTTGCTTTAATTATCAATGTAAAATATTAGTTTACTTTCAGTCTAGGGATAGTGTGAGGAGTCAAGAGGACCATCATTCAGCTTTGCATAGTGTGCAGCTAAAGTAGGGACAGCTCAGATAGTTTCACTGTAGTGTAGTGAGGCCGTGTCATTCATACATTAGTGTAGAGTAGGGACAGCTCAGATAGTTTCAGTGTAGTGTAGTCAGCTTTTGTCAGTAATATTTACATTAGTGTATAGCTAGAGTAGGGACAGTTTAGATAGCGTCAGTGTAGTGACGGTTGAATATTCAATTGCGTTACTGCCAGTTTAATGCCATATAGTTCTGTGTGCGTTACTGCCAGTTTAACGCCATATAGTTTTGTGCATTACTGCCAGTTTAACACCATTTACTTTTGTGTGCATTATTGTCAGTTTAACACCATATAGTTCTGTGCATCACTGTACATTTGGTGCATTATATTGCAGTATATTATAGTGTATCTGTGTAGTGCGAGTACTCAAATTAATCAAGTGAATCCACTATATAAATGATAGTGTTTTATTCCTGCGCTACCACTGGCGATCTATCAAATGTCAGGGGCTGCTGCTACTACCGGAATGGATCACGCCATATCCACTTAATATGAAACTAAAGATATGTTGGTATTGCGCTGTCCCTATATTAAATAACCCTCCGAGGGTGATAAGTATAATGCCTAGTTACATAAATCAATAGTGTAATATAAAAATATATATCTATAAAATGTCTACTGAATAGTATCAAAAAGTGCAAAGTGCTACATTAAATAAAATAAACACACCACAGAGGTGATAGAATCCAAATAAATGAAAATCAAGTGAACAAAAGGTAAGTAACTAAAAACAGTCTCTTAAAAGATTACTATTTTGATAAAGTGCAGAAAAAATGCAAAACAAAAAAAAAAATAAAAAAAAAAATAAACGCACTACAGAGTCAATTGAAAACCTCCACGGAAACACAACTGCTTCAATTGAGTGCAAAGCCAAAAAACAGTGAATTGATCATAAAGTGCCAAGTGCGTCTTATAAATGTGCAAATAAGTAAACACTCTCCAGAGGTGATATAAGTGAACCACCCTAATAATAAACAAATGATATACAAGAAAATAAGAAAGGGTATACCTAGACCAAAAAGAGGGTACCCTCTCCTGATCACATGGGAATAAACAAAAAAATATATATAGTAGTAAACGCACTACAGAGCCGGCTGTAACATACGTTATATCAGAATGAATCCGGCCTCTATAGATTAAATATACATATTGAAATCCATCAAAAATAAAAAGATATAAATATTCAAGTCCATAAATAAACAACAGTCTCCTTTAAGTGCAAGTGCTTTGTGCAAACTTGTGCAAATTCAACTGAGGTGTGGATCTCCCGGTGCTTAATCCCGCTGTGATCACACTTTAGTGGGCAGTGGCCCCTTACCTATAGCAAGGAGGGATTCGCATAGAGGTATATAGATTTTTTTATATGTCTTCTCTCCTGGTAAATTTGGTCACCTTCTCCTTTGAATTTTATTCTTATTGCTCCAGAGGACCCAATAGATTAATAGAGAGGGAATACCATAGTGTAGTATTTCACAAATAGCATTTATTAACATTTTTTTTTTTATTTCATACACAGGGTACTCACACATTAATAGATAGAAAAAAGCCTTTCTAGTAATCAGCAGCAAGTGCATCCACAGTCAGCTTCCTTCCCCTCCCTACGCGTGACATCACATCACTTGACTTCATCAGGGGAGGTCACGTGATGTGTCCACTATATACCCCAGAAAAAATAACTTTCTTTGCTGTAATAAATTAATTTTTCTGTTCAAAATCCACCCCAGGTTCTGAAGGTGGTTTTGTGTTATGTTTAAAGACCTTTCCAATGTCTCTGATGTTTTTGCTAATAAGAGTAGGTCGTTTAGATATGGTATTATCAGAATCCCTTCTGTCCTTAAGGTCTGTAGCGCTTCTGGTAACACCTTTGTGAATATTCTTGGAGCTGATGCTAGCCCGAAAGGTAAAGCGTTCAATTGGAAGTAGATTGTCTGTTTTGGGCCTCGTACTGCAAACCTTAGAAAAACATTAGAGCATTCCCTGATGAACCACGTATAGTGCCTGTCCTTTTATACTAACATGGATTTGTGTTTCCTGTGCTAGGTGGGAGGGGCCACTCTAAGGCCATCCTGGAAGATGACTTGGGAAAATGTTTTGGTATAGTGTGTTCTTTTCACACGGTGGGTTCCCATACCCATAGTGTTACTAAGAGCACCTCTGGCCTGAGGCTCACGGTGAGAACCTGCTCTCTGTGGGAGGGAGATATGCATATATGTGCCCCCACAGAAAAAGCCCAGTAAAGCGTGGCCGCATATATGTTACTTCGGCGGGAAGGGGTTCATTTCTGTGGCTCTTCTCTCGCTTCCCATTTTGGCCACAGGACACAAAATAAAGAAAAAAAACTTTCCAGTGGGACGTGAATGGGCCGCTGTGTTCCACCAATAACTATGGAAAAAGAAGTCTTCAAAGCCTTTTTTCTTTTTAAATGCGCCACATGGAACCTTTCACACAGGTGCCAATACATGAGGGTTCCATTTAGAATTAATGGTGTCCCCACGCATCTACTAAAGAGTGGTGCGTTTCTGTGGGAGTTGGGAACACAGAATCATGCAGTATAATCATGTGTTACCGACCATACATACAGTGGATATAAAAAGTCTACACACCCCTGTTAAAATAACAGGTTTCTGTGATGTAGAAAAAGAAAGGGAGACAAAGAAATAATTTCAGAACTTTTTCCACCTTTTAACGTGACTTATAAACTATGCAACTCAGTTGAACAACAAACTGAAAGCTTTTAGGTAGAGGGAAAAAAATGGCTGTATAAGTGTGCACACCCTTAACTTAATACTTTTGATTTTTTTTTTTTTTACAGCACTCAGGTTTTTTTTGGGTATGAGTCTTTAACATCTTGACTTGGCAATATTTGCCCACTCTTCTTTGCAGAAACACTCCATATCTGTCAGATTGCAAGGGAGAAATCCTGTGCACAGCCCTCTTCAGATCACCCTGCAGATTTTCAATCGGATTCAGGGTTGGAATATAGCTGGGCCATTGCAAAACTTAAATTTTCTTCTGGTGAATACCTTTGTTGATTTGGATGTATGCTTTGGTTTCTTGTCATGGTGGAAGATGAGGTTTCTCTTCATGTTCAGCTTTACAGCAGAAGCCTGAAGGTTTTGTGCCAATATTGACTGGTATTTAGAACTGTTCATAATTCCCTCTGCCTTGACTAAGGCCCCTGTTCCAGCTAAAGAAAAACAGCCCCAAAGAATGATGCTGCCACCACCAGGCTTCACTGTGTGTATGGTGTTCTTTAGGTGATGTGCAGTGTTTTTGCATCAAACATATCTTTTGGAATTATGGACAAAAAAAAAAAAAATCAACCTTGGTTTTATCAGACCATACCACATGCTTTTGAGAGACTTCAGATGTGTTTTTTCAAAGTTTATCCGGGCTTGGGCATTTTTCCTTGTAAGAAAGGGCTTCTCTGTTGCCACTCTACCCCATAGCCCAGACATATGAAGAATATAGGAGATTGTTGTCACATGTACCACACAACCAGTACTTACCAGAAATTCCTGCAGCTCCTTTAATGTTGCTGCAGACCTCTTGGCAGCCTCCCTGACCAGTTTTCTTCTTGTCTTTTTTTTATCAATTTTGGAGGAATGTCCAGTTCTTGGTAATGTAACTGTTGAGCCATATTTTCTCCACTTGATGACTTTCTTCCATAGTATATCTAATTTCTTGGAAATTCTTTTGTACCCTTCTCCTGATTGATACCTTTTAACAAGAAGATCCCTGTGATGCTTTGGAAGATCTCTGCAAACCACGTCTGTTGCTGTAGGCCTAAGAAAATGTCAGGAAAGACCTACTAGAACAGCTGAACTTTATTTAGGGTTAATCAGAGGCACCTTAAATGATGGCGGGTGCGTACAGACTCCTTAACACAAGTTTGAATGTGATTGCTTACTTCTGAACACTGCTACAGCTAGTTATAAGAGGGTGTGCACATTTTTGCAACCACATTATTTTTACCACCCCCCCAAAAAAGATTTCAGTTTGTTTTTCAATTGAGCTGTATAGTTTATAGGTCACTATTACTTGCCGACCAGCCGCCGTTTTACGGTGGCAGGCTGGCTCGCCTGCAAGAATCGCAGTAGCTGTATGGTGGCCGCTTTAAAGGTGAATAGGGGGCACGCGTGCCCACTACGTGACGTTGGGGGTCAATGTGTGTGGCCGGCGGCAGCTATGTCCGCTGGAGACCCGCAAAGACTCCTAAGAGACGGAACTGGGATCTGTCAATGTAAACAGACAGACATTCTTGTTCTGTAGGGGAACTAGAGAGAGATCTGCTGTTCCTAGTAATCAGGAACAGCGATCTCTAGCTATTCTCTATTGGTACACTGCCCCCACATCTGCAATCCCAGTGTGAAAGCCCGAGTGCTTTCACACTGGGGTGTTGCGCTGGCAGGACGTCAAAATAAGTTCTGTAAGTAGCCTCTTTGAGATGCTTTAGGAGCGATGTATACATCGCTCCTAAAGCGCCCCTGCCCATTGAAATTAATGGGCAATGGCGCCGAAGCACCTTGGCAGCGGCGCTTTTAACTCTTTATTCAACCGCTAGCAGGATTTAAAATCGCTTCGCTAGCGCCCAAACAAAACGCTGCAAAAACGAGTTTTGGCGCCGCTTTACCGCCAATGCCCCCACGCTGGCTGTGTGAAAGGGCTCTTAACCCCTTGATTGCTCCTTAGTGTTAACCCCTTCCCTGCCAGTGATATTTACACAGTAATCAGTGGCTATTTTTTTTTTTAGCACCGATCGCTGTGTAAATGTCACTAGTCCCAAAATATTGTGAAAAGTGTCCAATCCGTCTGCCACAATATTGCAGTCCCAAAAAAAAAAAAAAAAAAATCAAATAGCTGATCACTGCCATAACTGGTAAACAAAAAATAATAAAAATGCCATATCCCCCATTTTGTAGACGCTATAACTTTTGCGCAATCAATATACGCTTATTGCAATATTTCTTACCAAAATATGTAGAGAACATATTGCCCCAAACTGATGAAGAAATTCGTTTATTTTTTTTTTTACATTTTTGGGGGGATATTTCCTATAGCAAAAAGATAAATATTGTTTTTTTTCAAAATTTGTCAGCTTTTTTTGTTTATAGAACAAAAAATAAAAACCGCAGAGGTGATACCACCAAAATGCCAATACCAAATACCACCAAAAGAAAGCTCTATTTGTGGGAAAAGGACAACATCAATTTTGTTTGGGTACAACGTCACACAACCACGCAATTGTCAGTTAAAGTATTGCAAAAAAATGGCCTGGTCATTAGGGGGCAAATCTTCCGGTCTTTAAGTGGTTAGAGGTGGAAAAGGTTCTGAAACGATTTGTCTTTGTCCAATTTTTTTTACAACACAGAAACCTGACATTTTAACAGGGGTGTGTAGATTTTTTTTTTTTTATAGACACTGTATGTAAACATTGGCTAAGAATGAATGGGAGTACAGCCAGGGCCAATGCTACCACTAGGCAGCCACCTAGGGCGCAACTGAGGCTGCTGTGCATACACAGCTCTCTGGTGTGGAGATGACACACCTTGTTTGTAGAGCCGGGTGTCAGTATAACAGAACAGACAAGCACAGGGGGGAGTGCAGAGACGGCAGGGCTCAGTCACTAGGGAAAGCAGAATATTTTTGGTGGAGCTGCTCTGCAAAACAGAGTGATCTGCGCTCCCCTCCAATGAACAATGCACAGACAAGCCTGGGAGTGTCCTCCGCCCAGCTCCCAACATGCCTCCTGGGCACTGACACACAAAGTCCTAGCTGGGGGGGGGGCACGGATCCTGTGTAAAGGGAGACACCAGTGGAGGAAAATACAGGGTCTGGTGCTTGTAGTAAATGCCACCCAATCACACACCGACCCCCCCAAACCTTTACATTGCAGCACCTCCACCCCACTGACTGCTCTGTACACGCTCAGCCCATCCATTACATGGTACAGTAAACTGTCCCTTCGGCTTTCTGCAACTTCCAGGACAGGATGATATATCAGCATTCAGTTCAGCTCTTCCTCCGATAGCCCCGAGCTCCCTGGAATGTTCCACTCCTGGTCACATTGCACAGGTTACAGCATGGGAGGTTGGAAGTGTGTTGGCTCTCATTATGTTTCTTTCGTCTGCAGGTAACCACTCATTGAAAACATTGCCTACAATCAGGCTGCTGCCCAACTACTAGTGCCTATGGATTCTCCTAGCTACTGCTGATACTAGTGCAGCCTTTAGTAGAACTGGGCTGCATTTTCCTCCACTTGCAGCATATGAAAACTGGCTTCTCCTCTCCCTTCCATCAGCAGCTGCATGAAGAAAATACGGCCAATCAGTTCTAGTAAATGCTGCCGCCCCCCCCTGTGCCCATTGAGAGGAGTTCCCACCATCCCTGTGCCAAGTTCCTGTGTCTGTACACCCGCTGTGCCCATTAAGAGGGGTTCCCACCATCCCTGTGCTGAGTCCCCAGGTCTGTACACCCACTGTGCCCATTATGAGGGGTTACCACCATCCCTATGCTGAGCTCCAGGGTCTGTACACCCACTGTGCCCATTATGAGGGGTTCCCACTATCCCTGTGCTGAGTTCTGTACAACCACTCTGCTCATTATGAGGGGTTCCCACCATGCCTGTGCCAAGGTCTGTACACCCGCTGTGCCCATTATGAGGGGTTCCCACCATCCCTGTGCTGAGTTCCAATGTCTGTACACCTACTTTGCCCATCATGAGGGGTTCCCACTGATAGGTGGCACTGATATCTATGTACATATCTGCTGTACATGGTTGGCACTACGTATAGACAAGGTAGGCACCAACCTAGAGCACACATCAATCAGGGGCACCATATCGATGTCCCCCCATCACATCCAGGCTCATTGACTCCACCCCCCATAATGGTAGCAATCTATAAAATGGGGTATACATAAGCAGGGCAAAATGAGGTTTCACCTAGGGTATCAGAAATCCTCGCACCAGCCCTGAGTACAACACATAGGGCTGTATCCTCCAGACTACCCCCTACAAGATCTCTCTTCCAATTGGCTCCCTTTGGTAGATGTCCAGTCACCCCCTCCAGGTTATGTTATTCAGAGCAGATCTGGGGCAGGTGTGTCCAGTATTAGGGTTACATAACCAGCAGCCTGCCAGCTACTTATAGCAACAAGCTGGGGGAGAAGAGGATTTGGATTACCGCGGTCCGTCTGGCACAAAGATTATTCCTCTGCACCCTCCATACGCCGCCGTCAAGCTCCCCCCCCACCTTCCTTTCCTTATATATTCAACCGCCCTCTCCCGCCGGCAAGTCTTCCCGCTGTGCGCGCGCTCGGCGCCAGCCGCCCTCATCCACGTGCTCATCCGGGAACCTGCCTAGCACGGCCCAATCCCAGGGCCCGCCCAGCTCCGCCCCCCTCGGCCGCCCCTACGTCACCGGCCAGAACAGACTGAGTGAAATTAAACAGCAGAGTGATTTTTGCATTCACCGAACCGTGAAAGAGTAGTTAGGACGCAGACGGAGTACTAAAAAGTGAGCGACGGGCGTCACCGAGGTCTCGCCCGCTGGGTCGCCCCCGCAAAGGGGAGGGGGAGAACTGGAGAACACACTAGAGAAACGTGAGGGCTGCAGTCCCACGTGATGCCTGCACAGCCAATCGTGGGATGAGGGTGGGGCTTAGGTGACGTGTGACACGGTGTGCTGGTGCAAGAGGTACGCACTTGGCTGAGGCAGCTGGTGACGGTGGTGATTTCAGTGGTGGACCCTCTGAGCCCTGGAGCGCCTCTGTCTCTGTGAACACCATGCTAGGGAGACCACAGCTTTTCTCTAAACACCGCATTGAGCCTCCATCGTGCTGCCCCTCTCCACAGGACCGCAGAGGATAAAGCTCCATCACCAGCTATTGCTGTAAACCACCCAAGTTCCTCAGGCTGTACACTATGAGCTTGTTCTGGACTTGACTTTATCATCTGATATATCAAGGGGGGTTCTTTTATTCTAGTGCTCCCTTCTTGCTGCCATTGCTTTGGGCAACATTTAAAAAAAGAAAAGCAAAAAAAAAAATGGGGGTGAATACTGTCCACTGGTTCAGGAAGGGGCTGCGACTCCATGACAACCCAGCCTTGAGGGAGTGTATCCAAGGATCCGACACCGTCCGATGTGTCTATATTTTGGATCCCTGGTTTGCTGGATCGTCCAATGTGGGGATCAACAGGTGGAGGTAAGCGGAACATCCTCCTTCCCTTCCCCATGAACTTTTAGGAGGACCCATACAGCTAGAACCACGGGCATTTCCATCGTTGACCTGGTTTTCAAAAAAGGGTAGCCCTTGGGGTTGTCCTCGCCACCTTGGCTGTACTGAGCCACCAATGTGGGAAATGTAAGTCCAATGGGAGGTCAGACTTCTGAAACTTTGGTTGTGTGCCTGTTCCAGGACAAGAGTTTCTTTGGTCTAGCCAAGATGATGGTGACAACTGTTGTGGCCCCTATATTTGTGTCTTCATGGGTTCTCTTTAGGACAGGGGTAGTCAATGACGGTTCGATGCAGACAAGGTTATCTGATAAAATACGGGGGAAAGACTTGAGGCGCATACTGCAATAACTCATTGCAACCAGGCTCCAGTAAATAAAGAGCTGGCTTACTGGACACTGACTGTCCTTACTGATTTTTAACTTATTCGTCCCATTTTTTATTTTTTAAGTGCAAGGTTTCTTAACCACCGGTCACAGACCTTTGGTGGTCCCCAGACTCCCAACTGAGCACAGGTTGAAAGTTATGAAGACTAACGAATTAGTGCATGCTGCAATAACTTGTAGCAACTAGAGTCCAGTGAAGATAGAGGGGGTAATTATGACTTGCTGGACATTGGCCATGCTCACAGATTTCTAATTAATGTTTGGGCCAGTTTTCCAGGACTGTGTTGCTCGACCACAAGTCAGCCTCCGGTGGTCCTTGCACTTATGGCAGGGCACCGTTTTAATCTGGCAGAGAGCTGGGAATTAAGGCTTCATGTATATGGGATGTTTTTACAGCCTCTCCTGAACAAATTATCTTGAGAGATGGTAACCCACGTTTAAAACGTCAGATTTCCAGCGTTTACATGGCACATTTAGCTGCTCTTTGCTTTTTGAAGCGTTAAAAAAAAGCCAAAAATTAAAGACGCCTGTAAACTAAACACGCGTTACCGTGTTTTAGAAGCGCTTGACGCTTGAAATGCCTCTAAACTCCGCTCCTGAACCCATTTTTTTTGCGTTCCAAAAAAAGCCTCTAAACTCAACTGCCTAGAAACGACTGTAAACGACCCAGTGTACGTAACTGGTAAGATAACAGAGGAGAGAGTTCAGGAGCAGTTGAAAAAAATGCCCAACTGTTCCTAAATGTCCGTTTTTAACAGAAGCAGTGTACATGAGGCCTAAGTCTTGCTGGGCTTTACCATTCTTAACAGATTTCCTATTAAAGTTGCAGCCAGTTTTCGAAGACTGTTCATGAACCACAGGTCAGTGAACATTGGTGGTCTTCAGATTCCTGGCTTGGCACAGATTAAAAGTCATGAATTCATAATGGCTTATTTTTCTATTACTAAATGTACTTACAATGACTTTTCTGTCTCTAAACTAGCTAGGGTTTCTCCAGAGGTTGGTCCTTGAGCTGTGAAAGATTGACCTTTCATCTGATTGTGTATTCATAGTTCAGGGCTAATACTAGCAAAACCAGCAGCCTGACCTAATTTATTTTTAGTTGTCAGCAAGGGTTGCATTCCTCCTACCGATTTACCAGTGTAAGGGGCATTTTTCCTCAATGACCCCTAGTAAAATGATTGGTTTGAGCTTGGGCTTTCTTGGGGTCTTAAAAATATTTTCGGGGCTCCTCTGGGGTAAAAAGACTGCTCTAGTAAAACTGCAATTTAAAATGATAAAAAATAAAGATTCTTTGAATAATGGTGGTTCTTGCAATTTCTTTGAGGTTCCCAAATGGCCACTAACACAAAAAAGTTAGGATGTGTTATAGAACTTGTGGTCTGTTCACTAAAGTAAAATGCAAGTGTCCAATAACCAAACATCAGTCCCAGCATCATTCATGGGTCTAACTTTACTCAGTTGATTGGCTGCTATGGGATGCTACCATTTATACACTACTGTAAACACACATTGGTTGGGTAATTCTGCAAGTGTCAGTTTTGTTCTTGTGCTGGAACTCAAAAGATGTAGCTCCATGTTCAGATGTGAGAGTTAAGAGCACAGTCAAATCCCAAGAATATTGTTGGGATTGGGATGCATAAATTGCACACATTTTAAAAATATTTGGTTAGCCTTTATAATCTGTGAAGGTTATAGAACAGGGGTAGGGGGTTCAGTGTTGAGCCAGATGAGCAGGGAGGTTCATTGTTTGGGCAGAAAAGCAGGGGTAGAGCAGTTAGGCAGATGTGAAAGGTGTATTGATGAGGCAGATGAGCAGGGGGTTACAGTGGTGGGTTAGGGGGAACAGAGGTAACACAGATGTGCAGGAGGTACAGCACCTTGCAATGGATTGTTTGAGGATTTGCATCATTTAATTTACAGAACATGCCCACAACTTTGAAGATTATTTTTTTTTTATTGTGAAGCAAGCAACAAATAGGACAAAATAATAGAAAAAGTCAATGTGTAGAACTATTCAACCCCCTAAAGTCAGTACTTTGTACAGCCACCTTTTGCAGCTATGCAGCTCCAAGTCACTTTGGATAAGTCTCTATGAGCTTGCTGCATCTTACCACTGGGATTTTTGCCCATTCCTCCTTGCAAAACTGGTCCAGCGCCTTCAAGTTGGATGGTGTGCTCCTGTGAACAGCAAACTTTAAGTCTGACCACAGATTTTGTATTGGATTGAGGTCTGGGCTTTGACTAGTCCATTCCAACACATTTACATGTTTCCCCTTAAACCACTCAAGTGTAGCTTTAGCAGTGTGTTTGGGGTCATTGTCCTGCTGGAAGGTGAACCTCCGGCCTAGCCTCAAATCAGAGTGGTACAGGTTTTGCTGAAGAATATCCCTGTATTTAGCACCATCCATCTTTCCCTCAACTCTGACCAGTTTCCCTGTTCTGACTGGTGAAAAACACCCCCACAGCATGATGCTGCCACCGCCATGTTTTGGGGATGGTGTTTGGGTGATGTGTTGGGTTTACGCCAGACATAGAATTTTCTTTCATGGCCAAAAAGTTCAATTTTAGGCTCATCAGACCAGAGCACCTTCCTCCATACATTTTGGGAGTTTCCCACATTCCTTTTTCGCAAACTCAAAACATGCCATTTTGTTTTGTTTTTTTGCTGAAAGTAATGGCTTTCTTCTGGCCAGTCTGCTATAAAGCTTAACTCTATGGTGCATATGGCTTATTGTCAGCCTATGTACAGATACTCCAGTCTCCGCTGTGGAACTCTGCAGCCCCTCCAGGGGTACCTTTTAGGTCTCTGTGCTGCCTCTCTGATTAATGCCCTCCTTGCCCGATCTGTGAGTTTTGGTGTGCGGCTGTCTCTTGGCAGGTTTGCTGATGTGCCATTTTCTTTCCATTTGGTTATGATAGATTTGATGGTGCTCCTAGGGATCATCAATGATTTGGAGATTTAATTTTTTTTAGAACCTAACCCTGCCTTGTAATTCTCAACATTGTCCCTTACTTGTTTGGAGAGTTTCTTGGTGTTCATGACAGTGTTTGGTTAGCGGTGCCTCTTGCTTAGGTGTTGCAGCCTCTGGGGCCTTTCAAAAAGGTGTGTGTATATATGTAATGACATCATGTGACACTTAGATTGCACACAGGTGGACATAATTTAACTAAGTATGTGACTTCTGAAGGTAATTGGTTGCACCAGAGCTTTTTATGGGCTTTATAACAAAGGGGGTGAACACATACACACATGCCAATTATCATTTTTTATTTTTTTTTATTTCTGAAAAATAGCTTTATGTATGTATTCTAATTTTACTTCACCAACTTAGGCTATTGTGTTCTGATCCATCACATACAATTCAGATTAAAAAACATTGAACTAAAGGCTGTAATGTAACTAACAAAATAGGTAAAAAGCCAAGGTGGGTGAATACTTTTTCAAGGCACTGTACATTGGTGGGGCAGATGAGAAAACGGGTTACAGTGGTGTGACAGACGAGTAGGTGATTTGGTATTGAGACAGAAGAGCATGGGATACGGTGGTGGAGCAGGTGTGCAGGGAGGTACATTGATGGGGCAGGTGAGCAGGGGGATTGCAGTGGTGGGGACATAAGAGCAAGGAGGTACAGTGGTGGGGCAGATGTGCAGGAGGTACAGTGGTGGGAGGGATGAGAAGGGGGTTACCAGTGGGACAGAAAAACAGGGCGGTACAGTGATGGGGCAGATGAGCGGGGGGGGGGGGGTTCAGTGTTGGTCCAGATGAGAAGGGGGTTACAGTGGTAGGAAAGATGAGCAGGGGGGTTCAGTGTTGGGGCAGAGGAGAAAGGAGCTACGTTGGTGGGACAGATGAGCAGGGGGAACAGAGGTGGGAAAGATGTGTAGGAGGTACATTTGTGGACCAGATGAACAGATAAGTTCAGTGTTAGGACAGATGAGAAGATCGTGGTTCAGTGGTGGGGCAGATGAGCAATGGGCTACAGTGATCTGAGGTGTGGAGTTGCAGGAATTGGGGCTGATCTGAGGCGTGAGAGTGCAGAATGTTAATTTCTCACTACTAAAGTAGTTTACCGCATTTACTTTATAAAAAAAAAAATCTTTTTATTGATTGAGAGTGTGAAGTTGCCATTTTTTTTTGTTACGAAAACAGCACGCTCAATTTCTTTGAAAATATTTTTTGGCACGCTGTGCTCAAAGGTTGCCTACCCCAAAGTATCTTTTTTGGAAGAAATGGTGTTGCTACCTTTTTTATATGAGAGGTGGCCTGTTTTGTTTCTGTAACAAAGTTACATCTAATACCAAGCCACATCTTTATTAATGTTTGCATTTTAGAAGTATTTTAGTATTTATATATTGTAGTTTATAATAAGCAGTAGAGATGGCTTAAGAAAAAAAAACTTGACCTATATAGTCCATTGAAATAATTGGCTACATGTTGTAAGAAGCACTGACTTTATGGTGTAAAAACTCTTCCTTGCCAGTTGTATCTAGGTGTGTGCTTTGTGGCGCTGTTGCTGTTACTAAACCAATGGATTCTCCAAATGTTTGCTTAGTCATCCCAGCACTGATGCCTTGCTCTGGATCATAGCCCTTATTATAGCAACCAGCCTTGGCAAAGATCCACCTCCTAGAAAAAACAGCAGCAGCCAAGTATCTTTAGCATCTGAAACCTGGGCATAATTTTACATATCTGGCACAGTAGTAAGCAGATGCAGTTAGCATTGAATAAATATTAAAGCAAGAAGGATTGCAGCAACACTTTTCTCCTCCCCTACAGCTGGAGAATGTGACATGTAGGAAGAGCCATTCTAAGTTATGTAAAAGGGTGTAACATGTTTTGTATGCCTGCTCTTTGATGCAAAAAGTCTGAAAATACAACAAGCTATGTGCAATGGAAAACAGAATCTTTTAGCAATTGTTACAAGTACATCTGCCAGTTACTACTGCAGCTTCAGCTATCTGAGATATTAGTCATGCACTTAAAGGGGACAATCATGGGGGTAACCCTTCTCCCTGTGGTTTGTATAGTTTGACACTAATATTGTTTATGGGTATAACAGGAAAACAAATGATAACTTAATGCTACCTTCCAGGGTAAATGCTTACCTGGTGATATATTGGGTAGTAAGTTTCAGTGTAGTGGGGACCTGATATAAATGTTTCAGTGTTGGATGTAAAGCATGATTATATAAACGTAAATGCTAACTTGCTGTGATTCAAGGCTATTCACTGTGTAATATCCACCGTTTCGACAATGCCATTTGAAGTTGTAGTATAATGTTGTGTTTAACCAGTGAACTTTGCCACCTTTTAGGCTTATCTTTGCTCACATTGTCAGACGACAAGAGCTACTTGCATACTGAATTTGTGTCAAGGTCTTAGGTTTGCAGGGTTTTTTTTTTTTTTTTTTTTTTTTTAAGTTTCATAGAGTTCAGTCAATTCAGACTGGCCTATTCTAAAAGTTGTGATATTTGTTTTATTTCTTGTAATCAAGTGCACTAATGTATAGTTTTGTGTGTGTGTGTTTATTTTTTTTTTCCCTGCAGCTGATTGGTTTCTATGCCCAGCTACATAGTTACATAGTTACATAGTTAGTCAGGTTGAAAAAAGACACAAGTCCATCCAGGACTGCCAGGAGAACACACATGGGTCGATTTACTAAAACTGGAGAGTACAAAAACTGGTGGAGCTGGGCATTGAAAACCTGGCCTCCAGAATTTTCTTTTTTTTTTTTTTTTTTTTTAAAGCTAACCGTCTAGTAGTGTCTGTTTTTCTAACTCGTTTGGAAGCTTTTTGGCCAAGGTCATATACAATTTGGAGGCCAGGTAAGCAATGCTATGTGCTAGTGCTGTTGACCATCAACATTTTGTACATCCTTTGCTGTTGACTTCAGTTAAGGCACATACAGTATGTATTGACTCCATAATAAACACATGCTGCATATTTATAAAATGATGTGGTGAAGAATTATATGAAACAACGAATCATCTTCATACCTGCACTAAACAGTTGAATGCAAACTTTAATCTGATTTGCCTGAAACAGTTCTCCTTTAAGACTGATAACTGAGGCTAACTAACTTATTGCTTATTGCTGGCTTTATTAAAATAGAGATAAATTGAAATTTAATTGCATGGCAAACAGAATATGACTTAAATATTTCATAGGGGGTTGAAAGTATGGTGTATGGGTGCTAATGCTTACTGTGTATTTTTTTGTCAGTGACTTTTGGAAATGTCAGCCAAGTTTTTGACTGACATTTCCAAAAGTTACGAAATTTGTTTTTGGAAAAATTGGCAAATTTCAGCATTTGGGCTATAAACAAGTACAATATGCGATTTAGCAATGTGATTTAAGGTAGACATTAAAGCAAATCTTTTTATTATGTTTTCCATATAGTAAGTAGCTCACGGACAGGTGGGCAAGAAATTAGAATGGATGGGCGCACACTCATGAAATTGACTCTCACAGTGACACTGACACAACACAGCCCCTCCTGAGTCAGTGACAATTTTCTCTTGTTTTTAATTGAACTCTTAATTAAACATTTAGTGCTGGAGGAAAAAGTAAACTCTATAGACTATATCCTTTAAAACAGTGGTCATCAACCCTCTGTTCTCAGGGCCCATTAACAGGCTGGGTTTGCAACATAAATGAAAGACATCACAGTTGATATAATTTGCTGCTCAGTGATTGCAGTATTCTAGTCTGCATCTCCCCAAGGTAATACGTAAAACCTGGCCTGTTAGTGGGCCCTGAAGACAGGGTCGATGACCACGGCTTTAAAAGATAATTAGTAGTTTGCACATCAAACAGATGAAATTAGTTTGAAGGTGTGGTTTAGAGCTGTTTTGATAAGACGCACTCAAACATTCTAAGATTGCTGTTCATAAGAAGCATCAGCTGATGTGAACCATGACCTTACAAAAATGAACTCTGAAGACACAAGCTCAAGAGTAGTTGATCTGCATAGGGCTGGAAAGGGATACAAAAGCAATCCCCAAGTGTTTAGTTAGTGAACCGTTAAGACAAATTGTCTATAAATTGAACCAGTTTTTAGTACTGTGGCTACTCTTCTAGAAGGGGATGCACAACGCAGAATCCTCAGTGAGGTAAAGAACTCATTAGTACCAGCTAAAGGCTTGAAGACCTCAGGCCGCGTACACACGCGGGGACTGTTCGCCCAACTTTGTCCGTCAAACAGTTTCAGCGGACATTCCGCTCAAAATTAGCATGGACGGACTTGCCCACACACGACGAACGAACAGTCCGCTGAAACCGTGCGCGATGACGTGAACGGCACGTACGACGGGACTAGAAAACGACGTCCTATACACTGCAATGCAAACTTCGGCGTGTAAATCCTTTCTGAGCATGCGCGGAACTTAGTTTGACGAACAAGCCTACACACGAGGGGACTGTTCGCTGAAACAAAGTTTCAGCGGACAGTTTTTCGGAATTTCCGAAAAACTTTGTTCAGCAGACTGTCCGCTGAAACTGTCCGCTGAAAGCCCACACACGAGCGGACTGTCCGCCGAAACACTGTTCAGCGGACAAAGTTGAGCGAACAGTCCCCGCGTGTGTACGCGGCCTCACTGGAACTGGCAACATCCCTGTTCATGAGTTTTTACTGTATGGAAGTCCTTGAACAGGCAGGGTGTCCATGGCTTCTGCCCACCTGAAGTTTGCAAGAGAGCACCTTTGCAAACCGCAATGCTAATGGGAAAATGATTTATGGAATAATGAAACAAAAGTTGAATTGATCAGTAAGAATACTTACTTAGCACTATGTATGATAGCACAACAAGGGCTCAGCTTACCAAAATCAAAACATCATACCAGCAGTGAAGTATGCTGGAGGGAAAATCATGATTTGGTCTTGCTTCTCTGTCTCAGGGCCTGGACCACTTGCCATCATTGGGGGAAAATAAATTCCCAAGTTTACCAAAATATCCTACAGGATAATGTCGTCAGGGTGCCTGTCTGCCTGCTGAAGTTTAGTAGAAGTTGGGTGATGCAGCCCGACAATGGCCCTAATCAGAAAATGTGCCATTTGGAGTGGCCTAGAATCCCTGTCCCTGCTGTCGGACTACTATATCACAGCATGAGGGATGCCTGCACATGGCTTGTGTGGCTATAGGAATCTGAGGTTTGGTTTGTGTGTTGGTGTGTTTTTATTTTTTTGTTTTTTTTATTTTTATTATTATATATATATATATATATATATATATATATATATATATATATATATAATTTTTTTTTTTTTTTGTTCAGCCCACTGAACAAAAAACCTCTGCATGTATACCCAGCTTAAGGTCTTTAGCGAACTCTATTGATCTTCTCATAAAACACACACACACACGTCAGCAGCAGTTGTGTATTTAGGTTTTGTGCTGCTCTAGGCCTGACTAAACTTGTAAAAGAAAAAAGGGAGAGGAAATCTGCGCTACAGTGTATAACCGAAAAAGACTTTTTGATGCAGCAATTCTAGTACATACCAAAAATGTTATATACGTGTAGAAAAGGGAAAAAAAGAAAGAACTGCGCGATCCCTAATATTTCTATTAGGATATAAAACCACCCCTCAATGAAAGAGTGCTTATTCTGACTTGAGATTCAAAAAAACAAATCTAATAGCTAAATATAACAAATGACATTACCTACAAAATAAACATATGCATTAACACCCGTTTAGTGTGAACCCAGAAATATAGACATACAATACTGGGTCTATATGTGCCAAGTGTACAGAAAAACAAGTGAAAATAAATCCAACAAAAATATAATAAAATAAAAATGAGTATGGCAATATTATGAAGTCCTTGTGAATTCAGCTGAAAAAACACCCCGTGTCCAAAGGAATTGGTCCAATCTGAAACCTCTTATTGACGTGAAACAAAACATGGTGCACCTCAACCAAACAGATAGCACTAGCCCCTTACCAGATGCCCCAGTAAGGAGCGCTTTATCACAAATCAGGTCAGAAAATAGGTCAGTCTTGAGCCATCCAAGAGGAGCATTCTATCGTAAACCAGGTCAGGGAATACGCCAGTCTTGAACCATCCAAAACAGGGAAAACACTTTTTGGAGCGAGACTCAAATATGTTCCAATGGAAAATCAAAAAGGTCCACCATAGGAAGAAAAAGATACTCCAAATAGTGTAAAATCATTTAATAAAAGCAAATATAAAAAGAAATACACTTACAAACGTAAGAGGACACAGGGCATATCATCTAATGGGCAAGCGTCGGCCGATCGCGAACTCCAATCGATATCCCTTTCGGTACCGGTTCAATTGAGGCAAAGAAGCGTGTCACGCCACTGACTAAACTTGTGCACCCCGTAATTTTAAATATGGCCCACCCCTTCCTGTTTAGGACCTGCCCTGTCATCTGTAAACCACACCCCTTCCTCTTTAGGCTTCTTTTTTTCTTTTCTTTCCTTTTTCCTACATGCTAGTGTACTTATCTGTCACACTGCTCAATCAGCATGTCCATTGTTTGCATGTAAACACAATGGCACATTTCATTGGCTATTGTGAGGGGTAATTTCAACCCAGAGTTGGGTTTGTATACTTAACCTCTGTTTAGAAGACAAGCCTTTGTTGTGAATAGTAGAGGCTGGCCGATATTTGGCCTTTTTTGAAGAAATCAGCATCGGCCTTCCTTCCCCACACTCCACTGATGGTTTCACACATTGAGCAGCTCTGTACTCAGTCTGTGAAACTGATTTTCAACTGAATGCAGAGAGAGAGAGAGGAGCTGTCAGAATTCAGTGTGATGTCGGGGTGGGCGGGACCCAGACATCCATCACCAACCAATGGGATGGGATCTGGGCGGCCGCTACATGTATGTAGCCCTGCCCACTTTCTTAAGCAGCCCAATCATTGGCTGGTGTTTAATAGCTGCAAGGCCCCGTCCACCTCCGAAATCATTCAGTGTGAAACCTATCAGTGGCAACCAGTGCCACGTGCCAAAAAAAAAGAGACCGGCTTAAAATATCAGCCACAAAAATCAGCATCATGTATCGGCCATCGGCCGGCCCAATTTCTAAGGCCACTTTCACACGGAGGTGCTTCTAAACTACCAGTAAAAACACTGAGCGCTTTTGAAGAACTTTCTATTCATTTCAATGGAGAGGGGAGTTTTTCACAGCTCTGCCAGCACACTGGCCCAGTGTGAGAGCATTTATTGATTTTAATGGAAATACATTTTTGTGAGCTTTTTAGGCCATGTTTTTAGCGTGAAAGCGCCTGAAAAGCGCATCAGTGTGAAAGTGGTCTTAATATGGGGCAGAGAAAAACCCATATTAGTCGACCTCTGGTGAATAGTGAAATCTGCTGCATAGTCATCAGTGAACAGCTGTTTGTGTTTTGATTTTGTCAGGCCTCTTGTGTTGTGTACTATGGATTTATGCATGTTCTTTTTCAAAAAGTCCTGGATACATTAATTCATAGTATACTAAGTCTGTATGCTTGTTTAAACTTCTTGTTTTAAATCCATTTGTATGAAATGTTTTATTCTAATGTTAAGCCAGTGCTCTGTATCTCTGAATCCTTTAAATACTATGTAAAATGTATTTTGATTGCACCTAACACTAGTGCTTCTGTTGCCAAGACACACATTTAGCAAGATTGTGAGAAGTGAGTGAGCACTAGAAAAATCTAAATCAAGTCAATATTTGGTGTGACTGCCCATTTGGCTTCAAACCAACATCGGTTCCTACACTTGTACACTTGCACAAAGTTAGGAATTTGGTAGGATTAGTGTCAGGTGTATGATTGACCAATTATATCAAGCAGGTGCTAATGCTCATCAATTTCATGTAGGTTTAAAGAGTCATTACTTGAAACAGCTGTGTAGGAGGCTTAAAACTGGGTAAGGAACAGCCAACGTCTGCTACTAAGGTGAGGTCGTGGAAGACCGTTTAATATCATAAGTCATACACCATGGCAAGACTGGGCACAACAACAAGATGCAAGGTAGTTGTATGGCATTAGCAAGGTCTCTTCCCAGGCAAAGATGTCAAGTATATGTATAAGCACAAAGAAATGGGCAACGTTGAAGAATGTAGATGCAGTGGTCAGCCAAGGAAACTTAATGCAGCAGATGAAAGACGACACATGCTTGCTTCCCCTTCGGCATTGAAAGATGAGCCAGCAGTGCCACCAGCCCAGAACTGGTGGAAACCAGTGGTACCCAAGTATACCCATCTACTGTCTGGAGAAATCTGGCCTCCATGTAAAGATTGTGGAAACATGGCTAAGCGACTCAAATATGTACAAAAATATAGGAACTGGGGTGCAGAAAAATGGCAGTAGGTGCTCTAGACTGATTAGTCAAAATGTGAAATATTTAGCTGTAGCAGAAGGCAGTTTATTCTCCAGGCTTGAGAACAGTACAATGAGTGTCTGCACACAACAGTGAAGCCTGGCAAGAGGTTCCTTGCAAGTTTGGGGCTGCATTCCTGCAAACTGAGTTGGAGATTTGGTCAGAATCAATGGTGTCCTCAATGCTGAGAAATACAGGCAGATACATACTTATCCATCATTCCATTCGGGAGGCATGTGATTGGCCCCAAATTTATTCTGCAACAGAACAACTACAAACGTATAGCCAATGTCATTAGGAACTACAATATATTCAGTGTAAAAGTCCTGGAAGCGATGGTTTGGCCCCACACAGCCCTGACCAAGACGGAGTCTGTTAGAGAATATAGCACATGAATTGAGGCAGCCTACATCCACAGAAGATCTGTGGTAAGTTCTCCAAGATGTTTATAACAACCTACCTGCCGAGTTCCTTCAAAAACTGTGCCTAGAAGAACTGATGCTGTTTTGAAGGCAAAGGGTCACACCAAATATTTGGATTTCTCATCTGTTCATTTATGTCCATTTTGTTAATAAAAAAAAATAAACAAACGCATCTATTCTGAAGACATTGTTTACGTTGCAGCCTATTTTTTTTTTCACAACTGCCCAAGGCTGCATTCACACTTGGGCATTCCGTCATCGCGGAAAAACGTGGGGCACGTTTGCCATGGCGCTACTTCTACGGCCACCCCAATTGTGTAATCTTGTCACACAATAAATCGCGCTGCAATCGTGGCAAAATCGCAACACGTGAAGCTTGTCAAAAAAGGAGCAGGGTTTTTTTTTTTGGGCGACAGCTGCACAGTTGATCGCGCCACTAGAAGCAATGGCATAGCAAACGTGTCCCATGTTTTGCTGCAATTTTGGAATCTGGGACAAACGCCCAAGTGTGAATGGAGCCTTAAACTATTTCAGTCGGCAGAACTGGCTACGCATTAGCTAATCCTGTTCCTGCAGCTGACTGCATGGCACACTCTGCCATTTCCAGTGGCAGGAATCCAGATTTTCTGCATCTGAAATGACAGGCGTGTGTGAATAGCTGCAGACACTCAGCCCACACAGTGCCTGCTTATGGTGGTCATAGCTAGTCTGACTGTTTCGCACAGCCAGCAATTACTTGCAGTGATCATGGCTGGACGCAGACACAATGTTAGTAATGACACCTAGCAGAGTGTGTTGTCTGTGTAAATATCACCTGTCAGATTTCAGATCTTGGCCTTTTTCTCTGCATAAACACAAGATGGAGGGAATGGGAAAAAATGCTTAAAGAGACATTAAATTATTTTATAAAAGGCTTTTTTTTTTTCTTCTGTGTAATATATATATCAAATAGAAAAATAAGTCAAAATAGAGAAGTTGGCGCATATGTTGTAGGGAAAGCCACCATTTCTTTTGCTCATGTGGTCTAATTTTGGAATACGTGGATCATACTCTGTTTGAATACACTAAGGCTGGGTACACATAGGGTGGAAACAGACGGTTTTGGCAGAACCTGGCTGACTTTCAGCCCATGTATACAGCTCCTTGTCCTTCAGAAGCCAGTCTTACGACCAGCTTCTGTCGAATGACCATGCTTAAAAAACATCATCCGATCAGCAAATGGCTCTTCCTATGGAACTGCTCTCTTCCTCAGCCCAGAAATATGGATGCACGAGGTGTGTCTATTAAATAACGAGACTGTGATCCCACATAGTAAACAAAGCAGTCAGAACCCGTTATAACTGCATGCGTGGTGACCTTGAACACGTTTGAACCTGCTTGACAAACTGCAACACTCTGACATTCAGTGGATTGTGAGTCTCCATTTAGTTTGGTTGTGTTTTCTGTAGTGTGCTGAAAAAATTCTAAGTTTAAAAGTTGAACAAAGTATCAATTTGAAACTTTTATTAAAATTGCACAAAACGCCAACAGGATGTTTTCAAATGCTTACTACAGCTTATGCAAATGACGGCCTGTCTCATGCGCATGTGTTTGAGTGGCACAAAAGATTCAGCGAGTGACATGAGAATTAATGAATTCCCAAAAGTTAAATTGGTGTATAAAGGGACATGTTTTGAGTCAGTTGATGCTGTAAAGAAGAATTGTGTTGCAACAGCTGACAGAAATAGATTTTTCTCCATGCCTTTGACCAGTGGAACACAAGACTGCAGCAATGTTTTAGTGCAAATTGGGAATATTGAAGGGGACAAGCATCACATTTGTAATACATATAAATAAAGGTGAGTTATTTAATCAGTATCGTTATTTAATAGATGCACCTTTTTGTATGGGCAAAAAAAATAAAAAATTTGGGGGGGATTAAAAATCCCAAGGAATATATTCTTGTGTGTGAATGCACACTAAGATCCTGACTTCCTAAAAGCACAGGCTTAACCCAATGCACTTGATCAAGACCCATAATAAAAAAAAAATATATATATATATATATATATATATATATATATATATATATATATATATATATATATATATATATATATATATATATATATATATATATATAAAATCAACTAAACATTTCCTTTCAACATACAAATTCAGAAACAAAAAAAAAGCATCTGGAGTATGGCCAGTGTTTCCTTACACTAGCTTGATTCTCATGGCTGTATTAAATGGTTGATTGGCCCATGTATTTTACTGTAATCTAGGTCATTCTGTTACCTTGGAGGAAGTCGATTTAAAGAGAAACTAGCGTGGCAGGTTACACATACATATACTGTAAATATCATTGCAATAGTGTCAGCATGTTGACTTTTTTTTTATTTTTATTTTTATTTTTTTTCAACCCAACAAAAAAAAAAAAAACAGACTGCTCAGGAGCCGCTGTACTAACTGTGCAATGTTAGTATAGTGCTCTTCCGTGCTAAGCTGCTATTTTGACGGGGGGACTGCCCAGCCCCCACCAAAACACTTCGGGCAGTGCTCTCAGGCATTGGCAAAGAGCACTGATCAGGAGCCAATCGGCAGGCAGACCTTTTTTGGTCATACTGGGCTTTATACAGTCATTTTTTCATCTTTTCATCTATCAATATAATGGCTTCACTCACTGGCAGTATGAGAGTTTTCAGACCTACAAACATGGCCCATAGTGTGATGTATACCTGAAGTGATGACCACAAATGTGTACAAGAGTTGTTTTTTGGCTATTAGGAATGTACCAGATCTGTGATAGCGTCCCTCATGCACGTGGGAGTCCTCAGTTTTGTCATGAGCCACTGGACTTTCAGCGCACATGCGCTGCTGACATCAGCGGTTGTATGAAGGGTGACATTCATTTTACCTAAAGGTACGTTTTTATTTATAGGCTTAGCTGTAGTAAAAAAATGACCAAGCTGGCAATACAACTGCTTTAAAATGTTTGCCTTATTTAGAATTTTTAAATCTAAATAAATGTGTGTAAAACTGTTTTTTTTTTTTTTTTTTTTTTTTTTTTGATCTTAAAAATTAACCTGTTAACCACTTAAGCCAAAGGACCAGGCCCCTTTTTGTGATCCGGCACTGCGTCGCTTTGACAATTGCGCGGTCGTGCAACGTGGCTCCCAAACAAAATTGGCTTCCTTTTGATTTATTTGATTACCTCTGCGGTTTTTATTTTTTGCGCTATAAACAAAAATAGAGCGACAATTTTGAAAAAAATGCAATATTTTTTACTTTTTTGCTATAATAAATATCCCCAAAAATATATAAAAAAACATTCATTTTTTTTCCTGTTTAGGCCGATACGTATTCTTCTACATATTTTTGGTAAAAAACAAATCACAATTAGCGATTTATTGATTGGTTTGCTCAAAAGTTATAGCGTTTACAAAATAGGGGATAGTTCTATTGCATTTTTATTAATATATATTTTATTTTTAAATTTTTTTTTACTAGTAATGGCAGCGTTTAGACCTCTCCTCGTTCTTCAGCTCTGTGACCCGATCGCGGGACACCAGCGGCGATCGGGTCCACTGGTCCCGTGGTCACGGAGCACAAGACCGGGTCAGGAGGGTTCTGCCAGCAGCGCACTCCCGACCCACGGCTGGGCACTTAAAAAGCAACGTACAGGTAAGTGCTTGTGCCCAGTCGTTGCCATTATGCCGACGTATGTTGGCGTGAGGCGATCCTTAAAGCGGGAGTCCGCGTTTTTTTTTTTTTTTTTTTTTTTTTTTTTTTTTAAAGCCAGCAGCTACAAATACTGCAGCTGCTGACTTTTAAAATAGTGACACTTACCTGTCCAGCGCGCCCGCGATGTCGGCACCCGAAGCCGATCTCTCGATCGTCTCACGGGTGCTGCCGCCGCCATCTTGGGTATGGGAATCAGGAAGTGGAGCCTTTCGGCTTCATTTCCCGGTTCCCTACTGTGCATGCGCGAGTCGCGCTGCGCAATAAGGATGGACCCGCTGCCTCTGGGAACTGTGTGTTTCCCAGCAGGCAGCGGGGGACTTTCGGAAAGGGGCGTAATCTACGCCCCTTTCCGCAGAGAGCTATCCCGGAAGTGGGTGCAGATACCTGTACTGTACAGGTACCTGCACCCCCCTCCCCCCTGAAAGGTGCCAATTGTGGCGCCGGAGGGGGGCAGGGTTCCGATGAGCGGAAGGTCCACTTTAGGGTGGACCTCCCCTTTAAGTGGTTAAGCTAAATATGGGAGCTGACATGGGTTTTAAAGTAGGTCTACTACAAACCCTAGCAATGCAAATTGAACATATGTCCGCAACTCATACAACGTATGTGCGTTCTCAGAGCAGCACATGTTAACTCTTGACACAACAAGCATTAATGCACATTTTGTCAATACAGTACATTCCTCATCTTAAATTCTCCTATTCTATGTTCCAAAGCTGGTGTATTGATGGTTGGACTCCTACCAGAAGCTCTTGTCAATTAAGCAGTTTAGGGCATGTTGGTGTCGGCCTACAAGCATGCCATGTGTAGGCATGGTGTCCTATTACTCGGATTAGAGGCTGAGAAATGCAAACTGCTCATGCCAGTATGGATCTACTTCTATGCTTAGTGTGGTCAAAATGCTCTAGGAATGGAAGATGACTAGCAGGGTCGCTGGATTTGCTGTTTGAAGATGAATGTTGTGCAACTATAGGCTAAATTAAAGACTTACTATTTTTTTATTTTATTTTTTTACTTTTAAAAACCAGTCCAGCAAAAGTAGCAGAAGGTTTCGACAAATCATTTAACACTGGTAATGGTACTTGGTCATTTAGGCCCCTTTCACACGATAATCCCGCTCGTATTTTTTTTTTTCTTATTTTTTTTTTTAAGCGGATCCTAGCGGCCACCCTTTGACTCCTATGGGCAGGCGGATGTCAGCGGCAATGTGTTCGCTGACACCCGTCTGCCATCTGATCCGTTCAAGACAGACGCACGGTGATACGCGCTGTCTGTTTTTGTCTGCTTTCCCCATAGAAATCAGCAGGGCTCTGACAGGCCCCTCTGCGCTCAGTGAGCAGAGATGGACCTGTCATTCGCTGGCTCAGTGAAGATCAACGGAGCTCGCTGTGCAGACCTGCCCCTTGTGAAAGGGGCCTACGGTAAATAAATAAAATAATATATATAAAACAATTTTTTTTTTTCTTGTTTAGTTTAAAGGACTTCCTTTCTTACTGCTTATCAACAACAAGTAAATATTTGAAAAGTTCTAAGCCATGCTCATGTTTCTGAATATTGTAGGTATATAGGGGGACTCAAGATTATATTCTTTTCATTGTATTGTATGTTATAGGTCCACTGGTGAATGATAATAAAATGGAAACAACATTTTGTTTGTCTTTTATTAAGAAAGAGGAAAAAAAAAAAAAGTTCTAAAACAAGGTGAACCCCTTGTAAAGGGAAGCTCTAGTCCTTTTGTGTGTGACTTGATGACTGTTCACCACTGATTCATGGACATGTTAGATTTTTATGGCCGTGTACATAATACAAGTATGTGTTTTTACCTTTTCCCCTTTGGGTGTAGTAGTAGTAGTAGTAGTAGTAGTGTATCGCATCGCACTGCTGTAGTAAAGCTGCTGGTTCCCAATGGCTGATTCCATCATCGAACTATAAAAAGCAAACACAACCTTGCAGCTGCATCCTTTTTACATCTGGATCTCTGACCGGCTTGGGCAAGTGCTTTTAGAGTTAAAAGGGGAGTTTAAGGATTGGTAGGCTGCAAAATATTACATTTTTTTTTCCCCTTCACTAAGGCTGCATTCACACCTGAGCGTAGCGTTTTCAAGCAGAAAATCGCACGATTTTACCGCTGCATTTTTTTTACCGTGATTTTGTGCAGGGTAAAAGGTCACCAATGTTAAAAGAAGAAAAATGCCCAAATCTGCCCGATTTCGAATGACAAAAAAGGGTCCGGGAACTTGGTTGAGCTTCAGGCGTTCGGCTTCAGGCGACATGGAGTGGAGATGTGAACCATCTCCATTGAGAATAATAGATTTTTTTACCCCCTCTAGCGTTTTGTAGCTTCAGGCTTCAAGCTCAGTTGTGAATGTGGTTTTTTTTTTTTTTTCACCCCCCCCTCCAGTTCACCCACTTGTACACAGTATGCTATATGAAGCTCGGCAGAGACTAGACAAAATGTATACACCTCCCCAGAGGTTTGAACAGCAGTACTTTGTAGGTAGGCCTCCACTGAAAGTGCATCTGGTTACTTCCTGCCTCCCAATCTTTTATAGTTCTTTTTGAGTATATCCCACACTTTTTTAAAGTGGTTGTAAACCATTACTGACCACTTTGTGCTACAGGTGAGCCTATAATATCTCCTAAACCTTCACGGTTAAGGAGATACCTCCTGTATTTGCATTTGCCAACATCATCTGCATATACACACTGACAGCAGCGTTTTGCCGGTGGTATTGCAGTGCTGCCCCATTGATTTCAATGGGGAGCAGTGGTGGAGGAGTGGTAAACACACCGCTCCTAAGAAGCTGCTGGCAGGACTTTTCCTGGTGTCCTGCCAGCGCACCGCTCCGGTGTGAAAGCCCTTGAGCTTTCACACTGGAGAAAATGGTGCAGCAGTTTGAGGGCAGATTGCAGGCGCTATTTCTAATGCTATAGCGCCTGCAAAACACCCTTGGTGAAAGGGGCCTAAAACTGGAGAGTGAAAAATCTGGTGTAGCTTTGCATAGAATCGGCCTCCATGGTGTTTTTGTTTTTGTTTTTTGTTTTTGTTTGGTCAAAGCTTAATTAAACAAGCTGAAGTTATTTGCTGATTGGCTACCATGCACAGCTGCATTGCTTATTCTCCAGTTTTAGTAAATCAACCCCTATGTGTACAGAACTGGCTGAACATGACCTATGTAGCAATTAAATGTGTTTTTATTATTTAAAGTAGAGTGCACTTTGTGATAAATGACCCATGAACCTATTTTACTTTCTCTGGTAATGTGTGTTTTCTGGGAAACTCCTAGTGCTATTGTATAGAACCAGCTGCCAAAATCCTCAGTCACATATACAGACATGAGCTTATTTACTCAATTAAATATTGTTTTGACCTTTCCTGGGGAGTTGATTAAAGCGGTAGTAAACCCGCAATTTTTTTTTTTTTTTTTTAAACCTGCAAAGCAAAAGGCATAATGAGCTAGTATGCACCGCATACTAGCTCATTATGAAATACTTACCTTAGAACGAGGCCCCGACATCTGGCCCGATCCACGCCGAGGGAGCCGACATGCTCCCTCGGCGTCTCTTCCGGGTATCGCGGCTCCGGCGCTGTGAGTGGCCGGAGCCGCGATATCGTCACTCCCGCGCATGCGGGCGGGAGATTTCAGTCCGGCCGCACGAGCGCTGCCGGATTTTCACGGAGAGAACCCCCTTGTGCGCATGCGCCGCTGCAGTCAGCGGCGCATACCGAGGGGAATATCTCCTAAACCGTACAGGTTTAGGAGATATTTTTTTTTACCTACAGGTAAGCCTTATTATAGGCTTTCCTGTAGGTAAAAGTTAAAAAATTGACCATACTACCACTTTAATGTCCTTGTTTACATTTTAAATAAACTGCAGCATAAAAAAAAGAGAATTCTTTAGCAAAGGTGTGACGTGCATCTATGCTCCCACCACCCTAGCTGCTCTCTCCAGGATAGTGGATGGGTGTTCCTCTCTCTGCACCCACTGTCAGTTTGAAAATAGGGCGGCTGTGTAGGCAGAGCACTCCAAAGCTGTGTCATTTATGGGAATCTGAATGAACTGCAAGTCCCATCTTCCACAGCGGCAGACTTGTATTAATGAGCTGAGAGCATGCTGATCCACACACTCCTAGTTATTGACACTGCCTACAGCTCAGGAAGTGTTTGGCTGTACAGAGGTACCAACAGAGAGCTCTAGGCAGTGTGTGCAGTGCCAGAGATTGCATGTGCGAGCCACTGATGATACTAACAATATCTTTATTCTCCAGATAAAATCTCTACACATCCACTACTTAATGGCCCAGTAATCAATTTTTCTGCCTCCTTTGTAATGTCCTCCATGAGATCCTGAACATCTCCCCTCCCCCCTTCGCTTGCATTGGCTTGGAACAAGCAGTGCGCGTTAGTTGTGGTCGTGTATGCTGCTTAATGCACACTACACATCCCATAGTCCCTAGTCTATCTCAGGAGTGAACAAGAGAATGAGGTTATCTTCCTACATAAAGTGAGAACGAATGTAGCCACCCTCTAGTAGGAAGTCAGATCACAGCATCAAAAAACTGAAATTTGAAGGAGGCTGAGAGCAATAGAGGTGTGTGTGTGTGTGTGTGTGTTCAGCACTTTTTGTTATGAAACGGAAATAGCATAAGGCTGGGTTCACACCGCAGCACAGCGACTCACAGCAGGGGTCCGGTGCATCCCTCTTCACTATTTAAGGTCAGTTTACAGCCCAATTTTTTTTTTGGCTGAATTCAGACCTGAAATGGACCAGGAGATGCACAGGACCCCTATGCAATTTGTACCAGAGCCGCTACGGAGATGTGTGAACCGGCTTCATAGGAAACTGGTCACAATTCCCTGACATGCAAATTGGATGGAGAGAAATCCACATCAAATTCCCAAAAGTGTGAACCCAGCCTACCTGGATAAATTAATCTGCCTGTGTGTAACTTTTAAAGTGGTTGTAAAGTCTTAAGGTTTTTCACCTTAATACATTCTATGCGTTAAGGTGAAAAACCTTCTTTGCTGCAGCTACCCCCCACCCCATACCAGAGCCCGATCTGATCCAGTGATGTGCATGAGCCCAGCAGCGCCAGCTGTTGTCTCCCCTCATTGGGCAGCTTAATAGCCATTGGCTCATGCTGCTGTCAATCAAATCCAATTACGTGGGAGCTGGTGGCGGGGCAGAGTCCCGCTGTCTGTGTCAATGGATGCAGCAGAAGGCCTCGGGAGTGAGCCCGCATGGGTGCCCCCCAGGGAACGGAGCCAGGAGTGCTGGTGGGCACCCCAGAAGTGGACGGTCGGGTCTGGTGTGTACAAAACCCTTGTACAGAAGAGATATCTATAACATGTTTTTTTTTTTTTCTTTTCTTTTTTTTTTTTTTATTGGACCTTTTACAATTACTTTAAGAGCAATTTCAGGCAAAAGAAGAGAGCAAAGCAAGTTTGTTAATCTTGTATGTGTAAGATGTGTTTCGTAATGCATTCAGTTATGTATGTGTCCCTACATTATGAGCTCCCTTGTCACAGATTCCCGGTACAAATTGTATTCTGCATATCAGTATGTTTTTCAGTACAGACAGGGGTCCTGTTTATTATACATGATCACGCTACACTAGATATGAGTCGTATATGGAAAAACAGTTTCTACGTACATGAATGACGTCCATATAAACAGTGTGTTTTGCCTGGAATTCAGCAAAAGCAAATATACTTTTTGAGTCCAGAACCATCTCTATCCACTATCTACTTAACGTAATAATAACCATTTATTCGCGGAAAAACGCCTAACACAAAACAGGATTTAAAAGGATGGTCTCCCAGAAGAACAGAAGAGCACTGTTTTTTTTTTTTTGATTATATAAATCATCTTTATTCCATACATTTCTGAAAACTTGGGGAATATATCAGCCCCTTTTTAAAAAGTTTATAAAACGACAGCAACCGTGTTATAGAACATTATCCCCATTATGTATGTTCCTAGATAAATATATGTAGAGTCATATCACACACTACCAAAGTGATGGCCAGTAAGAAATGAACTAGGGCTATATATTAGTATACAATGTGTAAAGCAAAATTCCAACTTGTTTTCCCCTGATTGGCCGCTTCAGGGAAATGGGGTGTATGTTCTGCCAAAGAAGAAAGATGAGATGCATGGTGCATGTAAACCATCCGTGGAACAAGCAGCAAAAAAAAAAAATTGTCAACGTTTCGATGAACCTGTTCTCATAAAAACCAAGATAAGCCCAACCACACAAATGGAGTCCAAATCATAATGAAGATAATCATGGTCAGTGTGGTGTTTGTCCCCTCTTCTGAGAAAACGCCCTTTAGAGGATAATGATACACAATGCCCCACTGTTGGCCATGCATATAGTGCTACAAGTCACTTGTAAAAATATGGCCCCTTTGGGTCACCATTAAAAGGGGCCTACCCGTGATTGCTTCCCCCCCTTCACTTAAATCAAGGCTCCAAAGCAAGAGTGACTAAATCGGCAACAGACCCCCAATGCAAACAAAAAGGGTTATAATTGGTCCTTAATAGGATCCTAAAATAAAGCAGAATCTATGTCAAAATCCTGCACTATTGCTGTCAATCAAATCCTGTGAGAGCGGGAGGCAGGGCTGAGCCATGCTGTGTGTGTCAATAGATGGATACTGCCCGGTTTAGCATCAAGCATGCAGGTGTGCCCGTATATTGCAAGCTTGCAACTGGGGCACATAAAGAGGAGCAGCCAAGAGTGCGAGCAGGGGACCCAAGAAGATGGGGTTCCGAAAATGCTGTGTGTAAAGCCATTGCACAGAGCAGGTACGTATGACATGTTTGTAGAAGTATCTTTGTTATTTTAATAATAATAAAAAAAACACTTTCAAGATACTTGAAATGAATATGAGTAGGATAGAAATGATTGAAATCCAATGTTGAAACTGTGGAAAAACAAACAAACTGACAGCTGTACTAATACAAGCAATGTTAGTGCAGTGATCTCCCCCTGCTGTGCTATTGGCTGATTGGATGCCTGTTTTCCAGCATGCCAGCTCAGTAGCCGGTTGTGAGATCAGCTTCTGTCGGGAAAGGCAGCTGTACACACGAGCCGAACAATGTGCGGTTTCTACTGTACCAGCTGATTTCAGCCCGTGGGTAACAGATGCGCTGTGCGAAACACGATCGGCTCATATCCAGAATTTGGTGCACAAGCTCCTTTAGTACTTCTTCGGAGCAGAGGGAGGCTGCTAAATAAAAATAAAAGATTAGGAAAAGAAAAAGCCCTGAAGATGCGATGTGGTGGCGTTGCTCAATTGACAGCCTTGTTGGGAGAAGCATGGGAGGTCTTTTTGCTGCAATTTATTCAACAAATTGCAGAACTGTTTTTTCTGCAGCCAGTACTTGAGATGCACTGCCCACACATCCAATGTAGGTCAAGTCCTCTTACACGTTATTTTTTAATAATGTACTTGCACCTCTTGTCCTTAGCCAAATGTGGGTTGCTTAGGTGTAAATATTCTACAGGAGTACAGAAGTTCTTATGTAAAGCACATTTAAACAAACCAAATTAATATTTCTCTTTCCACTTACCATTCTGCTCTGTCATTCTCCCACGGCAAAGTCATTTTTGTTTTTCTGCTTTAGTATGACGTTGAGCTGGTGTTCTACTTCTGTACACTTTTTATTTCTTTAAAGGATCAGAAAGGCTAAGTCTAGGCGTGCGATGGAGGGCATCAAAAATATGTTTTTTGCCGCCCGCTGATTGCTACACATTTCAATTAAATGAAGAAGCACCGCAAATTCCCTGCAATGCACGCAGTTACAACGCATTTGTTGGCAAAAATGGGGCTAAACAGTCAGTAAGGAGGCATTGCATTGTTTCCCCACTATCTGTAAGTAGCCCCTGAAGCACAATCTGAATTTGGATTGGGTTTCAGAGGAAAAGGGGAGCGCAGATCTAAATCTACCCTAAAACTAAGATGTAAACATCTGCGAATGATGCGTCTATTTTGAAACTGAAAACAGATAAGGTTGTGATTGTGGGGGGAGGCTTTGCTGACTTTCCTGTACAGTAGTCCTCTGAAGTATATTGCAGTGATCCCTGCCCAGCCTAAAATGATTATCGTACACACAGCCACCCTCCAAATGAACATTTTTTTGAAGTTGCTGAATGTGTGTTGGGTCTGGAAAAACTGCATTAATCCTGGAAAGCTCATTATAACACACAAGCGAAGGGTTAGGAAACTGTATAGTCTGTGTAATCCAGGAGCCAGCAGCCGACAAAGTGCCTTGTGAATAAATAGCGCCCTCTTCTGCATGAAGAAGTGTATGACCTGTAACTTATGTGGTGCCATTGCTGTATATTGCCTTATTTCTGTGAAGTCGAATTTTAACTAATTTCTAAAATTGTTTTGAAACCCTATTGGTAAAGTTGCACTGCATTTAGATCTGTAGAAAACAAGATAGAAAAATCTGTGTATGAGGTCCGGTGTGTGGACCAGATTTTACACTGTACGCAGTGGTAATGTTTGCGAGAATACAGTGTACAGCACAAATGTACTTAGGAGTACAAGAGCTGCCTGCATCTCAACAACGTAGGCTGCTCGGCAGCATATTGTGTCTTGGAAACCCGTAGGCTATTAATGCTGTACACATGTAAAAGTTGCTCAAACATCACGTGCCTACAGGGTACAGAGCACTTTCTACACAGAATCTTGTTTCCAGCTTCTGCCAGCAAGATCCTGCTTGCTGTAATTTTCATATGGCCATGTGCATATGCCCATAAAGTTGTTGAACTCCCAGGCAAACAACATTTCGCTGTTAAAGTGGTTGTAAACCTCAGACATGAAATATGAACAAATCATGTCCCTCTATAGTGTGTACTTTTCTCAACTAAGTGTGTAATTTACGAAAGGCAAATCCACTTTGCACTACAAGTGAACTTGGGATGTGCAGTCACTCTAGATCCGAGGGGGACATGCAAGGAAAATAAAAAAACAGAATTTTAGCTTGCATATGATTGGATGATAAAATCAGCAGAGCTTCCACTCATTTCAGATCTACCCTTCAGATTTCCAGCGACTGCACTTCCAAGTGCATTTGCTTTTCGTAAATAACCCCCAAAAGTGTCACTTTTGTCTGCTGCTTCCTTCCTCTGCTATCATCACTTCTGACAAGTTTTCCTGACACCAAGAGAAAAATGGCGAGAAAGGATTGGCAGCCTCAGCTCTGTTCCTGTATGCTGTGTGAAGGGGGGGGGTTGTCCTTTCCAACCAGCTCTCAGAGCTCTCCTCATTGAGCTCCGCAGAGTAACTTTAGCTTTAGCTCTCCGCCACCCTTTTTCTGAACTTTCAGACAAGCTTGTTAAATTTATCACTTTGAACAAATGAAGAGAAAACTGATAATAAACAGGTACAACTTAAACAGAAGGACTGGTTTCATCTCTGTGTGTTACCTGGAGTCCTTCACTTCACTGGGTATATGTTAGCCCTTGTACTCAGGGCCGGACATTCCGTCAACAAAATCCATCGGATTTTGTCCATAACTGATGTTGCATACACACGGTCGGACAAAGTTGTCGGAAAATCCGATCATTCAGAACGTGATGATGTTATTTCGTTGCGATGCGACGTTTAGGCTAGTAGCCAATAGATTTGGTCTAGGAATTTGATCTGAGCATGCGTGGCACTTTGTCCGATCGGAATTCTCTACAAACAATCGGATAAAGTCCAATCGGATCATGTTGTGAGAAAATTTTATAGCCCAGCTCTAAAACATTGTCGGTCAGGATATTCCGACGGAAACAGTCCGATGGAGCCCACACACAGTCGGATTATCCAACAACACGGTCCGATCGGACATTTTCCGTCGGAATATCCGACCGTGTGTACAAGGGCTAACAGTTTACAACCACTGGTAAGAATTTTGTAATTCTGTCCAGCGGCCCTATAACAATTCATTCACATCCACCAGAGAGCAGAGTCCACAGAGTGACCTCTTTCTCTCCTAGGGCATGTCTAACACAGTGGTGTCACATAGCTGCCTGCCTTCGTCCTGCTCATGCTCATGCACTCTGCAATGTAATTGAGCATCATAGGAAATGTAGTTCCAAAACATCTGGGGTGCCAAGGTTCGCCATCACTGCCATAGGTGCTTGATCTCATGAGCTTCATGAAACCTCCCTCCTAGCTGGTCTAGTTTGCGCATGGGAAAAATTGATGCTATGACATCTGTGAAGGGCAGAAGCAAGGTTCGGGAAGTATTTAAAGTTGGTGCCAGCCTGTTCAGGAGTGGGGTAAAAATATCTAAAAGCAGAAAAAACAGACGACATATGAATAAATGTAGGGTTTACACATCAAGTGGTGAACTGTTATGATCTTTTCAGGGAGTGTAGTACAGGGATTCATTTTTGCTTTAATGCTCTGCTCCCTGGCCTGGTATAATCCAATTAGAATTTTGTATGTGCTGCCCCTTTATGTGCAATAAGGTTATAGAATGCCTGACTGTTTTTCCATATATTTGGGGCAAAGCACAAAATTGACTCTTTATGGGATCATGTCCTTCTAGTTTGTAAATTCTAATCTTTGTACACTTCATTGTATTCATGACGGTCATAGACTCTAAGAACATTTTGTCTTTACTGCCTTGGCCATTTTGATTTAAGCATGAAAAAGGGAAATGGCTGCGAATGGTTACACGTAGTTCTCATGTAAACTGCAAAGTAGGTCAGCATACAGGAGCAGCTCACTCCCCCTGGCGGGTGCTATGAGAGATGACCTATTTTCTCAGATTGTTGTCTCATGTTGAAATACGGTAGTTTAAAAGGAAAGATACACAATAAAAGGCGACACATGGATTTAGGTGAAGCCTGGGCCTCTCTAAATCTGGACTTGCAGAAGTTATTTTTGTACTAAAATTGATTTAAAATAGCACACTTTTTCCTGTTGCATTAAATTGTTGGCCTATTATTGGAAAAGCTAAGGCTATTTTTCTGCACTATAAAGGACAAATGGGACAAAGCATTCTATTTGTGTCATTACATTTCTATCTAATATTTGAAAAACATCTCAGAACGTTTTACCTTGTATGGTCATAAAATAAACCTTTGACTGTGAAGTGCCTATTTTGGTGTTAAGTTTTGGAATCTCTTAAGCAGCTTGATTTATGAAAATAAGCATCGAAGGGACCCTGTCACCAGCGGGAAAAACGTAGGCTGGCAACCCCAGCTTTAGGGCTCATGCACACCGGCATGTAAAAAACAAACTTGATTGTGATTTGTAAAGTGTAAAATTGTGGATCGGAACCAGAAGTTTTGTATATTATGGACCAACGCACACAGCTGCGCAATCTTGCGTTGCGTTCAGCTGCATAAAAGTAGAATATTCTGATTTTGGAATCAGTGATTCTTCTCAATTTATGCTTGTACGTATGTAAATGCTTGTGCATGCATGCATGCTGGGATTGAAAACTACTACTGGAATTGAAGAAGAATTTTATGGATGTTTATGCAACTGAATGCATATAAACTCGAGCTAAGTTGTTTTTTTTTTTTTTTTTAAACACAGGATCTTTCTGTCAGTAAAATCCAGAGTAAATATCAATATATTTATAAGCCCATGTGAATGAGCCCTTGTACTAGGACAGTGATGGCGAACCTTGGCACCCCAGATGTTTTGGAACTACATTTCCCATGATGCTCATGCACTCTGCAGTGTATTTGAGCATCGTGGGAAATGTAGTTCTAAAATGTCTGGGGGGGGGGGGGTGCCAAGGTTCGCCATCACTGTACTAGGATAACCGGTGGTTGGTGTGTTGAGAGATGTGCTCTTTTGGAGAGTGCCAGGCACATGCTACCCACAGGTTAAAAAAGAAAGCTCATCCTTTTATAAAGCTGCTTTTGTAGGTTTTTTTTTTTTCCCCCTGGCAACCGATTCATTTAAAGTAGATCTAAACCCAATCGCTAAAATCTCATATAAGTTTTAATATGGTATTGGTTAAACTTATGAGCTATGGGTCTTCTGCTCTTTAATGTCTAACTAGCAAGTGGTACAGGCAGCAGAGGCTGTCTGAAGTACATTTTGTGGAAAATGTCTTGGTTTTGCCCTCCCCACAACAGTGCAGAATCCCATAGGACATTTGCAGCTAGAGTGTGGACAAAATGTTAGACATTGTGGCTCCTTCTGCATCCCCTTTGGATACACAGGAGGCCGTGTATCTAATGCAAAATCCAGCCCAGAGTTTTGATGACCACCCCACCATGCCTTCATCACTTTTGTCGCAGACTGAGTGAGCTGCTCATATGTTGGTTGGACTGTCCTTTAGCATGCCCCTATGCTTCATGCCAGCTTTGGGGAACCCTAGTTAGTTGGTTATAAATCAGTCACTTTGGCTGGGTCGTCATCCAGGGTGGTCAGTGTGCTAGCTGGCTATCAAGAAGCAAGCAGCTCTTCTTCAAACACCACAACACCTAAACACCACCATGAGGGACATATTGGTTGCTCATGGACGTGTTCATGTGCCCTCTTTTGGGTGTAGATTGACATTTGTGTTCAGGTTTCCCGCTGTTGCATTGAAATAGTTGGGTAAACCTTTTTAGTGGAGAAACTTGTTAGCTGTCATGTTCTGTCCTTTTTTAAATACATTTTCTGGCACAAGCCCCATTGTTACTAGGTTTTGTGGGGACAGGCTTTGAATTTCCTGGCACAACATTTTTTTCTAAGCTGCCCAGTTTTTTTAACCTACTGTGGCAACTAGATTGCATAGTCCATTTTATTCAAAAAGTAAACTTTGTTGGTAGAGCGCATCACATGTACTTTTCAATATTGCCCATAATTCCACTAGTTCCATTTCAGGGATCCGTGTAAGGAGAGAGAGAGGAAACAAACTACCGGTATTCCTTTGCAGAGATGCATGCTGATGTGAATTTTAGTAAAAGGGGAATGGACCCTTTTAAATTTAAGCAAGCTAAATGAAGTAGTCTTGCTTTATTCCCACTGGAGTTATAGGACGATTTATGGTTCCTCGGTCTAGGAATGGATTCAGCACCCTGTTCTAGGTCAGGAAAGAGCTGTACATCTAAATCTGTCTCAATCCACTCTATATTTAATCACCATCTAGTGCTGATTTGTCCTAGACTGTCTGTTTCCAAATACACATTGCCTTATCCCCACAAGAGGCTGGAGTGTCTAATTGTGTCACTCAGGTGACCGTCTTAGTAGCAAATACTGCTGCATTAATCTCGATTAGGTGGCTTTGAATCCCATAGTGTTGTTAAATGCACTGTAAATACTGTCTACTATTTTTGTCATTCATGTACTGTAGCTTGAAAAATCTTAGTTAAGTATGCTCTCTTTCAGGCTGCATTCACACCTGAGTGTTTCAAAATCACATTTATTTATATTATTCCCTTTTTTACCATGATTTTGTAGCGTTTTTGTTGCGATTTTGTTCAGGTCGCCGATATAAAAGGCAGGAAAAATGCTTGTAATCTGCCCCAAAGAAGCTCATTTTCTTTTTTGAGCTTAGGGAGTTTTTCAGGCGTTTTGTTCAGGTGACAAAATGCTCAGATGTGATCAGGTGCTATTAAAATGAATGGGATTTTGCTTTTCGGACGTTTTTCAGGCATTTTACAAGCGTTTTATGAGCTAAAAATGCTCAGGTGTGAATGCAGCCTAAAAGACCGGAAACATTTATTTTCAGAATGTGAAGAGGAATGCTGTAAAGTAACTAGAACTCATGTCCCTGGTGGTAAATAGCCTAACACAAGATTTCTACCGTAAGAGACCATTCAATTGCTCTGATGGTGTTGCTCTTACTGGCTTAAAAGCTAAGTTCACCTTTAGTAACCTGTATTTAGGTTGTAACCAGTTACAATGCAGCACCCTCTGATCCCCCACTGTGACAGGGAACGGGGGTCCTTCTCCCTGCACCCACAGTCACAATTTTTAGAACTGGCTCCACTGCATGGGGCTCTTCCCACACATCCCATCTTCCACTGCAGAGGACGAACTTGTAGTTTCAGTGGACTGCGAGGGTACTGATAAGTGACCTTTTAGTCCATTCAGTCTTTCTGCAGCTCAGAAGCTGACAGGCCCGTACAGAGGTAGGGGCACAGAGCTGTAGGAAGACACTGTAGGAGCCTGACTTTTTGCCTTTGATCCGCTTATTGTGGGTGCAATGCTGTGCAGGCTCCTGGGGGGGTGTGAGTTTTTTTTTTTTTTTAACCTCAAAACATGTTTATTTTATTTTTTGATTTTTTAACCACTTATGGACTGCCCACCGTTGTTATACGGTGCTACTTTGAAGAGGAACATCGCTGTTATGGCAGCAGCTAGCTGCCATAACCCCGGTATCCTTTTCTCCAGTGGGTGGTCCACTTTCAGATAAAAGTGGTTTCTGCGGCAGGTTCTCCTCGAGATCACTTTTATCGGCGGTGGTGGGAGAGGCACCCCATCTCCCACAGCGCTCCGGTGCCCTCCGCCGCTTACCAGAGCCACCGGTAGCGGCAGACGCAATCACGTCTGTTCTCTTGTGTGGTATGGGGATGAGTTTCTTTCTCATTATCAGCAGATGAATACTTATTTTCAAAAGCCTGGTATGCAACACCAATGTGGTTTTAAAAGTTCCACAATTCTAGAACAGAAAGTGGCTGCCACTGTGGGCGATGGTGTCCATTTTGGCATTCCCACTGAAAACGGTGTTTTCCCCAAAACAGGGTAGAATTGCTACCACTGTTAGGGGAGTAAAGCTGGCCCTACACTGTTTTTTTTTTTTTTTTTTTTTTTTTTTTTTTTTTTTCCATTTAGCCAGCAGGCTGATTTAAGAAAAAAAACAAACAAAACAAAGCAAAACACTGAGGCGATTTAACCCATCCACACATCTGAGGTGTGCTTTTGTATTCTGATGGCGGGGAGACTCCCCCCTCAAAATACACAGATCAGTGCACAGCTGCTGATCAAACTGCATTTTTTCCAACAGGGCAGTTGAACAGATGTCGATTAGTAGGTACACTTCTGATCAACTGCAGGGGCTACACATGGAACAAAATGCTTTTTTGTGTTTTTTTTTTTTTTTTTTTTTTAACCACTTCTCTCCTGCCGTTTTTTTTTTTTTTCTTTCATTAGGCAGTAAACTGACCAATCATGATACATGCTGAGACATTTGGGATCATGCAGATAACAGTAGCTCATTTACACTCATTTACACGTGCTCAACATTTGTTCTGCTCGTAACTGAAATAGCTTTATTGTAAAGCCCGCAGATAAGGTTACAGGTCAGAAGCCTGTCCAAATACAGTTCTAATCCACCTATCAGACAGAATGTACAGTCGTCTAGCTAATCAGCTGTACATACCAGGGAGCAGATCTTGATCCCGCAGACACACAGTGAATGGAAGTGGGTTTATAGGTCAGACAGTTTGTTCTATTGGATCATTTCAGATTGTTCTGTCTGTAGTCTCCAACCTTGTCCAGGCTTTTGACTGTCCTTGATTAAATGTTGTGTAGAAATCCTAAATACATTATTTGAAATGATCTGAAAATGTACATACACCCTTCCAGCCTTTTAAGCATAGGGTGTAACATGCTTAAAGGATGCAAGTTGTCTTGGTACACTAAGGATATGGAATATAGGGCTGCAACTAATGACTATTTTCATAATCGATTAGTTGACCAATTTATTGTTTCAATTAATTGGTTAATAACCTTTAAAAAAAAAAAAAAAAAAGTCTGGTGTATAATTTAGTTAATATGTAAAGTTTAAAAAAAAGGCAATTTATTCTTAAATATCTCTACGCAGTAGTAAATATAAATAACCAACTATATGGTTAGGGAGCAAAATATCGAATCCATTCTGAGAATAACAGAAGAGATATAGGGGGTTATTTACGAAAGGCGAAATCCACTTTGCACTACAAGTGCACCTGAAAACCCCCACAAAAATGGCGGTAAAGCACCGCTAAAAATATCGTCTCTTTATCGTCGATGACGCCGCAGTGTGAATGGGGCCTAATGCTGGGTACACACAGCCTGACCAGTGTGTTCTGGAGAGGGGGAGGGGGTCCCTATATCAGAACACAATAGCACAGCAGGGGAGATTTCTGTACTAACACATCTGAATTTAGTACAGCAATCTGTCAGTGTTTTCGTTCAGCCCACTGAGTTAAATGAAAAGAAAAAAATTAGTGTGCACCAGGCTTAAGCTTGTCTACCCCTGCTCTAGATTCTGCATCTTACAATTGGCCCATCATTGTGGGGGAGGGGGGGGGGGGGGCATGCAATTGGTAACAGAAGGGAGAACATTTTGCATACTGGTACACCCTGTAGTTTGAGGTTCCTGGGGTGCCCAATTCCAGCTGGGAGTTTGTTATATGGTAGCACTAATGGAGGATTGATCTAAGTACTAATAGCAAACAATCATTACGGCAGTGATTTCATTAGTGGCAGTTTCAATTTTTCTACCTTAAAGCTACATTCACACCTGAGAGTTTCAAGGTCATGTGTTTGTACCGCGTTTTGCCCCTATTTTGTACAGGTCACCAATGTAAAAAGCAGAAAAACGCCTGTAGTCTGCCCCAAAGAAGCTCATGTTCTTTTTTAAGCTTAAGGGCCGGTTCACACAGGGGGCGACACGACTTGCCGTGCCGCGACCTGACAAGTCGCCCCCGTTCTGTACATTGGAACCGTTCTAAGAGGAGCGACTCGAGTCGCTCCGACTCAGAAAAAAGGTTCCTGTACTACTTTTGGGCGACCTCGGGGCGACTTGCATTGACTTCTATACAGAAGTCATTTGCAAGTCACCGCTGAGGTCGCGGCGAGGCAAGTCGTGTCGCCTCGCATCGCCCCCTGTGTGAACCGAGCCTAAGGCTCTGTTCACACCTAGGCGTTTTGTTTTCAGGCAGAAAGTCACGCAAGTTTTGCTGCGATTTTGTACAGGTCAAAAGGTCACCAATGTAAAAAGCAGAAAACACCTGTAATCTGCCAAAAAAGAAGCCCCTGTACTTTTTTGAGTTTCAGGCGGCTTCAGATGACAAAACGCTCAGATGTGAGGGGCCATTTGTCTTGTTGGGCGTTTTTAGAGATGAGGCTTACAGCAGAAAAACTCCTAGGTTTGAACAGAGCCTTAGGCGTTTTTCTGGCGTTTTGCTTCTGGTGAGAAAACGCTCAGATTTGAATAGATTCCATTGAAACAAATGGGATTTTGCTTGTTGGGCGTTTTTTTAAAGGAATTTTACAAGCGTTTTATGAGCTGAAATCGCTCAGGTGTGAATGCAGCCTAAAAGCGTTTTATTTGGTTATGTTTTGTCCATGATGTTGCTAACATGTTTATCTATTTTGCTATATTTAGATTCCTGCTGCAATGTCTAGAAGACCTGGATGCTAATCTGCGTAAATTAAACTCCCGCTTGTTTGTGATCCGTGGACAACCTGCTGATGTCTTTCCTCGGCTCTTCAAAGTATGTGTTTCCCATCATCATTCCTATTGTTTTGTTTACCAACTGCCTTCTTCTGTCCTACTTCCTGTACCATGCACTGCTGTCATTCCATCCTTGCTAAAACATTAATAGATCTACTCAAGTTAATTGAATCTGTGTCTTTTATAAGACAACAGTGTATATACAACAAGCAATGTAAATGCATCAATGTATATTCTGTCCTTTTCCAGGAATGGAAGATCAGCAAACTGTCTATTGAGTATGACTCTGAACCATTTGGAAAAGAGCGAGATGCTGCAATCAAGAAATTGGCAAGTGAAGCTGGCGTGGAGGTCATCGTACGAATTTCACACACTCTCTATGATTTGGATAAGTGAGTATTCTAAAAAGTCCCAGATAGCATTTTTATGTAGTAAATGCTACTTGAATTACCTTTTTTGTCCCTATTCATACTTATCTAGATGGATCCAGCATCAGACCAATGCTGCAGCTGTCCCCCAGTGTCTCTCCACCGAGAACCGAGCTGCCGAACATCGCCGATGGCTCGGTTCTCACTCCTCCTCGAGAGGAGAGCTGCTGACTGTCAGCAGCTCTCCTCTCTGCTCCTCCACGCTCACTGGAGCGCTGAGCTGTGGAGCGGCTGTCTCATCGGCTCCTTGATTCGTACAAAAAAAATTAAGTGTGGTTGAGTGAAGTAAATGAAGCACTGGCAGCTAAAAGAGGGTGAAGCATTGTATACGTGTTTACACATACACATGTTCACGCGTGTATACACAAGGTCTTTTCGAAACATAACTTGCGTTTTTACTCAAGATTTTTCCGCCAGCCTCTGTCAGCAAGATCTTGTGTGTAAACATCAGTAACTGAATTACTTTTGTGTGGAAGAGGCCTAAAGCTGCCTTTGCTAATCTTAAGTTATTTCCCCAATGGGTGCTGCCAGCTAACAGGCCAGGCTGTCATTCATAGCATACACCTCAAAGATACCCACTACACAGTCCTTTAGATTCAGGCATGTTCCACATCAACACCAGAGGATCAACGGAGGCTGAGAGATTTGAACATGGTACTTGAGCTTCTGAATAGGATTGCAGGACTTCTGACCATTACACCTGTATGAGCTTGTGGGACTTTCTATTCTAAAACCATGGCATTAAAGTGGTTGTAAACCCTTACAAACCACTTTGACCTACAGGTAAGCCTAGATTAAGGCTTACCTGTAGGTCCAAGCAATATCTCCTAAACCTATATGGTTTAGGAGATATTTGCCCGAAAACGGGCACCGCTGTCTACGGCGCATGCGCCGTAGACAGCGGCGGGCAGGCGCACTGAGCGCGGCAGTTCCAAGAATGGAGCTGCCGCATTTGTCGACTCCCGTGTGCATGCGCGGGAGTGACGTCATCGCGGCTTCGCCGAATGACAGCGGCGGAGCTGCGAGACGCCACCAGCAAGATGGATGCGGCGGACTACAGGGGACAGCGGCGACTTCGCTGGCTCCTGTGTCAGGTAGGTGACACATAATGGGCTACTATGCGATGCATAGTAGTCCATTATGCTTTACCTTTGCAGGGAAAAAAAGAGGAAGTAAACTCATCAGGGTTTACTTCCTCTTTAATATGGATCCCCCTAATTTCTCCTCTTTGCAACTGTAACAGCTTCCACTATCCTAAGGACTTTTCATAATTTTTTGGAGCGTGTCTTTGGGAATTTGTGTCCTTTCTGTCAATAGAACATTGTTAGAGGCAGGTATTGATTTTGAACACAAAAACCTGGCTTACAATTGGCATTCCAGTTCAACCCAACCTTGTTTAGTAGTGTAGAGGTCAGGATTCTCTGCAGGCCACTGTAGTTCTCCATACAAAACTCCTTAAACCGACTTTATGGAGCTGACTTTGTGCACAGGGACATAGTCATCCTGGAATAGAAAAGAGCCTTCCCCATACTAAATAATTCAAGGTTGGAAACACCCAATTGTTTAAAAGTCCTTTGTATGCTGTAGCATCAACAGTACCTTTCACTTGCATCACCTAAATGCAATAATTTAGAGGGTGGTCCACATACTTTTGTCTATATAGTAGGTGTGATGGTCAGGGGTCCACAGTTTTATGGCCACATAGTGCACTTGTTTGAGCAGGCTGTCTTTTTAAATGTATTTATTTAGCAAATTTGCTAAATATATGTCAGATGTATGTCTGGATTACAATGTATGCTTGTTGCACACCAAGCTGTATTAAGAATCTTCTTACTATAGAAGTATTTATCTTTTAATAGGATTATTGAGTTGAATGGTGGGCAACCACCTTTGACTTACAAGAGGTTCCAAACACTTATTAGCAAAATGGAGCCACTGGAGATGCCAACTGAGACCATTACAACCGAAGTAATGGATAAGTGCACCACACCAGTGTCCGATGATCATGACGAGAAGTACGGCGTCCCTTCTCTGGAAGAATTAGGTATATTATCGTATACTTATTGGTAACCTGAATAAATGTTTGACTATATGGGTTAAATATTCAGCATTGTTGACTAAAATATCCATATCATAGGGGAATATGGGGTCTGTAGTTATTTATTGACTATTAGTTAGTTTTGTGTGTTAACCTGTAATGCAGTCCATTTTTTGGAATGTGTAACAAAAAAAACATTTTATGAGAAAAAACATAATATCCTCATAACTTCACTTTAATGTGATCTGACAGTATCTACTTTAATGCTTCTTGATTTGGACAAGTTCTAGTTTTATGAGTGCAGTTTACCATTATTTGATATGCTCTTCTTTTTGACTTAGAAAGAGTTTTGTTTGTAGACCACATACAAACTGAACCCCTGCTGGACTTTTTCTTTTCAAGGGGCTGCACCTAGGATTAGTAGTAGCAAGTCTTCCTGCACTGCCTCTGCTGGATAAATGTGGTGCTACAGCCTACCCATTCAGATAATGCTGGTGCTGTATAACCTTTCAAAAAGCAGCACTCATGGGGGACCCCCTGTTTGGTGTAAGAAGCTGAAGCTACCTTTTGTAGCCTGATCATTTTGAAACCTGCAAATTCAGTAGCTTCTGTTGAAGGCTAATCTCTGCAAAACTGAAGAGGCCTTTTGGCATGGTTTTGCTTTTTCTCTCTGCAGCTGGGAAGCAAGTGCATTTCTTCCTTGGCTTGTGGCATCTCTCCAACCCATCATCTCTCTAAAATACAAATACACCCTGTTGAGGGTTTTGTAGAATGGCTTTTTTCATCTAAAATCTGTTTGCCTTTTTTGCTTTTGTTGAAGCTGGCTATTCATGTTACTTTGCCAACCCAGCAATTGGACTTTATTCCGCCACAGACCATAGTGACCATCGGTTTTCAATCATTTCTGATTCAGTTTGTAGAGTCAAAGAAAAATCAACCTCCCCTCATATTCTGAAAGCGGTTGCTGGTTGCAGTCCATCACCTCACTCCTCCACACATAGCTCAGTGTAATCCAAAAGAGAATCTGCACACAGATGTCTTCACAGGCAAAACTTTGATTTGAATCCTATGATGAAGCCCATCTGGTGAAACGTGTTTTAGGAGTGTTTCTGGGGCTAAAGCTTGTCGGATGGATGTTGTGCTTGTGAGGACATTCATCATCAGTGTGCAGCTTTACCTTTTGGATTATTCTGATTCAGGCCGAATGGCAGAATCACAAGAGCCCCAGTTAATTTGGTGTTCTGGTGGGCAGTGTCTCTCCTAAGAGGGGTTACTGGCGGGTAATTTCTGGCTAACCTACTTGATCATATCGGACCAAGCTTTGCTTAGTAAATCTGTTTTAAGTCTTGACATAGCATTCTTTTCACCCAATGTAAGCTAAACTAGCACAAAATTCTATTAGTTTTTTTTTTTTAATTCAGTTTGTGTCCCTTTTGGATATCCATTCCACCACCCGTTCTGGTGTCCCTTCAGGAAAGGACAGGAAATCTATCCAAAGTGAGGGGAAATCCCATCTTTGTTGTCACCAGAACATATGTCCCCCTTTTTTTTCCTGTTCTGACGACAACTCTAAGATTTTGGATTTGCCATAATGGACAATAAAAGCCTTACGGATTCTATCCCTTCCTTGCGCCATTTAAAACTAGAAAAAAATAATTGTGTGAGGTGCTCTATTCCATTTTAAGCATTTTGTATCTTTATGGCTGCTTGCTTATTGCCATATTGCTGGTATCAAGTTACTAACACCAATCGTATTTGAGCAAGGGTCTACAATGTGAAAGTGCAGGTTTCTAAATAAGCCACTCCTATCTTCAACTTCTCTTACCCCCTTATGTGGTGGTAGTTGGTTTCTGATCTGTTGGTGGTGGAAAACACAGGGTCACAGGACTTTGTTCACTTTATGGAACGAAAGGACCATTCCAAACTAAAAATAATGGTTTTCTGCATTCCTGAGCTTGCATCCACATTCCTTATGAACCACGGGCTATTTTCTCAACTGCTGATTAAGGACTGATGTGTTTATTCATGTACATTTATGTTTCATTTATTTTTACTTTGAAAGACCTTTTTTTTCCTCATCTCACATCTTGATTTAATACAGTAAAATTAAAGGTTCACATAGATGTGCACACTTAGTAATTGTAAATTAGATCCAGCTCCCTAGCGTCCCCTGGCTTTCACATCCCTAAGTGCAAGCATCATAGGAGTCTATTTTTTTATTTTTATTTTTTATAGCCATGTTTGGTGGCACATTTTAAAATTTAAGTCCACAAGTGTAAAACTTGTTGGGTTTGTATTTGCAGAGTAAAATTTAACTAAGGTAATGCAATCACAGAGCACATAATACCATGACTGCTTATCTATGGCTTTTTACATTTTTTTTTTTTTAATCTCTGCAAATTCCCCAGCTTTTTTGCACCCCCTATTGCTGCTGTACTCCCTAGAATATATGCTATGGGTACCATTTTTTATTATTTTTTTTAATACGTAAACATGGGACACTATATTATCAATAGCTGTATGCAAAATAATAGGCCCTATGTGAATATGAAATATACTTATTATGACATTTAGGGAAGTCTTGCAAATGTCTAATTCTGATTTTTGTTTTAGAAAAAAACTTTAACTCTTTGGTGCCACATTTACCAGCAATGGGATGCATGTCCGAAAAAATCTCACTCCCATATTGCAGATAATAAAAGCATTTTGTTTAATATCAAAGTAGCTTATTTTTTAACTGAACTTTATACAATTTGTTTGGAGTGATTTAAAAGTTGCAAAAGAATAAAAAAAACTGTGCTAATATACTGACCTATGGAGGCATATCCTCAGCTCCATCTTGGACTTTTACACTTAATAAATGTGCAGAGAAAATTTCAGTTCCTTTTGGTTTCATCCCCCAACTGAGCAACAGCACAATGTCTGGAACGTTAATCATTTGTGAAATTCATAAAAACCTTTTATTTATTTTTTTCCACCGTTTTGCACATAACAGAAATAATGGCTCTTTGTAAGTTCTCCAGGAAACCAACAACAAAAACTCAGTCCCTGCACACTAAAAGCATTGAGCGTTTTATTTTTTCTATTCTCACCAAGCTTTTTTTGCCAGGATCTCAATTAGACAGGGTGCCATGGTGCCATTAGGCTGACAACTAGTGGGGTAACTTTCCAGCTGCAAGACATCACAAACGGACACAAAAGGGTGGTGGCATCACTTTCCCGCTGACTTCAGCGTTCGGGTGATGCCAACTGCTCCAGCTCTGGCCGGATTCGTGGCAAGGAAGCTCTCCGTGTGCGAAAAACCCAGTGACAAGGCGGCACAGGTGGGGTCGTTCATGTTTGTAAAGAGAGCCACAGTGTGGCTGGGCCTAGCCTGTATGTCTACAGGGCACAGTGAATATTGTGCAGCAGCGTGGACCTATGGGTTAAGCCCATAGAGCAGTTAAGACTTCAATAGCATTTGTTATTTAACTTGTGTTAATGTTTCCTACCAAAATATAAATCCTGGATTTCTAAATTATCTAAGAGGGAGATACAATCTCCTCTTAAAGTGTATGTCCATCCAAAATGTTTTTTTTCCTTTTGTTTTTGATGAAGTGGGGAAGGGCTAACCCACCTGTCAGATTTGTATTGTTGTTTGGGGCTCTGTTAGGTTTATCCTCATTTCCTGGCTCGGTGACAACATTTTACCACACAGGAAGTGAGGGGAATGCTTCAGAAGCAGAAACACAAATGAGTAGGGGAAAGCTACATCCCCTATCAGATTTGTATTTCCTTCTATGTCCCTGTTTCAGATCTTTCTGGGAAAACCATTGTCAGCAGGACTGGAAGGGGAAATATTACTAATGGAGCCCAGATAGCAGTAAAAACGCAACAGGAGTTTTCATCCTACCCCACTCTATCCAAAACTGGAAACAATATTGGGTCGATATACACTTTAACCCTATTCAGGACTGATGGTGTGTACTGAAGATTGGGGCAGATCGGTGTCCTAGTCTAGAACTATAAATTTCAAGCATTCTGCTTTAGAACAGAATATATATATTTTTCCTCTTTTGCATTGACTACAATTACAAGGGTTTCATATCTGCAGTCAGCTTCAACTTATTGGCTTATATCGACCCTGCAGCAACTGCTCTTGAATGCATGACGTTGTCTTTCCGGTCTCTTTCTGTGCTTTCCAACCATGTGTTTGTCATCAGGCACAGCTGCTTCTTTTGTCCTTTGTGGAGATGGTACAGCTTTGGCCCTTTAGAGACGGCCATATCCAATTACGTGGAGCTATATCATGACCATTGGGAATGGAGAGAAGCAGCTCTTCTGATGACATAAGAGTGTGGCAGCAAAACACGAAACGAATCCTAAAAGATAAAGCTGTGCACTTGTGCAACACTTTTCAGAGGAATAAGTTAGTCATCTGAAGGTGGTCAACCCCTTTAAGCAAAGAAGTTTGTATATTCCCAGTGTTGGGTGGAAGGGATACAATGTGTCAAAAGTCCTGAATAGCGTTATATTTGGTGTTTTAGCATGTGTTTTGTCTGTCCTAGTTTTATGGGTGTTTGTTTTTTTTTTTTTTTTTTTTTTTATATTATTACATTTCTTAAACAAAAATATCTACTAAATATAAATTATACAGACAGACCAATTAAAAGCCAACTTGCTCTAAATTCTGATCCTTTCGTGCCAGGAGTCAGATTTTGTCGGTGCGTGTCCCTTTGCCGGAAATGGGATTTACCTGGACTGCTAGCTCCAAGGAGTTAACGTATTGACCATTATCAAGAATCTAATTCAGTTTATGGACTGTTTCTTATGCTTGGCAAAAGGAATGCACCACATTTTCATGTTTTATGTTGTGTAGATTACAAATGGGAGAGAAAAAGAATCTAAAGTTATGTTTATGATCGTTCATTAGGGTTTGATGTAGAAGGATTGCCGTCCGCTGTGTGGCCTGGAGGAGAGACCGAAGCACTGACGCGGTTAGAAAGGCACCTGGAGAGAAAGGTAGGTAGAATGTCTGTCTGACTTGCGACCCATAAAAACAGCTCTCCTTTAGACTGGGTTCACACTTATGCGAATTGGATGTGAGTTTCCTCGCATCTAATTCGCACAACGGGAGAGTGTGACTGGCTCTCAATGGAGCCGGTTCACACACCTCCGGGGCGGCCGCCATCCACACTGGAAAATGGTCCTGAGTGTCTTTGGCTTTGTTTCAGGTCCGAATTCAGGCAAAAATGAGGCTTGAAATGGAGAACAGGGACGCGCCGAACCCCCTGCTGCGAGCCGTGGCTGCAGTTAGTGTGAACCCAGCCTTAAAGATTTAGAAAAAGAACAGCCACATATCTGAAACCCAAAAATACACCAGTGATAATTTCCCCCCACCCTGGCCAACCTGTTCTTTACCCCTCCTTTAAGGCCCATTCACACCAGAGACGCGCTGTGCGTGGGTGCATTGCACAGTTTACTACCTTTCCACAGAGCTTTAGTGACAAAATCATTTTACCCACCGCTGTGGTATTATGATGCAGTGGTTTGTGTCGCAACCCGCTGCACTGAAAAAATGTACTGCATGCATTTTGCTATGTCTATGCATTGGGGTGCACTAAAATAACTAACACCGCATCATTGCTTTTGGTGTGAAAAGTTACAAAAATGTGTGGGCTGAATAGCAGTGAAAGGGGCTAAGAACTGATTTTTTTTAATTTTTTTTTATAGGAGACTGAGGGCCAGTTCACAACATAAGAACGCATTCCGGATGCGTTCCAGATGCTTTTCTGCATGCATATTTTTGATGTGTTTTTGCTGCAGTGCAAAACATGACCTTAAATAAGGACATGTGCGTTTCAGTGTATTTCTTAAAAAAATGCAGCATGTTCTATTTTCTTTTTTTCTGGAACACACTTACTGCAAGCACTGTTGTGAACTATGCCATTGGAAACCATATAACCTGCTTTTCATGCATTTTTGATGCAGAAAAAAAACACACTGGACTGCATGTGATGTGAACTAGCCCTGAAGCTCATTGTCTCCCTTAAGAGTCATTGGTAATTTTGCTAATGCAACTGGCCTACAGACCCAAAAGAACTGTGTATTTCTTTAGCATATGTATCCTAATTGTACAGTACAGGACACAGGCAAAGTATTCATAGACCCTGGGTTATAAGTTTGTATTTTCAGGTGATTGAACACTGGAAAGCTTTTGAGCACCTTCCCACTGCCCACCTGCCCACTGCCTGTGAACTGTACTCAACTTTAAATACAAACCATTCCATGGCCAGATAGTGTTTTGGTAAACTTCACCTTGTCTGACCATACAGCTTTTACCTGAGATGCCCTACCTAATAGGTTAATCGGTCTGTCAAAGAGCACTTTATTTTCACCAGTAGTGATGTCGTTTCTGATAAAATGAATCTTAATTGTACATGTTGAAGTTTTTTGGCATATTTATATATGTATTTTTTTCTTGCATTAAAGGCTTGGGTGGCAAATTTTGAAAGGCCTCGCATGAATGCCAACTCCCTTCTTGCAAGCACTACAGGACTTAGCCCTTATCTGCGGTTTGGATGCCTCTCTTGTCGTCTGTTTTACTTCAAATTAACAGATCTTTACAAAAAGGTATAGTTATTAAGCACTGTTCTGGAAACCATTAAAAAAAGCACAAGAGTATTAAAAATAAAATACTATTTATTATGATTAATCATAAAACCAAATATGTTTTGCAAGCTTGCCATAAATATATTATAATACCTATAAGTGCCGAATTATGAATTTGGAATAATATTCTAACAGCTGCCTACAGTGGTCAATCAGGTATTAGCTTTTAAATTGAGCACTTTCTTATTTCAAAACTGATCACCGATGAATATATGAAACACAATAGAGATGTTTTGAAACCGAGATGAGATAATAACGCTATTTATTAGAATTGTTAGAAAAAACCTCTACACGTTATTAAATATTTTTAAAGTTTTCTTTATAGGTAATTCTAATGTTATTAGGTAGGTGTGTCTATGGGTAGACTTCTTTCATTCTCATCCAAGTAAATAGCAGGGTGGTCTTTAGTTTATATTTCAGCATCCATGAAGTTAAACACTTAAAGCGGTCCTGTAAACAAATTTAGTTTGTTTAGTTTGCAAAGTGTTTTCAGCCCACCGATTACACTTAGGGTTAATTCACTCAGGACAGACAGCTGCTGGAAAGGTTTCCTCTCCGCCAGCTGTCCATTCCGACTGGTAGGGAGCAGTGTGGTGCGTGGTTCACTGTATCCTTTTTGTTGCACTGCCCTGCTGTATAGTGACATGCGATTCTGTACAGTGAACTGCGATAAAATGCAGCAAGTGCAGTAAAATGCCAGTCACCACAGTGTCAGATTGATATACTAAAGGCAAATAGACTGTGAACTTTGCAAGTGCAGTTGCTCCAGAGTTTAGTAAATAAGAGGAATCTATGCTGACTTTTATCATCCACTTGTGCAAGCAAAAATGCTGTTTTTTTTAAAGAAATATAGACAAAGCTTCTATGGATCACAGGAGTGTGGTTCATTCTGCACTCCTGTGATCCGTTTTCCGCCAACAGCAGGCTGAAAACACTGTCAGCTGAGATCACTGGGCCATTCCAGGCTCTGAAAAGATCCTGACAATATGCTTGGGACCCGCCCAGAAGCCTGGACCAACACCTGGCTCAGGCTCTCAGTGTTCTCCCGAGAGCCCAAACCAGCCCCACCTACAGCTCGCACTGAGCTGTAGGAGGGGCTGGTTTGGGCTCTCGGGAGAACACTGAGAGGCTGAGCCAGCTGTGAGTGCCGGAAGTGCAGAGCAGAGAGCTGACTAACTGTCCCCGGCTCTCTGCTCGTAGAATGCTCAGAACTGAGCAATCAGCTCTTTGGTCACTCAGTTCTCAGTGTAGAGCCAGCGAGAAACAGGTGCAGCATTGGATTGATACTGTATCCACCTAGGTAAGTATAAATGTTTTTAGTCTTTTCTTTTCAATTTTTCCTGCATGCGATTGTGTGTTCTTTGCAAAGTGAAGCTTCGCCTTTTACTGAGTTCTGGAGCAACTGCACTTTGAAGAGTGTAACTGCATTTGCAAAGTCCATAGTCTATTTGCCTTTAGTAAATCAATCCTTATGTGTGAATTCAACCTTAATGAATCTAAACAAGACTGTTACATTGCTTTTTTACCTCACCTTGAGAGTAGCTTTTAATAGCTTTATAATATTTAGGTAAAGGTTTATGTTAAAGCTCAACTCCAGGTTTTGATTTGAAGTGATTTTAAAGGCAAAACATGTTTTACCTTGATACATTACCTGCATTATCTCCTATTACCTGCTCTTTGCAATACCATTGCACAGAGTAAGTAAGTATAATGTTTATTATTTTAGGTTAAAAAAAAGTTTCTACTTTTTAAAACCACTTTTTACCTTTGTTTGCTTGGGCCAAGCTGGTCCAAATAAAATATTTACATCACCAACAGATGGCAGAAGCAGAGTTTGTGGCATCATCAGCCCACCTCTCCACCTTAGCCACAGAGAGGAAGCTTTGTATTTATTTATAAAATACAAAGCTGAGCATCACTCAACTCGATTTTGTTTGGAAGGGGGATGGGAGGTTCTCGTCCCACTGCCTGAACACAGTACTGTACATAGCTGAGGCAACATACAGCTTTTAAAGTCCACACAGCCTCTACAACTGTTGGCAAAGTAAATAGTTTGCTTGAACCAACTTGGTCAAGCAAACTATTTAAAGTTAAAGCTTTAGTAAACCCGGTGTACACCTCTGGTACAACAAAGGACTATCTTTACTATTATCTTCTGTCCCTTCACCTCTCACCTCACTTTTTGTCTACCCTGACCTCCCCCAGGGCATGAGATCCAACCTGGTAGGCCCCTATCTCCGCACTACTTGGCCTACGGCGAGCACTTTTATACACCCAACTTTGGGTACACCATCATGCCAGAAGAACGAGGCAACTGGCTTACAGCTCTCTGTATGTCCTCCTTTTGTTCAAAGCTATTCTCTTCTGATCAAATACACAGACCCTTGACAAGCTACGAACAGCTGTGCTCCCTCTCAGAAACTCCCAAACACCTACTATCCACCTTATACAAGCTATAACATTCACTGACCCATTGAGTGATTGGCAAAAGTCATTCCATTTTACACTTAAGTCCTCCATCTCCTGTTATACGCAGGAAAATAACTTTAAACTCCTATCCAGGTGGTACAGGGACCCCAGATCACTCCACAGAATCTTTCCCTCCACTCCTGCCTCATGTTGGAGATGTGGGGACGGATGGAAACTATCTCCACATATGGTGGGAGTGGGGTCCATACAGCCCCTTTGGTCGCAGGTTTTCACCATATACGTAAGCTTTTTCGATAAACCTACGTCACCCACGCCGGAGGTTGCCTTGCTGTCTATGCTTCTGGGTTCCATACCCTCACAAAAACGCACTCTACTCCGATTTTTCCTATCAGCTGCAACTTATACCCCTTTTCTGGAAAACCACCCCCCACCCCCACCCTTATCTTCCTGGGTTTCTGTGGTCAATGATTTCATGAGAATGGAAGAGATGATAGCTTTAGGCCGCGTACACACGCACGGACTGTTTGCCCAACCTTGTTCGTCAAACAGTTTCGGCAAACATTCCGCTCAAAATTTGCATGAGCGGACTTGCCCACACACGAGCGGACTGTTTGACGAACAAGGTTGGGCAAACAGTTCGCTCAACTTTTGAAATGAACGGACTCGCCCACGTAAGGAGGAGGCAAATCCGCCCATTTCGAGCGCGTGTACAGGTAGGCGGGGCCCGCGAAGGAGACGTCGCGGGCTCCGCCGCCTGGAATGGGCTTAAAGGGGAACCCCAACGCCGAAAAAAATCGGCGTGGGGGTTCCCCCAAAGTCCACACCAGACCCTTGTCCGAGCACGCTACCCGGCCAGCCAGGAAAGGGGGGCGAGCGAGCGCGCCCCCCCTCCTGAGCCGTACCAGGCCGCGTGCCCTCAACATGGGGGGGTGCCTTGGGGAAGGGGGGGCCGCGCGGCCCCCCCACCCCAAAGCACCTTGTCCCCATGTTGATGAGGACAAGGGCCTCTTCCCGACAACCCTGGCCGTTGGTTGTCGGGGTCTGCGGGCGGGGGGCTTATCGGAATCCGGGAGCCCCCTTTAAGAAGGGGGCCCCCGGATACCGGCCCCCCACCCTATGTGAATGAGTATGGGGTACAATGTACCCCTACCCATTCACCTGTGAAATAAAGTACAAAAAAAAACACAACACAGGGAAAAAATATTTTATTGCACAGCTCCGGGGGGTCTTCCGTCTTCGGGGGTCTTCTCGCCGGACTCCTCCGCTATGTGTGTGTAGCTCTTTTACTAGCGGAGGAGTCCGGCTTTCTTCCTCCCCGCCGCCGGCCTCTTCTCCCGACTTCGGGGGTCTTGTCCCCCTCTTCGGTTCTTCTGCCGGGCCACCGCGCCTTCTTGTAGCTCTTTTACAGGCGGTGGCCCGGTCTTCTGTCGCCGCTGTCGTCGCCGCCGCCGCCTTCCGTTCTTCTTCTTCTTCTTCTTCTCCTGGAGATGTTGACTCGACGAGCTCTCCGGCCGGAATGCCAGAGCCGCGCTGTGCGGTCACTTATATAGTGACAATGGGGCGGTGTCACATGGTATATGTCACATGGTATATGTCACATGGGTTGATGTCACATGGGGACTATGACATCGTAAGGGGGCGGGGTCACCATGTGACCAACCCATGTGACATATACCATGTGACACCGCCCCATTGTCACTATATAAGTGGCAGCGGAGCGTGTCCCTGGCATTCCGGCCGGAGAGCTCGTCGAGTCAACATCTCCAGGAGAAGAAGAAGAAGAACAAGAAGAAGAACAAGAACGGAAGGCGGCGGCGGCGACGACAGCGGCGACAGAAGACCGGGCCACCGCCTGTAAAAGAGCTACAAGAAGGCGCGGTGGCCCGGCAGAAGAACCGAAGGCGGCGACAGAAGAACGGAAGGCAGCGGCGACAGAAGACCGGGCCACCGCCTGTAAAAGAGCTACAAGAAGGCGCGGTGGCCCGGCAGAAGAACCGAAGAGGGGGACAAGACCCCCGAAGTCGGGAGAAGAGGCCGGCGGCGGGGAGGAAGAAAGCCGGACTCCTCCGCTAGTAAAAGAGCTACACACACATAGCGGAGGAGTCCGGCGAGAAGACCCCCGAAGACGGAAGACCCCCCGGAGCTGTGCAATAAAATATTTTTTCCCTGTGTTGTGTTTTTTTTTGTACTTTATTTCACAGGTGAATGGGTAGGGTACATTGTACCCCATACTCATTCACATAGGGTGGGGGGCCGGTATCCGGGGGCCCCCTTCTTAAAGGGGGCTCCCGGATTCCGATAAGCCCCCCGCCCGCAGACCCCGACAACCAACGGCCAGGGTTGTCGGGAAGAGGCCCTTGTCCTCATCAACATGGGAACAAGGTGCTTTGGGGTGGGGGGGCCGCGCGGCCCCCCCTTCCCCAAGGCACCCCCCCATGTTGAGGGCACGCGGCCTGGTACGGCTCAGGAGGGGGGGCGCGCTCGCTCGCCCCCCTTTCCTGGCCGGCCGGGTAGCGTGCTCGGACAAGGGTCTGGTGTGGACTTTGGGGGAACCCCACGCCGATTTTTTTCGGCGTTGGGGTTCCCCTTTAAGCCCATTCCAGGCGGCGGAGCCCGCGACGTCTCCTTCGCGGGCCCCGCCTACCTGTACACGCGCTCGAAATGGGCGGACTTTCCGAGCGGGAACAGTCCGCTCATTTCGAAAGTACAGCGGACAGGCCCACACACGGGCGGACTGTTCGCTCAAACACAGTTTCAGCGGACAGTTTTTCGGAATTTCCGAAAGACTTTGTCCGTCCAACTGTCCGCTGAAACTGTCCGCTGAAAGCCCACACACGAGCGGACTGTCCGCCCAAACACTGTTCAGCGGACAAGGTTGGGCGAACAGTCCGCCCGTGTGTACGCGGCCTTAGACGGTGATACATTTGACAAATGTACAACTCTCTGGCCGATCTGGCTTGATTACTCTACCTCAGATGCTTTAAAAGCCTTGTTAACACCCCTAAGCCGAACTGGCTTAGTCTGGCTTTCCTAACCCTGGCGTGCTGCACCAGGGCTTGCTCACTCCTCCTAACTCCCCCTTACTTCCCCCCTTCTTTTCTGCCCAACCCTACCCTTTCCTATATATTTCCTCTCTACCCCTCTAAGTTACCCACAATAATGTCTCAGAACAGGTGACTCTACCTGTACTTCCCACTAGATATTTTCCAACATCTCATATATGATTCGACTTGCTTTAATCCGCAACGTATACATGAACCATGTTGGTTTCTACTTGAAATACAACCATAATACAGAATGCTTTGTATATACCTACTGTTCTGAATATTCAAATGTAATATGCATGGTATTATATCACCTTGTTAAAATTTAATAAAAACATATTTAACTCTAAAAGAAACCTGGAGATCAACTTCAAATAGGACACACACCTTTAGTGCTTTATATGTCATTGTACGTGTTTTGTTTATTTTACATTCTGAAAAGTAAAGCTTGAACTAGTGAACAAAAAATGTATTTACTATTTGTTTTTTCCTCCCCTCATTTTTCATCTAATGTTCTGGCTAGGTGAAGAAAAATAGCTCGCCTCCTCTCTCTCTTTATGGGCAGCTTCTGTGGCGTGAGTTCTTTTACACTGCAGCCACAAACAACCCACGCTTTGATAAGATGGAAGGAAACCCCATTTGCGTCCAGATTCCATGGGATCGGAATCCTGAGGCCCTGGCCAAGTGGGCTGAAGGCAGGACGGGTTTCCCATGGATTGATGCCATTATGACTCAGCTCCGACAAGAAGGCTGGATTCATCACCTGGCAAGACATGCTGTGGCATGCTTTCTTACCAGAGGCGACCTGTGGATAAGCTGGGAAGAAGGAATGAAGGTATACTATTGTTACTTGTATGGCTACTTTTGCTTGGACCTGTGCTTTGCTTGTGTAGGTCAACAAACCAGTTTGTTTACATTAGCCCCTATCATCCTCACAGTGCTGGAGGAAAAAGTAAGTGAACCCACGGGGCTGCTAGATAGTTGAACCTCCTTGGGCAGCAATAGCTTCAAGCCAGCGCTTTTCGGTACCTCTGGATTAGACCTGCACAACGTTCAGGAAGAATTTTTGACCATTCCTCGTTACAACATTGCTTCTGACACATTGTTAGGATGTCTGGGGTGAATGCAGGAGGAAGAATCAGCGCTCCAGGTGAGGCTGGGAAATTGGTCCCACAGGCACTGGCCCGGCCCACCACTGTGACAGAAAGGAAGATGGAGGATGAATGGCCACACACCATAACTGAATACTGGTGTAACATTTTTTTTTTTATTGCATGAAGACAAAATACAGTAGTCTACGGATAGGTTAATGTGTTTCACACATCTGAGTGCTTAATCATAAACAGTATGATTAAGCACTCAGATGTGTGAAATGGGTTAACCTATCCGTGGATTACTGTATTTTCTGTCTTCAATAAAAAAAAATTATCTTCCTGTCTGTTTGAGTGGCTCTTTTGAGGTCATTCCACAGCAATTTCTATGGGGTTAAGGTCTGGTCTCTGACTACGCCACTCCCAAAGGCGCATTCTCTTTTTCTGAAGCCAGTCTGTGGTGCATTTACTTTGATACATGGGGTCATTGTCCTGTGATCTCATCTTATGGCAAATTACTGCAGAAAACCAAGCGGTTAATTCCAAGGGGTTCATATACTTTTTCTGCCACTGTAAATGTGGGGCATCAGTAGAAACAATTGTTAGTTTGACACTAGTTGCAATCATAACATCTGTACTATATATTTCGTTTTTCTGTTGATATACATTGTAGACTTGGGGTTCATGCACCCTGCATCTCAAAGAAGCATAAGCTTCAAGCTGAAATAAAAGCTCAAATGCCTGAGCAGCAGTGTGCATGAGCCCTAAACACTAAAGTTCATGATGCATTGATTTTGCCTATTTCAGAAACCTAAACATCCAAATGTACATTGATTTGAGACCATTATTAGTATGTATGAGCTGACTTGTGATTAACCCAGTTATGCTTTCAATAAAGATGAGGTGTTTATGTATGCCATGACCTTTAAAAAAAAAAAGCTGCTTTTTATTGTACACAGCAGGACACCTACAACCTAGAAAATTGCCAGGCATGTTTAGAATTGAGGATAACACATGAAAGAAATTACGTTCAAGTGAAATGTTAGTAGGTCTTCTGATTGTACAACCCATTGCAGGGATACATTGGGATACCGTAATAGTAAAAAAAAAACCTTCAGATCGCACATTTAATGTATTTTTAGTAGGTTAGACAAGCCAAATAAAATAAATTATGTACTTCTTTTTAAAGGCAAAGCTACCTTTTCCAAAAGGCATTAAAGAACAGCTACAGGTAGTAAATCTGTAAACTGCTTATGCTGTCTGATTTGGGCAGGATTTCACTGTCTGCAAACATTGGGTCTGGGCCTTAATCCATTCCATGAAAGGTCATTAAAGCCTAAATGCCCAAATCAAATTTAGTAGTATCTGTATTCGTTAACTTGACAAATTCAAAATTTTCTTATAAGTTTGACATTGATTTTAAGGATGTATAAGGCTTTTATCTGATACAGTGTTTATTATATTTCCAGCTTATTATGTTTAAATGGATAAGCATATCTTAAAAATACATTTCAAACGTGGGTTTCATTTTTTTAAAATTACTTTTAGATATACTTTTAATTTACCTTATTTCACTTTAATTGCTCCAGTCTGCATTTCACTGTATGAGGCAAAATGACGGCAAAAACTAGCAGATATGATTTGTAATCAAACCCATATGATTACGGCAGGAGGGGAAGGGGAGGTGCAGATCGGACCTCAAAAATAGGATTATAAAGCACTTTGAAGCATGTTCCATTGTTAACTGTAAAATAAAAATTATAATCTATCTTCTTTAAACTGTAGTTGTATTTTATCCCTCACACTCATTATAGGCTTGCCCTCAGTTCATTCAGGGAGCTGTAATGAATGGTACCACCATACATTCATAAAGTGGTTGTAAAGGCAGAAGGTTTTTTACTTGAATGCATTATTGTCTGCATTAAGGTAAACAAGCCTTCTCTGTTCAACTCCAGCACTGTGCCCGAAAAGCAGCATCTCTCTCCCCTCTCTACCTTCTCACTGGACATGGAAGCAGCAGCGGGAATTATTGCCTCCTGCTGTTGTCAATCAATTCCTGTGAGGAGGTAATGTGGGCTTGATTTACTAAAGGTAAATAGACTGCACGGTTGCTCTAGAGCTCAGTAAATGAGGTAAACCTTCACTTTGCAAAGAATACCCAATAACGCGCAAGGAAAAATACTTTATTTATGCTTGCACATGATTGGATGATGGAAGTCGGCAGAGCTTCTGCTCAATTACTAAGCTCTGGAGCAACTGCACTTTCCACCCCTGTGTGTCAATAGATATACAGAGCTGGAAAAAAGGAGAAACCAGGTCGGGCAAAAAATTATCAAAGCACCTCATCCCAAATAAAGGTCAAATGAAAAAAAGAAAAGAAAAAGAACGAAGCGGGACTATTACGGTGCTATGCAGTCAATTCAAAAAGAGAAAAAGATGACCCCCTCAGGGGGGAGTGCAGAGACACAAATACTATATGACGTAAAAATAGACAAAAGCTTTATTATACATAATTATTAAAATAAAGTCAAGTTACAGAATTGCAGATACCAATACGATGGTTGGGGGTAAAATAACAGTGGATATTTTACCCCCAACCATCGTATTGGTATCTGTAATTCTGTAACTTGATTTTATTTTAATAATTATGTATCATATAGTATTTGTGTCTCTGCACTCCCCCCTGAGGGGGTCATCTTTTTCTCTTTTTGAATTGACTGCATAGCACCGTAATAGTCCTGCTTAGTTCTTTTTCTTTTTTTCATTTGAGATATACAGAGCCTGACTCAGGATCAAGCTTGCACAAGTGCACCTACAGCAAGCGGTTTGCTATGGAAGCACTCGGAGGAGTGCAGACAGAGGACTCCAGAAGAGGAGGATCAGGGCTGCTCTGTGCAATATCGCTGTACAGAGCAGGTAAGTATGACATATTTGCTATTTTAAAAATATATTTTTTTTAGCTTTATAGTCACTTTAAGGAAATAAGAAGCCATGATGCCTATTACTTTATGTGAGTAAAGTACAAGTTTAAAACTATACTAAGTTATGCTGGTGAAAATTATTTTCTTTATGCTTAACCTCCTTGGCGGTACGATTATTTAGGTGCTAAAAGAGGTACAATTATTTTGCATGAAAATTTGGCGTTCTATATTGTAGTCCTGTAATTCTTAGGAATAACTCACTTAAATCTGTCCAAACCAGAGTCTAGCGGACATCCCGGGTATGATAAAGTTTGAAAAATGAAATCATAAATTATAATATAATAAATAATTATACCACATAATAATATAACAATAATAAAAATTATTCAATAATGTAATCAAACCAAAAACACTGAAATTTGCTCAGTTGCAGAATTGTCACTGTCATTATTTTTCAATATTTGATGACGGATCTCCCCACAAATCGCTATCCCTCAATTCTGCGAGTGATTCTAATTTATTATCGCTGTTTTCTAGAAGGTCTAAAACCATTTTTGATGTAAAGGGACAGTTTTTGTTGCTATGCACAATCTCCAGTTTCCAGGCATAAAGAACAGCTTTTATTATATAAAACTGCATGCATGACACTGGGCAGAACACTAGGAACAAAGGGCATGTGAAATTATTCCATACAGCAATGTAATCTGTAAGATTACATTATACTGTATGTATACTGTGTGTTTCACTTTTTGAATTTGGCGCCGATCTCCGTCCCCATGCGTCGCAACGCTCGCAGGGAACGGAGATCAGCTCCGTGATGAATCGAGCGGAGGATGAGCCGCTCGTACAGCGCGGGGACATCGCTGGATCCAAGGGACAAGGTAAGTAAACGTCCTCCTGGATCCAGCGATGCGGTCCCGAGTCTGGCTCGGGATTACCGCTTTTGGTGTAAAACTTCCACCCCGAGCCAGACTCGGGAATACCGCCAGGGGGGTTAAAGAGCATCTTCACCCTATAAACCTACATTTAAGTCAGCAGCTACAAATACTGCTGACTTTTAAACACGCGCTCAACCTGTCCCAGGATCCAGCGATATTCTCACCCAACCCAGCTCTTAGGAGGTCTTTGGGTCAAGGCGCTGGCATGTTAACTGTGGGCAGCCTTCTGGCTTCACAAACTGTGCATGCCCTTGTGCATGCTCAAGCCGAAGTGTGACACGTGAATGGTCCCACTGTCTCCTGAGACATGTGATTTGTGTCAAGAGGCTACAGGGGAAGGAGGGGGGTGGGATGAATATCCGCTCGAATCGCTGCACAAATCATGTATAGTTTGCCAGATCGAGTACAGGTGAATTTAATTTTGGTGTGTTTTATTATTATTATTTTTTTTTTAATCAATTAAGAGCAGATGTAAATATAATAGTGCACACATCCTTTCCAGAAGGTGGGAAGTATGTTAGTGGGTGCATGTCTTTTCGGGGTATTTGCACAAGGGGCAAAAAACATCTAAGCTATGGGTAAAGTTATTTTTCGTATACATTATATAGTTGTACATTTTCAGGATGAGTGTTTTGAGTGGTTCTGAAAATCTCCAAAGTATAAACATATCGGTAGTCTATTTTTGGGTGTGTGGGGGCAAATCTGCTTTGAAAGAAATTACCTCATTCTGACGTTGTAACCGGAAGCTGTAGGTTGGAGGTCAGATAGATTTGATGTTGGATTCAGTGCTTCCTACATGTCAAACTTTACACTGACCCACACAGGTGAATCGTGCTGATTGGGAGCAGATATAGTGATCCAATTTGTAGAGTTGGATATATCATTTGTTTGGCAGAGATCCATTCTCTGTAAAATGCATAGGTGATACATCAGATAAAGGGAATTTTGAACAAGCTTAACATATAAAGCAATTTGTGGCGTATCTCCATGAAGTAATAGGATACCCAGTGTCCTCTGAGTAGTGATATCTTTGACCTGCTTAAATCTGATCAATTGTTTAGTGACTCACATGTTCTGAAGGAACCCACGGCCTGACTTGTTTATGGTAGTTGATATATTGAAGGTCACCTAGCAGCAGAAGGTGCTATTGTGTGAATCAGGGTCTTTGAATAAGAGGTGCTGGCAACGGAAATGGGTTACCTGTTGGAAATGCAAACTTTTTTCTGGGAGGGAAGGGGAATGAGTTCTGAAGACTCCAGGTAGATTTAAAAAACTCAATTTTGTGAAGATGATCAAATTATTTTTATACATACAACAAGCAAAAGTACCTGAATCTTGCTTGATGTCAATCTCCTGTCCTTGGTCAGTAGCACTTAGACTGGGAGAGGGAAGGGACAGCACTAGCATCCAGAACAGTTTCTCACTTGTGGATTTGCTCCCCCCTAGTTGGAGAAACACTTTTAAACCCAACCACTAAAATCTCATAAAATCTTTAACATGTCATTTTAAGCTGCTTTATTCTATAGCGCTACAGATTAAATTAAAGCAGCAATAAACCCAAAACCAAAAATGTAACATATTGCAACTCAACAATCCTTAGGCCGCGTACACACGGGCGGACTGTTCGCCCAACTTTGTCCGCTGAACAGTGTTTCAGCGGACAGTCCGCTCGTGTGTGGGCTTCAGCGGACAGTTTCAGCGGACAGTCTGACGAACAAAGTTTTTCGGAATTTCCGTAAGACTGTCCGCTGAAACTTGGTTTGAGCGGACAGTCCGCTCGTGTGTAGGCTTGTTCGATAAACTAAGTCTCGCGCATGCTCAGAAAGAATTTACACGGCGAAGGTTGCATTGCAGTGTATTGGACTTCGAATTTCTCGTCCCGTTGTACGTGCCGTTCACGTCATCGCGCAAGTTTTCAGCGGACTGTTCGTTCGTCGTGTGTGGTCAAGTCCGTTCATGCTAATTTTGAACGGACTGTTTGTCAAACTGTTTGACGAACCTAGTTGGGCGGACAGTCCGCCCGTGTGTACGCGGCCTTAGATGTGGCAGCTGCATTCGTTTTATTTTTTAGGCTTTTTTTCTTGTCTTAGGGGCATACACTATGGATGAAGGAGCAACAGAGACCCCTTTTGGACAGCAGCATTGTCAGTTGGGGGAAGGGGTTGGGGAGTGTTAGATGCACTAGAAAATATACATACACTAACTAATTGAAGTCAAACTTCAGCTCACACTTTTAAAGCAGTTACAGCAACAGTTTTCTTTCTTTTGGTATAAATCAGGGATCTACAATTAGCAGACCTCCAGCTGTTGCAAAACTACAAGTCCCATCATGCCTCTGCCTCTCTGCGCCATGCTTGTGGCTGTCAGAGTCTTGTTATGCCTCATGGGAGTTGTATTTCTGCAACAGCTGGAGGTCCGCTAATTGCATATCCCTGGTATAAATGGTCTACATAAAGGAGCTGATCCTTGTAAGCATCCCTGCCAGTGATAAATGGTTTGTCTCAACCCTGTAACTATGACATCTGTAGGACAGCTTGTTCTGTATAAAAACATACTGGCCAGATCACCAAGTGAAAACAAAGGAAAGAAAACATTGAAAACAAATGTAGCCACCGCATCTAAAAATTGTTAAACTGCAATAAAATGTTTGCTTTTTTTAGGCACTTTCTGTTTTAGACCAACAGCACGCTATCCCTGTCTCCTGGTTGTGCTCCTAGTGCTTCCAGCACACAGGGCTGTAAGTGCGCTGACTCTCATTGTCCAACATGTTTTTCCCTTGTCCATTAAAGAAGGCCTTCCTGAGAAATGGCAGCAGCCGCTGCTGGAGCAAGTAAATAAATAGCAGCACTAGATATGAAAAACTGTGAAGAAAGTGCATCTAAAATCACAGTGAATTAAAAAACAAAAGAACACTCAGCTGGAGTTTACATCTATTTGATATATATGTATATTTTGACAGTTTGTGTTGCTTCTAAAACAATGCCTAATGATGTGATGAAGACCAACATATTCTCTTTTTTTTTTCTGTCTACACAGGTCTTTGAGGAGCTTTTACTGGATGCTGATTGGAGTGTCAATGCCGGAAGCTGGATGTGGTTGTCCTGCAGCTCCTTCTTCCAGCAGTTTTTCCACTGTTACTGTCCAGTTGGGTTTGGAAGAAGAACTGACCCTAATGGGGATTACATCCGGTAAGGACATTTTTATGTTTTAGCCATTTGCTAAAGCCAACCATAGATGGTTCAAATCCCTGCTGAACCAGCTGAGATTCGAACATGTATGGGTAGGCTGATTGTACCGAAGTTGAGAGGATTGATAGCCACTAGCAATAATCACAGTGTTCTCCTGGCATGGATGGTCCCCCACCCACCGGGAGAACAAAAAAGCTCTGCGGAGGGATTCCCCCATCAACACAGACTGTGTTGATAGGGCAATCAAGTAATTTTTCTTTCCTGCAACCCGTGGTTGCATATAAGAGAATTGAATCCTCTATGGCCAGCTTAAAGGTTTGCGTAGATGTAATGGATTGGGAAGGAGTTTGAAGGTAGAGGCTTTTAATCTCCTGCATGCTGCAATTTGATTTGCATTAAAATGCTGCTTCACCAGCTGTGTCAGTAGAATTGAAAGAAGAAATGTTAAAAATCACAGCATATCCTAAAACACCTGGCAACATGTGTTAGTGTTACTAAACCCATAACGGTAAAATCAGTCTGTATATGCAGTAAAGCATGCTTGTTATACTCGCTGAGGAACCTAAGGGGTTAATCGCATTGTGTAAAAAGGCTGTGTGATTCTGACTTCTCTGATCCACACCTTCTTTTACTGCCCTCAACCCATCTGCTGATACTGATAGTGCAGAGCCCTAGGAGGCACTCTGCACATGCTCAGTTTAGTGTGTATTGCTAGAGATTTTTTATTTTTTTTGTGCCAAACAGAGGGCTAGGGGTAATGCAGCATCATAGGCCACTCAGAGGAGAATGGAAGCTCCAACTAACTTTAACCAGTGCTCGGCTGGACACTGGTAGAAGTCACAAGACTGCTCTAACTGCTGATGAAAAGGATATTTAGCAGTTTATATTTACTAAAATATTTAAGTTTCCATGCTCTGTGTACTGTGGGAGGCCGGATGTAGTGAATGCAGGGTCCTGGGTTTAGTAACACTTTAAAGCCCAACTATCAGCAAGGAATTTTTTTCCAACAGGGATACAGATTAAAACAAAAATGCATTTTTAGTAGAGTGGGCCATAGTTAAAACCTTCTAAAGTATTTTTATTGCTGTATGTGCTTTCCTGTTATAATACAGCTGCCTCATATTTCTTTTCCTGCTGTTACAGGAAGTGAGAAAAAATACCTTAAAGGGATTGTAAAGTAATTTTTTATTTTTTTTAAATAACGTTATACTTACCTCCACTGTGCAGTTCATTTTGCACAGAGTGGCCCTGAACCTGCTCTTCTGGGGTCCCTCGGCGGCTGTCTCGGCTTCCTCCCACAGGTACTTCTCACGTTCATGCGAGCTCCCTCGCATGGTGAGAAGCATCTGCGGGCGCACTCCCGTGATACAGCCGGCGGCTATAGCCACTCGCTGTATCACACGGCCCCAACCCCCAGCGATCCGCGTCAGTGGATGTGGTTGACAGCAGTGTGAGCCAATGGCTGCGCTGCTTTCCATCCATCCACTCCAGCCAATCAGTGGCCAGGCTGAGCGGTGAAGAGGACGTCGGGTCAAGCGCGGGATTTTCGAGGGGTCAGGTGAGTAAAACGGGGGGTCTGGGGGCGCAGGCAGTGTGAGATGTTTTTTCACCTTAATGCATAGAATGCATTAAGGTGAAAGAACATTTACCTTTACAACCCCTTTAACAGATATTTTAACACTTTCCCTTTACAGAAAACCGCCCAAAATGTGGCTAGAGTTTGGATTTAAAATTATGGATATATGTGTTGTAATTGCATCTGGTATGAAAGATTCATGACTTAGACTAGAGAGAAATGGCATACTGCAGTAACCTAAGCAACCATATTTCATCTTTCATTGATCTGACTTTCTGGTAGATTGAGTACTTCACTTAAAGTGGTTGTAAAGGCAGAAGGTTTTTTTTATTTTTTATCTTAAGGCATTCTATGCGCTAAGTTTAAAATCCTTCTGTGTGTAGCAGCCCATTTCAGCCCCCCTAATACTTACCTGAGCCCTCTCTCAATCCAGTGATGTGCACAAGTGCCTTGGCCATCCTGGACTCTTTCTCCTGTTTGGCTGTAACACGGCATCAGTGCCACTGGCTCCGGCTGCTGTCAATCAAAGTTAGTTAGCCAATCAGGAGAGAGAGGAGGCAGTATCAAACCACAGCTCCATGTCTGAATGGATATATGGATCTGCAGCTTGGTTCGGGTGCTCCAAGAGCACACTGTTTTCTGTGTGGGCACTCAACAGGAGGTAGGGGCCTGGAGGGCCAAAGAGGGACCCGAGAAGGAGAGGATCCGGGCTGCTCTGTGCAAAACCATTTCACAGAGCAGGTAAGTATACCGTGTTTGTTTTCTTTAAACAAGAAAAAACAAGACTTTAGTATCACTTTAGTTATGCTTGAAGCCCTGCCCAAGCTGGTAATATATTCATTGTAGGTTTTTTATTTTTGTTTTAAGTCGTTACTTGCCGATTCTGAAAGGATTCCCTCCAAAGTATATCTACGACCCCTGGAATGCTCCTGAGGCAGTGCAAAAAGCCGCAAAATGTATAATTGGGGTAAATTATCCCAAACCAATGGTAAACCATGCTGAGGCCAGTCGGCTGAATATTGAACGGATGAAACAGATCTACCAGCAGCTCTCCAGATACAGAGGACTTGGTAAGTCGCATTGACACTTGCTTCTTGTATTCATTTCTGACCCTTCTCGCACCATATTGGCTTAGTAGATTTTCTAGAACAGAACCGTGTCACATCAAGGCTCTTGACAATGTGTTTTTTTTGTTTTGTTTTTTAAGGACTTCTTGCATCAGTGCCTTCAAATCCAAATGGAAATGGGAATGGTGGACTTATGAGTTACTCTCCAGGCGACAATATGCCAGGATGCAGCAACAATGGAGGTAATCTATTGCCCAACAGTTTAAAAGATAACTCTTCCAAGCATTATTTACATCTCAACTGATAACATAACCTCATTGCAATTTTAAGAAACCCACAACCCTTCTGCTTACAAATTATTTATAGGACAGGTGCACATGCCTATTTCTAGTTGTCTGGTTTAGGAGATCAGCTAATTGGTGTATTGGCCCTCGAACACTAAAACAAAATTGATAATCGTTTTTAGACTCTTCGGGTCCGTATACACTATTGCGCTGTAAGTTAGTTAAAACATGTGTTCACAGTGCCTCAAAACCGCTGGGGAAAAAGGTTTCCAACGTTCTTCAGTTCTTGAAAAACATGTCACTTTATATAGACAGTAGTAAGACACTAGGCTCCATTCACACGGGTGATTACTTCCTACCCATGCTGAGTTGGGGGATGCGCACCCATTTCACATTGTGTCCGTAGCAGCAGGGTGTCCAAATAGACATCTATGGACACACCTGTGCATCCCTATGCCAGCAGAACACAGCCCTGCATGGCACATGGCAGTAATCAGCTGTGGGAATGGAGCCTAAAGCAATATGCACTTTAGTGTACATTCAGTCACATGTATTGGATTTCACATGTTTGCAGAAGACCCAATTTATGCATTTTTAATCAAACACAAATGCATTGGCACACGGTTGCCTGCAAACTGAAGGCTTGTTTTGTGACTGAACCTCCAATCCAGTCTGCATGTGATCACTATGTCTTATGCTGCATACATACGATCGGAATTCCGGCCAGAAAAAGACAGATGAGAGCTTTTCATCAGAAAATGCGACCGCGTGTATGCTCCATCGGAATTTAGCTGTCCGAATTTCCGCCAGCCAAAAATTGATAGCATGTTCTCAATTTTCATGACGGAAAAACGTTCTATTTGAAAATTTCGATTGTGTGTATGTAATTCCGACACACCAAAAATCACTCATGCTCAGATTCAACTACGAGACAGAAGCTATTGGCTACTGGCTATTGAACTTCCTTTTTCTAGTCCCGTTGTACGTGTTGTACGTCACCGCATTCTAAACTATCGGAATTTGGTGTGACCATGTGTAGGCAAGGCAGCTTGAGCCGAATTCCATCAGGAAAACCATCAGAGCTTCTTCCAATGAGAATTTCTGTTTTTTCATGTGTACGCGGCATTAGCTAACCTAGTGATCGTATTATCATGAAGCATATTGATTGATAAGCAGAAAATGGAGCTGTCGCGGACAACCTTGCCGGATAGCTAGCATGTGCCCACAATGTTGTCTGTAAAATGTCAAAGAGGGGAACTAGAATAAGGTTCCCTCAGTATGGGGAATTGTGCAAGAGAACTTTAAAGTATGAGATTATTAAAAGAAACAAACACATACTCGACTCCCTGCTGCAGCATCGGTCTGATCCTGCAGCTGTCCCCCGCTGGCTCTAAGTCGAAGAACTGAACGATGATATGACCACTGATCACTCAGTTCTTAATCGCTGCTCTCTGTTCTGCCCCCCAGCTCCAACTGGAGTGCCAGGGCACACAGGAAAGGAGTGTCTGACTCAGGCTCTTAGCAGTGCGCTCAGAGCATGAGCCAGCTACCACTTAGGCATCTGGGTGGATCTTGATATTGTCAGGATCCTTGGAATGGCTCTGTGACATCAGCCGACAGGGAGCTTTTGCCCACTGTTAGCTGATTCTGGGTCACAGGAGAGCACAAGTGCGCTCCTGTAACTTACAAGAGAAGTTTGGCCAAAGAAGCTTTGGCCATTCATTTAATCTCCAAATAGTGAATAGGAAGTGATTATGGTATGCAGGTAGATGTTTAGTGAACTCCCTTATGTCACTACATAAAAATGAATACACTGTGATTTTGAAAAATGTTTATAATGATCAGGATTAAAAAAAAACAAAAAACTTTTTCAGGTAATTTAAATAAAAAATACTGTTCACATCTAGCCAGCAGGTGGTGCAGTAACCTCCTTTTCAAGGAGCAGTCAGGAACTTACAACATCTTCTACTCACAGGCACTGTTAGATAGAATAGCAAGAGCAATGGCTTGAGTTATTTAACAGGGCAGTAGAAGTGATTTAGGTTAGAAACCATTGAGAGGAACATATTGTTGAACATTGCCTCTTATATATTTAGAGCCTGCTTTATTCGTCATGCCTTTTTTGTTGCAATACATAATCTGGTGCTTCTCTCCATAGGGTCTCAGATGGGAGCCGGTGATGGAGCCTCCACCAGCAATCCCAATAACGGCCAGGGAGAGTCTCATACTGGAGTAGGGGGGATTCAAGGTACTAATCTCATCTCTCTACACTAGTAGGGAGAACATTAAACCAATTACTACTATCTAGGAATAAAGAAAAAAAAAAACTTATCAGCCTGCTTTTTTTAATAAACAGTATGAAAAAAATATGCTTTTATCCATAGCAGCCAATCAAAATTGACTATCTAGACAATCCTATCCCCCGTTTTACCAGCTGTGTGCATCTTGAACATTTCCCCACAGGAAAATCTTGCTACTGTGTCTAAACAGTAAATAATCCACCTATGTTTGTGAAGATAAATATAACAAAATGCTCTTTTCTTAATGGTTTATTACGGGATAAAATTGTACACTGGCAAGCAAAGCTGTAAGAACAGCTAGTATAACCCCCTCCCACTTTCAGCATGTCTTTGTTAGTAGCAAGCAATGATAGGAGCAGATCATAAGAACACAACAGAGGGGAGGGACCTTTGTCCTGTAATGTACTTTAAGAAAAGGATTTTACATTTAAGACAGACATCTATTTTACAATAAAGGATGAGGTATTCATCCAATGGGATGTCCAAAAGCAGTCAAACAGAGGGATGGGCAACAGCAAATGAAAGGCTAACTTGCCCACAAGGAGCATACCAACAGTTTAACAAGGACTGCTCAAGGGAGCTGACAACATTGCCTTAAGATCCCTAGGACCAAATCCAGAATAAGATGAGGCTTTAACATTCACCTGATAAAGCTTAACAAACATGTGAACTGAAGACCAGATGGCAGTCTTAAAAATCTGAGCAACAGATACCTGATGCTAAAAAAAAGTCCATAAAGCTTGTACTAATCTAGTAGTGTGTTATGACCATACATGGGGGAACCTATCCCCTGAGGTCATAAGCCTGAATGATGAGATGACTAATCCACTTAGCGATAGTGGAATGAGAAGTATTCTGGCCCCTATAGAGACTTTGAGGTAAGGCAGGGAGTTGGACTAATGAAAAGAAGCTATAGCTGAAAGAAACTTGAACAGCTTACATTCAGGCAGTGGAGTAAAATCCTTTTAGGGTGTTTAGGAGCAGGACAGAGATTGTGTAGCAGTGTTTTGGTGAAAGGAAGAAACCACCTTGGGAAGGAAGGAGGCCCTGTGCCTCAAAAGAGAACTTTGTTCCTGTGGTTCGAGGAAGGGTTCCTTACAGATTAAGGCTGCCACCTCAAACTCACTTTTCAGAAGTGATGGCATCTTCAAAGGCTGAGAAGGAAAAATGTGAGTGATACCTTGCATGAGTGACAGCCTTCACAAGGAGTAGAGATACAAAGTGTCTGGAAGAGAATCACTAGGGCTGAGATTTGACCTTTGACTATACTAAACACAAGATGTTGATCCAGGCCAGACTGGAAAAAGACAGGATTTGTGCAATGTATTTCCTTGCTTGCACTACAAGAAATACTTTTCCAGTTGCGATGGTAGACTTTGCGAGAAGTCCATATCCTAGCCTTTAAGAGTGTATGGATAACCGGATCAGATAGGCCCCTATTCCTCAGTACCTAAGCTTCAACAGCCAAGCCATTAAAGCCAATGATGAAGAAGCGGAGTGGTAGATCGGTCCTTGGAGCAGAAGATCTAAAGGGGTCCATGAGCCTGATGAGGCCTACAAGAACAGCGGCTAGCACCTTAGTGGAGACCTGAGGTGCAGTGAACAGGCCAAAGGGAAAGGCCGCAAATTGGTAATGTCATATGTCCACAGCAAAGCGCAGGTAATCTGAAAAGAGATAAATGGACTATCTCGGTACCCAGGGATGACAATGAAATTTTATAAAAAGTATAACGTTTTATTTATCCGTGATTTAAAAACAACCTATGTCCATAGAAATACAATACATCGATTACACATGCATTACAAGACTCCTTAACATTCCAAGCTGAGTGTAGAGCTTGTATAACAGTGTAAATTTGCTGTCCCCTCAAAATGACTAAACACACAGCCATTAATGTACACCCCTAAGTGAAAACGTCCAAATTGGGCCCAATTAGTAATTTTCCCTCCCCGGTGTCATGTGACTCGTTAGTGTTACAAGGTCTCAGGTGTGAATGGGGAGCAGGTGTGTTAACTTTCGTGTTATCACTCTCTCATACTGGTCACTGGAAGTTCAATATGGCACCTCATGGCAAAGAACTCTCTAAAGATCTGTAAAAAAATAATTGTTGCTCTACATAAGGATGGCCTAGGCTATAAGAAGATTGCTAAGACCCTGAAACTGAGCTGCAGCACGGTTCCAAGACCATACAGCAGTTTAACAGGACAGGTTCCACTCAGAACAGGCTTCACCATGGTCGAGCAAAGAAGTTGAGTGCACACGCTCTGCGTCATATCCAGAGGCTGTCTTTGGGAAATAGATGTATGAGTGCTGCCAGCATTGCTGAAGATGTTGAAGGAGTGGGGTGGTCAGCCTGTCAGTGCTCAGACCATACGCTGCACACTGCATCAAATTGGTCTGCATGGCTGTTGTCCCAGAAGGAAGCTTCTTCTAAAGATGATGCACAAGAAAGCTTGCAAACAGTTTGCTGAAGACAAGCAGACTAAGTACATGGATTACTGGAACGATATCCTGTGGTCTGATGAGACCAAGAAGTTGAGTGGTCTGATGCACAAGAAAGCTTGCAAACAGTTTGCTGAAGACAAGCAGACTAAGTACATGGATTACTGGAACGATATCCTGTGGTCTGAAGTTGAGTGCACACGCTCTGCGTCATATCCAGAGGCTGTCTTTGGGAAATAGATGTATGAGTGCTGCCAGCATTGCTGAAGATGTTGAAGGGGTGGGGTGGTCAGCCTGTCAGTGCTCAGACCATACGCTGCACACTGCATCAAATTGGTCTGCATGGCTGTTGTCCCAGAAGGAAGCTTCTTCTAAAGATGATGCACAAGAAAGCTTGCAAACAGTTTGCTGAAGACAAGCAGACTAAGTACATGGATTACTGGAACGATATCCTGTGGTCTGATGAGACCAAGATAAACGTATTTGGTTCAGATGGTGTCAAGCGTGTGTGGCGGAAACCAGGTGAGGTGTACAAAGACAAGTGCTGCCGGCACTGGGGAGCTACAGTTCATTGAGAGAACCATGAATGCCAACATGTACTGTGACATACTGAAGCAGAGCATGATCCCCTCCCTTCAGAGACTGGGCTGCAGCGCAGTATTCCAACATAACGACCCCAAACACACCTCCAAGAGGACCACTGCCTTTCTAAAGAAGCTGAGGGTAAAGGTGATGGATTGGTCAAGCATGTCTCCAGACCTAAACCCTATTGAGCATCTGTGGGGCATCCTCAAATGGAAGGTGGTGGAGCGCAAGGTCTCTAACATCCACCAGCTCCTGGATGTCATCATGGAGGAGTGGAAGAGGACTCCAGTGGCAACCTGTGAAACTCTGGTAAACTTCATGCCCAAGAGGGTTAAGGCAGTGCTGGAAAATAATGGTGGCCACACAAAATACACTTTGGGTCCAATTTGGACATTTTGACTTATGGGTGTACTCACTTTTATTACCAGCAGTTTAGACATTAAAGGATGTGTGTCAAATTGACACTGTTATACATGGTCTCTCTCTATGTGAGACCTGTCTTTTTGATATATACTGTTATACACGCTGTACACTCACTACTTTACATTTTAGCAAAGTGTTATTTCTTCAGTGTTGTCACGTGAAAAGACATAATAAAATATTTACAAAAAATGTGAGGTGTGTACTCCCTTTTGTGAGATATTGTATGCTGAATCCTTCATGGTGAAATGCACAGGTAATGTTGATGCGCCATGAAAAATGGGAATGTGAAAGTCTGACTTTTTTTTTTTTTTATTATTATTGTTTTATTATTATTTTGTTGTTGGTAGGGGACAGCCTTGTTCCCATTCATATATCACTAGGTGAATTGGTCAGCTCCTCAATCAGACATATGACAAGGGGGCAAGGTTTTTCCTTCAGTACACCACTGGACTCTGGCCCTTCTTCTATGTTCTTATGGCACGCTCCTAATATTGCTTGCTAGTAAACTGAGGCATGCTGGGAGTAGGAAGGGGTTATTCTAGGTGTTTCTTGTAGCTTTGCTTGTCGGGGTTCCAATTCTCCAGAAGTTTCCGCTAGAATCCATTGTTTCCACAAAAAGTTATCCTGTGTCTTGTAACGTACTCTATGAAAAGTATTTTATGAAAAATCCTAATTTTGGTGCACATTCTAGACCGACAATAAGATATGATTGGCTGCTTTGTTAAAGGTACCTCATTAAATTACAGTACCATAAATGGTATTAAATAAATAAAAAATTAATAAATTGGTAAATACAAACATGTAAACTAACAAGGTAGTACTTTTAGTGTTTGTGTTGATAGTTAAATGCAGCGTGCTTTTGGGTGCATTCCACTTGCATTTTGGATTTGTTTGATTCTTCTGTGATCATCTGCATTTGGCCAGCATTTGACAACCTCTACACTGCATTATGGACTGTCAAGCTTTTGCTCATGTCAGATCATAATAATACTCCCATACTAGTCTATGGAAATGAAAACCCAAGTGAATAAGGTCAAATGCACATGGCAACGAAACCTGAATGATCTCAAAAGCTGCTAAAACTGAGGGACATAAACCCAAAGTCCATTGACATGGACCCTTAACCTACTTCAAGCTGCTTTTGGATTCCCCTTGCCTTGTTGGGTGAGAGGGTCCTTATAAAAAAAAATATTGGCAAATAAGTGATGTGTATGCCTTGTAGCTGACTGTGTCTTCTTTAGTGTACATTTTTTACAACCAGGGACAAGGCAGGGACCTATTCAATTGTATGTAGCATGGAGGCCCCTGGAAACTGATGCAAATAACTAGCTGAACTCAAGCCAAAAATAAACCGATCAAATAAAACATGTGCTGTTTTACCTGACCGTATTCTTTGGTCATTTAATCCTGAGATTTATACAGCACAGCCAGGAAGATGGCACATTGTAAGGAACATCATATCGTCTACCTGCCACCAGTCTGCTGATTTGGATAGCGGAGGAGAACCAACAGACTGAGGCCAACTCTTTGCTCACTCTGCTGTATCTTCCTTTCAGCATGTTCTAGCTGGCATGTTTGCACACAGCTCGCCTAATTTTCATCTAGTTCTGTCCCTTCCTCTTACAAGCTTGCCATAGAATTTCAAATGAGAACGCTTAGGAAAGTTTTTGTATGAACATTCTCAGAACATTTGTTTGTTGTTTTGAAAGATTTAGTTTGCTTTTAATATTTGACCTTGATCTTGATTTCTTCACACACTGCTTACTGCCAATATTTGCTGGCATTTTAATTTTTATTTTTTTGCTACCGTATATACTCGAGTATAGGCCGACCCGAATATAAGCCGAGGCCCCCAATTTACCCCCAAAAAAACTGGCAAACTTATTGACTCGTGTATAAGCCGAGGGTGAGACATGCCTGTCCATCCCTGTGTGTGTGTCCGTCCATCCCTGTGTGTCCGTCCATCCCTGTGTGTCCGTCCATCCCTGTGTGTCCGTCCATCCCTGTGTGTCCGTCCATCCCTGTGTGTCCGTCCATCCATCCCTGTGTGTGTGTGTGTCCATCCATCCATCCATCCCTGTGTGTGTGTGTCTCCATCCATCCATCCATCCATCCCTGTGTGTGTGTGTCTCCATCCATCCATCCATCCATCCCTGTGTGTGTGTGTGTCTCCATCCATCCATCCATCCATCCCTGTGTGTGTGTGTGTCTCCATCCATCCATCCATCCATCCCTGTGTGTGTCTCCATCCGTGTGTGTGTGTGTGTGTGTGTGTGTGTGTGTGTGTGTGTCCAGCCTACCTTTGTCCCGAGCCTCCGTCCCGTGCCTTGCCTCCTTGCCTCCGTCCCGTGCCGTGACTTGCCTCCTTGCATCCGTCCCGTGTCGTGCCGTGCCTTGCCGCCGCCGTCCCGTCCCGTCCCGTGCCGTGCCTTCCCTTGCCTCCGTCCCGTGCCCTCTTCGTCGGCGGCCATTGTAAAGTTCAAAAGCTGCGCCGCCGCCTTCGCCTGTGATAGGCGGAACACTGAATTTCCCAGCAGCCTGTGTTCCGCCTATCACAGACGTCGTATCATCCTCGTCCGTAGTACGAGGATGATACGATGTCCGTGATAGGCGGAACACAGGCTGCTGGGAAATTCAGTGTTCCGCCTATCACAGGCGAAGGCGGAGCCGGAGGCGCGGCTTTTGAATAGAATGGCCGCTGTCTGTCTGCTCGACACGCTGATCGAGCGGGCAGACAGCGATGACTCGAGTATAAGCCGAGGGGGGCACTTTCAGCCTCAAAAAAGAGGCTGAAAATCTCGGCTTATACTCGAGTATATACGGTATATTAAAAAAACATATGACCCCCTTTCCCCACCTAAAAGTGACATTTCACTTTTGCGTAGAAAAAAAAACAGGCCAAGTTGCTTTTCTGTGTAATAGGATTAACTAAGGACATGTGATCCCAGGCAGATAATAAAAACTTCAATTAATGCAGTTATTATGTAATAAAGCTTTTTACTGTTTTAATGAAACCATGTCAGTACCCAATTTATTTTTATATGAACCTGTAATGCCCCAATCATCTAGCAGAAAGAGAGGGTGGTCCAACATTAGAAACCAGGCTTTGTGGCAGTGCACATGTGTTGATGAGGAAGATGCTGATAGGGGAAGAGAGCAGAGTAGTATTAGGGCACTTATCCAATAAGCAGGGGCGTAGGCTGAACTCTCTGCCTCTGCAGTGTAATGCCGGGTACACACGATCAGAATTTCGGCCAGCAAAAGACCGATGAGCGCCTTTCATCATAAAATACAACCGCGTGTATGCTCCATCAGAGTTTAGCTGGCCGAATTCCTGCCAGCAAAAATTTGAGAGCATGTTCTCAATTTTTCCGACGGAAAAACTTTCTAGCGGAAATTCCGATTGTGTGTGTGCAATTCCGATGCGCAAAAACACACGCATGCTCAGATACAACTACAAGATGGAAGCTATTGGCAACTGGCTATTGAACTTCTTCCTTTTTCTAGTCCCGTCGTACGTGTTGTACGTCACCGCTTTCTTGACGGTCGGAATTTGGTGTGACCGTGTGTATGCAAGACAACTGGTGCGGAATCCAGTCGGAATTCCGTCGGGAAAACTATCAGAGCTTTTTCCAACCAAAATTCCGATTGTGTGTATTCGGTATTAGTCAGGGATTTGTTGTCGGAAGCCTGAATCACAAAACTGGCTGCACAGTATTGGCCTTCTTACACATGGCCATGCTTTTATCATACTCGCTCGCCATTTCAGTCTAAAAGGCTCAGAAATGCAGTAAAGCCCCAATCAATTCAAGTCTGTTGAATTCATCTCTGATTCTATGTATTACTTAATGCATGTTCTGTACAGAGCTTTCAGTCCTGAGAGAGCAAAGCACAATATAAATACTGTTATATTTATCATCATGAAGCAGAGCTAATTAACACAAAATGTTTAATTGGGACCTAATTGAATGTCATTTCTCCAAGGTTATTGGCAGGGGAGCAGTATCCTACATTACAGCCATGGAGACAGCCAGCAGTCTTACCTAATACAAGGTATTTAATGTTTAAAAGTACATATCATTTTCATGGGATAGCATCAGTCCAACACAGCATGAAATTCCATTAGGGATGTCCCTGCTAGAGTGTATCCTACATCAAAGAAAAAATACAGTTATCTGGTTAAAGCACTATGGGCCCCTTTTGAAAAATGATTCTACGCAACATGTAGTATTAACATAGAGGTGTCAGTTCCTTCTGCTGTCCAGCAGATGCCTTTTTTGCTGTATCTATTTAGTGGATCTCCCTGGTTTGCAAAATTAGGCAAGTACGAGGCTCTGCTCTAGTTCAGGAGATAGTATTTGTAATACATATTCATTGTGGCAGAGTAGAACTCCATACATTTGTTGGTGAACACATGCATAGAAAAATTATACCTCCTTTGCGGCATAACTGGTACACATGACCATTGTCTATTCTCTGCTCAGGGAGGAATGCTATGAACTCTGTGGTGTCTTCTTGCAAACGTCCCAGCCCTGAAGAGGAGACTCAAAGTGTTGGACCAAAGGTGCAGAGACAAAGCAGCCATTAACCTGGTGAGTGTCTGTCCTTTGTTTATTTGCTATTCACAAAGAATGTATTGGATGTTTTTCCTGGGTAACATTGCAGCAGCATCAACTATTCGTACTCTACTTTTAAAAATAAAGCTGCACCCAACCCATTATAATTTTCTCTTAATCACTTCCTCTCTGGAGCAACTTTTAAATTTTTTGCACACATCTGCATTTTAGGCTATAAATTTACTTAAAACCCCTCAGTATATTGTATATTTTCTGAATGCAGAAGAGGGCCTGTTGAATAAAAAGATGGTAGTTGCAATTTTTTATGTCACATGATATTTGAGCAACTGCTTATCAAATATTTATTTTTTAGTACACTAAAATGCATTTTAGTGTACGCAATTAGTACCCAATCAATTTTTTTACAAAATAAGATGAGGTAGTGCCAAGTAAATGGATACCAAATATGTCAAGTGTCAAAACTGCCTATGTATGTGAAAAGCTGAAAAATGACAGTACTGGAATCAACAACAGATGACGCATTACCGTTGCAGCTGATTTTTGAGTTCCCTATAATTGAGGGATGTAGACTTATTGTTACAATTCCGGCATGTATATGTGTTATGCATTCATTTACGTACATGTGTGCCCCCTATACCACAAATGTCTCCATAAAGAGGACCTGTCATGACTTATTTCTATTAAAAGGGATGTTTACATTTCTTGTAATAGGGAAAAAAAGTGAACAAAATAAAAAATAAATGAAAGGGACAGTATAAAAATGTAAATGAAAAATAATAGAAACATTTTTGTAAACCGCCTCGTGTGCAGATGTGAACGCATAAGTAGGTTATGCCCACATATAGAAAGGTATCGCCGAAAACCTTATAGCGAGAGCAGTAATTCTAGCACTAGACCTCCTTTGTGAGGCCGCGTACACACGCGGGGACTGTTCGCTCAACTTTGTCCGCTGAACAGTGTTTCGGCGGACAGTCCGCTCGTGTGTGGGCTTTCAGCGGACAGTTTCAGCGGACAGTCTGCTGAACAAAGTTTTGTTTCAGCGAACAGTCTCCTCGTGTGTAGGCTTGTTCGTCAAACTAAGTTCCGCGCATGCTCAGAAAGGATTTACACGCCGAAGTTTGCATTGCAGTGTATAGGACGTCGTTTTCTAGTCCCGTCGTACGTGCCGTTCACGTCATCGCACACGGTTTCAGCGGACTGTTCGTTCGTCATGTGTGGGCAAGTCCATCCATGCTAATTTTGAGCGGACTGTCCGCTGAAACTGTTTGACGGACAAAGTTGGGCGAACAGTCCCCGCGTGTGTACGCGGCCTAACTCTAAACTGGTAACCTGTATAACTGTTTAAAGCGTAGCCTATGGATATTTTTAAGTATCAAAGTGTGGCGCCATTCCATGAGTGTGCACAATTTTAAAGCATGACATGTTGGGTATCTATTTACTCAGCGTAACATCTTTTATATTTTACCAGAAAACACAATGAGTTATATTGTTTTTTTTTGTTTTTTGCATCAAGAATCATTAACCTCTTGCTGACCAGCCGCCGCTGTACTGCGGCAGAATGGCACGGCTGGGCGAAGCGTCTTTATGTTACGTCACTTTGCCCTGTGGCCACTAGGGGCGCGTGCCCTCTGCTCTCCCCCGGAGCCAATGCAAGTGCCTAGCGGTCACGATCACCGCCGGGCTCCCACGTTCGCTGATGACACACGGAAAACCGGGATCAGTGTGTGTAAACACACAGTTTCTGGTTCTCTGAGGTGAGAAGAGACTGATAGTCTGTTCATACAGAGTATGAGCCGCGATCTGTCATCTCCCCTACACAGTCCCCTCCCTCCTTCAGTTAGAACACATGCTAGGGAACACGACCCCTTGATCGCCCCCTAGTGTTAACCCCTTCCCTGCCAGTGACATTTTTACAGTAATCAATGCATTTTTATAGCACTGATCGTTGTATAAATACCAATGGTCCCAAAAATGTGTCAAAATTGTCCGATGTGTCCGCCATAATGTCACAGTCCCGATATAAATCGCAGATCGTTGCCATTACTAGTTAAAAAATAAATAATAATAAAAATGCCATAAAACTATCCCCTATTTTGTAGACGCTATAATTTTTCCGCAAAACAATCAATATACGCTTATTGCAATTTTTATTTTATTTTTTATTTTTTTATCAAAAATAGGTAGAAGAATACACATCGGCCTAAACTGAGGAAAAAAATAGTTTTTTTTTATATATTTTTTGGGGATATTTATTATAGCAAAAAGTAAAACATATTGCGTTTTTTTTTTTTTCAAAACGGTTGCTATTTTTTCCCAAAAAAATTGCATTTGAAAACTTGCTGTGCAAATACTGTGTGACATAAATTGCAATGACCGCCATTTGCCATTTTATTCTCTAGGTTCTCTGATAAAATTATATATATAATACCATTTGCAACAATCTTAATTGTTATGTTCTCTTTTGATAAAATAAAAAAATTATGGATAAAAAATTATATATATAATGTTTGGGGGATTTCTTTGTAATTTTCTAGCAAAAAAAAAAAAATATATGATTTTTACATGTAGGAGAGAAATACCAGAATTGGCCTGGGCTGGAAGTGGTTAAATTTGTTCTAAAGCCTAAACATTTTTTACCTTAATGCATTTCTTGCATTAAAGTTTAGGCATCAGTATTGTTATAGTTGCTAAAACAACCACCTAATGCCACAGTGATAAAAATCAAGGAAGTTTTGCTGTCGTATCAATTTTCCTGCCTTCAGATACTTGTGACGGATACAGTTTCTATCACTACCTTGGCAATGCTGCACTATTAGCCAGAAAACAGTTGCACTCCAAGATACAAACATTTGCTGTGTATGCTCCCTCAGTCTGATCCTTATCTATGATGACTAGCTGACTACAGTTTTCAGATTCCGGCTGTAAGAGTAGTGCATAGAAAGCTGGATACAGATTGTGATGTGTACAACCCCGGCTGCTGCCTCTGTAGCAAAAGGGGAACAGTTTGAGGGGCAGTAAAAAAGTGGCTCAACTGCCTCCCGATTTGCAAGTGTAAACGAGCCCTTAGAGAGATTTACTCTCACTTCCTCTCCTGCAAAGCGGTTCAACCAGAGACAAAGTCAGTCTCCAATAGCAATACAAAAATGATTTTCTTTAGTAGAGTAGGGGAAGGCCTGTTTTACCTGTCAAATGATTTGTATTTCTTCTTATCCAGTCCTGATATTTACACTGAGCCACCCAGCATAGCTATCCTGGTGCCCTGAATTGTCCTTATTGCAGTGAGACAATAAAACTAGGTCTCATCTCCTGTTTTACTTTATTGTTGGACAGTGAAGGAGATGCAGCAGAATAATGAGCTCATCTCTCTCATCAGCAAGAGGCTGACACCAGGTCAAATTTCAGCTATTTACTTCTATAACTCCTAAAGAACCAGTTAGCAGCTTGGACAATTGGTAGCCACAGCCATTAAAAGTGTTTGAAAATGTGTTTTTGGGGTTTTTTCCCTGTTAATGGCATTTATCACATCAGTCTTTTCCTTTTTTCTTTTCCTCGTGCAGGTTATGGAGTTCACCAAGAAACCTGTATATGATGACTTTTTCAGTATTGGACTTTACTGTGTAAATACCAAAAAAAAGCAAGAATAAACTTAAGAGCAGCATTTTTCTTGGAGCTGTTGTGGACTGTTGTAAGCGAATCAGTTTGTGAAAGCTTAATTTATTGCTGCATTTCTATTTTTACTTTTTTAAATATTTCAGTAAGCTGTTTTATTCCCCATTTTGTATATATTTCTGTAAGTATTTGGTGATGCTTGCTTTACCAATGTGTAAATATGAATATCTGAACTAGATATAGATGGCTCAATATATTTTTGATAACAAATTCTGTATGGCAAGAAAAAGTCTGACCTTGGATTTACTATAATTCCTTTTTCCCTTTTTTTTATTTTCAGTAGTTTTCTGGTCGGGAGGCCTTCTGGTTATAGTCCAGTCATTTGAAATATCTCATCTTTTGGTCACGGCTGAAGCAGCCACTTTGTTGAGGGAACCAGTTGCAGGAAGTGAAAGTAGGAGCAGTCCCACAGCAAGGGCAGTTGGATGTGGCAGTGGCTAGTCACAGGAAAAGGCAGGAGGATGTGGCAGTGGCCATTCAAGGGAAAGGGGCAGGATGATGTGGCAGTGGCCATTCACGGGAAGGGGGCAGGATGATGTGGCAGTGGCCATTCACAGGAAAGGGGCAGGATGCTGTGGCAGTGGCCATTCACAGGAAAGAGCAGGGGGATGTGGTATTGGCCATTCACGGGAAAGGGCAGGAGGATATGGCAGTAGCCATTCACAGGAAAGGGGCACAAAGATGTGGCAGTTGCCATTCACAGGAAAGGGGCAGGATGATGTGGCAGTTGCCATTCACAGGAAAGGGGCAGGATGATGTGGCAGTTGCCATTCACAGGAAAGGGGCAGGATGATGTGGCAGTGGCCATTCACATGAAAGAGCAGGAGGATGTGGAAATGGCCATTCACAGGAAAGGTTGGGGGAAGGGTAATTACAGCATGAGCAGGAGGATGTGGTATTGGATATTCAGAGCAAAACCAGTTGGGAATGATTTTTCGCAGCAAAGGAAGGTTGCGGGGTAGTCATTCATAGAAAAAAAGTGGATGTGGGCATTGCCATTTAAAGCAATGGCAGGGGATTATGGGTGTGGCTCTTCACAGCAAAGACAGGTAGATATGGGAGTGGCCATCCACAGCAAGGGTCTGACTCCTATCCATAGGAGCATCCATGTAGAGACTTCTATAGTGACGAGTAACCCGAAAACAAGCTCCTCTGCAGCTTTTATCTCAATGTGGTTTTACCCTCTAGCTATATTGTTTGACAGGAGTATGGGAATTCCAAAAATGGCTGAACAGAGTTACAATGCTTGGGTGGGTACAATACTTCTGCTATTTGGATTTCATCTGTGAATGGAGTTTTTCGGGGGCACATGCCCCACTTTAATGCATTTTTCCAATTATAACAAATGCCAAAAATTGGGACTAAATGTATTTCACTGCATAACCCAGATCGGCCCAACATTTCCCCATTTTATAGATTAGTCTCTGGTCTATTGTGTATGTATATTAAATATACTTGGAGCTTTTATTGGGGAATAAATGACCTCAAGAAAAACTTGTTTTCACAGTTCTCTATTTACTTAAACTAAACACCATTTTTGTCTTGTATACCAAATAGAAAAGGCTTTTTGTACTGTATACAAAGATTGCAGGATCTTTTATTCTGAATCTTATTGTTTTCTGGCACCATTGCTGTAATATACTGCATTTTTAATTAAAGTGAACCTGCCAAAAACCTGGCTTATTCACATTGAGCATGAGGTTTCCTTTAGTGAAAACAGCATGTCACAAGGAGTCAGCAGATCCAGTTTTATAAGGCAGATGAAGTTCCATGCATATTTTAACTTTCATTTTTTTTTCAGTTAAGCTTTTTCTGCTATTTCCTCATGGTCTATGAGGCCACCCATCGCATTAAAAATAACTTGTATAAAAAACAAACTTTTGGATGCTCTAACGTCCAGACTTTTCGTTCTGGAAATACTTGATTTAAAGCCGAACATAAGTCTGCCCTCCCACTTATTTCTGCAATGTTCTTTGGACTTCATTGTTGCATGAGGCGTTGCAGCCTGTTTTTGTAGCATCTACAAAAACAGGCTGCAAGACCTCATGCAACAATGAAGTCCAAAGAACATTGCAGAAATAAGTGGAAGGGCAGACTTATGTTCGGCTTCGAATCACGTATTTCCAAAACGAAAAGTCTGGGGGTTCTATACAGAGTGTTGTGCCTTCCCTGATTTACCCATTCTCACAGCCTTCCCTGTACCTTTCTTTTTTTTCCTTGCCTTTGTACCATGTATAAATAAAGCGTGCAGGAAAAAAAAAAACTGCATGAAGAAGGCAGGACCAGCCTAAACGTTTGCAAAAAAAGTAAAGCTTTGCACAGAACTTCTCAGGATCTAATCGGTGTTCTCACATGCTGTTTTCACTGAAATTCGCTTCTGCCTAGACATTTGTTGCTTAATTTGAATAACACTGGTATGTGATTAATCAGTTTTACCTTTTTTGCCTGTGTTTCCACACGTCTTGCATCATTCCTTTCACAAACGCTGTTTAAAATGACCCAGTCACCACAGGGTCACTATTACTTAAACACCCTGCAAACCCTAGGGTGCCATAGTTGCCTATCGGACCAGTACCCGTTTATTAAAAGCACTGCTGCTTTGCTTCTCCCTGACTGCCAGAAGAATTCAACCTTTTGAACACCCGTTACCCCAGTGCAAGCTGTGGTTTCTTTTGTCTTCTCGCAAGTGCTGTAGTGATCTACAAATCAGTGGGAGGAACCACAGTGTGTAGCAAGGGAGCAGGTATTCTACACACCCAGAAGTGTGGAAGACCTGCTGCAGCTGTTGGAGAAGCAAAGCATCGTCATTTTAACAAACAGGCCCATTGGAAGGTAACAGAAAGGAAAAGTGACAGCGTTATTGGAGGAAATGGTTATTAGCACATGTTGTTTCATTTCTGGACATCTGCCATTCAAATAAGGAATACAATACCTTTTATTTAGTTTTTATTATGTTAATATTATAAATTGTTACTGCTGTTTACCAGAATTTGTGTTTCCATCATTTATGATGAGTTTTATTGATCATTTATGATTGGTTAAGACACCTTGGCCCCAACGTGAAAGTCTAATGTATGTTTTATGGCTTACTATTGTTTACACAAAATGGAGATATTTCTAAAAAACAGGATGTTTGTGCAGTAGTACTCTGTGAGTGATCCAGGAGGAACTGCTATGTTAAATGAGAGATTCTGGATGCTGTGTTGTATACAACCTCTTTCACAGCACCAAAATAACAAAACTGGGCTGTTTTCACAACTTGACTTTACTGAAGAGGCCATGTTTTGTTTAGTTTATTTACTGTATTTTCAATGTCTCTGTTCCCTTACCTCCCCAGATTTTAGTCTAATTTAGAGAGAAGCAACTGGATCTTTTCCAACAGGCATTAAATGAGAACTCTGCTAAGCACTTTTGGGCAGCTAAAATAGGTACATAACCTGAGCACCTTCATTTTTCAATGAGAAGTCTTTTTCTGGCAGTTGATTTAAAATAGGCGCACTTCACTTTTTAGGCCCATATCACACTAGCAATCCCTACATTTATGTAATCCAGCGCACTCCAAGCAGCAGTTGATATCAGTAGGAGCAATGGTGAAATAAGGTGGTGCTGTCAAGTGCATAGTCTGAACAGCAGATAATCACCAGCACACCAAAAGCAAGCATTAAGGCAAAGACATTTTATTTGCCACCTAAAACAGTAACATTTTAGGGCCACTGAGGACCTTTTTCTCAGGCAGAAATCACGCCTTAAGCTACAGACACACAGGCGATTAGTGCCAGTGTGAATGGCAATGGCAGGAATCTGCTGATTCCTGCAGCTGTTTCAGACACTGAAGAATACCTATCTGTTACTGTCTGCCCAGCCAGCAATTAATTATGGTGATCACTGCTGGATGCACGTTATGTGCTTACAGCAGCGAATACTGCAAGTAGTTGCTGGTTAGGCAGACAGGCATGAAAAGCTGTGACCACCGCCGTCCTGTCATCGAAGTGTACAGTGCTCGGCGACTAGCCACTCCCAGGTGTCTGAAACAACAGCAGGAATCGGCAGCTGCTGATATCATTCACACCACCGCTAGTTACCAGTGGGAAAATAACCTTAAGGCCCCTTTCACACTAAGGCGCTTCTAAACTGCCAGCACTTTTGAAGAGCTTTTCAGGCGCTTTTGAAGAGCTTTCCATTCATTTCAATGGAGGGGGGCATTTTTTCACCGCACTGCCCCAGTGTGAAAGCATTCATTGATTTTAATGGAAATAGGTTTTCGTGAGCTTTTCAGGCACTTTTTTTTTTTTTTGCATGAGTGCCTGAAAAGCACCTCAGTATGAAAGGGGTCTTACTCAAATTTTTTGTGTGCTAGTGATAATCTGCTCTTTGCACTAGTGGGTCTGTTGCTGGAGACAATATACCAAAGACCGGATCACTAAAATGTGCTGGGAATTAATTTGCATAGAAAAGGTTACTTTGTTAAAGAGAACCTGTCCCTTTTTATAATCGTTATTAAAAATGATACAATAATGAAGTACAGTGCTAACCCTAAACACATTTCCTCCTGCCTGGCTGCATCTTATATAAACGTAATGTTCATTTTAGGAGTTGAGCCCCACTAATGCCATTACCATGCCCTGCCCACCTCAGTAGGTAGAACTGTTTTATTGCCAGGAAAGTAGAAATGTAAACATTTTTAATTGGTTGTGTTTGGTGATTTCTTTTTTAAAGTTCTTATCGGCACAGCGAAGGGGATATATTTTATTGTATAGTCTCTTAAAAGTGCATAGCAACTTGCTGGAAAATATCCTTCATAGTTTCTTTCTACATTGAAGTGACATCTCCCAGAATACACTTCTCTCTGGTACAATCGTTGGAAGGCTTGTGAACACACAGTTTCAGAAACAAAGGCTGTAGAGACAGGTTTTGTGTTCCTTGGCCAGAGTGACCTGTATTACGTAGTAGCGTGCTTCTGGTCATTCTGGCTCAAATCATCCCATTTTTTTTGTTGTGTTTTTTTTTTTTTTTTCTATTTATCTTGTCGGATTCACTGCTGTGTATATTGCATGCATGCTAATTCCTTAATTGCTGTACTACTGTCAGGTTCCTGTTTTTGTCCTTTCTTTGTACACCCATTGCCTTTTTTGATTAAAAAAAATGAAAAAAACAAACCCTTCTAATAAAAATATAAAATCTGTTTCACAAAGCTTGTCTATGTTCTTTATTTCCACTGTTGAACAGGTTTCCTTAGAAGTGTATCTAAGCCCAAAAACAGAATCTTGTATAGTACATTGCGGCATGCCAGTTCTCAGATGTCGTGACTGCATTTTATATATTTTTTACACCACTCCAGGCTGGTCCACTTACCCCAATGCATTGGGTGCCGGTCCAGATCTTACAATGGATTAATTAAATGGAAAATTAACAGGTGGCTGACCGCTCACTGATATCACTAAGATCTGTGAAGTTTACCAACGAAAAAAAATACAAATGGCATAACACATAAAAAGAGCAAATGTTGATGCATTTAAAGCGGTTGTATACCCGCAAATGGGGGGGGAAAAAAAATGCAGAAAAAGGCAAAAGCATAATGAGCTAGTATGCACTGCATACTAGCTCATTATTAAATACTCACTCACCTTAGAACGAGGTCCCCGTATTGCATCCCAGTCCACACTGAGGGAGCTGACATTTTGCCCTCTGCCGTGAGTGGCCGGAGCCGCAATAACGCCACTCCTGTGCAGACATTCAGCCGGGCCTTCACAGCGCATGCACCATCAGTGAATATCTCCTAAACCATACAGGTTTAGGAGATATATTTATTTTACCTACAGGTAAGTTAGAAGGCTGGCCATTGGCTAGCCTGAGTTTGTAGGAGGAGTCTGGGGCTTATAATTCCCCCTTCCTACCTACACTCCCGTCGGCTAGCGTTTTTCTGGTGGTTTCCTTTCCGTGACACGGTCAATTACGTCACTTCTGGATTCTGTGGCGGGCAGTGTGGACGCTCTGGGCCCTCTGGCTCTCCTTTGTTGCAGCATTAGTCTCGGCCAATGGTGTGGGTACCTAGCAGGAGTATCACAGGATTTTGCACGCTTTGTTCAGGTAGAAGGTAGGCGCGGGACCGAAAGCCCGGCGTCACTCAGGCAAACCGATGGGTCTTGTAGTTCCACAAACTGGTGGCCTCGGTTCAGCCCCTCATTTGGGTTGCCATTTCACGTACTTCAGCACAATTAGGTCTCTGCAAGGCATGCTCAACTTTGCCATGAGGATTATTCCTCAAGGCAGGTGATTTTGTGTCTAGGTTATTGGCTCTCCTACCTCTGTGCCAGGACACAGATTTGCCTGTGAGGTTACAAGCCGGTGCATCTGCTGATCTGCTCACGTGGGACTAGTTTTTCTAACAATTGGAACGGTATCTCCATGTTTATCCATCTTCCTACTGCTGTGTTCCCCAGAATTTTTTCAGATGCCGCAGACTCAGTGGGTTTTGCAGCAGGTTGTGGATGTTAATGGTTGACCAGTCCATGGCCAGTTTCCACCAGCTGTTGCAAAACTACAAGTCCCATTATGCTTCTGCCTCTGGGTGTCATGCTTGTGGCTGTCAGAGTCTTACTATGCCTCATGGGACTTGTAGTTCTGCAACAGCTGGAGGGTCGCTAATTGCATCCCTGCTCTAGGGTCTGTTCCTTCTACACACAATTCTGTAACGTTATAGTAAGCCCCAGTAGAACTCTGTGTGGCATTGACCTGTTCTCTAATCTGAGCTGCTGTTAACCTGCGATTTCTGAGGCTGGTGACTCGGATGAACTTATCGTCCGCAGCAGAGGTGACTCTTGGTCTTCCTTTCCTGGGGCGGTCGTCATGTGAGACAGTTTCTTTGTAGTGCTTGATGGTTTTTGCCACTGCACTTGGGGACACTTTCAAAGTTTTCCCAATTGTTCGGACTGACTGACCTTCATTTCTTAAAGTAATGATGGCCACTCGTTTTTCTTTACTTAGCTGCTTTTTTATTGCCATAATACAAAGTCTATTCAGTAGGACTATCAGCTGTGTACTGTATCCACCTCCTGCACAACACAACTGATGGTCCCAACCCCATTTATAAGGCTTGAAATCCCACTTATTAAACCTGACAGAGCATACCTGTGAAATGAAAACCATTTCGGGTGACTACCTCTTGAAGCTCATCAACAGAATACCAAGAGTGTGCGGAGCAGTAATCAAAGCAAAGGGGGGCTACTTTGAAGAACTTATAATATAAGACAAATTTTCAGTTGTTTCACACTTTTTTGTTCAGTATATAGTTGGACATGTGTTAATTCATAGTTTTGATGCCTTCAGTGTGAATCTACAATTTTCATAGTCATGAAAATAAAGAAAACTCTTTGAATGAGAAGGTGTGTCCAAACTTTTTGTCTGTACTGTACATACACATATATATATATATAAAATTCTAGGGAATATGGGGTCTTTGGGGAATATTTCCTTTTTCTGCTTGCAGTTAGTTTTTTTTTTAGGAGACTTTTTTTTTTATTTCTTTCCTGTCCATTCTTTTAGCTTCTATTTCAGTCGTCTTTTCCACCCTTACTTGCCTTCACAATTATGAGCCAGCTGCCGTTTGACCAAGACCCTCGCTTTCTTATGTAAGAGCACATACATACGTTATATATATATATATATATATATATATATATATATATATATATATATATATATATATATATATATATATATATATATATATATATATATATATATATATATATATATATATTGTAACATTGGGGGATGTTTAACTCAGTGGCAGATGCCTTTTCAGTAAGTTCACAGCGAACAGGAACTTTTGTTTAAGGGCATGGTAGCCCACTTTTATTAAAAAGAAACAACATAAAGTTCATACATGCACTTGGTTGCCCACACAGGGGTTCTTCTGCCAAAAAAACAATACATGAAAAATGCCAAGCCATCTGGCTCTCTTCAGCAGCACTGCCACCTAGGCTTTACAATTCAGCCCTCTTGGCCTTATAACAGGGTTCCCGCACAACTACTGTACCTCTTTTCGGCTTCCTTGCTGCTCAGGCCTTCCACTTCAGGCTCTCATTTGTCTCAGATGCGCACAGCTTTAACACACACAGTTTCTTTCTAGAAAGCAGCCCCTCACTGCTCTGATTCTCAGACTTGGGTCTCTAGCTTTCTCTAGCTTTCTCTAGTGCACACCTGCACTCTCTGGACTCCTGGAGACCTCCTGTCTCTCTGGGTGGAGCCCAGAACCCTAATCCTGACTCTGCTATAAGCCCAGGACCCACCTGCTCAATCAACCAGCCAGACTCCTGGCTGTTCCAAAAACCCGGTCCCAGGATTGGAGATTCCATCCCACCCATAACGCTATGGAATCTCTGGGCTCCAGGTCCCCAAGTGGATTTTACAAACTTTGGAGGAAACTGATAAAACAGATTCCTCCACATTAAATACTCCTGGAGCCCCTCAACCTGCCTATTTGAGAACCCTGGGCGACAATTACTAGGACAGGGAACTGTACTGTCACATATATATATATATATATATATATATCTATATATTTGTACTCAGAGTCACTCTGTGGATGGTGAGGAAAGGAACAAAGAGCAACAAGGAAACAAAGACCTGAAGTGTGCCAAAGGTCACGTGGTCAGTATGCCTAAAAGGGGGCATACCCAAGTATGAAATGTAAAGAATGAAATTAAAAGAAAAAGGGAATGGGTGGGTGGGACACGAGACCCGACGTCCAACGAGAAGGAGGCAGAGGAGGGCAGGCTTTATGCAGCCTGACTCCTCCTACAAATACAGGCTTACACTGCGGTCAGCCTTTACACTTGTACTCAGAGTCACTCTGTGGATGGTGAGGAAAGGAACAAAGAGCAACAAGGAAACAAAGACCTGAAGTGTGCCAAAGGTCACGTGGTCAGTATGCCTAAAAGGGGGCAAAAAATAACACAGTAGGAAGAAAGCTCAACAACCAGATGACCCAGTGAATAACGTCTAACCTGGAGTGGCGGCAAATGAGTTATGCCTTTGCCGCAGAGAAGGAAACGCTAAGAAAGGCAGTAGCCCCTCCCCTGGCTTCAGGAACCACAAGGCCAGCTATAGCACCCCCTTGAGCCCAACCCAGCGACCAACGCAAGATAAACCTGAGAGTACGTGAACGTCATAAAATGAAACCCACAATGAAAAGTCAGCTAAGCACAGCAGGGAGTCCCCACCGCTGGAGACCTGGATGGCTTCAAACGGAAAAGCAGAAAATAAAACAACCTGACAGATCATTCATCATGAAATACTGGGACTTAACTGGATACGCCCAGAAAGTGCTGAAGGCTGATACAAGCTGGAGGAGGCAAAAAAGAAAACTAAAACAAAAACAGAAAAGCAAAAAGGAATTAGATGTTTCACCATCAGGACTGGAAACCTAACCTGGAAACATGCCAAGCAGTGTCATGGGCCTTCCTGGAATTTAGAACAAAACCCAATGATCAAGGCTGCAGTGCCAACCAAATGGAAACCAATCTACCACAACTGGAACTGAAAAGAAAGTGCGTAACTGGAACCTGCTTCTGAGACCCGAGCCTACAGATACTGGCCCGGGCCCCGTGATCCACGAAAGTCCCTAAGCCAGTAGAAACTGTGGATCAGTGAAAACTGACTAACCAAACTTTCCATACCCCAGGGCAACTCCTGGCCGGACGCAGCTAGGAAATTAAAATAAATAGTGAGGAATGGCACCCAACTGATCAGGAACACAACTAGCGAGAGAATCGTGATCAGACAAAAAATACCTGCGACAAGAACGAAACCTGCGATAAGTAAACGTGACTGAACGAAAACATGAGTATCGTGAACTGATCACCGTGAGCGGCTTAAGAACCGCGGCTGCTAGAAAACACGACCTGCCTAGGAAATGCAGGTTGCACAAGAAACACAAATCGATGAAAAACACAAGAGAAAAGAAAAGCATAAGACACGAAACGTGCGGCATATAGGAATATGTAAGAAACACGAGAAAAGGCCAGAAAACACGAGAAACAAAAGAAACATGGGAAACGCAAGAAGATGCATGAGACACGTAATTAGCATCAGACACGTACAATACATCCGACACTAACAAGCATGAGGAACGTAAAAAAAAAGCCTGAGAATCATGAAATTACACAAGGGTAATGACATGAAAGGCATAAGACATGAAACGTGCGGCACATGGGAAATACGGAAGGAAACACAGGACAACACGTAAGGAAACATGTGAATACGTCAAAAACCATGGAAATACGTCAGAAAACGCTAGAAAAACATGGGGAAACGTCAGAAACAAGGGAAACAAGAAGTTGCATCACGTAAATAACAGCCACGAACATTACATTCGATACGTGAATTGCATGAGAAACTTAAAAAACCTGATAACCATAAATTCATGAGAAACCATAAAAGCGTAAGAACTGTACGTTGTTTAAAAACCGTCAACTGCCAGCAAAACACACGAGAACGCAATGTATGAGAAACCGTAAAATTGCATGGAAAACCATCAAATGTATGAGAAACACCAACTTCATATGTAAATCACATGAGAGACCTAAATCGCATGAAAAAACAAAATTGCGTAAGAACCGTAACTTCATGAAACACCAATGTAAACGAAACGAGAACATGAGTGTATGAGAACGTTAAAACGAAACGAGAACATGAGTGCATGAGAACGTAAAACGAAACGAGAACATGAGTGCATGAGAACGTAAAACGAAACGAGGACATGAGTGCATGAGAACGTAAAACGAAACGAGGACATGAGTGCATGAGAACGTAAAACGAAACGAGGACATGAGTGCATGAGAACGTAAAATGAAACGAGGACATAACTGCATGAGAACGCAAAACATGAAATGCAAAACGCATGAAACGCATAACGCTGGAAACGCAAGAGAAAACCTGGAAAGCGAGAGAAAACCTGGAAGGAAACCATAAAAATGCACGAGAAACCGTAGTTGCATGAACCGTCAACTGTACCACGGGAATACGTCAGAAAACGCTATAAAACATGGGGAAACGTCAGAAACATGGGAAACACAAGAGACACGTAAATTACATCTGATACGTAAATTGCATGAGAAATTTAACATGCCTGAGAACCATAAATTCATGAGAACCATAAATGTGTAAGAACTGTACATCGTTTAAAACCGCCAACTGCCTGCGAAAACGCACGAGAAACGCAATTGCATAAGAAACTGTAAAATTGCATGGAAACCATCAATTGTATGAGAAACAACAACTTCATAAGAAAAGTAAATCACATGAGAGACCCAAATCGCATGAAAAACAAAATTGCGTAAGAACCGTAAGCAACGTGCTTGAAACCAACACGCATGAAAACGTCAAATCGAATGAGAATGAAACGAAAACATAACTGCATGAGAATGTAAACGAATGAGAACATAACTGCATGAAAACGTAAAACGAAACAAAAACATAACTGCATGAAAACGCAAATGCAAGAAACGCAAATGCCTGAAGATGCAACTGCCTGAGAAACGCAACTGCAAGAAGATGCAACTGCCTGAGAAACGCAACTGCTTGAGAAACGCAACTGCAAGAGAAACGCAACTGCCTGAGAAACGCAACTGCAAGAAGCTGCAACTGCATGAGAAACGCAACTGCCTGAGAAATGCAACTGCTTGAGAAAACGCAACTGCAAGACACGCAACTGCAAGAAGATGCAAATGCATGAAAACGCAAATGCATGAAAAACGCAACTGCAAGAAGATGCAAATGCATGAAAACGCAAATGCATGACAACGTAACTGCTTTGAGAACGTGACCGCTATGAAAACGTGAATGGCCTGAGACCGGAAACGCATGGGACCGAATCGCATGGGAAAACCATAAAATGCACCAGAACGTAAACCTGCATGAGAAAACAGTGAATAGCACAAGAACATGAATGGCACGAGAATATTAATGCACGAGAATATTAATGCACCAGAACGCCACGTGGAGCTCAGGCGGGGGGCACGCCACGTGGAGCTCAGGCGGGGGGGGCACGCCACGTGGAGCTCAGGCGGGGGGGAGCACGGCACGTGGAGCTCAGGCGGGGGGGGGGCACGCCACGTGGAGCTCAGGTGGGGGGGGCACGCCCTGTGGAGCTCAGGCGGGGGGGAACGCCACGTGGAGCTCAGGCGGGGGGGGCACGCCACGTGGAGCTCAGGCGGGGGGGTTGGCCCGTCACGTGGAGCTCAGGCGGAGTACAGGAGATGGCACTATAATCTTGATGTGGGGGGGGGGGGCAGAGTTCATACACAGGAGGGCTACGACAAGCACATGCTGAGAGGCAAAGATGAAATCTTAGCCCTGCCTGTAGCGTAGGAAGAGGCTGAAAGGGCGATAGCTACAGAGGGTTCAGCGCCAGGAGGATGAGGAGCCATGTAAATAATACCGAGATCAATGTTCTAAAAATAACCAACAAGAGCTCCATTCTGACCAAAATAGCTGCAAGACGGCAGATAGATCTTCCGCAGGGACCAGCACAGACTACGCTTATCCGTGCACATCAAGCTCCAGGAGAAAACGGCTGATATACAGTCAAAGTACAGGAGAAAGCTGCACTCACATGGGCAAGACAGTCCGTGCTTTCTAACAGCGGCCGAACACCCCCCCTCCCCCCGGCGTGAAACACCGGGAGGAGCGGGCGGGCAGCCCCCACGTGGAGCCGGATCAGCCCAAGGAGCAGATGGGCGGCCGAACACCCCCCTCCCCCCGGCATGAACACCGGGAGGAGCGGGCGGGCAGTCCCCTCATGGAGCCGGATCAGCCCGAGGAGCAAATGGGCGGCCGAACACCCCCCTCCCCCTGGCATGAACCCTGGGAGGAGCGGGCGGGCAGTCCCCTCATGGAGCCGGATCAGTCCGAGGAGCAGATGGGCGGCCGAACACCCCCCTCCCCCCGGCATGAACACTGGGAGGAGCGGGCGGGCAGTCCCCTCATGGAGCCAGATCAGTCCGAGGAGCAGATCGGCGGCCGAACACCCCCCTCCCCCCGGCATGAACACCGGGAGGAGCGGGTGCAGAAAGAGCCGACTGTTACCATCCATCCCAGAAACAAACTCTAGCAAGCCGCCGGAAGTGATGTCAGACATACGAGACCCGACGTCCAACGAGAAGGAGGCAGAGGAGGGCAGGCTTTATGCAGCCTGACTCCTCCTACAAATACAGGCTTACCCTGCGGTCAGCCTTTACACATATATATATATATATATATATATATATATATATATATATATATATATATATATAAAAGGAATTAGACTAAAAGAGTGCCTTGGGCTGTTACTCTCATTTCAGCCCTATACACCAGAACACGTCTAACCAGACTTCTGGCCACCAAAGTGGGCGCTCCCGTCCAAGTTTAAGACACAGCCGTTCATCTAGCTCTCATCAGTCTAAAAGGTCATCCTCCAAACGGCAGCGGTCAAGCAGCCCATCCAGACGAGAGATCAAAGAGTGTAGGGCATGTGGAGCGATGCCTTTACCAGATTAACATATCTGCCAAAATTGCTTGCAGGGTTATGCGATTCAGGGGACCGAAGTTGAGCAGGTCACAGACCTTATTAAAAGAGTAGTCAACCATCATACCGGGCTCCATTAAATCGCACAAAAATTGCCTCCTTAGATTCCTCCTTTCTGCTGCCCGCCATAACATCACCCTTTAATGGAAAAAAGATCGTACCCCATCGGTAATTGGCTGGGTTGACATTCTTAATGATATGATGGTCATGGAGGAACTACAGGCGAGGGTTGATGACAGGTGTGACAAGTTAACCGCCCTGTGGTCTGAGCTTTCTGGATGGTCTAAGCTCGGGAAGCGATCCGCACTGAACTTAAGTGTTTATTTTGGAAACCACCCAGAGGGCCACACGGTTCAGGTGTCTGATCTCCTGGTTGCCTACACATACCCATTTTTTACTGGTTCTTTCTCTCCTCCCCTCCCCTCCCCTTCTCTGAGACAATCTATACTAGCTGTCTGGTCATTACCCTGGGACTGTCCTGGGGGTTGACAAAGTTTACTCGAGCGCTCTCCATTCTAGGGTTTGTATTCCTGACTTGCATTGAACTTGAAATAAAAAATATGTTCAACCTTAAAAGAGTAGTCAAAGACCCCTTAACTAATGCAGGCGAACCCCTCTTCGCAGGGTTCCTCTGGCGGCCAGGTTCAGTCTCCTGAGTTATCCCTTCCTGGGCCGTCTTTTGCAGCCACTGCAGGCGCCACATCAAGCCCACCTACCCGAGCTGGAGACAAAAGTGACTCGGAGGACTCCATAGATGAATCGGATCCATGTGGATTCCATTTTTTCGCTGGCGAAACCATTTGTATTGGCGGTTAAACAAGCCATCGGTTGGGAAGAAGCAGTAGAGCCTCAAAAAAATAAAAGACTTTCTTTCCTTTCCTAAAGAAAAAACTATTTTTTCCCCTCCTGGAGGAATTGAAAGATCTAGTGGAGGGTGAATGGGAAAAAAACGGACAAATGTTTTTCCTTGAATAGGCTACAGAAGTTATATCCTCTGGCGGATTCGGCTGCGGCTTTCCTGGACACTCCTCCGGTAGTTGACGCAGCGGTAGTGCGGCTAGCAAAGAATATTACCCTTCCTATGGAAGATTTGGCTTCCTTTAAGGATCCATTGGATAGACAAATAGATGCGGACCTGAAGAAGGCTACCAGTTGGCCGGCGGAGCCTGCAGACCAGCGGTGGCCCTGGCTTCAGTCTCCAATGCGGTCAAAGTGTGGACGAAGAATATCGAGGAGGCTATTCGAGAAGATGTCCCCAAAGATGATATTATTAAAGCTTTGGATGAGCTTAAAATATCGGCAGATTTTATTGGAGAGGCTGCAATAGACACCATGAGATATTCAGCCAGGGCAATGTTACATGCTGTCATGGCCAAAAGAGCATTGTGGCTAAAGCCATGGGATGCGACATCCAAAAAAATTGGTGCAAAATCCCGTTTGATGGGAAGGCCCTCTTTGGAGAGAGGCTGGAAAAGGCAATCTCGAGAGTGACTGGAGGAAAATCAGGGTTGCTCCCCCAGGATACAAGGGTTAGGCGGTCGAGTGGTGTCGTCTAAATATCAGTGCTCTAGAAATAGAAATTCCAGCAACTTCCAGCAAAGTAGGGACTCCAAAAGGACTTGGAGAAGCACTCAGGCTACTTTCTTGAAAACAAATAAGCAAAGAAGTCTCCACAGCACCCAGGAGGGTGCGAAGTCCCTTTGACAAGAGGCCATCCCCACCAGTAGGGGCCTGATTGAAGGAGTTCGCAGAAGCCTGGCTGCACAGATGCAGGGACCCTTAGGTGGTATCTACGGTCAGGTTCAGACATTTTTGGACGTTCCAAGAACAGCCCCCACAAGACTCATTCATTCAAACAAAGATCCCAACTTCACCTCAAAAGGCAGAAGCTCTGCAAAGTTACCTTCAACTCCTGCTGGTGAAACAAGCGGTGATACCTGTCCCTCCCTCCGAAAGATTCACAGGGTTCTACTATCCTCTTTCTTACCCCCAAAAGGGGTGGAGAGTGGAGGCGGGTAGTGGATCTGAAAAGGTTAAATCGATTTATTCAGTGGGAATCCTTCAAGATGGAATCATTACAGACGATCATACAGGCAGTTTAACCAGGAGACTGGGTGATCTCGATGGATTTGCAAGATGCGTATTTCCATGTGCCCGTGCTGCCAGCCTTCCAAAGGTTTTTGAGGGTGGCAGTAAGATCAACTCGCATTCAATTTCAGTGGTCTGTGCACATCGCCAAGAATATTCTCGAAGGTGTTGATTGCAGTTCTAGGACTTCGAGTTTTCCATTTTCTGGACGACATCCTATTGCTAGCGTACAGTCCAGACCAATTGGTAGAGCACAGGCAAATTCTTCTGTCCACTCTGAAAGAGTTTGGGTGGCTAATAAACACAGGGAAGAGGGTCCTGATCCTGACGCAAGCAATGGTTTATCTAGGTGCCCTCTTCGACACCAAGGCAAGCACAGTGCGCCTTCCTTCAGAAAGTGACAGCGATCGCTCAAAATGTGCCACATAAGAACGCTATCTCACCTGTCGGTGTCAAATTGCCCAAGTCTGATAGGGACCATGTCAGCTTGTATACCGATGGTGCCCTGGTCCCATTGGCATCTGAGGACTTTTCAATGTGGCTTTTTGACACAATGGAAGAGGAAGTCACTGTATCAAAGGATAGTGATGTCAACATCCATGAAGAGGGGTCTGCTATGGTGGACAAAAGAAGACCACATCTCGAGGCCTCGCCTTCTACGGGGCCCCTCTTAGACCATCCTTACCACCGATGCGAACGGGTGGGGGGCACACTGTGGTCACCTGGAGGTACAAGGGAGATGGGATATCCCCACGGAGGGAATACCGTATTTTTCGGACTATAAGGCGCACCGGATTATAAGGCGCACTAGCAACGACCGGCTGATAAAATGGATATTTCCATATATAAGGCGCATCGGACTATAAGGCGCACCGGATTATAAGGCGCACTAGCAACGACCGGCTGATAAAATGGATATTTCCATATATATAAGGCGCATCGGACTATAAGGCGCACGGTCGATTTTGTGAGAAAATTTAGGCTTTTACGTGCGCCTTATAGTCCGAAGGTTAACGTCAAGAGACCGGGTGGCTTTTTCCACGAATCTCCATCCCTATTGATCTGTGACTCCATGCGCGCCCATCTGACAGATACTGTTAACAAAGAACTCCAGCGATGTCAACAGGTCATATATAAGGCGCACCGGATTATAAGGCGCACGGTCGTTTTTGGGAGAAAATTTAGGCTTTTACGTGCGCCTTATAGTCCGAAAAATACGGTAGTATCCAATATCCTGGAGCTGCGAGCGGTATATTTGGCACTGATAAATTTGGAGGAACATGTACGTCAGAAACAGGTGCTGGTCCGTCTGGACAACAAAGCAGCAGTAGCATATATAGAGCGTCAAGGGTGAACTCACAGCCTCATGCTGTTGAGAGAGGTAGAGCCTATTACGTTGTGGGCAGAGAGAAATCTGGTGGATTTGAAGGCAATCTATCGCCGTTTGAATCAACAGGCGGATCTCCTATCTCGCTGTTTCCCAGACAGCAACGAATGGTCGCTCCATCCGGCCATGTTCAGGTGGATTGCGAAGTTACAGAAACCTCCAGAAATAGACCTATTCGCCTCCCCAACGAACGCGAAGTTGCCAAGGCTCCTGTCCTGCCAACCTTACCCTGGAGCAGAGGCGGTAGATACCTTATCGAGCCCGTGGCACTGCAAGACGGCATATGCATTTCCTCTCAGACCATTGATTGCAAAATTTCTGCTCAGATTATCGAGGGAGCCGGTCAGGGTTGTGACAGTTCTTCCCTATTGGCCGAAGAGGCCATGGTTCTCATGGACAATGAGCCTCAGTGTACGTCCTCCGGTCAAGATCCCAGTATTCCTGCAACTGCTCTCACAGGGAAAGTTTTTTTTCATCCAGCCCCACACAAGCTGAACTTACATGCCTGGATCTTGAACGGAAAAGATTCCAATCCCTAGGATGTTCGGCGGGTGTAATTTCAACCCTATTAAAGGCAAGGAAGCCCTCTTACTAATTACATATGGGATAAGTTCAAATAGTTTGCGGAAGACAGACAGTTGAACCCAGCTATGCCGTCCACCTCAGTAATCTTAGAATTCTTACAATCAGGCTTGGACTTGGGACTCAGCCTAAGCTCCCTAAAGGTTCAAGTGGCAGCTATTTCAGCGAGTACCCAGAAAAGATGGTCAGAAGATGCACTCATCGTACAGTTCTTTAAGGCAGTCAAGAAGATTCGCCCACCACTAAAACGTTCCTTTTCAGCCTGGGATCTACCTCTGGTTCTAGAAAGTCTAATGGCTCAACCGTTCATCACATTGGATTCTGCTTCACTTTGGAACCTAACCCTTAAAACGGTTTTCTTGGTGGCTATTACTTCAGGAAGAAGAGCTTCAGAGTTGCAAGCGTTGGGGGCAGAAAAAGAGCACATAACCTTTTTTCAGACAGGGTAGAACTAGGGACAGTGCATGGTTTTGTCCCGAAGGTTTCTTCCCATGCCACACTCTCTGAAGCCTGGGCACTACCATCCTTTACAGACCCACACTCTGGGGCGGTACAAGAACTGGACATTTCAAAAGTTTTAACACGCTACTTACAGGTCACGAGTCCCTTTAGGGCCTCGAATAGGCTATTCATAATACCATGGGGTAGGAATAAAGGGAAAGAAGCTACATCTAGGACTATCGCCTCTTGGATCTGCAAATTAATTCAAAAGGTGTATAGGGCAAGAGGGTTGGATCCGCCGGCGGTCAGAGCTCATTCCACAAGCTATTTCGTCCTCATGGGCGGCAAGGGCATGCGTATCTTTAGAGACTATCTGCAAGGCAGCCACATGGACGTCTCCAAATGCGTTCATGCGTCACTACAGAATTCACCCAGGGGCACTAACTTCGGTGGAATTTGGTAGAAGGACTATTGAGTCAGCCCTGGCATTGCCTTAAATAAAGTTTTCCTTTGAAGCATTACCCACCCTGGTTTTAGCTATTCATTGTAATCACTGGTATGCTGCCATGGAGGCACCAGGAAAATTGTTTCATACTTATCGTAATTTTCCTTTCCTGGTGCCTATCCATGGCAGCATACATACCCTCCCTGGTATTCGATATAATTGGAGAATGCTATGGGGGGGATATGGGTTTCCTTTTTATAAGTTAGTAACTATCCTGAGGAGAGGACTCCGGGGCGGAGTTATCACTGGTATGCTGCCATGGATAGGCACCAGGAAAGGAAAGTTACGGCAAGTATGAAACAATTTTCAGTTTTCTTCCCCATTCTGATGCTCAGTTTGAACATCAGGAAGTCATCTTCACCACGTCTAGATGCCTACATGCATTGAGTTGCTGCCATGTGATTGGCTGAATAGCAATTTGTGTTATCAAGCAATGGAACAGGTGTACCTAATAAAGTGGCTTGTGAATGTATATGACATTAGAGAATATACATGTGGCTGGGATACCATTGCTCATGAAACTTAACTGGCAGTCCAAAGCATTAAGAACCATATCAGAAGCATCTTTTAAACGATAACCCCACCATATAATATAAATTTAAACACTTCAAAATAGACAGCTCAGATAGACATGCAGGTGAATATGACTGCCCAGCATTTACTGTTTGAATGTCCCCCTTTGGTGTACCGGGTGGAGACAGACCAGGGACCAAAAACAAGTCCTACGTTAGTGAAAGGCGAATCCATGCTAAGTCTGTCAGATGATATATCGGCCATCTTTTGTGTCTGTAACATTCCGTGAAGTATACGGCAGTTAACACACCTGAAAAGGAACCTGCTCACACATCTCTAGCTCCAACTATCTACAGCCCAGCAGCTCATAAAGCTCCTTCAGTAAACAGTTGGCCCTTGGCGTTTTGGTCATGGTAGGGTTGAATGAGTAAGTGGGCAACATGATGATGAACATGAATCACTAAAGGATGTTTCTCTGAAAAACTCTAACTTGCCTTCTTTTAAATGGCCACCTACACTCAACAGGCCATTTACATCACAGACTGGATCAAGCTTCTTTAAAACATTCTTTTAGGTTGGCAATGCAGTTAATTTCCATGGTGAAGACTTCTCTCTGTACAGCTGAGATTATCCTATTTTTAGACTGTTCTAGGTCAGCTACTGTCTAGACCTTTTTACAGTGGTGCAAACCTCTGCAGTTGTCATGAGTTAGTGGATCGCTTTTGTAGGACTGAGCTATGTGGATTAGGCAAGAGATAGCTTGAACAAGTGATTTTCAGGTAGAGAACCTGCTAAAACTGTGTGTTTTAAACTAGTTGAGAAAAGTTGTAACTGAGGTAGAAACCTGAGGGCGGATTTCCTGATCCAATTGTGGCAAAAGTTATAAGTGTTGCAGTCTGCACTGTGCAAAAAGGTGGGACCTGTGGACCATGGCGTACTTTCAAGGTGACTAGCTGCAACGTACCTGGTTGCTAGGTCTGCAGGATTGTAGGTTGTAGGCACACCATGCCATTGTTCTGTGTGGGTGGACCTCCTTATCCTCAACTCTCTGTTATTGAAATAGACATAGAAACGTCTAGTTTTATTATAGATATAACCTAGAACTACTTTTACTGTCCATGTAGAACGCCGCTTCTGTATGTCTGTATGTTTGTCTCTGTTACAATTAGTTCAGCTAGCTCTACAGCCAATACTGTAGCACAAAGTTCCAATCTGGTGTGTTCAGGGAGTGGTGCAAGTTTTGCTTTACCCATTACAAACCCAATGTGGCATTGCCCTTTAGTGGCTATCATCTTGAGGTAGGCTACAGCAGCAGTTGCCTTAACAGAACCATCAGAAAACACACAGTCTTTGCATCTGAACTTTTGTAAATGGCTGGGTCTCTGCATGACCATTCTTGAATATTTTCTCCATGAAGGAAAAGAGTTTTCTCATCTCTGGCTTTCTTTGAAGATTGTGTCTTAGTGCAGTGAAGTGTTTATATCCTTGCTCCCTTTTGTTAGGCAAACATCGTCTTTGTGGCCTGAAGGGAAGAGGTGCAACCCAGCTGTCAGACACATACTTCACTATGCTATTTTCCATAACTTCCAGGAAGAGCCTATCGTCAATGGGCATTGCTTCCTGATTGTCCTCCTTTGTTCTCCTGAACAGTGTGCATCCTAATGCCCCGTACACACGAGAGGGATTAAGTCTGACAGACTTCCGATGGAGTTCTAGCGGAGTTCCGCCGGAGTTCTGGCGGACTTTTCGACCGAACGGACTTGACCACACACCATCACACCAAACTCAGACGGAGTCGAACGTGATGACGTACGACTGGATTCGACGTAGGAAGTTCCTAGACAGTAGCCAATAGCTGCCCTAGCGTCGGTTTTAGTCCGTCGGAGTAGCACACACACGAGCGGATTTTTCGAAGGGGACCGGGTCCGGCGGAGTTCCGTCGGGAAAATTTAAAGCATGCTTCATTTCTAAAGTCCGTCAGACTTTAGCTTCGCTAAAGTCCGTTGCAGCCCACACACGATCGGATAGTCTGACGGACTCAGCCCGTCGGACTTTGGATGTCGAAAAGTCCGCTCGTGTGTACGGGGCATAAGTCATCTTGGTCACTGTCACAGAGGGAACTTGTGAAAGGAAGAAGTACTGGGTTGCTGTGTTGTAGCCTCTTTTATGAGGATGTTATTTTGATGGGGCTGGAAAAGAGAAGGATGACCATTCTCTAGTGAGAAAGTTATTGACAGATGTCAGTTTGTGTGCTCCTCCCAGGCTAAAAATATAATGACCAACCCAAGATCCAGTTTTTGGTCATATGGGGCATTGTGAGGGCCATTGATCTGCTTTCTTGCTGTGGGCTTGCAAGACGTCTCTCCCTAGGAGCAAGATTATCTGAGCCTGATCATCTAGTTCTGGTATGAGATGTGCTATGTGACTCGGGTGACTCAGTCTGGCAAATTGCTGCATCTGGTGTGGGTATCTCAGATCTGTTGTCTGGGATCTGATTATACTCTATTATGGTCGGTAGGGGTAGACATGTCTTACCATCCATGAATTCTATTTGTATGCCGTCAGCCCTTCTCCCCGCCATCTCCACTGTACCTGCACAGGTTCTAAGGGAGTAAGGATTGCTGGGGCCCCTAATGTTTAGAATGTAAAAAAAAAAACAGATCTAGCTAGTGACTTTTTACTCTGATCATCCACGATGACATAGAGCTTGACTGCTTTGTCTCTTTGTCCTTTTGGGTAAACTCTTACTAGACAGATTTTGTAACAGGATCTGCCACTTATAATTCCTTTGCAGACTCCAGTGCACTGTGAAGTGATTGCTATTGCTTTTGTACAAGAGTCCTTGGCTTCCTCGCCATGCTCATTGTCACTATGGGCAGGTGGGAAAGTTAGTGGAGCTTGTCCTGGGTGCAGAGCTGTGTTGTGATATGTGCTGCCACACTCTGTACACTTAACAGTCCTTGGCAAAGTGCATTGATAAAGAGCAGCACTTGTAACAGATGTTGTTCGCTTCGAGGAAGGTCTTGCGGTCCCACATGGCCTTTGCTCTGAAGGTTCTGCATTTCAGAAGAGAATGTGGTATATAATGCAGGGGGCAGAACTTAGCAGGTCACGGTCTTGATCCTCTGGCTGAGACTGCAGACCTATGGAAAGAGATGTTAGTTTTGTGCACTGCTAATGGAGCCCTGTGTTGCTTAGAGCCAGAAGAATTGACATAAGACACTGGAAAATGAAGCTGGGATCATCTTTGGTTCCTGCTTTTATGTCTACAAAGTCCACAAACTCTCTATAGGGGGGAATAGGTACATTGTGTTTTCATTTGTAGTTACAGCCAGGAGTGATCCAACTTTCGTGCAACTCATAAGGAAGTTTTTGTGCTAAGGAGTTAATACCTCTAGCTAGGGATGGGCTTAATGCTCGGGTCAAACATTGGCTGTTCGGCTAAATAGCGACCAATTTGGGTTGTTCGTGGCAAATTGGAAAGCCACGGAACATCCTTTAAAAGTCTATGGGAGAAATCAAAAGTGCTAATTTTAAAGGTTAATATGCAAGTTTTTGTCATAAAAAGTGTTTGGAGACCCGGGTCCTGCCCCAGGGGACAGGTATCAATGCAAAAAAAAGTTTTAAAAACATCAGTTTTTTTTATGTTAATAATGTAATATTCCTTTAAATTTCTTCCCTGGGGAGTGTCTATAGTATGCCTGTAAAGTGGGACATGTTTGCCATGTTTAGAACAGTCTGAGAGCAAAATGACATTTCTAAAGGAAAAAAAGTCATTTAAAACTACTCGTGCCTATAACGAATTGTCGATCCCGGCAGTACACATAAAAGGCATGGGATGCTCCCACAGGGGAACCCCGAACCAAAAAGAAAAAAAAAATGCGTGGGGGTCCCCCAAATTCCATACCAGGCCCTTCAGGTCTAGTATGGATGATAAGGGGAACCCCGCACCAAAATGTAAAAAAATAAAAATGTTGTGGGGGTCCCCCTCAAAATCCATACCAGACCCTTCAGGTCTGGTATAGATTTTAAGGGGAACCTCGCACCAATTTTTTTTTTTAAATGGTGTGGGCTCCCCCAAAAATCCATACCAGACCCTTATTTAAGCACACAACCTGGCAGGCCACAGGAAAAGAGGGGGGGTCGAGAGCTCCCCCCTCCTGAATCGTACCAGACCACATGCCCTCAACATGAGAAGGGTGCTTTGGGGTAGCCCCCCAAATTATCAGAATCTGAAAGCCCCCTTTAACACGGGGACCCCCAGATCCCGCCCCCCCCCCGTGTGAATTGGTAATATGGTACAAATGTACCCCTACCATTTCACAAAAAAAGTGTCAGAAATATTAAAAAAGACAATAGCTGTTTTTTGACAGTTCCTTTATTAACGTCTTTCTTCTTCCCCATCCCTCTCTGACACCACGGGGAAAGCCATAGGGAAGTCCCTGTGCGTCAGAGGGGGCAGGGTCACCACTGTGCAAGGGTTGTGGGGATGAGGCCTATATCCTCATCAACATGGGGACAAGGTGCTTTGGGGGGGCTACCCCAAAGCACCCTCCCCATGTTGAGGGCATGTGGCCTGGTATGATTCAGGAGGGGGGCGCTCTCTCGTCCCCCCCTCTTTTCCTGCAGCCTGCCAGGTTGCGTGCTCAGATAAGGGTTTGGTATGGATTTTTGGGGGGACCCCATGCCATTTTTTTTTTACATTTTGGTGCAGGGTTCCCCTTATTATCCCTACCAGACCTGAAGGGCATTGCTGTGTGGGAATCCCATGCCTTTTTTTCAATGACTTTTATGTGTATTGCTGGGACCGACAATTCATTATAGCCGTGAGTAGTTTTAAATGACTTTTTTTCCTTTAGAAATGTCATTCTGCTTTAATACTGTTCTAAACACGGCAAACTTGCGCCACTTTACAGGCATACTATAGACACCCCCCAGGTACGAAATTTAAAGGAATATTACACTTTTATCGTTTCACTTTAAGCATTATTAAAATCACTGCTCCCAAAAAAACATCAGTTTATAAAACTTTTTTTGCATTGATACATGTCCCCTGGGGCAGGACCCGAACATGTATCAAATCCCCAAACACTTTTTATGACAATAACTTGCATATAAGCCTTTAAAACTATCACTTTTGATTATTCATGTTTGTGTCCCCGACTTGCCTGTTCACATGTTCTGGATACAAACCAAACCGGGGGGTGTTCGGCTCATCCCTACCTCTCATCCCTACCTCTAGCTAAGTCTCCTTCTGCTTTAGCAACATGTAACTCCATACACAGGTCACTAGTAACCCCTGTTAGGTATTTTTCGCAAGTCCTCTATCCTTTTAAATAGTGTACTCTCTGTAGCCTCTGGTGAGCCATAACATCTATCCAGTCTGTTCCAGATGTTTGGAAGGCCTATTTCAGGGTGGTTTATATTAATGTCTCTGATTCTCTTGTCATGATTAGCAGAATCATTGCCAAGCCACTTTACAAGGAGGTCTATTTGTTCCCTGCAGGATAGATCTAGACCTTTGATGGTACTCTGAAAAGAAGATCACCATGCTCTGTAATGCTGGGGGCGATCACTGAATTTGACAAGTCCTTGGGTAACTAACTTAAGTTTTGCAAAGAACTTGGCAAGGTCCGGAGTAGCCTGATTAGCATTGGAATAGGCTGCTGGTGTATCGTGGTGCGGTGTATATTCTTACCTGGTAGAAGTCACTTCTTTAGGCGGGCTGATTGTATAAGGTTGGCAAGTTGTGCCAGTTTTATACTCCCTTGGAGTGAAAGCAGGTGTTAATTGCTTGTATGAAGGCTGAGTATCTTGCTGAGTAGGAGCTTTGGTTGGAGCCAGATAACCTGGATCATCAAGAGGTAAGCAGAAGCTCGCATGCCTTCCCGTATTTAAATTTTACTTGGTTGGCGGCAGCACAAATCCCCTTACCTACTTATCAGCTATATTTAACTTTCGGACACATGCTGCTGCAATTTGGTGGTGACACATGCTGCTGCAATTTGGTGGTGACACGTGCTGCTGCAATTTATGGTGACAACGGCTGCTGCAATTTGGTGGGATGCAGGCTGCATTTTATGTGGCACAGGCTGCATGTAAGGAGGGACACCGCTGGGGGCACCTGATGTAAGGATGGACTCTGCTGGGGAACCTGATGCCATCTGGTGGCAGGCAACGTGGCTAGTGATACACTCAGGGCTCCCTCTGATTCTGCATTATGGTGAGTTGAATGATTTCATTTTATATTACAATGTTATAATAGAAATAATGCACTTCAATCATCCTGACACCATAACAACCATGGTGCCGGGATGATTGAAGTGCTACCACCAGGTGTTTGGAATATCTTTATCCGCTGATTGTTAAACTTTCTAGAATACACAGATTTCTATTGTTGTGTAGGATCTGGGCCTGCTGTCCCTCAATCCCTCTCTCCCTCTGTCCCTTATTCATCTCAGACACTAACCACACCACCTTAGAGCCACGCCCCCTATTTCGCCGAAACCATGCCCATTTTCACCAAATGGGGAGGGGTCAAAAAGGAAGGGTGGGGTCTGGCGCCCCCCATCCTAAAACTTCACCAGCCACCACTGGTGGGGATGCTGTGTGACAGAGCACATCTCTGTGTAGCCTGGCTGCTTGCTTCACCTGCTGAAGGCCTGTTTCATCCAAGGCACCTGACTGTATGGACACTGCGTAGCCCTGGGCTGTCTTCTGAAGTCAGCTAAATATTCTTGCTTCGTAAAGTTCAGTTACCATATTTCTTTGATCTTAGATAGGTGAAACTACAAATTGATAAAACAAACATCAATCAGTACAGTATTACATAAAATAAAGAAACAATTCTCTATAACACAGGATGAGATAACAGAAACATACTTTTTAAGCTCGTTAGGAGGTGATGGTGAGAGATTAAAAAACAGCCTTACTGCCTTGCTGAAGATTCTTAAAATGGCAGCTGACTCACTTGCTCTAGACTCTAGAGAAAGCTCCCAAAAATGCACTGGTTCCTTTATTAGCAGATTCTATGAAATCACAATATGTAACTAATACAAACAGTTAAATCTATACCAGAAAGGGAACAGCAGGTGGCACCTGCGCTCTGTATGTAACTATCCTGGTATGAATAAAGAAAACCAAAATCTTGTTTTAAGCACATAAACACAAGTGACTGAAAAAAGGACCGGGGCCGAAAAAAATGACAGCTTCATCTCTTCTGGGAAGGCTGTCCACAAGGGTTAGGAGTAGGGATGAGCTCCGAGTTCGAGTCGAACTCATGTTCGACTCGAACATTGCCTGTTCGCCTGTTCCGCGAACAGTGAACAATTTGGGCTGTTTGCAGCAAATTCGAAAAGCCGGAACACCCTATACAAGTCTATGGGAGAAATCTAAAGTGCTCATTTTAAAGGGTAATATGCAGGTTACTGTCCTAAAAAGTGTTTGGGGACCTGGGTCCTGCCCCAGGGCACATGGATCAATGCAAAAAAAAAGTTTTAAAAACGGCCGTTTTTTCAGGAGCAGTGATTTTAATAATGATTAAAGTGAAACAATAAAAGTGTAATATTCCTTTAAATTTCGTAGGTGGGGGGTATCTATAGTATGCCTGTGAAGGGGCGCATGTTTCTGGTGCTTAGAACTGTCCATGCACAAAGTGTCATTTGTGCAGGAAAAAAAGTCTTTTAAAATCACTTGCGGCTAAATTGTCGGCTCCCCGTAATACAGAGAACACTCAATGAGTGTTCTCTGTATTAGCCGACAATTCATTCATTCATTCATTGATTAAAAAAAAAAAAAAAAAGCGTGGGGGTTCCCCTAAATTCAATTACCAGGCCCTTCAGGTCTGACATGGATATTAAGGGGAACCCTGTGTCAAATGAAAAAAAAATTGACGTGGGGGTCCCCCTAAATATCCATACCAGACCCTTCAGGTCTGATATGGATATTAAGGGGAACCCCGCATCAAATGAAAAAAAAATTGACGTGGGGGTCCCCCTAAAAATCCATACCAGACCCTTTATCCGAGCACACAACCTGGCAGGCCACAGGAAAAGAGGGGGGGACGAGAGAGCGCCCCCCTCCCTCCTGAACCGTACCAGGCCACATACCCTCAACATTGGGAGGATGCTTTGGGGGTCTGTGACCCCTCAAAGCACCTTGTCCCCATGTTGATGAGGACAAGGGCCTCATCCTCACAACCCTGGCCGGTGGTTGTGAGGGTCTGCGGGCGGGGGGCTTATCAGAATCTGGAAGCCCTCTTTAACAAGGGGACCCCCAGATCCCGCCCCCCCCTGTTTGAAATGGTAAGGGGTACAAAAGTACCCCTACCATTTCACAAAGAAAGTGTCAAAATGGTTAAATAAGACAAACACACTTTTGAAAAATTCCTTTATTAAAAATAAAAAAAAGATTCCAGCGGTGCTAATCCACTCTTGCTATCCAGCGACGGATCTCCGGGGTCCAGCGATGGATGATCATATCCAGCGACGGGGGATCTCTCAGTCCAGCGCTGTCCATACATCCTTCTTCTGTCTCCACTGCGGAGACTGCGGAGATCCCAGCGCTGACGTTTCTTTTATTAGGAGGGCGGGGCCACCCGTCGCCTGACCCCGCCCCTCTGACGCTGGAGAGGGAAGCCAGGGGTTCCCCAGTGACGTGTGGGTGACCCCACCCCCTCTGATGTAACGCAGGTTTCCGTTACATCAGAGGGGGCGGGGTCACCCACACGTCACTGGGGAACCCCTGGCTCCCTTCACCAGCGTCAGAGGGGGCGGGGTCAGGTGACGAGTGGCCCCGCCCTCCTAATATAAGAAATGTCAGCGCTGGGATCTCCGCAGTGTCTCCGCAATGGAGACAGAAGAAGGATGTATGGACAGCGCTGGAATGAGAGATCCCCCGTCGCTGGATATGATCATCCATCGCTGGACCCCGGAGATTCGTTGCTGGATAGCAAGAGTGGATTAGCACTGCTGGAATCTTTTTTTTTTTTTTTTTTTTAATAAAAGGAATTTTTCAAAAGTGTGTTTGTCTTATTTAACCATTTTGACACTTTCTTTGTGAAATGGTAGGGGTACTTTTGTACCCCCTTACCATTTCAAACAGGGGGGGGCGGGATCTGGGGGTCCCCTTGTTAAAGGGGGCTTTCAGATTCTGATAAGCCCCCGCCCGCAGACCCTCACAACCACCGGCCAGGGTTGTGAGGATGAGGCCCTTGTCCTCATCAACATGGGGACAAGGTGCTTTGAGGGGTCACAGACCCCCAAAGCATCCTCCCAATGTTGAGGGTATGTGGCCTGGTACGGTTCAGGAGGGAGGGGGGCGCTCTCTCGTCCCCCCTCTTTTCCTGCGGCCTGCCAGGTTGCGTGCTCGGATAAAGGGTCTGGTATGGATTTTTAGGGGGACCCCCACGTCAATTTTTTTTAAAAATTTGATGCGGGGTTCCCCTTAATATCCATATCAGACCTGAAGGGTCTGGTATGGATATTTAGGGGGACCCCCACGTCAATTTTTTTTTTAATTTGACACGGGGTTCCCCTTAATATCCATGTCAGACCTGAAGGGCCTGGTAATTGAATTTAGGGGAACCCCCACGCTTTTTTTTTTATCAATGAATGAATGAATTGTCGGCTAATACAGAGAACACTCATTGAGTGTTCTCTGTATTACGGGAGCCGACAATTTAGCCGCAAGTGATTTTACAAGACTTTTTTCCTGCACAAATGACACTTTGTGCAGGGACAGTTCTAAGCACCAGAAACATGCGCCCCTTCACAGGCATACTATAGATACCCCCCCCAGCTACGAAATTTAAAGGAATATTACACTTTTTTGCATTGATCCATGTCCCCTGGGGCAGGACCCAGGTCCCCAAACACTTTTTAGGACAGTGACTTGCATATTACCCTTTAAAATGAGCACTTTAGATTGTGAACGTTCGAGTCCCATAGACTTTAATAGGGTTCTAAAGTTCACACGAAGTTTAGGTCTGTTCGCAGGTTCTGGTGCGAACCGAACAGGGGGGTGTTCGGCTCATCCCTAGTTAGGAGTGTGTCTGTGGGAATGTTTGAGCATCTGTGAGGTCAGGCACTGATGTGGACAAGGCCTGGCTCATAGTCTCTGCTTATATTCATCCCAAAGGTGTTCTATGGGCTTGAGGTCAAGACTCTGTGCAGGTCAGTCAATTTTCTCCATCTCAAAGTCGCTCATTCATGTCTTTATGGACCTTGTTTGTGCACTGGTGAACAGTCATGTTGGAACAGGAAGGGGCCATCTTCAAACTGTTCCCACAAAGTTGGGAGCATGAAATTGTCCAAAATGTCTTGGCATGCTGATGCACAAGAGTTTCCTTCACTGGAACTAAGGGGCCAAGCTCAACCCCTGAAAAACAACCCCACACCATAATCTCCCCTGCACCAAATGACTTGGACAAGTGCACAAAACAAAGTCCATAAAAGACATGGATGAGTGGCTTTGGGGTGGAGGAAGTTGACTGGCCTGCACACAGTCCTGACCTCAACCTGATAGAACACCTTTAGAATGAATTAGAGTGGAGACCGCAAGCCAGGCCTTCTCGTCCACATCAGTGCCTGACCTCACAAATGCGCTTCTGGAAGAATGGTCAAACATTCCCATAGACACATTCCTAAACCTTGTGGACAGCCTTCCCAGAAGAGTTGAAACTGTTATAGCTGCAAAAGATGGGCCAACTCAATATTGAACCCTACGGACTAAGACTGGGATGCCATTAAAGTTCATGTGCATGTAAAGGCAAGCATCCCAATACTTTTGGTAATAAAGTGTACATCAAGCGAAGGTATGTAATGACATGGGACAGCACTCTTACAGAAGGACTCTGTAATTTTATTGCTGGACACCGTCTATGGCTCATCTCTAAGCTGAGGAACCGCCATAATGTTTGATTCTCACATGACCACGGTCCCCGCCTGGTGCCAGGCATTGATGAGCATGTACATGGCGAAAGGTACCCCCATGGATAGGGTGAGTGGCCCCACCCACATGATGGATGTCAAAATTTTACATGTATGCAGGATGAAAGCGTGCATGGTTGTGAACGCACACTGCTGCATGTGCGCAGCTCCAAGGCACATGCAGACACATAAAACTGCGGATCAGCACACAGGAAGGGTGTCTGCACCCATTTAAATGAATCCTAAAGGCTAAGGGTTATGAGATACCCTTCGGTTCTAAATAACAAAAAAAGGGGACATTTGGGACTTTAAATGAAGCAGGTGACTGGTTGGGGTTGGGATAAAAATATCAAATTTTTAATGCATAGATATATGGTAAAAATATATCACATGTATAAAAGGTAGCATGTACATGCGCACATAGCATAACCAACATTTACATAGTAGTCAACTTGGTAACAAATAGCACTGGGTTGTTGTAGTGAAAAAAGACATAGGATAAGTACATATATAGGCCGGGCAGCACATTAACGGCATGATGTAAAATAAGTATAAAGTTGTATGGATCATAAAAATTGAGTCCTATTAAGACATATAGCTACATCCTTGGTACCCGACATGTTTTTTGAATATACTTCTTCAGGGGCAGATGGTATAGGCTGAAACAACGGAATATAATAAAGTAAAAAAACAAAACAAAAAAAAGTATTTATTTATTTTTGACTGGGTGGAGCCAGAAGAGACAATGGGGGTTATTTACGAAAGGTAAATCCACTTTGTAGTGAAAGTGCACTTGGAAGTGCAGTCGCTCTAAATCTAAGCCTTCGTACACATGGTCGGAAATTCCGACCACAAAATCCGTCGGATTTTTTCCAACGGATTTTGTCCAAAACTGGTGTTGCATACACACGGTCGGACAAAGTTGTCGGAAAATCCGATCATTCGGAACGTGATGACGTTTGTTAGTTACGACGGGACTACGTTCAGTCTAATATCCAATAGCTTTGCTCTCGTACTTTGATCTGAGCATGCGTGGCACTTTGTCCAATCGGAATTCTCTACAAACTATCGGAAAAAGTCTGATCGGATTTTGTTGTCGGAAAATTTTGAAAAGTCCGATAGAGCCCACACACGATCAGATTTTCCGACAATATAATCCGATCGGACCGTTTCCGTCTGAATTTCCGACAAGGGCTAAGAGGTAGATCTGAAATGAGTGGAAGCTCTGCTGATTTTATCATCCAATCATGTGCAAGCTCAAATGCTGTTTTTTTATTTTCCTTTTATATCCCCCTCGGATCTACAGTGACTTTACTTGCAAGTGCACTTGCAGTGCAAAGTGGATTTGCCTTTAGTAAATAAACCACAATGTGTCAGTTCTGGGTACTTACAAAATATACTGAGCTGTGGGGTGCGTGGAAGGTGAGCCAAAAAAGGTGTCCGTTCCGTGAGCTGAGGGGGTTTGGAATCCAGCACGGGGCAGGCACCCACAGGCATCATCCCCAGAACACAAGCTGCCATTTCCATAATGTAACCAAAAATGGTTGATCAGGGTTATAGGTGAACATCTATGATGGATAGGTAAGTCCATTGAAGATTTACCCAAAATTAATAGAAATGGGAATAGAGTAATGAAAAACTCATTGCTAAAATCACAAAGTGTTACCTTGATAGTGTGCTTGAAGGCAAGAGCTTCTCAGAGCTATGGCGTCTGCACATGTATGGCAACAAGCACCGTGTCTGGGGAGACGTCTTATAGGCATCCCGCATGTGCAGGAGACCACCACCAATGTCACGCTTTCCGGCAAAGGGTGGGGTGGGGCGGGGCCCCAGCCTGGGCTGTATACAGACCCAGAACTGACGCCACACAATCCAGCTGAGCCGGTGTAGTGTTAAATACTGTCCCCCATCGGATAGTGTCTGCCCTGTACTGCGCTCCAGGTTCAAGCCACACCATCCAAGTGGACATAAGGCCCGTACACACGGTCAGACTTTTTGACAACAAACATGCAAATTAGCTGTTTTGGAGCAACATCCGACTGTGTGTACGCTCCATCGGACAAACTTTTTTGGTTTTCATTGGACTTTTGTTGGCTGTGCGAACGGACAAACTTTCTGGCAACAAAAGTCCGATGGAGCAAAGTCTGATCGTGTGTACAGAAAATCATAGGACTTTTGTACAAAGTACAAACAGGCATGCTCAGAACCAATGCAAAAGATCAGACAACAATATAGAAGTTGACCAAAGGTGGCGGTAAAGAGCAGAAAAACCACATGATTTGGTGAAAGTTGGCTGAAAAAGTCCTGCTGTGTGTATGCAATACAAGTTCAGGGCCGACGCCCTTTGTACAAAAATCCAAGGGAAAGTTTGTACAAAGTCCTATCGTGTGTATGAGGCTTCAGATGAAAACCAAAAAAGTTTGTCCGATGGAGCGTACACACGGTCGGACGTTGCTCCAAAACAGCTAATTTGCATGTTTGTTGTCAAAAAGTCTGATCGTGTGTATGGGCCTTTAGAATAAAAAATAGAATAAAAAATAGCTGAGAGAAGCGAGCCCACGAGAGGCCCTGTTACTATGTGCTACTGTATGTCCACTTGGATGGTGGGGCTTGCACCTGGCCCCAGTGCGCAGGCACCATTCTTCTTCTGAGACTTTTGGAGTCTCCATCTCCTCCGTACTGCGCAAGCGATGCGCCTGCGCAGTACGGGGCGGACACTATCCTATGGCCGGACAGTTTTTAACAGAACACCGGCTAAGATTGAGGGTTCACGCTCACCAATGACATCACATGAAGGACCAGTATGTGACGCCGAAGCGCTGTGAGCACCCACCTGATCCCCCACACACCTCCACCCCCCTCAGGGCGGAGGTGGAGGGTAAGGGGAGGGCACACAGAGCGGATTGCAGCTCCCGGGTCTCAGACAGGAAAAAAGGCCCTGGAACTAGCCACAATAATCACCAATGCTGCGATGTGTCCTGCGCTGCCAGAATACAACCACATGATGTCGCAATAACCTGTGTGTGGACCAACTGGTGCACTAACTCACAGGGTAAACCCCATAAAAAGCTGGCAGGGGAACACTGCCTGCTACAGTCAACTGCCTCCATCCCTGGTAAATGTAAAAAAAAGAGGAGTTTTGGGACTTTAAATGAAGAACATCATAGATGTGCTTCCATCCCGGTTTCAAGTAACGAAAAAAGGGGACATTTGGGACTTTAAATGAAGCAGGTGACTGGTTGGGGTTGGGATAAAAATATAAAAATTTTATTGCGTAGGTATATGGTAAAAATATATCACATGTATAAAAGGTAGCATGTACATGCGCACATAGCATAACCAACATTAATACATTTACATAGTAGTCAACTTGGTAACAAATAGCACTGGGTTATTAACGGCATGATGTAAAACAAGTATAAAGTTGTATGGATCATAAAAATGGTATATCTGAATAGAGTCCTATTAAGACATATAGCTACATCCTTGGTGCCCGACGTAGCATGTAGCATGCTTAGTCACCAAGACGCAAGCAGCAATATATTACATCAACCAAATGACAGTTTACCAATCACAAAGTGAGCAACATTATCCCATAAAGATTGATTGTGGTGAGCAAAAATAGAGTAAAAGAGAGGGTGGGTGGGGAATCAGGTCAGAAGATCCAAAGGGAACGCTGAAAATAATCCATTCCAGAGGTGAATCCAGATGAATGCCTTAAAGTAAATGCCGACACCACCCAGTGATAGGTTTATATACAGGTGAAAGGTTACACTCATTGGCCAGCTGTTTTCCCACCAAAAGATTTGTCACCAATCCAGTGCTCAGGTGACTGAACATCTGCTTAGCAGCTGAGGTAAATCTTCCTAGCAACAGCAGGAAAGCAACTTCCTAGTAACCTGATACACATCACAAAAAAACCCCCAAAAAACAGCAAAGCAGAACCAGAGAGAAATCTTCGTAAATGGCTAGTTCACCTTTACCAAAAAATTGCCTATCCAAATAAGGGACATTTGTAGATAAAAACAAGCTGTGCAGCTTTGACCAAAGTTGAATAATGCACTTGCTAAAGGTGTAGGTAATTTACATACAGTGCCTTGAAAAAATATTCATACCCCTTGAAATTTTCCAAATTTTGTCATGTTTCAACCCAAAATGTAAATGCTTACCTTTAAATAGACTATCCTCCCTTCAGTCCATCATGAATGCTGCTGACAGACTCACCCACCTTACAAACCACACAGTGTCTGTTACCCCTCTCTGCCAATCCCTCCATTGGCTACCACTTGCGCAACAAATTAAATTCAAAATACTAACAATACGTTACAAAGCCATCCACAACTCTGCCCCCAGCTACATCACACCTAATCGCCCTCTTCGTTCCTCCCAAGACCTCCTGCTCTCTCATCACCTCCTCCCATATCCGCCTCCAGGACTTCTCCCGAGCCTCACCCATCCTCTGGAATTTGTTACCCCAATCTGTCAGACTGTCTCCAAATTTATGCACTTTTAGGCAATCCCTGAAAACTTTCCTCTTCAGAGAAGCCTATCCTGCCTCCATCTAATAGCTATTACCCTTTTGTATAACTTGACCCTCCCTCCTAGATTGTAAGCTCTAACGAGCAGGGCTCTCTGACCCCCCCTGTATTGAATTGTATTGTAATTGTACTGTCTGCCCTAATGTTGTAAACTGCTGCGTAAACTATCAGCGCTATATAAATCCTGTATTATAATAAATAATAATGTATTGTATAGGGATTTTATGTGATAGACCAACACAAAGTGACACTCAGTTGTGAAGTGGAAGGAAAATGATGAATGGTTTTCAAAACTTTTACAAATAAATACCTGAAAAGTTTGGTGTGCATTTGTAATCGGCTCCCCTGAGTCAATACTTTGTAGAACCACCTTTCACTGCAATTACAGCTGCAGGTCTTTTGGGTATGTCTCTACCAGCTTTGCACATCAAGAGAGTGAAAGTTTTGCCCATTCTTCTTTGCAAAATAGCTCTGTCAGATTGGATCAAGAGCGTCAGTGAACAGCAATTTTTAAGTCTTGCCACAGAATCTCAATTGGATTTAGGTCTGGAATTTGACTGTGCCATTCTAACACATATGAATATGCTTAGATCTAAACTATTTTATTGTATCTCTGGTTGTATATTTAGGGTCCTTGTCCTGCTGGAGAGTGAACCTCTGCCCCAGTCTTAAGTCTTTTGCAGACTCAAACAGGTTTTCTTCTAATATTGCCCTGTATTTGGCTCCATCCATCTTCCTATCAACTCTGACCAGCTTCCCTGTCCTGCTGAAAATAAACATCCCCAAAACATGATGCTGCCATCACCTTTTTCCTGGATGGAGAAGGTGTGTTCAGGGTGATGTGCAGTGTTAGTATCCGCCACACAGCATTTTGCACCCTCTTCCACACATTTGCTGTGTCCCCCACATGGCTTCTCACAAACTGAAAACTGGAATTATTATGGTTTTCTTTCAACAATGGCTTTCTTCTTGCCACTCTTCCATAAAGGCCAGATTTGTGGAGTGCATGACTGTGGTTGTCCTGTGGACAAATTCTCCCACCTGAGCTGTGGATCTCTGAAGCTTCTCCAAAGTTACCATGGGACCCTTGGCTGCTTCTCTGATTAATGCTCTCCTTGCCCTCCTTGCCCGGCCTGCCAGTTAAGGTGAACCATGTCTTGGTAGGTTTTCAGTTGTACCATACTCTTTCCATTTTCGGATGATGGATTGAACAGTTCTCTGTGAGATGTCCAAAGCTTGGCATATTTTTTATAACCTAATCCCGCTTTAAACTTGTCCACAACTTTATCCCTGATCTGTCTGGTATGTTCCTTGGCCTTCGTGATGCTGTTTATTTACTAAGGTTCTCTAACAAACCTCTGAAGGCTTCACAGAACAGCAGTATTTATACTGAGATTAAATTACACGCAGATGGACTCTATTTACTAATTAGGTGACTTCTGAAGGCAATTGGTTCCACTAGATTTTAGTTATGGGTATCAGAGTAAAGGGAGCTGAATAAAAATGCATGCCACACTTTTCAGATATTTATTTGTAAAACTTTTGAAAAACATTTTTCATTTTTCTTCCAATTCACAATTGCCACTTTGTGTTGGTTCACCACATAAAACGCCAATAAAATACATTTACGTTTTTGGTTGTAACATGACAAAATATGGAAAATTTCAAGGGGTGTGAATACTTTTTCAAGGCACTGTACCCCATGAATAGTGATGGACGAACTTCCGACGGGACGTTTCGCGAACGCGAAACGCGAACGGGCACAAACGTTCGCGAAAACGACCGTTCGCCGCGGGCTCCATTGACTTCAATGGGAGGCGAATTTCGCAAACCTTTAGGTCGAATTTGCGGCCACGGGGTAATTATTAGGGGGTAGCACGTAGTCCCACCACCTGGACAATAGCATAATACATGTATGAGGTGAATTTGGGATCGATAACTACAAGCATTTTTTTTTTATTTGGGAAATTGTTCTGACAATTCAGGACTATGGAGCTAATGAAGGCAATGGAGGAGAGGGAAGGTCAGGGACCAGGGTAGGCAAACAAGAGGGTGCAGGAGATACAGAGCACTGACAGCAGCACCGTAATACAGAGCACTGACATCAGCACCGTGACATACAGCGCTGACAGCAGCTCCGTGACATACAGCGCTGACAGCAGCTCCGTGACATACAGCGCTGACAGCAGCTCCGTGACATACAGCGCTGACAGCAGCTCCGTGACATACAGCGCTGACAGCAGCTCCGTGACATACAGCGCTGACAGCAGCTCCGTGACATACAGCGCTGACAGCAGCTCCGTGACATACAGCGCTGACAGCAGCTCCGTGACATACAGCGCTGACAGCAGCACCGTAAGCAGCCCCAGGAGGAAGTCAGCACAGCACAGGGATGGTGTGATCCCCTCATAATAAGAACCCCCAGGAGGAAGTCAGCACAGCACAGGGATGGTGGGAGCCCCTCATAATAAGAACACCCAGGAGGAAGTCAGCACAGCACAGGGATGGTGGGAACCCCTCATAATAAGCAGCCCCAGTAGAAATATGACACCGCTCAACCTCTTCAAAGAGGAGGGTAGGGGCATATAGTACGGTGTGCTTTTTTGGGTCAGGGAAGTGAGCCAAATGAATTAAGAAGGTCTGTGTGCTTGATTCCAAAAATTGTTTATAGACATATACATGGTCTACTGATCACATGTGTTGAATTCCTCCGAGATCCATGCCTCATTCATTTTTAGAAATGTGAGGTAGTTAACACTGTGGTGAGCTAGGCGAGTACGCTTATCGGTCACAATCCCCCCTGCTGCGCTGAACGTCCTTTCGGACAGGACACTGGATGAGGGGCAAGCCAACAGTTCGATTGCAAATTGGGCAAGCTCTGGCCAGAGGTCAAGCCTGCCCACCCAGTAGTCTAGGGGTTCATCACTCCTCAGAGCGTCCACATCGGCCGTTAACCCAATGTAGTCGGACACCTGACGGTCTAGGCGTTCCCTGATGCTGGATCCGGATGACACCTGTCGATGGGTCGGCTGAAAGAATGACCTCATATCCGAAGTCACCAACACATCTTCAAACCGGCCTCTTCTTGCAGGCGCTGTTGGATTGGTACCCGCAAATCCTTCTCTGGGAGTGGGAATTGCTCCTCTGCCAGCGCACGCAAAAGCAGAATGCAGCATTTCTCGAAGCAAGGCCTGGAAGTGCTGCATTCTGACAGCCCTCTGCGACGGCGGTAACATTTCCGCCATTTTGTGTTTGTACCGGGGGTCTAAGTACGTTGCCACCCAGTACTGGTCCTTGACCCTCATGCTTTTTATACGGGGGTCCCTATTAAAACACTGGAGCATGAAGGCCCCCATTTGCACTAAAGTGGAAGCGGTGTGGTGGCCTGGCTCCTGCTCATCATCCAGGATAATGTCGTCCTCTTCATTCTCCTCTCCCCATCCTCGCACAACAGGGATCCCAGAAAGGTTTAAAGCATGCTCTTCTTGCTCCTGCTCATCCGCCCCGGCACCATCCTCCTCTGACTCCTCATCAGACTCCTGTTGTTGACTTGTCTCAGATAGAGTAGCCCCCCCTGGGAATTCATCCAGCATTGCGACTTCCTCATCTTCCCGCTCCTGCTCCTCCACAGCCTGATCAATGACACGACGCAATGCACGCTCCAGAAAGAAGGCATAAGGTACCATGTCACTGATGGCGCCATGGCTGCGACTGACCAGTTTGGTGATCTCCTCAAATGGCCGCAGAAGTCTGCATGTGTCGCGCATGAGCAGCCACTGGCGCGGTGAAAAAAAACCCAGCTCCCCAGAACCGTTTCTTTCGCAGAGTTCATACAGGTAGACGTTAACTGCACGTTTCTGCTGGAGCAGCCTATCAAGCATATAGAAGGTTGAGTTCCATCGCGTCGGGCAATCGCAAATAAGACGTCTGACCGGCAGATGGTGTCGCCGCTGAATGTCAGCAAGGCGAGCCATGGCCGTGTAAGATCTTCTGAAATGGGCCGAGATTTTCCTTGCCTGCCGCAAGATGTCCTGGACCCCAGGGTATTTGACAAGGAATCGCTGCACGACCAAGTTTAAGACGTGTGCCATGCACGGCACGTGCGTGATTTTGCCCTGTTTCAATGCGCTAAGCAGATTGGCACCGTTGTCACACACCACTTTACCAACTGTCAAATTGAGCGGTGTTAGCCACTCATCTGCCTGTGAACGCAAAGCTGAAAGGAGTGCCGGGCCAGTGTGGCTCTTTGCTTCCAGGCACAACAGACGCAGCACGGCATGGCAACGTCTCACCTGGCATGTGGAATAGGTTCTGGGGAGCTTGGGCGGTGCAGTGGAAGAGACGCTAGCAGCGGAAAAGGAGGAGGCAGCTGAGGAGGAGAGGGAGGAGGATGGAGTAGGAGGAGGAGAAGAAGAGTCAGGCCTGCATGCAATCCGTGGCGGTAAAACCAAATCTACACGGGTGCCACGGGTTACATGCTTGACGGCCGTCAGAAGGTTCACCCAGTGGGCAGTAAAACTGATATACCTTCCCTGCCCGTGTTTGCTAGACCACGTGTCTGTGGTCAGATGTATCTTGGCACCGACACTGTGTGCCAGAGATACATTCACTTGCCGCTGAACATGGCCATATAGCTCTGGGATGCCCTTCTCTGAGAAATACTTCCTTCCTGGGACCTTCCATTGTGGTGTTCCAATGGCCACAAATTTGCGAAAGGCCTCCGAGTCCACCAGTTTATATGGCAGTAGTTGGCGGGCTATGAGTTCTGACAAGCCAGCCGCCAACCGTTGGGCAAGAGGGTTATCCGGCGTCATCATTTTTTTACGCTCAAACATTAGGCCCACGGAAGCCTGCCTTTTTGCAGAAAAATGTGAGCTTGGCGTGATGGAAGGTGGAGTGGAGGACAATTGTGAGGAGAGAGGAGAAGGAGAAGTAGAAGACGAGGCTGGACGGTGAGAGCCTGCAGTGTGGCTTTGTGTGTTCCGTTGCTCCCACTGGGCTCGGTGATGGCTGCTCATGTGCCTTCTTAAGGCGGTCGTCCCTAGGTGAGTATTGGGCTTACCGCGACTAACGCGTTGACTGCAAAGATTGCAGATGGCAACGCTATTGTCAGCAGCGGACACGTTAAAAAAAGCCCACACTGCGGAGCCATGTGCCGGTGTCCTGGGAGCGCCAGATGTGACCGTACATGGTCGATGACTCGCTCCTGATACATTTGCAGTCTGCTTTGTCCCTGCTGTGCAATGTAAGTCATTGCTGCTTCTCCTCCCTATCTGCTGGTCCATATCTCCCTCTGAACTCCCCTCCTCTTCCTCTCTTGTGGGCACCCACGTGACATCACTAGACACGTCATCATCAACGTCACCTTCCCCACCGCTATAAGTAGAGTAGGCAGCAACACCGGGGACCAACCTCCTCCTTGGGCTGATCTGGGTACTGGCGTCAGACTGCTGAGTAGCGCTTGTTGCTACCTCCTCTTCCTGATCCAATACCAAGAGTGGCTGCGCATCAGAAATGTCCTCTTGATATGGATCGGAAAATAATTCCAGTGACTCAAGCGGAAGGTATGTGGTGGTGGTGGTGGTGGTCGTGTTGTTGGTGGTAGTGTCTTTGGGGGTGCACATAGCAGAGAGTGAAGAAGAGGGTGCAGATCGAGAGGATGAGGAGGGTGCAGAAGAGTAAGGCTGAGCGAGCCACTCAACCAAGTCTGGTGCATCCTTTAAAGTAATTGAACGCACCTTCTGCAACTTCCCACTTTGGCTCAAGCCTGTTGCTCCTGCCCTACCCCTACCACCCCTGCGGAAGGGCCTGCCTCTTCCTCTGCATGTCATTTTTTAAATGACCCTGTGACAAAACTCTTAGTCCCTATACCGCTGAAGGACTGCTGCAGTATAGGTGAGCGGTCAGCAGTGGTGCACGTCAACCCTATCTATTGTGGACCTATAGCGGTCCTTACAGAACAGCAGACTGTACCGCACTCAAGCCTATGTACCGTAGCACCCTATACCAAGTTACCAGTCCTTATAAGAACTTTTGTGGACCAAGCAGGTTGTGTATTAGTGTTTAGCAGACTGTACGTCAGTCCCTATACCGCTGAAGGACTGCTGCAGTATAGGGCAGCGGTCAGCAGTGGTGCACGTCAACCCTATCTATTGTGGACCTATAGCGGTCCTTACAGAACAGCAGACTGTACCGCACTCAAGCCTATGTACCGTAGCACCCTATACCAAGTTACCAGTCCTTATAAGAACTTTTGTGGACCAAGCAGGTTGTGTATTAGTGTTTAGCAGACTGTACGTCAGTCCCTATACCGCTGAAGGACTGCTGCAGTATAGGGCAGCGGTCAGCAGTGGTGCACGTCAACCCTATCTATTGTGGACCGATAGCGGTCCTTACAGAACAGCAGACTGTACCGCACTCAAGCCTATGTACCGTAGCACCCTATACCAAGTTACCAGTCCTTATAAAAACTTTTGTGGACCAAGCAGGTTGTGTGTTAGTGATTAGCAGACTGTACGTCAGTCCCTATACCAATGAAGGACTGCTGCAGTATAGGGCAGCGGTCAGCAGTAGTGCACGGCAACCCTATGTATTGTGGACCGATAGCGGTCCTTACAGAACAGCAGACTGTAACGCACTCAGGCCTATGTACCGTAGCACCCTATACCAAGTTACCAGTCCTTATAAGAACTTTTGTGGACCAAGCAGGTTGTGTGTTAGTGATTAGCAGACTGTACGTCAGTCCCTATACCAATGAAGGACTGCTGCAGTATAGGGCAGCGGTCAGCAGTAGTGCACGTCAACCCTATGTATTGTGGACCGATAGCGGTCCTTACAGAACAGCAGACTGTACTGCACTCAGGCCTATGTACCGTAGCACCCTATACCAAGTTACCAGTCCTTATAAAAACTTTTGTGGACCAAGCAGGTTGTGTGTTAGTGATTAGCAGACTGTACGTCAGTCCCTATACCAATGAAGGACTGCTGCAGTATAGGGCAGCGGTCAGCAGTAGTGCACGGCAACCCTATGTATTGTGGACCGATAGCGGTCCTTACAGAACAGCAGACTGTAACGCACTCAGGCCTATGTACCGTAGCACCCTATACCAAGTTACCAGTCCTTATAAGAACTTTTGTGGACCAAGCAGGTTGTGTGTTAGTGATTAGCAGACTGTACGTCAGTCCCTATACCAATGAAGGACTGCTGCAGTATAGGGCAGCGGTCAGCAGTAGTGCACGGCAACCCTATGTATTGTGGACCGATAGCGGTCCTTACAGAACAGCAGACTGTACTGCACTCAGGCCTATGTACCGTAGCACCCTATACCAAGTTACCAGTCCTTATAAGAACTTTTGTGGACCAAGCAGGTTGTGTGTTAGTGTTTAGCAGACTGTGCGTCAGTCCCTATACCGCTGAAGGACTGCTGCAGTATAGGGCAGCGGTCAGCAGTAGTGCACGGCAACCCTATGTATTGTGGACCGATAGCGGTCCTTACAGAACAGCAGACTGTAACGCACTCAGGCCTATGTACCGTAGCACCCTATACCAAGTTACCAGTCCTTATAAGAACTTTTGTGGACCAAGCAGGTTGTGTGTTAGTGATTAGCAGACTGTACGTCAGTCCCTATACCAATGAAGGACTGCTGCAGTATAGGGCAGCGGTCAGCAGTAGTGCACGGCAACCCTATGTATTGTGGACCGATAGCGGTCCTTACAGAACAGCAGACTGTAACGCACTCAGGCCTATGTACCGTAGCACCCTATACCAAGTTACCAGTCCTTATAAGAACTTTTGTGGACCAAGCAGGTTGTGTGTTAGTGATTAGCAGACTGTACGTCAGTCCCTATACCAATGAAGGACTGCTGCAGTATAGGGCAGCGGTCAGCAGTAGTGCACGTCAACCCTATGTATTGTGGACCGATAGCGGTCCTTACAGAACAGCAGACTGTACTGCACTCAGGCCTATGTACCGTAGCACCCTATACCAAGTTACCAGTCCTTATAAAAACTTTTGTGGACCAAGCAGGTTGTGTGTTAGTGATTAGCAGACTGTACGTCAGTCCCTATACCAATGAAGGACTGCTGCAGTATAGGGCAGCGGTCAGCAGTAGTGCACGGCAACCCTATGTATTGTGGACCGATAGCGGTCCTTACAGAACAGCAGACTGTAACGCACTCAGGCCTATGTACCGTAGCACCCTATACCAAGTTACCAGTCCTTATAAGAACTTTTGTGGACCAAGCAGGTTGTGTGTTAGTGATTAGCAGACTGTACGTCAGTCCCTATACCAATGAAGGACTGCTGCAGTATAGGGCAGCGGTCAGCAGTAGTGCACGGCAACCCTATGTATTGTGGACCGATAGCGGTCCTTACAGAACAGCAGACTGTACTGCACTCAGGCCTATGTACCGTAGCACCCTATACCAAGTTACCAGTCCTTATAAGAACTTTTGTGGACCAAGCAGGTTGTGTGTTAGTGTTTAGCAGACTGTGCGTCAGTCCCTATACCGCTGAAGGACTGCTGCAGTATAGGGCAGCGGTCAGCAGTAGTGCACGGCAACCCTATGTATTGTGGACCGATAGCGGTCCTTACAGAACAGCAGACTGTAACGCACTCAGGCCTATGTACCGTAGCACCCTATACCAAGTTACCAGTCCTTATAAGAACTTTTGTGGACCAAGCAGGTTGTGTGTTAGTGATTAGCAGACTGTACGTCAGTCCCTATACCAATGAAGGACTGCTGCAGTATAGGGCAGCGGTCAGCAGTAGTGCACGGCAACCCTATGTATTGTGGACCGATAGCGGTCCTTACAGAACAGCAGACTGTAACGCACTCAGGCCTATGTACCGTAGCACCCTATACCAAGTTACCAGTCCTTATAAGAACTTTTGTGGACCAAGCAGGTTGTGTGTTAGTGATTAGCAGACTGTACGTCAGTCCCTATACCAATGAAGGACTGCTGCAGTATAGGGCAGCGGTCAGCAGTAGTGCACGGCAACCCTATGTATTGTGGACCGATAGCGGTCCTTACAGAACAGCAGACTGTAACGCACTCAGGCCTATGTACCGTAGCACCCTATACCAAGTTACCAGTCCTTATAAGAACTTTTGTGGACCAAGCAGGTTGTGTGTTAGTGTTTAGCAGACTGTGCGTCAGTCCCTATACCGCTGAAGGACTGCTGCAGTATAGGGCAGCGGTCAGCAGTAGTGCACGTCAACCCTATGTATTGTGGACCGATAGCGGTCCTTACAGAACAGCAGACTGTAACGCACTCAGGCCTATGTACCGTAGCACCCTATACCAAGTTACCAGTCCTTATAAGAACTTTTGTGGACCAAGCAGGTTGTGTATTAGTGTTTAGCAGACTGTGCGTCAGTCCCTATACCGCTGAAGGACTGCTGCAGTATAGGGCAGCGGTCAGCAGTAGTGCACGGCAACCCTATCTATTGTGGACCGATAGCGGTCCTTACAGAACAGCAGACTGTACCGCACCCAAGCCTATGTACCGTAGCACCCTAGACAGACCAAGTTACCAGTCCTTATAAGAACTTTTGTGGAACAAGTGAGTTGTGAATGATTAGCAGACTGCAGCAGAAGGGCAGCAGTCAAGTATAATATTCTTTCTATATTTGGAAGAAAGAATATTATACGTGTACAAGCCTATTACCGTACCACTGATACCAGTCCTGAAAAGAACCTTTGTGGAACTAATAGTAACAGCAAGTCTTTAAAATTATCCTCACTGCCTGACACACTGCTTCCTGCCTGTCCCTATACAAATTGGCAAAAAAGAGTAGGCTGGAACGATTAGCTGGAACAGCTCTTTTGTGGACCTGATAGTAACAGCTAATGATGATGATGATGATGATGATGAAGAAAGACTAATCTGGCTGAGCTGTCCCTAAAATAGCAGCATACAGCGCTCTGTCCCTTTATCTAAACTGACAAAAGAAACTCAGGCTGCTGACCTAACACCTATACCAGTCCTGAAAAGAACTTTTGTGTACCAAATAGCTAGCGTTTTCTCTGTCCCTACTCCACACAGGATCCTTTCCCTACAGTGACAGAAGAAAGAATGTAAAATGGCCACCGGATCGGGTGTATTTATAGGTTAGGGGGAATGTCCAAGTGTCCATGAGCTGTCATGTCTCAATTGGTTGTCCTGTAACACATGATAAACGTGTCACGAAAGGTTAAAGTTCTTGTATACATTAAACACGTAAGTCCGCCGGGGCGAACGACGGAAAAAGGCGTTCGAACCCGCGGACGGCGAAAGTCGGAAATTCGCCGCGAAACGACCGCCGGGCGAACCGTTCGGCCATCACTACCCATGAAGACTGACTGGAAAACTGCCAGAACATTGCTAAGAGTAGCCTAGTGTTACTGATGTTGCAACCTCCTCTAGTTGGGCTACTAGGCTAAATTTAGTGTAGAGTGAGCCCCTCAGGAGACGCTGAGTATTTGGGGTACCCTGTTCACTTCTGAGTCCTGGTTAGAGGACAATCCCTGCTAACACTATGTAATACCTTGACTAGATATCCCACCAGTTATCACACAAAGGATAAACACACCACTTTTATTGAAAAATCCTGAATTACCTTTTATTGTAGAAGTGGATGCTTCGGACTCTGCCGTTGGAGCTATCCTCTCTCAACGACGTGGTGAAAAGATGCAGCTTCATTCTTGCGCTTACTTCTCTCACTTAATGTCTTCAGTCGAAAGAAATTATGATATTGGGAATAAGGAGTTACTGGCAATTAAGGAAGCATTTTCTGAATGGAGGAATTTGCTGGAAGGCGCTAAGCATCCTGTGGCCATTCTCACAGATCATAAGAATCTGGAATTCATTCATTCTGCCAAGAGATTGTCTTCTAGACAAGCACGTTGGTCATTGTTCTTTTCCAGGTTAAATTTTATTATCTCATATCGACCTGGGTCAAGGAATGGTAAGGCTGATGCCTTATCACGAATGTTGTCTCGGCCTCTCCAGGAAAACAACTCTGAATACACAGTCCTGCCTCAAAAGAACTTTCTAGATACCACAAGTTCTAAAGCACTCTTGAGTCTCCTCAAGGAAGGGTATGAGAATGACCCACTCTTTAAAAATCCTCCTATGGACATCTTCCTTGAGTACAAAAATGGCTTCTGGACTCAAGCACATCGCCTCTATTTACCTGAAGTTGCTCGGGTTGAAGTCCTCAAGTTGGTTCATGACTCCAAACTTGCTGGACATTTTGGAGTTTCTAAGACAGAGGAACTTTTATCCCGTTCCTTTTGGTGGCCTGGGTACAAAAGAGATGTCAAAGGTTATGTAGCCTCGTGCCTGGTCTGTGCTCATAATAAGACACCCCGAACTTCTCCTTTGGGGTTGCTCCGCCACTCCCTGTCCCATCAAGACCATGGAGATAAATCTCTATGGACTTTGTAGTCGATTTACTCCCCCTCTAAAGAAATGACCACTATATTGGTTGTTATTGACCGTTTCACGAAGATGGCTCACTTTATACCGGTCAAGGGGGTACCCTATGCAGAACTACATGGAATTCCAGAAGATGTAGTTTCTGACACAGGAGTACAGTTCACTTCAAAATTTTGGAAAAGCTTTTGCTCAACTCTAGGAGTAACAATTAAACTATCTTCTGCTTTTCATCCTCAGTCTAATGGTCAGACTGAGAGGACCAATCAAACGTTAGAGCAGTACCTTCGATGTTTTGTTAATTATCTTCAGGATGACTGGGTGGACTATCTTCATACAGCGGAGTTTGCTTACAATAATTCTAAACATAGCTCCACCTCTTAGACCCCTTTTTTCCTAAATACCGCCATCATTCAGTATTTATGCCTGATCTCCCTATCTCAACTCCGATTCCTGCTGTTACCAACAGATTAACTGCTTTACAGGAGATCCAGGAGAAATTTATCGAGACTTTGAGGGAAGCTCAGGAAAGTTACAAGAAGGCTGCAGATAGACATCGCAGAGCACTTCCTACCTTTCATGTGGGTGATCAAGTTTGGTTATCTACTAAAAATCTGAAAGTTCATGTTCCATCTGCAAAGTTGGGACAAAAGTTTGTGGGACCTTTCCAGATCTTGACCCAGATCAACCCAGTCGCCTTTCGCCTAAAACTTCCAGCCAGTATGAAGATTCACCCTATGTTTCACATATCGCGACTCAAACCTTTTCACAAAAATACTTTTTTGGGAAGAATTCTTCCACCCCCTCCACCTGTTAAGGTACAGGGTGGAGAAATCTTAATTCCAGGATCTATAGGAACAAATTGCAATATCTGGTTCAATGGGAAGGATATGGGCCAGAAGAAAATTCTTGGGAGCCTGAGCAGAATGTTCATGCTCCTAGATTAACAAGAGAATTCCACCAGAGGTTCCCTCACAAACCGGGCCCTAAGATGTCCAGTGGACATCCTGGGAGGAGGGGAGTACTGTCAGGACCTGGCCTTAAACCTGGGACCTCAACTGTGTCTGGCAATAAATCTTCTCACTGAGCTATCTGAGATGCTGGACGATGCCTTGTCAGATCCTTTAGACAACCCGGCCTTGTACCTTGATTTCAGCTGAACCTTGAACTCTTTGCTCCTCCCACGAACTTCCTGATATAAGCCATGTCTCTGCACTTCCTCCTTACCAGAATATTGTGCTATCTCCAGCCTGTATCTCTCTCCTGTCTTCCTTGCTACTGCTCGTTATCGACCCTTGGCTTGTTGCACGACTACGCTTCTGCCTGATCCCAACCTGCAACTACTCGTTACCGACCTTTTGGCTTGTTTACTGATCACACTTCTGTTTGATCCTTACCTGCTCAGCCGCTACTGAACCCCGGCTTGCTCACCTCCTGGTGGGGTGATCCTGAGGACCGCGACCTGGTACTAACATGCAGCTAAATCTATCTCCACCATTAGGAGCTCTGGTGAACACCCGTTAGTACTTAGACTCCGCACCTCAGGTGAGCCTGTGTCATTTGCCAGGGTGACTGCCTGTGTATCTATCCTGCTGGTTAGAGGTAGTCCTGCAACTGCTATAGCAATTGGTCTTCGAGCCTGACCCCTGATAGTTTTGCCCAGCTGTGCCATTCTGCCGCAGTACAACTGCGGCGGGTGGTCGGCAAGTGGTTAATAAATCTAGAGCACAATTACCAAAACCCAATACCCGCCTGTTTCTTTGTTTCAAAAGATTTGGCAACAACTGACTTCACCTTGGGGTGTCTACTTTCCAAGAAGGGGTCATTATGGGATCGTTTGTACTGTCCTTGCATTTGAAGTTTTATTTGGTATGGATTTTCTGTTCCATAATGAACAAAAACCCTAATATAATTATTTAAGAGATATTTCTCACATTGGTGAAGACGGTCATACATATATGTAAGGCCCCAAGCTAGTGAATACATTTCCTCACTTTTTTTCACGGTTCTGTCAGCCATCCTGTCACACTGTCTAAAAAATAAAATGCAGATTTCACACGGCACAGGTCAGGCGAATTGAACTAGAGCCTTTCCTCCTACCATCACAATTGAAGACTTCTGGTGTTGTATCACACGATCCCGCACACAAGAGACCGATGTGTAATGTCTATAAGCATTTCTAATCAAGTCACAGACCAACGGATGCACAAAATACCATTCTATAATATTTTAACCTCGTGCACAGCGTTATTAAAACCTAATGCTGATTAATCATTTATACCACATGACTCTGTTTTTAATTCATTTAATTAATTAATTATGTGGTTTACAGAGAAAGGGCATTATTATGTAAAATAAGCAAGAATTAGTACTCTTTCCCTTCAGAACAACTACATTACTAATTTACACTTGCAGCTGGAGGGCCAGTAAAAATAGGCAATTGATTTGCAATTTTACTGTCCCCAACGCCCCCCCCCCCCCTTCTTACCAATACTTTTGGTAATATAGTGTATATGTCTTTTGTCACGTTCGGCAGACAGGCAGTACCGCCACTGAACGCTACCAATTCAAGTGAATAAGGATGCACAGCAACCAAAATCAAAACCGTGAGCCCATTCAAATAGACAATTCAGCTCTTACCCCCCCCCCCCCCCCACAGATATTTAGGAGGTGGTAGTATCACCTCTTGAAGGCCTGTTAACCACCCTCTTGCCACTCTGTGTGTAATTCAGTACGGACCACTGGAAGAAAACTGGTCAGGAAGGCTGCCAAGAGGCCTATAGCAACATTAAATGAGCTGCAGGAATATCTGGCAAGTACTGGCTGTGTGGCACCTGACAACAATCTCCTGTATTCTTCATATGTCTGGGCTATGGGGTAGAGTGGCAAGACGGAAGTCCTTTCTTATGAAAAAAACATCCAAGGCAGGCTAAATTTTGAACAAACACATCTGAAGCCTCCCAAAAGCACATCGGAAAATGTGTCTGATGAAACCAGGGTTGAACTTTTTGGCCATAATTCCAAAAGATATGTTTTGTGCAAAAACAAGACTGCACATCACCAAAAGAACACCATACCCCATGAAGCATGGTGGTGGCAGCATCATGATTATTGGCTGTTTTTTTTTTTCAGCTGTAATAGGGCCTTAATCAAGGTGAGGGAATTATGAACAGTTCCAAATACCAGTCAAAATTGGCACAAAACCTTCTGGCTTTTGCTAGAAAGCTGAACATAAAGAGGAACTTTATCTTTCAGCATGCCAACGACCGAAAGCATGTATCCAAATCAAGAAAGGAATGGCATCATCCAAAGAAGATTAAAGTTTTGGAATGGCCCAGCCAGAGCCCAGACCTGAATCCAATCGAAAATCTGTGGGGTGATCTGAAGAGGGCTGTGCACAGGAAATGCCCTCGCAATCTGACAGATTTGGAGTGTTTTTGCATAGAAGAGTAGGCAAACATTGCCAAGTCAAGATGTGCCATGCTGATAGACGTATACCCAAAAAGACTGAGTGCTGTAATAAAATCAAAAGGTGCTTTAACCAGGGCCGTTTTTAAGGCAGGGCAAAGGGGCAGCTGCCCTGGGCCCTGTCATTGTTGTGGGGCCCAAAGCAGCTGCTTCATATTTGCCAACTATCCTGGTTTAAATTCCCTCGTCCCTTGAGGTTTTAGTCCTGTGCTGTGTTGATGGGAAAACCCCACTAGCAATAATCGTATGTAAAATCCAGCAGGCTGGTTGTACCCAAGTTGATCAATCGATGAACTTAGCTACTTTTTTTTATATCTATACAAAAATGTTTTGCCTTTAATTCTTATATTAAAATGAATGGGTTCTTTTACAAGGTGATTGTTTACAATCACTTTACGCCGGCCATAGACACAGCAAATTCCTTTCCTGCAACTATTGGTTGCAGGAAAGAAATTAGCTTGATTCCCCCATCAACACAGTGTTGATGGGGAAATCCCACTAGCAATATTTATATGTAAAACTCGGCAGACTGGTTGTACCCAAGTTGATCGATTGATCCACTTGGCTACATCAGCCTGCCCATACATGGTCTATCATCTATGACCAGCTATAAGCCTGGTACACACCATAGATCGCTGTACAGATCGCTGCACTAATGCAAGTGAGTGCTATTGTGTTTTGACAATTCCCCCGACCCCACCAGAACCAGAACACACTGGTCAGTGCTCACAGCCATTGGCTGCTAGTGTTGATCAGATGCCAATCGAATGATGGTTTTCCAGCATGCCCCTTTGACACAAGCCGGTCGTAAGACTTTACACATGGGCCAAAAGTTGTCCGCTTCCTACCGAACCAACGGTTGATTTTTGGCCCGTGTGTACCCGGAATTAGTCTAACATACACCTTCCCTTCTCTGCAATACAAGTATTTGTGAGGAAACGTGTGTAGAGGGTTTGGTTGTTAGCCAGCTCTATCATAAAGTACTGCACAGGAAGCAGTAATTTTGCTTGAAGCGGGGTTCTCAAAGTAGTCCAGTATTGCTCCCTCCAAGTCAATAGGACTATCCAAGGGGATCTATAAAATTGCAGAGGTCTAAAGAGGTGGAAAGTGTCTGGGGGTTAATGGTTAGTCAATACATGATGGAAGGTTAATTGGAGTCAACCAATCTATTGTGGTCTCTGTAAGCTCCATTTTTATTCTGAGGGTGATGTGGTCACTAGTGAGACAGTGTTACTTAGGACTAGAAGACCAGCCAGCAGCAACAGCAGCCTTTCCCTGTCTTTATCAGCTGTGTGTGCTTAAGCCTTAAGGGCCTTGTTTTGCCAGCATGATTTGCATTGTGTGTCTGTGATCTTCCACTTTACCAGTTCCAGGATGGATGTACAGTACATATACAGAGGGTAAAATAAGTATTGAACATGGCACCATTTTTCTAGGTAAATATATTTTTTAAAGTGCTAGTGACATGACATTTTTACAATGTCGGTAACAACTCATGCAATCCATACATACAAAGAAACCAAAAAAATAAGTTCAGAAATCAAATTATGTGTGTAAAAATGGAATGACACAGGGAAAAAGTAGTGAAGGCGCTAACTGAAATGTATTTATTACTTTGTAAAAAATTCTTTGTTGGTAATGAGTTTCATGCATTTCTCAGGTGTGATTTTAGCCCATTCTTCTACACAAACAGTCTTTAAATCTTGAAGGTTCTGTGGGCCCAGTGGTGTCACTAGGGTTGGTGTCACCCCCCCAGACTGTCCCATGTTTTACCACAGCGCCATGGCTCTCCCCTCCTAGCCTGCCACAGTGCTTTGACCTGCTGCTGTGGAGTGACAACAGAAGCAGGACAGATCAGTAGACACTTGGTAGGCTAGCGCATCAGGCTCTCTCCTGTCTAGCATGCCACAGTGTACTGACTTCATGGTGTCACCCAAAGCTCAACCACGCCTCCACCACAACCCCCCCACAGGGGGCGAGTAGACCACATTAAAGGGTAGGTGTGGCCAAATTGCACTAACAATGGGAGGACACTGGGAGGGCATTGTTAAATACCATGAGTGCATTATGCACAGGGTTCAGAAGTACACTACATACAGAGTGCAGCATTCAGGAATGTGATACAAACAGGGTGCAGATGTTCGCTATGTAGAGGGTGCAAGGCTCAGAAGTTCACTATGTACAGGGTGCAAGGGTCGCTATGTACAGCCAGGGTGCAAGGGTCGCTATGTACAGCCAGGGTGCAAGGGTCGCTATGTACAGCCAGGGTGCAAGGGTTGTTATGTACAGCCAGGGTGCAAGGGTTGTTATGTACAGCCAGGGTGCAAGGGTCGACTATGTACAGCCAGGGTGCAAGGATTGCTATGTACAGCCTGGGTGAAAGGGTCGCTATGTACAGCCTGGGTGAAAGGGTTGCTATGTACAGCCAGGGTGCAAAGGTCGCTATGTACAGCCAAGGTGCAAGGATCGCTATGTACAGTCAGGGTGAAAGGGTCGCTATGTACAGCCAGGGTGCAAGGGTCGCTATGTACAGCTAGGGTGCAAGGGTCGCTATGTACAGCCAGGGTGCAAGGGTCGCTATGTACAGCCAGGGTTCAAGGGTCGCTATGTACAGTCAGGGTGAAAGGGTCGCTATGTACAGCTAGGGTGCAAGGGTCGACTATGTACAGCTAGGGTGCAAGGGTCGACTATGTACAGCTAGGGTGCAAGGATCGCTATGTACAGCCAGGGTGCAAGGATCGCTATGTACAGCCAGGGCGAAAGGGTCGCTATGTACAGTCAGGGTGCAAAGGTTGCTATGTACAGGGGGCAAGGCTTAAGAGTTCTCTGTGTATAAGGTGTTAAGTACTGCATGCTTCACAGGACAGAAGAGAGGACGGAGGGGCTGCTTCAGCTTACAGAGGGTGTGCAATCTACACACATGGGCTTTTAGAAGGAGCTGCTGCTGGGTCAGGATAGTGGAGCTGCCGTCGGGCTGGGATAGTGGAGCTGCTGCTGAGCTGGGATAGTGGAGCTGCCGCTGGGCCTGTATAGGGGAGCTGCCGCTGAGCCTGTATAGGGGAGCTGCCGCTGTGCCTGTATAGGGGAGCTGCCACTGGGCCTATGTAGGAGAGCTGCCGCTGGGCCTATGTAGGAGAGCTGCCGCTGGGCCTATGTAGGAGAGCGGAGCTGCCACCAGACCGGGAGAGCGGAGCCGCCGCCGGGCCCAGAAGGTGGAGCTACTGCAGGGCCGGTATAGTGGAGCTTCCTCTGGGCCAGGATAGCGGAGCTGCCACGGGGATGGTAAATCTGCCGTGCCCATCACCCCCCGCCCCCTCCCTCTCTCATAGAGATACTGCTGGGCAGGGAGGACTGTGCACATCATCAGGAGTGGCGGGGCGCTGTCACCTGTTCTGTGTAAAAATGAAAGCAGTGAGCTGTGCATAAGGGGCTAGCGCAGGAGGCGGTTGCCAGCCCCAAAAAAATCTCTGGTGTCGCCACCCCATAGCGACGCCACTGCGTGGGCCTCTTCTATGAACTCTGATCTTTAGTTCTTTCCATAGCTTTTCTATTGGATTCAAGTCAGATGATTGGCTGGTCCATTGTAGCAGCTTTTTATTCTTTCTTTGAAATCAACTGAGAGTTTCCTTGGCTTTGTGTTTGGGATCATTGTCTTGCTGAAACGTCCACCATCATTTCATCTTCATCATCCTGGGAGATGGCAGCAGATTTTTATCAAGAATGTCTTGGTACATGGTGTAAGCTATACTCTGGACCTCATCCTTCCCCCTTGACTGCAGATGTGGAAATGCGAGGCTGTACAATGCCTCCAAGTGTGATTAAAAACTTTACTGAGCGAGTGGCAGAAACACTCCACCTGTTCCTCTTCTCTGTCATGTTTTGCTCCCTACTAGCACTATATGAATAAAGTGATTGTAAACGATCACCTAAACTGCACACTTTGTGCTCTCCTGCTTAGTGTGGTTAGTTTTTATTAGGAAAGCAAGGGGACTGGCAGGAACAACAGGGATTTCCCATTAAGGAAGCAATACAAAGAGAACAGGATACTTTCTCATACAAGTACATGGTATAGCAGGCACATATCAGGAATATGAAGTGTTGGGGTAACAAACGCTTTAAGGACTGGTATAAGGCAATAGGCATCAAAGGAGAGAAACTAGTGATTAAAGTTAAACTTGATTAAAGTTTTTTGAATATGCTGTTGGAAGTGGTGTGTGGGTTTAAAATGGTTTCAATTGTACAAGTCTAAATAGTATTTTTGTACTGAAGAAAAATGACAGGAGACAAATCAATATAAAACAGTGAGCTTGGGATTTCAGTGCTTACTGATTTGTATTGATTGACAAGAATAGGTTTTTACAAAGCCCTTCTGTTAATCATTATCTCAGCTTGTACACGACTTATCATATTGCATAAGACTGACAAACTGAAAGGTAGGTATGTTCATATTCTCGTACTAAAACGCTTTGTAGAACTTATGGATAATTCTATAAGTTTTTAAATATCAGAATGTAAAAGGGGGGGATCCATAAAGATGCAGGTACTACATGATAAGCATTTAAAAAAAAAAAACAAACAGAATAAAGTCAGATAATATCATCCGGGCCAGTGATTTGTGATCTGAGTGTACCTGAGCTTCAAACACCTCACTGATTAGTTCTCTGTGATTGGATCGTAAACCTTACCCTACTTGTCTGTCAGATGTGCAATGTGATTGAAAGCAGTACAAAAATTATTTACAAATCCGAATATTGTATTGAGAGACACATTCGTCCTTAGGAACATTTCTGTAGGAAATTTGTTTAAAAAAACTCTCTATAATTCTCTACAATCTGCTTTTACAAAGTTTATCTGGGGACACGAGATCTAGATTACATAGGAAAATGTTAACATTATCCAAAACAAAAGGAGGAGCGGGTGTACCGGATCTTTATTATTATTGTTATGTTTTGTGCCAGTTCTGACTAGATTAGTGAACAGGTTCCACCATTCGGATACCAAACAATGGGTATCAATAGAACAAGGGTTGAATCAGTTTGATCTCCAGGCACTTCCTTGGTTAGACTTATCTTTCCGTGGTATTCATCGAGACACATCCTCTTCTCCACCTTTTCTTACATCTCATTTATTGAGCATCTGGTACAAATTATTTTGCGACTAGGGACTCTCTTCAGAAGTAGGACCAATGACAACCCTTTTTAGCAATCCTCAATTCCCACCTGCAGTAGACCGGATACATTTTCTTACGTGGAATAAGGAGTTTCACTGAAGAGTGAGTCAGATTCTTTGTCAGGGTAAACTTCCACCCATATTCAACTTAATTCCTAGACAACAGCCCTCACTTATGCAATGGTTGGAATATCAGCAAGTATTGTCTGTCTTGTCCTCTACTCCCTTAAACAATTTTTCAGTGCTGCCTATCAGAGCCCATCAGTGCCACCTATCAGTGTCCATCAGTGCTACCTATTAATTCCCATCAGTGCCACCTATTATTGCCCATCAGTGCACATCAGTGAAGGAGAAAAATTACCTGTTTGCAAAGTTTTATAACAAACTAAAATTTTTCAAAATTTTCAGTATTTTTTCATTTGTTTAGCAAAAAATAAAAAAATAAAAACCCAGTGGTGATTAACCACTCCCCGCCTGGCCTAAAGCAGAATGACGGCCGGGCAGTGGTTCTGTTATCCTGACTGGGCATCGTATGACGTCCAGCAGGATAAGCCGCGAACGCGTGCCCGCAGGGGCGTATAACACGGCGATCGGTGCTGTGGTGTGTCACTCTGACACAATGCAACTCCGATCTAGGTAAAGAGCCTCTGATGTAGGCTCTTTACCACGTGATCAGCTGTGACCAATCACAGCTGATCACAGCATATAACCAGGAAGTGTTGGTAAACCGCTTTCCTTGTTTCATGCTGACAGATGGAGCCGATCGGCGGCTCTCCCTGTCAGAGGGGGGGCCTGAGCTCATAATCAGCGCATTGATTATCAGCTCAGCCCCCATCAGAGGTGCCACCACAGCTGCCAATAAGTGCCCATCAGCTGTCAATCAGTGCCCACCAAAGTGCCAGTCAGTGCCCTTTAGTTACGCCTGTCAGTGCCCATGTCAGATGCCAATCAGAACCTCACAGCCCATCAGTGCCATCTATTAGTGCCCATCAGTGCCTTCTATCAGTGCTGCATATCAGTGCCACCTGTCAGTGCCCATCAGTGCTACATATCAGTGCCCATCAGTGCCTCCTAACCAGTGCCCATCAGTGCCACCTTATCAGTGTCCATCCGTGCCACCTCATCAGTGCCCATCAGTGCAGCCTCAGCAGTGCCCGTCAGTGAAGGAGGAAACAGAAACAAAGAAAAAACTTTTTTTGATTAAAAATGTCGCCTTTTTTAGTTTTTTTTTGCAAAAAATACAAACCCCAGTGGTGATCAATACCACCAAAAGAAAGCTCTATTTGTGGGAAGAAAAGTATAAAAATTTAGTTTGGGTACAGTGTTGTATGACCGCGCAATTGTCATTCAAATTGCAACCGCTCTGAAAGCTGAAAATTGTCCTGGGCAGGAAGGGGGGAAGTGCCCAGTATTGAAGTGGTTAAATACCACCTAAAGAAAGCTCTAATTGTGTGAAAAAAAATTATAAATATTTCATATGCGTACACTATTGCATGACCGAGCAATTGTCATTCAAAGTATGGCAGTCCTGAAAGATGAAAATTGGCCTGGGCAGGAAGGTAGTAAAAGTGGCCAGTAGGCAGTAGGCAAGTGGTTAGTAAAAGTTTTTTAATCCACTTGCGCTGTGCCTTTTTAATTTGCTACAGAATTTGACTACTCCAAGAGAGTCAATTTCCTATTATAGCAGATCACTTTCTCCCTACGTGCATGGCATAGTCCTCTCCTTTTCCCAGAGTGTCTAAATCCTGTCTGTGTTGGTCTAGCTCCTCTGCCCCACCCCTCATCTCCCTATATAAACTTTTATGTAGCAACGGGAAGAGGTTAGAAGGGGAACACTGTAGAGTTGAGTGACAGCTTTGAGTCTGCTCGGGCTGCTGATATCACATCAAAGATGGCAGCATCCAACTGCAGTCTCTTTTAGAAGGGAGGTTGATACAGGTAAATAACATACTGTACATAAAATATATTAACGCACATATAATCTTATGGTCAAATTCTTGTTGACTGGATGGTGTCTTATCACAGGGTCTCTTTAACCGCTTCCCGACGCCGATAGACGTCGGCAGAAGGGCACCTACAGGCAGAATTACGTACCTATACATTGCCCTTTAAGAGGCGGCGGGGGTGCGTGTGCCCACCGTGAGTCTGGTCCCCACAGGGATACCCGCGATCACCTCACGGAGAGGGAGAACGGGGAGATGCTAAAGTAAACAAGCCTCTCCCTGTTCTGCCTAGCAACAGTAACACTGATCTCTGCTCCCTGTGATTCGAGCAGAGATCAGTGATGCGTATAACACAGCCACGCCCCCCACTTAACCCCTACACTGCCACTTAGTGTTTAACCCCCTCACTGCCAGTGTCATTTACACAGGAATCACTGCATTTGTATAGCACTGATTGCTGTATAAATGATAATGGTCCAAAAAATGTGTCAAAATTGTCCGATGTGCCCGCCATAATGTCGCAGTCATGATAAAAATCGCTGATCGCCGCCATTTAAAAAAATAAAAAATTTTAAAAAATGCCATAAAGCTATCCCCTATTTTGTAAACGCTATAAATTTTGCGCAAACCAATCAATAATCACTTATTGCGATTTTTATATTTTTTTAACCAAAAATACGTAGAAGAATACGTATTGGCCTAAATTGAGGAATTTTTTTTTTTATATATTTTTGGGGATTATTTATTATAGTAAAAATAATGCGTTTTTTTTTTTTATTGTCGTTCTTTTTTTGTTTATAGCGCAAAAAATAAAAACCGCAGGGGTGATCAAATACCACCAAAAGAAAGCTCTATTTGTGGGAAAAAAAGGTTGTCCATTTTGTTCGGAGCCATGTCGCATGACCGCACAATTGTCAGTTAAAGCGACGCAGTGTCGAATCGCAAGAAGTGCTCTGGTCAGGAAGGGGGTAAATTCTTCCGGGGCTGAAGTGGTTAAGTAAAGCAAGGGTATGCAATTAGCGGACCTCCAGCTGTTGCAAAACTACAAGTCCCATCATGCCTCTGCCTCTGGTTGTTCTGCTTGTGGCTGTCAGAGTCTTTCTATGCCTTAGGCCGGGTTCACACTGCTGCGGGGGGAGATCCGGATGTGATTCGCACCACACTGCAGTGCAAATCACATCCGATCTCCGTAGCGATGCGAGTTCAGCCATACAGATAGTATGGCTGAATTCGCATCGCTCCCGCAGCAAACTCGCACGGGACCCTTTTTTTGGTCCGCAGCAGAATCGGATCGCATGGGTGTTCACACCATGTGATCCGATTTCTGTGCGAGTCTGCAGATCGCACTGCGATATGCGGACGGATCTGGGGGTGTCATTAACATTTCATTGACACTCCCAGCCGTTCGCATAGGGCAGTGTGAACTGCCAGCGGGAGTCATGCGATGCGGGAGAACGCCGCGGATTCGCGGCTTTCCTGCATCGCTGTGGTGTGAACCCAGCCTTATGGGACTTTTAGTTCTGCAACAGCTGGAGGTCCGCTAATTGCATATCCCTGAAGAAAAGGAACAATTGAAAGTGTAATTTGTTTACAAAAGAGGGCTTTAAGTTTATGAAAGGTTATAGCATCAGACAGGTTAATTCATTCCAGGGTCATTTTCTAAAAGCATGGCACCCATAGTAAATACATAATGCGAAGTCTGATTTTTTATTTTTTTTGGTTGTCATGGAATTTGCATGTCATCACTGCTTTTTTTTGCCTCACGTTTTTGGTCTTTTTTTTGTGTAGTATCGACAATTCTTTCAGTTATTCACAAAGAACACGCAACCATTCAGCGCCTGCCCACAGAGGATTTTACAATCCCAGCCTTACAAACACACACATTTTATTTTGGGTGGAGAGTAGTTACGATGTATGTACAGTAATCCCTAACAATTAACTTTTTTCATTTGCTTCCTTAGTTCTCCTAAATATACCATTACTAGAATTTTGTAAAATATGTTCACTAAGTGCAAAAAGATTACCTGTAAATCCTTCCAGAAATTTTTGGTAACTTCCTGTAGGCTCTGCCTATGCTGACTGTTATTATTAGAGGTACATCTATTTTGCTGTCAATTTTACACAGCGCTTTACATATATATATATATATATATATATATATATATATATATATATATATATATATATATATATATATATATAGATATATATTTATATTAATTCAGATCAGTCTCTGCCATCAAGGGATAGAGTCTAAGTTCTCTAGCTCAGATTCATACATAATACTAGGGCAAATTTAGACATGAGCCAAATAACCTACCAGCAGGGTAGATAAAAATCAATGATTAAAAAAAAAAAAAAAATTATATACTGTATATTCTGCAATATTTACAACTCATTCAATGAATCGAAGCTCTGCAAACTTATTTTAAAAAGAAATATAAATTATAAATAGAAGTAAAAAAGTTGAAGTCCCATCATTAGCTGAAAGAGCTGAACATTTTTTCCAAAATTTTTTTTTTTCAACATTTTTTTTTATTCAAAAATGATTTATTTTTTATTTTATTTATTTTTCCTCTTGCCGACCGGGCCATAACTGAAAGACGGCTAAAGTGCGGTCGTGTTTTTCTGGGTGGACGTCCATGGTCGTCCTCCCAGAATCTTGCTCTCGCGTGCCCCCTGGGGCGCGCTCCCGCAAACATCCGCGACCGCCGGGTCCGGAAGACTGTCAAACTTACAAATGCAGCAATTTTGAATTTGGATGAAAGGTTTAGCACTGGGGAACACTTTTTAAAGGATAAATAGTGCATTTTATATACAACTAGAAAAGCTACAATTTCTGGGGAAATTGTGTGAAGTGTTCTTACCGCCACCTACTGGAGTGGGCAGAGTAACTGGGTGGAATGGCTTGAGTAACTGTTGTGTGGTTGGAGTGGCTGGAGTAACTGTGAAAAGTGTTAAAAAGCTTAATATTTTAAAAAGTATAAATAGTAGTAAAAAAGTTGAAGTCCCATCATTAGCTGAAAGAGCTGAACATTTTTTCCAAAAATGATTTTTTTTTTCAAAAATTATTTTTTATTTTTTTCAAAAATGTTTTTGTTTTCATGGGGTGGTCATATTGTTTTGGCTGATCATGGGGTGGTCATAATGTTTTGGCTGATCATGTTGTGTACATAATGTTTTGGCTGATCATGGGGTGCACATAATGTTTTGGCTGATCATGGGGTGGACATAATGTTTTGACTGATTATGGCGTGGACATAATGCTTTGGCTGACCATAGGGTTGTCATAATATTTTGGCTGATCATGTTGTGTACATAATGCTTTGGCCGATCATGGGTGTTTTGGCCATAATGTTTTGGCTGATCATGGGGTTGTCAGCTTTTGTCACCTCCCACTCTAGTTTTGAACATTTTGCCATTCATTCCTATGGGCCAAATTTCACTGCAAAAACGACGATATTTCGTGAACCATTCGGCAAAACGTTCCACAAAGTAATAGCACATCAATCGGGAACAATCCACACGCTTCGGTATATTACTGTCTATGTAGTGTAAAAGCTGTGGGAAAGTAAATTGTAGGGTGGTACATTTGGCTATAATAATAATAATAATAATAATAAGTGGTCTTGCTATTGAAGAACACTTAACTATTTAAATCAGACCAAAATGAGGAGGAAAGGGGGACAGAGGGACGTTGTTCCAAATCAGAAACAGTCCCTCGAAATCAGGGACAGTTGGGAGCTATACAACTGGCAGGATCTCCAGGCAAAGATTTCAAAGCAGATGAGAATCTGCAGGAAAAGGATGGTGCAGGGTCCTTGCCAGTTTGGGGCTGCATTTCTGATTTGGAGATTTGGTCAGGAATCAGGATCAATGGTGTCCTCAATGCAGAAAAATACAGGCAGATACTTATCCATCATGCCATACCAACAGGGAGATGTGTGATTGGCCCCAAATTTTTTCTGCAGCAGGACAACGACCCCAAATAAAGCCAATGTCATTAAGAACTGTCTTCAGCGTAAAGAAGAACAAGGAGTCCTGGAAGTAATGGTTTGGCCCCCACAGACATCATCAAGTCTGTCATTAATATTACTTAAAGAGGCAAAAGGATTTGAGGCAGCTTACATCCACAGAAGATCTGTGGTTAGTTCTTTAAGATGTTTGGAACCACCTACCTGTAGAGTGTCAGGGCCGGGCTCAGCCCTTCCTTCTCTGAGCTGATCGCTCATATGTCAGCTAATTGCCAGCTCCTATCGCTCCACAGTTACTCAGCTGTTGATGATATCCTGCTGATCAGTCCTGCCTACTTAAGCCGTCCAGTCCAGGAGTTCTCTGCCTTCACCTTGGTCAACATCACAGAAACTATCTCCTGCAATCCAGAGAAGCCTGGAGTAAACAGAAGAAGAGAATAGAACGAATGGTTTACATGACTGGGTAAGCAGGGGACAGGAGCAGGGGTTGTTAGAAAGCCCCTGATTTGTGTTAAAAAGAGGAAGAAGAGAAGTCAGCAGGGAGTTAGGAGAAAAAAGGTCCCACCCCAGCATCAGTGTTAGCTAGAGGAGAGAGCTTCACACACAGCATGTCGGTAGTGGAGGACCTAATGGGGCAGATATGGGCAGCAGCGGCGTCTAGAGGTGAGCAGTGGCTGCAGGATAAATTGTCCTTGGTCCTAAACAAGGCAGATCCGTGCGCCAGCATGGTGGGGCTGGAATCTACACAAGCTCAGAGGTCGAGGCCTCCGGGGAGCTTCTCACCAGACCCCCCCCCAGGGCCCAGCCTCAACCAGGGAGTCCCTTACAGGCCCCTTCAGGGCCCCCTGCAAAGCACATGTCGGTGCAGGCAACTGGGAGTGCTGGGAGGAATCCCCAACAGAGACGGGGCTCGGTGGGCAAGCCCTCCGGGATGCCCGGGGCCCATACTAGACCCATCCACATGGCAGGAGATGGATTAGGTGGGTCCGGCCCCTGGCGAGTCTATGGGGCTTTGGCAGAGGATACGTGCAGCTGCGGCCGCTGGGCCTTCCCATGCTGTAGCTGGTGGCTCACAAGTGCCTGGTGGACAGAGCAAGGCAGTGGATGGCTGGGGTTCCCAAGGACAGCAAAGTGTTGGAGCCGTCAGTGGTATGAGGAAAGCGTCTAAGAAATTATCAGTGGGCTGATCCGGCATGCGGAGGAGGGGCCAGTGGCAGCGCCGATCCTCTGCATCCGGGGACGGATCCCCTGGAGGGCTGTTGGTGTGGGAGGAAGACATGGCGGTGGATAGATCGGAGGGGGAGCACTCCCCATCGGAGGGAGAAGAGCCTCGTGGAAGCCCTGCAGAGCTGGAGGCTGGACCTTTGGCTGGTGGGACCCTTCCTAGGCAGCTCAGTAATTCCAATTTTATTTCTGGGTACGTAGGGGGGGGGGCAGATGGGGTAGGGGGTCAGGGGATGGGACTAGGCCAGGCTAACAGCCCCCTTGCCAGCGGGTGGTGTCTTCCATGGTTTTCCCACTGGCCGCATTGGTCCGCGGCCACACTAGGGCAGAGGCGAGATTACAGGGATTCCTGGCTGGTTTAAAGCTAGTAAGTAAGCTTGAGCTCCGGAGCGAGCAGGCCGGCTGCACCTGCGGCCGCCTGGCTTTCACCCAGGGGGGGTTCAGGGCCAGGGGATGCTGGGTCCCGGGTAACTCCTGGGCCCACTGAGGCATCTGCAGCGCCCACGGGGGTGGCCACCATGGTGGTAGTTATAGAGGCGGCAAACAAGGAATCAACAGGGGAAAAGGCGAGCTTGGTGGGGGACGTGAGTAAAAAACAGGTTAGTGGATTTGGCGAGCTGTGAGGTGTATGTGTGTTTTGAAGGGCCCGTGGGAGCGCACTTCAAGCCAGAGGTTAGGGAAAAGATCTGGAAAGGTGAGTCTGTGGAGATATTCTCACCGCTACGGCTGGAAAAATTCAAATCTCAGGACCACAAGAAAGAGGATGAGGACGTTCCAGAACTAGCTCCAAGCTTTTGCCATTCTGGGTAGTGTGATGGTTGAAAAAAAACCCGAACACCGTTTTGCGCTTTTTTGCTACCTGATTGCAGTGGGTATGGTATGGTAAGGTATGGTGAGCAGTTCCAGCAGCGGAAGGAGATACGCCTGTCCTTAAGGTGGGATCACAAGGATATCAGCCTGTGGATGTGCCTGATGACGTCCACAAGGGCACGGAGTCAGTTTTTTCCAGGGGGAGTCGATGGCTCTTCCACCCCCGGATAATCAGCCACAAGAAGTACAATGAAGGTTCCTGCAAATTTGGGGGGTCTTGCCGATACAGGCATGAATGCTCCTGCTGTGGTGGGGGCTCATCCTTTGTCCCGTTGTTTTACAGTATAACATTTTTAGAAATTAGTATTTAAAGCCTAAAGTATAAGGTCCCCTTATCAGATTCCTCACCCCCTCCCATTCCCCCCATCTGATGGCCCATTGCAAAAAAAGAGGGGGGGGGATGTTTTGGACAGGTAACCCTCTCTACTTCATCGAGAGCTGAATGCAGAAATAATGTGTGATACTTTGGCCAGCCCCTCCTTACTTACACTATTGGCAGCCCACCGGACAGGTAAGAAGTGTCATAATACAAAAAAAGGAACAAATGGAAGCACATTTTGACATTCTGCTATTACCTATCAAGATAATAATAGGAAATTTTTTTTTTTAAACTGTAGCATTTGAAAGTATTGAGGCAGGCCCTTGTTCTACATGCTTTGGTGAATTCATCCATAAATCTGACTAGAAAAAAAAGGTAGGTATAGTGTGTATTGGGTTTGGCAAAGTCAGCAGATAGAGGATTGCTATCAGCTGACCTAGCAGTTGGGGAGAGGGGGGGTTCCTAATGAGTTTGGCCCCCAAAAAAATAAATTCTGTCACTCTGCATGAATTTAAGCACACACATAACATTTGTACACATTTTAGGGAGTGTTTAGGGGAAAGCAATACTATGGAGCGGACAAAATACATTTCTAAGTGACTAGGCTATAGGTTTATGGCCCCAGAAAAGCATGCTGGGGAAGTTAGGGAAGGCAAATATGCATGAAGGACAAAAAAGGAACTTGAAAAGCTTCCAGCATGCATGAGGACAAAGGGGCACAGCATATAATTTTTTTTGTTTACAAGGGCTTACACGGCTCGTAACAGCCCTCCCTCTGCCATTTCCAGGCTCTCATGTTATACCTGGAGGCCCAGGACTGCTACAAACTGTTAGGCCAGCAGCGCACAGAGGAGAGGGGAGATCATCTGTTCCTCCCTCTCCTCTAAATAGAGAAAGAGACGGCGCCCTCTAAGTGCAGCAATAAGGTTACTCAGATTTATTAAAAACGGTTTAAAAACACTCACATTAGATTAGTGGTGTAAAGGCACATCTTAGATACAATGTTTCATCCGTATGTCCTTAGGCACGACTCCCAGGGCTGTAGTGCAGGATTCACAGCATCTGACTTTTTGGCCGATGGTTGGTGGCTTAGTCCATTCCATGAAATTCTTCAGGATTGTCCAGGTAGTGCTTTGACCAAGGGCACTACAGCGACCAGCACTACCAGGACCATCCTGAAGAATTTCATGGAATCGACTAATCCACCAACCATCGGCCAAAAAGTCAGATGCTGTGAATCCTGCACTACAGCCCTGGGAGTCGTGCCTAAGGACATACGGATGAAACGTTGTATCTAAGATGTGCCTTTACACCACTAATCTAATGTGAGTGTTTTATATAAATAATTTGCACACTCGTGAAATGGCAGCAAACCATGGTACGGTCTCCATAGGCGACAATTTCCAAGCAGGATGCTGCAGGATTCACAGCATCTGACTTTTTGGCCGATGGTTGGTGGCTTAGTCCATTCCATGAAATTCTTCAGGATTGTCCAGGTAGTGCTTTGACCAAGGGCACTACAGCGACCAGCTCTACCAGGACCATCCTGAAGAATTTCATGGAATCGACTAAGCCACCAACCATCGGCCAAAAAGTCAGATGCTGTGAATCCTGCACTACAGCCCTGGGAGTCGTGCCTAAGGACATACGGATGAAACGTTGTATCTAAGATGTGCCTTTACACCACTAATCTAATGTGAGTGTTTTTAAACCGTTTTTCAATAAATCTGAGTAACCTTATTGCTGCACTTAGAGGGCGCCGTCTCTTTCTCTATTTATTGTTTCCTAGAGCTACTTCTTGCTTTAAGACTGGCAGCCCACTAGGGTACAGCTTGTGCTATGGACCCTCCTTACGGACCACCTTGATGATCTATATGGACCACAAACCCCTTAGTGTGGACACTAGTGTGTGGATATATTTATAACCCACACAAACAATATCTTAATATTTTAATTCATTGTATTATAAAATGTATTTATTTAATTTTTTTTCCATTCCGAGAGAGCGCCGTATTATCCTACTCCCTCTCTTGTGTCCTCCCTCTCCTCTGTAAGACATGAATCCGGAGGCAACAAGGATTTTGTGACTTCTGGTTTCGGTTCTGTGTTTACCTGGCCGATACTGGCTAGTGAAGCACTCAATCAAACCGATACCGGGTTGATCAGCTGCCTGTCACTGTTGGAAGAGAACCTGTCACTGCTCAGAAAAAATGTTGTTCATCCCTTGTGATAGCAATAAAGATTAATGTAAAAAAAAAAAAGTGTAAAAAAATAGAAAAAAAAATAAGCTAATTTATAGCAACCCCCGTCTCCCTGTGCTTGCTTGCAGATGTGAAAGTGCATGTAGATCCTGCACGCATATATATATATATATATATATATATATATATATATATATATATATATATATATCAGTGATTCCACCACATATGTGAGGTATCACTGTGAATGTCAAAGAGAGAAATAATTCCAACACCAGAACATACATTTAAAGGGGTTGTAAAGGTTCATTTTTTATTTTCTAAATAGGTTCCTTTAATCTAGTGCATTGTTGGTCCACTTACCTTTTCCTTCGATTTCTCTTCTAAATGTTTTTTTTTCCTTTGTCTGAATTTCTCACTTCCTATTCCTCCTCAGTAAGCGGTTCTGGCTGACTAAACACCGCTCGGATGATGGTGTGAAGTTTACTGAGGAGAAACAGGAAGTGAGAAATTCAGACAAAGAAAAAAAAATTAGAAGGGGAAATCGAAGCTTAAAGGAACCTATTTAGAAAATAAAAAACGAACCTTTACAGCCCCTTTAACTGGTAACCTTCAAAGGCTTGGAAAGTGTCGCCTATGGAGACCGTACCATGGTTTGCTGCCATTTCACGAGTGTGCAAATTATTTATATTGCACCAAAAAATTGGGTATTATGTTTTTGTGTACAAAAATGCATTTCAGTGTATTTTTTTTCTTGAAAATGTGCGTTTTATAAACAGCTGCACAAATATCATGTAACATAAAAAAAATGCAACAACCACCATGTTGTTCCCCAGGTGCTCTGATATATGTTTGGGGGTTCTAAGCAATTTTCTAGCAAAAAAATTTGATATCTGTCAGTAGTACTTCAAACACTAGATTGGCTGAACAGAATTACAAATCATTCATCAGGCAGGACAGTTAACATATGTGTACTTTACCTGCATGCAGCTTACCGGCATAGGATCTGCATAATGAGTACACCCTCTGAGTAACAATACTATAAAGAAATGAAAATTAGCACCCCCCTAACTCTAGACAGGGACCTACAATACTAAGGATACCCGGGCCTGTACTCCAATTAGTAAATCAGCTTAAACTGTAACAAGGTCACCAAGGGGCACAGTGGTGACAACCTGTACATAAAAAAAACCTCTTTTTAACTTAGCTGTCGCCCTACCCCGTTGCGTGACTCTACTATGTTCAATTCTGCCAGCAGGTTACCAAACACAACTAGAATAGCATTCTGGTATACAGACTATCATAGACTCAAACAAACTCTATATATGGATGACAGTAACTATTATATACCAGCTCTGTTGGGGCCCATACAGTGGTGCACCTAAATGTATTCCACTGGGTTTCTCCTAGATAGAGGCAATGATCTGATAAACAGCTTAAACTATGAGATACTTTTTTAACTACTTGAAGACAGCATCAGTAAGATAGCAAATGAGAATGGCACTAAAACAGGTGGAAGGAAGTAAAGCAGGAGAATATCTATGCTCCAAGGTGATAAGTTGGATTATGGGCTGACACAATATCACTGCGGGTGGCATCAGGGGAACTGTTAGGCTAAATACAGTCTTACTGGTAAGGTAGAGATGTGGTAGACTATTGTAGTTGCATTTACTGAGCAAATTAAGGGTGGGTATATAACCCTCCCATCAACTCTGGCACATCCGCTGCAAGTTCTTTTGGTATATGGGTTCCTCGGGAATGTGATGCTCTACCGTTAACCTGGTTGACTCTCCTGCCCAGCAGGAACAAGACTGTGCCCTATCTCGTGTTTCAGAAAGGGAGGAAGACAAGCCGGCAATACCAATCTGTGTCTTTAGCTGACAGGTGCTGAATGTCTTATGGTAGCTTGGAGTAGGATGATGATCATGCACAAGGTCTCAGGATAGCCGAAAGCAGGATGGCAATCTCACACAAGGTCTCCGAATAGCTGGAGATAAGCTGTGTGGGAACTCAAGAGCTCACACGTCTCTTATCCCGGCCTGGCACCAAGTGACCCCAGTCTTTGCTAAAAAGTTCTCTCCCTCATCCCTTCTAGCTGCTGAAATTTTCCTCCATCTTTTTATGAGCCCTATTGGGGGGCTTTAGCGGTCTAAACAAACCCTGGATGTCTCACTATTGAGACAGTAAAAGACAGAGGACAGATTCCCCAGTCCCTTCCTCTGCAGCCTCAACTGCACTGGACAGTGAATGAATGGAAAGTGCTCTGTGCTGAGCGGCTTCCTGTTCTTTCATAAAGTGATGCATAGTAAACCAAATGAGTGATCTGTACCAAGGGGGTCACTGGTGCTCAGTGAAGGGATTGGGGGGGGGCACTGGTGCTCATTGGCAGGTTGGAGGGGTACTGGTGTTCATTGGGGGGACAGGGGGGCACTGTGCTCAGTGAGGGGAAAGAAAGAGCACTGGTGCTCAGTAGGGGAACAAGGGAGGGCATTGGTGCTCGCTGGAGGAACAAGGGGGCACTGGTGCTCACTGGCAATGGTGCTCAGTCAAGGTAGACAAGGGGGCAATGGTGCTCAGTGAGGGTACAAGGAGGCACTGGTGCTCAGCCGGGGGAGATGGGTTATCCTGGTGCTTATTGGGGGAAGATGGGGGTCCTGGTGCTCAGTGGGGGGGGGTCCTGGGGCTTAGTGAAGAGAGATGGGGGTCCCGGAGATTAGTGTGGGCAGATTGGGGGCACTGCCAGGCAGTGGGGGAGGGGATACTGGTGCTTAATACCTGGCTGCTCGATCGATCTGGAATCTTGTAGAAGAATTTTCCCCTCTCTCACTGTTCTTTTCTGCTGATTTTAATCTAGACAGATGCAGTGATAGGCCCTGGCTCCTCTGGAGGGATACCAGTGCAGTGATAGCTCAGAATATCACTGCTTCCACTTGTGAACAAAGAGAGGAAAGCAAGAGACTTCCTCTAACCAGTTCTCAGCCAGCTCTGACTGATGACTCATATAAAGTAGAACTCAGCAGATAAAACCAGTGGTGGAAATCTTCCTTTGCTGTGACTCTTTGTTTACTTGGCTGAGCTGTCACTGCACTGGCATTCCCAGCATTCCTCTAGAGGTGATCACAGGAGTTGTGATTCCTCCTGTCAGTGCCCCCTAGTTTTAGTCCTGCATCCTTCACTCTGGCACCCAATCTGGGTCTATCAGGAAGGAGTAATGAAAGTCAATGGGGGACCTAATAAATTAACTTGCTGAGACTTGCTGTCCCACAGCAGGTCGGTTCGGTCTAGTTATTACTCTAATGCCGCGTACACACGGGCGGACTGTATGGCCTACTTAGTCAGCCGAAACACATTTCAGCGGACAGTCCGCTCGTGTGTGGGCTTCAGCTGACTTTTTCAGCGTGCAGTACGGCGGACTAAGTATTTCGGAATGTTCGAAATACTGTCCGTCGTACTCGCATTTCGGCGGACAATCCGCCCGTGTGTATGCCAGTCCGCCGTACTTTTGAAATGAGCAGACTTTTGCCGCCCGGAGAAAAGTCCGCTCATTTCGAGCGAGTATCCAGGTAGGCGGGGCCCGCGAAGGAGACGTCGCTGGCCCCGCCGCCTGGTATGGACTCAAAGGGGAAAAAAATCGGCGTGGGGGTCCCCCCCAAGTCCACAACAGACCCTTGTCCGAGCACGCTACCCTGCCGGCCAGGAAAGGGGGGCGAGCGAGCGCCCTCCCTCCTTAGCCGTACCAGGCCACGTGCCCTCAACATGGGGGGGTGCCTTGGGGAAGGGGGGGCCGCGCGGCCCCCCCACCCCAAAGCACCTTGTCCCCATGTTGATGAGGACAAGGGCCTCTTCCCGACAACCCTGGCCGTTGGTTGTCGGGGTCTGCGGGCGGGGGCTTATCGGAATCCGGGAGCCCCCTTTAATAAGGGGGCCCCCGGATACCGGCCCCCCACCCTATGTGAATGAGTATGGGGTACAATGTACCCCTACCCATTCACCTGTAAAATAAAAGTACCAAAAAAAACACAACACACGAGATAAAATACTTTATTGCACAGTTGGTCACATGGGTTGATGTCACATGGGGACTATGAAATCGTAAGGGGGCGGGGTCACCATGTGACACCAACCCATGTGACATAAAGCCATGTGACACTGCCCCTTGTCCCTATATAAGTGGCCGCGCAGTGCGTCCCTGGCATTCCGGCCGGAGAGATCGTCGAGGCAACATCTCCTGGAGAAGAAGAAGAAGAAGAAGAAAAAGAAGAACGGAAGGCGGCGGCGACAGAAGACCGGGCCACCGCCTGTAAAAGATCTATAAGAAGGCGCGGTGGCCCGGCAGAAGAACCGAAGAGGGGGACAAGACCCCCGAAGTCGGGAGAAGAGGCCGGCGGCGAGGAAGAAGGCCGGACTCCTCCACTAGCAAAAGAGCTACAAGAAGATAGCGGAGGAGTCCGGCGAGAAGACCCCCGAAGACGGAAGACCCCCGGAGCTGTGCAATAAAGTATTTTATCTCGTGTGTTGTGTTTTTTTGGGTACTTTTATTTTACAGGTGAATGGGTAGGGGTACATTGTACCCCATACTCATTCACATAGGGTGGAGAGCCGGTATCCGGGGGCCCCCTTATTAAAGGGGGCTCCCGGATTCCGATAAGCCCCCCGCCCGCAGACCCCGACAACCAACAGCCAGGGTTGTCGGGAAGAGGCCCTTGTCCTCATCAACATGGGGACAAGGTGCTTTGGGGTGGGGGGGCCGTGCGGCCCCCCCTTCCCCAAGGTACCCCCCATGTTGAGGGCACGCGGCCTGGTACAGTTTAGGAGGGGGGGGGGCGCTCGCTCCCCCCCCTTTCCTGGCCGGCCGGGTAGCGTGCTCGGACAAGGGTCTGTTGTGGACTTGGGGGGGACCCCCACGCCGATTTTTTTCGGCGTTGGGGTTCCCCTTTAAGTCCATACCAGGCGGCGGGGTCAGCGACGTCTCCTTCGTGGGCCCCGCCTACCTGGAGACGCGCTCGAAATGAGCGGACTTTCCTCCGCGTGTGTGGGCGAGTCCGTTCATTTCAAAAGTAGGGCGGATAGTATGGCGGACTTAGTACGCCGTATTAGTCCGCTCAAAAAGTGGTGTGTGTGGTCAAGTCCGTTCATTCGAAAGTATGACGGACTGTCCGTCGGATTGTCTGACGGACTAAGTTGGCCAGACAGTCCGCCCGTGTGTACGCGGCTTATGTCTTTGTGACAGTACCAGGCTACACGTGTATTTCACATTTAATCCCAGAGCTCAGCTTTAGATTTATGGTTTCACTTAGTCATATTTTATCTATTGTTTGTGATATATTAGTTTTGCTTTTTTTTTGTGTTTTTTTATAGCAGCAGCTGAGTTAGTTTATCAGCTCAGAAACATGAAAAAAAATGTAATTTAGAAATTAGCATTTCATCACAGCTTTGAAACATAACATTGATTTCTTCCCTTTAAGCATGAAAATGTGCAGCCTAAAAAAAAATAAAAAATGCTCTTTTGTATGTGACTAAACTCCGCCCACTCCCTTTTTATTCATTCCGTGTGTATAGATCCCGGCATCTGCTCTCTGTCAGCAGCCTGCAGCACATAAGCCTTTAAACAAGCAGCATCGTCATATCATCTGCTCTGCATTGTTTTCCTGGAAAGCAGTTTCAGCTTCTCCTTCAGGTACGCAGTTTCCTCTGTAAAGAAATGTATTCTTGTTTTCATTTGGTTTCCAGGATGCAGATGTTTTCACAATCAGTATTGCCTAATTAAGTGGTTGTTACACCGTTTACTGAAGCAAAGGGCGATGCACGCAGGCACAGCAATGTGACGCAACCAACCAGAATTTATATTTTATTGTATGTAGCGGCCATAACCTGTTGCAGGGCGGCCTTAACTTAATGGGCTTACCGGTTACCTTCTCTCTGCCTGCTCTTCCACTTCTAGGGGTTCCCAGGGTTGATACCCAATGATTTGTACACTGACACAGATGAAGTCCTTTCAAAAAGGTTTATTTTGCAGTAGAACTTTCACAGACACAGTCTCTTTGGGAACAGAGGGCACGGGTGAGGAACTCAGGCACCTTGAACTGCAGGTTTAGCAAAGTCTCTATTTCCACCCAGAGAGTGGCCAATCGCAGCTGGGCACTTCAAGGCTGAACAGATCTCTAGCCAGAGATCATGGCAGTCAGCACGTTAACTCAAAACTTGAACAATTAACTGAGGGTATACAGGAACCCTTTTCCAACCGTACCTGGAACGTTTTCCGCTTCCTTTATGGTACTGGAAAATTGTGAATTCGTCAATGTCCTTCCCAACTCAGTAACCAGGCACTTCTCAGGATGCCACTTGCCGGCCCTCCTCCGAAGAGTCACTTCCATGAGCTGTGGTGTCCCTCCAAGCCGAGAGCACACCCGGACACTTTGAATCCTCCCTCAGTTACTGCACCTCAGACCAGCAGGTTCCGAGACTCTGGAACAGACGGATCCCTACCCCAGACCAGACAGGTCTATCAGGGGCCACTAACAGGAACATGTTGCAGGATGTTGAACACCCCGTGATCGGAACCCCTCACGGGGCTACCCCGGTCTTGGAACCAGAACAGACCACACGGGTCTCACGAACAACTCCGGAACCCTGAACACGTGGCCCATACATGTTTAAGTACCCCTTCCCAGACTCCCCAGCGGGCCCGGCACTCCTGCTGATTGGCTCGGAGAGGGCCGATACCCAAAAATCCAACCAGACTTGGTTCTGGCCAGTCATGCGCACCTCACCGTTCACATGACCAGGCAGAACTTTTAAACAGACCAGACTGGTGTTAGGCCTACCTACAATAATTAACCCTCAGAACCTTTATTGTCCTGAGGCCAAAAACTAAATTTACAATGCGTATGACATTTGATCCCAAATGTCATCCACTACTTACACAAACAGTGATAAAGTGGAACCGCATTAATTATATTTTTTCTTTGCCTTTTTGAATGAACAACCCTCTCATTGACTACAGTTTTACGTGAATTTCGATAAGTGTGAACCTGTGCTCCATTGTTATTTTTTAGGGCCATTTTAGGAGAGTGATCCTGCTGCTAGCGTCAACTTACCATCAATAGGATGACTATTAGAATGCAAACTTTTTCTTATAGATTTGCTCCCTTGCTAACTGGAAAAGTGAGACGCCACTCTACTCTTGCTAGTGAGTGAAATTATGAAGTGTTTTGAGTCAGCGAGGAAGTAATCCCATTAATAGAAGTAGTTTCCTTGCCTGGGTGAATTGCTTGTCTGACATTGTCTTTACATGTGAAAGTCCTTTTGTCACTGGCTTGACCCACTGACTTCATGGATTAGCTCTGTCAACTGCCTGGACCAGCTGGCTCTGCAAAAGACAATTGAAAAAATGGAAAAGTATAGAGCGAACAGTGACTGCGTCCTATCAGATGCAGTCACTGTTTGGGTATTCCTGTAGGTGCTATGGCTGTCTAAATACAATACTGCGCAGGGGAGATGCCTCCATTGTTCTGCGTGGATGAAAAAATTTATTAATTTCTCCTAATTAGCCTGTGGTGCAGAACAAAATAAATCTACACGTGTATGGCTAGCCCCAGATAAGAACAGCTGTTGTCACTTTTGCTGTGATTCATTTGATGTGTTCCTGTTCTTCAAATAAAAGGCATTGAATTTGTTTTGGAGTAAGGCCGTCTTCTAATTATCTACATTGTCTGCATGCCGTTGCCTGCACCCAGGTCTCTCTGTTCCTGGAGGAGCTGCTCTTTGTCTTGTGGACCTACCTAGAGCGGTGGTGTCTCTCTTACCCAGATAAGGACAGTTCTTGCAGTCAGGGGCTGGGTCACCGAGTGATATAAAAGAAAGCCTAAAAAACAAAAATGAATGCAGCCACCACATCTAAGAATTAGTAAACTGCAATTAGGGCTGGGGGAAAAAAAAAATGATTTTAATCTTGAATCGAGTTGTGAGTTCAAATCGATTTTTTTAGATTTTTTTTTCCCTTCAGAGTTTCCGTAGAAGGGGGCGTGTCCGGAATGGCACTTGACACTGGGAGAAGACATGTGCACCGTGTGTGAGGCTCTGAGCTCCCCACCGGCGCAATCCTCCTATTAATCCTCCTATTATTGCCTTCACACATGACCCTCCTGTGTCCCCCAACCTCTCCAGTGTGTGACCGTGTGCAGGGGAGAAGTTGAATTGTCAATCAGCCGCCCACGATCCCGGCCGCCGCGGACTAGCCCAAAGCCGCGGCCTCACCTTAATAATCCTGCCCGCAGCTGTGATTTATGGTAACAGTTCCTAGCAGTTAAATAGCTTACATTTGGATTATTAATAATAATTGTGCACAAAGGAATGTCAATGAATCTTCTTGGCTGTCTAGGCTTTGAACACTTTAGTAAATAAATTATTTTTCAATTACTTATATACCAATTTTCTTCTAAAATGTCAGTAAAAAAGGCAAGCACGCAGTCTTCTATAGCCAATGTGCTACAAAGCATCCTGTATTCTTTGTCCAGCGTGCCGTCTATTTCCCCACTATCACTATAGTATACTAAGATGATATTATACCATTGTCTTCATATAGGCTTTCTTTCTGAACATATGCAGCTGCTTTTTATTTGTAAAATGCCTGCACCAAATCGGAATGTTCAGGTATTGTGAGAGCCAGCGGGGCCGACTAGCAAGATATGGAAGCTTGTCCCAGTGGGAGATTCTTCCATCCACACAGTTCAGCATAGATGGAAGAATCTGTTCCACTTTTTCCATCTGATTATCACCTGACCATAGAAATCTGCAGATAATCTATAGATAGTATGGAAAGTCTTAAAGCGGAGGTCCACCCTAAAGTGGACCTTCCGCTCATTGGAATCCTCCCCCCCTCCGGCGCCACAATTGGCACCTTTCAGAGGGGAGGGGGGTGCAGGTACCTGTACAGTAGGCCGAAAGGCTCCACTTCCTGATTCCCATACCCAAGATGGTGGCGGCAGCACCCGAGAGACGATCGAGAGATCGGCTTCGGGTGCCGACATCGCGGGCGCGCTGGACAGGTAAGTGTCACTATTTTAAAAGTCAGCAGCTGCAGTATTTGTAGCTGCTGGCTTTTAAAAAAAAAAAAAAACGCGGACTCCCGCTTTAAGCCCCATACACACGATCGGACTTTGTACAAACTTTCCGGTGAACTTTTGTACAAAGGGCATTGGCCATAAGTTTGTATTACATACACACGATCGGACTTTTTAGGCAACAAACACGAAAGTAGTGATGTTTCAACATACTGATGACAGTTCAAAAGAGGATATTCAATTACTCCAGCACCACCTTTGGTCAGCTTCTGTATTGTTGTCTGATCTTTTGCATTGGTTCTGACCATGCTTGTTTGTACTTTGTAGAAAATTCCGATGGTTTTGTGTAAACATGATTAAGGCCCGTACACACGGTCGGATTTTTTGACAACAAACATGCAAATTAGCTGTTTTGGAGCAACATCCGACCGTGTGTACGCTCCATCGGACAAACTTTTTCTGTTTTCATCTGACTTTTGTTGGCTGTGCGAACAGACAAACTTTTTGACAACATAAGTCCGATGGAGCAAAGTCCGATCGTGTGTACGCAAAAGCATCGGACTTTTGTACAAACACGCATGCTCAGAACCAATGCAAAAGATTAGACTACAATAAAGAAGTTGACCAAAGGTGGCGCTGGAGTCATTGAACGTCCTCTTTTGAATTGTCGTCAGTACGTTGTGACGTCACTACATTCGTGTTTGTTGTCAAAAAGTCCGATCGTGTGTATGCAATACAAACTTGTGGACTACGCCCTTTGTACAAAAGTCCACGGGAAAGTTTGTACAAAGTCCGATCGTGTGTATGAGGCTTAAGACTTTGTTCCATCGGACTTATGTTGTCAAAAAGTTTGTCTGTTCGCACAGCCAACAAAAGTCCAATGAAAACCGAAAAAGTTTGTCCGATGGAGCATACACACGGTCGGATGCTGCCTCAAAACAGCTAATTTGCATGTTTGTTGTCAAAAAGTCAGATCGTGTGTACGGGCCTTAAGCCTGGGTTGACACTATAACCCACTGCGGAACGTACAGGAGCGCTGTGCGTCCCTGTTCCCCATTTGAGGGACGAATCAGGGCTGATTCTATGCCTGAATTCGGCCTTGAAACAGAGCCAAAGACGCACGCATTTTTTCTGCAGTGCGCTCCGCAGCCGCCCCAGAGATATGTGAACCGGCTCCATAGGGAGCCAGTCACGTTCTCCTACTATGCGAATTAGATGCGGGGAAACACACATCTATTTCGCATAGGTGTGAACGGGGGCTTAGAGTCAGTTACCACAGGATTTTTTGTTGTTTTGTGGGGGTATTGTGACTTGTCACCAAGCTTGTCTCAACCTGCTGTTGTCGATGGGTATATTTTCCTTGCAAAGAATGTTTAAAATGCAATTACATTTTTTTATGGGAATGGTGTTGCTGTTTACATGTTCGATTCAACTAAAGGCCCATACACACGATCAGACTTTTTGACAACAAACATGCAAATTAGCTGTTTTGGAGCAACATCCTACCATGTGCACGCTCCATCGGACAAACTTTTTTGGTTTTCATTGGACTTTTGTTGACTGTGCGAACGGACAAACTTTCTGGCAACAAAAGTCCGATGGAGCAAAGTCTGATCGTGTGTACAGAAAACCATAGGACTTTTGTACAAAGTACAAACAGGCATGCTCAGAACCAATGCAAAAGATCAGACAACAATACAGAAGTTGACCAAAGGTGGCGGTAAAGAGCAGAAAAACCACGTGATTTGGTGAAAGTTGGCTGAAAAAGTCCTGCTGTGTGTATGCAATACAAGTTCAGGGCCGACGCCCTTTGTACAAAAATCCAAGGGAAAGTTTGTACAAAGTCCTATCGTGTGTATGAGGCTTAAGAGTAACCTCAGCATTTTTTTGTTGTTTTATTAGCTCAATCCAAATACAGTATAAATAATTTGGATGTTTAACAATCTTTGTTGCACACTAACTTTTCAGTTCGAGAAAGGGTTTGCCTTTGCAATTTTGCTTGTTGATGCACTTTAATTAATATAATAATAGTAAAAAAAAAAACGATTTGAATCGTAAATCAAGTTTTTTTTTATAAAAAAAAGAAAAAATTTGTAGATTTTTTTTTTTGGGGGGGGCTGTTGCCCAACCCTAGCTGCAATATAATAAATGCTTGTGTAAGGATTTATCTACATTTTAAAGTGGTATTAAACCCAAACAACTAATTTCTCTTATTTGGGCCCCATTGGTCTTTTAATATACCTCCAAAGACATTTTGTTCTGTTTGATAAGTGCAAAAAATACCTGCTGATCTTTCCAGAAATCAATGAGCTGATAACATCCTGTGCTCTTTACTTCCGTTGACTGCTATCAATTACATTGCTCTCATCTATCCCGGAGAACTATAGCACCATGACCTTCTGTGCGATGAAAAATGGTAAAGGGGCAGGGTACCATGGTCCTATATTGTTTTTGTAAACTTAATACAGAAGGGTGGGTGAGTTTTTTTCTTCTTAGGACTGAAAGAGCTCATGCACACTGCACCTCAAAGAAGCTGTTCCTATAGGCTTTTAAGTTTTTTTGAGCTCTAATTTTTTTCTGCCTGGAAACTCCCCCCCATGTTAGCCAATGTGTCCATGTAGTGTACACTATGGCGTTTTCAGGCGTTTACAGGCATATGCTCTTACAGGCAGTAAAAACTCTGCACCAAACTCGTAATTTTGAGAAGAGCTTTCGAGCAGAAAAGTGCCGGAAAATCCCCAAAAAAGTGCAAAAAAGCTTGACAATGCACAAAAAAAAAAAAAGGATAAAATGAGCTGAGGGGAAAGTTTGTGAAAAAAAACGCTTATGCTCAAAAAAGCTAAAAGAAGCTAGAAGAAACTCAATAAAATCGTGCAAAAGTGCACAATAAAGCAGAAGCTTTTAGGCAGAGAAATAAAAGCACAAATGCCTGTAAAAGCAGACTTTTTTTTGAGCTGCGGTGTTCATAAGCCCAGTTGTGTTGCTGGTAGGATCACTAAAACAAAAAAATAAGTGCAAGAAGTACATCTAGGGACAGGGCTGGACTGGGACAGAAATTTGGCCCTGGACTTCATCCAGACCGGCCCACTTACATTTTGAGTGTCCCATCAGCACCCCCTTACATCAGAGTGTCCCATCAGCACCCCTTACATCAGAGTGTCCCATGAGCAGCCCCCTTACATCAGAGTATCCCATCAGCACCCCCTTACATCACAGTGTCCCATCAGCAGCCCATTTATATCAGAGTGTCCCATCACCAGCCCCCTTACATCAGAGTGGCCCACTGAGCCATCAGCCCACTGGGAAACTCCCGGTAGTCCCGATGGCCAGTACATGCCTGTCTAGGGACTAGTATGCAACACTATACACTGTATACACACAGTGCTTTTTTTATCAGAGAATAGGTGCAGGAACTCCCCCTTTCTAAGTCACTTTGTGTCTCCGCCCCTTACCCACTTTTGAGCATTCACCCTTGGTCCTGTCCCTACCCACCTCTGAGCACTGCCCTTGGTTCCAACCCCACCCAGCTCCTAGTACTGCCCTTTTAGAGAATATAGAGCCACGTATTTTGTAGTGCTAAGTAATTTTTAGATTTCTTCCAGCCACAATTGACCCCCCAGTAACAAAAGATACTCCACCAGCAACAATAGACTGGCATGCAAAAATAGATCCCCTCCAGGAACAATAGATACCATGCAGCCAGCATCAGTAGACCCTCCATCACACCCAGCACCCCTTGGCATTGCATACATTCAGTGCTGGAGGTGAAGGAACTGCATTCCCACCGAAAAAAAAGTTCTGTATATATTAGAGCTGCATGATTCTGGCCAAAATGAGAATCACAATTTTTTGCTTAGAATAAAAAGATTACAATTCTCTCACAATTCTCGTGACATAAAATCTTTCACATTAGACAAAAAAAAAATTGGCTAACGTTACCGGTTAGTTTTTTTTCTTTTTTTTATTTATGAAATTCATTAAAGTAAAAAAAAAAGTGTGTATATGTATGTATGTGTGTGTGTGTGTATATATATATATATATATATATATATATATATATATATATATATATATATATATATATATATATATATATATATATAATATATTGTGTTTGGTAGTTCTAAGTAATTTTCTAGCAAAAAAAAAAATATTTTAACTTGAAACCAACAAATGTTAGAAAAAGGTTTAGTGGTTAAACATTTTTCACTTACACACAAAGTCTATTCTATTGACAAATTGTTACAATGTTTATACTTAAGTTCAACCGATAAAGAATGTTTTGATTCTTGGCAGACTGCTGGGTTTTTCTCTTCCTTTCTTTTGAAGGCTGTGTCTTTAGAGGAGCAAAGAGAATTCTTTGCATAGAAAGAATCGTGAAACACTTTAGTCAAGATCGCGATAACGATTCTTGATGATTAATTGTGCAGCTCTAGTATATGTGTGTGTGTCCTCTCCTATAACCAGTAAAGTGAACAGTCTCAGATGATACACAGGGATGAAACAAATCTCCCTACACAAGTTTGATTTACATGTATATCTGTTGTCTTCAGCTTTATATACTGTTTAGAAAGAGCATAGCCTGTTAGCCCTTGTACACACGGTCGGAGATTCCGACAACCAAATCCGTCGGATTTTGTCCGACGGATCTTGTCCGAAACTGTTGCATACACACGGTCGGACAAAGTTGTTGGAAAATCCGATAGTTCGGAACGTGATTACGTAATTTCATTACGATGGGACTACGTTCAGGCTAGTAGCCAATAGCTTTGATGTAGGAATTTGATCTGAGCATGTGTGGCACTTTGTCCGATCGGAATTCTCTACACATGATCGGAGTATGTCCGATCGGAGCATTTTGTTGGAAAATATTTCCGGCAAGTTGGAAAATTTGGTCCGACGGATATTCAGGCGGAAACAGTCCGATGCAGACCACACACAGTCGGAATATCCGACAAAACGCTCCGATCGGACACATTCCGTCGGAATCTCCGATCGCGTGTACAAGGGCTTAGAATTTTCTCTCTCTCTGTTTCACCTGTGCTTGTGGATTCTTGCCATACACTGTGAGACAGCTGATTGGAGGAAAAGCACACATGCCTTCTCCACATAGGGAAAAAAGCTGTGCTGTGAATAGACCAGCTCTCTGCTAATTTATAGCACCCACCACGACACAAATTTCAGGCTGGTTTTCTCTCAGTTGACAGAAAACTTGTCAGAAGTTATCATGCTGATAAAAGAAGAATGGAGCAGGAGAAATCCACGGTACTGAGACCCCTTTCACATGGGGACATGATCACTCCATTGATCCCCACTGAGCAGGCAGATGACAGGGCCACCCCCCCTCACTATGCTCATTATGCAGGGATGGACCTGTTAGATCCTGCTGTTCTCTATGGGGAGATCGGATGAAAACAGGCAGCCTGTCCATTTTTATCCGATCCCATCTGATCCAATGGACGGATGGAGAGCGTATCTCCATCCGTCTGTTTTGAGTGGATCTTGGCGGATCGGATGGCAGGTGGGTGTCAGCGGACACATCTCTGATGACATCTGCCTGCCCATAGAAGTCTATGAAAAATGGACAGGCAGATCCGAGTTGGCCGATCACGTGAAAGTGGCCTTAGGGCTTTGAAGAGAGATAATAAAATACAACAGATATATGTGCCCAGCTCAAATTTCATGAATGGGGTTTACTGCATATGCACTTTAAGTAGGTCATACACAATAATTCCAGGAAAAATGCCTGTTACAGAACAACAGACGGGCACTCCTTGCATGCTTTTGTGGCTAATCCGTTATAGGATTAGTTCATGCAAAACTGATATTTCGGGTTTTGAAAATCATTGGAGTTTTAAACCAATAGACAGTTACATATACAGTCATTTTTGTAAAGAGTTCCCGGGTCTGCACACCTGTTGTGGCGTTTATGGGGTTCTACCCCATAATAACAGTTGCTCATTTGTCATGTGTTTTCTGTGCAACAAAACGCATAAAAAATGCACAAAAACATATTGCCAAATGCACTTGGATCAGTGCCAAAAATAGTACTTGAGCTTCTTTGGCACATTCGTCATGCCACAGGCAGCACATTGAAGGCAATGGGCTGTCGTGTGACAACCGCACCAAAAATGCGCTAAGACGCTCGTCACTCAGGTGTGAATGCAGCCTTAAAACTTCCAGAAGAACAGAGACAGGGATTATGGCAGAGAGCTCTTGCTGTTGGATAATCCAAGGTATATAAGAAGCCAGAGGCTGACTTTAAGGCTGGATTCACACCAATGCATTTTTAGTGCTTTTTGCATTTTGCAGATTTGCACTACAGTCCATTTAACATGGTTTCCTATGGAACACGTTCTGTAGTGCAAATCTCCAAAATGCAAAAAGCACTAAAAATGCATAGGTATGAATCCAGCCTTAGTGGTGGCTGCATTTGTTTTTTATTTAGGATTTTACCCCTCATATTCACTTTGCAATCCTGCCAGTAACACACTTCTTGTTCTAGGGTAACAATTATTGTTATTTAGTATTTATATAGCGCCAACAGTCTGCGCATCACTTTAAAACAAAGCTCACTCATGCCTAATACACACAATGATAAAATCAGATAAAAAAAATACTGCTTTCTGAGCGATTGTCCAACGATCTGATCATTAGTACACAGCTTTTAGTCGAAGTGTATTAATTGATCAATAGACCACAAACCTAGAAACATGTTTGCTACACAGTTTTTAATGTATGGGATATTTGTTTGTTATCTACCTGATTGTAACTCTAGCATACTCTGAAATGCAATCTGTATTTTTTTTCCTTTATGAAAAATAAAAACTTTTATGGAAAAAGTACACAGCTTATGAGAGACGATCACAACAGTTCATGCAAAATTATCCGAAGGGACAAGCACTAAAATGTTTCTCGTACCATAACAGAGCAAATGAGTTATGCCCAGTTAGAAATATAAATTCTAAATAAATTTGTATATAATATAAATACATTTGTATGAAAAAAATTGCATGTTTGGACGAAACGAAAGAATACAATACAATGCAACACATTACATCACATTCGAAGTTGTATTCTGTCATACAATAATTTTCGTATCTTTAGTAACCTATTGGTTTTTGATATGAGACTAGCATGCAAAAAGAAACGGACGGTCGTTCATCTGATATTCTTATCGTGTGTACCAGGCTTTACTATTCCATAGATATGGAGGAGCAGTGTTGTCACTCTAGGACAGGACTACAGAACACCCCCTCCTCTCCTCACGACCATAACATAAGGAGGAGGTTCACTATTCTGATGAATGAACTGGGCAGGGCTGATAATATTAAAGAGGAAGTAAACCTTCCTGTATACTTTGTACCTATAGATAAGCCTAGAATAAGGCTTACCTATAGGTACTGTAAATATCTCCTACACGTGCGCCGTTTAGGAGATTTTTACTGTATCCTGCTCCGATGATGTAATTGGCGCATGCACTCTGAAGGAACGGGCACCCGTGCTGTTTCTTCAGAAGTGTGTGCTGTAAACGGTGGCTCCCACGCGCATGTGCGGGAGTGACGTTACGTGGCTTCCACCAGTCACACAGCCGGAGTCCACAGCCCCGGAAGGAAGACGGGCAAAGAAAAAAATAAAATAACAATCAGTGTTTACTTACTCTTTAAGATTTAATGCAACAAAGACAGAAGTTGTAGAGAGATAAAACATAGGGGATGGTGTATTGCAGAGATACTGCATACCTATTTATAAATAAGTTGGGCCTGTGGCGCGGTTCCACCCCCTGATAAGCTTGTCTGCAGAGACTGTCTCAGAGACTATGCGGCTAACTGGGAATTAGAAGGCCAACAGGTGGTTGACCTACTCAAACAAACCATGAAAGACTCTCTTTCTGAATTGACGGCCATGATCCCCGCTCACCCGGTTTCACAAACTGCACAAGTATTGGATTTGGATCTCGACTTTCCGGGTCCATCAGCTGTTAGTACTCCTTTGCCTCCATCAGGAAAAACAGCTAAACAAACTCCTCCGGTAGATTCATATGAGGAGTCCTCAGATGACACTGAACCATCTGGTTTCAGTTTCTCCCTGGTTCAGCCTTTTGTCTAAGCGGGGAGGAGCGCCATTGTCTGGGAAGACCCGGAAGAACCTCCTCATAAATCAAAATCAAAAACCTATTTTACATTCCCCAATAGAAAAAAAATATTTTTTCCATTAATGGGGGAGATCAGGGAGATCATAGAGGATGAGTGGAACAAAACTGACAAAAAGTTTTCTCTAGCCCGTTTAACCAAACTGTATCCACTGGCAGATTTGGATACACAGTCCTTAAGCTCAATGCCTATGGTTGATATGCCTGTAGTGCAAAAATGTAATGTTGCTATTGGAGGATTTAATGTCTTTCAAGGATCCCCTAGATAGACGCATTGACCTAGGAGCTATCTAGCGGCACGGGCAGCTTGCAGACCAGCCATTGCCCTGACATCTGTTTCCAATGCCATCAGGTCTTGGAAAATGTTGAGACAGCCCTGCACCAAGACGTTCATAAAGATGACGTAATCAAAGCTCTGGAGGAGCTTAAGTTGGTGGTGGATTTTGTTGGAGAAGCTGCAATCGACACAATCCGTTGTTCGGCCAATTCAATGCTGCACTCAGTTATGGCAAAATGGGCCTCATGGCTTAAACCTTGGACAGCCGATCTAGCATCAAAGCAGAATTGGTGCAAGATTCCCTTTGATGGAAAATCTTTGGCGACAAAATCGACAAAGCAATCTCTCGAGTAACAGGGGGCAAATCTGGATTACTTCCTCAGGACAGGAAGGCCCGGAGAACAAAGGCTTATCTATCCTGATTCCGGCAATCAAATTCCAGAGACTTCAGGCAGTCTCACCCTTAGGGACAACAAGAAATCATGGAGAGGCACTCAGACTTCTTTTTTGGGAGCCAAAAAGAACAAGTCCGTCGCCGCTCCCCAGGAAGGGACAAAGTCTTTTTGATGCCAAAGGGGCAGAGATGCCCCCAGTGGGAGCCAAAGCTAAAACATTTTCACCCTATCTGGTTCTCCAAGTGTCAAGACCCATGGGTCCTATCAACGACCCGGTACGGTCACTTCTGGACTTTCTCTCATCAGCCTCCTCACATGTCTTTCAAAGAAACACTGATACCGGCTTCCCCACAGAAAGCACTGGCCCTAAACCAATTTATGGAGTCTCTGCAACTTCAAGGGGCAGCAGTACCTGTTCCCCCATCGGAGCGATTTACAGGTTTTTATTCCACCCTTTTCCAGGTGCAGAAAAAAAACAGGCAACTGGAGACTGTAATCGATCTGAAAAAGCTAAATCGATACATCCATCTCGAAAGCTTCAAGATGGAGTCACTCCAAACCATTAACAAACCATACAACCAGGAGATTTAAGGTTCGCAGTTGGTCATGTCCACCTGCAATTTCAGGCTCTGCCCTTCGGGCTGTGCACCTCCACTCTGGTGTTCACAAAAGTGTTGATATATGACTTGGCCCCTCTGAGAAAGAGTAGATTAAGAATCTATCACTATTGGACAATATCCTCTTGCTGTCAAACAACCCGAGCCAGCTTATAGTCCACAGAGAGATTTTTCTTCAGTCGTCGGGGTTGGGGCGGTTTGTGAACCATCGAAAGAGCCAATTAGTTCCAACACACCAGATGATCTACCTAGGAGCAATGTTCAATACACACCTAGGTACAGTCTCTTTACCCCAAGTGAAGATGGAGAGCATCATTCAGAAGATGTCCAAGACCAAACAGAGGTCCCATATATCAGCCTCACAGTGTCTGAGCCTTATTGGCATGATTTCCTCATGCATACCTCTAGTTCCATGGTCTCACTGGCACCTGAGAAACTTCCAGACGGGATTCTTAACGCAATGGAGATGGCAACATCTTTCCCAGACAATCCATTTACCAACACTAATGAGTAGGAGTCTGCACTGGTGGATGAATCCAGAGAATCTCTCCCGGTCCCATCATTTGGGTTCCCACTCATGGATCTCAATTACTTCAGATGCAAGTGGCCAGGAGTGGGGTGCCCATTGCAGAGAATTCCGGATTCAGGGAAGATGATCCTTTCCCACCAGAGGCATAGTGTCATACATCCTAGAAATTAGGGCAACATTTCTAGCCTTAACCTCTTTTGCATCTCACATCAAGGGACAGAGAGTACTTCTGCATTTGGACCACAAGGCTGCAGTCTCGCACCTTCAGAAGCAAGGGGGCACCCACAGCAAGACACTTCTGAGGGAAGTGGAACCTGTAATGGGGGAAGCAGTTAGTGAACTGAGCTATAACAAGACTCCAGACACAATATCCCCTTTTGAGCAATGCTGAATCTAGCACCCGAGGGATAGCAGCAGCACACAGTCTGAAAGATCTCTCACTACAGTCTGTGCTCACTAATGTCCTTGGATAGTTAGTCCTTCCAATATCTTCTAGAAACCTTTTCCAGTGATAGCAGGCCAGATCCCTAGGTGAAAGTCTCCCTAATTTCCAGCAACTTTCAGCATAATAGCCCCCCCAGCTAGCCTAGCTAGGACCCCAATGAGCAGCAGACACATGGCAAGCCTGCCAAGTGGGCAGCTGTCCTCCGGGCCAGAATCTCCTCCTCCTAGGATAAGGACCCCTCTGCTCCAGGTCTTAGAGTATTTGCACTCCCTCCCAGCAACCATCTGGGCACCTCTCCTCATGGATTGGCCACAGATGCATAAAGATTCAGCTGCTGATCTGACTCTCTCAGCCCACTATCTTCCAGATCCTTTGCAGACAGACAAGGGGAAGCAGTCAACCCTGCAGCCAGTGAAACACAGAACAGACCAAAACAATCACATTCAGCTCAACTGATTATAGTGAGCCAGTAGCTAAATTTACCTAACATAGCACCTATCTTGGAGGCCACTACAGCTATAAAGCCGCATACCACATTAGCGGTGATAGATCACAGGAGTAAACCTGGCCCTACACCTAATTATCTTATTGCTTCTTCTCTAGAGTTACCACCGAGTAGGTAATACAAAAGCTTACCTGAACTGAATATATATTGAACAGACTGTTTATGTATTCTATATAAGCTGGCTGTAGTGCATCTTTTTATAGCAAAAGAAGTTCTAGCTACAAAACTTTGCTTCAATCTTAGGCTGAACTCACATTACTTATTTTCCATCACAAGATGTCCTCAGTCTTCTGGGTTGATGATGCCCAAGATCAATGAACCTGGAGGATTGAGTAAAGACTGTGTATTCAGGGAGATACCATGGGATCCAGCACTTACAGTGTGAGTGCATTAAAGCGGAGGTCCACCCTAAAGTGGACCTTCCGCTCATCGGAACCCTCCCCCCCTCCGGCGCCACAATTGGCACCTTTCAGGGGGGAGGGGGGTGCAGATACCTGTACAGTACAGGTATTCTGCACCCACTTCCGGGATAGCTCTCTGCGGAAAGGGGCGTAGATTACGCCCCTTTCCGCAAGTGCCCGCCCCTTTCCGCAAGTGCCCCGCTGCCTGCTGGGAAACACACAGATCCCAGAGGCAGCGGGGACCGTCCTTATTGCGCAGCGCGGCTCGCGCATGCGCAGTAGGGAACCGGGAAATGAAGCCGAAAGGCTCCATTTCCTGATTCCCATACCCAAGATGGCGGCGGCAGTACCCCAACAGACGATCTAGAGATCGGCTTCGGGTGCCGACATCGCGGGCGCGCTGGACAGGTAAGTGTCACTATTTTAAAAGTCAGCAGCTGCAGTATTTGTAGCTGCTGGCTTTTAAAAAAAAAAAAAACGCTGAGTCCCGGCGGACTCCCGCTTTAAGGAGCACTGCATCATAGACTTCTGGAAAAAGGTAAGTATTTAAAAAAATAAAAAACAAACAAAAAAAAAACATCATAACGTACAACTGGTGGGACTCCATAGGGAAAAGCGGGTAGTTGGTTGGTGGTAGTAAAGGCTTTTTTTGGACTTGATCCCACAGGCAACCCTATAATAAGGCTTACCTGTAGGTACATTGAATATCTCCTAAACTTGCGATGTTTAGAAGATATTCCCAAAGGATGCAGCTAGTGATATCACCTGTGCATGCACTCTGAAGGTCCGGCATACCATGCCAGACCTTGCCAGCGGTGCCGCAGCGGATGGCTCCTGAGCGCCCACTCATACAGCCGGAGCCCCTGAACCCAGAAGGAAGACCGGGAGAAGATGGAAGCCCTGACAGCAGTAATGCATACTAGTACATTATGCCATTTTTATTTTATTTGCCAACCATGGTTTACTAACGCTTTGAAGGCCAATGTACATAAAATATACAACAATATTGTAATGTGCATGGCCAACCTAAGTGCATAACCTTACTTAGCTTTTAACTAGTAAGGCAAAGCCTATAGATCTGCTGTTACAGTGTGTGTGTGTGTGTTAGCTGTCAGATTAGAGCTCACCTTTACTGGATAAAAGCTGGGGTGCAACCACTGCCAGCTGTCATGTGATAATGTAGTGTAGCATGTAAGTATACTGGTGTCTTAATGACAAAGAGGGATTCTGAAAAAGGTTCACATATTCCAATCTAGATTTCTTCAGTACTCTTTTCTTAAATACACAGTGATTTAACTCTTGGAGATAAAGTGGAACTAAAGATCTCAAGTACAAAACACTGCTGTATATTGTTAGCGCTAGCATGCCTCTGGTTCTGACTTGGCCAATCAAAGATGGTCGAAGATGGCCAACCTGGATGAAGAGTAAGCTGACAGAGCAATGAGAAGGGGGGGGGGGCACTATGGCTTAATGTGCCTACTTACATACATGATGGCAAAACTCCTGAGCAGTGGTAGGGGAGTTTATTTCTCTTTATCCACTTCAGCCCCAGAAGAATTTACGCCCTTCCTGACCAGAGCACTTTTTGCGATTCAGCACTGTGTCGCTTTAACTGACAATTGCACGGTCGTGCGACATGGCTCCCAAACAAAATTGAAGTCCTTTTTTTCCCACAAATAGAGCTTTCTTTTGGTGGTATTTGATCACCCCTGCGGTTTTTAGTTTTAGCGTTATAAACAAAAAAAGAGCAACAATTTTGAAAAAAAAAAAACACATTATGTTTTACATTTTGCTATAATAAATATCCCCCAAAAATATATAAAAATTTATTTTTTCCTCAGTCTAGGCCGATACGTATTCTTCTACATATTTTTGGCAAGAAAAAAATCACAATAAGCAATTATTGATTGGTTTATGCAAGTTATAGAGTTTACAAAATAGGGGATAGTTTTAGGTCATTTTTATTAATATATACTGTATTTATCGGCGTATAACACGCACTTTTTTCCCCCTGAAATCGGGGGTGCATGTTATACGCCGTTCCCCCGCTATTTATATACCCTTCTGCTGCTCTCTGCAGCTTCCGGCTATCTTCGGTCATTCTTGGCTATCTTCGGCCGTTCTCTGTGCCTTTCGGAAACGGCCGAGTGTGCCCGAAAATAGCCGAGAACGGGCGAAAATAGCCAAGAACGGCCGATTGCGGCTGAAAATACCCGAATGCTGCCGAGAACGGCCGAGAACTACCGAGCACCGCTGAGATACACAGGACATCCCCTCTGTATCTCGGCAGCACCATTTTTAAACGGAAAACACACTAATGAGGCTGCAAATGACTGACAAGGCTGCAATGCCTATATATATATATATATATATATATATATATATATATATATATATACACACATTTTATTTATTTTTTTCATTGTGGCGATTTTTATCATGAATGCGACATTATGGCGGACACATCGGACATTTTTGACACATTTTTGGGACCATTTTCATTTATAAAGCAAATAAAGCAATTAGTGCTATACAAATGCACTGATTCCTGTGTAAATGACACTGGCAGTGAAGGGGTTAACCACCAGGTGGCATTGTGGGAGTTAAGTGTGTCCTGGGGTGTGTTTCTAACTGTGGCAGGGTGTGGCTGTGTGTGACACGTCATTGATCTTTGCACCGATCACAGGGAGCAGAGATCAGTGACACTCTCACTAGGCAGAACGGGGAGATGCTTGTTTACATTAGCATCTCCCCGTTCTTCCTTCCTGTGAGGTGATCCATGGGACCCGTGACCCGACTCACGGAGCTTGCCACAGGCAGGAGCGTGTACCCGCTGGCCGCCTCTTAAAGGGTAACGTACAGGTACGTGTTTCTGCCTGTACTAGCCCTTCTGCTGACGTATATCGTCGTGAGGTGGTCAGCAAGCGGTTAACAGTTCCACTAACCCCCCCTAATTGTTGACTGATAGATGCCTTAACACTTTTGAGATTGCTTTGTATCCCTTTCCAGCCTTATGCAGATCAACTTAACTTGACCGTATATTTTCAGAGAACTCCTTTTTGCAAATCATGGATTACATTAACTGATGCTTCTTATGGCGCATACACACGATCAGACTATCCGGAGGACTTAGACCGGCGGACAACCCGCTGGGCTTTGCAGCGGAGGTCCGCCGGATTTCCGAACAAGCGGACCTGCCCACACACGCCCACACACGACCGGACCTTTCTGGTGGACTATGGTGGGAGTCCGCCAGACTTTTGAAATGAACGGACTTGCCCACACACGGAGTAAAGTCCGTTCATTCTGAACGTGGCTCCAGGTAGGTGGAACTAGCGAAGGAAGTCAATGTCGCCACCTCAAGCCGCGAGATTGGCACCTCGTGAGCCCCGTCACCTGGTGTGGATTTAAAGGGGAACCCCTACGCCGAAAAAATGGCATGTGAATGAGTATGGGGTATGATGTACCTCTACCCATTCACCTGGGGAAAAAAGTATACATAAAAAAAACACAACACAGGTTTTTAAAGTTCTTTATTAGACAGCTTCGGGGGTCTTCTTCCGTCTCCGGGGGTCTTCTCCTCCGCTATCTTCTGCTCTTATGCTAGCTAATTTACTAGCGGAGGAGCTCGGCTTTCTCCTTTGTCGCCGCCGTCCGGTGGTGTTCTTCCGGCTTCGGGGGTCTTGTCCCGTTCTTCTTCTTTCTTCTTCCTTCCGATGTTGACAGGGCGCTCCCTCTGGCCGTAATGGCAGAGATGCGTTGTGCGGCGACTTATATAGGTGACCCCGCCCCTTATCCCCATATAAGTTGCTGCACAATGCGTCCCTGCCATTATGGCCAGAGAGAGCATTGTGTCAACATCGGAAGGATAAAAGAAGGAAGAAGAAGAAGCAGAACAGCAACAAGACCGGGCCAACGCCAGTAAAAGAGCTGGAAGAAGAAAGCGGAGGCCCGGCAGAATAAAACCCCCAAAGTCGGAAGAAGACCCCTGGACTGCGGCGGCGATGAAGGAGAAAGCCGGGCTCCTCTGCTAGTAAAAGAGCTAGCAAAAGAGCAGAAGATAGCGGAAAAGTCCGGCGAGAAGACCCCCGAAGATGGAAGAAGACCCCCGAAGCTATCTAATAAACTTTTAAAACATGTGTTGTGTTTTTTTTAAGTACACTTTTTCCCCAGGTGAATGGGTAGGGGTACATCGTACCCCATACTCATTCACATAGGGTAGGGGGCCAGAATCTGGGGGCCCCCTTATTAAAGGGGGCTCCCGGATTCTGATAAGCCCTCCGCTCGTAGACCCCGACAACCAATGCCCCCTTTCCCAAAGCACCCCCCCCATGTTGAGGGCAAGCGGCCTGGTATAGCTCAGGAGGGGGGGCGCTCGCTCGTCCCCACCCCCTTTCCTGACCAGCCGGGCTGCGTGCTCAGTTAAGGGTCTGCTATGGACTTTGGGGGCACCCCCACGCTGTTTTTTCGGCATAGGGGTTCCCCTTTAAATCCATACCAGGTGACGGGGCTCGCGAGATGTCAATCTCGCTGATGGAGGTGGTGACATTGACTTCCTTTGCTAGTTTCGTCTACCTGGAGCCACGTTCAAAATGAATGGACTTTACTCCGTGTGTGGGCAAGTCCGGTCATTTTAAAAGTCCGGCGAACTAGCACACAGATGGGCGGATTGTCCGCCAGACTGCAGAGTCTGGCGGGCAATTTTGAGTCAAGACTTCTTTCTCAATCCGCCGGAGCCCACACACGGGCGGATTGTCCAGCGGACTCTGGTCCCCCGGATAATCCGATTGTGTGTACGCGGCATTATGAACAGCAATCTTAAAATGTTTGAGTGTCTTTTATCAAACAAAGTAGCTCTAAACCACATCTCCAAACTCATTTCATTAATTGGACTCCAAATGTCTAAATTATGACTCCAATTAGATTTCATGAAGTACGGTAATTAGTCTATGGGTTCAGTTCCTTTTTCCTCCAGCACCGTAAATGTTATTGTTCAATGGGTGTGTTCGAAAAAGACACAAAAAATTTGAATTTTTTGTGTGCTATCAGTTTAAGCACTTCGTGTTTGTCTACTGTTGTGACTTGATGATGATCAGATCATATTTTATGGCAAATTGTTGCAGAAAACAAGTTAATTCCAGGGGGTTCACATACTTTTACTTGCCACTGTAGATATTACAGTATAAAGCGTTATAAAGCCATAAACTGATGTAATTAATAAATAAAATGCAAACGTGCAAACAATAAATCTCACAGAAATGTAACACATTTTCTGGGCAATCCATAAAACGTAAAGTGAGCAGTGCAACTTAAAACTTTATAACATATCAGCCCATTCCAGCTTGGTGAAGAAATAAATATATATTTTGCTATATATTGCTTTAGATAATGCTTTATTTATTGCTGGGCCAATGTAATAGTTAAACTTCAGTGTCCAGACTGTGCGCAGTGCTCCACAAATTTCAGATAACACTCATTGTTATTCGTTCTGCCATTGCGGGCTGCCGGCAAACCTTGCTCTGGATAATTCACTCAATTAGACAAGCACTCACCAGACCATAAGACCCCTTAATTTAATATGTGGGTCAGTTGTGTTTATTTTTACTCCAGAGGCCACAATCACCATTCATATGGTTTTCATTTTTAAGAAACAGAAGAAGACAAAAAATCCCATAGCGCAAAACCATTTTTTTAAATCAATACATAAAATAAGTAATAAGAATCACAATAGTCACCGCACCTGATGACAACCTAATGATGAAATGTGTTGAATGGTTCTAGACCTACTGACGTCAACCTGCACCAGGCAAGAAATGCAAGTGGTAATACAGGGTATGCTTTTGTAATCTTAGTGCCAGGATTGCACAGCGACTATTGTGAGTGATCTTATTTTATGTATTGATTTTAATAAAGGTTTTTTACACTATGTTTTTTTTTGCCTTTCCTGTTTCTTATAAGGCCCCTTTCATACATGCGGATGATATGTCCGTATTTCATCCATCCGTTTGCGGATGAAATACGGGCATACATTCATCCCTATGGGATAGCGGGTGTCTGCGGATGAACATCCGCAGACACCCGATTTCCTCCGCCTCCGCAACAGTCCGATTCTGTAGACGGAGGAAAATCCTATTTTTCTATCCGTCTGCAGAGCGGATCGGATGAACACGGACAGACGGTCCGTGCACATCCGATCCCCATAGAGGAGAGCGGAGAGCCGACAGGGCGGTCCCTGCACAGTGTGCGGAGACCGCCCTGTCCGCAGCCGGCTCAGCGGGGACAACGGAGCGATCCCCGCTGAGCGAGCGGATCATCACGGGGCGGATCATTACTGATCCGTCCCGTGTGAAAGGGGCCTAAAGGAAATCATATGAATGACAACTGTGGCTCCTGAAGTAACAATAAGCACAATGGACCCACTTATTAAATTAGGGATCTTATGGTCTGGTGAGTGCTTGTCTAATTGGGTGGATTATGCACAGCATGATTTAACAGTAGCATGCAGTGTGAGATGAAAAAAAGCAAAGGAAGAGGCGCCTCTGGGTGTAGAGATAACATACACTTTAATTATAAAAACGTATTTAATAGAGGCAACTTGTTTGCTTGATGAAGGAGCGCGGCTGTCAAACGATCTCGGTCTGTACGCTAACGAAACCGGTCGCACCCACCTCATGATGTCATCTCTCTCCGCTGGCGCGCCAGACTTCATTCTGCTTTGAACTGCGCTCCACAGCCGGCGTCTGTTCCACTTCCTGGCCACTAGTGGCTACAGCGCCTCAGCTTGACAGACTATCAGATGACTACATCCATGCTCAGCTTTTAAAGTGACTGAATGCTCATAGATCACATCCAAAATGTGAGTTGCCTGTATTAAATACGTTTTTATAATTAGAGTGTATGTTATCTCTACACCCAGAGGCGCCTCTTCCTTTGCTTATTTTCACAGACTTTGGAACATGGTTTCTGTCCCTCACTGATGGCAGCCATGGATATGGAGCTCCTGGTTTTAAATGATTTCCTTAGTCCTACTGGATAGTAGCTTTTATATTTATAATCATACGGATCTTAATATAATTTGGACTCTCATGCATGTAATTGGATTTTTGGTCTCAACTCGTGAGAGACTGGTGGACATTGGGAAAAATCTTTGACCCTGTTTTTGCGCATTTACTTGTGTATTGTGCAGTGTGAGATGGAATATCAATGAGAGTGATCTTAGTATTGTGGAGCACCGTGCACAGTTTGGAGGCTGAAGTTGGACTATTAAAGTACATGTTCTCCCTGTGTCCGTGCGGGTTTTCTCCCACGCTCCAAGGACATGTTTTTAAGTTAATTGGTCCCTGTCTAAACTGGCATTAGTATGTGAGTTCAGAACCTTAGATTGCAAGCTCCATGGGGGGGGGGGGAGAAATTATGTGAATGTACAATGTACTGTATATATGTAATGCGCTCTGTAAATTGTCGGCGCTATATAAATACATATAGTAAATACAGCTCAATTCAGCCGTGAGTTCACCCTGTTGTCACGATTCTGGACTCTGTAATCTTGCTGTTTAAGAACAACAGAGGTAAGAGTTGTAATCCTGGGAAAACTTCACCTGCATTTATCACAGGTTCAAGATAATTGCTGAGCATTATTCCCAGAAGAATACTGAAACAGCATTTTGCACATGATCATTTATTTTTTTTTCAAATTTTTTTCTTATAAAGGACTTCTCACTCTGCAAATGTGGGGTAAAGAGAAAGCTGCCATTCTTACTCCCAGGCAGGATTGCCACCTGTCCGGTCCGATCAGTTCTCTATAATCATTGTCTTGTGGACCTCCTAGACTTTCTCTAAAATATTTGTTACCTTTCTAGTTATTTCTTTGCAGCAGGATTATATGCAGAACTTGGTAAGCAGCCTCTTTTGTTTAGAATAGCTTCTTATGTGCAATTAAAGAGAAACTTCACACCCTGCTATTTTTTTTTTAATCCATTCTTACCTTTCAAAAATTATACTCACACTTTGAAATATTTAACCCTCTGTTAGAACAGACAGTGTGTACATCTAGTTTACAAATGATAATGAGATCTGCCAGCACAGTACAGACAGCGTTCATCATAATAAACATAAAACTACTGTAAATCCTTTTTTTTTTTTTTTTTCTAAATAACAAATAGATTTATACGTACAAGCTATGTGCAATGCAATTGAACAGCGTGACCCCCGAACCTCCTCTTGTCGAATTCCCCGCTGGATCTCCTGGCTTCTCTCTGGCAAGTGCCCCCATAGAAAGCGGGTTTCTATGGGGGCACTCATGCAGGCTCACTCTCAAGCCTCATTGTCTGCTTCTATAGACACAGACAGTGGGACTTGGCCCTGCCCCCTCATCACTGGCTTTGATTGACAGCAGCAGGAGCCAATGGCTCCTACTGCTTCATAGACATGTGCAGAACGAAACAAATGTGTTTTGTTTCAATAGTTAGTTACATAAATTTGTTTCGTTTTATTTGTTTTAATTGTTTAATTTGTGTAGCACCCTCTACCATAGGTAGGTGCTAGAGTGAGGATTTTTGGTAAGGAACTGTCAGTACAGGTAAATGTAGGCATGCCTATGCTGCAAGCTAGGCCTGTTTGTTTTTGATCTGGGGGCAGGGAGTGGTTAGTGTAGCAGTGGGTGTGGCCACCTGTACTTTAGTTCTGAGGCACCTCTCCTGCTTCCAGTGAGAATGTTCTGGAAGAGGGGCAGAGCCTAGAACTGGAGTGGCAGGCAGCTCATGTAAGGAGCTCTGACCAATCCACAACTGGAATTGGCAGGGGGCAGGCCTCCCATATAAGCTGAGGTAACAGGCCACTGGGAGAAGTTGTCGGCCGGGAGAAGTGGAGAATTAAGTACTAGACAGCAGCAGGAGGGCACCCCCATCTGGGGGGGGGGGGGTGCACTGATCGCAGGAAGAGGCCCAGGAGAACTGTGAGGGAACTTCACCCTTACACGGTCATGGGTGAAGTCCTCATGTTTACACAGTCATTGATGAGGAGTTCCTGGAGCAGAGGGGCAGGAGAAGCTGTTGGAATGTACGGTCCGGTTAAGTTCTTCACCATGGACTCTGGGCAGAAAAAGGTTGGTGAGTGTACCGCAGTGGAGCGCTGGATGTGGAGACATTCCAGGAAGTCTGAGGGAACTTCATCCTGAAAACTTCTGCTCTGACCAGAATGTCTCTCCTGTACACCCAGCGGCCTTCCCCTATGCTCATTCCTGCATGGGATGGGGCTCTTCACCACAGCTACTGGCACTGATGCCACTGGCTCCTCTCCTACTTTCACCACTCACTCCTCTGCCCACAACCTGTGAATACTTTTAATACAGCATCTGACTCTATTAATGGACACCGCCTGGAAATAACTAAGTTTGGACTGTCAAAATTTTAGTCTATGGCAGCGAACCTTGGCATCCCAGATGTTTTGGATTGACATTTCCCATGATGCTCATGTACTCTGCAGTGTAGTTGAGCATCATGGGAAATGTAATTCCAAAACATCTGGGGTCCCAAAGTTCACCATCACTGGTCTATGGTATATGTATATTGACCTGTGTTGGTTGCTGCCAACTTTATTCAATCTAGTGGCTGACTTTTACTCTGCATATTGTTATTATTTATGTGCCAGCACAGGCCAACTTCTTTCCAGTCAAATGCACAGATCATCAGTGGTATACACACAGGCAACTGCTGACTGTTTAATGAGAGCCACTGTGTGCAAACAATTTTTCCCTTGATGGTGGTGCCCACCCATTAGTCGAATTTCTGATTAGGGAATACACCACCTATCAAACCAGGTTCCAAGTTCAACCCTCCTAAGATGAAGGATGCCAGTGAAAGTCTCAAGGATGTTGCTAGACCAGTACCCTCTCAGTAGGGAGGCTTGGATCTTACAGTCGGGATTTAATTGGGGGTTTTGGACCCCTTTCATCCACCTCTAACGCTCCTTTGGGTTTCCTCTCTTGGTGTGGTAACCAAAACATAAATAAAAAAATAGGTGTGTGTGTGTGTGTATATATATATATATATATATATACATACACACTCACACACACACACACACACACACTCACACACACACACACACACACATACACACACACACTCCACTTTTGATACAGCACCTTCTTTGCTGAGTTCTCTGGTAAAGGCTGACATCGAATCTGCCTTTCGCTTCCTACCTGTACACTGCGACTGTTCCATCCCAACAACATGGAAGGTCCTGCCCATCTCCTATCCTTTTGGGCATTGAGATTGACATTGTGGGGATGGTCTGCCGACTTCCTGGGGTTAGCTTCTTTCCTTGGTTAAATAACCAAGGGACTCTAGGAAGTTATAGCTGTAGCAGCTTCAACCTTTTTGGGCCATCTTGTTTTCACATTCCACATACTTGTGATGGGCAGTGCCTTCTGTGGGTGTCTATGAAATGTATATCAGATATACATCATTACGTACCAATTATCAGCTCCTATGCATGATGACTTGGAAGTGTGGTTGTCCTTCTTGCACTCCCCTAATGGTCCTTCTTTGATAAATGGAGGAACTGTGGAGCACACAGCTGAAGTTTTTTACTGCATTCAGCTTCTGTAGCTTTGGCATTTTATTCCAGGATGACTGGTCTGTTGAACCTTGGCCGGCCTCATTGGCCCAACTATTTGTTGTGTAACATTATGCTGTTAGAGCCCTTACCTAATATGGTCAAGTGGTTAACTGCCTCTCTGCATAATATGACAATTTTGTAAAAAAAAAATCATATTGCAAAGAATTGTGGGAATAAATTACAACTTAAAAAAACTCACCATGCTACTTACTTAATACCTTGGAATGTCTACATTCTAAAAAGGGGTCATTTGGGGGATGTTTGTACTTTCCTAACTTATAAGACCCCTTTCACATTGTGGTTTTAACCCCTACTAGAGGCCGAAAAGGGGTTAAATCCACCCGCAAAACGTTGCTGCATCGGCGTTTTGCCGGTGGTATGACAGCGCTGCCCCATTGATTTCAATGGGAAGGAGCGGTGGAGGAGCAGTGATTTTGCCGCTCCAAAGAAGCTGCTGGCAGGACTTTTTCTGATGCCCTGCCAGCCCAACGCTTCAGTGTGAAAGCCAGAGGGCTTTCACACTGGAGTGAATGGAGCAGCTGTTTTAGGGCGGTTTGCAGGCACTATTTTTAATGCTATAGCGCCTGCAAAATGCCCCAGTGTGACAGGGGTCTTAGTGTCTCAAGAAATGAGATACACCTGATGTACTGAAGGCCTGATCAAATGTGATCAATTTTCAGAGATTCACACCAAAGTTTGTAGTTTGGCCAAAATTTATGAAGAAAAATTACTAATTTGCAACCTTTTATGACAGAAACAACATTTAGAAGGTAATCTCTATGAGTAGGGCCCTCCTGTACCTTTTGTATTGTACTGTAATTGTGTTGTCTCCCCTATACATTGTAAAGCGCTGCATAAACTGTTGGCGCCATATAAATCAATAATAATAATAATAATTTACGGTCTTTTATTTATAGCACAGAAAATAAAAAACCCACTAGTGATAAATACCACCAAAAGAAAGCTCTATTTGCGTGAAAAAAAGGATTTCATATCAGTGTTGCATGAATGAATAATTTTCATTCAAATTGTGAGAGCTCTGAAAGCTGAAAATTGGTCTGGTCAGGAAAGGGGTGTAAGCGCACTGTATTGATGTCGTTAAAGTAGGCCAACAACATTTTGGAAGGGACATACAATAGACATTGTGGAAAACAGTGATGGAGAATAGAGAAAGAAAGAGAGAGAAAAAAAAAAAGGTAACGTGCGTCTCCATTGGGGCAAACATACACCATTTGGGTATAACACAGGGAAAAAAAAAGCAAAGTGCCATAGTTTGTAGTAGTAACACGGGCAGCCTTCCAACTTTACATTTCAGAAGTAATTGTATACCTCTCTACAAAAAAATAGCTTTGCATATTAAGACTGATATCCCTTTAGCATATAATAATAAGTATTATAATGTATGTCATGGCAAAATGAAAAAAAAAAACATATTCAATAAGAGTTGTGGCTGGTGCTAAAAGTTTTAGGCGGGAGAAAACAAACCCCTCCAGGTCTGCACACACCAGAGGACGCTGTGAGACCTGCATACAAATAAAGCCCTGCACCAGTCACGGCTCCTCTGATACCCGGCGGCTTCCATGTTAACCTGTTTTTTTTCCGGGTTCCAAATCTTCAGCCTCTTGTGCTGGTTGGCTGGGACGAGAGGCCAGAAACTGGAAGTGACGCAATGGCGAATATTTATTTGCTAAAATCACAAGTGGGAGGATTTGGGGCACAGACCAGGAAAACCTAAAACAAGCCAATTAGAGCCTCAGCCTCTAATCACATGCTTGTAAAAATAACGGACCTAATAGAAACCCACTAGTTCGGTGCCCCGCACAGTGCAGCGAGTGTACACACATAGAACAATTGATTTTTAAATAAATGATAATAAAACTAAAATTTTTTAACTTTAAGATGTGCACAGACAGCTTTGAATTTCTGACATGATAAATCATTTTTGTACTTATTGAACAGAACAATATTTTCAATGGTTTATTTAACAGAACAAAATTAAGCCAAAAAAAAGAACTTTGTTGTTAGGGTTTACATGCATTTTAAAGAAGAAGACAGCTAAATGCACTGTTGAAATCTAGGTGTGTGAGTAGTTTTCCCTGCCAGAGGGAAAGCAGGGCCAGGTTGGTGAACTCACTTTTCTTTAGGCAATATGGCTAGGTCACCTTTCTGCCCCCAACTTTTCACTGAACAGTGAAGGAGCTGCAACGGGCTGATGAGCTCATCTCTCTTGGCTCTCTCCTTCTGTCAGAATGTTTCTTGTCCAGGGCCGGGACAAGGGGGGGTAGGAGGGGCGGCTGCCGGGGGGGGGTTGGGACACCATACAGAGATTGAGGAGAAGGGGATTTGTGTTGGAAGGGGAAAGCATGGGGGTAAGTATTGTTCTAGGAGGGGATATTGGGGAGGGGGTTGCTAAAAGTGGTGTGGTGATTTAGGAGGATTTGTGCTGTGAGGTGGGGGATGTTTACTAGGAAGGGAAACTTTAAGGGTAGAAGATTTGTAATAGTGGGCGATTTTTTTTTTTTTGGAGGGGGGGGCATTTGAGCTGGGGGGAATTAGGGTATAGGGGAGGCAATGATTTCTGCTGAGAAGGGGTATTTCAGCAGGGGGTGGATTTGTACTGGGAGGAGGCAGACTTTATGCATAGGGGGTAAGCATACAGATTAGTGCTGTGTTTTTTTGGGGGTATTTTCGATGACATATTGCGCATACATCTTGGGGGGGGGTGCAGTTCGGTAGAGTCACCCTGGGCTCTAGATGACCTTGTTCCCGGAACTGTCCTGTCAGACACATGTAAATGAAGCAGGCAGTTGGCTTGGAGCGCTATTCCACTCCCCTGACCTTCTACTGGGCAACAGATTATAAGAGGCTGATATCAAGCCATATTCAAGTGCACACACTAGTTGTATTTAAAATTTTCGATTTTTTTAAGAACCCACAATTTCGTTCATTAGTGTTTTCAAATCTGCATGGAGCAGATATTTAATAAATTATTCTTCTTTTCAGGATCTACCATGTCCAAATCAGATGCGCCCATCACATACAAACCAATAAAATTAATTGCCGCTGCTTGCAATAATATGGGAATCGGTCTCAATGGGAACTTACCATGGAATTTACCGTAAGTTTTTTTCCGACAATATGTTACCCATGCAAGTCCCAGTAACAAAAACCAGCGCTAAAGATTTAAGAATTCCAGGTATCATCAAGTCGTGCAGAAGTGAAGGTAAAACCAAATTTTAACCACTTCCGTCGTTTTTATACGTCGCTACTTTGAAGAGGAGTATTGTTGTTATGGCAGCAGCTAGCTGCCATAACCCAGGTATCTTCAGCGGGCAGTCCGCTTCAAAATAAAAGTGGTGTGGCGGATTCATAGCGAGATCTCTTTTATCGGTGGTGGGAGAGACCCCCCCTGCCGCGCTCCGGTTCCCTCCGCCGCTTACCGGAGCCACTGGCAGTGGCAGAGGCAATTGGATGTTCTCCCCTGTGTGACATGGAGACGAGTGTCGGAAGACGGCCCCCACCCATCTCCATATCATTGCAGGGCAATGACAACTTTTTTTTTAATTGCATTCTAGTATAAATAGGAAATCTGAGGTCTTTTTGACCCCAGATCTCATATTTAAGAGGTCTTGTAATGCTTTTTTTCTATTACAATGGATGTTTACATTCCTTGTAGTAGGAATAAAAGTGACTTTTTTATTTAAAGAACAGTGTAAAAATAAATGGTAAAATAAATATGAAAAAAAAAAAAAACATTTTTAAGCGTGCCCCGTCCTGATCACGTGCAGAAGTGAATGCACACGTGAGCAGCGCCCACATATGAAAACGGTGTTCAAACCACACATGTGAGGTATCGCCGTGATCGGTACAGCGAAAGCAATAATTCTAGCCCTAGACCTCCTCTGTAACTCAAAACATTGAACCTGCAGATTTTTTTAAACGTCGCCTATGGAGATTTTTAAGAGTAAAAGTTTGTCGCCATTCCAACGAGTGGGTGCATTTTTGAAGCGTGACATGTTTGGTATCAATTTACTCGGCGTAACATTATCTTTCACAATATAAAAAAAAATGGGATAACTTTACTGTTGTCTTATTTTTTTATTTCAATAAAATGTATTTTTTCCAAAAAAAGTGCGATTGTAAGACTGCTGCGCAAATACAGTGTGACAAAGTATTGCAACGACCGTCATTTTACTCTGTAGGGTGTTAGAAAAAGAATGTATAATGTTTGGGGTTTCTAAGTACTTTTCTAGCAAAAAAAATAAATGTTTTTAACTTGTAAACAATAAATCTTAGAAAGTGGCTCGGTCCTTAAGTCCTTAGTTACACTTCATTTAATCAAAGGATCGACTTCTGTTGAGCAGAGACGGCCACACACTGATCAAAATTCAGCTGGTCCCTGCTAAACCAGCCAAACTTCGATTGTGTATAGCCAGATTTAGTGTATGTTGTATTAAACTGTATTGACCCTTTAAAATGCTGAACATTTCCTAATTGAAGATGTTTTTTTTTTCCAGGAATGAATTTCAGTATCTGTTAAACAAATTAACGACAGTAGAACAACCAGGCAAGTAAAAAATAGTTCCACTTACCTGTGAATTATGTATATTAGTGTACATACCCCCCTATCAACGTATCATGCTGGTAGTGGTTTTGGTTAATAATCCTCTGATTGTGTACTTGTCTATAGGAAAGAAAAATCTGCTTGTTTGGGGCCGAACGTCTTTTGAGTCCTTTGATGAGAACTTATTACCTCTGGCAAACACTGTTACAGCCCTCATGACCAGAAAACTGAGGTAATGGGACGTCTGGGACCACAGGAAGAGACATTGTAGTACAAAGAATAAAGTAAATATTACAATAAATGAAAAAGATAGGAAAGGATGAGCGAGGTCACAAAACTTTTATCTGTAAAGCTAAACTCCAGACAAACGGCTACATTTTCCAATAAACTACGACAGAGGCTGCTTTACCCGCCAAAACATTAGTATTTTTATTTTTGTTCATCCAGTCCTGAGATTTATACAGCTCTGGCAAGCAGCACAGTTCTGTCTAGCAGGGCGGGATGCCTGATTTTCTTCTGCCCTGGTTCAGTAACATTTACAGGTCTTGTCCCTCCTCCAGACTGTGACTGGGCAGTGAAATGAGAAGCAGAACACTGAACCTGTACTATAGCGCGTATGAATGAAAAACGATCTATGAATGGAGGAGGCAGAACTTTCATAGATCTACCTGTCCTAGCATTCATTGATCGTTTCTCATTCATAGTTAGGCATGTGCGTTTAGTTTAGTTACGAATGGAAATTCTGACAAATTTTTGTATCCGAATTTCTGAATCACAGTAGTAACAGACTTCAACAAATCCAAAATAAATTATAATAAAACAAATTATTCAAAGTCGAAAATGAATTTGAAATGAAAATAAATACAGTAAAAGTGAAATACGATGCTTTATAGAGTAGAAAAGATTAGAATAAAACAGAATGGAATATAATAGAAAAAGACTAAATAGAATAAAATAAAACAGAATAGAGAAGAATAATAGTCATCCAAAATTTGCATATCAAAATTGTATTCAATTCTATTTTTCTATTCTATTCTTTAATTTATGTTCCACTCTATTCTTTTCTATTATATTTCTTTTTTTCTATTCTATATTTTATTCTATTCTTTCCCATTCTATTCCTTTATTTTTTTGTATTCTAGGAATAGAAAATGTAGTAAAAGTAAATTGAAAATATAAAGTAAATTCTGAAAATGAATCATTCTAACATAATGAATATGATGCAGCTAAATTATTAGCTTAACGAACGAGTTTGAATGAAACACATTTTTTGGCATGCACATCTCTACTCATAGTACAGTTTCTATGAATGGAGGAAGTGGGTGAAAGGGGCACAATCACCACTCTTGATGAGTGCATATGACAGGTCCTCTGCTCTATAAACCTCTACCATGCCATAAGATTATGGCAGTAGAGGCACCGGGGCATCAGAGCATCAATTATAGCAAGAGCCAGCAGCACAAAAGATTCTTTGTTTGGAAAAAAACAAACAAAAAAAAAAAAGATACTTTGCATTGATAGTAATGTCTCTTATTTTTTTACTATATTCTGTTTTAAAGAGGAGCTGCACCTAAAAAAAAAATATTAAAAGCCAGCAGCTACTAATATTGCAGCTGCTGACTTTTAATAAAATCACACTTACCTGTCCCAGGTTCCAGCGATGTCGGCGGCAGATGACGAGCGATCGCTCGTCTCGCTGCTGCCACCGCCGCCATCCTCTGTCAGGGAATCGGGAAGTGAATCATGACGGCTTCACTGCCCGGTTCCCTACTGCGCATGCGCGAGTCGCGCTGCGCGTCTCTTATGGTCCCCCGCTGTGTCTCTGGGAACTGTGTGTTTCCCAGAACACAACGGGGGGGGGGGCGGAGCGTCTGCGGGGGTCTGCGGCGGTCTGGCCGGAAGTGGGTGCAGTTACCTGGATTATCCAGGTAACTGCACCCCCCTCCCCCCTGAAAGGTGCCGATTGTGGCACCGGAGGGGGGGAGGGATAAGATTAGCGGAACTTCCCCTTTAGGGTGAAGAACCGCTTTAAGTTTAGAAAACTCTTTTTGTTTATAAAAGGATCGGGCAGGGATGAAACCTATGTGAGAGTTTACCTGGGGCCAATTTCATTGGAAGCCAAATAAAGTAAAGTTGTTTTTTTTACAGTGGGGAAAGGTTCAACCCCCCTATCACAGATTTCTTGCTGTATGTGTCCCCTTGGAGAGATTACTCTTCACTTCCTGTTGTCGAGATAAAACAGGAAGGCATATGAAATCAGCCACAATAAGGCTGGGTTCACACTGGAGCGATGCGGGAACGCCGCAAATCCGGGGCGTTTTCCCGCATCGCATGCCTCCCGCCGGCAGTTCACACTGCCCTATGCGGACTGCTGGGAGTATCAGTGAAACCTTAATGACACCCCCAGTGCGATCTGCAAACTCGGACAGGAATCGGATCGCATGGTGTGAACACCCATGCGATCCGATTCTGCTGCGGACCAAAAAAAGGGTCCTGTGCGAGTTTGCGGCGAGTGCGATGCGAATTCAGCCATAATATCTGTATGGCTGAACTCGTATCGCACAGAGATCGGATGTGATTTGCACTGCAGTGCGGTGCAAATCACATCCGGGTCTCCCAGCCGCAGCAGTGTGAACCCAGCCTAAGGCACAAACTGTTCTCAGATAGTCATTACCAGAACAGGGGTTCCCATACTGTAGGTTCCACCCTGTTCCTGTTACAAGGATAAATGTAAAATTATGGATTCCAATCATTTCCTGTTGACAGGACAAGGAAGTGAGAAGAAATATCTCCAAACTAAATCTCAAGGAGGACACAGATAGAAATGAAGATCTCACAGGAATTCTAACCTCTCACGACTCTACTCTATCTACTCTCTCTAAACTAAAAAAAACTGTTTGCTTTACATACATTTTAACTAAAGGTGACGTTTAATCCCATTTCATGCTCCCAACTTTGTGGGAACAGTTTGGGGATGGCCTCTTCCTGTTCCAACATGACAGTGCACAAAGCAAGGTCTATAAAAACATGGATGAGCAAGTTTGGGGTGGAGGAACTTGACTGGCCTGCACACAGTCCTGACCTGATAGAAGACCTCGGGGATGAATTAGAGCGGAGACTGCTTTCTCGTCCAACAGCAGTGCCTGACCTCACAAATGCGCTTCTGGAAGAATGGTCAAACATTCCCATAAACACACTCCTAAACCTTGTGGACAGCCTTCCCAGAAGAGTTGAAACTACTATAGCTGCAAAGAGTGGCCAACTCAATATTGATCCCTACAGACTAAGCCCTTGTACACACGGTCGGAGATTCCAACGGAATGTGTCCTATCGGACCATTTTGTCGGATATTCCGACTGTGTGTGGTATGCATCGGACTGTTTCCGTCGGAATATATGTCGGACCAAATTTTCCAACTTGCTGGAAATATTTTCCGACAACCTGCTCCGATTGGACATACTCTGATCATGTGTAGCCTACTCCGACGGACAAAGTGCCACGCATGCTCACATTCAAATTCCGACACAGAAGCGCTAGTTCAGGTAAAACTACTGCTCGTAAGCGATATAGCACATTTGTCACGCTGCAATGTTAAAAATTCTTTAATGAAGCGCATTCTCTTGTTCTTTACAATGCTGCAAGAACGAACTTCTTTTGATGCTCATAGTCACACACACTTCTCCCGAATGTATTTCAATGACTCTTTTTTAACCATTTCAGCAATACAATTTTTGTTTGCGTCACATCTACATCATTTTAGATTTTGTTTATTCTTTTTTGGATGCTTTTTTTTTTTAATTTCCTAAAAAAAACCCTTTAAAGACAGTTTGCTAATTTCTCCTTTTTTTGGGGTGTTTTTTGTGTGTAAACTTACCACAACAACATTATTGTATTTTTTATCTTTGGTTTTTCGTTTTTAATCTACAGGAGGTTGTTTAGTGCTGGTATCCCTTGTTATTCATTTCACATTGTATTTTTGAAATGTACCTGCCTGCTCACAAATAAACTGGCCTTTTGGAAGGAAAACACATACACAAGTATTTTATCAAACCAAAAAAACCTTTATTTTGGTCGCAATAAAATAAAAAGAGGAACGCAGCGCTGGAGAAACTTCTTACTTTGGTGCGGCCTTTGGCCCCCAGGGCAGACATGAACAAATTAGAATAAGAAAAATTGCTGGCCTGAGGAGTACATATCTCAGGGAGAGAAGTCTGGTCCAGAAGTCCTAGAGAACAGGAAATTCAGATGCCATTTATGTCCCCAGGATGTGGTTCTTCAAGAGGCTGCATCTTCTGGCAGACCAGACTGAACCCAGGCCATCACTCTCTCGTCTTCCTTAGGCACTTCCCTCCAGGCATCCTTCGAGGCTGTGGCTGGGCTCCTGTAGTTGGGGCAGGAGGAGGAGAAGGAGGGCGTTGGTCGACCTCCTGGCTGCCACTTGCCACAGCCTCCCCCCGACTGAGGTCTTCCTGTGTATGAAAATGGGACATAGTTTTAGTTTGTTGCTCATCAATCACACCATTTTGTGCTCCTGGCTTTTGCAAATTGAATGTTACCAAATAGAACAGACTATCATTCTGAGCCCAGAATTTTTCTTTCCCGTCCCAATCATTTTTGGTCACTACTGTCTCTTGATATGTAAACCACTTTGTTAAATCACAACTTACTGATCAATAAGAACATCTAGTTAAAGCGGAGGTCCACCCTAAAATGGACCTCCGCTCATCGGAATCCCCCCCCCTCCGGCGCCACAATCGGCACCTTTCAGGGGGGAGGGGGGTGCAGTTACCTGGATAATCCAGGTAACTGCACCCACTTCCGGGCTAGCTCTCTGCGGAACGGGCGTAGGTTACGCCCCCGTTCCGCAAGCGCCTGCCCCCTTCAGCAAGTGCCCCGCTGCCTGCTGGGAAACACACAGCTCCCAGAGGCAGCGGGGACCGTCCGGATTGCGCCGCACGGCTCGCGCATGCGCAGTAGGGAACCGGGAAATGAAGCCGAAAGGCTCCATTTCCTGATTCCCATACCCAAGATGGCGGCGGGACCCGGCAGCCGAGCGAGCGATCGGCTTCGGGTGCCGACATCGCGGGCGCGCTGGACAGGTAAGTGTCACTATTTAAAAGTCAGCAGCTGCATTATTTGTAGCTGCTGGCTTTAAAAAAAAAAAAAAAAAAAAAACGCGGAGTCCCGGTGGACTCCCGCTTTAACATCATTAAATGTAACACAAGAAATATGTTCAACAATGCAATACCTGTCTCAAGCTGGGCCCCACCACATGTTGCTGCCTGGAAGGCCCAGGTTGGACGTTGGAAGCCTCAGCTGGGGGTGAAGGATGCCTTGAAGGAAGACTGGAGAGTGGTGGCCTGGGTACCCCCTGGTCTACCAGAAAATGCAGCCTCTCAAAGTAAAACATCTTGGGGTAATAAACGGCATCTGTATCTCCTGCTCTCAAGGACTCAGGTGCTTCTTTCTCTCCCTGAGATATGTAATCTTCATGGCCACAATTTTCATATTCAGATAGGCCATGTCTGCCATGGGGACCATGATCCGCAGCAAAGAAAGAAGTTTCTCCAGTGCTGCATTCCTCTTTCTTATGTCGTAGTAAAACTCGTTGTGGATCTGCCACAGGCAGGGCATCTCCTTGTACATTTGGAGGAATAGCCCCATAAAATTGGGGTTTTGGAATGGATCCATATTGTCTGCAAGACACAACACAAGACAAACCCTCAAATACTAATAATGTCATTAAAAACCCTCCTAATCTTGTCCCAACATCGGCCTAGATAGAAGCAGTCTAGTCTAGTGAAGCACCAAGTAAAAAATTGTACCTTCGTTTCCACGTTTGTCACGTCCGCGCCTCACTCTCTTCCCAGATTGTACGGACGATACACGCGTGTTGCGTTTTATATACAGTGCGCATGCGTGAAACTCCGCCCGCCCCTGACGTTCTTTCTAGACTATTCCCCGCCCCTTCGCTTCCAGCGCAGTGGGCAGAGAGAACGCAGGTGCGCACTAATAATAGTTCCACTAACGAGGAGGAGGGGGAGGAAAGCCCGGAGCCTGAAACGTCCCGATCCAGGAAGAGAAGATTTAAGGCCTCAAATATGTCTTTTGGAGAGATGTTGGAGATGGTGGACATATTGAACAGGACCGACTATGATGGAAAGTATGGACCTTACCCCAACCCAAATATCAGAAAGGCCAAGATTATGAATAAAGTTGTGAAGAGTCTTCAGAACAATTTTGGGGTACGCCGATCCAAGGATCAACTGAGAAAACGCTGGTCAGACCTGAAACTGAGGGAGCACGAGCAGTACATAAGGATCAAGCGTGTTCTTAAAAAAAGTAGGTAGTTGTCGTGTGTCCATATGATTTTTCTTGCTTGCATACTGCTCCATGTGCTTTGATTTCATGTTGTGCATTTTAAAATGGCTACTTTCAAGTTCATGGTTTCATTCGTTCGTAAGAAACATCGTTCTGCAGGTAAATATTCCAGCTTAACAAAGTGTCCACAATAATGTTCTCACCTTGGAACTCGGCCAAAAAACAATTGTACAACACTTCCAAGCAATGTTTCATATTCCTATTTCTGCCCTCTGTGTGCTAATTTTTTTTATTTTTACATTCTCATAGGGGAGAGAAGACTCTGCAAGTATGAGGACACCAGGGACCCCACCCCTCCCAAAGAAGGGCAACTTCAAAAACCAGAAACAGAGGAGCAGGAAGAGGAGGAGGAAGGAGAGATCGTTGAGGTTGGGCAAATTGTCACCACAACAGGTGAGTGTCGGAGAACACAGCTTCCGGTAAGCTCATCAATGTATGCATGGCTCGAGTCCTGCGGGAACGCGTGGGAACGGCGTCCCTGCACTTTTTTCACAGGAGGAACGCCATTCCCTTTGCAGGACCAGAGCCGCCTGAGGCTCTAGCACAGCCTGCTAGCTGTGTTGTCTTCACAGAGCTGACATCGGAAGAGCAGCACAATGATGCACGGAGGGCAGGGGTTGGCCCAGTTAACTGATTGGTTAATAGAACCGCTCTGCATTCTATAAACCAATCAGTTAACTGGGGCAGATCCCGCCCTCTGTCCATCCCTTTGCCGCACTTCTGATGTCAGCTCTGTGCCTCCGATGTCATCTGCTGTGTCCTGTGTAAAATAAAACAGGGAAGAGGGCACGGTTATGAAGGAGGGAGGGGGAAAGTATCAGAAACTCAAAGGAATGAGGAGGGGTGATATAAAAGGGAGGCAGGGCAGGAATGTGAAGGGGGGTTCTATAAAGGGGGTGAGGACAGGAATGTGAAGAAGGGTGCTATAAAGGGGCTGAGGAGAGGTTTAAATTTTAAAACTGGCTACTTGGTCATCTCCTGCAGTATGTCGCATTCGCAGTCTGGTCATCTTCTGTAGTATGTCGCATTCACAGTCTGGTCATCTCCTGTAGTCGCATTCGCAGTCTGGTCATCTCCTGTACTATGTCGCATTCGCAGTCTGGTCATCTCCTGTACTATGTCGCATTCGCAGTCTGGTCATCTCCTGTACTATGTCGCATTCGCAGTCTGGTCATCTCCTGTACTATGTCGCATTCGCAGTCTGGTTATCTCCTGTACTATGTCGCATTCACAGTCTGGTCATCTTCTGTAGTCGCATTCGCAGTCTGGTCATCTCCTGTAGTCGCATTCGCAGTCTGGTCATCTCCTGTAGCATGTCGCATTTGCAGTCACTGTATTTTATGTGAAATATATATATGCATATGAGCGTATCATTTTTTTTTTTTGGTGGGGGGGGGAGTGGATCTTGGGTGGGAGTTCCCACACTTTTTTCCCCAGGACCTGACCCCTGAATGTATGTCACCATATTTTTATTACATGGTGTGTTTTTTGCTTTGTTTTGTAGGTGATGTGGAAGAAGATTCCCGTTTTACCAGTGAAAGTGCCCAGATCCTGATTGGGGAGATAATGGGGTGCAATCGGGATTTGGAAAATATACAGCAAAACATCAATGATGTTAAAAATAAATATTGATGTTTTGGGGAGAGTGTGAAACAGAAAAAAATAGATAGGGTTTGATTTTTGCTATTTTAAAACACAACTTTTGTATTTATCGAAATTACAAATTTGGAAGATGCACAGAGTGTGTAAACATGCGCTATCTCCCATCATGGGGGATCAATGTATATGTTTTGTGTAAAGTGGCTGAGATAAAGGGGTTGCAGCCCCAAAGCACGTACATTGATCCCCCATGATGGGAAATGGCACATGTTGACACACTGTGTGCATCTTCCAAATTTGGATTTTTCAGGGGTCACGCCCCATGTGATGAAGACAATATCAGTTTGTACATATTCACGTCTGGTATTGTCTTCACTTTTCAAAGTTGAACTTTGTAAGTTCCTGTGTTCTGTATTTTATGGTTTGATACATGCCTGTTTACACAAAAACACCAAGTAAACCAAATTTTGATTAAACTCTGTTTTTGATACACACAATTTCTTGGTTTGTTGTAAAAACCTTTACTAAACGCACATGTGAATGTGCTTGGATTAAAAAGTTTAATCATCAACAGTGTGGCTTCCTTTTTCGTTGCGCCAAAAATGTATTTGGAGTAAAATTTTAGTTTGTGCTGAGAAGGAGTGTGATTTACTAAAGGAAACTCCACTTTGCACTCCAAGTGCAGTTTCAGGTGTACTTTTGCAGTGCACTTGTAGTGCATAGTGGATGTGCCTTTAGTAAAAAACACCCACAGTGATGTGTAAATTTGGACAATCATGCCATTTTCCTGCCATGATGCTGAAAATGAGCACGATTTTGGTCAGTAATGCTCTACATACATTAGTTACCAAAAAAAGTGTGTGTGTGTGTGTGTAGCAGACCCACAACATAATAAGATTATCTTAAGAAGAGACTGTCCCCTCATCTCGCTCTGAACTTGGGTTTGCACTGTTGTTGAAAAAGGCACAACTTAGGAGACACCTAAAACCAAGCCAAGCAGTAAATGAAGGAGTTTCAGAGAAAAATGTATTCTTAAAATGCTGCTCAGACATTGTCTGGCATATCAATGGCCCCCCTACCCACAAACTAGTCCATGTATTGGGTTCTAACCTCACGGGCGCTTTGGGGGGGGGGGGGTAAGCCAGGATGAGCAGGTTCAAGGCCCGTGAGGTTATCTTCATTTTCCAGCAAGTCTGCTTCTTGTTGGCCAACTGAGACCGCATAGTTCACAGAAACTGTTTTCATAAAATTGTGCAGAACACAGCACGCCAGCACTATGTGATTCAGTTTGTATTCCGCCCTCGGAATAGGCGTTAGAAAAAGGCGGAACAGGCTGCTCTGGGGTGACGGTCCTCATTGGGAAAGGCCACATCAGATGGTTCGCCAGACGCCTCATCCGCGACAAAGACGAACGGGAGTCCTTCCTGATTCTCCTCTGGGGATGGCAAGCCCAGACTGCCACTCTGGAGATGCCAGTAGAACTCCGTCCGTGCGAACTCTCCACCATTCGACATCCGTCCATTTTGTCCCACGTCCACATACAAAAACTCATATGTCGCAGACACCACCGCCAACATCACCATACTATTAAACCCCTTGTAGTTAAAATAGTACGACCCCGAGTTGGGTGGTGGGACGATGCGGATGTGCTTCCCATCTATTGCTCCTCCACAATTGGGAAAGTCCCAACGACTGGCAAAGTGGGAGGCCACAGTCGGCCATTCCTGTGGCATTGAAGGACACTGTATAGTGAAACAAGAACAAAAATTAGTAATTTGACAAATCAACATTGCAAGCAGATTAGACATCAACATTTTTGGTCAAAATTAGTATAACATTTTGGGAACTGAGTATTTAAAGCCTAAAGTATAAGGTCCCCATATGAGAGTCATCAGCTCCGGAGTGATGGCTTGCCGCATGCAGGCATCCTGCCTGGTGATACAAGGGGTCAGCAAAGCCAGCAGACGGTGGAAAACGGGGTCCGTCATCCGGAGAGAATCCCTGAAATCATCAGGATTATTCTCGCGGATCTCACGGAGCAAAGGCATGTGCGAGAACTGGTCACGCTGGCGCAACCAATTCTTGGTCCTCAAACGCCTCCCCTCCCTGTTCATGGACCGGGCTTGTGTCAAAGTAACAACCCCATCACGAAGCCCCTGCACAGCACAAACTATACGACGAGTATGTAGACGAAACATGGTTTGAAAACGGTCGGCTGGTCAGAACGGACAACAGAAAGCACCGATAAACAGCAATGCCTGAAAGAACGACCTGAATAGCAGAAGCAAGCAGACAATAAAAAATGCCTTTCAAAGCGTACTATACCAAGATATAGTACACAATGAGAAACAAATACTTACTGACTGCACGCACTGATTATCAGATACGCACACACAAGCACAAACCGAAGAGCAGTAGCTATCTGAATCACTAATCTGAAAAGCGGGAATCCTCTCTCACCAAACTTCTATTAACACGAGATCAGCAGAAGGAGCCCAAAGGGTGCCGGACGTGGTGCTGAACTTCCCTTTTCTAGTCCCGCCGTACACGGCTTACGTCACCGCGTTCTTGGCAACCGAAAATTCCGACAACTTGGTCCGACCGTGTGTATGCAACAGTTTCGGACAAAATCCGTCGGACAAAATCCAACGGATTTGGTTGTCAGAATGTCTGACCGTGTGTACAAGGGCTAAGACTGGGATGCCGATAAAGTTCACCTGCCAGTAAAGGCAGGTTTCCCAATACCTTTGGTAATATAGTGTACTTTGTTTGTTGTAGATCTGGTAATGTCATTACTGGTCTCTGTGCTTCACTAAGCAATGCAGACAATTCATGGCTGGTGGTAGGGGTTAGCAGACTGATGTACTTAGTTTCCTGAAAGGATCACAGCACCCTACTTCAGTATTCCTCTCAGGAGCCCTGGTGTAAGCAGTGGGCTGATTACTGAGAATAGCTATGCAAAGATCAAAATGCCTTTAAAGCGGAATTCCACACAAAAATGGAACTTCCGCTTTAAGTACTGGTGACCCCCTGACATGCCACATTTGGCGTGTTTTTTATTTTTTATTTTTTGGGGGGGAGCGGAAACCCTCTTTTTAGAGGCATCCAGCTCCTACTTCCTCCTGGGGCTCCGCGTCACCGGAAGGAAAATCACCTCTCCCCCTCCCTCCCTGCAATCTTCTGGGACACGTCACAGTTCCCAGAAGATTGCCCCGCCATTCACAGTACGGCTTGCGCATGTACAATGCGTGCCTGGCTGTGAGGCCACAGCCGAGCGCCCACAGTAAGAACGGCGGAAGCGTGGACAGAAGAGGGAGAGGAGCGGTGCTTCGTATGCCCACATCACTGGACCGTGGGACAGGTGAGTGTCAGATTATTAAAAGTCAGCAGCTACACTTTTTGTAGCTGCTGACTTTTAATTTAAATTTTTTTCTGTTAGTGTAGGGCGAGGAGAGCCAATTACCGGCATCTCCGTGTTTACATGTGACCAGCTGTGATTGGACACAGCCGATCACATGTTTAAAGCCGCAGACGCGGGCCTTTACACAGATCGGGGGTCGCACCATGTCCTAGCAACACGGTGCGGCCACGATCGCCACGCTGCGCAACCCCCGCGGGTGTGCGGGAGTGGCAGTTCCGTGCCGCTGTCATGTGATGGCGGCCCAGAACAAGAGCTGCACCGCCCCGCCGTCATTTGACAGTGGGTGGGCAGCAAGAGGTTAAAAGAACTTGAACATGCATTTATACCTGAACAGCACATCTTGAAACCTCAGTCTGCTTTGAAATCTTTGCCTTGGAGAAACCTTGCTGATGCAGTATATATGATAAAAATTGGACCTTGTGTCTTGCTACAGTGCTCAGTCTTGCCAATGCCATGGTGTATGACCTGTGACATGAAACCATCTTCCACAACCTCACCCTAGTAGCAGAGTTTGACTGTTCCTCACCCAGTTATAGTATCCTACATAGCCATTTCTGTTTCAGTTAATGACTGTTTCAACCTACTAATGAAATTGATGACTGTTAGCACATGCTTGGTATAATTGGTTTCACCTGAAACAAATCCTATAATATCCCTGACTTTGTGCAAGTGTAAGAATTGATGCTGGTTTGAAGCCAGAGGGTAGTCACACCAAATATTGATTTAAATAAAAAATTTCTTTTGTTTGCCCTCTTTACATTTTGAAAATGTATAAAAATAAACAACTAACACATATATTTTTGAAAGAATTCTTATGTTACAGCATTTCTTCACTCCTGCCTAAAAAATTTAAATTTTTGCCCAGTACTTTACATCGTCTTACTGATCTTTTAACAGAATAGATGTGATACTAATGTGTTTATCTTCTTGCAATAACTTCTATTATCTTTTACATCTAGTGACTTACCAAAGTATGCTCATTATATCTGCCGTAATGAAGAAGAAGTGATGGAGCTCTTATCAAAGCCTCCTCTGTCTGAAGAGATTGAGACAGTATGGGTGTTAGGAGGTGTAGAGTGTTACAAAGTAAGTGCTGTACACAGGATGATGAACACAAGGGGGAGCTGTATTCTGATAAGATGATCAAAGAATTGGCATTATCTAAAACATAAAACAACACTCTAGATCAGGTTACTCTACTGCCCTGTACACACGGTCAGACTTTCTGTCGGAAAATCCGATCGTGTGTGGGCTCCATCGGATTTTTTCTGTCCGAATTTCCGAAACACAAAGTTTGAGAGATGAATCTAAAATTTTCTGACAACAAAATCTGATGGTTTAAATTCCGATCGCGTGTAGACACTGTCAGCACGTGGATGCATGGAACACCTGTACATTCCATGCAGGCAAAAAACAAGCCCTTACACGGGTGTGCACTTAAGTACAATGAATATAAATAAATACTGCACTATCTAAATCGTAGCAGCCAGCACAGAAAGTGTAAGCCCCGGTACACACAGTTGGACATTCCAACAACAAAATCCGTCGGAATTTGTCCGAAACTGGTGTTGCATACATACGGTCGGACAAAGTTGTCGGAAAATCCGATCGTTCAGAACGTGATGACGTTATTTCGTTACGACGGGACTACGTTCAGGCTAGTAGCCAATAGCTTTGGTCTCGTAATTTGATCTGAGCATGCGTGGCACTTTGTCCGATCGGAGTTCTCTACAAACAATCGGACGAAGTCCGATCGGATCATGTTGTTGGAAAATTTTATATCCAGCTCTCAAACTTTGTTGGTCGGACATTCCGACGGAAAAAATCAGATGGAGCCCACACATGGTCGGATTATCCGACAACACGGTCTGATCAGACATTTTCCATCTGAATATCCCACTGTGTGTACAAGGGCTAATGGATATAGGCTATGTGTAAAAATAAGTGCAGCGCTAAGATATCAAATGTAAATAAAACATGATAAAATAAACCAATAGCATATATAATAACTGAAAATCATATACTGTGGCATGTAACTAAAAATCTTAGACTGTGACATATAACATATTAGTTCAAAAAGAAAGTCCAAAATAAAGCAAAAATTCTGAAGTGATTTCTCAAACAAAAATCCAGGTAGTGACATCCAAGGGTGATGCGTGGTTATTTAAAAGTAAAAAATTGATATGTGAATAAGTGTCCAAGCAATGAAGTGACAAGAGGAATCCACCACCATAAGCAATGGCCGCTTACCAGAAAGCGTGGACACACACAGGTATACACCTGGTGAGTCAAAAAGGCTTTATTAGGTTGGTCCTAAGGATCCAGTTTCACAGCAGCGATGGACACTCGAGGCAATCAATCACAAGAGCATTGGACATAGCCAATATGGGGCAAATGGGGGAGTGTACCTCACCAGGAATTTATAAATGAAAGAAGGAAAGAAAAGGGCAACATAGCATAATTCCGCTTGGAATGTTTAATAAAAATGGAACATAAGTAATGCACTTACATGTTCCCAATGTAAAACAAGCACTGTTTGGAACAATGTTAGCGGTAGTGAGTGGATCAGCATGCGTTCTCGATGCGTTTCGCTTCAAAAGGCATCATCTGGGGTGCTGATTCCCCCCTCAATACCGCCTTTAAATGTGAGAACCCCCCATCAGTGAGCCCAGCTGCAATACCTGTATGCTTCACTTCCTGTTTCGGACAAGATGGCGCCACCGCTTGCACTCCAAGCCTTGTTTTGAAACACAGGAAGTGAAAACAAGAAATCTAACAGGTGACTTCCTGTCTATGCACTCCAAGCCTCGTTTTGGAGCACAGGAATGTGTGAACCAAGCCTCGATCTGGCACATATAACCAGGAAGTATCCTGTTTATAAGCCAAGACAGATCCACAATTGTAAAGTATTGCAAACAGGAGACAAAGATGCAAAAGATATAACTATTATAATTTAGATAAACCATAAAAGATGGGCTAAACCAATGATGTAGCAGAATAGTTATTAAATTAAATCTAATGTGATTGTAGCCGTATTAGTGCAATTGTGACAGAGACTCAATTTTCTCTGTCTAAATTAAATCTGAATTAGTAAAAATATATAGAGAATATAACATACAATATATTGCTATGCCAGATGGCAGGTTATAAACATAGCCTGCTATCAGTAGCAAGCAGATGTCTAAATAGGTAAGTACAGCTGTGATTTAGAAAATGGGGGATCTCTACCTCTTCAAAACATAAAAAGCAAGCAGCAATAATTTTCCATCATAGAAAAAAATATATAAACAGTAAATTTCTATCCAGTACACACATTCTGGTTCACACATTCTGTTATAGACAGGAAGTCACCTGTTAGACTTCTGGGTTTCCCTTCCTATGCTCCAAGGAGTGCATAGATAGGCAGTCACCTGTTAGATTTCTTGGTTTCACTGCCTGTGTTTCAAAACAAGGCTTGGAGTGCAAGCGGCAGCGCCATCTTGTCCGAAACAGGAAGTGAAGCATACAGGTATTGTAGCTGGGTGCCACATCTGTGCTTACTGAGGTGAGTTCTCACATCTATTTAAAGGCGGTATTGAGGGGGAATCAGCACCCCCAGATGATGCTTTTTGAAGTGAAAAGTATGCTGATCCTCTCACTGCCGCTAACATTGTTCCATACAGCGCTTGTTTTACATTGGGAACATGTAAGTGCAATTCTTATGTTCCATTTTTACTAAACATTCCGAGCGGAATTATGCTATGTGGCCCCTTTCTTTCCTCCTTTCTTTTATAAATTCCTGGTGAGGTGCACTCCTCCATTTGCCCCATATTGGCTACATCCAATGCTCTTGTGATTGATTGTCTGGAGTCTCCATCGCTGCTGTGAATCTGGATCCTTAGGACCAACCTAATAAAGCCTTTTTGACTCACCAGGTGTATACCTGTGTGTTAAAAGAATGATAATTTTGGGGCGCTCTAATTAGTTAATAAATATAACAGTGCAAATCTTATCTACTAAACCATAAAGACAAAATATACAATAATCCAAAATATAAAAAAATATGTGAAAGCAATGTTCATATGTTCCCACTCGTGATCAAGTGACTATAATAAACAATTCCTTCAAAGATTACTTATAATTTTCTAATCACACAAAGTCCCATCAATATGCCATAACAGCTTCTTTGATAAGCGATCCCGGATCCACCAGTACAAGAGATCTTGCAGGATGTGATAAAGATGATTCCAAAGAGATTGCATATACCTCCACCAAAGAAATCAATGCAACGTCACGTGTAATGTCATATATCGGGCTGTATGGGATAATGCGGAAGTGACTGTGGGGGAATGCTATACTATCATCACATTGGATAGCACTGTTTCCTGCAAGATCTCTTGTACTGTTGGATCCGGGATCACTTATCAAAGAAGTGTTATGGCATATTGATGGGACTTTGTGTGATTAGAAAATTATAAGTAATCTTTGAAGGAATTGTTTATAGTCACTTGATCACGAGTGGGAACATATGAACATTGCTTTCACATATTTTTTTATATTTCGGATTATTGTATATTTTGTCTTTATGGTTTAGTAGATACGATTTGCATATATTTATTAACTAATTAGAGCGCCCCAAAATTATCATCATTTTATCACTGAGGAGTTTTACACTTCACTTTTATAGGGTGCAGCTTTTTCTGTTTATATTTATATATATATTTTTTTATTATAATTTTTTTACACGTTTCTACATGGCGCAGAGTTTTTGCAATTGATATTCAATTGGTTTTTCACAGTATACCTGTGTGTGTCCCCGCTTTCTGGTAAGCAGCCATTGCTTATGGTGGTGGATTCCTCTTGTCACTTCATTGCTTGGGCACTTATTCACTTGACTTCCAAGTGTCATGATGCCTAGCATCCCTTTTCTTCTTGTGTGAAGAATAGTGCTGGTAGACCTGCATGGCATAGTCTCATTGCTGCCCACTCTGCATGCTGGAGCCCTTGTAACTATAGGGCACTTTCAGGTATAGGGGATCATGTGACATTTTATCCTTCTTTTCAGGACATAGTGCCCAATTGGCACGGTGAAGTGATTCCCACATGCAGAATTGCCGATAAGCCAGTAGAATCAGCAATGCTCTACTGGGCCAAGCGCCACCAGTTCAATGGTGGGGGGGGGGGGAGGGGCCTGGGCAGCTTTATTGTTCAAACATGGTGAAAGCAGATGACCAGGTTTCTAGGCTTGCCAGGAAATGAAGTACATTTTCCCTGGGTCTTGTTTTTTTAATTTTGGCATGCAAGCGCCACACTTCCCGATGTTGGTATTACAGTTCCAGCCAGCCACACTCACAGCCTTTTTCCTAGTGGAGTAATACTGCCTTCCTCCCTGTAAGTGCGGAGGGTGAGGCTGTAGCCAGGTGACAGGGGGTGACTCAACAGAGGGGTGGCTGAGGGTGCAGCACAGGGATCCTGGTGGACTGACAGGAAGCAAAGCTTGATCAGCATTCCGGAAGGTACAGACAGAGACAGAGATACAGGCATATACAGACAGCCATACAGCACCTGCTGTACTGTGATTATCATCATGATGATAATGACCATAAGCATAGTGGGAAGCTTCCTTTTTAGGTCTGCAGCCGCTGGGTGTGTATACCCCCACCACTGCCATACTATTTAATACAGTGTTAGAGCCTTTGCAGAACAAGGGGGAGTGGTTGGGGGTTGGTAAATAATGTGCTTTTTTTACTGCCCCCCCCCCCCCCCCAAGCACAAGTGTAAACATAAAAGTGTAGACCTATAAGGAAACATCTGACTGTTTGTAAATCTGACAAGCCAACTGTCAGATGGAAATAATCCAACACCTGTGCAGCCACCTGGTCAGTTCCATACATCCCCATAAGTGCTGATACCCTCCCATGCTCCCCCACCATGTTCTCTGGACTCTGCGTGCCCCCTCATCAAATCTGGGATTGGCATGGTGGGTGCAGTCGGGCAGAGGGAATGGAGATCAGAGAACATCTGCTCACTGATCTCCCCTTCCTGTTAATGACCCAGAGGTGACTTGTAAAGAATCACTTCCAGCTCCTGGTGTCACTTTCCCCAGCTAGAATATAATGAACATGATCTGCATTCTATTAGCTTCACTGTTTCGACAGGTGAGACCTCAGGGTTTAGACCCTTAATTGCTCATTAATGACAGAATTGGGGGAACCTAGAGCCTCATGCACAATAATTTAGCTCTTTCCATTCTCTTGTTCCATGTGGCCAGGTGAATCAGAACCTGCCAACAAACATGCACATTAAGCTGAAAAACCTTCTTTTACCTACTTACCTGAGCCAGATTTCATCCAGTGATGTGCAGATCAGATTGGGCAGATTGATAGCAAGCGAGAGCCCTTGGCCCCCACTTCTGTCAATCAAGTGCTGTGCTGGGCGCTCTGTGTTAATAGATGCAGACAGGGTGGCATGTGAGCGGTGCCCCCATGGGAAGCGGCTTTATATATTCCCCACCTATTTTACCAAAGCAGAGCAAGGTTAGGCAGGGGGAATGGCAGAAAATCTAAATATAGGTTCATCATTTGTTGGAGAAGCATCTTCTAACTCCAATCAGATAGCTGACGGCTGCATGCTGACCATGCCACGAAGGATCTGCTTTCATGGCAAGGTCAGATTGCTTTAGTAAGACAAGGGAACTAGCAAAAATCACCAGGTATTTATTACTGATTATTCATGTGAACAGAGAAATGCACTGGTAAAATTTCACTTTTAGAGCTCTTTCAAGCAAAGCGTTATACAGTGTGTTTACTTTTTTCAATTAATTTTTATAACTTTATTACAATGTCACATTGTAACACGCTGCATTGTGTAAAAATGCAGCATATCCTACTTTTCATTGAATCCCACCACAGTGCAGTGGTGTGAACTGAACAAAATTTTTAGGACATAAGCAAATTGCCCTGGCTACAGTATGTGTTGGGACTGCATGGCCATTTCTGCCCAGCACAGCATAACACATGTATATTGAGAATGGGTTCTTATAGTTTTCATAGAGTTTAACCCTATGTATGCTCCAACACTGTGAAAAATTACACCCTCGATTAGCTCCTACAGGCAAAATACACAAAGGTGAGTATAAGTGTGCTGGTAGCTATGAAGATAATCTGTCACTTTGTATTGAATAGGCAAAGTGACAGGTTCATCTTACATTTGCAACTGTAATTAACCACCTCCCGCTGCCGTATAGGGAAATGACAGCTGCATGGTGATTCTGTTCTGGGACGACATTATATGACGTTGTCCCACTCTCACTGATTTTTAGTGCCCTGATTATCAGTGCAGCCCCAACAGTGCCCATCAGTGATGCCAGTCAGTGCCCAGCAGTGTTGCCAATCAGTGACCATCAGTGCCGCCTTTCAGTGCCACCCATCAGTGCCCATTTGTGCTGCATATGAGTGCTTTTTCTCATCATTGCCAACTCATTTGTGCCCCTCAGTGCTGTCTCATCAGTGCCTCCTCATCAGTGCAGCCTCATCAGCGAACATCAGTGAAGGAGAAAAAAAATATTTTCAAAACCTTTTCTTTTTCTCTTTTTTTTCGGTCTTATTTTTTGCTAAAAAAATAAAATAAAATCCCAGTGGCGATTGAATACTACAAAATGGAAGCTGTATCTGTCTCAAAAAAGATAAACATTTTGTTTTGGTATAGCTTTGTATGGCCGCGCAATTGTCATCAAAAGTGCAACAGCTCTGAAAGCTGAAAATTGGCCTGGGCAGGAATGGGGTAAAAGTGTCCAGTATTGAAATGGTTAAACTACCCAATAAAAGACCAGCAGGGTAAGCTTTAATTACTATGAAACTGTATGTGTGTACTAAGCTCACTGATCAATTTAGGAATTTGACTGTAGTATATTCTAAACATTCTAAAATTCTATTCTACAAATGTGAAACAGGTAGAATTAGATAAAGACTCATGCTGTGCCCCCCCACCTATCAGTTTCTTCTCTTTGCAGAATATGATGAAGCACCCTGCGTGTAGCCACATCTACTTTACAGACATTATGGCAAACTTTGAATGTGACACCTTCTTCCCAGAGTTTGATAAAGACATCTTTAAGTTAAAGGAAAAGTAAGTTATATTTTAAAAATGGCATACATTTTGTTAAAGGGTATATTTAAAATGCACAAATGGAAGCAGCTTGTAGGCAGATGCCTAGTAGGGAAGTATGCTACTAGTAAGCAAGACTAAGCTGCCCAGGTTAGAGAAGGGTTGAACTTTGGGTCTGCCAATTTACTGGGCTTTTTGGGTTCTGCTATCCACCCTGGTCTATATATAGAACGAGTGGGACCACATGGAAAACAAGAGTCTGGATCAGAGGGAAAGATGTAGCCCGGACCCAATGTAAATATTTGCCAGCACACCATGGATCTTCCATGAACTCCAAACGTTTTTTCATTGAAGAGAGATCACGTCACAAACAGAGTAGCTCAATGTTTTGGAAGCCCTGCTGGACCCCTTTGTCCGGCATGTGATTGTTATTAGAGGTAGTCCGGTGCCATGTCGATCTCCCACCCTAAGTGGATTCTCCAACAATGGACTTACACCTGAACAGATACACCTGGGCAGACACAGTTTACTTAGTGAGTAGGACCGAGTCTGCATTATGACCTGTAATATTTCATAAGCGTACAGTAAAGTTTCTTAAAGTGGTCAAATGCCTGGTCTGACGTTTTTGAAAGGAGTGCATGGTGTAACAGAAGAACAGGGCCTGTAAAACACTGATGGGGCATAGGAGGAAAGCCACTGTGAAGATTTAACTTGGCAGTAGAGTTGGAGCAGGAGAGAAGTTGCCATGGGTAACCATAGACTGGTGGGAGTGTATGGCAGCTTGGTCAATAGGACATGGTACCTGTCATTGGTGACAAGTCATCTGGTAGTCATCTGGTAGCGAGGGAATCTGTGTTCTGCCTTCCTCCCCAGTGGTTGTTTCCTCCAAAGTATCTGAAACTGAACAGGTTATATTCACCTGGCCACATGGGACAAGAGAGTGGAAGGAGATAAATTATTGTGCATGAGGCTCTAGGTGCCCCAGTTCTGTGATTGGAAGTGAGGTGATAGAAATACGTAGAACTGGTGGAGAAGCCATGGGCTCAGCAGCGTCCCTCCTAAAAGCAACATACAACAAGTAAGGTGTGTAATGACATGGGACAGTAAGCTCACAGAGGAACTCTGTATGTTACACAGCTCCATACAGTGTATGGCTCATCTCAAATCTGGGGTACTGACATAATTTTGACTTTCACATGACAGTGCCCCCCCAGGCATTGATGAGCATGCGCGCAGGAGGAGATGCATAAAATGCAAGTGCTTTAAGTGTTTAAATCTGGCTTGGAATCAGATTCAGAGAGGTAGAAGCAACACAAGGGGCCAAACAGTTGTGCATAGTACTCTGGGTCTATTCACAGCAAAGCAACAGGTTTGCTTTAAGCCTCCATTTACCCCTAGCATATACCCCCCTTTTCAATTGCTTTGTTTAATTTCCAAGTATGGAGGTCCATGTGACCTAATCCATGTGACATTGATGGGCCAGTAAATGCTTTAACACAGGAATTAACACGTGTTCCTGTGCCATTATATTGGCACAATAAACTTGCATTGTATGGTGTGCCATATTAACTAAGTAGATAGACCTGTTGTGGGTCTATCTGAGCCACCAATGTCAGTTACTGTTTCAGAGTAAAATAGAAACCGGTGCAAAGTTTACTCCAAATTAACAAGGGGAATGTGTCAGTTTTTAGTATGGAAAACTGCTGCAAATCCTTGCCAGGTCAGACCTGGTGTACAGCTCACATCCCTCCTGTGCCCATTTGTCATTTAGGAGCAGTGTCTCCTAAAGTATAGAAGAGTGACACTTTTTTTAAATTCCTGACAGTAAGGCCGCGTACACACGGGTGGACTATCCGTCCAACTAAGTCCGTCAGACAATCCGACAGACAGTCCGTCCTACTTTTGAATGAACGGACTTGACCACACACGACGAACAGACAGTCCGCTGAAAGCTTGCGCAATGACGTGTACAGCACGTACGACGGGACTAGAAATACGACGTCCAATACACTGCAATGCAACCTTCGGCCGTGTAAATCCTTTCTGAGCATGCGCCATACTTAGTCCGTCCAACTTGTCTACTCACGAGCGGACTGTCCGCTGAAACCAAGTTTGGACGGACAATATTACGGAAATTCCGAAAGACTTAGTCCGCCAGACTGTCCGCTGAAAAAGTCAGCTGAAGCCCACACACGAGCGGATTGTCCGCTGAAACACGTTTCAGCGGACCAAGTCCGTCAGACAGTCCGCCCGTGTGTACGCGGCCTTAGTCAAAAATCCGGAAACTTTCCTTTGTTCTTGGCAGCTAAATGGACTGGTGGAGGAGTGAAAATAAAATTAAAGTAGTTCTAAAGCCTTAACGTTTTTCATCGTAATGCGTTCTATGCATTAAGGTGAAAAATCTCCTGTGCTGCAAAATCCTCCTCAGCCCCCCTTACCTGAGCTGATTCAATCCAGCCACGTGCAAGAGAGCAGTGGCTCTTAATATTGTCCCTCCTCCTTGGGCAGATTGAGAAGAGCAGGAGCCATTTGCTCTGACTGCTGTACATCAAATGCTGTATCAAGCGAGCAGAGGGGGCCCAAGCCATCTGCTCTGTGTCAATAGACGCAGACAGGATGACTCAGGAGTGAGCAGCTTTCCATGGGGACACTTGCCAAAGAGGAGCAGCCTGGAGCTCCGGTGGGGTACCACAGAAGAAGAGGTTTGTGGCTGCTCTGTGCAAAACCATTGTTATACAATTGTTATTTGAATAGTTTCATAGTTGGTAAAGTTGACACTAGTTCATCCAGTTTAACCCGTGTAGACATACATGTGTCAGTGTCGATAATCATTTCCCATATCCCTGCATGTTGTGTTCACTAAGATGCACTTCCAAGAGTCTTTCAAAACTATCAATAATTCCTGCTGACACCACTGATTGTGGAAGAGTTCCACATCCCTATTGCCTTGACATTGAAAAACGCCCTACGCAGCTTAAGGTTAAACCACTTCTCCTCCAGTCTCAATGTGTAGCCCGTGTCCTCTTACGCACCCTGAGACTGAAAAGTATTTCTATATCGCTAATATATCTCCTCTCAAGCATCTCTTCTTAAAAGTACAACTGTTGCCTTGGCCTGTAAAAGTAAAACTCAGGTTCACTTTAGGTTGAGAAAGAAAATTCTTTGAAAAAATCCATAGATTCCCTTTAATAGTAAACTCCAAATCTGGGTCCGTTATAATGGTGGTCATCAACCCTGTCCTCAGGGCCCACTAACAGGCCAGGTTTGCAAGATAACCGAAATACATTACAGGTGATATCATTTGCTGCTCAGTGATTGCAGTATTCTAGTCTGCATCTCCCCAAGGTAATACATAAAACCTGGCCTGTTAGTGGGCCCTGAGGAAAGGGCTGAAGACCACTGTGTTATAATCAGTTTGGCAGTCATTAGGGAGGGTCAGTAAGGGTATTCCAATGTAGCACCCTCCTAGTTGGCTGCTGGGCTGAGAAGTAAATTTAGTTTTTTGTTCTCCTTGGTAGTCAGCAGAGCAGCTGCTGATTGTTTTGGGCTGATCAGGGTCCCACTGACTGCACACTTCATTGTTTCTCCTTTCTTTCTGGAAAGCTCCAGAACATAGGAGTGGAACAGGCTAGACAAGCAGTCTGAATATTTCTGAGGTCCTAGCCACTCCCTGAGGAGGCTTGCTCTGAAGGTTGTTGGAAAGAACATAAATAGTCTGTGGCAGGATCAGTCAGTGCTCTTTTCCAGGAGTAGAGGCACCCAGCCTGGAGGATTATTACCCTGCCAGGTTACTTAACTGACCCCTGCCAAGAAACTCAACAAATTCCCAGCAGACATAAAGCTGGGGGCCTATCTATTGAAAGACATCTCGGAGGCTAAAGAAGAGGAGGGGATCTCACCCAGGGATCAGTGTGGAAAGTCCACTCTGCAAATGTCTTCCTAAGGCAGGAGGAAGGCATCCAGCTACTTAAGGACTTGTCAGTACAGACCTGAGAGCAGAACCTGGGTGACTGTGCTGCTGTTATCCTCTTGATTCAAAGACTGAGGTTCACCCAGCTATTGGTGTCCCAGTGCTGCCCAATCTAAGAGCCATTGCTAAGGGTTTTTTCTAAGGAGTATTGTAGAAGGCATCCTCTTGCTATTCTACACACTGGAGTACCCCACAGCTACTTAAGCCCTATCAAAGTTATACTGCAATTAACTTTAAAAAGCAAGCCTTAGACAATTTTTTTAGCCAAAAGTGGGGATGCTACTCTGTGCCTGGATACCATTACACTGTTGGGAAAAAGAACCTGGGACAAGATAGCGGGACGAGCCAAAGGGTCAACAGTACATAATCATGCCCTTAGGCTGTAACAACCAGCCCAAGGTCAACTGAGTCTTTAAGGTCAGTGAAGGCTACTGACCTTAGCACCTAAACAGTACAGCTGTCACGGGTCATGCGACTTGAGGTACTGGCTCACATCACTTGGAATTGTAACACTGCGGGATATATGTATCACAGCTGACACATAGCCACACATTTGCACTGATTTCAATGACTTTGCTACCCTTCACCCTTCTTAATGCCTATAGTTTAGCTTAGGTCTATTTTCATTTTCATTTTTTATAGAATTGTATTGATGCTGTATTTGTGAAGTCCCTTTTGATCTCCCAATCTCCTGCTGAGTCCATAGAATTACACAACTATCACGGTTATATAACAGATGGAAAATCCTGTTTCATTAAGCTTACCAGCAGGACTGAGGACCTGCCACAGATACATATAGGGGCGAGCGCCGCGTCACGGCCCGTAATGCACTGTGTCATAGCAGTGGTTTGCTGGCTGATTGGCCAAGCATGCACTACGACCCACATGCTTAGGCCAATCACAGCGACGTAAGCAAATAGCCCATAATTGGACAAAGACAGGGTGCTTTTGGCCAATTGTGGCTCAGGGGGTTAAGTATGCACCCCACACTATATAAGGCCACCTGCACGTCGGCTCTGTGTAGTGTGTTGCTGGCATTATAGAGAGATAAATGGTGAGAGAGTCATTTCATTTACTTTGAGCAGGCAGTTTATTCAGTTAGGTAGATCTCACTGCAGACCATTCATGCTGTACTGTTTCTAATCTACTTCAGGCAGGCATTTGATCTAGTTTAGCTAGATCTCACTGCAATGTGGTGGAGCCTAGCACTCAGCATCAGCAGCAGTCTTCAAGGGATCGTTTACAGTCCCCAGAAACCCATGGACTTGTACGTGGCTGGGAGGATGTGGCTGCGGATCAGGTCGTCCTTAGTGACCCAGAGGACTCCGGACCGAATGCCTCAGCAAACCTAAGCTGCATGGCCTCTCTGATCCTGCAAAGCCTGCGAAAGGACCCTCGGATTCGTGGTATCAAGGAGAGGGATCAGTACTGGCTGGCAACCCTCCTTGATCCACGTTATAAGGGTAAAGTTGCGAAACTTATCCAGCCGTCGTAGAGGGAGCACAGGATGAAAAATCTTCAGGAGGCCTTGCAGAAAGATTTGTGCAAAGCGTTTCCAGAGCCTGGGAGGTTACAAATTCCTGGTCCTGGACAACGTGTTGCTGAGGCTTCGGTCAGTCACAGAAGGAGCTGTAGAGAAGGTGGCCATCTGACAGATGCGTTCAGACAATTTTTTTGTCCGGGGCAAGATCAGACTTTGAGACCTTTCCAATCGAAAATCCTCTGGGTTACTGGGTCTTGAGGGTCGATCACTGGCCAGAGCTTGTACAGTATGCAATTGAGCTACTGGCTTGTCCTACATCCAGTGTTCTTTCGGAACGCACATTCAGTGCTGCTGGAGGCTTTGTAACCGATCAAAGTGTGCCTGTCCACTGACTTGGTTGATCAGCTCACCTTCATAAAAATGAATCAGTCTTGGATCTCCAGCTACCAAGCACCTGATGCTGATGTAACTGAATATTTTTTTATGAATGAGAGCCCTTCAAGACTGCCTGTGCTGATGCTGAGTGACTATCCTGTTATGCTGAGTAACTATCCTGTTCCTCCTCAATGTTCATGTTGATAGCTTGTAAGAACATTTTTGGTTCTGGGCACCACCACCAGTGGCTAAGGCCCAATTTTTCTGCCCCTGTTTAACAGGGGTGGGTAATTACATTTTTTGCTGTAATATTTTGCAGCAGGGCTTGTTCCTGCGCTCAACTAGGGTATCTGTGAGGGGTTGCAGTGTTGTGGCACCAGTGCCTAAAGCCCAATTTTTCAGCCCTTGTTCAACAGGGCATGTAATTACAATTTTTGATCTAATATTTCACAGCAGGGCTGTTCCAGCGCCCACCGAGAGTAACTGTGAGGGCTTACAGTGTTCTGGTACCACCAACACCTAAGCCCCAAATTTCTGCAGAGTATATAGTGCAGGTCCCTACTTTCAAAAATCCGACTTACAAGCGAATCCTACTTACAAATGAAGGGAGACAACAGGAAGTGAGAGGAAATCTACCCCTAGGAAGGGAAATTCTCTCCTGTAAGAGTTAATATGGCAAAAAGGTGTCTCCTCCACTGATGCTTTATCACCAATCCTTGTTTCCCTAAAAACCCCAAATTTTCAAAATCCAATTGTCATTGGGACAGAAATTGAGGTGAATTCTTCTGAATAGGGGCACAGGCAGCAAAACAAATGTTACAGGGGTGATGATAACCAGTAGCTGCTGGTGAATTTTTAGGATGGGGGGCTCAAGTCCCCGCACCTCCACTTTTGCCCATCCCACTTCTCATAAGCCACACCCCTTATAGAATCCACCCACTCCATCCCCTGTATTCCACTTGCTTCCACTCATAGTGTCAGGAGTATACAGCCCTTGCATCACAGGACAGAGTATACAGCCCTTGCATCACAGGACAGAGTATACAGCCCAAGCATCACAGGACCGAGTATACAGCCCAAGCATCACAGGACAGAGTATACAGCCCCAGCATCACAGGACAGAGTATACAGCCCCAGCATCACAGGACAGAGTATACAGCCCCAGCATCACAGGACAGAGTATACAGCCCCAGCATGACAGGACAGAGTATACAGCCCCAGCATGACAGGACAGAGTATACAGCCCCAGCATCAAAGGACAGAGTATACAGCCCCAGCATCAAAGGACAGAGTATACAGCCCCAGCATCACAGGACAGAGTATACAGCCCCAGCATCACAGGACAGAGTATACAGCCCCAGCATCACAGGACAGAGTATACAGCCCCAGCATCACAGGACAGAGTATACAGCCCCAGCATCACAGGACAGAGTATACAGCCCCAGCATCACAGGACAGAGTATACAGCCCCAGCATCACAGGACAGAGTATACAGCCCCAGCATCACAGGACAGAGTATACAGCCCCAGCATCACAGGACAGAGTATACAGCCCCAGCATCACAGGACAGAGTATACAGCCCCAGCATCACAGGACAGAGTATATAGCCCCAGCATCACAAATCATGGTATATAGCGCAGCCTTACAGATCGGCGCAAGCAAACTGAAAAATTACACTGTTAGTAATGAAGGACTCTAAATGGTCATTTATCAGGTTATTATGTGTCATTCCTGCTAGATAAAATATAGAAAAAGTTAATGTTTAATCACTTATAGTGGGGTTCCACCCTAAAGTGGAACTTCCGCTCATCGGAACCCTCCCCCCCTCCGGTGTCACAGTTGGCACCTTTCAAGGGGGAGGGGGGTGCAGATACCTGTCTAAGACAGGTATTTGCATCCAGTTCCGGGCATACACTCCCACGGGAGTCTATGCCTCTTCCTGTCCTGGCGCGCTGCCTGCTGGGACACGCACGCTTCCCAGAGACAGCGCGGACCATTCCTATTGCGCTGCGCTACTCGCACATGCGCAGTAGGGAACCGGGAAGTGAAGCCACAACGCATCACTTCCCGATTCCCTCACCTAAAATGGCAGCAGCAACTGAGAGCCGAGCGATCGATCGCTGGATCCTGGGACAGGTGAGTGTCCATTTATTAAGAATCAGCAGCTGCAGTATTTTAATAATAATTTTTTTTTAACAGTGAAATCCCTCTTTAAGCCCCGGACCATTTTGCAGCTAAAGGACCAGGCCCCTTTTGCGATTTGGTACTGCATCGCTTTAACTGACAATTGCGCAGTCGTGCGACTTGGCTGCCAAACAATTGGCGTCCTCTTTTTGCTCACAAATAGAGCTTTCTTTTGGTGGTATTTTATCACCTCTGCGGTTTTTATTTTTTGCGCTATAAACAAAAATAGTGCGACAATTTTGAAACAAATTCAATATTTTTTACTTTTTGCTATAATAAATATCCCCAGAAAATATATAAAAAAAAATTCTCAGTTTAATACAATATTTATTCTTCTACATATTTTTGGTAAAAAAAATCGCAATAAGCGTTTATTGATTGGTTTGCGCAAAAGTTATAGTGCCTACAAAATAGGGGATAGTTTTATGGCATTTTTATTAAAAAAATATTTTTTTTACTAGTAATGGCGGCGATCAGCGTTTTTTTTTTGTGTGACTGCGACATTATGTCAGACAATTTTGACACATTTTTGGGACCATTGGCATTAATACAGCGATCAATGCAATTAAAAGTGCATTGATTACTGTAAAAATGGCACTGGCAGTGAAGGGGTTAACACTAGGGGGGCAATGTAGAGGTTAAGTGTGACCTAATGTGTGTTTTTTAACTGTGAGGGGTGTGGCTTGGCGTGTGACGTCACTGATCGTTGTTCCTTATGACAGGGAACAGACGATCAGTTACAAGCTCACTAGGAAGCACGGGGAGAGGTTTGTTTATACTTCCCCATTCTTCAGCTCTGTGACCCGATCTCGGGACACCGACGGCGATCAGGTCCGCGGGTCCCGCGGCCACTGAGCTCAGGAATGGGTCACGAGTGCCTCGGTGGTGCGCGTGCGACCCACGGCGGGCTCTTAAAGGGCAACATACCTGTACGTGCTTGTGCCCAGCCGTGCCACTCTGCCGACGTATATCGATGTGAGGCGGTCCTTAAGTGGTTAAGTTAACTGTTAAAGAATGCAATAAATGTACCACGCATCAGTGATTTTTTTTTAAAACAGTAAACAAACTTTATTGCACAACAAAGAGCAACAAAAAAACTTTGAATCAGAGTAAAGGTGACTGAATACAAATGAAGGCCACATTCACATTAGCGCCAGTAGAATTATTTGAAAATAAATTTTGCTCTGCTTTCTTTCTGGTTTGCAAATTTCTCAATGACCTTCTGGTTGAAATCGGTCATCTGTCACCACTTTCTTTTCCATGGACAGCATGGCCAATGCATTCAGCCTTTCCTGGGTCATGCCATTTCTCAAAAAATTCTTAATTCCTTTTAAGGTTGAGAAGCACCTCTCAGCTTCTGCTGTGGTCATGGGTGTGATGATGAGAATCTTCAGAGGTGTGACAGTCTCTCTAAATACTTTAAGATTGTTCTCCATAAACAGCTGGAATAGGTCCCCAGCACCATTACATTTTCTGAACTTGTTTGTGCGGTAGATGAAACTAAGCTCTGTCTTTAACTTGGACTTATTGAGCAGTGGATAGGCCTTCAAAGGCTGGATTCACATCAATGCATTTTTAGTGCTTTTTGCATTTTGCAGATCTGCACTACAGTCCATTTAACATGGTTTCCTATGGAACACGTTCTATGGGGCAAATCTGCACAATGCAAAAAGCACTAAAAATGCATAGGTGTGAATCTAGCCTAACTCGGTGCATCCTCCGGAAACTCCATTGCGTATTGATCAAACCTGTCTGCTTGAAGAAAGGTGGCACTAACAAAGTGATTTGTGAAGGAGAAACAACGCATGGTGTGCAAGAGTATGGTATCACAGACCTATAGATTGAAGGATAATAACAAAAAGTATGTAGTGATGACAAATGTCAATGTCATCTGTTAGCTCCCTGAGCATCAGAAATGCATGAAACGTGACAAACTGATCTCTCTTTATAACTTAAAACTGGTCATTTTAAATGTTCAGTTTTAAGTTATAAAGGGAGATCAGTTTCAGTGGTTTTGAATCCATAACTTCTCAGAACTCCATACACATGGACAAGACATTCTTAGTAAATATGTCAGGTTTCATGCATTTCTGATGCTCAGGCAGCTAACACAGATGAAGGCTGTAATACTCATTTTATCCACTAGATGGAATAACAAATCCTTTTTAGATCACATCATTTTTATATGAATATTGTAAGAAAAATTGTTTTCTTTCCAATCTTCATATCTATAAGGGAGCTATCAAAAAGACAAATATCGCAACAAATAAATTCACCTATGCAATGCATTTATGTTCTCCTGGATTCACAGAGCACCGCCTCCTCGGTTTAGAACCACCTTGACTGCTTTGGTCAACCAGGGATGGGATAGAATCTCTGCAAAATGTATGAACAACAAAAACAGCTACCTGATCTTCTGTATGTATCCTTCTGGAACTGCTGGATGCTCCCCTTAATGTGGACAGAATCTATGTCCTTCTGGAGTTTGGCATAGGACGTCCACATGGGGCATGATGTTGTGGAAAAGCGTCAGAAAAAATGTAAACTCCTGATCATCCAGGAGCACGGCAAAGCGTGCTGCCTCTCTCATAGTAACAAGGTCAAAGTCATCTGAGTCTTGCATTGTTTCAAAACAGAGGATGAGGTCCTCTCTGTGCTCAAACACAGTATTGACAGCACGGCTGTAGAAGTTCCATCTGACACTGCTTGATGTCGGTAGTCTATGGGCAACTATTTTATAAAGAAAATCTGTGTGCTTGGGTGATCTGGCAAAAAAGCTGGCAAATCCTCCAAGGTTAGCAAAAAATAGTCTCACTTTGGGCATTTGAGAAGTGGCCTGTTGCATTATCAGATTGAGCTAATGTGCATAGCAGTGGATGTAATGGGCATTTGGGTACACATCTTGAATTTTCTCTTGAACACCTGAAGTGGCACCCCTCATCATGCTGGCTCCATCATACGCATGGGAGATTAGTTTATGCTTCTGGTCCTCCGGAAGGATGACAGCAAGGCACTCTTGTAGTGCTGTAGCAATGGAATCCGCTGTGGTTGAATGCAGAGGAATAAACTCAACAACACTCTCCTGTACGTTGTTTTTGGCATCAATGTAGTGCAGTACAATCACAAGTTGGCACTGTGTGGCAATATCGGTGGTCTCGTCGGCCTGGATTTAGTTGAAATCACTGGTCCTTGCTTCTTGAATAATGTGCTCCTTCACAACAGACAACATATGCCTCGGTTCCACTGAGCGGATCGGTTTGGTCTGGTTCGGTACGGTACTATTTTCAGTGTTTCCATCATGAAAGCAGCCCATACAACTGAACCATACCGCACCATTCAGGGTCCTGCTTCAGATGTGAGGCCATAGAAAATGGAATGGTTTGGTTAGGGCGGAGCTACTGGCGTCACAGGATACATACCACTGATTGGCGGACAGAAAAACTTCAATGCTGACGTCAAAGGAAAGCACCAAACAAACACCACGTCGCTGTTCAGTACAGATAAAGGAGAAATGCCAGCAAACAGCAGGGTCTGGTCATCTTAGGAACTATCTACTTTCCTGACTATAATTGGTGATAGCATTGTTCAGAGTGAGCTTGATGGATCAGTGAGAAATGAAAAGGTGTATAAAGATATTTCTCAGCGGATGTTAGCCGAGGGATTTGAATGGACATTGGGTCAGTGGGGCAAAGCTTAAGAAGCTTAAAGGCAAATATAAAAAAAATTAAGGACGCCAACAGCCGTAGTGGAAACAGTTGGAGCACTTGGAGGTGGTACGATGCCATGGACGCCATTTACTGTCATAGGCCGGCAAACCAAGGCAGGGAGGGAGGTCTGGACTCTGCAACTGCAATTCTCGAATCCATGATAGACACTTTTTGTTAGCATCGGTCCCACCACTGTAACTCCCTTTCTCATCTGCCCCACCAGACTGTACCCCCCTGCTCTCCTGCCCCACCAATGCACCTCCTTTGACATCTGCAACACTGCACATCTGCCCCACACTGCTGAACGTCCTCATCTCTTCCACCACTGTACCCCCCTGCACATCTGTCACACACAGCTGAACTTCCTTCTCATCTCTTGCACATCTAACCCACACAGCTGAACCCCCTTCTCATTTCTTCCACCACTGTACCCCCTGCAGATCTGCCCCACGCAGCTGAACCTCCTTATCTCTTCCATCACTGTACCCCCCTGCACATCTGCCCCACACAGCTGAACTTCCCTCTCATCTCTTCCACCACTGAAATGGTTAGCAGAGCGAATTCCTAATCCTAGGTTCAGCTGTGTGGGGCAGATGTGCAGGGGGTACAGTGGTGGAAGAGATGAGAAGGGGGTTCATCAGTGTGGGGCAGATGTGCAGTGTGGCAGATGTTAAAGGAGGTGTATTAGTGGGGCAGAGGAGCAGGTGGGTACAGTCTGGTGGGGCAGATGAAAAAGGGGGTTACAGTGGTGGGTCTAATGCTACCAAAATCACTATTCTGGTCTTTTGTATATTACAGGTGAAAGGATATGGTTGCCGCTGGATCTGCACACAGTCATGGAGGATATGTGGGCAGCAGAGGAAAGGCAGCTGGAAAGGATTGAGAACCTTGCTGAGAGGCAGTTTGAGGCACTGCGTCAGGATGCACAGGAAGCTATGCGCCAGGCAGAAATCTCCCCTCTGCAGATGGAGCAGTTGGCTACCTTGAACCAGGCCTTCCTCTGTGTCCTGGGTCAGCTTGTTCAAGTGCTTGGAGCCAGTCGTGATCCCAGGTCACCACCCAGACAGTAATACCTTTCATGCAGCACAGGACCTGTTAAGTTTTTGTAACAACTTTCTTTGTTAATATATTTTTCAATTTTATACTTTCAAAAATATATAAGATTGTTGTTGTGTAATAAAAAACAGACTTTTTGTGAGTGTCTAATGTAAAACATTATTAAAAATATAGTAATACTTTAGTAAAAAAAATTTTCATTCATGGTAAGAAATTAAACGTTGAGGTGACGCATCAGAGCCTGACGTATTTCACTGCACTTTTCTTCGATATCCTGTGCTGCTATTACAAGCAGTGGCTCATCTGAAGATGTATTCCAATCCTGGTGGAAGTCTTCTCCATGACTTTTCACAAAGATTGTGAAGAGCAAAGCAAGTAAGGACCATGGTTTTGGCAAGTTTAATGTCACTGTCATTCCTCTTCATAAGACACCGCCATCTACCCTTAAGTCTTCTGAAAGCATTTTCCACTACGACCCGTGCCCTGGATGTTTTCTTGTTCTAGGTTTGTTGTTCTGGTGTCAGGCGGCCATTGTCAGGAAATGGTTTCAGGAACCAATTTTGTGAAGGGTAGGCAGAGTCCCCGAGAACATAATAGACAACATTCACCCCACAAATGTTCTTAGTGCAAACGGGATACTGACCTCCCTGGCCAACCCAATCCAAAATGTGGACAATCGTAGAACCCGAGCATCATGCAAACTCCCAGGCTTTCCTACATTCACATTCCAGAACAGTCCTTTTCCATCCACTACTCCCTGGAGGATGATGGGATGCCAGCCTTTTCTGTTGAAGTAGTCAGTTTGGTATTCTTGTGGTGCTATTATTGGTATGTGTGAGCCATCAATAGCACCAACACACTGTGGAAGGCCCCACCTTTTCTCAAAGTAATCAGCCATGTCTTTAAGCTTTTCCCGGTCTAGAAAATGAACAATTTCAGGAGTTAGCAATGTGCAGACAGCCTTACAGAAGTCCTGCACACACTGGCACACCGATGATTTACTGACACCAAAAAGATGACCTATACTTCTCTATTCACTGTTGGTAGCCAGCTTCCACGGTGCAATGGCAACTCTTTTCCTCACAGGCAAACAGGCTCTGAAGGTGGTGTTTTGCTTCTCCATCGCTGGACGTAGCTTTGCACAAAGGTATGAGAAGGTTTCCTCAGACATTCTGAAATTGTGCACCCACTGTGAGTGTGTGAATCCCGGGACAGTCACATCCCACCCCTCATTGGTGCGGGGGAGAGCCCAAATGACTGGTCAGCGGCGCTGCTTTGAGAAAAGCAGAAGCAGCTAAAAAAAATGTATTAAAAAGTAACATATCACAATAAATACAACATATATAATAGAATTTTCCTAATACTGTACATTATTATTAAGTGTGTGTCAGGTAGGTGAGTCAGTGTGTGCGTCTCTGTCAGGTAGGTGAGTCAGTATGTGTGTGTCAGGTAGGTGAGTCAGTGTGTGTGTGTGTGTGTGTCAGGTAGGTGAGTCAGTGTGTGTATGTGTCAGGTAGGTGGGTCAGCTTACCCTATAGTGCTGCCATCTTTGTCTTTACCGCACAAAGGTGTAATTTTCCTGGATAAATATCCAAGCTAGATGTTTTCTTTTCTGCTGTTTTTCTCTTTGCCGCTCGCAACCTTCTCTCATACAGTGCAGATGTATTTTAACTACAATGAACCAAAAGGCAACTAGAGAAAAGACAAGCTGCTGGGTGACCTCCATTGTTTGTAGCTTCAGGTTTCTAGTCACACTAGTGTGAACTCACGCTAGGCATTTTTTTTCTAAACCCCATATGGCCCCTAGTGGTCCGACTTGCAGTGGGAACGCTCACCTGAATAGGCCGGACCATTCCAGGCCATCCAAACTGTACCGACCCGGACCAATCCGCTCAGTGTAAATGAGGCATTACAGTCCAACAGCTCGTTCTACACAGTTTTTGAAGTTCCCTTAAAAACAGTGGCATTCTCAAGGTGCTCTTTCAAAATGGCATCAAGTGAAGCAACAAAATCGACCAAGCCACGGAATATCCCAGGATTCTCTGATGTCTCGCTCTCGTCATGGCCATGCAAAGCCAGCACAAATGCACCACAAAATTTCACACAGTCTATTATTCTAGACAGGATGTGTCGATTTTTTGTGACCTCTTCATTGTGTCTTCTAATGGCAATTCTGTAGCCTGCATCTAGCTGTTCACCAATGCTACTCTTCCCAAAAAACTCGAGCCTCATAATATTGTCAAGATGGCTTTGGGTAATTTCATGCCGCTTGCACTTTTCAGTGAGATGCTTTAGGTCGCAAACTCCTGTTGATATCCACAATGTGTCAGTGCCATGACTTTGAAAAAGCAAACAGGGAAAACAATAATAGGCATTAGTCACATCACATCCAGCTAGCCAACTCCATTTGCTATATGAAGTGAAGGAAAAGCTTTGAGTGTAAACTTGACCACGATCACTTGACCTCTGCTGAATTTGCAATTTGGGTTGATGTGGTCCAAGCTCCTTTATCCTCTTTTTCATCATCTGAACGCCTTGTGAAGGGCACTTGCTTCAAACATGGAACCGAATTGTCATTCATTTTGAAAAACAAATTCCACAATGATCAGTACCTATGAGTCAAATGAGAATCAGGGTAAGTTTAAGAGATAGGTATGGCTGCCAAATCCAAGTGTCTATTTCATCAAATGTAACCTCACTGTTGACATCATATGCAGACTCTTTGTGCCCATAATGAGGGGTTCCCGCCATGCCTCTGCTGAGTTCCCTAGTCTGTACACCCGCTGTGGCCATAATGAGGGGTTTCCACCATCCCTGTGATGAGTTTGTGACTGGCTTTTATACTGGCAATAGACTTCAGAGAACAAGTGTAGGTTCAACCTGATCACCACATTTTTCAAGCTGTTCTGGATGCATGTTTATTCAATATTGCCATGTGAAAAACATAGCCAGAAATTTTCAGTTTATCTTGGAAAAACAATAGCTATCAGTTGTTACTTTGGGGTATTTCCCTTTAGATTGCACACTTGAAAGGCAGTGTAGACTAGCGGTCTTCAAACTATGGCATAAGAACCACATCTGACCCACTACAAGATTTTACCTCGTCTGCATCATATACCAGGGTGCACATTATACACTGGGCTCTGCACATCATATACCAGGCTGCTCATTATACAAAGGGGTCTGCACATCATATACCAGGCTGTACATTATACACAGGGCTCTGCACATCATATACCAGGCTGCACATTATACACCAGGCTGCACATTGTGCACAGAGCTCTGCACATCATATACCAGGCTGCACACTATACACAGAGCTCTACTAAAGCAGATGAATCATGCCTATCTTGTGTATAACCACATCGGGCACCTCTGCCAATCAATCTACCAACTTGCTGTTTTTGTACTGACTTTTCTTTTCTTACCAATTTGTGACAGCAGAGTGTGTGGGGGAGGGTAAATGATGTGGGATGATAGTTGACTGTGCGATGTGGCAGCAGAGTGTGTGATTTGACAGTTGAGTATGAAATGTGACAGCAGAGGGTGGGGGATGGTATGGGATGACAGCAGAGTGTGCAGTATGCTCTGATCTGTCTCTGCACCGCTTTCCATATAAGGCAGAGGTCTCAAACTGGTGGCCCTCCAGCTCTTGCAAAACTACAAAAAAAGTCCCATGAGTCATTGCAAGGCTGACCGTTACAAGCATGACTCCCACAGGCAAAGGAATGATGGGACTTGTAGTTTTGCAACAGGGCTGCCAGTTTGAGACCCCTGATATAAGGAATTGTTGTTGGTCTATCTCTTTTTCTGTCCACTATACCCCCCATTATCTGCCATTCCTGATATATATATATATATATATATATATATATATATATATATATATATATATATATATATATATATTATATAATTTACCCAGAATAGTATGAGCATTACCTGTGTTTATTGTTTTTTCTCATGTTGGGTTCATTATATAACTGAATTATTATATGTATTGCTCATTATTTTCTCCTCGATTGATCAAGTCCATTAGTCTGTGTATTATTTATTATTTTCTTTCCATTGATCAGTACCATTATTGTATATATGATTTTTCCCCCCTGTTTGATCAGGTTCATTATTGTATATATGATGTATTATTTTCTCCTGTATACATTGTATAGTGTGCCCTGTGCTGTGAGGATTGAATGATTCTTTGTGTGCATGTTTGGAGATCAGCCAGATCCATCAAGGAGAGGAGAGAAGCCATGCTCTGTCTCCTTCTATATATACAGTAGAGCAGAAGCCCGCAGACACCCCTTGTAGGCACAGTCCCTGGCACTCAGAACCCCATATAGTGACCATGTGGGCATCTAGATCACACTGCAGATCGAGGGGGCTCTCCCCATTTCCCATTACATAGCCATCGCTACAACTTGCACATGAGCCACATTCAAAAGATTTGGAAAAATATATGTTTTTTTAAGCAAAAATTGATTGCTGCACCCAAATCCAAGGATTGCAGGTCTGCAAATGGACACTGCTGTCCATATACATATCCTAGAAACTGTGTTCAGGAATCTGCATGGAGTGAGCACATGTGTGATTTAGGTAGGAGCCGATGGACCTTTCAGTGTGTGTTTGGAGTGTGGGAGGAAACACAAGCACAGGGAAAGCATGCAAACTGGAATATGCACCCGGTGCTGCAAGAAAAGAGTGCTGACAACTAAGCCATGACTGCATACATATACATACTAGAGCCAATTGATCTATCAACATGTCTTTACAGCGTAAGAAGGAACCCATGCAAGTACTTTTGGAAACATGCAGTATGCAGGTAGTGTCTGAGGACTGGGGGGGGGGGGGGGACCTAGAGCATTGGGCACCCAGGGCGGATCCTACATCTGGCACAAATTTCTGCAACCTGTAAATCATACATATCTGCAACCTGTAAATCACACATATGTGCATTCTGCAACCTGTAAATTGCACATAACTGCATTCTGCAACCTGTAAATCACACATATCTGCATTCTGCAACCTGTAAATCACACATATGTGCATTCTGCAACCTGTAAATTGCACATAACTGCATTCTGCAACCTGTAAATCATAGATATCTGCATTCTGCAACCTGTATATCACACATATCTGCATTCTGCAACCTGTAAATTATACAGATCTGCATTCTGCAACCTGTAAATCGCACATATCTGCATTCTGCAACCTGTAAATCACACATATCTGCAACCTGTAAATCCTACGTATATATGCATTTGGCAACCTGTAAATCACACATATGTGCATTCTGCAACGTGTAAATCACACATATCTGCAACCTGTAAATCACACATATGTGCATTCTGCAACCTGTAAATTGCACATAACTGCATTCTGCAACCTGTAAATCACACATATCTGCATGCTGCAACCTGTAAATCATACATATCTGCATTCTGCAACCTGTACATTGCACATAACTGCATTCTGCAACCTGTAAATCATAGATACCTGCATCCTGCAACCTGTATATCGCACATATCTGCATTCTGCAACCTGTAAATTATACATATATTAAAAATAATTTTGACGCATAGACGAGGGGATGTTAAAAAATGAACTGCCTCGACTGTAAAATATGCTAGATACACGAATAGCTGAGAACAGTCAAGATGAAAAGATGGGTGAGAATAGAGCTAGAATAATAGTGGGAAGATCTTGTAACTTGTCATGAGCTGTAGGATATCAGGTGACTTCCACGGACATGGTCCACCTACGCTTTTAGGAGGACATAACCTTTACAAAAAAAATTGGATTTATATTTCATATTCTCCTCACTCATAATACATGTTATTATTGTGTAATCCTCTATCTTTTTACTTTTCAGTTACCCGGGAGTTCCATCTGAAATTCAGGAAGAAAAAGGAGTCAAATACATCTTTCAAGTTTATGAAAAAGATCAACCAAAGCAAGACCAATAATCCTGTATAGAATAGACCGAAATAGATATGTGATACCTTGTACTGAAATTTATCTGTAATCCAAAATTGCCTTGAATATCTAACCTAGAGAACAAAAATGTAATATATTGCATCTTATCCATCCTTAACCACTTGGGATCCGCGCTATTGCCAAATGACGGCATTAGCGCGGACCTACATTTCCGGGACTACGTCTATTGACGTCGTCCCGTGTACGAGCGGCCTGCACGCCCCCTGAGGGGCGCGCGCGGTGCGCTCCGTGATCGGCGAGTCCATGAGACTCGCCTGATCACCGATCCCTGCAAGGGGTCGATCCCGACCCCTTATCACGTGATCAGCTGTCAGCCAATGACAGCTGATCATGTGATAGAACGGAGCCGGTAATCGGCTATTATTCCTCCTCGCGCTGACAGCGCGAGGAGAAAAAAAAAAGCCGATCACCGGCGGCCGTGATCGGGACATCAGTCCCGATCACGGGCCAGCAATACAAGGGACCACCTGCCAGTGCCCACCTGCCTCCCGCAGTGCCATCCTGAATAAAAGTAAGTGCCCCCCGTCAGTGCCCATAGTGCCCACAGTGCCACCCACAGTGCCACCCACAGTGCCCACAATCTGCCTCAAAGGTGCTGCACCCCAGTGCCGCCCATCAGTGCCCAGCAGTGCCGCCCATCAGTGCCCAGCAGTGCCACCTATCAGAGCCACCTATCAGTGCCCATCAGTCCCATCTATCTGTGGTACCTATCAGTGCCCATCCGTGCCACCCATCCGTGCCACTTATCCGTGCCACCCATCGGTGCCATCTTATCTGTGCCCATCTTTGCCCATCAGTGCCGCCTTATCTGTTCCCATCGGTGCCGCCTTATCTGTGCCTATTAGTGCCGCCTTAACTATGCCTATCAGTGCCCACCAGTGCAGCCTATCAGTGCCCACCAATGCAGCCTATCAGTGCCCACCAATGCAGCCTATCAGTGCCGCCTAATCAGCGCACTTCAATGAAGGAGAAAAATGACCCGTTTGCAAAATTTTATAACAAACTATTAAAACATGATTTTTTTTTTTTTTTTTTGCATCTTTTTTTGTTTGTTTAGCAAAAAATAAAACTCCGAGCTGTAACTAAATACCACCAAAAGAAAGCTCTATTTGTGGGAAAAAAATGATAAAAATTTAATTTGGGTACAGTGTTGTATGCCCGCGCAATTGTCATTCAAAGTGCATCAGCGCTGAAAGCTGAAAATTGGTCTGGGACTGAGGGGGGTTTAAGTGCCCAGTAAGCAAGTGGTTAAAGCAGAAGTTCACCCTAAAGGGGAATTTCCAGTTTATGTCATCTTCTCCCTTCTTTAGCACATTTGGCACAATCATTTTTTTTTTCTGGAAGTGCAGGTACATAGTTTTGATAGGTAACCACTCCCACACTGCTCCTCCTCTCTTTGTTTTTTGGGACACATCCCAGGTCCCAGAAAGCTGCAGGAGAATTCACAAAGCACAGAATGGCTCATTCATGCACATTGGAAAGGCGGCTGTGAAGCAACAAGGAGTCACAGCCGGATCCCCACTGTAAGCATGCTGGTGCTGGAGATCCGAAGACTGGCGAACAACAGGCTTGGGTGAGGACAGCGCTGGATCCCTGGACACTCAAGTGTCATTTTATTAACAGTTAGCAGCTTAAGTGTTCCCCCTTAAGGTGATAACTGCAATAGTACATTTTCTGGGTGAAAATATAGGACAAAATTCTGGAAAAAGGAAAGATTGCAGCCACCATGCCTAAGAATTGGTTAGCTGAAATTGATTACAGTTGTGTCTCTGTGTTTAGAACATGTATATGTATTGATTTAGCAGCCAGATTCTACCTCTTATCTACTACAAAAATAAAGACAAAATGTGTTCAGTTGCTATGGAAAACATCCACTTTGCTTCCTTCTATTTTTTTTGTAAACAACTTTGTTGTTCTGTGGAACTCATCACATTTAGGATTTAAGAATCAGGACAGAATTATAAAGGATACCACTGCAGACTTGGACATTCCATGGCTTGACTACTACAGAAGTCACTGACCTGGAACATATATGCAATCAGTTAAGTCTAGAATCAGGGCAGGGACAAGGGGTGGGCAGGAGGGACGGCTGCCCTGGGCGCAATGGCTTATTGCAGGGATGTGGCATCTTTGCCCTGGGAGCTGGATGGCCTTGTCCCAATTTTGAATCAAGAATGAGGATGATAGCCCTGGATACTGCAAACCAAGCTTGCAATTGCACCTTTCAATATTTCTGTCCTGACATTTGAGTCACTTCAGCCCTGTAGGGTGAGACCAAACACTGGTGCCTTATATAGCCAGAGGGTAACACCAGCATTCAAAGTCTCCTCTGCCTCACCTCCCCACATCCATCCTGCTCATTGGACTATGAATCAGTTTCAGCACTTGGGTAACCTCCCTCTTCAACTCCCAGTGCTTGAAATGTGTTTGGATGACAGCTCTGTGCAGTGGAATAGTGTATTATCATGCTGACTCTTTTACTTTAACCCTGGTGTGCAGAGGAATATGTGAATTTAATATAAAAAAGCTTCCAAGCAATTATACCATCAATATTTAAAATACAGCACCAGGAATTTTACACAGTACTTTACATATTTGTATATTCACAACAGTTCTTGTCCCTAAGGAGCTTACAATCTAAGGTCCCTATCTCACATGCATACACAGGCAATTTTAGACAGGAGCCAATAAAACAGAATGCCCAGAGGAAACCCACACATGCCCAGGAAGAAAATACAAACTCCATGCAGATAGCATCCTGATTGGGATTCAAACCGAGGATCCCAGTGCTTCAAGGCAGAAGTGCTAACCAGACTGTTACACTATTGTGTCCTTTAGTGATGTAGGGGATTCTGAACAAACTTCGGGCAGCAATTTCTCTTCATCAAAGCAGCGTTTGATGGCTTAGGCAGTGGGATAGGTAAGCATAGATTTTCTTCTTTTCAGGAAAGGACTTTATTTGATATTTTAATTATGTGACAGTGCTGCTTTGCTCATTTTAGCAACAACTAAAAGATTATGTGTTTAGTATAATTTAACCCCTAAAACATCAAAATGGGAATCTGATTGACTACTATGGGTAACACAAACAGTTTTCGACACAAACATTTGGATCAACGTACAATGGGGGGTTATTTACGAAAGGCAAATCCACTCTGCACTGCAAGTGCACTTGAAAGTGCACTGAAAGTGCACTGAAAGTGTACTTTCAAGTGCAGTCGCTCTAAATCTAAGGGGTAGATCTGAAATGAGTGGAAGCTCTGCTGATTTTATCATCCAATCATGTGCAAGCTCAAATGTTGTTTTTTATTTTCCTTGCTTGTCCCCCTCGGATCTACAGTGACTTTACTTCCAAGTGCACTTTTAGTGAACTTTCAAGTGCCCTTGCAGTGCAAAGTGGATTTTCCTTTAGTAAATAACCCCAATGTGTATTATTTTTAATGCTATGTTTATATCACCTCTGCTATAAATCTGAATCCAGTAATATAAAAGCATCTTTTTTTTTAGAAAATATAATCTTTTATGTCTTTGCAACCTGAGGGTGACACCACACATTATTGCCACATTAATCAGCAGAGGGTGATACCATTATTCAGACTTTTCTGCAGCTTCCTCACTCCATTTTGTTCATTGGTCTATAAATGAGACTCTCTCCATGCTTTCCTAATTTGCCTAAGCACCTCCCGATTTAGCACTCAGTTCTTAAACATGTTAGGACAAATGGAATAGATTCTGGTTGGCTCCTTGTGCTAGCACTCTGGTTTAGCACATTTAAATTAGAACTAAACCGTAACTGCATGACATTTGGTTTGCTAAAGCACTTTGTATCATAAGCAATTGCCATGTTTCCCCATTAACATAGGGCACTTGGGTTTAGAAGTAGTTCAGTTCAACGCATTTCAGAGTTAAGCTTCTTCAGAAACCCAGAGGTATTTTCCATAAAACATGTCAAGCACATGGCTAGTACTGCAATCGACAGGCTACAATCGACATTCACTCTCTGCTTGCGGAAAGACCCTTTCTCTTTTGTTCACCGACTGACACAGCTCCTTTCTTATACCGGGTTGTTACACCACCTTCAGGAGAGGACTAGGCAGAACATGTTAATATGTTATAACAAAACTAGAACTTTCTAGTTCTGCCCAAGGGGCGGACCCTTAGGTAACAACCCCCCAGCCTGCTCCTGCAGCCTCAGTATTTTTCTGCCTAGTGAAGGAGAAGGACCTAGGAACCTTGCGGGCCCATAGGTCCGTGGATTTTTCTGCAGAAGTTTGCCTTTTGCACAAGATTAAAGATCCTGTGATCTGCTATCAACAGTTGGCTGGGTGACAGGCTGGATACCCTTATGCTTCTAGTCTCCCTAGCCTGGCCAGCAAGCCTGTGCAGACCAGAGCTCTGCGCTGGGTCAGCCACGACATGCCCCCAGCCACAGGGGCGGCCGGTGGGCGTAATGCCCCGGGGGAAACACATATGACCAGGCTACTGATGTCTGTGTCACAGTGTGCCGGGCCAGCAGCCACCCGTACTAATCGGAGAGTGGGTCTGGGTCTCAGCTCTTCAGGACTGGTAAGTACAGCTCTCCCTGCCTCAGTGGGGCTGAGCAGCTGGGCATTCCCTGGGAGGTCGATTTGAGGGTCACTCACCTCCCTCTCTTCTCTCCCTGTCCCTATCTTCCCTCCCCCCTTCCCTGTTGGTGATGCTGCATGGGCTGCTGAGCGGTGCGTGTGCCATAGACAGGGGCTCCCTGGGGGGGCTCTCACCTGGGGTGGGGACTGCGCTGGGTAGCTGTGCCCTGGATGTCTGTAGATCTCTCCCCTGGGTGTCTGGAGGCTGTCTCTGCTGATCGCTGTAGCGCTGTTTACTGCCATTTCGCTGCCTGTTTTTTCACTGTCCTTCATTGCATACAGTGTTTGGCAGCCATTTCTGGTGTGACCAGGGAGCAGCATGCTCTGACTCCATTTTACTGTAGTACGGCGGCCATTTCCCCTGTGATTATGTCCTTTATACTGGATGTTCGGCGGCCATTTTGTTGAAGCCTGAACACATTTTTCAGCTTCAGCGCTGTACGGTGGAGCTCAGCACAGCGCAGTTTTGTCTCTTAAGTATCTGGGAGCTGACAAAGGACACAGGCACACCTATCTGGATGGCACAGAACTCGGTCAGGGTGGTGAGTCCTGCGGTGGGGGCCCCTCAGCCTGCAGCAGTTAGGAGGGTGGGACCATCACTGTCCTAAGTCCCCAACAGGTGGCAGACAGGGTAGAGTCAGCATGGCTTCAGAAACTGGTGTTTCTTCCCCAGAAATCCAGGCAATTGCAACTGGTTCGCCTGCAGACAGTGCAGTGCCTCTGGACGCTTTGTCAGCGGTCCTTAATACGTTCATTGCCAAGATGGAGGTGGTGTGTGGGCGCAAAAGGTGGTAAGGGACCTGCTAAGTCGCAGGGTGATAGTACCTGTTCCGGAGTCGGAAAGGTTCCAGGGGTTCTACTCCAATCTGTTTGTAGTTCCCAAAAAGGAAGGAGTACATCCAATCTTGGACCTAAAAGCCCTCAATTGCTTTGTCAAAGTACAGAGGTTCAGAATGGAATCAGTTCGCTCAGTAGTCGCTGCACTCCATCAAGGAGACTTCCTGGCATCTTTGGACTTCCAGGATGCGTACCTGCACATACCCTTATGCCTCCGGCTTTAGAGGTTTCTGCAATTTGCAGTTGGAGACGCCCACTACCAGTTTGTGGCTCTCCCTTTTGGCTTAGCATCAGCCCCCCGAATCTTTACCAAGGTATTGGCTCCAGTTCTGGCATTGCTGTGACAACGCAGGATCACGATCGTAGGTTACCTAGACGATCTCCTCCTGAGAGCATCTTCCGCCTCAGAATTAAAGGAGGATGTGGCGATCACCATGCAAACCCTGCAGGTTTTTGGGTGGCTGTTGAACCTAAAAAAGTCGGTGCTTATACTGACTCAATGACTGGAGTACTTAGGCTTACTGCTGGATTCCATGGAAGCGAGAGTGTTTCTCCCTTCAGACAAGCTACAGACTCTCAGAGCCGCGGTATAACTGTTGATAAACCGCAGGTGGTCATCGCTATGCTTCTGCATGCGAGTCCTGGGGCTGATGGTGGCCGCCATTGCTTAATCTGAAATTTGCCATTAGGTGTGCCCTTTTCCAACATGGCATTCGCGATCAGTTGCGTCCGCCATGTTTTTATGTCTACTTCCTGTTCTCCCCTCAGCTCAAAACTAGGCGTGGTTCTATTTGTTATGTATTTAAACGTGATGCGTCAGCGCGTCGCCCACACCCCAGACAACATCACCTTATGACGAAACGTGTGTCGGGTGGCTTAGACGTGCTGACGCAGTCACATGATTTCTGAGCGAACGGGCGCTCTTTTGCCGGCCAGCATATACGCTGTTATTTGACTTGTGTTTGTGAGTATCATGTGGTTTTATTATGAATAAAGTTTCTTGCTAGTTTTACACTATGGGAGGCTTCTCTATTTATGTTTTATGAGTCACCATTTGAGTTACCATCTACGTGCATGTGAGTTTCCCGGGAGAGGTTCCAGTCAGAATTGGTGGGGATTTTGCAATACATCCGGCAGACCACGTTGCATATTGAGTGAGCATTTACACGCTTCCCTCTGGTAAGCGTGCATTCTTATTGGTTATCAGCACAGTTTGTTGGTGAAGGAGGATTGCACGTTTGACTGATAATATTTGAAGGAGCCATTCCTCTCACTGAAAGGACTTTTATGTGGACTGTTTCACTTTGGGTTGTGGGTTACTGTTTCACATTTTTTATGTATTGGTGCCCTAACCTTTTTTAGATTATTGATTCAACCATCTTTTTTTCACCCTCCTTGGTTATTGTAACATATCAGTATTATTTACCAATTTGTGTATTTTCTATTTATTCACTATTTATTTATTTATTAATTTGTACAATATTTATTTATTCACTATTTATTTATTTCTCTATTTTTATCGTTCACTGATATTTATTAGTAACATTCATGAATTTTGTGTAATATTTATTTATTTATTACTCTTTCTATATGTTGGTGAATAATTTGGGAAAATATTCACATATTTTTATTTAATTCATTTATCATGGTGATGGTTTGTATGTTGTGATAACATCAGTCATTCAGATTTAGCCAGGTGGGAGCATTTACTGAAGTTCTTTTATGCTGTTTCCCACCCCTCGTTATGACACTGCTTGGGGATGTCCCGATGGTCAAGAATAAAGGAGCTGTGTCAGTCAGTGAACGTAAGAGAAAATAGGATTTTTGTACTCACCGTAAAATCCTTTTCTCTGGAGTTCAATGACTGGCACAGCACCATCCCCTCTTATTGATTACGTTATACTGCTTGTTGACGTACTGAGGCTGCAGGAAGCAGGCTGGGGGTTGTTACTGAAGGGACCACCCTTTGGGCGGAACTAGAAAATGTTGTTTTTCGTACGTTAACATGTTCTGCCTAGTCCTCTCCTGAAGGTGGCATAACAACCGATGGTCAAGAATAAAGGAGTCAGTGTACTCCAGAGAAAAGGATTTTACGGTGAGTACAAAAATCCTATTATTTCAGCATCATCAGGTATCATTTTAATGCACATTTAAAATTTTTGCTAAATTTAAAATTCCATTACCATGTTAAAGTGTAGATTTTAGTGGTTAAGACTCCAGGTTTTAGTGAACTTTAAATGGTTCATTAGGACCAAGCCGGTCCAAACAAACTATTTCCTTCACTAACAGATGCTGCAACTGTCAGTGCTTTATGAACTTGTGGCGAGGCGACCCCGTATCAAGCTGTGGATTAGCACTATATGCCTGATTGTGGCAGAAGCAAGCATGCTAATTACACACCTTTGGGCTGCATTCATATGCATCCCAGGGATAGAGTTCAGGGCTCCCACTTGAAGACAGTTCCACCCAAGGAGACAGGAAGTCTCACTGAGGAGTCAGGAGGACTCCGCCCTACAGACACGAGTCTGTGTGTGAGTTTTGGGAAGACACCCATGCTCTTTAGAATGTTTAGATGTTCTGCAGGTGGCAGTTTGAACCCTGGGTGAGCTAGGAGAGAGCTTGACACAAGCATACAGCTCTGAGTAACAGACCTATGGCTTAGGCATGAGGCCTAAAGCAGCTGTGTCTTCAGTAGGTAAGCCAGGAGGCTGAATAACCATGATGCAATAATGGTGGCACCCCCTGCGAGGGAAATTTCTGTTTGTTTTGGACTTTTTTGCTTCCTTTAAATAAAAGTGGGCTGCCATGCCCTTGAAAATGCAGTCTGGATTGACAGGGTAGTATGCACCCAGAGAAGAATCCTCAGAAAGCAGACTGCCCTGAACATTAGTACCGCTCGTGTGCACCATCCAGACTTGTCCAGCTGCACCAGCTTAATGTCTCTCATGGAAACCAATAGTATACAATGTGTAATGCGCTAGATCCTATTTAGAGCTGCTGGCCAAGTGTTTGTTTAGATGGTACTGTAGTCAGGACTTTGTATAACTAATGCTTATATAAATAAAACACTAGTAACACCAGACATGGATCAAAAAGGCTGCAGTTCTTTATTATAGGCTTAATAATAATAAAAAAAATGTAAAACTTTAAGTTAGATTTCATATATAAACAATATCACTTTAAAATTTGACTAAAAACTTTACAAACCAATAAATCATGATTGAATATGAATAATAATAACCCAGCTATCAAAGCTCAGGTTAAATAACAAAAATGATACAATTTCATCTCCTCTGAAAAAGAGACACAATGGGGGTTATTTACGAAAGGTACTACTAAAGGAACTACAAGTGCAAACTACAAGTGCAAAGTGCACTTGAAATTGCACTGAAAGTGCACTTGGAAGTGCAGTCGCTGTAAATCTGAGTGGTAGATCTGAAATGAGGGGAAGCTCTGCTGATTTTATTATCCAATCATGTGCAAGCTAAAATGCTGTTTTTTATTTTCCTTGCATGCCCCCCTCGGATCTACAGTGACTGCACTTCCAAGTGCACTTTCAGTGCAATTTCAAGTGCATTTAGCACCACCTCCCACATTTCATTAGCAGTTATTCCAGGGCTTACACTTGTAGGCAGGTGCAACTAGCTGCTTTGCCACTAGGTGGCTCTGTAATAGTGTCAGAATAGTGTCTGGTACAGCAGGTAATGAACTAGCTGCTAGGCCCTTTTAGGTAGAGCTCTCCCACAAGTGATGTCAGGAGTGAGTCAGCAAACATATATTAGCTAGAAGGGGGAGGAGGGAGGGCCGAGTCTCTTGGGGCATAGGAGCCTAACACCACACATCTGTGAGAATGTAGCCAACACATGTAAGCCCTGGACAGGCCAAGAGTGGACCTGTATGCAGTAGGAGCTAGCTATAGACATTCTATCCCCTAAGGAGGTGGGGGCTGGGGTGGATTACAGAAGGCATTTCAGTCCAGGCTGAATATCCTTGTATAAAGCTGCTTCCCTGGAGGATTCTCAGAAGAGGTGTGGGTACACTAGGAAGTGTCTACGAGAACACAGTCCTTTGAGTACTGATGACCCTAGGTGGAGGAGAGACTAGAGGGAGATGACTGTGAGGTGCTGTACGAGCTTTTACTTGTGAATACTGTGGATCGTCTGCTTTATGTGATTGACTGTGTATGTCAAGTGATTCCGAATTAAATATCCAAGTGATGCCATTCCCTGAACAACACCAGTAAATTGTAGTGAAGCCAACTACTGTGTGGACATTCCTTCTTCAAATATAAGGGTCTATGGCCGGGAATGTCGTGAGGAGGCCTATGGCGAGGAGCAGGGCACAAGATGGTGGAGGGGTCAGCCTCAACAGTTGGGATTGTCTTTTAGCAGGGTTAGAGCAAAGGTTGGGCCTTCTGCTTGGGAACCAAAACTAGCCAACCACAAAGTTGGCTAGTTTTACACACCTTAGTTACCTTAGCTAGTTTTAGCCCATCTTAGCCCTTGTACACACGGTCGGAGATTCCGACGGAATGTGTCCGATTGGAGTGTTTTGTGTGTGGTATGCATCGGACTGTTTCCGTCGGAATATCTGTCGGACCAACTTTTCCAACTTGCCGGAAAAATTTTCCGACAAAATGCTCCGATCGGACATACTCCGATCATGTGTAGAGAATTCAGATCGGACAAAGTGCCACACATGCTCAGATCAAATTCCTACACCAAAGCTATTGGCTACTAGCGTGAACATAGTCCTGTCGTAACGAAATAACGTCATCACGTCGGATTTTCCGACAACTTTGTCCGACCGCGTGTATACAACAGTTTCGGACAAAATCCGCCGGACAAAATCCGATGGACAAAATCCAACGGATTTGATTGTCGGAATCTCCGACCGTGTGTCCAAGGGCTTACATACTCTCTCCAACAGGCCAGCACTCGAACACAGAATCCAACAGGTTATGGTCCCTTCCATCCACAGAAACTTGGCTCCCATTGTAACCCAACACGTTTCAAAGATCCAAATACCTTCTTCATCAGGGTATAAATGTGAGACCTGCTATCTTTTCTACAAGGGAGAAAAGCAGATTCAGGTGCGCTTTTTTTTCTGTCTATTAAAGCCACTCAAAGAGTTTTACTTGCTGCTGGTAGCAGGGTTGGACAGTGCACCTGTGCCTTCAGCCTGTACGAAAACACTGGAATCTCATACACAGGGGCTAAAGGTGCAATGTGCATGAGGCCTATAATGGGCAGACGGCAAATCTGCCCATCTGATTAAAGTGTATCTTTACTATGTATTTTAGTTTTGGAAAATAATAGGTAATGGTAAGACATTAATATTTGTTTTAATTAATATTTGTTTTAAAACACCAGCAGGGACAGCAATACAACAGTTGTTATAAGCATTCCCTAATCGATCCAAAACGAAAACAGAAAAAGATTGGGTAGAAATACAGTTTAAAGGATTGCTTAAACTAAAGAAATGTCACTCTTACCATAAGATGCATGCTATATTTTTCAAACACTTGCTAGAATAATATCTAAAATCCGATTGGCTGTTATGCATATCACCTCTACTTTTGCAGCTGCCCTTATACAATGCACTTTGTGAGAGTTCTCTGCACTTTCTCCTAATGACTGAAATACAATCAAAAAACAATGCAGAGTTTTCTGTTCCTATGCTAATTAAAAAAAAATAAAAAAATTCACCTTGAACTTCCCGTTTTTTTTCCTTCTAATCATCCTATTTCCATTGCTAATGAAACATCATTCTCACTTGCCCTCACACCCTGTAATGGTTATATTTAGCAGCGATGTCTAATTGAAATAGATTACACTAAATTACATTTACATTTCACGTGAAATCCTCCATCAAATACTGTGTATGACCCAACGCATTTCATAAAATTTATTTAGCCTTCATTTAGCTAGCCGGCGCTTTTAATTTCTGCAGACCATGACATGGAAGAATGGCTCAATCTCTTCTTCTGAGCCTTTTAGCAAACCGTAATTATCCTATTAATTCTGCTGGAGATCTGAACTGATGCCTGGATGTATAAAGTGACTAAGTAGGGTCTCAGTTAGCCTGCCCCTTCTTGGGCCACTGGAACCACACTAACTCTGAATGTTGTTGCTATGAAAGTTTAATTCACCTTTCTGCTTCACTTTATTACACAGGATACTATAGCAGTTCAAATTGAGAAGTTACTCCTAGCCGGACTGCATTCCAAAATTCTACAAAACTCTGCTTTTCAGGGGGAAATCTATCCAACAAAAAAGTAACTTTCAGGTTAAATTAGCTAAATGCATACCAGGTATTTTAAAGCACAATCTGTGCCAAGTCTAACATTGTATTTGATCACCTCTGCAATTTTTATTTTTTGCATATAAAAATAAGGCCGACATTTAGAAAAACAACAAAAAAAACAATATTTTTTACTTTATGATAGAAAACATATCCTATAAAAAAAATTGAATTTCTTCATTAATTTAGGCCAATATGTATTCTGCTACATATTTTTCGTAAAAAAAAAAAAAAAATCTGAACAAGCCTATATTAATTGATTTGCACAAAAGTTATAGCGTCTACAAATGATAGGATAGTTTTATTTATTTTTACTGGTAATGGTGGCGATCAGCGACTTATATTGGAACTGCAAAATTGTGGCACACAGTCAGACACTAACTGACACTTTTGACATTTTTTGGGGACCAGCGACACTAATACAGTGATCAGTGCTAAAAATACTGTAGTGTACTAATGGCACTGGCTGGGAAGGGGTTGAACATCAGGGGCGATTAAAGGGTTAACTATGTGTCTAGCATGTGTTTTAGTGTACTGTGGGTGGTGCTTTTACTAGGGGAAGACATGGATCCACGCCTTCCCTCCTGTCAGACTGCCATTCTGCATCTGTGGTGGCTGATCGGGTGTCAGCAGCCATCGAGTCTGCACTACCTGCAGACCAGCTCCTGCTGTGTATAATACAGTGGGAGCTGATCTGTGGGTGTGTATACCATATATTTAAGTTATATGGACGGCAAGTGGTTAAAGCATACCTATGGTCAAAATGTAAATTCAAAAGTTTTCCTATACATACACCTTAAAGCTGAATGTCAGGGAAACAGATAAACAGTCGAAATGCATATATGAAAACTGTCTTGTTTTTCAAAAATGTGTATTTTTTGCAACCAGTCATGGCTTTCCTGACATCACAGAGAAGACATCACTTTTCTCTACTGCTGTTGTGTTTGTCACCTGCCCATTTTCAACCTGTGTTTGGACAATGGAGAAACAACAGCACACTATTGAGATCTATTATTGCTCTCTTCTCTCCTCCGGACAGCACGATTCTTGTCCATAAATGCGCTGTGCTGTCCTACACTGAGCGATGTAGCACAGGGGTTTACAACAGGAGATCTTACAATTTTAGTCTATAGAAAGGTTTATAAATGTCTTGTTCACTGATAACTTTCCTGCACAGTTAGGCTCTATTCACACTGTTGCATCATGTGACTAAGCATTTGTTTTGCACATTTTCATGCAACGCACATAGGGCAGTCTATTCATTTGAATGGGCTGCCCTATACAGTGCCTTGCGAAAGTATTCGGCCCCCTTGAACTTTTCAACCTTTTGCTACATTTCAGGCTTCAAACAAAAAGATATAAAATTTTAATTTTTTGTGAAGAATCACCAACAAGTGGGACACAATTGTGAAGTGGAACGAAATCTATTGGATATTTGAAACTTTTTTAGCAAATAAAAAACTCAAAAGTGGTGCGTGCAAAATTATTCGGCCCCTTTACTTTCAGTGCAGCAAACTTACTCCAGAAGTTCAGCGAGGATCTCTGAATGATGCAATGTTGTCCTAAATGACTGATGGTGATAAATAGAATCCGCCTGTGTGTAATCAAGTCTCTGTATAAATGCACCTGCTCTGTGATAGTCTCAGGGTTCTGTTGAAAGCGCAGAGAGCATCATGAAGACCAAGGAACACACCAGGCAGGTCCGTAATACTGTTGTGGAGAAGTTTAAAGCCGGATTTGGATACAAAAAGATTTCCCAAGCTTTAAACATCCCAAGGAGCACTGTGCCAGCGATCATTTTGAAATGGAAGGAGTATCAGACCACTGCAAATCTACCAAGACCTGGCCGTCCCTCTAAACTTTCAGCTCAGACAAGAAGACTGATCAGAGATGCAGCCAAGAGGCCCATGATCACTCTGGATGAACTGCAGAGAACTACAGCTGAGGTGGTAGAGTCTGTCCATAGGACAACAATCAGTCGTACACTGCACAAATCTGGCCTTTATGGAAGAGTGGCAAGAAGAAAGCCATTTCTCAAAGATATCCATAAAAAGTCTCGTCTAAAGTTTGCCACAAGCCACCTGGGAGACACACCAAACATGTGGAAGAAGGTGCTCTGGTCAGATGAAACCAAAATCGAACTTTTTGCCCACAATGCAAAACAATATGTTTGACGTAAAAGCAACACAGCTCATCACCCTCAACACACCATCCCCACTGTCAAACATGGTGGTGGCAGCATCATGGTTTGGGGCTGCTTTTCTTCAGCAGGGACAGGGAAGATGGTTAACCCTTTCATGACTAAGCCTATTTTTGGAATTTGGTGTTTACAAGTTAAAATCCATATTTTTTGCTAGAAAATTACTTGGAACCCCCAAACATTATATATATTTTTTTAGCAGAGACTCTAGAGAATAAAATGGCGATTGTTGCAATATTTTATGTCACACAGTATTTGCGCAGCGGTGTTTTAAATGCAACTTTTTGGGAAAAGGGACACTTTCATGAATAAAAAAAAAACAAAACAGTAAAATTAGCCCAATTTTTTTGCGTAATGTGAAAGATAATGTTACGCCGAGTAAATAGATACCAAACATGTCACACTTTATAATTGCGCGCACTTGTAGATTGACGACAAAGTACGGTACCTAAAAATCTCAATAGGCGACGCTTTAAAATTTTTTTACGGTTACCAGGTTAGCGTTACAGAGGAGGTCTAGTGCTAGAATTATTGCTCTCGCTCTGACGATCGCGGCGATACCTCACATGTGTGATTTGAACACCGTTTACATACGCGGGCGCTACTTCCGTATGCGTTTTCTTTGCTTCGCGAGCTCGCGGGGACGGCGGGCGCTTTAAAATTTTTTTTAATTTTTTTATTTATTTTAAAATAACTAAATTGTTTTAAAAAAAAAAAAAAATTGATCACTTTTATTGCTGTCACAAGGAATGTAAACATCCCTTGTGACAGTAATAGGTGGTGACAGGTCCTCTTTATGGAGGGATCGGGGGTCTAAAAGACCCCCCACCCCTCCTTTAGACTTCAGTGTATTCAGATCGCCGAAAACGGCGATTCTGAATACCGGATATTTTTTTAAAACCGGCGCCATTGGCAGCCGAGTAAACGGGAAGTGACGTCATGACGTCGCTTCCGTGTTTACGATGAGGAGACTGGAACGAAGCCGATTACGGCTTTGTTCCAGTTCCTCCGCAGCAGCCGGAGGCATCGGACACGGAATCGGTGCTCCAGATCGAGCGGGAGCACCGGTAGCAGCGGCGAGAGGCGGCGGGAGGGGGGGACGTCCCCTCCCGCTCCTCCGGCATAACAGCCGAGCGGCTTTTAGCCACATCGGTTGTTATACCTGGATAGCCAATCGCCTGCTGCAAAAAACGGTACCGGGATGATGCCTGCAGGTGCGGGCATCATCCCGGTATAACCCCTGGAAGCCGAGTACGCATATCTGCGTACGCTCGGCGGGAAAGGGTTAAAATTGAGGGGAAGATGGATGCAGCCAAATACAGGACCATTCTGGATGAAAACCTGTTGGAGTCTGCAAAAGACCTGAAACTGGGACGGACATTTATCTTCCAACAAGACAATGATCCCAAACATACAGCAAAATCTACAAAGGAATGGTTCACAAATAAACGTATCCAGGTGTTAGAATGGCCAAGTCAAAGTCCAGACCTGAATCCAATCTAGAATCTGTGGAAAGAGCTGAAAACTGCTGTTCACAAACGCTCTCCATCCAACCTCACTGAGCTCGAGCTGTTTTGCAAGGAAGAATGGGCAAGTATTTCAGTCTCTCGATGTGCAAAACTGATAGAGACATACCCCAAGTGACTTGCAGCTGTAATCGCAGCAAAAGGTGGCTCTACAAAGTATTAACGCAAGGGGGCCGAATAATTTTGCACGCCCCACTTTTCATTTTTTTATTAGTTAAAAAAGTTTCAAAAATCCAATAGATTTCGTTCCACTTCACAATTGTGTCCCACTTGTTGGTGATTCTTCACAAAAAATAAAAATTTAATATCTTTATGTTTGAAGCCTGAAATGTGGCAAAAGGTTGAAAAGTTCAAGGGGGCCGAATACTTTCGCAAGGCACTGTATGTGACAAATCCATAAAAGAATCTCCTACACTTTTTTTGGTCATATAGCTTGGTGCTTTTACCACAGATGAAAATGTGAATGCTGGCCACCTTTAGGGTGCCATTACAGTGCAATGGCAATGCAAACACCAAATGTGAATGGAGCCTTCAAGCTGAACTATAGTGTTCTGTCCACCAGATGTCTATGCTGATTATCTGTACCTGCATTGTTAAATTTACATGTAAGGTGTGTAATTTATATAAGACAATCATATGTGGTGTGCAGGCTCCATCTAGCGTTATTTTTTGGTATTGGTGCAGTTGTTCTGTTTATTTGATTTACTATGTGTAGTTAAGGAAGTTGTTAGTAAGCAGGGAATTCTGGGTAGAATCTTCACAGGAAGTGAAGCAGTCACCATTCTTTAAGAAGATACTCAGGAAGCAAGACATGTATTTCTCAACCTATCCCCATCACCCCTTAGAGAACTTAAAAAGTGTGTTTTTACTATATCATCCTATATTGTAATTCGCTGTTTCTGTAATGTATGCAATATTGTACTTATTGAGGTCAATTTATGTTATTTTGTAGTTTCACCTAGCTTGTTCTAATAAAACTGAGATCAAAGAAATATGGTATCTGAAGTTTATGGGACATGTAGGTTTAGCTATATGTCCTTGAGACAGAACAGTGACATTTTTAAGCTGACCTGTGAAGGGAAGATAAGCTGACTTCAGAAGTCTGTACAGCCTGGGGCTATGCAGCATCCATACGATCAGATGCCTTAAAGAAACAGGCCTGCGAAGCAAGCAACCATGCTACACAGTCTGTCAAGCAGCATCAACACTAGAATGGTCTCTATACAGCAAGACAGCTTCTTCCCCACAGCCATGTCTCACAGTGGGACATCTTCTTGCAAAACACGTTCACGAACAAGCTCATCTAGGTCATCTGTCGCAAATGCAGCAGCTATCGCCCGCTCAAAAGCTGAAGCAGCAAGAGCCAGGGCCGCATCCGCAGACCAAGAGCTGCAGATGAAAAAAGAAAAGGCCCACCTTGAAGCAGAAAGGGTGAGACAGGAACAAGAGAGAGCGAAGGAAAGAGTGCATATGGAACAAGAAAGAGTACGCATGGAACAAGAGAGAGAGAGAGAAGGAAAGAGTACTCATGGAACAAAAGAGAGAGCAAAAAAGAATATGCCTGGAGGTCGAGGTAGCTCAGCATGGGGCATCCCTGAAATTGCAGCAAGCTATCTTAGAAGCTAACATGGGGAAGCTGGCAGTGGACCGAGACACTGCCGCCGCCATTGCAAAAGCAGAATCTTTAGAAGCAGCCCTCTACGTTGAGCCAAGAGTAGGCAGCAGCATACTGGGTTTAGAGAAGGACCTACAAGATTCTTTGCAACACATGTCAGATTATGTCTACCAGCACTGGGACCCAAGCAGCATCCCACAACAAGAAATTAAACATGACGTCAGTGAGTCACATCAAATAAAGCAGCAACAAGCTGACCTTGGACCCCAGTGCTACAAGCAAGAATTATCTGACAGAGTTCCAGACTTTCCAGTCCCAACCAAACCTTCTACTCTACAAGGTACCCAGCCTTCATACAAGCATCAAACACCATTCTTCACTCCAAAGGTGTATGCAATGAGCCTGTACGAACTGCCAACCTTATGCAAGTTTAAACCCAGCACGCCTAAAGACCAGGTATGCTTATACACTGCACCACAATACATCAGCAGCCTACCCCAATGCCAATCAGGCTACTGTAGACTTTGCCAAGTTCCTTGCTAAATGTGAGTTAGTTACCCAAGGCCTTGTCAAATTTAGTGTTCGCCCTCAACACTACAGGGCATGGCGATCCTCGTTCCAGAGTGTCATTCAAGGTCTAGATCTGTCTTGCAGGGAACAGATAGAACTCCTGGTAAAGTGGCTTGGCAATTATTCTGCTGAACATGGCAAAAGGATCAGAGACATTAATATAAACTACCCTGAGATAGGCCTTACCAACATCTGGAATAGACTGGATAGATGTTATGACTCCCCAGAGGCTATAGAGAGTACACTGTTTACACTGTACACTGTTTAAAAGGATAGAAGACTTCCCAAAAATACCTAGCAGAGGTTACTAAAGACAGAGAATTCAGTGACCTGTGTATGGAGTTACAAGTGGCTAAAGCAGAAGGGGACTTACCTGGCTTTTCTTATCTTGACTCTGCTAGAGGTATTAACTCCTTAGCACAAAAACTTCCTTATGAGTTACATGAAAGATGGATTACGCATGGCTGTAACTACAAATGAAAACCAGTCACCCCGTCCCCTCTGACGCATGGGGACTTCACAGGGACTTCCCCATAGTGTTTTTTGTGAAATGGCAGGATTACATTTGTACTCCATTACCATTTCACACGGGGGGCCAGGATCTGGGGTTCCCCTTGTTAAAGGAGCTTCCAGATTCCGCTAAGCCCCCCGCCCGCATACCCGCACAACCACAAGGCAAGGGTTGTGGGGAAGAGGTCCTTGTCGTCATCCTCCCCATGTTGAGGACATGTGGCCTGGTACGGTTCAGGAGGGGGGGTGCTCTCACCCCCCCTTTTCCTGCACCGTGCCAGGTTGCGTGCTCGGATAAGGGTCTGGTATGGATTTTTAGGGGGACCCCCACACCATTTTTTTATTTTGCCGTGGGGTTCCCCTTAAAATCCATACCAGACCTGAAGGGTCTGGTATGGATTTTGAGAGGGACCCCCACAGGTCTGGTATGGATTTTGAGGGGGAACCCCATGCCATTTTAAAAAAAAATTGGCGTGGGGTTCCCCTTAATTTTCATACCAGACCTAAAGGGCCTGGTAATGCACTGTGGGGGAATTCCAGGCCATTTTTTTCAATGACTTTTATGTGTATTGCCGGGACCCGACAATTCATTAATAGCTACGAGTAGTTTTAAATGACTTTGTTTTCCTTTAGAAATGTCATTTTGCTCTCGGACTGTTGTAAACACGGGAAACATGCTCCACTTTACAGGCATACTATAGACACCTAAATATGTAAAAAAGTGAACAATACCACGCTAGAAAAAAAAAAAACAAAAAAGCTGCAACATAAATCCATTCAATATCCTTATGGTGTAAACAAATATCTATACCAAATAATGTTGCGGTATAAGTGAAACTAAATTATATGTGAATACATAGATTTAAATAAATCACACATAAGTCCATATAATGTGTAAAAAAATAAGTGTAAATAAGCTAGACAAGTGTTGTGTCCAATTGACACACAGAAGCCACCATCAATCAGCTTTCACAGTGGTCAGAAAAAAACGAGAGGATCAGTGAGTGAGGGTCCTTACCGGAGCCGATGGACTCCCCCACTGGCAGAGTCAACAGCTCAGGAAAGTCTAGCCTTCAGCCGGGACCGATGGATTGCTCCTGTTCCGAACTCTGCCGACAACTTCGAGAGATGAGCGAAGAGACACAGCGGCAAGGGACGGTGCAAGCGTATCCCGCCTCCTTGAAAGTGAACAGCGAATACTCTAACCCGGGCAGTAAGTGAGACTTCCCAACAGGTGTGACGGCCAATCTGCAAGAGACACACTCGGGCCAACCGGCCACGAGTGAACAGAGAAAACAGAAAGGATGAACTCCAATCATGAAATAACGTTGGGAAAAATTTTTTTTTTATTACTCTTTAAAAAGATCTGTGGTATTAACCACAAACGGCCATAATACAAATTGTGCACAATACAATATAAATAAAAATGAAAAAAAAAAAGAAAATGGCTAAAAAAATAAAAATGGCTAAATAAGAACAAATGTACACCCTTGCATGGGGGTCACATATAGTGCAATGGTATCAGCATATAACACCGGACATGTTTTGTAATACCTTACGTCCTCTTGGGGCACAGGTGATATGCTGATCCATCACTTGAATATCCTGAGACTCAAACCAAGCCTCAATTTCATCTGAGTGCCATATAGTGACTCCCAAAGTCATATATTGCATATACATAACCAAACCTCCTGTCCTCTGAACATGCACAAAAGAATATACCTAGAAAAATGAAGTAAAAAACTAGTACAATAAATCTACATAAGACCCCATAATAAATCGAATATAATCAATCCTTATAACATGATCAAATACATTCCAAACTAGTATTAGCAAAAGTGGTGGATTTAGTGTACATAGTATATTCGTAATTAGTGCACATCAAACATCACCATTCATGATAATGGTTTACTGTACATGGTGAATCAACCCCTAATGCACATCAAACCCTTCTAAATCAATGGTCAACTTATTACAATTTAACAATCAGGCAATATTGATAAAAGCATTTATTTCTATATCCACATTCAGGCCGAGAGGTCTAAGACATTTTATCTTATATTTGCAACTCATTACGAGTTTAGAAATTGCCCTCCTCTTCTGGCCACCTCTCCAGGGTAATTTGAGTTTATCAATCCCAATCAGTGAGGTACCTTTGGGTTTTCGATGGTGTGTCTCCAGATAGTGTTTGGAGACAGGGTGGCCTTAAAGCCTCTCCTAATGTTCCCCAAATGTTTCACTAATGTTTCCCAAATGCCTAATCTGACCTGTAATGGACGTACCGTACGGCCCACATAGTGGAGCCCACATGGACAAGGCAGAAGGAAAAGCACACCGGCCGTTGAGCATGTTATAAACTTTTTTATGGGGAAAACCTGCTTAGTATTTAAGGAAGACAAATGTGTAGTCTTCCTATCTTTAATAGCGTTGATAGAACAAACAGCACAGTTGTTACATTTATAAAAACCTATTAGGTTTTGAAAGAACATAGGTTTAGCTATTGGTGGATCACAAACATTCACTGCCACCCTTTGCTTAATTGAGGGTACCCCTTTAAAAACAACTTGTGGCTTCTCTGGGAGGGAGGAAACTAATACTTGATAATTTTTGATTATATGCCAATGTTTCTGGATTCGTTTTTAATAGAAAAATTTTGTTTAGAATATCGCGTGATAAACGGACATGAAAAATTAGTGGTGTGAACCACCTGTCTCTCTATGTCTGATCTATCTGTAAGCAGAAGCCTGCGATCCATCATAGGCACATTTATCCCTTAGAACCGAGGCATCATAGCCTTTAGCTAATAGTCTATCTGTGAAGACTTGAGCTTGTACATCAAAGTCCTCCACCCGGGTACAGTTGTGCCTCATACGAATATATTGGTTCTTGGGGACCGAATCTAACCAAGAGCTGTGGTGGCAACTGTCCCGGGGAATGAATGCGTTATGGTCTGTGATCTTAAAGTGAGTAGATGTCACAAGTGTATCGCCTTCATTCCAGATAGTTGAATCAAGAAAATTAATAGTATTTTGACTAGCCACATATTTCAACTCTATGCCCCTATCATTATCATTGAGGCCCCTCATAAATCCCTCTAAAGATTCAAGGGTACCATTCCATAGGAGGAAGACGTTATCAATATACCTAGCTCACAGGACCAACTCTGGTTTCCTGACGGCATATATGACGTCCTCCTCCCATTTACCCATGAAATGGTTGGCCAAACTGGGGGCAAACTTGGCCCCCATGGCCACACCCTTTCTCTGAAGGTAAAATTTATTAGCATGCCAAAAGAAATTGTGTGTGGTGGCAAATTCCAAGAGTTCCATAATGAACCCTTTTTTGTCTACTCGACAAATTGGAATTTTTATCCAAAAAGTAATTTACTGATGTTAACCCCAATTCATGCGGGATAATAATATACAGGGATGTTACATCCGCTGTAACCATCCAGAGCCCTTCCCTGTATTCACATACTTTAAGTAAATTAATTGTGTGCCTAGTATCCTTGATTTACGCTGGTAATAATTTAACAAGTGGCTGGAGGAACCCATCAATATACTTACCTGCCCGTGACGTCAAGGAATCAATCCCACTAATAATGGGTCGCCCAGGTGGATGGGCCAGATCCTTGTGAATTTTGGGCAGGTAGTATATGATGGGAATCCTAGAGGAAACTGGGGCTAAAAAAGATTTTTCCTTTTTATTTAAAATCCCTGAATGGAACTCATAACTGACAATTTGTTCTAACTCTTTTTTTATATTTAAACTGTGGATCTCCAGGGAGAAACATATACGTCTCATCATCACCCACTATCTTCTTAAGTTCAGCAAGGTAATCCGATTTATCAAGGATCACGATGCCCCCCCCCCCCCCCTTTGTCGGTGGGCCTAATTATCAGATCCTTCTGATTACAAAAGTGGTCCAACCCCAATTGAAGTTCTCTATTCATTTTAACTTGTTTTATTTTTAACCAATTCTAAATCTCTTAGCAATGCCTCCCTAAACACTCTAATTGATGGTGATAAGCCACAGGAAGGATTGAATAAAGAGGCATTGCTAAGATCCGAGTGTCTAATCTCCGGAAGTTGTCGGCGGAGTTTGGGACAGGAGCGATCCATCGGTCCCAGCCGAAGGCTAGACTTTCCTGCACTGTTGACTCTGCCAGGGGGGAGTCCATCGGCTCCGGTAAGGACCCTCACTCACTGATCATCTCGTCTTTTCTGACCACTGTGAAAGCTGATTGATGGTGGCTTCTGCATGTCAATTGGACGAGACACTTGTCTAGCTTATTTACACTTATTTTTTTACACATTATACGGACTTATGTGTGATTTATTTAAATCTAAGTATTCATATATAATTTACTTTCACTTATAGCGCAACATTATTTGGTATAGATACTATAGACACCCCCTCCCCCAGGTACAAAATTTAAAGGAATATTTCACTTTTATTGTTTCACTTTAAGCATTATTAAAATCACTGCTTTTTTTTTGCATTGATACATGTCCCCTGGGGCAGGACCCGGGTCCCCAAACACTTTTTATGACAATAACTTGCATATAAGCCTTTAAAATTAGCACTTTAAATTTTCTCATGTAAATGTTCCATAGACTTTAACTGTGTTCCGGCGGCTTTTGAATTTGCCCTGAACACCGCATATTGTTCGGTGTTCTGCAGAACATCCGAACAACCAAAGTTCGGCCCAAAATTATGCTCAGGCCAAGCCGTTCGCCCATCACTACTCAGCAGCAGAAGAAAACCTCTGATTAGTCAACAAAACACCAGTCACGTTTCTGTTGTAATGGAATTTGGATCCGAAATTTGTCAACGAAATTTCGTATAAAAGCATAAAAACTCATATTTCGGATGCTTCCGAATGTACGTATTTTGTGGAAATTTGTACAAATTTTTGATTCGTATGAAACGAACCACACATGTCTACTAAACACAGCAGCTCACCAGACTCACTTGAACCACATAGCACAGGGGGGATATGTTGCAAATTCACAAAGTAAGAAAACTAATCAACGGTCCTCAAAACGCCCCATATGCCCAAGAAACTGGATCTCGGGTGGGTTATTGTAGGTGATGCTTGCCTGGGAGGTGCACACAAACCGGCATCTGTTAATAACTTGCTCACTAGTACCCACGAGAATGGTCGTCCTTATCTTTTCCAACCCTGTCAAAATCACATCCTCATAAAGGAGTTACCACACAACAACCCTGTACCTCTTCCCTTCCTAAGTCCCCTCTGTGACAGCAATACCTATGACAACAACCAAAGCGACTTAGGAAGCACAGTGTTCAAGAGAACAAAGGAAGATAATCAGGTGGAAATGTCCATTGCACATAGGCTCTTCCTAGAAGTTATGGAAAGGAGTATGGAGAAAGACGGGACTAATAGCTGGGTTGAACCTCTTCCCTTTAAGCCACAAAAACGTCATTTGCCTAACAACAGAGAACTAGCATATAAATGCCTCACTTCCCTAGAACATAATCTTAAAAGGAAACCAGAGATGGGAGAACATTTCTTTACCTTCATGGAGCAAATATTCCAGAATGGTCATGCTGAGATAGCCCCAAAACTCAAAGACTCAGAGGAATGTTGGTACTTACCCATATTTGGGGTTTATCACCATAAGAAGCCAGGGCAGATTAGAGTGGTGTTCGATTTCAGCTCCAAGCATGAGGGTGTCTCTCTAAATGATGTCCTTCTCTCTGGCCCTGGCCTGAACAGCAGACTATTAGGAGTATTTCTCCTCTTTCGCAAAGATTCTGTCGCATTCATGGCAGACTTACAGAAAATGTTCTATTGCTTTCTTGCTAAAGAAGAACACCGTAACTTTCTGAGGTTTCTCTGGTTCAGGGACAACAGCCCATCTGGTGACATCGCAGAATACCGCATGAGGGTGCACATATTTGGCAACAGTCCTTCCCCTGTAGTTGCTATATATGGCTTCAGACACTCTGCTAGAGTGGGAGAGTTAGAGTATGGGTCAGATGTCAGACAGTTTCTATGTTGACGATTGCTTGAAATCACTACCCACAAATGAAGCCGCAATCAGTCTCCTCAAAAGAACTCAGGCAATGCTTGCTTGTTCCAACTTAAGACTCCACAAGATTGCTTCCAACAGTAGAGATGTTTTAGAAGCCTTTCCTGTCCAAGTTCATTCTAATGAGTTAAAGGACTTAGATCTAGGCACAGACTCACTTCCCATGTCACCTGCTGATGTTTAGGTGCAAAGACTTTGTGTGTTTTCGGATGCTTCTGTTAAAGCAATTGCTGCTGTAGCTTACCTGAAAACCATAGACACTAAAGGACAATGCCACATAGGGTTTGTATTGGGGAAAGCAAAACTTGCATCACTTCCCGAACACACCATACCCAGGCTGGAACTTTGTGCTTCCGTATTAGCCACAGAGCTAGCTGAACTAATTGCAATCAGAGGCCCAGTGAAACTCATTCGCTCTGACAGAGGGTCTAACTTTGTAGGAGCAGTAAAAGAACTTTAAATTCCTTCTAACTTTCCCAGAGTATAAAGATACTTGAGTGAACAAGACTGCACATGGATGTTCAACCCACCTCACTCTTCTCACATGGGAGGTGTTTGGGAGAGGATGATAGGCATAGCCTGCAGAATTCTTGACTCAATCTTCCTACAAGAAGGAACTGCAAGGTTTACTCACGAATGTTTAGTGACATTTATGGCAGACGTTACAGCTATCATTAACGCCAGACATTTGACATGAATATCAAGTGACTCTGAAGATCCAGTGGTCCTCACACCTGCCATGTTACTCACGCAAAAGACTAGTCTTGCCGGTGCTCCAGCTGGAGAGTTTTGTAAGAAGGACCTTTAAAACCTTCTGGAGCCGGTGGAGGAAACAATATATATCTACTATACAAGTAATGAGAAAGTGGCACACTGAAAAGCCTAATCTTAAACCTCGTGCTCATAAAAGATTGCCACACAATAAGGAATATGTGGCCTTTAGGTCTGGTCACCAAAGTACTCCCAAGTAGGGATAATCGTGTCCGTAAGGTCGAGGTCAAGATCTTTTAACAGAATGAGGCTAACCTATTCTTAAAACCAGTGACCGAACTTATTCTGTTGCTTTCTAAGGAGGACTCGGTTAGTGACATCACTTGATGTCAGGCAGGGATTGTTCTGTCCACCAGATATCTATGCTGATTATCTGTACCTGCGTTGTTAAATTTACACGTAAGGTGTGTAATTTACATAAGACAATCATATGTGGTGTGCAGGCTCCATCTAGCATTCTTTTTTGGTATTGCTGCAGTTGTTCTGTTTATTTGATTTACTATGTGTAGTTAAGGAAGTTGTTAGTAAGCAGGGAATTCTGGATAGAATCTTCACAGGAAGTGAAGCAGCCACCAGCCTTTGAGAAGATACTCAGGAAGCAAGACACATATTTCTCAATCTATCGCCATCACCCCTTAGAGAACTTAAAAAGTACATTTTTACTATCTCATCCTATATTGTAGATTGTTGTTTCTGTAATGTATGCAATATTGTACTTATTGAGGTCTATTTCTGTTATTTTGTAGTTTCACCTGGCTTGTTCTAATAAAACTGAGATCAAAGAAATATGGTATCCGAAGTTTATGGGAAAAAGAGGTTTAGCTATATGTCCTTGAGACAGAACATCGTCTCAACATCTTGCAGTAGGGCTCCCGCCGCACTCAATGGTTTAAGGCTTCATGTACACTGGCCTACATTTACAGCTGTGAAAACACAAAACATGGCAAAGTCACATTTTTGCTGAATTCTTTCTGTGTTTTGCATTTTGACCCTTTCCAGTCAAAACCTTCCTATCCTGAATGCGATTCTTCCTTGTTCAAAAGAAGGTTGAGGCTCTCCTAAACATGGCAGTTTCTAAACTCTGCTAAAAGCCTATGCGTACATTGAAATGGGCTTTTATGGAGTTGAGTTTAGGCACTTTGGCAAAAAAACGCCCAAAACTCCTAAACTCTAGTTTAGGAGCTGCCAGTGTAGGCTAGTGTACATTAACCTAAATGTTCACTTTTGTCTAGCGTACCTTTAAATGCAGTGTAGCACTCTCTAGTAATGTGCTAGAGAGGATAGGTAAATTTAAGCAGGCTTGGCTGATAGCTAGGCCTGTTTATTTTCATTCTGGGTTAGGAGTGGCTCATGGTAGTGCTGGGTGACTCACGAGTGGTGGCTTTAGGAACTCCCACTTAATATTAGAGCACTTACCTGTCCTGGAGTCCAGCCATGTCGGCACCGCAGCTGATGTTTCCGTCAGCTGTCAAGTGCTGCCGCCAGTATTTCCGGTAAGAGAACCCAGCAGTGAAGCAATGCAGCTTCACAGATGGATCCCTACTGCACATGCATGAAGCTCGCTGTGCTCTCTTACTGGCCTGGCAGCAGGGGAAGGACGAGGAGGAAGCTGGACCTCTGATGTACCTTGCCGTGGCGAGGTCTGGCGGAAGTAGGGACAAAAACAGGTACCCGCTCACCCCCCGAAAGGTGCCAAATGTAGCACTGGAGGAGGGGAGACAGATGAGCGGAAGTTCCACTTTTGGGTGGAACTCCACTTTAAGACCTCTAACACTGGTGTACTTTTTTCTGCGCTTTTCTAGGGGGCAACAAAAGCACATGAAAACTATTCCCCATTAAATCCTATGCACCGTAACTGTTCACACTGCAGGTTCACTGTGCTTTGAAAAGTCCTGCATGCCGCATCTTTGGTGCAGTGTTTTAAAAGCACACCAAAAAGGGAATTTCCTTGCATGTGGCCTCACTTTTTGCCCTGAAATTGGGGCCATCAAGGACATCCATCTCTTTATACATAGCGTTTTAATAAAACGTCTATATTCCAAGAAACAGGTCTTGGAAACTGAGTTAACTAATCAGGCAGTGGCGGAATTATAAGGGTCGCCAAGATCGCCATGGCGACCGGGCCCCTTGCTGCAGGGGGCCCTCAGGCCCCCTGTACTCTTCCGTAGGAGGGGAGGCTGAGAGGAGCTCCTCTATCATCAGCCGAACTGAAATCGGCTCTGTGCGGGAGCTCCTCACATTAGGGTAAAGTGTGTGCTCTTTGTCTCCCCCTACAGTGCAGTACCCGGCAGGAAGAGCCAAGGTACTGTAAATGTCTGCCGTTTTTTTTTATAAGACTAGCTACTGCATTTGTGTGTATATGTGTGTGTGTGAGCATGCTTGTATGTGTGTGTGTGTGTGTGTGTGAGAGCATGCTTGTATGTGTGTGTGTGAGCATGCTTGTATGTGTGTGTGTGAGCATGCTTGTATGTGTGTGTGTGAGCATGCTTGTATGTGTTTGTGTGTGTGTGTGAGCATGCTTGCATGTGCGTGTGTGTGTGAGCATGCTTGTATGTGCGTGTGTGTGTGAGCATGCTTGTATGTATGTGCGTGTGAGCAAGCATGCTTGAATGTATGTGTGTGAGCATGCTTGTATGTGTGCGTGTGAGCATGCTTGTATGTGCGTGTGTGAGCATGCTTGTATGTGCGTGTGTGAGCATGCATGTATGTGTGTGTGTGTGTGAGCATGCTTGTATGTGTGTGTGTGAGCATGCTTGTATGTGTGTATGTGTGTATGTGTGTGTTTGAGCATGCTTGTATGTGCGTGTGTGAGCATGCATGTATGTGTGTGTGTGAGCATGCTTGTATGTGTGTGTGTGTGAGCATGCTTGTATGTGTGTGTGAGCATGCGTGTGTGTGAGCATGCATGTATGTGTGTGAGCATGCATGTGTGTGAGTATGCATGTATGTGTGTGTGAGCATGCATGTGTGTGTGTAAACATGTATGTGTGTGAGCATGTATGTGTGTGTGTTCATATATGTATGTGCATGTATGCATGTTTGTGTGCGCATGTATGTGAGTGTGCATGTATGCATATGTATGTATGTGAATGTGCATGTGTTTATCAGTGGCGGTGCATCCAAAAGGGTGCACAGGTGCCACCCCCTCTCTCCAGCCACACCCTCTATGACCAATGGATAGATTCATGCATAGCATAGCATGAATCTATCCATAGCCACCGCTGGCACCCCCATATTTAGGTGTCTGGTCCCTTTTGGGGTGTCGGGCGCCTGAATTACAGTGGCGGGGGATGTTTTTGCAGCACCTGATTAGAGCCATGGGCTCTAATAGGCTTCAAAATAGGTGAACTGCGAGCGCCATGCTTGACGCTCGCAGTCTGCCCAGGTGTGTTAGAAAAGTGAATTAATATTCACTTTCCTAACACTGAACCGCCTCTCCACCAATGAGGTGTGTGGGTCTGTTACCCATCACCTCATTGGCTGAAACGATAGGTGCAGCTATTGGACGCCTATCAGGAGGAGAGGACAGGAGATGAGGATGGCAGGAGATGCATGGAGGACCCCGCTCATGGCCGTTACCCGCTGCCCCACGCAGACAGGGTAAGTGGCAGGCAGACAGCGAGCGGGTGGTGGGGATTCACAGTGGCAGCATTTGATGGGCACACCAACAACATTTTATGTGCACAGTGGCGGCATTTGTTGGGTACACTGGCAGCATTTGATGGGCACAGCGGTGGCATTTGATGATGGGCACAGCGGCAGAGTTTGATGGGCACAGCGGCAGAGTTTGATGGGCACAGTGGTGACATTTCATGGTACAGTGGTGGCGTTTGATGGGCACAGTGGCTTTAATTGATGTTTTTTAAATCGGTTCCTTTATATGCGGCCACCCACTTGGGACTGGGCCCTGGTGTTCCACCATCGGGCTTGGAGAAAAGAGCCCTGTCCGGAGGTCGGGGGGGGGGCCCTCCAAGGTTTCCTGCATCGGGGCCCTGAAGGTTCTAGTTACGCCACTGTAATCAGGATACACAAGCTTTGGATAATCTTATATCACTGCTGGAAGAAAACGAGTCTGAATATGTAATCAACTCAATTTATATAGATACCCTCCTTGCAGCTGTTGACAAGACATCCACTGCACAGGCAAACACACATGCCATTGACCCTTCCCTAAAAAAGAAGTCCACTGTATATCCTCCACCTAGCTCCAATCACAATGCAGCAGTTTTTCTTAAGTTGGCATCGGCTGACATACAGAAAATGAAAAATTTCTCTGGACCTCATGCCAATCTCAATAAACGTTAAAAGAAGGCACTTGATCTATTGGCCAATAACCACAGCATTTTCATAAAACCCTCCGACAAGGGTGGCAATGTTGTGGTTATGAATAACACTCATTACATCGAAATGTATATGAAGATACTTAGTCATTTTGAATGGTATCGACCCATACATAGATCTTTACTAGATAAATTTGCTCAAGATTTTTACCTGATGGTGGATGCGGCATTTTACCATGTCATATCCAAGCAGGTTTGGGATTTCATAAGGGTAGGCTTCCCACATGAAGCCACCTTTTATGCCCTTCCCAAACTGCATAAACACTCAAAAAAAAAAACAGGTAGACCGATCATATCTGCGTGGGGCAATTTAACTGAAAATCTCAGTCGTGTAGTGGACAGTCATCTTAAACCCTTTGTAACTTGTTTGTCATCCTTCATACGTGATACTATCCAGTTTCTGAAGATTATTCAAGACATGCATATGGAGGTTGATACTTAATTAGTTGCCATAGACGTTGAATCCTTGTACTGTACCATCACTCATGAGAAGGGCCTCACAGCAATACGCCATGTGCTGTCACATTCCAGTGAACGCAAATCCAGGTACACTGACTTTATTTTGACTTCTTTGGAATTTGAAATGACTTCAATTTGAGCTTTACTATGTCACACAGTACAACCAAAATTACATTTCTGGATGTACTTGTTAAAAAACAACAAAATAATGGCATCTCTCGTGAATTGTATCCCAAACCCCTACTTGCATCAATTTTGTATAGTCAGTACTTGAGGGCATGCCGCAATTGCTCAGATGATGCCAGCTTCAAAAGTGAGGCTGACACTCAGAGATAGACTTTTGGAAAGGGGATAGTCCAATAATGAAAGCATATAGAAGGACTATTGGTTTATCCCGTTGTGACTTACTGAATGTTGAAAAACAGTCCTTAAATGATGATACATCCAGGATTATTACTACCTACTCGACACAACATAAACAGGTCAGACGTATGCTCAATAAGTACTGTCATTTATTGACGATGAATTCACTACTTTCCCCCTTTGTTCCTAACCTACCAGCTCTTGCCTACAGGAGGGCTGCTTCAGTGGGTGACAAATTGGTAGCAAATCACATAAGGGTGATATATGTAAAACTTTGGGAACCTTTGCGTGCGTGGATGTTGATATTGTCAATATATAGATAAACGTATCCATATTGCCTAGTGCATAGTGTATTTACTCACTTGCGAATGCGGGTGTTACTACGTCGGGAAGACTATAAATGAATTTTAGAAACGAATATACCAACATTTATCCACCATACGCAAAGGAGATCCTGATGTACCCATCGGTCGCCATATGGCACCAGTTCACCCAAAATATATTCCTAAAATACATTTTTTGCCACTTGATCGAGTACACTTTCTCTCTAGAGGAGGCGAAACACCCCCCTCCAGTGTGAATTGAGATGGATATTTAATCTACAGGCCACTCTACCCCCTGGCCTCAATGAGGCTTTAATTTCAAGTCCTTCCTTCCTGGCTTTGTTTCAGGGGGTTGTGAGTTGAATTTATAATCCCTCAGCTTTTCTCCTGTTGTTTCTGTGGCCTTTCTTGGACCAAAATGTTTTCTATGTACCATCTTGAGCATGTCTTTATCATTTATTTCATGTCGGTCCAATCCTATGTGATGCCACATGATTAAATCTCAATAAGGCTTTTAATAAATTCTACCGATTTAGACTTTTCAGGTAACATGATCACATTTCAACAAGGCACTTTATATCTAATTTATTTGATGATATAGTCCCTCTCTCTTTCCCTTGTGTGGTGATTATATATCATACACAGCTGTATTGCTTGTTTATGAGAAAATGTACCTTTATTGACATATGTGGTTATGACAATCCATTTCAGTGCAATATGAATGATCAAGCTATTGGCTAATTATGTATATGCGATCACCTTCTGTCATGTATATATTTATGTTTATTATTAATTTTTCCTCTTTTCCATCTGTGTGTGTTTGTTTTTGTGTTAAATTTTCTTGTAAAACTGCTGGCTGCCACTGCTCTACTTGGCCACCAAATGATGCATCACGCATGCCTGGCGGGTGGGCTCCTCTTGCACATGGCTAATGAGCTGTGGAGGTCCTTGGGATCCCCGCCTATGCCGCTGATGGGGACTTCCTCTTTCGCCAGTGGCGCGGTGACACGCGTCATCATCACGACCCTCACCTCAGCCTCAGAGAGACACCCTGAGTTCCCATTTCAGCTGTTTTCAATTGCAGTTGATCAAGTGGAACTACCAACAATATGCAAACAGGTTGCCTTGATTGGCCCTTTACACAGCTTCCTACTATTAAGTTGCTCACTTTTAATCAGCATTCTCTCAGTTTGAGGACTGCTGCTTGACTGTTTGCACTGCATATGTTCCATCTCCAGTGAAAGGTAAAACTTACTCTCTCTAACTAGGCAATTCAGGGCATATATTGTGCCTGGCTTGCTAAGCACGATAGATTTGTTGTTTCATTAACACTAAAAAACGACATTTAATTATTTAAACTAAATTTGGGGTTTTTCTCCATGATTTTTCAGATAGTGCTTTCTGCTGGGTATATACCAGGGAGTCTCTTGTATGTGTGAAGCATTTGGCCACCTCCTGACTGCACAGTTGCACGTCTGCAGGTCCTTGTCTGAGCTCTTCCAGCCAACGTGGTTTATATGCCACTGTTTTTATGTTTCTTCTATGTTATTCCTATGAAATCCATATGTAAGTACCCTTTGACTTAAGATATTGTTTAAATTAATTACATGATTTTATTTACTTCTATGCGTCACTGCACATATATTATGTGTCATATTTATGTTGCAGACAAGGATAAAGTTACCCAGGGTAAATCTTCCCTGATGAAGGAAAATATGTACCAATAAAAATATGATATATATGTATTTCTAACGTATGTTAAACGTATGTCTAATGTATTACGTATTCTATTGGTGTACTTTGGTGTACTTTGTAAAAAAAAAAAAATGTTAAATGATTGTTGTCTGCTGTCAATACCTACCATTTTGTATCTAAATAAAACTGGCACATATTTTCCTTTTATATACTTCTATACTTTTTTCTGCCTTTAAAAGTGCCTTTAAATGGCTCCCAGTGCACTAGCTGCATGTTCTCTATGTTTATAATAAACGATGTTGACAGTCCCTCACATTCCATACCCTAGCAATCTTTTTCTCCATTAAAGCGGGAGTCCACCGGGACTCCGCGTTTTTTTTTTTTTTTTAAAGCCAGCAGCTACAAATACTGCAGCTGCTGACTTTTAAAATAGTGACACTTACCTGTCCAGCGCGCCCGTGATGTCGGCACCCGAAGCCGATCTGTAGATCGTCACTCGGGTGCTGCCGCCGCCATCTTGGGTATGGGAATCAGGAAATGGAGCCTTTCGGCTTCATTTCCCGGTTCCCTACTGCGCATGCGCGAGTTGCGCTGCGCAATAAGGACGGTCCCCGCTGCCTCTGGGATCTGTGTGTTTCCCAGCAGGCAGCGGGGCACTTGCGGAAGGGGGCGGGCACTTGCGGAAAGGGGCGTACTCTACGCCCCTTTCCGCAGAGAGCTATCCCGGAAGTGGGTGCAGTTACCTGGATTATCCAGGTAACTGCACCCCCCTCCCCCCTGAAAGGTGCCAATTGTGGCACCGGAGGGGGGGAGGATTCCGATGAGCGGAAGGTCCATTTTAGGGTGGACCTCCGCTTTAAGTCAATGGCAGCACATCAAAAGTGCACCAGTTTGAAAGGGCCTTTATGCTCCCAGTAACTCTGAAGGCCTATACACACCATCAGATTTTCTGCTAATTTTTGTCTTCAGATTTACCAAAACCATGTAGTCCAAAGGCCTGCTCGATTGAATACACATTGAAACTCCTAAGGTTTGACCTCATTATATGGTTTTGGTAAATCTGAAGGAAAAAATCATCAGAAAATCTGATAGTGTGTATGGGACTTTAGGGTGCATTATCACCAGCAAGCCACACATATTGCATGTAAACAGTGCTGATGCAGAGCTTTGCACTGTTTTTTTTAAATTACACCTTCCTTTCACCGGTACATTAGGAACGTCTGGTATATTCTATATCCAAATTTGGTTATCACCTTCCCAACATTTACAATGATCGGATATCCATTTTAGATGTATGGCAATGAAGAGCAAAGGGTATATAGTGTAATACTGCAAATTTTATTCATAAAAATCCAAAATCATTACACTTACATCAAAACTTTTAAAATCATGTAGAAAAACACCGCCTTGGCATGCAGACAACCGTCACCAGGTCTCCTCAGCTTGACGTGTTTTGCCCCTCCCACTGGCCGTCTTCAGGAGCTGGTGGCACTTGTGATTGGTTGTTTTTATGCATTAAGTCCCGCCTAATTCACCTAATTCAATTTAACTCCTACTACTCTCACTAAATGCGCAATTATAATTTCCATCACTTCATGTTTGTCGGAACCGGAAGTGTAAGCAGTATGAGATCACTTACTGTTTCCACAGGAATTGCTCATATCGCCATCTTGGTACTCATCTTGAGACATTACACCCACTGCTGTTACTCCTTTCTATATGACAACTTCCTGTATACACAGGAAATGTGAATACCATCACTCTAGTACTCAATGTTGTCCTTTAATTGTAATTGTATTAAAAAAAGTCGTGAAATGGGACTCTGCAATCCATGAATACAATATCGTGCTTTACATATTAATCTTCTTAATAATTCTTTATTATGACTACAAATTATTTCCAATAACAAAAATTCTATTCTGATATAGATTAATATGCATATACAAATTAGTCAACATTCAAGAAAATAAAATTAAATCATTTAAAAAATAAATAAAATGAACTGAAAATAAAAATGAAAAATTGCTTATAAAACAGTTCAAGTCTAAGGCCACGTTTAACCCTTTAGGTGTTAATGTCTGTAATTGGTATATCCATTGGGCTTCATTTTGTGAGCCTGTTTTAAATGTTGGAGACGGGGGGCGTGGCCAAGCGCATGGAGGAGAAGGACGTGTGAGAGTTCAGCTCCCGCTCCACTGATCCAAACCGCACATAGCGCCGCCGATCCGCGCCACACCGGACATCTCCATGAGCAGGAGAGGAGGCACCAACACCCCCCGCACCTTGGGGACCCAGAAACCAGGGGATATCGGCAGTTTTTTCCCCGCGAGAGGGCCGAACAGCAAGGCCGCGCCGGAATCCAAGATGGCGGCGACCCGCTCAGCGGCGGCACAGGCAGCACACACTGCATCTAAGGTACAGGCCTCTCGGCCCTCCTCGCCCCCATCCTCTCCCGGGTCCCCTGAACTGCGTGGTAGGAGCCCAGAGAGCCCAGCACATTCAAGGAGCCCCTCCCCGGCCTCTGGCGAGCAGAGGCTGGGACATGGAGAGCTACATTAAAGCTCTCCCTACTAAGGGGGACATTGAGGCATACATCAGCAGATTGGAGAGGTCATATAAGAGAGAGATTAAGGATTTGCGCCAGGACATAGGCCAACGCATAGAGGACATTGAGATCCATGCGGAGGAATCAGCAAATAGACTCAAGGAACATGACCATGTCTTGCAGCAGCATACTAATCAGATTCAGCACTTATTCTATGGTCTCGACGACCAGGAGAATAGAAGTCGCCGCAACAATATCCGCATCCGCAGTATCACAGAAGCGATTGAAAACAAAGATCTGTTGTCGGCAGCCACCGCCATGTTTAACCAGTTGCTGAATAAACCCAAGGAAACACCGATCAAGATAGATAGAATTCACAGATCCCTTGGCCCTCGCAATCCTAACCCTGCGCACCCAAGAGACGTAATTTGTCGTGTCCATTTCTTTAACGTCAAAGCTGAAATAATGCATGCTGCATGTGCACAGGAATCCATCCTGTTCAATGGCACACCTGTTATGCTTCTGACGGATCTTTCAAAGCAGACGCTGCTAATGAGGAAAGCCTTGAAGCCGGTCACGGACGCTTTGCACGCTAAACAGATCAAGTATCGCTGGGGGTTCCCGTTTCATCTTTTTGCCTCCCATGATGGTAAATCTGCCACCTTCCGCACATTAGGGGACCTGCCCAACTTCCTTGGCACCTTTGAATTACCTCAAATCAGGATCCCAGACTGGCCACTGACTGCTGTCACCCCTGGCCTACCTAGCACCTCAGCCTGGGTAACGGTAACCAATAAGAAGAGGTCCCGCTCCCGCACCACCAAATCCCCTCCAGGATGAACGCACTGTGTCCCACTGAAAAGTGGGTGTCTGACTTTCACATTTTTTCCTCTGTTTTTGTGGAGACCTGTGCCTCAGGTTGTTCCCCTATACCCCGTGACTTGAATGTCATTCATCCGATCATTCTCCTGCTTCTTCCTTTTAACGTTTAGCATTTTGTCATTTTTACACTTTTGCACTTTCCCTTTTTTTTTCTTTTACTTTCATTGTCTCATGTGTGGATCATCCCCCCGCCGCTCCCCCCCCCTTTGCTACAAGAACTGCGGGCACCCCTTCTAATATGTTGGGCCCCTGCCGATGTGGGTCTATGTTATGTTACAGTGGTGTGAAAAAGTGTTTGCCCCCTTCCTCATTTCCTGTTCCTTTGCATGTTTGTCACACTTAAGTGTTTCGGAACATCAAACCAATTTAAACAATAGTCAAGGACAACACAAGTAAACACAAAATGCAATTTGTAAATGAAGGTGTTTATTATTAAAGGTGAAAAAAAATCCAAACCATCATGGCCCTGTGTGAAAAAGTGATTGCCCCCCTTGTTAAAACATACTATTACTGTGGTTGTCCACACCTGAGTTCAATTTCTCTAGCCACACCCAGGCCTGATTATTGCCACACCTGTTCACAATCAAGGCATCACTTAAATAGGAGCTGCTTGACACAGTAAGGTCCACCAGAAGATCCTTAAAAGCTACACATCATGCCGAGACCCAAAGAAATTCAGGAACAATTGAGAAAGAAAGTAATTGAGATCTATCAGTCTGGAAAGGGTTATAAAGCCATTTCCAAAGCTTTGGGAATCCAGCGAACCACAGTGAGAGCCATTATCCACAAATGGCAAAGACATGGAACAGTGGTGAACCTTCCCAGGAGTGGCCGGCCGCCCAAAATTACCCCAAGAGCGCAGCGACGACTCATCCAAGAGGTCACAAAAGACCCCACAACAACGTCCAAGGAACTGCAGGCCTCACTTGCCTCAGTTAAGGTCAGCGTTCATGCCTCCACCATCAGGAAAAGACTGGGCAAAAATGGCCTGCATGGCAGAGTTCCAAGGAGAAAACCACTGCTGAGCAAAAAGAACATCAAAGCTCGTCTCAATTTCTCCACAACACATCTTGATGATCCCCAAGACTTTTGGGACAACATTCTGTGGACCGATGAGACAAAAGTGGAACTGTGTTGGTACTTGGTACTGGTGTGTCCAAGTATATCTGGCGTAGAAGGAACACTGCATTTCATAAAAAGAACATTATACCAACAGTAAAATATGGTGGTGGTAGTGTGATGGTCTGGGGCTGTTTTGCTGCTTCAGGACCTGGAAGACTTGCCGTGATAAAAGGAACTATGAATTCTGCTGTCTACCAAGAGATCCTGAAGGAGAATGTCCGACCATCTGTTCGTGTACTCAAGCTGAAACGAACTTGGGTTCTGCAGCAGGACAATGATCCTAAACACACCAGCAAGTCCACCACCGAATGGCTGAAGAAAAACAAAATGAAGACTTTGGAGTGGCCTAGCCAAAGTCCTGACCTGAATCCTATTGAGATGTTGTGGTATGACCTTAAAAAGGCCGTTCATGCTCGAAAACCCTGTAATATTACTGAATTAGGACAATTCTGCAAAGATGAGTGGGCCAAAATTCCTCCAGGACGCTGTAAAAGCCTCATTGCACGTTATCGCAAACGCTTGGTTGCAGTTGTTGCTGCTAAGGGTGGCCCAACCAGTTATTAGGTTTAGGGGGCAATCACTTTTTCACACAGGGCTTTGATGGTTTGGATTTTTTTTCACCTTTAATAATAAACACCTTCATTTACAAATTGCATTTTGTGTTTACTTGTGTTGTCCTTGACTATTGTTTAAATTGGTTTGATGTTCCGAAACACTTAAGTGTGACAAACATGCAAAGGAACAGGAAATGAGGAAGGGGGCAAACACTTTTTCACACCACTGTATGCTATATGGGTGTGGGGGGACGGTTGAGTGGGTCTGAGAAATAACTGACTTAGTTTAACTGTTATCTGAAGTTCTTCATGTTTATTGGGTTACAGTAATGGTAAATGTGTATCTGATAGATCCTCTTGGTCTCACCTACTAGTTAGATGGCGTGTGCTTTTCATGCTCTTACAGGCAGATATCTGCCTTATTGGTTAGCCGACTACTTAAATTGGCACACGCCGTCGGATAACCTTTGAATTCATAGGCGCTGTGTGCCATACATCAGCTCATCTTGTTTTACAGTTAATTACAGTTGGGGCGGAGCCCCTGGGTTCGGTTTGACCATGTTCCCCCACGATAGGGTGTATAGAGTCTTTGGTGCCTCTGTTACTGATATATCCCTTAGCTTTCCATTGTAGTGTCCTTCGCTTCTACCCCCACATGGACACTAGAGGGAGCACTCTCCCTATAAGTTTACATCTTCAGCTTCCTAGCAAGCAATATACCACGCTGTTACAGGAATCCTGTTTCCACTCCTACCTGCATTACACATCCCAGGCCCCTCTAGGGGCGTACCTGCGCACTTTCCTACCTCAGCTTCGACCTTCTTTTTTCCCCTCTCTTCCTGACCTTCCCCTCTTCCCTCCTCTACCTCACCTCTTATGCACAGCTTACATGTACACTCTCCCGCTCAGTTGCATTCAGTAGCTCCATGGAACATACCCCCCACCTCCCCTCACCATGGCTACCGCTCTAGACATTAAGTTTTCCTCTCTTAACTGTAGAGGATTTAACACTCCAGAAAAACGTAGACAGACTCTACACCACTTTCACAAGGCCGGTTTGCAAGTTCTATTACTACAGGAGACCCACTTTCGGACCGATAAGGTGCCTTCCATACTAGATAGACATTACACAACCTGGTTTCACAGCACGAATCCCCTAGCGAGTTCAAAAGGGGTCTCGGTAGCTTTTCATCGATCCTTTACACCACAAGTGCTTGAAAGTGACATAGACCCCAAAGGAAGGTTTTTATTCTTGAAATTACAATATCTACAAACTGTGTTAACTGTTGCCAATGTTTATCTCCCAAATCAGAACCAACTTCAATTCCTTTGCTCCGTGACCACTCGCCTCAAATCTTTCGGGACTCCTAACCTGATCCTGGGAGGCGACTTGAATGTCCCCCTTGTGCTGAGACTGGACTCCTGCACCGGTAAGTCCCACCTGTCACCCACCTCGCTGACCAAACTCAGGGCCACTCTAGCTGACATGTCACTAGTAGACACCTGGAGACTGCTACACCCTTCTGATAGGGACTATACCTATTACTCCCCTGCACATAATTCTTACAGTAGGATAGATTACATCCTCCTCAGCCAAAACCTACTAGACTTCGACCCTCAGTGCGAGATTGGGGTGCGGTTGTGGTCGGACCATGCTCCAGTACACCTGACGCTCGGGAAGCTTCCTCGCTACCCTCGCCGGGGTACGTGGAGGCTGAACGACAACTTACTGACTGACACAGTATGTGTCGCAGAAGTATCTCAAGCAATCACAGATTTCACCAATGACCATGCCCACGATGAGACTAGTAATATGACCAAGTGGGAAGCCCTGAAATGCGTTATTCGCTGTATTTTTATACAACATGGCTCTAGATTGAAAAGAGCACATACAGAGGATATACGCCGACTTTTCTCCCAGATAGCTTCCCTGGAGGCCTCCCATAAATGCACTTTAGACTCTCGGACCCTTACGGAACTCTCTAACGCACGGCGGGACTTGCTTGAGATCTTTTCGGCAAGATCGCTGAAAGCATACCACAAAGGCCGCCATACCCACTACTCACAGGCTAACAAATGCGGAAAACACCTTGCACGAGTTATCCACCCTAGACAACGGAGGCAAAACATCCCTTACATTTTGTCGTCTTCCCAACAGAAGAGGTTCAGGAACTCCGAGATTGTCTCGGAGTTCAGGGACTTCTATTCCTCCCTCTACAACCTCCCCTCCCCTGGTATCTCGAGCTCCGCTTCATCGTCCGATCTGCACCGCTATATTCAAGATACGGCCTTACCTACCATTTCTTTAACTGATAGAGCTGATTTGGAGCTACCTCTGACCACATCTGATTTCCTAACAGTGATTAAAGGTCTGAAGAATGGTAAAAGCCCAGGCCCTGACGAATACTCCCCGCAATTTTATAAAAAATTCGCACACCAACTCGCCCCGATTATGGCCAGGACATTAGAGGAAATAGACGACACGCATCCCCTTTCACTCCATACTCTCCAAGCCCAGATAGTTGTAATACCCAAACCGGGGAAAGACCATGCACACTGTGGATATTATAGGCCCATATCCCTACTGAACGTTGACCTCAAGCTTTACTCCAAAATTTTGGCAACGCGCCTTGCTCCCCTGCTCCCCTCCATCATTCATAGTGACCAAGTGGGCTTTATCCCAGGCCGAGAGGCTAGGGATAACACCACTAAGACTCTACACCTTATCTCATATGCCAAACTCCACAACATCCCTACTTGTCTCCTAGCTTGTGATGCCGAAAAGGCGTTCGATAGGGTGAACTGGACGTTTCTCCAGGCCTCCCTGCAGCAACTAGGCTTAGGCCCACGAATGCTTAATAAAATCATGGCTTTGTATATGAGCCCGTCTGCCAGAGTCTTAGCCAACGGGGAATCGTCGGTGGCTTTTGGGATCCAGAACGGCACCAGGCAAGAATGCCCGCTATCGCCACTCCTGTTCGCAATCACTGTTGAACATTTGGCTCAAGCCATCCGAAACAATAACTCTATTCATGGGATCAACACCCCCTCGGCTTCCCGTAAGCTGTCACTCTACGCAGATGATCTACTCTTATGTCACTCAACCCCGAATTAGTCTCTCTACCATACTGGAGGAGCTTGCCCGGTTTGGTGCTCATAGCAATTTCAAATTGAACCTGAACAAAACGGAAGCTTTAAATATATCACTGCCACCGAAAGACCTACACTTCATTCAAAAGCGATTCTCCTTTAAATGGCAACCGCGCTCGATCAAATACCTTGGGACGGAGATTCCTACTGACGTTCATGACGTGTATGCCCTAAATTTTAGTCCACTACTGACCTCTATTAGACGTTCCCTCGAGGGGTGGCACAACCTTAAGCTCTCCTGGTGGGGGAGAATGAGTGTTATTAAAATGGATATCCTTCCAAGGGCATTGTACTTGTTTCAAACTCTTCCCATTCTCCTTCCGACGACTTTCTTCCTCGCATTACGTGCTTTGGTGGGCAAGTTCCTGTGGCAGCACCACCCTCCTAGACTTAAACACAAAGTTTTAAGTGCCCCCAAACTTAGGGGAGGTACAGGTCTCCCGGACTTCCAACTATACCACACATCTGCGGTATTTTCCCGACTCTTGGACTGGTTCCCGAGGCCACGTATTAAACCCTCCACCTTAATTGAACAGGACATGGCTACAGTAGATCTGCGAGCCCTGTTATGGGGGTATAACACTGAGTTTCGCACGATGCAGGGGATCTCCCCTCTAACGAGGGCAGCCCTTACGCTGTGGTATACTAAAGCTACTCCTTACGCCTTGTCCACAGATCCCAGCCCGTTATCTCCCTTATTTGACAATTTGGCCCTTTCGACTCTCGTTGCCAAGATGCACTGCGGGAATTACACACGTGAAAACTGGCCGACAGCTAATCAGTTTGTCCATCCTACTACTGGACATTTCCGTCCCCCTACAGACCCGCAGACAGCTATCCCGACAGACTGGCTGACTACAATTTCGCTAAACCAGCTTTGCAGAGCCCTTCACCTATCAGGTAGAACACACAGATCACTCACGTTATTTGAGGACCTCTGCAATCTAGCTCAAACCCCAAGACACACTTTATCGTTAATTTACAAAGACATCCAAACTCGATTATATGACGCTCTCCCCGCATACACGAGTAAATGGTCTAGAGACCTGAATATAGAGATCTCCCCAACACAGTGGTCTACCTCCTTTACCCTCACGCATCAATCATCCAGGTCAGGGTTTACCCAAGAGAAGAACTACAAATTGCTGTCGAGGTGGTACAGGTTTCCGGTCTCGGTACACAGGATGTTCCCATCAACCACAAATGTATGTTGGCGATGTCACGGAGCACAGGGATCCTACATCCATATTTGGTGGGACTGTGACAAGGTTCATCCATTTTGGGATAAGATCTTTGAGATTTATAATGACGTATATCAGACTTCGTTACCTCCTTCGCCTTTGTCTGCTCTCCTATCCATCCTTCCTGGGACAATTCGGTCCCAGAAGGGCAGTCTTTTGAGATTCTTTCTCGCAGCAGCTCGCCATGTCATTTCCTTATACTGGAAGAAGGACTCCACCCCCTCTATTTCTAAGTGGGTGGATATCCTTAATGATATAATGCTCATGGAGGAATTGCAGGCGAAGGCGGACGATACTTATGATAGGTTCATTTGGCGACACCATTCCCAGACGGAACTGTTTCTTAATAATCTTAAGATCTCCTAAGCAAACTTACCGCCAATGTTGGGCGGAGAGTGGTGACGTCACTATGGCCACAAGTGACACTGGAAGGCGGAACTTGGTGGATTCTGCCTGAGTTGGGCATTTATAGTGCGTCTTATACCAACAATAATGGTGCATATCCTGCACATACCCTTTCCGATAAATGCATTTGCTGTGCTCTCCCCCTTTCTCCCCCTCCTTTTTTCTTTTTCTCCCCCCTTTCTTGCTGTATTCACCCCCCCCCCCCCCCCTGTTTTTTTTTTTTGTTCCTACCAATGTGCCTTATTTGATGTTAATGGTGACATAAATAATATAGTTGCCTGTTTTCTTGTATGTTATTTTACACTACCTGGCATATAATAAAAAATATATTCAACCTTAAATGTTGGAGATACAACAGCTTTCGGTTTAGCCAATTGACTGCAGTTCACAAACAGGACACTGGATGTCGGTAATGCTCAGTGATATGCTATGTTATACATTTTTCTATGTTGTATTTTCAGTATGTAATGCTGTACTTGTTGGTTTCTTTTTCCTGTCTGCGTTTTTCATACCATGTGAGGTGACATTATTGCTAGTGTCATTATGTTCCAATAAAGAAGCCAGTTCCTATTACTCCACAACGTCTAATCTGAATTGACTCCGCTGCACCCAGCAATCGTACTCTGCAACAGGTTATGGGCCCAGTGTCCGGATAAAGTCTTATGACCAGGTGCGGCCCAAGCAGAACAAAGCCTTGAACGGGAAACAGCGTGGCTGATGCGGAGATCGACATAAGGAAGTTTTCTAGTGACGTCTCCTACAGACAAGTCGGACTGTTCATATATAAAGGAGAAAAAAATGGCCGGAAACTCAAAGCTTAAACTCTCAGTGGCCAAGCTGAACAATGACAATTATCAGCTATGGAAGTTCAAAGTAGAAATGCTATTATCCAGAGATGACTTGTGGGAGGTTGCCACCACAGAGAGGCCTCAGGATAATAATCAGGACTGGGACAAGAAAAACAGATAAACATAAGTTTACTAGTGGAGGATGATCAGCTCATTCATATACACCATGAGGACACAGCGAAAGGTATGTGGGACGTACTGAAAAGACTGCATGAAAGATCCAGTTTAAATAGCAAGCTGTTTTTGCTGCGAAAACTGTATAAAATGAGACTTGGCAGAGAACAGGACATGCAGGAGCATATAAATGCAATGCTGGAAGTGATTGCACAACTCAGATCAATCGGGGTGAATATAACAGCCAGTCACATTGCAGCCATGTTGTTATGTAGTTTGCCCAATACATATACTGCACTAATCAATGCACTGGAGACACGAGTTCCCCCTCCCCCTAACTTTGAGTTGAACTGAGATGGTGGTGGATCCCCCCCCCCTGGTTGACCGCCCTGTTCTCTCTCTCCCGACCGTTTCCACCCTGACCTCCCTGGCTCCTCCCCCCTCCCGCAGGCTCGCGCAAATGTCAGGTACCTGCATGATGACTGTGAAGTTCCGCTGGGGATGTCCTGCATTTATGATAGAGTAACGGCTACTTCTGTTGTCTGTACTGCTGGATTATTAATTTAAGAATAATTACTGGATGAAGGTGTTTTTTTTCCTTTTTACAACCGAGTAATATCGGACTTACTGTACTTTGCAATGTAATGCTGATTTGTCTAATAAAAAATTTTCTGTTAAAAAATAAATAAATAAAAAAACGCCTTGCGGCGCACTGTAGAACGCCGACTAGCTTCCGCCCGTAAAATCACTGTGATTCTACGGGCGGGAGCATTGTCATTCAGAGACAGGCAGGTCACTTCGGGCTTTTGGCTGCTTCACTAAACCCGGAAGTGACGTTGGCAGCTCTGTTCCTCAGCCCGAGCGGAGCTGCAAGACGGTGAGTGGCATAATTCTCTCTGACTGACAAAAAAATGAAATAATGAAGTAATTAAATAATAATTACCAAATGCACCTGACCTAAAGCTTTTACTTACTAGACCACTCTCTGTGTGCTGTGCATTGGAATTATTATATTAGAGAGCAATAAGCAATTTGTAAAAGAAACAAATAATTTCATGCTTCTTGCAGGAGGATCACATCATGACATGTGGTGTTCTTATTCAGCAAGTGCAAAGTAATGGTCTGCTCTGTTGCTTGTTACTCACAGTTATTGTTACTTTGCTGGCAAAGACATTTTATAAACCTTTTTTGTATTTTAGTGTAAATATGAGATCTGAGGACTTTTTGACCCAGATCTCATATTTAAAAGGGCCTGTCATGCTTTTTTCTATTACAGGGAATGTTTACATTCCTTGTAATAGGAATAAAAGTGACACCATTTTTTTTTTTAAAGCACCTAGTCCCGACGATCTCGCGTGCATAAGTGAACGCATACGTGAGTACTGCGCCCAGCCGCCCGCATATGAAAACGGCGGTCAAACCACACATGTGAGGTATCCCCGCGATCGTTAGACTGAGCTCAATAATTCTAGCCCTAGACCTCCTCTAGAACTTAAAATATGCAACCTGTAGAAATTTTTAAACGTTGCCTATGGAGATTTTTGAGGGTAAAAGTTTGACGCCATTCCATGAGCGGGCGCAATTTAGAAGCGTGACATGTTGGGTATCAATTTACTCGGCGTAACATTATCTTTCGGAATATATCTAAAAATTGGGGTAACTTTACTGTTATCTTATTTTTTTATTTAAAAAAATGAATTTTTTTCCAAATAAAGTGCGCTTGTAAGACCATTGTGCAAATACAGTATGAAAATAAGTATTGCAATGACCGCAATTTTATTCTCTAGGGTGTTAGAAAAAAAACAATATATAATGTTTGGGGGTTTCTAAGTAATTTTATAGCAAAAAAAAAACAGTTTTAAAGATGTAAACACCTAAATTATAAAACGAGGCTGGTCCTTAAGTGGTTCAGAAGGCATTTGCTGAATATAACGTTTAAGACTGATAATATCACTGCTCGGTCAGATACATAAACCCAGGGCAGGGACATCTTTAAGGCCGGGCAAAAGGGGCAGCTGCCCTGGGCCCTGGCATTGTTGTGTGTCCCCAAGCAGCTGCCTCATACTTGCAAACTATCCCAGTTTAAATTCCCTTGTCCCTTGAGGTTTTAGTCCTGTGCTATGTCCCAATATCTCAGTGTGAAGTTCTGTTACTAAAGCTGCCCAGCCCTATCGTTATGTACAGATAAATCACTATGACACTATGGGTGGAAGGAAGTGGAATACAGGGGACGGATTAGGTGGATTGCATAAGGGGCGTGGTTTATGAGAAGTGGGAGTGGCCAACAATTATGGGCGGGGTCTGGCGCCCTCCATCCAAAAACTTCACCAGCCGCCACTGCATACCAGTGAAAGATGTACTTTATGTTCCTAATTTAGAAGGAGGACTCTTATCTGTGAAGCGTCTAACAGCCAGAGGACTCACTGTAAAATTCCAAGGTGACAAGTGTTCTATTCTGAACGGCAAACAGACAATAGCAAGTGCCAAGCTGGATGATCATCTTTATCACCTCAAAAGTGAAGGAAAAGGTGAGACTATGTACACACAAGCACAATGACTGTATACATATATGGCACAGACGTCTAGGTCACAGACACCCAGAATGCATACAGGAACTACAGAGGAGAAATCTGACAAGGGATCTAACAATATCCCCTTGCCCAGTTACGGTTAAGTGTGAATGTTGCATTAAATCCAAAGCTACAAGAGCAGCACTTTCCAAAGTCAGTCAGATGAGAGCTTCAAGGCCACTTGACTTAGTTTATAGTGACGTGTGTGGTCCCCTAAACCTACCAACACCTGGAGGCAACAGGTACATAGTGACTTTCATAGACGACCATTCAAGATACACAGTCACCTAACTAATGCAACACAAGAGTGAAGTTTTCGACAAATTGCAAGACTATATAATAAAAACTAGTAACAATTTTCAGAGGAAGCCTCTCATACTTTGGAGCGATAATAGAGGTGAATTCACAGGAGGTAAGATACAAGAGTACTTAAAACAGAATGGCATAGAACATCAAAAGACAGTGCCGTATACACCGGAACAAAATGTAGTAGCTGAAAGAAAGAACAGAACTCTGACTGAAATGATCAGATGTATACTGACAGACTCTGGACTACCACAAAAAATACTGGGGTGAGGCAGCCATGACAGCTACATATTTGCAGAACAGACTTCTTTCCAGAACAGCGGCAAAAACCCCATATGAACTATGGCACAATGAGAAGCCAAGTGTAAAACACCTAAGGCCGCGTACACACGGGCGGACTGTTCGTCCAACTTTGTCCGCTGAACAGTGTGTGGGCGGACAGTCCGCTCGTGTGTGGGCTTTCAGCGGACAGTTTCAGCGGACAGTTGGACGGACAAGGTTTTTCGGAAATTCCGTAAAACTGTCCGCTGAAACCTTGTTTCAGCGAACAGTGCGCTCGTGTGTAGGCTTGTTCGTCAAACAAAGTTGCGCGCATGCTCAGAAAGGATTTTCACGCCGAAAGCTATAATGCAGTGTATAGGACGTCGTATTTTTCGTCCCGTCGTACGTGCCGTTCACGTCATCGCGCACGGTTTCAGCAAACTGTTCGTCCGTCGTGTGTGGCCATGTCCGTCCATGCTAAGTTTGAGCGGACTGTTTGCCGAAACTGTTGGACGGACAAAGTTGGGCGAACAGTCCGCGCGTGTGTACGCGGCCTAAGAGTTTTTGGATGAACCTGCAAGCTGGGAAGATATATCTCAGCTTTCAGAACAAGAAACAAGTAAATGGATAAAGGCTGTTGAGGAAGAGATGAAATCCATGCAAGACACTAAAACATGGACACTTACAGAACTACCACCCGGAAGGAAAGCCATAGGCTGTAAATGGACTTTTAAAGTGAAATACAATGCAGATGGCACAATTGAACGGTACAAAGCAAGACTAGTAGCCAAGGGCTATTCTCAAAAATACGGAGAGAACTATGATGACAAGACGTTTGCACCAGTAGTCAAGCACACTACAATACAGACTTTACTAACAGTAGCCGCCACAAGAAAAATGTAAGTGAAACATTTTGATGTGAAAACCGCGTTTCTACATGGCGAGTTAACAGAAGATATTTACATGGAACAGCTGCCAGGATTCAAAGATGAACAAAGGTTAGACCTAGTGTGCAAACTTCCCAGGAGTATATATGGTCTAAAGCAAGCAGCCAGAGTGTGGAATATAAAAATAAATGAAGTGCTTACACATCAAAACTTTCTAGGAAGTAAAGCAGACCCCTACTTATACACAAAGAAATTGGCAAACAGATGGGTCTATATGCTTATTTATGTGGATGATATCCTGATTTGCTTTGAGCAAGAAGGGGACAAAGCAGAAATACTGGAAAAACTAAATCAGCACTTTGACACCGAAGATCTTGGCAACATAAAGAATTACCTTGGTATCCAGATCGAGAGAGAGGAAGATGGCAGCTTTCTTTTGAACCAAAGACACAAAATACAAGAAATAATTGAAACATTTGGAATGGAAGACGCCAAATCAGTAAAGTCTCCCATGGAAACCAACTACCTAAAGGAGATGAAATGTCAAGATAACCCATTACCTACTAATACTCAATACAGGAAAGCAATAGGGAAATTGCTGTACCTTACCACTGCTACAAGGCCGGACATTGCAGCAACTGTTGGAATCCTATGCAGAAAGGTTTCAATGCCAAATAAAAGGGACTGGAATGCTGTAAAGCGAATCATTCACTTTCTTAAAGGGACTTCTCACTACAAGTTAAAGTTACCAGTAAGTGATGAAAGCACCTTAACAGGATATGTGGATGCCAACTGGGCAGGAGACACCAGTGACAGAAAATCTACCAGTGGCTACTTATTTTTTCTGTCAGGAGGTGCCATCAGTTGGACTAGTAAAAAGCAACTCTCTGGCACACTGTCATCTACTGAAGCAGAATATGTTGCTGCAACGCATGCAAGTCAAGAAGTTATATGGCTGAGACCAGCTATTAACAGACTTGGGTCAACCACAGTTGGGACCAACAGAAATCTATGAGGACAGTCAAGGATGCCTTGTACTTGCGCACATGGAAGGAGTTAATTCAATAACCAAGCACATTGATGTGAAGTTCCATTTTCTTAGGGATCTTCAAGAGCAAGGTCTTCTTGAGTTACATTATTGCCCAACCGAGGATATGACAGCAGATATCCTTACAAAGCCCCTGACCGCTGAAAGACATTCAAGGCTTACAAAGAAGATGGGTTTAACAGACTAAGCCTTAGCTGTTTAGAAGTGGTGTTGGAGATGCAGCAGCTTTCAGTTTAGCCTATTGACTGCAATTCACAAACAGGACACTAGATGTCGCTAATGCTCAGTGATATGCTATGCTATACATTTTTCTATGATGTGTTGTATTTCCTGTATGTAATGCTGTATTGTTGATTTCTTTTTCCTGTCTGTGTTTTTCATACCATGTGAGGTGATATTATTGCTAGTGTGGTTATGTTCCAATAAAGAAGCCAGTTCCTGTTACTCCACAACATCTAATCTGAATTGACTCCGCTGCACCCAGCAATCGTACTTTGCAACATTAAATTGGTGCCCCTCCAGTGTCTTTCTACTTTACCAATAGCACAAAAAATTAGTTTAGAAGGATCAGGACATGGCAGACCCCCATGGAGAGGTCAGACGGAGAGGGGAGACTATTGGGGACCACCAATCAGGAGAATCTTCCCCAGAAAGAGAAACAGTCTCTTACACACAAACGCTTATACCCAGTTTACCAGTAAGAGGAGGAAGGACTAACATGGAAGGGAATAGGTATGAATTAGGAGATACCCCCCAACAACAAAATAGAATGCAGAGTGTCAGATACACCACTCTATAATCTTCCCACACATAACAGGTATGAACAGATCAGACCTCATACTCCAACCCCCCCATATAAGGGAGCCCCCCTTACCAGAGACGTATGAATACCATGGGTACCCACCATACTATGGAGGGGAATTTCGGGACAGAGGCCATGTCAGGCCCCAATGGAAAGGTCAGATGGAGAGAGGGGCTATTGGGGACCACAGGGGCCCCACAAATTACTGGAGACAGAGGGGAGGATACAGAAGATACCCTCCACTACAACATACAGGAGAAGGAAGAGTAGTGGTAGCAGAGGAGGCCAGAAAAAGAAAAAGGGAAGTCTAGATGGAGGTATTTTTAATCTAAGTAACACACAATTTAGCACTGAGGAACTTAAAGTTTTAGAGCTAGCCACTTGCCGATCGGCTCCTGTACATATATGTCAGCACTTTGAAGATGGATATCTCGGTAACGGCAGCAGCTGCTGCCACAATCGAGGTGCCCATCTCTTCAGCCAGTCATGTTTATGATAATGGTGGTCTCTGTGGCAGATTCGCCACGAGATCACCGTTATCGGCAGCGGGAGAGATGCCACTCCCCCTCCCGCCACTCCCCCCCCCTCCACCGCTTACCGGAGCCGGCGGCAGGGGCGATCAGGACCTGTCCAAGGCCGGGTATGGAGACATGTGAGGGGAAGATGGGTCCTACTCGTCTCCATACCATAGCAGGGTGGAAGCGACGTCATAATGCCACTTCCACCCATACGTCTTAAAGGGCCATTTTTTCAATGTCGTTTTTTTTCAAATGACAATTTTTTTTTTATTGCATTTTAGTCCAAATATGAGATCTGAGGACTTTTTGACCCCAGATCTCATATTTAAGAGAACCTGTCATGCTTTTTTCTATTACAAGGGATGTTTACATTCCTTGTAATAGGAATAAAAGTGAGCCAATTTCTTTCAAAACTGTAAAAAAAGAAATAAAATCAAGTAAAATAAATAAGAAAAAAAAATGTTTTAAAGTGCACCATCCCGAAGAGCTCGTGTGCAGAAGCGAACGTGAATCAGTTGTCAAACCACACATGTGAGGTATTGCCGCAATCATTAGAGCGAGAGCAATAATTGTAGCCATAGACCTCCTTTGTAACTCAAAACATGCAACCTGTAGAATTTTTTAAACTTCGCCTATGGAGATTTTTAAGGGTAAAAGTTTGATGGCATTCCACGAGCGGGCGCAATTTTGAAGCGTGACATGTTGGGTATCAATTTACTTGGTGTAACATTATCTTTCACAATATAAAATAAAATGCTAACTTTACTGTTGTCTTATTTTTTTATTCAAAAAAGTTAATTTTTTCCAAAAAAAGTGCGCTTGTAAGACCGCTGCGCAAATACGATGGTAAAAAAAGTATTGCAATGACCGCCATTTTATTCTCTAGGGTGTTAGAAAAAAAACAATATATAATATTTTGGGGTTCTAAGTAATTTTCAAGCAAAAAAACAGTTTTAAACTTGTAAACACCAAAATCTCAAAACAAGGCTAGTCCTTAAGTGGCTAGGACTCAAATACGGTATGCCCCAGCAAAGAATTTCAACAAATTTAGAACTTTTATTGATCTACATAAATTTATCAGAAGATTAAATATCAAGAAACACTTGAAAACACTTGAAAACCCAAGAAGCCACCAGCGTAGATTCACCATATTAACATAGTGGTTTAAGGAATAAGTCCACTTTTAACCCTAGACATAGCAGTAACCAATGCCGTGACGTGTTTAAAATGATAGTTGAACAAGACATTGAAGATATACATATACATCCCATTAGAGGCAATAAACAAATAGAACAATGCCTTAAGGAATTAGAAAAAAAGAAAGGCATCATTATAAGACCGGAGGATAAGGGGGGAGGGATAGTGATATTGGATAAAAAAGATTACAAAAAAGAATTAAACCATCTGACAGAGGATAAAGGAATATATAATACATTAAAAGGAGATCCAGTTAACAGATTAAAAGCCATACTCACCAAAAAAGTTAACAAAAGCCCAAGAGAAAGGCATATTGGACAAAAAGGAAGCCAAATATCTTGTTCCAATAGCACCGAAGACCCCTATCATATATCAGGTCCCTAAAATATGTAAGGACATTCACAAACCCCCAGGACACCCTATCATCAATGGGTTGGAATAGAAAAATATAAACTTTAGCGCCTTTGGATAAAAGAACTGATCATCAAACTCCAGCTGCATTAAAAAACTCGCTAATAAGCAAAGGGCAAAGAAGCAAAGTGAGAATATAAAAACAGTTTGCTGCGCTTAGGGTTCATCACATTCATGTAAATATGCAGAGCACACAAAAAAATTAATAAAGTCCCATTAGGTGATGAAACAAAGTGCTGGTGCTTAAATTGACATCTCCTGTGTAATGGTGTTCAGACTGGATGACCCACATAGATGTACACTCACCCTGGATGTTGACTATCACTAGTATGGTAGTTTAGGAATGTAGGGATACCCCTAAGGAGCCTGTGGAAATTACGTCTCATCCATGAATGCACCTCATAAGTATGGATGGAAATGACAAAGGAAAACCTTAATTGCGCAATGCCGTAAAACCAGGTTTATTAAATACACAAATTAAAATAATTCGCTCACATTTATAAGTGCCTTATAGTCCTGGCACCCGGCGTGTGTAGCAGGTGATTATTAAAGGTAATCGGCTCTGATAGGAGAAGCTGCCATTTGCGTCGTTCAACTTGATTCCCGGGTAGTTTCGTATGGGTGGAAGTAACACGATGACGTTACTTCCGGCCTGTCACAAAGCCATCATTAGGAAGTGGTCAATCCGCCATATTTGGTAAAAACAAAAACTGCGCTATTAGCTAAAAAAAATAACTTAAGCTGCAACTCAAGATGTTATACAACACCAAACAGAAATACAAAAAAGGGGAAGCTGCGCTAAATAAATTAGCCTATGAGGCAATACCTATTAAAAATGTGTGCACTCACAGTTATACATGATATATATAAAACATGAAATAATAATAGATAAGTGAAAAAACACAATATAAAAATATGAATCCACTACCACAATGGGTGTGCACAAATGTACCAGTGAAATATCCTTCAGTTAAAGATACAATATCTAGTGGGTGTTAACCCAATAATGTAACAGTATAACTAAAAAATAATATATACACACATGGTGACAATTAACCAACTAAATAGTGAAAATAATAAGTGCTCAACTCTACCAAAAAATTATAAAATAATTAAGAGAATAATAACAATGAGTCCATATGTGATGGCAGTGAGAAAAAAAATATATCCAAACATTTTTTTATCAAAATAGTCCATGCAAAATGGTTGTTAACTCGTCCACGGTGACACAAAACAGGGCACCCCAAGGAAAACGTGAAAAAATAGGAATAGGAAATGCCTCCACCCCAGCACACACTGCCGCTTACCAGATCCCTATGGTCCCATTATTACAGAGGACCACAGAGCACAGATGGGGAATACCCCAGCCTGGGATCTCTGGGCAATACACTGGATTCCTTGGCCTCAGCGGTGGTAGTCCTCACACGAGTCAGGCACGGTTAATGGATCCTCATAAAACAACAAAGGCTCGCATAGTATAAAAACCTTCACATTTATTTTACACTTCAAAAGACAAATTAACACTTTTAAAACGATTGAGCCGGCCAGCTCTCGAACAGCAGCCCGTAACTTCCCGGGACTTAGCATAACTTGCGGTGACGTCAGAAAGTTGCTCCTCCCTACGCATTTCATCACACCATAGGACATCTTCACAGGGCTGCCAGCGTGAGGAGAAAAAATAAACGATCACCGAGCTTTTGTTTACATCATGTGATCAGCTGTCATTGGCTGACAGCTGATCACATGGCAAGGGGCCGGGATCGGTCCCTTACTCAGATCTGTGATCATTCTAGTCTCAGTGACTCTGTAATCACAGCGTTCTCCCTGCAGGGGCGCGTGCAAAGGGGAGGCCTCCCAGAAATTCTGGTCCGCACTGTGGCCGTCATTCGGCTATAGCGCGGACGCCAAGAGGTTAAATGAGCTCTTGCTCAACCACATTATAGAGGCCATCTAGTGGAGCCATGTGATATTTGTCAGAAACCATGAACCAGACTTTGTTTATTAATAAAATAAAAAGGTAAATAGAGTAATAGCAGTCAAGCATAGCCAGAGTCCAGTAACCGGATCGGGTAGTCAGCCAAGCCAGAGTTCAGTAGCCAGATTGGTAATCATCCAAGCCAGAGTTCAGTAACCAGATCGGCTAATCAGCCACGCCAGAAGTTAGGGATCCAGGTAGAGGAACAACAAGCAGGATAAGGAGCCAGAAGGCATGTCAGCAAAGCCAGTCTTTAAAAAGGAGCACAGGAGATGGTTTCTTGTGATGTGACCAAGGCGAAGGCAGGAATGAAGGGAGCAGATCCACAACAGCTGGTTAACTGTGGAGAGAGATGAGAGCTGGCAATTAGCTGACAGCTGAGCGGCCAGCACAGAGAAGGAAGGGCTGAGCCAGCCCTGACAGTACCCCTTTCCTCAACGACCCCTCCCCCTCGGAGGACCACCGGGCTTGAGGGGAAAATGTCTATGGAAATCACGGAGGAGGGCAGGAGCATGTACGTCCGAGGATGAGACCTCCAGACCGTACTCCTTCCAATGGACCAGGTACTGTATGCACCCACGGAACCTACGGGAGTCAACAATGGATTGTACCTCATGCTCCTCATGGTTCTCAACCTGTATAGGGTGAGGACGTGGCACCAAGGTGATAAAGCGGTTGCAGACCAACTGTTTCAATAAGGAGACATTAAACACATTTGAGATGCGCATACTAGGAGGAAGGTCCAATGTGTAAGCCACTGGGTTAATCCTGTGAAGGATACGGAAAGGCCCAATAAACCGAGGTGCGAACTTCAGTGAGGGAACACGAAGTCGGAGGTTGCGAGATGACAGCCCTGTCCCCAACCTGGTAGGAAGACCCAGGCAGGCATCTGCGGTCAGCCTGGAGTCTGTACCTATCATTAGCATGATGCAAATCCTCCTGGACTTGTACCCAAGTGGAACGGAGATGCTCCTCTAGCGCAGAAATACTCTGCGGAACAAACGAGTCAGGCAACATGGAAGGTTGGAAACCATAATTCGCCATAAACTGAGACAATTGGGAAGCAGAATTCAAGGCACTGTTGAGAGCAAACTCAGCCCATGGTAATAGGTCTGACCAGTTGTTGTGATGGTCAGAAATATAGCAATGTAGGAATAGCTCCAAGGACTGATTGGCGCATTCTGCGACCCCATTAGACTGCAGGTTATACGCAGAGGAGAAAGCAAGCTTAATTCCCAACTGTGCACAAAAGGCTCGCCAGAACCGGGAGACAAACTGACTACCCCTGTCCGAGACAATCACTTTGGGTAGCCCATGTAAGCGAAAGATCTCCCAAGCAAAAATGGAAGCCAGTTCCTTAGAAGTGGGCAGCTTCTTAAGTGGAATACAATGACACATCTTTGAGAACCGGTCAAACACCATAAGGATAACAGTGCTGCCTTGGGAGTTGGGTAACTCCACAATGAAATCCATAGACAGGTGGGTCCAGGCCTCTCTCCATTGGGTATGGGTTGTAGAAGGCCCACTGGAAGGTGTCGTGGAGTCTTACTCTGAGCACACATGGAACAGGCAGCTACAAAAGCAGTTACATCAGCCCATAGACTAGGTCACCAGAATTGTTGGGAAATGGCCCAAAGGAGTTGATTCTTCCCAGGGTAGCCAGCTGCCTTGGAAGAATTGTAAGTGTGGAGCACGACAATACGGAGACTCTCTGGGACAAAGCAGCGGTCACAAGGTTTCTCGGGAGGAGCATGGACCTGAGCAGCAAGATTTTTGTCACCCAAAGGAGAAGTAAGACTGGTGCGAACCGTAGCCAGAATACGATCAGGAGGAATCACAGGAACCAGGACCGACTCCAACTTGGAAGTGGAGGAAAATTGTCATGACAGGGCGTCAGCCCTTACATTCTTAGTACCGGGTAAGAATGAGACAATGTAATTAGAACTCAACAAGAAAAGAGCCCATCGTGCCCTTCTGGGATAGAGGCGTTTAGCCTCAGACAGGAATGTAAGATTCTTATGGTCAGTAAGAATAAGAACCGGCACAGTGGTACCTTCAAGGAGATGTCTCCATTCTTTCAGGGCTAAAATGGTCGCCAACAGCTCTCTGTCACCAATCTCATAATTGCACTCAGCAGGTGACAATTTTTTGGAAAAGTAGCCACACGGATGCATAGCGCTCTCAGAGTTAGAACGTTGAGACAGAAGGGCGCCAACTCCATTCTCAGAAGCATCGACTTCTAGGATAAAAGGCAACGTAGGATCAGGATGTGCCAACACAGGAGCAGAAACAAAGGCAGCCTTGAGACTCTCAAAAGCCTTAATGAGACTAACTCTGTGGATTGCGGTCCTTTCTGGTCATATCAGTCAGGGGCTTGACCAGAGACGAGAAGTTACGAATAAACTTCCAATAATAGTGGTTTGCCATGATGGTTTGAGATAAAAAAATTACTAAAACAGATTAAACATTACACTGAGGGAAATTAATACTGATACAATAAATGGAAGTGACCTCCACCATTAATAATCTGTAATGAAACAATTTAAGTATAATTCTACATTTAGCCCTAATGGTGTCAAAATTTGTAATTCAAAAATCCATTTAGTTTCATTCTGGGATATCTTCTGGGTCATATTGGCACACCTCCAGGGTCTATTGATGGTGTCAATTGCATAAAATGATAGACTAGCTGGGTCTTTATTATGTACCATCCTGAAGTGGTTAGACACACTATGTTTAGGAAATCCACTACAGATATTTGTTACATGTTCACTAACTCTTTTAGTTAATGTCCTGGTGATCCTGCCTATGTACTGGTAGCCACATGTACATTCCAGGACGTAGCTAACATGTCTAGTACCACATGTTATGAATGGTTTAATGGGGTACTCTTTATGAGTTTGATGAGAGGTGAAAGATGTCCTCTTCCTAGGTACCCTCTGTTTGCTTCTACAGGGTCCAAATCTTTCACACCTATAAAACCCTTCTAGATTGAACATAGTGGTAGCTATTTTCTTGCGGGGATCAGCTATGTTTTTTACTATTCTTGTTCTTGGCCCGATAAATAGATCTAGGTTTTCTTGGTAGTAATTTGTTTAAAATGGGATCCTTCTGTAAAATGGGGCAGTATTTTTAATACTTTGTTCCAAAAATGTAAATTGTTTATTAAAACCTGTGATGAAGGTGATATATTCTTTTTCTATTCTTTGTCTTCTTGTTAGCAGTGCCCATCTGTCCATATCTCCTACCTGTTCTCTTATTTTTAATAATATATCTTGAGGATAACCTTTGTCTGTAAATCGTTTAATCAAGATATCTGTTTGTTCTATATAGTCTCGGTATATAGTGCAGTTTCTTTTTACACGCACAAATTGCCCTTTAGGAATTGCCATTTTCCACCTGGGATGATGGCAATTCCTAGTAGGAATGTAGCCATTTCTGTCCATGCTTTTGAAATATGTTTTGGTGTTCATCTTGCCCTCTGTTTTAAAAATATGCAGGTCCAAAAAGTCTATGTTTTGTTAGTGGACTTGTACCATGCATTTCATACCATAGACGTTTTTGTTGATGTGGTCAATGAATGTTCCTAGGGTGGACTCTGTTCCTTTCCACACCAGCAAAATATTGTCTATGTACCTGCGGGACATCTGCAACTCTGGCCAAAGATTGCTATAAATTACCTCTTCTTCCCATTTATTGAGAAAAATATTTGCAACACTTGGGGCATATTTAGCCCCCATGGAGACACCTTTTGTTTGATTATAATATTGTCCCCATACTGCCGCGTACACACGAGCGGATTGTATGGCGTACTTAGTTCGTCATACAATCCGACGGACAGTCCGTCGTACTTTCCACTGAACGGACTTGACCACACACGGATGCACAAACAGTCCGTCGAAAGCTTGCGCGATGACGTGTACAGCACGTACGACGGGACTAGAAATAGGAAGTCCAAGACACAGCAAAGCACCCTTCCGCCGTGTAAATCCTTTTTGGGCATGTGCCATTCTTAGTCCGTCGAACTAGCATACTGACGGACAGAATTTTGAAAAAAAGAAATTCTTAGTACTCCGGACTGCACGCTGAAAAAGTCCGCTGAAGCCCACACACGAGCGGATTGTCCGCTGAAATGTGTTTCGACGGACTAAGTACGCCATACAATCCGCTCGTGTGTATGCAGCATACCAAAATAAATTATTGGTCATGGCGAGTCTCCAGCTCTTGAGGATGAACTGCTTTTGTCTGTATTTTAAATTAGTAAACTTATTTAGGGCCCACTGCATTCATGGCGTCTGGTTGGCGAATGTTGGTGTAAAGGAACTGTGCGCCCGGTGCACGCTGGTGCGCATGCGCGCGTGCATGGGACTAAAAGAAGCAACAGTGATTGCCAGGCACACGCTGGTGCGCGTGCGCACAGGAGACCACAGATGCCTGTGTGTGCCTATGTACATGTGCGCACATGAGCGCGCTTTAGTGCTAGTTAGCGCCAGTTAGCCTATTTAAGGGGGGCTCCAGCAACAGAGCAGTGCTGACTGGTCTTTCAGCTTTGTTCCCGTTACTCTGAAACCCGCACTGTCTGTCTGATTACCCGTTGCTGACTTTGGCTCCTCTTGACCCTGTTCTGAACTCTGCTATACCTGATCTTTGGTTCCTGATCCCGGCTTCCCATCTGACCCATCTCTGCCTGATGTTACGGTACCCTGCTGCCCGCCTGTTGATGAATCCGGCTATTCCTGTGACCTTGCTCGGGTGCCCTGCTTGGGCCAGCGTTACTGCCTGACTGTTTGCAACCACAGTCCTGCGACCAGCTGCGACTTCCTGCTCTGCAACCACAGTCCTGCGACCAGCTGTGACTTCCTGCTCTGCAACCACAGTCCTGCGATTAGCTGAAACTTCCTGCTCTGCAGCCACAGTCCTTTGACCAGCTGCAACTTCCTGCTTCAGGATCCCGGGCTTCCATCTGCAGGCACTTGTGTGCCTCCTGTCCCTTGGCTCCTTCTGTTTCACTCTCAGCGGCACATGGGCTGGAGATACAAGAGAGGCCGACCTCGTAATTTCAGTCTCCCCACAGGTACGTGACAGTACCAGTCAGCCAGTAATGGAGTCTGAAAGGGAGGCCTCTCTGTTGTCAACTCTCAGCCAGGCTGTTATCGCACTCTCCCATGTAGTGCAAGGGTTGCACATGGACTTGACCCGCATCCATAACCAACTGCAGTATACATCCAGCTTAACTTCTGGGGACTGTTAAAAAATACAGAACTTTTCAGAATGCCTGTGAACTATATTTTTCGTTGTTGCCTCGTACATTCTCTACCGTGGAACCTCAAGCTTGGGCATTTCAGCTTCGGGAACAACACAACCCTATCTTGGCTTCGGTCAATTCCTTTTTAGCTGCCATGGCTCAATTATATGCTGACCCTTTCCGTCGCCATACAGCAGAGACTTCACGGAGTCATTTACAACAAGGCTCCAGGCTGGTGGAGGACTATGTCTTGGACTTTCATTTATGGAGCACCGATACTGAATGGAATGATTCAGCTTTACATTTCCAATTTCATCTTGGCCTGTCAGAAGCCATCAAGGATGAGCTCGCCAGAGTGCAAATGCCTACCTCTCTGAATGATTTAATCCATCTCAGTATACAGATTGACTGTCGCCTATGTGAAAGACAGCTTGAAAGAGCCGGGAATCTTCATCTACTACCTACCTGCTCGATGGATTCATCGCCTCCTTCTCAACTTTGCCAAGAAATGTTTCTGACGTCAGGAAAGTTCCACATACCAGCTTCCATAGGCCTCCTCTGACCAAACAAGAGTGGTCTCAACTTTGCCTCAATAACCTCTGTCTTTACTGTCGTGAGCAGGGGCACTTTTTACAGACTTGTTCCCGGAGACTTCATAGAAGACCCCTCCTTCCATCTTCTACAGCTGTGGCACTAAGTTCCAGCCAATACCACACTGTTTCTGCCATTGTGGACTCTGGGGCCTGTAGCTGTTTTGTGGACTCTGCCTTTGCTAATATGCACTCTCTTCCCTTGTGTGCCAAGAAGAACAGCTTCATGGTCCATCTGGCAGATGGTTCAAGTATCAAGTCTGGGCCTGTTACTCTAGAGACTGAACCCATCCTGTGTCTTACAGCTAGTGATGGACGAACTTCCGACAGGATATTTCGCGAACGCGAACCGCGAACGTGGCCAAAAAGGCAGGCCCCATTGACTTTAATAGCAGGCGAACCTTAAAAACCTCCAGGTCATATTTTCAGCCACAAAATACTTACTAGCTGTGCACACATAGTCCCACAACATGGACACTGACATAACAAAAGTATTAAGTGAATCTGGGAGCGACAACGACAAGCATTCTTTTTTTATCTGTGAAATTTTGACAATTCAGGAGCGCATGAGGGCCATGGGAGGAGAAGCAAGGTCAGGGCAGGCTATGAAGGGGGTGCAGGAGATGATCAGTGCCACAGTCAGGGCAGCACAGTCCTGTGCAAGTGTCCCAGTGTGCCAACCTGTGCTTAAGCCCCTCCCTCTGCCCGGCCCTTACCCCCACCTATGCAGGGCTCTACTGCGGTGGTCTGGAGGTGCCAGTCCAGTGCTGATCCTCAGCCATGGTGCTGGCACTGCCTGCTAATTGGCTTCTCCACTGCTATCTCCTCCACTGTCTGAAACCAGCACTGCGATAGAGACTGAGCACTTCAGCCAATTTAGTGAAGGCGGGGGAGGAGCTCTCTGAAGCAAGGCATTCCTGGAGGAGGCACGCTTTGTGGAGGAACTTTGTGTTTGCAGGATTCTGAGGAGGGGGAATCGATCGATCATCGATTGATTGGCGCTATCCCCTGATGAAGTCGCATGACCCGTGACGAACACGCGTCGGGAATTACCGCTACCGGAAGTGACGTTGGTCGAGCTCGCTGCTCGTTTTTACATTGCCTTTTTGTCATCCTATGTTTGTGAGTACCTGAAGTCTATTTCTTTAATAAATATTGCACTTTTTTAAAATACTACACTATGGGGCATCCTTCCTTTATGCTTTAATCCTATATACTCGACATGAGACTACCTACGGCGAATACCCCAAAGTGACTCTTAAAGAGGCCACGCACCATATAGGGAGTAGGAGAGGGACGCCAAACAGGAATTGCCATATTAGGATCCATAAAGGGAAAGACCTCCAGGAACACCTAAAGACATACTCAATATATGCTGTAACCTTACAGCAGTAAGGAAAGGGGATATCCATAAATTGACCACCTAGGATCACACTGAACTCCGTTGGATCACCCTAACCATCACCTATTGTACTGAAGAACACTCAGCACGTTATTTACACCTGTAGTTTACTTTATGCGATTTTTTGATTCGAAGTTCACTTATGCTTTATGTGACTTATGTTATAGTCGCTACACAACTTATTTGCACCTTATGCGACTTCGTATAGTTAGCACTTTACTTCACTATATGCACCTTTATATGGACATTTGATATAAATAATTTTCCCTCAATTTAGACGATTGTTCAAACTTTGCTTTTTTCACTTGAATTCAGCCCTCAGCACTATTGCACTTTGTCGTTTATTTTTCAACGTATTTTAATATTTTTTAAGTTTTTTACGTATTTTTATTAACTGTTGCACCTTCTATTATAATATCATCAATTGTTATGAATTATTTTTACCTCTGTGTATTGATGTGTATGCTAAATCACTGATCCATGGTATCGTATGATTATTACATTTTACTTCTGTCATATATCTGATGTATTACTAGCCATCATCCACTTACCTGCATATACGTTTTTTATCATTTACTATACTCACCCTCGTTGGTTTTATTTGAATTTTATTTATACAAGTTTACACAATACACAACTATTTTAAATTTACATATCCTCTAGTACACCGCATCACTATTCCTGTATCAAAGAGACTGAGCACTGACACCAGCACCGTGATAGAGAGCACTGACACCAGCACCGAGATAGAGAGCACTGACACCAGCACCGTGATAGAGAGCACTGAGACCACACCAGCACCGTGATAGAGAGCACTCACACCAGCACCGAGATAGAGAGCACTGACACCAGCACCAAGATAGAGAGCACTGACACCAGCACCAAGATAGATAGCACTGAGACCACACCAGCACCGAGATAGAGAGAGAGCACTGACACCAGCACCGAGATAGAGAGAGAGCACTGACACCAGCACCATGATAGAGAGCACTGAGACCACACCAGCACCAAGATAAAGAGCACTGACACCACACCAGCACTGAGATAGAGAGAGAGCACTGACACCAGCACCGTTATAGAGAGCACTGACACCAGCACCGAGATAGAGAGAGAGCACTGACACCAGCACCGTGATAGAGAGCACTGTCACCACTCCAGCACCGAGATAGAAAGCACTGACACCAGCACTGATACCAGCAACTCGCTGTAGGACCCAAAAATATGACACCGCTCAACCTCTTCAAACAGGAGGGTACGGGCATATAGTACAGTGTGCTTTTTTTGTACAAGGAAGTGAGCCAAAGGTAGAAAAAAGGTCAGTGTGCGAGATTAAATAAATCGTTTATAGAGTTATGCATATACATGGTCTACTGGTCACATGTGTTGAATTCCTCCGAGATCCATGCCTCATTCATTTTTATAAATGTGAGGTAGTCAACACTGTCGTGAGCTAGGCGAGTGCTCTTATCGGTCATGATCCCCCGTGCTGCGCTGAATGTCCTTTCGGACAGGACACTGGACGAGGGGCAAGCCAACAGTTCCATTGCAAATTGGGCAAGCTCTGGCCAGAGGTCAAGCCTGCCCACCCAGTAGTCCAGGGGTTCATCACTTCTCAGAGTGTCCACATCAGCCGTTAACCCGATGTAGGTGGACACCTGTCGGTCTAGGCGTTCCCTGATGCTGGATCTGGATGACACCTGTCGATGGGTCGGCTGAAAGAATGACCTCATATCAGAAGTCACCAACACATCTTCAAACCACCCTCTTCTTGCAGGCGCTGTTGGATTGGTACCCGCAACTCTTTCTCTGAGAGTGGGAATTGCTCCTCTGCCAGCGCACGCAAAAGCAGAATGCAGCATTTCTCGAAGCAAGGCCTGTAAGTGCTCCATTCTGACAGCCCTCTGTGATGGTGGTAACATTTCCACCATTTTGTGTTTGTACCGGGGGTCTAAGTACACTGCCACCCAGTACTGGTCCTTGACCTTTATGTTTTTTATACGGGGTCCCTGTTAAAACACTGGAGCATATATAAAAAAAAAAAAAAAAAAAACACTGGAGCATGAAGGCCCCCATTTGCACTAAACTGGAAGTGGTGTGGTGGCCTGGCTCCTGCTCATCATCCAAGATAATGTCACCCTCCTCGTTCTCCTCTCCCCATCCACGCACAACAACAGGGATCCCAGAAAGGTTTAAAGCATGCTCTTCTTGCTCCTCCTCATCCGCCCCAGCACCATCCTCCTCTGACTCCTCTTCAGACTCCTGTTGTTGACTTGTCTCAGATAGAGTAGCCCCCCCCTTGGAATTCATCTAGCATTGCGACTTCCTCATCTTCCTGCTCCTGCTCCTCCACGGCTTGATCAATGACACGATGCAATGCACACTCCATAAAGAAGGCATAAGGTACGATGTCCCTGATGGCGCCATGGCTGCGACTGAACAGTTTGGTGATCTCATCAAATGGCCGCAGAAGTCTGTCATGAGCAGTCACTGGCGCGGTGAAAAAAAACCAAGCTCCCAGAACCTGTTCTGCCGCAGAGTTTGTACAGGTAGTCGTTAACTGCACATCTCTGCTGGAGCAGCCTATCAAGCATATAGAAAGCTGAGTTCCATCGCGTCGGGCAAGCGCAAATAAGATGTCTGACCAGCAGATTGTGTTGCCGCTGAATGTCAGCAAGGCGAGCTATGGCTGTGTAAGATCTTCTGAAATGGGCCAAGATTTTCCTTGCCTGCCGCAAGATGTCCTGGACCCCAGGGTATTTGACAACGAATCGCTGCACGACCAAGTTTAAGACGTGTGCCATGCATGGCACGTGTGTAATTTTGCCCTGTTTAATGCGCTAAGCAGATTGGCACCATTGTCACACACCACTTTACCAACTGTCAAATTGAGCGGTGTTAGCCACTGATCTGCCTGTGAACGCAAAGCTGAAAGGAGTGCAGGGCCAGTGTGGCTCTTGGCTTCCAGGCACAACAGACGCAGCACAGCATGGCAACGTCTCACCTGGCATGTCGAATAGGTTCTGGGGAGCTTGGGCGGCACAGCAGAAGAGACGCTAGCAGCGGAAAAGGAGGAGTCAGCAGAGGAGGAGAGGAAGGATGGAGTAGGAGGAGGAGAAGAAGAGGCAGGCCTGCATGCAATCAGTGGCGGTAAAACCAAATCTACACGGGTGCCATGAGTTTCATGCTTGACGGCCGTCAGAAGGTTCACCCAGTGGGCAGTAAAAGTTATATACCTTCCCTGCCCGTGTTTGCTAGACCACGTGTCTGTGGTCAGATGTATCTTGGCACCGACACTGTGTGCCAGAGATACATTCACTTGCCGCTGAACATGGCCATATAGCTCTGGGATGCCCTTCTGTGAGAAATACTTCCTTCCTGTGACCTTCCATTGTGGTGTTCCAATGGCCACAAATTTTCGAAAGGCCTCCGAGTCCACCAGTTTATATGGCAGTAGTTGGCAGGCTAACAGTTCTGACAAGCCAGCCGTCAACCGTTGGGCAAGAGGGTTATCCGATGTCATCATTTTTTTTACGCTCGAACATCTGGCCCATGGAAGCCTGCCTTTTTCCAGAAAAATGTGAGGACGGCATGATGGAAGATGGAGTGGAGGACAATTCTGGGGAGAGAGGAGAAGGAGAAGTAGAAGACGAGGCTGGACCATGAGAGTCTGGAGTGTGGCTTTGTGAGTTCCGTTGCTCCCACTGGGCTCGGTGATGGCAGCTCATGTCCCTTCTTAAGGCGGTCGTCCCTAGGTGAGTGTTGGGCTTACCGCGACTTATGCGTCGACTGCAAAGGCTGCAGATGGCAACACTATTGTTAGCAGCGGACACGTTAAAATAAGCCCACACTGCGGAGCCATGTTCCCGGCGTCCTGGGAGTGCCAGATGTGACCGTACATGGTTGATGCCTCGCTCCTGATACATTAGCAGTCTGGTTTGTCCCTCCTGTGCAATGTAAGTTCCACCTGCTTCTCCTCCCTATCTGCTGGTCCATATCTCCCTCTGAACTCCCCTCCTCTTCCTCTCTTGTGGGCACCCACGTGACATCACTAGACACATCACTAGACACATCATCATCGACGTCACCTTCCCCACCACTATAATTAGAGATCTCGGAGTAGGCAGCAACACCGGGGACCAACCTCCTCCTTAGGCTGATCTGGGTACTGTCATCAGACTGCTGAGTAGCGGTTGTTGCTACCTCCTCTTCCTGATCCAATGCCAAGAGTGGCTGCGCATCGGCAATGTCTTGTGATGGATCTGAAAATAATTCCTGTGACTCAAGCAGAGGGTATATAGTGGTGGTGGTGTTGGTGGTAGTGTCTTTGGGGGTGCACACAGCAGAGAGTGAAGAAGAGGGTGCAGATCGAGAGGATGAGGAGGGTGCAGAAGAGTAAGGCTGAGTGAACCACTCAACCAAGTCTGGTGCGTTCTTTGACGTAATCGAACGCACCTTCTGCAATTTGCCACTTTGGCCCAAGCCTGTTGCTCCTGCCCTACCCCTACCACCCCTGCGGAAGGGCCTGTCTCTTCCTCTGCCTGTCATTTTTTAAATGACCCTGTGACAAAAGTCTCTAGAGAAGTGCAGTATGTATGTGGAAGAAGGTATATAACACCCCGCTTCAATCTGTCGTTTTGGGGGGCCACTGGTCTATCACACCAGTTATAATGCTTTTTTCTAATTGCGTTTGTCACGCTTTGTAGTATCGCTGCAGAACCACTCAGCAGTCACAATGCTGCACAGTGGAAATGCACTATACTATGCAAGTATTTTATACGTATATTACACCCCTATATACTGCACACCAAATAGTACACCTATACCAGTCTTTAAAAGGACCTTGGTGAACCTAGTAGTAGCTAGCTAGTAGCTAGTGAATTGCAGACTGTCCCTGCTCCAAACACCAAACTGTCCCTCCCTACACTGAGAAACGACAGCTGCAGAATCAGTCAGCAGCACAGCAGTGCAGTGCACTATAACATGCTTTCTATATTTGAAAGAAAGTATATTATACGTGTATTACAACCCTATATACTGTACACCTATACCAATCCTTAAAAGGACCTTTGTGGACCTAGTAGCTAGTGATTTTCAGACTGTCCCTGCTCCAAACACCAAACTGTCCCTCAGTCCCTACACTGATAAAAAAACAGCTGTAGAATCGGTCAGCACTCAGCAGCACAGCAGTCAGCAGTGCACCATAATATACTTTTTATATTTGAAAGAAAGTATATTATAAGTGGATTACAACCCTATATACTGTACACCTATACCAGTCCTTAAAAGGACTTTTGTGGACCTAATAGTAATAGCTAATTAGCTAGCTAGTGATTAGACTGACTGTCCCTGCTCCACACAGCGTCCTTTCCCTACACTGACAAAAGACAGAATGTAAAATGGCCGCCAGATCAGGTCTATTTATAAGGTAGGGGGTATGTCCTGAAATGTCTCAATTGGCTGTCCTGTACCCCATGATGGATGTGTCATGGGTCAAAGTTCTTCACAATGTAAACAAATATGTCCGCAAATTCGCCGGTTTGGCGAATCGCGAACGAGCAAAGTTCGCCATGAACCGACCGCCGGGTGAACAGCAAGGCCATCTCTACTCACAGCTTCTGGACATTGCGAATTGCTACGTTTAGATGTCATTACTTCTCCTTTATTTCCAATCATCCTTGGGCAGCCCTGGTTAAAGGCACACAATCCTCTCATCAACTGGGTTACAGGAGAAGTGACCTTTTCCTCTAACTACGGTAAAGAATTCTGCATTCCTCCTCCATCCAATTCTGAAGGACCGCTTCTCAGCATCAACACAGACCCTGAAACCATTAAACTTTTGCCTCCCATCTACCACAGCTTCCTGGACGTTTTCAATAAAAAGAACGCTGACACTCTCCCACCTCATAGACCTTACGATTGCCCTATTAATCTCTTACCTGGTGCAGAAATCCCCTTTGGCAGGATCTACCCACTCTCAGAACCAGAATTGGAGGTATTACGGAAATACATCAATGAGAATCTTGCCAAAAGTTTTATACGGCCCTCCTCTTCCCCTGCAGGGGCAGGAATATTTTTAGTGGAAAAAAAGGACCACTCCCTCCGGCCTTGTATTGATTACTGGGACTTGAATAAAGTAACCATAAAGAATCGATATCCCTTACCCCTTATTCCTGAACTATTCCAGAGGTTACGAGAGGCACATATATTTACAAAATTGGACTTAAGGGGGGCATAAATCTGATCAGAATAATAGAGGGGGATGAGTGGAAGACAGCCTTCAGGTCTCATTTCTGACATTTCGAGTACCTGGTGATGCCCTTGGACTCTGTAATGCTCTGGCTACCTTCCAGCATTTTGTAAACGATGTGTTCCGGGACTTTCTTGATTTATTTACCTTCGTTTACTTGGATGACTTTTTAAATTTTTCCACGTCCTTAGAGTCCCATTGAATTCAATGGCGAAGAAATGTGAATTCGAAAAGCTTACCATCCAGTTCCTGGGACTCATTATCTCTGCAGACGGAATTGCTATGGACTCACAGAAGGTATCAGAAAAACTCGATTGGCCTGCCCATTCTGGTAAGAAAACCGTACAGCAATTTGTGGGTTTCGCTAATTTCTACAGAAAATGTATTAAAGACTTTTCCTGTATCGTATCTCCTATTACTTAACCAAGTCACACACAACCTTTGCATGGACTACAGAAGCCCAGACAGCATTTGAAAAATTGAAGTGCCTTTTCACGTCTGCACCCATCCTGAAACATCCAAATCCTGCTCCGCCTTATGTCCTTGAGGTGGACGCCTCTGAAATAGCCGTGGGAGCCATATTGTCCCAACGGCAAGGGACAAAATCCCTACTTCATCCTGTTGCCTTCTTCTCCAGAAAACTAAGTAATCCTGAAAGGAACTATGACGTTGGCGATCGAGAATTACTTGCCATCAAGTCTGCCCTTGAAGAATGGCATTATCTGCTAGAAGGAGCTGCACACCCTATTCTTGTCCTCTGACTGGTACTGCTGGCTGGTGCTGGTGGGTACTGGTGCTGCTGGTGTGTACTGGTACTGCTGGCTGGTACTGCTGATGGGTACTGGTACTGCTGGCAGGGTACTGGTACTGCTGGCTAGTACTGCTGGTGGGTACTGATACTGCTGGTGGGTACTGGTACTGTTGGCGGGTACTGGTACTGCTGGCTGGTACTGATTGTGGGCATTGGTACTGATGGCTGCTACTGGTACAGCTGGCGGGTACTGCTGGATGGTACTGCTGGTGGGTACTGGTACTGTTGGCTGGTACTGCTGGTGGGTATTGGTACTACTGGCTGGTACTGCTGGCAGGTACTGATACTGCTGGTGAGTACTGATACTGCTGGCTGGTACTGGTGACTGCACTTCATTTATTTTTCATTTCTTTTTGCTCACCTTCTTTATTTCCACTCATGCCAGTCTCTGGTGTTTCTTTACCACATTTCCCTATAGTCCTTTGCCCATGCCATTCATGGCTCTAGTCTTATATATTACATATAGAACTGTCCATGTTATTACTCTTGTATTTTACCTATTACTCCATATTATTTGACATACACCTTTATGTTTACAGTCAATACTTATCATGGACATAGTGAGACCAATAGGGATACACATTTTCCATCCATGCAATGCATTCCCTCCAATCTGCCCAGTGTGGGGTTTCTTCTAGCTCTACCTCCTCAGCTCCCTGGCAATACACTTGCTGCCACTGTCTGGAGGCTTCACATACGTTGGCTCGGCTATGTGTAGTGGTGAGTATGGGCCTCTATTTATTAGGCCCCTCTTACCCTCTGCCTTAAAATACCAAGTATCATGCCATATACCAAACTGCATCCTTTCACCTTAGGTACAATTCGTACACATCTACCCCTGAAGAGTGAGCTGAGACTCACGAAACATGTCGAGTACACCTGATGTTATGTTATGTGATTGTTCATACACAAATGTACTATTACTACTAATTTTATTCAACCCAGTTATATGTACATTGTACTAATTGGCTTTCTCTGATGACAATAATGCTTATTATACTTTTATTGAATAAAAACATATACTGTACTTACTCTTGTTACTTTTATTGGCTTAGTGGTGCTCACCACATCTAAAGTCCCAGGGCGAAATTTTCTCTTTTTTTTTGCTGCTGAGTACTGGTACTGCTGGCTGGTACTGGTACTGCTGGTGGGCACTGGTACTGCTGGCGGGTACTGGTGGCTAATACTGGTGACTGGTACTGGAACTGCTGGTGGGTACTGGTACTGCTGGTGGGTACTGATACTGCTGGTGGGTATTGGTACTGCTGACTGGTACTGCTGGTGGGTACTGGTACTGGTACCACTGGCTGGTACTGATGACTGGTACTAGGATGACCACATTTCCAAACTGCCATTCAGGGACACCACCCGCCCCCCCCCCCCCAAAAAGATGATTTTTAAAAAAAAAAATGCTGATTTTTGGGACAGGGGCGTATGAAATCAGCGGGATTGACAGGGGGCCAGTGGGATGGACAGGGGGACCGTGGGATAGACAGGGGGACAGTGTGATGCACCGGGGGACCGTGGGATGGACAGGGGGACAGTGGGATGCACAGGGGGACAGTGGGATGAACAGGGGGACCGTGGGATGGACAGGGGGACCATGGGATAGACAGGGGGACAGTGTGATGGACAGGGGGACAGTGTGATGCACAGGGGGACAGTGGGATGGACAGGGGGACCGTGGGATGCACAGGTGGACCGTGGGATGCACATAGGGACCGTGGGATGGACAGGAGGACCATGGGATGGACAGGGGGACAGTGGGATGCACAGGGGGACAGTGGGATGCACAGGGGGACAGTGGGATGGACAGAGGGACATTGGGATGGACAGGCGGACAGTGGGATGCACAGAGGGACAATGGGATAGACAGGAGGACAGTGGGATGCACAGGGGGACCATGGGATGGACAGAGGGACAGTGGGATGGACAGGGGGACAGTGGGATTCACAGGGGGACAGTGGGACCGTGGGATGCACCAGGGGACAGTGGGATGGACAGGGGGATCGTGGGATGCACAGATGGACAGTGGGATGCACAGGGGGACAGTGGGATGGACAGGGGAACAATGGGATGCACAGGGGGACAGTGGGATGCACAGGGGGACAGTGGGATGCACAGGGGGACACTTACACATACTGACTTGCCTCTGACTGTCTCCCCGACCTCTCAGTTCTCACTACTTCCTTCCTAGTAGATGATTTTTGAAAAAACATTCCCGATTTTTGGGACAGGGGCGTATGAAATCAGCAGGATTGACAGGGGGCCAGTGGGATGGACAGTGGGATGGACAGGGGGACAGTGGGATGCACCGGGGGACCGTGGGATGGACAGGGGGACAGTGGGATGCACAGGGGGACAGTGGGATGAACAGGGGGACCGTGGGATGGACAGGGGGACCATGGGATAGACAGGGGGACAGTGTGATGGACAGGGGGACAGTGGGATGCACAGGGGGACAGTAGGATGGACAGGGGGACAGTGGGATGGACAGAGGGACAGTGGGATGCACAGGTGGACCGTGGGATGCACAGAGGGACCGTGGGATGGACAGGAGGACCATGGGACGGACAGGGGGACAGTGGGATGAACAGAGGGACAGTGGGATGCACAGGGGGACAGTGGGATGGACAGAGGGACAGTGGGATGGACAGAGGGACAGTGGGATGCACAGGGGGACAATGGGATGGACAGGGGGACAGTGGGATGCACAGGGGGACCGTGGGATGGACAGAGGGACCGTGGGATGGACAGGGGGACAGTGGGATTCACAGGGGGACAGTGGGACCGTGGGATGCACCAGGGGACAGTGGGATGGACAGGGGGATCGTGGGATGCACAGATGGACAGTGGGATGCACAGGGGGACAGTGGGAGGGACAGGGGGATGGTCAGGGGGACCATGGGATGGACAGTGGGATGGACAGGGGGACAATGGGATGCACAGGGGGACAGTGGGATGGACAGGGGGACAGTGGGATGCACAGGGGGACAGTGGGATGCACAGGGGGACAGTGGGATGCACAGGGGAACACTTACACATACTGACTTGCCTCTGACTGTCTCCCCGACCTCTCAGTTCTCACTACTTCCTTCCTAGTAGATGATTTTTGAAAAAACATTCCCGATTTTTGAGACAGGGGCGTATGAAATCAGCGGGATTGACAGGGGGCCAGTGGGATGGACAGGGGGACCGTGGGATGGACAGGGGGACAGTGTGATGCACCGGGGGACCGTGGGATGGACAGGGGAACAGTGGGATGCACAGGGGGACCGTGGGATGCACAGTGGGATGCACAGGGGGACAGTGGGATGGACAGGAGGACCATGGGATGGACAGTGGGATGGACAGGGGGACAGTGGGATGGACAGGGGGACAGTGGGATGGACAGGGAGACAGTGGGATGCACAGGGGGACAGTGGGATGCGCAGGGGGACACTTACACATACTAAATTGTCTCTGATTGTCTCCCCGACCTCTCGGTTCTCACTACTTCCTTCCTAGTAGGCTGCTCCCTGAATCCTGCGCTCTCCTTGCCGGACTCTTCTTCCTCCTCGCTGTCCTGGGATGAGGCGAGCTTCCCTTTCACGCCTCCTATCTGCCATGTCAGTGAGAAGAGAATCGGCGGGGCTGTGCTGGAAACTACACTTCCCAGCGTGCAGCGTGGCACATGGGGCCCTCCATAGAGATGACTGGGGGAGGTGGCTTGTGTAGTTTGTCTGAGCAGAGTGGACATGATCCCCGCCGGAGCGGAGTGGACCTGCCCAAGCTGAGCCGACCTGACCGGCCCGAGCCAAGCAGATCCGCCCCCGTCCGAGCCGTTTATTAGTGTGGCTGTGTGTCCTTACTTGCAGCTCATCGGAATGAAGGTGCCTGGGGCACGGGACACAAATATGAATTCAGGGACAGTCCTGGGCAATTCGGGACACGTGGTCACCCTAACTGGTATTGGTGACCTGTACTGCTGGCTGGTACTGGTGACTGATACTGGTGACTGGTACTGCTGGCATCTGTTATCTGCTACTGGCACTGCCCCCCTCTGGCATCTGGTACTGGTATCTACTACTGGCACTGGTGACTGCTGTCTGAGATCGCAGGAAGCATGCAGCTGCAGTAGAGAGCAGAGCCGATGCTTCCTGTCACAGACGGAGTACATTTCGTATCACTCTGCCTGTGAAGGAGCCGGCGCTATACAGGAAGCATCGGCTCTGCTTCCTTTAGTGGCGGTTACGTTGTTCGCGCTGATGCTCAGAGATGGCAAGTCGGGAACCCGCGATCTGGGCTTTCCGACCTTCCATCTCAGAGCAAGACGTGGCGGGCCACATCAGAGGGCACCGTGGGCGACATGTGGCCCGAGGGCCAGCAGTTGGGCACCCCTGACCTATAGCCTAGTCACTTAATGTATTTTGTCAGCTCCATTGTAGTGCTTTACCCTAAACACCCCCTGAAATGTGTACAAATGTTATGTGTGTCCTTTAATTCAGGCAGAGTGCTGGAGGCTTTTTTTTGGGCTCCCAAAGTCACCTCAAACCCTCCCCCCCTCCCTAAAAATTTTACAATGGGTCATCAGAGGAGGGAAGGAATATGATAAGTGGACCTTAGATTTTTGTCTGGAAGTACTCCTTAAAAAAATGTTATACTGATGTCGGCCAAGAATGTTTTTGTTTAATCTGCTTGCAATGTTATGTGCAAAAGTACTTATATATTTTTTTTCTGTTTTGACTCCACAGGTCCTTGAATGTAAGGACCCAGAATTTATGGCCAATTTCATTGACAAGTACAGGGAGATGAAGAATTTGTGGGAGGTGAAACACAGCTTATATTATAATAAACAAGCTAGGAGGTCAACGCTGGAGAAACTTCTGGAATTTGTGAAGACTGTATAAGAAGGAGCATAATAAGATCCAGAAATCACTCGGATCAGGAGCATCAGCAGCGCAAGTGTATGTCCCCAGGCTTTGGTACGTCAACAAACTGCGGTTTCTGGACGACCAGACTGAAGGCAGGGAATCTCTTTCTACCTTTCCCTGCAGCCTTCTCTCCACCCTTCTCTCAACCCCAGCAGAAACTGACGAGGAACAACCTGGGCCTTCCATCCTGGAAGAAGTAGATGTGCCCAGCTGGAGCCAGGTATATTATTTTTAGACATATTTATTGTCCTAATATTAATGATGTTAACTAGATGTTATAATTGCTAACAAATTAATGATTTGAAAAAAAGCGATGTATACATATCAATAGACAGCAGGGGCCAAAAATGTTTGGGACAAGAATGAAAAATGCTGGGGCTTTTCTATTTATTAACATTCAATTTGCAAGACATGAGCTGACAATTGTGTGTGATTGATGAACCAAAAACTAAAACTATGTCCCTTTTTTATACACAGGCTGAGCTCAGCCAGGAGGAGGGTCTGGAAAGTGGCATGCCAGGAGGAGGCCGTCCCCAGTGGCAGCTAGGAGGAGGCCGTGCCCAGTGGCAGCCAGGATTTGAGCGGGCCCAGTAGGAGCCTTACCCAAACCCAGGTGCCTCACCCCTGCCTTACAACCAAAAGGCCCAGTAAGGGGATGATGATGGAGGAGGCAGCACTGGGACTCATTAGGGAAGCAAGAAATGTCCTCAGGAGTAACCCCGATGCTGAAGAGGCCTATGGCTGCTATCTAGCAACTAGATCTATGTTAAAGCAGGGTTCTCAAAGTAATCAGTATTGATCCCCACGAGTGAATAGGACTATCCAAGGGGATCTATAGCGGTAGGAAAGTGTCTGGGGGTTAATAGTTAGTCAATACGTGATGGAAGGTTAATTGGAGTCAACCAATCTGTGGTGGTCTCTATATGCTCCATTTTTATTCTGAGGGTGATGTGGTCACTGGTTAGACAGTGTTACTTAGGACTAAGGATGAGCTCTGGTGTATTCGCACAGCCCACGGGCAGAGCACTGAATGCTTTGTGAATAGCGCAGTGCCGACTAGGGGGCTCTGCGCGTGGACTGTGCGAACACGCCGGAGCTCATCCTTACTTGGGACTGGAAGCCAGCCAGCAGCAAGAGCAGCCTTTCCCTGTCTCTACCAGCTGTGTGTGCTTAAGGGCCTTATTTTGCCAGCATGATTTGCATTGTGTGTCTGTGATCTTCCACTTTACATGTTCCAGAACACGGCACCATTTTTCTAGGTAAATATATTTTTAAAGGTGCTAGTGACATGAAAATTTTTACGTCGGTAACAACTCATGCAATCCATACATACAAAGAAACCAAAACAAATAAGTTCAGAAATCAAATTATGTGTAATAAAAGGGAATGACACAGGGAAAAATTAATGAACGCAATATATTTATTGCTTTGTACAAAATCCTTTGTTGGTAATGACAGCTTCAAGACGCCTCCTGTATGGAGAAACTAGTCACATGCATTTCTCAGGTGTGATTTTATCCCATTCTTCCACATGACCAGTGTAGTTCAGAGGTACCCAAGCTAACCTTTTGCTGGAATACACCGGAGGGGCACATACTACCAATGAGCCCCCCACCCCTTTCCATCACATATATTTACTGCCATCGTCAAAGACCAACAAAACACCGCCAATCCACAGCTGCCATGATGACCAGCTGCCATGCTCCTGAAAGAAATAAAACACATAAACCAACAAACACAGACAAAATATAGGGAGAGCGGGTGGGAAAAACTGCCTCCTCCTTTCTTTCTCCACAACATTCTGTTCCCCATCCCTGTCCCACCTCCTCCTTATATAGTACCACTCCCCCTTGGACTTTACTCAATGTCCCCTCCCCTCTTAGCTCTTCATATTAACCCATGCATTGTCTCCCCTAAACACACTGTCATGCCCGGCCCTGCACTACGTTTTCTTTTCTGTCTTTCCGTTTCGGGCCTCACTCAAACAGTCTTCAAATCTTGAAAGTTCCATGGGCCCAGTGGCGTCACTAGGGTTGGTGTCACCTGGTGCGGTAAAACATGATGTCACCCCCCGACATGTGCCATGTTTTACTGCACCACCATGATTCTCCCTTCCTAGCCTGCCACAGTGCTCTGTCCTGCCACTGTGGAGTGACAGCAGAAGCAGGACAGATCAGTAGACACTTGGTAGGCTAACGCATCAGGCTCTCTCCTGTCTAGCATGCCACAGTGTACTGACTTGATGGTGTCACCCAAAGCTCAACCACGCCTCCACCACAACCCCCCCACAAGGGGCAAGTACACCGCATTAAAGGGTAGGTGTGGCCGAATTGCACTAACAATGGGAGGGCCTTACAAAGGCATTGTTAAATACCATGAGTGCATTATGCAGAGGGTTTAGAAACTACATACAGAGTGCAGCGTTCAGGAATGTGATAAAAACAGGGTGTAGAAGTTTGATATGTACAGCCAGGATGCAAGGAACGCTCTGTACAGCAAGGGTGCAAGGATCACTATGTACAGCCAGGATGCAAGGTTGCAAGGATCGCTTTATACAGCCAGGGTGCAAGGATCGCTATGTACAGCAAAGGTGCAAGGATCGCTATATACAGCAAGGGTGCAAGGATCACTATGTACAGCCAAGGTGCAAGGATCGCTATGTACAGCAAGGGTGCAAGGATCACTATGTACAGGGGCCAAGGCTCAAGAGTTCTCTATGTAAAAGGTATTAAGTACTGCATGCTTCACAGGACAGAAGAGAGGACGGAGGGGCTGTTTCAACTTACAGAGGGTGTGCAGTCTGCACACATGGGCTTAGAAGAAGCTTCAGCCGGGCCGGGATTGAGGAGATGCCACCGGGCCAGGATAGTGGAGCTGCTGCTGGGCAGGGATAGGGGAGCTGCCGTGGGGCTGGGATAGCGGATCTGCCACGTAATCAGCTGTGTCCAATGACAGCTGATCACAGATGTAAAAGTCGGTTATCAGCTTTTCTTTTCTCACGCTGACAGTGTGAGGAGAGAAGGAGAGAGCCGATAACCAGCTTGTGTTAAAGGGACATCAACACTGATAATCAGGGCACTGACTATCAGTGTCCTGATTATCAGTGCAGTCCCAACAGTGCCCACCAGTGCTGCTAATCAGTGCCCACCAGTGCTGTCAGTCAGTGCCTCCTTATCAGTGCCACCTATCAGTGCCCATCAGTGTCACCTATGAGTACCATCTGTCAGTACCACCTATAAGTGCTGCCTATCAGTACTCTTAGTGCCCCAGTGCCCTATTAGTGGTAGCTTAGCTCTGAGGAAGGGGGGTGCGTCCCTGAACTGTGTCAGCTGTACACCCAGCGATGTGAATGCGGCACAGGTTTGTCCATGCTGCCCAGCTTTATGTGTTTTTATGGCTAACTAATAGTTACTACCTTGTGAGTATCCATTCTTTATTGATTCTATCATTGAATAAATGTTTTCAGTAATGCACTAGGTGCATGTTCCTTGCATTTTATCTGTGCCACCTATTAATGCCCATCAGTGCACATCAGTGAAGGAGAAAAAATTACCTATTTGCAAAGTTTTATAACAAACTAACATTTTTCTAAATTTTCAGTCTTTTTTCATTTGCTTAGCAAAAAATAAGAAACCCAGTGGTGATTAACCAGTTCCCACCTGGCCTACAACAGAATGACGACCGGGAGGTGGTTCTGTTATCCTGACTGGACGCCATATGACGTCCAGCAGGATAACCTGCGATTGCGTGTCTGCGGGGACATACAGAGCGGCGATCGGTGGTGTGGTGTGGCACTCTGATACACCGCAACTCCGATCTAGGTAAAGAGCCTCTGGTATAGGCTCTTTACCATGTGATCAGCTGTGACCAATCACAGCTGATCACAGCACGTAACCAGGAAGTGCTGGCAAATGGCTTTCCTTGGTTCAATCCTGTCAGAGGGGCGGTCTGAGCTGATAATCAGTACACTGATTATCATTTCGATCTTTTTTAGTTTGTTAAGCAAAAAACACAAACCCCAGTGGTAATCAAATACGACCAAAAGAAAGCTCTATTTGTGGGAAGATAATTATAAACATGTAGTTTGGGTACAGTGTTGTATGACCACGCAACAGCGCTGAAAGCTGAAAATTGTCCTGGGCAGGAAAGGGGGAAAGTGCCCTGTATTGAAGTGGTTAAATACTGTCTAAAGAAAGCTCTATTTGTGTGAAAAAAATGATAAATATTTCATATGGGTACACTATTCCATGCAATTGTCATTCAAAGCATGGTAGCCCCGAAAGCTGAAAATTGGCCCGGGCAGGAAGGGGGTAAAAGTGGCCAGTAGGCAAGTGGTAAATAAATTGTTTTTTAATCCACTTGCACTGTGCTTTATTAATTTGCTATAACATTTGACTACTCCAGGAGAGTCGATTTCCAAGTATAGCAGATCACTACCTCCCTACGTGCACAGCATAGTCATCTCCTTTTCCAAGTGTGTCTAAATCCTGTCTGTGTTGATCTAGCTCCTCTGCCCCTCCCCTCACCTCACTATATAAACTTTTATGTAGCAACGGGGAGAGGTTAGAAGGGGAACACTGTAGGGTATCACTTGAGTGACAGCTTTGAGTCTGCTCGGGCTGCTGATATCACATCGAAGATGGCAGCATCCAACTGCAGTCTCTTTAAGAAGGGAAGTTGATACCAGTAAATAACATACTGTACATAAAATATATTAATGCACATATAATCTTATGGTCAAATTCTTGTTGAATGAATGACCTGATCACTGGGTCTCTTTAAGTAAAGGAACAATTGAAAGTGCCATTTGTTTTCAAAAGAGGGCTTTCAGTTTATGAAACTTTATAGCATCAGACAGGTTAATTCATTCCAGGGTCATTTTCTAAAAGCATGGTGCCCATAGTAATTACATAATGTGAAGTCTGATTTTTGTTTTGGTTGTCATGGACTTTGCATGTCATGACTGCTTTTTTTTTTTTTTAAGCCTCAAATTTTTTTTTTTTTTTTTTGTAGAATCGACAATTCTTTCAGTTATTCATAAAACATTCAGTGCCTGCTCACTGAGGATTTTACAATCCCAGCCTTACAAACACACATTTTATTTTGGGTGGAGAGTAGTTACGATGTATGTACAGTAACTGCTAACAATTAACTTTTTTCATTTGCTTCCTTTGTTCTCTTAAATATACCATTAAAAGAATTTTGTTAAATATGTTCACTAAGTGCAAAAAGATTACCTGTAAATCCTTCCAGAAGTTTTTGGTAAATTCATGTAGGCTCTGCCTATGCAGACTGTTATTATTATTACAGGTACATCTATTGCGCTGTCAATTTTACACTGAAATTGAAATTAAATGAAAGGGTTAGCACCGGGGAACACTTTTTAAAAGAGAAATAGTGCATTTTATATATAACTATTTAAATCAGACCAAAATGAGGAGGAAAGAGGGACAGAGGGACTTTGTTCCAAATCAGGGACAGTTCCTTTAAAATCAGGAACAGTCCCTCGAAATAAGGGACAGTTAGGAGCTATACTACTGGCAGGAAACCCTTAGATGGAAATACACTAGAAAAGCCTGAAATATAAAACGAATACAGCCACCACATCGAAGGACTGGAAAGCTGCAATGTAATACATTTTTGTTTATACAAATATCTGTTGATGCAGATAGAGAATCTGGTCAGAATTTAAGACAGGACATGACTGCTGAGAAGCTTAGTCTTGTCTTACCCCTCACTTATTTAAACCATAACAAAAACCCTTGCCCCCCAAAAAGACACATAGGCCACTTTAAGTTGGAAGTAGGGCAAGGCCACAGCTTTATTGAACATCTTAGTATAACAACCTTCAAAATAAAAATACCATGCCAGTCACGGTTACACCGTGAGCATCAATAACCAAACCCTATAGTCAAAGAGGCCTGTCTCCACCATCAGTGCGAGATAGGCATTAAACTGACCACGTAACTAACTTGAGGGCATAGCCCATAAAGTAATACTAATTGCTGGCAAGGTAAAACCGACAAGGAAGCTGTGACGAAAATACAATGGGCCGGTGGGTGGCCAACCCTTGTGACGTCAACTTCTCCCAAAGTAGTGGGACATGCCTCTGCGTAGCCTTTTCTAGAGTTCCAGTTCCACCCAGTCACCTCGTGACATTGTAGCCAATCCCAACAGAGCCAATCCGACTCCCTGATTAGGTTGACGCCCCGCTTGATTACCAAGCATCCAGCAGTCAAGGCTCCCTTTCCTTAGGGCAGGGCGTTTCAAGGGGCCTTCATTAGTTCTGCAAGCACAGTGCTAACTTTCCCCCTCATGCTATGGGGATGAGGAGAGGGGGAAGTGTTCTGTAATCCTGCAGGGAAGAACTCAGGTGGGGCTGACAACACCATGGGGATTTCAGTGCGGCAGGGGCAGTGTTGTCAGCTCACCACAGGTCATTAGGAGATCCCTGCAGATCGACAGTTATTTTTTTCCTGTATGTGCAACATTGCATAGACAAATCATTGGGCAATTCCAGTAAAAAAAAGCAAATTTATAGCAACCCCCACCTGTGCTTGTGTGCAGATGTGAAAGTGCATGTAGATCCTGCACGCATATGTAAATGGTGATTGCAGCACATATGTGAGGTATAACTGTGACCATCAAAGAGAGAGAAATAATTCCAGCACCAGAACTTACGTTTAACCGGTAACCTTCAAAGGCTTGGAATGTGTGACTTATTACCGTACCGTAATTTGTTGCCATTTCACAAGTGTGCAAATTATTTATATTGCACCAAAAAAAATGGGTATTATATTATGTTTTTGTGTACTAAAATGCATTTAAGTGTATTTTTTCTTGAAAATTTCCATTTGGAAACAGCTGCACAAATATCATGCAACATAAAAAATGCAACAACCACCATTTTGTTCTCCAGGGGCTCTTATATATGTTGGGGGTTCTAACAAAAAATGCTGACTTTATTATGTATGTGAAAATTTTCAAAATTGGCCTGAATGGCAAGTGGTCAATGTGCTGCTGAATTCTCATTGTTCAATCAGTAGACTGGAGACCAGGCTGTATAGTGGAGAAAACTGAGGTCACTGACCTAGCTGTTATATCTGTCAGCTCAGTAGTACTCGAAACACTAGCTTGGCCGAACAGAATTACAAATCATTCAGAAGGCAGGACAGTTTACATATGTGTGTTTTACCTGCAATGTACATAGTGCACAGATGTACTTTTTTTTTTTTTAGATAACATACACTACAAACGTGGCAAATCAATCATATCCGTTAAAGAAGAATATACTGTACTCTGCAAAGTTTTAGGCAGGTGTGAAGAAATGCTGTAAAGTAAGAATGCTTTAAAAAATATATACTTTATTTGTTTATTTTTATCAATTTACCAAATGCAAAGTGAGTAAACCTAAATCAAATCAATATTTGGTGTGACTACTCTTTGGCCTCAAACCAGCATCAGTTCTTAGGCCGCGTACACACGGGCGGACTGTTCGCCCAACTTTGTCCGCTGAACAGTGTTTCAGCGGACAGTCCGCTCGTGTGTGGGCTTCAGCGGACAGTTTCAGAATTTCCGTAAAACTGTCCGCTGAAACTTGGTTTGAGCGGACAGTCCGCTCGTGTGTAGGCTTGTTCGTCAAACTAAGTTCCGCGCATGCTCAGAAAGGATTTACACGCCGAAGGTTGCATTGCAGTGTATAGGACGTCGATTTTCTAGTCCCGTCGTACGTGCCGTTCACGTCATCGCGCACGGTTTCAGCGGACTGTTCGTTCATCGTGTGTGGTCAAGTCCGCTCATGCTAATTTTGAGCGGACTGTTTGACAAACTGTTTAACGAACAAGGTTGGGCGAACAGTCCGCGCGTGTGTACGCGGCCTTACACTTGTACACTTGTACACTTTGTACACTTGTGCAGTCAGGGATTTTGTAGGCTTAGAGTCAGGTGTATGATAAACCAATTATGCCAAGCAGGTTCTAATGATCATCAATTTCATGTAGGTTGAAACACAGTCATTACCTGAAGCAGGGTAATGCTAGCAGGAGGAATTTATGGAAGACTGTTTCATGTCACAGGTCATACACCAGGACAAGATTGAGCACAGCAACAAGACACAAGGTAGTCATTCTGCATCAGCAAGGTCTCTCCCAGGCAAAGATTTCAAAGCAGACTGTTTCATGACTAGTGTAGCCCAGATATGACCCACTCTGTTGTAACCGACCCTTTTACTCCGAGTCCTAACCCTTTACCCCTTACCATTAAGAGACCACACCATTCTTTTGGAGTAAAATGGCCACAACAGCCTTTATTAAAACCAACAAAATAAAACTCCAAAATTTAATTTTAATATCATAAACATTTTCCACAACATGTGGAAACCACATATGATAAACAACATATGATAAACAACATGTTTTACCCAAATTGTTGTTGGTCAGTGACGGAGCTACTTTTTCCAAGTATACATATCTGTATACACGCCAGGGGGCACTGCGGGACCTTTACCACAACCTTTACCGGCCTCCAGTTGTGCCGCTCGGAGACAACCACCTTTCCCGCAGTGCAACAACACCATTAACATCAAAACTTTGATGTACACACCGGAGGGGCCATCTCCTGATGAGCCCCCCACCTACTTAACCACCTCTTTTTATGCTACCGTCACTGACCAACAATAAATACCACCACAGCCTGAAGGGGAGAAACCTCACCCTTGATGGCACCTCCACACCTGCAGGGCCGCCCTAATACCCTCCTGCAGCCCCAGAGACCAAAGGTCAATACCCACGTCAGTGAGGTGGACACCATCCTTCCGTAAATAGAGACCCACATTAATCTCCAACTCTTTATGGCGACATCCCGGGCCAGAAATCGCCCGACCACTTTATTCACCCTAATCCGCGCCTTATTCAGTCTATACACCGACCGAGCCATGCGCCAAGTAGTCCGCGCCACCATGTCTGACCAGAGTATCAATGTATCTGGGAAGACCGCGTGCAAGTACACTAGATCAGACTTGATGTCCGCTATCAGATCCCTGACAGTCCGCACTCCCAAGTCATTGCCCCCTGCATGGAGCACCAATACACCCGGTGGCCTGTCCATCCTCGCATATCTCTCCACTTCCGGGACCACCCCGCCCCACAACATACCCGGTTTGCCCAGCCACCGTATCACCGCCTCCCTCCTAGAGATACCCAACTGTCTCCCACCTGGTCTTGCGTCCCCCCTCCGGGCACCCCAACAAACATAGGAGTGCCCCAGGACCCAGATGAGGCAGGTAGGCCCTCCATCTGAAAAGACAAAACATCACCCAACCGTCAGTGAACCAATAGCATCCCCGTATCCCAACCAGCACTAACACACAAAAAACCCCCGGTACCCGCAAACATTTTCCTACATTTTTTTTTTTTTTTTATATTATTCACAAACCAACTGAGGTCGAATGTAAGAGCGGAATCGCCTAGATTCCCATCTACCCAACCTGCGCACTGCCGCCTCATCCAACCCGCACCTGGCAGCCTCAGTGGCCGACCCAATGCGGAAGGAGTGTGAGGCGTATGCGGAATTGTCCATGCCCATCTTCCCCAAACATTTCCGTAGCACCGCCACAAACTGGAACTTTGACAGGTGCGACCCATCCTCATGTATCAAGAAAGGCCCCTCTCCTGTGGGTCTCACCCGTGCAAAATTCCCCACAGTCCGAACAGGGCACACCGCACACCCCTGAATAGCGTACAAACCTATCTGCACTCCCACTCCCCTATGATCGGGTTTTGACCTCCGCAGCCGCACCGACACCTTATCTTCGAACACCTCGACATCCCGGTTACCCAATCCACCCACTATCCGCCGAGAAGGGCTCACCAATTCGCTAATGCGAAACGCCCCAAAAAAGGCCAACGAAAAAGCAGCCAAAAAAAAAAAAACTCATACATAGAGGAACACACCGACTCCAGGTGTTCCCCCAGCATCAACAAATTCGCAAACGTAATAGGCCGCCTCCCATCCTGCCTCCTGTGCCCCTTCCTGTACCCCTTCATGGCTTGCCGAACCCAAAAGTCCTTAGTCCAATCCGACATACCCCGCAGTTTAAACCAAAACGCTATGCCCGCCATCTTCTTGTCAATCGACGAAGCGGACCTCCCCGCCTCCATATTCCTGGAAACAAAGTACAAAAACAGCAGCCGAAAATCTGTCATGCCCCCACAACCCCCTGACTCCAAAATTAACTCCGACCACTCCTGCCATACCTTTTGGTACGCCGCCCACGTGGACATACTCACTGATCGTTGTATCCACCTTGTGGTGATTCCAACGCCAATTCCCAGATCCAATCCGGGCACGGCACTCCTTCCTCGTCCGCCTCCGGCGCCAGGGCCCTGAACTTGTCCCACTGGAAGCGAGACAAAGAATCAGCTAGAGTGTTATCCACTCCCGGAATATGTACATCATAGAGAAAAACATTCAAATGCAAGCAACGCAGCACCAACTGTCGCATCAAACGTATGATAGGTGGCGAAGACGCCGACATGCTATTGATAACCTGCACGACACCCATGTTGTCGCAATTCAAACGCAGTTTCAGGTTCCGGCACGCCTGCCCCCACAATTCCAAAGCAAGCACCACCGGAAACAGTTCCAACAGCACCAAATTCCCTAAGAAACCTGCTTCCACCCATGATGGAGGCCACGGCGCAGCACTCCAACGTCCCTGAAAAACGCTCCGTATCCTGTAGATCCCGCGGCGTCAGTAACCAATTCGAGGTCGAAGTTGCTCACCGGGCCCGACATCCACACTGACCTGCCGTTGTACACGGAAAGGAACAGACACCAAATCCGGAGGTCCTCCCTATGTTCCCTACTCAGCCGTATAAAGTGCGTAGGCGCCCTCACCCCTGCCGTAGCGGCCGACAGCCGCCGACAGAAAACCCTCCCCATGGGAATGATACGGCAAGCGAAGTTCAACTTGCCCAGCAAGGACTGCAAAGCATGTAATTGAACCTTCTTACAACCATGAACTGCCCTAATCTCCGCCTGTAAATCCCTGAGCTTCCCTTCCGGCAACCTGCACTCCATGGCCACGGAGTCGATCACAATGCCCAGGAAACTCAGCTCCGTCTGCAGGCCCTCTGTTTTGTCGGCAGCCAAAGGCACACCAAACTTTGCCGCAATGTGTTGCAACGTGGACAATAAAATCGCACACACATTGGACGCAGGAGGGCCCACGCAGAGAAAATCATCCAAGTAATGGATGACGGAATCCAACCCAGCCACGTCCCGCACAACCCACTCCAAAAAGGAACTAAATGCTTCGAACACAGCACAAGAAACTGAACAGCCCATGGGCAAACACCTATCTACGTAATAGCATCCCTGCCAACAACAACCCAGCAAATGAAAACTATCGGGGTGCACCGGCAACAGCCGAAACGCCGACTCCACGTCGGCCTTAGCCATCAGCGCCCCCTGGCCATAACGGCGAACCCATCGGACAGCCGCATCGAACGAGGTGTAAGAAACCGTGCAGGCCTCGGGGTCGATGAAATCGTTCACCGAACCCCCTTTTGGGAACGACAAGTGGTGTATCAATCTAAACTTGTTTGGCTCCTTCTTGGGAACCACCCCCAGCGGGGACACCACTAAATCGTCGAAAGGAACCTGAGCGAACGGCCCAGCCATCCTCCCCAATGCCACCTCCTTCGCCAATTTTGCAGAGACAACCGCCGGGTGTTGCATAGCCGACTTCAAATTACTTGCAATCGGGGGAATCACAGTCAAAGTACACGGGATCCTAAAACCGTCCTGAAATCCAGCGTTGATCAACTTCGCCGCCGCTCTATCCGGGTATCTATTTAGAAAAGGCAGCATCCTTTCCCGCATCACCGGAGTCATCCCTCTTGTACGCAGGCTCCCCGGCACACTTTCCTTTCTTGAAGCACTTAGCGAGGGTATGTGCCCCCCCGCATCCTGAACACTCGTGCTTAAATCTGCAGCCAACTCCGAACTTGCAAGAGCCCTCGTTGAACTGCCAGCACACCCCCCATTTTCTTCCGGCCGGCGGTCCCGAGGAGTTGCTACCCCCGGCCCCCCCTTGAAAAGACTGAGGCGGGGCCCTAGCCGACGCCATTAGCCGCATCCAGAGGCTAATATCCTTATGATCCCAGCGCAAAGGCCGGGCGTACCGCCCTGCGCTGTCGAAACTGGTCGTCATAGCGCAGCCATGCGGAGCCCCCGTAAACACGATACGCCTCCCCGATGGCGTCCATGTAACAAAATAACGCCGAACAGTGTTCGGGGTTCTTCTCACCGACTACACTTGCAAAGATAGCGAAGGCTTGGAGCCAATTGGCAAATGTCCGCGGAATCAGGCGGTAACGCCTTTTTTCTTCGTCCTCCTTCTTCGTGTCGTCCGGTTTCACCCTGTCCAAATTAAACTTCTCAAGAGGTAACAAGGAGAAAATCTCCACATATTCCCCTTTCCAAATTTTGTCCCGGACCTCCTTCTTTAAGTGGGCTCCTAACGGTCCCTCGAAGCACACATACACCTCGCAGTGCGCCGCATCCGCGATCCTCACGATGTCTGCTCTCCCAGCTGTGTCCGTGGTCCCTGACACTGCCGCACTCACCTTCTCCGCGGCCTGCACCGCCGTCTGGACCGGCGGCGTCTCCGCGGTGGAGGGGCCCTGCTCCCTACCGACGGCCGGGACCGCGCCCGCCGTGGCACCGCCCCCAGGGGCCTCCGTCGGAGCGTTCCCCTGGCCACCCTCGAACTGGCCCACCAAAACCCGCAGACCCTCTAGTAATGTCTGTAACGGACCCCCGGAACCCGAGACCCCAGCCCCACTCCTCACCCGCGGTTGGACAGGACCTGCCAACAGCGTAGCGGGAGGCACCGCCTCCCCCCCGCACAGCAGCCCCACCCAATAAACCCTGCAACACATTGGCAAAATCAACATTTTCATGGGACTTACCGGGCTGACTGGGTGCCGCTCCAACAGCCGCTGAGCTGACCTCCCCCGCCGCGTGCTCCTCCACGTCATCCGATAATTCGCCCTCAGACCGACTCCCACCATCTTGACACTCGAGGATTGGCAGCCCCTCTGGGGAGGGGCTCCTGGACACCGGGCGCCTCCGCGCCCCGGCCCGATCTTCCGCCGGCGCAGAGCCGGCCAAGCGACGTTGCCGTCCTCCCCCCGAGCACGCAGGTGGGCCGTCCCTGGCACCACTCCTGCCGCGGAAGTCCCGTCCACTTTCTCTCGGTGGCATCCGCCCACCCACAGTGCCATCCAGAGACCCACAAGCATGACCCACAGAGGCTGGAGCTGAAGCTTCCCTGGTGACCTCCCCCTCGGCTCGTGCGAAGCCGCCGGGGTGTTTGCCGCGGCCCGCCTGGAGGCCGCCGGCTTCCTCCTCTTCGCCGCGCTGCGTGACATCCCGCCACTGACCCCCTTCGGCTCGTGCAGAGCTGCAGGGGTGACTGGTCCAGCTGCCACCGGACCCGGCTCCATTCCCTTCCTTGCAGTGTCCCGTGCAGACCTCCCACCCCTCCCCCTCAGCTCGTGCAGAGCTGCTGGGGGCGACACAAGTACAGAGTCTGGTCCCCCCGCCCCACCCACAAGTCCCCATCACCAACAAGGCTCCTGGCAGCGTGTCTGCCCCTTCCCCCAGGCTCGTGCAGAGCCACCGGGGATGAACTGGTCTGCGATCTTCTTCTCCCTCCTCCCGGGGAAGCGGCGCCATGTAGGCCCGTGGCCCCGCCCCCGTCACGGGGCCGCGGCGTGCAGGCCGCCCAGGCCCCGCCGGGAACGCCGGCTGGCTCCTCTTCGCTGGTGGCACAGACTGGTCCCCCCTCGGACTCCTGGCCCCCCGGGAAGGCCCCGCTACAGCCCCTGGAGAGTACCTTGATGGCGGCCGTGAGATCCTGCCGCGTGTTGCCGTGCCGTCCTCTCCAGCCCGTCCGTCTTCGGCCTGCCGTCCGCTCGCTTCCGCCAGCACTGCCGCGACCTGCCGCTGGATCCAGTCGGGCCCCCGGGATGCCGCCGCCGCTCTGAGTTGTGCCATCAAGGCCGACGCGTCCGCCATCTTGCCGTGTTTTAACGAGGAGCAGTGGAAAAACTGCCTCCTCGCGCGCTCTCCCTTCCCGACTGTCCGTTCGTGGCTCCGCCCCCTTTTTTAGATGGCCGCTCCCCTTCGTTTGCTCCGCCTGCCTTCTCTAAACCCCACCCCTTAGTGTGTCACTTGACACACTGTCATGCCCGGCCCTCCTCTACATTCTGCCCTGCTGCATTCTCGCTCCGGTCCTCTCTAGATGAGAATCTGCAGGAAACCAGAAAGCATGGTGGAGGTTCCTTGCCAGTTTGGGGCTGCATTTCAGATTTGGAGATTTGGTCAGAAATCAGGATCAATGGTGCCCTCAATGCTGAGAAATACAGGCAGATACTTATCCATCATGCCATACCAACAGAGAGATGTGTGATTGGCCCAATTTTATTTCTGCAAAGACCCAAAACATAAAGCCAATGTCATTAAGAACTGTCTTCAGCGAAGAAGAACAAGGAGTCCTAAAAGTGATGGTTTGGCCCCCACAGACAGAGCCCTGATGTCAACATCATCAAATTTGTCGTCAATATTACATAAAGAGGCAAAAGGATTTGAGGCAGCTTACATCCACAGAAGATCTGTGGTTAGTTCTCCAAGATATTTGGAACCACCTACCTGCCAAGTTCCTTCAAAAACAGTGTGCAAGTTTATCTAGAATAATTGATGCTGTTTTGAAGGGTGGTCACGCCAAACATTTTTTTGATTTGGAGTTTTCTTCTGCTCATTTACTTTCCATTTTCCAACTGATAAAAATATATTATTAACACGTTTATTTCTGAAAGCATTCCTAATTTACAGCATTTAATTTCATTGAATACTCAGAAATATCAGGATCCACTACCAGTTCTTGCATTTCGGAAGTAGCTGTAGTATTCCAATTCACAACTTCTGAATGAAGTTCTACTGTAAAAATATTTTAAAAGAAGGAAGGAGGGAAACCAGTTTGGGTGTGGGAGGCTGTACATACTGACCATGATTCTTGTTGTACTCAAAATACAGGTGTAACATGAAACATTGTCAGTAAGGAGAAGTTATCTTTTAGAGCCCTTTCACACCGCACCGCCTAGGGCATCAGTGCTATTTTTAATGCTATAGCGCCTGCAAAATGCCCTCAGCGTGAAAGGGGTCTGAACCTCTTGCCTTCCTTAGGCTGTATATACTTATACAACCTTGGGAACAAGTAGTTATACCAGTAGTTATATAATGTAAAAGAAGGAAGGAGGGGAACCAGTTTGGGGGTGGGGGGCGGTGGTCACTGACCATGATTCTTGTTACACCCGAAATACAGGTGTAACATGAAACATTGTCAGGAAGATAAAGTTATATTTTAACCTCTTGCCGTTCTTAAGCTGTATATACTTATACAACCTTGGGAACAAGTAGTTATACTAGGATCCTGGCTACAGCCTGGTATAAATTTTTTTAGCTGTTGATGGGCTTTCCAGTAAAAAAAAGCAAATTTATGGCAACCCCCATCTCCCTGTGCTTGTGTGCAGATGTGAAAGTGCATGTAGATCCTGCACGCATATGTAAATGGTGATTGCAGCACATATGTGAGGTATAACTGTGACCATCAAAGAGAGAGAAATCATTTCAGCACCAGAACTTACGTTTAACCGGTAACCTTCAATAGCTTGGAAAGTGTCACCTATAGAGACCGTACCGTAATTTGTTGCCATTTCACAAGTGTGCAAATTATTTATATTGCCCCAAAAAAAAATGGGTATTATATTATGTTTTTGTGTACTAAAATGCATTTAAGTGTATTTTTTCTTGAAAATTTCCATTTGGAAACAGCTGCACAAATATCATGCAACATAAAAAAATGCAACAACCACCATTTTGTTCTACAGGGGCTCTGATATATGTTGGGGGTTCTAAGCAATTTTCTAGCAAAAAATGCTGACTTTATTATGTATGTGAAAATTTTCAAAATTGGCCTGAATGGCAAGTGGTCAGTGTGCTGCTGAATTCTCATTGTTTAATCAGTAGACCGGTGACCAGGCTGTATAGTGGAGAAAACTGAGGTCACTGACCTAGCTGTGATATCTGTCAGCTCAGTAGTCCTTGAAACACTAGATTGGCCAAACAGAATTACAAATCTTTCAGCAGGCAGGACAGTTTACATATGTGTGTTTTACCTGCATGTAGCGTGCCCACATAGCATCTGCATAATGAGTACACCCTCTGAGTAAGAATACCATACAGAAATGAACATTAGCAACCCCCTCCAGATAGGGACATACAATGCTAAGGATACCTGGGCCTGGACTCCAATCAGTAAATCAGCTTAAACTGTAACAAGGACACAAAGGGGCACAATGGTGCCCACAATGGTGACAACCGGTACATAAAACAAATGTTGCATGACCCCAGTAAGTTTAAGTCTGCCTGCAGGTCACTAAACACAACTAGGAATAGCATTCTGCTATACAGACTATCAGAGACTCAAACAAACTCCATATATGGATGACAGTAACTATAATATACCAGCTTTGTTGGGGCCCATACAGTGGTGCACCTAAATGTATTCCACTGGGGTTCTCATACATATAGGCAATGGGCTGATAAACAGTTTAAACTATGAGATGCTTCTTTAACTGCAGAAGACAGCTTCAGTAAGATAGCAAATGAGACGGGTACTAAAACAGGTGGAAGGCAGTAAAGCAAGAGAATATCTCTGCTCCAGGGTGATAAATCGGATTATGGGCTTACACAATATCACTGCAGGTGGCATGAGGGGAACTGTTAGGCAAAATACAGTCTTACCGATATGGTAGAGATGTGGTAGACTATTATATCTATGTTTATTGAGCAAATTAAGGGTGGGTATAGAACCTTCCCATCAACTCTGGCACATCCTTAGCAAGTTCTTGTGTTATATGGGTTCCTCGGGAATGTGATGCTCTACCACCAACCTGCTTGACTCTTCTGCACAGCAGGAACAAGATTGTGCCCTATCTTGTGTCTCAAAAAGGCGGGAAGACAGGCTGGCAATACCGCTCTGTGTCTTTAGCTGACAGGTGCTGAATCAGCAAACCCGCTGAATGTCTTATGGTAGCTGGGAGCAGGATGATGATCTTGCACAGGGTTTTGGGATAGCCGAAAGTAGGATGGCAATCTCACACAAGGTCTCTGGATAGCTGGAGATAAGCTGTGTGGGCACTTAAGAGCTCACACGTCTCTTATCCTGGTCTGGCGCCAAGTGACCCTACTCTTTGCTAAAAGTTCTCTCCCACATCCCTTCTAGCTGCTGAGACAACTGTAGTTTTCCTCCATCTTTTTACAATTTTTTAGGAACCCTGTTTGGGGGCTTTAGTGGTTTAAACAAACCTCTGATGTCTCACTATTGAGACAATGAAAGAGACTGAGGACAGATTCCCCAGTCCCTTCCTCTGCAGCCTCAACTGCACTGGACAGTGAATTAATGGGAAGTGCTCTGTGCTGAGCGGCTTCCTGTTCTTTCATAAACTGATGCATAGTAAACCAAATGAGTGATCTGTACCCAGGGGGTCACTGGTGCTCAGTGAAGGGACTGGGGGGGCACTGGTACTCAGTGGCGGGGTGGGGGGGGTACTGGTGCTCAGTGGGGGGACAGAGGGGCACTGTGCTCAGTGTGACGACAAATAGAGCACTGGTGCTCAGTTGGGGGGCAAAGAGAGCACTGGTGCTCAATAGGGGAACCAGGGGGGATTGGTGCTCGCTGGAGGAACAAGGAGGGTCACTGGTGCTCACTGGGATGACAAGAGGGGGCAATAGTGCTCAGGCAAGGGAGACAAGGGGGCAATGGTGCTCAGTGAGGGTACAAGGTGGCACTGCTGCTCAGTCGGGCTTGATGGGTTATCCTGGTGTTTACTGTGGGGAGATGGGGTGGTCCTGGTGCTTAGTGGAGAGAGATGTGGGTCCTGTGATTAGTTGGTGCAGATTGGGGGCACTGCCAGGCAGTGGGGGAGGGGCATACTGGTGCTTAATACCTGGCTGCTTGATCGATCTGGAATCTTGTAGAAGAATTATCCCCTCACTTAGGCCGCGTACACACGCGGGGACTGTTCGCTCAACTTTGTCCGCTGAACAGTGTTTCAGCGGACAGTCCGCTCGTGTGTGGGCTTCAGCGGACAGTTTCAGCGGACAGTCTGACGAACAAAGTTTTTCGGAAATTCCGAAAAACTGTCCGCTGAAACTTGGTTTGAGCGGACAGTCCGCCCGTGTGTAGGCTTGTTCGTCAAACTAAGTCTCGCGCATGCTCAGAAATAATTTACACGCCGAAGGTTGCATTGCAGTGTATAGGACGTCGTTTTCTAGTCCCGTCGTACGTGCCATTCACGTCATCGCGCACGGTTTCAGCGGACTGTTCGTTCATCGTGTGTGGGCAAGTCCGTCCATGCTAATTTTGAGCGGACTGTCCGCTGAAACTGTTTGACGAACAAAGTTGAGCGAACAGTCTCCGCGTGTGTACGTGGCCTCACTGTTCTTTTCTGCAGATTTTTCTCTAGACAGATGCAGTGATAGGCCCTGGCTCCTCTGGAGGGATACCAGGGCAGTGATAGCTCAGAATATCACTGCTACCACTTGTGAACAAAGAGAGGAAAGCAAGAGACTAATGCCCTGTACACACGGCCGGACTTTTCGACAGCAAAGGTCAGACGGACTAATTAATCGGACAATTCGACCATGCTAGGGCAGCTATTGGCTACTGGCTATGAACTTCCTTATTCTAGTCCGGTCGTACGTCATCACGGTCGAATCCATCGAACTTTGGTGTGATTGTGTGTAGACAAGTCCGTTTCAGCGGAACTCCGTCAGAACTCCGTCAAAAAAGTTCTTCGGAGTTCAGTCCGACGAAAAGTCTGGCCGTGTGTAAACGCCATTACTCTACCCAGTTCTTTGCCAGCCCTGACTGATGACTCATCTAAAGTAGATAAAACCAGTGGTGGAAATCTTCCTTTGCTGTTACTCTTTGTTTACTTGGCTGAGCTGTCACTGCACTGGCATTCCCAGCATCCCTCTAGAGGTGATCACAGGAGTTGTAATTTCTCCTGTCAGTTCCCCCTAGTTTTAGCCCTGCATCCTTCACTCTGGCACCCGATCTGGGCCTATCAGAAAGGAGTAATGAAAGTCAATGGGGACCTAATAAATTAACTTGCTGAGACATGCTATCCCACAGCAGGTCGGTTTGGTCTAGTTATTACTCTAAAGTCTTTGTGCCAGTACCTGGCTACACGTGTATTCACATTTAATCCCAGAGTTCAGCTTTAGATTTATGGTTTCACTTAAGCCGCGTACACACGGGCGGATTGTATGGCCTACTTAGTCCGTCATACAATCCGACGGACAGTCCGTCATACTTTCGAATGAACGGACTTGACCACACACGGATGCACAAACAGTCCGTCGAAATCTTGCGCGATGACGTGTACAGCACGTACGACGGGACTAGAAATAGGACGTCGAATACACAGCAATGCAACCTTCCGCCGTGTAAATCCTTTCTGAGCATGTGCCATTCTTAGTCCGTCGAACTAGCCTACTCACGAGCGGATTGTCCGCTGAAACCAAAGTATGACGGACAGTATTACGGAAATTCCGAAATACTTAGTACGCCAGACTGCACGCTGAAAAAGTCCGCTGAAGCCCACACACGAGCGGACTGTCCGCTGAAATGTGTTTTGACGGACTAAGTAGGCCATACAGTCCACCCGTGTGTACGCGGCTTTTGTCATATTTTATTTATTGTTTGTGATATATTAGTTTTTCCACATCACTGGGGACCCGATGTGCGTGCCCGGTGGACCGCGATGTCCGCCGGGCACCCGCGAATGCCCCGTAACAGAGCCGGGGCATGGATCTGTGTGGGTAAACACACAGTTCCACGTCCTGTCCGGGGAGAGGAGAAATGATCATATGTTTCTTGTACAGAGGAACACCGATTGGTCTCCTCCCCTCATCAGTTCCCTCCCCCCACAGTTAGAATCAGTCCCTAGGACACACATTTAACCCCTGCAGCACCCCCTAGTGTTAACCCCTTCCATGCCAGTCACATTTGTACAATATTCTGTGCATTTTTTATAGCACCGATCGCTTTATAAATGTGAATGGTTCCAAAATAGTGTCAAAAGTGTCCGATCTGTCAGCCTCAATGTCACAATCATGATAAAAATCGCAGATCGCCGCCATTAGTAGTAAGAAAAAATAAATTAAAAAAATGACAAATGTGTCCCCTATTTTGTAGATGCTATAACTTTTTGCGCAAACCAATCAATATACGTTTTTTGGGATTTTTTTTAACTAAAAATATGTAGAAGAATACATATCAGCCTAAACTAAGGAAAACATTTTTTTTTTTTTATTATAGCAAAAAGTAATAAATATTGTGTGGTTTTTTTCAAGATTGCCGCTTTTTTGTTCATAGCGCAAAAAATTTTTTAAACGCAGAGGTGATCAAATACCACCAAAAGAAAGCTCTATTTGTGGGGGAAAAAAATATCAAAATCGAATTTGGGTACAATGTCGCATGACCGCGCAATTGTCATTCAAAATGTGACAGCGCTGAAAGTTGAAAATTGGTCTGGGCAGGAAGGGGGTAGAAATGCCCTGTATTGAAGTGGTTACGCCTGAAAATGTGCAGACTAAATTTTTTTTTTTAAATGCTCTTTTGTATGTATGTGACTAAACTCCGCCCACTCCCTTTTTATTCATTCCATGTGTATAGATCCCGGCATGTGCTCTCTGTCAGCAGCCTGCAGCACACAAGCCTTTAAACAAGCAGCATCAGAATATCATCTGCTCTGTATTGTCTTCCTGGAAAGCAGTTACAGCTTCTCCTTCAGGTACGCAGTTTCCTCTGTAAAGAAATGTATTCTTGTTTTCATTTGATTTCCAGGATACAGATGTTTTCACAATCAGTATTGCCTAATTAAGTGGTTGTTACGTCATTTACTGAAGCAAAGGGCGATGCACGCAGGCACAGCAATGTGACGCAACCAACCAGAAGTTATATTTTATTGTACAGTGATAAAGTGGAACCCCATTAATTATATTTTTTCTTTGCTTTATTGAATGAACAACCCTCTCATTGACTACAGTTTTACGTGAATTTCGATAAGTGTGAACCTGTGCTCCATTTTGATTTTTTAGGGCCATTTTAGGAGAGTGATCCTGCTGCTAGCGTCAACTTACCATCAATAGGATGACTATTAGAATGCAAACTTTTTCTTATAGATTTGCTCCCTTGCTAACTGGAAAAGTGAGACGCCACTCTACTCTTGCTAGTGAGTGAAATTCTGAAGTGTTTTGAGTCAGCGAGGAAGTGATCCCATTAATAGAAATACTTTCCTTACCTGGGTGAATTGCTTGTCTGACATTGTCTTTACGTGTGAAAGTCCTTCTTAAGAACTGTGATCTCAAGATGTGCTATTAGCTGTATAAAGCTGGCCATACACCTATAGATTATCTGCAGATTTTCTATGGTTAGATGGAAAAAGTGCAACAGATTTCTCAATGTTCACTAAACTGTGTGGATGGAGGAATCTCTGTGTAATGAATAATGAATGGGAAAGGGGCAGGGTACCATGGTCCTATATTGTTTTTGTAATCTTAATACAGAAGGGTGGGTGAGTTTTTTCTTCCTAGGACTGAAAGGGCTCATGCGCACTGCATCTCCTACAGGCTTTTGAGCTCTTTTGAGCTCAAATTTTTTTCTGCCTGGAAACTCCCCTCCATGTTAGCCAATGTGTCCATGTAGTGTACACTTTGGCTTTTTCAGGAGTTTACAGGCATATGCTCTTATAGGCAGAATAAAAATGCCAAACTCGTGATTTTTGAGAGGAGCTTTCAAGCAGAAAAGACGCTACGTGCCCAAAAATGCGCAAAAAAGCTTGACAGTGCACAAAAAATAAATAAAATAAATAAATAAAATGAGCTGAGGGAAGGGTTTGTGAAAAAAATGCAAATGCTTAAAAAAAGCTCAAAGAAGCTGGAAGAAGATCAATAAAAACGTGCAAAAGAGCACAATAAACCAGAGGTTTTTAGGCAGAGAAATAAAAGCTCAAATGCCTGTAAAAGCTTTATAATTTTTTTTTGAGCTGCAGTGTTCATAAGCCCAGTTGTGTTACTGGCAGGGTCACCAGTTTAAAATAAAGGAAAAAAACGCTTGAAAAAAACCCAACAAAAAACAAGTGCAAGAACTACATCTAGGGACTAGTAAGCAACAATATATACTGTGTGTGTGTGTGTGTGTGTGTGTATATATATATATATACACACACATACACACACAGTGCTTTTTTTTCTCAGAGACACTTTGGGTATTCTGACTCTGATTGTTGTGAAGCGATCTATCCCTTGTGATACCTCTATGCCTGGCCTGTTTAAGCAGATGTAATCACTGAGGACAATCCTCATCAGATAGCTTGAACTCACCAATACCGATTTCCATCCACAGATGCTTTATTCTGAACATCAGATTACAGCAGATGACAGGATACAAACAGATGAACAGGTTGTGGTATTGTGCAGTGAAAAGATATTGTCTGTAGTTTACAATGTAGAATACATGTGCTCTGCTACATGAAGCTAGTTACTCCATTGATGACACAGGAAGTACAAAAAACAGGAAATAAAAAACACAGGAAGAAGGGTGGAGCATTACATACAAAGGAAGTATGTCATAACATAAGGGGAAATAAACTTGAGAACACAAGTGCATTACCACAAAAGGTCTCTAGATGGCAGCATGTGAACTGAATATAAACGTCCATAGAAAAATGGTTAGGAAAACAATATATATATAAATTATATGCCCTGTTGGGGCTTCACATTGGAGGCTATTTACGAAAGGCAATTCCATTGTGCACTACAAGTGCAAAGTGCACTTGGAAGTGCAGTCGCCGTAAATCTGAGGGTAGATCTGAAATGAGGGGAAGCTCTGCTGATGTTATTATCTAATCATATGCAAGCTAAAATGCTGTTTTTATATTCCTTGCATGTCCCCCCTCGGATCTACAGCGACTGCACTTCTAATGCAAAGTGTATTTGCCTTTAGTAAATAACCCCCATTGTGTCTCTACCCCTACCCACTTTTGAGCACTCACCTTTGGTTCCGCCCTTACCCACCTCTGAGCACCGACCCTTGATTCCACCCCCCACCCAGTACTGCCCTTTTAGAGAATATAAAGCCAAGTATCATTTTGTAGTGCTAAGTAATCTGTATGCAATTTGGTAATGATAACAAGAAAACAACAAAATAGACCCCCGGCAGCAACAACAGATCTCCCAGCAGCCAGCATCAATAGAATTTCCAGCAACAGTAGATCCCTCCATAAACAGTATATTTCTTCCAGCAACAATTGACCCCCCCCCCCCCCCCCCGTAACAAAAGATACTTCACCAGCAACAATAGACTGGAATGCAAAAATAGATCCCCTCCAGCAACAATAGATACCATGCAGTTCCCACTGAGCTTCTTTCATCACGCCACATGCAGCCCATTCAAGGCAATGGGCTGTCATGTGACAAATGCACCAAAAATGCGCTAAGACGCTCGTTACTCAAGTGTGAATGCAGCCTTAAAACTTCCAGAACAGAGACAGGAATTAAGACAGAGAGCTCTTGCTGTTGGATAATCCAAGGTATATAAGACGCAAGAGGCTGACTTTAAGTCTCATGCTCAAAACATACTGACTGAGAGGATATCTCTAAATGCAAGTACAAAATATAATGCACTGCTGCTTACCAGCCCTTAGGCTGGATTCACACCTATGCATTTTTAGTGCTTTTTGCATTTTGCAGATTTGCACTACAGAACGTGTTCCATAGGAAACCATGTTAAATGGACTGCAGTGCAAATCTGCAAAATGCACTAAAACTGCATAAGTGTGAATCCACCCTTTATGGTGGCTGCATTCGTTAATATTGGAGATTTTACCCCTCAAATTCACTTGGCAATCCTGTCAGTAACACAATTCTTGCTCTAGGGTAACAATTATTATTATTTAGTATTTATATAGCGCTAAGAGTCTGTGCAGCACTTTACAACAAAGCTCACTCATGTCTAATACACATGATGAGAAAATCAGATAAAAAAATACTGCTTTCTGAGCGATTGTCCAATGATCTGATCATTAGTACACAGATTTTGAGAGCCAGTCACCACCGTTCATGCTAAATTATCTGAAGGGACAAGCACTAAAATTTTTCTCATATGATAACAGAACGAATGATTTATGCCTAATTAGACAAAAAATTTGTGTGAAAAAATTGCATGTTCGGACGAAACGAAAAAATACATTACAATGCAACACATTACATCACATCTGATGTTGTATTCTGTCGTACAATAATTTTTGGAACTTTAGTAACCTATTGGTTTTCGATAAGAGACTAGAATGCAAAAAGAAACAGACGATCATTCATCTGATATTCTTATTGTGTGTACCAGGCTTTACTATACAATAAATATGGAGGAGCAGTGTTGTCACTCTAGGACAGGACTACAGAACACCTTCCCCTCTCCTCACGACCATAACATAAGGAGGAGGTTCACTGTTCGGATGGATGAACTGGACAGGGTTGATAATATTAAAGAGAAAGTAAACCTTCCTACATTTGCAATTTGCTTCTCTCTCCATTGAAATGAATGGAAAGCTCTTCAAAAGCACCTGAAAAGCTCTTCAAAAGCACTCAGTGGTTTACTGGCAATTTAGAAGTGCCTTAGTATGAAAGGGACCTTATACACACAAGATCCTTGCACATAGCAGAGTGCAAGACCTATTCTAACCTTAACTGGTATTTGTACCCTGTCACTGTGCTGTACAACATGTACTGAGACTTTTTAATTAGGTTTATTTAATGATTCAAAATGTATAATATACCTCTAGTGTTTGTTTACCTGCAGGCCATTTGGTGTATCCTGCATGGCTTAAGGAAGTTTACTCTTCTTAAAGGGGCATTCCAGTCACCAAGATTTTTTTTTTAAAGTCAGCAGCTACAAACACTGTAGCTTCTGACTTTTAAAAAGGACCTGTCCAGCGATCCCGCGATGTCGGCCGCCCTGAGGCCGATCCATCCATCGGATCGGCTGCCAGCGCCTCCATCTTAACGGTTTCACCACCCATTTCCTACTGCGCATGTGCAAGTCGCACGGCGCTTTCTGAATGGCCCCATTGTTTTCTGGGACACACAGATGTCCCAGATGGCAACGGGGCCGCTCACTGAAGAGGAGGAAGTGCCGAGGAATAGGAAGAGGCAGATTAGGAACACTGCCTAGCAACAGCGGTTTCAGGTAAGTTAAAAAAAAACATTTTTAATTAGTTTTTTTTAATTACTTTAAGAATATTAATGCATTTTTTTGGGGTGGCCCTCCACTTTAACACTGGAGAGAAATGTATGTGACTAGAGGAAGGACCAGTCACATGACTTTGGCAAATCACATGACCTGTCTCTTCTGCACACTTTTTTTCCGTTCATTCATTTTATTGCTCTCTGCTTGCTTGAGGCTGCATTCACACCTGAGCGTTTCAAAGTCCTGCATCTTTACTGCGATTTTGCCACAAATTTTTTGTCCACATTTTTGTATAGGTCAGCAATGTAAAAAGCAGAAAAAACACCTATAATATGCCTCAAAGAGGCTCTTGTTATTTTTTGAGCTTCAGAGTCCTGAAGTAAGCAGAGCGCAATGCACATTTGTAAAGCACACCACTGTGCTTTGTAAATGCCACTTTTTTTTAAAGCATCGGTATGGCTGTATTAAAGCAATACCATTACTTTATAACTCAGTCCTTAGTGTTCTTGTACTTGTGGTTTTTTTTTTTTTTGTTTTTTTTTTTACTTTTTTGTGTATTTGACCATTGTTTATGTACTTTTCGTTTTTATATGATTTATGTATTTACTTTCCTTATTTCCACTGTCTGATCCTTTCTGTCTGTGATTTTTTTTTAAATAATTGGCTTAAAAGGGGCACAAGAACAGGACCAGGCCAATTGAATGGAGCTACTGTAACCCTTGGGAGCTATTTCAAGACCATTGCACCCTTAAAAATCATCATCTTTCTCCAATCATAGTTGCCAACATAGTAAAAAAAAATTCCGGGACACTTTTTTGGCTGTAAGCGGAGTTTTATTATAATTTGGGGGGGGGGCATGCGTTTGTAGGTGTGGCATAGGGAAAACTGAAAATGGCGAAAATTAGTGTGGTTTATGCAAAATAGTAGGCGTGGCTTAAATAGGCATGGCTCAAAGGGGTGTGGTTAGAGTCTGAGATGAATGCGGGATGGAGAGGGAAAGGGAGGGAGAGGGATAGAGGGACAGCAGCTCCAGATCCTACACCACAATAGCAATATGTGTTTTCCTGAGTTTAACAATCAGCAGATAAAGATACTCCAAACACCTGATGTTAGCACTTCAATCATCCCGGCACCATGATTGTTATGGTGTCAGGATGATTAAAGTGCATTATTTCTATTATTACAGTGTAATATAAAATTAAATCATTCAACTCACCCTAATGCAGAATCAGTGGGAGCACTGAGAGTGTCACTTGCCACCTTGCCTGTCACCAGATACCATCAGGTGCCAGAGTTCCTCCTTACATCAGGTGCCCCATCAGCGGAGCCTTCCTCACATCTGTGTCTCCATCAGCGGAGTCTTCCTCACATCTGTGTCTCCATCAGCGGAGCCCCTCCTTACATCTGGTGTCCCCATCAGCGGAGTCCTCCTTACATCTGGTGTCCCCATCAGTCCTCCTTACATCTGGTGTCCCCATCAGCGGAGCCTTCCTCACATCTGTGTCTCCATCAGCGGAGCCTTCCTCACATCTGTGTCTCCATCAGCGGAGCCCCTCCTTACATCTGGTGTCCCCATCAGCGGAGTCCTCCTTACATCTGGTGTCCCCATCAGTCCTCCTTACATCTGGTGTCCCCATCAGTCCTCCTTACATCTGGTGTCCCCATCAGTCTTCCTTACATCTAGTGTCCCCATCAATCCTCCTTACATCCGTTTCCCCATCTGTGCTCCTTACATCTGTGTCCCCCTCAGCAGAGTCCTCCTTACATCTGGTGTCCCCATCAGTCCTCCTTACATCTGTGTCCCCATCTGTCCTCCTTACATCTGTGTCTCCCTCAGCAGAGTCCTCCTTACAGCTGGTGTCCCCATCAGTCCTCCTTACATGTGGGGTCTCCATCAGTCCTCCTTAAATATGGTGTTCCCATCAGTCCTCCTTACATCTGTGTCCCCATCTGTCCTCCTTACATCTGTGTCCCCCTCAGCAGAGTCCTCCTTACATCTGGTGTCCCCATCAGTCCTCCTTACATCTGTGTCCCCATCTGTCCTCCTTACATCTGTATCCCCCTCAGCAGAGTCCTCCTTACATGTGGTGTCCCCATCAGTACTTCTTACATGTGGTGTCCCCATCAGTCCTCCTTACATGTGGTGTCCCCATCAGTCCTCCTTACATGTGGTGTCCCCATCAATCCTGCTTACATGTGGTGTCCCCATCAATCCTCCTTACATGTGGTGTCCCCATCAGTCCTCCTTACTTGTGGTGTCCCCATCAGTCCGCCTTACTTATGGTGTCGCCATCAGTCCTCCTTACATGTGGTGTCCCCATCAGTCCTCCTTACATGTGGTGTCCCCATCAGCGGAGTCCTCCTTACATCTGGTGTCCCCATCAGTCCTCCTTACATCTGGTGTCCCCATCAGTCCTCCTTACATGTGGTGTCCCCATCAGTCCTCCTTACATGTCGGGGTGTCCCCATCAGTCCTCCTTACATATCGTGGTGTCCCCATCAGTGCTCCTTACATGTCATAGTGTCCCCATCAGTTCTCCTTACATGTTCTGGTGTCCCCATTAGTTCTCCTTACATGTCCTGGTGTCCCAATCAGTCCTCCTTACATCTGGTGTCCCCATCAGTCCTCCTTACATCTGGTGTCCCCATCAGTCCTCCTTACATCTGTTGCCCCCCTGTCACATGCAGACTGCCCCCCCCCCCGTGACATCCAGACTGGCCCCCCTGTGACATCCAGACTGGCTCCCCGTGACATCCAGACTGGCCCCCCCATGTGACATCCAGACTGGCCACTCCTGTGACATCCAGACTGCCCCCCCCCCCCATGTGATATCCAGACTGGTCCCCCATGTGAAATGCAGACTATACGGGCCCCAAAGTCAACCAGAACCGCATAGTTACAATAGAAATTGAGCTGCGGCACCGCCCATACCATGCCAGACCTTGAGAGCTGCGCTGCAACGGATGGCTCCTAAGCGCATGCACGGGAGTGATGTCATCGTGGCTCAAACCGCTCATACAGTCGGTGCCCCGGAACCCAGAGGGAAGAGTGGGAGAAGATGGAGCAGTAATGCATACTAGTACATTATGCCATTGCAGGGAATTTTTTTATTTTTTGCCAACCACAGTTCACTAACGCTTTGAAGGCCAATGTACATACAATATAAAATAATATTGTAATGTGCATGGCCAGCCTAAGTACATAACCTTACTTAGCGTTTAACTAGTAAGGCAAAGCCTATAGATCTGTTACAGTGTGTGTGTGTGTTAGCTGTCAGATTGGAGCTCACCTTTACTGGAAAAAAGCTGGGGTGCAACCACAGCCAGTTGTCATGTGATAATGTAGGGTAGCATGTAAGTATACTGGTGTCTAAATGACAAAAAGGAATTCTGAAATAGGTTCAAAAATTCCAATCTAGATTTTTTCAGTACTCTTTTCTTAAATAGACAGTGATTTAACTCTTGGAGATAAAGTGGAACTAAAGACCTCAAGCAGGAAACACCACTGTACATTGTTAGCGTTAGGATGGCTCTGGTTCTGACCTGACCAATCAAAGATGGCCGAGGATGGCCAACCTGGATGAAGAGCAAAACACTTTTGAGATTGCTTTGTATCCCTTTCCAGCCTTATGCAGATCAACTTAACTTGTCCGCTTGTCTTCAGGGAACTCCTTTTTGCGAAGCATGGAGCACATTAGCTGATGCTTCTTATGAACAGCAGTCTTAAAATGTATGAGTGTCTTTTATCAAACAAAGTAGCTCTAAATCTCACCTTCAAACTCATTTCATTAATTGGACTCTAAGTTTCTAAATTATGACTCCAATTAGCTTTCATGAACTAATTAGTCTATGTGTTCAGTTACCTTTTCCTCCAGCACTGTAAATGTAAATGTTTAATGGGTGTGTTCAATAAAGATACAAAAAAATTGAATTTTTTTGTGTGCTATCAGTTTATGCACATAATGTTTGTCTACGGTTGTGACTTAGATGAGGATCATATCACATTTTATGACAAATTGCTGCAGAAAACAAGTTAATTCCAAGGGGTTTACATACTTTTACTTGCCACTGTAGATATTACAGTATACAGTGTTATGAATCAATTACATCACTATGTTTATGAATAAATAAAATGCAAACGTGCAAACAATAAATCTCAAATAAATGTAACACTTTTTTTGGGCAATTAATAAAACTTAAAGTGAGCAGTCCAACTTTATTGATTTTAATAAATGGGTTTTACACTATGGGATTTTTTGCCTTTTCCTGTTTCTTATAAAGGAAATCATATGGATGACAACTGTGGCTCCTGGAGTAACAATAAGCACAATGGGCCCACTTATTAAATTAAGGGGTCTGGTGAGGGCTTGTCTAATTGGGTGGATTATCCACAGCATGATTTAACAGTAGCATGCAGTGTGAGATGGAATATCAATGAGAGTGATTATGGAGCACTGTGCACAGTTTAGAGACTGAAGTTGGACTATTAAAGTACATGTTCCCCCTGCGTCTGTGTGGGTTTCCTCCCACGCTCCAAGGACATGCTTTTAAGTTAAATGGTCCCTGTCTAAATCGGCCTTAGTATGTGAGTTTGGAACCTTAGATTGCAAGCTCCTTGGAGGTAGGTGATGATGTGAATGTACAATGTACTGTATGTATGTAATGCGCTCTGTAAATTGTCGGTGCTAAATAAATGCCTATAGTAAATATAGCTCAATTCATCCGATGTTTACCAGCGATTCTTGGTGAGTTCACCCTGTTGTCACGATTCTGGACTCTGTAATCTTGCTGTTTAAGAACAACAGAGGCAAGAGTTGTAATCCTGGGAAAACTTCACCTGCATTTATCACAGGTTCAGATTCTGAATCTATAAAAAAAAGAAAAATAATAATAATCGCTGAGCATTATTCTCAGAAGAAGGAGGCATCCAGCCTTACAAAAACTGAAACAGCATTTTGCACATGATCATTATTATTTTTCTAAACCCTTAATTGAGGGACCTGTCACACTGCAAATGTGGGGTAAAGAGAAAGCTATCGTTCTGACTCCCAGGCAGGATTGCCACCTGTCCGGTCTGAGCAGTTCTCTATAATCATTGTCTTGTGTACCTCTAGACTTTCTCTCAATTATTTCTTACCTTTCTAGTTGCCTTGCGAAAGTATTCAGCCCCCTTGAACTTTTCAACCTTTTGCCACATTTCAGGCTTCAAACATAAAGATATAAAAATTTTATTTTTTGTGAATTTTTACCAACAAGTGGGACACAATTGTGAAGTGGAACGAAATCTATTGGATTTTTTAAACTTTTTTAACTAATAAAATAATGAAAAGTGGGGTGTGCAAAATTATTCGGCCCCCTTGCGTTAATACTTTGTAGAGCCACCTTTTGCTGCGATTACAGCTGCATGTCGCTTGGGGTATGTCTCTATCAGTTTTGCACTTCGAGAGACTGAAATTCTTGCCCATTCTTCCTTGCAAAACAGCTCGAGCTCCGTGAGGTTGGATGTAGAGCGTTTGTGAACAGCAGTTTTCAGCTCTTTCCACAGATTCTTGATTGGATTCAGGTCTGGACTTTTACTTGGCCATTCTAACACCTGGATACGTTTATTTGGGAACCATTCCTTTGTAGACTTTGCTGTATGTTTGGGATCATTGTCTTGTTGGAAGATAAATCTCCATCCCAGTTTCAGGTCTTTTGCAGACTCCAACAGGTTCTCATCCAGAATGGTCCTGTATTTGGCTGCATCCATCTTCCCCTCAATTTTAACCATCTTCCCTGTCCCTGCTGAAGAAAAGCAGGCCCAAACCATGATGCTGCCACCACCATGTTTGACAGTGGGGATGGTGTGTTGAGGGTGATGAGCTGTGTTGCTTTTACGCCAAACATATCGTTTTGCATTGTGGGCAAAAAGTTCGATTTTGGTTTCATCTGACCAGAGCACCTTCTTCCACATGTTTGGTGTGTCTCCCAGGTGGCTTGTGTTAAACTTTAGACAAGGCTTTTTATGGATATCTTTGAGAAATGGCTTTCTTCTTGCCACTCTTCCATAAAGGACAGATTTGTGCAGTGTGCGACTGATTGTTGTCCTATGGACAGACTCTCCCACCTCAGCTGTAGTTCTCTGCAGTTCATCCAGAGTGATCATGGGCCTCTTGGCTGCATCTCTGATCAGTCTTCTCCTTGTCTGAGCTGAAAGTTTAGAGGGACGGCCAGGTCTTGGTAGATTTACAGTGGTCTGATACTCCTTCCATTTCAAAATGATTGCTTGCACAGTGCTCCTTGGGATATTTAAAGCTTGGGAAATCTTTTTGTATCCAAATCCGGCTTTAAACTTCTCCACAACAGTATTACGGACCTGCCTGGTGTGTTCCTTGGTCTTCGTGATGCTCTCTGCGCTTTCAACAGAACCCTGAGACTATCACAGAGCAGGTGCATTTATACAGAGACTTGATTACACACAGGTGGATTCTATTTATCACCATCAGTCATTTAGGACAACATTGGATCATTCAGAGATCCTCGCTGAACTTCTGGAGTGAGTTTGCTGCACTGAAAGTAAAGGGGCCGAATAATTTTGCACGCACCACTTTTCCGTTTTTTATTTGCTAAAAAAGTTTAAATTATCCAATAGATTTCGTTCCACTTCACAATTGTGTCCCACTTGTTGGTGATTCTTCACAAAAAATTAAAATTTTATATCTTTATGTTTGAAGCCTCAAATGTGGCAAAAGGTTGAAAAGTTCAAGGGGGCCGAATACTTTCGCAAGGCACTGTATTTCTTTGCAGCAGGATTATGTGCAGAACTTAATAAGCAGCCTCTCTTGTTTACAATAGCTTCTTTTTTTAAATAAAGTTTTTACTGAAGATATACACAACAATAACAGGAGAACAGGTGATATGTGAATGCGGATGCAGCCGCTGTCAGAAACATGCATATGTAAAGATATTAATGAACAGAGTGGTATTTCAAGGCATACGTGTCATAACATAGCACTCAGGTTTGTCTTTGTAAGCCAGTAAATATATCCTTTTTATTGTGTCAGAAATCAATAGATAATTGAGGTTGGGTTCAATTTCCAACAATCATCTGATACGGCGATACTTTTGTCTTTAGTGATATCACATAGGATCTGAAGTAGGATAAAAAATGGGTATTAACCACTTCAGCCCCGGACCATTTTGCTGGCCAAAGACCAGACCACTTTTTGCGATTTGGCACTGTGTCGTTTTAACTGACAATTGCACGGTCATGCGACGTGGCTCCCAAACAAAATTTTTTTCCCACAAATACAGCTTTCTTTTGGTGGTATTTGATCACACCTGCGGGTTTTAATTTTTGCGCTATAAACAAAAATAGAGCGCCAATTTTGAAAAAAACACATTATTTTTTACTTTTTGTTATAATAAGCGATTATTGATTGGTTTGCGCAAAAGTTATAGCGTTTACAAAATAGGGGATAGTTTTATGGCATTTTTATTAATATTTTTTTTTTTACTAGTAATATCGGCGATCAGTGATTTTTATTGTGACTGCAACATTATGGTGGACACATCGGACATTTTTGACACATTTTTGGGACCATTGTCATTTATACAGCAATCAACAGTGTTCCTAGGGGTGTGTTACTAACTGTTGGGGGCTGGGCTTTAATTTAGTGAACACTGATCTCTGCTCCAATCACATGGAGCAGAGATCAGTGTCACTAGTTGCTAGGCAGAACGGGGAAATGCTGTTCACAACGGCATCTCTCCGTTCAGCCGCCACCATGAGACGATCGCGGGTATGCCCGCGGCGATCTTGTCTGCGGGACCCAAGACCGGACTCACGGGGGTCCCGACCGGCGCGCTCGCGATGGCAGGGTGGCAAATTTAAAGGGACGTACAGGTACGCCCATTTGCCTGCCTGTGCCATTCTGCCAACGTACACTGGCGTACGCTGGTTGGGAACCAGTTAAAGTAGTATGGGGAAGGAGGAAAGGAGTGGAGGACAACAAGGGGATTTTGTAAGTGGTCTCCCTCTGTTGCCCTGTCATGTACCAACTTGCCAGATGGGGAGCTGGATATGGAAGAGACAGAAAGAAAAAGGGGGGGGGGGGGGAGTGGGATGAGGAGGGTAGAGGTATGATTTTCCTTTTGTCCCTGCCACGGCTCTCAAAAATCCTTCAGGTAAGGACCCTTTTATAATTATCTGTGGTGACAAAATATAGCCAGCACAACCATGTTTTAGTAAACTTGGCGGGTGTGTCTCTCTCCTGATTTATTAGCTCTTCCATTTCTGCTGTTTTTTTGTATATGCTTAAACCAATCTGCTATAGATGGTGGGTCCGGGGAGTGCCATTTGAAAGGGATGCACGTCTTAGCTGCGTAAACCAAGTGCATGGCTAGGGAACGAAAGTAAGCATGTGTTGGGATCGTAGTGTGGTGGAGCAGGGATTGTGCTGAAGAATAGTCAAGTGTATATGTGGTAATTTGGGTAATAAGTGTAGCGGCGGCTCCTGAAGAGCACGCGCTATGCGGTTTTTCTAAAGTTAAAGTTGTCTAAACTGCAGTTTGCTTTGGGTACAATTGCCTAAATTGGGCCTTGGCATCAGTCTGACTAGACTGTGAGATGTTCAGCCTGGCCACAGGGGGCGCTGTCTCTTCTGGCAGGCATGGAACTGTGGTCTGGTCAGGTGTTTAAGTTACTCTCTCTCTGAGCCTGCCCAGTGGGAGGGGTGATCTCGCTGTGCTTTCTGGGAGAGGGTATTTAAGATGCAGACATCACGTGGTTCGAGGTTCCGGTCCAGAATGATGTGCTGACTTCATGGTCCTGGTCCTCCTGACCAGCCCCTAAGAAGGCTATGTCCTGGAGTGCGGATCCACCCGACTTTAATGTCTCGGGGCTGGCTAGCCCGAGGCAAGGAAACTAAAGGAAGGATTCTGAGGTGGTTGGGTGTCGTCTCCGGTTCGGGAGAGTCCCAGTGTACTTCAAGCATTCCAGGGGAGGACTCTTCAGAAGAACACCATGTACGGGTTAGTTTTCTTAGCAAGAGCCTGGAAGGGCTGAAGTAACCAAGAGAATCCGGTCTTGTGGATATCGCCAAGAAGGCTGAAAGATCCAGGTATCCTACAAGTGTTCTCAAGCTTAGTTTTCCTACGGGTTCTACAACGTCTGTGGCAGAGACATTATCTGTACATTTCTACAACAATGTCTGTGGCAGATACTTGTTCCTGAGTAAGCACCAAGTTGGCTGCTAGGCCTTGTGCGAGAAGGACTGTCCAACCTGAGTGATCATCCAGCTGCAAATGGCTATTCTCTGGATGCAGTTAAAAGTCCGGCGGACTTAGAAAGTAGTTTTGCACCAAAATTCGTCCGGCGGACTTGCAGTCTGACGGACAATACGGCCGTGTGTGTGTTAGTCCGCCGTACTTTTGAAATTAAGGGACTTTCCCGCGCACGGAGGAAAGTCCGTTCATTTTGAGCGCGGCTCCAGGGAGCCGGGACTAGCGAAGGAAGCGTCGCTGGCCCCGTCACCTGGTATGGACCTGGTAACGGAGGTTTCCGTTACATCAGAGGGGGCGGGATCACCCACACGTCATGGGGAAGCCCGGCTTCCCCATTTGCGCATATAAGAAACGTCAGGCCGCCGGGATCCTGCAGTGTCTCCTCCGTGGAGACAGAAGATGGATGGATTCGCTGGCCCCCGGAGAGATGATCATCCGTCGCTGGATATCAAGAGTGGATTACCACCGCTGGAATCTTTTTTTATTTTTTTTATTTTTAATAAAGGAATTTTTCAAAAGTGTGTTTGTCTTATTTAACTATTTTTTACACTTTCTTTGTGAAATGGTAAGGGTACTTTTGTACCCCCTTACCATTTCAAACAGGAAATGGCTATATTTAACCGCTTAAAAGAAAACATGGAGGGGTTGTAGGAAGAAATTACAACAGAAGAAATTCAACAGACTATTAAAGAACTCGCTCTGGGAAAAAGTCCAGGGCCAGATGGATATACCGCTAGATTCTATAAGTCATTTAAGGATCAAATAATACCCATACTTAAGGAAACATTCAACTCTATATCTTTAAAACAGCCATTCGCGATACAAAGTACAGAAGCTCATATAGTATTAATATTAAAACCGTAAAAAGATCAATCACTTTGTAAAAATTATAGATCTATATCTTTGACTAATCTAGATATAAGAATATTTTCAAAGATTTTATCCAAACGAATAACGGCCATTATCTCAAATAATATAAGCCTGGAACAAACTGGGTTTATGAAAGGGAGGGAGACAAGAGTTAATATCATTAAAACATGCACGTTGATTGAATACGCTCAGAGAACTGCCATCCCTACCTGCCTACTGGCTATAGACGCCAAAAAGGCATTTGATAGGGTGGGATGGCAGTTCTTAGAGGAAGTATTGAAGCAAACAGCAATGGGACCTAAGATGTTAGGAAGGATTATGGCTTTATATAAAAATTCAAGGGCTAAAGTGAGTACAAATGGGATATTATCAGAATATATAAAGATTTTAAATGGAACCCGACAAGGGTGTCCTTTATCACCACTTTTATATATTATGATGATGGAACATCTCATGGAGGCTATAAGAATAAATAAAGATATTATGGGGATAAAGGTTAAAGGCAAAGAATATAAGATGGCTGCTTATGCAGATGATCTTTTATTATATATACCGTATATACTCGAGTATAAGCCGAGATTTTCAGCCTCTTTTTTGAGGCTGAAAGTGCCCCCCTCGGCTTATACTCGAGTCATCGCTGTCTGCCTGCTCGATCAGCGTGTCGAGCAGACAGACAGCGGACATTCTAAAATTCAAAAGCCGCGCCTCCGCCTCCGCCTTCGCCTGTGATAGGCGGAACACTGAATTTCCCAGCAGTCAGTGTTCCGCCTATCACGGACATCCGCTCATCCTCGTACTACGGACGAGGATGAGACGATGTCCGTGATAGGCGGAACACAGGCTGCTGGGAAATTCAGTGTTCCGCCTATCACAGGCGAAGGCGGAGGCGCGGCTTTTGAATTTTAGAATGGCCGCCGAGGCGCCGACGAAGAGCGGCGATCCTGGCAAGGCACGGGACGGAGGCAAGGCAAGGCACGGCACGGGACGGGACGGAGGCAAGGCACGGCACGGGACGGAGGCAAGGAGGCAAGGCACGGCACGGGACGGAGGCAAGGAGGCAAGGCACGGGACGGAGGCTCGGGACACAGGCTCGGGACACAGGTAGGCTGGACACACACACACACACACACACACACACACACACACGGACACACACACACAGGGATGGATGGATGGAGACACACACACACAGGGATGGATGGAGACACACACACACAGGGATGGATGGATGGAGACACACACACACAGGGATGGATGGATGGATGGAGACACACACACACAGGGATGGATGGATGGATGGACACACACACACACAGGGATGGATGGATGGATGGACACACACACACACAGGGATGGATGGACGGACACACAGGGATGGACGGACACACAGGGATGGACGGACACACAGGGATGGACGGACACACAGGGATGGACACACACAGGGATGGACAGGCATGTCTCACCCTCGGCTTATACACGAGTCAATAAGTTTGCCAGTTTTTTTGGGGGTAAATTGGGGGCCTCGGCTTATATTCGGGTCGGCCTATACTCGAGTATATACGGTAACTAATCCTATAATTACTATACCAAATTTAATAAAAGAGCTCGAGAGATTCTGTGAAATTAGTAATTTTAAAGTAAATGACGACAAATCTGAATTAATGAATATTACATTAGAAGAGAGAGTTCAAACTGTTTTACAAAAGAACTTTCCGTTTAAATGGAAGCAAGAAGCGATAAAATATTTGGGAGTATATATTCCAAGAGATTTAAAACTCTTGCAAGATATGAACTACAACTTGGCAGTCCAGAAGGTAAAGAAACTTCTAAGTAAATATGATAAAATAACTCACTCATGGTTTGGGAGAATAAATATTGTAAAGATGAAGATTTTACCAATTATGCTGTATATCTTTCAAACGGTACCCATTATACCATCAAAAAAAATTATGAAAGATCTGAAAGAAATGGTAGAAAGCTTTGTATGGTCACATAAGACTCCCAGAGTAGGTAGAGAGGTAATAATTAGAACGAAAAATAATGGAGGATTAGCAATGCCTGACTTTTTTAAATATTCTCAAGCAGCCTCTTTAATGAGAATAATCGATTGGCAACATAATGAAAAAGACAAGCAATGGATAAAATTGGAGGAAGATATATTAGGGGCTAAAATAAAACATCAGCCATGGATAAAACCCAAGTCAAGACCAGAGAAGAAGGAAATGCCTATTTTTGTAAGAACAACTTTAAAAATCTGGGATGATATATTAAAAAAAAAAAACTACTATCATCTTTAATAGGCCCTATGACCCCTTTATTTGCTAATCCTGAATTTAGACCAGCTGTAAAGGATAACACATTTTTGAAATGGAATATGGAAGAACATGAGCGGATAATACAAATCCTAAATGATGGAAATATTCCAACATTTCAGGAATTGGGGCAAGAAATAAAAATAAATGGTTTCAGTATCTACAGCTGAGGGCATTTATTGACCCAATAAAGATAATGATTAATAGACCATTAACCATATTTGAACAAATAGCAATGAATAAGGACAAAGCAAATAAGAAATTAGCTAAGATATATAGCCTATTACTTCCTGGTGGGGATATTAAAAAAATAGCAGGAATAAAAAAATGGGAGGAAGAAATAGGGCAGGAGATGACAGAGAAAGAATGGGAAGAGGTATTTGAAGGAATATATAAAACATCCTTAGCTATTAAATATCAGGAAAAAAATTATAAAATTCCTTTAAGATGGTATAGGAGCTCAGTGGTTATGAATAAAATAAATAAACGGAACTCTGAATTATGTTGGAGGTGTAAGAAGGAAAAGGGTACTTTAGAGCATATTTGGTACAGTTGTTGGAAGATAAAAATATTTTGGGGTAAGATAATAAAATTATATCAGGAATTGACAGGTATAAGAATAAATCTTGGTATAAAGACAGTATTATTCTCCCATACATCTGAAAAATTAAAACAAAAAGTGATGGAATTTTTGTACCAAATAACTACAGTAGCTAAAACCGTAATAGCACGGAAATGGAAAAAGGAAGTAGCTCCAACAATAATAGAGTGGAATTATGAGATGAGCGAAGTGTGCTTCATGTAGAAACAAATTAGACAAGAGGGATATGTAGAGAAACAGATTTCAAACTATTGGAAAAAATGGGAGGAATTGAGTACCTCAGGAGAAATGTGGGAATTTATGTAAGGGAGGGGTAGGGGGATTGAATGGGATAGTATTGATAAGTTGTGTGTTTTTTTTTTTTTTTTATTTAATGTATGGGAAATGTTTTATAATGATGTGAAATTTGAATGGAAAATCTTGAATGTATGTTTTATAATATAAATAAAGAGAAATTTGAAACAAAAAAAAACAAACAAACAGGGGGGGCAGGATCTGGGGGTCCCCTTGTTAAAGCGTCTGATAAGATTCTGATAAGCCCCCCGCCCGCAGACCCCCACAACCACCGGCCAGGGATGTGGGGATGAGGCCCTTGTCCCCATCAACATGGGGACATGGTGCTTTGAGGGGGACCCCAAAGCATCCTCCCAATGTTGAGGGCATGTGGCCTGGTACGGTTCAGGAGGGGGGGCCACTCTCTCATCCCCCCTCTTTTCCTGCGGCCTGCCAGGTTGCGTGCTCCGATAAAGGGTCTAGTATGGATTTTTAGGGGGGCCCCACGTCAAAAAAAATTTTTATTTGACGCGGGGCTCCCCTTAATATCCATACCAGACCTGAATTTGGGGGAACCCAAGCTTTTTTTTTATCAATGACTGTCAATGAGTGTTCTCTGCATTACGGATGCCGACAATTCATTAGAGCCGCGAGTGATTTTAAATTAGTTTTTTTCCTGCAGAAATGACACTTTGTGCAGGGACAGTTCTAAGCATGGGAAACATGCACCCCTTTACAGGCATACTATACATACCCCCCGGTACGAAATTTAAAGGAATATTACACTTTTATTGTTTTACTTTAATCATTGTTAAAATCACTGCTCCCGAAAAAACTGCAGTTTTAAAAACTTTTTTTGCATTGATACATGTCCCTTGGGGCAGGACCCAGGTCCCCGAACACCTTTTAGGACAATAACTTGCATATTAGCTTTTAAAATTAGCACTTTAGAATCTTTTCTCTCTGTCAAATCTTTTCTCTCTATGTCGAATATTTTCTCTCTGTCGAATATTTTCTCTATATATCTTGGACTAATAGAGCTAAGGTTAGGCACATTCGACCACAGGTTCAATAGACACAGATTGTTATTGTCGGAGTCACGTCAAATGTGGATAGACATCTACCATATCTTCCTGGAGTCTGTATTGAGTGGAGAAAGTACTTGAGTTGTAGAGCACTCCAGAACAGCAAACAGAAGGTGCCTGTAGGTTCCATTAATAAAGCGATTGAGGGCCAGCCCCCTGCCACTAGTAAGTGCGATGCCTGCACAGTTATTTTGTCTAAGTGTAGAGAAATGATGATCGCTAAGGCCTGAGGGGGAATCGAGGGTTCCCAATGATGGGCATCAAGGGTGAGTCCATGGTCGAGAGAAAGGTCTTTGTAAATATATGTGCACAGCTACGTATTGTAGGGCCAATCAGGGGATGCAGCTTTAAGGATGATGGTAGATTATCAAAGCACCAAGGTGTTCTGTTTAATGGAACGTCCATCTGCGTTTATTCAATTTGTACCGAAAGTTTTCCAGCAGAGTGACGGTTCCAATCTATGAGGCGTCCTAGGTGAACTGCCTGGTAATATTTTAGAACATTCAGAAGGACAATACCACCGAATTGTTTAGGTAGGGATAGAAGTGAGTGGGAGTGCATGGTCTCTTGTGAGCCCAGATAAATTTAATGAACATGGAGTGGACCTGTTTGAAGTACTGGGAGGGTATTTTAACTGGCAAAGTTAGGAAGAGATATAGATACTTGGGTAAGATACACATCTTTAAAAGATTGCATCTTCCAAACCAGGAATGTAGACCTCGATTCCACGTCTCTAACAGACCACAGGTTCTGGTCAGGAGAGGGGGGAAGTTGAATTCAAAAACCCTAGATAAGTTAGATGGGATATGTGTTCCCAGGTATTTTAGGGTCTTTTCTAGCCACTTGAATTTAAAGTTTAACTGTAAGGTTTTGAGGAGCGCAGAGGGGGCCCCCACCCCCATAGCTTCTGATTTACCGAAAATGATCCGCAAGTTGGAAAGTTTCCCATGGGTATCAAATTCACGAACACGGTTGGGAAGTGATACCAAGGGGTTAGTGAGGGAGAAGAGCAAGTCATCAGCATAAGCGGAAATTTTATGCTGTCTGTTCTGTACCTGAACCTCAGAAATATCCGGGTTTAATTGGATCGCAATTTAAGCGTGTTATTGTTGGCTTCTCTAGATGTGCGATTCCCTTGGCAATAATCTTTGTAAACAGTTTAAGAACACAGTTCAAGAGTGAGATAGGTCTTCCTTTTTTTTGTATGTACCATACCTTGTTTATTTTTTCAATAAAAAGAACTCATGTTTAAAAAAAAAGAGTGAGATAGGTCTATAGCTGCCACAGCAAGTTGGATCTTTACATTCTTTGGGGATTACCATGACATGGGCTTTTAAGGTGTCTCTAGGGAAGAGTGTTTCGTACCCCAGTCCATTGAACAGATCTACTAGATGGGTGTCCAGGAGTGGTAGGAATTGTTTGCAGTATTGAATTGGAAAACCATTGGGACCTGGGGCCTTGCCTGTCTTTGAAATGTTAAGTGCATTCTGTAGTTCGTCTAGGGTAATTAGTGCTTCCAGCTCATCACATACCTCAGGGGTCAGCTGGGGATGCTGAGAGGAGGCTATGTATTTGTGTCTGGGAAGGAGACTGGTCTGGCAGGTTGTACAGGGAAGTGTAGAATTCTATAAAGCCCCGAGCAATCTGTTTAGTGAGTACTGCTTTTTGGCCTTGGGGCATAATAATGTGAGGGATATGAGGCTAGTTTTTGTTCCCTGATTGATCTGGCTAGTTTTCTGCCACATTTATCTCCAGACTTATAACTGAGTCTTCTGCATCTTTGTATGGCTGCTTTAGCTCAGTATCTCAGTAAGCCTGATGTCTGTTTGTGGAGGGATAAGTGGTCACTTTCAAGCGCCGGGGTCAGGGCGTTTATGCTTGGCCTCCACCCTTTGGATGTCTTGGAGTAGGGACAAAAGTTTCTTTTTGCGTTGCCTTTTGAGCATCGATCCATGCTCGATGAGGATACCTCTGATAACTGCCTTGTGGGCCTCCCAAAGGGTCCCCACATCACAGTCAGGTTGTTTATTGGTCTGAAAGTACAGACTTGGTTCCTTTTGAATGTCTACCATTACTTCAGGGGTCTGCAGGAGGCTTTCATTTAGCTTCCAGAATCTGGTTCTAGAGGAAGACACAGTTTGTACGTTATTTTAATTGGTGCGTGGTCTGACTACATTATCGTGTTAATAGCTGAACTTTGTACAGCCTGCAGCTGTGAGTGTGGGATCAGAAAATAGTCTATGCATGTTTAGACTTTGTAGGAATAGGAGTAGTCTTTTTTGTCTGGATGCTGTAAGTGCCAGATGCCAATCAGTTGGGCTTTGTGTAGGGATTGCACTATTTGTTTTTGGATGTCAGGGGTAATGGAGGGTGTGCCGGTGGAGGTATAGTCAGTAGAAAGTAATGGAACATTGAAGTCTCCCCTTAATATTAACTGACCCATGGAAAATTCCATGAGTAAGTCTATCACACAACCTAGAAAAAGGTCGTCGGTCATTAGGGGCATAGATTGTAGCAAACGTCATGTTAATCTCCCAGATCGACCCTTTCATGAACATGAAGGGGCCGTCAGGGTCTGCCAGTGTGTCGTAACATGTGCAGGGAAGTCTGTTGGATAATAGTATGGATACACATTTAGATTTAGTGAGTTTACTAGTGGACTGGGTAAAACCTAATTTTCAACATTGGAAGTTTATCGTCTCTGAAGTAGGTTTCCTGAATGAATGCCACATCTACATGCGAGCGTTTCAGATCATTCAAAAGTATACGTCTTTCTGGGGACATTTAGTCCCTTGGCCTTGAGTGAGATTATTTTGACACTATCCATCCCAAAGTAGGGAGAGGGCTTTGGCATGGGGGAGGGGGGGAAGGGATGGTGTAGCAGTCAAGCAAGTATAGAGTATAAGTATGGAAATAGAAAGAAGATCATTAGGTGCTAAGGCAGTAAATAGGTTCAGGGGGTACATGCAGCCAGTCACGACCCCCGAAACTACAGTGGCAAAATATTGCCAACGGTGCACTCCAACCAATGCTGCGGAAGTGCACTAACATAGGTGGGTAGGTGGGGAGTGAGCAGAAAAGACCTAAAAGGAGTGGCCTTGTCCACCCCACCCAGCACGGAAACAACTAACATCAGCAGTAATGGCATGTAATGTAAACTTTCAACATAACTTAAACAATATAACAATACAAATACAGATACAATCTCTTCAACTCATTCGGAGGTAAAATGTGTAACTTCAATCAGTGTGGGATACTCCATATTCATAAGATTGGATCCAGGGGTCTAGTCCCACCCAGGGGCCCTATTGTGTCCAAAGAGGGGTAACCAGTAATGTGGAAAGGGTAGTTATGTCGAGTGAGGCCACATTAATACCTATACGGGTATTAGGTTCTTGCAGGCTATCACTCAGAAAACCCAACAGCACTGCCCACCCTTTGTGTGCCTCCGTCTCCCTCCAGCACTGGCTCCACAGTATCGTTCTCTTCTTGCCTCTAATCGTATCCAGGTAGGCACCATCAGCGTTCCAAACAGGCATTTCCCCCCCATAGTTACACTCTGTCCCCTCTCGTTAATAGGACAGAAGTTTGTCCGCCAACGACAAGGTAGGGGCCCGAGTGGCTATTGTACCCGTAATTTCCACTCCACCTCTTTCACCACAGTATACCGAATATTGGGTATAGACATACCATTTTTACCTCACTACTCATAATGTTAGGGTTCTCTATTTCTACTTCTCTATTTCTCTATTTCTATTTTACATTGTCTCGCTCTTGAATGACTTCACCCTATATAAATCTGCCCTTCTAAAATACAATTTCTGCCACCATGCTGCCAAACAAGCTGTGACAGAACCGATCCCACACTCCGATTGAGTGCTTCCATCAGTATACCGCTTCCTAAGTCTGGATATAGATATCAGATATTCCAACCTCTCACAAGCACAAAACAAGACGACACTTGCTTAGCTGCTCAACATGGACTCATTTATTAGAACCAAAATGTCAAGTATTGATAATACAGTAGAAGACTAAAACCTAACCTAATTGGCATGAGCTAATTATCTAATCATTGACCCAGACTAGTTGTCAGAGAGATAGGACTTTTCAGGGTAAGACTTTGTCTCCTAGCTCACTGATTGACTATTCAATACACATTACCATAAATATAAACACAGGGTTAATTAGCACAAACAACAACGTGTGGAAAATATCCTTACAAGCCAGACTAGACCCATTTACACAACAGACAGGTGGCTGGAGTTGATGACATTAGCATCTAACAGTTTGTGTCCCAACAGTGTGATTCAGTCTATTGCTAATATGGCAAATACATATCCAGAGTCTGTGTGTCTTGGGGGGGACATGGATCTGAATCCAAGTAACACCACCTGAGGGGTCCCCAGGCATACAGCTCACAAAGAGCACTGTTCCCACAAATGCCAGGGCCCATAATCGCAAGGCAAGAGGCTCGCATCCTGTCCCCTCCAACAGCCTCTGTCCCAGCTAGGTCTGTCACACAAGCCTACTTTGTTTCTCTTATTAATACTTTGCCATCCAGTCCCCGTCGGCTCTTCTCAACTTTTAACTCTCTGCTTCATCCCCCACCCCCTCTACCCACTAACTCACTCACTGCCCAAGAAATTGCCAATCACTTCAAAGACAAGATTGATGCAATTTGTGAGGACTCCACTGTGCGTACATCTTCCCCACCCAACATACCTGGCCTAACAGCACATTCAACACTCTCCTCTTGAATTGGCTACTATCGAAGAGGTCCCTTGGATCCTGTTCCCTCAGGTCACCCTCCTATTCTATCCTATGCTCCTTTACTCACATCTTCAATCTTTCCCTTTCTAGTGGCATCATCCCCTCCCCTCTAAGACCTCACTGGACCCCACCAATCTAAGCAACTTAAGACCCATCTCATTGCTCCCATTCAGCTCTAAACTTCTAGAACGCTTAGTCTACAACCTCTTAGCTCCTACCTCAGTGAAAAAAACCTTCTTGACCCATTACAGTCTGGCTTTCACTCGCAGCACTCCACAGAAACTGCCTTACTAAAACTCATTGAACAATTTACTAACTGCTAAAACCAACAGCCGATACTCCATACTCCTACTACTTGACCTCTCTACTGCCTTTGATACTGTTGACTACCCGTTCCTTCTCAATAAACTATATTTCCTTGGCCTCCAAGATTCTGCTCTATCTGGGTTCTCTGCCTATCTATCACAGCGCTCCTTCAGTGTCACCTACAACTCTGTCTCCTCCTCTCCATTGCCTCTTTCTGTGGGGGTGTCCCAAGGCTCTGTTCTTGGACCCCTTCTCTTCTCTATCTACAGCTCCTCCCTTGGTCACTTGATAACCACCCATGGCTTCCAATACCATTTATACGCCGATGACACCCAAATCTATCTGTCTACTCCTCACTTCACTCATTCAGTCTCCTCTCGCATTACTAACTTGCTAACTGACATATCAGCATGGATTTTGCACCACTTCCTTAAATGAAATCTCTCTAAAATTGAGCTATTAATATTCCCCCCTGCACATGCCCCCCTCCATGACTTTTCCATCCAAATTAACAATGCAACCATCAGGCCCTCCCCTCATGCCAGGGTACTAGGTGTATTCCTAGACTCTGACTTGTCATTTTTGCCCCAAGTCCAATCGTCAAAAGTTTGTAGAATTCACCTCCGTAACCTCTCTAAAATTTGCCCCTTTTTAACAAATGAAACCACCAAGCTCCTCATTCACTCCCTTGTTATCTCTCGCCTTGGCTATTGCAGCTCCCTTCTCATTGGCCTGCCTCTCCATAGGCTATCCCCTCTTCAGTCTATCATGAATGCTGCTGCCAGACTTATGCACCTTACCAACCGCTCAGTGTCTGCCAACCCTCTCCTCCAATCCCTACACTGGCTCCTAATCACCCAGCGAATTAAATTCAAAATACTAACCACAACATACAAAGCCATTCACAACTCTGCCCCGAGCTACATCAACAATCTTGTCTCTAAATATCACCCAAATCGTCCCCTCCGCTTTTCTCAAGACATCCTACTCTCAAGCTCTCTCATCTACTCCTCCCATACTCGTCTCCAGGATTTCTCCAGAGCCTCTCCCATCCTCTGGAACTCGCTACCTCCACTGGTTCGGCTATCCCCTACTCTTGCTACCTTCAGGTGATCCCTGAAAACTCATCTCTTCAGGGAAGCCTATCATTTCTCCAACTAATCTTCTGCCACTTCCATCAGCTCATTCCCCACAGTTATAACCTTTTGTACCACCTGCTCCACCCTATTAGATTGTAAGCTCTTCTGAGCAGGGCCCTCTTAATCTTCGTATTTTATTGTATTGTAACTGTATTGTCTCCTTTTATATTGTAAAGCGCTGCGTAAATTGTTGGCGCTATATAAATCCTGTATAATAATAATAATAATAATAATAATATAATTATTATTATAATAATAATTATAAATATATATATATATATATAAACGGGGAATTAAGTGTGCCGGAGGCCTTGTCCACCCCTCTTAGAACATTAAAAAAAGCTCACGAGATGGTGTCGGGAGTGGTGGTTATTGCTTGTGCCTTTTCTTTATTGTGCCCACATGTAAATAGTTCTGCAGTATACTGTATCACCGTATACAGTTACCCAGTAGAAGTATGTGGCTCAAAATTGGAGGCACTAAGACCTCCAATAGTGTGTGTAGTCCACTCTTCGAGGGGTGAGCAGGTGGTCAATAAGGCAGTGGTGGGGGTTCTTGAAGAGCAATATTAAATCGCCAGCATCAGTGATGTAACCCCCGGACACCCCTTTGTAGGCAGACCGTTGGATTGGACAGTATGGTTAATCATGGGGGCCAGGGGGAGGCAAGTCGAGCAGAGTCATAGGAGTGTCAGCTCGGTGTTGGAGCCGGGGTAGCAGTCATGCCGTCTGGTATTCCTGACAAAAATGCAAATAGGCCAAACTTACCTGTCCCGGGTATGCCACGGAGCAGCGGTGAGACGTCGGTTTCCCCATCCTGGACTTGTTCAGATTGGAATGTCTTCTGGGGAGCGTTGGGAGTGCCCCAGAATAGTCAGATAGCCAAAACACTGCGGAGCCTGGAACAGTCGGAGGGGTCATCAGAACTGGTTAGGGGAAAGGCTTCTCTATGGTGCGGTTGTCGCGGCTCATTAATCCCGTTGGGCACCTGGGAGCATCTTCGTGCTCTCTTCAGCCAGGATTGGGAGGTCAGGATGGCCCCGAACCCACGAGCCTCGGACACGGCAAGAACATCAGCCAATTCTGGACTGGGATGGGGTTTGCCCCCATGAACGCAAATAGGGCTGGCAGGACTCCTGGTGATCGCAGTGTAAAGGAGCATTGGTCTCTGTGGAATTTAGGCGAGAGGGGGTTGCCCCATCTGTATGTGATGCTTGACCGACGGGCCACATCCAGGACCAGGCGAAGCATAGCCTGCCATTGCAATGTGGCTCTGGAGATGTCTGGGAGTATTTTTATGAGTGCCCCATCAAAGTTCAGTTCCCCGAACTCCCAAGCTTTCCTGAGGACTGTCTCTGAGTGTGTATCTGTGCAGCCTGCAGATCACGACCCTTGGTCTATTGGGGTTGATAGAGTGGGGTCCCAGCGCTCTGTGAATTTTACCTGGTTAGGGAATGCATCTCCGGAGACCCTCTGGAAGATCATGTTGTTTCTGCTAGGTCCTCAGGACCCGTCGCCTCAGGTAGGCTTCTAATCCTCAGATTGTTTCTTCTGCTCCTATCTTCCATATTCTCAAGATAGAGCTGTAGGGATACTGTGGTGTCTACGTGGGCATCTTGTATGGACTCCAGCACCAACACCTGCTGGCTCAGGGCCGCCATAGAGGACTCCCCTGTAGTTAACCTGGTGGACAGGGAATGAACTTCTGTCTTAAATACCTGTAAGTCCTTGCGGTGCTTCTCCTCCAGGATGATCAGCTCTATGTCCGACTTGGTCGGGAGGGCCTGGAGAATGGCTCGGAGTTCAGCATCCATTTGAAGGGAGCAGGGCAGCAGCAAAGGGCTCCAAGAGGCGCATTGGAGATGCAGTAGAACATCTGAGTAGGAGTCTGAGGCCAAGGAAGCAGCTGGCGAGGCCGGGTGAGAGTGCGGGTCGGAGGTCGCGGGTGTGGGTCCTTGTGGTTCCGCCATCTTGTGTTTCGGGGAGGCCGCCTGAGATCCGGGGAAGTAGCGTTCAATCCAGCTGATGGCTTTGCTAGTTTTAGCTGCCTGTTTGCCCTCTTCGTTTTGCGTTTCCTGACCATGGGCATGCCGTAAATATCGGAGATTTAAGGGTTTTGTAATCCGGGCAAGGTGGGTGCAGGCCGGGAGTTCAAACTACATGTGTCTACCTGCCGCCAAGTCCAGACCACACCCCAGAAAGCCAGTTTCTATGGAGGCACTTGTGCGGGCTCATTCTCGAGCCTCACTTTCTGCATCTATAGCTTCAGACAGTGGGACTTGGCCCTGCCCCCTCGTCACTGTCTTTGATTGACAGCAGCAGGAGACAATGGCACCTACTGCTTCATAGATGTGCAGAATTAAAACAATGTGTTTCGTTTCAATTTGTTAGTTAAATCAATTTGTTTAGCTTAATTGGTTTTAATCATTTAATTTGTTTTCAGAATTAATTTCATTTATTCGAATCAATTCGAATTTTCCGAATTCAGTTGTATTGATCCATATTCGACATATTCATAAAATTCAACTTACGAATTCAAATTCTAGTCTAATTTAAATTTATTCTATTTGAAATTTGAATTTTGGAAGACGGTTATATTCTGTGGTGGTTTGTAAATACATTGCCCCAGTAGATGGATCACACAGTGCTGTAGCACTAAGTGATATTGTAACTATTATAAATGAAAAATCAGCAGGGTCAGATTGGTGATGTGTGTGTGACATGGAATGAAAGACCACTTGACAATGCAGGACTGTGTCATACATGGTAGCAGCCTGACTCCATTGTTTTTCATCAATAGTAGTGAAAGATCTCTCAGTGCTATCGCTTTGTGTGATCCATTGGCCAAGGCTGTGTATTTACGAGCAGCTGCAGATAGACGCACAGCAGGCTGTGAACTTTTGTACATAACAGCACTGGTCTCCAGAGTGCCCCCTGTTGTCAAAGACCAGCACTGGCAATCACAAATCCTCCGAACCGCAAAGGCTTCCCACAAAGATTGGTCACCACAAAACTCAAAAAGGGAAGAGTCAGCCAGTTTGCGGAATTAAAAGAGATTTTAGCCCTAATGTAGAGAGATAAAAAAGATGTGTATGTCCTTTCCTCCATCCACAATGACACTGTGGTGGAATTTCAAGAAAGGCATGGGCCCGTCCAAAAACCCAAGAGCATACATGACTATAGCCAGTTCATAGCCAGTTCATAGGGGGGTGTGGATTTTAGCGACCAAATGTTACAGCCCTACTTAACCACCAGGAGATCAATTCAATTGGTGTCTATATACTTTTTTCAGTTAGGCCTGTACAATTCTTATGTCATCTTTTGTAAGTGCACACAAAGACCCCTATCCTACCTGAAGTACTACGTGGACATTGTTACAGCCCTTATCTATCTGGAAGTCCATACCCCTGAACAAATTTGCTCTGATTCAGTGAGCAGGCTACATGAAAGACACTTCCGATATCATCCCTCCTGCCCAAAACAGGCTGCGACCCCCCCAAAAAATGTTGTGTTTGCACCAGTATAAGAATTTGATGTGACAACCGATACTATTGTCCCCAATGTCCCTCTCAGCCTGGTCTCTGTATAGGAGAGTACTTCTGTATCTACCATACATCACTATTGGTTAAATATACTGTAGTAAAGATATTTCTCCAGTGTCCGCTACCTGCCATTTCCCTGTATGACCATGCCTCTGCCAACTGTCTTAACCGATTCTGGCCTGTTTATTGATGAACCCTCTGCCTGCTGCCCTAACTGACCCTGGCTTGTTTATTGATGATGCCTCTGCTTGCCACCTGAACTGACCCTAGCCTTTTTATCGACCACATGTGCCACCTGAACTGACCTCCGCCTGTTATTCACCATGTTTTTACTTGCCGCTTAAACTGATCCTTTACTCTGCCACTGTAGTAGTGGGATTCAAGATAACACTGGAGTTACACGTATGTGAGAGGTTCTAGAGTAGTTTTTTTGAATGGAGAAATCTATGTTTTTGTTTTTTTTCTAAGTTTTGTCATTTCCGGGTTTCAGGGTCTGAAGTCCAGAGGCTTCGAAAAGCTATGGGTGGGATAAAGCTTCTACCCCCTGTGCCCAGGTCTTACCTGACCGAGGCCCTAAGCCTGATGTTTCTGTCTGCTGGCATCTGACCCTGGCCTGTTAATTGACCACGCCTCTGCCTGTCATCTGAACTGACTCTGGCCTGCTAATCAATCATGCCTCTGCCTGCTGCCTGTACTGACCCTGGCCTGTTAGTCAACTTCGACTCTGCCTACCATCTGAACTGATCATGACCCTGCCTGAACTGACCCTGGTCTGTTAATTGACCTTACCTCTGCCTGCCACCTGAATTGACCCTGGCCTGTTTATGAGCTGTGTTCTTGCCTGCTTCCTGCACCAGTACTTTGGCTGTGCTGACCATTTCTCTGCCTGTTGCTTGTACTGACCCTTCACAGGTTGCCACTGGAATCTTCTTTCACTCCTACATAACAAAATCACAGAGCTGGTGGATGTTAGAGACCTTGCGCTCCCCCCCCCCCCCTTCCATTGGAGGATGCCCCACAGATGCTCAATAGGGTTAAGGTCTGGAGACATGCTTGGCCCGTCCATCACCTCTACCCTCAGCTTCTTTAGCAAGGCAGTGGTTGTCTTGGAGGTGTGTTTGGTGTCATTGTCATGTTGGAATACCTGTGGCCCAGTTTCCAAAGGGAGGGGATCATGCTCAGCTTCAGTATGTCACAGTACATGTTGGCATTCATGGTTCCCTCAATGAACTCTAGCTCCCCAGTGCCGGCAGCACTCATGCAGGCCCAGACCATTACACTCCCACCACCATGCTTGACTGTAGGCAAGACACACTTGTCTTTGTACTCCTCACCTGGTTGCCGCCACACAAGCTTGACACCATCTAAACCGAATAAGTTTATCTTTCTCTCATCAGACCAGGGGACATAGTTCCAGTAATCCATGTCCTTAGCCTGCTTGTCTTCAGCAAAGCTTTTTTGTGCATCATCTTTAGAAAAGGCTTCCTTCTGGGACGACAGCCATGCAGACCGATTTGATGCAGTGTGCGACATATGGTCTGAGTGCTGACAGGGTGACCCCCCACCGCTTCAACCTCTGCAGCAAAGCTGGCAGCACTGATACATCTATTTCCCAAAGACAACCTCTGGATATGACTCTGAGCATGTGCACTCAACTTCTTTGATCCACCATTGGGAGGCCTGTTCTAAGTGGAACCTGTCCTGTTAAACCACTGTATGGTCTTGGCCACCGTGCTGCAGCTCAGTTTTAGGGTCTTTGCCATGATGTTGAATTTCCAGTGACCAGTAAGAGCGAGTGAAAGCGAAAACACCAAATTTAACACACATGTTCCCCATTCACACCTGAGACCTTGTAACACGAACGAGTCACATAACACCGGAAGGGAAAATGGCTAACCTGGCCCAATTTGGACATTTTCACTTAGGGGTGTACTCACTTTTGTTGCCAGCAGTTTAGACATTAATGGCTGTGTGTTGAGTTATTTTGAGGGGACAACAAATGTACACTGTTATACAAGCTGAATAATCACTACTTTGCATTGTAGCAAAGTGTAATTTATTCAGTGTTGTCACATGAAAAATATATAATAACATATTTACAAAAATGCGAGGGGTGTACTCACTTTTGTTAGATACTGTACACAGATACATAGAAAACTCTATCTGGCTCTAAAAAAATTATAACTTTTTTTGGGATACAGTAGTGCATGACAGTAATTGTCATTGAAGGTGTGAGTCCACTGAAAATTGGCCTGGATAGAAAGGGGGTAAGAGGTGGTTAATTTGGAGAGATTTCCTCTAACTTCCTGTTTTGCCTATGGGACAGGAAGTGAAGGTAAATCTCCCCAATTATACATGGCAAAAAAATCTGATAGGGGTTATTCTATTCAAACGGGGGCAAAGTGTCATAGTTTGTAGTGGCAACACAGGGCAGTCTTCCAACTTGCCAAGCAAAATGTGGTCACACGTGTCCAATGACCTCCTGCCTACAGGGCTGAACATGGAAAATCTAAATGCATATGGCTGGCTTTAGGTCAGCTGCAGAGCTGTTTAGAACCAAGAAAAGACTATCTGTCAGGCCTCCTTATTTAGCAACATCTAATCTCAGGCCACCATCAGGTCAACCTCTAAGCCTAAGACACTGAGCACTAGAAGAGGAGATCCAAAAAAAGCTTGAAACTTTGCACATGCTCATGAAATGATAATTCACATTTTAAAGATCATGCAGCACCATCTAGTGGTCATATTATTTATTGCACTGCATGTTGCATTGCATTACAGTTATGAACATTTCAGAAGTAATTGTATACCTCTCTACAAACAAAATAGCCTTGCATGTTAAGACTGATATGCCTTTAGCATATAATAAGTATTAAAATGTTTGTCATGGCAAAAAAAAAAAAAAAAAACATATTCAATATCAGTGGTGGCTGGTGCTAAGTTTTTTTTTGGGGGGGGGGGGGGGGGGCAAAACAAACCCCTCTAGGTCTGCACACACCAGAGGATACCCGGCAGCTTCGGTGTTAACCCGGTCTCCTTTGCGGGTACCAAATCTTCAGCCTCCTGTGCTGATTGGCCGGGACAAGAAGCTGGAAACTGGTAGTGACACAATGGCAAATATTGATTTGCTAAAATCACAAGTGGGAGAATTTGGGGCACAGACCAGGACAACCTAAAACAAGCCAATTAGAGCATCAGGCTCTAATCACAAGCTTGTAAAAATGACAGACCTAATAGAAGTCCGGTGCCCTGCACAGTGCAGTGAGTGCACACACATAGAACAGTTATATTATCATTTATTTGAAAATCAGTTAACATTTTTTCACTTTAAGATGTTAAAAATGTTAGTCATATTATCAGTTATTTAAAAATAACCACCGGAAGGAAAAGGCTTTAAGAGGAGAGATGACATCACTTCTGAAATGTAAACAGAAGCAGAGGAAGCTTCTCATTCGTCAGAAGCGATCGTGAGGGGGTGGCCATGAATCACTCCTGCAACGATGTCGACCGCCGCAGGCATGGGGGGGCCCCTATCTGTCCCCCCGCCCGCTAGGAGGCAGGGACGTACAGGTACGCCCATATGCCTGCCTGTGCCATTCTGCGACATACATCATTGTGCGGCGATTGGCAAGTGGTTAAAGTAGGCCAACAACATTTTGGAAGGGACTGCAATAGAACTTGTGGAAACAGTGATGGAGAATAGAGAAAGAAAGAGAGAAAAAAAATGAAGAAAAAAGTTAATGTGCATCTCCATTGGGGCAAACATACACCATTTGGGTATAACACAGAAACAAAATGCAAAGTGCCATAGATTGTAGTAGTAACACGGGGCAGCCTTCCAACTTTACATTTCAGAAGTAATTGTATACCTCTCTACAAAAAAATAACCTTGCATATTAAGACTGATATCCCTTTAGCATATAATAATAAGTATTATAATGTATGTCATGGCAAAAAAAAAAAAAAAACATGTTCAAAAAAAGTAGCAGCTGGTGCTAAAAGTTTTTTTTTTTTTGGGGGGGGGGGGGGCGTAAACAAACCCCTCCAGGTCTGCACAGAGGATGCTGTGAGACCTGCCTACAAATGGAGGTCACGGCTCCTCCGATACCTGGCGGCTTCCGTGTTAACCTGTTTCTTTTTTTCGGGTTCCAAATCTTCAGCCTCCTGTTCTGATTGGCTGGGATGAGACCAGGACAACCTAAAACAAGCCAACTAGAGCCTCAAGCTCTAATGACATGCTTGTACAAATGACAGATCTAATAGAAACCCACTAGTTTGGCCCCCGCACAGTGCAGGGAGTGTACACACATAGAACAATTGATTTTAAATAAATGATAATACAACTAACATTTTTTAACTTTAAGATGTTAAAAATGTTAGTTATATTATCAGTTATTTAAAAATAAATCGTTCTATGATTATGCAAACTAACTGTGAGGGGCGGTGCCCCTGCGCCCCTTATGGACCGACCGCCACTGTTCAATATATCTCTGCAATACATGTATGTTTCACAATGTTCTATCCCTTTAAAGACCCTCTAAGTACAGAAGAATACCTGTTGTTCTGCATGACATGCACTCAGCACCTAAGTCCTACTGTAGAATGACAACATAGCAACTATTGTGGACTATGTGATGTCGGTCCATCCCAGTTTTCTTTTGCTCATATCCTCCCCTATCCTATTAACCACAATATAGTAACACATTTTCCTGGTGCCTCCATGGCAGCATACCTGTGACAGAGCTCTGCCTCTACTTCACCTTCAGGACTAGTGAATAGCATAAATTAAAGGACATTGTCCTTCCCCCAACATTCTCCTTTTTTTCCTCATACCTCTTGACTGGTGAAGAGTAGCAGTATGTCCATACCTCTGCAGTCGACAGCGCCTGCCGAGTTGAAGTGTAAGTAAACCCCCCTATCGTTTTCAGCCAAAGAAGCTGCCATCTTTGCCTCTGTTTAATATAAAACTACCATGATGCTGCACATGTGATCAGTTATGACACCAGCCATTGGATGGTTTAACAGTTTGATTGAGAGCACAACCAATGTGAGTGTTACATTTCCGGCATGCCCCGGAAATGAAACTGTTTTATGGATGGGTTTACTTCCGCTTTAAGCCTCTCTCATGTGCAGTCCCTGTTCTTGGGCCGCTATTAGCGCTGATAAGACTGGGAACCCCTTCTGAGGATCTTTTGGGGTCTTGCAGAGTTTCCTCACAGGAATGCAATCTGCTGATAAATTCAAGAACGAACTAATGTTGGTGGAGACAGCAGAAGGATCAGCTTTCTTTCCGGCTCCTTGGGTCAGGTTAGATTTTGTTCCTTTTAAATAAAAGCAGCAGGGTTTAATTGTTAGTGACATTAAAAAAAAATATAGGAGAAAAACTAGTGAGGTGTTCAGACCAAAGTAAAATTTGTCCCCTTTAAGTCTTTTATTCCCGGTCCGCCCAACCCAGTAGTTGTTGCCAGTAAGGGCTAAATTTAATTGATTTCAGGTTTTAATTTATTTAATTAATTAATGGAGTGTTTCCACCCTCTCTCCCTATAAAAGTTGGTGCCTTTGTGAGTTCAGGTCTGTGCCTCATAACTAGTGTGTACCCTGCAGCTCAAAAGCGTTTCAACAAACAGGTATGTCTCACCTTTAAATCTCACTGCCATTATGAATTTTTTTTAGGTATCTCTTTGGGGTTCTACTTTTTCTCTTTTTTCCATATTTCCTCAGCTGATCCTCCTGCCCATAACTCACCATGAGCCATTCGTCTCATAGCCAAGATCCTCTTGTATCCAATAGGTATGTGGACCACCTGTATGTGAGTTTAAAAAAAAAAATAAGAAAAAAATAAAAAGAGCGCGCAACTGATAAACAAACTTGGTTTGTTTCAGCCCTGTTCCTTCAAAGCGGTCCAGAAACTCCTGAAGGCGCCATGACAATGATGATAGTCCTGAGCAGAGGCCATGCTCTTCTCATCATAAATCTTCCAGATCATGATCTTATAGGCGTCGTCATTTGCCTTCGCCTCCACCCCGGGCGTCAAGGTAAAAATGCTGGGCCTGTGGCGCGGTTCCACTCCTTGATAAGTTTGTCTGCAGAGACTGTCTCAGGGATTACGCAGCTAACTGGGAATTAGAAGGCCAACAGGTGGCTGACCTACTTAAGCAAACCATGAGAGACTCTCTTTCTGAATTGACGGCCATGATTCCTACTCACCCGGTTTCACAAGCTGCACAAGTGTTAGATGTAGACCCCAACATACCGGGTCCATCAGCTGTTAGTACTCCTTTGCCTCCGTCAGGGAAAACAGCTAAACAAACTACACCGGTAGATTAATCCGAGGAGTCTTCAGATGATACTGAACCAACCAGTTTCAATTTCTCCCTGGTTCAACCCTTTGTACCATCAGTGATGAGCACCATTGCCTGGGAAGACCCGGATGAACCTCCTCAAAAATCAAAATAAAAAAACTATTTCCTATTCCTCAAGATAAATCAGATCTTCTTTCCCATTAATGGGGGAGATGAGGGAGATCATAGAGGATGAGTGGAACAAGACCGACAAGAAGTTTTCTCTAGCCCGTTTACCAAACTGTATCCTCTGGCAGATTCGGATACTCAGTCCTTGAGCTCAATGCCAGTGGTTGATGCAGCTGTAGTGCATCTGGCAAAAAATGTAACACTGCCAATGGAGGATTCAACATCTTTCAAGGATCCCCTAGATAGACGTATTGACCTAGACCTCAAGAGGAGCTATCTAGCGGCAGGGGTGGCTTGCAGACCAGCCATTGCGCTGACATCTGTTTCCAATGCCATCAGGTCTTGGATGGAAAATGTTGAGACAGCCCTGCACCAAGACATTCCTAAAGATGCTCTGGAGGAGCTTAAGTTGGTGGTGGATTTCATAGGAAAAGCTGCAATTGACACAATCCGGTGTTCAGCAAATTCAATGCTGCACTCTATTATGGCAAAGTGGGCCTTATGGCTAAAACCTTGGACAGTCAATCTAGCAACTCGACAAAGCAATATCCAGAGTAACAGGGGGCAAATCTGGCTTACTTCCTCAGGACAGGAAGGTCTGGAGAACAAAGGCCTATTTATCACGATTCCGGCAATCAAATTCTAGAGACTTCAGACAGTCTCGCCACTTTAGGGACAACAAGAAATCGTGGAGAGGCACCCAGACTTCTTTTTTGCGAACCAGAAAGAACAAGTCCCTCACTGCTCCCCAGGAGGGGACAAAGTCTTTTTGACATCAGTGGGGGCCCGGTTAAAAAATGTTTTCCCCATCTGTGCCTCCAAGTGTCAAGACCCATGGGACCTATCAACGATCCGGTACGGACACTTCTGGACTTTTTCTCAGCAGCCTCCTCACACGTCCTTCAAAGAAACACAGTTACCAGCCTCCCCACAGAAAGCACTGACCATAAACCAATTTTTGGAGTCCCTGCAGTACCAAGGGGCAGCAATACCTGCCCCCCCCCACCCATCGGAGCAATTTACAGGTTGTTATTCCACCCTTTTTCTGGTGCAGAAAAAAAAACAGGCGACTGGAGACCTGTAATAGATCTGAAGAAGCTAAATCAATACATCCATCTCGAAAGCTTCAAGATGGAGTCGCTCCAAACGATCATCGAGATCAACAAGATTGGCTAATATCGATAGACCTGCAGGATGCTTACCTCCACATCCCTATTCTTCCATCCTTTTAAAAATACTTAAGGTTCGCAGTGGGTCATGTCCACCTGCAATTTCAAGCTCTGTTCTTCGGGCTGTGCACCTCCCCTCGGGTGTTCACAAAAGTATTGATATCTGTCTTGGCCCCTCTGAGAGAGAAGGGATTAAGAATTTATCACTCCCTGAACGATATCCTCTTGCTGTCAAACATTCCGAGTCAGCTTATAGTCCACAGGGAGATTCTTCTTCAGTCGTTGCCAGAGTTCGGGTGGCTGGTGAACCATTAGAAGAGCCAATTAGTTCCAACACAACAGATGATTTACTTAGGAGCAATGTTCAATACGCTCCTAGGCACAGTCTCTTTACCCCAGATGAAGATGGAGGGCATCATTCAGAAGGAATCCAAGATCATACAGAGATCCCATCTGTCAGCCTCAGTGTCTGAGCCTTATTGGCATGATGTCCCTGTGCATACCTCTAGTCCCATGGTCTCACTGGCATCTAAGACACTTCCAGATGGGCTTCTTAATACAGTGGAGACGGCAACATCTTTCCCAGACAATCCATTTAACAACGCTAATGAGCAGGAGTCTAAACTGGTGGATGAATCCAGAGAATCTCTCCCAGTTCCATCATTTGAGTTTCCACTCATGGACCACAATTACGTCAGATGCGAGTGGCCAGGGGTGGGGTGCCCATTGCAGAGAATTCCGGATTCAGGGAAGATGGTCCTTACCCACCAGAGGCAAGACACTTCTGAGGGAAGTGGAACCTATAATGCTCTGAGCAGAGAGGAACCTGGTACAACTCAGGGCAATGTATCTCTCAGGCAAGATGAACATGGAGGCAGATGTCTTATCATGGAGGTTTGGGGACAACAACGAGTGGTCTCTCCATCCCCATGTGTTCAACCAAATCTCCAATCTATGGCAGACCCCATAGGTGGATCTCTTTGCTACGCAGGAGAATTGCAAACTCAGGAGGTTCTTCTCTTGCCTTCCACATCCACAGGCGGAGGGAGAAGATGCGCTATCTTGTCCTTGGACCTTCAAGACAGCTTACGCCTTTACTCCCCGCCCACTCCTTTCAAGGTTACTCCTCAGACTCCTGAACGAACCAGTCCAAGTGCTAGCAGTGCTACCCTATTGGCCGAAGGGACCTTGGTTTCCACTAGCCATGCAACTCAGTGTGGATCCTCCGATCAGAATTTCTCCCTTCCCACAGTGGTTGACCCAGGGCAGGCTGGCCCATCCAGACCCACAGAAGCTGGATCTTCGTGTATGGAAGTTGAAAGGAGGAGGTTTGAATCGTTAGACTGTTCCCAAGAGGTCATATCCACCTTGTTGAAAGCTAGAAAGCCTACAACCAACACAATCTATACAAGAATTTGGGACAAATTCTTATCCAATGCCACAGGGAAAGGATTTGATCCAATCTCTACTTCCACTGCTAATTTTCTAAGTTTTCTGCAAACCAGTTCTCGATTTGGGGCTCAACCAGAGTTCCCTCAAGGTACAAGTGTCCGCAATTTCTGCAGCAACCAACACCAAGTGGGCAGAAGACCCTCTAGCGGTTATGTTCCTCAGGGGAGTATTGAAGATGTGTCCTCCATCCAGACATTCCTTCCCAAAGTGGGATCTTCCTTTAGTATTGGAAATTCTATCTACTTATCCATTTGTGCTGGTTGAAGAAATCTCAATTTGGAATTTAACTTTAAAAACAACTTTTCTGTTGGCCATTACATCTGGCAGGAGGATTTCGGAACTCCACTCCCTGGGCATCAGGGATGAACATATATCATTTTTTCCAGATAGGGTAGAACTTCTCTCAGAGGGTTTACGCCTAAGATCACCTCAACGGCAAACCTGTCAGAACCATGGCCATTACCAGTTTTTATGGACTCAGAATCAAACTCCTGTCATGAGTTGGACATATCCAAAGTCTTCAGGGCCTACTTGGAAGCCACAGCAAGTTTCAGGAATTCTGAAAGATTACTCATCATCCCATGGGGCAAAAATAGAGGAAAGGAAGCTTCTACCAGAAACTTGGCATCCTGGGTTGTGAAACGAATTCAGAAAGCATACAGGGTGAAGAACTTGGAACCTCTGGCTCAGGTGAATGCTCATTCAACAAGAGCGGTAGCCCTGCTTCTTGGGCAGTGAGGGCTAATGTTTCTTTGGAAACAGTATGCAGGGCCGCCACTTGGTCTTCGTGACACACATTCCTTAAGCACTATCGTGTTGATCCCGGAGCTCCTACGACAGTAGAGTGTCTGTCTGTATCTGATTACATTTTTTTTCGTTAAAGCATTAAAGCCACCCGTGTGAGCTAGTTATTTATCACAGGTATGCTGCCATGGAGGCACCAGAAAAATGAAAAATTGTATCATACTTACCGTAATTTTCCTTTCCTGGTGTGAATCCATGGCAGCATACGCTCCCACCCTCTGTATTCTATATTACGAAGAATGTTGGGGGAGGGACAATGTGCTTTAATTTATGCTATTCACTAGTCCTGAAGGCAGAGTAGAGTCAGAGCTCTATCACAGGTATGCTGCCATGGATTGGCACCAGGAAAGGAAAATTATGGTAAGTATGATAACATTTTCTGTAGTCCAAGAGAAGAACTATGCAGGCTAATTTGACTCCTCAAGATAACACAGGAAGTGTGCACGGGACAGTTCTGAATTTCTGACATAATAAATCATTTTTGCACTTATTGAACAGATGTAATACAATATTTTCGATGGTTTATTTAACAGAACAAAATGAAGCAAAAAAAAGAACTTTGTTGTTAAGGTTTACATACATTTTAAAGACGAAGACAGTTAAATGCTCTGTTGAAATCTAAGTGTGTGCATAGTTTTTCCTGCCAGTGAATTGGGGTATGGGGGAGGCAATGATTTCTGCTGAGAAGGAGTATTTCAGCAAGGGGTGGATTTGTACTGGGAGGAGGCAGACTTTATGCTTAGGGGGTAAGCATGCAGATTAGTGCTCTGTGATTTTGTGGGGGGATTTTTGCTGACACATATTGCGCATACATCTTGGGGGGGGGGGGTGAAGTTCGGTAGAGTCACCCTGGGCTCTAGATGACCTTGTCCCGGAACTGTCCTGTCAGACACATGTAAATGAAGCAGGCAGTTGGCTTGGATCGCTATCACACTCCCCTGACCTTCTACTGGGCAACAGATTATAAGAGGCTGATATCAAGCCGTATTCATGTACTCACACTAGTTGTATTTAAAAATGTAGACTTTTTATGAACCCACAATTTCATTCATTAGTGTTTTCACATCTGCATGGAGCAGATGTTTAATAAATTCTTCTTCTTCTTTTCAGGATCTACCATGTCCAAATCAGATGCGCCCATCACATACAAACCAATAAAAGTGATTGCCGCTGCTTGCAATAATATGGGAATCAGTCTCAATGGGAGGATACCATGGAATTTACCGTAAGTATTTTTCCGACAATATGTTACCCATGCAAGTCCCAGTAACAAAAATCAGCGCTAAAGATTTAAGAATTCCAGGTATCATCAAGTCATGCAGAAGTGAAGGTAAAACCACACTTTAACTTAAGGTTGCACTTCATTTAATCAAAGGATTGACTTCTGTTGAGCAGAGACGGCCGCACACTGATCAAAATTCAGCTGGTCCCTGCCAAACCAGACAAATTTCGATTGTGTATAGCCAGATTTAGTGTATGTTGTATTAAACTGTATTGACCCTTTAAAATGCTGAACATTTCCTAATTGAAGATGAGTTTTTTTTTTGTTTTTTTTCCAGGAATGAATTTCAGTATCTGTTAAACAGATTAACGACAGTAGAACAGCCAGGTAAGTAATAAATAGTTCCACTTACCAGTGAATTATGTATATTAGTGTACATACCCCCCTTCAACGTATCATGCTGGTAGTGTAGAACTGGTTTTGGTTAATAATCCTCTGATTGTGTACTTGTCTATAGGAAAGAAAAATCTGCTTGTCTGGGGCCGAACGTCTTTTGAGAACTTTGATGAGAAATTATTACCTCTGGCAAACACTGTTATAGCCCTCATGACCAGGAAAAGGTAATGGGACTTCGGGGACCACAGGAAGAGACATTGTAGTACAAAGAATAAAGGAAATATTACAATAAATGAAAAAGGGAGAACAAGATAGGAAAGGATGAGCGAGGTCGCAAAACTTTTATCTGTAAAGCTAAACTCCAGACAAACGACTATATTTTCCAATAAACTACGACAGAGGCTGCTTTACCCGCCAAAAGATTTGTATTTTTGTTCATCCAGTCCTGAGATTTATACAGCTCTGCCAAGCAGCACAGTTCTGTCTAGCAGGGCAGGATGCCTGATTTTCTTCTGCCCTGGTTCAGTAACATTTACAGGTCTTGTTCCTCCTCCAGACTGTGACTGGTCAGTGAAATGAGAAGCAGCACACTGATGAGCTCATCTCCCCGTCAAGCTACTCTCTCCTCCACACTACTCTCTCCCCCTATCAGCATGCTCTTGTTAGACAATGGGCACTGCAGTACAATTGAGCTTTGCTGTAAAGAGACAGCAATAAGCTGATACCATGTAAAACAAAGTCTAAGTTGGGTAAAAAAAGAAAAAAAAGGGGGCATTACTTACTATCAATATGATGTGTGCCTTGTGTTGCCAGCTCTTGCTTTAGTTGAAACCTTCCTCCGCAGATGTCCCCCTCCCCCCCCTGCAATCTTTTGGTGTAGCAGGAGCTAATAGAGACAAGGGACCTGTCATACGCACTCATCACGAGTGGTGACTATGCCTGTCATTTCCACCCCCCCCCCCCCTTTCCTGCATTCATAGAAGCTGTACTATAGCGTGTATGAATGAAAAACGATCTATGAATGGAGGAGGCACAACTTTCATTCATCTACCTGTCCTAGTATTCATCGATCGGTTCTTATTCATAGTTAGGTATGTGTGTTTTGTTTAGTTACGAATGAAAATTCTGACAAAATTTTGTATCCGAATTTCTGAATCACAGTAGCAACAAACTTCAACAAATCAGAAATTAAATTATAATAAAACAAATTATTTGAAGTCGAAAATGAATTTGAAATGGAAATAAATACAGTAAAAGTGAAATAAGATGTTGATTCCTACTTGGGCTGCTAAATAGAGTAGAAAAGAATAGAATAAAACAGAATGAAATAGAATAGAAAAAAAATGTATATAATAAAATAGAATAGAGTAGAATAGAAAAGAATAGAATAAAATGACAATAGTCATCTTCCAAAATTTGCATTTCCAAATTTTATTCAATTCTTTTATTTTTCTATTCTGTTCTTTAATTTTTTCCATTTTATTATTTTCTTTTCTATTCTATTTTGTTCCATTCTATTCCTTTTATTTTCTATTTTATTTTAGTCTATTCGTTCCTATTCTATTCTTTTATTTTCTATTCTACTCCATTCTAATTCTAATTAATTTTCAAATTCTAATTGAAAATCAATGTAGGAAATGAATTTGAAAATATAAAGCACATTCTGAAACTGAATCATTCTAACATAATGAATATGACGCAACAAAATTATTAGCTTAATGAATTAATTTGAAATGAAACACATTTTTACGTCATTCGCATCTCTACTCATAGTACAGTTTCTATGAATGGAGGAAGTGGGTGAAAAGGGCGTAATCACTGCTCTTGGTGAGTGCATATGACAGGTCCTCTGCTCTATTAACCTCTGCCATGCCAGAAGATTATGGCAGTAGAGGTACCGGGGCATCAGAGCATCAATTATAGCAAGAGCCAGCAGCACAAAGGACACTTTGCATTGATAGTAATGTCTCTTTTTTATTTTTTTACTATACTCTTTTAAGTCTAGGAAACTCTTTTTGTTTATAAAAGAATCGGGCAGGGAGAAACCTATGTGAGTTTACTATTTGCTGTTTATTGTCCTGCAGTTGTCCCTACAACAGTCAAACTAGCACACAGACACCCTGTGGCCAATTTGATTGGAAGCCAAGTAAAGAAAAATTTTTTTTGTTTTGTTTTTTGTTGGATACAGGGTCAGGGGGTTCAAACCCCCTGTCACAATTTTCTTGCTCTATGTGTCCCCTTGTAGAGACCTTCAGTACATACACTATATTATCAAAAGTATTGGGACGTCTGCTTTTACACACATACATGAACTTTAACCTTCCTGGCGGTATGATTATTTCAGATTTTTGATGCTGAATACGGTACTATTATTTTGCATGGAAATTTGGCGTTTTATATTGTAGGCCTGTAATTCGTAGGAATAACTCACTTAAATATGTCCAAACCAGAGTCTAGTAGACATCCCGAGTATGTTAAAGTTTGAAAAACAAAATCATAAATTATAATAAAATAACTATAAATAATTATACCAAATAATAAAAATTTTCAATAATGTAATCAAATCAAAAACACAGAAATTTGCTCAGTTGCAGAATTGTCACTGTCATTACTTTTCAGTATTTGATGACGGATCTCCCCACAAATCGCTATCGCTCAATTCTTGCGAGTGATTCTAATTTATTATCGCTGTTTTCTAGCTGGTCTAAAACCACTTTTGATGTAAAGGGACGGTTTTGGTTGCTATGGACAATCTCCAGTTTCCAGGCAGAAAGAACAGTTTTTATAATATAAAACTGCATGCAGGGCACTGGAGAAACCACTAGGGACAAAAGGGATGTGAAATAATTACATACAGTAATGTAATCTGTAACATTACAGTATACTGTATGTATAGTGTGTGTTTCACTTTTTGAATTTGGCGCCATTCTCCATCCCCCTGCGTCACAACGCTCACAGGGAATGGAGCTTGGCTCCATGATGAATCAGAGGATGAGCCGCTCACACTGCGGGGGGAGACATCGCAGGATCCAGGGGACAAGGTAAGTAAGCTCTTGCTGGATGCTGCGATGCGATCCCGAGTCTGGCTCGGGGTTACCCCTTTTGGTTCTGAAATTTCATCCTGAGCCAGACTCTGGAATACCGCCACGGAGGTTAATGGCATCCCAGCCTTATTCCGTAGGGTTCAATACTGAGTTGGCCCACCCTTTGCAGCTATAACAGCTTCAACTTTTCTGGGAAGGCTGTCCACAAGGTTTAGGAGTGTGTCTATGGGAATGTTTGACCATTCTTCCAGGAACGCATTTGTGAGGTCAGGCACTGATGTTGGACGAGAAGTCTCCGCTCTAATTCATTTCAAAGGTGTTCTATTGGGTTGAGGTCAGGACTCTGTGCAGGCCAGTTGAGTTCCTCCACTCCAAACTTGCTCACCCATGTCTTTATGGACCTTGCTTTGTGCACTGGTCAAAATTATTTGGTGGAGGGGGGATTATGGTGTGGGGTTGTTGTTAAGGGTTTGGGCTTGATCCCTTAGTTCCAGTGAAGGGAACTCTTAAGGGATCAGCATACCAAGACACTTTGGACAATTTCATGTTCCCAACTTTGTGGAAGCAGTTTGTGGATGGCTCCTTCCTGTTCCAACATGACAGTGCACAAAGCAAGGTCTATAAAGACATGCATGAGCGAGTTGAGGTGGAGGAACACCTTTGGGATGAATTAAAGCAGAGACTGACTTCTCGTCCAAAATCAGTGCTTGTCCTCACAAATGCGCTTCTGGAAGAATGGTCAAATATTCGCATAAACACACTCCTAAACCTTGTGGACAGCCTTCCCAGAGGAATTGAAGCTGTTATAGCTGCAAAGGGTGGGCCCACTCAATATTGATCCCTAAAGACTAACACTGGGATGCCATTAAAGAGGAAGTAAAACCTAATGGGTTTACTTCCTCTTTAATTCCCTGCAAAGGTAAAGCATAATGGACTATTATGCATCGCATAGTAGTCCATTATGTGTCACTTACCTGACACAGGAGCCAGCGAAGTCACCGCTGTCCCCTTGTGTATAGAGCCTCCATCTTCTTGGTGGGTCTCGCTGCTCCGGCACTGTCATTCGAAGGAGCCGCAAAGACGTCACTCCCGCGCATGCGCACGGGAGCCGCCACTCGCAGCATATCGCCATTAACAGCGGCGCGCTCAGTGTGCCTGCGCACCGGTACCTGTCTTTTGGCAAATATCTCCTAAACCGTATAGGTTTAGGAGATATTTCTTGGACCTACAGGTAAGCCTTAATCTAGGCGTACCTGTAGGTCAAATTGGTTTGTAAGAGTTTACAACCACTTTAAAGGCAGGTGTCCCAATACTTTTGTTTTTTTTCCTTTTGTTTGCCCTCTTTGCATTTTGTGAATTGCTTAAAATAAACAAATAACATATATTTTTTAAAGAATTCTTATGTTACAGCATTTTTTCACTCCTGCCTAAAACTTTTACTCAGTACTTTACATCGTATTACTGATCTTTTAACAGAATGGATGTGATGCTAATGTGTTTATCTTCTTGCAATAACTTCTATTATCTTTTACATCTAGTGACTTACCAAAGTATGCTCATTATATCTGCCATAATGAAGAAGAAGTGGTGGAGCTCTTATCAAAGCCTCCTCTGTCTGAAGAGATTGAGACAGTATGGGTGTTAGGAGGTATAGAGTGTTACACGGTAAGTGCTGTACACATGATAATGAACACAAGGGGGAGCTGTATTCTGATAAGATGATCAAAGAATTGCCATTACCTAAAACATAAAACACTCTAGATCAGGTTATTCTACCTCTGCAATAGTTCAAGCCATCTCTAAAAAAAAAAGGCTGACTTACTCCAGAAGATTTTCGTTCCCCATAGCGTGTTATGTCAGGGCTATGATATACTTCAACGCATAACAATCCCAATTGATATCAATTAGACTGTCAACACGTGGATGCATGGAACACCTGTACATTCCATGCAGGCAAAACACAGCCCTTACATGTTGGGTGTGCGCTTAAGTACACCCATGCGAATGAGGCCTAAAAATGTAAAACTATTTAAAAATAAGATGTAACTGGCTTTTTCCTACTTGACTTCCAAGTGTCATGATGCCTAGCCCTAGCGCCCCTTTTCTTCTTGTGTGAAGAGTAGTGCTGGTAGACCTGCATGGAATAGTCTCATTGCTGCCCACTCCACATGCTGGAGCCCTTGGAACTATAGGGCACTTTCAGGTATAGGGGATCATGTGACATTTATCCTTCTTTTCAGGACATAGTGCCCAATTGGCACGGTGAAGTTATTCCCACATACAGGATTGCCGATAAGCCAGTAGAATCAGCCCTCCTATACTGGACCGAGCCCCACCAGTTCAACAGGGGGGGAGGGGCCTGGTCAGCTTTATTATATCAAATATGGTGAAAGCAGTTTTAAACAGATGACCAGATTCCTAGGCTTGCCAGGAAATTAAGTACATTTTCCCAGGGTCCTGTTTTTTTAATTTTGGCATGCAAGCACCAAACTTCCCGATGTTGATATAAGTTCCAGACAGCCACACTCACAGCCTTTTTCCTAGTGGAGTGATACTGCCTTCCTCCCTCAGTAAGTGCGGAGGGTGAGGCTTTAGCCAGGTGACAGAGAGGGGGAGACTCAACAGAGAGGTGGCTGAGGGCGCAGCACAGGGATCCTGGTGCACTGACAGGAAGCAAAGCTTGCACAGCATTCTGGAAGGTACAGACAGAGACAGAGATACAGGCATATACAGACAGCCATACAGCACCTGCTGTACTGTGATCATTATCATGATGATGACTATAAGCCCAGTGAAAGGCCTCCTTTTGTAGGTCTGCAGCCATTGGGTGCGCACAACCCCCCCCCCCCCCCCCCCGCCACCGCCATACTATGTAATACAGTGGTAAAACCTTTGAAGCAAGAGGGGGAGTGGTTGGGGGGGTTAGTAAAAAAATAGCTTTTATACTGCCCCCCAAGCATAAGTGTAAAGGAGACCTAAAAGGAAACATTTGACTGTTTGTAAATCTGACAAGCCAACTGTCGACTGTCAGATGGAAATAATCCAACACCTGTGCAGTAACGTGGTCATTTCCATACACCTCCATGAGTGCTGATCCCATCCCATGCCCCCCCACCATCTTCCCTGGACTCTGCGTGCCCCTCATCAAACCTGGGATTGGCATGGTGGGTGCAGCCGGGCAGAGGGAATGGCAATCAGAGAACATCTGCTCACTGATCTCCCCTTCCTGTTAATGACCCAGAGGTGACATGTAAAGAATCACTTCCAGCTCCTGGTGTCACTTTTCCCAGCTAGAATATATGAATGCGATCTGCAGTCTATTAGCTTCACTGTTTCGACAGGTGAGACCTCAGGGGTCTTTTAGACCCTTAATTGTTCATTAAAGAGAACCTGCCAACAAAAAAATGCGCACTAAGGTGAAAAACCTTCTTTCGCTTACGTTCATTGACTGACACAGTTCCTTCATTCTTGACCATTGGGTTGTTACGCCACCTTCAGGAGAGGACTAGGCAGAACATGTTAACATGTACAAAAAGGGCGGTCCCTTCAGTAACAACCCCCCAGCCTGCTTCCTGCAGCCTCAGTTTTTTTCTGCCTAGTGAAGGAGAAGGACCTAGGAACCCTGTGGGCCCATCGGTCCGTGGATTTTTTTCTGCAGAAGTTTGCCTTTTTGCGCAAGATTAAGATGCTGTGATCTACTATGAACAGTCGGCTGGGTGACAGGCTGGATACCCTTATCCTTGTAGTCTCTCCAGCCTGGCCAGCGAGCGTGTGCAGATCAGAGTTCCACGCTGGGTCGGCCACAACGTACCCCTCAGGCTCCAGGGGCGGACAATGAGTGCAATGCTCTGGGGCACACATATGACCAGGCTACTGATGTCTGCGTCACAGTGTGCTGGGCCAGCAGTCACCCCGTACTGATCGGAGAGTGGTACTGTGATGGAATGTCCCCAGCTCGTCTGGACTGTAAAGTACAGCTCTTACTGCCTAGGTGGGGCTGAGCAGCTGGGCATTCCTTGGGAGGTCGATTCGGGGGTCCCTCTCCTCCCTCTCTTCTGTCCCTGTCCCTATCTTCTCTCCTCCCCTGTGGGGGATGCTGCATGGGCTGCTGAGCGGTGTGTGTGCCACATAGACAGGGACCCCATGAGGGGCTCTCACCTTGGGTGGGGGGCTGCGCTGGGTGGCTGTGCCCTGGGTGTCTGTTGTCTCTCCCCTGGGTGTCTGGAGGTCTGTGTCTGTTGATTGCTGTAGCACTGTTTGCCGCCATTTTCTCTGCCTGTGTTTCACTGTTCCTCTCTGTATACAGTGCTCGGTGGCCATTTTTGGTGTGACCAGGGAGAAGCATGGTCAGGAACCATTTTTCTGTAGTTCGGCGGCCATTTTCCCTGTGATTATGTCCTTTATACTGGACGCTCGGTGGCCATTTTGTTGTAGCCTAGCACGTTTTTCATGCCCAGCGCTGATCCCGGATGCTCAGTACAGGTTTCCTCTCACAGACACCTGGGAGCTGACACAGGACACAGGCACACCTAGGGACCATCACTGTCCTAAGTCCCCAACAGGTGGCAGACAGGGTAGTGTCAGCATGGCTTCAGAAACTGGCGTTTCTCCCCCTGCAATGTGACAGCTCACCTGCAAACAGTGAAGCACCTTTTGGACGCCTTCTCGGCGGTCCTGGAAACACTCGTTGCCAAGGTGGAGGCGGTGTGTGGGCACAAGGTGGTAGAAAGGGGCCCCTGCTCCCTCCGTCCTCCGGTGAGAGCTCTGACGCAGACTCGGGCCCCGCAGTGACTGGTGGCCCGATCTGTTTCAGATGATGCTGACAAGGACCGATCGGACAGTGAGAATGAGTCCCCATTCGGATCCGTGCAAGAAAACCGCTAGTTGGAGCATTTATCACAACTGTGCATGATAACCTGTAGATTCAGGATACAGCAGGTGCTTCTGCTGCAGTAACGGTCCCTTTGGGGTCCCATAAGCCAGCCCATACACCTAAGTTGTTACCATATCTGACTTATTTCGATAAGTTCATTTGCAGGAATGGGGACGACCGCAGACCTTTTTAGGTCCCAAAACGCATGGCGGTGCGTTACCCCCTTGAGGGGAGCCTTCCTAAATAATGGTCGGCTCATCCGGTCGTGGACCCCCCAGTATCGAGGTTAAATAAAAGTAACCACAATCCCAGTAGAAGAGGTTCCTTTGTTTTAGGACCCCACGGGCAGGAACCGAGGCAGTGGCACGTTCCTTATTTACGGTTGGGGGGTCAGCAATACGACCAGTACTGACCACAGCACTTGTGTCGCAGACACTTACTAAATGGGCAAAACGTTTACACTGCAAAATGGAGAAGCAGCAGCTACTCCCGCCTGCGTGGAACTAGCAGACCAGTAAGTGCACAGTCGTAAGTACGTTTGGAACGTGGCTCTGGATACGTTTCCTCTGCTATCCAGGGTTTCAGTGTCAGCAGTGGTGCTGAGGTAGGTGGCAGATTTGGCTGAAAGGCTGGTCAGCGGACCAGGCATTTGAAAAAGCTTTGACGGATCTACCCTTCCTTGGTGAACGTCTCTTTGGAGCCTCGTTGGATGACATTATTAAGAATGTCACAGGTGGGAAGAGTACCTTGCTCCACAGGCCAGGAAGACTAAGGAGCCACGCTGCAGGCAAAGGCCCTCATTTTCAAAAGAGGCTTTTCCATCTGTCTGGGACTTCGACTTAACTCTCCCAGTCCAACAGGACGAAACTTGGGGGCAAAAGCATCCCTGGAACAGCAAGCCTAACAAGCCTGCAAGAAAAGTGCTACCGCATGAAGGTTTGCCCCCGCCCGTCATACGGGTGGGGGGGTCGCCTTCGGGAGTTTTCAGCCTAGTAGGCCTCTCGGCTATCTCACCAATCTTCTTCTCGGAAGATATACCGTCGTACTTGCAAAGCATACATCTCTATGCGAGGAGAAAGGATGGCATCCCTGCACCTATTCAGTTTCTAGGACCTTGCTGTTTCTATAGCGAGGAGTAGACCAGAAGTTGACTTTAAGCACTATTAAAGGACCAATATCAGCCTTGGCTGTCTTTTTTCAGCGACCCCTGGCGTCTCACTTTCTAGTGAGCACTGTTGTTCAGGGGGTCCGACTTGTAGTTCCTCCAGTGCATCCACCGTTACCCCTGTGGGATCTGGTGAACCTGGTGTTATTGGCGCTTCAGAAACCACCATTTGAGAACATCAGAGGAATTCCCTTGTTGTCTCTTTCTCAGGAAATGGTCTTTCTAGTGGCCATTACATCGGCCAGGAGGGTTTCGGAACCTTGTTCGCAACATTCCTTTTTGCCGAAGGTGGTTTCGGCGTTCCACATCAATGAAGATATTGTGTTACCATATCTGTGTCCTAAACCAACACATCCTAAGAGGTGGATCCTTATTCCCTGGACGTGGTCAGGGCTATAAGGATATATTTGTCTTCCACGGCTCTCCTTCGGGAATTAGATCTCTGTTTGTTTTGGTAGCTGGTCCGAAAAAGAGGTATGGCAATCTAGTCGACCACCGCTTCCAGGTGGATCAGACAGATGTGGTACAGGCCTACTCCTTAAAGGGGCAGGTGCCCTCCTTTCCTGCCATGGTCCATTCCACCAGAACAATGGGGCCTCTTGGGCTTCCGACATCGAGTGTGAGTTGCTCTGGTGTGTAAGGCAGCGATTTAGTCATCTGTTCACACTTTTACCAAATTCTACAGAGTGGATGTAAGCGCATCGTCTGATGCCTGCTTGGCCGCAAGTTTTCCTACAAGAGTGAATGTTAGCGCATCGTCTGCCTGCTTGGCCGCAAGTTTGCGGACGGCCGTGTAATGTTGCAATTCTGCACTACTTTTTCTGTTTTTAAAGAAAATACAGTTACTTTTGAGTATAATGCACTGTTGCATTGTTACCACAAGTTCTGATGCAGTTAGATAAGGTGGTGACTTCCTTGTTAGGGAGCACTTCTGCTTGTGGGTGAAGTTCTGCTATGCTGTTTCCCACCCCTCGTTATGACACTGCTTGGGGATGTCCCAATGGTCAAGAATAAAGGAGCTGTGTCAGTCAGTGAACATAAGAGAAAATTTCATTTTTGTACTCACCTTAAAATCCTTTTCTCTGTAGTTTACTGACTAACACAGCACCCTCCCCTCCTATTGTTTACGTTATACTGCTTGTTGAGGCTGCAGGAAGCAGGCTGGGGGGTTGTTACTGAAGGGACCGCCCCTTGGGCGGAACTAGAAAGTTCTGTTTTTTGTACATGTTAACATGTTCTGCCTAGTCCTCTCCTGAAGGTGGTGTAACAACCCAATGGTCAAGAATAAAGGAGCTGTGTCTGTCAGTGAACTACAGAGAAAAGGATTTTACGGTGAGCACAAAAATCCTATTTTTACCTACTTACCTGAGCCAGATTTGATCCAGTGATGTACAGATCAGATTGGGCAGATTGATAGCAAGCGAGAGCCCTTGGCTTCCACTTCTGTCAATCAAATGTTGTGCCGAGCGAGCGGGGAGTGGGCCGAGCCTCCCGCTCTGTGTTAATAGATGCGGACAGGGTGGAATGTGAGCGAGCACCCACAGGTGCCTCCATGGGAAGCAGCTTTATATGTGCCCCATCCATTTTACCAAAGCAGAGTAAGGTTAGGCAGGGGGAACGACAGGTTCATCATACGTTGGAGAAGCATCTTCTAACTCCAATCAGATAGCTGACGGACGCATGCAGACCACACCATGAAGGATCTGCTTTCATGTCTGGCAAGGTCAGATTGCTGTAGGAAGACAAGGGAACTGGCAAAAATCACCAGGTATTTTTTACTGATTATTCATTCACTTTTAGAGCTCATTCAAGCAAAGCGTTATACAGCACATTTACTTTATTCAATTAATTTTTATAACTTTATTACAATGTCACATTGTAACACCCTGCATTGTGTAAAAATGCAGCATGTCCTACTTTTCAGCGAATCCCACCACAGTGCAGTGGTGTGAACTGAAATAATTTTTTAGGACATAAGCAAATTGCCTTGACTACAGTATGTGTTGGGACTGCGTGACCATTCCTGCCCAGCACAGCACAACACATGTATATTGAGAATGGGCTCTTATGGTTTTCATAGAGTTTAACCCTATGTAAGCTCCAAGACTGAAAAATTACACTCCCGATTAGCTCCTACAGGCAAAACACCCAATAATGTTGAGTATAAGTGGGCTGATAGCTATGAAGATAATCTGTCACTGTGTATTGAATAGGCAAAGTGACAGGTTCATCTTACATTTGCAACTGCATTTCACCATCTCCGTATAGGGAAATCATGACTGTGTGGTGATTCTGTTGTTCTGGGATGACATTATATGATGGGTCCCACTCTCACCGTGCTTGGGTGTCCCAGGGACACGGAGCATCCCCAATCTCAGTAAAGAGCCAATGATGCGGCTCTTTACCCATGTGATCAGCTATATCCAATCACACCGGATCACATGTAAACAAGGAAATGCCGGGTTTTGGCTTTCCTCTCCTCACACTGACAGTGTGTGACTTGAGAAAAGCCAATCAGCGGCATTTACTCACAGGGAAGAGCTGCACAGATAATCAGGGCACTGATTAACAGTGCAGCCCCAACAGTGCCCATCAGTGATGCCAGTCAGTGCCTGCTCATCAGTACCGCCCATCTGTGCTCATTTGTGCTGCATATTAGTGCTCAGTGGCGTAACTAGAACCTTCAGGGCCCCGATGCAAGAAACCATGAAGGGCCCCCCTGAAACCCAGCCAGGGCCCTTCCCTCTGAGTTCGGCGGTGGAACTCCAGGGCGTGGTCACAGGTATGACCTTTGTGAGCCCTGTAGTTCCACCACTGGTATCAGTAGTTTTTATTTTTATTTTTTATTTTTAGGTGCCCCATTGGGGGACTGTCCCTAGCAGGATGGGGTCCCCGTCCCCAGAAGAGATGAGGTCCTTTTCTCCAGGGCAGATGAAGTTACTGTCCCCAGGTGAGAAGGGGTCCCTGTCCCCAGGGGGAGATGGAGGGGGTATGTAATGGTGTGTGGGGGATCGGGTCCTCTCATTCACCATGACCAAGCTGTAGGCCGCGCACTCATCCATGTTGGCCTGGGCTCCATCCATTGTGCTGAACGGGTGATCAGCATATCTCCCAGAAAGACCTATCATCTGTGTATGACGGGGGAGGAGGGGAGCTGGCAGACAAGCCTGCAGTGTCCCCTGGGGAGCCGGCTCTCATAGGGCTGCACTGCATCTGTGCGCTTGCACGGAGCAGGAGAGGGGTACTCTGAGGACCCGGCCGAGGACACAGGTCATGCAGGGAATGCACAACTAAAGAGCAGCCAGTGCGATAGTCAAGCATGGAGCTCTTCTAGTCACCCTCCACCTCCAGCCACCCGTGTTCATGGTGCACTGGTACCCCTAGCTGCCTATGCTGCTGCCGGCCATATGTAGAGGGGGCTGCGTGGGCCCCCTGCATCACAGGGCCCGGTTGCGGTCGCAACTGCTGCACCCCCTATAGTTACGCCCCTGTTAGTGCTTTTCCTCATTATTGCCAACTCATCTGTGCTCCTTCAGTGCTGTCTCATCAGTGCCCATCAGTGCTTCTTCATTAGTGCTTCCTCATCAGTGAAGGAGAAAAAACCTTTTTTTTCAAAACCTTTATTTATTTTATTTTTTTATTTTTTTCGGTCTTTTTTCATCTTTTTTTTCTTACCCAAAAGTAAAAAAAAAACATTGGCGATTGAATACCACAAGAAGGAAGATGTATCTCAAAAAAAATATATAAACATTTTGTTTGGGTATAGCTTTGCATGACCACGCAATTGTCATCAAAAGTGCAACAGCTGTGAAAGCTGAAAATTGGCCTGGGCAGGGATGGGGTAAAAGTGCCCAGTATTGAAATGGTTAAACTACCCAATAGAAGACAGAAGCTTTGTTAATTACTATGAAACTGTATGTGTGTACTAATCTCATTTATCAATTTAGGAATTTGAATGTAGTGTATTCTAAAAATTCTAAAATTCTATTCTAAAAATGCGAAACAGTCAGAATTAGATAAAGACTCATGCTGTGGCCCTCCACCTATAATTTTTTTTCTCTTTGCAGAATATGATGAAGCACCCTGGGTGTAGCCACATCTACTTTACAGACATTATGGCAGACTTTGAATGTGACACCTTCTTCCCAGAGTTTGACAAAGACATCTTTAAGTTAAAGGAAAAGTAAGTTATATTTTAAAATGGCATACATTTTGTTAAAGGGTATATTTAAAAGACACAAATGGAAGCAGTTTGTAGGCAGATGCCTACTAGGGAAGTATGCTACTATTGAGCAAGACTAATGCCGCGTACACACGGGCGGACTGTATGGCGTACTTAGTCCGTCATACAATCCGACGGACAGTCCGTCATACTTTCGACTGAATGGACTTGACCACACACGGATGCACAAACAGTCCGTCGAAAGCTTGCGCGATGACGTGTACAGCACGTACGACGGGACTAGAAATAGGAAGTCCAATACACAGCAAAGCACCCTTCCGCCGTGTAAATCCTTTCTGAGCATGCGCCATTCTTAGTCCGTCGAACTAGCCTACTGACGAGCGGATTGTCCGCTGAAACCAAAGTACGACGGACAGAATTTCGAAAAATCCGAAATACTTAGTACGCCAGACTGCGCGCTGAAAAAGTCCGCTGAAGCCCACACACGAGCGGACTGTCCGCTGAAATGTGTTTCGACGGACTAAGTACGCCATACAGTCCGGCCGTGTGTATGCGTCATAAGCTGCCCAGGTTAGGGAAGGGTTGAACTTTGGGTCTGCCGGTTTACTGGGCTTTTTAGGTTCTGCCCTCCACTCTGGTCTATATATAGAGTGAGTGGGACCACATGGAAAATGAGAGTCTGGATCACAGGGAAAGATGTAGCCTGGACCCAATGTAAATATGTAAATATTCACCAGCACACAATGGATCTTCCATGAACTCCAAACGTTTTTTCAGTGAAGAGAGATCACATCACAAACAGAGGAGCACAGTGTTTTGGAAGCCCTGCTGGACCCCTTTGTCAGGCATGTGATTTTTGTTATTAGATGTAGCCCAGAGCCATGTCCGTCTTCCACCCTAAGAGGATTCTCCAACAATTGACTCTGCCAGTCATGGACTTACACATGAACAGATACACCTGAGCAGACACAGTTTAATTAGTGAGTAGGACCGAGTCTGCATTATGACCTGTACGCGTACAGTAAAGTTTATTAAAGTGGTCAATGCCTGGTCTGAAGTCTTTGAAAGTGGTGCTTGGTGTAACAGAAGAACAGGGCCTGTAAAACACTGATGGGGCACAGAAGGAAAGCCACTGTGAAAGTTCAACTTGGCAGCAGAGTTGGAGCAGGAGAGAAGTTGCCACGGGTAACCATAGACTGGTGGGAGTGTATGGCAGCTGGTCAATAGGGCATGGTACCTGTCGTTGGTGACAAGTCATCTGGTAGCGAGGGAATCTATGTTCTGCCTCCCTCCACAGCGGTTGGTTCCTCCAAAATATCTGGAACTTAACAGGTTATTTGGAGACCTCATGTACCTGGCCACATGGGACAAGAGAGTGGAAGGAGCTAAATTATTGTGCATGAGATGCTAGGTGCCCCAATTCTGTCATTGGGAGTGAGGTGATAGAGATACATAGGACTGATGGAGAAGCCATGGGCTCAGCAGTGTCCCTCCTTAAAGCAACATGCAACAGGTAAGGTGTATAATGACATGGGACGCTAAGCTCACAGAGGAACTCTGTATGTTGCTCATCTCTAATCTGGGGTACGGACATAATTTTGGCTTTCACATGAACATGGCCCCATATGCATTGATGGGCATGCGCACGGGAGGAGAGGTAAATAGACGCAGACAGGATGGCTCGGGAGTGAGCATGCATGGGTGCCCCCATGGAAAGCCGCCATCCATGGGGGCAATTGCCAAAGAGGAGCAGCCTGGAGCCCCAGTGGGGGACTTCAGAAGAAAAGGTTTGGGGCTGCTTTGTGCATAACTATTGCACAAAGTAGGTAAATATACCATGTTTGTTATTTGAATAGTTTCACAGTTGGTAAGGTTGACACTATTCCATCCAGTTTAACCCGTGTATATATATATATATATATATATATATATATATATATATATATATATATAGTGTATGTGTGCGTGTCAATGTCGATAGGCATTTCAAATATCCCTGTATGTTGTGTTCACTAAGATGCACATCCAAGATTCTTAAAACTATCAATACTTCCTGCTGACACCACAGATTGTGTAACAGAGTTACACATCTGTCAGGTGCATGTATGGAGATCAAGATGCTAAGAGGGCTCCTCTTGTGGCTAGGTGCAGCATGCTCCTCAAGTTGGGAACAGGAAGCGCAATGCCCGAAGAAGAGCTCGGCCACTGCTGGATGGATGGAGCAGGCTGAAATGAACTTGCTGTGTTCAGATGAACAGAGAAACCAGGAGCCAGTCCAGAAGTCATGCACAGATATATCAGTCCAAAGAATACACAGGGGCGAGCCAAGGTCAAACACAGGCTGGGTCCAGATACATGCAGAAGGTCAAGCATTGTTTCTCCTTACTTTCTGGAAAGCTCAAGAACATAGGAGTGAAACAGGCTAGACGAGCAGTCTGAATATTTCTGAGGTCCTAGCCAATCCCTGAGGAGGCTTGCTCTGAAGGTTATTGGAAAGACTATAAATAGGATCAGTAAAGCCCCGTACACACGAGCGGACTTTTCAACATCCAAAGTCCGTCAGACCGAGTCCGTCAGACTATCCGATCGTGTGTGGGCTGCAACGGACTTTAGCTTCGCAAAAGTCTGACGGACTTTAGAAATGAAGCATGCTTCAAATTTTCCCGACGGAACTCCGCCGGACCCGGTCCCCTTCGAAAAATCCGCTCGTGTGTATGCTACTCCGACGGACTAAAACCGACGCTAGGGCAGCTATTGGCTACTGGCTATGAACTTCCTTATTCGAGTCGGGTCGTACGTCATCACGTTCGAATCCGTCGGAGTTTAGTGTGATCGTGTGTGGCCAAATCCGTTCGGCCGAAAAGTCTGTCAGAACTCCGGCGGAACTCCGGCGGAACTCCGGCGGAACTCCTTTGGAAGTCTGTCGGACATAAGTCCTCTCGTGTGTACGGGGCTTAAGTGCTATTTTCCAGGCATAGAGGCACCCAGCCTGGAGGATTATTACCCTGCCAGGTTACTTAACTGACCCCTGCCAAGAAACTCAACAAAGTCCCAGCAGACATAAAGCTCAGGGTCTATCTATTCAAAGACATCTCTGAGGCTAAAGAAGAGGAGGGAATCTCACCCAGGGATCAGTGTGGAAAGTCAACTCTGCAAATGTCTTCCTAAGGCAGGAGGAAGGCATCCAGATATTTAATGACTTGTCAGTACAGACCTGAGAGCATAATCTGGGTGACTGTGCTGCTGTTATCCTCTTGATGCAATGACTGAGGTTCACCCGGCTTTGCACACTGCTATTGGTGTCCCAGTGTTGCCCATTCCCAGAGCCATTGCTATGGGACTTTTCTAAGGAGTATCTGTAGAAAAAGAAAGGGCATCCTCTTGCTATTGTTCTACACACTGGAGTACCCCACAGCTCATTAAGCCTTATCCAAGTTTTACTGCAATCAACTTTAAAAAGCAAGCCTTAGACGATTTTTGAGCCAAAAGTGGGGATGCTACTCTGTGCCTGAATACCGTTACACTGTTGAAAAAGAGAACGTGGGACAAGATAGCAGAACGAGCCAAAGGGCCAATGGTACAACCTAAGTTAGCATAATCATAGGCTGTAACAACCAGCCCAATGGTACCAACCAGCCCAAGGTCAACTGAGTCTTTAAGGTCAGTGAAGGCTGCTGACCTTAGCACCTAAACATTACAGCTGTCACGGGTCATGCGACTTGAGGTGCTGGGTCACATTACTTGGAATTGGAACACTGTGGGATATACGTATCACAGCTGACACATAGCTACACATTTACACTGACTTCAGTACCCCTACAATTCACCCTCCTCAATGCCTATAGTTTAGTTGAGGTCTCTTTTCATTTGCATTTTTATAGAATTGTATTGATGTTGTATTTGTGAAGTTCCTTTTGATCTCCCATCTCCTGCTGAGTCCATAGAGTTGATTACACAACTATCACGGTTATATAACAGATGGAATATCCCGTTTCATTAAGCTTACCAGCAGGACCGAGGACCTGCCACAGATACATATAGAGTAATTACTACTCATTGTCTAGCAATTTACTAAAAGAATTAACAGGTTATTATTATGGACATGGAAATCCAATGATAGAAGTGTTTGTTTTTTTGGAAAGAACTGTGTATCTAATGTGTACACATTTTAAAAAGGGAAATTACAGCATGTACATTAAATACATATCTTGAGTTATCATTAATGCCCTGCTCCATCTTTTTATGTGAATTTTTCTTTAATATATGTGGCCTGATACATGGAAAAAAAAAAATCTGAAAAATTAAAAATGCTTTTTGGCAATTCTCACCTCCCCTACAATGCCCATTGCCCATATTTTGTCATGCTTACCAGTTTGTTGCCCACATATTGTCATGTTTGCCCATTTTCTGTATGTGTATTGTATATGATTGCCCATTTGTGGCCCATGTATTGAAATGATTGCCCATTTATTGCTGGCATACTGTAGCAAATAACTGGTTGTTGCCAACATATTATGTGATCACTGTTTAGAAAACAAACTAAATTACTAGAAAATGATCCACTGCAAGCCCCCCATTACTGAACCACTGTACAGTTATCCCCATGTTTTGCCACTACGTACTATGTTCACCACTATTAAAAAATAAAATTTTTCTTTTTTCGACTAATACAAACACTATATATAAATATATATAATGTGTAGCACTAACCCCCGAAGGAGCTGCTGTTTTTGTTGTACTTACCATTACCTCACCTGCTCACTGTGTCCGTCTTAGGGGTCCCGTTGTAGAATGGAATAAAGAATGTTAGCTCCGACACTTAGTCCTTTTTCCAAAGATTTATTTTGCAAGAAACACGAAGTTGTGTAATAGAGGGATAGAGGGTTAAAAGGAGTTCAGGTATCTTGTAATTGCAGGTAGAGGTATTCTCTTGATCCAGAGGAATAAACAGCTTCCACAGGCTGGATCTAGCAGTCACCAGATAGGCCTCTCTCACTGACCTAGCAGCCGGTGAGATGCTTAAACAAAGTCTGTGCTACAGACTTGTGAATTGAAATGAAACCGTTGTGTAGTCCTCTGCCACAGGAAAGCACAACCAGCAACTTGTTAAGAAAATAAAGACTTGTCACACGGTACCAGTTTCCTTCAGCTGATCCGGTGTTCTGGCGTATAGAGTCCGGGCATCACATAGTGTCCACTCCGTACTGCGCATGCGCAGTACGGAGCAGACGAAGCTTCGGAAAATCTCCGAAGCTGAACGACGCCTGCGCCGTGAGTGGAGGTGGTAGCCCCACCATCCAAGCGGACATAGGGTTGTGAATTTTAGAGGGCCCCTCGCGGGCGAGCTTCGCTCGCCACGCTTCGGGCTCAGCCTCGCTGCGCTCGGCTCTTTTTTATTCTAACTCTATGTCCACTTGGATAGTGGGGATAGAACCTGGACTCACGGCGCAGGCGCCGTTCATCCTCGTCAATTTAGGAATCTGTGTTCCTGTGTACTGCGCATGCGCAGTACGCAGGGGACACTATCTGATGGAGGACGCTATTTGACAAGACACCGGCGATACTGTGCAGTAGGTGACCTGGGATGCATCCTCCAACTAAGTCTCCAGGCTCTTCCAGAGATACCAGCCTTGGTGCTCGGTCCTCTCTTGGAAAAATCCTCCCCTGGATCCTCCAGTTGCTTGGCTTCTCCCCGCAGGCGAGACAGCACAGGACCACCCCTGGATCGATAGGCCCCAAGACTTCTGGGCCCACCCTCTCAGTTACAAGGCCTTGAGCCAGCAGGCTCCGAGACATGGAGACAGGCCGCGCACACCTCAGGCCAGGAGGGCCATGAGGTCAGGATAGCGAACCCCAAGAAAGAGACCACTCAAAATGCCGTCAGTACCTTAAGTACCCTTACCCAGAATGCACAGTGGGTGAACCACTCCCACTGGGCTATTTCTGAGTAAAAGGAGTACTCAATACATCCAGCCTGTTGCATTTCTAACACTTACCGGTGGTGACAGCGACACCCACGGTCAAGTGGAAACTAGCACAACCCAGCTGAACTGGTACAGAAACCAGAACTTGGTGTAATTAGTCTGAGCCAAACTGCAGCTTCAGACAACTTAAATTTACAAAGCTACACTAGCATTGGTATTAAAAATACCAGTGCTACACACATATATATATATATATATATATATATATATTATACACACACAGTTGTGAAAAAGTATTTGCCCCCTTTCTGATTTTATTTTTATGCATATTTGTCACACTTAAATGACTCAGATCATCAAACTAATTTTATTATTACACAAAGATAAATACAAAATGCAGTTTTTAAATGATGGTTTCATTAAGGCAAAAAAGCTGCCCAAACCTGCCTGGCTTTATTTAAAAAAATAAATTGCCCCCTAAACCTAATAACTGGTGGTGCCACCCTTGGTGGCAACAACTGCAATCAAGCGTTTGCGATAACTGGCAATTAGGGATGAGCTTCGAGTTTGATTCGAACTCATGTTCGACTCGAATATTGCCTGTTCGCGTGTTCGCTGAACAGCAAACAATTTTGGGTGTTTGCGGCAAATTCGCAAAGCTGCGGAACACCCTGTAAAAGTCTATGGGAGAAATCTAAAATGCTAATTTTAAAGGCTTATATGCAAGTTATTGTCATAAAAAGTGTGTGGGACCGGGGTACTGCCCCAGGGTACATGTATCAATGCAAAAAAAACTTTTAAAAACGGCTGTTTTTTCGGGAGCAGTGATTTTAATAATGCTATAAATAAAGTGAAACAATAAAAGTGTAATATTCCTGGGGGGTGTGTATAGTATGCCTGTAAAGGAGCGTTTTTTTTTCCGTGCTTAGAACTGTCCCTGCACAAATTGTCATTTCTGCAAAAAAAAAAGTAATTTAAAAGCACTCGCGGCTATAATGAATTGTCAGCTCCCCGTAATACAGAAAATGGTCATTGATAAAAAAAAAGCATGGGGTTCCCCCCAAACTCAATTACCAGGCCCTTCAGGTCTGGTATGGATATTAAGAAGAACCCCGCATCAAATTAACTAAAAAATTATGTGGGGTTCCCCCCAAATATCCATACCAGACCCTTCAGGTCTGGTATGGATTTTAAGGGGAACTCCATGCCAAATTAAAAAAAAATGGAGTGGAGTTCCCCCAAAAATCCATACCAGACCCTTTATCCGAGCATGCAACCTGGCAGGCTGCAGGAAAAGAGGGGGGGCGAGAGAGCGCCACCCCCCTCCTGAATCGTACCAGGCCACATGCCCTCAACATTGGGAGGATGCTTTGGGGGTCTGTGACCCCTCAAAGAACCATGTCCCCATGTTGATGGGGACAAGGGCCTCATCCCCACATACCTGGCCGGTGGTTGTGGGGGTCTGAGGGCGGGGGGCTTATCAGAATCTGGAAGCCCCCTTTAACAAGGGAACCCCCAGATCCCGCCCTCCCCATTTGAAATGGTAAGGGGGTACAAAATTACCCCTACCATTTCACAAACAAAGTGTAAATTTTTTTTTTTAAAAACACACACCGTTTTGAAAAGTCCTTTATTAAAAATAAAAAAAAATTAAAAAAGATTCCAGCGGTGGTAATCCACTCTTGCTATCCAGCGATGGGGGATCTCTTCTCCAGGGTCCAGGGATGGGTGATCTGATCTAGCGATGGTCCAGCGCAGCGCATCCATCCTGTCTCCACCGGAGACACTGTGGGAATCCTGGCAGCCTGACACGTCTTAGCTGAGGAGGATGGGGCCTCGCGTAGCCCCTTGAACGCCTACGGAGCACCGCTGGTTCCAAGGACAAAGTACAGGAAGAGGCCATGGAGGAAGAAGAAGAGGAGGGGTGGAGGAGAGAGGTGTGTCACAATCACCAGTATTAGCATTTTGGAGGCGTGGTGGCAGAACAACCTCCAACACTACTGCACCTTGTCCTGCATCCTTCCCAGCTGCCAGAAGAGTCACCCAATGTGCCGTGAAAGATAGGTAACATCCCTGTCCATGCCTGCTGGACCATGAGTCAGCGGTAATATGCACCTTACCGCTGACCGCCCTGTCCAGCGAGGCCAAGACATTGCCTTCCACATGCCAGTAGAGAGCCGGAATCGCCTTCCGTGAGAAAAAGTGGTGTTTGGGAACCTGCCACTGAGGAACCGCACATTGCACAAACTCATGGAAGGGGGCCGAGTCTACCAACTAAAAAGGCAGCAGTTGAAGTGCTAGCAATTTAGACAAGCTAAACCACTGGGCATGTGGATGGCTGGGAGCGAACTTTTTTTGACGGTGTAGCAGCTGGGGCAGAGAAATTTGTCTGGTACAATCGGACGTCACTGTGCCGCTAGCAGATTGCCCGTAAGTACTTGGCTGTGACACACCTAATTCTATACCTTCATTCCTCTCAGTGCAGGTTTCAGAGAGAACTAAAGGTATAGTGGGGTTGGAGATCCCAGCTGATGAGGAGGAGTAAGGAGAGGTCAGCTTTGTTCTTTGGTGTGGGTCTTTTAGATACGCTTGCCAGCGAACTGCATGGCAGGTCTACATATGTCTGGTCAAGCATGTGGTGCCTAAGCGGCTGATGTTTTGGCCACACAAGATACTCTTGAGACATATGTTGCAAATAGTAGTGGTGTGATCTGATGCACTCGTCTCAAAAAAGGGCCGCACCAAAAATCTTTTGGAATAACGTGCAGAGGTAGCGCCCTGCACAGGTGGAGCTCTGCGGTGTGATTCAGTCGGTGTGCTGCCCTTAAGCTGGCCCCTGGAGGGAACCCTGCCTCATTGGAGATGTGCCTCCTCCTCTCTCCTATCAGGCACCCAGGTGGAGTCAGTGACCTCATCATCCCCTCCCTCCTTATCACTGGAGCAAACCTGGCAGTATGCTGCAGCTGGTGGAACATGACTGCCAGATTGCTGTCCTTCTTGGGAATCCCCTCTCTCTGGGCTCATGTTACTGTCTTCCTCTAGCTGGGTATCATCATCAGAGCCTTCAAAACGCTGGGCATCCTCCTGGAGCATATACTCAATACTGTGCTCAAACAGTTCGGGGGACTCCTCAGGAGGACATGGTGGGGCTAATGAAGGAGTGACTGATGCCATTGAGACGAGGGAAGAGGCCGAGTTGGCAGCTGCTTTGCCAGTACCCTGAGCTTGAGTGAGAGAGGATGAGGAGGATGAGGAGGGCTTGGTCATCCACTCTACCAAGTCTTCGGCATGTTGTGGCTCAACACATCCAGCTGCCGAAAATAAGGACAAGAGTGTCCCATGGCCACATGCTGATGAGGATGCACTGCATCCACGACCAGCACTGTTGCCTCTAGACACAGAGCCTGCTTGCCCTCTTTTATTGGCTCATGAATGTCTGCCTCTCCTTGTTGGCCTTCCAGACATACTAATGGCCTGCAGGGAGATGTAGCTGCACAAACCTGGGACGTATATACTGATTGTATTGCAGCTAGCAGAATCAACTGCCTGCCTGTAGTATTATTACTACAAGAACACCAGCAATTGGGGTAACTTTAGGTGCACACTGAGCAGATGACACAGTACGCCGACTGTAATTGCTGCAGCTTCCTGCGGTATAGGATCAGGACAACACCAGCAATTGGGGTAGCTTTAGGTGCACACTGTGCAGATGACACAGTACACCGACTGTAATTACTGCACCTGCCTGCCTGCGGTATAGGATCTGAAGAACACCAGAAATTGGGGTAGCTTTAGGTGCACACTGTGCAGATGACACAATACACCAACTGTAATTACTGGAGCTGCCTGTGGTATAGAACCAGAAGAACACCAACAATTGGGGTAGCTTTAGGTGTACACTGTACAGGTGGCACAATACACAGACTGTAATTGCTGCAGCAGCTGTCTGTGGTATAGGATCAGAAGAACACTAGAAATTGGGGTAGCTTTAGGTGTACACTGTGCAGGTGGCACAATACACTGACTGTAATTGCAACAGCTTCAAAGGAAATTCAGACACTGTCTCTCCGCCTATCTCTCTCTCTCTTAGCCGACACAATACACTACGCAAGGCGGCCTTATATAGTGTGGGGCGTGTACTAAACCCCCTGAGCCATAATTGGCCATAGGCACCCTGCCTGTGGCCAATTATGGCTCTCTCCGCTGAAGGCCGCTGTGCTTGGCCAATCATCAGCCAGCAAAGCACAGCGATGCCGAGAATGTTCCGATTTCGAGAACGGGCGATGTTTGAGTCGAACATGGGTTTGACTCGAACACTCAGCTCACACTCAGCTCATCCCTACTCACTACCCACTACTCTAGACTTGCCTCTGAACTAATGCGCATGCCTGTGCTGCCACCACTGCAGTGACAATTTTCATGTGGTGGCAGGCGATGTGGCAGATGACAAGCTGCATCTGGTGGCAGGCAACATGGCAAGTGACAATCTGCATCTGAAAACAGGCGATGTGGCAAGGAGCAAAAATGCATCTGGTGGCAGGCGACGTGGCAAGGAACAAAACATATTTGGTGGCAGGCAAGTGACAATCTGCATCTGGTGGCATATTCTGTATTATGGGGATTTGAACTATTTTATTGTATTTTACAATGTAATAATATAAATAATGCGCTTTAATCCTCATGACACCATATCAATGGTGCCAGAATGATTGAAGCATTAACACCAGCCATTGCCCCGATAAATTGCCCGCGAAAAGCCACATACACCCCTCTGGGTCTTGGCACAATTTTCTTCCACAATGCTGGTCCCGGTGCCAAAAAAGGTTGGTGACCACTGCCGTAGAGCCAAAAACCACCAGTTCACCCATCTATTAGTCTCCTTCTTTTGGGCCAGCCATTTCAGGGGAGCATGGTCAGTTATTAACTCAAACTGGCACCCTAACAAATAGTACCTTAGCGTATCCATGGCCCACTTTATGGATAAACATTCCTTTTCAATGTCTGCATACTTTTTGAGCTTTCTGCTTTAGGTACACCACAGGGTGTTCTTCTCCATTGTGTACCTGTGACAATACTGCCCCGAAATCTACATCAGACGCATCCATCTGAACCAAAAAGTCTTCGGAGAAATCGGGGGAGTACAGTATTGGCTGTGCACAAAGAGCCTTCTTCAGGACTTGGAAAGATTCCTCTGCTACTGGAGACCATTCGACCATCATGGAGTCTTTCCCTTTCGCAAGGTCTGTATAGTTGAAAAATTTGGGCTAAACCTTCTCTAATAACCCCCAATCCCAACAAAGGCCCTGACCTGCTTCTTGTTTGCAGGATGTGGCCACTCCTGGATGGCTTCTATTTTATTCACTTGAGGTTCAATGACTCCACGGCCAATAGTGTACTCCAAATACCTGGCTTCCTCTAAACTGATGGCACATTTTTTTTGAATCACTGTAAAACCTTCTTTGAAGAGGGAATCAAGGACAGCCTGGACATGGGACATGTGAGACTCCCAGTCAGTGCTATGCACCATTATGTCGTCCAGATATGCTGCTGCATACTGTCAGTGAGGTCTTAGGGTCCTGTCCATGGCCCTCTGAAATGCTGCAGGGGCATTTTGCAACCCAAAAGGCATTTTCTTATACTGAAATTACCCCTCCTGTCTTTTCTTTGGTGCTACCAGTCAAGGGTATTTGCCAATATCCTTTGGTCAAGTCCAAAGTGGTCAGATAGCGAGCTTTGCCAAATCGGTCTATAAGTTTGTCTATGCCCTGGGCATTGGGTTCATCAATGCCCTGGGCATTGGGTACGTGTCAAACTTTGGGACCAGAGCGTACTCAGGCGTTACGGGGGGTACCTCACAGTCAATGCCAGTCTATCTTTTCAGGGCTTTAACAGGTTTATATGGTATATTTGCTCAGACTTCCTTTTACCTGGTTGATACTCTTTGTAATTGACCTCCCCAAATCTTTCAATTACTTCAAAGGGACCCTGCCACTTAACCAGCAACTTGCTTTCCACAGTGGGAACTAACACCAGGACCCTATCACCAGGTGACAAAGCATAGGGACAGGCCCCCCTGTTGTATATTCTCTGTTGAGCTGCTTGGGCCTGCAGTAGGTGTTTTTTTTTTTTACCATAGGCATGATTGCTGCAATCCTGTCCTGCATTAGAGTGATATGCTCAATGTGGGGTGTCTGCTCCCCCTCCCAGGCTTCCTTGGCTATGTCAAAAAGCCCCCGAGGGTGTCTCCCATAAAGCAACTCAAATGGAGAGGACTGGGGTACCTTCCTGATGGCAAACATCAAGTACAGAATCAGGAAGTCCCAGGTCTTCCCCATCCTTGTCAACAACCTTCTTTAACCACTTCAGCCCCGGAAGAATTTACCCCCTTCCTAAATGGGCCATTTTTTGCGATATGGCACTGCGTCGATTTAACTGACAATTGCAATGCTGTACCCAAACAAAATATATGTTATTTTTTCCCCACAAATAGAGCTTTCTTTTGGTGGTATTTGATTACCTCTGCAGTTTTTACTTTTTGTGCTATTTTTTGTACAAAAAAATAGCGACAATTTTGAAAAAAAAAAAACATTATCTTTTACTTTTTGCTATAATAAATATCCTCAAAAATGTTTTTAAAAATCAATTTTTTTCATCAGTTTTGGTCAATATATATTCTTCTATGTATTTTTGGTAATAAAAAAAATTGCAATAAGCATATATTGATTGGTTTGCGCAAAAGTTATAGCGTCTACTAACTATGGAAAAGATTTATGGCATTTTTATTATTATTTTTTTTTTACTAGTAATGGCGGTGGTCTGCGATTTTTATCAGGACTGCAACTTTGTGGCGGACAGATCGGACACTTTTGACAGTTTTGTGGGACCAATGACATTTATACAGCAATTAGTTCTATAAAAATGCACTGATTACTGTGTAAATGTCAGTGGCAGGGAAGGGGTTAATACTAGGGAGCGATCAAGGAGTTAACTGTGTTCCCTCAGTGTGTGTTCTAACTGTAGGGGGAAGGAACTGACTAGAGGAAAAGACAGATCGTTGTTCCTTGCTAGTAGCAACACACAAGCTGTCTCTCTTCTCCTCACAGAACAGGGATTTGTGTGTTTACCTGTTCTGGCTCTCGCGCCCGTGACTGCTGGCCAAGCACATCGGTTCCCTGCAGTGCAGCGCACGCGTGCGCCTGCTGTCCCTGCTTAAAGGCCAACATACAGCTACGACGGCTCGCGGGAACATGGCTACCTGATGCAGTATAATGAAGGCGGCTGGTCGGCAAGCAGTTAACATACTCTTTAATGTTTTATTGAAGCATTCCACCAAGCCATTAGTTTAAGGGTGGTACACGGAGGTACGCAACTGCGTCACCTTAAATAACTTGCACAATTCCCTAGTTACTTGTGACATAAACGGGGTACCCTGGTCTGTAAGGACTTCCTTAGGGATCCCAACACGACTGAACACCATGAACAGCTCTTTGGCAATGTTCTTAGCAGATGCAGTGCATAATGGAACTGCTTCAGGGTAATGGGTAGCATAATCCATGATTACAAGAATATGCTGATGACCCCAGGCAGACTTAGGGAGTGGACCCACAAGGTTTATGGCGATCCTCTCAAAGGGCACTTCAGTAATGGATAAGGGCACTAAAGGACTTCGGAAGTTGGGTACTGGGGCTGACATTTGACACATTGGACAGGATTGACAATGATTCTCCATATCTTTCTGTTTCCCGGGCCAGTAAAACCCGCACAACACACTTTCAGTGTTTTTCTCAACTCCTAAATTACCTCCTAGCAATTGCCCATGGGCACATTCCAACACCACCCATCTGTATGGCTTAGAGACCACCAACTGTTCAACAACTTCATCATTCTTTTTATATACACAATACATAAATCCTCATTGCTGCTGAAATAAATAAAATGGCCTGTCCTCTGGTTCAACAGGTACATCATTAATCACTACTAGATTTTCCCAGGCCCTGGCAAGGGTAGGGTCTTTTCTCTGCTCTGTACCAAAGTTTTCCTTGTTTACATTAAGGTCAAACTGTAACTTAGGCTCAGAGTCAGCAGATGGCTATCTACCTTCACTGGTTGTGGGGACTTACTCAGGCTCCTCCAGTTCTCTTGCCATAACTGAGAAAAGAAAACCCAGGGAACACAGAGAGGAGTTTTGTGAACCCAAATTGTTGGTGCTGGCCAAGAATTCTGGCTCTGTTACTGAGTCAGTTACTGTGACCGAGTTGGGATGATCCCACAGTTCCCAAAACTTATCGAAGTCCCTACCAATGATGGCCTCCTGCACCAAGTGGGGCACAAGTCCGACTGGATGGGTCACTGTACCTAAGTCAGTTTTAAAGTGGCTATAGGATACTCCCCGGTATCCCATGTACACAGATCACAGCAACTTTTTTAGCATGAAAATGCACAGTTTCAACCATCTCAGGTTTAACCAGTCACTAGACTTCGAGAGTCCAGCAAGGCCCAACAGTCATTTGGCACATGTGTTTTCCTACATTTAGTGCTGCAGCACATGAAACAGCAGCAAACATAGACTGCCTTCTAATAGATATGTTACACTGCATGGGTTCATCTGTCAATGGACAGTTTGCTGCAACATGCCCCAGTTCCTGGCAATGAAAACACCCTATGCTGCCCCAGTTTGGTTTGCCGACAGGCAGTGGCTTCCCTTGTTTGGGATGCCAAACTTCAGTCCTGGCACCAAAAATCCTCCCCTTATCTCATTGCCATGCTTACCACCCACTTCCCCTGGAACACTCTTAACGGTTGCCCGGGGAAACCATGGCTTTGGGTGGAAAGTCTGTGCGGCTGTAGGGGTGGTGACCAGGCTCTCTGCAGCAAAGTACCCTTCAACAAGTTCCACCAGGTTGTCTGCTGACTTGGGGTCTCCTTGACTCACCCACTTCTGCAGGGGAATTTGTATGACCACACGCTCCACTATTTGTGGCCCGGAGATGGACTCTGGTTGCCATTTCCGCACCAGGTGAATTAGGTTGAACATCTGCGATCTTGGGGGGCCTCTCATCTTGGAAGAACCTGCTGTGGACCCGCTGTGCTCGAACTGCCAAGGTGACACAGAGTCTTCACCTTTTCATAGTCTCCCGCTTTTGCTGACTTCAGATCATAGTAGGCCTTCTGCAATTCTCCAGAAAGCAAGGGGGTGACCATTCCTGCCCACTGGGTTTTAGGCCAACCTTCCCTATCAGCGGTCTGTTCAAATGTTAGCAGGAAGGCCTCTGGATCATCATCTGCAGTCACCTTAGAAAGAAAAGTGACCCACATGGATGGTTGAGGGCTTGCCTCCAACATCATCAATTTTAGCAGGGGACCACTGTACTAGCATCTCCACAACCTCAGTCTGGGTTTTCCTATCCGCTTTTGCATCAGTGGCTAGCTGTTCAAACAGCCTCTGCGATTGCTCCTGTACAGCACCAATCTGTTGGCACAACGCCTTGGTTTGTTCCTGTGCGATAGCATTGGCTTGCTGTTGTGCAGTGTTGTTTTGCTGTTATACAGTGTTGGCTTGCTGCTGTGCAGCGTTGGATAACACCATTTGTTTCAGGATTTCCTCAATGTTTAGTCGCTCTAGGTAATGGCCTTTGAAGTAGTAACTTACTACAACTGGTCACAGCCTCCACTATATGTATCCTGAGGGACAAGTAGCAGGTACAAAGCTCCCTGGGATGAGCAGTCTTTCAGGCACAGATACCAAATCCAGTGAGGTAGTGACAAACAGTGCAGTGTTTAGTTGTGTGTCTATATGCAGGTGCTGTAAAGTGTTCCAGAAAACAAAATAGGAACAAAAATAGCAAAACAAAAACCTAGCCGTATTTTGGCTCTAACTATACAATATATACAGGTACTAATTACCAGTCTGAGCAAGCCTACAGCTTGTCAGCTTCCACAGATAAAGCTTTTTACCAACCTTTTGCTTTCACAGACCAGTGTTGTCTGCTTTTGCCAGGCCGGGAGCCAAGGCTGTCTGAGCTTAAATTAGCCTGGGGGAAGAGGACCAAGCTGGACCATGCATCAGAGATCCCTGAACGTGTATGAGAGGAGCCTGGGAGACGTATATACCCCGTACAGGACTTTTCCTGGCTCTCTCTGGGATGCTCTGCTACAATATATAGATATACAGTATCTCACAAAAGTGAGTACACCCCTCACATTTTTGTAAATATTTTATTACATCTTTTCATATGGCAACACTGAAGAAATTACACTTTGCTACAATGTAAAGTATTGAGGGTACAACTTGTATAACAGTGTAAACTTGCTGTCCCCTCAAAATAACTCAACACATAGCCATTAATGTCTAAACCGCTGGCAACAAAAGTGAGTACACCCCTAAGTGAAAATGTCCCAATTGGGCCCAAAGTGTCACTATTTTGTGTGGCCACCATTATTTTACAGCACTGCCAAAACCCTCTTGGGCATGGAGTTCACCAGAGCTTCACAGGTTGCCACTGGAGTCCTCTTCCATTCCTGCAGGACGACATAACGAAGCTGGTGGATTTTAGAGATCTTGCGTTCCTCCACTATCATGTACCAGGTGCTGGAGGCCAATGGAGAGGGGGCTTCCTTTGCAGCCAAGTTCCAGACTCCCCTGAAGGAGAGACAGGAGTAGTCGGGCACAAGGTAGCACAAGTTGCCTATGGAGTTGCTTGCAGAAAGCTCAGGAATACTGCCATTGTAATGAACAGAGTCTGCAGGCAGGCAGCACCTGTGAGGTGTGACTGGTCTGTAAAGTCACTGAGCTAATAGAGTAGTCAACACAAGCCAAAATTAGAACCAGGTTTAAAGAAGAGCAGACAAAGTCAGGTGGAAGCCGGGTCAAACAAGAGAAGCAGGCAGAGGGTATACGTGAGACGAGCCAGTGTCAGGGACTGGAGATAGGCAGACAGGTCGGGAACAAGCCGGGTCAGAAACTAGAGATCACAGGTGCAAGGAATCACAGGAACACAGGTAACAAGCTGAGATCAATCAGCAACTTCAAACACTGATGCACTTCCTTATAAAGGCCCATGTGATGTGCTGCTGGAAACACTGAGTCCTAGATCCCTTCTCCTGTTATTCATGCCCTGGCAGAAGCTGGGTTCTAAAGACCTATCCTGGTGTCAGTGCCCTGACATCCACCTTCCGTTTCAGGATGCCCCACAGATCCTCAATGGGGTTTAGGTCTGGAGGCATGGTGTGCCAGTCCATTACCTTTACCCTCAGCTTCTTTAGCAAGGCAATGGTCGTCTTGGAGGTGTGTTTGGAGTCGCTATCATGTTAGAATACTGCTCTATGGCCCATTCTCCAAAGTCTGGGGATCATGATCTGCTTCAGTATGTCACAGTACATGTTGGCATTCATGGTTCTCTCATGCAGCCCCAGACCATGACACTCGCACCACCATGCTTGACTGTAGGCAAGACACTTATCTTTGTACTCCTCACCTGCCGCCACACATGCTTGACACCATCAGAACCAAATAAGTTTATCTTGGTCTCATCAGACCATGGGACATGGTTCCTGCAATCTATGTCCTTCGTCTGCTTGTCTTCAGCAAAGTGTTTGCGGGCTTTCTTGTGCATCATCTTTATAAGAGGCTTCCTTCTGAGATGACAGCAATGCAGACCAATTTGATGCAGTGTGTGGTCTATGGGCTGAGCACTGACAAGCTGATCCCCCACCCCTTCAATCTCTGCAGCAATGCTGGCAGCAATAATATGTCTATTTCCCAAAGACAACCTCTGGATATGATGCTGAGCACCTGCAACTTATTTGGTCGACCATGGCGAGGCCTGTTCTGAGTGGAACCTGTCCTGTTAAACCACTGTGTGGTCTTGGCCACTGTGCCGCAGTTTAGCTTCAGGGTCTTCGCAATCTTCTTATAGCCTAGGCCATCTTTATGTAGAGCAACAATTCTTTTTTTCAAATCCTCAGAGAGTTCTTCGCCATGAGGTGTCATGTTGAACTTCCAGTGACCAGTATGAGAGAGTGAGAGCGATAACACCAAATTTAACACACCTGCTCCCCATTTATACCTGAGACCTTGTAACACTAACGGATCCCATGACACCGGGAAGGGAAAGTGTCAAATTAGGACCAATATGAACATTTTCACTTAGGGGTGTACTCACTTTTGTTGCCAGCAGTTTAGACATTAATGGCTGTATGTTGAATTATTTTGAGGGGACAGCAAATTTACATTGTTATGCAAGCTGTACACTCACTACTTTACATGGTTGCAAAGTGTAATTTCTTCAGTGTTGTCACATGAAAAGACAAAATATTTACAAAAATGTGAGGGATGTACTCACTCTTGTGAGATACTGTGTGTGTGTGTATATACACACACACACTCACAACACTTAAATAAAGGTAATCCTTACTGTCTTGGTTTCTTTTCTGACCATTATTGGTATAAATTTCATGATTGTTATTGATTATTGAAAATAATTTTGACGCATAGACGAAGGGGTGTTAAAAAATGAACTGCCTCAACTGTCAAATATGCTAGATACACGACTGGCAGAGAACAGTCAATATTAACCCTTTCATGACTAGGCCTATTTCTGACATTTGGTGTTTACAAGATAAAATCTGTATTTTTTTTGCTAGAAAATTACTTAGAACCCCCAAACATTATGTATATTTTTTAGCAGAGAATCTAGAGAATAAAATTGCAATATTTTATGTCACACGGTATTTGTGCAGCGGTCTTTTAAACGCAACTTTTTTGGGAAAAATACATTTTCATGAATTTTAAAAAAACAAAAGAGTAAAATTAAGCCATTTTTTTTGTATAATGTGAAATATGATGTTACGCAGAGTAAATAGATACCAAACATGTCATACTTTAAAATTGTGCACACTTGTGGAATGGTGACAAACTATGGTACCTAAAAATCTCCATAGGCAACGTTTAAAAAAAAAAATGGTTACCAAGTTAAAGTTACAGAGGAGGTGCTAGAATTATTGCTCTCGCTCTGACGATCACGGCGATGCCTCACATGTGTGATCTGAACTGTTTACATATGCGAGCATGACTACCGTATGCGTTTTCTTTGCTAAGTGAGCTCATGGGAACGGGGTGCTTTTAGAAAAAAAAATTATTTCATAAATTTTTATTCTGTTACATTGTGTTTTAAAAAAAAAAAAACATTTTGATCACTTTTATTGCTGTCACAAGGAATGTAAACATCCCTTGTGACAGTAATAGGTGATTACAGGTACTCTTTATGGAGGGATCGGGTGTCTAAAAGACCTCCAATCCCTCCTTTGCACTTTAAAGTATTCAGATCGCAGAAAACAGCGATTCTGAATACTGTATATGTTTAAAAAACCAGCCCCACTGTCAGCTAAGTAACTTCCGTGTTTACAGAGAGATGTTTACATTCCTTGTGACAGCAATAAAAGTGATCAACATTTAAAAAACAAAAAACAATTATTATTTTTTTTATTAATTTTAAAATAAATTAAAAAAATAAGAAAAAAAACATTTTTTAAAGCGCCCCTGTCACCGCAAGCTCGCGCAGCAAAGAAAACGCATATGGAAGTCGCACCCGCATATGTAAACGGTGTTCAAATCACACATGTGAGGTATCGCCACGATCATCAGAGCGATAGCAATAATTCTAGCAGACCTCCTCTGTATCTCTAACCTGGTAACTGTAAAAAAAATTGAAAGCGTTGCCTATGGAGATTTTTAGGTACCGTAGATTGTTGTCATTCCACGAGTGCGTGCAATTATAAAGTGTGACATGTTTGGTATCTATTTACTTGGCATAACATCATCTTTCACATTATATAAAAAAATTGGGCTAACTTTACTGTTTCGTTTTTTTTTAATTCATGAAAGTGTCCCTTTTCCCAAAACGTTGCATTTAAAACACAGCTGCACAAATACCACGTGACATAAAATATTGCAACAATCGCCATTTTATTCTCTAGATTCTCTGCTAAAAAATATATATAATGTTTGGGGGATTCTAAGTAATTTTCTAGCAAAAAATACGGATTTTATCTTGTAAACACCAAATGTCAAAAATAGGCTAAGGCCGCGTACACACGGGCGGATTGTCTGCCCAACTAAGTTCGTCAGACAATCCGACAGACAGTCCGTCCAACTTTTGAATGAACGGACTTGACCACACACGATGAACAGACAGTCCGCTGAAAACTTGCGCGATGACATGTACAGCACGTACGACGGGACTAGAAAAACGACGTCCAATACACTGCAATGCAACCTTCGGCCGTGTAAATCCTTTCTGAGCATGCGCCATACTTAGTCCGTCCAACTTGCCTACACACGAGCGGACTGTCCGCTGAAACCAAGTTTGGACGGACAAAACCAAGTTTGGACGGACAAAATTACGGAAATTCCGAAAGACTAAGTCCGTCAGACTGTCCGCTGAAAAAGTTCGCTGAAGCCCACACACGAGCGGATTGTCCGCTGAAACACGGTTCAGCGGACTAAGTTGGGCAGACAATCCGCCCGTGTGTACGCGGCCTTAGTCATGAAAGGGATAATAGTGGGAAGATCTTGTAGGTTGTCATGAGCTGTAAGATATAAGGTGACTTCCAAGGACATGGTCCACCTACGCTTTTAGGAGGACATAACCTTTACAAAAAAATTTGATTTATAGTTCATATTCTCCTCACTCATAATACATGTTATTATTGTGTAATCCTCTATCTTTTTACTTTTCAGTTACCCGGGAGTTCCATCTGAAATTCAGGAAGAAAAAGGAGTCAAATACATCTTTCAAGTTTATGAAAAAGATCAACCAAAGCAAGACCAATAATCCTGTATAGAATAGACCGAAATAGATATGTGATACGTTGTACTGAAATTTATCTGTAATCCAAAATTACCTTGAATATCTAACCTAGAGAACAAAAATGTGATATATTGCATCTTATCAGTCCTTAAAGCAGAAGTTCACCCTAAAGGGGGATTTCCACTTTATGCCCTCTGTCCTCTCCCTTCTTTAGCACATTTGGCACAATCATTTTTTTTCTGGAAGAGCAGGTACATAGTTTTGATAGGTACCCACTCCCATTCTGCTCCGCCTCTCTTTGTTTTTTGAGACACATCCCAGGTCCCAGAAAGCTTCAGGAGAATTCACAAAGCACAGAATGGCTCATTCATGCACATTGGGAAGGTGGCTGTGACTCCACAAGCAGTCACAGACAGCTTCCCACAGTAAACATGATGGTGCTGGGGATCCTAAGACTGGTGAAAAACAGACTCAGGTGAGGACAGCACTGGATCCCTGGACAATCAAGTGTCATTTTATTAACAGTTATCAGCTTCAGTGTTCCCCCTTAAGGTGATAACTGCATTAGTACATTTTCTGGGTGAAAATATAGGAAAAAACTCTGTAAAAAGGAAAACTATTGCAGCCACCATACCTAAGAATTTTTTTAGCTGAAATTGATTACATTTGTGTCTCTGTGTTTAGAACACGTATATGTGTTGATTTAGCAGCCAGATTCTACCTCTTATCTACTACAAAATAAAGACAAAATGTGTTCAGTTGCTATGGAAAACATCCACTTTGCCTACTTCTAGTTTTTTTTTATAATCAACTTTGTTGTTCTGAGGAACTCATCACATTTGGGATTTAAGAATCAGGAGAAAATTATAAGAGATACCACTGCAGACTTGGACGTTCATGGGCTTGACTACTTCAGCAGTCATTGACCTGGAACAAGTATACAATCAGTTAAGTCTAGAATCAGTGCTGGGACAAGGGGTGGGCAGGAGGGTTGGCTGCCCTGAGCGCAATGGCTAAGGGAATAGGGGGGTCGGAGTTTGGCATCTTTGCCCTGGGAGCTGGATGGCCTTGTCCAGACACTGTCTAGAATTCAGACCAGCATACCTGTTAAGAGGTCACTAACTCACTATTTTGAATCAATGATGAGGATGACAGCCCTGGATACTGATAACCAAGCTTGCAATTGCATCTTTCAATATCTCTGCTCTGGCAAATACATGCTCACTCAATCAGCTAAAGACAAGACATTTGAGCCACTTCCACCCTGTAGGGTGAGACCAAACACTGGTGCCTTATATAGCCAGAGGGTAACGCCAGCATTCAAAGTCTCCTCTGCAGTTTCCTGCCTCACCTCCCCACATCCATCCTGCTCATTGGACTATGAATCAGTTTCAGCACTTGGGTAACCTCCCTCTTCAGCTCCCAGTGCTTGAAATGTGTTTGGATGAAAGGTCTGGTCAGTCCACTGTATTGTATTATCATGCTGACTCTTTTACTTTCACCCTGATGTGCAGAGGAATATGTGAATTTAATATAAAAAAGCTTCAAAGCAATTATACCATCAATATTTAAAATACAGCACCAGAGATTTTACACAGTACTTTACATATTTGTATATTCACATTAGTTCTTGTCCCTAAGGAGCTTACAATCTAAGGTCCCTATCTCACATGCATACACAGGCAATTTTAGACAGGAGCCAATTAACCAGAATAAAGCCCAGTAACCACTGCACAGATATGCCCATATATACACTGCAATTTTAGTAGTGAACTGACCTTTAATAACAGTCTTCTATTCAGGTATCGCTTGCTGTTACTGTCCCTGGCAGAGTTCATTTGATATCACTCCGCCTGTGGCAAGAGATGGCACTATACAGGTAGCATCAGCTTTAAGCCCTTGTACACACAGTCGAAGATTCTGATGGAATGTGTCCTATCGGACAGTTTTGTCAGATAATCCGACTGTGTGTGGTCCGACGGACCAAGTTTTCCAACTTATTCATAAAATTTTCCGACAAAATGCTCCGATCGGACATACTCTGATCATGTGTAGCCTACTCCGATGGACAAAGTGCCACGCATGCTCAGATCAAATTCCTAGACCAAAGCTATTGGCTACTAGCCTGAACGTAGTCCCGTCGTAACGAAATAACGTCATCACGTTATGTACAATCAGATTTTCCGACAACTTTGTCTGACCGTGTGTATGCAACGGTTTCAGACAAAATCCGTCGGACAAAATCCGTCAGACAAAATCCAACGGATTTGGTTGTCAGAATGTCCGACCGTGTATACAAGGGCATACAGCTCTGCTCCACAGCTGCTTGCTTTTCTGGCTTCATTAACAACACAGATGCTCTGTTAAGGGCGGTCTGCAACCCATGATCTGGGCTTGCTAATCTGTTATCCCACAAAAGGAGGTCGCGGGCCACATCAGAGGGCTTCGCGGACCACTGGTTGGGCACCCCTGGTTTAAAGGATTGCTTAAACTAAAGAAATGTCATTCTCACCATAAGATGCATGCTATATTTTTCAAACACTTGCTAGAATAATATATAAAATCCGATTGGCTGTTCTGCATATCACCTCTGCTTTTCATTGCCGCTGCCCTTATACAATACACTTCGTGAGAGTTCTCTGCACTTTCTCCTAATGACTGAAATACAATCAAAAAACAATGCAGAGTTTTCTGTTCCTATGCCAATTCTCAAAAAAAAAAAAAAGAATTCACCTTGAACTTCCCGTTTTTTTTCCTTCTAATCATCCTATTTCCATTGCTAATGAAACATCATTCTCAATTGCCCTCACACTCTGTAATGGTTATATTTAGCAGCGATGTCTAATTGAAATAGATTACACCAAATTACATTTACATTTCACGTGAAATCCTCCATCAAATACTGTGTATGGCCCAACGCGTTTCATAAAATTTATTTAGCCTTCATTTAGCTAGCCGGAGTATTTAATTTCTGCAGTCCATGACATGGAAGAATGGCTCAATCTCTTCTTCTGAGCCTTTTAGCAAACCGTAATTATCCTATTAATTCTGCTGGAGATCTGAACTGAGGCCTGGAGGCATAAAGCGACTAAGTAGGGTCTCATTTGATCTGCCCCTTATTGGGCCACTGGAACCACACTAACTCTGAATGTTGTTGCTATGAAAGTTTCATTCACCTTTCTGTTTCACTTTATTACACAGGATACTATAGCAGTTCAAATTGAGAATTACTCCTAGCCGGACTGCATTCCAAAATTCTACAAAACATCTGCTTTTCAGGGGGAAATCTATCCAACAAAAATGTTTACTTTCCGTTTAAATTAGATAAATGCATTCCAGGTATGTTAAAGCACAATCTGTGCTAAATCTAACAATGTGTTTTCTTTAACCACTTGACCTCTGGAAGATTCACCCCCCCCCCCCCCCCTCCTGACCAGGCCATTGTTTGCGATACGGCACTGTATAACTTTAACTGACAATTGAGTGGTCATGCAACGCTGTACCCAAATTAAATGTATGTCCTTTTTCCCACTAGAGCTTTTTTTTGGTGGTATTTGATCATCTCTGCAGTTTTATTTATTTATTTATTTTCACTAGTAATGGTGGCGATCAGCGACTTATATTGGGACTGCGATATTATGGCAGACAGTCAGAAACGAACTGACACTTTTGAAATTTTTTGGGGACCAGTGACACTAATACAGTGATCAGTGATAAAAATACTGTACTAATGACACTGGCTGGGAAGGGGTTAAACATCAGGGGCGATCAAAGGGTTAACTATGTGCCTAACCTGTTTTTTTTGTACTGTGGGGGGTGCTTTTACTAGGGGAAGATATGGAACCATTGAAATAGAACTGTGCCTTTCAACTTTTTTACATATAGCGCAGGAGCCCTCACATACACAGATATGGAACCATGTCCCTGCTTTGCAGGAACACAGGATCCACACCTTCCCTCCTGTCAGACTGCCATTCTGTCTCTGTGCTGGATGATCAGTGGGTAGCGGCAGCCATCGAGTCTGCGGTACCCACAGATCAGCTTCTGCTGTGTATAATCACAGCGGGAGTTGGTGGCGGGCCCCCAACCCGGAAGTGTCAGATCATGGACTAGGTCCATGATCCGGTGCAGCAGTGCAATCTTCCACCGTATATTTCAGTTATACGGTCGGCAAGTGGTTAAAGCATACCTATGGTCAAAATGTAGAATCTTATAGTCATTTCCATTATTTCCACTCTATTCCTATTAATCTGCACAATCTTCAAATTTGTAAACTTTTTTAAAATTCTGTGACGTGCATAGTTGCCAACAGTCCCGGTTTTCCTGGGACAATCCTGATTCTGGGTCCCTCATCCTGATCGGAGGCCGTCCCGATTCGGGATTTTGCCTTTTTTGCTCAGGGAAATCAGAAATGTTTGCTTTTGATCTTTTGCAGCAGCTGGCTTCAACAAAATGGCTGCTGGCGCTGCCGCTAGATCGTTCCCCTTGTGTTCATTGGAGAGAAGAAGGGGGGCTCGATCCATGGAGCCAATGAATCGGCTTCTCTCTTCACAATACTGAAGCCGGGGTTAGCTGCACGGATTGGCCCCTCCCCTCTCCACTGAACACACGGCGCCGGCCACTCGTGGAGTTCCTTCTGCTCTTGTCCCTGTCTCTCAGTGTAAAGCCCAGGTAGCAATTTAACTTTAATGTGCAGGAGGCGGGATTAACTATGTACAGGAGGGGGTTAACTATATAAAGGAGGGGGTTAACTATTTATTGGAGGGGGTTAACTATGTACAGGAGGGGGGTTAACTATATACAGGAGAGGGATTAACTATGTACAGGGGGGGTTAACTATATACAGGAGGGGGGAGGGTTAACTATGTACAGGAGGGTGGTTAACTATATGCAGGAGGGGGGTTAACTATGTACAGAGGGGTTACTATGTACAGGGGGGAACTATGTACAGGGGGGTAACTAGCTTGAGAGGGGTAACTATGTACAGGGTAACTATGGCTCTGCATGGGACACTGATGTAAGGACTGAGGCTGGGAACACTGGTGTAAGGACTGACTCTGCTGGGGGCACCTGATGCAAGGAGGGACTCTAATGGGGGCACCGGATGCAAGGATGGACTCTGTTGTGGGCACCTGATGCAAGGACAGACTCTGCTGGTGGCAGGTGACACTCTCAGGGATCAGGCACATCAGGCTGAAGCAGGTCACGGAGGAAGCCGGGATAGTCAGCAGGCTAGCAGCAAGGTACTTGAACAACAGGCAGAGATGAGTCAGATGGGAAGCTGGGATCAGGAACCACAGATCAGATAGGCAGAGTCCAGAAGCAGAGTCAACGGGAGCCAAGGTCAGCAACGGGAATCAGACAGAACAAACACGGGTTTCAGAGCAGCAGGATAACAGCTGAAGACCAATCAGCACAGACCGGTGGCCACAAGCCCCTTTAAGTAGGCCGCCTGGTGCTCATTGGGGTCGAGTGCGCATTCCTGCACATGCACGGGACACCACGCATGTGCATAAGCGCGCATGCCCATAAGCGTGCACGGGCATCCACAGTTGCCCACCAGCTCGAGCATGTGCGCCAGCACTCGCCAGGCGGTTTCTATTAGCTGCCTTACATTCTCCCCCTTGAGGGCAGCCTCCGGATGCCCATTAAGGAATTCTTCTCAGGATGGAGGCGAACATAGGCTTGGACCAATCGTGGAGCGTGGGCCATAGCCCTTCCACTTAGTGAGGAACTGTGTTTGGCCCCTTCTTTTCCTACAATCAAGGACAGCTTCCACTTTGAATTCCTCATTTCCAGCAGTGGGGCAGAAGTCTCAGGTTCTCGGTCAGGAAAGGGATTATCCACAGACCGTTTCAAGAGGGACACATGAAATACCAGATGAATTCTTAGATTCTCTGGCAGACACAACTCGAAGGCGACAGCATTAATCCTCCTTTTCACCAAGAATTGACTGATATATCTCAGCCCTAACTTCTTTGAAGGGCAGGCCAGTTAAAAGTTTGTGGTAGATAACCATACTTTATCTCCGGGTTTCAGGTCCAGATTGCCTCTCCTTCTTCTGTCATAGAACCTTTTGTCATCACTCTGGGACTTAGAAATGGCTTCTTGCAGAAACGGGTTATTAGTTCTCCAGAACTCCAAACAATCCTGTACTGCTGGTACCAGGGACTCTTGGGGAACATCGGGCAAGAAGGATGGGTGAAACCCATAATTGGCAAAAAAGGGGGTTTGCTTGATAGAAGAGTGTACTGAATTATTGTAAGCAAACTCTGCTAACGGTAAAAGAGATGCCCAGTCGTCCTGTGCGAAAGAAGAAAAACATTGGAGATACTGCTCCAGGGTCTGGTTTGTTCTCTCTGACCCTTTGTCTGAGGGTGACAGGCAGATGACAGGCAGAATTTAATGCCCAACACTTAACACAAAGATTTCCAAAACTGGAAGTAAACTGTATTCCACGATCTGATGTGATGTTAACAAGGATTCCATGAAGATGCACCACTTCCTTGACAAAAGATGAGGCAATCTCTGCAGCAGAAGGGGTACCCTTTCGGGCACAAAGTGGGCCATCTTGGATAAACGATCTATTATGACAAAGATGGTAGCAAATCCTTCAGATGGAGGTAACTCAATGATAAAATCCATAGAGATCATGCTCCATAGCTTATCAGGTACAAGAAGAGGCTACAGCTAAGGATGAGCCGAACACCCCCCGGTTCGGTTCGCACCAGAACCTGCGAACAGACATAAACTTCGTGTGAACTTTAGAACCCTAATAAAGTCTATGGGACTCGAACGTTCAAAATCAAAAGTGCTAATTTTAAAGGCTTATATGCAAGTTATTGTCATAAAAAGTGTTTGGGGACCTGGGTCCTGCCCCAGGGGACATGTATCAATGCAAAAAAATGTTTTAAAAATGAATGTTTTTTCGGGAGCAGTGATTTGAATAATGCTTAAAGTGAAACAATAAAAGTGTAATATTCCTTTAAATTTCCTACCTGGGGGGTGTGTATAGTATGCCTGTAAAGGGGTGCATGTTTCCCATGCTTAGAACTGTCCCTGCACAAAGTGTCATTCCTGCAGGAAAAAAAAGTCATTTAAAAATCGGCTATAATGAATTGTCGGCTCACCGTAATACAGAGAACAGTCATTGAAAGTCATTGATAAAAAAAAAAGAAAAAAGCGTGGGGTTCCGCCAAATTCAATTATCAGGCCCTTCAGGTCTGGTATGGATTTTAAGGGGAACTCCACGCCAAATTTAAAAAAAAAAATGACGTGGAATTCCCCCTAAAAATCCATACCAGACCCTTTATCCGAGCATGCAACCTGGCAGGCCACAGGAAAAGAGGGGGGACGAGAGAGCGCGCCCCCGTACCATACCAGGCCACATGCCCTTAACATTTGGAGGATGCTTTGGCTTCCCCCCAAAGCACCATGTCCCCCTGTTGATGAGGACAAGGGCCTCATCCCCACAACCCTGACCGGTGGTTGTGGGGGTCTGCAGGCAGGGGGCTTATCAGAATCTGGAAGCCCCCTTTAACAAGGGGACCCCCAGATCCCGACCCCCCTGTTTGAAATGGTAAGGGGGTACAAAAGTACCCCTACCATTTCACAAAGAAAGTGTAAAAAAATTGTTAAAAAAGACACACACACCATTGCAAAAGTCCTTTATTAAAAAATAAAAAAAATTAAAAGAAAGATTCCAGCGGTGGTAATCCACTCTTGCTATCCAGCGACGGGTGATCATCTCTCTGGGGTCCAGCAATGGGTGATCTGATCCAGCAATGGGTGATCCATCCAGCACAGCGCATCCATCCTCTGTCTCCACCGGCGGGGACACTGTGGGGATACTGGCAGCCTGACACTTCTTACATGAGGAGGTCGGGGCCACCCGTCACCTGACCCTGCTCCCCTCTAACGCAAGGGAAAGCTGGTTTCCCCAATGACTTGCGGGTGACCCCGCCCCCTCTGGTGTAATGCAGGTTTCAGCTGAAGACCAATCAGCACAGACCGGTGGTCGGGACCCCCTTTAAGTAGGCCTTCTGGCACCAATTGCCACACATGCGCATAAGAGCGCACGGGCATCCGCAGTTGTCCATGGGCGCACACATTTGCGCCAGCATGCTCTTGGCGGTTTCTATTTGTTTCCTCACAGATCAGTTACAAAGCCTCCAGCAGCACTGAATGTGTGTTCTGAAAGAACGGCGCACATGCGCATAAGAGCGCACGGGCATCCGCAGTTGTCCACAAGAGCACGCATGTGCGCCAGCACGCTCTAGGTGGTTTCTATTCGTTTCCTTACAGATCGGTTACAAAGCCTCCAGCAGCACTGAATGTGTGTTCTGAAAGAACGTTGGATGCAGGACAGGACAGTAGCTCAATTGCATAGTGTGCAAGCTCTGGCCAGTGATCCATCCTCAAGACCCCGTAACCCCCGGTTAGAGTCTGATCTTGCCCCGGACAAAAAAAATGTCTGAACGCATCTGTCAGACGGCCATGGGCGTCCGCAGAACTTTTTCCAGGGGGGGGGGGGGGGGCATCATTTCAAGGCCACTCATGCTCCATCCCTTTTCGACAATCTCATGAAAATCTTTCCACTGGTAATACATATGTGCTATATAACAGATAATTCATCTTCACTTTGTATTGGAAGTTACTCTGGCGGCTGTGTTCCATGACCATATAGCCTAGAGAATGTACATTTTTTTATATTGCAATACATCTGTTGTGGCCATATTTTGATCTCATACTGTCACTGTATAGGCTGTTTTCATCAAGATAAAAATATGGCAACAACAGATGTATTGCAATGTAAAAAGATGTACATTCTCTAGGCTATATGGGCATGGTACGCAGCCACCTGAGTAACCTTGCGGACACCCATGCTTTCAAAAACCAGCCCTGGAAAAAATTTCATACCAGCCTCACAGCATTATTATACCAGCCCAACAGCATAACGTCATTATTTTCTTGTTCATGAAAGGGAAAACCATACATTTTAAAGCACATTTGATGAAGAGAGTATTAGATAAAGATATGAAATCACATAGGGCTATATTTTTTATTTATATATATATATATATATATATATATATATATATATATATATATATATATTTATTCAAATTCCAGTTAATAGTGGTAAGTGATCAATCATCAAGGGGGACCCCAGAAAATCAGAACGTGGGGGGGGGACCACCTTCTGCAGAAAGAATACGCTAAGGTAAGGGGGTGGGTTACTAATATAAGGAGGAAACCCTTTATATCAGTGCCCCTTACATTATCGTATTCACTCCCCCCTTACATCAGTGACCCCCGACTGGCCTGGCGGTGCTTTCACTGACCTCCTCTCAGGTGCACTGTGCAGGGCTCAGTCAGTCGGCTCCAGCTTGGAGGTTTTATCCTATAGTCTCCTGTCCATAGTCCACACAAGTCTGACTTCTCCCATGACCCCCATCCCGGTGGTGCTCCCACTCTTGACTCCTCTCCAGACTTCCTCAGAGACTGCAGACATGCTACAGGAGATAGTCAGAGAATGCAGACTTGATGCAAGAGCTCAATGCAGCCTCACCAGTGCCCATCAAATTCAGCCTCACTGTGCCCACCAAAGCAGCCTCACTGTGCATCAAATGCAGCCTCACTGTGTCCATCAAATGCAGCTTTACTGTGCCGTGAATGCAGTCTCACTGTGCCCATCATTGCAGCCCCTCCTGTGCCCCATATCCCAGTCTGCAGTCCCTGTCTGTGGGAAGGTGTGTTGTTGATGCTCGGTACAGTACCTTGCATGCCAGCAGGATATCCATGACGGCCAGCAGCAGGCAGGGTCTGTTCTCGTTTTGGATGGGGACAGTGCTCCTTCCAGAGGATCTGTCTGCTGTGAGATGGAGTGGTCCCTGGCCACCTGCACCTTCAGCCATCCTCATTTTCCGGCCCCAGTCAGCCTGCCCTCTGGTCCTGGGGAAGTGGAGAGCACTGGGTGGGAGCTGGAGAGAAGGGGGAGCAGAGAGTACTGACGGGGTTGGAGAACACATGGGTGGGGGCAAACGGAGGGGGAGTGGAGATCACAGGGGTGGGGAGTGGAGAGCGCTGGGGGGAACTTGAGAGCACTGGGAGGGGCAACAAGAACAGGGGTAGAGAGCATGGTAGGCTGAGAGCACTGGGGGGCTAAGAGTGTGGGGTGGTGGAGAGCACTGGGGGGGGGGGCTAAGAGTGTGGGGTGGTGGAGAGCACTGGGGGGGCAGAAAAACAGGGGTGGAGAGCATGGGGGCTGGAGAGTACTGGGGGGGTACAAAGAGCAGGGGGGAGTGGAGAGCAATGGGGGGGAGCTTGAGAGATCCAGTGGGGGCCAGAAAGAACAGGAGTGGAAAGCACGGGGGACTGGAGAGCACTATGGGGGGTGGAGAGCACATGGGTGGGGGCAAAATGCAGGGGGAGTGGAGAGTACAGGGGTGGGGAGTGGAGAGTGCTGGGGGGGAGCTAAAAAGAACAGGGGTGGAGAGCACGGAGGGTAGAGAGCACGGGGGGGGGGGCTGGAGAGCACAAGGGGGGCAGAAAGAACAGGGGTGGAGAGAATGGGGGGGCTGGAGAGCACTGGGGTGGGGGCTGGAGAGTGATGGGGAGAGCTGAAAAGCACTGGGGGGGAGAAAGAACAGGGGGGAGAGCACTGGGGGAGTGGAGAGCACTGGGGGGAAAGAACAGGGGGAGAGAGGAGAGCACAGGGGGGTGGAGAGCACTGGGGGGGACAAAGAACAGGGGGAGAGCACTGGGGGGAGTGGAGGGCACTGGGGGGGCAGGGGGGAGAGCACTGGGGGGGTGAGCACTGGGGGGAGTGGAGAGCACTGGGGGGGGGGGAGAACAGGGGGGAGAGCACTGGGGGGAGAACAGGGGGGAGAGTACTGGGGAGGAGAACGGGGGGAGAGCACGGAGGGGAGAGGACTGGGGGGAGTGGTGAGCACTGTGGGGGGAGAACAGGGGGGGAGCACTGGGCGGAGTGGAGAGCACTGGGGAGAACAGGGGGGGAGAGCACTGGGGGGGGGACAGGGGGGAGAGCACTGGGATGGTGGCTAGAGAAGGATGGGGAGAGCTGGAGAGCAGCAAGAACAGGGGAGGAGAAAACTGGGGGGGGGGGCAGGAGAGTGTGGTGGAGGAGAGCACTGGGGGGGGGCAAGGGGGAGAGCACTGGGGGACAGGGGGAGAGCACTGGGGGGTGAACGGGGGGAGTGGAGAGCACTGGGATGGTGGCTAGAGAAGGATGGGGAGAGCTGGAGAGCAGGGAGGGCAGCAAGAACAGGGGAGGAGAGAACTGTGGGGGGGGGGGGCAGGAGAGTGTGGAGGTGGAGGAGAGCATGGGGGAGGGGGGCCGGAGATTGTTGTGGTGAAGGAGAGCACGGGGGCAGAAGAGTGTGGTGGTGGAGGAGAGCACTGGGGGGAGCAGGAGAGTGTGGTGGTGGAGGAGAGCACTGTGGGGAGGGGGGGGGGGGGGGCAGGAGAGTGTGGTGGTGGAGGAAAGCACTGGAGGGGGTGGCAGGAGAGTGTGGTGGTGGAGGAGACCACTGGGGGGTAGGAGAGTGTGGCGGTGGAGGAGAGCACTGGGGGGGCAGGAGAGTGCGGTGGTGGAAGAGAGCACTGGGGGGCAGGAGAGTGCGGGGGTGGAGGAGAGCACTGGGGGACAGGAGAGTGTGGTGGTGGAGGGGAGCCCTGTGGGGGGGCAGGAGAGTGTGGTGGTGGAGGAGAGCACTGGAGGGGGTGGCAGGAGAGTGTGGTGGTGGAGGAGACCACGGGGGGCAGGAGAATCTGGCGGTGGAGGAGAGCACTGGGGGGGGGGGGCAGGAGAGTGCGGTGGTGGAGGAGAGCACTGGGGGGCAGGAGAGTGTGGTGGTGGAGGAGAGCACTGTGGGGGAGGGGGCAGGAGAGTGTGGTGGTGGAGGAGAGCACTGGAGGGGGTGGCAGGAGAGTGTGGTGGTGGAGGAGACCACTGGGGGGGGCAGGAGAGTGTGGTGGTGGAGGAGAGCACTGGGAGGGGGGGGCAGGAGAGTGCAGTGGTGGAGGAGAACACTGGGAGGGGGGGGCAGGAGAGTGCGGTGGTGGAGGAGAGCACTGGGGGGGGGGGCAGGAGAGTGTGGTGGTGGAGGAGAGCACTGCAGCCCCCCCCCCCCTCGATCCTCCTATCCAGGCACTGTGGCACGGATGTGCATCTACTCCTCTGGATCACAGCGCTGGATGTTCGGCAGCCGCTCTTTAACACAGTCCCGCCCCCCAGACCGGCTCATGTGATAGGCGGAATGTTGATTTTCTCTACTATCACACGAGCAGGTCTGGGGGGACGGGACTGTGTTACAGAGCGGCCGCCGAACACAGAGCCATCCAGCGCTGTGATCCAGAGGGGAGAGCGGAGGATGCAGCTGCAAGCGGACTCAGAAAAAAAAATGCAGCATGGTGGCGGCTGCAACACCTTGGGGATTCCAGGGGGGGGCACTTGACCCCCCTTGCCCCCTGCTGTGGATGCCAATGCAGACGGCCACCTTTTCTACCGCTCCTGCTTTCGAGGGCAAATCTATAGAGGAAGAGGCCATGGAGGAAGAAGAAGAGGAGGGGTGGAGGAGAGAGGTGTGTCAGAATCACCACTAGTAGTATTTTGTAGGTGTGGTGGCGTAACAAGCTCCAACAATACTGCACCCTGTCCTGTATCCTTCCCAGCTGCCAGCAGGGTCACCCAGTCCGCCGTGAAAGATAGACAACGTTCCTGTCCATGCCTGCTGGACCATGAGTCAGCGGTAATATGCACCTTACCGCTGACCGCCCTGTCCAGTACCGCTTACCGTCCTGTCCAGTGAGGCCAAGACATTGCCTTCCACATGCCGGTAGAAAGCCGCAATCGCCTTCCGTGAAAAAAATTGGTGTTTGGGAACCTGCCACTAAGGTACCACACATTCCACAAATTCGCGAAAGGGGAAAGAGTCTACTTGCTGAAAAGGCAGCAGTTGAAGTGCAAGCAATTTAGCCAAGCTAGCATTCAACCGCTGGGCTGGTGGATGGCTGGGACCAAATTTCTTTCGCCAGTTTAGCAACTGGGGTAGGGAAATTTGCCTGCTACTATCGGACATTGATGTAGCGATAGCAGATTGCCCGCAAGTACTTGGCACACCTAATCATACACCTTCATTCCTCTCAGTGCAGGTTTCTGAGAGAACTGAAGGTACAGTGGGGTTAAAGATCCCAGCTGATGAGGAACAGGAAGAGGTCCACCTTGTTCTTTGGTGTGGGTCTTTTAAGTACTCTTTCCAATGGACTGTATGGGAGTTCGACATATGTCTGGTCAAGCATGTGGTGCCCAAGCGGCTGATGTTTTGGCCACGCTTGATACGCTTCAGACATATGTTGCAAACAGCAACGGTGTGATCTGCTGCACATGTCTCAAAAAAGGCCCACACCAAAGAACTTTTGGAAAAACGTGCGGAGTCAGCAGCGCTCTGCACATGCGGAGCTCTGCGTTGTGATGCAGTTGGTTGGCTGCCCTTAAGCTGGCCCCTGGATGGCATCCTGCCTTATTGGGGATGTGCCTCACCCTCCTCCTCTCATCTATCAGGCACCCACGTAGAGTCAATGACCTCATCATCCCCTCCCTCCTCGTCAATGGAGCAAACCTGGCAGTATTCTGCAGCTGGGGGAACATGACTGCCAGTTTGTTGTCCTTCTTGGGCACCTCCTCTCTCTGGGCTCACGTTACTGCCTTCCTCAATCTGGGTACCATCATCGAAACCTTCAGAACGCTGTGCATCCTCCTGCAGCATGTACCCAACACTGTGGTCGAACAGTTCGGGGTAATCCTCAGGGCATGATGGTGGGGTTAGGGAAGGAGTGACTGATGACATTGAGCCGATGGAAGAGGCCGCTTTGGCAGCTGCATTGGCAGCCAAAGTACTCTGAGCCTGGGTGGCTTGGTCATCCACTCTACCAACTCTTCTGCATGTTGTGGCTCAACACGGCCAGCTGCCAAAAAAAAAGACATGCGTGCCCCACGGCCATGTGCTGAGGACCTCTTCTTTCTCCTCATCAGCTGGGATCTTCAACCCCACTATATCTTCAGTCCTCTCTGAAACCTGCACTGAGAGGAATGAAGGTGTAGAATTAGGTGTGTCACAGCAAAGTACTTGCGGGCACTCAGCTATAGGTACACCGACGTTCGATTGTACCAGGCAAATTTCCCTGCCCCAGCTGCTGTACCGTCGAAAGAAGTTCACTTCCAGCTATCCACATGCCCAGCAGTTGAATGCTAGCTTGGCTAAATTGCTAGCACTTCAACTGCTGCCTTTTCAGTTGGTAGACTCTGCCCCCTTCCGTGAGTTTGTGCAATGTGCGGTTCCTCAGTGGCAGGTTCCCAAATGCCACTTTTTCTCACGGAAGGCAATTCCGGCTCTCTACTGGCATGTGGAAGGCAATGTCTTGGCCTCGCTGGACAGGGCGGTCAGCGGTAAGGTGCATATTACCGCTGACTCATGGTCCAGCAGGCATGGACAGGGACGTTACCTATCTTTCACGGCGCATTGGGTGACTCTTCTGACAGCTGGGAAGGATGCAGGACAAGGTGCAGTAGTGTTGAAGGTTGTTCCGCCACCATGCCTCCAAAATGCTACTACTGGTGATTCTGACACACCTCTCTCCTCACCCCTCCTCTTCTTCTTCCTCAATGGCCTCTTCCTGTGCTTTGTCCTTGGAACCAATGGTGCTCCGTAGGCGTTCAAGTGGCTACGCAAGTACGCAGGAAAAAAGATGCCATGCGGTTCTTGCGCTGGTGTGCTTGGGGGACAGGAGCCACACTGGGGCAGAGATTCTGTCAGCTCTGCAGGGGCAGGCTGAGAGGTGGTTGACGCCACGCCAGCTTAAGCCAGGAATAGTGGTTTGCGACAATGGCACCAACCTCCTCTCTGCCCTCTGACAGGGACAACTGACCCATGTGCCCTGTCTGGCTCACGTCCTTTACTTGGTGGTGCAGCAGTTCTTGGGCAGGTACCCAGGCTTACAGGATGTCCTGAGGCAGGCCAGGAAAGTCTGTGTGCATTTCCGCTGGTCATATAATGCCAGTGCTCGGCTGGCTGAGCTCCAAAAGGAATTGAACCTTCCCAAGAACCGCCTAATCTGTGACATGCCCACCAGGTGGAACTCAACGTTGGCCCTGCTGCAGTGGCTGCACACGGAGCAGAGGGCCAACAATGAGCACCTGTGCGACTATGGTACCAGGACATGGTCAGGGGAGCTTATTTTTTTTCCCATGCCAGTGGGCCAAGATCAGGGATGCATTCACTGTCCTGTCACCATTTGAGGAGGCAAATTCCTGGTCCTGGACAACATGTTGCTGAGGCTTCAGTCAGTCACAGAAGGAGTGGGGGAGGAGGTGGCCTTCTGACTGATGCGTTCAGACAATTTTTTAGTCCGCAGCCCCAAGGTATGATCGGTTCCAGCAACCATCGCCAGCGTCTGATTTACATGGTGCAGGAATACCTAGGGGTAAGATCAGACTTGGACACCTTTCCCACCGAAAATCCTCTGGCTTACTGGGTCTTGAGGATGGATGATCGCTGGCCAGAGCTTGCACAGTATGCAATTGAGCTACTGGCCTGTCCTGCATCCAGCTTTCTTTCGGAATGCACACTCAGTGCTGCTGGAGGCTTTGTAACCGATCACAGGGTGCGCCTGGCCTGTTCCCCGACTCGGTTGATCGACTGACCTTCATAAAAATGAATCAGTCTTGGATCACCACCAGCTACCAAGCACCTGAAACTGATGTAACCGAATAATTTTTTTTGAAATGTCAGATCCCTTCAAGACTGCCTATGCTGATGTTGAGTGACTATCCTGTTATGGTGAGCGACTATCCTCTTCCTCCTCAATGATCATGCTGCTGATAGCTTGGAAGAACATTTTTGGTTCTGGGCACCGTCACCAGTGGCTAAGGCCCAATTTTTCAGCCCCTGTTTAACAGGTGCCTGTAATAAAAAATTTTGATGCAATACTTTGCAGCAGGGCTCATTCTTGCGTTCCAACTAGAGTATCTGTGAGGGGTTGCAGTGTCGTGGCACCAGCACCAGTGAGCCCCTGTTTAACAGGGGCGTGTAATTAAAATTTTTGATGCAATACTTTTTAGCAGGGCTCATTCCTGCGTTCCAACTAGAGTATCTGTGAGGGGTTGCAGTGTCGTGGGTGGCACCAGCACCAGTGCCTAAGGCCCAATTTTTCAGCCCCTGTTTAACAGGGGCATGTAATTACAATTTTTGATCCAATATTTTGCAGCAGGGCTCATTCCTGCTCTCCAACTAGAGTTTCTGTGAGGTGTTGAAGTGTTGTGGCACCAGTGCCTAAGGCCAAATTTTTCTGCCCCTGTTCAACAGGTGCATGTAATTACAATTCTTGATATAATATTTCACAGCAGGTCCCGTTCCAGCGCCCACCAAGAGTAACTGTGTGGACTTACAGTGTTATGACACCAGCACCACCACCACCAAAGGCCCAATTTTTTGACCACTGTTCAACAATGGCATGTAATTACAATTCTTGATATAATAGTTCACAGTAGTTCCAGTGCCCACCAACAGTCACTTTGAGGGCTTATAGTGTTGTGGCAACACCAACACCTTAGGCCCAAATTTTGGCGGAGCATATAGGGCAGGCCCCTACTTTCAATCATACAACTTACAAACGTCTCCTACTTGCAAACGGAAGGAGACAACAGGAAGTGAGATGAAATCTACTCATAGGAAGGGAAATTCTCTCCTGTAAGAGTTGATATGGGAAAAACATGTCTCCTCTCCACTGATGCTTTATCCCAATCCTTGTTTTACTAAAAACCCCACATTTTCAAAAAAACATTTGTCATTGGGACAGAAAGTGAGGTGAAATCTTCTGAAGAGGTGCACAGACAGCAAAAAAAATGTTACAGGGCTGATAACCCTTCCCTCTGTTTTTAAAAAGCTTAAAAATAGATTTTTTGACTGGCGCTACACTTTAAAAATGTACCAGTTCAAAATTACAAACAGATTCCACTTAACAACAAACCTACACAGTCCCTGTCTTGTTTGCACCGCCTGAATACTGCTGTTCTGAGTATATAGGGCTTGGGGGCCCCACGCCTTTCCTTTTTTTAATTTGGTACGGGGTTCCCCTTAATATCCATACAAGACCCAAAGGGGCTGGTAATGGGCAGGGGGGGTACCCATGGCATTTTTCTCAAAGATTTTCATCCATATTGCCGGGACCAGACATTACATTAAAACCACAAGCAGTTTTAAATGACTTTTTTTCTGTTAGAAATGTAATTTTGTGCAGGGACTGTTCTAAACACGGGAAACACGTGCCACTTCACAGGCATACTATAGACAGCCATCAGGCACGATATTTAAAGGAATTTTCACTTTTTTTCACTTTAAGCGTCATTAAAATCTGTGCTCCCGAAAAAACTGACATTTTTTAAACTTTTTTTTGCAATGATACATGTCCCCTGGGGCAGGAGCCGGGTCCCCAAACCCTTTTTAGGACAATAACTTGCATATTAGCCTTTAAAATGAGCACTTTTGATTTTGAATTTTCGAGTCTCATAGACTTTAATGGGGTTCTAAAGTTCACTCGAATTTTCGGTCCGTTCGCAGGTTCTGGTGCGAACCGAACTGGGGGAGGGTGTTCGGCTCATCACTAGTCGCAAGTTACATTTCATTAAGTTTTATTCACAGTGGTGGAAAATAGATGTTATACTCAACGCTGCTCCTGTAAACAATGAACACTGATACAATATATAATAATAAAGTGCCTATATCAGTATAATCAAATGACATAGTATTGCTTAACAATATAAAGTGCTCAGTGTGATTATAGTGCAAAACAAATAAAGTGCAATCATATAAAGTCCATCCAAATAGTGTGTTGAACTTGTGCAAAATACACAGTTGGTGTGGGTCTAGGTGACACTCCGTGCTTCCCTCCTGGGTACCCACTCGCCAGCAATAATATTTAAATACGCTTGTTATTGTATTGGGATGGTATCTCCCGTCAGTGGCTGGGGCTGTTGGATGTGGTCATTGTATGGGTGAAAATTACACCTTTTAATTTTATTTAATTAAAATTTTATTATTTTTCTAATGTTGACTAATTTGTATATGCTTATTAATCTATATCAGAATAGAATTGTTGTTATCTGAACTAATTTGTAGTCATAATAAGGGATCATTAAGAAGATTAATATGTAAAGCACGATACTGTATTCATTGATTGCATAGTCCCATTTCAGGATTTTTTTTTCATACATCGCAGCCCATATTAGATTGGACAATATGTGTAAACAAATGACAGATATACTGAGAAGGTAATTTGTTGTGTAAATGCCACACTAAGTACAACATATACATAATTAAAGGACAACATTGAGTACTAGAATAGTGGTATTCACATTTCCTGTGTATACTGGAAGTGGTCTTATAGAAGGGAATAACAGCAGTGGGTGTAATGTCTCAAGATGAGTACCAAGATGGCGATATGAGCATTTCCTGTGGAAACAGTAAGTGATCTCATACTGCCTACACATGCAGCGAGAGTACCAAAATGGCGGTAACAGCACTTCCAGTTCCAGCGGAAACAGGAAGTGATGGAAATTATTACTGCGCACTTAGTGAGAGTAGTAGGAGTTAATAGGTGTAGTAGGTGGGACTTAATGCATAAAAGACAACCAGTCACAGACGTCACCACCTGAGGAGACCTAGTGATGGTTGTCTGCATGCCAAGGTGGTGTTTTTTTGCACGATTTTCAATGTTTTCATGTAAGTGTGATTATTTGGGATTTTTATGAATAAAATTAGCAGTATTACACTATATAACCTTTTCTCCTTATTGCCATATGTCTAAAATGGATATTTGATCACCGTGAAAGTTGGGAAGGTGATAACTAAATTTGGATATAGGATATACCAGACGTTCCTAATATACCGATGAAAGGAAGGTGTCATTTTCACCCATACAATGACCACATCCAAAAGCCCCAGCCACTGACGGGAGATACCATCCCAATAAAATAACAAGCGTATTTAAAGATTATTGCTGGTCAGTGGGGACCCAAGAGGGGAGCACAGAGTCTCACCTAGACCCACACCAACTGCGTATTTTGCACAAGTTCAACACACTATTTGGATGGACTTTATATGATTGCACTTTATTTGTTTTGCATTATAATCGCACTGAGCACTTTATATTGTTAACCACTTCCCACCCGATCAATAGCAGATTAACATCCGGGAAGTGGTTCTGTTATCCTGACTGGGCATCATATGACGTCCTTCAGGATAACAGCTGCCGCGCTCCCGCATCACGATGATCGGTGGTGCGGTGTTTCATTCTGACACACCGCTACACTGATCTTGGTAAAGAGCCTCCACCAGAGGCTCTTTACCACATGATCAGCCGTGTCCAATCACGGCTGATCACGTTGTAAATAGGAAAAGCCGTTGATTGGCTTTTCCTCATTTGCGTCTGACAGATGCGAGTAGATGAGAGCCGATTGGCGGCTCTCCTGACAGGGTGGTCTGTGCTAATTGTTTATCAGCGCAGCCCCCCCTAGGATGCCCACACTACACCACCAGGGAAACCCCCAGGACCACCAGCGAAGTGGGCAACATGTGGATGGCCAGGTATGTACCCCATGGCTATCCACATGTGCAAATGACAGCCCAATCTGTGCCAATCAGTGCCCAGAAATGGGCACTGACTGGCACCATCATGTACCAAATAAAACCAGTGATGCCCAGCAATGCCACCCATCAGTGTCTTCAGTGCCATCCATCAGTATCCAGTAGTGCCACCTATCAGTGCCCATCCATGCCCATAAGTGCCCACCTATCAGTGCCCATCCAAGCCACCTATCAGTGCCACCGATAAGTACCCATCAGTGCCACCCATAAGTACCCATCAGTGCCGCCTATGAGTGCCCATCATTGCCACCAATGAGTGCCCTTCAGTGCAGCACCACCTATCAGTGTCCATCAGTGCCCGTCAGTGCCACCTCATTGGTGCCACCTCATCGGTGCCCATCAGTGCCACCTTATTGGTGCCCGTCAGTGCAGCCATATCAGTGTTCGTCATTGAAGAACATGTACTTTTTTACAAAAAAATTAACAGAAAGAAAGAAAAACTTTTTTTTTTTTTAATTCGGTCTTTTTTTATTTGTTGCACAAAAAATTAAAATTGCAGAGGTGATCAAATACAACCAAAAGAAAGCTCTATTTGTGGGAAGAAAATGATAAAAAAAATTGTTTGAGTACAGTGTTGTATGACCGCGCAATTGTCATTCAAATTGCTACAGTGCCGAGAGCTGAAAATTGGCTTGAGCAGGAAGGTGTCTAAGTGCCTGTTATTGAAGTGGTTAAGCTATAAATACTATGCCATTGATTATATTGATGTAGGCACTTTATTATTATATATTGTATTAGTGTTCATTGTTTACAGGAGCAGCGCTGAGTATAACATCTATTTTCCATCACTTGGGGTTCTTTACCTTGCACTAGCAGCAGCTCAAACCACATACCGGTATTCACATTATTATTTATTTTTTGTTTTCATTATCTTAAACTTATTTATTCACAGTGGGTTTGCAATGTAGTAATTTGTGTCGCCACCCGCTGTCCTGAAAAAAGTTTGCATACTGTATGCATACTGCCCACATGGGTAACAAAGATTTTTGCTTTGTCTTTTGCTGGGACTGCAGTGGGCAAGGCTGCCCAGTACAGTCCCAGGGCACTTTTCCTGTACCCTAAAATTAACCTTCCATGTAACCCTAACACTAACCTAACTATATACAGGTGCAGCTCATCAAAAAGTTAATTTTTTTCCATAATTCAATTTAAAAAGTTAAACTCATATATTTTATATAGATGCGTTACAGACAGAGTGATATATTTCAAGAATTTCTTATCTTTTTTGATGATTATGGCTCACAGAAAACCCAAAATTTAGTATCTAGGAAAATTAGAATATTACATAAGACCAATAAAAAAAGTACTTGTGATACAGAAATGTTTGCTTAGTGAAAAGTATGTCCATGTAGAGTATAGTGTGCACTCAATACTTGGTTGGGGCTTCTTTTGCATGAATTACTGCATCAATTACTGCATCAATGCGGCGTGGCATGGAGGCGATCAGCCTGTGGCACTGCTGAGGTGTTATGGAAGCCCAGGTTTCTTTTGCTAGTGGCCTTCAGCTCATCTGCATTGTTGGGCCTGGTGCCTCTCATCTTCCTCTTGACAATACCCCACAGATTCTCTATGGGGTTTAGGTCAGGCGAGTTTGCTGACCAATCAAGCACCGTGATACCATATCATTAAACCTGGTATTGGCAGTGTGGGCAGGTACCAAGCCCTGCTGGGAAATTAAATCAGCATCTCCATAAAGCTGGTCAACAGAGGGAAGCATTAAGTGCTCTAGAATTTTCTGGTAGAGAGCTGCTCTGACTTTGGACTTGATAAAACACAGTGGACCAACACCAGCAGATAACATGGCTCCCCAAATCATCACTGAATGTTGAAATTTCACACTGGACCTCATGCAAATTGGATTCTGTGGAAAATAGGAAGAGAAACTGCGCTACGGTACAACTCAAATTGTATAATAGGTGGTCACTGGGGGGACCTATTTCAGCTGCAGCTTGACTGTATCACAATTACAGGAAAATTGAAAGTAAAAAATAAATAAGCTGCGCTATACCCAAACCACACCGTGAAAAATCACTCAAGTGTATATATTTAGGGACTTGGGTCAAATTAATAAACAGTGATGTGAATGTCACATATGCTTTCTAAATACCCCTTACACATATGTAAATACAGATTAAACCATATTCATTAAATTATAATCCAGAGTACATCAGTGTGATTAACACCCAAGTGCATAATTAATACAAACAAATATGAATATAAAAATATAAAATAAGAAAAGAAATGAAAAAAGTCTTTCAAATAAGAATATGAATTGAAGAGCAGTTTCTTCCGCTTATAGACCGTGCACAATCCGCCACCAAAGTGTAAAGATTCACTTCTTACCAGAAGTTCATGACCCCCCACTACAGAGGGTCACGAAAAACGTGTAGATTTAAATTATATCCCCCAATCTGGAACAGATCCTGCTGCTCTCCTTAGGCCACCCTCTCCACCAGATAGGTTATTAGAATGGGCCTCTTCGGTGTATCTCCCATATATTTATAACTCGTGGATGCACATAAGTATCATGGAAAAAAGGTAAAAGCTCCAATAGTTTAAAAACCTTTTTTTTATTTGGCTCCACGGACATACCCGTCCTTCCTGGATACACAATACTCCACACAAGGTGACGTCAGCGAGTCGCTCCACCCTACGTGTTTCGTAACAAAATTACATCATCCAGGGGCACGGGCGGCGCGCTGCGTCACCTCCCTTTATACAGCCACTACCCATCCAAGCCTCGCTCTGAGCCGTCGGCGAGTTCCGCTCTGACCAAGCCTCACTCCCAGTAGGAAACAGGCTCTCTCTCCTCCCAGCATACTTTAGCCACCGCAAGACCACAATCCATCCAAGCCTCGCTCTGAGCTACCAGCGGGTTCCGCTCAAACCAAGCCTCACTTCCAATTTTAAACATATACTGTCTCCACCCAGCATGATATAACAACCGCGAGACTCAAAAGTTCATAGCAGTAAAATCCTACCTTAATAATCAAGTCTCTATAGTGCCGTAGTATACATATATCCATCTTACAAATCAGTTAAAATACAATATTTATAAAAAAATCACCAAATTTATCGTATGGCTACATAAAAGTAATCGTCATTCATACCGTACCGGAATAAGGATGCAATAAGGGTCAGGGGACATCACCCTCAAAAACCCATCCCCCTCTTCCGGTCCTGCATAAACGGCTTTAGTACATTTAATAATAAAATAATTAATATAATTAATATAATAGAAAACAAAAAAACAATGCATCCACGCATTTTACAGACAAAACGGAGTAAAACCAAACCGGGGGGGGGAAAAAACAAAACAAAGGATACAGTTATCAAGAAGATCCCTGGATATATTTTAACGCCAATCCCCAAGTCAGGATAGACGCAAATTACAGAAGAACCTCAATATAATAGCCTTCAGTGACCATACAGCTGCCCTAAGTGATATCACCACACATACAGATTCGGTGATCCCAATAGAAGAAAATCACCGATCCATGCAAGAATCACATATTCCAACGACCACAATCCATAATGCATGGGTAATTCACAGTTGTGTACACTATTTTATAATAATCAAATGGAAAGTTAATGTTAGTATATACAGTGTAGACTCCCTCATAATCACCTACACAGTCTCACATGGCAGTCATACTAGCTATGTCCACATTATGGTCATTATAGATCTCAAAAAGAGCAGTATGAGTACTTAGAGGGAGTATACAAATGCTGGCCACCTATTTGATCACAAATGGGACGTGTGGCGGCCAGTCAACAAACCCCTCATTCCAAGGGACCATAACACAGGAGAGGTATAAATGAATACAAATATACCTCTAGACGGTTTCAACAAAAAAGGTCAACAAAAAAGCCACCACCTCCTCAGAATAGGGGGACCCTCAAATACCCAAATTTGGCCCTCCATAATCAAACAGAACAACTGCTCCCCCTACTCTATAACCCCATCCACATACCAGCGGCTCAGAGCAAAACCGTCGGGGGGGGGGGGGGGGGCACCTAAAATTATCTCCAGGTATGTTATATCTGGAAATAATCATATTGTTAATTATCCCACATATTCCACTGTTATATTATCAAATAGACAGTACATCAAAAGAAATATACAGGTCACACCTTCCCAGATATTTAAAAATCCTTCAAATCATCTTATGGACCACATATGGCCTCTGAGCGCCCTCATGAGTTATTAATGAAGGCGTTCACATCCGTATCAACATTTAGGCCATACGGAACATATGTCCTGAGCCTATGTATCCAGGCCATTTCTTGTCTCGAGATTTCCCTAACCAATGACCCACCCCTCCAATGGGGCCTATACTTATCTATACCCATATACAGGGTATTCGAGGGATCCCTATTGTGCATTTGATCATAATGCCGAGATACTGGGTGCTTGTTGAAGCCTCTTCTGATATTCCCAATATTTTCATTGAGTCTTACCCTTAGTGCCCTTTTGGTCCTCTCCACATACTGGAGGCCACAAAGGCACTGTATGAGGTAAACCACCCCTTCAGAAGAGCAAGTGATAAAAGGCTCCACTTCGTAAGACCTCAAAGTGCTTGTAGACGTAAAATTACAAATCTTACTACTCTTGCATCTATTTAAAGTGCAAATCTGGCAGTTTTTACACCTATAATAACCCTTAAGGTTTTGGAAAAAGCATATATTCATCTTTGGGGGATCCTGCACACTCGGTGCAATCTGACTAGCCAAAGAGGATGCTTACTTAACCACTTCCCACCCGGCCAATGTAGATATACGGCCGGGTGGGAGCCGTCTACTTCTGATAGGCGTTCAGGAATGTCCTTCAGAAGGAGGGGGATCGCGCGCGCGTGTGCCCGCGCAGCGGCGCGATCCCGATGTGCTTGTGTCACCCGGACACGGCGCATCTCGGATCGGCAGGATGGCTCTGTGATTGGCCCTCCTGATCACATGATGGCCGTGTCCAATCACGGCCGTCATGTGATGTAAACAAACAGCTGGTTGCTAGGCAATCGGCTCCTCCTCTCCTCACACAGAAGTCATCGCTGAGGAGAGGAGACCACTTCTGACCTCCTAGGGGCATCGATGACATCCTCCTCCCATTTAGCCATGAACAGGTTGGCCAGGCTGGGGGCATATTTAGCCCTCATAGCCACGCCCCTGTCCTGGCAATAGAATTGGTGGTCGATCCAGAAATAGTTGTGACCAGCCGCATACTCCAAGAGGTCCATAATAAACTCAATCTGTGGTAACCCCAAACCTGATCCTCTTTCAAGAAATAGCCTAACTGCCTCTAGGCCCAGATTATGGGGAATAATGGTATACAGTGAAGTGACATCTGCAGTCACCAACCATAAACCCCTCTTAGGGGTGATGTTGGACAGAATAATAATAACCTGTTTAGTGTCCTTAATATAGGACGGCATGGTCCGGACCAGAGGCTGCAAGAAATGGTCAAACCACACTTTTATGCAATTTAGGAAGATAATAAATCACTGGTGTGCGTGGAGCACATGGCACCAAAAAAAGTCTCCCCTTATCATTAAGAATAGCCTCAGCTATTTCTCACTGGTGGAGGTGGCTTTTCGGACCCCTTTAGACACGAAGTATTGTGGGTGCCAGCTTTTCATCCTCACTCTGGACGAATTATCACCATCTGCTGACTATTTTTCCTTTGGGACTCTAATTGACTATATTTTATAAATTTTTTTTGTCTATCACCATCTTATACTTATTGGAATTGTTTTTTTATTTTTTATGTGTCTTTATACACGAGGGATATATATACTTTGTGATATTCACTTTTTTTCTGTTTGAAATAACCTGTTTTGGTGGATTCAGGTCAGGGTCCTCACATTTATTTTTGATTTTCACTTATCAATTTAAGATACCATTCACTTATATTTTTCACAATATTATTTATTCTTTCATATTTTATTTCATATTATTCAATATTTTTCATCACTGTTTTTTAGGGTTGTAGACCCTTTAATATATGTGGCATTTGAGCCTTTGCATTAGAGCTGAGGCTATTTGTTTTAGTTTTTTTTTTTGTCGTTTTAGCTCAGCTCACCTTTACATTTAGTTTGCTATATCGGAGTATTACAATTGGAGTTGCTGCTTGTAGGGAAAAAATTTTCTTTGAATAGCACGGTTTACTCCTTGTACCTATCATTAAGAATGCCTCTCCGGAACCCCCTGTCCACAATTTTCTCGAGGACCTTTTTGTATTTGACGACAGGATCCCTATTCAAAGTAGTATAGGTATCACTGTTGTCAACAATGCGATGCATTTCTTTCAAATAATCACAGCGATCCAACACTGCAATTCCCCCAACCTTATCTGCTGGTCTAATCACCAACGACTTGTTGTTTCAAAGGGTATTCAGACCAATTTCCAGGTCCTTCTGCATCCTAACCTTTTTTACTTTCATCAGGTCCAAATCACGTAAAACTACATCTCTAAAAACCCTAATATTAGATGACATATGAGGATTAAAAAGGGATGCATTGGATAGGTTAGAATGTTGAAACTCTGATCTGCTAGTTTCACTTTCCCTAATTGGATTGCTAAGCATATATCTCTTAATGTTTAGCTCACGGACATACTTATGTACGTCCATATATGTCTGAAATTTACTCATATTCCTTGGTGGGGCGAATTTTAATCCTTTGTCCAATAGTCTTTTCTCAGAATCTGTCAATTTACTTACTATACTTAAATTGAAAATGCCCAAACCTAGGGCCTTTTTCTTTTTAGCTGACTGGATTCGCCTCCCGCCTCTGCTTCCTCTCTTAGTTCCACAGGCCTTTTTATACCTCTGTTGTCCCTGTGAAAATCCCAACTCTGATTTGCCCTACCCCCTGGAGAATCTGAGTGTTGGAACGGCCTAGGTTTACCATAACCCTGGTCAAGATCATTATAATGGTGCACCCTCGAATTACCCCTAGGGCCACCAAAATCCCGTGCTCTAGTATCCTGCCTATAATTGTCAGGTGCTTCTAAATTGGATAATGGAAAAAAATGGTTCTGGGCCGTAATATCAATCTCACGACTCCTATTCTCCACATTGTGATAGACCGAGTTGATCCGGTCATAACCTTGGGCATAGCTTGGAGGATCCCGTCTTAATGGATGATTACCCCAGGGCCTCCTATAATTATCCTGTTGGTAGACATTCCTCTTATCCCTCCTGGGGCCTTTTGGTCCCCTAAAAGGAGTAGTGGGATACTGGTGACCCGAATCGCGATTAGGGGCCCTAGGTTTCATCCTAGGTCTAGTGTGTACAGTGTCCCTCCCCGGAGAGTGATAGGAGTCTCGCCTTACATGGGCCAATGTTGGATTAGTACCCAAGGTATTTAATGGTACTGTTTGAGGCAAAGTATCCATCGCAACTTCTCCCTCACTCTCCAATGCAAGTTTTCTCTGCCAAGCGAAAACATAACCTAATTGATAATCCTCCTTATCCCTACTATACTTCTTCTTCTTTTTACATTTTTGATCTTTCTCCTCCTTCTCTAAAATCTTTTGTACATTTTTGGAGCATTCCTTATACTCCTCTCCACCAGTAAAGGGAGCTAGTTTTTCTTTAATTGTTTTAATATCCTCATCCAATCTAGCCAGCTTCTCACTTTTTCTTTGGGCAAGGAAACGTAAGAGACTAATCCCAGAATCGTTAAAAAATTTATACCACCCTTCTAAATCAGGGTCTCCCCTCAGGGGGCTCACTTCCCACCTCAAACTTCTAGGGACCATTGCCTCCCTAATATATGTCTCCAGGAATGCAATGTCCCATTGGGAATGTTATTCTGATGTAGTAAGGTTCTTTAATTTTACAAATAATCCACTAACATCAGATTCCGAGGTTATGGGGGTGGAACTAAAGACACCAGTGGTGTCCACCACCCTCTGTGTCCGGCCGGCGCACCGGACTTAAGGCTGATGTTTTTACTGTACATTGTAAGTGCAAATTTTACATTTTATTGGAGCCAAATAAAAAAAAAGGTTTTTACACTATTGGAGCTTTTACCTTTTTTCCATGATACTTACGTGCATCCACGAGTTATAAATATATGGGAGATACACCGAAGAGGCCCGGTCTAATAACCTATCTGGTGGAGAGGGTGGCCTAAGGAGCGCAGCAGGATCTGTTCCAGATTGGGGGATATAATTTAAATCTACACGTTTTTCGTGACCCTCTGTAGTGGGGGGTCATGAACTCCTGGTAAGAAGTGAATCTTTACACTTTGGTGGCGGATTGTGCACTGTCTATAAGCGGAAGTAACTGCTCTTCAATTCATATTCTTATTTGAAAGACTTTTTTCATTTCTTTTCCTTTTTTATATTTTTATATTCATATTTGTTTGTATCGATTGTGCACTTGGGTGTTAATCACACTGATGTACTCTGGATTATAATTTAATGAATGTGGTTTAATCTGTATTTATATATGTGTAAGGGGTATTTAGAAAGCATATGTGACATTCACATCACTGTTTATTCATTTGACCCAAGTCCCTAAATATATACACTTGAGTGATTTTTCACGGTGTGGTCTGGGTATAGCACAGCTTATTTATTTTTTAACTTGGATTCTGTGCCTCTCCACCCGTACTCCAGACTCTGGGACCCTGATTTCCAAATTTAGTGCAAAATTGTCAGTCATGATTCAGGGAGCCATGTTTTCTCAAGTCTAAAGTCAGCACAGCCCTCTACCAGGAAATTCTAGAGCACTTCATGCTTCCCTCTGCTTACCAGCTTTATGAAGATGTTGATTGAATTTTCCAGCAGGACTTGGCACCTGCCCATACTGCCAAAAATACCAATACCTGGTTTATAGATTATGGTATCACTGTGCTTGATTGGCCAGCAAACTCGCCTGACTTAAACCCCATAGAGATGCAGAATGCAGAACGCAGATGAGCTGAAAGTCACTATCAAAGAAACCTGGGCTTCCATAACACCTCAGTAGTGCCACAGGCTGATAGCCTCCATGCCATGCCGCATTGATGCAGTAATTCATGCAAAAGGAGCCCTGACCAAGTATTGAGTGCATAACATACTGTACATGGACAAACTTTTCAGTAAGTCAACATTTCTGTATTAAAAATCCTTTTTTTATTGGTCTTATGTAATATTCTAATTTTTTGAGATATTGGATTTTGGGTTTTCACTAGCTGTAAGCCATAATCATCAAAATTGAAAGAAAGAAATGCTTGATATATATCACTCTGTATGTAACGCATCTATATATGATACATGATTTTCATTTTGTGAATTGAATTACTGAAATAAATTAACTTTTTGATGATATTCAAATTTTATGAGATGCACCTGTGTGTATATGTATATATATATATATATATACAGTACCTTTAATTTAAAAACTCCTTTTGATTTTACCATCAAAAAGACCTTGCTTTGGTACTTCACAATATAGGGTGATAATGCTCCCTACCACACAATTGAACCCATGCATTGTCACCCAGGTTTATGACAATAAGTGACAGTATAAATACTCAATGCACATTCATGGTCCACTGACACAAGAAATGATGAATAAAAAGTTGAAACAGTATTTTCTTAAAAAAATAAAATTAAATGCAAATGTGTATGATACACAGTGCTTTAGCAAACAACATTTTTCTTAGTTACGATTTATGTCTACTTAACCACCTGACCTCTGGAAGATTTTACCCCCTTCATGGCCAGGCCATTTTTTGCTTTTCAGAACTTTGCTACTTTAACTGGTAATCATGCGGTCATGTAACGCTGTACCCAAACAAAATTAGTATAATTTTTTTCACATAATTAGAGCTTACTTTTGGTGGTATTTAATCACCAATGTTCATTTTAAATTGTTTATTAAATGAAAAAAAATGGCAAAAAAATATATCTATATATTTTTTTATTTTCTGTTCTAAAACATACTCGCTAAAAAAATGTAATTTCTTCAGAAATTTAGCCAAAATTTATTCTGCTACATGTCTTTGGTAAAGAAAAATCCCAATAACTGTATAGTGATTGGTCTATCTGAAAGTTATAGCGTCTACAAACTATGTTTTATATATATATATATATATATATATATATATATATATATATATATATATATATATATATTTATATATATATATATATATATAAAACCCTCTTATGGTCTGGTGCCAGCTTTTGTAGAGGGGATGTTATACAGCTGGTACAAACAGGGAAAATACATTGCTGATAATATGCTCTAGATAGAACATTAGAATTCTGATCACTTACGATGATGTTGCTATTCATTATTAATCGTAAATCCGCCTCATTACTGCATGATTATAAATCAAATCTGAGATAATCACTTTTTAATTTCTATAGTGGCAAAGGTTGAGGTAGTTACATTTGATTTTTCTTGTCATCTTGCCTTTTGGAACTTTGGGCTTGTTGAATATTTAGAAAGCTTGCTTAATAAGAATGTAACTTTTCCTTATGTAAATGACACAAAGGCACAACTGCAAGTTATAAATGCTTGCTATGCCTGTAAAGTGGACCTGTCAGCTGTGCTGGTACAATCAAAATCACATTAAAGCGGTGTTTCAGCTGTAAAAAAATTTTTTTAAAAGTCAGCAGCTAAAAAAAAGTAGCTGCTGACTTTTAATAAGGAGACTTACCTTTACAGGGCACCTGCGATGTCGGCCGCTGAGGCCGACATGTCCCTTGGCTCTCGGGTCCCAGCACCGCCATCCTCACCAAGGGAAAGAGGCAGTGGAGCCTTGCGGCTTCACTGCCCGTTTCCTAGTGTGCATGCGCGAGTCGCGCGGCGCTTTGTGAATGGGACGCGCTGTGTTAGGGAACACACAGTTCCCAGAACACAGCATGCCCCATTACCCAGAAGACAATGCAGAGGAGGAGAGAAGACCAAAGATCACGGAGGAGCAGGAAGAAGGCAGATTAGGAAGACTGCCTAGCAACAGGGATTTCTGGCAAGGTAAAAAGATTTATTTTTTTCAAATGTTTTTTCTTTTTTTAAGAATATTAATGCTCTTTTTTTTTGGATGGCCTTCCACATTAAAAGCAATGTATTTATATATTATGTACCAAGATAAAAAAAATTATCAGGTAAGAAAGAATTAGGATGTATGAATCTATCTTATTTAATAATTCTAGATTGTAGGCTCTAACGAGCAGGGTCCTCTGATCCCTCCTGTATTGAATTGTATTGTAATTGTACTGTCTTCCCTGATGTTGTAAAGCACTGCGCAAACTGTTGGTGCTATGTAAATCCTGTATAATAATAATAATAATATTAATTGAAGGCAGTAGCTCTGAACAAGCGTCCTAACAGTCTTATATGAGGAAAGCAGATACACTGCTAATTAGACCGGAATAGTAGGACAGATCAGTCTACACACACAGCTGAAAGCCCCAGAGCAGCTGGACACCACATACCTCTCCATTAGTAAAGTAGTAAATGTAGCACCCTCTGGTGTGCTAGAAGTGTATATAGGTTGTTAGAGTTGGCTGGCAGCGAAGCCTGGGTTGAATCTGGGCCAGAGATGAGTAACTCAGGGAGGCTGGATGACTCATTAAGCAGCACCTCTAGTATCTCCCCCTGCTCTTTGGAACCTTGGAGAAGTTTCCAGAAGTGGATGAGGGAGTCTAGGAGGAGCTGTTTAGAGTATTAGAATAGAAATTTGGGAGTCTGGTCCCCAACCAAGACCCTCCAAAAGGAAAGAGGATTTGGACTATCTTAGTACACATAGAAATTATTTTATTTATAAATTAATATATAGACAAGCATAAAATGTAAACAATTTATTGATACAAACAAGAAAAAACGATTTCTGAAATGACAGATGATGTAGTATTTTGATTAGTTTCGCAGTTTGACCGCTACGTCAGGAAATACAGAAGATACATCTGAAAAAAAAAAAAAAGATATATAAACAACATTCATAGTAAAGAGACAATAATATTGCCATAAATGTTACAATTCTGGTGTTGTTTGGAGGAAAAAACAAAACAGGGGGTATACATAATATAATAAGCAGCTGCTTACCCATACATTAGTGCCAGAAGGGCACAGAGGCTACCCAGCCAGGTCTCCCACAGTGACTGGGGGAGGCAATTAATGCAGAGCCAGAGGACTAGAGTCTAGATGGATGAAATATGATAAACTCAGTGCAGCTGGGAGTGAAAGAACCTAGTTACATTGTAACCCGAACATAGTAGCATAGAGTGACGTGTTAAAAAACTGTGTATCTAAACATGCATGGATGCATATATCCTTTTGGAATGATATGGATTTCTGCACAAATTGGTCATAAAATGTGATCTGATCGTCATCTAAGTCACAACAATAGACAATCACAGTCTGCTTAAACTAATAACACACAAATAATTAAATATTACCATGTTTTTATTGAACACACCATGTAAACATTCACAGTGCAGGTGGAAAAAAGTATGTGAACCCTTGGATTTGATAACTGGTTGAACCTCCTTTGGCAGCAATAACTTAAACCAAAGTTTCCTGTAGTTGCAGATCAGATATGCACAACGGTCAGGAGTAATTCTTGACCATTCCTCTTTACAGAACTGTTTCAGTTCAGCAATATTCTTGGGATGTCTGGTGTGAATCGTTTTCTTGAGGTCATGCCACAGCATCTCAATCAGGTTGAGGTCAGGACTCTGACTGGGCCACTCCAGAAGGCGTGTTTTCTTCTGTTTAAGCCATTCTGTTGTTGATTAACTTCTATGCTTTGGGTCGTTGTCCTGTTGCAAGAAGCATCTTCTGTTGAGATTCAGCTGGTGGACAGATGGCCTTAAGTTCTCCTGAAAAATGTCTTGATAAACTTGGGAATACATTTTTCCTTCAATGATAGCAATTCGTCCAGGCCCTGATGCAGCAAAGCAGCCCCAAACCATGATGCCTCCACCAACATACTTCACAGTGGGGATGAGGTTTTGATGTTGGTGGGCTGTACCTCTTTTTCTCCATACATAGTGTTGTGTGTTTCTTCCAAACAACTCAACTTTGGTTTCATCTGTCCACAGAATATTTTTCCAGTACTGCTGTGGAACATCCAGGTGCTCTTGTGCAAACTGTAAATGTGCAGCGCTGTTTTTTTTGTACAGCAGTGGCTTCCTCTGTGGTATCCTCCCATGAAATCCATTCTTGTTTAGTGTTTTATGTATCATAGATTCGCTAACAGGGATGTTAGCATATGCCAGAGACTTTTGTAAATCTTTAGCTGACACTCTAGGATTCTTCTTCACCTCATTGAGCAGTCTGCGCTGTGCTTTTGCAGTCATCTTTACAAGTCACCCACTCCTAGGGAGAGTAGCAGCAGTGTTGAACTTTCTCCATTTATAGACAATTTGTCTTACCGTGGACTGATGAACAACAAGGCTTTTGGAGATACTTTTATAACCCTTTCCAGCTTTATGCAACTCAACAATTCTTAATCGTAGGTCTTCTGAGAGCTCTTTTGTGCGAGGCATCATTCACATCAGGCAATGCTTCTTGTGAAAAGCAAACCCAGGACTGGTGTGTGTTTTTTATAGGGCAGGGAAGTGGTAACCAACACCTCCAATCTCATCTCATTGATTGAACTCCAGTTGGCTGACACCTCACTCCAATTAGCTCTTGGAGATTGCATTAGTTTAGGGTTTCATATACTTTTTGCACCTGCACTGTGAATGTTTACATGGTGTGTTCAATAAAAACATGGTAACATTTAATTTTTTGTGTGTTATTAGTTTAAGCAGTCTGTGATTGTCTATTGTTGTGATGGTTGGCAACACTGCTATACTTCGCAGCTTGCTATTGGGGCACGCTGAAGGCAGGAGGAGCCAGAAGTGTCAAAACCATTACACAAAGCAGGTAAGTATAACATGTTTGTTGTTTTAAAAAAAAATTTAAAGATTGTGTGCAGGAAGATCACTATCTGAACCCAGAGAAGGTGGAGGCTGATAGATTGGAGGTGATAGAAGGGATTACAATTACATTTAAAGTACAATTTTACCAGTATTGTGCATTATATTTAAAATGATCATATCCATGAAAAAAAAGAAAAAGGTCTCGGCTTTTATTACTACTGTAATTTAAAAAATTTATATCTCATTTCCACCCTTCATTTATCTTCATATCTGACTCCTATTTAAAATGCCCATATATCCTACTATACCTACTTCTGGATGTATGTATTATTAAAGCCCTCAAAATTTCCACTCGCCCATTCCCATTTTGTGAGTGGAATTTAACGGAAGGCAAGTGAGGAGCGGGGGCAGACCAGGCTGACAATTTCCTGGCTCGACGCTTCTGGCAGAAGCCGTGGGGCCATCACAACAGCGGCTGCACTGATGCACACCGAAAGGCTGCATTGATGGGGCTGCACTGATGTGTACTGATGGACACTGATGAGACTGCACTGAGGGGCACTGATACTCTGCACTGATAGGCTGCACTGATGGGCACTGATAGGCTGCACTGATGGGCACTGATAGGCTGCACTGATGGCCACTGATTGGCTGCACTGATGGCCACTGATCGGCTGTACTGATGGGTACTGATATTCTTTATGTTAATATTGTTAAAGTTGTTGTTAAGATTTAATTCTGCATAAAAAAACATTTAACAGTGTAATTTCATGAAATAATTTACAAGGGCGTGTTTAGAGGCCGACTTAGGGGCGGGGTAGGGTAGGGTTTGGGTGGGGCAACTGGTGGCGAGTAACTCTTAAGGCCTGGCTAGTAGCTCAGGACTTGAAATTTTGAGCCCTGTATTATTATATATGATATAAGTAATATATATTATTACTTTCACTGCTTCACAGTATAAATGAACCCTTTATATTAGCAACTATCTGCTCTTTTTGTACTGTAATTGTAAAGGGCTAATTTTTTAAATCCCATTATAACAGGTGATACAAAAAAAAAGCATGCTGCTGCTACTAAACGTCTTAGACCTGGTTCACACCTATGGGTTTTTTGGTGCTTTTTGCAGAAACACACTACAGTTCATTTAACATGGTTTCCTATGGGACATGTCCGCATCTATGCTTTTTAGCCACTGTGTATTTGGAAAGGGTCAAGGACTTTTTTTAAACACAAAATTGTGCTTTTATGGTTCAATATACTTCAATAGAGAAGCTGCAGAAAAGCATGTAATGCATTTTTGCAGCAATTTGCATTTTTTAATCTGCTCAACAACAAATTGCATAGGAAATGCAAAATGCAGCAAAATCGCGCGTGCAAAAATGCAAAACGCACAGCAAAAAGCACTGTAGTAACGGATCAAAAGCAAACTGCATAGGTGTGAACTGAGCCTTATGCTGGCCATACATGCATCGATTTTCAGACGAGAATATTTATACAAAAAATCTTTGTACATTCGCTAAATGAAAGAATGTCATTTGAAAATTTCACATGCTTTTAACATTCAGTTTTAAAATGAATGTAATTTCTGAATGAAAACCACATAGACTGTCTTAAAATATATTTTTTTTTTTTTTTGAAGGAAGATGTTTTTGTATGGCCAGCAATCATATAATATATTACCATTCTGTCTGAAAATCAGCAAAACAGTCTTTAATTTTTATTTTTTTTTCTTTACATAAAAAATGTGATTTCTGAGTCTGATGATATTTACCAGATTCAATCTCTAATAGTTATACAGTGCTTTGAAAAAGTATTCATACTCCTTGAAATTTTCCACATTTTGCCAGGTTACAACCAAAAATCGTAAATGTATTTTATTGGGATTTTATGTGCTAGACAAACACAAAGTGGCACATAATTGTGAAGTGGAAGGAAACTGATAAATGGTTTTCAGCTTTCTTTACAAATAAATATATGAAAAGTGTGGTGTGCATTTGTATTCAGCCCCCCTTTTACTCTGATACCCCTAATTAAAATCTAGTGGAACCAATTGCCTTCATAAATCACCTAATTAGTAAATAGAATCCACATGTGTGCAATTTAATCTCAGTATAAATACAACTGTTCTGTGAAGCCCTCAGAGGTTTGTTAAGAGAACCTTAGTGAACAAACAGTATCATGAAGGCCAAGGAACACACTAGACAGGTCAGAAATAAAGTTGTGGAGAAGTTTAACGCAGGTTTAGGTTATAAAAAGATATCCCAAGCTGTGAACATCTCACAGAGCACTAATCCATATCCATGCACCTGGCCCCTAATCTACATACACTGTATGCATGAATTCCAATGGGTAGCCGCCAAGGAGACGCAGGAAGGATTCAAAGCTGCCCAGATGGGGTAAGTGCGGGGATGGTGGGAGGATGGACGAGCGAGCTTCTGGGGGGGGGGGGCGGTGTTTGGGGGGATTGATCGATCAACCGGGGTGGAAGGGTGACGTGTGGTTTCTTTGCCGACGCCCCCCCAAATGGAGCAGAAGCTGCCACTGCAATTCAGAACAGTATGCTATACAATACTTTTGAATCTAACTGCTCCCAGTCTCCAGTGCCCTTGTTCTTGTACCCCCTTGATATGAGCACTGTATAACAAACAGGGGGCTGCACACTAGTATTGTCCCTTCTTCTGGCAGACTTTATTTGTCAAGACAGCAAATCTTGCTCGGCACTACCTAAGAACCGCCCCTCTACCGCTCTGCACCCTTCTGAGCTAAGTTGTAGAGAATCTGTATGACTAAGCCCAGAACGGTAAAATGAGTTAGGCAGTTAGGTGTTTTGGTAACATGTTAACATGTTTCATGGTCTGAGCTTAATCATAGAGAATCTCTATGACTTGGCCCAGAAAGGTTAAGCGCATTAGAGGGGTGGTTCTTAGATGGAGGTGTGTAGCATGTGCTGTCTTGCTGGAAGAAGTGCTAATGCTACTATGATCATCATTATTTGTTATAAGGATAACAAATATTGGTCATAATAGCAATGGATGGCTTCTGTGGGAGGGGCTGCGATCTTCCTCTGACATCAGCCGGTGAGATCACGTGACCGCTCCAGTCCTCTGCAGAATCCCCATCTCATAGAGGTAAAACGGCAGTGAGTCACTTGACCGGCCTGAAGATAGCTAAAAATCAGTATTTACAACACTCATTTAAAAAAATGCCTAACACAGTGTGCTATGCATGCCTCTAATAGAGGGGCTGGCAGTCAAAATTCTAGGTTTATTTCTTTTTAATAATAGTGGCGGGGGCAGGGCTGAGCAGAGACAGACAGAGAGGGCGCTGACAGGAAGCAAGGAGGGGGTGAAGGGGGAGAGAGGAGAGCAGAGGGGACAGCAGCTTATCACTGAGGGAGGCACTTTGACCACGGTGATCAGGGCCGAGCTCCCCTGGTTATCATGGTCTGCTTAGAGAGGGGCATACAGGAAATGGTACGTTTTTTTTTTTTTTACAATTTAGAGGGGGGAAAATTACATAGCACAAGCGCTGCACTATGGACCAGGATGTGATTTTTTTTTTTTGGTTTAACAAACACTTTCATGTATATTTTTGGAATCTACATGATAGGTCCACTTAAACAACAGCATCACTCATATAATAGGTAGTATAGAAGTGTAGCACCCTCTACCAATAGGTAGTGCTACTAATAGGATTTTTACTAGAAAGACTCTCAGCACAGGAACATTTAGGCAGGCCAATGCTGCAAGCTAGACCTGTCTGTTATGATGTGGGGGCTGGGATTGGTTAGTGTAGCAGTGGGTGGGACCACCTGTGCTCTAGTTTTGAGGCACCCAGGGAGAATACTCTGGAAGAGGGGTAGGGCCTGGAGCTGGAGTGGCAGGTAGCTCATGGGGGAGCTCTGACCAATCCCCAACTGGTATTGGCAGGGGGAGGGCCTCCTATATAAGCTGAGGTAACATGCCACTGGGGTGAGAGTTGTCGGCCGGGTGAAGTGTAGAATGGAGTACTAGATAGCAGCAGGCCGGCACTCCCATCTGGGGGTGGGTGCACCAATTACAAGAGGAGGCCAGGGGAGAACTGTGAAGGAACTTTGCCTCTACATGGTCATTGGCAATATCCTCATCAGTACACGGCCATTGATGAGGAACTCCTGGAGCAGAGGGGCAGGTGAAGCTGTCGGAACGTACGGTCCAGTTAAGTTCTACATGAAGGACTCGGGCCAGAGAAAGGTCGGTGAGTGTACCACAGTGGAGGGCTGGATGTGCCAGGAAGTCTGTGAGGGAACTTCACTTCTACACATTCATTAGTGAAGTCCTCGTCATTACACGGTCAATGATGAGTCTTGGATCAGAGGAGAGACTGTGGGAAGTTATGTCAAATCGACGTGGCCTGAGGGCACAGGATTTGCAAGCAAGGCTAGCTGGGAACAGTAGACCACTGCTCAGTATATGCTTTTAAACTACTAAGCCTCCGAGGAGAGGTACTGTAGACCTCTGGCCTAGTAGCAGTGTGCAACCAGAGCCTGCAATAGGAACTATTCAGAGTCAGTCCTTTTTACTTAAAGAAGAAGATGTGACATCATCCTTACACGGACAATGGTGAGGAAGTTCTGGAAGCAATAGTCTGTCGGAGTTAAGCAGAGGAGGAGCAATAGTCTGCATGGTGATGCAGGGAAAAGACTGGAGCTTTGAAACATCTACATCCTTCCTTCAGGCTTAAACTATGTGTTAATCTCAAAGAATCTACAAATATGATGGCAAAGTGAATGATCCTATGGGCATCCCAAATACCCCTTTCCCCAACCAAGTTGTACCCCCCAATAAACAAAAACAAAACACAGCAAATTACTTTTCATTGTCTCTGCAAATGATATATGGGGTCTGGCAGTGGGGTGATTTGGTGGATGTCTGTTACTACTGTTACCGTTGGCAACTACACTGCTACAGAAGGATATACATAACAATATCAGCGGGTTTCTCACGTGTATTTGAAAAACAGCATTGTATTAATGAACACTGTATTGCTTTGAATTAATAGCAATGAAGGGATAGAGTTATAAAAAATTTCCCTTGTAAAATGGGGTATAGCAGTTGAGACTGACTATTCTATCTTACTTAACCACTTCCCGACCAGCGCACGACGATGTACATCGACAGAATGGCACGGGCAGGCATATTGACGTACATGTACGTCCAATCTTCAATGCCGCCCTGCCATTGGGAGCGCGCCGCTGGTGGCACGCTCCCACGCTGGTCGGGACCCCCGTGAGTCCGGTCGCGGGACCCGCGGACTCGATCGCCACGGGCATACCCGCGATCGTCTCACGGGATGGCTGAATGGAGGAAATGCCATGTAAACAGCATTTCTCCATTCTGCCTAGCAACTAGTGACGCTGATCTCTGCTCCATGTGATTGGAGCAGAGATCAGTGTTCACTAAATGAAAGCCCAACCCCCCCACAGTTAGTAACACACCCCTAGGAACACTTAACCCCTACACTGCCACCCACTGGTTAACCCTTTCACTGCCAGTGTCATTTACACAGGAATCACTGCATTTATATAGCAGTGATTACTGTATAAATGACAATGGTCCCAAAAATGTGTCAAAAATGTCCGATGGGTCCCCCATAATGTCGCAGTCACAATAAAAATCGCTGATCGCCGCCATTACTAGTAAAAAAAAAAATAATAAAAAATTATTAATAAAAATGCTATAAAACTATCCCTATTTTGTAAACGCTATAACTTTTGCGCAAACCAATCAATAATCGCTTATTGCGATTTTTTTACCAAAAATATGTAGAAGAATACGTATCGGCCTAAACTGAGGGAAAAAATGTTTTTTTATATATTTTTGGGGGATATTTATTATAACAAAAAGTAAAAAATAATGCGTTTTTTTCAAAATTGTCGCTCTATTTTTGTTTATAGCGCAAAAAATAAAAACCGTAGGGGGTGATCAAATACCACCAAAAGAAAGCTCTATTTGTGGGAAAAAAAGGATGTCAATTTTGCTTGGGAGCCACGTCGCACGACTGCACAATTGTCAGTTAAAGCGACGCAGTGCCGAATCGCAAAAAGTGGTCTGGTCTTTGACCAGCAAAATGGTCCGGTCTGAAAGTGGTTAAAATGTAGACAGTCACATTTTCAGTTGAGAGTTTGGAAAGGAGATTTGTGACACAGAAATGTGAATGAGTGAAGCAGAACAGCACAGAGAAGAGTCATCTAGTATTTCGGAGATTCTAATGTATCTGAAGTGGTGGGTGATACTCCTACTTCAGCTTCATAATATGTGGGACAGCAGGGTTGAGTAGGCAGAGTAAGGCTTCTGAATGCCCCCTACGCAGTTTTTACATATGAAGGTTATCCCCAAGAGATAGATCCAAACTGTCTCTCATCTGAAAGGACTGCTTTCATTTTTGGAATTCATCTGTCCTTCATCAGCTGTCCCTGTTTTTTTATTTGATGTAGAGCCCTCTAATAAAAATTTACTAGATACGGTACCTATCAAAAGCAAACTCAAAATAACTTAGGCCCCTTTCACACTGGGGTGGGAGCGGCATCGGCGGTAAAACGTCGCTATTTTTAGCACTGTTTACCGTCGTTTTAGCGGCGGAAAAAGGGTTAGAACTGCCCGCAAAGAGCCGCTGCAGCGGCGCTTTGCCAGCAGTATAGCTGTGCTCCCCCATTGATTTCAATGGGTAGGAGCGGTGAATACACTGCTCCTTCACCGCTCCAAAGATGTGGCTAGCAAGACTTTTTTCACCGTCCTGCTAGCGCACCGCTCCAGTGTGAAAGCCCTCCGGCTTTCACCCTGGAGTGAAAGGGGCCAGATTTTTTCAGGCGCCATTTTTAGCGCTGTAGCGCCTGAAAAACACCCCAGTGTGAAAGGGGCCTTAAGGTTCTTCAGATGTTCTAGTATGGTGAATTTATCTCTGCATACTGTTCATAATACTGTCAGCTGCACTGCCTTTACTCCCATTTAAGCTGCTGCCACCTTGGATGTGTCCTAGAACCTATTTCCGCCATCCGTCCTTTAGCCACCTACCTCTGACGCAACAAATCTGGGAGAATAAAATAGTGGAAGTTTAATTTTTTTTAATTGAACAATATTTGTGCAGCTATTTGGCAAACACATATTTTCTGTACTAAATACACTAACATGAATTTCTTTCTCATACATCATGGGACACAAAGCTGACTATAATCATGACTAACTGAGTTATGCACCACCTATATGTGAATGGACACTGGCAGAATAAACAGACAGGAAGTTCCCCCCTACATAACTCCTCCTTTCAATTGTTTCTGTCACATAATAGCATACATGTTTGTTTATCAAACACAATTGTTTTGTAAAAATACACGAAAGTTAATTTTAGTGCACGCAACAATATATTACCCATTTGTTTTTGTAAAATATAAAAGATGAGGTTGCAGCGATTAAATAGATACTCAACATGTCAAACCTTAAAATTACACACGCAATGGCAAACTTTGTTACTCAAAAAATTTCCAATGTTGTGGCTTTAAAAGCCTTTTCAGGTTATCAGTTGAGAGTTAATGAGGGCCCTGGAATTATTGCTGCCAGTCCAACATTCGTCACTGTGTGGCACAATTTATGTTTACGTACACTTGCATGCCCTACCCTGCTCTTTTGAATTGGGGTGTGTACAGGGGTGGTAGTGGGGCTTTTACATTTATTTTTAATTATTTTAAATTATTTTATTAACATTTATCTTTTTACCATTTTTTTCTTCACTAAACTTTATTGATAACACAAGCCCCCACATGTGGCATCAAGGGAAGGTGACAGGTTCTCTTTATGTAGACATCAGGATTCTATTAGAAACCCAATGTCTCCCCTGCCCTTCAATGTAACTAATCAAGCACCAATTGTACATTTGTAGACAAGGGGAAATGGAGTGGTGCAAAATCACTTGTGGGTTTAACCAATCATCTTCTATGTATTATTTCTTCATAGTCTGCAAAACTGGAAGTGTGACATGATTATATTTTCCACACATTATGCAGAGCTGGATTCATACTTTATTTCCCCCCTATTCCAACTACTTTTAGTCACCACTGAACAATTTCATTGAATGCTGTTCCCTAATTAGAAATGTGTCCTCAGAGACACAATACATACTGTACTGACATAACCAGAAATGTATTCACAGAGACACAGTGTTGCTATCATACAGTGTTTCATCCTTCCACAGAGCAGGCAGGGAGGTTCTGGCAATAGGCATAGCTGAAGATAGAGTTGGGCGCTGACAGGTAAAGAAGCTGGATAACTAAATGTAAGTATGCAAGAGGAAGAGGATTGAGGCCGGCCCAACAGGTTCTGTGAGTCTCTAAGTACCAGTAACCAGAAAAAAATGTAAGTGGCCTGGGTAACTATGCGCCACCTCTGGCAGTCATGACACTCTGAGCTATGGCATTGGTGACTTAGTAAAAAAATCTGACCAATACTTTATGCTAAAAGGAGTCTCTCACCTCAAAAAGTGAGGTATGTGTTAAGAGGGTCTCTCTCACTTACATTTGTACTAAGGGATATAGTTGCATAGTTACATAGTTAGTCAGACACGAGTCTATCTAGTTCAACCAATAAAAAAATAAGTAAAAAAAAATCATACAATCTTATATACAAAATTCTATACCCACAGTTAATCCAGAAAAAGGTGAAAAACCCCAACAAAGTATGATCAAATATGCTACAGCGGGGGGAGGGGGGATATCCTTCTTGATCCCTGGAGAGGCATTTGGATTTTCCCTGAATCAACTTTACCTATGTATCGCTTACATGCTTGTTTATTAATGTGTGTTTCCATGTAATAATCAAAAGTCTATGGACATTTCTATGGCTTAGTATTTGGCATCATCTAGCGGCCAAATACTAGTACTGAACTTAAATGTTTATTGCTTTGAAGAAAGCACAAAAGACATATAAAGGAATTGACTGTTGTTTTGATCAGAAGGTTAACCTTTTTACCCAAGAGGCTTGGTGATCTACCCATGAACACTTTCTCTGGCAGTGCATGCTGGGTAGGACATAAAAGGACCCTGAGCGGCCATTTTAGGTCTCTTGGGATCGCATGGCCAGCCTGTGAGGATCTGTGTGAAGGTCCTCCTGGAGACCGGGCCCACAGCCTTTGCGGAACGCAAATCTCGCTTGCTTGTGCGAGTGATCTGACGGTGCCAGAGAGACAGTGACCGGATTGGAGAGATCCAGAGACACTCGTTTGAGCATCGGAGGACCGGGCTCACCCAGCGGAGCGTAATGGAGCAACGGGCCCAGCTGATGGAGAAGCAAGCTGCAGTCACCGGACCAAAGCTATTACACGGAGCTCCGATCCAGTTGGTGAGCGGGTCATGGCCCACAGTTTATTAACTTTCACACACAGTTAGACTCATACACAGGCCTCACTGGAATTTATAGTTCCACGGAGGAGGAGCAGAGCAACTGGCATGGAGCAGGCTTGAGGCCTACCTACTCTGATATCCCAAGCCTTGTAGTATAAGTACTGAAGTTATATCAGGAGCACCTTTACCTCAACTTAACCTACTTTAACCTGTGGATTACAAATCATAAGGAATTATTTTAGCCAGCAAAGACAAGAAGACCAAAGACCAAGTACTTTAAGTGAGATCTCACACATAGCTTAAAAAGTAAGGGGAGCTCCCGGGTATTTATCTATAGGTATATTGTTTGATATTGTTATTATTGAATTCCATTGTACTGTCATCCTATGTTGGGATGACAGCGCAATTACTGTAATCACCTCTTTGAATATTTTCGAAGTAAAATACACTGTTGTTTAAGCATCCAGTTGTGTGTGTACTGTTTTCTCCCAGCAAGTTGAGCCAGTGGATCCCGAGGTTACACTACAGGTACCTTGCATTGTATTATATTGTACTGTATTGTATTGCACCACAGCTGTGTCAAGGGGACTGAGCCAAGTTAGTGGGGTGTTGTTACTGGAGTGCAGGCCCAAATCAAATCAGCCGCTCCTTCAGTGCTACTCCTATAAATATTAGTACCCAGTGTGGGAGATTAGCTCGTGGGGATCACCATTTCTCGAAATGAAGGCCAGCGTGCAGGCAGTTTCTTTCCAATCTGGCGGGTTGCCAGCTTTATTTACAAGTGGTTTGTAAAGTCATAAAAATAAACAAAAATAGTTAAGTAAATACTTGCCGCCCGGCGCTAAACTAAACAGTAGATTGCTCTCTATATGGTGTGGGGCCCGTCACCCACAAAACATGAGGTAAAGAAAACCTTCTTTTACAATCCAAACAAACAGAGCTCCTCTCTCTCAGATTGCCTTCTGGGACTGAGGCCAGAGCCCTGCTGTGCTCTCTTCTTGGTCATTTAAAGGCCACCTGAGCATGGACTCACAACACCCAGACCGGAACCAAGCCTGCCACAGAGGCTGGAAAAACCTGGGCCGGATTCCGGTTCAGTCTCTTACAATAGAACGAATGCAAGGGGCAATATAACGATTATCGATGACCTCACCTCACATACCATCACACCAGTTTTATTATGTACATCTAGGAAATAATCCAGGCCTTTTTTTAAAGCAATCCACTAAGCTGGCCAGAGCCACCTCTCAAGGGAGTCTATTCTACATTTTCACAGATCTTACCATGAAGAAACCTTTCCATATTTGGAGATGAAATCTCTTTTCCTCTAGGCGTAAAGAGTGCCCCCTTGTCCTTTATGATGAACTTAATGTGAATAACTCAACACTAAGTTCACTATATTTACCCCTTATCTATTTGTACGTGTTGATCATATCCCCCCTTATAAAGGAAATTTATTCAGAATAAATTCAGTTGCTCTAATCTTTCCTCATAGCTGAGCTCCTCCATGCCTCCCATCAGTTTTGTTGTCCTTCTCAGCACTTTCTCCAGTTCCTCAATATCCTTTTTGAGAACTGGTGCCCAAAACTGAACTGCATATTCCAGATGAGGTCTTACTAATGATTCGTTCAGGGGCAAAATTATATATATATATATATATATATATATATATATATATATATATATATATATATATATGGACTCCATTCCTCTCTTAATACAAGAGAGGACTTTGCTCGCTGTGGAAACCAAAGCTTTGCATTGCATGCTATTATTAAGCTTATGATCTACCAAAATCCCCAGATCTTTCTCCACTGTGGATTCTCCCAGTTGTACTCCCCCTGATATGTATTATGCTGGCAAATTCTTAGCCCCCAAGTGCATAACTTTACATTTATCAACATTAAACCTCATTTGCCACATAGTTGCCCAATTAAACAGTGCACTGAGGTTGGCTTGTAAGTTGGTGACATCTTGTAAGGACGTTATTTCACTGCATACCTTGGTATCATCTGCAAACACTGAAATGTAACTATTAATCACAGATCCTTTATCATTTATAAAGGTATTAAAAAGTAAGGATCCCAACACTGAACCTTAAGGTTCACCACTAATAACCTTAGACCATTCAGAGTAAGAATCATTAACCACTATTCTCTGAATACTATCTTTTATCCATTTACAAGCTGATCTTTCCAAGTCTGTAGAATTTACCTTACACATTAGCCGAGTGTGGGGAACAGTGTAAAATGCTTTTGCAAAATCCAAGTATATTATGTCCACAACCACCTCCTCTTTCATGAATCTATGCTGTCTGTTGCTTCAAATATTTTTTTCCAGCAAGAATTCATCTATGCAGTCTTTTATTAAACTCTCCACTATCTTCCTAAATATAGAAGTTAAACTAACAGGTCTATAGTTACTTGGTAAAACCTTTTTAAAAATGGACACCACATTGGCCCTATGCCAATTCAGTGGCACCATTCCAGTCATTAACGAGTCCCTAAAAATTAGAAACAATGGGTTTGAAATTACAAAGCTCAATTCTTTTAGGATCCATGGGTAGATGCCATCTGGTCCAGGTGCTTTATCCACCTTTATTCTTTCTAAATATTTCTTGACCATATCACTTTTAAACGATAGTGGATCATTTGGGGCTGTGTCAGTACCATCCCCATTATGGACTTGAGCTCCCCCATGCTCCTTTGTATACACAGAGCTGAAGAAAGTATTTAATACATTTGCCTTCTATATGTCCCCAGTCACCCACTCTAGAATATTTTGTAGAAGGCTTACATGCTCAGATTTGACCTTTTTACTATTAATATAATTAATTAATTAATTAATTAATTAATTAATAATAGTAGGTTTGTCCTACTATCTTTGGCAATCTGTTGTTTGTTTTGAATTTTTGCGTTTTGGATTTCCTTTTTACATACTCTGTTATATTCTTTGTAACATTTAAATTATGATAGTGTTCCTTCATTTTTATATTTTTTAAAAGCTCTTTTCTTAATATGTATAGTATTTTTAAATCTGGCCATGGGCCACATATGTTTTATTTTTAGCCTTTTAAACATATTGCTCATGGGAATATACTTTGCAGTGAGTTTGAATACAGTCTTTTTTAAGAATTCCCATTTCTGTTCCATGTTCACCAATGCCAATATTCCCTCTCAGTCTAAGTTTTAGAGTAGTCCTCATCCTTGGAAAATGTGCTCTCTTTGGTGTCCGTTTATGAAGCAATGATCAGTGGAGATCCAGAGGATCGCCGCTGATCACAGCCCATAAACAGTATATAAACCAGAGATAATCGGGGGGAGATGTGTTTGAACTTGTTCTCCCGCCGATTATCTCCTCACATGGAGAATCCTCATAGACTGACACAGTAACGGTCACTTTATGAAGCTGTGATCTCAGCGCTTCACTTGTGATCTGTGTCAGAATTCACACGCCCCGATTCACCAACTCAGAGGTGGAGAACCGGGGTAGTGAAGAGGGAATCGGGGGGATCTGAGGAGGAAAGAGGAAGATAATTAACTTCCTTATGCCTCGTTCAGACCCCCCAACACTGTAACCATGTCCCCCTGTCATATGTATGTGTATACATATATATACATATATACATATAATGTGTATATGTATATATATATAATGTGTGTGTATATACATGTATATATAATGTCTGTGTGTGTATACATGTATATATTATGTAGGGGGACGCTTTATTTCACTAACATTAATCACACCGCGTGTCAGTGTATTGAGCTGTGATAATTTATCACTGCTTAATATATTGACATCTGTGTGTATGAGTGAATTTCTAGTACTGTAATCTCGTAAAGTCTCACGAGATTACAGTATTAGGGGCCGTTCTCCAGTGTTAGAAGCGTTTGTAGATCGCTTCACACCTCCAAGGGTGAAACGATCTACTCCGCTTCATATAGTGGCACACAGAGGAGAAAGATCTCCTATGTGAATGCCGGAGAATGAAGCAGTGAATAGATTTCACTGCTTCATAAAAGGACACCTTAAAGTTAAAAGAGAAATATGGGTTATTTTTTTAGATTCATACTGAACTATGTGGATGGAGCATCAGACCGATGCTGCAGCTATCCCCCATCTCTGCACTGAGAACCAAGCCACTGAACACCGCTGATGGCTCGGTTCTCTCCCCTCCCCAAGCGGAGAGATGCTGTCTGTTGTCTGTCAGTCAGCATCTCTCCTACTCTGATTCTCCATGCTCATTGGAGCGATAAGCTGTGGAGGGGTGGGGAGCAGCCGTCTCAGCGTCTCTGTGAATCACTGAGACTGCCATCAGTCAAGGCAGCTGATGGATCCAGACTTGGGAAGTCGGGATGACGTGCTGCACTCCTATGACCCAGAGGAGAAGCCCCGCCTAAAAAGCTGGACTGGACTTCCGGCTGGACTTCTCCTTTAAGTGTTTTTATTTCCTGTATGTGTTTGTTTCTTACAGTTGAGATTAAATGAAATCATGTTATGGTCACTGCTACCCAGATGTTCTTTTATATGAATTTTGGTAATAAGCTCTGCATGGTTTGAGATTACCAGGTCCAGCAAAGCGTCATTCCTAGCCGAGGCCTCAATAAACTGGACCATAAAATTGTCTTGTAATAGGTTTACAAATTGTGTCCCTTTACCTGTTTCGGCAGTGCCATTACTCCAGTCAATTTTCAGGTAGTTAAAATCCCCCATTATGTGTGCAAGGAACTGAGTCTCCACCTCCTGGGTGGTCTATAACAAACTCCAATAATAACCTTTGTAGAAAGCACACCCATGTACAGTTCCACCCATAATGCTTCAGACTCATCACACTCTCCATCAACTAGGTCCTCTTTAACACTCGCTATGAGATCACTTCTCACATGTGTAAGCTTTCATTGGTACCCTCATTTTAAAAATGCTAGTTATTTGCTTGCCCCTAGATCTTATGTTTGAGTTACTGACCCAGAAAAAAGCATGCAGTAAATTAAGTTGGAAGTGCAACAGCATGTCTATGCACTCTGAACTATAGATTCCATCTACAATAAATCCCTGTCCTCAACCTTGGACAAGCTTGCTCCCCTCACTACACGCAGAATCAGGCCTTGACCCCTACAACCCTGGCAAACAGATGACTCAAAAATTATCAAAAAGCGTAGTCGTGATCTTGAGCGTCTGTTGCACAAGACCAAGTCTCTCAAAGACTTCAACCAATACAAATCAGCCCTCCAAAAATACTATTCTTTCCTCTACACTGTCAAGCAGACCTATTTTACAACTCTTATTAACACCTTCTCATCCAGTCCCTGTAAACTTTTCTCTACCTTTAGCTCTCTACTTCGTCCTACCCCATCTGCACCCACTGACTCACTCACTGCCCAGGAGATTGCTAATCACTTCAAAAACACGATTGATACAATCCATGATGAAATCTCCACTCTACAGGTATCTCCCCCAGTTAAGACCCCATATCAACAGGTAAACTTGACACTCCCCTTATTCAAATCTGCTACTACAGACAAAGCTGCTAAACTCCTTTCTAACGCCCACCTAACCACCTGCCCCCCTGGACCCTATTCCCTCTCAAACACTACGGTCGCCCTCTGACTCTATCCTACACTCTCTAACTCACATCTTCAATCTCTCCCTCACCTCTGGCATTTTCCCCAATGCTCTAAAACATGCACTGGTCACCCCCCATAGTTAAAAAGCCGTCCTTTGAGCCTACCAATTTTAACAACCTATGCCCTATCTCCTTGCTCCCCTTTTCCTCTAAACTCCTTGAAGGCCTGGTTTAAAACCAACTGAGTGACCACCACATTAAGAATAACCTTCTTGATCCCCTTCAATCTGGACTTTGCCCTCAACACTCCACAGAAACTGCTCTTTTAAAATTCATAAATGACCTACTAAATGCAAAAAACAATGGACACTATTCTGTACTCCTGCTTCTGGACCTGTCAGCTGCCATTGACATAGCTGACCACCCCCTCCTCCTCAAAAACATTACTCCCTTGCTCTCCGTGACTGTGCTCTTCAGTGGCTCTCATCCTACCTATCCCACAACACCTTCAGTGTCACCAGGGCCGCTGTTAGAAATCATGGGGCCCTGTACAGCCTACCCGACTGGGCCCCCCCCCAACCCCACCCTTGACCCCATCCTAGGCTCCTCACCTGACCCAACCTCTGCAGATTTGTCACCGTTTACATATGCACACGTGTTCATTATTGTGCATGAATACAGGGGGACAGAGGCAGTTTAATAATGTTTTCAATTTTATTTTATTACAAAAAAAAATGTACACTGTATCTTTAATTTCCCTATCTATCTCTTTTATGAATAACATCCTTTCTGATAGCATAGGGTCATCCTTCTGGAAAGGTCTGGGGTGTATTAGACCCCAAATCTCTCCTCTGGCCTCCAAAGCAGTTGATCAAACAAAGATCGATTTGATCAGATGTTTGTTTAAGCCAGTACTGGCTTGCTTATATGAGACCATGTAAGTAGGAAGCACATTATCAGCTCCTCTCACTGTGTCCCAGGAACTGGATGTTGCTGCCCACATCCTTAATGGGACCCCTGATTGAACGGGAGAGCAACGGTGGTGAAACCCCCTTCCACTGCCTGCAAAATTAATCCAGGGGCTTCTTAGCCACTAAGATTACTTTTACTTTGTGTAGACTTGTTGGGGCTAAAAAAATAATATCCTGATCATTGCTGCAGCCATGACCAAGATATCACCCTTTCAATCCACTAATGTACCAGTACATTGCTGGACAGAAAGTGGTTAAAGGGGGGTGATTGGGAGGCACATGTTTACTGCCCCCCCAAGGAAAGTGTAAACTAGCATCTCACAGCATTTTATGATTATCAGAATTATGGAAATTACAGAGGTAGCAAAGTCAGCATGTGCTCTGTCATGGATCTGTCAGTGTCACATGGCTTTTGGGTGCTGACTTTGTTAACTGTGTGTTACAAAATTTAACCCTGCAATAGCATACAGCAATAACAAAGTAAGCACCAAACTGCAACATGACACACTGACAGATCCATGACAGAGCACATGCTGACTGTGCTGCCTGCATGAGGATCATAATGCTGATAATCATGACCTGCTATGCTGTGTGTCAGTGTGTAAGCCTACCTACGTGAGACAGTGAGGATTCTATCTGCTGTTCTCCACTCACTCTGCAGTGCAGGTCCAGCCATGCTGTCCTCCAGGTTCTTGCTCCCTCTCATCCACTGAGACACCTGTCGCCTCACCTCAGTCTTGGCAGTCGGCATGGGAGGCGGAGCTAAGTTGCGAGGCTCTGTATTATCACTCCGCCAGGGAAGGCAGTGGCAGCCGGATCTATTTAACTAGCAGAGCAATATGCGGTGAAGCTTTATGTACATGCGCCCGAAAAAGGAGAAATAGTCCAAGCGCTGTGCTCACCCTCTGGGCCCCTCTGTAGAACAGATGGGGCCCAGTAAAATGTAATTACAACCCCCCCTCCCCCACTCTTTCTCTAAGCAAGTATTAGTGGGGGAGAACTTAGTTTAGAAAGCTCTAGTTTTTAATTTGCAGAAATTAACTGTAAAGCTGACCGGGCCCCCCTGTGGAGCTGATGGGGGCGGGCCCAGTACAACAGGGCTGGCTGTACTGCCCTATCAGCGGCCCTGAGTGTCACTAACAAATTCTACTTCCTCCACTCCTCTTCCCTTCTCCATCTTATTTTCACTCTACACCTCTTCCCTGGGTTAGCTGATAGCCTCTCATATAATTTCTACGCTGAAGACACACAAATCTATCTCTCCACCCCTCAACTCACTCCATCAGTCTCCTCATGCATCACTAAATTACTAACAGACATATCTGTATGGATGTCACACCTCTTCCTCAAACTTAACTTGTCCAAAACCAAACTTATAATTTTTCCTCCCCCACGTGCCTCTTCCCCTGACTTATCTGTCAAGAGCAATGGCACAACCATCCACCCATCCCCACATGCCAGCCTGCTAGGTGTTATCTTGGACTCTGAACTCTCCTCTCGGCCCTACATCCAATCACTTTCCAAAGCTTGCCGCCTCAACCTCTGCAACATCTCTAAACTATGTCATTTTCTAACCAATGAAACCACAAAGCTCCTGATTCACTCCCTGGTTATCTCTCGCCTTGACTACTGCAACTCCCTCCTCATTGGCTTACCTTTAAATAGACTATCCCCCCTTCAGTCCATCACGAATTCTGCTGCCAGACTCATTCACCTTACAAACCTCTCAGTGTCTGCTACCCCTCTTTGCCAATCCCTCCATTGGCTGCCACTTGCCCAACAAATAAAATTCAAAATACTAACAATAAGTTACAAAGCCATCCACAACTCTTCCCCCAGCTATATCATTAGCCTAGTCTCAAAATACCAACCGAATCGCCCTCATCGTTCCTCCCAAGACCTCCTGCTCTCTAGCTCCCTCATCACCTCCTCCCATATCTGCCTCAAGGACTTCTCCCGATTCTCGCCCATCCTCTGGAATTTGCTACTTCAATCTGTCAGACTGTCTCCAAATGTATCCACTTTTAGGCTATGCCTGAAAACTTTCCTCTTCAGAGAAGTCTATCCTGCCTCCATCTAACAACTGCACTATTTTCTATAACTTGACCCTCCCTCCTAGATTGTAAGGTCTAACGAGCAGGGCTCTCTGATTCCCCCTGTATTGAATTGTATTGTAATTGTACTGTCTGCCCTAATGTTGTAAAGCGCTGTGTAAACTGTCAGCGCTATATAAATCCTGTATAATAATAATAATAGATGGCACTGTGGTGATACACTGGCATCTATGTGTTTGTATATGCTTGTATATTCTACACAGGAAGGACGTTTTTTTTCTTAGTTCTCTTCTGTAATGCAGTTCTCAAGCGAAAGCAATCATAAATTTGCTAATGAAAGATGATCAGCTCATCCACATAAGGAAAGCAAATACAGCTAAATGTATATGGAGCGCACTACAAAAACTACATAAGCATTCAAACAGTAACAGTAAACAGTAAACTACCGTATATACTCGAGTATAGGCCGACCCGAATATAAGCCGAGGCCCCCAATTTACCCCCAAAAAAACTGGCAAACTTATTGACTCGTGTATAAGCCGAGGGTGAGACATGCCTGTCCATCCCTGTGTGTGTGTCCGTCCATCCCTGTGTGTCCGTCCATCCCTGTGTGTCCGTCCATCCCTGTGTGTCCGTCCATCCCTGTGTGTCCGTCCATCCATCCCTGTGTGTGTGTGTGTCCATCCATCCATCCATCCCTGTGTGTGTGTGTCTCCATCCATCCATCCATCCATCCCTGTGTGTGTGTGTCTCCATCCATCCATCCATCCCTGTGTGTGTGTGTCTCCATCCATCCATCCATCCATCCCTGTGTGTGTGTGTCTCCATCCATCCATCCATCCATCCCTGTGTGTGTGTGTGTCTCCATCCATCCATCCATCCATCCCTGTGTGTGTCTCCATCCGTGTGTGTGTGTGTGTGTGTGTGTGTGTGTGTGTGTGTGTGTGTGTGTGTCCAGCCTACCTTTGTCCCGAGCCTCCGTCCCGTGCCTTGCCTCCTTGCCTCCGTCCCGTGCCGTGCCTTGCCTTGCATCCGTCCCGTGTCGTGCCTTGCCTTGCCCCCGTCCCGTCCCGTCCCGTGCCGTGCCGTGCCTTGCCTTGCCTCCGTCCCGTGCCCTCTTCGTCGGCGGCCATTGTAAAATTCAAAAGCTGCGCCGCCGCCTTCGCCTGTGATAGGCGGAACACTGAATTTCCCAGCAGCCTGTGTTCCGCCTATCACAGACGTCGTATCATCCTCGTCCGTAGTACGAGGATGATACGATGTCCGTGATAGGCGGAACACAGGCTGCTGGGAAATTCAGTGTTCCGCCTATCACAGGCGAAGGCGGAGCCGGAGGCGCGGCTTTTGAATAGAATGGCCGCTGTCTGTCTGCTCGACACGCTGATCGAGCGGGCAGACAGCGATGACTCGAGTATAAGCCGAGGGGGGCACTTTCAGCCTCAAAAAAGAGGCTGAAAATCTCGGCTTATACTCGAGTATATACGGTATATCTGCTATGCAAGCTATATAAGCTATAAAAAGACCAGGAAATGTGTGAACATGTGAATGCCATGCTGAAAATTGTAGAACAGCTACGTGCAATTGGAGAGGAAATTAAAGATATCCATGTGGTGGAGCTACTGCTTTGCAGCCTTACAAAGTCATATAATGCCCTTATTAATGCTTTAGAAGCCAGACCCGGGCAAGAATTAATGCTAGAATATGCCAAAGGAAACAGAAGTAAGAAGTAAATGCACAATGAAGAGACTGAGAAAGCTCTTAAGGTGCACAGGGGAACAAAGCAAAGCAAAGAAAGCCGAGCATGTTTTAACTGTAAAAAAACTGGTTACATGAAAAAGGACTGTTCATTCTTGAAAGCCGATTACCGAAGGTGAGAGCCGTCCACAAGAAAAAAGCATTAAAGCAGTCACAAAGGAAAATTCAGGCACATCATGGAGTGGGATCTTTAAAGTGATGGATCAGGGGACAAGCAAAGTATCCTTGTGAAAAATGTACTATATGTCCCAGACCTAGAAGCAGGGGAGGGCTGGCAGCCTTAGGCCTGGGGGGCAAGTCCAGTCAAGTGGCCCATTGAACCACTGAATCAGCTCACCACATTCCCTGTACAGAGAGAGAGGGAGACTGCTCCACATTGCCCCAAAGAGAGAGAGACTGCTTGACACTGCCTGCACAGATAGAGACTGCTTGACACTGCCTGCACAGATAGAGACTGCTTGACACTGCCTCCACAGAGAGAGACCGCTTCACACTGCCTGCACAGAGAGAGACCCTGCTTCACACTGCCTGCACAGACCTCGCTTCACACTGCCTGCACAGAGAGAGCAGTCACTTTCTGTGCAGGCACTGTAAAGCAGTCAGTCTCTGTACAGGCAGTGTGAAGTGGAGCAGTCTCTCAGAGAATGGAGCAGTCTCTCAGAAAGAGACTGCATGATTGCCCCCAGAGAGACTGAGAAAAAGAGCTGGCCCCTTCCCCACACCCAGTACACAGACCAATGAGACTGCAGGAAGATGAAGACTAAAGACTGTGCTGTCACTGCCACCACACTAAGCACTACCTGTGGAGTCCGGAGCTTCTCTGGTGAGTGAGCACCACACCACTGGGCAAGCCAAGCAAGCAGAGTAGCTGAGAGTCACAGTGAGCGAAGCAGGCTAAACACGCAAGTCCTGCTGTCTCCCCGGCATGAACACCAGATTCACCAGGGTGCAGGTTCCTCCTGTCTCAATTGCGGATAGTAAGAAATGCACATGCAGGCGCATGCCGGAGCACAGGCCAGATTAAGGGCATTATGGGCCTGGTGCTGCAGTGGAGCAGGTTTAGGAGTGGCAGGGATATGAGGTAAGTAATGTCATATCCCAGCTCTTGCCCAGACTTGGTCACAGCCCCACAGGGCTGTAATGTTAGGGAAGCCCAGAACTTAAATTACCAAGCTTCCGTAAGAGCCGTGTGTCGGTGTGTGCTCTGAGGTGAAAGTTTCCAAGCCATCAGAATACAGTGATCACTGCTGGCAGCTATAGCAGCCAGCACTGATCGCTAAAAAACATAAAGACACGCTGGTTGTACTGTCAGTTGATGGAATCAAATTCTGTACAACCAGTCTGCACAGAGATAGATTGAAATGTCTGCTGAACCGGCAGAATTTCAATCTGTCTATTGTGGCCTAAATCCACCAGTCTCTGGGTTTAATAATATCCTCAAATCTTCTGAAAGTGGGGCTCCACTTAGGTGTAGAAATTCACTTTGAACTCCACCTTATTTCCAGAACTCTCTTTAGGGTCCTTTAACACTGAAAGCGCCGTACAGGCGTTTTAGTGCTAAAAAATAGCACATGTAAAGCGCTTCTTATGCCACCCCAGGTTTCGCACTGGGGAGGTGCGCTTGAAGGACATTCTGAAAAGTCCAGCAAGCAGCATTATTGGGGCACCTCGCCCAGCCTATTGAAATGAATGCAACACGGCATTCATTTTTAACACTTTCTTTGGCCACTAATGGGGGTTAAAAGTGCCCCGCTAGCGCCACTAAAACAATGATAAAGCGCCACTAAAACGAGCAGCGCTGTACCACTACCGCCCACATCGCCCCAGTGTGAAAGTACCCTTTGGTATTAGATGTGCAAACAAAAAGGTGAGACCACATCTAATACCTACAGAGAGTAATGGAAATAAGGTGGAGTTCAAAGTGAACTGTGTCATTACCTGCAGGGATTGGCATTTAGGGGGCTTAAAGCAGGCAGGGATGAAATGTGATATCAACTATTCACTGCCTGTCAAATGCTTCTGAAAAGTGACCTGAGCATGGATCACTTTTCAGAGGAGTGGCAGTGGCTGCTGCAAGTGAATACAAGCATTTAGGCTCACACTGGTGTGCTGGGGTTTGGCTGCAGTGCGGGTGTACTGGCGGGTGTCACACCCCCTCAGACTTATTTTAGGTTACTCATTGTTGCTGCATGTTCTGAAAGTGCACCAAACATGCAGCATGCAGGACGTTTTGTGCACTTTCAGAACATGCAGTAAAAATGTGCATCCTCTATGTCCCAGGGGCAACATGCAGGATGACTGCCAGTACACCAGCACTGCAGCCAAACTGCAGCATGTCAGTGAGAGCCCTCACCATACCACCTAGCCCTAGGAGGGCAAGGTACTGGCACAGGCTGCTAGAAAAAAACTCTTTGGCTGCAGGGAGGAGGAGAGAGGAGGAGCTCACTTACTTGGATGGTCCCAGCCTCCCAGGAGCCTCACTGGATTCCAGCCAACTGCTCAGATTGAGCAGAGAGCAGGTCCAGCCTCTGCCAGCCAATGGTGTGGAGAAGGGAGGGCTAGGCGGGGCTGTGCTGTGTAACACAGACTGTCAGCCCTGACATGAAGACATCGCTGGCTCACAGTACTGGACTCGGCCAGCTCAAGAACTGTGCATGTTGCGGGTTTGAGCTGACGACACAGCAGCCTTTGGCACCGCATATCAGAGCAGCCCAGGGGGCAATTGCATCCCTGCCCCCTGGCCCAGCCCTCCCCTGCCTAGAAGGATGTCTTCTATTAGTAAAAACCCTTTTGTCAATGGTCTCACAGTTCAATTCCAAGGTGATGAATGCACAATTCGAAAAAACAAACAAATCTTTAGAAAAGGAAGATTCAATGAATGCCTATACAGACACATCTTTGCAGATGAGCATGCCAAGACTGCCACTCAGACTCCCACAATAAATGCATTCACCTATGGCACAGATGATTGGGAAATCCAGGTATATCAGACAACCAGACCATACACTCTCACTTTTATAGAAATGGCCAGGTGCATGTTGTCAGATGCCAACCTACCTAACAATTACTGGAAATGCTAAGACTGCCACTCAGCAATTATTTTGATGAGAGCCCATCATCAGAAACAATTATCTCTGAAAGCTGTAAAGTAAATCTGGCCAGCAAAATAAGCTGAGCAAAATAAGGCTGAGTCTGAACAAGAAGTGTAACTCTCAATAGAGAAGTTAAGATCCTCAGTAGATCCTGCTGAACAGCCTGAACTTAGAAGGTGCACTCAGGTGACAAAGGGGATACCACCCCGCAAGCTGTAATATGCTGCTAAGACAAAATAACATACTTGAACCAATATCCCGCAAAGACATAGAAAAAAGTAAAGCCAATTATTGGAGAAAGGCAGCGGAAGAAGAATTAAAATTGGTTCAAGAAATTAAAACCTGGACACTCATGAAACTCCCCCCCCCCAACCGCAAAATTACAAGAAGCAATATGGATTCACCAATTTTTAATGGACATGGGTGTAAACATGTGAAAATCCATTCCTATTTTCTAAGAGAACCAATGGTGTATAAAGCTGACACAATTAAAAAGGGTCAATCCTAGGACCGAGCACATCGGCGTGAAGTATTGTCTGCTTAGGGACACTCAAGATCAAGGTGTTCTCGACATTCAATATTGTCCTTTAGAAGAGATGATTTTGGATGCACTCACCAAGCCATTGTTAAAGGCACATCATAGTCTTTTTCAGAAGAACCTCAACGTCATATAGCAAAGCACATGCAAAACTATGTACTATGCACTCCAAACTATAGATGGCACTGTGGCGATATACTGGCATCTGTGTGTTTGTATATTTTTTGCACAGGAAGTTTTTTTTCCCCATTCTGACCTCTCTAGTAATGCTGTTCTCAGACATGTATGTAAAGCTAAATTCTACATTTCTAAAGATTTTATTGCCTCATATTATTACATAACCAAGAGTCACAACTCCTAATATGCATACTTTTTCTGGGTTAGTAACACAAAAAAGTATTTAAAGTTGTAGACTAGCATAAAAAGACAGTCAGCAGCTCTCCTCTCGGGAAGGAGTGAGAACCGAGCCATCAGCAATGTTCGGTGGTTCGGTTCTCAGTGCGGAGACACCAGGGGACAGCTGCAGCATCGGTCTGATGCTGCATCCACCTAGGTAAGTATGAATCTCAAAAAAAACAAAAAAATACTTCTCTTTTAAAGTACAACTAAAGGCAAAACTTTTTTTTTTTTTCGTTTTGGACAGAGTGGAGATGGATTAGAACACCTGTCTTTTTCTTTTTTTCTTTTTTTGCTGTCTGTGCCCCCATTAGGGAGATTCACTCTCTCTATTAGTCGTGTTTAAGTAAAAGTAAAAGAAAAATAAATAATAAATATTGGTATGTCCCCAGAACAAATACTATAGGGGAAATCTTCCACCTGGAGGTCCCCAAAGAATTCCCTTAATTTGAAATAAATTTAAACTGAAACTCTACCGCAATATCTGCCGGAGAGGACTCATCCAACTTTGAGTAGTGACAAGATTGGACCCTTTTGGTCCCAAATCACTGCCTTCACCTCCACTAACTACGATATATACCTAATATTTGTAACCCCAAGTGTTGCATTTTGGGTATCTTTGAAGACTTGTACATTAGTGCCCCAGAGAAAAAGGTTTTAAAAATTCTTTTGTACTATGCAAGAAAAACAGCGGTACTTCAGTGGATACACACAGATTCCCTTCATATTAATTCATAGAAAAAACTGATCAATCTCACTATCAATGTAGAAATCAACATACAAATCCAGGGGTTGTCTTTAGAAATTTGACAAAATTTGGGAGAGAATGAGTATCAATGATACCTGTGATATACCCATAAAGCAAATCAGCGTTATTGGATTTTGATTATACACCTACCTGTCACTACTTCCAGTTGGTAAATCCGCTCACAACCCAATAACTTTTTTCACACTTTTATTGTACAAGTAATACAGTAACACAGAGCGAATACTTTTTTTGTTCTCTCGTTTCAGTGTTCAGTGTTCACCAGTTTGTTCTCTTTAAGACTTTTTTTAAATGAATAAGTTAAGTTATTTTTGCTAGTTCTTTTTATTTTGTGCCTAAAAAAGGCATAATTACATAAAAAAAGACAATTCATTTCACAGCTCCTGTATTAGATATTTAAGCACTATCTTCACTACATTCTTCCAAGCTCATCCATCATATTTATTTCCTGACCAGCCCGATTTGTCATTTTGTTACGCCGTAGTGGCTTTGTCAGCTGTAAACTCGAGAAATGTACTTTTAGTGGGAGGAAGAAGAGCACGAACACGACGAAGCGTCATATCTGGGGTTAGGGAAATCTCAGGAGGAACCAGTCCTTACAAACTTCTGATATTCGGAAACTTGTTATGATAGGTTTATATCTCTTCTGAGGTTTTCTCTAAGATGGCCACACGCAGCTGGTCCTCCTTTAGTAAGCAGGGGGAAAAAAAATCTTTTGAAAAGAACATATTTTTAATAAAGACAATCAAAAGCACTGTCAGTTCAACTCTCTCGTCATAGTGTTAAAAATCTACCAGTTGAGGCCATAACAATAAAAAACTATATTGGCGGACCCAGGTAGTTAAACAGGATTAGCTCACTTAATCGTCTCACACAAAGTTAAAACTAAACTCCAGTCAAACAGCTAAACACACAGATAAAAACACCTCTTATATATGTATTTTATCAGATTTGCATTTCTGTGCTTTCAGTCATGAGATTTGCCACACAAACCATTCCTGTCTAGCAGAACTGGATACCTGACTTTCCTTTGCTGCAGTTTAGTTACACTTACAGGTGAGCTTATAACTCTGTGACTCTGCTCTCTTCTCCTATCGGCATGTCCCTTTTTAGCGCAGGAACACCAGAGAGAAGGGAAAGAGAGGCGCCAAGTGACCACTTGGTGTAGCACAGTTTATTATAAACAAAATAAGACTCATAAAAGGTTCCACCCACAAAAGATGTCGGGTATTATGCAGGCATAAGCCAGGGAGAGCTTAGAACAAAGTGCAACCCATGGACGGGCTGTCAGTCCATGCTGCTGCGGTAGCCCCAGTGCCCACTGGATTGCCTCTAGCTGATAGGCTGAGCCGGGTGCCAGGAAAATGGGCAGATCCCAGGCACATGGTCGTGATCTTTCCCAAGCCTGAATTGGCTCTGTGACCTCAGCAGAGGACTTCAGCCCGCTGTCTGCTAAAAACGGGTCACAGGAGTGCAGAATGAACTGCACTCCTGTGATCCCCAGGAAAAGTACACCAAAATGAGCTTTGACTGTACTTCTTCTTTAAATTCGCCTGAGCGCAAACATTGCGTGAGTCACGCTACGCCTGGGCACTAACAAACTTAAATCAGCAGTCTCCAATACTGTGCATGCGCTGTGTTTATGTACTGGCAGAGGGAACTTTTTTACTGGTGCTGCTCCTGTCCACCGACATTTATGGACAGGAGCAAAACACCACATTTTTTACAAGCTGTCTGTAAATTAATGGAGAGTTGGCATCCCTGATGTGAAAAAGCCCTAAATCAGGGGTTTCAAACTGGTGGCCCTCCAGCTGTTGCAGAACTACAATTCCCATGAGGCATAGTAAGGCTGACAGTTAAAAGCATGTCTCCCCTAGGCAGAGGCATGATGGGACTTGTAGTTCCGCAGCAGCTAGAGGGCCGCCAGTTTGAGACCCCTGCCCTAAATGATGTATTATTTAAAAAAGACCTGCATTAGTGTCTTTAAAATCTGCCTGGAGTTCAGCTTCAGGATGATTTTTTTCATCCTCCTTTATTGCTTCCAAGTTTGATATGGGATTCCTTAAATATCCCACAAGCCTTTTCTTTAATAACATTGATGTTGCACTTTGAGAACTAAATTCCAAACTTACTTTGTGATGTCTCAGCGTTTCTCCAACTTTTTCTCATCAAATTAAACAACCCACACTACTTCAGTGCAGAATTTGTTCAATAATTAATCATGTTTGTCTCCTAATAATCAACAATATGAAAAATTAAAAGACACTTCTTCAAAACAAATATACTAGTATATTCATTGGGGAGGGGAGAGAATTCACCCATTAGGGAGGAAAAAGTGTTGTGGGACAATGTCAATGATAGGATACAATTGAAATTAGATGACATCAAAAGAAATGAGAATTACACTGCTGATTTTTTTTCTTTACCTCTTCCAAATATTTTATTACTGTTATTTACTGTATGTTTCTTTGACTAAAGTGGTCACTCTTATCGTAAAGTAAAACGAAAGGATGCAAAAAATTTTGGGATAGCTTTAGGAAAGGTTATAATCCTGTGAAAATGCAGGAACTGGGTCTGATCTGAGATCAGGGCCTTCTTTAACGCAGGGCAAACCAGCACCTGCCCTGGGCCCAATCTTTGTTGGGGGGCCCAAGGCATTGAGCCCACGCTACCTGCAAATTAGGGCCCTGATGACACTTTGCAGGGCGCACAGAGGATACGGGAGGCTGTATTCCTGAGCTAGCCAGCAGAGAGGTGGCGGGGCCAGGAGCTCCACTGATGCTCTGACCCCGCCCTATGCAGCCTGCATGCTCAGAACAGAGGAAAGCAGCTGTAGTGATAGGAGTGTGAACGTCAGTGGAGCTTCAGGCCCCGCCCCCTATACTGGCTGGGAAATACAGAGGTCCAGGGGCAGGGGCGGGGACAGGGGCAGAGTCAGGAGCTCCACTGATGCTCTAACCCTGCCCCATGCCTGCATGCTCAGGTTGGAGAAGTTGTAGTGAGAGCAGAGAGCAGAAGCCCCCTCGCCAGACCTCTGAATGTATGCAGTGAGCTTGACTGGCAATGTCCCTACACCCATAAAATGCCTGACTGCTGAAACCCTGAGCTGTGTTATTCAACTGTAAAGCTGTGTATTGCTGAAAGTTCTCTGACCATCTCCTGTATAATGTCTCTGATTGCCACCTGTAGCATGTCCGCAGTCTCTGATTGTCATCTGTAATATGTCCTCAGTCTATGATTGTCTCCTGTAGCATGTCTGCAGTCTCTGATTGTCACCTGTAGCATGTCTGCAGTCTCTGATTGTCACCTGTAATATGTCCTCAGTCTATGATTGTCTCCTGTAGCATGTCTGCAGTCTCTGATTGTCACCTGTAGCATGTCCACAGTTTCTGACTGTCATCTGTAGCATGTCTGCAGTTTCTGACTGTCACCTGTAGCATGTCTGCAGTCTCTGACTGTCACCTGTAGCATGTCCGCAGTCTCTGACTGTCACCTGTAGCATGTCTGCAGTCTCTGATTGTCATCTGTAATATGTCTGCAGTCTCTGATTGTCTCCTGTAGCATGTCTACAGTCTCTGATTGTCACCTGTAGCATGTCCGTAGTCTCTGGTCATCTCCTGCGGTATATTTGCAGTCTCTGATGCTCTCCTGCAGTATATTTTCAGTGTCTGATCATCTCCTGTAGTATTTGTATTAATGTGCCGCTTTATTTGCTCAATTATTTGGGATTGCTCCACTTCTCAGTGAGTAGTAATAATGTACATTAACCTGTAGCAACCAATCAGTGATCAGTAGTGATCTGCTGTAATCTCCAGCAACCAATCAGTGAGCGCTTATAATGTGCAGTAACCTCTAGCAGCCAATCACAAGCATAAATTATGTACTGTAACCTCTAGCAACCAGCCAGTGAGCGGTAAGGATAGGCTGTAACCTCTGGGAACCAATTGCAAACGCTGCGTGATCTGCTGCAGTAAACTGCTTCTGAGTCCACCTGCTATTTTTTGTATGTCTCAGAATTGGGGGGGGATGTTTGCCCAGGGCCCAATCAATATTAAAGACGATCCTGTCTGAGATGTGCAGATGCAGGATATGTGGCTGAACTGTGGTGTGAAGATGCAGGAATTGGGGCTGATCTAAGGTGGAACAATATTCCACATATACTACTTATTCAAGATGTGTATCTATATTGATAGCAAACGAAGTTGATCTCTCCTGCAGACAGGTACAAACGGATATTAAAGGTCGCTATATTTTCTTATTTTGTACAATGTAAGAAAATCATGTGTGCTACCTAACATATATATACCCCCCCCCCCCCCCCCCAATATTCCTCAGAGTTACTTAAAGAACTAGTAAAATGTACTTAAATACTATAAAACTGGTGTTTCTTGGTTGAAAATATGTTTCAATTCAATTTAACCTTGACCCCTCTTTAGATAGATGTAATTTGGGTATAGCTCCAGTAGCTTCTGTATGCACTCCTTTTGCTGGATATATTCTGGAGATTGGCCTTTTTTGGATGTCTGGAGAATGCTACATTCTAATGAGAGAGTGTTTTCTTGCTTTTCTATCACCCACGGGACTCTATCTAGAATAGACCTGGCATTGGTTACATCTATGATGCTTCCCGTGGTATCTGAAGCTACATACTCAGCTAGAGGATTGTCTGATCATTCCCCACTAGTTCTTAAGTTGGCCTTAAATTCAACTCAGACCTGTACTCTATGAAAAGTCAACCCTTATTGGTTTAATCTTTTTCCTTCGAAACAGAAAACAATGCTCAATATTTTGGCCTATGATACTATTAATAAGCTTACTGTATCCTCAGGGCTGTCTTTAAGGCAGGGCAAAAGGGGCAGCTGCCCTGGGCCCTGTCATTGTTGTGGGGCCCAAAGCAGCTGCCTCATACTTGCCAACCATTCCAGTTTAAATTCCCTTGTCCCTTGAAGTTTTAGTCCTGTGCTGTTTTCCGATACCTCAGTGTGAAGTGCTGCTACTAATGCTGCCCAGCTCTGCCCTATTATTGTGTATGGATGACTCACCTGCAGACCCTGTGTTTACATGTAAATAACTGTCATTCATATGTAAATAGCGGCAACGTTCATATGTAAATAGCTGAGTCCGGCAGCATCGATATGTGAATAGAGGTGGAATTCATATATATCATGCCCCCTGCAGTGAGGAGAAGACGTGCTGTAACCTATAGCAACCAGTGAGCAGTATTACTGTACAGTAATCTCTAGCAACCAATCATCAAGCAGAAATCATGTGCTATAACCTCTAGCAACTAATCAGTGAGCCCAGTCAGTAAGCAGTAATGATATGCTGTAACCTCTGGCAACCAATCACAATCACTGCCTAAGCTGATACAGTAAACTGATTTTAAGTCTATCTGCTATTTATTGCATGTCTCAGAGAAGGTGGAGAGTGAAATTGCATGGGGGGCCCCAAGAAAATGTTTGCCCCGGGCCCAATCAATATTAAAGACGGCCCTGTGTATCCTCACAGATATATTAACAGTATATAAACAGTGGTTCTCAACCTGGGGGTCGGGACCCCCTCGGGTGGTCGAATGACGATTTGCAAGGGGTCACTGAATTCTGGGCTGTTCCTGAAGCCCATACCGCTTTCCCAGCCTTTTCTCGGCCGCCCAGCTGGGCTGTTCCTGGAATCCACAGCCGTCCACTCAGCCTCCTTGCAGCCGCCTGATCAGTTCACGGCATGGCTGGGGGGCAGAGACTAGAGGTCAGCTGACTGGTGAGGAATGTAAGGTGGGAGGGGCTGAAGGAGACCCTATTCTCCTTATTTTGGCATAGGTGTCACTGCTGGGAGACACAGTGAATTCGGAGACACAGTAACACTACCTGTGATTATAGTTGCCATTAAAAGTCCCCACTACAGTTCTCAGATCAGCAGATGACCTTGATCTAGAGCACCTAAGTTGGCTGAGTAGAACTCCACCCAGCACTGCCACTCATCCCATTCCCCCCACCAGCACTGCCACTCATCTCAACTCCCTGCCAGCACTGTCACTCATCCCATTCCCCCCTACCAAGCAGTAATAGAAGGAATAAAAATAGAGAATACATAAGAGGGGGAGGAACAAAGAAAAAGGGAGAGAACGAATAAGAGAAAGCACAAGAAAGACGGCTAGAGAGAGGGATGGGGAAAAAAACAAGAAATTATGATAGATAAAATAAAAGGGAAAGAAAGGAGAACAAATAGAAAGAGTGGTACATCCTAAAATGTACCATAAGCAGGGGCGGAGTGACCATTGGGCCACTCGGGCCCTGCCCGAGGGCCCCGTGCCACTGGGGGGCCCCATCAGGGTTGCCAGCCTCAGTAAAACCAGGGAAAGTATGTAAAAATCTGTGTTTTTTTTACATCTGTCTCTGAAATGTCCCTTACCGGCATCCTTTTGGTCTAAAAATCCAGAAATTATAGCTGCCCCACCTCTCCAGTACCTTCTCAGCCAATAGAAACATGTCTGTGTATACTGTGTGATTGTATACTGTGTGTGTGTGTTTGTGTATACTGTGTGGCCCCATAATGTCTGATTGCTTGGGGGCCCCATAATGTCCTATTGCCCGGGGGCCCCATGAGGCATCAGTCCGCCCCTGACCATAAGAGGTTTTAATATTCTACAAGTGGAAGGGACTCAGGGAGCGCTAAATGTCCATGGGTTAGGGGTGCAAATTACTTATCTTGCCTTGGGTGCTGACAACCCACGCTACGAAAATAATTTTACTGTTAGGGGTCTCCACAACTTGGGAAATTTTATCAAGGGTCACAACACTATAAAGATTGAGAACCACTTCTTTAAAAGCTTACATGAGAGTCTTGTTTATTTCTCAAATCTCAAAGATAAAAAAAGATCTAGGACTTGGGAACGTTTATTGTCTTAAAGGCCAAACTTCAATATATAGCGCAGGGGCGGATCCAGGGGGGGGGGGGCAACGGGGCAATTGCCCCCTCTGAGAATACGGCCAGCGGATGACAGCGCGGCAGGTTCCGCGGGTGCCAGAGCGACCGGTTCCACGGGTGCCAGCACGGCCGGTTCCACGGGTGACTGCTCTGAGTTCTGGTGAGTGGGCGGGTGAGGGTGGGGGGCAGCTGGGTGGCTTAGGAGGGCTGCTTGCCAATCAGGAAGCCAGCGGGCAGAGGAGCAGGGAGATGACATCATCTCTCACTGCCCTGCATCCCTCCAGTTCCGCCCTCACTGTGCGGGAAGCTGTGTGCAGTACAGAGATTACATCATCTCTCTGCTGCTTATCTTCACTCTGGGACACAAAAGACCACCTTAGAAGAAAAGTGACACAGTAGGTGACAAGCCACAATGTGTGGCATGCTACGTGGCAAGTGGCAATCCGCAATGTGTGGCAGACTACGTGGCAAGTGGCAATCCGCAATGTGTGGCAGGCTACGTGACAAGTGGCAATCCGCAATGTATGGCAGGTGACATGGCAAGTGACAATCCACAATGTGTGGCAGGCGACGTGGCAAGTAGCAATCCCCAATGCGTGGCAGGCTACGTGGCAAGTGACAATCAACAATGTGTGGCAGGTGACGTGGCAAGTGACAATCAGCAATGTGTGGCAGGTGACGTGGCAAGTGGCAATCCGCAATGTGTGGCAGGTGACGTGACAATCCGCAATGTGTGGCAGGTGACGTGACAATCCGCAATGTGTGGCAGGTGACGTGGCAAGTGACAATCAGCAATGTGTGGCAGGTGACGTGGCAAGTGGCAATCCGCAATGTGTGGCAGGCGACGTGGCAAGTAACAATCCGCAATGTGTGGCAGGTGATGTGGCAAGTGACAATCCGCAATGTGTGGCAGGTTACGTGGCAAGTGACAATCCGCAATGTGTGGCAGGCTACATGGCAAGTGGCAATCCGCAATGTGTGGCAGGTGACGTGGCAAGTGACAAACCGCAATGTGTGGCAGGTGACGTGGCAAGTAACAATCCGCATTTGGTGACAAGTGACGTGGCAAGTGACAATCCGCATTTGGTGGCAGGCGACATGGCAAATGACACCCTCAGGGCTCCCACTGATTCTGCATTATAGTGAGTTGAACCATTTAATTTTATAATACAATGTAATAATAGAAATTATGCGCTTCAATCATCCTGACACCATAACAACCATGGTGCCGTAATGATTGAAGCGCCAATACCAGCCATTTCCCATATAAATTGCCCCCAAAAAAACATATTTTATAGCAGTGCCCCTCCCGAGACTAGACTCTGGATCCGCCCCCGATATAGCGAACCCTACTACAGAAACACAACAGAAATGGATACAAAAACAACAGATATATGCTGATATTTCTCGTAAAAAAGCAGAGCAGAAACATTTTTTCCTTCAGCAACCTTACTTTGAGGATGGGGAAAACAGGGGTCATCTTTTGTCAGCAATTGTAAAATCCCCAGAAACCAATGACACAAGTAGTAATTTCTTCAACTGAAACTGCGCAAACCACCTTGGAGATTTCATCAGTATTTTTTGCCTCTTATAACTACCTATACAGTAGTAAAGTATCCTATAAAGAGACTGATTTGCAACTTTTTTTGTTTTCCATCACGTTAGTAGAACTATCAGAGAGTGATAGGGAGATGTTGGATCAGCCTCTGTCACTAGAGGAACTTCTAATTTGCCTATTAAAAAATCCCCAGGTGCAGATGGGTTACCGGGGGAGGCCTATAAGGTTTTTGGGGATGACTTGTTGACTGCATTGCTTGAGGTCTTTAATACAGCATTGGAAAGTGGCTACCTCCCACTGTCTATGAATGAAGCAATTATTATAGTGTTGTTAAAACCTAATAAAACTCCTAATAACCCTGAACCATATCGTCCAATTTCATTACTCACCTCAGATGTGAAGCTATTGGCAAAAGTGTTAGCCACTAGATTGGTGAAAGTAATATCTAAGATAGTGCATATGGACCAATCAGGTTTCATCCCAAATAGATCTACTGCAGTGAATATAAGTCGTTTATTTCTTAATTTACAGATTCCGTCTGAAAACCTGGGTAATAGATGTCACTTGATGCGGCAAAGGCTTTCGATAGTATAGAACGGGACTGTTTATGGCATTGTCTAGAAAAATTAGGTTTTGGACCTCAGTTTATAAGGTGATACAACTTCTTTATTCTGCCCCAGTGGCACGGGTGCAAGTAAATGGACATATATCGGCATCTTTGTCACTGCAATGAGGAACAAGACAGAGTTGCCCATTATCACCTTTGTTGTTTTCTTGGCCCTTGAACCCTTGACTGCCTCTGTCCGTCAGTCAACAAATATTTTTGGTTTTTGTAAATCTATGGGAAAGGACAAAATTGCTTTATATGCTGATGGTACACTTTTATTTTTGGGAGATAATTTGTCTTCATTTTAGGCAGTGATGTCCTTAACCACTTTCAGACCGGACCATTTTGCCGGTCAATGACCAGAGGTCTTTTTACAATTTGGCACTGCGCTGCTTTAACTGGTAATTGCGCGGTCATGCAATGTTGTACCCAAACAAAGTTTGCGTCCTTTTCTTCCCACAAATAGAGCTTTCTTTTGATGGTATTTGATTGCCTCTGCGATTTTTATTTTTTGCGATATAAACGTAAAAAGACCGCAAATTTTGAAAAAAAATGATATTTTCTACTTTTTGTTATTAGAAAAATCCAATAAACTCAATTTTAGTCATACATTTAGGCCAAAATGTATTCAGCCACATGTCTTTGGTAAAAAAAAAGTCAATAACTGTATATTTATTGGTTTGCGCAAAAGTTGTCACATCTACAAACTAAGGTACGTTTTCTGGAATTTACGCAGCTTTTAGTTTACGACTGCCTATCTCATTTCTTGAGGTGCTAAAATGGCAGGGCAGTACAAAACCCCCCCAAATGACCCCATTTTGGAAAGTAGACCCCCTAAGGAAATTGATAAGTGGCATGTTGAGCCCATTGAATATTTAATTTTTTTGCCTCAAGCGATTGAATAATGACAAAAAAAAATTATTTTTTTTTTTTTTACACAAAGTTGTCACTAAATGATATATTGCTCACACATGCCATGGGCATATGTGAAATGACACCCCAAAATAAATTCTGCTGCTTCTCCTGAGTACGGGGATACCACATGTGTGGGATTTTTTGGGAGCCTAGCCGCGTACGGGGCCCCGAAAGCCAAGAACCGCCTTCAGGTTTTCTAAGGGCGTAAATATTTGACTTCACTCCTCACTACCTATTACAGTTTTGAAGGCCATAAAATGCCAAGATGGCACAAAACCCCCACAAATGACCCCATTTTAGAAAGTAGACACCCCAAGCTATTTGCTGAGAGGCATGTTGAGTCCATGGAATATTTTATATTTTGCCACAAGTTGCGGGAAAATTACAAACTTTTTTATTTTATTTATTTTTTCACAAAGTTGTCACTAAATGATATATTGCTCACGCATGCCATGGGCATATGTGAAATGACACCCCACAATAAATTCTGCTGCTTCTCCTGAGTACGGGGATACCACATATGTGGGACTTTTTGGGAGCCTAGCCGCGTACGGGGCCCCGAAAACCAAGCACCGCCTTCAGGCTTTCTAAGGGCGTTACAGTTTTGAAGGCCATAAAATGCCAAGATGGCACAAACCCCCCCCAAATGACCCCATTTTGGAAAGTAGACACCCATAAATTTAGGGGTACACTAGTGAGACTAGGTAATAAATGGCGGGTGCCCTGAAACTATAAAAAAATAACTAACCAATCAGCGTCACCTGTAACAGTTATATGGTGATCACTGGTGAAAGGGTTAACTAGGGGGCAATCAGGGGGCTTTATGCGGTAGTATATGGGGGTCCCTGGCGCTATAAAAAGCTGCGGCGAACCTAAATACCTACCTGCCTAACTAGCGTCACCTGTGACACTAATACAGCGATCAGAAAAACGATCGCTTATTAGGCTGGGTTCACACTGGAGCGATGCGGGAACGCCACAAATCCGCGGCGGGTTCCTGCATCGCATGCCTCCCGGCGGCAGTTCACACTGCCCTATGCGAACTGCTGGGAGTGTCAGTGAAATGTTAATGACACCCCCAGATCAGTTCGCATATCGCAGTGCGATCTGCAAACTCGGATCGCATGGTGTGAACACCCATGCGATCCGATTCTGCTGCGGACCAAAAAAAGGGTCCCGTGCGAGTTTGCGGCGGGTGCGGCGCGAATTCAGCCATACTATCTATATGGCTGAACTCGAATCGCATAGAGATCGGATGTGATTTGCACTGCAGTGCGGTGCGAATCACATCCGTTCTCATAAACCGCTGCAATGTGAACCCAGCCTTAGTGACACTGGCGACGGGGGGTGATCACAGGGTTAAACCTTTATTGGGGGGGTTAGGGGGGTACCTTAGAACTAAAGGGGGCTAACCCTAACTGCCCTAACAGTTATTACAGTCACAAATGACACCCGCCGGGTGATCAGGGGGTTAAACCTTTATTAGGTAATAAATGGCGGGTGCCCTGAAACTATAAAAAAATAACTAACCAACCAGCGTCACCTGTAACAGTTATATGGTGATCACTGGTGAAAGGGTTAACTAGGGGGCAATCAGGGGGCTTTATGCGGTAGTATATGGGGGTCCCTGGCGCTATAAAAAGCTGCGGCGAACCTAAATACCTACCTGCCTAACTAGCGTCACCTGTGACACTAATACAGCGATCAGAAAAACGATCGCTTATTAGGCTGGGTTCACACTGGAGCGATGCGGGAACGCCACGAATCCGCGGCGGGTTCCCGCATCACATGCCTCCCGGCGGCAGTTCACACTGCCCTATGCGAACTACTGGGAGTGTCAGTGAAATGTTAATGACACCCCCAGATCAGTTCGCATATCGCAGTGCGATCTGCAAACTCGGATCGCATGGTGTGAACACCCATGCGATCCGATTCTGCTGCGGACCAAAAAAAGGGTCCCGTGCGAATTTGCGGCGGGTGCGGCGGGTGCGGCGCGAATTCAGCCATACTATCTGTATGGCTGAACTCGAATCGCACAGAGATTGGATGTGATTTGCACTGCAGTGCGGTGCGAATCACATCCGTTCTCATAAACCGCTGCAATGTGAACCCAGCCTTAGTGACACTGGCGACGGGGGGTGATCACGGGGTTAAACCTTTATTGGAGGGGTTAGGGGGGTACCCTAGAGCTAAAGGGGGCTAACCCTAACTGCCCTAACAGTTATTACAGTCACAAATGACACCAATGCAAAAAAAAAAAAAATGCTATTGGTGTCACTGTGACTGGGGGGGCAGGGGTGATTGGGGGGGTGATCGGGGGGTGAAGGGGGGGTGTGAGTGTGCCTGGCATGTTCTACTGTGAAGTGTCGTGTTGGTGCAACTCACTGATCCTCTCTCCTCGGTGCCGGAACGAAAAATACCGACACGGAGGAGAGATTACATCACTTCCTCTCCTGTGTTTACATTACAGGAGAGGAAGTGATGTCACGCCTCACTTCCATTCGTCAGGAGCGATCGAGAGGGGGTGGCCATGAATGAATGGCCGCCCCCTCATCCCGGATCGCTTCTGAACGAAAACCGACCGCCGCTGGCACCGGGGGGGGGGGCCCGATCGGGCCCCCCACCCGCGGGAAGGCAGGGACGTACATGTACGCCCATATGCCTGCCCGTGCCATTCTGTCGACGTACATCGTCGTGCGGCGGTCGGCAAGTGGTTAATTAACACCCATGCGATCCGATTCTGCTGCGGACCAAAAAAAGGGTCCCGTGCGAATTTGCGGCGGGTGCGGCGGGTGCGGCGCGAATTCAGCCATACTATCTGTATGGCTGAACTCGAATCGCACAGAGATTGGATGTGATTTGCACTGCAGTGCGGTGCGAATCACATCCGTTCTCATAAACCGCTGCAATGTGAACCCAGCCTTAGTGACACTGGCGACGGGGGGTGATCACGGGGTTAAACCTTTATTGGAGGGGTTAGGGGGGTACCCTAGAGCTAAAGGGGGCTAACCCTAACTGCCCTAACAGTTATTACAGTCACAAATGACACCAATGAAAAAAAAAAAAAAATGCTATTGGTGTCACTGTGACTGGGGGGGCAGGGGTGATTGGGGGGGTGATCGGGGGGTGAAGGGGGGGTGTGAGTGTGCCTGGCATGTTCTACTGTGAAGTGTCGTGTTGGTGCAACTCACTGATCCTCTCTCCTCGGTGCCGGAACGAAAAATACCGACACGGAGGAGAGATTACATCACTTCCTCTCCTGTGTTTACATTACAGGAGAGGAAGTGATGTCACGCCTCACTTCCATTCGTCAGGAGCGATCGAGAGGGGGTGGCCATGAATGAATGGCCGCCCCCTCATCCCGGATCGCTTCTGAACGAAAACCGACCGCCGCTGGCACCGGGGGGGGGGGCCCGATCGGGCCCCCCACCCGCGGGAAGGCAGGGACGTACATGTACGCCCATATGCCTGCCCGTGCCATTCTGTCGACGTACATCGTCGTGCGGCGGTCGGCAAGTGGTTAATTAATACGTTTGGCTCCTTTTCAGGGTTCAGGATAAATTAAGACAAGTCAGTTCTTTTACTGGTGGACCCTCTGGTGACAATTTCTACTTCTCAAATTGCTGTATTTTCTGCATAAAAATATTTAGGGATACATGTCATGTACATGAATTTGGCCCCATTACTTAAGTGGCGTGGGCAAGTGGGGAAAATCTGTAGCAAATTGCCTTTAACAATAGGCAGAGCAAATTTGATAAAGATGATATGGATGCCACAATTATTAGATCTGCTACATAGTTGCCCCATATGGCTACCACGGAAACTTTCAAACAAATATATACCCTGCTTAGAGATCATATTTGGAGATATAAACACCCCCCCCCCCCCGGATTAGATTGGAAACTCTGCAGCTGCCTAAGGATGAAGGAGGCTTGGCTGTTCCTAATGCCAGACCTTATTATTTGGCATCCCAACTCCAGCAACTATATGGATATAGATCATGAATATCCCATATAACAAATGATTTTCTCTCAATTGCCGATAGATCCACTAGTGCAATATAGTTGCTTACCATTTTTATAATAAATGTAGATATCCTACATTCTATTGTATACATAGGATTAGGATTACTGTTCAACAAGATACTTATTATGAAGGATATACTCAATATATGCCCATATGGAATAATCCATGATTGCCTGAAGTGGCAAAGCTAAAACTTTTTGATATATGGAAAAGATATGGCATTTTGTTTCTTAACCAACTTTATGATGGTGATGTTTTGCAATCATTCGATAAATTGCCAGTGAAATATCATTTGTCTAATAAATGATTTTTTTTATATTTACAGCTAAGGAATGCTTTGCAGAGCCAAGCACAGACCTTTTTATTAAAATATAATCCTTCATCAATTCTAGCTTTGGCAGTAACTTACATCAAATTGTCCAGGGTGCACTACTGGTACAGACACTCTTATACATATGCTGTGGTGATATCCCAAATTGCATCGCTACTGGGAGTTTATATTTGATATTTTAAATTCCACATGCTCTACACAAATACAGCCTGATACAAAAATTGCATTGTTAGGGATTATACTGGAAAATATCCTCCCAGTTAAACTGCATGTGATGTGGTTGAGAGCTATGTATATGGCTCGTAAAACTTATACCTCAAAAATGGATATCAAAATATCCACCAATGATAGATCAATGGATCAAAGCAATTAACTTTAATCTAAGACGAGCGGAACTGACATATAAACATAGGAGATGCTCTGAAAAATGTGTAAAGATCTGGCATTGGTTAGTCTCCGATTACCTGAGTAACCAGCTGAATATATTAAAAATATGGAAAATCAATAAAAAGATATGGTCCTGGAGGGAGGCAATTATATAATAATATATGAAGGAGAGGGATGGAATTCTGGTTTGATCAGTGTAAATACGAATGGCGAGGTGTGTTTTTTTTTTCTGGTTTGTTTTTTTATGTTAAGTGGAGTTATGTGATGGATATGTTATATGTGTGTTGTTTTCTCTTTGTTGTATAATATGAAAATTCAATAAAAAAAAAAGATTTAATAAAAAAATAAAAAAATAAAAAAAATAATAATAAAAAAAAAAAAGATGCAGGAATTGGGGCTGATCTGAGGTGTTAAGATACCGGAATTGGGGCTGAACAGAGGTGTGACGATGCAGGAATTGGGTTTGATCTGAGATGTGAAGATGCAGGAATTGGGGTTGGTCTGAGGTGTAAAGGTGGAGGAATTGGGGCTGGTCTGAGGTGGGAAGATGCAGGATGTAAAGGTGGAGGAATTGGGGCTGGTCTGAGGTGGGAAGATGCAGGAATTGGAACTGATCCAAGGTTTTCTTTATGTTCCCGGGTTTTCCATGGACCACTGGTTGGCAACCTCCGTGGTAAGAGGCTAACATTGCACAACTTTATCTGTTGTCTGCTGGGAACTGTTGTACTTTTTTTAAGGGTCCCGGCTTTTCTGGCCAACAATTTTCTTTTTTTCTTTCACCAGTCACTGGCCAGTGTGACAAAAGGGTGAGTGTTAAAGCAAGTTTGGACTGTATTTATATACTGTTAATATATGTTACCTAAAAAATATTTTACATTAACATTACACAAATACAGCTGCAAGAAATTGTGAAAGAAGTAAAAATAACATATAGCAGCTTGCAAAGAGCTGGGACAGGAAAATAAAGTCCAGGTTGTCCGTGCTTATCAAGTCACCGCGGTGGATCCAAACACAACTGTAAACAAGTGCCCGTCACCAGAATATTGATGCGCTTACCAGATGTAGGTTAAATAATAGCCTCAGTATAATTTAGCCAAGATAGATTATGATCTCATCACGATTCCACTATCGCCGGTGGATGGCAGCATCACAGCACTAAAAAACTCTCTGTTGATCCTGCCAGTCATTTCCAAATACCTCTTCTCCTCCTCCCCAGCTCAGCCGAGTGATGCTCGCCGCTCCCCGCCTTGGCTTCGTGCTAGGTAAATGCAGTTAATTTCTGTTAATTAAATATACTTGCTAAATCTCTCTTCTTTTAGGCTATGCATGTCCTAATACATTCTTTGAAATGCATCAGGGTGTGTTGGTAAGTGTTGTGTGAGCAAAGTGTGTCATCTTTATAGAATGCATTGAGGTGAAAAACCTTGAAAGTTTACAACCCCTTTAACCAAATGCCAACCGGGCCATAGCCAAAAGACGGCTGCAGCATGGTGGGCTTATTCTGGAAGGGGGCGTCCATGAATCTTGCTCCCACGTGCCCCCTGGGGCGCGCACCTGAGAACATCCATGACCACCGGGTCCTGAGGACCCGACACACCACGGATCACGGTAAATGGCAGACAGAGCGATCACTTCAAAACAAACCGGCGTCACGTCCGGTTCCTCTCTCCCCTCCCTATACCTATTACTACAGTGCAAGCGGAGAGGGGAGAGATCAAGTGCTGCAGCGCTGTGGGCACTACACATCTAGCCCACTGCTCTGTGTCCAATTCAGTCATCCATCCATCCCATCCATGCTCACAGAAGTAATCATCCTTCCATCCCATCCATGCTCAAAAGTACTCATCCATCCATACTCATCTATGCTCAGAAGTACTCATCCATCCATCCCATCCATGCACAGAAGTACTCATCCATCTATCCCATCCATACTCATCCATGCTCACAAGTACTGATCCATCCATCCATCCATCCTTTTGGGCTAAAGGTTTTTACATAAATAAAAGTTGATTATTGTAAGCACCCCTGTCAGTGGTAAACACATGTTTAAACCCTAACTGCTACTTAGTCTGGACAGCTTGGTCTGTTAACCACTTGACCTCTGGAAGATTTTACCTCCTTCATGACCAGAGAAATTTTTGCTATTCAGCACTGCGTTACTAAAACTAGCAATTGAAACATCGTGCAACACTGTACGCAAATTACATTTATCTTATTTTTTCCACACAAATAGAGCTTTCTTTTGTTTTTGTTTTCTGGTATAAGGTATATCCAATAAAACATTTAAAAACATCGTATGTCTTTGTGAATTTATGCCAAATGTAAATGTCTTTGGTAAAAAAATCCCAATAAGTGTATATTATTTGGTTTGTGTGAAGGTTATAGCTTACAGATACTTTTTTTTTTTTATACTAGTAATGGAGGTGATCAGCGGCTTATAGTGGGATTGTGATAGTATGGCAGGCAATCTGACACTAGCTGATGCTGGGTGAATGTACACTAATGCCGCATACACACGATCAGACTTTCCGGCGGACCAGAGTCCTCGGACAAATCTATCGTGTGTGGGCTCCAGCTGACTTTTTCTTCCCAAAAGTCTGGCGGACCTAGAAATAAGACTGGCTTCAAATTTGTCCGCCGGACGCAGCTTTTAGTGGACAATCCGTTTGTCTGTGTGCTAGTCTGATGGACTAAAACCAACACTAGGACAACTATTGGCTACTGGCTATGAACTTCCTTATTCAACGTCATCACGCTCGAATCAGTCGGACTTTTGGAGTGACCGTTGTGGCCAAGTCTGATCGTTTGAAAGTCCGGTGGACCTCAGCTGCAAAGTCCGTCGGATTGTCCGCCGGACTAAGTCCCCTGGAAAGTCCGATCATGTGTACGTGACATAACTGACACTGACATCTATAGGGACACTAATACAGAGATCAGTGCTAATACTATACACTGTCACTGTACTATAGACTTTTTTGGCTGGGAGGGGGGTTAATATCTAGGGGCAATCAAGGGGTTAAATATGTGCCTAACTATGTGTAATCTGTGCATTATGTGGTGCTTTTACTAAGCGATCTTGCTGTTTTTTTCCTTGCTTTGCTTTGCCTATCACGATTCAGAACTCTGTGTTGTTTACAACACAGAGCTCCCTTTCCCTAAATGACAGAGCCAATCAGCGGGTGCCGGCAGTCAATCATCGGCCGGCACCCGCTGATCGGTTTGTGCATGGGCGTGCCCCCTACCCAAAAGTGCTGGATTAGGTGTCAGATATGTGATTCAGCGCAAAGAGGCTTGGTAGCCCACTTTTATTAAAACGGTAGAAAGTAAAACAACTATCCAACACAAAGTTTTCCACGCAGGGGATATTCTAAAGCTTCAGCAGACTGCAAACACTGGAAAATAGCAGAGCCATCTGGCTCATAAGCTCATTTAGCTTCAAATGCAGTGCATTTGCAGTTGTCCACCTCTCCTGGATACTTGGCCCCCTTTAGTCACAGTCCCTCACTGCACATCCCACCTCTGGGCTATTGATTTGGTTTCTCCTGACACCCAAATAGGAGCCGACCTTGACTATGGTAAGACAGAGACAAACTCCACCTTACCACTACCTCTCCCTTTACTTGTTGTACCCCATGTAAATAACAAGACGACACACTTTTTGGTGTAAAATTGGCCATACCGGCCATTTATTAACAAATAACCATAACACATTTTATTTACAAAACAAGAATCTCACAGATAGATATTAAACCAGGTTGCTGATCTTTGAAGGCACTGAAAAGATCCCAAATTGATTTAGCATCAGCGTGACCACACAAGGTTCTCAGTAGAAACACACCGACTTGAGAATGATACCAAACTCTCCACCTTCCAATGCTGATGCCCAATGCCCAGTTAAACCTTGGTTAACTGCCATGTTACCAAGGCCCTCATACCATATATGGTTCTCCACTATGCTATATCGGTAATAATTTAGAATTCTTCCAAAGATCCAAACCGCCACACCACTACAACATTCGTTGCAGGATGTCCATTCCACAAAAAAGGGGCGAGAGGGAGGAAAGCGGCTTCTTTGTCCAATGACCTCCGACTGACCACCAGACACTTGACCCCCTCCTTTCGCAGACCTGCAAACCCCTCCTAAACCACCGCTACCTAACTGGACATCTCAAAACACTTGGTTAACCCTCTGTGTCCTGCTTGCCCTGCTACCCAGTCATGCCAGCCATGCACTTATTTCTTTGTCTTTTTGCTACATGCTTTTCTTGACTATGGTAAGACAGATGCAAACTCCACCTTACCACTACACCTCCCTTTACTTGTTGTACCCCAAGTAAATAACGACACCCTTTTTTGGAGTAAAAAAAATACCCAGTTAAACCTTGGTTAACTGCAATCTTACAGAGGATCCCATACCATAGATGGTTCCCCACTATGCCATATCAGTATTAATATAGAAGGCCTCCAAAGATCCCAATCGTAACAGCACACAGGTGTAAAGCTTTACACCTGTGGGCCCCTAAAAAATGCATGGCTCATTGGATTCCATTCTTCAGGCCCAGAAACCAAAAATCAATGCCAATAGCGTTGAGATGGATGTCATCCCCACTTAAGTATTGACTAGTGTCTACTTCCAAATCCCGGTGCCTGACCACAAAGCCTCCATTACATATGACAAATCTTCCCACCTCCTTGTTAACCTTCTCCACTGACCTAGCCCAACACAGGGAAGTACGGCCGACGATGTCAGGCCATACAATGAGAGTAAGGGGAAAATCCATGCGGGTGCAAAGGACATCAAATGTAATGTCCCAAACCAAATGAATCATGGACCAGACTCCAAAATCGTTGCCCCCGATGTGCAATACCAACATGTCCAGGGCCCTATCCAAACGGGCATACCTGTGGACCTTTGGCAACACCCTGTTCCGCAACATACCTGGGACCCCTATCCAACGGATCTTAGCCACCTCCCAGTGGACACCCAACTGAACATGCACCCGCTTAGCCCCCAAAAAACAAAGAAGTGGCCCAAGATTCAAATGGGACCAGCTGATCATCTGAAAAGAAAACATGGCAACATATAAAATAAAATAAAACAACTCATGAAAAAAGAAAAGACACAGAAAAAACAGCACATGAATAAGGCCCATCAGACCTAAACCAAATGCAGGCGTATGTAAAGATTGAACCAGTCAGATTCCCACCGTCCAATACATTTTATAACCAAAGTCCCCAATCCCCACCGGGCGGCCAAAGTGGCAGCCCCGATGGAAATCGAATGAGAAGAATAAGCCAGGGGGTTATAACCCACTGCCCCCAGACATCGGCGAAATACCGACCCAAACTGAAACACAGATAATGACAACCAATCCCGATTAACCAAAACTGCTAGGCGATTGGCCCAAATATTCCTCAACAGCAGACACTGGGCAAATGGATGCCCCAGGAACTCAATACACTGTACATGTACATACTTGCCCCTCCCCAACTGGTCTGTTTTTGACTGGCACTTCTGCAGAGAACGTCACATACCAGAAGGCCCCCTTGAGCTGATCTAGAAGGGCTCACCAATTCACTCACCCTAAAAGCCCCATAAAAGGCCAAAGTGAACGCCACACTAAACAAACGGGCCTCATAATTACACACCACACTTACCTGCTGCAGCAACTGCTGCAGAATGGAGAAAGTGACAGGGCGCCGAACATCCCACTTCTTGGCTCCTTTTCTATACCCCTTCAAGTCCTGCTTTACCAGAAAAACGCCTACATGTTCTTTCCAGGTTCAGCTCTGTGGGAGAATAAGTGAAGGCTCAAACCTGCGGCACTAAATGATCTTCAGCAGACTCCTTTTCTCCAGCCAATACAGTATATATACTGCCTCTCTCTCTCTCTCTCTCTCTATCACACACAGATGGAGTCACGGGGGGGGGGGGGGGCGGACCTTTTGGAGGGAGAGACTAACTTAAAGGGCTAAAGTAGCACAGGCTGCCAATCAGTTAATGTGCTGGCAAGAGACATGCTGATAGGAAGAGAAAGCAGAGTGAGAGAGAGATGAGCTCATTACTATGCTGCTTCTCCTTTCACTGTCCAGTCACAGGCTGGGGACATGTCCAGTTGGTTGAATGATGCTGGCCATCACAGAGGACGTCTTGAAAGTGAAGCTGAATATTCAAGTTGGATGTTGAAGCCACATCTGTTGTTTTATCTTTTAATAAGCGATTCATGTTTGTGTTGTTTTGTCTGCAGTTTACTTTAATGAATACAGAGCTGTCTTTATTTGTGTTTTTTATGTGCATTGCATTTATGTGCATTGAGTTCAGTATTAAATATTATTAAAAACTGATGCCTAAAAAAACACTTTACTGACTACTGTCAAAGTGGACAATTCATTGCAATGTTTGTAATGTGTATATTCCAGTTTTGACCTGCAAATGTATTTTTGTTAGTTCAAAAAAAAAAAAAAAGGGAAATTTTGAGTTTGCCACTGTGCCTCCTATATAGGGCCCTGTGGATCACAAGATGAGGTACATAACTTATATATCTTTGAAGATAAAACAATTCCAATATATGTAATTCAACTTCATATTCAGCTGCTCAGCTGGAATTGTCCTTTAAGTTCCATTCCACCTTAATGCATCTCTTCATCTTTTTTTTTTTTAAACTCAAACATTTTATACATTCAGGACAAGTTGGACTAGTCTCTTCCTATTGTAGGATTCTCTTTGATTATTTTTTCAGGTCACCTTTCCTGTGGGAATTACAATAAAAAATATTCCTTCTGGAGAGAGACCAGGAGGAGCACGAAATGGTGCCCCAGATACACTAATGATCCTATCTAACAAAGGGCTGTCACTGGGGGTCTATTCATCAAACCCCTTGTGTAATTAGTAGATACTACTTTTTACTAATTGGTCTATTTGGCTAAAAGGAGCTGCACATTAGCTTGCAATTTTCGCCATCCTAATAAAGAGGCATTACAGCTTTTAGCGATAAAGTTCTTTCCATGCAAGGTTACACTTTTGTTTTATGTAGGACAGAGGTTACATTCAGGGGCATTGCTAGAATTGTGAAAAACCTGGGGTACCCCTGGGCCCCCACAAAGAGGACAATGATGTGCGGTGGGGGTCGCTAATGCAAAAAGTGGGTGTGGTGTGTTCACTCTGTTAACAATTTGAGGAGCCGAACAGGGCATAGTTAACCACTTCAGCCCCGGACCAGAGCACTTTTTGCGTTTCAACACTGCATTGCTTTAACTGACAATTGCGTGGTCATGCGATGTGGCTCCCAAACAAAATCAACGTCTTTTTTCCCCACAAGTAGAACTTTCTTTTGGTGGTATTTGATCAGCTCTGCGGTTTTTATTTTTTGCGCTATAAACAAAAAAGAGCGTCAATTTTGAAAAAAAAGCAATATTTTTTACTTTTCGCTATAATAAATATTTCCAAAAAATATATTAAAAAAATTATTTTCCTCAGTTTAGCCCGATTTGTATTCTTCTACATATTTTTGGTAAAAAAAAATCGCAATAAGGGTTTATTGATTGTTTTGCGAGTTATAGCGTCTACAAAATAGGGGAGTGTTTTATGGCATTTTTATTAATAATTATTTTTTTTGGCAGCGATCAGAGATTTTTATCATGACTGCGACATTATGGCAGACACATCGGACACTTTTGGTGCTATTTTGGGACTATTCACATTTATACAGCGATCAGTGCTATAAAAATACTGTGTAAACGTGACTGGCAGTGAAGGAGCTAACCAGGAGGGGGCGCTGAAGGGGTTAAGTGTGTCCTAGGGATGTGTTCTAGCTGTAGCGGGGGTCGACTACATGTGTCAGGACACTGATCACCGATCCCGATCACAGGGAGCGTTGATCAGTGTCCTGTCAGTAGGAAGAATGGGGAAATGCTTGTTTACATCAGCATTTCCCCATTCTTCCTCTTCACGAGACGATTGCGGGTATCCATCTTAAAGGCGATGTTCAGGTACGTTGATATGCCTGTCTGTGCCATTCTACCGACGTATATCGGCGTGAGACGGTTGGCAAGGGGCTAAAGAGTACCTGATGCCTACTCACTATCCACACAAATGCCATAATTGTAAAGTCATAATTCATAAACAGTATATACTAGGGTTGCACCGATACTAGTATCGGTGCCGATGCTGAGCAATTGCACGAGTACTTGTACTTGTGCAAATGCTCCAATGCTTGACCCGATATGTGGGCAGTCAGGGGTGATCAGTGCGGCAGTGGGGGAGTCACAGGCACCAATCTCCCTGTATAGATTTCAGTAAAGCAGGCGACAACCGCTCCCCCCCCCCCCCCCCATGGCTTTCAGCTGCTTGATTGAAATCTATACAGGGAGACCGGTGTCTGTATCTCCCCCACCGCCGCACCAGTCATCCCAGACTGCCCCCTGTGACCTTCTCTTTGTCCTCCTCGGTGTGCTCCCTTTCTGTGCTCCTCTGGTCCCTCTCTGTGTCCTCTTTTTTCCTTCGGTCCCCCTCCGTGTTCTCTGTGGTCCTCTGGTCTCCCTCTGAGCCCTCTGTGCTCCTTTGGTCCTGCATGCTCCTACGACTCTGCTCCATGTCCTCCATGCTCCTCTGGTCCCCTCCATGTCCTCTGTCCTCCACCGGTCACTCTCCTTGTCCTCTGTGCTCCTCCGCCCCCCCATCTCAGATCTGTCCAGATGGAGAGCGGAGGAAGGAGCTGGTAAATCTGTCATTTACGGGCTCCTTCCTTTTCTGAATGCACAGAGTCAGTGATCACTGACTGTCCATTAATAACTGAGCAGAGTAAACTTTGTTTACGATGCTTCAGTTTATGAATGGGGAGGATTCTCTGTCTCCTGTCCATTCATTGTCAGTGCAGCAGAGGCTGCAGAGAAAGAGACCGGGCAATCTGTGCCCTCAGTCCCTTTCCCTTTCTCAAAGAGGAGATGTCCCCCCTAAATCCCCCCCCCCCAACAGGGCTGATAAAAAATAATAATAATAATAATAAAACAACTGTAATAAATATTTAAAAGGTAAAGTTGTAAAAAGAATTAAAAATAAAATAAAAAACTGACATCATCCCACCCCACAATAAAAAGAGAGCATTGTAAAGAAAAATAGCAAACAAAAAAAATAATAATAAAAAAATAAAAATTGTAAAAAAATTATAAATAAAAAACTACTGACACAGTCCACTGTCACATGACATTAAAAAAAATCGATAGGGGGCGTGGCCTGGACATGGCTGGGTGAGGACGCGTGTGTTCCGTGCTCCCGACCTTTCCCTGACTACCGGCGCCTATTATGATCACCGGACTGTTTTGAGGTCACGGCATGTCTGCTAAGCGGAGGAAGACCAAGGGGCAATCCAGGCGCGAGAGACCGAGAGGCTCCGGTGGACAGATCGCTCAATTCTTCTCACCGCTTCAGCCGCAGCTGCCTTCTGTTCCCCCTAAGATGGCGGACACACGTGGAGAGAGGAGCGCGGCGCTGGCGAGCGGGCCGCCCTCGCCGGCAGTCTCGCTGGGCTCTGACTCGCTTGCGGACACTCCGCCTGACCTACAATCGGGCTCGGAAGCCCCACTGATGTCTGCTACGGGAAGCGGAGGTAACGCGGAGCTTTGGACGCTCCTCCGGGCTCTCCCGACTAAATCGGATATCGAATCCCTCATTGGCAGACTGGAGGCACAGCACCGCCAGGATATGAAAGAGGTGAGGGGTGAGCTGAGCTCTATCACGGCGCGCCTGACGGCGGGGGAGACCGCAGCGGCGGACATGGAAGGCAGGGTCAGTGCGCTGGAGCGCCTTCAGGAAGCACACATCGATGCGGCTACCCTACTTCAGCTCCATCAGGAGGAGATGGAAGACAGAAGCAGACGGAATAATATCCGTCTGCGAGGACTCCCGGAGGCGACTGGTTCGGAGGACTTGGCCGCTACAGCCACCGCCATTTTCCGCAGACTGCCAGGCGAGCCCCTTCCGCAGACCCTGGAGTTCGACCGGATCCATCGAGCGCTGGGACCAAAGCCACAGGACGTCAATAGGCCGCGAGATGTCATCTGCCGCCTACATCGTTACTCGTATAAGGAGTTGATCCTCCGCAGGGCATGGGAGGCTGGGACTGTGGACTTTGACGGAGCAGATGTTAGAATCCTGCCTGATCTCTCCCGTGCAACGCTGCAGAGAAGAGCCATGCTTCGACCTGTGCTAGAAGCTGCCCGCCGGCGTGGTGTCACCTACCGATGGGGGTACCCACTCGCGGTTACTTTTAGAAGAGACCAGCAGTCGTTCCACCTTCGTTCTCCGGGAGACCTACCCGCTTTATTCACGTTCCTGGGTGTGGATCCTTTCAGAATCCCGAATTGGCTGATGTTCCTTCCTCCGCCGGGGGGCCGCTCCGGACTGCAATCCTCGTGGGGGTCGGCCCAACCGAGACCCCAGAGACGTCGCCGTGGCTCCAGGACGACTACGCCGGAGAGGGCACGTGAGTTGTGAGCACAGGCGGCTCGCTGTATGAGGTACACTTTTGCCCTGTTTGCTGCCCCTACGCTGCACCATTCCCCCCCCTGGGCTGCGTGAGCGCAGTTCGCTGCGACGGCTGTACTGTGTCCCACTCTGTGCTGGAGATGGACTTGGGATGTTTTGGAGGTGGGGGCTACTGACTGTCCTGGCCGTCTTGTCCGGGGGACCCCTTCGGGAGGGACAGACAATCCGGCCGTTTAGGCCTGTGGGGGTGACTTTGTTGAGACAGCTCGCTGGGGGGGTGGTCTGCTGGGCTGGTGAACCCCCCCGTACCTGCTATGTCGGTGACTAGAGGATTTAACACCGCAACTCCCATGTGTACCAAGGATTGCCCCCTCCCCCATGCCCAAGGTATGTTAGGAACACTGGACTGCGCCTGGCTGAGATGTGGAGCCCGGGGAGACATGTGGGTGTTTTTCTTTGATGCACTGGGGGGCAGCTGAGGGACTTTGAGACATTGCTTTCACAACCTTTTTTCAGTTGCAGAATCCGTTCGCCCCTGTCTCGGGGGGGGGGGCCTTTTTGTGGGGTTTTTTCCCCCCTTCCCCAGTTGGGGTAGCCGCCCCCTTTTTGACTCAGGGGGGACTGTTGATGCTCGGTTGGGGACTCTCCCCAGATACGCAATGTTCCATGTTGTTATGTGTTTATTTTACTATATTGTTTTATGTGTTATTTTGGATCCCCCCCTTGTTCCTGGCGGGTTCAGTTTCATCTGTCTGCGCGCCGGGAGAATGGTAGATGTGGCACAGGAGTGCCTATCGGGAGCCGCCTCCTGATGGGGAGCCTGGCTTCTAGGTGGGTCGGGTGCTGGACCGTAGACAGGAGACCTACGCCCCTCCCGGGGATGTGCCATTCTTGTTCCCCCGCCCCTTGGGAGCTCAGGGGTCCTGCTCTGTGCTCCGTTGTTATTGGGGCGGTTAGCCGCTTTTGGAGCATGTTGGGGCGGGGCCCTCGGGATGGAGTTGAGGGCCCCCCTCCTGACGCCCTCTGGGTTTCCCCCCCCCCCCGCGGCTAGGCCGTGGGGCTGCGGGGGAGGGTGATCTTATTGGTGCCGTTGGACCATACTTTAGCTGCTCCTGGGGCCCCGGGGTGTCGGGGAGGGCCAGGAGCACCCCTCCTCAGTTGTTTCCAGCCACTTCCCCCACGTAGGCCGGCACGTCCTCGGCCGTTTTTGGTGGAGACGTGCCACGCAAGCTTTTTGCTTGCCCTTAGCTAGTTCCCTTCCCTTAATCCCCTCTGTTCGTGCCTTCCCTTGCCCTCCCCCCCCTTTTTTCCCTGGTGACGCTCCTGGTTGGGTGGCGGGGGTAGGGACCCTCTCCCCTTTATATATATATATATATATATATATATATATATATATATATCCCTCCCTTTTTATTTATTTTTTATTTTTTTTCCTCTCTTCTTTCCCCTTTCCCACCCTCCCCCTCTGGTTGAGGATGGAGAGCCTCCGAATATACTCCTTGAACGCGAAAGGCCTCAATATCCCTGAGAAGCGGCGTATGTTGCTGCATGACTTACGGCGGGATCGCAGCGATATAGTCTATATCCAGGAAACTCATTTCAGGGAGGATAGGTTGCCGGTCCTCAAAAACAGATTTTTCCCCCTGACGTACCATTCCACCAATAAAACGAAATCTCGGGGGGCCTCCATTCTTATCTCCGGTAGAATACCCTGGACTCTTCAGGATTCTAGGATCGATCCGGGAGGTCGCTATGTGTTCCTCAAGGGTCGCATTGGCGATGTTCAGGTGACGTTGGCGAACGTCTATGCCCCAAATGACGGTCAGGATGTTTTTCTGCGACGCACGCTTGCTAAACTGTCGGAATTTCAAGAGGGCCAATTGATCCTGGGGGGAGACTGGAATATACCCCTGGCCCCTAACGTCGACACGTCGTCGGGTGTATCCTCTATGCCGGCGGGAACCCGTACACGCATTATTAAATGTCTGCATGAGACGCAGTTGATTGATATCTGGCGACTTCAACACCCGGGAGAACGGGACTACACATTTTATTCCTCCCCCCATAAAATTTACACAAGAATAGATTACTTCCTTGTACCCCACGGTCAACTCCATGCGGTTCACGCCTCCACTATAGGTCAGCGGACATGGTCGGATCATGCGCCCATTACGTTGACCTATAAACTCTCCAATAACCCGTCCCAGAGGACGCGATTTTGGCGACTAAATGAAAGCCTTCTGCAGCAGCCGGGGGTCTTGGAGGAGGTGACTAGGGAACTTAGTTATTATTTTCAGACTAACACAACGACCGATTCCTCACCGGGAGCAGTTTGGGAAGCCCATAAGACAGTTATTAGGGGTATCATGATAAAACACGGCTCGCGTATCAAAAAAGAAACCGGGACACTTCTGGAGTCGCTTCTGGCTAAACTCCAAGTTCTGGAGTCACACCACAAAGCTTCCCCGGATCCTCATGTGGAGGCTGAACTGTCCTCTCTCCGGAGTCAGATCAATGACCTTCTGGGACATAAAGCTAAGGCTGCGTTACAAAAATGTAGGCTCATGGCATACGAATCCGGGAATAAATGCGGTCGCATCCTAGCGAGGGCGGTCAAAGACGTTAAGACGCGGACCTATATCCCCCGGATTAAGACGACAGCGAACGTAACCGTCGGCCTCCCGCATCAGATTGCGGGAACATTTAAAGATTTCTACGACACTCTCTATAACCTACCGACCCAGCAGGGGAGACAGCCCCAGATGGAGGCTTATATATCATCCAGCCAGACCCCTACTCTGTCCCCTGAAAACATCGCTGAACTAGAGGCCCCGATCACTACAGACGAGCTGGAACTGGCGCTTAAGATGACTAAACCTGGAAAGGCACCTGGGCCAGATGGCTTCACCCTTGCATATTATAAGACCCTGCTTCCGGCCCTTAGCTCTCATATGGTGGGTTTCTTTAATGCTATAGGGAACGCGGCCACCTTCGCTCCTGACACCACCAGGGCCCATATCACGGTCATCCCTAAAGACGGTAAGGACCCCTTGGTTTGTGGTAGCTACAGACCAATCTCGCTGCTGAACACTGATCTCAAGCTGTTCACTAAAATTTTAGCGACCCGGTTAGCCCGTCACTTACAGACCCTGGTTCACCTAGACCAGGTGGGTTTTGTCCCTTCGAGGGAAGCTAGAGACAGCACGACTAAAGTGCTGAACTTAATATATATTGCTAATCAAACCAGCACACCTTCCGTATTTTTAAACACCGATGCAGAAAAAGCCTTTGATAGGGTTAACTGGGAGTACCTGTTCGCGGTTCTCCGGCATGTGGGACTAGGTGAAAAAATGATTAATTGGATTACCCAGATATATGCTGCCCCGACAGCACAAATTAAAGTGAATGGAGTCCTGTCAGACCCCCTTTCTAATAAAAATGGAACTAGACAGGGCTGCCCATTGTCCCCCCTTCTCTTTGCCCTTTCCCTGGAACCTTTCTTATGCAAAATTAGAAACAATCCTGATATCCAAGGCCTGATAGCGGGGGGTGTCCAATACAAGGTCTCCGCTTATGCGGACGACTTGATGTTTTCCCTTTCGAACCCGGCAATATCCCTCCCGAATCTCCTCAGGGAATTTGAGGAGTATGGACGGATCTCTAACCTGAAAATTAATTACACTAAATCGGAGGCTATGGGAGTAGCACTCCCGCAAGCCGCCATGAACACACTCCACTCAAGTTTTAATTTTAAATGGACAACCGTGGCACTGACATATTTGGGGACCTTGATTCCTGCGAATCTAGACCACGTCTTTAAGCTTAATTTTCCACCCCTGTTGACTAGAGCCCGCGCCCTGCTGGAGTCCTGGCATAAAGGCCTACACTCTTGGTTTGGCAGGTGCAACCTTATCAAGATGTGCATCTTACCCAAATTTTTATATTTACTGCATGCACTGCCCGTCCTGGTCCCCGCCTCGTTCTTGCGACAGGTACATGGGATGTTTACTAGATTTATCTGGGCAAATAAAAAACCGAGACTGGCCCGGACTCTACTCTCCCTACCCAAACTTCACGGGGGCCTCGCAGTCCCGGATGTGAAGAAATACTACCATGCGGTTCATCTTGGTAGGATTATTGACTGGGGTCGCCACCGGGATTTTAAGCTGTGGACCCGGTTAGAACAAGCCCAAACGCAGGTGCCTCTACAGGGAGTAATCTGGTGCTATGCACACCTCCCTAAGGATATGAAAAATCATCCCCTGATAGGGGTAACGCTGCGGGTGGGATCGACGTACTGTTCGGACGGGCCACTATCCACGGCTAACTCTCCGCTCTATCCCATTCTGGGGAATCCTCGATTCCCTCCAGGTTTGGACCGCCAAATTCTGTCAGATATGTCTACTAGGAACTGCACACAAGCGAGGCACTTCCAGACGAATGGAGACTGGCCTTCTATAGAGCTGCTGTGTGACGCGTCGGGCCCCTACAGACTGGCTTTCTGGACTGCAGTCCAGCTTAGACATTTTCTTCGGTCCCTCCCGTCTCCGCAGCAGTTTGGTGTACCTTTGACTACATTTGAGGAACACTGTTCGGGAGGCGGGGCACTCCCGAGGACACTGTCAACAATGTACAACCTCCTTATCGCCCCGGTCGATGACACTCACTTAAAGAGGAAGTAAACCCTGATGGGTTTACTTCCTCTTTTTTTCCCTGCAAAGGTAAAGCATAATGGACTACTATGCATCGCATAGTAGCTCATTATGTGTCACTTACCTGACACAGGAGCCAGCGAAGTCGCCGCTGTCACCTGTAGTCCGCCGCATCCATCTTGGTTGTGGCGTCTCTCGCAGCTCCGACGAATGACAGCGGAGAAGCCGCGATGACGTCACTCCCGCGCATGCGCACGGGAGTCGCGTCTCGGAGCTCCGACGCTGCCATTCGCCGGAGCCGCGATGACGTCACTCCCGCGCATGCGCACGGGAGTAGACAAATTTGGCAAATCCATTCTTGGACTTGCCGCATTTAGTGCGCCTGCGCGCCGCTGTCTACGGCGCATGCGCCGTAGACAGCGGTGCCCATTTTCGGGCAAATATCTCCTAAACCATATAGGTTTAGGAGATATTACTTGGACCTACAGGTAAGCCTTAATCTAGGCTTACCTGTAGGTCAAAGTTGTTTGGAAGGGTTTACTTCCATTTTAACCTTCTTGACTAAATGGGAGAGGGAGCTGAACTGCACATTTACTTCGAGCCAGACTCAACGTATGTTAACCTTTGCCCTACAATCTACCATCTGTACCAAAATACAGGAAACTAACTACAAACTCCTGACGAGATGGTACTTAACCCCTCAGGTACTACACTCCTTCTATCCGAACACCTCGGCACTTTGCTGGAGGTGTGGTCAGGGGCAGGGCACATTGTTACACATATTTGGGTCCTGTCCGAAGTTGTCCCATTTCTGGTCTACAGTCAGGTCCATTACCCAAAAGTTCACGGAATACAACGTCCCAGATGACCCGGCCTTTTTTCTCCTACATGATAATACCATGTCTACTAAAAAATACAAAAAGTCCATTCTGTGTCACCTGGTGAATGCAGCCAGAGCCTGCATTCCGCTTCACTGGAAAAGCCAGGCCCCACCGTCGGTGGCGTCCTGGATTCGAAGGGTGGATGACGTTAGTAAACTAGAGGACCTGGTGCTGTCTGGGAGGCAACAACAGGAAAGATTTAAAACCACGTGGGCTCTCTGGCATCAGTTTATTTTCTCCCCTGAAGGAGTCTCCCTGAGGACCCTGTGAGATAGTTTGCGACCTGATCCAAGTATATGACGTGGTGTTCCGGAATCAACCAGATCCCTCCCCCCCTTCCCCCTCCCCTCTTTTTTTTCTCTCCCCTCTCTCTCCCCCAGCCTTCCCCGGCCTTTCTCCCTTGTGTGTCCTTGTCCCCCCTTATGTTAGACTCTGACCTCGGATGTTCGATTGTTTACCGGGGCAATGGGGTTCTGGTGTGGGGAAGAGGGGGGAGGCGGCTCAGAATTAGGCGTCTAGTGAGTCCATGGCTACTTCGCGCAGCGCTTTGGCCCACATGGGCTGGGGTAGCCGGAATGATGATGAACGTGACCTTACAAGAACTCATGTTAATTTGAGATGTATTGTATGTAAGCTATGCCTGCTTCCCCCTCTATCCCTGTATCGAACTTACTGGGCACTTTTCCCTTCCTTCCCCCCATGTACCCCAACTGTATGTCTATGTTATATGTGCGCCCAGGTTGGGCATTGTTTAAATAAATAAAGTCTATATTTGAAAAAAAAAAAAAAAAAAATCGATAATCGGAATCGGCAGGTAAAAAGTATTGGCACTTGTATTCAGTTTTAAAAAAGTGGTATCGGTGCAACCCTAGTATATATGATTTAACCGCATCGCGACTAGCCGCCGCAGTTATACTGTGGCAACATGGTTTGGCTGCGCGAATCCCCGCCATAGTACGTCAGCACCATAGATGGCCACTAGGGGGCGCGTGTCCCCTGCTCGCCCACGGAGCGCATACGAGTGCCCGGTAGGCGTGATCACCGCCGGGCTCCCGCAATCGCTCAGGGCACACAGAGAACCGGGATCTAGTTTCCGGTTCTCTGAGGGGAGAACAGACAGATCGCCTGTTCATACAGGGTATGAACAGACAATCTGTCATCTCCCCTGCACAGTCCCATCCCCCCTTCAGTTAGAACATGTACTAGGACACACTTAACCCCTTCACCGCCCCTAGTGATTAACCCCCTTCACTGCCAGTGACATTTTCACAGTAATCAATGCAATTTTATAGCATTCACCACTGTAAAAATGCCAATGGTCCCAAAAATGTGTCAAAATTGTCCAACATGGCCGCCATAATGTCACAGTCCCGATAAAAAAATGCAGATCGCCGTCATTACTAGTAAAAAAAATTAATAATAAAAAAGCCACAAAACGATCCCCTATTTTGTAGACGTCATTACTTTTGCGTAAACCTATCAATAAGTAGAAGGATACGCATTGGCCTAAACTGAGGAAAAAATATGTTTTTTTATATATTTTTTGGGGATATTTATTATAGCAAAAAGTTAAAAATATTGCGTTTTTTTCAAAATTGATTGCCACTCTTTTTTTTATAGCGCAAACAATAAAAAACGCAGAGGTGATCAAATACCACCAAAAGAAAGCTATATTTGTGGGAAAACACACACATTATTCTGAAAGAAGTTGAGAGTTATCTCTCAGATAGCGTCTTCTTACAGGAGACGCATATTTTCCTTGACTCCAATATTAGACTATATACACGTGTGTTCCCAGTGTGGTACTACGCAGATTCCTCAAATAAGGGGACCAAAGGAGTTGTCATTGGAATAGCAAAAAATATGAACTTTGTAGTTGAAGAAAGGAAGGTGAACCCAGATGGGCGGTTCCTGTTCCTAAAAGGGACTCTAGGAAGGAAAGGAAAAGATACACACTGGCCAATGTTTACTGCCCTAATAAAAGCCCGAAAAAAATATCGAAATGGGATTTTGAATGCTCTATCTGAATTTAAGCAGGGACAAGTGATCTTAGCAGGAGACTTCAATTTTTCAATGGATCCCGATCTAGATAATACGTCTCGTGCACCACTCCTGGACATATGGAGAATAAGCAATAAAAAAAAAAAGGATTATGCATATTATTCTATGGTGCACGATACCTATGCGAGATTGGACTACATCCTTGTGGACCATGAAACACTGGAAAGCATGGTAGATGCGGAGATTGGAATCATCACTACGTCGAACCATGCACCGGTGACAGTTAAAACCAGATTTGGGGAAACGGAGGGCAGGAAAGGTACTTGGAGACTCAATGAGGCTCTAATAGAGGATGGTGAAGTAGAGAGAACCATAAAAACTGAGATTGAACAATATTTTAAAACTAACGATACAATAGATGTGTCTAAAGCAACACTCTGGGAGGCCCATAAGGCCTTGATATGGGGGAAATTAATTTCAATCGGATCTGGGAAAAAAAGAATAAATTGGATAAAAATGTACAACAGGAGATCATTATAAAGCGTGGACAACTTAATGATATGATGGAGCAGGAGACTAGAAAAGTATTCAAGAATGTAGCTAAAGAAAGATATATGTGGGGAAATAAGCCAGGGAAACATCTGGCAAAAATCTCAAGGGAAAAAAAAAACTTTAAATTACATTGAAAAGATTAAAAGAGCATGGGGAAATTAAATATAGAACATCTGAGATAGCCAATGCCTTTAAAGTGGTTGTAAACCCTCCCCCACAACTTTGTCCCATGTAAATATGCATAAAACCCTAATGAACACTGCTTGTATATATCTCCTTACTTGCTTAGTATTGTTGTAATCCTTTTTGTTCTGTAGAATAAAGTCACTGAGCATGCCCAGATCTCCCCTGATTTATGGCACACTCTCTATGTGCTTATCTATCTGTTATCAGGACTTCCTACGGCACACCACTGAACTCCCAGGAGACTTCAGAATCATTCAGAGCTTCCTCCTATACACCATGTGACCTCACATACAGTGTAAACTTGGCCATTACTGCAGTCTTATCAGCTGAAGCTGATAAGTCTGACAAAGGCAAACATAAGACATCGGCACAAGTAAATACTATGAAATAAACAAGTAAGCTATGAACAGGGAAGCAGGGTTGCCATAGAAACGTTGGATTGAGAAGGAGGCTTGGTTAACAGTACAGAAAGTGCTCAATGTAAGGGCGGAAATACACTCCACTGTGGACTCAGAAAACAATAATTAAGATGGCGCTGCCTAACCCCTGGAAACAATTTTTTTAAAGTTTCTTTAAACAGTAAGTAATATGTGATTTGGGCTGGATTACAGTGGCTATAGTCTGATAATTACTTATTATAATGGACTAAATGAAAAGAAGCATCAGAGTGGGAGAGTTTACTTCCTCTTTAAGTCATACTATAGTGCACTATATTCAATTAGAAGTACTGAGACAGGAGAAGGAAAACTGATTAGAAAAGTTAAAATACAAGAATACCTTGCCGAAGCAAATTTACCAAAAATATCAGAAGCAAGCGCCAAGAGATTAGATGAGCCAATTACCTTAGATGAAATTCATAAAGTTTTAAAGGAAACCTCTAGTGGGAAATGCCCAGGCCCAGACGGCTTCTCAATTAACCACTTCCCAACCGGCGCACGCCGATGTACGTTGGCAGAATGGCACGGGCAGTCATATTGGCATACAGGTACGTCCATTTCTATATGCCGCCCTGCCATTGTGCTCGTGTGCCGGTCAGGACCCCCGTGAGTCCGGTCGCAGGTCCCACGGACTCGATCGCTGCGGGAATAGCCGCGATCGTCTCACGGGGAGGCTGAACGGGGAGATGCCGTTGTAAACAGTTAGTAACACGCACTGATTGCTGTATAAATGACAATGGTCCCAAAAATGTGTCAAAAATGTCCGATGTGTCAGCCATAATGTCGCATTCACAATAAAACTTGCTGATTGCCGCCATTACTAGTAAAAAAAAAATTATTAATAAAATTTTTTTACCAAAAATATATAGAAGAATACGCATCGGCCTAAACTGAGGGAAAAAATGTTTTTTTATATATTTTTGGGGATAATGGGAAAATAATGCTTTTTTTCAAAATTGACGCTCTATTTTTGTTTATAGTGCAAAAAATAAAAACCGCAGGGGTGATCAAATACCACCAAAAGAAAGCTCTATTTGTGGGGAAAAAAGGACATCAATTTTGTTTGGGAGCCACATCGCACGACCGTGCAATTGTCAGTTAAAGCGGCGCAGTGCCGAATCACAAAAAGTGGTCTGGTCTTAAGCCAGCAAAATGGTCCGCTCTGAAAGTGGTTAAGTATTATAAGAAATTTAAAGAACAACTAGTTCTAGAACTAAATGTAAATACCTGAATAAAATGGGGGAGAACGAGGAAATAAGGAAGGAGTCTCTGCTGGCAAATATAACTGTTATACCGAGGTCCGGTAAGGACAAATCAATTTGCTCTAATTACCGGCCTATAGCGTTATTAAATACTGACACAAAATTATATGCTAAGGTGTTAGCAACAAGATTAAAAAATCTTATGCCGAAATTAATAAACGAGGATCAAGTAGGATTCGTACCAGGCAGAGAGGGGAGGGATAACAGCCTAAGAACTATGCTACTCAGGGGAAAAGAGAAGGAAAATAAGCCCCCAATGATATTAATATCGATCAATGCTGAAAAGGCATTTGATCGGGTAGACTGGTGCTTTATGATGGAAACTCTCCAGAGCATAGGTTTAGGACCAAAGATGCTGAGATAGATAAATAATTTGTATACTCAGCCAACAGCTAGAGTAGGGGTCAATGGGAGTATGTCATCTGCATTTGAGATGTTCAATGGGACAAGGCAGTGGTGCCCGCTTTTGCCACTCCTGTATGTGATTGCCCTGGAACCATTACTTACAAAAATCCAAAATAATGCCAATATAAGGGGGGTAAAATTGGGAGATGAGGAACATAAAGTAGCGGCATATACAGATGACATACTCCTATATATGATCAAACCGCGATTGTCTCTTCCCTGCTTAATTAAAGAAGTAAAGGATTATAGAGCCCTCTCAAATTTCAAAATAAACCCCACAAAAACGGTTATATTGAATGTAGGAATAGATATAAAGGAAGAGAAAGTTTTATAACAAGACTTTCCCTTTAGATGGGAGAAAAAAGAAATCACATACTTAGAAATAAAAATCACAGCTACTGAATATGACCTATACCAAGCCAATTATATCCCATTACTAAATGATATCAAAACAGAGTTAAGGAATATAAGAAACTGCTCAATCTCATGGATAGGCAGAATTAATATGTTGAAGATGGTGATGTTACCAAAAATAATATATAAATTCCAAATGCTTCCGATAAGTATTCCAAAAAGTTTCTTTAGGGTTATAAAATCAAAATTTTTAAAATACATATGGCAAAACAAAAAATCAAGGGAAAATTACAATTTATTAACTAGGGGAAAAAAAGGGGGGGGGGGTGGCACTCCCAGATACATATAGGTATTATATAGCAACTATCTTAGCTAATTAGTGGAATGGGCTAATATAAACACTAATAAGAAATGGGTAAAAATGGAGGAGACACTTCATGGCACACAATTCCGAAAAAATATTTGGATACCGCCAAAATATAGAATAGGAAGTAATAGAGCATATGAGATGACTCTAATGCCGCGTACACACAGGCGGACTGTATGGCGTACTTAGTCCGTCGAAACACATTTCAGCGGACAGTCCGCTCGTGTGTGGGCTTCAGCGGACTTTTTCAGCGTGCAGTCTGGCGTACTAAGTATTTCGGATTTTTCGAAATTCTGTCCTTCGTACTTTGGTTTCAGCGGACAATCCGCTCGTCAGTAGGCTAGTTCGACGGACTAAGAATGGCGCATGCCCAGAAACGATTTACACGGCGGAAGGGTGCTTTGCTGTGTATTGGACTTCCTATTTCTAGTCCCGTCGTACATGCTGTACACGTCATCGCGCAAGCTTTCGACGGACTGTTTGGGTATCCGTGTGTGGTCAAGTCCGTTCAGTGGAAAGTACGACGGACTGTCCATCGGATTGTATGACGAACTAAGTACGCCATACAGTCCGCCCGTGTGTACGCGCCATTACAGCACTTAAATTATGGGACACACTACACCGCAGGGAAAAATGGATGTATAATTCCCCATTAATCCCATTGGGGGGTACAATTTTTTTTATCACAGGTAACGGCACACAGTTAGGGAAACAAATGTTCAATATATAAGTAAAAGACATCACTTCACGGGGGTGAATTAATGACAAAACAGGATTTAATAAAGAAACATGGGTGGCAAAATTTGAAGGATTGGGAATATCTACAGATTCAACATTTTATAAATTCAATTCCTGGCCCCATTAGAGATGAGAATGCATTAACGCCAATAGAAAAGCTCCGTAACTCAAAAAATACAGTAAAACATGGCATATCTTGGGTATATGAAATTCTTATGTAAATAGAGGGTCAGGGGGCTATACAGTACCTGCTATAGTAAAATGGGAACAGGACATGTGTATTAAACTAGAGGAGACGCAAATGATGAATGCTGTATATAACTACTCATCGGATATAATGTCCACAAAAGCAAACTATAAGTGTATGATAAGGTGGCACTTGACACCGGAAAACATACATAGAATAGATCCCTCGTTAAGGCGCTCGATCCAAAGAGCTTCACGTTCGAGAATTTAATGGTCCCAGTCCCCACCTCTGGGATCCTGTGGGATTACTTCCAGTACCATAAATGTAACGCTTTCAGGTTTAAATCTATGGTGAATCCCAATGTGTCAACCTACAGTGGTCAACTTACCATTTGTGGAATAGTACAAATGGTCACCCAAACTTTGCCATAATTCCCTAATGGTTTTGCCTACATAAAATGCCTTGCAGGCACAGACCGTTAGGTATATCACTCCTCTCGTACCGCAATTTGCATGTTGAGAGGGCGAAAAAATCTCACCATTTGGCAGGGCAAATGAATCTCCCTCTAGTATCCAAGGGCATTTAGGGCATTGTCCACATTTAAAAGTCCCTCAAGGTCCTTCCATCAACCTAGGATGGGCCCTATAGTGACTGCTCGTGAGTTTATCTCTAAGGGTAGCGGCTTTCCTGAATACTAGTTCAGGGGTAGGTCTTACATATTTGCCTATTATATGATGTTCCGTTAGTAAATGCCAATGTTCAGATAGGAGGTGTCGAAGTTGTTGGTGATGAATAGAATATTTGGTCACAACTTTAACAGTAGACGGTTGTTTATCATGTGGGGGGCCATGTAGTAGGGATGATCGGCTACGTGAAAAGGCTTTATTGAAGGCTTTTCTTAGGTTAGTCCGGCTATAGCCTCTGGCCAAAAGGCGTTCACATAGTGCATTAGCCTGAACAAAAAAATCTCCATCCTCTGTGCAGTTACGTCTCAATCTGAGATATTAAGCGTACGGGATGCTGAGTACCAGGGGACGAGGATGTGAGCTGGAGGCATGTAAAATGGTATTGCCCGCTGTGGGCTTTCGGAATAAATCTGTGGTAAGTTTGCCAGATACGCTCTTGATAATGTTCAGCTCAAGGAAGGAAATGTTGGATTTATCTACCGTATAGGTGAAATGTAAATTAAATTTATTATGGTTCAATGTATCAATGAAGGCCTTTAGGTCTGGTTTGGAACCAGTCCAGACTACAAATAAATTATCTATGTACCTATGCCAACAGAGGACATGGTTCAAAAAGTACTGTAAAGTTTCGTCACCAAAAATTGATCTTTTCCATCCTCCTAAATAAAGGTTGGCATATGAAGGAGCACAAGAGGTGCCCATGGCTACACCCTGGACTTGTAAATACAATTGGTCCATAAAGAGAAAATTCCTAGTGAGGATAAACTCTAATGATTTCAAAATAAAGTTATTTAAGGGCCATGTTGTATTATCTTGTTCCATTAGAAAGGTGCCAACCATCCGGACGTGGGGCTCGTGGGGGATGCTTGAGTAAAGCGCCTCGACATCGATAGCCATGAGAAGGGCGTCCGGAGGGATCTGGACATCCTCAATATGTTTTAATAAATCTGTAGTGTCTTTAGTGTATGAGGGTAGCCCTAGGACATGTGGCATGAGAAATGTATCTACCAGCCTGCTGGGGAAACCATACCGGAGACTATTGGTCATCCTGGCGGTGTCATAAGGTTTTTATGAGTTTTGGGCAACATATAAAACGTTGGTGTCCGTGGTGTGGTGATATTAATACATTTCAAAGTCTCTTCATCTATAAGACCCTCCCAAAAGGCACCGGTGACTAGGTGTCGAAAATTCTGCAATAAAGGACTCATTTGAGGTATGACTGATGGGAGAGTACCAAGACTCATTGCGTAAGATGGTAGTACACATGGTCTGATACTGCAAGTGAGTCATTAGTACTAAGTTACCTCCCTTATCAGACTGTTTTATAACCAGATTGTGATTTTTTTAAGTCTTTTAATAGCGTGTTTCTGCTTTTTAGTTAAATTAGATGGTAATTCTGGCCATTTATGTTTTTTAAGGGATTTAATTGATTCATACAGGAAGGCCAAAATTGAAGGGCAGGTCATTAGATCTGGGAAATATTGGGATTTAGATTTAAGTTTTTTGTTGATAGTAGCCACCGGTCTGGATGGGACAAGGGCCAGACTATTGTGGGATGACCAGTATGGTATTTGTAAATTGAAATCATATTCCCTCTCAAGCGTCTCTTCTCCAGAGATAATAAAGTTCAGTGCTCCTAACCTTTCCTCCAGATCATTTATTAGCTTTGTTGCTCTTCTTTGTACTCTCTCCATTTCCAGTATATCCTTCCTAAGGACTGGTGCCCAGAACTGGACAGCATACGCTAGGTGCGGCTGGACCAGAGTCTTGTAGCACGAGAGAATTATCATTTTATCTCTGGAGTTGATCCTTTTTTAATGCATGCCATTTACTGAGCCCATCATCTGCTAGGACCCCCAGGTCCATTTCCATCTTAGATTCCCCCAGAGGTTCTCCCCCAGTGTATAGATTGCATTCATATTTTTGCCATCCAAATGCATTCTTTTGCATTTTTCTGCACTGAACCTCATTTTCTATGTAGTTGCCCACCCCATTAATTTGTTCATATCTTTTTACAAGGTTTCCACATACTGCAGAAAAAATATTTCCCTGCTTAGCTTATTATCGTCCACAAATACAGAGATTAAACTGTTTACCCCATCCTCCAGGTCATTTATGAACAAATTAAATAGGATTGGTCCCAGAACAGAACCCTGGGGGACCCCACTACCCACCCCTGACCATTCCGAGCACCATTTATCACCACCCACTGAATTCGCCCTTGTAGACAGTTTTCAATCCATGTACTCACCCTTTGGTCCATGCCAACGAACCTTCTTTTGTACAGTAAATGTTTATGGGGAACTGTGTCAAATACTTTGGCAAAATCCAGATACACCACATCTATGGGCCTTCCTTTATCTAGATAGATGGCAACTCACCTCCTCATAGAAGGTTAATAGATTAGTTTGGCAAGAATAATTTTTTATGAATAAATGCTGATTACTGCTAATGATACCGTTCTCATTAGTAAAATCTTGTATATAGGCCCTTATCATCCCCTCCAAGAGCTTGCATACTATTGATGTTAGACTAACTGGTCTGTAATTCCCAGGGATGTATTTTGGGCCCTTTGTAAATATTGGTGCTACATTGGCTTTTCTCCAATCAACTGGTACCATTCCAGTCAGTAGACTGTCAGTAAAAATTAGGAACAGTGGTCTGGCAATTATTTGACTGAGTTCCCTAAGTACCCTTGGATGCAAGCCATCTGGTCTGGTGATTTATTAATGTTAAGTTTTCCAAGTCTAATTTTAATTCTGTCCTCTGTTATGGAGGATGCTTCCTGTGATGGGTCATGATGATAAACACTGTAGTTTTGGTTACTGAAGCCCCCCCCCGATTCCCTTGTAAAGAATGAGGCGGAGAATACATTTAATACCTTTGCCACCTCCCCATCTTTTGTAACCAGATGTCCTTCCTCATTCTTTATAGGACCAATATGGTCTGTCCTACCTTTTTTACTGTTTACATACTTGAAGAATTTCTTGGTATTTTTTTTACTCTCCTTCGCTATGTGTGTTTCGTGTTCTGTCTTAGCCGCCCTAATTTCACCCTCACATTTCTTGTTGCATTCTTTATAAAGTCTGAATGCTGATGATGATCCCTCAACCTTGTATTTTTTGAAGGCCTTCTCCTTTACTTTTATATTATGCATTTTACATTGGAGTTAAACCATCCAGGATGTTCGCTCTTTTAAATTTATTGCCCAATGGGATACATTGGCTAATGCACTTATTTAATATGTTCTTAAAGCAAACCCATCTCTCCTCTGTGTTCTTTGTTCCTAAGATTGTATCCCAATTCATGCCTTCTAGCAAGGTTCGTAGTTTAGGGAAGTTGGCTCTTTTGAAATTCAGTGTTTTTGAAGGGTCTGGTATGGATATTTAGGGGGACCCCCACGTCAATTCTTTTTTAAAATTTAACACGGGGTTCCCCTTAATATCCATGTCAGACCTGAAGGGCCTGGTAATGGAATTTAGGGGAACCCCCACGCTTTTTTTTTTTTTTTTATCAATGAATGAATGAATTGTCAGCTAATACAGAGAACACTCATTGAGTGTTCTCTGTATTACGGGGAGCCGACAATGTAGCTGCAAGTGATTTTAAAAGACTTTTTTTCCTGCACAAATGACACTTTGTGCAGGGACAGTTCTAAGCACCAGAAACATGCGCCCCTTCACAGGCATACTATAGATACCCCCCAGGTACCACATTTAAAGGAATATTACACTTTTATTGTTTCACTTCAATCATTATTAAAATCACTGCTCCTGAAAAAACTGCTGTTTTTAAAACTTTTTTTTGCATTGATCCATGTCCCCTGGGGCAGGACCCAGGTCCCCAAACACTTTTTAGGACAGTAACTTGCATATTACCCTTTAAAATTAGCACTTTAGATTGTGAACGTTCAAGTCCCATAGACTTTAATAGGGTTCTAAATTTCACACGAAGTTTAGGTCTGTTCGCAGGTTCTGGTGCGAACCAAACAGGGGGTGTTCGGCTCATCCCTATTGCCAATATTGATGAAATATACCTTAAGACATGCCCGTAACCAGAGTCTGTATTTTTTTTTAAATTCGATCAATGATCTGTAATTTGTTGTTTGTATAAATAAATGATTTTATTATACTTTAATTTTTTCTAACAAATATATCATCATGCCGCTAAAAAAAACCCTTGGGGGGACTTCCCAATTCCCTTTTCAAAAACTTTTTGAGGTGCGCGGCTGACTAATCCATTTGTTTTCTCCATTTGCGGCGCTGTTTTTTTTACCCTGTTTGATGAACAGAAAAACGTTTGACTTTCTGAGAAGTTCATCCTGATTGTTTGCACGGTTTCTTGAACTTTTTGGACTATACATTCACATTTTTCATATCTATCTATTGCATATTAGCACTTTTTTTTAGCTCATTGGTTTATTTGAGTGCATGCTGGCACTCTTATGTGCTTTTTTGTTTGAGTTTTTGGGACTGCGCATCTTTATTACCTACACAGATGAGAATGAAGAAGCACATGATTGATGAGGATGAAAAAGCACAGGGGTGATGAGTGATGAGGATGAAGAAGCACAGGGGTGATGAGTGATGAGGATGAAGAAGCTCAGGGGTGATGAGTGATGAGGATTAAGAAGATCAGGAGTGATGAGGATGAAGAAGCACAGGTGTGATGAGTGATGAGGCTGAAGAAGCACAGGGGTGATGAGTGATGAGGATGAAGAAGCACAGGGGTGATGAGTGATGAGGATGAAGAAGCATAGGGGTGATGAGGATGAAGAACCACAGAGATTGTAGGTAATTAAAGTGGTATTGAGCTCAAAATTTCAAAAACTGCTGATAGGCAGGGTTTTTTTTTTTATGACAGAAGCAACTCTAATGGTCCCTTCTGTCATAAATGCATCCCCTTGCCTGTCAGCAGTAATGTACGCTGAGCCACACATGCCCAGCACAGAGTATATTTGCAGCACCTGCTCTGTGCCGTAATGAAGTGACTGCTGTGCAGGAATGACGTAATTGCGGCCCAACCATTCAAGTGGCAGAGAAGAGCAATCCTATAAAGAACACAGAGTGATGATGGAAGCGCCTGAGCACTGACAGAGCAGCCCCGGAGGGCATCTTTTGACAGGTAAGTCAGTCATAATGTGCTAGTATGTGGTGCATTCTAGCACATTATGGCATAAACCTGCAGGGGGGGGGCATTTATAAAGAAAACGTTTAATACAGCTTTAAATCAACCTAACAGGACCGTCAAGGCTGCAGTGTCATTGATTATACAGGAGTTTGGAAAGAACTGGCTATTTTATGTCCTCTAAAGTTTCTCTGCAAGTTTTCCCAACCAAAAGCTATTAGTGATGAAGTAGAATGGAATGTGGCCATATTTCAATCTGCGGTGTGTAGCAATATTGACAAGCAGAGATTAAGTGAGAGAAAATTAAATACAACATCATTTATTCACACAGGATACAAGTGCACAGTAGATGGATGCAGACATCTTGCTAAATTTATTATTGTGCCATTATATGTACATTAAGAGGAATTATACGCTTGTAAAAATCGCTGGTGCTAAATGAAGTACCTAGGAGAAAATCTGTTTAGGTGGAAGAATGCGAATAGCTATATTTTATAAAAAAAATAAAAATTAAACCTTAGGGCTGGAGACAAAGAGTATTGATTAAAACCTGCAAAATAATCACTTTTCTCTGCAGAAAAAAAAACATATAACAAAACAATATGGCAAAACAGGAAAAAAGACGAAAGGAGTATGGTACAATGGAGGATATATAAAAGAGGTGATCAGGACTATTCTAACATCAGTAGTTCTAAAACTGTGTTCAAAGCTACAAGGTATATATGTACTTCCTGGGCATGCTCCTTACAGAGCAAAGCAACAGGTTTCCTTTAGGTCTTCCAAAGTCAGAGCTAACACAGGGCTCAGGACTCTCTTCCCGACCCATGTGACAACAATGGGCCAATTACTATTCACTTTTACAGTCATACATCACATGGGGCCTAATTCACTAAGAATAAGGAGAAAAAGTAGTCACTCTAAATCTATTCACTCCCAATTAAAGTGTATGTAAACCCGATTCATGAAATTTGACCTAGGCACCTATATCTGTAGTGTTTTCTTCTCTCTCTCCAAAGCACTAAGTCCCTTGTGTTTCTGCTGTTTCATTTCTCAGTTATCAGCATGCTAATGTCTGACAAGTTCTCAGAGACAAGAGATAAAAGCAGCCTGAAATGTGTGTCCGGGGAGGTTGCAATAAATAGATTAGCAGAGAGCTTGTCTTGTCACAGCACAGCTCTGCAAGTCTCTGCCTATGTGGAGAAGGGGTGTGTGCCTTTCCTACAATCAGCTATCCCCCAGTGTAATCCAAGACAACACTCCCAGTGCAGAATGAGGAAGTAAAAATTCCAACCCGATGTAAGAATTCTAAACAATATAGAAAGGGAAAGACAACAGATATGCATGTAAAACTTATGTAGGGAGAATTGTTTCATCTCTGTGTATCATCTGAGGCTGTTCACTTCACTGGGTATATGTGAGGGTTTACATCCACTTTAAGCCAATTAAGACCTCAACTAGGTGAACATGCGAACGGAAAAGTGAGTATAAATACACAAATATGAATTAGTAAATTCCACTTAGGCATAGTTCCATAACTGGCAATTACCAACAAGTTTCCTATTTGGAACTGCACTGCAGTATTTAGCTATGATCATGTGCGTACATGTATGCCAATAAACCAGTCTTATGTGGGGTGTGCTCTACCTCATGTGTCGCTATATTTATATTACAATTATTGTGCATAGTTTGTTTTCTTCTTTCGCTAATGAATGGTTTTCTGAATTATGACATTTCTTTTTTTCGGAGAATATGGAGTTCTAATTATCTATGTTCATTCTTCAATTATACTAAACTATTATGGAAGTCTAATTGTATTTAGCACATTGGCTTAGTGGTCTGCACTCATGAACAACAAGCACTTAGGCCATGAGTTCAAATCCCAACCATGCTAACATTCTGCATGTGCTCTAGTGTTTCATTTTTTTATTTCCACACAATAATATTTTTGCTAAATAACACACCATTGCATGAAATTTATAGAAACAACCATGCTGATGTGGCAGTGGCAATTAGGCGTTCACTTATTTTCAGCATACTCTGTTGTTTAAAATTTACGCAGGTGATACCATGCTTGGGAACCCATGGTCTAAGTCTTTCTAGGTAGGAGTGCTATCCACTAAAACTTGTGGGAATATACAGTAGTAAAATGATTAACGAATGAACATAAATCAAGTAAATCTATATTCACCTAAAATACAAATGCAAGATCATTACTAATTCATCAAAAATTTGTAGATGTGACTTATTTTTCTTCTTTTGCGGATATTTATATTATCATTGATTTAAGAGTTATATTTCTATTCTATATATGTCAAACTATTTATGTCTAATTTGTATTTTATGAAAATGTTGAGTTTTTATTGAATTTGATTCTATTAAACCACTTACCAACTGGCCCATAGCCGAATGACCGCTACAGGGCGGTTGGATAACTCTGGGAGGGCGCACTATGACGTCCTCCCAGAATCCCACTCTTGTGCGCCACCCGAGAACATCCGTGACCACCGTGTCCATAGGACCCGGCGCAACACGAATGACGGTAACCAACTGCTAATCGTGGCCATTTACCACGTGATCGCTCCATCAAATGATGGAGTGATAACTTGTAAACAAACTGGCATCATGACATGACGCCGGTTCCTCTCTCCCCCCTGTGTACTGATCTGTACAGTGGAGGGGAGAGATCAGATGGCAGCAACGCTGTGGGCTGGATCTGTGGTGCCTACAGCGCTGCTCTGTGACAATTGCAGTCACATCCATGGATCCATCCATCCATGCTCAGCCATCCCTCCATACTCTGCAATACCCTGCCATACTCTGCCATACACTACCAATACCCTACCATACAATGCCATACCCTGCCAATACCCTGCAATACCCTGCAATACTCTGACATACCCTGCCAATATTCTGCAATACCCAGCCATACTCTGCAATACCCAGCCATATGCTGCAATACTCTGCAATACCCAGCCATAGGCTGCAATACTCTGCCATACCCTGCAATACTCTGCAATACCCTGCCATACTTTGTAATACCCAGCCATACTCTGCAATACTCTGCAATACCCTGCCATACGCTGCAATACTCTGCAATACCTTAAAATACCCAGGCATACTCTGCAATACTCTGCCATACCCTGCAATACCCTTCCATACCTTGCAATACTCTGCAATACACTGAAATACCCAGCCATACTCTACAATACCCAGCCATACTCTGTAATACCCAGCCATACTCTGCAATACTCTGCAATACCTTGCATTACCCAGCCATACTCTGCAATACTCTGCCATACCCTGCAATACCCAGCCATACCCTGAAATACCCAGCTATACCCTGCCATACTCTGCAATACATAGCCATACCCTGTAATACCCAGCCATACCATGCCATACTCTGCCATACCCAGCCATAATCTGCAATACTCTGTGATAACCAGCCATACTCCGCAATACCCAGCCATACTCTGCAATACTCGGTGATACCCAACCATACTCTGCAATACCCAGCCATACTCTGCAATACTCGGTAATACCCAGACATACTTGGCAATACCCAGCCATGCTCGGCCGTACCCAGCCATACCCAGCCATGCTCGGCCATGCTCAGCTGTACTTGGCCTCTGTATGTGACCAGGCTGTGGAAGTCTCACACATGTGGTATCGCTGTACTCAGGAGGAGTAGAAGAATCAATTTTGGGATGTCATTTTTTGGTATGTACATGCTATGTGTTAAAAATATTGTATACATGGACAACTTTGTGTTAAAAAAAAGCATTTTAACCACTTTCATATGATGTCCTTGACTTTGTGCTGAGATATTTGAATGATGCCTGCAGCTACAGGCATCATTCAGATATCAGCTTTTTCAGCCAGCGATTCCCTACACCATAAAAATTATCATAGCGCCTGTTCCATTGCTTGAGCATTCTAACGTCCTTCCCCCTCCCGCCGCGCTCTGGTGCTTCTACCGACTCGCCAATACGATCAACGCCAGGATTGTTTTTTTGTTTTTTTTTATTTCAGGCTTCCAAGCCTAGAGGTAAGATGTGGGGTCCTTTTGACCCCATATCATGCCTTATTCCTATTATAAGGAATGTTTACATTCCTTGTAATAGGAATAAAAGTGATCAAAAAAATTATTTTTGAGGAAAAGGTATCAGACTAAAATAAATAAAGTAAAATGAACAATACATTTTTTTTTTTTAATCGCCCCTGTCTCTGTGTGCTCGCATGCAGAAGCGAGCGCATACGTAAGTTCCGCCAACATATGAAAACGGTGTTCAAACCACACATGTGCGGTATCGCTTCAAACGTAGAGAGAGAGCAATCATTTTGGCCCTAGAGCTCCTCTGTAACTCAAAACATGTAACCAGTAAAAAAATTTTAAGCGTCACCTATGGGTATTTTTAAGTAGTGAGGTTTGGTGCCATTCCACGAGTGTGTGCAATTTTGATGGGTGACATGTTAGGTATCTATTTACTCGGCATAACTTTATCTTTTACAGCGACACATGTGGCCAAGGAGAACCCAGTGCAATCCAGCTAGACTGGTACTGAAACCATAATTTGGCATAATTAACCCTAAAACCCACCTGTGGCTTTAGGAACATTAAATTGAAAAAAACACACAGCGCATGCTCTTCAGGAGCCGGCGCTACATTTACATTGTAGCAAAGTGTAATTTCTTCAGTGTTGTCACATGAAAAGATATAATAAAATAATCACACTGGCTTCGATGACTAATATCTACATACTAGCAGGAGATGAAGCGTTCTAAGGAAATATAGTAAAAGCGCAGGTAAGGCCTTCTCTCAATTTAAGAAATCATGTATTGTTTTGCAATAGAGGTACATTAATGGTATATTGGTACATAGAGGAGATGGAATTTGGCAAAATGAAAAGTGAACTTTTAAGTGAGGCATGTGCAGACAGGTAAAGTATGAACAGAAATAACTCATCTGTGACATTTTCTGTGAAGGGTGAACTTTTGATTGGGTGATAGGTGAACATCACCAGGATGAGGCAACCAAAAACAAGACAAGTATGTATGGGGTGGTGAAAATTGCTAGCTAAGTTACATGTGCTTAAAGTTCATTATGACTATTTGATTGATTTTAGCCAAGAGTTTGTGGAGCACTTGCTAAAATGCACACGCACACGTTCCATACTGTATTTACATGAACATGTACAAATGCAAGAAGTCTACTATGCATACAATTAGGAATTGACGTGTGTTTTGAGGGTCACTAAACACAAAATTACAAACATTACATCCCCCTAAACCTTGGGAACACCAAGACATCTTCCACAGTTACCTTGCAAATCAGCAACATCTCCTCATGATAAAAAAAAAAAAAAAAGTGATCTTACCATGTTAACTTGCTGACAACTTAGCATCATTAACACTTGCAAGTGCATCCAAACTCCTTCCACACACATGAGGATGCATTTCCAGGCCAGGAACCAGTCCGGGGCAACCAGTTGTGCGCCATTGCAAAAAGATATGCGCAATTGCAATAAATTCCCATTAGCTAACATCTTTTCGCATGTGTTCAATATGCTTATTTTGCTAAATAATGTCTAATTAATGTCAAAAATGGTGTATATGCGGTAGGCAACTAGTGATTACAAAAAACGAATACTTAATTTGCAGACATCCCAAGTCTTCCGCATTTCGGTTGCAGCTCCCTCACATCCGCAAGTGCCGCGTGATATCCCGGCTGAAGGGCTGATCCTGGGTGGGCACCTTCATTCTGGGACAATACAGACCCAGCAAACCCAGCCATAGTGCTGGTGCTGGCTCTGCCTTCAACTGAGACTCCTGACCTGGCCACTGGTTGCTAGAGTGACCTGGCATCTATCAACCAATGACGTCATGGCCTTGACTCCTGCCCAACATTTAAAGCTCCTCCCCTGTGCCTAGTGCTCTCCATAGGTGCGCCTTGTAACTACAGCATGCATTTGACAGTGAGGACGGGGGGTACCATGCCCACACGAGACAAGGAACATTGTAGGGACAGGTCCCTTGCCCCACCTCCTCCCCCAGCAGCTGAAGAGCTGACAAGTTGCTTCTGGTGGCAGGCAATGGTGGCAAGTAACAAGCTGCATCTGGTGGCAGGTGACGGTGGCACGCTGCATCTGGTGGCAAGTGACAAGCTTAGGGCTTAAAATGATTCTGTATTATGGTGAGTTGAACTATTTCATAATATATTAAAAAGTAGGTGCCAAAGTGCCTGTTATGTCAGGCGGGTGTCGGTGGGAGCGTGGTGCGGGCATCTACTCCCACATGGTGAGTGTGGAAGGTGAAGAGCGAGGGCAGCTCAGGAGACAGAAGAGCTTCACAGCCTTCTTGAACCCCCAAAATGGCATGCAAAAGCATTCCTCGGAGTCTCAAAGCTTGAACTCTGTCTCCTCCAACCTCCTCTCTGCTCCAGCTTCAGCAGTGAGGCCTGGAGGACAAGGACAAGCGGGAGACGCAAGCTGCCAGAAGAAGCAGCAGAGCACCTCCCGGATCAAGAAGGTACCTGGCTGCGTATCATACACCCTCTCACTCTCAGCCCCCCTCTCAGCCACCATCTCTCTCAGCCCCCCCTTCTCTCTCTCTCTCTCTCAGCCCCCCTCTCTCTCTCTCTCTCTCTCTCTCAGCCCCCTCTCTCTCAGCCACCCTCAACCTCTCTCTCTCTCTCTGTCCACCACCCTCGCTGTGCCCCTTTCTCTCTCTCAGCCCCCCATCTCTCTCCCTCACTCCATCCCTCACCCCCTCTCTCTCTCTGTCTCAATCCTCCACCCTCTCTCCAAGCCCCTCTCTCAGCCCCCCCATCTCTCTGTTAGTCGCCCCTCCCTCTCTCAGCTTCACTTCTCTCTCGCCCCCCCCCCCCCTCCCCCCAACCTGTTTCAAGCAGAAACACTGCACATACTGGCTCCTACCACCATGATCACTTCAAACCACTAAAGTGGTTATGTTGGTTAGAGTGTTCTTTTAATATCATTCAGAAGAGGTAAACCTCTGCATGCTGATTCCATTTCATTTGATCATCCTCTAGTTGTGAATTTGACTGAATTTTAATATGTTCAATAGTTTACCCAGGTCATAGCAAAAATCATTGGAACCTGAAAATTACCATTGGAGCTGTTAAAAGCTTGCTCTTTCAGTTTTGGATTCACACTTTTTTCTCTATTTGTGCACAATAAAATTATTTTGTAGCACAGTAGATTTAATAGAGATTGTAAGGTGTGTTAACAATACATTCAACTTATAAAACATTTTATTTATCCTCAACAAGAAAAAAAAAACACAATTCAAAACCGATTCTACATTTTATTTGGACAATAGGACCACTATTTTTTACAAAATAAAAGGCAGTGAAATAAGACCCCTTTCACACTTGGGTGCTTTGCAGGCTCTACAGCGCTAAAAATAGCGCCTGCAAAGCGTCCTGAAAGAGCCGCTCCTGTCTCTCCAATGTGAAAGCCCTGAGGGTTTTTAAACTGGAGTGATGCGTTGGCAGGGTGCTAAAAAAAGTCCTGCTAGCAGCATCTTTGGAGCGGTGTGTATACTGCTCCTGCCCATTGAAATCAATGAGCAGGGTGGCTATACTGACGGCAAAGTGCTGAAGGGTCAACGGATGCTCACAAACAAGAACGCATAATCACACTGGACAAAGACACACAAAAATCCACTTTTGAGGGCCAAAATGCAAAACAATTACAGACAAAACATTAATCAGACCATAGTATGTATGGGTCATTATGCACACTATAGCACCCAGCCCACAATCTGGCCTCGTCTCAGGCATAGCACAACACATTTATAAATCCATATCTGACCAAAAAAAACTTTTATAGATTTGGTGTAAAACCCCCACTCGCATTGTTTATAATGTAATTTATTTTGTTTACATTATGTGAAACCCGTCAGAAATATAATACCAGTTAGCCACTGTGCAGCCACATGCGTGGAGCCTCCATTTCTGTGGTGTTAAACAGTCCTAAGTCCCTGGGATGCAAAAAGTTAATCAGTGTAGATGTACCCTGGAAGTCCTGAGTGCCACTGACCAAACTGCTTTGAAAACAGTTCTGTTTCTGTGTCAAACAGCGAAGTCTCTGAGCATGCTCAGTGCATATATATATATATATATGTATATATATAAATAACAATTCTATATGCATTCTCTGCACTATATATATATATATATATATATATATATATATATATATATATATAGTGCAGAGAATGCATATAGAATTGTTATTTATCTATTTATATCAAATATGTTAAGGGCCGGTTCACACTGCGAGCCGCGGCGAGGCGTCTCCGACTTCCTCGCCGCGACTTGCAGGGGGGGTCAGCGGCGACTTGCAGAGGACTTCTGCATAGAAGTCAATGCAAGTCGCCCCCGAAGTCGCCCCGAAGTAGTACAGGAACCTTTTTTCTGAGTCGGAGCGACTCGAGTCGCTCCTCTCAGAACGGTTCCATAGCACTGAATGGGGGCGACTTGCGGGAGCGAGGCGAGGCGAGCCGTGTCGCCTCGCCTCGCGTCGCAGTGTGAACCGGCCCTAACACAAACAAAACAAAAAATATATAATGTATGTATGTATAACATTTAGGTTCATATATATTTGGACCACAGTCACTCACCCAAAAATATTCAAGCTATAGTTGTATAATGGGTATTGGTCTGAAAATGCACATTCTCAAGTTGAATTTAAGGTTATGTACATCCAAATAGGAGGAATGGTTTAGGAATTACAGCTCTTAAAAATAGCCACCCCCCTTTTTTCAAGGGACCAAAAGTAATTGGACCATTGAATCAAAGGCTGTTTCGTGGCCAGGTGTGGGCCACGCTTTCGTTATTTCCTCATCAATTAAGTAGGTAAAAGGTCGGAGTTGATTCTAAGGGTTGTACTTGCATTGGGAATCTATTACTGTGAACCTACATCATGAGATCAAAGGAGCTGTCCATGCAAGTCATTGTAAGGCTTCCAAAACAAAACAAATCCATCAGAGAGGTAGCAGTAACATTAGGAATGGCCAAATCAATAGTTCGGTACATTCTTAGGAAAGAAGAACGCACTGCTGAGATCAGCAACATAAAAAGGCCTGGACGTCCACAGAAGACAACAGTGATGGACGATGGCAGGATCCTCTCTATGGTAAAGAAAAACACATACACAACATCCAGACAAGTGAAAGACACTCTCCAGGAGGTGGGCGTATCATTGTCAAAGTCTACAATCAAGAGAAGACTTCACAAGAGCAAATACAGAGGGTTCACCTCAAGGTACAAACCCTTCATAAACCTGAAGAATAGAAAAGCCAGATTAGACTTTGCCAAAAACATCTAAAAAAGCCAAACCAGTTCTGGAAAAGTATTCTTTGGACAGATGAAACTAAAATTAATCTGATGGGAAGAAAAAAGTGCAGAGAAGGCTTGGAACAGCTCATGATCCAAAGCACACAAAGTAATCTGTAAAATGTGGTGGAGGCAATGTGATGGCATTGGCATGCATGGCTTCCAGTGGCACTGAGGCATTGGTGTTTATTGATGATGTGACAGAAGCAGCCGGATGAATTCTGCAGTGTTTAGAGATATACTGTCAGCACAAATTAAGCCAAAATGTAGCATAGTTGGTTGGACAGCGCTTCACAGTACAGATGGAGAATGGTCCAAAACGCACTACAAAATCAACCCAGGCTTTTGATGGAAAAGAGGAATATTCTGCAATGTCAATCACCTGATCTGAACCAAATTGAGCATGCATTTCACTTGCTGAATGCAAAACTAAAGGCAAAAAGACCAACAAAGAAAGAACAACTGAAGACAGCTGCAGTTAGGCTCAATTCACATCTATGCATGTTGCTTTTTAGCATTTCTGCAGTGCTTTTTGCGGTGCTTGCCACGTTTTTGGACACGTGTTTTTATTGCAATTTGGTTTTTGCGAGAGAAAAAATAGCGTGGGGTCCCCCCCCCAGGTCCATACCAGGCCCTTGGGTCTAGTATGGTTTTCGAGGGGACCCCCAAACCAAAATTTAAAAAAAATGCCGTGGGGTCCCCCAAAATCCATACCAGACCCTTATCCGAGCATGGAGCTCTGCACCCCCCACCCCAAAGCACCTTTTCCCATGTTGATGGGGGCAAGGGCCTCTTCCCAACAACCCTTGCCCTGTGGTTGTCGGGGTCTGCGGGCGGGGGGGCTTATCGGAATCTGGAAGCCCCCTTTAACAAGGGGGCCCCCAGATCCCGGCCCTCCCCCTATGTGAATGAGTATGGGGTACATTGTTCCCCTACCCATTCACCTGGAAAAAAGTAGTGTAGTGTTAAAAATGACAGACATTTTTTGACAAGCCTTTTATTAGGCAGCTCCGGGGGTCTCTTCCGACTTCTCCGCTCTCTTCTCCAATTCTTTTTCCGCTGTCCGGTGCCTTCTGCCAGGTTCTTCTGCTCTTTTGCTAGCTCTTGCCCGGTCTTCTCTGTCGTCTTCTTCCCTTCTTCCAATGTTGACTCAATGCTCTCTCCCGCTGTAATGCCGTGTGCTCGGTGCGCAATGACTTATATAGGCATGGGGTCACGGGTGATGTCATCTGGTGACCCCCCCCTATGATGTCACATCCCGGGGCATGATGGGTCCGTGACGTCACAAGGGGCGTGGTCTCCGGGTGACGTAATCCGATTGCCACGGCCCCATCGTTATTTAAGAAATGTAGGACATCCGCGGCGACAGATCAGCGGGAAGCAGCATCGGAGAAGGGTCGACGGTGGGACCTGCGGAAGAGGAAGAAGAAAAGTGGAAGAAGACAGAAGAAGACCAGAGGATGAAGATGCGGGAGAAGATGGAGAAAGAAGCGGAGAAGAAGATTTTTAATAAAAGACTTGTCAAAAACTCTCTACTGTAATTTTTAACAGTACACTACTTGTTTTCCAGGTGAATGGGTAGGGGTACAATGTACCCCATACTCATTCACATGGGGGGGACTGGGACCTAACAACCCCCTTGTTAAATGGGGCTTCCAGATTCCGATCAGCCCCCCGCCCACAGACACCGACAACCCCTGGGCAAGAGTTGTCGGAGAAGAGGCCCTTGTCCCCATCAACATGGGGGCCAGTTGCTTTGGGGTGGGGGGCACAGAGCCCCTGGTGCCCCAAAGCACCCATCCCCCCATGTTGAGGGCATGCGGCCTGGTATGATTCAGCAGGGGGGTGGCATTCGCTCACTCGTCCCCTCCCTTTCCTGACCTGCATGCTCGGATAAGGGTCTGGTATGGCGTGGGGGTCCCATCCGAATTCATACTAGACCCATGGGCTTGGTATGGACCGGGGGACCCCACGCAGTTTTTTTTACATTCAGCGGGAAGCCAGGACTCATCGGTTGTTAAGGACGTGGCGGCTGGCTTCCCGGCCCACTTCTTAGCAACCAGCTATATACAGTGTAAAAAATTTTTTTTAGGGGGCGCATGCGCGGCGCGCACGAGATAGGACACACAGGCTGAGAGCTCCGTGAAGCGCGGAGACTACAAGCACTTCCCCGGGGCTTCTAGCACAGATTTTTGGCCCGATTTCACTCCGCACCCCTGGCAGGACACTCAGCGCATGCCGGGACCTAAACATCGCCGTAGCACACCGGCTCAGAAATCCCTGACGACCTATCTGCTACGAGCGCGGGAACAGAGCAGGATGGCTCAAGATGGCGCCCATGCGAAGCAGGCACAGACTCCTCCACGGGCTGCGGCGAACTCCCCAGCCCACTCCCTGGTGGAAAGTGAGTACTCTTTACACTTGACTAAAGCTGATCTTGATGAGAGCCTTACAATGATGTATGACAAGCTGGCGCAGAAATTTCAGTCGGAGCTGCACAAGTCTACCAATACTCTCTCTCTGGAGATTGCGACCCTGGGCTCCCGAACGGATTTGCTGGAGACTAAGCACGACGAACTTTCTTTGGCCTGCACAGACCTTCGTAAAGACCACGAAGTCTTATCAGAAACGGTTTCCCAGCTCCAAGCGCACATTGAAGATTTGGACAATAGGAACAGAGCAATAATCTTATGGTGCGAGGGGTCCCCGAGTCAGTGACGGACCTTTTGTCTACGGTCCAAAAGCTGTTCCACTCGTTGCTCCCTGAGGCTCCGCTTACGGCCTTCGCCTGTGACAGGATCCACAGAGCCCTGCGCCCCCCCCACCCCCGAGAAACCCCCAAGAGACATAGTTCTGTGCCTAAAGGACTTCCTGGTAAAAGAGGATGTGCTGCGTGCTTCGAGGAATACCCCGAATTTGCGTCTAGAGAATGCACCCATACAAATCTACCCAGATATCTCTCCAACCACGTTGGATAAACGTAGAAGAATGAAAGAGGTCACCACAGTACTACAGTCTGCAAGGATCCGCTACAGATGGGGATTCCCATTTAAGTTGCAAGTCCCGCATAACGGCACGACTTACACTGTGCACACTCCCGCCGAGGGAAAGGAGCTCCTAGTCAAGCTGGGCCTTTTAGACGCTGCCGCCTTACCACAACTGCCATCAACTCCACGCCACTCCGCCATCTGGGCCACCCCTCCCCCCAGAAGGGACCGCCGAACCTGACAACTTGTCCGACCCTTGGTGGCTCTCTACATGGTCTCTCCCGGCATGCTAGACGCTGCGGACAGTCTCCGGCTTGGAAGTCGCTTCTCTGCTCCACACACTGGCCTGCCCCCCTGTCTCCATTCCCGCTGAGCCCGGCGGGTTCCCCCAGGACTCTACGCTGCCCAGGATGCTGGACTGTTGGCGGGTTTTATCGCCTAGATCCTTCATTGCGAGGATACGCTGCTGGACTCGCGGGATTGGAGGTTTGGACCATTTGGTCCAGGTTATTTTTTTCTTTGGGTAGAGGGGAGCCTTTCTCCCCCCACCCCCCATAACTGTATAGTGTCGCTTTTAGGCACGTTTTTCAGGTTTCTAAAGTACTTTCACTTGCTGATCTTTCTGAGTTTCAGTTTTTGTTTTATTTTTTTCTCTACTGCCTTGATGCCATTTTTCTTTTATTTTTCTACCCATGCTATTAATTTTGCACTCTTAATGATTGTTAGCGATGATGTTGCTGCTCTCCGCTCTATTACTGATGCTGTCTTCTCTGGTGTTACATTGTTGATGTTGTATATGGGCGCCCCTCTTAGACTGAGCTCCCCTCATCCTGTAAACTTTTTTCTATTGATGCCTCATGGGTCTTAAAATTATAACTCACAATGCCAAGGGATTTAATTCCCCCCAAAAGAGGAGGAAGGCCTTTAGGTCTTACAAGTCCTTAGGGGCGGAGATCCTCCTCTTACAGGAGACTCACTTCTCCGCTAATAACCATCCCTCCTATTTTGACAAATCCTACAAACAATGTTTTTACTCGACTTATGAGTCCAGGACCAGAGGGGCGGCCATATTTATAAAAAACACAGTATTGTTCCAGGTTCAACAGTCTTATATCGACCCACTTAGTAGGTTTGTTATAGTTCAGGGCTCTATACAGGGCAAGTCCCTGACCCTGGCCTCGGTGTATGCCCCTAACTCTGCACAGGCTACCTTTTTTAAGAGCTTTTTCCAAGTTCTGGAAAAATTTCACTCCTCTCACCTGTTCATTGGGGGGGATTTCAACCTGGTGGCTCATTTAAAGCTAGATAGGTCGAGTGATAGCCAGGCCAGTAACGCATTTCCCAGATCTCTTCTGACTGCACTAAAAGACCAACAGCTCTCTGACGTGTGGAGGGCGCATAATATAGGCTCCCGGGAATATACGTTTTTCTCCCACCCCCACGACACCTACTCGCGTTTGGACTACCTATTTTGCACTCCCATTTTGCTTGCGAACTCTACCTCCTCTAACATACATATTTGCCCCTGGTCGGACCATAACGTCGTTTCTTGCGATCTTTCCAATATAGGCCTTCCCTATGCTGACCGTTCCTGGCGCATTAATGACTCTCTCCTTACGGACCCTGTCGTACGCGAGCAATTGGCCGAATGCCTTGCGGAATACTTTAGACTAAACGACATTGAGGACATTGCCCCTACTACCCTCTGGACAGCCCATAAGACGGTTATGAGGGGACACCTGATAGAGATCTCTACGACCAGAAAAAGACAAAAAGCGCTTGAAGCCCGACAGCTCACCTTAGACCTCCATAAACTTTACCATCAACATAGCCATTCCCCATCCCAGGATGTGTTAATCCAGATTAATGACAAGCGGAGGACCCTGGACACTATTTTGTCAGAACACGCTGAAAAATCCCTTAGATGGGCCAAAGCTCGATTCCTCTTGAACAACAATGCTGCCTCTACGTCCTTTGCTAGGAAGCTCAAGCAGCACTCCCAGCCCACCCATGTATACAAATTAAGGAACAGGGATGGTAACCTTACCTCCCACCCTAGGGAGGTATTGCAAATTTTCACTTCCTTCTACCAACAGGTGTATGCGGCTCCTGGTTCCCCTCCCCGAGTCCCTCCACAGTCCTGGTTAGACCCCCTACGGCTCCCCTGCCTATCCCCTGAACAACTACTGACCCTAAATGCCCCTTGCACGATGGAAGAGGTGGCCTCGGTCATCTCTTCCCTCAAGCCTGCTAAAACCCCTGGTCCTGACGGTTTGTCGCGACCTACTATAAGAAATTTGCGGATTCCCTACTCCCTAAACTGACCAAGCTCTATAACTTTATCTTAAGGGGGCAGCATTTTCCAGAGGAGATGCTCCTGGCTAGCCTGTCACTCATCCCAAAGCCAGGGAAGGACCTCACCCAACCTCAAAATTTTAGACCTATCTCTGTTATCAACAATGATTTAAAAATTTTTGGGAGAATTTTAGCAGATCGCCTAGCCTCGATCATCACCTCACTTGTCTCTCCGGAACAAACGGGCTTTATACCCTCGAGACAAATTACGGATAATATCCGTTTGGCCTCCAATATCATCCAAGATGCGAACGCTGGCTTCCGCGTGGTCCTGATGCTGAGTCTGGATATAAATAAGGCCTTTGACAGCGTTCTCTGGTCATACTTGGAGGATGTCTTGACTAAGTTTGGCTTTCAGGGGGAGTTTGTTCATGGCTTTCGGGCCCTGTACCATCACCCCCACACGAGCATTAGGATCCCGGGTGCTAGTTCTTCGTATTTCCCCCTGGGCCGGGGCACGAGGCAGGGGTGTCCCCTCTCCCCACTTTTATTTGCCCTGGCCATGGAGCCCCTGACGAGATCTATTTTAGATAACCCTAACATACGGGGATATATAAAAGGGGACCAGGAGTTTAAGGTCAGTCTATACGCGGATGATGTTCTTTTGTTCTTATCCGACCCCCTTATCTCCCTACCCAATCTATTCGCCTCCCTATCCTCTTTTCACAGCGCCTCTGGATTGGGGGTCAATCCGGCTAAATGCTCGGCCATGCCTATTCATCTCCCCTCTCCCCTTTTAGAATCCCTTAAGGACTCCTACAAATTCTCATAGAACCACAACTTTCTCCAATATTTAGGAATTAAGCTTACCCCGACACTCAAGCAGCTGTACTCCCTTAATTACCCACAGGCATTCTCATACATTAAATCCCTCCTTAACCAATGGTCCACCTATCATATTTCATTTTTAGGACGCATTCAAGCGGTAAAAATGTCCATTCTCCCGAAACTTCTATTTTTGTTTCGTTCCCTACCGATATATGTCCCCCGCTCCACCCTTCAGGAAGTCCAGGCACACTTACTTTCTTTCATCTGGCAAAAGAAAAAGCCCCGACTGAATCGCTCGCTATTATATAGACCCAGGCACTTGGGTGGTCTGGGGTGTCCGGACCTATGGAAATATTTTTTGGCCTCGCGACTGATACAGACTGCACAATGACATATGGATCCAGCCCCAATCCCATGGTTGCGCTTCGAGGGTGCCTCAATTGCCCTATATTATCTCCCAGGGATACTGTGGTCCAAAACTATATCCCATAAGGATATCTCCCCTCTGAACGGCATAGTGGGTCAGGCCCTCTACCTTTGGGCCCTTTATGGGCAGAAATTTCAACTTGGTTCCCCCTCTTGTCTTTGTTTATAGGGGAGCCTGGGTTCCCCCCGGCCTTCCGTTCTGAAACATCCTTTAATAGATGGACCGCACGAGGCCTTACGTGACTAGACTCCTTACTACTGAACTCCAACTTCTGCTCCTTTGCATATTTGCAACAAACTCATGATCTAGATAGGTCAGCCCACTATCAGTTTCTCCAGATAAGACACTTTTACTCCACTTTGTTCCAGGACCTGAGAGGGGCCGGGAAGACGACGTTTGAGGGGCTCTGTGGGGAGGAAGCCAGTGATATGGGCACCATCTCAGCTCTATACAGACATCTTAATGTGTTCAAATCGGCCCCTATGTCCGTGGCAATGTTGGGCTGGGAGGCGGAGGTGGCTCAAGAATTTTCTGTAGAGGACTGGGAGGTTATGGTTGACAATATGCACAAATGTACTCGCTCTGTTTCCATTAAGGAATCGGCCCTTAAGCTTCATACCAGGTGGTATTACTCCCCTGACCGTCTGCATAGGATGTTTCCTCTGGTATCGGCCTCCTGCTTTAGGGGATGTCAGAGTAGAGGCACGCTCCTTCACACTTTTTGGGAGTGTAAAGCCCTGGAACATATCTGGGCCAAATCCTCCATATTGGTTGAGAGGATCACTGGCGCCTCTATTTCGCTTTCGTACCAGATGTGTGTTCTCTACGCTGATATCCCAGGAGCCCCCCGTCCACAGCAGAGGCTGATCCATACTCTTTTTAGCGCCATTCAGTGGGCGATAGCGCTGCACTGGAAGAGCCCCTTGGTACCATGGTCACAGGTTATTCACCGCATGGAGTCCATTAGACTAATGGAGCGCATTCACCATACTCTCTTGGACTCCATGCCAGTATTTGATAGGAAGTGGAGTGGATGGACGGCCCTCCTCCTTATGTCCAGGCTGGAGGACCCATGACCCGCACGGGTGGTGGGTCTCAGGGCTGTGTTATAGGCAAAGAGGGTCCCCTCCCGCATTGGAGGAAGGGCTGGCAGGACGCTGGTTTTGGAGCCTTCGTAACACAGCTGACATCATGACCTGTTTGAACTGCTGAACTAGAGCATCGAAGGCATTCTATTCTTCTTCGGTTTTTCTTTTCTATCCTTTTGTTGGGTTTTCCTTTTCTTTGTTTCTTCTCATGTTGATTGTTTTATGACCCTATTTGCTCCCAGAGATGCCTCATGGAGGTCTTTTTGATGATGCCTCTGCACTCCACCGGGCCTGTAGTGTTCTTTTTGAAATAACATTTTTCTGCCTGTTGAATGGGTAAACTTGGGTGTTCCTCTATTAGGTCACCTACTACAGTATATCTATTGACCTTGTATCCATTAATGCTATGTTTGTATCTGGTATTCTCTGTGACAAATTGCCTGTACTTTTATAATAAAAACGTTTGAAAACGAAAAACATTTTTTAAAACGCACAATGCAAATCACGGTAAAAACGCGCTACTTGCATTTTGGATGTGGGTCCATTGAATTCTATTACATGCAAAATGCTGCATTTTGTGGTAAAAAAGTCCCCGACCCTTTCCAAAAACGCAGAGGCACAAAAATGCATTGATATGAGCATGTTGCATTGGAAACCAATTTTAAAGAATTTCCCTGCATTTCTGCAAAATGCAAAATGCATCAAAAACTGCATTAGTAGGAATCGAGCCTTATGCCGTGTACACACGACCGGACTTTCCGGCAGACTAGGTCCAACTGACTTTTCAGCGGAGTTCCAATGGACTTTCTGAACGGACTTGGCCACACACAATCGCACCAAAGTCCAACGCATTCGAACGCGATGACATACGACCAGACTAGAATAAGGAAGTTCATAGCCAGTAGCCAATAGCTGCCCTAGCATCGGTTTTCGTCCATCAGACTAGCGTACAGACGAACGGATTTTTCAACCGGACTCGAGTCCATTGGAAAAATTTTAAGCATGTTCTAAATCTAAAGTCCGTCCGATTTTTTTGACAGCAAAGGTCCGATGAAGCCCACACGTGGTCAAATTGTCCGACGGATTTGTTCCGTCGGACCTTTGCTGTGGTTTGTATACGGCATTAGAGCCTGGCAAAGCACCAAAATGGAGGAAACCCAGTCTTTGGTAATGTTCATGGTTTCCAGACTTCACGCAGTCATTGCCAGTAAAGGATTCTCAACAAAATATTAAACATTTTAATTTTATTTATGATTATATTCATTTATCCAATTACATTTGAGCCCCTGAAAATGGAGGGACTGTGTATAAAAATGGTTGCAGTTCCTAAAATTTGTACTTGATATTTATGCTCAACCCCTTGAATTAAAGCTGAAAGTCTGCACTTCAAATTCATTTGGATTGTTTCATTTTAGTTTTATTCTGTGGCATACAGAGCCAAAAGTATGAAAATTGTGCCTTTGTCCAAATATATATGGACCTAAATGTGTGTGTTTGTGTGTTTTTGTGTGTGTAAGTATATAAGTGTATGAGTGTGACGCTCATCCTGCAGTTCCCCTTCAGTGACCATTTCTCAGCAGCCCCACGCTGCACTCCATTTTTGGTTCATATCCCATCAGGACCTACATGGCTAAATACATAGCAAGCTCTTGATTTCTTTTTAATTCCTCTATAACAAGCATTATTACTATTTCTTTGCTCTAGCTTTCATTATTTTCTCCTGATTTCAGGAATCTCATCTCCTCTTCACTATTTTCACTATATGAACACCTTATTCACTCTGTTCACCTTGATAATATGCTCCATAATATACCTTTATACTGTGGTGATGGGTCTACTCTATATACATCAAGATTTTTCCATATACATGTTTTGGGGGACTGCGTGTGCGCTCCTGGTTCATGCTTGCGTCCTTTCCTCAGCTCCCATGCTGGACATATTTATCTGGCTGACCTCCGGCAGGTGGTATCGCATGGTCTCAGTATCAGTTCTTATGTGAGTACTTTCAGTTATGGCCATTTATCTGTTCATCATCATCCTTAATCCCTCCACCCCCCCCCCCCCCCCCAGTCTGTGGTTATATCAACCTATAATGGTGATTATTATCCCTTTTTTAGCATATAGATGCACACGCTCCTGATGAGTGGCTAGAAGTCCATGAAACGTCGTTGAGCTTATTTTGATACATCCACTTCATATTTATGATTCTAGATGGTTTTATTGCTTTACCACCCTGATATAATGTTATGTCTACTCCATTTGGGGGACTGTGATGTACAATATTTACTTTCTGTGTCATGTTGGTGACTATCCTCAATATCCTCAGTGCTATTTTGCATTTATATGGGTTGATCCATGCCCTATCTTTGGTCTAATAACGAATATAATTTTTTATATATGTATATGTTTTTTTCTGGCTCTACCCCGCGCACCTCATCTAAAGTCCCACCCCCCTCTTTTTTGCATAAGCAACCAGGGATGGAGGTGCAAAATTCCCAGTTGCGTCTCATTCAAAGTCCCACATACTGTATTCCCTTTTTTCTTTGATTCAGTGTTAGCATGGGGAACTGCATGTTGAGTGTATTGTACTGTTGCATATGTGAGTTTAGTGCCACTCATGGCCAGAGGCCAAACTACTTCACTGGCCCCCACACCAGAAAGATAGAGTCCCTTCACCTGTCAGTGGTACCTGTCCTGGCACTGACTACAGTCAGAGTCATTTTGAGGACAATAGTGTTGAACGGTAAAGAGGGGAGCAAATACTTTGCAGGCCCAGTCCTTAGGAGGGTTCTGCTCCTCAGTGGATCCTAAGATACGAACCTAGTCACTCAGTATTGTGTGCCAATGCGCAAAGCCACCCCATCTACAAAACCTCGGTCTCTGGCTACCACCGCTTCCTCTCCCAAGCTGGCTGCTCCTCCTTCCCATTGCTGTACACTTTTCATCACCCAGGGGGTTAATCTGACAGTGGACACATTATTTATTTCCTAGTTTATATATACAGTGCCTTGCAAAAGTATTCACCGCCACATCCTTCCCCCCCTTAGCTTTTTACCTATTTTGTTACATTACAGCCTTTAGTTCAGTGTTATTTAAATCTGAATTATATGTGATGGATTAGAACACACTAGTCTAGGTTGGTGAAGTAAAATTTGAAAAATATATACATAAAACTATTTTTCAGAAATAAAAAAATGATAATTGGCATGTGTATGTATTCACCCTCTTTGTTATTAAGCCCATAAAAAGCTCTGGTGCAACCAATTACCTTCAGAAGCCACATAATTAGTGATATTATGTCAGCCTGTGTGCAATCTAAGTGTCACATGATCTGTCGTTACATATACACACCTTTTTGAAAGGCCCCAGAGGCTGCAACACCTAAGCAAGAGGCACCACTAACCAAACACTGTCATAAAGACCAAGGAACTCTACAAACAAGTAAGGGACAATGTTGTTGAGAAGTACAAGTCAGGGTTAGGTTACAAAAAAAATATCCAAATCTTTGATTATCCCTAGGAGCACAATCAAATCTGTCATCACCAAATGGAAAGAGCATGGCACAACAGCAAACCTGGCAAGAGACGGCTGCACACCAAAACTCACGGACCAGGCAAGGAGGGCATTAATCAGAGAGGCAGCACAGAGACCTAAGGTAACCCTGGAGGAGCTGCAGAGTTCAACAGCAGAGACTGGAGTATCTGTACATAGGATGACAATAAGCCGTACGCTCTATAGAGTTGGGCTTTATGGCAGAGTGGCCAGAAGAAAGCCATTACGTGAAGCAAAAAACTAAATGACAAGTTTTGTTTGCGAAAAGGCATGTGGGAGACTCCCAAAATGTATGGAGGAAGGTGCTCCGGTCTGAAACTAAAATTAAACTTTTTGACATCAAAGAAAACGCTATGTCTGGGGCAAACCCAACACATCACATCACCCAAAGAACATCATCCCCACAGTGAAACGGCGGTGACAGCATCCTGCTGTGGGGATGTTTTTCAGCAGTCGGGACTGGGAAACTGGTCAGAGTTGAGGGAAAGATGGATGGTGCTAAATACAGGGATATTCTTGAGCAAAACCTGTACCACTGTGTGATTTGAGGCTAGGACGGAGGTTCACCTTCCAGCAGGACAATAACCCCAAACACACTGCTAAAGCAACACTTGAGTGGTTTAAGGGGAAACATGTAAATGTGTTGGAATGGCCTAGTCAAACCCCAAACCTTAATCCAATAGAAAATCTGCAGTCAGACTTATATTGCTGTTCACAAGCGCAAACCATCCAACTTGAAGGAGCTGGAGCAGTTTTGCGAGGAGGAATGGGCAAAAATCCCAGTGGTAAGATGTAGCAAGTTCAGAGAGACTTATCCAAAGCGACTTGGAGATGTGATAGCTGCAAAAAGTGGCTCTACAAACTATTGACTTTAGGGGGGTGAATAGTTATGCACATTGACTTTTTCTGTTATTACTTTTGCAAGGCACTGTACACTGAAGCACACTCTTTCTCTCTCTCTCCATTAGAAATCAGACCAGACATCGCTCTTAACCAGAATTTCCTTTACTGAAGCAATGCAGTTGTACATTCATTTCTTTAGTAGTTTCCATAGGAACACAAGGTGCAACATTCTGAAGAAACATAGGTTTAATTCTCCCTTGAAAAAAGTACTGGGTCTGTGGTGTGCATACCTTTTTGTGCTTGATCCCAATAACAGTTATTAAAGTTTTACTCATTTTAGTTCAGAGATTTTTGTTCAGATTCAGGTTTTCGCTATCGGGTTATCCCTGCTCCTGGTACAACTACTACATTTCCACGTGTATGGTCTCTCTACCGACTCGCCAAAGAACCACTAGGCCCCACCCCCTCATGCATATATACCCTCAAAGGAAGTGACAAATGCAGGAGGAAGGCACACCATTAATCCTTAACAATGAAACATAATTCTAAAATGACTCTTTCAAAGAACATTTAGGGACAAGTGCTACAAGTGCTTTAATAAGGTTTTCTAGTAAACAGAGAAACTGTTCTAAAGTTAGACATTTCACTTAAGGATAACTAAAGGCTCAATTTTAAAAAACAAAAATCAAAAACAAACATGTCATGCTTATCTCCTCTGTGCAGTTGGTTATTTACAAAGTGGCCCTGATCCTCTTCTTCTGGGGTCCCTCAGTGGCGCTCCTGGCTCCTCCTCTTCTCCAGTGCCCCGTCAGAGAAGCACTCTTCCTCAGTGTATCCATGCAGGCGTGCTCCTGTGTCCTGCTGCTGCATCCATTGGCACAGACAGCAGGACTCAGCTTCGCCCTGGCTCCCACGTCATTGGATTTGATTGACAGCAGCGGGAGCCAATGGCTGTGCTGCTATCAATCTATCCAATTAAGACCCAAGACACCGGCTGGAGCTCAGGAATGATCGGGCTCAGGTAAGTAAAAGGAGGGCTCTGGTGGGCTCGTGCATCACAAGAGGTTTTTCACCTCAATGGTGAAAAACCACGGGGGTTTACAACCCCTTTAATTTTAAACACTTACAGGGTCATCTGGAGGGCAGTAGAAACGTACTTCATGAACCCTGGGCTCTAAAAATTACTCTCTCTCTGTTGCCTATGCAACCTGTAAGAAACCCCTAAGCACTGCCTGTTATAGAGTATATGATCAACTGATGGGTATTCGTCATTGGCTTGCGACGGCGCCGCCGTGGTTACCATGGCGACGGCGCTGATCGAATAAATAGCTCCGTACACACCACACTCCCATTACCCTTTGAAAAAGTCATGTGATCGTGACGCAACGAGTCAGGGAAGGAGCTGTGGTGTTGCACTTGTCACTTCCGGTCGCGGCCGAGACCGGAAGTTCGGATCGTAATACATCTATTCGTTGTTGTCTACTTAAATGTAAGTTGCTACTTTTCGCTATTAAAACGTTAAATCTGTATACTACACATGAGAGCCCCCCTGTCCTTTTGTTCTATACTATATGTATCGTACACCTTAACGGAAGAGAGGTGAAGAACTTGGGAAAGAAAGATTCAGCTGGATACTAGCCGCTGGACGAATGTGGATGGATTAGCTTTGGCTTATAAATTGTGCTTCTATATCAAGTATTTGAGGTGAGAGGCTGGGGGAAACAGGTGGTGCACTGGCTTGGCACTGAATTGAATCACTGGATTGGCATACACTTTGGAAGTCACCTTTGTGCATGGACTTTGTTTATTGTTCACGAAGCATTTGCATGAACTGGAATTAATGAGCATTAATCATTTACTAATTTTTTATTTTTTATTTTTTTTTATTATTTTTTGGTTTTGTAAATTTTTTTTTTTGCACATTTTTTAATGTCCTTGGATTTTATATTTTTTTGGCATGTATATATTATGTAAGCACATCTAATATCGCAGTAATTATTTTAGTTGCATCCATTGAATCGCACAGTTTGCACTTTGTGAGGTGATTTACACTTGTTGCACTTTATATATTTTTTAGTTCATTATTTATTGTAAAAGTTTTTGTGGTTAGCGCCGCAATTTATTCATTTTTTATTGTATCACTATTAGTGCCGAGATCACTATTTTTGCAGGCTGCTTCCACACATTAATATTATTTCATATTTTTTTTTTCTTTACACATTGATTAGCAAGGTGAAGCGCACTAGTACCCTCCAATTATATTTTTACACCATCTCGTTTTCCTAGTGCAGCACACCATGGAAGTATTTAATTTTTTAAATAGTAGAACCTTAAATGTAGATGAATTTTTTGAAAAACAAGAAGTTAACAATATAGGGTCTATTGAAAATTCATTTAGAAAAATGGGACATTTGATGGAAAAGAAAATTAATGCATGGTGGGACATTGTGACCCATGAAAAATATATTAAAGAAAAAATAGTCCCAAGGAGGCTTAGATGGGATGTTCCCATGAATGATGGCCTAACCGATAAAGAATCCGTAGATGAATGGTTCCACTTCTTTAATGATAAAGGTCTAGAGTTGCTGAATTTTTTAATAAAACGTAAACAGAAAAAGATTAGGCTAATAGAGAAAATGGTGGGAGACATTAGAACTAATCTTGAGCCACTGAAGGATCTCCCAGAGTTTATTGCATTATCAAAACAATTGAATAATGACCTAGAACAAAAGGATAAGGAAACAGCTGCAAGAAAAAAGAGAAAATACCAGAGGGATATAAAGGATTTTAATGATGACTTGGTATTTAAATGGCAGAAAAAAGTAGAAGAACCTGTCATTAACTCTAATAGCAGCTCTCCGATCAAAGAAGAAACGAAAATAAACAAAATAGAAGAATTGGTTCCTCCACAAACCTCCCAAATCAGATATGCCACACCGATGAAAAGGTATGGCTGGAATGGGAATCGAAAAAATTGGAAGAAGCCTTTCTGGAAAAGGAATGGATACAATAACAACAACTTTAAAGACAATAACTTTAAAGGGAAATCTTATAGATCTCCCTATTACGCGAGAAGATCGCCTTCTCCCCCAAGGAGGTATCATGAGGGAAATCACACTAGATACCAATATGCAAATCAAAAAAGAAGGGAAGAAACACGTGGATATACACCCCATTATGATAGAAGAGACAGATCTCCCCAAAATTACTATCATCAATATACAAGACGAAGAGAAAGATCTCCTCAAAAGGAGCACTATGCAGTGCCTGTTCACAATAGATATGAACAATTGAGCAAATACAATGATGAAAGACGCTATGAAGACAGTAGGACTCCCACACGTCAATACCATCAGTCTGAAAGATATAATTATGAAAAGACCCCGTACCATTTTTTAGACCAACGTCGGTGGGATCCCCCTCGATATCACGATCAAAATGTGACTCCATGGAGACCAGATCGGTACTCCCCGATATCCAGGGAAAACAGGAGCCCCAGGAAACAAGAACATCAGAAAAATCAGGAAAAAGAAGTCCTTCAAGTGAACAAAACTCCCAGAAGATCTCCAGAAAAACAGGACAGAAGAAACGGCAAAAACGAAAAACGAGAAGAGGCTGTAGATCCGGAGTCAAAAAACAAAAGAAAAAGAGAACGATAGGAGAGGGTATCATTAATCTTAGTGGAGCCGTTTTGACAAAAGAAGAAATTAAAGTATTGGATAAGGGGTTAAAATTTGCTCCAAAAAGAAATTGGAGCAGGTTTAACACTTATGTAGATATCAATAAATTTATCAGGAGCATGAATATAAAGAAATACATGCTGACTGACTCAGGAATTGGAAGAGGAATAAAACTTCCAGAACAGAACGGCACACAATATACTAATTTACGAAACAAATCCCTTTTCAATCCACCAGTGGTAAATGATGGGCATATCGAAGTATTCAAGAGAATGGTTCTAAATGATATACAAGAATTGAAAATCAAGAAAGCTTATGATTCTGTGGACATTCGGAAAGGTATAAAACAACTTGAATCCAGAAAGGACATTGTTATAAGACAAGCTGATAAGGGTGGAGCTATCGTGATACAGTCCAAAGATGACTATAATGAAGAACTATATAGACAGTTAGGAGATGAAACCACATACTTAAAGTTACTTAATAACCCCACCCTACGATACAAAAAGGATTTGTCCAAAATTATACAGAAAGGCCTTGATAAAGGGCTATTAAATAAGAAAGAAGCTAAATACTTAGTGCCCAATATTTGTAGGGTGCCTGTCATTTACACCATTCCTAAGATACATAAAAACGAGACAAAACCGCCCGGTAGGCCCATAGTGAATGGTATTAATTCGGTCTGCTCCAGACTAGGAGAATATATTGATTTCTTTCTACAGCCCATTGTAAAGGAGACCAAATCGTTTTTAAGAGACACGAAACACCTTATTCAATTATTAAATGAAATTAGATTAGATAATGGCCCTATTTATTTAGTTACTGCCGATGTAAATTCTCTATATACCATCATTAACCATGAGGAGGCAATAGAAGCCACTAAATGGGGTCTAAGAAATTTTAGTAATCTTAAATGCAAACAAAGAAAATTTATTACTGATTGCTTGCGTTTTGGATTGGAGTCAAACTACTTTTGGTTTAACAATTGCTATTTTAAACAAATATGCGGTATCGCTATGGGAGCAAAATACGCACCGAGCGTAGCCAATTTATATATGGCCCAGTGGGAGGAGGAAACGTTGTACAGAAATCTGCCTAAACAAGTCACACTATATAAAAGATATATAGATGATATCATTCTAATCTGGTCAGGTGATAGAGAGAGCCTTAATGATTTTTGTTTTAATCTAAATACGAATGAGAAAAATATTAGACTAACATGGGAGATCAGTGAAGAGAAAGTTAATTTTTTAGATTTGGTGATTGAGAAAGAAGAAAACAAAATAAATACTTGTACCCATTTTAAAACAGTGGACAGAAATAGTTATTTACCCATGGATAGTTGCCATCATCGCAGATGGCTGGATAATATACCTAGGGGACAGATGATTAGGTTAAGACGGAACTGCACCAATGAATCAATGTTCCTTACACAGGCAAAATTAATTGGGGATAGATTTATCCAGAAGGGGTATCACACGGACTTTATTGAGGACCAAATAAAAAGTGTGGCACTACTGGATAGACAAAAACTAATACAAGATAATGTCACCAAATCAGAAAAACAAGATTTAATACCCATTGTCATGGACTATAATATCCGGTATAAACAAATAGAAAAAATCATAAGAAAACATTGGGAGATTATTAGAATGGATCGACATCTCCGAAATATCCTACCTGAAATGCCCAAGTTTGTATATAGGAGATCTCCTACGTTGAGGGACAATTTGGCAAAAAATGTCCTTGATCCCCCCAAAAAGCCTTTTTCTTTCTTTGAAGGTAAAGGTTTTTATCCATGCAAAAGGTGTTACGCATGTAGGCATGTAAATGAAAAACAAAAAAAGAAATCATTCATATCTACAGTAACACAAAAAGAATATAAGATAGACGACTTAATCACCTGTTATAGTGAAGGGGTAATCTATGTTTTGGAATGTCCATGTCGCATTCAATATGTGGGAAGGACAAAAAGACAGCTATGGAAAAGACTCAGAGAACACGTCCAGAACATTAAAAAAGGTTTCGACAAACATAGCTTGTCTAGACACTATGCTAAGTTTCACCAAAAAGACCCCTCATCACTAATCATATGTGGCATTCAGAAGTATAAACCACATTGGAGGGGCGACAATAAGGTCATCAAAATCAGTCAGGCTGAATCCCGCTGGATACACGAACTCCGCACGTTGACTCCTTTAGGCCACAATGTTGAGTTTGATCTCAATTGTTTTATTTCAAATTTTTAACAATTATTTCTTCCTTCGATTTTAGTTTTTGTATTATATATTCAATTTTTATACACCCCTTTTTTTTTTTTATATTTTTTAGTATTAAATATTTTTTTGGTTTTAATATTTGTAGATGATACTGTATGGCTTCATTCATACTTTAGCTCTGGGTATTTTTTCCTATAATATATGCAAGGAGACACCCACTAATGTGATGATAGTAATAGAGAGGAAAAATGGGGTAGTGCTTCCGAGTTACACCTCTTTTGATAACCTTTTTTGATAATATTTTTTAATTATATTTGATTTTTTAATTATATTTTATTTTATTATATATTAAAGGAGAATTATCTTAGATTTCTTAAAAAACTTTTTTGTATATACATTGTTTTTAGCAATTTTTATCTAATTGTCTATATAGATTTGAATCTATTCATGTAGAATTATATAAAAAGTGAAATTCGCGATTTTACCACAAGATGTCACTCTCCATTTAATAGCATATGTGAGAAGATACGATTTATACATTTACCACTTGATGTCAGTTTTTAATTTTTAAATGTGATATTTATTAATCTAGAATGTCTAGGGTATTGATATATTTATTTTGTTGCAATGTCGAATATATGTTTTTTTAGATAAAGACACTACTAGAATCTATTAGCATTGAGATGGGTATTCGTCATTGGCTTGCGACGGCGCCGCCGTGGTTACCATGGCGACGGCGCTGATCGAATAAATAGCTCCGTACACACCACACTCCCATTACCCTTTGAAAAAGTCATGTGATCGTGACGCAACGCGTCAGGGAAGGAGCTGTGGTGTTGCACTTGTCACTTCCGGTCGCGGCCGAGACCGGAAGTTCGGATCGTAATACATCTATTCGTTGTTGTCTACTTAAATGTAAGTTGCTACTTTTCGCTATTAAAACGTTAAATCTGTATACTACACATGAGAGCCCCCCTGTCCTTTTGTTCTATACTATATGTATCGTACACCTTAACGGATGAGAGGTGAAGAACTTGGGAAAGAAAGATTCAGCTGGATACTAGCCGCTGGACGAATGTGGATGGATTAGCTTTGGCTTATAAATTGTGCTTCTATATCAAGTATTTGAGGTGAGAGGCTGGGGGAAACAGGTGGTGCACTGGCTTGGCACTGAATTGAATCACTGGATTGGCATACACTTTGGAAGTCACCTTTGTGCATGGACTTTGTTTATTGTTCACGAAGCATTTGCATGAACTGGAATTAATGAGCATTAATCATTTACTAATTTTTTTTTATTTTTATTTTTTTATTTTTTTTGGTTTTGTAAATTTTTTTTTTTGCACATTTTTTAATGTCCTTGGATTTTATATTTTTTTGGCATGTATATATTATGTAAGCACATCTAATATCGCAGTAATTATTTTAGTTGCATCCATTGAATCGCACAGTTTGCACTTTGTGAGGTGATTTACACTTGCTGCACTTTATATATTTTTTAGTTCATTATTTATTGTAAAAGTTTTTGTGGTTAGCGCCGCAATTTATTCATTTTTTATTGTATCACTATTAGTGCCGAGATCACTATTTTTGCAGGCTGCTTCCACACATTAATATTATTTCATATTTTTTTTTTCTTTACACATTGATTAGCAAGGTGAAGCGCACTAGTACCCTCCAATTATATGATCAACTGTAACTCCATTTTGTCTTTTGTCTTCCATTTTACAGTTCTTGTAAGTGTTGAACTTTAACCACTTCCCGACCGCCGCACGACGATGTACGTCGACAGCATGGCACGGGCAGGCATATGGGCGTACATGTACGTCCCTGCCTTCCCGCGGGGCGGGGGCCCGATCGGGCCCCTGCCCGGTGCCTGCGGCGGTCGGTATCCGTGCAGGAGCGATCGGTGATGAGGAGGCGGCCATTCATTCATGGCCACCCCCTCGCGATCGCTCCTGACGAATGGGAGTGAAGCATTGCATCACTTCCTCTCCTGTAATGTAAACACAGGAGAGGAAGTGATGTAATCTCTCCTCCGTGTCGGTATTTTTCGTTCCGGCACCGAGGAGAGAGCATCGGTGAGTTGCACAAGCACTACACTACACAGTAGAACATGCCAGGCACACTCACACCCCCCCTTTACCCCCCGATCACCCCCCCCCCAATTACCCCTGCCCCCCCAGTCACAGTGACACCAATGCATTTTTTTTTTTTTGCATTGGTGTCATTTGTGACTGTAATAACTGTTAGGGCAGTTAGGGTTAGCCCCCTTTAGTTCTAATGTACCCCCCTAACCCCCCCAATAAAGGTTTAACCCCGTGATCACCCCCCGTCGCCAGTGTCACTAAGGCTGGGTTCACATTGCAGCGGTTTATGAGAACGGATGTGATTCGCACCGCACTGCAGTGCAAATCACATCCGATCTCTGCGATTCGAGTTCAGCCATTCGCCGCACCCGCCGCAAATTCGCACGGGACCCTTTTTTTGGTCCGCAGCAGAATCGGATCGCATGGGTGTTCACACCATGCGATCCGAGTTTGTAGATCGCACTGCGATATGCGAACTGATCTGGGGGTGTCATTAACATTTCACTGACACTCCTAGCAGTTCGCATAGGGCAGTGTGAACTGCCGCCGGGAGGCATGCGATGCGGGAACCCGCCGCGGATTCGTGGCGTTCCCGCATCACTCCAGTGTGAACCCAGCCTAATAAGCGATCATTTTTCTGATCGCTGTATTAGTGTCACAGGTGACGCTAGTTAGGCAGGTAGGTATTTAGGTTCGCCACAGTTTTTTATAACGCCAGGGACCCCCATATACTACCGCATAAAGCCCCCTGATTGCCCCCTAGTTAACCCTTTCACCAGTGATCACCATATAACTGTTACAGGTGACGCTGGTTGGTTAGTTATTTTTTTATAGTTTCAGGGCACCCGCCATTTATTACCTAATAAAGGTTTAACCCCCTGATCACACGGCGGGTGTCATTTGTGACTGTAATAACTGTTAGGGCAGTTAGGGTTAGCCCCCTTTAGTTCTAAGGTACCCCCCTAACCCCCCCAATAAAGGTTTAACCCCGTGATCACCCCCCGTCGCCAGTCTCACTAAGGCTGGGTTCGCATTGCAGCGGTTTATGAGAACGGATGTGATTCGCACCGCACTGCAGTGCAAATCACATCCGATCTCTGTGCGATTCGAGTTCAGCCATACAGATAGTATGGCTGAATTCGGGTTGCACCCGCCGCACCCGCCGCAAACTTGCACGGGACCCTTTTTTTGGTCCGCAGCAGAATCGGATCGCATGGGTGTTCACACCATGCGATCCGAGTTTGCAGATCGCACTGCGATATGCGAACTGATCTGGGGGTGTCATTAACATTTCACTGACACTCCCAGCAGTTCGCATAGGGCAGTGTGAACTGCCGCCGGGAGGCATGCGATGCGGGAACCCGCCGCGGATTCGTGGCGTTCCCGCATCGCTCCAGTGTGAACCCAGCCTAATAAGCGATCGTTTTTCTGATCGCTGTATTAGTGTCACAGGTGACGCTAGTTAGGCAGGTAGGTATTTAGGTTCGCTGCAGCTTTTTATAGCGCCAGGGACCCCCATATACTACCGCATAAAGCCCCCTGATTGCCCCCTAGTTAACCCTTTCACCAGTGATCACCATATAACTGTTACAGGTGACGCTGGTTGGTTAGTTATTTTTTTCAGGGCACCCGCCATTTATTACCTAGTCTCACTAGTGTACCCGTAAATTTAGGGGTGTCTACTTTCCAAAATGGGGTCATTTGGGGGGGGTTTGTGCCATCTTGGCATTTTATGGCCTTCAAAACTGTAACGCCCTTAGAAAGCCTGAAGGCGGTGCTTGGTTCTCGGGGCCCCGTACGCGGCTAGGCTCCCAAAAAGTCCCACATATGTGGTATCCCCATACTCAGGAGAAGCAGAATTTATTTTGGGGTGTCATTTCACATATGCCCATGGCATGCGTGAGCAATATATCATTTAGTGACAACTTTGTGTAAAAAAAAAAAAAAAAGTTTGTAATTTTCCCGCAACTTGTGGCAAAATATAAAATATTCCATGGACTCAACATGCCTCTCAGCAAATAGCTTGGGGTGTCTACTTTCTAAAATGGGGTCATTTGTGGGGGTTTTGTGCCATCTTGGCATTTTATGGCCTTCAAAACTGTAATAGGTAGTGAGAAGTGAAATCAAAAAATTACGCCCTTAGAAAGCCTGATGGCGGTGCTTGGTTTTCGGGGCCCCGTACGCGGCTAGGCTCCCAAAAAGTCCCACATATGTGGTATCCCCGTACTCAGGAGAAGCAGCAGAATTTATTTTGGGGTGTCATTTCACATATGCCCATAGCATGTGTGAGCAATATATCATTTAGTGACAACTTTGTGTAAAAAAAATAAAAAATAAAAAGTTTGTAATTTTCCCGCAACTTGTGGCAAAATATAAAATATTCCATGGACTCAACATGCCTCTCAGCAAATAGCTTGGGGTGTCTACTTTCTAAAATGGGGTCATTTGTGGGGATTTTGTGCCATCTTGGCATTTTATGGCCTTCAAAACTGTAATAGGTAGTGAGAAGTGAAATCAAAAATTTACGCCCTTAGAAAGCCTGAAGGCAGTGCTTGGTTTTCGGGGCCCCGTACGCGGCTAGGCTCCCAAAAAGTACCACATATGTGGTATCCCCGTACTCAGGAGAAGCAGCAGAATTTATTTTGGGGTGTCATTTCACATATGCCCATAGCATGTGTGAGCAATATATCATTTAATGACAACTTTGTGTAAGAAAAAAAAAAATAAAAAATTTTTTGTCATTATTCAATCGCTTGAGGCAAAAAAATAAAATATTCAATGGGCTCAACATGCCACTTATCAATTTCCTTAGGGGGTCTACTTTCCAAAATGGGGTCATTTGGGGGGGGTTTGTACTGCCCTGCCATTTTAGCACCTCAAGAAATGAGATAGGCAGTCGTAAACTAAAAGCTGCGTAAATTCCAGAAAACGTACCTTAGTTTGTAGATGTGACAACTTTTGCGCAAACCAATAAATATACAGTTATTGACTTTTTTTTTACCAAAGACATGTGGCTGAATACATTTTGGCCTAAATGTATGACTAAAATTGAGTTTATTGGATTTTTCTAATAACAAAAAGTAGAAAATATCATTTTTTTTCAAAATTTGCAGTCTTTTTACATTTATATCACAAAAAATAAAAATCGCAGAGTCAGTCAAATACCTTTAAAAGAAAGCTCTATTTGTGGGAAGAAAAGGACGCAAATTTCGTTTGGGTACAACATTGCATGACCGCGCAATTACCAGTTAAAGCAGCGCAGTGCCAAAGTGTAAAAAGACCTCTGGTCATTTACCAGCAAAATGGTCCGGTCTGAAAGTGGTTACCGTATATACTCGAGTATAGGCCGACCCGAATATAAGCCGAGGCCCCCAATTTACCCCCAAAAAAACTGGCAAACTTATTGACTCGTGTATAAGCCGAGGGTGAGACATGCCTGTCCATCCCTGTGTGTGTGTCCGTCCATCCCTGTGTGTCCGTCCATCCCTGTGTGTCCGTCCATCCCTGTGTGTCCGTCCATCCCTGTGTGTCCGTCCATCCATCCCTGTGTGTGTGTGTGTCCATCCATCCATCCATCCCTGTGTGTGTGTGTCTCCATCCATCCATCCATCCATCCCTGTGTGTGTGTGTCTCCATCCATCCATCCATCCATCCCTGTGTGTGTGTGTCTCCATCCATCCATCCATCCATCCCTGTGTGTGTGTGTCTCCATCCATCCATCCATCCATCCCTGTGTGTGTCTCCATCCATGTGTGTGTGTGTGTGTGTGTGTGTGTGTGTGTGTGTGTGTGTGTGTCCAGCCTACCTTTGTCCCGAGCCTCCGTCCCGTGCCTTGCCTCCTTGCCTCCGTCCCGTGCCGTGCCTTGCCTCCTTGCATCCGTCCCGTGTCGTGCCTTGCCTTGCCCCCGTCCCGTCCCGTCCCGTGCCGTGCCGTGCCTTGCCTTGCCTCCGTCCCGTGCCCTCTTCGTCGGCGGCCATTGTAAAGTTCAAAAGCTGCGCCGCCGCCTTCGCCTGTGATAGGCGGAACACTGAATTTCCCAGCAGCCTGTGTTCCGCCTATCACAGACGTCGTATCATCCTCGTCCGTAGTACGAGGATGATACGATGTCCGTGATAGGCGGAACACAGGCTGCTGGGAAATTCAGTGTTCCGCCTATCACAGGCGAAGGCGGAGCCGGAGGCGCGGCTTTTGAATAGAATGGCCGCTGTCTGTCTGCTCGACACGCTGATCGAGCGGGCAGACAGCGATGACTCGAGTATAAGCCGAGGGGGGCACTTTCAGCCTCAAAAAAGAGGCTGAAAATCTCGGCTTATACTCGAGTATATACGGTAAATGACCTCTGCTTTATGACAAGCACTTTTACACAGGTGTTCTTGAAAATGTATTAAGATAGTTCATTGTAAGTTCACCAATTAGACAAGGAACATTTTGACAGTTAACTATATAAATCACAGAAGATAACAGTAAACCTCTTATAACAGGTGGTTTGAAATAATTAGGTGGAACACAGGAAAGTTATGTGCAGAACATTAATTAAGTTTGACAGGGTCAAATAAAGGTCTGTTTGTGCCCTCATTAAAATTGTTAAAATTTTATACATATAGTAGGAGAGGTCCTTAGAAAAAAGATGACAGCACCTCCTAGGTCCTAGTCAGCCTGAACTCTTTCCCCGTCACCCTGTGGAGCATCCTCTGCCTGCTGAGGAACCCATGCAGCTGAGCCAGACAAGACTAACCCCCGAAGAACGTGCTAGACGCAGAACTCTGGGCTTGTGTCTTTATTGTGGGAGCAAGGGTCATTTTCATGACTCCTGCTCGCTTCGTCTGGGAAGCGCTCGGGTCTAATACATTTAGAAGGTGGAGTATTGGACCCAGAAACATCACCTTCTCGGCCTCTGATTCCGGTATTCCTCCATGTAGGCACTTCTTCCCAATCGGTCCTAGCATATCTGGACTCCGGGGCTTCCGGCAATTTAATGGACTGGAGAACTGCTTCTTCTATGAAGCTTACCCTTTCTCCCCTTGCTACACCACTGGTAGTCTCGGCAGTTGATGGCACTGTGCTCCCAGGGGGCCCTATCCATTTCCAGACGCTACCTATTAGGATGTCGGTAGGGATATTCCACCAGGACTGGATTTCCTTTCTCATTCTACCCAAGGCCTCCACCCCCATTGTATTGGGCCTTCCTTGGCTACAGCTCCACTGTCCACATGTGGACTGGGTCTCTGGGCAGAACCTGGCTTGGGGTCCTTCATGTTTCTCGTCCTGTCTTCTCAAGGTGGCGCGCAAGGGGAAACTTCCCATTGCTACCACATCCGTATCATCTGATCTTCCCGCGACATACAGCGATTACCAGGATGTGTTCTGTAAGAAGTCTGCTGAGGTGCTTCCTCCCCACAGATCTTTTGACTGTGGTATTGACCATGTCCCTGAAGCAACCCTGCCCAGGCGTCATACTTACCCTCTGTCCATTCCAGAGACCCAGGCCATGTCTGAGTATGTCGCTGAGAATCTGGAGATAGGTTTCATGTGGAAATCCTCATCACCTGCAGGAGCAGGGTTCTTTTTCGTTGCCAAAAAGGATGGTACCCTCAGACCCTGCATCAACTATAGATGTTTAAGCGCAGTGACTATCAAAAACCGATACCCCTTACCTCTAATATCTGAGCTATTCGACAGGTTGAAGGGGGCTTCCATTTTCACTAAGTTGGACCTCAGAGGTGCATACAATCTTATTCGAATACGAGAAGGTGGCGAATGGAAGACTGTGTTTAACACTAGGGACGGGCATTACGTATACCTGGTTATGCCTTTTGGTTTGTGTAATGCTTCAGCTGTTTTCCAGAACGTTGTCAATGAAATCTTCAGGGATCTACTGTACCAGTTTGTTGTCATCTATCTGGATGACATTCTCATCTTTTCCGAAAATCTGCTTGCTCACAGAAATGTCTGCACCGTACTTCAGTGCCTTAAAGAGAATAATCCCTATGCCAAGATGGAGAAATGTTCCTTTGAATGTTCTGAGGTCCTGTTTCTGGGATGTTTTGTTTCTAGTTTGTGTCTTCGCATGGATCTCGGAAAGGTCTCGGCCATTACCAACTGGCCCCTTCCTGCTAGCCTCAAGGCCACACAGAGCTTTCTTGGCTTCACAAATTATTATAGGCAGTTCATAAGGAATTACTCTTCCGTCTCTGCATTTCACGATCTGAAACAGACCTTTGTCTCTGGACCTCTCTTGAGGAGACCAAATCCTGGGGATACATTTTTTTATTGAAGTAGATGCTTCTTCGTTGGGTGTGGGAGCTGTGCTTCTTCAGTTCTTTGAGAAGAAACATCAACCATGTGCGTTTTTCTGCAAAAAAAATTATCAGGCAGAGAGAAATTATGCCATTGGTGATCGGGAACTTCTCGCAATTAAATTGGCGTTGGAGGAGTGGCGTCAGCTCTTGGAAGGTTCCCCTCACTCCATAACGATCTTTACTGATCACAAGAATCTACAATACCTACAGAATGCTAAATGTCTGAACCCCAGACAGGCCAGGTGGAGTCTCTTCTTTTCCCATTTTAAATTCACGATTACGTACAAACCTGGTTCCTGGCGGTCGGGCTGATGCGCTCTCTAGGTCATTTGACACTTTGAACGAGGAGTCCATCCCTGATCCAGAGCCGATCATTACGATCTCATGCATTATTGCCCATTCTACCACCCTGGAATCAAAAATTCCTCCTGGCAAGACCTTTGTTCCCACGGAGCTAAGAGCTAAGATCCTTCGTTGGGGACATGATTCCAAGGTGGCAGGTCATGCTGGGTTCCTCCGATCCTTCCTGCTCATCACTCGTCACTACTGGTGGCCTAATCTCTGCTCAGATATTAAAGACTACGTTAAGGCTTGTCACATCTGTGCTCAGTCTAAATCTTCCACTCAAGCCCCTGCTAGTCTTCTCATGCCATTGCCCATTCCTAAGTAGCACTGGATTTTATCACTGATCTTCCACTGTCAGAGAATAATACAGCCATTTGGGTGGTAATCGATCAGTTCTCCAAGATGGCACATTTTGTTCCTCTTCCTGGTCTCCCTTCTGCCCCTGCTTTGGTTCCCATTTTTTTGCACCTTCATGATGTTCCTTCCCATGTTGTTTTGGACAGGGGTGTGCAGTTTATTTCTCGTTTTTGGAGAGCCTTTTCAAAATCCCTCGACATTACCTTGGATTTTACCTCTCCTTACCATCCCCAATCCAATGGCCAGACTGAGAGGGTTAATCAGGAGTTGGAGGTCTTTCTCCGTACCTTGGTCTCGGCCCATCATGATGATTGGGCATCACTATTACCGTGGGCTGAGTTCTCCCACAATAATTATGTCAACGTCAGTTCTCAGAAAACACCCTTTGTCACTGTTTATGGAAGACATCCTCAACTCCCTCTTCCTATGAGTTGTTCTTCTGGCATTCCAGCTTTGGCTACTGTTCAGGAATCATTCAATTCCATGTGGGCTGACGTTCATGATTCCCTCCCAAAAGCTGCTAATAAATTCAAGAGTTTTGTTAACCGTCGCAGTCTGGCTCTCCACCAGGAACATCAAACTCCGGGTTCCTTCTCTCAAATTTTTCTCAAAAGATTCATTGGTCCGTACACCATAACTTCTAAACTGAATCTGGTTTGTTTCAAGCTCCAGATTCCCAAAAGCCTCAAAATCTCTAACTCCTTCCATGTTGCCCTTATGAAGCCTTTAGTCCTCAATAAGTTCTCTTGTCTTCTCTCTAAAGTAGCACTGGTCTCTGAGGATAATCAGGAGTACGAGGTTAGCCACATTTTTGGATTCCCGACTCTGTAGAGGCATTCTCCAGTACCTTGTGCACTGGAAAGGGTTTGGTCCTGAGGAGAGGTCGTGGATCACGGCTTCCGAGGTCTTTGCACCTTGTCTGTTGAGGAAGTTTAATTTGAAGTTCCCCTCTAAACCTGGTCCCAGGCGGGGAAGGGGGATGCCTCGTAAGAGCGGGTGTACTGTCATGGTTATGCAATAGAGTTTGTCTGCTTACCTGTCTCCATGTGTTCATCTCTAGAGACCACCGGACTGCTTTTATAATCCCTCCTCTGGCATGGCTCCACCCTAGCTCCTATCAGAGAACTCTATATTAACCTGTGCTCTACAGGCCAACCCTGCTGATCAACCTTTGTGTATTTGACTTCCTGTTACTTGCCGTGTGCTCTTCATTTGTTTCTGTTACCGACTTTAGTGTGTCCCTGACTATCCCTGTTTGCCTGTGACCCTGAACTTTTGGCGTGTCCCTGACTATCCCTGTTTGCCTGTGACCCTGAACCTTTGGAGTGAACTCTGCTGTCCTTGTCTGCTTGTGGCCCCGACCTTGGCTTATTCCCTTACTATCACTATCCTCCTGTTGCCTACTGTGGGTGTGAGCTGGGGGACCCTAGGGGTCGTGACCTGGAGCCAGTTGCAGCCCAGTACATCCTCACCACTAGAGGCTCTGATGAACACCTGCTGGCTCTTAGACTCCGCACCTTAGGGCAGGGCTCGACAAAACCCAGGCGCCAGGTCGCATTGGCGACTAGAAATAGCGACCTCGCGCCTGGGGCAGCACAGCTGGGGGTATCCTGTCTCTGTGGACCCCCCCAGCGTGATCGCGTCGGGCCGTTCCGCCGGCGGCCGAAAATTTAGGCCGCGGCTTTGAGGCCTTCTGCGGTCCTATGATTCCTTATGGAATCTGGCGCCCTCTTGTGGTCGCCGTTGGTATGACAAACCAGCAATGCTAATGAAGCTTCCTCTGAGTGTTTGTTTTTATATTACCTGCCTCTTCTTCCCTTTTATTTAGAACCCCCTAAACATTATATATATTTTTTATTCTAACACCCTAGAGAATAAAATGGTGATTGTTGCAATACTGTCTGTCACACCGTATTTGTGCAGCGGACTTACAAGCGCACTTTTGTTGGGAAAAATAATTTAGTTAATAAAAAAATAAGACAACAGTTAAGTTAGCCCAATTATTTTTTATATTGTGAAAGATAATGTTACGCCGAGTAAATTGATACCCAACATGTCACGCTTCAAAATTGCCACCCGCTCATGGAATGGCGACAAACTTTTACCCTTTAAAATCTCCATAGGCGACGTTTAAAAAAAATTCTACAGGTTGCACGTTTTGAGTTACAGAGGAGGTCTGGGGCTAGAATTATTGCTCTCGCTCTACCGATCATGGAGCTACCTCCTATGTGTGGTTCGAACACCGATTTTATATGCGGGCAGGACAGGGCGCGTTTAAAAATTATTATTTTTTCTTCTTCTTTTAACTTTTTTTTTTTTTTTTTTTCCACTGTTCTTTTAAAAAAATGTTGTGTCACTTTTATTCTTATTACAAGGAATGTAAAAATCCCTTGTAATAGAAAAAGCATGACAGGTCCTCTTAAATATGAGATCTGGGGTCAGAGAGACCTCGGATCTCATATTTACACTAAAACGCAATTGAAAAAAAAATTGTCATTTGAAAAAAATAATAAAATGTCCCTCTAAGAGCTATGGGCAATGACTTGGAGACGGGGGGGGGGGGGGGGGGGACGGGGGGGGCGGCGACGGCGCTGCTATCTTCCCCTCACTCGTCTCCATGTCAGGCCCAGGGACAGGTCCGGATCGCCGTCACGGACCTGGCTCCTAACTTTTTAAGCTGGCTCCTAGATTCCAAGCAAATTTGTCAACCCCTGCCTTAGGGAATCTAATCCCGTGGGATCCGACTTTGGTGTTCCGGCGGCCCTGCCTTCCTTATCACCTTGACTCCCGTTCGCAACAGTCAGCCATAGGGTCCACTACCTTGCGGTGCACTCCTGATCCCAACGGTGTGCATCTGTCACCTGGCCTCAAGGTAACCTGACAGCGCCTTAAGGTTTAAATTCAAATTTTAACTGAAGTGTGCCTGGCAGCAGAAACACATATTTTTTAGTTTTCCAATTTAGCTATCTCTGTTCACGTCTAGACTTTTGTTGCTAAATTCAGGAAACACACCGTAGGGATCAGAGGACACTGAAAAAGGGTAATTTTATATTGATATGATAATTGATACATGTGCTGCACTACACCAACAGGAATACACGGAATTTATCAAAAATGATATCAACATAATAAAGACTACAATTAAGTCCCAAGTTTGTGATACTAGGTGATACTGAAATCCTCCATAAACCAAAAAGAGTGAGGGTGCTGTGAACCCCCCTCTGGGCTGGATCACTGCCACCAGAGTGACACACTTGAAGGCTTACAGAAAAAAATTGAAAAATGTAAATTTTTTACTTCCACTGACACTGGGGCATTTCACCTCCACTGGCGACAGTCTGGCCCCCCTAGAGTCTGAAGCATTGTAAACTTTTCCTTTGTTCAGAAAGTTTGAGACCCCTGCTCTATATGAATGCATCCACTGGTAATGCAGGTTTGTACTCTCATCCAGCCAGTGATGGGGGGGAAAGGAAGAAATGGAGATATCCCTGTAAACCCCCTTTTCCAGTTTTGCCTCACATATACCAGGACATGTAAAAATAGAACGGAGACATACAGTATCTCCCCCGTATATCTTCAATGGCTGGATGAGAGTGGAAAACCTGGATGAGCAGTGGATACATTCATAAAGACTGCTTTATCACTTCTCTTTGATTAGAGAGTCAACTTTTTCTTGTAAGCCTTCAGATGTGTCTCTATGGTGACAGTGATCCAGTCTGGCAGGGAATTCAGAGCACCCTCCCTCTTTTTGGTGTATGGAGGATTCAATATCGCCCAGTATCACAATTTTGGGACTTAATTGGACTCTTAATTCGTTTTTTTATATTTATATAATTTTTGATAAAATTGTTAGCGCAGAGGTAGGCAACCTTTTGAGCACAGTGTGCTGAAAAATGTTTTCGGAGAAATTGAGCATGCCGATTTTATAACAAAAAATTGTCAACTTCACACTCGATCATGAAAGGGATTTTTAAAAAGTAAATGCTGTAAACTACTTTAGTAGTGAGAAATTAACATCCTGCACTCTCACGCCTCAGATCAGCCCCAATTCCTGCCACTCCACACCTCCGGTCACTGTCCTCCCTGCAAATCTGACCCACCACTGTAACCCCCTGCACATCTGCCCCACCATCGTAACCCCCTGCACATCTGCCCCACCATCGTAACCCCCTGCACATCTGCTCCACCACTGTAACACCCTGCTCATCTTCACTACCACTGTAACTCCCTGCACATCTCCCCCACCACTGTACCCCCAAGCTACCATCCTTCTCCTCTGCTCCACCACTGTAACCCCCCTTGCTCATCTGCCCCACCACTGTAACCCCCCTGCACATCTGCCCCACCACTGTAACCCCCTGCTCATCTGCCCCACCACTGTACCACCCTACTCATCTGCCCCAACAATGTACCCACTTTCTCATCTGCCCCACCACTGTAACCCCTTGCACATCTTCCCCAACACTGTACTACCCCGCACTTCTCATCTGCCCCACCTCTGTACCTTCCTGTACATTTGCCCCACAACTGTAACACTCTGCTGATCTGCCCCACCAATGTTCCCCCTTTCTCATCTGCCCCACCGCTGTAACTCCTTGCACATCTGCCCCACCTTTGTACCTTCCTGTACATCTGCCCCACCACTATAACCCCCTGCTCATCTGCCCCACCAATGTTCCCCCTTTCTCATCTGCCCCACCACTGTAGCTCCATGCACATTTGCTCCACCGCTGAACCATCTTCTCATCTGTCCTAACACTGAGCTTATCTGCTCATCTGCCCCACCACTGTAACCCCCCTTTCTCTTCTGCCCCACGACTGTACCTCCTTTACATCTGCCCCACCTCTGTTCCCCTGCTCATGTGTTCAATCAATGTATCTCCTTTTCTCCTCTGCATCCCCTCTGCACATCTGCCCCACCTCTGTACCCCTTGCTTCTCTGCCCCACCACTGTAACCCCCTGCTCATCTGTCCCATCAATTTACCTCCTTTCTCCCTGACCCCAACAATGAAACCTCCCTGCTCATATTTCCCAAGACTGTAACCCCCTGCTAATCTGCCCCACCATTGTACCTCTTGCTCTTCTGTCCCACCACTGTAACCCACCTGCTTATCTGCCCCACCACTGTACCTCCCTGCACATCTGCCCCACCATTGTACCTCTTGCTCTTCTGTCCCACCACTGTAACCCCCTGCCTATCTGCCCCACCACTGTAGCTCCCTGCACATCTGCTCCACCACCGTATCCCAATGCTCTCCCCCCCCCCCCCCCCCCCCCAGCAGAACTGCACCCAATCTTTTCCCCGTCACATAAGCTGATTATAGCAGCTACAGCAAAGGTAGAGAACCATACAATGTTTCCCATCAAAACCACATTTCTTTTCTCTAGTTCATTGCTCATTACAATTGAAAAGTCAACTATATGGCCAAAATTTTATGGACACTTGACCATCACACACATTTGCTTGTAAGATATTTATTTGAAAATCATGGGCATTAAGGGTATTAATGGGTATTAGGGCCAATAGTTATATTTCCATACCTCCAGGGGATAAAACAAAAGAAAATGTGCATTTACTGCAAAGATGTACTGCATATATTTTTCTTTGTTATTTGTAATTTTTCCCTGACATACATATATTCTATAATGAACAGACTCCAAAAAGGAAGTTTTTACTGATGTACCTGTTTTCAAACAATGGAAGTAGTAGGTGACATGTCTCACCACCCAGAAGTAGTGTGCAGTTACATGTCAAACAGGTACTGGTGACTGAAGCAGCATTAAAGTCCCTTGTGTAGCGCTACCCCTGTTGGAACCACTGGATATTGCTTGTCCTCTTGTACTGCCCTGAACTTCCCAGCCCTTCTGGCTCTCTGGGTTTTGACATGATGTATATACCTTTTAAATGAACCACAGACACAATGCAGACTGAATTCAGCAGACTTCTGTATTGACCAAGACAAACAGTGGGCGCAAAAGAGTGTCAGTCAGCTAAACCCTGGGATAGCACCGAAAACTGGTGAGTTGGACACATAGCAGTTGAGCGAAGTTGCCAACAGTCCCGTGACTGTTCACAGTATTCAGACCCACATCCCGGTCTGACCGTGTCCAGGGCAGAATCACAGGAAATTACCTTAGTAGATTGAGCAGATTCCTGTGAATGAATGATGCGGATATATGGGCGAATTCCTGCACAGCCATGCTGTTTTCAAAAATCTGACAATGGCTGCGGGGAGAAGAACCTCTGCCTGCTGTCACAATGGGAAGGGAGGGTGCTGGGGAGGAGAAGGTAGCAACTAAAACATGTTACATGGTGTAGCATGTAACATGTTCTAAAAGATGAATTTGGCCTTTAAGCTGGTACATGTGCAGTTTTTTTTTTTTTTTGTTCAGCCCACCCACTGGCTGACTGAATCTTCCATCCACACAAGTGGGGTGGATGCTGGAATCCACACCGATCAAAATGCAGTCCCTGCTGAAGCAGATTCATTTTGACCTGTGTGTACCCAGCTTTAGCTTGTCCCTTGTTTAATGGCCTGTACACCCAATCTGAAAATTGGACAAAAAATACTGCTTTCAACGTGATTGTACGATAATCGGATTGTTAGTACAGATCTTTTGAAAGCCAATCACGACAGTTCATTCGATTTATTATTAGACAAGACAAGCACGAAAATGTTCCTCGTATGATACCAGATCATACGATTTTCGTATAGCCAGTACAGTTGTCGTCCGAAAATACAATATAAATACAATACAACACATGACATCACTTCTGATTTATTTCTTTTTTCTGTCGTACGAGAATTTTCATGACTTTTAATAACCTATTAAATTTCTACTTGTGACTAGTAAGCGAATAAAATCCGGTAGATCTGTCTTCCGATTTTCAGATCGTGTGTACGGGGCATAAGGCTGGCCCCCCTGCAGTGCTGTTACTGGCCCCCTGCAGCTCCTGTGTAAGTTGACCGCAGCCTTCACTTAGTACCATACAGGGTCAACCTTCCTCTATATGTGATGATGTCCAGGTTTAGGAGGAGGAGAACATTAGAACTGGCTGTAGCATAGAATCAGGTAAGTAAAAAAATGCTAAACCCCCCTCCCCCCCCCCCCCACACTGAAAGAGTGGACAAAATGGAAAATTACTATCAAAATACTTACCGAAATTTTCCTTTCCTGATGGACTCCATGGCAGCAACGTGTGGGTTAAGTCCCGCCTCCACTACCCTATAGGACACTACTCCCATAAATCTTTGCTCCCTGCCCCTGGCCGTGTTCGGTAACTAGCCTACTCCAGCCATTTGGGAGGGAACTCCTGCTGCCATGGAGTCCATCAGGAAAGGAAAATTATGGTAAGTATTTTTATAGGAATTTTCCATTTTCCTGACAGACTCCATGGCAGCAACGTGTGGGAAATAACTCGCCAAACACACCCGGGTGGGCAAAATGCTGAATAAAAAGATTTATTTAACACTGTCAGCCGACAGGACTTTCAAACCAAAATCAACAGAGGATAAGGATGCTGGCTCAACACAATAGTGAGACATGAAGGTATGAATTGAAGACCAGGAGGCCGCTCTGCAGATTACTTCAGGCGCAACATGACGCAAAGCCGCCCATGAGGTTGAGAGACTTTTGGTAGAGTGAGCTGTAACCGCCTTAGGAGGAGCCAAGCTTCTCTTCTCAACCCTTCTCTCTATAAGCCCATTGGATTGCCTGGACCACCCAAGCAACGATGGATCTAACGGAGGCCTTAGCGCCTCTATTTTTCCCGTTAAACAACACGAAGAGGAAGTCAGATTGCCGAAAAGAAGCTGTAACATCCAGATATTGTTTTAGAGTAACTCCTAAATTGAGTGGATGTGGATCCGGACTTCCAGCAGAATTGAAGGTAGGAAGAGTGATTTCCTGGTTTTCATGGAAAACAGAGGTAACCTTGGGATTTGTCCCCAACATCGGAATTAGGACTACCCTATCTGGAAAGGTGAGAAAAGGTTCCTTTGCACCTAGATACTGAATTTCGGAGATTCTCTTCGCCGAAGTTATGGCTACCAGAAAAGAGGTTTTAAGGGTTAATTCCCTGACTAAGAGAGTTTTGTCAAGTTGAGAGAAGAAATCTAGAACCAATGGAAGGTCCCATTTGGGGAATCTAGGCTTCCTTTGTGACCTAAGCCTGACTGCTGCTTTGAAAAATTGTTGGACCAAGGGATGATTGGCCCGTGTGACTCCAGAAAAAGCTGAAATTGCTGATACCTGGACACGGAGAGAACTAACTGAAAGGGAGATATCCAATCCTGACTGTAAAAAGCTTAAAACGTCCCGGACTGCCAGGGTATTACAGGAACTGGACCTTGAAGACAAGTGATTTGTAAACTTCACCCAAATTCTCTCATATACCCGGTTGGTACTACTTCTTCGTGCACTAAGAAGAGTGGGAATGACTTCTTAAGGACAGCCTAAAGCCTTCAACCGTCCCCTTTCAAAAACCAAGCCTTTAGGCGCAGGTGATCCGGGTAAGGATGTAATCTCGACCCTTGAGACAGAAGGTCTGGTCTGGATGGTAAAGGAATTAGATCCCTGACACTGAGGAGCATCAGAAGCGGAAACCAGGGTCTGTTGGGCCAATAAGGGATTATGGCTATCACTTCTGCTGTCTCTGACCTGAGTCTCCTCAGGAACTGATGAATGATAGGAGTTGGTGGAAAGGCATAGGCCCTGTGGAACCACCATTTCTCCGTCAAGGCATCCACCCCATAGACTTGAGGATCCCTGTACCTTGAGTAGTACTTCTCCAGTTTTTTGTTGCAGGGAAAGACAAACAGGTCGACTTCCGTGGAGAGCCCCATCGTCGGGATCCAATTGAACACTTCCTCGTGAAGAGACCACTCGTTGTTGTCCAGAAGTATCCGGGAAAGAAAGTCTGCCTGAACATTCTGAATCCCCGGAACATATGTTGCTGTCAGATCCTTCAGGTTCCTCTGAGCCCAGGTCATGATCAGTTCCACCACCTGGAGAAGGGATAGACTTTGGGTACCCCCTTTGCCTTCTTATGTACGCTACTGATGTGGTATTGTCTAGCCTGAGTAAGACCGAGGCTCCTGAAATCAGATGCCGAAAGGCTAGCAGAGCTTGAAAGGCTGCCCTTAACTCCAGGATGTTTGACACCGTCCATCTGAAGGGGAGAATCCAGGTGCCCTGAGCCACTTCCCGCCAGACAGTGTTTGCTCCAGCCTCTGTTGCTGGCATCCGTTGTTATGGTGACCCATGAGATGGGGAGAATGGAATGGCAGCTGCAGAGATTTTCCCGTTGGAGCCACCACAGAAGGGAATTCCTCATGGATAGGGTGATCCGAATCAGCTGGGTTTTGTTGCCTGACCATTGATGAAGGAAACCCTTCTGAAAGGGCCTCATCCTCCACTGTGCCCACCTCACCATTGGAATTGTCGCTACCATAGTGCCTAAAATTTTCAGGCACTGGAGAGCCTGGAGATGAGAGGCAGAGAGGGCCGGACGGATTCTGTCCCTGACCACTGACAACTTCTCTTCTGGTAATGAGATGGTGCCTCTGACAGTGTTGAATAGGGCCCCTAAGAACACCAGCAGCTGAGATGGGTCCAGCTGACACTTCTCCAAGTTCAAGATCCACCTGAACTCCTGTAGGGTGGAGATGACCTGCTCTCTGTGTACCAGAAGTTGATCCTTGTCTTGAGCCAACAACCAAAGGTCGTCTAGGTAGTGATGTAGTGATGTTTGGTCCTCAGAAGAGCCACCACTGCCAACAGAACTTTTGAAAATACACGAGGATAAGTTGATAGCCCGAAGGGAAGGCATGTGAATTGAAAATGGCGTTCGCCAACGGAGATGCGGAGATACTGCTGGTAATTTTCTGCAACTGGGACATGAAAATAGGCGTCCTTGAGGTCTATGGAGACCATTCAGTCCCCTGCTTGAACAGATTGTTGAATTGTGGATAATGTCTCCATCTTGAATTTTTCTTTTTTGATAAAAATGTTCAAGTGAGTTAGATCTATGACCGGTCTCCAGGCCCCGCTCTTTTTCTGGACCATAAATAGAGGAGAGTAGATTCCCATGCCTCGCTGAATGACTGGAACATGGATAACAGCGCCTTGAGCCAACAAAGATTCCACGCAGGCTAGAAGAATTAGCCTTTTTTCTTCTGAAGCTGGAAGAGAGGTGGGGACCCATCTGAGCCTGGGAGATTCCTTGAAGGTCCAAACATGACCTGAGGAGACCGTCTTGACGGTCCAGAAGTCCTGGATTGAGGCCGTCCAGACATGGCGAAAGTGGAAAAGACGAGCCCCCACCTGACCTGTCTGAGCGGGCCCAACCTCAAAAGGATTTAGTCGGTTCCCTCTCTCCCTTTGAATCACTTTTTGTAGATTTTTTAAAAGAGGATTGTCTTGATTTCCAGGACCTGGAAAATTCACGGCCCGGTCTGTAACTGCGAGCTTCCCTAGCTCGTTCCTGGTACTGTCTCTTTGGAAAAGACCTTCTCTGGGCTTGCAAACGCCGGTCCTGGGGAAGGAACCCCGACTTCCCACCAGTGGCTCGGGTAATAGCCTCATCCAACTTATTGCCGAAAAGGGAGGACCCCTCAAAGGGGATACGGCACCATACTTGTTTTGAGGCTGGGTCCGCCAGCCAAGGACGGAGCCACAGAGCCCGTTTGGCCGTAAAAGAAGAAAGCATCACCCGAGCCACCAGGCTTATGATGTCGATAGAGGCCTCCCCAAGAAAGGCGGAGGCCAGCCTAAGTTCTTGGATAGGCAAGCTCTTAGCCGTATCTTCAGAGATATTCCTAAGCGTCTCATCTACACTATCTGTCCATACCACCATTGCTTTGGATATAGCGGGCAGAGCTAACGCTGGCTTACAGGCCATTCCTGCTGTGAGATACACTCTCTTCAAATCAGCGTCAATCCGTCTGTCCAGAACATCCTTAAAAGAAACAGTATCCTCTAAGGGAAGTGTCACATGTTTCACCAGCCTGATGACTGCTGCGTCTACCAACGGCGCTGACTCCAAATGCTTCACCTCTTCTTCCTTGAAAGGATAGAGTTTCGAAACCTTAGATAGCATGGAATTTTTCTTCTCCACCTTGCCCCATTCATCTGTGATAATCTCACCTAGCTCAGAGATAAAAGGAAAATTAATCCGTTCCTTCTTTAATTGCTTAAAGAATTTTCTCTGTTTGGAAGGAGCAGCCACAGAATCTTCCCTGTTCAGTGTCTCTCTAACGGCTCTGACCAGAGGAGGAAGTAGAGCGAAATCAAAACCCACACAGGGATCACTTTTATCTGAGTCACTGTCAGATATGGCAGTTGAGGGGTGGCTATGCACAGAGGATTCCCAAGTATCCTGCAGCTAAGTCTCCCTTCCTGGAGAAAGTGGCGACTCTGTTGGAGGAACATAGGAGTGGCCCTCAATATTTCTGAGGGACTCCTTAACAACTTTTTCCACCAGGGTTTTAGGTTGTTGATCCGCGTCACCCCTTTCTTTGGAAGCCTTGGTGTAGCAAAGATCGCACACAGATTTTCCTGCCGGTACAAGAGCTCTGCACCCCCAACAGGCACTAGCTGAGGGACTGGATTGAGTCCTTGAGGAATGCGACCGTTCCTCACTACAGTGTCCTGTTCTTGAGGAGGAACCATAATGTTTTGACTTGGAAGAGGAGTGTCGGTGATGCGACTTGGAGGAGTCACTCCCTCTGTGAGAGCTGCGATGCTGTTCTGACCTGGAAGGGCTGAAACAGGAACAAGACAAGAAACCACAAGAGACAAGATATCAGGACAGAGCTAACAGATATATACCCCTCCCCCACCAGACCTTCAGGTGATCATTAAAAATACCTTTTATGAGAGGGCTGGCCACAGACAGGCGGTAGAGAATCCATGTCCTCAGCGATATCCATACGCGCTGAAAAGATGACAAGGGATTAGTGCAAGGGACAGGGAAGGGATAGCCACCCTGTCCCAGAATGCCACTTACCAATAGATGCAACACAGAGGCAGGGGGAAGTCACCGCAACAGCCCGCAAGCATTCCCAAAGCTTGCAGACTAATTCCCCGTTTAAATAGCCCGTCCCTGTGATGTCACCGTCGTGCCTGTGCGCATGCGCGAAATAGCGTGCCTCGATCTCAAACTGCACTCGCGCATGCGCAGTACAGCCAAGAACGCAAACCCAGAAGTAGAACGGCGGCTGGAACGCAGAAGAACCAGCCGCCATGCCTGCAAATACAAACAAACAGAAAAAACGAGGACAGATAAAAGATAACACAAACTGCTGCCATAATGAACTATAGAACCTCTCACCACTCCCACCACGATCGACCATTCGGCCGAAGGTAAGTCAAGATGACACCGGACTTTCCAGGGGGCAAAACAGGTCACCTGTTAAAAGCTGGCTATCCGACCAATGCGCAGCCTGCCTGCAAGTGGCCAGGACATGGGCTTCTTCACAGCGCCTCTTCCACTGCCCACTCCATACCCTGCTAATAGCTAGGGCTTAGCGGAGTAATGCGACTTTCCAGACCCAGAGTCGCAGACCGGCCGACCTCGATCGTGGGGATGATAGATCTTCAGGTAGAAAGACCACCTCTGGGTCCTTCGGAGGAGGACAAAAAAAGAACACGGCCAGGGGCAGGGAGCAAAGATTTATGGGAGTAGTGTCCTATAGGGTAGTGGAGGCAGGACTTAACCCACACGTTGCTGCCATGGAGTCTGTCAGGAAAGAAGGATTTTTTTAATAAAATGTGCATGTGAAATACATATATGGAGCACCTGAAAAGTCCCACTAATCCCTAACCCAGTGTTTCTCCAGCCCTCAAGGCATCCTAACAGGTCATGTTTTCAGGCTCTCCTTTATTTTGCACAGGTGATTTGATCAGTTTCACTGCATAGGAATTACCGCACCCGTTTCATCTGAGGGAAATCCTGAAAACATGACCTGTTGGGGCACCTTGAGGACTGGAGTTGAGAAACACTGTCCTAAGCTATTCAATAATTGTAATTTCACTTTCAGTAAATCTTCCTTGTAAAGGTCTTTTCCTGCTCTGCCCACATATACTGTTTCTAGGACTATACCGACCCCGATCCAGGGGAAGAGAACTCCCAGGAACCCAAATAGGGAGCCCAGGAGAGAGTGAGTTGTTTTTTCTGGACAGGGGCAAGTCTCCTGCCACAGATATTAGACAGAGAGCAAGTAAGGGAGCATTCCGTTTGTTTTTGGCCAGGAAATGCGGGCATACAATAGTGTCTCAGCCAGCTTTTGTGGACAGTTTTCTGCTCACAACTTTGTGCCCCCCTCCCACTCCACGCCCAGGGCAGATGCCCCTCCCGCAGTCCCGGTTGGCACCCGCAGCACGGTCTGACGAACGCCAACAGGAAGGACAGAGGATCCTCTGATGTCACACAGCAATGCTGGCCACCCAGGCAGGAGCAGTGATGACTCACAGGGCCCTGGAAGGCCAAGGTCCTAGCAGCCGGACATCAGCTCTGATGCTCAGTTGATGGATTCCAGGGAGAAGAGAGCAGGCCTGCTGGAAACACTTTAAATAGCCTCTCCCATAATCCCCCTTCCTAATTACCAACTTGCTGGGAGAAGTAGCTTGAGAGAGATTCAGGAGTCCAGTTATGGCTAAACACAGGACTACAAATCCCATGGTCCTTTGCTTCTTGGCTCAGAAATGCGATGCCACCAGTCTGAGTGCAGCACTAGAGGGAAGTGCATGACAATAGTCTACAGTACAGCTATAGATCTGCAAAAATATGTCCTCACCAGTTACTTCCAGGGGATGGGAAGAATAGTAATAATAATAATAAGTGAGATGTATTGTTTAAAACAATCATTTTGACATGGTCGTCCTTTATTCCTGAAATCTAAAACTTACTGGAAAAGAAAAACTATCTTGTTTTTTTATTTTCCTAATGGCATCAAACTGCAATGAGATGAAGTTGAAAGCTGATTAATCTGTTAATTCAGTGTAGACCTGAGGCTTAATCTCTACGACTTGTCTGTGTAGTTGATTATTCTGCTTCCAATATTGAAATATAGGTATGTTTTCAAAGGTACGTGATAAGTTGCAGATGAAAATTCCAGCAGCAGAATGTTCACTGAGATCAAAGAGGAACTAGTTCTCCTTCAACAGCAAGCTAAGGGTATCTTAAGTGAGAATTTTTATTATCAGTGTTATCTTCTGGATCAGTGTTTGAATTATATGACTATATACAACTGTTAAGTTTTTAAAGGATACGTTCACCGCCTGCTGATCATGGGTGCAATGCCAGGATCCTGCAGACTGTAAGTACACTGTCTGCCCATACCTCTGATATTGGACAGACAGTTACTAAATGGCAGGAAGACTCAATGAGCTATAAAGATGCTCACAAGCGCCGTCGCAGTTCATTGAGAACTAAAAGTTGTCAGCGGCAGAGGCCAAAGGTAGATGTAGTTCATTCATGCACAGAACTTTGTTAATGAATGATGTGGCCATGCACGGTCATGCTGTTTTTAAATTCTGACAGTGGGAACAGGGAGATGATCCCCTGCCCTCTGTCACAGAGAAGGGGGGGGGGGGGTGTCAGGGAAGAGAGGAGGCAGGAAATTAACATGTTACATGTTCCACCCTAAGTATGGGTGGAACATTTCCCAAAGGTGAACTTAGCCTTTAAATCATGCTAATAATTAAGCTATTTATTTAAAGAACTAAGTAAAAGGTTAATCCACCCAAAATAATGAGGGAGTCACTGCAGGTAAAAAGCTGATGGCTGACAAATTGAGTCTTACACAAGCTAAAGCCAGATGAATAATGTCTAAGATCAGTATGTACAGCACGTTTTTCCACCCCCCCCCCCCCAAACTACCAGTGTGGATGAACCCTTAGGCCTAGTTTACACTTGTGGCATGGGAACGGTAAAAATAGGCAACCATGGTTTTACCGCACCCCCTAACCCAACACAGTGGCTTGAGGGGGTTGTACTCATGCCATTGCAACATTTTTACCCCCCTGATAAGTTCAACTGGCAGTAACAACACCAAATGGAACCTATTCAAGTTAATGGGTCCATCACATGCTGCAACCATCCTGTAATCACATGAATGCACAGGTGGTGAGGAGGTGACCTATTATCACCCTGCCACCCGTCAATTGCTCTCTAAAAACTATCCACTGCAGATTACTTTTCAGGGGGCAGTGCAAGTGTAGCACCCTCTCAATAGGTAGGTGCTAAAGTGAGGATTTTTATGGAGCGTAGGAAAATTTAGGCAGGCTTAGCTGGTTGCTAGGCCTGTTTGTTTTTCATTCTGGGCTGGGAGTGTCTCAGGGTAGCAGCTGGTGACTCACAGGTAGCATCACTGTCACCTCCCTTTTCTTTCTAGAATGTGCTAGAAAGAGAGGAGGAGAGGAGAGGTGGAGCTGCCGGGGTATTCTAAATTACCCTGACCAATCCCCAAATTGGAGTGGCCGGTCTCCTTAAATACTGAGGCCCAGGTGGGGAGGAGTTGTCGGTTGGAAGAGCTGGAGTGAGAGTGTGGAGGCTGTCAGGGCACACAGGGAGTTCCCTGGGGGGTGACCTTGATCTGGGGCTCGGGTTCATCAGGGAGGAGAGAAAAGATCCTGGAAGAGGAGAGAGCAAGGAGAGGACAGCAGGAGAGAACACTGCTAAGAGACTCCAGGGAGGACAACTGGTCGCCACGTGTGAAGTGCTGGTGAGTGAGGTACAGTCGGAAGGACTGGGGAGGCACTCCTGAGAGAACTGAGAGATTGCAGTTTGAGATGAATGCAGAACCAGAAGAGTGGACTATGGAAAGGGAAGTGGAGAGAGGTCATTGCAGCCAGGCTGGCTATCTGGAATTTGTAGCGGAATAGAGGACAGTTGGCACCAGACTTATTTCTACACCACAGGGGCTCAAGGTCTCTGCCCGAGAAAAAGCCAATCCATTGATTCCTCGCTGAGTTAGTGTCAGGCATAACCATGCGGTGCTAGCTAGTCTGGAGGAGTAACAGTCTGCAGCAAGTGAAGTGCTGGAGGAGTAATGCCGCATACACACGATCGGATTTCTCTGCGGAAAAAGATATGATGGATTTTCCGACAGGATTCCCCTCAAGTTTACCTTGCATACACATGGTCAACCTTTGCTCAAATTACGACCATCAGAACACGGTGATGTACAACACTACAATGAGCCGAGAAAATGAAGTTCAATGCTTCCAAGCATGCGTCAAATTGTTTCCGAGCATGCATAGGAATTTTGCATGTTGGAATTTCCACAGACGATCGCATTTACGGATAGGAACTTTTCCCAACCAAAAAATTGAGAGCATGCTCTCGAACTTTTGCTGGCTCGAATTCCGCCAGCAAAAGACCGATAGAGCATACATACAGTTGCATTTTCCAACAAAAAACTCTCATCGGTCTTTTGCGGGCTGAAATTCTGATCGTGTGTACGCAGCATAACAGTCTGCAGCAAGTGAAGTTCTGGAGGAGTAACAGTCTGCAGCAAGTGACATGCTGGAGGAGTAACAGTCTGCAGCAAGTGAAGTGCTGGAGGAGTAACATTGTGCAGCAAGTAAAGTGTGGGAGGAGAAAGGGAAAGAGGTCTTAAGCAAGTGTTTTTGCTGGAGAGAAGACTGACGTGCATATAGAAGTCCCAAGCAAGTTGTGCTGAATCATTCTGGGCATCCCATAACTATACTTTGCCCATCCAAGTTAATCCCCTCCAAAAAAACAAAGCTTGTGGACTGTTCTGTGTCTCTGAGTGATTGAGAGAGGGATGCATGCAGGGCTCGAGTCCTGCGGGAACGCGTGGGAACGGCGTCCCTGCACTTTTTTCACAGCAGGAACGCCGTTCCCTTTGCAGGAGTAGAGTCAAAAGACCCGAGCCGATCCTTCACTAAGCAGCGATTCCCAGCATCGCCGCATAGTGAAGGATGGCGTCCAGGGGCGGGCTGAGCAGGGGTGTAGGGTGGAAATCCCCCCCCAGACCGCCTACCTTACGGCCGCGACGCTGTTTGTTACTTTAGTTTTCCCAGGCTGTGACGTGTGACTGTGTTATACAGTACTAGCCACCGATTGGCTGGCTGCTGCTGCGCTGCACTCTGGGAGTTGTAGTCTGGCCTCACTGAAGTTCCTGGCGGTGGGAGGAATTCAGCAGCGCAGCAGACTACAACTCTCACCTCCCAGGAGCCTCAGAGGCAGCCAGCATGTCACACATGACCTGAACAGTTGTGGGCTGTGACCGGGCGCTAGCTTGAGGAGTGGCAAAGAAGAGAAGAAGTGACTTAGATTTATCACCCCCTCCGAAGAGGACATGCAAGGAAAGTAAGTACCCATCTTTAACACAGACCCAGACCCTGACACACCCCCTGCTGACCCCCCACATTCCATGGGCACTGATCAGGCTGCACTGATGATGGGCACTGATGTGGCGGCACTGGTCAGGCTGCACTGAAGATGGGTACTGGTGAGGGGGCACTGGTTAGGTTACACTTATGGGCACTGTCTGCATGGGTGAGGTGGCACTGATCAGATGGCACTGATGGGCACTGTCTGCCCTGGTGAGGAGGCACTGATCAGATGGCACAGATGAGCACTGGTGAGGTGGCACTGATGGACACTGTCTGCACTGGTGAGGTGGCACTGATCAGGCTGCACTGATGGACCCTGTCTGCACTGGGGAGGGGGCACTGATCAGACTGCACCGATGGGCACTGTCTATATTGGTGAGGCGGCACTGATCAGGCTGCACCGATGGACACTGTCTGCACTGGGGAGGGGGCACTGATCAGGCTGCACTGATCAGGCTGCACTGATGGACACTGTCTGCACTGGTGAGGTGGCACTGATCAGACTGATCAGTGCACTGATGGGCACTGTCTGTATGGGTGAGGCGGCACTGATCAGGCTGCACCGATGGACACTGTCTGCACTGGGGAGGGGGCACTGATCAGGCTGCACTGATGGACACTGTCTGCACTGGTGAGGTGGCACTGATCAGGCTGCACTGACGGACCCTGTCTGCACTGGGGAGGGGGCACTGATCAGACTGATCAGTGCACTGATGGGCACTGTCTGCACTGGTGAGGTGCCACTGATCAGGCTGCACTGACGGACCCTGTCTGCACTGGGGAGGGGGCACTGATCAGACTGATCAGTGCACTGATGGGCACTGTCTGTATGGGTGAGGCGGCACTGATCAGGCTGCACCTATGGACACTGCCTGCACTGGGGAGTGGGCACTGATCAGGCTGCACTGATGGGCACTGTCTGCACTGGTGAGGCTGCACTGATCAGATGGCACAGATGAGCACTGGTGAGGTGAAACTGATCAGGCTGCACTGATGGACACTGTCTGCACTGGGGAGGGGGTACTGATCAGGCTGCACTGATGGGCACTGTCTGCATGGGTGAGGTGGCACTGATCAGGCTGCGCTGATGGGCACAGTCTGCACTGGTGAGGCGGCACTGATCAGATGGCACAGATGAGCATTGGTCAGGTGACACTGATCAGGCTGGACTGATGGACACTGTCTGCACTGGGGAGGGGGCACTGATCAGGCTGCACTGATGGGCACTGTCTGCACTGGTGATGTGGCACTGATCAGGCCGCACTGATGGACACTGTCTGCATGGGTGAGGCGGCACTGATCAGGCTGCACTGATGGGCACTGTCTGCACTGGTGAGGCAGCACTGATCAGATGGCACAGATGAGCACTGGTGAGGTGAAACTGATCAGGCTGCACTGATGGACACTGTCTGCACTGGTGAGGTGGCACTGATCAGGCTGCACTGACGGACCCTGTCTGCACTGGGGAGGGGGCACTGATCAGACTGATCAGTGCACTGATGGGCACTGTCTGTATGGGTGAGGCGGCAGTGATCAGGCTGCACCGATGGACACTGCCTGCACTGGGGAGTGGGCACTGATCAGGCTGCACTGATGGGCACTGTCTGCACTGGTGAGGCTGCACTGATCAGATGGCACAGATGAGCACTGGTGAGGTGAAACTGATCAGGCTGCACTGATGGACACTGTCTGCACTGGGGAGGGGGTACTGATCAGGCTGCACTGATGGGCACTGTCTGCATGGGTGAGGTGGCACTGATCAGGCTGCGCTGATGGGCACAGTCTGCACTGGTGAGGCGGCACTGATCAGATGGCACAGATGAGCATTGGTCAGGTGACACTGATCAGGCTGGACTGATGGACACTGTCTGCACTGGGGAGGGGGCACTGATCAGGCTGCACTGATGGGCACTGTCTGCACTGGTGATGTGGCACTGATCAGGCCGCACTGATGGACACTGTCTGCATGGGTGAGGCGGCACTGATCAGGCTGCACTGATGGGCACTGTCTGCACTGGTGAGGCGGCACTGATCAGATGGCACAGATGAGCACTGGTGAGGTGAAACTGATCAGGCTGCACTGATGGACACTGTCTGCACTGGGGAGGGGGCACTGATAAGGCTGCACTGATGGGCACTGTCTGCATGGGTGAGGCAGCACTGATCAGGCTACATTGATGGGCACTGTCTGCATGGGTGAGGCAGCACTGATCAGGCTGCACTGATGATGGGCACTGGTGAGGTAGCACTGATGGGCACTGGTGAGGTGGCACTGATCAGGCTGCACTGATGGGCACTGTCTGCACTGGTGAGGCGGCACTGATCAGATGGCACAGATGAGCATTGGTGAGGTTACACTGATCAGGCTGGACTGATGGACACTGTCTGCATGGGTGAGGCGGCACTGATCAGGCTGCACTGATGGGCACTGTCTGCACTGGTGAGGCATCACTGGTGAGGCTACACTGATGGGCACTGTGCATGGGTATTTTCTGTGAAATGTATATGCATATGAGCGTATCGTTTTTTTTTTTGGTGGGGGAGTGGATCTCGGGTGGGAGTTCCCACACTTTTTTCCCCAGGACTTGACCCCTGGATGTATGGCTGGGAAGGGTGTCAGGTGAACCACACTATTCAGCAACCCCTAGGAGGGCATGGCTGCACAAGCTCTTACTGCTGAGCTGTTTTGTAGACGCACTACCTTGTTTACCTATTATATTGTTTGGTAAAATAGGTTGTTGAGCTGCAGTTTTACCACTACTAAACCACCCAGCCACAATTCAACATGGCCAGGGGCCATGTCAGTACACATAAAAGAAAAATCAATATAAAATACTATACAATTTGTATCACACACCAGAGTTTTACACTTCATTAACACTGCAATACCAACAAACTGCTGGTGATGCAACTCAACCACTGCCTTTTGGATGTGTCCAAAAATACAACTTTACTGGAAGATAGTCCAAAAATTACTAGAGCAATAACTAAACACGTTCTACCACAAACCCTCCTGTGCTAGCTTCTTGGTCTTCCATTACCATAATTACCCAATTGTCTAAGGCAGGGGTCTCAAACTGGCGGCCCTCCAGCTGTTGTTAAACTACAAGTCCCATGATGCATTGCAAGGCTGACAGTTACAAGCATGGCTCCCACAGGCAAAGGCATGATGGGACTTGTAGTTTTGCAACAGCTGGAGGGCCGCCAGTTTGAGACCCCTGGTCTAAGGGGACTCTTTGCTCATATGATAGCAGCCACACACTGCCTAATTCCCTTGCATTGGAAACCCCCCACCCTCTAAATCCGACCCTTATTTTTTGTATCCGTGAGGCACAAAACATGGAACACCAACCAAGTTTAATAATACCATTAGCCTATATGATTCCATTGAAAAACCCTGGAAAATGTATAGACTGTTCCATTCTTTAAGAAGAGACTACCCACTTAAATATTAGTTTTATTCATTTAATCAGGGGGGAAATTGAGATCCCATTTCTAACCATTTAATAGGGGATAGGCGAGACCAAGCAATCGCCAATCCTTTCCTTAGCTCCCTTTCCCTATTCCTTTCTTTCTTATCTTACTCTACACCAGTGATTCTCAACCAGGGTTTTGTGGAACCCTAGGGTTCCTCCAGAGGTTGCTAGGGGTTCCTTCAGCATTGGGCAATTTCTGCCTCTCAGATAAGTTCCCACTCACACCATTGATCTTTTTAGCTATCTGTAAGGAGGTAATTCTTCCCAATGACCACAAGTGTAAGGACCATTCTTCCCACTGACCATCACACTAATGTATCATGAGTTGTAGATTTCAAATTTTTAGAAGGGGTTCCCCGAGACCAGAGAACTATTTCAAGGGTTCCTCTGTGTTGAAAAGGTTGAGAAAGGCTGCTCTACACCTTCTACTACTTGATCCCCCAACCCCCCATCGTTTTCCTTTTTGCAATGTTAAATTTTCTGTAAAGAGATTTTCATGTCTTAAGTATTCATCATTAAATATCTGCTTCCAAAATACTTTTCATGACTCTTGTATGCGTTAGTCATATCATCCAAAAAATAAGAATGAGACAATGCTACCATATATAATACCAAAACAGTGCTGCGGTACCAGTATAAATCCCAAATAAATATTTCATCATCAGATAAAAAACATGTGTATACATCAAAAAAATAGACAAATTTATTTCATTAATTTGCATAGTCTCAATAAAACTGTTGCTGCAAATGCCAAAATTCATTTAAGGGGACCTGCTGTGTCTGACCCACTGGTGAAACAGAGGTCAGACTGTAAGGTGAGCAGCTAGAGCACATTGGTGGAGGAAAGCACCAGCATTTTTTTGAACATTTATTGTGTACCATTTCTGGTGAAGATTTACTCTTGGTGAGATTTTGGCATTTGTAGCAACTGTTTTATTGGGACTATACACGTGAATGAAATGATTTTGGCACTATTTTTTCGATGTATACACGTTTTTTTATCTGATGATGATATTTTTTTATTTATACTGGCAGCGCAGGACAGTTTTGGTATTATATATGTTTAATGTGATCTGAACACGTTTTCAGTGTCAGCAGCAACCAGGTGGAGGCAATTTAATTTCTAATTTGTGCATCATTATTTGCACATTATTGCTATTCATTATGAGATAATTTCATCACTTGTATTTATTATTATATTCAATATCGAGTTATGCTGATAGATTATTGCATTTTAATGCTACCATATAGCAAAATGTTTTGTTGATATACTTTATTATGCAAATTATGAAACGGTCAGGAGTGGCCGGTCCATTAGGGCCCCCCCTAGCTTGCATGCAGGGATGCATGCAGGGTGCCGGACTCATCGTTTTTTTCTCAAGCTACATGATTAGAGCCTGAGGCTCTAAGTGGCTTGAAAAGGGTTGGGCTTGGGGTGCAAAGCCAGAATCCACCCATTTGTGACAATAGCGAATCAATATTCGCTATTGGCTTCCGGCTTCTCCTCCTGGCCAATCAGGACAGGAGGCAGATCAGGTTGGCCAGGAAGAGAAGCTGAGGAAGCGGCAGAGGGGCTGAGTGCAGGGGGACCGTGCCGTGGAGGGGTAAGTCTGGGTGGACCATGGACTGGTGAGTGCGGACCTGGGGGAGGTTTGTTTGCAGCACCCCACCGAAAAAAGTTTCGCGCCAGCCGCCACTGTAGATGATGCATGGTTAACACAAGTGTTTTTTTTTTGTCACCATTGATTACATCGCACATGGTTATATGGATGTATGCTGTGTACTTTAAAATAAGATCCAGTAAAACAGTATGAGAAAAAAAGAGGAGTCTGGCTTCAATGGATAACATGAAACAGCTGGATCATTATCCCAGTTCAATGATCAATGGCCCTGAGCTGCTTTTATAATCAGTAGTAAGTTTAATTATCTACATAATAGGATACAGAGCTGATATGATGGACTTTAACTGTACCAGTAAGGGACATATAAACAAAATGAATTCTAAATGTCTTTATTACAAAAAGTTAAAAAAAAAATACAAATATAAAATCATTAGAAAAACACTTGGGTATCAATAAATTAGATCTCTGTTATTACAAATGCCAAGAGGTCGATGCGTTTCACATCTTTGCTTCTTCAGGACCTTACATTCGTGACTTAGAACAGAGATTATCTAGGAGGAACCCACAAAGAATGACGTGCCAAGTGTTCTGGGAGAGCGATCCAACAACCAGTGTAAAGGATGGAGTCCTAATTGGAAAAGGAAGGAGAGGGGGTTGGCATCAGCCACACACCAGAAAACGGAGGACCATGCAGTTACTCCATCAACAAAGTCCCTTAATAATATGAAGATATTACTTAATAGTGCTGTTCAATATGAAGTTGCTCACTCACTTATACACTTGACTGGTGGCATATGAAACTCTAAACCCTACTGATATTGCTGTCTAGCCAATATCTCCTGCCTCATCTTCCATCCACATTCATCATACAAAGGATCTATGTCTCCCATCAGCAAAAACAGCACAATTCACCCACATAATAATACAGGATACTAGTTACCTCTGTAGTTCCTCATTGTGAACTCACCCTGATTATATATTCCTGTTATGCGGTAGTTGTATTACATCTTGGAGTAATAAGAAATTCAAGCAGTTGTCACTTTACAGCTGTGCATAATTCATGACCCTTGCTAGAAATCAATTACACTGTTGAGACTAAAAGGATCCTTATATAAGTGGTGTATTGCCTTCACCATGAAGCCAATGCTGGTAACTGTCACTGCGCTGCCATTAATTATTTATGGCTGCACTATTGAGACAAGCCCCGAGAAGCTTGTCCCCTCATTTGGAAAATGTTTTCTCTTTTCTGGCAAATGAAAGTCATCATAAGCGTGAGGCAGTGCGTCTATGAAAGAGACATTAATAACTGGCAAGATATAAAAATATGTGTCAGCTTGCCATCCCCCTATCTCCATCCATGAACACTTAATCCCGGACAGAAAGTCAATATACCCCTCACAGTCTCTCTTTATACTCCTGAGTTTCCTACAGATAGCAGAATCATAATAAAACATCATTCCAACGCCTAGGAAGTTTAAGCAGTTAAAAGAGAACCTGTGCTTTGCCCATTCAGGACAAAGTAACATGTGTGGTGGATAGCCATCCCCTCTTCTGCTGATACTGATACCATTCATTTGCTACTTTGTTTGCCCATTGGAGTCTCCTTCAATGTTTGACTTCAACCTGGAACCTACATGGGTTAAAGTACGGTATGTCTAAAGAAAGGTGTATGGAATGGTTCAAGCCCTTGCATTGAGGTGATTATCCTCCCGTAAGTGAGAGTCCTCTCTAGAGTAATAGCAACCTTCTCTAAAGGCCCATACACACGATAAGAAGATCAGAAGAGACATTTTGTACAATGAATGATCAACCAATTATCTGATCATTAGTATAGTGCTTTTGACAGCCGATTCCAACTTTTCGGATGGCAAAACCTGAAAGTGCAGGCTAGAAAATTGTTATCGTAATTGAACACAATGTCCGATTTTCATTTAATTAGAAGAGCAGTTACCCTAAGTCACAGCTCTCTGCTCTGCCCCTCCAGTGCAGGCTGGGGAAGGGGCAAACATAGATGACTGTCAATCAGGAAGCTGGGTGGATCCTGCCAATATGATACGGATCCCTCCTGTGATGTCAGCTGACAATGGGCTTTAACCCACTGTTGGCTGATTCTGGGACACAGGAGAGAAAAAAAGCAAGAGCACTCCTGTGACCCACATGAGAAATATGGCCAACAAAGCTTTTGCCATACTTCTCTTTTAAGGAAAAATTTCCTGCTCCATATAACAACTTTCGCACTGGTCGACTGACAGCTGCGGCACCCACTGCTGCTTTGCAAGACAGAACGAGGGGAGAGCAGGGGCGGCCGTCCATTATGGGCGCCTGGGCGTTGCCCCCTTTACCACGCTTCCCCCTTATATGCTTAATGGATACATTCAGGCATAGCATGAATCTATCCATGGCTACTGCTGCCACCCCCTGTTCAGGCATACTGTCCACTTTTAGGACACCAGGCACCTGAATTACAGCGGTGGGAGTATTTCTTTTTGAGGCACCTGATTATAGCCATAGGCTCTAATAGGCTTCAAAATAGAGACAAAATGCTAGAGATGATACAGGGTAACATAGTTGCAGGGGAGAGACAGTAGAGGCTGCAGGCAGTCTGTGTAGAGGAATAAGTAGGACTTAGGCCTCTTTCACACGGGGCGGATCAGTAAAGATCCGCCCCGTGATGATCCGCTCGCTCAGCGGGGATCGCTCCGTTGTCCCCGCTGAGCCGGCTGCGGACAGGGCGGTCTCCGCACACTGTGCGGGGACCGCCCTGTCAGCTCTCCGCTCTCCTCTATGGGGATCGGACGAGCACGGACCGTGTGTCCGTGTTCATCCGATCCGCTCTGCAGACAGACAGAAAAATAGGATTTTCCTCCGTCTGCAGAATCGGACAGTTGCGGAGGCGGACAATAGCGGGTGTCTGCGGATGCTCATCCGCAGACACCCGCTATCCCATAGGGATGAATGTATGGCCCGTATTTCATCCGCAAACGGATGGATGAAATACGGACATACCATCCGCATGTGTGAAAGGGGCCTTACAGTGGCATTAAACCCAAAACCAAAAATGTTATATATTGCAGTTTACCAATCCTTAGATGTGGGGGCTGCATTTGTTCTCTTTTTTCCCCTCTGTTTTCACCTGCTGATTTGACCAGTAACACACCTCCTGTATTTGAGTGCCTCCATTCTAGTTGAAGGACCACAGGGGCGCCTTTGGACAGCAGCATTGTTAATTTGAAGGGAAGGGAGTGTTAGATGGATTGTCAAATTTAGAGATTTTCTTTTTGGTGTTTTTATTTATGGGTAACTTAGAGGGGGGTTATAGAATTTAGTTGGATATTCTAAATCTATCTACATATAGGAGGACACTTCCTCTTCTGTAGAATTATAGGCCTGTAGCAACTTGAGCAGATTACTCTACTCGTCCTCTGGTGGAAAGTCCTTTCACTAGGAATTAAATAAACTAATCTCTCTCTCTCTCTCGCTCTTTCTCACGCTCTCTCATCCGTACTTACCAATGTCCTTGAAAAATTGGTTGCCTTCTTCCAATACTTTCTCCTTGTGATTCCAGACTAGATCCTCAGGCGACAGTCCCTCGGTCAGCTTTCTGCAGCTTCCAGCAAAGCAGGCTTCTATGTAGCCCACCTAAAGCCTTGACATCCCACAGTCACATGGCAGGATGGCCTAAGGGGGAAGCAGCCCCCCTTAAGGTCTGATCTAAAGAAAAAGATCCTGCTGCACTCTGTCCCAGAGCATTTATACAGGCTCCCAGCTACCATTTGAGCGACCCTCCCCAGGGATTGTTGGTTGTATAAATATTTAGCTGTTGATTACTCTTCCTGCCCACTAATTTCCAGAGCTTTCTGGACTAATCAGGAGGAAGCAATCAACCCTGCAACTACTGAAACACAGAACAGACCAAAACACAGCCACACAGTGAGCTAAAACTAAATTTGCCTAACAACAAACTGCAGCTTTACTGGATAGAGTGAGCTAAACTAAATTTACCTAATTCTAGCACCTAGGAAGGTGCTACAATTGTAAGCACCCCTGTCACAACCCTCTAACTGCTACATTTGCACCAGAGATTGTTCTGTTGAAATACAACAGACTTACTGGCTGGATCACCAAAATAAATAAACTAAAAACAAAAATAAATGAAAGAGCCTAAAAAACAAAAAAATAGCCACCGCATCTAAAAATTGGTAGGCTGCAATATAAAAAATGTTTGCTTTTGGTTTTAATACCCCTTTTAAAGGGGTTGTAAAGGTAAAAGTAAAAACATCCTACAGTGCTGGCCCCCTCATCCCCCTCGTTTTACTTACCTGACCCCTCAAAATTCCCGTGCTCGCCCCTGACGTCCTCTTCGCCGCTCACCCTGGCCGTTGTTTGGCTAGAGTGGATGGATTGAAAGCAGCGCAGCCATTGGCTCGCGCTGCTGTCAATCACATCCAATGTTGCGGCGCGCCGGGGGCGGGGCCAAGTGATACAGTGAGCGGCTATGGCTGCCAGCTGTATCACGGGAGCGCGCCTGCAGGCACTCCACATCATGCGAGGGAGCTTGCATGAAGTTGTGGAGTCCTTGTGGAAAGGGGGCCGAGACAGCCGCCAAGGGACCCCAGAAGAGCAGGTTTGGGGCCACTCTGTGCAAAATGAGCTGCACAGTGGAGGTAAGTATAACATGTTTGTTATTTTAAAAAAATTAAAATTTCCTTTAGTGACCCTTTAAGTTTCCAACAGGAATAAGAAAACATTGTTTGTAGGTTTTGTTTGATATACGTATATACAATGATTGCTTATAAAAATGGTCAGCTATTATATTATAAATGCATGGCCATCCAAAATGTAACGTTTGTAAGCGTGGTTTAGATTTAGTAAATACCACGTGGTGCTATTTTTTATTTTTTTTTGTCATTTTACTCCAGAGAACATTATTTCATTGCCAACTATTGCTTTTAAAGCAATTGTTGAATTAGCATGCGCACTTGTACTTTTGCCATATTACAATGTATAGTACATATTGGTCTTTTACATCTGTCTGAGCTTCAAATTTGGTTTGCAGTAAATGATTGCAGGAGCTTTGGTTCATTGAAATATTGGACCTACATTTTAAAGTGGTTGTAAACCCTTACAACACACTTTGACCTACAGGTAAGCCTAGATTAAGGCTTACCTGTAGGTCCAAGAAATATCTCCTAAACCTACACGGTTTAGGAGATATTTACCGAAAGACAGGCACCGCTGTCTACGGCGCATGCGCCATAGACAGCAGCGTGCCGCTGTCAACGGCGATATGCCACGCGTGGCGGCTCCTGTGCGCGTGCGCGGGAGTGACGTCATCGCGGCTTCGCCGAATGACAGCGGCGGGGCGGCGAGACCCACTGAGAAGATGGATGCGCTGGACTACAGGGGACAGCGGTGGCATTGCTGGCTCCTGTGTCAGGTAAGTGACACATAATGGACTACTATGCGATGCATAGTAGTCCATTATGCTTTACCTTTGCAGGGAATGAAAGAGGAAGTAAACTCATCAGGGTTTACTTCCTCTTTAAATGCTTTTGGAAAACATTTTAAAAGGGTCTAGAATGCAGTGTTTGAAATTGGAATTATACAATGTAGCCCAAGTTTCATTTGATTTATTTGACTAGTAAAATGCAGCACAATGCAGCCAAAATAAAGCATAAATTACTTTTTCACATCGTTCGCAATAAAAGTCATTGGTGTCAATGGATCATTTTCAATAGAATGGGCCTCATTTACTAACATATGCATGTAAAATTATTATTATTATTATTCACGATTTATATAGCGCCAACAGTTTACGCAGCGCTTTAATGTATAGGGGGGACAACACAATTACAGTACAATACAAAAGGTACAGGAGGGCCCTGCTCGAAGAGCTTACATTCTAAAGGGAGGGGATGGTGGTACAAAAGATAATAGCTGCAGAGAATGTAAAATGTATTCATGCACAGGCTACAGCAACCAAATGCGGAATTTATTTACAAGGGTGCTTTGCTAAAGATGTACAGCATGCTCCAGTGTCCAAATGTACACCAGCTAAGCTGTGGAGTGCCTAAAATAAAATAGTTAAAAAAAAAAGACTATAACTAAAACCTTAATTTAGTGCATGTGAGCAAATGTTCTCACATGTTCGCTCACACATTTATGCATTTGGTTGAATCTTACCCTTGCACTTTATCTGTGTTCTTGTCTTTTAATTAAACTAGCCTCAGTGTATTTTCTCTTGTTCACGCATTTTGCTGCGTTTGAAAATGCTGTATGAATGTGGGAAAAGACATCCGGTATGAATAATTTCTGAATGCATATCAAACGCAGCTTGAACTTAGAACATGTTTGACATGCCTTCAAGATACTAACACCACAATGACCTTGTACAAGTCAAGCAAAATTTAATTTGGAGTTAAATCTGCTGGCCGTGCTCATCAAACCCAAATACATTAGAAATGAACTGAGAATGGGCATCAGTCACCTAAATCTCAAATCCAATTAATTTTTTTCCTGTAATATATTTTTCAAATGTACGACACTACATGGAGTTTGCATGTTCTCCGTGTGCTTGTGTGGATTTCCTCTGGTTATTCCGATTTCCTCTCACACTTAAAACACATGCTGGCATATTGCCTCCTGTCTAAATTGGCCCATGTATGCATGTGAGGTAGGGAACTTAGATTTAAGGTCCTTATGTAAATTATATATATATTATGTTGTGTGTAAATAGCTGCAAATATTGTCAGCGCTATAGAAAATACCTCTAATATGTAAACAATACCATTTGCACAAACAAATTTAGAAAAGTACAGGCATCACACACTAAGGCTGGATTCACACCTATGCATTTTTAGTGCTTTTTGCATTTTGCAGATTTGCACTACAGATCATGTTCCATAGGAATTCATGTTAAATCTGCAAAATGCAAAAAGCACTAAAACTGCATAGGTGTGAATCCAGCCTAAGGAAGTTTTATAGGACTGGTAGGATAGACTCTTAAACTTAAAGCGGGAGTTCTGCCGTTTTTTTTTTTTTAAAGCCAGCAGCTACAAATACTGCAGCTGCTGACTTTTAAAATAAGGACACTTACCGGCCCAGGGCGCCCGCGATGTCGGCACCCGAAGCCGATCTCTTGATCGTCTCTCGGGTGCTGCCGCCGCCATCTTGGGTATGGGAATCAGAAAGTGGAGCCTTGCGGCTTCATTTCCCGGTTCCCTACTGTGCATGCACGAGTCTCGCTGCGCAATAAGGATGATCCCCGCTGTCTCTGGGATCCGTGTGTTTCCCAGCAGACAGTGGGGGACCTGCGGAAAGGGGCGTAAATATCCATAGATTCTGCGGATATCTATGCCGGAAGTGGGTGCAGATACCTGTACTGTACAGGTACCTGCACCCCCCTCCCCCCTGAAAGGTGCCAATTGTGGCGCCGGAGGGGGGGAGGGTTCCAATGAGCGGAAGCTCCACTTTAGGGTGGAGCTCCGCTTTAAAACCAAAAGGTTTCTATAAATTAGCCTTTTATGATAGAATTTATACAGAATTTAAGCATTTCTAGGGATATATTTATCAAAGAACTGAATATAAAATAGAAACAATATTTTTTTTATTTCATAAAACATTTATAGTCACTTCACAGATACATCATGGGTTACAAAGAAACATATGCAGAATATACATAATACAGAAAACAATAAACAATTATTGAGGCAAGAGATACTGTATGTTCCATACAAAGAAGTGAAGTTAAACAAGTACAACAACTAGACCACAAACTCCAAAAGAAACAAATTCCAAATAAGGTTTTGGCACCCTTCCAAAGACAGCTCATATCCAGAGAGCTCTACCTTTCTTATTCTCCCCCTCAGCAATTAAAATGTTTAACCAAAAACTCACAATGTCTCCTATGGGCCTCAGGTGTCCCATGTGCAGTGGCATAGCGTGTGTTATCAGGGTCAAGGCAAGTAATTTGTGCCCCCTAACCTGCAGACTTTTAGCACTCCCTGAGTCCCTTCCTACAATAGTACTGACCAGCCTGATTCCTACACTAACCCACCGGATTCCTATACTGGCCACTACACTGACCTACCTGATTCCTATACTGACTACTACTCTACCTGATTACTACACTGACCACTACACTGGTCTACCTGTCCACTACACTGACCTACCTGATTCCTAAACTGACCACTACACTGACCTATCCAATTCCTACACTGACCACTACACTGACCTATCCAATTCCTACACTGACCACTACACTAACCTCTACACTGACCTACAGGATTCCTACACTGACCTACCTGTCCACTGCACTGACCTACCCAATTCCTATGCTGACCACTACACTGACAAACCTGATTCCTATACTGACCACTACATTGACCTACCTGTCCACTACACTGACCTAACTGACCACTACACTGACCATTACGCTGTCCACTACACTACATTGACCACTACACTGTCCACCACACTACACTGACCACCAAACTACACCAACCACTACAATGTCCACCACACTACACTGATCACTCCACTGACCACTACTCTACACTGTCCATTACACTACACTGGCCACTACTCTACAACACACTACACCGATCACTCCACTGTCCACTACATTACACTGACACTCCACTATCCACTACACTGTCCACTACACTACACTGACCACAACACTACATTGACCACTACACTCAGGGCTGGGCTGGGACAGAAATTTGGCCCTGGACTTCATCCAGACCGGCCCACTTACATTTTGAGTGTCCCATCACCAGCCCCCTTACATCAGAGTGTCCCATCACCACCCCCTTACATCAGAGTGTCCCATCACCACCCCCTTACATCAGAGTGTCCCATCAGCAGCCCCCTTACATCAGAGTGTCCCATCAGCACCCCTTACATCAGAGGGTCCCATTACCAGCCCCCTTACATCAGAGGGTTCCATCACCAGCCCCCTTACATCAGAGGGTTCCATCACCAGCCCCCTTACATCAGAGTGTCCCATCACCAGCCCCCTTACATCAGAGTGTCCCATGAACAGCCCCCTTACATCAGAGTGTCCCATGAACAGCCCCTCTTACATCAAAGTGTCCCATCAGCAGCCCCCTTAGATCAGAGTGTCCCATCACCAGCCCCCTTACATCAGAGTGTCCCATCACCAGCCCCCTTACATCAGAGTGTCCCATCAGCACCCCCCTTACATCAGAGTGTTCCATCACCAGCCCCCTTACATCAGAGTGTCCCATGAACAGCCCCCATACATCAGAGTGTCCCATCACCAGCCCCCATACATCAGAGTGTCCCATCAGCGCCCCCTTACATCAGAAGAGTGTCCCATCAGCAGCCCCCTTACATTAGAGTGTCCCATCAGCACCCCCTTACATCAGAGTGTCCCATTACCAGCCCCCTTACATCAGAGTGTCCCATCACCAGCCCCTTACATCAGAGTGTCCCATCACCAGCCCCATACATCAGAGTGTCCCATCAGCACCTCCTTACATCAGAGTGTCCCATCACCAGCCCCCTTACATCAGAGTGTCCCATCACCAGCCCCCTTACATCAGAGTGTCCCATCACCAGCCCCCTTACATCAGAGTGGCCCACTGAGCCATCGGCCCACCGGGAAACTCCCAGTAGTCCCGATGGCCAGTACATGCCTGACTACACTACACTGACACTCCACTATCCACTACACTACACTGACCACAACACTACACTACCCACTACATTGACCACTACACTACACTGACACTCCACTATCTATTACACTGACCACCACCCATACTACACTATCCACATGATTCACTACATTGACCACTCCACTGTCAACTTCACTAAAAAGCCTACGATACCACTGGAAGCCTACAGGCATGGAGGGGTTAACATCCGGAAGGCTCACTGGTGGAGCATGGAAAGGCACCAGTGACCATGCTGGGGAGGATGGAAACCTGATCTGGAGGTGTAGCATCTGTCTATGGGCAGAGATGCGGTCGCGTCCAGAGGATGATGGTACCGCAGGATGTGGGGCTGGCCTAGGCCAAGCTGGGGGTCCGAGGGGTCTGCCAAAAGGAGCCTTGCCAATGGAAAGGGGGAACCAACAGGGATGCGGGTCAAGGACCAGGGGAGCTGAACAGAGCCAAAGGTGTCCGGTGCGCTACAATGACGTCAATGCCGAGCCGGAGGTGGAAAAGGAAAGCCGCACATGACCCCATTTGCCCAATCATGGGGCAGCCTGAGACTGAACATGGTGGCCAGAGCGCAGGGACATAGGAAATTAAGAGGACAGAGCCGGGAGTGACACACAATGTTGTGGGATTTCGCCCCCCTAAATGTTGCACCCAGGGCCACGGGCCCCTTCGCACCCCCCACGCTACGCCATTGCCCATGTGCGTACATGACCAGAATTATCTAGAAATCCCACCGACTGTAGAATAGTGATAGATATACAGTAAGAGAGGTGGTAGATCTAAATTTAAAAAAATATATCGCTGTCAGCAGAAGGCCGCACAGTGGCGCAACCTGTCACCAGCCATGTACACAGGACACAGCCGATGACTGATCAGAGTACTGGCTTGCTGCCGGTACCATGTGACCACCATGACCAATCACAGCAGGTCATATGACAGTTGTACACAATGAATGGCTTTCTTTCTTACCATCCATTGTGTATAATTGTGTTGCTAGTTGTTATTGGTCAATTTGAACACATGGTAGAGACAGGGCCAATCGCAGCCCATCTGTGCAATGTAATTAGCTTTGACCAATCACAGCTAATCACAACAAAACAAGTGAATGATTCAGTTTCACTGAGTAAAATGCTTGCTTACAGCAATGTAATGCTCTGCTATAAGCAAACAATGTGTAAAAGAAAAAACCCGCGCTGGTCGGGACCCCCGTGAGTCCGGTCGCGGGACCCGCGGACTCGATCGCCGCGGGCATCCCCGCGATCGTCTAACGGAACGGCCGAATGGAGGAAATGCTGTATAAACAACATTTTTCCATTCTGCCTAGCAACTAGTGACGCTGATCTCTGCTCCATGTGATTGGAGCAGAGATCAGTGTACACTAAATGAAAGCCCAACCCCCCCACAGTTAGTAACACACCCCTAGGAACACTTAACCCCTACACTGCCACCCACTGGTTAACCCTTTCACTGCCAGTGTCATTTACACAGGAATCACTGCATTTATATAGCAGTGATTACTGTATAAATGACAATGGTCCCAAAAATGTGTCAAAAATGTCCGATGGGTCCCCGACAATGTCGCAGTCACAATAAAAATCGCAGATCGCCGCCATTACTAGTAAAAAAAAAAATAATAAAAAATTATTAATAAAAATGCTATAAAACTATCCCTATTTTGTAAACGCTATAACTTTTGCGAAACCAATCAATAATCGCTTATTGCGATTTTTTTTACCAAAAATATGTAGAAGAATACGTATCAGCCTAAATTGAGAGAAAAAAATGTTTTTTTATATATTTTTGGGGGATATTTATTATAACAAAAAGTAAAAAATAATGCGTTTTTTTCAAAATTGTCGCTCTATTTTTGTTTATAGCGCAAAAAATAAAAACCGCAGGGGTGATCAAATACCACCAAAAGAAAGCTCTATTTGTGGGGAAAAAAAGGACGTCAATTTTGTTTGGGAGCCACGTCGCACGACCGCGCAATTGTCAGTTAAAGCGACGCAGTGCCGAATCGCAAAAAGTGGTCTGGTCTTTGACCAGCAAATTGGTCCGGTCTGAAAGTGGTTAAAAAAATGAATTTTTTTTTTTTTTTTTACATTTCTTAATTTTCCAAAACATTATGACAAAAAATTACTACTTCAAAAAAACCCGCCACTACTTTACAAAAATGGGTCATTTGGGGGATACTTTTACTGTTCTGCCATTTTAGGGCCTCAAGAAATGAGATCTGTCAGTACATCTGGATTGATCAATTTTCAGATATATCCCATAGTTTGTGGACTTACTTTCCTACAGAAATATACAATAATACTAATAATATAGACTGATTTGGGTTATTTTCACCAAAGAAATGTAACAGCATACATTTTGGGCTAAATTTATGAAGAACAATTATTTATTTGAAAAATCTTACAACAGAAGTGAAGAAAAACAAATTTTTTCTGTCTTCATTTGTTTATTTAGCAAAAATAAATAACTTAGTGGTGATTAAATACCACCAAAAGAAAGCTCTATTTGTTTGGGTACAGTGTTGAATGACCACGCAACTGTCATTCAAAGTGCAACAGCACTGAAGCCTGAAAATTGGCCTGGACGGGAAGGGGGTAAAAGTGCCTAGTATTGAAGTGGTTAAGTATGCTGGCTCAACTTCAATGTTCCTGGATATGATGTAAAAAGATACTGTTACTTTCTGTTTTACCCAAAAAACATGATTTTCTACTCACAATACCATATAGTATTTATCCTTATTTTGCTCACAAAAAGCAGCTGGGGGCTGCCATCTTGTTTGTCATCTGGGTGGCACCCAGCAGACCTTCTGTATAATTTATCCACACCTCCGCACAGGGAGGTGGCTCTATTCTGTGCATGATTCAAATTGCTAAGTGCATAGAAATGGTGCTGGATCACTGCTATTGGCATTGGAGGGGTTTTATCCCCAAATGATTTAGTTCAAAAGACAACACTATAGATAGAACTTTCAATATCCTCCAATGAGCAAAATATACACTTGAAAAATCTTTTAAAATACACACAACATATATTTATTTTGTCTTATCTTTATTTTGTCAATTAAAAAAAAATGTGTATGTATTTTAAAAGATTTTGCATTTGCTCATTGGAGGGGTATTGAAATTTTTACTATCTATAGTGTTGTCTTTTGATCTATAATTCTGTGCATGGAAATTTACAGCAGAGACAGAGGAAAGCAAGAGAGAAATGGGGAGACAGATAACGGGAGAGAGAGGGGGGAAGAGAGAGAGGGAGAGAGAAGGAGAGGGTGGGAGAGAGAAGGAGAGGGTGGGAGAGGGGGGAGAGAGAAGGAGAGGGTGGGAGAGAGGGAGAGGGGAAAGAGAGGGGGAGAGGGGAAAGAGAGGGGGAGTGAGAGAGGGGGAGGGGGAGAGAGAGGGGGGAGAGAGATGGAGAGGGTGGGAGAGGGGAAGAGGGAGAGAGAGGGGGGAGGGGGAGAGAGAGAGAGACGGGGGAGGGGGGAGAGAGAGGGAGAGAGAGAGGGGGGAGGGGGAGAGAGAGATGGAGAGAGAGGGAGAGAGAGAGAGAGGGAGAGGGGAAGAGGTAGAGAGAGGGGGGAAGAGGGAGAAAGAGAGAGAGGGGGAAGAGGGAGAGAGAGGGAGAGAGGGGGAAGAGGGAGAGAGAGGGAGAGAGGGGGAAGAGGGAGAGAGAGGGAGAGAGAGAGGGGGAAGAGGGAAAGAGAGAGAGGGGGGAAGAGGGAGAGAGAGAGGGGGGAAGAGGGAGAGAGAGAGGGGGGAAGAGGGGACTATTTTATAAATGAGAAGAGGCGACATAGGGGAAAAAAAAGATTGAAAAAAGGTTGGAGTGTTCAGAGGTCTCTCTGGGGTGGTGAAACCATTTGAGGAGCGTGGTTTTGGTACAACGAAAGATCATATTGACCTACCTATTATATATAAGGGATCAGGTGCTTCTGGTGAGTGAACACTACTGAAGTGGGTACTCTGAAAGGTGAAGCACTTCGAGGGGTGTAACAGTGTGGCACTGTTGTTTGGATGGAACACTTTCCAGGACTTTTTTGAAGCACTTTATTGAACTTTGACACTACTGTGTGGTACACTTCCATGGAGTTTTGAAGTACATTTACTGGACTGTGGCTCAAAATACTTGATATTTATATATATGATTATTATTAGGTATTTATTTATGCACAGTGCACTTTGGAGGAGGCTTGTGTTTTTAAGACTTTTGGATAAACAAATACACACACACTAGGTTTTGACCTTGACACTTTACTGATTTAACATTAGATTAGCACTGCTATTTTTCTTTGTTGGCTTTTTTGTTTTAGTTACTACTGTGCTACATATTAGGGGTGCACGTAGAGCAGCAGGCAGCAGCTGGGCAGCATATTATATATATATATATATATATATATATATATATATATAGGGTGTTGAATTTTCCAAAGATGTGATTTTCATATGACTTTGCTTACGCCCCGAGTCTCAGTGATGTAAAAGATATATATGCCAAATTTCAAGAAGATTGGATAATATTTAGGGATTGCACATATTGATCACTTTTATCGAAGCAAAGTCTGTGGGCTTCACTTGATAAGAAGTCATCTACAACAATGCTGGATGAAGAAAGTCCCATTCAAGTCTTTATAGAAGAATGAGTGAAAATGGTTAACTACATCCAAAATGTCCTAAAATTTGGAAGTCATCCAAGAGAAGACTACAAAGAGTTATTACAACTCTCACTCCTGTACCTAGGAGGTTGGTCTAAAAACTACTTCAGTTTCGGGATCCCAGGGGCACTGCATCAAGCAAGGTGGATGGGAAAAGCAATATATGCACTTAAAATTGTCCTCTTCACTAAACAGTTGAATATTCCTCAATGACAATTGGAAGGAATGAAACGGGGGGCACATTTTGTCAGCCACATATATATTCACTTTTGGCATGAGGCAATTGTAAGTCGATGGGCTCCAAAGAATGATTTGGTTATGCTACAGCTTTTGAGCACTTATCCAGATGCAGACATCAAAAAATGTGCTCTCACAGTTGCTAAGAGACACTTCGTCAGAAACAAATGTAGGATTGGCTTTTTTGGACGAACGTATTACTCAGGCTGTTAAGAAAAACATGACTAAAAACTTAGAAACCAAACCTGCAAAGAAAAGGGAAGTGAAACGATTAGAGGGTAAAAACATGGTAAACATGGTAAAAAGACCTGAACCATTTCGTTACTAAGAATACAAGGGATTGCATCATCCAAAGTTGATTAATATAACCCCTGTTTTGCCTATCATATTACCTATTAATCTTAGTGTATAGCTTTAATAGTATTTTAAAAGTTTGTGATTTCTAGTTTTCCTAATAAAAGTAATTAACATTCAAAAATTGTATTTTTCGCTTACTTTTACAAAACAGATCAAAGTGTGCAACCACTAAATATTATCCAATCTTCTTGAAATTTAGCATATATATCTTTTACATCACTCAGACTCGGGGTGTAAGCAAAGTCTGCAAAAAAATCTACAGTTTATTTTTTTCCATTAGAAAATGAAACACCCTAATATATATATATATATATATATATATATATATATATATTCATATTCTATCTCTATCATACCTCCCAACTTTAGAACTTGAAAATGAGGGACACATCAGTGGGAAGCATAGCACGCTGTGGCATAACCGGGTGTGGTCAAACTGTTAATAGTGAAAGAGGCTTAAGAGGCATGGTTTAACAGCTGGGCTTTCCTGTACCTATAAAACTTGCATTGGTTGCTTGTTTTCCCCCAGCACAATCATTTTAAAAAAAAAAATCTGTTCACTAGAGTTGCACGATTAATCGTCAGGAATTGTTATTGTGATTTTTATTTCTCCATCGCGATCTTGTTTCACGATTCTTGCTATGCAAAGAATTCCCTCTGCTCTTCTGAAGCCACAACCATCAAAAGAAATGAAAAGAAAAACTGGGCAGTCTGCCAAGAATCAAAACTTTCTTTATCAGTTGAACTTTGTCAATGGAATAAACTTCTGTGTAAGTGGAAAAAAGTTTAACCACTTAAACACGAAACCTTTTTCTGACATTTGTTGGTTTCGAGTTAAAATAAAATTTTTTTTTTGCTAAAAAATTACTTAGAACCCCCAAACATTATATATATTTTTTTAGTAGACACCCTAGAGCAGGGGTCTCAAAACGGTGGCCCTCCAGCTGTTGCGAAACTTCAAGTCCCATGAGGCATTGCAAGGATGACAGTTACAAGCATGACTCCCACAGTCAGATTCATGATGTAGTTCCGCAACAGCTGGAGGGCCACTAGTTTGAGGTCCCTGCCCTAGAGAATAAAAGGGTGGTTGTTGCAATATTTTATGTCACACTGTATTTGTGCAGCGGTCTTTCAAATGCAATTTAAATAAAATAAAAATCTAAACAGTAAAGTTCCGTCCCATAGACACATTCCTACCTTGTGGACGGCCTCCCCAGAAGAGATGAAGCTTTTATAGCTGCAAAGGGTGGGCCAATTCAATATTCAACCCTACAGACTAAAGCCTTGTATACACGATCGGATTTTCCGATAGGAAATGTTTGATGACAGGCTGTTGGTGGAAACCCAGCTATGTGTACGCTCCATCGGACAATTGTTGTTGGACTTTCCGCCAAGACAAATGTCTGTTGTCGGATTTTCCGAGTGTGTGTACACAAGTCCTTTGGACAAAAGTCCAAAGTACAAACACGCATGCTCGGTAGCAGAAGCGATCGATCTTGTAAACTAGCATTTGTAATGGAGAATTAACATTTATGATGTGGCAAATTATGAAATATCCAAATGCAGCGCACAATTTTCTTCTTCTTTAATGGGATAATAATGAAGCTGCTTTGCTGGTGATACTGATGGAGTTATTGCAAACAAATTTTCAAAGGCTTTTTTTTTTCTAGTGATATCAAGAATAATATTATTATTATTATTTTTTTTATTTGGGCAAGTTAATACAAGCAATAACTCCAAGGCCAATAACACGTTATCTCCTCAGATTCCGCAACATAGCTGGTTGACGAATGGCCGTTCAGAAACAAACTGAAAAGTACAAAATGAAAAACGTGAACTGAAAAGCGCTATATGAAAAGCGCAAAAAAGAAAAGCGCGAATCAACACTCACCAAACTTCTACTAACACAAAATTAGCAGAAGGAGCCCAAAGGGTGGCGCTAAAGAGCTGAAAAACAACATAGTACATCACTTCGTTTGTCACTGTTGGCCAACAATTATGTGGGCGCGTGTATGCAAGACAAGTTTGGGCCAACGCCCTTCGGAAAGTTTGTGTGTGTAAAAAGCAGGGGTCCCAATACTTTTGACAATATAGCGTGTGTATGTATGTGTGTGTATGTATATATATATGTGTGTGTGTGTTTATATATATATATATATATATATATATATATATATATATATATATATATATATATATATATATACACACACATACACATTGTATATATATATATATATATATATATATATATATATATATATACACACACATACACACACACACATATATAAAATTATATAATTAGTTTTTTGTATTTTTTGTTTATGCACTAAGCGTGGGTAACATTGGAATATTTAATAGTTCTGTCAGGGAGACTTTGCTGAAAGAGATGAAGCCTGGGTTATGACTAATTCTGTTGCTAATTTGCATAATAAAAATCCCCCAGTGTGTGTTGGCGGAAAGAACATTAGTAATTGACAACCCTGCGAAGTGTGAATTTAAATATTGTTCAAAGAGGAAAGGTGTGAAAAGAGTAGGTTTTCAACAAAACAATTTTCTCATGTATAACAATAAATTGACATTTAACAATTAAAAACACTTTAATTAGAATGCACGGTGTGGTCTGCAAACAAAGTACAGTATTTTTTCCATTTCAGAAGAAGCAGTACAGTACACAGCTCCCTCAACACAATCCGCAAACAACCAGGGCCGACTTGAAATGTCACATGTTTATGCATACCCTATCACAACACAGATATCTGGACAGCTCTGCAGCCATCTTGGAAGAGGTATACCATTCAAAGGGCATCTTCAATAAAAGCGAATTTTGACAATAGCTGGTCACAACCACGCCTTAGAAACAGAGAAGGAATTGTCTCTTACAAAAAAAGTTTTAAAAGCTTATAATTCAGTCACTGTTAAAGAAGGCAAAGCGCAATGCACTGTGGGATTGTAGTGTGCTCGTCCCTCTGCACCTATAGGCAGCTTTTACTAGGAAACTACAGCTCCCAGAATAACCCGGGGTTTTAAAGGGTCTTGACCAATCAGAGTGTAGGGTATGTAGTTCCCGTGAAGTCCGGTGGCAGGGGACAGGTGAGACTGCGGGTTGCTGTACAGCAGTGCTAGTATAGTACATAGAGGTGTGTGGGAGTATAAGGCATAGCTCGGTATACTTCACTGTCAGGGTAGCACAAGGAATCAGCCATGTGTCTGTGTAGACACCGAGCAGCTGAACTCCAGGCAACTAAGCAGACTGATGTAAGGCATATAAAAGGTGTGGTTTACCTGCCATAGGATGTGTATGTGTGTTCATCCAGTCCTGAGATTTACACAGTACAGTCATCCCTAGCAGGGCAGATCTCACTTTCCTCTACCACCATTAGATATCAATTGCAAGCTTTGCCCTCCCAAAGAGAAGCAGCAGACTAATGAGCTCATATCTCTGTCACTCTTCTCTCTCCTCCCATCAGTATGTCTCATGTTAGAACTGAAGAACTGCTCCTCCCTCTCCCAGTCTGAGCTCTGTTCTACACAGGGCTGCAAGATGCCTGGGCAAATTATAACCAGACTCTGAGCACAAAAAAATGGCTGTGATTAAAGCATTATTACTTGCCTTTTCATCAAAAGCAACCCACACCCATCATGCGGGCTTCCTGCTACTTTGAACAAATGCGCTCCTTTACGTGATGGGAATAGTACATGTCATGCCGTTCCCAAGAGCCGCTCGGATCAAAGCAATGCAGTTCTCATAGACCCCCGTGATGTGGTCAGGTCTGTGCCTCCCTCTCCACCCAACCATTCACAAATGAATGGAGCAGAGATACAACTATAGCACTAAAGTCTATGAGACCTGACCTGAGATACATCTGAGCGGAAGGAGCCGTACTTCATCCATCATGTGAATGAAGACATTTGCCTAATGTACAAAAAATACTTACATGATGGGGGGGTTGCTTTTGAGAGAAAAGAAAGTATAAGGCCAGTTTTACATTGAGCTGTTTTTTAAGGCATTTTAGCGCTAGAAATAACCTCTAATATTTATGCCTGGAAACCGCCTTCTATTCATTTCAGTGTGACTTTTCACACTGGGGTGGTGCGTTTGCGGGACATTAGGAAAAGTCCTGCAAGCAGCATCTTTGGGGCAGTTTGGGAGCGATGTATACAGAAGGATGTAGTAAGGGAATGCTGCATAAATGAATCAGCAGACAAAAGAGTCTCTTTAAAGTGGTGTTGCCACCAAAAAATAAAAAATAGTTTAAAATTCTTAAAAAAAAAAAAATTATTGGAAATTTTTTTTTTTACGCACCTCTAAATACCTGTTGCTAGGGGGTCCCTCATAGTCTGCCTTCTTCCTTGCCCGGGCTGGTGACATTACTTCCCCTCGTGCCGCACAGTCATCTGGGACCTGTCACGTATCCCAGATGACTGTGCGGCGTATCACGGCGCCCTGCGCCACTCGTGCATGCGCAGTGGGTGCCCGGCTGTGAAGCCACAGCTGGGTACCCTCAGTAAGAATGACGGCGGAGCGGCGAACGAGGGGGGGCTTCGTTCCCCTGCATTGCTGGACCCAGGTAAGTGTCCGATTATTAAAAGTCAGCAGCTGTAGTATTTGTAGCTGCTGACTTAAATTTTTTATTTTTTTTTAGGGGGCACCCCACTTTAAAGTTGCTTGAAGCTCCATGAAAGCTATACAAATGCTTTATAAAAGCTTAACGCAGCCCTCTAAATTTCCACTCCCCTGCTCACATTAGGTAAGTGGAAATAAGCTGAGGATGAGTGCGGAGTAAGGATGAGCTCAGGCGTGTTCGCATGGTCCACGTGCAGAGCCCGCCAGGAAGTCGGCGCAGCGCTGCGCTAATCACAGGCAGTGAGACATTGCCCCGATGCGTGGCTGCAGAGATCGAGGCAATGTCTCACTGCCTGTGATTGGCGCTGCGCCGACTTCCTGGCGGGCTCTGCACATCGAACATTCCGGAGCTCATCCCTAGTGTGGAGCAGAGATGGACTGACCAGTAGGGGGCCCCATGATTACGGTGCACGCGGATGCATCAGCTGAGGTGCGATAGTGAAAGATCCCCCTCAACTGGCCGATGTAGAGCCCAGGGCTCTCCCTAACCTGTACGGACAGCTCGATGAGTGGGAGAATGGGACGGATCGGCTCTCCTCCTCCCCGATGATAGCCAGAGGAAAGCACCGCCGAGCCACGCTCTGGCCATTGTAGCCTCCTAGGACATGAGCAGATCCAGCAATCATAGAGGAGCTTGGGGGGAGAGCAGGCAGGCACACACACCTCTTACACAGTGATATTCTTCCTCCTGATGTGGGACATAGAGATGAGGCTCTGTAGACATGATTGGTGCTTGGCTTGGGGACAGGAGGCGAGAGGCATCAATTAACAGGAGCATACAGAGGTGTTGAGTGTGCTGTCCTTCATCACTTTGTAAAGCACCTTAGTTGATTTAGACACTCCTCCCTGATCCTCCTCTTGATCCCCCCACCACCATGCTGTATTACTGCTCCAACTGGCTTGGAGATCTGCTATGATCAATGGGACTGTTTATGTCCCAGGTGGTAAAAGTTAGGTGGCTGCAACGCTGTATCCTGGCCTAGGGCTTCGCGGAAAGAGTCCCCGCTGGCTTGCGCTACACTGTTAGTGTAGTGCCAGTCTTATGGGATGGACTGGGCTGAGAGGCAAATTAGTCTAGCGCCCCCATAAAGCGGCTGCACTGCTTCTGGTATGCGGGAGCCGAGGCGCTTCTAACTTTGACTGTCCTATCATCCTGGACAACAAACCTTCCTCACTGTGCTATATGTTTTTGCTGCACCATTGGTATGGTTATATCTTCTTAGTCCTCGCCGTAAAATTATCAGAAATTCATGCTTAAAGTAGGGAGAGCCCCGGGATCTACATCAACTAGGGGAGGAGGGGGATCTGTAGCTGATATTTTTAAAAGATATGTATTTTTAATAAGTGTATATAAATAAAAATGTATGACTGTTTTGTAAAGATGCCTATTTTTCATTTGTAAAAACCATTGGAGACATATATCTAAAGTCCCTTTCATTCACGCAGATCTATGATTGGTTTTATTCTCTTTGTATATTGCGTTTCTGTTTTGTTGTGCCCATATTACATGCTGCACTTTTTCTTTCCTTTTTTTTTTTTTGTAGGATGAATTCAAGATTGTTGCCTTGAACACTACAAAGCAGTTATGTTGAAGACTTTTGCCAGTACGGTTTTAAGGTGCCAAAATGGGCTGAGGAGAAGCACTTTTCAATGCAGACATTTGTATGTACCCATCATGGTAGTTAATAGGATATATACTGCTTCAAAATCAAATACAGATGGGCAAAGCCTTGGAGAAGAAAACCAAAAAACGATTGAAAGCCTCTACAAATTATCCATCAATATTAAAAAGATTCGCCAGTTAAAAGGTTGGGTTCTTTGTAAGGAGGTGGCGTATGTAGAAGAAACTGCTGATATCCTAAAAGGAATGGGGGCAAATTCCATGACAGTGGCCGATATTCTAGAGTCTTGTCCTGAGGCTTTTCTACAGGAGCCTGCAGAGATCAATGTCCAAAAATCCATCTGGAACTTGGTGTGTCCCAAAGATCGGGAGCTGATCTCCATTATTGAAAAGTTTCCGGATTCTTTCTTTGGTTATAAGAGTTTCAAAAACCAAGGAGACAACATCAGGTACTTTCAAGACCTAGGACTCAGCAACAAAATAGTTTGCCGGCTGTTAACAAGCGCTCCACAGATCTTTTGTAATCAGATAGAAGACAATAAGAAAACAATTGATGCTCTGAAGGAAAATTACTGTAGTCTGGGAGGAACGAAGGAAAACTTTCAAACTTGGTTAATGAAATTGTTAAGTCAAGATCCATTTGTGCTCTCAAAGTCCTCTTTGGCTTTTAAGGAGAATGTGAAATTTCTACAGAATATAGGTTTTAAAGATGCAGAAGTGTTAAAACTTTTGTCCAAACTTAAAGGTTTTATTTTTGACATGACTTGTAGTAACATGGAACTGGGTGTTCTGTTTACAAAAACCACCTTTGGCTGTAGCGCTGAAGAGCTAAGGCAGCTAGTTATGACATGTCCGGCTCTTATTTATTATTCGGTTCCGCTGCTTGAAGATCGATTGAAAAATTTACTCCAAGAAGGTGCTTCTGTAAGACAAATTAAGGAGTGCCCCAATGTTTTGGAGCTTACGCCGCAAATTGTACAGTTCAGAGCAAGAAAAGTCAAACAGTTAGGCCGGGAAATAAAGGACCAAGGTTTGGAGGTGCTTAATGGGACTAAGAAAGATTTTGAGTCCAAATTTGTCAAGTTACAATTCAAAAGCGAAAGACCCTTGTTTAATCCTGTTGCCCCATTGAATGTGGAGGAATGACGTGGAAGTGCCAGTTTACGTGGAAGGGATAAAAGTTGACAAGCTGTAAAAAGGCACCATGAACTGATATTTAGTTAGCAGAAAGCAGACCTTTTAGTAAAAAAAAAAAAAAAAGTGGAACTACTGGTAAGGTAAAATAATACAAAATACTATATTTTAAAGCTCCTTTTTAACTTATTTATTACGCTTAGAGCAGCGCTGCTCTTTCTTCCCTCTCTTCTTATTATTATAGAGTACTTCTGCTCTCCTGAGCTGGCTGCCGCTCCGAATTTCAACCAGAGCCTCTAACATAGGTCTGGATCCAGACCTATGAGGAAGAGGAAAATAGGATTAAAATCCAGCCAAAAAAAAACTGGACCTTAAATCGCCATCTTTAATACTTATTTATTTATCTCATCAGTTGCTCCTGCTAGCACTCCATCCTACCCTCCTTAACACAAAATACAGTATACACTGTTGATTCTGCCGGTAGAATATTTTTTTCGTTTCTTTAACAGACCAAGCTTTCCAACTAAAGTGATATTATAGCTGGACAAACCATATAACACCGGAGGAAGGCTTAAAAAACAAAACAAAAAAAAAACCTTTGCTTTCTCGTTCAAAAGATTTATTTGTTTTAGAAATAATAAATAACAACAAATACAGAATATTTGACAAAACAAAAATATTAAAATATAACATTAAAGTATAAATGTTATATAGAAAAATAATTAAATACATAAATAAATATGCAAATAAATAAAAATAAACACACTAAAAGAAGAGAGGGGTGCTCCATCAAAAACCTTTGCTTTAACGTCTTAAAATGTGTGTAAAGTTAAACAATAATTTTCACTTATTAGCTTAATTTTGGTTTGTTAAATATACCATTTGAAAGTGTTTTATTATATCTGTGCGATAAGTGAAAAAATATATTTTTAGCTTTTTTTTTTATATTATATCAAGGAGCCTGATTAGCCCACCTAGTTCTTATCTGGGACTACCAAGTAATTGGCCTTTACAGAATACAGCCCCGTAAGGATTTACTTCCTTCCTGACCAGAGCACTTTTTGCGATTCGGCACTGCGTCGCTTTAACTGATAATTGCGTGACTGTGCGACGTGGCTCCAAAACAAAATGGGCATCCTTTTTTTCCCACAAATAGAGCTTTCTTTTGGTGGTATTTGATCACCCCTGCGGTTTTTATTTTTTGTGCTATAAACAAAAAAATTGTGACAATTTTGAAAAAAACACATTATTTTTTACTTTTTGCCATAATAAATATCCCCCAAAAATATATAAAAAATAACTTTTTTTCCCTCAGTTTAGGCCGATATGTATTATTTTACATATTTTAGGTAAAAAAAATATTGCAATAAGCATTTATTGATTGGTTTGCGCAAACGTTATAGCGTCTACAAAATAGGGGATAGTTTTATGGCGTTTTTATTAATTTTTTTTTTTTTTGCTAATAATGGCGGCGATCAGTGATTTTTATCGTGACTGCGACATTATGGCAGACACATCGAACAATTTTGAAACATTTTTGGGAACATTGGCATTAATACAGCGATTAATGCTTTAAAATTGCATTGATTACTGTAAAAATGTCACTGGTAGTGAAGGGGTTAACGACTGGGGCGGGGAGGGGTTGTGTGTCCTAGGGAAGTGTTTCTAAATGACTGGGGGATGGGCTTGTGTGATGTGAACACTGATTGCTGCTCCCGATGTTAGGGAGCAGATGATCAGTATCCTGTCATTAAGCAGAACGGGGAGATGCTGTTTACATCGGCATCTCCCGTTCTTGAGCTCCGTGACATGATCGCGGATATCCCCTCGGCGATCGAGTCCGCGGGTCCCGTGGGCATGGTCATGGAGCTCGCGACAGGCGTGCGCACGGTGGGAATTTCAAAGTAACGTACGGGTATGCTACTTTGCCCAGCCGTACCCTTCTGCCGACGTATATATGCCGACAACGGTTGGCAAGAGGTTAAAGAATAAGTTCACTTTTTGTAAAAAAATTATTTTTAAATGCAAATGTTTTATTTTTTTTTTATTTTTTTTTGCATGTAAAAAAATATGAATTGATTATTTTTTTGGTGCAGGAGCCTGGAAAGCATTGCACCAGCGATTAGCAGCTCGCTGATGCCATGCAGGTCTCCTGCACACTGTCTGTATCAGCTTACCTTAGTTCAGAACTACAAGCCGACAGCCGCAAAGGATGTTGGGGCTTGTAGCTCATTCAGACACACAGAACTGTGTGAATGACATGGCTGTGTGGCGGAGCCCTCTATGGCCGTCCTGTTTTTCAAATAGTGGCAGCTAGTACAGCTCCACATACTGCTTCCACCTAAAATAGGGTGGAAGATGTAACATGTTCCCAAAGGTGAATTTATCCTTTAAGCAAATACCAGGGCTGACACCAGTTAGTCCACCAGTAAGGCCACCGGGCATTCAAGTCATACTGGGACTTAATTTTACCAGTATAAAAGGGATGCTAACATGGTGGTACTACATGCAGTAGTAAGTGGCAAGTGTGTCCTAATTACTGATAAGTGTCACACATGTCACAGGCCAGTCCACAGACGGTTAATCAAGATGGCAGACAACAGTGTTGATATGTGCATGGAACAGTGTGTGGTGATGAAGTTTCTTGTGAATAAAGGCGTAAAATCCATGGATATCTACAGAAGACTTATGCACAGTATGATGATGAGATGCTCAGCCTCAGTAAAACATTTGAAAGGTGCAAATGTTTCAAAAATGGCCATAGGTCTGTCAGTGACAATCCCAGCCGTGGCGGTTCCCAGCCCACAGCAGTCTTTCCTGTGAACATTCAGCACGTGGAATGCCTGATATTGGATAATTGATGCATAAATTAAATTGCACAAGAGATTACCTCCTTGGAGGTCAGCATTTCAGCACCAATGACGAAGGGAAGCAGGCTGTCCTAGGATGGTTCAGGCATACTGACAAATGTTTCTATGCCAAAGCTTTCCTGGCATTAGTTAAATGCTGGGATAAGTGTATACATTTAGCAGGGAAGTATGTCGGAAAAAAAAATGCAGTTGCCAGTCCTTGAAATTTGTTCTTTTATTATACAAAACTCAAAAGTTTTGGTTTGACTTGAACACTACTTGTATTAAAAAAAAAAAAGTACCCTTGATGGGCCAGAGGCTGCAGCCTATGGTAATATATTGCTAATGGTTATTTTTTGTTTTGTTTTTGTGTTTAGCTGCTAACACACACTCACCTGTCCCAGGATTCAGCAATGTGCCACCTGAGTGGTCACTTCTCTCCCTCTCCCGGGGCCAACATTTTAACTGTAGGCACCCAGCTGTGACAGCTTGCGGCTTCACAGCTGGGTGCGCATGTGTGAGTCGCACTGTGCCTCGTGAATGTTCCAGAAGCTTTCTGGGACCTGTGACGTGTCCCAGAAGACTGCAGGGAGGGGGAGAGGCAATCCTTTTCCTAGGCAATCCAAGTGGGAGTGGGTTACCTGTCAAAACTAGGTAATCGCCCCCCAAGAAAATGACATGTCAAATGTAGCAGGGGAAGGACGGAGGAGTGCTTAAAGAGGAACTTCCCCTTTTGGGTGGAGTTTTAATTGTTAATTTTGCCTATGGGGAGGAGAAACCCTTATGCTTACCTGATCCTCTGCTCCCCTGACAGATGGTGCTCTCTCACAATCCAGCAGTAAACTGTTCCAGACGTCCCCAAGTTCAGAACAGGGCTATGGGTGCTGCTCTGGGTTTGGTGATGTCAGGACTCAAGATCATGAGAGTGTGGGGGTGCAGGAGCTGCAGGGAGCAGAGGATTGGGTAAATTTATCTTTGTTTTAAACAAGCATTTCATTCTTGCAGTGCAGGCACAGCCCCACTGCAAGAATTACCGGTAACCTTTTATTTACCTGGAGGTCAACTTTAAGTATTTGACTAGTACTTTTGCATGTTGTTATGGGGGGGGGGCTGACAAATAAAGGAAAACTATTTTTTTGTGACAGTTCTTTTATAAACCAATTGATTTGAATAACCTACTGTTGTATTTAGAGACTCCACTGGTGATTTTCCACAGGCCTTTCCCCTAAAATGTGCCAAACTATGAGGTCTGGTGAGTAGGGGTGCACCGAATGGGTTTTTTGGTGCCGAAACCGATACCGAAAATGAAAAATACACTAGGCCGAAAACCGAAACCAATACCGAAACAGCACCGATACCGAAACATATTTTAAAAAAAATATTTTTATACAGGAGATGGTCAGAGACTGGAGACATGGTACAGGAGATGGTCAGAGACTGGGGACATGGTACAAGAGGTGGTCAGAGACAGGGGACATGGTACAGGAGGTGGTCAGAGACAGGCGACACGGTACAGGAGGTGGTCAGAGACAGGCGACACGGTACAGGAGATGGTCAGAGACAGGGGACACGGTACAGGAGATGGTCAGAGACAGGGGACACGGTACAGGAGATGGTCAGAGACAGGGGACACGGTACAGGAGATGGTCAGAGACAGGGGACGCGGTACAGGAGATGGTCAGAGACAGGGGACGCGGTACAGGAGATGGTCAGAGACAGAGGACGCGGTACAAGAGATGGTCAGAGACAGAGGACACGGTACAGGAGATGGTCAGAGACAGAGGACAAGGTACAGGCGATGGTCAGAGACTGGGGACGCGGTACAGGCGATGGTCAGAGACTGGGGACGCGGTACAGGAGATGGTCAGAGACTGGGGACGCGGTACAGGAGATGGTCAGAGACTGGGGACGCGGTACAGGAGATGGTCAGAGACTGGGGACGCGGTACAGGAGATGGTCAGAGACTGGGGACGCGGTACAGGAGATGGTCAGAGACTGGGGACGCGGTACAGGAGATGGTCAGAGACTGGGGACGCGGTACAGGAGATGGTCAGAGACTGGGGACGTGGTACAGGCGATGGTCAGAGACTGGGGACGCGGTACAGGAGATGGTCAGAGACTGGGGACGCGGTACAGGAGATGGTCAGAGACTGGGGACGCGGTACAGGAGATGGTCAGAGACTGGGGACGCGGTACAGGAGATGGTCAGAGACTGGGGACGCGGTACAGGAGATGGTCAGAGACTGGGGACGCGGTACAGGAGATGGTCAGAGACTGGGGACGTGGTACAGGAGATGGTCAGAGACTGGGGACATGGTACAGAAGATGGTCAGAGACTGGGGACGCGGTACAGGAGATGGTCAGAGACTGGGGACGCGGTACAGGAGATGGTCAGAGACTGGGGACGTGGTACAGGAGATGGTCAGAGACTGGGGACGTGGTACAGGAGATGGTCAGAGACTGGGGACATGGTACAGAAGATGGTCAGAGACCGAGGACGTGGTACAAGAGGCGTCCCCCATTGCAGGCCAGTGTCCCCCATTGCAGGCCAGTATCCCCCATTGCAGGCCAGTGTGCCCCATTGCAGGCCAGTGTGCCCCATTGCGGCCGGTGTGCCCCATTGCAGGCCAGTGTGCCCCATTGCAGGCCAGTGTGCCCCATTGCAGGCCAGTGTGCCCCATTGCAGCCAGTGTGCCTGTGTCCCATTTTGCAGCGAGCCTGTGCAGGGAAGAGAGGAGAGCCGCCTCCGCCGCCTGTTTGATCACAGCGCCGGGAACATCACAGCTTTCATTTCAATAGCTGTGTGTTCCCAGCCGCGCGCCGTCACACACAGCCCCTCCCACTTGTCCAGGCACTTTGATAGACAGATCATCCGTCCAATCCTGCGGGTGATCTGTCTATCAAAGTGCCCGGACAAGGGGGAGGGTCAGTGTGTGTGACGGCGTGCAGCCGGGAACACACAGCTATTGAAATGAAAGCTGTGATGTTCCCGGCGCTGTGATCAACAGGCAGCTGAGGTGGCTCTCCTGCGCTACACACCCCCCATGATGGGCGGCACCAGAGGCGGGGGCGGAGCATTTTCGGCCGAAATTTCGGTGCATCCCTACTGGTGAGTGTAACCTGTCAATAAAAAGACACCATGTGACTCAACTAATTAGCAAAAAAGATTAAAGTGTATGTAATGGCAGAACTTTTCTTTTTTTTGAATGGGGAACGGGTAGACCTCTGCTAGGTTTTTGATGCTGTCTGTGTCCCCTGCTAGGGAATTCCACGCTCTGTTTGTCCCATTGACCATTGTCGCTGGGACAAGTGAGAAAGTGATGAGAAACACCAAATGTTAGAGCTGTCACCAGAACAAGAAGTGGGGGTAAATCTTCCAGTGGGGACACTTGTTCATAAAGCAGCTTGGATAAGAATTCACCTTTGAGAGATTTCCTCCAGCTTCTTGGTGTGTCTCCAAGGGAAAAAGTAAAGGGGAATGTCTGTAATGATACACGGGCAGCACATTATAAACAGGGGCTGCAACCCTTCCCTACTCTACTTAAAACAAAAAAGAGTTTTGGCTGTTCATACACTTTAAATATCAGATTATGGTAGAGCTGGATTTAAATGCCACATTCTCAGTTGATGAGTCCAAAAAATGTGGTTTCGGAGTTAGCTTTTGTTAATTCTAATTTCTCGAACTTTATACTGTGTTGTGTTTTTTTTTTTCTTATTTTTTACAACTACGGTATATCTGTGATTATACACAGTTCATTTCTATTATTTCGTTACTTACTAATCCTGGACAGCTCAAACATAGCAGCATGTGACCTAGTTTTACCTGTAAGTGTTATTTTTTTATTTTCATTACCGGATCAAGTTGCCTAGCAAAAGTGCTGAGCAAAACCATTTGAAGAGAACCCTCCTCATCCCTACTGTATAAACCTGTTGACAATCAATAGGGGGAAATAAACAATCACACTTGCCTTTATCCTTGTGACTTTTCTTCATACTTACCTATTTTTGTCCTGACTGTGCTGCCTGGGTCTCCATTCCCATGCTGCTATTTTACAAATATCTGTGATACTGTGCATGTGTGAGATGATGTCTTGCACTTCATCCCACACATGCACATTATGACATTACTGTGAGAATTTGTAGATCTCACAGTATGGGATTTCCCTGAAAGCAATAGTGACGTTACCTTTCCAGGGGAGTTCTGGGACTACTTCACCACTGCCATGAGGGAAATCGGGAAGCAGAAGAGAAATTATATTTTTATATATATATAAATATATAATATTTTTTTAATGGTTTCATCAGAGATGTAGAATCTGTTGTTATAACAGTGTTAGCTGGAGTTCAGCTTTAATTAGTGAAGTCTCTCTATAGCTATTAGTCCATCTAAACCTGTCCATATGCTGAGTGATATTTGGTCAAATCCTGATATATCAACTGAAATTAGCTTTGTGGTTGGTCCTTTTGGCACCCTAAAAAAAAATTGAACAATGTTTCCATTGCACAGAGCAGGTATGTAGAACTTATTTTTTTATTTTAGGAAAACAATATTTTTAATTTAGAATCCCCTTCTAAAGGAATGTGCCAGAAAAGCTCTTATACTCACCCCACTGGTGACCCAAGTCTCCTACCTTTCCTTCCTTCAAGTTCTGTGTCCTCCATCAGTCTCTTTGGTATTCAGCACTTCTGAAAGTTAGCTACCTGTGTCCCCTAAACCAAACTGCGGTTCCTTCCTCCTACCCTTACATCACTACAAGACTCAGCAGTGGTCAGAGGATGGAACCATGGCATATGGTGGGGGACTCAGACATTGGACACTCCCAGAAGTGAGGAATGCTGAAAAGCCTGATGGAGGATGCAGTGCTACACTTAAGGGAAAGTAGGGAGACATAGGCCACCAGAGAGATGAGAGTATAACACCTCTTCTATTGCATGGCACATTCTTTTAGGATTTTATTTTATCCTGACAAGATCGCTTTCTGTAGAAGAGGCAGCATAAACACAGATATTTCAGGTTATTTTGGAATTTTAGGTCTATCGTTAAGCTAATAAAGATAAGTATTTTGAGAAAAGGAATCTGAAAGCTTTCATCCGCTCACCTTAGCCAAATCAGACTGTCAGTTGCTCTCTTAAGAGGAGAAGCAAATTGCCTGTAGCGTATTACCGTGCACCCTTCTGATTAGTGTTTCTGTGCAGTGTAATGGAACTGTTTTTCTAGTCTTCAAATGTGCCTGGCCCCTGACCCAGAGGATTTAGAGGGAACAAAAAGGAAAAACAACGTTACTACTAAAGGTGGATTATAGCATCTTCAAAAGTTTTTTTTTTAGATTGAGGCATTGAAGATAGAACAATGAAAGCTATAGTCTCTTCCTTAGGAAAGTGGATAAATTAAGCTCAAAGCCCAACTCCAGGCTACAATTAAAAAACAAACAAAAAAAAAAACAATTTCTCCTGTAGGTGTAAAAAAAAAAAACAAACAAAAAAAAAAAAACCTCACCTTCAGTACAGAGATGTCCTATGCAGTAAACTCTTTACCCGTAACTTGGAAGACCGGAGATATGATCTGAGTGGAGTGCATCATGGGCCTACACCCTAAACTATTCACACTTGAGCGTGAGTCTTTTCACACCAATTTTTTTCTTTTTGGTGTTTTCCACACATAAAACACATTATTGAAGGGTTTTCAAGTTTCTGCCATTTTTGTTTTGGCCAATAGAAGCAGTATCATCTATGACATCACATGTGACAGTTCTTGTATCTGCTTTCTGTTTTTTCTGTGTAATGTTGTGTCTTTATCACACCTCTTGAACCATGTACACTATGTCAATTTCTTCCCAGGCCCTTGGCTGCTTGCCACATTTCTTGTAATGGGCTCTTGGAGGTTTTTGTGGGCCATCAGAAGGCAAATGAAGGTCTTCACATCCAACATGGATTCTATTCAATCCTCCATTTTCTTTTCACAGGCCTGAGGTTGCTAGGAGGTGGAGACTGAATGGTAGACACAAAAATTTAAAATAAAATAAAAAATATACTGAAAAGCTTATGGCGTGTTTTCAGGCGCTCCATTTGAAGTCCATGGGGTCAAAAATGTGCAATTTTGCCTGCAAAAGAAATTGTGTACTTTCTGTTGTGAGCAGCAGCTCAGGTCTGAATGGACATAATTGTATATACTGGGAATCTTCATACTGAGTGTAGATGCGCTTTGGGAAGCCTGCAACAAACTGCTTAGATGTAAATGAGGGATACGGTGCTGTCACCAAGGCAACTTTCATTTAATGTGCGATGGTGCAGAGAGCCAACATATATTTTATACACACACACACAGCAAGTTTGTAGTATATACTGACCAAAGTACTCAAAATAATATTTATTTTGCTAAGCAAAAATAATTGCCTGTTTTTAAAATTCTTTATTTATAGAAATAAAGCATCCAACAAGGCAATGCAATACAAAACAGGAGTAGCGTTTCACAAAAAGAAAAAACAACATATGAAAGAAGTAACTGTTAGGGCATGTATAATGAACAAATAATACCAGAAATGTTATATGAATAACAGCTACATACATATAAGTAAAAGAAGACTTGGTAAATGTGAAGAGGCCCAACTAATGTTAATAGTAATGTAGCGACAAGGGACCTGCCACCCTGCACAGCCAGGCACACCGAATTTCCACAGCACTCAAGAGTCAAGAAACAGTACTTGTAGCTTTGCTTATTTTGTTTTATTTATGGGTTAATAAACTTGGATAGGGGTATTTTAGGATGCCCACTTGGTTTTAGCAAAACTCTTCAGGAACAACTTCCATATGTACAGTCCATTTTTACAGACTCCTTGGCTTCCTCCAGCACATCACTTGCTTGCAGCACAAAAATCACAGATACAGCTGGAACATTGTTGGATGATCTGACAAAAAGGGCTCAGTCAGATAAAGCAAAGGCCAATTACAGGCGGGGACCACGGGCCCCTTGTTTGTTTAGCAAAGTCCCAGTGCCCAGCTGTCCTCTTGTGTCTACTGATCCCAGCACCACCTCTTCAGGCACTGCCAGCTCACCTGGCTGCAGCTGAACACTTTCACTAGGCTAATCTTCCACAGTCCCCCCAGACTGACTATGCAACCATCTCAGACTAAAGCAGCGCTAAAAACATAAAATTATAACGAGTGCATAGTGTTAAAGCAGAGTCCTTGTTCAGGGAAAAATATACTTTTTAGGTTAAACTGCTGGTGATTGGTTTCTAGGACACAGGGTGGTCCCAATTAATTATCCACAAGCTTGCTAATATAAAAATTTACTCTGCCGGCTCCTGCCTTCTGTCCAGAACTGTGCTGCCACCCGGTTTCCTACAGAAACAGGTAAGAAACTGCTATGGGGGGGCAGCAGTTACTGCTATAGGGGAAAGGGAGGGGGCAAAACACACCACTGTATGTGATGAAGGGGGCAGAGGACACTGCCACCCTTCACATCACCCCCACCCTCCCTAAACCCTGCATTCAGAACCTATTGCACTCCTTAATCCCAAATTCTGAGTGCAACACACTCCTAATGCCTGCATTCTGAGCATCACACATTCCTGATGCCTGCATTCTGAGAACAGCGCACTCATGAGCCCTGCATTCTCTGCATAATGCACTCCTAAACTCTGCACTCTCTTGTTGTAATACCTATTTTATTTTTGTTCTGAGTAAAAATATTTTATAAAAAAAAATGATCTTTGACTTCATTAGTGTTGTTCAAGTAGATCTCCATCGCTCGAAGGTTGCCTACCCTTGCTTTAGGGTATGGAGAATTTCCTAGATACCAGCTAATAGCTGCATAGGCCGAAGAAATGGAAACATTTCTCTAAGGTCAAAGAGGCAACCAGAGATGTTATTGCCGGATACCAGCCACAGTACTTGCCTAGTTGGATACTCAAATTTTGAGAATGAATGAGAGGGAACCTAGGAACGTATGGCAAGCACAAGAAAGGTGGATGTGGGATGGGAAAGGAGAGGAGGTGGGGGAGAGGAAAAAAAAAGGGGGGGGGGGATGCTATGCTGGTGTGTGTTATTTTGAAGGTCAGAAAGACATCAATTCCCAGAACAGTTTTCTTTCAGGGCCCTACCCTCTTCAGAATAGACTAACATGTTCCAATATGATCATGTTATTGTGTATTGTTCTCCTGTTTTGGGCAGTAAGTACTAAATCCTCTAGCACGTTGATGCTCTCAACCTTGTTGAGCCACCTTGAGATGGAAGGATGGTTTGGATCCTTCCAATGTAAAGTGATACAGGCTTTGGTGACATTAGGCATCAGACGGAAGACTCATTTATTAGCCCTTGTACATACGGTTGGACATTCTGACAACAAAATCCGTCTGATTTTGTCCAACGGATTTTGTCTGAAACTTGTGTTGCATACACGCGGTCGGACAAAGTTGTCGGAAAATCCGATCGTTCAGAATGTGGTGACGTTATTTAGTTACGACGGGACTACGTTCAGGCTAGTACCCAATAGCTTTGGTCTAGGAATTTGATCTGAGCATGCGTGGCACTTTGTCCGATCGGAATTCTCTACAAACGATAGGACAAAGTCCCATCAGACCATGTTGTCAGAAAATTTTATAGCCCAGCTCTAAAATTTTGTCGGTCGGATATTCCGACGGAAACAGTCCGATGGAGCCCACACACGGTTGGATTATCCGACAACATGGTCCGATCGGACATTTTCCGTCAGAATGTTCGACCGTGTGTACAAGGGCTTATACAGTGCCTTGCGAAAGTATTCGGCCCCCTTGAACTTTTCAAACTTTTGCCACATTTCAGGCTTCAAACATAAAGATCTAAAATTTAAATTTTTTGGGAAGATTCACCAACAAGTGGGACACAATTGTGAAGTGGAACGAAATCTATTGGATATTTTAAACTTTTTTTTAGCAAATAAAAAACTGAAAAGTGGTGCGTGCAAAATTATTCGGCCCCTTTACTTTCAGTGCAGCAAACTCACTCCAGAAGTTCAGCGAGGATCTCTGAATGATCCAATGTTGTCCTAAATGACTGATGGTGATAAATAGAATCCACCTGTGTGTAATCAAGTCTCTGTATAAATGCACCTGCTCTGTGATAGTCTCAGGGTTCTGTTAAAAGCGCAGAGAGCATCATGAAGACCAAAGAACACACCAGGCAGGTCCGTAATACTGTTGTGGAGAAGTGTAAAGCCGGATTTTTGATACAAAAAGATTTCCCAAGCTTAAAACATCCCAAGGAGCACTGTGCAAGCAATCATTTTGAAATGGAAGGAGTATCAGACCACTGCAAATCTACCAAGACCTGGCCGTCCCTCTAAACTTTCAGCTCAGACAAGGAGAAAACTGATCAGAGATGCAGCCAAGAGGCGCATGATCACTCTGGATGAACTGCAGAGAACTACAGCTGAGGTGGGAGAGTCTGTCCATAGGACAACAATCAGTCGTACACTGCACAAATCTGGCCTTTATGGAAGAGTGGCAAGAAAAAAGCCATTTCTCAAAGATATCCATAAAAAGTCTCGTCTAAAGTTTGCCACAAGCCACCTGGGAGACACACCAAACATGTGGAAGAAGGTGCTCTGGTCAGATGAAACCAAAATCGAACTTTTTGCCCACAATGCAAAACGATATGTCTGGCGTAAAAGCAACACAGCTCATCACCCTCAACACACCATCCCCACTGTCAAACATGGTGGTGGCAGCATCATGGTTTGGGCCTGCTTTTCTTCAGCAGGGACAGGGAAGATGGTTAAAATTGAAGGGAAGATGGATGCAGCCAAATACAGGACCATTCTGGATGAAAACCTGTTGGAGTCTGCAAAAGACCTGAAACTGGGACGGAGATTTATCTTCCAACAAGACAATGATCCCAAACATACAGCAAAATCTACAAAGGAATGGTTCACAAATAAATGTATCCAGGTGTTAGAATGGCCAAGTCAAAGTCCAGACCTGAATCCAATCGAGAATCTGTGGAAAGAGCTGAAAACTGCTGTTCACAACCTCACTGAGCTCGAGCTGTTTTGCAAGGAAGAATGGGCAAGAATTTCAGTCTCTTGATGTGCAAAACTGATAGAGACATACCCCAAGCGACTTGCAGCTGTAATCGCAGCAAAAGGTGGCTCTACAAAGTATTAACGCAAGGGGGCCGAATAATTTTGCACGCCCCACTTTTCATTTTTTTATTAGTTAAAAAAGTTTCAAAAATCCAATAGATTTCGTTCCACTTCACAATTGTGTCCCACTTGTTGGTGATTCTTCACAAAAAATTAAAATTTTATATCTTTATGTTTGAAGCCTGAAATGTGGCAAAAGGTTGAAAAGTTCAAGGGGGCCGAATACTTTCGCAAGGCACTGTAGATCTTAACAGGGATTTGTGAGCAATAGAGAAGGAAGAAGGCAGGGTCATCCAGGACCGGAAAGTCTGTGACTCGCCCAGTGAGCCTTTGCACAATAATTGCCATTTTTTAACCACTTTCTGCATGCACTATAGCCTAAAGTCAGCCACAGTGTGTCTCTCCACTTTTGGGGGATGTCCATGGATGTCCTCTCATATGCACAAGCGTGCTCTGTGACCGTTATGTCCTTTGGACACAGTTGATCACAGATTGTTGTAAGGGGCCAATCAAAGCGGCCCTTTACCATGTGATCAGCGGTGTCCAATTACAGCTGGTCACATGTAAACAGAGTTGCCAGATCATTGCCATTTCTTTCCTCACACGCCGTCTCTGTATGAGGATAGAATGGCCGATAACTGGCAAGTCTGACAGGACACATTGAGTACTGTACAATGTTAGTGTAAACAATCAGGGCACTGATCATCAATGCAACCTCATCAGTGCAGCCCCATCAGCGCACATCAGTGAAGAAGAAAAATTACTTATTTGCAATATATTATAACATTATAGCAAAAAAAAAAATGAAAAAGAAAATTATATATATATATATATATATATATATATATTTACTTTTTTTTTTATTTTTTTATCAAAAAATTAAAAAACCCAGTGGTGAATTAATACCACCAAAAGAAGGCTCTATCTGTCTAAAAAAAAGTATAACCACAGCACTGAAAGCTGAAAATTGGCCTGGGCAAGAAGGGGGTGAAAGTTCCCGGTACTGAAGTGGTAAAAAAAGAAAAATACTTGTCCTCTTCTTTTTCAATCCTATATTGCATCTTGGTGTTGCTGTTATCATGCAACCACTTCTTCCCTGCATGCACTTTAGCGATGACTGCACATAATTTCTCAGAGTGGGTTTCCTTATGGTGACAACCAGTGGGCCATGCCTACATAATTGTGCTAAACTGGCCACCTGAAATTTTCATCAGAGAGGGTGGAAATATTAGAACACACTTGGGAGATAGGGTTTGGACTGTTTTTACCCTATAAGTATAACAGGAAGCTCCTGAACAAGAACATGCATTTCAGGTTTAACAGATATTATTTGAATAAAAGCTGCAGACACAAAAATATGAAAAATGACTTAGGAAATTACCATGATATTAGGACATGGAGTTTGCATATAGTTCCAGATTTTACACCTTTATGGCTATATTTTTTCTCACACAGCGTTGCTACTGTGTAAATAATTCTTTGCATTGCATTATGGGCATTCTGTGGAAATATGTATGAGACGGCAGCCTCTGCTGTATCCTCTGGGATTACTGAATTAGTATGGATAAATTACTCATCGACTATCGGTGCCCTTCGTTAATCTTTATGACGTTATCAGGTCACTGGAGCCATCGTATGGTCTAATGGATTATTTTATGATTGGAGCTGCAAAATATGATGTATTTCTTTATAAAAGTGGCAGATATCTCAGTTAATTATAAATCTGGATGATGTGGCAGTTGTAAACTGCCTGGAGCATCTGCCTTCACCTGCTGAAAATGATGGTGTTTTCTACAGTATGTGTTGCTGATCTGTGGAACTGGGTCTAGCTAATTACATTTAGCTGGCAAGTGATCACATATTCAGAAAATTGTTATGGCCTCAGGGCTGGTGCTACCACTAGGTGAACTAGGCAGCTGCCTAGGGCACACTGCCACCTAGGGCGCAGCCACAGCCCCTGAGAGGAAGTTGGGGAAGCATCCAGCAAAACTAACAAGCCGTCAGGAGAAGGAAGTGACAAGCCAGCCAGCCAGCTGGCAGAGATAGATGACAGCAGTGGCGTAGTAGCGCTGCGTGAGGGGGGGGGGGATAGCTGGTCCATCACCGCAGATGGCATTACACAGGCTCTTGCCGGTGACACAGGCAGCGCCTCTAGCAGCACAGCTCAGAGAGAAGTGACAGCTTTACAGTGAACAGGAGGAGGGGCTGGGGGATGTCATGATCTCTTGATGGCACAGTGGTGGCATTTGATGGGCACAGTGGCTACGTTTGATGGGCACAGTGAGGCTGCAATTAAGGTTTTTTTTCAGTTTGTTTGTGCCCCCCCAAAAATTTTGTGCACCAGCCGCCACTGGGTAGGGATGTTATGCATTTTAAACAATTTTGCATGTCCAAGCTTGTGGTAACAGTTTGGGGAAGGCTTTTCCATGTTCCAGCATGACTATATCTCTGTACACAAAACCAGCTCCATAAAGACATTGTTTGTTGAGTTTGGTGTGGTGGAACTCAAGTGATCTGCACAGAACCCTGACTTCAATCCTACTGGACACCTTTGGGATGGACTGGAATACAAACTGCAACCAATGCCTTCTTATTGAAAATCAGCACCTGAGCACAAATCCTCACAGACACTCCAAAATCTTGTGGAAAGCCTTTCCAGAAAAGTGGAGGCTAGTATAGCCACAAAGAGGGGCCAAATCCATATTAATGACAATAGTTTTGAAATGAGATCTCCAAAAAGCTCATATAAATGCGATGGGCACACATTGAGGGTTATTTACAAATCCACTTTGCACTGCAAGTGCACCTGGAAGTGCAGTCGCTCTAAAATGAGGGGAAGCTCTGCTGATTTTATCATCCAATCATATGCAAGCTAAAATGCTGTTAAAATGCTGTTTTTTATTTTCCTTGCATGTCCCCCTCGGATCTACAGCGACTTTACTTCCAAGTGTACTTGCAGTGCAAGGTGGATTTTCCTTTAGTAAATAACCCCCATTGAGTCCACAAACGTTTGGCTATCTAATGTGTATCCACAAAAACAAATAAGTATGCAACCATTCAAAGTATACTTAGAAACCAGGTTTTTCATTTTATGGCACACACTATTACAATACACTGATTGTATATGCATAGCAAAAACAAAGAAAAAAAGTGAAACTCCGGGTTTTGTTTTTTGTTTTTTTTAGAGATGTCAGCTATATTGCAAGGTTTTTAACATTTTATTGCATATTCTTAAAGTAACTCTGTAGCCCCCTAAAAGAAATTTGAAAAGGCTGCCTGCAAAATAAGTCTTAGCACATACACCCTTTTAACACGCAGAGTCAGATAGTATCTGCCTGTCAATATGGACTTGTATTTCCGATCTGCTCCACTAAAAAAAAAAAAAAAAATCTCCCCTCCTCTGTCTAGGTGGATCGGATCAAAAGGCAGTCATGTGTAATCAGACAGCGGACTCTTTACCCATTGGTTCATTGTGAAGAGCTGGCTCGTCCATGTCCACCCTGCAGAAGTGAAGATGGACCTGTCATCAGCCTCAGTGCTCTCTGAGGAAGGGGCAAGTCCTCGAAACGCGTGAGTCTGCTGTACTGCTGGAATTTCTTCTGCGATACATTGTATTGTGGATCTAATGCTGTTGTCTCTTTATGAAAAGCTGTGAAGCATGCATCTATTTGTAAGTATAATACTTACCTTTTTATACCTATTAAATACTTACTTTGAGGAAAATGCACTAGGCCCGTGGACCCTCTGTATTTTTTTTGTGATGAAAGGGGCCTTACCTGTCCTGCTGCTGTGCCACAATCTTTTCTCTAAAGAAGAGCAACCATGAATGAAAAACAATTTGAATGTGACACACCCCTAACATACCTGGTCCTTTGCTGGGTGCCGGTGTTCTGCTGAGTTGGCGATTTAATGATAGAAATGTGTCCGATCTCTGCTGAATTTGATCAGTCGATTGACTTCTGTTGAAGGGACATATTGGAAAATTTCAGCAGCTGCAGCCAAAAGTCACTGATCAATTCCGCCATCAGAATACAATGTCCTAGCAGGGGCTATTCCCCTATTGCATTTGTGTGGATGTAGGAATCTGTTTTTTATATAGAGTATATGTATTATTTCAGCACCACGCCTTTGATAACAAACCCCCAACTGCTGTATCAATAAATATCCCCTGATAATTGAAAGAGAAGTAAAGGATTTTCTTTTTTTTTTTCCAATACATACTTACCTCAGTAGATTCAGCATGGGTCCAATGCTGCATCTGTCCCCTGGTGCCTCCACAGCTATCCTGATGGGTTTACTTCCTCTTTGATTCCCTGCAAAGGTAAAGCATAATGGACTACTATGCATCGCATAGTAGCCCATTATGTGTACTTACCTGACACAGGAGCCAGCAATGTCACCACTGTCTCCTTGTGTACGGAGCCTCCATCTTCTTGGTGGGTCTTGCTGCTCCGGCGCTGTCATTCGACGAAGCCACGATGACGTCACACCCGCGCATGCGCACGGGAGTCGCCACTCGCGGCATATCGCGGCATATCGCCGTTAACAGCGGCGCGCTCAGTGCGTCTGTGCTCCGCTGTCTATGGCGCATGTGCCGTAGACAGCGGTGCCTGTCTTTTGGCAAATATCTCCTAAACCGTGTAGCCTTAAAGCGGGAGTTCCGCCATTTTTTGTTTTTAAAAGTCAGCAGCTACAAATACTGCAGCTGCTGACTTTTAAAATAAGGACACTTACCCGCCCAGCGCTCCCGCGATGTCGGCACCCGAAGCCGATCTCTCGATCGGCTCTCGGGTGCTGCCGCCGCCATCTTCGGTATGGGAATCAGGAAGTGAAGCCTTGCGGCTTCACTTCCCGATTACCTACTGCGCATGCGCGAGTCGCGCTGTGCAATAAGGATGGTCCCTGCTGTCTCAGGGATCGGTGTGTTTCCCAGCAGACAGCGGGGGCCCCACAGGAAGTGGCGGAAATACCCACAGAATCTGCGGCTATCTATGCACGGAAGTGAGTGCAAATACCTGTATTATACAGGTATCTGCACCTCCCTCCCCCCTGAAAGGTGATAGTTGTGGCACCGGAGGGGGGGAGGGTTCCAATGAGCGGAAGTTCCACTTTAGGGTGGAGCTCCGCTTTAATCTAGGCTTACCTGTAGGTCAAAGTGGTTTGTAAGGGTTTACAACCACTTTAAAGTGCTATGGTAAAAAGTGTCTGTAGGTGTAGGAGCACAGACAGTTTTTACTATAGCACGATCATTTAAAGGGACAGAGGCTATTAAAAAGGTTCACAGATAACTAATTAGCCCTGTATTGTTTTTTACTTTAGTATTTAAAAAAACAAACAAAACACAAATATTGTTTAAATAAAAGAGGCATGTGTATTCGCACTTGAATCTTGTGCTTTGTGTATTTCTTCCAGATTTTTAATAAACCAGCACAGTGGCGGCTGGTGCTCTATTTGGGGGGGGCAGCAAACAAACCAGCCACCACCACTACCCCCGCCAGTTGTCACACAACTGGGTAGGGTGAGGGCGAAGTGCTCTGCGGCCTGATCCCACCGTTTTTTAAGCCAATTAGAGCCTCAGGATCTAATCACGTGCTTAGAAAAAAAACAATTGGAATCCATGCCTCCAGCACCCTGCAAGTAGATTAGGTGCCAGACGCATAGATTAGGGAGACGGCGTCCCTTATGGACGAGCCACCACTGATCTAGTGTGAAACTTTACCTCTGTGTAAGAGCACCATTCCATTTAATAAAGACCAATCACTGCTACCCTCTATCGTTGTGCAGGGTGACTGGTCTTTTCTCCACTCCCTCCTGTATTTCTCTACAGGCAGCCTGTAGTGGGTGGAGCCTGCTGGGCCCCTCCCACAGCTCTACTTTATGTACAGCACAGTTATGTGGTCATTGATACTTTTACAAGTTATCTGGATTTGCAAAGGCATTTGGTCCACAGTCTATGGCAAGTATTTCATTGCAGGCCACATCGGCATTAAGGTTGCCCTCAAAGGGATGGTTGTATCTGTAAGACTAGATGTCCAGAGCACCCCATCCTCCCTAAGATCAGGTGTCAAGAGCCCCCCCCTCACCTTCAGAAGTCAAGAGCCCCCTGATCCTCCCTATCACAAGGCACCCCCCTTACCTTGTGCTGCTGGGAAGATGCTGAGGCCGCAGCTGGGAAGCAGAAAGTACAGGGTCTGGAAATGGACCAAAGGAGGGCTAGAGTCAGCTGCCCGTGACTGCTAAATGCTAAGACCAGGGGAGGTGGAGACCAGGGGGTGCTGTGGCTGCACAGAAAGGTATCTGGATCTGGAGGAGGGGGTTCTGTCCTCCTATTTGCTGCTGACTGCTGAGACAGAGGGGTAGAGATGAGCTCCTTTGCTGCTGCAGAGAAGTGCAGGATCTGATGGAGGTGCTCTGTCCTCCTCTCTGCTGCCGACTGCTGAGACAAGGTGGAGGCAGAGATGTGGGGGGTTCCGCAGCTGCAGGAAAGGTGCAAGGGCCACATGAAATGGCCTGGCAGGCCAAATACAGCCTGCGGGCCTTGTATTTGACACGTGTTATAGGACAAGGCAAATTGCTTAGACAGCAAGAGATGGGACATTTTTCTTCAACGGGGACAGACGGAAACACGCAGTTTTAGGATGTGGAAGAGTAAGAACCTCTGTCAGTTTGTTGACTGTGTTTCATGTTCCAGTGACACCATTCCCCTTATTTCTTGTCCTGGCGTCACATGGAATGGAGGGGAAATCTCACCAATGGGGTCAAAGACAGCAATACAAAGCTGGAGTCAATAATCCGTGCCATATTGTCTCCAAAGTATCAAATGGTATATTGGTGGCTCAGCCAATGATGGGATATTAAACATTCATTGCCACAACAAGCTGGCTTTCCCTAGTAAACAACACACACTTGGCAGCAGTTCTATTAAAAAAAAATAAAAAATTATATATATATATATATATATATATATATATATATATCATATCAAGTTTGGCTACAAATGCTCTTTGTGTATAACTTTGCAGAATGGAAACAAGCCAAGGTGGCAATTAATTTTAGTTAGGCTGCTCATTAGCTGTAAAGCTGTAATAATGACTGAATGCATGCTCTTGTCTGTTTATTACTTTCAAATAATTTATAAACAGAGCCAATTAGCATTTCAACAGCACCTTAAATGCGTCTGTTATACAACCCAAAAGTATTGTATCGGTATTATATTTAACTACACAATATAATGAGCTCTAAGAGAATATAAACAAAGAGAATAAAAGGTAGTCCCAAACATCAATGAATGATTTGATTATCACATTGGGTTTGTCTTCTGGCACAGCTTCCAATATAAACTGGAATGGTTGGGTTGTATGAGCATTTCTGTTAAAGTGGTTAATAATTGTAGTGCACCAATTCTTAGATATGATGGCTGCATTCATTTTCTTTTTTAGGCTCTCTTTCCCTTATTTTCACCTGGTGATCTGGCCAGTTAGTCTGTTGATCTTCAACAGAACAGCTAGTTAGAGGGTTGAGACAAACTATTTAATACAGACAGTAGTGCTTACAATGATCGGTTCTCATTTAATTTATGTAAAAATCTTTATCACAAAAGGTTTGTTGTAACTGCTAGAGTTCAGCTTCAGTCTGTTAGTGTATCTAAATCTGGGAAGGAAGACCCTCACCTTGCCAACATCCAATTAGTAATAAAAAAAGAGGGGAGAAGCTAGATAAGCTTCTAAAAAACACAGATTTTTTATGCACAGCATGAGGCAGTATGTATAAAGGTTTATTGGATATACATTAAAATACAACCAACATATAAAAAGGGGCAATTAAAAAAAAAAAAAACACCCTCCATCTACAAAGAGTCAACAGATAACCAATTCCGAGTAAGGAGACAGAAAAAATCATGATGTGGAGTATAGTGGCGTCCACCAAATAGGTCAACATTTAACGAGATTCATGAAACTGCTGCTAGTGTGTTGCTCCATACTCAAACGTCAATGCGTTTTGCAAGATATACTTGCTTCTTCAGGACTGATTGGATGGGTGCATCTAAGATGTATGTTGATGTATTTATTACATAGCAGGTTTCAGTATCTAACTGGAGATGGGTAGGTATAGCGCAGCCGAAAATAAAATTATGGGATCACATGGTAATAGACACAGGGCCCTCCACAAATGAGGGTACAACTGGGTGCCTGCCCTTGGTATTCTGTGTATATTAAGGTGACATCAAATGTATCAGTAGAGGTTGTAAGGCTGGCATATATCAAAGACATAAACCACAAGAGGAGAGCACCGTGGCCCTTTTAAAACCTTCCAGCCAGAGATTATGGGATCACCAGCACCAGCTACTGGTATCTATATCTGCTAGTACATCCAACTCTCCCCTCCCCCAGGCTGCTGCTGTTTAAAGGTGACCCCCTTGCTCACGCATCCAGAGTAGGGGCACGCTAATACAGGAAGTGTGTTACTGGCAAGATCACCAGATGGAAAAAAAGAAAAGAAAAGGGAAAACAAATGCAACCACCAAATCTAATGATTGGTAAGCTGCATTATATTACATTTTAGATTTTGGGTTTAATACCTCTTTAAGATATTAAAGTGGGAAAGTGGAAGTGAGCCTTGTTTATATCCAGACAGCACCTTTTGGTTACGGCTGTGACAGCTTCTTAAAATATGTTCTGCCAGTTTGAAGATTAGGAAGTTAAAGCGATATTAAACTAAAATTCAAAGCTAGAACTAACTAAGCTTAAAACTGCCTCCACCCTCTAACTCCTATACGAACTACCCTGTAGAAGAAACATGCTTATCCTTTCTATTTCCTGGATGGTCCAGTCATGTGATTGGCTCCCAGAGGGCTGCTTCATGGGAGAGGAGGGTCAACGGATGCCCCATAGTGAGCCTATGAGTGATGTCACCACCCAGGCATTCCATCCGTTGTCAGCTGTCATCCTCTCCCCTGAACTTGACTGGACCAGAGGGCCCTAAGAACAGGTAAGTATATGCATCTTACTTTTACTGGATAGTTAGTGTGACAGACCTAGCTAGGACAGGGGCTTTTGGAGTGGACTGAATGCTAGCCTCTTTCTGACCAATCATGGGCCCTGGTATTTGGGGGGGGGGGGAATGGTGCTCTGTGTGAGCTGTATGCCTGGGGACCCTTGAGGTGATGTTACTTTGGATTCAGGTCCATATCCCCCCTCCCCCCCAAGAGACACAGACTCTGGGAACCCTGTATTTGCCATATTACAAATAGTGACTGATTCATACTGTTGGGACACATACTCTTAGATGCTGATGTTATCAACTCCAGCCACCTGTCTCTGTCTGTTGTCTGCTATAATGTAAATTAGTCTAGTATGACTTGTCACAGCTTCTAAGAGTCTTCTCACCAATTTTTTTTGTGCTTATTTAACCCTGCAATTGTATGAAGGAGTTCTGTGTTGAGATGTATGATAATGTGTATTGTATAGTCGGTGAGCTAGGAGACGTGAAGTCTGTCCTAAAAGTCATGTCTCTGAGTCAACTAGGCTGTCTAAAGGATTATATAATTAGCTCATGTTAATTAGGTTTCTGGTTCTAGGTTGTATTTTTCACCCTGCTGTATATATTTGTGTGAGATCTCAAAATAAAGTGAAATTCCTGTTTGAACGTATACTTGCTTGTTCTGAGCTATCACAACTGGATTGGAACGGCACATAGCAGTAGTTTGAATCCCGGAGCATCGGATGACCCAACCATCAGAGGTTGCAATCGGAAATGTAATTCAGTAGCCACAGAGGAGTGTCGGGAGAGTGGAACCGAGCAAGCAGGGGCTTGTTACAGTTAGTATAGGAGTTGAGGGGGCAGTTTTAAAGTGGTTGTAAACCTGTAGGTAAATATAACTAAGCGGGGAACAACCGCTTTAAGCTTAGTTCTAGCCTTTTCTTTCTTAAAATACAAAGGAGGGTAGACTCACCTGCTCTGTGCAATGATCACCGCCACACCAGTTATATGATGACGCTGTACTACACTGGCGACATTAAGTAAAACAAAAGATAGTGGGGGGAAAAACAAAACAATTTTTTTATTTCTTAATTTTCTTAAAAAAAAAAAAAAAGTGGCCAAAAATTGCAACTTCAAAAATCACCATGCCTCTTACTAAATACATTGGACTGTCTACTTTACAAAAGAGGGTCATTTGGGGGATATTTCTACTGTCCTGACATTTTCAAGCCTCAAGAAATAAGATAGGCCATCAGTACATCAGGATTGATCACTTTTCACATATACAGTATACCATAGCTATAGCTAGCCTACAGACTAAATTTACACTCATTTGGGTTATTTTCACCAAGGAAATGTAGCAGAATACAATTTTGCCTAAATTTATGAAGAAAGATTATATATATTTTTTTTGTTTATATAGCAAAAAAAAAAAAAAAAAAGGAAGTGAATAAATGCCATCAAAAGAAAGCTCTGTTTGTGTGAAAAAAAAATTATATATATTTTTTTTATTTGGGTAAAATGTTCCATGACCGTGCAATTGTCATGCAAGGTAAAAGCTGAAATTTGTCTGGGCAGGAAGGGGGTGAATGTGCCCAGTATTAAAGTGGTTAAAGAGAAACTAAAGGCAGTTCCAATGGTCTGGCGCCCCTGAGGTCCCTCTCCAGCGTTCATCTGATGCAGGGAGCGTTATTTATTAACTCAGTACAGTCTTATTTTTTAGTTTTAGCAGAAATTATGTAAGTTAAAGTAATTGTAAAGTCTCTTTTTTTTTCCCTATAAAAATAACAAACATGTTATACTTACCTGCTCTGTTGCAGTGGATTTGCACAGAACAGCCCAGATCCTCCTCTTCTATGCTCCTAGCCCCTCCCACCTGTTAAGTGCCCCCTCAGAAAGCAGCTTGCTATGGCAGCACCCGAGCCGAGTCACAGCTCCCTGAGTCCATTCAGACACAGAGCTGCGGCCCGCCCTCTCTCTCTCCCGATTGGCTGACTGACTATGACAACAGCGGGAGACAATGGCACCACTGCAGTGTCTCAGTCAATCAGGAGGGATCCAACAGCAAGCAAGGCAGACTAATGGGAGGCTTGATCTAGAACAATGCAGGTAAGTCAGTCTCTATTATAGCGAGGAACAGAGTGTTCGGTTTGCTTATATCGGGTGACTGATTAATCAGCTAACAGGTGAACATAGACAGGTAGGAAAAGCAACAGCCAACACCCGGATGCTGGAATGATGGCCGGGGCACTAAGCGATCATGAAACACCCCCATCTGAGGAAGGGCCCCCGTCAGGCTGGTTAGCAGGGGAAGTATCACAGGGGTCAAGCTGGACAGCTGAAACACGAGCGGGGTGCAGAGAGCCCTGAAAAAAGAATTGAAAGCCCCACCTTGTCGAATGAGGTAGTTTATCCATAGAGTGGGGTGAACCTCTTAGACCAGTTAGAGAAGTAGCCTAAGACCAGGTTATAGAAGGCCTTGAATAAGAAAAAGCAGGAAGTTCAATGGGCATGGGCTGGATTTGCATACTTGATGCAGTGGCCGACTGGGCCACATCGCCAGGTGTAATAACTGTCTGAATCACATCAGCAGAAAGTCCAGAATAGGAAGAAGCTCAACGGACATGGGCTGGACTGGCATAAATGATGGAGTGGCCGCATCGCCAGGCATAGCAACTGTCTGAATAGCATCACCAGGCATAGTGACGGTGGAACTTGTGGACAAGTTAGCCTTGCTGTGCATCCAAGGGAGTTTAGTGACCGGCAAAGGTAGGGGTAATCCAGGGGGCTCGACTACTGAGGACATAGAGGAAGTTTACAAACAGGGCTCAAGGCTGCTAGACAAAGGATATGTTTGGCTTCTAGGAGGAGAGGATTCAGGCTGTGACACTTGGTTGGAGGGATGATCTGTAGAGAATTCAATAAACTTGTCAGCGTCTTTTGCTATAACAGAGTCATGTAAAGGCAAAGGTTATGCAAACTGGAGTGACATTTGGAAATATTGTCATGAACAGGATCTGAATAGGACTGAAAAAAATACACATGACTGGTACTGGCCCAGGGGCGGATCCAGAGCCTAGTCTCGGGCGGGGTACTGCCAGAAAATTTTGCGGCAATTTGTTGGGGCAATGGCTGGTGTTGGCGCTTCAATCATCACAGCGCCATGATTAATATAGTGCCAGGATGATTGTAGCACATTTATTTCTATTATTACATTGTAATATTAAATTAAATAGTTCAGCTCACCATAATGTAGAATCAGTGGGAGCCCTGAGCGTGTCACTTTTCATGTCGCCTGCCACCAGATGCAGCGTGTCTCTTGCCACGTCGCCTGCCACCAGATGCAGCGTGTCTCTTGCCACGTCGCCTGCCACCAGATGCAGCGTGTCTCTTGCTATGTTGCCTGCCACCAGATGCAGCATGTCACTTGCCACGTCACCTGCCACCAGATGCAGCATGTCACTTGCTACGTTGCCTGCCACCAGATGCAGCGTGTCACTTGCTACGTTGCCTGCCACCAGATGCAGCGTGTCACTTGCCATGTCTCCTGCCACCAGATGAAGTGTGTCACTTTCTACCATCGCCTGCCACCAGATGCAGCATGTCACTTGCCACTATTGGCTGCCACCAAATGCAGATTGCCACTTGCCATGTCACTTGCCACATCCCCTGCCACCAGATGTGAATTGTCACTTGCCAACGTCACTTGCCACAATATGCAGATTGTCACAAAGTGATGTTGCATTGTGGCCATCTTGGTACAGCCTCACTTGTCTGCAGTAAGCCTAGAGTTAGAAGTCAGCAAGCGGACATCTTTATACACTCACCGGAGTCTTGCTTTTCACAGTTATTTTGAACAGTAAACTCAGTTTATTTAGTGAAATATAAGTTGAGTTTACTTTTAAAAATACCTGGGAAAAGCAATATTCCGGTGGGTGTATAAAGATGTCCGTTTGCCGACTTACAACACTAGGCTTACTGTCGACGAGTGCGGGAGTACCAAGATGGCCGCGACGCAACGTCCCTTCAGTCACATATTCAGATGAGCAGCAGCTTCCTGACAACACCTGCTTGCTTGCTCAGTCATACGCCAGCCCGCCGGCATGATTGCCCATCCGCTCGTTCACCTGCTGGCCTGTTCAGTCACCCCGCCGGTTCACCCGCTCATTATTTGCTCGGCGGGGGTGCAATTGCCCTGTTGCCCCCCCCCCCTGGATCCGCCCCTGTACTGGCCACACAAGAGTTATACATGGGCAACTGGTCAGTGGTTTTAATGCAATTCTGGATGCAGGTCTGGGACCAGGACCCAATCTCTTCTGCAGACCAGTCTATATGCGGATTGTGCAGTTTAAGCCTTATGCGATTCCCCAGTGGTCAGAGTAATGGGTACCATGCACAAGGTCACCAGATCCATGGACAAGGGAGAATTATCAACGGCTAAAACTGATAAGGGCCTGTGCACCTTAGTCACTGGAATCGGTAGATGGCGTGCTAGGTCCCTATCAATAAAATTGCCAGCAGCATCAGAATCAATGAAAGCAGAGAGGTGGTAAGAAAACTTATCAGAACTAAGTTGTGCAGGAACAAATAAGCAATCTCTGAGGGAAACAAACACAGTATGATCTATAGAAGAAGACCCCACCCGACTAGACTCTTGCCGTTATTCAACTTATTAGGACAGCTAGCGACAAAGTGGCCAAGGTTGCCACAATATAGTCCCTGAGATCTCCTTCTAGCCTTTTCCCCAGGGGATAAATGGGTAGTGCCAGTTTGTATGGGCTCATCCTTCTGGAGAGGTTGAGAGGGCTCAGGAAATGAAGAAAAGATGGGCAGCGTACTGGGGGGTAAAGAAGCAAACCTCTCTGTACTCCTTTCCCATAAACGCCTGTCAATGCAGATGGCTACTTGCATGGCTTCATTTAATGACTTTGGTTCAGGGTAGTGTACTAAGGAGCCTTTGATGGAGTCTTATAAGCCTAACCTGAACTGGCTTCCTAGAGCTAGGTCATTCCATCCTGAGTCAGGTGCCCAGCAGCGGAAATCAGAACAGTATTGTTCAGCAATGCGTTTATCCTGACGTAAGCTTAGCTTCAGCTGAATGGGCACAGTCAGGATCATCATATAGTAAACCTAAGGCCGCGTACACACGGGCGGACTGTCCGCCCAACTAGGTTCGTCAAACAGTTTGACAAACAGTCCGTTCAAAATTAGCATGAACGGACTTGACCACACACGACGAACGAACAGTCCGCTGAAAACTTGCGTGATGACGTGAACGGCACGTACGACGGGACGAGAAATTCGGCGTCCGATACACTGCAATGCAACCTTCGCCGTGTAAATTCTTTCTGAGCATGCGCGAGACTTAGTTTGCCGAACAAGCCTACACACGAGCGGACTGTCCGCTCAAACCAAGTTTCAGTGGACAGTCTTACGGAAATTCCGAAAAACTTTGTTCGTCAGACTGTCCGCTGAAACTGTCCGCTGAAGCCCACACACGAGCGGACTGTCCGCTGAAACACTGTTCAGCGGACAAAGTTGGACGAACAGTCCACCCGTGTGTACGTGGCCTTAGGCTTTGAAAAAGGCTTCAACTGACCCTTTGGCTGGGTCATCTGTGGGGAGACTAAACGCCGAAAGACTGGGGATCCCCCTGTAACCATGTGATAATCAGGCTGACCCGCTGTGCTTCAGAACCGGAGGAGTGTGGCTTAAGCTTAACGTATAGCATACAACTGTTTTTAACCACCTCAATACTTACACCCCCTTCCAGCCCAGACCAATTTTCAGCTTTCAGCACTCTCACAGTTTGAATGACAATTACTCAATCATGCAACACTGTACCCATATGAAACTCTGTCCTTTTTTTCACACAAATAGAGCTTTCTTTTGGTGGTATTTAATCACTAGTGGGTTTTTTATTTTTGTGCTATAAATAAAAAAAGTCCGTAGATTTTGTGAAAAAAAATGTTTTTTTCTTTGTTTCTGTCATAAAATTTTGCTAATTAGTAATTTTTCTTCATAAATTTTTGCCAAAATTTATACTGCTACATATCTTTGGTAAAATAACCCAGATTAGTGTACATTATTTTGTCTTTGTGAAAGTTATAGAGTCTGCAAACTATGGTGCCAATCACTGAAAATTGATCACATCTGATCAGGCCTTCAGTACATCAGGTATATCTCATTTTTTGAGACACTAAGGGCCGGTTCACACAGGGGGCGATGCGAGGTCGACACGACTTGCCTCGCCGCGACCTGCCGCGACCTCAGCGGCGACTTGCAAATGACTTCTATATAGAAGTCAATGCAAGTCGCCCCGAGGTCGCCCAAAAGTAGTACAGGAACCTTTTTTCTGAGTCGGAGCGACTCGAGTCGCTCCTCTCAGAACGGTTCCATTGTACAGAACGGGGGCGACTTGTCAGGTCGCGGCACGGCAAGTCGTGTCGCCTCGTGTCGCCCCCTGTGTGAACCGGCCCTAAAGCCGCGTACACACGGGGCGGACTGTCTGGCCAACTTAGTCCGTCAGACAATCCGACGGACAGTCTGTCATACTTTCGAATGAACGGACTTGACCACACACACCACTTTTTGAGCGGACTAATACGGCGTACTAAGTCCGCCATACTATCCGCCCTACTTTTGAAATGAACGGACTCGCCCACACACGCGGAGGAAATTCCGCTCATTTCAAGCGCGTCTCCAGGTAGGCGGGGCCTGCGAAGGAGACGTCGCTGGCCCCGCCGCCTGGAATGGACTTAAAGGGGAACCCCAACGCCGAAAAAAATCGGCGTGGGGGTCCCCCCCAAAGTCCACAACAGACCCTTGTCCGAGCACGCTACCCGGCCAGCCAGGAAAGGGGGGCGAGCGAGCGCCCCCCCTCCTGAGCCGTACCAGGCCGCGTGCCCTCAACATGGGGGGGGTGCCTTGGGGAAGGGGGGGCCGCGCGGCCCCCCCCCACCCCAAAGCACCTTGTCCCCATGTTGATGAGGACAAGGGCCTCTTTCCGACAACCCTGGCCGTTGGTTGTCGGGGTCTGCGGGCGGGGGGCTTATCGGAATCCGGGAGCCCCCTTTAATAAGGGGGCCCCCGGATACTGGCCCCCCACCCTATGTGAATGAGTATGGGGTACAATGTACCCCTACCCATTCACCTGTAAAATAAAAGTACCAAAAAAAACACAACACACGAGATAAAATACTTTATTGCACAGCTCCGGGGGTCTTCCGTCTTCGGGGGTCTTCTCGCCGGACTCCTCCGCTATCTTCTTGTAGCTCTTTTGCTAGCGGAGGAGTCCGGCTTTCTTCTGGACTCCCGCTTTAAGTTATAATTTTTTCCCATAATCCCTTGCTAAATTAAGATTTTTTTTTTTTACAAAATTGTCACATTATCAGGTTATTTCTCACACACAGCATATGCATACAACAAATTACACCCCAAAATACATTCTGCTACTCTTCCCGAGTATGGCGATACCACATGTGTGATACTTTTACACAGCTTGGCCACATACAGAGGACCAACATTGAAGTAGTACCTTCAGGCGTTCTCGGAGCATAAATTACACATCTTATTTCATTCCAACATTTCCAACTTGCTGGTAAAATTTTCCGACAAAATGCTCCGATCGGACATACTCCGATTATGTGTAGCCTACTCCGACAGACAAAGTGCCACACATGCTCAGATCAAATTCCTAGACCAAAGCTATTGGCTACTAGCCTGAACGTAGTCCCGTCCTAACGCAATAACGTCATCACGTTATGTACAATCGGATTTTCCAACAACTTTGTCCGACCGTGTGTATGCAACAGTTGCGGACAAAATCTGTCGGACAAAATCCGTCGGATTTGGTTTCCGGAATGTCCTACCGTGTGTACAAGGGCTTATAGTATAAAATCAAGTCATTTTAGTATTATCTCTATAAAACATGGCTAAAATATTATTACTCCCAAACACATTTTATTCAGTGCCTCAATTAGGCCTATTAGCTGTTTGCATCACACTTTTTATATTACTGTACAATCATCAAAGTGTCAAGAAAGTTACATATTCACTAACTATGTAGTGAAATGCAGATTCTTTCTCAATGTGTTTCAAAGATATGGATTCTGTTTCTTCAGGAGCATAATTGAGCTGGGTTTTTATGATTGTGAACTCCAAGGAAGCATAATCGCTAAAAGTATAACCCTGGGGATGAACACAGGGGTATGGAGAGGAGCTACAAAAAAAACAAAGTAAGCCGCATATTTATGCAACTCTTTATTCTGCAGCTTCTTTGAAGTGTTTTGCCTGTGCTTTGCTTGTAGGGTGACTCTGGCAAGCAATTTAACTGCTATGAACAGTTTAAAAAATGTAAATTTTTTGCACACTATTGCTATTACATCTACCTGTTTTTATTAGTTTATGTCGGGTTTTAAAGTAAGAAGGCTTGAGAGAGGAGCAGGCATGATGTGAGCCCAGGGCCGATCCTAGGGTCACAGACACCTAGGTGCAGAAATATTTCTAGCACCCTCACATGGGCTTGGTCATCTTACTAACTTCTCCCCTTTATAAATGTTTCTTTGGCAATGAGTCAAAGGCAAAACACTTTTGAATTTACAGATGTTTCAGTAAGTCTAAACTGCAAGCATGCCAACCACATCCTGAATTTTACCAGCATTAAAGGGATTGTAAAGTCTCATGGTTTTTCATCTTTATGCATTCTATGCATTAAGCTGAAAAACCTTTTGTGCTGCAGCTGCCCTAGAGCCCCCCTTTTTCTTACCTGAACCAGCGCTGTGTAGGAGCCCCACGCCTCCAGCCTCTGTCACTGCCATTGGATAGATTGATAGCAACTTCCACTGCTGTCAATCAAATCTAGTGACACGGGAGTCGGGGGTGGGACCGAGTCCTGCTGTCTGTGTCAATGAAATTTTGAGCATGTCCACATGGGTGCCCCCAAGCAAAGCGTCTCTCCGTGTGGGCACTCAATGAAGAGGAGGAGCCAGGAGCGCCGCCAGGGCACCAAAGAAGAGGAAGATCCATGCTGCTCTGTGCACAGAGGAGGTAAATATATGTTATTGTACCCCTACCCATTCACCTGTTGAAAAAAAGTGTACAGCACAGTTTTTTAAAATACTTTATTAGACAGCTCTGGTGGTCTTCTCTTCTTCCGTCTTCGGGGGTCTTCTCGTCGGACTTCTCCACTATCTTCTGCTCTTTTGCTAGCTCTTTTACTAGCGGAGGAGCCTGGCTTTCTCCTTCGTCGCCACCGCGTCCGGGTTCTTCTACCGACTTCGGGGGTCTTGGCCCGGTATTCTTTCACCGCCGCCGCCTTCTGCTTCTTCTTCTTCTTCCTTCTTCTGATGTTGACACAACGCTCACTCCAGCCGTAATGCTGGGGACGCATTGTGCGGCGACATCACCCAGTGACCCCACCCCTTGTCCCTATATAAGTCACGCACAATGCCTCCCTAGCATTATGGCCAGAGAAAGCATTGTGTCAACATCGGAAGAAGGAAGAAGAAGAGAAGAAGCAGAAGAAGAAGAAGAAGGCGGCGGTGGCGACAGAAGACCGGGCCAACGCTAGTAAAAGAGCTGGAAGAAGAAAGCGGAGGCCCGGCAAGAAGAACCGAAGAGCGGGACAAGACCCCCGAAGACCGGGACAAGACCCCTGAAGTCGGAAGAAGACCCCGGACAGCGGCGGCGATGAAGAAGCCAGGCTCCTCCGCTAGTAAAAGAGCTAGCAAAAGAGCAGAAGATAGCGGAGGAGTCCGGCGAGAAGACCCCCAAAGACGGAAGAAGAGAAGACAACCGGAGCTATCTAATAAAGTATTTTAAAAAAACTGTGTTGTGTTTTTTTTCTGTACACTTTTTTTCACCAGGTGAATGGTTAGGAGTACAATGTACCCCATACTCATTCACATAGGGCAGGGAGCCTGAATCTGGGGGCCCCCTTATTATGGGGGGCTCCTGGATTCTGATAAGCCCCCCGCCCGCAGACCCCGACAACCAACCGGCCAGGGTTTTCGGGAAGAGGCCCTTGTCCTCATCAACAGGGGACAAGGTGCATTGGGGTGGGGGGCCGCAGGGCCCCCCTTCCCCAAAGCACTCCCCCATGTTAAGGGCACATGGCCTGGTACGGCTCAGGAGGGGGGGGCGCTCGCTTGTCCCTACCCCCTTTCCTGACCGGCCCGGCTGCGTGCTCGGATAAAGGTCTGCTATGGACTTTGGGGGGACCCCCACTCCATTTTTTCAGCGTAGGGCTTCCCCTTTAAATCCAAACCAGGTGACGGGGCTAGCGAAGTGTCAATCTGGAGGCAGCGACATTGACTTCCTGTGCTAGTTCCATCTACCTGGAGCCACGTTCAAAATGAACGGAAAAGTCCAGTCGTGTGTGGGCAGGTCTGCTCGTTCGGAAAGTCCGGCGGACCTCCACTGCAAAGTTTGCGGGTTGTCGGATAGTCCGATTGTGTGTATGCGGCATTTGAAGGCAGGTTTTGCACGCAATTTCAGCTGCCTGTATCTTGGAATCTACAGAGTATGTTTACACACTGTTTTCGAGAAGGTGATCTTTGCCAATTAATTTTTTTCATCATATACTTAGTCTGAGTTGCCCATGTTTGTAATTTCTTTCCCCCTCAAACTCATTCTGTAATAATATGCCAATATTCACAACAAGATGCTATAAATACAATAATCATCATCTTAAATTTCCTTGACTTCAATACTTCACCTCCAACATCTATTAGTAACACAGTACATGATAAAGCACCTTATTAATAGAAAGCCCCACTCACGCACTCACACTCTCCAGTTATTTGTCTTCATTTTTCTCATCTCATCTTGAACTGGAGTAATTTAATTACACCGCAGTGTACGCGTAAAACAAGCCAGGCTCCAGATATTTTTTGTTTATCACAATGTTTAATGTTATGCACTCACAAGAGTAGGAAGCACTGAAGCCTCTTGCCCGACAATAGCAGCAAAATATAATTAAATCCTTGGGAATGTCATTTCTGTATTAATTCTCCCCACGTTAAAAAATGTTCCATTTAAATCCTCGATACAACTGTGGAGCAGTTTACAAAAGGCATCGAGTCAGCAGATATCGGCGAGACATCTCCGGGAGAACCAGTGACACTTCATTTATTATAATGAGTTTTCTCCAAAATATTGGTAAATAGTCTCCAAAGACATATATTACACATCGTAATAATAAAGCATAAATAGTCATTCTTGCTTGGAAATATAGTGCGGTGATAAAATACACAGTATTGAAGTCAGCATTTCCAGAAATAATCATTTTTACAATATGTACGCAATATATGTAATATTAATAGGTATGTAGTTATTAGGGTAGAATTTTAAAATGTATGTCTAGACCAACCTTATACTTTTCTTTCATTTGGATACAGTGAGGCAGGATAGAGAGATGTCTCCTCATTCCCTGTCCAGTTACAATGGTTGCATAGGCAAGAAATGAAAATCTGCAACAGCAGCAAAGACAGTAATATAAATGCTTTACCTGTTTAAGGTATAACTTTGCCCCCCACCTCCCTAAAGAAAGCCACTCTGGCTGTAATATTAACTTTTAATCCAGGCCTGACCCCCGGAGTTCTTATTTTGGCCACACGATGTTCTCAGTTTTTCAGGGTAAACTAGAGCCAGAAAACTAAGGAAACGCTGTTAGTGCAGGGCATTATGGCCCTGCCCATTGAGCGTCGCACCCTGCACTCACAGTGCAATGATCCAGAATATGACGCTGATGTCATTGCATCAGCTACCCAGTCTGCATCATCCAGGATCTCTCATCACCAAGAGATGACAGAAGAGGAACAAGCACATCATGTGATCGACCAGAGGACACCAGAAATATTTATAATACAGCTATAGGGGCTTCAAGGGGCTCCACAAAGGGGGGGGGGGGGATTTAGGTAAAGTAGGAGAAGGCCAGAACCCGTCCCCTTTTCTTTCTTTTTTTCCATGCGTGTCGAAAACTATGACATTTTTTTTATTTTACAGTTTACTTACTGTAAAATACAATGTACTCCTTGCTCATACACATAGGGGCTGGTACCTGGTTTCTCCCTTATTGTTAAAGAGGGCTTTCAGATTCTGATAAGCCCCCCCCCCCCCCCCCCCCACTCTCACTCTCACAGGTCTATGGTTGTGGGACTGAGACCATTGTACTTCTAAACCAGGGGTGCCCAACCAGTGGCCCGGGGGCCACATGTGGCCCGCGGAGCCCTCTGATGTGGGCCACGACCTCCTGCTCTGGGATGGTGGTTTGACAAGCCCATATCCATATCGCAGGTTGCCAACCCACCATCCCAGAGCATCAGTGTTGTGAATGAAGCCAGCGGTAGAGAAAGCAAGAACTGCAGAGCAGAGCCGCATAAGCTGATGCTTCCTGTATAGCGCCAGCTCCTGTCACAGTTGATACCAAATGCACTCTGCCTGGGACAGCAACAGCCGGGGGAAAACTGAATGGAAGATTGATATTAAAGGTGTGTTTGTTTCTGAAATCAGTGTATATATGGGCATATCTGTTCTTCAGTGGTTACTAGGCTGCTGTTAAACTAATCCTGCACATGCGGGTTACCTGCACTGAGCCATAGACTTCTGCTATCACCTGTGGGTTTGGTGCGCTTTCAGAAAGTGCACCATGCCATCAGGATATAATAGAAGTCTATGGAAAAGTGCAGCTAACCTGCAGGAAAGCCACAGGTGCACGTGGCGCATCAGTGTGAAAGCAGCCTTAGGACCTAATCGGACCCTCCGTTCACCTCTATGTCCATTTACCCCTGCTTACCTTCAATCTGATACGTAAAAAAAAAAAAGGGAAGGGGAATCATCCCTTCCATCAGATTGAATTGGAGGGCCCATATACTAGCATGGGCTGTGTCCATATCTGTTCTGCATATGCAGCGTAGATACAGATCTGTCATCCGCCCATTACACTTATTTTGGCCCACGACCGGTTACCAAGTCGCTTCAATGGCCCTCGCTCTTCAAAAGGTTTTTGACGTCTGCCCGTTCAGCTCAGGGATGAGACCACCACACAAGAGTCTTTTGATCCACTGAGAGCCCCCCCCCCCTTTATACTTCAAAAGGTTGGGCACCCCTGTTCTAAACAAAGGCACAATTTCTTTGACAGAGAGGTCCTACCCTGGCAAGGCACCCCCAATTTTGGAGGCATGTGGCCTAATATGATTCAGGTGGGAGCATACTCTTCCCCACTTTTTCAGGCCATCCAGGATGCAGAATAAAGGTCTGATATAGATTTTGGGGGAAACATTTTATGTTGTTAAGATCCATATCAGATCTGAAGGGTAGTATCCACTACAGCAAAAGTGACATTTACAAAAACAAAAAAAGCATCTTTACATTCTCAGTAAATTACATTTTACTGCCAGCTTCCTTTTTTAAAAATCAAAAACAGCACTGGGACCCCCCAAAGGTCCCTTAAAATATTTACTAGACCCTTAAAGTGGATTTAAACCCGATTCATGAAATTTGACCTAAGCACATATATCTGCAGTGTTTTCCTAAGGCCGCGTACACACGGGCGGACTGTCTGACGGACTTGGTCCGCTGAAACGTGTTTCAGCGGACAGTCCGCTCGTGTGTGGGCTTCAGCTGACTTTTTCAGCGGACAGTCTGGCGGACTAAGTCTTTCGGAATTTTCGTAATATTGTCCGTCCAACTTTGGTTTCAGCGGACAGTCCGCTCGTGTGTAGGCAAGTTGGACGGACTAAGTATGGCGCATGCTCAGAAAGGATTTACACGGCCGAAGGTTGCATTGCAGTGTATTGGACGTCGTTTTTCTAGTCCCGTCGTACGTGCTGTACACGTCATCGCGCAAGCTTTCAGCGGACTGTCTGTTCATCGTGTGTGGTCAAGTCCGTTCATTCAAAAGTAGGACGGACTGTCTGTCGGATTGTCTGACGGACTTAGTTGGCCAGACAGTCCGCCCGTGTGTACGCGGCCTAAGTCTCCAAAGACCTAAGTCTTGTGTCTTTCTGTGGCCCTGTTCTTCTGTTAGCAGCATGATAACTTCTGACAAGTTCTCTGACAAACGAGATATTATTATTATACATGATTTATATAGTGTCAAAGGTTCACGCAACACTTTACAATGTATAGGGGGGACAACACAATTACAGTACAGTTCAATACAAAAAGGTACAGGAAGGCCCTGCTTGTAGAGCTTACATTCTAAAGGGAGGGGGTGGTACAAAAGGTAATAGCTGCAGAGAATGATTTGATGGGGGTGGGAGATAAAACCAGTCTGAGATTTGTGTCGGTGAGGGCTATAAATAGATTAGCAGAGAGCTGGTCTATTCACAGCACATTCCTTCCTTCCTCTGCCTATGTGGAGTGGGGATGTGTGCCTTTCCTCCAATCAAGAGTAAGGAATATGCCAAGACTTCACTCCCAGTGCTGAACAGGAAGAGAAAATTCTAACACTATGTGCACTTTCTAAAGAATATAGCAAGCTGAAGACAGCAGATATACCTGTAACACATATGTAGGGAGATCTATGTCTATCATCTGGGGCTGTTAAATTCACTGGGTATAGGTGAGGGTTTACATCTACTTTAAGGGTTTGGTATGTATTTTGGGGGTCCCATGCCAATTTGTACATAGAAAAACAAACCTTCATTTACACAGCAATTTTTTTTTCCTTTGTAAATGTCAGTGTTTCTGTAGAAGGTAGTGTGCATTTACAGGCAATGTGGACAGGTAGTCACAGTCAGGTTTAGGGCAACCCCAAGGCATGTTATTTACAGGTATTGGACAAGTTAATGCTTCACATTAATAATTAATAAAATCACTGCTCCGGGCCAAATTAAATGTGCCTTAGGTGAATGCAAAAGCCCCCTATGCTATTTGTTTGACAATCCCTAGCCTAACAGCCAATAAAATAGCTATTATTGTTTTTACAAATTGGTCTCCCATTGATTGCAATATGGTTCAGATTTGGAAACTGAACTTAGGTAATGTTTGCTGAACCCTGCTCAAATAAAACCTAGATACACTTTGTTCATCAGTATTTGAGAGTATTTAACTGACTGCCTACTAGAGCGCATCAGTATATCTAAATATGGGAAAGAGAAAAGTTAACTGACTCTGTATAACTAAGTTTGTAATCTAATTATGCAGTGTATCTAATGAAATCTGTACTATAGCCAAATTATTTAATAAGTTGCACTAAATGATTATGGGAAACAAATTATTGACAACAACCTTGAATTTAAATTTAAAAAAAGAAAGAAAAAGAATAAATAAAAATGTAATGGGAAAAATTAGGTTTTTAAAGGCGTAAAAAAAAAGGTAGGGATTTAATAAATAAATAAAAATTGTTTTAGAATCTGCCTAAATGATCAACATAAAAAATAAGGTTCTATGGATTTCTATATTCTCTAAAATTATCTTAAACCTAGAGGGTGATTCAGGCATAATTGCAAAAAAAAAAAAAGATCCTTTCATTACATTAAAGCTGACATGATATTGTTAGTATCTTCACTTCTAAGTGTGCATATGGTGTCATGACAGAAGAACCTGTCAAATACTAGTGCAGCCAAATTCAATCCTTTGTTAGGGGAGATGACATGACAGGAAGTAATTAACACTTTTCCAACGAGAGCACAGGCAACATAATCTAACCGAAGATCTAACCCTCATCCACAAAAAAAGTTTTGATTTGAGTCATACTTTAATATCACTTTCTCATTTTTACTTTCTTCAATTCGATTCCCAATAAAAAGCGATTATTTTATGCCCCACCGGTGGATATATGTGGGGGATGTTTTCTGTCAATGCCTGGCAAAAATACAACTCCTTCCTTTATTATTGCGGTAAACCTTAATTTCACACTACAATGGAAACAAATTCATGGAATGAATACTGAAATTTAATAAGCGTAAAAATCACTCAAATGTACACTGGAGAATATTTGGAAACAATAAAAAAATAAATATTTTCCCCTTTATAAACAGGCCCTACAAATAAAGCCTATAAAAGGTGATGTCAAAGGTCTGTGAAAGCCCACAGATCTGCCGCTCATAGCTGGACTTGGCAGGATCTGGTGGTGGTCGACTATTATGGCACCTGTGAGGTGAACAACCATCCTGCACTTTTTCTGTTTCACTTTCAATAAAAAATTTACAAATCCGCGCTGCCAAGATGATAAATTTTAATGCAAAAAGGACTCTTCCTTGCTGTTTTGTAATGTTTCCCTTGTGCATTCTGGCACGTGCTGAACAATGAGCAAAATGTAATGTAATCCGCTACACCACACCGAACATTTTAATTTAATTACTTAAGGGAACATTGTAAGTGTTTTTAAAGCATTTTCTTTTTAACAGATCTGGAAAAACAAGAAAGATAGAAAACCGTTTGCTGACTGCTCATTGTTTGAGGACCTAAGCTGGTCCCAGCTCGAGGGATTCTGGCGTTATGTCGCCTTCTATAGCAATGGGAAATCAAAATCTGTGCAGTACAGATAGCTGCAAAATGTCCTTACAGAGCTGCCAGAGGGGAGTGTAGGTCTCTCAAACATAGACAAATGGGATCTGCATTCCACATCTGGTATGACTGCCTGAAAACATTTAAAGCAGAACTCCAGCTACTAAAAAAAACAAGAAAAATGTTTTTTTCCAGCACTTAGAAAAAAATGGGGTTTGCTGAAGAATTCGCCCTCAGTCTGATGCTGTCGACTACAAAAAAGACCCTTTCCACTGGGTAGTGACTCTATTCTGGGTTGAAATATTGCCAGCTTCATTCAGCCTACTTCCTGTGAGCCCAAGTTGTCATGGACACACTTCCTGGGGATGCTGCATCATACCAGAATGGGCTCCAGTACTGCACATCCAACGTTCTGTGCTACAGTAAGGACCGCCCACAACCATAGCAGGCAATGAAGGATCCATGACATCACTGGACTGGCCAAAAGACACCTACAAAATAAGATATCTATTTGAGAGGGGGGCTTCAGTGGGGTGGATGGGGGATAGGAGGCAGGATATGCGGTTTGAAGTATTTTGTGTTAGTATGATCAGAGGAACTCACTTGGCCTTCCCAAGTCCTGTTATTTGTTCTATTTGCATCAGATCTTGACTGGAAATCTAGCGTGTTTGGAATTTACCTAGAGGGTGAACTACTACTGAGTATCCATGGTTGGTGTTCTATAAGAGGTCATGCAATGCATTATAACATTGGTTTGATGTTCACCTAAAGCAAAAGAACCTGTTCAGGTCAAAGAGCAAGGAGGGTATAGGGAACACGGATTTACCTACCTTCATCTTGATGTTCACTCAATGGAGGTATAGAGGAGCACATAACTCTTCCCTACCTTTGCAGCCAATCATCTGGTCACAGTGCTGTCAAATAGGGGCAGGGGAGGCAATTTGCTCTCAATGGGCAAGTACAATTTTGCTTTAATAGTTATAGTTCTTTCTCTATTTGGAATGTGTAATTTACTTATTTTTGCCAGGAAGCATTGTGTTATTTTGATTGTATGCCACAGAAGTCATTCCTGAAATGCTTCACTTGCAGCCTAGAACTGTTGAAGTCCAATAGCTCAAGGGTTAGTGTCCTTGCTTAGCAAGACTGTATGATGCGTTAAGAAAGATTTACCTTTCATTAAAAATATGTAGCCAAGTGCTGGCTGTTTTGTTACCTTCACTAAGGGACAATCCTTCTTGGGCTATGTATGGAGCTCCTTTCCCCTAGTGCTCAACACGGAAGATAATCATATCATTTACTGACTGCAGAGGAGTGGCCACTTACTGATAGCAGAGGATTGTTGGACATGTAGTCCAGTCACCTGGATTTGTACTAGATCTAATACAGGTAAAAACTACAAGTTTCAGTGTGGAATTCTGGGCAAGTAGATAAACTGAACTGTCCTGGACAGGCTTGCTCTCTTGGGACATGGGATTCAGAGCTACAAGACACCGTCACTCCGGGTGCTGTTGGCGGGGAGGACCCCTGTATTGGCCGGATTGGTGAGCGGGCAGCCCATCTTATCTCTGATAGTAGAGGGAAAGACACTTCTGGGAGAAAATAAAATAATGCTGCACACCCCGATTATAGAAAATAAATGGGAAGTTTCCCCCAATGGGTTTTTCTAGGCAGCAGGGGTTGGAAAAAATAAAGGTGGATATAATTCATAGTGTATACCTTTATTGATAAAAAGCATAGCACAATGACATTGATGGTTAAAATATGAACTCTGGTACAGAAAATTTAAAAATCATCAATCAATACATGTGGTGCAAAGTGTAATACACAACATTATAGGTAGACAAATGCTAATGAGTACATAAAGCTGATGCGTTTCCACCCTTCGGGGTCATCTTCAGAGGATAGGTTTGCTGTGAAAGAATTACGTTAGTAATTCAAATTAGTATTTGAAAAACATTTTACTGGTATTAATGAATATCTCTGATGCATAATTACCAATCACAATGTATAGAAGGGGGTTTCTTAGCCAGAAATCATCTAAAAGGTCCTCACATGATCCCACAGAGGGTCCCCTGGCCAACCGACATCTCCAAAACAGGGAGCTCCACCCGCCCATGTGCGGCTTGCAAGGAGCCACACTAGTAGGAGGAATTCCCCACGCATAGGCGGAGCACCGGAAAGGGAAAGAATCAGCACCTCTAGTAAATCAGCAGGGGACATTGTTGTAGAGTATGTTGTATGTTGCACACACCCAGGGTTTAAAGTTTAGGTGCAAAATATTAATTAATTTCTAATTATAAATGGACGGTCGATCACGCCTTCTGGCAAAGCCCACATGCAGATATTTTTCTAGTACATATACGTGTCATGTAGGGCAGTAGACACAAATATAGTGAATAGAAATGCATAAATGCATGTTGCATATTGAGCTGCATCAGGCGCTCCCATGCAATATATATATGGGATCCGGTAATGCTTATTATGGGCTTAATGTATCTATCTGGTAATCAAAGGGAACCAACTAGGGATGGGGGAAGGAAAAGAAACATAGGAAACGGGGGGAAAGAAAGAGGATAAGTGAATACGAAATGGCAGGAACATGTGAAAAAAACCTAAGGTGAAAAAAGCGTGTGAGGGGATAAGTGTGTGGAATGGGGGGAGGGGAAATGTGTATGGGCTGGTCAGTGAAGAAAGGGGATAATAAATGAGGACAAGCTATTATGTGAGTAAAAAAAGTGGAAAACGAATGAATGGGGAGTGTGTGTTAAGAAGGAGAAAGTGGATTAACGTGGTGAATGTTAAAATATATAAAGAGGATGGGGGTGTGCGAAAATAAAATGAAAATAAGACGGAAGGAAGTAAAAAGGAGGGGAGAAAAAGGGGGGGGGGGCAAAACAAAACATAAACAACCCAAAACACGACAAAACAAAAATAAATGAGGAAGGTGTGAATGAAGGATGGAGGGTGGGGATAGTGACACAGTGATGAAGTGGAAGGCAAGGGAATGAAAAGAATGCATGGCATAGAAAATATGATGAAGGAATAGTGAGGTGGGGAATGGGGGGATGTGTAAAATGAAATGCAATGGCTAGCAACAAGTAAGGAAAACAGAAAAGTGAAAAAGTGAAAATTGAAAGGGGATATGAAAGACAAGAAAATTTAGCAAGTGGTTAACTTGATGCAAATAGAGGGGTTAATACTCCACCAGGAATATCCAGTTTCTGAGGTTCCAAATGGAATTCTAAGGAGTATTTAAGATTGTGGGGTCTTGTATGGCTAACCAAACTAGAATAAAAAAATCTTGTTGAGTATATCTATATATCAGTATCCTTGGGCTTAGTTGTGCGGTAAGCTACACAGTGGAGCCCCAGTACTGCGACAAATGTAGGGGAAATAATATTAGACGCATGTGGGATACCAAAAGACGTGCGATCATCCATGTGGGAGAATGGGATCATCTTATGACCGACCAGAAATTCCACTGTCATATATATAGAATGATGGCTCCCCTGATGAGCCACAGGTGCCATCCTCCCACCCCATGCTCCCCCAGTGTGGGGATGATGCCGCAATGGCAGCACTCCTCATGTGACTCCCTCAGTGTTCCAAAGGACGGAAGTCTCTGTATCCATCATCACTTCCACCAGCGAACATGCGAACATGCACAGGTGCGGCATCCGGAAGTGAATCGGGATGCCGCCGGCAGGGAAAAGGCATACCAGGCGGCCAGAGGGAAATTCCGCCACCTGGTGATTGCAAAAAGGGAGCACAGAGCTCTATGCTCCCCACCCTGCCGGGAAGACACACCAGATGGAGGGACCACACCCCGGTGGACATATGGCGGCCAAAGAACAGGAGTGGGACCCGGGTGGGCCAAAAAAGAGGAAAAAGTTTTACATGTTATACATATAACAATATATCAATATTCCACATGACGTGCATTAAATCAATGGTATGTATTCAACAAGGGAATTTAGAGTGTGAAGGACATTAAGTACTCTACCAACTACTATTAATTTGTCTATTCCCATAGTTACCTAGTTTGTAAAGCCCTACTAGGCACACTGATATAAAGTTACTTATGAAAACATCTTATTTATTTCCCAAGAAATTAGGAAAGCTAACATAAAGTATTAAAAAGACATTACAATATCACAAAGCTTACAATCAGAACATATAATACAAGAATATGAAAGATACTTATCACACGGTCCTCCGTGAGGCTTTGCTGCATCGGCTAGGCTCAGAACAGGAGAGGGCCTTCACCATGAGGTTTAGGCCAGAGTCATCCCCCAGAGTAGGCCTCAAGATGGCCGAATCATCAGGTCAGCAGAAACACATGGCAGGCTCTTGCAGCGAACAGAGAGAGAGCATTGTCTGTGTGTGAGCCTTTTCATTCAAACATACACGCCCACTCGTAGCCACTCCCATTTGCCTTCCATCCAATAGATTTCGCCAAGAGGTAATCCTTCACATGTATGCCCATTCTTCAGGAAGCATGCTGTATTATCCATTATGGTCAGTGTCTCTATTATCCCTGAGCCTTCTAGCTAGCTCTTATTCCCTTTGAAGCGTACAATTACACATATCACAGCAGGTGGGTCTGAGCCAAGCTAATGTTCTTCTGATTACCAAGCTTTCATGTGCTTCATTCAACTGAGGCTAAGTGGCTATCTCAATCAGGAACAAATACCAGAAGTATTATATGAATTCAATCCAACAGACTGCATATCTATTCTTAAATATTATCGTATCAAAAAGATCGTCAAGAGCTGTGGACGAATGTATATGTGCCTCCCACTTTTTAAAGGACCAAAAGTAATGGGACAGTTGGCTGCTCAGCTGTTCCATGGCCAGGTGTGTGTTATTCCCTCATTATCCTATTTACAAGGAGAAGATAAAAGGTCCAGAGTTCATTTCATGTGCTATTTGCATTTGGAATCTGTTGCTGTCAATTCTCAATATGAGATCCAAAGAGCTGTCACTGAAGCTGTCAGTGAAGCAAGCCATCATTAAGCTGAAAAAAAAAATCAAACCCATTAGAGAGATAGCAAAAACATTAGGTGTGGCCAAATCAACTGTTTGGAACATCCTTAAAAAGAAAGAACACACCGGTGAGCTCAGCAACACCAAAAGACCCGGAAGACTATGGAAAACAACTGTGATGGATGACCGAAGAATTCTTTCCCTGGTGAAGAAAACACCCTTCACAACAGTTGGCCAGATCAAGAACACTCTCCTGGAGGTAGGAGTATGTGTGTCAAAGTCAACAATCACAAGATGTAAACCATTGGTGAGCCTCAAAAATAGGAAGGCCAGATTAGAGTTTGCCAAACAACATCTAAAAAAGCCTTTACAGTTCTGGAACAACATCCTATTGACAGATGAGACCAAGATCAACTTGCACCAGAGTGATGGGAAGAGAAGAGTATGGAGAAGGGAAGGAACTGCTCATTATCCAAAGCATACCACCTCATCAGTGATGCATGTTGGTGGTAGTGTCATGACGCGGGCAAGTATGGCTGCCAATGGAATTGGTTCTCTTGTATTTATTGATGATGTGACTGCTGACAAAAGCAGCAAGGTGAATTCTGAAGTGTTTCAGGCAATATTATCTGCTCATATTCAGCAAAATGCTTCAGAACTCATTAAACAGCGCTTCACAGTGCAAATAAACAATGACCTGAAGCATACTGCGAAAGCAACCAAAACATTTTTTAAGGGAAAGAAGTGGAATGTTATGCAATGACCAAGTCAATCACTTGACCTGAATCTGATTGAGCATGCATTTCACTTGCTGAAGACAAAACTGAAGGGAAAATGCCCCAAGAACAAGCAGGAACTGAAAACAGTTGCAGTAAAGGCCTGGCAGAGCGTCACCAGGGAGGAAACCCAGTGTTTGGTGATGTCTATGCGTTCCAGAATTCAGGCTCTAATTGACTGCAAAGGATTTGCAATCAAGTATAAAGTGAAAGTTTGATGGATGATTGTTAATCTGTCCCATTACTTTTGGTCCCTTAAAAAGTGGGAGGCACATATACAAACTGTTGTAATTCCTACACCCTTCACCTGATTTGGATGTAAATAGCCTTAAAGTAAACCTGAAAGTCTGCAGTTAAAGCACATCTTGTTAGTTTCATTTCAAATCCATTGTGGTGGTGTATAGAGCCAAAAAGATTAGAATTGTGTTGATGTCCCAATATTTATGGACCTGACTGTATATTACAGTCTAGAGAACCAAAGATGTCATACAGTTAAAAAGTAGGTTGCCGACAAAGTTTGATATCATATGGAAACCCTGGATTAAATATTATACGTCAGATAATATTGACAACCGAGTTTTATTGTTATGGTGATTAAGATTTTTTATAGAATTACGACATATAGATGATATATAAAACCTCCTCCGGAGAATTATTCCCTCCCCTTCCCCTCCTATATACCTTTTATGTTCTTCCCTTACTATATAATACTTACTATAAACATACTTTAGAAGTTATGGTCAAAACTTTAAAATCATATATTTTATTTTAGACATATTTATATTTTCTTGGGATTAAAATGTTTAAAACTCAGCTATAAGAATGTTTTCAAATTCTAAAATATATAAGGCCATTTATTGTCATTCCCACGAGAATATCTTGAAATTCTTCTTTGCTTTGTATCATCCGTACTTCAATATGTCTACTTTCTATTTCTGGTATCACATAATTTGTCTTATACTCTGTACATGTAATTTATTTTAACATAAAATAAAAATTTTTGAACGAGAAAAAGTAGGTTGCCAATGCTGACAGTAGGGAGATCCGTTTTGATGATTAATCTGCTTAGTTTAGTGGGCCCAAGGCAACTGTCCCTTTTATCCTTAAGCCTGGAGCTGCCATGCCCTTAAAGCGGAGTTCCACCCTAAAGTGGAACTTCCGCTCATCAGAACCCTCCCCCCCCTCCGGTGTCCCATTTGGCATCTTTCAGGGGGGAGGGGGTGCAGATACCTGTCTAAGACAGGTATTTTCACCCACTTCCGGGCATGGACTCTCATGGGAGTCTATGCCCCTTCCTGTCCCGGCACGCTGTCTGCTGGGTCCCAGAGACAGCGTAGACCATTCCCATTGCGCTGTGCGACTCGCGTATGCGCAGTAGGGAACTGGGAAGTAAAGCCGCAATGCTTCACTTCCTGATTCCCTCACCAAGAATGGCGGCAGCAGCAGCCGAGAGCTGAGCGACCGATCGGCCTCGGCTGCCGACATCGCTGGACCCCAGGAAAGGTAAATGTCCATTTATTAAAAGTCAGCAGCTGTAGTATTTTTTTTTTTTTTCGGGTGGACTCCCTCTTTAAGTGACAAGTGTGATAAGACCAACAGACCAAAAAAAAAAATCTTAGGAGGCATTGATTGAAAGATGTGTCCCAGAGGTGATTTGGTTAGTTGTTAAGCCCTGTACACACGGTCGGAGAATCTGTCGGAATGCGTCTTATCGGACCGTGCCGTTAGATAATCCGACTGTGTGTGGTATGCATTTTCATCGGACCAAGTGCCACGCATGCTCACATTCAAATTCCGACACGGAAGTGCTCGTTCAGGTAAAACTACTGCTCGTAAGCGATATAGCACCTTCGTCACGCTGCAATGTTAAAAAATCATTCATCAAGCGCATTGTCTTGTTCTTTACAATGCTGCAAGAACCACCTTCTTTTGATGCTCATAGTCGCACACACTTCTCCCGAATGGATTTCATTACTCTTTTTTAACCATTTCAGCAATACAATTTTAGTTTGCATCACATCTGCACAATGTTTGATTTTATTTTTAATTTTTGGGATGTTTTTTTGGGGGGGGGGGATTCCCTAAAAATCTCCTTTAAAGACACTGCTCATTTCTCCTTATTTTTTTATTTTTTTTGGGGGGTGTAAACTTACAACAACAACATTATTCTATTTTTGATATTTTCTTTTTTTAATCTACAGGAGGTTGTTTAGTGTTGGTACCCCTTGTTCTTTATTTCACTTTGTATTTTGGAAATGTACCTGCCTGCTCACAAATAAACTGTACTTTTGGAAGGAAAACACATTACACAAGTATTTCATCAAACAAAAATAAAATGTATTTTGTTTGCTCGAAAATAAAACTAGGAACGCAGCACTGGAGAAACTTTTTAACTTTGGTGCAGCCTTTGGCCCCCAGGGCAGACATGACTAAATGACATATAAAAAAATTGGTGGCCTGAGGAGTACATATCTCAGGGAGAGAAGTCTGCTCCCGAAGTCCTAGAGAGCAGGAAATTCAGATGCCATTTCTGTCCCCAGGATGGTGATCTTGAAGAGGCTGCATCTTCTGGCACACCAGACTCAACCCAGGCCATCACTCTCTGGTCTTCCTTTGTGACTTCCCGCCAGGCATCCTTCCAGGCTGTGGCTGGGCTCCTGTAGCTGGGGCAGGAGGAGAAGGAGGGCGTTTGTGGACCTCCTGGCTGCCACTTGCCACAGCCTCCCCCCGGCTGAGGTCTTCCTGTGTATGAAAAGGGGACATAGTTTTAGTTTTTTGATCATCAATCACACCATTTTGTGCTCCTGGCTTTTGCTAATTGAATGTTACCAAATAGAACAGACTATCATTCTGACACCAGCATTTTTCTTTCCCGTCCCAATCATTTTTGGTCACTACTGTCTATTGAGATGTAAACCACTTGGAGAAATCTCAACTTACTGATCAATAAGAACATCTAGTTAACATCATTAAATGTAACACAAGAAATATGCTCAACAATGCAATACCTGTCTCAAGCTGGGCCCCACCACATGGTGCTGCCTGGAAGGCCCAGGTTGTACATCAGAAGCCTCAGCTGGGGGTGAAGGATGCCTTGGAGGAAGCCTGGAGAGTGGTGGCCTGAGTGGTGGCCTGGGTACCCCTTGGTCTACCAGAAAATGCAGCCTGTAAAAGTGCACCATCCTGGGGTAATAAACAGCATCTGGATCTCCTGCTCTCAAGGACTCCAGGTGCTTCTTTCTCTCCCTGAAATATGTAAGCTTCATTGCCACAATTTTGCGATTCAGATAGGTCATGTCTGCCGTGGGGACCCTGATCTGCAACAAAGCAAGCAGTTTCTCCAGTGCTGTGTTCCTCTTTGATCTGTCATTATAAAACTTGTTGTGGAACTGCCACAGGCAGGGCATCTCCATGTACAGTTCTATGAATAGCCCCATAAAGTTGGCATTGTTGAATGGATCCATTTTGTCTGCAAGACACAACACAAGACAAACCCTCAAATACTAATAATGCAATTAAAATCCCTCCTAATCTTGTCCCAACAGCGGCCTAGATACAAGCAGTCTAGTCTAGTGAAGCACAAAGTTAAAAATGTTACCTTCGTTTCCACGTTCACCACGTCCGTGACTCACACTCTCCTCCCAGATCGCACGGATGATACACATGTGTGGCGTTTTATATACAGTGCGCATGCGTGAAACTCTGCCCGCCCCTGACGTTCTTTCCAGACTATTCCCCGCCCCTTCGCTTCCCTGCAGTGGGGAGAGCACATGGCGGAGAGAACGCAGGTGCGCAATAATAGTTCCACTAACGAGGAGGAGGGTGAGGAAAGCCCGGAGCCTGAAACGTCCCGATCCAGGAAGACAAGATTTAAGGCCTCAAATATGTCTTTTGGAGAGATGTTGGAGATGGTCGACATATTGAACAGGACCGACTATGATGGGAAATATGGACCTTACCCAAACCCAAATATCAGAAAGGCCAAGATCATGAAGAAAGTTGTGAAGAGTCTTCTGAAGAATTTTGGGGTACACCGATCCAAGGATCAACTGAGAAAACGCTGGTCAGACCTGAAACTGAGGGAGCACGAGCAGTACCTAAGGATCAAGCGTGTTCTTAAAAAAAGTAAGTATTTGTCGTGTGTTCATATGATTATTCTTGCTTGCATACATGCTCCATGTGCTTTGATTTCATGTTGTGCATTTTAAAATGGCCACTTTCAAGGTCATGGTTTCGTTCGTTCGTATGAAACATCGTTCTGCAGGGAAGTATTCCAGCTTACCAAAGTGGCCCCAATAATGTTCTCACCTTGTAACTCGGCCCAAAAACACAATTGTACAACACTTCCAAGCAATGTTTCATATTCTTATTTCTGCCCTCTGTGTGCTAATTAATCTTTGTTTACATTCTCATAGGGGAGAGAAGACTCGGCAAGTATGAGGACACCAGGGACAACACCCTTCCCAAAGAAGGGCAACTTCCAAAAGAAGAAACAGAGGAGCAGGAGCAGGAGGAGGAGGAGGAAGAAGGAGAGCTTGTGGAGGTTGGCCAAATTGTCACCACAACAGGTGAGTGTCGGAGAACACAGCTTCCGGTAAGCTCATCAATGTATATCACCATATTTGGATTACATGGTGTGTTTTTTTTTTTTCTAGGTGATGTGGAGGAAGATTCCCGTTTTACCAGTGAAAGTGCCCAGATCTTGATCGGGGAGATAATGGGGTGCAATAGGGATTTGGAAATTGTACAACAAAACATCAATGATGTTAAAAATAAAATGAAGAACATCATTGATGTTTTGGGGAGAGTGTGAAAACGAAAAAACTAGATAGGGTTTTATTTTTGCTTTTTAAAATAAAGTGTGTAAACATGCGCTATCTCCCATCATGGGGGATCAATGTACGTGTTTTGTGTAAAGTGTCTGAGATGAAGGGGTTGCAGCCCCAAAGCATGTACATTGGTCCCCCATGATGGGAGATAGCACATGTTGACACACTGTGTGCATCTTCCAAATTTGTATTTTTCAGGGGTCACACCCCATGTGATGAAGGCAATATCAGCCCAGTTTGTACTTACTGGTGTCTAATATTGTCTTCACTTTTCCAAGTTGAACTTTGTAAGTTCCTGTGTTCTGTATTTTACGGTTTGATACATGCCCGTTTACACAAAAAAACAAGTAAAAAATAAATCTGATTAAACTCGGTTTTGGATACCCAAAATATCTTGGTTTGTTGTAAAAACCTTTACTAAACGCACATATGAATGTGCTTGTATTAAAAAGTTGAATTCTCAACAATGTGTGGCTTCCTTTTTCATTGGTCTTAAAATGTATTTGTAGTGAAACTTGAGTTTGTGCTGAGAAGGAGTGCGATTTACTAAAGGCAACTCCACTTTGCACTCCAAGTGCAGTTTCAGGTGTACTTTTGCAGTGCACTTGTAGTGCATAGTGGATGTGCCTTTAGTAAAAAGCACCCACAGTGAAGTGTAAATTTGGACAATCATGCCATTTTCATGCCATGGTGCTGAAAATGAGCATGATTTAGATCAGTAATGCACTACACATTAGTTAACAAAAAGAAGGTGTGTGTGTGTAGGAGACCCACAACATAATAAGATTATCTGAAGAAGAGACTGTCCCCTCATCTCGCTCTGAACTTGGGTTTGCACTGTTGGTGAAAAAGGCACAACTTAAAGAAAAATGGCAAAGTGGGAGGCCACAGTCTGCCATTCCTGTGGCGTTGAAGGACACTGTGTAGTGGCACAAGAAAAAAAAAAAGGAATTTGACAAATCAACATTGCATGCAGATTAGACACCCACATTTTTGGTCAAAATTAGTATAACATTTTTTGAAATGAGTATTTAAAGCCTAAAGTATAAGGTCCCCTTATGAGAGTCATAACCCCCCCATCCTCCCCCATCTGATGGGCCCTTGCTCAAAAATGAGGGGGGGGGGGATGTTTAGGACAGGTAACGCTCTCCACTTGATTGAGAGCTGAATGCCTAAATAATGTGTGATACTTTGTGAAGCCCCTCCTTAGTTACACTATTGTCAGCCCACCCGCCAGGTAAGAAGTGTCATAATAACAAAATGGAAGGACATTTTGACATTCTGCTATTACATAGCAAGAAAATTAATGTGTTTAAAACAAAAAACTAGCATTTGAAAGTATTGAGGCAGGCCCTTACACTACATGCTTTGGTGAATTTGTCCATAAATGTGATCATGAAAAAGGTATTTAGAGTGTGTATTGGATTGGGTCAAGTCATCAGATAGAAGATTGCTATCAGCTGAGGTAGCAGTTGGGGAGAGGGGGGTTACTAATGAGTTTGGCACAACTCCAAAAATCCAAAAAAGGTCACTTTGCATGAATTGAAGCAAACACATCACATTTGTAGAGATTTTAGGGGGTGTTTAGGGGAAAGCAATACTATGGAGCTGACAAAAGACATTGTCAAGTGACTAGACTATAGTTTTAGGGGCCAAGAAGAGCATGGTGGGGAAGATAGTGAGGCAAATCTGCATGAGGACAAAGGGGCAGAGCATATGAATTAGAGCATATTGCAATGATGGTAATTAGGGAATGAGGAAAGAAATGCAAGACATTAGCAATCATGAAATACATAGAATGTGATGTTTAAGGATGAAACTTAGCAGAATATAGTCCTTCTGCAGGAGCTGAATGATGGCAGAACAGGTCTCTGGAATAATGATCCCCAGAGCCTGGGGGGAGATGCCTGTAGGAACTTGAGGTCCTGAAGGCTTCTCCCTGTCGCCAAGTAGCGCAATGTGGCGATGAGCCTCTGCTCCGGAGTAATGGCTTGTTGCATGCAGGTATCCTGCCTGGTGATATAAGGGGACAGCAAAGCCAGCAGACAGTGAAAAACGGGGTCCGTCATCCTGAGAATAATCCAGAAATGATCAGGATTATTCTCGCGGATCTCACGGAGCAAAGGCATGTGGGAGAACTGGTGATGCTGGCGCAACCAATTCTTGGTCGTCCAAACATGTTTCGTCTACGTACTCATCGTACAGTTTGTGCTGTGCAGGGGTTCTTACTTTGACTTTGACACAAGCCCTTTGGCTTGTGTCAAAGTCAAAGTAAGAACCCCTGCACAGCACAAACTGTACGATGAGTACGTAGACGAAACATGTTTGGAAAACGGTCGGCTGGTCAGAACGGACACCAGAAAGCAACGCTAAACAGCAAGGCCTGAAAGGACGACCTGAATAGCAGAAGCAAGCAGACAATAAAAAATGCCTTTCAAAGCATACTATACCAAGATAGAGTCCACAATGAGAAGTATATACTTAATGACTGCACGCACTGATTATCAGATACGCAAAGACAAGCACAAACTGAAGAGCAGTAGCGATCTGAATCACTAATCTGAAAAGCGCGAATCGTCTTTCACCAAACTTCTACTAAAACACGAGATCAGCAGAAGGAGCCCAAAGGGTGCCGGACGTGGTGCTGAACTTTCTTTGTCTAGTCCCACCGTACATGGCTTACGTCACCGCGTTCTTGGCAACCGCGAAATCAGACAACTTGGCCCGACCGGGTGTATGCAACAGTTTCGGACACAATCCGTCGGACTAAATCTGACGGGCAAAATCCAACGGATTTGGTTGCCAAAATCTCCGACCTTGTGTACATGGGCTTAGAGTTAGGTGGCATGATTAATCTTCACTTAGGAGGATCCCGTGGGTGGACTAAAAGCAAGTTTCAGCCCTGTCTATGCAGCTCTGAAAAGAAAAAACAATGATGTAGAGAATAAGGGATAGAACAAGAATGGATTCCAGGGACATGTGGAGGTTTGAATGCTAAAGATTCTAGAGCCCTGCAAGAGAGCAGAGTTGGGAATCAATGGAGACGCTGGTGTTGGTGTACATATATTTACCAAAGCTGCATGTTATTACATTTTTTTGTGTGTCAATACAGTGTTTCTTTAAAGTAGTACAGGTAGGCATGGCATGGCATATTACTCCAATATATCAAAAACACTCACATTTCTTCACTTATAGATTACATATGTAGGCACCTTGTCATAAACAAGGGTCTTCCTCTTAGGGTGCAATCCTGCCTTTGGGGTGCTACACATCTTTTAACCACCCATCTCCTATGAAAAATATTGGGGCTGATTTACTATATAAAAATAGGCAGTTTACATTGCAAAGGAATTTGTACTTTGCAAGGGAAATATCCCCAGAGCTTAGAGAATGGGGTGAAGCTCCGCTGACCTCCATCATCCAGTGTGCACGCAAAAATACAGTTTTTGTTTATTTTCTCCAAGCGTTAATGGTAATTCTTTGCAAAGTAAAACTTATTTGCCTTTGGTAAATGAACCCTATTATTTGTAAGACGAAGACAGGTGCACTTTAAGAAGACCTCTTTATACAATCCAGCAGGAGTTGAAGCATTTTTGCAAAAGGAGACCCCTGAGATCTGTTCTGCAAAATATATTCTACTTGTCCAGCACTGGATTTGCTTTCTAACTAGACAAAGGCAGCTAAAAACACATGGATGCTGAAGGGCCAAGGGACACAGACTAATGATATATCCTGAACAAGTAATAGGTAAATGTTGCTGAAGTTGTGCGTGTGAATGTGACGTCTTAACCTCAGATCTGGAATAGAAAAGCTGAACAGGGAAAAGTGAGGCATAGAGAGAGCATGATATTTAACAAGTCCCTCAGAGAGAATACACAACATGCAATCTATCAGCCCGGGAAAGACAGATACACTTTCACTGCAGGGCTGAGTGAGCAGGGACACCTGGGAAAGGCACTGTACTAGAAAATGGGTGCAGGCAACTGTGACATGAATTATATAGGACATTTTGATGCACACTGCAAGTAATACAACACTATTCATATGACAGAACGCATATACTACTGTACGCATGGTCCTATTTAACTGAACTCAAGAGCAGTGTTGGTCATCTTACGTTAAAAAAGTAATCAGTTAAGTTACAAATTACTTCTCCCAAAAAGTAATTGCGTTAGTAACTCAGTTACTACATTGGAAAAGTAATTAGTTACTCAGCAAAATAACTGTGACTTTTTTAAAAATATTCTATAGACTAGCGAAGGAAGTGAATGTTGCCTCCTCCATCGGCGAGATTGACACCTCGCGAGCCCCGTCGCCTGGTATGGATTTAAAGGGGAACGCCCTACACTGAAAAAATAGCGTGGGGGGTCCCCCCAAAGTCCATAGTAGACCCTTATCCAAGCACGCAACCCGGCCAGTCAGGAAAGGGGGTGGGGACGAGCGAGCGCCCCCCCCTCCTGAACCGTACCAGGCTGGGTGCCCTCAACATGGGGGGTGCTTTGGGGAAGGGGGGCCCTGCGGCCCCCCCACCCCAAAGCACCTTGTCCCCATGTTGATGAGGACAAGGGCCTCTTCCCGACAACCCTGGCCGTTGGTTGTCTGGGTCTGCGGGCAGGGGGCTTATCAGAATACGAGAGACCCTTTAATAAGAGGGCCCCCAGATTCCGGCCCCCTACCCTATGTGAATGAGTATGGGGTACGATGTACCCCTACCCATTCACCTGGGGAAAAAAGTTTTAATAAAAAAAACATAACACAGGTTTTTAAAGTACTTTATTAGCTCTGGGGGTCTTCTCGTAGGGCTCCTCCACTATCCTCTGCTCTTTTACTAGCAGAGGAGCCCAGCTTTCTCCTTCGTTGCCACCGTCCGGGAGTCTTCTTCGACTTCAAGGGTCTTGTCTCCTCCTCTTCTTCTTCCTCCTCCTTCTTTCGTAATGGCAGGGAAGCATTGTGCGGCGAGTTATAGAGGCATAAGGGGCGGGGTCACTGGCTGATGTCACATGGTGACCCCGCCTGTATGATGTCACAGTGCCACCATGCCCTTGGGGCTGTGACATCATAAGGGGTGGGGTCACCATGTGACATAAACCGGTATCCCCGCCCCTTATCCCTATATAAGTCGCCGCACAACACGTCCCTGCCATTACGGCCGGAGAGAGAGTCGTGTCAACATCAGGAGAAGAAGAAGAAGGCGGCGGCAGTGACAGCAACAAGCCACAGCGATAAGACTGGGCCAACGCTTGGAAAAGAGCTGTAAGAAGATAGAGGAGGCCCGGCAGAAGACCCCCAAAGTCAGAAGACGACCCCCAGACGGCAGCGGCGACGGAGAAAGCCGGGATCCTCCGCTAGTAAAAGAGCTAGCGGTAAAAGAGCAGAAGATAGCAGAGGAGCCCGGCGAGAAGACCCCCGAAGTTGGAAGAAGACCCCCGGAGCTGTCTAATAAAGTACTTTAACCACTTTCAGACCGGACCATTTTGCTGGTCAATGACCAGAGGTCTTTTTACAATTTGGCACTGCGCTGCTTTAACTGGTAATTGCGCGGTCATGCAATGTTGTACCCAAACAAAATTTGCGTCCTTTTTTTCCCACAAATAGAGCTTTCATTTAAAGGTATTTGACTGACTCTGCGATTTTTATTTTTTGCGATATAAACGTAAAAAGACCGCAAATTTTGAAAAAAAAATGATATTTTCTACTTTTTGTTATTAGAAAAATCCAATAAACTCAATTTTAGTCATACATTTAGGCCAAAATGTATTCAGCCACATGTCTTTGGTAAAAAAAAAGTCAATAACTGTATATTTATTGGTTTGCGCAAAAGTTGTCACATCTACAAACTAAGGTACGTTTTCTGGAATTTACGCAGCTTTTAGTTTATGACTGCCTATCTCATTTCTTGAGGTGCTAAAATGGCAGGGCAGTACAAACCCCCCCCCCAAATGACCCCATTTTGGAAAGTAGACACCCTAAGGAAATTGATAAGAGGCATGTTGAGCCCATTGAATATATATTTTTTTTTTTACACAAAGTTGTCACTAAATGATATATTGCTCACACATGCCATGGTTATATGTGGAATTGTACCCCAAAATACATTCTGCTGCTTCTCCTGAGTACGGGGATACCACATGTGGTCGACTTTTTGGAAGCCTAGCCGCGTACGGGGCCCCGAAAACCAAGCACCGCCTTCAGGATTTCTAAGGGCATACATTTGTAATTTCACTCCTCACTACCTATCACAGTTTTGAAGGCCATAAAATGCCAAGATGGCACAAAACACCCACAAATGACCCCATTTTAGAAAGTAGACACCCCAAGCTATTTGCTGAGAGGCATGTTGAGTCCATGGAATATTTTATATTTTGCCACAAGTTGCGGGAAAATTACAAACTTTTTTTTTTTTTTTTTTTTTTTTCACAAAGTTGTCACTAAATGATATATTGCTCACACATGCTATGGACATATGTGAAATGACACCCAAAATAAATTTTGCTGCTTCTCCTGAGTACGGGGATACCACATGTGTGGGATTTTTTGGGAGCCTAGCCGTGTACGGGGCCCCGAAAGCCAAGAACCGCCTTCAGGCTTTCTAAGGGCGTAAATTTTTGATTTCACTCCTCACCACCTATTACAGTTTTGAAGGCGATAAAATGCCAAGATGGCACAAAACCCCCCCAAATGACCCCATTTTAGAAAGTAGACACCTCAAGCTATTTGCTGAGAGGCATGTTGAGTCCATGGAATATTTTATATTTTGCCACAAGTTGCGGGAATATTACAAACTTTTTTTTTTTTTTCACAAAGTTGTCACTAAATGATATATTGCTCACACATGCCATGGGCATATGTGAAATGACACCCCAAAATAAATTCTGCTGCTTCTCCTGAGTACGGGGATACCACATGTGTGGGACTTTTTGGGAGCCTAGCCGCGTACGGGGCCCCGAAAACCAAGCACCGCCTTCAGGATTTCTAAGGGTGTAAATTTTTGATTTCACTCCTCACTACCTATTACAGTTTTGAAGGCCATAAAATGCCAAGATGGCACAAACCCCCCCCCCCCCCAAATGACCCCATTTTGGAAAGTAGACACCCCTAAATTTAGGGGTACACTAGTGAGACTCACAGGTAAAAAAGCACCTAGGCTGTCAGCGACTGTATCAAAACGCTACAAAAAAAACTGTTTGCGAATGCTGCAGTTATGTGTGTTGTGTTTTGTAAGTGACAGTGATCGATCGATACTGCACTTGGGTGGGCTGGGCTGGGCTTGGCGGAGGGGCTAAACGCAGGTGCTAGCAGGTATCTGGGCTGATCCCGCTAACAATGCGTTTTGGGAAACCTAAACTGCTGGCGACGCTAATATAGATCTGATCAGATACTATATTACTAAGGGAGGTGTATGCTTTGCGCGTGGGTGTTAGCGGTACTGGCACTAACCTGACGCTGCCTGGGGCGACGCAGACCTTATCTGACCCTCAAACTTATATCATTCCGACGCTGGCACCGGGGGGGGGGCCCGATCGGGCCCCCCCACCCGCGGGAAGGCAGGGACGTACATGTACGCCCATATGCCTGCCCGTGCCATTCTGTCGACGTACATCGTCGTGCGGCGGTCGGCAACTGGTTAAAAACCTGTGTTGTGTTTTTTTATTAACACTTTTTTCCCCAGGTGAATGGTTAGGGGTACATCGTACCCCATACTCATTCACATAGGGTAAAGGCCGGAATCTGGGGGCCCCCTTATTAAAGGGGGCTCCCGGATTCTGATAAGCCCCCCGCCTGCAGACCCCGACAACCAACAGCCAGGGTTGTCGGGAAGAGACCCTTGTCCTCATCAACATGGGGACAAGGTGCTTTGGGGTGGGTGGGCCGCCCCACCCCAAAGCACTCCTCCATGTTGAGGGCACGCAGCCTGGTACAGTTCAGGAGGGGGGGGCGCTCGCTCGTCCCCACCCCCTTTCCTGACCGGCCGGGCTGCATGCTCGGATAAGGGTCTGCTATGGACTTTGAGGGGACCCCCACGCTGTTTTTTTTTGGCGTAGGGGTTCACCTTTAAATCCATACCAGGCGACGGGGCTCGCGAGGTGTCAATCCCGCCGATGGAGGCGGCGACATTCACTTCCTTTGCTAGTCCCGTCTACCTGGAGTCACGTTCAAAATGAAGCTGGTCAGTTGACTTCATCTTTCAGTGTCTGCCCCGTCTCCCTACATATTCTCTCTCTCTGGATAGGCGGGGCGGGATGGGGCGGTCCAGACAGGATGTAATTGCGGTAACGCCGCCCAAGTAATGGGAATGGTGTTACCATGAGGGGAAGAGTAATCAGTTAGATTACTCGTTACCCTCTAAAGTAACTGTGCTAAGTAACTCCGTTTATTTTAACCGAGTTACTTACATCACTGCTCAAGAGTGATGTGTATAGCACCAATTAATGTGTTATTCATTTATTTAAAAAATAATTACATGAATTGCTGAATGCAAGCAGTTTAAGGCTGGCATTAGATGCCTTGTATCTTCAATTAGTGAAAGCTGGAACTGAAGTCTTGAATGTGGGATTGCTAGTGTCAAGTAATCATGCAGATGTAAGTCCTTCAGAGGCATACTCCAGTACTAGTGTCTTCAGGGCGATCCCCAGGTTAAGATGACTTTACATCCTGATAGTGATAAGCAACATTCTTCTGCTCCTCGCGGGTACCATTCTCTGTTTCTCCCTCTTAGGGGCGCCAGCCTCAGCTTTTTTTTCTCTGGGGCTCGCCACAGGAGAAAATGATCAAACTCTCTCCAAATACCTCTCTTCTCTCTCGTATTGGGCCACTGTCCCTCTTATATAAAACTGAACCAGTGGCCAGGACCCTCCAAAAATCAAAGAACTGAGAAAGGCATTAACTCCTACCCTCTTGGCCGGGACTGCATCTATCTGGCTATTTCAACCTACTTACAATTGCAGTGCTCTGCAAGACCCGCTGAGTTATGTCTCAAGTTCTTTTCCCACTTGTACGGCGAGAGCCAGGCAATCAGCAACTTTCACTCCTCACAGTCTGAAGGTGACCTTTTTGAAAGTTTATTGTAGTTTTTTGGTTTGGAACTGTGGGTTGTTCTAAACCACTAATCAAGAATGTGAGGACAATATCGCCTTTGCAGCAGCTTCTTAACACAATCCTTTAAGTAGTAGGAAAAAAGTGGACAGCACTGTTACACCTTTAGCAATGTTCCAGGCCAGGCAAGCCTTAAACTCAGTCTTGCAGGGGTTAACTATAGCAACAGTCACTGAGATCTTTCTGCCTTGGGTCTGACTCTGTTCTCACAATATCCCACCAATATAAGTCCTCTGCAAAACTTCCAGATCAGATCCTCAGTGGCACCCCTCTTTTGGCTCCCAAACAACTTGTAGCAGGATAGGCCCCATAGATAAATACAGCTGGGACCTTGATGCGACATGTAGAGCTTTCAGTAGCATGACCAAGAAGGGCTAGCAGCCCTTCTGGCTGTTAACCTCTCCTCCTGGAAGAGAAACCCACACTTTATGGTTCCAAATTACTTATGCAGTCCCCAACCACCATCTAGGCACACAACCCCAGGAAATAGGGCTGCTTGTTTGACTCTCCACTATATCTCCACACATCCACTATATTCTGGAAGTCTCCAGAAAACAGGGGGAAGCAATCAAATTGGCAGCCTGTAGAACCCAGAGCAGCCCAAAGCAATAACACACTGCTCTTCTTATTACAGAACCCCCATGCTGTTTTTTCGATGTAGGGGTTCCCCTTTAAATCCATACCAGGTGGCGGGGCTAGCGAGGTGTCAATCTCGCCGATGGAGGCGGCGACATTGACTTCCTTCACTAGTTCCATCTACCTGGAGCCACATTCAAAATGAACGGACTTTACTCCGTGTGTGGGCAAGTCCGTTCATTTCTAAAGTCTGGAGGACTAGCACACAGAGGGGCGGATTGTCAGTCCAGCGGACAATTTTGAGTCAAGACTTCTTTCTAAGTCCGCCGGACTTTTGGGAAGAAAAAGTCCGCCGGAGCCCACACACGGACGGATTGTTCGGCGGACTCTGGTCCACCGGACCAAGTCAGGCGGATACTCAGATCGTGTGTATGCGGCATTACTCTTTCTTTAAATTCTTTTGTAGATATAACAGCTCTGATAATTAGATATCATCTGTGTATTTACCAGTTTGCCTAGTGCAGTGACGGCGAACCTTGGCACCCCAGATGTTTTGGGACTACATTTCCCATGATGCTCATGCACTCTGCAGTGTAGTTGAGCATCATGGGAAATGTAGTTCCAAAACATCTGGGGTGCCAAGGTTTGCCATTACTGGCCTAGTGATTAGATTAATGGTGGCCACACATGCTTCCTTTTTGTACAATAATTTTGATTCGATTGGCAATACTGAAGTACTTTGTTCATGAATACAATCATGTTTTGACTAATCAGATTATGAGATTAGACGGTGGGAACAGAGATGCGATTGATAATTACAATCATACGTTTTGATCATATCTTATCTGTTGATCTAATTCCACTTTCCTGTGTGATATATCGATCAAATGGGTTGTCAACTAGAGATCGATTATTCAGATTTAGAAGAAAGGGATCCCTTATTAATGCATGTATGGCCACCAGACTGCAAACACTCAGGTGACCAGTCACCATCTTTAATTTCTTCTTCTGCAATAAACTGACCATAAGTAAAATCTGATTGATGGCTAGGGGTTCCTGCCCATTACATATCATGCCTGTAGCTAAAGTGGACACTTATAACCACTTTATATTTTTATAAAATCCATCCATAAAAATGTGGGCGTGTCTGAACAACTAATTTAGTCAGCTATAGCATATCGATCGATCAACTACAATACTTTCAGTACAAAAATAATTGATAAAAATTAATTAAGCTGACTCAATTAATTTTTCCTGAGTTGTTTTGCCACGCAGAAAGGTTAACCTGTTTACATTCATCTGCATATACTTACTACATAGTATATACTTGCCTTATGGCCAGCACTCTCTCTGTACCCTTTGAGGGTCACTATCAATTTCAAATTACTTTCGCATCACATTATTTTCATTAATCATACATACTATTAACATTTTGTTTTTAGATATGTTGTTTTCAACAATTGCCACACACTCCATATCTGATACTCTTCAACAGTGCTGTATCTTTTTGGTTTTGCCTGATATCGCATCCATGTCTATGCCGCCTCAGTTCCCAGGGAGGGATCTTGCCCATGGCCCACCCTACGCCCACTGCCGCACACTGCACTTTCCATCCGGATTGGTGAGTCTGCCCTGGCTAACCATTTACACGCATTAAATCCCCATTCATTTATTTTTATTTATATGGTTAGTATATTATATTATTTTTTATTCTATTTCATAGGAATTTTTTGGTCGCATCAGCTCCTGATGAGTGGGGAGACACCCACGAAACGCGTCGAGCTTTTGAAATGATGTCCCAGCTATACTTTATACGGAACTATATTTATTTTATTATGAATTTACTTTTTTAACTATATATTAAATTTATTTTTGTTTTACATCTAGTGGATGCATATCTATTATGTGGATGTACTTGCTGATGTCGGTTTTGCTGTCATAGGCACTACCATGCCATACTACCCAATTATTTTATTTATTACTACTATGTGCTGCTATATGTGAATACTATATATCATGCTTCTACTGTACTTACGCCTATATACTTTATGAATTTGATCTTTATTATTTTTTATGATCTGTTACTGAACAATCAATAAAAATTTTTTTTTTTTTTTTAATATGGTTAAAACCTACCTCCATTATCCAAGTGCTTCATTTTAAAGTCCCAAACTTCCTCTATTACGTACATAGCAAAAATGACACCCCAAAATACGTTCTACTACTCCTCCTGAGTATAACAATACCAAATGTGTGAGACTTTTACACAGCCTGGCCACATACAAAGGCCCAATATTGAAATAGCACCATCAGGCGTTCTAGGAGCATAAATTACACATCTTATTTCTCAACCACCTATTACAGTTTTGAAGGCCCTGGAGCACCAGGACAATGGAAATGCCCACAAAGTGACCCCACGTGGCACTGACAACACGTGGCACTGACGACACGTGGCACTGACAGATGGCACTGGAGGCAGATGGCACTGGAGGCAGATGGGGCTGACAGATGGGGCTGACAGATGGGGCTGGCAGATGTCGCTGGCAGATGTCGCTGGCAGATGTTGCTGACAGATGGCACTGGGGCTGGCACTGGCAAATGGCACTGGCACTGGCAGATGGTGCTGGCTATTTGCTCTGGCTAATTGCTCTGGCAAATAGGGCTGGCAGATGGCACTGCGGCTGGCAGATGGCACTGGCGCTGGCAGGTGGCACTGGCGCTGGCAGGTGGCACTGGCAGGTGGCACTGGCGCTGACGGCACTGGGGCTGACGGCACTGGGGCTGACGGATGGCACTGGGGCTGGCAGGTGGCACTGGCACTGGCAGGTGGCACTGGTGGCACTGGTGCTGGCGGCACTGGGGCTGACGGCACTGGGGCTGACGGCACTGGGGCTGACGGATGGCACTGGCGCTGGCAGGTGGCACTGGCAGGTGGCACTGGCGGCACTGGGGCTGACGGCACTGGGGCTGATGGATGGCACTGGCGCTGGCAGGTGGCACTGGTGCTGGCAGGTGGCACTGGCGCTGGCAGGTGGCACTGGCGGCACTGGCACTGGCGGCACTGGCGGCACTGGCACTGGCGGCACTGGGGCTGACGGCACTGGGGCTGACGGATGGCACTGGCGCTGGCAGGTGGCACTGGTGCTGGCAGGTGGCACTGGCACTGGCAGGTGGCACTAGCGCTGGCAGGTGGCACTGGCGGCACTGGCACTACTGGCAGATGGCACTGAGCTGACAGATGGCACTGGGGCTGACAGTTGGCACTGGGGCTGACTCACAGATCCTCTCCCTCCTCACACGCTGTCTCTGTGTGAGGAGGGAGAGACACGGCAATGGGAGATGATCTCATATGTTTACATTTGACATCATCTCCCATTGGCAGCTGCGATCGCGCTGTGAACGGCCGCTTTGATTGGCCGTTCACGGCGATCTGTGTTTGCCTGTCTCCGGGAGACACAGCGAATACAAAACTTCCGCGATGCGCTCCCCCGGCGGCGCGCATTGCGGAAGTAAACACAAGGCTGTCCAGGGACGGCCGGGCGAAGGAACCCGCCTGCTCTACGGCCGTCATTCGGCTATAGGGCGGGCGGGAGGTGGTTAATATTTGACGGTTGATATTAATATGAGACGGTTAATATTTATTTGCTAGAAGTTACTTTACAAACACCATAAATACTAGTCAGATTGGAATCTGCATAGACGCTAAGATATTTACAATGAAGGATATCTAATGGGGTAGCAGATCCTCTAGCATAAGATAATTGCAAACAGAAAAATCTGTAGAAGTAGAAACTATAGTTACCCTCCAAACAGGTTTAGGCTTTAAAATGGCTGCTGGCTAGACCTTTGGATGCCTACCAATCACTGAGTGGATCGGATGTCTACCAATCACTGGGTGGATTGGCGTCTAACTATGCTGGGGATGTGTGCCCTGACTTTAGTAAAGTGTCAGATGATGAGATGTGATTTGATGTATCTCTCCTACAGATGATGCAATGTCTCTCAGTAGATGATGGCCGTTTGTCCTGGCTTCAGTGGAGTGTGTCACCATTCAGATGTTGAGATGTGATCAGGATCCCCTGTAAATTATGTTTTGTGTGTGTGTGATGTGTGATAACTCTTTTTTTTTACCTGCCTTTTTATTTTTTATGTAGTAGCACACAATACACTCATAAAAATCTCAGAAACCTGACCCAGAAGGTGTAACCTTTTTTCTGATTGGTGGATCAGATTACTATTCAAATATGTGTTTACCAAAGCATTAGCTCCCTTGGCCACCTGATGGCACTCCAAGACTTGAAATCTCTATACTCTGATTTTCAGGGAGAATTAATTCTCTTATAACACCTTATGCTTACATTAACTGATCTTTTATATCACATGTGTCAAACACAAGGCTCATGTTCCCGAATTCGGCCCTCCTGGGCATTTCATGTGGCCCTCGAACCCAGCGGGAAGGGTGGAAGTGAGATGTGAACAGCCTGTGAAAGAGAGCTGCACCCTGCACACTATGCATAGCACACCCTTAAACCCTGCGCTCTGTACATAGCGCTTCCCTAAACACCACACATTCCTGGTATTTCCTTGTCAAAGAGATTTTATTGAACATACAATAGAGTATTTGACAATAGGTTAAAGAGGGATTCCACCTACAAAAAAAATATTAAAAGCCAGCAGCTATAAATACTACAGCTGCTGACTTTTAATAAATGGACACTCACCTGTCCCGGGTTCCAGCGATGCCGGCAGACGAGGCCGATCGATCGCTCGGCCCTCGGCTGCTGTCGCCACCATTCTAGGTGAGGGAATCAGGAAGTGAAGCGAATCGGCTTCACTTCCCGGTTCCCTACTGCGCATGCGCGAGTCACGCAGCGCAATAGGAATTGTCCGCGCTGTCTCTGAGACCCGTGTGTGTCCCAGCAGACAGCGCGGCAGGACAGGAAATGACGTAGACTCCCACGGGAGTCTATGCCCGGAAGTGGGTGTAAATAGCTGTCTTTGACAGGTATCTCCACCCCCTCCCCCCTGAAAGGTGCCAATTGTGACACCGGAGGGGGAGAGGGTTCCGATCAGCGGAAGTTCCACTTTAGGGTGGAACCCCGCTTTAAGTACATAATATACAAAAAAGTAATGAAGCTCAGAGTTATATATTCAATACAATGTAAATGATATATTCAACTATAGTAACTACTATAACAATAACGCATATTAATGGTATGGTTTATTAGAGGAATTAGCTTCTGAAGTAGGAAAGAGCTTCAAAATCATAATAGGAATAGATGGAGAAGAAAGGAAAGATAGGAAGAGAAGAAACTAGGAAGGGAAGAAGAGAGGTCCGCAGGGTTGAGTCGAGGGCCGCCATATCACTCAGAATCCATATACTGTAATCACTTACCCATCGGGTCAGCTACCATGGTAATAGAACTTCTTTGTTAAAATTTGATGGTAAGTCATTTTTTATCCACGGATGACATACTTTTTCAAATTTGATAAGCGTGTCAGCTTCAAGAGCTGCCATTTTGGCTTGCGTCATAGTGTTGTTCATCTTATTTACTATCTCACCCACAATCAATGAAGGGGATTTCCAGGCTCTTGCAAGTGTTTGTTTTGCTGCGGTGAATAAATTAACAATTAATTTAAATTGGGTGTGTGTTAGAAAGTCTGGCTTTCGATTGATGGGTGCCATTGAGGGATCTGGGGTAATGGATATTCCTAACATTTTAGATGCTATAGTAAAGATCTCATTCCATTAAATTTGAGTTTTGGGACATGGCCACCAAATGTGGAAATGTGTTCCTAACTCAGCGCATCCACGGTAACAATCTGATGAGTAGTTATGCACATATTTCGCTAATCTAGCCGGTACAAGGACGTTCCTGGTATTTATTGCCCCTTTAAGATCCTAAAACTTTTAAAGCATGTTGTCCACACTCACCAATCAATGCGGTTCAGTGGGGCTGTGGCAAAGTTCATGCACCTATTCCCTGAGAAAAAAAGCCCTGGATAAATTGATATAGTCTTACAGATACAACCCGCCCTTTGAATACAACCATAATGCTGATGCAGTCCACAATGAAATTGAGTTTGGCACTCCTGTTTTATATGATAAATTAATAATTTCCTATAAGGGAATCCTATAAGGGATGTTAATTGGCCTGAAAACGTAAAATGCCTTTGAGAGTCTGACAGCTTTCTAACTGTGGTATCAGCATTTAGGCTGGGTTCACACTGAAGCGATGCGGGAACGCCGCGAATCCGCGGCAGGTTCCCGCATCGCATGCCTCCCGGCGGCAGTTCACGCTGCCCTATGCGAACTGCTGGGAGTGTCAGTGAAACTTTAATGTCACCCCCAGATCAGTTCGCATATCGCAGTGCGATCTGCAAACTCGGACAGGAATCGGATCGCATGGTGTGAACACCCATGCGATCCGATTCTGCTGTGGACCAAAAAAAGGGTCCTGTGCGAGTTTGGAGTGGGTGCGATGCGAATTCAGCCATACTATCTGTATGGCTGAACTCGCATCGCACAGAGATCGGATGTGATTTGTACTGCAGTGCGGTGCGAATCACATCCGGGTCTCCTAGCAGCAGCAGTGTGAACCCAGCCTTAAATGGAATTAAATGGAAGTATAAAGAAATATACAATTCAGTCCATTATTACAATATTGATGATACACATAAAATAAATAAAATAATTTGCATACTTAAAGTAGAACCACAGGCAAACATTTTTTTCTATCACTTTGGATAGAGTAAGGGAGGGTTATAACCCCTGTCAGATTTCCCATCTATTACTTTTCGGAGGACAATGCAAAATTTGAGATTTTCTTTTACTTTCACTTTCAATGATAATGGTAAGCAGCACAAATAGAGAGGGTGAATCTCCTTAACGGGGGCACAGACAGCAATAAAAACTGACAAATCGTCTAATCCCTCTTCATTCCATCCAAAAGTCAAAAAGAAAAAAGTTTTGCCTTTAGTTATACTTTAACCACTTCAGCCCCAGAAGATTTGGCTGCTCAATGACCAGGCCATTTTTTTTGCGATTCGGCACTGCGTCGCTTTAACTGACAATTGCGCGGTCGTGTAGGGTTGCCACCTGTCCAGGATTCACCCGGACAGTTCGGGTTTGGAATCATGTGTCTGGGTTTCAGACTGTCTTAAACCCGGACACATTATTTAGCCTGAACTATGGCTTCCCAGCGGGGTTGCTGGCTGCAGTTATCTCAGCTGAGAGTGTCTGTTACACTCTTTCACGCTGCCCAAAGCCAGCACTAACAAACCACCCCCCCCCCCTCAAAACACATACAGATGTGAGAGGAGAGAGGGCTTGATCTGCACCTCTTCCCCCCAACCCTACCCCTCTTTGCCCACACTCCAATCCCTGGCACTGTGCTTCAGAAAAGGCCAGCAGCCTCAGATCCACCTGGATGAGAGGTGCTGACTGCCAAGGGGTGAGTGAGCTCACCATCCATCACCATCCATCCATCTGTCTGTGACTGAAGTCTCCCCCTTCTCTCTCTTGCCTCTGAGTAAGTACACTAAGGCAAATCAGGGTTCTCAGAGCACCCCTTACATCAGAGTCCTCTCCGTACATCAGAGTTCTCAGTGTTCCCTCTTAAATCCGGGTTCCCAGAGCATCGCTTATGTTAGAGGCCCCAGAGTTCTCCCTTACATCAGAGCCTGCCGAGTCCCCCCTTACAGTGTAAGTGAACTCTACAAGTTCAGATGTAAAAGGGGAACTATGTGGACTCTGATGAAAAGGGGGGACGTTTGTTATTAACAGCATACGATTAGAAATGTTATTTAATAGCAAAATATATGTATAGTTTACACTATTAAAAAAATTGCTGTTCTCCGCAAAAGTGTTCGGGTTTGACTTGAAGAAAAGGTGGCAACCCTACGGTCGTGTGACGCTGTACCCAAACAAAATTAATGTCCTTTTTTTCCCACAAATAGAGAGCTTTCTTTTGGTGGTCTCTGAGGTTTTTCCTCAGTTTAGCCCAGGGGTCTCAAACTGGTGCCCCTCCAGATGTTGCGAAACTACAAGTCCCATCATGCCATTGCCTTTGGGAGTCTTGCTCTTAACTGTCAGTCTTGCAATGCCTCATGGGACTTGTTGTTTTTCAACAGCTGGGGGGCCACCAGTTTGAGGCCTCTGGTTTAGGCCAATAAGCTTTCTTCTACATTTTTTTGGTAATAAAAATCACAATAAGCTTATATTGATTGGTTTACACAAAAGTTATAGCGTCTACAAAATAAATGATAGATTTATGGCACTTTTTGGGATTACAGTGATTTCAAGTTATGCGTGAATATGCTTTTCTCAGGCAATCAGCAGGAGTTTCTTTGGCCACTAGGCTGCTGGGATAGTCTATTTACTTGGAGAGAGTCAGGTGATCGGGGTTCTTTACACCCAGGCTATGGCCTGGGTGAGTGTGTATGGAGCAACAGCAAAGGTGTAGGCCTGAAGGCTGGGGCCTAACCATGTGTGAAGAGGCTCAGCCTGAGGGGAGCCTGATCATTGCCAGGAGGAAAGGGAGAGAAATTTTCTGGAGGGACAAACACTCTTGTTGCTGGAGGTAGGTGTAAAGGTATGGAGTTCTGAAGGAGTACCAAAGCAGACACCTCATCATCCAGGGACTGTGAAGTAAGTGGGAAAGCTTCAGGAGAGAACTCATCCAAGAATACAGCGGATAGCTGTGAGTAAAGCTTGAAGGAGTAGAGCGGGTATCTGTAAGTAAAGCTTGAATACAGCAGGTAGCTGTAAGTGAAGCTTGAAGAGCCCAGCAGGTAGCTGTGAGCTAAGCTTGAGGATCTACAGTGGGATATTGTGGGTAAAGTTGTTGCTATAGGAGACAGCAGTTACTACAATATACATATTGCTGCATTCAGCTAAATCACTTTGCATCCCAGCCATATGACGTCCGTAGGAGGGATCTCCCATCCTGGGCAGGCATCATATGACGTCCTGGGCTTCCCAGCCATCTGGGGGAGCACGAGCACGCCCCCGCCGCGTCACTCTGGAGCCGATTCACATGTCTGATGGCCGCCATGTCCTCTAGGCACCCACGATTGCAGGAGCAGGACCGTGGATCTGTTTTTATAAACACACAGATCCACGTCCTGTCAGGTGAGAGGAGACCAATCATGTGTTCCCAGTACAGAGGAACACCGATCGGTCTCCTCCCCTTGTGAGTCTCCTCCCCCTACAGTTAGAATCACTCCCTAGGTAACACAATTAACTACATGATCGCCCCCTAGTGTCAACCCCTTCCCTGCCAGTGACATTTATACAGTAATCAATGCATTTGTATAGCACTGATCGCTGTATAAATGTGAATGGTCCCAAAATAGTGTCAAAACTGTACGATATGTCCGCCGCAATGTTGCAGTCATGATAAAAATCGCAGATCGCCGCCATTACTAGTAAAAAAAAAAATAATTATAAAAATGCCATAAAACTATCCCCTATTTTGTAGACGCTATAACTTTTGCACAAACTAATCAATATACGCTTATTGCGATTTTTTTTTTTTTACAAAAAATATGTAGAAGAATACATATTAGCCTAAACTGAGGAAAAATTTTGTTTAAAAAAAATGGGATATTTATTATAGCAAAAGTAAAAAATATTGTGTTTTTTTTTCAAACTTGTCGCTCTTCTTTTGTTTATAGCGCAAAAAATAAAACCGCAGAGGCGATCAAATACCACGAAAAGAAAGCTCTATTTGCGGGTAAAAAAAAAATGATAAAAATTTAATTTGGGTACAGTGTTGCATGACCACACAATTGTCATTCAAATTGTCACCGTGCTGAAAATTTACTTTGGCAGGAAAGGGGTGCAAATGCCCTGTATTGAAGTGGTTAAAGGCCCTTTTTCTGTATTGCTGCTGTCTGCCTAGTTTTATTTTTGTCCATGGAGTCTGCCAATTTGCTATTGCATTTGCCTAAAGGTGTCCTGTGCCCTACCCCTCTCTCCTCTTTGTTCTTGTTAAGACAAATAAAACTCTCTGTTCATTTTTAAAAGTGACTGGGCCCATCTTTCCATCTTGAACTACCCCCACCCTAGTAACTTGTACCTTGAGGAGGAATGTCAGCCCTCCCTGACTCTGGGGGTCACCCCAAGGCCTCTGGATGTCGAGGAGAGCCCTACACTATATATATTTATCAAGTTTAATATTATGCAATCCTGAATATATCATTCTTTTGTTTGTTTTTTCTTATTGTTTTTTTTTTTTGTCCTTCATTCCAGTGAACAATAGAGGAGCCATCATTGACTGGGGATACAAGACTGTTTACTCTCCTTCACCTGGGCAAACATATGATGTGTCTTCACAATACACATTTATGAGACCTTAAAGTGGAGTTCCACCCATATAAAAGTTAATTTTAGTTTATTAATCTGACACTCACCTGTCCCACAGTCCAGCGATGTGGGCGAACGAAGCCTCGCTTCTCTCCCCCTCCTCTCTGCGGCACTGGCATTGTCACTGTGGGTACCCGACTGTGGCTTCACAGCCAGGCACACACTGTACATGCACGAGCCGTGCTGCGCACTGTGACTGGCTAGACAATCATCTGGGACCTGTGACGTGTCCCAGATGATTGCCAAGAGGGAGAGGTGAACTTACTTCTGGTGCCACTGTGTCCCGGGGAGCTGGATCCCTCTAAAAAGAGGGTATCGGCTCCCCCCTCCCAAAAAGATAACATGACAAATGTGGCATGTCAAGGAGTCACCTGCACTTAGAGGAAGTTCTATTTTTGTTAGGAACTCCACTTTAAGGTCCTTGCAAACATTGATCACTTTCTCTTTGGTTGGAATTGTGTGAAAACCAGAAACGCCATTGTTCAGAGAATTTGTTCTTGTTGATTCAACACCCTCATCAGTTTCTTTCCCTAGAGCTGGTTAAACATTAACATATCATCCAACTTTCAAACTTGAGAATGAGGGACACTTGGTGGAGATAAATGCATGGGGCATGCGAACCTAGAATGTGCAGAGGAGGGGATCAGATAAATGCTGGGCGGCACTTTGGGAGTGGAGTGGACTTTTTCTGGGGGTGGGGGAGTCAGATACATACTGGGGGTGATTCTGGAGAGGATAAAAACTTGTGCCAGAAGGTGGGGGGCAGATATGTGCTTGGGGGGGCACTTCAGGAGGGAAGTGGAGATGTGTTGGGGGTCAGATGCGTACTGAGGAGGTGCTTGAGAGGGGATTGGACTTGTGCTGCAGGTTGGGGGCTTCAGATATGTACTGGGGGGTGCTTTGGGAAGGGAGATGATTTGTTCAAAAAGGTAGGGTGGGGGCATATATGTGCTTACCCTGCTGCCACCCCCCTTTGGTGATCAGTATGCTGGTTTCGGCACTGCACACACCGCGATCCTGTCTTTGTGTTGCAGCCGACATCTCCCTGCCGGCTGCCTGTGGCAGTTAGTTACAGGCAGCCGGTGGGGAGATGTCAGCTGCAACACAGAGACAGTATCATGATGTGTGGTACCTCATACACCCCACACAAGCTGCAGGGCAGAGGCAACTATGCTAGTGCGCCCCAGCTGGGGAAGTGATTGGAACCAAGTGCTGGAACTTGTTCCGATACTGGGCTCCACTCCCTGGACTCAGCCTCGATTTGCCGGGACATCAAATCCTGGGACGGTTTGGAGGTAGGCGTAAATAGTACCATGTCCCTTAGCCTGGTTAGAAAACTCCTATAGTCCAAAATTAAAATGATCAAATATATATTTATTTTCTTCATTAAGGTTCTGACACAAAGCTCACAAAACTGGTACTTAGGCTTATAGGTTGGATGCCGCCGATCAATTAAAAAGGGAATGAAGCCTGCAATAATATCTAAGTTGAGAGACCATCTCACTGGTTGTCAGGCAAAAAGCACTAGTGCGTTCTGATGTACGGTTATCGTTTTCATTATGGATGTACAATTTGCTTTAGATTTAACGCTACTATATAATGTAATGCCTACTTAAAGAGGAGGGCCAGTTTAAAAAAAAAAAAAAAAAAAGTCAGCAGCTGCAAACACTGCAGCTGCTGACTTAATAAAATCACTTACCTGTCCAGGGCGCCCGCGATGTCGGCCGCCCGAGGCCGAGCCGTCCCTCGGCTCTCGGGTCCCGGCGCCGCCATTCCCTGTAAGGGAAACAGGCAGCGGAGCCTTACGGCTTCACTGCCCGTTTCCTACTGCGCATGCGCGAGTCCCGGAACTACTGCGCATGCGCGAGTCCCGCAGCACTTTCTGAATGGGATGCGCTGTGTTCTGGAACACACAGTTCCCAGAACACAGCGCGACCCATTACCCAGAAGACGCCGCGACGAAGACAGAAGACAGAAGATCTCCGCGGAGGAGGAAGAGGAAGATTAGGATAAAGTGCCTAGCAACAGGCATTTCTGGTAAGTAAAAAAAAAAAATTTTTCTCATTTTATTTTTTTTAGATTTTTTTGTCATTTTTAAAATTTTTTGGTTTTCAGGGTGGCCCTCCACTTTAAAATGTATCTAAACCTATAAACATTTATATTTTGCAGCTTGCTAGTGCTCCGATGAGGTTTCTGCATTAGTTTTCTTTTTGCAAACTTTTGTACCATTATATTTACCTGTGAATAACACACTTTCTTGACTGAATCTACTCACTCCTCCACTGTGTCTGTATGGAGGTTGTCACCCAGACTGGACATCAAACACATCTTGCTCTCTTCTCATTTTCATTACATGGTTGACGAGAACATAAATAGCTTACAGACATAAAATAACAATGTTTCTGCTTTAAGTTCATCTCATAAAAGAGTGACAGGAGAAGATCATCAGGCATTTTTTCTGTACATTTTGGAAAAAAAATGCAGCCAACCCATCTAAGGATAGGGTCTAAATGTTTGTTCTTGAGTTTGGATATCGTTGAGGACTAAATCACACTTTTGAGCTGAATCAATGTGCACTTTACAGATAGATATGGTAACAGTTAGCTTTACATGTGTTGGCATGATGCAGTGCCATTGATTTTGAATAGCACCCCAATATGCCTGTGCTGTACCATGCCACAACGCATGCTAGCAAATAGTAGTGCTCTTCACAATTCACATTAACACCCGACATAATGCAAGTTAACATGCGTGTATTTTAAATCTATTTAGTTTTTACCAAATCATGCAGGTCCTTGCCTAGATAGTAGAGTTAAATGTAATTGTAAAGTTAGACTGTAACACAGGCAGGTAACTTGCTTTTTGGATGAATGTGATATGAATATTAGACATGTCGTTTTTTCAGCAGGCAGGACGTGTGCGGTTCTATGGACCTTGTAAAATATAGCATTGGCTCTATAAAAATCTAAAAAATAAACCAATATGTTTTGTATACTATGCTCATAGTTTTTCTGCAATAATAGCTGACTGATTCCTGCTAACAATGCAACACATTTGTCTAAAGTATCTCCTTGACCGAGATGTAAAGATTGGCTTGAGTTACCTCGTTGCGTCATTGTTTCCTGCATCCCCTATACAATAGTTGGTTAAAGCTATTGACTTTATATTTGTTTTTTTTCTTTTTTTTCTGTAACCTCTACTTCACTTTGTCGGCTGTCCTCGTCCTGTCATTCTGAACAAGCATCATTTAAAAGCATGTATTTCTTTAGAAAATGATATTCCTCACCTCACCTTGTTGTTCTCACCCATCACTTCTAAATTAATTTCCGCCTTCCGAACATCTCCACTCTGGACTGCAAATGGTGTTGAGAAAATCCATCACTGAGAGTTTTCCTGTCGGTGACTTTGCAACTTTTCGATGACTTTGACTTCCAAATTTTAAAATGGGAAAGCGTTTGACAAACTGTGCCTATTTTTATTTTTCTATTGTTGTCATGTAGGTGAGGATTACTTTCAAGGACGCCTCCATAGTACGAAGATGCAGCTTCAAATGAGGTTAAAGCTAAACTCTGGGCAAACGGCTAAAAACACTGTTCAAATACATATATGGGGTGGCCACATGTGCACAGCAGAGGGAGATGGCAGCATGATCTCTCTGCTTTGCTCCACTTGGGCACTACCAGTGCAATCCTAAGATTTCTGCACACCCTGAGGCCAGGCGTGAAGTGGCAATCCAAGAGGAAGGCACCGCAGCACTCTGTGCCCAATGCTCTCTCTTCTCATGCAGCAAAGATGGTGCCAGACCCCCTACACACAACAAGGAAACAAGGCTCTCCACAGCCAATTCATTCTCTCAGGACAGCAGCTTACAGAAATACCACTCTGCCCTGCAGAGCCCAGAGGTACCTGAAAGTACAGTGGAGCCCACAAACACTGCATTGCTAGACAACTTCAGAACTATTGTAAGAAAAGTAATGGCAACAGCTTCCTGCAAATTATCAGTGCAGCTCCTCCGGGAGCTTAAAGAACTGGGCAGCCAAAATCAATGCACTAGAACACCATATGTGTGATGCTACAACAGTGCTAGAAAGTCAAGAAACGTAAATTGAAGATTGCATGTGGACCTGGCACTGCTCACTGATAAACAGGAAGACTTCAAGGATTGCTTACAAGTGACATGCACTTCAGGCTCTGCTTCACCTGAATGTCTCATCTGAACATATCTCTCCACAGGTATGCTACTGCTTTTCATCCACCCAAAACTGAAAACTGATTGATTGCTTTATCTGTCTATGTGCCTTGGCATGCTGCTGCTTTTCATCCACCTAAAATGAAACCTGTCTGATTTCTTTCTGTCTATGTGCCTTGGTGTGCTGCTGCTTTTCATCCACCCAAAACTGAAAACTGACTGATTGCTTTCTCTGTCTATGTGCCTTAACTCAACAGACAGCCATTAATGTCTAAACTGCTGGCAACAAAAGTGAGTACACCCCTAAGTGAAATGTCCAAATTGGGCGCAGAGTGTCAATATTTTGTATGGCCACCAATTATTTTCCAGCACTGCCTTATTCCTCTTGGGTATGGAGTTCACCAGAGCTTCACAGGTTGCCACTGGGGTCCTCTTCCTCTCCTCCATGACGACATCATGGAGCTGGTGGATGTTAGAGACCTTGTGCTCCTCCACCTTCCGTTTGAGGATGCCCCACAGATGCTCAGTAGGGTTTAGGTCTGGAGACATGCTTGGCCAGTCCATCTTGGAGGTGTGTTTGGGGTCATTATCACGTTGGAATACTGCCCTGCTGCCCAGTCTACAAAGGGAGGGGATCATGCTCTGCTTCAGTATGTCACAGTACATGTTGGCATTCATGGTTCCCGCAATGAACTGTAGCTCCCCAGTGCCGACAGTGACACTTTGGGCCCAATTTGGAGGGGACAGCAAATTTACACTGTTATACAAGCTGTACACTCACTATTTTTCATTGAAGCAAAGTGTAATTTCTTCAGTGTTGTCACATGAAAAGATATAATAAAATACTGTATGTATGTCAGAAGCCAGGAACCAGACTGAGACCAACCCTGGGCCTACATTATTTAATTGTACTCAACACTCCCATCGCCCCATACCCTCTGGCAGCAGCCACAATCCACAGAAATTTGTTTCTATTCCTCTTTTTCCAAAACCAGCCTACCCTGCTCCTGCGCTCTCTGGAATGCCAGCTCTGTCTGTAATAAACTCACCTCCCTCCACGACCTCTTTATCACCAACTCTTTTAACCTACTTGCCGTTACTGAAACCTAGCTTCATGAATCTGACACTGCTTCTCCTACTTCCCTCTCCCATAGTGGTCTTCTATGGACTCACTCCCCCAGACACCAGTGGATGGAATTGAGGTGGAGTAGGAATCCACGTAGCCCCATGCAGCACCTATCAGGTACTTCACCCACCTCCCTCTCTGACACTTTCCTCTTTTGAGGCACATTGTATTTGTGTATTTTCTTCAGTTTCTCTAAGAACTGCTGTGATTTATTGCTGCCCTGGACAGGTATCAACATTTTTTAATTACTTTTCTGTCTGGCTACCTTAATTTCTCTCTTTTGAAATTCCTATTATTATTCTTGGTGACTTCAACATTCCTGTTAATACTAACACGTCTGCTACTTTTACATGTCTCCATCTAACCTCCTCTTTTGACCTGAAGTAATGGATTCTCCTACATATTCACTCCATGCAACCTTTCCAACAATCCTTTCCCACTCTCTAATCACCACCTTATTAGATTTTCTTTCACCTTGTCCTCAACCTCCTCTTCCTCCAACCGCCTAACAGTTACCCATAGAAACCCTTCTCTTCTCTACTCTGCTACCAACCACTTCTGTGACAAAATCGCATCCCTGTCCGGCCCCAACCTAGCCACATATGTTTACAACAGTTGACAGTCATCCTCCCTAGACAACACTACCCTCATTCAACCCTGCTACTATAAGCAAGGTTGCCAAACTTTTTTTTAATGCCCACTTAAAGTGGTTGTAAACCCTTACAACACACTTTGACCTACAGGTAAGCCTAGATTAAGGCTTACCTGTAGGTCCAAGAAATATCTCCTAAACCTACACGGTTTAGGAGATATTTGCCAAAAGACAGGCAAATACACTGCCACCCTGGGTCAGCTAATAGCCTCCCATGGCTTCCAATATAATTTCTATGCTGATGACACCCAAATCTATCTCTCTACTCCTCAGAAATCTTCATGAGTCTCCAGACACATCACTAATTTACTAACTGACATATCAGACTGGATGTTACACCACTTCCTAAAACTCAATCTACCCAAAACCAAGCTCAAATTTCCTCCCCCATGTGCACCTTCCCCTGACATTCCTGTCAATATTGATGGCTCAACTATCAACCCATCCCCCCATCTCAAGGATTTGTTCACCTCTAGGACCTCTCCTATACCTCTCCCACCCTCTGGAACTCCCTACCCAATCTATCTCATACACTGTGCACTTTCAGACGATCCCTGAAAACCCATGTCTTCAGAGAGGCCTACCCTGCCCCCACCTAACAACTGTTTTTCACTTTCTCCATCAGCTCATCCCCCACAGTTATGACTTTTTGTATCTCTTGACCCTCCCTATTAGATTGTAAGCTCTAATAAGTAGGGCCCTCTGATTCCTACTGGATTAAGTTGTATTGTCATTGCAATTGTATTGTCTGCCCTTATGTTGTAAAGAGCTGCATAAACTGTTGACGTTTTCTAAATAATAATAATATTTGCTTGAAACTATCACAGACCTCCAAGGCATTGCAACAGCTTTTTTTCAAGAACTTGCCCTACAAATTTCTCTTGAAAAGCTTAAATGTGACCAGATCCACCGAATTTCAAAATCTTTGTATAAAAGAGAGGTTACTGCAGGCTACTAGAAACCATCAAGCCATCAAGCACCTCCAAATTTTTCAGACTTGGGGAGTACCTATGGGGCTTCCCTTTTAAGCTTTTCTTCATATACCAGGACAGTCAAAATCAAGTGTCAACATTAGCTAATTTGAAAAATATGATTTCTAGAGTAGGGCTTAGTGACTCCTCCATCTCTGCCAGCCTCCCAGGCCCAAGAATTCACCACATGACCAAGTCAGGTTCCTTCATCTTCACCATCAGCTCCAGCAGGTTTTAAGCAACCATCCTCGGTGTGCAGAGACTCCCCAGCACTCCAATGGTTTCTGTTGCAAAGTCTCCAGGACCCCCAAGCAAAATGAGTTCAGTTTTAGTATACTTTATATTCTTTGCCTAGTTTTTTTCATTATTTTCCTGTGGCAGGGTGTTAGGAGGACTACTCCTGCTGGAATTAGCTTTTTAATATTTCATATTAAATATTTAATACATTTTTCCCCCCACCCCTATTGTCACAATATTTTATTTTTATTAAACATTCCTCAAATGATTTGCACAATACATATTATCTTTTCTCTATTGCCTTACTTTTTATTATCCCTGCCATTTTGTTTGGTACCACCCCATGCTGGTCTCCCTGCCTCGTGCTTTTATGAAATTAACTACATCCAGTACACTTCTATCCGACTTGTGTATGTATTTGTTTTTTGCCTATATTCGCCTTCCATTATCTCTATTAGTAAAAGTCTGTTAATACATAATTTGATTTAAAGGCACTCTTTTTATATATTCTATTCCCAAAGCAAGTTAGTGATGCACTATACGTGTTGTAATGTTTTTTTCTTTTTTCTTTGACATTTTGGAATTTGACAACCTGCCTTTATATGTACGATTTCTATATTTGCTTCTAGAATTTAAAAATGCTATTTCAAATATTTTGTTTCATGTTCAGCATTGAGAATTTATTTCCCTGGCTGGGCGGGACACCTGTTTGGGTTTGGGAGCTGAATGTTCCATAATCTTCTGGTGGTGTACTTACGCCTCCTAGCCCCGATTCAGCAGGTTACCACTCTGGCCAGTAATAGATTCAAGAGGTAGCAAAGTTGATTACCTGCTGGCTCACGGCCCCTCGCTTCTCCCAAATTTCATTAAGAACTAGATGTAATGTTAGAATTAGTAACCCTCTTTCAATTTTGAAGGAGTTCTGACATCATCTTTTCACAATAAATTTAAGATTAGTCACTGGGCTAGTAACGGTAATAAGGCAGCTGCATTGATTGTATGGTGACAATAAGAAGCATGATAAATGATAAATCCAATCCGATGAAATGAGAATACCCTGGATTTTTCTTTGAATAAATATGACCCTGGTTTTATAATACTACACCATGAGGAGTTCCGTCTTTTATATTTTATGCATGCGCCTCTGGTTATTTGGTTGAACTACAAGACCCAGCCATCTGTGATTTCCATTAATGGTTTCATGGCTCTGTGGATTTATTATGCCTGTTTGACCACCTGTGATTAATTGGTCTATTCTTTTTGGTAAGGGGCCCGGTGTGTTGATGTTCGGTGGAGGATAAGTCCGTATTCACCTAATTTGTATTTCTGTCAACACTGTGGGTGAATCCAGCGTTTTCTCCTGAACAAGAACTTTATTTCATACACTATGGACTTTTTATTTGCAATACTACATTTATAGCGCTTCATATCATTATCTTTTCACAATGTCTGTGTGAATATTGGAGATTTTCTCTGACTACTCTCTCTTCCTCCTCTCTTGTTGGTCAAAGAGACCTTATGGAATCATAAATATCCACATCTGAAGTGATGCATGTCATTAAAAATGTAAAAGTACATAAAAATCTGAGACCAGTTTATCTGCCTTGTTTTAGTAAAAGAAAAAATGGCTAACCTGAGAGTACCTTTCCTAAACCATCTCTTTAACCAATAAGACAAGGGCAATTCCCTCTCTTCAATGATGTTGACGGTGAATATAGTGATCCTGCCCAAACCCAATAAGGACTTGCACAGCTGAAGTAATTATCATCCAAATTATTTGCTTAAAGCGGGGTTCCACCCTAAAGTGGAACTTCCGCTGATCGGAACCCTCCCCCCCTCCGGTGTCACAATTGGCACCTTACAGGGGGGAGAGGGGTGGAGATACCTGTCAAGGACAGGTATTTACACCCACTTCCGGGCATAGACTCCCATGGGAGTCTATGTCATTTCCTGTCCTGCCGCGCTGTCTGCTGGGACACACACGGGTCCCAGTGACAGCGCGGACAATTCCTATTGCGCATGCGCGACTCGCGCATGCGCAGTAGGGAACCGGGAAGTGAAGCCGATTCGCTTCACTTCCTGATTCCCTCACCTAGAATGGTGGCGGCAGCAGCCGAGAGCCGAGCGATCGATCGGCCTCGGCTGCCGGCATCGCTGGAACCCGGGACAGGTGAGTGTCCATTTATTAAAAGTCAGCAGCTGTAGTATTTATAGCTGCTGGCTTTTAATATTTTTTTTGTAGGTGGAATCCCTCTTTAATATAGATTTAAAAACACTTATCAAAATCCTGGTGAATAGACTTAACTCCTTCCTAACTCAATACTAAAAAAATAGAAGGTGGGATTTGTTCATAAACGACAAGTAGACATTAGCATACTTACAGTGCCTTGAAAAAGTATTCATACCCCTTGAAATTTTCCACATTTTGTCATGTTACAACCAAAAACGTAAATGTATTTTATTGGGATTTTATGTGACAGACCAACACAAAGGGGCACATGATTCTGAAATGGAAGGAAAATGATAAATGGCTTTCAATTTTTTTTTACAAATAAATATATGAAAAGTGTGGCATGCATTTGTATTCAGCCCCTTTTACCCTGATCCTCCTAACTAAAATCTAGTAAAACTAATGGCCTTCAGAAGTCCCCTAATTATTAAATAGGCTTGCTCTTGCTTGAACGTGGACATTTCTTGCCTCATGGATGCCATGTTCTAGGTTGGTTCCCAGATGATGATCTGCATGGTTGACAGAGGGGAGGGAGCCAATGCCTCTTCCCTTACATGTAGTGGTTCATGTCTCTTAGTCATGGCCATGCTTCCTTCAGCATCCTGCTGCTCCCACTACTGTGTCATTGATTATTTGTTCTTGGAGGTCTCTCCTAACTGGGCTGGCCTTCATCCCCACCACAAACTGATCCCTCAATAACTTGTCTGAGGCGCTTATTTCAGCACAGCCATGTACATCCTTCTTCTCCAGGTGTTTCCACAGATTTTGGAGGGCTGTTGCAAAGTGGGTGAGGATTTTGTGATCCTGCTGCCTGTGGACGAAGAACCTATGTCTCAGTTCAGAGGCTGTTACGTTTTCCCCAACAGGCCCTTCAGGCTTGCCACAATCTGCTTCCAGGAATCCCCTGGAAGCACCACCACTGCTCGTTGGGTTACATTCTTTAAGGAGTAAATGGCCAACTCCAAGATCGGCTAGGTGGTAACCTGGTGCAGGTGTGTGACACGCTCCAGTCTTTCCTCCCACTCTGTGTCAGGAACCATGAAATCAGACTGAGACAGAAGTACAGTTAAATCACACTTGTTTAATAATAAAAGTAAAAAGAACAAACATAGTCAAAACATAGACAATAGTTTGGTAACCGGAACGGATAGTCATCCAAGCCAGAAGGTCAGGAATAAGTGTAGTGAAACAGCAAGCAGGATCTGGAGCCAGAAGGGATGTCAGCCAAGAAAGTCTTTAAACAGGAATGCAGGAGATAGTCTCTGTGATGTTGACCAAGGAGAAGGCAGAGATCCTCTGGGCTGGACAGCTTAACCGGTTCCCGACCAGCGCACGACGATGTATGTCAACAGAATGCCACGGGCAGGCATATTGGCGTACAGATACGTCCAATCTTCAATGCCGCACTGCTATCAGGAGCGCGCCGCCGGCGGCGCGCTCCCGCGCTGGCCGGGACCCCCGTGAGTCCGGTCGCGGGACCCGCAGACTCGATCGCCGCGGGCATACCCGCGATCGTCTCACGGGACGGCTGAATGGAGGAAATGCCGTGTAAACAGCATTTCTCCATTCTGCCTAGCAACTAGTGACGCTGATCTCTGCTCCATGTGGTTGGAGCAGAGATCAGTGTTCACTAAATGAAAGCCCAGCCCCCCCCAGAGTTAGTAACACACCCCTAGGAACACTTAACCCCTACACTGCCACCCACTGGTTAACCCCTTCACTGCCAGTGTCATTTACACAGGAATCACTGCATTTATATAGCAGTGATTACTGTATAAATGACAATGGTCCCAAAAATGTGACAAAAATGTCCGATGGGTCCCCCACAATGTCGCAGTCACAATAAAAATCGCTGATCGCCGCCATTACTAGTAAAAAAAAAAATAATAAAAAATTATTAATAAAAATGCTATAAAACTATCCCTATTTTGTAAACGCTATAACTTTTGCGCAAACCAATCAATAATCGCTTATTGCGATTTTTTTTTACCAAAAATATGTAGAAGAATACGTATCGGCCTAAACTGAGGGAAAAAAATGTTTTTTTATATATTTTTGGGGGATATTTATTATAACAAAAAGTTAAAAATAATGCGTTTTTTTTTCAAAATTGTCGCTCTATTTTTGTTTATAGCGCAAAAAATAAAAACCACAGAGGTGATCAAATACCACCAAAAGAAAGCTCTATTTGTGGGAAAAAAAAGGACGTCAATTTTGTTTGGGAGCCACGTCGCTCGACCGCGCAATTGTCAGTTAAAGCGACGCAGTGCCGAATCGCAAAAAGTGGTCTGGTCTTTGACCAGCAAAATGGTCCGGTCTGTAAGTGGTTAAGTAGGCAGGACTGACGAGCAGGATATCAACAGCTGAGTAACTGTGGAGAGATAGGAGCTGGCAATTAGCCAACAGTTGAGCGGCCAGCTCAGAAGGAAGGGCTAAGCCCAGCCCTCACACTCTGATAGAAAGATGTTCAACCCATTAAACTTTGGTACTAAGGCCAGGATGGCTCCCAATCGCACCATCATGATCCCCGCTGCTCCCTCTGCACCAGCAGCAAAGAGGGGCATACCCTTCCCACTATCACCAAGTGTGAGCAAGGTGAAGCGTGACGGGCAGTAAACATACAAAATAGACAATAAAGTTAAATTGTAGAAAGGTTCAAAACATAACTTATTCAGGCCTGGCAGAGAGGTACGCTAGTCCAAAGCCACTTACAAACTAAGACAGCAGTCTGGAAACGTGAAGAAGCCGACACCTTCTGCAATGAGGAGCTTAATGTGGCCTGGCACATAGTCCCTGCACTCTCTTCTCCTCTGGTAACTTTTCCTACCTCTAAGAACTGTCCCTGTCCCTAAGCTAGCTACTCACATAAAGCAAGCCAAACCAGGGAGGAAGAGTCTTAAATAGCGGTCACATGGGGTGCCAACATCCAATCAGACAGCTGTCTCCAAGTTCCTCACAGCTCCCTTCCCCTTTTGCATTGCCATATTAGTGGAGAGTCATTTGGAATGGGTAGTACAGAATGCACCTGCCTACACTCCAGTCCTCTTTGGCAGATGCTGCCCTCGGCATCACAACACAGTAAAGAACAACATATACAGTATCTCACAAAAGTGAGTACACCCCTCACATTTATTTATTATAAGCTTACCTATTGGTACAAGTTCTAAAAAGGGGTTTACAGCCACTTTAAAAACTGTCAAGTTAGAACAAAGAACTTTTGGAATACTTAGCAATCTACTACTGCTTGAAACATTGCCAAATACATTTTCTACATAATAAGCAAAATGATTTCTTTCTGTGTAGCAGTAGATGTGACACAGAAGTGGTTTCCGTTCATTAGCTATCAGTGCTAGAAAATGGTGCAGGAGTTTTTCAGAGTAGATCTCTCAGCACAGTCACTACCATGTTACACATGCATTGTTGTTTGTTTTCCTTTGTCCCTTCCTCCATCTATAGCTCAGAGCTGCTCTGTGTAGCTAGTCGCACCCTCTTTTCAGTGTGTCCTTAGTTTATGTTCTGAGTGCAGGTAATTGCTAGAGCTAGACGTACGATGATATTTTGATGTCCATCTGTGAAGATCTGCACACGTTTTTGATTAAAGCTTTCTACAGTCTGCAAGATGTCGTTTGGATTCAGTCACTGTCTGCTAATTCTACTGAGACTGTAAATTACAGCTATTTTGTCACAGCTGAATCCGTTATAGCGATCACACTTGCAGTGCTTAAATTGGAGAGGCAGAGCAGTCACCCTATCCTATGTGCCCTGTGCACTAACCCTCCCTTTACCCTGAAAACTACCAATAACCTTCCCTGTAACCCTAGCACTAACCCTCAGTGAAACAGGTACACTAACACTACCTGTAACCCTATCCCATGCTGTACCAGCTAACTGTCCTTGTAACCCTAACACTATCCCTTCCTCTAACCCCAAGACTAATGATTTTTGTAATCATTACAGTGACCCTCCTTATAACCCTAACACTAATCCTCCCTGTAAGCCTAACACACTCCCTGCAACCTTATTTCTACCCCCTTTAACTATATTACTAATCCTCCCACAACCCCAACTCTAATGCCGCATACACACGACTGTACTTTCCAGCAGACTATGTCCGATGGACTTTCAGCAGAGTTCCGACGGACTTTGCGAACAAACGGATTTGGCCACACACAAACAGACTAAGGCCGCGTACACACGGGCGGATTGTCTGGCCAACTAAGTTCGTCAGACAATCCGACAGACAGTCCGTCCTACTTTTGAATGACTTGACCACACACGACGAACAGACAGTCCGCTGAAAGCTTGCGCGATGACGTGTACGGCACGTACGACGGGACTAGAAATTTGACGTCCAATACACTGCAATGCAACCTTCGGCCGTGTAAATCCTTTCTGAGCATGCGCCATACTTAGTCCGTCGAACTAGCCTACTCACGAGCGGATTGTCCGCTGAAACCAAGTTTGGACGGACAATATTACGGAAATTCCGAAAGACTTAGTCCGCCAGACTGTCCGCCGAAAAAGTCAGCTGAAGCCCACACACGAGCGGATTGTCCGCTGAAACACGTTTCAGCAGGCTAAGTTGGACGGACAATCCTCTCTTGTGTACGCGGCCTTAGTCTGTTCGAAAGTCTGTTTGTTTTGAACATGATGATGTAAACGGGACTAAAAAAGGAAGTTCTATAGCCAGTAGCCAATAGCTTTCCTTGCGTCGTATTTGGTCCGTCGGACCAGCACACAGATGAACGGTTTTCCTGATTTAATCCGTTGGAATTGAGTCTGTCAGATAGATTTGAAACATGTTCTATTTCTAAGGCCATCTGATTTTTTTTCTGAAAAATGATCGGACTAGCCCACACACGATCGGATTGTCCAACGGACTAATCCCTTCGGACCTAGTCTGCTGGAAAGTCCGGTCGTGTGTACGCGGTATCTCCCTTGTTATGCTTAAAGTGTTAGGTTTTCAGAGAGGTTTAATAAAAGGGTTAGAGGAAGTGTAATCCCTCCTTAACTGCTTGCCGACCAATGGCTGTCAAATGAAGGCCAGGCAGCACGGCTCTTGTGGTGGGAGGGCGTCATATGACATCCTCCCATTTAAACAGGGCGATCGTGCACACGCATCCCTGTTCCTTTGGTGGAGGCGTGTCACGGAGACACCGCTCGCTGCCGAGGGGGGTGAACAGCCATTGGGTATGGCTGTTTACCACGTGATCAGCCGTGATGAAGTCACGAGCGCACTGCGCGTGCACGTCAGTGCCGGCGTGTTCCCGGGAACACTGCTCGTCATCGCCGGCTGTTTACCCACGTGATCGACTGTGATCCTTTCACAGCCGATCACTAAATGTAAACAAACCGTGGTAACGAGATGTTACCGGGTTCTCCTCCTCACACACCAATCGTGTGTGAGGAGATTGGGGTAACATCTCGTTACCGCCTACTGTACACACCAATCATACTGATTGCCCCCCCAATAAAGAGGACCTGTCACCACCTATCATAGTACCTGTCACTCACAGTCCATCAGAATACCCGAGTACCTGTCAGACCATCTGAGTACCTGTCACAGTCCATCAGAGTACTCGAGTACCTGTCACAGTCTATCAGAGTACCCGGGTACCTGTCACAGTCCATCTGAGTACCCGAGTACCTGAGTACCTGTCACAGTCCATCTGAGTATCCGAGTACCAGTTGTAAAATAAACAGTGTTACAAAAGTTAAGACATTTAACTTTTAAAGAAAAACTATTATGAGCAGTGTCAGTAAAAGTCCATTATCACCTAAGCATAAGTTCCTTTTTAAAGCCAAAATTCTCCCCAAAACAAATATTTCCCCACCCCCCCCAAAATTCTGCCTCCCAGCACAAAATCCCCCTCATCTTTCCTTCCAGCACAAGTCCTTCACTCTTAGCACACATTCCTCCTCCTCCCTCCCCCAATCATCCCTACTAGCACAAATCCTTCCCAATTTCCCCTCCTAGCACATATTCCTCCCCCTCCCCCAATCATCCTTACTAGCACAAATTACCTCCTCTAACACAACCCCTGCCCCAAAACACACTTCCCAGCACAAATTGCCCCTCCTAGCTCTGCTCCCTTCCCAAATGTGTTCTGCACATTTGTTCAATCCTGTGCAAGCCCAATTCATATACAAATGTATTGAGTTTACCTTGACCCATGATTACTTCACATTCATGGATAGCTTTTATAGGTAGGTGAAGGGCACAGCCATGGTTTGAAATGGTACCATTGACGAATTGGAAGGTTTTCTTGCACATTGTGCAAGGAACCCCTCCAGAATCTCATTCACGCATGTGGTAGATGAAAAGTCCCTGGTCTTTTTAGACCTTGAGTTACGGGTCGATGACAATGGAGCAGTCTGTTCAAGAATTAATTTTAACCTGAGTGCTGGTAATTCTTATCTCCATGCCCGAAGCCACCACCATCCCAGATGGATTAAGAATGTCCCCTTTGGCCAGTTCTGCCAACTTAGACAGACCTGTACCCTAAATAATGACTATGTAGAAATAAAAAGTGAGATTCTTAAGAGCAAATTTAAAGAGAAAGGGTATAAAGATAAGCATATAGAAGAAGCCTTTATAAAATATCTACAGCTGTATGATGTTGTCTGTACAGGGGGTAAGAAAACGACAAAATATGATAGAGATGAACAACCACAAATAAGTTTTTGCACCAGATTTAACAATAAGGCTACCACAATACAAAAAATATTCAGAAAAAAAAGATTCTTGAATCGGACCCGATCCCAAATAATAGTTTATCGTCACATCCAAATCTAGTCTTTAGGAGACCGAAAGATCTAAGGAGTATCATTTCCCCGAGTAGAGTGAAGCAGATAAGGAATAGAGGACTCAACAATCCCTGCACCACTATCTTCGACCAAAAAGGCAGTTATAGGTGTGGGAGTAGTAATTGTGGGAACTGCGCACATATGTGCCATAGAAAAAAGGATGTAGTTGGAGTTGATGGCAAGAGCCACAAGATAAAGCAGTTCATCAACTGCGGCACTCCATACATGATATATGGCCTCCTGTGTGCCCCTGTGGCCTCATATACATTGGTCGGACTTCATGGCCAATGAGGACAAGCATGAACGAGCATAGAAGTAATATCTCAACAGAAAAAGACAAATATTCAGTACCAAGACATTTTAATGAGGTCCATAATAGTAGTATAGATGGCCTCAAAGTGTTTGGAATAGAGGCCATATCAAACAATTTGGATAGTGGTAAAAAGTATCAGATACTATGTACAAGAGAGGTGTTTTTACTTTGGGCACTTTAGCTCTGAAAGGCCTGAATGAGGATCTTGAACTGCACAATGAAGTATGACTCTTATAGCATCCACAAAGTCCTTTAATATATGTGTTTCAGTAATGGTGATCCTTTCCATCTATGTTCCCCTGACAATCGGCTTGGAAGTATGGCCCCTCTCTCTGTGATACAGATACTGTCTATAGGGGCTCGGCCCAAACATCTAGTCTGGATATACCAATAGCATTGAATTTTATTGCCATGGGGATATAAAAGAGTGTTGTATTTTGGGCACTACTAGCTGTTCTTCTGAGATATGCTTATGATTAATGTGTGTAGTTGGTAGCTTTGGATAGGGTATTCTAATAGCGAGGGCCCTAATAGATGGATATGAGTAATGTGTGTAGTTGGTAGGTTTGGATGGGGTATTTCGATAGTGAGGTACTGTATATAATAGATGTTTAGAATTGTACTGTAATTTTTTGTAACAATATATATATATATTTTTAATGAATATGATTTGTTTCTAGAAAAATTGATTAGACTAAAGTGGGCTAATAGTATCTCCATAGAAGAGTGGAATACAATGATTATACATCCACTGTAAGCTGCTTATGATTATTGTAAGCATGCTTATTATGCACATGGAAGCCCACTCTGGCTCCTTTGGTGCATTGTGGTTTTTACTACTTATTCATTAATCATCTAGCAATTAGCCATCCATTCAATGCACAGTGGGTTGTCAGTTAGTGTGTTCCTAGAACTATCCATTTGTCTGTACATATACGTTTAATGATATTTTTTATTTTAGACTGTTGCATGCATGCATGCATGCATGCGCATATATGTGTACTAGGGCTGTTACTGATTAAAATTTTTGTGTTCGGTTAATCAGTTTTTTTAAAATCGATTAATCTACTAATTTTGATTAATTATAACGCACATACAGATCCAACTACTTTTAGCTGATCTCCTTGCATTGCAACTCTGCATTAGTCAGTGGTAAATGTGGTATACACTATATACAATCACCCGACACTAGTTAGTTTCCACAATCCATGACTTAACTTCACAGTTCACACAAATACGTTTTAAATTCAAACTGTAGCACTGACTTAAGTAATTTTTTTTCCACAGTAGCTTGACAATCCCTCCACCTCCAGTCTAACTAATCACTCTCACCTTATGGCATGGACCCCTGTGCAAACAGGTGGTCATGCAAGCGGGTATCAAAAGGGTTAACATGGACCATAAACTTCTCTCACGTCTCCTTAGGTCTCAGCAAGGATGCCAGGTCATAGGTAGAAAGAAAAGATCTAAGTGCTCACTGCTTAAGTTTAAGATAAAATTGTTGTATTCAAACGCAAACTACTCACATAAAGATGATAAAAACACAGCATGTAAAGCAGACAATCGTGTTAGTTCCGTAGGGCAGCAGAGGGTGACGTCATGCGTAGCTCCTTCCCCGTACGCATTACATTCAATCAGAACTTCGGCATCACCAGACTCCTCCCCCCTTCCCTTTGTTAGCAGACAGAGGCACTTGGGGAAGGGGGGAGAACTCCCTGAAGACCCGGAAGCTGGCGGAGAGGTGAGTACTGATCAAAAGAATTTTGATTGATCAAAAAAATTAACGATTAATCAAGGAATTAATCTTTAATTTCCACAGCCCTAATGTGTACACTTTTATATACATGCGTGTCCATATATGTTTTAATGATTTTAATATTGGTTGTACACATGTGCTTTTTTATATACGTGTAGAAATTGGGAATTTTACTACAGGCATGGCTATATGATTTAATGCTGGGTCTGTTTCTATAGAATGTCTATGGGATACCTCTGAATACTTCCATTGCGGTTTTATTAAAACCTTTTTAATTATTATTTTTAATTATTTTCCTGTATGGTTACTATAGATAGCTATAGATATGGAACAGATTGTTGGTCCCACCCACTATGCATATTTTAGATCTTCCGTATGTATCCACATGCCAAAAATGCTCATGCAAGGACTTCCAGTATACCATTATAATTACATACTAATATGCCCCTCTAGAAGCGCAGGACTGCAATCTCTTATTGAGCCACTGGAAGGGGAGGTATTGGGTCAGTAGAGAGTACAGGTGTGCGCGCGTGTGAGTACGCATGCGCACCCCACTGCAGAGTTGGTACCTGACTGCAGTGGTGGGAACCCCGGGCGGAAGTTACATCACAAGCGGCCGAAAGTAGCGAGTGGAACACAAATACACCGCACTTTCTGTCCGCGTCTCCTCCACACACAAAATTGGCCATTTGAGTGTGCAGAAGTGGAAGTGACACAGTGGATGGGTGAAAGTTGTGGGTGGAACTCAAACACACCCACACTTCCTGGCAAGTAGAACGGCGTGCAGTCCACCCAGTCTATCTGGCAGTTTTCGATTCCTGCTTCATACAGGCCACATATCACATACCACCTGGTGGGATTCCTCAGGTTAAGGTAAAATGTGGCTGACTTGGGGTGTTATATACTCTGACTAATTTCAGTTTACAATGCATCCCTAAATTCTGGATGGAGGCCATGGTATCCTAACCTATCAGAAAGAGACATGCCATGGATTTATCCAACTAGGCGGAGCTAGTCCACATGGGTGGGTGTCTCTTGGTGCATAGGCACGTGGCTACATATAGAGGCAACTAGGAGAGAAGAGCCATTGTCCGTTTAGACTCTAAGGAAGAGGGTGCACCCTTGAAACATGTCAGACATTTGGGATATCATCTGATCCCCTCAACATCAGGTCCAGTTTGCCGGTGTTTAGAGACATAGTCTCACCAATGGACAAGCCTCATGTATATGTTTGTTTGTGAGTATAAACTTTGTCTTTTGGGCGTGGCTTGGCCAGCGGCGAGGATGGCGGCGCACTAGCTGAGCTCCGGGGAGAGAAACGGCAAAGAGCTTATACTGTCACATTCTAGCGGCTCACGATGGGCAGGAAAACCCAACTCACCCCTCACTTGAGTGCCCGGCGGACCTTAAATAGCGGCACGGCCAGGAATATCAACGAAATCTTCAAAACGCAATCGATGAAGAGGGCGAGCGGCCTGGACAAGATGGCGCGGGCGCATGGCGAGGAGGACGAGTTCAGCGAGGACTCCCAATCCGCTCCGGAGGACTCAGGTAGGAGTCACTCACACTCCTCCAACCCCCTCACTTACGAACACATGTCGGGCTTTGCCGCTGACATCAAGTCCACATTTTCAGCAGCTATAACGGACTTAAAAACTAATTTACTGGTCCTTACAGAGAAAATCACAGCGGTGGAGGCGGCAGGGAAACGGAGGGACAGGGACATTCATGGGCTGGAGTCAGTAGCGGTGGCACATTCCTCACATTTCATAGAGATGAATCGCCACTTAGAGGATTTGGACAATAGGGGGAGAAGGAACAACATCAGGGTGCGGGGGATACCCGAATCGGTGGAACCCGACCAAATTTTTCCAGCTTTACAGAGGCTTTTTAATAGTCTACTGGACAGACAGGAGGACACCGCTATAGAAATTGTGCGAGTGCACAGAGCACTTAGAGCGAGAGGCCCTGACTCAGCACCCCCCAGAGATATTATTTGCTGCCTCCAGAGTTTTCCCCTTAAGGAGGATATAATGAGGAGAGCCAGAAGGAATGACCGCATCATCTTTAATGGAGAGGCCATTATGCTTTTTCAGGATTTATCGCAAATTACTTTACGCAATAGGAGAGCCCTGCGTCCTCTGCTAGATGTCCTCAGGGAAAGGGAGATCCGGTACACATGGCGCTTTCCCTTTGCGTTGGTAGTCACGCATGGAGGTAAACAGATCTCTCTCCGCACCCCACAGGAGCTCCTGGATTTCTGTGAGGCCTTACACATAGAACAGGTGTCATTACCGGAATGGTACCAGGAGTTTAAGTTGCAGCTGGGTTCTAAGAGCCCCACCAATTCCACTTCATCCACGCCTGAAAAGCGTCTGCCGAAGCGCATGAAGAAGACAAAGGGAATCACCCCATCATGGCCACCCCTAACTCCAGGCCCGCTCCTCCCAGAGCCAGAGAGGAGGGCCAAGATTAGTTTTATATGTTCTACACTATTAGCCGCTGTCCCTGGGATCCACCTGAACACTCTCGTAAGTGGCTGAAGTTATATTTGGATGCGTCACAGGTCTAATGGGGGTTATGGCTACAGAGGTTTACCATAGCTCTTCCCCCGGCAATAGCCAACTTACCGCCCATGACACAGTCTACTTGCATACCTATTCTGGGTATAGACTACAATCTATAGCAGGGGTCTCAAACTGGTGGCCCTCCAGCTGTTACAAAACTACAAATCCCATCATGCCTCTGCCTGTGGGTGTCATGCTTGTAACTGTCAGCCTTGCAATGCTAGGATGTTGATAACACAACAAGTGACTGTGGGGTATAGCCATTACCTATGTATCATTACTGTTCCTTGACGCCGGGGGCAAAGCCTTACAAGGGTGGCTGCTTGGGGAGGACAGGGAGGTAAAAAGGAAAAAAAGGGATGGATTTCCACACCTTCTTGACTTGGGCTAGCATTACATGATCTGGCCTTACACCCACTAGCAAGCCCGAAGATAATATATGGTTTGAATAAGTATTGCTTGTGTGATGTTAACTATGACAGCACCATCCTATGCCTGCTCACCTCCGACATTCACTTGAGATGAGATAGCCATGCATGCTGTGGACACCTGCTCTGCAGGGCTTTCGATTGGGTGGAACAGAATAGAGGTCGACCGATATATCGGCCGGCCGATATATCGGCCGATATTTGCCGTTTTTTAATTAATCGGCATCGGCCGATTGTGCTGGTAAAAAGCCGATATAGAACTGCAGCAGGACTTTGAAATGACTTCTCTAATAGACGTCAGTGTAAGTTGCCATAGAAACGTCTTTCCTCCTCTCTGGGCAGGCTGCCAAGAAAAGAACAGAAAGATACAATGTTTACACTTGAATGAATGAAGTCATCTCTGTGTGTAGAAGTTCTCAGTTTAACCATTTAAAGACTAAATCTTTTCTGACACTTGTTGCTTACAAGTAAAAATCCTGTATTTTCTGCCAGAAAATCACTTAGGCCGCGTACACACGCGGGGACTGTTCGCTCAACTTTGTCCGCTGAACAGTGTTTCAGCGGACAGTCCGCTCGTGTGTGGGCTTTGAGCGGACAGTTTCAGCGGACAGTTTGACGAACAAAGTTTTTCGGAAATTCCGAAAAACTGTCCGCTGAAACTTGGTTTGAGCGAACAGTCCGCCCGTGTGTAGGCAACTTTCGAAATGAGCAAACTGTTCCCGCTCGGAGGAAAGTCTGCTCATATCGAGCGCGTCTCCAGCCGCCTGGTATGGACTTAAAGGGGAACCCCAACGCCGAAAAAAATCGGCGTGGGGGTCCCCCCAAAGTCCACACGCCCCCCCTCCTGAGCCGTACCAGGCCGCGTGCCCTCAACATGGGGGGTGCCTTGGGGAAGGGGGGGCCGCGCGGCCCCCCCACCCCAAAGCACCTTGTCCCCATGTTGATGAGGACAAGGGCCTCTTCCCGACAACCCTGGCCGTTGGTTGTCGGGGTCTGCGGGCGGGGGGCTTATCGGAATCCGGGAGCCCCCTTTAATAACCGGCCCCCCACCCTATGTGAATGAGTATGGGGTACAATGTACCCCTACCCATTCACCTGTAAAATAAAAGTACCCAAAAAAAAAACACAACACACGAGATAAAATATTTTATTGCACAGCTCCGGGGGTCTTCCGTCTTCGGGGGTCTTGTCCCCCTCTTCGGTTCTTCTGCCGGGCAACCGCGCCTTCTTATAGCTCTTTTGCAGGCGGTGGCCCGGTCTTCTGTCGCCGCCGCCTTCCGTTCTTGTTCTTCTTCTTCTTCTCTAGGAGATGTTGACACGTCGCTCTCTCCGGCCGGAATGCCAGAGCCGCGCTGAGCGGCCACTTATATAGTGACAATGGGGCGGTGTCACATGGTATATGTCACATGGGTTGGTCACATGGTGACCCCGCCCCCTTACGATGTCATAGTCCCCATGTGACATCAACCCATGTGACCAACCCATGTGACATATACCATGTGACACCGCCCCATTGTCACTATATAAGTGGCCGCTCAGCGCGGCTCTGGCATTCCGGCCGGAGAGAGCGACGTGTCAACATCTCCTAGAGAAGAAGAAGAAGAACAAGAACAAGAACAAGAACGGAAGGCGGCGGCGACAGAAGACCGGGCCACCGCCTGCAAAAGAGCTATAAGAAGGCGCGGTGGCCCGGCAGAAGAACCGAAGAGGGGGACAAGACCCCCGAAGACGGAAGACCCCCGGAGCTGTGCAATAAAATATTTTATCTCGTGTGTTGTGTTTTTTTTTTGGGTACTTTTATTTTACAGGTGAATGGGTAGGGGTACATTGTACCCCATACTCATTCACATAGGGTGGGGGGCCGGTATCCGGGGGCCCCCTTATTAAAGGGGGCTCCCGGATTCCGATAAGCCCCCCGCCCGCAGACCCCGACAACCAACGGCCAGGGTTGTCGGGAAGAGGCCCTTGTCCTCATCAACATGGGGACAAGGTGCTTTGGGGTGGGGGGGCCCCCCCTTCCCCAAGGCACCCCCCATGTTGAGGGCACGCGGCCTGGTACGGCTCAGGAGGGGGGGCGCGCTCGCTCGCCCCCCTTTCCTGGCCGGCCGGGTAGCGTGCTCGGACAAGGGTCTGTTGTGGACTTTGGGGGGACCCCCACGCCGATTTTTTTCGGCGTTGGGGTTCCCCTTTAAGTCCATTCCAGGCGGCGGAGCCCGCGACGTCTCCGTCGCGGGCCCGCCTACCTTGACACGCGCTCGAAATGAGCGGACTGTTGCCTCGTGTGTGGGCGAGTCCGCTCATTTCAAAAGTTGCGCGGACTTAGTACGACGAACAAAGTTTGCCGTATTTGTCCGCTCAAAAAGTGCCGTGTGTGGGCGTGTTCGTTCATTCAAAAGTTTGAGCGGACTGTTTGACGAACTTAGTTTCGGCAGACAGTCCCCGCGTGTGTACGCCGCCTTAGACCCCCCAAAAATTATATATATTTTTTTAGCAGAGATCCTAGGGAATAAAATAGCGGTTGTTGCAATATATTCACACGGCATTTGCACAGAGGTCTTTCAAATGCATTTTTTTGGGAAAAAAATACACTATTTAAAAAAATACACTATTTAAAAAATAAAATAAAAACAGTAAAGTTAGCCCGTTTTTTTTTTTTTTGTCCAAAAGTTTTGACTACCTGTTTTTATTTAATACATAGGTTTTTTTTTTTTTTTTATCTAAATCATACATAAAGTAAACTGATTGGAGGTTTGTTTTGTTTAATAAATGTTTAAATGTAAGAAATTTTCTGTATCACTTATGAAGGCTGCTTTCACACTGGAGCGGGCAGGCGTTGATGGTAAAACGCAAGTTTTAGCGGCTCTTTACCATCATTTTAGCGGTGCTATTTGGCTGCTAGTGGGGCACATATAACCCAGCTAGCGGCCAAGGAAGAGGTTAAATGCGCCCATGAAGCACTGCTGCCAAATCGCATTGCATGCGCTTCGGCAGTGGTGCCCATTCATATCAATGGGCAGGAGTGGTGGAGGAGCGGTATACACCACTCTAAACGTGCTGCTTGCGGGACTTTTTTTTAAGATCCTGCCAGCGCATCGCCTCAGTGTGAAAGCACTCTGTCTTTCACACAGACTGCAGGGGAGCCATTTTGCAGGCACTTTACAGGCGCTATTTTTAGCCCAAAAGCGCCTGAAAAACGCCCCAGTGGGAAAGGTGTGTTAGATCAAGGGGGATTAAAAAAAAATAAAATAATATATAAAAAAAGGAAAAAAATAAAGAAATAAAATAAAATCGGCCTAACATATCGGCCCAAAAAAATCGGCATCATATATCGGCTATCGGCCGCCATGATTTCTAAATATCGGCATCGGCCAGAGAAAAACCCATATCGGTCGACCTCTAGAACAGAACTATTAATGTCATGCCATAGACCTACCTCACCTAGCATAGTAGGTGGATGCTCCAGATGACGCAATCTCAGGTGGATGACGTCTCAGTGACACTGGTTTAGATGAACATACTCTGTGCCCCCTCCACAGGAGAAGAGGAGATTTGTTGACAGACTCATGTTCGCTTCATTGGTTTGTTATTGCTGATTCTCTCCCCTATCCCAGCGTAGTTTTTTTTTTTAGTTGACTACTTTTAATCATTGTGTTTATTCTCCCTCCCCTTGGTACTGTAGTACATGAGGGGTAGTGATATCTTCTGGGTATTTTCTTCTTTTAAATTATTTTTTATTTTTTTGGAGTTTTGATTGGCCGCACAATCTGGTCAGCCTCTCAGATAGCGCTTTACACCTTCTGGACTGACCCACGTTCCTACCAAGCCCTCCTAGACCGGGTTATCTCCTGATCTGGGTTGGGGCTACTTTGTCACCCTGTTGGCTGAGTTTGCCTAACAGAGGTTAAATATTTGTATTCTTACCACTCGGGGACAGCTAACTTCTATCTGCTGTTCCTTATTTCTTCTCTACCCTTTTTACACTTTCTCATCCCACTTTCCTCCCTCCTAATTTTCACCCTTCTTTTTTCACCTCTCCACTTTTCCTCACTTTTTCTGTTCTTTCTACTATTAACACTGTATTGAAACGCTTGGTCAGCAGGTATAACAAACGTTTGAACATTGTTAATAATCTGTTATTTTTTCTTATTTTGTTTGAAATCGTACACTATTGTAGGTTGGATAAGTTCTGACAACATTCCTTGTGAAATCGGCTCATATTACTAACTAAATGGCTTACACAACACTGGGACCCACGCCCTTGGTGATCTCACATAATGTAAAGGGGCTGAACATCCCGGAAAAGAGATCCACAGTACTCAGAGAACTGTAAAGAGGTAGGCCAGAATGTGTTTTTCTTCAGGAGACGCATTTTGTTTCTCGCCAGACGCACAGACTGACGAATAAATTCTTTACGAAAGCTTTCCATGCTACGAATAGCCTGTCTAAGACAAGGGGAGTCTCGATTCTTCTTGGCAAGGACACTCCTTTTGAAGTGTCCGAGACAGTCTCGGACCCGGAGGGACGATACATCTTCCTAAAGGGCTCCTACAGGGGTAGACCCCTCACTCTAGCTAATGCATACTTTCCCAATAAGAATCATCTACAATTCTGCAGACACCTGGTAAAGGAGTTACAAGGCTTTGCAGCAGGCTGTATCATCTTGGGTGGGGATTTTAATATCCCCTTAGATCCGCTAACAGATACATCAACGGGAAAGTCGTGTGTCACGTTTCAGATATTGAAAGGGATCAAAAAACTTTTGCAGTCCCTGCAATTAGTGGACTCGTGGCGCCTTCTAAATCCAGAAGGTAGAGATTACACATACTTCTCGATACCACATAACAAATATTCCCGAATCGATTATTTGTTCGTGACTCAACGCGATCTGCCTGCGATTTGTGGAGCCAAAATTGGCACACAAGTTATTTCTGACCATGCCCCGATAGCGGTGACACTGGACTTTGGTATGCTGAGTCAGAAGACCAATACCTGGAGACTAAATTCGTCTCTCCTGACAGACCCCAAAACCCTACCCCGAATTGTAGATGCTCTTAAAGAGTATTTCTTGAATAATGACCTACCTGACACAGACCCTTTAGTTCTTTGGGAAGCACACAAATGTAACATAAGAGGGGTTTTAATCAAACTGGGAGCGAGATGCAAACGCGAACAGGAACAAGAAGTGAAAGGCCTACTTGACAAGATAGCTAGACTTGAAACGTTACATAAACGCACACTGTGAGAACGAACGGCCACGGACTTACTGACGACCAGGAAACAATTACAAGACTTGTTGCACATTAAATCTAAACGTCTACTTTTCTTCAAAAAGAAGATATATTACGAAGGGGGAAACAAAACAGGTCGACTGCTAGCTAGGGCCCGAAGGGAACATCATGCTGGCCAGCACATTAATGGTATTCGGAATACGGAAGGGTCCTTAGATGTGAATAATGAAACTATTGCTGCCCATTTTCACAAATACTATACAGGGTTATATAACTTACCTCCACAACATAAACCCTCCAACCTGGAAGGAACTAGATCTCAAATTATCACAAACTTCTTACTAGAAAGCGGGCTCCCAACCCTTGCGGAACAAGACCTGACTTGATGAACAGATCTCGGACGCAGAAGTTAAGCGGGCTATTAGCGATCTGAAAACGGGGAAAAGCCCCGGGCCAGATGGCTATACGGCCATTTATTACAAAACCTTTTTAGACATCCTCTCAACCCCACTAAAGAAGGCCTTGAGCTCCCTGTCCACACCTAGGATAGTCACACCCGATTTTTTGTCGGCACATATAGCGGTGTTACCCAAACCACACAAAGATCCATCTTTGTGTGCAAGCTATAGGCCAATATCACTACTAAATCTGGATCTTAAAATCCTGACAAAAATCATGGCCAATAGGTTGAGCCCCCTGTTGCCGGAGCTGATAGGGCCGGAACAAGTTGGCTTTGTGCAGGGGAGAGAGGCCAAAGATAACATTATCAAAACGCTTCTGTTGATACAGACGGCCCGTTCGCGGAAGATCGGGGGCCTTCTCCTGTCCACGGACGCGGAGAAGGTCTTCGATCGGGTAGCGTGGGATTACATGATGGCTACGTGCAGACAGGTGGGTCTCAAGGCGCGGATGATGTCATGGATCTCGGCTATTTACCAAAATCCTACTGCCAGAGTAAGGACTAACGGCTCTTTATCGGAAACCAGTGATTATGGCAAATGGGACCAGACAGGGATGTCCCTTGTCACCCCTTCTGTTTATATTATCCCTAGAGCCGTTCATTAGAACAATTAACAGGGATGATTCGATTAGAGGATTCAGGGTTCGGGACAGGGAGTTCAAGGTTGCGGCTTACGCTGACGGCCTAATGTTTTATCTGACTAACCCACATACGACGATCCCCAATTTACTTAAAGCAGGCATGTCCAAAGTCCGGCCCGCGGGCCAATCGCGGCCCGCAGTCCGGTTTTGAACGGCCCGCCTGGTGTGCTGCGGGATCAGGGCTGTCAAATGAGCCGATCCCCGGCACTGTGAGAAGCTCCGTCGGCTTCAAAAGTGAAAGTAAAGTGCAGAGGAGTGTGCTGTGCTCTCTGCTTCCCCCTACAGTGCAGTACCCGGCTGAATGAGGAAATGGAATGGAAAGGTACTGTACTACAAGCTAGATTCGTTTTAAAAAGGCTTTATTTATGTGTATGTGTGTGTGTGTGCATGTGTGTCTGTATGTATGTATGTGTGTGCATGTGTGTCTGTATGTGTGCATGTGTGTCTGTATGTATATGTGTGCATGTCTGTCTGTATGTATGTGCATGTGTGTCTGTATGTATATGTGTGCATGTCTGTCTGTATGTATGTGCATGTCTGTCTGTATGTATGTGCATGTGTGTCTGTATGTATGTGCATGTGTGTCTGTATGTGTGTGTGCATGTCTGTCTGTATGTGTGTGTGTGCATGTCTGTTTGTATGCATGTGTGTGCATGTGTGTCTGTATGTATGTATGTATGTGTGTGTGTGCATGTGTATCTGTATGTATGTGTGTCTGTATGTATGTGTGTCTGTGCATGTGTGTGCATGTCTGTATGTATGTGTGTGCATGTGTGTCTATATGTGTGTGTGTGTGCATGTCTGTCTGTGTGTGTGTGTGTATGTGTGTCTGTATGTGCATGTGTGTCTGTGTGTGTGTGTGTGTGTGTGTGTGTGTGTGTGCATGTGTGTGTGTGTCTGTGCATGTATGATTGCATGTGTGTGTGTTTCCATGTATGTCTGTATGTATGCGTATGTGCATGTGTGTCTGTATGTATGTGCGTGTATGTCTGTCTGTATGTGTGTGCATGTATGTGTGTCTGTATGTATCTGTGTGCATGTATGTGTGTGTGTGTGTGTGTGTGTATGTATGTCTGTATGTATGTGCGTGTATGTATGTATGTGCCTGTATGTATGTATGTATGTATGTACGTGTGTGCATGTGTCTGTATGTGTGTGTGTGCATGTGTCTGTATGTATGTAAGTATATGCATGTGTCTGTATGTGTGTATGTCTGTGTGTATGTGTATGCATGTGTGTTACTTTTAATCCAGACCCCCCCCCCCATTCTTGTACCATCAGAACTGCTTTTGTGGTGCTTGTGTGTGTGATAGCAGCCAGGATTGATGCTCCTCTGAAAAGCAATCCATATACAGATCGCTTTTTAGAGGCATTTGAAAGGTGGTAAAGAGGCATTATGTTGCCTCCTCACCACCTGTTTTAAGCCCGTAAATGTAGCATCACTATACCGCAACTGTGCAGTCCACACATTTGCGGGGTAGTTGCAGTGCAGGCCCATTCACCCTGAGCATACCTCCAGCTGCAGCCACAGCATGTGTACACCCCCAGCTGCTCCCTCTGCAGCTAAAGGGGGAGAAGTTGGGGGTGGTAAAAACAGCTCAACCATGTAGTTTTACTGCCCCTCCAATAAGCCCTTGGCTCACATCTGCATGGCTGCATGCTGTGTGTAGGGCAGCCCATGCATTTCAATGGGCTTCCATACCCACAAAAATGCAGGGAAAGAAGTCCCAGAGCTTTTTTTTTTTTTTAATTGCGCTGCACCAAAAGCACCCCATGTTTCCAATGTGTGGGGTACCATTAAGACTTAACGGTACCCCTAAAGAACAGAGCATGCGTCTGTGTGTCGGGCAAACGAGCGCGACAAAGGCACAAGAATTTTTGTTGGGCCAGGTATGAGTGCTCGAATGACCGAATTTTAATGGTTCAAAGAATGTCAGGCAAAATGGTCGGCCCTCACACATGTTCACTTCATCGAATCTGGCCCTCTTTGAAAAAAGTTTGGACACCCCTGACTTAAAGCATTTGCGAAATTTGGATTTATTTCCAATTTAAAAATAAACTATTCCAAGTCAGAAGCTCTAAATGTGGACTTAAACCCAGAGGAGTTGAACAGAACTAAGGAAAATTGTCCATTTCAATGGGAGAAGGTGGCACTTAAGTACCTTGGGGTGTGGGTGGCGCCAGACATTAGAAACATCTTTGACCACAACTTCCCCCCATTGTTGAAGATGATAGAAGAGGACCTACGATCTTGGGGCTCAGGGTTGTTTTCTTGGTTCGGCCGAGCGGCAATCCTGAAGATGTCAATTCTGCCAAGGCTGATCTACTTGTTCAGAGCATTGCAAGTCCACATTCCAAGAAGTTTCTTTAGTAAATTACACTCCCTAGTATTGAGATTCTTATGGAATAATAAGAGGGCGAGGATAAGATTCACTTTACTGACAAAACCCAAGGACTTGGGAGGGATGGGGTTGCCAGACTTCAAAAAATATCAACTGGCGGCGCACCTGACCAGGATCATTGATTGGCACTGCCACAGGAATGATAAGGATTGGGTGCGACTGGAAGATATGCTGACTGATAACAGATTACACTTCTCTCCATGGATTTCCATGAGCAGACTCAAAGGAGTGTGCAGTCTAAACCCTCTGACAGAGACTACGTTGACAGTATTACGCGCAGCGACAAAGCACTTTGCAGTGACTACTACACTTAGTCCCTTGACACCGCTCCGAGACAATCCGGACTTTGTTCCGGGAATGGGAAACGCCCTCTTCCATAATGCAACCTCTGGTACCCCAAGATTAGTGAAGGACTGCTTTTCACATGGTAAAATGAAAGACTTGAAGACACTTAGGACAGATTGGGCGGCCCCCAAGATCCCTCTCTGGACATACTTTCAGATTAGAAGTTTTGCGGGCTCCCCGAGACACAAAGAAGTATTCAGTAGACAAATGACGGGTTTTGAATCGGTCTGTGCGTCTGGCGAGCGACAACACAGGGCAACCTCGATGGCCTACTCCTGGCTGCAGAACCTGACTAGACACTGAGGACAATTTTAAAAGAAAGTGGTCTCTTGAGCTTGGGAGGAATATTACGGATTCGCAGTGGGGGGGCGCCTGTATGTTGGCCCACAAGTGTTCAGTTAGCACCAGAACACAAGAGACGTGCTACAAACTGCTGACAAAATGGTACCACACTCCAGATAAACTTCACAGATGGTTCCCACAGGTGTCGGAGGTGTGCTGGAGGTGTCAAGGAGATGTGGGTACACTCACGCACATCTGGTGGAGTTGCCCCAAGCTGACTCCCTATTGGGATGGGGTGAGAAAATTAATTACCCAAATGACGAATACTTCTATTACATTAGACGCGGCTTGTTGTCTCCTGCACATTACTGACACACCCCTGAAGAGATACAAACATTCTTTACTTAAGCATCTTCTGAATGCTGCTAAGGCACTGGTGTCGATGTACTGGCGTTCCCCCAGAGTCCCTACAATAGTAGAATGGTTGAATAAGGTAGCAGATACCTATGCGATGGAAGAAACGGTGGCCCAGGCCCATGAGGCTGTGGAACAATTTCATGACATTTGGACACCGTGGATTGTGTTCCAATACTCCAAAAACGATGCTGATATTCATAAGGATAATTAAGACTTAATTCGCTTATGTTGAACATCCACCTATGTATTCTCTCTTTTTAGTCTTTACCAAACCTGATAGATTTTTTATATATATGTAGAATCTCAGATTTCACCTGATAATACAGATTGTTCAGTTATATGGTACGAGTGATCACATAGTCAGAGTTATTTGCATTCACAAAGTTACAGTTTTACTACTGGAAGAAGGGTAAACAAGCAGAGATATGGGAACCTAGAGGGCGTAACAATACCTCTTCAGCAGATCTAGGTGGGCTTTGCCCAGTCAGGCGCATGCACATGTACAAGAGATTTGTTCAATGTCATACCTTGTATTGTATAAATTGGATTACAAAATGGAATGGTATAATAGCGAGTAAAACCTCTCGATACCCTTCATAGCTTCCATGTACCACTTGCTCCAACTGTGATGTTACATTTTATGTTAATATTCTTTACTTTTTCTCAATAAACGCTTTTGATGTAAAAAAAAAAAAAAACTTTGTCTTTTATGCTTTTATTAAAATTTTACCATAGGTAATGCACGAGGTCAGTGCGCCCTCCCTCTCTTTTTTATGTTCCAGTTTCAAGAATACCCATTGTGCTGAGGAGGGCTGCAAGACTGTAGGCATTTGCTTAAAAGAGCTGGTCACACCACACACTTAGAGACTAAACGCCCTCTTATCCGTTTTATCTTCTTCCAGCACAAATCCCCCAGTGAGGGGGCTGATATATAAAGAAGTTAGGGGGGCTGACATATATACAGGAGTTAGGGGGGGGCTGACATATATACAGGAGTGAGGGGGCTGACACATATACAGGTGTGAGGGGGAGTGACATATATACAGGATTGAGTGGGGGGGGCTGAGTGCGTACAGGTGTGAGGAGGGGGGTGACATATATACAGAAAGAGGGGGGCTGACATATATACAGGTGTTAGGGGGGCTGGCATATACAAGATTGAGGGGGGTGCTAAAATGGAGTACAGGTGTGAGGGGGGTGCTGAGTGTGTACAGGTGTGAGGAAGTGCTGAGTACGTACAGATGTGAGGAGGCTGAGTGCGTACAGATGTGAGGAGGCTGAGTGCGTACAGGTGTGAGGAGGACTGAGTGCATACAGGTGTGAGGGGGGCTGAGTGCATACAGGTGTGAGGGGGCTCAGTGCGTACAGGTATGAAGGGGGCTGAGTGCAGATTCAGTGAGATGGCCCATGGGCAGGCTCTGGGGAATGTTGGTGGTCAGGCTGGGGGGGGGGGGGGGGCAGGGCTAAAGCTGTGTAAGGGGCCCAATACATTTTGATGGCTGCTCTGCATATGACTGAGCAGGGTTTACTTACCCAGATGGGAGGAGATGCTGCTCAGTCCCGATCTGACAGACCCGATGCAGGAGTGTGGCAGTGACAGGAGGGAGAACCTGGAGGGGAGACAGAGCACAGCCTGAACCTCCTCCCAGTTCTCTCCTCCTCTGCAGATTTGGCTTTGTCATTTCCAGTTAATGCTGACAGTAGTAGTAATGCTGCTGTCAATACTTCTGTCCGATTGTAGCGGCAGCAATACTCCATGGGGCACCCCACAGCTCACATGATTCCATGGGCAGCTGCCCCTCCTGCCCACCCCTAGTCCCGGCTCTAGGTATGAGTGAAAAAGGGAACTGCCAATGCTGAAACAATAGTTGCCAAGCTATTTAAAACCATATAAATACTTGACCTGGAATACAAATGCAAAGCAAATTCAAAATCCCTTATCTACAGAACTGTTCAAGTTTGGTGACCCAAATCACTGAAGCCAGAGGGGTTAGCATCACATTTATAAAAGGAAGTCAACAACAGGCATTAGGTTTTGTTGAAGCTAAATGTCAGGTATCTGCTTGTTTAAGGTCTAATAGGCACAGAAAAGTATATTTAGTGACCCAATTCCCCTCCTTTGTGCTGCTAGACTGGTCTCTGCTTCAGTGGTCTATGGTCCTGATACCATCAAGACTGATGGACAGTCCATCGCTAGAGCATGGAGGAGAGTCATCTTCCAAAGGTGGGGAGTATCATGTAAGTAAGCCTAGTTTTACACTGAGTGCGGGAATGAAATCTGAACTCTCGCAATTTCATTCCCGCTGTAAGTTCCGATTTCGAGGATGATTTCAGAGACATGTGTGGGTTTCTGCACAGATGTCAATGGAAATCGCACCCCGAAATTGCGAAAAGTAGTACAGAAACTACTTTTAGAAATCGGTGATGCTCCGCAAATGTGGCGTCTTACCAATTAGGATGGTGCCATTTCCGGCAATTGCTGCCGATTTGGCATGTGATTTGACATGTCAAATTGTATGCCAAATCGCACCAAGGTGAACCAGGGCTTAAAGTGCTTTTACTCTCCATGCAGACCTAAACAAGCAGTTAACTGTTGCAGTGCAGGCACAGTCCCACTGCAAGGGAGAATTTTAAGATATCCTGGAGTTGGGCTTTAACACAGTAAAAGATGAAAGTAAATTTAGTGACCATTACTGTAGCAAAAAAAAATGAAAATTAATTTCAGGAAAAAAACAACCTTAATTTTAGTTCAAGTTAACTTAGTAATATTTGTTTCGCTCAAGAAAGATTTATTAAGCTGAGTCTACTGCCTGCAGCCCTGTTTGCTCATTACTGGTAATTTCCTGATCATTGATTCTCTAGCAATGACCTCGATGACATGCTAGGGTATCTGCTTGAGTAAATTCTCTCTTTTTTTTTTTTTTTAATGAGGAGGAATGTATGAATCTAACAGCAAAAAGGGTATATTATACTTTAATTTTTAATAAACCTACTTATATTCTTTTTTACCTTTAAAGTAAAGTACGTAAAACAAAAAAAATAAAAATGTTTTTTAAATTGCCCGAATTTACTTTCTTTTCAAGGGTGACAACATTGCGGAAGCAATGTCCTTACCCTCATCTGCAAACTTATATTGTAGACTGAAATATGCCTAAGCTATTTTCTTTTCCAATATTTTTTATTGAAGAAGTTTAGACAAACAATAAGGGCCTGAGCTTCAGCACTGTATACCAATTGCCAAATATCTTTAAAAAAGTTGTACCACTGCCCTAATAAATTATTAAACAATCAGTTTAATGGTGTTGCCTACATTTAAAAAGGGGTCAACGTATTTACCAAGTAACTATAGACCTGTTATGCACCGTACACATGATCGGACTATCCGGCGGACTTAGTGCCCGTGTGTGGGCTCTGGCGGACTTTTTTCCCAAGAGTCCAGCGGACTTAAAAAGAAGTCTCGACTCAAAATTGTCCGCTGGACTTGGCAGTCCGGCAGACAATCCGTCCGTCTGTGTGCTAGTCCACCGGACTTTTCAAATGAACGGACTTGCCCACACACGGAGTAAAGTCCATTCATTTTGGAGTGACTCCAGGTAGACAGGACTAGCGAAGGAAGTCAATGGCGCCGCCTCCATCGGCGAGATTGACACATTTTGCGAGCCCCGTTGCCTGGTATGGATTTAAAGGGGAACCCCTACGCCAAAAAAACGACATGGGGGTCCCTCCAAAGTTCATACCAGACCCTTATCCAAGCACACAGCCCGGCCGGTCAGGAAAAGGGGGTGGGGACGAGCGATGCCCTCAACATGGGGGGGTGGCTGCTTTGGGGAAGGGTGGGCCCTGTGGTCCCCCAACCCCAAAGCACCTTGTCCCCATGTTGATGAGGACAAGGGCCTCTTCCCAACAACCCTGGCCGTTGGTTGTCAGGGTCTGCGGGCGGGGGCTTATCGGAATCAGGGAGCCCCCTTTAATAAGGGGACCCCCAGATTCCGGCCCCCACCCTATGTGAATGATTATGGGGTACGGTCTTCTTGTTCATTGCTGTCACTGTCGCTGTCGCCGCCGCCTTCTTCTTCTCTTCTTCTTCCTTCTGATGTTGACACGATGCTCTCTCCAGCCGCAATGCCAGGGACGCATTGCGTGGCGACTTATATAGGCATAAGGGTGTGGTGTCACTGGGTGATGTCACATGGTGACCTCGCCCCTTATGATGTCACAGTCCCAGCATCCCCCGGAAAAGTCGTGTGTGGGTGTGTGTGGGTCCGCTCGTTCGGAAAGTCCGCCGAACCTCCACTGGAATGTCCGGGGGATTGTCTGCCGGACTAAGTCTGTCGGTTAGTCTGATCGTGTGTACGCGGCATTAGTTTAACTTCTATAGTCTGGAAGATACTGGAGAGTTTCATAAAAGACCACATAAATGAGTTCTTGCCCGAAAAAAAAATTATGGAACAGACAGCATGGATTCATGAAAGACAAGTTGTCAGACAAACCTGATTTTTTTTTATTATGAGGAGGCAAATAAAACCTTGGACAGAGGGGTGGCTGTGGACGTGGTATACTTGGATTTTGTAAAAGCATTTAACACAGTTCCCAACACATGGCTAGTGTGTAAGGTAAAGTCTACAGGCTTGGAAAGATCAATTTGTAAATGGATAGAAAACTTGCTAAAAGACGAAATTCAGAGAGTAGTGGTTAATGATTCTTACTCTGAATGGTCTAAGGTTATCAGTGGTGTACCCCAAGGTTCAGTGCTGGAACCCTTACTTCTTAAAATCTTTATAAATGATATAGGATGTCTCCAATTTACAAGCCAACATCAATGCATTGTCTAATTGGGCAACTAAGTGGCAAATTAGGTTTAAAGCGGAGGTCCACCCTAAAGTGGACCTTCCGCTCATCGGAACCCTCCCCCCCTCCGGCGCCACAATTGGCACCTTTCAGGGGGGAGGGGGGTGCAGATACCTGTACAGTACAGGTATCTGCACCCACTTCCGGGATAGCTCTCTGCGGAAAGGGGCGTATATTACGCCCCTTTCCGCAAGTGCCCGCCCCTTTCCGCAAGTGCCCCGCTGCCTGCTGGGAAAACACACGCATGCGCAGTAGGGAACCGGGAAATGAAGCCGAAAGGCTCCATTTCCTGATTCCCATACCCAAGATGGCGGCGGCAGCACCCGAGAAACGATCTACAGATCGGCTTCGGGTGCCGACATCGCGGGCACACTGGACAGGTAAGTGTCACTATTTTAAAAGTCAGCAGCTGCAGTATTTGTAGCTGCTGGCTTTTAAAAAAAAAAAAAACGCGGAGTCCCGGCGGACTCCCGCTTTAATGTTGATCAATGTAAAGTTGGGTGCTAAGAATAAGGATGCATCACACATACTAGGGGAAGTACAAATGGTAGAGAAGGATTTGTTTTTTTAGATCACAAGCGCAATACTAGCCTGCAATGCCAAGCTTCGGTTTCCAAAGCAAGTAAAGTCCTTTCTTGTATTAAGAGAGGTATGGACTCCAGAGGGAGAGATATACTTTTGCCTCTGTACAAATCATTAGTAAGACCTCATCTGGAATATGCAGTTCTGTTTTAGACACCAGTTCTCAAAAAAGGATATTGGGGAACTGGATAAAGTGCTGAGAAGGGCAACCAAACTGATAAGGGACATGGAGGAGCTCAGCTGTAAGGAAAGATTAGAAGAACTGAATCTATTCCCTCTTGAGAAGAGGAGATTAAGGGGGATATGATCAACATGTATAAATACATAAGTGGTCCATATAGTGAACTTGGTGTTGAGATATTCACTTTAGGGCCATCACAGAGGACAAGGGGGCACTCTTTATGTCTAGAGGAAAAAAGATTTCATCTCCAAATACGGAAAGGTTTCTTCACAGTAAGAGTTGTGAAAATGTGGAATAGACTCCCTCCAGAGGTGGTTCTGGCAAGCTCAGTAGATTGCCTTAAAAATAGGTCTGGATTCTGGGTACCAACATTTATAGGTAAAGTTGATCCAGGGAAAATCTGCTTGCCTCTCGGGGGATCAGGAAGCAATTTTTCCCCTGCTGTAGCAAATTAGAGCATGCTTTTCTGGGGTTTTTCAGCCTTCCTCTGGATCAACTGTGTGTGAAGGATTGTGTATATGGGATTGTATGATATTTCTTTGGGGGGTTGAACTAGATGGACTTGTGTCTTTGTTCAACCTGATTATGTAACTATGTAGTAGAAAAATATCCCTGGTGGACAAAAGGAGATCATAGTATAAAAACATGGTGCTGGTCCTTAACCACTTAAGGACCGCCGTATTGCCATTGTACGTCATCACAATGGCACAGGCAGACACAAGCACGTACATGTACGTGCCTGCCTTCCAGCGGGTGGGGGGGTCCGATCGGACCCCCTTCCGCTGGATACGGCGGTCCGGTTCGCTGCAGAAGCGATCCGTGATGAGGGGATGGCCGTTGGTTTCTGGCCACCCCCTCTGGATCGCTCCTGGCCAATGACGAACTTCCTCCCACTGTGTATTGTTTACACAGGAAGGAGGAAGGGATGTCATTCTCCTCAGGGCGGTCTTTTTGACCGGACTACGAGGAGAAGACTAAAAGTAAGTGTGCACCAACACTACACTGACATGTAGGTACACACAGGCACACAAACCCCCCCCCCCCCGATCCCCCCCCCAGTCACAGTGTCACTGATTGCATTGATCATTTCTTTACTGATCAATGCATTCAGTGTCAGTTGTAACAGTTAAAACTGTCAGGGCAGTTAGTGTTAGGTCCAGGGTAGCCCCCTATCACCCCCCAATAAAGATTTAACCCCCTGATTGCCCCTAGAGTTAACCCTTTCACCCCCTTTTGCCAGTGTCACTAAGCGATCATTTTTCTGATCGCTGCATCAGTGTCGCTACTGTCGCTAGGTAGCTAGTTATTTTTTTAGGTTCACCGCCAGGTTTTTATATCGCTAGGTACCCCGATATACTACCCAATACTGGTTTTAACCCCCTGATTGCCCCTAGTTAACCCTTTCACCCCCTTTTGCCAGTGTCACTAAGCGATCATTTTTCTGATCGCTGCATCAGTGTCGCTACTGTCGCTAGGTAGCTAGTTATTTTTTTAGGTTCACCGCCAGGTTTTTATATCGCTAGGTACCCCGATATACTAACCAATAATGGTTTTAACCTCCTGATTGCCCCTAGTTAACCCTTTCACCCCCTTTTGCCACTGTCACTAAGCGATCATTTTTCTGATCGCTGCATCAGTGTCGCTACTGTCGCTAGGTAGCTAGTTATTTTTTTAGGTTCACCACCAGGTTTTTATATTGCTAGGTACCCCAATATACTACCCAATAATGGTTTTAACCCCATGATTGCCCCTAGTTAACCCTTTCACCCCCTTTTGCCAGTGTCACTAAGCGATCATTTTTCTGATCGCTGCATCAGTGTCGCTACTGTCGCTAGGTAGCTAGTTATTTTTTTAGGTTCACCGCCAGGTTTTTATATCGCTAGGTACCCCGATATACTACCCAATAATGGTTTTAACCCCCTGATTGCCCCTAGTTAACCCTTTCACCCCCTTTTGCCAGTGTCACTAAGCGATCATTTTTCTGATCGCTGCATTAGTGTCGCTAGGTAGCTAGTTATTTTTTTAAGTTCACCGCCAGGTTTTTATAGCGCTAGGTACCCCGATATACTACCCAATAATGGTTTTAACCCCCTGATTGCCCCTAGTTAACCCTTTCACCCCCTTTTGCCAGTGTCACTAAGCGATCGTTTTTCTGATCGCTGCATTAAGCCCCGTACACACGAGAGGACTTATGTCCGACAGACTTCCGAAGGAGTTCCGTCGGAGTTCTGCCGGAGTTCCGACGGAGTTCTGACGGACTTTTCGGCGGAGCAGACTTGGCCACACACAATCACACTAAACTCCGACGGATTCGAACGTGATGACGTACGACTGGATTCGAATACGGAAGTTCATAGCCAGTAGCCAATAGCTGCCCTAGCGTCGGTTTTAGTCCGTCGGAATAGCACACACACGAGCGGAGTTTTCGAAGGGACCCGGGTCCGGCGGAGTTCCGTCGGGAAAATTTGAAGCATGTTCCATATTCTAAAGTCCTTCGGACTTTGGCGAGTCAAAAGTCCGTTGCAGCCCACACACGATCGAATAGTCTGACGGACTCAGTCCGTCGGACTTTGGACGTTGAAAAGTCCGCTCGTGTGTACGCGGCTTTAGTGTCACTAGTGTCGTTAGGTAGCTAGTTATTTTTTTAGGTTCACCGCGTTTTTATAGCGTTAGGTACCCCCATATACTACCCAATAATGGTTTTAACCCCCTGATTGCCCCTAGTTAACCCTTTCACCAGCGATCACAGTATAAGTGTCACTGGTGATGCTGGTTAGCCAGTTAGTTATTTAGGTTCCCCATCAGGTTTTTATATAGCGCCAGGGACCCCCATATACTACCTAATAAAAATTTGAACCCCCTGATTGCCCCTAGTTAACCCTTTCACCACTGATCACCGTATAAGTGTTACGGGTGACTCTGGTTAGTTTGCTTTTTATAGCATCAGGGCACCCACCATTTTTTTACCCAATAAAGGTTTAACCCCCTGATCACCCGGCGGGTGATATCAATTAGGTTTTAGGGTCAGGGTCTGCGTCGCCCCAGGCAGCGCTAGGTTAGTGCCAGTACCGCTAACACCCACACGCAAAGCATAAACCTCCTGTAGTGGTATAGAATCTGAACAGATCGATATCTGATCTGATCAGATCTATACTAGCGTCCCCAGCAGTTCAGGGTTCCAAAAAAACGCATTGTTAGCGGGATCAGCCCAGATACCTGCTGGCACCTGCGTTTTGCCCCTCTGCCCAGCCCACCCAAGTGCAGTATCGATCGATCACTGTCACTTACAAAACACTAAACACATAACTGCAGTCAGGCCTGATCCCTGCGATCGCTAACAGTTTTTTTGGTAGCATTTTATATTTAAATCCGGAAGGCAGTGCTTGGTTTTCGGGGTCCTGTACATGGCTAGGCTCCCAAAAAGTCCCCCACATGTGGTATCCCTGTACTCGGGAGAAGCAGCAGAATTTATTTTGGGGTGTAATTTGACTTCTGCCCATAGCATGTGTGAGCAATATATCATTTAGTGACAACTTTGTGCAAAAAAAAAAGTTTGTAATATTCCCGCAACTTGTGGCAAAATATAAAATATTCCATGAACTCAACATGCCTCTCAGTAAATAGCTTGGGGTGTCTACTTTCCAAAATGGGGTCATTTTGGGGGTTTTTGTGCTATCGATCACTGTCACTTACAAAACACTAAACACATAACTGCAGCGATCGCAGAGTCAGGCCTGATCCCTGCGATCGCTAACATTTGGGGGGGGGGGGGGTTGTACTGCCCTGCCATTTTAGCACCTCAAGAAATGAGATAGGCAGTCATAAATTAAAAGCTGTGTAAATTCCAGAAAATGTACTCTAGTTTGTAGACGCTATAACTTTTGCGCAAACCAAAAAATATACGCTTATTGACATTTTTTTTTACTAAAGACATGTGGCTGAATAAATTTTGCCCTCAATGTATGACTAAAATTTAGTTTATTCGATTTTTCTTATAACAAAAATTTAAATAATTTATATCGCAAAAAATAAAAATCGCAGAGGCAATCAAATACCATCAAAAGAAAGCTCTATTTGTGGGAAGAAAAGGACGCAAATTTCTTTTGGGTGCAATATTGCATGACCGCGCAATTACCAGTTAAAGCAGCGCAGTGCGAAATTGGAAAAAGACCTCTGGTCCTTAAGGTGTTTATTGGTCCGGGGCTGTAGTGGTAAAGGACCCACTGCTTCCTACATCCTGTAGTGAAGAACCACAGTGTGGCAATGGGAGCTGGTTTGTGGGAAGTTTAAAGTGGATGCAAACCCGAAATATATATATATATTTTTGATGTTATAATGAAGAATATAAGATTTCCTTTCATTTGAGCCCAGTCTTGCCACAAAGAGTTAATCCATCTCTGAGCAATCATCTTTTATTTTTCAGTCAGATAATTCTTGACAGAGAAAAACTTTGTCAAATCCTCCCCATTGCTGTGAGTGATAAGTGATTTATATATCTCGTGCACTAGCCTAAGAGACATGCATTATTTTTTAATTCCCTCCCACTCCTTTCTTCTGCTGCTCTGCCAGGATTGGATGTTCCCCACCTCAACATGATTGGGCATGTGGTTACTTTTCTGTCTTTTTACTGGATGTTAGAGATCATAGCAGAAGTTCAGTGTAAGAAATACACAGGACAATATGCATATTGACAAGTGGAGTGTAGAGGTGGGTGGGGAGTTTACTGACTTCACGACTCCACCCACTGATCTCCAGACAACAGACTCACACACAGAATATGCAGTTTGCATGTATATCCTTATAGATAACCCCTATGGCAGTAGTTTAGAAAGGATGACATTGGGTTTACATCCACTTTAAGGAAAAAAAACTTACATTTTAAATAAAGAACTTTGAAGCAAATTTAGCGTCACAGCTCATCAATGCACCCTGCTCAGTGCCCATCTGCAGCCTCTAAATTGCCCATCAATGCACCCTGCTCAGTGCCCATCTGCATCCATTAAATTGACCAAAAATGTAGCCTGTTCAGTGCCCATCTGCAGCCTATAAATTGCCCAACAATGCAGCCTGTTCAGTGCCCATCTGCAGCCTCACCTTTCCCAGCATTGCAGCCTCGCCAGTGTTGGATTATCCCTGTTTCGGAGGGAAGAGGAGGAGCAAACGCTGCTGAATTACACAGAGCTGCAATCTCCTGTGTACCCAGTGCGCCGTCACTCACAGCCACGCCTCCTGGCCCTGCTCATATAAAAGACAGAACAGTGGCCCAATGCGGGGCCAGGAGGTGTGGCTGTGAGTGATAGAGTGCCAGGAACACAGGAGATCGTGGCTCTATGGAATTCAGCAGTACTCGCTCCTCTTCCCTCAGAGACAGCAGCGATCGGTGTATAACATGCACCCATGATTTTCCCATGATTTTAAGGGGGGAAAAGTGCGTGTTATACATCCGATAAATACGGTATATATTTTCTCCTTTTCCTGCAGTTAGTGACATGGTCACTAATGTCAATATCTTCCAAATTTAGCCATATGCTTGTGGGAACCCTGCTTTTAGTTGGAATGTCTCTTGTCCAAATTTGGACAGCTAGGCTGTAGTAAGCCCGAGCTTTAATTGTTATTGTTTTTGTGTTCATTAAGTTTCCTTGAGACTGGTACACACTGGCCGAATATCGGCCAGCATTGGCCTGTTCAACAGAAACCGGCTGACATTTGCCAGTGTGTTCAGCCGAACATCTGACTTTTGTTGAATGGGCATGCTGGAATACCAGCAACTGATTGGCATTCGATAGGCACTTGCAGCCGATGGCTGCGCTAACATTGCATAGTTAGTACAACAAGCTCCTCCCGAGCACCCCGGGTTTTTTTTGTTCAGCCCGCTGGGTTGAATGGAGAAAAAACTAAAAACGAATAGTGTGTACCGAGCTTTAGGTTCAGGGTACTGTTGGCTTCTGCATGCTGCATGGGAGTGTCGCTAGCAGATGGGGAAAAAGAAACAAGATTTTTGAGTCACTACAAATGTATTTGTCTCTGGCAAATCACTAGGAGGTTTATTGATAGTGATGTATGCTGGGAAAAGATATACATATTTGTGGTGACTTTGGTGAGAACTCTTTGGCCTCCTGGGATGCATCCTGGAGAAAAGGTTGTGCTGGAGGTATTTCACCTCCCTGGCCAGCTGCCTAGGGATTTGCTGAAAGAAAGCCTTGCGTATGGACCTAGGCAATGTGTGCCGCCTTGTTGAAAGGGATACCCATAAGGAGTGGAGCAAGAAGATCAAAGCCTTTATGGAGCATTTTGAGAAGTATTGCTGCTGAAGAGTGTCCTGGAGAGCTGGGTACAAGCTGCTACCAGTGGATATTGCAGGGATTTCTGGCTGCTTATCTTAGAAGTTACTTGTACTGCCTAGTTGTGCTTAGCAGTACACAAATAGAGATTTCCAGTCTCAGCCTAAAGCAGAAATGTCCAACCAATGGCCCAAGACGGTTATGAATACGGCCCAACACAAAATTGCAAACCTACTTAAAAATGTTGATTTTCAAGAATGACGAACACGAAGAGCAAAATTAGAACCAAAATATCTAATGAGTACCTTGAGAATTTATTGTGAATTGCTACTACATCCATCGAACCAGATATTGATGTGTTCGTTTATCAAAAACAGTGTCAAATATTGCACTAGTTTTATGTTGGTCTCTTTTACTTATTTAATAAACTATATTACAAAAAAATGAAGTTTTATTACTTAGAGAGGTACATTATCTTTATAATTAATGTGTGATCTGTCCAATTTTTTCTGCTCATCGGCTATACTTATTTTAAGTGTACTTTATGTGGTCCAAGACAATTCCTCTTCTATTGTGGACAAAGAAGGTCAAAAGGTTGAATACCCAATTGTTTTACCACACAAAGAGTCAAGTTTCCACCCTGAGGTTTGAAATGATTTTTCACCAAGCCGCCTGGGGTTCTCCTCATCTACCCAGGGGTGAGGGGTTGCTATTGCTACACACTGCCAGGTTTTGCTGTCTGTATCCTCACTGAGGAAATTCACACTCCCTATTGGCCCTGGTGATCATTGTCACTAGTACAGAAAGTGATGGAAAATCCAACATTGTTAAGTTGTCACGTGAACAAGGGGTGAGGAGAAATCTTTTAATAGAGACACCTGCTCTGGTTACCACTGTCTTTGCGGTTATAACCCTTTATTTAGTTAGAACTCCCCTATTTTTGGCTATGTCTTGAGGACAAGAAGTGAAAGAGAAATCTGCCCAATAATACAAAGTTTTGACTTTATATACACTTTAAAGTGGGGCTATACTCACCTTCTCTCCATCTTCAGCCCAGGGGCTTCCAGGAGTTCAGTCATCTTGGCTTGAACTTCTACACCGAGCTGCACATGCACAGCTCACTATACAGTATGGACAGGCAGGTAAGTAACTTTACTACAGAAGAGACATGGTATGCCTCTTCTGCATTAGAAATCCGTCCTTTTTTGAGTAATCAAATTAGTAGATGTATTGCTAATACTAGAGGCCTCTGACAAATTTGGGCCCTCCAAAGTAGTGAAGCTAAAAGATCTTCTTTTGCAGGGAACCTCTATTTCAATTTTTTAAGAGGACTGACAGGGTGACTTTAAGCCATGAAGTGCATTTCTCATTAATAAAATTTACAAATTAAATGTCTGAATATTCAGATTCATGCATACATCCACCTGTGACTGGTTATCGTTAACCATAATTCCAGGCATTTTTAGATAATAAAAAAAAATGTAAAAATGGGATTCTTGCCACTCGCAACTGATATAATTTAACACTTTTAATTTTGCAATTAGTGTGACTCATAAATTAAAGGAGACCTTTTGCTATTTCACAGAACATGAATATGCAATTTTATAAATGTGCTGATCATTTAACTTATGCACACAAACGTTATTAAGTCCAATAAAAATAAAACACATTAGGATGAAACAATTCATCTTGTGTAATTGCAGTTCTTCCATCGTCACTTTGCTAATTAGTTAGTATCAAGCGGTGAAAGCAAATAAACTCTGAACTCCTAAAAACGTGTAATTGACTTGCAGGACATGTTGGTGGTATGTTCTGACTCTGACGAAACCTTGCTATTAGTTTTCTACGCCTCGCACTGCCTCTATGACATCTACTCTGGGAGCTGAAAAAGACAGCAAAAACTGGCTATGCATTAATCATCAACTTCCAATGCCCTGCTTTATCCTGAATATTTAATGGCATCTGGATCCTCATAAGATTGAAGCTGGCATGCTGGTGATATCTTTAGCCTAATATGGCAACAGGGCCACATTTGGTCAGTGACAATGACCAATATAGCTTTGTGGCCATATATGGTCAAGGAGGTCACCAGCATCCCTGTCACTTTGTTATAGATAGCTGAGGATTGGGGAATTCCATGGGTGCAGTTGATTTGGCAGTCAGTGTGCTATCATGGAACAGTTTGTCACAAGTTTGGCTCAAACATCCCTAGTTGTTACGCTGTGGGCAGGGCCAGTTAGTGGGTACCCAATATGGAAGAATGGCAGACCGAGACTAAGTAAAGTGGTAAACTGATTATTTGGTTAGATGACGGTAACACCTAACACATGAAGGTTGCAGCAAAACACTGGCAGGGGTACAAACCCTCCCCTAGATGTGTATAGTATCAAATTAATAAGTGGTGTTGCGCTCCACAGTAAATATTAAATGCAATAAATAGATAAACAAATATATATCAATAAATAGTGCACAAAATAATATAAATAACTAAATATAACTATTCAAAGCTCATTAGGTCAAATGCACACCTTCTAAAGTGCATCAGTGCATCAGTGCAAAGCAATATCAATCCAATGCAATATGAGTGATTGGGTACTCCGAACATGAAAAAATAAGGTGCATACAGTGAAAATAAATCGGTACTAAAAATTCAATAAAGTTCGAAATGTGTCTCAGTCCATAAAGTGCACACAGTGTCAAAAAAATATTAGTAAAAAAGAATCAATGTGTCTCTATCTATAACATCAACACAGTCCCTATTCAATCATGCAATATGTGAATCCACACTGTGCCATGAAATAAATTGACTCTGTGAGCAAACAACTGAATCCACCGGTGATCTTGTGTATCCTCAAAATAAAGTGTCCACACACTGAGTGCAATGGCTTCCTTACCTCACTGCTGTAAGGTAAACAGCATTTATTAATTCCAGTAGTTACACAGTTGTTGTCAGCTGGTGTGAGTATTACAAGCAGTCCCCTCTAGGTGCTCAGCCATAAACCAAAGGACACATCCATAGGAAAAAGCAAGAGGGAGCTCCAATGGTGAAGTATATATTATCAGATTAAAACTTGATTATAAAAGAACATAGTCCTGTGTACTCACATTTATACACTTAATTCAAAGGAAAAGAATAGTATAAAACGAACGAGCTCCACAAACAAACGAGCTCCACGCTCGTACTCTGAACGTCACTTCCAGTATCCTCCTAAACCAATCCTACGCGCATCGTCACAGATCATGTGACTTCATCAGGGAATGAGCTTTGAGTAGTTATACTTCGTTATTTATAATTTTTTTGTGCACTATTTATTGATATATATTTGTTTATCTATTTATTGCATTTAGTATTTACTGTGGAGCGCAACACCATTTATTAATTTGATACTAAACAGTGGAAAGGTACTTGGCTTAGCAGTTCCAAACACAACATCTCAGTAACACAGTTAATACAGGTGCAGTAGTTCTCAGCAATGTTAGCTGTACATTGGAATAGTTCCAGCATGAAGGATGTCACTCTATTAGGCCCCAGTCACACCTCAGAGTTTTGTAGCTTGAAGTTTGAAGCTCCAAAACGCTGGAGGAGAAAAAAATCAAGTAATCTCTATAGAGAGGCTTCTCATCTCCACTCCCAGTTGCCTGAAGCTAAACATCTGAAGCTCAAAAAAGTTCTGGAGCATTTTTTGTAGCTCCAATTGGCCAGATTTGTGTGTTTTTGGCACATTTCTATTCCCAGAGAAATGAATGGAAACAAGCTATTGGCGCGTTTTTGTGCACATTCGCACAAAAAATTGTAAAAAAAAATGTAAAAAAAATTGTAATAATATATAAATACAGTAAATAAATACTTGTAATATAAATATGCAAATAACTAAAAATCATCATAAATAAATAATAAAAAATAAATAAATAAAATAAATGAATGATATGTAATAATACATACATAAATAATAATAATCCTCTAACCTTAAAAAAATATATATTAAATAAATTATTAATATTAATAGTAGTAATAGTAATAATCCTAATAATAATAATAAAATAATAATAAACACCCAAACCCAAATAAAAATGAATTAATAACAATAATAATAATAATAATAATAATAATATTAATATAATATGAATATACTATTTTAAGGGTTAGGGATTAATTATTTATTTATTATTACATAGTATTCATTTATTGTATCTATTTATTTATTGATAATTATTTCTATTGTAATGTATTATTATTATTATTATTAGTAGTAGTAGTAGTAGAAGTAGTAGTAGTAGTAATAGAGTAGTAGTAGTAGTAGTAGTAGTAACTCCCTAACCCTAACAAAAAGAAATAAATAACATTAACCCTAACCTAACCTGATCTCTAAACCCTTACTCTAACAAAAAATAAATAAAAATAAATGAATAATAATAAAAACAGAAATAAAAGCTGATGTAAAAGCTAAAAATCAGAAAAACCTAGCAACAAATTATGCAGATGATAGTTTTCTCTCTTGGCCAATAAAAAAACACTCATAAATGCTGTATAAAAACATGCAAATCGTGCATAAAAACATGCCAAAATCATGCATAAAAGAATGCAATAAAACGTCAGAAAAACACTCAAAGATGCTACGCTCAGATGTGAAGGCAGCCTTAAAGAGGAAGTAAATCCTGATGGGTTTTACTTCCTCTTTTTTCCCCTGAAAAGTAAAAGCATAATGGGTTAGTATGCATCGCAAAAATTAAGAGTGGAGTAGTTTTACTAATTAAAAATCATTTTGTGAAACCGGGAATGTGATATGCAGTGTATATAAAAGTATTATGCTTGAAAAAAAGTACACCTTCTTTAGTAAATAAACTAAAATTGCTTTTTAAATTATTATTGTAGCAAGGTTCCAGGCCTCCTTCTGTCTAATGAGAACCTCCAGGGCCAGAGATAGCTGACATCTTTCTGTATATGGTGGGTTGTGAGGAGGCACAGTGGGTGAAAAGTAGCTAAAGTCATTGGACAACACTTCTTGAATGCAAAAGAGATTTTATTTCTCTTAACAGAACTTTGAGAGAGAAGGTTAGGGCCAAGACACCCTTAGGTAGTTGCAAGGCTAATTAGCAGACTCCAAGACTAGAACAGGAGGACAGCAACGCAGGGAAAGGCATCCAGCAAGACACCATATCTGCAGGAGTAGAATCACTGTCTCCTATGGCAACAGTCTTTAACAGTTACTAACACAAAATGTAACGGTTCCTTCACTTCCACTACAATCACTTCTTGTAGTTCTTCAGCTCACTGAGCTCTCAGTCTCTCACTAGACTAGATGATTCTCTGCCACAGAATCCCTTCAGCTCCTCCACTCTTCACAGTAGTATCTTCCTCAAGCGTCACCGCCATTTCTTTGTTGGGTCCCTAACTTGGTACTCAAGATACTTCTCAAGCTTTACTCTACTGGCCTGCTCAGTCCCTGGCTTGACACACAAGGCTGCTCTGCAAGCGTCACCTCCGCTGGCTGGGTCCCTGGCTTGATACCCACTAAAGTTCCAGATTCTCCACCATTCCCGGTTGGGGAGAATACTGCTCCGGTACTTGCTTCAGTTACTCGCTATGGTCCCTGGTAATAAGGTGGTTGGCCCCTTAGTGGCGACAGTTTCCCCTCTACCTCCGACCATGATAGGTTCTCCAGCCGACAGAACCGTCACTTCTGGTTGGACTGCAAGCCACAGTCCCAGCCCTGCGCTGCTCTCTGGCTTCTGAATAAGCCTTCAGACAGACTAGCAGCCAGATGTGCCTGAGATAAGCCCAATCCCTGGCCTAGTAGCCGGGGCAATACAACGCACGTCCACCCAGACAGCCATCAAGGTGGTACAGAACACCGGTCACCTGACTCCACCCATATATATATATAGGTTCTCCCAGCAGGCCAAGGGATTTAAGAAAACTCTTGCCCATTGGCTGAGATGCCCCATATACCCATTGTCCTTCTCGTATCTAAAGCTACCAGGTACCCAGCTACCTTGCGGCAAAAGAGAGAGGTGCAGTAATTACAGACTTAGAGTGAAGTCAATTGATCCTCAACAATTAGCCAGGGTAGCTACTCCTGGCAGGTAAATTTAGGAGCAACCCTGCCAAAACACCAGGATGCTACATTATTTTTTATTACAAACTGAATAACAAGGACTGTAGATGTTAAGAACATTTTAACTATACATGAGAACAGGTAATCACCCCCCTTTCCCTCATAATAATGTAAAAGCTTCCTGCCCATATGTGAAGCCCTAGGGACGGACCTATATGTTGTCATGCTTAGGCATCATGAAGGAAAATTACCCTCAGGTAAGTATACAATTTTTCTGATACAGGTATGACAGCATATACAATGCAATGTAGCACACAAAGGAGGGTAATGCTGAAGTCTTTTGATCAACATATCATTAGATTCAATTAGAACTGAAGTCAAACACTCCAGTTTTCAATGTTGCTTGACCAACTTTGTAATAGGCTAGAAATGGTTTGTAATACATGAACCTGGTTGGTGTTCTACAGAATAATTCTGGACCTCTAAATTCTGCCCATGAGCGCACAATCCATCTGGAAAAAGTGGTCTCTGTGCTCAATTGATGGATTTATCTTAGCCATATAAGCCCATCAAACTACCTTGACCAGAAACAATGCAATTGTCCTAGTGGACACTGAAAGACCTCTTCTGACACTGCCAGGTCTGAAGAGCCCATTGTTGGACCTTCTGAAAGAACAGTAACTTCCATGTAATTCTTCAACATAGAGTCCACTTCCACTGCTTGTGGTGACTCAGATATTTTAATTTGGACATGCGGAAAAGACGATGTCCTGACCCAGATGCAAAGATTTGCAGACCTTTGTATGGCCAACAGGAAGTCCAATGGATGACCATCTATAGTGGTATGATGAAGAAGACACTTGTGTTGTCTACACTTGTGTAGTGTAGTATCTTTCAATCCCAGTACCTGGACACAGGGGAGGCTTCCTTCTTATAGAAGTATTATAACTTGTATGGAAGGAGCATCGCCACAGAAGAGGCTGAACCTATGCAGATAGGCCAGATTAATCCGTCAAGGTGAGGGTAAAAATCCTTGCCTTAAACAGAAAAAAAGGAGAATACTGCCCACCTGCCTTGTGGGAGGTGACTCATTTAAATAGTATAACCGGTCCTGTGATTGGGCAGGAAGGCAGAGCCTACCCGTAAGTATATGCTGTCATGCTTTTGTCAGGAAAAATTTGTTTTTTGTACTCTTTGGAAAGATTTCCCATCACTTCTTGTCCTGAAAGAAATTGTAAGATCTCCCTAGCAGACATAGACAGTCATAAACAGCTCACAAGGACTCTAATCCCACTCTGTCCTAAACAAAGAAAAAGTGTAGAGTTGGGTTTTAAATATAAAAGTAAGTGTCTTTGATGTTATAAAAAAATAAAAGTTGCTAATCCATAATAAACCATTTTACCTTGTAAGTGAATAGAGGTGCAAGCTAATATGTCATCTCTGAATAAGGATAAGATGGTATAAAATGTCTATAATTGTGCTATTGGATTGTCACTGAAATAGCTGCTGTCACTTGGATTAACATTCACAGACAAGACTTGCACCTCTAAGAGGACCTGCTTTCAAAAAGAAACAAAGCTTGCAACCTATTATCTGCTTCAGTGAAGTCTCCAATGCTGCTTAATCTCCGTTCAGTGCTAGCGATTCCAGCAGCTCCGAGTCGCTCTTTTTTCCAGACTGATATTCCCCAGATACATCTGAAATTTAATTTATTTTTGTTCCAAACCTTCAGTTTGCTTAACATGGTGTGGACTCGAAAATCATGAGAGGAATAAGAGAGAGCTGTGGACATTTAGAAAGAGATATGGACTTCTGTTGATGACTTTTTAACTCCAAATCTTACATTTATTACCATGTAAAAGAGATTCAATGGATATTGACCACAGCCACTGGTTATCTGTAGGGTTCAAGCTGCTAGCTCCGATAGCTGAAGAGTTTTGGATGTCTTCCTGCATCCACCTGGTTTGCAAGTACTGCTGTTTGCAGATGACTGAAAGAATGCTGACTTTGCTTACAAAACTTGCCTCCAGGAGAGACTAGTAACTTAAAGTGGTCCTAAAGGCAAAAGTTTTTTTTTATCCTAATGCATTCTATGCATCATGATAAACAAAACATTGTGTGTGCAGCAGCCCCCCCCCCCCCTCAGCACCACTAATACTTACCTGCGCTCTATCTTGATCCAGCGATGTTGCACGAGAAACTCAGCTGTCCGTGACTTTCCCTCCTGATTGGCCATTGGCCTTCTGCTGTCAATAAAAGTCAGCGAGCCAATAATGAGAGAGAGGAAGCCCCGACTCAGTGGCTCAGGTGCCCCATAGCAAGCTGCTTGCTGTGGGGTTACTTGGCAGAAGGGAGGAGCCAGGAGCGCTGGTGAGGAACCCGTGAAGAGGAGGATCTGGGCTGCTCTATTTTCTGCAAAACCACTACACAGAGCAGGTAAGTATAACATGTTTGTTATTTTTAAACAACAAAAAAAAGACTTTAATATCACTTTAAAGCTTCTGTGTTGTCTTTTGATTCTTGTTTTACTTAAAGTATATGGCCTGGTTTAACCTTTTCGACTGGGGAAGGGGGATAAAAATAGGTGGTTGAGCTGCAGTTTTACTACCCCTCAACTGTTCAACTTAAACCAAAACAGTGGTCGAAGGGGTTTGAACACATGTTATATCACATATACCTGTTATCCCAGCTGCAAAAATCCACTGTATTCACCTAATTTCCTGTGTGAATGTAGCCTAAAATACTTGCAGGAGCAGCTGATGTGAGCTCAATCTCCACTGAAATAGCCACATCCCCAGAACTACATATCCCAAGAGCCCGTTTCCATACGCACAATGTGTGAGCAGGTTTTTAAGACAGTAGTATTGTTTTTCAGGGAAAACAAATCAATGTATGTGTAGCACCCTGGAGTTTAGGAAGAGTTGCTCCTAAATTTACTTGCCAGGTATAGCTATCTTGGCTAATTGTTGAGGATCAATTCATTTTACTCTAAGGCCTGATTCACACCTATGCATTTTTAGTGCTTTTTGCATTTGGAAGATTTGCACTACAGTCCATTTAACATGGTTTCCTGTGGAACACGTTCTTTAGTGCAAATCTGCAAAACGCGAAAAAGCACTAAAAATGCATAGGTGTGAATCCAGCCTAAGTCTGTAATTGTTGCACTTCTCTCTTTTGCCACTAGGTGGCCAGATACCTGGTACCTGGTGGCATTAGATATGAAAAGGGAACTGCAAGGTCAGATTATGGGTATATGGGGCATCCCAGCCAATGGGCAGGGGTTTTCTTAACCACTTATCGACCAGCCGATGTCATTATACTGCGTCAGATCGGCACGATCCCGCGAACCGTCGTAGCTGTACGACGGTCCATTTAAGCAGGATAGCATGTGTGTGCCTGCTGCACAGCGGGGGTGCCCATGCTCGTGCCATGAGCGGGCACAAGAGGCAGAACAGGGACGTGTGTGTAAACACACACATCCCAGTTCTGTGAGGAGAGAAGAGAGAGATTGTGTTTGTTCCTACAAGCTGGGAACCACGATCTCCCATCTCCTATAGTCAGTCCCATCCCCCGCAGTTAGAACACACACATAGGGAACACAGTTAACCCCTTCATCGCCCCCTAGTGTTAACCCATTCCCTGCCAGTGTCATTTATACAGTAATCAGTGTATTTTTATAGCACTGATTGCTGTATAAATGCCAATGGTCCCCAAAAATGTGTCAAAAGCATCTGATGTGTCCACCATAATCTCGCTGTCCCGATAAAAATCGCAGATCGCTGCCATTACTAGTAAAAAATAATAATAATAAAATTGCCATAAATCTATCTCCTATTTTGTAGATGTAGTTAATATAACTTTTGCAAAACCAATCAATATACGCTTTTTATGATTTTTATTACCAAAAATATGTAGAGGTATACATATTGGCCTAAACTGGGGAAAAAATTTGCTTTTTAAAAATAAATTGGGGTTATTTATTACAGCAAAAAGTACAAAATATTGTGTTTTTCCAAAATTGTTGCTCTTTTTTTGTTTATAGCGCAAAAAAAAAAAACGCAGAGATGATCAAATACCACAAAAGAAAGCTCTATTTGTGGGAAAAATGGGAGTCAATTTTGTTTTGGTACACCTTCGCATGACCGCGCAATTGTCAGTTAAAGCGACGCAGTGCCGAATCGCAAAAAATGGCCTGGTCATTGAGCAGCCAATTCTTCTGGGGCTGAAGTGGTTACATTGAGCAGCCAATTCTTCCGGGGCTGAAATGGTTAAAGCCCTTGGCCTGCTGGAAGAATCAATATATTTGGGTGGAGTCAAGTGATCAGTGTTCTGTGCCACCTGGATGGCTGTCTGTGCAGAAATGTGTTGTATTGCCCGGGCTTCTAGGACGGAGATTGGGCCTATCCCGAGCACATCTGGCTGCTAGGCTGTCTGAGGGCCTATCCAGAAGCAAGAGAGCAGCGCAGGGTTGTGATTGTGGCTACAGTCCAACCAGAAGGGACGGTTCTGAACCTGTCATAGAAGCGGGAGTGACGCTTGAGGAAGATACTACAGCAAAAAGCTCAGGGGAATCAGTGGCGGAGAATCATCTAGTCTAGTGAGAGAGACTGGGAGCTCAGTGATCTGCGGAACTACAAGAAGTGATTGTAGTGGAAGTGAAGGAACTGTTACAACTTAGGAGCTGTTAAAGAATTTTGCCATAGGCGACAGCATTCCTAGACATGCCGAAATCGTGTCTTGTTGGATGCTTTTCCCTGCATGGCTGTCCTCCTTTTGAAGTCTCGGAGTCTGCCAATTAATCTTGCAACTACCCAAGGGTGTCCTGGCATTAACCCTCTCTCCCAAAGTTCTATTAAGAGAAATAAAAACTCTTTTGTATTCAAGAAGTGTCTGGCGCCCAATGACTTTAACTACTTTGCACCCACTATGCCTCACAACCCACCAGAGAAGCAGGGGTTCTGCAGCACAAGCAGTGGCATACTAAGCACATCCTGCACTTGGGGCTGGTAATTTTACTTTGTGAAGAGATATAGCGTTGCACGCAGCGTACCATGCCAAATTGTGGGCATGGTCAAATTGCATTGATAGTGGGAGGGGCTTAAAGGGGCATATGCGCTGACTGTGCCACAACCAAGTGTTCTTTTCTACACACAACAAACCTTAATGAAGAATGAATGTAATGTCCTTGCATAGTCAAGGAATGTAAAATATAAAACACAGTGAGGGGGAATTTATTATAAATGGATCACAACAGAACCTGGAGCACCAGTGCATGGCAACCAATCAGTTTCTATCTTCAGCTAGTTCAATTAAGCTTTGAAAAAAGCCATATAGTGACTAGTTACTTTGCACAGCTGCTCCAGTTTTGATAAATTCCACTCAAGGCTCATTCAGATGGGTACTGAGACCTGTCCTTAACTACTTGCCGACCGGGCCATAGCCAAAAGATGGCTACAGCGCGGTCGGGTTTTTCTGGGTGGACGTCCAGAATCTTGCTTTTGCATGCCCCCTGGGGCGTGCTCCCGCAAACATCTGTGCCCGCCGGGTCTGGAAGACCCAGCGCATCACGGATCGCGCTAAATGGCCCCTGGTAGCGGCCATTTACCATGTGATCGCTCTGTCAAATGACGGAGCTATCACTTGTAAACAAACCGACGTCATGCCGATTCCTCTCTCCCCTCTCTGTACCGATCGGTACAGTGCGAGGAAAAAGATTACAGCAGCGCCGTGGGCTGGATGTGTAGTGCCCACAGCGCTGCTCAGTGACAATAATCTGCAGTACTCTGCCCATATTGTGCAATAATCTGCCAATACTCTGCAACACTGTACAATACTCTGCCAATACTCTGCAGCACTGTGCAATACTCTGCCAATACTCTGCAACACTGTGCAATACTCTGCGAATACTCCACAATACTCTGCAACACTCTGAAATACTCTGCCAATACTCTGCAACACTGCAATACTCTACCATTACTCTGCAACACTGCAATACTCTGCAAATACTTGCCAATACTCGCCAGTACTCGCCAATACTCGCCAATACTCTGCAATCAATTTTAACAGAAACAAAAACATTTTTTTACCGAAATTTCAGTCTTTTTTGATTTATAGCGCAAAAAATAAAAAACCCAGTGGTGATTAAATACCACCAAAAAAAGCTCCATTTGTTTGAAAAAAAGGACAAACATTTCATATGGGTACAGTGTTGCATGACTGAGTAATTGTCATTCAAAGTGTGAGAGCACTGAAAGCTGAAAATGGTCTGGTTAGGAAGGGGGTTTAAGTGCCCAGTGGTCAAGTGGTTAATACTGAGACACTTTTGCTGTGTCGGCATCCACTTCATAGTTGCATGCAGGCAGCCCTGGGGTGCGCCATGCACAAGCCACTTTACATAGTACAACTAATATCCCCTTACCGTTCAAAGATCCACCAACATCCCTCTCAGTCTACCCCCAGTACAGAATCCCCAGCACAAACCCCTCAATACAAACTCCCCTCCCCTCCCAGCACAGACGAACCCCACAACACAAACCCCTCAATACAGACTACTACTCAGCACAGACCAACCCTTCTCAGCACAGAACTCTCAGTAAAGATGGGCCTCCCAAGCACTGACTGACCCCACAACATGGATCCCTCAGCACATATGGACCCCCCCCCCCCCACAAGCATAGACCCCTCAGTACAGATCGATCCCCTGAGCACAGATCCCTCAGTACAGATCAACCCCCCCAGCACAGACCCCTTATTCCCTAGCACAGACCAACCCTTTAGCACAGACATACCACTCAGTACAGCAAGATCGCCCAGCACAGATCGCAGGGCACCCCACCTGTCATGAAAATCTCACGAAGAGATTGTCCTCCAGGTCTTCTGATGTACAATCGTCGCGGGTACGCACGATCGTACGAACGCCCTTACGTTCGTACACAGGTGCGCGTGCGCGGGCACGCGCACGGTCGCATGCGTGCGTCCGTATTGGCGCCAAACGGCCTATTTAAACCAGCCTCTTGCCAACAGTCTTTGCTGTCTGCTCAACAGCGTTATACCTGTGAGACCTGATCTGTGTTGTTTGTTCCTGTTTGACCCGGCCTGCCTGTGACCCATCTGCTATCCGCCTGCACCCGACCTCGGCTTGTTGTGACTATTCTCCTGCCTGTTCCCTTGTACTTCGTTCCTGCCTGGTATCCGATTCGGCTTGCTCTGACCATCCGTCTGCTAGAAGGGTAATCTGCTGATATACTGAACTGTTCACCTGCTATAAGTGCCTGCTCATATTGAACTACCTATCTGCTGCAAATAACCTGCTTATACTGAACTGTTCATCTGCTATAAGTGCTTGCTCATATTGAACTACCTGTCTGCTGCAAGTCACCTGCTTATACTGGATTGTATTATCTGCTACAAGTGATCTGCTAGTATTACACTATCCATCTGCTTCTAGTACCTGCTTATATTGACTGTTATCTGCTGCAAGCACTTGTGTATATTACCCTGTTCACAAGTGACCTGCTTCCCTGCACTGTTTATCTCCAAGTTACCTGCTCCATTGAACTGTGTATCTGCTATAAACTGAAATAGAAAAAAGAAAGAACTGCGCTAACCACGAATACCCAAATGTGAGTAGGGTATGTATATGTGCCAGACCCACGATATGGGTCTTAGTATCTTAATGTCTCCAAGACCACCTCCAAAGTATAATGCAAACCATATACAAATGAGTGCAATTTAAATGCAAAAACAAACCATAAATACGTGTCAAGAGTGTGAGTTCCCCAAACACAATATGAGTAAATCAAACTCAGTGCATATACCTCTAAAAATAAAGAGTTAAAAAATAGGATAGAATATGAAAAAAAAATATTTGCAATTTTTTTACATAAATGAAATATCAAGGAAAAAGATTATATTTAGAGACACCCTATATAATGTCCATATAGTCATATGTCAAAAAATAATAAAATGTCCATATAGTAAACAAACACCAGTGAAGTAAAGCTTCAAGTGGAGTGCAGCAGTGAAGGACAAACTTCAAACAGCTGAGTTATAAGTACACAAAATAAAATCTTCTCCAAAGATGTACTGTGCTTTTCCCAACACCGAATGAGTGAATTGGCTTCTTACCAGATCCAAGCGACCCCCCGTTACAGAGGGTCACCACAGGCGACAATAGTCAAAGGGTATCCGGATAGCGATTCCTCCTCAAGCGATCCTGAGTTTCACGCGGTAGGGTTATGGCTGTTATTCCACATATCACTCCCAACTCAACGTGGTATCACATAGGGAAAAACATAGGCTCCAGATAGTGTAAAACCAAAAGACTTTAATTTGCAAAAACGAACGTATACACTTACATAAAAGACTTTAAAAGCAGGTTCAAAACAGAAGCGTGCACCGGCCGGATGCACGCCAACGCAGAGACCGACCCGTCCTTCCTGGTCCAAAAAGCACGAACACGACTGGGGTGACGTCGACACGTTCGCACCGCCCTACGCGTTTCGTAATAATTTACGTCGTCCAGGGGCACGGGCGGCGTGCGACGTCACCCCTTTTATAACCATCAACTTAACCAAGCCTCGCTTTGGGTCAGTGGCCATCTTAGATATCACTTAGGCATTAGGAATCAATGACCATGGGCCAAGCCTCACTATCAATCACGAACGTCAGATGTGCGTGTCTGCAACGAACGTCCTATGATTGTAGACCATACCTCGTTTCCATACGAACGTCATATGGTCATAAACCAAGCCTCACTTCCAGGTAATGACCCTATTGGACGAGAGACGTGGCAAATGCCCTCATTTTAAAATACCCTTCCTATGTCCAGAAATAGGGCATAGTGTAGATCAAAAAGGAGGGTAAACTAGAGCAAAAAATCAATAAAATAAGAACTAGTGATAAATAATAATAGAATAAAAACAAAAAATAAAATAAAATAAAATATCGCAAATTGGTATAGAGATACACCAAAAAAAATTATGCGTTTCTTGATGTATTTGTATGTCCATCAAATTCAGTTAAAAACTGGGGCTACTGTAAACATATATTTCAAAAACCTTACTGACTCGCGTTTTCCCCAGAGATTAGCCTAGGGCTTCCCAAACAGATATCAAGGAATGCAATTAGCCGTGAGTCCCCACATCTAGAGGGCCGCCAAACCCAAAGCCAGGCCTGCCATCCAAAAGGAGCCAAAAAAGGAGAAATACAGGGATATGTTCTACAATAATACATACCAAAATAAAACAGCAAGAAAAAAGTACAGTAAAATGGTATTTCACAGAAACTGATACAAGAGCCATGGTAGAGAAGCATTATATCAAACAGGTCACCTCAAGAGTTATTAATAAAGGCATTTACATCGGTGTCCACATTAAGGCCAAACGGAACATATGTTTTTAATTTATGAATCCAGGCCATTTCGAGCTTGGATATTTCCCTAACCAGGGACCCTCCCCTCCAGTGGGGCCTATATTTGTCTAAACCGACAAATAGGGTGGGTCGGTCTCTGCGTTGGCGTGCATCCGGCCGGTGCACGCTTCTGTTTTGAACCTGCTTTTAAAGTCTTTTATGTAAGTGTATACGTTCGTTTTTGCAAATTAAAGTCTTTTGGTTTTACACTATCTGGAGCCTATGTTTTTCCCTATGTGATACCACGTTGAGTTGGGAGTGATATGTGGAATAACAGCCATAACCCTACCGCGTGAAACTCAGGATCGCTTGAGGAGGAATCGCTATCCGGATACCCTTTGACTATTGTCGCCTGTGGTGACCCTCTGTAACGGGGGGTCGCTTGGATCTGGTAAGAAGCCAATTCACTCATTCGGTGTTGGGAAAAGCACAGTACATCTTTGGAGAAGATTTTATTTTGTGTACTTATAACTCAGCTGTTTGAAGTTTGTCCTTCACTGCTGCACTCCACTTGAAGCTTTACTTCACTGGTGTTTGTTTACTATATGGACATTTTATTATTTTTTGACATATGACTATATGGACATTATATAGGGTGTCTCTAAATATAATCTTTTTCCTTGATATTTCATTTATGTAAAAAAATTGCAAATATTTTTTTTCATATTCTATCCTATTTTTTAACTCTTTATTTTTAGAGGTATATGCACTGAGTTTGATTTACTCATATTGTGTTTGGGGAACTCACACTCTTGACACGTATTTATGGTTTGTTTTTGCATTTAAATTGCACTCATTTGTATATGGTGTGCATTATACTTTGGAGGTGGTCTTGGAGACATTAAGATACTAAGACCCATATCGTGGGTCTGGCACATATACATACCCTACTCACATTTGGGTATTCGTGGTTAGCGCAGTTCTTTCTTTTTTCTATTTCTGTTTGGTGTATTCTTGGTGTACATTTTGAATTGCAGCTTCCGTTCAATACCATTTGTATTCCGTAGCGCAGTTTTTTCCCTTTTTTCGCTTCTTTTGTATTTTCCAATTATTAATTGCTGCTTCGGTTGTTTTGGGTCACACCAATTTTGAGATCATGGATATCTTTGAATTTCGGGCAAAAAGGGGTTGTAGACATAACTGGAGTCTTTGACTCTACCCCACCGTCAGTGGTCTCCGATACAAGTGGTCTCTTCTTGCGGCTTAAGAATTTGACCACATCTGAGATCCATCTCCAATGGGACATTGCCTTCCTGGAAACCTATATTAGGGAGGCAATGGTCCCTAGGAGTTTGAGGTGGAATGTCAGTCCCCAACAAGGGGAACCGGATTTAGAAGGCTGGTATAGATATTTTAATGAATCAGGGGTGAGCTTATTACGTTTTTTAGCTCAAAAAAAGAGCGAGAAAGCAGCCCGATTAGACATAGAGATTAAGGCCATCAGGGATTCCCTATTACCTCTCAGGGACAGTGAGGAGTATAGGGAATGTTCCAAGAACCTATTGAAGGTGCTTGAAAAAGAAGAAAAAGATCAGAAAATTAAGAAAAAACGGAAATATAATAGGGATAAGGAGGATTACAACACTGGGATGGTATTTTCTTGGCAGAGGGATTTAGTTTTGGAAGAGGTGGTGGAGGTCCAGATGGACACATCACAACAACTGAATTCACTGGGCGCAGTAGGAGGTGACCCCGCACAACCACCCCCGAACAACACCCAACCCAATCCCGGCACCAGCTATGGTTTTAGGAGACCTGTGAATAATCAAAAAACTCCATATCAGACTAGGAATCAATATGTGGGAGCTCCTCAACAGAGAATCCCCAAAAAAGGCCCCAAGTTGAACGGGCCATACCCTCACCGAGTACCTTTTTCTCAGAGAACAGGACGACCCAGACATCCAGGGACCTATGGGCCCCCAGATTGGACTCAGGGTCCCTACCAAGAGAATCTCCCCTATCAGAATAGAGATGATAGGAATTATAATTACAATGTCCCCATTCAAAATCGTTTTTTTCCCCTCTCTGACTCTGAGACCCCTAGGGGATCGGGCCGAGTAGGAGGGAATTGGAGGGCGGACCCTAGACGGCACCCTAATTCCTATATCCAGGGGAGTCCTGGATATAGACAGGGACACCAACAGCCCGCCTATGAGGGAGGGCCCCACACCAGTGGGAACAATAACCAACATTTTTTTCCCAGGGACAACAGAGGCCTGAAAAGGTCCGTCGAACAAAGAGAGGGGTTAGAGGGGGGAGGCGAGCCCAATCAACAAAAAAGAAAGAGGCCATAGGAACTGGAATTTTTAATCTAAGCAAACAGGAACTTACGGCTTCTGAAACTAAACTACTCGACAAAGGTTTGAAATTTGCTCCACCCAGGTGTCTGAGCAAGTTTCAAACTTATATGGACGTACACAAATTTGTCCGCAAATTGAATATAAAATGATATATGTTGGGTAACCCCATTAGAGAGAATACCACGAGAATAACGGAGTTTCAACACTCCAACCTTTCAAATGCGTCCCTTTTTAATCCTCCAGGATCCCTTGCACCCAGTATTAAGGTGTTTAGGGATGTGGTACTACGTGACCTGGAGGATATCAGGGTGAAGAAAGTCAAAATGCGTAGAGACCTAGAGATGGGCCTAGACACTTTGTGTAACAACAAGTCCCTGGTCATTAGACCTGCCGACAAAGGAGGGGGGATCGTGGTACTAGATCGATGCGACTATTTGAAAGAGATGTACCGCATCTTGGAGGATAGGGAAACATACACTATCCTTAATCGGGATCCAGTGGACAAGTATAAGAAGGAACTGGGTAGGATCGTGGAGGGAGGTCACCGGAGGGGCATTCTAAATGATAAAGAAAAACTTTTTTTGATACCTTGTGCCCCCCGTACACCTGTTATCTACTACCTCCCGAAGCTCCATAAGAATCAAGCTTGCTCCCCGGGACGACCCATAGTCAGTGGTATTGACTCGGTCACGTCCCGGGTGGGCAAGTATATAGATCACTATTTGCAACCTTTGGTCCAAAAGGTCCCGTCATATGTCAAAGACACTAAACATATAATCAATCTTTTGTCTGGCATCACCCCTGGAGATGGTCTTTGGTTGGTCACGGCAGATGTTAATTCATTATACACCATCATCCCCCACTCCTTAGGAGTGGAGGCAGTGAGACTATTCCTAGAGAGGGGGTCGGGTCTTCCTTCACCTCAGATTGATTTCCTAATAGAACTTCTGGAATATGCGGCCGGACACAACTATTTCTGGTTTGACCAGCAATTTTATCGCCAGGACAGGGGTGTGGCCATGGGGGCAAAATATGCCCCCAGCTTGGCCAACCTTTTTATGGCCAAATGGGAGGAGGACATCATTGATGCCCCTAGAAGGTCTGAGATAGTCCTGTGGGCGAGGTATATCGATGATGTCCTCCTCCTTTGGGAAGGAACAGAGCCAGATTTGCGGTCGTTCATGGATAGTTTAAATGAAAACAACAGAGGGATCAAATTTAGTTTTGAGGCCAGCCAGGATGAGGTCAATTTCCTTGATCTCAATATCAGGAGGGTTGGAAATGAGTTCATTACATCCACATATTTTAAATCCACCGATAGGAACTCGTATATCCCCACCGATAGTTGCCACTTTCAACCTTGGCTAAAAGCTGTTCCCCTGGGGCAATTTTTACGCCTCAGACGGAACTGTTCGGACATTGCAAAATATGATGAACAGGCAGCGATTTTGGCAGGTAGATTTCTGGAAAAGGGATATGATCCCGTTTCCCTTGATGCAACCATGAAGACTGCCCGGACTAGAGATAGATCTTCACTACTGGCAGATAGACAAAGTGCTAGGGCTTACATACAGGGTGGTGTACCGTTTGTTACGACTTTCTCAGTCCAACATCGCGGTGTAAGAAATTTGATTCAAAAGCATTGGCACTTACTCACTAGTGACCATGTTTTGAACCCAATTCTACCTGTTAAACCCCAAATAATTTTTAAAGGGGCCTCTTCACTGGGAAACAAGATTGCCCCCAGTGTACAGGACCCGCCTAGGGCCAATAGGTGCTTCTTTCAAAATCTAATTGGTTACTATAAATGTAAGAACTGTCAGGTCTGTACCCTGAATTTACATAGGGGCACTAAGATTTCTAGCATTGCATCTTCAAGCACCTCTAGAACATACGAAATAGAGTCTTTCATTACTTGCTCTTCGGAGGCTGTGGTTTACCTTTTACAGTGCCCTTGTGGCCTCCAGTATATAGGGCGGACCAAGAGGGCACTCCGCGTCAGGTTGAACGAGCACATAGGCAACATCAGACGTGGGTTTGATAAACACCCTGTGTCCAGACACTATGACCAGACACATAAGAGAGACCCATCAGGCACCCTATTTGTCGGTTTAGACAAATATAGGCCCCACTGGAGGGGAGGGTCCCTGGTTAGGGAAATATCCAAGCTCGAAATGGCCTGGATTCATAAATTAAAAACATATGTTCCGTTTGGCCTTAATGTGGACACCGATGTAAATGCCTTTATTAATAACTCTTGAGGTGACCTGTTTGATATAATGCTTCTCTACCATGGCTCTTGTATCAGTTTCTGTGAAATACCATTTTACTGTACTTTTTTCTTGCTGTTTTATTTTGGTATGTATTGTTGTAGAACATATCCCTGTATTTCTCCTTTTTTGGCTCCTTTTGGATGGCAGGCCTGGCTTTGGGTTTGGCGGCCCTCTAGATGTGGGGACTCACGGCTAATTGCATTCCTTGATATCTGTTTGGGAAGCCCTAGGCTAATCTCTGGGGAAAACGCGAGTCAGTAAGGTTTTTGAAATATATGTTTACAGTAGCCCCAGTTTTTAACTGAATTTGATGGACATACAAATACATCAAGAAACGCATAATTTTTTTTGGTGTATCTCTATACCAATTTGCGATATTTTATTTTATTTTATTTTTTGTTTTTATTCTATTATTATTTATCACTAGTTCTTATTTTATTGATTTTTTGCTCTAGTTTACCCTCCTTTTTGATCTACACTATGCCCTATTTCTGGACATAGGAAGGGTATTTTAAAATGAGGGCATTTGCCACGTCTCTCGTCCAATAGGGTCATTACCTGGAAGTGAGGCTTGGTTTATGACCATATGACGTTCGTATGGAAACGAGGTATGGTCTACAATCATAGGACGTTCGTTGCAGACACGCACATCTGACGTTCGTGATTGATAGTGAGGCTTGGCCCATGGTCATTGATTCCTAATGCCTAAGTGATATCTAAGATGGCCGCTGACCCAAAGCGAGGCTTGGTTAAGTTGATGGTTATAAAAGGGGTGACGTCGCACGCCGCCCGTGCCCCTGGACGACGTAAATTATTACGAAACGCGTAGGGCGGTGCGAACATGTCGACGTCACCCCAGTCGTGTTCGTGCTTTTTGGACCAGGAAGGACGGGTCGGTCTCTGTGTTGGCGTGCATCCGGCCGGTGCACGCTTCTGTTTTGAACCTGCTTTTAAAATGGAAGTAAACCCTTCCAAACAACTTTGACCTACAGGTAAGCCTAGATTAAGGCTTACCTGTAGGTCCAAGTAATATCTCCTAAACCTATATGGTTTAGGAGATATTTGCCCGAAAATGGGCACCGCTGTCTACGGCGCATGCGCCGTAGACAGCGGCGCGCAGGCGCACTAAATGCGGCAAGTCCAAGAATGGATTTGCCAAATTTGTCTACTCCCATGCGCATGCGCGGGAGTGACGTCATCGCGGCTCCGGCGAATGGCAGCGTCGGAGCTCCGAGACGCGACTCCCGTGCGCATGCGCGGGAGTGACGTCATCGCGGCTTCTCCGCTGTCATTCGTCGGAGCTGCGAGAGACGCCACAACCAAGATGGATGCGGCGGACTACAGGTGACAGCGGCGACTTCGCTGGCTCCTGTGTCAGGTAAGTGACACATAATGAGCTACTATGCGATGCATAGTAGTCCATTATGCTTTACCTTTGCAGGGAAAAAAAGAGGAAGTAAACCCATCAGGGTTTACTTCCTCTTTAAAGTCTTTTATGTAAGTGTATACGTTCGTTTTTGCAAATTAAAGTCTTTTGGTTTTACACTATCTGGAGCCTATGTTTTTCCCTATGTGATACCACGTTGAGTTGGGAGTGATATGTGGAATAACAGCCATAACCCTACCGCGTGAAACTCAGGATCGCTTGAGGAGGAATCGCTATCCGGATACCCTTTGACTATTGTCGCCTGTGGTGACCCTCTGTAACGGGGGGTCGCTTGGATCTGGTAAGAAGCCAATTCACTCATTCGATGTTGGGAAAAGCACAGTACATCTTTGGAGAAGATTTTATTTTGTGTACTTATAACTCAGCTGTTTGAAGTTTGTCCTTCACTGCTGCACTCCACTTGAAGCTTTACTTCACTGGTGTTTGTTTACTATATGGACATTTTATTATTTTTTGACATATGACTATATGGACATTATATAGGGTGTCTCTAAATATAATCTTTTTCCTTGATATTTCATTTATGTAAAAAAATTGCAAATATTTTTTTTCATATTCTATCCTATTTTTTAACTCTTTATTTTTAGAGGTATATGCACTGAGTTTGATTTACTCATATTGTGTTTGGGGAACTCACACTCTTGACACGTATTTATGGTTTGTTTTTGCATTTAAATTGCACTCATTTGTATATGGTTTGCATTATACTTTGGAGGTGGTCTTGGAGACATTAAGATACTAAGACCCATATCGTGGGTCTGGCACATATACATACCCTACTCACATTTGGGTATTCGTGGTTAGCGCAGTTCTTTCTTTTTTCTATTTCTGTTTGGTGTATTCTTGGTGTACATTTTGAATTGCAGCTTCCGTTCAATACCATTTGTATTCCGTAGCGCAGTTTTTTCCCTTTTTTCGCATCTGCTATAAACTACCTGCTGATCCCTTCACTGTGATCACCTGCTCCACTGATCCTCGCCTGCCCATCCTACCCATCTGTTGATCCTGCCAGGCACCTGTACCCCTCCTTACTCCTGTGTTCCCTGTTGTATTGCCAGGAAACCGGTAGTGGGAGTCGTAAAGGAGGCCTCTCTCCGCAATCCGGGCTCGCTACTAGAAGGTACGTGACAGTAGCAGACAGCCAATGTCTGAGCCCGAGCGGGGAGCCTCCGCCATGGAAGAACTTTGTCAACACCTGGCAGGACTGTCTGAGGCAGTTAAGGGCCTTCAACAAGGCTACACTCGGCTGGAGGAACGGGTAATTGCTCTTTCCAACCCCTCCGGATCCTTGGGGGCCCCTCAACCATCAGTTTCTTCAGCTGAAGCAGTTCCAACACCTACAGTTGTGATGCTACCACCAGAACCTAAAGTTCCCATACCCGAGCGATTTTCTGGGAATCGCAGTGGCTTCAGGGCCTTCCGCAACTCCTGCGAATTATATTTTGCCCTCCAACCACGGACCTTCTCTTTAGAGGCTACCAAGGTGGGTTTTGTGGTGTCTCTACTCTCTGGAGACCCCCAGACCTGGGCCCACCGCCTGTTAGAAAACAAGGACGCAGCGTTGACTAATCTTTCTACCTTTTTTGATGCTATGGCTCAATTGTATGAAGATCCTCAACTTTCAGCAACTGCAGAAACCGCTTTGCGGACCCTCCAGCAGGGACGAAGGGCGGTGGAAGATTATGTGGCCGAGTTCAGGCGATGGGGTGCGGATACGAACTGGAATGATGCTGCCCTTCGCCATCAGTTCCGCTTGGGACTCTCTGATTCTTTGAAGGATGAGCTTGCTAGAGTCGGTGTTCCACAGACATTAAACGCACTAATTGACTTGGCGATACAGATCGATCGTCGTCTGAGAGAGAGGAGAGCTGAGAGGGCCACTGGTTTCTCTCGTCCAACCTGGATGCTTCCAAAGGCCCCAAGCCATTTACATCCAGCACCTGCCACCCGATCCACGTCTGACACACCTGAGCCAATGCAACTTGGAGTCTTGCGGCCATCTCTTACCCCCGAAGAACGTCAACGCCGGCGGAATAATAACTTATGTCTCTATTGCGGGGAATCTGGACATTACGTCAGGAACTGTCCAATAAAACTTCGTAAGTGTCCATCCATGCCTCCTGACCTCCCAGACTCTCTAATAAAGTTTCCATCTCACCTTATCATTTCTGTCTCCTTTCAGTTCCCAGGAAAGACTTTACAGACACCCGCCATTATTGATTCCGGGGCATGCAGCTGTTTTATGGATTCATCCTTTGCTGCCCAACATCAGATTCCTCTCCTACCTAAGACCCGTGGACTCTCTATTCATTTGGCCGATGGCTCCGCTATTAAATCTGGTCCTGTAACTCGAGAAACTGCACCTCTATCTACTGTTATCTCTGGTTCTCATCGAGAACTTCTCCGGATGGACATTATCACCTCCCCTCTTTTTCCTGTAATCCTTGGGATGCCCTGGCTACAGGCTCACAATCCAACCATAAATTGGACTACAGGAGAAATTACCTTTTCTTCACCGTATTGCCAGAAGTTCTGTGGTTCATCCGGTTCTCTGAGACCAGCAACTTTATTATCTATTGACTCAGAGATCGATTTACGTCAAGCCATTCCCGAAGTCTACCATGAATTTTTGGACGTGTTCAGTAAACAAAAGGCAGAGGTGCTCCCGCCCCACCGGGCTTATGACTGCCCCATTGAGTTACTTCCTGGAGCCAAGATTCCGTTTGGAAGGGTTTTTCCCTTAACAGAGGTAGAGCAGGAGAAACTCAAAGAATACCTCGAAGAAAATTTAAAGAAGGGGTTCATTCGCCCGTCTACGTCCCCAGCAGGTGCAGGTATTTTCTTTGTTGAGAAAAAGGACCACACTCTCCGACCCTGCGTAGACTACCGTGAATTAAACAACATCACTATAAAGAACCGGTACCCTCTCCCTCTTTTTCCAGAGTTATTCCAAAGACTGGGAATTGCTACGGTGTTCACTAAACTCGATCTCCGTGGGGCTTACAACTTGATCCGTATCAAGGCCGGAGATGAGTGGAAGACTGCTTTCCGTACCCGATTCGGACACTTCGAGTATTTGGTGATGCCCTTCGGTTTGTGTAATGCCCCCGCCACCTTCCAATACTTTATCAATGATGTGCTCCGGGACTTTCTGGACTTATTTGCTGTCGTTTATTTAGATGATATTTCGATTTTTTCTTCCTCCCTTGAAGCCCATCGCAAGCACGTCAAAAGCGTGTTGGGTCGGCTCCGCCAACATGGACTATATGCAAAAGCAGACAAGTGTTTGTTCGAACAGGAAAGTATACCATTCCTGGGGTTGATCATCTCTAGTAAGGGTATAAAAATGGACCCCCAGAAGATTGCTGCGATTTTGGACTGGCCGACTCCTGTAGACAGGAAAGGAATCCAACGTTTTATTGGATTCGCCAACTTCTACCGCAAATTTATTAAAGGTTTCTCAGCTATTGTTGCACCCATCACACAACTAACTAGACAAGGAACCCGTTTTCATTGGACCTCTGAAGCTCAAAAAGCATTCGAGACTCTCAAGGGACTTTTCACCTCCGCTCCTATTTTAAGACATCCAGATTCCTCCCTGCCATTTGTTTTAGAAGTGGATGCATCCGAAATCGCCGTAGGAGCTATATTATCCCAGAGACAAGGAACTAAGGCCCTGCTTCATCCTGTGGCTTTCTTTTCACGTAAGTTATCTGCAGCCGAGAAAAATTACGATGTCGGAGACCGGGAGCTGTTGGCCATTAAATCCGCATTAGAAGAGTGGCGTTATTTGTTGGAAGGAGCTTCTCATCCAATTCTAATATTTACAGATCACAAAAACCTGGAGTACTTAAGATCTGCAAAAAGACTAAAACCAAGACAAGCCAGATGGGCACTCTTCTTCTCCCGGTTCTCTTTCCATGTGACGCATCGCCCAGGGTCTAAAAATATAAAACCAGATGCCTTGTCACGGATGTTCCACAAGTCCCAGGAGAATTCTCCTCCGGATACCATTCTCGCTCCTGGGAATTTCCTTCTGCTTCAGGAAGATCTTCTCTCTCGGCTTAGACAAGCCTCCATGGGACAAAGACCCTTCTCAGAACCAGAACTACAAACCAGAGGTGGGTTACTGTGGTATAAAGACAAGATCTACATCCCCGAAACTCTGCGGGTATCTGTTCTAGAGCTGTGTCATGACCACGCACTCGCCGGACATTTTGGTATCACTAGAACCATTGATTTGGTACAGCGTACTTTTTGGTGGCCTCAGTTACGGGAGGATTGCAGGAAATACGTGAACACCTGCACTACGTGCATTAGGAGTAAGAACTGTAAAACCAAGGCCTGGGGCCTCCTTAAACCGTTGTCTGTTCCAGACAGGCCATGGAAAATGCTGTCTCTAGACTTCATTGTTGAATTGCCTCCGGCAGACGATCATACCACTATCTTGGTGGTGGTCGATCGTCTGTCAAAGATGGCACATTTTATTCCCATGAAGGGTACCCCTTCAGCCTCTGAAACTGCACAAGTGTTTATCAAAGAAATAATTAGGCTCCATGGGGTACCAGCCAATATAGTTTCGGATCGAGGAGTACAGTTCACCTCTCGATTCTGGAAGTCCCTCTGCAAGGCCTTGAATATTGAGCTATCGTTCTCATCCGCTTATCATCCTCAGTCCAATGGGCAGACTGAGAGGACAAACCAAACTCTCGAACAATATTTACGCTGTTTTTCCTCTTTTGCACAAGATGATTGGATCTCCCTACTTCCGGTAGCTGAATTTGCGTATAATAATTCTCTCCATTCCGCCATCAAACAGACACCCTTTTTTGCCAATTATGGCTTCCACCCTTCATTTTTACCCAACTCCCTTCCTGAATGTTCAGTACCTGCGGTCCAGGAAAAGATGAACTTTTTTTCAACCAACAACAAACTTCTACAAGAAACAATGACTAAAACTCAAGAGCACAACAAGGCAACCTTTGACAGGAAGAGACGAGGAGAGTTAGTACTGGTACCTGGTGATTTGGTGTGGCTATCCACGGTAAACTTGAAAATGTCGTGTCCTTCAAGGAAACTAGGTCCCAAGTTTTTAGGACCTTTTTCAGTCAAAAGGAAGATTAACGAAGTTGCTTTTGAACTAGAACTTCCAGACTCACTAAAGGTTCATCCGGTATTCCATGTATCCTTATTGAAACCTTTCACTCCCAATCCATTTCCTAACCGAAAAACCACTCCTCCTGATCCGATCTTGGTTGATGGTGAAGAAGAATTTGAAATTGAAGCCATCCTAAAATCCAGAAGAAGAGGAAACCAGAACCAGTTCTTAATCAAATGGAAAGGATATGGTACTGAAGAGAACTCCTGGGAGCCTGAGGACAACATTCATGCGAAAAATTTGATTCGATCCTTTAAAAGGGCCCATCCGGAAAAGTTTGCCCAAAAGGGCATCCGGAGGCTGCCCCTTGGGAGGGGGCAATGTCATGAAAATCTCACAAAGAGATTGTCCTCCAGGTCTTCTGATGTACGATCGTCGCGGGTACGCACGATCGTACGAACGCCCTTACGTTCGTACACAGGTGCGCGTGCGCGGGCACGCGCACGGTCGCGTGCGTGCGTCCGTATTGGCGCCAAACGGCCTATTTAAACCAGCCTCTTGCCAACAGTCTTTGCTGTCTGCTCAACAGCGTTATACCTGTGAGACCTGATCTGTGTTGTTTGTTCCTGTTTGACCCGGCCTGCCTGTGACCCATCTGCTATCCGCCTGCACCCGACCTCGGCTTGTTGTGACTATTCTCCTGCCTGTTCCCTTGTACTTCGTTCCTGCCTGGTATCCGATTCGGCTTGCTCTGACCATCCGTCTGCTAGAAGGGTAACCTGCTGATATACTGAACTGTTCACCTGCTATAAGTGCCTGCTCATATTGAACTACCTATCTGCTGCAAATAACCTGCTTATATACTGAACTGTTCATCTGCTATAAGTGCCTGCTCATATTGAACTACCTATCTGCTGCAAATAACCTGCTTATACTGAACTGTTCATCTGCTATAAGTGCCTGCTCATATTGAACTACCTATCTGCTGCAAATAACCTGCTTATACTGAACTGTTCATCTGCTATAAGTGCCTGCTCATATTGAACTACCTATCTGCTGCAAATAATCTGCTTATACTGAACTGTTCATCTGCTATAAGTGCTTGCTCATATTGAACTACCTGTCTGCTGCAAGTCACCTGCTTATACTGGATTGTATTATCTGCTACAAGTGATCTGCTAGTATTACACTATCCATCTGCTTCTAGTACCTGCTTATATTGACTGTTATCTGCTGCAAGCACTTGTGTATATTACCCTGTTCACCTGCTACAAGTGACCTGCTTCCCTGCACTGTTTATCTCCAAGTTACCTGCTCCATTGAACTGTGTATCTGCTATAAACTACCTGCTGATCCCTTCACTGTGATCACCTGCTCCACTGATCCTCGCCTGCCCATCCTACCCATCTGTTGATCCTGCCAGGCACCTGTACCCCTCCTTACTCCTGTGTTCCCTGTTGTATTGCCAGGAAACCGGTAGTGGGAGTCGTAAAGGAGGCCTCTCTCCGCAATCCGGGCTCGCTACTAGAAGGTACGTGACACCACCTTAGTATGCCACCATACTATGTTAATTTTGACATCAAATTTCCATTTAGTTTTAGTCAAAGTTTTTTTGACTAAAATGACATTTTAGTTTTAGTTGTATTTTAGTCATCTGAATTGTTTTAGTTTTAGTTGTATTTTAGTAGGCTGAAATCTCCAGTAAATTTTAGTCGACTAAAATCATTTTATTCTACTAAAATCTATTTAGTCAACTAAAATTGGTTTAGTTAAAGTGATTGTAAAGAGAAATAACTATTACTGCCAGCCCCTCTGTTCTACTAAGTACATGTTGTACACTATGTACATGTTCTTATGAAATTGTCCCTGATAGTACCTTAATTTAGATCAGTTCTGGCTGGTCACTTGACCTCTGGCCATCCTCCTCCCCTGATCAAAGAGCAACAGCAGGAGAGGCCGAGATCCCACTCTGACGCCAACCGAGAGGTCACCTGACTGCTGTGCTCTCCGCTCTGCACCTCCCGCTGTAGCCCTTAGATCAGAGGAGGAGAGTGGCCGGAGGTCATGTGACTGACCAGAACCAATTTGAAATAAGGTATTTACAGGATTTGTTTTATAAGAACAAGTACACAGTGTAGAATTGCTTAGTAGAACAGAGGGGCTGGCAGTAATCCTTATTTAACTTTATAGCCAGCTACTGGTGGGGGGGCGCAGAAGACAGTTTACAAACACAGGAGCTGACAGGCAGGGAGGGAGGGGGAGAGCAGTGGGATGACACAGGCACATAACCTGACCACAATAATCATGGATTAGCAGCCATGATTACGGTAGTCAGTTTACAGGGGGATACAGGAACAGGCAGAATCAACCAGCTTTTTACAGCATAGCACGGGACAGATTAGACAGCACAAGCTGGATTGTTTAACCTGCTATAGGGGAACTGGATTATTATTTTTTTTTAAGGATTACAACCTCTTTAAATTGTAATGCATTATTTAAGCATTTATCTACAATTCCCAAACTCATTATATTCTCCTGGCATAAAAAAAAATCAAATAACATGTTAAAAGATGGCTACAGCGTGTGGTTAATTAGCCAGACTCAGCTAATCACGGATTGGAGTAAAGGGCCACTCAAAGCAGCCCTTTGATCAGCTGTGTCCAATGACAGCTGATTGCGGAAGTAAACACAAGCTGGTTATCATCTTTTCTTTCCTCACGCTGACAAACTATGAAAAAAAATGTTTTTTTCAACATTTTCTGTCTCTTTTAGTTTGTTTAACAAAAAATAAACAACCCAGTGGAGAGTAAATACCACCAAATAAAAGCTATATTTTTGTGAAAAAAATGATAAAAATTTCATATGAGTACAATGTTGTATGACCGCGCAATCGTCATTCAAAGTGTGACAGCACTGAAATATGAAAATTGGCGTGGGCAGGAAAATGCACACAGTGCTATGGATTATGGTCTGAGGAGGACTGTAATGACTGGTCTTTATTACAGAAAATTGATGCACACAGGCAAATTACAGGTGTTTTTTGTGCTTCATTACTACACAGATCTGAAAGATCACACAAATAATAACATGCATGCCTCCTGTATTTAGACAATATTTTTACACATGCCTCCTCAGTGTTCAAGAATGCCATCAAAGTTCTTCAATATTGGGACATTCCAGATATCCCAGTATGCACCTACAGTTTAGCTTTGATGTCAGAAAAGTTTAAAAATGCTGAAACATGGTATGTTAACACTAAACTTAAGGTCAAAGTAGAACTACAGTAAAACCTTGTATTGAGAGCATAATTCGTTCTGGAAACATGTTTGTAATCCAAAGCACTGGTATATCAAAGCGAATTTCCACATAAGTAATAATGGAAACGCAAATGATTAGTTTCCCAACCATTTATTCATAAGTCCTTCAGTTTAACCACTTGCCGCCCGCCCTATAGGCAATTGACGGTGGCAAAGTGGTTTCATAATCCTGATTGGACGTCATATGACGTGATCAGGATTATGAGCCGATGCGCGCCCCCGGGGGCGCGCATCGCGGCGATCGTTGTTGCGGGGTGTCAGTCTGACACCCGGCAACTACGATCTCGGTAAAGAGTCTCCGACGGAGACTCTTTACCACGTGATCAGCCGTGTCCAATCACGGCTGATCACAGTGTAAATGGGGAGAGCCGGTGATCGGCTTTTCCTCACTCGCGTCTGTCAGACGCGAGTAGAGGAGAGCCGATCAGCTGCTCCTCTGACGGGGGGGTCTGTGCTGATCGATTATCAGCACAGCCCCCCCCCCCCGAGGATGCCCACACTGGACCACCAGGGACGCCACCAGACCACCAGGGAAAAGGTAATCCTCCCTACTAGACCACCAGGGATGCCAGTCAGCACAATGGATGCCAATCAGTGCCCATAATGGATGCCAATCAGTGCCCATAATGGGCATCACTGATTGGCATGCATTATTGTTTGCCACTGATTGGCATCCATTAGTACAGTATAACACCAATGCCGCCTATGAGTGCCCACCTGTTCCGCCTATGAGTGCCCACCTGTGCCGCCTATGAGTGCCCACCTGTGCCGCCTATCAGTGCCCACCCATGCCCATCTGTGCCGCCTATCCATGCCCATCTGTGCTACCTAACCATGCCCATCTGTGCCGCCTATCCATGCCCATCTGTGCCGCCCATCCATGCCAATCCGTGCCGCCCATCCATGTCAATCCGTGCCAGCTATCAGTGCCAATTTGTGCCACCTATCAGTGTCCATCCGTGTCGCCCATCCGTGTCGCCCATCAGTGCCGCCTATCAGTGCCACATATCAGTGTCCATCAATGCCACCTCATCAGTGCCACTTCATTGGTGCCCATCAGTGCCCATCAGTGTAGCCCCATCAGTGAAGGAGAAAACATACTTATTTACAAAGTTTTGAAACTGAAACAAAAAAAAACATTTTTTTTTTCAAAATTTTGGGTATTTTTTTATTTGTAGCGCAAAAAATAAAAACCGTAGAGGTGATCAAATACCACCAAAAGAAAGCTCTATTTGTGGGAAAAAAATGATAAAAATTTCATTTGGGTACAGTGTAGCATGACCGCGCAATTGTCATTCAAAGTGCGACAGCGCTGAAAGCTCAAAATTGGTCTGGGCAGGAAGGTGTTGAAGTGCCCTGTATTGAAATGGTTAAAGTCCATATAAAAAGATTATAGCAATGTGATAGGTTGTGTAACCATAAAATGTTCATCCACAAATAGCAACTTCCACAGGAGGATTAGAAGCAAACTCCAGCAGGAGCTACAGAGTATAAAAGAGAAGAGAGGCGCCTCTAAGTGTAGCAATATGGTTACATTTAATGAAGGTACAACACTTTGCAACTCACATGGTTGAGGATTAAAAGAGGCACATCCAAGTATGCAGGCATCCAGGGTAAAGCTGTCCACATAGGCCACCCCCCACACCACCGGATCTCACAGTCTGCAATCATAACCGGGAAGACTACCCTGCAGTAGAGCGATTGAACCACTCATGGAGCGCAGCGTAGAAGGAACGACGTTGATGACGGTGAGGAGGATGGTCTATGTGGACAGCTTTAGCCCAGATGCTTGCATACTTAGATGTGCCTCTTTTAATCATCAACCATGTGAGTTGCTAAATGTTGTACCTTCATTAAATGGAACCATATTGCTACACTTAGAGGAGCCTCTCTTCTCTTTTATACTTAGTTGTGACATGACGCTGCTTGTATATCAAGTCAAACTTTGTTTAAAAAAATTTGCTTATCTTGCAAAACGCTCTCAAACCAAGGTTTTACTGTATTGTATAGGCAAAACTTTTTTTTCTTCATTTTGGATAAAGCAAGGAAGCAAGGGAAGATTATAAACACTGTAAGCCCTTGTACACACGGTCAGAGATTCCGACGGAATGTGTCCTATCGGACCGGTTTGTCGGATAATCCGACTGTGTGTGGTATGCATCGGAATGTTTCCGTCGGAATATCCGTCGGACCCAATTTTCCAACTTGTTGGAAATATTTTCCGACCAACTGGTTCGATCGGACATACTCCGATCATGTGTAGAGAATTTTGATCGGACAAAGTGCCACGCATGCTCAGATCAAATTCCTACATCAAAGCTATTGGCTACTAGCCTGAAATTACGTCATCACGTTCTGAAAGATCGGATTTTTCGACAACTTAGTCCGACCGTGTGTATGTAACAGTTTCGGACAAGATCGGACGGACAAAATCCGACGGACAATCTCCGACCGTGTGTACAGGGGCTAAGATTTCTTATGCCATCTGTATCCCATTGTGGAGATTTCCCTTCACTTCCTGTTCCAAGAAGAAATCCCTGCAAATTGAGGGAATTCCTTGAGACACCCCCCCACCAGGTGTCCCCATTGGAATATTTCCCCTCTATTACTTTTCTGGGAACAACCCACAATTTGTGATTTTTTTTTTTCTTTCACTTAAAGGCCGGGTTCACATTGGTATGACACGAGAGTCATACCACTTTCGATCTAACTTTGCCTTGCGACTTGAAGTCCCACATGCGTCCGACTTCAATGAACAGGGATCCGACTTTTATCCCCGACAATACCAGGCACTGCATGGCTTTGAATCTTTAGGGGGAATGCCACGCACAATGTAGACAAAAAATGGCATGGGTTCCCCCTCAAGGAGCATACCAGGCCCTTCAGTCTGGTATGGATTTTAAGGGTAACCTCCACGCCGAAAAAACGGCATTGGGGTTCCACCCCAAAATCCATACCAGACCCTTATCCGAGCATACAGCACGGCAGGTCAAGAAAGGGGGTGGAGATGAACAAGCACCCCCCCGAACCATACCAGGCTGCAAGCACTCAACATGGGTGGGGGTGTAGTCTGCCTCTGGTCTTCATCTGATGTTGACTCGAAGCTCTTTCCCGCTCTAATGCTGGGTGCGTGGTGTGCCACTACTTATATTGGCATGGGGCGGGGTCACCCCTTATGACGTCACCACCCCTTCATGCCCCGGGCGGTGACGTAATAAGGGATGGGGCCTCCAGGTGACCTCATCTGGTGACCCCACCCCATGGCAATATAAGTAGGGGCACACTGCACACCCAGCATTAAAGCAGGAGAGAGCATCGAGTCAACATCAGAAGAAGAACAGAGCCAGAAGACAGGCGAGAAGACCCAGCAAAAGAGTGAGAAGACCCAGCAAAATAGCAAGAAGACAGTGGAGAAGACCCAGCAGAGGCAGAGGACAGCGGACAGAGGGAGAAGAACCGGAGAGAGAGCAGAGAAGACCTGGAGAGGGGAGGAGAAGAGACAGCAGAGGCAGAAGACAGCAGAGGAGGCAGAAGAGCCAGAGAGTTGAGAAGAGATTGGAAGAGACGACAGAGCTACCTTAATAAAAATACTTTAAAAACATGTGTAATGTGTTTTATTTTTTACACTTTTTTTTAGGTGAATGAGTAGGGGTACAATGTAACCCATACTCATTCATATAGGGTGGGGGGGGGGGGGGGGGCTGGTATATAGGGCTTCCAGATTCCGATAAGCTTCCTGTCCGCAGACCCTAGCAACCAATGGCCAGGGTTGTCGGGAAGAGGCCCTTGTCCTCATCAACATGGGGGCAAGGGGCACAGGGCCCCCTGTTCCCAAAGCACCCACCCCCCATGTTCAGAGCATGTGGCCTGGTACAGTTCAGGAGGTAGTGCAGGGAGCTTTTTTTAAAGTCAGACCGACTTGTGTCGGACCAGTTAAGACGTCTCCCATAGGGAAACATTGATTTTCATACATTATGCGACATAAGCTCCCAATGACGGAGTGTTTGTCATACCAGTGTGAACCCTGCCTCAACGATAATGGTAAACAGGACAAATAGGGTAAATCTCCCTAACAGGGGCACAGACAACAATAAAAACTGACAGTGGTTCTAATCCCTCTCCACTCTGTCTAAAACTAAAAAAAAATGTTTTGCCTTTAGTTATACTTTAAATATACTGTATATGGGCATTGACATGAAGATTTAAATTTTTATATTACAGTTCTGTCTCATATTATGGGGCGTTCCCGGGAAATTCAAGCCTCGTGGAACGCCCCATAATGCACTTCGAGATTGCAGTGCATTGCTGTATGATGATTGGCCAAAGCATGCACCTGACCTGCATGCTTTAGCCAATCACAGCACGCTCTGCTGAGAGAGCCTAGCTAGATTAGGCAGGCAGGCAGGTTAGTTAGTGGCAGCATATTTTATATATATATATATATATATACACACACACAGTCTAGTATATATACAGTGATATTTGTTATTAATATACAGTCTAGTATATATATGTAGCACCCTCTGCATTAGGTAGATAGGTGCTAGAGTAGTGTTTGTGTTTTTGCTGCCAGTGCGGGTAAATTTAGGCAGGCTTAGTTGTGAGCTTGGCCTGTTTGTTTTTGATCCAGGGGCAGGGGCGTGATTTAGTGTAGTAGCAGGTGACTGACATGTGCTTCAGCTCTCTAGCGCCTCCTCTGTTTCCAGTGAGAAGGTTCTGGAAAAGAGGCAGGGCAGGGGGTTGGAGTGACGTGGGGTGTATTTGGGAGCCCTGACCAATCCCCAACTAGGATTGGCAGGGGGCAGGCCTCCTATATAGACCCATGGTCAGCCTGTTGTGGAAGGAGTTGTCAGGTGGAACTGAGATGATTGCGTGTTACTCTGTGGTGGCCCTTGAGGGACCCCCTTTATGGGGCTCGGGAGCTGGGAGGGAGCCTCTCTTTACACGGTCATTGAGAGGTGTACAGGAACAGTAGCAGGAGGAAGACAATGGGGAGCAGGGCCAGGAAAGTCATTCAGGGGGGATCCATGCCATGGTCGGTGATTGAGAAGCACAATAAGAAGCTCTGGGAGAGACGTGCCAGGATTGCATGTGGAACCAGAGGGAGAAACTGTGGTGTTGTTGAAGTCAAGTTGCTGCAGTCAGGAGGGTTGGCAGGATTTGCACTGGACTTGCTGAGATCAGTAGTCCACCAAGGATCAGTTAGCACAACTATCTTTTTTCATCTAAAATGGTTGCTACCGCAGAGGGGACTGCAGACCCTTGCCTGCAAATGGCTACTAGGAAAACGTTAGGACTTATTAAGGGTGAGGCCTAGCCATGTGCTAACGGTGACAGTAATCTAGAATTGGACAGTAGAGGCAAGCAAATGATCTCAAGTAATGCTCTGGAGGAGATGTGAAGTAGCAGAGACTTTCAGTTGGGATTCAACTACCTTTATTCTACTAAGAAAGATGTATCCTTTGGGCATCCCATGTCCCTTTTCCCCATCCAAGTTTAATCCCCTCATAAAAACAACAAAAGCAAGCAAAAGACTGTTCCTTGACTGGAGAAAGTGTGCCTAAAATGGATGTCTGACCAAGCAGGGTGATGTGTGGATACTGAAACACGCAGCGACCCAATGGGGGCACCTCTACATATAGAGTGGTAGAATGCAAACAAGTGTTTGATACACTGCAGATTTTGCAAGTTTTCCTACTTACAAAGCATGTAGAGGTCTGTAATTTTTATCATAGGTACTCTTCAACTGTGAGAGACGGAATCTAAAACAAAAATCCAGAAAATCACATTGTATCATTTTTATGTAATTCATTTGCATTTTGTTGCATAACATATGTATTTGATACATCAGAAAAGCAGAACGCGATATTTGTTTGCAATTACAGAGATCATACATTTCCTGTAGTTCCTGACCAGGTTTGTACACACTGCAGCAGGGATTTTGGCCCAGTCCTCCATACAGACCTTCTCCAGATCCTTCAGGTTTCGGGGCTGTCGCTGGGCAATAAGGACTTTCTCTCCAAAGATTTTTGATTGCAGTGGTCATCAACCCTGTCTTCAGGGCCCTCCAACAGGCCAGGTTTGCAAGATAACTGAAATACATCACAGGTGATATCATTTGGTGCTCAGTGATTGCAGTATTCAGCCGCGTACACACGGGCGGACTGTCTGGCCAACTTAGTCCGTCAGACAATCCGACGGACAGTCCGTCATACTTTCGAATGAACGGACTTGACCACACACACCACTTTTTGAGCGGACTAATACGGCGTACTAAGTCCGCCATACTATCCGCCCTACTTTTGAAATGAACGGACTCGCCCACACACGCGGAGGAAAGTCCGCTCATTTCGAGCGTGTCTCCAGGTAGGCGGGGCCCGCGAAGGAGACGTCGCTGACCCCGCCGCCTGGTATGGACTTAAAGGGGAACCCCAACGCCGAAAAAAATCGGCGTGGGGGTCCCCCCCAAGTCCACAACAGACCCTTGTCCGAGCACGCTACCCGGCCGGCCAGGAAAGGGGGGCGAGCGAGCGCCCCCCCTCCTAAACCGTACCAGGCCGCGTGCCCTCAACATGGGGGGGTGCCCACCCCAAAGCACCTTGTCCCCATGTTGATGAGGACAAGGGCCTCTTCCCGACAACCCTGGCCGTTGGTTGTCGGGGTCTGCGGGCGGGGGGCTTATCGGAATCCGGGAGCCCCCTTTAATAAGGGGGCCCCCGGATACCGGCCCCCCACCCTATGTGAATGAGTATGGGGTACAATGTACCCCTACCCATTCACCTGTAAAATAAAAGTACAAAAAAAAACACAACACACGAGATAAAATACTTTATTGCACAGCTCCGGGGGTCTTCCGTCTTCGGGGGTCTTCTCGCCGGACTCCTCCGCTATGTTCTTGTAGCTCTTTTGCTAGCGGAGGAGTCCGGCTTTCTTCCTCGCCGCCGGCCTCTTCTCCCGACTTCGGGGGTCTTGTCCCCCTCTTCGGTTCTTCTGCCGGGCCACCGCGCCTTCTTAAAGCTCTTTTACAGGCGGTGGCCTGGTCTTCTGTCGCCGCCGCCGCCGCCTTCCGTTCTTCTTCTTCTTCTTCTTCTTCTTCTCCAGGAGATGTTGCCTCGACGATCTCTCCGGCCGGAATGCCAGGGACGCACTGCGCGGCCACTTATATAGGGACAAGGGGCAGTGTCACATGGCTTTATGTCACATGGGTTGGTCACATGGGTTGATGTCACATGGGGACTATGACATCGTAAGGGGGCGGGGTCACCATGTGACACCAACCCATGTGACATAAAGCCATGTGACACCGCCCCTTGTCCCTATATAAGTGGCCGCGCAGTGCGTCCCTGGCATTCCGGCCGGAGAGATCGTCGAGACAACAGCTCCTGGAGAAGAAGAAGAAGAAGAAGAAGAACGGAAGGCGGCGGCGGCGGCGACAGAAGACCGGGCCACCGCCTGTAAAAGAGCTATAAGAAGGCGCGGTGGCCCGGCAGAAGAACCGAAGAGGGGGACAAGACCCCCGAAGTCGGGAGAAGAGGCCGGCGGCGAGGAAGAAAGCCGGACTCCTCCGCTAGCAAAAGAGCTACAAGAAGATAGCGGAGGAGTCCGGCGAGAAGACCCCCGAAGACGGAAGACCCCCGGAGCTGTGCAATAAAGTATTTTATCTCGTGTGTTGTGTTTTTTTTTGTACTTTTATTTTACAGGTGAATGGATAGGGGTACATTGTACCCCATATTCATTCACATAGGGTAGGGGGCCGGTATCCGGGGGCCCCCTTATTAAAGGGGGCTCCCGGATTCCGATAAGCCCCCCGCCCGCAGACCCCGACAACCAACGGCCAGGGTTGTCGGGAAGAGGCCCTTGTCCTCATCAACATGGGGACAAGGTGCTTTGGGGTGGGGGGGCCGCGCGGCCCCCCCTTCCCCAAGGCACCCCCCCATGTTGAGGGCACGCGGCCTGGTACGTTTAGGAGGGGGGCGCTCGCTCGCCCCCCTTTCCTGGCCGGCCGGGTAGCGTGCTCGGACAAGGGTCTGTTGTGGACTTGGGGGGGACCCCCACGCCGATTATTTTCGGCGTTGGGGTTCCCCTTTAAGTCCATACCAGGCGGCGGGGCCAGTGACGTCTCCTTCGCGGGCCCCGCCTACCTGGATACCCGCTCGAAATGAGCGGACTTTTCTCTGGGCGGGAAAAGTCCGCTCATTTCAAAAGTACGGCGGACTGGCATACACACGGGCGGATTGTCCGCCGAAATGCGAGTCCGATGGACAGTATTACGGAAATTCCGAAATACTTAGTCCGCCAGACTGCACGCTGAAAAAGTCCGCTGAAGCCCACACACGAGCGGACTGTCCGCTGAAATGTGTTTCGGCGGACTAAGTTGGCCAGACAGTCCGCCCGTGTGTACACGGCTTTCTAGTTTGCATCTCCTCAAGGTAATACATAAAGCCTGGCCTGTTAGTGGGCCCTGAGGACAGGGTTGATGATCACTGTTCTATTAGGTTCAGGTCTGGAGACTGGCTAGGCCTCTCCAGGACCTTGAGATGCTTTTTACGGAGCCACTCCTTAGGTGCCCTGGCTGTGTGTTTTGGGTCGTTGGTTGGGATGGAGTTCTTGGAGTTGTACTCATCCTTCTTCTTCCTCCAAACACGGCGAGTGGAGTTTAGACCAAAAAGCTCTATTTTTGTCTCATCAGACCACATGACCTTCTCCCGCTCCTCCTCTGGATCATCCAGATGGTCATTGGCAAACTTCAGACAGGCCTACACATGTGCTGGCTTGAGCAGGGGGTCCTTGTGTGCACTGCAGGGTTTAAATCCATGACAGCGTAGTGTGTTATTAATGGTTTTCTTTGAGACTGTGGTCCCAGCTCTCTTCAGGTCATTGACCAGGTCCTGCCATGTAGTTCTGGGCTGATCCCTCACCTTCCTCATGATCATTGATGCCCCACGAGGTGAGATCTTGCATGGAGCCCCAGACTGAGGGAGATTGAACTTCTTCCATTTTCTAATAATTGCGCCAACAGTTGTTGCCTTTTCACCAAGCTGCTTGCCTAGCCCAACCCAGCCTTGTGCAGGTCTACAATTTCATCCCTGATGTCCTTACACAGCTCTCTGGTCTTGGCCATTTTGCAGAGGTTGGAGTCTGTTTGATTGAGTGTGTGGAAAGGTGCCTTTTATACAGGTAACGAGTTCAAACAGGTGCAGTTAATACAGGTAATGAGTGGAGAACAGGAGGGCTTCGTAAAGAAAAAATTACAGGTCTGTGAGAGCCAGAATTCTTACTGGTTGGTAGGTGATCAAAGACTTAATTTGCATTTTATTGCATGACATAATTATTTAAAAATCATACAATGTGATTTTCTGGATTTTTATCCTTGCTATACTTGTTCTCCCCACTGTATACTGTACCATATTTATCAGCGTATAACATGCACGTTTTCCCCCTTAAAATAAGGGGAAAATCATGTGTGCATGTTATACTGGGACAAGCTTCCGAAATAGAGACGGATCTCCTGTGTACTCAGCTTGGCTCGCAGTCATGCTCAGTCCCGGCCCCTGGACGGCTCCTAGCATTGACGTCCCGGCATTGAACTGGTGTTATGTGTTATGTCCATCATAGGATCCAGGCCAAGGGGCGGGACTGGGCGTGACGCCGAGCCAAGTACACTGAGATCCGGCTCTATTTCGGCAGCGCTCGTCCCCTCCTTCCCCTCGTGGCAGCCTATATTTCAGCAAGGCTGCAGATGGACACTGATTAGGCTGCAGCACTGAGGAGCAATGCTGCAGGTGGGCACTAATCAGGCTGCAGTGAGCAGCAATGCTGCAGGTGGGCACTAATCAGGCTGCAGTGAGAAGCAATACTGCAGGTGGGCACTAATTAGGCTGCAGTGAGAAGCAATGCTGCAGATTGCCACTAATCAGGCTGCAGTGAGGAGGAAGGCTGCAGATTGGCACTGATTGGGCTGCAGATGGGCACTGATTACACTTCAGATGGGCACAGATCAGGCTGCAATGAAGCTGCAGATGGACACAGATCAGGCTGCATTGATGCTCACTGACCATTATTTTGCTTCAAAGTGGTTAATTTAAAAAAAAAAGTTTTTTTGCTGAAACTTCCCTCTTAAATCAGGGTGCGTGTTATACGCTGATACGTGTTATACGCCGATAAATACGGTATATATATATATATATATATATATATATATATATATATATATATATATAAAAGGGGCTTAGATCAACCTCTGAAAAACAACCCCACACCATAATCCCCCTCCACCAAACTTTACACTTGGAACAATGCAGTCAGGTAAGTACCGTTCTCCTTGCAACCGGCAAATCCAGGCACATCCATCGGATTGCCAGACAGAAAAGTGTGACTCGTCACTCCAGAGAACGTGTCTCCACTGCTTTAGAGTCCAGTGGCAGCGTGCTTTACACCACTGCATCTGACACTTTGCATTGTACTTGGTGATGTAAGGCTTGGATGCAGTTGCTTAGTCATGGAACCCCATTCCATGAAGCTCTCAATGTACTGTTGTTGTGTTAATCGGAAGGCCACACAAAGTTTGGAGGTCTGTAGCTATTGACTCTGCAGACAGTTGGCAACTTCTGAGCACTGTGAGCTTCAGCATATGCTGACCCTGCTATCTAATTTTACGTGGCCGACCACTTTGTGGCTGAGTTTCTGTTGTTCCCAGTTGCTTCCACTTTGTTATAATACCACTAATGCCGTGTACACACAACCGTTTTTTCCGTCAGAATAAACTCTGATGGTTTTTCCGACAGAGTTCCGCTGAAACGGTCTTGCCTACACATGATCACATCAAAGTCTGATCGTCGCTAGAACATGGTGACGTATAACACGTACGACGGGACTAGAAAAAGGAAGTTCAATAGCCAGTAGCCAATAGCTGTCCATGTGTCATTTTTGGTCCGTTGAAACAGCATACAGACGAATGGTTTTCCCGATAGGAATTGATTCCCTCGGAAAGATAGAAAACATTTTCTATTTCTAGGTCCGTCAGAATTTTCAAAAAAAAAAAAGTCAGATGAGGCATACACACGATCGGAATATCCGATGAAAAGATTCCATCTGACTTTTTCTGCCAGAAAGTCCGACCGTGTTTACACAGCATTCCAGTTTACCATGAAATACTTAGTAGCAAGGAAATTTCACGGATGGACTTATTGCACAGGTGGCAACCTATCACGGTATCACGCTGGAATTTACTGAACTCCTGAGAGCAACCCAATCTTTCATAAATGTTTGTAGAAGAAGTCTGCATGCCCAAGTGCTTGATTTTATACACCTGTGGCCATCAAGGTGATTGGAACCCCTGAATTCTATGATTTGGAGAGGTGCCCCAATACTTTTGGCAATATAGTTTATGTATATATGGATTTTAGAGGTTCCACTATGAAAAACACACAACTGTTAAATATGATATTATGACAAGGCATAGTGTGACTACATACAGTGCCTTGAAAAAGTATTCATACCCCTTGAGATTTTCCACATTTTGTCAGGTTACAACCAAAAATGTAAATGTATTTTATTGGGATTATATAAGATAGACCAACACAAAGTGGGACATAATTGTGAAGAGAAAGAAAAATTATAAATGTTTTTCAAATGTGTTTACAAATAAAAATCTGAAAAAGTGTGACATCCATTTTTGTATTCAGCCCCCTTTACTCTGATCCCTCTAACTAAAATCTAGTGGAACCAATTGCCTTCAGAAGTCACCTAATTAGTAAATAGAATCCACCTGTGTGTAATTTAAGCTCAATATAAATATGGCTGTTCTGTGAAGCCCTCCGTGGTTTGTTAGAGAGCCCTAGTGAACAAACTTCATCATGAAGGTCAAAGATCACACCAGACAGGTCAGGGATAAAGTTGAAAAGCAGGGTTAGGTGAAAAAAAACATATCCCAAGCTTTAAACATCTCTGGAAACACTGTTTAATCCATCATCCGAAAATGGAAAGAGTATAGCACAACTGCAAATCTGCCAAGACATGGCCGTCCACCTAAACTGACAGGCCGGGCAAGGAGGGCATTCATCAGAGAAGCAGCCAAGAGGTCCATGATAACTCTGGAGGATCTGCAGAGATCCACAACTCAGGTGGGCGAATCTGTCCACAGGACAAGTCTGAAGGCTGGCCGGAGGCCGGCCTGGATTTGTAGGAGGAGTTTGAGGGGTATATATCCCTCCTCCTTCCTACAGGTCCCTCGTCGGCTCGGCACTTCTATGGTATAGATTGTAGCATCACACTTCTCTGGTACATTGTAGGATCACACTTCTATGGTATAGGGTGGTCAGATGTGGAGTCTCGGTTTTGGTAAGGGTGGATGTGGGGTCCCCCAGGGTTTGTTCAGGGACCAATCCCATTCAGATTACTGCTTGTGTTGTTCGCAGGCTAGGTGGGCAGGTGGTATGATCACGCAGACGTTCATGTGTTTCTGGTTTATGGGCCGGGGGAGGTTCTCTTGGGTGGGGGGGGGGGGGGGGGGTCGGTTACCAGCTGGACCAGAGCCTCGCTGGCTGTCATGGGTAGTATGGCCGTGCTCGTTTGAGTTTTTGGGCGTCTCATCTTTGGGGGTTACGACTGTTCTTTCATGTTTCACTTGTGTCTGTTATATTTTGTTACGTCCGGTGAGTTCATTTCAGGTGTTATCATTATTTCAGGTCTGGATTTTCTACTTATTACAAACAGGAAGGTGCGTGTTGTTTTGTTTTCCTCAGGTGCTAGGCAGTTATGGGTATATTGTCTAGGTCTGTCACGTCTACAGACCGTACAGGCTGAGGTTTCGTTTTTAAGTGATTGTTGGACCACAATCGTCTCGCCTGTACAAACATACGTCATACGTCGCACTTTCACCTCATTTCATATCTACCCACCACGGTCTGTGGGTTGCAAAGCCCTGAGTGTTCGTTTATTAATTGCCTGTATTGCGCTGCAGGTTTGCTCGGGCTTATTCTTTTTCATTTATCTCAACGATGGGTCACTTATTCAGTTTCACGCGCTGATGGTCTGTCACCTGTTCACACACGTTGGGTTTAGTTAGGCACTGAGGTGCCGGGGGGGGGGGGGAGGGGAGGGTGTTTGGGGTTATTGTTTCATTCTTATTTCTCTCAGTTAATTTCTTCTTAGATATCAGCATGTCTCACAGGTCAGAGAGTGTCGAATTCGAGTTCATCCCACCTATCCCTCGTAGGGGTTCAGAACATGGCAGTTCTCCATCATTAAGGAGTTGGACAGTACCCAGGTTGATGGCTGAGCTTCATCAGAAGGGTATTCCTTTCCCGGCCGCAGCTAGGAAGGCGGAACTCTTCAGGTTGCTGTTTCCATCTCCGACTCAGGCGCTGGCATCCACCAGCGCAGAACATGCGTCAGTACATAACTCTTTGACGCAGATACATACGGTGTTGAATACTCTCTCTGCCTCCATGCTGCAGTTACAGGACAGGATGGAGGTGATGGAAGCTCGGTCAGTCAGTGCGGCTGTGACGGCCAGTGCTGGGGTGTCCGCTGCACCCCCAGCGCCGGTCCTGCCTAGCCCAGTCACAGGTAATGCACTGTCTTTACCTGCGGTGACCCCTTCTCCATTGGCAGTGTTGCCTTCGGTGTCTCCTGCCCACTTCATCCCTGCCAATATCAAGAAAGATATTTTGGAAGGGAAAGATGTTAATCTAGCCTCACTGCTAATAGCAGCTCAGGACGTTTCGGAGAACAAGTCCTTTGCTTGTGGGGAGGTGTCGGTGGTACTCAAGTCAAAGGATCCCAGGCTTAGTCGCAAACTTAGTGTGGCGGAATTTGTTTTGGCTTTTGGCATCTTTAGAGACATTATCTGCTCGGTCAGTCCAGGGAGGAGGGAGGAGTTGGACTTGTATCTTCATAAAGTGGTGGATTTGGCTCACAAGTATGGCGGTTTCACATTTTATGATTACCATCGTTCCTTTGCAGCAAAGGTGGCGGCTACTTGGGCCCAGTTTCAGGTGGTAACGTGTTGGGGCAACGTCGACATGGAGCTGTTTTGTAGGCATTTCGCTAATCAGAAGTCCCCTATATGTGCCAACTGCCAGTCTTCTGCCCATACCACAGCCTGGTGTCCAAGCTGTGATTCCTCTAGTCTTCCAGGGTCCTCCAAACAAGTGGCGGGTGGTTCTTCCGGTAGTTCCGGTCAGGTAGACAAGATGGGTAGACCTATCCGTTTTCTAGGTAAAGCTCAGTTGTGCAATAACTACAATTACACTGGGTGCAACTATAATCAATGCAGGTTGTTGCACGTCTGTGCTAATTGCTTCAGAGCCCACCCCAAGTCCGCCTGCCATGTGAAACCTTTCAGCACGTCATGACTAGGCCAGGTCAACTTCTCCTTGCTGGGGGTTTACTTAGAGGGCCACCCATCCCCGGGTTTTGGGCAGTTTTTGCTGGAGGGTTTTGCTTCAGGTTTCCACACTGGACTCATTACTCTCCCTACCGAGTCTTTTGAGTGCAAAAATTTAAGGTCAGCTGAGAATCACCCTGCTATTGTAGACCAGTTGTTGCAGGTCGAAGTCTCCAAGGGATTCCTGATTGGACCTTTCCCATCCTCACCGTTTGGCATGTGGAGGGTCAGTCCCATTGGGGTGGTCTGTGGAAAATTTTCTAATAAATTTCGCCTAATTTATGACTTGTCTGCGCCTCATTCATCTCATGTCCCTAGTCTTAATTCACTCATCCCATCTGAAGAGTTTTCACTGAAGTATTCTTCTGTGGATTTGGCCATTCAGCATATGGTGCAGTTGGGTAGGGGTGTTTGGTTGTCCAAGGCAGATATTACTGATGCGTTCAAGTTACTTCCCATCAGTCCTGCTCTCTGGCAATGGCATGGTGTCAAGTGGCGCGGTCAGTATTATTTTGCTACCAGGTTGACATTTGGGTCCAAGAGCAGCCCTCAGCTGTTTGATACCTTTGCCCAGGCCCTTCACTGGATATTGGAGAATTGCAAGGGTTGTCAGAAGGTAATCCATTATCTGGATGATTTTTTACTTTTGGAGAAGCCAGAGGTACCACCCAGGGATCTGCTTGCGCTTACAGGGCTGTTTTCAGATTTGAATGTCCCTTTAGCTGCGCACAAGGTGGAGGGTCCGTCTAAAGTCATTTCCTTTTTGGGGATTACGCTTGATGCCAATCTCATGGTGGCTAGCCTGCCGTTGGAAAAGCTGGTTAGAGTTAGGCAGACCATTCACCTGTTGGTCCGGTCTCCAGTATGCTCTAAGAAGGAATTGCAGTCGCTATTGGGGGTGTTAAATTTTGCCATGAGAATCATCCCGCAGGGTAGGGCGTTTGTGTCTAGATTGCTGGCTCTTCTTCCACTTTATCAGGATTCTGACGCGGTGGTTAAGTTTCCAGCTGATGCCTTAGCGGATCTCGTCATGTGGGATCGGTTCCTGTGTGACTGGAATGGCATCTCCATGTTCATTCCCCGGCCTTCATGTAATTCCCCTAGGGTTTTTTCAGACGCTGCCACGTCAGTTGGTTTTTCGGCCATTTTTTGTCATCAGTGGTTGGCCAGTCGCTGGCCCCCTGAGGTTTTCCTCCTACCAAAGTTTACTCTGACCTCAGCCTTGTTTGAGATTTATCCGATTCTGGCTGCAGCAGTCACTTGGCGTCCGGTTTGGTCGGGGCAGTCAGTCATCTTCTTTACGGATAATTTGGCTGCAGCCAGAATTATCAATAAAGGCAGATCGGGGTCCCTTCTGATCATGTCATTCATGCGTAGGTTGACTTGGCTGGGTTTGATGTACAGATTTCATTTTCAGGGTGAATTCATCTGTGGGAGTCGCAATGGTGCGGCTGATGCGTTATCCCGTCTTGATATGCCTCGTTTTTTCTTGCAGCATCCAGAAGCAGATCGGACGGGCCATCCTGTCCCTCCATACTCGCTGTTGGTCATGGACTGAACACATTCCGGGTTCAGGCGATCGACCTGGCTAATAAGTCTTTGTCCAGGAACACACTGAGGGCGTACACGACAGGTTGGAAGACTTTCCTCAGGTTTGCGGAGTTATACCCTTCCGATGGCCCTGAGGACATCTTCCATGTCATGTCTTTCGCCGCTTATTGCCATAGTGAGCTGGAGTTGGCTGCCAGTACTATTAGGATTTATTTGTCAGGAATTCAACATTTCAGATCCCTGCAGGCGCCTGACAGTGTGTCTATTTTTGCTGCTCACCCTCTGAAAGCCATGCTCAGGGGTATTCTGAAGACCCAGGGGAGGGTTCAGTTGTCCCGACAACCTGTCACTGGTCATATTTTCCAGGGTTTGTCAGACCTACTGTCATCTTCTCCATTCGGGGTTGGTCCTAGTTTAGTACTTAAAGCGGCCATTTATCTTAGTTTTTTCGGGTTCCTCCGTCCCGGGGAGGTGTCGCAGGCCAGCTGTCATACTCCGGTACTGCTCAGAAGTAGTCTCACCAGATTCCCGGAGCACTATGAGTTACAGTTGCCCAACAATAAGAATAGGCAAACTGGCAAGGGGTTTGTGGTTAAATATTACCGCACATTTAGTGCTTGGTGCCCGGTGGAAGTTCTCAACGCACTTTGCAATCTTTTCATAGCTACTCCGATTCATGGGCCTCTACTTCCCTTTCCCACGCATCCCATTACTTCCAAACAGTTCATTGCTTATGTTAGGATTTTACTTGCCAGGTTGGATGTAGACCCGAGGCGTTTTTCTGGGCATTCTTTTAGGATCGGGGCAGCGTCAGCGGCTTCTAAACAAGGGGTCCCGTCTTACATCATTAAACATATGGGTCGTTGGAGGTCATCCTGCTATAGCAGGTACATTCCTGAACCTCACGCTGAGGTTAGTAGGGCGTTTGTTACGTTGTTGGATTGATTATTATTTGTATCATTAAAGCTTCATACTTTACCTATCTTGTGTCTTTTGCCCTCTTTTAGGCGTACCGTTCAGCGAGACCAAGGCACACCACAGGTCTTGGTAGTTAGGTTTACGGTGTTATCGCAACCGAAGACTCTGACTACAAGTCTGAAGGCTGGCCGGAGGCCGGCCTGGATTTGTAGGAGGAGTTTGAGGGGTATATATCCCTCCTCCTTCCTACAGGTCCCTCGTCGGCTCGGCTCTGGTTCCCCACCCTCCCATTCCCTCTTTTTCCTTTTGTCATTTCATTTCATGACACTCATTGTTACTCTTATTCGGGGTATGCCCTCTTTTAGGCGTACCGTTCAGCGAGACCAAGGCACACCACAGGTCTTGGTAGTTAGGTTTACGGTGTTATCGCAACCGAAGACTCTGACTACAACTGTTAGTCGTGCACGCCACAAATCTGATTTTATGGAATAGTGGCAAGAAAAAAATCATTGTTGAAAGAAAGCCATAAGAAGTCATAAGAAGTCCAGTTTGCGAGAAGCCATGTGGGGGACAATGTAAACATGTGGAAGAAGTTGTTCTGGTTAGATGAGACCAAAATTTAACTTTTTGGCCTAAAAGCAAAATGCTATGTGTAGCAGAAAACAAACACTGCACATTACTCTGAACACACCATCCCCAAACATGGTGATGGCAGCATCTTGCTGTGGGAATGCTTTTCTTCAGCAGAGACAGGTAAGCTGGTCAGCGTTGATGGGAAAATGTATGGAGCCAAATACAGGGCAATCTTAGAAGATAACCTGTTAAGGCCCGTACACATGATCAGACTTTTTGACAACAAACAAATTAGCTGTTTTAAGGCAACATCCGACCGTGTGTACGCTCCATCGGACAAACTTTTTCGGTTTTCATCTGACTTTTGTTGGCTGTACGAACGGACAAACTTTTTGACAACATAAGTCCAATGGAGCAAAGTCCGATCGTGTGTACACAAAACCATCAGACTTTTGTACAAAGTACAAACATGCATGCTCAGAACCAATGCAAAAGATCAGACAATACAGAAGTTGACCAAAGGGTGGCGCTGGAGTAATTGAACATCCTCTTTTGAAGTGTCGTCAGTACGTTGAAACGTCACAACGTTCGGGGTTTGTTGTCTAAAAAGTCAGATCGGTGTATGCAATACAAATTGACTGCAAAAGACTTGAGACTGGGGTAGAGGTTCACATTCCAACAGGACAACGACCCTAAAACATACAGCCAGAGCTTACAATGGAAGGGTTTAGATCAAAACATATCATGTGTTAGAATGGCCCAGTCAAAGTCCAGGCCTAAATCCAATTGAGAATCTGTGGCAAGACCTGAAAATTGCTGTTCACAGACGCTCTCCATCCAAATGACAGAGCTTGAGCTATTTTGCAAAGAAGAATGGACACAAAGCTGGTAGAGACATACCCCAAAAAACTTGCAGCTGTTAATGCAGCGAAAGGTAATTCTACAAAGTAGTGACTTAGGGGGGCTGAATACAAATGCATGCCACACTTTTCAGATATTTATTTGTAAAGAAATTTTTTTTGAAAACCATTTATCATTTTTCTTCCACTTCACAATCAAAGGTTTATTAAAGCTTGATACATTACAATTAATTAAGGCAAGTATAGTTCAGAGTCAAATATTGAGGTACGAAAATACATCATTTTACCCTCTTCACAATTATGTTCCACCTTGTGTTGGTCTATCACATAAAATCCCAATAAAATACATTTAGGTTTTTGGTTGTAACATGACAAAATGTGGAAAATTTCAAGGGATATGAATACTTTTTGAAGGCACTGTAACCCCCTTTAATTCACTCCCTCTGGAAAAAGAATCTGGTTGGTGGACACCTACAAGTGTAATTAACCACTTGCCGACCGCCGCACGACGATGTACGTCCTATATTTGAAGAGGGATATCTCGGTAACGGCAGCAGCTGCTGCCACAACCGAGATATCCATCTCTTCAGGCAGCGGTCGGCTGTACGATAACGGTGGTCTCCGCGGCAGATTTGCCGCGAGATCACCGCTATCGGCGGCGGGAGAGGTGCCACCCCCCTCCCGCCGCTCTCCCGCACCTTTCGCCGCTTACCGGAGCCGCCGGTAGCGGCGGAGGCGATCGGGTCCTCTTCCTAGCTGGGCATAGAGACAAGTGAGGCCCCCACTCGTCTCTATACCATAGGAGGGCAGAAGCGACGTCAAAACGTCACTATATTTTTTTTAAATGTCATTTTTTTTTTTTTTTTTTTTTTGCATTTTAGCCCAAATATGAGATCTGAGGACTTTTTGACCCCAGATCTCATATTTAAGAGGACCTGTCATGCTTTTTTCTATTACAAGGGATGTTTACATTCCTTGTAATAGGAATAAAAGTGATCCATTTTTTATTTTTTTTAAAACAGTTTAAAAATAAATAAAATCAATTAAAATAAATAAGAAAAAAAAAGTTTTTTAAAAACACCCCGTCACGACAAGCTTGCGCACAGAAGCGAGCGAATACGTGAGTAGCGCCCGCATATGAAAACGGTGGTCAAACCACACATGTGAGGTAGAGTGAGAGCAATAATTCTAGCCCTAGACCTCCTCTGTAACGCAAAAAATGCAACCTGTAGAATTTTTTAAATGTCGCTTATGGAGATTTTTGAGGCTAAAAGTTTGACGCCATTCCACGAGCGGGCGCAATTTTGAAGCATGACATGTTGGGTATCAATTTACTCGGCGTACCATTATCTTTCACAATATAAAAAAAAATTGGGCTAATTTTACTGTTGTCTTATTTTTTTATTCAAAAAAGTAAATTTTTTCCAAAAAAAGTGCGCTTGTAAGACCGCTGCGCAAATACGGTGTGAAAAAAAGTATTTCAATGACCGCCATTTTATTCTCTAGGGTGTTAGAAAAAAAACAATATACAATGTTTGGGGGTTCTAAGTAATTTTCTAGCAAATAAAACTGTTTTAAACATGTAGACACCAAGTCTGAAAAAGAGGCCTGGTCCTTAACCACTTGCCGACCGCCGCACGCCGATGTACGTCGGCAGAATGGCACGGGCAGGCATAAGGGCTTACATGTACGTCCCTTGCCTCCCGCGGGTCGGGGGCCCGATCGGGCCCCCGCCCGGTGCCTGCGGCGGTCGGTATTCGTTCGGGAGCGATCCCGGACGAGGGGACGGCCATTCATTCATGGCCACCCCCTCGCGATCGCTCCCGGCGAATGAAATTGTCCGGTGACATCACTTCCTCTCCTGTAATGTAAACACAGGAGAGGAAGTGATGTATTCTCTCCTCCGTGTCGGTAGTTTTCGTTCCGGCACCGAGGAGAGAACATCGGTGAGTTGCACAAGCACTACACTACACAGTAGAACATGCCAGGCACACTCACACCCCCCCTTTACCCCCCGATCACCCCCCAATTACCCCTGCCCCCCCCAGTCACAGTGACACCAATTGCTTTTTTTTTTTTTTGCATTGGTGTCATTTGTGACTCCCCGTCGCCAGTGTCACATAAGGCAGGGTTCACATTGCAGCGGTTTATGAGAACGAATGTGATTCGCACCGCACTGCAGTGCAAATCACATCCGATCTCTGTGCGATTCGAGTTCAGCCATTCGCCGCACCCGCCACACCCGCCGCACCCGCCGCACCCGCCGCAAATTCGCACGGGACCCTTTTTTTGGCCCGCAGCAGAATCGGATCGCATGGGTGTTCACACCATGCGATCCGAGTTTGCAGATCGCACTGCGATATGCGAACTGATCTGGGGGTGTCAGTAACATTTCACTGACACTCCCAGCAGTTCGCATAGGGCAGTGTGAACTGCCGCCGGGAGGCATGCGATGCGGGAACCCGCCGCGGATTCGTGGCGTTTCCGCATCGCTCCAGTGTGAACCCAGCCTAATAAGCGATCATTTTTCTGATCGCCGTATTAGTGTCACAGGTGACGCTAGTTAGGCAGGTAGGTATTTAGGTTCGCCGCAGCTTTTCATAGCGCCAGGGACCCCCATATACTACCGCATAAAGCCCCCTGATTGCCCCCTAGTTAACCCTTTCACCAGTGATCACCATATAACTGTTACAGGTGACGCTGGTTGGTTAGTTATTTTTTTATAGTTTCAGGGCACCCGCCATTTATTACCTAATAAAGGTTTAACCCCCTGATCACCCGGCGGGTGTCATTTGTGACTGTAATAACTGTTAGGGCAGTTAGGGTTAGCCCCCTTTAGTTCTAAGGTACCCCCCTAACCCCCCCAATAAAGGTTTAACCCCGTGATCACCCCCCGTCGCCAGTGTCACTAAGGCTGGGTTCACATTGCAGCGGTTTATGAGAACGGATGTGATTCGCACCGCACTGCAGTGCAAATCACATCCGATCTCTGTGCGATTCGAGTTCAGCCATACAGATAGTATGGCTGAATTCGTGTCGCACCCGCCGCACCCGCCGCAAACTCACACGGGACCCTTTTTTTGGTCCGCAGCAGAATCGGATCGCATGGGTGTTCACACCATGCGATCCGAGTTTGCAGATCGCACTGCGATATGCGAACTGATCTGGGGGTGTCATTAACATTTCACTGACACTCCCAGCAGTTCGCATAGGGCAGTGTGAACTGCCGCCGGGAGGCATGCGATGCGGAAACCCGCCGCGGATTCGTGGCGTTCCCGCATCGCTCCAGTGTGAACCCAGCCTAATAAGCGATCGTTTTTCTGATCGCTGTATTAGTGTCACAGGTGACGCTAGTTAGGCAGGTAGGTATTTAGGTTCGCCGCAGCTTTTTATAGCGCCAGGGACCCCCATATACTACCGCATAAAGCCCCCTGATTGCCCCCTAGTTAACCCTTTCACCAGTGATCACCATATAACTGTTACAGGTGACGCTGATTGGTTAGTTATTTTTTTTATAGTTTCAGGGCACCCGCCATTTATTACCTAGTCTCACTAGTGTACCCCTAAATTTAGGGGTGTCTACTTTCCAAAATGGGGTCATTTGGGGGGGGGGGTTTGTGCCATCTTGGCATTTTATGGCCTTCAAAACTGTAACGCCCTTAGAAAGCCTGAAGGCGGTGCTTGGTTTTCGGGGCCCCGTACGCGGCTAGGCTCCCAAAAAGTCCCACATATGTGGTATCCCCGTACTCAGGAGAAGCAGCAGAATTTATTTTGGGGTGTCATTTCACATATGCCCATGGCATGCGTGAGCAATATATCATTTAGTGACAACTTTGTGAAAAAAAAAAAAAAAAAAAAAAGTTTGTAATTTTCCCGCAACTTGTGGAAAAATATAAAATATTCCATGGACTCAACATGCCTCTCAGCAAATAGCTTGGGGTGTCTACTTTCTAAAATGGGGTCATTTGTGGGGGTTTTGTGCCATCTTGGCATTTTATGGCCTTCAAAACTGTAATAGGTAGTGAGGAGTGAAGTCAAATATTTACGCCCTTAGAAAACCTGAAGGCGGTTCTTGGATTTCGGGGCCCCGTACGCGGCTAGGCTCCCAAAAAGTCCCACATATGTGATATCCCCGTACTCAGGAGAAGCAGCAGAATTTATTTTGGGGTGTCATTTCACATATGCCCATAGCATGTGTGAGCAATATATCATTTAGTGACAACTTTGTGAAAAAAAAATAAAAAAAAATTAAAGTTTGTAATTTTCCCGCAACTTGTGGCAAAATATAAAATATTCCATGGACTCAAAATGCCTCTCAGCAAATAGCTTGGGGTGTCTACTTTCTAAAATGGGGTCATTTGTGGGGGTTTTGTGCCATCTTGGCATTTTATGGCCTTCAAAACTGTAATAGGTAGTGAGGCGTGAAATCAAAAATTTACGCCCTTAGAAAGCCTGAAGGCGGTGCTTGGTTTTCGGGGCCCCGTACGCGGCTAGGCTCCCAAAAAGTCCCACATATGTGGTATCCCCATACTCAGGAGAAGCAGCAGAATTTATTTTGGGGTGTCATTTCACATATGCCCATAGCATGTGTGAACAATATATCATTTAGTGACAACTTTGTGTAAAAAAAAAAAAAAAATTTTTTTTTGTCATTATTCAATCGCTTGAGGCAAAAAAATAAAATATTCAATGGGCTCAACATGCCACTTATCAATTTCCTCAGGGTGTCTACTTTCCAAAATGGGGTCATTTGGGGGGGTTTTGTACTGCCCTGCCATTTTAGCACCTCAAGAAATGAGATAGGCAGTCGTAAACTAAAAGCTGCGTAAATTCCAGAAAACGTACCTTAGTTTGTAGATGTGACAACTTTTGCGCAAACCAATAAATATACAATTATTGACTTTTTTTTTACCAAAGACATGTGGCTGAATACATTTTGGCCTAAATGTATGACTAAAATTGAGTTTATTGGATTTTTCTAATAACAAAAAGTAGAAAATATCATTTTTTTTCAAAATTTGCGGTCTTTTTACGTTTATATCGCAAAAAATAAAAATCGCAGAGGCAATCAAATACCATCAAAAGAAAGCTCTATTTGTGGGAAGAAAAGGACGCAAATTTTGTTTGGGTACAACATTGCATGACCGCGCAATTACCAGTTAAAGCAGCGCAGTGCCAAAGTGTAAAAAGACCTCTGGTCATTTACCAGCAAAATGGTCCGGTCTGAAGGTGGTTAAGTGGTTAAAGTGGTTGTATAACCACTTTTTTAATTTTTACCTACAGGTAAACCTATAATAATGCTTACGTGTAGGTAAAATGAATATCTCCTATACCTGTAGGGTTTAGGAGATATTCTCCCTGCATGCACGTCATCTGCTCATGCGCTGTGAATGCCTGGCTGAAGGTCCAGCAGACGCTGACGGACCCTGCCGGGAGTGATGTAATCGCAGCTCAGGTTACTCACAGCGCCGGAGCTGCGAACCTGGAAGATATGCCGAGGGCAAAATGTCAGCTCCCTCGGCGTGGACTGGCCTGTGATACGGGGGCCTCGTTCTAAGGTAAGTATTTCATAATGAGCTAGTATGTGGTGCAAACTAGCTCATTATGCCTTTGCCTTACAGGTTTTTTGTTTTTCTGAGGTTATACAACCGCTTTAAAGTGGTTGTATACCCACATTTTTAACTTTTACCTACAGGAAAGCCTATAATAAGGCTTACCTGTAGGTAAAAAAAATATCTCCTAAACCTGTACGGTTTAGGAGATATTCCCCTCGGTATGCGCCGCTGACTGCAGCGGCGCATGCGCACAAGGGGTTTCTCGCCGTCAAAATCCGTCAGCAGCCGAGCGGCCGGACTGAAATCTCCCAGCGCGCATGCGCGGGAGTGACGATATCGCGGCTCCAACCACTCACAGCGCCGGAGCCGCGATACCCGGAAGAAACGCTGAGGGAGCATGTCAGCTCCCTCGGCGTGGATCGGGCCAGATGTCGGGGCCTCGTTCTAAGGTAAGTATTTCATAATGAGCTAGTATGCGGTGCATACTAGCTCATTATGCCTTTTGCTTTGCAGGTTTAAAAAAAAAAAAATGTGCGGGTTTACTACCGCTTTAAGCACTGTAGATACAAGTGTGATATTGATACTAGCGAAGGATGTCCTCACCTAGTTGTTCTTACAGAAAGTACAAATCTAAACATTACATCTATTGTTTAGTGTTCTGTGTATTCTGTTTAGTGAGGAATTCATGTGTTTCTGTAGCGTGAGCAATTATTGCCAAATTGTGAAATGTCAACATAAAGGCAAACATTATCAGCAGTCAAATGATCCTTAGGAATAATCAGAATCAAAACAAGATAGTAACCAAAGGTGGGGTGTTGTATTATCCTTTAAAGAGTCTCTAACTTAGTTTAAAAAAAAAAGTAGCAGTACCCTGTAAAAGGACATGTTGCATACTTACCTGTTATGTAATACACACGATCGGAATTCTCGTCGGAAAAAGCTCTGATGGTTTTTCCGACGGAATTCCGACGGAATTCGGCTCAAGCTGTCTTGCCTACAGACGGTCACATCAAATTCCGATCATTTATAAAGTGGTGATGTACAACACGTATGACGTGACTAGAAAAAGGAAGTTCAATAGCCAGTAGCCAATAGCTTCTGTCTCGTAGTTGAATCTGAGCATGCGTTATTTTTGGCATGTCGGAATTGCATACACACATGCTATCAATTTTTGGCTGGCGGAAATCCGGACAGCTAAATTCCGATGGAGCATACACACGATCGCATTTTCCCATGAAAAGCTCTCATCTGTCTTTTTCTGGCTGGAATTCCGATCGTGTGTACGTGGCATTAGAGAGCATATTACCCTGCTGGGCAATGTGGTTCCACCCTAGGGTTGCCACCTTTTCTTCACTTCAAACCCGAACACTTTAGCGGCGCACAGCAATCTTTTTTTTATAGTATAAACTATACATCTATTTTGCTACTAAATAACATTTCTAATCATATGAAGTTAATAACAAGAGTTCCCCTTTACATAAGAATCCACAGAGTTCCCCCTTTACATCTGAACTTGCAGAGTTCCCTTTCACTGTAAGGGGGACTCTCCAGACTCTGATGTAAGGGAGAACTCTGGGGACTCTAACATAAGGGATGCTGTGGAAACCCTGATGTAAGGGGGAACACTGAGAACTCTGATGTACAGAGAGGACTCTGATGTAAGGGGAAAGACTGTGGCCTCTGGTGTAAAGGGGAACTCTCATAGGGGTGCTTTAAGAACCTTGATTTGCCTTAGTGTACTTACTCAGAGGCAAGACAGTGAAGAGGGGAGACTTCAGTCACAAATGGATAGATGGTAAGCTCACTCACCTCTTGACAGTCAGCACCTCTCATCCAGTTGGATCTGAGGCTGCTGGACTTCAAATTTCTGGCCCAAATTTCCCTTTTCTGAGGCACAGTGCCAGGGATTGGAGTGTGGGCAGACAAAGAGGGGTAGGGTTGGGGGGGAAGAGGTGCAGATCGAGCCCTCTCTCCTCTCCCGTCTGTATGTGTTTGGGGGGGGGGTTTGTTAGTGTTGGCTTTGGGGAGTGTGAAAGAGAGTAACAGACACTCTCAGCTTAGACAACTGCAGCCAGCAACCCTGCTGGGAAGCCATAGGCCAGTCCAAATAATGTGTCCGGGTTGCAGACAGTCTGAAACCCGGACACATGATTCCAAACCCGAACTGTCCGGGTGAATCCTGGACAGGTGGCAACCCTATTCCACCCTCCAGAAATACTAGTGATTTACACTTTAATACTGAACACTGTTACCCCCTTCCCGAAAAGGTAAATTTTCAGCTTTCAGCGCTGTCACACTTTGAACGACAATTGCACGGTCATGCAACACTGTACCCATACAAATTTTTTTATCATTTTTTTCCACACAAAGTGCGGTTGATTTACTAAAGACAAATAGATTGTGCAATTCACAAAGTGCAGTTGCACTCTGCAAGGGCAGTTTCTCCAGAGCTCAGTAAATGAAGTAAAGCTTCACTTTGTAAAGACCCCATTCACATGCAAGGAAAATTAAAAGAACTAAATTTTTTGCTTGCACATGATAGGATGATGGATGCCAGCAGACATTCTGCTCATTTACTAAGCTCCGGAGCAACTGCAGAGTCTATTGGCCTTTAGTAAATTCACCCCGCAGTCTTGTGTGTTGTCAGCTTCCTTATGGTAGACAGCCAAATAACACACAAGCTTGATTAAGTCACAGTGGTATTTACATTACCAACGTTGCCATATATTTACATTTAAACTCTGAATTTAACTGTTTGGCTGGCTGACTTTTGCAATTCCCTGAAGTGTAGTGAGATGAAAATACATTAGAAATCTCTCATCCTGTCACCTCACCACCAGAAATACACCTTGCCATGTGAATAGTAATTTTTAGTAACAAGCTTCTTGCAAATTCATGCCACAAATCTACAGGAAATCAATTTTGTCACGGGACTGGAAATACAATATTAAACAGACATACCCAACGGGGGAAAGTCTGAAGGAATTTATTTAAATTCACTGAAACCTTTTTCACGCTCAGTCTATAAATGTTGCAATATTCTAACTTCGATCTGCCTCAGAGTGAATGTACGGTGGTTTTGTATATACGGTAATATTATTACCTTATTGTGGTCAGGACTAAAGAAATAACATTTTAAACATTTTTTTTTTTTACTCATTTTAACCTTCTCATGCCTGCGTTATAGCCAAAAGATGGCTACAGCGTGGGCCTAAATTGCCGGGAGGGTGTCCATGTACGTCCTTACATGCATGAGCTGTCTGAGCGACCCTTGCGAGTCAATGAGACGCGGCTGATCACAGATCAGAGTAAGGGGTCGATCCCTGCCCCTTACCACACGATCAGCTGTCAGTCTATGACAGCTGATCACCTGATGTAAACAGAAGTCAGCGTGAGGAGACAAAAAAAGCAGATTACCGGCTTCTGTCAGTGGGACATCTGTCCCGCACTCGGACGCCCATTGCTGCTAAGCCGTGCCCACCAGTGCCACCTGCCAGTGCCACCTACCAGTGCATATCAGTGCCACCTATCAGTGCCCACCTGTGCCACCTATCAGTGCCCACCAGTGCCACCTATCAATGCCCACCAGTGCCACCTATCAGTTCCCATCAGTACTGCCAATTAGTGCCCACCAGCGCCTCATCATCAATGCCACCTATCAGTGCTGCTGATCAGTGTTACCTATCAGTGCCACCCATCAGTGCTATCCATCAGTGACACCTCTCAGTGCCCACTAGTGCCCACTAGTGCCGCCCCATCAGTGCTATCTCTCAGTATCTATCAGTGCTACCTTGTCAGTGCCTATCAGTGCAGCATCATCAGTGCACATCAATGAAGGATAAAAATTACCTGTTTGCAAAATTTTATTTGCAAAACAAACTATGAAACTGTTTTTCTTTTTTTCAGAATTTTTATTTTTTTGTTTTTTTAACAAAAAATAAAAAACCCAGCAGTGATAAAAAAATACCACCAAAAGAAAGCTCTATTTGTGTTAAAAAATAATTATAAAAATGTCATTTGGGTGCAGTGTTGCATAACTGCGCAACTGTCATTCAAAGAGTAACAGCGCTGAAAGCTGAAAATTGGCTTGGGCCAGAAGGAGGTTTAAAGTGATTGTAAAGTCTTGGTTTAAAAATAAAAATAAAATAACAAACATGTTATACTTTACCTGCTCTGCAGCCCAGCACCTCCTTTTCTTTGGTCCCTTTTTGTCTCTCTCCCTCCTGTCGAGTGCCCCCACAGCAAACAGATTGCTATGGGGGCACCCTAGCTGAGACACAGCTCCCTGTGTCCATTCGACACGAAGCTGCCATTCGACCCCAGTCCCTCTCTCTCTCCTGATTGGCTAACTGACTTTGATTGACAGCCACGGGAGACAATGGCACCGCTGCTGTGTTTCAGCCAATCAGGAGGGACAGTCCCGAACTTGTAGACATCGCTGGACAGACATGGGGCTCCGGTAAGTATTAGGGGTGCTGGTGAGGCTGCTACACACAGAAGGCTTTTTACATAGAATGCATTAAGATGAAAAAAACCTTCTGCCTTTACAACTCCTTTAAGTGCCCAGTAAGCAAATGGTTGGCGGTTAACCACTTGCGTCGAGGTCGTCTCTTAATTCCCTATAGTCCTGGAGCATTATTTTTGTTTTGTTGATGTCTCAGTTCCACACCTTTATATTTTTTATGTTTTGTAGTCTACCTTAAAAGAGAAGTTTGGGGTTGTTAAAAAATAAACAACATCAGTTTGAGTGCACTTCAGTGACCCATAGGAGAAGTATGGCTAAAAAAAAAAACTTTCGTCATTCTTCTCTTTTTATATATTATACTATTTCATTGCAAATAAGTAGTATGAAAACTGGAACAAAAAATTCACGTTTACATAATTTGCACACCTACATATTTTTATCTAAAAATATAATATAAATGTCTGCCGATTAAGATGATCACACATTGGTGCAACTTTTATTTAACTAGCAAAATGGTAAAGCTTAACCGCTTGCTGACCGGCTCACGCCAATATACTTCGGCAGAAGGGCACGTACAGGCATGTACGTTGCCCTTTAAAAAATGGTTTGCGTGCACGCGCGCCTGCTGCAGAACGGGGAAATGCTAATGTAAACAAGCACTTCCCCGTTCTGCCTAGTGACAGAACACTGATCACAGCTCCATGTACTCTGGAGCGGTGATCAGTGTCGTGTCACACATAGCCCCTCCCCCCAGTTAGAATCACTCCCTAGGACACACTTAACCCCTACAGCACCCCCTAGTGTTAATCCCTTCACTGCCAGTCACATTTACACAGTAATCAATGCATTTTTAACCGCACTGATCGCTGTATAAATGTGAATGGTCTCAAAATAGCACCAAAAGTGTCTGATCTGTCCACCATAATGTCGCAGTCACGATAAAAATCGCTGATTGCCGCCATTACTAGTATAAAAATAATATTATTAAAAATGCCTTAAAACTATCCCCTATTCTGTAGTCGGTATAACTTTTGTGCAAACTAATCAATAAGCGCTTATTGCGATTTTTTTTACCAAAAAAATCGAGTCGGCCGGCTCTCGGTCACCGCGTTCTACGCCAGACCCGGAAGTGGGGGCGGTAGCCGAGAGCCGGCCGGCTTGATTGATTTTTGAAAACTGTTTATAACTTATGGAACATGTGAGTGTATTAGTCTTCTTATTTTATTAATGAATTAAAAAAGGGTTTTTACGCTATGCGAGTGTCCTTCTGTCTTTCTGCATGGATTGGGGCACTATCGTTTAACCGACTGGAATTAATGTTGAGGAGAGCTCGGTGTGGTTCCTTGTGACAGTCCATCTAGATTATCCTTATACATGATTGTTTGATCTCACTTAACACTGAGATCTTATGCTCTGGTAAGCGGCTTTTAATTACTCATTGGTGGAGGTGCTGCATTGGATTCCTGTCTACACGAAGCTACGTGGGTGTCAGTCCTTCCTTTCACTTTGGACGACTTATTACTATTTTGGCTTGTCACCATATATAGGACCTGAGTGGACTATTATTTCTTTTTTTCTTTTTTATGTTTATTTACTGAATGAAATTTATTTTTATTATCCGTGTATATGTTTAAATTATATAGTGATTCATTATTCCTTTGTTTTAATTTCCATCCAATACATATATTTTAATTTTTTTATTTCTGAATTTTTGAGGTTAGCTCACGTGATTGGTTATTAGTGTTGTAGCTCTCTTTGGTTTTCTCACTTTCAAATTTATTTAATTATTTATATTTTTTTATATATAAATAATCAATTTATAATTTTTTTTTTTTAACTAATGAATTTAATCATGCACTGTAATTAATTTATTTATGCACTTCATTTATTCACAAATTTCAGTCACTGATTATTCACATTTTTATTCACATGAACCCTTGTGGTTGGGGGTATAATTCATTCAATATATAGCCAGGTTATTTGTCTTTGGCCTTTCAAGTTCTCTAGATTTATTTAGCGCAGCTCACCATTGCACATAGTTATTATTATCGGAGTATTACCGTTTGAGTTGCTGCTTATAGGGTGTTTTTATTTGAATAGCGCAGTTTACTTTCTTTACCATACTGTAATTATCAATCAACTGCTGCACTTGCAGGGTTTTAATGAGGAAAGTGGCAGGATCTGAATCCCTTTAGATGTGATCTCCTCTTGGGAGTGTCTCACCAAAAATGCAATTTTTGTTGCAGAGATTGGCTAAAATCTGACTTTTATTATTTTTTTTTTTTATCTGCACTTATTTTTTTGAGTGCAGACTTCTGAGAAAAACAGTAAGCCAATCGCAGAAGCAGGAAATTATATTTCTGGATGACATTCCCTAAACCATCTGTGCAAAGAATGCCTCAAGGTTATATTGCATTGCATTTTACAGAATAGTATAGCACTGCAGATTGAAAAAGTAATTTGTAATAACATTTAATTACAATATAGCTTGTGTAGCAATTGTATATGCTATATTTGCTTTTTGTTCCCAACTAAAGTGGAGTTACCCTTTAACTTGAACATACAGTATTTGATTTACTTTAGGAGCAATTTTGCTTTATTCCCCTTCCATACCACGTAATGCATGCAAGGGAAAAACAAAAGGTTTGTGTAAACTCTTATGCCCCGTATACACGATCAGAATTTTGATCGGAAAAAGTTCTGATGGTTTTCTTGACGGAATTCCGATGGGATTTCACTCAAGCTGTCTTGCATAGACGCGGTCACACCAAATTTCGACCGTCAAGAACGCGGTGACGTACAACACGTACGACGGGACTAGAAAAAGGAAGTTCAATAGCCAGTAGCCAATAGCTTCCATCTCGTAGTTGAATCTGAGCATACGTGAGTTTTTGTGCATCAGAATTGCATACACACGATCAGAATTTCCAATGGAAACTTTTTCCGTCTGAAAAATTGAGACCCTGCTCTGAATCTTTTGCTGGCGGAAATTTCGACCAGCAAAACTCCGATGGAGCATACACACGGTTGCATTTTCCGACGAAAAGCTCTCATCGGTCTTTTGCTGGCCGAAATTCTGACCGTGTGTACGGGGCATTAACATATTATTAGGATCAGATTATGTTGGGTTTTCAAGGCATGTCAAGGGCACAAATAAGCAGGATGGCAGCTTTGTTCCAGGTTTATGGGAATATGCAATACTGTGCAAAAGATGCTGTCAAGTAAGAATACTTTCAAAATATATATTTTAATTGTTTACTTTTATCAATTCTCCAAACGCAAAGTGAGAGAACAGAAGAAAAATCTGAATCGAATCAATATATGGTGGGACTACCTTTGGCGTCAATCCACAATCAGTTCTTACACTTTCACACTTTGTACACTTCCACAAAGTCAGGAAATTTGGAGGATCAGACTCAGGCGTATGTTTAATCAATTTTACCTAGCAGGTGCTAATGATCATCAATTTCATATGTAGGTTAAAACACAGTCATTACGTGAAGCAGAAACAGCTTTGTAGGGGGCTTAAAACAGGGTGAGGAACACTATTTGGAAGCATAATGTTTACATTCCCTTCCACAGCATACTCCTATGATTTAATCTGTAGAAGCGTACAAAGACAGCCAGCGATTCCAGCATGAACCCCGACTGCTGATCCCTGTTGCCATTTTTAGTATGCTGCTAGGATGAAGCGCCACCATAACAGCTGTGTCTTGAAACAGCAGCTGAGAATCAATTGCTTAATATAAAAAAAGGATATACTGTATTTATCGGAGTATAACACGCACATTTTTTAAAATCAGGAGAAAATCGTGGGTGCGTGTTATATGCCAATCCCACCGATCCTCCACCGATCTCCACTTACTGTGAGCGGAGTGGAGCGATCTCCACGAGATACACATAGCCGAGTGTACTCGGATCTTCTCGGCTCTGCTCACAGTCATGCCCAGTCCTGCCATTGGACCTGCGTTATATCCATCATAGGGTGGTACTGGGCGTGACTGTGAGCGGAGCCGAGAAGAGCTGAGTACACTCGGCTATGTGTATCTCGGCTCCGCCCAGTCCCTGCAAACTCATTGGCGTTGGCTCTGCCCCGGCGAGTCTCGGCGGCACCAATTTTAAATTCAGCCAAGCAATGGCTGCACTGGGGACAAGGCTGCACTGGGGACAAGGCTGCACTGGGGACAAGGCTGCACTGGGAACAAGGCTGCACTGGGACAAGGCTGCACTGGGGACAAGGCTGCACTGGGGACAAGGCTGCACTGGGAACAAGGCTGCACTGGGACAAGGCTGCACTGGGGACAAGGCTGCACTGGGTACAAGGCTGCACTGGGGACAAGGCTGCCCTGAGACAAGGCTGCACTGGGGACAAGGCTGCACTGGGGAAAAAGGCTGCACTGGGACAAGACTGCCCTCGGACAAGGCTGCACTGGGGACAAGGCTGCACTGGAACAAGGCTGCACTGGGGACAAGGCTGCATTGGGACAAGGCTGCACTGGGGACAAGGCTGCACTGGGACAAGGCTGCACTGGGACAAGGCTGCACTGGGGACAAGGCTGCACTGGGGACAAGGCTGCACTGGGAACAAGGCTGCACTGGGACAAGGCTGCACTGGGGACAAGGCTGCACTGGGTACAAGGCTGCACTGGGGACAAGGCTGCCCTGAGACAAGGCTGCACTGGGGACAAGGCTGCACTGGGGAAAAAGGCTGCACTGGGACAAGACTGCCCTCGGACAAGGCTGCACTGGGGACAAGGCTGCACTGGAACAAGGCTGCACTGGGGACAAGGCTGCATTGGGACAAGGCTGCACTGGGGACAAGGCTGCACTGGGACAAGGCTGCACTGGGACAAGGCTGCACTGGGGACAAGGCTGCACTGGGGACAAGGCTGCACTGGGGACAAGGCTGCACTGGGACAAGGCTGCACTGGGGACAAGGCTGCACTGGGGACAAGGCTGCACTGGGACAAGGCTGCACTGGGACAAGGCTGCACTGGGGACAAGGCTGCACTGGGGACAAGGCTGCACTGGCAAGGCTGCACTGAGGACAAGGCTGCACTGGGGACAAGGCTGCACTGGGGACAAGGCTGCACTGGCAAGGTTGCACTGGCAAGGCTGCACTGGGGACAAGGCTGCACTGGGACAAGGCTGCACTGGCAAGGCTGCAATGGACACTGATAAGGCTGCATTGATGGGCATTTAAATGTAAGTTTTTTTTCCCTTAAACTTCCCTGCTAAAAGTTTTTTTCCTTAAAATTCCCTCCTAAACTTCAGGTGCGTGTTATACACCGATAAATAGATTGCATTCTCCTATTCAACCAGAAGGCATCGCTTTAGGTGATGTTTGATGTTTTCTAAGATCTATTTTGTTGATAAAAGCCCTTTGCTTACAGAGCTCAAAAAGCAAAAGCTAGACTTTAAAGCGGGAGTCCGCCGGGAGTCCGCCGTTTTTTTTTAAAAGCCAGCAGCTACAAATACTGCAGCTGCTGACTTTTAAAATAGTGACACTTACCCGCCCAGCGCGCCCGCGATGTCGTCACCCGAAGCCGATGTCTCGATCGTCTCTCGGGTGCTGCTGCCGCCATCTTGGGTATGGGAATCAGGAAGTGGAGCCTTTCGGCTTCATTTCCCGGTTCCCTACTGCGCATGCGCGAGTCGCGCTGCACAATAAGGATGGTCCCCGCTGTCTCTGGGATCCATGTGTTTCCCAGCAGGCAGCGGGGGACTTTCGGAAAGGGGCGTAGATTCTGCGGAAAGGGGCGTACCTTCTGCAGAATCTACGCCGGAAGTGGGTGCAGATACCTGTACTGTACAGGTACCTGCACCCCCCTCCCCCCTGAAAGGTGCCAATTGTGGCGCCGGAGGGGGGGAGGATTCCAATGAGCGGAAGGTCCACTTTAGGGTGGACCTCCGCTTTAAACAGTAAGATAAGTGCCTCCTCCTCCTTCCTATAGTTTGTCAGAATGTTTAATCACAGGCAGCGGGGGTTATTTACAAAAGGCAAATCCACTTTGCACCACAAGTGCAAACTACAAGTGCAAAGTGCACTTGAAATTGCACTGAAAGTGCACTTGGAAGTGCAGTCACAGTAAATCTGAGGGGTAGATCTGAAATGAGGGAAAGCTCTGCTGATTTTATCATCCAATTATGTGCAAGCTTAAATGCTGTTTTTTATTTTCCTTGCATGTCCCCTTCAGATCTACTGCGACTGCACTTCCAAGTGCACTTTCATTGCAATTTCAAGTGCACTTTGCACTTGTAGTGCAAAGTGGATTTCCCTTTCATAAATAACCCCCAGTGTGCCTGAAAAGCTATATTGTCTGTAGTGCTGTCTGTAGTAAACTCCCAGTGCTCTAAGACTCCTGTGTCATGAGTGAGATTTGAGATTTCACACAAAGAAAGCAATACAAAGAGAACAGGATACTTTCTCATACAAGTACATGGTGCAGCAGGCACAGATCAGGAATATGAAGTGTTGGGGTAACAAACACTTTAACTAAACAACATTTAGGGGGTTATTTACGAAAGGCAAATCCACTCTGCACTACAAGTGCACTTGGACGTGCAGTTGCTGTAAATCTAAGGGGTAGACCTGAAATGAGGGAAAGCTCTGCTGATTTTATTATCCAATCATGTGCAAGCTAAAATGCTGTTTTAGGGGGGCATGCAAGGAAAATAAAAAACTGAATTTTTGCTTGTACATGATTGGATGATAAAATCAGCAGAGCTTCCCCTCATTTCAGATCTTCCCCTCAGATCTAAATGGTTGCACTTCCATGTGCACTTGTAGTGCAAAGTGGATTTGCCTTTAGTAAATCAACTATTATGTATCATAAACAATTGTCATTTTTTTTTCTTTCTTTTTTTTTTTTTAATAAAATGCTGCTATTTTTTTTTTACCTTTTTTATCCATTGTAGAATTTTACTACTGCTGATTTCATTCAGCCTCCTTTAGTATTTTCACAAAAATGCACTCACTGAGTTGGCTGTACACATTGCTCTTGACCAGCTATCTGATAGTGACAACAAACAGCTCCTTGTAGTCTCTACTGGGGGTGAATCTGAAAAGGTGGCAATGCAGGAGCACAATTGGAAGACATGAAGAACCTAAACAAGGAACTTAGTGGCATGATCACCAGGTTATCTTTTAACTTGTTCAGCTCCGCTCTATAGCTGAATGACAGCTACAGCGCGGATCTGCTTTGCCGGGAGGTCGTCAATAGACATCCTCCCCTTAGCACGCTGGCCACGCCCCCTGAAGGGTGCACGCTGTGATCACTCAAGTCAAAGAGTCTCAGGTGATTCCAGATCGGAGTAAGGGGTCGAACCCGACCCCTTACCACGTGATCAGCTGTCAGCCAATATCAGCTGATCACGTCATGTAAATAGAAGATCGGTAGTCTTTTTTTTTTCTCTTCACGCTGACAGCGTGAGGAGAAAAAAAAGTCGATCACCTGCTTCTGTTGAAGGGACATCAGTCCTGAAGAGAATGAGACAAAGCCGCCTCATATGTGCCCACCAGTACCGCCTGCCAGTGCCACGAATCAGTAACCACAGTACCCACCAATCAGTGCCCACCAGTACATAAGTGTCAGCAATCAATGCCACCTATCAGTGCCCACCAGTGGTGCCAATCAGTGCCTCATCAGTGCCACCTAGCAGTCTTGACTATCAGTGTCACCTACCATTGCCGATCAGTGCCCATCACTGCCACCCATCAGTGCCCATCACTGCCACTCATCAGTGCCACCTATCAGTGCCACCTATCAATGTCCTTCAGTGCCCACCAATGCCATCTATCAGCGTCCACCAGTGGCATTTTATCAGTGCCCACCAGTGCCGCCTATTAGTGCCCATCAGTGCCACCTTATCAGTGCCCATCAGTGTCGCCCCATATCAGTACCCATCAGTGCAGCCTATCGGTGCCTATCAGTGCCCAGTGTAGCCTCATCAGCATAAATCAATTAAGGAGAATAATTAGCTGTTTGTAAAATGTATTAACAAAATATAAAACGGTTTTGTGTTTGTTTGTTTTTTAAATTTGGTCTTTTTAAATTTGTTTAACAAAAAATAAAAAACCCAGGGGTGATAAAATACCACCAAAAGAAAGTTATATTTATGGGAATTTTTTTTTATAAAAATGTAATTTGGGTACAGTGTTGTATGGCCGCACAATTGTCATTCAAAGAGTGACAGTGCTAAAAGCTGAAAATTGGTCTGGGCAGGAGGGGGGTTTAGGTGCCCAGTAAGCAAATGGTTAATAAAACCTGCAGATTTGACAAGATAGAAAACTCTTTTCGAATTACTTCTGTATTTAGCCTGTTTAATTAATGGCCACACTTTTGAGAGTTTATCTGGAAAACATACATTTTGTAGGTATATTAAAAAACAAAAAAAAAAACCAGACATACATTTTTTCCAAAATCAGTATAGTTTTTCTTTAATAAACATCAATGTCCTGTGTTTAGTACTGTTGTGGTGTTAAACCTCTAATTTACAGATCTTTAATGAATTAACATATTTAGATGTAGTGCCGGGCTCCTGAAGAGCATGCGCTATGTTTTTCAAAGTTAAAGCTTTACCCAAACTACACAGTTTGGTTTGGGCCTATTTGACTTAATTTGGCTTCTGTGTCAGTCTGACTAAACTGTGAGATGTTCAGCCTGGCCACAGGGGGCACTGTCTCTGGTGGCAGGTGTGGAACTGTGGTCTGGTTAGGCACTTGAATTATTCCCTCTCGGAGTCGGGCCAGTGGGAGCGGCCCTCCCGCTGTGCCCTCTGGGAGAGGGTATTTAAGACACGGACGTCATGTGGTTCTGGGTTCCGGTCCAGTATGCTGTGCTGAGTATATGGTCCTGGTCCTCCTGACAAGCGCCCAGGAAGGCTATGGCCTGGGGTGCAGTTCCACCCGACTTTGATGCCTCGGGGCTGGCTAGCCTAAGGCAAGGGAACTAAGGAAGGATTCCAAGGTGGATGGGTGTCGTCATCCGGTCCGTGAGAGACCCAGTGTACTTCGAGCATTCCAGGGGAGGACTCTTTAGAAGAACACCAGGCATGAGTTTGGTTTTCTTAACAAGAGCCTGGAAGGGCTAAAGTAACCGAGAGAATCCGGTCTTGGGAATATCGTCAAGTGGGCTGAAAGATCCAGGTATCCTACAAGTGTTCTACAGCTTAGTTTCCCTACGTGTTCTGCAAGAACATCGGTGATAAAGACTTTGTTCCTGAGTAAGCACCTTGTTGGCTGCTAGGCCTTGTGAGAGAGGGACTGTCCAACCTGAGTGCTCATCCAGCTGCGAATAGCTATTCTCTGGATGCAGTCAAAGTAAGCAAGTTCCTTAACGTTTATAGACTTTGACATTGAGAGTACCTGAACTTTCCTTTCCAACCCTCTAATCCCAAGTTTAAAGACTGTTCAATGGTTGATGTTTGCAAATAAAATCCATTCAACTGGATCTATTGTCAGTCTCAAGTTACTGGGCCATCTACCACGGGACATCCCCTAGACGTGCAACAAGAAGAAGCGGAAGGTAACGGTAAGCCCAAAAATAACCAGCAGCTCCTTCGGGGGTTAGTGCTACATAGATTTACAGTATATTAGTGGATTACTCATTGATTGATCAAGGTAAGAAATTACCTAACACTAAGAAATTAACTAAGAAATTAACTACGGTACTCGCTACTTCAAGGAGACTTCAATTGAAAACGCTGGGCAACAAGTCAAATCCTTTCTAAAGCTGGCCATGCACCAGCTGAATTTAGTTCAAATGTTCTCACAGAACTTCAAAAAAATCATTTGTCAGAGTGTACAATTACACTATAATGGAATCCACAAGTTTTGTATGTAAACCCTGAAATGTTTTTTTCTTTAATATTCTTTATATCTGGCAACACTATTAACAAATCAAACAAAATAATTTTGAACATTCAACTGATAACGCTGGTCCTGTAACATCAAGGTGCACATGGTACAGAAAATAAAAAACATCATATTGGACAAGTACAGAAAGGTACAAGAGAATGAATTACCCATAGGAAATTTGCCTGGGGGATAACCACACATTATAAACATACAGATGAGTAATAATAGATTGGAGAATATAAAAGACATATGGCACTAGCAAGGGAACACTAAGTACCCCGCCAACATTTTTTAAGAGATAATAAGAGAAATGGAAGGAAAAAGACTGGAAGGAGAAGGGGAATGAAACAAAAGGGTAGGTGAAGGGGAAGGATGGCTGAATTAATGAATAGGGCCTCCGCTCTGGTCAAGCCTGCCTAAGTCAAGCTAGACTCAAGGAGCTCTTTGCACTAATAAGAGAATGTAAACTGGGTCCAGTAAAACCATGTCTTATTGAAAAGGGCCTCTTCTCTCTTCAAGGGTGAAGCAAGTTCTTTCATTCGCATAATAGGGATAATTTACTAAAACTGGTGCACACAGAATTTTGTACACCTGCATAGTAATTGAGCTTCCAGGTTTTATTGTCAAGACTTAATTGAACAAACTGAAGTTAGAAGCTTATTGGTTACCATGCACTGCTGCACCAGATTCTGAGTGCTCCAGTTTTATTTACTCTCCCCCAATGTTGTTAACAGACTTTATCCATTGACTTACTGTGGGGGCCAAGATCGATTTGCAATGGACTAGAAGACGTTTCTTAGCCACGTTTCTCACCAAGTAGTGACAGTATTTTCGTTTGGAAAGCAAACAAAAATGCAACTGGCAGGCAGCTGGATCTGGTTTGCTGGTTTTCCGCCCCCCCCCCCCCCCAAAAAAAAACACCACCAGTCGCTATTGGTCAAAAGGGCAAGGCTGTGGATTAGCGTACCCCTAGAAGCCGTACATCATTAATAGGGATGAGCTTCGTGTTCGAGTCGAACACATGTTCGACTCGAACATCGGTCATTCGTGCGTTCGCCGAATTCCGAACGTTTGGGCCGTTCGCGGCAAAATTCGTGTGGCCCACAATGCACTGCGATGGCGCAATGCATTGCTGTCTCACGATTGGCCAAGCATGCACTGTGACCCCGCATGCTTGGCCAATCGCAGCGCCAGTAGCGGGAAGAGCAATGGTTGGTCACAGGCATCCTGCCTGTGGCCAATCATAGCTCAGACAGTGTAGTGCACGCCCCACACTATATAAAGCTGCCTTTCAGGCGGCCTCGTGTAGTGTTTGTTAGCATCTGAAGCAGTGGGTGTTCTGTGTACCTTCAACACAGTTACACACCAATCGTTTTTGGCTGATTTACTATTTTGCTCTTGTGTAGTGGTTACTGTCTGTGCCCTGACCGCAGTATACACCACTATATTCACCTCACCTATATAGCTAGTGATCTAGCTTTAATAATAGAGCTTGCAGTCAGTAGTGTTAGTGCGTGCTGTCTGCGTGCTCTGTACCCAGTACATACCACTATATACACCTACATAGCTGTTCTCTATTTGAGCCCGATTGTCATTTGCTGGAGTTATTGGAAGTTGTGTGTGCCTCCAGCACAGCACAGTATACAGCTGTATATGCCCCTTTAACTCTGCTGTTTTCTTGTTATTGTCTGCGTGCCCTGACCGCAGTATACACCGTGATATTCACCTCACCTATATAGCTAGTGGTCCATCTTTAACAATAGAGCTTGCAGTCAGCAGTGTCACTCAGGAGATAGTGCGTGCTGTGTGCCTGCTCTGTACCCAGTACATACCGCTATTATCCACCTACATAGCTGTTCTCTATTTGGGCCCGATTGACATCTGCTGGAGTTATTGGAAGTTGTGTGTGCCTCCAGCACAGCACAGTATACAGCTGTATATACCCCTTTAACTCTGCTGTTTTCTTGTTATTGTCTGCGTGCCCTGACCGCAGTATACACCGTGATATTCACCTCACCTATATAGCTAGTGGTCCATCTTTAACAATAGAGCTTGCAGTCAGCAGTGTCACTCAGGAGATAGTGCGTGCTGTGTGCCTGCTCTGTACCCAGTACATACCGCTATTATCCACCTACATAGCTGTTCTGTATTTGGGCCCGATTGGCATCTGCTGGAGTTATTGGAAGTTGTGTGTGCTTCCAGCACAGCACAGTATACATCTGTATATACCCCTTTAACTCTGCTGTTCTATAAAAAAGGCATCTGCAGGAGTTAGTGGGTGTTGTGTGCCTCCAGCACAATATAAACTACCCAACTACTGTTTTACCCAACTCCCTTCAGGCCATTACCATGTCTGGAAGGCCAGCAAGGAGAGGCAGACAGGCGCGAGCCGATAAAAGAGGGCAAGCAGGCTCTGTGTCTAGAGACAACAGTGCTGGTCGGGGACGCGGTGCATTGTCATCAGCACGTGGCCATGGGACATGCTTGTCCTTCTTTTCTGCAGCTGGACATGTTGAACCGCAACATGCCAACGACTTGGTAGAGTGGATGACCAAGCCCTCTTCATCCTCCTCATCCTCTCTCACCCAGTCTCAGGGTAGTAGAAAAGCAGCTGCCAACACATCGTCGTCCCTCCTCTCAATGTCATCATCAGTGACTCCTTCCCTAGACCCACCACGTCCTCCTGAGGAGTCTCCTGAACTCTTTGAGCACAGTGTTGGGTACATGCTCCAGGAGGATGCCCAGTGTTTGGTGGGCTCTGATGATGACACTCAGCTAGAGGAAGGCAGTAGCGTGAGCACAGAGAGAGGGGATGCTCAAGAAGGACAGCAATCTGGCAGTAATGTTCCACAAGCTGCAGCATACTGCCAGGTTTGCTACAGCGATGAAGAGGGAGGGGATGATGAGGGCACTGACTCCACGTGGGTGCCTGGAAGGAGGGAGGAGGAGGAGGAGGAGGAGGAGGAGGAGGAGGCACATGTCCAACGAGGCAGGATGCCCTCCGGGGGCCAGCTTAGGGGCAGCACACCGACTGAATCACACCGCAGAGCTCCGCCTGCGCAGAGCGCTTCCTCTGCGCAGAGCGCTTCCTCTGCGCGTTATTCTAAAAGTTCTTTGGTGTGGGCCTTTTTTGAGACGAGTGCATCAGATCGCACCGCTGCTATTTGCAACATATGTCTCAAGCGTATCTCACGTGGCCAAAACATCAGCCGCTTGGGCACCACATGCTTGACCAGACATATGTTGACCTGCCATGCAGCTCGTTGGCAAGCATACCTCAAAGACCCACACCAAAGAACAAAGTGGACCTCTCCTTGCTCCTCATCAGCTGGCATCTCCAACCCCACTAGACCTTCAGTCCTCTCTGAAACCTGCTCTGAGAGGAATGAAGGTGTAGAATTAGGTGTGTCACAGCCAAGTGCTTCCGGGAACTCTGCTAGTGGTACATCCACGTCCGATTATAGCAGACAAATGTCCCTGCCCCAGCTGCTGGACCGGCGGAAGAAATTTACTCCCAGCCATCCACATGCCCAGCGGTTGAATGCTAGCTTGGCTAAATTGCTAGCACTTCAACTGCTGCCTTTTCAGTTGGTAGATTCGGCCCCCTTCCGTGAGTTTGTACAATGTGCGGTTCCTCAGTGGCAGGTCCCCAAACGCCACTTTTTCTCACGGAAGGCAATTCCGGCTCTCTACCGGCATGTGCAAGGCAATGTCCTTGCCTCGCTGGACAGGGCGGTCAGCGGTAAGGTGCATATTACCGCTGACTCATGGTCCAGCAGGCATGGACAGGGACGTTACCTGTCTTTCACGGCCCATTGGGTCACTCTTCTGGCTGCTGGGAAGGATGCAGGACAAGGTGCAGTAGTATTGGAGGTTGTTCCGCCACCACGCCTCCAAAATGCTACTATTGGTTGTGACACACCTCTCTCCTCCACCCCCTCCTCTTCTTCTTCCTCCACGGCCTCTTCCAGTGCTCTGTCCTCAGAACCAGCGGTGCTCCGTAGGCGTTGCAGGGGCTACGCAAGTACGCAGGCAAAACGATGCCATGCCGTGCTTGCGCTGGTTTGTTTGGGGGACAGGAGCCACACTGGGGCGGATGTTTTGTCAGCTCTGCAGGGGCAGGCCGAGAGGTGGTTGACGCCACGCCAGCTTAAGCCAGGAATGGTGGTTTGCGACAATGGCACCAACCTCCTCTCCGCCCTCCGACAGGGACAACTGACCCATGTGCCCTGTGTAGCTCACGTCCTTAACCTGGTGGTGCAGCGGTTCTTGGGCAGGTACCCCGGCTTACAGGATGTCCTGAAACAGGCCAGGAGAGTCTGTGTGCATTTCCGCCGATCATTTAATGCCTGTGCTCGGCTGGCTGAGCTCCAAAAGGAGTTGAACCTGCCCAAGAACCGCCTTATATGTGACATGCCCACCAGATGGAACTCAACATTGGCCATGCTGCAGCGGCTGCACACGCAGCAGAGGGCCATCAATGAGTACCTGTGCGACTACGGCACCAGGACAGGGTCAGGAGAGCTTGGTTTTTTCTCACCACGCCAGTGGGGCATGATCAGGGATGCATGCACTGTCCTGTCACCGTTTGAGGAGGCCACAAGGATGGTGAGCAGTGACAGTGCATGCATCAGTGACACTATACCTCTTGTCCACCTCTTGGAGCATACGCTGCGTGGAATAATGGACAGGGCACTTGAGGCAGAACAGAGGCAGGAAGAGGAGGACTTCCTTGCCTCTCAAGGCCCCCTTTATCCAGACAGTGTTCCTGCTGTGCCACCCATCACACAGGAAGAGGGTGAGGAGGAGGAAGAGGAGGAGGAGGATGATTGTGTCAGCATGGAGGTGGAGGCTGGCACTCAGCATCAGCAGCAGCAGTCTTATAGGGATGATTTACAGTCCCAAGAAACACGTGGACTTGTACGTGGCTGGGAGGAGGTAGCTGCGGATCATGTTGTCCTTAGTGACCCAGAGGACTCCGGACCGAATGCCTCAGCTAACCTACGCTGCATGGCCTCCCTGATCCTGCAAAGCCTGCGGAAGGATCCTCGTATTCTTCGGATCAAGGAGAGGGACCATTACTGGCTGGCCACTCTCCTTGATCCACGGTACAAGGGTAAGGTTGCCGACCTTATCTTGCCATCGCAGAGGGAGCAGAGGATGAGACATCTCCGGGAGGCCTTGCAGAAAGCTCTGTGCAACGCGTTCCCAGAGACTGGGAGGTCACAAACTCCTGGTCCTGGACAACGTGTTGCTGAGGCATCAGTCAGAAGGAGCGGTGGAGAAGGTGGCCGTCTGACTGATGCGTTCAGACAATTTTTTAGTCCGCAGCCCCAAGGTATGATTGGTTCCAGCACCCATCGCCAGCGTCTAATTTACATGGTGCAGGAATACCTAGGGGCAAGGTCAGACTTGGACACCTTTCCCACTGAAAATCCTCTGGCTTACTGGGTCTTGAGGATGGATCACTGGCCAGAGCTTGCACAGTATGCAATTGAGCTCCTGGCCTGTCCTGCATCCAGCGTTCTTTCGGAACGCACCTTCAGTGCTGCTGGTGGCTTCGTTACCGATCACAGGGTGCGCCTGTCCACCGAATCAGTTGATCGACTGACCTTCATCAAGATGAATCAGTCTTGGATCACCCACAGCTACCAAGCACCTGAAGCTGATGTAACCGAATAATTTTTTTTGAAATACCACATCCCTTCAAGACTGCCTATGCTGATGCTGAGTGACTGTCCTGTTATGTTGATTGTCTATCCTCTTCCTCCTCCGCTGATATGTTGGAAGAACATTTTTGGTTCTGGGTGATGCCAGCAGCCCAATTTTTCTGCCCCTGTTTAACAGGGGTGTTTAAGTACAATTTTTGATGCAATGCTTTGCAGCAGGGCTAATTCCTGCAAAAAAACTAGAGTGTATGGCAGAGGTTGCAGTGTGATGGCACCAGTGCCTAAGGCCCAATTTTTCTGCCCCTGTTTAACAGGGGCGTTTAAGTACAATTTTTGATGCAATGCTTTGCAGCAGGGCTAATTCCTGCAAAAAAACTAGAGTGTATGGCAGAGGTTGCAGTGTGATGGCACCAGTGCCTAAGGCCCAATTTTTCTGCCCCTGTTTAACAGGGGCGTTTAAGTACAATTTTTGATGCAATGCTTTGCAGCAGGGCTAATTCCTGCAATAAAACTAGAGTGTATGGCAGAGGTTGCAGTGTGATGGCACCAGTGCCTAAGGCCCAATTTTTCTGCCCCTGTTTAACAGGGGCGTTTAAGTACAATTTTTGATGCAATGCTTTGCAGCAGGGCTAATTCCTGCAATAAAACTAGAGTGTATGGCAGAGGTTGCAGTGTGATGGCACCAGTGCCTAAGGCCCAATTTTTCTGCCCCTGTTTAACAGGGGCGTTTAAGTACAATTTTTGATGCAATGCTTTGCAGCAGGGCTAATTCCTGCAATAAAACTAGAGTGTATGGCAGAGGTTGCAGTGTGATGGCACCAGTGCCTAAGGCCCAATTTTTCTGCCCCTGTTTAACAGGGACATGTAATTACAATTCTTGATATAATATTTCACAGGAGGGCCCCTTCCTGTGCCCACCCAGAGTAACTGTGAGGACTTATAGTGTTGTGGCACCAGCACCACAACCACCAAAGGTCAATTTTTCTACCACTGTTCAACAATGGCATGTAATTACAATTCTTGATATAATCGTTCACAGCAGGGCGCTCCAGCGGCCACCAAGAGTCACTTTGAGGGCTTACAATGTTGTTGCAAAACCAACACCTTGTTCCGCCATTTCTGCAGAGCATATAGGGCAGGCCCCTACTTTCAAACATCCAATTTACAAACATCTCCTACTTGCAAACGGAAGGAGACAACAGCAAGTGAGATGAAAAAAGATGGACGACAAAACAAATTATACAGGGGTGATAACCCTTCCCTATGTTTTCCAAAAAGCTTAAAGATATTTTTTTTGACTGGAGCTACACTTTAAAAATGTACCGCTTGAAAATGACAAACAGATTCAACTTAACACAACAAACCTACACAGTCCCTGTCTTGTTTGCACCGCCTGTATACTGCTGTTCTGAGTATATAGGGCCTGGGGGCCACACGCATTTCCTTTTTTTAATATGGGTACGGGGTTCCCCTTAATATGCGTACAAGACCCAAATAGGCTGGTAATGGGCAGGGAGGGCTACCCATGCCATTTTTCTGAATGATTTTCAACCATATTACAGGAACCAGATATAACATTAAAACCGCAAGCAGTTTTAAATGGTGTTATTTCCGTTTAATGTCATTTTGTGCAGGGACTGTTCTAAACACGGGAAACACGTGGCACTTCACAGGCATACTACAGACACCCCCCAGGCACCATATTTAAAGGAATATTTCACTTTTTTTTTTTCACTTTAATCGTCATTAAAATCAGTGCTCCCGCCAAAACGGTAGTTTTTAAAACTTTTTTTTGCAGTGACCCATGTCCCCTGAGGCAGGAGGCAGATCGCCAAACCCTTTTTAGCACACTATCTTGCATATTAGCCGTTAAAATTAGCACTTTCCAATTCGAACGTTCGAGTCCCATAGACTTCAATGGGGTTCTAACGTTCGTGCCGAACGCGGGGGTCGTTCGCAAGTTCTGGTGCGAACCGAACCGGGGGGTGTTCGGCTCATCCCTAATCATTAACAGTTACATTTTGTTTGTTTTTAATTCTACAATCAATTTCTGGATTTACATTAACAATACACATGATTTTTCCTGAATAAAAAAACACAGTAAGAATCTTGTTCATGCAAGAAAATTTTTTCATCCTTCACCTTTGATTTAACTCATCTCTATGGTCAAAAACAATCATCAATTTAGCCTCATTAACTATTAGGAAATCAAATGAATGTTCAAAAAAATAGGTTCTTTGAATGTAATTCTACTGTTGTTCGGCCAACTCCGGTTTGTTTCTAGTATAACCAATTTAAATTTTAAAATTAACTTCCCACAATCCCCAGCACCCAAGAGAACAGAGTGAGGGATGAAGGTTCTGCACTGAAGGCCAGCAACTCTGGCTCAATTCCATTGCACAGTGCCAAAAATTTGTTTTCAGGTACTGGGATCTGAAGAAGAAAGGAATTTAGGCAGCTTACAGAAGGAGGACAATACATGGTGAACCTTGACAGTTCCTTTCAATGAGCAAGCAGGTGACACAGAAAGCTACATAACTGCCAAAGTGGATACTTGTGTCACCTTGCTAGCCAAACAGCAAAGCAGAGGTAATTTGGGGTTCTTCTTAAAAGAGAATCTGTCAAATTGCCCTGGAAGGGTATTCTGGCAGATTGATATATCTAACTTTTCTGGTTGGAGCCCTATGTCCAGGAGAGATGTGAACCAAATAAACACGTCACAAGACTAACAACATAAAGTAGACCTGAAGTGTGCCCTGGTCTTCTGGACTGTATGCCACGAGAAGGGGGCATACCCAAGATAAGTGAGTGGATGGTTTTGTAGAGAAAGTGTTTTAAGAGAAGTGCCCTAAGAAGGGGAATGGGTGGGTGGGTACCGTGCACTGGAACCAACAAATACCAGTGTGGGTGGTCTGCTTAAATACCCCCTGGGCTCCTCCCATAATTTCAGGCCACGATACTGGCCTTCCTATTTATGGTCGGAGCCCTATGTCCGGGAGAGATGTGAACCACATAAACACGTCACACAACTAACAACATAAGTAGACCTGAAGTGTGCCCTAGTGTGCTGCATGGTATACAAGGAGAAGGGGGCAAAACACTTGGGAAGTAATTATTTATTTGAGCTGATAACGTACTACTGGGCAAGCTTGCTGAAGGCTTGTAATGTTTCTGCTTGTGGATTCGTAATGTATTGGGCAAAGCAAGCGAAATTTCCACCTGCCCATTCTCTTGATGACATGGTCCGGTACCCCGTGTTGTGATGCTGCTGACACTGCTCCGATCCGGAAGGAATATGCAGATTATCGGCCGGGGTCAAGGCCTAAGTTAAGCAAGAGGATCCTAATGTGTCTGGTGAACTACCACTCAGAGGGTTGGTAAGGAAAGGTAGCAATGGGCTAGACTCCAACAGGACAGGCAGATAACGACTGGTCTAGAATGGCTACTGGGCACCAGACGTTGTGAGCCTGGAATAGGTTGATATCTACACCGGGACCAGACTGTTGCATTTTGGACACTACAAGGTGCAGGATGACATGATTGTGATGGCGTGTCAGATGGCGTCTGTGTAGTGCCTGACAGCTGGGGCCAGTGACGGTGAACCCGCTCGGATGTAAGAAGCCATAAAAGGACAGGTAGATGGCTGCTTGAAGGACCAGGCTGGGTAGTAACCTGAAGGGGAAACATGACAGGATGGTAGACATGTCTCTGAAGATGGTGCTACTATGATGCTACTAGTTTTGGGGTTACTGCCTGTGGATACTATGTGATTATTATGTATTAGTATTATCTGATAGAGCCAGCTGCGTGTGGCAGTATGATATAAAAGCCAGAATGTGTTTAAGATTTCATGACACTGCCCCGGGTTTTGGGGCTAGGAACCTGCCATAGGAATTCCAGGCTGTACAATAGGGCTACCGGATGTTGTGGGATAATGACTGATTTACAAGGCGTGTCGCATCGCGTAGGTGTTGCTTTAATCCAGTGTCAGCTATGACCAAGGTGGGATAAGAGATGAGTTTGGGTCGGTTCCAGGTTCTTACAAGAAGAAATACGCAAAGTTAAAGTTGGATAGTGCGTCGGCTGAGACATTGCACTTGCCCAGAGTATAGATGCACTGCACTTTGAATTGATGCTGCAGGGATAGTTGCATCAGACTGCGCCGGAAGGACATGATGGCTAGCAATTTGGACCTACCTATATTTATGATATTGGCTGTGGCCTGATTGTCTGTGGCAAACGTCACTGTTTACCCTGCCCAGGTGCTGCCCCAGACTTGAGCTGCAGCCACAACGGGGTAGAGTTTGAATAGTGAGAAAGACTGACTGAACCCGTGGATAAGTAGGATTTCTGGTAGCCATGGTCCTGCAAGCGATGATGGCCAAAACCTGCCGCAAAGCCTGTAGAGGCTGCAGCATCCATGGCTACCCGAGGTGATGAAGAGGATGCTGACAGAATGAACATCGATATGCCATTCCAGTTTGTAAGAAATTCGTCCCACATTGACAAATCCGCTATTTGTACTGTGTCTAACCTAGGAATCTGGTCAGGATCTTGCACCTGCGAAAGGAAATTAAGAGGAGGGAGATGGACTACCCCTGGTGGATGATCCTAATGGTGAAATCGAGCATGCCCAGCAAGGATTGTAGCTGTCTCTTGGTACACCCTCGAGTAAGACTAAAGTGTAAACGACCGACATGATGCGGGTCAACTTGTCAGGAAGCAGGCTGGCCTGCATGGACCATGCATCAAGCGTAGGAGGTTATTGACTGTGCTGGGCATTCCACTTTATTCTCTGCTATGGGCACTTTCAATTACCAAATACCCCTCTTAAGCTGTCAAAGTCTATTGGGGGCTCACCGAGTATCTCGATGCGCAGGAAGTCATTGAGATAGTGGATGACTTTCTGGCAACGTGCCTGATGTGACATGGTCCAGGAAAGGGATTGGGCAAAAGTATCGAACAGCCAGGGGCTGTGTTTTTTATTTTTTTTATTTAATACCAATGACAATTTGGTGGCGAAATAACATAAGCCTTTCCACTTGATCCCTATGCTATCGTTATAGGGATGGCTCGATGGGCAGTAATTTGAAAGCATCTGAGATGTCTGCTTTGTACTGCCAAGCGCCTAGTGCTATGCTATCGAGGACTTGAATGGCTTGGCCGACTGACGACTACTTAAGGGAAAATTCTTCTGAGGGTATTAAGCTTGGGATGTGCGAACAATGAGGCGCGGACAAATCATACACTAACAACGTTTATTAGAGTACATGCCCTCGGCAAGTCCAATGGGGCTGACTCTCCAGATGGTGAAAGGTGACTTGGAAAAGGGGCAATCATGTACCCCCGGTCCAGTTTGATTTGTAACAAGATGCTGATGGCTGACTTGTCAGTGGCAGCTGAGAGTAGGTTCTTACATTCGTGGGTCGTGTGGGGCAGCACGATGAGGCCGGAGTGGAATCTTGAGGTACATCCCTGCACGAGGAATGCGGCCAGAGAGGGAGTCGGGTGGGAGGATAGGTAGAACCCTAGCCACCCGACATGCATGCGGCCTAGTCATGATGTATTTAGCTGCTTAATGCCGCCCGTGACTTTATGGCATGAGAGGCAAACAGCTTGGGTCCCTGTCTGTGCTCGGCACAAACCTGTGAACCAGATCCCCCAGGGCATCCTGGGGCGGGGAGCTGCAGTCTGGTATTCCAAGTAGGAATGTTGTGATCTGTAGCTTATTGACATATGTTCGGCCTGCTAACACTTGCACTGCCAGCAAGCTTGACGTTGAGCGGAGTGCACAGTATGTGACAGTTACTAAAGCCTCAGGAGCAACTCGAATCATGTATGTGAAGTAAAACATGTCGTGAAAGAGTGCTTAAGGGAAATGCAAGGGAGGATCCCTTGTACTATGCACCTGATTTGAGGCCTTAGCTTGTGAAGTCCTGGTTGGGGTCGACAACTGGGTCGACCGGGAACCTATAGTAAGTAGACATGTGCATTCGTTTTCATCCGAATGCATTTTCGTCCGAGTTTCAGGTATTTTCGTTTTGACAAACGATAACGAAAGCATAGAATCCGAAAAACGAAAGATCCAACATAAATAAATGCTTTATTTTCGCTTTCGTTGTTACAACAGTTCGATATAGAGTAGGAGATTCGACGTGACTCTGACAATAACATTCTGTGTCTAAAGAACCTGTGTTCGAATGTGCCTAACCTTACCTCTATTAGTCCAAGATTATATAGAGAAAAGATTAGACAGAGAGAAAATATTCGACATAGAGAGAAAAGATTTGACAGATAGAAAAGATTCTGGAATTGGGTAGGGGGAAGTAAAATAAAAATAATGATGATGATGAATGTTATTGGCTGATTGTAACCAAAGAGGAGGAGCAGTAAAATAGCTAGAACTAAGTACACACGTACAGCAAACTTACTTTCACTTACGATTGCTAGCAGACACTGAATCATTTCAGAAGACAGTCAATCTTAGCTGGTCTGTTTGAATTGTCACTTGTCAGAGAACCTGAATTATTATTAAGCATAAGCACAGCAGCAGAACAATAGTGAAGCAAGCTACAGTTCAACTTAGCCTTTACTAATAATCTGCTGCTATTGTGTTAGTGTGAGAACCTTATAGTGATACTAGTGTTGCTGCTGTGTTGTTGTGATAGCCTCAGAAGCTGCCTGTGTTGTGGGGGGGATTTATTATTATAGAATCTTGTTACCTGTCTGATCAGTGATCGCTATCACCAGTCCACCAGTTTCTGTTTGAACGAGTATATAATATATATACAGAAACACTTGTAGATGGCCCAGGAACATCCTCCAATGCCTCCATGTCGCTCTCACAATGGGCTGCCGCCAAATTCGTTATTATCAGTCACTCACTATCTGACACCTGACACTGTGAGACTTAGACCATTCATTCAACATGAACGACAGAGATTTGACAAAGCAACGATAAACACATACGTTTATAATAATATTTGACGGAGCATCGAAACTGTACGACACTGCAATCGTACATTTCCGGTGTCAAATGCTCTAGGCTATATAGAGTTTATACCTTCAACAGACACCATAAGCCTTCAAAGACAGATTAGACCGTAATTCATGTGGATTTTCAGATGAATGCAATTTTTGAATGAAAAACTAATTAAATAAAAACGAATTTCGGGAGTAACTAAATAAATTCCTTTTTTGGACGAAAACGAAACAAAATATTTCACTCTGCACATGTTTAGTAGTAAGGTGACCTAGGAAATTGATTAAAAAGGGGGGTTGCAAAGAGCTGTTTGGGGCAGTGGTCACCAACCCTGTCCTAAGGGCCCACTAACAGGCCAGGTTTGCAAGATAACTGAAATACATCACAGGTGATATCATTTGCTGCTCAGTGATTGCAGTATTCTAGTCTAGCCAAGGATTCGAACCATTGTGCAGCCACAATGTCACACCGATGCGACTAGATTTGGATCAGGCTGAAGTGAGTAAATTGTGTTGAGTGTAGAGCCGAGGATCCAAATCGCTGTGCCACCGCAATGTCACGCTGATGCGACTAGATTCAGATGGGGCTGAAATGATGTGGTATGTAGAGCAGGGGATTTGGGTCATTATGTCACTGGTGCAACTAGATTCAAAATTGACTGAAGTGTGAGTGAGTAGCGAGGATTTGAATCGTTCTTGCCACCGACGCGACTTGATACGAAACGGCCTGAGCGGTGGGCTGACACGAGTCGTTATGTCACTGATGCAACTGGACTCACATGGGGTGTAGAATATTTTACGACTGAGTGGTAGTGATTTTTGAGAAATAGACTAGGTAAGAATACATGCGAATGATACGGTAAGTTTAAATGAAGGCAGTGGGGATAAGGCAAGAAACTTATGACATGCGGTAATGACAGTTTTACGAATGGGGAGCAAGATAGACAATGGTTCAAACGTATTCAATGATATCTGCTACAAATTCTCTCCTAGAGAAAAGATAGGCCATCCTAGTCTATCTGCTGGTCGTGATTGATGTGGCCGCAGAATAGCTTTGTGTCAGAAATGCTCCAGTCTGTCTTGACCTGGATCCGTCTGAGCTTTACGGCTGCCTTGGCCGAAAATAAGCGGTGGTAGTCTTAAAAGGCTTTCCCTCCATACTTGTACCCTAGGTCTGTGACTTACTGGAGGTATAGGTCCAGCTCTTCCCTCCTGTTGGGGGTGGCTTAGCAGGCACAAATAAAAACAAATAAAACAACGAAACTCCTCAAGACTGAACCATGCATAAGTAACAGTGATAATCCATTAACAAATGCACTCAGAGGCATAAAAATACAAATGCAGTGTGTGTGTGTGTGTGTGTATATATATATATATATGTGTATATATACATATATATATATATATATATATATACACACACACACACACACACACACACACACACACACACAGCATTTGTATTTTTATGCCTCTGAGTGCATTTGTTAATGGATTATCACTGTTACTTATGCATGGTTCAGTCTTGAGGAGTTTCGTTGTTTTATTTGTTTTTATTTGTTGTTTTATTTCATTTGGCAACCAGCATCGTTTTTTCTTTTCATATATTCTGACAGATTATCTTAAAAGTGAACATGTGCTCTTGCCATCTTCCCCATCTGTACATATCCCCCTTCCATTCTTTCCCCTGCTGTTTTTTTCAGCCAATGGAAGTAATGAGAAATACCTGGTACTTCTGGGTATGGAGATTATGTGACCCTTCTCCTCATGTGACAGCACTGGTGCTTAATGTTTGGCTATTCAGGCATCCAGTGCTGTGGGGGTTGAATAAGGGTCATAAGTCTTGTGTAAGCTCTAAGTTCCATCTTGGACAGGGCTAGTTGGAGGAAACCTTTTTTAACATAAAGGGACAGTGTGGTGGACTCCCCCAATAGATAAATGACACCAGGAGCCTTCAGTGCTAGATCAGAATTAGTGCCACTAGGGTACTAAGGCTTTCTTGTCACACTAGAACAAAAGCAAATGGTCCCGTGCTAGCTTGCCAGTAGCGTTTCTGAGATCATTTGAGTTGTTTCTTTTAAAGCCCCATACACACCACTAGTTTGTTTTTGTTCAACCCAGCAGGTTGAAGGAAACAAACTGACAGCTCAGGTTGAAGCTGCTGTACTAGCAATCCAATATCAGTACAGCAATCTACCCTGCTGTGCTATTGTGTTCTGGCAGGGGGGCGTTCCACCCACCAGAACACTCCAGTCAGCACTCTCAGTCATTGGCTGAGAGCTCTGATTGGGAGACGGTCGGCAGACGTTTTCTGGTCATGAGCCCATTTGGCTGGCTTCTGGTGGACCGGCTGCCATACACACGGACTTTTCTATTGAACCGGCCGATGGCGGCTGACATTCAGCCCATGTGTACTAGGCCTAAGACTGTATTCTGTTGCTTATTATAAGTTGTGGTCCTGTGTTGGTTTGTATTAAACTATCAACCTTGTCGTGCCAGAAGTTTGCCACATGTAGCTTCCTGCATCGCATTAAAAGGTCAACCAATCAGGAACCTGCAAGAGCAGAGTTGGGTAATCTCAGCATTCCCTCTATTATATACAGTATATCACATAACAGTCTGTGTTCTTGTTTATATGTACGTTGTTTCTTTGTTTTTTAAGACATGTCTTGAATACTAGTAAGACTCACCCACAATGCTATACAGACTACCCTCATTAGAGTAGTGATTAAAAATTAACCAATAGAAATGTGACGTTGATTAAATATTTATTTTTAGTCAAAGCGCAGGTCCCGTGTTGACATTTGCAAATTTCACTTTTTATTCCCTTTATCCCGTCTCCTGTGTTTTGCTGGCTTTCTGGAGGGATTTAAATTTCCTTTCTACTTAATGGCTTGCAGCGTTAATCATTTTTTTTTTTTTTTAAAGCATTAGTGGTAAGCTGTTACATTGAACGAAGAAGGGCAGCAAATTAAAACGACCATATTGGATTGTCTGGATCAGATGTGTTCCCACACAGGAAATCTATGTATTCACAAGAAACGATCCACAGTACTTTGAACTTCATTGAGCTTGACTGGCAATTCATCTGCAAACATTAAATGGATGAAATGTCAAAAAGAAAACAACACTCAATGTGTATTTTTAATAGGTTGAGCTTTTTTTTTTTTTTTTTTTTTTTAACCCATTTATGCCCTAGAGTGTCAATTATTTTGTTTGCTGCAACTGACACAAAAACTGGATAGATGAAATATATTTTAGACTGAGACATTTTACATTTATTTCTCAGAAACTTCAAACTATAGAAAGAGTAATTAAAGCGATTGTAAAGGTTTGTTTTTTTATTTTCTAAACGGGTTCCTTTAAGCTAGTGCATTGTTGGTTCACTTACCTTTTCCTTCGATTTCCCTTCTAAATGTTTTTTTTTTCTTTGTTTTCTTTGTCTGAATTTCTCACTTCCTGTTCCTCCTCAGTAAGCTGTTCAGTAAGCTGTTCTGGCTGACTAAACATTGCTCAGATGATGGTGTGAAGTTTACTGAGGAGAAACAGGAAGTGACAAATTCAGACAAAGAAAAAAAACATTTAGAAGGGAAATCGAAGGAAAAGGTAAGTGAACCAACAATGCACTAGCTTAAAGGAACCTATTTAGAAAATAAAAAACTAAGCTTTACAACCCCTTTAAGGGAACATCGTGGTGTCACAAAAATGATTATTCTTACAAAGTTGTTAATTCCCTAATATAGAATATCCCTAGCATACAACCACCACTGTTAACACCAGAAATATAGACTTAAGGCTGAACACCAAGCAAAACTAAGCACACAGGTAAAATGCCTACATCATAAGGGAGTTCTTTTGCTTGGTCCGCCCCGCACTTACCCCCGCTATGGCGCAGGCATCGCTTCCCTCTGGGCGACGGATGGCGGCTTCCCCTGCATCTCCTCCCTGGCATCACTCCTCCCTCCTCCTAGGCCAATAGGATCGCTTCTCCTTTTGGCCAATCAGTAAACGGGTCTCAAAAAACACTTCCTGATTGGACTGGGAGCAGAATCAGTGCAAATATTAATTCGCTATTGTCACACAACTGTGTGGGCTCGGGCTGGAGTGTTCTGTGCTCAGAGCCCACCCTTTTTTGAAGCCGAGTAGAACCTCAGGCTCTAATCATGCGCTTTAAAAAAAAAAAACAACAAATGTAGATTAGGGAGCCGGACACATGGACAGGGGGCGGCGCCGCTGCGCCCTGCATTACGGGTAGCCACTGATAGGCACACACATTCTGGCTTCCCCCCCCCCCCCAGCTCTCTGCTCACTGAATTTGCCTGACAGCAGCAGAAGCCAATGGTCCCAGCTCTTCTCAGCAAAGCCTATGAGACAAGGAAGAAAAGGGAGTGATGACATGCAGCAGGACACAGTGCTGGATCAATACAGGAGTCAGGTAAGCGTTAGGAAGGCAAGGCCAAATCTAGGGGGTGCTGGGGTGGGCTGAGGCCCCAAAATTTTAGTGGTGCCCCCCAGGCTACTCTGGACGCTGTGTGGGGCTAAGTGCTTCTGCAGGATTTCCTGATTGCACACAGACCTTAGGGGGAGTAGGATGTACCCATGACCTTGGCGCTGGCCCCTTGCATCATCACTCGCTACTGTCACTTATTAACACAGAAGCCCAGCTCCTGTGTTTACAGTGGACAGTACTCCTTTTCCCCCTGTGCAAAAAAAAACCTCACTTGTCTCCCTGCTGTGCACATGACAACAGAGGAAGGGGGGGTGGGCTACATACACAGCCACTCTATTCTCGGTGGCAGCTCCTTTGGAAGCCCACACCGGCAGCCTACAATCCATCTGTAAGTTGTAGCTGCTCTTCTGTGGGGGAGAGGAAGATTTATTGTGTAAGCATAAGACCATACAATATAATAATCTAGGTGGAAAGGAAAACAATGCGGCCATACATACCAAGATGGCCGCTCCTAATGCCACTCCGATACTCAGATGTGGTGGCATTAGGTTGGCATGTAGAGCTCCTCCCTACGCATTTTGTGCGCATGCACATTCTTCAGGGGAACTGCGAATTGCTGAGAGCCTGTACCAGCCATGTCCATCCCCTTCACAGCCCCGTGTTCTATTGAGCGCTGGAGGGGCAGAGCAGAGAGTCGGTGATTGACAGTCATCAGCTGTCTGCAGGCTGAGGGCTCTGAGGAGGCTGGCTGAGGGCTCAGCTGTGTTTGATCATACAGGTTTCGGTCTTAGAGATAGCAGGGGGCAGTTGCACCTAGGATAGGTGCTGCAGCCATCAAGTTGAATATAATTTTTTTTGTGATTCCTGAACTTTTCTTTTGAGTGACATGTACAGACTTTGTCCCTCCCCAAGTCTATGAGTGCACAGTAAAGGAGAAGCAGCACACTGATGAACTCTTCTCTCTGCTCTCTCTTCATATCAGCATGTTTCTTGTTAGCATCATGAGAACTGCAACGCATCTAAATAGCTCCTTGTGCTACCTGTACTTCTCCCATCTGAGCTCTGCTATACAGGGATTGTCTTTTTGTACATCTACCTGGATATTAGTTTTAGGGCTCATGCACATGTAAGAGGCACAAATATGCTATAGTGTAAAAATCTCTATGATTTTCAGCACATGGGGAGCAAAAGGAGGCACAAACAGCAGGCCATAGAAGTGAATGGCTGTATGCGCCCAATCTTGGGTAAATGTGGATGCGATTTTGCATTTGCATGCACATCTGTGTATAATGTATTTCCCGAATGTGGAACTTTAATGTTGAAGAAATATGTCATATGTGCACGTGAACACAGATGCAAGAAAGCATCTGTGCTTATCTGAACATAGCCACATAGAGCCATTCACTTTCATGGCCAGTGTATGTGCTACCTGTGGCTCCCTGAGCATAGAAAATTGCCCCGATTTTTGCGCTACAGCATATTTGTGCCTCTTACCTGCCATATGCATGGGATTTGTGCAAAAGCTTGAGTGTTAAAAACAGTAGATTGCTGTATATTCTGTTATGTCCTATAATTAGGGTCGTGCCCTAATTATATCGACGTATATCCATGTGATTTAGCACTTTGGGTGAAATGCGTAAAGGTTTCTAATTTAATGTATTTTTATCTGTGAACACCTGTACTAGTACATTCAAGAAAATAAAAAGGAGAATGAAATGGTTTTGTTTTACTGGAATTTTGTTGAACCCAGTTATATCTAGTTTATATTTTGACATCCTGATGAAGCCCAGATATCTACGTGTATTGCAGAGATGTAACACATATGTCTTTTTTTACCCTGACATACATACACTTTAATCTACTAATTTAAACTGAACCCTACTAAACTTATTATAAAACACGTCAATTTTGTTTTTAAGAGAAATGAATGAGGCTTAAAAGAAACTTAATTAAAAAGCACAAATGGATTCCTACACAGACAGATTTAGGGTATATGTAGAAATAGACTGAGCTCTTTTAATTTGGAGAGGAAATTACATTGATTGGTCCAAATATCAATATTCTAGGTGAATAAACAGGATATTGGGACTTTCTGAAGATGATGTATGCTAGAAATAAGTGATATAATTATACAAGTCTTAGGCTTTTTATTATTACAGTATATAAGACACACCAGGGCCTCATTTGTTTTGCTGTCCGTAACCTTCGAATATTCATCGTTGGCTGTTTTTATTTTCTTATTTTGTTTGAATCTTATCTCCATGGACATCAGTTGTGCCCCATGTGTTAAATTCCTATATGAGATGATCCAAAGCTGTGTAAACTTGCTCCTGGCCAATAGAGTGACTGATTACTGGTCTGTAGGTAAAAACAAAAGAAATTGCCCAAGAAGTCTTAGTCTAGGTTCACACCTATGTGTGTAGCTCTGGAAGAAAACCCTTTTTTTTAAATTGCACGGCACTGAGCTACATGGTGTCCCTTCAACGTGCGGTTTGGTGCATTTTTCTGTTTGTTGGTTAAGAGTGCCATTTTAAAAATGTTCCCATCACACACAGATGTGAACCAAGATGTAGGCAGGGAGGAAAGGGATCATTAAACCTTATCTAAGCTTAAAGTGATACTAAAGTCTCTTTTTTTTGTTTAAAAACAACAAACATATTATACTTACTTGCCCTGTGCAGTGGACTTGTTTGACATCCCGCAACATGTTCCTGTCAGTGGCCCCTGTTAGACCCGACTGGTCTGGGGTAGGGATCCGTCTGTACCCGAGTCTTTGAACCTGCTGGTCCGAGGCGCTGTAACTGAGGGAGGATTCAGAGTGTCCGGGTGTGCTCTCGGCTTGGAGGGACACCACAGCTCGTGCAAATGACCGTGGGAGGACTCTTCAAAGGAGGGCCGACAAGTGGCATCCTGAGAAGTGCCTGGTTACTGAGTTGGGAAGGATATTGATGAATCAACACTTTTCCAGTACCTCAAAGGAAGCGGGAAACGTTGCAGGTACGGTTGGAAAAAGGTTCCTGTTTATCTTCGTTTGATTGTTCAAGTTTTGAGTCAACATGCTGGCTAGAGGTCTGTTCAGCCTTGAAGTACCCAGCTGCGAGTGGCTACTCTCTGGGTGGCTACTCTCTGGGTGGAAGTAGAGACTTTGTTAAACCTGCAGTTCAAGGTACCTGAGTTCTTCACCCTTGCCCTCTGTTCCCAAAGAGACTGTGTTGAAACCCTAGACGCTGAGGAGCAGGCCAGGAGAAGGTAACCGGTAAGCCCATTGAGTCAAGGCCACCCTGCAACGGGTTATGGCCGCCACACATGGCGGCTCGTAGTCCTGGATTTACCGTTACCTCGCAAGGCCTTGGAACAGAGGGTGAAAAATGTGTTTTTCGAACTGCGCCACAGAGATCAGCGCCATTTTGGAAAGACTTTCACTGAGGTGCGTAGGCATGGGAGGAGCCTGTATCGAAAGATCGCGAAAATGTACAGGAGCCAGCACCCAGTGGGAGGAGTCTGAGCTGATCTTTTCCCGGCACGAGGCACCGCGTGAGTGTGTGTTGCGGAAGGAATAACTAAGTTTACTTTCTCAGAGTTGGAGAAAAGAAAAATTTATCGGAATGTACCGTGTACCGGGAGTGCAACTTGTTCCAGGACCCAGGATGCCTTTGGGAAGGGGTTTCGCAGGAACATCGCCACTCGGGTCGGTGTTTACGGACACGTGCATTCGCTTAGTACCGTAGGGGGCGGTTCATGCTCTACACTGCTGGAGACGTCGATGGCCTAGATATGCCCTGCGGAAAATGCAACGGTCTGGTCGCCAACCCTCGGCCATTCTCTAGATGTGGCAGGTGTGGAGTATACGTCTTCAAGGTGGACCAGCCGATTGGGTCGCCAAGGGCCTACCGCATAGACTGGGCCATGGGTATGATAACAGACGAACCAGCTGTCCCACTCCGATGGTGAGGCCTTCCACAAAGGTCACACCGGTTGTTGTTGATGTTCCAGAGAGAGACGCTACTACTTCCACTGCGGGGTCCGCGGAGGAAACTACCCTGGAACAAATGGACACTGCTTCCACTATCTTTTCAGAAATTACCATGCCTCTGCTGGAAAGAATAAAGCACACCAAGTACTCAAAGAAGTCGCACAGGGTCCCGCCATCAAGTCCGGCTGGATCTGATCAGCGGCAGGAAGCTGTTGTAGATAAAAGTCTGACCGGGAGTACACCCGTGTCTAATTTTTTGCCGGCAGAGGAACATAGAGATTCAGAGCTAGAGACATTGTCGGATCTGGAAGATGGGGACATTATTGGGGTACTGTCGGAGGAGTTGTTGTGGGCAGGGGGAGATGATGTGGCCCCCACTTGTACAAATGTTATGGATTGGTTAGAGTTAACCTCCGGGGATGGAGTGTTGAACGTGGCGGGTCCGGTCACGGTGAGTGTGACTCTCCCAAAGCCTGTGAAGTTGTTCACATTAAAAAGGGGCTCTGCCGTGCTGGTGCAGCGGTCCCCAAACTCCTGCATTCCACCTGGAGAGGGAAATGCTTGTGGGCTGCCAAAGCTTGCAAGGTCACAGAGACTGTTAGGCCGCGTACACACGGGCGGACTGTTGGCTCAACTTTGTCCGCTGAACAGTGGTTCAGCAGACAGTCCGCTCGTGTGTGGGGCTTCAGCGGACAGTTTCAGCGGACAGTTTGACGAACAAAGTTTTTCGGAAATTCCGAAAAACTGTCCGCTGAAACTTGGTTTGAGCGAACAGTCCGCCCGTGTGTAGGCTACTTTCGAAATGAGCAAACTGTTCCCGCTCGGAGGGAAGTCTGCTCATTTCGAGCGCGTGTGCAGGTAGGCGGGGCCCGCGACGGAGACGTCGCGGGCTCCGCCGCCTGGAATGGACTTAAAGGGGAACCCCAACGCCGAAAAAAATCGGCGTGGGGGTCCCCCCAAAGTCCACAACAGACCCTTGTCCGAGCACGCTACCCGGCCGGCCAGGAAAGGGGGGCGAGCGAGCGCGCCCCCCCTCCTGAGCCGTACCAGGCCGCGTGCCCTCAACATGGGGGGTGCCTTGGGGAAGGGGGGGCCGCGCGGCCCCCCCACCCCAAAGCACCTTGTCCCCATGTTGATGAGGACAAGGGCCTCTTCCCGACAACCCTGGCCGTTGGTTGTCGGGGTCTGCGGGCGGGGGGCTTATCGGAATCCGGGAGCCCCCTTTAATAAGGGGGCCCCCGGATACCGGCCCCCCACCCTATGTGAATGAGTATGGGGTACAATGTACCCCTACCCATTCACCTGTAAAATAAAAGTACCCAAAAAAAAAAACACAACACACGAGATAAAATATTTTATTGCACAGCTCCGGGGGTCTTCCGTCTTCGGGGGTCTTCTCGCCGGACTCCTCCGCTATCTTCTTGTAGCTCTTTTGCTAGCGGAGGAGTCCGGCTTTCTTCCTCCCCGCCGCCGGCCTCTTCTCCCGACTTCGGGGGTCTTGTCCCCCTCTTCGGTTCTTCTGCCGGGCCACCGCGCCTTCTTATAGCTCTTTTGCAGGCGGTGGCCCGGTCTTCTGTCGCCGCTGTCGCCGCTGTCGCCGCCGCCTTCTGTTCTTGTTCTTCTTCTTGTTCTTCTTGTTCTTCTCCAGGAGATGTTGACACGTCGCTCTCTCCGGCCGGAATGCCAGAGCCGCGCTGTGTGGCCACTTATATAGTGACAATGGGGCGGTGTCACATGGTATATGTCACATGGGTTGGTCACATGGGTTGATGTCACATGGGGACTATGACATCGTAAGGGGGCGGGGTCACCATGTGACCAACCCATGTGACATATACCATGTGACACCGCCCCATTGTCACTATATAAGTGGCCGCTCAGCGCGGCTCTGGCATTCCGGCCGGAGAGTGCGACGTGTCAACATCTCCTAGAGAAGAACAAGAAGAAGAACAAGAACGGAAGGCGGCGGCGACAGCGGCGACAGAAGACCGGGCCACCGCCTCTAAAAGAGCTATAAGAAGGCGCGGTGGCCCGGCAGAAGAACGGAAGGCGGCGACAGAAGAACGGAAGGCGGCGACAGAAGACCGGGCCACCGCCTGCAAAAGAGCTATAAGAAGGCGCGGTGGCCCGGCAGAAGAACCGAAGAGGGGGACAAGACCCCCGAAGACGGAAGACCCCCGGAGCTGTGCAATAAAATATTTTATCTCGTGTGTTGTGTTTTTTTTTTTGGGTACTTTTATTTTACAGGTGAATGGGTAGGGGTACATTGTACCCCATACTCATTCACATAGGGTGGGGGGCCGGTATCCGGGGGCCCCCTTATTAAAGGGGGCTCCCGGATTCCGATAAGCCCCCCGCCCGCAGACCCCGACAACCAACGGCCAGGGTTGTCGGGAAGAGGCCCTTGTCCTCATCAACATGGGGACAAGGTGCTTTGGGGTGGGGGGGCCGCGCGGCCCCCCCTTCCCCAAGGCACCCCCCATGTTGAGGGCACGCGGCCTGGTACGGCTCAGGAGGGGGGGCGCGCTCGCTCGCCCCCCTTTCCTGGCCGGCCGGGTAGCGTGCTCGGACAAGGGTCTGTTGTGGACTTTGGGGGGACCCCCACGCCGATTTTTTTCGGCGTTGGGGTTCCCCTTTAAGTCCATTCCAGGCGGCGGAGCCCGCGACGTCTCCGTCGCGGGCCCCGCCTACCTTGACACGCGCTCGAAATGAGCGGACTGTTGCCTCGTGTGTGGGCGAGTCCGCTCATTTCAAAAGTTGCGCGGACTTAGTACGACGAACAAAGTTTGCCGTATTTGTCCGCTCAAAAAGTGCCGTGTGTGGGCGTGTTCGTTCATTCAAAAGTTTGAGCGGACTGTTTGACGAACTTAGTTTCGGCAGACAGTCCCCGCGTGTGTACGCCGCCTTACACAAAAGGGTGGCTGCTGAGTACAGGTTGGAATTTCCCTATGTCCCCAGGGATGTTAAGACTGTAATTGAGGCAAATCGTGAGGTTTGGTACGAAGATGATGTTTGGAACTACCTCAAGGTGCCAAAGCCGCTGCGGAAAAAGGCCTTCTCACCGGAGCTTTATGAAAGATTTCAAGGGTGTTTGTTACACTGGAGCTACGGTCGGCACATTTACAGTGACAAAATCGTGATTTGCCGAACAAATAAAGAGAGTGCCATTTACTTCATCACTACAGTGGATGCTGATGGCAAAGATCTGACTCTGCCTGATCCAAGGTTTTATTGGTGAACTGTTGAAGTCAAATTTTGAAAAGTTTCCAGAAAGGAGAGAAGAAAGTTCTTTGTGTCTTTAATTTCTTCAGTGTTATAATACACAAAGACTCTGGGGTAGTTAGATAGGTGGTTCTACAACAGAGTACATGTCAAGTTCTTCAGGCCTTGGGCCCAACGTTCATTTGTTATAGGACTTGCAGTTGCAGCAGCTCTGACCACTAGGTGGTGTGAGTCGGCAGTGATAGTAAGCAGAGACTTTCTTTTTGCTAAGGATTAGCGTGTGTTTGAGCAGATATTCCATACTCTATTGAAGGAGGAAATTCCGCTGTGTAAACGCCAGAATCTTGCCCTTCAAAATTCTAGGATGTATAGTGTACAGTATTGCCGGTTTGCATTATGTTTTCTTTTTCAGGATTCATGGAGACCTACTATCAAGGCCATTGGAGGAGTCCGAGTGGGTTCAGATAGTTAGTTGGATGGTGTGCATACAGCATTGATGTGACATTGTGATTAGTGTTAAATGTTTAAACATGTTTTCCCTTTCTTTCCCTTCCCCAACACCTAACATAAGAACTCAGGTACTGTTATTTTTTTCTATTAGGTAGGATTTTTGCCCCAGTTGTTACCCAGATGATGGGGACATCGTCTAAATGGCTGGGGGGGATTTGTAGCAGATGACATTTGGGACCAAATGACACACGCTTTGTAAATTTAGTTTTTGCCTCAGGACCTTACAGTACTGAAGGTTAATTGAGTAGGTAAGCCTTAACACCAGTCTGGCCAGGCCATGATTGATGTTCTGCCTGGTCATGTGAGCGGTGAGGTGCACATGACAGGTGCACATGGGTATGGCCCTCTCGGAGCCAATCAGCGGGAGTGCCGGGCCCTCTGAGGAGTCTGGGAGGGGTACTTAAGCAGGTGTGGGTCACATGTTTGGGATTCCGGAGTTGTTCGAGAGACTTGTGTGGTCTGTCCTGGTTCCAGGACCGGGGTAGCCCCATGAGGGGTCCCGGTCACGGGGTGTTTGGCATCCCACAAAATGTTCCTGTCAGTGGCCCCTGTTAGACCCGACTGGTCTGGGGTAGGGATCCATCTGTTCCCGAGTCTTGGAACCTCCTGGTCCGAGGCGCTGTAACTGAGGGAGGATTCAGAGTGTCCGGGTGTGCTCTCGGCTTGGAGGGACACCACAGCTTGTGCAAGTGACCGGGGGAGGACCATTCGGAGGAGGGCCGACAAGTGGCATCCTGAGAAGTGCCTGGTTACTGAGTTGGGAAGGACATTGACGAGTCCACACTTTTCCAGTACCTCAAAGGAAGCGGGAAACGTTGCAGGTACGGTTGGAAAAAGGTTCCTGTTTATCTTCGTTTGATTGTTCAAGTTTTGAGTCAACATGCTGGCTAGAGGTCTGTTCAGCCTTGAAGTACCCAGCTGCGAGTGGCTACTCTCTGGGTGGCTACTCTCTGGGTGGAAGTAGAGACTTTGTTAAACCTGCAGTTCAAGGTACCTGAGTTCTTCACCCTTGCCCTCTGTTCCCAAAGAGACTGTGTTGTGTGAAAGTTATACTGCAAAATAAAACCTTTTTAAAGGACTTTATTGGTGTCAGCGTACAAGTCATTGGGTATCAACCCTGGGAACCCCTAGACGCTGAGGAGCAGGCCAGGAGAAGGTAACCGGTAAGCCCATTAAGTCAAGGCCGCCCTGCAAAGGGTTATGGCCGCTACACATAGATAACTAAAAATCAACATATTCTAGTAAAATACATATTACTCTAGTATTCTACTATACTCACAGGGACGTTTCTGAATGAATAGCAAAGACTTTGGGTAATATGTCAATCAGTGTCCTTTCTCCTAAAGGGTGTGTAGCGGAGATATGTATGTCTTTATCCAAGGCCACATTTCCAACTTACTTTTAGGAGTAGAAATTGAAGAATCCTTCATCCATTAAATACTTCAAGAAGAGTTGTTTTATTTGTTCAGAAAGATAAGCAAAGACAACTGACATCTGGTAACATATGGCATAGCGATGGCCTCAGAAGGAGGGAAGGGACATCTGATCTACATTCTCCAAAGTGTAGAATTCTTTCTCTTCCCATCTCTCTCTTCCCTCTCTATCATAATCCTACTCCATTCTTATACTGTTTCATAATGTTATGTCAGCATATCCTAATAACACCCATATTTGCATATATACCTAATATGGTTCAGTCTAAAGATAAGTAGCATAACTCCACCCATTGTCCTCCTGACATAATAACTCAGAAATAGAAGTACCTATACAGCAAAACCATATCTCTCTGTCCTCTGTCCCTGTGACCTTCAAAACCATCACTAATTACCATACATAAATTCATATTTCATATATATTTTTCGTTCAGAAACTTTTATCACTTAAAATATTAATTAACTCAAAATATCTAACAGTCCCAAATATGTGTCCAAAGTGTCCGATCTGTCCATCGCAATCTCGCAATGCCACTAAAAAACACAGATCACTGCCATTACTAGTAAAAAATGATATATATATATATATATATATATAATATATATGCCATAAATCTTTCCCATAGTTTGTAGACGCTATAACTTTTGCACAAACCAATCAATATACGCTTATTGTGATTTATTTATTTTTTTTACCAAAAATATGTAGAAGAATATATATTGGCCTAAACTGATGAAGAATCTTGTTTTTTAAAAACATTTTTGGGGATATTTATTATATCAAAAAGTAAAAAATATTGTTCTTTTTCAAAATTGTCGCTCTGTTTTTGTGTAAAGGGCAAAAAATAAAAACCGCAGGGATGATCAAATAGCACCAAAAGAAAACTCTATTTGTTGGGAAAAAAGGATGCAAATTTTGTTTGGGTACAGCATTGCATGACTGTGCAATTACCAGTTAAAGCAACGTAGTGCCAAATTGTAAAAAGTGCTCTGGTCAGGAAGGGGTAAAACCTTCCGGGGCTGAAGTGGTTAAGAAAAGAAATGTCCTTAGATTTGGTGCCTGCATTTGTCTTTTTTTTCAGGTCTCTAATGAAGAGATGGAGCCTTGAAACATGTTAGTGATGGTGTCAATGAGTTGACGCTATTGCATGGAGGATGCTATACAGCAGATTCAGGTGTTCCGTCCTTGCAGTGTCGGTTACTGTCAGCCTTTATTTGCTCAGACACTTTCCCTGTTCCCAGGATGCCGGCTTTTGTACAATAAGTGATTCAGGTCTGTATACACTGATCAATGCTGTGACTCTTGCTTTGTGATGACAACTCTCGGCTTTTGTGAGTGCAATACTTTGTCTTTTATCATTATAAATACATTTTTTTTTAACTGCACTATCCAGTGTGTTCGCTTGTTTTTTTGTTTTGATGTCTACATTTATAAACAGTTTGAGCTTTCAAAGGGTGGCAGAAGTGAAGAACAGACAGAGCTTCAGACTATACAGCTATCTACATTCTCTGACTAAGTGAGAACTCCATCTTGACCATCACAGAACCTTGCATCAATTAGAGCTTATTTAGGTCCCTACTTTAAAGCTAAGTAAAAACTAATGGTGCACATTACTATTACATGCTTAAATTAGAGTAACTAGATCTTTTAGAGTTGGCTGCTTGTGTATGCATGTGTATGGCTCTATTCACTGTTTTCCTCTGTACCTTTTAAGCTCCTCAACCTTCTTTTTGTTTAAACTTACCTAGATAGTATAGCTTCCCTTTTACATTACATATAATGGTACTCTCTATCCATTACTCCTACAGGAGGTGTGGTGAAGAGAAGGCCCCAAAGTGTCATCAATGATGGACTGTCTTCACATTAAGCCTTTCCGGACTGATGTCTACCATATTCCACCAAGCCACCATTTGTATAATCTCACAAACCCCTGAAATTGCTCTTTTATATAACCTGCCAGGAACTATTTCTCACATTAAGAAAGAACTCTCATTTCTTTTACTAGAAGCCCATGCAATGATTCTGTGCCACTGGAAATCTACTGTTTAGCCATATATTGCTGAGTGAACTAGGGAAATGTGCCATATTATTTGAAAAAAAAAAATTTACTGCACAATTAAATGATAGGGACTCATTACCAGTTATTGGCTCTTATATATGAAGTTATATATGAAGTTGGATAATTTTAAATAATACTAATGGCCCTACGGCTAGTTGATAATACCTTCTATTTTAGCTTTCCTTCCTCAGTTGTATGCGCAGTATGCTATGCTATGCTACCTTTTTTTGCTTCATCTCTATGCTCTTGCCTTTCTCTCTTCTTTTTCTGACTCTTTCTCCATTGATATTACTTTTTCCAGGTCATCTATGACAATGTTACTGTTTATACTTTAAAATGTATCATGAACTGCATGTCTCATCTCTTCTGGCTCCATCCATGCACGGTGCACCCATGGTTCCCGGACTTGATCAGTTTTTGATCTGTCTATCCTGTTATATGATGCCCTGTGTCTTTTACCTGTGACCATGCGATTTACCTAGATATTTGTTTTATTTATATATTTTTTTTAACAAAGCTATTTTATTTCTTATTGCAGAAAATAAAATATTTATACTATAAAAAAAGATAACATTTTACCCTTATGCTTTATAAATTTCTATACTTCTTTGAAGATTGCTTTACAAACCAAGACAAATATATTCTATAAAGCCAAACACCAACTGACTCTAATGCGTTTTGTCAATGGCAAAATTTTGCCCAAATCTCCTGATTTTCGCTGCAATTTAGAAGGAATAAAACTCTCAGGTTTGCTGATCCCTATTGACAATCTATCCTGGACGCAGGAAAATGGCAAAACAATCAGGTGACAAAGCTTTGGGATGGATTCACAGGAACACTTTTTTTACTGCTCCTATGAATTATGGAGACTGCACCGTCCACAATGGGCCTTTATTTTAGTCCAACACAATACACAGATATAACCCATCTGTAGGTTGTGATGCTCTGGAAATGAATAAAAAAGGTGCAGATGTGTTAAAGGACCATTGTGGTGTTTTAGGTCAAAATGAATGGACTGGTAAGCTTGAAATTATTTTTTGGGTAGGGTAGATTTATGGCTTCTATACTTTATGGAAGATTCCTTTCCCCTTAGTGGATCTAGTGCCACTGAAAATTTTCTTTATTAAAATGATTGGACTGCCATATTGCAACAACCTGTTAATGTGCGTGGCCAAGATACTGCAAAGGTGTAAATCCAGCTTTAGTTTTCCTTTATGTAATCTTGACACTACCTTTTGTTATGCAACAGATTTTGCAAAGTTTGTTATCAATGCTAATCTAAATCTGTAGATTGAATGGCATCACAGCCTGCCTGGCACTCGGCCTGACAGTTCTGCTCTGACAACAAATAAGAAATGATGTGGGTAAGGTTGCACTATTATACGGTCCAAGTGTGGAGAATCAGATTATTACACATACCCATCAGTGACTGGCTGTTCTTTACGCTTTTCCCTTTATTTGATTTATAGCTCAATCACAATTTTAGAATCCTTCTTTGTGTAGACAGTACTGTGCTGATTATTTTCTTTTGAAATATTCTAAATCGAATTCAAAATTAATCTTCAACTCCTTCAGTATATCTACATGGCCTTCTGTGCAGAAGCCTTAAATATGCAATAAATTTAAGTATCAGGAGGTTGGGGTTAACGCAAAGCTGGCTCCATTTCCTCATATTACTGTGTAATATTCTTCTTATCTGCTAATGTTTGTTTTGCTGCATCTAGTAAATGTGCTTTCTTTGTGAGAACTCAGCATGTATGAGAAGATAATACAGCAATCAATGTGTTCCAAAGATGAAGAGAACATTAATATTTACAGCATGGAATGTAGGGTGAAAACTAAATAAAAAAATAAATAAAAATATGGGCAAGACAATGCAGTACATAGAACTATTTCACCACACAATTTAAAATTAAATATACTACACACACACACACACACACACATATATATATATATATATATATATATATATATATATATATAGCGGCGGCTCCTGAAGAGCATGAGCTATGCGGTTTTTCTAAAGTTAAAGTTGCCTAAACTGCAGTTTGGTTTGGGTGTAATTATCTAAATTGGGACTCAGCATCAGTCTGCCTGGACTGTGAGATGTTCAGCCTGGCCACAGGGGGCACTGTCTCTTCTGGCAGGCATGGAACTATGGTCTGGTCAGGTGCTTAAGTGGGAGGGGCGCTCCTGCTGTGCTTTCTGGGAGAGGGAACTTAAGATACGGACGTCACGTGGTTCGGGGTTCCGGTCCAGTATGATGTGCTGACTACATGGTCCTGGTCCTCCTGACCAGCCCCAAGGAAGGCTATGGCCTAGGGTGCGGAACCACCCAACTTTGATGCCTCAGGGCTGGCTAGCCCGAGGCAAGGAAACTAAAGGAGGATTCTGAGGTGGTTGTGTGTTGTCTCCAGTTCGGGAGAGACCCAGTATACTTCAAGCATTCCAGGGGAGGACTCTTCAGAAGAATACCACGTACGGGCCTGGAAGGGCTGAAGTAACTGGGAGAATCCAGTCTTGTGGATATCGCCAAGCAGGCTGAAAGATCCAGGTATCCTACAAGTGTTCTAAAGCTTAATTTTCCTACGGATTTTACAACATTGCTGTGGCAGAGACATCTTGTACATTTCTACAACAACGTCTGTGGCAAAGACTTGTTCCTGAGTAGGCACCAAGTTGGCTACTAGGCCTTGTGAGAGAGGGACTGTCCAACCTGAGTGACCATCCAGCTGCGAATGGCTATTCTCTGGATGCAGTCAAAGTAAGCCTTGAGGCGATTCAGTTCGCGTTGTGCGCTATAAAAATATCTCATTCATTCATTCAAAGTAAGCAAGTTCTTCAATGTTTTTTTGACTTTGGCAATAAGAGTACCTGGACTTCCTTTCCAACCCTCTGATCCCAAGCTGAAAGACTGTTCAATTGTCTGAGTTTTGCAAATAAAATCCATTCAAGTGGATCCATTGTCAGTCTCAAGTTACTGGGCCATCTACCACGGGACATCCCCTAGATGTGCAACAAGGAGAACGGAAGGTAACGGTAAGCCCAAAAATAACCAGCAGCTCCTTCGGGGGTTAGTGCTACATATATATACACACACACACGCACCAATATTATGCAGCTCTGTGATTGCAATATAAAACATGAACAATGGTTATGAAATATAAGTACATGGCCTGGAGCTGAGTGAAACTAGGTGGACTCCAGCATAACTGGGGCCTAGAGAAGAGGCGGTGTATTAGTGGGTGATTTTGATATGCTGCAGTCTACTTAGCAGATTGAAGAGTTCAAGGCAGAGAGTGTGTCCTGTAGTAGGTAGAGGAGGGGGGTGTTGGAAAAGTAAAACAGAAAAATTGCTTATAAACTGGCTATATACTGCATATGCATTATGCCTGTCTAAGCAGCAGGTGGCGCTGTAGTATTATAGTGTATACAGTGCCTTGCAAAAGTATTCGCCCCCTTTTTTTATCTGAATTATATGTGATGGATCAGAACACAATAGTTTTTGAAAGGCCCCAGAGGCTGCAACACTTAAGCAAGAGGCGCCACTAACCAAACACTGCCATGAAGACCAATGAACTCTCCAAACAAGTATGGGACAATGTTGTTGAGAATTACAAGTCAGGGTTAGGTTATACAAAAAATTCAAATCTTTGATGATCCCTAGGAGCACCATCATATCTATCATAACCAAATGGAAAGAACATGGCACAACAGCAAACCTGCCAAGAGACGGCCACACACCAAAACTCATGGACTGGGCAAGGAGGGCATTAATCATAGAGGCAGCACAGAGACCTAAGGTAACCCTGGAGTAGCTGCAGAGTTCCACAGCAGAGACTGAAGTATCTGTACATAGGACTAAAATAAGCTGTATGTTCCATTTGGGCTTTATGGTAGAGTGGCCAGAAGAAAGCCATTACTTTCAGCAAAAAACAAAATGACACGTTTTGAGTTTGCGAAATGGCATATGGGAGACTCCCAAAATGTATAAAGGAAGGTGCTCTGGTCTGATGAGACAAAAATTGAATTTTTTGGCCAACAAAGAAAACGCTGTCTGGCGCAAACCCAACACATCACATCACCCAAAGAACACCATCCCCACAGTGAAACATGGTGGTGGCAGCATCATGCTGTGGGGATGTTTTTCAGCAGTCGGGACTAGGAAACTGGTCAGTGTTGAGAGAAAAATGGAAGGTGTTAAATACAGGGATATTCTTGAGAAAAACTTGTACCACTCTGTGTGTGATTTGGGGCTAGGATGGAGGTTCACCTTCCAGCAGGACAATGACCCCAAACACACTTCTAAAGCAACACTTGAGTGGTTTAAGAGGAAACATGTAAATGTGTTGGAATGGCCTAGTCAAAGCCCAGACCTCAATCCAATACAAAATCTGTGGTCAGACATAAAGATTGCTGTTCACAAGCGCAAATCATCCAACTTAAAGGAGCTGGAGCAGTTTTACAAGGAGGAATGGGCAAAAATCCCAGTGCTAAGATGTGGCAAGCTCATATAGACTTGTCCAAACAGGCTTGGAGCTGTGATAGCCGCAAAAGGTGGCTCTACAAAGTATTGACTTAAGGCCCCTTTCACACGGGACGGATCAGTAATGATCCGCCCCGTGATGATCCGCTCGCTTAGCGGGGATCGCTCCGTTGTCCCCGCTGAGCTGGCTGCGGTCAGGGTGGTCTCCGCACACTGTGCGGGGACCGCTCTGTCAGCTCTCCGCTCTCCTCTATGGGGATCGGATGCGCACAGACCGTCTGTCCGTGTTCATCCGATCCGCTCTGCAGACGGATAGAAAAATAGGATTTTCCTCCGTCTGCAGAGTCGGACAGTAGCGGAGGCGGACGAAATCGGGTGTCTGCGGATGTTCATCCGCAGACACCCGCTATCCCATAGGGATGAATGTATGCCCGTATTTCATCCGCAAACGGATGGATGAAATACGGACATATCGTCCACATGTGTGAAAGGGGCCTTAGGGGGGTGAATAGTTATGCACATTGACTTTTTGTGTTTGCTTCACAATAAAAAAAAAAAAACAGCTTCAAAGTTGTGGGCATGTTCTGTAAATTAAATAATGCAAATCCTCAAATAATCCATGTTAATTCTAGGTTGTGGGGCAACAAATCACGAAAAATGCCAAGGAGGGTGAATACTTTTGCAAGGCACTGTAGTTATGTTATCTATGATATAACAGGATGTTTGTCTATCCTCTCTCTATGTACTTGGATGCAACTTGTTCCTGTGTTCATGTTTCTCCATTCTATAAAGACATGCATTAATAAGCCGTATTACTGCATACAACAAACTTCCAGCATGATTTCAATACTTTGCTAACAGGGGGATCATGCCACAGCTAAGTCAGTGCTCATCACAGCATCAGACAGTTTTCTTCTTTGTTCCTGGACTTCACCTGTAGGAAGAACAAAAGGTTGATGACTTGGACAACATGCTGTCCCAGCTTAGAGCTGCAGGGGTGGCAAGAGGATCTCAGTGGCTACGAGACAAACTTTTAGATTTATTGCAGAAGCCCAGGCAGGTCTTTCCTGGGCCCTCTTCTAGACGCTCCCACGTGCTAGGAGGTCTAGGCCTTCTGAGAGCTTCATTCCTGAATTTGGGAGCCCCTCAAGGGACCCTCTGACCCCACCAGCCGAACGCATGCCTGCTTCCCCTGGTGTGTGAGTCGGGAGGAATCCCCATCTACGGGGAGCCCAGGGCGGGAGTGCTTTCATCTGGCACCCCCTCCCCTGCCCTCACACCTTCGCAGCATGGATTGTGCGGCTGGCTATGCAGGCTCCCTGCCTGTGTCTAGTGTAGCCCAGTGTGGGAGTGGCAGAGCGGTCGGTGCTGGTCAGGTCCTGGGAGCTGCCAGGGCCCCCAGTGACAGAAGACACGGGTGGCAGCTTTTCCCTGTGTCCAGGCATCGCAGAGCATGGATGGAAGAAGCCAGGTGTCGGCTGGTGAGGCTTTCTCCACCCCTCACAGAGCCCAGCGTGGGAGTAGGAGAGGCAGCGCCTGGGGTTCCAATGCGGCGGCAGCTGCTGACATCATCAGATTTTGGTAATATGTGCACCCTCATTTATTGTAACTTATTGTGCTATCTGTTGGGTCGGGCTAAGTTGTGTGGTCTGATATAGTTGCCAGGCCTGCATGGCGTATGGCTCGCTCTGTTAAAAAGATCAACAAAGCCAGGAAAAAGGTGAACTAGGAGGTAGCAAGTTTTTTGAAGGAGGGTATTCCAGTATGGGCGGCAAAACGCGTGTACAATGTCACACTCATGTGTTGTGGCAGGGGGTCTGTTGGGTCTTTGAAGGCATTGCTGGTTAAATAATTGTGGAAAATTGTGGGTTGGGCCCACCTGGGTATGGGTGTCCCTTCCTAATAATACGGTAGTAACATCGGGGTAGTAATTAGGTTGTATCTGGTAGTACGTATGTGGTTATTTGTCCCTGAGCTGGTGTAGTTCCAGTTGGGGGCCTTTGATTGGGTGGCAGATACAACCGGTTAATCGTGAGTATATAGGACTTCAAAGACCTTAGATCGGGCATAAGCTGAGATGGTTTATTTTTTATGCATTGACTGTATTATATGCATTAAACTTATTTTCTTGTGAATGCTGCATTTAATGGTTTGTAATAAAAGGCTGCTATGGCCATTCGACTCCAATTTAAATGTGTCGTCTGGTCATTTTTGAAGGGGGGATTAGTCAAGTGTTTAACGTTTTATAGACAATCTGAGCCTCTACACTCTGCAGGTCCCGTAGTCATGAAATAAGAAAACAACACTACACTAGCAAGTGTGCTATTCCCTTTTATAAGATGCCTAAAAACCTCACCTTACCTGAAACAGTACTGTGCAATAAGAAAGAGTCTACTTGGCTCACAGCTGAAACTCCTACTTTGGGGCAAATTTTTAGTATGTAGAGGATTGTGGAAGGTTAAACAGTCATTTTCATAGATTTTTCTGAAACTGAGTAAAGCAGGGAAAATTTTTAGAAAAGTACTCCAAATCCATGCTGCTCTTTTTGTAAAAAATGTATTTCCTGGTGCCCCCATGGCAGCATACCTGTGATAGCTCCGTCCCAGAGTCCTCCCCTCAGGATAGTTAATAGCTTATAAAAATGACAAACCTACCCCCCCTAACATTCTCCTTTTTTTCCTCATACCTAACGGATAGTGTTTGGATGTAGCTTACCTCTGCCGTGAGCAGTTTCCGTCTGGGTTCAGGCCTCTTCCAGATGCAGTCCCCAATCTTGGGTTGCTAACTAGCGCTTATAAGAGGGGAGCCCCTTCCGGGGGTCTTTTGGGGCAGCAGCCACTTCCTACGTGGGAAATCGGTTCTGCTTGAAGGCAAAGCTGTCAGTCGGTGGGGCAGGTAGGGGCTCACTTTTTGAGCTTTCTCTTTTCATTGTGCTGTTTTCCTTATCTTCGTGCTGTATTTCGAGCGGGGTAAAATGTAGCAATGTAGGTCGTTCGGCGCCATCTTGAAGAAGGGAAAAACAGGTGGTGATGCCCTTCGGTGGGGGGGCGGAGCAGAGAAAGGGTTCCTTCCTCTACTAAAGGGCTGAAGGTTCAGTAAAAGGCAGGCATAGCCAGCTGCAGGTTCTGCCTCCTGAGTGCTCTGTGCGGACTGAAACCTGAATTCTTAGTACCGTATATACTCGAGTATAAGCCGAGATTTTCAGCCTCTTTTTTGAGGCTGAAAGTGCCCCCCTCGGCTTATACTCGAGTCATCGCCGTCTGACTGCTCGATCAGCGTATCGAGCAGACAGACGGCGGACATACTACAATTCGAAAGCCGCGCCTCCGCCTCCGCCTCCGCCTGTGATAGGCGGAACACTCAATTTCCCAGCAGTCAGTGTTCCGCCTATCACGGACATCCGCTCATCCTCGTACTACGGACGAGGATGAGACGATGTCCGTGATAGGCGGAACACAGGCTGCTGGGAAATTCAGTGTTCCGCCTATCACAGGCGAAGGCGGAGGCGCGGCTTTTGAATTTTAGAATGGCCGCCGAGGCGCCGACGAAGAGCGGCGATCCTGGCAAGGCACGGGACGGAGGCAAGGCAAGGCACGGCACGGGACGGGACGGAGGCAAGGCACGACACGGGACGGAGGCAAGGAGGCAAGGCACGGCACGGGACGGAGGCAAGGAGGCAAGGCACGGCACGGGACGGAGGCAAGGAGGCAAGGCACGGGACGGAGGCTCGGGACACAGGCTCGGGACACAGGTAGGCTGGACACACACACACACACACACACACACACACACACATGGACACACACACACAGGGATGGATGGATGGAGACACACACACACAGGGATGGATGGATACACACACACACAGGGATGGATGGATGGAGACACACACACACAGGGATGGATGGATGGAGACACACACACACAGGGATGGATGGATGGATGGAGACACACACACACAGGGATGGATGGATGGATGGACACACACACACACAGGGATGGATGGATGGATGGACACACACACACACAGGGATGGATGGATGGACACACACACACACAGGGATGGATGGACGGACACACAGGGATGGACGGACACACAGGGATGGACGGACACACAGGGATGGACGGACACACACACAGGGATGGACAGGCATGTCTCACCCTCGGCTTATACACGAGTCAATAAGTTTGCCAGTTTTTTTGGGGGTAAATTGGGGGCCTCGGCTTATATTCGGGTCGGCCTATACTCATGCCTGTGATTGTTAGGGCCTTGCAATGTCTCCTTTGAATTGTAGTTTCAAAACAGCTGGAGAGCCAAGGTTCCTTACCCCTGATTTAGAGGGTTGTGAGGAAGACAGGGAGATGGATTTGTGTTGGAACTATTTTTCTTTCATTTGGGGCATTTTTCATGAAGTAAAAATTGTGGATGAAGTTATAGTATAAATCTGTAATTGTTTAGGTAGGGGTGTCCAGTTGGGTATATATTTGGATATATATATATAGGTATGTTTTTATATGTATATATATATATATATATATATATATATATAATATATATATATATATATATATATAATATATAATATAAATATATATATATATGCTGGGGGGGGGGGGTGTATGTTCACGGGGTCTCATGGGATTCTATTGTGCTTTCTTTAGTATTCTGTCCAGTCACTTTTCGCCCTTGCCTGCCCTGCGATTATGAGTCAGCCGCCGCTAGACCAAGACCCTCGCTTTCTTAGGTAAGGGTACGTGCCAAAAGAGAGCCTTGCGCTGTTACTTTTCGTTTCAGCCCTATACACCAGAGCGCGTCTAACCAGACATCTGGTCATCGCAACGGACGCACACGTCCAAGCTCGGCGCATAGCCGCTCATCTAGCTCTCATCATTCTTTGCAAAGAACAAGTTCCAAAAGGCATCGTTCAGCTAGCCCTCCCAGATGGGGAAAGAGAGAATGTAGGGCATGTGGGGCACCCCCGATGTCTGATAAACTGATCTGTAAAGACTGTTTTCAAGCCTACGCGGATCGCGAAAAGGCAGAGGTGGAACAAGTTACAGAATTGATTAAAAGAGTAGTGAAAGACTCATTAGCGGAGCTAATTCATACGACTCCCGCCCTGCAAAACACGCTTAAGGGTCAAACATCAGAAATGACTAATCAGGGTCAATCATCCACAGACCAGGCAGGCACTTCTGCAACCCCGCCTTCCTTATCAGCTGGGGACAGAGCCGATTCGGAGGATTCCTCAGATGATTCAGATCCCTCTGGCTTTAATTTCTCATTAGTGCAGCCCTTTGTCTTAGCAGTAAAACAAGCTATCAGCTGGGAGGAAGTGGAAGAACCTCCCAAAAAGGCAAAAACCTTCTTTCCAATTCTGAAAAAGAGATTGAATTTTTTTCCCTTTCTAGAAGAATGAAAAGATTTAATAGAGGGGTAATGGAAGAGGACAGATAAACGCTTCTCTCTAAATAGACTCCAGAAGTTGTACCCGCTGGCCGAATCAGATACGGCCTTCCTGGATACGCCGCCAGTATTGGACGCAGCAGTGGTGCGTTTGGCCAAGAACATCACCCTGCCTATGGAGGATTCGACCTCCTTTAAGGATCCTCTGGACATGCGTATAGATGCGGATTTGAAAAAAGCCTATCAGCTGGCGGGAGGAGCTTGTAGACCGGCGGTAGCTTTAGCCTCGGTGTCTAATGTCATTAGAGTTTGGACAGAAAACATTGAAGTTGCCATCCGAGAAGAGGTCCCAAAGGACAACATTATAAAGGCGTTAGAAGAGCTCAAGCTGTCAGCAGACTTTATCGGAGAAGCCGCAATTGACTCTGTGAGATATGCGGCTAGGGCGATGTTGCACCCAATCGTGGCTAAGCACGCGCTATGGCTAAAGCCATGGGCTGCCGACGCAGCATCAAAACAAAACTGGTGCAAAATCCCATTTGATGGGAAGGCGCTCTTTGGAGAAAGATTGGAGAAGGCAATATCTAGAGTGACAGGAGGGAAGTCGGGGCTACTTCCCCAGAATAGAAGAGTGAGGCGGTCACGTGTGGTGTCAGAAAAATTCCAAGCTTCCAGGAATAGAAGTTTCTCTAACTTTAGACAAGGTAAAGACCTCAAGAAGAATTGGAGGAGTACTCAGGCCACGTTTTTAAAGGCGAATAAACAGAGAGGTCTCTCCAACACTCAGGAGGGGATGAAGTCCTTTTGACAAGAGGCCACTCTAGCGAGTAGAGGCCAGGTTAAAGAGGTTTGCGGAGGTATGGGCCAGTCGAAGCGAAGATACGTGGGTGGTCTCTACGATCCATTTTGGCCATTTTTGGACCTTTCAAGAAGGGGTCCCGCAAGATTCGTTCGTTCTAACGAGAAGTCCAACGTCACCACAGAAAGCGGAAGCTTTACAGAAATATCTACGCCTTCTTGTAGCACAACAGGCAGTTTTACCAGTCCCTCCCTCCGAGAGGTTCACAGGATTCTATTCTCCTCTCTTCCTCATCCCCAAGAAGAGTGGAGAATGGAGACCAGTAGTGGATCTGAAGAGGTTAAATCGTTTCATACAGCTCGACTCGTTCAAGATGGAATCCTTGCACACGATCACTCAGATGGTCCAACCAGGAGATTGGATGGTATCGGTAGACTTGCAAGATGCTTATTTCCATGTTCCGTGTTACCAGCATTCCAAAGATATTGAGAGTGGCAATAGGATCAACACATCTCCAGTTTCAATGCCTGCCGTTTGGCCTATGTACATCACCAATTTTTTTCTTAAAAGTTCTAGTTTCAATCCTGGCACCTCTCAGGGAAAAAGGCCTTTGAGTCTTTCACTTTCTGGACGACATCTTACTGCTAGCGTCCAATCAAGCCCAGCTACGGGACCACAAGGGGATTCTTCTGAGGACTCTGAAAGATTTTGGATGGTTAGTAAATACAGAGAAGAGCCACCTAACCCCAACTCAGGTGATGATTTACCTAAGTGCTCTATTCGAGACCAGGGCTGGTACAGTGCGCCTCCCTCCTCAGAAGGTGAAGACGATTGCCCAGAAGATGATCCACGTCAGATCGCTCTCCCACCTGTCAGCCTCGAATTGCCTGAGTTTAATCGGGACCATGGCAGCTTGCATTCCAATGTTACCTTGGGTGCATTGGCATCTGAGGACTTTTCAATGGGGCTTTTTGACGCAGTGGAGGAGGAAGTCCCTATGTCAGAGAATATCAATTTCTGCTTCCATGAAGAGGGGTCTCCTCTGGTGGTCGAAGGAAGACCTAATTTCAAAACCTCGGCTCCTGCAATGCCCTTCCTGGACTATTCTTACCACCGACGCAAGTTCGAATGGGTGGGGAGCACACTGCAATCAACTGGCAGTACAAGGGAGATGGGACGTCCCCATGGCAGGGGTAGTCTCCAACGTCTTAGAGCTGAGAGCAGTGTATTTAGCTTTGTTGAGTCTAAAAGAACATCTACGACAGAGACAAGTGCTGGTACGGATAGACAACAGAGCAGCGGTGTCATATATACAGAGGCCGGGGGGACGCACAGCATCACTTTACTAAGGGAAGTGGAGCCCATCATGTTATGGGCGGAAAGAAATTTTTTGGATTTAAAGGCAGATTTACCTTCTGGGACATTTGAATCAGCAGGCGGATCGCCTATCACGTTGTTTTCCAGACAGCAACGAGTGGGCAATGCACCCATCAGTGTTCAGTTGGATCGTGAATCTCCAGAAGCCGCCAGAAATAGATCTCTTTGCTTCTCCAATGAAAGCGAAGCTGCCGAGATTTCTATCCCGTCTGCCTCATCCCCGAGCAGAAGCAGTGGATGCCCTCTCGAGTCCATGGCTATGCGAGACCGCATATGCGTTTCCCCCCGGATCCTTGATCGCAAAGTTCTTAATCAGGTTATCAATGGAGCCAGTCAGAGTGATAGCTATTCCGACTTACTGGCCAAAGAGGTCGTGGTTCCCTTGGGCAGTGAACCTCAGCGTATGCCCGCCGTTCAAGATCCCAGCTTCTCTCACAGGGGAAATTGATGCACCCAGCTCCTCACAAACTGAATCTACATGTTTGAATATTGAGCAGCAGAAGTTCTAGTCATTGGGATTCTCAGCGGGAGTGATCTCGACTCTCCTGAAGGCTAGGAAACCTTCCACAAACTTTATCTGTTCTAAGATATGGAATAAATTCAAAACTTTTGCAGTAAGCAAACGAGGGGATCCCACCAGTCCATCTACCTCAATAGTTTTGGAGTTTCTGCAGAATGGTTTAGACCTGGATCTCAGTTTAAGTGCATTAAAAGTTCAAGTAGCAGCAATTTCAGCAAGTACCCACGTGAAATGGGCAGAAGATGCTCTCATCATACAGTTTCTCAAAGCAGTCAAGAAGATCCGCCCTCCAGTAAAACGAGCTTTCCCGGCCTGGGACCTACCTTTTGTGCTAGACTGCCTGATAGCGCAGCCTTTTAGTCCATTGGAGGCCGCTTCACTATGGAACCTAACACTCAAAACTGTTTTTCTAGTTGCTATAACGTCAGGGAAAAGAGCTTCAGAATTGCAGGCGTTAGGAGCAGAGAAAGAACACATCGTTTTCTTCCCGGATAGGGTGGAACTGCGGACAGTACAGGGATTTGTCCCAAAAGTGTCATCCCGAACCACTCTCTTGGAGGTTTGGGCACTCCCTTCGTTCAGGGATCCTCTATCAGGTTCGCTGCAAGAGTTGGATGTTACTAAAGTTCTAGCACGTTATTTGCAGGCCACAAGTCCTTTCAGAGCATCAGATAGATTATTCGTACTACCATTGGGCAAAAATAAAGGGAAAGGAGCCACATCGAGGACGATAGCTTCATGGATTTGTAGGTTAATCCAAAGTGTGTATAGGGGTAGAGGGTTGGAGCTTCTGGTGGTGAAAGCCCATTCGACGAGAGCAGTTTCTTCTTCGTGGGCGGCAAGGGCAAGTGTATAGTTGGAAACGATCTGTAAAGCGGCCACATGGACGTCGCCAAATACGTTCATGCGCCATTACAGGATTGACCCAGGAGCACTCACTTCAGTAGAATTTGGAAAAAGGGCGATTGAAGCAGCTATCGCATTTCCTTAAATAAAATTTTCTTTGAAGCAGTACCCACCCTGGTCTTAGCTATTTATTGTATCACAGGTATGCTGCCATGGGGGCACCAGGAAAACGGAAAATTGTTTCATACTTACTGTAATTTTCCTTTCCTGGTGCCTACCCATGGCAGCATACGCTCCCACCCTTGGTATTCATTCATTATAATTGGAGAATGCTAGGGGGGGTAGGTTTGTCATTTTTATAAGCTATTAACTATCCTGAGGACTCCGGGGCGGAGCTATCACAGGTATGCTGCCATGGGTAGGCCCCAGGAAAGGAAAATTACAGTAAGTATGAAACAATTTTCTATTTTCTTATCAGAGATGTTCTTGCCCCCCTGATGACAAACTAGGGTTTCCACCTCATCCCTTTAAAACTGAACACATATGAATTTCACAAGTTCTGTGGCTGATAAAGGTGGTAATTAAACTCACTTGGTGCCTTATCTGCATTAAATTAGCCTCAGAACCTGTGTAACTCATATGTGTTTGGGTTAAAAGGGATGGGATGGCAACCCTATGACAGACCTGCAATCCATTGCCTAGGACATAAAAAAATGCCTTACCAGTAGCAGTCACTAGGGATGGGCGAACGGTTCGGCCCGAGCATAAGTTTGGGCTGAACTTTGGTTGTTCGGATGTTCTGCGAAAACCGAACAATATGCGATGTCCGGAGCAAATTCGAAAGCCGCCAGAACACGGTTAAAGTCTATGGGACATGTAACGGGAAAAATCAAAAGTGTTAATTTTAAAGGCTTATATGCAAGTTATTGTCATAAAAAGTGTCTGGGGACCTGGGTCTTGCCCCAGGGGACATGTATCAATGAAAACATTTTTTTTTTTTTAAACGGACGTTTTTTTCGGGAGCAGTGTTTTTTTTTAATGCTTAAAGTGAAACCATAAAAACGAAATTTTCCTTTAAATATCGTGTCTATAGTATGCCTGTAAAGTGGTGCATTTTGCTGTGTTTAAAACAGAACCTCATCAAAATGACATTTCTAAAGGAAAAATTGCCATTTAACCACTTAAGCGCCAGACCATTTTGATGTCCAAAGACCAGAGCACTTTTTGCGATTCGCCACTGCATCGCTTTAACTGACAATTGCGCGTGGCATGGTTCCCAAACAAAATTCACATCCTTTTTTCCCCACAATAGTAATGGGGCGATCAGCGATTTTTATTGTGACTGCGACATTATGGTGGACACATTGGACAATTTTGACACATTTTTGGGACCATTGGCATTAATACAGCGATCAATGCGATAAAATTGCATTGATTACTGTAAAAATTTCACTAGCAGTGAAGGGGTTAACCACTAGGGGCCGGGGGAGGGGTTAATTGTGTCCTGGGGAGTGATTCTAACTGGGCTAGCAGTGACACGATGCTGATCGCTGCTTCTGATGACAGGGAGCAGACGATCAGTGTCCTGTCACTAGGCAGAATGGGGAGATTCTGTGTTTTCATTGGCATCTCCCCATTCTTCAGCTCCGTGACACGATCGCGGGCACCTGGCGGACATCGAGTCCACAGGGCCCGCGGGCACAGTCACTGAGCTCGCAGAAGGCGTGCGTGTGCACGACGGGAAATCCAAAGTAACGTACAGGACGTTACTTTGCCCAGCCATGCCATTCTGCCGACGTCTGGTATAAATATTAAGGGGAACCCGGAACTAAAATAAAAAAAATTGCGTGGGGGTCCCCCTAAAATCCTTTCGGGTCTGGATTTTAAGGGGAACCCTGTGCCAATTTTTTTTTTAAATGGCCCAGGAAAAGAGGTGGGGGGACGAGAGTGCGTAAATGGGTGACCCCGCCCCCCATGAGAAAGCCATAGGGAAGTCAGAGGGAGTGGGGTCACCCATTTATGCTCTCTCGTCCCCCGACCTCTTTTCCTGTGGCCTACCAAGTTGTGTGCTCAGATAAGGGAATGCTATTGATTTTGAAGGGGACCCCGATGCCATTTTTTAAAACATTTTGGCGCAGAGTTCCCCTTAAAATCCATACCAGACCTGAAGGGCCATGCTCCCATGCTCCCATCACTGTTCCTGAAAAAAATGTAGTTTTTAAAAAGAAATTTGCATTGATACATGTCCACCAGGTCCCCATGTTCGTGTCCCATAGACTTTAATGGTGTTCATGTGATCTGCCAAATTTATTTGCCTTTTTGGTATGTTCTGGTGCAAACCAAACCGGGGGGGGGGGGGGGGGGGATGTTCGGCCCATCCCTAGTCACAGACTTGAAGGAGGAGATCTGGGGAGTTGCTGATCACTTTTCATAAGTAGAGCAGACTACTAGCTGCCATAACACTAATCTGAGGAACATGTAGTGACAAAGAACACAAATCACCTCGTCAGTATGAATCGCAAGCTGGAAGATCTTTAATTGAGGCTGCTGGTGCAACTAAACCCTTACAACACACTTTGACCTACAGGTAAGCCTAGATTAAGGCTTACCTGTAGGTCCAAGAAATATCTCCTAAACCTACACGGTATGCGTGCGTGGGAGTGACGTCATCGCGGCTTCGCCGAATGACAGCGGCGGAGCAGCAAGACCCACCGAGAAGATGGATGCGCCGGACTACAGTGGACAGCGGTGACTTCGCTGGCTCCTGTGTCAGGTAAGTGACACATAATGGACTACTATGCGATGCATAGTAGTCCATTATGCTTTACCTTTGCAGGGAATGAAAGAGGAAGTAAACCCATCAGGGTTTACTTCCTCTTTAAGGATCAGAGGGATCTCGGAATCTGTGAAGCATGATCAAATACCCATAGCGCTACAAACCCTCTTTAACAATATACTGGAATGTCCCCAGGTCTCTCCTGTCGACTATGCGTTTATAAGCGGGGGTAGAGTGTAGCGTAGAGGGAATCACACGTACTGACTTAATAAACCAGGCAAGAGAGACAGTAGCAGCGCTTTGGCAGCAGTATAGCCGCGCTGCCCATTGATTTCAATGTGTAGCCACATCCCTATAGTTGGAGGTAACCTTTGCTTCCATAGTAATGGAATGCAGGATTTAGCCACGTTCAATAAATGTCGTACTATCGATTTTTTTGTATTTCCGGATCGGGATTGTAGTGGCATGTAACAGAATGAAAGCTGGGTCATCACTGATCGGATAGTCCGTGAATTTTTGAAATAATCGTTCGGACGGTCATCCAGAAATGTTGAAGTAGAGGGCAAGACCAGAAGATAAGGAGTGTCCCTTTATCTGTTTGCACCTTTATCTGTTTGCACCTCCAACATTTATCTGAGGTAGTCTGGAAAATTTGATGTAGTTTGTTAGGGGTATAATACCATCTAGTCAGGATCTTGTAGTTAAGTTCTTATGTTTTTGTGCAAATAGATGTTTTCAGGGAGAACCTGATAATAATTTGTTTTTGAGCGCTAGTAAACTGACGTTGCAGGTCTTTTTTCCCATTTTTGTATGAACGTCAGATCAGGTTGTTCTGGGGGGGAGTTGAGCAGAGCATAAGTTTTAGATAGTACCCGGAGCAAATTTTCCCATCTCTGCAATATTCCTCAAAAGTCGTCAGGTCTCGGTTAAACTGTGTTGGGTTAGGGATTGAGTGTAAAAAATTATGTAGTCTTAATGCATCCCAGAAAGGCAGTTGGAATTGACCATTGTCTGCAGTAAGAGCTCGTATGGAGGGCCAGTTATTATCCATTAAGAAGTGTGAGGCGCTATCTCTGTCCGTTAATGCAAGTGTCTCGTAACTTATTCGTTTCAGGCCCGGGGTAAAGGCCGGATTTCCTAGTATAGGATACAGGGGGGAATTATCAGTGGAGAGGGAGTTTGCAAAAAGTGTGGTTGTCCCAACCCGGAGGGTAGTGCCTATGACAGGGTGTGATTTCAGAGTCGGAGACAGTTGATCGTAGCACCAGACTGCTTCTTTCAATGCGGCTTCAGACTGTGCCTGTTCCAACTGTGTCCAAAGCTTGTTTTTACCGTGTCGGTTCCAGTCTATTATTCTGCCCAAGTGAACGGCCAAATAATAATTCTTTATGTCTGGGAGGGCTAATCCTCCATAGTGTTTGGGTAAGGTTAGATATCGCCTACGTAGCCTGGGTCTTGATTTTGCCTAAATAAAATTAATAAAAAGGGAGTGTACTTGATTGAAAAATTGATCTGGAATTCTGATTGGTAGGGCTTGAAATAGATATAGGAATTTCGGAAGTATTGACATCTTAATTAGATTGCACCTGCCGAACCAGGAATGAAGCCCCTTGTTCCATTCCTCCAGCAATGATCTGATTTTGGTCAATAAGGGTGGAAAGTTAAGATCAAAGGTGCATTTTAGATCATGCGGTATAAGAGTTCCCAGATACTTAAGGGATGTATCCGACCATTTAAATTTAAATTGTGCTTTTAGAGAGGCCAGTCGGTATATTGATCCCCATTGCAGCAGATTTATCAAAGTTGATTTTTAGATTGGCAAGGTTCCCATATCTATCGAATTCTCTAAAGAGATTCGGCAGTGACACCTCCGGATTGGTCAAGGAAAACATGAGGTCAGATTTTGTATTGTGTTCCTGCCACTGTCACCCTGAAATATCAGGGTTTGAAGGGACCGTGCGCAAGAAGGGCTCCAATGTTTGGGCAAAGAGAAGAGGTGAGAGTGGGCATCCTTACCTAGTACCATTTTTTTATTGCAAAAGAGTCTGATAGAATGCCATTGGCTTTGACTTGAGCTGAAGTGTAGTGTAGATACTAGAGATCCACTGTACCATTTTGTGTCCTAAGCCAATCTGCTTAAGGACCACTGTCATAAAACCCCAGTTGACGTAGTCAAACGCTTTCTCAGCATCTGTGCTCAGAAAGACACACTGGGTTTTATTTTTGTTAGTCACATGAACAAGGTTGAGTACTTTTGTGGTGTTGTCCCTTGCCCCCCGGGCAGGAACGAACCCCACTTGATCTAGGTGGATTAGGTCAGGCATGTGCTGAGTAAGTCTGTTGGCCAAAACTTTCGTAAATAGTTTAAGGTCCACATTTAGGAGGGAAATTGGTCTATAACTGCCACATGCCGTCAGGTCTTTGCCTTCTTTTGGTATAAGAGATTTGTGTGCTCTCAGGGTGTCTCTAGGGAAAGAGGAACCACCTCTTAATCCGTTAAACATCTCCACCATACGAGGGCCTAGAAGAGGTAAGAAGGTTTTGTAGTACTGTAAGGTAAGTCCATCCGGAACCAGGGCTTTACCTGGTTTCATCCCTCCCATGGGTCATTGTAATTCCTCTAGTGTGATGGGATCTTCTAATTCTGATTTAACCTCCATCGGTAGTTGAGGAATCTGGGATGCCGATAGGTATTCTTGTATCGTTGTTATGTTTGGTGGCCTAGTTGGGAGGTTATAGAGGGATGTGTAGTAGTCCCTGAATTATTTTGCTATCTGAGTTGGCGTAGTCTTCTTGTGTGCTGCTCGGCCTATAATTTGGGGAATGTACATATTAAGTCTGTGATTCTTAACTGCATTGGCTAATAATTTCCCACATTTATTCCCCGATTCGTAGGACATCTTTCTGCAAATTTGCAATGCCACTTTGGCTCTATAATGTAGCAAGTCGACTATTTGTTTTCTAAGGGACAGCAGGTCTGCTTCTAGGAGGGCAGATGGTGTTGATTTGTTTTAATTCTGCATCATGTATCTTTTGAAGGAGTTTATTTAATAGCTGTTCTCTTTCTCTTTTAATGCGCACATCGTGTTTAATAAATACTCCTCTTATCACGGTTTTGTGCGCTTCCCATAAAGTGCCCATGTCACAGTCGCCAGTGTCATTTATTTGGAAATATTGTAGTATTTCGTTCTGAATGTCTGTCATGACCGCCGGTGTTTGTAAGAGCCTTTCGTTTAGTCTCCAAAATCTAGATCTGGTGGTCGTAGAGGATGACAAGCAATAACGCATAGTGATAGGAGCATGATCCGATCACGTAATATTGCCTATCTCAAAGTCTTTGACCGCTTCTAGTTGGCTATGGGGAATAAAAAAGTAGTCTATTCTTGAATACACTTGAATACACTTTGTGAGGGACCAAGAAAAAAGTATAGTCTTGTTCCTCGTAATGAAGTCTCCAAACATCTATCAGCTGGGTGTCATGCAAGTCTTCTATTATACGTTTGTGTGTGCCCGTGCGTATGGACGAAGTATTTGAGGAGGTGTCAACCGCGGGGGCAAGGGGTACATTTATATCCCCCCCTCCCCAGAATTAGGTGTCCTTCCCTGAATTCTGTTAGCAGATTCAGAGTATGATGGAGGAAGGTGTCCTGACGATCATAGGGGCATAAACAGTGGCTAGCAGGGCCGGTGCTAGACTATTTTGCACGACCAGCTATTTGCGCCCCCCCATCCCACACACACACACACACAAAAAAAATAAAAATGCAAAAATAAAAAAAAGAATGGAATGGCTTTGTGCAGTGTCATTAAATAATAGCACAATACACTCTTTGATCACAGATCCTAGTGTGTATTGTGTGACAATCTGTCACAATGTTTTTTTTTTATAATGCCACTTTTTAATTACTTCACTGTGTGCCATTATAAAAAATATATTAGCGGCGGAACACCAGGGCCCGATTGCAAGTGCGACCTTTGCGGCCTGATCGTTCAGCCTGGATTAGGAGCATCATAGGCCTGGTGCTGAGGATTTTGGTGGGCCCTGGATTATGTAGCCCCTTGCCACTGCAAAACATACTACAAGAGATGGTCAAAGACTGCAGGCATAGTACAGGAGAGGGTCAGAGACTGCAGGCATAGTACAGGAGAGGGTCAGAGACTGCAGACATAGTACAGGAGAGGGTCAGAGACTGGAGACATACTACAGGAGATGGTCAGAGACTGGAGACATACTACAGGAGATGGTCAGAGACTGCAGACATACTACAGGAGATGGTCAGAGACTGCAGACATTGTACAAGAGATGATCATAAACTGCAGACATACTACAGGAGATGGTCAGAGACTGCAGACATACTACAGGAGATGGTCAGAGACTGCAGACATACTACAGGAGATGGTCAGAGACTGTATACATACTACAGGAGATGGCCAGAGACTGCAGAGATTATACAAGAGATGATCAGAGACTGCAGAAATAATACAGGAGATGGTCAGAGACTGCAGACATAGTACAGGAGATGGTCAGAGACTGCAGGCATAGTACAGGAGATGGTCAGAGACTGCAGACATAGTTCAGGAGATGGTCAGAGACTGCAAACATGGTACAGGTGATGATCAGAGACTGCAAACATGGTACAGGTGATGATCAGAGATTGCAGACATAGTACAGGAGATGGTCACAGACTGCACACATAGTACAGGAGAGGGTCAGAGACTGCAGACATAGTACAGGAGATGGTCAAAGACTGCAGACATAGTACAGGAGATGGTCAGAGACTGCAGACATAGTACAGGAGATAGTCAGAGACTGCAGACATAGTACAGGAGATAGTCAGAGACTGCAGACATAGTACAGGGGATGGTCAGAGACTGCAGACATAGTACAGGAGATAGTCAGAGACTGCAGACATTGTACAAGAGATGGTCAGAGACTGCAGACATTGTACAAGAGATGATCAGAGACTGCAGACATTGTACAAGAGATGATCAGAAACTGCAGACATAGTACAGGAGATGGTCAAAGACTGCAGACATAGTACAGGAGATGGTCAGAGACTGCAGACATACTACAGGAGATGGTCAGAGGCTGCAGGCATAGTTCAGGAGATGGTCAGAGACTGCAGACATGGTACAGGAGATGATCAGAAACTGCAGACATAGTACAGGAGATGGTCAGAGACTGCAGATATGGTACAGGAGATGATCAGAAACTGCAGACATAGTACAGGAGATGGTCAGAGACTGCAGACATAGTACAGGAGATGGTCAGAGACTGCAGACATGCTACAGGAGATGGTCAGAGACTACAGACATGCTACAGGAGATGGTCAGAGACTGTAGACATGCTACAGGAGATGGTCAGAGACTACAGACATGCTACAGGAGATGGTCAGAGATTGCAGACATGCTACAGGAGATGATCAGAGACTGCAGACATGCTCCAGGAGATGGTCAGAGATTGCAGACATTGTACAAGTGTGTCCTAGCAGTGACCAGTGTGTAAAAACATTATGTATGTAGAGGGGCTCCTGCGCTCTATGACTAGAAGAACAATTTTGGAAGTAAAGTAAAAAAAGTAGTAGTTCTAATCGGAGCAGCAGACACTTTTTTTGAGTGAACTCTCAAAAAATAGAAAAAAAGGGGGAAAGGGTGGTGTGTTGCGCTTCCTTAGATACCAAGAGAAAAATAAATAATAAGCTTATGTGATAAATAGTCAATGTCAATTCATTCACAAAATGTGAAAAACAAGTGCAATAGTGCTTAGTATGTGATACTAAAAAATTGCATACAAATGAACATCTGGTGTATAATATTGCTAGTGCATCATTCCAGTGTCTATACAGTAAGGAAACAAGGGATCTACGGCTATAAAGTGCAAATAGTTAATTACAATAACTATATAAAAAGGTGAAGTGTCTAAGATAAAACAGAAAGGAAAATTAAAACATCTAAGATAAAAGCTACAAAAATATATATGTACCGATAAAATAGTGTAATAAATAATCCAAAAAAGATTCTGTGGATAATTTAGATGTGAAAAAGATGTGAGTACAGAAACAATATAATCCTTGGTAAAAAGGAAATGAAGTAGCAGCAAAATAGCAGCAAAAAATTGTGACTCTCGATAGTGTCCCATACACAGTCCAATCGTGCAAAAAAAACATTGATCATTGCAAACAGGGGTTTACAAGATATAACTATAAGTGGCAAAACAAAAAAAACAACATATTTTTTAACAGTCATTTCTCAAGCACAGGAGGACAGTAAATGGTTAACATGTCTGTGAAGCTCCCAGCCTGACCAGCTAATTCCTTCAAAGATAACAAGGAAAGTTAGATAAATCAGGGATGGCTGACACAAACTCAGGCACAAATAACTATAGAAACAGAAGGTCTTGCAGAAGTCTAATCATCAGTCACTATCCTGTGTAAATACAAACACAAATAAGAAGCAGTGTGAGAAGATGGAGGGGAAGTCATCCCAATCATTGTCTAATCTACACACAGGACAGGAGAACACACCTATTATTAGACTTCTGCATTAAAAGTGAGTGTGTGACATTCTTCTTTCTCAGGTAAGTCGGATCCTCTGCATCTCGTCCTGCTCTGGTCACTAGCATCTTCTGATCAAATGTGGTGGGCTGGGCAATCTGATTGGCTAAGGGGGTGGTGGGAGGCGGGGAAACTTAGAAGTAATGCCCTCCCACTCAGAAGAGCAGCGCTATTGGCTGCCTGACACACTGGTCTGTCCTTTTCCCTCCAGCATGTGAAAGCCGTGGGAGGGAGAGGGGAAAGCTGCACACCGCTCTGCAATTAATTACACCTGCCCGCCGCACTGAGCGCCTTGCTGTCCGGGGCCCCTCTATCTACAGCCCTGCTGGGAGCCTGGGGAACGACAAGGAGGAAGAGATGAGGCAAGGGTCTGCAGTGCCCCTAGGTGGCAGGGCGCCCTAGGCAGCTGCCTAACCCGCTTAGTAGTTGCACCGGCCCTGGTGGCTAGTGTCATCTTCGTGCCGCTGAGGGATCCCTTAACAAATACGTATCTACCCTCCGGGTCTACTAGCGTGTCACTGCATATCCTTGGTACTGTCCCTGATATCAGTATGGATACTCCTCTTGATTTGGTGGCTACATTAGTGGCGTGATATGTGTGTGGGAAGTATCGGTTTTTGAGGTAGATCGGCTTGTCTGACCTGAGGTGTGTCTACTGGGTAAATGCTACATCAGCGTGAGTTCTCTTAAGGTCATTTAACAGTATGCAGCATTTTCCGGGTATGTTCAGCCCCAAGGGTGGACTGACAACTCATGGGGCCCCCGGGCAATAGGAGATTATGGGGCCCCCAGGTAATCAGAAAATATGGGGCCACACAGTATACAAAAACACACACACACACAGTATACAATCACACAGTATACACAGACATGTTTCTGTTGGCTGAGAAGGTACTGGAGAGGTGGGGCAGCTATAATCTCTGGATTTTTAGACCAAAAGGATGTTGGTAAGGGACATTTCAGAGACAGATTTAAAAGAAACACAAATTTTTACATACTGTCCCTGGTTTTACTGAGGCTGGCAACCAAGATGGGGCCCCCTAGTGGCATGGGGCCCTCGGGCAGTGCCCGAGTGGCCCAATGATCAGTCCGCCCCTGTTCAGCCCCTTCGCGTTTACTGAATAAATGTTGATAGAGTCCATTGTCTCCCAAGTCCACTGGGGTCAGGAAGGGGAAAGTGGGGCTAAGGGGGCTAAGGGAGGGAGGAGGGAGGGCAAATAGGGTGGGATGGTTTAGATAAGTCTCAATAGAGATATCGAGAGGGAGAAGAAGATGAGAAAGAAAAAGAGAGAAAAAAAAACAAAAGGAATAGGAAACCCGTCAAATATTGTTACCGCCTCAAGTGTCTTCTAAACTACCGTATATGGCCATACTATATGTCCTGTCCCATGGCGTACATCATAGCATGAGTAAGTATGGAACCCAGATTATAAGAAACTCAGTCACCTAAGACCTGGCATTATGTGCCCATAATCCCATTGGATTGTAAATCCTGTAATTCTGATCAGTATGGTATCAGGCCAGTTATTAGTGGTGTTGGGGCCGGGAGTCCCCCCCACCCCCCCAAGGTGTCACCCCTCCCCATCAGTGGCCACCCCCCAACTATGTGGATGCAGCTCTGTTTAGGTGTCTGTTCAGCTATCATAATATGTTAGATTTTCTGATGTTCAAGTGGCATCTGTGCCCTCTCTATATGAACCGCAGGTTCCCGCCTCCCAATGCTTCAAATCTAGCGTGCCAATATTTAAACATAGAAACACGAACATGTAGTGCAGAGAAAGAGCAAAACCCCCAAAAGGATAGTGAACAGCCCAAAAAAAAAAAAAAAGTTTATTTTTTCTTTCTTTTCCCTCTTCTCCCCTCTAGCATACAGATAGACCCAATCCTTGGATTTGCGTGCAACCTCCGTCCTTGTAATCCAGGTAAAAGCTCTCAGCTTAGAGTCTCCTTACTAGTCACATTGATTTCCTCTCTCCCTTTAATGGAGTCCTCCTGTGTTCTCCTAGAGGGGTTGTCTGGGGAGGCGGGGAAGGCAGTCAAACCTAGCAGAATAGGGGGGAGGGGGGAGAACGGCTAAAACTGGTCCCGTCCATCTAACCCACCCGCAATCCAATTACAAACCCCCCACCCTGCCCGCCCCCTCCCCAAGTACCTCCGGTCAGATTTTCAGCCCCTGACTGTATATCTTTATGAGCTACTGAACCAGGGATATAGGTCTGCATTCTTAAAACGTAAGCCTCGCCCCTGCCCCCCGTCCCTGTAGGTGTCAGCACACTTTACCGGTAGCCAGGGATGCTCTGGGCCGGAGATGGAAGGCCCTGTCATCTCGAAGGGAGGCAATCCAGGGAGGGACAACAGTTCATCTGCAGGGAGCACAACCAACGTGGGGGGAAAAGTGGCAGTCAAGAGGGAGGCCATAGGCTGCCAATGAGCCAGAGTCTTGGTCTTAAGGTGTAATAGGGGAGGGGGATGGTTCCCCCGGGCTTACAACTCTGGCGACATTGTTTAGTCCTCCCTTGGTGCATCTGTTGAGGTGTAGCAAGATCTGCGCAAGTTCCTATATGGTCTTGGTGAGCGGGCTCTCCTCAGATTGGATGGTCCAGTGTGTGGGCGAAGCGTTGAAGCATTTGGAGCCAATCGGGCACTTCAATCAGGTCAATTGCCATAAATGTGAATAGGGCAGGGAGGTCCATAGGAGTCCGGAGGGTGAATGCTTGCTGGTTTTTCCGGAAAGTCACTGAAATGGGGAAGCCCCATCTATATGTAATTCCCTCTTGTCTCGCAGCCTCCAGTACTGGCTTCAAAAAAGCCCTCCTCTGTAATGTTGCCCTAGACCAGTGATGGCGAACCTTGGCACCCCAGATGTTTTGGAACTACATTTCCCATGATGCTCCACTACACTGCAGAGTGCATGAGCATCATGGGAAATGTAGTTCCAAAACATCTGGAGTGCCGAGGTTCACCATCACTGCCCTAGACAGATCTGGCATAATACGTACTACCGCTCCATCGAATTTAATGTCCCCTTCCACCCACGAAGACCGCAGTATTAATTCCTTGTGGGTGGATGTCTTTAGGTCTGTCTGGATCAATTGAACGAGGGCCTAAGGCTCTATGGATCCGGTCAAAAGACAGGCTTTGTGGGTAAAGATCAACCATCACCTCCTTAAATATTGCCTTGGTGGATTCCGCCAAATCTTCTGTCCTTGTGGCTTCTGGAAGACCTCTCAGACGCAGATTATTGCGCCTGCTGCGGTCCTCCGCCTCCTCCAGTTGGAGCTGTTGTGTGTGGATCAGATCTGCTTGGATGGCGTGTGATGCCTCAATCGCCGACATCCGATGCTCTAGTGCCTGTACTGGCGACCCACCAGAGCCCATGCGAGCTGTTAATAATTGTACCTCTTGTCTCACCCCAGCTATCTCCTGACGATGGGACGCCTCTACTCTGCTCACCATCTCCTCAATGTCTGCCCTGGTGGGCAGGGATTGTAAGAGCGCTCTCAGTTCTGCGTTGGTTCTCAGGGTAATTGGCTTTAAGGATTGACTGTAAGGATCCCTGTGTGTCTGACCGGAACATTGCCGGGATGGTGTAGTCCATGTGTGGGGTCTTCGTCAGCGGTACCTGTGTACAGGCGGCTTGCAGTGGAATGCCTCTCTGGGGATTCGTCCTCGTGGCGTCCGCCATCTTGGTGCTTACTGGGGCTCCACAGTTACTAGTAAGAAAACTCTGGATGTCTCTGCTCCTGTGTGGTTTAGTGGATACTCATTTGTGCTGCTTTCCCCTCCGCTTTCCAGTGGAATACGTGCCGGGTATAGCGGGTGAATAACCACTGATTTAAGGCTGGTAAGGGACGGGTCAGGCCGGGAGCTCCTCAGACTCGTGTCCTCACTCGATCATGTCCAGACCACGCCCCCGATTTTTTCATTTTCATTTACATAATATTTTATTATGAAGCCTTTTTCTACATAGCTAATGCTCTATGTGCTCACTTGGATCACAGTTTTTAGTTTTGTGCTACGTAAGCTACCTGTAAATCTGTGAGCATTGTAAAATCCCAATAAAAATTTTATGCAACAAAAAAACATACATTTATAGATTTGTTATGATTCAAAGAAAGAGAATATGAGATTTTTTTAAAACAAAAGTGAAAAATTATTTCTGGGTGGCATTAGTAGCATGATGGCACCATAGTAAAGCTTCATGTGCAGCAGGGGTCTGAGAAATAGAAGTAATAATTTATTTTAATAGATATTCTCATGCATGGCTTAGCATGGCACTTCAAGGGCTGACGTTAGAGACAATTTTTCTTTTGAAACCAGAATCATTTTTTGTCAGGAAAATGGAATGAAAGTTCAGAAAATAGAAAAAAGAGATACTTTTTTCAAAATATTATAATATTTCTATGTTAGTACCGCAATAGTAAAACATCATCAAGAGCAGGATTAACAGAGATAAGTGCTTAAGGTGTATGTGTTAGCATCATAGCAAAGTATTCTCAAGGGCAGGAGTCATAAAAATTGTGTTTTGTTAAAAAAAGCAAAGATGATTTTCCAAGTTGTTTTTTTTTTACTTCAGAGAAACTGAGCAGATCATTTGGGTCACCCACTTAAAATGATATTCTTTCTTGTCTTGCAGCATTAATGTCAACACTTTCTGTTTTAGGCTCCATGCACACTGGCTTAAAAAAACGTTGCTTCTACAGGAGTTTTGTGTTCTGCCTGTAGGTAGTTCATACACATTAGGACATTTACAGGCATATTTTGAGCTTAACGTTTAGAGGCAGGAAAAAACCCTTCTGGCTTGAGTTTCTGATTAGAGCTTACTGGCAGAAAAAAAAACGTAAAATCTCCTAAACTCGTCTAAACTTTGTAAAAAAAAAAGCTCTATATAAGAATAAACGCTAAGACAACAAACGTTGTTTTTAAGCCCAATGTGCATGGAGCCTTAAAGAGATCCATCACCTGGACGTTCTTTTAAAAATAATTTATTTGATTATTTGTGCATTTAACATATTTTATGGTACTTTCCTGTAAAGCCTCTTGCACGCAGGAGTGAAAAACACTTTTTTTACTGATTTGAAATTAGATGCAATGTTGTCTATTAAACCTTGCACACAGTTAAGTAACGATCAGTAATACAGCGCTGAGTACAAAGTCATAAAACAAGAATAGAAAATGTTACATTTGAGTGCAGTCCTTTGCCCGCATACACGTGTTTACTCATCTATAAGGATGTTTAAGCGAGTATAAATGAGTATATGAGGACACTGGCAATGAATAAGAATTTTATTCAGGTATATGCTTACGCACCTTTACTCCCCTATACTCAACATAACTCAGGTCTTTACACACAGTTAAACACGTTAATCACATACTTTCTGTCAATGAGTTCCTGAGTAAACATCAGTAAATGATTACACATGTGTGCAAGAGGCCTAAAGCCTCCTACACACGATTGGATTTTCCACAGACAAAACCTTAGACTTTTGTCTGAAGGCATACGAATGGTAAGGAATTGTCGGCCAACAAACATGAACGTACTGACGTACTACATGGCTTTTCACTTCTTTAGCACCACCCTTTGGGCTCCTTCTGCTAATTTTGTGTTAGTAAAAGTTTGGTGAGTGTTGATTCGCATTTTTCATTTTGCACTTTTCATTTAGCGCTTTTCATTTTGCGCTTTTCATTTTGTACTTTTCAGTTAGTTTCTGAATGGCCGTTCATCAAACAGACATGTTGCGCAATTGGAGGCGATAACGTGTTATTTATTATTGGCCTTGGAATTATTGCTTTGACCAGTACAGGAACAGGAGCAGGAGGAGTTCTTGGACCAAAAATTGGTTGCTTTATTAATCTTGACCAATTATGTCATATGCCTTTGCTGCGGGAGCTCCAGGAGAATAATCCAGATGATTTTTGGAATTATCTCCGGATTAAGGACCCCTGCTTTCACCAACTCTTGGCATTGTTGACCCTCTATATAGGAAGCAGGACACATGCATGAGGCTTTTAATTTATTTTTTGATTGAATAATAATGATTCAATTTGTTTTATTTTCTATATTTTTGGGTGCATAGAATGCACTTTTTGGTTAAGATCTATCGGTAGATAGCATGTCTAATTTTTTTTTTCTTTTTTAATGCACAATAAAAAAAAATTGCGGAGAATAATACTTGGCTATGTGTTTTACTTCAAATGACAGTTTGGGAGTAGGCAGTTACATAAAAAAAAAATACACTGTAAAATTAACAAGGGACACCAACATAGTTGTATCTTTGATCTTAAAAACTACAGGATAATGGTGTTGTGGTAACTTTCCCAACTAAAAAAAAAAGCATAATAAGTATATATAAATAATTATTCTTGATATCACTAGAAAAAAAAAAGCCTTTGAAAATTAGTTTGCAATAACTCCATCAGCATCACCGGCAAAGCAGCTTTATTATTATCCCAAAGAATTGTGCTCTGCATTTTGATATTTCATAATTTGCCACATCATGAATGTTAATTCTCCATTACGAGCGCTAGTTTAATAGACAAACCGCTTCTGGCTCGTCCTTGCTTCCGAGCATGCATGCTTGTACTTTGGACTTTTGTCCAACAGACTTGTGTACACACACTCGGAAAATCCGACAACAGACATTTGTCCGTGGTAAATTTTAAAGCCTACCATCCAACATTTGTCCACGGAAAATTCGTCAACAATTGTCCGATGGAGCATGCAAATGGTCGGATTTACTGCCAACAGCCTGTCATCACACATTTCCCATTGGAAAATCCGATCGTGTGTAGACATCCAAAATTCCTGAAACTGCTGCTAAACACCACCATTTCAGATTAGCAGTCCCAGGAGACTAAGGTGCGTACACACGGGCGGATTATCTGCCCAACTAAGTTCGGCAGACAATCCGACAGACAGTCCGTTCAAAATTTGCATGAACGGACTTGACCACACACCATGAGCAGACAGTCCGCTGAAAGCGTGCGTGATGACGTGTACAGCACGTACAACGGGACTAGGAAAACGACGTCCTATACACTGCAATGCAACCTTCGGCCGTGTAAACCCTTTCTGAGCATGCGCCATACTTAGTCCGTCCAACTTGCCTACACACGAGCGAACTGTCCGCTGAAACCAAGTTTGGACGGACAAAACCAAGTTTGAACGGACTGTCTTACGGAAATTCCGTAAGACTTTGTTCGTCAGACTGTCCGCTGAAAAAGTCAGCTGAAGCCCACACACGAGCGGATTGTCCGCTGAAACACTGTTCAGCGGACTAAGTTGGACAGATAATCCGCCCGTGTGTACGCGGCCTCAGAGCCATGGCCGGTGTGGCCTTCCGGGATATTTTCCAGTAGGCCGCCTGCCCTGGGGCCGCTTTGAGTTACGGCTGCAATGCTCCCCTCTCTCCTGCTCCTGTGGATCATGGAGCTGGCTGGGTCTGTGTTCGGTGCTGTAACACAGTCCTGCCCCCCTAGACCAGCTCATGTGATAGTGGATAGAATCAGTGTTCCGCCTATCACACGAGCCAGTCTAGGGGGGCGGGACCATGTTAGAGCACCGCTGCCGGACACAGACCCAGCCAGCTCCGTGATCCACAGGAGGAGGAGAGAGGGGAGCATTGCAGCCGTAACTCAAAGTGGCCCCAGGGCAGATGGCCTACTGGGAAATCTCCCGGTATCCCGGAAGGCCACACCGGCCATGGCTCTGAGTCTCCTGGGACTGCTAATCTGAAATGGTGGTGTTTAGCAGCAGTTTCAGGAATTTTGGATGTGCCCGCCCTGTGTGCCTGGATAGGAGGATTGGCGGGGGGGGGGGGGGCTCATATAGAGGAAATGAGCTTTCTATATTTCTCCATGCAGCTGCTGAATGCTTGCAGGAGGGAGAGGAGGAGAAGCAAGCATTCAGCGGCTGCATGAAGGAATATAGAAAGCTAATTTCCTCTGTATGTGTCCCCCCACCGATCCTCCTATACAACTTCTTTTACTGCTCCCCAGTTCTCTTTGTGCTCCCTGGCTCCCCCCCTCCCCGTGCTCTCCTCCCCCCACCACACCCTCCACCCATCCACAGTTCTCTACACCCCTGTTCTTTCTGCCCCCCCCAGTGCTCTCCAGCTCCCTATCTCCCCATCATTCTCCAGCCCCCACCCCAGTGCTCTCCAGCCCCCCCATTCTCCCCACCCTGTTCTTTCTGGCCCCCGGTGCTCTCAAGCTCCAACCATCGCTCTCCAGCCCCCCCAGTGCTCTCCACCCCTGTTGTTTTTGGCTCCCTCCCAGCATTCTCCGCTCCCCACCCCTGTACTCTCCACTCCCCCCATGTGCTCTCCAACCCCGCCAGTGCTCTCCGCCCCCCATAGTGCTCTCCACTCCCCCCTGCTCTTTGTACGCCCCCAGTGCTCTCCAGCCCCCATGCTCTTCACCCCTGTTTTTCTGCCCCCGTGCTCTTCGCCACCCCACACTCTTAACCCCCCATGCTCTCAGACTCCCATGCTCTCCACCCCTGTTTTTCTGCCCCCCGTGCTCTTCACCACCCCACACTCTTAGCCCCCCGTGCTCTCAGACTCCCATGCTCTCCCCCCCTGTTCTTTTTTGCCCCCCAGTGCTCTCAAGTCCCCCCCAGCGCTCTCCACTCCCCCCTGCTCTTTGCCCCCACCCAAGTGCTCTCTGCTCCCCCTTCTCTCCAGGTCTCACCCAGTGCTCTCCACTTCCCCAGTACCAGAGGACAGGCTTACTGGGGCAGGAAAATGAGGACGGCTGAAGGTGCAGGTGGCCAGGGACCACTCCATCTCACAGTAAACAGATCCTCTGGAAGGAGCACTGTCCCCATCCAAAACGAAAACAGACCCTGCTTGCTGCTGGCCATCATGGATTTCCTGCTGGCATGCAAGGTACCATACCAAGCTTCAACACACCTTCCCACAGACAGGGAGTGCAGAGTGGGACATGGGGCACAGGAGGGGCTGCAATGATGGGCACAGTGAGGCTGCATTCATGGGCACAAAGAGACTGCAGTCACGACACAGTAAAGCTGTATTTGATGGGCACAGTGAGGCTGCATTGATGGGCACAGTGAGGCTGCAATGATTGGCACAGTGAGGCTGCAATGGTGGGCACAGTAAGGCTGCAGTGGTGGGCACAGTGAGGCCACATACATGGGTATAGTGAGGCCTCATTCATGAGCACAGTGAGACTGCATTCATGGGCAGAGTGAAGCTGCATTTGATTAGCACAGTGAGTCTGCATTTGATTGGCACTGATGAGGCTGCATTTGATGGGCACTGGTGAGGCTGCATTGAGCTCTTGTATCATTTCTGCAGTCTCTGACCATCTTCTGTATCATGTCTGGAGTCTCTGTGGGAGTCTGCAGAGGAGTCAAGAGTGGGAGCACCGCTGTGATGAGGGTAATGGGAGAGGTCAGACGTGTGTGGACTGTGGAGAGGAGACTATAGGATAAAACCAGAGCCACCAAGCAGGAGCTGACTGACTGAGCTCTGCACAGTGCACCTGAGAGGAGGTCAGTGACAGCACCGCTAGGCCAGTCTGAAGGGGGGGGGCACTGATGTAAAGGGGAGTGAATACGATAATGTAAGGGGGCACTGATATACAGTAAAGGTTTCCCCCTTATATCAGTAACCCACCACCCTTACCTTAGTGTATTCTTTCTGCGGAAGGTGGTTCCCCCCACATTCTGAGTTCCTGGGGTCCCCCTTGATGATTGGCCACTTACTACTTTTAACTGGAATTTGCATATATATATATATATATATATATATATATATATATATATATATATATATATATATATAAGCCCTATATGATTTCATATCTGTCTTTAAATGTGCTTTTAAAATGCATGGTTTTCCCTTTTATGAACAAGAAAATAATGACGTTGCACTGGTATAATAATGCTGTGGGGCTAGTATGACATTTTTTCCAGGGCTGGACTTTATTCCCAGTCCGGCCCTGCTCAGAGCTGACACTCTGTAGTATTTTCCTTCACTCCTAGCACAGCAGTTACATAAAGGTTTATGTACAGTGGTGAAAGATGATGTAGAGGAGCTGGGCAAGCACAAAGAGTGATTAGACACTCCCAGAAGAGTAAAGCGTTATGATAAACAAAGAGGGAAGGGACTGTGCTAGTGATTTTCTAAGTTGGTCACAGGGTCTCTTCAAAGGTAATGGAGGTGACATTGTTCATACTGTAATCCTCCCCATTGACATCTGTTTAATGGGAAAATAAAAATAAATAAAATAAATACATATCTATCTATATATATATATATATATACAGTGGTGTGAAAAAGTGTTTGCCCCCTTCCTCATTTCCTGTTCCTTTGTATGTTTGTCACACTTAAGTGTTTCGGAACATCAAACCAATTTAAACAATAGTCAAGGACAACACAAGTAAACACAAAATGCAATTTGTAAATGAAGGTGTTTATTATTAAAGGTGAAAAAAAATCCAAACCATCATGGCCCTGTGTGAAAAAGTGATTGCCCCCTAAACCTAATAACTGGTTGGGCCACCCTTAGCAGCAACAACTGCAACCAAGCGTTTGCGATAACGTGCAATGAGGCTTTTACAGCGTCCTGGAGGAATTTTGGCCCACTCATCTTTGCAGAATTGTCCTAATTCAGTTACATTAGAGGGTTTTCGAGCATGAACGGCCTTTTTAAGGTCATACCACAACATCTCAATAGGATTCAGGTCAGGACTTTGGCTAGGCCACTCCAAAGTCTTCATTTTGTTTTTCTTCAGCCATTCGGTGGTGGACTTGCTGGTGTGTTTAGGATCATTGTCCTGCTGCAGAACCCAAGTTCGTTTCAGCTTGAGTACACGAACAGATGGTCCGACATTCTCCTTCAGGATCTCTTGGTAGACAGCAGAATTCATAGTTCCTTTTATCACGGCAAGTCTTCCAGGTCCTGAAGCAGCAAAACATCACACTACCACCACCATATTTTACTGTTGGTATAATGTTCTTTTTATGAAATGCAGTGTTCCTTCTACGCCAGATATACTTGGACACACACCTTCCAAAGAGTTCCACTTTTGTCTCATCGGTCCACAGAATGTTGTCCCAAAAGTCTTGGGGATCATCAAGATGTGTTGTGGAGAAATTGAGACGAGCTTTGATGTTCTTTTTGCTCAGCAGTGGTTTTCTCCTTGGAACTCTGCCATGCAGGCCATTTTTGCCCAGTCTTTTCCTGATGGTGGAGGCATGAACGCTGACCTTAACTGAGGCAAGTGAGGCCTGCAGTTCCTTGGACGTTGTTGTGGGGTCTTTTGTGACCTCTTGGATGAGTCGTCGCTGCGCTCTTGGGGTAATTTTGGGCGGCTGGCCACTCCTGGGAAGGTTCACCACTGTTCCATGTCTTTGCCATTTGTGGATAATGGCTCTCACTGTGGTTCGCTGGATTCCCAAAGCTTTGGAAATGGCTTTATAGCCCTTTCCAGACTGATAGATCTCAATTACTTTCTTTCTCAATTGTTCCTGAATTTCTTTGGGTCTCGGCATGATGTGTAGCTTTTAAGGATCTTCTGGTGGACCTTACTGTGTCAAGCAGCTCCTATTTAAGTGATGCCTTGATTGTGAACAGGTGTGGCAATAATCAGGCCTGGGTGTGGCTATAGAAATTGAACTCAGGTGTGGACAACCACAGTTATAATATGTTTTAACAAGGGGGGCAATCACTTTTTCACACAGGGCCATGATGGTTTGGATTTTTTTTTCACCTTTAATAATAAACACCTTCATTTACAAATTGCATTTTGTGTTTACTTGTGTTGTCCTTGACTATTGTTTAAATTGGTTTGATGTTCCGAAACACTTAAGTGTGACAAACATGCAAAGGAACAGGAAATGAGGAAGGGGGCAAACACTTTTTCACACCACTGTGTATATATATATATATATATATATATATATATATATATATATATATATATATATTGTGAGGGGTTAGCTCGGTAGCGGGTGTGTGTGACCCCCTGGATGGGTTCACAACACAAAGTCAGGCACAGCAGACAGCGGTGTAGGTTCAAAAAACAAAAGATCCGGTTTATTTCTGCTACATGCAGTGATACATAAACAGCCAAACAAAATAAAACAAGAAAATAAATCCTGGTCAGCTTGACCTCTAACTACACACGTAGACTCCCTGTCTAACAACTGGGTGCAGCCTTGTGCCCCAGTCCCTGTCTCTATTGTAGGGGTTTGCCACACAGGCGTTACCTCACCGCACAGAACAGATCTCAGACTCCCCAGTCTATACACACAAAACTGGTTCCAGGATGGAGCATCTCCCTATGCATGCTGGGGTTTTTTGTAGAGGTCTTAATGAGCCCACTTACTACAGCTGGGCTCATTAACTCTTCCCCTCTAATTGTAAAAGTCTGCATAGAGCCTGAATCTAGGACACACATATTTCCCATCCTGAATACAACCAGTTGATTTTACCTGCGTGCTGCCACATACCCCCCCCTCTTGTTTCAACCTTGGGGTTGTAACACAAGTAGCCAGACACGCATGTATCCGAGACAAAGCATCCACATTCCCCATTTTAACACCAGGGCGATGCTTAACTGTAAAGGTAAATTCCTGTAGGGCCAGGAACCACCTATTTACCCTTCTATTGGTCTCCTTGTTTTGAGCCATCCACTTTAAAGGAGCGTGATCAGTCACCAGGTCAAAGTGCCTACCTAGCAGATAGTACCGAAGGGAATCTAGAGCCCACTTCACTGCTAAACATTCCTTCTCAATCGTGGAGTAATTTACCTCATGGGGCTTCAACTTCCTGCTGAGGTAAATGACTGGGTGCTCTTCCCCGTTCCAGACCTGGGATAACACTGCTCCTAACCCAACGTCTGATGCATCAGTTTGTACAACAAAGTCCTTAGAGAAGTCTGGTGAGTACAACACTGGCTGGCTACATAAGGCTGTTTTTAAGGACTGAAATGCTTCCTCAGCCTCTGGGGACCATTTAACCATAACCGACTCTTTCCCTTTTGTCAGGTTGGTGAGGGGCACAGCCTGAGAAGCAAAATGGGGAATGAATCGTCGATAATAACCAGCGATTCCCAGAAAGGCTCGTACCTGTTTCTTGCTGTTGGGACGTGGCCAACTCTGTATGGCCTCGACTTTATTGACTTGGGGTTTTATCACCCCCCTCCCAATAGTGTACCCAAGATATTTGGCCTCCTCCTGTCCAATGGTACACTTCTTTGGATTGGCCGTAAACCCAGCTTCCCGGATAGAGTCTAGGACTGCTTGTACTTTTGGCAAATGTGAGACCCAGTCTGTGCTATGGATAATCACATCATCCAGGTAAGCTGCAGCATATTTCTGATGGGGCCTCAGAATCTTATCCATTTTCCGCTGGAATGTTGCCGGTGCATTCTGTAACCCAAACGGCATTCTCTTATATTGGAATGCCCCATCTGGGGTTACAAACGCAGTTTTCTCCTTGGCCGACTCGGCCAGGGGAATTTGCCAATACCCTTTGGTGAGATCAAGAGTTGTCATATATCGGGCTGTTCCCAGCCGGTCAATCAACTCATCTATACGTGGCATGGGGTAGGTGTCAAATTTTGTAACTTTATTTAATTGTCTAAAATCGTTACAAAACCGCCAGCTCCCATCAGGTTTGGGCACTAGTACAATAGGACTGGACAAGTCACTCTGGGACTCCTCTATCACACCCAATTCCAGCATCCTTTGAACCTCCCCACGTATTGCCTCCCGTCGGGCCTCTGGTATTCTATAAGGTTTTAGTTTTACCCTTTCTCCTGGCGGGGTGATAATGTCATGCTCTACGCCAGATGTTTGTCCCGGAAGCTCAGAGAAAATCTCTTTGTTACGAAGTACAAACTCTTTAACCTCCTGTTGTTGGGGTTTCGATAAGGTGTCTGCTATTCCAACCTCAGGAACTAAGCAATTAGGCTGTACTTGTGACAAAGTCTCTGCAACTAGGGATTCCCTATCCCTCCAGGCTTTCAGCAGATTGACGTGATAGATCTGCTCCGGCTTTCGCCTTCCTGGCTGTCTAACCCTGTAGTTCACCTCACAAATTTTTTCAATAACTTCATATGGACCTTGCCATTTGGCCAGAAATTTGCTTTCAACCGTAGGGACTAGCACCAAGACCCTATCCCCCGGGGAAAAAGTACGGGTCTTGGCCCCACGGTTGTACACTCTCTGCTGTGCTAACTGCGCTTGGGTTAAATGTTCCTTTACAATTGGCATTACCTGTGCAATTCTATCTTGCATCAGGGCGACGTGCTCAATCACACTCCTGTGAGGAGAACTCTCATTTTCCCAAGTTTCCTTGGCGATATCCAGCAGCCCTCTTGGGTGTCTCCCATAGAGCAACTCGAAGGGTGAGAAACCCGTAGAGGATTGGGGTACCTCCCTAATGGCAAACATCAGATAGGGTATTAGACAATCCCAATTCTTTCCATCTCTATCCACCACCTTCTTTAACATTTGTTTTAGGGTTTTGTTGAATCTTTCAACCCACCCATCTGTTTGGGGGTGATACACAGATGTACGCAATTGCTTCACTTTGTACAACTTGCATAATTCTTTCATAACCCGGGACATAAAGGGTGTACCTTGGTCCGTAAGCAGTTCCTTACAAATACCCACGCGGCTAAAAACAAGGGATAGCTCTTTGGCTATGGTTTTGGCCGAGGTATTTCGGAGAGGAATTGCTTCTGGATAACGGGTGGCATAGTCCAATATAACCAAAATGTACTGATGCCCCCTAGCAGACTTCATTATCGGACCTACCAAATCCATTGCGATCCTCTCAAAGGGGACCTCAATGATAGGAAGAGGTACCAGTGGGTTACGGAAATGTGGCATAGGTGCCGACTTCTGACACACAGGGCAGGAGGAACAATACTTTTCTATTTCCTTCATGACCCCAGGCCAATAGAATCTCTGCAATACCCTCTCTCTGGTTTTCTCTGTCCCCAGATGACCTCCCAGAATGTGTCCATGAGCCAATTCTAACACCAACTCCCTGTAAGGTTTGGGCACCACAAGTTGCTCAATGGTTTCTTCTGCCCTTTGAGCCATTCGATACAGCAGGTCCCTTTCCATAGTGAAGTAAGGATAAGGGCAAGTCTTATCTGGGTTCACTAACTCGCCATCTATTTTCACCACATTTTCCCGTGCCTTTATTAGGGTGGGGTCTTTTAACTGTTCTGTGGCAAAATTTTCCCTGTGAACCTCAAGATCCGAAAACTCCACAGACGGCATGTTTTCATCTGAGGATGTTGGCTCCTCCCCAGTTTCTCGAGTTTCCCCCACCAATACCGACAAGGGAATTTCAGGAGAGTCCTCACCACTCCCAGAGGAATTCTGGTCATCTTCCTGGTCTATAGGGGCACCAGTGGGGGGCTCAGGACAATCCCAGAGTTCCCAGAATTTTGGAAAATCCCTTCCCACAATAGCATCATGTGGTAAGTGAGACACTAACCCCACCTGATGAGAGAGGTTACCTTTGGGGGTCTCAAAAAACACTGAAGTTACAGGATACTCTCGGGTGTCCCCATGCACACAAATAACAGCCACCCTGTTCTTCCCAGAGACCTCTGTAGTAACTAATTCAGCTTTTATCAATGTTACCAGGCTACCTGAATCTAGCAACACATCAACATGTCTACCATTAATACACATTTTACATAAATGTCTCTCAGGTCCCCGAATGGCAGTGCATGCAACTGTCGCAAACAGCGACTGACGTCTCTCCCTTATAAAGTCACATTGCATAGGCTCATCCACAACTGGGCAATTGGCTGCAATATGTCCCTCTTGCCGGCAGCGGTAGCAAATAATTTTTTTCGCTGCCTCTTGCAGCATGGGCTTCCTGGGCTGCTCCCGCCAGACCTTAGGTAGAACTCCCACCCTCTCACTCTCTCCACCCTCACCCCTTGGAGTCATCTTACCCGCCACTGGGGATGATCTGGTCTTAGGGGGGAAAGTCCGTGAGTCCCTGGAAGAGGTGGTCAAGTTCTCTGTAGCCAAGTACCTCTCAACCAGATCCACAAGTTTATCTGCATTTTCTGGGTCTCCATGGCTTACCCATTTTTGGATGGCAGTAGGAAGAGCTCTCAGGAAACGATCCATAACCACACGTTCCACAATGTTTGGTGCGGTCAAAATCTCTGGCTGCAACCACTTCCTGCTCAGGTGAATGAGATCATACATTTGAGACCTGGGAGGTTTTCCAACCTGAAAAGTCCAGTTATGCACACGCTGAGCCCGGACTGCCAGGGTGACACCCAGCCGTGCCAATATTTCTGCTTTTAGCACCACATAGTCTTTTGCTTGGTCAGGCTCTAGGTCATAATAAGCTTTCTGCGATTCCCCAGTTAACAGAGGGGCCACCAGTCCAGCCCATTGCTCCTTAGGCCACTTTTCCCTTTCAGCAGTCCTTTCAAATGTGGTCAAAAACACCTCCGGATCATCCTCTCCAGTCATTTTTGTCAGTAAACGGCTCACACCAAAGGATGCGGTATTATTGTACCCACTTGCTTCATTGGTCTGCGGACGTTGCTGTATCAATGTCTCTATTTGCTGTTGAAAATTCTGCTCTTGCTTCTGCAACAGGTCTATGAAGCGGGCTTCAGATCGCTGCTGGGCTTGTTGCTGAGCTTCCAAACTCTGCTGCAAAGTTGCATTTGTCTGCTGCTGGGCTTGTTGCTGAGCTTCCAAACTCTGCTGCAAAGTTGCATTTGTCTGCTGCTGATTTGCATTTGCCTGCTGCTGGGCTTGTTGTTGAGCTGCAAGGCTCTTTTGTAAAGCTGCATTTGTTTGCTGCTGGTTTGCATTTGCTAGAGCCAGCTGTCTCAGTATCTCCTCCATGCTGGCCTTTAAAAAAAATTGAAAAAAAAAAAAAACTTGCCAAAATTCTCCACCAACTGTGAGGGGTTAGCTCGGTAGCGGGTGTGTGTGACCCCCTGGATGGGTTCACAACACAAAGTCAGGCACAGCAGACAGCGGTGTAGGTTCAAAAAACAAAAGATCTGGTTTATTTCTGCTACATGCAGTGATACATAAACAGCCAAACAAAATAAAACAAGAAAATAAATCCTGGTCAGCTTGACCTCTAACTACACACGTAGACTCCCTGTCTAACAACTGGGTGCAGCCTTGTGCTGCCCCAGTCCCTGTCTCTATTGTAGGGGTTTGCCACACAGGCGTTAACTCACCGCACAGAACAGATCTCAGACTCCCCAGTCTATACACACAAAACTGGTTCCAGGATGGAGCATCTCCCTATGCATGCTGGGGTTTTTTGTAGAGGTCTTAATAAGCCCACTTACTACAGCTGGGCTCATTAACTCTTCCCCTCTAATTGTAAAAGTCTGCATACAGCCTGAATCTAGGACACACATATTTCCCATCCTGAATACAACCAGGTGATTTTACCTGCGTGCTGCCACAATATATATATATATATATATATAGTGATACATACATACATACATACATACATATACATATATATATATATATATATATATATATATATATATATATATATATATAGTAGATAGATAGATCTATCTAGACACATATATACAGTATATACTCCCTGGCCACTTTATTAGATACACCTTGCTAGTACCGGCTTTTTGCCTTCAGAACTGCCTTAGTTCTTCATGGCATAGATTCAACAAGGTGAGATGTTGGAAACAGATTTCCACCACATCCCAACGGTGCTCTATTGGATTGAGATCTGGTAACTGTGGAGGCCATTGGAGTACAGTGAAGAAACAAGTTTGAGATGATTGTGGGCATCTTGAGGGTAGGGACCAATGTGAGTGTGCAATGTACAGGGATAGGGACAATTGTAGACACTCACTCAGGTTGAACTGGATGGACTGGTGTCTTTATTCAACCTCACTAACTATGTAACTATGTAACTTTCTGACCTGGTGCATTATCGTGCTAGAAGTGGCCATCAGAAGTTGGCTGATTAGCAATTTGTGTTACCAAGCAATTGAACAGGAGTACCTAATAAAGTGGCTGGTGAGTGTGTGTGTGTATATATATATATATATATATATATATATATATATATATATATATATATATATATATACACTGTATATATATATTATATTATATTTATATTGATAAACAGTATTTGTTTATTTTTCAGGGAAACTGAGAACATTTTCATAAGAATATATTTTTTGTGAGAAGTTTGTCACTGAAATTGATCTTCTTCCTAGCCCTGCAGCATTAATGTTGCAGTTTTCTGTAAAATGAAGATGAAGGAATGGTATCATTCCTGCCACATCAGTCAGAGAAAGAAAGATTTTTTTTTTCCCCAGAAAAAAAAGAAGAAATTTTTCAAGAATCAAGATTGTTTATTTAACCCAGAAAAATATAGGAGATTTGAGTCCGCCACTGCAACTGTCTTTTTCCCAGTGCTTTCTCTAATATAAAAATAAAAGGGGTTACACTATTCTTGCTGTGTCTTTGACTAGTAATGGATAAAAAAAAGTTTTTAAGTCAGGAAATAATTTAAATCATTAACTTTTTAGAAAAAGAGAAGATATTTTTTAGACATAACGTAATTTTTTCTTTCGGATAGTGGAAATTGTTTGAGCCAAAGACATTATTTGTTAATTTTGTAACATACAATGTTATTGTCAGTGTATTTACTCCTGTATAGAGATGAGAGTATGGTATCATTCAGCCTACTTATGAATCTGGTTCATGTAACAGCAAATCATCCCATCACGTGGCCTTCCAATGAAGAATACATGTGGCCGTTTCATGCCACATTCCACAGGTATGATCCACTGTTATGTACATCAGAAAACCCACACTAAAAAGTCCATGCATCCATTGCCAGAGGGAAAATTAAAGAAGGTGGCTGAAAAGAGGCTGCAGGAGATCAGAAGCACTGAGATGTAACTGAGGATGAAGATAGAAAAACAGTATGTTTTTAAAAAGATGACAATTGTTTATGATGCACAGCAAAAAGACACACTGCAATTTTTTCAGCTACAGCTTACATCTACTTTAAAGAATGCCCCATGTTATAGTAAATCCAGCAATTTGTAGCTTAGTTACTGAGAGACTTGTATTTTGTTGTGTTTGAAAATCAGGCAGATTCAATTTCTACTTCTGTTGTTCAATGTAGTTGCTTATCGCCATGGTACATCAGTGATTTGCAGCTGCCTAGATGCGCAACAGAGAGCTAAAAAGGGCAGAAATATGCCTTACAAATTACAAACTGTTCCTGTTTTTGTTACCCTCTACTCGCCACCTCTGGACATTGCATTAAAAGAAATTGCCATGACCGACTCCTATGCTTTCCTTAAACATTTTCACAAAACCCTTCTCATCTTTTGGTAGACAACTGGAGCACTCTACCCTTCCATTAGGGACTTTAGTTACTATTCAATACTTCATAATGTATACACTTGCATTGACCTCCTATGTGTAGACCATCTTGCCCTTGAACTCCTGCAGTCAGCATCCATTGAAAGTATTACTATTTCTGACCATGTCTCTTGCCTTACCTTGCCAATGGACGCCCATAGGGTCTGGTCCAGACGGTTTAACGAAAACCTATTTGATGATACTGCAGTGGTCTCAAAGGTCACAGAGGTTCTCACCCACTATTTTAAGGAAAAAACTACAGAAGATCTTAGCAAAGGGATCATTTTGGAGGCTGTGGTGCGGGGAGGGGGGGGCTGACTGATTCCCTGGCCTTTAAACTTAATAAGGCCTGCCAAGCTGACTTTCAGAGGGTCCTTCATGCCCTCCAGCAGGCCAAACTTCGGCATAGGAGTCATGGAGAACCTGAGGCGTTAGTAAAACTGACCAAGCTTCGGGAGCTCTTGGCACGCTTACTGGACCGAAAAGTTCACAGACACCAACGCTACATGTCTCATAAATTCTATGAGCACAGGAATAAGTGTGGTCAAATGTTGACCAGGGCTCTCCAAAAGCGACCTGCTCAAATCCATATTCATAAGCTCCGCTCTCCTGCTGGAGACACAGTTTCCCATCCCTCCATAATCACCTTGGTGTTCCGTGACTACTATGCTGAACTTTATAATATGGGCTCCCAGTCATCCCCAAATGCCCAAGCAGCCAGGCAGTCTAGCATACATGAGTATTTGGCCTTCCTGCAGGCCTTCCTCCCTTGACTGATGAGCAATGATCCTCCCTGGAGTCCCCCATTACTCCCCTTAAAATTGAATCAATAGTGAAATCCTTGCCTGGCAGAAAGAGCCCTGGCCCAAATGAATACACCAATGCATATTATGTTACCTTTTACCACTTCTGATACGCCCAATGTGTAATTATTTTAATTCTATAGCAGGGGGCAGCCAGATTCCTTCGGAGGCATTACTGGCTCATATCACAGTTCTACCAAAGGACAGTAAAGACCCTACCCTACCACAAAATTACCGTCCCATTTTGCTGCTAAATGTGGATATATCTTGGCAAAAATTCTGGTGAATCACCTGAAACATTTTATGCCCCATATTATCCATCTGGATCAAACAGGATTTAATGTGGGGCGTGAGGCAAGACATAATTCCTTTAGGGCAATTCAACTCATACACTGGGCTCACAAATGTCAGGACCCCATGCCATACTTGATCCCATCGACAGACTCGGAAAAAGCATTTGATCGTGTGGATTGGTCCTACCTTAAAGTGAGCCTTGAGACCCTGGGATTGGGATTGAACATTTTGGCATGGATCATGGCCCTATATTCAGCTCCTAGTGCCCAGGTAAAGGTAAACTGACTTTTTTCTTAAAGGTTCTCCATCAGCAATGGCACGAGGCAGGGGTGCCCTCTTTCGCCTCTTCTTTTTGCTTCGGTTCTTAAACCTCTTTTATGCACTGTAAGGGCGAACATGGATATTACAGGCCTGACCATGAGCAATACTGAGCATAAGTTGTCAGCCTATGCAGAATATGTGCTCTTTCACCTTACAAATTCCCTTGTCTCATTGCCTAACCTGATGCAAGAACTTCAGCGTTTTGGGACCCTCTCAAACTTCAAAAGAAATTTTACAAAATCAGAGATCTTACCTATCCAGATGCCTTCTTCCCTGGCAAACAGCCTGCAGACAGCTTTCCCCTGTACTTGAGCCAAATCCTCTTCGAAGTATTTGGGCACACAGCTCACTGACAGCATCGACACCCTATATGCCCACAACTATTGCACGTTGTTAGCCACAGTTAAGCGAGGTTTAGCCTCATGGACTAAGATAGCCTTCACGTGGGTGGGACGGTCGAATATCATAAAAATGAATATCCTCCCTAGGTCACTTTTCTATATGCAGATGGTGCCGATACCCCTGCCCAGAGGCTTCTTTACTCTGCTTGCTAATGTGCTGACCAAGTTTGTGTGGAATGAGCGGAGACTGCGAATTGCTCTGAGAATGCTGTGGCACTCAAAGAAACTAGGTGTTCTGGGAATCCCAGAGATGTCCAGAGGTATTACAGGCTCATAGTTCTTCAATGGATCCTGAACTGGCATTTCCATACTTAATCTAAACTATGGGTATCCTTATAAAAATGTATGGCAAGCAGGAACTTGTCTTACCCTCCGTGGCTGACACCGGAACCCAGGGGGCTGCTTGATAGTATTTATCCTTTGATGGCCCTGTTCTTAGAGTTTGGGGTCAAATAAATCCGTTATAGGACCTAGGCCTCCCTGTGTCCGCATTGGACCATAGGCAGATGATGGCAATGCCAGTTGTGGTAAATGCATGGAGAACAGTAATTTGCTGGCCTTTGAAGTTAAAGTGGTGGCTTCCCTATGGACTTTTGGCGTTACAGACAACTACATCATTTCTTTACTCAGCATGGCCATAAGATTAGGGACATATCGTCTCTTACACCTTTCAAACATCTTTTTATAGCGGAAGAACCTATACCTCACATGATAACCAAACTTTATCAATTATTAGACTTGCTACTCCCAATGCCAAGCCTATGTTTGTCCGGGCATGGGAATGCGTGCGACTTAGGGCTCACATTCTCTGAGGCTCAGCTGACCCACCTGTACCAGCTTACCCATTCTAGTTCACTGGATTAAAAAATGCAAGAGACAAATTATAAGATTCTATCATGCTGGTACGGGGTCCCTGCTGACCTGTTACATATTTATCCCTCTACCTCTGACTTATACTGGCGAGGCCATGGAGGCACATTGCTGCACGTATGGTGGGAATGCCCTGTGATAAAACCTTTTTGGAAGAACATTAAAGCTCAGATACAAGATATTCTTGGTCTGGACGTTCCCCTATCCCTGGTATATTTTCTCCTCCACATCCCTCCTCTGTCAATTAGTCAGTATAAGAAAAATGTACTGCTTCATCTTCTGAATGCGCTTGCTGACAATATATTGGAAACGCGCAAAAATTCTTAGCAGAGGGGAGTGGATACGAGGGGTGAATGGGATCAAAGGTGAGGGGGACCTGATAGCAACCTGCAAGGGCACACGTGAATGCTTCACCAGCATATGGGCTGCATGGTTAGAGCACGTTCCAGACCCACAGTTGGTTTCTTCTAGTCTGGATTTGTTGCTTCTGGAGCTGGTGGGGCCCTCCCTTAGATTGTGAAAGCGTTCTCAGCAGCAGTAAGATGGAGCTTTTTTCAGGTGTATGAATGGTTCTCCTCTACCACTCTTTGCCACCTTCTCTGCAGCACATCGGTGGGCATTGGCGTGAGCGATTCGCCTAACAGCGAGCATTCTTGGTATGTGCCTATAGCTCCCAACTGTCCCTGATTTTGAGGGACTGTACCTGATTTGCAGCAATGTCCCTCTGTTTCTAATTCCTCCTCATTTGTCCCTCATTTTGGTCTGATCTATATAGCTGCATATATAAAAAGCACTTTTTATCTTTCAAAAAGTGTTTTCCAGCACTAAACCTTTCATCTGATTTCTAAATTGCTGCATTTGAACAATTCCAAAAGCCAATATAAAGGAATAGTAGTAATTTAAAAAAAGCACTTGTGGGTTTAACCAATCTTGTCTTTTTCTACAGTTCTCCTTTAAGGGGGCGTTGCAATGGGTGTGTCCTATGCCTAGATACTTTTGCTGATAAGTGTCCCTCATTCCCATCTCAAAATGTTGGGAGGTATGTGTGCCTGATTTTTCCTTATTTTTTTTATTATTTCTTTTTTTGAAGTGCATAAAACTGACATATGGCCCTAATGTTATGCCATGGTAGACAAGGTCACCTAAGAGCTTGTTCACACAGGGGCAACTCAGGATCTGACTTCAGGTCACCCCTAGTTGCCTCAAGTCGCGCTTTATGTAAAAACCAATGTAAGTGAATGAGAGCCGTCTTAATGCACACTACTGAAGTCGCTCCGACTTCAGAAAAGGTTCCTGTACTACTTCTATCCGACTTCTAGGTGACTGGTACCCATTGATTTCAATGGAAGTCACCTCCAAGTCGGATCTCCATCTATATTGAGGTGACTCTCACAGAATAATCAGCTCTCGAGAGGGAACTCCACGCCAAATTTATTAAAAAAATCCCCCTCCGGAAGCATACCATGCCCTTAGGTCTGGTATGGATTTTAAGGGGTACCCCCTACGCCGAAAAAACGGCGTGGGGGTCCCCCCAAGGTCCATACCAGACCCTTATTCAAGCACGAAGCCTGGCCAGTCAGGAAGGGGGTGGGGATGAGCGAGCGCCCCCCGCCCCCCGAACCGTACCAGGCCGCGTGCCCTCAACATGGGGGGTTTGTGCTTTGGGGAAGGGGCGCCCTGCGGCCCCCCCACCCCAAAGCACCTTGTCCCCATGTTGAGGGCACAGCTGTGAAGCCACAGCCAAGTACCCACAGTTGCCGATGAGAGGAGGTGTCTAATTATTAAAAGTCAGCAGCTGCAGTATTTGTAGCTGCTGACTTTTAATTTTTGTTTTAAGGGAAACTCCTCTTTAAATATTTTTGGATGTGTCACCTTAGTGGTGGAGCCTGCAGGGCTGCATTGTTATCGAACGTAGCACTCGTAGGATTGGTCCTGGAACTTACTCATTCAACTGTTTTGGGTCCTTGTTTATGCCCCTAAGGTTGTTGTTATCTCCTAATAGAAAAACAATTGATATAGAATAGTATAACATAGAATATAAATGTTATATTCTTTCTCTTTTATTTTATTACTATTGACTTTCTATTCTATTTTATTATATTATATTCTATTGTTTCTCTAGTCTAATCTTTTCTATTATTTTCTATTATAATCTATTATAATATTTTCTATTAAAATTCAAATACATTTTATTCTAAACTGAAATTCATTCATTCATTCGAAATTTGAATTTCAGAAAATGGTTATATATTATATTTTATTCTATTCTGTTCTATTGTTTTTCTATTCTATTGTTTTCTATATTATTCTCTTCTTTTCTATTCTATTCTTTTCTATTCTATTATAATCTTTTCTATTGAAATTCATTCTGTTCGAAATTGGAATTCATTCTATTCTAAATTCACATTTCGGAAGATGGTTATATATTATATTCTTTCTATTTTAGTCTTTATTTTTCTAATCTATTATTTTTTAGTCTATTGTATTCTCTTATTTTTTTATTCTATTATTTTCTATTGTAACCTTTTCTATTTGAATTTGAATTCATTCTATGCAAAATTCAAATTTCTGACGATGGTTATATATATAATATTTCATATAGAATGAATTCAAATTTGAATAGAAAAGATTAGAATAGAAAATAATAGAATAAAAAAGTAGAATACAATAGAATAATATATATATATATATATATATAATATATATATATATAAAACCATCTTCAGAAATTCAAATTTCGTATAGAATGAATTCAAATTCGAATAGAAAATATTTGAATAGAATAGAAAATAATAGAATAAATTAGAATAGAATATGCAACCATCTTTCAAATTTCAAATAGAGTGAGTTCCAATTTCGAACAGAATGAACTCAAATTCGAATAGAAAATAATAGAAAATAATAAAATAGAAAAACAATGGAACAGAATAAAATATAATATATATATATATATATATATATATATATATATATATATATATATATATATATATATATATATATATATAAAACCATCTTCCGAAATTAGAATTTCATATAGAATGAATTTAAATAGAATAGAAAACAATAGAATAGAATGAAATAAAATATAATATGCACTATATTTTATTCTATTCTGTTCTATTGTTTTTCTTTTCTATTATTTTCTGTTTTATTATTTTATTTCCTATTCAAATTCATTCTATTTTAGAGTTGAATTTCAGAAGATGATTTTATATTTTTTTATATTTTATTCTATTCTGCTATTGTTTTTCTATTCTATTCTATTATTTTCTATTCTATTCTTTTATTTTCTATAAGATGGTTATATATTATATTTTATTCTATATATATAAAACCATCTTCCGAAATTCTAAAATTCGAATTTCGTATAGAATGAATTTGAATAGAAAAGATTAGAACAGAAGATAAAATAATAGAACAGAATACACTACATCTGGAAGCTTCCCCAAGGTTCCAGAAACAGGGGAGGCACCAGAGAAACTGGTTGCTGAGTCATCCAGCCTTCCTGAGTCACTCAGCCCTGACCCTGATTCAACCCAGGCCTGGCTCTCAGCTAACCTACACTAACAAACCTATATACATATATTGTGTAGCTAGAGGGTGCTACATTAGCAAAAGAATACAATTAAACTAAAATTATTAACTAATGCCAGGTGTTCTTGTCATACCAAAATATACCACATTGTCTACCACTAGTGTGCAATGAATAGCCTTTACGATTTTGAATCGGTCATGGATCTGTGAAAATTCTAGTAGCCTCCCATGCCTAATGCACATGAACAGAACAAACACTCTTATCATGTGTGACTACTGCACCCTTTCTTGTGATGCTTCACTTAAATAGCTGGTGCATAAATAAGCAGCTAAATAGCATTGCTTTGATTTGTAGCTTCGCTTTCAGTGCCACACAATGCTGCTGCCTCTAAAATTGCCCCCAGGTAGAAATCTTCTACATTTTAGTAAACTAAAATCTCCAGTACATTTTAGTCAGCTAAAATCAAATGTGTTTCGTTAAATTGTAATACATTATTTAAGCATTTTCTCTAGAATTGCCAAATTCATTATGTACTCCTGGAGTAAAAATCTAATAACACGTTATTATTTATAGTATTAGAATTTGAACATGTACTACAGACACAGATTTAGCCGTCTTTATGAAGAAAATCACGTTTCATAAACAAACAAAAATATTTATAAAAAAACTGTAAACTCTATTGGCTGTAATACCATTGCACATATGACCTGAACATATTACCAACATTAAATATTAATAAAAAAAGTAAAAAAAATTTTTTTTTTTCAGCAGCTTAGTAGATGTCCCCTACTTATTCTTATGTGGCAGTGCATTGTTAATTTTTACATCAAATTTCGATTCAGTTGCCATTTTAGTTTTAGTCATATTTTATATTTAGTCGTACTTTAGCCTTTTGACTTAAATGCCATCTTAGTTTTAGTTGTATTTTAGTCTTCGTAATTGTATTAGTCTTATTTTTGTCAACTAAAACAGTGTTAAAATATTTTCATCAGCTAAATTAACACTGGTAAGTAGGGACCCTGCCATATGCTGGAATTCCCCTAGTTTAAATTTATTGTTAGCTAGGCCTGAGCTCCGATTGTTTAAATTATCCAGGTTTGTTGGATTTTCCCTAAGCCTGGGACATTGCTGCCTATTACTGGAGAGCGTTCTCCGGTGGATTGATTGAGAAGATATAATGCTGTAGATTATGAATTGTTATTTCACCCTGGCCAATCACTGAGATGTTTATGCCCTTGATGTGGGCTGGGGAAGGAGATACATTTTAGGGGAGACTTTCTAAAAGGGTCCTTCCTACCTAGGCTTTTGCCTGGAGAGGTTGCCAGCATGAGGCATCCATTTGCTGCCCAGGCTTGCTGTATTGGGAAGGGTATAGCTGAGAAGGACCATTCTTGGTGTCTCTGGCCTACTGCTTAGGAAAGACATATTTCCAGAGAGATCAAGTTCATGTTTTTCAGGCCTGTTTCATGGGGAAGGAAGGTAAAACTGATGATAAGTCCTGCTTTTTTAATTGCCTAAAGGTTCACAACTGCAAATTGCCTGTCTTGGCTTTAAGGTCCACAACTAGTCTTTCTAAAGATAGCTAAAGGTAGCTATCCATCAGGCCATCTGCATTAGCCTGTGTTGGTTGAGGTTAAAGACATTACAAAACACTGCTGAGTGAAAGTAGTTTTTGCTGCTGTTTTTGGTATCCTGCACCCCTAACCATCTATTCCCTGGACACTGAGACAATCAATCTCTCAAAAGAAGATTGAAGGAATAAATGTAAAATCACCAAAAGAAAGACTAGAAGGGCCTGTAAAATCCAAAAGTTATTTTGGGGGTGAGTGCTACACCTAACAATTAAGATCCCTGCCATGAAGATGTTTTTTCATGTACTTCATGTATTTACTGTGTCCCTACATTGTTACCCAGTCATATGGGCTTCCAATGGGGGACTAGTTATGACCATGTCAACATACTGTATATTGCATAGGCATGGTCCATTGTTGTCACCATCAAAAAACTGGCCCTGAGAAATGTCATTCAGCCATCACTGTTGTGTATGTAGATTAGAAGAGACAGCACTGAAATGCAATAAAGGATGATAAAAGGTGAAAACAAGTAACAATGGCAGTTGTTTATGATACATACAGCCGTTGCCAAAAGTTTTCAGAATAACACAAATATTAATTTTCACAAAGTCCGCTGCTTCAGTGTTTTTAGATCTTTCTGTCAGATGTTACTATGGTATACTGGAGTATAATTATATGCATTTCATATGTGTCAAAGGCTTTTATTGACAATTACATTAGGTTTAGGCAAATATTCAATATTTGCAGTGTTGATCCTTCTTTTTCAAGAACTCTAAAACTCGCCCTGGCATGCTGTCAATCAACGTCTGGCCCATATCCTGACTGATGGCATCCAATTCTTGCAAAATCAATGCTTGGAGTTTGTCAGAATTTGTGGGGTTTTTTTTTGGTCACCCGCCTCGAGGATTGACCACAAATTCTCAATGGGAATAAGGTCTGGGAAGTTTCCTGCCCATGGACCCAAAATTTAAATTTTTTGTTCTCCAACCCACTTACAGTAGTTATTACTTTTGCCTTATGGCAAGGTACTCCATCATGCTGGAAAAGGCATTGCTGGCCCTCAAACTGTTCTTGGATGGTTGGGAGAAGTTGCTCTCAGAGGATGTTTTTGCACCATTCTTTATTCATGGCTGTGTTGTTAGGCAAAATTTGGACTGAGCCCACTCCCTTGGCTGAGAAGCAACCCCACACATGAATGGTTTTAAGGTACTTTACTGTTGGCATGACACAGGACTGATGGTAGAGCTCACCTTTTCTGCTCTGGACAAGTTTTTTTCTGGATGCCCCAAACAATCAGAAAGGGGATTCATCAGAGAAAATGACTTTACCCCAGTCCTCAGCAGTCTAATCCCTGTACCTTTTGCAGAATATCAGTCTGTCCCTGATATTTTTCCTGGAGAGAAGTGGCTTCTTTGCTGCCCTTCTTGACACCATCTCCCAAAAGATTTTGCCTCACTGTGCATGCAGATGCACTCACACTTCCCTGCTGCCATTCCTGAGCAAGCTCTGCACTGGTGGTGCCCCCGATCCCTCAGCTGAATCAGCTGTAGGGGACGGTCCTGGCACTTGCTGGACTTTCTTGGGTGCCCTGAAGCCTTCTTCACAAATGCAGTGCAAATGTTTTTAATGGGATTAAGATTATTTTCATGGCAAAGTGGGATTTTGCAATGAATTGCTATTCATCTGATCGCTCTGCATAACATTCTGGAGTATATGCAAATTGCCATCATAAGAACTGAAGTAGCAGACTTTGTGAAAATGAATATTTGTGTAATTCTCAAAACTTTTGGCCACGGATGTAGTCCTCTTTCATTTAGAGTTTTTTTTTTATTTTTATATATTTTTATTGAGTTTAAGACAGACAAACAGACAGTCAACAGGTAACAGTAAACATGCCACAGCATTAGGACTAGACCCACGCAGGGGCCAGTGAGTTGCTTCCAACATTATTAATTCTACAGCTGTAGCACGTCCACAAGAACAAACAACAACTAACTTAGTGCTAGGTTGGCTCCCACTCAATTGAGATATCTAAGAACTAAATTCTTCAGTTGGGCCGCAAGGGACTATAAAAGAAATGAACTAAACCCATAGCAGTGGCTACACTATATAAAAAGCAAATAAAGAAGTAAATCGATACTAGGCACCCACTGCAACAAAAATCCCATCCACCCGTAAAGTGGCAACATGTACATGTTCAGTTTGTGGACGCTGTGGAGGCCTCAGCCAGCCACCTGGCCCACACTCTCATGTATTTTTTGGGGCATCCTCTATTATGGTATGTTTCCTTATAATGTAGTAGTACATTATTGACATGAGTTTTCCACAACAGAATTGACGGCGGGGCCTGCTTTTTCCAGCATAAAGTGATCATTTTTCTGGCATAAAAAAGTCCTATCAGAGTTCTGTCCGCTATCCTGGGGGCTAATCCCTCTACTAAGCCTAGAAGGCATATCCGCGGGGCTTGGGCTACATCTATTCCCACCACTTCTTGAATTACAGATAGAACCTGTGACCAGTAGTTTTCAATTGCCGGGCAGGACCAGAAGATGTGTATGAAGTTCATTTAGAGTTTACATCGACTTAATATGGATACCTTCCTAGATATGTGTTCAGGTCAAAAAAGGACTGGCCTTGTGTGGGACCTCCTTAGATAGCGTTTTTACTTTGCACAAAAAAATAAACCTGTCCATATGAGGTAAATTTGCTGCTGTTTATTTTTTCCACTATGTAGCTGATCAAGCAAGCAAAATGGATGAATCATCACTGAGGTTCGCTCATCTCCAATGTTGAACAGTAGATCAAGTAGAGTTTTGCGTGTGTGTGTATTTTATATGACAAGTCACAGTTATCATTTCCAGGAATTGCTTATTGCACAGAAGTACCTTTCAGCTTACGAACATAAAACGCAAATATTTTAAAAGGTTAAAGCAGATCTAATTTTCTGGAGCTAATTGAACACTCCTGCTCCTGTTGTTAATTTCTCGTGAGTATGTGGGATACAGTGAATTATAGGTATTAGAATCCCTCCATCTCTGAAGCCCTGGAGCTAGGAAACAATAACAGCTGATATTTCACAGCATAGTGGGACTTTGGCTTCACAGTATTAACATTTAAGCAATAAACATTTATTTATAAAACTGAGACTAATAATACTCAGCATCCTTCTTCTGGACATAAAAGTGATTGCATGTTGCTAGCTCAGCTGCATACCTTTAAATGGAAAAATGTGGTTTAGATCAGGATGATTATTTTCTCTAGAAATTTTTACTTGTTCCAGTTCTATGTCATTTTTTAAATTAACAATGTTCACTGATTAGGAGTGTATTCATAATTTCACATTTAATGTACCACAATAATGTTTTTTTTTGCATAGTGGTAGTGCCAAAGGCAAGTGCATTATTAAAGTGTATTAAAACGTAAAAATAAAAATTTTAAGTGCATCTCCGATACACTAGGCAACACATCACCCCCCCCCCCCCCCATTTTTTGCTTGTTTATTTTTTGTTTGCGTTAGCCCTGCCCCCTGCCACCAGTCTTGTCCAGGTGATAATTATGTCTTCTGTGCTCTGAAGCCTCCTGGAATATGCAGATAACATATCCCCGGAGTCTTAAGGCTCCATTCATAAGGCTAGATGTGGATGGATAGAGCAGCGTGTCCTCATGGGGCCGGATTGCCCGAACCTGAAAGAGGTACCCGGCACCTGGCAACGTAAAAACGGAAGATTATGTCATGGCAACCAGGCTCTGTCACCATTGAAGTGGATCACAGCAGGACAACTATGGATCCGCTGGACAGGGGAGTATGTGAATTGATGCTACATGACAGGTGAGGGGGAGGTGTGGAAGGAGAGGGGGGCTGTAGCTCTTTTTACTATATTACAGCTTAACAGTTCTTGGATTTGATGCCTGCATTTGTTTTCTATTTTTGTTATTTGTCAAGGTCTACTTTAAAGCAGCTCTGTCAGTCACTTAAAAATTTGAAAGGTCAGTTCCTTGCAACAAAAGACTTGTTAAATACAGCTCTGTGCCCACTATTGTCTCATATCTTTGCTCCATTCCAGCACAGTATCCTCCATTAGATTTTTCAACATTTGACATTTCCAGGAGTGTGGTATACCTGTGTCCCCTGCCCTCTGCTGTGGTTCACCATGTGCCTCCTAAAGCACTACCAGACTCATAAATGACATAAGGGTCAGAGAATGGAACAACATCATGCAGAAGGGGGCAGAGGTATCCACCACACCCAGAAGATGGTAAGAGACACAAGCCAATAGACAGGTGAGTATTGCAGCTCTTCTATTGCAGGGAATGGGCATTTCAATTTTGTATATAACTTATATTTTTTTTGTAAGCAACAAAATATGAACAGGTCTAATTCTTGCTCTAGGTTCTAGGTTGTCTGTCTCAGATATTAGTATTGGATGAATTTAGCTATATAGCTACACATACCTAAGTACAATGAAAGAACTACTGCTGTAGCCGCACATGCAGTTAACTTATGGGCCTTAGAAAGAAGAAGGGTTGAGGTTCGCTCCTTACATGTAATACATTCCTCCGTGACAGGCAGGATCTGTGGTTATGAAAGTACTTATTGGTGGGGCCCAGATTCACTGCCCGCAGGGTAAGAGAACTCACACAGCGATTAGCTAATGCAATAACGTGTATTAACATGATAATGCTGAAATAGTACAACAAATTCTGTAGACCAGAACATTTACAATGAACCAGGCAAGGTAAATCTGTGCACTCTGTGGACACCTGACAGCATCTGACAGCAGAGGAAGACCGCAGTTGGACACCTGAATGAGAAAGAGCACTGCTTGAAACACAGCGATAGGCCCTGCACTGTCCCTCCTCCACAGGAACCTGTCCCTACTCTAATCTAGCTGTCCCTAACCAGCAGGGACTCTGTCCCTGACCTACCCACTAGACAGCATACACGCCAAACTAAGGGGCACAGTGCTTTTTATTAGCACTGCCCACCAACACTGTTTCTTGGCCTAGGCCAACAAGGCCCAGGCCTAGAGCAGCACTTTGTAGGGGGGCAGCACAGAAAGAGTTCCCACTGGCTTGTGCTACACTGTTAGTGTAGCGCCAGTCTTATGGGGCGGAATGGGCTGAGAGGCAAATTAGTCTAATGCCCCCATAAAGCAGGTATCCGGCATTCAGCAACTGTGGGAGGTTGGGGGGGCACCATTTCTAATTTTGACTGTCCTATCTTCCTGGACCACAAACCTTCCTCCCTCTACTATGTGTTTTCTGCTGCACCATTGGTATGGTTATATCTTCTTAGTCCTCGCCATAAAATGATCAGAAATTTGTGCTTAAAATACATTGTTTCATTGAGCAAAATGAAAAAAACACATTTTTTTTTTCATTTTGGATAGACTAAGGGAGGGTTATAGCCCCTGTCAGTTTCATTTTTACCATCCCTGTCCCATTGCAGAGATTTCCCTTAGCCAAACAGGAAGTGAGAGGAAATTTATGCAAATTAAGAGAATCTATTCCCCCCGCCCAGAGCTAGTGTCCCTACTCAAATATTTCAGGGCGGGTCTTAAACAGCAAGGGGTATGGCCTTGACAGGAAGGGGTGGGTCATATTTGAATTAGGAGGTGCCTTGTTTAGTCAGGCCCAGAGCAGCACAAAACCTAAATACAGTACTGCTGCCCACACCAAAGATGGGTGTGTTAGGTCAGTCACAGCAGCAGCGTCCAATCGGGCAGCTGCTCCATTGATGACACCTACGGAGACCCCAGAGGAACCTAGGTCCCCACCTTGTCCTCCACCCTCAATGCATGGACGCTGCCGAACAGTGCCACCTTTGCAGAGAGGCCAAGCTACACCTGCCTATATACTGCTGGTGCTGTCTTCCACTGATCTGTTCATAAAGGGACCAATTAAATGCTTAAAGGTAAACTCCAGCTTTACTTTCAGTCTTGCACAACTGTACAGGCTCCAGACTTACATCTACCTATCAGAGCATTTTGATATTTGCTTAAGTCCACCTAAGAACTAGCCCACTGCTTGCATCAGGGCTCAGGGCTCTTGAAAGGAATACTAAGCCAGAGTGCTGTAATGTTTTCAGGAAGCTATGAACAGCACCCTGCTGACCCCTTCCACCAGCCAGGATTTGCCTGCATTGTATGAAGCACAGATACCCCATGATGACATCTTTAGGTCAAAAATAAGGTATGTAATGAAAATGAATTTTGAAGAGGGGGAGGGAAGAACAGAGGAAGGCAAATTTAACTTCAGCTTTAAACTTAATTCAGTTTTTTTCTTTTTATTGTAATTTCAAATTAGCAAGGAAGAGATTTCTGCCTGTGACATCATTAGGGAGATTTTCCTTACATTTTTGTCCCTGTAATGCCAGTACTAGAAATGGATATACAGTTGCTACTGGGACAGAAAAGCACAGAAAGCTACATGTTCCCTTTGTGGAGTATTCCCTTCCCTTCCATACGTCCCTTCCCTTCCATACGTAATAGGAAGTAAGGGGAAATCTCTCCAATAGGGATACAAGTGGCAATAAAAACCTGAGAGAAACTCTACAGTTGGCCACAAAGAGACAACTGTCAGTCAATTTCAACCATTTTCGAGCCACCAGGAATCAAATATTGGTGCAAATAATAAGGTGAAACTAAGAAAACTAACTCCAACAAGCTGAAACTGGTAAAAATTACAGCAATTTTGTCAAAAGCTAATTTTTCAGCTGAATTTAATCAGAGGCAATTGTCTCAGGAACAGTGTTCCTGCCAACTGAAATTTTCTTGTTTCATAGATAGCTCCAAAATATTGGATTTCCCCTCTTTCTGTGAGAATGGTTAACAGGACAAATAGTAGAGTGAAATAGGGGCGCGGCTTGGTCCCGTTGTAAGATATAGCTCCCGTTCCCTGAGGTCCTGCACCAGCGTGTTTACCGACAAGCTTAAGGTGGATGTAAACCCAATGTCATCCTTTCTAAACTACTGCCATATATCTATAAGGATATACATGCCTCCTGCATGTATCCCTACCTGTCAAATGTCTCCCCTCTGTCTGTTATGAGAACTGAAAAACTGCAGATTCTGTAAGTGGGTCTGTTGTCTGGAGCTCAGTGGGTAGAGTCGTGATATCAGTAGTCTCCCCGCGCCCCTCTACACTCCCCTTGTCAATATGCATTTTTTCCTGTGTATTTCTTACACTGAACTTCTGCTATGATCTCTAATAGGGATGAGCTTCGTGTTCGAGTCGAACATACGACTCGAACACGAACATACGACTCGAACACGACTCGTCGGCTGTCACGAGCCATAAGCCTGGGGTTGGTTTGTAGGAGTTTAACATATTAAGGATTTGCTTGGTATTCCTCACGTATGATGGGATTTTCTTCACAAGTGGCTGAAGAAAAAAGTCTATATACCTGCCCACCCTGGACGTCACAGAGTCTATACCGCTAACAATAGGGCGACCAGGGGGGCAGGTAGTACTCTTATGTAGCTTCGGGAGATAATAGATAACTGGGGTTCTAGGGGCCATAGGTATAAGGAAAGATTTTTCCTTGTCCGTAAGGATCCCTCTACAGAAGCCCTCATCTACAATCCCTGTTAATTCCTTTTTGTATTTAATCACTGGATCCCTGCTAAGCAGGGAATAAGTCTCCCTGTCATCAGTAATGCGATGCAACTCTTTGAGATAGTCGCACCTGTCCAGGATGGCAATGCCGCCCCCTTTATCTGCAGGTCTGATGACAAGGGACTTATTGTTGCAGAGGGAATCCAAACCCTTCTGCAGATCACCCCGAAGTTTGCATTTCTTTACTTTCATCCCATCCAAATCCTTAAGTACTAGATCCCTAAAGACTTTGATACTAGGAGCCAGTGTCCCTGGGGGATTGAAAAGGGATGCATTGGCAAGGCCGGAATGTTGAAAGACCGGACTCGACCTATTATTCTCCTGAATGGGGTTACCCAACATGTACCGCTTGATGTTTAATCTGCGTACAAACTTGTGTATGTCCATGTAGGTCTGAAATTTGCTCAGACATCTTGGTGGAGCAAATTTCAGACCCTTATCCAAAAGCCGTTTTTCGGGGTCAGAAAGTGCCTGGGTGCTGAGATTAAAAATACCCTCCCCTAATGCCTTTTTCGTTTTAGCTGCTTGTATCCGCCTCCCCCCTCTGACTCCCCTCTTGGTTCTATAGGCCTTTTTAGGCCTCTGTGGTCCCTGGGAAAATCCCACCCACGATTATTGATGGAGTCATGACTGGGTTGGGAGGGCCTAAACACTGCACTTTGATCTACTAGCTCAAAAAAAGAGCGAGAAATTAGCCCGCCTTGATGAAGAAATCAAACTAATCAAGGAATCACTAGTTCCTCTGAGCACTACTGAAGAGTATAAGGAGTGTTCTAAGAACCTCCTTAAAACTCTTGAGAAAGAGGAGAAAGAGCAAAAGCTCAAGAAGAAAAAGAAGTTCATCAGGGACAAGGAGGATTACCAGTCTGGGATCATCTTTCTATGGCAGAAGAAATTAGCCATGGAAAGAGAACAGATGGATACTCTTCCTCCCAATGCTCCTAATAATACTCAGAGGGGTCCTCCTGAGGCAGTCCCAAGGGACAACATAGTGCATTATCCCACAGAATGGGTACAGGGAGTCAGAGTCACACCGAGCAATCAGGCCCATTCGGGCACAGGTCCATAGCAGCTACGAGGTAATACCTCTTTGTCTCTGGCATCTCCAAGACCCCCGTGGGCTTCCCCGGGGAGGGGACCCGAAAATGGGAGATACAATAACAAAAACAAGAAAAAGTACAATAAGGGCCCATATCAGGGAGGTCATCAGAGACCTACCCTAACTCAAGGACCTGGCAGTTATCCAGTATGGGACTCCATTCAAGGGTTTGACCAAGAGAGGTCGGTATACTCCAATAGGAGAAATCAACCTTGGGAAGTTCCAACTCAAAACCGTTTCTTCCCGTTGGCAGACTTTGAAGCCCCATACATGGGGAGCCAGAGAGAGGATAATCCCCAGCAAGCACCATACCCGATTGGATCACGGAGGGTAGATCAAAGTGCAGTGTTTAGGCCCTCCCAACCCAGTTATGACTCCATCAATAATCGTGGGTGGGATTTTCCCAGGGACCACAGAGGCCTAAAAAGGCCTATAGAACCAAGAGGGGAGTCAGAGGGGGGAGGCGGATACAAGCAGCTAAAACGAAAAAGGCATTAGGGGAGGGTATTTTTAATCTCAGCACCCAGGCACTTTCTGACCCCGAAAAACGGCTGGATAAGGGTCTGAAATTTGCTCCACCAAGATGTCTGAGCAAATTTCAGACCTACATGGACATACACAAGTTTGTACGCAGATTAAACATCAAGCGGTACATGTTGGGTAACCCCATTCAGGAGAATAATAGGTCGAGTCCGGTCTTTCAACATTCCGGCCTTGCCAATGCATCCCTTTTCAATCCCCCAGGGACACTGGCTCCTAGTATCAAAGTCTTTAGGGATCTAGTACTTAAGGATTTGGATGGGATGAAAGTAAAGAAATGCAAACTTCGGGGTGATCTGCAGAAGGGTTTGGATTCCCTCTGCAACAATAAGTCCCTTGTCATCAGACCTGCAGATAAAGGGGGCGGCATTGCCATCCTGGACAGGTGCGACTATCTCAAAGAGTTGCATCGCATTACTGATGACAGGGAGACTTATTCCCTGCTTAGCAGGGATCCAGTGATTAAATACAAAAAGGAATTAACAGGGATTGTAGATGAGGGCTTCCGTAGAGGGATCCTTACGGACAAGGAAAAATCTTTCCTTATACCTATGGCCCCTAGAACCCCAGTTATCTATTATCTCCCGAAGCTACATAAGAGTACTACCTGCCCCCCTGGTCGCCCTATTGTTAGCGGTATAAACTCGGTGACGTCCAGGGTGGGCAGGTATATAGACTTTTTTCTTCAGCCACTTGTGAAGAAAATCCCATCATACGTGAGGGATACCAAGCAAATCCTTAATATGTTAAACTCCTACAAACCAACCCCAGGCTTATGGCTCGTGACAGCCGACGTCACATCACTTTACACCATTATTCCCCATGAATTGGGTTTTGAAGCCGCCAGGGTTTATTTGGAGCGAGACTCTGGTTTAACACAGATCCAGATTGATTTCATTTTGGCCCTTTTAGATTTTGCAGCCAAGCACAATTATTTCTGGTTCGACAACCAGTTTTATCGTCAAGACAAAGGGGTTGCCATGGGGGCCAAATATGCCCCCAGTTTGGCTAACTTATTTATGGCCAAATGGGAGGAGGATGTCATCGATTCTCCCAGACGACCGGAGATAGTGCTGTGGGCACGATATATTGATGACGTCCTCCTCCTGTGGGATGGTGACGAACATGAACTCTATGCCTTTATGGAAGGGCTAAATAACAACTCGAGAGGCATCAAATTTAGCTATGAAGCCAGCCAGGAAGGTGTGAACTTTCTAGATTTAAACATCAAGGTTAATAGTGAGAGTTTTGTTACCTCCACCTTCTTCAAATCCACAGATAGGAATTCCTATATTCCTATGGGCAGCTGTCACTTGGACTCCTGGTTAAGGTCGGTCCCTTTGGGACAGTACCTACGCATAAGGAGAAACTGTTCTGACACCAACAAGTTTAATGAGCAAGCCAAGTTACTATCTCAGCGGTTTTCGGAGAAAGGCTACGCGGCAGACCTGTTGACCGAGGCTTATACAAAAGCACGGGAGAGAGACAGATCTACCTTGCTGGCAGATAGGGAGAGTGAGGCCGATGCCAATCAGTCTTTATTACCCTTCGTTACTACCTTCTCGATGCAACATCAGAAGGTTAAACAGCTGATCGGTAGACACTGGCATATTTTGACCAATGACCAAACTCTTGGAACTATCCTACCGGAAGTCCCTAGAGTAATTTTTAAAGGAGTCTCTTCACTAGGCAATATGATTGCTCCTAGTGTACAGAACCCCCCTGTGAAGGACAGATGCTTCTTTCAGAACCTCAAAGGGTTCTATAGGTGTAGGAATTGTCAGGTGTGCTCCTACAATAAGAACAAAAATTCTAAAATCCTTGAATTCGTCTCCACCAGCACCCAGAGAAGGTATATAGTGGAGCCGTTCATCACATGCTCGTCAGAAGCAGTGGTTTATCTCATCCAATGTCCTTGTGGGCTTCAGTACGTGGGGAGAACTAAGAGAGCCCTCAAGGTCAGATTGAATGAGCATATCGCCAACATTAAACGGGGTTTTGACAAACATCCCCTTTCTAGACATTATGACGAGAAACATGGAAGGGATCCGTCTAACACCTTGTACATGGGGATTGATAAGTACAAACCCCACTGGAGGGGGGGAGCTCTGGTCAGAGAGATCTCACGGCTGGAGATGTCGTGGATCCATAGACTAAAAACTTACACCCCTTACGGTATGAACACAGATACAGACGTTAATGCGTTTATTAATAATGCTTAACGTGTTGTTCCTGCCAGTGTTCTAGGCACAGACGTAAAGCATTTATGACTTTTTCCATCAGACATTGTGGGATCTGGATATTTGTGGATTTTTCTACCTCAATGTAGCGTTTGATGGTTTTTCTTGTAAGCTCCCATTCTTTCCATTTTGAGAGAGAAATATCTTTTTTCTCATAATGTATTGAGTTCTACATAATACAGTTGTGTATGCCCCTTTCACTTTTTGCTGTGGGTGAACTTTATAGCTTAGTTAATACCGCTATCTTAATATTATTAAGTGTTTAACCACATATTGAGTTAGCCATGTATTACAAAGTGCCTTGTATGTTTTATCCATTTTTGATTATTAAGTGTTAGTTAATAATTTTTAATTTTGTGGTTGGACTAGTCCCCTCCTCCCTTTTTAATTTAATTTTATTTGAGGTATATATATATATAATTCTTTATTCTTCCTCCTTCGTGATATGGAGAAAGATTTATTTGCTATGGAGGTCTGGAGCCACGACTACACTGTATTGAAAGCGAGACATGGCACCAGATGAAACGCACACACTTCCCTGCAGGGGGTGATGTGCGCCGCCCATCCGCCCGCTACGTACGGTGTGTTGTCATCCGCTCGTTACGTACATTGTATTGAAAGCGAGACTTGGCATCAGATGGAGCGCACATACTTCCTTGTAGTGGGTGATGTGCGCCGTCCATCCACTCGCTACGTACGACGTGTTGTCATCCGCTCGTGACGTACGATGTGGCGTCATCCGCTCATTACGTACGGCGTGTTGTCACGCCGTTGTAAGGAGCGTCGTTTTACAGTCGTAAACAGGGAGGGGCGGGTGATTGCATGGATCATTTCCGCCGCCTTGGCTCTCTGACCTTGCACTCTATTGGATATGAGAGTGAGGCCTGGTTCTTTGATCCCGGAAGTGAAATAGGCTCGCACTCTATTGGATATGAGAGTGAGGCCTGGTCCTTTGATCCCGGAAGTGAAACAGGCTCTCACTCTATTGGATATGAGAGTGAGGCCTGGTCCTTTGATCCCGGAAGTGAAACAGGCTCTCACTCTATTGGATATGAGAGTGAGGCCTGGTCCTTTGATCCCGGAAGTGAAACAGGCTCTCACACAACGGAGGAGGTGGCTTGTTCCAACATTCACTATATAATGGAGGCAATATGGCGTGTCACCCATACCCCAGACGACGTGAATTTTTCACGAAACGCGTTGGGTGGCGTGACACGCTGACTTGCCTCATGTGAACTGGTACCAGAAGGGATATCGATTGGTGTTCGCGATCGGCCGACGCTTGCCCAGTTTGATGATATGCCCGATGTTCTTTCATGTTTGTAAGTGCATCTCTTGTTTTATATTTTTGTTTTAATAAATGATTTTACACTATTTGGAGCATCTTTTCCTCCCTATGGTGAACCTTCCTTGATCCTACAATGCTACACATCTGAGTCCCGCTTCAAACAGCGTTTTCCCCTGCTGGATGGTTTATGACTGGCGTATCTCCTAACCTGCCCTACGTAAAAGTGTTCCATTTGGAGGGCTCAAGTTTGATCCATCTTCAGACCCATTTTGTGATTAAGCGCTCCCTACCGGGACGTCTGGTAAGGGGCTATTATTACTTGTCTGGTGGAGGTGCACCTGGTTTTACTTCACGTTGATTGAAAAGTTTTACGATTGAATAGATCCCTTCTACACAGGGTGTTTCTCCAGTTGGACTTTTAATGGACTTTATGTTATCACATACATTTTCAGTACTGTTTGATTCTACTTTATATGTTTCTTGTTTTTGAATCGCTGACTTAGAATTGTAAATTTTTTCCTTTTGGTTCATAACCTATGAGGGGCAATATATATGTTTACTGTATTTAGTTATAAGTAATGCCTTATGGTTTATTTAGTCATTAGTTTGGTGTGTTAGAATAATAGATCACAAGATACACTTCTTTAAGGTAGAGTGGTTTACATCCTAATAGAAGTATTATGCCCCGTACACACGAGCGGACTTTTCAACATCCAAAGTCCGTCAGACCGAGTCCGTCAGACTATCCGATCGTGTGTGGGCTGCAACGGACTTTAGCTTCGCAAAAGTCTGACGGACTTTAGAAATGAAGCATGCTTCAAATTTTCCCGACGGAACTCCGCCGGACCCGGTCCCCTTCGAAAAATCCGCTCGTGTGTATGCTACTCCGACGGACTAAAACCGACGCTAGGGCAGCTATTGGCTACTGGCTATGAACTTCCTTATTCGAGTCGGGTCGTACGTCATCACGTTCGAATCCGTCGGAGTTTAGTGTGATCGTGTGTGGCCAAGTCCGTTCGGCCGAAAAGTCTGTCAGAACTCCGGCGGAATTCCGGCGGAACTCCTTTGGAAGTCTGTCGGACATAAGTCCTCTCGTGTGTACGGGGCATAAGGGATTGCGCAGTTCTCTTCTTTTTCTTTGTTTTTATATGTATATTTCACTTTGGGTATATATTAGAATTGCTGCATCACACATTTTCGTTAAGTATACACTGTAGCGCAGATTTCTTCTTCCTTTTTTCTCTACATCTGTATATACCCCTTTATCTCTGGTGTTCTATAATAAAGGCATCTGCAGGAGTTAGTGGGTGTTGTGTGCCTCTAGCACAATATACACTACCCAACTGCTTTTTTACCCAACTCCCTTCAGGCCATTACCATGTCTGGAAGGCCAGCAAGGAGAGGCAGACAGGCGCAAGCAGGCTCTGTGTCTAGAGACGACAGTGCTGGTCGTGGACGCGGTGCATTGTCATCAGCACGTGGCCATGGGACACGCTTGTCCTTCTTTTCGGCAGCTGGACATGTTGAACCGCAACATGCCAACGACTTGGTAGAGTGGATGACCAAGCCCTCTTCATCCTCCTCATCCTCTCTCACCCAGTCTCAGGGTACTAGCAAAGCAGCTGCCAACGCATCGTCTTCCCTCCTCTCAATGTCATCATCAGTGACTCCTTCCCTAGACCCACCACGTCCTCCTGAGGAGTCTCCTGAACTCTTTGAGCACAGTGTTGGGTACATGCTCCAGGAGAATGCCCAGTGTTTTGTGGGCTCTGATGATGACACTCAGCTAGAGGAAGGCAGTAGCGTGAGCGCAGAGAGAGGGGATGCTCAAGAAGGACAGCAATCTGGCAGTCATGTTCCACAAGCTGCAGCATACTGCCAGGTTTGCTACAGCGATGAAGAGGGAGGGGATGATGAAGGCACTGACTCCACGTGGGTGCCTGGAAGGAGAGAGGAGGAGGAGGAGGAGGCACATGTCCAACGAGGCAGGATGCCCTCCGGGGGCCAGCCTAGGGGCAGCACTGAACTTCTTGCTGCCCTTCTTGACACCAGGCCATCTCCCAAAAGATTTTGCCTCACTGTGCATGCAGATGCACTCACACTTGCCTGCTGCCATTCCTGAGCAAGCTCTGCACTGGTGGTGCCCCCGATCCCTCAGCTAAATCAGCTGTAGGGGACGGTCCTGGCACTTGCTGGACTTTCTTGGGTGCCCTGAAGCCTTCTTCACAAATGCAGTGGAAATGTTTTTAATGGGATTAAGTTTATTTTCATGGCAAAGAGGGATTTTGCAATGAATTGCTATTCATCTGATCGCTCTGCATAACATTCTGGAGTATATGTGAATCACACCGCAGAGCTCCGCCTGTGCAGAGCGCTGCCTCTGCGCGTTATTCTAAAAGTTCTTTGGTGTGGGCCTTTTTTGAGACGAGTGCATCAGATCGCACCGCTGCTATTTGCAACATATGTCTCAAGCGTATCTCACGTGGCCAAAACATCAGCCGCTTGGGCACCACATGCTTGACCAGACATATGTTGACCTGCCATGCAGCTCGTTGGCAAGCGTACCTCAAAGACCCACACCAAAGAACAAAGCGGACCTCTCCTTGCTCCTCATCAGCTGGCATCTCCAACCCCACTAGACCTTCAGTCCTCTCTGAAACCTGCTCTGAGAGGAATGAAGGTGTAGAATTAGGTGTGTCACAGCCAAGTGCTTCCGGGAACTCTGCTAGCGGTACACCCACGTCCGATTATAGCAGGCAAATGTCCCTGCCCCAGCTGCTGGACCGGCGAAAGAAGTTCACTCCCAGCCATCCACATGCCCAGCAGTTGAATGCTAGCTTGGCTAAATTGCTAGCACTTCAACTGCTGCCTTTTCAGTTGGTAGACTCGGCCCCCTTCCGTGAGATTGTACAATGTGCGGTTCCTCAGTGGCAGGTCCCCAAACGCCACTTTTTCTCACGGAAGGCGATTCCGGCTCTCTAGTGGCATGTGGAAGGCTATTTCCTTGCCTCGCTGGACAGGGCGGTCAGCGGTAAGGTGCATATTACCGCTGACTCATGGTCCAGCAGGCATGGACAGGGACGTTACCTGTCTTTCACGGCCCATTGGGTCCCTCTTCTGGCAGCTGGGAAGGATGCAGGACAAGGTGCAGTAGTGTTGGAGGTTGTTCCGCCACCACGCCTCCAAAATGCTACTATTGGTTGTGACACACCTCTCTCCTCCACCCCCTCCTCTTCTTCTTCCTCTATGGCCTCTTCCAGTGCTCTGTCCTCAGAACCAGCGGTGCTCCGTAGGCGTTCCAGGGGCTACGCAAGTACGCAGGCAAAACGATGCCATGCCGTGCTTGCGCTGGTTTGTTTGGGGGACAGGAGCCACACTGGGGTGGATGTTTTGTCAGCTCTGCAGGGGCAGGCCGAGAGGTGGTTGACGCCACGCCAGCTTAAGCCAGGAATGGTGGTTTGCGACAATGGCACCAACCTCCTCTCCGCCCTCCGACAGGGACAACTGACCCATGTGCCCTGTGTAGCTCACGTCCTTAACCTGGTGGTGCAGTGGTTCTTGGGCAGGTACCCTGGCTTACAGGATGTCCTGAAGCAGGCCAGGAAAGTCTGTGTGCAGTTCCGCCGATCATTTAATGCCTGTGCTCGGCTGGCTGAGCTCCAAAAGGAGTTGAACCTGCCCAAGAACCGCCTTATATGTGACATGCCCACCAGGTGGAAATCAACGTTGGCCATGCTGCAGCGGCTGCACATGCAGGAGAGGGCCATCAATGAGTACCTGTGTGACTACAGCACCAGGACAGGGTCAGGGGAGCTCGGTTTTTTCTCACCACGCTAGTGGGGCATGATCAGGGATGCATGCACTGTCCTGTCACCGTTTGAGGAGGAGGAAGAGGAGGAGGAGGATGATTGTGTCAGCATGGAGGTGGAGGCTGGCACTCAGCATCAGCAGCAGCAGCAGCAGTCTTGTAGGGATGATTTACAGTCCCAAGAAACACGTGGACTTGTACGTGGCTGGGAGGAGGTAGCTGCGGATCATGTTGTCCTTAGTGACCCAGAGGACTCCGGACCGAATGCCTCAGCTAACCTTCGCTGCATGGCCTCCCTGATCCTGCAAAGCCTGCGGAAGGATCCTTGTATTCTTCGGATCAAAGAGAGGGACCATTACTGGCTGGCCACTCTCCTTGATCCACGGTACAAGGGTAAGGTTGCCGACCTTATCTTGCCATCGCAGAGGGAGCAGAGGATGAGACATCTCCGGGAGGCCTTGCAGAAAGGTCTGTGCAACGCGTTCCCAGAGACTGGGAGGTTACAAACTCCTGGTCCTGGACAACGTGTTGCTGAGGCATCGGTCAGAAGGAGCGGTGGAGAAGGTGGCCGTCTGACTGATGCTTTCAGACAATTTTTTAGTCCGCAGCCCCAAGGTATGATCGGTTCCAGCACCCATCGCCAGCGTCTGATTTACATGGTGCAGGAATACCTAGGGGCAAGGTCAGACTTGGACACCTTTCCCACCGAAAATCCTCTGGCTTACTGGGTCTTGAGGATGGATCACTGGCCAGAGCTTGCACAGTATGCAATTGAGCTACTGGCCTGTCCTGCATCCAGCGTTCTTTCGGAACGCACCTTCAGTGCTGCTGGTGGCTTTGTTACCGATCACAGGGTGTGCCTGTCCACCGAATCAGTTGATCGACTGACCTTCATCAAGATGAATCAGTCTTGGATCACCCACAGCTACCAAGCACCTGAAGCTGATGTAACAGAATAATTTTTTTTGAAATATCACATCCCTTCAAGACTGCCTATGCTGATGCTGAGTGACTGTCCTGTTATGTTGATTGTCTATCCTCTTCCTCCTCCGCTGATATGTTGGAAGAACATTTCTGGTTCTGGTTGATGCCATCAGCCCAATTTTTCTGCCCCTGTTTAACAGGGGCGTTTAAGTACAATTTTTGATGCAATGCTTTGCAGCAGGGCTAATTCCTGCAATCAAACAAGAGTATATGGGAGAGGTTGCAGTGTGGTGGCACCAGCACCAGTGCCTAAGGCCCAATTTTTCTGCCCCTGTTTAACAGGGGCGTTTAATTACAATTTTTGATGCAATGCTTTGCAGCAGGGCTAATTCCTGCAATAAAACTAGAGTATATGGCAGAGGTTGCAGTGTGGTGGCACCAGCACCAGTGCCTAAGGCCCAATTTTTCTGCCCCTGTTTAACAGGGGCGTTTAATTACAATTTTTGATGCAATGCTTTGCAGCAGGGCTAATTCCTGCAATAAAACTAGAGTATATGGCAGAGGTTGCAGTGTGGTGGCACCAGCACCAGTGCCTAAGGCCCAATTTTTCTGCCCCTGTTTAACAGGGGCGTTTAATTACAATTTTTGATGCAATGCTTTGCAGCAGGGCTAATTCCTGCAATAAAACTAGAGTATATGGCAGAGGTTGCAGTGTGGTGGCACCAGCAGCAGTGCCTAAGGCCCAATTTTTCTGCCCCTGTTTAACAGGGACATGTAATTACAATTCTTGATATAATATTTCACAGGAGGGCCCCTTCCTGTGCCCACCCAGAGTAACGGTGAGGACTTATAGTGTTGTGGCACCAGCACCACAACCACCAAAGGTCAATTTTTCTACCACAACAATGGCATGTAATTACAATGTAATTACAATTCTTGATATAATCGTTCACAGCAGGGCGCTCCAGCGCCCACCAAGAGTCACTTTGAGGGCTTACAATGTTGTGGCAAAACCAACACCTTGTTCCGCCATTTCTGCAGAGCATATAGGGCAGGCCCCTACTTTCAAACATCCAATTTACAAACATCTCCTACTTGCAAACGGAAGGAGACAACAGCAAGTGAGATGAAAAAAGATGGACGACAAAACAAATTATACAGGGGTGATAACCCTTCCCTATGTTTTCCAAAAAGCTTAAAAATAGTTTTTTTGACTGGAGCTACACTTTGTAATTTTCAACTGGTACATTTTTAAACAGATTCAACTTAACACAACAAACCTACACAGTCCCTGTCTTGTTTGCACCGCCTGTATACTGCTGTTCTGAGTATATAGGGCCTGGGGGCCACACGCATTTCCTTTTTTTAATATGGGTACGGGGTTCCCCTTAATATGCGTACAAGACCCAAAGGGGCTGGTAATGGGCAGGGAGGGCTACCCATGCCATTTTTCTCAATGATTTTCAACCATATTGCAGGAACCAGATATAACATTAAAACCGCAAGCAGTTTTAAATGGTGTTATTTCCGTTTAATGTCATTTTGTGCAGGGACTGTTCTAAACACGGGAAACACGTGGCACTTCACAGGCATACTACAGACACCCCCCAGGCACCATATTTAAAGGAATATTTCACTTTTTTTTCACTTTAATCGTCATTAAAATCAGTGCTCCCGCCAAAACGGACATTTTTAAAAACATTTTAGGCATTGACCCATGTCCCCTGGGGCAGGAGCCAGGTCCCCAAACCCTTTTTAGGACAGTATCTTGCATATTAGCCGTTAAAATTAGCACTTTTCATTTCGAACGTTCGAGTCCCATAGACTTCAATGGGGTTCTAAAGTTCGTTCGAATTTGGGGTCCGTTCGAAAGTTCTGGTGCGAACCGAACCGGGGGGTGTTCGGCTCATCCCTAATCTCTAACATCCATTGAAAAGACAGGAAAGTAACCACATGACTTCAGCATGCCCAATTATGCTGAGGTGGGGAACATCCAATCCTGGCAGAGCAGCAGAAGAAAGGAGTGGGAGGGAATTAAAAAAGAATCCATGTCTCTCAGGGTAGTGCATGAGATATGTAAAGATTTATCTCACTGAATAATAAAAAAGGAATGCTCAGAGCTGGATTAACTCTTTGTGGCAATACTGATTGATATGAAATCTTATATTCTACATTATGACATAAAAAAAAAAAATTCGGGTTTACATCCACTTTAACATGGAGAGGACATCCCAGCAACAAGGTACCGCTCTCCCCGAGACCTTGATATGCAGCTGGGCCAACACATTCCCGAGATTTTCCAGACAAGGCCTAAAGACACTATGCCCAGATCACAGGCCGCATCTCGTCGGTCCCGCTCACCTAGCAGAAGCTCACAACATACTAGGTCATAAAGCCCTTACTCCCCAGGAGCACGATTGGACCCAGCACTGAACCTAGATGATCTCCACACCGTGGCAGCAGATATAAAGTATACCTTGTCAGCAGCCATATCTGATCTTTCAGACATCCAGGCCATATCGCTGAGGGTGGAGAAAGTAGAATCCACACAAGCCCGCCATGAGGCCTTACTCTGTCAAGTACAACAAGTGACAGAATCACATGCCATCCACCTACGAGAAATCAACAGGCACATGGAAGATTTGGACCCCCTGCCACTCCGATCATCATGGAGTGCCTACACAGGGCACTGCGCCCAAGGGGAAGAGACACGGACCCACCAATGGACGCGGTCTGTTGCCTTATTGATTTTCCCTTAAAAGAGGAAATTCTCCACAAAGCCAGAAGCCGCAATCATATAACATTCCAAGGCACTGAGGTGAAGATCTATCAGGATCTATAAAACATCACCTTACAGTGCAGGAGGAAACTACGGCAACAGCTCAAGGTCGCACGGCCAATCTCAGAGTGCCTGAAGACTTGGAGCACTTCTACACGTCTCATTAATTGACCTGCCCAACTAGTATAGCGATTTTGGCCTACCACCGCTGAGGAGAGCCACCTCCACCTCCATGGAAAGCATCAATGAAGCAGGCAACTTCAGCATCAGTCGTCGCCGCATCCATCCCCCACTGTCATTACCAACAAAGGCTCCTGGTGCCTCGAGAAACAACAGCCCCACTGCCTTGCCAGTGCACCGCAAAGCACACCACAGTATCTCACAAAAGTCCCCCCCCCCACACATTTTTGTAAATATTTTATTCTTTTCATGTGACAACACTGAAGAAAATTACACTTTGCTACAATGTAAAGTAGTGAGTGTACAGCTTGTATAATAGTGTAAATTTACTGCCACTCAAAATAACTCAACACACAGCCATTAATATCTAAACAACAAAAGTGAGTACACCCCTAAATGAAAATGTCCAAATTGGGCCCAAAGTGTCAATATTTTGTGTGGCCACCATTATTTTCCAGTACTGCCTTAACCCTCTTGGGCATTGAGTTCATCAGAGCTTTACAGGTTGCCACTGGAGTCCTCTTCCACTCCTCCATGTTGACATCACGGAGCTGGTGGATGTTAGAGACCTTCAGCTCCTCCACCTTCTGTTTGAGGATGCTCTACAGATGCTCAATAGGGTTTAAGTCAGGAGACATGCTTGGCCAGTCCATCACCTTTACCCTCAGCTTCTTTAGAAAGGCAGTGGTCATCTTGGAGATGTGCTTGGGGTCGTTATCATTGTCAGGACTGGCTTAGCCCTTCCTCCTCTGGGCTGGCCGCTCAGCTGTCGGCTAATTGCCAGCTCTCTTCTCTTTTCACAGTTACCAGCTGTTCCCGATGATGCTCGTCTGACCTGCCTATTTAAAGCCTTCCAGCTCATTTCTCCATTGCCTTCACGTTGGTCACATCACTAGGAACCATCTCCTGCTGTTTGTTTCAGGACTGGCTTGCTGACAACCCTCCTGGCTTCTATCCTGCTTGCAGTTGCTCTCCTCGGATCCCTGACATCTGGACTGGTTGATTACCCGATCTGGTTTATGAACTTTGGACTGGCTGACTACCCGATCTGGCTACTGGACTCTGGCTATGCTTGACTACGCTTTTTCCTATTTACCTTTTTATTTTTATTAATAAACAAGTGTGATTTGATTGTACTTCTGTCTCTGTCTGTTTCATGGTTCCTTACAATCATGTTGGAATATTGCCCTTTGGTCCATTCTTTAAAGGGAGGGGATCATGCTCTGCTTCAGAATGTCACAGTACATGTTGGCATTCATGGTTCCTTCAATGAACTGTAGCTCCCCAGTGTCGGCAGCACTCATGCAGCCCCAGACCATGACACTCCCACCACCATGCTTGACTGTAAGCAAAACACACTTGTTTTTGTACTCCTCACCTGGTTGCTGCCACACACACTTGACACCATCTGAACCAAATACGTTTATCTTGGTCTCATCAGACCACAGGACATGGTCCCAGTAATCCATGTCCTTAGTCTGCATGTCTTCAGCAAACTGTTTGCAGGCTTTCTTATGCATAATCTTTAGAAGAGGTTTCTTTGGGACAACAGCCATGCAGACCAATTTTATGCAGTGTGTGGCATATGGTCTGAGCATTGACAGGCTGTCCCCCCACCCCTTCAACCTCTGCAGCAATGCTGGCAGCACTCAAAGGTCTATTTCCCAAAGACAACCTCTGGATATGACGCTGAGCATGTGCATTCAACTTCTTTGGTCAAACCATGGTGAGGCCTGTTCTGAGTGTAACCTGTATTGTTAAACTGCTGTATGGTCCTGGCCACTGTGCTGCAGCTCAGTTTCAGGGTCTTAGCTGTTATACAAACTGTACACTCACTACTTTACATTGTAGCAAAGTGTCATTTCTTCAGTGTTGTCAGATGAAAAGATATAATAAAATATTTACAAAAATGTGAAGGGTGTACTCACTTTCGTGACATACTGTAACAAGCTACTGTCACTTGTATAGTTCCTTTTCTTTTACATGACACATACCCTGAATGTCTATTCACCAAACCACAATTTCCCAAAATATCCACAGCAAGTCTCACCTAACCTCTAGCATATGCCTACCGGAATTTAGAAGACTGAATCTCCTCAATGGGGACAGGAGAAAGTGAAAAAAGAGGGTCTAACCCTTCCCTACTCTATCCAAAAGTTAAAAAAAAAGTTAAAAAAAAGTTTTTGCCCAAAGATAGCGTGGGCTCCGGCGGACTTTTTCTTTCCAAAAGTCCAGAGGACTTAGAAAGAAGTTTTGACTCAAAATTGTCCGCCGGACTCGACACGGACAATCCGGCTGTCTGTGTGCTAGTCCGCCAGACTTTTGAAATGAACGGACTTGCCCACACACAAAGTCGGAAGTAGACCCCCGGATGGCGGCTGCGACGAAGAAGAAAGATGGGCTCCTCCGCTAGTAAAAGAGCAGAAGATAGCGGAGGAGTCCGGTGAGAAGACCCCCCCCCCCCCCAAGATGGAAGACCAACGGAGCTGTCCAATAAATTATTTTAAAACATGTGTTGTGTTTTTTTATTTACATTTTTTTTCACCATGTGAATGGGTAGGGGTACATGGTACCCCAATACCCATTCACATAGGGTGGGGCCCCCCTTATTAAAGGGGGCTCCCGGTATATGATAAGCCCCCCGCCCGCAGACCCTGACAACCAACGGCCAGGGTTGTCGGGAAGAGGCCCTTGTCCTCATCAACCCAGGGACAAGGTGCTTTGGGGTGGGGGGCTGCAGGGCCCCACTTCCCCAAAGCACCCCCCCATGTTGAGGACACGCAGCCTGGTACGGCTCAGGAGTTGGGGGGCCACTCGCTTGTCCCCACCCCCTTTCCTGACCGGCCAGGCTATGGGCTCGGATAAGGGTCTGATATGGACTTTGGAGGGGACCCCCACGCCGTTTTTTCCATGCCAGGTGACGGGGCTAGCAAGGTGTCAATCTCGCCGATGGAGGCATTTCTTCCTTCCTTCGCTAGTCCCAGCTACCTAAATGAACTGACTTTTCTCCGTGTGTGGGCAAGTCTGTTCATTTCAAAAGTCCGGCGGACCTCAACCACAGTCCGGCGAGTTGTCCACCGGACCTAGTCTGCCAGAAAGGTACGGTCGTGTGTAGGTAGGTCTGCTCGGAAAAGTCCGGCGAACCTCTGCTGCAAAGTTCGGCCGGTTGTCCGCCAGACTAGGTCCACCGCACTAAGTCCGCCAGATAGTCCGATTGTGTGTATTCGGCCTAAATGTTTTTTTAAAGTCGATATGCTTCAGTCCCATCACTTGTATTGCTTGCAAACACTGAAGAATGTACGACCACCCAAAATCCATAGTACTGATAATTAACCATTGCTCAGAATTAGAAGCAGTTGACTCCCTGATTTGGATTAAGAAATACAGCTGTTATTTGCAAAAAAAAGTCATAAATGTGACCATTCCTACACAGTTTAGTACACGCCAATTAGACAGGGCTGTATAAGTTCTCATTATAGGAGATACACAGCCAATTACTCAGGGTACTAGCAGAGCGATAGGCAGTTGTCAATGTCCCCTGTGAGTAATTTATTTGGATTGCAAGAGAGAAGGATGTCAGTGGCCTCTCGACAGTGAATTACTGCAACCTGGGACTAAATCCAATCTGCTGCCTTGCTGAATATTTCTAGGTATAGGATATTTTTAAATGGCTCTACATAATCATGGGCTTTAGAAAAAAAAAAGTTAAAGCAAATTTTAAAGTAATCCGGGGCGTTGTTGATACAGGACATAGCAGTAGCTTGACTTTAAGGCTTGATATACACTGGCCTACATTTACCGCATCAGCAGGAAAATGCAAGTGTCGGTCAAAGGGTTTCTATCCTGAACGCAATATTTCCACATTCAGGGGAGAAAGATTGAAGCTCACCTAAACGCTGCAGCTCCTAAACTCTGTAAAAGCCTATGCTTACATTGATATATAGGCTTTTATGGAGTTGAGTTTAGGAACTTTGGCAAAAAAAACACCAAAAGCTCCTGCTAGTGTAGGCTATTGTAAGAATTCTAAGCTAATTTTTGGGGTTAGGCTTAAAAAGACCCTGTCACAAACAATGTAGTTCTGAACCCACTTTTTTTTTATTGCTGACTACTAAGGCTTTTATGACAAAGACATTAATCCTTCCCCTGCCTATCAGCTGTATTGACACTGAAACATGCATGTGAAGCTCAGCGTGCATTAACAGCATCCGATTTGTGTTGTGATGATGTGACCTCCATGTGCATGCATGGAAGTGATGTCATTGTTCCCTGGCCATTCACGAAACTGAACAGGCAGAATCTGGAAGGAAGACTGGATGAAGATGGAAGCACCCGATTGCTGACAGTGCAGTGTTGGTGGGCTTCCTTTAACAGGTAAGTCTGTCATAATGTGCTATTATGTGATTATACCACATTATGGCTTAAACAACCTGGGAGCTTTTTTTTTTTTTAACAGAGTTTACTACCACTTTTAAAATTTGCAGGTAGATCACCAAAAAATGAAGTGCTTTAAAGAGGAATGTAGAGGAGGGCCGGACATAACTAGGGGGTGGTGTTTAGAGAAAAATGTAGGCGGAACTGAGGAGGGGGGGTGGCCATTTAAAAAGGGGGCAGAGCCACGAGCGGGCAGTCGGGAAGAGAGAACGCACGAGGAGGCAGTTTTTCCACTGCTCCTCGTATCCCTTCGCAAGATGCCGGACGCGACGGACTTGTTGGCTCAACTGAAAGCGGCGGTGGCATCCCGGGGGCCCCAATGGATTCAGCGGCAGGTCGCAGCGGTGTTGGCGGAAGCGGGAGGACGGCAGGCCGAGGACAGACGTGCAGGAGAGGACGGCGCGGCAACACGCGGCAGGATATCGAGGCCGCCGACAATGTACTCTCCTGGGGCTGTGGCGGGGCCTTCCCGGGGGGCCAGGAGTCCGAGGGGGGATCAGTCAGTGCCACCAGCTAAGCGGAGCCAGCCAGCGCTCCCAGCGGGGCCAGGGCGGCCTGCACGCCGCGGCCTTATGACGGGGGGCGGGGCCACGGGCCTACATGGCGCCGCTTCCCTGGGGAGAGGAGGAGAAGATCCCCGGCAAGATCATCCCCAGTGGCTCTGCACAAGTCAAGGGGAAGGAGAAGACACACTTCCAGGAGCCCGGGAGGGGTGAATGGGGACTTGTGGGTGGGGCGGGAGGACAGGGACCCTATACTGGTGTCACCCCCAGCTGCTCTGCACGAGCTGAGGGGGAGGGGGGGTCGGTCAGCACATGGCACTGCAAGGATGAGGAAGGAGCCAGGACACATGGCAGCTGGAACAGTCACCCCTGCAGCACTGCACGAGCCAAAGGGGGTCGGTGGCAGGACGCCACGCAGCGCAGCGAAGAGGGGGAGGCCGGCGGCGTCCAGGCGGGCCGCTTCAAGCCCCCCGGCGGCTCCGCACGAGCCGGGGGGGGGGACAGCAGGGGGCGTCAGCAACAGCCTCTGGGGGTCGTGGTAGTGTTTCGCTGGATGGTGCTGTGGGTGGGCGGACACTACCAGGAGATAGTGGACGGGACTTACGCAGCAGGAGTGGTGCCAGGTCTGGCCCACCTGCGTGCTCAGAGGGAGGACAGCAACGTCACTTGGCCGGCACTGCGGCGGCTGAGAATCGGGCCGGGGCGCGGAGGTGCCCAGTGTCCAGGAGCCCCTCTCCTGAGGGGTTGCCGCTTCTCGAGGACCAAGATGGAGGGAGTCGGTCTGAGGGCGAATTGTCGGATGACAAGGAGGAGCCTGAAGGTCGGCACGCGGCTGGGGAGGTCAGCTCAGCGGCTGTTGGAGCGGCGCCCAGTCAGCCCGGTAAGTCCCATGATAATGTTGACGAGCAGTTTCACCAGCGCAGGGCGGTACGCCCGGCCCCGCATTGGGACCATAAGGATATTAGCCTCTGGATGCGGCTAATGGCGTCGGCTCGGGCCCCGCCACAGTCCTTTCAAGGGGGGGCCGGGGGTAGCAACTCCTCGGGACTGCTGGCCGGAAAAAAGTGGGGAGTATGCTGGCAGTTCAACGAGCGCTCTTGCAAGTTCGGCGGTGGCTGCAGATTTAAACACGAGTGTTCAGGATGCGGGGGTGCGCATACCCTCGCCAAGTGTTTCAAGAAAGGAAAGCGTGCCGGGGAGCCTGCGCACAAGAGGGATGACTCCGGTGATGCGGGAAAGGATGCTGCCTTTTCTAAATAGGTACCCGGATAGAGCGGCGGCGAGGTTGATCAGCGCTGGATTTCAGGACGGTTTTAGGATCCTGTGTACATTGACTGTGATTCCCCCGATTGCGAATAATTTGAAGTCGGCTATGCAACACCCGGCAGTGGTCTCTGAAAAATTGGCAAAGGAGGTGTCATTGGGGAGAATGGCTGGGCCATTCACTCAGGTTCCTTTAGACGATTTAGTGGTGTCCCCGCTGGGGGGTGGTTCCCAAAAAGGAGCCAAATAAGTTTAGATTGATACACCACTTGTCGTTCCCGAAAGAGGGTTCGGTGAACGATTTAATCAACCCCAAGGCCTGCACGGTTTCTTATACCTCGTTCGATGCGGCGATCCGATGGGTTTGGCGTTACGGCCAGGGGGCGCTAATGGCTAAGGCCGATGTGGAGTCGGCGTTTCGGCTATTACCGGTGCACCCCGACAGTTTTCATTTGCTGGGTTGTTGTTGGCAGGGAAGCTATTACGTGGATAGGTGTTTGCCCATGGGCTGTTCGGTTTCTTGTGCTGTATTCGAAGCATTTAGTTCCTTTTTAGAGTGGGTAGTACGGGACGTGGCTGGATTGGATTCCATCATCCATTACTTGGATGATTTTCTCTGCGTGGGCCCTCCTTTGTCCAATGTGTGTGCGATTTTATTGTCCATGTTGCAACACATTGCGGCAAAGTTTGGTGTGCCTTTGGCTGCCGACAAAACGGAAGGCCCGCGGATGGAGCTGAGTTTCCTGGGCATTGTGATTGACTCCGTGGCCATGGAGTGCAGGTTGCCGGAAGGGAAGCTCAGGGATTTGCAGGCGGAGATTAGGGCAGTTCATGGTTGTAGGAAGGTTCAGTTACGTGCATTGCAGTCCCTGCTGGGAAAGTTAAACTTCGCTTGCCGTATCATTCCCATGGGTAGGGTTTTCTGTCGGCGGCTGTCGGCGGCTGTCGGCCGCTACGGCGGGGGTAAGGGCGCCTGCGCACTTTATCCGGCTGAGTGGGGAACATAGGGAGGACCTCCGGATTTGGTATCAGTTCCTTTCTGAGTACAACGGCAGGTCAGTGTGGATGTCGGGCCCGGTGAGCAACTTCGATGTAGTGTTGGTTACGGACGCTGCGGGATCTACAGGATACGGAGCGTTTTTTCGAGGCCGCTGGAGTGCTGCGCCGTGGCCTCAATCGTGGGTTGAAGCCGGTTTCTTAAGGAATTTGGTACTGTTGGAACTTTTTCCGGTAGTGCTGGCTTTGGAATTGTGGGGGCAGGCTTGCCGTAACCTGAAACTGCGTTTGAATTGCGACAACATGGGCATAGTGCAGGTTATCAATAGCATGTCGGCGTCTTCACAACCTGTCATACGCTTGATGCGACAGTTGGTGTTGCGCTGCTTGCAATTGAATGTCTTTCTCTATGCTGTACATATTCCGGGAGTGGACAACACACTAGCTGATTCTTTGTCTCGCTTCCAGTGGGACAAGTTCAGGGCCCTGGTGCCGGAGGCGGACAAGGAAGGTGTACCGTGCCCGGATTGGATCTGGGAATTGGCGTTAAAAACGCCGCGAGATGGATACAACGGTCAGTGAGTATGTCCACGTGGTCGGCGTACCAAAAGGTATGGCGGGAGTGGTTGGAGTTAATTTTGGAGTCGGAGGGCAATGGGGGCGAGACAGACTTTTGGCTGCTGGTTTTGTACTTTGTTTCCAGGAATATGGAGGCGGGGAAGTCCACTTCGTCGATAGAAAAGAAGATGGCCGGCATAGCGTTTTGGTTTAAACTGCGGGGTATGTCGGATTGGACTAAGGACTTTTGGGTTAAGCAAGCCAAGAAGGGGTACAGGAAGGGGCACAGGAGGCAAGATAAGAGGTGGCCTATTACGTTTGCAAATTTGTTTGCGCTGGGGGAACAACTGGAGTCGGTGTGTTCCTCTCTCTATGAGGTTTGTTTGTTTTTGGCCGCTTTTTCGTTGGCCTTTTTTGGGGCGTTTCGCATTAGCGAATTGGTGAGCCCTTCTCTGCGGATGGTGGGCGGATTATATAGCCAGGATGTAGAGGTGTTCGAGGATAGGGTGTCGGTGCGGCTGCGGAGGTCGAAAACCGATCAAAGGGGAGTGGGAGTGCAGATAGGGTTGTACGCCATTCAGGGGTGTGCGGTATGCCCTGTTCGGGCTGTGGGGAATTTTGCACGGGTAAGACTCAGGGGAGAGGGTCCTTTCCTGATACATGAGGACGGATCACACCTGTCGAAGTTCCAGTTTGTGGCAGTACTACGGAAATGTTTGGGGAAGATGGGCATGGAAAGTTCCGCATACGCTTCACACTCCTTCCGCATTGGGGCGGCCACTGAGGCCGCCAGGCGCGGGTTGGATGAGGCGGCGGTGCGCAGGTTGGGTAGATGGGAATCTAAGCGATTCCGCTCTTACATTCGACCTCAGTTGGTTTGTGAATAATTTAAAAAAATAAAAAAAAATAAAATTTTTTTTACTGTTACCCTAAACGGGGGGGGGGGGGGTTGTTATGTTAGTACTGGTTAAGATGCGGGGATGCTGTTGGTTCGCTGACAGTTGGGTTGTGTTTGTCTTTTCAGATGGAGGGCCTACACGCCTCATCTGGATCCTTGGGCACTCATATGTTTGTTGGGGTGCCCGGAGAGGGGACGCAAGACCAGGTGGGAGACAGTTGGGTATCTCTAGGAGGGAGGCGGTGATACGGTGACTGGGTAGACCGGGTATGTTGTGGGGCAGGGTGGTCCCGGAAGTGGAGAGAAATGCGAGGATGGACAGGCCGCCGGATGTATTGGTGATACATGCAGGGGCAACGATTTGGGAGTGCGGACTGTCAGGGATCTGATAGCGGACATAAAGTCTGACCTAGTGTACCTGCACGCGGCCTTCCCGGATACATTGATACTATGGTCGGACATGGTGGCACAGACTGTGTATAGGTGTATCGGTGTATAGACTTAATAAGGCGAGGATTAGGGTAAATAAAGTGATCGGGCGGTTTCTGGCCCGGGATGGGGGGATGGTAATTCGCCATAGAGAATTGGAGACCAATGTGGGTCTCTATTTACGAAAGGATGGGATCCACCTCACTGACGTGGGTATCGACCTTTGGTCTCTGGGGCTTCAGGAGGGTATATGGAAAGCCCTGCGGGTGTGGAGGTGCCATCATGGGTGAGGTTTCACCCTTTCAGGCTGTGGCGGTATTTATTGTTGGTCAGTCACGGTAGCATTAAAAGAGATGGTTAAGTAGGTGGGGGGCTCATCGGGAGATGGCCCCTCCGGTGTGTACATCAAAAGTTTTGATGATAATGGTGTTGTTGGACTGCGGGAAAGGTGGTTGTCTCCGAGCGGTACAGCTGGAGGCCGATAAGGTTGTGGTAAAGGTCCCGCAGTGCCCCCTGGTGTGTATACAGATATGTATACTTGGAAAAAGTAGCTCCGTCACTGACCAACAAAATTGGGTAAAACATGTTGTTTCTCATATGTTGTTTCCACATGTTGTGGAAAATGTTTATTATATTAAAATTTAATTTTGGAGTTTTATTTTGTTTGGTTTAATAAAGGCTGTTTTGGCCATTTTACTCCACAAAAAGAATGGTGGGGTCTCTTAATAAAAGGGGGTAAAAGGTTGGGAGTAAAAGGGTCTGTTACAACAGAGTGGGTCTTATCTGGGCTACACTAGTCAAGAGAGGACCGGATCCAGAATGAATCCAAGAGGAATGTAGAGGAGGGCCGGACATGACGGTGTGTCGAGTGACACACTAGGGGGTGGTGTTTAGAGAAAAATGTAGGCGGAACGGAGGAGGGGGAGCGGCCATTTTAAAAGGGGGCGGAGCCATGAGCGGGCAGCCGGGAAGAGAGAACGCACGAGGAGGCAGTTTTTCCCACCCACCCTCCCTAGTTGGTTATGGTTTAGTTTTGAATGTTTTAATGGTTTTCTTGTCGTTTCAGGTTGGAATATGGTGGGTCGTCACGACAGCTGGTGGGTTGGCGGTATTTATTGTTGGTCAGTGACGGTAGCATTAAAAGAGGTGGTTAAGTAGGTGGGGGGCTCATCGGGAGATGGCCCCTCCGGTGTGTACATCAAATGTTTTAATGATAATGGTGTTGTTGCACTGCGGGAAAGGTGGTTGTCTCCGAGCGGTACAGCTGGAGGCCGGTAAGGTTGTGGTAAAGGTCCCGCAGTGCCCCCTGGTGTGTATACAGATATGTATACTTGGAAAAAGTAGCTCCGTCACTGACCAACAAAATTGGGTAAAACATGTTGTTTCTCATATGTTGTTTCCACATGTTGTGGAAAATGTTTATTATATTAAAATTTAATTTTGGAGTTTTATTTTGTTTGGTTTAATAAAGGCTGTTGTGGCCATTTTACTCCACAAAAAGAATGGTGTGGTCTCTTAATATAAGGGGGTAAAAGGTTGGGAGTAAAAGGGTCTGTTACAACAGAGTGGGTCTTATCTGGGCTACACTAGTCATGCATCCTGGTGTCATCTCTTCCCCAGTTAAGCAACACACATCCGGCCATCCATATGACGTAAAAGAAAATTTGATTTATTGGACCAGGCCACCTTTTTCCATTGCTTCATGGTCCAGTTCTGATGCTCATGTGTCCATTGTAGGTGTGTTTGCTCTTGGACATAGGCACCCCAACTGGTCTGCGGCTATGCAACCACATAAACAATGCTCATTTTTTCTGGTTTCAACACATCAACAACAGGGACAACAGGTTTACTTGCTGCCTAATATATTTCACTGACTTTCAGATGCCACTATGATGAAATAATCAATGATATCACAGAACATGTTAGTGGACATAACGTTAGGGCTGATTGGTGTATATGTTACAATCAGATTCTATTGAAGCAAGAATTGTGCATTCTCAAGCTTTTTGCAGAGCCTATATTCACTTTCAGGAGATAGGTAGGTGGAGGCAGTGTTCTACAATAATACAACATAACATCATGTTACAATTTATAGAATATCAATTCTGACATAAGATGCCATTATTCAATTTACATAATGTATCCATAACAATATAGCAATATAATTGGGAGAATCACAGCACCACCACAATACAGTAATGCATGTTATGTGCGATACCATATGCTGTGGTAATGCACACAATAACTTATGCATTGCCACATTGTGGAAGTGTGAATCCAGCTTAAAAAAACAGTTTAAAAATTGTTTTGGTAGGCAAATTAGTCATAGTGCTATTGCCAATATTTTAAATTTTTTTAAATTTTGTATACAGAAAAAAAGGGAATAGAGAAACATAGTTATTTGCGCTACATAGCAAATAAGTGAGTACCATATATTTGCAAATATAGATACACTTTAATATACAGGTGACCACCATAGGGAGCATGTTACAATCAGTACTAGGGATGAGCTTCGCGTTCGAGTCGAACATACGTTTGACTCGAACATCGGCTGTTCGCCCGTTCGGCGAATTCCGAACGTTATGGGCCGTTCGCGCCAAATTCGTGTGGCGCTCACGGCCCACAATGCACTGCGATGGCGCAGTGCATTGCTGGCTCATGATTGGCCAAGCATGCACTGTGACCCCACATGCTTGGCCAATCACAGCGCCGGCAGCGAGGAGAGCCATGATTGGCCACAGGCAGGATGCCTGTAGCCAATCATAGATCAGGCTGTGTAGTACACGCCCCACACTATATAAGGCCGCCAGCGCGGCGGCCTTGTGTAGTGTGTTGCCGTCTGTAGCAGTTAGTGGGTGTTCTGTGTACCTTCAACACAGTATACACCGATCGTTATTGGCCGATTTTTCGTTCTTGCTGTTCTGTAGTGGTTGTTGTCTGCGTGCCCTGACCACAGTATACACAGCTATATTCACCTATATAGCTAGCGATATATCTATCTTTTATAATAGAGCTTTCAGTCAGTGTTAGGAGATTGTGCGTGCTGTCTGCGTGCTCTGAACGCAGTATACACCGCTATATCCACCTATATAGCTAACTATCTTGCTCGTTTTAAATAGAGCTTTCAGTCAGTGTTAGGAGATTGTGCGTGCTGTCTGCGTGCTCTGAACACAGTATACACCACTATATCCACCTATATAGCTAACTATCTTGCTCGTTTTAAATAGAGCTTTCAGTCAGTGTTAGGAGATTGTGCGTGCTGTCTGCGTGCTCTGAACGCAGTATACACTGCTATATCCACCTATATAGCTAACTATCTTGCTCGTTTTAAAAAAAGAGCTTTCAGTCAGTGTTAGGAGATTGTGCGTGCTGTCTGTGTGCTCTGAACGCAGTATACACCGCTATTCCACCTATATAGCTAACTATCTTGCTCGTTTTAAATAGAGCTTTCAGTCAGTGTTAGGAGATTGTGCGTGCTGTCTGCGTGCTCTGAACGCAGTATACACTGCTATATCCACCTATATAGCTAACTATCTTCCTCGTTTTAAATAGAGCTTACAGTCAGTGTTAAGAGATTATGCGTGCTGTCTGCGTGCTCTGAACGCAGTATACACCGCTATATCCACCTATATAGCTAACTATCTTGCTCGTTTTAAATAGAGCTTGCAGTCAGTTGTAGGAGATTGAGCTACACTTTAAAAATGTACCAGTTGAAAATTACAAACAGATTTAAATTGGCACAACAAATCTACACAGTCCTTGTCTTGTTTGCACCGCCTGTATACTGCTGTTCTGAGTATATAGGGCCTGGGGGCCACGCGTATTTCCTTTTTTTAATATGGGTACGGGGTTCCCCTTAATATGCGTACAAGACCCAAAGGGGCTGGTAATGGGCAGGGAGGGCTACCCATGCCATTTTTCTCAATGATTTTCAACCATATTGCAGGAACCAGATATAACATTAAAACCGCAAGCAGTTTTAAATGACGTTATTTCTGTTAAATGTCATTTTGTGCAGGGACTGTTCTAAACACGGGAAACACGTGGCACTTCACAGGCATACTACAGACACCCCCCAGGCATGATATTTAAAGGAATATTTCACTTTTTTTTTCACTTTAATCGTCATTAAAATCAGTGCTCCCGCCAAAACGGCCATTTTTAAAACTTTTTTTTGAATTGACCCATGTCCCCTGGGGCAGGAGCCAGGTCCCCAAACCCTTTTTAGGACAGTATCTTGCATATTAGCCGTTAAAATGAGCACTTTTAATTTCAAACGTTCGAGTCCCATAGACTTCAATGGGGTTCTAACGTTCGTACGAATTTGGGGTCCGTTCGAAAGTTTTGGTGCGAACCGAACCGGGAGGTGTTCGGCTCATCCCTAATCAGTACACACAGTAATCCAAATACAGAACAGCAAGACCCTAAATATGTGAAAGGCATGTCCAAAATTTAGGGCTGTGGAAATTAACGATGAATTCCTTGATTAATCGTTAATTTTTTTTGATTGATCAAAATTCTTTTGATCCGTAGGTTGCCTGCCCTGTGGCCGCTTTGAGCCAAGCTGTGGCTGCAGCGCAGCACTCCGCTCCCTCCTCCTCCTCCACTATATGTCATACATAGTCTGCGGGCATCTCCCACTGTGTGTCTCCGAGCTGAGTGTGAAAACTTTGGTGCTGTAAGAAAAGTCCCGCCCTCCTCCTAGATCAGCTCCTGTGATAGACACAGTGTTCTGCTTATCACACGAGCTGATCTAGAAGGAGGGCGGGACTTTTCTCACAGCGCAGCCACACGCAGACTGTGTAATCCAGGCACAGGCACTGACTAAGGCTACGATTATGGGCACGGTGAGACTCCATTATGGGCACGGTGAGACTGCATTATGGGCATAGTGAGACTGCATTATGGGCATGGTGAGGCTGCCATTATAGGCACAGTGAGGCTGCAATTATGGGCAAGGTGAGACGGCATTATGGGCACAGTGAGGCTGCGATTATGGGCACGGTAAGTCTGAGATTATAGGCATGGTGAGACTGCATTATGGGCACGGTGAGACTGCACTATGGGCATGGTAAGACTGCGATTATGGGCATGGTGAGGCTGCGATTATGGGCACAGTAAGGCTGAGTTTATAACGTGTGACGTCCTAGCCATGCCCCGCTATGTCCGGCTTCGGCCGTTGCCATAACAACAGTGCTAAATCAGCTAAAAGTAGTTGGATCTGTATGTGCGTTATAATTAATTGAAATCATCAATTAATCAATTAAAAAAATCGATTAATCGAACACGAAAATTTTAATCAGTAACAGCCCTACCAAAATTACTTTCAGGGCCAAATTTTGCACCAATAACTTAATATGTGTCCTTGCTAAAAAATACATATGGACCCATTCAGATCTATGCATGTACGTAGATGTTCATTTTTTGAAGCATTGGGCAGGTGCCTTGTCATTCATCATGGATAGGGTTAGCAGCCATTGATGAAAGCTTGTTAATATCTGTTGCCAATGCATCAAATTGCATTTTATGTGTATTTTGATGTGCTGTCATTGACTTTATGGTTATCCCAAAGGACTAAAATGTTGAAAAAATGTAATTTTCAAATCACACTGTACTGCAGTACTAAGATGGGAACTGACACTGGTTTTATTATGGATACGTGTTTTAGCATGTAGTAACACGTGCATCAAAAAAGCAACAGTGAAAGTGGGCCCTTATAGTTTCCCTTTAATTGGCACCGAACTTTATTATTCATATTGGAGTTCTGTATAAGTTAAAATAGCAGATGGTGTTACAGTTTCATTAGTTTGTATTTTCATCCCCAGTGTGGTGATTCATTACTTTGCGTGGTTTTGAATCCCTAAAGTTCATTGATTAAAAAAAGTCTGAGAGTCACAAACTAAACTTTTTTTGTGTTATTAAAGCACAGTGTGCATTTAATGGAAAGGCCTTTCTAAAAAGAACAGTTTAATTGCTACATTTGTTTGGTCTATTAGATAATACTGCAGTAACAAGCTAAATCATAATGAGAGAAGAACTCTGGAGTAAGATAACCTGTCTAGGGACCAGAGCAGACCCTGGATGATAACCAGCTAGGGGGCACTTTGTAACTATGATGGGTGAGCACCCTTACTATGGAAAAAATAATGGCAAATTTTTATGATCAGGCAAAACCTATACCAGTCCCATGATTCATGGAAAGGACTATTGAAAAATGCTTAGACCATGTAGAAAATTAAATCTACAGCTAGAAAACTAATTTTAAACCTAAACATAAGCAAAAAAGCTAAGAGGACAGCCATGCCAAAAGTATAACTTTAGGATCAGCTGTGCCTTTCCATTCCACATTGATCTCGTAATTCATATACAGTGGCTCAGGCCACCCTCCAATCATGATTTACAGGCACCCTTAATTGTTATGTATATTCTGCATGAAATATTCCCAAACTGAAGGAAATGAGCTGACTTCAGAGTGGTGATTAGAGCCAGTTTGTTACCGTGAAGTGTCTGAATAATGATCACCTATGATATATTAGCTCCATGATAGCCGATATTTACTTTTGGCTTATTGTCAGAAATGTGGGTCATATTAGGCTGGCTAGCAGTCTCATACAGCACCCATGGATGCATTCACACCCTGCACTGACCTGTACTATGGCAGCACTACATTGTGCTGCCTCTGCTAGACTGCGCTGGACAAATGCTCAGTGTTATGAAGGGTATTTCAGTGTCGAGGTTGCGTAGCCAGCAGTGGCGGCAGTAGAAATTTAGCTTGAAGAAAAGACATCACTACATGTAAAATATGGCAAATACAGCAATCACATTTTTAAGAAACATTTTTAGGACATGAAGCCCTCTTTGTCAAGACATTACAAATATTACTGCTAGCGCACCTTTTTTAACAGAATAGTTTGTATTAATCTTAAAGCGGTAGTAAACCCGCAATTTTATTTTATTTTTTTAACACCTGCAAAGCAAAAGGCATAATGAGCTAGTATGCACCGCATAATAGCTCATTATGAAATACTTACCTTAGAACGGGGCCCCAACATCTGGCCCGATCCGCGCAGAGGGAGCTGACATGCTCCCTCTGCGTTTCTTCCGGGTATCGCGGCTCCGGCGCTGTGAGTGGCCGGAGCCGCGATATCGTCACTCCCGCGAATGCGCGCGGGAGATTTCATTCTGGCCAGGCCGGCAACTGCCGGATTTTCAGGCCGAGAATCCCCTGTGCGCATGCGCCGCTGCAGTCAGCGGCACATACCGAGGGGGAATATCTCCTAAACCGTACAGGTTTAGGAGATATTTTTTTTACCTAAAGGTAAGCCTTATTATAGGCTTTCCTGTAGGTAAAAGTTAAAAAATTGAGTATACAACCACTTTAAGAAAAAAAAACATGCACAACAAGTGAGAAGAAAACATTTTAATGGCTACAAGATAAGACATACAGTACAAGTAGCACCCTCTAGCTTACTGTGCAAGTGTGTTTTTTTCGGTAGTGTAGGTAAATTGTTTGGCTTGGCTGGCAGCCAAGCCTGTGTTTGAATATAGATCAGGGTGAGTGATCCAGGGAGGCTGGAGTGACTCGCCAGGCAGTATCACTGATACCTCCCCCTACTTGCTAGAACTTTGTAGAAGAATGGGAGGGAGGTTAGAAGGAGCTGCCTGGAGTATTAATGAGGGCCCCAACAAATCCCTGGCCACATGGGCTGGGTGGGGAGGGAGGACCTTATAAATAATCTGGGTCAGGCCAGTGGGGGCAGTGGAGTTCAGGTGGAAGCTGAAGATGAAGTGCTAAGGAGCCTGTCATTGGGCCCTTGAGGGTAACCCCTGGGCCTAGTCTGTGGGGGTGACCTGCTGGTGCAGGAGGAATCCTCTGACAACAGGAGTCCTGTCCAGTGGCATTGGAGCAGGTGTAAGGACAGCAGAAGCCAGTGAGCACATCCAGGAGATCTCTAGGGAGAAGACAGTCAGGTTGCTGGTGAGTGAGATCAGGGAGGACTGAGAGACAGCCTGAGAGGACAAAGGAGTGGCAGTCTGAGATGGTTGTAGAGTCAGTCTGGGAGGACTGTGGATGATTAGCCAGGAAGGCTAATGAAAGGGGCAGCTGCAGCTAGGTGAGATGGCAGTGCCTGAAGAGGTGGTGCTGAGATCAGTAGCCACAGAATGACAGCTGGACACTTGGACTTTTCTACACAACAAAGGGGCCCATAGCCCTGCCTGTAAAAGGCTGATACTAGATCTAGCTGAGTGCTTTGTCAGATTCCATAACAGTATTCGAGCTGGGCCTGGGTGTTTATGCAAGCAATATTTGTGCAGGAGGCAGAAGAGGCATGTATGTATGGACCGTATATGTATAAAGATATGCAGCACTAGAAATACAAACATGAACCATGTATTCTTTTTACTTAATAAATTCCCCCTGAATTGACATACTACACTATGAGGAGCTGCTTCTCTTTTATCCTACATATGAAGCTGTGGATTCACTCCATGTTATGGCCCTATGAGATTCAGCTGTCTGATACCAGAGTGGAGTCGTGCTTTAGTAGATATATCATGCTTATCTGACCACCTATAGTCTAGTGGTCTATTTTCTGCGGTAAGAGGCCCAGTGTGTTGGTGTGCGGTGCAGGATTTCATAGTTCACCTCAGCTTGTCATATTTACACTGTGGGTGATGCTATTTCTTGGAACATGGACTCTTTACACTCAATGACAGTGGATTTTTATTTACATAGTTCATGTTTGTATCTAGTGCTGCATATCTTTATACATTGTTTTAATATTGTTACCTATATTTTATGCTAGCTGCTGAATAGACATTAGCTCAGTGATTAATTTTATTTATGGACTGTATATAGTTGTGTCCCTGAACATTTCCTTTCGCTAATGAGTCAAGTGGGTATCCCTTAATATTCCTATCCCTATCCAAGTTTAAAGCGGTAGTATTGGTCCTTTTTACTTACAGGTAATCCTATAATAAGGCTTACTTGTAGGTAAAATGAATATCTCCTAAACCTGCACAGTTTAGGGTATATTCACCCTTCATGCAGCCTCTGACATACGTGCTGAAGATCTGGCTCGTACATGAACTTGCCGGAATTAAGGATTCCCGTGCATCATTGTGGCTCTGGGCACTCACAGCATTAGCGCCCACTAAGCCGGAAGAAACGATGAGGGAACATTTCAGCCCCCTCGGCGGTGCTTCGTTCTAAGGTAAGTATTTCATAATGTGCTAGCATGCATTGCATGCTTGCACAATATGCTATTGTCTTGCAGGTTTTTTGGGGGGAGGGCAAGTTTTGACGGTTTACTCCTGCTTTAATAGCCCTAATAAACTAAAGTGTTGCAGGTCTAGCATCTACCCAGTCAGCCCAAATTTTATCAAACTTTTTGTGGCACTTTCAACCCATATAAGTTTGTATTGGGGCAGGTTGCTTCCATTTAGAAAGGATAGCCTTTCTGACATAGAACACAGCCTAGAACACAAAGAGCTTTTTGTGAGTAGTATGAGCTGCGATATCACATATACCCAATAAGATACAGTATCCGCCATCACCTCTCTTCAGACATTTTAAATGAAGGAACAAGACCACACTACATGTATAAGAATACTTGTCTCTTGTTTACATTTAAGGCAACTTGCAGAGTGTGTAGAATAAATCACAGAAAGCCGTTGGGGGGTGGGGTATGCTCTACGGAGAAATGTAAGCTGGACAAATCTGTCCTAGGCTGATATTGCCAGGGGAATATATTTCTGGATCCCCTTAACCTAGTCCGCATTGGTCAGGGAAGGAATATGCCCCTGCCAGGCATGGAATAGTTGGGAGACTTTACCAGTATCTTTACTAGAAATTCAAAGGTACAAGAATAGGATCTTGTGAACAGTGAATCAGTGTGAACCCAGCCTGAAAACGCTACTCTCAGGCCCCATTCAGGCTGGGTTCACACTGCTGCGATGCGGGAACGCTGCAAATCTGCTGCGGGTTCCCGCATCGCATGCCTCCCGGCGGCAGTTCACACTGCCATATGCGAACTGCTGGGAGTGTCAGTGAAAAGTTAATGACACCTCCAAATCAGTTCGCATATCGCAGTGCGATCTGCAAACTCGGACAGGAATCGGATCGCATGGTGTGAACACCCATGCGATCCGATTCTGCTGCGGACCAAAAAAAGGGTCCTGTGCGAGTTTGGGCCGGATGCAATGCGGATACAGATAGTATGGCTGAAATCGCATCGCACAGAGATCACATGTGATTTGCACTGCAGTGCGGTGCGAATCACATCCGATCTCGTACACCGCAGCAGTGTGAACCCAGCCTCAAGTAGAAAATTGCGATTTTGCAGCGTTTTCTACTGCGTTTTTACCGCGATTTCGCTGCATTTTTTACGGCGTTTTGCCACGATTTTGTGCAGGGCAAAAGGTCACCAATGTAAAAAGAAGAAAAATGCCCAAATCTGCTTGATTCGAGGGACAAAAAAGGGTCCGGAACTTGTTTGAGCTTCAGGCGTTCGGCTTCAGGGGACTTGGAGTGGAGATGGGAACCATCTCCATTGAGAATAATAGATTTTTTCCCCTCTAGCGTTTTGTAGCTTCAGGCTTCAAGCTCAGGTGTGAATGGGGCATCAGGTGTGAATGGGGCCTAAATAGAGACATTAGTTTAACACTGAAAAAATTTGATAAAATGGGAAAAGGTGGACAAATAAAGGCAAATATAAAATTAAAAATAAAATAAAAAACGATATATATAAAAAATATATACATATAATTTTTTTTTAAAGTATAAAAAAATATACATATATAAAAATATATTTTACACGCTGCTCCTTCTGGGGCATTTTAATTGTGACTTAATAAATGCAGTAATTTTATATGCGTTTAGCTTTTTTCCCTTGAACTATGTAGCACTTTGAAGGTCCCATCTTTTTTCTCTTGTATAATTTTTTGTATAACCTTCTTCAAGCTAAACTTCTAGGTAGAGGCACTAGTGTTGATGCAGGAGGGGGCAGCTGCAGGAAACAGCACATCTATTGTATTCAAAATTCAAAAATGCACTGACACCCGGCTGTATGAAAATTCAAAAAGTGACTGCCTCTGATAATATGTATTCACTGTTCAGCTAACAATTTTCCACCTGGCTTTTTACATTTTTAAACTGAGGTTTGTCAAGCCAAGTGGTGAAGACAGGGCCAGACGAAATTCAAACCCTGTATTTACAAGCTAACTGAATGGAATAGAAGAAACACTTTTCCTAAAAAAACTGTAGCGCACCCCCTAAGGAACTGCAATTAGAAAGGGACCAGCCATATGCACAGCCAGGCACACCGCATCTTTACAGCACACTTGAGTCAGAAAAAGAGTCCATTGCTTTGTTTTATTTTTTATCAAGGGGAATAAATTGGATAGGGATGGGGATATTATGGGATGCCCACTTAACATTTATACCGTAGGTCTTGTCTCTCCCCAGCCTGTGACTGGACAGTGAAAAGAGGAGCAGCAAACTGACTCCTTCTCCCTCCTATCATCATGTCCTTGTTGTTACATGGACACAGCAGCACAACTCATTAGCTGTAGGGGATGACGTCATCAAAAGTGGACGTGTTTCGTGAGCGAGCATGAGCGCTGCAATGTCCTGGCAAGCCGCACTCCTTTCTCAAGGGACATAGGTGGGAGAGGCATACAATGCCATTTTTAAAAGGGGATGATAGGAATAGGGGAGGGAACAAGAGGTGGGGCCGGTACTAATTATTATGGACAACGTGCAGTGTCATATTAAAAACATGTAAAACACAAGGGCTATAAATTACTATTAACCGGTTCCCGACCAGCACACGACGATGTACATCAGCAGAATGGCACGGGTAGGCATATTGGCGTACAGGTATGTCCAATCTTTAATGCTGCCCTGCCGGTCGGGACCCCCGTGAGTCCAGTCGCGGGTCCTGCGGACTCGATCGCCACGGGCATACCCGTGATCGTCTCACGGGGCGGCTGAATGGAGAAATGTCGTTGTAAACAGCATTTCCCCATTCTGCCTAGCAACTAGTGATGCTGATCTCTGCTCCATGTGATTGGAGCAGAGATCAGTGTTCACTAAATGAAAGCCCAGCCCCCCACAGTTAGTAACACACCCCTAGGAACACTTAACCCCTACACTGCCACGCACCGGTTAACCCCTAATGCGCTTTTTTTTAAATTGTCACTCTATTTTTGTTTATAGCGCAAAAACTAAAAACCACAGGGGTGATCAAATACCACCAAGAGAAAGCTCTATTTGTGGGAAAAAAAGGACGTCAATTTTGTTTGGGAGCCACATCGCACGACCGCGCAATTGTCAGTTAAAGCGACGCAGTGCCGAATCGCAAAAAGTAGTCTGGTCTTTGACCAGCAAAATGGTCCGGTCTGTAAGTGGTTAATATGGCCAATGTTTAATCCTTTACTATAAATAGCTGTTAATATGGGCAATATTAATTAGTATGGACAGAAATGCAGTTGTAAAAAACAAGTAGGCACATGTTCTGATTAATTCAGTCGGAACAAAGCACTAGTGATAGTAAAGGCTTAATTTGACCTATTTTGGCGTGATACGTAAAGGTGGTGGGAGGTGTCTATAAAACCAATGTGACTCACGCCACATTCACACCTGAGTGTTTTGTAGCTTGAAGCCTGAAGCTACAAAACGCTAGAGGGGAGACATTAGTTTAACACTGGAAAAAATTGATAACATTGGAAAAGGTGGACAAATGAAGGCAAATCTAAAAATAAAAATAAAATAAAAAACGATAAAAAAAATTATATGTATATATTTTTTATATATAAGTATAAAAAAATATACATATATAAAAATATATATGTAAAAAATAAAATATAAGTAATGTATTAATAATAAAATCAATATTACCATAATAATGTGGGAATGATAGTAATGGAGATATAAATGGTGTATGATACGAAAAATGTATCATATAATCCAATTTACCATGATTGAATTAAGGGGAAGAAGGGAATGTGGGGAGGGAGGGGGGGGGCGGAAAGAGGGGAGGAAAGGGGGAAGAGAAGGAAGGTGGCAATGACAGGGAAGTGACGGGAAGGGGAGGGAAGGGGAAAGGGAAAAGGGAGGGGGGGGAGGGAAAGAGAATGGGGGGTAGGGTGTATTTGGGCACCATAATTTGAAAGGTGGCAAATGTACAGCATAACAAGACCTATATATGCTCACTCACAATGTAGAACATACTCTCATAATAGTATAACATCTGAATGAAGTCATACACATATACAACATATGTAAATATAATTGAAAGCTTATAAAACATATCAAGAGGATTAAAATGGTTATAAAATGATACAAAAACCTCTAGGACATACAGTGGTGTGAAAAAGTGTTTGCCCCCTTCCTCATTTCCTGTTCCTTTGCATGTTTGTCACACTTAGGCCGCGTACACACGCGCGGACTGTTCGCCCAACCTTGTTCGTCAAACAGTTTGACAAACAGTCCGCTCAAAATTAGCATGAACGGACTTGACCACACACGATGAACGAACAGTCCGCTGAAACCGTGCGCGATGACGTGAACGGCACGTACGACGGGACTAGAAAACGACATCCTATACACTGCAATGCAACCTTCAGCGTGTAAATCCTTTCTGAGTATGCGCGGAACTTAGTTTGACGAACAAGCCTACACACGAGCGGACTGTCCGCTCAAACCAAGTTTCAGCGGACAGTTTTACGTAAATTCCGAAAAACTTTGTTCGTCAGCGTCAGACTGTCCGCTGAAACTGTCCGCTGAAGCCCACACACGAGCGGACTGTCCGCTGAAACACTGTTCAGCGGACAAAGTTGGGCGAACAGTCCGCGCGTGTGTACGCGGCCTTAAGTGTTTCGGAACATCAAACCAATTTAAACAATAGTCAAGGACAACACAAGTAAACACAAAATGCAATTTGTAAATGAAGGTGTTTATTATTAAAGGTGAAAAAAAATCCAAACCATCATGGCCCTGTGTGAAAAAGTGATTGCCCCCCCTTGTTAAAACATACTATAACTGTGGTTGTCCACACCTGAGTTCAATTTCTCTAGCCACACCCAGGCCTGATTATTGCCACACCTGTTCACAATCAAGGCATCACTTAAATAGGAGCTGCTTGACACAGTAAGGTCCACCAGAAGATCCTTAAAAGCTACACATCATGCCGAGACCCAAAGAAATTCAGGAACAATTGAGAAAGAAAGTAATTGAGATCTATCAGTCTGGAAAGGGTTATAAAGCTATTTCCAAAGCTTTGGGAATCCAGCGAACCACAGTGAGAGCCATTATCCACAAATGGCGAAGACATGGAACAGTGGTGAACCTTCCCAGGAGTGGCCGGCCGCCCAAAATTACCCCAAGAGCGCAGCGTCGACTCATCCAAGAGGTCACAAAAGACCCCACAACAACGTCCAAGGAACTGCAGGCCTCACTTGCCTCAGTTAAGGTCAGCGTTCATGCCTCCACCATCAGGAAAAGACTGGGCAAAAATGGTCTGCATGGCAGAGTTCCAAGGAGAAAACCACTGCTGAGCAAAAAGAACATCAAAGCTCGTCTCAATTTCTCCACAACACATCTTGATGATCCCCAAGACTTTTGGGACAACATTCTGTGGACCGATGAGACAAAAGTGGAACTCTTTGGAAGGTGTGTGTCCAAGTATATCTGGCGTAGAAGGACCACTGCATTTCATAAAAAGAACATTATACCAACAGTAAAATATGGTGGTGGTAGTGTGATGGTCTGGGGCTGTTTTGCTGCTTCAGGACCTGGAAGACTTGCCGTGATAAAAGGAACTATGAATTCTGCTGTCTACCAAGAGATCCTGAAGGAGAATGTCCGACCATCTGTTCGTGTACTCAAGCTGAAACGAACTTGGGTTCTGCAGCAGGACAATGATCCTAAACACACCAGCAAGTCCACCACCGAATGGCTGAAGAAAAACAAAATGAAGACTTTGGAGTGGCCTAGCCAAAGTCCTGACCTGAATCCTATTGAGATGTTGTGGTATGACCTTAAAAAGGCCATTCATGCTCGAAAACCCTCTAATGTAACTGAATTAGGACAATTCTGCAAAGATGAGTGGGCCAAAATTCCTCCAGGACGCTGTAAAAGCCTCATTGCACGTTATCGCAAACGCTTGGTTGCAGTTGTTGCTGCTAAGGGTGGCCCAACCAGTTATTAGGTTTAGGGGGCAATCACTTTTTCACACATGGCCATGATGGTTTGGATTTTTTTTCACCTTTAATAATAAACACCTTCATTTACAAATTGCATTTTGTGTTTACTTGTGTTGTCCTTGACTATTGTTTAAATTGGTTTGATGTTCCGAAACACTTAAGTGTGACAAACATGCAAAGGAACAGGAAATGAGGACGGGGGCAAACACTTTTTCACACCACTGTATGATTGACGATACTTACACCGGTAAGATCCTGCCTCCCCCAAGAAAAGAAAAACCTGAAGTGAAACAGATAAAAATTAGAAAATGGACTAATAACTAATACTATAATGTTGATAAGTGGAATAAAAGAGTTACTATGTGTTGATTATATATAATGTATTTTTATAAAATGGTGGAGATTTTGATGCCTTCATTGATACCATCAGGCGAAAGGACATCGAGATTATAAATCCAGAATGTTTCTTTGGCACATAGTTTTTAAAATGTTCGGCCGCCTGGAGGGAACTAGATATCTGTTCAATCACCCAAACTTGTAAACCGTTTGTAGAATGTTGATGGGCTTCAGAAAAATGTCTTGGGACGCTATCTTGATCTGTCCTGCCTTCGATCAATATTCTATGTTCACCGAATCTCGCTCTTAGGGCTCGTATAGTGCGGCCTACATAAATTAGGCCACGTGGACAACTGAGCCCTTATACAACGAAATCGGATGAACAATTGTAAAATTCTTTCAGTTGGCAAATTTTTCCTTTTGTGTTAACCCTTTGAGGACCATAATATTACCATCATCACTATAAAAATTATTATTTTTTTTCCCTTTAAGAATGTATTTGACCAAAAAATAAAACCATTTCCACACTTGTGTCATTTTTGGGGGAGGAATTAGGATAACCATTTGTTGATAAGAACTAATATTTGGACTCAAACCAAAAAAGAAAGTATTTTAAGTTCTTAATCAGATGATACAGGCAATTAAAAACATGGGACACATAGGTCCCTTGGTCTTCAAAGGGTTAAAAGATTTCTGGCCATGCTTTACAAATTTGCAAGTTTAACAGAGGGCCTTACGACACATACCTACCAGTGGTAAGAGAACTGGTTTGACAGGAGCAATATGGCTAGGTCTGACTTTGCTGAGGGCTATTTTACTTTTCAGGTTAGATGCTCTATGATAGGTCACCCTTGGATGTTTCGGAATGATAAACTTCAGATGCGGATCCTGTTGTAAGATGTTCCAATGGTTGGCCAGTATCTTTTCCATCTTTTTAAATTGGAAATGAAAAGTGGTGGTGAACCAAACTGAATGATCTTCAGGTCCACAAACCACTTTTGGTGGTTTGCCTTTGAGATAATATTGAAAAGCCTGATCAATTAGAATCTCGGGGTATTCCTTATCACTAAACTTCTTCTTTAGTAGTGCACTTTGATCGATGTAGTCACTGTCTCTCGTACAGCTCTGTCGTAATCTGCAGAACTGTCCTTTTGGGATGTTATCAATCCATTTAGGGAAATGACAACTTTTGTGATGTAGGTAAGAATTACCTGTGGTAGGTTTAACAACAATGTAGTTTTTATCAAAAATGGTGGTAGTAACTTCATCATGGCCTAATTCCAAATCTAAAAATGCCAACGTGTTGGAATCAGTGAAAAAATTAAAGGATAAGCCGTATCAATTTTCATTACAAAAGCCTACAAATTGGTTAATAGTATCAAGGGTACCATCCCAAATGATGATTATGTCGTCTATATAGCGCCCAAAAAAAATGATAATATTGCCCAAAAACTGGTTATTTTTGAGGATGTGTTGATTCTCCCAAATACCCATTACTAAATTTTCATAGGAGGGGGCTGTCAGAAACCATGAATCAGACCAAGACAGAAGTACAATTAAATCACAATTGTTTATTAAATAAAAATAAAAAGGTAAATAGAAAAAGCGTAGTCAAAGCATAGTCAGAGTCCAGAAACCGTATCAAGTAGTCAGCCAGTCCAGAGTTCAATAACCAGATTGGGTAATCAGCCAGGCCAGAAGTCAGGGATCCAAGTAGAGCAACACCAAGCAGGATAAGGAGCCAGAAGGGATGTCAGCAAGCCAGTCTTTAAACAGAACCACAGGAGATGGTTTCTAGTGATGTGACCAAGGCGAAGGCAGAGGTGAAGTGAGCTGGACAGCTTTAAGTAGGCAGGTCAGACGAGCATGATCAGGAACAGCTGGTAACTGTGGAAAGAGATGAGAGCTGGCAATTAGCCGACAACTGGGCAGCCAGCCCAGAGAAGGAAGGGCTAAGCCAACCTTGACAGTACCCCCTCCTCAATGACCCCTCTCCCGCGGAGGGCCACCTGGCTTGAGAGGAAACTGTCTATGGAACTCGCGGAGGACAGGGGCATGTATGTCCAAGTATGAAACCCAGGAGCGTTCCTCCGGACTGTACCCCTTCCAATGCACCAGGTAATGTATGCGCCCACGGAACCTGCGGGAGTCAACAATGGATTGTACCTCATACTCCTCATGGTTCTCAACCTGAATAGGTTGAGGGCATGGCACCAAGGTGGTAAATCGGTTACAGACCAACGGTTTCAATAAGGAGACATGAAACACATTTGAGATGCGCATACAAGGAGGAAGGTCCAATGCGCAAGCCACTGGGTTAATCCTGTGAAGGATATGGAAAGGCCCAATAAACCGAGGTGCAAACTTCAGTGAGGGAACACGAAGCCGGAGGTTGCGAGATGACAGCCAGACCCTGTCCCCAACCTGGTAGGAAAGCGCAGGCAGGCGTCTGCAGTCAGCATGGAGTCTATACCTATCATTAGCATGACGCAAAGCCTCCTGGACTTGTACCCAAGTGGAACGAAGACCACGGAAATGCTCCTCTAACGCAGAAATACTATGCGGAACAAACGAGTCAGGCAATACGGAAGGTTGGAAACCATAATTCGCCATAAATGGAGACAATCGAGAGGCAGAATTCAAGGCACTGTTGTGAGCAAACTCTGCCCATGGTAATAGGTCTGACCAGTTGTTATGGTGGTCAGAAATATAGCAACATAGGAATTACTCCAAGGAATGATTGGCTCGCTCTGCGGCCCCATTAGACTGCTGGTGATACGCAGAAGAGAACACAAGCTGGATTCCCAACTGTGCACAAAAGGCTCGCCAGAACCAGGTGACAAACTGACTGCCCCTGTCCGAGACAATCACCTTGGGTAGCCCATGTAAGAGAAAGATCTCCCGAGCAAAAATGGAAGCCAGTTCCTTAGAGGTAGGCAACTTCTTAAGTGGAATACAATGACACATCTTTGAGAACCGGTCAACCACCATAAGGATAACAGTGTTGCCTTGGGAGTTGGGCAACTCCACAATGAAATCCATTGACAGGTGAGTCCAGGGCCTCTCTCCATTGGGTATGGGTTGTAGGAGGCCCAATGGAAGGTGTCGTGGAGTCTTACTCTGAGCACACACGGGACAGACAGCTATGAAAGCAGTAAGATCAGCCCGTAGACTAGAGCACCAGAATTGTTGGGAAATGGCCCAAATTAGTTGATTCTTCCCAGGATGGCCAGCTGCCTTCGGAGAATGGTAGGTCTGGAGCACAGCAGTACGGAGACTCTCCGGGACAAAGCAGCAGTCACAAGGTTTCTCAGGAGGAGCATGGACCTGAGCAGCAAGAATTTTGTCACCCAAAGAAGAAGTGAGACTGGTGCGAACGGTAGCCAAGATACGATCAAGAGGAATCATAGGAACCAGAACCGACTCCGACTTGAAAGTGGAGGAAAATTGTCATGACAAGGCATCAGCCCTTACATTCTTAGTATCGGGTAAGAATGAGACAATGTAATTAAAGCTCGACAAGAAAAGAGCCCATCTAGCCCTTCTGGGAGAGAGTCGCTTAGCCTCAGACAAGAATGTAAGATTCTTTTGGTCAGTAAGAATAAGAACAGGCACAGTGGTACCTTCAAGGAGATGTCTCCATTCTTTCAGGGCTAAAATGATCGCCAACAGCTCTCTGTCACCAATCTCATAATTGCACTCAGCAGGTGACAAGTTCTTGGAAAAGTAGCCACACGGATGCATAGCGCTCTCAGAGTTAGGACTTTGAGACAGAAATGTGCCAACTCCAGTCTCAGCCTTTGTACACACGGTCGGACATTCCAACAACCAAATCCATCTGATTTTGTCCTTCGGATTTTGTCCGACGGATTTTGTCCGAAACTGTTGCATACACACGGTCGGACAAAGTTGTCAGAAAATCCGATCATTCAGAACGTGGTGACGTTATTTCGTTACGATGGGACTACGTTCAGGCTAGTAGCCAATAGCTTTGGTGTAGGAATTTGATCTGAGCATGCGTGGCACTTTGTCCGATCGGAATTCTCTACACATGATCGGACAAGGTCCGATCAGATCATGTTGTCGGAAAATTTTATGGCCAAGCTGGAAAACTTGGTACGTCGGATATTCCGACGGAAACAGTCCGATGGAGACCACACACGGTCGGATTATCTGACAACACGGTCCAATCAGACATTTTCCGTCGGAATGTCCGACCGTGTGTACAAGGGCTTAGAAGCATCAACTTCTAGGATAAAAGGCAACGTAGGATCAGGATGTGCCAACACAGGAGCAGAAACAAAGGCAGCCTGAGAGTCTCAAAGGCCTTAATGGACTCCGGAGACCAACTCTGTGGATTACCGTCCTTTCTGGTCATATCAGTCAGGGGCTTGACCAGAGACGAGAATTTACGAATAAACTTCCGATAGTAGTTGGCAAAACCTAGGAAACGCTGCAGAAGATGTAAACCCACGGGTCGAGGCCACTGTAGGACTGCCAAAAGTTGCTATGGGTCCATCGAAAAACCAGCATTGGATATGACATAGCCCAGGAATGTAACCTGTTCACGATGGAACTCGCACTTCTCCAGTTTACAATAGAGATTGTTCTCTCTTAGTTTCTGAAGCACACGACAGACATCTGTGTGGTGGCTCTCCAGGGACTTGAAAAATATGAGGATATCATCGAGATAAACCACCACACATAACTGCAACAAATCTCAGAGGACATCGTTAATAAATTCCTGGAAAACTGCTGGGGTGTTACAAAGGCCAAAAGGTATTACCAGGTATTCACAATCGGCTGTTCTGGTATTAAACGCAGTTTTCCACTCGTCGCCCTCCTTAATGCGCACGAGATTGTATTGCCCCTCTCAAGTTAAGCTTTGTGAAAACCATTGCTCCCTTGAGGCGGTCAAATAACTCTGTAATCAATGGAATGGGGTAGGCATTCTTAATTGTGACATGATTGAGACCCCTATAATCTATACAATATCTCAGTTCACTGCTCTTCTTCTTCACAAAGAAGAAAGCAGCACCAGCAGGAGATGAGGATTTGCAGATGAAACCTCGAGAAAGTGCGTCAGCAACATACTCCTCCATGGCCTTATCCTCCAAGACCGACAAGGGGTAAACCCGGCCACGAGGAGGTATGGCACCAGGTTGAAGGTCAGTTGCGCAATCATAAGACCGGTGTGAAGGCAAACTGCCAGCTCGACCTTTATCAAAGACATCGCTAAAATTGCGTTACTCCTCTGGCGGGGAGGGGAGTGGAGAGGTGCACAGGACCTTGGATACCTTCAGGAAGCATCTCTCACTGCATTGTGGTGACCAGGAGACAAAGCTCGGAGGCAAACGTACAGGAGGCCACAAACTCAGGGTAACTCAAGACAACAGGTTTTTGTGTCTCCCATAGAGGGTTAGCCCAGGCCAAGGCTCTCTCAGAAAGCAAAAAGATCACGAAACCTACTTTGCTTCTGTCCGTTGGAAACGCCTGGGCAGCATCTCGATGTATATCTCAACCTGAATGAGAAACCCTCTGCATTGAACTGGATCACCCCCAAATCGATGGGGAAGTGGAACAGAATCAGACATACCTCTTATAGAGGTAATACTCGAGGTGGGTACCTGCACAGAGACTGGTGCAGCAGTAGGAACGACCTGTGACTCAGGTTGTACTAGAGCAGCCACCGTGGGGAATTCCAGGTGAGCCGTGCAACTCAGGAGCGTTTGTAACGCCATGGCAAACTGATCCATGCGGTGATCTTGCTCATCCAATCTGGAAAAAATATTACCAACAAGTGGATTGACTGTATCTTCTGAATTCATGGCCTTCACCTACTGTCAGAAACCATGAATCAGACCGAGACAGAAGTACAATTAAATCACACTTGCTTATTAAATAAAAATAAAAAGGTAAATAGAAAAAGTGTAGTCAAAGCATAGCCAGAGTCCAGAAACCGGATCGAGTAGTCAGCCAGTCCAGAGTTCAATAACCAGATCGGGTAATCAGCCAGGTCAAAAGTCAGGGATCCAAGTAGAGCAACAGCAAGCAGGATAAGGAGCCAGAAGGGATTTCAGCAAGCCAGTCTTTAAACAGAACCGCAGGAGATGGTTTCTAGTTATGTGACCAAGGCGAAGGCAGAGGTGAAGTGAGCTGGACAGCTTAAGGCTGGGTTCACACTGCTGCGGCTACGAGAACCGGATGTGATTCGCACCGCACAGCAGTGAAAATCACATCCGATCTCTGTGCGATGCGAGTTTAGCCATACAGATAGTATGGCTGAATTCGCATCGCACCCGCCCCAAACTCGCACAGGACCCTTTTTTTGGTTCGCAGCAGAATTGGATCGCATGGGTGTTCACACCATGCAATCCGATTCCTGTCCGAGTTTGCAGATAGCACTGCGATATGCGAACTGATCTGGGGGTGTCATTAACATATCACTGACACTCCCAGCAGTTCGCATAGGGCAGTGTGAAGTGCCGCCGGGAGGCATGCAATGCGGGAACCCGCCGCGGATTCGTGGCGTTCCCGCATCGCTGCAGTGTGAACCCAGCCTTCAGGCATGTACTGGCCATCGGGACTACAGGGAGTTTCCCGGTGGGCTGATGGCTCAGTGGGCCACTCTGATGTAAGGGGGCTGGTGATGGGACACTCTGATGTAAGGGGGCTGGTGATGGGACACTGATGTAAGGGGGCTGCTGATGGGACACTCTGATGTAAGGGCGTGCTGATGGGACACTCTGATGTAAGGGGGTGCTGATGGGACACTCTGATGTAAGGGGGCTGCTGATGGGACACTCTGATGTAAGGGGGCTGCTGGTGGGACATTCTGATGTAAGGGGGATGCTGATGGGACACTCTGATGTAAGGGGCTGCTGATGGGACACTCTGATGTAAGGGGGCTGCTGATGGGACACTCTGATGTAAGGGGGCTGCTGATGGGACACTCTGATGTAAGGGGGTGCTGATGGGACACTCTGATGTAAGGGGGTGCTGATGGGACACTCTGATGTAAGGGGGTGCTGATGGGACACTCTGATGTAAGGGGGTGCTGATGGGACACTCTGTTGTAAGGGGGCTGGTGATGGGACACTCTGATGTAAGGGAGTTCTGATGGGACACTCTGATGTAAGGGGGCTGGTGATGGGACACTCTGATGTAAGGGAGTGCTGATGGGACACTCTGATGTAAGGGGGCTGGTGATGGGACACTCTGATGTAAGGGGGCTGGTGATGGGACACTCTGATGTAAGGGAGTGCTGATGGGACACTCAAAATGTAAGTGGGCCGGTCTGGATGAAGTCCAGGGCCACATTTCTGTCCCAGTCCAGCCCTGCCAGCCTTAAGTAGGCAGGTCAGACGAGCATGATCAGGAACAGCTGGTAACTGTGGAGAGAGATGAGAGCTGGCAATTAGCCGACAGCTGAGCAGCCAGCCAGCCCAGAGAAGAAAGGGCTAAGCCAACCCTGACAGGTGCAAAACTAGCCCCCATCGCAGTGCCCTGTAGCTGTAAATAAAATTCTCCATCAAAATTAAAGTAACTGTCAAGCAAAAAAAATTGGTCTCCAGACTATTACATTCAGCTTTAATGCCAGTATGTTTAATTAAAGTTTAAGTTGCACCCAGAGACCCCTCTCTCCTTGTTCTCTCTTCAGCTTCCCGGAACTTGGTTTTTGTTCCAATATGATGGCAGCTATGGTTGCTTTGCACTTTTAACCCCTTACAATCATCTAGCACACAGACTCATATAGACTGTGCTTTAACCACTTTCAGACCGGACCATTTTGTTGGCTTAAGACCAGACCACTTTTTGCGATTCGGCTCTGTGTCGCTTTAACTGACAATTGTGCAGTCGTGCGACGTGACTCCCAAACAAAATTGACGTCCTTTTTTTCCCACAAATAGAGCTTTCTTTTGGTGGTATTTGATCACCCCTGCGGTTTTTATTTTATAAACAAAAATAGAGCGAAAATTTTGAAAAAAACACATTATTTTTTACTTTTTGTTATAATAAATATCCCCCAAAAATATATAAAAAAAACATTTTTTTCCCTCAGTTTAGGCCGATATGTATTCTTCTACATATTTTTCGTAAAATTATTAGTTAAAAAAAAATCGCCATAAGTGATTATTGATTGGTTTGCACAAAAGTTATAGCGTTTACAAAACAGTGGATAGTTTTATGGCATTTTTATTAATAATTGTTTTTTTTACTGGTAATGGCGGCGATCAGCAATTTTTATTGTGACTGCGACATTATGGCGGACACATCGGACATTTTTGACACATTTTTGGGACCATTGCCATTTATACAGCAATCACTGCTATACAAATGCAGTGATTCCTGTGTAAATGACACTGGCAGTGAAGGGGTTAACCAGGGGGTGGCAGTGTAGGGGTTAAGTGTTCCTAGGGGTGTGTTACTAACTGCGGGGGGCTGGGCTTTGTTTTAGTGAACACTGATCTCTGCTCCAATCACATGGAGCAGAGATCAGCGTCACTTGTTGCTAGGCAGAACGGGGAGATGCTGTTTACAACAGCATCTCCCTGTTCAGCCGCCCCGTGAGACGATCACGGGTATCCCCGCAGCAATCGAGTCCACGGGACCCGCGGCCGGACTCACGGGGGTCCCAACCGGCACGCGAGAGTGCCGCCGGTGGCGCGCATGCGATGGCAGGGCGGAATTTAAAAATGGACGTACCTGTATGCCAATATGCCTGCCCGTGCCATTCTGCCGATGTACATCGGCGTGCGCCGGTCGGGAACTGGTTAAATACAGATTTATTGTCATTGGGTATTTTATGGTTTCAAGTTTTTGTGCCTCCACTTGCATTTTTTGTCTGTACTAGAAGCCTTTGTGCTGCATACTTGGCCCATATCACCCACCTTTATCTGTATGTTTCCCTCCCCCTCCCTTTCACCATCCTTTTTATTATATGCTTTTATTTATTTTTATTCTTAGATTGCTTTTTATTATATTTGTGAACTTTTGCCCATTACTTTCATCATGGATCTTATTAATGATATAGAAAAGCACAAATATGCAGATTAAGATAACTTATATACCATATTACCATCATCCATTTTTCGGTAAGATTTTATCTCGACTGGCAAAAAACACCACTCATTATGTAGAAAATTTAAACAACTGGAAAGAGTTATCCAGACCACTAACCAGCAGTGGTGGGATAAATTCATTTTAGAAAAATATATAAATGCTAAAATGTCACCTAGAGGACTACGAGTAATGAAGGAATGTCCCTTCCTTGAAGGTGACAATAAAAAAGAATGGGCAGATATTGCCGAGTTCTGTACCTCCAAATGGATGACTATATTAATTTCCCATAGAACATCCAGGTTCAATAAATTGAAACAACAAGTCCACTTATTGGTACAGGATATCATTAGTCAGGACACACTGATCCCTTTCTCATGGCTAGACGTGCTTAAGAAGAATACTAAATTGATGAAGATGACCTAATACGCATGAAACTTGGTAAATTTAAATGTGATTTACAAGATTTTAATCACGACAATGTTTTTTCCTGGAATAAGAAAAGCAAAACATTTTTAATAATTCTACTGTTCCCCAGAGGTCTGTGGACTCACAAAACTGTACCCTACCAGCCTTCCCGCAGCCTCAGCCATTCCATCAGCCACCTGGTGACCACTCCCCACCTCCTCTTATGATTTTCCCACTATTGGGTCCAGCTACTCCTGACAAGGATCAGAGGTCTGAAAGACATCACTTAAGTGTTTACAGTAATAAGAACAGAGGTCACAATAAGGATTCTAATAACACTCATAACTAATAACAATCACTACAAAGTAACACTAGTTTATTGAACGCTCCAAACCAGTTCTACAGTAGACCACCAGGGAAATGTCTCTCAGGCAGCCCTATTAGTCCCAAGGTCCTCCTCCCGCATCTTTAGACATTCTCTCAGCCGCAGACACCTCTCTTTTAAGTAGAGGACTTAACTTTGCTCCCTTAAACAAACCCAATCCGTTGCTCCTTTTTAAAGACCACAATAGGTATGTACGTAACCTTACTTTGAAAAGATACTACCACATCAAAGATAAAAAGAATTTGTTGTCTAGGCAGTTCTCCCACCACAGTGCCTGATCTGTTTCAATTTTTTTTTTTATCAGAAAAAGTTTTTATTAGAAAAACATAATGGTACAAGACATCCATACAATGGCCTCACATAATGAGAACGCACACAATATGAAATCAGAGTAACAAACATAAACTTCCCAGAAACAGCAGATCAAGGAGGTGCAGTAAATGAGAATAAGGGAGACCGGATAATAGACAGGATGTCAGCAAATCTGTCCTCAGCATAAGAAGCAAGAGGGAAGAAGGAGAATGCTATCGTGGAGTTACAGTATTCAAATTTTTCATTTTCTTATTCAAAAGAAACAAAATAATAAAAAGAAAAGAAAATTTAACAGAAAAAGAAAGCAGAATAAACTAGGGGGAGGGAGAGATAGTCAGAGATCCCTGAGCCACAGAACACATAGAAATAGTACCGTACACAATACCCACAATTATTAGCATTCAATAGCATGCTTCAACAATTGTATACAACCAAACCAAACAGGTAAGACAGGACCCATGGGAAATGTCAAGGTCAAATCAGCCCTGCAGTAACCTATTCTGAATCAACTGGTGCGGTGCCAGACCTGGGACGTCCAGCCAGTCCTGCCACATATTATAAAACTTTTGGGGGGTATTCCTATGTTGGTATGCCAGCTTCTCACGTATCAACATCCCGTTAACCCGATCAATCCACTGTTGCCTGCTGGGTACCCTGGGCGTGATCCACATCTGGGCTATCAGTTTACGAGCCATATAAAGCAGCCTGAGAATCGCCGTGCAGACGGCCGGGGTAAGGGACTCTTCGTCCAGGGCCCCCAACAGGCATATCACCGGGCTTGTGGGAATCATGATTCGAAATACCTGATGAATAGTTTCCAGAATCGTAGTCCAATAACGAGTCAGTTTAGGGCATTTCCAGAACATATGGAGAAGGTCACCGTGGTCTCTTTTACATTTAGGGCACAGGGAGGAGTCCCGGAGGCCCCAAGCATATAATTTAGCTGGTGTCTTATAGGCTCTATGTAATAAATAAAGATGGGAAAGTCTCTGGGAGGCCGACACTGATACCCTGTGGGCAGACATAAGACAGAGATCCCAGGTCTCACCATCTAGCGGTCCTAGGTCCCCTTCCCATCTACGCCTGCACGGCAACATAGCCGAGTCTAGAAGCACCCCGGTAATAATGGCATACCCCTTAGAAATCATACCCTTCCTACTGGCCGTCATCATGATAGAGTGTATAATTGCATGGTCAACCAAGGCAAGTGGGGTAGCTCTGGACTGAGATTGTAGGGCGTGTCTCAATTGAAGGTATTTAAAAAAATCAGTGCGTGGTAATGCGAACTCCCTCTGTAGCTCCAGAAAAGACTTAAGAGTAGGGCCATTGTATAATTGAGTCAAGTATTCCAGACCTTTCACCTGCCAGCTGCGGAAACCCTTGAGTCTCAGCAGCTGATAATGATCTGTTTCAATTTGATACCAGTGCAACCAATGTTACAGACACCTTTCTCTCTCTTTTTGATGAGGATCTGATTAGTCTTTTTACCAACACCCTGCCACCTCACACCCCCATCATCCATACACCCTTCAGGCCTAAATCCATCTTTAATCCATTACATGCCAAGGGTCCCTATATAGAGAGCTTTTATAGGGTAGTATATGCAGACTTCTAAAAATTGTGCCAGTCGTCTAATACCACTAGAACCAACAATCTCTCCCCGCTTGAGATCAAAGAACTCAAATCTCTGACCGAGGCTGAAGACATTGTCATTAAATTAGCTGACAAGGGAGGTGGGATTGTATTACAAAACAAAGTAGATTATGTAGGTGAGGCCAAGTGATTACTCTCCAATAGCACTACCTATATGAAAATTGCAAAAGATCCCACATCTGATTATGCTAAGGAAGTTGATATCTTAGTATCAATGACATTTCAAAACAATATCATTAATAAAATGGAAAAATCTTTCCTCCTTAAGTACTTCTACCAGGTACCTTATTTTTACCACCTTCCAAAGGTCCGTAAAAGTCTTGAATGCCCTCCTGGCAGACCAATTGTAGCCGCAATGAACAGCGTGACCACAGGGTTGAGTCTTTACATCGACCAATTCCTTCAGCCTATCGTGCATCAATTACAGTCATACATCAGAGAAGGAACATATCTGCTAGAACTTCTGTATGCCAGAAACCATGAAATTAGACCAAGACAGAAGTACAGTTAAATCACACTTGTTAAATAATAAAAGTAAAAAGAACAAATGTAGTCAAAACATAGCCAAAGTTCAGTAACCGGAACGGATAGTCAACCAAGCCAGAAGTCAGGAATCCAAGTAGTGGAACAACAAGCAGGATCTGGAGCCAGAAGGGATGTCAACAAAGACAGTCTTTAAACAGGAATGCAGGAGATAGTTTCTTGTGATGTGACCAAGGCGAAGGCAGAGCTCCTTTGGACTGGCCGGCTTAAGTAGGCAGGACTGACAAGCAGGATCATCAACAGCTGAGTAACTGTGGAGAGAGATGGGAGCTGGAAATTTGCCAACAACTGAGCAGCCAACTCAGAGAAGGAAGGGCTGAGCCCAGTCCTGACAGTACCCCCTCCTCAACGACCCCTCCCCATTGAAAGAACCACCAGGCTTGAGGGGAAAATATCTATGGAAATCACAGAGGAGGACAGGAGCATGTACATCTGAGGATGAGACCCAAGAGCGTTCCTCTGGACCGTACCCTTTCCAATGCACCAGGTACTGTATGCGCCCGCGAAACCTATGAGAGTCAACAATGGACTGTACTTCATATTCCTCATGGTTCTCAACCTGTACAGGGTGAGGACGTGGCACCGAGGTGGTAAAGCGGTTGCAGACCAAAGGTTTTCATAAGGAGACATGAAATACATTCGAAATACGCATATTAGAAGGAAGGTCTATTGCGTAAGCCACTGGGTTAATCCTGCAAAGAATATGGAAAGGCCCAATAAACCGAGGTACGAACTTCAGTGAGGGAACACAAAGTCGGAAGTTGCGAGATGACAGCCAGACCCTGTCCCAGTCTTGCAGTCAGCATGGAATCTGTACCTATCAATAGCATGACAAAAAGCCTCCTGGACTTGTGCCCAAGTGGAACGAAGACCACAGAGATGCTCCTCTAACACAGGAATAGTCTGCGGAACAAACGAGTCAGGCAACATGGAAGGTTAGAAACCATAATTCGCCATAAACGGGGACAACCGGGAAGCAGAATTTAAGGCACTGTTGTGAGCAAACTCTGCCCATGGTAATAGGTCTGACCAGTTGTTATGATGCTCAGAAATATAGAAATGTAGGAATTGCTCCAAGGACTGATTGGCTCTTTCTGTGACTCCATTAGACTGCAGGTGATACGCAGAGGAGAAAGCAAGCTGAGTTCCCAACTGTGCACAAAAGGCTCACCAGAACCGGGATACAAACTGACTACCCTGTCCAAGACAATCACCTTGGGTAGGCCATGTATGCGAAAGATCTTCCGAGCAAAAATGGAAGCCAGTTCCTTAGAAGTGGGCAACTTCTTAAGTGCAATACAATGACACATCTTTGAGAACTGGTCAACCACCATAAGGATAATAGTGTTGCCTTGGGAGTTGGGTAACTCCACAAAGAAATCTATAGACAGGTGGGTCAAGGGCCTCTCTCCATTGGGTATGGGTGGTAGGAGGCCCACTGGAAGGTGTCGTGGAGTCTTACTCTGAGCACACACATAGCCCAGGAATGTAACCTGTTCATGATGGAACTCTCACTTCTTCAGTTTACAATAGAGATTGTTCTCTCTTAGTTTCTGAAGGACACGACAGACATCTGTGTAGTGGCTCTCCAGGGACTTGGAAAATATGAGGATATCATCAAGATAAACCACCACACATAGCTGCAACAAATCTCAGAGGACATCGTTAATAAATTCCTGGAAAACTGCTGGGTCGTTACAAAAGCAAAAAGACATTACCAGGTACTCATAATGGCCTGTTCTGGTATTAAATGCAGTTTTCCACTTGTCGCCCTCCTTAATGTGCACAAGACTGTATGCCCCTCTCAGGTCAAGCTTCGTGAAAACCGTTGTTCCATTGAGGCGGTCATATAACTCTGTAATCGATGGAATTGGGTAGACATTCTTAATCGTGACACGATTGAGACCCCTATAATCTATACAAGGTCTCAGTTCACCACTCTTCTTCTTAACAAAGAAGAAACCAGCACCAGCAGGAGACGAGGATTTGCGGATGAAACCTAGAGAAAGTGCGCCTGCAACATACTCCTCCATGGCCTTATCCTCCAAGACAGACAAAGGGTAAACCCGGCCATGATGGGGTATGCTACTAGGTTGAAGGTCAATTGCGCAATCATAAGATGGGTGTGGAGGCAAACTACCAGCTTGACCCTTGTCAAAGACATCGCTAAAATCGCGGTACTCCTCCGGCAGGGAGGAGAGTGAAGAGGTGCACAGGACCTTGGATACCTTCAGGAAGCATGTCTCACTGCATTTTGGTGACCAGGAGAGAACCTCAGCAGGGAGCCAATCAAAAGAGGGGATGTGCCTCTGTAACCAAGGATAACCAATAACCAGCAGAAACCTGGGTGAGGAAATAACTTGAAATTGGATTAGCTTATGGTGAAGAGCCCCTACGGCCATGGACAACGGAACCATCTCATGAGTCAAGAGCCTCAATGGCAAGTGGAGTGTCATGCAGCTGCAGTGGAACAGAGTACTGCAGAGTACTGCGAAACAAAAACGAACAGGCATGCAGCCCCAGAGTCGACTAGAGCCTGTATCTTCATGGACAACTCTGCCCAAGAAAGGGTGACCGAAACCAGGGGCTTATCCTTATGGATAACTGGGGACGAAACATCGCCACCTAAGGTATGTCCATGACAGGACCTCAAGGTTCGGACGTTCCCTGGACGGGTAGGACAAGACTTCAAAAAGTGACCTGCCTGGCCACAATAAAGGCACAATCTCTCCCTTCTCCTAAAGGCTCTCTCATCCGCAGAGAGACGTGTGAAGCCCAGGTGCAAGGGTTCATCTTCACTAACCGATTTGGTACCAGGAGACATGGGAGGTGAGGGAGGCACAGGTGGGACTGCAATGCTTGGAGGCAAACGTACAGGAGGCTTCCGCAAGCACTCCTTAAAAGAGAGTCTTTCTCTGAGTCTGGAGTCAATGAGAATGGCAAACGAGATCAAGCTCTCCAGCTCAGTGGGTATATCTTGGGCTGCTATCTCATCCTTGATGGAATCCGAGAGACCATGAGAAAAAGCAGCCACGAGGGCCTCATTGTTCCAAGCAACCTCTGCTGCCAGAGTATGGAATTCAATGGCGTAGTCGGCAACAGTTCTCGTACTCTGTTTGATGGACATGAGGCACTTGGCAGCAGAAGCTGAGCGTGAGGGAACGTCAAATACCCTTTTAAAGGAAGCCACAAACTCAGGGTAACTCAAGACAACAGGTTTTTGCATCTCACATAGAGGACAGAAAGCAAAGGTATCACGAAACCTACTTTGCTTTTGTCCGTGGGAAAAGCCTGGGGCAGCATCTCGAAGTATATCTCAACCTGATTGAGAAACGCTCTGCATTGAACTGGATCGGCCCCAAATCGCGGAGCGGAACCAGACATACCTCTTACACTCATATACTTATACTTATAATACTTGAGGCGGGTGCCTGCACAGAGACTGGAGCAGCAGCAGGGATGGCCTGCGAATCAAATTGTACCGCAGCAGCTACAGTGGGGGATTTCAGGTGAGCCGCGCGACTCAGGAGCATTTGTAATGCCAAGGCAAACTGATCCATGCAGTGATCTTGCACATATTACTCATATTACCAACAAGTGGATTGGCTGTATCTTTGTATTCATGGCCTTCGCCTACTGTCAGAAACCATGAATCAGACCGAGACAGAAGTACAATTAAATCACACTTGTTTATTAATAAAAAAATAAAAAGGTAAATAGAGAAAGCCTAGTCAAGGCATAGCCAGAGTCCAGTAACCAGATCGAGTAGTCAGCCAGTCCAGAGTTCAATAACCAGATCGGGTAATCAGCCAGGCCAGAAGTCAGGGATCCAAGTTGAGCAACAGCAAACAGGATAAGGAGCCAGAAGGGATGTCAGCAAGCCAGTCTTGCACACATTTGCAAACGTATGTGAAAGCTGCAAGGCCTCATCATGGCACCATGCGTTGCTTGCAGTCCTAACACTACAAATTTATAAGTGTCTCCACAGTGGAAGCACATGCATGGAATGGATAGATGTGGGACAGGTGAGCATGGAGGCTGCCCAAGCCCCCTTAAAGGAACAGGAGCACACTGGACACCCAGCAAGAGCACAATGGCAGCAAAGGTGCCCAGTGTGTCCCCGGACCATATATACAAAGAGTAACGACCACTAAATGTTTTTAAAATGACACTGCACGTTGTCCATAATAATTAGTACCGGCCCGCCCCTTGTTCCCTCCCCTATTCCTATCATCCCCTTTTAAAAATGGCGCTGTACGGCTCTCCCACCTATGTCCGTTGAGCAGGGCTGGACTGGGACAGAAATGTGGTTGCTAGGTGTTGATCGTCACTTCCGGTCACGGCCGAGACCGGAAGCATCAGTGTTTACATCTGTATTTCGTAATTTTAATGTAAGTGTGGATAATTTTATTAAATAAAGTGTGTTAACGGTACTACACATTGGCGGCCCCCCTTACTCTTTTGTATATGAATCCGGAGTGCTGATAGTGGATGAACGTAGTCTGGGTCCCGGAGGCATACTGTTAAGAGGTGGAAGATTGTTCTACCAACCACCCCCTAAGCGGCATCCGGTCCTTAAGGACCTTTATTTGAGGTGAGAGGCTGGGGGAAATGAGGGGTGCATGTTGAGCACTGCACATTGCACGGTTTAAGACTAGCCGTTTGGACGGATTGCACATTATTTGAGTGGACTTTGTTTTACACGCTTCACTGGATATATACAATTTTTATTTGTTCTAATTTGTTTTCCTTGAACATTTGTTTTCAATTTTGGTATGCTCATTTTTGCTGTGAACACTTATTTGCACTATTTGCATGGACTGATTTTTTGATGTCATTCAGTATATTGATATATATTTCTTTGCACTTTATTACGGATATTTTTATGCACTTTATTACTCGGCACTATTTGCACATTTGTTTGTACTGTATTGTGTCATTTATGGTTTATAAGTAGACACAGGTAGATTTACTATAGATAGTGCCACATAAAACAACCCCCCCCCCCCCATATTGATAGTAATTTATTGTCTTTTAAATGTTTTTAAAATGACACTGCACGTTGTCCATAATAATTAGTACCGGCCCGCCCCTTGTTCCCTCCCCTATTCCTATCATCCCCTTTTAAAAATGGCGCTGTACGGCTCTCCCACCTATGTCCGTTAAACAGGGCTGGACTGGGACAGAAATGTGGCCCTGGACTTCATCCAGACCGGCCCACTTCCATTTTGAGTGTCCCATCAGCACTCCCTTACATCAGAGTGTCCCATCACCAGCCCCCTTACATCAGAGTGTCCCATCACCAGCCCCCTTACATCAGAGTGTCCCATCAGCACTCCCTTACATCAGAGTGTCCCATGAGCAGCCCCCTTACATCAGAGTGTCCCATCACCAGCCCCCTTACATCAGAGTGTCCCATCACCAGCCCCCTTACATCAGAGTGTCCCATCAGAACTCCCTTACATCAGAGTGTCCCATCACCAGCCCCCTTACAACAGAGTGTCCCATCAGCACCCCCTTACATCAGAGTGTCCCATCAGCACCCCCTTACATCAGAGTGTCCCATCAGCACCCCCTTACATCAGAGTGTCCCATCAGCACCCCCTTACATCAGAGTGTCCCATCAGCAGCCCCCTTACATCAGAGTGTCCCATCAGCAGCCCCCTTACATCAGAGTGTCCCATCAGCAGCCCCTTACATCAGAGTGTCCCATCAGCATCCCCCTTACATCAGAGTGTCCCATCAGCAGCCCCCTTACATCAGAGTGTCCCATCAGCAGCCCCCTTACATCAGAGTGTCCCATCAGCACCCCCTTACATCAGAGTGTCCCATCAGCATGCCCTTACATCAGAGTGTCCCATCAGCAGCCCCCTTACATCAGTGTCCCATCACCAACCCCCTTACATCAGAGTGTCCCATCACCAGCCCCCTTACATCAGAGTGGCCCACTGAGCCATCGGCCCACCGGGAAACTCCCTGTAGTCCCGATGGCCAGTACATGCCTGCCGTTGAGAAAGGAGGGCAGCTTGCCAGGACATCACAGTGTGCATGCTCAGGAAATGCGTCCACTTTTGATGACGTCCTCCCTGTGCCTTGCACCTCACACGTCGTCTTGAGCTCATCTTCCAGAGCCGGCTTACCATCCATTACAGTGGACCCCTCATTGACCAGATTGTCTGGACATAGGAAGCAGTGCTCAGGACTCAGGAGCGTCACCAGGATATTCCAGTTGTGTTATAAGTAGACACAGGTAGCTTTACTATAGATAGTGCCACATAAAACAACCCCCCCCCCCCATATTGATAGTAATTTATTGTCTTTTAAATGTTTTTAAAATGACACTGCACGTTGTCCATAATAATTAGTACCGGCCCGCCCCTTGTTCCCTCCCCTATTCCTATCATCCCCTTTTAAAAATGGCGCTGTACGGCTCTCCCACCTATGTCCGTTGAGCAGGGCTGGACTGGGACAGAAATGTGGCCCTGGACTTCATCCAGACCGGCCCACTTACATTTTGAGTGTCCCATCAGCACTCCCTTACATCAGAGTGTCCCATCACCAGCCCCCTTACATCAGAGTGTCCCATCACCAGCCCCCTTACATCAGAGTGTCCCATCAGCACTCCCTTACATCAGAGTGTCCCATGAGCAGCCCCCTTACATCAGAGTGTCCCATCACCAGCCCCCTTACATCAGAGTGTCCCATCACCAGCCCCCTTACATCAGAGTGTCCCATCAGAACTCCCTTACATCAGAGTGTCCCATCACCAGCCCCCTTACAACAGAGTGTCCCATCAGCACCCCCTTACATCAGAGTGTCCCATCAGCACCCCCTTACATCAGAGTGTCCCATCAGCACCCCCTTACATCAGAGTGTCCCATCAGCACCCCCTTACATCAGAGTGTCCCATCAGCAGCTCCCTTACATCAGAGTATCCCATCAGCAGCCCCCTTACATCAGAGTGTCCCATCAGCAGCCCCTTACATCAGAGTGTCCCATCAGCATCCCCCTTACATCAGAGTGTCCCATCAGCAGCCCCCTTACATCAGAGTGTCCCATCAGCAGCCCCCTTACATCAGAGTGTCCCATCAGCACCCCCTTACATCAGAGTGTCCCATCAGCACGCCCTTACATCAGAGTGTCTCATCAGCAGCCCCCTTACATCAGTGTCCCATCACCAACCCCCTTACATCAGAGTGTCCCATCACCAGCCCCCTTACATCAGAGTGGCCCACTGAGCCATCGGCCCACCGGGAAACTCCCTGTAGTCCCGATGGCCAGTACATGCCTGCCGTTGAGAAAGGAGGGCAGCTTGCCAGGACATCACAGTGTGCATGCTCAGGAAATGCGTCCACTTTTGATGACGTCTTCCCTGTGCCTTGCACCTCACACGTCGTCTTGAGCTCATCTTCCAGAGCCGGCTTACCATCCATTACAGTGGACCCCTCATTGACCAGATTGTCTGGACATAGGAAGCAGTGCTCAGGACTCAGGAGCGTCACCAGGATATTCCAGTTGTGTTATAAGTAGACACAGGTAGCTTTACTATAGATAGTGCCACATAAAACAACCCCCCCCCCCCCCATATTGATAGTAATTTATTGTCTTTTAAATGTTTTTAAAATGACACTGCACGTTGTCCATAATAATTAGTACCGGCCCGCCCCTTGTTCCCTCCCCTATTCCTATCATCCCCTTTTAAAAATGGCGCTGTACGGCTCTCCCACCTATGTCCGTTGAGCAGGGCTGGACTGGGACAGAAATGTGGCCCTGGACTTCATCCAGACCGGCCCACTTACATTTTGAGTGTCCCATCAGCACTCCCTTACATCAGAGTGTCCCATCACCAGCCCCCTTACATCAGAGTGTCCCATCACCAGCCCCCTTACATCAGAGTGTCCCATCAGCACTCCCTTACATCAGAGTGTCCCATGAGCAGCCCCCTTACATCAGAGTGTCCCATCACCAGCCCCCTTACATCAGAGTGTCCCATCACCAGCCCCCTTACATCAGAGTGTCCCATCAGAACTCCCTTACATCAGAGTGTCCCATCACCTGCCCCCTTACAACAGAGTGTCCCATCAGCACCCCCTTACATCAGAGTGTCCCATCAGCACCCCCTTACATCAGAGTGTCCCATCAGCACCCCCTTACATCAGAGTGTCCCATCAGCACCCCCTTACATCAGAGTGTCCCATCAGCAGCCCCCTTACATCAGAGTGTCCCATCAGCAGCCCCCTTACATCAGAGTGTCCCATCAGCAGCCCCTTACATCAGAGTGTCCCATCAGCATCCCCCTTACATCAGAGTGTCCCATCAGCAGCCCCCTTACATCAGAGTGTCCCATCAGCAGCCCCCTTACATCAGAGTGTCCCATCAGCACCCCCTTACATCAGAGTGTCCCATCAGCACGCCCTTACATCAGAGTGTCCCATCAGCAGCCCCCTTACATCAGTGTCCCATCACCAACCCCCTTACATCAGAGTGTCCCATCACCAGCCCCCTTACATCAGAGTGGCCCACTGAGCCATCGGCCCACCGGGAAACTCCCTGTAGTCCCGATGGCCAGTACATGCCTGCCGTTGAGAAAGGAGGGCAGCTTGCCAGGACATCACAGTGTGCATGCTCAGGAAATGCGTCCACTTTTGATGACGTCCTCCCTGTGCCTTGCGCCTCACACGTCGTCTTGAGCTCATCTTGCAGAGCCGGCTTACCATCCATTACAGTGGACCCCTCATTGACCAGATTGTCTGGACATAGGAAGCAGTGCTCAGGACTCAGGAGCATCACCAGGATATTCCAGTTGTGATAACCACAATGCCTATTACATTCATCAAAGATTACTAGAAAAAAAAAACAACCTAACAAGCATGGGTAAGAAACGTACCAATATAGAGAGTGAAAGTCCTCTAACCTCTAATTAACCATGTACAAGACAAATGCCCAAACAGGAGGGGACCCAGAAGTGAGGCTCACTGAGAAGCAAATCACATAGAACCTCTTATCATAATGACAATTTTTTCAACCAAATGTGTAAGTATAAAGGTACAAAAAATACATAAACACATACGTGGGTGAGAGAGCGGCCACTATAAAATCACATATGAAAAATATTTCCGACTGGTCTCAATGGATCAGACGGAACAAGCACAAACAAGGGGAAAACACAGACTGACATGGATACATAAAGCACATCGTCCGGACACCAGATCGATTTTGTGTCAGTCCAACCTGTGCAAACAAAAATCAAAAATCACCAGCAACTGCTGAGTCAAATGATATGGCTAGCACCAATCTCCCCGGGGGCTCGAGCCACAAAAGAAACGGAAAGGCAGGGAAGTCAGCTGATATCAATGTGCGAAGAGCACAAACAAGATACCCTAATGCAGTGATGGCGAACCTTGGCACCCCAGATGTATTTATAGCGCACTACTTTCTCTTGGAATGTTTTGCCAAGAATATCACTCCGGCGTGGTCACCAAACACATAAAGGCTGGCTTCCGCTAGTGACCAGAACCTGTTGGTTATCCACTGTCCACAGTAGACGGGCCCGCAGCCCTACTGGGGAGTATCTCTACAGCGTGGCTTCCAGCATGAAGTGACGTGTTGATGTGTAGCTTCGTCTGGACGCCTATTACATTCAGCTTAAATGTGAGTTGACACCTGTATGTTTAATTAAAGTTTATGAAAATGTTTGCACCCAGAGGCGTCTCTCTCCTTGTTCTCTCTAAATTTTACACATACTCGCGAGCCCGAAAAAAAAAAAGACTTATAAATAAATCCACAGCAGCAGAATATAATAAAATGTACCAGGCTTCTGGAAGGAGGGCTAGATGGTGCACCTACTCCTGCAGCTAAATGCAGGGCGTTAAACTTCCAGTGTGCATTAGGGCCTTAAATCTGTTTTCCCACCAGAGTCTCCCCTCACATTTGTGTCCCCATCACTCATCAGTGTTTCCCTGCCAATTGGTGTTCTCATCATAGCTTCCCACACATTTGTATCTCCATCAGAGGATCCCTGCAAACTGATGTCTCCATCAGAGCCTCTCCACACATTTGTGTGCCCATCGAAGACCCTTCGCACATTTGTGTGCCCATCAGCGTCTCCCTGCACATTTGTGTCACCATCAGATCACCCTGTGTCCCCATCACAGCCATCAAACCCCCCACAACTGTGTCCCCTTCAGTGCCATAACCCCCCCCCCCCACACACACACACACACAGACACAACTGTGTCCCCATCAGTTCAATAAACCCCCTTACACACACACACAACTGTGTCCCCTTCAGTGCCATGACTCCCCCCCCCCCCACACACACACAACTGTGTCCCCTTCAGTGCTATAAACCCCCACTAACACACACAACTGTGTCTTCCTCAGTGTGTTAACCCCTCACAGCTTTGTCCCTTCAGTACCATCAAGCCCCCCCCCCCAAGCTGTGTCCCCTTAAGTGCCATAACCCCCCACAACTGTGTTCTCTTCAGTGCCATAACCCCCACAACTGTGTTCCCTTCAGTGCCATAACCCCCCACAACGCTGTCCCTTTCAGTACCATAAACCCCTACAGCTGTGTCCCCTTCAGTGCCATACCCTTCCACAACTGTGTCCCCTTCAGTGCCATAGCCTTCCACAACTGTATCCCCTTCAGTGCCATAACTCCCCGCAACTGTGTCCCCTTCACTGCCACACCCTTCCACAACTGTGTTCCTTTCAGTGCCATCACCCGCAACACAACTGTTTCCCCTTCAGAGCAATCAACTCCACCCCCCCCCCCCCCCAACAACTGTGTCCCCAACATAGCCAGTCCATCCCCATGCCACACATTTGTTTCCTTCCCATCAGTCTCTCCCTGCTTTACCACTGTGCCTCAAGTGCAGACCTTCTGCACCTTCCTATCTTGGCTCTCGCCCTGCTGTTACACAGGCAAGCTGTATGCAAAATTACACTGATGTAAACAGTGGACTGGAGCCAGGAGGTACAGCTGGTCTGCACTGAAATACCTCACTGGTTAAGGCAAAGCACCGGGATTGGTTGAGGCTGAGCTCTGGAAATGGTCTCAGGACCTGTGCTGCATACATGAGTATGCATCACAAGTTTTGCAACCCGACAATGCTTTGGCAGAGAGACTGTCCCTGCGGCGAGTATAATGACTCTAACTGCGGGCCAGATGTGGTGACCCCTGCTTTAAAGGATATCAAAAGGTACATTTTTAATGAGACCTGTTATGGGAGACACATTTAAGCCACCATTCCTGACCTCTGTTTCTGAAAATGCTAGTTGCCTAGCTGTCATGCTGATGCTTTGGATTCAGTACTTTAATTCTGCTGGTAGGTGGTGGGCTGCCTTGCGCATGGCCATAGCATGCAGCCAAACTGACGACTAATGTAAACTGACCTTCTGGGCAAAACAATACCTTTGCCCACAACTTTCTCTGATGTGTGGGTGGTGGATGGAGACCGACCCCCTTTCCACCCTCCTAGCTGCACGGCTTCGCCCCCTCACTCCCAGGGGTTCCAGTAGCTGGCTTGCCAGAGGTCACCAGTAGAACTCTTCAAAGCAGCATCAAGACCGAATAAAGGCACTACAAGCCTGGATGTGGTTAACGTTCTTTACTTGAAAACCTCAATTAATAGCACAGCCTTTTGGTGGTTTTTGTGGGTTTAGACTCCTTATTCTTAGGGTCTACTGGAGGCTACTTGTGTTTCTGAAGATAGGTTTTCACTCATTGTAGGCCTGCTACTCTTCCTGGGTTAAGAAAGGGGAGGGACCAAGGTGTAGACCAATGCTTAACCACTAGGGATCCGCGATATAGCCAAATGGCGGCTACAGCGTGGACCTGCTTTGCCGGGACTACGTCTATTGACGTCATCCCGTGCACGAGCAGCCTGCGCGCTCCCTGAGGGGCACGCGCGGCGCGCTCTGTGATCAACGAGTCTATGAGACTCGCCTGATCACGGATCGAAGCAAGGGGTCGATCCCGACCCCTTACCACGTGATCAGCTGTCAGCCAATGACAGCTGATCATGTGACAAACAAAACAGAGCCGGTAATCGGCTATTTTTCCTCCTCGCGCTGACATTAGTCCCGATCACGGCCAGCTTATCAGTGCCCACCTACCTCCTGCCAGTGCCACCTACATAATAAAAACGTGCCCCCCATCAGTGCCACCCATCAGTGCCCATAGTGCCACCCATCAGTGCCCACAGTGCTACCCATCAGTGCCCACAGTGCCACCCATCAGTACCCACAGTGCCACCCATCAGTGCCCACAGTGCAACCTATCAGTGCCCACAATCTGCCTCAACAACAGTGCTGCACCCTAGTGCCACATATCTGTGCCCATCAGTGTCATCTACCAGTGCCCATCAGTGCCCATCAGTGCGGCCCATCAGTGCCCAGCAGTGCCACCTATCAGAGCCACCTATCAGTGCCACCTATCAGTGCCCATCAGTCCCATCTATCAGTGGTACCTATCAGTGCCCCTTAGTGCCACCCATCCGTGCCACCCATCCATGCCACCCATCAGTGCCATCTTATCTGTGCCCATCTTTTCCCATCAGTGCCGCCTTATCTGTGCCCATCAGTACTGCCTTATCTGTGCCTATCGGTGCCCACCAGTGCAGCCTATCAGTGCCCACCAGTGCAGCCTATCAGTGCCCACCAGTGCCGCCTCATCAGTGCATTTCAATGAAGGAGAAAAATGACCTGTTTGCAAAATTTTATAACAAACTATGAAACATGATTTTTTTTTTTTTGCATCTTTTTTTGTTTGTTTAGCAAAAAATAAAACTCCCAGCTGTAATTAAATACCACCAAAAGAAAGCTCTATTTGTGGGAAAAAAAATTATAAAAATTTAATTTGGGTACAGTGTTGTATGGCCACGCAATTGTCATTCAAAGTGCATCAGCGCTGAAAGCTGAAAATTGGTCTGGGCAGGAGGGGGGTTTAAGTGCCCACTAAGCAAGTGGTTAAAGTCCAGGGGAGGGCTGGGCCAGGGGGCAGGGATGCAATTGCCCCCTGGGCTGCTCTGATATGCGGTGGAAAAGGCTGCTGTGTCGTCAGCTCAAAACCCCAACATGCACAGTTCTTGAGCTGGCCAAGTCCAGTACTGTGAGCCAGCAATGTCTTCATGTCAGGGCTGACAGCACAGCCCCGCACAGCCCCGCACAGCCCCTCCCTACTCTACACCATTGGCTGGCAGAGGCTGGACCTGCTCTCTGCTCAATCTGAGCAGTTGGCTGGAATCCAGTGAGGCTCCTGGGAGGCTGGGACCATCCAAGTAAGTGAGATCCTCCTCTCTCCTCCTCTCTGCAGCCAAAGAGTTTTTTTCTAGCAGCCTGTGCCAGTACCTTGCCCTCCTAGGGCTAGGTGGTATGACGTGGGCTCTCACTGACATGCTGCAGTTTGGCTGCAGTGCTGGTGTACTGGCAGTCATCCTGCATGTTGCCCCTGGGACATAGAGGATGCACATTTTTACTGCATGTTCTGAAAGTGCACAAAACGTCCTGCATGCTGCATGTTTGGTGCACTTTCAGAACATGCAGCAACAATGAGTAACCTAAAAGAAGTCTGAGGGGGTGTGACACCCGCCAGTACACCTGCACTGCAGCCAAACCGCAGCACACCAGTGTGAGCCTAAATGCTTGTATTCACTTGCAGCAGCCACTGCCACTCCTCTGAAAAGTGATCCATGCTCAGGTCACTTTTCAGAGGCATTTGACAGGCAGTGAATAGTTGATATCACATTTCATCCCTGCCTGCTTTAACCCCCCTAAATGCCAATCCCTGCAGGTAATGACACAGTTCACTTTGAACTCCACCTTATTTCCATTACTCTCTGTAGGTATTAGATGTGGTCTCACCTTTTTGTTTGCACATCTAATACCAAAGGGTACTTTAACACTGGGGCGATGTGGGCGGTAGTGGTACAGCGCTGCTCGTTTTAGTGGCGCTTTATCATTGTTTTAGTGGCGCTAGCGGGGCACTTTTAACCCCCACTAGTGGCCAAAGAAAGTGTTAAAAACGGCCGTGTTGCATTCATTTCAATGGGCTGGGCACCTCTCTCAAACCGCCCCAATAATGCTGCTTGCTGGACTTTTCAGAATGTCCTTCAAGTGCACCGCCCCAGTGGGAAACCTGGGGTGGCATAAGAAGCGCTTTACAGGTGCTATTTTTTAGCACTAAAGCGCCTGTACAGCGCCTTCAGTGTTAAAGGACCCTAAAGAGAGTTCTGGAAATAAGGTGGAGTTCAAATGAATTTCTACACCTAAGTGGAGCCCCCCTTTCAGAAGATTTGAGGATATTATTAAACCCAGAGACTGGTGGACTTAGGCCACAGTAGACAGATTGAAATTCTGCCGGTTCAGCAGACATTTCAATCTATCTCTGTGCAGACTGGTTGTACAGAATTTGACTCCATCAACTGACAGTACAACCAGCGTGTCTTTATGTTTTTTAGCGATCAGTGCTGGCTGCTATAGCTGCCAGCAGTGATCACTGTATTCTGATGGCTTGGAAACTTTCACCTCAGAACACACACCGACACACGGCTCTTACGGAAGCTTGGAAATTCAAGTTCTGGGCTTCTCTAACATTTCAGCCCTGTGGGGCTGTGACCAAGTCTGGGCAAGAGCTGGGATATGACATTACTTACCTCATATCCCTGCCACTCCTAAACCTGCTCCACTGCAGCACCAGGCCCACAATGCCCTTAATCTGGCCTGTGCTCCGGCATGCGCCTGCATCTGCATTTCTTACTATCCACAATTGAGACAGGAGGAACCTGCACCCTGGTGAATCTGGTGTTCATGCCGGGGAGACAGCAGGACTTGCGTGTTTAGCCTGCTGCGCTCACTGTGACTCTCAGCTACTCTGCTTGCTTGGCTTGCCCAGTGGTGTGGTGCTCACTCACCAGAGATGCTCCGGACTCCACAGGTAGTGCTTAGTGTGGTGGCAGTGACAGCACAGTCTTTAGTCTTCATCTTCCTGCAGTCTCATTGGTCTGTGTACTGGGTGTGGGGAAGGGGCAAGCTCTTTTTCTCAGTCTCTCTTGGGGCAATCATGCAGTCTCTTTCTGAGAGACTGCTCCATTCTCTGAGAGACTGCTCCACTTCACACTGCCTGTACAGAGACTGACTGCTTCACAGTGCCTGCACAGAAAGTGACTGCTCTCTCTGTGCAGGCAGTGTGAAGCGGGGTCTCTCTCTGTGGAGGCAGTGTGAAGCGGGGTCTCTCTCTGTGGAGGCAGTGTGAAGCGAGGTCTGTGCAGGCAGTGTGAAGCAGGGTCTCTCTCTGTGGAGGCAGTGTGAAGCGGGGTCTCTCTCTGTGCAGGCAGTGTGAAGCAGGGTCTCTCTCTGTGCAGGCAGTGTGAAGCGGGGTCTCTCTCTGTGGAGGCAGTGTGAAGCAGGGTCTCTCTCTGTGGAGGAAGTGTGAAGCGGGGTCTCTCTCTGTGCAGGCAGTGTGAAGCAGGGTCTCTCTCTGTGGAGGCAGTGTGAAGCGAGGTCTGTGCAGGCAGTGTGAAGCAGGGTCTCTCTCTGTGGAGGCAGTGTGAAGCGGGTCTCTCTCTGTGCAGGCAGTGTGAAGCAGGGTCTCTCTCTGTGCAGGCAGTGTGAAGCGGGGTCTCTCTCTGTGGAGGCAGTGTGAAGCGAGGTCTGTGCAGGCAGTGTGAAGCGGGGTCTCTCTCTGTGGAGGCAGTGTGAAGCGGGGTCTCTCTCTGTGCAGGCAGTGTGAAGCAGGGTCTCTCTCTGTGCAGGCAGTGTGAAGCGGGGTCTCTCTCTGTGGAGGCAGTGTGAAGCGGGGTCTCGCTCTGTGGAGGCAGTGTGAAGCAGGTTCTCTCTCTGTGGAGGAAGTGTGAAGCGGGGTCTCTCTCTGTGCAGGCAGTGTGAAGCAGGGTCTCTCTCTGTGGAGGCAGTGTGAAGCGAGGTCTGTGCAGGCAGTATGAAGCAGGGTCTCTCTCTGTGGAGGCAGTGTGAAGCGGGGTCTCTCTCTGTGCAGGCAGTGTGAAGCAGTCTCTCTCTGTGCAGGCAGTGTCAAGCAGTCTCTCTCTCTTTGGGGCAATGTGGAGCAGTCTCCCTCTCTCTCTGTACGGAGAATATGGTGTAGATGGGTGGTGAGTTGATTCAGTGGTTCAATGGGCCACTTGACTGGACTTGCCCCCCAGGCCTAAGTCTGCCAGCCCTCCCCTGTTAAAGTCTTCATCTGGTCTGTACTGAACCCAGGGCAGCCCTGAGGGGGAAGTCCAGGAGCACAGAAGCTGGATGTTGCCTCTTCTCCTTCCTTTACAGTCTGACGGTCGAACTTCCCTTCCTGGTCCTGCCTAAACTCCCAACTTTCTCCCAGAGGGAAGGAGGTACTTTAAAGGGGAACTTTCTCTATTATCACCTGCCTACAAGTACCCTCCCCATAGGAAATATCCAGATAAATGCCTCTGACATTTCTCTGTCTTTTATGATCTTCATGCTTGTTTTACATTAGTAAACCGATAATTACTAAAGGGATATTAAAGTGAGACCCATAGGAAAGGATGGACGGAGGGGCTACATGACTAGAGGGAGGAACAGGGTCAGTTATCGGTCAGCTAGGTCAGTTTGGGGCAAGGAAGGGAGCTCTTACCTGATTGGTGGTCAAAGGAAGAGGGGGCTGGGTCCAGTGGGGGGAGTCAAGTGGACGGGGAGTTTGATGCAGCATTCCAGGGATTAGGAGGACAAGACAGCTTCCCACCCTCCCACCCTGGGAATGGGGGTTAGTGCACTGTACAGATGGGGGGAGGTATAGAAGGACAAGTAGGGTTGATTGATTTTGTTTTGTTGATGTGTCTCGTTTAAAAAAAAAAAAAAAAAAGAAGAAAGAGAAATGTATATGTAAACATATAAAAAATAAATAAAAAAAAAAAACAAACAAAATAAAATACATAGCAAACGTGTTTGATTTGGGTATATTTGATTGAATGATGTATGGTGTCCATTTGTCACAGCAGTTGGCGGTCAAGGGGTCTTTGGGGGGTCAGTGAGGAATTACATGGTTACAGGATTAGTGGGGCCCATCTAAGGTATGGCACTTACACTTGGTTAGCGGTGGTGCTCCCAGGAGCTGGGTCCCCTGGGGGAAGGTAATATGGAAGTATGTCAGAGAGTCCTCGAGCCGGTTGGGGCACAGCTGAGGACATAGACCATTACAGTTAAAATTGTGCTTTAAAAGACACCCAAAAACCTCTTGTTACGGTTATTGTTTTACATGTTTTAAGTGATGTTATTTTATTCTTTGGTTAATAAAATTTGGCTGCTGTGGCCATTTAAAATCCATGTCTTTAATTTAATGGTAAGGACCAAGGTTGACGAATCCTATAGTCAAGTTTCTCTCTCTTTTTTTTAAATAACAAGCATGTCATACTTACCTGCTCTGTGCATCAGTTTTGTACAGAGCAGCCCAGATTCTCCTAATATGGGGTCCCTCACCGGCACTCCTAGTCTCTTCCTCCTGCTGAGTCCCCTTAGAGCAAACAACTTGCAATGGGGTCACTCAAGCAGGTTAACTCCTGAGCTGCGGCTCTGCATGCCCATTCAAACACAGAGCCATGTCTTGGCCCCACCCCCTCTCTCCTGATTGGCCCAGTGGCAGTGATTAGCAGCAGCGGAAGCTGTCTCAGCCAATGAGGAGGCAGAGTCCCCATAGAGCCGAGGCATTCGTGCACATCGCTGAATGGAGATGGGGCTGAGGTAAGTATGAGGGGGGCTGCTGCACTGAGGTTTTTTTTTACCTTTATGCATAGACAAGAGTCAGTATATTCCGAATATGTTTATCCACTCCAAAAAGAAAAGAAAAACAAGTAAACTCAGTAATTGTCATTCAATAATTGCCTACTTTCTTCCATTGCATTATAAGTATGAGTGAGAACACATATTGAGCAGTGTGGCTGTTATTCAGCTCTGTCAGCACAGAGCACCAGTGTGGGAGGACAGGAAACAGCATTTTTCTTAAAAATGTATGTAGCAAGGTCCCGGGTCCCCTTTGGTCTAATGAGAACACAAAGAGTTAGGGACAGCTGACATCCTTCTATGTGGAATGGGTTACAAGGCATGGTGGGTGCAGGTCACCCTTAAGTAGTTGCAATTGTAATTAGCAGACCCTGAGACTTCTATATTTAGACAGTCTTGCAGGGAAAGACATCCAGCAGAACGCCACATCTGCATATGTAGGATTGCTGTCTCCTATGGCACATTCTTATAACAGTTTCTAACACAAGTTGTAACGAACTTCTGTAACTCATCTAAAATCACTTCTTGCAGATCCACTGAGCTCCCAGTCTCCCTCAGTAGACCCCACTGCCACTGGATCTTCCGAGCTCTTCCAACGTTCTCACTGAGTATCTTCCTCTAGCATCCCCCCCGCCCCCCCACTTCCCTACTGGGTTCCTAGCTTGGCAGTCACAGATACTCCACAAGCGTCACCCCACTGGCCTGCTGGATCCCTGGCTTGGCACACAAGGTTGCTCTGCAAGCATCACCTCCGCTGGCTGGGTCCCTGGCTTGATACCTGCTGAAGTTTCCCAATTCTTCACCATCCCCGGTTGGTGAAAATACTTCTCTGGTACTTGCTTCATCCTTAGTGGCAACAGCTTCCCCTCTACCTCAAACCACGACAGGTTCTCTGGCCGGCATTACCATCACTCATGGTTGGACTGCAAGCCGCAGTCCCATTCCTGCTCTGCTCTCTTGCTTCTGGATAGACCCTCAGACAGCCTAGCAGTCATATGTCCCCAGGATAGGCCTCAGACTCTGGCCTAGCAGCCCGGGAAAGCACAACACACATCCACCCAGACAGCCCTCCAGGTGGCACAGAACCCTAATCACCTGACCTCACCCAAATAAATAGGCTCTCCCAGCAGGCCAAGATCCCTGCCCATTGGCTGAGATACCCTATCTATTCCTAATCTGTCTTTGCAATGCCCTTGTTTTATCTAATGTCACCAGATACCTGGCCATCTAGTGACAGAAGAGAGAAGTGCAGCAATTCCAGATTTAGGGTGGAATCAATTGATCCCCTATAAATTGGCCAAGGCAACTATACCTGATAGTTAATTGTACCAGCAACCCTGCCTAAACATCAGGGTGCTACATCTATTTTAAAGAATTTACACAAAAATAAAAACCTGTCACAAATTAGAACTTTTAAGAATACAGGACTTAAGAGATATAGACTTTAAGATAAGCATGTGGTCAGCCTATAGAAGTGGCAGTCACATGTCTTTGAAAAATGGTAAATAACAGTTAAAACAAGTTCTCAATTGCCTCTATAAATGCAGGTATGATGACGTAGTTCATCTCCAAAATTCCCAGCAGGAGAGCTGAAGTCATTTAAGTCTTTCCTTCAGCAGCTCAGCTCCCTATCAGCAATGACTCAGCTGCTGAGCTCACCTTGTTCTTCCTTCCAGTGCGACTCAGCTGCCACTGATCCTTACTATTCCTCTGCTTCCTTTTTGCAATAGTGACTTGACAGCCTTTTAGACTTCTAATTTCTGCTTTGGGAGGGAGAGGGGCAGGGTGACCAGAGCTGTTTAGTCAGTGCTGGGAGGGGGAGCAGAGGGCGCTGAGCTGCTAGGACATAAATGATTTCAGTACTTCTTCTGTAAGCTTTAAAGTGACATTAAACCCATATCAGTAAAAACTATCAATAAATGCTGTATTGCGTACTGATCGTACTCAGCCACTAGCCACTTTGTTTTCTTTATTCTACAAAAAACGTGGTTGTTTCTACTGTTCTCTGTCTCTCCCCCCTGTCTGTGTCCCTGCTGCAGCTGGAGAAGATGTTTAGTAAGTTAGAGTATCCCCGCGCTGTCATCAAGGGCCTAAACTATTTGTAAGGGTAGGTTGCAGCAAACCACCGGCAGGGGTATAAACCCTAACCCCCAGATAATATATGTAAAAATCAAACAAATGGTGTTGCGCTACCTGAACTAAATATAATTAAAGTGCTTATGCTTATAAGGACAGTGATTATTAAGTGATAAAAGATAATGGTAGATATTAGTGCACTGCCTAAAACCGTATGACTAAACTATACTAAATTAGAATAAAAGTGCTTTGTGCTTATATGAAAAACAATAGTGTTAAATGAGTGACCCACTCCCGGGAGCAGTGTCTCCTTCTTATTAAGTAATAAATTATTCCTTTAAATAAATATGTGATGAATAAAAAATACATAAAATTATGCACAATTATAATATGGAAAAATCCAAGAGTTGTGAAGTTTTTCCAACAAATTAATCCTTGAATAATCAAGTGAAAGGGATATCCTGTCTGTTACAACTCATATGTCAAGAATATCATGTGCTTTACATAAACATGAATATCTCCTAAGCAGAGTACATAGAATAATTTCCCTTATATTAAAACGTGCAACACACAATGCATGCTTGAACAGGAAAGCTATGTAAATAAAGTCTTTAGTGAAATAAAATAAAATACAGTGACCAGTGATAATTTGTTCAGTGATCTCCTTAATAGGGAAGATGAAATAAAAAAGTCTATATGTGAGCTGAAATAAAGTGACCAGTGGCCTATTCAGTGCTTCTCAATGACAGGTGCCAGCAACCGTGTTTTGTGATTCCTGTATCTCCAGTGTACACGGCACACTAGGTAAAGTGGCCCCTTACCTTACTGCTGTAAGGTAAACAGCAAATCAAACAAACAACAGGGTCCAGGGGTTGTGTCCTAATTTCTGGTAGATGGGTATTGGTCCCCTCGGCTGGGTTTATTTCTCAGATAGTTTCCATATGGATCTTAGGCTTCAATAGCATCCATAGAGGTCTCATAGGAAAGAGAGAGGTATACTCCGATGGTGAAGTACGTTCGTAAATTTTATTATAGAAATATATTGAAAAGGTACTCACAAACATGTAGTAAAACACAGCTTTAAAAACGAACGAGCGTTCCGCTCGTGTTGTGAACGTCACTTCGGCCATCTAGTGACAGAAGAGAGAAGTGCAGCAATTCCAGATTTAGGGTGGAATCAATTGATCCCCTATAAATTGGCCAAGGCAACTATACCTGATAGTTAAATGTACCAGCAACCCTGCCTAAACATCAGGGTGCTACATCTATTTTAAAGAATTTACACAAAAATAAAAACCTGTCACAAATTAGAACTTTTAAGAATACAGGACTTAAGAGATATAGACTTTAAGATAAGCATGTGGTCAGCCTATAGAAGTGGCAGTCACATGTCTTTGAAAAATGGTAAATAACAGTTAAAACAAGTTCTCAATTGCCTCTATAAATGCAGGTATGATGACGTAGTTCATCTCCAAAATTCCCAGCAGGAGAGCTGAAGTCATTTAAGTCTTTCCTTCAGCAGCTCAGCTCCCTATCAGCAATGACTCAGCTGCTGAGCTCACCTTGTTCTTCCTTCCAGTGCGACTCAGCTGCCACTGATCCTTACTATTCCTCTGCTTCCTTTTTGCAATAGTGACTTGACAGCCTTTTAGACTTCTAATTTCTGCTTTGGGAGGGAGAGGGGCAGGGTGACCAGAGCTGTTTAGTCAGTGCTGGGAGGGGGAGCAGAGGGCGCTGAGCTGCTAGGACATAAATGATTTCAGTACTTCTTCTGTAAGCTTTAAAGTGACATTAAACCCATATCAGTAAAAACTATCAATAAATGCTGTATTGCGTACTGATCGTACTCAGCCACTAGCCACTTTGTTTTCTTTATTCTACAAAAAACGTGGTTGTTTCTACTGTTCTCTGTCTCTCCCCCCTGTCTGTGTCCCTGCTGCAGCTGAAGAAGATGTTTGCCACAGCTTCACCCAAAAGAGGAAGTTCCGCTTTTGCTACCACTTCCGGACAGATTGCCGCTGCCATTCGAGCGGAGGTTCAGCCCCTCCCTCCTTCCCCTGCAGCCTCTTGGGGTACGTCACAGGTTCCAAGAGACTGCGGACCAATCGCAGAACAATTGTATTTTATATGCAAATTTATGTTGGATTCTATTATGTTCCCATGTCTTTACAAAATACTTAATAAATATTTTATTGTGAAAAAAAAAATGGATTCCTAACATGTCACGCTTTAAAATGCGCACACTCTTGTTTAAAAACTTTGATCTCATGCTTTTCAAAAAAAGAAAAAAAGGGGCTCTGTGTACATCTTATCTAACCAGAAGTGTTGAAATGCTCATCGCGTACAGTCTCGACCAGTGTTTCTCAACTCCAGTCCTCAAGCCACCCCAACAGGTCATGTTTTCAGGATTTCCCTCAGATGAAACGACTATGGTAATTACTAAGGCAGTGAAACTGATCAAATCACCTGTGCAAAAAAATGGAAAGCCTGAAAACATGACCTGTTGGGACGCCTTGAGGACTGGAGTTGAGAAACACTGTCCTAGACCATAGAGATAGTCGGTGACCTTCCAGTCCCCTATTCGTTTTCTTGTAAGCAGCCACAAGTGGATCAGGTTCCGGGCTCCCAAAGGAGGCGCATAAACCCGGGAGACCGGAAAAGTGCAGTGGAGAGTGCCGCTCAGATCGCTTTTAGCAGAAAGAGATTCCCCCGGCTGAAAATTTTAATATCGGGGTTATGGCTGACAGCTGCAGCCATTTCACCAGTATAACCACTTGAATACAATCGTGATTGTGCAGCAGGTTGTTAAACTGTTTGTGTTT